>NC_134234.1:65460809-70460809 GCF_965152275.1 Natator depressus
CTTACTAATAGTACTCAAGTGTCATGTTCCAGTAGTGTCAAATGAAGTATGTTTCAGAAAGATTTTGATATTATTATGGTAGATAATTCCAAGGGCCAGATGTCCCCATCTTGGGAGTGGGGGAGAAATAGGAATTTTCCCCAGAACATTGTTTTAGAATGGCAGAGTTTGCCTCCATGTAGAATATAGGGAGAATTCATCCCTTAGAATCCCCAGATGCCCCACAATGCATACATATCTCTTGAACCCTTCTGCTCTCATTTCTGGGTTCCCTACACTATCACCTCTTTTTGAATAATACTCCCCCTGCTTGCTGCTGCTGCCCCACAGGAACTCTCTTAAAGGGGGAGAGATGTTTCTACCACCTGAAGGGATGTTGCAGAAACAGTTGATGAAGACTTTAGGCTGCATTAGCTTTTCATTGGACTCACTGGGATGAAACAACCTCTCCACACCCATGGTCTGTCCCTTCTCTGCCCTCAAGTAAATCCTTGGACATGTGGAGAGGTCCCCATGGATCCAGGAAGAGGGGGCAATGGGGCTGCAGAGGTGGGTGACCTTTTCCGATACATTTGGGAAGGGGGAGATCCACACATGGAAGAGGGCCCTCGTTACAGTCTGAAGGAGATTGGAGTAACCAGATGTAGCCACTCTCTTCCTCTATACCCCATTGCTTCTTTATCTATTGTTGTTTAAATGGGAAATTTGTGATATTAGTGTTTTAACCAATACCTACAGAACATGTCCACTGCCTTTAATACAATCACTGAACATCTGTATCTATCTAAGTGCTTGTCTACTCAAAGCAGCAATGTGTGCTACATGGGTGTGATTTCTACAGTGTACTAACATGTTGTGCATTAATTAGTCCATAAGGACCCTGCTGCTGTGCATTAAAAGTTCCCTAGTATGCTTTATGGTCATGCAGTTTGAAACAAATGTAGTTTGCGTTACCCCACCATGTGGACACGCTGTACAGGTTTCTCATGGTGCCCATCATCATAGGATCTAAGCATTGCACTGGCAAATCAGAGCTGCATAGTGAGAAAATCCTATTCTTTGTATTTTCTTTTGATAGAATATATGTGTGTGTGTGTGTGTGTGTGCATAATGAAACATTAGGGGACAAATTCTGCCCTCCAATGAGCTTGTAGAGCTCCCATTGAAGTGAGCAGAGCCACAGGTGTGGATCTGAGAGTGAAAGTGATGAGAACAGATCTATATATAGCCTTCTGAATACAACTGCTGTCAGGTATTTAGAATGTCCTCTGTCCAATGTTTATTCAGAATGTTATTTTCAGTGCAGCTGGGAATATTATACTAACAAACAAGCAAGCTTGAGTATTGAGAATGTAACACAGCTGATATTCTTAAAGGTGAATATGAAAAAAATTGTATCCAAAGGATTCTACTGCTATTACAAATGCATATTGAGATTCCAACACTGAAATATGATGAGTGACTAATGTCAGTTCAAGATGAAAGGCTACAAAGTTAAAAGGAATCCTCTGATCATAAATCCTCTCATAGTACCACAGCACAACATAAAAGCCTTGGCATTCCTGACCAGAAGGGGATTGACTAAAGATCAGAAATAGATTAATATATTAACAAAATAGATGGAGATTTTAAAGCAAAGTCATAAAGTGTCTCTAATTTCCCCACATTAAGTTATGATTTTATTGTTGTTTGATTAGAAGAAATGGTTTATTGTTGTTTGATTAGAAGAAATGGCTATACTGCAAATGGGAGGAAATAGAGGGTACCATAATTCATAAAAAGAGTAAATATTTTTGCATTCCTGACACCGATATTGACTGACCTCGAGCAGAATGTAGGGCCAAATTCTGGGTCCAATTACACTGATTTAAATCTGGACTAAATCCATTGACTTCAGTAATTTGAGAACCTGAAAGCAGAATTTGGCCAATTGGTTGATGATATTGTGGGTCCAATTCTGATACCAGTGACATTGGTGCAAACCTGGAATAACACCAGTTAAGTTAGAAAGAGACAATACTCCTGTACATCAGTGAAACAGACACGGAATCTGATCCTCTATAATGTAGCTTTTGAATTGGATTACACACGTGCATAGGGAGTAAGAGGATGTAATAACCTGCCTTAAACACCTATTCAGACTACCAAGAGCTTGACTCTGGGATCACAGAATTAAGCAGGTTCTTTGCAATTTGTTAGTCCCTCTCTAGACCAGGTGGGCAGGTAGTAGATGGGGAGTGTGATGGGTCAGACCCCCTCCCTCCCATCCAGGATGCCACTGGAGTCCCACTCAGCCCTCCGGCCCTTCCAGCCTGGGTTTCCCTTGCACTGGTTTGCAGTGCCAGGCTCTCAAGCCCCTTTTCCAGCACACCCCCAGGCAAGACCACAACCAGCTTCAGACACAGACTGCAGTCATATCTTTATGAGAGGATTCAGCTAGCACTCACGTGTATACCCACTGTGGACAGGTAAACCCCAGATAATATTGTCTTGCACTGTGTAGAAAGATCTGCACAGCACAAGCTCATAATAATTCACCCTCTCCCTCAAAGTGAAGAGATATGCACAGCTTCTTGCCCCCCCCCCCAGATATGAATTGCACAAACTGGGTTATGTTATCACCAAGAAATAAGTTTATTAACTACAAAAGACAGATTTTAAGTGATTATAAGGGATAGCAAACAGAACAAAGCAGATTACTAAGCAAATAAAACAAAACATGCATACTAAGCTTAAGATCTTAAAGAGACTGGTTTCAAGAAGCAATTTCTCACCCTAAATGTTATTTTAGTCAAGTTTCAGAGTTTCTGTAGCTTAGAGTTCCAGTTATCTGATCCAGTTATCTGATCTGAAAGCTTTAAAAAAAATCTTAGGGGAGAAAGCAAAAAGCTATAATGAAGATAAGAGGCAGACAAGGTACCCAACAAGTCTTTTCTTACAGACTAGACCCCTGTCTCAGTCTGGACTCACCCCTACCTTTCCCATCAGGTTAGTTCCTTTGTCTCTTCAGGTATTTTCAGCAGTCTTTCTTCTTGGGTAGGCAATGGAAGAGAATCCTGTTTGCCTTACTCCCAGACTTAAATAAGATATACATAAGGCGGGAAGCCTTTGTTTCCAGTGGAAAAGTACCAGCAGTGTTCAAGGTGGTATTCTGCATCAGGTGACATTATCACCTGATCTTGTAGTGTCAATGCAGCATCCCAGGAAACTCCTCAGGAAGGTGGGAGATTAGTATCTTCAGAGTTCTATTGTCCTTCTTAAATGTCTCATTCAGTATGATTGCTTACTGTCTGGTGGGCATTTCCCCAAGTACACACACAGTTGTAATTGTTACATAGTCAATATTCCTAACTTCAGATACAGAAATGATACATGCATACAAATTGGATAATCACATTCAGTAAATCCATAACATTTCCAATGATATCTTACATGAACCATCTTGCATAAAGTATATCTTCGTTATGCCATATTATTATCTTAAGCATATTTCTATAAAGAATATGGAGCATAATGTCACAGGAAGAGGTGGGGGAATGGGAGGAGCCTTGGCTCAATACCCTTACTTCACACCAGCCACTATGGCTGGAATAGCTCAGCAACCAATTACTATCCTCCTGGAGCAAAAGAGAAGCAGATAGATAGAACAGCTTATAAAAGTAGGCCCTTATTATGAGATGGTTTCTAGGGGGACAATCTAACTCTATATCCAGAAAATGAGTGAGCAGGTCCCTCATTTCTTCCTCTGCTAAACTCCTCCCTTATCATACTCCATGCTACTTTCTTATGGCTCCTATATATTGCTTTTTACTGGCATATTGTATCCCATCTTTCAGTTAGGATCAGTAGTAGCCTTAACACCTTTTGACTTCTCCTTAACCACTGACCAATCCTGTTACCATTGAAATCAGCAGCAAATCTCCGATTGAATTTAATGGTACAGGAACAGGCTTTTATTTTGTCAAATGTATCTGTTGAGGTGCTCTTTTTCTTCTCTTCTTACAATGAAAATTTATAGTGACTCCTATAAGGCATTTTTTCATTAGGAAGATTTGAAGAAATTCACACAACTCTGGAATATGCCCAAATACCCAAATCCATTTCATGGCACTGACAATATAGTTACTTTTCCATAACCCTGTGACTAAAACTGAATTGGTTAATGACATATAATAAATTAATGAACAACTACTTTTATGATACTGGGACCATGATATGTTGCTCAATTTATTATACCATGCAACCAAAATTTTATGAGGTCATTAAAATGTATACAATGCAATAAGAAATCAACATTTATCAGAAAAATAATTATAGGAAAACAGCCTTGTAATAAACCAAATAAATACATAAATAAATCAAATAATAATGTTTAATGCCTAGCATGATAACAATAAATTCAATATCTGAGATAACTGTAACAAAACAATGAGAAGAAAGAGACCATCTTATCAACATGGCCCTAGTTACAGAAGTGTAGAATTTTAATCTCTCTCTCTTTTTGTTGTTGTTGGTTTTTTTTGTTGTTGTTGTTGTTTTTTTTTTTGCTTTCTGCTTTTGTTACTCATTTTGAGTACCTACTTGGAGCCTCTATTGGATATAGATTCATTGTGCACTCAAAGTGTATATAGTATTTCATATTTGGTTGTCATTAATTTCATTTAAGTACCATCCAATTATAAAAGAATAGAGTATATATTCAAACCATTATTCTAGTTTGTGTGCATTTTTTAATAGTGTCTATTTATGTATTTTGGATAAAGCATTTAAAATGCAGGGTGCAGTCCTGCCATCCTCACTCACACTTGGGAAATAACTTGATACTGCAGTAGTTTCATTGAATCCTAAGAGGCTACTCACAGAATAAATTGATACTTAATTTAAGTAAGGATGGCAGAACTACATCTGCAGGAACTTGTGCTTGGACAAAACTTTTGGGAGAGATTTACAGAGCAGAAAGTGCAGATGGGTGTCCAACTTCCATTGACGGTCAGTGGGAGTTGGCCACCTACCTTCAATTTGTGACTTTGAAAATTTCCCCCTTCCTATTAAAAGCACACTAACAGACAGCAACTAATGAATTCTCACAACATCGCTGTAAATTAAGGAAGTGCGTGTTCTGCAACAAGGTTCTGAGGGACTACATCATCTCTGAAAACAAGGTTTTAAATCCGCTTGGCTTGCCTCTCCCTATGTATAGGTGCCAGGCATGCAAGTAGGGCTGTACCCACCAGCACACAGTTCTGGCAAGAGATTTTTAGCGGGTACCAGAAAGACTTGGGGCTAGCCAGGGCTGTGCTCTGCTCCTTAAAGGAGCAGAATGCAGCTAGGGAGGGCATTCATTCTTTAAATAGCTTTTAACAGCACAATAAATATGCTAACAAACTTAAACAAAGGCTTTGTTTAAGTTTGTTAACATATGTATTGTGATGTTACATTGGTCAGGAGTCCTCAAAAGGGGAGGAGTGGGAGGGGGGGGACGAAGGTGTTTAAACGGTGTTTTTTATTCTGTTTCTCCCCATGGGTCTGAATTATCCATGACATCCGTACTGCATCACATCAAGTCCAAATCATTAGAGGAATGCCTCTGCTTACACGGACTAGAGGATGTTTGGATTCTGATGTCAGCTCCGTTCTGCAGCCTTACAGGAATCAGGTGTTGTCCCCAGTGTACATAGAATTCTTCTTTGCAGCCAAATTAGTGTAACGTGCATTTTGTTAACTGAAACTGGAGCAGCAAAACAAAGAAAACAAATGCCTCATTTTCCAGTTTTGTGGGTGAGAGAACTATAAGTGCAGATTATAATGCCAGACACTGAGGGCCTTAAACCAGCTGCTCAGGAATCTGCCAAGAACTTTGCTGAAAATATGTTCCTCATCTTAGCAATGGAGCTAAGACTTATCACACATCTGCTCACCTTTATTCAAATGAAGCTCCTTCTGATCTGACAGCTCAGGCATTGTCAGTTTCATTCAGAACAATTTACAAACTTGGAACCTAATCCTGTAAACCCTTAATCATTTGACCAATCCCATGGAAGACAATGGGACTATTTGCTTGACTATGGACCACTCTTGTGGACTGGTAAGAGTTTCAGGAGTCTTTCCTTTTAAGGAAGTTGAATCCCCCATTGAAATGCAATGTTTGGGTACAATACCATAAAATATTTTAGGATACAGTTGTACTTAAAATTTGTCTTTTAATAAGTCATACATATGTTGAAATGACTCCTCACCCAACTCCCATATTCCATATATACAGACTGAATATTACATATGTGGGGGAGGGGGGAAGTGAGTAGTTAAGCATGTTGATGTTTGTATATACAAAGGGGGTGTCGGATGGGATGGGGAGAGCTTGGGGGCCCTGGGATGGGGGCGGGGCAGGGAGGAGTCACATGGAGGGTCACATGGGGTGGTCATGTGCCTCCCCCTTGTGTCCTTCCCATGAGTGCAGTACTGGCAAGAAATGATTTCTACTTGCACTACTGATAGGTGCTCAAGGGAAGATAATGAGCTAATGACAGGGACCCAGACTGAAGCTAGAGAAATTCAGGTTGCAAATAAGGCACACATATTTAACAATGAGGATCATTAACCATTAAAAAAAACTTGCCTAAGAACCTGGTTGATTCTCCATCACTTGAAGACTTTAAATTAAGATTTGATGTCTTTCTAAACGATAAGCTATAATATATATTATATAATATAAAATATTTGGGCTGAATTCCAGAATCACTGGGTGAAATCATTTGGCATGTGCTATACAGCAGGTCAGATTAGATTATCAGAATGGTCCCTTTAGGCTTTAAAATCTATTAATCTAGACTTTCCTTACTTCCTCTTGTGGAACATGAATGGCCTTATAAGTTTCATAAGGCATGTCTATGAGAACACATACTGAGCAGCAAATTGGGGTGTAGAGCTACAGTGCCATGCAGGGCTGGCCCTAGACCAAATGGCACCCAGGCAAAGAGCGTCATCAACCCCCATTTACTAAACTTTTGAATGCTTTATTTTTATTTCATTTGTAGCCATTTCATGAGTTTGATGCATGATTTTCATGCATGATATATCCCTGTCATATAAGATGATAAATTTTCATGCTAGGATCTGTAAATCTGTATTTATTCATGCCATATATAAGCACCAAAAAAATAATTGTTTCCTCTAAGCTTTTAGAAATGCTTTAATTTTAAGAATAACTGAAATGTACTAACATCAAGAAATTGAACTGTGCACCAACATTGGGTGGACCAGCGTGAAATAGTGTTACAGTAGGTGACGGCCTTAGAATGTTAACCCTAGTCCTTTCGTTCAAAAAGTCGCTTTGCTCGCCTTTTGCCCTCGTGAACTGAAGCACAACGTCAGCAAGATCCAAAGACTGGGTAATGGGTTTTTAAAGTGATAAAATAGCAAGTGATGTCAGTCTCTCATTGACCACCATTGATGGAAGGTATGTTTTAATGAGCCTGAGCTTCGAAAAGCTGTGTTCACCACTCACGACTGATTGGCAGCATGAGCAGAATCCTCAAAGCTATCCACGCATTAGGAAAAGGGTCCTTCAGCTCTGTATGAATGAATGAATGAATGAATGAATTATAGATCTTGGAGTGGAGAGTGGTTCCTATGTTGTAAAATATGATGGGTGTTGTCCAATTTGACATGTAGGTCTTTAGCATTGACGTTCGAACATTCCACATGTGTCAGCATCTGGTAAAGGTACGTATAATTGTCCAAGAGTATTTTTCTGTCCACCAGTAGCTTACTAAGGTCAAACAATTCCCCTGCCCCCAGCAGTCTTTTCATAGTCCAAATTTAATTTGTCCAAACTTTTCTTTGATGGACACTCAAGCAGTGTCAATGAGCAAGCCAAAAAATCCGTTTTAAATTTTAGTTCCAAGCTTCCCTTCACCTTATATCTCCCCTCGTAACCAAACTATCTCTTCTTCAGATGAATGTGAGTTTCCTTAAAGACAGGCTCAATTCCTAAGTTTTCTGCCATTTCTTTGGCAGCAGTGATGGCATCTTCAAATCTATTGTCTCTGTAGGCCACAACAAAATCAAGGCAGCTTCTCATCAAAGTAGTAGCAGTCACTATGTCCATCGACAAAGTTTGTAATGTTTGAATTGTTTTGCTGCAGTAGTGGCCCATAGCTTCTTTATGAACTACTCAACATAGGTGCTCACACATGACATCATGTACTTCCCAAGGAGCAATACCAAACCGAGGAAATTACCACTATGTTCAGTGAACAACTTATCCTAAAGCCAAATTATTCTTTGGAAGGAAGAGGGTAATTGAGATCAGATGTTCGAGCATGTTCCTCCAATTCTGGATTTCTACATTAATAATGCCCTGGTTTTCTGCATCTATGCATTTATTCAGCTCGATCCTGGAGGACTCGACCTCCATCCATTTGGAGTATGTTGTAAAATGTCTGGGTGACTTTTCATGTTGCTTCAGAGCATCAGCTAAGTTATACCAGTAATTTTACCCAGAAAGCACAAGCAACAATTTGGCATTCTTGTCAAATATTTTGCAACAAAAACACAACACTTTGTCAGTTGATATTGAGTAAACTAACCAAAGTCAATTCAATTTCTCACCATTCTAGAGCACTCTTTCACAGTTTTACGCTGAGAAGTGTCGCTTCTGTTCATTTACTGGAAACGTCATATCCCTGATTTTGCCCGGTCCATTCAAAATTGTAAGATCAATATTGGCAGAGTTTAGGATCGCTGTCCATAAAGCAGGATCCAATGTATTGATTTGTGGTGTGCTATTTTTCTCACTGCTATTTCTGTCATCATGCGAGGTTGATTCTTCTGTATTATTTCTCTCCTTTTCATGTAAACCAGATTTTAATTTGTCATAACTTTCCTTTTCATGAGAGCCACGTTCTTCTTTATCATCACTCTCCTTTATGCTGCCAGGAAAACTGGATGATTCTCCATCACAATTGCATTCCTTATTTTCAGGTAAATCTGCTTTGCTCCTCAATTTCTTCTGCACTGAGATGATCACTACTGCTGAAAGCCCAGTCTATGTTCTTCTGTTTCAGATATTTTTTCCATCAGATTTGCCCCTTGCTGCAGACTAGGTTGCATTTGAGCTTTTCGCTTCCTAGACTGAGCTCCTGAAGGCTTATTCAGGGGCATCTTTTATTTTCTACGGGGAGTATTAGGGACCGCAAAGGTCTTAAAAAGTCACCATACATTATGTGTTAAGCATGGCAAAAGAAGTAACAGTCTTTATTTTATATAGTTTCATGGATAAGGGCTCAATAGATACATCTGGCATCTCATAAAATATGTCATTTATTAGTCACTACTTACATTCTTCAAGTCTTAAAACACAAGTACACATTCACAATTATACAATAAAACAAGGTTCACAATATTGCAGCTGGGCTCTCACTTCACTTCACTTTGTTCTTATATCTCACTGGCTGAACTGGAAACATCCAGCCCCTTATATACCTGAGAGGCCATGGCTGACAACATTCAAGGACGTTCAAGGAAAATGTAGTTCTTGGAAAGTCTGGAAGGTTCCACAAGATTCTACAAAGGTTCAGAACATTCTATGTTAGTGAAAAATGAATCCACATGCAGAATATCTGAAACATTTTACTGCAGACATTCTATTTTCCCTTTTGTCACTAACAACAAAAACAGCACCCTGAGCCTGGTGCTCCCGAGCCCAGCACACCCAGGGCAGTCTCCTGGGTCACCTGCCCCTAAGTCCAGCCCTGGTGCTGTGCACTATCTGTCTGTGTGGACCCTGAAGCTGAGCATAGAAGTCCCCTCGTGTACATTAACTTACCTTGGAGTACATCAGTATGCACAAGGAAACTTTTAGTGCCCAGCAGCAGAGTCCATTCAGACAGATAATGCTTGGAATGACAGAGCACTGTAGATTTACACCCCAGGTTGCCACACAGTATGTGTTCATGTAGTCATGCCCTGTAAAAGCTATGAGGTCATTCATGTTCCACAAAAGGAAGCAAGGAAAGTCTTAGAGCAGTGCCTTGAACTAAAAAGAATAGCATACCCAGCCATTACAGGGTTGAAATGATAACTTCCCCCCTCAGTTTTGATATTTGGGTACTTTTGCTGTTGTGCAACTAGTGCACTATGAACACCTAAAGAAATAAAAGCCTCAAAGAGGATTAGAGGTAGCCTGAAAAACTATCAACAAGTTTGTTCGTTTTTCCTATTAGACCTGCCACATTTATGGGGAAATTGAAGGCAGGTGGGGAAACTGAAGTAGAGAAGTTAACTGACTCGTCTAAGACTCAAGGAGTGTCAGAGATGGGGTCAGTTACTCCCTGGCTCCTAGTCCTAAATTCACCAAAAAATCTGAAATTACTGAAAATTATTATGAGACATTAACCTGGAATCTTTGACCTTGGAAGAAATCAGTCGTACAACCTGTATAGAAATGTCCAAACATTTTTTGTTGAAATTCTTCAGAGGATATGCATTAAGTTCTAGGGCAGTTCCACAGTGTGTGTACAGAGAGCCACCAAAGACAGGATATTGTTTCCTACATTGTTTTGAGAAACCTAATAAAGTGTACCATCCTCTAGATTTGTGGTTCTCAAAGCCGGTCCGCCGCTTGTTCAGGGAAAGCCCTGGTGGGCTGGACCAGTTTGTTTACCTGCCGCGTCCGCAGTTTTGGCAGATTGCGGCTCCCACTGGCTGCGGTTCGCCGCTCCAGGCCAACGGGGGCTGCGGGAAGCAGCGCGGGCCAAGGGACATACTGGCCGCCCTTCCCGCAGCCTCCATTTGCCTGGAGTGGCAAACCGCGGCCAGTGGGAGCCACGATTGGCCGAACCTGCGGACATGGCAGGTAAACAAACCGGTCCGACGTGCCAGGGGCTTTCCCTGAACAAGCGGCGGACCGGCTTTGAGAACCACTGCTCTAGATACTATAATTAATGTTTTATTACATTAAAATAGTCATAAATAAATGATTAGCTTACTTAACAAACTGGGATGGCAGAAGTGTGAAGCGTTTGAGAAAAAAATATGAGGACTCTAAATGGTGTGGGGGCAAGGAAATAAAATTGGTGTCTGAGGAGAGATGTTAAAGCATGAAGGACAATAATATACTGCTGCATTTTCAACAATGACACTATAATTGTGCAGTGCTTCAAAATGGTCCCATGCATTGGGCCAAGGATAATGCAAGAGTATCCATTATGGTCCAAGGGTCATGAAAATGGACAGACAAGGCTGCTAATATGTTGCATCCTCCTCTCTCTCTCTCTCCCTCTGAGGATTGTGGGAGTGTTTGGGAGTGAGCAAATAGGTGTGCTTTTCTGTTCTCTCTCTTTCTTTTGTTTTGGGAAATTTTGGGTGTGTTTGTGTGTGTTTATTTAGTTTGGTGGTTGTTGTGGGCTTAATTTCAAGATTTCTTGTGTTGTAGCAGATTTTTGTTTGCCCTCTAGGAATAGCCAGCCCAGGGGAACAGAGACCTCAGTTTGCTATAGTTTCTGAGGAGTTAACCTGTGACCATTGGTTGCAGATTTTGCCTCCAGAGTGCCTCTGTGGTGGAGTGTGTTTTAGCTGTGGGATTGGTGATTGGGTTTAAAAATGTGAGGTATGCCTGCCACACAAGCCAGGCTGTTGTGTTTGTTGCCATGCTTAGCTTTGTTGAGCATGTCATTGTGGAGGGGATTGTTGTGTGGGTTGTTTTTGTCCCTGTTGTGCCCCTCTCAACATTTATTGTCATAACACTATCTCTAATGTCCCTCCTTTTTTAGGAAGTGAGCAGCTAGCTAGACAGCTGGCAAGTTATGGTAAAATCATTAGCACCATTAGGAGGATTCCTCTGAGCTGTAAGCCCCACAGGTTAAGCACTTCTAGTCCTTTTATAGACAGGTTTATATAATATTAAACAATGCTTCCCAGGTTCTAAAAGCTTCCCTGATGTATAGGCCTGGGGAGTGTGACTACAATGTATTTGTGTCTATTGAGGGCGTGGCCTGTTTTTGTTGTGCGAATCTGACACATTTAGTCAATCAGTGCCCTAAGAAGAAGCAGACTGCCCACAGTAATGGTGACCCTGTGCTTGGGAATGTGGGGATTTCTGAGAATAAAATACAGGTGGGAGTGGTGGCGGAGACATCGTCCCAACTGGCTCCAGATGTCGCTTCTGGGGATTAGTATCTCCTTTACAATCTGGGGGAGATGGTATTACTGGTTCTGTGGGTCCTGATTCAGTGGCCTCTTGGCCTGAGCCTATATGCAAATTGGAAGCTCAGCCTGTTGCTATGGATTCTGCAGCCTTAGCTTTGGATTTTAACTTGCCAGCAAAGCCCCAGTTTAAAAAATGGCCATTGAAGGCAGAAGGAGCCCCAGTTTCTAAAGGTGCTACAAAGTGGGCGACTTCGGTCAGTGCAGTTGGGAAGCATACTGTTGGGGTGCTGCTGAGGGTGGTTCTTTGGCTGGGGGCACAAGGACTTCTCAGATATTAGTTTTGCCCCCTCACTTCCATCAGCTCCCTCCCTCAGGTTGCTCTGAGGTTCCCCATCTCAAGATTGGTCCTGACTTGGAATCTGAGAGTGCGGGGTCTGATGAACTCACAAATTTTTTGGGTGCTTAACGCTCTGAGGGGGGATATTCCCGGGATTCTATTGATAGGTTTCTGAATGAGACTAAGGGGAAACATAGGGTAGAGGTGGCATATTAGTTTCCTGACCTTAATCTGTTTTTGTTGTCTGCTCAATATACTATGAGACATGTCTCTGTGTCTGAGTTTGACAAACACAAGCAGTATAGATTGAAAAATCCTGATGACCAAAATGTGTATCTCTTTGACAAATGGAAATGTTGGGGATTAATGGATATAGGCGAATTTGGTGTTTTTCTTTGAGATCTTGGGGATTTTCTTTTCTGTCTGTTTTCTTATTTTTCTAATGATAGATAATTTGGTATGTGATTCTCTCAGAGTAAATGCATGAAGGGCATTACAAAACGTATCACTATTGTTGAGTGCCTGTCCAGAAAAAGGTGGCTATTTCATTTTTGCAAGAGTTGCACACAGAGGCAGGCAACCAAACAGGCTGGCTTGCAGGTTAGAGAAGGTAGGTTTTTCTGAGTAATGGTTCCACTGTGAGCTTAGGGGTTGCCATTTTCTTTGTATACATGGTGAAGCCTTATTCAGTGCTTGTACAGGAATTTGTTCCAGGCTGTTTATTGACTGTTAGAGCTAAGTTTAAGCAATATCATCTTTTTTCATTAATGTCTGTGCTTCTGCTGTAGGGAAAGACAGGGCGTATTTTTTTCAGTGATTGGGTGTTCTTTTGGCAAATTGTTTGATAAGTGATATTTTAATGTTGGGGGGTGATTGCAATTGTACTCTCAATGAGCGATTGTATAGTAATCATCTGGAATCACATTCACCGCCTGCTCAGCAACCTGGCTGATGTGTGGCAGTGTTTTCACCCTTATGAGCAGCAGTACACCTGGTTGAGTGCTAGTGTTAGCTTCTTCTTTATGGCCTGTTTGGACCGTTTTTATGCTTTTACTCATCATTTGTCTTGTTTGCTTTTAGATATATTCTTGCTACTGGTATTTCAGTAATGGTTGGTCTTAGTTGTGTTGTCTCTTCCTCTATTCAAGATTATCATTTATACTGGTATTTTAACACTTGCCTTTTACAAGATGTTCATTTTCAGGACTCTCTTAATTATTTTGGGGGAGCCTGGACTGCCTCACAGGATGTTTTCCCCTCCTGGAGACAATGGTGAGGGGTGTGCAAAGTTAATATTAAATATTCTTATCAGCAATACATGCAGCAGACAACCTTGGGTCTTTGTTTGACTATGGAGGAGTAAGGGTTGGGGATTGTGGAACCTCAAATAACCTTTCATGGCAGTAATGATGCTGGGTTGTATGAGAGCTTGAAATATATCTATATATAAACCCCAGCCCTTCAGGACCTGCTGGATAGCAAAGTTCACAATGAACTGCTTAGGACCTCATTTCAGGGTCTTTCTCAAATTGATGCATTTACTCAGTCTTAATTTGGCCTGGAAAAGAAACATGCAGAGTGGAAGATGATTGGCCACTTTATGACATCATCAAGCCAAGTACTTTCAGATCCTGTGGGGATCAGGACTGTTGCTGTGGATTTTTTCTTAGACCTATATGCCGCAGAGACTCAGCTGTTCCTTGAGAATCTTCCTAGAATCTCAAAGTTGGATATGGACAGACTTGAGCAGGACCTGACACTCTCAGAATTGACTTCTGCCCTAATGGTATTGATGGTTTGCCTATTGAATTTTACAAGCTGTTTTAGGCCCTTCTTGGGCCTGATTTACTCCAGGTTTTTCCAAGAGAGCATCAGGGAGAAGATATTGCCACTCAGTTGCTGCTGAGTGATTCTTGCCCTGTTGCCTAAGAAGGGGGATCCTCAGGAAGTGAAGAATTGGAGACCCAGGCCCCTGCTTTGATCTGATGATTTGATTTGGTAATGCACTCTGATCAGATCTGTTATCTCACCAGCAGTTTCATTTTTGATAACCGTTTCAGCTGTGGGATTTAATTTTTGCCTCAAAAATGTTTGATCTGCACATTGGGTTGAATTTACTTTCTCAGGAGAACGCTTCTGATCATGTAGATCACAGATATTTCTTTCACACCCTTTGCGCATTTAGTTTTGAGACCAGGTTTGTCTCCTGCATTCAGTTATTATATAATGATTAATATATTCTACTTAATGTGAATGGGTTTTGAACACCTCCTTTCCAGTCTGTATGGGAATCATACAGAGTTGTTCCCTGTCTGGATTATTGTATGATTTTTCTGATGATCCTCTGTTAAGTATGTTGCAAAAGCACCTTTCTGGCCTTTCTCTCCCTGTTCCAGCTTTGTACTCCAGTGAAAGTCTCTGCATACAAATAATAAACATAGTCATGCCATGAGCATGATTAAAATGTCCAGGTTTTGACTGAATATCAGCACTTTTTTGAGCAGGCTGTCTCAGCTCTCATAAATTATGGGAAGAGTGACACACTCCTCCTGGTGGCTTAGCTGACCTCCTGCCCCTGACTTTTCTGGGTGTGTGTGGGGGTACTATGGAGCCAAGGTAGCTTTAAAGCACTGGGAATTATACTGTACTAGATTATATATTGGAATTGGGAAGGAGTTATGGACAAGTTGGAAGTGAGGTTGCAGATGCCGAACTCATATTTGCCTCGACTCTCCTTCAGAGGGCAGATGTTAGTCATTAAATATTTAATCACCTCTGTGTTGTGGCATAAGTGTGTTTTTTTGGATACCCCGCCATTCCCTTTAGAAAGAATTCAAAAGTTTCTTTTAGGGTTTTTGGGGGATTGCTTCATGGACTGGGGCAGAGTACTTTGTATCTGCTTGTTGTGGAAGGAGATTAGTGTCTCATTGATCTTTTGAGCAAAGGATCTACTTTTCAATTAAAGGCTTTGAAGTGTTTCTGGTTAAGTCTGTTCCTTGGCGGCAACTGATCTTTGCTCTTCTTTGGTGGGTAGTGGGCTTGGGTTTTCATCTGAAAAGTTTTTGCTGGATCCTGGTGCCTCTATTTTGAGGTATTACTTGTTTTTTGTCAAAGTCTTTTTAACACTTTCAGATTTTTTAAACTGAGGTCTCAGGATAGGTAGCTAGAGTTCTCAGGGTCTCTTGCTGAGTCCCTTATTTATATCGCGGTCACAAGGATTACTAGCCTTGTTTCTAGGAGTCTTGTCTCTTCCCTTATTGCAGCAGGTGTAATAAAACTGGTTCATTTAATTGACTTTGCTAATTTTACACAGATCTTGGTGGATATCGTTGCTGCCAAGCTTGGGTTTCATTCTATTTGCTGGGTTTCTCAGTTTTATCAGAAGTGAAATCAGCCCTTCCTAGGAGCAATATTGCCAGTCTTGACAGTCGCCTCCTTGAGCAAGCCATGCCTGATAATACCAGTGTTTCTATTTCTTCGGTTTGTACTCTTGCTGTGGGTTGGGATGTTGACACACCTGGCAGTTTGCTTGCCTTTAATGGATTTTATTAATTTAATTGTAATAGTTTGGGCCATAAGTCATTGTATACTCTTGTAAAGCTTTGTCATTTTAGAACACTTGTTTATTGTCCTGATTAAGTGTGGAAAACATGGATTCTGGTGACAGAGTCCATCCATTCAGTCTGGCAAGCTGTATACAAGCCTCTGATCATGAAGAGGACCGTTCATCTCTAATGGTCAATTTTTCTCGGGACTATTGCCACAAATATGGTTTGCGCATCATTTGACTCCAGAGGTGTCCATGTCATGTCTTTTTTGTGATGCAAAGAAGACTGCTTTTCATATGTTTCTAATTTGTTCCAGGTTCACAAACAGATATGTGGTATGCCTTGCAAACTTTATTTTGGGACGAGCAGAGGGCTATTTTGAGAAAGCAGACAATGTAAATTATTTGGTACTGGCATTGCCAATGTTCTTTTTTTTCCCCTCTTGTTTTTTAGTAATTTCACCTTTGTTTGGAGTTTAGATATTATACTCGTACACCATTTGGATCAATTTATTCAGCAATGGGCTATTGGAAATGTGTTTTGTACTGTTAGGGATGGGAAATTGTTTTTTAATTTGTATTTTTTTTGTCTTGTTTTTAATGTGTTTTATGTACTGATTTTATTAAAAGTGTTTTAAAAGTCAAAGTCCCTCTCTATCCCTCGCACTGGCAGCCATGTGCAGGTTACTCTAATCACACAATCTCATTTTCCAACTCTGCTCTACAGATGGTAGGGCAGTGGATGGTATCAAAATAGATCATTTCATCATATAATGATACCCCAGTGATATGACAAGAAGTTATGCATTAATTACATTTCTGGCGGGATGGGTGATTTAACTGACTAAGAGCTGTGCACAATTTCAATGCATATTTTATACTGCAAGGGGGAAAAAAGGATCAAGAAAACAACAGTAGGCCTGTCAGATAAATAGAAAAGTGTTTATAGGCAGGTCAAATACAGTGTCCCTATACATCGAGAAAAAAAGACCCTCAGTATTAAGAACTATTCATTTTATTTGTATTTATAAAATATAATGTACAGCTAATAAATCATTTAGGAAAAATCATGCTATAAACAAAGTGAGCGTACAGCTGTATCATCAGGGACATCTGCCATGGAAACAGATGTGCACCACTCACCCACTCAAGCAACTTTGTTTTCTTTTCTGATTAAAGAATGGAGCTGATTGAGTTTGCAGGTTGACAACTGCTATCACGACAAGGTCATTAGTGTTGAGTGAAGAGTTTGAAGTATGTTCTTTCACTTTTCCTCATATTTTTACATAAAGCGAAGGGAGTATGCAGTATACTGAGATTTATAACCATTGTACTATAAAGAATTTAAACCCTATCACACACTTTTAAGCCCACTGTAGTAATTACGGTTCTTTTAAACTTAAAAACACATTGCTTTGTTTTCTCTCAGGTCTCTTAGGATTTTTTTTAAGCTTTTATGGTTGAGAGGTGCATTCATCTGATTATGCTAAGGTAGTACATACTAGCACACTTGGTTTATAACTATTTTTCCACAACAGGTAGTGCCAAGGTTCCAATTAAAGCTCATCTCAAAACTCGCCTGGTACCACAGGAAGACTTACATTAGTACTTCAGATTTACCAGGATAATCAAAAAACTAAATCTGAGTGACAGCAGGAATGTATCACTAGTGTGGCTTGGTTAAAAAGAAGGAAGATAGGTAATAGTGTGAGGAAAGTGATAGCCAAGAATGAAACTCTGGATGAAATCTCAAGAGTCCTAGAGGGCTAATATTTTTACATTTCTGACTCGGAAGAGGTTAGGTTTCATTTGGTTTATTGAAAAAGCTTTGTCAGGAACGGGAGAAGTTTCCTTTGGATGTCTAAGGAAGGCCACAAAAATAAAACTTCCAAATGAAGGTGATCATTAACTAAATGTGTTTCATAATTTGTTAAAAGTGCCCTGTGGATCACAGACTATTTGAGTGAATTACTGCTCCTGGGGGTAATCTCATAGATGTAATTAAAGACAAAATATAGCACCAATATCAGATCACTGAAATATAATAACTACAATAAATCCCTCAAATAATCCCACCAGAGTTACACTAGGACTTCAGAGGCTTTTTAAAATATGTACGGAAGTAAAATATGGATGGGATCTTTATGAATGATACTTCCTGAAAACACAAAATGCCTTATTCTATCTCACTTACACTTTTCACCTGTACATTGAGACAACTACATTTAAATCTGTTGGCCAGATCCTGCTCCCTGGTTTCAACCTCCATGCCACCAAGAGGACAGAGAGCTGTCCTAATAAGCATAGGGGGCATTCTGCTCCCTCCCTTCACAGGGGTATTCCTGGGCAGGCCAGAAGTGTGGCCGGGGAATGAGAGGGTATGAGCAGAGAACAGTGTGCTCTGGCAAATGCCAAGTAGCAGAGTGACCTGTAAGAGTCTGTTCTAGATAGTCTAATTTGGAGTAAACCTTAGCTGAATTATCCTAAGAAGAATTGGTTCAACCCCAGGATCAGGGTCCAGCACATAGTGCAACCTGGCCAGTTCCAGGGATCTGGCTTAATGGATTTATCTTTTATAGTATCATGGCCAGGTTTTCAAGAGTTCAGTTCCCATTTAGAGAACAATAAGTGCTGCTAGATGCTGGGCACTTTTAAGGAACTGACACCAATTGGGAGTGCTAATCATTTTTGAAAATCTCTTCCATACATTCTCCAAACCCTGTCTCCTTGATGTCTGGCTCTTCACTTCCCCATACATTATGCACCTTTAGGAGCAGTGAAGAACTATCAAAGATGTAGCCCTAGTGAATAGAAAATATATTTTGTAAGCAACTGCTTGGCTTCATCAATTATTTAATTAGGAAAGTTTCTTTAAAATGTAAGAAACCCTAAGGGATAGTATGGCCGCTGGGCCAAATGGCCCTCAAGAGCTCTTTTGTTTGTCTTTTTTTTTTTCTTTCCTGTTTCCCTGACATAACTTTTTATTCTCATGTTTACTTAGCTCTCAATTTGCCTCATAACTTGTGTCCTTGTTAGTTATCTCTCTAATTAAATTATCCACAAATTGTTATGATCTCTTTGAAAAATATATTCTTTTAATGTCATCTCCCTTTTACTTCTTAATTTCCTATATTTGATTTTTTTTTAAATTGCTCTTTGAATTTTTTATGCACATTTCACATTGTGAAAGAATGTTCACGGGTCATTTTCAGTGAGCCACTTAAAAGCTACCGTGTTCTGGTAACACCTTTTGGAATGAGCCATGGAGCACTGATCACCTTCCACAACAGGCAGATACAAAATACTCTGCCTCAGCCAATGAAGCCATCCCATTGATCTGTGTGGATACCAGGTTCCTTCCTCTCAGAACCCTTCTCCCTGACAAAACGGCTCCAGAACCTCACTGTCAGGAACTCTCCCTTGCGAGAGCTGCTATGGGAAACCCCTCTTAAAGGGGTGATCGCCACCATGGAGGGGTCTTTGCAAGAAAGGTAACAGAATCCTAGCTAAGCTCCATGGGGCCCAGGTGCATTCCCCTCTGCCACACAAATCCTAACTCTGCAGACGGCCTCCATTGGGTCGCAGTACCATAAGATGGTGCCTTCTGTGTGGGAGGGATGTTGCTTGTGAATTTTGGGGGCACAGTCTGACCCTGAATGAAAACCCTGATGTTTGGATTCCCTGCAGCAGACCACTCTTCAGCTCCCCCATCTCAATTCTTTGTAGTTTATCATTATCCTTATTTATAGTTTCAGCCCAGGAGTCAGTGCTCAGACCCAAAGCAATATGAATTCATTTTTAAAGGTGAGATTTGCAAAAAAATATTGTTTTAATAAAGTGCAGATTAACCACTTTCCCTTCATCTAGTAATTGTGTCAATTCGCTCTTACTCATTTGAAGGCTGCTACATTTATGAAAAATGAAATGTTAATGGATGACAGTGAAAGCAAGAAGTTGATCCACAGGGAGAGCATCTTTTGGCAGAAGTGTCTACAAAAGTTAACTAAGGGAAAGGGGGGAAGGAAACAATGAACAGTGATTCAAGTTAAGGTTAGCCATCCTTCAGAACAGTCTGGGAGAAAGAAAGCTTAGGTGTTTTAGGGAGAGGCCTGAAGACAAATTTAGCATTTTGGGGCAGGAACCATCTTTTTTGTTATGTGTTTATAGCACAGTGGGATGCTGATCTATGGCTGCCCTGGTGCACCACTGCAACACTAATGCTACTAATAAATAATCTATAGCCTTCAACATAAACATTTTTATTTTAGTTTCTGAAATTCAATTTGTTCAGTCGAGTCACAAATCCCTTATTGTATGATGCAATGCTGTCTACAAAACACTCTCTAGAATTGGTAAAAGGCACAGAGGTCACTCACTTATTATGGTATATTGAAAATTGTGAAATTTACAAACTATCATTTTAAATGTAAGGGATTTCCTGGTCCTAGCTTGCAGGCTTGCTGTTTTGTAGGAAAGCATGCCATTTGGGTCTTTTTCTGCAAAGAACCAGTCTGGAGCAAGGTGGGCTGAGTTGTGCATCTCTGCCTTTGGGATCAGTTTGTTCTGTCTTTGTCTCTTGTGTGTTAGCATTCTGGATTCTAAGAAGTAAAGTAGTGTTATGTTGCAATCTTCCAGAAAGAATATTTTACATTTTTACAGGTTACAGAGTAGCAGCCATGTTAGTCTGTATTCGCAAAAAGAAAAGGAGTACTTGTGGCACCTTAGAGACTAACCAATTTATTTGAGCATAAGCTTTCGTGAGCTACAGCTCACTTCATCGGATGCATCAGCTTATGCATCAGCTTATGCTCAAATAAATTCGTTAGTCTCTAAGGTGCCACAAGTACTCCTTTTCTTTTTACATTTTTACGTAACTTGCCTGTGTGTATGATGTGAATATATCACTTATCAGAGTCCAGTATTTTATATTAAATTGTGTCAGTTTACACACACAATTATTTCAGAGCCAGAACTTCCTGAATTGTTATTGTTGGGGGATGTTTTTTTTTAAGCAAGTGGGACAAAAAAAAGTTCAGTTACTTTTTTCTTTGATAAATGTCTGTTCTTTAGCCTTTTTACAAGCATTCCCTTTTAATGTATTTTGGAGAAGAATCCAGGTTCTTTTTTCTTTGTATATTTGTACTGTATATCCAAGTCTAAGAAAAAGAAAAGGTTATTTGCTAAAAATGAACTTCTCAGAGATCGGTTTGCATGCTCATTTCAGCTGGAATTCTTTGTCCAGAAACTCACAGCAATTTGTGTCTCTAAATATGAACACATGCCTTTTTAAATGTTTGGCTGGGAGCAGACATTTCATCATTTGGGAGCACTGTGACATTATGCTGTGTGACACAATGTAATGACCTTATCATTTGACATGATGAATTGCTCACTCCCTCTTGAAAATGTAAATAGATATGCCTTTAGTTTGTGCAGATTAGAAGCAAACTATTTGCTCTATACAGAAGTATTATACTGTTTAGTACTAAGAAAATGTATTGTTTAAACAGTTCTATCCTTTTTTCCAGGACTTGTTTATAAGCTTTGATAGTACCTTTAGAGTTAAAACATTGTGAATGTGCACACAGCTCAAAGCAAGTTTACCCTCAGTCATAAGTCTATTGGATCTTTGCTTCCAGGCACTATTTCTGACAGTCAATTCCATTAAAGAGCATCATAAATAACAGAAGTATGTAAAGCTCCTCACTTTAGCATACAAATTCCTTGAAATAGCATGCACAAAGGTTTGTTTTTTAAAATGTATATTTGCTATAATTATTTTTATCAACCTTCGGGGCTGGCCATACAATTTTAATCAGTTATCTTCATGCAACCAAATTTGTTGTGAATGTGGACTGAGAACTCGACCTCAAACAGGAAGGAAATGCCTGATTCAAAGCCCTCGAAGGCAATGGGAATCTTTTCATTTACTTCAGTTGCCTTTGGATAAGGCCTTGAGTTTTCTCATTGAAAGATATGCTGCCAATACATCTATGCTGCCAGTGAAACAGCTTTTGCATAATATATAGGAATTAGGTAGTATCCCTTTAAATAGTTTGTGAAATGTCTAGTGTTTTGTATTGTAAAAATCAGCCAGATCAACAGTGTATGTATGTAACTAGGCCTTGTATGTTGTGTATGTTGTATAAACATGGCTATTTGGACCCCACTGTGCCCCTGTGGTTCATTCATACAATTCCCGTTGTGCAAAGAGCAAAAGACACAACACTTTGTGTGAGTAGTGGACTAACTTTGAGTCTTTCCTTTTCTTTTCTTTTTTTTAACTCAAGAAAAGTGGGCACTGTCTTTTTGAATCCTTACTAACATCCATTAGCCACACCAGGGGTCATAATGCAGTCTTCCTACTCTTCCATTTTGCTAGAATATTGGTCAGTATTGATTCCAAATGTGTGCTCTGGGAGAGAATTATTGTAGTTATTACAATATGCAATTGTTCATGGCAAACTGCCACATGATAAAGAAAATGAAGAGCTACAATTTATTTTTAATAATGTGGAGATGGAAAATTATGGGGAAACAAGAGTCTCTCCATAATTAAGGTTGATACTTATTTTTCACTATAAACCCAATTTTGGCCCTTGTCAAAATCCTCAAGAAAAGGTCATTCCACTATAAATTTTGTATCAGTGCTCTTTGGCCAGAAGGGTTTATTTCCCTTCCTCAAATCTGAGATGATTCGGAACAGTTTTTGAAATATGACACTCTAGGGAATTAGCAGATTTACACCGGGTTTGAGAATTCTTCTAACACTTTTTTTGTCACAATTTATCTGGAAAAAAAATTGCTTGTGCTAGAAACCTCAGAAACATTTTCTATATATCTAATATATTCTCTTCAACCATCAATTTTACGGTTATAATAAAATTATTTGTTCTTAGTAAAAGATGTAATGTGGGGGTCTAAACATGGGACAAGGAGCTGGGAAGTCCTGCGGTGAAATCCTGGGCATACTGGAATTTTGTCATTGACTTCAAGAGGCAAGGATTTTCCCCTCTTCCGACTCCCTCAAGTTTTAATCTGAGCAATGATACTGAGTCTATCTTTGGCCAAATACTTAGGGCTATATCCAGAAACAGATTTAGACACCTAACTGCCACTTCACGCACATCAGGAAGGACTTCACAACTAAGGATCAGAGGCCACAATTCTCTCAGGATTTTCATAGGTTGCTCCCCACTCAGCTTGCTGGCTTTTGTAAATCCTATTCTTTAGCAACTATCTCTCCCCATGACTATATATATATATATAATTATATTATATTATATATAATATAATTATATAATATATAATTATATTAATTATAATATATAATTATATATTATAATATATAATATTATATATATTATATATATATAATAGGGAGCCTCGGTGCCTATCTCAGAGTGAGGATTCCACTGGGCTGCTGGGCACATAACATTGGCACTGCAACGCTTACCCTACATACCAGTTGTGGATCTAGGCCCAGATTTTTAAAGGTATTATGCAGTTGCTGCACTCAGTGTTGCAACACTTTATTTAGGAGCCTAAATCTCATTTTCCAAAGAGAGTTAGGTGCTTGGAGACAAAATTGCATTGACAGTTGATGGCATTTAGGATACTAAGTGCCTAAATGTCTTTGGAAAATCGGATTTAGACACTAAAATCAGTTAGGTGTGGCAACGTTCAGTATAGGAATGCCTAAATACCTTAAACAATCTGGGTGCTAGCCCTCAACCCTCAGCTTCTATTTGCCTTTTTTAAATATAAGAATAATAATTCCAACCTCATGGGGGTGTCAGTGAAATCTGCATGGAAGCTACCTTGAAGATCAAGCACCTGATCCTGCAAACTGCAAAGCACCTTTGTTAGGTACTCAGCACGCTCCTCTCCAATGGGGGCTGACCTATCAATTCCTAACAGCATTAGAGAGATGCTAAGTCTTATGTATAATCCATGATGTTTATTGCTCATGGTTCTGCCAACATCTAGGTCCTTAGAGATCGTTTTCCTCTTAATATATACCCCTTTTTCCCCACAAGGGAACAAAGTTTAGTTTTCTAGATACCAGGATAGTTTTGTTTGTCCTTTTAAAAAGATTGGTACCACATTTCTTTTTTTTTCCCTTCAAATTCTCTAGTATCTGCCCTAATGCCCATGACTTTCAGAATAATTATTAACAGTGGTTCAGCTAGCTAATTGGCTTATTCCCTCTGGAATGCCTGTGGAAGGCAAAAAGATTCAAATGTTGGTTACCTAGAAACAAGAAAAAAGAAATTAATGTAAGATTTACCATGCTTTCCCCGTTTGCTGAAGATAGAATTTTCATGTGCTTTTGGAAAAAGGCAATATTCTCCACTCTTGCTTTTTAATTTATGATCAACTTTTTGCATATTTCTGCTGTACTCTTATAGTTCTGACGAGCATAAACATACATTTTCTTGATGAAAATCATTTTCTTTTCATGAGTACACTTGCTGGCTCCTCATTACTTAAACTGCTTCAAAGGAATCTCCTGGGAGTGGCTTAGTCTATTCCCTTAAGGTCAAGAGCCTCACAAGTGGATGTAAGTAATTGAGTTATAGGGCAAAGATGAGTGAAGCCTTTAAGAATTTAGCAAGAAAAATCCTCTTGATAAAGAAATGCATCTAATTTACAGTGTGTTATTTTAGTGCATAAATTGTCTAATTATATTGTATCTCACAGGCAGATTTCCTATTAATTAATAAAAAAAATTGGGGCCAATGCTGCACTGGCTTGAGCAGTGCTTATGAGTGAGTGGAGGAAATGAGCTGTAGAGCGGCTGTTTAAGTAAACTCATTGTGCGCTGAAATACATTTTGACTCCTGCACAGTCTTGAAGAATGAGCTGGATTTTGCATATAGGCATAAGCCTGTACTTGGGGCAGGACAGAGCTGAACTACTCCAGGGCAGCACTAGAATATTCTGTCTCAGAGAAGAGAATGCCTCATGGAGCTCCCTGTGCATGATCGGGGTTGGAGGTGGGGGGGGGGGGCAGTTCCCACTGGTACACCATATTCTCCACCATGCCGTGCTCCTCACCCCTCCTTTCCCCCTTGGAGGCACAATAAAGCCCTGGGGGAGTAGTTAGGGAGCTGCAGTTATGCTAAGCCCTTACAAAGGCCATGCAACATGAGAAGAAGGTTCCTCTTTACTCCCTCCCCTTCCAGGGTACATCCGTCCAAAGGCAAGGCAAATGCTAGCCCACGTGCTCACACTCCCCTTACTTGCTGCATTGCTACAATGAATCTAGCTTTAAAAGAGGACCTTTTTGGAGAGAAGAACAGGTTTGCCTTGGTGAGAATGAACTTAAACCAGATCCTGATCTTCACACATGAGCAACAGCCATATTTTTTTTTGAAAAAGAGAGCATGCTGAGGAATAAAACACCCAACTCTAGAACAGGAGCAAGCCTTCTATTCAGCTTTTTCTAAATCAGGTATGGTAGGGACCCTATTGTTCAAACACTCCAAACAGACAGGATACCACAAACATATCCTCCTTATGGCCATCACTACTGTCCTCTCTCTCCTCACTATTGGAACTGCTCTGAGGATGATGTGGTGTTCCATTTTGGTAACACAATCCTTTAACCAACATGGAGTGTACTAGACATCCTCTCCAATACACAGGAAGCCTGCTCAGCCAGAATTAATGGACTAGTAGCTGGCCACAATTTGTAGCTGATACGGTTGCCACTTTTTAGGAAAGGGAGTAAGTACCTTCCTCTCACTTAAAACTCACCCACATACCTGTCACATGGCCAGATACTCACCAAATATGGATGTTTGTTGCATCTAGGATATGGACAAAGATAGTAATTACTATAATCGGGCTCAGCTCTGCTGTCTTCACTCAGTTACAATTCTTATTGAAATCAATGGAAGTTTTACCTAAGTGAGAACTTGAGGATTTGATCCTTGAGTGGGGTTTTGCTTGCTCACAAAAAAACACCAAGAACCTGATGCCAACCCCTTAAATGTGAAATTACCAAAGTGAACTAAGAAACATACACCTAAACACACACACACACACACACACACACACACACACACATTCATTTTTAAGAAGATTTCCTTTTTAACTTGTTGATTTAGTAAATTATGAGTACTCCACAAAGACAAATCTGTTTTGCTTTCCTTAAAATATTAAACAAGGACTTAAAAATTCCATTGTGATGAATGAAATACATAAGGATCCAAGTCACAACAGAATTTCAGCAGATTGTCTCAAGTGCAGAATGAGTCATTGTTTGTAATTATAGGTATAATTTGTGTGCAACTACCAAATTTTATGGTAGGGATTGTTTAGGGTGGAAACACATATTTCTAAAAAAGAGTATAAGAGATTGGTGAAAGGCTGACCAATTAAGAAATGTATTATTATTTATTATTAGTCTACTTTTGCTTAGCACCTTAAAGTGTATTCAGAAAGTTATTGCACAAAGAGGAGACAGGTACACTGTCCTCAAGGACTTTATAATCTACTCATTGATTCTACAATTTTTACTCATACTAAGCAGCCCCACTGATTTCAGTGACCATTATTGAGCATCAAGGGTGTCACAACTGGGCTCTAAATGGACTAAGAAAATTATACAACAAAATGTCTTTTGTTTTTCTGATTTTTGCAGAATTTGCTAGATTTTCACATTCCATTTAACATTAGGATTTTTGCTAGTGAAAAAGAGGTTTTGATGCTTGCTGTCTTGTGAGTATCTGCTAGAACAAAAGGCAGATGCTTAAATGCATGAGCAATTCTATTCGTGGGTGTGGTCCTATTGACTTTGTGAATTAAGTTACTCGTATTCATAAGACTTTGCAGGATCAAGTCCTAAGTGGGATATTTCCTGGGCATGAACAAAAGTTTTAGATGTAGGGATGAAAAGGAAAGGAGAGATTATGGAGATGTGGTAAAGGAAGATATGACAGATATAGCAGGTCTTGGTCCATGAGGAGCAAAGAAGAAAGAGAAGTTAAGGATTGCAGAATTGATGGCTGGCGACAAGGAAGGATTTAGGAGTTTCTACCATGATACAGAAGGAAGTGTGCAAAAATCCAGGAGGAGAGGGAGGATGAGGGATTCTAATTTAAATAAGAGTTTACTGCCTCTTTGTCTTGCTTTCTGAATCTAGCCAACAGATGGATGGGTAGAGGAATGGATAGATAGCATCATTCTTTTGGCTGTTCACCTGGCCTTGGTTTCCTACAGTTCTTTGTACTTTATTCATAGATTTTAAGGCCAGAAGGGGCCATTAGATCTTCTAGTTTGATCACTGTCTAACACTATAGAATTTCACCTAGTTACCCCTGTATTGAGCCCAATGATTTGTGCTTGACTAATATATTATAGTTTCTTTTTATAAACCTGAGCTGTAGCTCACGAAAGCTTATGCTCATATAAATTTGTTAGTCTCTAAGGTGCCACAAGTACTCCTTTTCCTTTTGAATCCTATGAGAGAGAGCCAGACTCATTAAAGAATCTTCTAAAATCATGGGAGAATTATAGCCACCAGGCTCTGACACTACTGTAATTTCCTGTCCTCTGTCTTGCCTGACTCCAACCTTATTTCCCTCAAGTCTATGCAAAGCATCACAACAAATTCCACAATTACCATTCTTAGCATGTTGTCTATCTTCTACAAATCCCTACAACCAGCTCTGCATCTTGCTCCTTATCCAACTCCTCAGCAAACTCATTTTCAAAGTTTTGCACCAAAGTTTTTGTCTGCCTTTGCCCACATACCAGCGTTAGTCATTCTACCCCTTCATTTCCCTCCATACTCTTTTAACTTCATTTTCCCATGAACACCTACATGTTATTTTATATGCTACTATTCCCGACACCAGGAATGTCCTCCCTTATTAGGATATCTCCTTCTCCTTCTTCAAATCCCACTTTCCTGGCAGTCTTTCCAGCTGGGAGGGTGAGATTATCACAAGACATGCAGTTTTATGGATATTTAAAGCAATATATTTCATTTGCTTGTTTTGGTTGTGGCAAAGAAATCTCACAGCATTCTGACAAAAATTCATGTAGCTCTGGTACCAGCCACTTGCACTTATCGTTTCATTGCCATTGTTCTGTCAAAATCTATTTTGCCGTATTGATATCGGTGCCCAGATTAGAGCTGAGAAAGAATGGTTTTCCCATCCTCTGAAAATTTTCAATATTTCAAACACTTTTCCCATCCCGAATTAGGACAAAAGTTGAAAGTTCAAATTTTTTTTGTGAGCTGAAAATCTGAAAAAGAAAAATCAGTTTGAGTCAATCAAAATGTTTCATTTTGATACTGACCATTTTTTATTTTTACTTTCTAAACTATAATTAGCCTAAATTTCAAAATAAAGTTATTTCAAAACTGAAAACTGGGATTTTTCATTTTGAGAAAGTCAAAATGAAACCTTTCTATAATTTAAAAACTTTTTTTTGAATTGAGACATATGTCAACCCTTTCCCACTAAAAGTTTCAGTTTTGATGACTTTCCAGTGAAAAACATTGATGAGGACACAGCAGCAAAATGAGGACAGACACATGAATGGAATTAAGTGGAGGACTGAAACTTTTATTGAACTTTAACACAGGGGAGGAGTGCTACCCACCCATCACACACACTCTCCTATACCAGACATTTAATTGGTTCCAGTGTGAGGGGTACAGGGCTCCTTATCATATAACCCATAATGGGGGGCAGGTTCTCTGAGTCCCTCATGCAAGGGGGAGAGAGGGTGCAACATGGTGGGATTCTCAGTCCACAAGGGCCACAAGGCCTCATTCTATGATCCCAAGGCCCCATCACCAAAATCCCAGGTCTTTTTACCTCTGGAAACTGTTCATTTTTTTCTCTTCACTGCACTGGAATCTGACCAGAGGGGGCACCAGCAACTATCTCGGTCACTCCCCACCCAACCACACTGCCCGATTTCACAACACCTGCCCAATCCGTTTTCACATCCATCTGTCAGCACCTCCATCTCCAGGAATATCTTGATGATCCCTTATTTACTTTCTTACTAGACTTGCCCACATGGGCTGGGTATGCTGTCACTGAGTGCAGAGGTGGCATGAGCTGATCCCACTGCATGCCTCTTCTGGATGTGAACAGCATTGGCCTTGCAGTGCAGCTGAGATCCTACTGCAATCTTGGCTGCCTTCTTGTAGCCTCAATGCACTACAGAGTGCCTGCAAATCCAGATATTGCATATAGTCTATGTAGCTTCTGAAACAAATACATGCTGTTCCCTACCATCTTTCCCTTGGTGTGGATATATGTCCTGTAACACTTTGATTTTCAGCACCCTATTGCCTGAACCTACCGTTGACCGAAACCCCTGTAGTCGCTGACATTGCTGCCCTGATCCTGCAAGAATGAGTACCAATTTTTTTGCAGGGGTGGGAAAGACCACAGCAGTGCAAGGTTATTGTCAATACTGCACCGAATTGGTACCTTGTCAGGCAGCTGCCATAATCATGAATGAACTGAGGTTCCAGCTGAGGCCCTGCATATTCAGCAAGGCTCTTATTGCCTTTACGTGGCACATGTGACCATCTCCAGAGTCCTTCAACACCACATAAGCCCACTTTCCCATCTTATCTGTTTTCAAGTATCTTAAGGACAATGGACACCGCTCCTGCAGATAGTTGTATATCTGTTCAATTTAACACACGCTGGGACCTGTCCTCATTTGCCAGAGGTACCAGCTCACTCACGCGAAAAGTTCCAAATAAGGCAACAACCAATGCTGCCTTAAATAAAATGGCCTCCCTCCCATAGCTGCAGACCCGTTTCAGAGCCTCTAGTAATCCTGTCAGGGTTTCCAGTGTTGTGGGTAATCTGTCGTCCTTCCAGCACCTGCCCCTCCTGGATGACCCTTGTAAGAGTTTCTGTACTATGAAATGCCTGCATAAGTCTGGGAAACCCACCAATCTACTCCAGTAGGACAGGTCTGATAGCCAGCCTGAGACAGAGGAGGGAGCCAAATCATTATCAAAGACTCCATATATCGCACCACCTAGTGTGCAGTTATGGACCACTCATGGTGAAGCTCTTCTTATGCCCTCAATTCCCTGAACTCTGAAAGGCTGGTCTTATAGGCCCTCAAAGTCCAAGGAGCAACAGAGTCCTCTACCAGTCCCACAACCAAGGTTTCAGAGTTGTTCGGGCATAGCCCAGAGTTCCTTACTGGCCAGCAGGGTGAGGTCCTGGAATCTGTTATCTTGAAATCAAGATAGAGCAGTGGCAATAGCATTATCCACTCCCTGGACATGAACTGCATGAAAAAGGGTGTTAAACCACAGGAAGGGTAAAATGAATGTTCTCACCAGCCTCATTACCCAAGGAGGCTTAGCTGACTGTCTATTCAGAATGTGGACCACATCCAGATTGGTTGTCACACCAGAAATGGACTTTTTTGTTCTGAAAATTTGATCCCCAAATATTGACTGTCACCAGTATAGGAAAAAAACTCAAGGAAAGTGAAGTCCCCTGTAATACCCTAAGCCACCCAGCCTTCTGGCCACCTCTGTTCACACCACACTCCTTGAAAGAAAACCACAAAACCCATGCCTCCCAAGGAGTCAGACTGTACTTGTAGCTCAGTTTTGAGCCACTGGTCCGAACACCACATTGAAACCCTACTAAACTCTTAGGAACCTTCCCCACACTTTTAAGTCTTCTTTCATTCCCCTTGTCATTCTGATAAAGTGGTAGGGTTTTTGTGCTCCAGAAGAGGTTGATGCCAGACAGGCAGAAGATGCCCAATCAGGAGTCACTACCAAGCATGCAAAGTTTAGGTGCCCCATGACTACCTGTAGTTCGCTTAGAGTAATTTTCTTCGTCCTTTTGAGAGCCCATATCAGTGCCCTGCTAGATTCCAGCTCCCCTGTACGTAACCTAGAAACACTCCGAACTCTGTCAAACTCCGTTTGATGCCCAGCTATGTTAAAATTTGGGTAGGGCTTCTGCCTTTTTTTGTTTTGATTTTTTGCTGGCAAGGGGGACCCAGGGGTGGTCAGCTAGGCTCTGAACTGCCTGAAGCATGTACTCACAGTTGCCTTTACCTGACCTTCCTGCAAATATGAAGTTGTCAAGATAGTCCACTTCATGAGACAGACCAGTCTCACATACAATTCCCACTCCAACATGGAGCTGAATCGTTCATAAGTAGCACATGACACTGAGCATGGACATGGCTGTATCAAAATAGTACTGACCTTCAAACTGAAACACAAGCAGGTTAAAATCCCTGGGATGCAATGGAAGCAGTTGGAATACAGATTTGATGTCACATTTTGCCAACAAAGCCCCGGGGCCACACTCCCTAACTCTGGCTACCACAGTGTCAAATGATGACTAACTCCCTGAACATAGCTGGGGTCAATATGATCATTTACCAATGAGCTCCAGACATAGGAGAGGTGATGGATCAGCCAGTTTCTCTCTTTGCCTTCTTTGGTACCATACCCAGGAGCTAGATGCACAATTCTGGCATTGGAATACATTGAAAGGGGCCTGGCACTCTCCCTGCTGCCACCTCTGTGGTGATCTTGGCCCTTACTATATATTTAAAGCCCTCAATGGATTTCAAGTTCTCTGCCCAGGAGTGGCACATAAGGAATTTTAAAACCAGCTGAAAATCCACTACATAAATAAATAAATAAAATATACACTCCATAAATAAATAAGCAGCATCTGTTTTCCCAGGGTAGTCCAACAATAAGTTCCATAATATCTGTATCTTGGAGAAGGAGCCTTTTCCACGGTTACTGCCTCCCCCGTAATATCTCTTGAAGCACTGGGACCTTGACAACCCCCTTTCCTACTGCCCTGTTGGAACTGCCCTTTTATCCCACAATAAGAGAACAAGTTATGCTGACCCTGTACCTCCTATAGCAGTGTTTGTACTTGCACTGGGAATGAAAACATTTCCCATTGTTAAATGCAAAGCACGCATTGGCTTCTATATGTGGATTTTGAAGCTGAGGTTTTGGCACTGGCTATACACAGTCTATGAATGCCAGCTGGGCAGGGTAATAAGGAGTCACATATTCCAGCCAAAGTTCCTGGTATATTTTACAGGAGGAGGAATCAGCCTCTTCTCCCGTCTTCTGCCTATATTCTCTGTCATACTTTAACGATGCCACCCCCCATATGTAGCATTAGCCTTTGCTCTTAAGTCCTCATACTTAAACAAAGAAATACACTGCTTGGGACTCCTCACACAAATTATACTTGCATAAATATGAAAGACTGCAGACCTCTCCTCAAGAGTTTGAGGCACCTGAGGTCTGCAGGGTTTGTCCTCCTCATTTTTGTACTTTTGCGCCCTTCCTCTGTCTGTTCTTCCCTGAACAGCAAGGTAAATAAATTCACAAGTTCTCCTTTCCAATATTTTCCTCAACACTTTAGACAAATGATTCCTGAGTAGGCAACCAGATCCTGCCTGAGGTCTAGGGACACCTGCCTGTGTTTCATTAGGAATGATGCCACCTGGCATCGGGGTGGGGGAAGTCCCTCCCTAATTGCTCCATATTGCTCTGTGGGATATAAGTCCTACCCCAAATGTGTGACAGCGTTTTCCCCTCATCTGAGAGGGGGCCATTCTTTTCAGACAGGCTTCCCAACCCATAGGACACCAATGCCAACAGTTTTGCCAGGTCAGCCCATATCCCTTGAGAGGGGAGGTCTGAGGCCACCAGCCTTGCCTCTGAGCACTGAGATTGGCAATTAGTTCAGAATCTAAGGGCTGTTGGTGAACCCCATTACTGCATTCTGAGGATGCCTGCTGGACTTTTGGCAGAGTATGGGAGAGAGGTGCAGGCCCAGGGGCACTCAACGACTCCTCATGATCTTTATCCATCTCTATAAGTCTCCGACCCTTGCTATCCTCAAACTCAGACCTCAAATTCATCCTGTGATCTCCTGTATGAGGGGTTCTGGGTCCCAGCCAGGAAGGACCCACTTTTCCAACTTACCACCTTCTGCAAAATGAACTGACCCCACCGAGGTTCCAGCTCTCACCCATCTGCTCCTCTTGACCCGTGACTCTCCTCCTGTGCCCGTTGCAGGCCATTGGTCCTCACCTGATCTCCAGTCCTGCAGGGACTAAGCACATCCTTCCCCAGGGAGCTTCATGCCCAATCCTTCAAATGAGCCTTTGACCACCTCGGGGGCACTTTTCCTACTGTTGTCCCAACTCCTGTTGGCTTGCCCCAAGGGAAGGGGAGAAGGGACCCTTGACCAAAACACCGTGAGCCCTTCCCCTCCCCCCCCACCAGAAACCAGATGTGGGGGACGTGTAGCCAAACACACAGAACAGTGTGCTCCCGTGGCAGCCATGATATGCCTGTGGCCCTCCTCCTGCACTCAGGGGCAGGGGTGTGAGCCAAAGCAGTGGACCCGGCTCCATCAGAGCCACCCAGGAACCCAACCCAACCCTCCCCCCGCCCCGACAGCTGCTGTAGCAGCACCACATGACCTCCGTCTCCCTCCATGGTGAGAAGTGGGAGGAGAGGGGAAGGGGCTGAGGCAACTGACCCAGCTTGGGCAGGGCCACCTAGGGACCCAGGATACCTCCCTACCATCACAGATGAACCATGTGACCTCTGATCTCCTCACCCAGTGAGTGTGGGAGTAGCAGCAGGTGCCATTGGTTGGACTGTAGCAGGGCTCCCTGGACACGCAGAGCCAGGGCCCCTCCTAACCACTGCAGTGGTGCCACATGACCTCCCCCCAGCTTCATTCTGCTCTACAGGATGGACTTTGCTTGCAGGCCCAACCTAAGTTGCACCCTTTTGGGACCTGGAAGACCCCATGGCATCCCCATGCAGCCTCCCCTCCCAAGCGAGGAGGTGGAGGGAAGCCCACATGATATTTCTTCCCAAGGGGGTCCTACTTTGAAAGCCACAGGACCCCCCCCCCATGCTGGGTGACTGGGGTATGAGTTCCTGTGGGGGGGGGTGTTCCCATCAAGAGAGAGACACCCCCCAAACTGGGGCAGACTCTTTGCCCCCAGGCAGAGGGGTCCCGGAACCCTTATCTGTCTTCCCCTGCATCCTGAGGAGGAGGACTGCTGCTGCTGGAAGCTGATGAGTTATCCTTTCCCTGCTGCAAGGCAGCTAAAAGACGCCCCACATGGCCTCATGCACTGGGAGCACTAAATCCTGGGAGCTGTGGAATGTTGGCCAGTCATCACCTCTCTCTCCCAGCTGGCCAATGGGCAGCAGAGACTCGCAGGGGGAGGAGCTACTTATTGTCCCTTGGCTAGTGTCTCCCTCCCTTGCTTCTTGGACTATCCTCCTTTCACTGCCAGCTCCGTCAGTTTACCCCATTCATTGATGCGGGTGGGTGGCATTTTTGTATAAATATTCCCTACCAACTCTAGTCTAGCTATAACTTTGTAAGAGTTGGTGTACAGGAGAACAAAACCTATTGTCTTCTATATAAATTGCCTTTGAGACGCTTTTAGTTATGCACCACTGTATCATACAGACTCTGAGATGAACAAAGCCATAATTCCACTTACTCATTATTCATGCATGGGGTGTGGTGCATGCAACTGTGACAATACAAGCCTCCTCACGATGTCTTTAATGCTGAACTGGCAGGACCACTTTCTCCAGGGCTTTTCTATGCTAGCTCAGTCCTGGGTCTCTTCTGTGTAGAAATGCCAAGCATACCAAGTTTTGTTTACTAGTTTTAATATGCCTTGCTGTCCACTGGAGACTGAATCTGAAAAGAGCTTGTCTGTTCAAATTCTTTCTTTCTAAAATGGCTTTTAACATGATAGTGAAACATCAGGAATAATTAGACAAAATGATATTATAAACCCCAAGATAAAAGTGTGACTAATGATTAATTCTTTGGTATTTTGTCAAAGTCCTCCTTATAATTTAAAAGCTTTAGGCAGTATTCTTGTAGCTAATTCTCCTAAGTAGATATTTCTTTCCACTACCAAACTAGACATGTGGAGGTTTAAAAATGATTCCTAAAGTTCTACAGATATGCTGCTTAATAGCATCTCTTTTTTTAAGAGGTTTTTTTTTTTTCAAATTTTGATTTTCAAAATTCTATTTATGTTGAGTTTCTCATTATACAACAATTAAAATGTACAATAAAATGTTCAATTGTTGGTTCCAGGGACCAGGAAGATGAATAAAGCACGCTTTTGGTAAAGCTGGAGAATTCTGATATTACATTTTAAAGGTACTTTAAAAACACTCAAATTAAAAAGCAGTTGTCTTTGAAAAACCTTCCAGGACTTTAGCTTTTAAACTACTGTATATATAAGATGGAAATGGATAAAGCAAGTATGAATTTTAAATCTGTTTTCCGAATATGTATTTATTACATTTCAGGATTTCATCTTTCCGACTTTTCAAATCCATAGCAATTCTACCTTTTGATTCTGATGCACATGATTTACGTGTTGCCTATCTATGGTTTTGGATCCAAACTTCAAAAATAAACAGTCTATTTCCACATGCATAACTCTTTATTTGGCTCTGATAACATCAGCTAAATAGAGCCTTTAAAAGAGCATATAGCACTGACATCTGTTGTATGTTTTTGTGTAAATCTTTCATCTGTCTTATTTGTCTTCCCTCCTTTACTTTTAAATGACTGCATTTGAAGGTCAACTTTTTTTTTCCTTTCTGCAATATTGAGCAGAGTTATTATCATGTATAAGGTGGCAAAATCACTGAAATATCAGTCTCTTAGTAACTTCTATCTAAAATTTAATTTCACATTTATCTTCTTTTCACAGCAACATGAAATCAAGAGCATTTCATTGTGTTCTTTGAATGTGAGAGTTAATTGCGTTTACCTGTATTTTGGAACTTTAAAAATACACCTATTCCTTAGACATGTCAACAAAAATGCAAAACAACTCACTTGACTTATTTACTAATGTGAATTGGGAAACCAAATGAATGAAATTAGGCCATTGTATACAGCGCTTTCAAGACATAAAGTGTTTTTATGGTTCTGGTGTAATAGGTCCAGAAATAAGTGAACCCAAGGACTGCAACTGTGGCTGGATGCAGAATGTGATTCCCTGCTTATTTATTTGGAGGCTGATCCAAACCATGTAAGTAGGGAATCACATTTTGAACTATCTGAAGCTTCAGAACAGTCTTCAAGGATAGTTCAGGCAGAGTGCATTACAATAATCCAATCTAGCTGCTACCAAGCCCCAAATAACTGTAGCAACATCCACGGTAGAGAGAAATGGTTCCTATCTTTTCCATGGGGTTGACCACATCTTAATGGAGAGATCATTATGTGGAACACCTCCCGTTATATTCACATTGCATGGAACACTTTCCTTCCATTTACAATAATTATGTATCATCCTTGTCCCAAAAACAGCAGTTGTTTATATGGGAAAAGAAGTCATCAAAAGTAGAGGTTTAGCTCAAGGGCTAAAAGCCAAAATTTCTCCTCTAAATCTAGAACGTTGGTAACCAAAAACGATTGAAATTCAGTGAGAGATGCCGTTGCATGGATCCCCCTGCTGATATGAATCTGCTATATTAAAGACAACTAATTTAATCCAAATACAATCAATTTTATCCAGTTGAAGTTGTTAAAAAAGAAAAAAAAACCCTGCTCAGAGTGAAAACAGCATTGACTAAAACAACGAGAAGTCTGGTGGCACCTTAAAGACTAACAGATTTATTTGGGCATAAGCTTTCATGGGTAAAAAACCCACTTCTTCAGATGCATGGAGTGAAAATTACAGATACAGGCCTAATTATACTGGAACATGAAGAGAAGGGAGTTACCTTACAAGTGGAGAACCAGTGTTGACAAGGCCAATTGAGTCAGGGGGGATGTGGTCCACTCCCAATAATTGATGAGGAGGTGTCAATACCAAGAGAGGGAAAATTGCTTTTGTAGTGAGCCAGCCAGACATCAAAAATGGTAACATACAAAAGCCAGTAGGAAAACATTTCAATCTCCCTGGACATTCAATAACAGATTTAAAGGTAGTCATCCTTCAAGAAAAAAACTTCAAAAACAGACTTCAAAGAGAAACTGCAGAACTACAATTCATTTGCAAAATTAACACCGTTAATTTGGGCTTGAATAGGGACTGAGAGTGGCTGGCTCACTACAAAAGCAATTTTCCCTCTCTTGGTACTGACACCTCGTCATCAATTATTGGAACTGGACCACATCCACCCAGACTGAACTGGCCTTGTCAGCACTGGTTCACCACTTGTAAGGTAACTCCCTTCTTTTCATGTGCCAGTATAATTATGACTGTATCTGTAATTTTCACTCCATGCATCTGAAGAAGTGGGTTTTTTACCCATAAAAGCTTATGCCCAAATAAATCTGTTAGTCTTTAAGGTGCCACCGGACTCCTCATTGTTTTTGTGGATACAGACTAACACAGTTACCCCTCTGATACTCAGCATTGACTGTTAGTGAGTGAAGTCAATGCAGATTCATCCAGCTATCCATCATTCAAAACAGGTCCGCTGGCTGGGACTTTGGTGGAAGAAAATTAAACTTTCTTCACCTCCATCACTTGAAATTGCATACACCTTTCAAATTTATTCATGCCGCAGCCCACCTAACTTGGAATGTGATGGACCTTACCATTGTGCTGCGTGCGTTTCACTTGTCACAAGCTATCTGCATCAAAGTTACTGGTGTTGAATATTTATACATACAGGAGGGCAGATTTTCAAACATATTTAGGTGCCTAAAGATGCCAGTTGGTGCCTAGTGGTATTTTCAAAAGTACCTATATGCCCAACTCCTATTGAAGGATTTCGGTGCCTAAGTCCTTTTGAAAATGCCACAATCAAGCTATTGGCTTCTTTAGGCATTTACATATTTTTTTCAAAATCTGGCACAGAATGTGTAGGAGTTAGAATATCATGGGCAGTGATGGCACAAGATAGCCGGGCCAAGAACAAAGCTGCCTGAATTCCATGGATACTTACCAGCATCGTTATTCTGCGCTGCCGCTCACCACTGCCGATGCTACCCTGGCTACACTACTATACTACAAGTATGTCTATGTGAGCTGGGGAATCACACTGCTAGTTCCTAGTGTAAACATACCCTAAAATTAGTTAGTATGTCTTTCAGTCTCCCGTTATAAGGGACTGAACTATAGAGAAATTCTTCCCTTATATCCAGTACACATACAGACAACTTAAAGAACTGAGTCTGTTTTCCATGTCTTCCCTCCAATAGAAAGATCATAAAATTGATTGTACTGTCCAGGGTATATGCCTACACTCATTTTTAGTGAACATTTCAGGTAGTAACCACCGAATAATTATCAGTATTAAGCATTTACTTTTGAAGTTGATGCTTTCTAACCTAGGATCTCTGGCAAAGAGAAATAGCATTTGTAAATTCCATTCACTTTCAACATTCATTTTCAGTAATGCTTTTTAAGAAAAGGGCCTTGTGGTTTTTATCTTTTCCACTCTTTTTCCTTGAGCTTTTAAATCTGTGGGATTACATAAAAGAAAAGATGATGGAATTGTACTGACACTAAAATGTCCCTCCCACTGGGAAAAGGCATAATCTGTCCCCCAATAAAAAATAAAATATACGGTAATGATTACATGTTTATAACTGACTCTTGTTTTATAATTCAATTTTACAGGAACAGGAATAGATATATTTGAGAGATTAGCTATGAAATATATTCAGGCTTTTATGAAATCCACTGAGCCGCAGAGGCCTAGAAAAAGACATCAGACATAAAAATATAGCAAAGACTGAAGTGTTTTGAAAATGTTAGAGATGAGCCAGAATAAAAATAGCCCATTTGTATCAAACTTCAACCGATCAGTTAGGTGTCATGGCTCTAGATCTCAAACTCCCACACAACTCCAATTGAAAGGAAACATTGATAGAAGCGAGAGAAAGTGATGACCTCCAGTGAGAGTCCCATTCCATTCATATGCCTCCCAATGTGCTCACCACTTTTATTTTTGGTACATGTTTTGCCACACTTGCTGTAGTACTTCTTTAGTTGCTAACTCTCTATAGTCAAGCTAAATGGCTTGACAGCTTGCTACATTGTTCCACATGAGAAGGAACGATACAGTTACAGAGAGAGGAGCTATACAGTTAGTGTAAAATGGACTAACCAAGAAGTAGAGGTGAGTACAATAGCAGATTAGTGGTGCAGTAAATGTCTGATAGTATTCTGTCTAATACTGAATAACTGGAAATGGTATCCATTTCATATTGAAGCCAAATAGTGAATTGCGCAGTCTGGATTTTTTGCCCCTTTCCTTTTTCAATGATTAAGTAAATAAGGCAATGATTATTACTACATCTTCTAGAATGTCTACTACTTCAGCATTCAGAACTCAGCTTTCAATCATTTGCATGGTTTTATTATCAAATACAAGCTTTATGTATCACAGTATGATGCTGGATGTTCATTTTTCATACATTTCCACTTTATTTTATTTTAAAACTAACGTGCATCATGCAGCATGTTCCCCATTCTGTGTTACTTTCCATCTATTTTCTTTATATTTTTCTCTCTCCCTTCCACACACACACCCCTTCTCCCTCGCTGGAAAAAGTCACCATTCTGTGGTATAAAGAGTATAAGGGGGACATACGTTAAAGCTCCCCCACCTGCTTTGAAATAGGCAGTTTGTCAGTTACCAAGCAGGTGTGGATTGAGCTCAGAAGTGGTACCGAAGGAACACAGGAATTTCCATCCTGGATCAGACCCAAGATTCATCTAGTCCAGTATGCTGTCTGACAGTGGCCAGCACCAGATGCATCAGAGGAAGGTAAGAAAGCTGCAATAGGCAGATGTGGGATAATCTGCCCGCCACATTAGGTCTCAAACCATTCTGTACTTGAGATTGATTTAAACCCTGAAGCATGAGTATTAATGACCTTTGTACAAAAGGTTTGTTATCATTAGATATGATAATGCTGAATATTGTTGATATACATATGAATATCAATCTAAAAAAATTATTAAATTCTTGGACTCAGTGACTTCCTGTGGCAATGAGTTCCACAGGTTAATTACACATTTTGAGAACAAGTACTTCCTTTTACTGATTTTGAATTTCTCAGCTTTTATTTTCATGCATTGTTCTTTGTTTTTATATTATGAGACACAGACAACAGATTTTCCCAATCTACCTCTTCTAAACCATTCATCATTTGATATACTTTTAGAATGTCCCCTCTTATTTGTCTCTTTCTCAAGGTCAATAATCCTAATCTTATCAAACTCTCTTCATAAGAGAAAATTGTCCTTTGATTTGGTGCCTTTGATACTCTTCTCAGACTTGACTGAACACTCTCTAGTTCTCCAGTATTCTTTTTTTGAGATGGGATAACCATTGCTGCATATAGTATTCCAAATGAGGTTAAGCCTCTGATTTATATGAAAGCATTACATCTTAGTCTCCATATTATTCACCATCCCATTACACCTGCAATTTAATATCTTTGTGCTTTTGACTGCAGCTTCACACTGAGAAGAGGGCTTCAGTGAGTGAATGAGGTGAAATTAATCAAATAAATTATTTAGTACTTACCACACATTTATACTCAAATCTGAAAGATGAATAATAGTCACTTGTTTGGATCTGTGTTGGAAGATGAAGGAAATGCTTATTGAAAATATTCCTTTGTTACTGATTAAGAAGGAAGTTAAGTGGGCAAAGATAGTTTTTAAACTGCAATATTAGTTTTTAAAGTGCAGTTGTTTTCTGAAAAGTGACTAAGTAAAAATGACCCCTTTTCACTTGACAGATCTGCTCCCTCTTTGTATATCCTAATTCACAAACATGAGATAGTTGTAGCTTTTGTTCATGTTAATCATGCAGACAAAAGATGTTTGAGGGAGTGAGCTGCCTCAATTCTTTCTCCATTATCATTAAAAGAAGGTTTACTGAGTTCCAATCAGTTACAAGTGTGCAAATCCATTGAAGGCAACAGGGTTACGAAGATGCCATTGAATCCATAACTTGAAGAAAATAGAGCTACATGGATGTGACCAACTGCATGATTTGGTCATGGAACTTATTCATTTTGCAAGGATGTGGAAGAACCCATTGTAACTTTCAGATGCAAGGGTGAGTTTTGCAAGGCTGGAAGATAGGAAAATAAAATAACGCATGTTTGTAAACTCAGTAGTCATGACCTAGAAGGATCCATGGAGCACTGCAATGCCATTTGTATAGTCACTTCTCAGAGTGGAACTACAGTTTAGGTACTTTGAGACCCACCCACTGAAGCATATACTTATTCAGGAGACAGCTGGCCTGTTGTTCAAAGGCAAAAAACATTTTAAAGCAATCCTATGATGGTGTCTCCTGAATAGATCATAGGGCCTAATCACATCAGCCACACTATCAGAGGCTCGTTCACCTGCACATCTACCAGTGTGATATATGCCATCATGTGCCAGCAATGCTCCTCTGCCATGTACATTGGCCAAGCTGGACACTCTCTACGTAAAAGAATAAATGGATACAAATCAGATGTCAAGAATTATAACATTCAAAAACCAGTCGGAGAACACTTCAATCTCTCTGCTCACTCGATTACAGACCTAAAAGTGGCAATTCTTCAAGAAAAAAACTTCAAAAACAGACTCCAACGAGAGACTGCTGAATTGGAATTAATTTGCAAACTGAACACCATTAAATTAGGCTTGAATGAAGACTGGGAGTGGATGTGTCATTACACAAAGTAAAACTATTTCCCCATGTTTATTCTCCCCCACCCCCCGCCCACTGTTCCTCACACATTCTTGTCAATTGCTGGAAATGGCCCACCTTGGTTATCACTACAAAAGGGTTTTTTTTTCTCTCCTGCTGGTAATAGCTCACCTTACCTGATCACTCTAGTTACAGTGTGTATAGTAACACCCATTGTTTCATGTTCTCTGTGTATATAAAATCTCCCCACTGTATTTTCCACTGCATGCATCTGATGAAGTGAGTTGTAGCTCATGAAAGCTTATGCTCAAATAAATTTCTTAGTCTCTAAGGTGCCACAAGTACTCCTGTTCTTTTTGTGGATCCAGACTAACATGGCTGCTTCTCTGAAACTACTTAAGAAGACACTCCCGCTTTGAATAGGGAGCAGCTTTTGTGACTCTGTAGCTGGGAAGGCTTGTAGAAATTCTGGAAGCCAGCAACTGGGGAAGCTTCCTTTTTCCTAGCTGTTCGCTCCTCAGTAAGTCTATTAATCATATGTTTCCTTTGTTTATTTTCTCCTTTCCTAATTTAAATTAAAATGATTTTATTTCTTACACTTGAGACATTGCTCTTTGAACGATGCTGGGTATCTCCCAAAGGCTGCTGTATACACATATCTAAATCTGTCTCAACATGTTAGGAGACTTAAAGTATTGGGAAAGTCTGTATCTTGTGCACAGAAAAACTGCGTTTTTGTTTCTTTAATTGGGTTGTGGTTATGTTTGATTTCCTAAGTGAGCATTTCACACTTTCGCTGTTAATTTTAAACCAAAAATAGACATTGTCTATGGCCTATTCCACACTGTCGATTTACTATAATCAAATAGTCATAGATATATAAAGTTTCACTGAAGCAAAGTTCATTAAATATTTGCTTATACAAATATTCTAGAAAGTTATTTTTAAATGATTTTGTGAAATATAAAGTAACTATTTGCCTATTAATTCTCCTGTATGTCACAATAAGAACTTTAGAGGCAGATTCTCAGCTGGTGAAGATTGCCATAACTCTTGTGAAATCAATAAAGCTACACCAATTTCAACAAGTTGAGGAACGGACCCTTCCTCACTAAATAATCTTCAGATTACATGTTGTGAGTCTGATTCTTCTCTCATTTATCTGGATATAATTTAGGAGTAATGCTGTAGAAGTGAATGGAATGGTTTGAAAGGACTATAAATGAGAGAAGAAATCAGGCCCAATGTGCAGACTTTATAGCCCAGATTTTCTCATTCAAGGTGGCTTAGCTGCTGGCAGATAATAAACCTACAGCCAGAACAGCCACTATATAGGGATCCATTGAACACAGGATGAATTTCTGGTGGCACAGAACCAACATAATGACTCTCATGCAACTGCCACCATAGAGGATGTAGCTGGGGCTTCCCTGCACCTGGTGACTTCCAATGCTTTTTCGAGGCCACTGGAAGCTTATACAGTGACAGCAACGTACAGACTGTTGTAAATTATCCAAGATCTAGGGGAGTGCACAGATGATTTAAAGATGCCTCTGTGTTCCCTCCTCCTGAGTTGTGTTTTGAACCCCACAACTATAACAGAAGACCTGGGTGAAATGTAAATGTACTTTTGGAAAAAAAAATGTGTGAAACATGTTCTTAAACAGGTACAGCTTAAAAAAATTAAAAAGTTATAGCAGACAGTTTTTAGGTGAAACATTGCTTTAATATATACTACTTCACTTCGTGAAAGCCCTTATAGGTTCACAAAAGGATATCAAGCATTTTGAATTATTTAGATCCCTGGGTACAGTTAACTGCTTCCAGAGTCTTGCGGTTAGTGAAATATTCACCATCGTAAAATATCGGTGTATAATAAAATTGCTCATATTCGGCAGAGACATAATCCTCTGAAAATTAGATGGATTCTTTGTATTTTTCCAATTCTAACAGAATTAACAGACAACTAACACCTAAAAAAGAAAATCAGATGTTTTTATAATTTGGATATACAGTGTCATGTATCAAAAATGAACAGCCTGTTTTTCAGATCAGATCCCTTTAATCAACTGAAAAGCAAAGTAAGAGTTTGAAACAAATGCTATGGATTGAACCATACTGACTGAGATATTGATTTTTGCACTGTAACTAGGAGCTTGCAGTTTCTCTTCCTGGTGTACCCATTCTCGTTTTATAACAACCTCTTTCCTGTTTTCACTTTTGCAGCTTGAGCCCTAATGCTGCACTAAGAATTCAGTGGCAGAGGCATATTTTGCAGTGGGGGAAGAGGAGAAGGGAGGTTTGGCAAGCTAGCCTGCCTTGCACTCATCCAGTAGTGGAGACTCCTGTCCTGTGGGGCTGGGCCTGGCATTTTGAGAGCTATGACCTGTTGCGTAGGATTGTGGCACCATTCAAGTTTGTCCAGGCCTCCATCAGGACAGAGGTAGCCAGGCCAAATTTGAGTGAGTGGCACTGCAGTGTGGTGCATGGTAGCAGTGCCTCGTAACCCCATGTGCCATGTCACAATGAGCAGAGCAGGGAGCGAGCCCCAGCCTCATGGGACCAGAGCCGCTGCTGCCGGATGAGTGTAGGGTAGGCTTGCTCTCCAGACACTATGTGAACATTTGTGTTGTATAGCTCCTTTTGAAATAAAATGTACCACACACATACCTAAGGGCCGCCAAGGGTGGCCGGTGTCTCCCCCGCAGTGTCTCCTATTAGCTCCTCCACTGTAAGAACTGCATGGGCTGACCCCTGTGTCCATGCTGAGTGCCGTTGACTTCAGTGGGCTTCCAGGATAATATAGAGGTCCACCTGGTATGGAGATCCATGCAGTATCAGATCCTTGGATGCCCCATGAGATGGGGCTCACACTATCCAACAGCAAGAAGAGAAAACACTGAACAGACAAGGAAGTGCCATCTCCCAGGCTGAAAGACCCCACATGAAAAAGAGGCCTTGTATTCTCATTCTTCTATCCTGCTATTGCAAAGTCAGTGCAAGGTAGGCGGATGTTTGGTGGAAATAAAGAAAAGAGAATTTCAGAATTATTGCATTAATTAATTGGAGAGAACACAGTTCTATAAACATAAGAACGGGCTAAACAAAACCAGTCTCTTTCTATAAAAAGATGCAAAGGAAAATAAAATGATCCTAATATTTATTAACCAGCAGCTCTTGTGATCTGAAATCACAGCATATCTGAATTATAGTTTGGCAACATTCTCAGCAATTTTCTTACTGGGCTATCAACATAGCACAAGCAATTGTGTGAACCCTTTTGCAAATATTTATGAGTGATCATGTGAGTTTAGTCGATGGATAAATTCACCCAACTTTCTGTTTACCTTTTCAGAAAAATGCCTTCTGGCTCGAGAAAAGGTAATGTCACCTTAATTATGTTCTTGCCTTGGTGATGTAAATTATTTATGCCTTAGCTTATTTATTTTTAGCCCTCTCTAACTTCCATCTATGTCCTCCAGTGTATGAGTGCTGTGTAACTGTTAAATGAAGTACAATGTTAAAGTGTATGACCTGGCAATGCTTTGCTTTTTCCCTGCCATACCAGTTTGTAACAAGCAGTCTTGGCTCTGAGTAGCTAGTCCATGTTCCAGAAAGGACGTAAAGGGAAAACTGTCCCCTCCATACTCTATATGAATTAGTACATTATGTTTAGCCAGGAGAAAACTAAAACAATTGTTAATATTAAATATAGTGTACCAGCATGGGATGGGTCTGGAGACTGGCAACATGATACATAACCTTTCACTCCTTCATCAATAGAAAAAAAGTCAAGGCACTCAAATGCTGTGGGGCTGAGTACTTTTGAAATGCAAAAATAATAAAGGGCCCAATTTTGTTAATAATGAGAGCTGAGGGTGCTCAGCACCTCACAGGAGATGCTCAGCAACTGACAAGACTGAGATCAAAGTCTGTTTGTCAGTACATGAGATATGAGTCTTGTGTTTGCTGTCTATTTCCCAGTGTCCTTATCACAAACATCATCATCATCACAATGAGCTCTAGTTGCCACTGTCAAGAGAGAAGCCAGGTGTCACAGGGTGGCTGGCACCTGTAACTGAAGTAGGTCCAGTGCTGCTGTGCCAATTAAGAGAACACGTGCTCCCATTTGGGGCCAATTAAGAAGGTGAGGCAGCTATTGGGGTTATAAAGGACCAGGGAGACTCTGAGAGGAGAGATACCTGGTGAGTCAGTCATGAGGAACAGGTAAGAGCTGCCAGAGCCAAGGGGAATGGAGTAGTTCCTGAAGAAAGTTGTGGGTGTTTCCTTTTGTAGTCTGAAGGCAAAGAGAACAGCAATACCTCCCCAAGCCAGGGCTGGAGAATTCTGAAGGCAAGGGGAGCAGCAGACCTGCAGGCTCTAAGCCAGAGATCTGGAGCCAAGGACTGGAGACACCTGAAGGTAGGGGAGAAAAGGAGGAGCTGATGTGCTGACGTCTCCAAGCCAAAGAGCTGGATCTAGAGGAATAGTGAGAGGTTATGGGGGAGTGAGGGGCTTCCCTGGTGAAGACAGTCTCTTAGCAGAGGCTGGGGAGTACCCATTGGACATAGTGGGGTTGCACTTCATGTGAAAGGACTGATGTGGCTGTCCTAGAAGAAGGCCAGAAGAGGGCTGTCAAACAGCCAGGTGTGGCAGAAAACACCAGATTGTGGGATGAGGGGCATTGAGGGACTAATGTCCTGGGATTTTAAGGACTATATGAACTGGGAATGATAAATGGACTTTGTGTTGAGACTTATGTTTTGGACTATTTGTGCAATGCTTCGGTAATAAACTAGCCCCAAGGAGGGGTATTGCTAAAGCAAGAGACTGGCACAGAATCTTCAGAGGCTCTGAGGGAGGGAAACTGAGGCAGGTCCGTGCATCATCACACGACCTGCCACAGGAGAGCACTCCAGGTGGAATTGCCCTATGACACCAAGAAAGATACAGAGTGATAGCCCAGGAGGAAGAAGTACTTTACTGAGCCACATAACCAGTGCTTAATCTGTGCCAGGGCTGAATCTCAGCACCTCTAGGCTTGGCAGTTCTTAGTCCTGGCACCTCTGGGCTTATTGCATTGGTTTCTAATGTAAAAAAATGGTTTAAGCCTGGCACCCCTTTCATTACAAATGAAGCACTGCACAGAGCAGATTCAGCATTTCCAATTGCAGAACAAATGTATGTATATTTCCCTACTGATATCCCTCAACTCTGACCTGTCAACTGGGAAACAGTATGAAATTACTAGAGGTCTCAGTTAGTATGATTAGTGTCCAGAGGCCTTAGTAAAGCCTTTATTGGTTAAATAAACCGGAAGCTGTGGTTCAGTTCCTGATGGACAGGCAGCTGCATCACTAAAAACACCCACAAGCTTACCAGCTGGCACCCTTGCTGGCAATCTGAGGGAGACAGAGATAATACTAGGGGCAGTCTCTCCAGGTTGGTGGTGTGAGGAAAATTCCACTGCCGTGCCTCTTACTGTGTTTATTCTGCTGACGGAGGAGGCCAGTTTCTCTAGTACTGTCGATGTGGCACCTTTCACAGTGAAACGATACTGATTCTAGCCTTTATCAGCCATGGCCAGGTCATTAAATCAAGTTCCAAATACTGGAGCAAACTGTTCACAAATAATTGACAGGCCAGGCAACATGAGTGCACATGGCTAGTTTTACTAGCTGTGAGTCTGAGCAGATGCCAAACACTATATTTTTATTTCTATTAAATAGTGAATTTTATGAAATGAAGAGAACTAGTTCTGTTTCTTAATAAAGGAGGGTGCTTTTATATTTAAAATAACAAGGTGGGTGCTATTCCTATTACATATCTCTCAATGCAAACCATTTCTTTTTCCATTATCTGTATATTTTACTCAAATACTCTAGAGTTATCAGCATTCTCAACAGGATTTCACAATGTAAATTGCAGTTGCTGCCTAAGAGAGCTTGCCTATCTTAACTTAAAACTGATGAGCGTGTGCATAAGACTGAAAATCAGTGTTCCTCTGGTAGGTAAATAGTTTAATTAGTCTGGAGTTTCTTGTGTGTAATTTTTTTTATAAGTCCTTGATAGTTACAGGCTTAAGATGAATTGAAATTTCAATTATTTCAAAAGAGGGCTTTTCTTAACCTGGAGAAGCACTTTCACAATAACAACTTATGCACTGCTGAAATCAGAATTAATAAGCAATGCAATTGGATGGAAAGAATTATAACCAAATAACCCCACCTCTGTATGTGCATATCAATGTGTTTAAGTGCAAAGGAATGGAAATGAAGAGTGTCTGCAGTCGCAGAATACTGCAGGATTTAATGGTTTTGGTAGTTGTCGTTTTCCAGTGGAATTGAAACAATGGCTTTTCCATACTGACTGCAGCTGCAATGTCATGCAAAATTGCACACCACAAATGCATGCCAGGAAAAATATGCTTCTCATCATTGTATGAAGCTGTTTCTGATGCACCTTGAACACACTCTTGTGAGATATACAATCATTTAGAAAAAGTGGGGACAATAAGTACAGCAGAGTTGCATTAATTAAAATGAAACAAAAAAAGTATGCTTATGTTGGGTTTCTATGAAATATCTGCCAAGCTATTAATAAATGTTATGCCTAATCTCAATTTTCTACTTTTTAAAATAAAAATCTTACTATTCAGTTTCTTTAGTTACTTGCTTTCCTGGATTGTCCTTGGTCAAACATCACAAGAAATGCTTTCTAGAGATACATCAAATTAGTAGGTTTGTAAATCATCCATGGAGGCTCTTCTTTCCTGAGGCAATGCATTTTTGAGAGCTAGCATTGCAGAAGAAACAGTAAACTAACCACATTATGCACCTAACAAGCCCACTTATACCTTCCATTAAATAAACATTTTTCATCATATCAAGCTCAAGGTTCTTAGCCTCACCATCAGACCCTTCTTAAACCTCCCCCCCCCCGTCCTTGTTACTATGCTCCTGTCTCTTAGAGCAATGCTTTTTACCTCCTCCACTCTGCTTATACCAGCTTCCTATCCCCACTTGATATATTTCCCACCGCCTTCCACACTGCACAATACATAGAACACCTTCTTAAGCTGATCCAGTTCTCAGGATTTATTACTGCCATGACCCCAATAAGAAACCAGCCAATTAATAATCTTATTTTGAGGGGAAGATGGGAATACTTTTCACTTACATTATGTGTAATATTAAATAGCATGGTAAATATATCTGTGCAAATAAAAATGGTACACACTTGATCATAGCCTCCTTCTTCTATCACTTGTCTTCATATACAGGTATCTTTTCCGGGCATGAACTCTTTCTTCATATATATTTGTATGGTGTCTAACTTCATAATATGTGAATGACTGCAACAAAACTCAGCAGGCCACTGAGAAAAAGTAGTATTTTAATTTTTAGGAAATATCATCATTGATTTTTTTCATTAGTATTAGGTAATTGCATTAGTCGTATATTAATACATTTTTACCAATTAACTGGGGAATTCTAATATCACTGTCTGATACATGTGAGAAGCATGGACTAGGTATTAAGGTCTGCTTGTATATTCATTCCACTGAAAACCACTGGGACTATTTGCATGAGCAAGAAGAGCAGAATCTGACCAAAGAGCTATTCAACATTTCCACAGTGGAACCTCACATACAGTAAAAGTCATGTGATTTGATGTTTCATTACAAGCCTGAGGTCAGGTTTGCCCAGGTTCTTGAACCTTCCATCGACTTTTGGCTGAGTTTATATATTTAGGCACCAGCCATCTGAAGCTTAGCAGTTTTTCATGTTTTTGAAGCAGTTTTGGATGAATTTCCCTTTAAGTTTTAGTTTTAATTGGCACATCACACACAAAGCAAAACTTCTGGTGCTGTAAGCCCACACACACTGGAACTGAAATAAGGTTCCCATGAATCTCAGTGAAGCAAAAGCACAGATTCTGGCAGAGATCTAGTATGGATCCTATTATTGACTTTTCTGGGCTTATGTTGTAATTAGTCAAACTCCAGACCAAGCGTTTCTAGCCAAACTTATCCAATATAAAGAGTTTCCCCTCCGCCCCCGTTGTAAATTAAAATGATGTCATTTAAAACTCAAATTTCTTAATCTGCATTTAAAATCGTCTTTATCTACACTGTGAGTTCCATGTGTGGAATAATGGCACACTGGCTGAGGCCCATCAAGATCTAATTCTAAACATTTTTGATCAATCTGTAATGACGTATACATTGGATATATCCTCTGTCCAAAATAAAGATGAAAGAAGCTATTTTCTGCAATAGACTTATTCATATGAATAGCTCCTATTAATGTCTGCTTGTATCACCTTCAAGACCCTCCTAATATCCCACACATTTCAGCACTAGCAGATCCCCAGCTCTCATATGCTTATGTTAACCTTTTAAAATGGCTTGAATTAGGGCTGTCAAATTATTTTAAAAATTAAATGTAATTAATCAGGTGATTGATCGCACTGTTAAACAATAATAGAATACCATTTATTTAAATACTTTTGGATGTTTTCTACATTTTCAAATATATTGATTTCAACTGCAACACAGAATACAAAGTATACAGTGCTCACTTTTATACTGATTTTTATTACAAATATTTGCACTGCAAAAAACAAAAGAAATAGTATTTTTCAATTCATCTAATAAAAGTACTGTAGTGCAATCTCTTTATCATAAAAGTTGAACTTACAAATGTAGAATTATGTACAAAAAATAACTGCAATAAAAAATAAAACAATGGAAAACTTTAGAACCTACAAGTCCACTCAGTCCTACTTCTGCCAATTGCCCAGACAAACAAGTTTGGTTACAATTTGCAGGAGACAATGCTACCTGCTTCTTGTTTACAATGTCACCTGAAAGTGAGAACAGGTATTCGCATGGCACTGTTGTGGCTGGTGTTGCAAGATATTTACATGCCAGATGCATTAAAGATTCATATGTCCCTTCATGCTTCAACCACCGTTCCAGAGGACATGCATCCATGCTGATGATGGGTTCTGTTTTATAATCATCCAAAACAGAATGGACGGACACATGTTCATTTTCATCATCTGAGTTGGATGCCACCAGCAGAAGGTTGATTTTCTTTTTTGTTGGTTCAGGTTCTGTAGTTTCTGCATCTGAGTGTTCAATACTTCTGAAAGCATGCTCCACACCTCATCTCTCTCAGATTTTGGATGGCACTTCAGATTCTTAAACCTTGGGTCGAGTGCTGTAGTTATTTTTAGAAATCTCACATTGGTACCTTCTTTGCGTTTTGTCAAATCTGCTGCGAAAATGTTCTTAAAATGAACATGTACTGAGTCATCATCCGAGACTGCTATAACATGAAATATATGACAGAATGCGGGTAAAACAGAACAGGAGACATACTATTCTCCCCAAGGAGTTCAGTCACAAATTTAATTAATGCATTATTTTTTTAAACGAACATCATCAGCATAGAAGCATGTCCTCTGCAATGGTGGATGAAGCATAAAGGGACATGTCATAAATATAAAGGGAAGGGTAAACCCCTTTAAAATCCCTCCTGGCCAGAGGAAAAATCCTCTCACCTGTAAAGGGTTAAGAAGCTAAAGGTAACCTCGCTGGCACCTGACCAAAATGACCAATGAGGAGACAAGATACTTTCAAAAGCTGGGAGGAGGGAGAGAAACAAAGGGTCTGTGTCTGTCGGTACACTGCTTTTGCCGGGGATAGAACAGGAATGGAGTCTTACCTAGCTAGATTACTTACTAAAAGTTGTATGTGTTAGATTATGATTTCTTTAAATAGCTGAGAAAAGAACTGTGCTGAATAGAATGACTATTTCAGTCTGTGTGTCTTTTTTTGTAACTTAAGGTTTTCCCTAGAGGGATTCTCTATGTTTTGAATCTAATTACCCTGTAAGGTATCTACCATCCTGATTTTACAGAAGTGATTCCTTTACTTCTATTTACTTCTATTTCTATTAAAAGTCTTCTTTTTCATTGTTCTCAGATCCAAGGGTTTGGGTCTGTGGTCACCTATGCAAATTGGTGAGGATTTTTACCAAACCTTTCCCAGGAAGTGGGGTGCAAGGGTTGGGAGGATTTTGGGGGGAAAGATGTGTCCAAACTATGTTTCCCAGTAAACCCAGTTAGAGTTTGGTGGTGGCAGTGGATATTCCAAGGACAAAGGATAAAATTAATTTGTACCTTGGGGAAGTTTTAACCTAAGCTGGTAAAAGTAAGCTTAGGAGGTTTTCATGCAGGTCCCCACATCTGTACCCTAGAGTTCAGAATGGGGGAGGAACCTTGACAGGACATATGAATGTTTAGCATAAGTGGCATGTAAATACCTTGCAACGCTGGCTACAAAAATGCCATGCGAATGCCTGTTCTCACTTTCAGGTGACATTGTAAATAAGAAGCAGGCAGAAGTATCTCCTGTCAATCTAAACAAACTTGTTTGTCTTAGCGATTGGCTGAACAAGAAGTAGGACTGAGTGGACTTGCAGGCTCTCAAGTTTTACATTGTTTGTTTTTGTTTTTGAGTGCAGTTATATAACAACAACAAAAAATCTGCATTTGTAAGTTACACTTTCATGATAAAGAAATTATATTGCTACAGTACTTGTATGAGGTGAATTGAAAAATACTATTTCTTTTGTTTATCATTTTTACAGTGCAAATATTTGTAATAAAAATAATAATCTAAAGTGAGTACTGTACACTTCATATTCTGTGTTGTAATAGAAATCAGTATATTTGAAAATGTAGAAAAATATCTGAAAATATTTAATAAATTTAACTTTGTATTCCATTGTTTAACAGTGCATTTAATCACAATTTATTTTTGAGTTAATCGCGTGAGTTACCTGCGATTAATCAACAGCCCTATCTTGAATTATAGTTGAAACATAACCAGTGAAATAAAAGTTAAGTACATTGCCAAATAATTAATCCCAAAAATAACAAAATATGATCAAGCTGAGTGTCCCTGAGGTTTGTTTTTTGTTGTTGTTTCATTTCCCTTCTCTCTTGTCTGTGTTTTATCTACTGAGACTATGGGTCAGGTTTTCTCCTGAGCCCAGTATTCACAGGTCACAAGAGAAAAAAGGGAACACAAAGAGAAAAGGACCTACTGTGGCCCCTTGATTACAAGGCCAGTTCTATGCCAGCTCTGGCACAATTTGCAGCAGCCTATTCTAGTTCTCTATATGCTAATATAGGGACCGATATGCCACCTGGAAATATTTGGAGCACAGTAACACTCCAGTCATGCTCTTCCGGCCCTTTCCACATCTCTGACATGCTACCTAAGGAATCCTCAACTGGAGAGATCTGGCAGTGTTCCATCCCATTTGTCTTTCAGAATGGCACAAAGGAGCAGAAACAAAGATGAGAACCTGGCCTTCACATCTCTGGGTCAGTGTACTTGTCTTCTTATATATCTATAAAGTCTTATGCACACCAATGGAGATGTAGAACTAATTCTCAGGCTTAGCTACTTCAGTGGTGGCAGAGCGACAGATAAAAGTAATTGTAATAATAATCTTGAGGAAAAGAAATATTTAAATGAGCTAAAACCCATACTGGCCAGTGGTCTTTGAAATTCCCTAAAAGTCTTATTGGAAACGTTTTAAAAATGTTGTATCAGCGTCTCATAATGTATTTAATTCATGACTGGTTTAACATTAATAAACGTAATGTAATTTAGTAAAAAAAAAAAGTCTGCAAATAACCCTCCCCTGACAAATATATGGAGGAAGCAAGCAAACAAATGACAACCACATTGTAACATAATCAATAGGACATCCAATTTGATGCAACTTAAATTTATATTTCTTTGATGGATACCAGACCTATGCCTCAGAAATGGTAGTTGATTTAGTTATCATTAAAGCATCTCAGAAAGAAAAAAAATAATGAGTTTGAAATATTTTAACAAACAATTCAAAAGCCAAAATAAAAGTAACCTGCTGGTAACTGGAACGCTTAGCCAGCACTAGACGTTTTGGAGGTGTAGACAGAAAGGTCACTTCTCATTTTCATATGTAATTTGCACTGCTGGGTTCCCAAAATCCGCAAAATGGAAAGTGCTAAAAATATCAAATAAACCAATACTCAGTAGAAGATCCAACTATTATTTTCTTGTCCAAACTCTGGAAACTATATACTTGGATGCTGGAGATGTTACTCAGGGTAGTTTGAATGGGAGTTCAGTAGGAATAAAGACTGCAGGACTGAGCCTCATTTGTAGCAAAATGTTAAATCAGCGAGGGGAAAACATGCAAAGCCTAAATTCAGTTCAAAATTTGATCAGTGTGGGCTGAGAAATTGGTCTGACTAAGGCAGTTAGGGATGCACTGATTTAATACATTCCCCAGGAAGCCTCCAGCACATTCTAACAAGTTCAAGACACAAGTAAAGACACCTTGTCCTTCCAAAGGAGGATGGCAGCCATAACACCACCTCCTCCCTCCTTCAGGTAAATTCCCCTTGCAGTTGAGGGAATTTAGATGATACAGGGAAGTATAATTTATTCTGTAATTCCACTTTGTCTCCTCTCCCATTCAGTGTGTATATGGGACCATTAGGTGAGTTAACAAGGAGAGATGGGCTTCGGGACTTGTAGTTAGCAGATGGCACCTACCTCTATATTTTAATCTTACCTGATGCTGGCAGTTGCTACTGAATACCTGGCTCAGTGTTTGCACAAGCAAGGCTAGCTGACTGAAACTTAACCTCAATTATACTGAGATGATGCTTGTAGTTTAAGGATAACCAGAAGATACGGGGAGGATGATACTCCATCTTTTACTGAGAGTGTATGCCCAGCCTTTGTTACTCAGCTTCACAGGCTGGAGATTGTGTTGGAACCCCAACCACTGTTAAATGATCATGTAGCAGCAGCAGTGTCCAAGGATGCTTTTTTCTAACTGTGCTATCAGTTTCTGTTTATTTCAGATGCAGACCTTGCTGTAGTAGGATCCATGCACTTTGTCCCCTTAAGAGTAGATGACTGCAGTGCACTCAATAAATAATGTGTAATAAGCCAACCCCAAAACTGAAGCTGGCACAGAAGGCAGTAGCCTGCTTGTTAAATTTTGTATCTCACCAGAAGCACATGACACCAGTGTTCTGTGGCTGTCTATTGGTTTGAGAGTGGAATTTAAGATGTTTTAAGACCTATAACACTCTAAGTTGCCTGGGAGTAACATACTTAACAAACCATTTTTCTTCCCATGCAATACATCTGTCACAATCAGTTTAACTGGGTGAACCGGAGTCCTCTCCGTTTAGAAGAGAGGGAGGTAGATCAAATGAGGGACCCTGGGCTATGGAATCAACTCCCACCCATTGTCCAAAATAACGTGGGATATTGACCTTCAGAGCACACTGCAAATTCTGTATTTTCAGCTAGGGCTGTGAGGTGAGAATGTCTTGATGAGAATTTAATGAAGATTCATCTTTATTGGGGCAAGAGTTTTCATTGAATTAAGTGTTTTGTGTTGGGGGGTCAGCTTTGCTGATGTGTTAGCAACTGGTTTTAGGCATTTTTCATAGGTTTGGTTAGAAAGCTAAATACATTAATTAAAAAATGAAGGGATAAATATTAATATTAAGCAGAAAAAAAATAGAAAACTCTTGCAAAATATCAAGCTTATGATCTACTGCAGCAAAGTTCCCTGGCCCATTGATGGAGTGGAGAACTTAAAAGTTACTGATGTCTCCAGTAAAACATATGCAGAGGTTTGCATGTGGACCAGGCACTCCATGGCCAGTAGAGAGCTTCACCAAAGTCCTTGAAGGGAAGGGAACATTTAAAGGTAACTTAAAATATTGTTTTGTGGAAATATTTTCTAATGCTATTATGTGTATGTTCAGCAGTCTTTAATTCAGTTGGCTCATTTTTTTTAATAAACAATTCTGTTAACCTTTAACTTGTACAGTAAACTTGTCAAACCCTGCTCCAAAACTTTCTCTGTGACCTTTTGTAGGCTATAATTAATGCTGAAGTTGATATTAATATCTTGTCTGTGTGTCAATGTTCTTCAGAATCTAATTGAACAATTTGTTGAGAGCGCATATAGAGTACATTTGACCAATCTGGCAGAGCATACATTATAAGCTAGTGAACTGCAACTATAGATTATATTGTGTGCAGTTATTTTACACTATTTCTTTGGGAAAATGTGCTTGGGGAAACATGTTTACCTATCTTTAACAAATTTGCTCATATATTCCTATTTCCCATCAATATTCTGGTCTATATGATTGCAATAAAGCATGCCATGTTCTTTGTGCATGCAAAGCTGTACATAGTTTAATAAGTGTAAGCACATAGGCAATGCCCCCAGACCCAAATTTTGGCTCTTGATACATTAAATATCTGGCCAGTCAACCAGACAGGCATTTTAACACTCCTCAGAGATTCACATAGCTATCTAATTATTTACATTAAATGTCAGTGATCTGGTTGGTCTCTTCCTGCTGGCAGCCCACCAGATTGCTGCAAGGGGAATACCAGCCTCTGGATTGCCAGGTATTTTAAGCTCCCTTGTTCTCCCTGGCACATTTCCTGGGTACTGATCCTCAGTCTGTTACCCCTTCAGAGAAATGGAGCCCCTCAGCCCACCAGCCTTGGATACCCCAGTACTAACCCCCCCAAGATACTCCAATAGCTTAAACACAACCTCTCTCAGAATCCCACCAAAAGTTTGAGCTTTTGGAGTTACAGTTTAACACTCTCTGGGGGCACGTGGTAGTTTATTACACACACTTTGCCCAGAGTCTAACACATTATTGCTCTTTAATAACATGAGACAGACACAATTCCATATAAAATAATAAACCCAACTGTCATTTCTTTGTCTCAGTTTCCTCATCGTTCCAGAACTTTCTTTGGGCTGATATCAGGATCACTGTGACAAAAAGAATCTGCAAGATAACAGTAGTTAACTTGTATAAACCACTGAATACAGACTGGCCTTGCCCCCTCCCCCCGGCCCCTGCCCATTACCCACAATTTATCACACCTTTCTGTGTGTGTGTGTATATATATATAATATATATATATATAAATAAAATATCCAGTGATTTCAATAGCCATCACATGATGTGTGGCTATAATAGCAACAATACTGCAGGAGAGGCACTGGTGGAATGGTTATCAAATGAAGACATATCTTCCTTTTGATGCAAAAGACAGAGGCACTTTCCATTCTGCCAGCTGGAACAGAGACTACAACCCAGATCTCTATTTTCTCAGCAAAGACGAGTCCAGAATCCTTCAGAACACCTCCAGAACCAATCTTGGCAACTTTTTGCCCAGTCAGTAGACCAGTTAATAATCCACATTGGGACTGAACTCCAGTAATCATGTCATCACCCAAATTGTGATAGAACAAGGCAAAACTGGCCAGGATTCACTGTGAAAATTGAGGCCACCATTGGGGGGGAGGGATAGCTCAGTGGTTTGAGCACTGGCCTGCTAAACCCAGGGTTGTGAGTTCAATCCTTAAGGGGGCCATTTGGGATCTGGGGCAAAAATTGGGGATTGGTCCTGCTTTGAGCAGGGGGTTGGACTAGATGACCTCCTGAGGTCTATTCCAACCCTGAGATTCTATGAAGCAATTCCACCAAAGCCCAAAAATGTTGATTGTTTCACCTGGCTCATCTGAATAGCTGCAAGAAGAAACATCTCCTGCACCTACTGAAAAGTATACACTCTTTCAGGATGCAGAAAACCAGATACAGAAAGACTATTAAAGGAGTACCAAATGTCTTGTGAACCAAACACAGCAACATCCCTACTAGAGTTACTGAATTAGATCTCCATCAAAGATGGATGAAGATGGCTGATGCTTTGGACTAACCAAGCTTTGCATCTGGAGTGAGTAGTTATTGTGTCTGCTTGGGGCTGAAAACCAAGTGAAACATTGAAACCACGAAGTCTCAGCTGATGGAGTCACAAGAATGCTTCTTATGAACTCAAAAACACCAGGGTACAAGCAAAGTGTCCAGAGAGCTCCAACAACTAGTCAGCACACTACCCACCTCATCCCCTCTACCACTGCCCATCACTGTTGAGGAGGTAGATAAGACCCACACCCACAAAAGCTGGGAATCCTGCAGGACCTGATGGTGTCTTTCCAAAATTTCTTAAAGACATCAGGACCAAGAGATGAAAATGGCTGGCAGCACTGTTGTCCAATATCCATTCCTCAGGGTTCGTTCCAAGAATTTGGTGTGAGGCTATGGTTATTGCCATTGCCAAGACTAGGAAGTCAACCAGCAATCCCTCATCATACCCACTCATATGAACAAGTGGGTTTCTGACCAGGTTGCAGCTACACTGATCAAGTATTAGCTTTAACAACACACATTGAGGTGGGATTCCACTGAAAACATATCACCAGGACAACTTCTTTAGGTGTATCTGCTGTCTATGACACTGTACGGAAGAATGGCCTTCTCCTGAAAGTGACCAAAATTATCCCATGCAACGGAATCATAAAATTCCTCTGAGAAGTTCTAATCAGAGTGTAGACCGAGGTCCAGTGTGCTTCAGTAGCAGCAGCCATGGGAATTACAAGTTGTGGACTACAAACTGTGGCTTGTTGGTAGAACTTCCTGGTTCCTGCCAGATGTACCCTCTCCACCTCCCAGCAGGAAGTGTCAGCACTGACTCAAGCTGGGAGCATGTAACAGGCAAGCAGAAAGGAGGCTTCTGGACTGTAATCCTGTTATGTGTTTCTTTACAGAATAGTGTTGTTCCTGGTGGTTTGTCTGAGTGGGTCTGGTCTGAGCTGAATACACACTGACACAGAAGCAGAGCACACAGAGGAGCCTCAAGCCCAGTTTCCCAAAGTTGTGTAAAATGCCCCAAGGCAGGCTTCCCCTAACTGGAACAACTTCATACTGGGCCGGTGAACAGGAAGGGGGCTTGTAGCAGGGTGGTCACCCTGCTCCAGCCCTGAAGGGGTTAAAACAGCCCTGGGAGAGGGCTGCCTGAGGGAGCCAATAGTAAAAGCAGCCCTGGAGAGGGCTGCAGCTGGGAAAAGGGACTAAGAACAGCTGGGGGAAGCTGACTATGTAGCTGACCACAGGTGTGGCTGGCTCAATTAGGGCCCGTCTGGCCCTTATAAGAGGGCTGTGGGTCAGAAGCTGGAAGAGTCTCACTCTAGCCCTGGAGTGGGAAGGGCTAGCTCCCTGGGAGCAAGGTACCTGAGGCGGAGCAGTGCTGGGGAAGGGCAAAGTGAGCTGGGGAGCTCCAGCCTGGTAAACCCCCAGGCTGTAGGCCTTCGTAAAGGCCCAAAGGGGCAGCCTGGGAATAGGCAAAGGCAGCAGGTCCTAACCAGTTGCCAGTGATGAGTGGCCATCACACTGCAGTCTGCCCCAGTGAGCAGGGGTTAGATGATGACTGGCAGTAGCCAATGAGGCAAGGTGGTTTTAGAGGGTTGGGGGTTCCCCGGGAGAGGAGACCCAGAATGTGGGGGCACTACCAGGAGGCAGCACCCCAAGGTAAAGGGTCACTGGGGTCTGGGAGGGACATGGAGGCCAGTGGCAGGTGAGACACCGGCATTCGTTTGGTTAGGTTAAACAAGCCAAGCTCTTTGAGTCTCCTCTCATAAGGTAGGCTTTCCATTCCTCTGATCGTCCTAGAAGCCCTTTTCTGCACCTGTTCCAATTTGAATTAATCTTTCTTAAACATGGGACACCAGAATTACACACACTATTCCAGATGAGGTCTCACCAGTGACTTGTATAACGGTACTAATACTTCCCTATCTCTACTAGAAATACCTCGCCTGACACATCCTAGGATTACATAAGCCTTTTTCCTAGCCTCATCAGATTGGTAATTCATAGTCATTCTGTGATCAACCAATACACCCAGGACTTTCTCCTCTGTTGCTTCCAACTGATAAATCCCCAGTTTATAACAAAAAGTCTTATTGTCAGTCCCTAAATGCATAATTTTTCACTTTGCACTATTACATTTCATCATATTTTCATTACTTCAGTTTACAAGATCATCCAGATCTTCTTGTATGATATTCTGGTCCTCCTCTGTAGTGGCAATACTTCCTAACTTTATGTCATCCTCAGATTTTATGAGCACACTCCCACTTTTTATGCCAAGTTCATTTATGAAAATATTAAATAAAATTAGTCCCAAAACCAATCCCTGAAGACCTCTACCAGCGACCTCCCTCGAGCCTGCCAGTTGACCTTTCAGTATGACCAGTTCTTTATCCACCTTTCAATTCTCATATTAATCCCCATTTTCTCCAATGTAACTGATAATTTCCCATGTAGAACTGTATCATATGCCTTATTGAAATCCAGGTAGATTAAATCTACAGCATTCCATTTGTCTAAAAAACTGAGTTATCTCAAAGAAAGAGATCAGGTTGATCTGGCATGATCTACCTTTTGTAAAACAATGTTGCATTTTTCACAATTACCATTTACCTCTATGTTCTTTACTACTTTCTCTACATTTAGAATGATTTATAGCAATGCAGCTACACTGGGGCTGTCCACAAATGGAAGTAACTGAGGCAAACTGTCAGTGTAGGCAAAGCCTGTGTTTTCATTCACCTGCATCCCAAGTGACATACCCACTGGACTATTGGCTATTCTGGGTATGCAGAAATTGCATTCTGGGCCTGAGGAAGTTTCCTATGAAAAAAAATTATCAAAAAGTTTCTGATCAGCTGTATTTGTGACTTAATTCTGCTCACACCTAGGGTGAAATTCTACCTCCTTTTAATTCAACAGAAGCAGGATTTCAGTCCTAGTGTTTTGTCTTTTGCACAGAAAGCCTACTCATCCATATCCTGTGCTCAGAGTTCAGCAAAGGAGTGGTCCAAAGTCTGTTGAACACATGAGGAACCTGTCCGCTCACATCAACAGGCTTTGGATATGGCCCCTGGAGTGCAACAAACTTGTTCACCACACTGGGAAAGGCAGGACTACAGCCGTTGTGATTTTTATCTGAGGATATAAGAGAACAGGCCCTCCAGATTCAGTCTGTGCAGATCAGTACCAGTGTTATCCTCAACAACAAGGATCAAAGTATTCATAAAGTCTAGTGGAGAAAATAATAATAATAATGTTGTTAACCTTTAACACAGATAGCATTACAGCTTGAATAAAAGAAAGGTAGACACAGTTGTGTTAGTGATTACCATATTATATTTCCCAGGATATAAAAATTAATAAAATATGGATCTCTAACCTATTCACAGTGTTTTGTAGTAATTAAGTTGTCACTACACTTGCTGGGTTTTTGAAAATAATATTTTATGAACTTTATGCTTACCTGGAAGTCGAATATTTTCCTCCCTAGAAGAATACAAATGAAATTATTTATTTCACTGGGTTTCTTTAAAAAAACAAGTAACATATTTAATGAAGGTTATAATCCAATAGATTTGTTTAAAAGAAATTGTCTACACTAAAAAAAAAATCACATAAATTACACTACCTGTAGAATTTGGTGTGTTTTAAAATACTTCTTTTTCTCATAATTAAGCATATGTACAGAATGTAGAAACCTGGTGCTGAAACAAATATTACATGTGCCTATAAATTAATGTGTCCCCTTAGGAAAATGAAATTTCACAGTGTAATTACCCCATTTCTTCACAGAAGACATAAAGAAATTTATGGAACTAATTACTCTGATAATGAAGAGGGATTTTTTTTTCTCTTCCAGTGCAATCCCACCTAAAAGGAAGAAATGGGGAACTGTAACTCATTGAACTCCCCGGCAGCTCCACTGTTATATATTTATTATTATTAGAAACTGAGGCGTTTTATTACTTTTGTGTCAGTACTAAATATAAACATCCAATATAAGGCAAGAGATTTTGTAATGGGTTTCTGCAAGCACCTCAACAATTAATCTTTAAATTACTATAGATTAAACCAAAAGTCCATATTTAAAGCATTATTACAGGTTTCATGCACAGTATGTCCCTCTTCCTCTGTTCTAGAATTGTTTGTAATGTAGTCTGTGAAGGACCCCATTAAATCACTTCTTTCATCATAGGAAAACTTGAGTAGAGTGTCTGGATGGTCATCTTTTGGACCATCCTGTAAGACACCAAAGTGGTTACATCAAAACATTGTAATCTAGGGTCTCTTATAATAGTAATAATTATTACTGAGTATCTTTCATCTGAAGATCTCAAAACCCTTCATAATTGTTAACTAAATTAATTTTCTAGAGGCCATATTCCTATGCTTACACTTGAGAGTGAATCTCAGGTGGCTAACCAGATAAGTGAGATATTTATACATTTAAGGGACACCGTTAACATGAAATTTTGTCAATTAAAAAAAAAAAAGAGTTCAAAGCCATTTCATCTATCACCCTTGCCCGTGTCTCCCTGGCAGTTTCTGTGGTTTTTTTCTTACAAATGCATTTTACTATGTTTTTCTCTCTGTGTGGTATATAAAATGCACTTGCAAATTGCAAGGGAAACTATAGTGAAATTTTCACACTAAAAAAGTGAAACAAGTGATGCACACGTACCAAATGCCAAAATGAACAAATATAAATATATATATCCCTAATCTCTTTTCCATTTATAACAATCTTAGATGCTGTTTGTAACAACAGTTGGTAAACAATGTTCAGACATGTGTGATTACTGACTTGATTATGTCCCTTTAAAGTGGGTATTACTTGACAAAAAGTACATGTTGTATAAATTCATCCCTTTAAAGGTTCAGTCATGGCTTTGCCAGGTGCCCTGATCAAGGGACCACATGTTGTTCCATTGCTCCTGGAGCAGATTCTAAGGGTACAGTAGAATCTCAGAGTTATGAACGCCAGAGTTACAAACTGACCAGTCAATCACACACCTCATTTGGAACCGGAAGTACGCAATCAGGCAGCAACAGAGACAAAAGAAAAAAAGCAAACAGTACAGTACTATGTTAAATGTAAACTACTGAATAAATGAAGGGAAAGCAATATTTTTCTTCTGCATAGTAAAGGTTCAAAGCTGTATTAAGTCAATGTTCAGTTGTAAACTCTTGAAAGAACAACCATGTTTTGTTCAGAGTTACGAACATTTCAGAGTTATGAACCACCTCAATTCCTGAAGTATTCGGAACTCTGAGGTTCTACTCTATGTCTAGAAGTGACATGAGAGTCTGAAGGGATTAGCTGCCTCAAGTACATAAGAACATCATACTGGGTCAGACCTATGCTCCATCTAGCCCAGCATCCTGTCTCTGCCACTTACTAGTGACAGATGCTTCAGAGGGAAAGAACAAAACAGAACAATTTTGTTTGATCCATCCCTTGTTATCCAGTCCAAGCTTCTGGCAGCCAAAGATTTAGGGACACCCATCTGGCTAATGGCCATTGATGGACATATCCTTGAACTATTTTTTTTAAACGAGTTATACTTTTGGCTTTCACAACATCCCCTGGCAATGAGTTGTGAAACACAATGGCAGTGTGTTGTGTGAAGAAGTACTTCCTTCCTTCCTGCTGCCAATTAATTTAAACGGTGACTGCTAGTTCTTGTGTTATGAAAAGGGGTAAATAAAATTTCCCTATTCACTTTCTCCATACCATTCATGATTTTACAGATCTCTACCATATCAGCCTTTATTTGTCTCTTTTCTAAGTTGAACAGTCCCAGTCTTTGTAATCTCTCCTTAAATGGATTCCATCCACCTAATAATTTTTATTGTCCTTCTCTGCACCTTTTCCAATTCTAATATATCTTTTTTGAGATGGGGCAAGCAGAACTGCACACAGTATTCAAGGTGGGTGTACCATGGATTTATGTACTGGCATTATAATATGTTCTGTTTTATTATCTATTCCTTTCTTAATGGTTCCTAATATTTCGTTACCTTTTTTTTTTTTTGACTACTGCTGCACATTGACCGGATGTACATGCCTAGGGTTTCAAAGGGATTATATTTGGGGCACCTAGCCCATCTTGTTGCACAAACTACCACCCCCACACTGCTATTTTTATCACACTAGCTCAATCAAAGCTAGCACATATATATCTACCTGAACTGGAAATTACACCTCAAGCTACTGTGTAGACTTATCCTAAGAGTCACAATTCCCCTGGTTCTAAGGGGGAAATACTCTGCATTGGGGGGTCTCTTTGTTGCAATATACTTCCCTCAGGACGTTGACCTAGCTATATTAAATGGTACATAGAATCATAGAATATCAGGGTTGGAAGGGACCTCAGGAGGTCATCTAGTCCAACCCCCTGCTCAAAGCAGGACCAATCCCCAATTAAATCATCCCAGCCAGGGCTTTGTCAAGCCTGACCTTACAAACTTCTAAGGAAGGAGATTCCACCACCTCCCTAGGTAACGCATTCCAGTGTTTCACCACCCTCCTAGTGAAAAGTTTTTCCTAATATCCAACATAAATCTCCCCCACTGCAACTTGAGACCATTACTCCTTGTTCTGTCATCTGCTACCATTGAGAACAGTCTAGAGCCATCCTCTTTGGAACCCCCTTTCAGGTAGTTGAAAGCAGCTATCAAATCCCCCCTCATTCTTCTCTTCCGTAGACTAAACATCCACAGTTCCCTCAGCCTCTCCTCATAAGTCATGTGTTCCAGTCCCCTAATCATTTTTGTTGCCCTCCGCTGGACTCTTTCCAATTTTTCCACATCCTTCTTGTAGTGTGGGGCCCAAAACTGGACACAGTACTCCAGATGAGGCCTCACCAATGTTGAATAGAGGGGAACGATCACATCCCTCGATCTGCTGGCAATGCCCCTACTTATACAGCCCAAAATGCCATTAGCCTTCTTGGCAACAAGGGCACACTGTTGACTCATATCCAGCTTCTTGTCCACTGTAACCCCTAGGTCCTTTTCTGCAGAACTGGGGCGTACAGGGGTGTATGTTCTACATACAGGGGTGTAGCCAAGATCTGGAGCAGGTAGCCAGTGCCAGGGAACTCCTTATGCCCCCTCTGCAGCCACACAAGCCAACAACAATCTGGCTCCTTAATAAGTACGTTAATTAGAACAAAAATGGAGCTTCTTTCTATGCAATAATACCAGTATTATTCTCATCATTCATGCTCTACCCATTATAGAACTCCCAGCACTACTATCAATAATAAATACAATTAAAATTTCTACATTGTTAAATGCTATTTGTCAAAGTTAACAGCCAGAAAAAAATAAATTCACTCATTTGTGACACCATGATTCACTTATCATTCCTCTCTTCACTCTACCTACACTGACAACCCATGAACGCCAAAAATAAAGGCGGCTTTACAAGGATTTCAACTGTGGGATAATGGCCACACAAAAACATAATGTCTGCTGTTTCAGATGCAAAGTTAATTAATTTAATAGAACACATCTGGAGGCAAGCTAATGAAGGCAGGGTCTGTCAATTATCACAATATTTTTTTTTAAAAAAAGATTTTGCATTTTATGGAAATGTTATTCCTCCCTCTAACAGCCAACTTCTCAGAGAACCAAGGCAAGAATATGAATTCACATAAGTTTTTTTTTTTAATCTATGCTTGTATATACTCTGTGTGTGTGTGTGTGTGTGTGTGTGTTTGAGTGCATACACACATGCACATGCATGCACTGGATGTTGGGAACAATATATACTTATTTATGTGTCTATTTGTATACATTTATATAAATTTATTTATGTAAATATACATATAAATTAATAAATTCTCATGGCATTTACATTGTATTTGAAACCATTTTAGGGCTTCTTACCCAGCACTTACTCCAATGACTTCCATGGAAGTGTTGCCTGATTAAGAACTGCAAGGGCTAGATGGTGGGCCAGATCCTCAGCTGGTCTACACAGCTGATATTCTGGACCTGTGCCTTCAAAGCACATCCCCTTCTTAGGGGAATTGGGGGGGAGGGGCGGAGCCTGATGGCATTGTGTCTGAGCAGATACACATTGTATAGATGCTCAGGGCCTGGCCAAACACAATCTAATTCTTCATGCGCGAAAACCTCTAGTTATGTAAAATCATAGCAAATGCATACAAAAAAATAACATGAAATCGTAGTCCTTCAAGTTAGTAATGGGACAAATCTGCAGAAGACAGGAGGCTTGACTCTGTTTTGGTGACAGTCCATGTGGATTAGCTGAATGAAGGATTTGTTCAAGCACGAATTGCTGAAGAGGCTGTTAGAATAATGGAGGAAACTGATTTTCAAATTTATCTTTGTGCATGTTGAAGAGTGTGTTACTTTCTTTGTTAAGAGTTAATCGTGAGGCATACTGAACGTCTGTAACTCTTGTTGGCAACAATAGGAGATGCTGGGGCTTAGAACCTCTCAGGCAGGTTCTTAAATAAATGCCTTTAATATATACTACTTAAATATATGTTTGTTTTTCTATTGTACTTCTATGCTTGTTCTTCTCTCATTGATTTCTAGACCCCCTTCCCTATCTTTTGAAATCCCTTTTCTCTCTAACATTTCTCTTCCATGTTTCTGTTTGTGTCTGCTCTGGTCTTCTGACACTCTTTCCTGTGGCAGTCTCCTATCTATTAATCATTTTCATTTGTTGGTTGAATGGTAGAATTAAATTGCTCCTCTTCTTTGCTCAACCGATGCTGATAGATATCCCCTCTGACACTCAGATTATCTATCCGGAACAGATCTGAATTTTACATATAAATTATTATTTATTTTTTGTTGAATGCCAATAGCAGGCTCAGTGCTGTAGTGAGCACCGAAGAAAACAGTCCACACTCCAAAGGTATATGTGTGTATAGATATGACAGAAAATACAGAAATACGGGTCAGGGACATAAATGCATCAGTGAGCCACAAAAAACCTAGTATTAAAATGGAGAACTTTTAACTTTTCTTACTATAGTTTCATTCTTTGATGGATTATTGTTCAAAGACCTCATAGAAGTGTGTTTAGTAGTGGAATTTGACTGAAGAGCGTTATGAATGGCAACCATTATGTTTGGTTGATTCACAGAGGTAGGAGAGGAAGAAAGATAAAAAGGTAACAGCAAGATAGCAAACATAGCCAGGGCAACAGAGGGAGTAGGAAAAAAGAGAAAGTGGAAATGTAGCTGAGTAGTAGCAAATTTGAAAGTGAGGGTCTTCCCCAACTTTATTTGCCCATATGTCTCCCAAATTTCAAGCCAGGACACTGAATAGGTATCAGCATTTCAAAAATGATGTGCCAATGGAGAAGTGGCACTGGGTCATATTTAAGGGCTGAATCCCTCCAAAAACTTTATACAATAGATTGTGGAATAATGCTACCCTGCCTTAGAGATGTAGAAAGCGTTATTGGGAGCAAAATAAAATGACTGTTCCTTCTTCTCAGATATGTCACCTAAATGCAAGTGGTCCCACTGTTTTGTTTTTTCTTCTTTCCCTTGAGACTCTTTCCCTTAGCTTTTTTTAGTGGTTTATTGCACTGCAGTGTTCATGTAGCCCTAGATATAACAACCATCTTTCATCCCAACCACTGGAAGGTGTACAGTATATTGGTGCTGTTGGTAATCTGAGTTAATCAGCCTTCCTTTTTTCGTAGTTTATTGTGGCACATTCAGGGGCAGGTGTGGCACAGAAAAATGTCTACTGTTAAACTGATGTGATTGATGATGGGGTCCCACTGAAGATTATAAAGGGCATGAACTGATGCAAATAGCATAATTTTGTTTAACAATGAGGTAAAAGGAACATTTAATGCAGTAAGGAGACCTGGATAGAGGCAAGAAAAAGTGTGCTTTTTCTAAAAGCCAGCCACCTAGCAGCTTGTGTACCATTCTATTAAATTTATTTAAATAAACATTAGGTTATTGTTCATTTTTTTCTAATGCTGAATAAAAACACTGAACCTGCAATTTGTATTCAGCATTTTGACTCTGCCATAATAAACTGAGTTTCTTTAGTAACCACCCTTCTGGTACTTCACACAACAGTATCACATGTAGGTTATAAGCTTGAGAAGAAGAGTAGATATACAAGAGAAATGGTATTTAGACACCAAATGCATGAACTGGAAATGACAGATGAGCAATGCATCTAGTGTTTCCATTTGAACAGGAGAGACATCTTGTACTTCTGGGATCTAGTCTCCAGGCAACTGGAGACTGGAATAAAACATTCATTTCCTTCCTGTTCTACAACAGTAAACTCTGAATAATGGGAGCAAAGAACTAGAGAAGGACACTTTTGGTACTGGGTACAAAGTATTATAAAGAATGCATAGTAGGGATGGTGATCTTTCTGAACACGCCAGTGCTTTATTTCATTCCTAATTGCTATGTTTGTACCCAGTTCAATGATCATAGTTTCCAAACATATCACAAAGAACAATGACACCTCAAAGAAGGATTCTACACCTTTGCTTTTCCTAATCTTTTACGGAGTCATTGATTGCTCTTGTATTGTTGGGACATGACACAAGGTATGGATGATATCACAGGCAACACCTGCACAGGAGAAACTTGCACATTGATAATGCATGATGCCTGGAACATCAGGGCTAAATTTCTTTATCACTATCTTGGGTATAAATGATATTATACTTACAACTAGCAGTCAGCCAGATGTTGAAATTCTAATTTCCTAACTCTAATCATGCATGCTGTACAATGATGATTAAATATAGTAACAATGAATATCTTTAAAACTTTTATCTTATTACTAAAATATAATCTGGACCATATTTAATCTGCACCAATAGCATGCTTAGTGCTGTAGATCGAGAAGCACACGATTTACCATAATAAGTGTGTCTTCTTTTATAATCCACCATAATCCTCTCATTACTAGAGTTGTATGGACTTTCTTGTTTACATTTTGAAATTTTTCTGCAGTAAGAATTGAGATTTTCATCAAAACATATGAATTTGTTCCAGAACAAAATCTATTCAAATTTATCAGAGAAGGTAGCTAATTTTTGCACTTGAAAAACTTGTCTTCTGTGCAGTAGCAAATTTATGGGCAGGCAAGACTTTAAAAGCTTCATAGAGGCATGATAACAAACATGGCACCACTCCTTAACTTCTCTGTGGTAGTGTCTGTCACCGCAAGATTAAGTTCTACCCTTTCGAAAGCCATGATTCCTTAGTTATGTATCTTGTAACATATATTTATAGGTCGCAGTGTACCTAGTGTACCTAGGATGGCATTGACTGAAAAGTCTTCATAAAGAACTAGGATATCTCAGGGAGGAATGAATAGACAAATTCTTGCTGAGCAAACTGTCATTTGCCAATAAGAAAAGCACATGACAAAAATGTCAAATCTTACATCTCTTTGCAAATCTAATTAAAACCTTTTTTACACCACTTTTATCATTGATGTGAACTTTTTTTCTCACATTCACTCTTTTCTTCCTTTTCAGCAAGTAAGTCACAAATTTAGGCTTTCTGTAGGGAAATCCCTTTACCCAGTGCTCATGAGCACAGCTCACTGCTAAATTTCTTTTCCTAAATATCATGTTTCACATTTGGACTCTCCTAATACTTTCTAGTTTCTATGCATATGCAGATCACCACAATTTGGCATTCAAATATTTGTGTTTAACAATAAAACAATGTGAAGAAAGAAAATCCAAGGTGGGAAATGGGACCTAGAAACAACTAAAACAACTAGATGGTGGAACAACACCCACCTTATCATTATCCTCATCTCTTCATCATCTTCTCAGGATTTTTCCCTCTTGCTTTATGATATGGAGAAATTACAGCAGAGAAAAAAAGTGAGTAATCTTGATTTTTCAAAGGTGCTGAGCATTCACAACTCCCGGTTAGTAGGAGGCATGAGGACTCAGCACCATTGTCAATCAGACCATGAACTGCAAACTAGCACATTTAACCACATAGTTAAGTAGTTGTACCTCCATGGTAACTCCAATGGAAGTCCTGATACTGTACATGATAACTTTCACTATTACTGTGTTAACTCCTCGTAAGTATGTATCCAACTGTTGCCTTAATTCTGTTCCCAGTTCATTGGGAGCTGGCTTAGGGACTGCAAAGTTACTAACATTATTGATTACTCATTAACCTTCTCAATAATCCTTTTGATTACTTAATAACCTGTATCAATCTATATAACAACTGAACTAAACTGACCAGGCCATTATCTATTTGATCTAAACCATTGTTCATGTGTCATTGTTTGTACTGCACCAGACTGAGTCAGGATGCCAAGTATTATTTCTTAATGTGATCTTTCAGCTTCCATTCTCTTCTACTCCAGGTCTAGGTCCTGATTCAGAAAAGCACTTAAGAACTTTCTTAGGTCCATGGATGAAACCCTAGCCCATTGAAACCAATAGGAGTTTTGCTACTGGCTTCAGTGGGGCCAGGGTTTTACCCTATGACTATCAGCACAGTAGTTTGGTGCATATTTAAATATGTGCTTCAGTACAGGAAGCCAACGGAACTTAAGTGCTGGCCTGAACAGGGATGCTTTCCTAAGTCAGTGTCTGTATCAGAAAAAAATTGTACACTGAAAAGATTTGCATGATGCATAAAACTTGTATACCCTGAAAAGAGTATGATTGACAAGAGGGTGGATAAGCCATTTCCTCCCTATTTTCAGTTAATATGAGTCTTGATCCTGAGCACAAAGAATAAGCAGGAGTGATGAATATGGGTATGTCTACGCTAGAGCTGGAGATGCAATTTCCAGGTCAGGTAGACTCTGATTGAGCTAGCACACTAAAAATAGGAGTGGAGCCTCTGTGGTGAGATCAGCAGAACTATCCCACCTGAAACCCTAGGTATGTATTTGGACAGCTAGCTTATCCCGCCACTCATGTCATTCTGCTTCCAGGACCAAAATATATTTATCTTAATCTGTATTGTTTGCACCATCAGATTGGAAGATTTGCTCCTAAACAAGCTCCAGCTGTTGAGTGTTTACTTGGAGGAGTAGATAAATTGGACTAGAGTAAAACTGGTAGGTACTGAAAAAGGAGAATACATTAGGGGGTTGGAAAGGAATGAGGTTTATTATATCAATATCTTCTAGTAGCATGAGGAGTTGCTCGTATTTCTCCTTCTGCATTTAGAATCTTGTCTGGTTTTGTTTAGCATGCCAGCCAGGTGCAGCATGATTTGCACTATATGCTAGTAAGCCTAATATCTTGGGATTCTCCAGATATATCCTGAGGCTTTGGAGACTTGTGTCCAAGAAGAGGAACCTTGCCAGAAGAAATATAACTATATACCATGGGGAAATCCTGTGGCTTTTTTTTGTATTTATTTTAATAGATAAAAATTATTAATACAAGAATCTAATGCCTTTGGGTCTATACAATTATTTTCTCTGTATATCTTTTGCCAAAAATGTCAAATACACATTTTTCTGGTATATAAAGGAAAAAAATATGTTCCTCTTAGCATCAAATTACATTGTAAAGTGATTGATTTTAAAAAAAATCATTACTAATGTCTTGATTATGATATTGTATAAAGTAGCATCAAATATTATGCATAGAGGTCAAACAATATTCCTTAATAAGGGAAAGTATTCATGGAACGATAAATGTTTGTTACTGAATGTAGAAACATTTTCACAAAAATAGCAGGGGTATTTATAATGAGTCTTGGGGGGAGGAAGGAAATTTGAACCCCATTTTTATGGGAATAATATAAGCTTTAAGTCACTGATTATGATATATCTGTCTACCCTTTCACCCTGTCATGAGGCATTTACTAATGAGCCATGTGACACTTACATGCCTCTGTTGCAGTTTGGGTCTCCCCGGTCCTACTAGGTGTGATGAGGCTCTGAACTGACTCAGCCTTTGGTCTTGATATCCAGGCAGTCAAAAGACGAGTCTGGTTGTGGGTTAGTCAGTAATTCAGCCTGTGACTGAATCCATGACAGTTCTTTCCTTAAGGATCTATCAACGATCAAAAGGAAAACCAGACATAAACAAACATAAGGTTTAAAACAAACAAAAGGAAATATTTCTTCACACAATGCACAGAACTCATCAGAACAGGAACTGGTTGTCAGGTGATGTTGTGAAGGCCAAAGCTATAACTGGGTTCAAAAAAGGATTAGATAAGTTCATCAATGGCTATTAGCCAAGATGGTCAGAGATGCAACCCCATGCTCTGAGTGTTCCTAGCCTCCGACTGACAGATGCTGGGACTGGGTGACAAGGCATGGATCATTTGATAATTGCCCTGTTCTGTAAATTTCCTTTGAAGCATCTGGCATTGGCCACTATCAAAAGACAGGATACTGGGCTAGATGGAGCACTGGTCTGATGCTGTATGATCATTCTTAAGTTCTTACAAGGAGGTGGCAAGACTCTCTTCCTTCACAGAGCCTCTGGTAGGCCAGAGCCTGGTTCAGCACCTGTAGGTGAGTCTCTACTAATAGTCCCAAACTAATGATTCAGTATCAGGTCCTCCATTTCCCTCAAAGTCCTGCCCCCTCTTCCCCCCCCCCGCCCCCAACAGGCAGCAGGAGCTAGCTTCTGCCTTCAGACAGACACCCTCCAGGAGCTGAGGAATGAAGACCTACTCTCCCCTCAGGTTTGCTAGCATTTTAACTGGCTTCTGCCTTCTACATCCTACCTCTAGGCCTGACATGTCTTGTAGGTGTGGTAGCGTGGGGCTGCCTGAGCCCAGAGCAGTTCATTAACCCTCATATGTCCAGTGTGGGGTTTATACCTCCTCTCACAATCTCTATAGCTACTACATTTCTGGCACAAATAATAAAATAAATTCTAGTTATTGAACATTATAATTTAGTTCAATTAGACCAATTTTAGGTAGTATCCTATACCTGCCCTAATGATAAAAATCTTCCAAGGATTAGGATGCCTGAAAGATTGTCTTTCCTTCAGTTGCCATGACTTCCCTTAACAATAACATTCTACTGGAACAGTGAAACTCATGACTGATGGGGAATGTTTGTGAGCACTGGAGACAGAACTTTCACATACACTAGACAGATATGTAGACTGATGAACATTGTTGGTTAATGTTATGCTTAATGATTTATGTCATCACCACAGAGATGATTGCTGAAGCCATGCGAACAGAGGTGGAAAAGAAGATGATCACAGGTCCAAGGACAAGGCTGAAGAGGGGAAGAGGAGGACACTCCAAGATGCTGTAGGAATGTACAGAGATTGGAGGAGAACCAAGAGAGGACTTGTGAAAGCCAACAGTAGACTGGAAGAAAAGTATGATCAACGGTGTGAAAAGCACAAAAAACATTAAGGAGGAAAAGGATTACAGGCCTGGAGATATGGTTAGGAAGAGAAACCTGGTGAGGGTAGTGTGGAAAAAGTGGTAACCAGGCAGGAGAAAATCCAGGCCAGAACTGAAGCATAGAACTCAAGGAAATGGTTGCAGATTGCTCATTTAAGAAGTTTGATGAGAGAGAGAGTTAAGTGGTAACTGGAGAGGCAGGTAGGGTAAAGCATCTGAGAATGGAGGAAACCAGCAAGTGTTTATATTTAACAGGGAAGTAACCAGAAGTTAGTGACTTTCACCTCCCCAACCACTCCACACTCTACTTACACAGTATGAGATTACTCCATCTTTATGCAAGTACAATAGGTCTTACCATCAGATAATAGTTAATAATAAGTACATTTCCAGAAATCAGGATATATTCCTGGATGAGTAAGAAACAGAAAAATGGGCTATATTTGTTGGGTAAGTTAATTGCAATGAGTAGTTCAGCTAGCTCTACTATTTAGCAGATATTATCATCAAAACTATTTACTGATGAACTGTGTTTAAATCAGCTCCTCTCCCTGCACTTCCACTGCCCAGACACAAGACCTTGCCTTTGTCAGAACACTCTCACACTGCCCCTAATATCGGTCACTGCTTTCCTAAATTTCTCTGCCTTAACATCCTCCCATCTCATGTCCCATCTAACTTTAAAAATTCCTCTATTTCCAAATCTCTCTTAAATTCTCCTTCCTGGACCTCCATTATTGACTTTATGACTAACTGCTTTAATATATAAATTAAATGGATTATATTCCTCAATTTTTTTACACCACTGTATTCAGTAATTTATTGCATATACTGTCTTTTATTTTCAACTCTGAACAGTTTGTTGGGATTGGAATACACTTTTTTAATGCAAAACCCTATATAAAGTTAAGTTGTTTTGTAATGCAGAATAACATATAGTACATACTGAACATATCTCTGGATCGTGAAGACATCTTCACTCTGCCTGATTACAGAAGAGATCAAGGTAGAGAAGGACATTTCTATGGATAATGGTGAAATGGTAGTTCAAGGTAAGTATGAATAACCACAGTTATAGTGTGTACTCAATGTTAGTTAAATAGGTACAGATCTCCTGGAAACTGGACTTGGGAAATACTGAATACATGATAAATATCACTGAAGGCTGTGTTCAAATTATCAACTGGCATTTTTTATGCAATTCATCCTCTCTTGCAGGATCTTCAAGTGTTACAGTGGTAAGCTGGATGGCTGGAATGAATGAGCTTGGATTCTGCCTCCTGCAGGACAGGCAGAATTGTAAGTGGTCCAGAGGCATGGGGGAGGAGAATCAGAAGGAGCAGGGGACTAGCGGATATAGAATGGGGACAGGGCACAAAATAGAACTGTATAAGTCTGGGGGAGTCTTAGGCATGTGTGTGCATGTGCAGTGGACTGGGGGATGCCTGGGAGCTACCAAGGACTGGAGTAGAAATGGATATGGATTTGTAGGAGATTAGGGTGGAACATAGAGAGGCAGGAAAGACAGAGGAGTGCATGGAAGGCAGAGATGAAGGGGAGATAATGGAAAGGAGTGAGTCATGGAAGGGGGTAGGGAACAGGACTTGGAGGTGGTGGCAAGAGACAGGAGTCCATGGAGGGGAGTCCAGGTATTCACAGGAGGCATGGATGGGGAGCATAGAAGGGCTGGGAAGGAAAGCAAGAGGGAATCAAGGGACTTGGAGACATTTAAGGTACATCTGTTCGGCAACTGAAGGTGTGAATATACGTATACCCATGCTATCTTAAATCTAGCTACCACAGTAATCAAGAGTAGTGTAGAAGTGGTAGTATGGGCTTCAGCATAGGCTAGCAACCTGGATGCATACCAGTTTCCTCAATTTCCTTAAATGTTTCCTCAATTTCCTTAAATTCCAAGCCCCGGCCACTACATCTACACAACTATTGTTTCCCATGCTATCTGTATTAAAGCTAGAAGGGTATGCCTATCCGTGCTACAATCACACCTGCTTTTGCAGGGTACATATAACCTCAAAGGGAACTATCCTCAAAATGGCACACTCTTCTTTTAAAACTAAGCAATACTTATTGTCCTATACAACATTGCTTGGGGCAGGGTGGAGGGGTGGAACACTGCAGACAGGCATAATTAGCCATTGAAGCTGGCATGATTTTGTAATGTTTTTTCCCCTAAAGACAAGTAGACAGATCTTTTATTTGACATAATTTAAACAAATGTATTTGGATGTTAATTCGTATAATATCTGTTTATACTGTACAATTGTTACCATAGTCAGATGACCTCCTGCAGCTACATAAATGACAAGCAATGCCAGTGCAGCTACAGAAAAGAGATACTGAGAAAAAGCTGAGGTTGACTATTGGGAAAGCCAGGGACATAGGCCCAGATCCTAGTTCCAGGCCCTTTGTGTCACCCTGAAAAGCTTCTAGCCCTCTCCTGAACCATCCAACATATTGTATGCAGCAGAGGGATTTTTCTGGAAGTGCGAGAGGATGTGGTTGGACAACAGTGAAGTCCAGTGATTCCTGGCTGGTATAATAGCCCCTCCAAAGATGTCCTTCTAGATGTCAGAACATGCAAAGGATTGGCAATGAATCTCCCACACCAAAGCACACAGAAAAAGGATGATTCAGCAGAATGTCTTGAGGCTATGGAGTTATCCATTTGACTTTAGAACCCTAGAGGATTAGGGTTGGAGGAGACCTCAGGAGGTCATAGAGTCCAACCCTCTGCTCAAAGCAGGACTAACACAAACTAAATCATCCCAGCCAGGGCTTTGTCAAGCTGAGCGTTAAAAACCTCTAAGGCTGGAGATTCCACCACCTCCCTAGGTAACCCATTCCAGTGCTTCACCACCCTCATAGTGAAATAGTTTTTCCTAATATCCAACCTAGACTTCCCCCACTGCAACTTAAGACCTTTGCGCCTTGTTCTATCATCTGCCACCACTGAAAACAGCCTAGCTCCATCCTCTTTGGAACTCCCCTTCAGGTTGTTGAAGGCTGCTATCAAATCCCCCCTCACTCTTCTCTTTTGCAGACTAAATAAGCTGAGTTCCCTCAGCCTCTCCTCATAAGTCATGTGCCCCAGCCCCCTAATTATTTTTGTTTCCCTCCAATGTACTCTCTCCAATTTGTCTACATCATTTCTGTTGTGTGTGTGTGGGATGGAAACTGGATGTAATACTCCAGATGTGGTCTCACCAGTGCTGAATAGAGGGGAATAATCACTTTCCTCGATCTGCTGGCAATGCTACTACTAATGCAGCCCAATATACTGTTAGCCTTCCTGGCAACAAGGCTACACTGTTGACACATATCCAGCTTCTCGTCCACTGTAATCCCCAGGTCCTTTTTTGTAGAACTGCTGATTAGCCAGTCAGTCCCAGCCTGAAGCAGTGCATGGGATTCTTCCGTTCTAAGTGCAGGATTCTGCACTTATCCTTGTTGAACCTAAACAGATTTCTTTTGGCCCAATCCTCCAATTTGTCTAGGTAACTCTGGGCCCTATACCTACCCTCCAGTGTATCTACCTCTTCCTCTTCTTCGCAGTGTCATCTGTGAACTTGCTGAGGGTGCAATCCATCCTATCATCCAGATCATTAATGAAGATATTGAACAAAACCGGCCCCAGGACAGACCCCTTTGGCACTGTGCTTGATACGGGCTGCCAGCTAGACACTGAGCTGTTGATCACTACCCATTGAGCCCAATGATCTAGCCAGCTTTCTATCCACCTTATAGTCCATTCATCCAATCTGTACTTTTTTAATGTGCTAGCAAGAATACTGTGGGAGACAGTATGAAAAGCAATGATAAAGTCAAGATATATCTTATCCACCACTTTCCCCATATCCACAGAGCCAGTTATCTCATCATAGAAGGCAATCATGTTCATCAGGCATGACTTGCCCTTGGTGAATCCATGTTGACTGTTCCTCATCACCTTCCTTTCCTCCAAGTGCTTCAGAATGGATTTCTTGAGGAACTGCTCCATGTTTTTTCCAGGGACTAAGGTGAGGCTGATTGGTTTGTAGTTCCTTGTATTCTCCTTTTTCCCCTTTTTAAAAGATGGGCACTTTTTCCAATCATCTGGGACCTCCCCCGATCGCCAGGAGTTTTCAGAGATAATAGCCAGTGGCTCTGCAATCACATCAGCCAACTCTCTCTGCAACCTCGGATGCATTAGATCCTGTCCCATGGACTTGTGCATATCCAACTTTTTTAAATAGTCCTTATCCTGTTCTTTCACCACTGAGAGCTGCTCACCTCCTCCTCATACTGTGCTGCCCAGTGTAGCAGCCTGGGAGCTGACCTTGTCTGTGAAGTCTGAGGCAAAAAAAGCATTGAGTACTTCAGCTTTTTCCACATCATCTGTCACTAGGTTGCCTCCCCCATTCAGTAAGGATCTCACACTTTCCCTGACCTTCCTCTTGTTGGTAACATACCTGTAGAAACCTTCTTGTTACCCTTCGCATCCCTTGCTAGCTGCAACTTCAGCAGTGCTTTGGCCTTCCTGATTACAAACCTGCATGCTCAAACAATATTTTTATACTTCTCCCTCATCATCTGTCCAAGTTTCCACTTCTTGTAAGCTTCCTTTTTGTGTTTAAGCTCATAGAAGATTTCTCTGTTAAGCCAAGCTGGTTGCCTGCCATATTTGCTGTTTTTTCTGCACATCGGGATGGTTTGTTCCTGTGCCCTCAATAAGGCTTCTTCAAAATACAGCCAGCTCTCCTTTCTTCCTTTTGTCAGGATCCTGAACTCAACCATCTCCTGGTCACTGATACCCAGGTTGCCACACACTTCTACTTCCCCTACCAATTATTCCCAGTTTGTGAGCAGCAGGTAAAGAGGATCATGGCCCCTAGTTGGTTCCTCCAGCACTTGCACCAGGAAGTTGTTCCCAACACTATCCAAAAACTTCCTGGGTTGTCTGTGCACTGCTGTATTGCTCTCTCAGCAGATGTCAGGGTGATTGAAGTCCCCCATGAGAACCAGGACCTGTGATCTGGAAACTTCTGTTAGTTGTCCGAAGAAAGCCTCGTTTACCTCATCCTACTGGTTTGGCAGTCTATAGCAGATGCCCACCATGATATCATCCTTTTTGCTCTCACCTCTAAATTTAACCCAAAGACTCTCAACAGGCTTTTCTCCAGTTTCATACTGGAGCTCTGAGCAATCATACTGCTCTCTTACATACAGTGCAACTCCTCCACCTTTTCTCCCCCGCCTGTCCTTCCTGAACAGTTTATACCCATCCATGATAGTGCTCCAGTCATGTGAATTACCCCACCAAGTCTCTGTTATTCCAGTCACATCATAGTTCCTTGACTGTGCCAGGACTTCCAGTTCTTCCTGTTTGTTTCCCAAGCTTCTTACGTTCGTGCACAGGCACCTAATATTGCTGATTGCCCTACTTTCTGAATCAGGAGGCCTTCCCTGTCACACCCTCCTCCTTGTGGTTCCTCCCAGTATCCCACTTCCCCACTTACCTCAGGGCTTAAGTCACCATTTCCTGGCAAACCTAGTTTAAAGCCCTCCTCACTAGGTTAGCAAGCCTGCCCGCGAAGATGCTCTTCCCTCTCTTCATTAGGTGGATCCCATCCCTTCCTAGCAATCCTCCTTCCTGGAACATCATCCCATAGTTGAAGAATCCAAAGCCTTCTCTCTGACACCACCTGCACAACCATGCATTTACCTCCACAATTCAATCATCCCTACCTGGGCCTTTTCCTTCAACAGGAAGGATGAACGAGAACACAACTTGCACCTCAAACTCCTTTATCCTTCTTCCCAGAGCCACATATTCTGCAGTGACCCGCTCAAGGTCATTCTTGGCAGTATCATTGGTGCCCACGTGGAGAAATAGGAAGGCATAGCAGTTCATGGGCTTGATTAGTCTCGGCAGACACTCAGTCACATACTGAATTCTAGCTCCAGGCAAGCAGCACACTTCTAGAGTTTCCCGGTCTGGACGGCATATGGATGACTCCGTCTGCCTTAGGACGGAGTTCCTGACCACCATCACTCATCTCCTCCTCTTGGGAGTGGTGGTCGTGGACCCCCATCCCTAGGACAATGCATCCCATGCCTTCTGGTTGATGGGGTCTCCTTCTGATCCCTTCCTTCAGATAAATCTTCTAAACCATTCTCCACTGTAATACCTGTGCAGAGAGCTTGAGAACGGTTTCTTACTTCTATCCGCACTGGGGGTACATGGGTTCTCCTCTTTCTTCTTCTGGAGGTCACATGCTGCCAATTTTCTTTCCCGTTCTGCACTGCCCTCTCGGATTCTTCAGCATGCTGTGCCTGCAGTACCAAATGCTGACTTCTATCTAGAAAGTGTTCATTTTCTCTGATACAATGCAGGGTTGATACTTGGGTTTCTAGTCCTTTAACCTTCTCTTCCAATAGGGAGACAAGCTTGCACTTCGTACAGACAAAGTCGCTTCTATCCTCTGGGAGAAAGACAAACATGCCACATCCTGTGCAGGTCAAAAGAGCTGATCGCTCACTATCCATATTGTCTTTCTTCTAAGAGCCTCTTCAGATGTTGTACTTACTGCTCACAGAAGCCTGAAAGACAAAAGACTCTGTGGGAACTCCCCCACAGGCGAACTGCCAGACAAACTGCCTCTGTTTGCCTGTCCTCTGTTCACGCACCTTCACACTCCACCTCTCTTAAAATGGGCGGTCATGAATTAGGCCCGTGTTTAATGGTGGTACATTACAGTGGCATCTGTCATTGTACCATTATTAACCCATTGGTTTCCGACTGGTTTAATGAACACATGTTGGGCTTGTCTCTCTGTCAGATATCTGGTTACCCATAAAACTAGTTATTTTAAAGTTTCTGTACATTAAAATCTTTATGATTAGTTGAAACTTTTATATTTTTTCAGTTATATTCAGTGACTAATTATCTGCCACCTAACAATGCACCATGTTGCAGGGAGGTGGAATAGCTGCCTACCACAATGAGGTTTAGTGAGAACTGAGTAGCTAATGTTGTTAGTAAAGTGCTTTGCCTACAAAAACTGCTATGTAAGTGCTAAATATAATTATTATTATTATTAGAGGCACATTCCAACCCAAATGTTTCTGTGATGTTATAGCTGGCATAGATTCCATTTGGCATAATATGCAAAAATAGCCTTTTTAAGAGTGGTCAGGTAATAAAAGTTCCCAGTGTGCATTTAGTAGAGATGCTCATGTAAATTTGCAAGAAAAGAATCAAATGTATTTTTAACATATTTAACCAACTAATTATGTGTTCAGTATGTTCATATATCTATGTATCTTTTTAACAAAGTATTTTCAATGGAATTTTGAGTCATTTTTAGGGGTGAGATCCATAACATGGTTACAGAACAAAGGTCCATAATATGTAACCCCTTAAACATGTTGCGTGGTACCTTATTCCACAAGTAGCCTAAATAGTAAAAAATAAGGTCTTACTCACTGAGAATCAGTGTGACCCAAATAGACCCTCAAATGTTAAGGAAATACCAGAGAGGGGCCAGATGCTGACTTAGATAAATGTAATGGGATGGTGCAATAAATCTCCTCCCTTTGCATGCCCATATAAGGGTTCAGTCTCTGGGCTTTGAGTGCAGCATTCCCTGTGGGAAGGAAAGGGTCACAGAGGACCCTGAGGCACAGTCCCACACTGACAGTCCCCTGGGGTATGCTAGTCACACTGCTTCTCCTCCGAGCTTTGTAGGAGATTAGAGATAAGGGCAGAATGCTAGTCCCTGCATTCTAGAAGATATGCGGGGGGGGGGGGGAGGAAATGGAACATCAAGCTAGAAAGTGTGTTTCTTACACAGTGCAGAAAACAAGAGCTTGCTTTTTAATTTATTTATTATTCAGGCAGCACTGTAACTGCACCCAGCACTTTACAAATCTAATATATTAAGCATATAATAAAATCCCTGCCCCAAGGTGTTTACAATAAAACACAACTAGTATAGTTCAGCTCTGGCTAGATTCTGTGCAAGGGGGGTGAGGAGACACTGCAAGCACAGAAACATTCCAAATCACACTGAGCAGTGTAGCCTGCTCCTTCTAGAATCCCTGTGGGTGCTAGATACCTGAAAGGGGGTGTCAGGGGCTATGGCTCCTCTCTTCCTCCCTGCCAATCAGCAGAGCTAGCTTCTTGAAGAACAGAGCACATATCCACCAGTTTGCCCTGCTCAGAAGATCCTAGGGAGGAATCTGGCTGCTTCAAAAAGAATTCCTCCTGGGAATTCTGACTGCCTTGGCTTTCCCTTATCATGCACTGATGGCATACAGGGCACAATCTAATATGAAGCTAAGCCCGTTTGTTTGTTTTGTTTGTTTATGGCTTTAGTGCAATGCATTACTGGATCCATTCCTTATTTCCTGGATCGGCAGCAAGAATTCAAAGAGGCGTTCAGTTCTAAATACTATTTAAAAACTCATTTGCATTTACATGGGAAACTCATGTGCAAAAAATTTTTGCATTTACTGTGAATATATTTCCTTTTCTGTTCTTGTCTTTTGATTTATGTTAATCTCTTTGTTTTGAGCAAATGCTTACCCCGTCCAACATGGATGGCCACTGTTCTCTGTTTCTGAGAATGTTAGTTCTCTGCTGCTGTCTAAGGACCAGGTCTTGCACAGTTCACACCCTAGAGCACATACAATTGTACAAGTGAAATCAGTAGGGCTACGCACGGGGTACTGTAGAACTGGTGAGAAACTGCTGGTACATCAAAAGCTAAACACTTCATGAAAACATGCTGCTTTTGATAAATCTTCTGATGGAACACAGACAGTGTTCTGAAACTTGCCTGCCAGACCGGTTTCTGCCTGGTTTCTTCCCAGCTTGCCCATCCAGCTCCTTAGCAGCTTGTTAAGGTCTGTGACAGCCTCACAGTGTGAACTGTCCCAGATTGGGCCAGAGAACCCAGGGCTTCCAGGGTGTTTTATTCTAGGGTAGCCCTGCTATGCGGATTGCTCCGGGACTCCAAGCATAATTCTACATTGCAATCAGGAGCTGTGATGGCGGGCTGTGTGTGCATACCCAAGCTAACTCAAATAAAAATAGCAGTGTAGCCATGGCAGCAGGGGTGGCAGCAAGTTTGTACCCAGGGTCTTGGATGGGGTTGTTCTCGGGAGTCTAACCCACATCTCTACTCCTGTTGCTGCAGCTACACTGCTAGTCTTACTTAAATTAGCTTTGAACAAGCTACATTAAAGTTAGCTCAAGTTTGTCTACATATGCTGCAATCATGCCTCCTGACTCAAGTGTAGACACATACCCTAAGTTTCACAGCTGTCCATCACTGAACAGCAGTGGTGAAACTGACCTGCACAATGGAAATGCTTTCAACCAGCTCTAGTGTAGTGGTCCAGGCTTGTAGAGGCTGATGCAAGATCAGACATATAGTTTGCATTCATATCCGTAATTGGTTTTGCTCTCTTCCCTTACATTTAAAGGGTAGAGTTATAGTATCATTAAGTAGTTATTTGGTATTACAGTAGTGCCTGGAACAATTAGAGCTCCATTGTTCTGGGGGCTACCGACACACTTTTTTTGGCAGTATCTATTGTCAAAGTCTACTTTTGTAGATCTACCATTTGCTCACTATGGATTCACTCCTTAGGATTTAGTTATTTTTTTAATGTTTATTATGTGGGGCACAATTTTTTTACCTAAAACCTAAAATTTCATTTGTGTTTTCAGTTAGTTTCCTCCATCTCACACCTGCAAATGAAGGACAGTCTCTCTCTCTCTCTTTTTTCCCTCCTGCATCATTTTCAATTTCTTTACCATGCTTATTTATGTATTTTATTAGATGCTTTAACAAATATTAAACAAATCACAATGTAATGTAGGTGCAGAAACCCCAGAAGACATCAGAATCACAAAAAGCATTATTGGAATTTGGTGTAAATAAATCATAGAAGTCAATGGTAACAGAAACTAGAAGAAATATGTCCAAATGTAAAGCTGTTTTTTCTATAAAAAGAAAAGGATTACTTGTGGCACCTTAGAGACTAACAAATTTATTTGAGCATAAGCTTTCGTGAGCTACAGCTCACTTCATCGGATGCATTCACTGCTTTCAACCAGTGAATGCATCCAATGAAGTGAGCTGTAGCTCATGAAAGCTTATGCTCAAATAAATTTGTTAGTCTCTAAGGTGCCACAAGTACTCCTTTTCTTTTTGCGGATCCAGACTAACACAGCTGCTACTTTGAAACGTGTTTTTTCTATGTACATGTTATTAATAAACAGTAAACACCTAGAGGACAACAGCATTATAAGGAACAGCCAACATGGAGTTGTAAAGCACAAATCATGCCAAAAAAACCCCCTAATTTTCTTCTTTGACAGGTTTATTGGAATAGTGGAAAGGCGGAAAGCTGTAGACATTCTATATCTTGATTTTAGTAAGGTGTTTGACATAGTTTCACATGACATTCTTGTAAGCAAACTAGGGAAATGTGGTCTAGATGAAATTACTATAAGGTGGATGAACAACTGATTTCAAGGACCATATTCAAAGCATAGTTACTCATGGTTCACTGTAAAATTGGAAGAACTTATCTACTGGGGTCCTGCAGTGGTCTGTCCTGAGTCTGGTACTATTCAATATTTTCACCAATTTGGCTTGCATAGTGGAGTGGTGAATCTGCTTATAAAATTTGTGGATGACACCAATTTGTGGGGGAGGGGTTGCAAACACTCTGGAGGACAGGATTAGAATTCAAAACAACCTTGACAAATTGGAGAATTGGTCTGAAATCAACAAGATGAAATTCAGTAAAGACAGATGCAAATTATTACATTTAGGAATAAAAAAATCAAATGCACAGGTACAAAATGGAGAATAACTGGCTAGGCAGTAGTATTGCTGAAAAGGATCTGGGGATTATAGAGCATCACAAAATGAATATAAATCAATAATGTAATACTGTTGTGAAAAAAGCTAATATCATTCTGGGATGTATTAACTGGCAGGGATTTTTTTTACAATAGACACAGCCGGCAGCCGGGCCAAACCTGAGTGGTGGGGTGACCCTGCATGCCAGGTTGCAACATCACTCAGTTTGGGGGCCCTCTCAAAAGGGGAACCTCAGAATGCCTCTTTGTCCCGCTCTCTGAGTGGCCCTGCCCACCAGTTGTACGTGCCATGGGTAACATGCACAAGGCTGAAGGTAGCACTGTAAACAGGAGCGTTCTATGTAAGACATGGGAGGTAACTGTCCAACTCTACTCAGCACTGGTGAGGCTTCCACTGGGGTACTGTGTCCAGTTCTGATTATCTCACTTTAAGAAAGATGTGAAGAAATTGGAGAGAGTCCAGGAAAGAACAATACAAATGACAAAAGGTTTCGAAAACCTGGTCTTTGAGGAAAAGTTACACAAATGGACATGTTTAGTGTTGAGAAAAGAAGACTAAGTGGGCATCCTATAACAGTCTTCAAATAGAGGAGAGTTATCCGTTATTCTCCATGACCACTGAAGGTAGGAGATGAAGGATTGGGCTTAATGTGCATCAAGGGATATTTAAGTGAGATATTAGGAAAACCTTCCTAACTATAAGGATAATTAGACTGAAATAGGCTTCCAGGGGAGGGTGTGAAATCCCTATCAGTGACTGATGAGATAACGGCCCATTGAGAGATGTTTTTAGCTTATTAGGTATTACTTGTTGCCCCAGGTGATTTCTACAATATAGACTTATTTACAGATATCCTTAATCTATAGATTAAATAAACTGAGATTCCATAAAAGCACAGATAATTTGCAGATATCTTTAGCTCACTGATTAAGTAAGCTGCAATGCCATAAAAGGATCTCCTCATATAGATCAGTTATTGGAAAGGATTTTTTGTTGTTGTCTTAAGCAAGTATATAGGGATGAGACTTTTGCAGTATTAGTTAGGAGCAAATTGAGCTGCAGTCACTTCAACAGTCTCCAGATCGGTTTGGTAACTATAGGCTTTCTTTCTGTATTAATCTTTGACTAACCATCTTTAATTAATAAATTACTGATTAAGCCTAAATATTTGACTTCTTATTAATAACAGAACAGAACCAACACCCAACAAGATCTATTCACTGAAAATCATTTCTTTATGAGGAAAAATTAATTACTTCATAAAGGAGATATTTTATGTATTATCAAGTCAGTGTAACACAGTTCAGCCCTAATTCTGCTCTCAGTTATCCTGATACAAAGCCAGAAAAAGACAATTATCTTCATGCTGTATAGCATGAGTTACTCAAGCTATATGCTAGTGCAAGTAAGATAAGTACCTGACCCATAGTGCTCTATTCTGTTTGTTTGGTAGGGTGCAAATGTGTGCATGCAGGTTTGATTATGGAGTCTTCCATATCCTTCTTGCTTTGGAATATGGTCAGTACCATACTTATGGTTTAGACTTCATGGATTAGACTTCAGCTGTGCAGTCTGTGCAGCAAATTATGTTCTCACTTACATGGATGGAACTCCTACTGAAGTCAATGGCTGTTGCACTCACATAACTTGGAGTTGAATTCCCCGCCTCCCTCCCCAACACCGCCCCCATCCCCTTTGTGTTTTCTATTACATGTTCAAGCCAGAAGAGGCTTGATTGCCATATCATTAATCTGACCAAACATAAGCCATAATAGTAATTCAGAAATAAACAACCTGCAGGCTCCAAAGAACACAGCCAACTGAAGTATAAAGAGGAAATTCAATTCTACTGACCTAAAAGGCCTGTTACACTCAAAACTCACAGAATCAAGCATTTAGGGTTTGAGCCTGCTCCCACTGAAATGAATGGCTGTTACTCTGTAGTAAGCATAAGACTGTTATTCCACCATTCACTCTTACATATATTATATAATTTATATACAGCTGTTAATTTATAAACCCAGCCTATTCCCTTTTAGTACTTAGAAATCATAAAAAAGCCCCAAATGACCAAAATATTTAACTTTGAAAACTGACGTATATGCATGAAACATGGGTTTTCATAAGAAATTTGCTAGGAATAGTAATATATATTCCAAATTGTGTAAACAGGGTATTAAGGTTAAACTCTTTAAAAAGCTTTTATTAGCCTCTAGTTAAATAGTAGTGCATGTTTTTAAAATGTTCTTCCCACCTATATAAAATGGTAGGTCACAGTGAGTAAATACGATCTATTATGAGAATTAGATAAATAACATGCATTAAAAAAAATCTAAATATCTATTTCCATGATACACTTAAATGGTACTAAAGAGACTTTTAAAGTGCCTAGCATGTATACTCTAATCTGTGCTTAAAAACATACCATAAAAATACATTTTAAATAATAGATTTTAACTGCTCAAAAGGAGCCATTATGTCCTGTCAGATCCACTCATGTTTCATGCAGTTCTAGAAGATTATTTTTTGTCTGGTTGGTTTTTGGAAATAACTACTGTAAACATACACCTTTCTGTGATATTGAAATCTAGTAAGCAATGTAACATACCTACAGTGACACAAGTCGAATACTTTTAAAATCAATAATTTTACATTTTTGCCCTCCCATTGTTTATAATCCCTCTTTGACTCTGAACATTTGATTCCTACCCTAACCATTTTCTCCTTTACCATTTGGCAAAACATTTCATCAGGGTTTTTAAATGCTGCACAATTCAAGATAGGTCACTTTTGGGTGAAATTCAATTGATGTGAAAGGCTAGAGCAAGATTTCCTGTACCAGTCAAGTGCTGCAGCATATCTGGGGTGGAGTGAGGGCCTGGAGTTGCAGAGAAAGGCTCCAAACCAGCTTGACTAGGCTGAAAGGAAATGGTAGTTTGAAGGCAGGACCAAGAAGAACACAATGGACTGAAACTGCACAGATACAGGGTCTGCAAATTACCCTCTACTCTGGAACAGCACCCAAAGAAGCAACATCCCACTCCTATATAAGGGCTGGCTGGCAGGGAGCAGGACTGGCTCCTGAGCACAAAGGTAGCACCTTGGACAGAGCAGTGCTGGGGAAGGGCAGAAGAAGCTGAGGAGCTCTGGCCAAGGAAAACCCCAGGCTGCAGGCCTTGCTACAAAGGGTTGAGCAGGTGCACTGGGCTGAAGGGGAAGTGGCCCAGGGACAATAGTTTGACAAGGGGAGAGAAGGAGGGCAGAGAGGCTGCCACTGGAGGGTCCCCGGGTCGGGACCCAGAGTAGCGGGTGGGCCTGGGTCCCCCCCTTGTACTACACCTGGCTGAGGAGGTGCGTGGCCTGATACAGGCTGTGGCTGGCCCCTGCGACAAAGGGGCTAGACTTTGAGGCTGCAGTCAGCCACTAGAGCTGGTGGAGACCGAAGACTGCTGATAACACCAAACCCCCCTGAAGGGGGTGAGACTGAAGCAGTGGGCACTGCTGGAGGGCAGTGTCCTGAAGCAGACGAGGACTGTCCTGAAGAGGATGCTGCCAAGCAGGGAGCAACACGGGTTCCAGGGCAGCAGAGCAAATGATGGGCCCGACACCCCACGTCGAGGGCGCTCCGCAGCGGTCTAGAGCTAATTCCCATAGCGACCAGCAGGAGGCGCCAGCAGTGGTGAGTCGAACCCCGTCACAGGCCTCCACAAAACAATGTCCTTTTTAAAAGAAAAAATGTAATATAAAGAGTGACTGTTTTACATAAATAAAAAGGGATTCTAGATGAGATTTTTTACTAGAGTAAATCATTTTAAAATAGGTCAAATTTGGTGCCTAAAAACTACTTGACAGTGCTCCTTTAGGCGCTGATCCAAGAAAGCACTTTAATATGTGCCTGGATTTGAGTAATCCCATGGAAGTCAAGAAGAGTACTCACGTGATTGGAGTTAAGCAAAAGCTTAAGTGCTTTGCTGGATTGTGGCCTTAAACATTTCTATCTTCTTTTATGTCTATAAGTATTGCAAAAGTCAACGTGTAATCTTATGTACCAAAATCTGGATAATGCAGGGAAAGTGGTGTAGCCACTCTACATACTCGCTTGTAATTCTGCTTCTATATATACTGCAAAAGTACTTCCACAGCATTTCCTCATTCCTACGCTTGTAAGAGAAATGTATTGTATTAGGTACAGTTTGCTCAAAGAAATGCAAGTAGCAGCCATTACTCTGTTAGGGCTGCTGCACAGAGTTATTTATATTCCAGCAGCATCTAAAGGCTCCAGCTGAGATCAGGATCCTATATTGCAACATACAACAGGAGATGACCTCTGTCCTAAAAAGCTTATAATCGAAGTAGAGAGTGAAGAGAAGTGAATCACTCGAGTTCTCACATCTAGTCAGGGGCACAGCCAGGAACAGACCCAGAACGTCTCTCAGTTCAGTGCCCTCTCCATTAGGCAAAACACTATCCGAAACATGTCTACTTTCCCCATGATCATGCCCTATATTATGCCTCTCCTGACTTTGCAATGTCAGTGCAACCAGCTTTTTCTGTGTGCTCCATTGGTGATAAAGATGTATTAATGTGAGCATATACACACTGACTGCCATAATTTGATACCAACCCTTAATGTTCTACAGTAACTACTTCTAGAAATAACAGATGTAACTGAGAGCAGAATTTGGCTTCCCAAACAACTAAGGCCCTAATCTTGCAAAGACTTACCTATGTGCTTAACTTTATACACTGTGAAGCCATTGAAGACAACAGGATAACTCTCATAGGAAAAATGATTAAAAGTTAAGGACCTGCATAGAACCAGAATTGCAAGATCATGGCTCTAAATATGAATCTGGAGTTTAGTTTCTTGTAAACAAGCAAGGCATTGCACTCCTCATGATTCCACAGATTAAATATGAGGTAAAATCCACACTAATGTCCATGAAAGGTGACTCAGGTTATTTTCTTTTTTAGAAATTAATTTTGAGCAGAGTGGGATGCTCGCACCAGTGGGTGCCCAACCCTCTTCTGCCCCCGGCCCCGCCCCGATTCCACCCCTGCCCCGCCCCCTCCCACCCCTTCCCCGAAGTCCCCACCCCAACTCTGCCCCCTCCCTGCCTCTATTCCAACACCTTCTCCAAATCCCCATCCCATCCCCACCTCCTCCCCTGAGTGTGACACGTTCCTGATCTCCCCCCCCACACACACACTCCCAGAGCTTGCTATGCAGCCAAACAACTGTTTGGCGGCAGCAAGTGCTGGGAGGTAGGTGGAGGAGTGGGGACACGGCACGCTTAGGGGAGGAGGCGGAGGAGGAAGAGGTGGGATCCGGGGGGGGAGCTTGGCTGCTGGTGGGTGCAGAGAACACACTAATTTTTCCCCGTGGGTGCTCCAGCCACGGAGCATCCACAGAGTCGGCGCCTATGGTGGGATGGGATGGGGTGAGGGGACAGAAGATAGCTGCCATTTTGGAAAGAACCTCCTTCATCTGATAGCTAAAGATTTACTGATGATTCATACAAGTGTCCCAAGTTTAATTTGTAATATGAATTAAATTGAACTTTCATTTCTGATAATTTCCATAGCAAGAGAAAGGATCTAATAAAAATCAAACTGAGTTTCTTATAATGTGAAACTAGAGAATTTCTATTTTCCCTGCAGCCTTTTTTAAAATATAGTACATAGATCAGTTTATGATGTGATATTCAAAGTAATATAATTTGTTTTTCATCTATAATAATTGTATTTAAAAAAAAATAAACAGATAAAAAAACCCAAAAGCGAGAGCATATAAAAGCAGATTTGTTGGCAAATCAAGTTAATTTAATCTTTTAATATTGTAGCTCCATTCACTGTTAGGTAAAAACATTCTTAGAAAATATTGAGAAATATATGTGATTATTGCATTTGTGGTTGAGGGGTGGACATTGTTACTGTCAAAATAGATACTCATGCTAGCTTATTATTTCTTAACGGATGGACTGTAGAATGAGTCATTTCTCTCGGATGATGTCTTAGCTAACATCTCAAAGGATTAGATCCACCAAGAGATTTAGGCATCTAAGTCCAAAGTTTAGATCCTCAAAACTCCTTTTCAGCTGCCAATTAACCTTGTAGAGCCTGAATTTCCACTGGAAAAGTTCCCTAGATGCCTACGTTTCTGCCAGTGGGCATGTGCAAAGCTGCCTGATGCTGCTGCACTGTCTGGCCTCGAAATGCCAGGATGATTCACAGGCTACGACTACACTTGTAGCTGGGGATGTGATTCCCAGCTTGCGAAGACAGTGCCTGCACTAGCTTGAGCAATGTACCCTCGATAGCACAGGTGACAGCTCAGGCTAGCTGCCTAAATACATTCCCACCCAGACCTCCTTGGTACATATTCAGGCAGCTAGTATGAGCCACTGCCTGTGTTACCCTATTGCTTCACTGATGTTTTTAGCACACCAGCTCCAAGTGTAGACTTAGCTACAAATGAGGCCATATGCACTACCACATCACTTTTTTTTTCAGGAAAAGACTGACCTGGATTAGGCACCCAATTCCAGGAGAGGGTTCATGATTGTGAATCCCTAGCGGAGATAGGAGCATAACTCCCTTTGAAGGGCAGGGGTTAGGTCCCACTGCTCTAGCTCAGCATTTCCTACTGGGTAGCAAGGCACCTTTCTGCTAAGCATGCTGACATTAATCCCATTCTTAAATGCCTAACTCTCCACATTGTATAGGGAGACTGGGTGCCTAATTTAGGATTTGCAATGCTAAGCCTAAATCCCAAACTTTTTGATACATTTTTAGCCATATTTATGATGATATAAATCTGGTTTGGTTGTTTTCCTGTGAAGAAAAATTAAATTGGGCCAGAGATAGGAAGCATGCAAACCTGCAAATGAGGGTGAAATTCACCCCTGCTCAGAGGACCAGTAAAAAGCATATGCCCCACCAAATCCTACTTAAGCCCTCCACACTGGTAAGTGTTCACATAAGATGCAAATGTCTATATTATGGGTGTCTTTTCTTGATCTTTCACTTTCTCTGTATATTTCTTTGTTTCCGTCCCTGTCTCTTCTTCCATAATATGTTTCAAGACAAGCCAAACCTAGAATATCAATAATATAATAGTTTTCCATAAAAAAATTCCATTACTTTCACTTTAGAGCTCATCACTAACAAGGAAATGTTAGGTGGCCCAAGTCCTTTGCACTGAAAGGGTATAATTATGTTAGCAATACATTAATTTTCAGAGCAAAGTCCATGGCAATACTGGAACTCAGTCCTCCAGGTGTCTCAGATGAGTAGTGTCCTAAACTTGCAATTAGCTAGATCAGTTTTCTTTCTCACATTTATAAAGTGAAGGATGATTATGGTTCAATAGATGCTCTCCTCTTGTCTCAGTGCATTTTCTTTGTGCTATTTCACTATTTTGTTTTCTTGCTTAAACAGGTTCCCCTCCCACTTTCCCCCCATCCCAAAAAATCTGAATGATGCATCACAAAATAGAACTTAATTCAGAAAGTTTGCGGGGTTTTTTTTTTTGAACGAGGAATTAAAAACTAAGTTTCCTAAGAACAGACAGGAGGGGTATAAGTCATCAAGTCACTAAAACAGAAATATAGAAAATTCACCTACAAAGCCAGATGAAAATCCCACCAACTAGTTCACTGTGAGAATCCATTTATTACAGGCATACCGTAGGAAAAAAGTGATAAATTGGTTTTCAGAGAAAACGTAGTGATAGCATTATAACCTGGATCCTCAGGCTTCTTAAATGAGTGTTCAAAACAAGAAAGAAAAAGGAGTAGACACTGTAAAAATCTAGTGTTTCTGACATAGAAGGTGTCAAGGTTCTTTCTCCACTCTGAACTCTAGGGTACAGATGTGGGAACCTGCATGAAAGACCCCTTAAGCTTATTCTTACCAGCTTAGGTTAAAAACTTCCTCAAGGTACAAACTTTGCCTTGTCCTTGAACCCTATGCTGCCACCACCAAGCTTGTTAAACAAAGAACAGGGAAAGAGACCACTTGGAGACGTCTTCCCCCCAGAATATCCCCCCAAGCCCTACACCTCCTTTCCTGGGGAAGGGTTGATAAAAATCGTCACCAATTTGCATAGGTGAACACAGACCCAAACCCTTGGATCTTAAGAATAATGAAAAAGCAATCAGGATCATAAAAGAAGAATTTGAATTAAAGAAAAAATAAAAGAATCACCTCTGTAAAATCAGGATGGTAAATACCTTACAGGGTAATCAGATTCAAAACATAGAGAATCCCTCTAGGCAAAACCTTAAGTTACAAAAAGACACAAAAACAGGAATATACATTCCATTCAGCACAGCTTATTTACTAGCCATTTAAACAAAAGGAAATCTAACGCATTTCTAGCTAAAAGAAAAGGATTACCTGTGGCACCTTAGAGACTAACCAATTTATTTGAGCATAAGCTTTCGTGAGCTACAGCTCACTTCATCGAATGCATACTGTGGAAAATACAGAAGATGTTTTTATACACACAGACCATGAAAAAATGGGTGTTTATCACTACAAAAGGGGAGAGAAAACCTTTTGTAGTGATAAACACCCATTTTTTCATGGTCTGTGTGTATAAAAAAATCTTCTGTATTTTCCACCGTATGCATCCGATGAAGTGAGCTGTAGCTCACGAAAGCTTATGCTCAAATAAATTGGTTAGTCTCTAAGATGCCACAAGTACTCCTTTTCTTTTTGCGAATACAGATTAACACGGCTGTTACTCTGAAACCTGGCATTTCTAGCTAGATTACTTACTAACAAGTTCTAATACTCCATTCCTGTTCTGCTCTCGGCAAAAGCATCACACAGACAGACAGACAGACAGACTCTTTGCCCTCCCCCCTCTAGCTTTGAAACTATCTTGTCTCCTCATTGGTCATTTTGGTCAGGTGCAAGCGAGGTTATCTTAGCTTCTTAACCCTTTACAGGTGAAGGGGTTTTGCCTCTGGCCAGGAGGGATTTTATAATTCCGTATACAGAAAGGTGGTTACCCTTCCTTTTATATTTATGACAGAAGGGTTTTAAAAAAACCCACTATTTCAAGTGACAGAGTTAATTTTGATTACAGCTATTTGAATAGGAACATACCATGGGCAACAACAAATTACCCACTTGCCACAAGTAATCTGACATGACAGGATGACAGTTATCCAGAAAAATGCCACTTGTCCAGTACCCCTACATAAAACCTTTTAGCAGATTTCGTTTTGGACCTCAGACACTTGACCCACATCTTCACAGATAAATGGCAGATAATAATCCCTACAAAGAAAGAGATATTTTATAACATCAGTAAGTAGAAGTAAAAAAGAGGAATGTTTTTATCAAGATCTCTCATAAAAATGTTTATCCTCATTATTTTTATCTACTTTTCACTTCAACAATGGCCAGTAAAAGGGCCAGAGGAGGAGCTAGAATTGGTTGCCTGTTATATAATATTGTTATTATATCATTGAGTAAGTGCGGTGCTAGAATTGGTTGCCGCCAATATCCCCCATGAATACCCAACCTGCCAGCATAGGCAGACTGTAGGACATTAACCTCTGGTTCCATTGGACTGAGATGGGTCTGTCTCCCACTGAGAGGCCAGAGAATCTGAACCTCTAATGAGCACTCACGGTCCTCCAGGGCCCATTTGCAATGGGTTGTCCTGTTCACAAGTATAGTGCATGAAAGCATCCCAGGAGCAGTTAACTGTTCTCCTCTCAGCTTCTGACCCTCTTGTAGATGCTGATGCCTTGGTGCCTTAGCTTCATCCTCTGCCCTGGATGGACCACAGGGTATGAATTTTGAAAGGGGTTGCAGGACCCAGTATGCAACCTGTGCTGCTTCTGGGAATGGAAAGATCACAACTGTCCCCCGGCTGCCTATTTGTGTGTTTCTGTTTACAACATATTATAAATGTGCATGAAAATGACAATGCATATATCCGTTCCTCTTTGTTGTCTCTCTGCAAGACATAATTGCTAGTGAAGTCTACTATAGTAATTTCATGCAACATTTAGAATGTCTGAAATTTTGAAAATATGAGATTTACAGCTTGAAGATTTCACAAAATGATTGCTGTGAAATATTGGAGTCTTTGAAATTTCACAGGAGACAACATTTTGATGAATTCAAAAATCACATCAAACTTGCTAAAAACACAGTAGAAAATTCATCAAGTTTGCTCAGCCCTTATTCTCGGTAATTCATTGTGATCCCTTGCTGGATCACTAAGTGGTGAGTGACTGAGTTGTCAAGAAAGCTAGGAACAGACAACGTTAGTTAAAAAAATTGCAATGGAGATGCTATATATAGTGTATTGGAATAAAAAAAAGTATTATTCTTTTGAAGTCTATCTTTTTTGGCTAATTCGCACAATTGGACACTAGTTGTCTCAGGAAAGAAAAGATTCTTTATAGTCCTTTTTCTCTTCTGTGGTGCATGGACAAAAGAAAAGAATTTCAAAGACTAGTCACAAGCCACAGAGTATTTGTCTTGCCAAACACTTTGCGTGAAATATGAGAGGAAGCTGATTCTGAGAGAACATAAAGATTGTGCCATGTTTATGCAGACGGCAGAAAATCCAGAAGAAAAGAAAGCCATTAAAGCATTTTCATGAGAGAAAAAAATTGCATAGGAAGATTAAATTACAGTAGCTGAAGTATTCAGCTTCAAATAACATAGAATCCTGCACCACCACAGTCAGTTATTCCAGTTAAGACTGTAGCAACAGGTTGCCCTTTCAGCTTACTCTGAAATCACAAACTGAAAAAAATAAATGGTATGCAGTGATAGGCTTCCAACACTTTGGAGAGCCTTTTTAGGGTCAAAATCACAGGGACTGCTTTTAAGTGAACTCCAAGCTTGTGGATAGTCTCTGTTACCATGGATATATCAAACAAGTGAGATAACAGGCTGTTCTTATTAGCTGTGTAGTACTTCTCAAGAAAGCAAGGAGTCAAGCAAGACTTTCTTGATTTTTTTTTTAATTAAGATGAGAATGAAACGAGTAAAGCAATAAGGGACATCATTAAGGAGAACTGACTGAGCCAGAGTTCATTTCATTACATTCTCTTAATATCAAATGTCTGTTTTCAGATACTGAAATAATTTAACCAACTGGTATAAAATTATTATTATTTATTTGTATTTCACTAGTATCTAGTATTGGCATGCTCAAAGGAGCCAAAGGCAATTAGGCACCCAATTCCCGTTGGATGTCTGACTTCCTTTGTTCCTTAAAATTTGCAGCTAGCAAACCACAATTTGGAATCAAGGCCCATTGTATTGGTTGCTGTACATCCATATAGAGAATACAGAATCTGTGAGCCAAAGAGTTTACAATTTCATTTTATGGAACTAAGTAGAACAGACATATTTCTAAAAGTTTGTGGCTAAACTTGCATTCAATGAGTATAGCAACTGGATTTCTGTGTATGAAAAGAAGTATTTGTGCACAATAATCAGGTTACTGAACATATATTTCCTCAGTTACCATGCACAATCACCTGTTCTGTTTACCGCTATATAAGTTATTTATTTTTCATGGCCAATGGAGGGATTTTTTGGGGGTGGGGTGATTGGGAGGACAAAAACAAAACAACAACACACCACATTGCCGAAGGTCACTGTCATAAATATAAAGGGAAGGATAAACACCTTTAAAATCCCTCCTGGCCGGAGGAAAAATCCGTTCACCTGTAAAGGGTTAAGAAGCTAGGATAACCTCGCTGGCACCTGACCAAAATGACCAATGAGGAGACAAGATACTTTCAAAAGCTGGGAGGAGGGAGAAAAACAAAGGGTCTGTGTCTGTCTGTGTGATGCTTTTGCCGGGGATAGAACAGGAATGGAGTCTTAGAATTTAGTAAGTAATCTAGCTAGATATGCATTAGATTATGATTTCTTTAAATCGCTGAGAAATTAAGCTGTGCTGAATAGAATGGATATTCCTGTCTGTGTGTCTTTTTGTAACTTAAGGTTTTGCCTAGAGGGATTCTCTATGTTTTGAATCTAATTACCCTGTAAGGTATTTACCATCCTGATTTTACAGAGGTGATTCTTTTTTACTGTTTCTTCTATTAAAATTCTTCTTTTCAAGAACTGAATGTTTTTTTCATTGTTCTTAAGATCCAAGGGTTTGGGTCTGTGTTCACCTACGCAAATTGGTGAGGATTTTTACCAAACCTTCCCCAGGAAGTGGGGGGCAAGGATTGGGAGGATTTTGGGGGGAAAGATGTTTCCAAACAACGTTTTCGTAATAAAAATAAACCCAGATAAACATTTGGTGGTGGCAGAGGAAGTCCAAGGGCAAAGGGTAAAATAGTTTGTACCTTGGGGAAGTTTTAACCTAAGCTGGTAAAAGTAAGCTTAGGAAGTTTTCATGCAGGTCCCCACATCTGTACCCTAGAGTTCAGAGTGGGGAAGGAACCTTGACAGTCACAATCCTAGTTGGAGAGAGACATTTCTTTTTTGTGGGGGGGGGAGGTAGAGAGTGGAGATGGTTGGGCAAATTAATAAAATTCGGTTCTGTCTGTGGAAGAATCAAAGATGGGATATTTCGGGATATTGAGGCACTATTCCTATTTCTAAAGCTTATGTCATACAGTCATGGAACAGAAAATTCCCACATGACTTGCATGCCCAATTTCACAGCTCCAAAGCTAGTCTTAGGATTTTGAAGCAAATCTACAAAAGCAGATCTTATTAATTTTATGTTTAAGATTTTTATTAATTTCATGATAAGATACTTATAAGAATTTCTGCATGAGTAAGCCTGAAAATAGACTGAAAGATTCTACTCACTTCAAAACCAAAAGCCTTCTGTTCAGATTAGTACTTTAACTGTGCAAATGTCATTTTATGCATCTGCATTCAAGAAACGCCCATGTACGTGCCTAGGGGAATGTCAGTGATATTGGGGGACTGGATGGTCGGTTTCCCACATGCTAGGTAAGGGGATTAACCACAAGGCTAAAGAATCATTCTCGGGTTTGCATGTTCTCTATCTCTGGCCCAATTTAATCAGTTAATCCACAGTGGAGAAGCTTCAAGAGGAGAGACTGAGGAAGCCCATATCAGAATATCCTGTAGTCCCAGCACTTAGGGAACACTCCTGAAAGGTAATAAATCCTTTTGAGTTCCTTTGCCTCAACAGGCAGAGGGAAAACTTGAAGCAGGGGTCTTCCACATCCCAGGTGAGTATCGTAACCACTGGGCTAAACGCTATGAGGGAGGTCAGCCACCAAACACCTAAGGTGCCTGACTCCAGGCATGGTTATGTAGCTGAGAATCCAAGGTACAGATAGGTGCCTCCCTCCAGCCCAAACTTCGATGCTAAACTACCTGAAAATGACAGGACTTAGGACACACTCCTCTTCCTTGACATCTTGCATTAGCTAACTTAGGCGAAGGGCTGACTAGCATGCTGGCTTTTGTGAATCCCATTCTTAGGCACCTACCTCTCCCCATTTATTGTATAGGGAGCTGAACACCTAACTCAGCTTTTGTGAATCTTGTTTATTTTTGAGGTATCTAAAAATTAGGTGTTGACCCTGAGTGTCACAACGCCTATGTCTCTTTGTGAAAGTAGCTCTTAAAATCTTTAGGTATCTAAATTTCCTTGGTAAAGTTGCCAAGAAGCCTAGATTTCAGCATCTGGGCCTGTGCACAGTCATCTAAGTCCTGACATCACCCAGTAGCACAGAACCAAACTCAGGATTCATAAACTTGACATTTCCCCTCCAATCTTGCTCTGGGGGACTCAATCTGGTAGACCTGCTGAGAGCATGCTTAAACCAGCACACGAGAAGAAGGAGGTAGGCTAGATGGACCTTTGGTCTGAAACAGTATGGTCATTCTTATGAGAATGACTCTATAGCCCAATGGTTAGGGTTACAGTTCAGTGAATTATAGTTCAGTCAATTGATTTTTCAGTGCAGGGGCTGAACAGAAAAATCTCCCCATTCTCCCCAAAAGGTTAAGCTTTAACCCAGACTGACATTTTTCACTTTTTTTTGCTGAATTATAAAAATATTTTGGGTCTAATATTTCATATGACTGAAAAATAAAGGGTTTTTTTGGTTTTGTTTTGTTTCCAGTTAAATTTTGAAACAAAACTTCATTTTGAAACAAAAAGCCAAAAGGTTTCAATTTGAAATAGTTTAAATGAACCATTCTGACTTTTACAAATTTTTTTTGGCCGAAACTATTCACCATTCACGGACTTCAGCCCAAATTCACAAATAGTTTTGGTGCCCCACAAAATGTATCTTTCTGCTAATGTACTCTGCCAAAATAAAAAATAAAAAAATTACCCAACTCTTATTAGGGCATGCAACTGGGACATAGGGAGACCCAAGTTCCAGTTCCCACTTCTCTTCTGGCAGAGTGGGGATCTGAACCCACATCCCACATGAGTGTTCTAATCGCTGAGTTTAAGGGAGGGACACCATGATGGCCCCCTCATCATTTTCTCTAGAAAAAAGGACTAAACTGTCTTAGATGCCTCGCTCCCGGAGAGGGTTCAAGATGTGAATCCTGACTGGAGAGAGGTGCTTTCTTATGACCAAAGTTAAGCATATAACTCCCTTTGAGGGACAGGGCTTCAACCATACCCCTTTCCTCAGCATGGGCAGCGCATATAAGAGGCTGGAGGAGGCTAAGCCTCCCCCCAAAAGCCTGGCCAGGCAGGAAGGCAAATGTCATGAATGTGGTGGCATGGGTCACCTCCCTTTGGAGGTGTGCCAGCCTACCACCTTTGGAACGCCAAAAGCAAAGCTCCCTAGAAGTTGGGGGGCCACGGCCCCTGAACTGTAGCCCCGCCCCTGCTGCTTTCCACGGCCCTGCCCCCACTCAGCCTCTTCCCCTGAGGCCATGTCCTCACTCCACCGCTTCTTGCCCCGCTCCATCTTTTCACCCTCAACCCTCCACTCACTCCTCTAGAGGAGCGAGCAGTGGGCAGAGGCTCGGGGGAAGAAGCAGAGCAGAGTGTGGGGCTGGTGGGGAGGAGGCGGAGAGGAGCAAACATTGGGTGCGGGGGCCTTGGTGTAAAAGGCAGAGAGGAGTGATCGGCCGGTGAGGGAGCCTAGGGGGAGGAAGTGGAGAGGAGAGCGTGCAGGGGAGGGTTCAGAGTGAAGGTGGGAAGAGATGGAGTGAGGGCAGGGCCTCAGGGGGAGAGGTAAAGTAGGGGTGGGGCCTCCAGGTGCAGGGTCATGGTCTGGGCACTGGTGTCCCCGTCCCCCCCAGGAGCTTCTGGAACACGTGTGTAAGCCTCCCCAAACAGAAGACTCATACACCACCTATGATCCTTATCATTTCCTATTGGCTAGCTTAGGCAGCTCCCAACCTAGCATCCTAGATTTAGGTTAGATATTAGGAAAGCCTCTCTAATTATAATGGTAGTTACATTCTGGAATAGGCTTCCAAGGGATGTTGATGAAGGTTTAAAAGAACAGGTTCAACAAACACATGTCAGGAATGGTCTAGGTTTACTTGGTCCTGCCTCGGTGCAGGGGCTGGATTTAATAATCTCCCTAGGTGCCTTTCAGCCCTACATTTCTATGATTCTATATGGGTTTGTTCATGTGTTCTTTTCCACTTCAAATGAAACATCAGTAACTGTTCAAGATTCTTTTGCTTGCCACAAGCAGATCTGTCGCTGGGATTGCAGAGGCTGCTTTAAGGAGTAAGTCTCAGAATGTAACTTTCATTCTGTTGGGAATTTTTCAATAAAATACTGATGCCTGCTTCTGGCGATCCACATTTCATTGTTTGAAAGCATTTACTTTCTGCTTACAAATAAGATGTATAGTGATTTTATTTGGTTTGTCCCCAAAATATAGATTTGTTTTTCCAAAGCAGCCTGGCAGGTTTAGTGCTCTGTTTCCAGGCACTTTTTAGGCATCATCCTCTGCAGACTCCATTTTTAATTTGTGTGGGGTTTAGCTTTTAAAAAAGCTGTAGGATGGGTCATTTAGACCCTAATCATGTAGTCAGCCACATTTCAGTATATAGCAACTGAGAATAGATCAGCTGAGAGAAAAGGGACAGAAAAAGCCCTTTCTGAAAATATAGGTAACTAATGGATGCCACTATTAGGTTTAGAGGTGCTGGTGTAAGTGCATTAACAAACAGTGAAGTATTGAACCAGAAGCATTACTCTTAATTGCCTGAGACAAACCTGTTACAAGGTTGTGCTGGCCTCAGACCTGACTGCAAAGAGAAGGACTTTGCACACTAAAAATACAATATGTTTCTGCAAAAGCATATGGAAATTTTCCATTTCCTTTAAAGAAAATGTTCCCTTCTTTTCTCTGTGGCAGTGGCTGCCTGCTCCAGCGTTTTTTCACAGTTCTCAGACTCTAAATGGCTGTACTAGGAATGGCTGAAAATATAAATGCAGCCATTAAAAATACATTCTATTTCAAGGGGAAATTTAGGGACAGATTTTTTGTCTTCTCTTATTTATCTGTGGAGAGGCATAAGGCATGTAAGTCACTCCCCACTGATCTCCTGAGCTGACTACCCATGCTAAATGTATCTGGAGAAGGTGGAGAAGGCAGCCTCCATAGGGCCACTATGTTCCCTCTCCCAGTGTATGTAGGGGGGAGTAAGCAGGAAGAAGTGGAGAAATGGGCAGAGCCTTGACTCTGCCCCTCTAGTACATCAGTCAGCAGGCTCTGCTAGTACACTGGAACATATAGTGCATAAGATATACTGCTGATGAAGTTCTCCATTCCCTCTTCCAGAGCAGGGGGAAAAACAGGAGGGAGAATATCACTGAGTCATAACCTTCTTTCCAGTCTGCTGCTAGGGTATTGCCACGAGATGCTGCTCCATAGATTGGCTTGCAGCAAAGCTATGAGTAAGCTGAGAGCTGACCCATGGGCCATACAATGTTTCCTATGCATCTATTGAATCAATTTTCTATTATAAAAAATGAATATATTCTATGTATAAGAAACTGCAGTACTCTCCCTGGTCTGGACAGAATCTAGATACACACACATACACACGGCCAGATCCTCAGCTAATATAAATCAGTGTAGCTCCCCTGAAGGCTGTTCCACTTTTATTGAGAACATCATCCAAGGAGATTCACCAAATAATCCCTAATAATTCATAACTAATTGTATGTCATACCAAAGAAACAAATAGAAAATACCGTTTCAAAAATAAAAATTCATCTTGACTTAGATATTTTAAAGATTGAAGAGTTTCATTATTTAGTATTTGTTTCCACCAATATCCATCCTTACCCTCTGGAAAGCTACAGTGTGGTAGAGGGACAGATGAGTTACTTTTTGGACACTGAAAGAATATGCCCTCACAATGGGCAGTCTGATACTATATTCTCAGGTCAATGAACAGGGGTTATCAGTTACAAACACTTGCCGGTTCATATCTGAACAAGAAACACAGAATTGTGATATCCCTGAATTTTTCTATGAATGAATCATCATTGGTCTTTCAGATCCCAAACATACAGTGTGTTGGAATTTAGCATCTCACAGGAAGCACTCAATACCTTACAGGATCAGACCTTAGAGACAATTAATGAGATAAGACAGATTTCAGATTGATGGAATTCTGCTTTTAGCATATATTATATATAAATAACATTTTAAAAGGTTTCAGCAAAAACATCATTAGTTCATCATTTGACATTGTAATATAAAAATTGCTCAATATATTTTAGAGTATATATAGAAAATACACTAATATTATATTGGTAGTACGTGTCAAATGTAAGTGGAAAACTCCATATTTTAAAAAATATTTCAAGTCATGTTTCATATGTCTATATCTATGGTTTTATCCTCCCACACCTCAGATGCAAAGGATATCCACCAATTTCCATAATTTATTTTGATCTTGTGCTGGTCTGAGTGTTGTGTTGATGGATTTGGCTTCTTTCTCTAACGTTCTGCTTCTAGGTTGCCATCTTTTCCTCTTTCCAGGTGGTGACTATATTATCACTTGCAGTGAAAGTCATGTTGGTGGCATTCTTAAAATGTATCCTAAATCTGTTCATCATTGTCTTCTGACTATATCTGATGCTTTAGATTGGTTTGCTCTATTTAGAATTTCTGATGTCCCAAGAAATTCTTTCCTATAGACTCTGAAGATCTTCCACAGGAATTTACTTTGGAATGAATTGATCAATTACTCTTGTAGATTTCCACCACTCTGCTCCATAAAGGAGGAAAGACATGATGCCAGTTCTGGCCCACTATATTTAACATTTCTTCTGAAATTTAAATGTTTGCAAAATAATGCTTGTTCCATAGAAGTCCTAGTGTATGAATAAAATATCTTCCATGAAGACCAACAAAACTTGAAAATACACACACAGTTCTATTTTAAAAAAACAAACAAACAGAAATTGATGTGTGTGTCCTAGGAACAGCTAGTGACTTTCTGTTATAACAGCAATTGATGAAGGTTTCATTCATAATGGACTTGTTACCACTTGCTCTTTTCAGACGATTTAAAAGTAATAATCTAGATATATTTTCCAGCATCAAAGCCTTTTCTTGATTAGTTTTAATACTGTTTGTTAAATACAGCACACTAATTTATGGTACATTCGGTACCGTTAAATTGTGATTAAGAGGCTATCTTGTTTACAGTAGGTCAAAATGAATGTGTTGAGAATATTAATGTCCCGTTCACTTCATCCTAGAAATCACAAGCAGACAAAAAACAGTTATTACTTGTCTGTTCACATGAGGTTTCTTACTATTAAATCTCAGAAACTGTTCCAGTATAACTCCATCTCAAAAAAATAATAAAAGGACCGAGTCTACTAAAAGTGTAAATCTGGTCAGGAATTTTGCCGAAACACACTGTTAATCAGAAAATGCTGATGCATTGAAATCAAACACTGTGAAAATGTACTACTTTCAACAAAGCTTTCACCAGGAAGGTTTCTCAGGTCTAGGACACAATTTCCGGCCAAATCTAGAGAAAGAGATCTTCTATGGCACCCTAGAATAGTCATTAGCTCAGTAGCTAGAGCTCTCACTTTGGATGTGGGAGAACTCTATTCAAGTCTCTGATTTGCTGCCCTAAACACTAGGCTACAGAATGAGGCTCAGTCTCTTCTGTTGGAGCTGTTCTACTTTATAAAAAGAAATCAATGTTCCCTTGGGCCAGAAAGAGAATGAGTCCAGTCTGGTGATTAAGGCACGCACATGGGATGTAGTAGGCCCAGGTTCAAGTTCTAGCTCCAAATCTGGGACTCCCACATCCCAGGCAACTGCTTCAACCAGTGGGCTATTTTTGCGTGTGGGGGGGTCTCTCTCAGTTTCTTGAGGAAAAAAATGAGAAAACTCTATTTTGTTCGGATGCCAAATGAAAACAAATTTCAAAACCTTGATTTTTTTCATGAAATAGAATCCTTGTTTACTGGCCAGCCCTACTAAAATGTACATAGTCATACCACTGAGGTAAATAATGCTAAAACAAAATCCCGACTGAATTAATAAAGTTCATTTACCATCTTATTAGACATTCTTAACAGCTTTTAATCTGGGTAAATATGGTGCCATTTCTATATAGCTTCAAGAACAGAGAGCGCTCTCACACCCCATTTTCTTTTTAGTTCATGAACGTACTCCTAAGATGAACTGGTTTTACTTTCATACAGTGTATTCATTCAAAAAATGTCAAATTCAGTAACCAGTAATTCAGAAAAAAAAATCACATTCTTTACTACTTCCAAAAATTAAAATTACTTTAAAGAGGAAAGTATTATAAACTTAGCACCTAACTTTATAAAGTTTTAATAGTACTTCTTGTAACCTATTATCTGGAACCACAGAGACATTATCATAATAAAGGCCATCAATAGCTGCACAACGTGAATAGCACAGGGCACAAAGAGTAATAAGGAAAGGATTACAAAGGGTGTTTCAGTTTTAGATATGGATATAGGCTGTATGTTCTCACCTTCATCAGTTTCAAACAGCCCTGGAATATCCTATATAGCAAATGTAAATCACAGGCCTCATTGCATTCTGTTTGTAGGTGCACATTTATATGTGTGCAAATCCATGACACTGCTGGATGTGCATGAGAAAAATCCATGGTTGGTGTATGCAGATGTTGCTTATACAGCTTCCTGAACATACTAACCCATGATTTCTGCACTGTTATCCAGTCAGAAGCATGAAAAGGTGGCATGTTTACACGCATATGCAAATGCACACCTACAGATTTATTCAAAATCATTCCCTGGTTTTTTTTTCTTCTCGTTTTAGACTGGTCTACATGAGTGCAAGTGGTAGGCAAACCCAGACTTCCCTCACAGACTGGCATTGTAAGCCTTATACTCTAGTCTGTCTGTATCTGCCAATATCATATACCATTTGTGTTCAAGATTTCTCTTAATGGCATTTCTTCTGTCATAAGTAATAACCCTGGGGACCGTCAAAGACTATGTTTGGGGACTTTGATGCTAGTATGTCAATTGTATAGCTGGTGTGGAATTTGCCTACAGAACTATTGATATTAAGGCAATTATGCAGTTATTTTAGTCCCGATTAATGAAATCATGTAAGGATATGCTTAACTCTAAGCAGGTGTTTAAAGTCCTGTGACCACAATGGATCTTAAGCACATGCTTAAGGGTTTTCATGAGTTGAGGTCTTTATCCTCACTTTATGTAATGAAGATTTAGAGATAGAGCAGCTGTAAATTAGACTGTTAAAAGTCAGTTTTTCATTGCCAGCCCCTAAATGCAAAATTACCCAATAAACCACTTTAATTATGGCTACAAGTTAATGCAGAAGCAAATGGCAGATGCAAAATTAGTTGCTGGGTTAAAACCCCTTTAAAACTTTGGTCTATATTTCTATGTAACAATTAATGTCTCATTAATGGCATCCAGAAAGACAGGAGATGATGAATAGTTAAGGTTTCTGAGTTCAGAATGCGTCTCTTCAGCCTATGAAATTCATGTTGCATTTCCTCCTTTTGAATATGAGCTACTGTATTCTGTTATTCTTGTAACCACCACACTATACCCAGAGGTCCTAAATTAAACAAGACTATCCCCTATAACTAAACAAAAGCTAGCGTTTATGCTTAGATCTTGGAAAATGCGTGCATAATTTTCCAATTTACTGTACTTGAAACGCATTTAATTCTTATGATGCATTGCTTTAGTCAATGTCTGCAAAATAATTTCCGTGAGCTTTCAAGTATTTCTTAATAAAATGAGAGAAATTTCCCTAACACTATGCTAATTAACAAATAAAATACACAAGGTTTTTGCTTCCCTTTCTTTTACATTTTAATTAGAGCTGGTAAAATCAACCTGATGAGCCAACTCACTTTAAAATAAAGAAAGAAAGAATTTACCCAGTCTGGGAAGCTTAATCAAAATCAAAAAGAAATTAAGGAATGCTTGAGAGAAATAAGGGTACAATAAACACAATGAAAATATTACCAGTAATAACAGGGAAAATGTTGAATTGTATTAAAAAATCATTAAATAATCAGTCACAGTATTTTCTTTGCATGTTTTTTTATCTAATCACAGAGCATTCAGTCGAATTTGGTCCTAAAAGGATTTTCCTTCCCAATTTCTATGGGTCCAATCAGAGTCTGAACAGAATGCTGGGCCGTGCACACAAACAGCAGATCCAGTGACAATCAGGAGCCCAGGGCCATCCACAGATACCACAGATCAAATTCAGAGGAGTCCAAGAGTTTTAGAAGAGATATAAATACTCATGTTCAGATTATAAGCAATGTCATTATTTTACTGTGAGTCTCGTGATATTTGGTGTTTTACTTAAAGCTCTAGCGCCTGGGAAAAAGCGACTGCATGAGACTCTCAGCTTTCATTAGAAAAAAAAGTTTCTATTAGCCCCCATGACAGAGAAATATTTGAAAACATAACCTGAATGTATCTTAAAGTCTCAGAAACCAGAAGATAAACAAAAAGTGCCCAAACTTCATTTATTATTTATTATCTTATTCTTCTTATTATTATTTTAAACTTGTGATTTTTAAACCAATCTTGTGATTTTGGGGGGCCTGACTCATTAATTTTGAACATTTACTGGTTGGCTAGACGACATAAACCAACTTCTGATGGTCCCTGTGGGATGATTACTCCATTATCACCTTCTTGCATTTTCCTCTAAAGCAGTTGTTAACTGGCCATCATCAAAGACAGCATAATTGAGTAGATGGACCATGGGTCTGATGGTATTTCCTATGTTCCATCCACACAGATGCCCCCTTCCTTGAGCTTTGTATCCCTGATTTTCTTCCAGAGTCCCTGGAATGAGACTATACTGAGGCCAAGTTGACAGGGTTATCACAGCCAGTAACTTTCTCAAGCATTCACTAAAAGGAGGGTCCTCAAAAGGTGCTGCATGAACTGTAGGCGTCTGGCTGTGTTATATTTCCACTCTGCTCCATCAAGCTGATGGAAGGAAAGACAAGGTATATTCACTTTGGCCTGTCCACCCCTCCCCAGCCCAGCCACTATCCACCCTTTCCCCATGCACCCAGGGCCCGCAGAGTACCTTTGGTCGAATCTGTAGGGAAAAGGAAGATTCTGCTGCATACCTGTATAAGCCTCCTTCCCAAGGAGTGGGACATCTACACACAGATTTTGGGGACACAATATATTTACCATTTTGCTGTGTCATTTTATTAAAAGGGAGAGCTCCTCTGCCTACCCCTTTTTGTACTGGTTACACATGAAACTCCAGGATGCTATTGGAGTAGATGGATGTAAGAGAGCCAAAAGAGCATTCCCATACCCCACAGATGGTGAATGCAGAATACTAGTCTGAGTCCACTACAGTCCTGGTTTTCACAGAAGAGACAGCAGCATCATAGCACTGTCAAATGCTAGTCTTGTTACATAAGTCAAATTAATTGCACCTGTAGAGATTGGTACTCTCATGCTCAGTTATTTTGTGGGTGCAAACAAGACAGAGCATGCACACTATGTCAAAAGGCTATTAAAAAAAAAACTGTGTGGAACTCAGAAATAGCTAAAAGCAAAGAGCAGGTTGAGCCCAACCTGAAACTACAAAGCCCTGTTGGGGGTAAGCAGACAAATGTATCTTCTGGATGGCTTTCAGACGCACACAGATTGAGCATACCCAGTTGCTATGTTCCATCAGACTCTGCAATTGTATTGCGTCTCTGATACTTTCTTGACAGCTATCTAAGGCTGAGGTACAGTAAAATAGTGACTGAAGAGATCCTTTTACAGATGGAGGCTTTTTAAAAAAAGCAACTGAACTCCATGTGTGTTGCGTCTCAGATATATGCCACTAAGCCTTATTTGGTTCACAATAAAGTGTCTTCAAAGCTGTAATTATTAAAGGTTATTATAACCACTTAGTTGAGTATAAATCATATAGATATCACTAACCAGATATGTCTTCTGGGAAGTTGGGTTTGGATCTTACACAGAGATGATCTCATCAATATTTACAAATAGAGAGTGTATTTAATCACAGGGCAGCAGTTCTCAGACTTCTATTTCCTTCTTTGTTATTCTTTTATAAGCCTTGACTCTTACCCATTTTTCTTTCATTTATTTTTCAACCCTGGCTGATTTTCTGTTTATGCTGCCTTGTTGGTTGGTTGTTTCTTCCCTGGATTTACTGCATGACTGCATTGTCTCTTTTCTCTCATTCTTTCCTGGACATGCCTCCCCTGCCAGGGTCTTTCGTCCATGATGTTGCTCCTGGGTCCTCTATTCTTATTGCACAGCAGCCCTTGCAGAGCTAGTCAAACTGGCTCTTCCTCCCATTTACCAATGGTCCTAAAGTTGTTCAAGTTCATCTCACATCAGAGGTCTGATTCAAAGCACGCAAAAAGACAATAGGAGTCTTTCCATTCATTTCTATGTTACCTATACACACCACCAGTGGTCCATGGACCGCAATTTGTAAACTGCTGCCATAGAAAATATATAACCCTAGCTGCGTTGTCCAACTTTCCTTTCTTTAAAATACAGCAAACTAGCCATTCACCAATATGCTTAGCTCTAGTATAGAGTGAATCAGTTAGTCCTGGGGCATTAGTGCTGTCCATGCTTATTTAATTTGATAATGTTACCAGACTATAACATTCCAGAAGGTTCACCAATTGGCAAGGTGGCAGCTGCATTAACCAACTTAAACAAGATTTGGTCACTGCAAATCTACAACTTTAAGTCCAACCTATGAAGATTTAATTCAAATGTTATTTCCATCTGAATACAGGGATGTGAAAGCTGTCAATCCAACAAATATACAGACAGACATCCAAATTCAAAAGCAAATGCCATAGAAAAACACTAGCTATCAAATGGAATTAATGCATACCTTATACCAAGATCTAGAGAATTCCACAATTCCTTATCTTTAACGTTATCCAGAACAGATGATGGAAATATTTGGGACATGTGTTAAGAATGAAGTCAGAGCATCTGCCATGGTAAGACTGCCATTCGGCAGCTAGGAGACCATGCAAAAAGAGCCAACTGAAATAATCTCTCCATTGCATACTATTTGTAAATGGAAAAATTATGGGACTTAATAATAGAGAAAACATGCAAAGAGCAGTCCAAGATAGACAGGGATGGTAAAGCCTTGTTCATGCCCTCAGCAACATGAGATGGCCTCGGGAGTATTCATATTTGGCCGAGACTGTACGTCTTTCGCCGGGGTCCTTGAAAGTTGATTTAGTTGGTGTTGGTCCTGCTTTGAGCAGGGGGTTGAACTAGAAGACCTCCTGAGATCTCTTCCAACCCAAATCTTCTATGATTCTATGAACGTCTTCTATATAACTCAACTTCAGTGTGTGTCAGACTCAATTAATGGACAATATTTCTTCATACCAAATTATTTTAAAATTCCATACTACTATGTAAATAAGTTCCTGGTCTCCAGTGTGCCCCTCTGATTCTGCATCTGTAAAATAGATAGATACCCAGTGGTTAGCCAAAAGGAGATCCTGATCCCTTGGGATTAGATCTGGTACCTGGACTTGTCAAAAGAAAATGGACAAATGCAAGTGCATCAGTAGCATATGCAATCGTCCCTTGACCATTATGTCAAACTCTCTACAACCTCTCCCAGTCACATTAGTGTAAATGAAATGAACTGTAACCCATAAGGGAACGCTGCAAAAATAAAAACACATTTCAACTTTCAAAACATATCAGTGTTTTATTATAAAGCAGAGATTTCATACCATAATGTATGTCTTCTGTGGGGCCATCTGGTCAGTTCAGGACCCTGATTTCTGTATTCAAGTGAGAGCATCCATCAGCAAGTAGAGGAAGTGGCACTGGCTTGTGTTGCCCTGGCAACCAGTGTTGCCAAACAACAGACTTGGAATATTCTGTGGGGTTTAAACTTTCAGGCTGCTGAGTGACTGACTGAGGTGACAACAGAAACAATGCCTTTAGTTGGATGTTTTCATGGTAGCAAGAACCATATAATTTTTGCATAATTTTCAACCCCCTTCTCCCACCTTTGGGTTGTATCCTGTTTGCTCACCATTGCAGTCACTGGTAGCACTCTAGTTAGTCTGAGCTCCAAATTCCATTCCAACTTCCTTTCTTCAGTTGCTCAGAACTGTCTCAAATTCTTTATGAGAGACAAAGTGGGTGAGACTATATCTTTTACTGGACCAACTAGAGACATTACCTCACTCACCTTGTCTCTCCAACTTCCTGGGACCAACATGGCTACAACTACACTGCATACATCAAATTCTTTCTGTAATTTTTCTAAGTATGAGCTCTGTGAAAAGATGAATTTGGGGAGAAAGGATGTACAGAATCAGTTCATTTTTTTATTTGTGTCAATAGGATAAAATGATATATTTCTTATATATTCTGCTTGGAAATTGTACATGTAAGCAGTGTCAGGATGAGCTCCACCCTGACATCTGGTGGTGAGGTGTGGCAAGTTGTGGAAAAAAAACTTCAGGGACTGATCTCATTTGCATAGGCACACCCACCCCGCCTAGACTGAGGCCATAGCTGCCCAAATGGTCACTTTGGCTGCTGTGGGATCCCCAGTGTCTCTGTTATTGGGGCAGGAAGAATACATTGTTATTACCCTGATTATGGGAACTGTGCTTGGAACTGTACTTGGCCTTTTGTTATGATGGAGGGACTCACCATCAACTAAGTAGCACTCGCTAGGCAAGGGTCATGGGTTCCAAAACTGTGTGAAGGGAGAGAGACTTGAGACAGGTATTAGTACCTGGTGGTGTGGGCCCCTTTGTGAGGGCCTGAAGCACCAATTGCACCTCTGTCTCTCTCCACTGTGGAATGTCAGAGCTAATTTTGGGTCTATTAAGAGTCTTGCTACAGGTACTGTGCTGCATTCACTTTGGCCTTATGGTGCACCAGCACTAAGGCCCCCACTACTATAAGCTGAAATCACTGAGCACCGTGTCAAGTAGTGGGGAGCCGGAAGATCTAGAGTGCAGTGGTGCTGTTCATGGATAGGCTGGCAGAGCGGAGCTGTTCGTGAGACAGCGGTGTGTTCGTGAGATGGCGAGCTGTGCAGAGCGGAGCCGTTCGTGGGACGGCAAGCTGTGCAGAGTGGAGCCAGTCGTGGTGGAGCGGAGCCGTTCGTGAGACAGCAGCGTGTTCATGAGATGGCGAGCTGAGCAGAGCTGTTCGTGAGACGGCGAGCTGTGCAGAGCGGAGCCGTTCGTGAGACGCCGAGCTGAGCAGAGCTGTGCGTGAGACAGCGAGCTGTGCAGAGCTGAGCCGGTCGTGGTGGAGCGGAGCCGTTCATGAGACAGCGGCGTGTTCGTGAGACGGCGAGCTGAGCAGAGCTGTTCATGAGACGGCGAGCTGTGCAGAGCGGAGCCGGTCGTGGTGGAGCAGAGCCGTTCGTGAGACAGCGTAGCAGAGCAGAGCCCTGTGGGGCAGTCAGCTTCAGGACACGTAAGGTACCCCTTACCTCTTTCCCCCCCACACAGGCACATTTTAGCCAGACTGGGGAGTAACACTATGCAGATGAACTTTTGAACTCTGGGGCTGGACTTTTTGGATTTTGGGTGATTGGAGGATTGCTGGACTCAAGAGACGTTTGGGTTCTGGGTCTCAAGAACCCGAGGGAAAGGATGTGGCCCAATTTTCTGGGGTGGGTCTTTGCTCATGGTTTGGTTAATGAACACTAGTTGTGGTGTTTCCCCAATTTAATGCTGATGTCGTTTACCTCATGTTATTAAAGATTCTCTACTACACCGAGACTCTATGCTTGCGAGAGGGGAAGTATTGCCTCTTTGAGGCACCCAGGGGGTGTGTAAGATTTTCCCAGGTCACTGGGTGGGGGCTCGAGCCAGTTTTGTATTTGCTTTGATGAGAGGGAACCCCTGTGTACTGAACCCGGCCCTTGCTGCTATCAACTTGGCCTGGCAGAAGGGTTACATACACTTATATTGCTCAAAGATGGCTGAAACTAAATACCTTAAATGTGGCTAATTTTGCACATTTCTTATCAAGAAAGGAAAAATTGTTGAAATTTAAAGTAAACTGGAATGGTGGGGACATTGTGGTTTTCTTTACTCACCTCCTTACTAAGGTATGAGCCTCTTGATTCCCCTCCACAACATTTGGAGAGGCAGGAATTTTCCTAGAAGTCATCACAACCCTCTGATGTATCCCCATAAATTTATCAGCTACCTAGTGGACAGGAGCACAGCCAGAATTGCAAAAAGAAATCATTAAATGACCTGATGGGAGCTCCAAGTATAAGTAATCCTAGCAACAATAATATGGAAGTACAACACACTGAATTCCAAATGCATAAATAGAAAAAAAATCACTACATATCCAAAAATCAAATAGTCTAACCTGTCCCACTGATCTTGCTCCATCAGCCCCACATTAAGAATTAGGTACCTCCAGCCCTTCCTCTTGAATTAGTGGCCAATATATCAGTGTAGTATGAGTTTATAGTGTTGAATCCAGATAATTCCAGGCATTTGTCCTTTTAAGTCGTCATGCTGATCAAGGCTTCCTTTGCTGTGGCTAGAGCTCTAGGCCAGGCTACCTGGATTGCAAGATGCAGAGTTGCTGTCTAGTCCAGCATCCGGCAGACAACCTTACCTAAAATTACCCAACCCCTGCTGGATATGAGAATTGCCTACCCTGCATTGCCCAGCCAACTTCATTAGACACCAAATGATTACGCTTCTCCTGGCTGGGACCCTTCAAAGCTGGTCCATATATGGGCACTATCCTTAACTACACTGAGGCAAGTGTTTTGCTAATTTCAGAGTATTCTGAACTGCTTTAAGCTAGCTGCTGGCTGGGTTTGGTTTGGATGGTTCCAGTAGCCTCTATCTGTGGGCTATTTGGTAATGCATCCAGGCTGCCCCTACGACTGCTCTGTGCTCAGACTGTGTTGGAGCTTGTGTGTCTCTATAGAAGCACATATCCATAGCACTTGTCACATTGTCTCCTCCCAGTCCCACCCCTCAGGCCTTCTTTCAATAATAACTGGGTCAACCAATTGGCTCAGAGCCAGGCGGCCTGTAAATCAGAGATCCATCCCTGCTTAGACATATCTAAGTTCCCACTCTGGAGTGGGCATTTACATCCTCAACTGGGACAAGGGCCTGAGAGTAAGAACTCAAGCTGGGGTTTCCTGGCAGCTATCTAGCCAACCAGGTCTTGCAGGGGGAGGGTGAAGAGAGACCATCTCCTCTACTCTGGCTGACTCATAACAAGTCAGGGCTGTAGGGCAGAACCAGCCCCTTCATAGAACTATTACATAAGTGTGTAGTGCAGGGTCCACAATAGTCAAGTATTTTGAAAGTTATTAGTTTTTTTTTAAAAAGCATAACTTTCGTTTTTTTGAGTGGCACCTTCTTTCTCAGCAGATCTAGTCTGTTCAGACCTATACAAAGACACATTTGCTGATTTGGGGGCACAAAATAAGTTCTAACTACTGTTTAATTTCTTTGTAGAGCCAGTGTAACTCAGAGAGTGAGCCAGAAAATAATCTGGTTTAACTCGCTACCAAGATTTGTCAACTGAATTCCAGTTTAGGTATTTTACTTCAGGGTGCACAAAGGTATAGATTGCAGCTCTAATCTATTTTAGGTGCTTATATGGTCCCATCACTGTAGTATCTGAGTACCTCACAATCTTTCATATTTTTATCCTCACAACACCCTTGTGAAAGAGGAAATATTATCATCACCATATCACAGAAGGGGACCTGAGCCATAGAGCGAGATTTTCCTAAAGTCACACAGGAAGCTTATAGCAGAGCAGGGATTTGAACACAGGTATCTCAAGTCCTAAACTAGTGTCCTAACTACTGGACCATCCTGCCTCTTTTCTCAGTGGTCCATCAGCCTAATTCCACCTAGAACTCAGATGAGCCTGGGCTCAGAATTATTAGTGTTGATACCTGCAAACTGAGAACACATATTGAGTTTCAGACCCTAAGTTCATTCTGCAGCATTGCCAGTTAGATGAAAAACACGGACACATTTTTCTTTGTAAATAGCTTATTCACTCTGGAATTACCAAGAGAAACATTGTACCCCATCATGTTCAATGTTTTCAGAGCAGAATTGCATTTCAGAATGCATTTGTGAAGGCACTGTTTTAACAACACATTTTTAAAGACAACCTCAGTTAAAGATGCTTCAGTTAAAGGAAGTGTCATTGAAGAAGGTCTGATGATAATAAAGGTGTTATATAGATGATCAAAAGAAAGGCTTCCTCTTCATTATCCTGGAATTGTTATTATCTAAATTTACTGGATCAAATTTAAACAATCTGTTGTTTATACAAGAACTCAAAACAGGGGTTAGGACATTAGCAGCAGGCACTTCGGATTTACTACTTGATCCACTGTGAGTGCATGCCAGTGAATGAGAGGTCAAGAACCAAGAACCAAGCATTGCAGAAGACAAGACAGGGCCATGAAATAAATTGGCCATGAATAAATTCAGGCTGGAAATTAGAAGAACGTTTCTAACCATCAGAAAAGGGATGTTATGCAACAGTCCTCCAGTATGAACAGTGGGGGCAAACAGCCTCACTACTTTTAAGATGGAGTTTGCTAAGTTTATGAACAGGATTGTATTAAGGGTTGCTTGCGATAGCAGGGGACTTGACTCGAAGACCCAGGGGGCACCTTCCAGTCCTATGTTCCTATGATTGGGAGAGCATGTGAGGATTGCACTGGCCATACACAAAGTAACAGTGTTCTTCACTCTGTGTATATGTACTGCAGGGTACTGGTGGATGATTATAGTAATGCTCATTACAAAGCAGCATGCATGACACTGCATCTGATGCAGTCTTAGGGCATGTCTACGCAGCAATTAAACACCCTGTGGCTGACTTGGGCTTGCGGGGCTTGTGCTGTGGGGTTACAAAATTGCTTTGTAAATGATTGGGCTCGGGCTAGAGCCTGAGCTCTGCAACCCCACGACGGGGGATGGTCCCAGAGCCTGGGTGCCAGCCTGAGCCCAGATGGCTACACAACAAGTTTTAGCCCTGTGAGCCCGAGTCAGCTGATGCCGGCCAGTTGATGCCATGCCAGAGGTCTTTTATTCCAGTGCAGATGTACTCTTAATGACCCCAGCACTATAAAACTGATCAGCAACCTGGCACAGCATCCAGTCTGCTTTCCCAATGCCATGCAACAGTTACCTCAAGCAAGTGATAGGAAGGCAAATGCCCCAATCAAACTATAAAGCACATTAGAGCATTTAAGAGTAAGATCAAAACCATCCATTTTGTACAGGTATTTTTTTTTTTACCCTAGTGTGTGTGATGGTATAAGGAGAGGTAGGTAGAAGAATCCTTCGGAACACCTCATAAGAGTACAATGCCATTTACTTGCCTGGGGACCTGTTCTCCTCCTGAAACTGCTGTTGAAGCCAAAGGGAGTTACTCATATCCTGTAGAGTAAGAACTGAGCCCAAGACTCCTCCTTCCTGCTCTCTAATATTTCATTTATGGATATGTTGATTTGTATTTGGCTGCTTTTCAAACACAAAAGAGTTATTTGTGCATGTATGTGTTGTAAGTGGCCCCATTATTTCCTATTAATCAGTTCAGTAAACTAATTAGTCTTCCATTTATATTGTTCTGTTGATGTAATGCATTTCAGCAACTGTTTATGCAGGAGCCTGGTGAGGAACAAGCTGGATTAGTTCTGTCTCAGTGTAAGCGGGGGAACAGTCCTCCTATTGTGGGGAACTTTCCTGGCTTCTGTACTACCCCGGTGAAGTGGGCTAGCGAAAGGATCTGAGTCCTTGCTCCCACTTCCTTTACTCTGCCTTTGAGGACTCCCCTTCCACTCTCCTGTCTGGCAGAGTCCTCGTAACCCCAACAAGCCTGGGCCCAGGATTCCTGGGGGGCTTGACCCCCAACCCTACTGTGGTCACCTAGGACAGGGGCTAGGGTGTCCCCACTCCTGGGTACTCTCTCTGCACTGGGCACTTCTCTGACCCACAGACCATTACATACAAGTTAAAGCAAATGCAAGTTATTTAATCAACAATTAATTTTAAAAAGAATAAGGAAAAATGGGAAAGGTTAAAGGAAACACAGCAACCCACTCTGTGGCAGGGAACATCACAAACAGTGTCTCTGGAACGTCCGGGCAGTTCACAGTCTGTTCCTTGTAAGTCCCAGGCCTCCTTCTCAGGCCCTGGCTGTGCTGCAGGGATGCTGTGGGTTGGACACTTGCTCTGCTGGTGGCCACACGCTCTCAGGCTCTAAGTGGTAGGACCCTTCTTCCCAGTGTCGCCCCCGCCCTGTCGGGGTTACGATCCAAGCCTGGCCTGCAGAGCCTCTTGGCTGAGGAGTCTTCCTGTGCTGGGCCCGCTGCCCAGGGTCCCCCTCGCTCTCCCCAGCTGCTCACTGCACCCAGCTCCGGACTGCTCCAGCCCCAGCTCCACCACTCTGTCTCTGCACTGCTGCTGCTGCTCTGCCTCCAGCTCCCTGGGCTGCTTCTCTGGCCCCTCTGCCTCTGGTTGCTGCAGCTCTGCTCCCAGGACAAGTCTGCTCTCTCTGGGCTGTGCCTCTGGCTTTGGGGCTGCAGCTCTGCTCCCAGCATAGGGTCTGCTCTCCCTGGGCTGCTTTTCTGGTCCCTCTGGATCTGGCACAGCTCTGCTCCCCAGCTTAGCTTGGGCCCCTGCTTTCTCCTTAGCTCGGCCCCATTCTGTGTGACCCAGGCAAATCCAGCTCACACGGAGGACGGGACCTCCCTGGCCTCCTGACTCCCTGGTTAGCCTGCCCGCCCTGTCATTCAGGCTGACCTGGAGCACTGGCCTCTCCTCATTGTTCCTGGAGGCTGTCAGTCTCAGGGTCCTGATTCCCCATTGACCCTTCCCCCTTTTTAGTACTGGCAGCTAGCAACTAAAACACCCCCACTTGAATGTTAGTAAGGGGGCAACAGTCCCCTTACATCAGCTTGTATTGCTGTTGTGTATGATATGAATTCCATGCACCTTACTTTCTCTTGCTTTTCCCTCTGTTTCCTCAGTTGTTTAGCTAGGTCAGTTAGTCCATTTCTAGTCCATTCAGAAGATGGAAGACCAGATCCTCAGCGGGTGCACATTGGCATAGCTCTCTGGACTTCAATAGAACCACACTAACTTACCCCAGCTAAGGATCAGGCTTCCAGTCCTGCAAAGTGGTCATACCAAATAGCTGTCATTCACCAGAAGCCTACCATTCATTCAGGACATTCAGACTTCAGTGTCAGATACATGGCTGCAGATTTCTCCTTTGGATCCAACAGATATTTCAGAGATGAGCTGCCAAAGTACTTCTGCTGGTCCCACTGTGGCCAGAGGTACTAGCCTTTATATAACTGCACCCTTGCTCACCAGTGCCCACAGAGCTATTTAGAGAGGAATAATCATGTCTTGTTATTTTCTTCCCCTTTAGCTGCAATTGATCACATTTGTATCCTATTTTTTTTCTTTTATTTCATTCCTTTGTCTACTTCTCCCTATAAAATCAAATACGCATCCTTATAACACCTGCCTATGAAGGTTTTAATCTTCCTTTGTACCTACAGGTGGTGAAACTAAAATCAAAACTAAAACCAGTAATGCTTTTTGTTCTGTTGCTGGCAAGGCAAAACATAATGATTGGGGCTAACACAACCAAAATATGACTGTACAAGCCCATCTCTTCATCTGTATTCACCCACTAAGCATAACATTAGTTCTGGACAAATGGAAAACTTTATTCTGCTCATTCCTTTTGGACAGGGCATTAGTGAACACTTGGATTACTGACAGCTCCCAGACAAGAGTTTCTTGCACATTCTTAAAAGCTTCTAGGTACTTGTTAGTATATAGATATTCAGGCCTGTCTGTAAAGGCCTATACTCTAAGAATTTAGGTGTATTCTTATTACTTAGCTAGTTATAGAGGTATACAAGAAAGAATAAAAATCACTCTCTGCTGGTATAAGGGCCTTCTCTTACTGTGACAGTCTGAGGCCTTGTTCTTCGGCTAAGATCTCTGGCTAAGCAGCAGAGGCAACCATAAGCTGGGAAGTGAACGGTCACATCCTCACATTCCAAACTAGTCACATTGAAATAAGGCAATCTGGAGCTGTTAGAAAGGTGATCTGATCTATCATCTCCAGAGAAAGGGAAGAGCCTAGAGGATGTAAAAGAAAGTTTAGTTCGATAGTTTTCTGTTCAGTAAGAACTCACTTATCAATAGACACAGCTGCAAAACCCTTATGTCTTTATAGATGTAGTTGTGAAATCCTCACTTCTGTATTGTTTTGTCATTATAGTTCCCACTTTGCTATTGTTTATTTGCGTGGTCTCTGTCTGGTTCTGTGATTGTTTCTGTCTACTGTATAATTAATATTGCTGGGTGTAAACTAATTAAGGTGATGGGATATAATTGGTTAAATACTCATGTTACAATATGTTAGGATTGGTTAGTTAAATTTCAGTAAAATGATAGGTTAAGGTATAGCTAAGCAGAACTCAAGTTTTGCTATATAGTCTGCAGTCAATCAAGAAGTAAGGGGTGGGGGGAATGGGAACAGGGAATGGGGGTAGGGAAATTGGAATCATGTTTTGCTAATGGGGGGAATGGGAACAGGGACACAGGTAAGGCTCTGTGGTGTCAGAGTGGGAAGGGGTACACTAAGGAAGAAAACTGGAATCATGCTTGCTGGAAGTTCACCCCAATAAACATTGAATTGTTTGCACCTTTGGACTTCAGGTATTGTTGCTCTCTGTTCATGCGAGAAGGACCAGGGAAGTAAGTGAGTGATGTTAATAAAACCATATGCTTTCAATCATATATAAAAGAAACAGAACAAAAACCAATGTGATTAGTTCATGGAGCTTCACTGTCAAGTTTACACCTTGATGTGCATCTTATAAAAGAATGAGATAGTAATTCTAGACCTTTAGAAATATTAGTCATATTAGTAAAACATTGGTCTAAGTAAACATTAGGGACTGATTTCTCTCTCACAGCATAGAAGTAACTCCCAGGGAAGTCAATGGCAGTTATTTGCATTCTCTAGGAAAAGAATAAGACCTCAGGATCACTAGGAAAGAATATGCAGTGTCTCATGTCTAGAACTGGTTGCAAAAATTTAATGGAACAGTTTTCCATCTAAAAATGCAGTTTTGTCAATATCAAAATGTTACACAGATTCATCGAGTTTAAGGCCAGAAGGGGCCACTATGATCATCTAGTCTGACCTCCTGCGCATAGCATGCCACAGAACCTCACCCACCCACTCCTGTAATAGACCCCTAACCTCTGGCTGAGTTACTGAAGTCCTCAAATCATGCTTTAAAGACTCCAAGACACTGAGAATCCACCATTTACAATCATTTAAATCCGCAAGTGGCCCTTATCCCATGCTGCAGAGGAGGGTGAAAAACACCCAGGGTCTCTGCCAATCTGACCCAGAGGAAAATTCCTTCCCAACCCCAAATATAGTGATCAGTTAGACCCTGAGCATGTCATCAAAACCCACCAAACACACACCTGGGAAAGAATTCTCTGTAGTTACTCAGAGCCCTCCCCATGTAGTGTCCCATCATTGGCTGTTCGAGATATTTGCTGTTAGCAGTTGCAGATTAGCTATGTGCCTTTGTAGGCACATCATACCATACCCTCCATAAACTTATCAAGCTCAGTCTTGAAGCCAGTTAGGTTTTTTGCTCCCACTGCTCCTATTGGAAGGCTGTTCCAGAATTTCAGTCTTCTGATGGTTAGAAACCTTTGCCTAATTTCAAGCCTAAATTTGTTGATGACCAGTTTATATCCATTTGTTCTTGTGTCCATGTTGGCACTTAACTTAAATAACTCCTCTCCTTCCCTGCTTTTTATCCCTCTGATGTATTTATAGAGAGCAATCATATCTCTCCTCAGCTCTTTGAGTCTCCTCTCATGCCATGTTGACTAAATCTTCAGTGGGAAGAAAGCCAAATGAAATATTTTAAATTTCTTGTTTCATTTTGAGAATGTCTAAAAGTTTGTTTAAATATGATTTAAGAATTCATATTGACATTATAATGTTTATAGTTCATTTTGAATTTTATATTATATTATAATGTTAATAAAAGCTTGTCTATTCTATTCTATATTATGTTTATATTATTTATAAGACATTAAGAAATTATAATAGAAAAGCATTTACAAAACATTTTTACCTTAACAATACAAAACTTTTGATGATCCTGAAGTGAATTCTTTTGGAATTTTTGTTTTGTTTTAAAAAATTTGGCCTTTTGTTCTGAAACTAAAACAATTTCAAAAATTCAGATTTATTTATTTATTTATTTTAGAACAGAGATTCCGGTTCTGATCTGCTCTACTCAGAACAATAGGTGATAAAAGGTAGGATTTGGCAGTGTGTTAATTGATGCTAGGGATACTATGGCTATATGTTATACTAGTATCTGGAACATTATGCAGGTCATGCTTTCAATTGCATTTTTAATAAAAAAGAATTTAAGAGGATAATATTGCCAAAATATATTGTTTACAGAATTCAGAGCTGCTTGCTAGTCTCCCCTTTCAGATGTGCTTCCTCCCTGAAATTACAATTCAGGATGTGAGAGGTTCCCCCCGGGGTGCCACTTGGAACTCGGGTACCGCTGAGCCTGCCTGACCCACCGGCCTGGGCTCCCTTTCACACTGTGGTGCTGTGATAAGTTGCCAAGCTCTCCAAGCTTGCTCTTTCACCAGCATACACACAAACAGGGACACACCCAGCTGCAGCTTCACACAGAGATGCTGAGATCAGCTCAGCTAAAGCACCTCCCAGTTGCTAAGGCACACCCCTCCTTCTGGAGTGTAAACCCAAAATTATAATGCACTTCACAGGGAACTGTACAGCATAAGCTCATAAAATTCACCCCCTCCCTCAGTGTGGAAAGAGATATGTGGAGGAGTATAGGAGAGCTGGCTGTATTTTAAAGAAGCCTTATTAAGGGCTCAGGAACAAACCATCCTGATGTGCAGAAAAAATAGTGAATATGGCCAGAGACCAGCTTGGCTAAACAAAGAAATCTTCAGTGAGCTTAAACACAAAAAGGAAGCTTACAAGAAGGCCAAAGCACAATTGGATTTGCAGATAGCAAGGGATAAGGAGGGTTTCTACAGGTATGCTAGCAACAAAAAGAAGGTTAGGGAAAGTGGGGGACCCTTACTGAATGGGGGAGGCAACCTAGTGACAGATGATGTGGAAAAAGCTGAAGTACTCAATGCTTTTTTTTGCCGCGGTCTTCACTGATAAGGTCAGATCCCAGACTGCTGCACTGGGCAGCAGAGTATGGGGAGGAGGTGGGCAGCCCTCAGTCATGAAAGAACAGTCAACAGTGTGCCCTTATTGCCAAGAAGTCTAATGGCATATTGGGCTACATTAGTAGGAGCATTGCCAGCAGATCGAGGGAAGTGACTATTCCCCTCTATTCGGCACTGTTGAGGCCACATCTGGAGTATTCGCAAAAAGAAAAGGAGTACTAGTGGCACCTTAGAGACTCTAAGGTGCCACTAGTACTCCTTTTCTTTTTGCAAATACAGACTAACACGGCTGCTACTCTGAAATCTGGAGTATTGTGTCCATTTTTGCCCCCCTCCCCCCACTACAAAAAGGATGTAGACAAATTGGAGAGAGTCCAGTGGAGGGCAATGAAAATGATTAAGGGCTGCGGCACATGACTTACGAGGAGAGGCTGAGGGAACTGGGCTTGTTTAGTCTGCAGAAGGGACGAGTGAGGGGGGATTTGATTGCAGCCTTCAGCTACCTGAAGGGGAGTTCCAAAGAGGATGGAGCTAGGCTGTTCCAGGTGGTGGCAGGTGAGAGAACAAGGAACAATGGTCTCAAGTTGCAGTGTGGGAGGTCTAGGTTGGATATTAGGAAAAACCTATTTCACTAGCAGGGTGGTAAAGCACTAGAATGGGTTACCTATTCCTGGGAGGTGGTGGAATCTCCATCCTTAGAGGTTTTAATGCCCAGCTTGACAAAGCCCTGGCTGGGATGATTTAGTTGGTGTTTGTCCTGCTTTGAGCAAGGGGTTGGACTAGATGACCTCCTGAGGTCTCTTCCAACCCTAATTTTCTATGATATGCAACAGCTTTCTGTCCCAAGTTGTAATTTCCACACACTGCTTTTCGACAAAACAAAACCAAGGTTTTTTTAACTACAAAAGATAGATTTTAAGTGATTATAAGTGATAGCAAACAGACAAACGCAGATTACCTTAGTAAATAAACAAAGCCACAAACTGAGCTTAACACACTAGATAGGTAGGTTATGAATCAGCAAATTCTCACCCTGTGTGATAAACAGGCTGGCAGATTCTTAAGGCACAAGTTGTTGGCTTTTCCAGGTTTTAATATTCAGGCTAAAAATCCCTCTAGCCTGGGACCATCACTTCCCTGTCCTTGCCCCTCAGGTGTTTCCTCAGGTGTTTCCAGGTGTATTGTTGTAGGGAGAGTGAGTTATCATAATGATGTCATTGTACATTGTATATCTGCTTCCAACTTGCTGGAAAGCTCTTTTGCTGTGACCTGGATTAAACAGTTCCCACTGTGAAGTGCTATCTCTGAGAGGTTTCTATTGTACACAGTTCCTGGGGTAATGCTTGTGCTTGTGTGCATTTCCTCAATAAGCCATTAACATTGTTTAGCCTTTTTACTGTTGTACCTGAAAGGCTGCTTGTGGGTGTTTTCAACCTCACAAGATGTTTCAGTAACACATATGTAGCCTAACTTCATAACTTCACATATGAGGATAGCACATACAATCCAACAAGATATTAATGTCTAGCTATTAATAGATATTAATATCAGGACTTCTAGAATGATAGCTCACAAAGCATACTTTGTACAAAACATATCATAATTACATGAGAGTGGTGAATATTGGAGTGCCAGGGGACTTTCACTTTTCAGTAAAAAGATGATAAGGGATCTTTCTGCATTTTCTAAAACAAACTTTATCAAGAGCCAAGAGCTGAGAATTCTATTGCTAAATGAAAATCATAGCTGTGGTACCTAAGGCAGAAAGAAGCTGCTGGATTATAGATCATTCATAGCTAGTACTTGTAAGCCACCAAGGGCTGTTGAAAATGTTGTAAGGCCTCTTGAATGACAATTTTTTAAAAATGTAAACAGACCCAGGGCTATAGCTGATGGAAATGTTTACTGTGAACAATACATTCAATGAACTTAGCCTATGTATCTTTTTTTGATTGTTTATGAAAAATAAGACCCTGGTTTCAACCCATAATAAAAATGTGATTGACTATTTCTGTCATGTCTAAGCCCAACAAAAGCAGTGTGAAATAAAGAAATAATGTTAACTTTAAGACGATTCTTGCTTGGAAGAATTAGGGAAGAAAAAAGTAAATGCATTGAAACAGGAGGGGAAAGAACACAGAAAGGCAGAAGAGAGAAGATCAAACAAGAGAGGTGCTGAAATCACAAGCGAATGCAATAGGCTGTCCAATGGGAGGGTAAGGAGAATAAAAATAGAATGGAGCTGGTGAGGGGAAGTACAGGTAAACTCTCAATTGTCATACTAGAAAGCAGGCAAATATGCAATAAGCTAATGCCTTTTCACTAGCTTAAAGGATATTTTCAAACAAATAAATCCCATGAATCTCTCAGTTGATTTGCAATAGCAATCCTACTTTGAGTTTTACATGAAACCTACAAAAAGAAAATCTTAATACCAGGAGGAAAAAAGAGATATACAGATATGGCCCAGCAGGTGGGTGTGTGGGTGTTGCACAAACCCAGGAATCAGGGCTCCTATAGTCTACTCAGCCATTGCGTAACACTCTGATATTGTGAAGTAGAGAGTATTTTCACCACCTATTGAAATTTACTGGAATTGCGGATGCTCAACAACTTGCAGGATCAAGGGTTTCCAGTGCAAAATAAGTTCAATGACACTCATCTCACAGGGCTGCTGAGAGGTTAAGGAGTTGATCCTTCAATTGTGAATATTCACGTGAATAAGTTTTACTCATATGAGTGAAGGTTGCAGGATCAGATCACCAATTAACAAATGTCAGCAAAGTACTGTGAGGTTCTTGAATAAAAGGTGTTGTGGGAGTACAGAGTATTATAATTAAAACATCCGATTTATTTCTACAAATTGGGCCTGGTCTTTACAAAATCAAAGTACCACAGCTCTGGATCCTGAGAAACTTGAGAGAAACTTCTCACAAAAGCCTTTTCATAGTAAAGTGTTGTATTCTATATATTAACAAAGATAAAACAAGATATCAGTTGACATTTTTGAAAGCTTAAGGATGCCTGAAGGAAATCTACTTTTCAGTCTATACTTTTATGCCAAAATTTACCATTTACCAGGTCTACAGCAAATTATTTGCTACTCACTAGGCATTGAAAGTGGTGAACAACAACAGGAAAGTTCTCCAAGAATATAATAATAATTAAACTCCCTTCAGGGCTAAATACTACTTTGATAAAGTTAGATTAACCATTAAAAAAAAGATCAATAATTCCTGGCTGATTTCTAAAGAATTGCTCTTAGTTATGTGAATTCAGAACGCAGGGCCAGCCCACAACATTTTGGCACCTGAGGCGGGGACCTCAAATGATGCCCCCATACCTCCCTCGCTTGGGCCCAAACTTGAAAAGTCTCAATTCTGCTTCTTCCTGTTCTACTCCTCTCATGGTACTGCTCTGCTACCTACCCCAATAAAGGAGAACTAACAACTTAAAATGCCTTGTTCAAAAATTTTAAGTAACACTTAACTTTCAAATGCCTGAACAGCAAATGTAACTTTTCTTGTCTGCATATTAAACACTGGCATTTTTATTTGTTTGAATAATCAAAGTGTTGCTTTCTGTGCTTTCTTGGTTGCAAAAATTTGAACTGCTTCCTGCTGAAGGTCCACAGTGTAGGCCAGCTCATGCTCTATTGAGATGGTTGCAAGGCCGACCAGCCTCTCCTGTGTCATTGTGGAGCATAGATGTGTTTTTATTCAGCTTGGAGAAGCTGTGTTCTCCACTGGCAACTGTTACAGGAAGTATTAGAAGTATGCGGAGAGCAACAAAAGCATTTGGAAAGAGGGTGGTCATCTTATTTGTGCACATATATTCCAGAACAGCCTTTGGAGTTGATCCTGTTGAAATGTATCTTGAAAGGGCTTTGAGTTCATCACCTAAATCACTCACATCAATATCGCGCATGTTATCATGTGTCAACACTGTCTCTAGAGCTCTGCATTGCTGGTGTAGGTCTTCTTCAGGTATAGTGAGGAGTTTTGGAATATCATACAACATCCCAAATATATGAGCTGCATGAAACATTCTTCAACTGACTGTATTGCACAATCTAGCACCTGGTTAAAGAATTCAACTTTGAATTGTTGTTTGGGGTCTCTTATGGGATTTTCCCATGCCTTGTAATCAAAATGTCTTCTTCGGTGACTCTTGTGTTCTTGAATGGGTGGGAAAATAGCTTCAGTGTGAAGTTCCTCTGCCAACTTCTTCAGAACGTTTTGAACGTGCACTCTTCAGAATGTTTTGAAATCTCTCATCTGACTGGTAAGACTGTAGGTATGACTTTGCTTTGTCCAGTTGTTCCATTGCTCCAGATATATCAAGGTCAACACCTTGGTGTCTCTTGCTTACAACATTTATTTCAAACAGTATGTCATGCCACAACACTAAGCCACACAGAAATTTGAAGTTATGTATGTTTCTGGTGATTCCATTTCCCTCTGCCACTGTTCTCTCACAAACAGTTCCTGTCATAGCATTATCCTCCATAATGGCAACTATGGCATCATCTATCTTCCCAATTTGGTGTTTGATAGGCTTTATCGCCTCCACTTGACTTTCCCATCACGTGGCACTCAGTGGTTTCAGTGTCAGAGAGGATGTTCCCACATGTTGCTTCAAAAATTGCCATCGATGAGTTGATGCAGACAAAAATACATAGATGCTTTGAATTACATTAAAAATTCAGCAGCCTCACTAGAAGCTGATGCTGCATCACTGAACACCAAGTTCAATGTATGAGAACTGCATGGGACAAAAAAAGCTCAAGGGTTTAACTCTCGGATCCATGTCTGCACTCCTCTGTTCTTTTCTCTCATGTTGGCACCATTATCGTAGCCCTGACCTCTCATGTCAGCTATCGCAATTCCCGTATCTTCCAGCTTTTTAAGAAGCACATTTGTCATACCAGCTCCTGTAGTATCATCAATGTCAAAAAATTCTAGAAAATGCTCTCTGACAGTCACCATTGCCGGGACATTTTCACTAGGCTTTGTTGTTGTTACAAAACGCACCTTGAAAGTCATTTGTTCCATATGGCTGATGTCAGGTGTGCAGTCCAGAATAACAGAGTAATATCTTGCTGACTTGCTCTTGGGGGTGCTAGAGAGGTACATAAGAGGCTCCTCCTCCTCTCTCTCCCTGCAGCTCCTGCTGCTTTCTCTTATTCCCTCTCACCTTTTCTCCTGCCTGCCTGTTATGTCTCTTGTGCCCTCCTTCCTCCAACATAGCACTCCACCATCTCTGTGAATCTAGACCAGAGAGAATATATATGCACCAGCAGCAGACACAATTTTCTACACTCTGGGTCCTAGTGCCCCCCTCACCAGTCTGGCTCCTGAGGCGGTAGCCTCAGTTTGCCTCATGGTAAGGCCAGCCCTGTCAGGATGGGAAATTAAGGAGTATCATTCAGAACCACTGCTTTCCACCTTCTGGTTCTCAATTCTAATCCTATGGTTGAGCTTTTTTAGACTGCAGGAAAGCAGAAAGTGAAAGGTGCCATGGATTATGCACTCCCTCTGGATACAAAATAAAACACATTATTTTGTCACAAAAATCATAGCATTTGCAAAATATTAGTCTAGGAGAAGCATTGTGAGTCCCAAAAGAGTATTTTAAGTGCTTTTACTGAAAATGTTTTCTTCTTTTCTTCCAACATTGACAGAAAGATTGTCAGATGGCAAGACTAGAAAGAAGGGGAGTGTGAGATATGCAAGCCTGAAGCTAATAAACAAATAAAACACATTATTTTGTCAGTAAACTGCAGGATCTTTAAAATATTATACTTTAGGAACTTTTCTTAACTCCAAAGCTGTCCATATTAGGTGTCTGTCTTTTGTATTTTAGATTTAGTTCTCAAATTTAGACTTATTCTTGATAATTTTTCATTTTTAATTGTTTATATGAATGCTCACGTCACTAAGAGAAATAGTCTGCTGCCACTAATTACACTATTACCCTACTCTGCAAGTATCCCATTGATATGAATGGGACTATTCACAGAGTGAAGTACTACTCGATGATGTCCGAATCTGGCTATAAGCTGGTCAGAATTATTATTATTTATTTGTGCCTTAAAAAAAAACCCAAAATCATGCTTGCATGCCAGGTGGGTATTTGCAAGCTCTCACAGCTTTATTCTACTTTGCATTATACAAGGATAGTTCCCATGGTAACTATTACATCATTTGGCACACATACTACCTGAGAAAAACAGAACAATTTAATAAAGAAACACACATCCACCATTGTGTGATCTGAATTGATTTAGCTATTGCATAATTATGTTTCACGAAACAAACAAAAGACTACATCAGTTCTCAGTATCAGTGTGACCACTTGTCTCTCAAAAGTTAACATTTGTTTCCAGTTCATCCCATGCCCAAACCCCCCTCTGCCACTCACATCTTAAAAAACTTGACTCTGCTCAACTATTTTTAAAAATTGCACCCTCCGTCTATAACCCTCCCATTTCCTTCCACATAATTTTGTTCTTTCTCTCCCCCCTCCCCACTCACATAACTAAAGCTGGGAGAGATTGGAGATTTAAAACAAAAACAAAAAAACCTCATCCACGTTAATTTTGAAAAAAGCTGCACCAACAGTGGGAAAAGGAGGATGTTTCCGTCCCACAAAATAAACACATAGAACTGGTAAGTGACAAGTTCCTGATTTCTTCCAATCTCTGCCACTAAGTCCTAGCTGTTCAAAGGGAGTTAGGTGCCTAGCTCTCACTGATTTCAACTAGAGCTGGGTGCCTCAATATCTTTTAACATCTAAACCTAAGTGACTTTACTACTTTGTCTTAATTCACAGGGCAAAATTTTCATTGAGGTGTAATTAAGGCTGAGAGTATCAGTAATTTAAAGGCAAAAATCCTTAGGAGAGTGTTGTAGTTATAAAAACAAAACAAAAACTATTAAAAGGCAGGAAATCCACAGTTGAGGTTAACCTTAAAAGAAACTCAAATGTTTGAAAGTATGAAAATGCAGGGTAGAAAGAAAGAGAGACTGGAAAGGCTGGGGTGTGAGTATCACATTTTGCAGTGCAGTTCAGACTAGTGAGTGGTTGTGTCACCACTGCCCTGTAAACCTGGTGCCTTAAATGCTCTGATGCTGTGACATACAGCCCAGACACCAACAGCCAGAAGACCCTGAGCATCCTCATGGTGTCCAGCTATGACTCAGCACTCTGACCCCGGTAGCCGGCCTACAACACAACAGCCACCAACCTTGAGAACTACTTCTCTCCACCAACTTGTCCTTGTCTCCACCAACCTTGAGAACTACTTGCAGGGTGACCCCAACACACTCCCAGTCCTGAATTTCCCCCAAACCATCTGCTTTGAAGCCTTCAGCTCTTTCCTGGAACTGACAGAATTCATAAAGTTTGTTGCTCCTTTAAAAAGACACAAGCACAGCAGCTCATTACTTCAACTGGAGTTAACAATCAATTCAAACACAGCACTAGCTTGGTTTAGATTAAAAGTGAAACAAGTTTATTAACACAAAGAGAGCTTTTAAGTGAGTTCAAGAACAAGGGATAAAGGCACAATGGTTGTAAGCAAATAAAAGTAAAATTCACTTTCTAAAGGCTAAGACCTAACTCAAGAAGCTACAGCCTTGGGTCAAGGTAGATTTCTTACCAATCAATCTTTTTTTTCTTTCCAGACATGCCTAACTATCCTCTAAGTCAGGCCCTTCCACAGAAGTACAAGGTACTGTCTTCCATGTCTTCCTAGATGAAAGGTCTCTTGCCTAAGTAGGTTTCTCACCTGTATTCAGCTCCCAGAGACTTCAGCCCCCATGGCTGAAGGATCCATCTTTTTCAGCTTGCACAAGCTCTGGCCCCTTCTGTCTGACTAGTGATGAAAGCCGAGATGGCTTCTTCTCCCTCATTACGTTTTCCCAAACTCAGTGTTTTTTTCCCCCAGACTGAGGATGACCTCATGCTGTTCTTCCTCTCCTGTGGACTTCCTCTCCCCTTGCTGATTCAAATGTAAATGAAGGACTTCCATTGTTTTGATTCCACCATGCTTAGTTTACATAGGGGACAGGTAGATAGCTGCCCTCCTTCCTGTCTGGGAGAAAACCTCTCTCCCTTTGGTTGGTTACAGATTTTAAATCATAATATCAGTGAATATTCATAATTCCTCATATAATGTTAATACATACATTTCGGAATTATATTATCACCAGTGTATCACCAGTTCACATATGATACCTTGCATGTCCTGCTTGAGCCATTATTATTTGTTAATCTTTTCAGAAGGAACCCCTAAATAATAGAGCATAGCCCTTTTTGCTGCTGACAGCACCTAGCAGATGGTTTACAATAGGAAAATAGGAATTGCAATAGTGGCAGGCCAGTGTGCATTTAGACGCAGATTCAGGACCACATTTAAGCACATGCCTAAGTTCATCCCTATTCAGCAAAGAAGTTCACTAGCGCTGTTTGAAAAGTGGGAGAAAATATTCACAAAAGAATTTGAAATGTTGAAGTTTCATTCTGTGGGTTTCATTACTTCTGTTTTAATTGTTTATAAAATTATTTATTGAAAATGGTATTTTTCTTTTCTGAAATTTTTATTTTTTTAAATTTTAAAACTTTTCCATTTATTTTTATGCTCCCTTTTCTTCCTAATTTTCTCCCCCTGTTTTTCTTTCATCATTTTGCCACTGAAAATGGTGAAAACAAATAGGGAACTAATTGAAAACAAGGGGGGGGGGAGAAAAAACAAAGCTATTTTTGTTTGTATTCTAATTATTGAAAAGCATGGAACATTTGAAAAAAGTTTTTTTTTTTTTTAAATTCTGACTTAATAAAGACTCTTTTTCAATTAAAATATTTTTCAGTTGGCAATCTCTAAACTTAAACATGTTTTTAATTTTAAGCAAGTTTCATTGACTTCAATCATAGTTAAAAGCCATGTGTTTTGCTTAATAGAGATGCTTTTCTGAATGGATGCTCCAGTCTGTTACCCACCGTATGACAATGGCAGTACTACTTCAGAGGAACGTGCAAGAAAAATGAAAGCAGATTTTAAAAGGAGCTTAGCACCCAACAGCACGCACTTAGATGGGCAATTCTGGAATAAACAGGAGAAATTCCTTCCTAACACCATCAATGGTTGGCTTATGCCCTGGAGCATGAGGGTTTATTCCAGATCAATTTATTTTTTGAATCTACTATTTAATGTAACTATGGATGTTCTCATTATCCATGTAATGCCTTAATAATACAGCAATTAAAGAGTTTCAAAATGTTCATTGCTATAGTATTTTCCCTGCATGCCCTCTGGAGGTATTCCAGTCATTTGAGTCATAATTCAGCTCTTTGAAAAATCCCAAATATGGATTTCTCTGGTAATAAGCATTTTAAAATTTCCTGCATATGTATTTAATGTTTATCCAATAGGAAGTAATGGTTACACATCCATTGGTTATATGTAGCTTTATAATTTCAAATGCTTCTAGTTAGGTAAGAAAACATATCTACTTGTGTCATTAGTGTTACAAGAGACACAGAAATCAGGTACATAAAATCATTTATAACAAAGTACTCAACTCTCACAGTTCCTGGAGCCCTGAAACCAGGTCAGCATAGATGCAAACTCCTCAGAGTGTATTTCTTGTTTGAACATGGGAATGTGCGTGGGGGAAGACTAACAACTTACTATGTATAGAAATACTCAGAGGGAATGAAAAAGAAGACATATAATTAACCAATATCCACCCTTCCTACAGGGTCTGTTTAACATTTATTAGTTTACTCAATATTTCTATGTCAGGGAGAGGGTGTTTCTCAAATTCCCATGAGGGCATTATATGCTCCCAATGTTGGAAATGTCCTCCCAACCTTACACATAGGTAGAAGACTTCCTTCACTACTGCCTGCTATCAGATTATAACCTTACTTTTTTTTAAAAAAAAGGTCCTCCAGATAATTTTTTAAAAGCAGGACAGATTGCATCTTCCTGTGGAAACACTGAAGGAACAGGGCCAAGGGGGAGGAGAGGTGTGAGATTCACCTCACAAAGGTCTCACAATTACCGGGAATAGGGTTTCCTCACTTCAACATGGAACAAGCTGAGGGCTTCAGTCCTCAGAAACCACAGATCCTTGAAGTCTGTGCAAATTTGGGTGATTGGATGCAGGACTGGTGCCTCTGCACTGGTTCCAGGATCTCCTTTAGCTCCCTGACAGAGTATGTCCAATACATCTGTGCTATTAGATGCTTCTGAGCCCTTCTGTGCCTTGTAAGCTGTCTCCAAAGGGGATCCCATAGTGTGGAGGTGGTGCCACCACAAATTAATGCAGAATCAGGTTGTATTAACTTTTCTGCAGATTTCCTATGAGGTTGGTAAGGAAGGGGGTAATTTGCAGTTAACCAGCTCCACCCTCAATCCTTTTTTCACATGTGGATCCCGAAAACAGTGAGATATACTCTGCTCATGAAGGATGGGGATGGTTCTGTGGAGTGGCTGACCTCCCTCCCTACGTTGAGCTACTGGATGAATAGAAAGCTGTTGAAAGCTTCAGTAGCATACAGAAATCATAGAAATGTAGGTCTGGAAGGGACCTCAGTAGTCACCTGGTCCAATCCCCTGCATTCAAGGGAGTCTAGTAATAACTAGACCATACCTGACAGGTGTTTATCTCACCTGTTCTCAAAAACCTCCAATGGCGGAGATTCCATAACCTCCCCAGGCAATTTGTTCCAGTGCTTAACCACCCTGACAGTTAGGAAGTTTTTTCTTAATGTCCAACCTAAACCTCCCTTGCTGCTTCTTGTCCTATTCTCAGAGGTTAAGGAGAACAATTTTTCACCCTCCTCCTTGTAACATCCTTTTATGTACTTGAAAACTATTATATGTCCCCAGAGTCTTCTATTCTCCAGACTAAAGGGATTACACAGGGTTTATGTGTCAAATGAAAACCTTGATATCTCCCCTGTTAGGCAGCAGAGATGGTGGCATCTTGATTTGAGGCCCAAATGAGTTGAAGAAAGGTTTCATCACCACATTCTTCCCTGTGAGCAATCACTTTCCACCTGCTAGCTCCATGGTAATTCCCACAGCCAAAGCCATGGTCCTGCCAACTACTCCATGGACACCTGGGTCAAACTGTGTGAAACAGCTTACAGGATTGATGCCTGAATCTTCACTTAAACTCAGGATCAGTGCTTTTGTATCAGAGTAAAACCAAGTACTCGGCACCGGAGCAGTAGATCTGATCCACATGCTATCCCAGATGTTCGCGTGGCATGTATTTTCAAAACTCGTGCAAATGACACACTCAATGCAATGTTTCATACTTTCTTGTGATATTTTTAAAAGTGACAAAAATAACAATGGCAAAAGAAAGTTTTAGAGAAAATTAGAGCAATATAATTGCATGGATTTAGCTAAAATTATCACCAAAAAATGAAGAAATTCTGAGTCAAGGAACCAACTTTGTCTTTTGTGACAGGTAATGCAGAAGGGCAATGAGTACGAAACCCTAGCAGAGAAGTGTCTCAGTAAAAGCCAAGTAAGCAGTTACTGATTCTGGATATATGACAGAGATACCAGCTTTTGTAACCCTGATCCAGATCAGCTGACTGGGTCCCAGAAATAAAGTTCAAGTGCCCTAGCACTCCTGGAAGTCAAAGTATTATAACAGGAATTTTAGGTTCTGATCCTGCAATGTCTACATGGGTAGAGTTCTGTGGCCAGGCAGAGCCCTACTGGAGTCTGGGGCATTTTGTATGGTGCAGCAATCCATCCACACACAAGAATTTGTAGAACTGGGGCCTTAATTATCATAGAACCTGTGATTCCTAAGCACAGTAGGGTGAGTGAAGGATAAGGACAAAGAGAAGACAAATGAGGGTAGGATGATCTTTCAGCAGTAAGAAGGGAATTGGGAAAACCTAAACAAAGTTATGTTTGTGACAGGAATAAATGTGTTGTCCACATTAATATTTGTTGTGTTTGGTGTTGCATAAAAATTAACTGAGCTGCCCCACCTATAAAATTAAAGGAGGCATTTCTTTTTCAATATTTTTTCCAGTGCAAGCGAAAAAGGAAGAAAGAAACTCAGATGAACAAAAGGTTTCAGAGTAGCAGCCGTGTTAGTCTGTATTCGCAAAAAGAAAAGGAGGACTTGTGGCAACTTAGAGACTAACAAATTTATTTGAGCATAAGCTTTTGTGAGCTACAGCTCACTGTATCCGATGAAGTGAGCTGTAGCTCACGAAAGCTTATGCTCAAATAAATTGGTTAGTCTCTAAGGTGCCACAAGTCCTCCTTTTCTTTTTAAGATGAACAAAAGTTGCTTGGTTGATTAGTACAACAGGCAACATTCTTACCGCTTTCCCACACTGTCAAGGGCAATATAAAGCTGACAGATGCCAAAAGTCCACAAAAGAAACAATGTCATAAAATTCTTTCTGCTAAATAAGGGATATTAATTTCCCCTTGATTAGTGTGCATAGCTCCCATTAGAGTTAATGGGGGTTGTGCAAAAACACTGAGGATAAAATAGATACCTGTGTTTGGACTCTGATAAATCGCAATCTTACATTATCATCCCACAGGGGCTGTACTATTACACTTCTGTTTGCTGGTTCCTGAACACCTCTTCTGATGGCCTAGTCAGAGCCTTTGGTGCTCCTCAGTGTGAGCTTGATCCTAGGCACCGTGAAATTATTAGGTCTTCCTGTAGGGTTTGGCAGAGATTGATGCTGATGAATTCCCATGCTAACGGAAATAGGGAAATGTCTACTCTGGTAAACGATGAGCCAAATTCTGTTCCCACTTACACTAGTTTAAACCCTGAATAGTTACACTGACTTCCATGGACATACTCTTGATTTATGTGCAATGTAATCGAGTTCAAAATCAGGCCTGCTATTGCTTCTGTTATTTCTGTACCTGCCCTTGTCTTTCTGTGGTGGGTTTTTTTTTTTGGGGGGGGGCATATTTTTCATCTTCTCCTGCCTTCATTGCTGCCATTTCTACATCTGCCCCTGCTTCTACTGCTGCCATTTGTGCATCTGCTTCATGTTGTTCAACTTGTATGGTTTTGTCAGTAGTAAGGGACAGTGAAGGTTATAATTTACTTTCCTCAGCACACACACAAACTCACTCTCCTTATACTTATCCTGTCACTGTCCCATAGCTCATACATTTCTCTTTAGTACCCCAACATCTTTCTCTCCCACCAAAGAAGAAAATAATTTACATATTAATTATAACTTGTCTAGTAAAAATGAAACAGACACCTGTAATTATGCATAGGCACCACACACTTGCACATTGCTAAATCAATGACAAATGGAAAAGGGAGCTCATTAAAACGAATCACAAATTTACTGCATAATACATCTAGATTTGCAGAACATATTAATTCAATGGGGTTGAAATATGTGATATTAAATAGCATGTGTGAAGAAACCTTCAAGAGCAATTTAAATAATTATCCTAGTGCTGGATAGTATATTGTTTGTTTGTTTTCCTCATGCCCAGTTACTAATGCCTGGATCCTAAAAGGTATTTAGGTACCTAACTACAGTTGATTTCAGTGGGAGCTAGGTGCCTAAATACCTTTGAGGATCTGAGCCTGAATTCCTTAGTTAAGTTACAAAATTCTGTTTTACAAAACATGGTTTTCAGCAGAATTTGCCAAGCTAGGTTTATCACTTAACACTGGGGCCTATCTTCTTCTCTCAGTTAGAATAATAATAATAATAATGCTTTGAAAGTGTACAGTTCCTTCCCCCCCCAAGGTGTTGAAAGCACTTTATACATGTTAATGAATTAACCCTGAAAGATAGGCACTATGATCCCTACTTTATGGATAGGAAACCAGAGGCACGGAGAGTTCGGTGAGCTGCCCCAAATCCACTTTTGGAAGGGTTTCCACTGGAGAGATTGAGACAGTCCCACCCCACAATATCCCATGGCCAAGGGATGAGGGGATTGTCTTAGGAGATGGGAGATGTTGGTTAAAATCCCTGCTCTGCATCAGCCTAAGTAGGAATTTTGAACCTGGCTCTCCCACATCCTGGGTGAATGCTCTAACTGCAAGGCTAAAGATTAGGAGAGGCTGCTCATCCTCTGGCTGCGTCTTGTTTGAGGGCAGATCAAGGCAGGTGGAATGCCTAATTTAAGGCTCCCAACAGGGTTTAGATGTGAAATAGGCACAAGCCATCAGGATTTAGGCAGCTTTTCACATGCTCACTGGAAGATTTTTAAAGTACTTTATTGATGGAAACTTAGGCACCCACAAGGTTGGGAGGCAGCTGAACAGGATTTTTTAGGATCTGAATTTTGGATTTATGCTCATAAAGTGACAGCTATTTGCCTAAATCCCTTTGTTGGTCTAACCTTCAGAATTTAAAACTTCATGGGAGGAGCAAGGGGAGGGAAGGAAGGAAGTGGATGCAAGGAGAGAAGTTTTGAGATGTGATTTGAGATGTGTTCCAGAAACAGGTTCTTATAACTATCTGGAAACTGGTTACCTCAGATTGCTTTAGGTCTGTTGCCAATCAGTTTGGTGTTGCAAAGTCAACTGTGGGTAAAGTAGTGGCTCAAGGTTTCTGAGGTAATCAGGTGTGTGGTTTATCCCAAAGTGGCAGCTATAAAAGATATTCCTGAAGTAATATCTGGCTTTCAGAGAATGGAGTTTCCAAACTCCGCCCATGGCCGTTGATGGGACTCATCTGTCCACAGTTTGCCCTCCATAAGGAGCACTTGACTACATAAACTGAAAAGCATACTACTGCACTGAGATTCAGGCCCCTGTGGACCACAGAGGCTGATTTATGAACAACAACATAGGCAGCTGTGGGAAAGTTTATGATGCCATAGTTTTTCATTGATTGGGTGTCTACCTTGATGGACAGTCTGGGACACTATTCTCACCAAATGTCATTGTCATAAAAGGAGTTACTGTCCTCCCCACTATTCTGGGGGACCCTATGTAGACCCTTGGCTTATGAAACCATACTCTGATCTCACAGGCCCTGGCAAAAGAATGTTTAATTGCACTCTCAGCAGATGTAGCATGGTTCTTGAATGTGTGTTTGGCAGATTGAAATCCCATTGGAGATGTCTACAGACCCATTTGTATTCCAGCATAATGAATGCAGTCTGCATTACTGTGGCTTGCTAGGTTCTTCAAACTCTAAGAGTGAGCCATTTCCTCCTGAATGGAACTGTGACAGTGATGGACTGCTGAACCAGCCAGAAAGCACACCTACCACAGCTGGAGCTGGACGTACCTGGACAATGGAAGTCAGGGATCCCTTGTGCTCCAACACTCTGGACTTGCATGGGCCAGTGGAAGAGGGATAATACTACCTTTATAAATGTGCTTGGGTGGAGCAGGTGATTGATTACTCGTGGGAGTGGGGTGATTGCCATGCAATGTACTTATGAATGCCCTGACCACTCATCAGATGGAGTGGGGGAGGAGGGAGGGTTGGTTCACAGTGTGGGTTGATGTAAAGAGGTGATTGATGTATGGATTGATGGAGATAACTGTACTGAGAAATAGTGTTTGCATTCAACTTCCCAATTGTCCCTGATCATGTTTACGTCTTTATTATTTGAAATACACATTCTGTAAATTTTCTTAATCAAATGAAAAGATTTATTTATAAAAAGTACATTAACCTGTTGCCAGTTGTCATTACCAAAATAAAAAATCGGTAACAACAAACCCGTTAGAAAAAGGAACAAAGTTCATGAACAAGTGCATACAGTGAAACTGTACAAGATAGAAACCCCCTACTGTTGCATGTTCTCTGCACTGTCCCATTCTCCTTTCCCTTCCTTCCACATTTGCTACCCCCTTGGTGCCAGCGGAGAGAGGTGGAGGTGTTCACAGAGGAGGGGTTCAATATAGAGGACTGCATAGGGCGCAGTTGCCCTGCCCAGCCACTCAGAAGGCCTGATTGCATTGGCTCCCAGCTATGGAGTTGTCCCAGCTGTTCCTGGGCTGCAGCATAGGGTACCCTGGAGGGAACACAGGCTGTGTGCAGAGGGTATAGTAGGAGACAGTACTCTTGTGGCCATTAGTGGTAACCGCCACTCTAGCAGTTCTTTCCGGTGAGCTCTGTCCTCCTCCCTCAGCCACCATTCTTGTGCAAAGCAAATGCCTGCTCCCTTGCTTTAAACCTGTTCCCAGCCCAGGCTGTGCAGCCAGCTTGAGCCTTCCTGCTTGCCTTTCACCATGCCTTTCCTCTAGCTGAACTCTGTCTTTGGTTTGGGACTCACTTGCTGGCCCTGTCCAGAACTTCAACCATAATTTAATCACGGAAACACTTCTTTTTGTATGAGTTCATGAAAGTGCATTGACCCAGGCTTTGTCTGCACTGTGGGCAAGCTGTGCAGGTACTGCAGCCTGTAGAGATTGTGGGGCCTGGAATAGGACAAGACACAGAGGGGTATTGTCTCAAATAGAACAGTGCCAGAGCACAGAAACAATCCTTGTGGAATTTCAAGGACATAAAATGTTACTTTTTAAAACCAAACTTCAATATATTATGAGAGGAATGTTTCAGACCACAGAAACTCCCTGGACACAGCTGGGTTATTCACAGGAAAAGAAGTGCAGAGACAAGAGTAAGTTAAAAATCACAGCTGCTTTAAAAAAAAATTGCAGAGCAATTTGGCTTCGGGAGACGATCAGTGCTCAAGCTATGAAAGCTTTTTCTATCATTTCAGGTATCCCACATTTTGGAGGACATAACAGTTCTTGTTGTGCCAGAATAACAAAGAGGGGTGTCAGTCCAAGCTGACAGTGGGAAACAAGTAGCGTATGCTACCAAAGTATTCAAATGTATATTGACTGAACAGCACATCTCTGATTGAAGTGGGGTGGTCAGCTATCAAGTTGGCCCTGGAAAATATGCCCTTCCCCAAAATGTGACTACCTATGTGGAGTTCCTGCTTCAGGACAAGTTTGTAGCTGTCAGCACCTAGGACTGGGTTAGAATTAATGTGGGAATCCACTGGATGCTGTGTTAGCTTCCAAATAGTTTAGCTTGTTATGACTTTGTGCAAACATACAGAACTCCACTTCCATCTTCTTTATCTCACCCCCCAACACATTTCTGGACAAAATTTTAAACCCCAGTCGTATTTGGGACAAATGATTTTGTCACTTATGCACTACATGGACTACATTTATGTTAATGGCCTAGATCTGTAACTGGAACACATTTCCACACTCCCCTCCCCCGCCCCCATTCCCTGTTTTCAGGAGGTCCATTACAGTGTGCAATGGTTCAGAGGGATGTACCAACAGGGATGGCAATGTAAGGTTGCTATTTTTAACAAATAAGAATGCGCTAATAAAATCTGTGCTTCTCCAGTAAAAAAATCACTTTTCAAGGTTTTTAAAAATGTTTGCATTTCCCAGTCACCATTTTGAATTCCAAATGGTTGGTGGCAGCAGGGGGGACCCCAAGGGGCTGGGATACAATCACCATTAAAGTACACACGCTGCTTGCTGGGGCTTGTAATAACTTCTGCATGCTTCATAGAACAGAAATCCCTCCCATTCCCATATTAATAAACATTAAAATGGTGCCAGAAACTTACCAGGCTCCAGGGTCGATTCTGCCTCTGCCATTTTTGTTGTGGGTTCCACGGTGGGCCATTCCTCAGGATGGGCATCAAAGAGCTCCGCTGATGCAGCCCCGGGGTGTGCTTCAGCTGATCCTGTGGCAAAGCCTCCTCTGGAACTGGTGTCGATAGCAGAGTCACTGTAGCTGGCCTCATTTGGCACCTGCTGCTGGCTCCCATCATGGTGCCTGCAGGTTGTCATCCCAGGTCATTGTGCACTGCACTCAGCTCAGTACCCAGCACTCAGTCAAACTCGTCATAAAATGGGCATGATGATGGTGAGTTGCCTGTGGTACAGTTCTGGTCTCTGGCTTCCAGGTGGTTGGTCTTGAGCCACTTAATCCGCTCCCTGTCCTTTAAATTTCCAACACTGCCAGCTTCTTTACTATTTGCTGGTCTGAATGGTCAAACCAGGCTCTCTGACTAAAAGCCACTCTTTTGTTGGCCTTGCACCAAGGACTAACCAAAATCTGGATGTGTTCTCATGACCATGAAGCTGTGCACTTTCCTAAGGAGTTCTTCTGGTCCATTGCAAATGCAGAAAGTTCTCAGAAGGTGTCTTTGCAACTTGGCGATCAGAATAAAATGGAAGGGTTTAATGCTCACTCATCAAGTTACTGAACTACAACAAGGAAGGTTGCTTCCATTTGCCTGGAATCAACTGGTAATTCTTGGGAGAGAGAGGACAAAGGAAGTGGGCACATGGGATTGTGGGATAGTTTTGGCAGACTCCCGGGACCCGAGACCAGAAGGCCGCATCTACACTGCAAAGCTATAGGCTTGAACCATGGGTCCTGGCTTGATTCGAGTTCAAACCCTCTACCCTTGCAGGCTCCTAGGACTCTGGGTATAAGACTGAGTCCAAGAGATTTGTGTGCAGACAAAAGGTGGTTTGGGCTCAGGCATGAGTCAGAGCCTGGGTTTATATTGCAGTGTAGACATGCCCTCAGAAACCTAAATAAATGGCTCAATTTTTAAAACAGCTCAGTTCCCATTTAGGAACCTAAATGAAGTGGGTGGATGTACAACAGTGATCAATTCCCAGCAACTCATAAGAAAACCATGGGAGGTGTTGAGTGCTTTTGAAAATCCCTCCCTATAATAATGAGAGTGTATGTATATTATTTAATAGCAATTCATTTATTGGACCACAGTGAATTCTACTTTTTGTATGGTCCTTTTATTGGGGTCTTGGAATTCCTCCCTTTGGATTTTTTCTTTCCTGGGGATACACAATCTGAAAGGTTTAGCCACCTTTCCAGACGTGATCTGAAGTGAATCTTCTATTACCTCAATTAAGAATTGTCCAGACCATTTTCAGCATTGAGAGAAAATCAAACTATATTCCTTTGACACAACAGGCTCCTCTGGCCTTTCCATGTGCTGAGCCACCCTTCAAGGCCAAGTGGGGATTCTATTCAAGTAGTTATAAATGATTAATTTGTTTAATTCAGACCTATTCTTTTGTTTTCTCACTTCACATAGGACTGACATGCTTTTGTTATTCTATTTCAGGTGGTTTCATATTTGGTTTATGCCCACAAAAGACAAAAGGAATGAAGATGTTACAATCAGGTCATTACCTTGTAATTCTCTTCCTGGCCAAAAAAGAAAGAAATTGACTGGATCAATAATAGAGGGAGTCTCTTAAATTTTATATATAACTTTATAAGGGTAGAATCTAGACCTACTCATGAGCAACACTAAAGGATCACAGTAGGGGGTTTTCTTTTAATTGTAAGTTCTAATGAAAATACTACATTTTAAACTTGTTTCACATTTGATGGAAATTTTGCTTAAATATTTTTAACTCAGCATAATCACAGCAGTTATACTGATGAAATATTTCCTACAGGAAAACATTAATGCATGCTGGAAAAAGTGCTCATCAGATTTGTATTGCTGCATGGCAACAACATATGAACATATGACATTTCTCATGCCTTCAATATAGTGTAATTGGTAGGTGACATAACATTGAGTGCTTTCAAATTATCTTTCATATTTAGGCCTTCTATATCTACATGATGGATAGTGTGGTATTAAATACTTTCTCAGAACAAAATTAGACTAAAAATAGCAGTTTTCTGTCAATATGTACTTTTGGAAATGACAGTTTTAATCTTTTCAGGGTCTGCTGATAATGGATGTTCAAAGATTCTTTCATCAAAAGTGACCTTTAGACCTCTGGATTCTAAACCAGGAAAGGCTTCAAAATAAAGAACATTCATCTGAGCTGAAATAATAATGAAATAGTGACCATTAGGTCAATCAGCTTAACCCCCACCCCCCGAGCTATGTGTTGCCTTCTTGCTATTTTGTTTGGCAAAAGCATAGTAGGGGTGGATTAACCTCAGCTTTACTTTTCAATAAATGCACTAATTACAATTGGAGAGATTTATTTCGTTCCTTGGTGTTCTAATGTGTTTTTTTTTTAATTTAGAGCTTAGTCCCTCTGTAAGATGTGGTTTGCAAAGTTTGCAAATTGGTACCCTTAGCCACCTAAAAGGGTTAATTATCTCAGTGTACCAGAGTTGGCTGATTCATTTAAAAATGTGATTAGTGAATATTTTTAGTGAATAAATATGGTGATTTTTATTCATGGAGTCATCTTATTCATTGTTCCTCAGTGTTCTGATGTAGGTCAGCATTGCCATGACTAGCTGATGTGCTTCTTTACCAATGGGCACACTTTAGTCAAATGCCCAAGGTATGGCAACTGCAAAGGTCACTGCCATCCTGAAACCAGGGAAAGCATCTGATGATCTAAAAAATAGAAGGGATAATATCATTGGATATTAAAAAAGGATAATATCATTGCTATGCATAACATACAAGTTCTTCTAGAGCTACTCTAGAGACTTATAGCCATCTTTGAGGGCTACATCACTAAAGAGCATTCTGTGTTCAAACTGGGGCAAAGCACTTTTGGTCAGGTAATTACACTGACAATCCACATATAAGCTGGCTACCAAAGCAGTCTCAAAACAGCAATGGCCTTTGTGGACCTGTCCTTGGCATAGGATACGACTTGGTGGGATGTTCAGCTTCAGAAAGTGTTGAAAATATTGTGTTTCAGAGCAATACTGTGCCTACTGACTGTCATGCTCACATGTCACAAGTTTCATGTACATCTAATGGAATAGACCAGCAGATGTATTGAGCAACAGGCTCCTACGGAACTCCATCTTGGCACCATCACTATTTAATATGTATAGCATAGCAGTGACACATCATTGACCCAGTGATGGAAAAGCTACACCACTTATCTCGACATACGTACATAAATAAATACCCAACATAAAGCTAGGTAAAATTCTGCATGTTAAACTGAGTTTCCCTGTGAATTTGTGCAGTCTGAAATACCAAAACTAAAAGTGAAATATGTGGGGAGGGGAGAGGCAAGTCCATGTGGACTGAAGCTAAAAATGTGGCCTGACAATGGAACGTAGGCAGTAGGCATGACAAAGGACAAAGAGGGCCAGCAGCCTAGATAGGTCTGCAAGCATCAGTCATGGTAAATGTAGTGGTAATGCATCATAAATATAAGATTAATGGATTATTAAGGCCATAAGTGAACATTTTCTTGCCTAGTCTAATCTCCTGCATAACTCATGCCATATTTAATTTTCCACTTCCACTGCAAAGGCTGCACCAGTATTTGAACCTAGGACCTTTTGCACCATAAACAAGACCATACTGTTAAGCTCCCAATTTTTACCACTTTTTTAAGCAGATTATATAGCATTTGAATATGCAACCCCTTGTATGAATATCCAGAAACATTCCACAGCTCTACCAGACCATTCTATTGAGGTAGTGCCCTGTAGCAGTGACTGAGACAGAAACGGTATCGGGGGTGGCCGTGTTAGTCTGTATCCACAAAAACAACAAGGAGTCCGGTGGCACCTTAAAGACTAACAGATTTATTTAAGCATAAGCTTTCATGGGTAAAAACCCACTTCTTCAGATGCATCTGAAGAAGTGTTTTTTACCCACAAAATCTGTATGTGTGTGTGTGTGTGTGTGTGTGTGTGTGTGTGTGTGTGTGTAGAGAGAGAGAGAGAGAGAGAGAAACAGGCTACTCAGAATCTCGCACCCTCTCTGCTCCCGTTTTAGATCACCAATTCCAAAAACATCATGTTTATCGTTCTCCTACAGGATGTACTACTACAGACAAGTTTAATGGATAAAGATGCCAGCTAAAGTCAAAGAAAAATACCTCTAGCGACCTTACTTGCTAGGTAGAGGAGAGTGTAAATAGAATTGCATCCTGAAAAATAACCCTTGAGTGCCCAAGAGACCTGGATTTTCCCCCATTATCCATCACCACCAGCAGCATTGACTTTACTCAGGCTCACATCAGTTTGGTCCCAAATGCTCTCTCTAGAATTCTTGGATTACTGCAATTTCAGATTTTTTGCAAAAGTTCCACAAAAAGAAAATAAACATGTTATTCCACTTCTATTGGCCTTATGCTATGTTAAATGAATGCTATAGTTTAAGGGATGAAACCATTCCTGGAGTATTGCATTCTACTTTGTTGTTTTAACACAGATTGTGTTAAGTTATGACTGATTGGATAGCTCATGGGACAGTGTATTATAAGTGGACCGAAACATGTGATGAGGCATGAGGGAGTGGAAATCTTACAGGAGAAAAGCTTAAAGAAAAGCACTGTTTCCTTGGGCCAAATTGTGACTCGTTAGTCTTGCTGGTGAGCCATTACGACTATCATGTGAGTAACTGCTCACCAATAGGAGCAATGGAATCACGCTGGCCATTGCCTACTAGAGAAGTAGTAAGACTTTGTTTTGCCAAGACTGCTATCTGAATTCAGCTTTTAGCCCACAATTCTGCCTGGGGAAGGATACACAAATTTCAGGAGCACAAGTTTCACTGACTTTCTGTGAGATCTTTTTTTTTTTTTTTAAACAATTATATTGCATAGGACCTGGAGGCGTCAGCCAAGTTTAGGCTAGACACTGTAAATATAAGGCCAGACTGTGATACCCTGACTCCTGCTGTATATACTTTACTGAACAAAGGGGCCCATTTCTGAAGTAAGGAGTTATTCTGCATATCATGCTCTGGCCCATAAGGCAAATGACAATCTCTGCTCTAAGGACCTTACAATTTATAAGATATGACATTGCACGTGGATGACAAATATCCAGATGTGGGATCCCATGAGGAAGAGATAACAATAAGATGTTGTAGCATAGACTAGTTATGTGCACAATTTATAGCTTGTCAGCAGCAGAAATCTTAGCAGTTTCAAGTCACCACTTCCTTTGCCATTTTCGGAAGGTAGTTTTCTGTATGAATTACAGTAGAAGTAAGTTTTAAGGAGGGACTAAAAGGTCAGGATGGTAGAGGACAAGGGTCAAGAGGTAAAGATGTCGGTTTCACTCTTCAGTGCCCTACCAGAGCAAATTCTACACCCCTTCCTGCAAACCATGGTCAGAATGTTTAGGCAAACACTTATTTGAGCCATAGACAAGTGATTAGAGGTAGCAGAATTAGGCTGTTGTGGGGCAGAAGCATCAACATCTTTGGATAAGCAGCACCCTAGTTCTCCACATTTCAGTGAACAGGAAATACTTCTGCAGTGACAGCCAGCATCGGAAAGCACAGCTGAGGAATGTGTATACATTTTTCAGTGTGTGGTGGGACAAAAGCTAAATCAAAACTAATAAAACTGGCAGTAGCTTATGTCCTGGTATTTAGCTTCAAACACCAACCAAAGAAGAAGAGAAAAAATGATTTGTTGTTCATCCATTCCACATATCACTGTGGGTAGAAATTATTAATTGTGGCGATCCTAGGTTCCTTTGTCTCGTGGAGAAGAATTTCTGGAGTTATTCCCAAATGAAGCTCTCCTGCCTGCTTGTGTTCAGTGCTATCAGCAAGTCCACCAGGCCTATTTGACTTTTAAAAATGTCCTGTAGGAGTGTGCTCTCACACACTGCAAACAAGAATGGGAATGTCTGGTTAACAAATGACTGCTGTAAGAAAATTAGCCCAATGAGCTGTCTGTGTATGTGCATATATGTGAATCTCCCTGTTTCTCTCAGAGCAGAGGAAAGAAAATAAATTGTTACTTTTCCCCTCCTTCCTCTTCTAGTAGGTGGTTGTTATGGACCGAACAGGATATATGTAAATGCAAGCTATTATATTTTTCTAACTATTTTTAGGATACATTCTGAACTACTTAGTTTTACTATACCATTACTTAGGCTTCAAACCAAATAAATAAGGAATTCAGGATTTGTAATCATCAATTTTGTTATAATCATAACATGATAATCATTTTACCTGCACATAGCGGGTAGAATCCTGCCCCCACTAAAGTTAATGGAAGTTTTACTCTTGACTTGAATGGGGCCAGGATTTCACCTAGTCTCTCTCTTTCTAGAAGCATTAATACATACTATAAACAAAAAAGAAAAGGAGTACTAGTGGCACCTTAGAGACTAACCAATTTATTTGAGCATAAGCTTTCGTGAGCTACAGCTCACTTCATCGGATGCATTCAGTGGAAAATACAGTGAGGAGATTTATATACACACAGAACATGAAAAAATGGGTGTTATCATATACACTGTAAGGAGAGTGATCACTTCAGATGAGCTATTACCAGCAGGAGAGCGGGGGGGTGGGGGGGCGGGAGAGAAAACCTTTTGTAGTGATAATCAAGGTGGGCCATTTCCAGCAGTTAACAGGAACGTCTGAGGAAGAGTGGAAGGGGGGAAATAAACATGGGGAAATAGTTTTACTTTGTGTAATGACACATCCACTCCCAGTCTCTCTTCAAGCCTAAGTTAATTGTATCCAGTTTGCAAATTAATTCCAATTCAGCAGTCTCATTGGAGTCTGTTTTTGAAGTCTTTTTGTTGTAATATTGCGACCTTTAGGTCTGTAATCGAGTGACCAGAGAGACTGAAGTGTTCTCCGACTGGTTTATGAATGTTATAATTCTTGATATCTGATTTGTGTCCATTTATTCTTTTACGTAGAGACTGTCCAGTTTGACCAATGTACTTGGCAGAGGAGCATTGCTGGCACATGATGGCATATATCACACTGGTAGATGTGCAGGTGAACGAGCCTCTGATAGTGTGGCTGATGTGATTAGGCCCTATGATGGTGTACCCTGAATAGATATGTGGACACAGTTGGCAACGGGCTTTTTGCAAAGATAGGTTCCTGGGTTAGTGGTTCTGTTGTGTGGTGTGTGGTTGCTGGTGAGTATTTGCTTCAGGTTGGGGGGCTGTCTGTAGGCAAGGACTGGCCTTTCTCCCAAGATCTGTGAGTGTGATGGGTCGTCCTTCAGGGTAGGTTGTAGATCCTTGATGATGCATTGGAGGGGTTTTAGTTGGGGGTTGAAGGTGATGGCTAGTGGCGTTATGTTATTATCTTTGTTGGGCCTGTCCTGTAGTAGGTGACTTCTGGGTACTCTTCTGGCTCTGTCAATTTGTTTCTTCACTTCCGCAGGTGGGTATTGTAGTTGTAAGAATGCTTGATAGAGATCTTGTAGGTGTTTGTCTCTGTCTGAGGGGTTGGAGCAAATGCAGTTGTATCGTAGAGCTTGGCTGTAGACGATGGATCGTGTGGTGTGGTCTGGGTGAAAGCTGGAGGCATGTAGGTAGGAATAGCGGTCAGTAGGTTTCCGGTATAGGGTGGTGTTTATGTGACCATCGCTTACTAGCACCGTAGTGTCCAGGAAGTGGATCTCTTGTGTGGACTGCTCCAGGCATTCCTGTTAACTGCTGGAAATGGCCCACCTTGATTATCACTTCAAAAGGTTTTCTCCTCCCCCCCAGCTCTCCTGCTGGTAATAGCTCATCTGAAGTGATCACTCTCCTTACAGTGTGTATGATAACACCCATTTTTTCATGTTCTGTATGTATATAAATCTCCTCACTGTATTTTCCACTGAATGCATCCAATGCAGTGAGCTGTAGCTCACGAAAGCTTATGCTCAAATAAATTGGTTAGTCTCTAAGGTGCCACAAGTATTCCTTTTCTTTTTGCGAATACAGACTAACATGGCTGTTACTCTGAAACCTACTATAAACAAGGATCACTTCATCCAGTGCTGAAGTGCAACCTCTTATGGGGTGAAATTGAGCAGCAACTGTTTAACAGTGTATTATAATGCTTCATGAGAAGTGAAGAATGAATGATTCATTAAAACCTCAGCATGGGAAAAGAACTGTGTCAAATCATGTCTAAGATCTGCAGATGGGTTTAGGGCATATGAGCCCTGATCATGTCTGATAGCACATGGTCTGGCTGCTGCACCTACTCTGTTGCTTTCAATGGAGTTCCATGTGGGTGCAGCAGTCAGTCCATGCATTATCATTTGCAGGAACAGAGCTGTGGTTAGGTCTCATCTACATTGCAAGATGGCAATGTGATTTAACTATGTTGTTACATAGCCATGTGGTACTGGGTCATTGACCAGTTTGATGTAGTGTAAAGGGAACCTAAAGTATGGGGGACCCACGCCTCACACTCTTTACTTCTACAGCCCTGTTATACTGGGTTCTAGAGAATAACACTGGGCTAAAATGTACTGTGACCCAAGAGGATCAAAAGTGTAATGTAGTGAATTTAGATGACTGGTGAGCTACATCTTAAGAAGTATAATCTCAGTAGGGAGGTCTCCTCTTGCATCTTGTGCAAGTCTTCTTGATTATGCTCCACAAATCAATTTACCAAAAGGAACTAGTGCAGGGGGTGTAGGCTGTTTTGTTTTGGGGGCTGTTTGTGTTGAACTTTTTGACCCTTCATGATGATGGAATGTAATGAATTTGTAATTTGAGGCTGAACATGTACATCTAGTGACAGAGCTGAAATTGCCATTGGTAATGTGAACAATTTGTAAGCCATAATTTGCAGCATTGCAGACAGACTGTAAATAAACAGGGGGAAAAAAACCCTGAAGTGTTTATTTGAAGAAAAGGGCAAAATGTACATTTGAACTGTTTGTAAGTCAAAGAAAGGTAAACATCTTCTCAAAAACACACAGTAGCTTTAAAATTGAGGGGAGGAAGTAATAAAGGGCTGTCAGCACAGGGCAGATGTTGATCCTGATGATTTTACAACTGCTTCCATTTGGAAACCAATTAAAAAATTGAGAACTGGAATAATAATAATAAATACAATCCATCATATATTTGTATTGCATATTTACATTGCACAATATTGCACAGTTATAATGAAATTGTGCAATTATTTTTCAGAGTGTAATTATAAACAATTAATCAATATTACAATAGCACTCAGTGGTCCTAGTTGATATCAGGGCCTCCTTACTGCACAAATATATGAGGATGGGGTTCCCACTCCAAAGAGATTACACATTATACTGATTTGAACAGCTAAACTGTGGGATTTCCACAAATCTTGTGTATGAGGCACTGGGCAGTTGAATTGCCCTAGGAGTAGCACACAGAATGAAGTATATCTCTGTACAATTCCCTCCCAGCTTTCTCCTTTCTCTGTAGGGGGAGTAACAATTTGCTGCTGGGCTGGTTTTACCAACAGCAAATTGTGACATCCTCCACATGTGCTCAAAGCTGCACCTACATCTGGCCTGGAGGCGATGAAGGGGTGGTGCCAAAGTTCCACCCATTATCTGTATTTGCCCACCCACTCTGATTCAACCTGCTCGGGATGGGGTGGGGAATATTGGGAGCACATTGACCACTTATGGCACTAACACATACAGTGGGCTCTCTAGTCTTTTTTGGAAATCTGACCCTCAAAATGTATTTTAAGGTGGATGTGATTTTTTTTATTTCATTTTGTTTCAGTTTTCTTAGGAACAGTTACAGTTAGATTTGGATGTGATTTTTTTTATTTCATTTTGTTTCAGTTTTCTTAGGAACAGTTACAGTTAGATTTGGCAGCAAGTGACAAGCTGTGCACACATCACAAGGGCCTCAGTGTTCAGCTTTAGAACATCAACCCATGTAAACAACTGTTGTGGAAGAAACAATATCATTTGTTTATCCTTTGTCTTGGAAACAAAACAATACACAGGCAGATGGTAGCTAGAAGGACGGACAAAGACTAGAGATAAATAGCACTTTCTAGGCACTGCAGAGTAATTTTTAGAAACCAGAAATACGTACGACGTACCTAAGAATAGAAGCTTCATGTACAGTAGAAGCCAATGATAAAAATATAATGAACTGGCCTGCAAAGCCCTGGAGCTGGGGGAATACAAAGGGGGCGTACAAGACCACTCAGCCAGGTTCAATGTGTGGGGTCAGCCACTGTTCTATGTGCACAGTGCTACATAGATAGCATTTGCCACACAGAGATACAAGATTTGCCATAGACCTTGACTCTAGAATAACTGTTGATATTATGTGGTATCTCTTGGCAAACATTTTACTGGCAGTCATTCTAGATGCAATCTAACAGAAGGCCTTCTCCTGTTCCCAGTGAAGTTAATAAATATACTTATTATCCTTTGTATTGCACTACCCCCTTGAGTCCGCAGCTGAGCTTGGGACCCCATTTTACTAGGTACCAAAACACATGGGAAGGGACAGTCCTTGTGCTGAAAGTTGTATAATCTAAATAGATAAAGCAGTGAGAGAGAGGATGTGTTATTATCCTTATTTTATAGATGAGGGATTGGGCAGTTAAGAGACTTTCCATAGATCACACAGAAAATCTGTGGGAGAACCAGACACCGAAGCCAGCTCTTTGGTGTTCACATGCAGTTCATTAACAACAAGGGCATCCTTCTTCTTTACTGACATGAAAGGAAGCAGGATTAAGCCCATATTATCTTCAATTTAATCGACTTCTTTGTGTAATGAAGGAAAGGCAGGACTGACACATCTTTGTACATAACTTATAGTTCATAACCATACCCACACTTCGTGGCTCAACCAGAGTAATTTGCAGCTAACTAGCTCTAAGAAAATGACCAAAACAATAAAGTTGGCTTTGTCACAGAGATTTGTATTGTACAACATTAAGAATGTAGGGCGAAATTTGATCATCTCCAGAAGATCAGCAGCACAAGGCCTATCCACCACCTATGTTCTACTTAAGGCGAGGATTTTTGCAGCCCTTTTGTTGACTGTTGGATCAGCTGTGAATTTGACACTTAACCCAAAACCTGGGATACTGAGTCTCCACAATACCCATTAACTTCCATAAAAGTTGCGGCTGCTCAAGACTACTCAGATAGGTCAATCTATCATTAAAGTGTGTCAGAATACATGTTACGCAAACCTGGCTGAGGAGCCACACTAATATAGCTGTCTTGGCACATTTGCCTTTCTGAATGAAGCTTCATTGCAACAGAGTGCTCTATGTGCTGCTATAAAAGGCCTGGCCTACACTAGGAAGTTAGGTCGGTATAACTACGTTGCTCAGAGGTGTGAGAAATCCACCCCTACACCAACCTAACCTCCAGTATAGACAGTGCTAGGTTGACAGGAAAATTCTCCTGTCAATCTAGCCACTGCCTCCTGCATAAGTGGAGTACCTAAGCTGACGGGAGAAGCCCTCCCACTGCGTAGGTAGCAGCATCCCTGAAGCGTGTGGCACCGCTTCAGCCTTTTAAATGTAGACAAGCCCTAATGATATCTATATAGACGGGGTTTTCTTAGTCCTAACATCTTTTTTTTATAAATATACCATAAATGGCTCAGATATCAGCTGAGATTTATCTCCGCTGAGAATGTTGTCCTCAAGAAGGCACAAGGGTTTTTTTGGTTGGTTTGATTTGGTTTAAAGTTAAATCTGAGGACAGTTACTGTTTAGTAAAGAAAACATTACTGGTTATATAACAGAGAGAGCTAGAAGAAAAGGAGTACTTGTGGCACCTTAGAGACTAACCAATTTATTTGAGCATGAGCTTTCGTGAGCTACAGCTCACTTCATCGGATGCATACTGTGGAAACTGCAGAAGACATTATATACACAGAGACCATGAAACAATACCTCCTCCCACCCCACTCTCCTGCTGGTAATAGCTTATCTAAAGTGATCATCAAGTTGGGCCATTTCCAGCACAAATCCAGGTTTTCTCACCCTCCGCCCCCCCCCACACAAACTCACTCTCCTGCTGGTAATAGCCCATCCAAAGTGACCACTCTCTTTACAATGTGTATGATAATCAAGGTGGGCCATTTCCAGCACAAATCCAGGTTTTCTCACCCCCCCACCCCCCTCCAAAAACCACACACACAAACTCACTCTCCTGCTGGTAATAGCTTATCCAAAGTGACCACCCTCCCTACAATGTGTATGAGCTAGGTCATCCTAGGTAGGTACTTCAACTGACGAGCCCAAATACAGGCTGTCCTGCTACAGGGCTGCTTAACAAAACAGAAATGTGAATACTTCAGTGACAGAGAGAGGATTTCCTGAAGGCCTTGCTTTCAGCAAGGGAAGAACTAACTGTATGTGAGTGTGTGTACACATGTGGGTGGGTGTTGATGAAGTAGGTTGCATTCCTATATTACAAATGAGGGTGTTCCCACAGGGAGGGACTGTTATCTAGGGCAGCACCTGGCTGATCAAAGTGAGATCATCATGTAGTTCAGAGTTCCAGGGGTTTAAGCACTGATAGCAGGCTGATGTGATGGGGATCTTCTACACAGGAAACCATCACTAGAAACACTTCATAAGCTGTCAGGGGGCTAGGGAAGGAATAAAGAGAGAGAGAATGGTAAATAAATGATTGTTACATACAATCTGTATTTTCCTTAATATGGAATTATCTTTATTAGATGCAGAAGACTGTCTTCTTTCATATTAATGTCCTCCAGACGATGTGTGTGTCTTGTTAAGAAACCTCTTAATAGTTGCCTCTGGGAATGGGCACCATGTTGACTATTTTCTCAAATGTCCCATCTATTCAAGTCTACTGTCACTAATATTCTGGTTCTATGTCTGCCACTGAGCACTATCCCCTCTGCCAAAGTACCTACAGATGCTTGAACACTAGGCCTTTTCTCTCTGCTACCAGCCACAACTGGGAGAATGTTTCCCAGTTTGGCTAGACCAGTGGTCCTCAAACTTTTTACCTCCCACACACCCTTGCCCCTGTGCTTGTCCCCCCCCCCCCAGTCATTGTTGGAAGCTGGAACTGGTGGGGGGGGGGATGGTTGGGGCCATGGCTGGAAGCAGGGCCATGGTCAGGGCTGGGAACTGAGGCAGGGGCCGGAGTCGTGGCTGGGATGGGAGCCGGGGCTGAGGCGGGGGCCATAGCTGGGAGCAGGTCTATGGCCAGCAGCAGGGCCAGGAGCAAAGTCACAGCTGGGGGCTGAGGCTAGGGACAGGGCTGGGTATAGGGTGAGGGCCCAAGGCTGGGGCCATGGCCGGAATTGGAGCCACGGCTGTGCTGGCAGCCTGGACCATGACCGGGTGCAAAGACAGAGCAGGACTGGGTGGTGCTCCCTCCTCACCCCCCGTGGGGGCTGGCCTGGGGCCCAACACATCCCCTCAAATGTTCCTCTGTGCCCTCCTAGGGGGTTGTACCTCACAGTTTGGGGACTATTGGGCTAGACACACACATGCTAGCTCTGCTTGAGCAGTTTAGGCAGGGTCGCACAAGTGGTAGCTTGGGCCAGGAGGTCTGGGAAGGTTTGTATTCAGATGGCTAGCCCGAGATTCTACCTGGGGCTACCCTTGGCTACACTGCTATTTTTAGCACGCTAGCTTGAGCAGAGCTAGCGCATGTCTGTCTACCTGTACAAAAAAGCATGCTCCCAGCTGCAGTGTAAACATATTCTATGTGGCAAAGGAATGAAAACTGCTTCCAGCACTCATCCCCTCCATAGGGATAAGGAAGTGGATGGTGCCAGAACCCCGTGGTAGAAGCCAGGAAAACAGTATGTACCTACCACTGCTGTCTCCACAAGAAAAAGAATAGAGTTGTGTTCTACCCTCAGACTTGTTGAGTCATTGGAATCAATCCCTTTAGCTGTGGTCATTCCAGCCAACCCCACCTTAAGGCAAGATGAGGGGGAAAGAGCTAATCTACTGCTCTTCCAACATTAGAAGAGAAGGCTGAAGAGAAAAAGCCAGCAATATTATCTGGGAAAGGTGAAAACCAAATTCTTTTGAATCTGAGTGACGGACTCCAAATTTATTCCTCAAGTCTAAATGTGGAACCCATTCAAACATATTGTATGTAATTCAAGGTGCTGATGGCTTTTGGTCTATAAAATCCTTTATGGCTTACCTCACTTCCCATATATGGCTATTAGAGAGGCGATGGGTGAGGTAATATCCCTTATTGGGGCCAAGGCTCATCTCTTTTCACAGGGTTTTACCTGCGATTTGTAGGCTTTACAGGGTGGTGAGTCATTCTGCAGAGAAGTCTCTGTTACATATTAACTTTGAAGCCTAATTAACCTTTCTGTTACTCCTGTTTTATGTCAGTGTAGCTCTTTTAAAATCAATAGAGTTACACGGGTCGAGGTTTAAACTCCAGCTCTCTACAAACTTCAACAAGCTGGACCTTATTTTGGTATTTCCTGCTCATATTTCCAGCCTCTATTTCTCATTATATCCTCTCTTTGTTGCCATTTGTGATCATGCCATACAAAACCTCCTGCTATAATATATATTGTAAAGTCCTGTGCCAGTCTATGTAGGTATTTATCTGTCCCTCATACCTGTCTAAGCACATCACAGTCATCAATTAACTTTATCCTCACAACATCCTTGTGAGGTAGGGAAGTATTATGAAAATTTTGCAGATGGGAAAAGGAAGCAAATCTAGATTAAATGTCTTGCCCACATTCACACAGGGAATCATTAATGGAATCCAGATCTTCTACTTCCCAGACAGTCACCCTAACTACTAGATCTCTATTTCCAAGGTAGTTCTATAAGGTACATCTATGGTTCTCAGCAATGCTATCTTTCTACTGTTGGCAAGAACAGTATCAAAATGTGGCCAAAATGGGAATGTTTACACCAGGGCACTGGAACTGGGGAGTGTCAAGGGGCCATGGACCTCCCACTTTTGAAAATGGATGGTCCTGACCCATCCACTTTTCACCACAGGCCCGGCCCCTGCCCTCCTCCACAAGAGGCCCACCCTTCCGGCAAGGACAAAAGCTGGAGCCTGGCCCGGATAAGAGCGGCCCAGGGAGCCCGGGTAGCTCTGGGGAGCCGCAGACCCTCCACCTGCCCGATATGGGGGGGTCTGAGAGCAGCCCCAGGCCTGTGTCTCAAGCCCCCAGCCCCCCCGCCAAGAGCAGGTAGAGGGTCCGCGGCTTGCCACGGCTGCCCATGCAACTCTTACCATGGCCCAGCTGTGGCTCTTTGGCACCCAAGGCCTCACCCCCAGGACAAAACGGAAGCCAGAGGCAGGTTAGGATAAGAGCTGCACAGGCAGCTGCGTGGAGCTGTGGACCCTCCACCTGCCTTTGGTGGGAGGCTAGGGGCCAGGGACCTATGTTCCCTCTAATTTTTGACAGGCCGTGTGTGCAAAAAATTTCTTCTGTGCAAATTTTTGAAGCAGAGTTCAAATTTGTACGCCATGAGGCAAATGCGCCCAACTGAGTAAATTGCTTATACATTTAAAAAGTTTTAATTTGCAATTCGTGATAATAATAGTTTTACACCATGTTATTGTATAAATGTCATTTTTAAATACTTAGAAAAAGGAAATCTAACCATTCTTCATGAAGCAGAAGTTAGTTTTAAGCATTACGCTTTAAAATCTTTTTTATAGACAAATCACAAGCATATATCAAGCACATATTAATCATGATCATTATCAGTCCATAGGCTTCTGCCCGTTGGTGTCCACTTTCACCTTTCACTCTATACACTGTTATGAATTACACCTGAGAGGACACGCACACAACTGCTGTGAATTATACCTTGTAGGACACGCACACAAATGCTATGAATTACACCTGGTAGGACACGCACACAAATGCTGCGAATTATACCTGATAGGTCACGCACAGTTCGAATCTAGGCTGAGGCACATAAACAAAGTCCACAACTGCAGAGTTCCCAAAAGACACTAAGTTTATTACGCTCGAGCGTGGTGCCCCCCTGCTAGCCAGGAGGGGACCCTGAATACAGATTATACAAAGGTTATATACTTTTTAGCAAAGCATGTTGCCCTGGTGCATCGGAAACCTTAGCCAATAAACAAACCCTTGTCTTATCTACCACCTATCCCTGCTTGGTGCATTCCTCGTGCTATACCACTATGTTAATTACACAGCATGGTCCTAAAGCCATGCATCAGTAACCTTTATTATCAGGATGGGAGGCCTCACATCAAGGCCAAGAGACAGGGAGTTAGAGACTGACAAAAACCAGATACTGGGAGTCAAGGCAGGCTGGAGACAAGGAGGAGGATTTTCACAGGGATTCAGTATCTAAGGATCACTCCTCCTGGTGTATGATGTGCTGGCATTTAAACAATGGTGGGCCCCAAACCAAAATGGAGTCACATGTGCTAACTTTTCCTTAACAACACATGTCCGAAAAGATTTTGATAAACATATAATAAAGACAATTTAATAAGTATGCCATTATGTCAATTTCTATGGGTTTTCAAATAGAGACATCATAAGTAAAAAAAGAAAAACAAGAGTTTGTGTGTTAAATTTAAATTTTTGTGGCAGTATTTAGAAACTGGATCAGTATCTTTGTTTGTTCAAAATATTCCAGAAGAGGATTAGAGTTGCGAATAATTGCTCAAAGTGCAAAGTGCCTAGATAACCAGCACACTTCATTGAGTGGCCTGAAAGCCACTGACTCACATTCAGAAGCATCCCCTATTTCCTGAAATTTGCATTTTCTCCTGGATGACCGACAGAACACAGTGTAGACAGTTCTTATTAAGGTTTTGATGTCTCTTATCAGCTTGACCTCTTTCCGTGCATCGGAAATCCCCAGGTCTTCCCGGTGTGCAATGCAATGTTGCTGGACTAAGTGTGGAATATCACGTTTCAACTGAGCCGCCACACCATTGAGTTTGCCCAACATCACGGAGGCACCATCAGATGTGAACATCACCCTTTTCTTTAGATCAAGTTGGTGCTTTTTTATAAAACTCTTTGATTGCAGACACTATTGAAACAGCATCACATTCTTGCAATCATAATAGTCCACCAAACAAAGTTTTATAGTCTGCAGAATTTATGGATCCATATTTAAAGTAGAGTATCAAGTATCTGTTAATGGATATATCAGCGCTTTCATCAACAGCTAGAGTATGAAACATTGCTGATGCTATTTCATGCATGAGGTCATTTTGGACAATGCAGTTGATAATTTCAAGAAATTCAAAAGCATAATTTTTACTTCTCCAGCTCGCTGGTATGCACACATACTTTTCCATATGGTCATTAATATCCTGAACAGAAAGCATTGAACTGTTCATTTTAATAGCCAACAACACACTGTCAATAAGTACCTTGATTTCTTCTGGGTTTGAGCGCTTGCATTCAACATTAATTTGCCTCCTCTGCTTTTCAGCTGGACTTTCAAGAATCATGCTAAGCAATCTGCTCCGAAAGGAAGGGTTTTTGTTTCTAAGTCTTGTTACACCATCTATATGAGACTTAGTTGACAGATGACGCTTTAAGAAATCCAACTTCCATCCGTCGTTCCACATTCTTCCTTTTGAAAATTCTCCCGAAGCTCTGGCATCTCAACAATATACACAAACCACTCTGTTGTCCTCATCATATGTGAATACTTCACAAAGTTTAACAAGCATTACACTATGTGACTTCGGTGTAACCGTCTCTATAGTCTCATATAGCCATCCAGATTTAAATGAAGTCACTGTTCTTTTACGCTTTAGACCTCTAGACAATGACATTTTGGGATTGATTTTTTACCAGATTGGTTTATTTAACATTAATATTTTTATTATATGGCTACTATTTCAATGCGCTTAACAGTGTGACTCGACAAAAGGGCAAATGGGAGATCATTTAGATCAGGATACCGGAAGTTTGTGCATAGCTCCGATCACATCCATACATCTGCGGCAAAAAAACTGCGGGAAAATGGTAAAACATCACGAGTAAATATATGAAGTTCAATGCCTTTGTAAGATTTCAGTCACAAAAACAACACTTAACTTTGTTCATTTCTGGGAAATGTTTGCAGTTCCTTAGCAACTACAGCCAGGCATTTTGACTTATTCGCACGTGCTTGAGTTTGTACACAGCCAAATGAACAGACTACAAGGAGATGTGTGGGTCCTGACCATCCTGACGTGATCAACGTTCCACGTTCAAAATGCTGGCGGGGAGGGGAACAATTCATTGCCCTCCTTTCCCTTTTCCCCTCTTGCCAGCTAGTAGAATCTGGCTGTGTTGATAGATGGAGGGTAAACAATGTCAAAAGTCGCCCATAAATGATATTTCGGCCTGGCTCCGATGTAGTATTTCATTTTTTGTGTGCATGGGGTTTCGTCCTGTGTGCGGGGTTTCAGATCTGTGTGTGCGGGCACACGTGCACAGCTTAGAGGAAACAGTGGCAGGGACACTGATCTCAGGGCCCCCACCTGGGGCAGATGGAGGGGCCCAGGCTCTGGCTTCTGGCTTGGACGGGGAGCGGGGCCTCAAGGGGAAGAGGAGGGGCAGGGGTGGGGCTCTGGAGGGGGCAGGGCCTCGTGCCTCCCCCACACACACACTTTTAGGAAGAGTCTCTCACTAGAGCCCTGAAAATCTGCAGATATCCACTTCATATCCGCTGACCATTTTTGCAGATAGTGGATCGGATGCAGGTACAACTGTGCAGGGCTCTACTCACCAGCGGTACCTGGCCTGCGGAATCCAGCTCGCGCAGCCCGGGGGTGCAGCGCGCTCAGGGGTAATGGCCAGCAGCCAATGGCTGGGGCTGGGTGGCAGGTCAGAGTCAGGATTGTCCAGCACCCACTTGCCGCGCTGCTTCCTGTCCAACAGCTTGGGCTCCTCGGACAGCACCAGTGTCCCCACCATGGCCCAACCTGACAGCACTGGTCACACTCCCAGGCCCAGCCCGCCGGCTCTTGGGCAGCAGGGCGCCCCACCCTTATGCCGCACTGTGATGCAATATGCACTGCTGCTGCTGTATGCCGTCACTCGTGAGCCCCTGGAAGCAGCACACGATGCGATGACCGTCCCCCCCAGCCCTCCCTTCCGCACTGCTCCTTATCCTTCAGACCCCGCCCCTGCACTGCCCTTATGCTAGTCCGCACCCTCATGCTGCCTCTTCCCTACAAGACTCTGCCCCTCCCCCTCGCTAGCCATTGTGAGACAGCTTGCTGCGGCGGATGCGGATACAGGTAAAAGACAACTAGCGGATCGCAGGTTGATCCTGGAGGATGCAGATCCACGTTTTTGTATCTGCGCAGGGCTCTATCCATTGCCCCTGGTCTACACTGCGTCTGGAAACGAGCCTCCCACCTTGGGTCCACAGTCTTATGCTAGCAGGGATGCCTCCTCTTTAGTTACTACAAAATAACTTTTTCAATACAAGAGGTTCAATGTCAGAAGAAAAGTCTTTCTATTAATATTGCAATGAAAAAACGAATGGGTTTAACTCTCAATGATTTCTGTAAATACCAGCTGGTTGAGTTCAATAGCTCTAACTGTGAGAGAGATTTTTTTTGCAAATCAAAAGAAACAGGAAGGGTAACTGGTATTTTCTACAAAATAAACACTTTAGCAGGTAAGTTTTCCAGGTAAGGTTTAATCATATTTTTGAAATGCATTCCATGCTGTCCCCCACCCTACCCCGCATTCCCAAATTTCTCGTTATAATGTCTTTGCTGTATAGAAAAAAAAAAGCCATACAAGACTTTAAGGGCAAATTGGCCTTTTTTCCCTTACACATAACAATACTAGGATGGACGGGAATTTGAAAAAGTAAAAAGAAATGGTTGTGACTCTGCTTACAAGGCTGCATTTTCTAAGTGAGGAGGAGGCTCAAGCAACTTTTTCATCCATTTGAAACGCGGTTTTGCAGAATGTATTTTGAGCCAAATTTTCTAAATGATGACAATGCAGGGCTAGAGCGTGACTAGGATTTCATGCCACACAAGGGTGCGAAGGGATATAACTCCCCTTAAGCTATTGCACAGGGTACCCAGGCCCAGGGCTGGCTCCAGCTTTTTTGCCGCCCCAAGCGGCAAAGGAAAAAATGGAAAAAACAAGCCTGGTTGAGCTGCCGCCGAAGTGCCACCGAAGAGGAAGAGAGGGACTGCAGGGCCCTCTGCTGAAGACCCAGACGTGTTGCCCCGATGACAGACAGAGTGCCGCTGCTTTCTATTGACCGCCCCTGGCACCTGCTTCCTTCGCTGGTGCTTGGAGCCCACCCTGCCCAGGCCCTGGGTTCAGGTGTGTAGGAATAGGCAGGTGCTATATGTCTGCTTACTTTCACCCTGGAGCAGGGGTATGGAATGTGTGGAGCCTGGCTCCAAACCTGTTTCCTCCCGCTTCACTCACTGGCTAGCACAGCTGAACAAGTGTGGGGAAAGCGGCAATTTCCTGCTATAAACCAGCAATAAATTACAGTCCCCTCACTGGGTACAAGCAGGAACCATGGGAGGGATTGTGCTTCTGGATGTGTCCCCAGGAGCGCCTCATAGAGTGGGGCAGTTTACACACAACTCCTTGCTCAGGACTGCATCTAAAATCAGAATTTGGTCCAAGGTGAGCTAATGATCAAACCTGGCTAAATCAACGGGACTTGCAGCTGCTCAGGATCAGGCCTTCTATTTGCAGGCAAGGCAGCTTTTGATAGTTCATACACGCACACACATTCAGCCACAGTTCCTCTTCTGAGCTCATCCCCCAGGCACCGAGCAGCTTCTGAGGCAGAAGGCTTCTTAGGAACAGAGGCCTAAGGTTTTACATTGACTGCAGTAACTACAGTGAAGATTGTGCCATTAAGCCATGCTGAATTTTTCAGAACACACCGCTGAACTCTGTTTAAGCATTCTTCATGTACTTCCTTTAACTGTAGCAGTGCCGAGCCTGAACTGGGAGCTCTGTCCTTCATTACACTCCTCACTTCGCTGCTTGCTCCCCTTCAGGAGTTAGCTTGCACCGAGGTTCCATTTCTTTCTCCAGATAACATAGTAGGTGGGCTTCTTTGTGACATTGCATCATCCATATTTTTCTTTACTGGAGCCTATCACAGTATGATTTTATGCCAGAGCGCAATTTGCAATTCTCAGCCTCTGGTGAAAATGAATTGCTTGTCCTGCTGCAGCTTCCAAAAAGCCTTCTCCCATAGTATTTTAAACTTGATTAGGATATATTAAATACTCTCAGTTTAGTTTTAAGAGAAAAGGAGAAAAATAGTAAAAGCAGTTGGAGTGGCAGGTGAAGGGTGGCTGAATTTCACAAATGGTTTCAATTTCAAAACAGGCATTTCAGTCTTTAAAAGGGAGATGGATTTCAGTAGCAGTTCCCACCTGTGGACATTCTGGTGTTCATTTTTAACTCTTAATTAAAACCCAAACAGATAATATTAAATCAAGAATGTTAAACATTTTAGGCCTGATTCTCATTTAGGCTAAGTCCCCTCTACACTGCTCCATCCATGTCCAAGTTTAATATAAATGAGCATCAGGCCTTTCCCACTTCAATTTTTGAACACAAAGACCAAAAGCTTAGTAGTAAAATGAGATGAATGAATATCTACTTAAAGATCCAAATATGTCTGGTGATTTTCAGTGCCCAACTTGAGACACCTTAGAGGAGCTTGATATTCATAAAATGTTGAGCTCCCACTGTTTGAAAGGCTAGCATCATTAATGTGTCTCAAAAATGTGCCCAAAAGTTTGAGGCACCCAAAACCCACTCACCTCTTAAAATCTTGGTCTGGGGGTTCTGAGTCTAGAGGAGGAGTCAGCAAGAGGTAAGATCCTAAAGTCTGTGCAAAGTAATATCTAATACAGTATCTAAATTTGAGTAATATTAACAATAATATAATTGATGGGCAAACAGACTGAAAGAGTTAGATTTTTTTTTTTGCAATACTCATTTATCAAAGTCTTGTAAAAGCAGCATGTCTAGTTACACGGCCTCGCATAAAACAATAATCGCCTCTTGCTTCAAGGCATGAGCTAATCACCAGCTGTGGTTGGTAAGAAATTTCCCCCATGGTATGGTACTTCTCAAAATACATTCATTGTGGAGTTAATAAACTTTCCCTTGAAACATCAGGAACTAGTCATTGTCAGAGACAGAATGCTGGACTAAATGGACCATTGATCTTTTTCAGTAAAGCATTTCCTATGTCCCAAAAGAAATTTAAACTTTTAATATGAATGAGGTTTGGTGCGGTAAATGGGATCAGGAAAAATTCTGCCAATTACCATTTAAGATAATGGCATCCCTTCACATAGGACTGTGTCCAGCCATGCTGCTGCAGGATTGATTGGTGGGTGGGGATGGGAATGGGAATGGGAATGTCATGAATCCATGTTGTGATAACACATCAGATATTCATACAGTCATCCTGGTAATGAGCTCAACTGAACACAGGCAGTATCAGGGGACAAAATGCAGGAACACAGAAGCCAACAGTGAAAAAAAAGCCTTAATCAGTGACTCCAAAACTTTAGGGCCTACAACTTTAATTCTGTTCTCTTTTCCTCTGGCTTTCTTCAGATTTTGTATCCATTTTCTTTCTTCTTGCCTCCTCTTTAGTTCTTCTATTCCCATCAACTTCCCCTTCTACGTGATTTCCCAGTAACACATGTTCGACTGTATGAATCAGCAGCAAATTGACTTGATTTTGCCAGCTTTCCTTACATGCAGGTGCAAAAAGCAGAGAAGCCTTGCATTACAACAGAGCAGATAAAAAATTGCCAGTAGCTTAGAGTTCTGCTTAGAATGCTTAGACTTCTGGGGTTTGTGCTATGGATGAAACTACCTCATATGTTTCTACTTCAGTTTTATTTCAGGAGGTGAAGCTATGGTCCCAGAATACACTATACATTAATCCACTGTGTCATGCAGTTCTGCTCGCACACAAATGTATTTCAAAAGTTTGCTCACCAATACCACCGCACTGTGTTTTCCTTTCTCTTGTCCTCATTTTTGAAACCCAAAGCATCCTCCCAGAGACTCATCTCTACTCATTTTTTTCCTGTCAGCCACTAATTTGTCTTTCTAATCTCTAGTGTTCCTTCTCAGACTGTCAATATTTCTCCTTGGACCTTAATTTTCTAACTAAAGCTGTTTATTGATGTATTACTTTTTTCAGTAGAGTATCCCATCAATATACCTGTGTGATAAGAATATAAGGAGGTATAGTGTCTCTGATTTTTGTTGACTCGGGGCTCCTGTGTTCTCTATGTTGATAACTCTTGAATTTTAAATTCGAGATTTTTTATATAGTTAAAAGTATTTAGTATTCTTAAAGTTTAGGCTCCAGAAGTTTATTTTTTAAAATTCAGACCACAAATCTTGTTGAAATACCTTAAAAAAATATCCAAATTCACTTAAATTATGCTTGTTGGTAGTAGTGGTGGTAGAGACTTTCTGAGACTTTATTTCTAATCACATCTACAGCAAATAATAATTTCACCCACTAAGAGTGATATCTCATCCAAATCACTATCAGTCATTGATTTTCTTTATCCAGTGTTCAGAGTAGCAGCCGTGTTAGTCTGTACCTGCAAAAAGAAAAGGAGGACTTGTGGCACCTTAGAGACTAACAAATTTATTTGAGCACAAGCTTTTGTGAGCTACAGCTCACTTCATCAGATGCATGCGGTGGAAAATACAGTAGGGAGATTTTATATACACAGAGAACATGAAACAATGGGTGTTACCATACGTTTCATGTTCTCTGTGTATATAAAATCTCCCCACTGTGTTTTCCATTGTATGCATCCGATGAAGTGAGCTGTAGCTCACAAAAGCTTATGCTCAAATAAATTTGTTAGTCTCTAAGGTGCCACAAGTCCTCCTTTTCTTTATCCAGTGTGAAATTATCAGGTACCCTCTTTGACTCACTTAACGATTACAGTTTTATATTTTTTTTTGTTTTGAACCTCAAAATACCCCCCATGTTCTGTGAAAAACAAGTGTGCTTTTCAAAACACATCAGTCAAAACTGATGGACTTCATAAGATCCCAGATGCAGATTTACTATAGGCATATTTTGATTCTGAATTTTAATAGACTTGAGATTGCCTCTGTCTCCAGTGCAGAGTTAAAACCAAATATCTGTCCTAGCTTATAATAATGAAGCAGCACAGTGTTGTGGAATCAGACAGAGAGCGAGAAGCCATGTCTATATTATCCTGCAGTTTGGACTGCAGGGGTGTCAATAGCAGTACGTACCAAAGTGCTGCACTATAACTCCTCCGTGTGGATGCTGTGGGCATGAACTGAAAAGGTGCTAGTTTTCATGAAATGTCATCCTGTTTAAAGAGGACTACGTTCACACAGACTAGCGACCTTTTAGTTCTTGCCCACAGCGCCACACGGGGGAGTTATAGCACAGCACTTTGGTATACACTGCCATTCACACCCCCCGCCCCATAGTCCAAACTGTGGGGCAGTGTAGACAAGTTCTTTTACTTAAGGAGGTGGTGGAATCCCCTTCCTTGGAAGTTTTTAAGGTCAGACTTGACAAAGCCCTGGCTGGGATGATTTAGTTGGGATTTGGTCCTGTTCTGGGCAGGGGGTTGGACGAGATGGCCTCCAGAGGTCCCTTCCAACTCTCTTATTCTATGATTCTATGAAGTCCAGAGAGATAGAGGGGAGAGGAGGAAGGGAGAGACTGGAAATGTTCAGATAAGGCCCGATCGAAAGTCCATTGAAGCGCATGGAAAGATTCCCATTAACATCAAAGGACTATGGATCAGGTCCATATTGCATTATGTACTTTGGTATCTATAAAAGATATTAAAGTAATATTGGGTTAAAATCAATTTCTTGATGTAGAAAACAAAACAAGAATACTTGGTGTCTTGGTAACCTAGCAGTATTGGTTTTTTTCTACTGTGGTGCTGTATTATTTATGTATTATAACACTGCTCTGCATTGAAAGTGCATGATCAGGCAGCAGATGGGCACCAACTGAAGACATTCACATAGCAGCCAAGCAGGATTAGAGGCATGGTCATGAGAAGACAGGGTCATTGGATGCCCAGCAGTGGCAGAAGAATAGTGTTGTTGGTTGCATTAAATCTTATTGAAACTGATAGGTGTAACAGCAGCCCTTCATTTGGGATAATTGAAGCAGTTAAGTTCCTTGATGGAACTAGATAGCTGAGACAGTAGCAGCCTCTGCCCAAAACAAAGCCACCTGCAAGACACATGTGAGCAGAGGGGTTTTACTGGGTATTGTTTTGTGAAGGTTTGCATATCTGTGAAAGAAAGGAAGAAAAAAGACCAGAGAAAGCAGAGAGAGAAGGTAGCAAAGAGGCACCAGTTACAGCAACAAAAGTACTGGTAGAATGGCCCTAAGAAAAACCTAAGACAAAGAGCTTGTGGGCCAGATGCTGGCTAGAAAGGGGCTTAGAGATGTGTGGAAAGAAAAAGTCTCCTATAGTTTGATTCCTCCTGTGTTCAGGAAAACTGGACTTTGTACATTTTGTGTAATTAAACAGTATTGGATCAAAGAACCTGGATCGTTCATCAATTTTTCCTCCTAATCAGAACCCGCAGGACCCCTCAAAACTAGCTAACAGTTCATGTCAAAAAGGGATAACAGTAGTAACCTCTGATCTCAAATGTTGAACAAAATATTAGCTTAACAGTCAGGCATGATCAGGATTTAATAGAATAATAGAAATGTAGGGCTGGAAGGGACCTTGAGAAGTCGTCAAGTTGAGCCTCCTATATACCTAGAACATCCCTGGCAAGTGTTTGTCCAACCTGTCCTTAAAAACCCCCAGTGATAGGGATTCCACAACCTCCCTTGGGAGTCTATTCCGGATCTTAACTACCCTTATAGTTAGAAAGTTTTTTACTAATATCTAACCTAAATTTCCCTTACTAAAGATTAACCCCAATCCTTCTTGTCCTACCTTCAATGGACACGGAGAATAATTGAGCACAATACTCTTTATAACAGCCCTTAATATATCTGAAGACTGTTAACAGGTCCCCCCTCAGTCTTCATTTCTCAAGACTAAAAACCCCCCAGTTTTTAACCTTTCCTCATAGGCCAGGGTTTCAAAACCTTTTTTAATAATTTTTATTGCTCTTCTTTGGAGTCTCTCAATTTGTCCACACCTTTCCTAAAGTGTGGCACCCAGAATTGAATATAGTACTTTAGTTGAGGCATCTCTAATGCCAAGTAGAGTGGGACAATTATCTCCCATGTCTTACAAACAACATTTCTGTTAATACACCAGAGAATATTAGCCTTTTTTTGCAACTGCATCACAATGTTGACTTGTATTCAATTTGTGATCCACAATAACCCTAAGATCCTTTTCAGCAGTACTATTACCTTGCCAGTTATTCCCCATTTTGTAGTTGTACATTTGATTTATTCCTTCCTAATTGAAGTACTTTGCACTTGTCTTTGCTGAATTTCCTCTTGTTGATTTCAGAACAATTCTCCAGTTTTTCAAGGTGGTTTTGAATTCTTATCCTATTCTCCAATGTGCTTGCATGATGTATCACATCTACTGCTTCTTCCCTATCCACTTGGCTTTGGCCAGTAACCCTGTAAAAAATGGAAATTAGTTTGGTTTGGCATGATTTGTTCTTTACAAAGCTGTGCTGGCTATTCCTTTTAACTGTATTATCCTTTAAGTGCTTACAAATTGATTGTTTAATATTTTGTACCAGTATCTTTCTATCTGTATTTTACAGTGTCTAAATTAAGTACTTTAATTCCCTACATAAGAACAGCCATACTGGTCAGAGCAAAGGTCCATCTAGCCCACTATTCTGTCTTCCAACAGTGGTCAATGCCAGGTGCCCTACAGGGAATGAACATAACAGGTAGTCATCAAGTGATCCATCCCCTGTCACCCATTCCCAGGTTCTGGCAAACAGACGCTAGGGACACCATCCGTGACCATCATGGCTAATAGCCATTGATGGCCCTATCCTCCATGAACTTATCTAGTTCTTTTTTGAACCCTCTTATAGTGCCAGAGCATGTTGTGAAGGCCAAGACTGAGTTCCACAGATTGACTGTGTGTTGTGTGTGAAGAAATACTTCCTTTTGTTTGTTTTAAAGCTGCTGCCTATTAATTTCATTTGGTGACCCCTAGTTCTTGTGTTATGAGAAGAAGTAAATAACACTTCCTTATTCACTTCCTCCACAGTCATGATTCTATAGACAACTATCATATCCCCCCTTAATCATCTCTTTTCCAAGCTGGAAAGTCCCAGTATTATGAATCGCTCCTCATATGGAAGCCATTCCATACCCCAGTCATTTTTGTTGCCCTTTTCTGTACTTTTTCCAATCCCAATATATCTCTTTTGAGATGGGGCAACCACATCTGCACACAGTATTCAAGATATAGGTGTACCATGGATTTATATGGAGGCAATATGATATTTCCTGTCTTATTATCTATCCGTTTCTTAATGATTCCCAACATTCTGTTTGCTTTTTTGACTGTCGCTGCACATTGAGTGGATGTTTTCAAAGAACTATCTACACTGATTACAAGCTCTCTTTCTTGAGTGGTAACAGCTAATTTAGACCCCATCATTTTATATGTATAGTTGAGATTATGTTTTCCAATGTGCATTACTTTGCATTTATCAACACTGAATTTCATCTGCCATTTTCTTGCCCAGTCACCCAGTTTTGTGAGATCCTTTTGTAGCTCTTTGCAGTCTTCTTGGGACTTAACTATCTTGAGTAATGTTGTATCATCTGGAAATTTTGCCACCTCACTGTTTACCCCTTTTTCCAGATCATTTATGAATATGTTGAATAGGACTGGTCCCGGTACAGACCTCTGGAGGACACCACTATTTACCTCTCTTCAGTCTGCAAACTGACCATTTATACCTACTCTTTGTTTCCTATCTTGTAACCCATTACCAATACATAAGAGGACCTTCCCTCTTTTCCTGTGACAGCTTACTTTGCTTAAAAGCCTTTTGTGAGGGACTTTGTCAAAGGCTTTCTGAAAATCTAAATATGCTATATCCACTGGCTCCCCCTTGTCCACATGCTTGTTAACGCCCCTCAAAAAATTCTAGTAGACTGGTGATGCATGATTTCCCTTTACAAAGACTATGTTCATTCTTTCCCAACAAATTATATTCATTTATGTGTCTGACAATTTTGTTCTTTAGTACAGTTTCAACCAGTTTGCCTGGTACTAAAGTCAGGCTTAGTGGCCTGTAGTTGCCGGGATCACCTCTGGAACCTTTTTAAAAATTGGAGTCACATTAGCTATCCTCCAGTCATTTGGTACAGAAACTGATTTAAATGATAGGTTACAAAATACAATTAGTAGTTCTGCAATTTCACACTTCAGAACTATTGGGTGAATGCCATCTTGTCCTTTTCACCCATCTGGTCCTGGTGACTTATTACTGTTTAGTGTATCAATTTGTTCCAAAACCTCTTCTAATGACACCTCCGTCTGTGACAGTTCCTCAGATTTGTCACCCTGGGCCTTTTTTGTTCCCCTTTTTAAAGACAGGTACTGTTTCCCTTCCTCCAGTCCCCTGGGACCTCACCCATCATCCTGGAGTTCTCAAAAATGGTTCCAAGATTGCTTCAGCTAGTTCCTTAAGTACTCTAGGATTAATATCATCATTCCCTGCTGACTTGAATACTTCTAACTTACCTAAATGTTCTTTAAACTGTTCTTTACCTATTTTGGTTTGCATTCCTTCCTCCTTGTTGTTAATATTAATTTTGTTGAGTATCTGGTTACCATTAACCATTTTATTGAAGACTGAAGCAAAATAGGCATTAAACATCTCGGCCTTCTTGGGGTCATTAGTTATTAGCTCTCCTTCCCCAATATGTAGAAGATCTACACTTTCCTTTGTCTTTCTTTTCCTCTTGCTCCTAATGTATTTAAAAAAAACCCTCTTTTTATTGCCTTTTATGTCCCTTGCTAGGTGTAAATCATTTTGTGCCTTAGCCTTTCTGATTTTGTCCCTACATGCTTGTGCTATACTTTTGTACTCCTCCTTAGCAATTTGCCCATGTTTCCACTTTTTGTGGGATTTTATGGTCATTAAATAACCCCTAATGCAGCCATATTGGCCTCTTCCTGTTCTTCCTATGTGTCCTTGGCATTGTGATAGTTTGCAGTTGTGCCTTTAATACTGTCTCGTTGAGAAACTGATAGGTCTCCTGAATTCCTGTTTCCCTTAGCTTTTCTTCCCAATGAACCTTATCTATCATATCTCTGAGTTTATCAAAGTCTGCTTTTTTGAAATCCATTTTCCTTATTCTGCTGGTCTCACTCCTTACTTTCCTAGTAATCATGAAATCTATCATTTCATGATCACTTTTACCGAAATTCACTTCCACCTTCAGATTTGCTACAAATTGCTCCTAGGAGGTCAGAATCAAGTCTACAGTGGCTGTCTCCCTCGTTACTTTCTCCATTTTCTGAAATAAAGAGTTGTCTCCAATACATTCCAAGAACTTACTGCAAATGTCTAGGTAGTTAAAGTCCCCCATTACAACAAGGTCTTGTATTCTGGATATTTAAATCATTTATTCTAGAAATGCTTCATCCACCTCCTATTCTGGATTTGGTAGTCTATAGTAGACCCTGACATCACCCCTATTTTTTACCCCTCTTATATTTGCCCAGAGGCTTTCAACTGGTCTGCCTCCCACCTCCTTCTGGACCTCGGAACAAGTATATATGTTCGTTATGTATACTGCAACGCATCCTCCCTTTTTACCCTGCTTGTCTTTTATGAACAAGCTATTTATGATGGCATTGCAGCATCTGGTAATATAGTGCTGAACAGGGCAAAATGTGATAGCTGGTCTGGACATAGGAGTGAGATGGAACTAATCTCTGTCTTAAAAAGTGGAAAGAGGGTCTCATAATCAGGGGAAAGTCTTTTAGCTGGTAAAAATAGAAAACATCAAAATCATGCATTAAATCAGCTACTGATCTCGGCTGGGAGGAGGGACATCAAAATAATGTTAATCTTTGTGTAAGCAGAGACAGGCTGAGCTCTCTGCTGACATCTGTTGGTGAGCTGTGGAAAAGGACTTCAGGGGCTGATCTTGTTTGCATGGGCACACCCACCCTGCCTAGCATGATGGGACCGCTTGCCCAAATGGTGACTTTGGCTGCTGTGGGATCCCCAGTCTCTTTGTTATTGTGGCAAGAGTAATGTGAAGGAGGATGTGAATCAACTGTACTTGGTATTTTATGACTGAGGGACTCCCCCTCAACTAAGCAGCACTCGCTAGGCAAGGGACATGGGTTTCCAAGCCCAGTAAATTCAGAGAGGTTGGGGACAGGTATTTGTACCTGGTAACCTCTCCTGCCCGTGAGGGCCCTAAACACCACTTTGACCCTTTCTTCTCTCCACTGTGTAATAACAGAACTAATTTAGACTCAAGTAAGAGTCTTGTTACATGCTGTAGAGCTGACATCACTGATACCTAGGTCTAAGCCTTAGACTTACTTTGGGCTAGTGGTTCTGATGCAAGAAGACTGTCCAGGTGCACCAGCAGTGAGACTCCCCTACTAATAGCTGAAATCACTGAGAGCTGTGTTAAGTGGATGGGGAGACTGAAGACATATTGGTGAGAGGCTGGGGGAGAGGCATAGCTAGCGGAGAGGTGCAGCCAGCTGGGTGGCTGGTGGAGTGGCTGGTGAAATGGCTGGGGAGTGGGGCTCAGTGAGGTGGGGATCCTGGTGTAGGTGTTTGGGTCTCGGTAGGGTTGGGATCTGGGTGCAGGTGGCTCGTTGGGGGTGCTCCAGGTGCAGGGGGTGTGGGGCTTGTCAGGGGGGTTCTGGGTGCGGAGGTGATGCTTGGCAGGAGGGTCTGGGTATGAGGGGGTCTGGATGCACAGGAATTGGGTGGCTGGGGGAGCAGCTTCCCATACAGTGATCCCTCCCCCTGTAGCTGAGGAGCAACGGGTGCAGGAAGTGCGGGGTGGCAGGTAGTTTGCAGAGCTTTCTACAGCTGGGGGTGAAATCTGGGGTGGGTCTGACACAGCCCTGGATGCCGTGCAGAGGAAGTCCTGTCCTCCCCAGCGCAGTCAGGACTAGCAGCTGAGCTCGGCACAGGTAGGAGACACCAGCCGGTTCTTTCCCAGTCCCGCCTACTGCCCCACAGTGATTTACCTCTCTTCTGGCTTCCCTGGGCACCTGAAACATATTGCTAGGGACGAGTGCATGACCTCTCTTATGGCTTCCCTTTACTTCCCCATCAGAAAGTCATTTTTCTGTGGGGAAGCAAAGAAATCTGCAAGGGACAGATTTCACACTTTACAGCGCTGCAACTTGCTGTGCTCAGGAGGGGTGTTTTTTCACCCCCGCCGAGCGACAAAGTTGCAGCATTGTTAATTGCCAGTGTAGACAAGACCTTAGGTCTCCCACATTCTTGATGTCTGATTTGTGTCCATTTATTCTCTTATGTAGAGACTGTCCGGTTTGGCCAATGTACATGGCAGAGGAGCATTACTGGCACATGGTGGCATAAATCAGACGTCAAGAATTATAACATTCAAAACCAGTCGGAGAACACTTCAGTCTCTCTGCTCACTCAATTACAGACCTAAAAGTTGCAATATTACAAAAAAACCCTTCAAAAACAGACTCCAAGAAGAGACTGCTGAATTGGAATTAATTTGCAAACTGGACACCATTAAATTAGGCTTGAATAAAGACTGGGAGTGGATGTGTCATTACACAAAGTAAAACTATTTCCCCACGTTTATTTTTCCCCCTTACTGTTCCTCATACATTCTTGTCAACTGCTAGAAATGGCCCAACTTGATTATCACTACAAAAGGTTTTTTTTTCTCCTGCTGGTAATAGCTCACCTTACCTGATCACTCTCATTACAGTGTGTTTGGTAACACCCATTGTTTCATGTTGTCTGTGTATATAAAATCCCCCTACTGTATTTTCCACTGCATGCATCCGATGAAGTGAGCTGTAGCTCACAAAAGCTTATGCTCAAATAAATTTGTTAGTCTCTAAAGTGCCACAAGTACTCCTTTTCTTTTTGAGAAATCAAAAAGAAGGTCAACACTGGCACATTAATACATCAGAGTGTCAGAGTGATAACAAGACTTTTAATCAGCCCCCAGTTGTTTCCTGACATCAGGAGATCTGAACCAGCTATTTAGCAGGTTAGAAGGTAATCATGCACAGCTAATTGCTGCTCCTGGAATACCACTTTTTGTAATATATGGAATTTTACTTTGTGACTAATCCCTGTTTTAGATGTTCAAGGTCTGAGTTGTAGAAGAGCTGCTTTTCAGTGGAACATACATATGCTTCACTAGGCAACAGAAATTGACGAAAACTGAAAGAGATTAAAGGCCTCAAAAGAAAAATATATCAGTAGAGAACCACCAAATAATCCAACACTGAGATATAGTAAAAGTCCCAAATGTTCAAAATGTGTATTCCAATTACATATTGCCTGCAGGTGCTCAACAAGAGATGAGAGCAATAAACACTTCAAATCATTGAAACATCTAACTAATCCTATGTCACGCCAGCAAATACTGCAGTTCAAAGAAAAGGCATCACATCTCAAAACTGTACTTATATTTTAAGTGGTTTAATGTGATTGATAGGTGAATAAAAAGAATTAAACCCACCAGACATTTCAGCCACTCACTGAGTGGGTCAGGCAAGGAAAAGTTCAAAGGTAATTTCTTCATTTTTCTCCTACTTACAATGATTTAACATGTGAGTACATTTACTACACCATTATACTTCAAGACAAAATTACTCATGATAATTAAGTCCAAAGCTGACTGTGAAGAATTACAAAGGGATCTCGCAAAACTGGGAGACTGGGCAACAGAATGGCAGATGAAAATTCAATATTGATAAATGCAAAGTAATGCACATTGGATAGTTAAGAATCAACTAGACACATAAAATGATGGGGTCTAAATTAGCTGTTACCACTCAAGAAAGAGATTGTGGAGTCACTGTGGATAGGTCTCTGAAATCATAGACTCAATGTGCAGCGGCAGTCAAAAAATTGAACAGAATGTTCGATTAAGAATTAAGAAAGGGATCGATAATAAGACAGAAAATATCATAGTGCCACAATATAAATGCACGGTATGCCCACACCTTGAATACTGCGTGCAGTTTTGGTTGCCTAGCTTAACAAATATTGGAGTTGGAAAAGGTACAAAGAAGAGCAACTACAATGATTAGGAGTATGGAAGAGCTTTCATAGCAGGAGAGATTAAAAAGACTGGGACTGTTAGGCTTAGACAAGACCCGCCAGTCACCTTTTCATTCCAGGAGGTCATAGTTTTCAGTTAAATTTAAAGAGAAAAAGGTCAAGACCTCAGCAAAAATAAAATCTCGTGTGTGTGTGTGTGTGTGTGTGTGATTGTTCTTGTGAGCACTTTAGTGATTTGCTTCCTGCTAGTGGGCTTGGAAGGCAAAGCAAGGTGGTGATGATGACAACAACAACAAAGCACACTAAAAGCATCTGCACAAGTTTTTTTTTTTTTTTAAATGGTGTTGAAAAGAGCTGTGCAAAATAAATAAATAAAATGTTTCAGACTTAAGGGGAAACCAGGAAAAAATGCCGACTTTTCTGCTGTTTGTCTGATAAGATGAAAAATCCAGCCTTTTGCTGGTGTCGTGTCCTGGGTGCTTAAGAGAAAAAAAAAAGCATTTGCTTTGAAAAACACAAAGTGTGTACATCATTAAGGAGGGTGGCACTGAAAGACTCAGCTTACTTTTTTTTTTCATACCACCATTTATGGCCTGAATCAAAACTCACTGGCTTTCCCACTCACCAGAAGAGCTTGGCAAGGAAGGAATCTTGGCTAGCCCAGAGAAAACTGAAATATTGATAAAGAAAATGAGAGAGAGAGAGAGAGAGAGAGAGAGAGAGAGAGAGAGAGAGAGAGAGAGAGAGAGAGATTTAGCCATTTTATCATTAGATCTAGTTAGATCTGATTGGAAAGTAGGATGTTTTCCACAGAAAGCATTGATTTTTCAGCAAAATACTGAAAACTGAAATATTTCCTCTGAAAACTTTTTGGTTTTACAGTATTCTGTTTGGATGGAAGATTAAATTTTCAGCAGAAAATAGGCACTTTCACACACAAAAATTGTTTGATCAAACCTAATTTTCCATCAACGGTTTTGACATAACATTTTCGACCAAACCTAAATCTTGTAAATAGGTTACATTTTTCATGAACTCCATCTCTTTTCACATAGTGCTGAGCAGATCACAATTTACTTGACAGTGTTAGCAGTATGCTATTTTGCATATTTTTACTTTATTGTATTTGAAATTTGAGCTGTGTTGTGATGTCAGAATTGTAAGTCACAAGAACTGTTCCCCTCCTCGCCCCTCATCTCTCACAGGATAAATGGGGAAGAGCTTCTGCCTTGATCGCCTTCGTCTGTGAATTTAACATTTTATATATAAATACTTACTGATTCTTAAGTTCACTTTCCATTAGCGTTTGTGCCAATGAAACTTGATCAGTCAAATGATCATGGAGAGCAAAAGGAGATCATGGCCAAAGCAAGTTCAATTTAAAAATTCACACAAATATTTGCATGCATTTTTTGCTTTATTCACCCTGTTTTACTGTCTATTCTGTGGTATATAGATGTTTTATTTTGTATTCTTTAATTGTAAATAAAATGAGCACATAATTGCTCTTATGAATCTCTTTGGAGGGAAGGGAGCATTAGAGGAAAAGAATAGGAAATCAATCTGTGTTAGGTGCCTAGGCACTTTTGAACATCCCAAAAGGAATCTCTCTGTGTCTTTAGGTGCCTAGACATATTTAAACATCTAGCCCTCAGAGACTGTGTGCATGGTAACAAAAAAGATCAAAAAGGGAAAACAAAGGGGGCAGATATGAGGATGGGAACACAGCCCAGAAGCCCAAAGGTTTTTTTTTCCAGCTGGAAGGATGCAAAGTAAAAAACAAAACACGTGATAGAAGGAAAATAATCGTTGAAGCTATGATCCTCATGGGGGTCCACTAGCTCGGTCCCCTGTGCCCATGGAGAAAGCCCCTGAATGGGACCCTGCATGGGTGTAGTGTTCTGAGCTGGCAGATCCCAATTCAGGATCAAAGGCTTTGGGCCCCAATGCTGCAAGCTCTTTACTGCAGGCAGACCCCTATGCTCTCACAGAGCCTCAGTTAAACCAAGTGGCCTCCACATAGGTACAGTGGGGCTTCAGATGAGCATCAGGGTCTGTCTGTACTGAGCAAGTTGCAGGGTTAGGGACCTGTATTGTAAACTGCTTGGGGAATAGACCTAGTTTGTATTTTGCCTTTAGTACCCATTCTAAGTAAGGACTGCATCTCAGGGGTGAAATCCTGGCCCTAGTAAACTCAATGGCAAAACTCCTGATTTCACCTCACATTTCCCAGCTAGAGCAAGTTCAGAGTCTTAGTTATGTTTATAATGAAATACACTTGGCACAGAAAACAAAATTTTCATTTATCCTTCCAGAAGAAAAATAAATTGTTGGAACTGCATCACTCTGCATTCTTGTTACCACAGTGAGTTGCATTTTCTTGGAATTGGTCCACAAATGAGACTGCAATTTAGTTTTTGATTGAATGTTTTTCACATTGAATTTCACTTTCAATTTTCTCTGGCTTTTTTAAACCAACAGAATGACTTCCGTTTACTAACTCTTTGAATAGCAAAGAATACACAGCAGCAGTTACGGTATTTGTAGACTTAAGGATGATAGTGTTGTTTAGTCCTTGTCGGGTTGGTCTGACTTGCCCTTGGATGTGAAAAACAATGTATTATGCTGGAGAAATTATGCTTGATTCACTCCTTCTGGGATAGAGGGGTGAAGATTTCACCATCTAGCAGCTGCAGAAGAGAAGTGATTCAGCCCAAGAGAGGGCTGATGAAGGTACAATTATCTTTCTCCACCAGGATTTCTGTCAGGAAAGAATAGCTATAATTTATGGCAAGGTATCTATAGAAGCTATTACAGGCTGGTCCTGTCCCTGTAGATTATATTGAAGATTGTGTTTAAAATTACAAGCCATCACTTTAAATTCTAACTGGTTTTCTGGTCTTCCTTGCAGTCTAGGGGGAACTGAGGAACAGTCTATCATCTGGGTCCTCGACAGACAGTCTGCAAAAATGCCAGTCTGGAGCAAGGTGGGTTACATTGTGCATGTCTGCCTTAGGTAGGATCCTGCTAGTCACTCTCTGTATTTGGTTGTTTTGTGTTTAGATTTAGATTCTAAAAATGAAAATGGTTATGTTGCAACCTTTCTGGAAGGGTATTTATGTTTTGCTTGTAAATCTCTCTGTGCATGCCGTGAATATAAGTCCCCCTCTTGACAGTCACCAGTCCATTGTAAATAGACCCACATCACTGGGCTCTACATGCTTCTAAGCCCATTGGGTCTGTATAGAATCTAGTCAGTGTTTCTAGGTCTGAGTTTCTAGGGTGTACTCCAGACTCAGACCTCTTGTCTGAGTCCTTCCTTGACACAGGACTTCTCAGTCCAGCCACCCTAGTGTCCAAGAGCAGTGTCTCAGATCTCCTGAGCCCCCAGGTGCTTACCTATGCTCCCTCAGAGCATTCAGGCAACCAGTTTAGCCCCTTTGGGGACAATGTGACAGAAAAGCAAGGTGCACAGGCTTAATGAAGGAATTTCTTCACCCAATCACTTTATGCTTTAAAAAGCCTCAAGAGTTATAAATCTTTGCAAAAGAAATCCTGAAATGTATCCTCCCCAGTCTGATCTGACCCCTTCTGTGAGTCTGAGGTCTGGTCAGTCTTTCAGATTAGGCAGAGTCCTTCCTGCCTTCTCTGTCTCCAGCCCATCTTCTCGCATGTTGCAATGGATAATCCCCCTTCACAGAGAAGCATCCTTCCTTAAACGGAGTAATCCTTTGGCCATGTGATAGGGCTGAGAAGCTGAAGATTCACATGCCTCTGTGTAGGGAATCTATTGTTCCATGGGTTGGACCAGCAGTTGACAGACAATCCAAGCTGATGACCCTAGATTGTTTTTTCATGGCTTTTGAATCATAGTCAGTCAATGAAGTGTCAAGCACCCTTTCTCCACAGACTACCTATCTGGAGTACATCAAAATAACCTTGTTCTGGGAAATATTAGAAATGTGTTCAAACCTTAATCTAAAATGGACATTACATTTGGAGCTGATTTAATAATTGGTTTTTTTTGTTTGATGGGATGGGCAGGGTGTAAAACTGAACCATATGTCCAAATATGTTTAATTATAATCAGTAAAGAGATTGAAATCCAGTCATTTTCCTGGTTAATGTTAGGGAGTGATTCAAGGAGTCGGTGGCATAATTTGGAATGCAGGAGTCATTCAAACAGATTTAAATCCAGTCTGGTCCCTTGCTGTATTATCAGGATAGGATTAAACACAACAATTGCATAAATGTACCATGGCCAAAACTTTCGAACAAAGGTACTTAACACTAGGCTCCTAAATAACTGCTGGTTAAGCAGGAAGATTTTCAAAGTTCCTAAGCAAATGAGGAGCACAATTCTCTTTTAATGTTAACAAGACACAGACTCCTAAATCTCTTAGTTGCTTCTGAAAATCTCTGGATTCAGTTTGCAGAATCCATTCACAGGAACAGGCATAGAAGACCTGCTGCAGATTGTAGTTTGGGTTTTGCATAACCTCTAGCTTCCAAAAAGAACACCCACCCTCCTTCCCCATAGAAGTTCCCCCGGTCATGCTCTCCTCTGGTCTCCAGCTCACCTGACTTCTACTGAGTCCTGGGTTTTATGCAAATTGTTCACTGGGCTCTAGCCTTCACCTGCCCATTGTCGGTTGATGACGGCACTCTAGTCTGCTGTAATAACAAGGAGTGTCTCCTTTGATATAAACTAATAATAAATTACTTCATTTCCTTTTTCTTGATTAATTCTGCATCCCCTATGTGCATATTTACCTGGATAGATCAGAAAACCATTCCTCGGGAAATGAACAAATTTACACAGCACTTATGTTAAGCAGACAGTGGTGAAACTGGCAAACTGATTGTCAGAGTCTTATTGTTTGTGGGCACATTGTGTGTCCGCCTTTGTGTTTCAATATTCTGCTTCAGTCTTTAGAAAATGTAAGTCCTAGTGCAAGTTAGAAATGGTTTGTGAGAGTCTTTTTGCCTGTCTGTGTTATCAAGGCTAATGCAGGTAGATGATGCCCCTGAATTTGTCTCAGAGTGCCAAGTACTGGCATGTCCTGATATACCTCTCAAATATATTTCATAAAATACAATCAGAATTTAAATGGCTAGTAGGCAAGTTATACATTACAGGAACAGAAGGATTTTCTTGTTTTATCAAAAAGAAGTCTAATAAGCAACAAAGAATTCAAGAGGAAGTGTCATGAAGTCACTTAGATACACATAATGGGTGATAAAGATTAACAGGAATGGAAGAAAGAAGGAAGGTGCCTAAGATTCCAGTGAACATGCCAGATGCTCAAGAAGACTGCAGTGGTTGATGGAACCAAATGCAGCACTGAAGTCTCAAAGGATGAACACAGAGGGTGAGTGTCAGATGACAGAAGATTATTGACCAGCAGCATGGGATGAATACTGGATAAAATTGTCAACTGCCTGTACATTTGTTGAATGAATAATTCAAAAATATTGTGAATGCAGGATTTGCCTTTGTGAGAGGGCCTTATATAGGGCATTCAAGGGAAAAGGGAGGCTCCTTGCCCATTGTCCCCTTACATATCCTTAGAAGGGCCATTCAGTCTGGCCCTAAACAAGTCTGCAAAGTGCCATTTAGATATAGACATTTTCACTGCTGCTGTGATAGCTACCATCTTGGCTGACACATTGTGGATTAAACTGGGGTCCTCTTGGGCTGAAAACATGTGATCGTGAGCTAATTCAGTGATCATGAGCTAATTCAGTTTAAACTAAACAGAAGGATAAACAAAAATAGATCTGTAACTCGGGTCTTTGAGTTCAAAAGAGAAAACTTTTAAAAAAATTAAGGGAAGTAGTCATAGGCGCTGGCTTCTTCCTTGCCCCAGGGGTGCGAAAACACCTTTTTGTCCCAGGCCCTGCTCCCACTCCACCCCTACTCCCAAGCCCTCACCCCCACCCCACTCCTTTCCCAACCCCCCATCCCTGCCCCACTTCTTCCTGCCCAGTTCTGCCCCATCCCCGAGCTCTTCCTGCATGCCACCGAACAGCTGATCGTGATGGGCAGGAGGCACTGGGAGGGAGGGGAAGAAGTTAATCAGCAGAGCCGCCGGTGGGTGGGAGGTGCTGGGGTAGTGGGGTGGAGCTGGCTGCTGGGCCGTGCTAAGCACCCACTAATTTTTTTCTCTGGGTGCTCCAGGATTCAGCACCTATGGAAGTAGTTAAGGAAGTGGATCGGACTGAAGAACTCAAGGATCTGAATGTGGAGGAGGCTTGGAACTACTTTAAGTCAAAGTTGCAGAAGCTACCTGAAGCCTGTAACCCACGCCAAGGGAAAAAAATCATTAGGAAATATTGCAGACCAAATTGGATGAACAAGCATCTCAAACAGATTATTGAAAGAAAGCAGAAAGCCTACAAGAAATGGAAGATGGGTGGGCTCAGCAAGGAGGGCAACTTCTTGGAGGTCAGAAAGTGCAGGGATAAAGTGAGACCTGCCAAAAGCCAAGCAGAGTTGGACCTTGCAAAGTGAATTTAAACCGATAGTAGAAGGTTCTATAGACATATAAATAAAAAGAAAACAAGGAAAGAAGACAAAGCAGTGGGACTGTTGATCACTGAGGATAGAATGGAGAATAAAGATAGTCTAGGCATGGCCCAACACCTAAGTGAATATTTTGCCTCCATTTTTAATAAGGGTTATGAGGAGCTTAAGGTTCATAGCAGGGTGGCTAATGGAAATGAAGATATGGAAATAGAAATTCCATACCCAATGTGGAAGTCAAACTCAAGCCATTTAAGGGAACCAAATTGGGGGTACACAGATAATCTACAACCAAGAATATTAAAGGAACTGGCATGTGAAATTGCAAGCTCAAGAGCAAGGATTTTTAATAAATCCATAAACTCTGGAGTCATAGCCTATGACTAGAGAATTGTTAATATATTACCTATTTTTACGAAAATGGAAAAAAGTGTTCCAGGAAACTATAGGCCCACTAGTTTCACCTCAATTGTATGCAGGGTCTTGGAACAAATTTTGAAAGAGAAAGTAGTTAAGGACATAGAGGTATATGGTAACTGGGATAAAATACAACATGGTTTTACAAAAGGTAGATCATACCAGGCCAACCTGACCTCTTTCTTTGAGAAGTTAACTGAATTTTTTAGACAAAGGAAATGCAGAAGATCTTCTCTACCTGATTTCAGTAAGGCTTTTATATAGTTCTGCAGGGGAAATTATTAGTTACATGGGAGATGATGGTGATTAATATAAGAACTGAAAGGTGAGTAAGGAAATGACTAAAGGGGAGACTACAACGGGTCATACTGAAATGTGAAAGGTCAGGCTTGAAGGAGATTACTAATGGAGTTCCTTAGGGATCAGAATTGGGACTAATCTTGTTTAACATTTCATTAGTAATCTTGGCACAAAAAGTGTGAGAGTCCTAATAAAATTTGTATATGACACAAAGTTGGGAGGTATTGCCAATATGGAGGAGGACTGGAATATCATACAAGAAGATCTGAATAATCTTGAAAATTGGAGTAATAGAAATGTAATGAAATGTAATATGCAAAGTGCAAGGTCATGCACTTAGGGATTAACAACAGGAATTTTTGCTATAAACTGGGGACATATCAGTTGGAAGCAACAGAGGAGGAGAAAGACCTGGGTGTATTGGTTAATCACAGGATGACTAGAAGCTGCAACTGTGATGCCTCCATGAAAAAGGCTAATGGAATCATAGATGCATCAGGCAAAGTACTTCCACTAGAGATAGAATAGTTTTATTACCATTGTACAAGGCACTGGTGAGATCTCATCTGGAATATTGTGTACAATTCTGGTCTCCCATGCTTAAGAAAGATGAATTCAAACTTAAACAGGTGCAGAGAAGGCTACTGGGATGTTCAGAAGAATGGAAAACCTGCCTTATGAGAAAAAAATTAAGGAGCTTGGCTTGTTTAGCCTAACCAATGAAGGCTGAGGAGAGATATGATTCCTCTCTATAAATGCATCAGAGGGATAAATACCAGAGAGGGAAAGGAGTTATTTAAGTTAAGCACCAATGCTGGCACAGGAACCAATTAATATATACTGGCCATCATCAAGTTTAAGCTTGAAATTAGATGAAGGTTTCTAATAAACAGAGGAGTAAAGTTCTGGACCAGTGCCAGCAAAAAATATAACTGGTTTCCAGACTCAACTTGATACGTTTATAGGAGGGATGGTATGATTATGTACAATGGCCTGTGGCCCATCTGTGATTTCCAGTAGCAAATATCCTCAATGGCCAGACATGGGACACTAGATGGGGAGGGCTCTGAGTTACTTCAAAGAATTCTTTCCTGTGTGTGGCTGGTGGGGCTCAACCACATGCTCAGGGTCTAACTAATCACCAAATTTAGCATAGAGAAGGAATTTTCCCCAGGTCAGATTGGCAGAGACCCGGGGGAAGGGCACCTCCCTCTGGAGCATGGGGATTGGTGACTTGCTGGTCTAAACTAGAGTAAATGGTGGATTCTCTATAACTTGAAGTGTTTAAATCAAATTTGAGGAGTTCAGTAACTGTGCCAGAAGTTATGGGTGTATTACAGGAGTGGGTGGGTTAAGTTTCAGGGCCTGCAATGTGCAGGAGGTCAGACTAGATGATCACGATGGTTCTTTCTGGGCTTAAAGGCTATGAGTTGCTAAATCTTGAGCTATAGAGCCAATGTGTTCTAGCTGGTGCTGCAGCAGACTTATATCTTCTGTGAATTTGGCAAAGAGGAAGACCTGTGACTCACTCACAAGTTGGTTACGCTTGCATTATTTATTTATTTACTGTTCTTCAATCTCCCTGCCAGCATGTCAAGTCTCTTCCTGCCTCACTGACCTTATGAGTACCCCCAGAGCTAGACGACCAGGGACTCCCCGATATGGAGCAGTGAATTTCAGCTAGCCTGACCACTCACTGTTGTCAAAAACTGTATTTCAAGCCCCCATTCAGAAACCCAGGAATACCTCCTGCTTCTCTTGATAGGCAATAGTCCACCACTGCAAGAACTGAGTTCATTGTACAAACAAATAAAATTGGGGGAAATAAAGGCCCAGAATAAACTGGGGGAAATAGAGACCCAGTATAAATTTAGGAAAGCCACTCATATCTGCACATATCTACTCAGACTCCCTTCCCCACTGCTCAGGGAGTCTTGGCAATATTCTTAAACTCAGTCCCCACCATTCATGGTGTGAATATCCAACAAGGATTATCCACTTCTCTCCTCCTCCACACCCCTGTTCACTGTTTGTTATTCAGGGCTGGTGAAGTCCAGAGTTCAGGAAAGTCCATTACCTAAAGGAAGTACTGCCTGGTCTGGTCCAGGGACTCTACCGCCTATCTCAAGAGTAAAATTACAGCTCTTAATTGATTGCTAGGTGGGGACCCTCACCACAGTTCTTCAGCTTCATAGTGTCCTCTAATATTTCAGCAAAAACACTTCCTGTCTCAAAGCTACCTCTTGTTTGCAAAGCCTGCTTCTGTGCCATCTTTAAACAAAACCTTCAGAAAAAAATTACAGTTGTATCAGACCAAGGGGCATACTCTTACCAGAAGTGCTCCATTACTCCCACATACTAGCAAGGTTTTGTTATTGTTCAGACTTTGCTATCCAACTGTGCCAGAATGTAGTTATGGTCAGAATGACCCTTCATCTCTTGGTAGTTCAGTTCTCTTGCACTTTCACCACTCAATGAGGATAATAATGTTTTATTGCTTCAAAATTAAAACTTAACTGAATTTTGACGAAAATGCCCAAGGTTGTCACATAACAGAAATGCAATCGAGGCCTGGCCCATTCAGTCATTTCCCCTTGGTGATGAACTGAAGCAGGCAGAGAGCTCCCTCCCCAATGGAGCTTCTGTCTGTGGAGTTCTCAAGCAGCTCTGAGCAGTTTTACTAGCTGTTCACCAACATGTGTCAATAGCAAGCTCTCTGCTCTCTACAGCTTCAGGTCCCAGGGCTGACGGTATAGTGCACAGAGAATCAGATAATTATTGGCCAGGTAGGAATTCAGAAATTGTAATAGTGTAACCCACACTAGTCAGTGTTTGTTAACCCTCCATGCTGATCCGCAGAGTAGATGAATTGTTACAACCCTCAAATATAAAGCTTTGATTCTTTATCTCAAGCTGTAGCAGCTCATGCTTTTAGCCTGAGATCCCTGATTTAACGCCCAGAGTGCAAGCCAAGATAGCAACCATCACAATAGGTTAATATAAAATCACATTACAAAGTATAAAAAGTCTCAGCATAATTCTGATCATGCAGCATACTTTGAGTATCATTTCATTATATTTTCCAAGATTTTTCTACCACCTAGAGTTTCAGATGTATTTTGTGTGTGATATGAAGTCAATGGAGTTCCAGAAGCATACAGCTGTAATAACACAGTGAAGAATCAGGTTCAGAACTTGTATCTAAAGTATCAGAGACACTGGCTATACCTACCAGAGGCCTTAGTAAAGGCTAATGTGTTTTGGATCAGACCCTCAGGGCACAATTCTTCAACCTTTATTTAAACTGAATAATACTTATGCAAACAGTTCCACTGACTTGAAAGGAATTGTTCATGTGAGTAAATACAATTAAGCATAAGCAAGGGATGCAGAATGAGGCTTTAAAATAAGTAATCATAATGGTTTATTTAATATAAGGTTGAAGCATATTTCTTGCCTCTTCCACTGCATTTTAGCCTGGTCTGACATGTGAGAACCAAAAATACTGGAAAAAACGAAGTAAAATCATATGGAAATAAAAATATTTTCAGACATGCTGGGTGACACCAGCAGGTATACCCAGCAACATTCTGAGCAAAAATGATTATTTTAAGTGGATGTGAAGGACAAAAACTAAGACTTGAATAATGCATACAAGATGGTTTCTGGATATGCTGCTGGAGCTCTTTCAGTGCCCAGGGTCATATAAACATGTAAGCTTAAAATATAGATGCCTCACAATAGAGTAACCGACGCTGTTAGCATTTAGAGAAAAATGAATTTTCCAAGCATATAATAAAACATGTAGACAGGATACCTTTCTATTTAGCTATTGTATATGTAACTCTTCTGCCAGGTTTCAATGGCAGCTGCAACGACCAAGTTGAATAATATGTCTAGTGACCACTTCTAAAATAAAATATCACATGTAGCTCTATCCTTCACCTAACACTTAATTCACCCCCTGGTTTTAAGAAATTTAAATCTAAATATCATAAACTATCAGTGTCCTTGGAAATATGGAAAACAACAACTTTCATATGGGGAGACATAATCAAACAAAATGATCACAGCCAGAAAATGAAGGAGACACAGCAAACTGACTTCTTCCCAGCCTTTTAATCTGCCCTGGTCCTTGTGGGCCAATTCTTTGGATAAAACACCCAGTCGCAAAACATCTGTGATCTTATTTACAAAATCCCACTAGCTCAGTGATGGTTATGTGGGTGCTAGGATGGAAGCTTTCTCAACTTGTCTGCTTCAGTCCAGGGCCTCAGGATCTGTGGTTGCTCCAAAATGCAACTACCTGGTCCAGTCCCACAGTGTCCAATCCACTCCACTCCACTTCCTGCAGAATCCCTCCACTTACTTCAGTCTTGTCCAGTTCAATCAGTTCTATACAACATTCAGCATCTCTTGTTAAAAAGCCTAAATCCAAGACAGACTCCTGAAGAGAGTCCTTACTCCTGATGCCTTAGACAAACCCCATCTGTTCTAAGTTTCCTTCTTGAACGTTTAGCTTTGACCCCTGAATTTACCACCTTTCAGGGCAGGGTGACTCTTTTCTTCAGGGTACATCTTGTACAATTCATATGCCCTTTCATAAATGCAGTTACATTAATAAATTATAATAATTCATAAAATCAGAACACAAACTACAAAATTAGGTAATGAGACACAGTATAGGAAACTCTGGGTAACCAAAATGATACTTTAAATAATAAATAAAGCCTATCAGCAAGTAGGCTTTTCCCTTTTCTTCCACAAGAGGTGGCAGAGTGTTCCATCCTCTAAACTGTTTTACTCAGGGGCTTACATATCTATACTATTGACCAAGATTTTCAGATGTGGTTAAGTCTAGGTGGTTAAGTCTAGGCTTCTAAGTCTATATATAAGTACCTAAATAGGTGGCCTGGTTTTCAAAAGAACAGCTAGTAGCTCACCTTGAATTCATTGGAGCATTTCTTTTGAAAATCAGGCCATCTTTTTAGGTACTTAATTATGGACTTAGAAGCCTAATTTTTGGCACCTATTTCTGAAATACGTTGTCTCAGCTTTTCAAAGTTAGAGGTATGCAATTGCATACTGTATGCAACCCACATAGTGCATGTACAGATTTCTGTACATGTGGAGCCAAGTACCTGCTTAACTGGCCCTGTGCACATACAAATGAATGATTTGTGTGCACATAAGAAATTAGGCACCTGCAAATGTATATGTGCAATTTTACATGCCTAACCTTGGAAATATAACCTTGTTATGGAGACATGGGTAAGAATTGTATGGTTAGGGTTGCAACCATGCACCATGCTGTAGCTGTGATGCCAGGCAGCAGAGGAGGGGTGATGCCAAAGATAGAAAGACAGAGTGGGAGCACAAAGATCTGCAAGATTTGTGGACCAAAACTACAGCTTACCGTGCAGGGGGTGGAAGGGAATCTCAAAGAGGTTTTCTTTCTCTTCTGTTACCTCCTCCCGTGGGTTTTCCTGTAGGTAGAAATGAGCAAACCCTTTGTTTTCTGTGAACAGCCCACAAACTCTATAATCAAAGTGTTAGTATTTGGCAATTCTAAGACGTGTGTACCATAGACATTTAAAAATTTGTTTGTGTATCAGTACTTTAGTAAAGGACAATTATAGTTACTGCAGTTTATCAGTGATTAACTTCTTGAAACAAATATTTGAAGCCTTTTAAAAAAACTGTTTGTAATTCAGAAATGCAAATGCCGTGTTTATTGGTGGCTACATCTTGGGGTCAGAAGCTTTAATGTTAATTTTTCACTTCTAAATATTTGTCCAAGGGTATTAGAATCAATATCTATCTCCCATCCCTCATTATTTCTATACATTTCTATATTGAGTTTTAGTTGTTAACATTTTTGATATTTCTTTTTTTTTAAAGTGATTACACTGCAGCAAATTTAACTCTAAATTGAGATTGTTTAAAAAAATCTGGGAATATGCATGTGTGTACAGTAACTATAAATACATAAAGAAACAGAGAGATATGTACAATTAGGCACTCTTAAAAGTTCATTTTAGTTTTAGAGCTATTATTGGTTTCATGGGGAACACTAATAGAATGGGTAATATTTCTAGAACCAGAATGAACGGTTTAAGTCTCCTCACTGTTATCTATGCATCTGTACGCTCTCAAACTTAAAAGGCTGGGATTATTTTATTGATTTAAAATCTGCAATAATAAAATGAATCACACCTGGTTTAAGACTTGTATATTCCCAAGCATACAATATAAACACCTACAAAAAATATGCGATAATAATTACCAGTGCCCCTACAGCACTTTTCCTACATTATATATTATTGAAATAATCTATCCCAAAAAATTATCTCCTATAAATTCTAGAACAAATGTAAACTGATATTCGCCAACAGGACCCAAATAGCAAACATTAACAACAGGAATTTCCTTTCCTTTCTTTTTAACTCTTTCTATATGTATTGCACACTTTCAGGTCTCTGTTGTGAACTTGTTAATTGCACTGGTGTGAAGTTATTCAGATAAGTAGTCTATTTAACTACTCCTGTGAATAACTGCTCCTCCCTATAAAAGATCCGTAATCTGGCTGTGATGGGGTGGACTAGGCCCAGAGACCCCTTGCTGGAGGTTTCGTGCCCTGCCACAGCCTGCCACAGAAAAGGGCAGTGGGGAGGGTCCTCCAAACTGCCTAGAGTGGCTGTGTGGGTTTCAGCCAATCAGAAAGGCTGTGGGGAGCAGCCAATCAGGACCCAACAGGCTATTATAAAAAGAGCTATGCATGGATACAAAATTTATATCTCTGATGATGGCTGTATCACCCTCAGCCCTGCCCACTGTGGCAGGCTCTAGGCACACCAGCAGCAGTCCTTGGTTGCACTAGTGTTTGCAAGCGGCTCGCATGCTCCCAGACAGGAGACGGGGGGCAGTACAGCCACGCAGGAGGAGCTGCCCAGGCTAGGAGCTGGCGCCTGCGAGCGGTGACCTGAGTTGCTCCTGCTTTTGTCACTGTGGTTCCTGGTAGAGCGCTGCAGCTCCATGGATATCCACTTTATATCCATGGATACCCACAATTTTGTATCTGCACAGGGCTCTATACAGGGCCAGAGTAAGTTCAGGTCCTTGTTGGAGCTGGAAGAGTGTGGCTAATGTTCCTGGATGGCAGAGGGAGCTACAGGACCTCAGACAGAGCAGTGCTGGCAGACATTGGTGGGGAGCGTGAAGGAATCATAGAATATTGGGGTTGGAAGAGACCTCAGGAAGTCATCTAGTCCAATCCCCTGCTCAAAGCAGGACCAACACCAACTAAATCATCCCAGCCAGGGCTTTGTCAAGCAGGGCCTTAAAAACCTCTAAGGATAGAGATTCCACGACCTCCCTAGGTAACCCATTCCAGTGCTTCACTACCCTCCTAGTGAAATAGTGTTTCCTAATATCCAACCTAGACCTCCCCCACTGCAACTTGAGACCATTGCTTCTTGTTCTGTCATCTGCCACCACTGAGAACAGCCAAGCTCCATCCTCTTTGGAACCTCCCTTCAGGTAGTTGAAGGCTGCTATCAAATCCCCCCTCACTCTTCTCTTCTGCAGACTAAATAACCCCAGTTCCCTCAGCCTCTCCTCGTAAGTCATGTGCCTCAGCCTCCTAATTATTTCCATTGCCCTCTGCGGGACACTCTCCAATTTGTCCACATCCCTTTTGTAGTGGGGGGAGCAAAACTGGACGCAATACTCCAGATGTGGCCTCACCAGTGCCGAATAGAGGGGAATTATCACATTCCTCGATCTGCTGGCAATGCTCCTACTAATACAGTCCAATATGCCATTGGCCTTCTTGACAACAAGGGCACACTGCTGAATCATATCCAGCTTCTCATCCACTGTAATGCCCAGGTCCTTTTCTGCAGAACTGCTTCTTAGCCAGTCGGTCCCCAGCCTGTAGTGGTGCATGGGATTCGTCCTTCCTAAGTGCAGGACTCTGCACTTGTCCTTCTTGAACCTCATCAGATTTCTTTTGGCCCAATCCTCCAATTTGCCTCGATCACTCGGGACCCTATCCCTACCCTCCAGCATATCTACCTCTCCCCCCCAGTTTAGTGTAATCTGCAAATTTACTGAGTGTGCAATCCATCCCATCATCCAGATCATTGATAAAGATATTGAACAAAATCAGCCCCAGAACCGACTCCTAGGGCACTCCACTTGATACCGGCTGTCAACTAGACATCGAGCCATTGACCACTACCCTTTGAGCCTGATAATTTAGCCAGCTTTCTATCCACCTTATAGTCTATTCATCCAATCCATACTTCTTTAACTTGCTGGCAAGAATACTGTGGGAGATCATGTCAAAAGCTTTGCTAAAGTCAAGATATATCACATCCACCACTTTCCCCATATCCACAGAGCCAGTTATCTCATCATAGAAGGCAATCAGGTTGGTCAGGCATGACTTGCCCTTGGTGAATCCATGTTGACTGTTCCTGATCACCTTCCTCTCCTCCAAGTGCTTCAAAAGCTCTGGACTGGCTGCTGGGACTCAACCAAGACAATGCCCTGAGGTAAGGGTGAAGAATGTGCTGGGGCCAGGGTAAGTGGTCCAGGAAACTGCAGCAGCGACACAGTTTATTTAAGGGGGTGTGGCAGATGGCTGCTATCTATAGGGTCCCTGGGCTGGGATCTAGCATAGTGGGTGGGCCTGGATCCTCTCCCCCCTCCCCCCCCATACTTAATCACTTGGGATTGGCCTGGACTATTGATGCACCCTTGAAGGGGGGAATGAACTCTTTTAGTGGCCCAGCAGGAAAGCTGGGACCAGAAAGGCCCTGAGAGGGTAAAGACATTGCCTCCAGGGAGGCACCCTGGGCACCGCTCTATATCACAGCAGGGACAATTTGGGAGAGTCCAGAAGGGGCTGAGAGACAGTTTGAAGCATGGTATTGCAATACATCCTGATGGACTGATTGAGGAAGAAGCCCAGGGCTAGGTCTGCAGAAATAGAGATGTTACAGAGGACACTAAGAGAGGCTTCTGTTGGACTTCTAAAGGTTTGTTTTTTATTTCACATACAGATTGCATGTGACTCACCCAGAGGCTGAGCTGCTGAAGACTCATTTCAGGGCAGAGAGAAAGTGCAGGCACCTGCACTCTGCCAAAGAGGCTGCTTACAAGAGGTGAGTGACACCCTGTTACACTGGCTCTTCTCTATTTTTAAATGGGGAACCGTGTTCCCCACAGAATTCCCCCTCAATTCAAGCACCCAAAGTGTCTGGTACCTTTCTATGCTTTTCTTTTCAATCACAATTCTTTAATTTAGCTAAACTTTGAGAAAATAGATTTATCCTCTTTCAAGGAAGAGGGATAATTAAACCTCGCTTGAAAATGATTAAGTCTTATTGAGAAAAAATCTAGCGAGAAACATTTAATTGTAATTGACTGAAAGAGCACACTAGGCGAATGAAGATCAAAACATTCCTCACACAGAGCTGAAATGGGCCAAGCAGAAAATTGGATGTAGCCACCCACATGAAGTAAATCTTCTCTGTTGAAGGTCCTACCTCCCTGTACAAAATGGCAGTACAGCAGGAATGACATGGCAAAAACAGACATACACTGTTTCAAATGCTACGGTGTTGGCAAGTAGCATTGCTCCTTAGAATCAAGTGTACAGGTATATTTCAAACCTGTTCAAATTCCTCTCTGATGATAGGGTTACATAAAAGAACAGAAATCATAACAATTCTAATTGTCTGGGGCTATTGACAGCTCTCTTTCTAATGCCCTTTTCCTATACAGAAGTATTGTAATTATATTCCTGGTCTCCTCCACCCATTTTTATCCCCTTCTTTGCCTTTGCTGTTGGCTAGTGTCAAGCTATTGCTGCTCTGGGAATTAGCCAACAAAGGCTGCTTTATTGCTGTTCAGTGAGCACCTTCCCACGGGGACCTTTAGTGTCACCTCAGGAATGCAGCTAGTTGTCTCCAGTCCAGTGCCTAGAATCTCAATTTTATTTTTACCTTTGAGCTGCTTTCATTTTATTGTGGTGGCAGAAAATATTTGTGAAAACCTGGGCTGGCTCCCTGTTCTGGTATGTTATGCATTTTGACAGACTTCAATGAAAGGTTTGGGGGGAGAATGAGGAGAGGGAATCTCTGAAAAAGTGGAAATGCAGATACATTGACAATAATAACCCAAATTAACTTATAAATTCAAACATGTATTTAGCTGAAGTACCACTGTGTGGAATGGTTTTAAACAGAGCAACAAGTTATCATTCCTGAGGCAAAAAGGATGTCGGTTCCTCATTATTGCAATAGGGAAAGGGAGCTGAGAAAGAGATGAAGAGAAAGATCCTTTCTAATTTAGTTCTGAGTACAGTCTGTATCAATTTTAAACAATTGAATTTAACCAACAGGCCATGAGAACCCGGCATCAAATGAAAACTGGCTATTTATTCCATAATACAGATGTGTGTGCAAATTTTTAGAGAAGCTTTCAAATCAACTGCAATTAGTCTCTTGATCATGCCAGAAGGTAGGGATTGGATTTGATTTGGATTTGGATACTGATATTTAAACAAATCCACATCTGAATTAAATATGACAAAATAGTGCTATTTATCATACAAACTATTAATTTGTGGCTCACTGATGGAAAACACTTCACTGTAGAGAGAGATTGGATCACACATGGCAACCCTGATTCAGCTTGGGGAGATAAATGCATTGTGACCTTACACTTTGTTTTTAATTAATCTGATTTTAAAGCCACTCTGCTGTGGGACTGTACTGCATTGCACAGAGATGACCAATGTCCATATAGATATTAAGTAGTCTCAGTAATGATAGTGCAGCAAGCAAGTGTACTTATAATATACACCATTAAACAAATATTACATTGCAGTATTGACTTCCCTGTGTTCATTTATGTTTAGAATGTGTAATGCAGTAAGGTATTATTACACCACACCAAGGACCAGATTTTGCCACCTTTACTCGTGATACCTGAATCTGATCATAGGTCTTCCCTGCCTTGAATAAGGGCTAGCATATGGCTGCACTGCCCCAAGAGCAAGCTAGGGAATGAACTGTAACTCAAGTTATGTCTACACTGCAAATAGAAATTGTATTTTTGACTCAGGTTAGCTAAACTGGCTTAAAATACCAGTGAAGACACAGCACCTGAGTTCTTAACTTGGGTTAGCAACTTGAGTCAACCCCAGGCTACCCTAGAAACTTTAACTCGGCCTGCTACTCTGAGTTAAACACAAAGTTGCCATGTCTTCACTGCTGCTTTAGCCCAAGTTAGCTAATGCGGGTTAGCTAACCTGAGTTAAGAATACACCTTTTGTGCAGTGTAGCCATACTGAAGTCACAATTCTTTTACCAGTCCCCTTTCTTCTGGGAAAGAAGTAATTTTTTTTTGGAGTAGCTTACTCTACCCTCTGTACCCAATCAGCTACTCTGGCTGTTGGGCATGGCAGAGCTTGGACTCTTCCCACTTGCTGCCTCTCCACTCCGCCCCTCCTGCTTACATCAGTGAGAATCAGGGAAGAAGATCCTGCCTCCACTTCCTCACAAAAGGGGTTTTAAGTGGGGTGTCTTACTCCCCATCTCTCTTCTGCATTGTCAAATAAGGACAATCTAAACGTCTGTGAATATCCTGGTTTAAATCAAATCAATGGGGCTACTCACAGAATAGGTGAGTAAGGGTGGGGGAATCTGACCCAAAATGTTTAGGGTGATATTGTCCCCAGTGAAGTCAATGGCAAAACTATCACTGACTTCAATTGAGCAGGAATTGTAGTTGTAGATTTTAATGAGACCCACTTTACATATATCTCCATAGTAAAGTTACACACGTACAGAAAAGTTTCAACTTAGTACACAGATATTGACTAATATGGTGTTTGACAAAATCAACATACTTTCCTGTTTTTTTCTGTAGTCAGACCTTAGTTTGGACTGCAACAATGCAGTTGTACTTCAGAAATTTATTTTGGAAAATTCCATTTCATTTGTAGCAACACCACTCAAACGGTCTGCAGAACTGTTTATTTTATTCTGGTTTTGGTACAGACAAAAATGTCCGTCTTTAATATTTGCCTGACAAGTGCTGGTGAAAAGTTCTTGCACAATGGTTAAAAAAAAAGATATTTTGCAGACCTTGGTGGGTTGCTGTGTGGTAAAAAACGAGTTACTTCATCCTCTGATATGACAAAGTCTAAAAGGTCAGTTCTTTTCTTATACATGCAAGTTCTCCATAAAGCTAACATTTTTCTGAATTCCATTAGCTTTTTATCAAAGGCCTGCAGGTGTTTTGATGTATTCAACAAAAGATTTATTTAACAGGCATAGTGGCTGCAAATATTAGGAATGATGGAGAGAAAAATTATTAAAGATGTGCTTCAGTGCATTCCCTTTATTCTAGCATTCAGTGCCTGATTGTGTATATGTTGTTTCAATCCACAAAGTCTTAATAACACCTAATGTGCCTTTCATGTTACTGCAACAGTCATGTGTGAGGTTTCCATGTATCTTATTTACATAATAATACATGTATTCATTTTACATTAACCTTAGCAATAACCAAAATGTGGTTGCTCATTTCCATTAAACCAGACCACCTTGTCGCTAAGAAAGTATAATGCTACAGACTTATTTTATGATTTATTAATGAGATATTTTTAGTACAAGGGGTGTTCCTAGGAGCAGTTTTCCCAGCATCTCAAAGCTGGGTCAGCCTGATACTGATGTAATTTCTGGGATTTACTAGCAGGCAAGCTCAGATTTTTCTGAGCAGTGGAGTCAAGTTCCTCTCTATGCAGAATTTCAAGCCATTTAAAAGAAGGCTGGAACTCATCATTTGTTCCCGTGCTTGCTTTCCAGAAGACACCAAATAAATGATAGTCTGTTGTTTAATGAGAAATCTGTAAACACTCTGTACCTATCTCCAACATATGTTGGGAATCATTAAGAAAGGGATAGATAATAAAACAGAAAATATCATATTGTCTCAATATAAATTCATGGTACGTCCACACTTTGAATACTGCATGGAGATATGGTTACCCCATCTCAAAAAAGATGTTTTGGAATTGGAAAAAGTTCAGCAAAGGGCAACAAAAATGAATAGGGGTATGGAATGGCTTCCACATGAGGAGCGATTAATAAGACTGGGACTTTTCAGCTCGGAAAAGAGATGATTAAGGGGGGGATATGATAGATGTCTATAGAATCATGGCTGTTGTGCAGGAAATAAATAAGGAAGTGTTATTCACTTCTTCTCATAACACAAGAACTGGGGTCATCAAATGAAATTAATAGGCAGCAGGCTTAAAACAAACAAAAGGAAGTATTTTTTCACAAAATGCACAGTCAACCTGTGGAACTCCTGGCCAGGGGATTTTGTGATAGCCAAGACTATAACAGGGTGCAAAAAAGAACTAGATAAGTTCATGGATGATATGTCTATCAATGGCTATTAGCCAGGATGGGCAGGGTTGGTGTCCCTAGCCTCTGTTTGCCAGAAGCTTGGAATGGGCAACAGGGGATGGATCACCCGTTCTGTTCATTCCCTCTGGGGCACCTCACATTGGCCACTATCGGAAGGCAGGATACCAGGCTAGATGGATCTTTGGTCTGACCCAGTATGGCTGTTCTTATGTTCTGAACAGAAATAGTTTAATTTTAAAGTAACTCCACAGTGCCTCATGGGAGTGACAGTTTGGGTGCCTTATGCTCCCATTTTTCTCTATAAGCCAGGCTGCCTGGACAGATTATATCTCCTACAATGCACCACGGTCTCCCTGTTGTCTCATGAGAATCCTGTGTCTGTGGTGCATAATGGAAATGTAATTTATCTGGGAAGATCAGCCCATAGAAAAGAATGGGGACATAAAGTACCTGAACTATATAACTCCCATGATGCACTTTAATAGAACATTTAGGGGTTTTTTTTAATTGAAATAGTCCAGTTTAGTGGATTTAGTGATAAAAATATTTTTTCTTGGTGGAAAGTAGACATTTTTCATTAAAAAAACATTCAAACAACCCCCCAATTTTCTGTTTGAAAAAAATGTCAATGGAAAATTTTAGACTAGCCCTAATCACTAGTTCAAAGCCTAATCTTGAAGATAAGGTCCAGTGCTCAATTCCTGAGCCCCAAAATCTCTATTTCTCTCTCCACCTATTTTAAATGCTATTTCTGACTGATTTTTTAAAAACGCCATTGTTTTATTTATTGAAGTTATTGTTTTATTGTATTTTAGTACTGCCTAAAACACACTATGTATTTCCAAACCCAGAGGCTAAGAGATTCTCTGCCCCAAAGAGTTTGTAATCTTAACAAAAGAAAAAAATATTAGCCCAGTCTAATTACATAATTCAGAATCTTTTCCAAATCTGACCATTTTATCCACACTCATGATTCCAGTGTCTCCAAACAGCTGGCAGCATCTGTGTATCTTGTGTAGTAGCAATTTTGTCTTTTGAGGATGTATATTAATTTTCTTCAGCTTAATATGTTGTGTTCCTGGTGTGCTCCATGCCTCTCCATCTGAGAAGAAACACCAAGTTAGGAGGTTGATATGAAGGCAGCAGACTTTAGGCTATTATCAATAGCAAGTGAACACTGTATAGAGAAGACCTGAGCAAATAATTGAATTTTTGGTTCAGTGACCAAATTGAAAAATCTGGAGGGGAAAAAAAAAGGTTTGTTTGAAACAGAATTTTTTTCCCATTTTTTCTCACCAAAAACGGTCAAACAGAACATTTTGAATGTTTTTTTTTAAATGACATTTGTAAAGTCATTGTGAATTAATCATTCTTTTTGAAAATGTTTCAAAATGAGATATCAAAACAGTTGATTTAAAAAATGTTGAAATAAAATATTTCCAGAGCTGCCTTGGACAAAGCCTACAATTTTGGAGGCTTTAGCACTGGTCCCTGGTCCATGTTGCATTGTCCACATGTGCTCCCAACGTGGGTTTCCTACAAGTTGCAGCACAAGGCCCGTCTCCCATGCCACTGAGACATATTCACCATGGCTGGCACAGCAAACCAGTTCATTGAATAGCTAGGGATTCTGATTATGTTCTGACTTGCACTTGAGCGTAATAAGAGGAGTGACTTTTAAATAGCAAGCTTGTACCACACCCAGCGAATGTGCTGATAATGGTTGCCTTGTGCTTTGCATGCCTTACAGTGGAAAGCTTGGCCTTCAGCACATCCTTCACACCAGCGGAGAGGCTACAGCAGATTCATCATCATCATGTTCCCATTGTGCCTCTGGCATTTAGGGCAACAATGAAGCTCCTCCACTTCTTTCTGTTTCTGGCAAGTCTTTCAATGGTTCCCCAGCTGTGCCCAGGTTTTTCAGCTCAGCTTCCACAGCTCTTCGCCAGGTCGTTTTTGGGTGGCCTCATTTTTGCTTGCCTTCGGGTGTCCATCTTATTGCTACTCTGGTGATGTAGAAGATTAGATTAGCAGATTAGGAGGTGGGAAAAGAGGACGTGTGATGACATGTTCAATGAGTCAATGAACTCCTCTGGGACAGCTGATACAGAATTCAGAGCCTGAAGGATTTCACTGTCTGAAAAAGTAGACATGGACATGGAGAGTAGGAGAGCATCCCAGGAGTGTGCCATGAAGGATAAGATGCTGCAGATTATGAAGGCCCAATCAGACATGTTGAGGCGTCTGGTTAAGCTTCAAGAAAAATGGCTTAAGCCTAGACTCCCTGGCAGTCCCTGCACACTGGCCTGAAAACATCAACCTGTTCCCAATCCCCCCCTCCCAAACAATCCAGAAGGCATGGGGGGAAAGTGCAGTATCCTTTCCACTCAACACTGAGGGAGGGTACTTAGACCAAAAGGTGGCCATTCAAAGACCTTTGATGGGCAAGACTTCTGTGATCTTACAGAAAAGGTGACTTGGTTTCTTCCCTCCCAATTTTATCACACTGTTTGCTCAAGCTTAAATTATCTTCCTGTTCTTTCAATTTCTTTATGTTTCTGCAATAAAAGTAAACATTTCAAGAATGAAATACTCTTTATTTATTCCAAGAATGGGAATAAAGTATAAATCCCAAGGGTTTGAGGGAGGGTAAGGGGAGGTACAGGGAAACTGTTTGACTGCAGGAGATGGAATGGGAAGGCACAATGCAGATAAGTGGTGCACATTACAGTGGCTCATTACTGAAAGAGGTTTTCTAAGCCTCCTGGAGACAGAGCTCCTCACTGGACTCTTCTTATTGCCCTAGTATCTGTCTGCTCAAAATTAGCTGCCAGCCTATCCTCTTGCACACCCCACCCGGGTGGAGACTTCTCTCCCTTTGCTTCACAGATATTATGGAGCACACAACATGCACCAATAACAATGGGGATATTGCTTTTACTGAGGTCTAACCTAATAAGCAAACTGCACCAGTGACCCTTTAAATGTTCAAAGCCATACTGGCACATTCCACCAACATTCTGCACTTGTTCAGCCTATTGTTGAACCGCTCCTTACTGCTGTCCAGGTGGCCAATGTATGGCTTCATAAACCATGGGAACAAGGATAAGCTGGATCACTATTGGCATTTCAACATCATCCATGGTTATTTTGCAATCGTGAAAGAAAATCCCTGATTGCAGCTTTCTGAACAAACCTGTGTTCCTAAAGACGTGCACGTCATGCACCTTTCCTGATCATCTGATGCCAGGGCCGTCCTTAGGCATACACAGCATACACAGCTGCATAGGGCACCATGAAATTTGGGGCACCAAATTGCCCCAAATTTCATGGTGCCCTAGGCAGCTGCATGCTCCATACGCAGCAGCACCAGGCCCGGCGACCAGCCCTATCCTTCGGCCGGTCCCCCCACAGGTTGCGCCCACTGCAAGGGGCAAGGCTGTCCCTCGGAGGGGTCTGGGGCCCTGGACAACTCCCTCCGCCCCACCTTTTACTCTCCACCCTGCTCCGACCCCAGCCCACCCCCATTCCACCTCTTCCACCAGCGACCCCGCACTCACCAGCAGCGGCAAGAAGCCGAGCAACCCGGCCCCAGCCCACTCTTCTCTACCAGCTCCCAGCTGTGTTGCTCCACTTCCTGCCACCAGTGAGTGTGGGGAGGTTGGGGAAAGGACGCCCCCCACACTCACTGGCGGCAGGAAGCAGAGTGACGTGGCCCCAGCCAGCTCCGCTTCATTTGCCCCGGCCCCAGCCATGTTGCTGGGGGGCGGGAGGTAGGGTTTAGGGAAAGGTTCCCCCTGCCCCCAGGGACTCACCGGTGGCAGGAAGTGGAGCCCCACGACTGGGAGCTGGCAGAGTAAAGCTGGCTGGGGCCGCGTCGCTCCGCTTTCCACTGCTGGTGAGTTGGGGAGGGGGGGACCTTTCCCTAACCCCCTGCCCCCGAGGTACACGAACCTGGGGGTGGGGCTGGGGCCCCACACAGCACCCCCCATGGGGGGCTGCGTAAAGCACCCAAATGGCTAGGGATGGCCCTGTCCGACGCTGATGATGCTGAAAACACCCCCTGTGATCCACCAGCACTAGCAAACACTATTGAACACTATTTCAGTTTATGTATTCTTTGGCAAGGTGGTCTGGCCCCAAGATGTGTGCCATTGCCCCACAGCAGTTAGGGAACCGCATCATGGCAAAATCATCCACTATATCCTGCAGGTTGCCCAGAGTCACTACCCTTCTTAGCAGAAGTCAATTAATGAGCCTCACAACAGCTCCCCCAGTGGATTTACCAACTCTGAGTTGATTCCCTGCTGACTGGTAACAGTCTGGCATTGCAAGCTTCCACAGAGCAATCACCACTCCTTCTCCTCTGTCACAGCAGTTCTCATTTTAGTGTTGCTGTACTTCCGGGCTGGAGAAAGCTCTGCACAAAGCTCCTGGAAAGTGTCCTTCTGAATTAGAAAGTTCTGCAGCCATTATTCGTCATCCCATAGCTGCATAATGACGTGATCCAACCAGCTGAGACCAGAAACAGCGCTCCACTGTGTTCAGCTGATGAATGACTGCCAGCAGGAACTGGGAATTGTTTCATTCTATGGCTTGCAGCAGGACCGCTTTAATAACATCGCAATGTTCCATGCGTCAGTTCCTGTCTCAGCTCTGGAAATAAAGCAGGATAAGGAGCAAGGTGTTTGTAATGCTCACAACAAGAGTGCACAGCTGAGTGAGGTCCATGCTTCTTGAGCTATGGCATACATAAAGAAAAGGAGTACTTGTGGCACCTTAGAGACTAACCGATTTATTTGAGCAAAAGCTTTCGTGAGCTACAGCTCACTTCATCGGATGCATACTGTGGAAAGTACAGAAGACGTTTTTATACACACAAACCATGAAAAAATGGGTGATTATCACTACAAAAGGTTTTCTCTCCCCCCACCCCACTCTCCTGCTGGTAATAGCTTATGTAAAGTGATCACTCTCCTTACAATGTGTATGATAATCAAGGTGGGCCATTTCCAGCACAAATCCAGGTTTTCTCCCCCCCCGAACCCCCCCCCCAAAAAAAACACTCTCCTGTTGGTAATAGCTTACCTAAAGTGATTTAGGACATCCCCAAACCCCTTGTGGCTAGTTGCACTGAGGGATAGCTACCAACGGTGCGCTGCTCTGTGCATCGATGAAAGCGATGCTCGTGAGGATGCACTCCATCGACACAAAGCGTGGAGTGGACACACACGACTGACTTAATTACTGCAGTGGCTGGATGACAACTTACATCAAATCAACTAACTTTTTAGTGTAGACATACCCATAGTCCACACTACAGTGCATCTTCATGGAGCAGTATCTTGACTGATAAATCAGGAAATAAGTATACAGTCAGAATACGTCAGTATACAATGTACCCTTCTACCCTTAGTTATGGCTGTGTAGTCCTACTGACTTTATTGCAGAGGATCAAAAAAGGCAGAACTTGCAGAAACTGCTGTTTGTTTAGTTTTAACTATTTATGATAATACATTGTACTATACCGGTAAACATACTGCAACATATTTTGTATCAAGAATCAAATCTCAGGTATATGAAACCTCTCTGTAGAGATCTGCTATTAATTTGTTGCTGAGTTGAGAGAAAAGAGTTCCAAGTTCTGTATGGATTTCATGTTGTGGATTAGTGAGATTTTATTGCATACTATAAAACACACCTTTTTATTATCACTTATTTAATTTTAAAAGCTGAAAAAATTTTCCCCTTCCCGGAAATGATGATGAATGGTTCATTGTGGACAGTCCATTTCAGACTACAAAATTACTTTTCCAAACGGAAGTCCAAAATAATTATCCTTACTGTTGTATGACATGTAAATGTATTTTTCAGATATTCACATTTCCCATTAAGAGGTATGGGGCGGGGGGTGGGGAGGGAGGAGGGGCGGGGGAGAGGTTGCATTAACTTTTTGCCAGGTTATTTGAAAGGGATTGGGGTAGATGTCTATCCCTTCTACTTCCAACTCTGTCTGCCTTCCCAGCAGTACATCTCCAAAGTGACACAAAGCAGCTAGAGTGGATCCAGGGTTCTTCGTTAGAGCAGGGCAAACATTTTCAGCTAAACATTTTTTTGCAAAAAACCACAGGGTTAGTGACATCAAAATGTTTTGTTAACGCATGTTGGTTTTGCTGAATTATTTCAGCTGGGAAAAAATAGGAAAAAAAAACATTTTATTTCAACATTCTCTAAATGAAGGTTCATTTATTTGGTGCCAAATGACTGTTTCAAAATTTATTTTTTTTTTAATCAAAATAGTTTTTAAATGGTTATAATCTAAAATAAATGTTTTGATGTTGTCGATACTTTCATTAACTTTCTGATTTGCCAAAAAAATTCAAAAGTGTTTGATTTTGTTCTGACACATGTAATGTCAATAACCCTGGGTGTACTGTCAACAGTGGGGATTGAACCTGAGCCTTGTGGATTTTAGTGCATAAGTGTCTACTGTTTGAGCTAAAAAAAACCCTTTCTCTACAGGCTACAGCAGAATCATCAATTACTACTTGGTCTAGCCACCAGTAGAGGGGGACAGTGTCAGACTAAGTAGGCATGACACTTGCCCACAAAACATTTTTTTTTAAATTTCTAGTTAACCAAAAAGTCCATTATTCACACAGATGCAATTTTGATTTTTGATTTTAGTGTATAGTTTCTGTGAAGAATTTGGAAGTTAACTGTATTAATTCTATGATGTTTTTATGTCCACATATATACATACACTGAAAAATCCACTATTTGATCAGCTGTGGTCCCAATCACTAGTAGTATGCAGACTGACAAAGTAAGCGTCAATTCCTTTGAAGTTAATTCCATTAATTTGGAATCAGGAGTCTAGTTGGTCCCAAAGGGATTTCATATTGTTTCTTCAGGGCGATTCCTGGTCTAAATCTTTAACAAATAACTTGAAAGTGGTTAAAAGTTGAGTCTCTGAGGAGAAGCAGAGACAGAGGGTCTCCAGAGAAGCAGATTGTAATTTAGTCTCCAGGAGAACATGTGAGGGGATAGCCAAGGCGAAACTGGGCCTACCTAACTGCTTGAGGGAAACGCTAAGCTTAGATAAGACAATTTGCAGTAGGCATTTCTTATAACCTTTTTCTTCTATTTGCTCTATTCCCATGGATAATAAATCTTTGTTTTGAATAGGCTGGTCTCTGGCACTGCACTTTCAGACTGGTCAGAGACTGGTAGAGAGAAGTCTAAGTCAGAGCCAAAACCAGTTGGGCCTGCTGAGGACAGTTGATGAAAAGGGAAGCTGTGACCTGGGGACTCAGTCTGAGTGGGGTAAATTCCAACCTGAGAGAAGCCTGTTGTGGACCTGTCACTTAGAAAGGCTGCCCATAGAGAGACTGAGAAGGGGGTCACAGGTACAACTCACCCTGTAACTGCAACAGAATCCATATCACATTTGTGCAGCTATAATGTAAAGAACTGTTTTCCTGAGCCACTCTTACATAGAAAATGTAATTAATTTCTTCCATGTAAACAAGAATATACAGAACAAACTGCAGACCACATTCCTCAGGCTACTCAAGTAAAACTCTTCTATAGAACATCAATATGAACTAGAGCTTTGTTTTTTAACTTCCAGAGCAAATCTATTCCACTAAAACATTTTTTTTTTCAAATCTTCCTTATGACTCCACCATGGCTGGTACTGTATACTGAACACAGTTAATATTGATCAATGCTGGGAGTTAGAAAAAGGTGACAGAATGCAAGTTCAGGGTGGGAGGCTTCCACTCAGGCAAAAAATGAGTATCTCTTAGAAACATATTATCTACAACACCAAGCTAAAATATAACGTGTTTCCTGAATTTTCAGGGTTTTGAATAGAATATAAAGTGTGTGAATTAGCTCCAGTTCAGTTGAAAGGACAAATAGCAGCATCATTAGCTTTTGAAGTGACTTTATCCTATAGGTGAATGTAAGAACATATATAGAAATTGATAAAGTCACGCTGGGGTAACATATAGCTATATACGTATATGCATATATAAAACTGTTTTGTACAATTGCCCTTCTACCTATAGTTTCTTTAAAAATTCACAAATAGTTTAGATTTAAAAATATTTTATTATAGTCACAAATAACCAATAAACCCAAAATATATGAACCCAAGAGAAAATACTCATAGAATCATAGAATATCAGGGTTGGAAGGGACCTCAGGAGGTCATCTAGTCCAACCCCCTGCTCAAAGCAGGACCAATCCCCAATTTTTGCCCCAGATCCCTCAAGGATTGAACTCACAACCCTGGGTTTAGCAGGCCAATGCTGAGCTATCCCTCCCCCCAAGCAATAAAAAGGAATATATTGAGGAATAAAAAAATGAAGTGTTCAGATGGGTCAGTGCTGGACAGAAGATACAAGGCATATTATATCATGGAAAACAAAGGAGAGTTCTAAAAACCCTATTAAGCAGAAAAGCTCGTGGAGAATATGGCATTTTGTAATGTAGCTATTAGCTTCAGCATAAATGATAAAAGGTAGCCCTGTGTTCAGATATATGTTGTATGAATTGTCCTTAAGATTAATCATTCCATGGCTAAGGCTTTCCAGGTTTTCGGCTTAATGCTTTTTGAAAAGATATTGCAGGACTGGGAATCCAGAACAGAGGAGACCCATGAGTAATATAGCTGCAGTGCTATTTAAGTCCGAAATCACAGAAACATAGAAATGTAGGACTGGAAGAGACCTCAAAAGGTCCAGTCCCCTGTACTGATAGTATCTAGACCATCTCTGACAGGCTAGTTTAACCTGTTCTTAAAAACCTCCAATTAACAAGATTTCATAACCTCCCTAATTAATTTGTTTAAGTTCTTAACAACCCTTACAGTTAGGAAGTTTTTCCTAGGGTCTAACTTAAATATTGTTTGCTGAAAGTTAAGCCCATTACTACTCATCCTTTCCTCAGTGGATAAGGAGAACAATTTATCACTCTCCTTTTTATAACAACCTCTTATGTACTTGAAAACTGTTATGTCCCCCCATCAGTCTTCTCTTCTCCAGACTAAACAAATTCTTTTTCCCCCAATCTTTCCTCATAAGTCATGTTTTCTAAATCTTGAGTCATTTTTGTTGCTATCCTGTAGACCTCTTTGTCCACATCTTTTCTGAAATGTGGCACACACAACTGATACAATACTGTTGTGGCTTTCAGTGCTGAGTAGAGAGGAAGAAGTACTTCTTGTGTCTTGCTTATAACACTTCTGCTAATACATTCCAGAATTATATTTGCTTTTTTTTTGCAAAGGTATTAAATTGTTGACTCATATTTACTTTCTGATCCACCATAATCCCCAGATCCTTCTCGGCAATACTCCCTCCTAAGCAGTCATTTCCCATTTTGTATTTGTGCAATAGATTATTCCTTCCTAAATGGAGTACTTTGCATTTCTCCTTATCAAATTTCATCCTATTTTCTTCAGACCATATCTCCAGTTTGTCAAGATAACTTTGAATTCTGTCCACCAAAGTGGCTACAACCCCTCTCAGCTTGGTATTGTCCCCAAACTTTATAAGTGCACTCTCTATGCCATTATCCAAATCACTGATGAAGATATTGAACAGAACCGGATCCAGGAGAGATCCCTGCATGAACCCCACTTGATATGCCCTCCTAGCTCGATTGTGAACCACTGATATCTACTCAGTTGTGCCCCCACTTTATAGTAACTTTTTCTAGGCTATGTTTCTCTAGTATGTTTATTAGCAGATCATATGAGACAGTGTCAAAAGTCTTACTAAAATTGAGATATATCACATCTGCTGCTTCGCTTCATCCATAAGGCTTGTTACCATGTCAACAAAGGATATTGGGTTGGTTTGACATGATTTGTTTTTGACAAATCCAAGTTGGCTGTTAGTTATTACCTTATTTTCTTTTAGGTGCCTACAGATTGGTACTCAGAAAGATAATGGATCAAATAATCAAAGTTAAGTTGAGTGGTCTATAATTCCCTTGGTTGTCCTTATTCCCCTTTCCATAAATAGGTACTGTATTTGCCTGATGGGACAAAAACATTTTTGAGGGTGGTTTGGGGTACATGTCGTCAGTCGGGAATCAATTTGGAATGGGCAAGTCTACTGTGGGGACTGCTGTGAACCAAGTAGCCAACGCAATCACTAATGTTCTGCTATCAAGGGTAGTGACTCTGGGAAATGTGCAGGTCATACTGGATGGCTTTGCTGCAATGGGATTCCCTAACTGTGGTGAGGCGATAGATGGAACACACATCGCTATCTTGGCACAGGACCACCTTGCCAACCAGTATACAAACTGCAAGGGGTACTTCTCAATGGTGCTGCAAGCACTGGTGGATCACAAGGGACATTTCACCGACATCAACGTGGGATGGCCGGGAAAGGTGTATGACGCTCACATCTTTAGGAACTCAGGGCTCTTCGAGTATTTGCAAGAAGGGACTTAATTCCCAGACCAGAAAATTACTGTTGAGATGTTGAAATGCCAATAGTTATCCTTGGGGACCCAGCCTACCCCTTGCTCCCATGGCTCATGAAGCTGTACAAAGGCAGCCTGGACAGTAGTAAGGAGCAGTTCAACTATATGCTGAGCAACTGCAGAATGGTGGTAGAATGTGCCTTTGGATGTTTAAAAGCTCACTGATGCTGTTTGTTGACTAGAGCAGACCTCAGTGCAAGCAACATTCCCATTGTGATTGCTGCTTGCTGTGTGCTTCATAATATCTGTGAGAGTAAGGGGGAGATGTTTATGGCGGGGTTGGAGGTTGAGGCAGATCACCTGGTGGCCAATTTTGAGCAGCCAGACACCAGGACGATTAGAAGACCACAGCTAGGTGCAGCTACGCATCAGAGAGGCTTTGAAAACCAGTTTCATGACTGGTCAGGCTACGGTGTGACAGCTGATGCATCTCTTTGATGAAACCTGCCCCCTTTGTTGATTTAATTCCCTGTAAGCCAACCACCCTCCCCCCTTCAATTGCAGCTGGCAAAGGAAATAAAGTAAATATTGTTTTTAAACCATGCATTCTTTCTTTATTAATTAAAAAAAAAGTGAGATAACTGACAAGGTAGCCTGGGTGGGGTGGGGTGTGGGAGGAGGGAAGGACAAAGCCACATTGCTTATTGTAGCCACACTACTGTGAAGGTTCCTTCCCCACTCTTTACTCTAGGCAACAGATGTGGGGACCTGTATGAAAGACCCCCTAAGCTTATTCTTACAAGCTTAGGTTAAAATCTTCCCCAAGGTACAAACTTTGCCTTGTCCTTGAACAGTATGCTGCCACCACCAAGCGCTTTAAACAAAGAACAGGGAAAGAGACCACTTGGAGACGTCTTCCCCCAAAATATCCCCCCAAGCCCTACACCCCCTTTCCTGGTGAAGTCTTGATAAAAATCCTCACCAATTGGTACAGGTGAACACAGACCCAAACCCTTGGATCTTAAGAACAATGAAAAATCAATCAGGTTCTTAAAAGAAGAATTTTAATTAAAGAAAAGGTAAAAGAATCACCTCTGTAAAATCAGGATGGTAAATACCTTACAGGGTAATCAGATTCAAAACATAGAGAATCCCTCTAGGCAAAACCTTAAGTTACAAAAAGACACAAAAACAGGAATATACATTCCCTCCAGCACAGCTTATTTTACCAGCCATTAAACAAAGAAAACCTAACGCATTTTCTTGCTCGATTTACTTACTAACTTAACAGGAGTTAGAAGGCTTGCATTTCTGATCTGTTCCCGGCAAAAGCATCACACAGACAGACAGAACCCTTTGGTTCCAACCCCCCCTCCAGATTTGAAAGTATCTTGTCCCCTCATTGGGCATTTTGGGTCAGGTGCCAGCGAGGTTACGTTAGCTTCTTAACCATTTACAGGTGAAAGAGTTTTGCCTCTGGCCAGGAGGGATTTTATAGCACTGTAATACAGAAAGATGGTTACCCTTCCCTTTATATTTATGACAACTACAAATCAAAACTGTTTGAATGACAGCCTTCTGTTGCTTGGGCCATCCTCTGGAGTGGAGTGGCTGGGTGCCCGGAGCCTCACCCACCCCTGTATTCTTGGGCATCTGGATGAGGAGGATATGGAACTTGGGGAGAAGGGTAGGTGGTTATACAATGGATGCAGCAGGGGTCTGTGCTCTTGTTGGCTTTTCTGCAACTCCAACAGGCATGTCATCATGTCCGTTTGCTCCCCCATTAGCCTCAGCATCGCCTCCTGCCTCTGCTCTTCGCGCTCACGTAATGCTTTCCTGGCCTCTGCCACTGAATGCCTCCATGCATTAAGCTGCGCCCTATCAGCGTGGGAGGACTGCATGAGCTCGGAAAACATGTAATTGCAAGTGCGTTTTTTTCGCCTTCTAATCTGCGATAACCTCAGGGACGGAGATGATAGGGGGAGCATAGAAACATTTGCACCTGGGGGGGGGATAAAAAGGGAGAGTAAAATTTAAGATGATACATTTCTGAGAACAAAAGGGAGACTCTTTCACAGTGACTCAAGCAATTCACACCAGACAGCACATGTGCTTTAGGTAGAAGGTCACATTTTGCCTTTTATATTGAGCGCCTGCTGCTTTGATGACACATGACACACGGCTGGGCAACAGAATTTGGTTTCCAGCCAGCCATGGTAAGCCTTTTGGTACATGGGGTTGGCTTCTTCCACCTACATAACATGTGGGAGTAGTTTCAAACTGCAGCGCCATCCTTTCCCATAGCAAGCAATGCCGGTTGGGTTTCACATTTAAAAGGAGGGTCTGCAGTTTTCTGGTGGATGTGCACCACATACCTCCCTCTACCCCACCGCCTGGCTATTCTCTAGGATGATCCCTTCACCCCTCCCCCACCGCGTGGCTATTCTCCGGGATTATCCCTTTTAGCCAAGTGGAAACAACCCAGCATGAATGGGGTCCTTTTACTGTTCCTTTACAAAAATTCCCCTATTTCAACCAGGCAACCACAAATGATATCACTCTCCTGAGGCTAACACAGAAAGATAAAGACTGAATGTTGCTTGAATGAAACCAAAACCCAGGCCCATTTGCTGCCATGCTTTGTGCTGCAATGATTCCAGACTATTTGCTAGGCGTGGTAAGTGTCCTACAGTGGAGGACAAAATAAGGCAGCCCTCCCCAGAAACCTTCTGAAAAGGCTTTCAGAGTACCTCCAGGAGAGCTTCATGGAGCTGTCCCTGGAGGATTCCTGCTCCATCCCCACACATGTTAACAGATTTTTCCAGTAGCTGTACTGGCCGTGAATGCATCCCAAGTCTTCAGGGCAAATCAAACATTAAAGACTATTGCTTTCAAACGCTGTACTGTAGTTACAAATGTGCATTCACCAGAGCTGCCTTCTCCAGCTTCAGGGTCAGGGATCCCGTGTTGGGAGGGTATTGGCTCCAGGGTGATGAAAAGGTCCTGGCTGCTGGGGAGAATGGATTCACCGCTTGCCTGCTGCACATTCTTCTCCTCCTCCTCCTCTTCCTCATCCACAAAATCCTCCTCCCTGTTGCATGAGACTTCCCCCTTGCAGGTGTCCACAGACAGTGATGGGGTAGTGGTAGGGTCCCGTCCCCCCCCATAATGCCATGCAGCTGATAATAGAAGCAGCATGTATGGGGCTCTGACCAGGAGTGACCGTTTGCCTCCTTTGTCTTTTGGTAGGCTTGCCTGAGCTCCTTAACTTTCATGTGGCACTGCTATGTGTCCCTGTTGTAGCCTCTCTCCACCATGCCCTGTGCAATTTTGGCATATATATGAGCATTTCTTCTTTTTGATCGGAGTTCTGCCTGCACAGATTCTTCTCCCCATACAGCAATCAGATCCAGTGTCTCCCTTTCGGTCCACACTGGAGCTCGTTTGCGATTCTGGGGGGACTGCATGGTCACCTGTGCTGCTGAGTTCGCCACGCTGCCGAAACAGGCAATGAAATTCAAAAATTCCCAGGGCTTTTTCTGTGTACCTGGCTAGTGCATTGGAGTTCAAAGTGCTGTTCACACAGAGTGGTCACAGTGGAGCACTCTGGGATAGCTCCTTGAGGCCAATACTGTCGAATTGCATCTGCACTACCCCAAATTTGACCCAGCAAGGTCGATTTTAGCGCTACTCCCCTCACCAGGGAGGAGTACAGAAGTCGATTTTAAGAGCCCTTTAGGTTGATGGAATGGGGTTGGTTAAGTAGACGCAGTCTAAGATATGTTTCATCAGGCCCTGTCAATTTGAAGACATCTATCTTGTCTAAATAACTTTTACCTTGTTCTTTTCCTATCCTAGCCTCAGATCCTACTCCACTTATACTAATGTTCACTATGTTAGTCATCCAATTTTTTTGGTGAAAATTGAAACAAAAAAGGCATTTAACATTTCACTGAGTAATGTGCCTAGCTTGTCCTTTGTCTTCCTTTTGCTTCTAATGTAATTGTAATTATCCTTTATGTCCCTACTAGCTTAATCTCGGTTTGTGCCTTGGCCTTTCTAATTTTGTCCCTACATGCATGTTTATATATATTCTTCCTTTGTAATTTGACCTAGTTTCCACTTTTTGCATGATTCTTTTTTCAGTTTCAGGTCATTGAAGAACTCTTGGTTAAGCCAAGGTGGATTTATCATACTTCCTATCTTTCCTATGCAGTGGGATAATTTGCTCTTGTGGCCTTAATGTTTCTTTAATAAACTAACAACTCTCCTCAACTCTTTTTTCCCCTTAGACTTGCTTCCCACAGGATCTTTATCTACCAATTATCTGTGTTTTCTAAAGTCTGCCTCCTCGAAGTCCACTGTTTTTATTATGCTGTTTTCCCTGCTACCATTCCTTAGCATCATGAACGCTATCATTTCATGATCACTTTCACCCAAGCGGCCTTCTACCTTCAGATTCTCAATTAGTTCCTCCCTGTTTGTCAGGATCATATCCAAAATACTCTCCCTTAGTCACTCCTGTAATAACAAGTTTTCTCCACTACATTCCAAAAACTTGTTGGATAATCTTTACCGTGCTGTATATCCCCAGAAGGTGCCTGGGCAGTTGAAGTCCCCATCACCACCAAGTCCTGTGTTTTGGATGATTTTTTTTTCCTGGTTAGGTGGGCTATAGTAGACCCCTATCATGACATTACCCTTGTTCTTTACCCTTTTTATCCTTACGCAGACTTTTAACAGGTCTGTGTCCCATTATCTCAACCTCAGTGCAACTGTACACATACTTGATATACAAGGCAACACCGCCTCGCTTTTTTCCATGCCTATCCTTCCTGAATAAACTGTACCCTTTTATACCAGTCACATGAGTTATCCCAGCAATAGAGGTCCAAAGAGAACATTATCAACTTTGCCCCTGTAAAAATAATTTACTACATTATATTAGTTCTGGTTCCAATTACGTTAATAAATCTGAATGGAAATGCACATCTAGAAGTCTCAGAGCACCACAGCACAGCAGAAGGCCTTTGGCAGCACACAAGCAGTCTTGAAAGAAGGATTTCTGTGAGCACATACACTTGGGTTAAAGAGGGCAAAAATAAGATAGAGAGAAGGAATTACAAGGGGTTCAATTTTTTTCTAATAAAATAATTCATTTGAAAATTGAGATTTAATTGGCAATTACATTTTGAAGAAAAAAGTCATTTTAATCAAATTTTCATTGATCCCCAATATTTTGAAATTAAAAATTAACAAAATATCAGAGTTTTTTAAATGTTGGAAAGTTTTTGTTACTAAGTTGTGAGGAAAATACCATTTTTTCTCACTTAAACCTTTTTTTAAACAAAAAACCCAGATATTTTCTTTAAGTGAGAGTGAAACAGTTTCATCTCAATTTGGACTAGTTGCTCATTTATTTACACTAACACCACTCTATGGTTCTCTGGTAGTGCAAAGTGACCTTACAATAATAGTACAGTATGTCTATATCCATTATTTCCTCTATGTGCTCCTTGAGCAGTGTAAAGGGGCATTAGACTAATGAGAATCAGGCTTTTTTTAAAAACAAACACCTTTTTTTTTCCTTTGTGGGGAAGAAAAAAAGGGAGAGATTAAAAAGAGAGAGATTTTTCCAACCAAAACAAAATGAAAAAATTAAAAAAAAAAAATTCCCAAAGTTTTCATTACACATACCTCTTTATTAACTAGCTGTCTGCAACATTAGTTTTGAAGTAGGGGCAATACAGGGCCATATACTATGTATTCTAATCCATTCCAAGCATTATATAACAAAATTACTATAGTATATAGGCACTATAGTATCAACATAGGATAGAGAGGGGACTATGAATAATAACATTTAGTGTTAAATGTTAACAGCACTTTACATACTCAAACCACTACATATTTGTGATTTAGTTTTCAACTATTTACTTGGGTTTAACAGCTTACCAGGAATGGTGGTTCAAAGCATGAAGGGGCATACAAATGTTTCGCATATCTGGCTCATAAATACTTTGTAATACCAACTACAAACAGTGTCATGTGAATGCCTGTTCTCACTTTCACGTGACATTGTAAATAATAAGAATCATCTCCCAAAATTGTAAACAAACTTGTCTGTCTTAGCTATTGGCTGAACAAGAAGTAGGACTGAGTGGACTTGTAGGCACTAAAATTTTACATTGTTTTATTTTTGAGTGCAGTTATGTAACAAAAAAAAATCTACATTTGTAAGTTGCACTTTTATGATAAAGAGATTGCACTACAGTACTTGTATGAGGTGAATTGAAAAATACGATATCTTTTGTTCCTTTTTTACAGTGCAAATATTTGTAATAAAAATAAGAATATAAAGTGAGCACTGTACATTTTGTATTCTGTGTTGTAATTGAAATCAATAATTGAAAATGTAAAGAATATTCAAAAATATTTAAATAAATGGTATTCTATTGTTTAACAGTGTGATTAAAACTATGATTAATTGTGATCCAGCCCCACCAGGAACATAACTGGATGGAGTCCTACATTATAATTCTGAAAAGAAGTGAAACTCCAATCACCTATCTCTTTCTGAAAAGAGAGTTTAAATGCTCCTAATTAAAAGGCATTTATCATCGTTCTCTTCTCTCCTTTTTGTCCTTAACTACAATGCAATCATTTTAGTGATTGATGCCTTGGGTTTGATGGGTCTTAACTTAATAATGTGACTAAGGATTAATTAAGGTACTGAATGGGTAAAAACACTTCCCTGACACAGTAATATCTCTCATTAAGAGTAATGAGTGCGTTCAGTTGAATACTTTACTTTCCTTCCCAATGAAGGTTCAAATTCTCTGTTGATGTAAATATGTATAGCCTTGTCAGCTATAGTTAGGACTATGATTTTATCATGGAAGTCATGGAAATCATTAATTTGAATAAAGTTCATGAAATCTTGGAAATGACTGTAAAAACTTAATTGATTATGCCCCCAAATATGAGTGGCACTGCGACCTGGTGTGCCAGGTCCCAACGGACATAGCAGGGACCTGGGCCAAGCCCTGCTGGACAGGAGTTGCTGCTGTGTGGTGAGCTTCCTCTAATATCAGCCCCACCCCTTGTTGATTTAGTGAAAACTACACTATTTGGTGACCTACCCATGATTTATCTTTCCCCCGGCCGATACTTCTACCATTAAATTTACTACAAATTCCCATACCAAGTTTCTAAGCTTAATTCTAGTGATATCTTGGCCATTTGCACCACCAGAGAATTTGCCCCATAATGGGCAGTTACTGCCATTTTCAGTATAATCTACAGTCAAAGTTAAAGGCCACAGAACAGTGATTAAAACAGAGGTCCCTAAATAGTGGGGTGCTCCCCCCTACGGGGATGCAGAGGACCATTCAGGGTGGTGCAGCTGGGGCCCAGGACAACTCCCATGGGAGGCAGGGATGAAGTGCCAGCTTTGCTCCTGGCCCTGGCTGCCAGCCCCCTTACCTCTGTCGGTAACACATACTCCAGAGCCACATGCCTGCTCCTGGCTCCAGCTCGGGAGGAGGGGGTGCAGACTGGGGGGAAGGGCGGGGCACACCCCTGAAAGTTTGGGACCACTGAATTAAAAGAAAGTGCACCTGAATTCTCCACTTCGTCTACAGTGGAATCCATATGGAGACAGTTGTGACTCCCTAATTCATGGACACATGGCCTTGGGCCCTAGGTGGAAATTAGAGTAGCAAAAGGCTTACTCTAACTTCAGTTATGTCAGTAGTGGATTAGGTGTACAGCACATTTCTCCACCTCCCGTTAAGTTCCTTGATGTGCTACAAAGTGACGTTAGTAAACGAAAGAGTCTGTTTCAGAGTGACTACCAATATATAACTTCAATGGGTTGTTAATTTTGAAGAAGACAGTCCTTTGAAGAGAGCACAGGAAATTTGTAAAGCAGTTAGTGTGATGGAAGGAACAGTGTGAATGTTGAGTCTCTGAGTGGTAGCTGTGTTAGTCTGTACCAGCAAAAAGAACGAGGAGTACTTGTGGCACCTTAGAGATTAACAAATTTATTTGAGCATAACCTTTCATGGGCTAAAACCCACTTCATCAGATGCATGCAGTGGAAGATATAGTAAGAAGACATATATTCATGTTCTCTGTGTGTATAATATATCATCCTACTGTATTTTCCACTGCATGCATCCGATGAAGTGGGTTTTAGCCCACGGAAACTAATACTCAAATAATGTTGAGTCTGTGACCCAAAATATATACTGAGCTTCACCCATCTGTGGTGATGTGTCTATGAAACCAATTTAATAACCATAGGTTGTGGGTAGGAACTGTATCATAAAGCTTGTAGTCTTGCTGAATCTATAATCCTGGCCAATTCTATACTCTTACTGGATGTATACATTAAAATATGGTGCTATTACCTCTACATAGTTTTCTTTTCCTATTATCCCATTAGTGGGAACTCTTTCAATAAGAGCTGAGCACAGGAAAACAGATGCTGTTCTGATCAATTTTGTTTTTTAAAATATGTTGTTTTTAGAATATGTGCCCTCTGCAGGTAGCACCATCACAAGAATATCTTTGTGGACGTCAGACATACATCCACCCAACAAAGGAGGGATTAAGGCCCTGTCCAAAGTATAATTTTTTTCCAGATTTCCATACATGAATCCATAATTCCAAATTTCCAATTTTGTTTGCTTGATCTGAAAATAATTTAGGTATGTGAATAACATGATTTCTCCTTAACCATATTTCCATACCAGGCTAAAGCCTTAGTCAGATTTGAATTGTTGTCATGGAACATAGTTACATCTTTATAATATTAATATTGAGGGGGCCTAACGCATGTATGACTTAGGGAGCATGCCAAATCCATATTGTATATCTCAGTTTCCCCATAGATTGTTTTAGTATATTTCCTCGAGTGTATTTCTCAAGTTCCCAGTAAGGAAGCTATAATAATATGACTTCCTCAGTACCCTTGCCTGTTAGCGCTGTCTACTGTCCATTCTACACATATGCTGAAGATGAGTCTACTCCCACTCCTTTCATTGAAATATACCATCCTCTCACACCCATTGTTTCATATTCTCTGTGTATATAAAATCTCCCCCTGTATTTTCCACCACATGCATCTGATGAAGTGAGCGGTAGCTCACGAAAGCTTATGCTCAAATAAATTTGTTAGTCTCTAAGGTGCCACAAGTACTCCTTTTCTTTTTGTGGATACAGACTAACTCGACTGCTACTCTGAAACCCATCCTCTAATTGTTACCTACAGAGACTAATTAGATAACGAGTCTTTGCTCGGTTGGTGTATTTCTGCACACCAGGATTCTTATGGCTGTGACTATATGCAAGCCAGTTCTCTAGCCACCCAGTATTTGTACCTAGTAATAATATTGATACAATCAGAACTGGGTTCCACTTTTCACCTGAAGTTTTTCACATTTGATAGCAGGAAGTAATTTTTCAAATGCTTATTAAGAATATTAGGGTGGGAAGAGAGTGAGGAATCCCTTATGAAGTAAGAATGCATCTATTTTAATTTTCTTCATGAGGTAGCTTAGCTCTCACTATTTTATTCCTTTCCATTTATCTGTTCATGCGGAATTAAATGACAATAATGGTGCATAAAACAATGTAACAGAAATATGAAGGGTCCTATCTTAATCATTTTTTTTATTATTTTTCCAAAATAGTTACATTATGTTCAGTAAATGTGGCTTCCTGAGACTGTTTTCTCTGTAGACTGTGATTACAATAAACAAGTCCACGAATAATTCATAGGAAGAACATTATACACGAAAAACAAAATCATAAACAAGCCAATGTTTCAAGCATTGTTAGCTCAAGCACAGATTTAACCTATTTAATTATTTCCATCATTTTCTACAAATCAGAGGGAAAGCTATATATCAGTGTGATTACCATAGACCTAACACAAAGAAATATCTACAGTACTAGTTTATATTTTGGAATCTTCTGTAGGTTACAATGGCAAATCCATGGAAGAACTATTGAATTTACTGTTCCTCTTTTTTCCCCCCTTGCCTTGTAGACAGGCACATAGGCTCAGATCCACAAAGATATTTAGGCTCCTAAACAGTCCTCTCATATCTTATGTATATTCTCTCTGGCTCAATTGTTATGCTCTTTGTACACTATTTTGCCACTCAGACATCAAATGTACATAGCCATACACCCTTTACCCCATTCCCATAACAGTTCCTTTTTCTGAGAGAGAGCGAGCGAGCTGGGATTTCTCTAAACACAACATTCACAGCAAAGCTCAAGAGAGACGGGGGAATGAATCCCCGCAGATGGAAACCAAAGATGTTTGTATCACCTTTCTTTGCAAAGGTCTTCACGTAATAAAGGACAGGCCAAAAAGATGTTCTTTTACTCAGGACATTTTCTTCTGGAACAACCAATAGAAATTTGAATTCCCTGATGAAGGAGCAGAAAAAGAGCATCCATTTAAGGACAACAATTATTTTTCTTTATACGGCGTGTTTGGTATCTGTATGTCATGGTAATGGGCAAGTAGGACGGTTACACAACAGCTAGAATTTTTGCATAGCTCTTGTGTGAAAATGGGTGTTTGTCATTTGGTGTCTGCACAACAAGGAAAAAAAATATCAGGTGAAAAAATGTGACGCTATTTGCTATGTTTTCTATTGTGATTTTTTAGACTGGATTTTATTGTCAGTTCCACAAATTATAAAGTAGAATATATATTTTTAAAAGCACATTTTGCATTACAAAGTTATGACTCCAGCTTAAGCTTTTAGTGACGACATAAACCACCTCAGAGCAGCTTTTCCCTCAGACTTTATGACTGACCCTATATAACTTATATAAACCTAACATTGACAGTTGTCTGTCACTTATCTGATTTACTATTAAGAGAAATTTAATTAGTGTTTGTAAACAGTTAATATTGAGTCCAAATCTGCTCACCTAAATCACATTAGTAGCCCCATTAAAGTCAAAATGGATTATTCCTGTAAGGCCAACAGAATTTGATCCATAATCACCAATCGTTTGTAACAACTGAAATGTCCTTATGAATAGGTTAGTAAACTAATTCATAAAGTATATGTAATGGAAAGCAAACACGTACCTTATTGTTATTTACAAATGGCAAAAAAACTTCATCTTAAAATCTCACTTCGTTACACTCATTATTGACTACTGGCTAAATACTTAACAAAAAGTTAACATTTAGATTAAGTCCTTCTAGACCAAGTGGCAGATTCTGAACTGGTGCGCATTGTTATGCCTCTAATGACTTCCAAGCCCCATTGAGACTAAAATATAGGGGATCTATCCCTACATTCTCAAAGGACCAGCATGGGAACCCCTTACTCCAACTGATGATCATTTACCCTCATCAATAACCCTGTTAATTTGGTGATTACTTTGCTCCTTCAAAAATACCCACTGAGCATTTAAATTCACACTGTGCACACACAATGAGTGAATATGTATACAGTAAGCATCCATTTTGTGCATACAATTTTGCAAAATCAAAAGTTAACATTTGAAAAAATGTTTGGTCTTGTATCAGACTCAGTTCAGCATTCATTTTGCAATGCTCATACATAAATCACTGAAAATAAGGGTTTATAATGAAAACGTGGAAAGACTTTTAACTCTAGAATGAAGTCTGATTTTTAACTAAATCAAACTTCCAAATATATTCAGTGGATAAAATCCATGCCCAAACTGATGACATGTTCATCTTGCCTTGTGTCCTCTTTTTATCCCCCAGTAGTCTTAGATATCCTGTATTCTGACCGTCATAATAGGTTTACAGAGGTTCAATCAAGCCAAAACAGAACTAAAATACAAAGAAGTGTACATTGTTTTATATTGGCTTAAACCAATAGCCATGAAAAGTAAAACACAGATGATTGATTTTCTGACCTTTAAGGTGTTTTATTTGTAAAACGCATAAGTTACAGTCATGCTAGGTATCTAATGTTAAAAGTGCTGCCAATGGAACTCGTGTTTATGACAGCAAGATCTGCTTTTCCAGTCTCTTTGCAATGACTTTTCAGGAGTTTCTCTGCCCTCTTTTTAGCTCTCTGAAGTAGCATATGGCTATCTAAAGAATAAGTGCTATCTAAACTGGTGATCCCTTTATCCTGACATGTACTATATTTGAATAGAGTCATTATTGACCTTTGTTGTCTTCTGCCTGCTTTCTGATGATAGCTTCTCAAACTGCTGCATTAACCACCAGTGGACCTTTCTGAAAGAAAATATAATACCAAAAATCAGTATCTCAATTGTTTTGAATGCTTACTATTGCAGCTCATGTGCAGAAGCACTTGCCTGATTTTCAACAGAGATTAGATATTTGGGGTGCTTCAATTTCTGGGGTCCCGATTTTCAGAAATTGGTGAGCACAGACCTCTTCAAAGTTTCTTAAGCTGGTCACTCAAAAATCAAAGCACCCCAAATAAGAAGATAAGAATGGTTATATTGGGTCAGACCAATGGTCCATCTAGCCCAGTATCCTGTCTTCAGACAATGTTCGGTGCCAGATGCTTCAGAGGGAGTGAACAGAATGTAGCTATTATTGAATGATCCATTCCCTGTCATCCTGTCTCAGCTTCTAGCAGTCAAAGGTTTAGGGACACTCAGAGCATGGGGCTGTGTCACCTCCTGTCCTTTCAGAACACCTAGTTCAGCAAAACTCAAACAGAAGAAAATCAGCTACTCACCTATGTAATCTTGATTCTGTCTCACTGGAACTAGCAGTATGTCACAGCCAGATGTGGGCGATCAGACCTAGGTGTCAGAGCAGGAATTGGGCATCAGGCCAAGTTCAGTACCAGGAGGTCAGTGTGCGAGATAGGCCAATGGGCAAACAAAGAGTCAGGTGTAGGGTCAGGTTACCAGGAGATCGGGGTCGGGCACCAGGTTACAGATGACAATTGAATCGTGAAGTTGAGGACAAGCCATGGTTGGAAGCCAGAGTCTGGGGCCTATCATAAGCAGGGTCTGGAGCAGAGTCAGACAGGCAGTCTGCGTTATTGCTGAGCCAGCTTCAGTACTGGTAGTGGCCAATCAGTGGGCTGTGAGGGGCTGCCACTCAAGTCCAAGTCCACTGTGCGGCACTTCCTGCCAAGACCAATCTCACAGGGTCCTCCTGTGGGAGCCCAGACTAAACCTCCCATGGCAATGCGGAGTATCAGTGGCCCAGACTCTCATGGTTCCAGACCTGAAGGTTCTTACATAATAGATACTGGCAATTTGTTACATGCACTGCAGATGCATTCAGTGTGAGTTTATAGCTGTACTGAATGGGTTGAATTATGGGGGCAATAGGTGGGGAAGGCTGGTAGAGTGACTTGGACTTTCAGAAGCCATTGAGAAGATCCCTCATCAAAGCGAACTAAGCAGTCATGGGCTAAAAGGGAAGGTCCTCTCATGGATCAGTTCCTGGTTAAAAGATAGAAAATAAATGGTCAGTTTTCACAGTTGAGAGAGATAAATAGCAGGGTCCCCCAAGGATCTGATGAGGAGATCAAAAAGGGCAGAGTTATGAGGGGTGATTTCTAAGCATAGGCAAGGGGTCCCCATCTGTTTACCTTGGGTTAGCCCTACAGGACTGGCACAAAGAGAAGGGGAGAATGCAGGGCTGATAGGAACCCCTGCCCTTATTGTCCTCCACCCACTCACCCCCATGTGTCCCCTCCCTATCCTCTGAGCTCTTCTCAACCCCTCTCCCCTCCCCTTCACCCATTCGCATTTATCCCCAAACCTGTCACCCTTATTCCTCCCACTGCTCTATGCTCCTCCCCTGCCAGCAAGCATTCACATATCTATTTTTAAACAAAAATATTTTGATTATATTCCCCAATGCCTATGATTCCAGCTGTTTATGTTCAGAGGTACCATCTTTGCCTGAACCACTTTTACCCACCCGTAAATACCCAGATTGCTAGATTGCAGAGATTGTTTTTAGTACATTTCAAATACTGTAATAGATTCCAAATGTAGCCACCTGAGTGTTGTCCAGTATGAAAAAAAAATCATAAAATCACATTTGCACAGTAAGTTCTTAGATTCTTGATTGCCAGGAGAATGATTCTAAGGTGTTCTGAATATTTTGTAAGACTTGCAGAGAGGCATATATGTATCTTTATGCACAAAATGTTGTCTCAGAGAGTGGTTAAAGTAGACATTAATAGGACAGAGAACCTAACAATTTCTGCGTTCATCATGATGGGTCACAAGGTATGTATTAATGGAATCCTGCACCAGCTTGTGATGATGAGTCCTCCATTTTCTCCATAATCCAACTTCCTTTCTTTCCCCCCATTCTTCTTGTGAAGGATCTGATTTTCGTCCTTCCCTAGAGGCTAGGGGAATTTGGGTGGGGAACAGACTTTTTCCTGAGGAGAATAAGGAACAGATAGGGGATCCCTTATTTTTTGTTAGCTGTTTCAGCTATTGGTGGGAAAGCTGGGAACCCTAAAAATTCCCTAACCAGGCACAAAAGTTGCTCTGCCTGGTGCAAATTCTTCAGTCAATAAAGAGGCAGTACTCCAAGCTAGGATGAGGAGGTGGAGCTTTCTTTCTGCTTTTAGCAGAGGATGGTGAGCCATGCCTCCCCTACATTCCTCCTTGTTTTAATACCTATCCCAGGTGTCAAGATATCTGGGGAGACCTATGAATGTGGGTGCCAACCTCAGGGCACAAATTGGTTGTGTGTTCTATAAATAGATTTCATGAACCAAGCATTGAGCGTCAACGCCTCAAGCGCTATAACAGCCTTAACATGGAGTCACAGGCAGTCCCCTTGGGCACTCTGATCTATCTTGCCATTACCTTTGTGATAGATGGTGCCTTACACCAAAAATCACAACAATATTCAGGTTACCTCCAGTCCCAAAGCACCAGTCATTTACCCCAGATCGATTGTACCCCAGATCTCAAAACAATAACAATGCTTGTAGCCACTCCTATAATAAAATAATGATTTATTAACTAGGACAAAGAAATGAGAGTTATTTACAAGATTAAAGCAGACACACATACAAACACAAATAAGATACACCTGCTGGTTCCAAAAGATGATAGTTGCTGCTATAATATGCACGCTTTATATGTCCTTTAAGGCTAACCCAAACCAAATAGATGGGGACCCCTTGCTTATGCTTAGAAATCTTCATCCCTCAGAGTTCAAGCAGCACAGTGATAACAATTTCTACTTAACAGTGATTTTTATTCCCTTCCCCCAGTGTTCAAGCTGTGATGGGAGGAGCACTTACACATGTGCTCCCTTGCACAGGTATGGGGGAAACAATCAACAAAGTCTTTTGTCCCCTGAGGTTCCAAAATGGCTTGTCGGGTGTCTATAAGTCTTTTTTTGTTGGGGAGGAAATAATACCTCTTATGGTAACTAGTCTTTCACACTTGGTCATGTTTTTCTCATGACTGTGGGGCTTTCCAGTTTTAACAAACATTTTTATAGTTAGACCAAAACACTTAAAGTCTATTTTATAATGTAGGATACTGATATTATAAGTGAGATTAATGCATGCAGCAACTCACAAGCATTTCATAAAGTCCAAAGGTTAAACACATCTCTATAAATCTAATACCTGTTTTAACGATATTAACACACAGGTAAGACAGACTAGTTTCCAGCTATACATTTGTCAGTGTTCAGTGAGGCCCAACGGCCTTAGTATGACCTGGCACCTGATCTGCCAGCATCACACCAGGTCTTTGCAGACTGCTCCCTGACCTACTTCTTACTCTTAAACTCTTCAAATGAGTCATCTTGCTCCCCACACCAAACTAAATCAATCATTTTTAGAGGAATGTGCACAGGGAGAGCAGATTCAGACTCCTAATTTCCTCAAAAAGGCTGACAAATTATTGGAGTATTGTCATTGTCTGTCCCTAACAGATACCACTCACTACTATATAATATCACTATATTGATATTATTCCCAGATGTACCATTTTGGGATGTGGTACTCCTTGGAATGATGTAGCTAAAGATAGTATTGGCCACTGGTTTAGATAGCATCAAAATACCCAACCTACCTGTGAGCCTCTGATCACTGCTAATCAAATGCTTGCAGTTAGACATTTTTCTGAGCCAGTTCAGGCCACGTTGAATTCGATTCTTTATTTTGGCCAGATTTATGACTGGATTATAGGAGAAGGTCCTTTGATTTTTGCTTTCTTTAGAGGGACATCATACAAAGCACTCTACAAATTACTTTTATTGTTGTCAAGCTATATAATGTGCGATTGTTTCAGGGGTGAAAGTCAGCTGGCATGGGCCGGTACGGCATACCAGTAAAAAGTGGCCGCTGGTACCGGCCCGTACTCAGCTGACGTTAAAGTGCTGCCAGGACCATGCTTAAAGTGCTGCCACAGCAGCACTTTAACATCACTGCCCCTTTTGCGCCCCCCGTTGGCAGTCCTGCCAGGTCCCTACCAGGCCCCTACCAGCAGGGCCGCCGACGGGAGGGGGGTGCGCAAAAGGGGCAGCGCCGTCAAACTGCTGCCACAGCAAGAGACACTGCTTAAAGCACAGCCGCAGCCGCGCTTTAACGTCGTTGCCCCTTTTGCTCCCCCCGGGCCACTGACGGGGGGGGGAGGAGGCGGAGGGCAAAAAGAGCAGCTGCCCCGGGGCTGCGATTTAAAAGGGCCCGGGACTTGGGCTGCCCTGGGCCCCTTAAATCGCCGCTGGAGCCCCGGGTGGCGCGCCAGGCTGACCCCCAGCCTCGCCCTTTCCGTTTGAGGTCCCGGCCCCCATACTGGTAAGTGCTTAATGTTACTTTCAGCCCTGGATTGTTTTAAGCAAATCTTAGTGCCATTAGCAGTAGGTGATGTTTAAAAGTGAATAAGAGAATCAATGCAAAGAAATTAGAGATAATTATTATAAAAACGTTATTATAAAGGGAAATAACAATTATCCATGCCAACTCTTCAGAAGAGTATGAAAACTTGTTCATATTCAGAAACTCAAGACTGGATCAAGCATCATTTATCTTTGTATATGATGCTCTTTCATAAAAAGGAAGAAAACTTAGACTTGGAGAATGCAGAACAGACTTTCAAAATTGTAAACAAATTGAATAAGAGGCCTTCACGGGTGGTAGCCAGGACCAACCCAGAAGCTGGAGAATTTTATCATTCATAAACATTTCTTCAGAGTTTTAGAACATCTAATTGTTAAGTCTGAGACACACTGTTTTTATTCCAGTCATGGGTAGGTATCCACAATAGAACAAGCTTACCCTCAACAGCCTGCCTAGAACCTTCTTACTAACCACGTTATGATCAGAGTTCCCCAAACTAGTTCAGACAAACTAAGAACAGACTCATATCTTTGGCCAAAACTCAGCATGAGCCTGAACCAAATTCCTTTAGAAGTTAGAAGAAAGTTTGGAATTATTAAAATATATTTCATTTCATTTTCAATTTAGTTGAGAACAGAAGCTGAGATTTAAAATGCCACATGAAAGGTTATTTTCTCAAGATTTTTTCAGTATATAAAATACAAATAAAAACCATACTTTGCATATATTCTGTACAGAATGTTTCATCTGTTGTCCTCAAATCATTTAACAAAGATGGGTTAGAATGTTATCCATTACTGAAAAGGTAACTCTGATGTGGAGATAAAGTCACTGGCTCAAGATTATACAAGTCACCAGCAGAGATAGTAATGGAACCAAAGTGTCCTGAGTCCCAGACACTGGTTCTGTCTTTCAAGAAGAACTTTGAAAAGAATATTAAGATTGGGATATTCAGAGGCGTTAGGTACCCAAATCCCATGGAATTTCATGGATTTCAAGGGAGCCTAAATCCTTTGAAAATCCTAGCCTAAAAAAATAAACAGTTCACACAAAATACAGCATTTCTTATTTCTTACTGACAGTCAAAGTAAGTCTAAGTGTCTGAATTTAATTCTCACTCCCTGGTAAAGAGGTAAACACAACAATAAGAATATAAGCAATAGAATACTAGTTTAACACTCAGACTTAATAAAACACTATCTTAAATTTACAGTGTAATATTCAAGACAGCTTCTTTAGAATACACCATTTAAATTACACTAAATTACACTAAAAATACACTAGCAATTAAACCAATTTAAACTGATTTTAGCAAAGAATCCTCTTGTAATATACATTTGAGAACACTCAGAGTACCAGAGATTGACAGAGAATTTAGCTAGTTCATTAATTGGTTGTGGTTTTTTCCCCTCCTGTTAGCAAAATCTCTCTCTGTGCCTATTTGGCAATAATTACTGTGATATGAGTGTACCCAAATTATAAGGATCCCTATATTTACAGTTCAGTACCTATAGAAGACAACTGTTAAAGTTCATTTTCAAAACTGAGATTACCTTGACCTACTTGGAATCTGAGATTGTTGAAACTAGACATGTCTGAAGTTGTCTTTTCAAGACGCAGGGCATAGTGGAAGATGAGGCTGGTTGTAGCAAGTTCTACATTAATCTGGAGTGTGGCATAACTCCAAGTACCTGAGAGGTTCATTATATTAGACAATAATGAAACACTACACACAATATAACTATGTTACATTTTGCTCATGCTTAAACCTATTATTTATTTTGAGCTTGATTATTGCACCAAGGACAGTATGTTACAGCAGCACAGAAGATCTCTGAAAACGTTTACCCTTTACGAAGGCCAAAGTCACAACGTAGTTCCAACAACAAAGCAACTTGTTTACACTACAATTTGAGCAAAAACATCCAACTCTCGTCTTGAGAAGTTTTCTGAAACACCAAAAACCTCTCCTTGACTTTGAACTTATGCCATAGTATATGCCCAATGGTTGATAAGGGTTATGTTTATAAGAGAATATATTAAATCAAGCCCAAGCCTTCAGCTAGTGGAAATCGGTATGGTTCAACTGAAGTCAGTGGAGCCACACCAGTTTAGGATCTGGTCCAGAAAGTTCACATCACAGCTGACCACTTTTTTTGCTTCCTGTTACTATCTTTGCTTCCTTATGTTTTTAAAATGTTGCTCCATTCTCTTTTAGCAGCAATGAAGCAGAATGTTGACAATGTTATTGGTTTAGCTGAACAGTTTTGGGGGATTTTATTTTTAATTGGTAAATGTGGATACTGAATACCCAGCTCAGATTTGCAGGTAGCAAGCTCCATTAGATTATCTGATTATTATAGGGTTGTAGGTTGTTTTTTTGTTGTTGTTTTTTTGTTGAGTACCTAGGAATGGTGACAGGTTTCAGAGTAACAGCCGTGTTAGTCTGTATTCACAAAAAGAAAAGGAGTACTTGTGGCACCTTAGAGACTAACCAATTTATTTGAGCATAAGCTTTCGTGAGCTACAGCTCACTTCATCGGATGCATACTGTGGGTTTCCACAGTATGCATCCGATGAAGTGAGCTGTAGCTCACGAAAGCTCATGCTCAAATAAATTGGTTAGTCTCTAAGGTGCCACAAGTACTCCTTTTCTTTTTAGGAATGGTGAATGATTCATCATCAGTTCTTCATGACTATCAAGGCTGAATCCCCACTCTGCCACTTCAAGTACAGCGCCCAAAAGGATTCTAAAAATGAATACTTGCCACTCCAGGCTTGTATTAAACTCCCAAGGTAACAGCTTTTCTCTGACTATGGCTTGGTAAATGCTGCCATTACCCAAATGCAAAAAAAAAAACCCAACCCTTTCACCCAAGAAGGAGCACTTGGGAATTCCTCCCTGTGGGGTACCCTCAACCCTTTCACGCTCCCTTCGGGGGAGAGCTGAGAAGAAAACAAAGGAAATTAGCTGTTGCCACCAGCTAATTGAACAGCATAGGCACAAACCTCTTAGGACACAACAATCCAAATCCTATTCTTAAAAAAAGGTAAATTTTATTAAAAACAAAAAGAAAGAAATACATCTGGAACTTAGGCTTTTGCTAGATTTTAAAAGAGCAATTCCAAAAATTAAGCATCCAAATTAGCTTTCTTGGGGGTTCAGCTTAAACGTTACAAGCAAACAAAAGCATCTGGGGTTAGCACAGAGGAGATCCACAAGCCAAAATAAAGAAATAAACCTGATTGCATTTATCTAATCATTCCCTATCCAGATGATTCCTTCCAGGTATGGAAGGTAATTTTTCATACCTGGTTTAAACCTTACACAGAATTCTTGCTTATAGCATTGCTGCTCTGTGTCCCTGCAACCCAGAGAGAACAACAGACAAAGGGAAATTTTCTTTTCCAATATTAAAAAGTTCTAGCCTTCCCATTGGCTCTTCGGTCAGCTGACCACTTTTTTTTTTCTTTACGTGGGGGACTTTTTAACCCTTTACAGGTAAAGCAAGTAGAGGACAGCTACCCAGAGGGATTTTACAGCTAACTGGATGGCTGGGTGTCCATCAAAGGGAGCTACTCCCCTCACCCCCCTTTATTTATCACAATGACTGACATCAGGAGTCATCTGGCCAGATTCTTCCCTCAGCTACACCCATGCAACCATTAATTTGACTGGGGGATAGATAAGTTTAACCCAGGGCACAATTTGCAGTAGATTTTTTTTATTCTCTTAGACCTCGTCTACACTACATGGTTAGCTTGACACAAGGCAACTTACATCAATGTCACTTAAATTTGGCTCTTATTGACATAAGTGCTCCACTACGCTGACTTAATAACACCCCTTTCCGAGTGGTCTAGAGTCACTTTGAAGTAGTTAGGGTGATAGTGTAGACACTGTGTTACTTATGTTGACTGTTACTGGCCTCCAGGAGCTGTCCCTCAATGCCCCACACTGACCACTCTGGTCACCATTGTGAACTTAGCTGTCTAGGGGTCAGGAAGACAGGTCCATACTCACCATTGGTTGATTGGTTCCATGCTCTATCAATCTGAAATAGAAGTGAGAATGTAGAATTTTTGGGAAACAAAGGGAGTGAATTCAGTATCTTAAGTTTTGATTTCAGTTGTGAATACACTGACAATGGTATCCTGTTTTGGCTGGGATAGGTCCTATTTTAAGCCTTGTCTCGGAGGTCCCAACCTTTTTTTGCAAAACTGGGTATTTGTCCCATTTCCTCATGCTAACTGATCATCAGTTGGCAAGAGCAAACAGAACAAATTCCCAGTTTTGCCAAAAAAGGACGGGTGAGCTCTCCTAGCGGCATGTGGAGGAATGTTCAGGGAATCGAGTGGTACAGAGAGGTACCAGGTGGCACGGGGCTCAGGCAGGTGGCCCTGGGCAGCATGGAGCTCGGTAAGGCGACCCTGGGTTGTACGGGGCTCAAGCGGGTGGCCCCGGACAGTGTCACATTTTTACTTTGGAAAATATGGTCACCCTATCTTTGTGTTGTATCTGCAGTTGCTGACATTGGGGCCTTAAGGGTCTCCCCTTCACACCCATGGAACATCTGAGCCAGATAAGGAGGAGAAAGAAGAGGAATTGGGAAGACATGTTCCAGAGATCCTGTTAGCCAGCGCTGCATCCTAGAATGAGCACAGGGCCTGGAGGATCACCCTTGCAGACAGCATGGAGAAGAATAAAGTGGAGAGGAGAGAGGCTCAGGAAAAGGAGAGGGACATACAGCAGGAAATGCTTGCTCTTCTCAGACTGGAAAGACAGATGCTGCAGACTCTGGTAGACCTGAAGGTTCAACAGTCCCATGCTCGCCTCTTTCTTCAGCCCATTGATAACTCAATATCAGGAACTCCCTACCCCCTCCTCCCCTCAACATTCCACATGGTGTCAGGGATTGGTGCACTACCCTTACCACTCCACCCAGGGGGACATTATAGACAATCACAGCTTCACGTACACAGACGTGTGAAAGACATAGTTGATGTATGTGTACCTGAAACGGAAATGTGTGTTCTTTCCCCTTCATAAGTTTTGTTCCCTTAATTTATTAAGTTTTAAATTCTTATAATTGCCTGGTTCGTTATACAGAATAAAATTCTATTTTTGGAACAAAATTTTTATTAGTTCACAATATTTACTGTCTGGTGTTGAGCAAGTCTGATACCTTCCAATTTCATGTTACTTCACTTTTTCACAGAACCCATAACATCATTCACAGACACTATTAATAGGTGCATTGACAATGGTATATTCATACCGGGCTGCAAAAGAGCAAGGCCAGATACAGCACACTACAGGAACACACACTACTCTGGGTCACTAATAAAATGTTCTTTCGAAGCCTCCCTCAGCTGTATAGATCCACACTGAGGTCTTCTAATAGCATGTGTAACTGGCTGCTCAAATTCAGCAAACAGCTGTTCCACCTCCACCATCCATACCTGCAGAAAATTTTCCTCCTTTGCTTCACAAATATTATGCAGTACACAGCAGGCAGCTATAACCATTGGGATATTTTTTCTCACTGAGCTCCAACAACCCTTCATATGACCAAAGACACATTCAATTGTGATTCTGCATCTGCTGAGCCTATAGTTGGCGCTGTCAAGGTGGGCAGTGTACTGCTTCATGAGCCATGGAAGGATGGGGTAGGCTGGGTCTCCCAGGATCAGTCATGGTATTTCAACAGTCCCAGTGGTAATCAGCAGGTTAGGAAGAAAGCCCCTGCTTGCAGCTTTCTGAACAGTCCTGTGCTCTTAAAGTTACATGGTGCATTATACACCTTCCTTCACCAGCTCACACTGATGTCAGTAGTGTCCCCTGTGATCCACCAGCACTTGCATTACCATAGAAAAGTAGTCCTTTCTGCTGATGTACTCTGTGGCAAGGTGATCTGGTGCTAAAATAGGGATACTAGTGCCATCTATTGCCCCACCACAGTTCAGGAACCCCATTGCTGCAAAACCATCCAGTAGGTTCCGCATATTATCCAGGTCACAGTCCTGTGACCGTCATAGCAGGAGGCCATTAGTGGCCCTGTACACTTGCATGACAACAGCCCCTGTGGTAGATTTACAGACTCCAAGTTGATTCCTGACTGACTGGAAGCAATCCAGTGTTGCAGGTTTCCACAGTGCAATCACTATTCGCTTCTCAACTGTCAGTGCAGCTCTCATTTTGGTGTCCCTGTGCTGAAAGGCTGGGGTGAGTTCAGTGCACGGATCCAGAAATGAGACTTTGCACAACTGAAAATTCTGCAGCCACTGTTCATTATCCCAAACCTGCATGACAATCTGATCCCACCAGTCAGTGCTTGTTTCTTTGGCCCAGAACAGGTGCTCCACCATCTCCAGCTGCTCTGCGAAGGCCACCAACAACCTTGAATTGTTTCTTTCTATGTCCCAGAGCAATCTAGCCTCCAAGGAATTGTCACATTCCCCACGGCTCCTCTTGTGGCTCTGCAAATACTACAGTAACGTGAGCCCTCTGCTTGCAATGGGCATGACAATAGTGCAGAAGTGTGTAGGCTCCATGCTTCTGTCAGAGATGGCAGACAGCAAGGAGGGATGCACAGGTTTGTGGGGATTTTGAAAAGAAGGCACAAAGTATTATGGGATGAAGATGAGATTATGGGATGGAGAATACTACATTATGGGAAGTTGACCCTGTGCTCCTAATCACCTCTGCACGACTCATTTCCACACCACCAGGCACTGCAAAAACTTCCCAAAACATCTTGTGCTTCATGTGATGAATTGCACAATGGTTTCCTCAACAACATGCAGATGAAAGCATGCATCCAACATGTCCACAATCAGACCTTGCATCTGACTACTAAAACTCTCATTCCAAGACTTCATCTCCCACTCTGATATCTATAAACTCGTCTTCCCTGCCTTCTCTGACACCATCACCCCAGTCCAGTGTTACTCAGCATTTTAAGGTTGATGACTCTGCATTCAAAGCCAAAAACGTTCACAACACCCTAATATTTATTAAATAAGAATAAAAATGTCTATATAAAGCCTATATCATTTATTTGTGTATGTGTGTGTTTCAAGAGGTTGACCAGAATACTTGACCTTCAAGGGTAAGTGTGTAAGGAGAGTGGAGGAAGTGATGTGTTCTTTGCTCTAGATTGCAATAAAACATTCAATGCCTTACAACCTGCCTGTTGCCCCTGGAGGTCACAATCTGCTGGATGAGAAACACTGCCCTAGTCAATACAAAGTGCAGTCTCTAAGATTATCTTCCTTGCTCATTGTTTCCTTTGTTTCATGGCTCCACTTGCCACTGCTCCATCCTACTATCTAGCCTTGGGCACTACTATAATTATACACCTTACATCCTACCAAAGGCCAAATATGGGGTATAATGAGTGACAAATCCCCCAAGTGACGGACACACAAATATTCTTGCAGGAAACTAGTAGTATAATAAACTCTTTCTAAAACCTCAGCTTCATGATTCTTTATTTCTTGTGTAAATAACTGTCAACAATAAGAGTAGAGGACAAGTTTGAGTGGAACACAGATAACTTTGGGACTTAAATGAGTAATAAGAGACCTCACATCAAATGAGGGACATTTGAGATGAAGATGATAGTGATTCCGATTAGAAGAATTCTAGAGTAAATATGTCAGACATTGAAGTGACTCCTGTTTTTCATTAACATAACAGAACAGATAACCCATGGATTATCAAAATATCCTGAGCTTGTCTACAACAATCTCTGTGGTAATTCCTATAAGATATTTAATATTTTCCACCCACTGCATTTGTTATCAAAATGGACCTTGTGATATTTTCTTTAATTCAGACAGAGATATGAATCACATATTTTACTAACAACCCAGGAGCATCTTTACATGAAAGAGCATTCTGAAAGAAAATATACATCCTATTTCATAGGCAAAGATTAATCTTACAAAGGAGCAACAAATACCAAGAGGCCAGTGCACTAGAGACAGATGCGTATATCTGCTGGTGATCTCTATGAGGGGTGGAGGAAGAACTAGGGAGAAAGCAATCCTTCTTTCCAGGCATCTTAACAGCCATGGAGCTGCTCTGTGGCCAATTCTGTAGTCTTGAGGCTGAATTAGCCTTCAGGCTACCTGGGCCCCTTCTCAACTGGATCCAACACACTCTTCCTGCCTGCTCTACTATGTCCCCAAAATCTCTAGTCCTTTAAATAGCACTGCTCTCTCTAGAAACCCACTCCTTCCCAAAGGACTTTGCACTTTTCTGCTCCCTCCCTAAGAGCCAACTTCAAGTTTCTCTAACGACATCCCCCAGCTCCCTTCCCAGAGCTAACAACCTCATGCTTACAGTCTCCTTTCCTCATTCTTACTTAGGGCATTCCCCAATTACCGCCAGGCTCTAACTCATGGCTTCTCCCTTACAGAAGCCTGCTCTGCTCTGCTCTGCTCTGCTCTGCTCTGCTCTGCTCTGCTCTGCTCTGCTCTGCTCTGCTCTGCTCATTACCTCTAGCTTGTAGTCACGGGCCTTCCTTAGGGAGTAAACCCTCCTCCTTTCTCTCACCTGAGGTCTCCCTTTTTATCTGGGTAGCTTTCCACTTATACTGTTCAGGCAGGCTCCTTACAGAGTTCAGCTGCTTCATTATCAATTGGCTAACAAGCTACCACCCGGAGCACCTATCTGCTCCCAAGTGAAGTTCACAAGGCTGTCAGAGCCAGTTAAGCCCTGATTTTCCCTGAATAGCCCCCACTCCCATGACACACCTCAAACCAGTGACATAGTCTATAGATATTGTAATGCAGTATATGCACCAGCATGGTTTTGGGGATTACTTAACATTGATTTACAGAGCTGTAGGGAACTCATTGCCTGATACACTGCGTATTGTCTTTCTGTCTACAAGAAAAAGCACTGAAGATGTTCTCTGTGAAAATAATGGGTGGAAAATAACTCGTATGAAATGAAAGGTAGGAAGCACCCATCGTCAACTTTCTAAGAATTAAGAATTTTCCCTACAGGTCCTTCAGCATAATTGTACTGATATATCATTAAACAGGCCAAAATCTAACATCTAATTAACTTCTGCTGGCTTCAGTGGCACTTGCGGGTGCTCAGCAGCTGTCAGGATTTGGAACATATCACTAACTTAAGTTTGCCCACTTAGTTTATTTATTTAAACTTTTCCTATTTAGCAATAAAAGAGTAGCCATCCAACACTTTGGGTGCCCTTGGCAATCTTTTACAAATACACATGTAAATAAAGAGACACCCCTCAGTTTCCACATGATCAAATCAAATAACCCTGTAGCAACGTAAGTATAACAAACATTAATTGACCTCCCCACACAATCCCCACCAGAATTCTACACTACTGCTACACATCACTCATCTCATTGCAGACAAAAGAGAAAACACAGGGCTTGCAGCATGCCCTGAAGACCAACAGACTCAGGCTGTTACAGATCAAGTTGGGGAATACTGTCTTGTATCATATTTTGTGCTAATGGAAGAGGAAAGAGAGCACTGCTGTAGTTTACTACACTGGACCTGGTGCAGTCAATGTTTTCTTATTTTTCCACTTGTCTCTTTTTACGTCACTAGGGCTACAACCTGCTCTCAGTTACATGACTCCATAGAATTCAGTGGGGCTGCATAGTATAACTGTGAATAATAGGACAACTAAAAAAAACCCTATTTTGTATACATCTATTTATAAGGAATTAAGGTTGCAAAGAGATTAGAAATATGCTTTTGAGAATACAGTCTTCTGACAGCCTTTGTCAATAGAATTTGTCAATTTTTTTTTCAGACATGGGTCAAGAATATGGCAAACAGATCTGCTATCAGACATATATGGGTGAGTTCCCAATGACTTCAGTGGCAGTTCGACTGCACTCATACATCACGGAAGAACTGGACCCATGATCTTTCCTTTCAGATATTCCTCCAGCTTTGTACAGTTTATAAACCAGTATATGGTTTCGCATGCAAGTAGAATTTAGAGTTACAATGAGCTGGAAGAAACTTTTCCTTGCGCTGATAGTTTGGCAAGCTTTAGTCTTTCAACTGGATCAGGATTTTCCACATTCAGATAATTGAAAACACAGCTGAATGCATTTTTCTGAAACTTTCCAAAAAATGACTTCTCGGCTTTAATCAAACATAATGAGTTACAGCCCCAAGGACCTACTTTTTTCCCCAGTATGATATAAGTAACTGAAAACAGAGATATTGAATGGAAGAGCTATCTCAACCATAACTATTGTATAGCTACAATGATGCTATGATGTACAATAAAAATACTATGGGACAAAATGCTAGCCCTCACACATACCTTGCATAGGTAGTTGCCAAAGTTGCACAGACCAACCAGGCAGCTCTATGTTTGGAGTCCCTGTACATATCCATAGTGTACAGGCTGGAGGAGAACCATATAAGAGATTGTGCAACCACCTATGTTTTACCTGCTGTAGGTATGGAGCTCTTGGTTCCAGTTCCTGAACGCAGGGCTTCCATGACATTTCAATATACAGGGTCCTTCTTGACTTGCTGACAATTGAGAAGGGATTGAAAGGACTGAGTGACCTATGACAACTCCTGACTGCCAGATCCATTCTGTTAGCCAGGAAGATGATAGTAGCGGAGCAGGATTAAGAATCGCTTTACTCAGCAGTGGTCTTAAATCAATGAATTAAAGGAATCAGGGAATGACAGATATCACCCCCAAGATCTGTCACATGCCCTATACCCACGGTCACTTTTTCGTTCAGTTTTATTTTTTAATTCCTTTTCATAAGCACCGTACACATTTCATCGTCCCCTGCTCCCGCCCCACGGTAGCTTCTCAGTCAGAGTTCAGACTGAACTAGGTCTACCTAAGGAGAAAGTGATGGTAAGGAGTTGTGGATGGTCATTCCAGGAAGCCTGGGCCCAGTTTGTATGAGTCCTACCCTTGACAAGTGACACCTCACTTAACTCCTGTGGATTTGCAGTCCTCCCATCTATGCTTTTTGCACCATGCCCAACTACCCTGTATAATTATATGTAATTTGCCTTATAATTACATATAAGCCTGATGATTTGGCCTTATAATGGATCTGATCCAAAGCCTATTGATATTAATGGCAGTTTTCCCACCGACTTCAGTGAGCTTTGGATCAGGCTCAATATGGAATACTGCCGTGTGCTTTATGATAGCTTTATATGAAAGAGGCTAGGTAAGTTTATTGTAAAATATATATTTTAGAAGTAATACAAAATGTATTTACAATTTGATAACAAATAGCATAGTCATGTAGTTATTAGAATTTCTCCTGGGAAACATATCAGTTTATGATCTCATCTAAAAATTCAATCTTATATCTCCATTGAAATGGACAGTAACTAAACTCTCAGTATTGTCTGTGTTTTTATCCTGCACAGAATATATTTCATTATACAAGTTTCAGGAAGACAGAATACTATTAAAAAATCATTAGCATTCTCCGTTGTGACAAATCATGAGACCACTAACCCATTTCAATAATCAATGAATTATGTTTAGTATTTTAGATGACTCACTAAGATGATATCAACAAAAGACCACAGCATTATTGTTAGCTTCTAATTAGTTTTCATTACTTCAGTTCTTCGCTTAAGAAGAAAATAACATTGTACTACTATCTGTTCTCATTAGAATCTTGTCATGTGAATCAGATATCATGATTTCTACTTTTGTATAATATGTAAATTAAAGTAGTGTGTGGTCCATGACTATACACTGACTTTGTTAGCATTCTGCATTTTGATTAGTTTATATTCTTGGTAACCCATTGGGAAATAAAATTGGTTAACCAATTAAAATTCAAAATAGGTCAAAGCAGCACAACATATGAACATACACGTCAATTCACAGAATGGACTATGCATTTAAAATCCCAATACCTCATCTGAGTGACAAAACATTTAATGAGAACAGAAAATGGCACAACATAAATCAGTATGACACAAATTCTAAACAAAAAAGTTTGGGGAGGAATAGAACAAACTCAACCCACTCTAATTAGTCTGAAGATTGGAAATGTGTGATTTTATTAAGATGCTGTATTACAAAAGAGAGAGACCCCTACCAATTTATCAAACAGTCCAAGTTATAAAGTAATGTACAGTATAGCAGAGAGGGACACAGAGATTAATTAAGGTACTTAATACTTAAAAAGAGAAAACAATTCAGGTGCTGGATAAACCATTTCTTCTTCTTAGTTGATAAAGGATAGTACAGATTTGTTATGCTTAATTATGTGTAAAGCATCTTTCTACCATAGGTACCTAAAAGAATGGGTCACAACTGGTCTTGCCCATTGCAATTCCACTCAAATGAGTGGATTCACCCCACAAAGGCATTTGGTACAGAATGTTTATTAGAGTATGCTAAAATTCTCTAACTCTAGTTGTTTGGAAGATGTGTTGTTTGGAAAATTGTGTTCATTATTGGCTAGATCTTTAGTTGGTATGAATCAGTGGAGTCAAATAAGAGCTATGTCAATTGATACAAACTGACAATTTGGTCCTATGTGTTGTCTGACAAAGTGATGTAATGTGAATTACTTGCATCAACATAGATTAAGTCACAGCTGAGGGTAATCCTAAATAAAATTTGTTAATATCTTAATGGAATATGATATTAAAATGGCTAGCAGTTCTTTATCAGTAGTAACTGATGGTTTTCATGAACAGATTATGTTACAGAGTCTCAAAACTTGTCTTTCTTCTGAGATTACTGATATTATCTGTGGAGTTGGTAACACTACCTCTAGTTCAGGTGGCCTGAAACTCCAGTCGCAAGACCTTGTTTCCTGTTGCTTATGACTTTGGCAAATTTTAGTGTATGAGCTAAAATTTTCCATGCTAGGTGTCCGGCTCTGTTTGTTTGTTTTTGTTTTGGAAGATAAGGTTGTCGGCTAAAAGGTTCAGCCATTTCTGAGAGTGATGTTAGGAGAAAGAATTCGTACAATCACGTCGTTGAGAAGCTCTAATACCTCTATGCTTTGGCGTAAGGACTTGACACAGTCCCAAAGTACTACTTTGAATGTGCACTAGGGAACTTTTAGCGTGCACTAGCAGGGTCCACAAAGGCCAGTTAGTGCATGCCATGCTGGTGCAAACTAAAATTTACACCCCACTGGTGCAGGCTAACACACTATATGCCTTTGGAAAATCACAGTTTACACATGCTCAGCTGAGACAAAGGGTTCATCTACACTACTGCTGGGAGCATGCTTCCCAATTCAGGTTGACATGCGTTAGCTTTTTTCTAGTGTGCTAAAATAGCAGTTTAGCTAGGGATAGCATGGGTGGCAGCTCAGGCTGGTTGCCTGAGCACAAGTTCTCTCAGCCCCCCAGGTATGTACTTGGGCAGCTAGCTTGAGCAGGCACCTGTGCATCCCCTGGCTACACTGCTACTTTTAGCGTGCTAGCTTGAGAAGGCCTAGTGTGCGTCTGTTTACCCATGCTGGGAAGCACCATCCCAGCTGCTGTGTAGGCATACCCATAGAGTCTAGCAGCTAAATTTCCCAAAAGGCCACAGGGCTGCAGGGGATGAACAGGACTTTCCCTGCAGTTGCTGCTCTTGCCTGTTACAGGCTGCTGTAGCAGGAGGCACTGGACCTGAGAGCAGGGAGATGCTCAGTGCTCACTTAGTTAGCACCCAGGCAGTGAACAGGAAGCACCTAATTTGAATGTAGAGGAGTGAGAAATGGGTTGGGGGGTTGTGGTTGTAGGAGCCAAAGTACAGGAGTATTTGAAACCTTAATATTCTTTTAACGTAGCTTATGTGTATATAACAGAACAAGACCAGAATAATCCTGTGAGTGATTGGATTATTCTGTTTCTTCATTAAATGGGATTTTGAAGCATGTCCATTACTTAATTAACCCTAATGGATAGGCATATTTTCCTATTTTTAAAAATGTTAATGTTTATTAAAAAACCCAAGATTACAGTAATTGTATATTCAATTACTTATTAGTATTACCATAGGAACTGCCTGGAACAAATTAAAGCAACCACTAAATATGGAAACCATAATTTTAACATATTCAATTAAACATTATCTTAAAAAGTCTTAATCACCTGAGTAATTCAGTTGACTACCACGGGATGACTCAGACGAGTAAGGGTTTGCAAACTCAGGCTCCAAATCTCCTCACTCACCAGTTTGATTCTGCAACTGGAATATGCAATGTTGCCCTAAACAAAGAAAGCATTGGTGTCTCATTTATTCCTGCATCTCAATTTCTTCCTTAGGTCCCTCAATTCTTTCTAATCACTTGGCCATTGTTAGGTTTTGGCCTTACCCGTGGTTTTCAAATGCAGTCTATTCTGAGCCTACAATATATCCTGTGGATTGGAGTGGCACAAACACTGAGGCTGGCTGACTCTTACTAAAGCTGATTGATGATATAAAGTGAGTAGAAGTTACCAGGATCACGATGCTAAATGGGTGATTCATGTGCTCGACATGCAGTTAGAAAGGAGGGGACTTATCATTTGATCCTGGGGGTGGTGAGCTACTGAAATGAGAAGAATCTCCTTGATCAAGACTAGAAGATTAGCTACTCTTTGTTGGCTATGGATATCAGCAGAAGCCGACTTTAGCTGTTGTTTTGTTTGCTGCCCCTTTTGATCCTGTTGCTGCTGCTGCTGTCACCAGGACTCAAGCAGCCCCTCAGAGACTACACCACAAGTTTGTTATCACTGGGAGTACAGCCAAGGATTTTCTCCTACCTGTGCCTGCCACTATTGTTTTTTGTCCGACGCTTTAGTTTGTTGTTAGACTCACACTCACAGTGCCTACGGCCCTCATTCTTCTTTGGTTCTCTCTCTAAAAAGTGCAATGAAACTTGAAACAAATTTGCAACTCATTAATTTTCCTTCCAACTCCAAAACCAAGAAAGAAAATGAGCATCTTAATCATAGATGCTGATTTCAAGTGCATTTTTTTAAAGAAATGGCTATTATTTGAAAACTTAAGAAAGAACAAAGTAATTTAAGGTAAATATAAATCAATGCCACACACACAGTCAAACAAGAAGCAGGTAGCTGTTTAAAGTAGGCATATGTCTCTCATTAGTAGACTTATGCCTCTGAGGAACAAGTATTGAATATTGAACATTCAGGGCATGGCTACACTGGAAACTTCAAAGCGCTCCCGCGACAGCGCTTTGAAGTGCGAGCATGGTGGCGCGTGAGCGTTGGGACAGAGCTCTCCCAGCGCTCCTGGTAATCCACCTCCATGAGAGGATCAGCTGGGAGCATGGCTCCCAGCGCTCGGAGCCTGTTTACACCGGCGCTTTAAAACGCTCTGACTTGCTGCGCTCAGGGGGGTGGTTTTTCACCCCCCTGAGCCAGCGAGTTAGAGCACTATAAAATGTAAGTGTAGCCAAGCCCCCAGTGAAAATACAGCATGTTACATTTTAGAAAGTAATTATTTCTGCTAATGGAGTTTATCCTCATAAATAAATAAAATGCTAATAAATCAACCCAAAACTCATGTGTATATTTGGCTATATATTACCTGTACGGATATCATTAATACCTTGGTGACCAAAATCAGATGCAAGGATGTCATTTACAAAGGAACATAGTATAGCCGCCTACTCTCAACAATCTAGAATTTCAAGGCTGCCTGTTTACCTATTCAAAATACCTAATAATATATATGACATACCAGCTCTGTGGCATCCTTGTATTGTAAGCACTTTCTGAGAACTGATCAGCAAATATGTAAGAACATTTTGAAAATTCTTAATTCCTATACCTGTAGTACTACTGGTCTGATTCAAAGTTCATTGAAGTAATAGGAGTCTTTACACCGACTTTCAAGGGCTTTGAATCAAGGCCAGAAATAGCAATTTAAAAGATATTTTAAAAAATTGCTGAAAACATATATAATATTTTCTGATGATCTTTCTGGAAAAAGTCTGTTGTTCTGGGAAAGCTACTTTTTCAGCATTATTTGAGACCAAGGCCATCTTCCACAACAAAGTAATCTGACAAGGAGAATTGCTTTTCCAATTATCTCAAATTGTTTTCCTCTGCCAGGGAAAAACAAACCAAACCAAACAAAACAACATTGCAGTAACTTCTTTAATGTGTATGAGACAACGAAGAAAATATGACCTGAGCAAATAAGTCCATAGTGGGATTAATAAGAATAATATAATATGTTTGCAAAATTCCTGCCAAAAATGTATAACACCAACCAATTCACCATTACATAACTAGCATTTAGTTGCACACAGATCTGTCCAGAATAAAAAGTTGTCTAGCAAACTTATACAAGGTAATTGAGTACTCTATTGATGTAAACAGTAACTATTTAATCATTGGAATTTCTGGGTCAATTATCTGGTACTGTGGGATATTGTAGTGATAATGTACTACACACTAGATACTAATCAGATGCTTGGTGCATCACTGAAACTGAGTAGCTGGGTGAGGTGCAAAAGGGAACAAACCCAAGGTCTGAAGTAGCACTCTGCAGCCCTACAGGTTTCCTTCTCCTTCTCACCCTTGTATGATCCTGTTCAGAAACTCCTCACACAGCAAGGTGTGCCCTGCACAGTGTGTGCCACCATTCACATTTGCTGAGATTTTTGTAAGTGACTAGTTATTTGGGGAACCTCCATTTTTGTGTGCCCAACTTGACCAACCTTAAAGAGGCCTGATTTTTCAGAAAGTGCTGAATACCTGCCCTCTCATAATCAGCCCCCTCTGCAGAGTCTCAGATTGGGCACCCAAAAATTAAAGGCAGTCAAAATTGCCAGCCACCATTGTAAACTCTGTTAATTACCTATAAATCCTGCCTTCTTGTGCTGTGCAACTGTACCAATTTCACTGCCAAGGAACCACCCATAGCTACCCCTTACACTATATGAGTCACTATCTAGTGGCTGACACAAAGCTTGCTTCTTAATGACAGCTGCTGGAATTACTCAGATTAAGTGGTGGGGGCTTGTGTCTATAGTGCCAAGGGTCTTGCATTTGATCCCTAGTGACAACTGTGATGTACCTCTGCAAGCTTATAATAACACAACAGGAAGGGTGATAGAAACCCCACAGAGAAGGTACTCCCATTACTCTCACCTATGTTTTCTTCAGTGTAATATTCCTTTATGTTTTGGATAAAATTGTTTTAGAATAAAGCATGTGTCTCAGATACGATTCCTCTGCATGATCAATATACTATTCTAAATCAGCTAGCAATCATATTTGTACTGGGTGTTCTTTGTTCATAAGGTAATTGGTAAGTATGTTAACCATGAGATCCCTGATTGTACTGAAATCTTTTCCTTTGTTTAAATCAGTAAAGATATATGGATAATTTCAGGACTTGAACTAATGTTTCTATTTTATAGTTAGTCCCTAATATTTCTTCTCAGGAGATACATATCCCAGCTGCCTATCCACTTTTTCCCTTTTGTGAATCTGAAAACTCTTGATCATATGGACATATCCAGTCCTAGAAAAATGTGAAAATACATCCATTTAGTGGTACTTCAGCACCTACATCCATTGCAAAAGGGTTTTTTTTGTATGGTGGGTTGTTTTAAATTTGTAATAATGGCAAAGCAGTTTTGCTAGCAAGGAAAACTTTCACCTTTCTTTTAAAGTGAAATCAATGGACTCATGTGTGCCTGTTTAAGGGCAGACCATTGATTCAGAAAGTCACAATTCCTTGTTCTCTATTTGCTCCCATAAGAAAATAATCTGCTATTGGCCCTTAGCAGTAGCATGTTACTTCCTCCCCCTTTCCCATCCCAGCTCTGCTTCATTGGCCAGTGTCTTGGAAGCTGGAGCCAATGCTCTACTCATTCCATATACCTGTCCATCCACTCCCAACTCACTGGCTGGGGAAGGGCAGGCAGCCTGTGATCTCCCATCCTCCCCACCCTGTCTGTTGTGGATATGTGGGGAGGCTGAGCAGAGGCGTATGTGTGGAAGTCTTACTCTCCATAGCACTTGACTATGTAGGGACAAGATCACAATCTGGTCCTATATGGTACACAATCATTTGTGCATACTATCTGAACTCACACAAATGTGTTATCTTCAGTTTTATACAATGTATATTATTTGCAACATCATCTGCTAAACCTTACAAATATTTCCTTTTTTTTCCCTACACATCAGTCCTTGGTTTTCTGATTCCTGTATCTCTAAGGAATCAAAATTCAAAGTGACTTCATTTTGTTTACTTCTTCGTTCATTAACCAATATCATTAGTGATGTTGAGGTGAACATATCTATCTCTGTGAAAAGGATGCTTTTAAGTTATCTGCTAGCAGAAAGAGCATACATCCAAATATTGTGTTTTCCATAGGTTCAATGAAAATGGTGAATTAACATTTATTACCTGTATGTGAGTGATTTCTTCATAGCAGAATTGACACTACCAGATAAATACCTTGAAAAACTGTTTTATCTCAAAGTTTTTCTGGGAGAATGGGATATATTAAATATTATTATTGTTATTGTTAGTACAAAGGTGTCTGAGAGGGAAAACTTGGACTAATGTGTGGAACTACTTGGAAACTTTCTGAGGAAACTTTTTTTTTTCCAGGGGAAAATGACAATTTGTAGAAATTGAAATGTTCCATGGAAATGTAATGATTTGACAAAATGCTGACAGAAAACTGCCTGCCAGCTCACAGGTGGGCTCCTTGGCAGACCACCTGGCAGGCAGAGAACAAGCCAGGAGCCTGGAAGTCCCAACTCCCAAGCTCTTCAGCCAGCCAAGCTCCCAGCTCTGGGGCAGTTAGCCTGGCAGCCTGCCATGGAGTCTAGATTCCCAGAGCTTCCAGGTTCCCAGCTTCAAGGCAGCCTCCCAGGCTGCCTTGGAGTCAGGACTCCCAGGGTCTCTGAGCTGCACGATTCCCCAGCTGGTGGGTGCCAGGGCTTGAAGAATCTCAGGGATCCCCAGAAATATTTAGACAAGGCCAACCTGAAATGTTATTTTGATTTTTTCTAAACAACATTTTGGAATTTGGGTTCTGCAGAAAATTTCAAAAAATAATTTTGCATTCTGTTTCAAAACAGTTTTTATTTTTTCCCCCACAGAACGTGGGAATTACAGTTTCCAGCCAGCTTTACAGCTGGCCAGTACAGATGTGGTGGAAGGACTGACAGCATATAACAAGTATAGTAGGGCTAAGCTGTAAAGAGCCTTAAAAGGAAAGATAATTACTTTATTGATGTGGAAAAGAAGAGGGAGCCAGTTGAAGAACAGAAAGGGTATGTCTACATTGCAAATAAAAAGCCATGGCTGTCCCAGGTAAGCTGCTTGGGCTTCTGGGGCTTGGGCTATGGGGCTGTTTCATTGCAGTGTAGATTTTCTGGCTCAGGCTGCAGCCCAAGCTCTGGGGTGCTCCCACCTCACAAGGCCCTCAAGCCAGGGCTCCAGCCTGAGCCTGGAAGTTTATGCCGCAATTAAACAGCCCTGCAGCCCAAGCCCTGAGAGTCCAAGTCAGCTGGCACAGCCTAGCTCTGGGTGCCTTACTACAGTATACACATAGCCAAAGAGGCTGACATGGTCAGGGGGATGAACCAGGAAGATAATCTTTACAGAGGCAAAACAATGCCTTGACATTGTTGACTATTTTGTAAGCATCATGGGAGAGGTGAGTGTACAAGGTACCCCTGAGGGAAGATAATCTTCCGATCTTTTTTTTTTTTTAATTTTTAGCCTTCAAATTGGAAAATAAATGAAGAAAAATTACCTGTCTGGATTGGAAAAAGTGAACCTGGGGCCAGCAGAGAGTCATCCAGTTAGGTTCTTCTCCTTTCTGCCTTTAAAAACCTGTTGTTAACTGAAATCTCATTTGGTTGTTGTTTTTGTTCATGAGGCATAAGAATAAATTCTTCCTCGGCTCTGATGTCTGCTGGATGGAATAAATGATTAAAATTGGCTCCCTGCTATGGAAAGCCTAAACAAGAGCTAATGTTGCTTTGACATTTGTGCTTCTTTAACTTTAACTTGGACTGGTGTATGCCAACGATCTCCCCACTGTATTTTCCACTGAATGCATCTGATGAAGTGAGCTGTAGCTCATGAAAGCTTATGCTCATATAAATTTGTTAGTCTCTAAGGTGCCACAAGTCCTCCTTTTCTTTTTGCAGATACAGACTAACACGGCTGCTACTCTGAAACCTGTATCTATAAGAGCTCCCTTTCCAAGCAGCTGGGTACCCTACATGCAGCTCCTAGTTCTGACTCTGCACCCCTGTGCTCTGGGGGTGTATCAGTCTTTTTCCCAGCTCAGTGCTGTTATCTTCCTCTGCTCTTTCTTTTGTTCTTTCCTTGAACCTTCCTTGGCTTGATCCCCATCCTGCTTGCCCTCCCCCCCCCCCGCCCAGCTGCTCATTGGCTCAAAACCTCCAGATGGTACATAGTGAATGCTGTGCCCTTGTTTTGGAGTGGCACTTCCCCCCAGCTAATCAGCTCAGTGCAGAGTAGCAGGGATGGGGAAAGTGGGGAGAAAGGAAGGGCAAGGGGTTCTACCTAGTCCCATACCATCACCATATAAACACACCTGTACTCATGTAACAGCAACACACCATGGCTTGGACACCCTCAGTATTACTGTATCACTTGAGTGGGGGGGCCCATTTGGCCTTTGAGAAGGCTGGGGTGTTCCTGCCTTTTTCCTCTGTCACCCCACCCCATCCCGGGGTCAGGCTCGGGTGCTCCTCCCCCACCGGGGGGCCAGATTCAGGTGCCTCCTCCCTGGGCCCCCTGACCACCTCACTCTCCTCTTCCTCTGCCTCTGGCCCAGGACCAGGTTGGTTGCTTCCAGTGGGGATCCTTCACCATGTAAGTCAACGCATTAGTGGGATCCCAGTAACTCCTTTTGGTCCTGCCTCCTGGATGCTAGGACTAGGATCTCCTTCCCTCACCCTGTTTGGTGGCTTGTTATGAAAGTGACAAGGCCTCAGCGTGTTCAGGTGGACCACCTTCTCTGGTCTATCCACAAACTCTACCATAATCCTTGAACACTTTGGTGGGTTAGCCATAGGTCTGGACAAAGTAGCTGCAGAAGGCTTCTGTGGTTGCCCTGGCTGTGATCTTCCTGAGGGGGCATGATGACCAGGAATGTGGTGTAATGATCCAGAAAGTAGAATGCACCACTCTGGTTTAGGTCCACCTTCAAGTGGTCCACAGCTACCAACTCCAAAGGTCCATTGGCCTCTATTGGCTGCAGGGGTGCCCTGTCCCCTCCCCTGGAGATCCTTTTGCTGATGCAGACTAGGCAGTTGTCATACCATTCTTGCATGGTTTGGACCATCCCAACTGAGTAGAACCTCCTGTGGACATACATCTCAGTATTTGGAGGACAAGGCGGCCCAAACCATCATGGTAGGCTTGTAGCACCATCACGACCGCTGACTGGGGCAGCACCATCTGGGTAATTTTTTCATTCATCCTGGGGACTCAGCTCTTGCGTCACAGTCTGCCCTCTTCCTCACACACAGGATCTTTCTGACAATCATCCTGCCAGGTTCTGTTCCAGGTCCTAGGCAAGGGAGGTTCTCATCTTTCTGATGGAGTGAAGGATCACTTTAAGGCTATTGGCAAAGTCCCTGAGTGTTTCAGTAGGTTTTTGATCTGTTTGATCTGTTTGTCAGGGATGGAGGGGAAGGGAATCAGTGACCCATAAATCCGATCCAGTTGGTTAAAACTATTTGCAGTGGTATTCTTCTGGTCAGATGGCCAGGCCTGCACCTCCACTAGAGTGGCTCCCCCAAACTGGCCCAAAGGGATCCCTTCTGGTACTCAGGGAGGCTGTACATGTTAAACATGGATTCCAGCCCTGCCAGGAAAGCTGGGAAGAATAACCACAGGGCCCCCAAGTGGTATATCAAAATCATCTTGGCTTGGTAGGCTGCCAGGAGGGTGACTGGGTTGGAGGGGGTTGTGGAAGAGTCTGTGTGATTCAAAGATTTCTGTGCCGTCCAGTTATCTGTGTCTCATACACTGTCCCCAAGGATCCCTGCCTCAACTTCCCAAATCCTTGTCCCCTAAAGTAAAGGGGGAACTAGGAAGGGACCTTTGATTCTGAGTCACAATGTACTCACTTGACTGCTTCTGGGGCTCATAGTTATTCTATGCCATATGTATGTGTTACTGCTTGGGAATCATGATACAAAATATATTCTAACTATCCATAATTCCTGAGGGTTTATATATATATGTACACAAACACAAAGTCTCTCTCGATATAGATATATACATATATGATGTATTCTACCAGCCATGGTTTCCTGAGGCACATTAGATTCCCAGATTCATGCTTGCTAGCAAAGCAGAAAAAATAGAGCAGGTGCATACCTAAGATGCTAAATGGAACTATTTTCAGTCCCTTTCAATAGTTAATTTTGAGCCTGCTCAAAGATAAAAGTTATTTGAAAGTGTGTATCTTTTTCAAGTGATATATATAACATCGATTCTGATCTTTTCTTTAGCATGGTAGCATCTAATAACAGTGTATAGCTATGCCCTGCTTTGCAGTACTACCAAATGCAACTTTGTCATGCCATAATTATTTATGAATATTAATCTAAAATTAACATATATTTATGATAGACATATATTTTATTATAGCTAGCGCTTTGTCTTATTTAATTGCAGTCCAAATACATAGCTAACAGACCAGAAATCAGTTTTTCCAGTATTATGATACATTGCCTAGTGTTCTGGGACCCTCTGATGGAGAATTTATCTGAATTTACTTCTATAATCTAATATTGCATTACAATGTATGTATGAAATATTAATATCACTCCATGCACTTAGCTCATATTTGTGAAATAAATAGTTTCCCTGTGGTCTGTCAAATTTCCCAGTGCTGTGAGTCCCTGTAATAGAAAACCACAGTATTTATTAGTTTTAATGGGTGCACAGAAAGCAACAGAATTAAAGATGCTATAGTATCCTTAATTTTTACTTATCGGGTATGGAGGGGTTCAGCTCTTGACTGATGATGCATTTGCAAAGTCAGATACCTCAGTTAAAAGTGGAAATTCAGGGCCAAATACAGACCCCAACATCGACACCAAGTAGGTGCTGTTCTGAGAAGACAGCACATTAACCAGTTAGAAATCCTTCTGGTGTGTTAGAAGATTGTTCCACGTGGGGAAATGGATGCAGATTGGTTTATGATTTTAAAATGCTTAGTAGTGTGTGATTTATATAAAATGTCCATAGAAGTAAACGAGTGCCAATTTATAGACTTGCTGCACATATTTTTAAAGTATGCAGAGGGTCAACACCATCTACCTTACAGATTTAAGGCAAAATGTAATGTTTTGACAGTTAGGATCCTTTCAGCAGGATATATCAAGAAATTTCTGGGAGCCAACAGCTCCTGATAGGACACAGAATCCATGAGAAATTCTGCTCTCAGTTATACCGTTGCAAAAATAGAGTCAATCAATTTAAACCAAGTTCCTATTAATTTACTCCAGTGTAAATGACAGCAGAATTTGGTCTCAGGCTTCCACGATAGAAGAATTATTTGGAAGCAAGTCTGATCTGCCAAGGAAGGTAATACAATACAAATTAAAACTCCACAATGATTCTTGCTGTGTTGAAACCACATCCATGTGGCACACAGAAGATGATCTGGATCTAGAATGGAGTGACTCTCCTAAATGGTAACAGCTTATCTTTGATTCTTCAGCAGTGACTACTTTCTTGTTTTTCAAAACAGCAGCAAAACAAATAAAACTTCAAAAATCTGAAAACCACCTGCAAAACCGTAGAGTAGGGAAGGGGAACATCATCAACAGGGGGAGATAGAGGATGATGCTTGTCATAAATGAAAATAGTCAGCCAGGAAAAAGAACAATTTTGGGCCATGGACACTTTAAAAATCCCAGCTACTATTCATTCTATCAGTGAAAACATCAGTCCAACAGCCTTATGTTCAAACATGCAGGATCACCTTTGATGTGATAAGTAAAGTACCTGATGGGCTTTTAAGAAAGGCTAATTGCCATATATGGCAATGGGGCCAGAATAAGTCACTGTGCAGAGGTAGCCATGCAGAATGCTAACGAAGCATTCTTTGACCATTGATGTAGGATTCTCCTCTTAGAACAGCAACTAGTCCCTGTGATAGCAGAACACAAGATGCCCACAGAACTTTTAGGTGCCAGCAGCCAAGGATGTTAAGATTACCCAACTGAGTCTTCCCTGTGTATCTGTATAGGTTTAGATTTCAGAGCGGTAGCTGTGTTAGTCAGTATCAGCAAAAACAATGAGGAGTCCTTGTGGCACCTTAGAGACTAACAAAAGCTTATAAATAAATTTGTTAGTCTCTAAGGTGCCACAAGGACTCCTTGTTGTTTTGATAAAGGTATAATATCTTGAAGTCTATGTTTCCCCCTGGGTGGTAGGTGATATATTAATAGCAGTTTTCACTCTTTACAGCTGTTACTTATGGGATAATGGGACACCGGATCTGCATATTTTGAACATGGACCTTGGTTTATTAAAAGTGACTCATAATTGGGAGTCCAAAGTAGCATGTAATAATAAGAAGTAAAACATAATAATTAGTTTCTAGTATAAGAACACTTCAGAAAAAAATGTTTCAAAAGTTTAGTTGACAGAGTATAATTAAAACTTTAATTTCATCTTAATTTTACACTGCTGTTATTATAATGGAAGCTGCTCATGTTCAAAACTGGTACGTCAACCTCCCTACCCCTTGCAATGACAAATCCAAAGTAACCTTATCATTATACTGTAGGTGATGTATGTGAATTTATTCTTTTCTACTTAAAAGAATTATAGGCCATATCCTCAGCTGGTACAACTCAGCATAGCTCCACTTACTTCAAATGGAAGTCCATTTACACCAGCTAGGAATCTGGCCAACTATATTTCTAAGTTCTGGGGAGCGACAGTTACTAGAAAAATAGAACATTTAGTTAAAAATGGAGGTGAGGGGGTGTCCACCCCTCAAAGCACTGACCAGGGTTAAGGTGGCCAGGAAGGCCAATTAACTGCCCGTGCTGCACCTGGAGGAGGAGCCAGGGAGCAGAGAATGAAGTGATTGCAAGCAGCCCTTCTGTGCAGGAACAGGTGGGGCCTATAAAGCCAGGTAGAGAGCTGCACAATAGAGCTGTGGAGCAAGGTTGCAGGAAGGCACGCAGTACTCCCTCCCTGGGAAGAGGGTTCTTGAAGCTGGTACACCCAGACAGAGAAGGGGAACCGGGGTGGTAGGAAGCAGTCCAGGGAAGGAGCCAAGGGCAGAGAAAGGAAAGCCCAGAACTGCTGAACTGAACGTCCCTAGACAAGAACCTGGAGAAGAGGGAAACCCTGGGTTCCCCCACCATCTGAGGTCATGGCACCAGGGCAGTGAATGGGAAGACTGCCTAGGACTGATGACGGACTGAACCCCAGAAGGGTTCAGTGACCTAGCCAGAGGGCTAAGTCATCAGGAGGACATTGTGGGTTCTGGAGCAAGAGGAGCTGCAGACCGGAGTCAGAGTGATGGTGTGTAAACCGCAGACGGGCCTTGAGAGCTAATCCCCAAAGTGACCAGGAGGAGGCGGTGAGTGGAGCATTCCATCACAGTAGGAAAAACACTCTAGATATGTAAAATTATTTCTCTGTTTCATAAAAATCAGGAGCAATTTATAAAATGTCTCCTTTCTGCACTGCAAAAAGGATTTGAAAATTTGTGACATTCTGTAAAACATTTTAATTACTCGGAAGTTTGTCTTCAACCTCCATATGAATTGAGTAGGGAATTCTCATTATATTAAAACTTTATGTGAAGAAACAGAAGGTTATCTGTCTTCCATAGAGTTATAAGATTGTAAGTCATGGGTTTTGCCTCTTTGCTAAGCCACTATTAACCTTTTTCAGTGTTAATATTCCTTTTTAGTTATTTTCTGTTCATCTGAATTCTACTCTTACCATTCTACAATCTAAAACTGATACAGACATCTTTAGTCTGTTTGGATAGCTAGAGTCAATTAAATTTGGAGCAAATCTGTACTATTGGGATTCTCTACTGCAAACCTTCTGTTGGGCTTTACAACTCAACAATCATTCTCCTTAGTACTAAGGATCAAGTACTTAAAATCACAAGACTGGCCATAAAAAGTACTGTCAATAACCTGTTTGCCCATCTATTACATCAGTCAGTGCTCAAACTAAGTGCAATTTTAGTTGACTAGCCAATATTCATTTAACTCTTTTTTTTTTTATTCAGCCGTTCAATCATAATGCAGGCAAATCTCTTATTGATGTCAATGGAAGTTTTGCCCATCTAAAATTGCAGAATCAGACCCTCAGAGTATAGGACAAATCTTCATACCACAAGCTGAGTTTTCAAGAATCAGAATTGGAAGGGACCTCGAGAGGTCATCTATCCAGTCCCCTGCACTCGTGGCATGACTAATTATCTAGACCGTTCCAGACCGGTGTTTGTCTAACCTGCTCTTAAAAATCTCCAACGATGGAGATTCCACAACCTCCTTAGGTGATTTATTCCAGTGCTTAATCACTCTGACAGTTAGGAATTTTTTCCTAATGTCCAACCTAAACCTCACTTACTGCAATTTTAGCCCATTGCTTCTTGTCCTATCGTCAGAGTTTAAAAAAAAGACAATTCTTCTTCCTCCTCTTTGTAACAACCTTTTACATACTTGAAAACTGTTATCATGTCCCCTCTCAGTCTTCTCTTCTCAAGACTAAACAAACCCAGTTTTTTCAATCTTCCCTCACAGGTCACGTTTTCTAGACCTTTAATCATTTTTGTTGCTCTTCTCTGGACTCTCTCCAATTTGTCCACATCCTTCCTGAAATGTGGTGCCCAGAACTGGACACAATACTCCAGTTGAGGCCTAATTAGAGTAGAGCAGAAGATTTACTTCTCGTGTCTTGCTTACAACACTTCTGCTAATACATCCCAGAGTGATGTTCACTTTTTTTGCAACAGCGTTACATTGTTGACTCATATTTAGCTTGTGGTCCACTATGACCCCCAGAACCCTTTCTGCAGTACTCCTTCCTAGGCAGTCATTTGCTATTTTGTATGTGTGCAACTGATTGTCCCTCCCAAAGTGGAGTACTTTGCATTTGTCCTTATTAAATTTCATCCTATTTACTTCAGACCATTTCTCCAGTTCATCCAGATCATTTTGAATTTTAATCCTATCCTCCAAAGCACTTGCAACCCCTCCCAGCTTGGTATCATACTCAAACTTTATAAGTGTAGTCTGTACTCATCAGCAAGAGGGTCCCTTTATGCCACTCTAGCAGTGCAGATGGGTTTTAAAGAGGGTGCAAATAAAGTTAAAGTAAAAATAATTTATTCCCACTAACAACCCCTTTGCCCAGGCGTTAATATAGATGAGTGTTGTTCGTATAGATCAGAATCAGGCCCAGTATGTATAGTACACAGAGTCCTTCACCTTCTGAGGAGTAATACACATTTTATGTATTGATTCAGAATGACCATTCATGTGAACAACAGGAAAGTGAAGCCAAGAAGAGGTTCTCTTTTGTATATCCTAGCCAGTGACCTGTGTATTTTGCAGGGGTTAATCTGGGCTGCATTCTTCCTGTGATGACTCCACCCAGCATGTACATTCTGGCTATTGATTTTTAGACTCTTTTCAAGGTTGTCTCTCTCTGGCAATAGGACACTGGCCCCCTGCTCTGCAGGGCTATTAGTAGAAACCAGTTGCCCTCCCCTCTTTCTCAGTGCTCCATACATTTCATACTAAACCACTGCCAGTCTATATTTTCATGTTCCTAACACATTTCTAATTGTGTTTACATGACTGATTTTTCATCATTAATTAATTAATTTTCAGATTTAAGTTAAAGAGCCACATATATATTTTATGGGACGATCTGGCACATTATTTTGCAGAATTTATATTAGCTCTTGTGAAGAGAGCTTGTCCATTTTAGTGTTTGACTCAGCAACTGTCTGAAAAGGTTTCATGGTCTGGGAAATAATTTTCTCAAACAAATGTAGATCACTAATTTCTTTTGGAAGTGGATCAGCTAACATGCTATTCAGGACAAACCTGGAGGGCAATTTGCTTGACTCAAGTTTTGTGAAACAGAAATGACACAATGTTAATTTGCTTTTAAACTGCATGCCATGTCTAAGAATTAAATAAGCAACTGGATGAGAACAAACTGAATTCATTTAGATATCAGACATGCAGTTCACTCATTTTACCTGATTGTAATAGAAAAGCGTTTTGTATGAGCAGTGAACATACTCACATTTCTCATGCTCAGCCGTCTCAAAATATACAGGGCCAAATACTTTGCTGGTTTACACTGTACAATCCTATTTGAATAAAATGGGACGGTATCACACAGAATTTGGCTCATTGTTTCTTGCTCTGCTAAGACTTTATGATGTTGTTGTTGTTTATACTATTGTAACTCCTAAAGGCCTCAGTCTGGTTTGGGGCCCTATTCTGCTAGGTTTAACACAACTACATAGGACCATGGGTTTCTATCTTAAGGAGCTTATGAGTTTACAGTCTAATGCCCTGATTCTGAAAACACTTGAGCTATTCATTTATGCGAAGTTACTCCTTTGCATAACTTAACTCCATGGGTCAACTCATGAAGATAAGTGTTTTTAGGATCATGGTCACATTTTATATTAGCTATATAGTAACAGCCAATCATTCATCAGATTTGTTTCCCTTCCCATCTGAAGTCTATGATAGTCTATACTCTTCCAATCAATTTTTGTCAAAAGACAGAAGCAAGACCCTTTTACTAATGATAGAATTTGAGACTTTATATAATTAAGTCTTTATGTTTCAGATAACCCAGTTAGGCAACAGATTGCCAATATGCATAAATTAATCTTAGCTGAGAAAGTCCAGGCAGATGTTCATGTTATCTCATAAAAGTTCAGACTTTCAGCATTGTTTTATGTGAATGCAACTTAGCACAAAAATGCTCACACACAAACTCATTGGTATCGGAAAATGACTTCAGACTAGGCCTCAATTCAACTAAGCAATTAAGCATGTGAAGTCAATGGGACTAAAACATATGCAAAATGTTTTGCTAAATCATGGTCCCAGTGCTCCAAGGTATACAGAATAAGTCCAACATAAGCACATCTTAGTTGTGATTTTTTTACTCTTCTCAGTAGTAAATGAAACTTTAGGTCCCACTTGTGTGAGTACTTATGCATGTACTTTATTTTATTCATGTCATCATACTTTATTTTATTCACAGTAATATTGAAATCAATGGAGCTACTCATATGAGTTAAGTTATACACAGATATAAGTGTTTGCAGAATAAAGGGCTTAAACAGCCAAAATGAAGAAAGAGTCAGGGATAGCAGAAGACACCCATATATTCTACCAAAACAAAACCAAAAACTACCAGTGGTGGGATTTTCAAAAGCTCTCAGCTCTGGCCCAACTCTGCTCTTATTGAAATCAATGATAAAACATTTATGTCATTGGGAGAACAATTAGGCCAACATCAAGTGCCCTTGAAAATACCACCCCAAATATACTATTTATTAGACCTAAATAGTACTCACTCCAGCCATGCCTCCCCATTTGTCCATTTTTTTCATATCTTGTATCTTGTCATAATCCTAGACTGTGATCTTCTGAGTCATGTAGTGTCATTTTTTGGAGAGTTTGTACAATACCAAGCACATTGGGGTCCTGATCCTTGATTGAGACCCTTAGACAATGTTGTAAACTGAAAATAATAACAATAATCATTAATAATTATTAAACAATTATGCCCCAAGCCCCTGGTGTGAGCTCTCAAGGTACATGTGAATATGATAAGGCAAAAGGAAAAGCATGAAAGCCAAATTTTCAGCACCTCTGAAATATTAAAAAAATAACAAGAAATGGAAATTTGGAGTGAAAACAACATTTAGTTTTTGCTCTCATAGGTCCAAAGAGCCTCTTAATGTCAGTATTCAATTTTGCATTTCAACTTCTCTTCAGGGCTGAAGCTAAAAAACGTATAGTAAATGAACCTGAAGCTATCACTACTGACCTAAAATTTGAGAACATATGCATGCTGAGTCCACTCGATTGTAGAATCTCTGGGTGTGATGGGGTGTCCATCCCACACATGCTCTGAAGGGGTTAATGGAGGCCAGATGGGCCAGTTAACCTATTAAGCAGCAAACAAGGGAGATGCTGGCTGTGAAGAGAGCCTTGATTAGAAAGAAGCTTGCCTGAGCAGAGGTGAGCTGGCTAATACAAACCTAGGAAGCTGGCAGCAGCAAGGGTGGCTGGAAGGAAGTTTTTGGTCTCCCTCTGCTTAGTAGAGGGAGAAGGAGGGAACCCAGGGAAAGAGTTGGACCTTGGGGGCCTCGCCTGGCCAAGAGGGAGGGCATATCCTGAAGAGAACAGGGTGGAGAAGAAAACTTGGGGTAGGAAGCAGTCCGGGAGTAAGCAGCAAGGTTGCAGACTGAATAGACCTTGGCTGTATGTTTTAGGGTTCCTGGGTTGGAACCCAGAACAAAGGGTGGGCCAGGATTCCTCTACCTGCCACTGGGGAAGTTTCACTGGTGGGGCAGTGACCTGGAAGACTGCCTGGGTCACTGTGAGACGGACAGAGACTATATGCTGGAAGAGGGGACTGCTGAGTGATGTGGCTGGAGATCCATTGAGGTTGCTTGAGCAAGAGAGGGGCCACAGACTGACAGGGAGACGGTATGCAACTTCAGGAAGGGACATCAGCCTTGCGGTGTTAATCCCCAGAATGGCCAGGAGGAGGCTGGAGCACCCTGCAGTGGGTGGAGCACCCCCTCACTCTGGTCATATATCTACTTAAATGTTTCTGTGTGACTCCTAATTTGATGAATAACTGGGGCTGTGTGAAATGTTAATCTAGAACCCTGACTCCCCAAAGCACCATACATTTGGGTTCTCGGCCTAGGTATGAGCAGCAGCCTAGGTCCGGAGTATGGTCCTAGGCTGATGCTGTATGTTCAGGACCAACCCCTGAATCCCCACACCTATTTCCCAAATCTCTCTCGTCTTCTGGGGAGCAAGTTACCTGATCCTCCTCCCATCCCTGTTATAACTGGATTGTAGGCAGGGACTGTCTTTTTGTTCTGTGTTCACACAGTGCTTAGCCCCGTGACTGGGGCTCTTAGGTGCTATGGTAATACAAATAATAATAAACCACAGTGCTCTTCAGGGATGACTCCACCTGCTGTCTTCTATCTTCAGGGTCATACACTAGGTAGGACAACTGCCCTCTAATATATCAGGGCCTCAGGGAGAGGCAGGATGGGGCAAGTTCATTTGCAAATTAAACAATAGTAATTGAATTTTAAAATATCTCCTGGGGCTCCTTGATCACCAGGAAGGAATTAACTGCAGCAAGTCATTATTGCCAGGAAACAGTTATGATTATTTTATTCTATTACAAACATTTCCAAATGCTTTGCAACAAGGTCAGTTACCAAATACATACATACCAAGGTGATAGGCATCCCGGAAATATATAAAATAGATCGACATAAGATTGTTACCACTGTAAGCTGAAAGACAGGAAAGAAATCTTGAGTGTATGCATTTTTGTAATGCATAATACAATTTCATTAATATGTATAGGGCGCTTCTTTAGAATTAATGTACTATATGTTAACCAACCAGCTTCCTCGAACCATCTCTCAACATTCCACTCAGCTTGCAATTAATATTTAAACATCTTTTTCCCCCTCTGTATTTTTGTATTGCTTCAGAATGACAAATATTTTTACACCTTGAATAAATGTTAGCCAGGGTCCTTAAATTAATGTTTGTGTATATTTTATGTTTTGTCTGTGTACTGAATGTCTGACTATCTGTTTCCAACTTTCATTGCATGCTAAGTACTTTGTATTTTTCATGCTTGCATTTTTCTATCTTGAATTTATGTGCTCTCCAGAAGCATTATTTATGGGACTATTCTATGATTAATGTTGTTCCTTGCAGTTTAATTGCAAAAGGTACCACCATAAGGTGTCAGAGGTGCCATGTTGAGTTCAAGGGAGCCCTTCCAGACTCCCAACCTATTCAAAGTAAAAATTGCTTGATGCAACCTTTGCCAGGGCCTGATCCAAAGCCATTAAAGTTAATAGAAAAATTCACATTGCCTTTAATGAATGGTACATCAGGCACTAAATGCATTTTCTAGAGATGTGTGGAGGACACAAATCTTGTTTTGTAAAGGATTTCAAGAGTTTTAAAATTCATTTTCATTACAAGTTGAATGAAAATCCTAACGTTTAGAAATTTTCAGGAAATAAAATAAAGTAATTTCAGAGTGAAATGTTCCATTTCAACAGAATCACCATGTTTAATTTTTGCCATTAAGTTTTATAAAGTTTTGACACTGTCTGAATTTTTCCCCCCTAAACAAAATTTCAGCAAAATCATCATTTTGCAAAGCACTGCAGTTTAGAAGGAATAGAGCACTCAGATGAAAAATCACAACACCAAAAACCATATTGCAACTGCACAGTATGCATAAATTGGTGTTTTAGGGTTTTGCAAATGGTAAGGTAATTATTATGTCCTGTTATGGATTGCAAACAATAATTTATATATATATATATATATATATATATATATATATATATATATATATATATATATATATGTGTGTGTGTGTGTCATTTCAGCTAACCTAGGACAAAACACATGGGAGCCAGAGATAAGCCTTATTAATTTGGTCCACAGATGACACCACTTGACTGTCAGAAAAGACTGACTGTCATTATTGGGATATAAACCTAATGGTCAGAACAAGAGGTGGGAGTCAGGCCAGGTCAGATATGAGGAGGTCAGAGTCTGAGATAGGCATTAGGAGGCAGGCAGGGTCACCATCAAGCAGTAGGAGCAGGTATTGTGAGGGAGACAGTCCCAAGCAGGGAGAACCCAGCTTCATGGACAGCTTCTTGTTCCAGTACTTGGTTTAAATAAGAGCTGGGAAACACTCAGGGGACCCCTCATGATCAACCAGTCAGATCACAGGACTGGAGTCTTCTGACAGAGTTCAGATTCTATTCTGGCAGCTTTTAGCAAGTTACTGGTGGCAGGTTCTGTTACTGCCTACCTCCTAAACACTTTGCAGAACAGCATTCAAGAGCCTGAATCCTTGACACTGACCTCAAAACTTGCTGATTTTAGAGCATGTTCAGCTTGCTTAAGCTATCCCATCATAACTGAGTGTTTAATTAGTTGCTTTAACCGAAGACACAATAAACCCCAAACCTATAAGACAGCCTTCTAGAACCTAGGAAGAACACATAGCAAATTTTTCTGTGAAATCCATTAGGGACATTGGCATGCAGATCTATTTTACTGGTTCAGGTGCTCAGATAGGTTTTTCTATGCCCCCACTTTCCTACTAACAGCATAACAACAATATTCCCTTGAGAAGAAGGCCTAGAGCACAGGGAGCATACAAGAAGAAGGGCGCTGTACAGGAACATGATGAAATGCTACCAGGTTTTTCAGGTGTTACCTCCACACACATGTACAAAGTAGAGATAAGCTTGAGCAATTAAGTTCTGGTTCCAGACTGAAACCTCATGAAAGTATAGGATGTTCAGATCAGGGTTTCAGTCTGGAATTTCTGGAATGGACAATATCTCATCTGTTCTGCAGCAAGGAACATTTTGTTTAACAAACATTTCATGAAAATTTTTTTGTCCCAGTCTTGACCTCCTTCTTTCAAGGGAGTTTTTCCCGAGTAAGGGACTCGGGTAAGGGGCCAGCACATGGCTGCGGCCTGTGCCACTTCCCGCAGCTCCCACTGGCCAGGAATGGTGAACCGCAGCCACTGGGAACTGTGGGAGGGCGCCGTGCTTGCAGATGGTCAACGTAAACAAAATGTCTCGCAGCCCGCCAGCAGATTACCCTGATGGGCCGCATGCTGAAGGTTGCTGACCCCTGACATAAAGCAAAAAAGGCAACATAGCCCTCAGTTGTGAATCAGACAAAGTATACACATCATCCAGAGGCAGGGGGCAACCCCCCCTCTGATTTAAAGTCAAACAAAACTGTTTCCTGTTGAACACTGTTAACATGACCTCTATAAAACAGGAGCTTTAAGTTGGTTGGTTGCTTTTTGGCATTATTTTAACAAAAGAAGCTGATTCCTTGGAGCTGTGCTTTGTAGGGCCATGTCTACACTACATACTTTGGTTGACACAAGTTATGTCGGCATAAAAAACACTACAGTTAGCATATTGCATGTGCATATTTGGCTCCTTGTGTCCGTACTGTGTCTACTCACCAGGAATGTGCATATGCCTGCACAGTGTGCTGCATCTTGGGTAGGTATCCCACTGTGCAACGCCCCCCCAACCCCCGCCCCCAGTGCCTGACTTTTGGAAGTTTTGGCAATGCATGGTAGGGCAGAAAGGAGTTGCACACGGGTGACTGTTTCCATCCCATAATGTCATCTATAGCCCATCCTTTTTGTACCTTTTTTCAAAACCCACAAACCCATGTGGTTCTCCTCACTGTCTACCATCTCTGACAGAAGCATGGAGCCTGCACAACTCTGCACTATTGTAATGAGCATTGCAAGCACAGGACACACAATCTTCTGCTATTTGCAGAACCACAAGGAGAACTTATTAAGTGGGGAACATGATGATTTCTTGGAGGCTAGATCATTGTGGGACACCGTGATAACCAATCCAAAGTTATTAGTGGTATTCATGGAGCAGCTGCTGATGGTGCAGTGCCGCTTCTGGGCCTGAGAAACAGGCACTGACTGGAGGGATCACATTGGAATGTAGTTTTGGGATGATGAGCAGTGGCTGCAAAGCTTTTGGAAATTCAAGGCTACATTCCTGGATCTGTGTGCTGAGCTCGGCCCCACCCTCCAGTGCAGGGACACCAAAATGAGAGCTTCACTGACAGAAGCAAGTGGTGATCAAACTGTGGAAACCTGCAATGCCAGATTGCTGCTGGCCAGTCGGAAATCATTTTGGAGTTGGAAAATCCACTGCAGGGGCAATTGTCATGCATGTGTGCAGGGCCATTAATGGCATCCTGCTGCACAGGACTGTTACTTTCAGCAATGTGCAGGGCACAGTGGATTGATTTGCAGCAAAGAGATTCCCAAATTTTAGTCGAGCAATAGATGTCACATGTATCCCTATTTTGGCACCAGATCACCTTGCCACAGAGTACATCAACAGAAAGAGCTACTTTTCAATGGTTATGCAAGCACTGGTGGGTCACTGGGGATGCTTCACTGACATCAGTGGGGCTGAGGGAAGGTGCATGATGCTCACAACTTTAAGAACACAGGAGTATTCAAAAAGCTACAAGCAGGTACTTTTTTTCCCGACTGATAGATTACCATGGGGACTGTTGAAATGCCAATAGTGATCCCAGGGGAACCCCACCTACTCCGTGCTCCTGTGGCTTATAAAGCCATACACTGGCCACCTTGACAGCCCCAAGGAGAAATTAAACTACTGGCTCAGTAGGTGCAGAATGACAACTGAATGTGCTTTTGGTAGACTGAAGGGATGATGGTGTTGTTTACTCAAAAGATTGGATCTCAGTGAGACAAATACTGCAGTGGTTATAGCTGCCTGCTGTGTCCTGCATAATATCTGTGAAACAAGGTGTGGGGAGTTTCTGCTGGGGTAGGGGGAGGAGGTGGAGTGGCTGTCTGCAGGATATGAATAGCCAGTTTGAACACCAGGCATATAAAAAGAGCTCAAGACAGAGCTATACGGTTTAGGGATTCTTTGAAAAAGCACTTTAACAGTGAACCACAGTAATGCACTGTGGGGTACTGTGTTCTAACTCACCCTGCTCTTTTGGGGCCTGTGTAGTGCTTAGTGTACATGTATAAATATAACACTGTCAATGTACCTATAAATTTTGTGTGTTACGGATACTATGAGTTGTGTCACATTGTATAGTAACAAGTAATTGGTTGCTTTCAGAACCACTAGGCACTCTGCAGTATATGTTGGAAACTAAGAAAGATTAATTGTGTTCCAAATAATAGGATTATTATTACAAAATCAGTGAAAAGAAAAATCTGTGCAATTTTAAAGAAAATGTGTCAAAATTTAATAAATTAATAGAACTTAACTTATGAAGGGGAAAGAACATTCATGTCCATTTCAGATAAACATACACCAACTGTGGCTTTCACAGGTCACTGTACGTGAAGCTGTGGTGGTCTTTAATGTCTCTCTGGGTGGGGTAGTAGGAGTAATGCAGCGGCCCTTGATGCCACGTGGAATGTTGAAGGGGAAGGTGTAGGGAGGTGCTGCAATGGAGTTCTGCCGGGACTGCAGAGGGCGATAAGCCCAGGAATGTTAAACTTGCAGGTCCACAAGAGTCTGTGCTGCCAGAGAAGCCCCATTATGTCCTTGTGCATCTCCCTCTCCTTTTTCTGCTGGGACACCTGAGCCTTTCTCCTCTCCAGTCTTTCCTTCTCCAGGCTGTCTGTAGTTTTCACTGTCCAGACCCTGGGCTCACAGTCTGATAATGCATTGGCTTACAGGATCTCACTGAACATGTCATCCTGAGTCCTTTTCTTTCTCCTTCTTATCTGACTCAGATTTACTGAAGATGTGGAGGGGGGGACCTCTCAAGGCCACAATGGTAGCAGCTGCAGATAAACATGTGTCAATATAGTCACCACATAAAGCAAAACTGAGGCTAGGGACACCATCCCTGCCCATCCCTTCAATCTACCAAAAGCACATTCAATTGTATGGAACGGCTTCTATATGAGGAGAGATTAATAAGACTGGGAATTTTCAGCTTGGAAAAGAGACGACTTAGGGGGGATAAGATAGAGGTCTATAATATCATTACTGCTGTGGAGAAAGTAAATAATGAAATGTTATTTACTCCTTCTCATAACACAAGAACTAGGGGTCACCAAATGAAATTAATAGGCAGGAGGTTTAAAACAAACAAAAGGAAGTATTTTTTCACACAACCCAGAGTCAACCTGTGATTCTCCTTGCCAGAGGATGTTGTGAAGGCCAAGACTATAACAGGGTTCAAAAAAGAACTAGATAAATTCATGGAGGATAGGTCCATCAATGGCTATTAGCCAGGATGGTCAGGGATGGTGTCCCTAGTGTCTGTTTGCCAGAAGCTGGGAATGGGTGATGGGATGGATCACTTGATGATTATCTTTTCTGTTCATTCCCTCTGGGGAAACTGGAATTAGCCACTGTCAGAAGACAGGACAGGTGGACCTTTGGTCTGACCCAGTATGACTGTTCCTATGTCCTTATGTCTTTATGTTCCCCTAAACTTAAAACAGTACAATACATGCTCATTGATACTTCTGCTTGGGCTTCCTTGTTCACAGCACCAGCCAAGGTGAGTATGGCCCAACAGGGATGAGGGAAATGAGGAGGGAATTGCTCAATTGCATGAAACTATGAGTATAGGGCACTGGCACTGTATAGTGGCATCATTTTCCACAGGCAGTGGTGATGTTAGCTAATATCTCACTCTTGATGGTAACAAACAAAGATAGAGAGAATCCAGTGGATGCTGGCATCCGGATGCCACTCAGGCACATGTGCTGCTAGCCTTTGCATTGCAATGGTGCATGCCAAGTTATGGCTGAGTTGCATGGGAAAATGTTCTACCACAGAGGAAGAAATAAGGCTGCCATCCCAGAAACCCTTGGGAGAGGATCACAAAGTATCTCCAGGAAAGTTTCATCAAGATCTGTCAGGAGAATTCAAGGGACACCTCTGTGTAGATTTTTAAAAAAAACCCTGCTCTGCCCCCCCCCACCCACTTAACTCGTCAGAGTAATGAAAAGCAGATAACTCTGCCTCTCTATGTTGTACCACTATCTCTTCTAGTATAAGTACATTAATGAAAAGTTGACAGCTGTGTCCTGTTAAGCTGGGGGTGCCATCACTGTAATGGGAAATAAATGTACACACTTACCTAAGGATCCTTCACCTGCATCAGGCTCATCCATGCTTGTCTGCTGGGAATCACTGGATTGTGGTAGAGTTTCAAGCAGGTCCTGGCTTGTGGCATAGCTGGACCAATCAAATGTCCCCCATACTTCTTTTCCTCCTTCACCCTCCTTCTTGTCCTCGCTGTTCAAGGCAGGGGCCTGTGGCTCAGGCTCCTCAGTGGTATCAACAGCGGTCTGTGGAGTGGTGGTGGCATCTCCATCAAGCATGGCATGAAGCTCTTTGCAAGAGTGGTAGGTTTGCACCTTGGCACCAGCTTCACTGTTGGCATCCCTGGACTTCTGGTATGCCTCCTGCAGTTTCTTCACTTTCACACGATACTGTTGCTGGTCCCTGTCATACCCCTTCTCCTGCATCCCCTGTGAAATCTGTTCATAGGTGTTAAGGCTTCTATGGCTGGTCCGTAGCTGTATTTGCACAGCCTCTTCTCCTCACAGGCCCAGGAGATCCAATATCTTGTGTCTACTCCAAGCTGGAGCACGTTTGGAGAGTATAGCTGGCATGGTCAGCTGGGCAGTTGCACACAACCATGGAGAGCTGCTCTGTGTGCTTGTCAAGTTGGGCAATCAAATAAAGACATTTCAAAAATCTTCCTGGCTTTAAAAGGTAGGGGACCTTCCAATTTATGTGACCCCCTGGGCTGTGGAGTTCACATTTGTGACCAGAACACTCAGTGTTGGGCATTGTGGCATAGGCGCCAACTTCCCCTCTTTCCCATGGGTGCTCAAACCCCGCCCCCACTCCACCCCTTCCATGAGGCCCTGCCCCATCCCACCTCTTCCCACCCCTGCCCCACCCCCATTCCAACCCCTTTCCCGAAGTCGCTGCCCCAACTCCGCTCCTCCCTGCCCCTATTCCAACTCCTTCCCCAAATCCCTGCCCTGGCCCCGCTTCTTCCCCTCCTCCTCCCCTGAGTGTGCCACATTCCCGCTCCTCCCCCTCCCTCCCTCCCTCCCTCCCTCCCAGAGTGTGCTAATGCTGCCCAACAGCTGTTTGGCGGTGGCCCGGCGGGAAGTGCTGGGAGGTAGGTGGAGGAGTGGGGATGCGAAGAGCTTGTGGGGGAGAAGGAGGATGAGGAGGGAGGGGAGCTTGGCTCCAACACCGGAGCACCCATGGCGTCGCGCCTATGCATTGTGGGACAGCTAATGGAGGACTGTTAGGGTTGACATCACTAAAAAGTGTCTACACTCACACTGTGTCAACCTCAGTACCTTGACCATGGCTCAGTGCTGCTTAGGGAGGTGGTGTTACTATGTCTGTGTAATGAGATTTTTATATCGGTGGGAGACAAATGTAAGTGTAAACACATGCACAACTAGGTCACCTGTGCTGGCTGCTGCCCCTGGAATCCCCCTTATGGGGTTTCTACAGCACACAGAAAAGCCATAGAAAAATGAATGCAACCTCCTCTGATTACATTAACTTTTATGGAGATTTCTTGCTGTTTGGAAAAGTAGCGTGGAAGGAGGCCGGAGTGGGAGTGAGGGAACATGCCTCCTCCTGATATCATCCTCAGTGTTATGCTTTGGATGGGGAAGATCTCTGCATAGGAGGAGGCCTGATTCAAAATTTGGAGGATGGAGAGGGAAAGAGGGTGCATGGCCATGGGATAAACTAAGACAGGGAACTTTATGTGGAAAGTGGTGGGGTGACCCACCCCTATCATAATAAGCATTGCCTCTGTTCATTGCAATTATTTGTAAATACTCACAAATTTCAATAATGTTCAAACAGGTTTCCTGTTTGAAATGTTTTCTGTTTGTCCCATGATCCCTTTGATGAACTTGAACAAATTCTGAAGATCTCGTTAAACCCTTGGGTAAAACTAGCACTGAAGTCTTTGTGGTCAATACTAGTTACACCTCAATATGAACTACAGTATCTGGCTTTTTTTACTGACTAGATTGTAAAAGCTCTTTTTGAACCAATATAGTGTATTCTGCCAATAATTTTCATCCTGCGGATTTAATAGACCTGTGTGGCATTTATGGTCTTTTTTACATCAATTGTCTGATACATAGTGTTTGTTCTGTGTGTTGTGGTCTCCATAGTCGTGCAAAATGATAGCTTCAATAAACATGTCCTAGAACTGTTGCAGTTTCCTCTTGTAATGTATGATAGGGGCTGGGATATATAACCTGCGGATTCTTGACTCTCTAATACGGGAATTCTTGACACAACAGATTGTCAGTGGTCTTTCCCAGTAGTTTATTGAAGCTGTGTTGTTATTGCTATATGTCACAATGAATACAATATAATGTGTGGATTTTTGATTCTTTAGTATGGGAAATAATGACCTACTCAACCACGAGTTGTTACGACAATACATAGATGGGGAATTTTGAGTACTGATGTATTTCAAAATGAATATTGACACAATAGTTCATAATGTTCAGTGTTGGAAATGCAAATACCTGTATGTAGCAAATTCATATAAAATGACTTGATGTGACATCTTAAAGATTAAAGATACTCAGTTCACGTCCAGTATCTCCTTTAATATGACATACCTTATTAATGTTAATTTTTTCCCCAAAACCCCACTAAAACCAATTACAGTAGTAATCATTCTTATGGAATACTTACCTGTCAAATTTCCTTTGAAAAACTAAGTTATTTTTAACTAAAACAACCATAAAATAGTATTTAGAATCCCAACTTTTAGTTTTGTGTTTCTAATTAATTTAAAGCTTCTAAACATATTTTTATCATTTATTTTAAGCACATGGATATACTGTACTGGCTTCCAAGATTAAATTCTCTGTGGCAAATTTCAGAATTCAAGCCTCTCTGAATATATTGGCTTGTAATTCCCAGCACTTCTGATTTCCTCTACAAATCTCCCCTTCTGCTGACCACAGTAACAGAACTTTGCCATAAATCAGGAAGGTGGAATGCACAATCATTAACCCAAACATTCTATTATTGTACTGTCACACCATGAGAGAGCTAACAGGGGATATAGTACAACTGAAACCTCCCTAACCCCTCTGCTGATCCAAATACAAAGTGCATCACATCTACAACCTACCTACAGTTCAGGGAGTAGGAATGTTACAGATGCACCATATGGTAGTATAATAAGATGCAAGTGCACTGAGAGATTTTGCAATTGTCTCCATTCTTTTGTTATATCTCAACCTGCTAATTTATTTCTATGTAATTTAATGTTGTTTGATGCCTTTCTCCACCCCCCACCTGCTAAGAAAAAAAAAACCCATCAAAGCAGAGTTGTGGTGATTCATGATTGTGGAATTTTGCCTCCCACATTAGTTGCTGATTAAGAGTCTGCATTTAACCAGCTGGGAGGGTATAAAAATGGAGCTGCAGCAACACCTAGGAAAACGTGGAGACATATGATTTGCCTCTTGGAAGAGCAGCAAATAATTTGTTGGCTGGAGCTAACTTTATGGAAGAAGCCTGCAGTGCGTCACTGCATCCAGTAGATTGTGTTTGATCCCTGCAGGCTGTTTTGTGTTTGTCAGATTTCTGGCCATGTCCCCTATCCTTGTTAATCAAAGCGTCCCTGCCACTATTCTATTTATTTCCCAAAGTGTTACCTGATGTCCTAATAAATAAAATAATAAACCTTTTAATTGTATTAGCCGCACAGTAAGATGCAAATGCGAACAGTGGATTCAACCAATATTACAGCTAGTCCAGAATTCTATTTCTGAGAGTAGCCTGTACCAAAGGCTTTGGAAAAAAGTATGAGAAAATCCATAATGGACAGTTATAAAATAAACAGCTGAAGTTTTATCTTAACTCATATAAATTAGTGGATGGCTTATATCCTGAAGCATATGTTAAAAAATAAAGCTGCTTTAGCCTGTCTAATGTAACTGTGGGTGTTTTCATTATCAATATAAATGTCAAATTCAGTTTTGATTCCTACTAAATTATTGGCCTTGGAGATATCGTGTGGCAATGGGTTCTGCAGGTTAATTATGTTTCGGGTTTAAAAAAAAAACAACCTATACCTAAAATTCATCTAAAAATTTTAAACCATTTTTCCCATCATGCATTTTAGCTGACATAAAAGTATGTGATCCGATAAAAAAAAAAATCTGAGGCATACCTATGCCTGTCTTAACTTGAAATCCTATTTGCACAGGCAGATTCCCTGCCAGGTTGCCTGCTAAAGTATACTTTTCACTATTAGCTAAGTTATAGCAGCAGAGGAAAGGAGAATAAATAAGCAAAAATATTTTATGATATCCAAAAGTCTTGGTTATAGTTAGTATTTTATACTTTGTAGATATGAGCTCATTTGAACTGAACTGTTTTGAAGTCCAAATACTACTTTAGCTCAAATAGTTTCTGAATGTCTTGGAATTTTTATGTCTGTATGTTAGTGTTAACTATACTGGAAGTGAAAGAAGGTTTTTTACTTATACAGGCTATATAAATAAGCTTTGCAAAATCACCTAACCTAAATCATCTGTGGCACAACTGCTGATTGATTTCACTGCCTGACTTGCAATAGTGTGCAGTATCTTTATGTTGGATAGAAGCCATGGTCCATCATCACAGCACTGTTTTGATATAGGCCATTACTGATAACCTATGTTGAAGATAATGCAATATCAAATTAATAATGTGAGTTCTGAAACATGGACCAGCAGCCAATAAAAACCTGAACTAAAGCCATCATATGTATTCTCCTTAATATCGTATCTAGGTTTGACTTTTAAATTGTGACAAATTAAAACTATTGTATAATCCACTCAAACACATACAGGGCTTAATGGTACAAATTCTTTTGCATTTCTTAATAAGGTGTATGAGACTGTTGTGCGCCAGCTTGCGCTACATTGATGACATCTTCATCACCTGGACCCATGGGAAGGAGGCCCTTGAGGAATTCCACCAGGATTTCAACAATTTCCATCCCACCATCAACCTCAGCCTGGACCAGTCCACACAAGAGATCCACTTCCTGGACACTACAGTGCAAATAAGTGATGGTCACATAAACACCACCCTGTACCACAAACCTACTGACCGCTATACTTACCTACATGCCTCTAGCTTTCATCCAGACCACATCACATAATCCATTGTCTAGAGCCAAGCTCTAAGATACAACCACATTTGCTCTAGTCCCTCAGACAGAGACAAACACCTATAGGATCGCTATCAAGAATTCTTAAAACTACAATACCCACCTGGTGAAGTGAAGAAACAGATTGACAGAGCCAGAAGGGTACCCAGAAGTCATCTACTACAGGACAGGCCCAACAAAGAAGGTAACAGAACGCCACTTGCCATCACCTTCAGCCCCCAACTAAAACCTCTCCAGTGCATCATCAAGGATCTACAATCTATCATGAAGGATGATACCTCACTTTCACAGACCTTGGGAGACATGCCAGTCCTCGCTTATAGACAGCCCCCCAACCTGAAGCAAATACTCACCAGCAACTACATACCACACAACAAAAACACTAATCCAGGAATCAATCCCTGCAACAAACCCTGTTGCCAACTCTGTCCACATATCTATTCAAGGGACACCATCGTACGACCTGACCACAACAGCCACACCATCAGGGGCTCATTCACCTGCAATTTACCAATGTGATATATGCCATCATGTGCCAGCAATGCCCCTCTGCCATGTACATTGGCCAAACCAGACAGTCTCTATGCAAAAGAATAAATGGACACAAATCAGACATCAAGAATTGTAACTTTCAAAAACCAGTAGGAGAACACTTCAAAGTGGCAATTCTTCAACAAAATTCTTCAAAACCAGACTCCAACGAGAAACTGCAGAACTGGAATTAATTTGCAAACTGGACACCATCAGATTAGGCCTCAGTAAAGACTGGAAGTGGATGGGTCACTACAAAAAGTAATTTTCCCTCTGCTGATACTCACACTTTCTTGTCCACTGTTGGAAATGGGCCACCCTGATTGCATTGGCCTCGTTAGCACTCCACAAGTAATTTTCCATCCCTTGGTATTCACCCCTTCTTGTCAACTGTTGAGAATAGGCCGCTTCCACCTTAATTGAATTGGCTCATTAGCATTGACCCCCCCCAACCTGGTAAGGCAAGTCCCATTTTCTCATGTGCTAAGATATATATTCTGCTTACTGTATTTTTCACTCCATGCATCTCATGAAGTGGGTTTTAGCCCACAAAAGCTTATGCCCAAATAAATTTGTTAGTCTCTAAGGTGCCACAAGGACTCCTCATTGTTTTATTTTGTTTTTTTAGTAAGTCCTAAGTCACCTCCACGATCACTCATAGGAACACTGATGGGCCTTATGCAAAAGCCATCTGAGCACCTATCTAGGTGCTGCCTTCTGAGGGCCTGGTTCATCTCTATTAAAGTCAATGGAACACACCTGTTAACTTTCATGGCAGCTGGATTGGACCCTTAGAGTTTATCTGGAAGAAATTAGTCGTTCATTGTACAGAAGTGCTCTCTTTGATAAAAGTACTGCCTTCTCATCTTTTATTTCAGAGATGGTTAAAAAAAGAAAAACAAATCACTGTTTTACTTTTTAAAGCTTTGCAGAATGCACCCCACTCCATCAGTTGAGCAAACAAAAATAAAAAAATATTAGTTGAGTAATATATTTAAAAAAAAAACATTGCAAAGTTCATCTAATACATTACTCAGCAATGATTCCTAAATCACCTTGTCATAACACACACTATACTGCACACTTGAACTATGTAGCCCACACCAATATTGTAAAGTGGAGTCCTCCCTTTATACAGAATGTGCCTGCAGGATCCCTCACATTAGCTAACACAATGCCCATTAACTCATTTATCCTATTCTTTTTCTTTCTGTCTCCATTGGTAAGGAGTGATTTCACTCAGACCGTGATCTCTCTCAGTAAGTCATTAGGTGACCTGTATCATTTATGTCATGAAAGCTAAGACCATTAAATTAGTTTCACTAAAATCTATGCACTGACAGATATAATTCCTGGCCCTAAATTGTGCAAGGATTCAGTTGGACATACCGGCCCCAGAAATGGTTATGTTAACAGTTACTTTAGCTATGGGTATGAGTTGTTTACGTTACTTAAAAATACTGATACCAATAAATTAAAAAGACATAAATGCATTTGTCAGCACTTACTAAAAAAGTGTGCATTTAAACATTGATTTTACTATACATTGTTTAAAAAGGGAGACAAGCTCAGCTTTCTTTTTCCAAAATACAGACAACTTTATCAGATCATCTTGAATTTGTTCCTAATTAATGTATTAGAATCACAGACTAACAGAACTTTTGTGGCTCATAAATGATTCTCTGCTCAGTCCAATCACATCTGTACATTTTACCAGAGACATCTGCTAGATCATAGCTGTGTGTTCATTCGAAGGCAGTCTGTCCCAAAATACAAATCCAGGATGACTTGCTGAGGTAGCCATATGATCTTATGAAAGGATTTTCTTGGAATGTAGCATTAGGAAATGTCATAAACGACCTCACTAAAACATGAACTCTACATATTAATAATGAGGTGAGCAGACAGTGTTCAGATCCAAATGGGGTTTAGGCTAGCATTTGGAGTTCATTGAATGCCAAAATGCTTTGATCTCTCTCAGCAAAATATCTTAGCCACCTAGAGATAACAGATATGCTTGTGCACTCGATTGTGATTTCAAGTAACTGGGTGTGCTTCACACAGCAGCTAGCCTAGGGTGACCCGTTTTTATAGGGACAGTCCCGATATTCGGGGTTTTGTCTTACATAGGCATCTATTATCACACCGCCAGCCCAATTTTTCACATTTGCTACCTGGTCACCTTAAGCTAGCCAGGGTTCGACAGGTACTGGGAAGCTGCAAACTGATTCCTGTTTTGTCTTATGGGTGAGGAGCTAGTGTTGAGACACGTTATGGAGGAGAACTATTGTAATATTGTAATGCTGAGGCTCAGAGTACAGAGATGCCCCTCTGACATTAGTTACAGCAGGTCAATTGGGTAGAGATGGCAAGAAAGCACTAGTCATGGCCTTCCTCTTTCTACTCCTCACCCTCTAACCCTCCCACATTGCCTCCAACATGACTTTGTTAACTGACTGCCCTGGAAAATTCCCTTCTTCTTCTATCCTTGCTTGTGCCCCCACAACCATGTTTACTTCTTCATCCTTCACATAGACCAGCTTACTTCACCATGGCGAGTCCTCCACTATGGCCCCAAAACAAGGCCAATATGGTAAGTTTTCTGATCCAGAGAAGAATTTAGCAGACCCAGACCCATCTCTGCTCAAGGATTTCAAGAAGATATGCAGGACTCAGAATCACAGAACTGGAAGGGATCTCGAGAGGTCATCTAGTCCAGTCCCCTGCTCTCAAGGTAGGACTAAGTATTATATAGATCATCCCTGACAGGTGTTTGTACAACCTGCACTTAAAAATCCCCAATGATGGAGATTCCACCACCTCCCTAGGCAATTTATTCCAGTGCTTAACCACTCTGACAGTTAGGAAGCTTTTCCTAATGTCCAACCTAAACCGCCCTTGCTGCAATTTACGCCCATTGCTTCTTGTCTTATCCTCAGAGGCTAAGAAGCACAATTTTTCTCCCTCCTCCTTGTAACAACCTTTTATTTACTTGAAAGCTGTTATCATGCCCCCTAAGTCTTCTCTTCTCAAGACTAAATAAACCCAATTATTTCAATCTTCCCTCATAGGTCATGTTTCCTAGATCTTTAATCATTTTTGTTGCTCGTCTCTGGACTTTCCCAATTTGTCCACATCTTTCCTGAAATGTGGCGCCCAGAACTGGACACAATACTCCAGTTGAGGCCTAATCAATGCGGAGTAGAGCAGAAGAATTCCTTCTCGTGTCTTGTTTACAATACTCCTGCTAATACATCCCAGAATACTGTTTGCTTTTTTTTGCAACAGTGTTACTGTTGACTCATATTAAGCTTGTGATCCACTATGACCCCCAGATCCCTTTCCGCAGTATTCCTTCATGGGCAGTCATTTCCCATTTTGTATGCATGCAACTGACTGTCCCTCCCAAAGTGGAGTACCTTGCATTTGTCCTTATTGAGTTTCATCCTATTTACTTCAGACCATTTCTCCAAACTCTAAGGTTTGGAGAAAGCAGCACAGGCCGTGGGGACGTGCGGCTGCTGCTTCCTGCATCTCCCATTGGCTGGGAACGGCGAACCGCAGCCACTGGGAACTGCGGGCGGCTGTGAAAATGTAAACAAACTGTCCGGAGGCCCGCCAGAGGATTACCCTGATAGGCCGCACGTGGGCCGCGGGCCGTAGGTTGCCCACGACTAGATTAGTCCTTTTTCTGCAAAGTGTGATTAAACCTATGGTGTTAAATACATGATGAATACAATTTACAATAAAAATTTCACAGACAGGCATAACTGGCAAATTTTAATAGGAAGTAACTAGGTTATACTACTGTAAATTATTATTAAAAGATGGAGAAGATGGGAATTTGTCACTTTAGTAAAGTATAATAATTGGTACACCAGCATATATTTTAGAGGAAACATATTATAAATATAGATATCCTATATCAGTGGTCACCAACTAGTAGATCGCAATCAACTGGTCGATCCTGGAGCCTCACCAGTCGATCATGATCTCTGGCAGCTAAAAGTCTAATGGTGCAGTGGAGCTAAGGCAGGCTCCCTCTCTGTCCTGGCCCTATACCACTTCCAGAAGTGGCCAGCATGCTCCTGAGGCCCTGGGAGAGAAGGGGGGAGAGGGGTCTCCACGTGCTGCTCCTGCCTGCAAGCACCATCCCCACAGCTCTCATTGGCTGGGAACAGGGAAAATTGGCCAATGGGAACTGCGGGGGCAGTGCCTGCAGAGAGGGGAAGCGCGCAGAGCCACAGGCCGCCCCCACACCCAGGGGCTACAGGGGCATGATGGCCGCTTCTGGGAGTGGCCGGGGGCTGCAGCAGACAGGGAGCCTACCTTAGCCCCGCTGCACCACTGACTTGGAGCCATGCGAGGTAAGTGCCACCCTGTGGGATCCCGCAATCCTCCTGCACCCCAACATCCAGCCCTTAGCCCCCTCCTGGAGCCAGCACCCCATACCTGCTCCTGTGCCCCAAATCCCCTGGCCCATCCCGATCCCTGAGCCCCTTCTGTAGCCAGCATCTCATACCCCCTCCTTCATCCTGAACCCCCTCCTGCACCCAACCTCCCTGCCCCATCCCTGCACCCCCTCACAGAGTCAACACCCCATACCCTATCCTGCACCCCAACACTCTGTCCCAGTCCGGAGCCCCCTCCTGCACCCAAACTTCCTCCCAGAGCTTTCACCCTTCACCCCCTCCCACACCCCAACCCCCTGCCCCAACTCAGTTAAAGTGAGTAAGGGTGGGGGAGAGCGAGTGATGGAGGGAGGGGGGATGGAGTGAGAGGGGCGGGGCCTTGAGGAAGGGGTGGGACCTCGGGGAAGGGGCGAGGTAGATCCTGGGTTGCACTTAAATTCAAAAGTTATCTTGTGTGTAAAAAGGTTGGAGACCACTGTCCTACATTATAATAAGATATAACCACCCACTATAAAATCCAGTTTGACCTGTGGGCGACACAGGGTTGACTTAAGTGGTGGAGAAACCCTGCCATCACAAAATTTTGAGGAACTCTGCTGGGAAGATTATAAAATCATAGAAGTGTAGGACTGGAAAGGACCTCAATAGGTCATCTAGGCCAGTATCCGGCAGGATTAAGCAATAGTGAGACCATTCCTGATGTGTTTGTCTTACCTGTTCTTAAAAAGCTCAGTGATGGAGATTACATAACCTCCCTAAGCAATCTGAACAATCACACAGAATGAATCTCTATAAAAATCTTGGTGTTACCAGAGTGGACAACTTAAATTAGATCACAGAATCCATATCTTAAATATGTAACAATGGGAGACAAATATTTAAACAGGGTCCTACATAGAAGTGTTTGAATGTTATGCAGAATGGAATATTAATCTAGTACAAAAAGCCTCTGCTTGATCCACTGCGCAATGAAAGATTTGCACAGTATTGAGTATTAAAGGACAGGATAATTGTTACTTAGGAACATAGGGCCTAGCAAGAACTTTAACCTGAAATACGCTGACTACCTCCTGAAAGTCAGTGAGTAACATCAACTCCCACAGACTTCAATGACAGCTGTTGGGTGGTCAGCACTTTTGCAAAAGCAAATCCTTAAAGTCACATTTAGGCTCCTAAACTTGGAACCTATTTTTGAAAATATTGGCCAACATAATCACTGATTATATACCTTGTTACCACATTGCACTAACTTTGCTACAAGCCAGTTCTTCCAGGAAAGGTGGCTAATTTGAAATCCCATGGGATATCCTAGTAGCTCATGCGATCAGTGCATTTTACACACATTCAGAAACGTAATACATTGAATTATAATGGAATTCTAAGAGTGTCAGAGATGTCTTCAAACTCTGGACATTGGTTAATATGAAATGTATCCTTTTCCACTTGTTAATACTGGCGTACAAGTCCTCATTAACTGAGCCTCATGCTAAGCAATGGAGTAAGAACATGATTGTACAGTGTTAAGCAGCTTTAGTATATGTACATTCTTATTTCACTCAAGTTAAAAAGTCAGCTGAGTATTTGCATGGTGTGCTCTAAATGCTAACATACCTAAACAGTACATGCAATCATTGTACCTACTAATAATTCACCTGCCATGTTGCACTTATAAGCCAATGATAATTTGAAACATTTCCAAACAATTTTATTACTTTTTGAAGTATTATCCCAATATGGGAATTGAATATCCAGTCAACTCCAAGAGCTCAGCTGACAAGGCAAATTTACAGTATGTAGCAATTTTGAATGGTTTATTAAACTTCAATCATAACCAATTAATATGGATTGTACTGTTCCTCCCACCCCCACTAGTAAATACTCATTTGTATTCTTGTCTAATTTACTTGCTGTTGTGCCCCTATTAATAAGCTTTCTCCCCTGAATGAGGCAACCTGCTGGGAAATACAAAGGAGAGGAAACAATGACGATTACACCTGCAGACATTTAAAGTTTGCTATGATTTTATTCATGGACCATGCATTGCCTTACATGACAGCAGAGAGAAAGCAAAAAGGCTATATGCATCCCATGTAGTGTTTTTTGTAGCCATGGTGGCCCCAAGATATTAGAGAGACCAGGTGGGTGAGGTACTATTTTTTTTTTTTATTAGATCAACTTCTGTTTGGTGAGAGAGAAGCTTCTGAGCTACACAGAGCCCAGACCCAAAGAAGAGCTCTGTGTAGCTCGAAAGCTTCTCTCCCTCAGCAACAGAAGTTTCACCCACCTTGTCTCTCTATATGCATCCCTAGTCAGTTTACACAGAGACACCGGTGTAAAAAGTAGTAGCCCAGACCACACCGGCCCTCTGCACATCTACATTTTTGCCCTTACATAGAGGGGAAAGGAAGAGCGTGTAGGCAAAGAGTGGAAATGGCCAAGATAACCTGTGGCAGTTGGCTGCAGTGCCACCGACTGCTTAGATGAGCAACTTGCCCTCCTTGCACCAGGGCAAGATCTCAATTTCTGCAAGACCAGAATCAAGGTCAACTCTAGTGGTATTGTCAGTAAGCCTCTGAGAGCCACAGGTGCCAAAGCCAATATTCTCTCTGAGCATGGTAAGCAAATCCAGTCTATCTTCTTTGTAAACCACTCTTCATTTGTGGGCAAGTAGGAAGTGGGCAAGTAGGAAGACATGGTTTCCATCTCCAAGCTAATACTGTGGTGAGGATGAAGCCTAGTATCTCTATCATTCAGGAGTTATAGTTTTATTTTTTATTTAATTTAGTCCATAAATTTTCCATAAAAATGGGATCTAGACTTTTGGCTTTCGTGGAAGAAAATACAACGATATTGCTAAACAAATTGGAAGTTTGCTATAAGGACTGCGAGTAGAACTCTTTAATTTTAAAATACAAAACGTTGAATGGTAAAATTGTAGTCAAAATGACTTAAAGGAATACCAAATTCTGAGTTAAACTAACACTTTTGCATCCACATATTGCAATATTTTGAGAATATCACCTTACAGTATGTTAGGTACCAATTACAGTGTAATAACAATGAGCTATTGGTAAAGTGGCAGCCCATATTTAGAATTCCTGTGCCTATTTCAAATGTCTGTAAGATGCTTAGTATTATTACAATATATTTTAATTGCATTTCTTTTTCAGTTGTTTTAGTTCTAAATCTGCCACTGTATGTAGTTTGAGGCGTATTTAGAGAATGTGATAGGTATTATTCCAGTGTACCTATTCTACCAACAGCTGCTCTGTTGAGAAGAAGGAACTGTTAGGATGTCAGACTGTAACTAGGCTTGCATGGTAATATCACTACATATTATAAGATTAACATATATTACATCCCTGTGTGTGTAATGCATACTGAGCTAAATTTTCTCCTCAAGCAATACACCTCGGATTCTGATTAATCTTATGGCACAAAGGTAGCAACTCTTACATATAAGTCCATGAGTAAAATTTTGGAAATTGCCTATATGATTTAGAAGCCAAAGTCTCATTTTCAATAGTCCCAAAGAAATACTTGCCCTAGGGGAGTCTGCTGCAGGAAGGCATGGAAGAGGGAGGTGCAAATCATGCTGCTGCAGCGCTAAGCCTGTGGAGGAAAGCCAGCCAGGACAATCTTCCTGGCTGCATCTTTTGCTGGCTGCAATACTTGCTGCCTTCTCTGTCCTTATGGCAGCTGCTCTGCTTCATGAGCTGGACGATGCAGGCAGCTATACCTGGCATAGCACCCTCTGAAATGTCACATAAGAGGGTGGGGTGACTCCTTCCCCAGTAAGAGTCTGAGCAGTGAAACACAGCTCAGAGAGACAAAAAGAAACCACTCCATACTTTCCTCAGCAACTGCCTAAAAGGCAGGGACAAACCCACCCACCTGGCTAATTAGAGGGGCCACATTGTCTGAGGAAAAACTCAGGCCAGGACTGACCAGAAGGGGAAAGAAATGACTGCTGTCTCTCTCAGAAGACCCTGGCAAAGGTATCCCAGCTAGATACTTCTCTCCCTGGTAACTTTGGGGTGAGGCAGGGCAGAGAGTGCAGGCTGGGTTATCACTGGGCATTTAGCATTCTAAGAAGCCCAGCTGAAGAGAACAACTATTTGCAAATAATCATTACACTGGCAACACAGTACTCCATGTGCACTACAAAGCATTGACAGAAGTAAACACTGCACATTCGCATGACTAACCACATGACTAATGCATGAGCCACTCAGCTAACATAAGTAACTGTTAAAATTTTACAATAATGTATGAAAAGAATCAGTCCACGCTGTTGACTGGTAACAACAGGGAAATTTTCAGGCTGCAAATAAAGCATTTTATAATTAAGGAAACATGTTTAAACATCCCAAATGAGCCAAAATATTTCTGTTTGTTGATTTCCAAGAAGAGGCCAAACCAATCTGAAAACCAATTTCATAAAAATAAATAAATAAATTAAATAAAAAGTAGCTCTTGGACCAAGTACCTCTATATTGTGCCAACATTCACGAATATTACCATCTGAGTTGTAAACCACTGATTTCAAGGCCTTATAACACTATTACTGACCAAATCATAGCTTCAGTGATGTTTAAAGACACCAGCATGATATTTCAAAGGTTCTGGTCCAATTTCTTGGCCCCACTGCGATGCATTAATTTCAATACAAGCGTGTGCATGCTTAAAGTTAGGTACATTCAGGATCAATGTCTGTTCCCAGGAGATTGTTTTTCCTTCCGAAATTTTTTGTAATGTTCTTCTTATTGAAGATTTTACATATTTACAAAAGAAAGCAGCAAAGGCTCAGTTGAACTAACACATAACATGGTATTGCACTACATTCTTTTCTAAGTAACACTAGTGTAAATCTAGAGTAGCTCCACAGGCTTCATCTGAAGTACTATAGATTTGTATCAGTGAAACTGAGGACAGAATTTGGCCCAGAGACTCTACCTTGCAAAAGATTAATGTACTTATTTCACACTATCCTTGAACCTTGTAATGAAAAAAAAGTCCAACACATGAGAAACTGAAGAAGAATAGCAGGCAAGGGAAAAAATAAAAAGGAGAGAGAGTGGGGAAAAGGAGAGTTGTCTGAGATCTTCACCTTTTGTACTTTGGTCACAAACTTAATTTTCTCCTACATTTGAATTGTTTGAATTTCCAGGAAGTATTCCCTGACATCTAGAAACTTTGTCAAATGGTTGTTAAATTTATATATTAGCTCCTAATCTTATGCTATCTTTTAGAGATGATTTAGGGGTATCCCTATTCTCCAGGGAGGGGAGGAACCGTGTAGATATCTCCCTTTCAGTGGAATCTTTGTTCTTTTGATCTACAAGTCAGAGATAATTATACCAGATGAGGACAGTTTAGCAGGATCCAAAGATAAGCATGAGCTCCAGCCAAGGTAGAGAATCTCCCCCATTTATCTGAACATTAATAGGGCTCAAAAAGAACTTTTTAGAGCTTGTACTTCCTGTCATCACTATCACTCTCTCTCTCTCTTCACCCCCGCCCCATATACAAATTTTGAGGGATCCACAGCATAAGGCTGAGCCTTAAGAAAATGAGCTGACCCTCAACTACGTGGACACCCAGATTGATGCAGACAGAACAGAAAGAGGTGGTGTCTGCTGAGTGTAGAAGAAGAAACCCCATATTTCCACCATACAGGTATTCTGTAGAGATAATATATCAAAATTGCCAGGTCCAAAAAACACACACACACAATTTAAAAATAAAAGTTGGCAGTAAACCCAGCATGCTCTAGTTATTTGACTACAAAATCCAAATAGCCAACAATATTAATATATCGTGAGAGCAAAAAATTGCTAGACAATCTAGATATCTTATACATCTGTTAGGGAAATGCAATCAAATATATGAACATACAAGGAAATTAAATTTACTATCCTAAAATAACTCTTTTCTTGTTTATTCCATTCCATTCCTTTACTTCCTTATTTTTGTCTCCTTCCATCTGTGAGTCATTTTAGTCCTTTTTTTTTTGCATTTATGTCTTATAATCTCCTTTCATTGGAATAGACTACTGCAATTTTAGGGAGGGTTTCACACACACATACACACACACACACACAGTACATAGAGATTGCATTAATAAATAAAGGAACAGAAGCTCATCTTTCTGACATTATTAAAAGTGGACAAATTAAGTCAAGATACAAAACTACTCAGGAGAAACTTTCAACTTGACTCCAAGCTATGTAGAGCCAACTGATACCTCAAGGGAAAGAGAGGGACTTCAAGCAGCTGAAGCTGTACCTTTCCTGTACTGAAGAGCGTCAACTCTGAATTATCAATGGGATGTCCTAGCTACAATAATTAGATATTCAACAGCTATTTATTTAGTAGTTTTAACTCTAACCCCACCACCCCCAAATAAAAAAAAATGTATGAAACACTGTTCTTAATTGTCTCTCCCCAGCCTTTATCTTGACTTTCTTTGAAATACAGATTCTCCTTTCCACTCATTCATTGTCTCCCATATTCGCGCTCATGCTCAGTATTCATCCCTTTTTGCTTTCACTTCTGTGTTACACTGCCTATTCCTCCTTGTCCATCAGGTGTTTTTCTGTCTTTCTGCTCTGCCCATTCTCATTACACTGACCTGGCATCCACTTTAAGATTTTTGTCCTCACCTTTACTCCTGTGCCCATTCCTATTGATCTGCTTTTGTATTTTATCTTGTTGCCCTCATCCCCTGAACGACCTCATCCACTTTTCTGAAGTCTTTGTGATTTTTTCCCCCAAAGATGTCCTTCACACTTGGTATGTCTTCCCCTCACTTTTTCTCACTTCTGATACCTCCTTAAGATGCACTTCCACCTGAAACCTATGAGAAATTTTCAACTTGTAATGGCTAGGTATAGGGCCTGTTGGGATTGCAGATGATTGTTATCTATCTATATTTAAACATAAATGAATCAGAACCATCAAGAAGTGTTTATAGGCAACCTATGTAAACACATTGCTCTTCCTATTATCCTTCTTCTCTTCTTTTTTTCCTATTGCTTGCTATGCACACTTGTGTCTTGTTTCTAATTCGGTTCTATGCTCTTTGATGGAGGGACCATCACATCTTATGTGTTCACATGGACATTAGTACAAAGAGACCCATATAAGCACTATAGCAATACAAATAATAATAATAATAATTAATAATTCAAGAAGCAGACATGAGCACCTGGCTGGTTAGTCTAGTACAGCTGCTCCAGAATTGAGTCTCTCAAAAGCTTTAATTATAACAGGTAATAAAAACATAAGTGACTCAGAGAATTACTGAAGCTTACTTAGTGTGTCTGATTCAAAAAAGTGTTGGCACTGTAAAGGACAAATCCATCTTGGGCTTTAATTTTGGATTAGGATTTGGATTTAGATCAGAGATGCCTATCTCAAAAATCACCCACTGAGTGAATACTACTCTGCATCCTCCACAGCCATTACCAACACACTAAGAAATGAATAAATCTGTAGTATTTTTTTTAAGATTATTGAACTTTCCTTTTTTTCACACCTCCTTCATGTACAGCTGGAGTGGCTTGAAGACTTAGTAATAGATTTGATTAATTGCTTGGCTTTCTATCTTATACAGATATTGAATGCTCTATAATTTGAATTTTCACTGAAGGGAATAAAATATCTCAAAGCTGGTGTACTTGTGGGGGGGTCACTTCAAAGATTTTTCACCAACAGCTATTACTCCTATGAAAATATTTTTATAGATTCATAGACTTTAAGCCAAAAGGAACCATTATGGTCATTCAGTCTGATCTCCTGTATAACATAGGCCATAGAACATACCTGAAATAATTCCTAGATCCCATTTTTACTGAAAAACTCTCCATCTTGATTTTTAAATGATCAGTGATGGAGAATCACTTGGCAAATTGTTCCAATGGTTAATTACTCTCACCGTTAAAACAGATGCTTTATTTCTAGTCTAGAAGATTTTAAAAAATCATCACTGGTGCCTAGGATTTCAAACCCCCCTCCCCACCTCCTCACCTCACCCTGTTCCACCCCACCGCAGGTATGGTACCTCAGGGATTTGAGCTTATGATCGCTGAGTTTGTAGGCAAGAGCCATAACACAAATCCACTCAGCTACTTAAAATTCTGTCATTTCACAATTTTGGATTCCTCTGGTTTGGGTGCCCAATTTGAAATACCTGGGCCCAGATTTTCTGAAGTGCTGAGAATCCATTCTGAAAACCAGGCTCCTTTACCATGTCTTAAGTTGAGTACCCAAATAGTGAACATACCCCAAGTCACCTTTGAAACTTCAGTCTGTACCTTCGGTGGCATAGCTCCTTAGGGAAGTATTTCAACCTCCAACTACAGACTGGGACTATTTTGATTTTTTAAAAATCAGAAATATAGGGCTCAATCCTGCAGATGCTGAATATTCCAGAGAGGTGAAGAGTGAGCATCTTCATCTTCCACTGATTTTGAACCTGTCACAAAGCCCACTGAAGCAATTAAAAAAACCTTCTATTAACCTCAAGAGGCTTTGAATTAACTGGCAGGTGTAGTGGGCACTCAGCACCTTATAGTATTTCACCATGAGAAAATAGTGTTTTCATTTTAGTTCATGCAGAATGAAGAAAATGGGCAGCTACTGGCAACTTTTAATTTTTAAACTCTTAATACATCAATGAGAGCTGCATGTTGGCTTAATTTAGTTTCTTGTTGCAGAATCCTAGTCCTTATGAAACTTGATCTATTAGAAGTATTTTCAAAACTGCTGATTTGGAAGAACGCTTGCATCTGATAGCATTGTTTGGTGGACTCTTAATGGACCAGATGCACTATCTCTAAGAACATACACAGAAAGAGGAGATTTCTGTGGAGAGCTAGAACCTAAGAATAATTTCCTATTTTGTTCATATTTATCTAGGTGATTCATCCAAATACATTGTTTCTCATGATAACACTTTCAATAATTTTCTACAGTATTTTCGAGATGTTTTCAATACTAGCTGTATTGTTTTGTAGCCCACTAAGGATAACAAAACACTATTTATCTGTTTGAAACTTCTGCTTGGATTACATCAATAAAAGAAGCTCTTTAATTAATATGGTATATTTTCAGTTTCAGAGTAGCAGCCGTGTTAGTCTGTATTCGCAAAGAGAAAAGGAGTACTAGTGGCACCTTAGAGACTAACCAATTTATTTGAGCATAAGCTTTCGTGAGCTACAGCTCACTTCATCAGATGCATTCAGTGGAAAATACAGTGTCTCCTCACTGTATTTTCCACTGAATGCATCCGATGAAGTGAGCCGTAGCTCACGAAAGCTTATGCTCAAATAAATTGGTTAGTCTCTAAGGTGCCACTAGTACTCCTTTTCTTTTTGGTACATTTTCAGTTAGTCTTTATGAATAAACTTTTAACCATTCATTCACTTAAAGGGACAAACCCTGGTCCCTGTACATACCTTAAGCTAGCTGGTTGTGCTCAAGAAAGTTCCACATAAGAGAAGAATGGAATCTTACCTGCTATAGTCTATAGACTGGCAATGGAAGCACCTTCATGAGGAGGTTTCAGTAAGTGGATATGTATAGTAGGAAATCTATTGGTCATATCCTCACTTCTCCTCAAGCAAAACTCTGTTTTACTTCACTTTACATAGGCAGATGGAGCCCCCACAGAATTCTGTTCAATTGCTCTCAGGAGTTGCAGTTTTCCAGAACAGCTTGCCAATATTCTCCCCCTACACTGCACAGCAGAATCTTCATGATTTCACTGCCTACCAACCCTTCCATATCAATGGAAAGAGTGGGCAACTATTGCCTCAAACTGAGAGGAAGATGTCATTCATTCTATATAGAAAGGAAGGGAATTAATCATAATGTGACTATGGTAAAGGACCCATTGCCTGAACCTAATTACAGAAAAGTTTGATAGGGATTAGGAAATAAAATTTTGAACAGCAAAAGCAAGTAGCCAGTGGTGTAGGTTACCAAGGGAAGTCACTGTAGCACCATCACTGGACATATTTAAGTATCAGACATTAATGGGATGAGATAACAATGGAGGTGAATCATTCCGCAAAATACAGTGGGTGAGCTAGAATTGTGCAATAAATAAGTGATCTTTTCTGAGACTGCAATCTGTGATCTATGGTAGCTTTTGTGTATTTTTAAAAGACAGTATATTGTAATGGTGATGGGGCCTCAGCCTCCACTTACTGAAGTGAACAGAGATTTTGCTATTTATTTCAATGGAAGCAGAATCAACTCCAGTTGTAATAAACACTTTCACAGAAAAGACAAAAAGCAGAGCTCTGAAACCAAGCATAAAACATTTGGTATATTTTTTCCTGTGTAGAAAGCTATCTTATGATGGGCACTGTCTGGGCTTTAATGAATATTACTAAAACTCTGAAGAAGAGAACTAAGACTTCACTTGAGTATAGAATCGAGATTAAGGAACTACAGAGGTTTCCTCTCCTTAACCAAAATTCTCCACAGTTTTTGTAAACTTTGTTCAAGAAATATTCTAAACATCAAAGACATCCAACTTCTGTCATGGCTCAGTAATGATATTGTGGTGTTTTCCATTCACAATAAGGAAAAATGTAATTTCAATCCTGATCACTTAGTTTAGATTCAAGAAGAAAAAAAAACATATAATTTTCTGCTGGCCTATTATGACATCCTTGTGCCAGCTCAGCTATGCCGGCCTGCATCTTGAAGGGGTAAGAGTCAGGGCTCTGCCAACTTCCTGCCTTCTTGCTTTACGAAGTGAATGGCAAGGACCTATAGTATAGGTAGCCTGTGCAGATGGGTAAGAGAGGTTTTTACAGTCTAGGTCAGGGATAGTCAATTATTTTTTTGTCAAGGTCCACATTTCTTGCTCAAGGTATTGTCAAGGCCCAGATTCCAGAAAAAAATAATAAAAAATACCAATAATGATAATAAGTAAATAAAAATATTTCAGGATCTGTTCATAAGTGTCTGTTGGTCCCGATTTGGCCCACAGTCTGCCTATTGACTACTCTGTTCTAGGCCATGGGTCAGATTATGCCACCTCAACTCATGCTGACATTGAGGTACCCGTGAATAACTCAATGACGTTGCTTCTAAAATGAGATTACTTCTCAGTGTAAGGGTGGCAGGAACTAGATCTATGAAAGAGAAAGCAGAGTGCTTAACAGAGAGAAGGGAGACTTCTTGCATTTAAAGGTGCAGTACACCCAATCATAGCTATGTACACCAGAAATTTCCTGTCATTTTAATTTAGGTGAGTCTCTGCAGATAGTGAGCAGATTTAATGTACTTTTCCCATTTACATCCTATAGTAAGTTTTCTTTAAAAGAAAAGTCTCCTAGAATCTAACAGAATAGACTCTACTAGCAAAATTTTGTGTTGCCTTCAGTTTCTATATGTGTGGTCACATCCAAACACACACACACACACACCTTTCAGAGTAACAGCCGTGTTAGTCTGTATTTGCAAAAAGAAAAGGAGTACTTGTGGCACCTTAGAGACTAACCAATTTATTTGAGCATAAGCTTTCGTGAGTATGCATCCGATGAAGTGAGCTGTAGCTCACGAAAGCTTATGCTCAAATAAATTGGTTAGTCTCTAAGGTGCCACAAGTACTCCTTTTCTTTTTACACACACACCTGTCACACTTCTTTATTCTACTCACTCCACTCTCAGTGTAAGGTACTCTGCTGGACTAAACATTGTGAAATGATGTCTTAGTGTATGTTTCTGGTATCATGCACTACAAGAGACATTCATTCTTTCATATGAAGAAGCATTGTTCTTACTACTGAAAGAAAAAATGGGACCAAAGTCTAGTGAGCTTTTATGAAAAGATAACTTTTAAAGCTTCCAAAACAGATAGACTTAATAAAGCTGTATAAAATACATCATATTTTTGCTGTATATGCTTTTATCTAATCTGATATTATAAGATATTTTTGTAACTTTGATGGGTAGAAGGTATTGTATTTACTGACTCAGCTGTTATGCACTGGCACTTAGAGTACATTGTAATCAACCAGATAATTTTCTAGTTTGTAGTCTTCCTTTGAAAGTACATTACCATGCTAGACACATTTTGTCTACGCTATCCTAATACTGTTTTTTCCTCTGTCTTTTCATCTCTCTTTTAAAGCCACATAAGATAATGGAAAGAGGCTTAACCAAATGGACATAAATGTCAGTGACATTATTTCTTCTATGAGGGCCAAATATCTCAGGTAGGCTGCTGAATGAAGCACGATGATGTGTGTCCCTAGACTTGTAAAAACCAGTGTAGCTGTACACAAGAATGGGCAACTGTGGAGTGGACAGGGGAAAAATATGACAAGTATCTGAATTATAATGGGAGCTGAATATGAAAGGATGGCTGGTAATCTATTCTGATCAGGCTTCTACCATGTCTAAGTGTCAGGAGGAAAGGCTAGAGCAGGAGTTCTCAAACTGGGGCCCGGGACCCCTCGGGGGTCATGAGGTTATTACATGGGGGGGTCACGAGCTGTCAGCCTCCACCCCAAACCCCTCTTTGTCTCCAGCATCTATAATAGTGTTAAATATATTTAAAAGTGTTTTTAATTTATAAGGGGGGATCGCACTCACAGGCTTACTATATGAAAGGGTCACCAGTATAAAAGTTTGAGAACCCCTGGGCTAGAGTTAGAAGATAGACTACAAAAGGATGAAACCAAAGGAAATAAACAAGAATTATCTATTGGTTGCAATTTTACTTATTTATTTGGGAAGTGTAATGTTGAGAACTTATTTTTTAATTAAAGAAACTATTGACGAGCAGAGGAAAGATTTATCAAGTATATTACAGGGCAAGAATATAGAATCATAGAATATCAGGGTTGGAAGGGACCTCAGGAGGTCATCTAGTCCAACCCCCTGCTCAAAGCAGGACCAATCCCCAACTAAATCATCCCAGCCAGGGCTTTGTCAAGCCTGACCTTAAAAATATCTAAGGAAGGAGATTCCACCACCTCCCTAGGTAACGCATTCCAGTGTTTCACCACCCTTCTAGTGAAAATGTTTTTCCTAATATCCAACCTAAACCTCCCCCCACTGCAACTTGAGACTATTACTCCTTGTTCTGTCATCAGCTACCACTGAGAACAGTCTAGATCCATCCTCTTTGGAACCCCCTTTCAGGTAGTTGAAAGCAGCTATCAAATCCCCACTCATTCTTCTCTTCCGCAGACTAAACAATCCCAGTTCCCTCAGCCTCTCCTCATAAGTCATGTGTTCCAGTCCCCTAATCATTTTCGCTGCCCTCCGCTGGACATTTTCCAATTTTTCCACATCCTTCTTGTAGTGTGGGGCCCCAAACTGGACACAGTACTCCAGATGAGGACTCACCAATGTCGAATAGAGGGGAATGATCACGTCCCTCGATCTGCTGGCAATGCCCCTATGTATACATCCCAAAATGCCATTGGCCTTCTTGGCAACAAGGGCACACTATTGACTCATATCCAGCTTCTCGTCCACTGTAACCCCAAGGTCCTTTTCTGCAGAACTGCTGCCGAGCCATTCAGTCCCTAGTCTGTAGCGGTGCATGGGGGTTCTTCCGTCCTAAGTGCAGGACTCTGCACTGGTCCTTGTTGAACCTCATCAGATTTCTTTTGGCCCAATCCTCTAATTTGTCTAGGTCCCTCTGTATCCTATCCCTACCCTCCAATATATCTACCTCTCCTCCCAGTTTAGTGTCATCTGCAAACTTGCGGAGGGTGCAATCCACACCATCCTCCAGATCATTTATGAAGTTATTGAACAAAACGGGCCCAAGGACCGACCCTTGGGGCACTCCACTTGATACTGGCTGCCAACTAGACATGGAGCCATTGATCACTACCCACCCGTTGAGCCCGACAATCTAGCCAACTTTCTATCCACCTTATAGTCCATTCATCCATCCCATACTTCTTTAACTTGCTGGCAAGAATACTGTGGGAGACCGTGTCAAAAGCTTTGCTAAAGTCAAGGAACAACACGTCCAGTGCTTTCCCCTCATCCACAGAGCCAGTTATCTCATCATAGAAGGCAATTAGATTAGTCAGGCATGACTTGCCCTTGTTGAATCCATGCTGACTGTTCCTGATCACTTTCCTCTCCTCTAAGTGCTTCAGAATTGATTCCTTGAGGACCTGCTCCATGATTTTTCCAAGGACAGAGGTGAGGCTGACTGGCCTGTAGTTCCCAGGATCCTCCTTCTTCCCTTTTTAAAAGATGGGCACTACATTAGCCTTTTTCCAGTCTTCCGGGACTTCCCCAGATCGCCATGAGTTTTCAAAGATAATGGCCAATGGCTCTGCAATCACATCCGCCAACTCCTTTAGCACTCTCGAATGCAGCGCATCTGGCCCCATGGACTTGTGCTCGTCCAGCTTTTCTAAATAGTCCCGAACCACTTCTTTCTCCACAGAGGGCTGGTCACCTCCTCCCCATGCTGTGCTGCCCAATGCAGCAGTCTAGGAGCTGACCTTGTTCGTGAAGACAGAGGCAAAAAAAGCATTGAGTACATTAGCTTTTTCCACATCCTCTGTCACTAGGTTGCCTCCCTCATTCAGTAAGGGGCCCACACTTTCCTTGACTTTCTTCTTGTTGCTAACATACCTGAAGAAACCCTTCTTGTTACTCTTAACATCTCTTGCTAGCTGCAACTCCAGGTGTGATTTGGCCTTCCTGATTTCACTCCTGCATCCCCGAGCAATATTTTTATACTCTTCCCTGGTCATTTGTCCAATCTTCCACATCTTGTAAGCTTCTTTTTTGTGTTCAAGATCAGCAAGGATTTCACTGTTAAGCCAAGCTGGTCGCCTGCCATATTTACTATTCTTTCTACACATCAGGATGGTTTTTCCCTGTAACCTCAATAAAGATTCTTTAAAATACAGCCAGCACTCCTGGACTCCTTTCCCCCTCATGTTATTCTTCTAGGGGATCCTGCCCATCAGTTCCCTGAGGGAGTCAAAGTCTGCTTTTCTGAAGTCCAGGGTCCGTATTCTGCTGCTCTCCTTTCTTCCCTGTGTCAGGATCCTGAATTCAACCATCTCATGGTCACTGCCTCCCAGGTTCCCATCCACTTTAGCTTCCCCTACTAATTCTTCCCGGTTTGTGAGCAGCAGGTCAAGAAGAGCTCTGCCCCTAGTTGGTTCCTCCAGCACTTGCACCAGGAAATTGTCCTGTAGACCTATATAGTAGTGTATAGCCTCACCAATGCAATGCAAACTGTGAATTGACCTTAAAGTTATGAGCATCTGGTAATTTTCCTAGAAACTAATTGTTATGAACCAAATAATGTATTATCTGAAGTTTGAGTTTACAGAAACATCTTTTTATTCCTTGTCTGTTGTCTATTTAGTATTGTCTAAAAATACTATTTTTTCTGACATTCAGAGATTACATGACTGTGACCAGGAATCACAGACTAAAGGAAGCATTGTATTTTGTTTTTAATAGCCTCCTTCGTTTCCCCCAATGGAAAAGAAAAATCTAATGATCTGTTGCATTTTTTTTTAAATGGTGGTGCTAATCTTAGTAGAAAGCTGTATCTAGCTGGTAAGGTAGCATTATTATTATTATTATTGTGTTACTTAGCCTGACCTCAAAACCCTCTGAAAACATATATGATGTTACGAGAGAGAGAGGGAGAGAGAGAAATTATTTCACCCATTTCACCTGTATTGCAGCCAACTCTGGAATGTAACAACACACGGCATTATACAATAACTTCCTATGTCTGTAAAATTCTGTTCTGAGGAAATAATTTGTATGTGCCTGTTCTCTTACACACATATACTCTAAAGAACTTTCAATTTCCTCAGAACTTCTGGACATCCCCAAAAAAATTATCAGGGCTAACAACAAAAGACAAGTTAAGTGTCCATTAGGAAGGACTGCAATACTTCTAACCATGAGATTTCCTTATAGTTGTTTTTTACCTTTGCGGTATCTGTTCTTTTAGTCAGTACTTTCAAGCAGATACAAGAGTGTCTATGATGCTGGACAAACATCGAATACAAAAAAAAAATCTTGTTTTAAAATATCTAATGTTTCTCAAGAACCCTTTGTTCTAAAAGAAGCAATACTCTGTTACTTTAATACATTTCCAATACTTTAAATCACATTTTTAAAAAAATAACACTACTATGCACAGATATCCTGTAGATCACGGGTGGCCAATTTGTGGCTCCGGAGCCATATGTGGCTCTTCAGAAGGTAATATGCGGCTCCTTGTATAGGCACCAACTCCACGGCTGGAGCGACAGGCACCAACTTTCCCATGTGCTGGCAGGTGCTCACTGCTCAACCCCTGGCTCTGCCACAGGCCCTGCCCCCACTCCACCCCTTCCCCTGAGCCTGCCATGCCCTTGCTCCTCCCTCTCCCCTGCCCCCAGAGCCTCCTGCACACCACGAAACAGCTGATCAGGAAGTTCGGGGAGGGAGTGGGAGGCGCTGATCTGTGGGGCTGCCGGAGGTGCTGGGAGCAGGGGAAAGTGCCCTTTCCCTTTCAGTGCCCATAGTTCATTCATGGGGAGTCAACGGCACCACGGTAACAGAGATAACTGTGAACTTATCTGTACTTGCAAATTCTTGGCTTCTCAAGACCAAAGCACTTTGCTTTGTGCACTGCCCCCAGTTCTTCTTTATGGGGTATCAAACCCATTGAAGCCAATGGAAAGACTTGGCATTTGAGTTTCTGTGACCCTTGTACATTAGGCCCAATCCAAAATCCATTGAAGTCAACGGGGGTCTTTTCATTGACTACAATGAGATTTAGATCAGGCTCATTACTTGTGGATACTAATGCATTTACTTGTGGATACTGCATACTTGTGGATGCTAATACTACTCCGAGCATCATTAAATTACCAGGTCGCATTCAGTAGATGTTCTCCAACTCTACCCCATTTTCTGCAGCCACAACTCTGGCATTGGCCAAATAGTCCAAAGTAATCTTATCATAGAGCAGCATTTCCTCCCTGGGAGGTCTCCTCAAATCCCTCTCCACGTAACTTATGTCCATCTAGTCCCCTTTGCTCTGCATATGGACTGTTTTTTTCAAGAGTGTTGTTGTTGTTATTGTGTCCTCCATATTTGAGATTGCAGACATTTGTGTATACAAATATCCACATATTCTCATGCAAATTAGGGAAGTAAACATGCAGTTCCATTCTTTTGCATGCAATTATCCAGTCTGCATGTAAAAATGAAGGTTATTCTCACTCAAATGGGTGCAATAAATATTTCAGGCATGATTAAAAGTAAGCCATTCAAAGTGTTTGTTCTATGTATAGAAGTAATAACATGAACACGCACATTACTTAATAAATATACTTGCAGGGAGTCATTTACCATTCACAATAGTGACATTTACAGTGCGAGTCCTCACTATGACTTTTTATCATATCACAAATGCAAGAGTACAGGAAATACTACAATGTGGTAAACATCAAGATGTTAATGTCTCCCATTGTAGCTTGGGAAAACTGATTACAGGACAGAATAAAATCTGTGGTCCTGATCATCCAGCTGTTCAATGCAGACAAGTCCCATTGAAATCACAGTGGGAGTTTTGCATCCTGAAAGATTGCAAAATCGATCCCTTTGAATTTCTTTCTTTCTTTACATTTCTTTTTAATTGCCTATATCAATGGCTCTAGGTGCCTTTGCAACATATAAAATGTACAAATTACAGGCACAGAAATAACCCCACAGTAAATATATTATCAATCGTTCATATAAAACCAACTCAACATCAAAATAATACCTCTCATAAAACAATTAGAACGCCCACCATATCTCAGGCTGTCATTTCAACCAATACCCAATAAAATATGGTAAACAATACCTAAAGGTTAACAAATCTGACCTCTGTCAATCTGAATGAGGAAGCAAATTCTACAGTTGAGGAAAAATTGTTATCAGCTCTCTTATATCAGGGGAATGTTCACTTGAACACCTCCACTGATTGCAACTATATTGATATCACATGGGGGGAGGGGGATGGGGAGAGGCAGTCTCTTACGTAACTAGGTACTAAACCACTTAGGGTTTAAAGGTCAAAATTAACATTTTAAAGAGTCAATGAAAGGTCAGTAATCAGAAGCCTGTAAGGTGCATAGTGCTTTCTGCAGGAAGCTCTGTAGAAAAAGTGGGCTGCTACCCAGTTCACTAACTTAAGCTTCCACAAGATCTTAAGAGTGTATTACAATACTATCATTTGGAGGTCACAAGACCATGGGTAGTCATAAGGAAGTCCACATCAGAAAAACACAAAATGCCCTGTTCTTGCCAGATGCACATGAAAAGTGTTCCCTTGGCCACAGCTGCTACCAGGGATTTACAAGACTGAAATTGCAAAGCAACATAACAAATGGCAGGCACAACTATATAAATCACTGATGTTGGTGTGCTCTCTACCAATACTTCTGAAAAGAATTGATGGCATTTTGTTTACAACGTGGGCTAAGACTCAGGAGATACAAGTTATACTGCTGGTTCTACCATAGATTTCATGGGTGACCTTGGCAAATCATTCAGTTTCTCTGGGCTTTATTTCTCCAATTGTAAAATGGGGATAATGAAATTTCCTTACAATGATGTGATGATGATAAATTCATCTATGTCAGGGGCTCAGACACAATTCTGAGTGCCAGCAAAAAGCCTATAAATAGGATTCCAGCTACTTCTGCAAACTACCTACATAACTTCAAACTTGTGTAGTTTAAATCTCACTCATGCCCATTCAAATGTAGATGGTACCTATATGCCAAATATTAGGTAATATTATTACTCTTCATGAATGTTCTTATATATATATATATCACATAAAGAAATTTGCTAGATGGACATTTTAGATTATAAATGACATCATTACCAAACAAATGGGCCACATTCTGTCCTCAGTAATATCTGTGCAGTCTAGGGCAGGGGTAGTCAATAAGCAAACCACGGGCCAAATCCAGACCACCAGATGCTTTTGAATGGGCCCCCAAATCTTTGTATTTACTTATTATCATCATCATTATTGTTATTATCTTTATTATTTCCTCTGGAGTCTGGACATTGATTATACCTTGACTAAGAAATTTGGACCCTGACTACCCCTGGTCTAGGGAATTGGAAAGGTGTTACTGATGCAAAACATGGCTGACAAAAAGCAAATCCTGCTCCTTATTACATGAATGCAACTCCCATTGAAGGCAATGAGTTTTATGTATGTATAAGTGGAGGACATTTTTTCCCCCACAGAATATTAAATAGAGTTAGATTGTAAACTCACCATCTGTCCTGAATGAGTAGTGGGATTGCCCTAGAAGCAGATCAGACTGCAATTTGTGAATGAGAGTCACAATTCATTCTCCAGAGGGAGGTGGGGAAAATGGGTAGGTGGGAAATAATTTGGCCAGTAGTATATTCCTTCCTCCTGCCAGCAAGTTCAGCTCTGCCGGCTGGCATACTGAGGGGTCAGAGGTGGAATCAGGCTTCCACACATTCCCACCTGTCTTACCACCCTCCACTCCCTTGTGCAGGTGAAGATAGCATCCTAGCAGTGCGTGCTCTCCATCACATACTGTGACTAGCAATCTAAGTAGCCCTTAAAGGCTCAGGGCATTTTAAATAAAACAGCTACTTAATCTATGTCAGCCAATCTGACTGCAGAATTCACAAAACTGATTTCAGCTAGACAAAAAAAAACCAATTAGTTGTAAAAAATAAATAAAAATAAAAATAAGTGATAATTTTTAAGGGGAAACCTATGCTTTTACTGGTTAATTGGTCTCTGAATGTCTGAAACACACGATATGTCTGTTCTCTGAGTCTAAGCCAATCCAAATGCCATAGGTTAATGATAATACAGTGAGCCACTGTCAATTTACTGCATCAACATCCATCACATAAAGTTATTAAATCTACATCTCTCATTTTCTATAATAGAAATAAAGTCATCGTAATAGAATGTTGTCATAAGATCAATAACTTTGAAAATAAATGTCTTGGCTTCATCTCAGTGTTTACAATCCTTGGTAGCAGAAAACCATTATCTTTTGACAATGTTCTATAGTGGTGGCAATGTCTCTTAATTTTAAGATCAACTACTGTATGTGTCCTTTAGTTCTTGTATTATTTATAAATTTTTTCATTAAAGTTTCTATGTGGAGGTAAAAGGAGGAACTATTTTTATGCACTTCACTATTTCATCAAAAAAGTAGCTGGTCACTTATTTGTGGTACATTATTTTCATGCTCCCCATTTGTCTCTGCTACACCAAAAATGAAATTCACAGTAAATGTTTCAATGGTATATATTTCTTATATATACACGGACCCTGTCTTTTGTTGACATTTACTGTACATGTAGGATTCAGGGATGGGACAATCCATTGTTTGGATATGGTGAACATGAGAATAACTTCATTGGTTTCAATGACGTTACTCCCAATTTACACGAGTGAGGGAAAACTCAAGCCTCAAATTATAGCTATTTGAATGCCTCTATCTTTGTCACAGCCACAGTTTTTGTATAAAACATATGATTTTTAGGCTTTTCTGTCTTCATTTAAACATCATAGCCTTTGCCACTTGAGAGAATCTTCCATAAAGCTGAACAACTATGTATATGTCTCTCTCTCTTATACATATGCATATATGATATGAACACAATAGGGATAGGATTCATACCAGTGTACCATAACTGAGGCTCTATTTAATATACAATGATTTACTATTTGTACTATTCATGAGATAATATGTTAGGTGAAATCTAACATTTCATCCTTGAAGAATATGAATACCTATTAAATAAATGTATGTATGAAATTTGAGACCACTCCTCCAAGCAATTTCCCATGTAAGTAAGCCTTAAGGGGTCCTACTGAAGTGATATGTGTATGGACTACTTCTCAAACCCTTACTTCATCATAAATGTTATTGTAATAAATGTTGTGTAATAAATGTCCCCAACTATGCACTGGGATCAGATATCATTTTTTTCATAGATGTACAGAATGTCTAGATAGAAAAGACTTGTGCAACATCTAGACCAATGCAATATAGAAACATTCCCTACACTGTGTACGTTTAACCTTTGTTTGAATGGATTTCATCTCTTCTGTTAGAATGGTGTTCCACAGTTTTGTGGACTTTATTGTTAGGACATGTTCTATATGCAGAGTCTAATTTTTCCTTGCTGCCTGATTCATCCATTATTTAATATGTTTGAACCAGACTATACATGTTATTTATTTTAATGCTGTCCTCATACCACAGAACAGTCCCTTAATAATATTCTTTGCACGTATTTATGCTTTCCATTTAACCCTGGAGAAATAAAAAAATATCAACGACTATAATTTTAATTACAAATAAGTGATTGCCCATTTTCATCAACATTTTTACTTTGTTACAGTCAGATGTATATCCTGTTTCTCACACCTAGGTTTTTAGACAATTTACCAATGGAATAGAACAGAATAAAAGTGATAGACATGAAATAACTCTTCCTCATACCCATTATTTTCCACTGCCAGAACAATCCCAGTTCCCTCAACCTCTCCTCATAAGTCATGTGTTCCAGTCCCCTAATCATTTTTGTTGCCCTCCGCTGGACGTTTTCCAATTTTTCCACATCCTTCTTGTAGTGTGGGGCCCAAAACTGGACACAGTACTCCAGATGAGGTCTCACCAATGTCGAATAGAAGGGAACGATCACGTCCCTCAATCTGCTGGCAATGCCCCTACTTATACATCCCAAAATGCCATTGGCCTTCTTGGCAACAAGGGCACACTGTTGACTCATATCCAGCTTCTCATCCACTGTAACCCCAAGGTCCTTTTCTGCAGAACTGCTGCCGCCGAGCCATTCGGTCCCTAGTCTGTAGCGGTGCATGGGATTCTTCCATCCTAAGTGCAGGACTCTGCACTGGTCCTTGTTGAACCTCATCAGATTTCTTTTGGCCCAATCCTCTAATTTGTCTAGGTCCCTCTGTATCCTATCCCTACCCTCCAGCGTATCTACCTGTCCTCCCAGTAAAGTGTCATCTGCAAACTTGCGGAGGGTGCAATCCACACTATCCTCCAGATCATTTATGAAGATATTGAACAAAACTGGCCCGAGGACCGACCCTTGGGGCACTCCACTTGATACCGGCTCCAACTAGACATGGAGCCATTGATCACTACCCACCCGTTGAGCCCGACAATCTAGCCAACTTTCTATCCACCTTATAGTCCATTCATCCATCCCATACTTCTTTAACTTGCTGGCAAGAATACTGTGGGAGACCGTGTCAAAAGCTTTGCTAAAGTCAAGGAACAACACGTCCAGTGCTTTCCCCTCATCCACAGAGCCAGTTATCTCATCATAGAAGGCAATTAGATTAGTCAGATATGACTTGCCCTTGTTGAATCCATGCTGACTGTTCCTGATCACTTTCCTCTCCTCTAAGTGCTTCAGAATTGATTCCTAGAGGACCTGCTCCATGATTTTTCCAGGGACTGAGGTGAGGCTGGCTGGCCTGTAGTTTCCAGGATCCTCCTTCTTCCCTTTTTTAAAGATGGGCACTACATTAGCCTTTTTCCGTTAGTCTGGGACTTCCCCCGATTGCCATGAGTTTTCAAAGATAGTGGCCAATGGCTCTGCAATCACATCCACCAACTCCTTTAGCACTCTCGGACACAGCGCATCCGGCCCCATGGACTTGTGCTTGTCCATCTTTTCTAAATAGTCCCGAACCACTTCTTTCTCCACAGAGGGCTGATCACCTCCTCCCCATGCTGTGCTGCCCAGTGTAATAGTCTGGGAGCTGACCTTGTTCGTGAAGACAGAGGCAAAAAAAGCCCATGAGAACCAGGGCCTGCGATCTAGTAACTTCTGTTAGTTGCTGGAAGAAAGCCTCATCCACCTCATCCCCCTGGTCCGGTGGCCTATAGCAGACTCCCACCACGACGTCACCCTTTTTGCTCACATTCTAAACTTAATCCAGAGACTCTCAGGTTTTTCTGCAGTTTCATACTTGAGCTCTGAGCAGTCATACTGCTCCCTTACATACAATGCAACTCCCCCACCTTTTCTGCCGTGCCTGTCCTTTCTGAACAGTTTATATCCATCCATGACAGTACTCCAGTCATGTGAGTTATCCCACCAAGTCTCTGTTATTCCAATCACATCATAAGTCCTTGAGTGTGCCAGGATTTCCAGTTCTCCCTGCTTGTTTCCCAGGCTATTTGCATTTGTGTATAGGCACTTAAGATAACTTGCTGATTGTCCCTCTTTCTCAGTATGAGGCAGGAGTCCTTCCCTCTCGCGCGCTCCTGCTCATGCTTCCTCCCGGTATTCCACTTCCCCACTTACCTCAGGGCTTTGGTCTCCCTCCCCCGGTGAACCTAGTTTAAAGCCCTCCTCACTAGGTTAGCCAGCCTGCTTGCGAAGATGCTCTTCCCTCTCTTCGTTAGGTGGAGCCCATCTCTGCCTAGCACTCCTCCTTCTTGGAACACCATCCCATGGTCAAAGAATCCAAAGTCTTCTCTCTGACACCACCTGCGTAGCCATTCATTGACTTCCACGATTCGACGGTCTCTACCCACGGGGAGGATGGACGAGAACACCACTTGCACCTCAAACTCCTTTATCCTTTTTCCCAGAGCCACGTAGTCTGCAGTGATCTGCTCAAGGTCATTCTTGGCAGTATTAGTGGTGCCCACGTGGAGAAGTAGGAAGGGGTAGCGATCCGAGGGCTTGATGAGTCTCTGCAGTCTCTCTGTCACATCGTGAATCCTAGCTCCTGGCAAGCAGCAGACTTCTCGGTTTTCCCGGTCGGGGCGGCAGATAGATGACTCAGTCCCCCTGAGGAGAGAGTCCCTGACCACCACCACCCGCCTCCTTCTCTTGGGAGCGGTGGTCGTGGAACCCCCAACCCTAGGACAGTGCATCTCATGCTTTCCAATCGGTGGAGTCTCCTTCTGTTCCCTTCCCTCAGATGTATCATCTAGTCCACTCTCCGCATTAGTACCTGTGGAGAGAACATGAAAACGGTTACTTACCTGTATCTGGGTTGCTGGTACATGGATGCTCCCCTTTCTTCTTCTGGAGGTCACATGCTGCCAAATTTCTTCACCGTCCTCCTGTCCCCGCAGTGCAGCCTGCTCTGAATCTTCAGAATGTTGTGTCCGTAGAAGTTTGAGTCTAGTTAATTCAGAACACCAGGGCACTTTCAGCCTAATGTATTACCCACTGAGTGAATACCAGTTGAAGTTTTCTTTTGGCACGAAACACAAAGGGGAAAACTGGTTTTATTGAGATCACTTTTGACCAGAAATAAGGATTTTTAAAGAAATGGACACTCTGGGCCAGATTTTGTAAAAAGCTGAGCACTCGACAGCTCCCATTTAGGCACATAAATAAGTGTCTGGCTTTTAGAAAGAACTCAGCTCCCACTTAAATATCTGAAAGAAGTGGCAACTTTTGAAAGTCTGGCCACTTCATTGATAAGGTTGCCAACTTTCTAATCACACAAAACCAAAACACCTTACCCCGCCCCTTCTCTAAGGCCCCACCCCCACTCACTCCATGTCCCTTCCCTTTGTCACCAAATCTCCCCACCCTCACTCACTTTCATTGGGCTGGGGCAGGGAGTTGTGGTGTAAGAAGGGCTGCTGGCTCTGGCTCAGGATGCAGGCTCTGGGGTGGGACCAGAAATGAGGGGTTCAAGATGTGGAAGGAGGCACTGGGCTGGGGCGGGGTGGGGTCCATAAGGGAGTAAGAGGTCCCACTGGGGGTGCGGGCTCTGGGGTGGGGCCTGGAATGAAGGGTTTGGGGTGCAGGAGGGGGCTCCAGGCTGGAGCCAAGGGGTTCAGAGTGTGGAAGTGGGCTCAGGGCTGGGGCAGTGGGTTGGCATGCAGGAGGGGGTGTGGGCTCCTGCTTGTGGTGGGGTCTCTGGGATGGGGCAGGGGATGAGGGTTTTGGGATACAGGAGCGGGCTCAGGGCTGGAGCAGGCAGTGGTGCAGGAGGGGTTGCGGGATTCAGGTTCCAGGAGGGAGTTTGGCTGTGGGAGAGGACTCAGGGCTGTGTTTGGGGTGTGGGAGGGGGTGAAGGCTCCAGGAGGGCATTTGAATGTGGGAGGGGGCTCAGGGCTGAGGCAGGGAGTTGGGTTGCAGGAGGGTGTTCTGGGTGAGGGCTCCAACCAGGCAGTGCTTACCTCAGGCGGCTCCTGGTTGGTGGCACAGCGGGGCTAAGGCAGGCTCCCTGTCTGCCCTGGCTCCACGTGGTTCTCATTGCTGTGGTTCCCGACTAATGGGAACTGTGGAGCTGACGCTCGGGGCAGGGGCAGTGCACGGAAGTTCCCTGATCGCCCCTGCACCTAGAGGCCACAGGGACATGCCAGCCACTTCTGGGAGCCATGCGGAGCCAGGGCAGGCAGGGAGCCTGCCTTAGCCCTGCTGTGCCGCCGACCGAATTTTTAATGGCCCAGTCAGTGGTGCTGACCAGAGCTATCAGGGTCCCTTTTCAACCTGGCGTTCCAGTAGAAAACCAGATGCCTGGCAACCCTATTCATTTAGGTACCTACATTAGAGCTGAGCTTGTTTTTAACAATCCAGCCCTATATTTTTGTACCAGTCTCTTGTGCAAACATCTGTTTTCATCTAGCTTTTGAAGTGATCCACAGTGAACTTACACAATGAATAAAAAGAAAAACAAATAATTGTCATGTGGCTGAATCCTGCAGTCCATACTCAGTTTTTCCCCAGTCCACAAAACTGTCACAGAAGCCTGTGACCATTTTGCTGAAATAAAGAGTTAAGACTGAGAAAGGACTTCAGGTTTTGGCCATTGCTATCACGTACCAGAAAGAAAATGGTAAAAATGGAAGAATTCAAAGTTTTCAGATTTGGAATCTAAAAAAAAATTATAATGCTCAATATTATATAACTACAAAAATAAATACATGGTAATGTAATTAATATCACTTTGTGAGGATATATGAACTTGCTGAATTACTCCAGTAATAATTACTACATAATCCACAATTTTAGATCTCTTGATAACTCTTTAGCTTAGAAGGAAAAACTAATCACATAATTGCTCTCCCATTATATGGTTGTTACCATGTAAAGTAGTTGGCACTCAGCTAACTAATTCAGGTGTGATTACAGTTTTACGACTTGAGTATTTGTGCCTATTTAAAAACAAATCTTACTGTGTGTTTCCAGAAATGAAAGTAGAAACTACATGAAAAAAAAATAATAATAAGCAAACATGACAGGCAGCGGGTTCAGTGGGTAAAGTAGTAAACTAGAATTCAGGATGACCAGGATTCTGTTCTTGGCTCCACCACTCACTTTTTTTGGAACCTTGGGCAAGTCACCTTACCTCGCTCTGTACCTCTGTTGGTGGAAGTGATAGCTGTGGTTCATTCAATCCAAAGCTCTAAGGAACTTTACTGTGTGCGAGGTGGTGTCATGAAATAAATCAATGGAGACACGTCTGTCCGACCGATAGATGGCTGGCACAAATGGTACAACATAAGAGTGCTTTCACTCAAAGCTATACTTTACTCAGTCTCAAGCACTTACACACATCTGCAAGAGGTTAGTAAAATACCCCAACCCTCAATAATCACCGAAGTTGGGTGTGGCTCTCAAGTGGTACAGCAGCAGCCTTCCGTTTGGCCCATCTTTCAGCTGCCCTTGGGGAACCCAAACTGTGTCCAAACTTCTCCCCACTTATTTATCCTTGTTGGTAAACAATGACATGTCAATCAAGAAAATTTATTAGGCAAGCAGTTTCAAAAGCTAAAAAAGATGTTTCCTCAGATTACTAATTAGCCAGATGTATTCTTGCAGAGTCTGCATACCTTGAGGCGCTAACGGACACATTCCCAGAAGGCAAATATAAATAAGCTTCTTGCTTTTCTCCTAAAACACAGACCCCAGCACATCCAACAGAGATTTCGTCAAGGAGGGATGCTGGGCCAGGTAAGGTTAAGCAAGAGGCTCCTGTGAGAAATGAAGTGTGTGTGAGGACACCCAGCCACTCTTTGATGGACACCCAGCCAGCCAGTTAGCTGTAAAATCCCTCTTGGAAGCTGTTCTCTACTGGCTTTACCTGTAAAGGGTTAATAAGTCCCCCAGGTAAAGAAAAGGAAGTGGTCACCTGACCAAAAGAGCCAATGGGAAGGTAGAACATTTTAAAATTGGGAAAGAAACTTTCCTTTTGTCTGTTGTTCTCCGGAGAAGGAGACATGAAGCAGCAAGGCTATAAGCAGGAATAATGTGTAAAGTTTAACCAGATATGAAAACCATAAGATCATATCTAGAACTACTTTTAACAACCCAAATATCTAAGTAAATAAGGAATGTTTAGGAAGATGTGATTAGTTTATTTCTGTTTATTTTTTAAGGCTTGTGGACTCCTCTATGCTAACCCCAGATGCTTTTGTTTGCTTGTAACCTTTAAGCTGACCCCAAGAAATCTAGTTTGGGTGCTTAATTTTTGGAATTGCTCTTTTAAAATCTAGCAAAAGCCTAAGTTCCAGATGTATTTTCTTCCTTTTTGTTTTTTAATAAAATTTACCTTTTTTTAAGAACAGGATGGATTTTTGGTATCCTCAGAGGTTTGTGCATGTGCTGTTTGATTAGCTGGTGGCAACAGCTAATTTCCTTTGTTTTCTTTCTCAGCTCTTCCCTGGGGTGGGGTGGGGTGAAAGGGCTTGAGGGTACCGTACAGGGAGGAACTCCCAAGTGCTCCTTCCTGGGTCCAAAGGGTTTTTTGGGTTTTTTTTGTTTTTTTGCATTTGGGTGTGGTAGCAGCATTTACCAAGTCAAAGTCAGAGAGAACCTGTAACCTTAAAAGTTTAATACAAGCCTGGAGTGGCAAGTATTAATTTTTAGAATCCTTGTGGGCCCCCACCTTCTGAACTTGGAGTGACAGAATGGCGATTCAGCCTTGACAGCTCCCTTTGTGGTCACCCAAACCCTGTCCTTTCCTGACTTACTCATGCTAAACTGGACAGGCCTACAAAAAGGCCTGCCAGTTTTGGTTGCTTTAGCAACATGGGTGGCAGGTGAACCCCTGCTTTGTGGCTGCTAGGCCGCCAGACCTGCCCCTTCCTCCTGAGGCACTGCCCCTGCATGCCAGAGCCCCCAAATCTCCCCCCCTTAACAGTAGGAGCCCTGAGGACACCCCGCCTCCGTGACTGGAGGAGCCCCAGCCACCCACCCCAGTAACACCTGGCTGAGCCCCCCTGCACGAACGCTGGCCAAGCCACCATCCCCCCCAAATACTGATGCTCCCCAGTCGAGCCATCGCCCCCAACCGCTGGGCCACTCTGCCGAGCCGAGTGCCAGCCATGCCAAACCACCAATCCCCTTACCCCTGAAGGTCCCCCCAGCCAAGAAGGGCCGGCCCCAGCGCCGGGCCGAGCCACCCCCTCCCCCCCGCCCCTGAAGGCTCCCTGGCCGAGCTGCTGGCCCCCTGGGCACTGGGCTGAGCCACCCCTTCCCCCCAAGCCAGCCCCAGCACCCGGCCTCACTCCCCCGCCAGACACCCCTAGCTTCGCACCCACTGCTGGCTTGCTCCATCCCTCCTCACTCGCCCTCCCAGAGGAGGAGAGACGCTGCAAGCAGCAGGGACTTCTGGAGTGGGGGTCTGGGGGGGCAGTGGAGTGGAGGACTTATCTGCAGGCAGCAGCAGCAGGCAGTGGAGGTGTCAGGGAAAGGGGGGGCCCAGGTGTCTGGCGGTGGGTCAGAGCCAGCTGCTCCAAGGAAGACTTGGCCTTCCCTGGCCTATTATACCTGCCACCCATGGTTAGCAGCAAGTATGATAATCAGTATTACGCTATTGGTAGTGGTCCCTGGCCTTTTACTGGTCTGTCAAAATCTCCCCATACAGGAGCATAGCTGAATAGATAGATAGAAAGTTTGATAGACTGTGTGTTTGTACAATATGGGGTACAATGTTGCCTCAGTCTCAGTTGGGATCCACGGGTGTTAGTTGTATACAAAATTAATTCCCAGACAAATAACCTACATTCAAATGAAGTTAAGGTGCAGAGTAACTTAACGGAACAAAATACTTCAGGGATGCTGTATCTACCCCAAAACTAACTGTTATAAACCAAAGAAATTCAGAGTTAATGTAAGAAATGCACAGTTAAGGAATTCAAACAACTTTAACTCTGGTTCTGTATTGATGTCATACAGTAAGTATATAATTTTGATTAAGGCATTCTAGTGTTTGTAGTCCCAGATGAAACTGATTTTAAAGACACATTAAATTATTTTCATATATTCCCCCCTCATAATGTCAAGGCAGGGCAGAGTTGAGGTTTTTTGGGTGCCTTAACTGTGAATTTCTTACCTGAACAAGTTTGGATTGCTTTATTTGTACAGCACCTAGCACAATGGACATCAGTTCCAGTTGGGACCTCTGGGCACTACCATAATACAAATAGTAAATAATAATGTTTAAAAATAATTATCACTCTCTGGCCACATACACACACAACTGTCATCAGGTATACAGCACACTGACTGCATAACCAGAAGCTCTTATCACTTGAACTAAAGGAGACTCTCTGATTGATATATATATTTATATATATATAAATAGTGGTATTGGGGTTTATAGTGTCAAGTATGTTTAATACTCCATTCAAGAGGAGAACTGTGGACGCATGGGAAGTTTTGTGATTGAATTAATGGGAGCATAATTTTCCCCATGACCTAGTCAGCCTAGTATATCATAGAATCCATTCTATTAAAGTATAACTTATCCATATCTGATTTGTATTGGAGCACAGGTAAAATCCAGATTCAATGGGTCAACTAAACTGTAATCAAGGAGGCCACCGATAACCTGTATTAGCACCCTCTGCCCTGACACTACAACTCTGATCCCAGCCCGGTGCAGATGACGGGATAGGAGATGAGCCTGCCCTGCACTCACTCTGTAGCAATGGCTTCTGTCCCATGGGGCTGGGCTGGGCTCCCTGCCCTGGCTGTTACAACCCAGTACGCAGGGTTGCAATGCCACTCACATTTGGTAGTTCAAGATATTTTAATGCAAGAGAAGAGGCTTCTGTGCTGGGGAAGCCTAGGAAGGGGGTAGGAGCCATTGTCTGGAAGAACTCTACCACTGTTTAAGACAGGAAGGGACCATTGTGATCATTAAGTTTGACCTCCTGCATAAAACAGGCCATAGGACTTCCCTGAATTAATTCCTGATTCAAGTCCAATAGCTATGGTTGAACTACAGCATATCTAATCTTGATTTAAAAATTTCCACTGATGGAGAATATTCCACAACCCGTGGTAAGTTGTTCCAGAGGTTATTTATTACCGTCACTCTTAAAAATTTGCATCTTATTTCTATTCAGAATTTGCCTGACTTCAACTTCGTCATTGGTACTTATATCTTTGTCTGCTAAACTGTCAAATTTCTGTTCCCCGTGCAGGCACTTATAAACTGGGATCAAGTCAGCTCATAACCTTGCCTTTGTTAAGTTTAATAGAATGAACTCTGTGAGCCTTTTGCTATAAGACATGTTTTGCAATCCTTTAATCATTCTTGTGGCTCTTCTCCGAACCTTCTCGAAAGTTTTAATATCTTCCTTGAAATGAGGATTGCCGGAAAAGGACACAGTATTCCAGCAGTGGCCAAATACAGAGGTAAAATAACCTCACCACTTTTATATGATATTCCCATTTATACATCCATGGATCATTTTATCCAGAGCCTCACACTGGAAGCTCATGTTCAGTTGATTATCCACCGTGACTCCTAAGTCTTTTCCAGAATTGTTGCTCCCAGGGATAGAGTCCCCCATCCTGCAAGTGTAGCCTACATTCTTTGTATCCAGATATACGACTTTACATTAGGCCATATTAAAATACATACTGTTGCTTGTGCCCAGTAAACTGTACAAGTAATCTCTTCTCTTTTTTTTAACCATTCCACAAATCCTTCACATTTTTCAGTAATGATTTTATGTTGTTTTCTTCTAGATCATTGATTAAAAAACATAGGGCAAAGAATCAATCCCTGTGACACCCCACTAGAAACATATCCACTTGATGATTGTCCATTTACAATTACATTTTGAGACCTGCCAGTTTTTGATCTAATGTTGACTCTGCCATGTTGACTCTGTATCTAGATTCTTAATCAAAATGTCACAACCCATAAGTTGTTCAAGGGTTGGTTAAGTTGGATTGTACACAATGTTTGTAGGCATAGGACGGACGCAGTGAATGGATGAGTGTACATATGTCAGAGAGAAAAAACACAAATAAGGATATTTAAAATCATGGATTTTTCATAATTTAATGTAACTAAGTGCCCTGGGGGGTTGTTTCTGTTTTTTTGGTATGAAGACTGGTTGGGTAACTATAACACAGAAAAAAGTTCCAAGTGGTATGCTCAGATCAGGTAATCATTATCTGTACCATCACTATTTATGTGTCCCCCTATTCAAGAGCAAAAAGGAAAAATTAGGAACGATACGCTCAATAGCCATCCAGATGGCAAGTCAGGCATATGCCACTCACTACTGTAAGGGACTGAGATTATATATACAATAGCCACCCAAAAAAGAAAATGTATGATTGGTAGATGACAATCTAACCCTGAAAGGGAAAGAGACAGTTATTGACAGTTTCAAATGCTACACACACCCACATAGCTGCATTAAGTAAATGATGACTCACAAGACAGCAATACAACTTGGCTATTTGTAATAGCTATGATGGACAGACTTTTTTATATATATATATATATATATATATATATATATATATATATATATATATATATATAAAGGAAAAGCTGTAAGCAATCCCCACAATTCTACAATTTTGCCTCAATTTCAGAAGTTTAAAGCATCATTTGTCTATTCCTCTATGCTGGTGAAAGTAGTCTCAAGGTACTCATCAGTCATTCCCATCTCTTTTTTGATTACTCGGGCTCATTTTCCATTCTAAAATAGGTAACTTTCTGAATACTGCTCCCCACTGTGAGTGGGTGTTGGTTAGTGTACAGTGATTTAACCTATGCCAAAGTTTAATCACTAACAATCATAGTTATAAACTGGATACAGAGATGGAAAATAGCATATCAAGTTTTGATTGTTTTTCCCTGTAATTAACCAGATGGTGGTAAATTACAACTATCTTATTATTTTTTAATGTTAAAATAGTTTAGATGTATTAAAAAAGATGAAGATTTATAAGAAGTGCATTACTCTTTTTCCTAGTATTATATTCTGTTTGATTTAATTTCAAATAACAGAGTTTTTAAAAGAGCACAAACTTGCTGTTTGTTTTTTCTACCCTATTATTTTAACGGCAAAATTGCAGAGGAATCAGTCTGGCCTTTCTATTCAGGCAAATTTAGAAAATGGGTGTGCAATTCTGGGCATCCACATTTAGAGGCCTTCCCCATTTCTTTTATTTACCTATCCTCGATATCTCACAAGTCAAAACGTCTTCTATACCATTAGCACATGGAATCCTCCATTACGGGATGATGCATGCATGATCCTGGCCCTTTTTTTCGATACGAATTGGAAATGTTACAATACCAAACTTCACAGATGACAGTGCCCATCTGCTAATTATATTTCAGCCAGCCTCTTGCTATAGTTTTAGGTATGCTCCAGATCCCAGGGCTCTAAAAATGCAGAAACAATTCATAAAGGCACTATGATATTCAATATAATTGTTCATGTATTGGGCTGCTCATGTTAAGATACAACAATGCCCTTATTAAATCAAAAGTGGCTTGCTACTAAAGATTCAGGCTCTGATTCAATAAGTTACATGAGAATGTGTGTAACTTTAAGCATGTGAGCAGTCACATAGATTTCAGGGGGACTGTTGATGGGCTTAAAGCTAGGAATGTGCTTACTCACCTTGCTCAATCAGTGCTTAATTGCTTAAGTCCTGCAACTCTTTTTCAGACTATAAGAAGATTTCTAAATCCAGAAAGACCAATTCCGCCAGTGTATTTATGCAAAAGTTTTGCAATTTTATTATTTCATGAATAAGCTCTCAACTTTGAGAGCAGACTATATATCAACTTAGTCTCCTAATTACAACATGGAAATGTTTCAGCAAATTTTAAAGAACATTCAATAACACCTGTTTTGAAGAAACCCTCCTCATCAGCTGAGTATATGTCTAAATTTCATCCTGTCTTAGATGTACAGTATGCTCTCTCTCTCTAAGGTGCAGTGCTTCAAAAAAAAAAAAAACTCAGACTCAATTATAAACTCATTTAATTCAATTCAACCCATCTGAACAAATTCATTCAGGTTTCAGAATACCTCACAGCACAGAGGTGGCTCTACTGACAGTGTACAATCATCTACTGAATGCAGCTGACTCAGGTTCCTTTGCACATCTGGTCTTTAAATTGCTCTGTGGCATTCAACACCCCTGAACATGGTATTCTGCTGGCAGGTTTAGAATCCATTATTAGGATCTTAGATACTGCCTTTGTCTGGTTCCAATCATAGTTGAAATGTACGCTGTTCACAGTCTCCATCAGTTGTTTTATAGCTAGAGATGGACCCAAACTAAAACCCCATGTCTATATAACCCTAAACTTTGTGTTGGCTGAAAAACAAATGTGAACTCTGTAATTCAGGCCCATCTATTGCTACATATATATGATCAAAAATCCCTCTGCTATGAAGTACCCTCCATATCTGACATAGGTCTTCTTTCCTTGTGCATGCAGATGTTAGCACTTTATACCATTATGAGGAATTATGACTAGAGTTTTCACTGTTACTAAAGAAGTTAGAGAAAGCAAATATCTACTAGATCATCTTGTCCATTGTCTTGATATATTAAGTCAATCTAATTAATCTCCCTGACAATGTAAATATCTACCATATTAGGTCATGTGGCTGCAACTAAGATGTGAAAATGACACTTATTTATCTTATTCTATCATTGTACTATTATTCATGATCATTATTTGTATTATTGTAGCGTCAAGAGGCCCCAATCAGAATCAAGTCTCCATTGTTCTAGGTGTTGTAAAAACATAGGGCTGGATTTTGCAACCCTTTGTGTTGCTGGTGAGTAAATGAGTAGCCATTGATTTCATTGCTCACCAATATGAGTCAAGGCTACACCATACAGTTTCTAGGAAGATAAGTTCTCGGCTGTAGTTATTGTGCTTAACCTAGAGATCTACTTTATTGCTTTTATGACATATAGCTAGAGAATTATATGAAAAGTAACCAAATGCAATTGCAATGTTGCAAGTTTTAAGAGCTGCAGGATTGTGTTCAATGTTAATGCTTACTGACAGTTTGAACTGTGTCCCTTGGAAACTGATGGTGATGGTGACATTACTGAAAGCAAAAAAAGAGTGTATAAAACAGCTGCTGGGTAAGAGCGCAAAACAAATCTGGTATGTGCCCCATAAGGGCTGTAAAGAGGAATGGGGTTAACATTCATAACACATGAAGAAAGGAAATACTCTCAAAAACTAAAGAAAACAATGGTTCATTAGAGTCCAGTTCTCTCCTCCAAGTTTAGGGAGAAAACATGTTAAAATATGAATTTTTTGTTGAATAATGAATATTAATATGAACAAGGAAGCTGTCTGGATTACAGTGGCAGTTCAGGGAGTATTAACACAAATGTGGGAATTTTTTTTCCAGTTGGGAGGAGTGTTTTTTTCTTTTTCTTTTTATGCATACACCATAAGTGAAAATTATTCTTTTTTATTACCCAGAACCAATGCTGTGTTAAGAACAAAGAATAACCCTTCAAAAATAAATCACTGAATTGTTATTAACAAATACTGAATTAAATTGTAGATAGATGCTACTGTGAAAATAACCTGATACTCTGATAATCAGTGCTACATGAAAATCCAAGATAGATGAAGAGGTTAAGTAGAAAATTCTGGGCACATACTGCAAGAACTCCCCTTGACTTCCATGGGAGTAGGATGTTAAGTTTGTCCTAAAGGAGAAAAAATAAGTCATCTGGGGTTCCTCAAGCCTAATACCTGGGATAACCTCTCTAGTCCAACCTTCTCTTGGATGGCAATTGAGTACTGATCCATAAGTCGTAGCATCAAGGGTGTTGCATTCTTTATTGCATGTTTTCAATGGGGACCCATCTATGTCATCTTCTGTCATGCAGCCATACTGGTTGCTTCAGGCCTCCATCTCACAGGCTGTTCCTGCTGCTGCCACAGCCTGCTTACCTGCTTGGCCTCTCTGCTTGGGAAGGGGGGAGCAGATCTCATGCTGCCTGTTACCTTGACCTTGTTTCACCGTCAACTTACAGGCTTCTGTCTCCATCCTGCAACTCGCACGCATACAACAGAACTCTGTCTTCTCATCTCATTTGCCTCATCTCTCTGACCCGAGCTTCTCACGTCCTTTCCCAAGTCATTCTGAGCAATACAGAATGTTAATCAGGATCAATGCCCACCTCAGGATTACCTAAAGAAGCTCATTCTTTTGGTGACAATGGTGACATGGGGTGGTAGGCGATACCCAGTAATGAGTCAAGAGTTTCATTAAAATTATACCGTAAAGTATCATGGTATTTTTAGGCTAAGGACATTATAAACACAGATTATGTCGCCGTTGAAAATATCTCCAATGACTGTTTACCAAAAAAAAGCGAAAATGAATGTCACTCCCATGCTGAGACTCTCTACTCTTTGCCAAGTGTAAGCCGGCAGCAATTTTGTAGCCCAGTTATAAATCCCTGAAAAGCACAGTTTATGATGAAAACATTGACAGACCTAACTGTAATTGCACAAACACATCACTACCATGAAGACTGTAAATGAAAAATAATAATAAAAAAAATCAATATCATCCTGGTCACAAAATCTGTTATTGTCCTTGTCTACAGCTTAAAATTATATTCTTCTTTCTGTCTGGATTTGATTTTTTGTTTTTGTTTTTTAAATACAATAGAATAAAATATGAGCATTGAAAGGTAAATATAATGTATGAATGAATATTTTGTACATATTACATGATGATTTAGTTGGGGATTGGTCCTGCTTTGAGCAGGGGGTTGGACTAGATGACCTCCTGAGGTCCCTTCCAAGCCTGATATTCTGTGATTCTATGATTCTATTCTAGGCACAAAGGGTAAAATTCACCTCAGTGTAGAAAGCAGAAGTGAAAAAAAATCTGTCAATGTGTTGTTTTTTTTAACGGAAAATTGATTTTTCAATTAAATGGAATTTTCACTGAAAAAGTTCATTTTCATTGACATTTTTATGCGTTCATGCAAAACATCTGAAAAATATAGACAAACAAACAAACTGAGAGGGTGCAGGGGGTAGGAGGGGTAGAATCATTTCCCAACCTGTTCTAGAACAGAGCCAGCACAAGGTTCACAGCCAACATAAGTTCTAATTAAACCCTATTTTGAGGACTTAAATGGCATTTAAGTCATGCTTAGGTTGTGTGCTCGTTCTATAGAAGGGGTGAACTTTGTTTATAGGGCTAGTTTATACTACAAAGGTTTTGCCAGCATAGGTATACTGGCAAATCCCCAACCCCTGCCCCTGTGCCCATACTGAGTATACTGGCAAAATAAATTCATTTGCCAGCATAGTTAAACCACCTCCTTGAATGACATAAGCGATAAAGCCAAAAGAACTTTTTTGCCAGAATAGCTGCGTCTACAAAGGGGTTTTGCCAGCATAGCTGGTTGGACTGATATAGCTACGCTGACAAAACTTTGTAGCATAGACCCGGCCTTACTATAATACATGCACAAATACTGACTTTGTATCCCAACTTCTTTGACAGGTAGCTGCAAACTTCATATTTTGATTTGGTTTGTAAGACCTTTCTTTCCTTTAGCGAAAAGGAAGTCTTCTTTGGAATGGTTTCCAAAAAGATAAACTGATTTGTACTGGAGCTGAAAATGTACGTATGGAAATTTGTTTCTACCTTTTCCCATTTGAGGATGGTTTCCTCAAAGTAACGTAAATTGCAGCTCCCATTACTGATTCTCTGTCCTCTGATGGCCCTAAAAAGGATATACCACATTTGTATGGTTACCTAGGCCTGAATGTAATTTCACTGCAAACAGATTTATATTAAAGCAGTTAAATCTGTAACAGCCATCTAGACAGGGCCAAATTCACCTCTCATTTACATGGATGTAAATCCAGAGTAAAATCAATGACTGCAGTGGAGTTACTCCAGATTTACACCCCCTAAATGAGAGCAGAATTAGGGCAGATTGAGTCTCCAGTACAGGTTTAAGTTTTTCAACACCTATGATGTGGAGTGCAGTTTTGCACCCCAAATTACACTGGGTAATGGTAGGCAAAGATATGGAAAGGATGGCATATGAAATGCATATCTCCTACGACCAAGTCATAATGTGACTGCATTGTCTTATTGTTAAAATATAAGAGAATTTTGTATTACCAATGCATTGGCATATCATAACATTTTCTTTTTATCAGATTTATAACTAAATAGTTGCATTGCACTGTAAGGTACTTGGCAAATCTGTTAAACAGAAGTATCAGTATATTAGTATGTGTCTGCATGTTTGCTTATCAAACTCTGGTGTATATTTTTATTACTACAGTTACAATTGTGCCACAAAGAAAGAAAAGATAAAGATGTCAAACTGTGCAAGGGTAGCAGCCAATATAACTGATGAGACAAAACTGGCACTCAGAATAAGTATGTTTAAGTGTGGTCCCATTCAAAACTTCATGTTTATAAGTGGTACGGGAAACTTGTACTGTTGTACCATTCAGAGAGAAACTGAGAGAAGAAGGAAGAAGGCATGAAGAAAATGAATCGAGCTTCTGAGTTCTGAACTGCAGAACTGGCATCAAACTGGTTACCTTTTTTATTGACCACCAGAAAGCTCTGAATAAGTGCTACACAGTATGTCAGGTAGTCTTTTTTGTCACTACCTAAATTACTTTTGGATAGTTCAGCACATCTCCAGCTACAATCTCATACTGGCAAACATCGCAATACATTAAGTAATACCTGAATGAAATACAATGTTCAAAATCAATACTGCATTTTCTGCAGCTTTCAAGCACATTATGAAATGTTCAATATAATATGCACATACAATTATTGCCCCACTTTCAGCTTTCACATTTTATTTACTAAATGAAAACTTGATAATTGATCGAGTGCAAAATGCATTTCAACAGAGCTGCAAACAGTTCTTTATGCATAAAAGATATTTTAAAATGTCAGATTGGCTAAAATCTAACTTTTTGTTTTCCTCTTGACATTCCAGATCTTCTGATGCCATGGTGACTTGCCTGAGATGATGCTAGCATTTCTTTCTAACAGAAACATGTTTACTTTAGCAGTGGTTAATAATAGATCCTATAAAGGCTAAACTGTTTCCCTTTGGGTGAGAATAGATGCCATCTGCTTTTCAAAACTGTGACAGCTCCCTTTGGGCATTCCCACCCATATCATTAGTCTTACTACCATGCATGACTAAAAAGTAGAACACAAACTGATTCATGAAAAGAATGGTTAACTTTGCAGATCATTCTCCTGCAGGTAGATCAGTTCCCAGTCATAAGAGAAAATGTATAGTGGAGAAATATTCTGATAAACGGTCAAAAACACTCATCCTCATTCAAAGCAATATCGAAAGAATCAAGGTATTGAGTAAAATTGGACAATTTTTTCATGAAAAATTACGATTTTTAACACATTTTCACTTATTTATTTAACTAAATTATAGAACTGCTTGACAACTTTCAAAACATTGGAATTGTCAATGACATGAACAATACAAATATTCTTTACTGGACATTTTCACTATTTTTCAACCTGTTCTAATACTGGGAGGTTCAGTTATAGAGGCTTCTTCTTAAATAACAGCTAGCACTTTCTCATGCATTTAAGGTTTTGGAATGAAAAGTTTTTGGCATCTTTGGTTTAGTGAACAGGATCTAATGTTAAATCCATATTTTGTTTCAATTCACTCCTGTCATTAAATACTGGTGCAATATTTATGTGATCAATATTTATATATATAAATATTTGTATTGATTCAATATTTCTCTCGGATTTTTTTAAAGATAATGAGATACACCTAATAAAGGTGGTGTTGTTTTTTCACAATGTTTCTGAAAGCCAGGTCAATTCAAGTAAACAATTATCAGGATATGATGTTACAGGATCCTTTTATTTTTAATTCATTTCAAGTCACTTTTAATTATTAGATTTTGAATTAAGCACCTTATCTCTTTTATACCACCATAGGATATTATTTTAGTGATTTAGTATTTATTTAAGGGGAAATCATCTACAGAAAAAGAGTTTATTAGGATGGGAAATTATATAAACCATGATCGATGGTCTGGAATTAACCATGAAAGTATCTGATTTCTAACCAAGAGGACTGGATAATGAAGAAATCACAGGAGTGAAGCTTAAGCAATTTATAGAGTCAATGAGAGAATTAAGATAAGTCTATTTCCAATACAGCCAGTTCCAAGCATTCAGAAATCAGGAGTAAGTTCCCTAAAAAATAAAAACAGTGTTAATTTAAAAATACATTTCTAACTGTTTTTATTTGCTTTCATAGTTTTGAGCAATTAGGGATCATATTTGAAAGTTTTTCTCTGAAACAATAAGGGTTAGAACCTTACTCCCTTACTCTCTCTTTCTCTCTCTCTTTCTTTGAATGAAAGCTAAGACTCTCATGAAATTACCAGACCTCAGGAACTGGTCTTTAAGAAAACCAGCAAATATGAGACTTGTAATAAAATCACAAGTGTCAGCATTCTATTTCTGAAACATGCATTTTAATGATAAAAGAGAAATAAAATGTCATAGAAAATGTTTAATGTTTCCAAGTTCAGCCTGTTGTGAGTATATCTTGTTATGCAATTGCTGTTATAAATATTGCAATGCTAATGTACGTAGCACAAATTTAAGGCCAAATTCTGCTAGTCATACGCACATTGAGATCCGTTACTCAGTGAATTGCCCCCAACGATTTCTATAGGACTTCTCATGAAGTCAAGTGCATCTCAATGTAAGTGTGGCAAAACTGGGCTCTAAAACCTGCACTGAAGTTCTTTGTCAAGCAAATCTTTCAGTGGGAGCAAATCAATGGGAGTTTAGCCTGGAATATCAATCCCTTGAGTACTAGTTATGCAGAGGTAGTCAGGGTAATGCTCATTTCTGAACATATGGCCTAAAGTGTCACAACGCCAAGTGAAAGAGAAACAGAAGAAGAGAAATATTTGAGATTTGAGAAATTTGACTCTGAATGCATGAGGTCTGAGTCTATTCACACCATTATAGTGTGCCCGTAGAAATCAGGGCATGGGGTGATTGCAACAGCGTATGGTAATTCCCATTCTGCTGTGGAGCCTGGAGCTGCCCTGCTCACCCCAGGAAGTGGACGAACCAGGCAGGGAGAGACCGTGACTACCATGCCTTGAGAATGCATTGATTGAGCCCATTGACTGGGCACCCTTTGCCAGTAGGGTTTCTATGGTGTCTCAACCATAAAGGAAACCTGCTCTCCACTAGTGGAAACCTAAGGAAAGGCAGAAGTGGCAATCCTTCCTTCCCATGGGTGAATGCCCATCCCCTCGTGTAAAGTGGCACTTCTCTGTGCTGAATGGAGTGGACTGAGCCCTCTTTCTATAGTACGAAGTGTAGTTACTCATTGGCTGCGTGTGTGTTCTTCCCAGATAGCTGGCCCAGCATACCTCGATCAAACTGTCCAGTAAGACCACAACACTCCATTTGTAGCAAAAGCACATGGCCCCATTTACTGTCGACGAAGCACGGTATTAGTATTACAGGTAAACTTAATTCATGTGTGCCTGTGACAATGGACTCAGCTCAGTGAATGGCAGGACTTTCCATTCCCCCCTTGGCTGGACAAAGACTCACATCCTATAATCCCTCTTTATACACTGATACAACGAAGTTATGTATTGCCCCTCTTAGTTACAACCCTTTCCCTTGTACCTGTAGGTTCAATCAAAGCATCTCCATCCATCACCCTGTCATCCTAAGCTTATCTTTAAGAGGGGTCAATGTGTCCTTGTATCGTCTTCCAAGAGTACATTTACACCATAACACCGGTAGCAGGGTGTTCTGGCACTACCTTTCCAGAATGTGTTCATGTGAATACTTAGTGCCTAGGAGCGCTTGTGTTTTTGTAATGCCAGCCCTGTTCTTGCCAAGTTCTGTGAACTTGCACGTAGGTATGTTTTGTGACGAGGCCTGACTTTTGCTCATAATCAGGCTCTCTTCTTCTACTACAGAGAGCACTGGTAAAAGAGAAAGGTGTCAGAAAGGAAAGCAGTATGGAGTAATCTATGTCACTGAAGGGAGTAAGGTAACTTTCCGGGTTATGCATACAAGTTTTTAATGATGTGATTCCAAAGCATTTTCAGACAGTCTTCTTTCTTCTCCTTGCTAAATATTGTTTTTTTTTAAATCCCTGTCACGGTTTCAGGTATCAGTACCATATAGATCCTAGACTTACCAATGTGAAGGTTATGTTGTCTGGGGCACCATGGAATAGGAGAAACACCACAGAGTATGCAATATCAAGATATTATCTACATGTGTTGTGACTGTAGATGCCAGTTGGCTTAGATGCTGGCATAGGGATTTTCATTTTTTAGCAATGGTGGGGTCCCCTTAGAAGAGAAGCTTTGAATAAGAAAGGCAGTTAAGTGGGGCTGAGGGAAAGAGAGAAGGATCATATCTTCACAATATGTTATGCTGTCATAAAAATTATATTAGTAATGCACTTGACATATTGATGTGTTACAGCCAAATGCCATTTTTAACTAGAAATGGCGAAACAGATGCCCCCTGAAATCTATCTATTCCTTTTGAAGCCTCTTGTGTTTCTTTTTTTTTTTCTTGGAAGAAAACCTTGTCATTCATGCTAGCAATTCTAAAGTGCTTTATTTCCACACCTCCATGGGTAAAGCTTTTCAAATATAATTTGTTTTCTCTCACATATTAAGAAGCAGTAAAGGCCCTCAAAGGAAGCAGAAATAGAAAATAACTTGACAATTGTCCACAGTTCTTATTAACAGTGGCATAGAATTCTCCAGTAATGGGGCCAAAATACTACATCTTAATTTTACTTCTCCAGTGATTTACACCATTATTCTAGATGACTATAGTTGCTTGTTTTTAAATAAAAGATGATTGTGTCTGGCTGCAAAAAAAAAGGCCAATTTATCTTCCTGCTTAAACTCAATTTAAATCCATGCAATCTAATTAAAGATAAGTGAAAGGATATGGCCTTAAAAAATCCACTTTTTTCTCCCCAATCATTTATCTGATTAAGCAAATTCAACCTCCATTCCTAAACAAGAGCTACTTTCCTAAATATCCTATATCTCCTTGGAGTAACCAAGTCCAAACACCATTTTGTTTTACAAAAAAAGAAAAAGAGGACTTGTGGCACCTTAGAGACTAACAAATTTATTTGAGCATAAGCTTTCGTGAGCTATAGCTCACTTCATCGGATGCTGTAGCTCACGAAAGCTGATGCTCAGATAAATTTGTTATTGTCTAAAGTGCCCAAGTCCTCCTTTTCTTTTTGTGAATACAGACTAACACAGCTGCTACTCTGAAACCTGTCATTTTGTTTTAGTTCTCCATGGCTATAGGGTCATATATGCTACAGGGAATATAGGACATGATACCTCACTTTTTGCCAACTCCATTACTTACACAGTAGTCTGAAAAAATTGGGGGGCAGGAGGGAGGGGAGTCAGCCATCCCATTGCTTGCAGGGAGGGAGTGGGAAGGGGGGAGCAGAGCTGTCCAGAGCTGCTGAGCTCTTTCTGCTGTCTTCTACCTCCTCCTTCCCTCTCCTGAGAGAAAGGTTTCTAAAGGAAAGGGGAGAGAGTTCTGCCTGTTTTCCTCCGCAGCTTTGATTGGCAGCAGTACCCCAATAGGTGGGCAAGTGGGGAAAGCAGCCAATCAGAAGGTTTTTCTCTCCTGGTACTGAAAATTTTCACCCATCTGACCCAGCCCAAGTTGTAGAAATTTTACTTCCCAAGTCTGCAACCAGTTTTGACCTGTCTCCAGTCTCTGCTGAACTCATGTGAATCAAAATTGTATCAAAATCTCACTCATCTGCTCTGGAGGTTTGAGTGTGGCTTATTTTGGTTTATCTTAAACCAGTTCCTAAGCGTATGACGCTAAACCGAAATCCACCTTTTCAACATGCAGCGTTGCCCTGGTTTAACTTGTGGCGTGATTTTAAACCAATTTATTTAAACCATGGCAGAAAGCTGTGTGGCTAATCTTATGTCAGTTTAAACTGATATACGTCCTTTTAACTAAATAGGTTCAAAATCACAACGTGAGTTAAACCAGTGCAACTCTGCATGTAGACAAGACCTAAAGAAATCTAGTGAGGTGACTTGACCAGCAGCCTTGACACTGTCTCATTAAGACTGGTTTAATGAGAATATCAAGAATACAAACAATTCTCAGTAGCTGTTACCGAAGTTTCAAAATGATAAAAGTATATTAAATATTTTGAAATCTGGTTATGACCATTTGCACAATTCAGGTGGCATAAAGGGGCTGTATGTAATCCATCTGAAAATCATCGGCAGACGAGTCCCCTGGCATACAGGAAATCACTGCTGGAACATCTGTGCCACCATCCAGCTGTGGACCTCAGTCCTCCTCCCCCAGCCCTGCATTTCTCGGCTTAAGGGGTGAATCGTGGCAGGGATATGTTCATGGTGGAGCTCTGTTCTGCTATGCCAAACCTCTGCTGGCATAATTTAGAGCTGCAGCTCTAAGTGGCCTCTGGGCTTTGCCTATCCCTCAGAAACAGTGAGCTGGAATCTGACATCCTCCCTGACCCCCGCCCCCGCCTCCCCCCGGCCCTCCACACACACACACACACACACACCACTCTCCTGCGTAAGCAGAGGTCTGGACCCATTGTGACTTCCATCTCAAAATCACAGGACACTGACTTTTTCAACTGACTTCATGACCAGAAATTGTCTCTTTTATGTGTGAAATCATTCTAAATCAAAGGTTAAATATCCATATGGATGTGGGCTGCAATCCAACTTCTCAAGACAGCAGCTTCTCTTTTCAGAGACATATGCAGTATATGTCAGTGATGGATTTTTTCATACATCTTTAAGCTAATATTGCTGCTGTGAGAGGGAGAGCAAGATGTGTACATGAGATTCTGATATTTAATTTTACCGACAATAGAACTAATTAAAGCTGTATGATTACTTTTAAGTAATCATAGGTGATGCATGTGTGAGTAATACTAGTGAAGGCTAGGATAAAATGGCAAACTAGTTTTATTATGTAGCTATGGGTTACACTAACAAACACTGATTACTACCATGTAGAAGGAGCCAGATACATGGTTTCTCTGAAATTCTAATTGAACTGTTAATTAATGGATGTTGATTACTTTAATGTAGTTAACACAATTAAATAGCATGGAGAGAGCAACATAATATATAGTAATAAATAAGGGAGAGAACCACAGTTTTGAATTTCAGCTCATTCCCCTCATCTCACCTCTTTCCCTCCATAACCCACGTCACTAACAAGACGTGAGCCAATACTCCCCCTTACCATTTTGTATGTGGTTTCGCTTTCTCCAACTTAATTTTGTCTGTTTAGGTTGCAGGCATTTTGGGCCAGGAACTATATCTTCTTTTTTCTCTGTACAATACCTAGTATATCTTGGACACCATAACAAAATAGGTGGTCTGTACCACTCTGAGTGAAATAATGATAAAGTATTAAGGAAAATTCTTTATGCTACTGGAAATTACAAAGTCAGCAAAGTTCCCTGCCTTGGAGACGCATTCTCCAGCATGCATTTAGGGTTTAATTATAGTGCTATTGATGGGCTTGTGACAGATATAGCTATTTACTAATTAATACAGGACCAGACTATGGATCAGATTCAATTTTCTGTTACACCAATGTGATGATTTGGGAATCTGTCTGTACAAACTTAGAAGGACAAGATGGGTGAGGGAATATCTTTTATTGAACCAAATTCTGTTGGTGAGAGAGAGACAAGCTTTTGAGCTTACATAGAGCTCTTCTTGAGGTCTGGGGAATGTACAAACCTATGAATTCTGGACATAGGTACTGACTTCCCCTCTGCCCCGTGGGTGCTGCCAAACAGCTGTTAGGCTGTGGGCGGGAAGTGCTGGGAGGGAGGAAGAGTAGCGGGGACGCAGCGCACTTGGGAGGGGGACAGGGAAAGGAGGCGAGGCGGGGGAAGGAGGCGAGGCAGGGGAAGGAGGAGCTTGGCTGCCGGTGGGTGCAGAGCACCTGCTAATTTTTCCCCGGGGGTGCTCCAGCCCCGCAGCACCCACGGCGTTGGCGCCAATGATTCTGGATGATATTATCAATTATTATTATGAAAACAGCTATATTATGAGGTCCTATATGTGAGTAGATCCACCATTGCTGACCTGCAGCAGAAAGATACCAGTTGAGGTATAATGGGGAATATTTAACATTAACGATGGTGCTTTGACCATAAAAGTTATGCTAAAAAAGAAGCTACATTCTTAGAAAATCAGTTTTAGCTTAGCCTCTGAAGGAGGGGGAAAGAGGAGAGCAGAACAAAAGACAGAACAAAGGAAGCCATGTGTTGGAATTGGGATTTAAACAGAGAGCCACACCAGAACAGAGGAAGCAGGAAAGGGTCAGACTGGTCAAGGATAAAAACAGCAAGCTGACCCAAGGGGAAGATAGCTCCATGTTGGAGCTCACATGCCATGTGCAGAAGCAGGACTCTGGAAAACGCAAGGGACTCTAACCCCAACCCAAAAATGCCCTGGAGTTTTGAGGGAAGTGAGGCAGGGAAACACAGGTAAGAATGATTGGTTTGGATGATTTGTACTCTCTTGGGCTTACGTATGACCAAGCAAAAGAGCTATAGGGTGTCCCTGTGTATGTTAAATGCTTCACAACTACTGTGAGCCTCCAGTGAGAGTTAAACTATAAACCAGAAGGTGGTAATACCTTTAAGGTAGAGTTCTGGGTGAGGATGGGCTTAAGTACAGGGGAATTCAAGGGGTTACCATTGCACCCAAGGGCATGGCAGCTGGACGGGTTCCAATTCTCAGGCTGTCATGGTAGATAAAAGGTCTGTGCTCTGTGAGCATGCCCAGGGACCCCAAGATTGGGACAGCAGCTGGACTCCATTCAGGCTCTGGGGGGCTTAAAACACCCAGGGATCCAGGAACCCAGAGGCTTGGATTCCTCTTACAGAAGTGTGTGTGTGTGCGGAGGAACTGGAATGGTGACAACCAGCTTCACACCATTGTGACACTACAGACTTCAGTGGAATTACACAAGGATAAAGCTGGGGTAGTGGATTGGTGAATCAGGTCCTATGACTGATGCCTGCAGGGATGTGCAGAACTAGTGAATGACCTCTTAGTCAGAAGTTTCTCACTTTTTAAAGTTCCTCCTGCAACATATGCTTATATGAAGGCTGATCCACTATAGAAAAAGTCAATAGCACAATTAAGAAATAACATGTTTTCTTTCTTTTTTTTTTAAACTTTCCTTGCTCTTAGTTCTGCTTATCATTCTTTCAAACTATGACAGGTGCTGAATGCTAAGGAGGCAATAGCTAGTTCTACAAAATGCATTTGAGGGTCATTAGCCTGGTACCAAACACCTGACTCCATTTTTCAGGTGCCAGATGAATCAGGTTACTCATGAATATTTGGGGTAACCCCAAATATCAGGTATTTCAGCTCTGGCCCATCTGTTCCTATTTAATGCAATTTATATGCAAAAAGTGTTTTGTATAACTTTCCAGTGGAATGTACACAGAAATTGAGTATAAATGGAGTATAAGTTATTCATGAATAGAAATCGTAAAATTGTTGACAAAAGTGGATCCATTCCCTTTACAGTTGTTGTCATCCACATGGATACACTGCATCCTAAAAACAATGATTCGACATTTTCTTTTCTTCTTAATATATTTTCATAAGAATGAGATATCAGAATTGTATGTTATTAATAGAGACTTGGAACATAAGGAAGTTCAGATTAAATTAGAACTTTTTTCTAAAATTGTCAATTACCATACTAAGGATGCAGGGGAAAAATAGCTTTGCTCTCCCAATGCTCATTACTTTTTTTTCAGAGGGAAAAGCTTAATTTTTCTGTCTCTTTCATCTTTCCTGTGTGAGGGATGCTTTTCATATGTCTGGGAAATGCAATCCTCAAATGTAGCTGTGTACTGACTGCCTTCAAATGCGTCATTAAAAACTGGGCGTTTTATTGAACATAAGTGTATAACTGATTACTTTTTACTAATTATTTTATTAATTATTATTATTATTATTAATAACAATAATTATATGTGAGCTTGAGCTATAAAGTTTGGCTCCACATGTACATCCAGATTCAAATCTGATACCGAAGCCAAACTTCCCCCATGCTTGCATATATTTAGATTCAGTGTCCTGTTTAGGTCCAATTTCTATTTATTATTTCTCTGTCACTCCATCTGTCTGTCTGCCTCAGGGTTTGCTATAACACTTATCACTTCAGTATCTAACAAACATATGCACAAAGAGGCTTAGGTGCCTAAACCCCAGATTTAGGTGTCACTGTGATGCACAAAACCATTGCTCAGCTGCCACCCAATTCTGTAGATGCCTAAACTTCATTGCAAAAGTCCCCTAGGTGCCTACATTTCTGCCTTCAGGCATATGTACTGCTGTCTCAGGCAGGTTCCTGGATGCCTTTCTCAAGCCTAAATCCCAGTGCAATCCTTAAACCAGGTGAAGATAGACATTGCCCTGTCTGTCCCATCTGTGGGGCCTGATCCAGTAGGTGTGCTCTGAGTATGCCTACTACTACACAAAACAACTAAGGAGAGGGAGGCAGCAATGTCCATTGTAACTTCTAGCCCAGTATTTAGGGTTCTCACCCAGGAGGTGGGAAATCTCTGTTCAGTTTTCCGCACTGCCTGATGAGATGGGATTTGAATAGAGATCTCACGAGAGTGCCCTAACTGCTGGACTAGGAATATTCTGAGGAGGGTCAACATTCCACTTTGTATTAAACATGCATTGGGCCACAGAGAGAGAATGACTTTATGGATTAGTAGTTAGAGAACTCACCACAAAGGTGGGAAACCCTTGTTGAAATCCTCTCTTCATCAGGTAGAGGGGGGAATTGAACTAAGGTCTCCCACATCCTACCTGAGTTTTCTAATGACTGGGTTAATGATGATAAGTAGGGCCTGACCAAATTCATTGCCATGAAAAACACGTCATGGACCGTGAAATCTGGTCTTTTGTGTGCTTTTATGCTGTGCTATACAGATTTCACAGGGGAGACTAGCATTTCCCAAACTGGGACGCCTGACCCAAAGGGAGGTTGTGGGGGGGATGCAAGGTTATTTAGGGGGCTCTCAGTATTGCCCCCCTTACTTCTGTGCTGCCTTCAGAGATGGATGGCCGGAGGGCGGCGACTGTTGGCTGGGCGCCCAGCTCTGAAGGCAGTGCCTTTGCCAGCAGCTGTGCAGAAATAGGGGTGGCATACCATACCATGTCATTCTTACTTCTGTGCAGCTGTTGGCCACGGAAGGCTGTTCTGCCTTCAGAACTGGGCTCCCGGCCAGCAGCAGACGCAGTCTGGCCACCCAGCTCTGAAGATAGTGCTGCTGCCATCAGCAATGAGGAAATAAGGGTAGCAGTACCACAATCCTCCCCCGCAACACCACACGCAACTCCTTTTTGGGTCAGGGCCCCTACAATTATAACACTGTGAAATTTCAGATTTAAATAGCTGAAATCATGAAATTTATTACTTTTAAAATCCTATGACCGTGAAATTAACCAAAATGGACCGTGAATGAGGTAAGGTCCTAGATATAAGGAAGGCTGCTGCCACCGCTCCATCTCCACAAGCTGTTTTGTGTGGAGTTAGCAATGTATTGCTGCCATTCCTGAAGGAAACAGCTTAGGCAATAAAGGTGCCTGACTCCAGGAGAAGGGTGGCAGCTGCAGATCCAAGCAAAGATAGGCACACAATGCCCTGAGAGAGGCGGGACTTAGGACCCACCTTCTCTTTGGTATCCATTATTGGCTGGCTTAGGCAGCTCCCCAAGTAGTGTGCTGGCTTTTGTTGATCTAATTCTCAGGTGCCCGTCTTTTCCTATGCATTGAAGAGATGGTGAGCCAGGGCACCCAACTCACAGTCTGTGGATTCTGCTGGGTGGCTAGGGGCCAAGAAGTTAGATGTTGCAATGCTTACATCCCTTTGTGGATCCAAGTCAAAGGCTCCACACATGAGCAATCACATTGACTTCAGTGATAGTACTCAAGTGTTTAAAGGTAAGCAGATGCTCAAGTGCTTTGCTGGAGCAGGGCCTAGCTGTTCACTCTCTCTTCTCCCGCTGCCACCCTCTTGTATCTCCAAGAGTTCTTACAGTATACAGCTGAATAAGAGAAGCCCAGTCATCCACCATGGTATGTGGCTATAAAGGGCAAGTTACTGTACGGATGCTGCACTCTACCAAATTATGAGCAAAGTGCACTAAAATCTGGTGTTAGTATGTTTCTCCTCAAATATGGAGCAGGTTAGGCAACACTGTGACCCTGCATGTCAACTTCTGAGCATGGATAAAAAGTGTAAGTGTGAACACTGTAAATCCAACATGGAAAAAGGCAAAAGCAGAGCACAGCTTGTTTCATAGAAAGGATATAGAGCTGCATGTTGTAATACATGCATACTAGTTGTAATACTGTGGGGGGCAGGTCATAACTAAAGGCCATAACTAAAGGCCCACTTCCTTTAACCAGTGGGGAGGAACCACTAAGTCCAGGCTACAGTTGATTTCTGGGGACAACAACAACAAAACAGGTTCAGAAGTGAGGTCAAAGGTGAAAATCATGGATCCAGATTGGGACACCGAGCAGAGAACCCTTGACTGCACTCATTGCTCATCAAAGGCATCTAGGGAGTTGCTGAGCAATGTAACTGCTGGGCTGTTAACAACAGCTTCTGGCTGCAGTAACCAACACACCCTAATGCTGTAAGAAAGAGGTGATATGGAGCCCAGCACACATCGGTGCACCAAAAAGGTGGATACAACAACCAGATACCTCAGATATCTTTTTCATATGTGATTACTGTTTCCCAAACCTACCAGAAATAACTCTGGGTTTATGTGCATATGTGGAGTTAGAGGTCTCACCACGATCTTTGCACTCACCAAACCGCCCCTCCCCCCCCCCGCAAAAAAAACAAAACAAAAACATTCAGCCTGTAATAAACCCTGTGCATCAGGATAGGCTGATGCTCACAGAAAGGAGAGAAGTGCAACAGGTCAATCTATTCATTCCTCTCTTTGTTTATTCAATTTTTTTTCTCATAACTACAATCATAGCAAGGGACAACCCAGCTGAGCTAAAAAAAAGTAGTCAATTAAATGACAATGTGTATACTTTGTTCCTGTGAATATCAGCAGTATAGTATTGCATTCAACTCTTGCTAACTTGAAATGGTAAGTGAGGTTAAAGACCTTGGTGAGAGAGGGGTATCCTGACAAAGGAAAATGTTTGGTAATACCTGCCATTTGGCGCTATCTGATCCACTCAAAAGTCAAAACAAAATCCTCTTCTGAAGCAACTGTGTGATCCCCAAGGAGAGAAAGGGGAACTATAAGGTTCTATCACCATCTGAGGGGACTGATATAGAGAATATCCTCCCAAGCCAAGCCTTCAGAGAGATTATTCTTCTGAAGATCCTTCACGAAGTAGAGGAGATGGTGATTGTGGAGCATGGGGATGTTTTATAAGGGAAGCTAAGCAAGGTACATATTCACACATAATTCAGATAGGGTTTAAATAAGCATCCATTCTTTGGGATCATGCAAAATTAAACCTTCAACTTTTCGAGGTTTGCTCATCATTAGCTGCCATCAGTGGCATTGTTCAACTCCTGTAATGCAAATGGTTGTCTCTTAATAGGAAACACTGTTACTACACTTGAAATGGTGTGGAGTAATTTGATACAAGCCTAAAAAGTTAATTCAGAAGACAAGGTGGGAGAGGGGAAGAATCTGTCATGTTTTTAAAAAATTACAAGTAACTGGAATCTGAGTTGCCAAGCCCAGAACAAACAAATTGATAAAAATAAATTGAAATAAATAATAATAATTAATAGACATAATGAAGGATGTTTTTCATTAGATCATGTATGGAATAGTACTCTCAGTGAAAGTTGTCACAGGAAACATAGGTCAATAAAGATGTTATCCCGAATGAAAAAGATTACATATATATGACTAACCTTTCTAGGCTCAATTGATTCTACTTATCTCCAAAATTTCATACTTTATCTTCTCATTAGAGCAGCACCTGCTAGTACTGTTTCAGTTTAAAGTCAGTGCTTAACCCCCCCAAAAAAGGATATAATAAGTTTCCAAATTATTTCTTTTAACTGGCTGACATGTGATGTTTGATCAGTAAAACATCTATGGCAATTTTAAACACTTTTGGGGCTCAGTTCTAACTCAAACCTCCCTTGATTTGTAAAATTAAAGGTGAAGAATCCAAATCAGCAGACCTAGTAAGGAGATAGTATCCATGCTCCTCTGCGATGCTGCTCAGAGTGAAGAGCAGCATTACTTTGCTCCACCGTTTATCTATGTCCATAATTGGAATGTTGAAATAGCAGGTCTGGGTATTAATGAAAAGGAATCTCTCAATACTATCCATCCTGTTAATGGTACTTCATAGCCAAAACCATGAGCAATGTATCTGTTCAGGCTAAACACTGGGCTCCATATTGATCCTTTATGATCTGTACTAGGAAGTATATAATAGTAAGGTTGTTTACTGCTCAAGGACTTTTGCAGTAATTATAAACCCAAAGAAATGTGTGATGGACAGAATGGCAGCTTGGATTCACAGGGACTCTCAGGGACAGATTATCCAAAGAGCCTCAGCACCCAACAGCTCCCATTTAAGTACTTAAATAAATAGCTGAATTTTCACAGAAATCATTTTCCTATTTAGGTGCGTAAATGGGAAATCTGGATATTTTTAATTTTGCTGAGTTTTTTATTCTATTGAATGTAAATATTTCTAATTTTGACTTTTTCTTAATACTAAATTTACAGGAAAATATGTAGGGAGGTTTACAATTAATGAGGATAGTAGGGTTTCATTCACTTTTTATGACTTATCCCCCTATTAGGAATAAAAATAATTTAAAAGGGTTTGCACAGGAACTGTCAGAAAACAGTCTATGGCTCAGTAAATTATCCTGTATAAATGTTTTAATTAAAAAGAAGAAAAAAACAACAGGCCCATGAAAGTCAACAAAAGCTGCCTTAATTTATGAGAGTAAGACACACTGCTGTGCTGTAAATCATCTGATAGTCTTCAGGGGAAAAAATCAGATTCAAAAAGTAATGGATTGGCCATCAATTTCAGAGAAGACAAATGGTTTATGAACTACATAATTAGAGAGTGTTCTTAATACTAAGCAAAACTGAGACTTTAAAAAACCTGTCTTGTTTTTCCTTAGGATGCCTAACACCTGCACCAGGGAAAGAAAAAAAGTAATCTCAAAACAGCAGATTTATACACTAATTCCTCATATATAAAGATCTAGGATTCTCTTTAATTCAGCACATAGCCAAGTTGCATTTTACATGAGGGTGATTAAAAGTAATTTTGGTGTACTTATTTTATACAGCCCCTATATTTAACCCTGCTCCACCATTGGGAACCATTAGCACAGAGCCCTGAATCCATTCAGAATCCTATCTGCTTGAACTCCACAAAGGTTCATGCTAGTAGACCCTAATTCAGTATTAGGGCCTTAGAGATGGACCAAAATCACATAAGGACTTCTCCAAAGCGCACAGTTTTTGGATTCAGTGTTCCTGTTTGGCCCTTAATAGAGAAGGCTCTGACCTGTGCTGTATGGATCAGGACTGAAATCTGAACATCCCCAAAGTTTATAAAGGGAGGTAGATCTACTGTTCTAGTTCTGATCCAATTATTTGTTATTATTTATTGGCTTATTAAGAACCAGCAATGTACTCAGCACTGTACAAAATACATAGTTCCTGCCCTGAAATGCTGGCAGTCTAGAAACTGGTAGGTATACAGTAGGAAGAACAGACTAGGAAACCTAACCTTGAGGAGGATTTTAAAAAGGATTAGAATTTTATATGAATCCTAAGAAAATCTACATTAAACAGGATAACCATTTAACATTAAACAGGGTAACCATTTCAAATGGATAGAAATGTATGCTTCAGGCCACAAAACAAACTTCAACTGCCTGAGTACAGGAACAAATTGCACATAGGCAGATTATTTCATTATGGGTTTTTTGTACCTTCCTCTGAAATATCTGATGTTGACCATTCTCAGATGAACTACAGTATGGCATCTCATATGGTTCTTATCTAGATAAAGTACATCTCATGGGCTTTTATTTTAGAATCTGCATCCACAGAAAAATAATAGCTATAGGGCTCTAACCAGCAAAGTACATAAGCATCTACAAAACTTTAAGAATGTGACGAGTCCCACTGAAGTTAATGCAGATATTTAAGAACTGTGCTGGGTCAAGTCTTTTAATAGGCAGTGTTTTTAAGTTTCCGAACCAGAATACATGGTGTTTGTGACTTTCATACACTGCACATGCTAATATTTGAAAGCTATAAATAGGGAAATTTGGGGATGAAAATAGTGACACAGCTTTCAAATCCTTGGAAATACACTGTTTGGGAAAACTTTTGATAAGGACAGGGTGGGGGAAAAGAAATGGAATAATATGGATTTGTCCTTGCTAAATAGTGACAATCGGCATATATGCATTCATGACCTGAAATGATTCTGAGCACAGGGTTTACAAATCCTGCAGGCTATAAAGAACTCCTCATTAAAGCTATTATCTTTGTAGTGATTTTCCAGAGCACCCAGAAGTTAATTTTTGCCTTAGCAAATAACTTTTAAATTATCCACCTAAGATATACTCCTAAGCACAGTTCACCTTGAGGCTTAGTTAATGCAATAAATTTAAAGTTCCTGGACCAAGCTGCTTTTGAGATAAGCAATGGAAGGAAAAAAAGTTTCCTTCAAAATATAAAGTACCAGACATTTTTGAAAGTTCACATATGAAACAGCTGGTCCAATCCAGTTAGACTTTACAATAAAATTTTCTCCAGAAAGAGAGAATTTTTAAGAGAGAAATGCAAATCTGTAATAGTGAGGATAATTTTAACTTTGAGAATAGATTAGAAAGGTATGTGGTTTATTTTTCAGTATTTAGAGTCTTTAAATCAATATTGGATGTCTTTCTAAAAGATATGTACTAGCTCAGCAACAAAATACTGGGCTATATGCAGGAATCACTGGGTGAAATTCTATGGCTTGTGTTATGTGAGTTTATGATCTTAAAGGACCCATCTGGCCTTAAAAATTATGAATCTATGAGGCTACATAGACTGACGGGATCAATACCATCCCTACAGAAAGAGGCTTGAAATCTTACATATGGAGTTGCTACTACTTCTACACAATATGGTCAGGGTTTTTTATAGTTATATAGCTTAGGTAATAACTGATCCTGTATTCCCCATGTTGTTCTGGAGAAAAGGGTACTTCTTTGGACTATAACTACCATACTGAATTATTCTTCGAAGCCTGTTTCTCCCAGTCAATTTCAGGTACTACGTGTGGTAATGAAAGGCTGTAAAATGTTCCTTGCAGTAAGTAATAAGTATATCAGCATTATGGCATGTCTTTACTAGTTTTACTAAGATACAGAGTGCCACAGAGATAAGTATTACCTGATCTGCCTAATAGGGAAACATATTCTCATTTACTTCACACTCATCAAAGCCATTTCTTCTGCTAGACAGACAGTCTTTACAGCAATCTATCTTGGCTATCTATCCTTAGATAGGGATCAGCTTTACTTTGATATGTAGTCAGAAACTGTAAGAGGCAAAATTTTTAGTTAAAAAGAAATCTATGTACCCATTTACGTGCATTGCCAATCTGATAGTTTATTGGTAGTGATACGGTCTCTTGTCTCCTGATCACTTGTTCTTTGGGATGACATGGGCTAAAAGACCTAAGGAGACAGTATACTCAACCCCTGTGGTCAGAGGATATCTCATGTCATTCAAGAATTATTCCTCTGGCCAGTTTATCAGTACTGACATGCTCTAAAGGAAATCTATGCAGTTGTTGACTTAAAGAATGGTTGCCTGTGAGCTGGCACTCTCCTTTGGGGAGAAAAGCATGGGAACTGAACTTCATATACATTGTATCTTTCTCAAGGCTAGGCTGTTACTGAATTACACACCTGTGCAGAGAAGTTAGTGGGTGCAAGAACCACCCTTTGGGCCCCTATGTGCCTGAAGCAGTCCTTGCGCCTGCCTGCCCAGAATTAGGTGAGTTGGCAGAAGGATGCATGGGGATGGGCAGAGTTGGCTTCACTCACTAGCCAGCACAGATGAGCTGACATGGTGGATGTCCTACATTGCTGCTGACATTGGCTAACAACAAATTACTAGCTACCACCCCGGGTAAAAGAATTGTGCCTCCGAGGGATTCATCTTAGTCACAGTGTCTTCCAGAGGTGATTGCTGGAGTGGTTTAGCTTACGCTGTTCTCCTTGCTCAGAGCTGGGGCTGAAGTTAAAATTGAGCATGAAGTCAACTAATATGCATCATCTCTTCCTGCAAGGGAGCATGTCAGATTAAGGTGTTACAATATATGTTTATAATACGTAATGACTCTACAGCTGAGCCACAATGTGCACTAACACCTGTCCATGAGTTAGGTAATTGCATTTTCAGATTCGTTTGTTTCTCACCTTTGCTTTCAAGTTACATGTTATCATCAGGGACATCAGCAGCAACAATCCTCGCATGATCAGTAGATATTCTCTCTTGTGTCAGGAATAGTGAGCACACACACACACAATCTAGGTGTCCCACTGCACTATTCTAGAGTATTGGTCTAAAACTGCCAGCCACAACACAGTAAGTGGTAAGACATAGGCCCGGGGTGGCCAAACTGTGACTCGCAAGCTGCATGCAGCTCTTTTACAGTTAAAGTGTGGCTCTTGAAGCCCCCTCCCCCACCAGACTGGGGTTGCAGAAGTTTGGGACTTCTGCCCCGTGGTGGGATGGTGGGGTAGGAGCTTCTTCCAGAGAATACTGGTGCATTCTGGGGGGGCACAATTTAAAGGTTCACCCCCCACACCCAAAAGCTTGAGTCATACCCCCTCTTATCCTCAGTGGCCCCAAGGTGTTAGCATGGAAAGGCAGTGGCAAACAGCTGGGAGCTGCAAGGAGGGGACACTTCTTTAGCTTCCTGGAGAGAGGCAGCAGCAAAATCAGCGGCCCACCCGGCAGCTCCCAGCTGTTTGCCGGTAGACTCTACCCAAAGCACAGCTCCCAGCTTGCTATCTCCAGCAGCTGCCAAGCAGGGAGGGAATCCAGTCACACCCTGTGACCAAATGGGGCCAGCAAACATTGGGGGGGGGGAGCACATGACCCCGCATGCCCCTCTCACGTGTCACTTCTGGCTTCTGCCCAGTGAAGGGGGGGGAGGGGGTCTCAGGGCTGGGGCTTCAACAGAAGCAGGGCTGAAGCCCCAAGACCTGGCAGGCACCTCGCATGGGGCTGAAGCCCCGAGACCCCTCTCCCCACAGGGTTGAAGCCCTGAGTCCCAGCAGACACCTCCCATGGGGTTGAAGCTGCGAGCCCTGTCAGGTGTGCCCCAGCTCTTGAACTTCTGAAGATTGTCGTATGCAGCTCAGCGGGTCAGTAAGTTTGGCCACCCCTGATAAAGGCACTACCAAACAATCCAACATAAAACACTGCTATAGAATGTGGAAGGAAAATTTCCTCTGCAAGAATGATTTATGTTCTCTAATTTTTAAATCTTTTATTTTTAGAAACAGTTTTCAGTGGACTTTTTCTGAAAAAAAAAGTTGATTTTTGCTTTGTTTTTCAAGCTTGCAGCAGGTGCTCAGTGCCTGCACTTTTTCTTTTCTTTTTTCTTTTTAAGCAGAGCAATTTATGAGGAGGAACAAAAGAAGCATTCTTCTGTTTTTTCAAGGAATGAGAATTTGTAGCTATCACCCTGACACTGACTCACTGACAACTTGTAGCCTTGTGCATTGCCTGATGTAATCCATAATAGTGCAGATATACTGTACTCATACTAGCTTCATTCACAGGATCAGCAATCAGGGGCAATCTCCAGGGAAAGGAGATCAGCTACTCAGCTAGTCAAAAAATGGCATCAGCAGCCACCGCAATTGTAGAAAAGATATTATATAGCTACCACCTTAGGAAAGAAAGTGTTCAACCTAAAATGACAATTTTGTTCTGCTTTACAGCTTAATTTATATACTGTACATTTACAGAAAACCTTCCTTCCTTACCCTTCTGCCCCAATCCAACTCTCTGTCACACGCTGTCTTAATACTTAACCTTTTGTTATAAAGAAGAGTGAATCGCTTCTTTAAAATTGAATTCAGGTTCTTAGCTGTGCAGCCTAGCTGAAAGGGTTTCTTATTTAGAGATATAGCTGTCACTCCTCCATTATACATTCAGTCACTGAGAAACTGAAATAAACAGCCCTGTTACTGTTACTCCATTTTCCCATTAGGTTTGACAACTCAATTTTACCTGTGAACATCCACAGGGCATTTTGGCATTCACTCCAAAGTGTCCCAGCAAATCACTGAAGAGGATTCTGTACTGTCTCCCATAAAACATCTGAAGCATTCAAAAGCCTTTTTTACTAGTGATTCACTTAACCCACAGCCGATCAAATAAGACCCAGATAACATGTAACAACCTATCTTTTCACTTATATTGTCAATACTTGGCTTTATTTTTGTATCTTAATACTTACTGTTACTTAATGTTACTGGTCTAATTACAACTAGATTTATTTGTATTTGTTAGTGAATGAAGTTGTTTATCACAACCCCCCTCAACATCAATGTCAATGAAACCATAGCTGGCATTGCCATTATTTCATTTTCTAATTCCAAAAGAAGCAAATGAAACCTTAATGAGATGCAGGCTCTTATGTGTAGCTGTCATTAATCTTTCTCTTAAGTTCTTTAATAGGATTATTAGCCTCAAAAAGATAAAAATAATTTTATCTAAGTAAACAGTCAACTATCAGTCTAGGAGCTTTTCTTCCTGAAATATTTGAAGCATCTATCTGCTCTTACATAAACAGAATTTGAAGGGCCTTGTACGTTCTGAAGACAACATCCCTTAGCAGAGAATAAATAGGTAGCTCCAAAGCAAATGCAACATAACTCAGTCAGAAAATGCTACATTCTCCTCTGTTTCTTGTAATTTTACCAACTGAATGCTGTCTTGCCATCACACTACAACATAGCATCTTGTATGTGCACCATGCTATCTCTGTGGTAATATACACAGAGACAATAACAATTCCAAATGGCAATAACTCACTTTTTGAGTGTGTGTGTTTTTATGGAATTTGACATAAGACTTGTATCAGGCCGTGGGTGCTAAAACGATAGCTAAAGACAATTATGCATAGCAAGTTTTCAAAAGAACATTCCTTTACTGCCTTTCCTATGTCACGATGAATAGTTCTAAATCATTTGCAACAATATATTTAGTGCTATTGAAAATTTAAAAAGTTGATACTGGCTTTAAACCTGCAAATAATCAAGTCTGCTACAGGGTTGGGTTTATTTATTTATTTTTTTGCCACAATGAAAAAAAGCATAAATATGCTAATTGCTTCCAGCTATTTAGTTTATAAAATATGACTTGTAGAAATAAAGTTTTTCTTGAACTAAAATTAAAATTTCAGGAAGGGAATATCTATGAGTTGTATATGTAAATGCTACAGAGGTGTATTGCAAAAATGGATGATTTTTTAAAATGTAAAAATCTATTAATGAAAAGTACATAATGGAGATTTCTTCTCAGGATCATATTCATTTGCCTGCTTCTGTTTCTGAAAGATGCACATTTGTCTGTTGGACTTTAAAAATTAATACAGCCATACATAAGGAAAAATCAATGCCATATGCATATACAGTAGAATGAAAGATATCCTGTACAGTTTTGTGCTGTATTTGAAGTCTGCAGTCTTTGGAACACTATATTCCATTTCTGTATAAAATATTTATGCTGTATTTAACTATCTTTTAGCTTTTTTTTTTGTCTAGTCAACAAAAGTGACATTCTTTTTAACATCTGGTATGTATTGATTATTTTTATTTCTATCTGAGAACGTGAATAAAAGTAGAAAGATCACTGTGTTAGCTGAAATTAAGTAGATACTATATTCTGTATAGTTTAATAGGAGATATTCTTTCTTTGTTTTGATCCATGCAATGTGAAACTTAGTTTTTAAGGTATTTATTTATTTATTTATATGTAAGCTAAGTCCAAAATTTAAGACAATTCTAGCCACAGATACATTCATGAAATTTCCATTGACTTATCATGGAGATATGACCTGTATCGGGGTTGAAACCTGGTTCTATTATAGGTTTCAGAGTAACAGCCGTGTTAGTCTGTATTCGCAAAAAGAAAAGGAGTACTTGTTTAGTACTTAGTTAGTCTCTAAGGTGCCACAAGTACTCCTTTGGTTCTATTATAGACCTTATTTTCAATCCCATTATAAATTGGTTTGGGTTGGCTTGAAAATTGCAAGTCTAACTCTGACTGTTAAGGATTTTTTTTCTGCAAATTTAAAGAATTATTATTCACATCTGGTTACCTTCCCAAGACTTGAAGAAAAACTCTGTGAAACTGGAAAGCTTGTCCTTTCCACCAACAGAAGATGGTCCAATAAAAGATATTACTCACCCATCTTATCTTTCTCATATCCAGGGAACAATATGGCTACAACAACACTGCAAACTATTTATTATTAATTATCATTATTGTTTTATTATGATTTAATTTGCAGGTCATTAACTTTTCCCCCATTTGATTTGTGCATGATATTCCTTTGAGGGCCTCTGCCTTATATTACAGGTTGCTACTTTCCCATTAAACTTTCCACATAATTAAATTATCTGGAAAATTTTAACTAACACAGTGAGGGCTTTACATTTATTCACATGCTCAAATAGAAATTTAAAAAAATCAGTACATCTCAAATTTTAAAAAGAATGTCATTTTTATTGGCTAGTGCTGGCTGTTTTTCAAAAAAAGAGCTTATAATTAAGCAAAGTTATTAATGATTGTTGCCTATAACTAGAGTTGCCTGGTGGCTCTGGTCAGCACTGCTGACTGGGACATTTAAAGTCCGGTCGGTGGTGCAGCGGGGCTAAGGCAGGCTCTCTGCCTGCCCTGGCTCTGCACAGCTCCCTGGGAGTGGCTGGCATGTCCGGCCGCTAGGTCCAGGGTCAATCAGGGAAGCTTCATGTACTGCCCATTCCCCAGGCGCTGACTCTGCAGCTCCCATTGGCTGGGAACCACGGCCAAAGGGAGCTGCAGGGATAGGGCGCAGGCAGCGTCCACTGCACAGAGCTGCCTGGCCAAGAGGCCGGACATGCCTGCCGTTTCTGGGAGCAGCGCAGGGAGTCTGCGTTAGTTCCGCTGCACCGCCAACCAGGAGTCACCTGAGTAAGTTCAGCCCAGCCGGAGCCTGCACCCTGAACCCCCTTCCCCAGATTGGAACCCTCTCCTGCACTGTAACGCCCTTCCAGACCCCACACCCTCACCCACACCCCAAGGCCCTGCACGAGGTCAGAAACCCTGCCAGCATCCTAACTCTCTCCCTGACCATGCACGCCATACCCCCATCTGTACCCCAACCCCCTCTCCCAGCCCTGAGCCCCCTCCCAGAGCCCTCACCCCCATCCCAACCCCCTGCCCCAGGTCAGAACCCCCTCCCGCACCCAAACTCCCTCCCGAAGCCCATACCCCGCACCCCTTCCCGCACTCCAACCCCCTGCCCCAGCCCTGAGCCCCCTCCTGCACTTCAAATCTCTTGGCCCCAGCCCAGAGCCCCCTCCTGCACCCCAAACCTTCATCCCCACCTCCATCCCAGAGCCTGCACCCCCAACCAGAGCCCTCACCCCCTCACCCCCTCCCACACTCCAACCTCCTGACCCAGCCATGTGAAAGAGAGTCAGGGTGGTGGAGAGTGAGCAATGGAGGGAGGGGGGCTGGAGTGAGTGGGGGCAAGGCCTCAGAGCAGGGGCGGGGCCTCAGGGAAGGAGCGAGGCAAGGGTGTTCAGTTTAGTGCAGTTAGAAAGTTGGCAACCTACCTATAACATTAATGGTTACTGTCTGTCTGAGCAGTTTGCCTTCTGATGGCTAGTGGCAGTTGGGCCTTGACCCTGCAAGTATTTCTGAATGGGCAGTCGTAAGCCCACTTCAGGATAAGGGGCCTTAGAGATAATACAACATTCCCCATATAATTTATAACTGTAATTGAGCTATTTTGTCTGCTCAAATTTCACAGATCTGTGAGGTGAGAGGTGTTTTTTTTTATATATATATAAGGTTCAAGTCCCAGTTTGACAGTTTTTTGTGGTTTCGAGTTTATAGGCCACTAAGTTAGAAAGTAGTTGGTCAAACTATTTTAACATCATTAATGCTTAACAATGACACCTTTTAAACAATAGTCACTTGGGCAATTTTTTTTTTTTAGCTATAAAACAGAATATTGAAACACTTCAAACTTTGCATGGACATAAATACCGTCAAAATTCAAAAATCTCATTTACTGAAATTACGTTTTGTGAAGTTTTTATGGCTTCATGAATATTTCACAAAATCCTTGCAGAATAAGGAAAAGTGAGGGAGAAATAGGAACTCCCAGAAGAAATCCTAAACTCTGCAGGACTGTGCAAGGTTGGAAGAATCAGGGACTTCAGAGCTCCAAAACAACAGGGCAAGAGGTAGGAGAATCCAATGGAACTAATGATCAACACAGATTAGAGCTGTCATTGGCACCTGTAGGGCAATATGAGCGAGAGGGCAGGCAGGGCTGTAATGTTCCTAAACTTCACATTTCATGGAGACAGGGAGCTTTTCCAGAAACATAATTAAAGCATCAGTACCACACGAGATCTAGAGGAAAGCCCATGCTGAGTGGATAAAATAAGAACAAAAACAAACCTTCCTGAAGTTTTGAAATGGTTGAGGATTTCTTTCCTCTCCAATCAAGATCCTTTTCTTACAATGACACTTCTCACCATAAAACTTTCCCAAATTAATTCTTAGAGCACATCTTTTAGAAAAAAAAATCCCAGCTTGATTTAAAAATGATCAGTGATAGAGAATCCACCAAGACCCCTGGTAAACTCTGGAGCTTCCCTACAACCCAAACAGCAGAAGGCACCATAAAATTCTCAACTCCTGGCATGTGAAAAATAATTTCCACCCTTCCCTGTGAACTGCTAATCTAACACAAAGGGAAGGATCTCCCTTCCATTATAAAATGCAGCTAAGAAAGACTGAATGGAAGGATTATTGGGTCCCAGTGGTACCTACCTGCTGCACTGGAAAGACCAGCAGGCCATTCAGCTTACATCTGAAGAGGAAGACAGCTGTGAGAGAACTCGGGAAGGAAATAGGCAAGATGTTATGGTCATCCTTGTCTCCCCTCCTCAGTAGTGAGAAAAACTGGTAGAGGAAGGATGATCTTCTGGCAAGGGCACTGGACTGGGAGTGATGAGATTTAGATTCAATTCCTAGCTGTTCCACAGACTTCCTATGTGACCTTGGGCAAGTAAATTTAGCCTCTCTGCGCCTTAGTTCCCCATCTGAAAATGGGGATAATAATCCTACCCTACCCCAAAGGGTAGCTGAGAAGATATGCTCATCAATGTCGAGGAGGAGCTCAGATGCTATAATAATGAGGGCCATATAACTAGATAGAGACATATAAGTAGCTAGAAAGCTGCACAGTATATGTGTGAGGTGCATTATGAAGCCTGATGTAGGAATCTCATGCATTTGAATCAGTCAGATACACTTTGGAGAAGAGTCCAGAAATTTGCATGCTTATGTGAACCTTTCAATCTTGTGAAGTGTGCACACCATTAATCAGAATGTGCAATCTACCTTAACGTCTCCTTCTCAATAACCCAGCGACTTGCTTTGCAAAGCAGAAGCGTCTCAGTTTTATTGCACTGACTGAGGCAGCTTTTCCAATTTTTTCAGCTGGCACTTTTCAGCATTCAGCTGTTTCCCACAAAGATCAGCTCTTGACTCTCATAAGGATTTTCACTTTCAGGACTCCGTGGCTAACCTTTATGGATAATGTGAAAATCAGAAAGTGAAATCCTATGTAACTGCCTTTTTAAAACATTATAAGACATATATTGGGCTAAGTCCTCAACAGGTGGAAATCAACCTGACTACCTCTCCCTGGTTGTTGTTTTTTAAAATTTGTTTCTGTTACTGATCTCTACATTATATCATTTATATGATTTTTTTTTTTAGAGATTTGTAATGAGTCGATGACGAAATTATCACATGAGCAACTTGAACCCACAAGTTATAAGCCCGTTATGGCTTGATACTAAGTGCATGAAAATCAATGCAAAGATTATCAGGCCCTAATTCAGTACCCAAAGAAATTACCCCAAAAGTATTGCCTGGGATAAGGAGAATGGGGGGAGGTAGAAGACATGCAGAACCGCTGACAAGTCATGGAGAGAGGAATGCGGCGCACACAGACCCCCCCGCAAGGCATAGGGTTGCCAACTTTCTAATCGCAGAAAAATGAACAGCTTTGCCCCGCCCCTGCCCCTTCTCTGAGGCCCTGTCTTTTCCTTGCCTCTTCTCCAAGGCCCTACCCCTCACTCACTCTATCCCCCTGCCCTCCGTCACTTGCTCTCCCCCACCCTCACTCACTCATTTTCACAGGGCTGGGGCAGGAGGCTGGGGTACAGGAGGGGGTGAGGGCTCCGGCTGGGGATGCAGGTTCTGGGGTGTGGTGAGGATGAGGGGTTTGGGGTGCGGGAGGGGCTCCGGGCTGGGGCTGAGGGGTTTTGGAGGGCTCTGGCTGGGGGTGCGGGTTCTGGGGTGGGGCCGGGGATGAGGGCTTTGGGTGTGGGAGGGGCTCTGGGCTGTGGCTGAGGGGTTCAGAGGGCTCTAGCTGGGGGTGCAGGCTCTGGTTGGGGGTTCAGGCTCTGGTTGGGGCTGGGATGAGGGGTTTGGGGTGCAGGAGGGGACCGTGGGCTTGGGCTAAGGGGTTCAGAGTGCAGGAGGGAGCTCAAGGCTGGGGCAGGTAGTTGGGGCATGGGAGGGGGGAGGGGTGAAGGCTCCGAGCGATGCTTACCTCAAGTGGCTACCGTGAAGCAGCAACATGTCCCTCCGACTCCTAGGCCAGGGGACCAGGGGCTGTGCAGTTCCTGACCAATGGGAGCTGCAGAGCTGGCGCTAGGGATGGAGGCAGTATGCGGTGCTCCCATGGCCACCCCATATGCCTAGGAGCCGGCGGGACATGCTGGCCATTTCCCAGGAGCCGTGCTGAGCCTAGTAGGGAGCCTGCCAGCCCCACGCCAACTGGACTTTTAACGGCCCAGTCAGCAGTGCTGACTGGAGCCGCCAGGGTCCCTTTTTGACCGGGTGTTCTAGTTGAAAACTGGACACCTGGCAACCCTACGAGGGCATAAAGAAGGTAGTGTTTGTTGGAGGGAGTCTCTGAAATAGACTGGGAAATACAAGAAGCCCTCAGTGTGTGCACACACTGCACTAAACCTACCTAAGCAATGAAGCTTGTGACCCTCTCTTATAGGAAACAATCCTGCATTGGCAAGGTATAAGCAAGATGATTGAATAGGTGTCTCTTTTGTATGTCTAATTTCAAGCACCACACTTTCACAGATGCTGCTTTCTTATGCACGACACAAATGCATCAACAAAAACCCTCATAAAGGCCCTGCCTTACCTTCCTTCCTAAGGTAGTGACGAAGAGTCATGGAAATAAATAATTATGCTACATTTCTATGACTCTTTATCAGTTGAGAAAGTAATGGGCTCAGAAGGGAATTTTTAAAGTAGAAAATAAAAGGGGAATTTCACACACTGTTTGACAAGCAGAGTGGTCTCCCACCACTAGATTTCCCTTTCCCTCTGTTTACAGATTTTTTTTTACCTTTTAAGCTGTGATTGAGACTATTTGATCTGAATGATTTGTAAGTGGTTTAAGGATTTGTCTTAACAATCATAACTGGGGATGTGTTAAACTGCTGTAAACTTGCCTAATTGATGTGAAAAAATATTTTTGGATCCTAGAAGACATGAATTTCCCCATATGGGCCTGGGAAGAATCCTTCATTTTTAAAAGAGGAAGGCAGAAGGAAGCACATAAAAATAACCAGGAGGTTTTAGAAGAAAACAAGTAAAACAAATTGGAAATCTTTTAATTAAAAAAGAAAATCTGAACTGAGAGTAACAAGGAAAGTGTGTAAAGGCTAAAGTTGATGCAGGCGGTTAATGATGCTCAAGTATTTATTAAACCAGTAAATTTTAGCAGAGTAGCAGTGGCAGAGAGGGTTTATAAACAAGCAGTTTATGATTGTAGAGTCATTGGTGTTGAAAGGAAAAGGCTGATGGTGAGTATTTGGAATGAGGGCAATGTTTGTTTTAACTTCAGCAATAAAATTAGAACCTTGGCATATTGGAAAGTGGGCTTGATTTGTGCTTGAAGGAATCAGATAGATCTAAAGAAGATCTGCAGTAGATTCAGGTGGGTAGCAAGCAGATGGTAGGGTTATTAGACAAGGGCAAAAGTTCATCTATTCTCCTATCCTGTCCTAGACAGTGATATATACCAGATGCTTCAGAGGAAGGTACCAAATCCTATAACGAACAATTAGGCCCATAGGAGAAGCTTCTTTCTAACTCTCACCAATCAGTTGTTGACTTTTGCCTTGAGTCATGAAGAGTTATATCCCTTTTACACTTTAATTGTATCTAACATACCTGTGGAGCACCTAGACAAGAGCACTAGAGAGTAGATGACTGGCTGAGGGAAGAGCGTGAGCTCAACTTCATAAAGGCCAGAAGTTGGTTATTGTGGGTACAGTGATAAGAATTTTAATCTGGAGAGAGAGAGAGAGAGAGAGAGAGAGAGAGAGAGAGAGAGTGTTGCCCTTGATGCTAATGATCTTAAACAGTTTGGAGATATTTGCTAGAAATTAAAACTTTCTACCACTAAGTTTGTAAAAATGGCTGCACAGGCATACAGGAGATTTGTGGGGGAAATACAGGTTAGTGTATTTGAAAGCTTGGTTGAGGTAATGCTTCAAGCAGGAGAAGGGAGTGAACTACAAAATAGTTTGTGCTATAAGAGGAAGGGAGATGAGTGTAATTTGTGATTAGTCTATGACCCCTAACTATACACAAGGGCCTCAATTTCCAGAGTGCCTCAAATTTTGGGACCCCAACTTCAGACAACTTAAAAGGGATCTGCTTTTTAATGGTGCTCAACACAGCTGAAAAGCAGGCTCTGTTAAATGTGTGACAGCTTGGGAACTCAAAATCACTAGTCACTTCTAAAAATTTAAGTTGAGAGCAAAGCAAACTGGCATCTTGGAAATATCAAAAACAATGGTGGTGAACTTAAGCAAGATCTGGGTGTAGAGGGTGTCTAGATGAAAGCTGAACACTTCCTTAGGTGCCTGTAAGCAGTATTTATATAAATATGTGTTTTATTGGAGAATTAATCCTGTAATTAGCATAAATGGCAGTGATTTGGGCTATATACTAGTTAACTGCTTGATTTATTATGATGACCATAATCACAATTCACAAATTCAGATAATAAAAAAATGTCTTTGATACCAACAACTATGTTTAGGACTACTTCCTAAACCAACCAAGTGCTGATCTAGTGAGACGTCAATGAGAATAAAGCATTGAGGTTCAAATCTTGATGTCTGTACTGAGGCATTTCTCATGCAAAACTCTCCTAAGAGTCAGCAGCAATAAGGACAGAGTAAGGACTTTAAGATTCAGCCCATTAGCTCTGAAGAATACAAGAGACTGTGTATCTCTAATATAAAAGGAAAATATTCAAGTGCCTAGCAGACTGGAGAAATTAGAAGAGTTAAAAGAATTACCCTTGTAATGATGCCAAGATCAGTGTCTGCATATGTTATCTGCCATATTAATGTCTGTCTCTATTGAAATTTTTTTTAAATGTTGCACTGATGACTAAGTACACTTTGAATTTTGTGCCAGATCCTCCCCCTTTTCTTCACTCCATTTGGGACTTACTCAACCCCAGAAGGTATCAGCTAAGAGTCCCATTAACTGATGAGTAATTAATGTTGATTAAAATCAATTCTGTGCAGGGTTATGGGGGTGTTGCAAGTGAGTTTTTCATATAACTTACTCTTTAATAAAGCCAATTTGTACTTAAGACCTTTCAGAATTGGACCTAGAGGGCACAATCCTGCCCCCAAACATGCGGGTGAATCATCACTGCACAGCTCTAAAAGCAGCTACTGCTGTATATGAAATAGAGAGATGCACGATATGGTAATAAAACGCAGGCCCAATGCATTTGAAGGCAGAGTTGAACTGAAAATATGAATTGAAGAAAACTAGGCCCATTTTTCACAGCACGGCAATCTGAAAGTTCATATGGAGAAAAACATTATAATGTACTTACTTTGAATTGTATTTCAAAATGAAGTGTTTATTTACAATTGACATTTCTGAGCTAACTGTTTGAGGCAGTCATCTTACAAATTATGTCACTTGCTTGCAAGATGCCTGCAACTCTGGCTTCATATAAAAGATACTGTAAAACCAATTTCCATCTAGCATTTATGCCGGTTTAGCTATTGGAATAGAAATTTTTATGCTTAAAAATTAAAGACTTTGTTTAAAAATTAAACAGTAAAGTCTTCCTTTGATAATTTAAATTACTACAAAAGCAGAAGGGGGAAAAAAACTGATCTGCAATCCCTTCCTTTGGGCTCTAATGATGCTAATATCACAAATGGTGTCCCTTATGCAAGATGATTCCCACCAGCAATTGGATGAAAAGCGCCTGTTGTAATTTGAAATGGTAAAGAACATTTTAGTGTCTTCATGTAAACAGAGTTTCTCATGCTTCATAGTTTAAGAAAACAAAGTTAAAGACAACAGAGGGAAGATGTTTAACTGGATATGGGCCAAGGAAGCTAAGGCTATGTCTAAACTACAGACCCTGTGCTGGCATAGTCCCTGGGGTTGACACTGCATACACCTGCAGAAAGAGTTTTGCTGCCAGTAAACACCACCTCCCCGAATGATGTTAGCTATGCTGACAGATACACTGTGTGTTTTCTCAGCCCAGGTATGTTTCTAGGGAATGTGTTTTTTCACTCCCTTAACTGACATGGCCATGCCAGTGTAAGTTTTAAGTGTAGACCAGGCCTAAAATCAGGTGCAGATCTAGGTTTAAGCTAAGCTAAGGTTCAGGCTCTGGAAAGAGTCAGAGTTAGAGTTTTTACCACAGCTTAAATTTTGCAAACTTTTTTTTGCCAACTATAATATTGTAAATATAGTGTATAACTAATTAAATATTCATTGGAGCAGGGGGGTCTTTATATGCTGGGTCTTTATGTTCTATATGCTGGGTCTTTCACATCCCAAGTGAGTGTTCTAACCACTGGGCTAGAGAGTTATTCTTAATTCTCTCTCTGGCCCAATGACTAATTATTTATACACAGTGGAACAGCTTCAGCAGGAGAGATTGAGAGAGCCATACCCACTAATACCCCATAGCCCAGTAGCTACCACCATAGGCATAGTTTGACTTCTATACTGGGGGGGGGGAGGAAGGGCAGCTTCCATGCCTGCCCAAGGCTTGCACTTTGGGGGACCAGCACACCTCCTAGCTCCCCCAAATTACACCCATGGTTAGGACATACTCTTGGGGGTGGAGGGAGACCTCTGCGGGGGGGGGGGGAAGAGGGATAGCTCAGTGGTTTGACCATTCGCCTGCTAAACCCAGGGTTGTGAGTTCAATCCTTGAGGGGGCCATTTGGGATCTGGGGCAAAAATTGGGGATTAGTCCTGCTTTGAGCAGGGGATTGGACTAGATGACCTCCTAAGGTCCCTTCCAACCCTGATATTCTATGATTCTATGCTAAGTTCAAATTCCTTCTCCATATAAGGCAGAAGAGGGGATTTGAAGGGAGGGTGTCTCCCCACATTCTGGGTGAGTGCTCTAATCAGTGGTCCAAAAGTTATAAGGGAGAGCACCACCACTTCAGCCTCCCATTTGCTTTTTTTCTTGAAAAAGGACTGACCTGGGGTAGGCATCCAACTTGAGGGGCGGGTTCCTGGCTGAGAGTCCCATGCACAGTCAGATGCTGCCTTCTGCCCCACATTTTGAGAGGTGGGTCTTAGGCCACACCCCTCTCCTCATCATTTCCTATTGGCTAGTTTAGGCAGCTGCCCACTCAGCTTCTGTGAATTCCATTCCTGGGTGCCCAGCACTCTATGCCTTTTACTGGGAGCCTGGGCACCTAACTAAAGGTTGTGAATTCCACCTAAGTGTTCAGTGTTGCCATTCTGAAGCCCTCTTGTGAATCCTATCATAAGTATTATCACTTTGTTAAAATGAATGAATGAAGTTATCTTGCTGTGGTCCCATCTCTCTAGTGGATCTTTTTTTTCTCCACATCACAAATTCACCATGCATTTTTTTCATACATATGGTAGGCTCTGCTCACGTTCAAGACAAGGAGAGCAGGTGCTGCTGCTTTGGCCAGACTGCAGTGCGTGGTAAAACTGCAGTGGGCAAATCTTGCATGTTGCCTGGCTCTATCCAGTATTATCAGCCTCCCCTTTTCATGAGCATTCAGGTATTAAATGAAAACCAAAAGTACATTTATGATTACATTGTTCCCCTTCTATAGATGGTGTACAATCAAAGAGCTATTGCACTGTTAACATATTACATACATACACAACAATCTCAGCCAATCATAAAGGAACACACAAAATTGCATTCGCCTTTCTGTTTAGTATTTTTTTTTTAAATCAAACAAGTCTAACGGTGAGGAAGAGGTCAAATTTCAGTGGATTTTATTGATTAGATTTTGTTTACTGCTATGGGGTACACTCTTATGAAAGGCACTGTATAGGGAAAGAATTAAACTAGGCTAGAATGACTCAGGGGCTTCCCAAAGCTTTTAAAGTAATGCTTTAAAATTACATTTGTAAAGGGTAACGTGGGAATCAGTGTACAGCTGTAGGCTGTGGCAAATTCAGGCCCAAAAGCTCTAAAACAATACAAGTAAGCCACTGCAGGTAATGAATTCCATCTTCTGAACAAGAGTTGGCAACTGTTCCACTAAACCTTTGCGTAGATCATGAAAATCTAAATAAGAAACTATTAACTGAGTGTCAAATGGCACCGAACAGCACCTGCCTATTTCAAGGTATAATTCTTTTTACTTGTAACATTTTGTTAAGCTTTGAGAACCAGGGCTAAAACTTCTTCAAAGTCTTAACTACTAAATTATTGTCCATCCATTGGATAGTGACAATAGAACAATACCTACCTCACAAAAAAATAATACAACATGTGTGCTATGAGACATAATTAAATGGGCTTTCAAAGCACCCTGACATCCTTTAATTTCATGTGCAGCGTTATAGAATTTTAAAGTTTCATTACTGTTACCTTTATTGGACTTTTACCCTAGTAAGGATTGAGTACGGATGTCAATACTACATCTATTGTGAAAATATGAAGTACGAGAAAAACTAATTTTTATTAGTCTCAAAAATCAAGAGGCTGAATTCCAAGGGAGGGACATTCACCCATCTTTAAACTGCCTTATGGGGAGAACTCAAGTCACTCTCTGAGTAATAACTAACTTTGCGTATGTCTAAACTGCAGCTGGGCTGCAGCTCCCAGCCCAGTAGACAGATGTGTAGTGGGGCTCAAGCTAGCACACTAAAAATAGCAGTGTGGACACCACAGCTCCGGCAGGATTGATTCGTACCATCTCAAATAAATCCAAACGGAAAAATATTACATGCACAGTTCAATGAATAATGAATATGAAAAAATGAACAATAATCTTTTTAGGCTTTGAATGACACCAAAAAATAATAATAGAAAAGAAAAGCCCCCAGCTAACCGTTCTCGAACTTATCCGTGTGATTTTAAAGGCTCAGCATTAGATGAGAGAAAAAGGCTGTTCTGCAGATTTGATAAATACCGCTCAGTGATATTGATTAAAATGCATAGCCGATTGATTGACTACACTTGTGGTTTGATGCTAAAAGATGTTCAAGAGAACAACTAACCAAGGTCAGCCAATTTATAGCCGAAAGAGCGAACAGTCTTTATGAAAAGGAGACATTCATATCCCACATTCTGGGAAATATTTTTTTATCTCACACCATGTTCATTTTACACAGTAGGTGTGCTTCAAAGATACACCCGCTAAATTACTTCTGTTCATAATACGGTCCTTTACAAGCTAAAAGCACTTTATACAACACCTAAGATCCAGCCTAAGATCCACTAGTTTGTATGAGTTCCTTAACTTGTTGCTCTGTACCTTTCCATATCTCTTTGTTACCACATCCCAGGTACCAATAGGCCTGAAGGCACCTCCTCAAGCTTGTACCAGGGCAAAACATTCATGTCATTCATGTATCTTGCCTTTGGCAGGTTTTATATTTTCTAATCCCAAAAGCTATGTTTTGCTTTGCAGAGTATTGTGGGATATATATATATATATATATATATATATATATGTCTTGACATAAATGAGCAAAAGTGTTAATATAACTGCCCACAGGCTGGACATAATGCAAATGCACTATTAATATGGTGTGCCTGTGCATAACATATATGTACTGGCTAACAGATATAACTCAAGATAGGGAAAAGCATACACTTTATCTTTATAAATCTTAATACATGCCATCTCTGCTACGCTAGTCAGATATTCCTTTAAAAATTATGTTTGAAATATGGATATTATACATACACATACATGTAAATACATGTATACATTGTGTATGTTATCCTGTGCACTCTGTATAATATTGTAATTATTATTTGTCTTATAGTAGCAACTAGAAATGAGATTGTGGCACCATTTTGCTATGCATTTGTGCACACACACAAAGTGAGAGAGACAGTCCTGGAGCCCAAAAAGTTTATATTCTAAATAGACAAGACAGGCATTGGGTAGGAACAGGAGCAGAGAGGTTAAATGACTTGCCCAAGGTCACGCAGCAAGTTAAGGTATGTCTACACAGCTGGGAGCGAGCCTCCCAGCTTAGGTAGACAGGTTGGAACTAGCATGCTAAAAATAGCAGATACAGCTTGGGCTAGCCATCCAAACTCAGACCCAGGGGTTTGGATGGGCTTGACAGCCCAATCTTCTGCCTGAACTGGACCATCCAAACTATTATTTTTAGTGCTCTAGCTCAAGCTGAGCTAGCGCGAGCCTGTCTACCCAGTCTGGGAAGCTCAATGCCAGATGCAGCATAGACAAACCAATAGAGACAGAGCTCTGGGTCTGCTATTTACATGCTAATTCAACAAAGAGTGTCACATAAGGTCTCTGCTCAAAGCCCATGTCACGGTGGTGGTCATACTCAGTGTGACATGTGTGTGCAGATGATATGTAAGGATATATAAATTGGTAATTCTGTTCTTAAAGCCTGTAATTCTGCAGTTAAAGTCAGGTCACCCAGAGATTGCATGCCTTAAAACAGGTTCCACCAGACAGGAGGTAGGAAGACACTTGTTTCCCTGGCAGAACACTGTGTACAATGGAAAGCTATTTGCATGCTGAATCAAATGCTAATAAAGTGATTTGAGGGACTACAGGAGAAGACATTTATAGAAAGAGGTGAACAGCAAAGTGGGAACCCTGTTTACGAAGGAAGAAGAAAGAACTGGTCTAATTTATATAGGGGAGATGCCCTGGCATCCTTCATCTGGGAAGACAAGATGCCAACGGGCTTGGTTTAATGAAAGGAGGGTCTCAGTCCTTCAGGTTGAAAAATGAGGCAAGAAGGAATTTGGATAAACAGTACCTTATTAGACAAGAGGGACTCTTGTTAGTTAAGTTTAGGATCTACAATGCGTGTTCTGACTTTTTTGTATATGTAACCATTTTGTTTCTATGGGTCCTACTTGCTACTTCTTGAATGTCTATTCTTTGTTAAATAAACTTATTTCTGTTTTCACTAACAAAATAATTTAAGTGCCATGTGTTAAGTTGAGCTGTGGTCTGAGGTGAAACTGGCAAACTGGTGTGTACTAGTCCTCTGGGAGAGGCAGATCTGTGGATACTGTGAGTGCCCAGTGGAACCGGGGTTGGACATGTCAGAGAGATGCTTGGAGAGTATGGGGGTGGAATGTATCTATTGCTATAACTTGCAAAGGGATGGTGAGTGGGTGGAGAGGGAAGTGCTTGTGTTACCTGTGGCTGATCTAATCCGGGAGCTGACCCCTGGCAGGCACAGACAAGGCTTCCTCATACTAAGCGCTGGCGGTGGCGAGGTTCTCACAACCCTGGGTATCCCTGGAATGTGTCCCACCATGGATTCTGTATATGCCTCAAACATTAGAGCAGTGTTTCCCAAACTTGTTTACCTGCCGCATCCACAGGTTTGGCCAATCGTGGCTCCCACTGGCTGCAGTTTGCCGTTGCAGTCCAATGGGGGCTGCGGGAAGCGGCGCGGGATGAGGGACATACTGGGCACCACTTCCCGCAGCCCCCATTGGCCTGGAGCAGCAAACTGCTGCCAGTGGGAGCCACGATCGGCCGAATGTGCGGACGCAGCTGGTAAACAAACCGGCCCGGCCCGACAGGGGTTTTCCCTGAACAAGCGGCGTCCCAAGTTTAGGAAACACTGCATTAGAGAAATTACGTGATCATGATGGTCCCTTCTGGCCTTAGAGTCTGTGAGTCTGTGAGTTTAAATATGGGTTTCAGAGTAACAGCCGTGTTAGTCTGTATTCGTAAAAAGAAAAAAGAAAAGGAGTACTTGTGGCACCTTAGAGACTAACCAGTTTATTTGAGCATGAGCTTTCGTGAGCTACAGCTCACTTCATCAGATGCATAGCATATCGTGGAAACTGCAGAAGACATTATATACACACAGAGACCATGAAACAAAACTTCCTCCCACCCCACTGTCCTGCTGCTAACAGCTTATCTAAAGTGATCATCAAGGAAGGCCATTTCCAGCACAAATCCAGGTTTTCTCACCCTTCCCCCCCCCCCACAGACACACATACAAACTCACTCTCCTGCTGGTAATAGCCCATCCCTCTTTGAAACCTCTCTTTATAATGCGCATGATAATCAAGGTGGGTCATTATGTTACTGGGACTGTTTTTCATCTCTCTATACTTGTCAGGCCAGGGGCCGTAGTCAACATCAGTCCAGCTGTCCATAGCTCAAAGGGAGCCATCAAAAATCTGTAATGACAAGCTAAATTAGCTATTATATGCCTAAAATGTCAACTAAAGAAGTAATGAAGCTCCAGGATCTTTTGTTTACTCCAAATAGTTGCTTCATCCTTGGTTTGCAGTGCTCTCACAGTGGGAACACGAGATACCATTTCAATAGGCAAGTAATTCCTCTGTGCATCGCCTGATACACAAATATGTAGATACTACTCCGCAAATATTTAGACTTTTCAGATCCACATTGAATGTAAGCAACATTCAGAACACCTGAAGTCTGCTCAGTGGTTCATAGAAAATTAGCTGATGGTCTCAGTCAATTACCTAGTGAACTAGTGTCCACATCAAACAAAACGACTGTATTGGCACCCTTGTTAGTAATCTCACCAGAGAAATCAAGGTTTGAATAGGAATACAAACTGAATCAGGTCTGTGTAACCTTAGGCCAATGAAACACAGGTCTTTTTACCCCTACATTCCCGCAGTGACAGACCATCTGCAGCTGTAATCAGATGCCCAGACTTTACAATGACACACCTTTGTTGATAAAGGGCAATTCTAATTTACAACAATCTCTATTTTTGAGAGCTACTCCAGGAGTGAATCGCTAATGTTTTCAGGCCAGACATCTGTCTTTGTTTTTGCCACATTACCTATAGATTATGCTCTTTCTCCTTGCACCAGCATGCTGTATATTGTGATACATACTTTCACACATAGGGAGGGAGATGAGAGAAGAGCATATGAGGAGGCAAGGCAACAGCAGAGAGTAGGAGTCACACCAGTACCAAAAAAAAAGAGCAGGAGTACTTGTGGCACCTTAGAGACTAACAAATTTATTAGAGCATAAGCTTTTGTGGGCTACAGCCCACTTCATCTGTCACCTGCTACAGGACAGGCCCAACAAAGAAAATAACAGAACGCCACTAGCTGTCACCTTCAGCCCCCAACTAAAACCTCTCCAGCGCATCATCAAAGATTTACAACCTATCCTGAAAAATGATCCCTCACTCTCACAGATCTTGGGAGACAGACCAGACCTCACTTACAGACAGCCCCCGCAACCTGAAGCAAATACTCTCCAGCAACCACACACCACACAACAAAAACACTAACTCAGGAACCTATCCTTGCAACAAAGCCTGATGCCAACTCTGTCCACATATTTATTCAAGTGACACCATCATAGGACCTAATCACATTAGCCACTCCAGCAGGGGCTCGTTCACCTGCACATCTACCAATGTGATATATGCCATCATGTGCCAGCAATGCCGCTCTGCCATGTACATTGGCCAAACCGAACAGTCTTTATGCAAAAGAATAAATGGACACAAATCTGACATCAGGAATCATAACATTCAAAAACTGGTAGGAGAACACTTCAACCTCTCTAGCCACTCAGTAAAAGATTTAAGGGTGGCAACTTTTCAACAGAAAAGCTTCAAAAACAGACTCCAACGAGAAACTGCTGAGCTTGAATTAATATGCAAACTAGATACCATTAACTTGGGTTTGAATAGAGACTGGGAATGGTTGGGTTACTACAGATATTGAATCTATTTCCCTATGTTAAGTATCCTCACACCTTCTTGTCAACTGTCTAAATGGGCCATCTTGATTATCACTACAGAAGTTTTTTTCTCCTGCTGATAATAGCTCATCTTAATTAATTAGCCTCTTACAGTTTGTATGGCAACTTCCACCTCTCTGTATGTATATATATATCTCTTCTTACTATATGTTCCATTCTGTGCATCCGATGCAGTGAGCTGTAGCCCACGAAAGCTTATGCTTTAATAAATGTGTTAGTCTCTAAGGTGCCACAAGTCCTCCTGTTCTTTTTGCGGATACAGACTAACACGGCTGCTACTCTGAACCCAGTACCAAAAGCTCTGCAGCACTAGAAGAGTTCCCAGAATGGCCAGTACTAGAAGAGGTGTTATCACTCCTGTCATGGGGAGAGTGGGGGAGTGGAGGGAAGGTATGTGAGATAGAAATTGCAGAGGGTTAAGGGAAAAGACTGATAGGTCAACTACTTTCCTGCCCCTAGAAATTATTATGTGCTGAGTGATGTGCAGAAGTTTGCACTGCCACTGCCTGTTCTTGTATTAATAGAGGACTGAGGGTCAGATCTAGTGTAAAACCAGCATAGCTCCTTTGCAATTAATGGAGCTGTGCCAATTCACACCATCTGAGGATCTGGTTCTCTGTCTTTAGGGTTGTGCAGCTGGCAACATTCATGAGTATTAAATTCACATTAATAGATTCTTCATAATATAACAATGTAGGAAAGGAGTTCAGAGAAAAATGTCTTGAAAATCAGCTACATAGAGGGGATTTAGAAATCTGAATACTGCTCATAGAATGTTGTGAATCTAGGAGTCTGTATAATCATGTCTGCATTGAGACCATCATCTTTGTTTGAATAGCTACTAAATCCTGCTATAAGGGTTTTAGGAAACATTACTTGTGCACCATAATATTTGTTTAGAAATAATATTACAAATCTTTTCAGAACATGCCTAAATATTTATGTTAATGTGATTATTCACAAATTCTTGAAAGGTTCAGCTGTACTCATTTTTTGCATCCTGCAATCTCTGATCCCTCATCAGTTACAAACATCATCTTCCTAACTAAACTGCCAAGGCATGCAGAAAACAGTGTCAGTTACACTGTCAACACTACTGCATCAGGACTTCATTATCTTAATTCATTATCTTAATATGTGGTAACTAAGGCCAGGTCTATGCACAGTTTTTGTACTAATTTAACTATTTTAGTTATGGGTGTTCCTTTTTTTTTTAAAACCAGAGTAGTTATACTAGTACAATCTCTAGTGTGGATCCAGTTATACCATAGTAAAGGAGTATTATACTGGTAAAATGCATTCCCACATGGAAAGGGGATAAGCTATACCACTATCAGATACTTTCATAACAATATAACTGTGCCCAGTCTTGGGGAGTTGTACTATGTTAACTAGACTGATATATTTAAAGCAGCACAACTTTTGTGAATTGATAACCCCTAAGTCCCCAGACCTATACTGTGATTCATGTGGGCAAGTTTCTGAAGCCATGTGGAGTTCCTTTTGGCTATGCACAGGTACAGCACTCCAGCCATGGGGATCACAGTGCAGAATTAGAAAAATTCTCCTGCTGCAAGTGACTGACAGGTCGGGTTCTGTCCCAAAAATGCAAGCAGGCTGAAGTAGCTGTTGTAATGGGTCTGTGGGTCTTAACACAATGAAGAATGGAATATACATTTGAAATGCTGCAGTAGTGGGCTGTCTGGTTTGCTGGAGCTGAAACACCTAAGGTGAAATCCTGAATCCACTAAAGTCAAAGGCAAAAGTCCTATTGATTTCAATTGAGCCAGGATTTCAGCCCTAAAGAATAAATTCGGCTATCAGGGTGTAACATTCTTTAAAAAAAGATTACATTCATATGATTTACTTCTGAAAATTGTATTACAGTGCATATCAGCCAATCAGCTTTCCAGTGCTAAAACCTTATTTATTTTAACAAGAGTTAATAGAAATATTTTTGGACTTTGTGATCTTTGAAGGATAAATAGAGAAACTAATTCACACATTTTTAATACTTGCTATTGATTCTTGCAAAACATTTTCCTGACTTATTTTGTTAACTACTTCACAAAAAGTTAGAGATTTTGCCATCTGGATATTCCAGGGAACAGATTAAAGTATGTTTATTGGACATTCAGTATTAAAAAAAATATTCACTAGTTATAAAACATTACTTATAACTAAACAGAAATAAATTATTAGACACAATATTAATGATCAATTCACTTTCAGTTCCCAAAGAACTTGCTCTCAGTTCATACAGACACTTTGAAGACTAAAAAGAAAAGGAGTACTTGTGGCACCTTAGAGACTAACCAAGCCACAAGTACTCCTTTTCTTTTTGAGAATACAGACTAACACGGCTGCTACTATGAAATCTTTGAAGACTAAATTGTATGCCAGAGTTCCCAGAATGGCCAGTACTAGAAGAGAGATTTTGGTAAACTATTGTTACAATTTAAGCCAAAGACTGTTTCTGATGCCACAGTCTTTGGCTTTGTGGATATGGGGAAAGTGGTGGATATGATATATCTTTACTTTAGCAGAGCTTTTGATACAGTCTCCCACACTATTCTTGCCTGCAAGTAAAAAAAAGTATGGATTGTATGAATGGACTATAAGGTGGATAAAAAGCTGGCTAGATTGTCGGGCTCAATGGGTAGTTATCAACAGCTCGATGTCTAGTTGGCAGCCGGTATCAAGCAGAGTGCCCCAGGGGCTGGTCCTGGGGCCAGTTTTATTCAACATCTTTGTCAATGATCTGGATGATGGGATTAATTGTGCCCTCAGCAAGTTCGCAGATGACACTGAACCTGGGGGAGAGGTAGATACGCTGGAGGATAGGGATAGGGTCCAGAGTGACCTAGACAAATTGGAGGATTGGGCCAAAATAAATCTGATGAGGTTCAACAAGGACAAGTGCAGAGTCCTGCACTTAGGAAGGATGAATCCCATGCACCGCTACAGGCTGGGAACCGACTGGCTAAGCAGCAGTTCTGCAGAAAAGGACCTGGGGATTACAGTGGATGAGAAGCTGGATATGAGTCAGCAATGTGCCCTCATTGCCAAGAAGGCCAACAGCATATTGGGCTGTATTAGTAGGAGCATTGCCAGCAGATCAAGGGAAGTGATTATTCTCCTCTATTCGGCACTGGTGAGGCCACATCTGGAGTATTGCGTCCAGTTTTGGTCCCCTCACTACAGAAAGGACGTGGACAAATTGGAGATAGTTCAGCAGAGGGCAACAAAAATTATTAGGGGGCTGGGGCACATGACTTACAAGGAGAGGCTGAGGGAACTGGGGTTATTTAGTCTGCAGAAGAGAAGAGTGAGGGGGGATTTGACAGTAGCCTTCAACTACCTGAAGTGGTGTTCCAAAGAGGATGGAGCTAGGCTGTTCTCAGTGGTGGCAGATGACAGAACAAGAAGCAATGGTCTCAAGTTGCAGTGGGGGAGGTCTAGGTTGGATATGAGGAAACACTATTTCACTAGGAGGGTGGTGAAGCACTAGAATGGGTTACCTAGGGAGGTGGTGGAATGTCCATCCTTAGAGGTTTTTAAGGCCCGGCTTGACAAAGCCTTGGCTGGGATGATTTAGTTGGTGTTGGTCCTGCTTTGAGAAGGGGGTTGGACAAGATGACCTCCTGAGATCTCTTCAACGCTAATATTCTATCATTCTATAATTGTAACAATAATTCTCCAAAAACCGTTTCTGATGCCACAGTATAATTCTCAGAATTGCTATCTTTTGGGATCAGTGAACCACCTGAGATAAAATATAACTTCTTTAACCTTTGTCTGCTTTTAGAATTAAATTTGGCTTAAATCTGTTTGAGGTACTAAAATGTTTAGTTAAATATGATTTGTCTCCAAGTTTCCATATGTAATCTGACAGGGATCACTGTCTAGTAGTAGCTGAACTGCTGGAAGTCTCTTAAAGCCTGTCTTCATTGATTTCCTGTCCAATTACACAGATGTTAGACTCCTAGGTAAGCTTCACATAACCATTCAAACTTTCAGACACTGTCAAAACCCAAAGTCTACATTTCTGAGGTTTTCTCACCTTAAAAATTATGATATTGATCCTAATTATCAGGGTTTGACATCAGTAGCATAAATATCTATCCCACTCATATGCTTCTATGTGTACTCTTCTTTTTTATTAGGAGGAAAACTTTTAGTTCCCAAACTTGTAGCCTAATCCTGTATTCCATGGGCACCTACACCTCCCATTGACTACACTAGGTAGTATAAGAACATAAGACTGGTCACACTGAGTCTGACCAATGGTCCATCTAGTCCAGTATCCTGTCTTCCAACAGTGGCCCATGCCAGATTCTTCAGAGGCAGTGAACAGAACAAGGAACTTTATAAAGTTATCCACCCTCGCTGTCATCCACTCCCAGTTTCTGGCAGTCAGATGTTTAGTGACACCCAGAGCATGGGACTTATTCCCTGACTATCGTGGCTAATAGCTATTGATGGACCTGTCCTCCATGAACTTATCTAATTCTTATTGAACCAGTTATGCTGTTGGCCTTCACATTCCCTAACAATGAGTTCCACAGGTTCACTGTGTGTTGTGCGAAGAACCATTTCCTTATGTTTGTTTTAAACCTTCTCCCTGTTAATTTCATTGGGTGACCCCTTGTCAAGGTTCCTTCCCCACTCTGAGCTCTAGGGTACAGATGTGGGGACCTGCATGAAAACCTCCTAAGCTTACTTTTACCAGCTTAGGTTAAAACTTCCCCAAGTACAAACTATTTTACCCTTTTGCCCCTGGACTTCCACTGCCACCACCAAACTTTAACTGGGTTCCTGAAAAAATGTAGTTTGGACACATCTTTCCCCCCAAAATCCTCCCAACCCTTGCACCCCACTTCCTGGGGAAGGTTTGGTAAAAATCCTCACCAATTTGCATAGGTGACCACAGACCCAAACCCTTGGATCTTAGAACAATGAAAAAGCATTCAGTTTCCTTACAAGAAGACTTTTAATAGAAGTAAAAAAGAGTCATCTCTGTAAAATCAGGATGGTAAATACCTTACAGGGTAATTAGATTCAAAACATAGAGAATCCCGCTAGGCAAAACCCTAAGTTACAAAAAAGACACACAGACAGGAATATTCATTCTATTCAGCACAGCTATTTTCTCAGCCATTTAAAGAAATCATAATCTAACACATACCTAGCTAGATTACTTACTAAGTTCTAAGACTCCATTCCTGTTCTGTCTCCGGCAAAAGCATCACACAGACAGACACAGACCCTTTGTTTTTCTCCCTCCTCCCAGCTTTTGAAAGTATCTTGTCTCCTCATTGGTCATTTTGGTCAGGGGCCAGCGAGGTTACCTTTAGCTTCTTAACCCTTTACAGGTGAGAGGATTTTTCCTCTGGCCAGGAGGGATTTTAAAGGGGTTTACCCTTCCCTTTATATTTATGACACCCCTGGTTATATGTTATATGAAGGGGTAAATAACATTTCCTTATTCACTTTCTCCACACAATTCATGAATTTATAGACCTCTACAATATCTCTTCTCAGTCATCTCTTTTCCACACTGAACAGTCCTAGTCTTCTTAATCTCTCCTCATATGGAAGCTGTTTCATACCCCTAAACATTTTTGTTGCCCTTTTCTGTACTTTTTCCAATTCTGATATATCTCTTTTGAGATGGGGCAACCAGAACGGCACACAGTATTAAAGATGTGGATGTACCATAGATTTATATAGTGGCATTATGATCTTTTTTTATCTATCCCTTTCCTAATGGTTCCTAACGTTAACTTTTTTTGACTGCAGCTTCACACTGAGCAGATATTTTCAGAGAACAATCCATGATGACTCCAATATCTCTTTCTTGAGTGCTAACAGCTAATTTGGATCCCATAATTTTGTATGTATAGTTAGGATTATGTTTTCTGATGTGCATTACTTTGCATTTATCTACATTGAATTTCATCTGCCATTTTGTTGCCCAGTCACCCAGTTTTGTGAGAGCCCTTATATAATGCTTTATAGTCAGCTTTCAACCTATCTTGAGTAATTTAGTATTTGCCATGTCATTGTTTACCCCTTTTGCCAGATCATTTATGAATATGTTGAACAGCACAAGTCCCAGTACAGATCCTTGGACACTGCTATTAATCTCTCTCCACTGTCAAAACTGATCATTTATTCCTACCCTTTGCTTTCTATATTTTAACCGGTTAATGATCCATGAGAATGCCTTCCTTCTTATCGCATGACTTCCTACTTTGCTTAAGAGCCTTTGGTGAGGGACCTTGTCAAAGACTTTCTGAAAGTCCGGTGCAATGGATCACCTTTGTCCACGTGTTTGTTGATGCCCTCAGCACATTCTACTTGATTGGTGAGGCATGATTTCCATTTACAAAAGCTGTGTTGATGCTCCCACAATATATTTTGTTCATTTCTGTGTCTGGTATTTTTGTTTTTTACTATAGTTTCAAACATTTTGTCTTATACTGAAGTTAGGCTCAGCAGCCTGTAATTGCCAGAATGCCCCTGGAGCCTTTTTAAAAAATGGGCATTATATTAGCTATCTGTTAGTCATGCTGTACAGAGGCTGATTTAAGCAACAGGTTACATACCACATTTTGTAGTTCTCCAATTTCAGAACTCTTGGGTGAATTATTGTTTAATTTATCAATTTGTTCCAAAACTTCCTCTACTGATACCTCAAACAAGGACAGTTCCTCAAATTTGTCACCTAAAAAGAATGGCTCAGATGTGGGAGTCTCCATCACATTCTCTGCAGTGAAAGCAGATGCAAAGAATTTATTTAGCTTCTCGTCAATGGCCTTGTCTTCCTTGAGTGCTCCTTTAGCAACTCAGTCGTCCGGTAACCCCATTGATTGTTTGGCAGGTTTCCTGCTTCTGATGTAGTTTAAAAAATGCTGTTTGTTTTTTATCTCTTGCTAACAGTTCTTCAAATTCTTTTTTTGCCCTTGCTAGAATTTATTCTTCTTTCTATTTTCCTCAGCAGGATTTCTCTTCCATTTTTTAAAAGATGTCTTTTTGTCGCTAATGACCTCTTTTACTCTGTTGTTTAGCCATCATGACATTTTTGATCATCTTACTTTGTTATTAATTATTTATTAATTATTATTATTATTGTTATTGTTATCATTTATTTTATTTGGTGCACACATTTAGTTTGAGCCCTTATAATGGTGTTTTTTAAAGAGTTTTCATGCATCATGCAGGCAATTAACTCTTTTGATTGTTCTCTTTAGTTTGCTTTAACTAGCCTCCTCATTTTTGTGTAGTTCTTTTATTTGAAGTTAAATGCTACTGTGGTGGGTTTCTTTGGTATTTTTACACACACACACACACACACACACACACATACACACACGGAAAAGATGTGCAATGAATAGAGAATCAGTCTGCTAATTGACTCATCTCTACCTTTGCATTTCTTAAAATATTGAACTATTGAAACATGTGCATAAGAGCTTTGTATACTGATTATATTATTCACTTATAGAAACTGTTGCCCAATTCCTTACAGAAGGACAAAATTCTCTGCTGTCATAAGTTACATCAACAAGAATTTGGCCCTTACTGTTTGGGATTAATTTAGCAACAGTGAAAACCCCTTACATCCATTTGTTTGTTTATTTTGGGATTTATAAAATACATTCCATTACATGCTGTAGTTGTAGTGAGGGCAGAGTGGCCTCCCTCTCACCCTGATGAGGAGGAACTGCCCCAAAGTCCTTGCTGGGTGGAGCCAAGCCAGGCCCGTCCTCCCATGCCAGAAGTGGACGGGTGGGACAGGAAGTATAAGAGGGAGGCTATGCACCTCAGTTGGGTTGCAGTCACTGAAGGAGGAAGATGTCTCTACCTCGCTGTACAACTCCAGACCAGAGACCAAGCTGTCCAGCGCCCCGCCTCCAGAGGAGACCAACTGTAGAGAGGAGTTGCTGGAAAAACCACCCGCCATTTACCCCAACAATATGGGGAACTACAGAACCATGCCAAGGAAGGGTGGTAGGAAGTAGCCAAGGGGATCTAGACATTAATCTGGTTATGTGGCCAGAAAACAAGTCAGCATTTTTTGGTGACTTTCCCGCTGACCTTGTGGTGGGACTACCTACCACTATTAGAGCCTGGGATTGGGACCTGGTGGAGTAGGGTGGGCCTGGGCCCCCCTACCCTCTGCCAATCCCCTCCCCTTCAAGGTTGAAGCCTACTCACCATAGGCTAGAAGGCCTGTACCTTGCCTGTGGCTTATTGCTTGGCAGCAGCCCAGAAGGCCAGAGCCCCAGACTGTTTGCTGTCTGCACCAGTCTGAAAGCTGCAGCTAAAGACTGCTCATTGCTCTTCCCGATCCAGAGAGCCAAAGCCTTAGGCTGTAGGTTACTGTATCTGTAATTTTCACTCCATGCATCTGAAGAAGTGGGTTTTTTACCCATGAAAGCTTATGCCCAAATAAATCTGTTAGTCCTTAAGGTGCCACCATACTCCTCATTGTTTTTGTGGATACAGACTAACACGGCTACCCCTCTGATAAATTGCACTATGCTGATTTTCACCAGCTGAGGATCTGACTTAATATTGGTATGCATAAAAAAATAGATACCAAAAGCAAACTAAGACCAGTTGGTGCCTACTTTCTTTTTCCCACTCACTGTCTCATTACAGAAATGCTGCACCAAAGAAGAGATCATTGACCAACGAGAGTCTCACAGTCTTAGTGCTATGAAGACAGTGACAATTTATATGCAAAACCTGACAAAATACAAACTATTATCTTTTATGTTATATATTTAATATACAATAATTTGTTCCTGTGTCATAATTTATCATTATCACATCCTGTACTGAAAAGTCTTGAATGTTGCAGTGTATCAAAAAACAATATGATACAACATATGTGTGAAAATCATGCATCCTATGAATGAACTGAAAAAAAAGTTGATTTTTTTTTTAGGATTACAGTATTGCCAACCCTAAATATTCAAAAACCATGATTCAGATCCCTCCAAAGTAATGAAATTGGCTTCATTGTGAGATTTAAAAAATAACATTTGTTGAGTTATTGTTATTTTCCCTCTGGTTTTTGAACCTTTAGGGATCATGTTATATCAAGTCTTTCCCTGGAACCATGAGGGGAGGAACTTATTTATTTTCTAAATGACTGCTGATATTCTTACATAATAAGCACGACTTCAGGAACTGGGGCTTTAAGAAAGACACTAAATATTATGAGACATAGTGTAATATCATGAGAATTGGCAACAGAGGGATTAGAAAGGGCCATATTCTCTATTTCTCCCCTGCTCACTTCTGCCCCCACCCTTTGAACAGAAGATATTAATAATTCCTATTAAAATCTATGGGAGTCACTCATATTATGCAAAAAAACCCCACCCCAGATTCTGTTCCACATCCTTCATAATTTTTAGGATTCTTGTGATTCGTTATTCTCACCTTCTGCTCACTCATAAAGGCCCAATACTATATCTGTGTGTCTCTCTTGACATGATGATGGTGATACTTTATTATTTCTAGAATACCAATAGCCACTCCAAACTCTGCTGAGCACATGTGAACTGTGCTTTGCAGAGGTGTACTACACATTTTCTGTGGATTTTCACAAGGATGGCAAAAAGCACATCTCTGGCATCCTTTGCCAAATTTCAGATCCCTGCTCCAAAGCATGGAGGTGCTGGAGCTTTCCAGTGAAATGGTTGTGAGAATCCTTTAACATGAGAAAAACCATGTGTTTTCACCTAACGTTCTCAGAAATGACTGTTTACTCTAAAATTAGGAAAAAAAAAAAACAGCAGACAACAGACACTGAAAATTTGTGCCATAACAGCCAAAAACAGCCATAACAGTTTAAGGTTGGCAAAGTTTTACAAAACAGCGAAAATGAAAAGCATGAGGTAACCATTACTATAGGCCAGGCTTTCAGCTCCACCTCTATAATTTGACTCTTTAAAGTGGCCTTTTTCATCTCCCTCCTCTCTCTTTCTGACTCTGAAAGATGTCCCCTATATGAAGGCAACAGGGTAAGGAAGGAAGTGTAACAGACGAACGTGAAACTTCTGAGTCATCATAGATGACAAAAGAAAGGGAAAATGTGATCAGAAGGCTTTCTCTCCCACCACAGTCCCCTTCACATACACTTCTGCCTACTTCTGTTAGAGAAGCTGTACAATAAACTGAGAAAAAAAAAAACATTCCCCTAAATTTACACCTATTGGCACAGATACTTTATATAATGCAATCCAAACTTTCCTAAGAAAATGTGATTTACTTCCATCAAAGATATAAGCTGTCTCATGACTAATGAACGACTAAGTTAGAAGCAGAGCGAGCTTTGATTTAAGAGAACTGACAAGAAGTTTCTCTGTTTCATTAATAAACAATGTACATTTCTAACCCTTTGCTTTGAAAAAGTAGCCAAGGAAACAAACAGCACAAAGGCTCAAAGCCTATAACTGATTTTTCTCAAGAAATTAGGCTTTTCCTAAACATAAATTAATCACAGTCTCCACACCACAGTCAGCTAGTTTTATACTTTGAGGTTGGTGAAAATAATGGCCATAGGTCCCGCATTTTTTAGGAGGATCCACATTAGTTTGCAGATGTGGTGATGACTGCCACCAAGGCTGCTGCGGCTTCCACTAGGGCAGGGGTAGGCAAACCACGGCCCGGATCCGGCCCCTCAGGGCTTTGGATCTGGCCCGCGGGATTGCCCCCTGTGGTGCTGCAGGCCCCGCGCCGCTCTGAGAAGCGGCCAGCACCACGTCCCTGGGGTACCTGGGGTGGGTGGGGGCAGAGGGCTCTGTGCTTTGCCCTTGCCTCCAGGCACCGCCCCCCGCAGCTCCCATTGGCCGCGAACCGGGAACTGCAACCAATGAGAGCTTCAGGGGAGGTACCTGGAGGCGTGGACAGGGAAGTGCACAGAGCCCTGTGCCCCCTCCTCCCGCAGGGGCCACGCAGGGACATGGTTCTGACCGCTTCCCGGAGCACCGTGGCGTGGAGCCAGGGCAGTATGCAGGGAGCCTGCCCTGACCCCAGTGCATGCCGTTGCCACCCTGGAGCCGCTGTGGGGCCAGAGCCTGCATCCCGAACCCCTCCTGCACCCCGCCCCCAAACTCCCTGCCTGTACCTTGCACTCCTCCTGAACCCTAACTCTCTGCCCTGAGCCCCCTGTTTTACCCCACACCCCTCCTGCACCCCAGTCCTGAGCCCCCTCATACATCCCACACCCCTCCTCTGCCCCAATCCCTTGCCCTGAGCCCGTTCCTGCACACCGCACCCCCTCCCATACCCCGCACTCCCTCCTGCACCCCAACCACCTGCCCCGGCCCTGCATACAATTTCCCCACCCAGATGTGGCATTCAGCCCAAAAAGTTTGCCCACCGCTGCACTAGGGTCATGGCTAGTTTACAGGCATGCTATGTGCAGGCAGTGCAGGATCTCACCAACCCTCTCTTCGGAGGGTCCACTCACTGCTTGCTACCTTCCCCCAAGACTGCATAAGCCTATGGAGTTTGTCAGCTGCCTCCCTCCCCCATTCACAAAGGGATAGGGCAACCTTCCAACATACAGTTCAAAAAATCATTATCTGGCCCTTTGTCCCTTCTAAAAATAATTGCTGTCATAACATTGGCTTTAGTTAATAGATCACTATTTACCTTCTTAACTGTGTATGGAGATTTTTCTCTAAATTTCCTTCTTAAAAAAAAAGGCCTAAAACTTCTCAGTATTACTAAAGTTATTTGTATTTAAAGTGTTAAGGCCCTGAAAAAGATCAGTTAATTAATTAATTAATTAATTAAAGCAAAATCCTATAATCTACACTGTGGTTACCATTAAAATATAAAGATTTGTTATTTGTAGATAATTCATGTGACCATAATATTCACAGACTGATCACCATAAACACTGCTGTGACACAATTTAGGCAAAAGGTAAAACTAAAATTTTAGCTTGTCATCCCTACAGTATTCATATGGGATAAATCTCTTACAAGCATTCCTCCTCCCTTCCCATTCCCTCTATTTGGATTTTAAAATCAGTTTATAAAAAAAACATTGACTCCCCCATATAACCCAAGTAGCTATAGGATACTGTAGCAATGAGTCAGGATAGGTCCCATAAGCAGGATTTCCTGCTAGTTGCCCAACTCCGATCAGAGGGTGAACCATTGGGTCAGGGATCTTTACTCCTGCACCTCACACTTCAGAGGACCTCCCCATAAACATCCACAAAGCTATCTCATTATCTTCAAAAATCTCATTATCTTCATTATTTTAGAGGTTTTTAAGGCCTGGCTTGACAAAGTCTTGTCTGGGATAATTTAGTTGGTGTTTGTCCTGCTTGAGCAGGAGATTGGACTAGATGACCTCCTGAGGGCTCTTCCAACCCTGATATTCTATGATTCTATGAAAACTCTCCTTTGCAGTAATGGCCACTGGTGCGCTGATACCACTGCTGATCACACTAACCAATATTGTCTCACAGTTTCCATTTACTCCCTCCTATGTCTGTCCAGACCCATTTGTTGTCTCTTGTCTGATGCTTAGACTGTAAGTTCTTTGGAGCCAGGAATGTCTTTTTTGTTTCATGTTTGTACATTACGTAGCACAATGGAGTCCTGATTCATGACTAGAGTTCCAAGGAGCTATAGGAATACAAATAATAACACAGAAACCTCTATTTCAGCCCTGACTTATTGAAGTTGACAGACTCTTCAGGAATCATAGACCTTATGGATCTCACTGGTCCTCCACACGAGATCAGTCCGCAGAAGTACTCTCTGGGGCTTTTAATTTACTTCTTTGCTCCTACATAATTCCTCTATCACTACCTGCCGAGGATCCTGGAAAGGCTTATATTAGAAAGCCAGTATTAGCTTTAACTTTATCTGTTACCATGGCTGCACAATATATATTTGGTAAGTTTCAACATACAATATTTAAAGTAGAAGTATAGCATTATAGTATTATATTTTCTGCTCGATGATAGTCATTCATAAACCGCACCTTGGGAAACAGCTTCTTTAACACCACCCAAGGTTATTGCTTTACAAAGTGTAAGAAGGTAAATCATTGGCATTTGACTCCTAGGAGAGCCATAATAAAACAATACAAGAGACGTTTATAGCTTCCCCCCCATTTTTTTGCTGACAGCTGACTGTGGAGATAACATATATTGTTTTCATTTCTGTGCACAGTAACCCACACTAGAGTTCATAAAACCTGTGCATGTTCTTTGTGATTCAACAAACTCAGTAAATGGTAGAAATATATTAAGCTTGCACATCTTTAGTAGGAATGTTAGGGAATAAACAATGACCTACACAAGAAGCCAGCTCTCGCAGGGATATAAAGTAGATTGTCCATTGTAACAGAAGACTTCCACAAGAAAGTGGTACACTAGCTGACATTCAGATGTCAACCTGTGCTGTTGGACAACAGGAGAGGCACCAGAGTATCCAAGTATCTGCTACTGGGGTGGACAATTGGTATATGCTGTGAGAATCCAAGTGCAAAGCTAGGGGGAGATATAATATAGTATAGAAGATATCTAGATTTGTATTTGAAGGACTTTGGTCTATAAGTTCTTTAGCTCTCAGATACAGTACAAGGACCTCCACAGAAGTTTGGGATTTAACCTTAAGCCACCTCTAACTGTTCACTAGGTAAATCTCTTGTTGGGATCTGAACATATTTTGTAATCAAATATTTGCCTTCCTCACCCCCAAAATAAAAATCTAATAATACTAGCCTACTGTACACTGACTTAATACACTAAGAATGGGACTTAAATTCAAAAATATTCAATGTGGGTCTAACTTTGCTCCTTTTAAAGTCACTGACTGTTAGGTCAACACTGAGAAGTTTTGAAAAATCCCACCCTATGTATACAGTAGCATACACTGTAGTAGTCATGACAAGAAATGTGATCCCTCCCTATGGAGCAGCTAAAGTATGTATTGTACCTGGCTCATGGTAGGTTAGAGCACTCACTTGAAATGTGAAAGAGTCAGATTCAAATCCCTGATCCACATCAAGCAGAGCAAGGATCTGATCTTGGGTTTCACATGCCCCAGGTGAGTGCCCTAATGATTGGCCTAGTATGTGTGATTTAGGCATGCTTAGAGTACACCGAATAGTTCAGGCCATAGTTGGAAGATAGCCAGGGGAGCAATTTGAGAATCCCACCAGAGGTTAATCCTCCAAACAGCTCCTTAGCTGTGAAGAGGCTTCGGGACTTAGGCTTTGTGCATGCCCACTGGTCGAAACTAAGGCATCTATGGGAAATTAGGAGCCTATGGGATTAGGTGACAGCTGAGTAAAGGGGTTGAGAACGTCAGTGGTGCCTAAATGTTTGAACTAGGCACCTAATGGGGCAGTTAGGTGCCTTTGTGAACCTGCCCATTAGTACCTAACATGGATATAGGAGCTTAATTTTAAGCCCTTTAAAAAAAATCCTGGCCTACTGTGATGGGCACTATATAAACCTTCGATAGAAATATGAGAAGTACTCTTACAGCTGCTCTTTCCGAGATACAAAACAACATGTTAATTGCTGTGGGCATGCCTCCCAAACTGCCCACCATAGTCATTACTGTTAACTACAAGAGCCTAGCAAATACTAGTAATACCATTCACTTGCTAGTAGTAGATATTTAATTATCATTTTGGTTTACTAAGATCTGTGTGATTTTTATGATGGAAAACTCAACTTAACAAAATAAAAATAAAAATAAATAATAATAATACCTACCTCTTAGATGGTGCTTTTCATCAGTAGATCTCAATGCACTATACAAAGAGGACAGTATCATTATCCCCATATTAAAGATGAGGACACTGAGGCACAGCGATGAAGTTACTTGCTACGGTCACAAGTCTGTGGCAGAGCAGAGGATCACAGCTCAGTGCTCTATCCACTAGGAAACACTGCCTCCCACATAACACTGAGACAATTCCTCTCCTTCTTTATTCTTATTCACAGCTGGCCTACCTCATCTACAAATTGTTATTCATCCTGGGTTGGCTCAGCTACTCTAGGCAGCAAGTTAAGGGGATGGAATGAAAGCTCAGAACATTCCAAGCCCCTCTCCACCCACCTGCTCCAAGGAGGAAGTTGACAACTAGTCCCATATACTACTAGGGGCCCAGATTCAGGGACATGTAGAGGTGAAAGGAGAGTGGGGGAGGATTCTGACTCCCTTGCATGAGCCCATAGTTTGAGTCACAGTCTAGGCCTTTATGAAGTTTGGAGGATTTTGTAACCCTTACTTTTTGAGCAGTACCTTACTTCAGAAGCAGTTTCACTGAAATAAATAAAGTATGGTGCTGTTTGTTCAGACCAAGGCTGCCAAATCTCACCCTATGAAATCCTAATTAAATTATGCCTTCCTTTTAAATGAAAAGTTTCTAGTCAATATTTTTTTCAGCATGCAACATTTTGTCATTAGCTTATATATGACTCTGGGGGGCGGGGGAATTCTCTCTCCCTTTCATTTAGAGTATAACATTTATAGCAAAAATGTATGAAACTTCTCCAGGGGAGAAAGACTTTTTCACCTTTTTCATAAAATCAGCAGAAAGACCACAGCTGAAATTGTTCACAAGTGAACAAGCACTATCTCTCCATTGCTTGTCAGCTAATCCTGGGGATGTTTGACTGGGTGGGGCTGAAATGAATAATCAATTTCAACAGCAAATTGCTTAGGACAGTTATCGGCAAACTTTGGCCAGCGGCCCGCCAGGGTAAGCCCCCTGGCGGGCTGGGCAAGTTTGTTTACCTGCCGCGTCCGCACGTTTGGCCAATCTCATTGCCGCTCCAGGTCAATGGGGGCTGCGGGAAGCAGCGCAGACCGAGGGATGTGCTGGCCACCGCTTCCCGCAGACCCCATTGACCTGAAACGGCGAACCGTGGCCAGTGTGCCAAAGGTTGCCGATCCCTGGCTTAGGAGTTAAAAAGTGTGCCCAAACTATTTTATGGATACTGGACTGTTACAAAGAGTTGTAATATGACTCAAGGTCTAGTATCAGACTGTCTAATGAGGAACTCTGATTAACCTTTATCCTCCATTCATCTACTATGTGACTTATTGGCTATATCTTCTCATTCACTTTGCCAATTCTTTGTGGTCCACTTGTCAGATACTTAGGTTAAATTTTTACGCCTGTGTAAGCCCCATCTATACCACATAAGTTCCTCTGAAGACTTTAACATGGGCCTAAATAGAACCTAGAGGTCTGTATCATTCCTCTGCTCTGGGGTAACTTGTGCTTTGACTGGTATATTATTCATACATATGGTACATTCCACCATACTATGGAATGAGGGCCCAGTGCAGGAAGTGCTTTCCATAGTTTTTAGAATAGTTTGTGAATGCTGGCCAGTTTAAAAGGATCACAGTCCTGGAGCCTTACATTTCCATCTGTCCTGAAGAAAAAGAGGGTCTTGTTTCATAGGAATTCAGTGTTAGTTCACTGGGATTAATACAAGGCAAGAGATACTAAGAAGGATAGGTAGAATGTTAAGGTTTGGGACTACATAGAGAAGGTTTGGTAGAATTAGTTTAGAAATACACACTTTACCTTGGTGTTATTAGGGTTTATGTATAACACAGACACTTCATGTTTTGCATCCATTTATACTAATCTGAGTGTCATACATAGTTTGTGAGGTATAGTGCTTAGCTAGATGGGATTCTCAGTAATCAGGGCCAGGACAGCACTAACTTGGCAGAAAAACTTGTGTACCAAACTCCGGTTTGAATGTCCTGTTCCATAAGGAATCACTGACAGTACAAAAGCGAAACCCTGCAGTGTGGTGTGTAAGTGGATTCCTGACTAAGAACCTTAAACAAGCCCCAGCACTGATTATCTTTATAATGGAGTTTGAAGAACTGATTTCCAGGAGTCCCATAGGGGAATACCTCTGCTTTGCGGTAACACATGCAGAGGCAGACAGGAGATGCATAGTGTCTAGCTTTTTTAATGAGCCTCATTGCAACTGTTTAGTCAATAGTAACTGGGCATTGATAGAAGCAGGCTTTATTTTCTGTATGTTGCTTTTGCTTGAGTAGGCTGAGGGTCAGCATTAGGTATGTAGGTGTATTGGTATAGATGATAAAATCTGACATTCTCCTGGTGGCTGACTTTCAACTTTACTATTGTGAGAGATATATCTTTGCACCCCCGGCCCCCTCCAGCCCTTGATGGGGAAAATTATCTGCTCCCACCTGGAAAAGATGGAATAGATTCATGCTTAAATTCCAATGTTATGCTTCACAGTTTTACTGACTCTTAAATCTTCTACAGCAGCGCAACTCAGTTATAAACTATTGGACTGGAGGTCTCTCTCTAGTTCAGCTTCTCTTTCTTTTTTCCCCCCTACTCTTCCCACAACACTTTTCTGGAGCTTCATCTTCTTGAATGTTTTGGTTTTTTTCAGTGCAACTGCATCAATAACATCTTTCATTCCTCAAGACGGCTGTGCTGATTGATCTTTTGTAGCTTTTCATTTACAAATGAATAAATAGGAGGCCATGAAATTAATGTAAGAATTTAGACAGTCAAAACATAGGTGTGAAAAAATGTTTGTTTCACAACGCTTGCTATATATGCTGTAGTTTAGGACTGCTCAGATTTGATTATTTATCTCTGTCCTAAAACTTCACATGAACCTGTCCATCATTTTGTGGGTTTTGAGTCATCGACGCTTTATTTTCAGTGAATTTTGGAGCACCCAAACTTTTGTCACAGATAATACTATTTGTTTAGTCCAAAAATTTGTGATTTTGCCAATTTGCCATTACTAGGCATGGCAGAATTTGATATTTATTCATTTAACAGTTCTGACAGATAATATTGACGTCTATTTTTAATCAATTTAAATGTTCACAGTTGCAGGAAATTATGGGGGGAAGGGGAAATGAGACAATAATTATTCAGGGTCAGTAGATGCTGAGATTCAAAAAGTTAAAGCTTTAGAACTGTTAAAATACAAACTATCAACATCATATGTCAAAAATATACAAAGTAAATAGTCTTAAACCAAAAATTCTCAAGCAGCAATTTCTTATTTTGCCTATTTGAAATGTTGATTATCATCTATGGAAATCTTTTTTTCTGTTTGTGTGTGTATGTGAAATCGACGTTTACTAGCATTAACTGATAAAAATCTAATCCTTCCAAGCTTAATATTACTTTCCAGCGTACTGTGGTAGCGATCTTTGGTAATTTTGGCTTGTGGTTGGAAAACAGAAAAACAAAACAAATCTATAGAGCAATGGTTCCCAAATTTGTTCTGCCGCTTGTGCAGGGAAAGCCCCTGGTGGGCCAGGCCGGTTTGTTTACCTGCCGTGTCCACAGGTTCGGCTGATTGCAGCTCCCAGTGGCCGCGATTCGCTGCTCCAGGCCAATGGGAGCTCCAGGAAGCGGCGCGGGCCGAGGGACGTACTGGCTGCCGCTTCCAGCAGCTCCCATTGGCCTGGAGCAGCGAACCGCGGCCACTGGGAGCCGCGATTGGCCAAACCTGTGGATGCGGCAGGTAAACAAACCTGCTTAGCCCAGCAGGGGCTTTCCCTGCACAAGTGGCGGAACAAGTTTGGGAACCACTGCTATAGAGTAAAGGCTGCATATATATGTCAGCCATTGCTCCTGGGTTTTTTTATTTGTTTGTATGTTTTAAAATGACTTTTAGGGATTTTATTTTTAATAGACACGGCAGTCAGCTTGCTATTGAACACTGATCCCTGATTTTTTAATGAATGTTGATATGTTTGCATGCATGCCTATGCTTTAAACCCATACTTCATTACATATATAAATTACTTTAATATTAAATTTAAAAGATTTTTATTGTAAATTGATAAATATGTGTGACAGTTTTCTGAAGTCCCTTTGGAAAATTATATTAAAACACTGTGCCATGATTACTTCTCCTTTTGCTTTGCCATGACAAACAGTCACATCCAAAAGGGAACAGCAGAATCTTTACAAGTTCCTGTGCATCTGCGTCTAGGAGACATGAGTTTCGATTAAAGTTTTGGACAGTCAAAGGAAGCAAGCATGGCTGATGCAGAGGCAAATCCATTGACTCTTCCTCTGCTCCTCCAGCTTATGCCTAAGTAAGCCCGTGTGGCATTCAAGGTGTGAATCCTTTCCCCTATATAGCAGAACTACAGGAGCACACTGATTTTACTGCAGTCATCTGGGGGGAAGAGACTATGGGGCAAGAAATACATTGTTTTTCATCCAGTGTAATTCAGTTTGCCATTTTAGGGTTAGTTTGCTTGCAAAAACAGGCAGCAACTGAAATTGTTTGGGATATAAGATAATTTATTCATAGATGATCTAAGTTGAATCTATCTATCTATCTATCTATCTATCTATCTATTGTGACAGGGTCAGGCCAGATGGCTACAGGAGAGTAATAGAAGGCAGATATATTATCCCCAGGCTAAGTAGGTCCCTTTTCCCTGGGTAAGGTAACAGGGAACGTTCCAGAACAATCAGAAACCTTCTGGAGACAATTAAGACAGGCTGATTAGAACACCTGCAGCCAATCAAGAAGCTGCTAGAATCAATTAAGGCAGGCTAATCAGGGCATCTGGGTTTTAAAAAGGAGCTCACTTCAGTTTGTGGTGTGCATGTGAGGAGCTGGAAGCAAGAGGCACTAGGAGCTGAGAGTGAGAACGCAGACTGTTGGAGGACTGAGGTGTACAAGCATTATCAGACACCAGGAGGAAGGTCCTATGGTGAGGATAAAGAAGGTGTTGGGAGGAGGCCATGGGGAAGTAGCCCAGGGAGTTGTAGCTGTCGCACAGCTGTTCCAGGAGGCACTCTAGACAGCTGCATTCCACAGAGCCCTGAGCTGGAACCCGGAGTAGAGGGTGGGCCCGGGTTCTCCCCAAATCCTCCCAACTCCTGATCAGACACAGGAGGAGTCGACCTGGACTGTGAGTTCAGAAAAACAGCCAAACTGAGGGCTGCCGTGAAGCTCCAAGGCGAGCAAATCCGCCAATAAGCGTAAGACCCTCCAAGGTAGAGCAGGAACTTTGTCTCTCTCTCTCTATAAATGGCTAAATTAATGGACAAATGCCAGACAATTACTAAGATTTATGCAAATGAAAAAGCCACATAATTTTGCATCGGTCTTTGTGCTTCCTCACCTTCCCTTTTTTTATCCATGTTACCCTGTCACCTCCACAGGTTAGGCACTGATCCCCAAATGGATGTCAGAAGCACACAACGATCACTTTGCAGAGTCAGGACCTTGGGCCTTGTAAGCACTATGGAACACAAATAATAGAGAAAATTTGTTCTGCCAGTAACCACTAGGAAATCCCCAGGAGAGCAAATTAAAATGTAACATTTAAGAGCCATCTCAGGTATTTTTAGGATATGCATTTTATTTAACTAACAAGAAATAACTTATAAATGGAACAGTATTAATGCTGCTATACTCTACCCTGGCTGAATTCTCTGTCTCAGGCCGGCAACAGGTTCTCATCACCATATGCGAGACAGCCTATAAGAGACAACAAGAAGAATGACGCTGGTTTGTGTCCTGCAGGATGTGGGGGATTTTTGTACTTCCCACTGAAGCTTAAGCAAAGCCCAAGAGAGACTGAAAGCCTTTGGTCACCAGAAGCAATTAGCATTACACCATGGAACTCTAGAGACTTTTCAACCAAGCAGTGGTTGCTCCTGGGTCACACACACCCCTTCCTTTGTCTCTGCTCACAATGAGAAAAATTATATTTAAAAAAAAATTGTTACATTTTCCAATATTTCTAGCTTCACTTAGTTACAATAAAATAGAAATAAATACGCGATTCAGCTGCTGCACTAGCAAGCCAGTTGCCTGATTGAAAGCTACCAGTGGCACTATGCCTATTCACTTGCCTTTGTGAGTGGTACTGAAATCACAGAACTGCATCTGCTTCTAGAAGGTTCTCTGTTTTTATTGACCAAAAAAAAAAAAACCAACACCATAGCAAATGCTTGCTGTGCTGATTAGTATCAACTACATGATCCCAGTCTATTTCTAGATTCTGGATATGCCTAAAACAAATAAACCAAACATCAAAATACCCATGTTGTCTTTGGATATTTACTTGCCTAAACGGATGTTTATTACTGCTGGAGCAGTCTGAAATGCAATGAATATGTACTGTATGGACAATGAGTGGTGCCAACCTCAAAAAAATTACTGCTACTATTTATATTTTTTAACTGACAACATTTTGAATCATAAAACAGGCCAGTAATTCCAGATTACATATTTAAAGTACTCAGAGACCAGAAAATAACTAATTTCTAAGTAATCTGGTGTTTGTACAACTTCTGTTTATGGTCATACATGTCCATTTTTACAGAATGGACCATTTTAACCATTAGGAGAAATCCCATACATCTTGAATGCATAATAAAAAGCCCTCAGACAGTCTTGAATCCTTAAATCCAATCTGCCTTCAAGACAGGGAGTTAAGATTTAAACAGAAATTCCCAGTTTATTCAATGGAATTGACCCTACAGTTTAAAGAACCACTTCCCTCCCCAGTACAGGACAAATTTATCCAGGCCCGCATAGATCCATATCCAGCAATTCTGACTGCACTGAGAAATTTGCCAGAGTAAAGGACTGTAGGCTGATAAATAAAAGCCTTTTACTGTTATTACTGACAGTTTCCAATGTTTTCCCTCTCCATACCTGTACATGTGCTGACAGTTGGTAACTAAGTATTTTTAGAAATAAAATAACTTTTATCATCATGGGTCAATTTCTAAATGAAAGAGAACTGGTTACATGCAATTTCAAATCTTGCAGCACTCCTTCCCTTTAAATCCATAGAAATCAGCTATTCCCCCATGGCAAACTGCTAACATTAACAGTATTACAAACAGGGCTGAAGAGAAAAATTGCCAAGTAATACATTTAAAATATCTAGGTCAAATTTAACAGTGAAAAAAGTATCTGAGAGACCACAAAGATCAGGGCTGAACAAACACTGATTTGGCTTATAACACTATAATATACATAGAGGTGAAAACTGGGTCATTCATTTATCAAAAATGTGGACAGAGCCCTGAAATGTTTTGCTACAAACATATATTGAGTAAGGAGTAAAGGAACAATTCCTGAAACTATAGAAGAACAAGATGAATAAGTACTACTAGGTACATATCAAGGCGAGAGAGAATACCTAGAGAAGATGCTGTTGCAAGGAGAGGGTCTGTGTATAGACTGGCACAGTAGGAAACGGGGATCCAACATAAAGTAAGTGGCAACCAAGAGTGAGCAGAATTTGACCTGGGACAGAAAGGGCACCTCTCACTCTGGTAAAAAGCGTGAACTATTTGTTGGCACTACTTGAATTTTATGTCTCATCCAAGCAATGGTACCATCGAGCAGCAGAGTTCCTCCCTGGATTGTAATGGAAGATGGCCATCTCCTAAATTAGAAATACACTTCTTTAGCACAGATTTTCCCTGGAGATCTCTCATGCAAGTAAAAACTTGGTGCAACAATGCTTAGCTTGTTGGATGTGATGAGACCACAAACAAGTGCTTTGGCTGCAGATAGTGAAAAGCTCATTAGCATATAGATTCAATAAATTCCACATCAAGGGCAAAATCAGTTTTCAGATGCCCGTTTTACCCTGTTAAAAGATGCACCCTAGAACTAGATTACTCAACATTCTTGACACTTAATCAAGGTTGGCCAATATACAGAGAGTGAGCCTAAGTGAAATATGTGTTCCAGCAATATTTTCGCTGAACACTCGCTTCTGCCACCCTCAACTTTTCAATCTCTCAGCTTTTCAGGGTTGCAGGCAGTCTTTAATCACTTTAGGCATATTTCCATGTCTTCTTATTTTCAAATAGTTTCACAGTAAATTAAATATGGTATAGCATTAGGTCCAACCAAAATTTCAAAGAATCTAGAACAACCTGTCAGAAAATGGTAATCTGAAAAACAAAGTGAAAGAAGTTCTCATATATCAGTGAATGGAAATAAATCCCTTTGACTGAGACAAAGAAAATGATGATGAAGAAAACCCAAAGAATCGGAGTTTCCCTGTAGAAAGTAAAAACACAACCTGAGTTGCTTGCACCTTATGTAAAACTTCAAACCATAACAAGAATGAAAAATCAAGCGAACAGCTCACTGAAGAACATGTTTGAGATACAGTGAGAAGTAGGTTTGAACACAGAAGTCAATATTCATATTCAGGGCTTTTAAAATCTGAATATTAGCTATGTGCAACTATGAGCTTACCCTTTTCTTTTTTGGCAAGGATGGCAAGGCTTGGGATGAAATTAAAAAAAAAAATCCATGTGGCACTTTGGACCACTCTTGGATCACATATATAGCAACCAAAAGCCTCTCTGAAACCCTAGATTAGCTTTATCTATGGATCCAATTTATCAAAGTGTAGCTCACTTACCATTTTGGGGGTTGAAAAGGCAGCTCAACAGACAGCAGCCAAGAAGCAACAGCACAACTAAGACTGCCTAGACACGTGCCCAGCCCAAAAAGACATGTCTGGAGGAAAGAAAAATGCTTTTGCTGAAGCAGCAGCAGGAGATTAGCTGTTTTGTAGCTGCTCTGAGGGCTAGGAGAGAAGGAAATCTGATTTGCTTTTCAGCCAACACTAAGCACCCCATTTCACTAAGGAAGTAATTTAGCCAGCAAAACAACAGTGGTCCCAGGCCCTCGCAGTACCATAAGCTCTCTGACCACTCGCAGAATCATTCTACTGTATAAACTCCCTCCTACGCAATCACCCCCATAAGACTCTATATACTTCCCTCTCCCCATGCATTCTCTCAATTCTCCCTCCAACTCTCCACTCTCTCCTCTCAAAGCATTCCCTTGTCTACCACAGCCCCTTAATCCCCATGATTCAAAACCTTCATTCTCCCTCCCCACAACAGTGCATCATCTTTTGTTTTCCCTCCAAGCCTGTTTTCCCCAGCTCCCTGTGCCATGGTTCCCTTTCCTCAGGCAGTGACCACCATACTGTCTCTACCCCAGTTTTCTCCTCTCATTTCTGAACCTTCTTGGGGTAGTGGAGAAGCCATTCAGCCTTATTCCTCCTCCAGTGGGCTTCCCATGCTCTGCAATCATGCTGTTGTAGGGAGGACAGCTCCTTTTCCTGAGATGGTTCACGAGAAGGGCCTCCCAGAGGACAAAGCATCTGGAACATTGAAACTACATCTTCCTTCTCCCTGGTCAACTGATCAATTAACGGTGGGGGAAGGCATAGGGGTACCAAGTTCTGTTGCACTGAGCAGCTGCTTGGTCCTTTCTTTCCCTCAAAATGGGGACTGAAAGTTGCAAGTGAGGGAAGAAAGAAACATTATCCCTTTCCAGATGAAAGCTGAGGTAAGATACCCTCATAACACCCCTTAAAGTTACATCCCACTTCACAGTATTCACCGCTCAGCAGTCCCAGGCATCAGATGGGAGAAGAGGCAGTCCCTTCTCTCCCAATCATTCTATACCTGGGCACCTCCATAGAGAGAGGAGAGGCACCTTGCTTTGGTCTGGACAAGGGACAGAGGAAAGACGGAGCCCAGAGACTCCATAATTCACACTGAGGATACTGAAGAGAGTGGCCTAATCCCTGGAGTACAAGATATTCTGGGGTAGGGCTCTCATTTTCTCCTCTTGAAGCCATCCACTCTGTATAAATAAATATTCATTGGGCCAGAAAGAGTGACAGTGACATTATAGCTGAGCTGTTAAGGCACTCTCTTAGAAGGGGACAAGAACCAAATTCGAATCCCTGGCCTCCACATCAAGCAGGCGGGGAGGAGAACTGAACCTGGATCTCCCACATCCTGGTTGAGTGATCTAGGACATGGTTATAGGTTCGGAGGGAGGGGGGTATCTGCCATTTGTGTGAGTTTAGATGTGCTCTGAGCATATCTAGCAGTCTGGGTCCCAAAAGACAAGATAGGCAGAGAATCCCTAGTTTGTTAATCCTACTGGGATTTAGGCATCAGTCAAGTGCTGTCAGGATTCAGGCAGCTGTGCACACACCCAGCTGGACAAATTTAAGCATCTTGGGAACTTTGCTAGCAGAAACTTAGACTCCTTCAGGGTTAGGCAGCAGCTGATGAGCACTTTTGTAAATGCCAATCACATCCAAATGTTGTACTTACGTGCCTGGGCTAATTACAAGAGTAAATGGTGAAATGTAGTGACCTATGGCATACAGGAACTCAGACTAGATGCCCCAGTGGTCTTTCCAGACTTAAACTCTATGAATCTATTAACACTGAGGTTAATTATTTATTTGCTTCTTCATCAGCTTTTGATTCCCTTGCCTTTTCATTTAATCCCTTGTTTTTTCTTTATACCCCCTTTTAATGTTGCCCTTCCCTTTCCCCTAAGTCATTTTGTTACCCGGGGTTCTTTCAACCCAAAGCTCTTGGTAACTTTTACTCTGTGCGAGGTGGTGTCAGGAAATAAATCAGGGGAGACACAGCTGTCCGACAGATAGATGGCTGGCACAAACAGGACAACACAAAAGTGCTTTCACTTAAAGCTAAACTTTACTTAGTCTCAAGTACTTATACACACATCTGCAACAGGTTAGTAAAACACCCCCAACCCTTGATAATTACCAAAGCTGAATGGAACTCTCGAGTGGCACAGCGGCAGCCCGTCTGCCAGTAGGGAACACAAGATGCATCCAGAGAGAGAGTCCAGTCCTGAAGAGTCCCACCACCTCAAACTCCCCCCCCCTTTATTTATACATTAGTAATAGAATGACATATCCCTTAAAGAAAACTTGTTAAGCAAGCAGTTCCAATGGGCAAGCAAGAGGCTCCTTCTATGGGTTTTTCCAGAATTTGCAGCCTTGAGGCCCCAATAGACATTCCCGGGGCACAGCCTGCTCTTCTAAAATACATGTATCAGCAACTTCAACCCAGTTCTTATCAGGAAGGATGCGGGGTCAAACTGCCCTCTCTGTGGCACCCCAAAACCCCCCTCCCCTCCTGCCCTGGTTAAACTGAGACTGCTGAATGGCCAATTTACAGCCTGCTGACTTGGCTGCTTTTAGCAATAAGCCATAGTGGTTTCAGGCACTTTACTGGTTTGCCAAAGTCTCCCCGTACAATTTGTTTGTTCTGTCTTACTTGATTCCTTTAAAGCAGTGGTTCTCAAAGCCAGTCCTCTGCTTGTTCAGGGAAAGCCCCTGCTGCGCTGGACCAGTTTCTTTACCTGCCACGTCCGCAGGTTCGGCCGATCGCGGTTCCCACTGGCCGCGGTTCACTGTTCCAGGCCAGTGGGGGCTGTGGGAAGCGGCGTGGGCCAAGGGACGTGCTGGCCACCCTTCCCGCAGCCCCCATTGGCCTGGAGCAGCAAACCACGGCCAGTGAAAGCCGCGATCGACTGAACCGGCGGACGCGGCAGGTAAACAAACCGATCTGGCACGCCAGGGGCTTTCCCTGGACAAGCGGCAGACTGGCTTTGATAACCACTGCTTTAAAACATAGTAACTTACTGTCTAGAAACTATAGGCTATATAGTCATTTACTCATCTGGCTACTAGATAGAGTCAGTGCACGTTTGCCAGGGTAGCTGAAGACTAATAGGCAAAGAGTTGCTATTCATGCAGTGCACAGAAACCAGAGTGCATTGGTCCTGCAGTAATCTACATACCCACTGAAGAAGGAGGAACATATGGAGCCTACCATTCTTGTGGACCATGGAGTGCTCCAGGAGAGGATTATAATGTATTTTTACCACTCATCACCATACTAGCTATGCCCTCGATTAAAATAAAAGGTGCATTGTTGCCCCTTTTTCCAACAGCAGTGTCCCACCTATGATACCAGTGTTATCCATTAACTGAGCAGTAATAGAGGCCCTGGTCCACAAAGGTACTTAAGTGCCTAAATCCCAGATTTAAGCTCAACTATGATCCACAAAACTCCTGCCTAACCTTGTAGGCCCCTAAACTGTCTAAAGTTTTCAGGGTCAAAGTTTCCACTTCTAGGCATATGCACTACTGACTCGCTATAGGTGTCCAGACACCTATATCCCCAGGCAATTCATGAACCAGGGGTCAGGTCCAATTCAAACATCTGGGCAGAGGAGGTACCCACCTTATATAATTCTTGACACAGTGGTTAGAGCACTCACCTCAGATTCCCCGCCTCCCTGCCTGAGGAGGAGAAAGGTGTGGAAGACCCCTGTTCAGATCCTGTCAGGAAAGTGCACTAGGCATTGGGCTACTGAATATTCTGATGTGGCGCAAGAGAAGGGTGCTCCCTCAATCTCTTCTATTGAAGCTGTTCCATTGTGCACATAGTCACAGGAATGGGGGACTGGATCCTGAGTCTCCCAGATCGGTTCCCTAACCCCGGACTATAGGGTTATCCTCACTCCCACTTCCTCTCTCACAGTGAGTAAGGATTTATACACAGTGAAATAACTTCACCAGGAGAGACTGATGAAACCCCACATCAGGCTACCCCATAGCTCGGCAGTAAGAGCATGCACCTGACAGGATTTGAATTGAGGTCTCACACCTTCCCTCCCCACTCTCCCCCCCATATCTGAAGGGAAAAGGGAACTGGGGTCTTCCACATTCCAGGTGAGTGCTCTAACTGCTGTACTAAAAGCTATAGGATGGGCACCACTGTCTGTTTTGGGTGGAGTGAGGCAGGTGCCTCCATCATTCTCATAAGTAGTGACTTAGGCACTTAAGCCACCTGGTACCAGGGGAGGGGGTTCCAGCTGTGAATTGCATGCAGAAATAAGTATCTAAGTCTGGGTTACATGGAGGTGCCTAGCCCCATGAAAGGGGAGGAGCTTTGGATACATCCCTCTCATCAGTATCGTCCACTGGATAGCTTAGACAGCTCCCCATCTAGTGTGCTGGTTTTGTGGATCTCATTCTTAGGCTCCCTGTCTCCATCCATTGTGTAAGGAGCCTTGGCACTTAACTCATTCTTTGTGGATCACAGAGTTGTCCTAGGGCCTAAAAATTACTCCAGAGATAGTGCTGAGCATTGCAACACCTAAGTCCCTTTGTGTATTCTGGCCAGAATTCCAGGGTTTAGAAGTCAGCTTCCTAGTGGAGAAGAATAAAAGTAACAGGAGGTTTAGGCATATTCCCAATGTAACTCAGCATAAGATACAAAGTGTAAATAGCCAAATTATACCTGACCTAAACCCATAGTATCGTTTCTCTCCAACCCGTAGAAACTGACCTGCTGAAAAGCCCTGAACTCTACCATCATTCTATTAAGGAGCTACATTTATTAATACTACAGAAAGAGGGCTTGAGGCAGTATGAAGGTGCTTGAGAAGATAAGAGAACTGCAGAGATCAGTACATGCCATTTATTTATTTAGCATTTGCCTATTTGCCAAGCCAAGCAGTAGCCTTCTTAGTGGCCAAGTGGAGCTTTCAGAGCCAACTGCTGAATTTGGATAGTGGACATTCCTTGACAATGTGTATCATTGTTGGAGCTGCACCACACTTGCAGCTTGGTTTGTGTCGAAGATCCCAACAGTGCTACACAGAGGCCTTGCGCAGTCTGGAATCAGTTAAGAAAGGCCCATTGACAACATGGCAGGTCTTCCCACTGCAGGGACTCTGCTGTCATTTAGAACCCATTGGAGGTACTTAAATATAGTTTGTATCTGTTTCTGTACAAGCCCAGTTCTATTGATTTAGTCTTATGTAGTTTAGTTGGAAGAAGAGCAGTTTTCAGGGCAAAAAATTGTCTTTTCATATTCAGTTTTGTGTACACACTTTGATTTGATTCATATGTAAAATCCTATATAAACCGACATCGGGATTTTACTTTCTGAAAATTCAGGCCCTCCCCTTTTTTCAAGTGTAGTTTTCTTTGGTCCAACCTGTAAAGCCAGCCCTACAAAACAAGGAGCATTTGGGGCATAAGCTTTTGTGGAAATTAAGCTATGGAAAGTAACTTAAGACATCAAAACACTTTAGAAAATCCAGTTTAAGTAAGCCAGTAACTGTAAGCACTGTAACAGTCAGGCTATAGCCAAACAAGATCAGTCTATCTTTTCCTTTCCCCAGGATACTCCAATACAAATCAGAAAGAAAGGACCTAGCCATCAGAAGTCACCACTATTGCCACAGATCTCTCCAAACCTGTACATAACAAAAACTATGTCCCGTTAGTTTAGTTTAGTTTAGTTTAGTTCAAACTACAGTTAGTTTGAAACAGTTTTACTACAGTTCTGCTTTAATGTATATTTCAATAGTCACAGCAAAGGAAAAAAATATAACTAATACACATGTAGAGTAGCCTAATTTCTCTTCTATTGCAGTTTTGAGTATTTGCTTAAGTAACAAAAGTTTTGACAGATATTTATCAAGAACAGCAAGGAACTTAAGTATTAAAGCAGACACAGGAATAAGAGGAGTGTGTTATCTTTCTGGGCTCTACTGGTGTTCTCAATAAAGCTCCTCCCACAAGGGGTGTGGCTCAAGCCTCCTTCCTGGTGCTTGCTACTTGGAGTGGCTTCTCCTCTCTCCTCACACAGTCTGAATTCTTTCCTATGATTCCTGGTACCTCCACCTAAGGTGATTCCTCACTGTGCCCAGGACATAGGGTGGGGGTGTTGGCTGTGAAAGGTAACAATAAAACATTCTACAAAAACATTAGAAGCAAGAGGAAGACCAAGGACAGGGTAGGCCCGTTACTCAATGCGGGGAGTGGGGGAGGGAGAACAGTAACAGAAAATGTGGAAATGTCAGAAGTGCTACATGACTTTTTTGTTTCAGTTTCAACCAAAAAGGTTAGTAGCAATTGGACGTCTAACATAGTGAATGCCAGTGAAAATGACGTAGGATCAGAGGCTAAAATGGGGAAAGAACAAGTTAAAAATTACTTAGACAAGTTCAATGTCCTCAAGTCACCAGGGCCTAAGGAAATACATCCTAGAATACTCAAGGAGCTGACTGAGGAGATCTCTGAGACATTAGTGCTTATCTCTGAAAAGTCATGGAAGACGGGAGAGATTCCAAAGGACTCAGAAAGGGCAAATATAGTGCCCATCTATAAAAAGGGGAATAAGGACAACCCAGGGAATTATAGGCCAGTCAGCTTAACTTCTGTACCCAGAAAGATAATGGAACAAATAATTAAGGAATCAATTTGCAAACACCTAGAAGATAATAAGGTGATAAGTAACAGTCAGCATGGATTTGTCAAGAACTAATCATGTCAAACTAACCTAATAGCTTTCTTTGACAGGTTAACAAGCCTTCTGGATTGGGGGACAAGCAGTAGATGTGATAAATCTGGACTTTAGTAAAGCTTTTGATACTGTCTCAATGACCTTCTCATAAACAAACTAGGGAAATACAACCGAGATATAGCTACTATAAATTGGGTGCATAACTGGTGGGAAAACTGTTCCCAGAGAGTAGTTATCAGTGGTTCACAGTCATGCTGGAAGGGTATAACAAGTGGGGTCCCACAGGGATCGGTTCTGGGTCTGGTTCTGTTCAATATCTTCATCAATGATTTAGATAATGGCATAGAGCAGTGGTTCCCAAACTTGTTCCGCCGCTTGTGCAGGGAAAGCCCCCTCCAGGCCGGGCAGGTTTGTTTACCTGCTGCATCCACAGGTTCGGCCAATCGCGGTTCCCAGTGGCTGCGGTTCGCTGCTCCAGGCCAATGGGAGCTGCTGGAAGCGGCGCGGGCTGAGGGACGTGCTGGCCAAGGCTTCCAGCAGCTCCCATTGGCCTGGAGCAGTGAACTGCGACCACTGGGAGCCACAATCGGCCGAACCTGCGGACACAGCAGGTAAACAAACCCGCCCGGCCCAGCAGGGGCTTTCCCTGCACAAGCGGCAGAAAAAGTTTGGGAACCACTGGCATAGAGAGTACACTTATAAAGTTTGTGGACTATACCAAGCTGTGAGGGTTTGCAAGTGCTTTGGAGGTTAGGATTAAAATTCAAAATGATCTGGACAAATTGGAGAAATGGTCTGAAGGAAACAGGATGAAATTCAATATGGACAAATGCAAAGTACTCCACTTAGGAAGGAACAATCAGTGGCACACATACAATATGGGAAATAACTGCCTGGGAAGAAATACTGTGGAAAGGGATCTGTGGGATGGTAGTGGATCATAAGGGTCATGAGAACAGTTTTCAAGTACATAAAAGGCTGTTACAAGCAGAAGGGAGAAAAATTGTTCTTCTTAACCTCTCGGGACAGGACAAGAAGCAATGGGCTTAAATTGCAGCAAGGGCAGTTTAGGTTGGACATTAGAAAAAACTTCCTAACTATCAGGGTGGTTAAGCACTGGAATAAATTGCCTGGAGAGGTTGTGGAATCTCCATCTTTGGTGTCAAGGTTCCTCCCCCACTCTGAACTCTAGGGTACAGATGTGGGGACCTGCATGAAAAACCTCCTAACCTTATCTTTACCAGCTTAGGTCAAAACTTCCCCAAGGTACAAAATATTCCACCCTTTGTCCTTGGATTGGCCGCTACCACCACCAAACAAATACTGGTTACTAGGGAAGAGCTGTTTGGACACGTCTTTCCCCCCAAAATACTTCCCAAAACCTTGCACCCCACTTTCTGGACAAGGTTTGGTAAAAAGCCTCACCAATTTGCCTAGGTGACTACAGACCCAGACCCTTGGATCCTAAGAACAATGAACAATCCTCCCAACACTTGCACCCCCCCCTTTCCTGGGAAATGTTGGATAAAAAGCCTCACCAATTTGCATAGGTGACCACAGACCCAAACCCTTGGATCTGAGAACAATGAAAAAGCATTCAGTTTTCTTACAGGAAGACTTTTAATAAAAATAGAAGTAATTAGAAATAAGAAATCCCCCCTGTAAAATCAGGATGGTAGATACCTTACAGGGTAATTAGATTCAAAACATAGAGAACCCCTCTAGGCAAAACCTTAAGTTACAAAAAAGATACACAGACAGAAATAGTTATTCTATTCAGCACAATTCTTTTCTCAGCCATTTAAAGAAATCATAATCTAACACGTACCTAGCTAGATTACTTACTAAAAGTTCTAAGACTCCATTCCTGGTCTATCCCCAGCAAAGACAGAATATAGACAGACCCACAGACCCTTTGTTTCTCTCCCTCCTCCCAGCTTTTGAAAGTATCTTGTCTCCTCATTGGTCATTTTGGTCAGGTGCCAGCGAGGTTACCTTTACCTTTTTAACCCTTTACAGGTGAGAGGAGCTTTCCCCTGGCCAGGAGGGATTTCAAAGGGGTTTACCCTTCCCTTTATTTTTATGACAGGAGATTTTTAAGAGCAGTTTAGACAAACACCTGTCAGAGATGATCTAGATAATACTTAGTCCTGCCATGAGTGCAGGGGACTGGACTAAATGGCCTCTCGAGCTCCCTTCCACTCCTAATGTTCTAGAATTCTATGATTAGAGTTGATGAGTTTAACTAGAGTTGCTGCATCTCCACTGCATTACTAGTGCAAGCATTAGGAGCACTCCAGCTTCAACGCTCACCTCCTGATGAGCTAGCTGGTTTGAGCTTACAGCATGACTTCACTCAAGGTAGAAATGTGTGTGGACAGGAATTTGGATAGACTATCTCTCAAGCTAACACCACAGTGAAGGCAAGATCTAAAGAAAATAAAACTGTGTAGGTGCATGTCGTTTAAAAAATGCAAGCATACCACTTGTGTAAGGTACCATTCAAGCAGTGAGGGTGTCACAGTCTGGCCTACCTGAATTCTAACAAGGTCAGTCACGACCAAGTGTCAGATCTGGGTCAAACCTGAGGCTAGGAGTAACAGAGGAGTTCATAGTTAGATTCAAGGCCAGAATCAATACCAAGGGTCAGAATCCAAGTCAGGTGATGAAAGTCCAAATCAAGCCAAAGACAACAAAAGAAGCGGAAATGTTCTGGATAACTATAAGCAATCTACACTGCTGCCTGGACACCTCCTGGACTACTCCTTGGGTTTACATAGGGTGGGGAGCCATAAGGCTTCTGCCTGTCTCACCTTTTGAGGTGGGACTTTCCGTGGTCTGTGTCCACAGTGTGTCATGGGCAGGAGAGCACAAACTAGTTACGGCGGCTACTGGGTGGTAGCATGGAGAGGCAAGGTACCTGGCAACTCTGAAGCCTGGCTGCTAGACCCATGGGGCCTTATAGACCTGCAGTCACAAGGGTGCCAGATTCTGTTACCTTTATATACGTTGAGTAATACCTTAGTCCTAAAGCAGTCAAACAAAAATGAATTGGACGGCTGGTGTACTATGGTACAGTAGGGGAGGCAGAATTTCACCCAAGGAAATAACATGCTAGTGCCAAATTTCATCCCCACTTCCTTAGAATTGAAATAGATGGGGAAACATTGACTGCAGCAGCAGTACTATTGATAGGAGATTCACCCTTATGGTGAATCTTCACAGCACAGTTAGCTTGAGTGTTACCCTTAACCCAACAGCAGGGGGTGTTGGGTTGAAGCTTGTTAATGTAGTGGGTATTCAACAGCTCAAATTACAATTTCTCAGCAGCTAATCCAACTTCTCGGCTAATCCAGTCACTCAGGGATGCTAATGAAATCACTTTATATAACTCCAGTGTTGTTTTGAAATATGGTTGCCCTCACTCCGATCAGGCTGGATTGAGCACAGTAACTTGAGTCTACTAACTTGAGCTAACTGTGGCATCAGTGAAGACAAACCCTAAGACACACACACACACACACACACACACACAGAGCTGTTCAGCCATAGCTGACCCCAGGACCACTAGTGAAGGCTATTCTGCGAAGCTAATACAGCTTGAGGGCATATCACCTTTTCTAGGTAAGATCCAGAGGGATGGAGGAAAGAGAATTTGCATCCCCTTGGCCTTACCCCAGTAAGACCATGGTCGGTAGGTGAAACTTCCCCTGGGGGGAGGCTAGCTTCTTGTCCAGCCTCTTCCTTCACAGCCCTGCCTACACTCCACCCCTGCTCTGCCTCAGGCCCCGCCCCCACCCACCACTGACTCGCCACTCACCTCTTCACCCATCCCTGTGATGTCCCCCCTCCGCTCACTTCTTCCCCCACCCACCTGCTGCTTGCCTCCTCACCCCCCTGCCAGACCTCCCCACCCTCCACAAGACCCCACCTGCCATGCACCTGGCTTGCTGCTCGCCTCCTCACCCTGCTGCTGCACCTCCCTACATGGGGAGGCCCTCCGCCCTTTTCACCTTAAAGCACTTATAACATTCCCCAAGGGAACGGAACAGTTATAGATCAATTGTCAGATGGATTCTCCTCTGTGTGGCAGGGAGTTTGGTGTATGCTGTATAGAGAGAGACGAAAAGCCAGGCTACCTGCGCCAACCTGAAGCCTAATCTCTCTTTTTGAAAAGTGTTTGCCATTGGCAGCCTGCATTAAGGCAGTAGTTTAATAACTTTTCTTACACAGAATTCCCTGCCAGACTCATTTACTTAAACTAGGTTTGAATAAAACAACTAGGTATAGAATGATCTAGATCAGTGGTTCTAAAAGCCAGTCCACCGCTTGTTCAGGGAAAGCCCCTGGTGCGCCGGACTGGTTTGTTTACCTGCCGCGTCCACAGGTTCGGCCGATCGCGGCTCCCATGGCCGTGGTTCGCCGCTCCAGGCCAGTGGGGGCTGTGGGAAGCGGACACAGCAGGTAAACAAACCGGTCCGGCGTGCCAGGGGCTTTCCCTGAACAAGCATCGGACCGGCTTTGAAAACCACTGGTCTAGATCACTTCATAAGCTGGGAGCAAGCAAACAATATGCTTTTTATATGGATAAATGTAAATATTACACCTAGTAACAAAGTATGTAGGCCATACTTACATGATGAGGGACCTATCCTGAGAAGCAGTGGCTCTGAAAAAGATTTGAGAGTTGTGGTGGGTAATCAGCTGGACATGAGTTCCCAGTGTGACGCTGTGGCCAAAAAGGGTTAATTCAATCTTTGGATACATAAACAGGGGAATCTCGAGTAGGAGTAGAGAGGTTATTTTACCTCTGTAGTTGGCACTGGCACAAACACTGATGGAATACTGTGACCTGTTCTGGTGTCCACAATTCAAGAAGAATGTTGATAAATTGGAGATAGTCCAGAGAAGAGCCATGAGAATGATTAGAGAATTAAAAAACCCTGCCTTATAGTGACAGAGCTCATCGACTCCATCTATTTAGCTTAACAAAGAAGTTAAGGGGTGACTTGATTACAGCCTATAAGTATCTACATGAGGAAAAAATATTTGATAATCATTCTTCAATCTAGCAGAGAAATGTCCAACATGATTCTGTGGCTGGAAGTTGAAGTTAGACAAATTCAGACTGGAAATAAGGTGGACTTTTTTTAACAGTGAAGGTAATTGGAACAATTTGCCAAGGGTTGTGGTGGATTCCCGATGTCTGACATTTTTTAATTCAAGATAGATTTTAGAAAGAAAATCAATGTTATAATAATTATTTTGGGGAAGTTCTATGGCCTCAGTTATACAGGTCAGACTAGAAGCCCACAGTGGTTCTTTCTGGCCTTGGAATCTATGAATCTTTTTAAAATCTTTCTTGCAAAAAAAGTGACCTTATTGAATAAAGTTGACAGCAATCAGTTATTTTCCTGAATCATCTCTATGCAAAAAAGAAGGGTATTTTTTAAAGATCAAGCTAGTGCAACTTACCTTATCTTAGTATGCCATGAAGTACAGAAGCCACTTGGGTTAGGCAGTGGGTAAGGAACACTATAAGGGACTAAACAGAAAGCACTTGAAAGCAATAAAAGAAGTTATGTTGAATAGAAAGACTGGACAGATTATAGTAAGGTCAGAGAAATTTAAACATTGCATGAGCATAAATGGATAAATAAGATCATATAGTACAAAGCATTATCAATAAGAGTAAAAATATTGCATAGAAATTGACAGATAAAATATTATTCTCTTAAGAACAGTTAAGAACTGTACACAGAACACAAGACAAGAGCTGCAATATTTATCAATCACTTTGCATCTTATCTAATAAAATGAAGAGTGCATATTTTCCTAATTCACGGATCCATTTTTCTAGGCAGAGTAGAAAAGAAATTAAAACATATGCAAATAACTGTGTAATTGATAGGACTGTGCATGAGACTAATATTCATAATAATATTTGCTTTGCATTTTGAGGACAAAAATTTGAATATGGATACAAACAGCGTGAAAATAAATCCTCACTTGATAAAAAACATTCCCAAGCATGTGTTGTCTCTTTCTGTATGAAAAAAATAAATCTTGGGGAAGTGATATGGATATTTTTTTCTTTATGATGATAGTAATAACCACACTATGTGAAATCATGTGTAGAGATAAACAGATAACAGATTTTCAGTTCACTGGTAATTCAGAAAAAAAAAAATTTGGTTTGAACAAAATGTTTTTTTTCAACTCAAAACATTTCATTTCAATTTTAAGGATTTTTTTTACATTCAAGTAAAATATAAATACATGTAGAAACAAAAAGTCATTTTGAATAAAAAAAACCCAAACCATTCTTTTCAAAAAGTTCAAAACAAAATGTTTAATTTTTTCCCCAGAATTTTCAGCTTAAACAATTTGGCAAAACCAACATGAATACACAAAATGTTTCAGGGTCACTCTGCCCTATATTCACAACTGTAATATGATTAGAAGTTTTGTACACAGTATACCTTGTGAGATATCATTTTAAAAATCTTGATCTGTTGAACATTAATATCCTGTTGGATTGTATGTATGTGAAGTTCTGAAGTATTGCTCTATGTGTTATTGAAATATGTTGTGAGGTTGGGAACACCTACAACCAGCCTTTCACTTGCAACAAAGGAGGGCCCACACAGCGTTAATGACCCATCAAGAAAACAGAGGCTCCTTAGAGAAGGCACATATGCAGTGTAGACTGCTTGACCAGTGGGGACCCTCCAAGTCACAGCAAGGATCTTTCTAGCCCCTGGAAGAAGGTATGAAAAGAGAGACAGTGACATTATCACTCGGCCTTTTTTCCCCCCTCAGCCATCCCCACCCCATCTCAACACCTGGAGAAGCATATCTGTAAGACAAAGACCTTGAACTGGGGAAGTTTGGTCCCAGGTTGGAAGGTACTCCTAACCTGGGTATTAAGTAACTGTAACCTGCTTGTACCATCTGTCAGGGGGAGACACTGCTTAATTCAAATCCTGCTTAGTCTCTTAAAGTTAAAATTTAGACTGTGTTTCTGTTTTATTTCTTAGGTCGACAACTTTGATCTCTATTTAATCTATTTAGTCACTTAAAATCTGTCTTTAGTTAATGAATCTGTTTTATATTTTACCTAAAACAGTGTGTTTTGATGGAAGTGGCTGGGAAATCTCAGCTCAGATTACAAAGGCTGGTGCATGTCAACTTTCCGATTGAAGAAGAGGCGAACTAAGTAATGAACTTATACCGGTCAAGCTTCTGACCAATGCCAGACGGTATGTTTCTGGGCTGCAATGCTGAGGAGCTGGGGGGGAATTGGCTGGAGCCTTTCTATAGATGGTTCATAAGTGGCTGGGAGTTCATTCATATAACTCAACTGGGTGTGTCCCTGCATGTGGATGTCTGTAAGTTCAGTGCCTGTCAGAGGCTTGTAGCTTAACATTCACATCACAATGTGAGAGGCAGCCCAGGTTGGTGGGTTCAGAGGGCTCAGTGGGCTCACACACTGATTTGCATTTTTGGCAAAAAAAAAAAAGGTTTTGGTTGAAACATTTCATCCGGTTCTAATCATGTACTCATAACCTGTTGTCTGGCTTCGGAGCTGTAATGATAGTCATACTAACAACACGGTTTAAATGATTAACTACTTTATGCCCACATGGTTAAATTCATGTCTGCACAGACAGGCAGCACTAGTACTATGCTCCACTCATCCTTCGAAATGAACCATTGAGGTGGACCTCTATGCCTGTATGGAGTCCAGCTGGTTTCTCTGGAACTCTGTGAGGGTACAGGTGTCTGTCACATTGTATTCTTTTCAAGACTGGAGACCAAACTTTGTAACCCTAGGTGATATTGTTTGAACTTTAGGAAAAAATTAGTTTTATTTGAGGAGAGAAAGAGTTAGTTATGAAATATTCCCTCAAATGTGTGTATGTAGAGATTTCACTCAATAAAATCATTTGAAACAACATATTATAGGTGTTGTAATGGTGCTCACTTTTTAATAGAGTAATACCCCCTTAAACAGAAAGATCTGACAACTATATCCTATATCTTTAAACAAAAGCTAACTGTTGCAATGATTGTTTTGATTCTTATATTTCATGGCAAGGATTTGTAAAAGTGTTAAAATTTCCTAAATAAGTAGTTAAAAATGTTTGAAAGGGAAGAAATATTGGATATCTCCTCCTTTTTGGTCACAGGATACATGGTTGGCTACCTCTCAGCTATCTATTGTGTGTCTTTGAATATAGCATATGGCTCACAGCACAAAAATGATTGTACAGCATTGTGTACGTGCTCTCTGTGTACTTGTCATAGAATCTTAATATCATACATCATTGTTCAGAACTTGCTACAACAAACCACAAAGTTGACACAAATCAGTAACACAAAGAGAAGAGGAGAAATGCATTTTTGGAGGAGCTGTGAATGGCAGAGACATTGAGCAGGCAATTCTATTTTGAATGTACTGTGAAATTATACACACAGCCTTGACACCACAAACTCACACATAGTGAATACAAAATAAGAGAAAATACTGTTCTTGTTATGTTTTGAAAATCTGCATTATCGTCATGCAACAGCCACAGATTCCATGTAGCTGCAATGATTCTATTTTTTTTATTTTAGTTATAAAGAATGTAACAAAGATTATTCCATCTCAAAATAATATTAAAACAGTGTCACATGCAGGATTGTGATATTTTCCAAAAAAGTATTTTTAGTTATTCTGAAACAAGTAGATGATGGTCAAATTTCTTATCTCAGTTCCGCCCATGTAAATCTTTAGTAACTCCACTGAAGCTCATGGTGTCACTCTGGATGTATGCTGGTGTGACTGAGATCTAATCTGTCCTCATGCTTTTTGCATGTGGCATGCCATGATCTGCTGATTCAGCAGGAAGTTTGAAAAAAACCAACACAACAAGCCTTACTGCTTTTGATTTCCTCGTGTATTAAAACAATGCATAGCCAAAGTACACATTGTAATAGTGCATTTTTATTTTGGCATTCAGATTATTATTTGGATGTCAATGTATAATGGGCCATACGATATGTTCTTTTCCAAAAGAATTTCACTATAAGTGACATGGTCACATGAGTTACTCTTTTATGGTTAATATAGTTACAAGAGCTGAGGGAGGGAAAAGAAAACAAAACAAATTGCTTTATTCACCACTGTTACTCCAGCCTCACTCCAACGGAACTGGACTAGCATAAAACTGGAGTTATGCCAAGGTGAATCAGGTCCATAGTCTAACAGTATGCAGTTTAGAGTCTATGTCTCATATAATGTTATTTATATAGCACTTAAACTCTGCTACGGTCTTTATGAACAAATCAGGAGAAAAGGCCCGAATAAGCTCTGAGGGAACTGCAATTGAATTAGACAATGAGCAGATGAAGGACACTGGGATGGGATGCAACTAAAGCCAATGACTGAGTAAGGCGTGATGTTGTAGTTGACCATAATTTGTTTCTCCCTCTCTCATACATGAGCTCTTGTGTTTTCTTTCACACCATCATTTAATAGGATGAAGAAGGGGAAGCAGACAGAAATGCATGGGCCTTGTGAAAGAAATAATGGTGGCAGGGGGAGGGTTACAGGTAGAGGAAGATGCATGGAAGAAGGTGCAGAGATGAGAGTAAAGTGAGGAAATGAAGAGGGCAATTAGCTGTGTGGGTCAGTTAAACCACAAAGGGTAAGGGGGATGAGGGGAAAGATATGAGAGTAGAGAGGTGTCATAAACATGTCATAAATATAAAGGGAAGGGTAAACACCTTTAAAATCCCTCCTGGCCAGACGTTTGGTGGTGGCAGCGAAAGTCCAAGGACAAAAAGTAAAATAGTTTGTACCTTGGGGAAGTTTTAACCTAAGCTGGTAAAAGTAAGCTTAGGAGGTTTTCATGCAGGTCCCCACATCTGTACCCTAGAGTTCAGAGTGGGGAAGGAACCTTGACAATGACCATGTAGGCCTTTGATGGCAAGAACCATGAAGGAGCTTAAACTTGATGTGGAACATGAGGGCAATTCAGTGAAGGCATCTGAAAAAGGGCTTGTGTACATGGCATTTTTGAGGATTGGCAGAAGGGGGAAAGAGGGAGGTTGCTAGACTACATTTCAAATAACAAACTGGAAGTGAGAGAAAATTAGACTTTTTTTCTATATGGAAAAAAAAACTTTTGTGAATTTGTGCAAAAAAAAGTGACTCAAACAATATAATTTTCTATTTGACTCTGTTAAAGACAAACAGATTGGACATATGAAATTCAGATATAGGTTTGATGATAAGAGAAAAAACAGGCAAAATGAAGAATGTTGTGGAAATGTATCCCCAAAATTCTGTCCCACAAACACACCAGTTATATATAAATACCTATATTAATATTTAGTATTCATATTACAAGTAGCACCCAAAAGACCTAAATAGGGTCAGAGCTCCATTGTGCTGGGTTCTGTAAAAACACCTATTAAGAAGGTCCTTACCCCCATGAGTTTATAATCCAACCCTCCAATTCCTCAAAGCACATTAAGCACATGCTTAAGGCCTGTTCAGGTTAAATACATGCTTAAGTGCATGGCTAACTCAGGGTCTAAAAGTGCACACCTTTTAATCTAATACCCACCACATCCATTCAAGGATTGTTTTTTTTCCTGCTCCCCAAACTACTAAAGAATGCATCACTAAATCTAATTCTGATCTCTCACTGGTTTACACTGGTATAACTCCATTGATTTCCAGTTCTAGGCCAGATTTGCACTGGTGGAATTAAGAGATTCAGCCCCCCAAGACATCCCATTACACTGTCCCATTGTACTTACAATTAACATAATTTAAAGTTAACCATCCTATACATAATTTCCCAACCTAGCAGATGGCCCCCAAAGTCAACAGATGTCATCTGACTTCTTCACTACTTAATACAATATTTCTGACATAACCACTTGCTTCTGTAGAAATAATTATGATGTCAAAAATAGACAATAAAGGCTTAAAGTGGGAATAAGCAGCAGGACGAGGTAATCTCTTAAGAAAACGCAGATCCTCTTTTCACACACATTCTTAATAAAAAAATATGAAGACTCTGATTTAGGAAAACATCCCTGTTCAGAAAGAGCACTTAAGCACATGCTTAACTCTAAGCAAGCACCTAAATCCTACTGAAGTCAAAATTTAAGCACACATTTAAAGAAGTTATATTTAAAGAGATACATGCTTTTCTGAACTGGGGCCTAAAGAAGGGAGAAAAGCAGAGGATATGTATGATACAAAGGAGGAAATGTTTGTATAGAATGTTTGTATTTCATATGTCCCAATGTATACCTCTGATGCTCTGTACCTCAGGGTAACACCCTGCACCCCCATGTTCATCCTTATAATATGATCGTGTGCTATCCAATGCAAAGTTATTCATGTTGGGTGTCTTTGGAAGACTCATGATGCACTGAGCATTATTGTTATACTAATGTTATAGGTTGTAATTTCATTTATATAGTTATGAGGCTGAAAATGTATCCTCTGGATTAAAACAAGACCAGGCAAAACTCTCCAGGAGCAGAGGGGCAGTTCACACCTCATCAGGTCATGTATGGGACAAACCCAGCCCAGCCTCACAGGAACAAAGAACACTGGCCTAGGCAGCAACAAAGGATCTGTTGGACTCTCGAGTGAGTCACCCCCCTTCCCTTGGTCATTTTGGGACTACAATGAGGTAATGCTCACCTGACTCTGAAGGGGAGGGGCAAGGCCAAGAGGGAAGAAAGAACATGATAAAAGGGAGAGACATTTGCCAGGCTCTCTCTCTTCCACTTCCACCTACAGACACCACCACCAAGCGACTGAATCGCTGATCAAAGGGGAGAGCCTGGCTGAAGGGCAATCAGCCAGCCTGTGGTGAGACGCATCTAAATTTGTAAGGGCACTGGAAGTGTTAGATCAGCTTAGAATGCATTTACTTTTATTTAATTTGGCCAAATCTGACTTGTTGTGCTTTGACTTATAAGCACTTACAATCTATCTTTTGTAGTTAATTTGTTTGTTTATTCTATCTGAAGCAGTGCGTTTGGTTTGAAGCATGTCAGAGATTCTCCTTGGGATAACAAGTCTGGTACTTATCAGTTTCTCTGTTAAATAGACGAACTCATATAAGCTTCCAGTGTCCAGAGAACATAACTAGACATTGAAAGACGGAAGTTCCTATGGTTGTGTCTGGGCCTGGAAATATTGGCTAGTGTCATTCAGTTGCACAATTGAAGTAGCGGCCGGCCAAAAATGCTCATTCATGTAGCTGGGAGCAGCTTACATGCTAGAATCTGTGCATGAACAGCCAAGGAGTGGTGGGTTCTCAAAGCAGAGCAGGGCCAGGCTGGGTCCCAGAGTTGGGGATTGGAGTGACCTAGCAGATCACCAGTCTAGATAACACCAGGGGAATGTCACAATGCCATCATTCTCTTTTTGATCCATTTTCAGGAGATAACTCTAAAAAGTCATCTCAAGTTAGGATTATATACAATGCTCTACAAATTTGTTCTACAGTATAGCCATCCTGTGGAATTTTTCTTGGCTGTTATGGAGAAAATTGAACTAATATCCTTTGGGAAGAAAAATAAATATGCTTAGGTTGTGCACGTTTATATTTTTTGCTCCTGCTACAGACTTCTCCTGATATACACTGATATACAGATTTGAGAAAGAACAGGAAATGTCAGGTGCTGATCGAATAACATGGGAACTCCCCCATTTTTTAATCAGCAGAAAAGAAGTTTACTCCAGTAAATCTCTCCTATGAATGTTTTTTTAGTGGCTGATGCACATAAATGCATTTTTTGAAGAAAGGCAATATCTTTTCTCTCCTGCTTTTGGCCACTGGATACTTTTTGTTCTTTTTATGTGTCCATTTCAGCATTTGAAATGCTAAGCCACACTATTATAGGACTATTACATACAACTAATGGAAAAGAAGAGTATTTAAGTGGAATTACTTGAGGGATGCATAGAAGAGACTATAGCCTACTGATACTTGATGGGTCTAAAGTACAAATTCTGATTGGGGTGGATAGGACATATTCCATGGTCATAAAGAGTCCTCCAGGCTTCATGATATCAATATAACCTGTTACATTTGGGGTTTGAAAGTTTAATGGACTTCCACTGATAGCAACTTCTCTTAACTTTGGAGATATACTGGCTGCATCAACCTAAGTGGGAAATGACTGGCCAAAGCCCTACACTGTACAAGAGATTTAATTACAGGTGGCTGGGGGGCTACTGATCAAAGACAGTGTATACAGATTGTTGAGATGACAACATGCACATTGCAATACACAAGCTGAACAACAAAAAATATTTGTCTAACCTGACTCCTTTAAATGTACATGGATTGTATTTTTACTGTATGTTTTCCTTGTCTGAAAAGATTCAAGTTCCCTGGTGGGCTAACTGAATCCCAGTAGCATCACCTTGTTATATTTTTCCCTCCCTCCTACTCCTTTCCTTAAAGAATATTTAGCTTTCTCCTTCACGTCTCCCATATTCTGCATTCACCTTTTATACAGTATAGATTAATCTTGTCCTTCATCAGTCCCTATGCTCTCAATTCCAGGTATTGTATTGCTAACACAATGCATTCTGCCCATGGTAATATAGGACCAATAGTTGTGTCTCAGACAACCTTTCCCCGTGTACCAACCCCCATTCAGTCTCCCACCAAAGAATGACATACAAAATAACACTTTATATTGCTCTGTCTTTATCAGATAAACTTTATTGCTTAATATGTGTGCTGCGGGCTGACAGACAACAGGAACTGGGTTTATAAAAAGTATAAAATCACCTTATAGAATATCCCAGACAGTTACTTACTTGCACTATGCATTCTTTACTATAAATGTACCCTTTTTATGGTGTATCAGCTATTCTAATTTTGTTCTACTGTATTTTTTAGTTTTTTCTTATGGCATAATGTGAGCTGTGTACTTATTTCATTTTCTTATAAAAAAGAGTGTGTCTTCAAAGGAGTAATGTATAGATACAGTAAGTATAAGGAGATATTTCAGAGTTATGACAGAGAAACAATAAGAGAATGGAGCAGTTCAGAAAGATTTGATGGTTCTGTAGGCACATGATCCTGCATCATTTGAAAGCAATGGGAGCGTTGCCACAGACTTCAATAGGAATAGAATCAAGCCTCATTCGGTTCAGGTATGTTATTCCTAGTCAATCTCCTGCTGCTAAGTATATGTGCACACTTTCCAAAAATTCACTTACTTATGTTTCATCAATAGCTATATTGGTGGTCCTAATTACTCTTCATCCTTCTATTACGTGCTAGAGAGAGATTTTTAAATTAGCTCTATAGCTTAACTATTGTTGAGTCTTCATTTATTTAAACCCCTCCTTTATTAATAGGCCTGTTTACTCTAGTATTAATTTCCTCTTGATATAGATGTATAAATCATTTTTTCCCTTAACTCCCTCATGTCTTATAATGAAGACTGGAAGATAAGCTTCAGTCAAACAAGTTACTAGTTCAATGCAAGGGTAAACTGGGTGAAATTCTATGGCCTATGTCAGATAGGAGGTCAGACTAGATGCCATAAAGTCTGTGAATTACTGATATGTTAAATTCAGGAATGGAGTGATTGGGAAAGTTGGTATTTTCAGTGCAAGTCGAGTTAGGGAGAAGGGGGGTAGGGTATGAAAGAGCTCCAAGGAGCCAAAGGGCCAGAGACAGAATAAGAGAAGTGGGGAGCCAGAAATCAGGGAACAGTAATGAGGAGTCAGGGGAGAGAAGGAACAGGGAAGATATTGGAGTGAATCCAAGGTGTAGGATAGGAGAAGTCAGGCTGGAGAGTTGGTTGGGAGCAGGAGACATGGAGGAGGTATGTGGTGAAATAATGAACATGTGGAAGCACTGGGGAGAAGATTACAGTGAAAGAAGAGGTAAGTGGGAGCTGCGCAAGTGGACATGCTAACATGAAGAACCAGCAAGATAGGAAGCACCTATCTAGGAAGAGCACCATAGGACCGAGAACTGTTGCAATATGTAAATATGGTCCAGTAATACCTAGTTGTCGCACAGAGGGCTTGAAGATACATTGATGTTTGTAAAATACTTCAGGGTGCTTTACATGAAACTATAGAGAAATTTTAGCTCCTCATATCTATGTGTGCAAGGGACCAATTGAAAGAGGTTATATACAAATGCTATTTATTCTTTCCTAAGGAAAGAGCATGCTGGCTGAAGCCAGATGATAATGCTGGAAAACCTAAGGTTAATTCAAGTCACAAACTCCAATCTCTTAGTCTCTCAGATCTGTAGAAGGCGAGAGCACATACAGCAGTGTTTCTCAAATGTGTATTGTGATTCACCAGTAGAAAGCAGCCCACCCACAGCACAACCAGTTCCAGAATTATCACCAGATCACTGTATGACTGAGCACCTTTCTGATTTCTTCCCTGAAGCTCCCTGTTTTGTGAATAGCTCTTCTGCTACCCTGCAGAAGTTTAGATATCTGTTCTTGTTACTGTCTTATAGCTTCTGAGCCTGAGCTACACCACTGTCTCTAATGGAATTATTTCTCCTTCACGTTGGAATAACCAGAAGCATAGTCAGAGCCTATATGATTTCTTTTCATTTTTAATCTGTGGGAATGTCTATCGCTATTGTACAGATTCAGTAGAAAAGGAGAAAAATCACTGTCGGCACACAATAAATTGGAAAGTGTGAACATGTAATGAAGCTTCAACTCAGGATGATTTGTATTGTAAAAGACATGAATGAGTCTAGATTAATTTGTACACTCAACGCTTTGCCCTGTTCGAGTGACACAAAGCAGCCATAACCCTGTTAAGTTAAGCTCCTGTTTTGTTCATATCCCTTACTGATAAACAATACTGTATTACTTCATCTGCATATGCTTGTATTTCAGAACGTACATCGTGTAGTTTGAGCGGCAGCACATAGCTGATGCTCCAATGAGATGTTTCATGGATCCAGGTACACATTTTGATGATCCGGTTGGATTTTGTGGCGCCTGAGATTTTCAATAAAATTACCAATCAAAGTGTGTGCTTTGTTAATTGAACTGATGAGTGTTTTGCTAATCAGTCTGAAAATCTGAATATACAAAAACCTTCCATTCGCTCTAGTCCTAAAGACTACTGTACACCCTGAATATTATTCTAAAACCCCAAACTGTGTTTGTACTCTACAGAAACATATATAACAAGACATGAAATCTTACTCTGATCTTAGTTAACATGAGTCCAACTGTATAAGGCTCAGGGGTAGCCATAAAAACCACTAAAAAAGATTTTTGAACAGCTGTTTTACTTAATATAAAAAGCACATGCTTTTTTGAAGCCTCTCATCTCAGGCTCCACTGCCAAGACTAAAAACAAGTTCTGGGTCCTATTGAAAATGCTGAGAATCTCCCTTTCCACTAGTAGAAAAGCTCTAGCTTCTACCTCTGTCTGGATGGACTTCTGAAGTCATTTTATGTATAGATTAGCTGTCACTGGAGCAGGACTGAATCTGCCCATGCTGATCTGGGGCAAGTGCAATGCTATGGTGGAAATACCATGCTAGAGGACGGGAGAAGGAGACAACTCTCCACAAATAACCTGCTTTTCAAACAGGGTAGTTCTCATATCACTTTTTTTGCACAGAGCTAGGGGGAAAATAGGCCCAGTATCCACATAAAACATATATCATTAAACAGTCCCGAGCTCATCTAGTGTTCAGCACTAACAACCAGATCCAAATCCAATAATTCAAGAGTTATTCTTCTCTAACACATGCATTTTAGATAAGGATTGTGCTTACATGCAATTAATAAGTGCATGGTGAATGCATTGTTATGTAATTCTGCAACAATATGTGTTACTTTAGATAAATACCTCATATTGGAAGCACATTGCATATGATCCCCATCACAGGCCTAGTCCACAAGTCCAACCTGTATCCCTTTATCAATTCATTAAGCCACCCAATTCCCCATCACTATATATTCAATCTGATGGCACCCAATACATTTTATTATGCAGGAAGGAGTAAAAAGACCACGTACAAACTGCACAGAGACTGGTGCACTGTGTAGTTTTAAATATAGTACCTAAGGTATCAGTAAATCTTATGAGATGTAAACTGCATTCAGCAAAGTGTGCACCTAGATTACATCTGTAAACATGGGATTAGTACAGAGTAAAGGTCAGCAGATTAAATATGTAGTTTAATCAGCATATTATGTAAATTAACACAAATAAAATATACCATCCCACTGTTATGATCAATAAAGCATGAACTCTATTAGCAAAGTGGTTGAGCATTGGGCTTCTCAAATATGCATCTGAAATCAGTAAAGTTATGAAAAAACTCAGCTGTTGGAGGATACAGTTCAGTGAGATAGGTAAGGAGATCAGAAAAGTGTGTAAAATGGCCAACACGTATTTGACAATGCAGTTTTCTCAAGTGTGGTGCACAGACCAATCAGTAAAATTGGGAAAAAAGCAACACCACTACCACCACTGCAGATGAAGCCTTCTTCTCAACCATTGGAGGGTAAATATCAATTAGCAAACAGTGATAATCTGACTACTCGAAAGATACAAATCAAATAGGTGGAATTTACAGGGCCTCAATAACTGCAGTACACAGCTCAGACAATAACTCTCCTCCCACCTCTTCATCTGGTCTAAAAGCACATCAATAGGTGTGTAACTTTAAGAATGAGAGTAGTCCCACTGAAGGCAAAGACTAGTCAAGTGCTTAAAGTTATGAATATAGTTAACTGCTTTGCTGGATGGGGGCCTAATCTCTCCCCTTCCTCATAGTCTCCATCTTTCCTTCTATCTCCTTTGCTTCCATAAACCTACTGTTATAATAGCATTCAGAGATATCCCACCTGATCCACCCCACCCCGGAGTGCTTACAACCTAAGCAGAGACAAAAGGTAGGAGAAAGGAAATAGCATGATCCCCCCCCCGCCCTTATCTTCATCCTTTCCACTCCCCACCTTCCCTCTGTCTCCTTTCCAACACACCCTCCATCAATACAAATATACAATAAACAAGTTACAACTTTTGGATTACATTCCATACACCATTATACATCTGGACTTCAAAAGTTTCAGAGTGTAACACCAAAGAATATAGGATGAGAAATAACAAGATGTCTGCAACATCTTAGGATCCTTGGCTAGATACAGTGGCATAAACTAGATTGTTCTTTTCACTGTTAGAAAAAATTAAATTTTTGTACCCTGAATCTGAATGTTGCTAAAGAAATGTTAAAAAAAAAAGAAAAGAAAAAGAAAAAAAAAAGAAATAGAACTAGTTCAGATGTAGGCAGCCAAAGTAGCTGCCAATTTCTTTATGTTGCAACCCTTTTCCTCCTGTATCCCTCATATCATTCCATATCTGTTATTTTCACATGTGATGCTCAGGCCTAATCAAAGTCCTATATCTTGAGCTGAGGAGTGCATGGTGTAGTTTAGGAGGGATTTGATTCCCCCCATCACCCCGCCCCTCAACCTGGTCACCGGTGCAAATTAGAACAGGATGAAGGCTGCCCTGATTTGTGTCAACAGCTGGAGATCACTGAGCTGTCGGGTTACCCCTACTAAACCCTCTGCACTGATGGCTGGGAGTGGGCATGATGCTGAAGCTGCTTTGATGGTTCTTTGCCACCCTGTGATTTCCCCTATGCAGGGGCAATCATCCACTGGCAGGCTACGATGGCTGTAGGGCACCTTTGCAACTGAAGGGCTGCAATTCTCTCCTAATGGATTGGAGGATTAGGGCCATTTACCTTAAGTTGTTTGAGGCAGGGAGGATGTCTTTTTTTAAAGTAAGGGGCTATACACAACTCGGGCACTGTATAACTACTACTAACTACAGGTTTCAGAGTAACAGCCGTGTTAGTCTGTATTCGCAAAAAGAAAAGGAGTACTTGTGGCACCTTAGAGACTAACCAATTAATTTGAGCATAAGCTTTTGTGAGCTACAGATGAAGTGAGCTGTAGCTCACGAAAGCTTATGCTCAAATAAATTGGTTAGTCTCTAAGGTGCCACAAGTACTCCTTTTCTTTTTACTACTAACTAAGCTCAATGCAGCTTAAATTCAAATACAATATACTTCATCTGATTACATACAACATTAAAAAAAGAAGTGAAGGCTGTATAGCTTCAGTGTTAACTCTTTACCACTGTCAGCAAAATATGTGAATTGCTTTAGCTGAAAAAATATGCAACACAGGCAATGAAATATCGCACACAATCAGCAAGTGATGGACTGCCTAAATTTAGACACCTAAATCCATACTTAATAGAGCTGACCGGAGGACGACAATTCTGTTTCTTTGCAATTTTTGAGATGTTTGCAATTTGCTTTCATTCTGTGTTGGCACAAAACAAAATAAATTTCAAATTTTTCTACAAAAAAGCAAAATTATGTGTGGGTAGCCTGGTGCTTAGGGATCTTACCCATACTGTAGGAGCCCCCGGTTCAAGTCCCTGATTCACAGTGGAGTTTTTAACCCCACAGCACTCTGAATCAGGCAGAGAAGGGACTTGAAGCTGGATGTCCCAGATCAGTGTCCTAACACCAAGCTCTAGAGCATGGGGAAGAGTCCTTCTTTCTCTCCCCAAAAAACCTTTTCAATTAAGTCTTAGTCAAAATCAAAACATCTCCATGAAATGATTCAGCTTCAATGAAGAAGCATTTCTCAGTGAAATATGAAAATGGTCTACCCTACTCTAATATTCAGGCATCTAAATCAGCATTTAGGTGTCTAATGTTAAGCGCTCAGTTTAAACGTGGGCTCATGATTGTTAAGGATTGTTTTCGCTAGAGAATTATCAGGGCAATACAAACTCAGGAAAGGACACACCATAGTTTTTAATAACTGGATGATTTTATCTGTATAGAAACCAAAAATGCGTTATAATTGTTTTTGGTGCTTTCTTTAAAGAGTGAAGCATTGAGATTTCATGATTCCCTCCTCTACTCTCTGTTGTATGTTTGTTTCTGTAGGATCAGAACATACTTTACTACTAAGCAATTTTTGACAATGAAATAATGTCTCCCATACTTAATGTAACCCATGCTTAATGCTCAGACGTGTTTCTTTCGTTGCATAAGCTCATGTCTGTATTAAACTGACAAGATACTTCCTCATAAATTGTTTGGAAATGTGGTCTAGGCCAAGGGTGCTAGACAATGATAGATTTAGATTGTCATCCTGCATATTTCTTTTAAGTGTTGTCTCTACAAAAATGTCTTTCCTCTGTAATGGCACTGAAACGCTAACGCTGCATGCCTCTTTACATTAGATCTCACCTACTGCTACTGATGTGTCAACAATATTTGAACAGTGAAAGAAAAGCAAATACTTCACAGTATGCTGGCAGCTAGTAAGGCAGTATGTAATGCAGTGGACACATGGAACCAATTAGGACTATTTGAGGAACCAAAAAAAAAAATATAAGGAGGACTTGTGGCACCTTAGAGACTAACAAATTTATTTGAGCATAAGCTTTCGTGAGCTACAGCTCACTTCATCGGATGCGATGAAGTGAGCTGTAGCTCACGAAAGCTTATGCTCAAATAAATTTGTTAGTCTCTAAGGTGCCACAAGTCCTCCTGTTCTTTTTGCGAATACAGTCTAACACGGCTGCTACTCTGAAACCAAAAAAAAATATGTAACAGAAAAGCATTGTCAGTAGGAATTCCGTATATAGGCAATCCAGTGCTGTAGCGCTAACAGACTTGAGAGGGTCAAGTCATAATACCTAGTATGCTTACCTGAAGATAGATAATCAAACATAAAGGGTGGGTCTATCTGGTTAACAACAAAGTATCATGTTGCTTCAAGATGAGTGAAGGGGAGTGGAGGGAAACAAACAATAATGAGGAAGTATCCTGTCATTTTAACACAGTCTTAAGTCTATGCAATCAAATAAACATGGCTGAGCATTAAATAAGGATGTTGGGAACATTACTTAATTGTCTAAAAAACTATATCTTTGCCAGTTTTTTTTTCCCCCTGGGAAATACTAAATGTTGTGCAGGATATAGTGAGAATTATCTGTTTTCAAAAGCTTCACATAGCTTCCAATACAGCAGGAACTAGTTATATCTATACTCTGAAGTAGCTGCTATTCACTTTAATATGAAATTCAAGGCATTGCTTACCATCTACAAAATCCCTATAGCTGTTCAAAGCAGCTCTAGATGATACAATGATAAAAATTCTGGGAACTGCCAGGGTCTGGTGTGAGTGGAGTTCCTACTGAGAATATCACTGGTGAAGCTGAACTGGTGGTAGCAATGGTGGCAAATTTTAAAGAAAAAATGTGTGTCGAGTAAGGCACACAAAGGTAATATCTATATACATGTACAGCTATATAAACAATTGACCATGTTTATTATTTATTATTAGAATGTACATCCATTAAAACAGCACTTGGAGTATTAACCACTCATACCACCAGTTTACATGACTTTAACTGAAGAAGAAAAAAACTTTATACATAATTTAATATCCGTCAGAACGTGCTATCAATCCCACAGCAAACTGTTATGTTCAAATTGATTTGACTGGCTGATAACTAGACTTTATCATCAGAACAAGCTGAAATCCAAGGGTACCTGGCAGTTAGACTTCTATTTTATGTAACCTTAGACATGAATATATCATCTAAAATTGATATGAAAAATCAAACTAGCAATATATGCTTGTTACGACCCTAATGAGCTCCCCCAGTGGCTACTCACCATGCTGCTGTATTAGACCCAAACTTTATGTCCCACATGCTCTTGGTTTGCTGAAGATGGACAGTATTTAGGCACTGTCTCTCTGGCTCTGGCCCTCCAGTCACACACTTCTGATGCAGATCCCATATCTGATTCTCCTCTTGACCCCACAGGCCACTTGCCTAGGCCCTGAAACTAGTGTATCACAAAACATCACAATATCTATCTATCTATCTATCTATCTATCTATCTATCTATCTATCTATCTATCTATCTACCAATCGGGGTTGGGGGAAGGAAATAAAACCTGCGTGCCTATCCTCTCTTCAGTGTCCTCACCACACCAAGAGCCCTTTGGGATTTCAACCAGTGCTTTTTTAGGAGTTCAGAATTCCTCTTCTTCTCCTGCACAGCCTTGGCAGCTTCTGGCTCATTCCTCTCTCTCTCTAAAATAATAGAATCATAGAAATTTAGAGCTGGAAGGGACCTCTAGAGGTTATCTTGTCCATCCCCCAGCTTATACCTAATCAATCTCTGACAAGTGTTTGTATAGCCCATTCTTAAAAACTTCCCCCAACCTCCCTTGGAAGCCTACTGCTTAACTGTTCTTATTGTTAGAAAGCTTTTCCTAATATCCAACCTAAATCTCCTTGCTGCAGATTAAGCCTATTACTTCTCTTCCTATTTTCAGGGGACATGGAGAAAACTTGATCATTGTCCTCTTTGAAACAGCTCTTAACATATTTGAAGACTGTTATCAGGTCCCCTTCAGTCTTCTTTTCTCAAGACTAAACATAATCAGTTTTTTTAACCTTTCCTCATAGGTCAGGTTCTCTAAACCTTTTTGGATTTTTCTTGCTCTCCTCTGAGCTCTGTTCAATTTGTCCACATCTTTCTTAAATTGTGGCACCCCAAACTGGGCACAATCCACCAGATGAGGCCTTACCAGTGCTACAGTGGAACAATTACCTCCTGTGTCTTACATACAGCACTCTTGCTAACTCATCCCAGAACAATATTAGCTTTTTTCGCAACGGTATCACATTATTCGTTCATATTCAATTTGTAATCCACTATAACCCCAGATCTTTTCTGCAGCTAATTCTCTATTTTGCATTTGTGCATTTGATTGTTTTCTTCCTAAGTGTTATACTTTGCACTTGTCTTTATTGAATTTCTTCTTATTGCTTTCAGATCAATTCTCCAATTTGTCAAGGTTGTTTCGAATTCTAATCCTCCCCTCTGAAGTGCTTGCAACCCCTCCCACTTTGGTGTCATCCATCCATTTTATAAACATATTATCTATTCTATTATAAAATATGGCCATTAATGAAAATAGTTAATAGTACCTGACCCAGGACAGACTATTGTTTGAGTATGGTTTTTCAACCAGTTGTGCCCCCTCTTATAGTAATTTCATCTAGACTACATTTCCAGAGTTTGTTTATGAGAATGTCACGTGAGACTGTGTCAAAAGCCTTATTAAAATCAAGATATATCATGTCTACATATTCCCTCCTGTCCCCTAGTCTAGTAACCCTGTCAAAGAAAGAAATTAATTTAGTTTGTCATTATTAGTTATTGACAAATCCATGTTGGCTATTATTTATCACCCTGATATCATCTACATGGTTACGTAGCAATTGACAATTTGTTTTGCTAGCTTTCCAGGAATTGAAAATACCTACTGAATGAGCCTCTCTTTTCTAAAGTTGCAGTCCCCTTTGTCAGGTGACCATCCTCAGTTACTTGAAGTCCCTTGTCAGATGATCCATTGCTTAGTTACCAGCTCACCTGGAAGTATATGTTGCCCTGAGTGTTAGCCAGCTCATTGTCCAAGAGTGCTTCCATTTGAATAGGAGACAGTCCAGTTTAATGCCCCTTGATTGATGTGCAATGTTCACCCTCTGTCAACACCTCCAGGAATCCCACTCTGAGATGGAGGGGGCGCCGGGGGGGGGACAACAAAGAAGGCACAGTACTATTTTACAAAACAAAATGGAGTTTGTAGTTTGAGACAGATACTTACTCTGATCTGTCACTGTACTGCTATATTATTAGAGGATGATAATATCTCCAGGATTAGTTATAAATTCCTGAGATTACTTGGATCTTAAATGACAACTATCAAGGCTAATTCCCCACTCTGGCACTTCGAGTGTGGGGACCCACAAGGATTCAAAAAAGGATTCTAAAAATTAATACGGGCCACTCCAGGCTTATATTAAACTCCCAAGGTTACATCTTTTCTCTGACTTTGGATTGGTAGATGCTGCCACCACCCATGTGCCCAGGAAGAGCCCAGGAAGGCACACTTGGGAATTCCTTCCTGTGGGGTACCCTCAAGCCTTTTCACCCCACTTCCGGGGAAGAGCTGAGAAAGAAAAAAAAGGAAATCAACTGTTGCCACCAGCTAATTGAACAAAATGTGCACAAACCTCTTAAGACACAAAACATCCAATTCTGTTCTTAAAAAAAGGTAAATTTTATTAATAAAAAAAAAGAAAGAAAATACCTCTGGGAACTCAGGCTATTGCTAGATTTTAAAAGAGCCACTACAAGAATTAAGCATCAAGAATAGCTTTCTTGAGGTCCAGTTTAAAGGTTACAAGCAAAACAAAAGCACCCGGCTTTAGCACAGAGGAGTCCACAAGCCATAAAAAAATAAAAAGAGAAAAACTGAATCGCATCTTCCTAGACATTTCCTGATCTACTTACATATCTGGGGTTTCAAATGAGTACTTTCTAGGTATGATACTGAGGATTTTTCATACCTGGCCCCAAGCTTCTTATAGCATAGCTGTTGCCCTGTCTGGCTCTCCCCGGGAGAACAACAACAGACAGACAAAAGGGAGCCTTTGTTCAAGTTTTAAAAGTTCTAGCCTTCCCATTGGCTCTTTTGGCCAGGTGCCCACTCACTTCCTTTTACCTATACACAGCAGTGAGACTTTTTAACCCTTTACAGGTAGAGCAATTAGAGAACAGCTACTAAGAGGGATTTTATAGCTACTGGCTGGCTGGGTGTCCATAAAAGGGAGCTCCCCCCCTCCCGCGCATTTATCACAGCAACTAATATTTAGGGTGGGAAATCTTATTTACATGACCAAAGGACAAAACATTTAGTATACCAAAACAGATATGTAATAGCTTGAATTCACAGTGGGTTGAGATAAAAACTGAAAGGTTAATTCCCTGCAGGACTAAACCCAGGTCAATCTATTTTTTTTATGTATGTAGCTAAATGAAAAATTTAATACATGCAGGAACATGGTCTTTAAACTATTACAAAATCAAAACAGGAAAAAATATACACTGTGGGCTTGTCTACATGAACATTTAGTTCGTGGCAAACTGGGGTGGGAATCAACCCTGCACTATCCTGCCATGAACCAGGTGTCCATGTGCACCCTGCTGACACATATTGACAGTTCATCAGAGGGCTTTGATCTAGTCCCCTCTGAAAATTGTTAATGCACATGAACAGGGTGCACATGGAGAGTTAGGCCACAGCAGGCTAGTGCGGGGAAGATTCACACACCAGCTTGCCCTAAAGTAATTGTTTGTGTAGAGAAGCCCCAAGAGTGTGACGGAAAAGATTTGATGTGGAGGTGGCACCCCAGAATTCTGAACACACATTCAGGAAAACCTTCAGGTCTCAGGAAAATGGATGGAGAAGCATGAGAAGATGCGTGAGTGATTTGCCATTTAGTGCACTCCTCATACCACTTCTAGACAGTTATTCCATTCCTCCATGCCCTTTGTCATTTAACCTCAATTTACATAGATGTCTTAAATCTTTCAATCCCTACAAACCTTTAATACATGTTATTGCAATTGGTCCTTCAATTTCATCCAATTTGTTGGCATTTTTCTGGTTCTGAGATAGTGAACAACTGAACACAATATGCTACATGCAGTCTCACCATTGCCATAAAAGAGACTATTTGGGGCATTTACCCATTTGTTCAAGTACAGAGTGGTACATAGGAAACTTGGGGATGTACTGTGCCTCAGAGACGTACTACTCTGGAGTAGCCCAAAGCACAGGGGCTGTTTGGATGCTTGGTCCACTCAGTAGCTTTTGGCCCTGCCTCCTCTGTGGTTCTGAGCGATCATGGGGACATACCAAGGCAGCAGTCTCTGCATTTCAAGACAGGCACTGCACCTGTGATAGGCCCTTGAACAGGCCAGGTAAGAGTAGGGGTGCTGTGCTTCCCCACCCAAGGATTTCTCTCCAGGGTTAGTCCATCAAGACTGACTGTCACTTCCTTGAGCTCTGTGGAATGACTGTTCCTTTGCAGCATCAAATCAAGTTGGCTTTTTTTTTTAACTACCATAATGCACTGCAAGCTCATATCTGAATTGTTGTCCACTGTCACCCGCAAAGCTTTTTTACAGCATTATTGATTTACAGTTCTCTCTCCCTTGCTGTGTTTCCCCCCTCCTCCCCGCCACCAGATGTACCATCTTGCATTTGTCTAGGTTGGATCTAGTTTTATTTCCTGCTCATATTTCAAAGTTCTCTGTCTCTTCTGTACTAATTTACTGTTCACACTAATATTTGTAACATCTCCCAATTTAATAGTTAGTAAATTTAATTTAAAATGATGTTTTTTCTCCCTTTTCAGGTCACTAAGCATGTTAAATAGGAATGGTTCTAATACCAATCACTATGGTGTCCCACTAGACAGTGTCCTCTAACTAGGTACATTGACTCATCCATGTAAATCCCCCAGCATCTACAACTGTGATGCTTTGGAAACTGCAAGTCCAGGGGTCCTGCAGGAGCTGCTGATACCACAGAGGAAGAGACAGGCTTAAAGGAGAGGCCCTCTGAGACATGATGGGCCTAAGCTGAGGAAAAGGCACGATGGGTACCTGCTGAGCAGAGAAGAAGGAGAAGAGGATGAACAAGGGGTTGGGAGAGCTGCCAGATATCCACCCTCATTTTTGGAAACTTCTGCTGAAGCCCGGGAGTTGGAAAAGCATCTGACAGTTGCTTCGGAGTGGCTCACCTAGCTGTCAGCTTGCTGATCTCTATCTCTCCATTTATCTATTTAAGTTCTAGTTTTCTGAGCTTCTGCAATTCTCACTGAAGCATGGGTTCAGATGGACATTTTGGGTGGACAGCAAAGGGATAGTAGGTGGTAATAAGGAACAGGAGTGAACAAGAGGGCCCCACTTTGAAAGTGTGCTTGGACACTTTTAACATGGTATGTACTGGCCCTTTATAAAAGATTATAGCCCAGTCCTGATGTGTCCCTTCTGCCAGGATGTATCTGCAGAAACAAGGGCCAGGGTCAGAAAGGATTCCTTCTGAAAATTTAACAAATAACACCCATGTGGGACCACCTAGCAACATGGGAAAACTAAAACCCTCCTCGGCACCCTTGACAGGCAATACTTTCCTCTCATAAGAACTGAGTCTGTTATACATAGAAAACTTTGCGGGGGGGGGGGGGAAGGAGGGGGAAAGGGGCACAGAATAAACTTGGGAAATCCAGTAATAATTCATCAACAATATCTGTATATACCTATTAAGTAAGACTTTTCCTCTTCCCCCTTGTGTCTTGACAATAGTATTAAACTCAGTCCCATCCATGTGCAGTAATAAGCATCCAACAAGGTATTGTGTTCCTGCACCTTTACTCTCCTCCTCCCCTGCACAACCCACTCATTGTTTATTGTCTGGTTGGTGGAGTCCAAACTTTTGGCAGCTCCATCTCAACAGTGCCTGGTCTGCTCCAGGGACTCTACCATCTATTCCAGCAGTACCGAATACAGCTTTTATTGACTACAGAGTAGGGGGAGGTCATTCGAGTTCTTCAGCAATGCTGCCCTCTATGACGTCAGCAAAAGCCACATCAGCACTGCTTCTTTACAAAGTCCTTAGAGTGGGATCAGTGGCCTGAACCAAATTTTTGCCACCAGGAATAAATTGCTATCAAAAAGTAGGAAGCTTCTTTCCCTCACTCCTTTTAGCTTTGCCCAGGCTCCACTACCCAACCCTGCCAGAAAATGTTTTTTGTTGTGGTGATCCCTCTCCCTAGGCGCATTTGGCATGGTTCTCTTTCAATACTCAACAGGAAGGAAAATGATCAATTACCCCCAAACTTCAAACTTAACTAAAATGCTTCAAATCATCACATCACAGAAATGCAGCTGAGGCCTGCACAAATCGTTCATTTCTATTTGCTCACCACCAGATGCTGGTCCAGAGGTCCCTCCCTTATGGAGTTCCTGCCCATCTGGAGTTCTCAGAGCAGCTCTGGCCACTCTTCTCTCTATTCATTAACAAGGAATAGGAACACCAGCACCAATAGGAAGCTTCCCACTCACTCGGGCTTCAGACCATAAGACTCAGCCCCAAAGAAGAGAATCCAAGGAGAGAAAGAAAGGGAAATGTAGTCCAGAGAGACTGATGGGTAATGTAGTCCGGCATCATGTGACCTAGGGACCTATTTGGTGCAGTTCAGGTGCTTATAACATGAGCTCTTTACTTAGTCTGAGACACATCAGTCTTGTTGGTCTTTCTAGAAAAAGGGAAAAGGCTAAGGAGAAACCCTACAGCAACATAAGTTGGAGAAACCAAATGAATGGAAAAAAGACTCTGAAGGAAAAGGAATCTCTAAGAGAGATAAATGGAAGAAGGAAGTGGCTTAAGGCAACATGTTGGTACATTTCCTTATTCAGGGCCTCAAGGCTCAGAGGAAGTTCTGCCCCCACCCCTCTTCATTGCCTTATGTCAGGGGTGGCCAAACTTATTGACCCTCCAAGCCGCATACAGCAATCTTCAGAAGTTGAAGACGGGGCGCGTGGCACCTGCCAGAGCTTGGGCTTCAGCCCTGCTCCGGCTGAATCCCTGAGCCCTGGCATGCAAGCCCCAAGACCCTCCTCCCCACTGGGCAAAAGCCCCTACCCCACTACCCTACTGCAAGGCAGAGGTCCTGAGCTCCCCTCCCCAAAGTCTTATAGATGGAGAATGAGGGAGAGATGTGGGGGGCTCTGTGAGCTGCACTTTAACTATCAAAAAGTTGCATGTGGCTCACGAGCCACAGTTTGGCCACCCCTGCCTTATGTAATCAGGGGAAGAAACTGTCTAGCCTTGAGGAAGAATGAAGGACATTTTCAGCTAGAGATTTGGTATAGGTACCTTCGAGTCAGCAGGGTAGATGAACTATTGAGCCCACTGAGGGTGGATGAAGGAACCGTGTGCCACCACAGCAATGAAATATTACCACTAGAACCACAGGAGCCATCACTCCCAAATATTGTACGTAAATATTATTGTAAAAACTTTACCAGCCCTAAATAAAGCAACATGATAGAACAATTTTCAGATGCACAATATCTGCTGCATGAATCAGCCATCATGAATGAATCCTATTATGAAAAGTGCCTTTAGATAAATGGCTGCACTGAATGTTAAAGAGGGGCTGAGACATAATATGCCAATTTTGCACACACACATAATGGATGCTTGTATCTTCATATACTAGTTAAACCTCTAACCACCTGATTTGTGGCCACAAAGAATAATACCCATGTCTACCATTTTGTGGAGGTGCAAAATTTAGGTGCAATTATTTGCAGGTGAAAAACTGTAGTGACAAAAATCAGTATCATCTCTGAAAACCTGGTTATGAGAGCATTAAAGAACTCATATTCGGATTACATAGAACTCAAAGACAGATCAAGCAAAATTCAGGCTTTCAAAGGGAAGAACAGGCATATAACACCAGCTTTGAACCTGGAATGCTCCACAGTGCAATTTTAAGATGCACAATATCTACTGCATGAATCAGCCATCATGAATGAATCCTATTATGAAAAGTGCCTTTAGATAAATGGCTGCACTGAATGTTAAAGAGGGGCTGAGACATAATATGCCAAGACAAAGGTGTGCTCATTATGAGAAAAAGTGCTGAACATTCTAGAGTGTGAGCCTTTTAAAAGGTTCAGAATTCTCTATCTTATTCTCTGTCTCCCTATTTATTACCCATCTGTCCTGACAAGCCACAGTATCAAATCAGCATAATTAATGAAATGGTTCCAGAAAACCATCTGCAGGGATAAAGTTTGTATCTAGTTAATGAATTTGTTACTGAAGCCCATTTTGTATAGACGAGAGAGCATAAATTCCAACTCACTTACATTTTCAAAGGCTTTCAGCACAGAAGGCAGGGAAACAATAGGATAAAGCCAGGAGGGTACTCCATATTTCTCAAATGAAAATGAAAAAGATCTCAATCCAAAAATGGCTACTGAATGTTCACTAAAATAAATTGAAACAATGGGATTTCTGCATCTGAATCTAAAAAACATGTCATTTGGAGTTAGATAATGAGTCTGAGTTCTGCTGAGAACATTGAGCCAGCTTTAGCATTTTGGGGTATGGCATGTGCAACTATTGTATATGCAAACCCCCGATGTAAGCAATTTCTCTCCAGCTTGATCACACCACTATGTCTAAGGGCACGGATTTGAGGAGGATCAATGAGATGATTCTTAGTAGGAAGAGCAGAAACTTAACTGCTTAAATTATATAAATCAATTTTAAAGGTAGATTTCAGTCGTCCCTGCTCCCATCTTTCAGCTACAGTAGAGGAGGAGCCTTGCTTCTTATGCCAAGGTCTGTGCATGTTTCCCCCACTTGTTCATCTCTAGTCATAGGTGCAGGTGATGGCAGAAAAAGGTTATCTGCATCAAAGATGATTTGGTGTGGCTTGCAATGTGTTCAGAGTTTGATGAGTCATCCCTGAGTGTTCTGAGCCTGATGAGTCATTTGAGATAAATAAGTGGGAATCATAGATTCATAGATATTAAGGTCAGAAGGGACCATTATGATCATCTAGTCTGCCCTCCTGCACAATGCAGGCCATAGAATCTCACCCACACACTCCTGCAATAAACCTCTCACCTATGTCTGAGCTATTGAAGTCCTCAAATCATGGTTTAAAGACTTCAAGGTGCAGAGAATCCTCCAGCAAGTGACCTGTGCCCCATCCTACAGAGAAAGGCGAAAAACCCCCAGGGCCTCTTCCAATCTGCCCTGGAGGAAAATTCCTTCTTGACCCCAAATATGGCGATCAGCTGAACCCTGAGCATGTGGGCAAGATTCACCAGCCAGATACCCAGGAAAGAATTCTCTGTAGTAACTCAGATCCCACCCCATCTAACATTCCATTACAGGCCATTGGGCCTATTTACCATGAATAGTTAAAGATCAATTAATTGCCAGAATCATGTTATCCCATGATAACTTCTCCTCCATAAACTTATCGAGTTTAATCTTGAAGCCAGATAGGTCTTTTGCCCCCACTGCTTCCCTTGGAGGGCTACTCCAGAACTTCACTCCTCTGATGGTTAGAAACCTTCATCTAATTTCAAGTCTAAACTTCCCGATGGCCGGTTTATATCCATTTGTTCTTGTGTGTCCACATTGGTACTGAGCTTAAATAATTCCTCTCCCTCTCTGGTATTTATCCCTCTGATATACTTATAGAGAGATATCATATCTCCCCTCAACCTTCTTTTGGTTAGGCTAAACAAGCCAAGCTCCTTGAGTCTCCTTTCATAAGACAGGTTTTCCATTCCTCGGATCATCCTAGTAGCCTTTCTCTGTACCTGTTCCAGTTTGAATTCATCCTTCTTAAACATGGGAGACCAGAACTGCACACAGTATTCCAGATGAGGTCTCACCAGTGCCTTGTAGAATGGTACTAACACCTCCTTATCTCTACTGGAAATACCTCGCCTGATGCATCCCAAGACCGCATTAGCTTTTTTCACAGCCATATCACATTGGCGGCTCATAGTCATCCTATGGTCAACCAATACTCCAAGGTCCTTCTCCTCCTCCGTTACTTCTAATTGGTGCGTCCCCAGCTTATAACTAAAATACTTGTTATAAATCCCTAAATGTATGACCTTACACCTCTCACTATTAAATTTCATCCTATTACTATTACTCCAGTTTACAAGGTCATCCAGATCCTCCTGTAGGATATCCCAGTCCTTCTCTAAATTGCCAATACCTCCCAGCTTTGTATCATCCGCCAACTTTATTAGCACACTCCCACTTTTTGTGCCGAGGTCAGTAATAAAAAGATTAAATAAGATTGGTCCCCAAACCTATCCCTGAGGAACTCCCCTGGTAACCTCCCTCCAGCCTGACAGTTCACCTTTCAATTTGACCTGCTGCAGACTCCCCTTTAACCAATTCCTTATCCACCTTTCAATGTTCATATTGATCCCCATCTTTTCCAATTTAACTAATAATTCCCCATGTGGCACTGTATCAAACACCTTACTGAAATCGAGGTAAACTAGATCCACTGCGTTTCCTTTGTCTCAAAAATCTGTTACTTTCTCAAAGAAGGAGATCAAGTTGGTTTGGCACGATCCACCTTTTGTAAAACTATGTTGTATTTTGTCCCATTTACCATTGACCTCAATGTCCTTAACTACTTTCTCCTTCAAAATTTTTTCTAAGACCTTGAATACTACAGATGTCAAACTAACAGGCCTGTAGTTACCCAGATCACCTTTTTTCCCTTTCTTAAAAATAGGAACTATGTTAGCAATTCTCCAGTCATACGGTACAACTCCTGAGTTTACAGATTCATTAAAAATTCTTGCTAATGGGCTTGCAATTTCTTGTGCCAATTCCTTTAAAATTCTTGGATGAAGATTATCTGGGCCCCCCGATTTAGTCCCATTGAGCTGTTTAAGTTTCGCTTCTACCTCAGATATGGTAATATCTACCTCCATATCCTCATTCCCATTTGTCATGCTAACATTATCCCTAAGATCCTCATTAAAGACTGAGGCAAAGTATTTGTTTAGCTATTGGGCCATGCCTAGATTATCCTTAATCTCCACTCCATCCTCAGTGTTTAGCAGTTCCACTTCTTCTTTCTTTGTTTTCTTCTTATTTATATGGCTATAGAACCTTTTACTGTTGGTTTTAATTCCCTTTGCAAGGTCCAACTCTACTTGACTTTTAGCCTTTCTTACTTTATCCCTACATGTTCTGACCTCAATAAGGTAGTTTTTCTTGCTGATCTCTCCCATCTTCCACTCCCTGTATTCTTTCTGTTTTTCCTTAATCACCTCTCTGAGATGCTTGCTCATCCAGCTCGGTCTACAACTCCTGCCTATAAATTTTTTCCCCTTTCTTGGGAATGCAGACTTCCAATAGCTTCTGTAGCTTTGACTTGAAGTAATCCCAGGCCTCCTCTGTCTTTAGATCCATAAATTCTTCAGTCCAATCCACTTCCCTAACTAATTTCCTTAATTTTTGAAAGTCAGCCCTTTTGAAATCAAAAAGCCTAGTCGCAGATTTATTTTTGTTTATCCTTCCATTCAGTTTGAACTGAATTGGCTCATGATCACTCGAACCAAGGTTGTCCCCTACAACCATTTCTTCTATGAGGTCCTCCCTACTCACCAAAACCAAATATAAAAGGGTCCAGCCAATCACACAAGCAAGAGTCTAACCAGGTGACCCCCAAGGCAGCTATATAGGCTCCTAATGAAAGCAGCCACACTGGTCTGCTCAATGTTGCTACATTGTTGGGAATGCTTCCTGCTATCTAGTAGCTCTGACAGACTGCTCCAGGTCTCATTCCTTCTCCAGCCTGTGCTTGCACCATCTCCAGTTACAGCTCAAGCCACAGCTGGTCATTTGGCTGTCCTGACAATTTTAGCAGACTCCTCCCTATATGCTCGGCAATGGCAGCTAAGATAGAAACCTCTGGCATATCCATCACTGAGATGACAGAGTTGGTTCACAACCTTCAGGGTCAACTTGCCCAGCTGCAATGGGAGAATATCTATCTCTGCTCACAAAACCCCTACAACTCCAATACCTAAAGTACCACTGGCAGTGGTCCCTCTGAAACACAGTCTAAAGTGTCCATTTTTGGAAAGATTTGATGGGAAGTGCCAGAAGTTCTGTGACTTTCTGCTGCTCAGTGCACACACCCATAGATTCTCTGCCTTCAGGCAGTTTCTTAGACAAGGGTGTTGGCCTGTCTCAGTGTATGCTGCCCACTTTCAGCATCTGGTTGCCAAAACAAATGGAAGGAGTCAGCTCATATCTACCATTCCTGCCAGGGTCTGAATGTGACCTAAATGAAATGGATGAATGGCCCAGGTGAGACCCCCTACCACCACTATTACGAACTCATGAATTGAACTGTGCATCCGGCTTAACAGTCGCCTGTCTGAGTGATGCCAAGAAAAGAAGAGGACGTACCTGCAACCCTAGCAAGAAAAGGCTCCTAATGAAAGCCACCCCCAATCTGCTCGATTTTGCTGCCTTGTTAGGGAAGCTTCCTGGTCTCTGGTAGTTCTGACAATTTGCACATGTTCCTGCTCCTGCACCCACACCTCCATCTGTTTTAAGTCCAGCCTGTATCTGCTCCAGCTCCTGCTCAAGTCATGGACAGTTGCGCAACTGTCTTGACATTTGGTTTCTTATATATTGTCACAGACTTTATTTTTCTAGATTTTATTCCTCTTCATACTTCTGTTTCTATTAGAAAAGAAGCTACTGTGCTTTGGGGCATATACATATGGCAAATCCAACACAATTTAATAGGGCTGAAACCAATAGAGTTTTTAGAAATGTAATAAGTTTTGATAGAAATTATCCCTAAATGTTATAGAATTAAATAGGGAATGATACCCTTCCGATGTTTTTTTTAAACATCCTAAAGATATCATTCTGAATTAAATTCTATAGAGTACTTCATAAAAGGTATAGAAAGGAGATAATTCCCTATTAAATTGTATAGGACTTTTTAATAAAGCTAGAGCCAGGTATATATATCCACCACGAATTGTTTTATTGAGCGTATAATTCTCAATGATGCTGCATGCACTCCAGTAAAGTTATAATCACTGGGGATATATCTGCTTCTCTTATTTTTTAAGGTATGTCGCCATGGCCAGATGCAATGCATTTAGATTTTAGACCTTCTGTCCCCTGAGCTGTATTTTACAGCCTTTAGTCAACAGAGCAGACTGAGCAGAAACTTATATAGCAATCACCATTTACCAAAGGCTACCAAGCTACAGTACATAAGAGTGTGGTATTTTCTAGGCATAGGGACAGAGATAATGACAACTATTGTACTATACTTTGGAGCTTGGTTGCTACTTGTTTTCTTCTCTCCTTTTAAACAGGCTTGTTCTTTATCTTTTGCCCTCTGTCATTTCTTTTATCTCTTCTACAAAACAAGAAAGAACACATAAAAACAGCAAAAACTACCTCTACTCAGAACAATAGCCCACAATCCAATGAGATCCTGCTATCTATAAAAAGTGGTACAATATAACCGCTATCTACAGCAGTAGCACATCTTATCTTCCTACATCCTCTTATGACTAAACAAAGAATATTCAGAACCATCTCCTCACACTCTAAGAAAAATAACAACAGAATCAAATAGCTACTTTAGGTGAACTAGACAAAAACTAGAAGCAAAAGTTGTTTAAAAAAAGATGTAGTAAAACCAAATTTAGGAATATGCCCAAATTCACCACTTTATTTGTGATATTTCTTACATAGTTTCAGTTTAATTATGCTAATTTATTAGCTGCAGGACAGATTGGGTATATTACCCACCATATTTGCTTTTTCTCCCCATCCTGCCTCTCCCCATCCTCCACCACCTACAAGCAACAAGCCAAGAGTCAAGCAATGAGAGACTGAAATCCACTTAATGATGTAATCAGCAAAGCTGAAATCTTAAAGACCACAGCAGAAATATAGTACTCCTATACTATCAACAGATATTATTCTTGAGGTATAGCTATTGTTAAACTAAATGTAGAAGGAATGACTTGTACTGCAGGAAAATAAGAAATACTTGAGAAATTTCAAAATATGCCAGGAGCACTTTTGAAAAATCTTATATTTGTGTTTTGATATAATCTTTTACAGGGTCAGTCTCTAACAGGTTGTTCTTTAGAAAGTACATTCTCATGGCTGGATTCTGATAAGACACGGATATTGTTAGAGTAAGGACAGAGTAAACCACACCATTAGTCAGAGGTGTTACCATTGATTATGTGTACCTTTGAAGATGTAGAAATGAGAAAATAAGTCCTTAAATATTTCCTAACCTTAAGTCTGACTTAAAGGGGGATATTATTTTTTAACTGATGAAACTGGGTCATTGAGGGATGGGTGTTAAGGATGCCTCCAAAAGCAATTGTAGAACTATAGTCAATTCTAGCTTAGTATACTAGACTATATACAGAAACAGAAGGTCACTGCCATTCAGATATACTTCATTGATTGAAGCCAGGCAGATCAGTTATATTATCTTTCATACCATGGTGTACCATGCATTCCCATCATACTGTACCCATGCAGATGGTGCATATTATCCATCATATTTGCTGTTTTCTGCCCCACTGCTCCTTTTCCACCACAATTTACAAGCATGAGGCAAGCAGCTTCTTCTAGTGAAAGACTGAAAACCACTGCATGGAGCAGTCTGCAAAGGCCACAAGCAGAAGTGTAGTACCGCAATGCTACCCGACTGTTAGATCAAAGGTTATGGTCCTTGTATTAGTGGTGGAGCACCAGTCATTTGGTGTTGTGGATCTGCCTGGAGTTGGCAGAAGTAGTAAAGAGGATATCTGTGCTTTTGCACAAATCAGTTTCATGTATACTGTTGGAAAACCAAGGGTGGAGTTGTGGGGAGGGTGTGCTTCAGAAAATGCAGTGTTTTGGGGCTTCAGCACTGATCTTGAGGGCCGAGGGCAACTGGACCTCTGAGTCCCAGTTCTTAAAAATAGTACCAGACAGACAGTCTCCTCAGAAATTGTGCCAAAGGGGCCAAAGACAGAAACTGTGGCTGGAGCCTGCACAAACAGGGGAGCTTAGAAGCACACTGATTCATTGCATGGTACCAAACACAGATGCCTGGTGAGTGTCTACAAAGGGCAGCTCAGCTAGGACTGTGACACCTAGTTTCAAAATTTCCCCTCATTTATACACCTGAATATACACCCATTGACTGCTTTAGTGGTGATGCCCCAATCCAGTAAACCACTTAATAATGTGCTTAACTCTATGCACACACATTCAATGGGATGAGTCACATGTTGAAATGCTTGCATAAGTAATTTGCTGGCTTAGGGTCTAAATGAGGGAAGAATATGACTCTTGTATTTCCTTCAATCTCCTTAATATTGGTTTGTCCTCAATTTACAGATACAATTAAACTTATCCACAAGGACACACTTTGAATTTAAGGTAGTTTGACTGCCCTTCTCATTTTGAGGTAAGAGAATAACATTTGAAGTAATTATCAATTTGATCATGAAATCAAAACTGGTTCAGTTGTCATTGACTTATCCATTTGAATATGGTAAGTGCTGTTTACATTTCATCAAGTTACCCAATACCAGATCAACTATATCTTGACAACTATGTTTGTGATATAAAAGTCAATGAATGGCTCACAGAATTCTCTCAGCCTGTGAAAATCCAGCATAATCTATGTTTGAATCATGATTGATCTGAATTATCAGAAGAGGAATCAACTCCAATTCAAAAGTATTGATCATCTTAATGAAGTATGTGTTTTTGTTTTTGTTTTTCATTTCACAAGATCTCCCTTACATTTAGCCTTGAGGAAAATGTCACTTTTGAAAGAATCACTTCAGTTCTGCTTGAAATGTACTCCAATAGGCAATAGTACAAGTCACAGATTTTAGAACTGTTTAATTTGTTTAAAACTTTTTTCTGTACTAATGTATAGTAAAGGTTCAGTAAATTTCAACACACTAGGACCAATTTGCACTTTACACCAGTGTTACTTCGTTGACTTTAAGGGAGTTACTATTGATTTCCACCAGTGGGAGGGGAGACTCAGAGACATTCTTTATCATGTCTCCAGCTGACGAAAATACCCTCTATACACCTTTCAAAGAAGATCGATGGGACCCCTCACTTGGAGTCTGAGGATATTGAGTAACTCAAATGAAGAACAGACTGTAGATTCCCAAAGAGCATAAACAGCAGAAAGTAGAATTCCTTAACTAAGCACCATTGTTGCTTTCATTACACAAGCTTTCATTATGGTCCTCAGTGTATTGTGGACTGGATAGGACTCAAGCACAGTTTAAGGTTGCTTAGAAATAAGTTCATCCTCTACATGAGAACTTTTTTCCTTATGTGGTTAAACATTTTTTGAAAGACCCAAGTAAGGTTAGCTACTAATCAAGAAAAGTCTCCTTTATGAAAGTCTGGGGCATTGAATGAGCCCTAGAGAAATCTTCCCTCCTTTTCAGTTTAACATTTTGTCCTAGGGTGTCAATTGTACAAAATATTTCAGAAATAGTACAACTGGTGCAAATTTAATTGCATTCTTTTAATTTTAATATTCTTTACCCCAAGGTCTCTGATAAGTAGCAAGACCTGGGGCAAAGACAATATGTGCACCCAATGTTCTTAGATGGGAATAATCTGTTATAGCTCACTTTCCCAGACTTATTCAGTTTATACTTTCACTGCCTTGCAACAAACCTTTGCTTATGAATTAACAGTTGGATTATATGCTTAGAGAAGTATTTTCAATACTTCCTGCAGAGTCCTGCAGTTTAGATAGCGTTGGGTCGTTTTGTTGTGTGTTTGCTATGCTTATATGGCAATACTTTTTGTGCTAACTGCATTCAGAGAACTCTTATAAATCATAGTGACCTGTAGGACTCTCACTCATATTTGGCATTTTCTCATTTACCAGCTGGCGCTATGACACTTTCCCAAACCGTTAGAACGCAAGTACAGTGATTTGTATCACAGCAACAATTTCTGGGGAGGAAGATTCATATCAGTTGATTCCTCTGTTTGAGTTCTAGGACCAAAAATGTCAGCAGCCTAACTATCAACCTTGTCAGTGCAATTTCTAACAACAGTCCTATTAACCTTCTGGATGCCACACCTGCTACACATCCCTACTCAACATTTTTCAGAGGCACCCCCATTCGCTTGACTATGGCAGTATTGGAGTGGTATACATTGTGAGGGTCATGTGAAAGTAACTTTCTTGAACACACAGAGCCAGACCGTCAACTGGTGTAAATCACCAAAGCTACTTTTATCCAGCTGAGGCTCTGGCTTATAGCATGGTACAGACATAAGCCTTAAGGGGTTTGAAACACACTGAAAGTAAAGTGTTCTTGCTGATATTCCCCAGAGTGCATCTTTCTCACAACATTAATGTCCATTCTAAAACTAGCTGCTGTGACTTTCACATTTCTCATTTTAATTGTTCTACCAATTTCCAGCTTGACAAGAATAAAAATGTACTCTGTAAATATCAAGTGATAATACCAAGGGACTTCCCCCTTTCTTTTTTAAGAGGCTTCAACATGACCTTTAAGTTTGCACCCAAAATTAACAGTTAGAACATGGTAGGTGAATTTTTTGTGAATGCAAATGATGAAAATACTGAGGCATCTAATTACCTGATTTGCTGTCACTAGCACCCACAATTAATTGAACCTGCAATTGATTGTAGGTGCCAAATCAGAGGCTGTTATCAAAACTTTGGCTTTATGGGTGTACTTCACAAGGAGAGCTTGCAATAAAAAGAAAAAGAAAAGCCACTGCAGCTACTTGAAAGCTATTTAAACCTACTGCATTCAGTTCAGGGTGCCACATTACCAGACAGATATTGATAAACTGGAAGGAGTTTCCAGAAGAGCAGAAAAAATAATCAGTGGAAAGACTGATTTATAAGCAAAGATTAAAAGAACTAAATCTGTACAGCTTGACAAGTAATGTCTAAGGCTGTACTAATAACCATCTGTGTTCTCTTGTGTCCTTTAGGCACAGCCCTGTTTTGGGGAAAAAGTGGAGGTACCCCATTGCAGGAGGAGTTCCAGGAGGGATTTTTGCCTCAACGTGGCACAGTTCCTTCGTGCTGCCCCCTAGTTTTCCCACTCAATGCTTCCTCCTTCTACCTCCATAAGGTTGATGTACTTCCCCAATGCTACACAGATGGAGTAGTTCCTGATCTCCTCCACATGCAGGTCCTTACACTTGCCCCATCTCCCTGGAGCACCCATGCAAAGGCCAATCAAATATAAATGAATGGTGTAAACACCAAAGAGGGATTGTTAAGTGTGATAACCAGGGCACTAACTAAATTTGAACAAATGAAACTAAGGAAAGGAAAAATTCTGCTGAATATCAGGAAAATCTTTACCACAGGACTAGTGTCCCCAAGGGGATATTGCAAACCCCATTGCTTGGGATTTATGAATGTAAAGGCCAGTCCTGTACTAAGAGTAGTGGACTGGATAATCCAGTAGGTCTCTTCCATCTCTAACTTCTATGATGTTATGAAAGACTATGTAAGTTATAGAAAGAGCTGGCTGGAAATTGAAAATTCTGCCCCCACACAAAATTCTGACATTTCAAAAATTGTTTTTGTCCCAAATTGTATCAAAAATATATGTCACAATATTTTTCAGAACAAAATTTTCTGAAATAATTCAATTTGGAAAGGTTGAAATGATGTTTGGAACATTTCATTGAATGTCAAAAAATATATTAAAATAAATATAATATATTCAAATTTATCTATGAAAGTCAGAACAAAACAAAATGAAAAACTCAGAATGAAATGAAATGAGGAAGTCAAAACAAAGTACTCCACTTTGCAGCCAAATCACTTCTAAATCGTAATTTTGTTGAAATTAACACATTGCCAGAAAAATTTTCCATTTTAATGTAAACAACATTTTTTGATGGGAATACTATTCTGTCTTTTTACCATCTGTAATAATTTATTAATTTTTTTGGAGGTGGGAGAAAGTCAAGTTAACTATTTTATGAAAGTGTATATGCCCACTATTTTCCAGCTACCTACTCAAAAAATTGGTTATAAGGCTATATGGCTTAGCACATAACTCCTATAATAGAGCTGTCTGGAGGCAATGTTATGACACAGACGTTTTAGTTAGTTTGCCTTAACTGTAAAATCTAATTTGGTTTTAACTTCTTCTAGCACGTTATATAATTTCAAAGGCTGCAAAGTTTCCTGTAGAACCTACCATCTTCAAAAGCACACAACAGCAAGCTCTGAACTATATGTTTTTAGGGCTCTGTGGGTGATAGTTGGGACACTATGTGCGCACATCAGTAGGCCTCTATAGAAGATAACAAGCTGGAAGAAGGAACTAAATTAAAAGGAAAATGTGTCAATCAAAACTATTCCAGAGTGTTTGTCTATTAAACAGACAGCCTTGCCATTCTACTGCAGCTCCACCTCAGTGGGAGACTGCTTCAAGAACAGGAACATATTTACAGCATATTTACAGATTTTCCTTTATGTACATACAGTGTGTCTTGAGAGGAGCAGGGAGAGGGTATGCCCTCTGGGCTTTTGCCTCCAGCATCCTTGGTCTCATCAGTGAAGGGAAATGAACATTCTGACCATGCAATCAATGAGAGCAAAGCAATGGCACTGGAGCCTTACTGCACTGGTTTTGAACCTCTGCAAACTGAACCTAAGGAAAGGCATATTCTGCATGGTTCCTCTGCTGAGCATCATCCCTGCTCTCCATTCTCAGGATTGGTTCAGGCCCTCAACTTTTGAGATGTTTGTTTTCACATCTTGCTGAGACAGTATATCTGGTTCTTGGAGGGGAAAGAATCACTGCTAATACAAGGAATTAGTCTTTGGGCTGGAAGGAGCTTCTAGTGTCCTCACAAGAAACATGATCTAATCCCCATTGGACTCAATGGACAGACTCCCAACTGACTTCAATGGGCTTTTGAACAGACCGACAGTGTTTGGTGATGGCCACAGCTCATCTAAACAGTGACAACCAGCAGATACCTGTATGACTGACTCAGGATAAATCAGTCTTATAACGGGATATTACATGTTCTTCTGGAGACATGCTCCCTTTTCAAATCTCTCAACTGAAGGGTAAACAAAAAGAAATCTATTTTGGTCTCAACCCAGGGAGAGATTGTGATGGTCCTTGTGTGGCCACAAGGAGAAGAGGAGAGTACTGGAAACCATTCCTCCTTTTGTAGCCAGGCATGGGCATCCCACAATATCAATCGCTGTGCTTTGGGCAGCCTTGGCTTGGTTTCCCAGCTGGTTTTAGTTATTTTGGACATTCTCTTGACTCTGAAGGTCCCTGGACATGGCTAAGACCTACTTATCTACTATTTCACCCTCTCTCCTCCCTGTGAAAGGGACTAGCATGTTTGTCCATCTCTTTTACAAGGGTCTTGAAAACTTGTGCTCTCCCATATAGGAGCCTGCTGATCCTTGGGAATTGAATTTGGTGTTAACTTAACTCATGGAGGGAGAAGCCCTTTGAATCCAATAGATTCTTGCTCCTTGTAGTCCATGTCTGTGAAGGTCTCGTTCTTTGTGGCCATTGCCTTGGCCATGTTACAGGGCCAGATGTTCCATCCATATTTTATTCCATATTCCACAATTATAGGTGATCCATAAACCTCACCCCAAACTTATGACAAATACATTTAACTTTTATCTCAATAAGTCTGTCACTTCATGTGCTGTTGTTTTTTTATGCAGCCCCACCACTATCTTGGACAGGTTGGACTTCATACCTGTAGTTTTAAAAGATTAAATAAATACTAGTTAGACTGAACTAAGCTGTTTAGAAAGTGACACATCCCTCAGCCAGAGCTGCTTCCTGCAGCTGCCATTGGCCTGGAATGGCGAACTGCAATCAGTGGGAGCTGCGATTGGCCGAACCTGCGGACACTGCAGGTAAACAACCGTCCCGGCCCGCCAGCGGATTTCCCTGATGGGCCGCGTGCCAAAGGTTGCCAATCCCTGCAATATGTTCAGAGAACAAGAGTTACTGTTAAGTAACTCTTTTTTTCCCCTCAGAAATTGAATTAGCTTCACAAATCTTCTGCATTTACCTCATATTATTAAAATGAAATCATCTCAGTCATTCAGAATTGTCCACCAGCTTGCAAAATTCCCACAAGAAATTCTCACTGAGTAAAAGTGCCAACTATGCTTATTTCCTCTTCACTTCAAGGGCCAGATCCTCATTTCTGTCTATAGGTAAGGGTTTTGTAAATGTACAGAGCTTCAAAAGTGTGATTTAATAATAATGAATCAAATCCAGAAGTGTTTCCCCAGGTCCAAACAAACTCCCAACATTCTGTTTTTAGAGAATCCTCTCTACATGGGATTGACCCCTCCTCCACAGCCATCTCCATGGCAGCACTCCTCTCTTCACTTCAGTTCTACAGAATGGTTCAAGGATCCATGAAGGGAGAAGGAGATGGAAGTGGGCAAGCTGGAGTAATTCAAATGTGTTCAATTGAGGCATCTGGCTTTTTACTCCAGTGTAACTGAGATCAGTATCTGTACTCAGGACTTTTCAAAAAAGAATTAGTAAGTTCATTACCATTCTTAATACTTGGTGACACATATATTTCAAGCGTGCTGAACTATATACTAATTTCCAATGATTCATTTGACAATTTTCTATCAATAGCTATAATTTACATTTACATGCTTGCTTTATTTTCCCTCTTAATTTGTTTACCTGCAGTGTGCCTGCACCTCATTCCTCTTGCTCTTTTTGCTTATCTTGGACTAACTCATTTTACCAAGCAAGAATTTAAAATTTAACCTTTATTGGTTTCCTGCCTCCCTTCCCACTCATCCTCTCCAAAATAACATAATTCTTGGAGTTGAATAATTTTCTTCTCCCCCACTGTAAATCCAAGGTACTTCTGTTGATGTTGGTGGAGTTACATCAGTATTATGCTGGTGTCTGTGAAAGTAGAATCAGGACCTTTGTCTTGTTAAGTTTAGCAAACAACATACTTAGGTTCTTTAAATCAGAATATTTACTTGTATTCTACTGCCAGGCTCCTATACACTGTTTCTAATAACTTCTGTAATCATTCTTAATAAACTCTTTCAAATTAGATATCTATTTCATCACTGATCAGGAAATACGTCTTAAATTAATCTATTGGTAAAGTGCTGTGTAAGTTTACAGAACTGCTGTTTAATAATAATCAGCCAAACTGAGCAGTGCTTTGCCAGATTCATTCATACTCTCAGCATTCCTCTCTTTCTTTGAATCCCACAGGGAGTTCTCATGGGCTCAAAGATCCATGCAGGAAAGGGAAGAGGGAGAGGCAGTGGGCAGACTGGGAGAGGAGTGAGTAGACTTGAGAGGGGGACATATATTTTTCCCACAGATGCCGTGGAGTCACCCGCAAAAAGACAATGCAGACCTAGACAGTATTTCCTTTCCACAGCCCCATCTCCACTTCACAGGGGGTGCTACCACTCTCCCAGTACCCCTAGTTCCAGCACCTATGCTAGCAAGTGACCCACACACACAGGCTGCAGAGAAAGCAAAAAGAACCCAAGGTCACTTCCAATCTGACCAGGGGGATAATTCCTTCCTGACCCCATATATGGCAATCAGTTAGACCTTGAGCAGGAAAGCAAGAGCCAGCCAGCCTAGCACCTGAAAGAGAGAATGGTCAATGCCACCTCAGAGCCCTGGACCTCCCCATCCAATGTCCTATCTACAGCCATGGCCATCCCTTATGCTTCAGAGGAAGAAGACCAACCCTCCCATTCCCAGAATACATTGAGGTTGGGGAATCCTTTCCTGACCCCTTCAGATGGTCAGCTGAAGCATGAGCTTTTAGAAACATAAGACATAAACCAGAAGTGAGCCCCACAGCTGCTCAACCCTGCTCCCTATCATCATAATCCCCCGTCATACAATTAAACTCATAAATATGTCCAGATCTCTCTCAAAACTAATTAAGTTGTTTGCCCCTAAAACTCCTTTTCAGAGATTGTTCCAGAACCTCACTCCTCTCATGGTTTGAAACCTTTTTCTAATTCCCAGAATGAATTTGTTCATGGCCAATTTACACCCATTTGTTGTCAGCATTGTCCTTTAGCTTAAATAGCTCTTCACCCTCCCTGTTGTACTCACTTTAATGTATTTATATGGCACAGGCATGTCCCCCTCAGCCTTCTTTTTACTAGGCTAAACAAGTCATGAACTTTCAGTCTCCTGTTGTAATATAGGCCTTCTATTCCTTTGTCATCCTAGTAGCTCTTCTCTGCATCTGTCCCAGTTTGAATTAATCTTTCTTGAACACTGGTGACCAGAATTATACACAGTATTCCAAATGAGGTCTTACCAGTGCTGTGTACAATGGCATTAATACTTCTCTGTTGATACTGGAAATGCTTTGCCTGATACATCTTAGGATCACATTTGCCTTTTTCACAGCCACATCACACTGAAGGCTTATAGTCATGCTATGATCAATCCACACACCCATACTCTGTCTCCTCCTTTGTTGCTTCCAACTGATGATCCCTCAACTTGTAGCAGAAATTATTATTATCAGACCCTAAATGCATGACCTTGCATTTTGTACTATTGAACTTCATTCCATTTCTATCACTCCAAACTTCAAGGTTGTCCAGTTTTTCCTGTATAATATTCCGATCCTCCTCTGTTTTGACAATGCCTCCCAACTTTGTGTCATCAGCAAATTTCATTAGCACACTCCTATTTCTTGTGACAAGGTCACTAATAAAAATACTGAGGAAAAAATGGATTCTTGAGGAACTCCACCAGTAACCTCCCTCCAATCGGATAGTTTACCTTTCTGCACAACCCATTGCCGTCTCCCCTGTAGCCAATTCCTTATCCACCTTACATTCTTGTATGAATAGCCAGCTTCTCTAATTTAAGTACTAATTTCCCATGTGGTTCCATGTCAAATGCTTTATTGAAGTCCAAGTATATCAGATCTACTGCATTTCCTAAAAAAAAGAAAGTGATTTTCTCAAAGAAGGAAATCAGATTAGTCTGGCATGATCTATTTTGGTAAACCTATATTGCTTTATGGCCTTTTATTGTTTATCTCATTGAATTTAATTATTCTTTCCTTCATTATTTGTTCTAAAGCCTTGCATACCACTGAGGTGAGAATAATTGTTCTGTAATCACCCAGGTAACTTTTGCCCCCTTTCTTAAACATAGGTATAATGGTAGCCATTCTCTAGTCATATGGTACTACCCCCAAATAGACAGATTTAATTAAAATCCTTTCTACCAGACAAATATTCTCATGTGGCAGTTCTTTCAGTATTTTGGGATGCACATTATCTCCCCTCACCACACCTGGTCTGAGCACCTGAGGTTCTTCAATTTTTTTTTTCCACCTCAGATCTGGCCACTTCTATTTCTACACACTCATTTCCATCAGCTGTCCTGTCTTCATGCCCATGTTCCATATTATCATCCTTACCAAAAAAATGAGGCAAAGTATTTATTTAATTTTTGGGGGCATCTTTAAACTTCTTCCCATTCACACAGCATAGCAGCGCAACCTTTCTCTTCCTTATTCTTTTTTTTTACTGATATAACTAAAAACCCTCTTATTATTTATTTTAATTTCCTTGTAAAGAGTTATTTCAACTTGACTTTTAGCATTTCTCACTTTATTCCTACATTTTCTAACCTCCAAGATGTAGCTTTCTTTGCTGATCAATCCTTTTTTTTTTTTTCTATTTCCTATAGTATCTCAGCTTACTTCGAATAACCTTTTTGAGATGGTTAATTCTTACAGCTGGATCTGGAGCCTTTCCTTACAAATTTTTTTCCCTCTGCTTGGGATTCAAATTTCAAATAGTTTTTGTAGAGTTGATCTGAAGAATTTCCACACCCTCTCCAAATTTAAGTCCTTGAGCTCTTCAGTCCAGTTGACGACTTTAATCAATTCCCTTAATTTCCCAAAGTCTATCCCAGCACATCCCTCAGCCTGCACTGCTTACTGCAGCCCCCATTGGCCTGGAGTGGCGAACCACGGCCAGTGGGAACAGTGATCGGCCGAACCTGCGGACGTGGCAGGTAAACTAACTGTCCCGGCCTGCCAGGGGGCTTACCCCTTGGTGAGCCACGGGCCAAAGGTTTCCAATCTCTGGTATATCCTTTTGAAATCGAAAACCATAGTGGATGACATGGTTATGATTATCCTTCCATTTTAATTTTAAACTGGATCAACTCATGATAATTCAATCCAAGGTTATTTCCTACAACCAGCTCTTCTATGATGTCCTCACTACTTACCCACACAAAGTTTAAAATTGTATTGCCTCTTGTTGATTCAGTGACAATTTGATGAATAAAACAGTTGTATATCTCATCAAGTAATAACTAAACCCTACCAATATTAGTATGATTTATTTTCCAGCCTATATCTGGGAAATTAACATCTCCTATGATGGCACAATTCCCAATAGCATTTCTCTCTGTAATAATTTTTAAGAGATCTCTATCTTCATTCAAGTCAGACCCTGCACACCCCTGACACTATCCCACACTTTTTTACAATTCTTCCCCAAAGTGATTTTTACTCAAACACATTGTTTTGTCCATACTCTTACTATGTATTTCTTTACAGTTTGCCACTTCGTTGATATCTGACACTACCTCACCACCTGTCCTCCTGTCTTTCCTAAACAGCACATACCATTCAATACCTGTATTCCAATCATGAGTGCTATTCCACCATGTTTCTGTAATCCCTATAACATTTAGTTTGACTAGCAGTAGTTCCAGTTCCTTCATTTTATTGCCCAGACTTTTTGCCTTCATGTACAAGTATTTCAATTATTTCCCTCAGACCTCACCAAGTTCCCTAGCCAGATTAGGTATAGTCCTTTCGTTAAATGTAACACCTATCTGACTACAACTCCAATAAATATTTGTACTTTCTTTTTGCCTTGCTGTCCATATTCTTACATTCTGGTGTTCCATTATCCCTTACAGTATCTTCATTTAGCTTATTTCCCTCCTCTTGTGTACTGAAGCAAGGCATGAGATTTTATGAGTCTCTCCTAACCTTCTTCCCTCATCTCCTAGTTTAAAGGCTTTCTTATCAATTGTGCCACCCTTGATCCCAGAAGGTTAATATCCTGAGTACTGAAGTGGAGTCTATCAGTCAAAAATTATCTTTCTATGAATGCCTTCCAATGGTCAATCCTTCCAAAGCCTTCCTCATGAACCAATCCTTGAGCCATCTGTTGATCTTCATTTTCTTGTCAAACTTTCACCTTCTTTCTCTAGAGACTGGAAGTTTTCCACTAAAAATCACCTGAGCTTCCACTTTTTAAAGTGTCTTACCTAGCTGAATGTAGCCATCCTTGATCCATTCCACTGGGAATAGAGCAGTGTCATTTGGTCCAACATGTAGCACAATCATGGATTTCCTCCCTCTTCCATTAGGAACCTCTTCAGCCTCATATCCACATCTCATCTCCTGGCAGACAGAACACTCTCCTATTCTCTGGGTCCGGTGATAGACCTGCCAATTCTTCTGAGTATGGACTTACCGATCACATAGACCTGTCCCTTCCTGATATTAATATGAATCTGTCTTATGTTCTCTCTCGCAGTCCCCTGTAATGGGTCATCCTCATTTTTTCCTTATACTCCGATCCCTGGCTATCTCCATCATCTCTTCCTCTCTTCTGCAGGGACTGACTTCCTTTCTTTTCTCCCTTGCAACCTCATCTTCTGCCAGTTTATCATCCTCATTCTCCAGTGCAGTAAACTTATTATTTAACTTGATTTTATCACCACTAACTGGTCTCTTCCTTTTCCTCATAGTTACTTTTTTCTCTAGAAAAAAGAAAAGGAGTACTTGTGGCACCTTAGAGACTAACAAATTTATTAGAGCACAAGCTTTCGTGAGCTACAGCTCACTTCATCGGATGCATACAGTGAAAAATATAGTGGGGAGATTTTATATACTCAGAGAACATGAAACAATGGGTGTTACCATACAGACTGAAACAAGAGTGACCAGGAAAGGTGAGCTATTACCAGCAGCAGAGTTGGGGGGAACCTTTTGTAGTGCCATTTCCAGCACTTTACAAGAACAATAGGAGGGGAAATAAACAAGGGGAAATAGTTTTACATTGTGAAATGACCCATCCACTCCCAGTCTTTATTCAAGCCTAAGTTAATTGTATCCAGTTTGCAAATTAATTCCAATTCAGCAGTCTCTCGTTGTAATCTGTTTTTGAAGTTTTTTTGTTGAAGAATTGCCACTTTTAGGTATGTAATCGAGTGACCAAAGAGATTGAAGTGTTCTCTGACTGGTTTTTGAATGTTATAATCCTTAACACAATGCCATCCACAGCCTCAGAAACAACTCTGACATCATAATCAAAAAGGTTGACAAAGGAGGTGCTCTCGTCATCATGAATAGGTCAGAATATGAACAAGAGGCTGCTAGGCAGCTCTCCAACACCACTTTCAACAAGCCATTACCCTCTGATCCCACCGAGGGTTACCAAAAGAAACTACAGCATTTGCTCAAGAAACTCCCTGAAAAAGCACAAGAACAAATCCACACAGACACACCCCTAGAACCCCGACCTGGGGTAATCTATCTGCTACCCAAGGTCCATAAACCTGGAAATCCTGGACGCCCGATCATCTCAGGCATTGGCACGCTGACAGCAGGATTGTCTGGCTATGCAGACTCCCTCCTCAGGCGCTACGCTACCAGCACTCCCAGCTATCTTTGAGACACCACTGACTTCCTGAGGAAACTACAATCCATCGGTGATCTTCTTGAAAACACCATCCTGGCCACTATGGATGTAGAAGCCCTCTACACCAACATTCCACACAAAGATGGACTACAAGCCGTCAGGAACAGTATCCCCAATAATGTCACAGCAAACCTGGTGGCTGAACTTTGTGACTTTGTCCTCACCCATAACTATTTCACATTTGGGGACAATGTATACCTTCAAATCAGTGGCACTGCTATGGGTACCGCATGGCCCCATAGTATGCCAACATTTTTATGGCTGACTTAGAACAACGCTTCCTCAGCTCTCGTCCCCTAATGCCCCTACTCTACTTGCGCTATATTGATGACATCTTCATCATCTGGACCCATGGAAAAGAAGCCCTTGAGGAATTCCACCATGATTTCAACAATTTCCATCCCACCATCAACCTCAGCCTGGACCAGTCCACACAAGAGATCCACTTCCTGGACACTATGGTGCTAATAAGCGATGGTCACATAAACACCACCCTATACTGGAAACCTACTGACCATTATTCCTACCTACATGCCTCCAGCTTTCGTCCAGACCACACCACACGATCCATTGTCTACAGCCAAGCTCTACGATACAACCACATTTGCTCCAACCCCTCAGACAGAGACAAACACCTACAAGATCTCTATCAAGCATTCTTACAACTACAATACCCACCTGCTGAAGTGAAGAAACAGATTGACAGAGCCAGAAGAGTACCCAGAAGTTACCTACTGCAGGACAGGCCGAACAAAGAAAATAACAGAACACCACTTGCCATCACCTTCAACCCCCAACTAAAACCTCTCCAATGCATCATCAAGGATCTACAACCTATCCTGAAGGACGACCCATCACTCTCACTAATCTTGGGAGACAGGCCAGTCCTTGCTTACAGACAGCCCCCCAACCTGAAGCAAATACTCACCAGCAACCACACCCCACACAACAAAATCACTAACCCAGGAACTTATCCTTGCAACAAAGCCCATTGCCAACTGTGTCCACACATCTATTCAGGGGACACCATCATAGGACCTAATCACATCAGCCACACTATCAGAGGCTCGTTCACCTGTGCATCTACCAATGTGATATATGCCATCATGTGCCATATACATTGGCCAAACTGGACAGGCTCTACGTAAAAGAATAAATGGACACAAATCAGACGTCAAGAATTATAACATTCAAAAACCAGTCAGAGAACACTTCAATCTCTTTGGTCATTCGATTACAGACCTAAAAGTGGCAAGTCTTCAACAAAAAAACTTCAGAAACAGATTCCAATGAGAGACTGCTGAATTGGAATTAATTTGCAAACCGGATACAATTAACTTAGGCTTGAATAAAGACTGGGAGTGGATGGGTCATTACACAAAGTAAAACTATTTCCCCTTGTTTATTTCCCCTCCTACTGTTCTTGTAAAGTGCTGGAAATGGCCCACCTTGATTATCACTACAAAAGGTTCCCCCCCCCCATCCCGTCCCTGCTCTCCTGCTGGTAATAGCTCACCTTTCTTGATCACTCTTGTTACACTCTGTTTGGTAACACCCATTGTTTCATGTTCTCTGAGTATATAAAATCTCCCCACTATATTTTCCACTGTATGCATCCGATGAAGTGCGCTGTAGCTCACGAAAGCTTTTGCTCTAATAAATTTGTTAGTCTCTAAGGTGCCACAAGTACTCTTTTTTTTTTAACGGATACAGACTAACATGGCTGCTACTCTGATATCTAATTCCTCACAGTTTGTTTTGGACTTAACTATCTTGAGTAATTTTGTATCTTCTGCAAACTTTGCCGACCCACTGTTTATCCCCTTTTCCAGATCACTTATGACTATGTTGAACAGCAGTGGCCCGAGTACAGATCTTTGGACCCATTATTTACTTCTCTCCATTGTGAAAAATGAACATTTATTCCTACTCTCTGTTTCTTATCTTTTAACCAGTTACTGATCCATGAGAGGACTTTTCTTCCTACATTGTTTAAGAGCTTTTGCACTTTGTCAAATGCTTTTTGGATGTCCAAGTACACTATATCAACTGAATCACCCTTGTCCACATGCTTGTTTACCCCCCTCAACTCCAATTCCAGTAGACTGGTGATGCATGATTTCCTTTTACAAAAGCTGTGTGGTTGACTCTTCACCAACATATCATGTTTAACTATGTGTCTGATAATTCTGTTTTTTACTATAGATTCAACCATTTTGAATGATACTGAAGACAGGCTTACCAGCCTACAAATGTCAGAATTGTCTCTTGAGTCTTTTTAAAAATTAGTGTTAATTAGCTACCCTCCCGTCATCTAGTATAGGTGCTGATTTAAGTAATTGGTTACATACCACAGTTAGCAGTTTTGCAATTTCATATTTGAGTTCCTTCAGCACTCTTGGGTGAATACTATCTGGTCCTGGTGACTTATTACTGTTTATTTTATCTATTTGTTCCAAAACCTCCTCTACTGACACCTCAATCCAGGACAGTTCCTCAGATCTGTCACCTAAAGAGAACGGCTTGGGTGTAGAGAATGTCCCCTGTATCCTTTGCAATGAACCCCAATGCAAAGAATTAATTTAGCTTCTCTGCAACTGCTTTGTCTTCCTTAAAGGTTCCTTTAGCACCTTGATTGTCCAGTGGTTCCACTGATTGCTTGGCAGGCCTCCTGCTTCTGATGTACTTGGGGGAAAAATGTTAGTTTTTGTGCTTAGCTAGTTGGTCTTCAAACTCTTTCTTGACCTTCTTTATTACACTTTTACAATGGAAATGCTATAGTTTATGTTTCTATTTTTCTCAGTAGGATCTGACTTCCAATTTTTAAGGATGCCTTTTTGTCTCTGACTACCTCTTTTACTCTTCTGTTTAAGCAGGGTGACATATTTTTGACCTCTTACTGTTTGTTGTTGTTGTTTATTATTTAGGTTATACATTTAGTTTGAGTCTTTATTATGGTGTTTTTAAGTAGTCTCTATGATGTTTGTATGCATTTGACCCTTGTGACTATTCCTTTAATTTCTGTTTAACTAGTGTCCTAATTTTTGTGTACCTCCCCCTTTTGAAGTTAAATGCTATTATGATGGGTTTCTTTGGCATTTCCCCCCCAAAAGGGTGTTAAAATTAATTACACTGTGGTCCCTGTTACTGAGTTGTTCAGCCATATGCACTTCTTAGACCAGATTCTGTGCTATACTTAGGACTAAATCAAGATGACAGGACAAGGAGTAATGGTCTCAAGTTGCAGTGGGGGAGGTTTAGGTTGGATATTAGGAAAAACTTTTTCACTAGGAGGGTGGTGAAACACTGGAATGCGTTATCTAGGGAGGTGGTAGAATCTCCTTCCTTAGAAGTTTTTAAGGTCAGGCTTGACAAAGCCCTGGCTGGGATGATTTAATTGGGGATTGGTCCTGCTTTGAGCAGGGGGTTGGACTAGATGACCTCCTGAGGTCCCTTCCAACCCTGATATTCTATGATTCTATGATTCTATAAGAATTGCCTCTCCCCTTGTGAGTTCCAGAACAAGCAGCTCCAAGAAGCAGTTATTTATGGTGTCTAGAAATTTTATTTCTGCCTCCCTTCCTGAGCTGACATATATTCAGTCAATACAAGGACAGTTGAAATCCCCCGTTGTTATTGTGTTTTCTGCCTTTGTAGCCTCTTTGATCTCCCTGAGCATTTCACAATCACCATCACCATCTTGACTAGATATTTGGTAGTATATTCCTACTGCTCTGTTCTTATTGTTTAAGAATGGGATTTCTATCCATAGAAATTCTATGGTACGATTTGATTCATTTAAGATTTTTACCATATTTGACTCTATGCTTTCTTTCACATACATTGTGCCACTCCCCACCAGCACTGCCTGTCTATCATTTCTACATATTTTGTAAACTTGTATTACCATGTTTCACTGATCATCCTCATTCCACCAAGTTTCCATGATGCCTGTTATATAACTATTCTCATTTACTGCCAGACACTGTAGTCATCCATCTTAGTATTTAGACTTCGAGCATTTGTATATAATCAGTTGTACTTTTTGTCAAACAGTTGCTTGCCTTCATGTGTTATATATTTAAATGGGACTCTTTTATCTATGACTGTTCCCAGGCCTTCTCAGAGGTCCAGAGAGGCCCAGGCCAATTCCAGCTTTTGAGGCCCCTAGCCATAAAAAAAAAAATGGCCACACATGGTCAACCGATATATTTTATTAATATTTACGAACATTTTTAATTCTTTAATATGACAAAATCTATATCAGTTAACAAAAAAATTAGGTCTTTTATCAAATCATATCTCTTATTTGCTTTAATTTGCAGCTCTAAGCTGAGAGAGTGTCACATTTTGGTCCAATCGGGATGCACATAAAAACAAGTTGTGAAACTTATCAAATGCCAAAAAGTTAACTAGTGTCTAAATTCGAGGCCCCCTTTGTGCTTGAGGCCCAGGCCAAATGGCCCTCCTGAGCCCCCCTCTGATTGGCCCTGACTGTTCCTTACTAGCTCCTGTTTGTACTTTACCAGGATATACATTTCCCACTTTAATAAATTCATCCCTAATGGATGTCTCTGCCTGAACTGTGTGCTTCTCCACACCTGGCAGCGTTCCCTCTTTATTTCTGAATTTCTATTTTCATATTTAAAAACGTGACTTTTTTCTAAAACTGGGTATTCCATATTCTTTTCCATCTTGTAGAAACTTCTCATTTATAATTTAGTTACATAGGAACATAGCTATGTACAGTGCTTTAAAACAGTTCTAATATGCTCAAGATTAATTTGTTCATTCCAATGGTCTTCAAATATAAAGGGGAGATTACAATATTGTAACCCTAAACTCTAGATCTACAGGGTTACTTGTTAGAATCATGGTGACTTGCTGTGTGCTCTTACAGTAAAATTGTCAAAAGACAGATATTCAGAACTAGAATTGTCTGAACACTCCAATTTTCACATCATGAGGAAAACAGAATTTTGCTCTTTTCCTAAGTTCAATAGTTTCCAAAAATGGTTCAGGAGTTTTTAGTCCTATCTTTTATTTCTGTACCTTCTGTAAGGAATCACTGTGTATGGAGCTGTTTGATGAAGCCAAAAAATTAAAAAAAGGGGAAAGGCAACAAAGAGATGTGTATCCAAGTATGATACCTCTGTTCAAACTGATAACATAGCTGTGTTTATTATTTCTTGTTTATGTGCCAATACAGATCAGTGGCCATGCAAAGCTTTAAAGGTTGAGCTGAGGTTCACAGATACTGTAAAGCATTAAAGATGGGGCTGTCTGTACCAAAGCTATTATATATTCAGCTAATCTCTATATTATTTAGGGTAATTTGTATATATATATATAAATACATTTTGCCAGTGCTGCTGTTGAAAAGTTGTCTGGATCTGTTTTGTTCATCCACTTTACAATTTTAACAACTTCGTTTAGGTCACCACTTTTCCTATCATAAGAGGCTCAGCTTCTTCAACTTCTCTTATTAATCTTTAATACCGTCTGCTTTCAAGGGTAATATTGTATTTCTAGCTTTGATATGATAACCAATGTAATACACACTACTCAATGTGACATGTAAATAAAAGAATATACAATAATAGTTATACCACCTTGTTGGTTTTTTATACTGTGCCTTTAGCAACACAATCCATCCATCACCTCCTTCACCTTGTTCATGGTAACCTTGATACATGGCATAGGACTTCACAGATTTTCCTACAATAAAACTCAATCAGTTGTCAGTATGCCATAGACCAGGGATCGGCAACCTTTGGCACGCATCCCATCAGGGAAATCAGCTGGTGGGCTGAGCTGGTTTGTTTACCTGCAGCGTCCGCAGGTTTGGCCGATCACAGGTCCCACTGGCCACGGTTCACCATTCCAGACTAATGGGGGCTGCGGGAAGTGGCGGCCAGCACGTCCTTTGGCCCACCTCACTTCCCACAGCCCCCACTGGCCAGGTAAACAAACCGTTCCGGCCCGCCAGCGGATTTCCCTGACAGGCCGCGTGCCAAAGGTTGCCGATCCCTGCCATAGACTCTCCCATTTAGCACTTATGCCTCCATCCTTTCTCATAAGACTTTTTTTAAAAAATCACTTTCATTGACTGAACTGCACACATAATTGTTACCTGGGGTTCTTTCAACCCAAAGCTCTTGGTAACTTTTACTCTGTGCAAGGTGGTGTCAGGAAATAAATCAGGGGAGACACGGCTGTCCGACCGATAGATGGCTGGCACAAACAGGACAACACAAGAGTGCTTTCACTTAAAGCACTTTACTTAGTCTTTACTTAGTCTCAAGGACTTACACACGTCCACAACAGGTTAGTAAAACACCCTTGATAATTGCCAAAGCTGAGTGTGGCTCTTGTCTGCCCATCTGCCCCTGGGCAGATGTATCCAGAGGGAGAGTTCAGAAGAGTCCAACCACCTCAAACTTTCCCCCCTTATTTATACATTAGTAATAGAATGATATGTCTCTTAAACAAAACTTGTTAAGCAAGCAGTTCCAATGGGCAAGCAAGAGGCTTCCTTCTGATTACTGATTAACCAGGTGTGGGTTTTTCCCAGAGTTTGCAGCCTTGAGACCCTGTTAGACACATTCCTGAGGGCACATCCTGCTCTTCTAAGATGCATGTATCAGCAACTTCAACACAATTCTTATCAGGAAGGACGTGGGGTCAAGCTGCCCTTTATGCGGCACCCAAAGCCCCCTCTCCTCCTGCCTTGGTCAAGCTGAGTCTGTGACATGGCCAATTTACAGCCTGCTGACTTGGCTGCTTTTAGCAATAAGCCATAGTGGTTTCAGGCACTTTACTGGTTTGCTGACATTTCCCCGTAAAATAATGATCTAGATTTTTTCTTTTAATATTTATTTCCTAAGATTTTCAAATTCATAGAATAAAAATTATACTATTACAAAGCATGGTTCATACAATACTACTGCAGAAAAATACATCAACAGAATTACCAGTATTCCGGGAGGAAAGTATACAGCCAGTGCAACAGAACAAAGTTAGATATAATACAGTCAACATAGGTTGATATATCCTGCAACAGAGGTATCATTGTTCAATTGACTGGCTACCCAATTAGAAATAACTGCAAGGTGGTGCCTTGTTTATAAGAAAGTATTGCTTTACCAATATAAATATGTGCAATACACTTTCTTTCTGAGGCTTTATTGTAAGAAGTTTAGTCTATTCAGATTAGTAAAGCAATATGCTGGGTTTACAATGTAAGTTAATTTGATTTTTTTACCAGAACATTAAGTCACAGCTTCACTTTCAACTTCTCTTTGGGTTCACTAACAAAATGATGAAGTGGGTTGTGGGAATGTAATGGGTATTTAGATGAGGGACTCTATTTATACTATTAACTAACTGCTTTGTGCCAATATAGTAAAGAGGTTCAGCACAATGCCTGTGCCCCACACATGTCCTAAAGCCCCACTGTCCCAATATGTCAACCCTTTTCCTTTCCCAACTCATTATACTTCATTTTTCTCCCATGCCTCTTTTTAAAAGAAAAACAATAAAATACCAAACAACTCTTAACACAATAATCAGCTCATTTATCTAGGCCAGAATTTGTTTGATTCTAACAAACTAAACATACTCCTTGTTAAGGACTGTCAATGTATTCAATAGTTTTGTACTGGTGCAGCAGATCAGAAATTGGTCTGCTGCAATATTTGTACTTCATAGCTATGATATGTTAAAGTTAAAAAAAACTGGACAGGTATGCTGGGTTTTTTCCAGGTGAATGTAATTTGAGTATTGAATAAAAGGTAACCAAATATCTAAGTATCTGTCCTCTGTCCATTTTCCTTGAATCAGTAAATTTTGTATCCAGTACAACAGCCTCCTGTTTCTAGTCCGACAGACTAAACTAGCTGCTAGCCGTGCTGGGGCTGGGTGATAAAGAGCGAAGAGTATCAGCTGCAAAAAGTGTAGTAATATGTGATCAGAGCTTGGAAAAAGCTGAGCCACATACACCTTTTGTATACTGGCCATCTGCACCCACACCCATACCCAGCTCTCCAGATACCTCCACCCCACTGGCAAAACGTCAGCCTCCACTCACACTTATCAAAGCCTCCAGGTCCCTTCTAGGCCCCAACAGGCTCCTGATCCCAAACCAGCTATCAAATCCATGAGAACTTAGACATCTGACAAAGTCCTGAACTCACAATCCAGCCACCAAACCATCTCAACCTTCATCTCTACAGTATAAAATGCAGGGTGTTGAAGATATATTTAAAATACTATCTGCTTTACATATAAAAACAATTCTTACCAAGATTTGAACTTGATCCACTGATATTGTACCACTGCAATGCTGACCAGTAATAGGGTGTGACACATCACCAAACCCCACTGCCACTGAAGTAAACTGTTAGCCAATACATGTATATTAGATGTGTTATATACCACATGAAGGGATACTGCACATATGGTATTACATATATATATGCATGCATGTTCATATACTTTTTATATATAAAGTGTTGAGAAGTTATGTTAACTGAATGTATTATGCTCTCCTCACAATTCTGTTCACACAAGTCAAGTATCCCACAATACTTGCAAAGCTGAAGTCAATTTTGGCATCAGAAAACAGGAAGCCTGTTAAATCCAAGATACATGAATGGTTTGTCCTAGCACAGGTTGGGATGTGCCTTTACACTCTACTGGTTTGCAATGTAGTATCTAAAACAGAGATAAGAAAAGTACAGAACAAAACAAGGTAGGGAACTGTTATGAACTGGTGGATTGGAATTTAGTGATGTGTAAAGAGTTTTTAACTTCTAAAATCATACTATAAATACTAGTAGCTGGAATGCTATCTTTGAAGCACATTTTCTGTGGAGGTGAATATGCTGCAAGATAAGAATTGCTGCTGTACAGAGAGTAGGTATGTATCCTTTTCATATTGTACTGCTTTGTCTTTAGATAATGCATTTAACAAAGTTCAGATTCTTCTCTTGAAAATTTTTAAAGGATGAACCATGGGCATAGTCCAACAATTGGCTATACCTTTTAGTCAGTAGAACTTCCACTGACTTGCTTTACTCTACATTGCATAAGGCCCTTGGAGAGGCAATTGTTAAAAGCAGAAAACCTGACATCTTCCTTATTGAAATACAAATCCAGTCTCCCAGGATTCAGACTGGAAGTGCCATTTTTCAATAGAGACATATATTAAGGTCCTAACTAGGGATGGTCAAAAAACTAGGATTTCCTTTCTGTACAAAACTTTCCCCCAATTTTCCAGTTTGTCAACAAAATTATTCCAAATGAAAAACGGGGGAAAGGTTAGGGAGAGAAAGGGTGAAAGAATCAAAGAACCCCTTGTGCCAGGCTATACAGACACCACACTGGGCCCGAAGGGGTTAGCAGGCAATACTAGGCAATACTAGGCCTGCTGAGCATGCTCTGACTGAAGGAGCTTGTTACAGGGAATTCAGAAGCCCAGGAAAAGAGTGGACAAGTGGCAGGAGGGAGGAATCCTTCTCCAGAAAACCATGCAGGAGGTTGAGCCTGAAACAGGACCACAGAGCAATAAGGCCCAAAAGCAGTGCCACCACCTGCTTTGAGAAAAGGAAGTTCCAGCAGGGCCCTCCTCCATTGGACTTTTTTTTGTTAAGTAATTGACTGTTTGAACTAGGGCTGTGAAGCGATTAAAAAAATTAATCACCGTTAATCACTCGATTAAAAAAATTAATTGTGTGATTAATTGCACTGTTAAACAACAACAGAATACCATTTATTTTAAATATTTTGGATGTTTTCTACATTTTCAAATATATTAATTTCAGTTACAACACAGAATACAAAGTGTATAGTGCTCACTTTATATTTATTTTTTATTACAAATATTTTCACTGTAATAAACAAAAACATGGTATTTTTCATTTCCGCTCATACAAGTACTGTAGTGCCATTTCTTTATCCTGAAAGTTGAACTTACAAATGTAGAATTATGTACCAAAAAACATTATTATTCAAAAATAAAACAATGTAAAACTTTAGAGCCTACTTCTTGGTCAGCCAATCACTCAGACAAACAAGGTTGGTTAAAATTTGCGGGAGATAATGCTGCCTGCTTCTTGTTTACAATGTCACCTGAAAATGAGAAGAGGAATTCGCATGGCACTGTTGTAGCTGGCACTGCAAGAAATTTATGTGCCAGATGCGCTAAAGATTCATATGTCCCTTTATGCTTCAACCACCATTCCAGAGGACATGCTTCCATGCTGATGATGGGTTCTGCTTGATAACGATCCAAAGCAGTGTGGACTGATGCATATTCATTTTCATCATCTGAGTCTGCAGAAGGTTGATTTTCTTTTTTGGTGGTTTGGGGTCTGTAGTTTCCGCATTAGAGTGTTGCTCTTTTAAAGACTTCTAAAAGCATGTTCCACACTTCATCCCTCTCAGATTTTGGACGGCACTTCAGATTCTTAAACCTTGGGTCGAGTGCTGTAGCTATTTTTAGAAATCTCACATGTGTGGATTTGTAGGCTCTAAATTTTACACTGTTTTGTTTTTGAATGCAGTTATGTAACCAAAACAAAAATTTGCATTTGTAAGTTACACTTTCATGATAAAGAGATTGCACTTCAGTACTTGTATGAGGTGAATTGAAAAATGCTATTCCTTTTGTTTATCATTTTTACAGTGCATATATTTGTAATCAAAAATAATAATATACAGTGAGCACTGTGCACTTTGTATTCTGTGTTGGAATTGAAATAAATATATTTGAAAATGTAGAAAACATCCACAAATATTTAATAAATTTCAATTGGTATTCTATTGTTATAAGTGCAATTAATCGTGATTAAATTTTTTAATCACGATTAATTGTTTTGACTTAATCACATGAGTTAACTGCGATTAATTGAAAGCCCTAGTTTGAACTATAGGGGCCACAATTCAAACTGAAGGGACATCTAGATAGGAAGTAGCCCAGGGAAGTGGACCTAGACTTTCTGCAAGGAGGATCCTGCTGATTCTTGCTTCCCATAGGGCCCTGGGATGGGACCCAGTGGAGAGAGAGGTCTCGGGTTCCCCTACCATACCCCTTAAGGTCCGAGGCCTAGAAGCAGGTGGAGAGCAGAAGTTTCCCGGCTTCGGGTGAGGAATAGGCACCTCTATCACCCTAACAGAGTGGCAAGGAGCTAGAAGTGGTTCGTATGCTAACCACTAGGCCACTTGGTCATCCAACCACACTCTGATAACCCCACCCCGGCCCTAATTTAGCTTTGATTCTGTTTGATTTAAATCAAAATGTTTCATTTCAAATTGTTTAATTGAAAATATGAAATTGTCAAATGATATCTGTTTTCTTGTGAACATTTCCATCTCTCTCAAAAAGGCATTGTTCATTAAAGAAGATTTTCAATAAAATTGTGACCTAGTCTTAGTCCTGATCACCTGTGGTGATTAAAGATCTCATAGAAGTTTTCATAGCAGTATCACTGAGGTGTTAATTCTCCTGTCTCTGGGAAATTATATTCCTCCTATTGACTATAAGACTGCCCCTGTAAATTCATCTTCCTAGATATCTTCATTTACATTCTGACCTAATCTATTGCATAATATTGCTTAGAATTGTTAAACTACTGCATTCCACACAAGAAATAGCTGCATTTTAGTGGTGAGTGAAATGATTCCTGTATGTAGTTTGTTTGTCAACATTTCTGATGCTGATGTTTTCAAAGGGAACGTAAAATAAGTTTCAAAGGTTTAAAAAATGAAAATAAAACAAAAGTTCTAATTCCAGAAAGAAAACCCCAGGCTTGAGGTGTTTGGTTTTTAAGCCTCCATCTGTAAATGGTATGAAGATAAGCCTATGAACACCTTCATACATTCTGGGATTTAAAACACTGATATGCTTTTGAAAAGTGACGCACTGAAACCTTAGATTTAGTATCCTGTGTGAGTCCTCTACTTTCCATCATGAACCTGAAAATGAGTGAACGGAACAACAACAATAACAAAAAAAACCTCTTCACTATAACTGCAACGAACTGCATAATCTCTGAATTGGCTTAAAAATTATTATCTTCAATGCTTGACTTTGGCTACAGAAAGGGAAGGAAATACAGGTGAATCATGTCCAAAATTCAACAGACCAGAAGAGGTATACATCAGTTCATCAGCAGATGGCTAACTTCCTAGAAGTTACTCAGAGCTGTGCAAATAACTGTCCCGTCCCCCCCTCCCCAGTTTACTGAAAAACCAACCAAAATGAAATAGGTTTGGGTCAACCCCAAACAAAAAAATCAAAATATTTTGACAAACCAAACAGTCAACAAATGTTTGGAGTCAAACAAAATAGTTCATTTAAGCCAAATAGAACATTTTCATGGGTTTTTAACTATTTTTTTTTAAAAATAACACTGAAGTAAATTTCTAAACTAATAGTTGTTCTGAACTGAAAAATCAAAACATTTCATTTCAACATTTTTGAAATGAAACATTTTGATGTGGTAGGGGGGAGGGGGTGTTTCAGCCTAAGTAGCTCAGTAAATTCAACACTAATTTACAAAATTCACAAAATGTCAACAAGAACCACATTATTTGGCAATAGAAGTTTTAAACAAAATTTACCCACATTTTATCATAACATTGTCGCTTGACCTCTGATCTAGAGAGATGGGGAAAAGGAAACAAAGAACCTAGTACTATAATAAAAAGGGATGCTGCTCAATTTTATGTTCATTGTGGTAAAGAATAAAGAGAAATAAGATGATTTTATGTTGTTTCTAAAATGCTGATTGCCTACCTAGATTCCAAATAGATATATAGCCATAGGGAGATTAAATGCATTTACATATAAGTTTGTGTGGTATTCAATATGGTATCTAAGAAACCTTTCACCATACCAAAAGCCTGTCTGTTCAATTGCCTATCTATACATTTATGGTTGCAAATGCGATCATAACTGTTACAAATAGGCAGGAAGACAGTTGTGGAGTGGCCGATGAAGGTTCTTACTCTCCAATGGGGACACCTACCACATAAGTTCCTCAGACACTCCGATACCATCACAGAGACACCAACATCCCCTGTGTGCTCCGCTATCCAACTTCCACTGTGCTGCAATACTGACCCTCTTGCATGCACCCCTCGCCCTGCCACAAGGCCGCTTTGATGTTCTCTTCTGTCTATGAGATAATCTCAGAGGTGACTACTCCATGGTTCACTCAGTTCTCCAGATGAGCTTTCCCTGCATGCATATTCCTCTCTTCCATGAGAATCCTTAGCCTAACTACCCACTAAAGGAGAGGGATGGTGGGCCTCTCATAGACTAACTCCTACTTACTGAAAAAAGTGAAGGTTTCTCAAAGTCTAAGCCTTCCCTCAGAGCACATATACTGAAGAGGAAAAGTGGGAGGCCACTGCTCCTCATGGGTCAGATCTTCTCTCTTTGCTACTACATGTAGAGCACTATGGGAAGGTGACCGCTCCTTCCCTAAACAGAAGGGAGCGTGTTCTTCCTAATCCAAGCCCCCCACAAGAGAAGCAAGAAGTCATCACAGCTAGTTCTTTCTTCACCACATCCCTAGAACAGTGACTTGATGTAGGGGTAGATGTCTCCCATAGCCTCATCTCATGCCTGCATTAACGGAAAGATCTCTGAGGCCTGGAATTTTCTTTCTTCTGCTGCAAGATATGGACCTTCCTTCAATAGAGGTCTAGGAGCCTTGTTTTTAATATAGGGTAGTAATTTGGAAAGGTTACGGGCTATTGTTTCAGCTGCTCTTAATTGGCATAACTTCATGGAATATGTGTGTGTGAGAGAGATGTGAATCAGGAGAGAAGAAGGAACCATAAGAATATTCTAATTTAATTATGTTTTTAGAAGGACTTCTTTTACCAAAAAGAAAAGGAGTACTAGTGGCACCTTAGAGACTAACCAATTTATTTCAGCATAAGCTTTTGTGAGCTACAGCTCACTTCATTGGATGCATTCAGTGGAAAACACAGTGAGGAGATTTATATACACACAGAATATGAAAAAATGGGTGTTATCCTACACACTGTAAGGAGAGTGATCACTTAAGATGAGCTATTACCAGCAGGAGAGCCGGGGGGGGGGGAGAAGAAAACCTTTTGTAGTGATAATCAAGGTGGGCCATTTCCAGCAGTTAACAGGAACGTCTGAGGAACAGTGGGGAGTTGGAGGGGGGAAATAAACATGGGGAAATAGTTTTACTTTGTGTAATGACACATCCACTCCCAGTCTCTATTCAAGCCTAAGTTAATTGTATCCAGTTTGCAAATTAATTCCAATTCAGCAGTCTCTCCTTGGAGTCTGTTTTTGAAGCCTTTTTGTTGTAATATTGCGACCTTTAGGTCTGTAATCGAGTGACCAGAGAGATTGAAGTGTTCTCCGACTGGTTTATGAATGTAATAATTCTTGACATCTGATTTGTGTCCATTTATTCTTTTACGTAGAGACTGTCCAGTTTGACCAATGTACATGGCAGAGGGGCATTGCTGGCACATGATGGCATATATCACATTGGTAGATGTGTCGGTGAACGAGCCTCTGATAGTGTGGCTGATGTGATTAGGCCCTATGATGGTGTCCCCTGAATAGATATGTGGACACAGTTGGCAACGGGCTTTGTTGCAAGGATAGGTTCCTGGGTTAGTGGTTCTGTTGTGTGGTGTGTGGTTGCTGGTGAGGATTTGCTTCAGGTTGGGGGGCTGTCTGTAGGCAACGACTGGCCTGTCTCCCAAGATTAGTGAGAGTGATGGGTCGTCCCTCAGGATAGGTTGTAGATCCTTGATGACGCGTTGGAGAGGTTTTAGTTGGGGGCTGAAGGTGATGGCTAGTGGCATTCTGTTATTATCTTTGTTGGGCCTGTCCTGTAGTAGGTAACTTCTGAATACTCTTCTGGCTCTGTCAATTTGTTTATTCACTTCCGCAGGTGGGTATTGTAGTTGTAAGAATGCTTGATAGAGATCTTGTAGGTGTTTGTCTCTGTCTGAGGGGTTGGAGCAAATGTGGTTGTATCGCAGAGCTTGGCTGTAGATGATGGATCGTGTGGTGTGGTCTGGGTGAAAGCTGGAGGCATGTAGGTAGGAATAGCGGTCAGTAGGTTTCCAGTATAGGGTGGTGTTTATGTGACCATCGCTTATTAGCACCATAGTGTCCAGGAAGTGGATCTCTTGTGTGGACTGGTCCACTGAAGTTGATGGTGGGATGGAAATTGTTGAAATCATGGTGGAAGTCCTCAAGGGCTTCTTTTCCATGGGTCCAGATGATGAAGATGTCATCAATATAGCGCAAGTAGAGTAGGGGCATTAGGGGACAAGAGCTGAGGAAGCGTTGTTCTAAGTCAGCCATAAAAATGTTGGCATACTGTGGGGCCATGCGGGTACCCATAGCAGTGCCGCTGATTTGAAGGTACACATTGTCCCCAAATGTGAAATAGTTATGGGTGAGGACAAAGTCACAAAGTTCAGCCACCAGGTTTGCCGTGACATTATTGGGGATACTGTTCCTGACGGCTTGTAGTCCATTTTTGTGTGGAATGTTGGTGTAGAGGCTTCTACATCCATAGTGGCCAGGATGGTGTTTTCAAGAAGATCACCAATGGATTGTAGTTTCCTCAGGAAGTCAGTGGTGTCTCAAAGATAGCTGGGAGTGCTGGTAGCGTAGCGCCTGAGGAGGGAGTCCGCATAGCCAGACAATCCTGCTGTCAGCGTGCCAATGCCTGAGATGATCGGGCGTCCAGGATTTCCAGGTTTATGGATCTTGGGTAGCAGATAGAATACCCCAGGTCAGGGTTCTAGGGGTGTGTCTGTGCGGATTTGTTCTTGTGCTTTTTCAGGGAGTTTCTTGAGCAAATGCTGTAGTTTCTTTTGGTAACCCTCGGTGGGATCAGAGGGTAATGGCTTGTTGAAAGTGGTGTTGGAGAGCTGCCTAGCAGCCTCTTGTTCATATTCCGACCTATTCATGATGACGACAGCACCTCCTTTGTCAGCCTTTTTGATTATCACTACAAAAGGTTTTCTCCCCCTCCCCCCAGGCTCTCCTGCTGGTAACAGCTCATCTTAAGTGATCACTTTCCTTACAGTGTGTAGGATAACACCCATTTTTTCATGTTCTGTGTGTATATAAATCTCCTCACTGTATTTTCCACTGAATGCATCCGATGAAGTGAGCTGTAGCTCACGAAAGCTTATGCTCAAATAAATTGGTTAGTCTCTAAGGTGCCAATAGTACTCCTTTTCTTTTTGCGAATACAGACTAATACGGCTGCTACTCTGAAACCTTCTTTTACCAAGTAAGTGGGAGAACACCAATATGGAAGGGAGTTCTCAGCGTTTCCATATATAAGAAGTTCTGGCTGAGAGCCTAACAATAACTCTGCCTCTTATCACAGAACAGAGCCGACAATATATGTCTCAAGGAAATTTCTATCATAAATTGCAAGACAGGAATCACCTAAAGAAACATTAAAACCAATTAAGTGGCTTCCCAAGAAGAAAATCACTAAAGCAAAAATTGAAATGCACGGACTGCCATCACAATATGAATAGGATTAAACATCCATCCTGCAAGAATGGAGTTATCTGTTTAAAAGGTATGCATTTGAATGCATAACATTATTCTAGTTTAATTTCTTGCAAAGGGTATTTTGACAGTACTAAAAGTAATAGGCTGATGCCGTGACAGCAAGTCAGATAGGAATATTCCAAATGTACCTCATTGTTGAGGCTTTGTAAATGTGTAAAACTAATTTCTGATTATTTGGCAAAATGAAGTGAATATCTGTAGGAATACAGATTTTAGCCCTGATCAACAAGTCTAACTAGTAAATATTATGACAAATCCATGAATCAGGAATGGGTTCAACAATCTCAATTTATTGTGACTCAAACGTGGCAATAAAAAATTCAGGCGTAAAAGCAGACAAGGGTCATTTTCACATTATGTCTCCCCTCTAACATCTGTGGCTTTTTAAAAACATTTGTAATACTGTTTGCAAATAAGCATACATTCCAGGACCTCCCATTCGCCCACAATATCCACTGAAACACGTGTACAAAAACGGTTTGAAATGGAAATTGTTCAATCTAATTTTTTTCCCGCAGGGTTTCTCCACTGTTTGATTAGAGAATGGCTTCATTCAAACATATTACCATTCTGTCAGCAGCACTCACAGAGTTGTACTTTCACTGCATGATAAATGAAATTTACATAGTTTATGTTGTGTGAGGGGTGGAATCCAGGGATACAAAACACAAGCACAACACTGTGAAAGTGTCTGATTTTGTTAATAATTAAACACCACATACACTTAAGGTTTTAAATAATTTTATATTTTACATGTAAACTAAATGGGTCAGATTCTCAGATGCTGTCAATCGATGTAGCTCCACAGAAGTTAATAGCAATGTGCTGATTCACACCAGAGAAGGATCTGGCTCAATACCCTTTCAATATACTTGTTACTTGAAAGGTTAATGGTTAACATAAACCCATCATTTACACAACTTTACTTGCTGGTATATCAGTGGATAACATTGTTGTGAAAGTCACTTGATCCCTTACACTGTGGTTTGGAAAATAGTACATGTGCAAGATGTGTATACAAATTAGAGAATTACGCTGCATTACCACCAGTTTACACATGTAGACAAACTACTTTTTTTGTTCCTGCAGTGTTTGCTTTTGCACAAACCATTCATCCATTCAGCAAGTGAAACTGTAGCATCAACACAAACAGAATACTCTATTAATATTTACAGATAGTCCAAGTCACGGTGAGCACACTCTAAAAACAAGTGATATGTTGTTTATTAACCTCTTTTAAATAAAATAAAAATTACTTCTATCAATGGAATTGTATAGTTAAAATTCATTATATAGAGCAAGTAAAACATGAAAATCCTGGAGGTCTAAACATTTCTTTTAAGAATGAATCACAGTGATTTTCTTAAAATAAAAAAAAAATTACCAATACATCAAGTATTCCATTGCTCACATAATAAAGTCTCTCTGTGAATGGCAATTAATTATTTGGGGGCATGACATACAATAAGTAAAAACTCATAGGCCAGATCCTGAGCTATTGTAAATAGACATAATTCCATTTGAATGGAGCTCTGCCTGTTTACATCAGCTGAGGTTCTGGCCCATATTAATTAGGTGTGCTTTTGAATAGTTAAATGAGTGAGACTGGAATAAAGGGTTGCCAACCCTCCAGGTTTGGCCTGGAGTCTCCTGGAATTGGCATTGAGCTCCTGGTGACCACTGAAGCAATCCAGGAGATTTTAATAGGATATTTTAAGAAAATGACATTATGTCATCTTGGGGGGAAAAATCTCCTGGAATAGCTTCAGTCAGAGTTGGCAACTCTACTGGAATAACATGTCCAATTTTGGTACTGACATATTAGAAAGGATGCTGACAAATGGGAATGGGCTAAAAAAAAAAAGCTACAAGAATGATTAATGGCCTAGCAAATCTGTTTTACTAAAGAAGTTCAGTTTATTTATTTTATCAAAGAGAAGGTTAAGGGTTGACTTGATCATGGTCTACAAGTATCTATGTGATGAGAAGATTTCTGACAGAGGACTTTTTAATTTATCAGACAAAGGCATAACAAGAACCAAATGGTGGGAAGCTGAAACTAGATAAATCCAGACTAGATATAAGGTGTAAATCTTTTTAGCTATCAAGTTAATTAACTATTGGTGCAACTTAGCTAAGGATGCGGTGCATTCTGCCACTTGAAGTAGTTAATTAAGGTTGGATATCTTTTAAAGAGTTATTATATAGCTCAAACAGAAGTTGTGGGCTTGACACACGAATCACTTGTTGAAATTCTGTGTAATGCACAGAATTTCTGTTCTGACCTTATAATCTACAAATATCCACAGTTACATAGGAAAAATACAACAGTAGTAAAATAGAAGGGAAACATTCCTGCTTCAGATTTTACCCAAACTTAAACGGATCAGGGTCAGCTGGGAACTTTCCTTATGAAAAGGAAATTATTGAAGCACCTGGAATTGACTACTGCTGTAGACAGGATACTGGATTAGTGGACCTTGGTCTGAGCCAGAGTTTCAATTCCATCTCTTCAGGTTCTTATACTGGTATTCCGCACCACTGTCTCAAAGCTCCTTTGTTCCTATGATTTTTAAAGAAAAGACCTAATCTGCTAAAGCCCTTCATCTTAAGAAAAAATACATGTATTGATCAGGAAAAAAGGTCACACTATTTTCCACATTTGGGTCTTTAATTTGCCATCAGCAAAGGTTCTGTGGGACTGAAACACTCTTCAACTATATAAGTAGTTATTACTCAGTAATTTCCAGTGTTTCCATGAGTCACTCAAATAGCTATAACAGGTCATCTTGCCTCACCTAATTGGTCCTCTGGTGGTAATGACACGGAACCATTCCTGCTTGCCTGCCTGAGCTGTTCAATCACATGGAGGAGGCACTTTAAAGAGGTAACTTCTTTATCTTTATCAACCTCCCAATCCTAAAAGGGATCTACTATGGATAACCTCTAAGGGCTCAATCCTACCCCCTATTTAAGTCAAAGAAAATCTTCCATTGTCTTAAACAGTGCCAGATCAAGCCTTAAAAAAAACCCCAACATTGATATAAAACTGCCCTCGACAGACATGTTGTTTTCCTCCCTCTCGATCGTTAGACAAGTTTACAACATTTCTTCTACCTATTTACAACATGTCCCCAACACATTTTTTCCCAGTCCATAGTGTAGCTGTTTGTATACTTTTTTCTTCTCTTTCAGGAAGAAAATATTTTCAGAAGCAAGAACAATGGTCAGATGTATAATGGATATTTTTCCTCCTTAGGACACATTTAAAAAGAAACTAATAAAAACTTTGTTAATACCGGTGAGGTGTCTTCTCTACTGTTCATGTTTATCGTATATTTTTGTCATAGGCTGAAGTTACATTTTATATATTTATTTCTAAGATGTTTTATTGTGAGGTTAGATAAATGTTAGTAATAATGGATATTAAACTGCTTGGGCCAGATCCTGAACTGGCATAAGTCAGCACAGCTCCATTGATTTACACCACCTGAGGATGGGATCGTTTCTATTTAATGTGAACTAGAGCCTTGGTTTTGGTGCTTGCATCTGGTTCAGAGTGATCTGGTTGTTCAAGGCAAGCCTGGAAAGTGGAACTTTCATTTGAATGCAGATTTAAAGGAACAGCTGAACGTCCAAAAATGAAACAAATGATGTGCCATTAGTCCCTCCACATAGACAGAAGGATCAGGTCTGTATATCAAAGGAAATACTCTTTTCACACGAACGCCCTATATTAGCATGTTACTGGTCTCAGTCCACTGCTTGCCAGCCCCCCCAATCCCTCTTCTGCATCCTCACTCCTCCTGCCCACCAAGCTGCCCTCAATTCTCACCTCTCTTGTCTGCCATTTCCCCCTCTTTCTATGTATGTCCTTATTCAATGCTGTCATTCCCTCCCTCCCGTTTTACTGTCCCCTGTGTCCTTAGCGTTCTCCCCCACACCCCAATCCCTCCTGAAAATAGAAAATACAAAAAAAGAAATTAAAAATCCCACTGCAGAACTAACATGATGGTTGATACTTTTAACTCTCTTTGTATGTTACATCCCTTTCCCTTGCTCTTCATCTGTCTTTTCTATTTAGGCACCAGCCCTGCAAACATTTAGTTCCATGGACTACCCAATGAAATCAATGGGACTTCTGCACCTGCTTAAAGCTGAAAGCATGTACTTAAGCAGATGTTAAATAAATAATTTGCTGACTTGCGGCCTAAGTCTCTGGGCCAACAAGTTCCTGCTACCATATGTAACAACAATAATAAAAAAAATCATGTGGTATGAAGAAATACCTGTCCTCCATGTACTGATATGAGTGGCTATCAGTAACTGTAGACATATCACCACATAATATTTAACATAGAGGCGCAGGGAAGGATATGCAGATTTTTTTTGCGCGTTTCATAGATCCTTTAACTGGAGAGAAAAAAAATGAAATTCCGGGAGATCAGGCCCCAAACTGAATTACATACCTACTGCAAAACTTATCTCGACAAGCAGCATTCAAAAATAAAATAATTCTTACATGATCTTTTAAGAAAATTAGAGACTGAGCTTACTAAATTATCATTTAAGTCCTGAGCAAGGCTCACTTATACATTATTCAAGTCAATGAAGGTCACAGTGAAGCAGACTTACTACTGACCTTGCTTCTGAAGTTGGTTCAGTGAACATTAAATAAAAAATGAGTTAGTGGAAAAAAATCTTAAGAATGTCAGTGGTGTGCATCATCAATAGGCAACATGTTCACCTCAAAGGCAGAATATCAGTTGTCTCAGGTCCATCCATGCAAGCTTATCCCATGCATTCATGTATTATCCATGAATGAGTCATCCTCAGGCATTTAGGAAGGATTGATTTATCTGCTTAGTAAAACACTGAGGTATGTCTGAGTCTATTTTCTGGATACTAAAGATGTTTGGTACAATGTGCTTTACAGGAAAACATGGCAGAAGCACTGAATTTTGTTTTCGCTTGTGGGTGCTTTTGGAGGGAGGGAGGGAAGAAGCACAGTGAGGGTGGTACCTTGGGGGGAAGAGGCAGAGTGAGGATGGGAAGAGGCACAGAGCGGGCAGAGTCCCGGGGGGAAAAGGCTGAGTGGAAGCGGGGCCTCCAGGTGAAGCGTAGGCAGGGCACTGGTGGCTCCCCCACTTCTCAGATGCTTCTGGTGGCGGTGGCCCAAAGGTGGCAGACTGGTGCATCGCCAAAGGGGCGTGCACCGCACCCGGCATTTCTTGCCCCATGTGGGGAGCCTCCCCAAGACTCTTATACCTGCTGCCCAGGCTGTGGCTCATGGGTGCTGAACACCCACTATTTTTTTTCAGTGGTTGCTTGAGCCCTGGAGCACCCACGAGTCAGCGCCTAATAATCATGGATATTTAAGGCTGTCATTAGACTATTTGTGATTATTGACAGGAATAATAGAAATGATTGTTCAACACAGAAGTCTATACTAAACTTTCTTTTGACTTTACTGTCTGAAGTGTTGGTCCAATAAATGATATTATCTTACCCACCTTGTCTTTCTTTTGATATTATTAGCATTTATGATACATTATAGCAGGTGCTGGTTACACCGGCTTTGGTGAAGATAAAACAACCTCTGTTCTAACCTCTTTCTGATGAGATGTGTAATCCCATGCATCTGGAGAGCAGAGAACATCCAAGAAGAGGCAGGAAGTGGGCCAGCTGGGTTCAATTAGAGCTCTGCTGTAAAAAAAAAAATGAAGCTTGTCTTTCAGCACACAGACATCTGTGGAGGGAGAAAGAAGTTCTTCCTGAGAGCATGACTAGAGGTTCTTAAGCTAAAGAATCTTCCAGTGGCTGGAAAAGCCACTGCTTTTTGTTTTCTTTAAACTCAGCTGTGAAAAGACCCCAAGGGGCTGCTGTTGAACGGAAGTTCCTTGTACTAAAGGGGAACAGGGAACTGCTTGCAAAGAAAGGGAGAAAAATCAATATCTCCCTTTGGTTTGGTGATAGTCTGAAGAACAAGACTTGTTGAGAGACATCCTTCCCCTCCGGCTGGAGGGGGAAGTCCACATCCCTATCTTTGTATGGCTGAGAATTGCCATGCCAGCTCTCCATGAAAGGTGACTCGTGTCTTGGAGAAGAAAATTGAGGAAAATCCCTCTAGCCATTTTGAGTAAGGGAAGAATAAAACACCAGCACCAACACCATTGTAGAGAAAATGCTACCCACACACATGAACCACTGCCATAGCAATACTGGCCAGGGGCAAACAAAGTCAGCTTCCTCTTGTAGCAACAGAAGGCAGATGTTCTTGCTGGGTCTGCCCAGCCTGCCCCACATTCAACAGCCACCCTATATAGTACCTTGCCTCAAACCCAACATATAGAGAGACCAGAGGCTTTGATAACTAGAGAATGGGCAAGGCCCATTCAAAGTACAGGCTGAAGGTCTGATCCTGCAAGCTACTGCAGCATCCTCCCCTTAACACTGGAGGAACTGAGGGCACTCATCATCTTCCAAGGATATTGCTGAGCGAGCTGCCTCAGAAGCAAAACACTACACACTTCCCTGGCAAGATAAGGATCCAACAGGTACTTGGGGAATGGGACCTGGATCATAGATACAGTGCAAGATGGGAATGATGTGAGGCACAGAGAGGGGAGGACAAGACCCCACCCCCAGATCATTAAGTCAGTTATTTTCATAGTTCTCCTGTATCTCTGGCTGGCTGCCATGCTTTCAGTAGGATCCTGGTGTGTGGCAAATGCACTTAGAATGCCAACTGCTATTAAAGTGTATTTATAAAATAATACTAATGGAATATTTTGCCTTTTGATATAAAAACAATCTGTGAGTACAACAGGAATGAGGAAAGCAGGGAGGAAATTATTGTTCAAAAAACTTTTAAATGCTGCTGCTTGTTTTTGTTTGTGTGTTTTTTCAGAATTTTTCTTCCCAGAAGGACCAATTCAAAGCATTGCACATTCACAAAGGACTATATTAGGAATGTAGCCTCACAGTCCCTGTGTTATCTGGGGAGCTGGTGGAGTCTGATTTGTAGAAGTGCTGAGCCTGTATAGCAGCAACTAAACTCAATGGAAGCTGTGTGTTGCACATATAAAGAATGATATAATGCTAGGTGCTTAGAAAAGATCAGATCCTATACTCAAATTGGGCACCTAACGTGAGTGAATACTTGTTATGTCCTTAATCTCTATGGTCAAGAACCACAAAGGCACCTAAACAGCAAACTAAGTTGCCCAAGTCCCAGTTTTACTCACTACTGTGATCTACAAAACCCCTATGTATCTGATCTGATTCCTCGGCCTTCGTACTTAAAATCCCTTGGAACCTACAGTTTCACTGTAAAAGTTCCCTTGTTGCCTAACCTTTTGCTTCTGGGCATGCATACTGCTGGCTCACTCTTGGCATCTGGACATCTATCTCTTGCCTAACCTGCAGTGCAATCCATGAGATAGGCAGAGGAGTGCCTATCTCACCCATGGGGCCCAATCCAGTAGCTGTGCTCGGAGGCTGCCTGCCAAATCAGGTCCCATTCAAACTCTGGCTGGAAAAGGAGATTATCCCACCTTATATCCCACTGGTTAAAGCACTTACCCAGGGAGTTGGTCATCTGGGTTCAAGTCCCAGCTCTGCCTGATAGGGAAGAAGGATTTGAACCGGCGGCTGGGTTATTCTGTTGTGGGGCTCTCTCAATTTCTCCTGCTGAAGCTGTTCCACTTGGGATAAATAATTAGAGTCAGTGGGCCAGAGACTAAGTGTATGAGAGTGATTCTTAAATCTGGAGGTTAGGGCACGGAGGTGGGGGATATAGGGGCCAGTCCCCCTTCTCAAATGACTATTTATCCAAGTGGAACAGCTTCAAGGAGTTATTGAGGGAGTCCCGTATCAGGATATCCCTTAGCTCAGTGGTTAGACCATGCACCTGAGAGGCAGGATACCCCTGACCAAATCATTTCTCCTCACCAGGCAGTGGGGAAAATTGACCATGGGACTACCACGTCCCAGGTGAGTGTTCTAACCAGTGGCCTAAAGTTAAGGTGGGCAACACCTCCTTGTCCAGCAGGTATGTGTCAAGTTATGTGTCTGCCTTCCTCATTCTCACAAGAAACAGCTCACGCACTTACACTGCTGACTACAGGGGAGGGGTTCCCAACTGTGGATTGCTAGCAGAGACAGGTGCCTCCATGCAGCCTGATGTTAGGTGCCTATCTCCAGGAAAAGGACAGGGCATAGGATACATCTCTTTTGTCAGCATCTCCCATCATCTAGCTTAGGCTGCTCCCTGCCTAATCTGCTGGCTTTGTGGATCACAGTGTTGTTCCAGCAATTTTCTAGATGCCTAGAAGTTAAGCATTGCAATCTCTTTGTGGATCTGATTCTCTGTGCCCTAGCTCCACTGTCCCTGTAAAATGGGGACAATACCAGCCTCTCACCTCACAGGGTGTTGTGAAAATAACTTAATGTTTATGAAGCATTCAAACGGTACCATAAAATAATCAATGAGAAATTAATAATTCTGTATTCAGAGCAGGGTTTAAATAGCGTGCAGTAATTAAGACCTGGGGCCACATACTGAACAACAAGGATAAAACTAAATGTTGACTAGCTGCTCACTCAGTGAGCACCATCCACCTTGTGCACTGAATGTGGTCTGGGTCCTTTAGAAAAAAATAGTATGTGATCTGTAATCTGAGACTTTAGCATTGCATGTGAGCAAGGGGGCCTAATTAATGTTGTCCAAGCTACTGTTATTCTGGCATTTCTTAACTTTCACACCCTTAACAGCTCTGTGTGTGTGTGTGTGTGTGTGTGTGTGTGAGAGAGAGAGAGAGAGAGAGAGAGGGAGAGGGAGAGAGAGAGGGAATGTGTAATATCGAATGCAAAAAGTGGAGGAACAAGAATGGAGGAAAAATGCTGGTGAGTGTATGGGATCGTCCTCTGCATTTAACATACATAAGAAAAAGAAAAAGAAAACAAAAGGAGAAGTTGGATTTAGCAGGTGCTCAATAGCACATTATAGCAGGACTCTTAATGATAGTAGACATAGTGCATTTGCAAGAGTTTTCCGTACACAACTTTGAATGAATACAAATGGAATCTAGATTGAACCCCCTCAAAAATACTAAAAATACATAGACCATAGGCAAGTCACTATTTACCCTGTTTTTGCCGCAGTTTCCCCATCCATAAAATGGAGATAAATACCCACTTTTATAGAGTTCTTTGTGTTCATTGAATAAAAAGGTGTTCTTAGGGTGGCATGTTAATACTTCAAACTACTCAAACATTCATTAATATTCCTGAATGTGCATGTTATGATTACACAAATTCCCCATTGTACAGTATATGATTTTTACAGGTATTATTTGGTGTCAGTCTTCCCTTTGCACAGCTGTGTCTATCAACATCAGTGCCTACAGCATATTTGCTGATCTTCACAGAGCTCTGACTTTTATCTTGCAACATTTAGTTTTATTATTTTACCCAAAGAAGGAAGCATGTGAGCATCTATGCAATGCTTTTATCCTAATAACTGATTCCTTATTCATAAATATGCAAAACACTCTTTCTTCATTTATGATAAAAATGAAATTAGTTTCACTAAAACTCAATACACTGTAAAACTTATAGCCAAGGTATATTGGTATCACAAGAACATATTCAAGGTTGTACTTGTTTAAAACGTGTAAATACTAAGGGCTCAATCCTGCAAACCCTTACACATGTGATTAACTTTACTTATGGGTGTAGCTTCATTTAATTAAGTGGGAGTATTCATATGCATAAATTACTCAAGTGCATAAGTGCTTGAGAATCAGACCTATGTGCGCAATATGTGGGATGAAGAGACATTTCTTATACTGGTATTTTGCCACTAGGTTCTTATAGTAGTTAAAGGGTCACTAATATCACCTCATAATCAAACATGGTGGGGTGTAACATACAAGTCCATAAAGAAATACGTTGGGATCAGTTGTATTCTCACACCAATGGAACTCAGGAGCCATGCCACTGAAATTCATAGAATTACACAGTGTAAAAAGATATAAGAAGAGAACCGGGGCCCATTATGTCTTAGATAGCAGCATGTGACGTGGAAATAAAAGTTTGGGTTTTTTTTTAAATCGCCCCACTAACAAACAAATATACTGAAATTTTCTTCCCTAAAGTTCAATAAATAAAATTGGTGACCTCAGGTGACTGTCATTTCTCCAAGTCAGAGCCCTCCCACCCAACATGAAAAGCTTATGGAAGAAGTATGCATTGATATAACAAAAAATCCCATTTAAATATAATATATCATAGATAACATTTTTTAATAATAGCATGTGTGCAAGAGGTGTTAAATACCTAAAACCCTTGTTATACTAAGGCCAACATTCCTCGGACTTGGGTGCTTAAGGTTATACAACTACATCATCAATAATAATATATTGTCTGAGGTTTGAATTTTAGAGGTGCTGATCTAAGATTGTTGAATGGTGTAAGATACTTATGCAGCTTTAAGATCTTAGAACAGTGTAACAGTAAAAAAAAATCTATATAAAATTCTCACTCTGTGGACAAAATAGGAACATGAAGAGCCGGCTAGAGTATAGGAGATGCTTATGATGCTTTAAAGATTTTTTAAAACTCTGCACTTTATATGAGTGTATATATATGTATAAACACACACACATATAAAGTGTATATATATATAAATGCATATATATAAAATAAAAAATATTTTAATGTACCCAGGAAGTGATCACAATAAAGAGGTTTTGCTATGCATAGTTATAATGAAAAAGAGTATTGGGCTTATAACATTAAGAATGCAAGCATCTTAGCTTAAATATCTGTCTCCTATGTATTTACTGTATAGCACCTAGAAGGCTAACAGATGTTAAAATAATTAATACATAATATTAACACAAACAAAACCTTGTTTCAATCCTAACCATGAAGTTTCTATTCAGTAACTCCATATGCAGACTAAACATATCTCAGAAACACCTTGAATAATTGTCTCCATATTTAGTTGGAAAAAGAAACACTTATATGCCATTCTTCAATAAATCTATTGCTATTAACAATTAGCAGTTAGCCCTCACACCTGCAAGCCTTGGTCACTTTAGGTCCAAAACCACTAGTATTTATCACATGAGATGAAAGACAACTGTTACTGCCACGAAGAACAGGAGATCCCTCTACTAACAAAGCTGCAACCAGCCACAAGAAATCAAACTACCTAGAAAACATACGATAACAATTTGATACGTAAAATTGTTAACAACATTTTCAAATCAGAGTAATAGTTGCATGATCTATAACTAAAAACAACTACTTCTTATTTTCAAATTTTGCAGAATAGTTATCTTCCGCCTGAGGAAACGTTGCAATTTGTCAGGCCAAACCACTTCTCAGAAGAAAAGTTATAGAAGGGCTAAACAGAGGGTGAAATGCTGGCCCATTGAAGTCATCAGTTCATAGATTTTTAAGGACAGAAGGCATCTCCTTTATAACACAGGCCGTATCATTTCTTCCACTGACCCCTGTATTGAGCCCAATAACTTGTGTTTGACCAAATCATATATTCCAGAAAGGCACCCTTGATCTGAAGACTTCAAAAGATGGAGACTCCACCAGTTGGCAGTTTGTTCCAATGGTTAATAGCCCTCACTGATAAACATGTGTGGCTTGTTTCTAATTTGAATCAATTTGATTTAAAGAGAGTTTTGTCATTGTGTCCGTTGGACCCAATATTTCACCTAAAGTTAATCTGCAGCTTGCTTTCAACTTTAATTATAGACAATATTGTTGATTAAGGATCACTTATATGTGGTGAGTATTGCAGTTACCCCACTGTTCATTCCAGCACCTCTCAAACAGCAGCTTGCAAGGGTATTGTAATCCCTGAGCTGCTGGTACTGTTAGCGCTGCTTGGGGAATTTGGGGAGTAGCACAAAGGGGAAAAAAGGAAGTGAGCACGTCTGTGAAAATAGATACAAGCAGCTCCAAAAGCAAATGCTGAATAAATCTGCAGAGGAAAGATGCCCCTGTGCAAAAGCTCTCACTCAGACATTTCTGGAACTGTAAAGTTTCCCAGAGTGTATGCTAGTGTGTACTCTCTAATTAGCCTGCAAACAATTCCTTTCTCAATTCTGGTACTTGGATGTCAAGGGTTCTTGCTCTAGGAGCTAGTAATCCACTCAGCTCCTTGGCTGCTTTCTCTTCTCTCCCATCTGCACAATTCCTTATTGGTTTTCATACACTGTAAACATGTTCTGGGACTGTGATCCTCCATTCAGTATCAAAAGTAAACAGATTGTATTTCCCATGGTCTATGTGCCAGGTATTTAACTGTTAGATGTTATTGTTGTATGAGGTCCCTGTACACCACATCTGCAAGGGACTATGTGTGATTAAATGCCAAATCAAGAAATTAAAAACTTATGAGTCAGGTCCCCCAAAATTATGAGAGTTTAAAAATAAATACATTTTGGATTCTTATTTTCTTTCTAGTTATGACTTTATGATATTTTCAAGCTTTTTCAGCACCCATGAGGACTAATAACTTTTGTTTTTCAAATGAAAGTTGAGAGTCTCATGTGATCACATGACTCCAGGAGCTGGCACTTAAGAAAACACCAAACAATTACAAAATGGCTAGGGTTGGCAACACTGAAAAGCCTCTTGATTGCTTTAGTTTCCACAAGCAACTTTCACCTACTTTTACACAGATAATAGTCACACACATCCCTTTTTGGCTCAGCTATGCCCCTTTTGCAGCTTACCCCTTTGTTCAAAGAGTTGGGAATTGAACCCGCCTCTTCCAAGACCCAGTCCAGTGCCTGTACACTAGACCATTAAGCTTCAAAAAGCCTAAAAATCTTTATGGTATGGTTCTTTTGTGTGGATGAAAATTCACATAGATTGTATTTCCTTATTCATAAATATGGCATATGAAAATAAATTACATAAGCCCAAATAGAATTAAATAAACACAGGAAGAAAGGAAGTAAATATAAATGTTTGATTCGTATATACCATAGATTTATACCATTTCATTATCATATAAATAGCTCACATACATAATCTTTTGTGTGTAAATTCTGATTAATGTTACAGTAAAAATTAAGATTAATTGAGGCTGCTCTGAAAGATTTGCTAGTACTTTTTAGCCTAGTTACATTATGTTCTAAGAAAGTTTTGGTATTCTGTTAATGATTTACAATATCTGCTTACTTGTATTTTATAGACTGCTAAACTGTGTAAACCTGCTTTCTCTGTCTTATCTTTTGATGCTTAGAAATGTTTTTGCAAGGTTTGAGACTTCAGCATACAAGACTTCAGCTAGAAGACTGAACTGCTAAGTGTTTTGCAAATTAATACATGATAGCTGAGAAGTGCTAAATCTGCATAAACCTACAAAGCTTCACAGCTAAAACAGGTTACAAAAAAGAAATTGAAGGGCAAACGTGTTTTGTTGTCATTGAAGGACATTAAGTTTTCTCACAGTCACAAAGGTATCTAGGGACATATTAATTCTTCCTTTGGATCTTACACATACAGATGTACTGCATATCCTTCTGTGTAGGATTCAAATAAGGCTGTAACTGAGAGGAGGCAAAGAACTTTATCTAGCATATTTAATGAAATGTGCAGTGAAAAACTAAAAGCCTGATTCTCCACTGCCCTACACCTGTTTGTAGACATTTATCCCAGTGTACAGTGAATGCAAAGTGGGTATAAAATACAATCAAATCAGAATGCAAGGAATTCTACATTTACAGAATGCAAGATGCACGACTGTGCTTAACTACCAAAAGGTAAATTTCAGTACGCAATCAACTCGTTTCATAGATATAGTGTTTCATTTCATAGCCCGGTGGGAGATTTGGGTCACATTATTGTAATTTGAAAAATAATCTGCCAAATTCATCACTGGGGTAACTCTGTTTAGTAGAAAGAAAAGGAGTACTTGTGGCACCTTAGAGACTAACCAATTTATTTGAGCATAAGCTTTCGTGAGCTACAGCTCACTTCATCGGATGCATCGGATGCATCGAAAGCTTATGCTCAAATAAATTGGTTAGTCTCTAAGGTGCCACAAGTCCTTCTTTTCTTTTTGCGAATACAGACTAACACGGCTGCTACTCTGAAATCTGTTTAGTAGAGTTCGGCCAGGGATAAATTCAAACCCATTGTCTTTCAGTGGCAGTTCCACCTTGTGAAATTTCATGTTAGGCATAAAGTTAACTTGGGTCTCCACATCAGTGCATTTGCCCTTTCTTCTCCTGTTTACTGTCGATTTTCCTTTAAATGTCATCCATCCTGATGCGTTAGATCACTGTGAACACATCACATTTCATTGCATGGTATTAAGAGCTATGCTGTCTTGACACTTGGCATCCAAAATAAATAAGCATAGTGAGTCTTTCGTTGATAGTGCCAGGCACTAACTTAAGCTCAGGAATGAAATCCCGCCCCCCCAACTGAATAAAATATGAAAAGCATTTATCCCATATTCAGTGAGTAAATGCTGTGTCACAAAGTTAGCATCGTACTTAAAAATCACACAATAGCATATTAATGAATAGTTTTCTGCTTAGCTCTACTTTACTCTCTTTAGTATTTTATTATGCACGTCATGTAAATGTTCCTCTGGGGTGAAATAGCAATAAATCTTTAATAAACTGTGAACAACATTTCAGTCTGAGTGACAAACACTTTGCTACAAAAGTATTACAGATAAATTATATTAAAAATAAACAAACAGAGAGATATTATTAAAAGGTTTGCCTCTTTCACCAGAAATGTGCCTCATATTTGAGTTTGCTGTGAATTAAACACCAATAAATCTTTAATGAGGTATGAATGAATATACCAATCACTTGAGAGTTATTGACACATCAATATCCATAGGACAGTATCTTATTAAACTGTTGCTGTGCCTTCCTTGTTGGGCATTATACATTCAGTATTAATAATGCATGAGCATTTTTTATTCATTTCTGTTGTTACACCCTGTCCTTCCTCCTGCAGCAACATTACTAAACCTGATTTTATAAATATCATTTTCTTGTGATACATATGTTAAGGGTGACTGGTACTGAAGAATAATAACTTTAGCCCAGTTTAAAATTCCTAATTTTCTGCTGATAAATAATGTATGGTTTAACAAACAAATGGACATTTTTCAGTGTTCTTCTTATGAGATGGGCCCAGGAAGGAAGCATACATCTCTCGTTTGCAAATTTTGAGACGTATTTATTGATTACAAATTTGCTAAGATACGAGAGCTCTACAGGTGTGAATGCTGATCTTATCAATCTGACAGCAGCTTTCAGAAAACTCGCATTGCAGTAGCATTCTAGTCCCTCTTACGCTTCCACCTGTCAATTGCTGTTATAGTGAAGTCATGCTCCTATACTGATTGAGAATACACTGTGTCCCTACAGACAGGGAGAACTCTCTTCCCTTTGGCTTCTGTCTTCCCCTGACACTGCGTCACTTACAACTGATTTCTACCAGACCAAGACAAGGAGAGGTTGTTCAGTGACACTGCCCTGCTGCTGTCCTGCTGAGTCATTCAGTCAAGCATGTGAAGCAGTGTTGGTTAGAAATGAGGCAGTATGAGATATATGTTTAGCAGGTGGGAGATTTAAACTACTGCTAGAAGAAAAGGAGTACTTGTGGCACCTTAGAGACTAACCAATTTATTTGAGCATAAGCTTTCGTGAGCTACAGCTCACTTCATCGGATGCACACTGTGGAAAGTATAGAAGATCTTTTTATACACACAAAGCATGAAAAAATGGGTGTTTACCACTACAGAAGGTTTTCTCTCCCCCCACCCCACTCTCCTGCTGGTAATAGCTTATCTAAAGTGATCACTCTCCTTACAATGTGTATGAAAATCAAGTTGGGCCATTTCCAGCACAAATTCAGGTTTTCTCCTCCCCCCTTCCCCCCCCCCAAACCCACTCTCCTGTTGGTAATAGCTTAGCTAAAGTGATCACTCTCCTTACAATGTGTATGATAATCAAGGTGGGCCATTTCCAGCACAAATCCAGGGTTTAACAAGAACGTTTGGGGGGTGGGGGTAGGAAAAAACAAGGGGAAATAGGTTACCTTGCATAATGACTTAGCCACTCCCAGTCTCTATTCAAGCCTAAGTTAATTGTATCCAATTTGCAAATTAATTCCAATTCAACAGTCTCTCGCTGGAGTCTGGTTTTGAAGTGTTTCTGTTGTAATATCGCAACTTTCATGTCTGTAATCGCGTGACCAGAGAGATTGAAGTGTTCTCCGACTGGTTTATGAATGTTATAATTCTTGACATCTGATTTGTGTCCATTTATTCTTTTACGTAGAGACTGTCCAGTTTGACCAATGTACATGGCAGAGGGGCATTGCTGGCACATGATGGCATATATCACATTGGTGGATGTGCAGGTGAACGAGCCTCTGATAGTGTGGCTGATGTTATTAGGCCCTGTGATGGTGTCCCCTGAATAGATATGTGGGCACAGTTGGCAACGGGCTTTGTTGCAAGGATAGGTTCCTGGGTTAGTGGTTCTGTTGTGTGGTATGTGGTTGCTGGTGAGTATTTGCTTCAGGTTGGGGAGCTGTCTGTAGGCAAGGACTGGCCTGTCTCCCAAGATTTGTGAGCGTGTTGGGTCATCCTTCAGGATAGGTTGTAGATCCTTAATAATGCGTTGGAAGGGTTTTAGTTGGGGGCTGAAGGTGACGGCTAGTGGCGTTCTGTTATTTTCTTTGTTAGGCCTGTCCTGTAGTAGGTGACTTCTGGGAACTCTTCTGGCTCTATCAATCTGTTTCTTCACTTCTGCAGGTGGGTATTGTAGTTGTAAGAATGCTTGATAGAGATCTTGTAGGTGTTTGTCTCTGTCTGAGGGGCTGGAGCAAATGCGGTTGTATCGCAGAGCTTGGCTGTAGACAATGGATCGTGTGGTGTGGTCAGGGTGAAAGCTGGAGGCATGTAGGTAGGAATAGCGGAGAGTAGGTTTCCGGTATGGGGTGGTGTTTATGTGACCATCGTTTATTAGCACTGTAGTGTCCAGGAAGTGGACCTCTTGTGTGGACTGGACCAGGCTGATGTTGATGGTGGGATGGAGATTGTTGAAATCATGGTGGAATTCCTCAAGGGCTTCTTTCCCATGGGTCCAGATGATGAAGATGTCATCAATATAGCGCAAGTAGAATAGGGACATTAGGGGACGAAAGCTGAGGAAGCGTTGTTCTAAGTCAGCCATAAAAATGTTGGCATACTGTGGGGCCATGCGGGTACCCATAGCAGTGCCGCTGATTTGAAGGTATACATTGTCCCCAAATGTAAAATAGTTACGGGTAAGGACAAAGTCACAAAGTTCAGCCACCAGGTTAACCATGACATTATCGGGGATAGTGTTCTTGATGGCTAGTAGTCCATCTTTGTGTGGAATGTTGGTGTAAGGAGAGTGATCACTTTAGATAAGCTATTACCAGCAGGAGTGTGGGGTGGGGGGAGAGAAAACCTTTTGTAGTGGTAAACACCCATTTTTTCATGCTTTGTGTGTATAAAAAGATCTTCTATACTTTCCACAGTATGCATCCGATGAAGTGAGCTGTAGCTCACGAAAGCTTATGCTCAAATAAATTGGTTAGTCTCTAAGGTGCCACAAGTACTCCTTTTCTTTTTGCGAATACAGACTAACACGGCTGTTACTCTGAAACTACTGCTAGGACTCTTCTTCCGATTGTATGGAGTCTGAGTCCTCTATGGCCTGTTTTGTTTAGCTGCTTGCCTACTCAGGTACCACCCTACACTATAGTTATATTATTTATTCATAGACTCGGTGCTGGGAGTTTAAGGATTTCATATCACTTTATAACTAGTAACCAGTCATTCTTCACAGCACCTGTGTAGGCTTGGTCAGTATTATGTCCCATGTCACAGATAAGGACACTGAGATTAAGTGAGATTAAGTGATTGTTCAGGTTCACACTGGTAGTCCCTGGCAGACTCAGTATCTTCTGAATCACAGCTAAAAGAACATAGCTAAAATCATCTGAATCTTTTGCTAAAAAAAATCTTTCCCCTTCCAATTATGAAAGTTTTATTAATTATTATTATTATGGTCACACTTTACACTAAAGGATACATTTATCAATAATGTATGACAGTTAATAGATCATTAATATCTGGCTTAATAAATGGTTATATAATAGCATCTACTGAAGTGTGTATAATCATGTATACCACACAATACTCATATCCGTATCATACCTGTGTTTCTATTAATCATTTATTAACTTTTATAAATGGAACCCTAATATAAAGTGTGACCATTAATATTATTTAAATTGTAGTAGCTGAGACACCTCAATTATGAATGTGCTAGGCTTTGTGCAAACACTTATAACAAAAAGACAGATTGTAAGTTCTTTGAGGCAGAGACTAAGCCAAACGTAAGAGACAACAGATGGGGAAGCACTTGGGATCTGAAAATTATGAGCAGTGTGATAAATAATAATCACAGTATCCCAGTTGCCTTCTTCCTGCACCTCACAATGGTGCATGTGTGCGTGTCACACAGGGAGAGAGACATTTTTATTCACTGATCAGTCAAAATTTGGAACAAGCTACACAAAACAGTGTCATTGGTGTCAAGAGTAGGTCTGTGGTAACTCAGATGAGAACAAGACAGATGGAGAGACTTCTTCCTCTTGAGCATCTTTCCTTTGGGTCTGCTGTGTGGTTCTACTGGTCCTTCATATACTGTTCAAGTCAGATAATTAACATCTGCTTCTGGGGAAAAAACAGACCTATTCTGAAAACAAAGTAACCCAGTATATCACTGAAGAGATGGTAGATTTCTCTGTTGGTGTTGCTGAACATAACTACCATGTGATGCTTGTTTTTTATTGGGGAGTACAAGTAAATGGCAATGTAATTGCAGAGTTAAGGTTGCTTGTGAATATGTACTATGTGCATATTGAGGCACCGCTCAAAAGGGGGTAGAGGAAAAGTTTCATGGGCAACTTTTTTTTATTCCATTTTTGTCCTTCGATGGTGTTACATGGGATCCTATGAATAAGAGTAAGACAAAGAGCTTGTACATTTCAGCAACTGTGGGGTTGGTAGATTAAAGGTACATGTGTTAATGGGGCATATTGAGGTATTGCTGAAAGTGGGTAGAGTTAAGGTTATATGGGCAACCTTAACAGTCAATTTCCTGGTTTTCAGAAGTTTGAATTTTGTTCAACTCACCATTCTGCAGGGGGATGGCATGCTACCAAGTAACCTTAACTCTGCATTAACATAGGTTTTTGCCATAGAAATTCCTAGCTCTTTGAATGGGAAAAAAATATGTTGTTGGTGGGAGTTAGTAGTCATTTAGGCAATTGTGCATATCATGTCCTGCAATTTGCAAGCCAGGCAGCCAGTCCCATCAGCTGAGGCCCACCAGTCCTGCTTTGGCAAATCTCCCCAGCCATGCCCCCGACTCATTCAATGAATTCCCCACTCCAACCTAGCCTGCTCCACCCTACTTTACCCTGACCCCCATCACAAGTAGGGAACACATCTCCTTGAAGTCCTCACTCCCTGGTATACAAATGTTTCTATTGGCATTACTTCTCCTCTTCCTATAACTGGACTCAAACTGAGTGCCTGAAATGAAGGACAGCTATGTTATGGTAAAATGGTGATCCTGGTCATGTTTCAGAAGGAGGGTGGAGTTTGTGGCAAGATGGGCGAGAGAAATCACAGATAGGATCTCTGTTCCAAAAAGTTTTATATTGGAGAGAGAAAGCTTGTCCAATATATGTACCCCATTTCTGAGACAAAGTGAGGTGTTAAAGCTTGTCATGTTTCTGTGCCATACAAGACATATTCTCCGGTCAGCTATGAACCCTCCTATTTTCCTATTAATGTTCTTCCAATACTTATTAATAGCTTTCATATAATAATTGTAGCAATTATTCAGATGATCAGCCAAATCAGAGAAAACTAGCAGAGCTCCTGGACACAAATCTTTCATGCAGTCCAACTCTGCTCTCACACATTGTATGAAGTGCACACCGGAAATAAGGCCCGGATCATTTCCACCTGAGTGAATCACCACAACCTTCTAAGTCATAGATTAGATATAGCAAAGCAGGAAACACATGATGCCAATGCAGGCCACTTCTTTCCACTCAGATAAGCAATTTCCATGTTGTGGTGTATTCCTGGCTCTCCTGCGAACTTCTACAACTTCATGATCTAGAAATTATCCAGAATCCCCACACTGGCACCCTGGCAGCGCATATATTTCTTTTCCCTCGGTGGAAAAGATTTTTGCAATCTCAGCTCCAAACCTCTGCACAGTGTGTCTTTGGAAATACTCCATTAATCTGCCCTGAGATCAGGAAGTAGCCACTTGTCCAGCTCCTCCCCACCCAATATAACAAACATTTTGGTTAGACTGGCTTCTGACTATTCTGCTGTGTTCACAGTAGGCTTCCCCAAACAACAAAAGCATGTTATATTGTAAGAGACAACTTGTAGTAAGCAACATGAGTTATTAAATCTTTATTGCAGGGGTGCAAAGGTTCGCACTAGAAACATGAGTAGCAGGATGTTCACAGGGGCAATGGTGTTATCAGATTGCCTTGAACTACCCAGGCAAGCTTAAAGAGGCTGTACAGGAACCGTTTCATGGTGTTTTTCTTTATTGATATATGCATACTGCAATCCTTCCAGACTGCACATCTACACAAGCAAAGTAAAAAACATGGTTTTTAAGGCCATTCACAGGTTAGGTTCCCTAAAAACTTAGTGAGTGACATGCACTATGTTGGGGGAAAATTCACTGAGTGAGACCATTTTGACCTGCATCACGGCAATAGTTTGATTTCTAGCTCTGTGCACACAGACACTAACACAAATAAACCTAAGAACATTTTGAAAAATGGCTATTTTTTTCCAGGATCACAGGGCTCTGGGACCTTCCCACCCCACAGTGTCCTAGAGTCTGGGCTCCAGCCCAAGCCTGGAAGTCTATACTGCAATGAAACAGCCTCGCAGCCCTAGCCCCATGAGTCCGAGTCAGCTGGCACGGGCCAGCTGTGGGTTTTTCTTTGCTGTGTGACATCCCCTTAGAGCCTGTGATATGCATGAACTATGTCTGTTCTCAGCTCTGCACCCAAGGGAGCAGGACTTCACTAGATCCTGGCTCAAATGGCCGCAGGAAGAGAAGCTCAGACTCTCCCCAAAGGGCAAGCCCCGAACAGAACTTAGCTCACATAAAAGAGACAGAGGGTCCAACCCCTGTAGATGGACATGTTCCTCCCCACCCCAAATTTTGGCATCCACAGGGGGCAGCAAGAGTGTCTCAGACACGACAGAGGGTAGGCCTGATCATACAAGGGTAGCAAGGAGACGGGCGCAAATCCCCTGCAAAGAGGTTCACTAACTGCACGAGTGCCTCCTTGTGGCCAGGTGTGGCATAACAGCTATCTTTCACTCTGATGCCCCCTACGGACAGTCACTACATATCTGCAGTGATTTCTCTTCCACAACTTGCCCTCCAGCCAGGTCACGATATCGACGTCCGCCCCTTTCAGCATAACAAACTTCAGCAAACGAGAGTCCATCAGGTCTCTGACCCCTGTTTCTGGCATCACGCAACTTTGCCAGTGTCTGGTATGGAAATCCAGGCCCTCTCTCTACCCTGAGGTCCAATCAAGGTTTGCACAGTCCCACCCCTTGCTGCTGTAACCCTGGGCTTCTTCTTACCCAGCCTTTCTCAGGCTTTCTTCCCCACAACTTCTCTGGGTTGACCCAGTTTTCAGTAATAGGATCCCAGGGCTTATTCTCCCATGTGGGTTTCCTCCTCACCCCCTCTGTTCCCAGAGAGGGGCTGCAGATCCTCTCCAGGCAGCTCCCTTCTCCTACAAACTCCCTCTCTTTAACCAGCCTGCTCCTGCCCCTCAGGCCTTCATGATCAGTTAAGCCTGGCTCTCTGTCCAGGTGCAGCCAGGTAGCATAACTGGGCCTCTCAGGCCCATATCCAGGGCCTGCTTGGGTACACCCCCATCACACCCCCTTAGAAGCCCTTCAGGTCTGGGCACACACACACAAGAAGGGAGAATGTGGGGCTGACAGGTGGCCCTGATCTTATTCTTTCCTAGTTCTCTTGCTGCTCACCCACCATGTATTGCTCTGCTACTCGCCCTAACCCCCATGTTTCCACCTGAGCCCCCAAGCCTCTCTTCCCCTCACCTACCACCCATCCCACTTACCCCTTCCCTCATAACCCCCCTTCCCTAGCTGCAGCCCCAAACCCCTCTCCCTCTGTTTCCCTACTCTTCTGCCCCTTAATTACTCATCCTCTCCCAGGAAGCAGTTTAGTGTGGGGTGCTGGGTGGTGTTGGTGGCCTGTGGTATACAATAGGTCAGACTAGATGATCTAGTGATCCCATCTGGCTTTAAACTCTATGACTATGGCTCAGAGCATTCACATGTCTAATTTTTCCTCAAAGACTTTGGGGAGTTGGAGTACACTGGCAAAGCTGGGGTTCACCTGAGCCCCCAACTTCTATCCCCTCCCATCACCATCCATCCCCCTTTCCATAACTCTTTCCCTTTACTGCAGCCCAAAACTACTCTCCCCGCACTCCTCATCCCCCTAATAGGTCTCTTCTCCCAGGAAGTATTCTAGTTCCCCCTCAAAAATACTTTGATTACATTCCCCGACAAACAAAACTGCCACCCACACATTGAGACCATTTTAACCCACATCACATCAATAGTTTGTTCTCTAGATCTGCACAAAAAAACCCACTTTAAAACATTTTTTAGAAAAGGCTATTTTTTTTTTATGGGGGAGGCTCAAGGCTTTGGATTACTGCCTCAGATGACTCCACATTTCAGTCACTAACCCTACCCTACACCTCCTGAGGCACACCAAATTTCAAAGAAATCTGATTAAGCAAGTTGATTTTAGAAGACTTAGAAAAGGCTGACCCTATAATAAGCATTTAATTTGTGCTGTGGCTTGCCAGGACTGAGCCCCGGCACCTGTGGGCTTGGCAGTTCATAGCCCCAGCAAATCTGGGTTTGCCATGTCAGTTATGAAAGTAAAAAATTGCATGAGCCCTGGCAACTCTTTCATTACAAATTAAGCACTGCCTATAATATGCAGTGGCTTGGTGGCCCCAGTGAACTAGGTCAATGGCTCTCGCTTAGTGCTATACTGACGGGATTCTCCCACAATTAAACCACATTGTTATTCCATAAAGTATTATCAAGAATGCTGTAGTAATTCTAACAGAATTTGAACCAAACGCCTGATCAAAGAGCTGGTAAAGCAGAGCTTGGGTAGATGGGGCAGGGGGTAAAGCACAAAGTGTAAAGGGAGCCTGGATGGGGATTATCAGTTTCAGGCTCTGTTCACTCAGCTCCCTTCAGACACCTCCAACATGTTACTTATCCCACCTCTTAAGATCTGATGCAGCAGCCACCTGCCGCCGATGGCTCCTGACACCTCAGATTCAAAACTCATTCATTCTGATTAACAACAAAACATGGGGGCACCTCAAACCACAGTGCAGAGCAAAGTTTATAAGAACTGTTATGGGTATAACCTGGATGCAGCTGGATCCCACAGCAAGCCATAACAGCTCTAGAACAGCTCCAGAGGGCTATTCATGGGGTTGACCCAGTCAGCTATAGGGAAAGAGGTGTGTTGAGGGAAGGCAGTGTGACTCAGGAAAGGATGGGGATAAACTGCCAGATATCCAGAGTTCTGGCATTTATTGTCATGTTTACATCATTTTAGTTTACACGAGTGTGTAAACAGACAATACTGTACATAGAAACAACCTATCTAAATACATACAAAGCAAGCTGAACTTCAAATATTAATCAATACAGGTGACTTTAAATCTTATTAAAATATGTGGAATCTGTTTGGCCCACACAAGGTTGTACTTAGGTTTATATGGTCCTCCTGTGTAATAAGGTGGGCATCACCCTTGTAAACAAAGGGTATTAGGACACTGTAGTATTGCATTAATTAATGCTCAGGGATTATTTCCTTTCACCATAACAGGTGACCATGCAAACTACTGTTTGGACACAGATCCGTTGAGGAATTTGGATATGATTTCAGAGAGGACATTTTCCCGGTATACTAGACAGTTCTGTCAATAACTGTGGCATTTCTCTTGTCTGCTCATAGAATCCCAAATACTGTGGTCTTTTTTGAAGTTATTTGAGGCTTTGATTTCACTTTGTGTGAGACTAGCTTTTTTAGCATGTTTAGTTTAAAGTTGAGAACATTCAGTTCTAGTATGGGAGGGAGTAAATGTTTTATACTCTGCTCACTTCTAACTCTGGTCGCTGCAGAAGGAGTGAGGTGGTATGTAACAAATTTACTTTTCCTAACAAGAGCCACAGAGAAAGGAGGAGGGATACTTCAGCAAACCTTAGTGCATCTTTATTTGCAAGTTTATTCATGCAAAGCCCTGCTGTTCCAAATGAAGCAACTTTATGGAGGATACAAGCTTTTACCCTGTTTATTATTCTGGTTGCAGCTGTAGTGTCTGGTTTCCACTTTATTACTAGTCGGGGCAAAGGTGAGTCCATTGCATTTACTTTGTAGGTTCTGTCCGTGTCTGATAAAGTGTTTCAACTTCCAGTTAAAAAGATTTTATTTAATCAGTTCCAAGAGCTGAACAGCCACTCCTCCATATCTTTTTAACACTGGACAAAGTAATTTTAAATGCTTAGCTGTAAAATAAAACATCAGCACATGAAATGCTGTATTTAGTGTATATTTAAACATAAGTGAGTGGCTTTAAGTGTGAAGAAAAATGTAATAATAAAAATTTGCATTTCCCTTGCCCCTCTCATAGGGAACTGTCAGAGTGTCCTACGTACGATCATTAAGCCTCACAACAGCCCTGTGCCATAGGTACGGTTTACTATCCTCATTTTACAGATGCGGAAACAGAGTCACAGAAAGTTTATTAGGTTAATGATTTGAAAAGCCAAGAATATGATCTAGGAATCCTAACTCCCAGCCCCTTGCTGTAACCATTGCCCAATAACAATTCCTTTGAGGTTTGACTAGTGCCATTTGAGAAATTCTCTGTTGTTATTAAGTTATACTAGTAGCATGTCTGGAAGAAGTCTCGGATCATCGAGAAGGTTAATGGTTGTCACTATGCTGTAGACTGTGGCAAACTGAAACTTCATGGCAGCAGTAGGGGTAGAACTCAGTACAAAAAGCCAAGGTCACTACCACCTAAGTGAAAACTCTTGCAGCACCACCAGTATTTGGTCCTGTGAAACACACTACTGGAGTTCTGATTCCATGCCGCAGTGATCAATGGTAACCACATACACCGCCCTGCACTTTACAGGGACCTGCAGTTACAACACACTTAGCCTTTATCACCTTGTGGGTTCACATCTCACTGCCAACACCAGTAGAACAAATCCGTGACCAGCTAGGACCTACACTGCTGTCATCATGCTGCACACCACAGCCAATCGGAATTCCACAGGGGGGCAAGGAGAGCAGTTGGATCCTCCTTCTCCAAAACACAGGACTCTACTACTTGAACCAGAGGAAAATCTGTGTAACTTGCTATCTTTAGGAACTGACAAAGAGCCCCTCACCATGGTATCCAAGCATCAAAAAATGCTTAAAAATACAGTGAGAGGCTGGCACTTAGTTCCGTTCTCTATCTTGCTCTAGGTCACATCTGGTCCCCTAACTTGTGTGCATCTACCATTCTTTGTCTTGATGCAGGTTAACTCATACCTGTTATGACTGGGCACATTTCCCCCTCTTCTCCAGCTCGTTAGAGAAGGAGGTGGGAGTGTTTTACAGTATAACCTGAAAACATCAAGGGTAGGACTCTCCCTGATATCCTTTGGGAGGCTGTCTTAGAGTTTGGGACTAGCCGTTAGCCAAGCTGCTACTAATCATCTCCCTTCCACAATACAGGAGTACACTACACCTTCAGCACATTACATCTTGCTCTGTTTTTGCCGTCTATTTATGTCCAGTTCCTTCAGCCACTCTCAGGATATCGTTGGAACAACTCCCATAGCTATAGAACATGAGATCAGTATACATAAATGAATGATCTTCAATATATTAATAACATTCTTCATATTTCAACTTTTTGTGTAATTGCAGTGACTATTTCATAATTAATATACACAGATCATTATTTTAGTGTAATTTGCCAATCAGAGTGATTGATTGTAGGTCAAGGCAGAATTCCATTAGTATTTTCATTACTGTCACCAAAGAGGTAATGTCAGTTAAGTAATGGATGCTATATACCCTGCAAATGTCCAAATAGAAAATGTGAATTAAGATCTCCATTTAAAGGCTTGTTGAAACAGAGTGTGTACATAAATACACAGAAAGCAAGGTGTGGATTACATTCTCTTAACATTTAATAATTCATTTAATTTAGGGCATTTCTATGCATCTCACAATAATTAAAATAAAATAAAATAAAATAAAAATTCCATCTAGACAATGGAGCTATGAGGCCTATATCTAGTGGAACATAGTTAATTCCGTTCACACCCTCTTGGCCCCACTCCTTCCATTATCCAAATTGAGATGACTGTATAAAACTACTTTGGTGCAGTCTTTTTCCAAAATCAGACGGTGCTTTCTTGGGGAGGTTCTAAATTCTTCCATGAAGAATTCTCAATTCTTCAGTCAAGTCCACCTAGGACTTGTGCAAATTTGGCACTGAACACCAACTACTTCATATTGAATGCTGAGCATTAGATTTTTCAAAAACATACCTGTGTTTTTTGCATGCAACATGAACAACTGTGAATGCAGTTTGTGTTTTCCCTCATTCTTAAATCACAATTGTGTATCCATTTATTTATTTTGCACTTGTTTTAAACATGCAGTTAAAATATCTGCGTGTTTGGAAAACATGTTATTTACTATTTGGAAAGTCTGTTATTTACTATTTGTATTGCAGCAATGTCGAAAGGCCCATATTAGCTTCCGGGTCCCATTGTGTCAGACACAGTATACACATACACTGGTATCAAGGTCCCTGGCCCAAAGAATTTACAATCTAATTTAAGGCAAGACAGAACACTTGAGTGTGATAATCAGCCTGAGGAAAGGGAGAGGATGAGGTTAACAGTAAGATCCCATGTTACACATGAATGGAGTCAGATCATGTTAAAAAAGGTTGTTGCTTTTTTTTAAACAAATTAAATAAATAAAAGTGAACTATCCCCCAACTGCTGCTCAGTGAAACCATCTCTTGTCTGACATCTTATAGACATCATAGCGCAAATGAAACTTGAGAAAGGATTTGAAAGAAGAGAAAACAATGAATGCCCTTAGGAATTAAGTTGGAAAAGGTGTTCAGTATATGTTACAGGGCAGTAGGGAAAAAAGCATGGGGACATTTGTAGGAGAAGCAGACAAATGTTCCTACACGGCTGACATCGTTGGCAAAATGATAAAAAAAAGAGCAGGTAGGTAGAAAGGAACAGTTGAGGAGAACATTGAAGGGGAGGAGAAGCAACAAGAATTATTGCAGTGGAAAACAGGGATTCAGCAAAGAGATTGAAAGGGGGTTGGAGAGGTGACAACAGTCAGATTGATGGGCAAAAAGGATGATTTTAGCAGATGTGTCTTGTATGGATTGGAGCAGCACCATGAGCGTGTCAAGATCATCAGGGTGGAAAAGGTTGTTGTAGTTAAGAAATGTGATATTAGATATGAAATTTCAGAGTGCAGCACCTGCTTCAGAGTTCCCATGCCAGATTTAACATCACCTGCCCCGATTCAAAAAATATTTTTTTCTCCCGTGTTGCTATGTGAAAGACCCCCAGCGAGGGAAGCTAACTGTACAATGGAACAATTAAATTGACTACACAAAAGAGCTGTCACTTAACAAAGAAAAACAGAATATATAGAGTGTTTCAGATAAGGTATTTCTGGTAATAACAGGAGACAACATACATTCATCCAAAAGTGTGATTTCTTTTTTCACCCTGATCTTCCTGTAATGAAAGCAGAGTGAACTTGGGAAGCATCCAGATAAAAGACAAAACATCCCTGGAAGAGACCAAAGCAGCTCTGAGACTACTTATCATTTTCTGGTAGCCAAGCCCTTTCCCAACCCCTGATCAGCTTTAAATTCTACCCTGTCATGCTGCCGACAGCATGAAACACAGTTAAATTCATAATACAATAGACACAAAAATTAGACACCAAAATTGGCAAATGAGATCATTGTATTGAGTGTATTGGTTGCAAGCAAAATTGGCAGACAAAGAGTTGCACTGTTTTATTTGGTGTCTCATGTAGGAGAGAGAAAGAGAGTATTAAGTCATGCTTTGATCTTTTCCTTATCCTCTTCTGTCACCACCAAAACCCTCCAATTGTGAAAGCCTTTCATGCTAGCTCTGCGATTTTGAAGGATTACATCTTCCTTTTTTGTCCCATCAAAACTGATTTTATTCTGGCACTGGTTGAAGGTTTGCACAGAAATCAAATCTTTTAGGAGAAAGACTGTACATTTATTAGGGTAGCCCACTTGACTCCAGAAAAGTGTCTTGCTCCTTCCCGCCATTACAAATGATCAGGCCCAGGAGCAGTGCAGTTATGTGAGCTCCTGCAAAATTGCAAACGTTGCCAGCAATTGCTCTTGTGTGGTCATTTCATTTCCTTAGCATGTTCATGCGCTAGGAATTATCTGGGGGCAGTTCTCTGGCCGGTGAAGTCAGGCTAGATGATCACAATGATCCCTGCTGGCCTTGGACTCTATGAATCTAGGTACATTGAGGGATTGGAAAGCTCCAGCCCCCTAAACGAGAGATCAAAGCAGATCAAGTATTTCAAGTGATTAGGAACCATCAAGCTGTGCAATGGCTTAACTAGGTAACTGCATGATCGTATCATGATTATCCTTCTTCTCCCTCTTTCCTATCACCTGTTACACTCATGTCTAGTTTCAAATCAGAGTGTAAATGACTGTGTCTTCTCATGTGCTTTTTCAGCACCTAGTGCAATCGGGGCCCTGGTTCTGAATGGGGCCTTTGGGCACTCCCACAGTACAACTAATAACAGCAACAATAAAATCTGTTTCTGGATCATATGCAGGATTCATAACAGTGCACAAAAATATTCATCCAACCAAACCACTCTGAAAAACACAAATATCTTTTTTTTAGTGCCATTCTGGGCTCACAAATAAACAAATCCTCTTTGGGTATGTACAATAAGCACCAAGTCTCAATGGAAATTAAAAAAAACAACAAACATTTTGTCTTAAAGTACTAATAACAAAGTTCAAGATACTACTAAAAGTACCATTTTTTCATGATTTCAAGGTTGCAAAATGCTCCCCCTCGTATAATCACGTTCGAGCATTTTATCTCTATCGGTCAAACCTCTCCCAATTTCATTGGCCTTATGCAAAAAAAAAAAAAAGTCTCTGCTTTCATTTCCACTTTGTCTGTCTTCAGCCTTTTATTGTATTCTGACTGACATCTTTGCAATGTATGTCTTATTCCAAGTCTTTGCCTTATTCCCAGAAGTTGTCTTAGTTTTCTCTATCAGTGTAATATTTTTCTGACTTCAGTGCTTCATTTTATTGTATTCAGTAGGTGTAACCACACTTTATTATTTTTCTTATTCTTTCACAACTTGTATATTTTTATTATTTTGCCTTCTCTCCCTCCCCACCCCCCCAATATTTGCTTTATTCGCTTAATATTTGCTTTCTGTTTATACATACTGCCACTAGTATTTATTTTTTCTTTTTTGACTCCTCCTGGTTTCTATTCGGGTCCCACCAGGGTAAGTGATTGGTCCTATGCTATTTAACACTTTTATCAATAACCTGGAAGAAAATAAAAAATCACTCCTGATAAAGTTTGCAGATGACACAAAAATTGGGAGAGTGGTAAATAATGAAGTGGACAGGGCACTGAGCCAGAGCGATCTGGATTGTTTGGTAAACTGAGCACAAGCAAATGATATGCATTTTAATACATCTAAATGTAAATGTGTTCATCTCGGAGCAAAGAATATAGGTCATACTTACAGAATGGGGGATTATCATGGGAAGTAGTGACTGAGAAAAAAAGATTTGGGGGTCTTGGTGGATGACCAGCTGCACATGAGCTCTCAGTGCCTCGCTGTGGCCAACAGAGTTAATGTGATCCTTGGTTGCATAAACAGGGGAATCTTGGGTAAGGAGTGGAGGAGTTAATCTATCTCTGTATTTTGCACTGGTGTGACTGCTGCTGGAATACTGTGTGGAATTCTGGTAGCCACAATTCAAGACAGATGTTGATAAATTGGAGAGGGGGCAGAAAAGAGCCATGAGAATGAGCAAATGATTAAAAAATATGCCTTATAGTGATAGACTCAAGGAGCTCAGTCTATTTATCTTAACAAAGAAAAGGTTAAGGAGTATTTGATTACAGTCTATAAGTACCTACGTGGGGAACAAATATTTAATAATGGGCTCTACAGTCTGGCAGAGAAAAACATAACATGATCCAATGGTTGGACGTTGAAGGTAGACAAATTTGGACTGGAAATAAGGAGTACATTTTAACAGTGAAGGTAACTATCCATTGAAACAATTTACCAAGGGTTGTGGTAGATTTCTTGTTTTTCTAAAAGAGATGCTCTAGGAATTAATTTGGGGAAATTCTCTGGCCTGTGTTACACAACAGGTCAGGCTAGGTCACTTGTGGCCCTGGAATCTCTGAATCCTCCCCCAGGAGTTACCTTATTACCCTTGCCAGGTGTTTACATCGCACTCACTATTTGTCTCTTTGATGTGTTTGTTTTAATATTTATTTTGCCTTGTCTTCCTCCCTTCATGATAAAGCCAATAACAGTCTCTCTCTGCTTCTCAGTTTGAAGTGACTCTCACAATAATATATACAGAAGTTTATAGTGATGACTTGGCATTTGACTAGTAACTCAAACTCATCACTCCTTTCAAGTATATCAGAGACAAGGCGAGAGTGTTCAGAGGGAAGAGAAAAAAAAGGAAACATCTGCGTCAAGCCATCACTTTCTTATGCCTGCTGCTACTGATTTTTAAAGTTCAGTTGGGGCCTAAGGTCTTGGTTTAAGAGCTAGCCTGTGACATGCGGCACCATTCACAGTAAGAGGTAAACATAGTTCCTCATCACACCTGGGGAAACGTCCAGGGACAGAATGCATGCCCAGGAGAGAACAGCCACTATTATACCTCTTGTGAAACACAGTCTACTCCATCCTCTGTAGAGCAGTTCCTTTCACCTCCTACCCCTTCTCGGGTACTATGAGCCCAGAGGATGTAGGAAACGTGATTTCTCAGAAATCCTGCCCGGCCCTTAGGCAGGTCATGCACTGAGGACAGAAGACTCTTTATGCCCTGGCCTCAACACTGTACACTCACCTAAAGTCCAGGTGGGATCTTGGCATTAATAAATATTCACTAATGTTTAATAATGGGTGAACCTCTAGACATTTTGATGGACAAGTCCCTATGAGCTGGAATGCTTATCCAAGTTAACTCTCACTTTTGGGGGTTGTCTTCCTCCTTCCTTCTACCGTGTCCACTGCTTCTCCTACCTTCATTGCAACCCCCCCTTCCCCTTTCTTGCCCACCTTCCAACCCCCATGATCACTATAACTCTCCCACTTTTCCAGCACAATTACCTCTGGCATGAACTTATACACACTTCTTCATTCTTTGTTCCTCCTCAGAGTTCTCTCTCCTCCCTCCCTGCTTCCCCAGTGCTTGTTTCCCACTCCTTGGTCTCAACTCCTTACTCCCTTTTCCAGATCCTCAGTGGATTTACCTTTACTGATCTCCATATTGTGGCAGGACTGTAAGGCAGTCAACAGGTCTTGAGCCCTACTGAGTCTAGGCTGAATGTTCCATGAGAGTATTCAGCACTCAAGGGCTCCCTAGGTCAGAAGCACATCCTGGGATGTCACTGATTTCAGGAAGCCTTGTGACAACAAATACTGCAGGCAATGGATGTGTTAGCAAAGTTGGGGTTGAAAGGGTCCATTAGGAGATGGGAGCAAAATAAGGGGAGTATTTACCTAAACAGCTTCTAACAGAGTTCCGGGTTCAGATTGCTTTAGGGACTTATCTGAGCCTCAGGGAAATTGTTTAAGAACTTTTTTTGCCTGCCTCTACTAATAAGCCGGAGCAACTCTCCTCATCACATATGCTATCCAAACTCTAGTACAAACTGCTTTTTCAGAAGCATCCTTTCTGGGGGTGTGGGTGGAGGTATTAAAGAATCAGACCTAATGTGATACATAAAAAATGAAGCAACACAATTCTTTCCTGGTTTCTCAAGTGTCTACTTTTGCTTTTGACATCTGTGCTGCTCACATGGCTATGTTTGCCTCCACATCACAACGCTGCTTAGGGTGCATTTCACTGTCAACTGACACCCCCTGGGGCAGATTCAAGGGCCTTAATGTTAGTGCTTGTCACATCAAAGCAGTTCTGTTTGTTTTAGTCTACAAGAGAATGAAATGTTGGAACAAAAGATACTTGCCACTGCTGTACTCTTATGTACGGAAGCTGTGAAGGGGAAGGTGCTGCCAAGAATAACAGAATGCAGAACAGGACTCTGCAATCCATCAATACCTTTCTCTCAGCTGGAGATGGGGTTGTTAAACAGATGTGGAGGGATTTCTGCAGCAAGAGTAAAAAGAATGTGGACAAACACAAAAGGAAATTTTACTCCATTGAAGTAAAATTTGTGAGAGGGGGGATTGAGAGAGGTGCTGCAACAATCGTGCATCCACCCCACTGCCAAATAATCCCAAGGACATACCCATGTTTCTCCAAAAGAGGCTATTTGGCATTAGATATAAAGTACAGCATCTCAGTAAACCATCATAACAGAAAGCATTTATCTTTAGTGTAGCAACCCTTTCTAAAAAGCAAAGTGAATTTGAGTCTTCATTCTGTTTCTGACATACATTATTTTGAGCAATTCATTCCTGCATTCTGGTCTTTGAGAGCTACTAAGTCTGTAGGTTTTCCACTTAGTCCTGAAGCTAATACTAATCCAAAAAAGATTTCATACAACTATATGACTATAGGGAAAAAAACCAAACAACTAAATATACAAAATATTTGAAGGGCAAGCTCACAAAAACATGCAGGCATCTCCCTTCCAACAAAGGTACTAATTTTTGACTAGAAGACAAAATGCTATCAGAACTATGATGCTTACTAAAACTAACAAGGCAGGGATAACATTGGGAGCCACGGCCAAAGAATTTTAAAAAAAAAACCCACCCAGATTCCAGTGTTTTGGTACTGACTAGCACTGTCAATTAATAGCAGTGAATGCACGTGATTAATACAAATTAACTAGATTTTTTTTAAAAAAGCACGATTAATTGCAGTTTTAATTGCACTGCTAAACAATAATAGAATACCAATTTAAATGTATTATGAATATTTTTCTATATTTTCAAATATATTGATTTTCATTACAACACAGATTACCAAGTGTATGGTGCTCATTTTATATTATTATGTTTATTACAAATATTTTCACTGTAAAAAAGATAAACAAAACAAATAGTATTTTTCAGATCCCCTGATACAAGTCCATTCAGTCCTACTTGTTGTTCAGCCAATCATTAAGACAAACAAGTTTGTTTATATTTACAGGAGATAATGCTGCCCGCTTCTTATTTAAAATGTCACCTGAGAGTGAGAACAGGTGTTCATATGGCACGGTTGTAGCCGGTCTTGAAAGATATTTATGTGTCAGATATGTTAAACATTCATATGCCCCTTCATTCTTCGACATGTCGGCTCTAAAGTTTTACATTGTTTTGGTTTTGAGTGCAGTAATGTCAAAAAAATAATTCTACCTTTGTAAGTTGCATTTTCACAATAAAGGGATTGCACAACAGTACTTGTGTATGGTGAATTGAGAAATACTATTTCTTTTGTTTATTTTTTTACAGTGCAAATATTTGTAATAAAAATAATAATTTAAAGTGAGCACTGTACATGTTGTAGTCTGTGTTGTAACTGAAATCAATAAATTTCAAAATGTAGAAATACATCCACAAATATTGATAATAAATTTAAATTGGTATTCTATTATTGTTTAACAGTGTGATTAAAACTGTGATTAATTGTGGATAATTTTTTAAAATTTTGCAATTAACTGAGACTTTTTTAAATCGTTTGACAGACCTGGTACTAATGCATTGGCATGGTATGCTTCGTGTATTGGTTACATATAAGGCCATGTTTAGAGCAGAGATTGGCAACCTTTGGCACACAGCCCATCAGGGAAATCTGCTGGCAGGCCAGGATGGTTTGTTTACCTGCAGCATCCGCAGGTTTGGCCAATCGCAGCTCCCACTCGCCACAGTTCACCATTCCAGGCCAATGGGGGCTGAGGGAAGCAGCATGGGCTGAGGGTTGTGCTGGCAACCGCTTCCCGCAGCCCCCATTGGCCTGGAATGGTGAACAGCGGCGAGTGGGAGCTGCGATTGGCCGAACCTGCGGATGCTGCAGGTAAACAAACCATCCCGGCCCGCCAGCAGATTTCCCTGACAGGCCATGTGCCAAAGGTTGCCTGGTCTAGAGTAAAAGTTTATTCAGGAAGATTATTTGAAAGTGTAGCTTTCAGCCATATTGTTTTCAGCTTATCTGAACCTGGCACTCCAAGTCAAGGCTACGCACAATAAGGCAGAAAAGTGTTTCTAGTAAATTTTAAATATTTGTTTCTGATAGATGAGTTTGACTAAAAGGTCAGTTTTCAAATCCCTGTCACCTGGTTCCTCACTGATTGCATTCTTTAAATACTTGGACTTTGCTTGTTTCTAACAGGGTCTTGGCAACTTCTGGAAATCTTAATATATATAATTGTGTGAATATATATTGGAAAATGTGGTGAAAAATATCCAGATTAATATTACCTTCCTGTCCTCTCTCCTGAGCAGGGGAGATGAACAGTGGGTGAAATCCTGGCCCATTGGAAGTTTGTCATTGATTTTTAATGGGGCCAGGATTTCACCTATGCTTTAAATATGTAAGTCAAACCAACGCACATTATAAGGTTCTAGATTGGGGCATTCATTTTGTCTGCTTAACCTCAGAATGTGCCCAAAGGGAAGCATTTGATTAAAGTTTGCTTTTTTCCCCTCACCTAGCTGAGCAATAATTAAGTTACTTATGAAGAGCAAGACATATTTTGGTATCCTCAGGTAGAAGCAGATAGTGGATATATTACTATCTTCACATCTCTAGACCCAGTCCCATTATGTATAAATTGGAATTTGATTTAAGAATCCAATTTATAAATATAAGACTTTAAACCAAGACTTTGGTTTGAATTCCTAAGCCATGATTAATAAATCTGTCTAGTAAATCAGTCTTCTTTAACAAATAAACTGGGATTCATAAAATAGATCTGAATACCCAGACTACATAAAACCCTGACTTATAAATCACAGATATGACTTAAAAAACAGTCATATTGCTTATAAATCAGCAATGCTACTTGGAGAAGTGTCATGCTGCTGCAACAAGGTATGAGACAAATGTGCCTTGTATTATATATGTATATTTAATTTAAGTATTTAGAGTGAAACCAATTATAAAGCTACTCCTAAACAGATATGTGAAAAAACAGCACTGTACCAAGATTCTGGAGCAGGAAGGAATCTTTATTGGTATTCATATATATGCATCTTGCCATTTGTAACTGTCTTTGTACTCTCCCCTCTGCACAGGCTGCCTATCATAGCAGTGGTATGCTGTCAGGCTTGTTGCGGGTCTGCTGCTTGTTTTTCTCCTGTTTCCTTTTTTCATGTATGCCCTTGCCAGTCGCAGTAGCAACAGAGAAAGTCATTCATTCTTTCTCAACCACTTCTCTGGACATTCGGTACTTTAGATATTAAGAATGAACCAAACTCTCGGATCCCCACAGCCCAAAACTTGGGGGGGGGGAGTGGCGGGAGGGAAGGAGAGGAGAGGAGTGGGAGGAAGAAAGAAAGAATAGGTGGGTTTCAAAATCCAGATTAAAATTCTAGAACTTGGATACATCTCTAATATTCTGCAATCCTTTCTCATGTTGATTAGTATTTTTCTATGAATGGTCCCATATATTGCAATGGGACTACCAAAGAGTAAGATACTATTCAATGAGTATAGTGGTAGCAAAATCTGGCCCTTTGGCTTGAACCAATACATGAGAATTCAGCTGGTAAACATGATCACTATTCTGTACTTCAAGAGCTTGAGAGGTTTTTTTCTTTCCTTTTGTTTGTTTAATCAATGAGGGAACAAGGAACACATTTAAAGTGGTTTATAAGGTCGTGAACCAGAAAAAGTTTTTTAAAAGAAAATACTGAGTATTTGAGCAATAAAATAGTCATAAAACAGCTTCTACAGCTCCTTTTCTCTTTTCTCCTTCTTTCAGATGCCTCAAAATAGCACTTTTAAGTCATATTCCCTGCTCAAGGTATTATTTCCTTCCTTTCTCAGGAGTCTAGAAAAGTATGTTTGGGTGTATGATAGGGACAAATTTAAATTTTTACCACAATACTCAATCTGGGCCACATACATAGTTATCACAAAAAAGGCTTTTTGTTTTGGTGATGGAGAATAAACAACGAGAGGAAATTTAATGGCCCAACCCTCCATTTTTGTAGGGACAAATTTTGTTGGTGCAAGTATTTACAGCTCTAATTTGTACCCACAGAACATGGAAGCCAGAATCTGAAAACCTGGCCCAAAGAATATGTTTCAATCGATTTGAAACATGCACTTGAAAAATCTGAATAAAGTTATACTCAGACAAAAAATGTTAACTGCATATCAACAGAACAATCATTCTGCAGAAGAAGAGCAGTCTTGCGATCAAGGCACTGGACTGAAACTAATGGATTTTGGTCCGTTTCCCAGCTCTCCCACAGACAACTTGTGAGATCTTGGGCCAAATCACTTCATCTATCTATTCCTGAGTGTCCTCCCTGTCAAATGGGAATAATAATGATAATGCTTTTTAGTATTGTTTTCTTTCTCCCATTCTTTGTCTGTCTTGTCTATTTAGGATCTGATCCTGCAAGCACTTAAACATATGAGTTACTTTCAATGGGGCAAGATTGGAGCCATATTGTGTATCCGGACAATACCTACCACAATGGAACACTGATCACAGCTGGGCTGTCTAGGTGCTACTCGAATACAAATAAATAAGCAAATAATAATGCAAAACTGATCAAGAAAATGTAAAGTTCTAGTACAAAGAAATCACTTCACACATTGATATATCACACAATGGCAATAAACAATAATCAGGGAAAGAAGGAGTACAAAAAACCAAAAAAGTAATACTGCTACTAAAATAGCCATTATTAGACCATCTAAAACACTGTGTGCAGTTCTCAACACTGGACAGGAGAAAGGATTATCGTCTGGAAGATGATGTCCAGTATGTCCACAAAGAGTAAACCAGGTTGGAAAAAAATCAAAACTATGAGGAAACATTAGGGAGAATAATTTGAAGTGCCAGCTTATATATTTTATTATGAACATACATGTTCCACTTGTACTGTAATTGAATCACTACCAACATCTGTAGATGTACCAAACATTTTTTTTTTATCTTTTAATGACATTAAACTACTAGGACCCAAATAAATGTGTTATAATCATTAAATTTTTCAACTTAAAAATTTCACAAAACTTAATTCTAGGCCCCTTTATTAAGCTGTGCGAGTTGGTTATTGAAATATCTTGGGTTTTATTATAAAGTCAATGGAATCAGTGGCTCCATTAAACTGCATTTTTTCATTGCACACTTAACTCCTGAGTTATGACTAGTGCGTTCATAATAAATATTATCTGCATGTATCTTTATATGCATTTTCCATATAATACCTATGAGCCAATAATACTCTTTGGGGTAGGCATCTTTTGTTGCTATAGATCTCTGTAAAGTCCTTTGAAAAGTCCTCCTGTCAGAGTAGCCATCAAAGGAATGCCCTGCAGATGATCAAGTTACTTCAGAGTTATGCAGGCTGCCCATCTATATCAAAGGTTGTTTACCCACTATCCCTAGTCAAAAGGTTCTGACCAATTTAGGAAGAGGAAGCCATTGCACACACACCTAGCCATGGCAATATTTAGCCAAGAAGTCCAAACAGAATTTCCATTCTGAAATTGTATGGCCACAAATAAAAAGATGTACCATTGCTCATCCAGCACTGAGCTGAAGAATTCCTTTATTTTCAATATAATTAAATCAATTAAATAATCAGATTTTGAAAGCTGCTTCTTAGGGAAGAAAAAACATTCGAAATTTGTAAGCAATAGAATTTAATATGGCTTTGGGTCACCCACTTATGTCAACATGACACATTGCAATTAAAAATTCTATTTCATTAAATATCTTTAATAAATTAAGAGCTAAAAAAGTTTTATTTGCATAGTCTTTATTTAGACCTCATGGGAACAATTTAGTTGTGTTTTCTGACTCATTCTTTCAAGAATTATCTGTGTGCATGCGAAGGTGAGGAGCTAGTAGAAATTTGGGTTGAGAGAGAAATCCAGAGTTGAGATCCAAAGGCCAGTAAAGTCAATGGGAAGATTTTCCAGTAGTAGCTTGCTTTACTCAGAAGTCTGGTAGAATTGCAGACCATAGTCAAATATCCCACATTCTTTTCAGTACCACTCAAGAAAGAAAAGAAACAGTATGTGTACAAGGGAAATAATTCAGCGGGATGAACCACAACACTGAAGGTCAACTAGTTCATCTCACAAATGAAGCCAAATTATTGTTTGGAAAAATAATATGTTATAACTAGGACTGTCAAGCAATTAAAAAAAATAATCGTGAATAATTGTGCGATTAATTCTGCTGTTAAACAATAATAGAATACCATTTATTTAAATATTATTGGATGTTTTCTACATTTTCAAATATATTGATTTCAATTACAACACAGAATACAAAATGTACAGTGCTCACTTTATATTTATTTTTATTACAAATATTTGCACTGTAAAAAACAAAAGAAATAGTATTTTTCAATTCACCTAATACAAGTACTGTAGTACAATCTCTTTATCATGAAAGTTGAACTTACAAATGTAGAATTATGTACAAAAAACCTGCATTCAAAGATAAAACAATGTGAAGCTTTGGCGCCTGCAAGTCCATGTAGGCCTACTTCTTGTTCAGCCAATTGCTCAGATAAACAAGTTTGTTTACATTTGCAGAAGATAATGCTGTCTGCTTCTTGTTTACAGTGTCACCTGAAAGTGAGAACAGGTGTTTGCATGACACTGTTGTAGCCAGTGTCGCAAGATATTTACATATCAGAGAGCTAAAGATTCATATGTCCCTTGATGCTTCAACCACCATTCAAGAGGACGTGTTCATGTTGATGACAGGTTCTGCTTGGTCATGATCCAAAGCAGTGTGGACCAACACATGTTCATTTTCATCATCTGAGTCAGATGCTATGAGCAGAAAGTTGATTTTCTTTTTTGGTGGTTTGCGTTCTGTAGTTTCCGCATCAGAGTCTTGCTCTTTTAAGATTTCTGAAAGCATGCTCCACACCTCATCCCTTTCAGATTTTGGAAGGCACTTCAGATTCTTAAATTTTGAGGCAAGTACTGTAACGATCTTAAAAATTTCACATTGGTGTCTTCTTTGCATTTTGTCATATTTGCAGTGAAAGTGTTCTTAAAATGAACAACACGGGCTGGGTCATCATTCGAGACTGCTATAATGTGAAATATATGGCAGAATGCAGGTAAAACAGAACAGGGGACATACAATTCTCCCCCAAGGAGTTCAGTCACAAATTTAATTAACACTTTTTTTTTTTAAAAAGAGCTTCTTCAGCATGGAAGTATGTCCTCTGGAACAATGGCTGAAGCATGAAAAGGCATGTGAATCTTTAGTGCTTCTGGCACGTAAATATCTTGCGATGCCAGCTACAACAGTGCTATGCGAACACCTGTTCTCACTTTCAGGTGACATTGTAATTAAGAAGTGGGCAGCGTTATCTCCCATACATGTAAACAAACTTGTTTATCTGAGCAATTGGCTGAACAAGAAGGAGGACTGAGTGGACTTGTAGGCTCTAAAGTTTTATATTGGTTTGTTGTGCAGTTATTCAACCAAAAAACCTAGATTTGTAACTTGCACTTTCATGATAAAGAGATTGCACTCCAGTACTTGTATGAGGTGAATTAAAAAATACTATTTCTTTTATCATTTTTACAGTGCAAATATTTGTCTATTATTTTTTATGAAAGTGAGCACTGCACATTTTGTATTCTGTGCTGCAAATGAAATCAATATATTTGAAAATGTAGAAAAACATTCAAACATGTTTAATAAATGTCAGTTGGTATTCTATTGCTTAACAGTGCAATTAATCGCAATCAATTTTTTGAGTTAACTGTGATTAATTGAAACCCCTAGTTATAATCATCATCATTTTTGTTCTACAAGCCCTAACATGGGTTGGAAGTGTTACCCATTCTTGGAACCAGCCAAGGAATAACCACAAACAAAGGGTGAACTAGAGCAGCACTGGGGATTGACTTATTGCTTCCCTTATTTGAGCAATTATACACACACACACATACGCGTGCGCGCGCGTGCGCTGGCAGGCTGCAGGCACAGATGTTGGTTTCGATTTCTGAGGCTGGCCAGGCGACAGTTGCCCAGAGATCGACCGTGAGGCAACGAGAATCCCCAGAGTCCCTTTGGATCCGCAGGAGGGATCTACTGCTTCCGGTCCGATCCTGAGTTTAGCGTGCTGTTACATTTCCTTGTTGGTAACCTTCCTGGCCACCTGTCTTGAGATTTATACCTTCACCAAGATAATGCCATGGTTCCATAAAAGACGATATTTGCTTCTTTGCTTTGCCATTGGCTGTCACTCACACTATCTCACTCATTCTTACATCAATTGCTTACATGTTCATAAGCATGAATACAATTAGTAATATAGAGCAACGTAGCTTTAAGCAAGCATTTAATATCATTGGGGACTTCCAGTGCTGCTTGTGGTTTTGTAACAGCATAATAGGAAACTGCAAACTGCACTTAGAAGGGAAACTGTGCAGACTGCACTTGAAAGAGTAAATGGGGGCGAGGGGGCGTCTGGCTACAGGAAGAACAAATCTATTCTAAAGTACTGTTTTTATTCCTTTGCATATAAATAACTCTCTGAAAAATGTTCCTTTTGGTCTGAATTTTTGGTCTATGCAAATTCCTAGTTTATTATTTTGTTTTTGAAGGGTTTTAGAAACACTGATTGAGTAGGTTTTTATATATTCAAATGAGAAAAAAGGGACCCTTTAATCATGAAGACTTTTTAGACTTTTAAGCAGATCTCTAGAGATCCACAGATTCAAATGCCAGTTTTGGTTGATATATGCTGAGTGGATAACAGGCCACACACAAATCTGCTGGCCTTATTAAAATCAGCTGGAGTTTTCCCATGAGTAGCAACTGCTGGATTGGATCCTCAGTGGTTGTACAAGAACTGAAATATGATGGACGGACACTTCCTGCTGTTTAGACTTCTATTCAGTGGGACTTCTGCCCCTGTGCAGAATTCATGCCAGTAGATCACAATGAAAGATCACAATTGTACTAAATTACAATTAATTAAAGATGCATCTCAGAACTAAATTGTATTGCATCACCCAGTGCTTTCAGAAACAGATAGCTCATCCTGACATACGTTCAGTAAGGTCTCATCTACATGGTGCATTAGTCATCACTAGAAGGGTGCAAATTTCACTCTGGATTAGCATGTTGCACACTAACTGGCCTGGGTGGATACAACTGGCATGCAGTAAAAATTCCCTAGTGTAGGTTAATGTAGCCTTGTTTCAAACACCACGTTAATGTGAACTAGGGAATTTTTCATGTGTGCCAGCAAACCAGCCAGCTAGTGCTGGTACAAACCAGAATTTAAGCACCTGGAATGCAGACTAACACGCTATGTAGATAAGCCCTTAGTTGAGATTCTGACGAGTACACATAACAGGATTGTAAAGATGGAAAGTTTGTAGGTGGATTGTAAAGATGGAAAGTTTGTAGCCTCAGCCAGCTAATGAAGGGTACATCTATACAGTAAAAAATGGAGCAGCAATGAGTCTCAGAGCCTGGGTCAACTGACTCGAGTTCATGACTCTCCCTAGTGGTTAAAAATAGCAAAGTAGACATTTCTGCTTGGACTGAAGCCCGGGCTCTGAGACCTACACCCCTCACCAGGTTGCAGAGCAAGGGCTGAAGCCCAGGTGGGAAATCTATATGTCTATTGTTTAGCCCCATAGTGTGAGTCCTGCAAGCCTGAGTCAGTGACCCAACTCTGAGACTCACTGCTGACGGGTTTGTGTAACAGTGTGGCACCCACCTCTCACAAGCGCCCCTTCTGGTCATGTATGCCTGCAGTCTTGAAACAGTCTTGGCCCTAGTATTAGGCCATATCCCCCTCTCCCCGGACTTCTTGCCTGGAAGCAATGGTTGTCTAAGCATACATTGTAAGTCCCACTGCAACCAATGGAACTTCAGCAGGTGCTTAAGTCTTTGCTGAACTAAGACCTATGCAAAATGAAAGGCAGTGGAGAATTAGGCTCACTTGTGTACCTACATATATCCCATCTTACTCATCAACCTGCTGTATTCCAGTCTTACATTTGGAATGTACAGACCAGTATTTTCAGCACTGCAATATCATTTCTAGACTGCAATCAAAGAGGTGATCATTTCTGGAAACATCACGCAGACATCGCTCAAACCATGTGGAAAAGGGGCAAGTAATGAAATATTTGCCCTGTCCTTATTTCAATTAATGGTGTGATACAGCAGGGGCAGAGGACAGCAGGAGAGTAGGAGGTATATAAGCCCCGGTATGATCAGAGCCTTATTCCCTGTGGACTAAGGAAAGGTTACTACTGGGTAATTAGAGCACCTGGAGCCAATTACAGCCCTGCCCGAGACCTAATAAAAACCCCTGCTTCAGACATACAGGAGAGCTGACTGTAGTTTGGAGGAGTACTGGTGTTGACCAGAGGATCAGAGTACCAGGAAGAGGGAGACCCTGCCCAAGCAGGGCAGAGGGACTCCCCTAGCACAGAGGACTGAGAGAAACCCGGCCCAAGGGGAAAGAGGGTAAGAAGCTTATGAAGCTGAAGGGGCTAGGGCTGGAGGAGGGGGTGAACCTGAGTCCCTCCCCAGCTCCCCTTCTTTCCTTCTCCAGGGCACTAGCAGAGCCCAAGAATAGGGGACGTGGCGGCACCCTGACCCACCATACCAAGAAAAAGTGTGGGACCCACTACAATAGCGCTGGCATTTGCCACACAGGGTATCATTAATTCTGTACTTGTGATATTATACAGTTGACCAGAATTATGAGGTCATGCTCCTCATGGATGAAGAATTCAAACCTGCTCTTACTAAGATCAATAGCATGGTTTTTCCCTTGGCTCCAACAGGAAAGGGAGGAGACCAAGAAAGAGAGAATAGTGAGTTAAACTTCAAGGCTACCCCAATAAAGTCTGTGGGTGAAGACTGTGCCTTGAGAGAAGAGAGACCATGAAGTACAGTTACTTTACTAATTAACCTCTCATTATTGGTTACATCAGTTAGAGGAGCAGAAAATGCTGGATATGTTAATTCTTGTAATTTAATTACCATTACTGATTTCCATTACCATCTCCCTCACACTTACTGCTACTCTTTCATCCTTCACCTCCAATGAGAAATGGATACCTTCAGGAATGAGATTAAGAAATCAGGAGCTAGAGACTTCCATCCCCACTGCTGTGTTTACATGCCCATGAGAATGTCAATGTACAATTAGAAACACTGCTGGGTGCACATCTTTATGAATTTCATGAATCATACTTTAAAAGACCCTCAGTACAATTATTTTTTGCAGTTATTTCTAACAGAGCTTAAAAATTCTAGAGGGTGACTATTCAAACCATTCTTTCAGATGATCATGATGCTGTATCGTGATTCACAACTACAAACAGAGGACCAAGTTCTGAATCCATTTGACATAAAATAAAGTCAAAATTTGCCAGTGATGTCAAAGAGAGATCAGTATGAGACGGGTTTGCAAGATTATTTTTCCATATGAGAAAAAACAGAGTCAGTGTCATTCCATATCGTCAGTAAGAACAGCTTAACCCATCCCTGAACAAAGCCTAACTAATCAGGCTTTGTCTTCAGAAATCTGTCTGGATTGCGGCATAGAAATCTAACTCTCCAGCCTGTAGGTAGGAACTGGGACAGAACATAGCTACCCGGAAGGTGACATTCTAGTGTATTAGTTGCAGTAGTCGCTGTTGTCCCTCATTCTCGCCTTCAGTGCAGGGATTTAGGAACACTGGATCCACTCAAGCACGGATTCAATGGTCCCTCTTCCAGCCCACTCACAGTGCAACCTTTGACCCTGATCACTTCAGAGTAGGCCAAAGCCCACAGCACTCATGTGTCATGGCTTCCCCAAGCAGCTGTTCCAACACACTCCAAACCTGAACAGGATGAACACGACTGTTGTGGTTCTTGTGTATCAGATGGCTACATGCAGACCCATGCACTTGGGTGAATTTCATTCTTAATAATACTCAGTTACACTGTTTTATTTCACAGACATCTGGCCTGATTGGGCAAAACTTCCACTGATGTCAAATGAATTTTTGCATAAGAAAGGACTACAGTATCAGTGTCCTTCATCACAAAGCAATGTAACATTTAGATTCTCTTCTTAGTACAATATCTTGGCCTCAGTAGCTGACAATACTGAAAAATTCAATGAAAGCTAAAAAACATCTACTTCTGATTACTGTTTGTTTCATACATAGGTTTGATAAATAGATTTGACTGGCTTTAAAAAGTGAAATAAATGTGTGTTTTGATAATCTATTTAAAAGTATGCGTGTTCTGGAACTGACCTTCTTGTATAACATCGCATAACAAACAGAGGATATGAAAAAGAGGGCAGAGATGGAGAAATAAAAGATAATTGCCTTGTGACTTTGCCACTGAGTAATCTATAAAGAAAAAAATAGTACGAGTGCTTTTGATACTATTTTACCACATCATTTTGTCTTTGACAAATGCGCATAGCTTTGAACCATTGGATTACATATGCCCACTATAGCTGCTTTTGAGTATTAACAAAAGAAACTTAAAATGTATTTTTTTAAAGGGACCAAATTTCATCCAAAATTTAAACTGTGTAGAAATGGCTTTTATCACATTTTAATATTTCTTGATTCAAAAAGGAATAAGCTGGTTTTGTTAAGATAAATAGCACATAAAGCATTTGTGAACCAATCACTGTAGTACGGTTCTAGTGCATTAGCACCTGAAAGCAAAATTCACTAAAAACCTGACAATAGGAAAAGTGAAACTGACTAATTTATTTTTATTGCCAAAACAAGTAAATGAATAGTAAAAAATTAACAATTTATTTCTCTATTATAATTAAAGGAATTTTGTTTCATTTTACAGATACTAGACCATATCCTGAGCAGTTGTATGTTAACATGGACCCAGTGAAGTTTCATACAGTTTAAGGCTAGAAGGAACCATTAGATCATCTAGTATGACCTTCCGTATATTTCAGACATTAAATTTCACCAAGTTATCCAGTATTGAGCCCAAACCCGTGTGTTTAACTAAAACATATTTTCCAGTCTTGATTTTAAGAGATCAAGAGAGAAAGAATCAACCACTTGTGAATTTGTTACAATGCTTAGCCACCCTCAATGTTAATAAATTCTGGCTAACTTCTAATTTGAATTCATCTGGCTTCAGCTCCCAGCCATTGGTTCCTGTTATACCTTTCTGCACTAGACTAAAGAGCTCTTTAGTACCTGGCATTTTCTCCTTCTGAAGGTAATTACACAGTAAGTAACCCCTCAATCCTCTTTTTGATAAACTACATAGATTGAGCTCTTTAAGTCTCTCACTGTAAGGCATTTTTTTCAGCCTTCAAATAATTTTTATGGCTCAGTTTGGCATCTTGTCCAGTTTTTCCAACATCCTTCTTAAGATGTGGACAACAAAACTGAATGCAGTATTCATCTCCCCAATCATGGACTCATGAAATCATAAAAATGTAGAGCCAGAAGGGACCTCAAGAAGTCATTAAGTTCAGCCCCACATACTAAGGCAGGACCCAGTAAACCTATTTGACCATCCCTATCTGGTGTTTGTCCCACCTTTTCTTAAAAACCAACAATGAATGTTGAGTATTTGAACATGTCTGTTTTATCTGCATTATTATTAATGTGCAGTTAGGAATAAGAAATCCTATAAATGGTACCTGGCTTAATATTTTTTTCAAAACTCCTTATTGTCCCTAGCCTGGCCAGCCATGGATTTTTCCCTGATGTTCTTAACTTTGCTTATCAATTTTCTGAATTTGCCACCTTCTAGTTTATATGGATTGCTATCTATATCCCTTTTTGTTTCATTTCTTATACATTGCCTTTTTATTTCTAGTTTCTGTCTTCACTTCCCCATTACACCAGGATGGGCTTTTAGACAAAGTTGCTCTTTCTTGATTGTAGAAGCATGGTTTTTTTCTCCATCTGAAACTTGTCTTTAAGCACTCCCCATTTGCATTCATTTTAATGTCTAAACATTCAATCGCTTTAACTCAGTGGTGGGCAACCTGCAGGCTGCATACGGCCCATCACAGTAATCTGTTGGCGGGCCACAAGACAGTTTGTTTACACTGGCTGTCCGCAGGCACGCCCGTCCACAGCTCCCAGTACCCATGGGTAGCCGATTCCGGCCAATGGGAGCTGCAGGAAGCGGCAGCCAGCATGTCCCTGCGGCCCATGCCACTTCCCGCAGCTCTCATTGGCTGGGAATGGCGAACCACGGCCAATGTAACCAAACTGTCTCACGACCCATTAGTGGATTACCCTGAGGGGCTGCAGGTTGCCCACCACTACTTTAACTCGTAACTTTTGTCAGTTTTGAGAAATAAGCCCTTCTGAATAAAGTATAAAAACATACATACACACACACTAGTTTGGACTGTCCTCTGTTTGCCCACATTGAACATAATCAGGTCGTGATCACTGGTCCTATGGCAACCACCAACTTCCGATCCACTGATTAATTCATCTTTATCCATCACAAGGAGATCCAAAATAGAGTTACCTCATGTTAGGTGCAATACCTTTTGTGTTAGAAAAGAATCTATAATATTTAGAAACTGTAATGATGTTTTACTGCCGGCTGCACAACCCCACAGCAGACAGTTTCCAAATTAAAGTTCCTCATGAAAGTACAGTTGCTCCTTCCACACAAGTGTTTGAGTAATTTATCCTATTCCCTGGTATGGTTCAGTAGTCTGTAACAGATACACACTAGTAGCCCCTCCTGGATTTAGTACATGAATGCATATGTACATATGGATACGTCCTGCTTTGAGCAGGGGGTTGAACTACATGACCTCCTGAGGTCCCATCCAACCCCGATAGTCTATGATTCTATGAATCAAAGATCCTGTGGTTCTCAGTTATCAATAACTGTGCAAAAAAAGATAATGGTGTCTTTAATGTAGCCACCTCTGTTATCCACTCTGACCTTCCTAAACGCAGTGTTTATATGCCACTTATTTGAGGGCTTAAGTGGTGAGTATGTAATCAACTGGTCAGTGTGCTACACATCCCTCTCTGTGCCTGATTCATAGCAGATGAGAGTCTATTACAGCCCCAGCCTCAGAGCCTGGGGCTCCATAACTTTCAGCTCTGGAGAGCCCCAGTGTGTCAGCCAAGATGGTAGTCTTGGATCACATCAGTGGGAGCTGTAACAGACTCATCATCTGTGACGGAAGAGAGGGGGATTCACAGCAGACACTAAACAGTGGATTATATATAAACACCATATCAGTCTTCTGCATAAAGGTGAATTTCAGCCAAGGAGAAGGAGATCATTTCAGCCTTAAGTGGCAGCATGGAACAAAGTACAAAGATGAAAGTGGAAAAAGAATATTAAGAGACCATCAAAATGGGAAGCTTGAGTGGAGTCTAGGGATCAGAAAACAGGATAGAGTAAGCAGAAATGAAAGGCAGAGTCTGGCTGGAGAGGACAAGGGGCTTGAACATGATGAAGGGGATGGTAACAAATGGAAAAAAATGAATTGGGGAGTTTCATGGTCTTAGTTTCAGGAGATAAAAATGATTTTCATACCAGCATTCTGGACAGATTGGAGGGGAGCCACACAAATAGCCTGTCTGTTATCATAATCTTAGCATTTCGTTTTTTTTTTTACTGTTATTGATACTCTTTTGATGGTTTTGAAAAGACCCGGGGGGGGGGGAGGAAAAGCAGAGAGAGTCCCTCTTGCCTTAAAACTGAAATACTGGTATTCGTAGTATACTAGGGGCCAAGGGATGTGCTGGCCACCGCTTCCCGCAGCCCCCATTGGCCTGAAACGGTGAACCGCGACCAGTGGGAGCTGCAATCAGCCGAACCTATGGACGCTGCAGATAAACAAACCATACCGGCCCATCAGCCGATTTCCCTGATGGGCTGTGTGCCAAAGGTTGCCGATCCCTGTTATAGAACAAGGGACTCTATACTGGGAAACAGTGACTCTGAAAAATATTTGGGGGTTGTGATGGATAATCCCCCCTTTTACGCTGCAATGGATAATGGCATAACAATGAGCTCCTAGTGCAACACTGTGGCCAAAAAAGTAAATGTGATCCTTAGATGCACAGATAGGGGAAACTTGACCAGAAATAGAGGTGTTCTTTTACCTCTGTATTTGGCACTGGTGTAACCTCTGCTGGAATACTGTGTCCAGTCCTAGTGTCTGTATAACACTGACAGACCCCAGCCATTAGTGGGTGGGATCGAACCTGGGAAGCTTAGTGTATAAGCCTCTACTGCATGAGTTAAAAGCCATTAGCTGTTAGCTAAGGCTATAGAGAAGAATCAATCACTCACTCACTCTTTCTCTTTCTCCCTACCCTCGGTGCCACTAGATGGGACAGAACACCACACCCAGGAGGGGTGTGGGTTAAATCTGCAATTCAAAAAGGTTGTTAGAGGGTTCAAAGAAGAGCTCTGAGAATGACTAAAGGATTAGAAAACATGCCTTATATTGATAGACTCCAGGAGCTCAATCTATTTAACTTAAGAAAGAGAACCTTAAGGGGCAACTTTCACAGTCTGTAAGTACCTACACTGGAAAATATTTGATAATGGGATCTTCAGTCTAGCAGAGAAAGATATAACATGACCCAAGTTGAAGTTACACAAATTCAGACTGGAAATAAGGTGTACATTTTTAATAATGAGAGTAATTAACCATTGGAACAATTTACCAAGGGTTATGGTAGATTCTCCATCTCTGGTAATTTTAAAATCAAGATTAAATGTTGTCCCAAAATATATGTTCTAGGAATTATTTTGGGGAACTTTTATGCCCTGTAGTGTACAGGAGATCAGGCTAGATGATCACAATGGTCCTTTCTAGCCTTGGAATCTACGAACCCTCTGAACCAGTCAAGAAAAACAAATTGATGAAGGCTTTTAGTGCACATGTATATCACACTGCATTAACATGATATTCTGTAATGGCTCCAAAGGGATGCTACTTCAGGTTATCAAGTCAATAATGAACAAAATTAACAATCTCCTGATAGTTCACAGATAGTCTTACATTAAGTGTATGCTATATTTAGGTACTTGTGCTGTATTGCATGTTTGACCTCACGGTCCATAGCTGCTGCAAGTATGCCCAAGTTTCAGCCCAGAACAAATTTTTATAGCTCAGTTATTTAAAACGGGGCTTTGTAAGGGAAATGCTGACAATCATCACTATATCAGTATAACACACCAAAAACTTTAACAAACACTTTAATTTAACAAACATATTAACTATACAGTGCTCAAATCACAAAAGGTTTTACAAGATTGTCCTGGATTTTGCTACAGGATTTAGGATGCACCTTCTGTCTTGGAATCAAGAAATTACAAACTCAAATTTATTACAAACTCAAAGTCACTGCAGATAATGGCATTGTGAACTAATGATGTGCAAGAATCGGCAGGTATTATTCAGTTTTTATCCACAGGATGTTAAGGGCCAGATGTCTGGTTCAGCTCATAACAGAGCTAGAGGTCAATTTGTAAAATAAAATAAAAATCAGATCCAGACCTGGGTTCAGATTTTGAAAATCCCTTGAAGTTCCGGGCTGTTTGTATTTAGTGTTTTGGCTTGAGCTTTCCCTAGTCAGCTATTGAGGGTGAAATAGTGGCTCTACTGAAGTCAATGGTAATTTTGCCACTGACTTCAGTGGAGCTAAGATTGCACCCTGAGTGTACATTACCAGAATAGATGTGAAAAGCACTGTTGTAATGATGTATCCATAACAATATTCATCCCCAGAATCACTTGTGTAACTGTTTCACATGCAATTCTTCCATTAATTACTGAGGTTTTCAATTAGGTGAACCATCTTCCCTCATTCTATAGGTTCCCTTTTAGGTGTTTTTGTTTCTCTCTCTCACACACACACGGCTCCGAATGAGCACAGGAAAGTGGCAGGGTTTATGGGCAAGATTGGTGCTTGATTTGCCAGTGACTGTCATAAGTTTCAAAGTTGGATAAATACTCAGTTTTCTCCTAGGCCTCCAAAATACCTTTAGATTTGGAAGTTGTGTTTCCAAATTTATTTGAATTCGATAATAGTTTGTTTCCTCCTTGAAAGGTTTGGCATTAGCTATAGCAATAATTTTATTAATGGAATGAAAAGGAAAGGACAAATAATCACACTTTGAAAGAGAAAGGATCCTCTTATGCTAGATCTCCTGCTGGGAGCTATTCATCACTATAATCTGTGACTCATCCCATCACTATTATGTGATAGTTCAAAAATAAGGTAAGGAGCAACAGAAGTGCTAGAAGGAATTAAAGTGTTATTAATGTATTGCTTCTTAATACACTAGCCATAATAGTCATTCTTGGAGGATTATGTATATTACAGCCATTATTTGAGACATTAATACTTTCTACTGGATATAGAATTCTCCAATGCATCTGCAATAGATTTCCCCTTCCCCCCCCACATGCCACCAAATTATTCCCTTCCATTTTTGCTCTTCTGTCTCCTGCACATCAACAAAATATGCTTAATTTATAACAGTAACATGTCACTCTCCTAACTGAGGCTCCCAGGGAACCAAAGTGAGATAATTTAATTATACTTCAAATCTACTCCACCTCAAACTCTTTAAATCATACTAGTAGATAGACTGCAAATCATTATTCTGATGTAAATATGGTATCATTCATCCACAATGCATACTGCAATGAAACATTGACAAGTAAAATAAAAAATAGCTTCATGGTTCAGTTCTAAAAACATTCATGAACCAAGCAGCAGTAAGAATTTCCTCAACCTAACCCTATTTGTGATGTGGTTTTTCAGTCTCACCAGCCTGCACTGTTTTTAGCCTTGGTGAGACAGGCTTGGAGTAAAACAGTCCCTCTTGGCTGCACTGGGACAGTCCGTCATTCTCTCAGCCAATGTTTTGGGCTTGTTTTTCTCCCTTATGGGAGGGAATGCAGCCTCCCCTCTTGAAGATGCTTACTCCCTTTCTGCTACTCACCTACTAGTAGCTTGACTCCTTCCCTCTCTCTCTCCCCTCTTCCCACAGGGGAGGGTTTAAAAAGGTCTCAGGCAGCCCTTAGCTGGAATCAGCTGATCCTAACTGACCTCCGGTAACTCCCTCAGCTGAACCTAACTGATCTCTGGTAACCCCTTCTAAGCTGAACCTGATTGACTTGTAGTCACTCCTCCACAGTTTGATGAGGAGGAGGGCCTTTTAACCTTCTGGGACTGTTTTCTATCTCCTACCCCTTTGCAGCCATTTGTCCTGAGTTTATCATAGTGACTAGCAAGTGTGTAGAAAAGATGTGCCAAACCAGTTAGCAAATTTTGGTCACCTCCAAATCTGAGCATGCCTAAAAGCACAGAAATTGTACTTTCTTTTTCCCCAGGAAATTAGATGGTGCTTCTACCTAGATACAGTGGTTCTCAACTGTGGTCGACCGCTTGTTCAGGGAAAGCCCCTGCCGCGTCTGCAGGTTCAGCCGATCGCAGCTCCCACTGGCCGCGGTTCGCCGCTCCAGGCCAATGGGGGCTGCAGGAAGGGCAGCAAGAACATCCTCGGCCCGCGCCACTTCGCACACCCCCATTGGCCTGGAGCAGCGAACCGTGGCCAGTGGGAGCCGCGATCAGCCGAACCTGCAGACGCGGCAGGTAAACAAACCGGCCCAGCGCGCCAGGGGCTTTCCCTGAACAAGCGGTGGACCACAGTTGAGAACCACTGATCTAGATATTTATGAGACCCCCATTATCATAGTCTGAGCACAAACATTAGTGAGTTTATCCATTGCAGATGTAGCACCTTTTGTTGCAATCCCATTAGCGCAAGACAAACGGGGTGAGGCCAGAGCAGCAAGTTTTTTTTCATAGACTTAAAAAAAAAAAAGAGAGAAAAAAAAAACAAAAAAGTCTATGGAAAAAACCTGTTGATGGAACATCTCTAATAACACCTATGTAGAGGTGCTGGTGACTCAGTACTTGAGACTCTCCTCTGATTCACTCTAGAATGAACGTCCAGAATAGTGTTAGGGGACACTGTTGGATAAAGTCTAAAATGGAAGTAACTCATGGTCATTAAAGCTTCTGTGGCACTTTTCACAAGACTTCAGGAGTTAATTCTAGCTAATTTAAAATTAGGTTAATCTTGTAACAGATCTGGAACTTCATGGTGGTTACTATGATGATTACCAGGACCACTTGAAACTTGAGTGATACTGAGAATAGAATTCAGATCATATTGCTCCTAAAACACAAGTGCCCACCACTCAAGGTACTGAGTCTCCATTCATTATTAGGATTATAGAGCCTATGAAACACAATTTTATACAAAAGAGAGCAATTCTACAGTCTCAGTTAAACAGCAAGGATTCAAAAGCCAGCAGTGTATACAAATAATTCTCAGCTCTATATCACATTTACATGAGACACATATGACACGTCGTTCAGTTACTTGTGGGCTTGACTGTGATTGGCAACTGGATGAAGAGTAGCTGACTGAAGATGAAAAAACTAAAGTGATGTTGGTGGAAGAGGGAAACTTTTCATAGAAATTGTCACTTCCTAATATCAGCCTCCAATAAGGGTATTTGCCCTCATACTGTTAAGACATTAGCCTTAAAATTTACCTGAATCCTCACTGCTTTTAGAAATTCAAATTGTTATGACCCAGGGAAGATGATGGAAGGCAGATTTTCCATCTACAGCTGGCATGAAGAACACACTCCTACCTACTGGATTTGAATTTAGCAGTGGGGAGCTACACTTTTGTGATCTTCAGATTAGATTACAGTAGTGCACTGGACTCATATGTAATCACTCACCTTAAAAAGCTTCAAGAGGGGGAGGTGTCATCACCCAGAAAGAATGACTGACTAAGCTCAGAGTTTGGAGATGACAGCAACAGCTTCCCTCTTCATCATTCCCCTAAATCCATACACGTGGAACAAGTCAGTGGGGTCTGTTTCTATTAGTAATATCCCAATAGCATCCAGTGAACTAGGACCTCATATTACTCTGCACCAGACAAAAACATAACAAAAAGTTTCTAATGGCAAAAATCTAAAAACCCCCGAGATTTAAAAATTATTTCCTTAAGAAATACAAAGATTGAGAGTCTTTGATAAAACTCCCCAAGCCAGACAAGGAACACTAGATTGTACCAAAAGAAGGAAAAGCAAACTAAGACCTTGTCTGCATTAAAATAAAATGTGAAAGAGCTTCTGTTTGAAATTGAAGGTATAAGATTTGATGTTGTACATATGGAAGTTAACAGCAATTAAAAACGAAGTTACTGACATAGGAGAAAGAACAGAAAACATAGAAGATGAACTGGAAAACACCTTTGAAACTGTCATCTACAGTCAGACTAAAATTTTAAGAAATAGAACAAAATGGAAAAAACGTATACAATAAGAGTGATGTCTTCGAGAACAGAGAGAAGCACAATAATTTAAGATTGGCGGGCATATCAAGAGGCCAGGAAACAGGCAAAAACTGTCAAGTGTGATACAAAATGTAATTAAGCACCTGTTAAAAACAGACCCATCAGAAGAGGTGATTATTGGAAGGGCATATAGGGGCCTGTACCTTTGTCTGCAACGGGTGAGAAACCCAGAGATAAGGTTGTCAAAATTCATTATTACCTGCAGAAAGAGATTCTCATGTGACAAGCAAAAAGATTCTTCCGAAAGATGTCTTAAATCAGTGTAACATTCAGAACAAACACCTAGGGAGAGATCCTCAACTGGTGTAAATTGGCAAAGGTCGATTGGCTTCAATGGAAGTAGGACAATTTACAGCGGCTTTCGATCTGGCCCCTGAATTTTGTGGGTTTTTTGCTAGTTTGTTTGTAGTGTTGTTGTAGCCATGTTGGTCCCAGGATGAGAGAGACAAGGTGAGTGAGATAATATTGTTAATTACAATACAAAAGAGTATGCATTCAAAGTGTGTATGTGGGGGAGTTATCACGTCATAAGAGTGGTGTGAATTTGTTATAGAGGAACATCCATGGGGCCTTTGAAGCTCAAGAAATCCCCAGTGAAAGGCTCAATGATAGTCATTCAGATGTATCTGCTGGTGAATAGCTCTTAACCTCAAAATGTATGTAGTTGGCTATACTTCTCTAGCACTGCCTTGGGAAGAGGGCGGGCACTGCTCCTGGGCACAGAGTCTGAGGCACAGTCCGAGGCTTCCCCCGCTTGTGGGGGGAGTTAATGTAGTCTACACAAAGTCAATATGCTTCCACAGCCCATGAAAGCAAAGTCCTAGGCCTTTGGAAAGCTAAGGTGGACAGGGAGGGGCAGGAAAAAAGTACCAGCCCTTCTCCTTTCTGAGAGGGCTTGGCCGGCCAAGGCTCTCAAGCCATTTACCTGGACAGCAATCCCTACTTCTAGGAGCCAGGGAGCTCTAAATTGCAGACCCATTCCTTCAGAGAGCCGCCCTACACTGAACAGAGATCTTCCCTTTTAAGGACTAACCCAACTCCAAGCTTGACAAACTAAGCAGGCTAACCAGTTTAAAGCTGTTTGTTCCCAGAGGAGTTCTTTCACTCTTTCCTGATGGGGATGAGGCTCTGCCCCACTACTTGTTCCTGCCAAACATAAGGCCATTCCGTGAAGCATGGGGAAAGTACAGAAAAGGAGCACTGATGTAGTAACAGTCACAGCAGAGTGGGGGAAGAGGGAAAGGAACTTAAATAGCAAAAGCTGGCACCACAATTATATGTTCATGTTTTCAACTATTGGAGATATGGTTGCAGGAGCAAGTCCCATCTACAATAAGTAAGGCAATTAGAGCCTATATAAGAAAAAAAAAACAGAATGGGTGTGTTTGAGAACATTACCTGGGAAAACAGAGTGGTGTTAAGAGGGCAGACATTGGATACAGTGATTAAGATCAGTAAGAATAAAACCATCAAAGTCTGTGAGAAGTAGATACGTTAAGAAATGGTATGAATACAAAACATGAGTTCTATGCAGTCTCAGTAATTGTTAATCTTTTGACAATTGTACAGCAGAAGTATGATTTTACCAATGCACTCCTATTGAAAGAAACAGGATTGTACTTTATTACAACATATATCAAGATATACCTGTATATGGAAGAATGGTGACTATGAATAACCTCATTACATTAAACTCCATTAATGTAAAAGACCTTAACAGTATAATAAAAGGAGAAAAATTCTACAAAATTTGCAGAGTTCCTACCAGACATCAGGAGACATACTGAAGAGAGACAAGACCAGCTATTTAGGGGAAATAGGTGTAATCAAGCTTTTAGAAGGGTATGAGAAGAAGTAAAGAAAGCAGACGGTATAACACTAGCCAAACCTACATCATTTATAAAAAGAAGAAGAAATTAGTTGATTAGGTCTGAATAGGGAATAGTAATCGCTGTTAAGAATGACCTCAAAGACGACTATAGGCTCAGACAATGCCCCAAGCCAAGTACAAGCAGGCTTTTTTGGTATGTCTCAGGTTCAGGAAGCTGATAGTGAGTTCCATCCCATTGCACATATCTAGCCCACAAACCTGCAAGCTACATGCAAGCTCAGGTCCCAGGGTGGTTGACCTCTGCAGCATAAGGTGCAGCTGCAGCCTGTTTCCAAACATCTGGGTAGGTAGGTAGGCAGGCTCCCTCTTCATTGGTGAGGTTAGCCCTTCAGCCAAGCCGGTAAAAAGTCTAGCCCTTTCTGGATAACAAAGTGCAAATCAGAACAGGCCTTCACCCAGCCCAAGCCACAGCTCCTCCTTACATGTTTGCTACTAAGACTTTCATGTCTTAGTAGCAAAAGTTCCCCAAAGCTCTTCTCCTTTTGGTTCTTGGGATTTAAACTAGGCTGTACCTGGACAGCTCTCTGGCTCCTCTGAGTCCTAGGCTCTCTGCCAGTGTTATAAACTCCCTCCCAGCTGCAGTGGGGACTTCTTCCCTCCTTCCCTTTGCAGGAAGCTGGAGCCTACTGCACAAGGTCATTGTATTCACCTTTTTCTGGAGTCTGTAACTAGGTCTCCTCTCTGACGCCTTCCAGACTTCTTGACCGCACAAACTCCAAAGCAGGCCCTGTTCCCTTCAAGTTCCCTCCTTCTTTCCTCTCCCATACAGAGGCTCACTACAGGTTTGACCTGTTCTCCTTCTTACTGGCAGAAAGGCTGTTTTTTATATCCTCTCTCAGCATACATTGCATTTCCCTTAGTCATGAATTTCTTCTTGAACAAGATTGTATCAAGCCAGAATTGTGCATTAATGGGCCCGGCTCACCATACCCTTCCATATTTGAGTGCATAAATTGGTTAATTGAACTTCTACCCACACAGTTTGCTCTTGCAAATCCCTGTTTCTTTGCAGAAATGCAAATTTAACACATGTAAAATTTGCATGTACACATTTAGAAGTTGTTTTGAAAATTTAGCCCCAGGAGAGGAGCTCACATTATCCCAGAGCAATTTGTTCCTTTTCTTAAAAGCCAAAAAGTTTCCAGATCTACAGATGAAAGGGACACTTCAGTTAAAGGTCAGGAAATCCAGCTGTAATATGGCTTTGACTAGTGTTTTAGATCTCAACATTAAATTCTAATTAAAAATTGAGTTAGAAGCATGAAATTCTAATGAGGGTGCTGAAGGCTATAGCTCTCAATATTGCATCATGTGTTCTCTTATTTTAAAAAAGCAGCACATCAATTTTGTATATTTTGTATAATTTGTATTATTCCCATTGATAGGTGTACCTAAGTCATAGGGGAAATACCTAAACCAGGGTATATAGGAAAATGTTTTTAGTTACTCAAATTGCATTCTCTGCATTTACTTTTGGAAAACCCACACTGAAAATTCCTCACAAAGAGCTAACTGAGGGAGACTGGCTTTTAGTCTTTCATTTGTATGGCTAGTTGTTCGTCCTTTGGAGTTTTCTCTGCTGTCACTAACTCTCCAATGCTGCATATACACCTTGGAGTACCTCTACCCTCACAATAGTCTGCTGGGCCATTTCATGTAATGCTCTGATGCCATGTTATATGAGCTGTCCAGACATTAAAAAAAAAAAAAAACTTTGACAGTGACATCTAGAAAACTGATGTCCAGATGAAGTGGTGGAAATTCAGGCCCTGGAGAAATGTAAAACTGGATTAGACAAAGCTCTAGAACAGTGGTGGGCATCCTGCAGCCTGCAGGTCGCATGCAGCCCATCAGGGTAATTTGATTGCGGGCCACAAGACATTTTGTTAACGTTGACAGTCCACAGGCATAGCCCCCCACATCTCCCAGTGGCTGCAGTTTGTCGTTCCCAGCCAATTGGAACTGTGGGAAGCAGCAGGCCGCAGGGACATGCTGACCACCACTGCCTAGAAGGTGTAACTTGTAAGAAATACATCGGAAGGAGCATGAATTAGTCAGCATACTCTCACAGGTATTTTCCATCCATAGGCCAAATCTTGAAGTGTTTACTTAGTCTTTGTTCATGTCAAACTCCTATTTATTTCAAGAACTTCAGGATTTGGCCTTACGATTCAACATTTTGCATTTTCAGTGTTTCAGGACTATTACAAAAACAATATTTTCTTTCAGTGTAGTCATATGCCATTATGTGAATCTTACCATAATTTGGCTGAGATACTTTGGTTGAGTGGTTTGGAAGCATTATATGACAGAATTTGAAAATGAATTTACTGACAAAAGTTCTTTTCCATCTGTGGACTAATTCCTCAAGTCTTTATGCGGTTTTCACTCTATTCTTACTCTGGAATGATTCCCACTGATTTCCAGGACATCAGGATTTGGCTGTACAATCATATCTGAGGTACTTAATAATGATGAGATATACACAGGGGACAAATACACTGAACCAAAATACTTCATTTCTGAAATAAAGTGAAATGCAGATATTGCAAAATATTGAATCATAAGGTCAAATGTCAGACCTTAAAATCAGTGGGAGTTATGCCTGGGTTAAGATGGAATACACGCTAAGTAAAAGCTTTGTAAATATACTAGATGAGACAATGATACAGGTATAGTATAGTATACAAGTGGTTTGGAAGCATCCATGTAACTAAATGGGAAAGAACTGAACCAGTAAATAAGTGTAATACATAGGTGCTCCCACCTATAGTGCACTTGTAAACTATATTATACTCTACCATTGTCTCCTCTAGTGTAGTTACAATCTGCCAAATATTCACAAAAGAGGGGGAAAAGAACATTGTAGGGTAAGTCTCTTTAACTCACTAGGCAGCTGTTACTATGACAAGAAGTCTCTCTCAGCTAATCAGCTTGTAGTTAGTGGGATCCCTTCTGAAGATATGAGTAACAGACATATGAAAGGACTGGAAATGTTTGGCTGGGCTGCTAAAAAAAAAAAAGTTCCAAAACAAAAAGAACTTGGATTGTGTTAAACTGTAGAGAGACATAGGGAGTGTGAATTTTAAAACATCCCTTTTTTTAGTCTCAAAAATTGATATGGAAGCAGAACAAAGATATTTGTGTATTCTTCAATCTGTACAAAACAAAGGGACAGATTCACCGCTATGCTCCGGCTGCTTTGTGCCCCGAACCCTACAAATCATTCATAAACAGTTTAATAGAATGTGTTTATTCCCCGCTATGCCAGCAACACAAAACTGAGTTAGCTGTACCCCTCACATGTCCAAATCTGTACTGCAAATAGTGATTCTAGACTGCTTTGCACTAAGGGGAGTCATCTGCACACAGTGTGTATACAATGCTACCAAGTCAGAATAGTGCAAGGCACAAAAGAAATTAGTTAAAGAGCTTAGTTTTCTTCCACTGCCAACCTGAAGCGGATCCGAGGAAATAAAATGTGATAATCCCAGCCAAATCGGATGAAAGGAAGAAAAAGCAAACAGAGGCCTGTTGAAAAACTCCCTCTCTAACCACTGTATTTCCTAATAAAATTCCTCTGCTGCTCTGAGATGTGCTACCAATACAGCCAACAAACAACTAAGGAATACATCATATAGCGAAAAAGAAAAAAGCTCTTTTGATTATACAGTATTAATACATTTCACAAAGAGATGGGTTTCAGCATTTGAAAAAGTATCTGAGACACTAGAGAATATTTTTCCATATTAAAAAGGAAGGATTTTTTTTTCTTTCCAGTTGCTATATTACATTACCATTTCAGCACCCGGAGGAACAACAGGGAAGGCATTTAAAAATGTCCTGGGAGTTCACTAGATTTTTGGTGGTATTACGTTTTTTTAACTCTGGTAAATTTTGCAACCTTTCTTTTTAATTGCAGATTCATGTCCAGAGGATGTTTCCACATGAGCACAGAACATTTCAGAGGAAGATCAGGGAAACACTCCTGTACTTGTGGTTCAAAACACTGTTGGACATATCCTGAAATCACTTTGTGGCAGTACAAGTCAGGCAAACCCAGCAGGCTGGACACTGGTGAAGGGATCTTGTTTTCCTTATTAAGGCACGGAAAGCTTGTAAGGCACTTATGTTTATTTCAACATTACATAACTCTAAAACAGCAATGAGACTCTGCCGGTGGTGGCAGCCTGCAGCTGCCAGCAGTCAGAACCAATCTAAAATAGATGACCTTTGTTCTCAGCTACCCCATATCCTTGCATGACAATGACAGCTGCTCCACAAAGTAGGCATAGTGCCTGCAGGGGTGGGAAGGGAACAATCTCTGATACAGAAGCATGTAAGTGAGTTCTCTCCCTCCTCCTCCGCATATTCAGGACACTCTCCCTGATGTTGGGATCCTTAAGGAGACCTGGTGGTGGGTCTTAATACACTCAAGAATGTAATAACTCTAGAGGGTTGTGGGGTGGAAGGAAAGGGAAAGATTGGGTTCTTAGACCCCAGTTATGCTTTACAGACATCACTGTATTCACATGAATAATCCCAGTGGCTTCAAAGCAAGTGAGAAAGTTATGCACAAGCCGAAATCTTTATAGGATTGGGGACACCTCATTTTTTGTTTTAAATCTGAAAAGCAAAGATCTACCTGATAGATGTTGTGGTGGTTCAATAATGGGGCTCTCCCCTTTCTCCAACGCTAGCTGCTGGATGGTGAACTCAGTATAGATTCTGTCCAGGACTGGACATTGCAGTACCACTGTTGTGAACTGTGTGTTTTGAATCATTATGTACTCTAGAATATCGTGTGGAGGGTACGATTAGTGGTCAAAACCTTTGGTTATGTCACTGGATAAACCTGTTTTCTTTTGGGTTTTCGTAATAATGAAAAACAAGTGACAGCTGTGCCAAAAGTCACCTAATCAGAGCAGGAAATGGTAAGGCATGCCCTGCACGTGTGGGCAAAATAATAAGAGGACTGTTCCTTGTAGAACTAAGGTTCCAAAATTATGAGTTATTTCTATTTAAGAATTGCCCAAGTGTCAAGGCCATTTAGTAAAAGATAGAACAGAGGGCTGAGAGAATAAAAAACATTAGACAATGGCTAGCTTGCTCAACAGTCTGAAGAAACTCAAGAGTTGCTGCAGCCTTTTTCAAGAATGTACCACTGGTATGGTGAAAGAGACTTCCCCTTTTTCCATGTCTGTGAACAAATGAATTAAAAATATTACATTAATATCAATCATTGGTACTACATGATGTGCTAGATGCAGTAGTAAAATGAGCAGTTTAATGGAATCTAATATTATAATTAAAATGTGTACAAAAGGACAGTCAACTATAAGTGACTAGAAAAATATTCTACACTTTAATGACAGAGTTTACCTCAAGGACAATCTTGTTAGGAAAGAAAGAGGTTGCATTCATACGGATTACTTTTAGTTTAAGTGATAAAGTGAAGAAGTAAAGCCAATGTTTTCAGTCAAGCAAGTGCTATCAAGTTAGTGACATATTTTGGTGCTGAAAGCAGCAGTATAGAAAAGGAATGGAAACCAATCAACATGTTTATAAAGACACTTGATAAGACAGCAGAATAATCAGAAATCACCTGTTTAATAATACCCAGACTCAGGACAGCCATATATACTAAGGTCTTACCACTGTTATTAAAAGAAGGAGAACAGAAATGGAAGATTTACAGTGCAAAAGCCAAAGACGCCTGGAAGGGAAAAGACTGAGATCTTGGGTCAGCCACTTGGGGACATCAAGTATTTGTCTCAAACAGGCACCTGTAACTCTCTGCATTTTCCAGCAATTCAGGCTGCCTGCTAGCACTAGAAAAAAAGACTATAGTCGTGTCCATCCTTCACTTAACCTGTGTCTGCAGTGTCAGCTCCTGCTGTGAACAATAACTGAGCTGAAACCTGATGGCTGAGCAAAGATCTGGTGATAAGACTTTCGTTTGTGTGGCGACTCACATCAGTCAATTGACCACTTTCTGTAACTGGGTAGCCAACTAGTAAGGAAGTGTACACACCTATATATATATATATATATATATATATGTTTTAAGGGTTGTTAGAGGTACAGTATGTCTTTGTTTTGTAATGGTTTCAATCAAGATTTCTGTAAAGTAGCTTTAAAAATGAACAAGTTACTGTTGTTAAATAAGATTGTACAACTGTACACCTGTCTACTATAATGTTTCATACTGCCTTTCAAGTTCTAAGTGTATAGAGACATAAAATAAGAAAGTGTGCAAGCTTCTTGTACTGCACTCAGTCTATCATAGATGTATGAGTTTATTACAGGAAGTTAGGTGTGTTAGTCAGATTCTAGGGATGATATCATTCATTGCAAAATAGGTTAAAAGGCTTGACTACTATAGAACTATCGGAAAAAAGACCTTTGTGAATTGGCATGTAAGTAACTGACCAAATTGTTTTGTGATCTGTTTTAGGATTTTTTTCCCTCTGTTGTGATAGCAACACTGGAATTGATAACAAGCTGGCACAAGTGAGGCACTATTATGAGGGATTCTTAGTCAAAAAATGTAAACAAAGTCACCTTCCCAAGACAGTAATTGAGTGTATTTTCTATTGTGGTTGTGTAATTTGATTCTGAAAACCTAAATAGTTATATTGATGAATTTTCTAATTTATGTAGCGAAGTCATCGTCTAACCCATAGTCATGGGTTCCAACTGGAGATTTCTGCAAGCAAGTGGCAAGATATTATTGCAGTGCTTTTGACTTAGAAACTGGATCAAGCTGATGAACAAAGACTAACAGACTCAGTGAGCTCACTTTCAGCTTTTGGAACTCTGAGTTACTTTTCACTGCATGTTTGTAATCTCATTGTTCAGATTTAATTTGTTTCTTTTGTTTATATTTATGTAAAACTGAAGACAAGGTATGTGGATCATGAAGTAGTCCTGATATTTAGTAGAAATTAAGCTATTATATGATCATTATAATATTGTATAAAGCTGATAGTTAAGAATTAAGTTAATTCTTTCTGGACTTGTGCAATCCTTGGTGGAAATCCTCAAATGGCTGAATTCTGGTTCTCCCTGTGCTTTCGCTAGGAATTATACTGAAGTATGAGGAGGGGGGTGATAAAGCAAATTCTAGCCCACCCAAAGTTTATATATGCAAGAGGATTTTAACAACCTGGAGTGAAGGGAAAGGATATCTCCCACTCCTGAGCCTGCCACCCTCCCCAGTGCAATCCTTTTCAAAGGGAAAAACCAGGAAATAGAGAAATAGGATAGGCTAGAGAAAAATAGTATTAATCCTTCCTGTTACTGATTATTTCCAGTCTCAGCCCTTCTATTATATTTTCTACACTATTCCCAAGGGCTTGGACTGGTCATAGAACCATAGACTTTCAGGTCAGAAGGGACCATTATGATCATCTAGTCTGACCTCCTGCACAACACAGGCCAGAGAATCTCACCCACACACTCCTGCAATAAACCTCTCACCTATGTCTGAGCTATTGAAGTCCTCAAATCATGGTTTAAAGACTTCAAGGAGCAGACAATCCTCCACCAAGTGATCCGTGCCCCATGCTACAGAGGAATGCGAAAAACCTCCAGGGCCTCTTCCAATCTGCCCTGGAGGAAAATTTCTCCCTGACCCCAAATATGGCGATCAGTTGAACTCTGAGCATATGGGCAAGATTCACCAGCCAGACACCCAAGAAAGAATTTTCTGTAGTAACTCAGATCCCACCCCATCTAACATCCCGTCACAGGCCATTGGGCATATCTACCGCTAATAGTCGAAGATCAATTAATTGCCAAAATTAGGGTATCCCATCATATCATCTCCTCCACAAACTGATCAAGCTTAGTCTTGAAGCCAGATATGTCTTTTGCCCCTACTGCTTCCCTTGGAAGGCTGTTCCAGAACTTCACTCCTCTGATGGTTAGAAACCTTCATCTAATGTCAAGTCTAAACTTCCTGATGGCCAGTTTATATGCATTTGTTCTTGTGTCCACATTGGTACTGAGCTTAAATACTTCTTCTCCCTCCGTGTTATTTATCCCTCTGATATATTTATAGATAGCAATCATATCTCCTCTCAGCCTTCTTTTGGTTAGGCTAAACAAGCCACGCTCTTTGAGTCTCCTTTCATAAGACAGGTTTTCCATTCCTCAGATCATCCTAGTAGCCCTTCTCTGTACCTGTTCCAGTTTGAATTCATCCTTCTTAAACATGGGAGACCAGAACTGCACACAATATTCCAGATGAGGTCTCACCAGTGCCTTGTATAACTGTACTAACGCCTCCTTATCTGTCCTGGAAATACCTCGCCTGATGCATCCCAAGACCGCATTAGCTTTTTTCACGGCCATATCACACTGGCAGCTCATAGTCATCCTGTGATCAACCAATATCCGAGGTCCTTTTCCTCCTCTGTTACAAACTGGGGATGCATCACTTGGAAGTAACAGAAATTCTTGTTATTAATCCCTAAATGCATGACCTTGCACTTTTCACTATTAAATTTCATACTATTACTATTACTCCAGTTTACAAGGTCATCCAGATCTTCCTGTCTGATATCCTGGTCCTTCTCTTTGTATTGGCAATACCTCCCAGCTTTGTGTCATCTGCAATGCTACCAAGTCAGAATAGTGCAAGGCACAAGAGAAATTAGTTAAAGAGCTTAGTTTTCTTCCACTGCCAACCTGAAGCGGATCCGAGGAAATAAAATGTGATAATCCCAGCCAAATCGGATGAAAGGAAGAAAAAGCAAACAGAGGCCTGTTGAAAAACTCCCTCTCTAACCACTATATTTCCTAATAAAATTCCTCTGCTGCTCTGAGATGTGCTACCAATACAGCCAACAAACAACCAAGGAATACATCATATAGCAAAAAAGAAAATAAAAAAGCTCTTTTGATTATACAGTATTAATACATTTCACAAAGAGATGGGTTTCAGCATTTGAAAAAGTATCTGAGACACTAGGGAATATTTTTCCATATTAAAAAGGAAGGATCCTTTTTTCCTTCCAGTTGCTATATTACATTACCATTTCAGCACCCGGAGGAACAACAGGGAAGGCATTTAGAAATGTCCTGGGAGTTCACTAGATTTTTGGTGGTATTACGTTTTTTTAACTCTGGTAAATTTTGCAACCTTTCTTTTTAATTGCAGATTCATGTCCAGAGGATGTTTCCACATGAGCACAGAACATTTCAGAAGAAGATCAGGGAAACACTCCTGTACTTGTGGTTCAAAACACTGTTGGACATATCCTGAAATCACTTTGTGGTAGTACAAATCAGGCAAGCCCAGCAGGCTGGACACTGGTGAAGGGATCTTGTTTTCCTTATTAAGGCACGGAAAGCTTGTAAGGCACTTATGTTTATTTCAACATTACATAACTCTAAAACAGCAATGAGACCCTGCCGGTGGCGGCAGCCTGCAGCTGCCAGCAGTCAGAACCAATCTAAAATAGATGACCTTTGTTCTCAGCTACCCCATATCCTTGCATGACAATGACAGCTGCTCCACAAAGTAGGCAAACTTTATTAGCACATTCCCGCTTTTTGTGCCAAGGTCAGTAATAAAAAGATTAAATAAGATTGGTCCCAAAACCGATCCTTGAGGAACTCCACTAGTAACCTCCTTCCAGCCTGACAGTTCACCTTTCAGTGTGACCTGCTGTAGTCTCCCCTTTAACCAGTTCCTTATCCACCTTTCAATTTCCATATTGATCCCCATCTTTTCCAATTTAGCTAATAATTCTCCATGAGGCACCGTATCAAATGCCTTACTGAAATCAAGGTAAATTAGATCCACTGCATTCCCTTTGTCTAAAACGTCTGTTACTTTCTCAAAGAAGGAGATCAGGTTGGTTTGACACGATCTACCTTTTGTAAAGCCATGTTGTATTTTGTCCCAATTACCATTGACCTCAATGTCCTTAACTACTTTCTCCTTCAAATTTTTTTCCAAGGACCTTGCATACTACAGATGTCAAACTAACAGGCCTGTAGTTACCCGGATCACTTTTTTTCCCTTTCTTAAAAATAGGAACTACGTTAGCCATTCTTCAGTCATATGGTACTACCCCTGAGTTTACAGAGTCATTAAAAATTCTTGCTAATGGGCTTTCAATTTCATGTGCCAGTTCCTTTAATATTCTTGGATGAAGATTATCCGGGCCCCCCAATTTAGTCCCATTAAACTGTTCGAGTTTTGCTTCTACCTCAGGTATGGTAATATCTACCTCCATATCCTCATTCCCATTTGTCATGCTAACATTATCCCTAAGATGCTCATTAAAGACTGAGGCAAAGTATTTGTTTAGTATTGGGCCATGCCTAGATTATCCTTAACTTCCACTCCATCCTCAGTGTTTAGCGGTCCCACTTCTTCTTTCTTTGTTTTCTTCTTATTTATATGGCTATAGAACCTTTTACTGTTGGTTTTAATTCCCTTTGCCAAGGTCCAACTCTACATGGCTTTTGGCCTTTCTCACTTTATCCCTACATGTTCTGACCTCAGTAAGGTATCTTTCCTTGCTAATCCCTACCATCTTCCACTCCTTGTAGGCTTTCTGCTTTTTCTTAATCACCTCTCTGAGATGCTTGCTCATCCAGCTTGGTCTACAACTACTGCCTATGATTTTTTCCTCCTTTCTTGGGATGCAGGCTTCTGATAGTTTCTGCAACTTTGACTTGAAGTAATTCCAGGCCTCCAATGCCTTTATATCCACAAGTTTTTCACTCCAATCCACTTCCCTAATTAATTTCCTTAATTTTTTAAAGTTAGCCTTTTTGAAATCAAAAACCCTAGTCACAGATCTATTTTTGTTTATCCTTCCATTTAGTTTTAACTGAATTAGCTTATGATTGCTCGAACCAAGGTTGTCCCCTACAACCATTTCTTCTATGAGGTCCTCGCTGCTCACCAGAACCAAATCTAAAATGGCATCCCCTCTTGTCCGTTCAGAAACTACTTGGCAAAGGAATCCATTAGCTACTGTATGCAGGAAAATCTGAGTCCAATTATTATTACTAGCACTTGTCCCCTAGTCTATATCTGGTCTTTTTGGCATCTTTGTAGTGGATAGGGCACTGGACTAGGAGTCAAAAGACCTGGATTCTATTCACTTCACCAATTTGTTCCCCTCCCTCTCTCATTCCTCTTAGTCTACTTTGTCTATTTAAATTGAAAACTTTGTCACATGGACCTATTACTAATCATTAGAATATTTTTGTCCTTTTTTACATCTTTTACTACACTTTTTCTCTTCACCCTCCTTCCAGTTTTCATGACGTCTAAGACTTTTAGTTTCTTTGCCTTCTGCTCATTCCCTGTTCCTTTTGCCTATTCCCTAAGTTTAGATCCCATTCCCTCCCCCACAACTTTCATCATTCTATCCTTCAGTTTTTCTTTTCCAACCTTGCCTATTCTTTCAAATTCTCATCCAAATTGTCTGTTCCCTCCAAGTCTCTTCCACATGATTTCCATAATTCTTGGAATGGAGATGGACTTGATATAATATGGAGTGCGATTTGCTGGGATGACAAATTCTCAACTGGAGAGAGGATGTAGTAGGGTCTGAATGAGCTCTCCCCTGATATTGAGAGATGAGATGGGGGAAAAGACTTCAAGAACTGACATTGTTTGCATAGACACACCTACTCCGCCTAGGTGTGAAGCATGAGAGAGCTGCTTTGCCCGAATGATCACCTTTGGCTGGTGTTGGATTGTGAGTCCCTTTGGTGTTGGGTGCAGGGGTGATGAAAGGTGGTTGTCCTTGTTGTACATGTGTGGGGGGGGGGGTGGGGAGAGAGGGGGTGACAGGGCTGTGCTTGGCCTGCCCTGGTAAAGAGGGTCACCCTCAATTGAACTGCAGTAGCTAAGCAGGGGGTAGGGATGCCAAATCCCAGTGAAAGGGAAAAGAGGATGGAGACAGGTGTTTGTACCTGGTAGTGTTGGTTCTACTTAAAGAGTCTTAGACACAATTTGATCCTTCCCCCCTCCACTGTTTAAAGACAGAGCTGATTAAACTCAATGGAGAGTCATTTGGTTAAGTGACCACTACAGCTGAAATCACTGATGACCAGATCTAGGTGCTAAGTCTTAGATCTGCTGGGGGACACTGTTTTCTGATAAAGAAACTGCCCAGCCTACACCAGCAATGAGGTTCTGCCAAGGGTAACATTGTAGTACAGTAGAGCTTAAAAATAACTTTGAAGCTGTTTAATAAAATCCCCAATGTTTGATGGGGTAGTTTCTGAAAACAGGGAGAAACTCCATTCCTGGAAATACCACTGTAGTGTCCCTCTCATCACCACCTAGAGTTATAGTGTCCTATTTTTCTTTTGTACTTCTGTTATACTAGGATGATCATTTCAGTTATTTTTTTCCCCCATCACAATAAACCTCAAGTTATTTCTCTTGTCAGCATGCTGACTGAAACAGCATGGTAATACAAAAATAACAACAAAACAAATTGGCAACAGACAGTTCAAGTACGTTTGTCAGATACCAACTATGCAACATCCACAATATAAATCCCTCTATTAATTATTAGTAGCAGGGGGAACTGAAGTTACTGACAGAACAATTTCAGACTAGTTGAACAAGTGATCAATGCTAAGGAAAAAACAAACAAAACGAGGAACAGCAAAAGGCATTGGGCCTTATTGCCTAGGGCTAGACACAACACACACATCTAATGCATATGTTACAGTGGAATGTTCATTCAGTGACCAGGACTCCTCAATCAATTTGTAAACAAAACTCAAACATCTGATTTACAGTAACAATACAATTGCAATTAAACACTATTTTCTGCAGCACCAGTCTTAAGTAAGACAGGTGGCTTCCTCCAGGACCTCTTAACCCACTGTGTATTTATAGATCAAGGAACCTGAAGAACTCCCAATGGGAAGGTTCAGAAGTAATGCAGAGCAACATTGCCCACTTTTCTCTTGTATTCATTACAAAAGGACAGAGGGATAGGAGAAAATGAACAAAAATAGCTCAGTATCTTTCTTGTGGTAGTGCATAGTGAACCAACATGCTAATGGGAAATGAATACAAATCTGGACCTCTCTGCTTGTGTTTTAAAAAGCAAAACAAAACCCTACCACCTTTTGTACAGTTCTGTTTAATATACTTGTCCTGTGTTTTACAACAATTTGAGTTTTAAATGTGATTGGATTATTTAATCTCCTCTTTAAAATATCATATGAAATTGGAGTAGTTTTTTTTTTTTTAAAAAGAGTGATACTCAGCACCTTAGAAAACTCCAGTTATGTTGAAAAGACCCAGTTAGTCATATGAGTTTTTCTAGTGCTCGAAAGATTCTCCTTAATGAACACTATTTTTATTATCCATTTTCATTCAGAAAATACTTCACTTTTTTCCTTTTGATTCTTAGAGTAAATTCTTTGGGAAGTGAGTTCATATCATATTTAAAGCATGTAAGCTTCCATAACAGTTTTATTTTGCTTTTTGTATTGGCTTCTTTTATAAAAGGGACAGAAGACACAAATTTTAGTAAGCTACAAAACCTCAGTAAATTGTCTTCATTATAGTGCATACAACACTGACACATTAATCCACTTGTTTATATGAACTTCTTCCTTTATTGTTAGTTGTAGAATAGAGTATCATGAACATCTCGTGAGAATCTCTAAACTGGTTTGTCACTCAGCAGGGAAATAAATGTCTTCAGTAACTTTATTGAAAGCATTTTCTTTAGTAAACACAATAAAATACACGGAGAGATATGCAAGCAATGAAATACCAGAACATCTGGTGATCTGCAGGTAGACTCAGAATTCAAACTTGAAACAGGTGCATCGAAGCAGGTTTTCCACTTCTTAAACTTCATTATATACTGTAGGTTAAAGTAAAATCACATGACAAAGTCCAGCACATCTATATATTTCACAATGAAACAAGCAGAATTTTTGAATTGTAATGAATATTTTGTTTTCATAATCACTGTTTAAAGACTGCTTGACTACTCCTCTCCGCCCCCCACCACCCTTCAAAAATATCATACATTTGAATATTAATGAAGAAGTATACTAGTTCAGACAAGCAAAGTTTAGACACTTCCTTACAGGCCAGATTTTTCAAGAGTGTTCTGCACCCAGAAATGAGAGCAATGGGAACTGCCATGTGCTGGGTTTTGTTTGAAAAAATAGCCATTAATATTTTTAGGTGCCTAACTGGGAGCTCTTGGGTCCTGAGCTCTTTTGAAAGTTTGGCCCTCAAAAAGCTTACCTGAACCCCACATGAGTGCAAAATATGAATTAAAGTCTTCGAAAAACAGAATTGCTTGGTTATTTTGATATTCCAAGTTTCGTTTCCATACAGAAAGTTGAAGAACAAGGCTCCAGTAAAAAAAAGTTAGGAAATAAATTATCAAAACATTTCATGATTTCAGAAAGGCTAGACTCCTGTTTGTTAAATAAATTAAGGTTGCCAAAGGGGTCCACAGTATTCTAATTTTAATTGGATAAGTTGTGTTACCTCTAGTGCCCACACAATTCAAAGTGTACATGTATAACTACAGTTCAGTGACCTTTAGCACTAAAGTATCATTGTTTGTAATGTTTTGCTCATATTCATGCTTATTGTTCATATATTACAGAACTCCAGACAGGTTAATACTGTTATGAAAAAACCCACAGAGGCGCTAACAACAAAATTAAGATATCTGTAACCAAAGCCTCAAGTTTTCGAAATAATATTGCATTTGGCCATCACCACATGATGTTTGTGTTGTGACAGAGTGTCTGCAAACTCAAACTTGCAGAGTTTGGGTTCAGTCAGAATGAAACAAAGCAGCCAGGGAAATTTATATTTGCCCAGCCCTGGTCAAAATCTACTATACAGCACAACTTGACCCTAATCCATATAACCCTATTGGCCCAGTTAATACAATCAGAAAGACATGGCTGACCCTCCCAGGGGCATTGCCTCTGCACCTCCCATAGGTCTCTTACAGCTGATACGAGCAGGGCTATCCTGCTTCTGTTCAGTTCCTTCACCGCAATAGGAGGTTGTGATTCCCCTGATTGCAGAGAGTTGTCTTATCCCACTGGCTTCTGCTCAGCACTCTTAATTCTTTATATAGTGCCATCATCTGCCAAACAAAGCAATAATCACTGTTATATTATAACCTTCAAGCTGCTGTAGTTTATACCAGAGGGCTGGACAAGCACACAGCTGGCCTGAGCAAGTCTAAAGGCAGCTTTGCACTGCCACTTCTTTGCAAGTTATGATATGTGCTCCTTGGCTACAGCCAACGCTCAAGGCTAAGGGCTCAAGTGTCTGCTATAAATGTCTCAACAAGCTCAATCGCATCTGTTCCCCTCACTGGTTATGCCAGCTTCAGATTGGATTATCTGAATTGGCTGTTAAACAAATAACTCAACTGATATTCAAAATGGAAACTACCAAAGTGATTCATACCTATCACCGTACTGATAGGCCATCACCAGAGCAACATTACTACTGTGATAGGTGGTGTTTGCTGGTGGCATCACTTAGCAGTTAGTGGACTAGGTCTCTTCTCAGCCTGCCTCCAATATTTTCCCCAGGCCACAGTCACATCCCATGGCAGTCTGCCCTTTGGTGGGTGTAGACTCAACCGACCGGTCAGGTCACCAATCAGTCTAATCCCTCTCCAGGTGACGGAGACCACAGGAATATATGCTATCCCCACCCTCCTGATTGGGGGCAGGCTTTCCGTAAGTCTACTGACCTCCTTGGGTCTCCAATCCCAGCCACATGGGTCTAAAGATCTTTAGTCTCTCCTTCCTTCCCCCAGGGAGAGTCTGGAAATGAGGGTTCTTGTGTCTTCATAAGGAGGAGGGCTGGTAGAGGAACTCAGGCCCTCCCACTCAACTGGGCTCTAGCCCAGAGCCCTGTGAGAGGTACCAATGTCCAGCACCCAGGCTATCTCCCTGCACCACTTTCTACCACCCACTCTCTCGCTAAAGTCATATAGTTTGCCTCAAAGTAGTAAAAGAAAAATTTTACTTTCAGCCCTCCTGGGCTCAGCAGCCAGGCTTTCTACCAGGAGAAAGGCATCTGCAGCACCCTTTTTCAGAGCTCTCAGGGTAGGTCTCCCTCCCTGCTCTGTCAGGCCTCTTCTGAGCTCTCTGGCTCCACCTCCAGCTGGAACATGCTTTGGCAGGATCACCTGGGCCCAAAGTTACTTCTTAACTCCTTCATTTCCAGTGTGGGTTTATACATCCCATCACAATTACTTTGACTTATTTTCAAAATAGTTACATATGCATGCAATATACAGACAAGGCTTGGCCTATCAGAGGCCACAGCTGTAAAATGATTAACTCTAAAACAGCATTGAGCAAGAACAGTGGATGATGGCAATCTCAACAAGAAGTCCACACTATAAAACAGTATTCACAATAAAAACAAAACCATATAGCTATCCATTAAGTGTCTTTCTTAATAGTCATGAGCTAAGATGGGTGTTATATTAAGTCACATGTTTAGCATTTATAATAAAATAGCTCCCATTATTTTAAAATACATTTATGTGATCCAGTCCCAAGTCAAAAGTAGAGATGTTAAACAATTTGCTTATTTTTTCTGTGTAAAGATTTTGACCAAGGTTGGAAAATAAATAATGTTGACCATCACACATTATCCAACATTTGCATGGCAAAAGCAATTTAAAGTCTGCATTAATTTACTTAATCCTGACAGAAGTAAATTTTTTTCCTTCAGTTATAACAGTTTGTGTTATATCTGGGGGAAGAAAAAACTAATGTTTTATGATCCTGGAACATCACATCAGGCTGCTGTTGCAGTAGTTCCTAAACTTAGTCGCTTTCTGGAGAGAGAGAGAGAGAGTAGTTCAAGGCTAAAACTGAACTCCCATTACTTACATTAGGGTGAAATTCATTCCTGCACGAAGGACCAACACAAGGAAGGGCTTAGCAGGCACTTAACTGGCACACGTGCTTTATCTTAGTAGTCTATTACAGATGGATGAATGTCACCCTTTAGCAAGCACTTACTCACATGAATGCTCACTAGCATCAGAAAGGGTTTTACAATCTGACCATTAACTACTGGGGGTCCACCTTAGTATGGAGTAGAAGATTGGACTCACCCTTTGTGGCTGGGCATAGCATAATGGATCTTTCCTCTCTAGCTTCCCCTGTCAGAGGACACTCTGGTCCTTCAGGCGGTCTACCTCTTCTCTCAGTTCAGTCCTATGGCCAGGTCATGGATTAGTTCCACACCCCTTTTGAAGTACTACAGTCTCAAGTTCACCTAAAACAATACCCAAAGTTCAGTCTTTTCATCCCCTTTCTGGGGGTTATTCAGACCCACAGGTCCATAGTAGGGATCTTCAGTGTTTTGCCACTCAAAGAATCTCAAGTATCTCTAGTCCCACTCAGCTTTACCAATCCCTATCTTGGGCTCGCTGTATTGAGAACTCCTCATCTCCCACTATCTTGGTACTTCTTCATTCAGAGCTCTGTACTGAACCCTCTTTTGGGCCTGCTGCAGTCAGAATCACCGTCTCTTGTAGCCTTAACCTTAAAATTGTGTGTACCCAGCATTTTCCCTCCCTCTATCAGGCTCCTTGAAGCCCTTAGCTTCCTTTGCAGTTCCCAGGCAACCCCTCCTTCCTCAGGACTTCTGCTGGGGATCAGTTCAATGCTTTCAATTATCTTTCTTGCTCTTATTATAGTGTTTCATAGGCTCTCTTGGCTCAGGCCCCTCTAGTTCTGGCTCAAAATCTCCCAGGCTTCTCTCAGCCTTCAACCCAAGAGAGGAAATGCCCAGCTATCTCCCACTTGGGTCTCTTTCTTGGCCTCTCTTCCACGTCCCTGTTCATCTTTTATGTAGACCCATGTCATCTCTAGCTGGATTTGATCACTATTTATGCCTCAGAACCCTCCAGGTGCCACTCTGTGGCCTAGTTGGATTCAGGCTCCTGTTAAACCATGCTTAACCAGTGTGGTGCTTACACATCCCATCATAATCCCTCCCTCTCAAGACAGTGTCAGCCTAGGGGTATGTGTGTGCACCCTTGTCCAGCTTCTCACCCTTTGCATTCCACTTAGTCGAAGTTTCTTTCATACTGGAGGGCTCCCATCCTTGTATCAAACCCCATCTTCTCATCTTCCAGGAGCTCCACTTGAAACTCCAACCAACTCTTCCTTTTCCAACTTTGCTTTTCTCCCCCTTCAACTTTGTCTGCGAGACTTGTTCCGAGCTGCCAGCCTCTGTTGCAGGTATTTGACCACCACAACCATTTCCTCAGTCCTCTTCAATACAAGAATAAGTCTTTGGGGAAAAGGTTCCAGTACACTGTAGTAATTGCCAATAAATAAGTATAATATATCTAAATAGAAATTCTCTTTGATTAGTTCAGGTGTGGCTAATCATATGGGCCAGCCCCTTGGCTGGTGTAAATTGCCATGGTGTCATTGAAGTAACCCCAATTCATGTAAACAAGCAACCCAAAAAACATTAATCATAAAAATTGCCTAAGCTTACTGCAGCAACAGTAGCTCATGCCAAGAATCTCCTATATCCAATAACACAGAAGGGAGCAGGCTCAGCGTCGGGTTGCTCTATTTGGTAGCACCAACTACTATCTCCTGTTTTTATGCTGTTTTATAAACTCAGTTTTTGTAAAGTAAGATAAAAATATAAACCAAGTATTTTTTGATTTTTCATCAAAAAAGTGTCAAAAGAAACAAGTATTTTCCATGAGAGTTCTTTTTACCTTGAAAAGGGGATTTTTCCCATAACAAAAGTTGAAAGATTATCAAATAGTTCTTGCAGCAGATTTGTCGAGGAGCAGTCATGCCACAAGAAGTGGATAGCAGGAGGAAGAAGAAAGAGATCAGTCCCTAGTGGCATCCATTTGTATTATTCTTACTACACAGCTTATGCTGCTTTATCTGAAGTCTCTTCCTTCAGGGACTGGTTTATTGGGTATTAAACAATAAAGTATTCACTCTTGTATCCAAGATTCCCATGTCCCTTCCTGCCCTTTCAGTCAGGTTTCATAACCACCCTTGAATCAGGGCTTCACAGCATCTCCCTAGCAAGACTTCCAATTAATCTTGCTCCTGTCCCAACTCTGAGTAGGGAACTCCATTCCAGAGCATTGGACGCTTCTCTTTGCCAAGCACTTGCCTTTTTTGGTTAGTCTTTGCAGAAACACTCCTCAGGTCTTTCCTAGTCACTCTCAGACCAACCCTACAGCTCAACTTTATATATTCCTCACAGCCAGTCATGGAGCCCCCACCCTCACTGAATATCTTTGCTCTCAACTTCTTTTCACTGATTGCAACCAACTGTGCTCCTTCTCAGACAAAAGGATTAACTCTTTCCTGCTAGCCTCAGGAAAGTTGCTAGCCTGAGGCTAGCATTTTTAGAATTTGCTCATACCTATGTGAATTAATGTAACTCCCTCTGCTTGAAAAAGGAAAAGTCTAGAAGGGTCTGAATTAGACTTGTAATACAAGTTCCTACTAACAAATAGAAAAAAATAGATGGTTAATCCATATCTTGTGTTTTAGAAAGATTCCTGCATGTGGTTAGATAAACTTAGTTTATTGATCAAAGGATACCAAAAATAAATACTTTAGCCCAGATCCTCAAAGGTTATAGGCGCCTAACATCCATTGATTTCAATGGGAGTTAGGTTCCTAAATGCCTTTGAGGATCTGGGCCTTTTGGTCCTAATTCTCATCTTTTTTACACTAATAATACACCAGTAACTTCAATGAAGTTACTCCTGATTTACACCAGTGTAGCCAACAGGTGATTCAGGAACCTTAGAACTAACTTAAACTCTTATTATTTTGAATGTTCCATTTTTCCTTTAGTGACTGGGGGGCAGCGGTGAGATTGTTTTGTTTCTGCATTTTTTTCCATTAGTAGCTGTTGCTGCTGGTGGCTGTACTGTTTAGGATTCCTTACAGGGGAGGTCTGCCAGTGTAAGTCATTGACACTGCTGAATGCTTCTCTCAGTGACACAAGGTCATAACTCCAAGGACACCAATCCAGGCGAAACAACCATTGTTTGCTATAATTGCAAAAGTTATGATCATGGCACATATCTCTGCCAGGAATTAATTTTATTGTTGTCTCTAAAAAGCTGATCCTCTAGTGACTCAAACAATGCAAAATAGTTCAGAGCAGTTATTTCCTAACATGGATGACGCTACCTGAGGGCCTGATTCCCCACTCTGTTACACCTTTTTTATGCCCGTGCAACTCCATTGACTTCAGTTGTGATATTTTGCAGCTGAGAAAGCCTATTACATTTTAACAGTGCATCCTTTTTACAATATTTTGTTTGGCAATCAAACATTTTGAATGTTCAGAGGTGTTGTATCAAGGGTAATTATTAAAAAAAAAAGGAAATTATAGGGAATTTTGTATGGGAGCCAACACACATTAGCACTCCAGGAAAGAGAATGTTTCCAACAGGGATAGGAACTTGGAACGTGTCTCATACTATCATAATAAGGTTAATAGAGATCCTTAACTTAGAAAATTATTTTATGTGTGTGCTTCTGTAATTTAGTTTGTACTGCACTGATATGCTGTATCTCAGCATTCATTCAGTAAGTTCAAATAGGGCCTGATTCTCATACTCTTACTCATCTTGAGTAGAGATTTACTATGCAAGCAGCCCTGCTGGCTTCAATGGAACGACTTATGTAACAAGTACTCAGAATAGTACAGAACTGGGCCATACTGAAAAGCTGTATAAGCTTGTTATATAAACCCAGGGAAAAACAAACTGCTTCTTGTAAAGTAAGGACTGACCTGAACCTTTGAGTCAAATTCCAACTTAAATGTTCTTGGAAAGTGAATCTGAAAACTCACATCAGCAAATATTCAAAGAAGCCAGATTTGAAATTGTCACATGTGAATATGCTTATCAGGAGGGATCCCATAATGCAGTGGTTCCCAAACTTGTTCCGCTGCTTGTGCAGCAAAAGCCCCTGGCGGGCCGGGCCAGTTTGTTTACCTGCCGCGTCCGCAGGTTCGGCCCATCCTGACTCCCAGTGGCCGCGGTTCGCTGCTCCAGGCCAATGGGAGCTGCTGGAAGCGGCGCAGGCCGACGGACATACTGGCCTCCACTTTCAGCAGCTCCCATTGGCCACTGGGAGCCAGGATCGGCTGAACCTGCGGACGCGGCAGGTAAACAAACTGGCCCTGCCCGCCAGGGGCTTTCCCTGCACAAGCGGCCGAACAAGTTTGGGAACCACTGCCATAATGAAAAAGAAACAGTACCATATAACCTATCTAACCAATTTTTGATGGGGCTGCCCTATTCACTGCTGGATGGCAACTCCTCCTGGTGGTTCTGGGGATTAGCTCTGCCAGGCCAACACCCCTTTCTGCAGTTGCACTCTGTCACTTTGTCTCTTTCTCATCCTGTGGCCTCTCACTCACTCCAAAAGCTGCAGTTTCCTCTTTTCAGAGTAACAGCCGTGTTAGTCTGTATTCGCAAAAAGAAAAGGAGTACTTGTGGCACCTTAGAGAATAACCAATTTATTTGAGCATAAGCTTTCGTGAGCTACAGCTCACTTCATTGGATGCATACTGTGGAAAGTGTAGAAGATCTTTTTATACACACAAAGCATGAAAAAATACCTCCCCCCACCCCACTCTCCTGCTGGTAATAGCTTATCTAAAGTGATCACTCTCCTTACAATGCGTATGATAATCAATTTGGGCCATTTCCAGCACAAATCCAGGTTTTCTCCACCCCCCACCCTCCCACCCCACTCTCCTGTTGGTAATAGCTTATCTAAAGTGACCACTCTCCTTACAATGTGTATGATAATCAAGGTGGGCCATTTCCAGCACAAATCCAGGGTTTAACAAGAACGTCTGGGGGGTGGGGGGGTAGGAAAAAACCAGGGGAAATAGGTTACCTTGCATAATGACTTAGCCACTCCCAGTCTCTATTCAAGCCTAAGTTAATTGTATCCAATTTGCAAATGAATTCCAATTCAACAGTCTCTCGCTGGAGTCTGGATTTGAAGTTTTTTTGTTGTAATATCGCAACTTTCATGTCTGTAATCGCGTGACCAGAGAGATTGAAGTGTTCTCCGACTGGTTTATGAATGTTATAATTCTTGACATCTGATTTGTGTCCATTTATTCTTTTACGTAGAGATTGTCCAGTTTGACCAATGTACATGGCAGAGGGGCATTGCTGGCACATGATGGCATATATCACATTGGTGGATGTGCAGGTGAACGAGCCTCTGATAGTGTGGCTGATGTTATTAGGCCCTGTGATGGTGTCCCCTGAATAGATATGTGGGCACAGTTGGCAACGGGCTTTGTTGCAAGGATAGGTTCCTGGGTTAGTGGTTCTGTTGTGTGGTATGTGGTTGCTGGTGAGTATTTGCTTCAGGTTGGGGGGCTGTCTGTAGGCAAGGACTGGCCTGTCTCCCAATATTTGTGAGAGTGTTGGGTCATCCTTCAGGATAGGTTGTAGATCCTTAATAATGCGTTGGAAGGGTTTTAGTTGGGGGCTGAAGGTGACGGCAGTGGCGTTCTGTTATTTTCTTTGTTAGGCCTGTCCTGTAGTAGGTGATTTCTGGGAACTCTTCTGGCTCGATCAATCTGTTTCTTCACTTCCGCAGGTGGGTATTGTAGTTGTAAGAATGCTTGATAGAGATCTTGTAGGTGTTTGTCTCTGTCTGAGGGGTTGGAGCAAATGCGGTTGTATCGCAGAGCTTGGCTGTAGACAATGGATTGTGTGGTGTGGTCAGGGTGACAGCTGGAGGCATGTAGGTAGGAATAGTGGTCAGTAGGTTTCCGGTATAGGGTGGTGTTTATGTGACCATCATTTATTAGCACTGTAGTGTCCAGGAAGTGGATCTCTTGTGTGGACTGGACCAGGCTGAGGTTGATGGAGGGGTGGAAATTGTTGAAATCATGGTGGAATTCCTCAAGGGCTTCTTTTCCATGGGTCCAGATGATGAAGATGTCATCAATATAGCGCAAGTAGAGCAGGGGCGTTAGGGGACGAGAGACTGAGGAAGCGTTGTTCTAAGTCAGCCATAAAAATGTTGGCATACTGTGGGGCCTAGCGGGTACCCATAGCAGTGCCGCTGATTTGAAGGTATACATTGTCCCCAAATGTAAAATAGTTATGGGTAAGGACAAAGTCACAAAGTTCAGCCACCAGGTTAGCCGTGACATGATCGGGGATAGTGTTCTTGACGGCTTGTAGTCCATCTTTGTGTGGAATGTTGGTGTAGAGGGCTTCTACATCCATAGTGGCCAGGATGGTGTTATCAGGAAGATCACCGATGGATTGTAGTTTCCTCAGGAAGTCAGTAGTGTCTCGAAGGTAGCTGGGAGTGCTGGTAGCATAGGGCCTGAGGAGGGAGTCTACATAGCCAGACAATCCTGCTGTCAGGGTGCCAATGCCTGAGATGATGGGGCGCCCAGGATTTCCAGGTTTCCGTCTAGCCAGGTCATTCAGTGGTTTCCCCTTCTAAAATCATCTTTTAAAGCTCTTTCCACAAGCAGCATCTGGCAATCCTCATACTTGCTGCCCTGAATATTTCACTTCAGCAGTGACTGCAGCCGTCTTCATACCAACTTCCCTTAATAACACCACTTTGCAGTGGCTGGTAAGGGAACCCGGCCCACCTTCTACTCTGAGTTCCAGTTCAGGGCCCTGTAGTGAAAAGTTAAGATCTGAATCTACACTAACATTACTGCTCTCACCCCTGGATTCCTTCCTACAACGCTTCTTCTCCCCCTTCCTTCTCCCTTACCTCACAGGTGAGCTTTCTTCTAATTAGCTTTCTCCAGCCCAGATCTCCCCATAATTGGCTGACTGGGCCTACTTGGCCTAATTTGACTCTTGGAGGGTCAGTGTAAGGAGTACACCCCATCACACAATCATAACTAAGCAACACAGAAAAAAATTCTGATAGTCTTGTTTTTACAAAAGTTTCCGGAGAGGACCAAAAATTTGTAAAATGAGACTTTCTTATAATCATGGGAAATACAATAACCGACTATTGGACTGGAGGAGAAAAAAAACGATAATTCCAGATAAAACGGGAGTTGTATAAAAATCAGTATTCATTAAATAAAGGGTTTCTGGTATTGAATACTGACATCAAACTGCTCATGAATCCATAAAATAAAAAAGTGCAATAAAAATTACTCAGCGACGGTAAGAGATCAATCTGAGGAAATAATAAACTTTGTGTGACTATTCTGCAAGTAGAAAAATGTAATTCTTCACAGTGAATAATGTCACTCATCTCTAGTTACAAATGGAAATCTGAGGCTTTATATGGCCACCATTACCACAGTATCTGAGCACCAGGTAATTTTAATATATTTATCTTCACAATGCCCCTGTAAAGAGGGCAGGCTTATCCCCATTTTAGAGGTGCAGGACCCAAGGCACAGACAGGGTAAGTGATTTGTCTAAATTCACACAGGAAGTTAGTGATAGAAAAGGAGTTTGAATCCAAGTCAGCCCACGTTTAAGGATAACTTGCTAGCTCTGGACTATCCTTCCTTTCTAGTCAATACTTTGGTGGTCTGATTCAGTAAGTAACAGAAATTCATCCCCATCACATCATCATTTCCAATCTACCTAAGGGATACCCAGGACTGAGACAGTGGTCATATTGCAATTTAGGTCTGATGTGCATTGGCACAGCTCTATGGATACATTTGCACATTGACTGCCTAAATTACAGCATGCTCTAGCCTGTGATCATAATTCCTTCCATTCAAGACCATGAACTCACCATATAACTTTAGAAGAAAACAAGAAAGCTAGAATTCTTATTCTCCATCAACCCAGGAACCAAAAGTTCATAGTTTATCCCTACGTCAAGGCCTTCTGTTAAATCAGCCTGCCACTATGTCAACACTATATGGTAACACTTTAAATGAAGTGCTATAAGCATTTTATTTAGGAGACAATTATTGTATTTTTTGTCTGATATAAATTAGTAGGTCAAGTACCACTTATTGAGTTTTGAGGCATTAATTAACATTTTAAAATTACCACATGGCACATTAATTAGATTATCAGTCACTTATTAGAACTTCTGACATTTAATAAGTATTTTAATTTAATTTGCTATAGATGCCTTTTCAAAAGACAAAATTGATACAAATAGTCTTACCCAGTTTAACATGTTATCTGCTGTTTTGTCGTTGTGATTAGCATGCACATGGCACCCATGTTTATTTCTAACATAATGCAGTTATTAAAACACAACTAAAGTTATTTAATTTATATGTAACCAATGACAAAGTTATTAAAGCAAATGGATAATGTGCATTTTAAATCCTATCACAGAGGTGATGCATGAACACTTTTGTATTCAAACCAGGAAAATGAATAGTATTTCTGCCTATTTTGGCTCTCTTTCAATGTAAGGTTTGAAGATAAACCCTGCTCTGCTTCTGCTGTTCTGTCTTGATGACAGAAGTACAAACATCCCAGAACATTTTAAGTGTTGATTGCTGGTTTCAATCATCTCTTTAATAATACATTCTTGTTCTTCTTTGATAGTTCTGTGTATAGCCATTCCCTATCGTCAAGAATCCTGGCACGAGGCAGTTCACTGGTGTGACCTCAATCTTGACCTAATTGCACTTATCAGTCAAGTTTTATAATACTAAGAAGGTGCTTAGGCTGACATAAAAGCCCTACAGGGTGCCCAAACTTTGCAACACTAATGCCCACATTGGCAGCTTGACAAGAACCAGAGGGCTACACTTCATCTGCACGTACATTTACATATTTTTCCCCAATAATAAATGCATAAAACCATAAGATTCTCTTCCGCTTGTCTCTTTGCTAAACAAAAGCAAGTTTATTCATCAGAACTCTCTTTCTTCTCTATGGCATATACTCTCACAACACTCCAGTATAATTATCCCCCTTTTGGGGGGACATGGATCAGCGTTCACAACGCACTCCCTGTCAGTACCTGGGCCAGGCCAGGGAAGCTAATGCTCCAACCAGCGGACCACATCCGGTGATGAATCCTAGTTTTGTGCCAGCTGAGCCATGTTGTGCATAAGAAGAAGAAGATCCCCCTTTGTTCAGATAGGCAACTGAAGCACAGAGAGGGGAAGTGACTTAACCAGGAAAAATTTGTGACAGAGTAGGGAACTGAATCCACATGCCCCACAGCCTAAGCAAGCACCCTAACTGCAGGACTATCCTTCCTCTTCAGACTACCATCTCTCTTCACTAAAGAGAGAGTGAACATGCAGCTGTTGGCTGCATTTTAGGACAGCCCAGGCCACAATTAGCTTTTCAAACATATTTTGAACTCCCCATCCCTATGCAAACAAGGACAAAGTCTGTGTTTGAATCTCCTTACTGGAGGGTAGAAGAGGTCAACTAATATGGGCCTCTACATCTTCCCTCCTGTAATGTCACTCAAGGTGTTTGCTCTTTCAACTACCTTGCATCTACTTGGAGGAAATTCATTGCCATGACATCCCTACTTTTCCCTTATTTAAGTCTACACTTAAGACTGATTAGTTTTCACTGACTTTTCACTGACATTAGCTAATTATTAACTCTGCAGGATAGATTAAATTTTAATTTTAATGTAATTCTAAAACACCATGAGCTACCTCAGCATGATAAGATGCTATAAAAGTTTTAACTGTTGTTATAAGTTGGCCACCTGTTCAAACCATTAAAAATCTACACATTTAAATCAATCATACTGTGCTTGATGCACCGTCCAAGGCTAATGTTGATAAATTATATGCTATACTCTAGATTGATTCACTATTCTCTTTTATGGTAAATACATTGGACTTTATTTTGCAGAGTCATTTTAGACTGCAGTGTCATTTTTCAAATTCCTATATATTCTTCGATGTATGTTTTCCTTCTGCAACATTATATGCGCCACACAAAGCATTTAAGGCACAGTCCAAAGTAAGGGGCATGTTGGATAAATACTATCTCAGCAGCAGTCTCTGGAAGTATTGTGGAAGACTAGAAGGACTAGTTTCATATAGTCCTAGTATGAACACAAAAATGTTCTTGTATCACCACCATGGTAGGGTTTTAAATATTTAAAATGCACACTATCCATTGGCTTTAATACAACTCTGGGCCAGGTTATTCCTTCTGCTGCTGTTCTAATTTGCACTGGGGCCAAACTCAGGTTAGAATCATGGAGTTACAAAGACCTCTTCATATCCTGCACCAAAAGAAAGCTCAGCCACACCCAAGATTTGGGTCAATATCTTTTTAAAAAGAAGGGTTCAGGCAATACACAAAGAAATCATGTACAAGGAAGGAAAAAGGCAGTATTACTAGTGCCCCTCACCCAAGTTTTTAAATCAGTTTTTAAAACACATAGGGGTAATAGTGGGAGGGTGGGAGGACCTGAGCACACACCGTTATCTACACTAGGTGGTCCCAGCACAGTCCCACTTCCTTGCTATGTGCAAAGGAGGTGCTCTACCCTTTGTGGGCCTTCTGAAGTCTGATCAGATGGGGGATCAAAATGAAAATCATAAACCCTATTATATTTGGAGATATTCCTTCCCTGTTGCGCCAGCAAAGAAGGGGGCATGAAATCTACAGTGCTGCCCACAATCCAGCAAAGGGAGGGGTTGGGGAAATCCCTCTGGCTGAGCCTCTAGGTCAGGCATAGCCTTTCCATCTCACTCTGGAAGACCGCTGTACTCTCCTCAGGGTCAGTGTGAAAGTCTCCCTGGCTAGGAATTCCCTCTACAGCTTCAAGAGTCACTCCTGTAGTGTGTCACTTAGGGCAATCCTGTTCCTCCCCCACCCTGATGACTGCAATTTCCTCCCTTTTAAAGTCAGCCTTCCGATCATACAAGATTGACAGAACCAGAGGGGGAAGGTTAGCCCTACCAGCAGGGCCCCTCTGGCATCTACCTTATGTGTGTGGGTTCTGTATACCCCATCATGCATGGGATAATATTTTTCTAGAATACTGAAGTCAATGGACTTAGGCTCCTAACTCAGTTAGGCCATGTCTACACTAAGAAAAATGTTTTCAACATGTCAGCATACACCATTTTTTCTACACTAAACCTGGCCTTGGGTGATTTTGAAAAATGTATTCCAATGCTTTTAAAAAATGTAACGATTGTGCGTTCCCTTCTGGTACTTGCAAGTCTTTCAGTAATTAACTTAGCCATATGACTAGGAAACACTATTTGGTAATGTTTTAATAGGTAGTGTGACGGGGCAAGGCCAGATGGCTGTAGGAAAGTAGTGAGAAACAGGCATGTTAGCCCCCCAGCTAAATAAATCCCGGTTACCATGATAACCAAATGGCAGTTGCTCCAGGTTAATCAAGACACCTGGGGCCAATTAAGATCCTTCCAGAAAGCAGTGGAGACAGCTAGGTTGATTGGGACACCTGAAGCCAATCAGAGGCTGTCTGAAACTATTAAAAGCCTCCCACTTAGTTAGGTGGGGGACATGTGTCAGGAGCTGTAGAATGGAGCCATACTGCTGGAGAAATGGAGCAATACAAACCTTATCAGGCACAAGAAAGGACACCCTGAGTTAAGGGTGATGTAGATATTGAGGAAGTGGGGGCTGCTGTGGGGAAGTGGCCCAAGGAATCGCACTCATCCTGTTTCCAAAAAGACAGCTACCAAGAGCTGCTACTACCAGGGTCCCTGGGCTGGAGCCCAGAGTAGAGGTCGAGCCTGGCCTCCCCCTTCCCTTCCCCAACTAATCACTGAGGCTGGGAGACAGCAGAGACTGCACGGGGGAGGATAGCTTCTCCTCACCTCCCTTGCTGGCTTATGATGAAAATGGCTCAGTAGGCTGTGACCCTTGCCTCTAGAGAGAGAAGGGTTATGTGGAGGGTCACAGTGAGCCTCTGAGGCTAGCGTAATCCGCCCGGAAGCACGGGACCCACTGAGACAAGGTCGGAGCTATGTCACAGTAGGTATGGGGTATTTCTGTCTCAACCTTTGTCCACAAAGCAATGGGGTGTAAGTTACAAGAGATATCACAAAAATGGAATTATGAAAGCTGACATACAATGTGAACTGCCTAATCTGCATTCTGACAAATGTGAATTCATGAATAAAATTCTCAGTAGAAAATAAGAACATGAAACGGGGGAGGGGGGAAGACCAAGGAAACAAGAACATTCTCAAAATAAACACTAATAATAACATAATCATCAATGGTAATTAATATGTGAGACGAGGTCCAGTAGTAACACAGCTACAAAAGATAGTTTCCATATTTTTTCTTCAGGATAGCTGGAACTAAGGACCACTATAAAGCCTCACCCCCTTCTGCTCCAAGCGCAAGGTGCATTTCTTCAACCTATCTTCTCTAATACAAATGCATAGCAGTGTGTACATATAAGAAATTAAAAAGAAAAACGCCTTTACAAAACAAAGCCCTACACTGCACACACACCTCTCCCCAGGGGGAGAGGATGAGACAACTAATGAAACAAACATGACAGATGTAAGTCACAACTGCTTAATGCACAGGAAGGTACTCAGATACTGGTGGTGAGGGCAGTATAAACAACATAAGAACCTGGATAGGATAGGATTGATTCAAAGTATTGCTGCATCTGAAATGTTTTATACAGATTTAACACATTTACAGGTTTATGGCTATTTAAATTATTCCAGGCACAGATTCTGTGATGTGACAGTGACAGAATTTAAGACACAGTTTTGTTGCTAAGTAACCATAACAAGATAGCCTATGTAATATTAAATGTTGATTAATGAACATCCTTGAGACATAATGAACAAAGGTTTCAAAACTATAGTCTATGTTATATTAAAGACCAGGTGAAACTCTTAATTAATTTTGTAGCAAAGCCAATCTGAAGTGAAAAATACCCAAGGTAAATCCAACCTGAGGATGTAAAAAGGAGGTGAAAGGCCAGAGAAGCTAGTTATGTGCTTGATTAAATGTATACAGACAAGTAATTCCAGAACATAAGCAAAGGTATAAAAGGATATTAACCAGATATGATTCAAGTGAATTGATTCAAGTGAATTTATATTACTTGTATAATGGACTGATTCAATAAATTTATAAAATCATCAGGGTATGAATATGGAGAGACTTTACACATAACACCAGAAAGCTTCAAAATGAATGTTGCAAAGAGGAGACACTACAAAATAAGAAAAAGCAAAGGATTGCATCATGTTAGTTGGGGTTGTTACAGAATGCTGTGGGGCCTACAGAACTCCTAATTAATTATACGCAAGTTACACAGATTGGGGAGCTGTGGATGCCAAAATAGGGCATATCCAGGAAAATCCAGCAGATGCTTCCATTTGTTAATTGAATTGTAAAATCCTAAAAATAGAATTTGTATGATTTAACACAATAGTTTGTGCAAATTTTGTGACCTCGGGTTTTGGGAATTAAAGCTAGCTGTTTTATGTTTTATGTCAGTTGAAATGGTCTGATTCTTTATTGGACTGTGAAAAGATTATGCATGAAGCATCACTTGTGTTCCATTGGGTCCACAGAAGCTCTTCTCATGAAGTGGAAATGGTATTCTAATTGGCTGCAATCGCCATTTTATAAAAGGGAACCAGGCAATGGACCACCCATCAAAGATGAATAAAAGAATCCTTCAGTTAATGGCTTTCCCCAGGCTGAAAACACTAGGACAAGATAGGAGATCAAGAATTAGTCTACTTTGCTGAAAACTAATGGCCTCTTCCACTGATAACAAAAATTTATCAAGATAAAGAAGAAAGAGTGATAATAAGGTGTTTCAGTCTCTAAGGGAAGACAGTGCTGATACCAGAACAAGAAGACTACTATAATAATAGCATTTTGAGCTCAATTTTGAAAGAGACCATGCAAACCAAGATGGAGAAATCTACCTAACTGCCAGATTCATCTGAGGAGTTGCAAATACTTTTACATGCATATTTCCTCTCTCCCAATTCATGTTTGGTCATTTTAGTTTACTGCTTCTCAAAGAGTACATACTCAAGTTATAAAAAAAAAGTTGAATATGAGTTAATTACAGAACACCTACTTGTGTTTCATCAAAAAGTTTCATCCCAAGGAACTATAGATAAATCTTGAGGGAAAAAATTACAGTGTTGAGACTGAAACATTTATTACACTTTCAGCAAAGCACTGTTTAGGAGAAATCACGTTTACATGCAGAGAGATGATATCTGAAAAATCTGTAGGCATTCTTGCATTTTCTCACATAACACAGCATTTGTGGTGTTGCATGAAACTGACAGCTTCTCATGGAAAAAGAGGCTTGAATTAACTAATTTTACATTATAAGTGAAAGAGTCATCATTAAAATTTTTGGGTAGGACAACATAAAAGCAAACTAATATTAAGTTTACAAATTAACTGTGGTTACACCTACTGGTGAGTTTTAATACATATATATTACAAGTCACTTTGAGCCATTAAATGGATATTTTTGGTGTAATGTGTGACATTTGTATGTGGCTGTGTGAAAATCGCTTTAGCAAGGAATTAGCTGGGAAGGTATTTATGAATTAAAATAATATGTCAAGTAATATTGACATATTATTATGTCATTATATGACATTTCTAAATGTCAAGTTTTAGGATTGTTTTTGGTTGAACTGCCACAGATAGCCCCAATCTCTTAATTGACCAAGCTTGAATGGAAAATTGAGAATGGATCTCTATTAAGAATTGAGAGATCCATGCCAGTGCCAAAATCACCTTCCTGGAATAATGCAGAATAAAGGAAAAGTTTCTTTTACCTGTCAATTTCTCTCAAGCATAAAATCCATAACCACTAGTCCTCATCATAGAGATGTAGCCTTCCACTTCCAGAAGGGTGGATTTACAGAGTTGTTTATCAGGGTGGACATGCAGACAGATGCCTCTAGCAAGAATCCTCCAGAACAATCATTTCCAGACCTGCTACCAGCAGCTCCAGCGAGATGTGCTGAGGGAGGGCAGAGTCTCTCCCAAAACAACTACCCAAAGGCCCCTCCCTGTGGGAAGGGAGGACCTGCTGCAGAGACAGCCTGAGAGGGAAAGATTCTCCTCTCATATGAACTCTGGACTGCATTGAGCCCCTTTATTTTTGTTTGGACTACCCGAGCAGGGGAAAGCTTGGACTGAGCTGGCCCAGGAGAAGAATCATAGAATCATAGAATCTCAGGGTTGGAAGGGACCTCAGGAGGTCATCTAGTTCAACCCCCTGCTCAATGCAGGACCAATCCCCAACTAAATCATCCCAGCCAGGGCTTTGTCAAGCCTGACCTTAAAAACCTTGAAGGAAGGAGATTCCACCACCTCCCTAGGTAACCCATTCCAGTGTTTCACCACCCTCCTAGTGAAAAAGTTTTTCCTCATATCCAACCTAAATCTCCCCCACTGCAACTTGAGACCATTACTCCTTGTTCTGTCATCTGGTACCAGTGAGAACAGTCTAGACCCATCCTCTTTGGAACCCCCTTTCAGGTAGTTGAGAGCAGCTATCAAATCCCCCCTCATTTTTCTCTTTTGCAGACTAAATAATCCCAGTTCCCTCATCCTCTCCTCATAAGTCATGTGCTCCAGTCCCCTAATCATTTTTGTTGCCCTCCGCTGGACTCTTTCCAATTTTTCCACATCCTTCTTGTAGTGTGGGGCCCAAAACTGAACCCAGTACTCCAGATGAGGCCTCACCAATGCTGAATAGAGGGGAATGATCACGTCCCTCGATCTGCTGGCAATGCTCCTACTTATACAGCCAAAAATGCCATTAGCCTTCTTGGCAACAAGGGCACACTGTTGACTCATATCCAGCTTCTCGTCCACTGTCACCCCTAGGTCCTTTTCTGCAGAACTGCTGCCTAGCCACTCGGTCCCCAGTCTGTAGCAGTGCATGGGATTCTTCCATCTTAAGTGCAGGACTCTGCATTTGTCCTTGTTGAACCTCATCAGCTTTCTTTTGGTCCAATCCTCTAATTTGTCTCGGTCCCTATGTATCCTATCCCTACCCTCCAGCGTATCTACCACTCCTCCCAGTTTAGCGTCATCTGCAGTTGCCCTCACGCTGATTCACCCCAGACTACAACACTGGGACACTTGCAGGGAGGTGGTAGGAAAAGGACCAGGGAGGGCCTACCTTAATCCTCCCTGGCTGGCAGAGATAGTCCTCAAAGGGCCCTGGTTCAGAGCCTGGTGGAGTGGGAGGGCCCTGGCTCCCCTACCAACAACCCCTCTGCAAGTCACTGGCCTAACCTCTAACCACTAGGCAGTGCTCTGCAACCAAGCAACTCTGAGAAAGGGCCATCACAAGTACCCAGCACAATAGGGCTCCAAATGCTGACTGACAGTTTAGACACTCCTGAAATAATAAATAATGATAATAAAACATGTTTACATCCTATGTTCAATTCATATGATTGAACTTTATACATTTTATCACAACCCATTTTTATGGAATTTCTTATTTATTTTTAAATTCAGTTAATAAAACAATTATTTATAAATTTTTAGTCTGTACTTTTAATCTCATGGTATCTGAAATTCAGTGAGAAACTTGGTATTGATAATTGATCAATTAAAATGAATGAATCAGTATGACACACTTCAACCTAACATAGTTAAGTATAAATTTTATATGGGCCAGCCTCACTCCTTTGTGCAAAGCAACTTTTGTATGGTACTGATAATCCCATTTTTGTGATTAGATTTAATTTTGTTAGGATAACCACAGTTTTTTTAATGTTATATTGTATCATTTGGGAATCTTTATCACTCCTGAAACTATATATGGATCTCACAAACTGAGAATAATTTTTTTAAATTCCAGGTAGACTTAGCTTGCAGGGACTCCTGTCAAAGATCTGAGGAGGAAACTGTTTCTTCTAGTGAGTCAGTTTCTTGTAATGGCCTGTTACAGTGTGTCAAATGGTAATGTCTAGAAATATCACACTCATTTCTGAAATGTTTTCAAGTGTATTCCAGAGCCGGAGGAAAACTGCAAAAATAAAACTGCAATTTTCTAGTACTTCTTAGTGTAGGTGATGGGCAGAAATAGCAAATAAATTATCAGCATATCTGAGGTATACCTCAGCTGGATTCCCAAGAAAGAAATGAAAAATACTGTCTTTGATCCCCATTTTAAAAAGGCATGCATGTAAAAGAACCACTCCATTTCCCATGATGACATGCATGAGAGGGAGTTGGTGTTAAACACAAACCAACTAAATGAAAGAATAATTTCTACTACTGTTAATTTAGAAAATCTTTTAGGGCTAGATTCACAAAGGAACTTAAGCAACTAACTGTGAAGTGCCTAAATCCCAAAATCAGGCACCACTGGTTTTCCCAATACCAAATGATGTAGGCACCTAAACTCACTTGATGCCTTAAGTTTTCACAGTAAAAGCTCCCTAGGCATCTATGTTTCTGCACTGCAGATCCACTCTAGACTTCCGAATGACTACATCGCAATGTGATGCACAAACCAGGGAAGAGGCATTGCTCTGCCTGACTTCTGTGCATCCCCTTAGTGAGTTCAGGGCCTAAGTCTGAGGTGGAAGGGGGCACCTATCTCTGCTTAGGATTGTCAGCTGTGAACCCTCTTTGGCATCAGGCACCTAAGGTACTTCCTGCAAGAAACTGGGAGAGAGCTTTGAAGAGGGACTGCATTCTGGATCTTCCACATCCAGGAGGAGGGCTCTAATCACCAGGTTATGGAGTCATTGACATTTGTTCTTTCCTTTTCTCTGGCCTAATGACTCTAATTATTTAATCCTAAATGGAACATCTTCAACAGGACAGACTGTTGGAACCGCACATTGGAACAGCCCATCGCTCAATGCTGAGGGCACTCACCTGAGTGGGGTCAATCCCTATTCTAATCTCTTCGCTCTCCCGCTATGGTGAAGAGGGAACTTGAACTGGGGGGTCTCTCACATCCCAGGTGAGTACCTTAACCACTGGGCTAAGAGTTATCAGGGAGAGGCTATTCCCACACCACCCCCCACACCTGATTCCAAGAGAGGATTTGCAGCTGAGCATCACAAGAGGAGATAAAACACCTCCCTCCAGCCCACACTTAGGTGCCAAACTCCCTGAGAGGGACAGGGCTTAGGACACACCCCTCTCCTTGGCATCTCTCACTGGCTAGCTTAGGTGGGGAGCCCATTCTGAGTTTCCTATGTCCATCCATTCATTGACTAGGAATCTCAGTGTTGCAATGCCTCGGTCCCATTGTGAATCTAGCCCATAGTGTATTTAGTCCATTGGGTGTGGGGGATAACTATGTACAGACTGTTAGTGGCCACTGTAGAAAGAAAGCTTTTTTTATTCTTTTGATGAAAATGTAATTTACCCTGGATTTTAACTGCATGTGAAAACAGTCTTTTGTGTTTGCAGGCAGAAACTAAATAATGGGTCCACAGAGATCATCAGTTATATATTTATACACACCTACTTTCTAATTATAGTAAATCAGGAATAATTGCATTGCTAATAAAGGAATTTTGCCAGTTTGGTAGGATTCTAGCATTTGACATTTACGACAAGAGTAGTAATGGAAAGTTTTTCATGAATAAAGGGCTTGTGATGGGCAAGTCATGTCTGTGACCAGTTTGATATTCAGTACATGGAGCTCAGATAAATTTCAGGAGCCTTGGGACCAAAAGAATTTCTAACCAAGGGGGTTCTTTGCCTCATTACTTCCTTTGGTGTCATGTAATTACTTCTCCTGGAGCTTAAGAGAAAGTCCCTCACAAGCTACACAGGAAGCCAATGAATCTTGAGGGAGAGGAGAAAGGTCCAGAATGTTTGGGATGCGGAAACATCCTAGCCCCTCTAGTATATGACCTATATTTTTCCAGGCTCAGTGAGCTCAGTTACCATTTTACATGAAGCCATTTCTGGAACAACTAGGTGTTAGGATATAGATATTCAGGCCTTTCGGTAAAGGCCTGTACTCTAAGAATTTAGATGTATTCTTATCACTTGGCTAGTTATAGAGGTATAAAAGAAGGAATCAAAATCACTGTCTGCCAGTGTAAGGGCCTTCTCTTACTGTGACAGTTTGAGGCCCTCTGCTTAGGCTAAGGCCTTTGGCTAAGCAGCAGAGGCAGCCGTAAGCTGGGAAGCAAATGGTCACATCCTCACATTCCAAACTAGTCACATTGAAATAAGGTGCTATTGGGCCATTAGGAATACAATCCTGTCCTGATAATGCCTAGCACCTCCAGAGAAAGGGAAGTGCCTAGAAAATGTAAAAGGAAACTTAGTTTGAGAGCATCCTGTCTGGCAAGAACTCACTTATCAATAGCTGGGATGTGAAATCCTCATTTCTGTATTGTTTTGTCATTATAGTTCCCACTTTGCTATTGATTGTCTGTATAATCTTTGTCTGGTTCTGTGATTGTTCCTGTCTGCTATATAATTAATTTTGCTGGGTGTAAATGAATTCAGGTGGTGGGATATAATTGGTTACATAATCATGTTACAATATGTTAGGATTGGTTAGTTAAATTTCAGGAAAATGATTGATTAAGGCATAGCTAAGCAGAACTCAGGTTTTACTATATAGTCTGCAGTCAATCAGGAAGTGAGGGGGTGGGGAAATTGGAATCATGTTTTTCTAAGGGCAGGAATGGGAACAGGGACACAGGTGTAAGGCTCTGTGGTGTCAGAGCTGGGAAGGAGGATACTAAGGAAGGAAACTGGAATCATGCTTGCTGGAAGTTCACCCCAATAAACATTGAATTGTTTGCACCTTTGGACTTCGGGTATTGTTGCTCTCTGTTCATGCGAGAAGGACCAGGGAAGTGAGTGGGTGAAGGAATAAGCCCCCTGTCAAGGTTCCTCCCCCACTCTGAACTCTAGGGTACAGATGTGGGGACCTGCATGAAAAACCTCCTAAGCTTATCTTTACCAGCTTAGGTCAAAACTTCCCCAAGGTACAAAATATTCCACCCTTTTGTCCTTGGATTGGCCGCTACCACCACCAAACAAATACTGGTTACTGGGGAAGAGCTGTTTGGACACGTCTTTCCCCCCAAAATACTTCCCAAAAACCTTGCACCCTACTTCCTGGACAAGGTTTGGTAAAAAGCCTCACCAATTTGCCTAGGTGACTACAGACCCAGACCCTTGGATCTTAAGAACAATGAACAATCCTCCCAACACTTGCACCCTCCCTTTCCTGGGAAATGTTGGATAAAAAGCCTCACCAATTTGCATAGGTGACCACAGACCCAAACCCCTGGATCTGAGAGCAATGAAAAAGCATTCAGTTTTCTTACAAGAAGACTTTTAATAAAAATAGAATTAGAAATAAGAAATCCCCCCTGTAAAATCAGGATGGTAAATACCTTACAGGGTAATTAGATTCAAAACATAGAGAACCCCTCTAGGCAAAAACCTTAAGTTACAAAAAAGATACACAGACAGAAATAGTTATTCTATTCAGCACAATTCTTTTCTCAGCCATTTAAAGAAATCATAATCTAACACATACCTAGCTATATTACTTACTAAAAGTTCTAAGGCTTCATTCCTGGTCTATCCCCGGCAAAGACAAAATGTAGACAGACCCACAAACCCTTTGTTTCTCTCCCTCCTACCAGCTTTTGAAAGTATCTTGTCTCCTCATTGGTCATTTTGGTCAGGTGCCAGCGAGGTTACCTTTAGCTTCTTAACCCTTTACAGGTGAGAGGAGATTTCCTCTGGCCAGGAGGGATTTTAAAGGGGTTTACCCTTCCCTTTCTATTTATGACACCCCCTAACACTAGGGATCAGAAGCGGCAGTTTATTTGACCCCTGATTATTCCTCAGGTCATTCTGGTTTGATATCCCCCGTGTCACACATTCCACTTATAAGTGGCAACTGCCTTAAGACCTGTCTTGGAGTAACACCACTTACCAATACCAAAAATGTGCACCCAGAGTGGATGAATGGCCTGAAATGATGAGGAGGTATATCCTCTTGTTGGTGCTTTTATAGCATCCTGGCCTGTGACATGGTCAAATCCCTCCTGAGTGCACTCGCAAGAGATAGAGAGAAAGGCAATCAATTAAGATGGACTCACCTACCTTAGGGTTTTGTCCTAGCTCCTAGCATGATAACTGTAATGTATTGAAAACTGTGTTAAAACTACAAGCGATCACTGTAAATTATGAGGGGTTTCCTGGTACTGCTTGTAGGTTCAGGGGCTCTGAGGGAAGCTGTGTCATCTGGGTCCTCTCAGGTAGTCTACAAAGATCCAGCAGGTAGCAAGACGGGTTGAGTTGTGCCTCTCTGCCCACTCTGTCTCTCTCTGTGTTGTTGTTGTAGGGTTCTGAAATTTAAGAAATATAGCTGGATTATAGTGCAACCTTCCAAAAAGGGTAGTTATTTTTTTCTTCTACTTCTTTTGTGTACGTCATGAACCATATGTATAATCGCTGCAGTTAAAATTAGAGCTGCTTGAGTTTTAGCCATGTCAGTATAAATGAAAAGGGGTGGCTGGCAGGGCCCCACAACAGTATTCAATGCATTATTAAATAAAAGGCAAATATATGAATTATGAGTTCAGACTATATTTCGGAGATCTGGATTCTGTTCCCAGACCATGGGTAATCACAGCAGCACTGTTCCTCAGTTTTCCTACCTGTAAAATAGTAATAATACTTCTCTTATCCTCCTTTACAAAGCATTCTAAGATCTACAAAATGAAAAGCAATAAACAAGAGCTAAGGATTATAATTAATTTGATTTTTGGTGCCAGGCTGCAGCCTCAAGTGAAAGTTAGTTAATTTTTTTGTTTGTTCATTAGCTTTTTATTCTCCTTCTCTTCTAAGCCTCTGCATGATTTACCAGTTTGTTTGTAATCTGTTCCCCAGTATTTTCATTGCTATAAAATAACAAAGGTTGCAATTTCCCTGATTTTTTCCTCTTTTCTTTCTTAGAAAACAATGTCAAATAACTGTTTAATGAGTATCTTGCTTTCTGAGACCTTTGCCTGACCCAGAAGCTATGTATCACCAATTAGAAGTGTGCATTTGTAAATTGGATGCATGCACGCATGAAGAAAATATACAGTACTTGATTGCAGCTAAACTCCGGCATGAAAACAAGGTTTGAAAAGTCAATTTGCTTATGTCTATACTACTAACATCTAGGGCAAAATAAAACAAATGTATTTCTTTGGCTTATTTTTTTCTGCTTTTAATGTCCAATCATGTGGTCAGATGGAATTAAAACTGGGCTTTTTGTTTGTCTGGTTTTTTATTTACTTTACTATAAGAGCTTTTTTTTTTTTCTTTTAGAGCAGGACTGTTGTATGAGGTACAGAAATACAGAGAAATTATCTGTGTGCGGTTTTCTTGGGATATTCTACATTGCTTATTTTCCAAAGACTCCAGAAAAATGGACACACATATCTGTCTAAAAGGATCTCAGATACTGTAGTGGAGGCAAAAGCCATAAAGTTCCAACCAGTTTTTATAATAAAACCTTATTTTAACAGAGGAATCTCAGAAAGGCTTCTGCCCTCAGTATCCTTTTATTGATACAATATGCTATATAATCTTTTATGCTATCATATCTCAGTTCTCTTATAATAGAACACATAACCTGCAGCTATACATAAAACTGCTACTTGACACTGCTGTACATGGATTACAAACCTTTTTATTATTATTATTATTAATAAAAGAATTAAGCCTGGATTAAGCATTCTCTGAAATTCAAATGCTGTAGCTAAATGCTAAAGATTTGCAAAATAAGCTTATGGGTTTGCATCTGGATGATCTGCCTCTGAATATTTGTGGTTGGAATCCAAGTCAGATGGAGAACTGGCCATCCCGCTGGCCTTAAAGATACTTGAGACTCATCCCCAGCTTAGAGTTAGAACTAATAGTCCTGTTTTATCCGTGCAGAAAACTAAAGATAATACTAAATCCTCTCCAACACTACATTTAAAAGTGAACATAAATGCTTTTTATAATATTGGGGACCTCCCACCCTGGGGGCAGTAAGGCATAGCAAAGTTGAATTGACACTTCAAACTGACACAGGGAAATCAAAGTGTCAACCAGATTGCTCTCCATTATGGAGTACTTCACAACCTGAAGTCAAAGGATATAACCACTAATAGTGCAAGCAACTAATACTGCTAAGTGCTAGTATGGGGCCATAAAGCACTTCAATACACATAAAATAACTTTATGTGCTCTAATCAGTGGGTCCATTAAGTGACATATTAAACATAAACCATAAAACAAACATGAGAACATCAGCTCTCTAATGATGTCAAACAACTAGTGAGTCTTCAGGCCAAAATCATTGTCCATGTAACAAAATGAGCTCTCCTTTTAATAAGTCTTTTTCTGTACCATTAGCGCTTCAGAGCAGAACACTTCAACCATATGAGGCCTCCCTGGGGGGAGGGATAGCTCAGTGGTTTGAGCATTGGCCTGCTAAATCCAGCGTTGTGAGTTCAATCCTTGAGGGGGCCATTTAGGGATCTGGGGCAAACATTGGGGATTGGTCCTGCTTCAAGCAGGGGGTTGGACTAGATGACCTCCTGAGGTCCCTTCCAACCCTAACCTTCTATGATTCTCTTTCTCTAATCTTTGAATTATCCCTCATTTTTACTTTCCTTATCCTCCAATTTTACTTTCCTTGTCAGAGCTGAGTCAAATCGGCATCCCAAAATGAGAACACTTTCTCTCTAGGAATTACTGAGAGCATAGCTGAGTAGAGAGCTCCTTCCTCAGCAAACTGCTCTGTCAATGAGCACTCTTCATACTTTTCAGACTGCATAACAGGACCAATATGTAGAAAATGTCCAGATTTAGAACTGGTAAGCCAGGGGAGTTCTATGCTACCTGAGCTCCCAACACTCCTCCAATCCTGTGGCCACAACTGTGGAGACCATAGCCCTATTTTCCTTTTCATTCAGACTATGTTCCCTCCCTCCACAATGAGCTAGCATATACTTATTTTGTTCTTTTTTCATAAATCGTTCCCTCCATCCCTTGATCATTTTTGTCACTTACCATTTGTCACTATGTTTTTGTTTAAGTTGACAGCAGGCTGACTAAGCACATGTGTAGGCCTATCACATGTTGCCACCATGTCCTCCCAGATAACCCTATGCCTTCCTCATCAGCACAACTTTCACCCATCCACTGCTGTTAAAATCCTCCTGGGTTTAATTCCATGATAGTACAAAAAATGTCCTCTTCGCTGCCCACCTCTACAAATGCAGGTGTCCTGGTTTTCACTCTAAAAAGCAGTTTGTGTTAATCTTCCCCATACTGTTTGCTACCTTCACTAATCACATATCAAAATGTAAAAAGAACAGGAGTACTTGTGGCACCTTAGAGATTTAACAATACAAGAATAACAAATTTATTTGAGCATAAGCTTTCGTGGACTACAGCCCACTTCATCGGATGCATAGAATGGAATAGATAGATAGATTAGATAGAGAACATGAAAAGGTGGCAGTAGCCATACCAACTGTAAGAGGCTAATTAATTAAGATGAGCTATTATCAGCAGGAGAAAAAAACTTTTGTAGTGATAATCAAGATGGTCCATTTACACATTTGACAAGAAGGTGTGAGGATCCTTAACATGGGGAAATAGATTCTATAAGTGTAATGACCCAGCCACTCCCAGTCTCTATTCAAACCCAAGTTAATGATATCTAGTTTGCATATTAATTCAAGCTCAGCAGTTTCACGCTGGAGTCTGTTTTTGAAGCTTTTCTGTTGCAAAATTGCCAAACTTTAAGTCTGTTACTGAGTGACCAGAGAGGTTGAAGTGTTCTCCTACCAGTTTTTGAACGTTATGATTCCTGAGGTCAGATTTGTGTCCATTTATCCTTTTGCATAGAGACTGTCTGGTTTGGCCAATGTACATGGCAGAGGGGCATTGCTGGCACATGATGGCATATATCACATTGGTACACCTTTTCATGTTCTCTGTATGTACATATATATCTTCTTACTATATGTTCCATTCTATGCATCCGATGAAGTGGTCTGTAGCCCACAAAAGCTTATGCTCAAATAAATTTGTTAGTCTCTAAGGTGCCACAAGTACTCCTGTTTTTTTGTGGATACAAACTAACACGGCTGCTACTCTGAAACATATCAAAATGTAGAGCCTGATCTTCCAAAGGGATCTAAAAGTTAAATCCTTATTAGTATGCAGAATCCCATTAAAATCAGTGGAAGTCCCTGAGAGTACTAGGATGTCACAAAGGGCTCCAGGTGGGCACATCAGGGCCTTAGATGGTAAGGTCAGCTCAGCAGAAGAGTGCCCATGTATGTCTAGTGACCTGCAGTGTCCAGGATGACTAGATTAGGATAATGCCTTACTATTTAAAAAAGTTTGTGGACATGAACAAAATGCGAATGAAACACTGTTTTGCTCACTCAGGTCTTATTCCAACTAAAGTTGATTTTGAATGCATTTAACATATATGTCTAGTGTTTCTCACTCTAGAATGTAAACTAAAAATAAAAACAAAACAAATAGAACTTTATATCACACTAAATACAGACTATTTCTATATTTGAAAATTTACTGAGAATTCAAGTCAAATACTGCAAGTCCCATACAGCCCAGTAACCCACAAAATGAAATCCATGTCTTCCTGAGGTCAGAAAACTTTAGAGGGAAGTAATTTTTAAAAGATTATGTAGAATGAATAGAAATCTCTAAGGCCAACATATCCAAACCTGAAGGCATACAGTTTGGCACATAAATCCAGCACAACCAGATCTAAAACTCCATTGAAGTCAACTGGAGTCTTTCCACCAACTTCAATGAGCTTTGGATCAATACCCTAGGTAGCTCTAAATATATATATATATATTTTTAAAAAACAGTATTTGTAATTTCAAGCCTGGAATCAAAAATCGAAAATACCCTCATTATATGCCCAAGTGAGATGGGGCCATGGGGAGTAAATCATACATTTCTATCCTAACCTAACTTTATATCTAAAAAGTGGTTTCTGCCATATATGATTGTGAATATCACATTCTGAATGTAAACAGAGGCAGGGCTGTGTTCCTGGTCATGGGGACAGGCAGTCCTAATGCCTCTGCCCACTTTTCAAAAACAGAGATGGCTGGGCTATAGTAAATTTATGAATCAGTTATTCATTAAAAAAATTGTCAAAATTGCCATATTTATTTGATCAGTTTTATGCAGAACTCTGCAGGCAGCAGTGAAATGGACCAGAATTATGTCAATTTTTCTCTAATGCTGCTTGGCAAATCTAGTTTAGTTTAAGGCATGCCCTGAACTATTCACAAGAGAGGAATACCTAAAAATACAAGGGTAGAGTATTGCAGATTTTATTCTCAGTTAAGACTTTCTGAGGTGAAGGTGGTCTCTTGCTTCTCCCTCCCTTCTTCCATGGAGAAATGGTCAAAGCTGGATACGTTGAGCCAAAGCAAGGGCAGGAATTCCAGCACTTCATACTAGCATTTGGGGTAGAGGCATGGGCTTCTCATCTTGATGATGCCTCTGGTCTTCACTGAAGGCAGTGTCTCATTCTTTGTATTGACTATACCAAAATTAGCAGACCCAGATCCTTATTTGCTACATTGGAGCTACACCAATTTACACCAGCTGAAGGTCTGGGGCAGTTACAGCTCTCTGGCTATGATGGGTCTAGTATATTTTCCATGCCTGAAATGGCAAATTTTGCTGCTGATCTGCAGCCACTACACAGAAGACATTAGGGTTTTGTTACTCATTTTAAATGATTTCTGCAATTTTTTAAAAATTATTTAAATATATTCAAATGAAATACAGAGAATTATATGAAGGGAGGTGTTTTAATTAACTAGTGGAGATCTGGAATATCGTATCATTTTTATTATTGAATATTCACACAGAGGCAGAGAGAATCCTAGAAGTGTTTTCCATAGCCTAATGTTTGATTTCAGAATATCTATGAATGACTTATGGTGGGATTGTGGATAGGTCTGTACAAATCTTTTGCTTCAGATGTGAAATCCAGTCAAACGTAGGTTGGATTCAAGGTCTGAAGTGTTCCCATGAATGTATGTGGAGAAGAGCAACACATTCGCAATATTTTCAAGGCTACTGATGACAGAGACAAGAGGCCACCTCACCCAGATGAAAGAAATAAGAGGATGCAGGTCACCAGGCCATTCTTGAAGACACACATAAACCCAGAGAATCTTAGGAGGAGGCCCAAAGTATGTGGGCAAAATGCTGGCCTTACTGAACCCAATGGGAGTTTTACCATTGACTTCAATGGGGCCAGGATTACATCTTGTGTGTTTAACATGGATGCCTTATTGGAGTTGTTCTAGGTGATACTGCCAGCCCAGAGCACACAGCCAACACTCCAACACTCCTGCATTCCTAAATCCTTTTTGAAAATTATTCTTAGGCTCTTAAATCAATTAGGTGTTGCAACTATGAGTGCCACAATGCCTAAATACCTTTAAAAATCTGGGCTCTAATCCATTAGAGCTAAATCTTCAATACAGCCGGGGTTTGAAAGGTAATCCATGACATATTTCTTGTTAGAAGCTGAACATCTATCTCTAGATTTCAATATTTAATGCAACACATTTCCAAGAGACTGTGCTCAGATACGTCAGTGATGGATATTTTTAAAGAGCAGAGTTCCTGATCTTACAAAGCACATAAGCATGGTTTTAACTTTAAAACCATTCAGATCAGTGGACCTATTCATGCTTTGCTGGATCTGGAACTCAGATTCCAATCACTTGTGTGCATAAATGTATGTGTTCGCAGGACCAGGGCCTAAATGTTAAAGTGACTGACAGAATCTTGTCCCAGAATTTAAAGTGAGCCTACCTGCTATTTTTACTGATCGTATTCCTAAAGAGGTCTGTACATAAAGTACATCTGGAGAAATGGCTGTGTTCACTTCCTACGCTATCCACCTGGCAGAATGTAATGTAGCATCTGTCACTCCAGATGACCTCCTGCCCCAGGGCTGATTGTCACATTTGGCTAAAAGTTTAGTTTCTGTGCCCTTAATCATAAAATCTCTCTTGTAAAATCACCCTTCACTTTCGAGCACAAGCATTGCTTACCTTGATGATGGTGTTGCTGCTTGTATTCAATATCTATTGATCACCTTATTTTTTCCTCCATCTTAATAAGGGGTGTGTTTTTGTAGCCAAGCTCTTGAGCACATGAACATCATAAAGATGAGGCACTCTTTGCCCTGGGAAAGGTTGAAGAGCTTGAACAGCTGTGGATGGGATAAAAATAATAGCTTCAAAATTCCAAATGTTCTGTACAAAAGATCTAAAGGAACAGTGTGCTGCATTAAAATGCTCTCCCCACGGAGTAGTAGGATTCACAAGAGTAGTCATCAGCCAACTCTCCATAGGATGGCTTCTGTTTACTGTGATGGTTAATTGGAATATACTTCTGTAAAACCCACCTATAACATTCTGGTATGTTATTTGTACTTGAAAAGTAGCAAAGTATTATCAATAGAATCCCAATAATGCTTTTACGTGCAACCCCAAACTATGAATCTGATTACAATTTAATATGACAACATTTTAGGTCCAGTGTATACAAATTGTGAAATTTGAGGATTTCAAACAAGTTTGTAGAGATGTATAAAGCCAAAATTTCATCTTAAGTTATATTTGTATAGTTCAGCATTAAGGTATATGAAAGCTTTAAGGTATATTCATGGTTAAAGCATTTTAGATACATTTCAATAATAAAAGTGCCAAATTATGCCAGCCTCATTTATGTTACATTTTAACGTAAGCCCCATCCTGCAAAATTTCATGTACATGCTTTCCTTTATGCATTGAAAGTAGTCCAATAGAAGTCAACAGGACAACTTACGAAGCATAAAACTGAATGTGCGCATTGTCTTTGCAGCATCAGGGCCTTAATTCATGGGACCTACTTTTGACTCAGTTTGAGCAAGAGTAACAAAATCTGACCTTAATGTAACAGGACTTTTGTTACCAGGCTACATTTGTACAAAGCTACACCTGACCAAAATGCATGAAATATACTGTGGCAAACAAAACAAGAAATTCCACATGTAACAGCAAATTGCACATTTTGAGAACAAAATTACCATTTTGCATATGCAGTCTAAGTACATTTACTTTTCAAAAATGTAGCCCTCTTAAAAATAAACAAACACAAAACCCTCAAATATTTTCTACACACAATATGATTAGGGATAAACTATGTCTATGCTGTGCACTATCCTAATGATGAAGGCAACACGCCCAGAAAAACTCATTTTATGCCCATCTCATCTCCAAAAGGAAACATTTCAGTCAATGGACAGTGGAATTATTCTGTCCATCATCCAAAACCAGCTCAATTTAAGTACTATGCATAAGTCTTTGCAGGCTAGATTGGAGCCATAGTTTGGATACAATCAGATTAGATTAGATTCAATCAGCCCAAGGTAACCATTATTTAGGAGATATTTGAAAGCATAAAAATTGAAGCAGTACTAATTGAAATGGTTTGCTGCATTGGCCTAACATCTAAATTGCCTTTCTTACTCTTAGATACATATGGGTCAAGTCCCCTTGCAGGTTCCCCCAAAGGCACTCTCTTTCAGTAGACTTAGCATCCAAATGTCTGTGCGACCACCTCAGTAGAAAAACCACATTCCTCCTTTGTAAAAGAAAAATCATAGTTGGATTCAACACAGATGCTATGTTGTGACTTTTGCTGGGGCCATTAGCAGGTTCCCAACTATCCTGCACATGCTCAAAGAAATATATAAAGCCAAAGCTTCCAATACTAACCAACTTTCAAATGGAAAGCATATGGGAGGCAGTGGTAATCCAAAGACTACTGAAGACAATGGGGAAAAAAAATTCCTTTAACGTCTTTGGATCAGACTCATGGAATACAATGAAAAATTATCCATGTGTTGTCTGGTTTCCCTTCAGTTGGACCTGAGAAGATAAGAAAAGTTGTGTCTAGGGGCTGCTTCCAGAAACCTTGTTTCAGACCATATTCACTTCCTGTAAAAAATATTTTTGTAGATACGAGGCTGGAATGTAGATTAGCCAAAACCATTAAGATTTACATCATTATTAGTAATTACTGTGTAATGCATGGATGTAGGTCTGGAATGGTCTTAGAGGAAGCATTTTGTGTGCCTGGTTATATACTTTATTATGTAATGTTTACTTTTGTATACTCAGTTTAATGCATAATAGGCCATGTAATGAGAAGGAAGGTAAAGGACAATTGCTATACTTCACAGCCATTTTGTTAGTGGTGGTCAAGTTCGATCAGTCAGAAATAGCAGCTACAAATGGACACTGCTAGACAGAGTCTGAATAGTACAATCTTTTCCCAACAGATCAAGCTCTCTCTTGGACATTCTTTTCGAATCTAGAAGTTATGCCTCAGCAAGGAAAAGTTCTCTGTCAAACACCTTTCAGGTGAAGGTTATATTGCCATATACACAAGTAAGGTGGAACAGATGTGGCTATTATTGTGGAAAGAATTTGTGTTCTTAGTTAAGAGAGACCATCCTTCTTTAGAGAATTTATATGTCTGATACTGGGACTAGCTGCAATTATTGTTATACATGCTGTAGATGTGTAACTTAGTTATAATATCCCAGTTGGACACTATTTTTAATTGGAAATATCTGTGCTGAAACAGAATTCAGGTCTCAAGTGCAAAACATGTGGTTACTTTATGTTCTGCATTGAATTTTAATCTTATCAAATTCATTGCATAAATATATAGAATATATACAAAATGCTACTACTGCTCCATAATATGTGAAGCCTACCCAATTTCAGTATTTTATTCATATATGGTAAAGACATGGATGAGCCAGATCAAAGAACTACTGCCTACCCAATTACTATATTATTGAAAACTTCCACTATATCCAACCCTCAACAAAAATGTTGGAATAATACTATCAGAGCTGAAGTGAACCCATTCACTGCCCAGAAAACTGGATAAGCAATGATTCTTCATCTGCGGCTTAACTTAACCCTGGGTTAAACCTGCCTCATATTTCCTATTATTCCATCCAGTTTTCAGCAGATCTATATCTCTGCTAAATGTAGATCATCAGACACTCTGGCTCATAGCCTAGTTCAAGACTAACACCACCTCCTTTGTAGAGAGACAATTTCCCCCTAGAAATATATTTACTAAGGTTGGCCAGAAAACAAGAAGTCCATTACATGAAAAAATGTCACATTTTGGCATTTGTTTCCATTCTAATGCAGAATGAAACTGATAGCTTTTGAAAGGGATGGAGGAAGAGGAGAGAGAGAGAGAGAGAGAGAGAGAGAGAGAGAGAGAGAGACCAGAAAAGCCAATGGCCCAGTATATAGGTGACTCTGGTTCAAGTCCATGGCCTGAATTAAGCAGAGCAGGGACTTGGACCCAGTTGTCCCACAACCTGGGTGAATGCTCCAGTTGACTATTATGGGTTGTTGTCCCTCTGACTAAAAATTCCACCCAACCTAAGAAATGGCTTCAACAGACTGGCATTTTCTGACAAAAACAATTCCTGGCTAGCTGCATTGTTTACAAAGTTGCCCTATGGTCTTCCACATGCACTTTTACTAGACTAAAGGCACATTTTCCTCCACAGCTGCAGCATTTATCAGAACTTTGTTCTAGTTTGTGTGGTCAAGAAGAAATCCAACTGCATTATCCACAGAGAATACTACATAGACCCATCTAATTGAAGACTGCCTTTGTCCACTTGGAGAACAGAAATCATTTACATCAAGGAAAGTTATTTCTTCAACAAAAAAGAAAAAAGTCAATATCAAATGCCCCACTCCTCGCTGGTGTTCTGTTGTCTTGTCTGTTGGCTTGATATTGGTCTACTCCTGAAAGGTATCTCTTGTGGACAGCCTCTGTTAGGAGATTAGAATCTGTGTTTTGTAGCTAAAAATCTATTGGGCCACTGACATCAATGGAGTTACACTGATTTACACCAGCTGAGAATCAGTCTCCTCTTTTCAACTAGCTGAAGTGAAACTCTGTCATTTCTTTCATTTCATTCCATCCAAGTGATCCTCACTCTCCAGTTGGAATGACATTCAGCTGAGAATGTTAACAGGAGCTACAAGACTATTTGAGTAGGGACTCAAAAAGTTTGATATTTCATTGGTCACTTATGCCTGTTCAAGTGTGACAGAGGAAAGAATGCAAGTATCTACAGAATGAGCTTATCCATCAGAGAAATACCATTTATAGGCAAAGAAAATAGTCTCTTCTCTTCTCCATCTCTAATAATGTAGCTGAGCTAGAAATACATAGCAAAGTTTTCTTTCTTCTTCCTGTCTTTTGAAATTTTTAAATATTCTTTTATATCTCACTATCTCAGTTGACTTTTCATCTTTTTGTCACCACCTGTCTACTTCTTCTCCGGTTCAGATATAACAACAGTAGCTCAAACATTGAGCATGAATTCCATCTTTTCCTTCTATTGTCCATTGTTAACTAGCTGTTAAGTAGCCATACACAATGAATGAAAAGAGGCTCCATTTGATTATTCAATTTTTCTCCTGGAAAAAAAATAGCTTCTCTATTATATATAAATTTCATAACTCATCACTGGATGAGAATAAGTAATAAGTTCTACGTTCACAATCTATTATTAAACCCATATTATTAGAGTACAATACATTTAGTGTGGGAGATTAATTAACAAATATTCTTATGAGATTATTATAATAGTTTGTGTGTGACTTATAGATTTAAATTATATAATAAACCAATCATCCTGCTAAAATAACAAATGACCAGCAGAACACTAAACCTTGGCACTCTCATGACATAGATTGGGAAGTTAAGACTCCAAATCTCCTTGAATGTCAGCTGTATAGAGTGGTCTACTTGGTGATGGAGAAATACATACAAAATACCTGGGACTTATTCTCCACTGCCTTGCACCTTGTGTGGTCACTTACTCCTGTGCAAAATGCTACCAAATCAAAAGGTCATCCTTTTTGCACACAGGAAAATGAGTACAGAAGGCGCAAGACACTGGAGAATCGGATTTCCTATCACCTGTTTGTAGATTCTTGTCCTCCAGCAGAAAGGAAAACCATTGACTTCAGTGGGACTTAAACACAAGCTTCCATGCTTCCATGTTTTGGGGTCTATGCTTGGCAGTAAATGTGTGTAAGATTAGACCTTACAATTGCAGCCCTTCTTCTTTAGCTCACTGCATCATAGTCTGTGACTCCAGGGTCATTCCCCATGGTTTTTTCCCCTGCAACCATGAAATATTATAGTTTGTATAAGTTGTGGACTGAGCACAGGACTCTGAGTTTTTATTCTGGCTTTGAAAGTAAGGCTATGGCCAACTTATTTAAACTCTCTAGGTAAGGTTCTCTATTTCTTTGCAGCTTGTGTAGTCATTTACATCTGTGGGAAAATGAGCACAAAGAGCATGCAAGACATGACCACCAGTACAAGTGAGTGAAAAATACTGATTTGGTGGCATTTTACATGCCGCCTCCACTTTGCACAGGTGTGAATGTTTACAAGAGGTGCAAGTCATTGCAGAATTAGTTCCTCTGTCTCAATCTGATGACTGACAGAAGTGCAAGTCTGGTGACCAAGGCTATTCTTTCCTTATCAAAAAGGATTTCTAGTATGATAATAGTTCACAATAGAGTTTCTTATTAGTATGTTTCTTATCTTATCCTTTAATACTGATTATTTAGGTTTCTTATGTCACTGTTTCTTTTTCCCTAGGAGCTTTGTGTACAAATTGTCTCTTCCACAGAAGAAACACTGTTCCTACTATCTGTCTGCCACAGTGGAAGACAGGGAAAAATCTGTCCCTGATTTTTCAAGCACAAAGAGACAAATTCTTCATAATCCCGAACAGATTTACATGCATTTTTACCACTGTGCCCTTCTTAAATTAAAAAAGTAGCATTAAAAATAAGTTTTATGTTTTCCTCCAAAGAAACATCAAATTAAAAAATTAGAAACATTTGTCTTTCTATAGCAGCTCAAATGAATTCTTTCCTGGGTATCTGGCTGGTGAATCTTGCCCATATGCTCAGGGTTCAGCTGATCGCCATATTTGGGGTGGGGAAGGAATTTTCTTCCAGGGCAGATTGGAAGAGGCCCTGGAGATTTTTCGCCTTCCTCTGTAGCATGGGGCACAGGTCACTTGTTGGAGGATTGTCTGCTCCTTGAAGTCTTTAAACCATGATTTGAGGACTTCAATAGCTCAGACATAGGTGAGAGGTTTATCACAGGAGTGGGTGGGTAAGATTGCGCTGTGCAGAAGGTCAGACTAGATGATCATAGTGGTCCCTTCTGACCTTAATATCTATGAATAAGTCTATGAATAAATGACATTTTTTTTAAAAGAAGAATTTTAGGATATCCATGAAGATCCTGTCTTAGCAGTACCCAGTCATTTAGATTGTTCTCTTATGGGTCTATTCAATAATAAATATTTTCCAATTTCTAATTAAATTGTCTCTGCATCCAACAGGTTTCCTGAGCATGAAAAACCCAAGCCCTCCACCTGCAAACCGATTATGTGGATTCATCAGAATTTTCGTTTTTATGGTTCCCTTCACAGGTAGGTAGGTAGGTAATTTTGGGGTGTAAAGCTGGAGTAGTACACAATCAGTTACAACAGTGGACATAGCCCCTGGGTAAAAATAAATAACCTCACACAGCATTATTTTTTATTTTTAAAATATTATTACTTACTCTCTTGCCACAAGTCAATTTCCACTATCACTTCAGTGGCTTTGGTTAATCTGAATTGCGTTTACTATGGTGAATCTTGAAATGGCCAGGACTTACTGGTCTGATTGGTAGCGTAGCTTTTTCCAGTACTCACCTCCACTGGAATGATGTATTAAGGCTTTTGTGTACATACAATCGAGAGAAACAATGTAGCCCACACAACTCCAATATTCTCTAACACTCAGCTTCTGCATACAGAGCTAAACTGTGAACCCATTACTCCCACTGGTATGCAGTCACTCATACAAGCCAGCCCACTGATGTCAGTACCAGAGGGAATGAGAGTTTCATAATCTCGCCCACAGCAAATAGGGGTAAGAAAGGTCATATTCTTTTTCATTGCTGATGAGGGAAAAGCACTGACGATCTAATGGAGCATTCTTAGATTTCTAGGATTTTTAAACTTAGACTCCTCAGTCGGGTAGAGGATTTATAGATATGCAGCTTAAGAGATCTGAAGAGCTTCTAACACCTGCAGCCACTGAGACACTTTGTTGCAGAATAGAGCCCTCAGAGAGCTGTTTTCTTCCACTTGTCTTTAATCATTCTTCTGTTTTCCCCTAATGAAAAATAAATAAAGGTGCCACTTGCATTTCATTCCTTCCCTTCCGGGTATGTCACTTGCCATGTGACAGTGGCAAAGAGGCACAGAAAAAGTTGTTTTCTTCTCACATTTCACAAGAATCTTTACTAGGATAAGGAAAACAATACTATCCCTAAAGCTATTATTTTTCTCTCTTTCTCTGCTTCACAGTTGAGCTAATGTTAGAGCTTTCCCTAGTCTCCCTCTTGCCTGGCTTCCTACTACTGTTTTAAAGAAAAAATCCTTGCCTTTCTGGTTCCATTCTGGTTCCAGTAATATGTGTATCTTCCAAGATGCTATTATTGGTTGTTGTTTTTTTCAAGAAGCATGCCTGCCACCTCTAAGGATTTTTACTTCCGTTATTTTTAACTTCAGGGCCGTATTGACAAACCTCATTATATTGAAATTTCCCTTTCTAAAGTTTAGTGTCACTGTGTGCCTTTTTGGACTCCTACTTCCTCTACCAAAGATATTGAGCCTAAATATATTATTGTTCCTATTACTTGGTGGCTCAGCTACTCTCTCTTTTTGAATTAGCTCTTGTGTGGCACTGTACTTTAAGGCAAGAATAGCCTCTTGTATTCTCTAGAACTAGTTGTTCCAAGAAGCAATTGTCAAGAATATGTCTCTTAAGTTTGTCCCATTGTGCTGTTTGACTAGTTTATTCATAGATTTTAAGGCCAGAAGGGACTATCAGATCATCTAGTCTGATATCCTATATATCACAGGCCATAGAACCTGCATTAAGCCCAATAATTTGTGGCTGACTAAAGCATATCTTTCAGAAAGCCACCCAGTCTTGATCTAAATACATCAAAAAATGGAGAACCCACCACTTCCCTTGGCAGTTTGCGCTAATGGCTAATCACCCTCACAATTAAAACAAAAAACAAAAAACCTGTCTGGTTTCTAATTTGATTTTTCTGTCTTTAACTTCCAGTCATTACTTTATGTTATGCCTCTCTCTGCTAGATTAAAGGACCCTCTAGTACCTGATATTCTATCCCCGTGAAGTTACTTATACACTGTAACCAAGTCACCACTTCATCATTTTGGTAAACTAAACAGATTTTTCTTTTTAAGTCTCTCACTGTAAGGCATTTTCCCTACCTATTGAGTCATTTCTGGCGATCTTTTTGCACCCTTGCCACTAAATGTGGATAGTTGAAATCCCAAATATGAAAAAATTTCTCAGATTTGCTCCCTGTGATGTCTTTCTCAACATTGTTCACTCAATTCCTTTTCTTCATATAGAGCCTGGTAATAAGAATGTGGTGTGAGTACCATTAATGCTCATGTCACAACAAGTCAACTGAGCTTAGAACCAGCTGAAAATGCCTCCTGTTTCTTCTGATCTGAGAACTTTGATCAATCTCATTTATATATAATGTCCTGGTGCAACTATGTCCAATAAAATAGATGCTGTTTACTACCCTTTTTCTTTATCCAGTTTTATCAAGATATGATCTCCTGGTTTATACTTGGGTAAGCTTCTTGGTGCATTCTGAGAGTTTCTGAGAGTTAATTAACACCATTTGAAATTTGGTATATCAGGCTCCCATGCGTTAAGCAGAGTCACTTACAACAAAGATTTACTCTCAGGTTGGAAATATTGCTCTGATCTGTCCACACATATGTAACTGAGATGGACTTAACACCAATGACTGCCATGGGAGTTGTCCTACAATTTGGCAGAGATATTTATGTCTTTTGTTGTAGAATTCTCTTAGCAAATTGTTCTCTCTTCCTGTCCCTTTCTGTGTAGGTAATGAGGGCACAAAGCAAGATACTTGAAATCATCCACTAGCTTGGAATTCAGAGTTGGCAAATTCTGGCCTGTTGTCAGTGACTACCGGTACTTCTTCCAGAATGTGAAAATGAGAAAAAATACTTATATCTTTTCTGTGACCTGTTGACTTGTAAGTCAACTAGAAAACAGGATTTCTATAAATCTAAAGAAAAGTTAATGGCAACCACAGAAATACATTCTATTTCTTTATGCAGGGTATTACGCTTTTCTAACACATATTGGGTAATTCTGAGGGTTTCTATTCATTTATACTATGACTCCTTCTTGCAGTTTAGATCCTGCCCTATGTTGGACTATAACACAGATCTTAGTACTTGCTCCAGCATTTTGTGAAGCCATGGTGTCTTTCTGCATTCTATCTAATATCATCCTGCAAGTACTATGGGACTGCAATATGATTGCCATAGGGAATCATAAATTTCACTTCAGAGAGTTCCCCTCACATTTCATAGATGCTACAGATTGCTTATGGGATTCCATATAAGTATCAAACTTATCTTAAAAATAATTAGTAAAATGGCTATTTTAATCCATTTTGATTTCTGGGGTGAAACTGACAGGCCACTCAAAATGTATTTCTAGATTATCCTTGCCTCTGGAGAATATGTGTGATCAATAATGTTCCTTGATAAGGTATCAATAACCTTAACTTCCAAGATACCTATCATCATAACTTAATGTTTTTATTGCTGCATCTACCCACTGTGCTAAGCACTGTACAAACATAATGAAAAGACAGTCCCTGCTCCATATCGCTTCATAGGTTGCAATCTCATTAAATGCATGAGCAATGTTTGACATCTATGGGTCTAGAGTCCAGATTTTCAAAAGGTACACTCAAGATGCAGATAGACACCTAACACTTAGTGAAAAGAAAAGGAGGACTTGTGGCACCTTAGAGAATAACCAATTTATTTGAGCATAAGCTTTCGTGAGCTACAGCTCACTTTATCGGATGCATACTGTGGAAAGTGTAGAAGATCTTTTTATACACACAAAGCATGAAAAAATACCGCCCCCCACCCCACTCTCCTGCTGGTAATAGTTTATCTAAAGTGACCACTCTCCTTACAATGTGTATGATAATCAAGTTGGGCCATTTCCAGCACAAATCCAGGTTTTCTCACCCCCCCCCCCCCGCACACACACACACAAACCCACTCTCCTGCTGGTAATAGCTTACCTAAAGTGACCACTTTCCTTACAGTGTGTATGATAATCAAGGTGGGCCATTTCCAGCACAAATCCAAGGTTTAACAAGAACGTCTGGGGGGGGGGAGGGTAGGAAAAAACAAGGGGAAATAGGTTACCTTGCATAATGACTTAGCCACTCCCAGTCTCTATTCAAGCCTAAGTTAATTGTATCCAATTTGCAAATGAATTCCAATTCAGCAGTCTCTCGCTGGAGTCTGGATTTGAAGTTTTTCTGTTGTAATATCGCAACTTTCATGTCTGTAATCGCGTGACCAGAGAGATTGAAGTGTTCTCCGACTGGTTTATGAATGTTATAATTCTTGACATCTGATTTGTGTCCATTTATTCTTTTACGTAGAGACTGTCCAGTTTGACCAATGTACATGGCAGAGGGGCATTGCTGGCACATGATGGCATATATCACATTGGTGGATGTGCAGGTGAACGAGCCTCTGATAGTGTGGCTGATGTTATTAGGCCCTGTGATGGTGTCCCCTGAATAGATATGTGGGCACAGTGATCACTTTAGATAAGCTATTACCAGCAGGAGAGTGGGGTTGGGGGAGGTATTTTTTCATGCTTTGTGTGTATATAAAAAGATCTTCTACACTTTCCACAGTATGCATCCGATGAAGTGAGCTGTAGCTCACGAAAGGTTATGCTCAAATAAATTGGTTAGTCTCTAAGGTGCCACAAGTACTCCTTTTCTTTTTGCGAATACAGACTAACACGGCTGTTACTCTGAAACCTAACACTTAGCGGGATTTTCAAAATCACCAGGGCACCTAACTCCCATTTATTTTAATGAAAATTAGGTGCTGTGACAAAGTTCCTCTGCCTTTGGTGGGTTCTGCGCTTTCTGGCGGATTTGCTCACCTCAGAGGTTTATGGCAGTCCTCAGTTTGGCTCCTTTTGTTAATGGCACAAACCTGCTGTTCACTCGGCTAACCTCATCACTGGCCAGCATGGGGAAAAGGAGAACAATCCCTGCACTCTCTGATGGTCCACCTAATGAGTCAGGGGACAGGCCAGAGACCTTCCCTTCTGGTGGGACCCACAGTCCAGATCAACTCCTCTTATATCAAATAGGGAATTGGGGGGATGGGGAGAACCCGGGCCTGCCCTCTACTACAGGTTCCAGCCCAGGGCCCTGTGGACTGCAGCTGTCTATAGTGTCTCCTGTAACAGCTGTATGACAGCTACAATTCGCTGGGCTACTTCCCTATAGCCTCCTCCCAACACCTTCTTTGTCCTCACCACGGACCTTTCTCCTGATGTCTGATAACGCTTGTACTGCTCAGTCCTCCAGCAGTACGCCTACTCACTCTCAGCTTCTTGCACGTCTCTTGCTCCCAGCTCCTTGCATGCACCTCACTAACTGAAGTGAGGTCCTTTTTAAAACCATGTGCCCTGATTAGCCTGCCTGTCCTAATTGATTCTGGTAGCTTCTTAATTGGCTCCAGGTGTCCTAATTAGCCTGTCTTAATTGGTTCCAGCAACTTCCTGATTGTTCTGGAACAGCCCATTATCTTACTCACGGAAAAGGGATCTGCTTAATCTGGGGCAATATATCTACTTTCTATCACTCTCCTGTAGCCATCTGGCCTGACCCTGTCTCAGTGCCTAAGTTCTTGTGTAAATTCCAATAGGCCTTTGCATTCCTAAATAACTTTGACAATCTGCTCCTAGATCTTTACTGTTCATTAATGTACCAAAGGGTTTGTGGCCTTTCACTAGCATGACATTATCAAGATTCTGCAGATTTCTTTTGAACTTCTCATATGCTGATGTGCACACCAAACTTTCATTCAGTTTGGTTTCACCTGGCCTCTGAACCCAAAAGACATCTAGAACTACATGTTGCAGGCTTCCACTCATATCCATGTAACCAGGACAGTACTTAAGGCCTGATCAACACATAGATTTTGACCAGCATAACTATTTTAGTTAAGAGTATAAGTTTTTACCATATAGTTATATCAGTACAACCCCTATTGGTAACAGTTATACTGTTATAAAGATGCCTTACATGGGTATATCTAATTCCCCTTCCCATATGGTATTATAGTAGTATAGTGACTTTTATATTGGCATAGCTGCATCTACATGAGGGGGGGTATTTTACCACTTTATACAGTACAGATACATTTCAGAGTAACAGCCGTGTTAGTCTGTATTTGCAAAAAGAAAAGGAGTACTTGTGGCGCCTTAGAGACTAACCAATTTATTTGAGCATAAGCTTTCGTGAGCTACAGCTTCATCCGATGAAGTGAGCTGTAGCTCACGAAAGCTTATGCTCAAATAAATTGGTTAGTCTCTAAGGTGCCACAAGTCCTCCTTTTCTTTTTGCAAGTACAGATAAAGTGGTACAACTTTCTAGCACAGACAAGGCTTTACAGTATAAATAGCATGGCCTTTTTGAGGAAATAGTAGATATGAATTTGCTCCAACATGTTATCATACCAAGAAATAGCAGCTGTTCTGATACATTTTAGGTGGTGTCAGGTGACTGGGACGAGGGCAGTCTAGTCCAGTGGTCAGAGCAGGTGTCAGGCTTAGTGGTCGGAGCAGGCATATCAGACTAGGAGAGGTTCAAGGCAGAGGCAGGACAAAGGCAAAGCTGGATGCAAGGCAGGAGCAGCAGAACAAAGTAATACAGGAGCAGGCACAGTGGTGGGCATGAACACTGAGCAGCCAGTGAGGTGCTGCTGGCTTAATAAAGGCATTATACAGAGGCTGATTTAAGAGATACAGTAGTTACATTCCACAGTTAGAAGTTCTGCAGTTTCATATTTGAGTTTCCTCAAAACAATTAGGTAAATACCATATGGTTGTGGTGACTTATTAATGTTTAATTTATCAATTTGTTCTAAAACCTCCTCTAGTAATACCTCAATCTTGGACAGTTCCTCATATTTGCCATCTAAAAAGAATGGAAATTTCCTTCACATTCTCTGCCGTGAAAGCCAATGCAAAAAAATCATTTAGTTTCTCTGCAATGGCCTTGTCTTTCTTGAGTGCTCTTTTAGTGCCTTGATTTTCCAGTGGCCCCACTGACTATATGGCAGGCTTCCGGCTTCTGATGTACTTTTAAAAAATGCTGTTAATTTTTGTGTCTTTTGTTAGTTGCTCTGCAAATTCTTGTTTGGCCTAATTATACTTTTACACCTGACTTGCCAGAGTTTATGTTCCTTTCTATTTTCTTCAGTAGGATTTTTGTCACTAGCTGCCTCTTTTACTCTGTTCTTTAGCCAAGGTGGCTTTTTTTGGTCCTCTTATTGTTTGTTTGTTTCTTTTCTTTTTGAAGGGATGGAAGATACATATAACTTGAGCCTTTATTACGGAGTTTTTAAAAAATGCCCATGCAGCTTACAGTTTTATTTTTGTTTAGCTAGCCTCCTCATTTGTGTGCAGTTCCCCCTTTTGAAGTTAATTGCTACTGTGATGGGTCTCTTTGGAATTTCCCCCCCTACAAAGATGTTAAATGTAATTACAATACGGTCGATAATTACCTAGATCTTGTGCACCATTTAGGACTAAATCAAAAATTGCTTCTCCCCTTGTGGATTCCAGGACAAGTTGTTCAAAGCAGTATTCATTTACTGTGTCTAGAAATTTTCATCTCTACCTTTCTTCCTGAGGTGACATATACCCAGTCAATATGAGGATAGTTGAAATCCCCCATTGTTATTGTGTTTTCTGCCTCTGTAGCCTCTCTAATTTCCCTGAGCATTTCACAGTCACCATCACCATCATGGCCAGATGGTAGGCAGTATATTCCTACTGCTATATTCTTATTGTTTAAGAATGGGATTTCTATCCATAGAGGTTCTATGGTACTGTTTGATTCATTTCAGATTTTAATATATTTGACACTTCTCTTTCTTTCACATACAGTGCCACTCCCCAAACAGCACTGTCACCATCCTGTTAGGTGGTCAGTAGTATCCCCTTTAATAAACCCTCCCGTAAGGGAAGTCTCTGTCTGAGCCGTGTGCTCCTCCACATCTGTCAGCTTTCCCTCATCTCTTAGTTTAAAAACTCCTCCATTACCTTTTTAATTTGACTTGTCAACTAACTAGTTCTGTTTTGGTTTAGGTGGAGTCCACCCTTCCTGTATAGTCCACCCTTTCCCAAAAGGTTCCTCAGTTCCTAATAAACCTAAATCCCACCTCCTAACACCATTGTATCATCCATGAATTGAGACCTCTTTCCTGGATCTCTTTGAGACAGGTTGATGCTTTCAGAATGGGTTGTTAAAGATAGATGTACCCTTGTATCAGGGGAAGCGCAGAAAGGCACCATCCCAGAGAAGTAGCAACTCCTCCTGGAGTTCCCATACTGGCTGCACATCTGCTACTGCACTCCTTTGTAGGATGCAGTTTCCTTCTCAAATTCAGCTGACCAGTTCTGTGAACCAGTGAATGGTGAGGGATGTAGCTATGGCTCTCACTTCTGCCTACTTCTTCCTGACCATTTTGGGGAGCCAGGCACTGAAGGGAAGTAGAAACAGGGCAGCATCTTACCAACCAGGAACACCATGTAATTCATGTTGGTCTTTATGTGAACTGTGTAAGGAGACTGTGATGGGTTCCCCCCTGGGGGTGCCACCTGGCACTGGGGTACCAATGAGCCCCCTGACCCACCAGCCTGGGCTCCCTCTCAGCACTATACTGCTGTGATAAGCTACAAAGCTTTCCAGACTGCACTTTCTCCAGCATACATACTAGTAGGTACACACCCAGCTGCAGTTACAAGCAGGCTCTCTGACCAGCCCCTGCATGGGAAAACTACTCCCAGCTCTTCAGGCACGCCTCCCTTCTGGAGTATAAACCCAAAATTATACTGTCTTGCACTGCACAGGGAACTGTACAGCATAAGCTCATTAAATTCTTCCCCTCTCTCAATGTGGAGAGGAATATGCAACAGCCTTTTGCCCCTGAGTCATGTTGCACTTGCATGTGTGTGCGTGTGTCTAGGACTTCTGGGGCAACCCGGGGCTTGGGCTGCAGGTTTGTTTAGTTGCAGTAAAGACTTCCAGGCTCAGGCTGGGGTCCAGGCTCTAGAAACCTGAGAGGCGGGAGAGACCCAAAGCAGCCGAAGCCCAGAGTCTACACTGCAATGAAACAACCATGCAGTCCATGTTCCATAAGCCTGGGTCATCTGGCACGGGCCAGCTGCAGGTTTTTATTTGCAGTGCAGACATATCCTAAAAGGCAGAGAGTCTTGGAAGCAGAAGCTCATATCTCCCCACAGATCTATAACTAGACCATGCCATTCACTGGTCATGTCAGAAGAAGAGGGCACTGCTGAACATGGCCTAATAGGGGAACAGCTTGCACACAAGAGTGTAAAAACAATAATTTACTCTTATATTTTGATTTCCATAGTGGTCTGAAAACAGATTAAGTGGAATTCTAAAGCAGCCATAAACTTTCCCTTTCTTTCCCTTCCTCCCAGTTCAAGCATTCCTGTTGGGGCATGTAAGTTTCAATGCATGTAATTAGGTGTAAAGATTCATGTGGTGCCAATATGATAATTCTGGCACAGAATAAAGACTTCCTGTAAAACAAGTGACATTTGTAGGGTGATGCCAACTGTCTATATAAACCCTACCGTTGCTTGACTTCTATGCTGTCTTATAAGCAGGCACAATGCCATCCAAACAGACGTGCATGACTTCAGTGAAGCAAAATACCATGTATGTATTTCAAATTATCAAACATATTTGCCCAGAACACAGTTTCCACCCAGGAATGTCAAAGCACCCATCTGTCCTGTAAATCCAGACCCAATGAGTCATTAGCAACCCATCAGTAATTTGGATTGACTTCTAAAAAATATTCCTCTGAAGTAGACAGATAATTTTTGGCCCTGTTACCCCCTTTTAATGTCTGCTATTGGAGTTAGTCATTTTAATATAGTCTCCATTGTCTTTATTTCTATAGACCTACCCCTATGAAGTTAGAAATGAGCAAATATTGGGATTATGCAATGCATCCGATGAAGTGAGCTGTAGCTCACGAAAGCCTATGCTCAAATAAATTTGTTAGTCTCTAAGGTGCAAGTACTCCTTTTCTTTTTGCGAATACAGACTAACACGGCTGCTACTCTGAAACCTGCTTGGATACAGTTCAATTTTATATCATGTAGTATCTTTCATTCAAACTATATTCTAAAATGGCTTAACAGAATTAAATAATATGGAAATTCTGTGTTTAGAACAAAAAAAAATCACATCAGGAGAGGAATATTAAGTATTATTAACTCAGAAAAGTGATACCAGCCTAGCTTTTTAAAAATGGCTGCCTAAAGATAGGCTTCTAATAGAACAATTTTCAAAGGCACCTAAGTGACTTAGGAGCCTAAGTCCCATTTACTTTCTATGGGAGTTAGGCTCCTAAATCATTAAGGCACTTTTGAAAGTTTTACTCTAAGGCAATATTTTGGCACCTAAATAAGTAGGCTTGATTTTCATAAATTCTCAGTACCCAGCAGTTTCCACTGAAGTTAGGTGCTCAGCGCTTCTGATTATGAAGTCACTTATTTAGGTGCCTAAATATAGATTTAGGAGCATAACTTCAGACACTCACCTTTGAAGATCCTGGACAGTATGTTTTGAATATCAGATTGGAATAGAGATAGAATGTTTCTGAGGGTTCTATGAGCATGCCATTCCGGATACAACCGCATCGGAAGAGAAAGATTACCTCTGACAATATTGTGTGGAGAGAATCTCCATCAGACAACACTGGGATCAGTCAAATCCATCCTGTCCATTCGATGGAAAGCAGAGTAAAACTGGGAGCCTGACAAACTCAAAGGGATTGATGCCTGAAAATTACTGTGTTTCCATCTGTGCCTATTCAAAGGTGATATATGACATCAAGTTAGAAAATTAACTTGCTCCTTTGACACAGATACACAATAGAAAGTAATATTACATTCATTGTCCAATATCAAACTAAATATAGTAGATTGAATCCCATGGTTAGACTATAAAAAGACATTCCCCCAAAATTTTCCAGAGGGAACAGATTAGTTTTGCACAATGCCCTGAACATTAACACACATAAGTTCCATTGGATCAAGAAGGGAAACAAATTACAAAAGCACGTGCACTGAAAATGCCTTTCCCCAGCATTAGCACTGAGGGATTGAAAAACAAGAACACATCAAAAAGAAAAGGAGTACTTGTGGCACCTTAGAGACTGACAAATTTATTTGAGCATAAGCTTTTGTGAGCTACAGCTCACTTCATCAGATGCATGCAGAGGAAAATACAGTAAGGAGATTTTATATGCACAGAGAACATGAAACAATGGGTGTTACCATACAGACCGTAATAAGAGTGATCAGGTAAGGTGAGTTATTACCAGCAGGAGAGCGGGGAAGAGGTAGGGAACTTTTGTAGTGATAATCAAGGTTGGCCATTTCCAGCAGTTGACAAGAGCATGTGAGGAACAGTGTGTGGGGGAGTATCTTGTAGGTGTTTGTCTGAGGGGTTGGAGCAAATGCGGTTGTATTGTACAGCTTGGCTGTAGACAATGGATCGTGTGGTGTGGTCTGGATGAAAGCTGGAGGCATTTGCATTTGCAACCCCTCAGACAGAGACAAACACCTACAAGATCTCTATCAAGCATTCTCTATCAGGCCAGTCCTTGCTTACAGACAGCCCCCCAACCTGAAGCAGATACTCACCAGCAACCACACACCACACAGCAAAAACACTAACCCAGGAACCTATCCTTGCAACAAAGCCCATTGCCAACTGTGTCCACATATCTATTCAGGGGACACCATCACAGGGCCTAATCACATCAGCCACACTATCAGAGGCTTGTTCACCTGCGCATCTACCAATGTGATATATGCCATCATGTGCCAGCAATGCCCCTTTGCCATGTACATTGGCCAAACTGGACAGTCTCTATGTAAAAGAATAAATGGACACAAATCAGACGTCAAGAATTATAACATTCAAAAGCCAGTCGGAGAACACTTCAATCTCTCTGGTCACTCGATTACAGACCTAAAAGTGGCAATTTTTCAAAAAAAATCTTCAAAAACAGACTCCAAGAAGAGACTGCTGAATTGGAATTAATTTGCAAACTGGATACAATTAACTTAGGCTTGAATAAAGACTGGGAGTGGATGTGTCATTACACAAAGTAAAACTATTTTTCCATGTTTATTCCCCCCTCCCCCCACTGTTCCTCAGACATTCTTGTCAACTGCTGGAAATGGCCCACCTTGATTATCACTATAAAAGGTTCCCTCCGCCCTCCCGCTCTCCTGCTGGTAATAGCTCACCTTACCTGATCACTCTTGTTACAGTCTTATGGTAACACCCATTGTTTCATGTTCTCTGTGTATATAAAATCTCCCCACTGTATTTTCCACTGCATGCATCCAATGAAGTGAGCTGTAGCTCACGAAAGCTTATGCTCAAATAAATTGGTTAGTCTCTAAGGTGCCACAAGTCCTCCTTTTCTTTTTGTGGATACAGACTAACACAGCTGCTACTCTGAAAAGAGCACATCAGTTGTTCTCAACTTTGGGGATATGGGCAGAAAGACAGGTGATTTCTCAGCTAGATCTTACCCAAATATGTATCTGCAGCTTGAATTGTTCCTGAAAGTGGATAAGGAAACCACTTCCATATATTGTTTTCCACTGTTCATTCAGCTGTACTAGATAAGCTAATTATGGTTTCCGCAGCAACCCTGAGACTGAAAAGAGGTTGTGCTAGAAAGATAAAAGAGATCATTACAAAACATTCTTACAGCATTAGCTGCAGTTTCACTAAAGGCATTAAATGACAGTGCTGAATTCACACATGTTTAGGTTTGGGGTATGTAAGCTATTTGTCTACATATAATGAAAACATAGTATTTTTCATTAACTGTCATTGTCGTATTATGTGATTGATAGCAATGTATATTGCAGTCAGGTCTGTATTGAATGATTAATTAATCTCAAGTAAATGTCAAAGAGTTTTTGAAGTTGAATACCTGAAATTACTGTTTCTGAACAGTTAGATAAAAGTATGTGATTTTTTGCATTTGTTCCTTCTCCCGGATGAAGATTTTGAGTTGAAACATGTAGGCACTTTAAATTCCAGATAACTGTTAAGTGATGGCCTTTTTAATTACTGTATAAAATAAAGTATCTTAAATTTTAAGAGGCAATTAACTAATGTGCATCCTGGGTGCCAATATTAAACATTTAATATTTATAGGCAAGATATAACTCCATTCTGTTTTCCCACACCTATTATTTTGCTATTTGTATTTTATAAAATTGGTAAAGCTACAGCATTCCCTTTATTTTCTTTGTAATTCACTCAGGACTATGCAGTGGCAAAGAAGTTCAATTCCAGTGCTTCCTGTACTCACCCACTACTTTTATTTTTCATAAGTAATAATCCCATCCTGTTACTGTTTCAATCACTGAATCCTCTGAGGCTGAGTCCTATGCATATCTGACAAGCTATACTGAATCCAGTGTGATTCCTTGTCAATATATCAGATGGCTTTTTTTGGTATCATATGTCTTACTTTCTGCTGTGGATAATGGCATAGTATAAGCTCTAGGACTTAGTCTAGCAGGTATAAAACACATTGCATAGTTAAAGGTTATTTTATGACAGTAAAAGTAAATTCCACTGAAATTAGAAATGTATTTTGTCCAACAATGAAGAGGAATATCTAAAACATTGACTGAAATAATGGAGGATCCCTAAAAGCAGTCCACTGTGCCCTAAATCATTCTGTAGGTGAAAAAAATAAGCTTCATTCGTAACCCATTTATTTTTCATGTCTTGTAATAAGCAAACTCTAAGCATAGCTCAGTATGTGATAGATTTCCTTCCGCAGAGTTTAGCCTTCCTCTGTCCCAACCTATTGACAGAGTTCATTCCAGAAATTTATCAGCATGGGTCAGTGACAGAGAGGTCACTGCTATTGATACATATCATACATTTTTACACGAAGTACCGTCTACTCCCTAAAAGAAAGCTTCAGCACAGTTGCAGGAATGAGCAATGAAATATTAATTTACTAGGAATTAAAAGCACTTTTGGTGGCAACACTGCCTCTTTGCAAAATCAGAATCGTATTTTTATAACTCTATAGTGAACAAAACAGAAAAGCTAGAATTGTACTATTAAATTAGTTTTAAGATTTTGAAAAGGCATGCAGAGGGGTAGTCTAGACGGTTTGTAGTAGGAACCACAATCCCACTAAATCCCAATCTAATTGCATAATCTTGCTATGCACTGCACACACCAACTACCATCTGACTTCAACAGGTGCACAACAGGAGAACAAAGACGGACCACTAACAGACAACACATATTATGAGACTGCGCTGTGAACAATGGGACCAACAGACCAGCATTTAATTGCTCTTTTCAGAGAAAGATTTTCTAGGAATACCCCAGGCACTAGGTATGAAGTGGCCAACGGGGCATGATTATTTCAGTACCTACAAGGGGCTGGGTCAAGAATGTTTATGCTGATTTTCAGCTCTTCAAGTCATTGTGCCTATAGTATTTACAGTCTTTCCCCTCCAGCCCTAGTAAGTAACGCCTGTGCATGCTTTCTGGGAACCCAGCAAAGGCTAGAGCATCAGGGGCCTTCAGCACTTGCCTGGGAGCTGTGGTACATCTGACATACTACCAGAAACAAGTATCTGAGAAGTTTGGGTGTATCACAGTGATTCCACTGGGAAAAGACAATTCCACTCGTAGAAAAGGAACCTGGGATTATAGCTAATGGTGTTTCTACTTTGCCATTGGAAGGCTAGGCTGAAGTACTGCTGAATGACCCTGTGAAGCTAGATACTGCAGGAAATAATGCCCAGCAGGGCCTGAGTGGCAGCACCCCACAGCCCACCGATTGGTTCGTGATGGCATATAAACCAGGAAGCCATTTTAGGAACTTATCTGAGCAACAAATGTAGCTTATCTGCTTGGTTTCCCTTCCAATCTATCCTTGCTGTGGACCCTGGATTCTAGCTTCTGACCCTGGTTTGTCCCTGACTCTGCTACTTGCCTGCTGTCAGTAACCCGTGCCTGACTTCCTGGAATCCTGACCCGGCTTGACCCCTTATTATTAAAGAGGGAATGCTAATCCTAGTAAAGTACAGTACAGGTAAAGTACAAGAAGGAGCTAAAGAGGAACAGTCAAATGAAATAGAGCCCCATTTTAAAAATAATACATGAAGGCAAGAAACTGAATATTGACAAAATGTACAAGTGCTTATATACAAATGCTATATGTCTAAATACTAAGATGGGTAAACTAAAATGGTTGGCATTAAATGAGGATATTTATATACTAGACTTCATACTAACTTGGTGGAATGAGAATTTTCATTGGAATATGGTAATACCAGGGTACCAAGTACACAGGAATGACAGAGTAGGTCAGCCTGTTGTGGGAGTGGCTTTATATGTAAAAGAAAGCATAGAGTCAAATAAGGTAAAAATCTGCAGTGACACAAACAGTACCATTGAATCTGCATGCATAGAAATTCCATGCTTGAATAAGAAGAGTATAGAGGTAGGTTTTACTACTGACCACCTAATCAGGATGGTGACAGTGACTAAGAAATACTAAAGGAGGTTAAAGATGCTACCAACACAGAAAGTGCAATAATAATGGGTGATTTGAACTATACTCATTGACTGGGTAAATCTCACCTTGGGGTGTGATTCAGAGAGAAAATTTCTAGACACCATAAATGGCTGCTTCTTGGAGCAGCTAGTCCTAGAACCCAAAAGGGGAGAGGCGATTGTTGATTCAGTCCTCAGTGGAGCACAGGATCTGGTCCAAAAGGTAACTATAGCTGAACTGGTCAGTAACATTTTCCTTTAAGAAGGAGAACTACACAAAAGTAAGGACATTTGTAAGACGGAAATTAAAAGGAGCTGTCAAAAGTGTTAAAAGCAGCAAGGGGACTATTTGAGAACACCATAATAGAAGCGCAGATTAAATACACCAAATCTGAAAAGACAATCAGAGGACCAAAAGAATGCCAGTATAGCTAAACATTTGAGTAATGGAGGCCGTTAGAGGCAAAAAGGTATCCTTTACAATTTTGAAGTCAAAATCTAGTGAGGATAACAGGAAGGAGTCCAAATTCTGGCAGGTTATGTATAATAAGGCAGACCAAGGAAGAATTTGAGAACCAATTTGATAAAGATGCAAAACTACTACTAAGAATTTTTTTTAAGTATATCAGAAGCAGGAAGCCTGCAAAACACTCAGTGGGGCCACTAGATGACAAAGGTGCTAAAGGAGCACAAGGAAGACTAGGTCATCACAGTAATGTGAAATGAATCCTTTGCTTTGGTTTTCACTGCACAGAATGTAGGGGAGATACCTAAAAGAACAGCTCTGCTGTGGGTGACAAACCTGAGGAACTGTCCCACTTTGATGTGTCAGTAGAAGAGGTGTTAAAGCAAATGGGTAAACTAAACAGTAACAAGTCCTCAGGACCAGATAGTATTTGCCAATAGGTTCTGAAGGAATACACATAGATACGAAACTGCAGAACTACCAACTGTAGTATGTAATTCTATTGCTTAAACAAGCTTCTGTACCAGATGACTGGAAGGCAGCTAATGTAAAGTCATTTTTAAAAGGGGTCGAGAGGGAATCCTGACAATTACGGCTGGAGAGCTTAACTTCAGCCTTGGGCAAATTGATACAAACTATAGTAAAGAACAGTATTATCAGACTCATAGATTAACTTGATTTGTTGGCGGACAGTCAACACAGCTTTTGTAAAAGGAAGTTATGCCTCGCCAATCTATTAGAATTCTTTAAGGGTGTCAACAAGCATGTGAACAAGGGTGATCCAGTGGATATAGTGTACTTGAACTTTCAGAAAGCCTCTGATAAGGTTCTTCACCAAAGACTCTTAAAGAAACTAAGCCATCATTGAATAACAGGGAAGGTCCCCTCATGTATCAGTAACTGGTTAAAAGATAGGTTGGTTTTGACAATGGAAGGTAGCAAACAGGTGAGTGCCCCAAGGATCAATACTGGGAGCTGTGCTGTTCAATGAATTCACAAATGTTCTGAAAAAGAAAGAGAGTGAACAGTGAAATGGCAAAGTTTGCAGAGGATACAAAATTATTCAAGATCATTAAGTCCAAACTAACGGTGAAGTGTTACAGTGGGATCTCACAAAACTGGATAACAAAATGACAGATGAAAATTAACATTGATAAATGCAAAATAATACACCTTGAAAAAAGTCATAGCTACACATATATAATGATGGGTTCTAAATTAGCTGTTACCACTCAAAAAAGATCTTGGACTCATTGTGGATATTTCCCTGAAAAATTCAGCTCAATGCACAGCAGCAGTCAAAAAGGCTAACAGAATGTTAGGAACTACTTGGAAAAGGTCAGAAAATACCATAGGCGCCGACTTCTGGCACCAGTGGGTGCTCGACACCCCTCAGCCCCAGGCCCTGCACCGACTTCACCCCTGCCCCACCCCTTCCCTGCCTCTATTCCGACTCCTTCCCCAAATCCCTGCCCCAGCCCTGCCTCTTCCAAGCTTCCACCCCTGAGCGCGCAATGTTCCCGCTCCTCCCCCCTCCCTCCCAGAGCTTGCTACAGCTGTTTGGCGGTGGCAAGCACTGGGAGATAGGCAGAGGAGTGGGGACGCGGCACGCTGAGAGGAGGAGGTGGAGGCGGAGGAGGAGGTGAGGCGGGGCGAGGCAACCCTGGGAGCTTGGCTGCCGGTGGGTGCAGGGCACCCACTAAGTTTTCCCTGTGGGTGCTCCATCCCTGGAGCATCCACGGAGTTGGCGCCTATGGAAAATACCATAATGACACTATAAAAATGTGTGGTGTACTCACACCTTGAATACTATGTCCAATTCTGGTCACCCCATCTCAAAAAGGATATAGTGGAAGTGATGACCAAGGGCATGGAACAGCTTCTCTGCAAAGAAAGACTAAAAAGATTAGAGCTGGTCATTTTAGATAAGAGACAATTAATGGGACCTATGATGGAGATCTATAAAATAATGAATGGTGTAGAAAACATGAATAGAGAAGTGTTATTTACCTTTTCAAACAATACAAAAACCAGAGGTCACCCAAGGAAATTGAAAGTTAACAGACAAAGACAGACAAGGAAATCCTTTTTCACACAAAGTACTATTAACCTGTGGAACTCATTGCCACTCGATATTGTGATGGCCAAAAATATAACTGGGTTTCAGAAAGAACTAAGTTAAGATAAGTTCATAGAGGATAGATCCATCAATGGCTATTAACCATGTTGGTCAGGAATGCAACTCCATGATTGGGGTTACCCTAAACCTCTGACAACCAGAAACTGGGAGGGGAAGAAAGGGCATTTCTCTCCAAAATTGCCCCATTCTATATACCTCCCCTGAAGCTCTGGTACTGGCCACTGTCCGAGACAGGATACTGGGCTAGATGGACCATTCATCTGACCCAGTATGCTCTTATGAATGAGGGATGCTTAATACACCCATTGGCTTTACCCAGGTCTGTGATTGATTGCACTCATTAACACTTTGGCATAAAATATATACATGTTATATTTAGTGTCATTAATATGTGGTTCAAGAAAAATGCCACTTAATTGTATTATGAAAACCTGATGAAGATGATGTATCTTTTACCTTTTGTTCTGTGCCATGTGGCCTTGAAGATTTAGTGTTGGAATGTTAGTGAATAAGGAAAGTTAATTATACAGTCTCAATATCTATGACTGAACAATTTATGTTTGTGAATCTACTCTACTGCTTTCATAAATAATACACTATATATATGTATATACACATATATATATATAAAGAGAATATAATTGAGCAGAGTTTATAAATTCCTTCTGAAACAGAAGTGAATTTTTGATACAGAGGTCCCATCTGCTATTTGCTCTAGTATTCCATATGCAACAGACAGTGCATGACAGCAGGCTGCTGTCCTTTAGTAGGGATGCATAAGAAGCAACAAATTCTGCACTTTGCCTTTTTTCTTTAAGGCTGTTGAAGCATTCAACTAATTATGATTCTGTAATTAGTTCTTCAGTACCTTCACAGCAATTTTCCTCACATTTATGTGCTCCACCAGTGCACCTTCTCAAAAGAGGTTTAAATAGAGCACTTGTAAAGATTTTAGGAAAGGTACAAATGGAATCAGACACAATACTTCAATGTAACATAAAAGATAATCTAAACACATCTAGTTATAAGAGAGAAAATAATTTAAAATAAATGTTTAATATAATAAAAAAGAAAAATCAAGTCTAGTAGAAAGTGGTAGTCTTGACAACTGTAACACAAAAACCAAAACGGAGCGAGACAAAGCAGGCTGCTTCCAAAGGCAGAGTGGATGAACTCAACCCGCTTTGCTCTAGGATGGCTCTTTGCTGATGGCTTGCTGCTAGCCCCAGAGCACATGCTTCCCTACAGAGTTTCCTAGCCTGCAAGCAGGACCAGGAAAACCCCTGAGAATGTAAAGTGATAGCTTACAATTTTAATATAGTTCTCAATACATCACAAAAAGTCAATCAAATTTAAGTTTTAGAGAGAGGAAAATATAACCCAGGTGTATTATAGGTGCAGCATTTCACTTTGTCCAAAAGAAAGGTAGAGAGAGAATGGGGAAGAGACATGGACTTTCATTGGAATACACTGTGCATCTGTACATGTTCAGAGAACCCAGCTAATTAGCTAGAAGGGTCCAGAAACAGGGTGTGGCAGCTACTGGACCTGCTTAGTAGTTGTTTCTGAAGCTGTATAAGAACCTTTAATTATTGGTAGAGCTATGATTTTTGTTAGGGAGGTGACGGTGGTCACAGAAATCGTGAATTTGAATAAAGTCTGTGAAATCTTGGAAATGGATGTAAAAGCACATTTGATTAGGCCCCCACAGTGGCTTTGCAACCTAGGACATGTGGTCTCTGTGCCAATCAGGTTTAGCCCATCCATCCCTCCATGTCCATCTACAGAAGGGCAAAACCTGGAGTGGTGCTGATATCCCATATGTCAGGTCGCAACACACAGAGCAGGAAGCCAAGCCTAGACCTGCCAGACAGGAGCCCTGCTATGGGGTGAATGTGGGATGGGATCACTTGCCAGCCTCCCTCCCCTGCCTTTTTGTGTATGTTGATGTAGCAAAAACTACATTACTTGGTGACCTTTCCATGCCTTATCGTTTTCTCCCCTGCACCTCTGCCATGAAACTTACTAAAAATTTCAATGCCAAAATAGTAACTTTAATTATGGGTTATCCACCTAACCAGTGACACCCAGTCACCCTCTGACAACTAAGCCAATCAGCTGAGGAGCAAAATCAAGCTGGGTGTTTACTCTTGTACGAGACTGTACTGAGGTTATCTGTCAAATATACCCCAATGCTATGTACATATTAACTTCTCTTCTAAAGATACTCAAACTCCCCGTCCTGCTGTTTGGGAGTGCAGGGGGCCATGGAAGCCTACAAGTGAAAGGTCTTTCTGTAAGAATGAGGTTTCTAACCTCATATACCTTCCCCCAAGAAGGGATGAGCTAAGGAATTTCTAGGAAGTACCCATCCTAAAGGTATCTTCATGAAAGAACTATTTGGTCCCACATGTGGAACCCACATAGCAAGAAATCACAAGGGACCCTGGAAAGCTAGTTATTTAGTCAAGTTTCATAATTCAATAGTTATAAGGGACCAAACTGTGCCACTCTTACACACGTTGGTGAGAATTATTTTAAGCCAGACTGTTCTCCAATTGAATTTTATATTTTCACTTAACTTTTAATACATACTAGAATTCCCAATAATTTCAAAACAAGAGACTTTGGGTTCCCCTATCCCCAGGTTGTGCTATCTCTTCCCTCTCCCTAAAATCCTCCTGACCCTGGAAAATGTGTGAGTGCATGCATATCCAAAAGTGCTAAATCTGAACACTTCATGTACCTGTGCATGTGCACCCCCAATACTTATCTGTTTTGGCACTGGAGCCTAATAATATGCTCAGGTTATAAATATGGGTAAGGTTAATGAACCAATTATTTTTAGACAAGACCTGAGGCACACAGACTCACTGTACTATGTAAATAACTGCCAGCAGTCAGTGACCTTTGTATTTCTATTTGCACCTATAAATTAATCTTGAGCAATTTTTAATAAGATTTAAGGGAACGTTTGCATTGGTGGTTTTTAAAACTGAATGATACAGTTAAAATACTGTTTGCTGAAGAGCATTTTTGTTAGTTTTAGTGTATATGTGTAAACATAAACAGATATTGCGAAAAGCTCAGCAACCTATGCCATGTTATATGGTAGCACACAGCTAAATAGAATAATCACAGCTATAAACTAGTACTTGTGTAATATAGGAAACCTTGGTCTATGTAAATACAGCCAGGCTTAGTTTAATGACAATCACAATGTGAAGTAGAGAGCTAAGTTCTTCTTTGGGTGGACACAAGATATAAGTGATCTGCTAGGTCACTCCAATCCTCAACTCTGGGAACCAGCCTTACCCTGCTCTGCTGTGAGAACCCCCACTCCCGGGCTGTTCATTCACAGCCTCTAGCATGTAAGCTGCTCCCAGCTATGTGAGGGAGCATGTTTGGCCAGTCGCTGCTGGGATTGTGTAACCGCATGACACTAGCCAATATCTCCAGTCCTAGATACAACCTTAGGAACCTCCATCTTGCAGTGTCCAGTTATGCCCACTGGATGCTGCAAGCTTATATGAGTTCGTCAATTTAACAAAGAAATTGATATGTACCAGGCTTGTTATCTCCAGGGGAGTCTCTGACACACTTCAAACCAAAAGCACTGCTTCAGGTAGAATAAACAATCTAATTTATTAACTACAAAAGATAGATTTTAAGTGATTATAAGTCAAAGCACAAGAAGTCAGATTTGGTCAAATGAAATAAAAGCAAAATGCATTCTAAGCTGATCTTAACACTTTCAGTGCCTTTACAAACTTAGATGCTTCTCAACACAGGCTGGCTGGTTGCCCTTCAGCCAGGCTCTCCCCTTTGATCAGCTCTTCAGTCGCTTAGTGGTTGTGTCTGTAGATGGAGTTGGAAGAGAGAGAGCATGGCAAACATCTCTCCCTTTTCATAGAATCATAGAAGGTTAGGGTTGGAAGAGAACTCAGGAGGTCATCTAGTCCAACCCCCTGCTCAAAGCAGGACTAACACCAACTAAATCATCCCAGCCAAGGCTTTGTCAAGCCGTGCCTTAAAAACCTCTAAGGATGGAGATTCCATAACCTCCCTAGATAACCCATTCCAGTGCTTCACCACCCTCCTAGTGAAATAGTGTTTCCTCATATCCAACCTAGACCTCCCCCACTGCAACTTGGGACCATTGCTCCTTGTTTTGTCATCCACCACCACTGAGAACAGCCGAGCTCTGTCCTCTTTGGAACCCCCCTTCAGGTAGTTGAAGGCTGCTATCCTCTCCCCCCTTACTCTTCTACAGACTAAACAAGCCTAGTTCCCTCAGCTTCTCCTCATAAGTCATGTGCCCCAGCCCCCTGATAATTTTTGTTGCCCTCCACTGGACTCTCTCCAATTTGTCCCCATCCTTTCTGTAGTGGGGGCCCCCAAACTGGACACAATACTCCAGATGTGGCCTCACCAGTGCCGAATAGAGGGGAATAATCACTTCCCTCGATCTGCTGGCAATACTCCTACTAATGGAGCCCAATATGCCATTAGACTTCTTGGCAACAAGGGCATACTGCTGACTCATATCCAGCTTCTCATCCACTGTAATCCCCAGGTCCTTTTCTGCAGAACTGCTGCTTAGCCACTCAGTCCCCAGCGTGTAGCAGTGCATGGGATTCTTCCGTCCTAAGTGCAGGACTCTGCACTTATCCTTGATACCAGCTGCCAACTAGACATCAAGCTGTTGATCACTACCCATTAAGCTCGACAATCTAGCCAGCTTTCTATCCACCTTATAGTCCATTCATCCATTTTTTTAACTTGCTGGCAATAATACTGTGGGACACCAAATCAACCATGACAAACTTTGCATTGGAAACCACACAAACATATGTTAAGGATGAACATGGGAGCACAGGGTATTCCCCTGTGGCACAGAGCATCACAATCAGGAAGGAGATATACGATACACCCAGAATGCTTGTGCCAGAAACTTTCACTGGACCTCTGTTACTGGAAGAATGTAAGGCAAAGAGAAGAGTGATTCCCAGCACTATGCACAATGAAGTGGTGTATCCTCTCCCCTGTGAATGGATGTTCTGGGTGCAGTGGCAGTCCAGCCAGAGTGGATAGGGGACAGATTGTCCTCTACTTTGGCAGATGAGCAGTACAGCCATAGATTCCTAAACAGGGCAGAAGGTTGTGACAAACAACTCAGCAGTCATTGCCATGAGCATGCCACAGTGGGAAGGCAAGCACTGGCTTGTGTTTAGATTATGTTTCTGTACTGAATTGTGCATGTACACATGGCAGCTGTACCCAAATCCAGTCAGAAACATTGCTGCTTCCCATGTGCCAACCTATTCCAAGGTCTAGATGGCACAGACACAAAAACACACACAATATTGCCCAGCAATGAGTTCTCGATGGACAATTAGCAGCGCTCTGTGTTCATGCAGAAGCACCATTCTGCTCCCTAAGACAGACATCCCCTGTTTGAGTTAGGACTCTGTGTCCCATGTGTGGCCAGGGAAAAGAAGCAACCCAGAGGCAGCAATGGTTGCAATGTGAAGAAAGATGTTGATTTACATGAAAGAGAAAAAGTATCTAGGTGAGTTATAGCTAGTTGTAAAGTGGCAGACTGTGAAGTAAATTTCAGTAGCAATAAAATCCAGAGGGGGCTGGTAATAAACAAACTAATGAGCAGCAAACAGAAGCACAGTTTAAAAGGATAGCAATATCACCACCATGAGCGATGGTACATCCCTTTGCTAAGGGGCACAATTATCGCATTTACCAATCACAGTTAACCTAGCAAATGTAATAAGCGACAGTCATACAACGATATGCTCCCTAGGATCAACTCCTGGGTGGCACAAAGGTTGCTATACAAATTCATGTTTAGCACCTTATGGTTCAGTTTTGCATTTGGAGGAGAAATTGGTGATACCACCAGGTATTTTCTTAGTGTAGTGTGTTTATTTAGAAAATAAACACAAATCCTTTTTTCTCTGAGTAGAAGTAGCAGCAGACTATTCACTGTAGAGCTGGGTGACATTTTTCAGCAAATAGTAAATTTGCCAAAAAAAATTCATTTTGGGGCACCATAACTATTCACAAAACTGGTGAATTGCTCAAACTGGGGGGGGGGAATGAAAAAAGTTTCTGAAATAATCAAAAATGTTCTGTTTAATTTTAAATAATATTTTGTTTCAAAATTTAGTTATGTTTATTAAAAACAAATGAACAAAAAGGTGAAAAACACCCCCAAAATGAAACAATAAATCCCCAAATATTCCATGTCAGGTAGTTTTTGAGCTAAACATTTTTGGTTATGGTTTTCTTTTATTTCATTCAAGAAAAAACAAACAAAAATCAACTTCAGTTCAAAACAAAACAATATTTCAGGGGATTGGGGGCGGGGAAGGGGTCATCCCCAGAACTGAAGCAATTACTCACTAAATTATCATCCACCAATCCTTTCTGCAGAAAATTCAGGCATGGCTCATTTGCCCTGTTCCCAGAAACAGCATTCTTATACACACATACATCCACCCAGTTCTTGCCCCAAAACCCAGAGCTGAACTGACTTCTTAATATACCAGCCCCTGAGATTTATATCTGGTAAACTCAGTGAGACCACAAGGTCTGGCCACAACCCCACCCTGTGCAGCTGATCTGCAATACAAAGGAGACATAAAGCTTTAACAGGTACACCAGGGAGTGAATTAACTGGTATTGATCTAAAAATGACTCCCAACTGCAAGCACTTTTTGATATAACGTATAACACCACGAGCATGCTCAGCCCTTTAAGAGTTAAATATGGAAACCATAGTCCAAATTCACCAGGGCCCTCTGACTACTGTGTGCTGCTCCAGTGATGCACCATAACCATAAACTTGCAAATACTGGCCAATTCAGGGAGGTTTATGGCTGTTTTGTGTTGTCAGAGTGGGTACGAAGCTGCAGGAGTATACCATTGAAACTTGCTCTAGAACCTTACCCTGAAGGGCTTACAAATTAAACAGCTGATGTTACAGAGAAAGGACAGGGAGAAGGGAGCAGCCACAAGACACAAATGTTAGGGAACTGTTGGCCCCTTACTAAAACTTTGTGGGTTTTTTGTTTGGCATTCTCCACTTGCCAGGAGCACGGGGAAGGGCTGAAGGACCCTGAGATTGCCAGAGTCTCTGGTCATTCAACTAGCTCCATACCAGGGCCAATGGGAAGTAGTCAGAACCCCAAGTCAGTCTGGTTGACCAGGTAGCTGGGCCACAAGGGGGATCAGTGAGAGGAGCAGGGCCCCACCGAGAACAGGTGACAAACCCAGCCAGGCAGGGCCCCACAGAAGAGAGTGAACAACAGCACCAGGGACAGGGGCTGTAGGGAGAGACCTGGGGAATCAGGGACCCACAGTAAAGGGAATAAGGGACAGTCACAGAGACCCAACTAAGGACAGCGAGTGGAGCGGGGCAGGGAGCTGTGGCAGCCCAATAATGCACACCCATACTGCCCTGAGACCAGCAATGCAGGGAGCTGTAACTACCATTGGCCTGGGAGTTCCCAGTTGCCCCTGGGCCAGGGAAAAGGCAGTGAGCCCTATTGGTCTACAGGGGATTGCCCGGTACAGTCCTCAGGCAGAGACCTCCATGAGCTGTGCTCAGCCCAGGCAATGGCGACCTGACCTCGCTGCAGGTAGGGGATTGTGGTACTCAGAGGACATGTTTTTTCTTTTTGTCTCCCTTTCAGGTGATCCTTTACCACTGGGAGTGAGCGACGCACCCTCTGGTGCTTTCAGTCGCTTGGGAGGTGAGTCTTCATTCACTAAAGCCCGGTGGAAGAGCATCTAGTGACCTCTCGAACCAGGGTCATTGTTGTAGGGGAAGATTTTTGGGCTTGCACAAAAAGGGGTCTGGACACTGCTGTGATGATTTGTTTGGAACTTGGAGAGATGCTATAACCCAGTGGGTGGGGCATTGGCCTCTTCACACACCCCTGTCAAACCGCCTGGCCAAGTTTCACCACCCCATTGAAGAGCATGTTATTGTTTAAAGAGCGGTGGTTTTTTGTACATATACATATAGAGTAAATAGATTAGGATGTCTTTTCATCCGGGTGCAGGAAGCAGTGTAAGGATTGTTTTAGTACATTTTAAAAACTTTCAACTGCTTAGTATGTTTTGAAACCTGCTAACAAGCTTTCTCCTGTGTTTATGCTGCTCCTGAGAAAGATAAGTCAGTTAAATTTGGTGTTTTGTATATGTGCCCTTTTTAACAGTTTAGTTCAAGATTAAGCTACTAGCCCAGTTATTGGGCATCTATCTATTAACTGGGTGGGAGCACTCCACCTCACAGATGGATCTGACTTGGGTAAGAGGAGCAGCTGAGGAGGAGGTACCATGACGAGAGGGCGAGGTGATGGAAGCTCCCTGGCCATAGTTTCCAGTGGTCAGCCTCAGTCCTGGCCCGGCCTCACAAGCAGTTGTGATGTCCCTCAAGAGGAAGGGTAATTGGGCACCAGCCTTAAACCCAATCCCACAGTGTTCTGGGACCCAGTAGTCAAGGCCCTGCTGATGTAGTCTTACTAGCTAGATCGGTGGGATGGAAGTCCCCTGGAGTTACTACTGACCCATCCCTTGCCACAGGCAGGGAACCACACCCAGCCTGTTTCTCTGGGTAATATTGAGAGTGGGTTGCTTCTCATTCCACTGAGATAACTTAGGGTGGGGTTGGGTCCCGTTTTACAATACCCTTGCCCCTAACCATATCAGATAAAACATTGGGATTTGCACATATCTTGCCATTTGGCATCTATTGTTCTGGGGTTTAATTTGGTTCAATTTAAAAAATCTCAAGTACTGTACACTGGTATTTCATTTGTTTAAGAAAAAACTATGATAAAATATATCACTGTGAGGTAACTGGATAAATGTTGACTTTTTAAAATCCATTCATATTCATCACTGGCCATGAATCAGACAAACTCTCAGAATGGTCTGGATGAACCATAGCTACACACAGCTGTGCGTGGCCTAGGCAAAGTGCTCTAGTCTTCCCCTGACATCCATAGATGCCAGGAAATAATGACACATTGCGAGTATAATGTGCAGATGTTAGTAATCATGAATTCAGTGCTGGGCATAAAGGAATGTAGAGGGAGGGAAGCTTGACATTGTCCAACAGCCGTGTCTGCGGCCAATAGCTATTGTACTGCTATGGGCATCAGGTTCATATGTATGCTGCAGTACTCTGTGCTCATTCTGGTCAGACACAAATTTAATGACTCTGGGTGACATTAAGGAGTAAATTCCTAGTTGCTATCTAATTCCTGTCTGATTTCTTGAATGTAGTTGTTATTCTGCATGCTTTAGTGACCGCCTCTCGGGCCCATTCACTCTGCCACATGTAGATAGTGTGCCACCGATTTTTCACACTCTCTGTTGTGGGATAGGTTGTTCTTGTATAATAAGATAGTGTCATTGCTCAATATTTGGTGGTTAGCTGGGTTTACATCAGCTCCACCTAGGAACTTGATTTCTGTATTGTTGATTGATTTTTCCCTTTTCTCACAGAAGATAGCTATTGAGTAACGCAAGATTTTGCACAGGCAAGTACACATTCTCACTGATATTTTTATTGAAGTATTTAATATTTGTGACTCAATCCCTCTAAGTTTATTGCACAACTACCATTGATTTCACTGGATGCAGGAAGAGAAAGTTCACTACAACCAAGATTATTTTCTAAAAGTATACGTAAGTCTGGGCTCCTAAATCCAATATTAGTTATCCAAATAACCAGCCTTAATTTCAAAAGAGCTGAGTACTGATAGAAGTCCATGTTTCAGAAGTGTTGCCATCCAAAAGAAAAACCCAGTAATTTTCATTACTAGAAGAATGCATTGTCCCCATGGATATGTAACCCATCGGTGAGCATATATTTCAGGGCCTCTCTGTGCTGTTACAATCCGCAGCTAGAGAACATTTCCTCTTTAGCCACAGCTGCCACAGCTCAGGCGTTTAGCTTTGACAGTCCCTAGTAGGTCAGCCAATAGGCCACCAGTCACAGATACAGAAGAAATTCTAAATGGGCCTGATCCAACGCCCATTGAAATCAAAGGAAGGACTCCCACAGGGTTCAGTGAGCATCGGATCGGTCCTATAATGCACTGGGTATGGAAAATTCTAAAATTATGAAACTAGATCTAGAAAAAAGTGATCTTAGAAAAAAAAAAGTAGAATAAAGCATGCTTCTCCCCCAGCCCCCAAAAATCAAAATGGAAAGAACAAATGGAAACTTTTCATAATCCAAGCATTAGGAGGGATAAAAGCTAATATTATGTCTGTCAGCTTGGCAAGTAATTGAAGCAGCACTAGAGACAGTTGACCACCAAAATGGTATCCTAGCAACATACAGTAGTCCAGTTACACACAGTGCTATCAAGCCAAAATTATCCTTTTCAATATCTTAGCTTCAAGAGAGCAGGGATGAAAATGCAGGAAAGGATGAATGTGGTGAAGCTAGAATGAGAGAGTGCGGTTTTAATTTAAGCAAGCGTTTTAGAAAGTCTGTGCAAATTGAATAAAGGATTCTACCATTTTTCTGACAAGTAAGATTGCCTACTTTTGGTCAGAGATCTTCAGACAACTATTATTTCAATTTATTTTCAGAATATTGAATGTGTATATTTTTGCTTTGTGTAATACATTTATTATATCAATGTTTCCCTTTAAAGTCACTTAAATGTTTAACACAGTGCAAATGGGGAGGGGGTTGAAGGGAAATTATATTTTAATTGCTTGACATTTCTAAATCTTTAAGAAATCTCTAGGCAAATCCACCTATAAATTACAGCTCTCAAACACAATTATTTTTATATTGCTTCTAATAATAAAATCAGGGAAATACAACAATGTTGATAAGCTCTGAAACTTGAGCACTTTCAGAATGTTATATAATAATTTCTCTTCAAAGCTTCTATTATTTCTATGGCTATTGATCCTACTGTATTGACATCATTTACCAGGATGCTTAATGATCATCATTTACCAGGATGCAGATGACAAGTGAACCAGTATGCATAGTAATTGAAAGGAAGGACTCTATCTTCATCTTTGAGTAGACACAAAAATAATCAGTTGAGGAAGATGCAATACTTACAAATATGAAGAGCCAGAACTTCAGCTGCTGACAGACAATACAGTTCCAATGACTCTTGTCAAAATAGGCCAATTTACACCAGCTGAGGATCTGGCCTTAAGTATTCAGACTTCTGAGAATATAGTAGGATTTGGGAGGATTGTTTTGTTTGTTTGTTTTTACTAATGCACACAGCAGGTAAAACTGTTTTCCATCATTAACAGATGTCCTGCCACCTAAGTAGTATTTCTGGAAATACCATGACAGTGCTCCAGCCTGTTGATTCAGGGATTCCTTTAGCTTAGTGCCCAAGTATTATCCTTCTGGAGGATACTGAACCACAGAAATGGTATTTAAAAAAGTGTTTTATGAGATCCTATGCATTTTTTGCAGCCATAAAAGCAATATTAAAAATGGTTCTAGATGCAGAGCCAGGATACGTGGCTCTTTGATGGTTTGGCTGGAAAAAAAAGCAGAATTTTTAATTTTTTAAAACTGAATGTAAGAAAATAAAATAATTCCTAACATAAATAAAACACAATTTTATTCAAACACCCACCTCCTCCCCTAATTTGTAGTTTTAATTTCTTTCTAACCAGTTTCAGTATAGCTCCTTCCCTTTGTTATCCATGCAGGTGACAGCCACGCCCCATTGCCATTTTGGCAACCTCTAGTACCTCCCGGCAGAATTTCTTCATCCCATCAGTTGAGATCTTCTTTAGCTTCCAAGGAAACAGTTTGCCTGTAGACTTATCTTAACCCACTAGGACAATTTATCCTTTTCTGTCCAGTTCTAAGGCTACCTCCTACTTTGGCTCTGGGTAGAGTGACCAGGGAACGGAGCAGCCCCACACTCCCTGGGAGAACCCAGGGTGGAGCGAGGTCAGGTGAAGAGGGTGCTAAGCCCCTGCCCAGGAGCCTGCAGGGTCGGGGGGCAAACAGATGAAAATGAATACCAGCTTCTGGAAGAAGCTGGAATAAGTCCTAGAATGTATGTCTTAATGAAATTCTAAAGTAACTTCTATGTAACTTCTCATAATCAAGGTGTGTGCAATAGGAAGTTCACTGTAAATGCAGGTTGCTTTAAAAGCAACTGATAGACTAAGAATCCAAGTATGTCCCATGGATGTTGTGCAGCACCAAATTGATGTTTCAGGGATAATAGTGACTGTATTTGAGGACAAATGTGGGCTTTAAAAAATGAGGGCTTTAAAAAAAATCTAATCAAGAAAGGATTGGAACCAGCTAGCCTTCACTTATACCCCTGAGGATATCAGTGACATAGACCCAGAAATTGAGAGTTTTCATTGCCAGTTCTTCACTATTTTGGCCTTCACTAGTTCTAATGTGCGGGAGGGGATTTTCTTTGTTGAGATTCCTTTATCTGTATTCTTGGTTGGGAAAAAAATCTAGATTCTATAGCACATCGGATATGTGAAAACTGCTCCGCTTTCTTGTGTGCAAAAGAGATTATACTAGCTAATATTCCTAGTTTGGCTGGTAAAGGAAGCTCCACTCAGAAGCCAAGGTGACAGGCAGGATTTCCGCCAGATACATCTAGTGGGTGAAATACAAACATCTGGGACATTCTGAAGCCATCAGAAATACTTTCCTTCTTAATTCTTATCTATTAGCTCACATTCGTTCAAAACCACTCCTTTTCAAGGAACCTCACTTGTATTCCTTTCAACTATATCAACTCTCTTTTTTTTTCATCTATTGCTACCAGGATAAAACCCATTTGTATAACAAAAAAACAGTTAGCAATGTTAGACCACTTAGGACCTGTACGCCTTCCCAAAACCCCTGGCTTTCCTAAAGATGTCATTCAGGAGAAAGAGAGATGTATTACATGTTTTTATTGGGATGCTCATCTAACCTATATTACTGGGGACAAAGAGATGATGGCAGCAGCAATTAACATGCTGAAAGAACTGTAAAATGAATGTGAAACACCTTCTGCTTCTCTGTATTTATTTTCCATGGGACCAAAATAAATAAGAAGCTAATAGGCAATTTGATGAGTAAAATTCCTATGACAAGGAAGCAGCGATGGCCGAGATTTTAGGAATTAGTGGTAGCGGATTCAGATTACCTGATTTGTTGTTATGTTTTTCTTAGAAAGCATTTGCCTTCAAGAAACTCAATTTTGAAAGACAATGAATTTTTTTCAGAAGCCATAATGTGTGAATGCAGGATTTTCACTCTATTGAAGGACAACAAATTTTTGTTTATTTTTGCTGCCTAAAAGAACCAAACTTTTTCCACCAATGTGGCAAAAAACAGCCAGACTGAGAGCCAGAATCTTTAATGCAGAGGTGCACCTTGTGAAGATAAGCATATTGTATTGTTTATCTGAGTGGAAGCCTGCTTAGATCAAATGGGGCACTGCATATTAAGACCTGTGTTCTCCACAGTTTCTCAGATTGTAACCTCTCAAAACTCCCACAATCCCTCTTGTCCCTTAAAGGAAAAAAGTTTTTAATTAAATTCTTGCATAAACCTCCAGAACAAAAACATATCATGCAGACTTCAGGCACCAGGCAAATTGCCAATGCAGCAGCCTTCAGCTACGTGAAGTATGGATGCCCCGAGCTAGGTGAAGTACAGATGACCTGATTTAGGACTTGAATAATGCTATCAGCTAGCATCTGTTGAAAGAGGGTTGTTTATCTGGGGTTTGGTTTTTGTTTTTGTTTGGGTTGGATTTTTTTTTCCTTTTTTGGAGAGGGTATATGTGCATGTGTGCACAAATTAGTTTACTAATGAAAGTACTCTACATTTTTAGCTCCTCTATATGTAGGCCTTCATAAACTGGAACAACTTGAAAAACTTGTAAAAGGTAGATCTTCTTGTATCTGAGGATATTACAGATTTGTTAGAGACAGTTGTGATTATTCATAGGACTGGAAGAAAAATGAGGGTGACAGATTTGTTTGCAAAATGTTTTAACAGGCACTTTTGGAAGTAAGAGTACAGCATTTCTTTAATTCTGCTGTACTGAATAAAGCATGAAGTAATTCCATTCTAGACAGGTTTGAAAAATTGATTGACTTTTGATTATTCTTATCCAGTTCCCATAAAGTATGCTTGTATTAGATCAACAGTGTATCTAATTATTTTTGCTATGTGTAGGGGTATTTTGCATCCCCCTTGAGTGTATATACAATCTGGATTAAGCAACAAATGTGGCCTTGTATATGCACAGAAATCCATTGACTTCAATAGGAGTTTTGTGTACATGTGATTGCAAAATACTTCCACAACTCAGGAGTTACTTCAAATTGAGACCATTTCAGGCTCCCACAATATGCAATGTGCAAAGCTCTGTCCTTGCCTCCATGGGTCTCACATTTCCTGGCAGATATCGCTAGCCTCAGGGGCTCACTGTGACCCTCCACGTAACCCTTCTTTCTCTAGAGACAAGGGTCACAGTCTACTGAGCCATTTTCATCGTAATCCAGCAAGGGAGGTGAGGAGAAGTTATCCTTCCTTGCACAGTCTCTGTTGTTTCCCAGTCTCAGTGATTAATCAGGGGGCAAAGATGGGGGGGAGGGGGATCCCAGGCCCACCCTCTACTCCAGGCTCCAGCCCAGGGACCTTAATAGTATCAGCTATGGTAGCTGACCTTTGTACAATTCCCTGAGCTACTTCCCCCACAGCAGCTCTCACTTCCTCAAGCTCCACTTCACCCTTACCTCAGGGCCTCCTTCCTTGTGCCTGGTATGGTGTGTACTACTCAGTCTCTCCAACAGCACAACTTCCTTCCACAGCTCCTGATATGCACACCCACCTGACTGGGAGGCTTTTAACTCGTTTCAGCCAGCCCCTGATTGGCTTCAGGTGTCCCAATCAACCAAGCATTCTCCCTGCCTTCTGGAAAGTTCTTAATTGGCCCAGGTGTCTTAATTAACCTGGAGCAGTTTCCATTTCACTTAACCTGGTACCAGGGATTTGTTAAGCCTGGAGCTAATATATCTATCTCCCACTACTTTTCTATAGATTGAGGGGAAGAACGAGAGACCCCAGCCCCAGCCGTTGCCGCTGTGGATACCATCATCACAATCACCTAGCAGGGGTCCTATCACACGTGGGTGTACATCCCCCCCCACCCCTAAAGCGCCACCCCACAGCCGTGCCCATCTTGTCAGGCACTCTCAGGAGAGGAATAATCAGTGACACTGGGCGTGGCACTAGGTAACTCGAGGGGGTGGAAGACCATGAGTGTTGAGGAAGCCCCCCCGCTCTAGGCCACCAGGTAACTCAGGAGGGTGGAAGACCACGAGTGTCGAGGAAGCCCCCCGGCTCTGGGCCCAGGCTAGCCTGAACACTTCTCCCTCCTGAATGCTGTGTTATACCTTGCATTTGCTTTTGTTTTGTTGCATAGTTTTGCTTTATCCTTTTTGGTGATTCTTTGCAAGTGTTACACAAATAAAATTCTTTTCTGCTTCAAAAAAAAAACAAAACAACTACTTTTCTATAGCCATCTGGCCTTGCCCCCTCACAGCAAGTTTATTAGCAAGTGCTTGACTTTACTGGCTTTATGAAGATGTGTATTTCTCTTCAATGTGATTGTCTTTCTAGAGGTTTAAAAGTGGCTGACTCATCTAGACTGGATGTGTCCAAAGAATCCATGCTCAGAGTAAATCTGAAATCCCAGCATTTTGCCATGATTCTGAGTTATGTGAATTGTTGAAGGCATAGTATCAAAGAGATTAAGATTGTAAGGAACAGGGTATTGCATATCTCCTCTCTCTCTCTCTCTCTCTCTCTCTCTCTCTGTTAGGGTCTCTGTTTTGGCTGAGATATCCTTTAAGAAGTGTCATGAACCAGTAGACAGTTCACAGGACTGGAAGTCAATAGCTGTGGGTAATATTCCTGTCTCTACCACTGACACACTGTGTGATCTTGGGCACATAACTTAAATTCTCTGCTCTGTTTTCTCATCTGTAAAATAGAGATGAATGATGCTTACTCATCTTTGAAAAGTACTTTGAAATCTATGGATATTTCTGCTAATATAAGCAATTAAGAAGTTAATGTTCAGATTTAAAGCGTCTTTAGGTTTCAGAAATATCCCACTGAAATGAATGGGGTAGTACACACCTCTCAGAGCTATTGTTTCATGGAATCTGCAGACTCAGGAAAACACCACTGCATCAATTTATACTCAGCTCGTGTTTTCAAAGGTATCTTTTCAACCATAAGGACTAAATTCTGGAACACAGTTGTGCACAGGGGATGAATTCCAAAGCATGCCCCACAGCCAGAGAATCCTGGAATACAGAGGGCCCTAAAATTATTAATTTTCAGCTTAAAGTGGGGATCCTGGGTCACTTGCTAGGGTCCCACTATCCTCTTGTTATGACCACACTTTGGTCACAAGCACATCTGGAAGCATCACCCATCCACCATTCCAACATACGACCACTAAGCCTACTTAGCATCTCAGGTGCTAGTTTAGGAATTGTCATGGGCTGGGTTTGGTAGACACAATCTTTTGACATATAGAGCCCAGGGTAAAGAAACAATGAAGTAAAAGTAATGAAAGGATGAATAAGCGAATTCCAGTGATAAAGAGATGCTACTGGCATGTTCCTTTTTTAAAGAAATCTCTTTCTGAAACAGATTGCTTTTTTGGGGAGGAGGGCATGGAAAAGTCCTGCAATGATCACCTACCCAGAGCACTTTATTTAAAAGAAATACAGGATTGTTGTTTCTGAAGATACCTTATTACCAAGTTCTCACACTGGGACTATGTCAAATGTCAACCACTGTGTCAGCTTCTCGCAGTAGCTGAAGATACTCTGCATGCCAACTGTGCCTTCAGATTCTAGTAGAACTGCTATCAGAGGAGACTCAAATTAGGTAACCATGCAAAGCGTAAATCACTAAACTTTCAGAACCAAGCTAAGTCCCCCTCAAATAAACCAGTCTGCCCTTTGGTAAGTGATGTGTTGCTGACTGCCAAATCTGAAACAGGTAATCATTGTAAGGAAAGATTTCAAAGACCCTTTAACTCGATTCATTTCTAGGCAAATGTAATTATATGCACCTTCAGGTGGACTCAGAGTTCAGAAAGCCTGGGATCAAAAACAACAGCACATTACTTTATTTAAAATAGAGGAACGACACAAGATTTTTATTGAATAAAGAGAAACCGTAAGAGCTGGGATGTCCTTTTTAGACCAGAGGTAATCTAAAATGCATGTCATTTGCCATTACTGTCAAATTATGATACAATCAGTAATTCAATTGGGTGACATTTTATTGTGAGGAACTATTCAGTGACACCTGATGTTTGTACAGTAAATTGTAAATTAAACAGCTGAACATGAGTGCAAATATGGTTTAATATATGTTATAAAAGAAATACTCTTCAGAATGTATTGTGAAGGGGGGAGGGATAGCTCAGTGCTTTGAACATTGGCCTGCTAAACCCAGGGTTATGAGTTCAATCCTTGAGGGCACCATTTAGGGATCTGGGGCAAACATTGAGGATTGGCCCTGCTTTGAGCAGGGAGTTGGACTAGATGACCTCCTGAGAGTCCATGAACTTTTCTTAATGGCTTTACATTTTACCCACACCTGTGTTCTCATTTCCATTGTAATACAATATTGGTTTTTTTTTATTTGGCATGATTAAAATACCTCTGTTATAAAGAAAATCTTTATTAGAAAATCATGACTTTGGAAAAATCAGCAATCATTGGTTTTCCTTTTTATTATCCAGTGATCATAAATATATTTTAAATTACAATCTCTTAAATATTAAAAGGTTTATAATATATTTTCAGATGTGTTAGCTCCCCAGAAAAAAATCTCATTGTTTTATGTAGTCAAAAAGCTGCAATAAAGGACTGTGTTGGATAATGTAACAGAATGACACTTTGAAAAAGTTACATTCTGAAATATTCTAAATGCACTAACAATTACAGACAGAGTCAACCTGACCCTCAATTTTTCTGAGTTAATTGAAATACTGACATGGTGTTTAGGATAACAACTTGAATTTCCTTTCTTACTCTTGATTCTCACAAGTTGGCCATAACAACTTGGCCTTATTGCATGAAAAGGTAGCAGGAATCTCCAACCTAGAGTTGCCATTTTATAAAGAGAGAAAGCAAGCAAAGAATAATATTGGGGCAGCATTTGAATTACACACTGATTATATTTGATCACAGTGCCTGTACTTCTCCAGCATTACTGAATATCAGTGCAATGCCACATTAATCACTGATGAAATAAACACTAGGGCTATCAATTAATCGCAGTTAACTCATGCGATTAAAAAAAATTAATTGTGATAAAAAAATGAATCGTGATTAATCACAGTTTTAATCGCTCTGTTAAACAACAGAATACCAATTGAAATTTATTAAATATTTTGGATGTTTTTCTACATTTTCAAATATATTGATTTACAACAATTACAACACAGAATACAAACTGTACACTACTCACTTTATATTATTATTTTATTACAAATATTTGCACTGTAAAAATGATAAAAGAAATAGTATTTTTCAATTCACCTCATACAAGAACTGTACTGCAATCTCTTTATCGTGAAAGTGCAGCTTACAAATGTAGAATTTTTTGTTACATAACTTCACTCAAAAATAGAAAACAATGTAAAACTTTAGAGCCTACAAGTCCACTCAGTCCTACTTCTCATTCAGCCAATTGCTGAGACAAACAAGTTTGTTAACAGGTATAGGAAATAATGCTGCCCGCTTCTTATTTACAATGTCACCTGAAAGTTAGAACAGGCATTCGCATGGCACTTTTATAGCTGGCATTGCAAGGTATTTATGTGCCAGATATGTTAAACATTTGTATGCCTGTTCATGCTTTGGACTCCATTCTAGAGGACATGCTTCCATGCTGATGACACTCGTTAAAAAAATAATGCATTAATTAAATTTTGAACTCCTTGGGGGAGAGTTGTATGACTTCTGCTCTGTTTTTTCCCACATTCTGCCATATATTTCATGTTATAGCAGTCTCAGATGAAGACCCATCACAGGTTGTTCGTTTTAAGAACACTTTCATTGCAGATTTGACAAAACGCAAAGAAGGTGTCACTGTGAGATCTCTAAAGATAGTTACAGCACTGGACCCAAGATTTAAGAAGGCACTCTTTCTATATACAAAGAAATCAGGGGCCATTTCATTTATATTCTGTTGCCTATCATGCAGGGTGTTGGGTGTCTCCTATGAGGCACTGAGAGTTTATGCTCCCAGGCACTCAGGCACTTACAGTATCAGGCCCATATGGCCAAATTCTCAATAGTGGGAATAGCTGGGCTGTATTCTGGGAACACCATATGAGATAAAGTGTGTGAGGCTGTGGAGGTGCTCTGTGGAATGCACCTAACATCTCTGCTGTAGGAAGCTGGGATGAGAAGAGAAGATACATTCACGGGCAGAGATTTTTGGCCTCCCACAGCTTACTAATGCTGTGTGCCTATCTGCCTCCAGCACACTGCTTCACATGCAGCACCTATGGAACGGTGGTGTGGAACGGACAGGGATTGCAAACCCTCTGCCCCTCCCCTTAAAAACTCAGGCCTTCTCCTGTGCAGCAGAATTGCTTTAGGTTGGTTCAGCCTGCTTACCCATTCAGGCTGGTGAACTCTGTGAGATGGTACAAAACTATGTCCCCAGCTCCTTCCTATCACTCCCTGCCTCCTTTGAGATGCTGTCTCAGTGCCAGACCAAGCTCAGGAACTACAATAGTGACAGGAACTTGCAGAGGCTATGCAAGGAGGAAGGAGTCATGCAATGCTCCCTATGCATCCATATCAGGGCCGGCTCCAGGCCCCAGCGAACCAAGGAGGTGCCTGGGGCAGCAAATGTAAAGGGGCGGCAGGATGTCGGGCTCTGGGGTGGCCATCCACCCTCGGTGGTGGCGGGAATTCGGCAGCTGCTCCGTCGCTCCTCCTCCATGTTCGGGGGCAAGGTTTTTTGCTTGGGGCGGCAAAAAAGCTGGAGCCGGCCCTGACCCATATAAGCACCTGTCATATGTATTCCTTTGCTTTGTATGCTTCTTTTGTTCTTCAGCTGCTGTATGATTACCAGACTTTATGATCTCTTGAGTTATCCTCTCAACACAGTTGAGATAGTTTAAATCAAAAGTTACCAGCTGTAATGGGGTATACAAACCTCACACTGGGCTGGAAGGGATTAAAAGACAGAACTGGCCCTTCCAGCCCTGCAGTGATTGTTCCAACTGGAGGAAGATTGAAAAGGGGACAACACAAATCAGAAAGGGGGAGGAAGATAGACCTACCATGAAGGATCCCCACAAGGGTGCTAGTGAAGCCTCCCTGAAGGACTAAGACTGTATGCTGAGCCCGTTTGGGGCTGATGGTTTGATTGCCTTTTCTTTTGCTTTTCACCTTATTTGGATTGGAAGCTGGAGGAGAATAGCAGATGGTAGGAAGGGACTCAGGGAGGGTAACTCAGAGGGCTCCTTTGGGGGCTGTAGCCCCTGAATTTGATATTCTTGTGTGTACCTCAGAATTTGACAGTACAGCAGTCAGATATTTTGTGTGTTTAATTACTGCCAGCCGAAACCCAAACATTATGTAGGTAGGGATAATCTTAGGTCCTGAGAGGCAAGGATGTGCAGCTCCATGTTTGTAGCTCTGCTAGTAGAATGGGAAGATGGAATAAGAAGTGAGCGTATTGTAAGAACAGAAGGAATATTTGGACGGCTGACCTTGGTCTTGAGCACATTTAACATGTAAATTTTATTGTAGTTATAACTAAAAATGTTTTAATAATAAAACCTAATGAGTAGTTTTGCTAAAATTAGGGGTCACTATGGCGACCCATTAGGAGTCACTATAGGTCATGTGCTTTGTTTAAAGTTAGCTATAAAAAAATTTGTAGGTGAAAAAATTTGCTTTGGAGCAGTCCAAGGAAGTTTTCTTTGGGCAAGGATCTGGTATCACAAGCAGTCAAATGGAAGGCGGGGCTCCTGATACCTCAAAACCATTTCTTAACTTTAGGTAAATGTAAATTTTAAAATGCTCTAAACCTACTGCAAGTGTGTGTGTGTGTGTGTGTGTGTGTGTGTGTGTGCTGAAGATCTAATAAAAAAGTAGTTTTAAGTGAAAGCACTCTTGCTTGTATCAATCATTTATCAGACATATGAGCTGAGCCCCATTGATTTATTCCTGACATCGCATGGAGAGATACAATAAAGTTACCACTGCTTTGGGTTCTGAAACCTGTTAACCCTATGGGGGTCTTGGGTTGGAGCCTGGTGCAGTGGATGGGCAGGGGCTCCCCTACCACTGCTCACCTCACCTCAACATGAGTAAAAGAGGATCAAAACTGCAAGACCTGCCCAAAAGGAGGTGGTGCTAGGTGTGCTAACCACTGGGCTACCTAACCTCACCGAGGACTCTCTCACACCAACCTACTGAAATTTGTGTGATACATTAGCTACCTAAAGATTTTACATTTGATACACAGTTTTGGCTTCTATTTCTGGAAGGTCATTTCAACACCTAAGAGTTGCTGAATTGTTTATTGATTTCTTAATTATTCAGTGCTTCGACTTACTTCTCGTGTCTGTGTTTCTTTCTGTCTAGAATTTAATAAATCAAAATATCAGAAAAACAAAACAAAAAACCCCAACACTTTGTCATACCAAGGGCCTGATCTTGATCTCATTTTAGTCAATGGTAATTTTGCCATAGACTTCAATATGAGCAGTAGGACTGTTAGCCTCAGTTCAGGAAACCATCCCTATTTAGGAAAAGTGCTTTCAGCAACTGTAAGGTCTGTAATGATAACTGGGGCCTAGTAGGCCCACCCCAGTTGTGATCTTAACTGTGGGAAAGAAGGAAAAAAATCATAACATGTCACAATAACCTATAACAATGAATGCTGATGGGAAAAGGTGTACAAGGGAGACAGACTGAATTAATCTAAACATAAAAGTCTACTGATATAACTTAATAACTTAACTGTGTTAAGATGTTGCCTGGTAAACGAGAGATTTGTGGTACCGGAAATAAATGGACCAAAAATGTTGTGTTGGAAATAAGGTCTATTTGGTGGACAAAATAATGAGGGGATAGGTTATTCCACCCACCACTCCATTTCGATTTCCTTAAACAAGACTCTGGTGGGAACTACAAGCAGACACAAATGCTGTCTGACTGAAAGATGGGAGAACGGGAAGGAGCTAGTGAGCTTCAATGTAATGGCAAAAAGAAAAGGAGTACTTGTGGCACCTTAGAGACTAACCAATTTATTTGAGCATAAGCTTTCGTGAGCTACAGCTCACTTCATTGGATGCATACTGTGGGAAGTGTAGAAGATCTTTTTATACACACAAAGCATGAAAAAATACCTCCCCCCACCCCACTCTCCTGCTGGTAATAGCTTATCTAAAGTGATCACTCTCCTTACAATGTGTATGATAATCAAGTTGGGCCATTTCCAGCACAAATCCAGGTTTTCTCCCCACCCCCCACCTCCCCACACACACACACAAACCCACTCTCCTGTTGGTAATAGCTTATCTAAAGTGACCACTCTCCTTACAATGTGTATGATAATCAAGGTGGGCCATTTCCAGCACAAATCCAGGGTTTAACAAGAACGTCTGAGGAACAGTGGGGGGATGGGGGGGGAAGGAATAAACAAGGGGAAATAGGTTACTTTTTATAATGACTCAACCATTCCCAGTCTCTATTCAAGCCTAAGTTAATTGTATCCAATTTGCAAATGAATTCCAATTCAGCAGTCTCTCGCTGGAGTCTGGATTTGAAGTTTTTCTGTTGTAATATCGCAACTTTCATGTCTGTAATCGCGTGACCAGAGAGATTGAAGTGTTCTCCGACTGGCTTATGAATGTTATAATTCTTGACATCTGATTTGTGTCCATTTATTCTTTTACGTAGAGACTGTCCAGTTTGACCAATGTACATGGCAGAGGGGCATTGCTGGCACATGATGGCATATATCACATTGGTGGATGTGCAGGTGAACGAGCCTCTGATAGTGTGGCTGATGTTATTAGGCCCTGTGATGGTGTCCCCTGAATAGATATGTGGGCACAGTTGGCAACGGGCTTTGTTGCAAGGATAGGTTCCTGGGTTAGTGGTTCTGTTGTGTGGTATGTGGTTGCTGGTGAGTATTTGCTTCCGGTTGGGGGGCTGTCTGCAGGCAAGGACTGGCCTGTCTCCCAAGATTAGTGAGAGCGTTGGGTCATCCTTCAGGATAGGTTGTAGATCCTTAATAATTCGTTGGAGGGGTTTTAGTTGGGGCTGAAGGTGACGGCTAGTGGTGTTCTGTTATTTTCTTTGCTAGGCCTGTTCTGTAGTAGGTGACTTCTGGGAACTCTTCTGGCTCTATCAATCTGTTTCTTCACTTCCGCAGGTGGGTATTGTAGTTGTAAGAATGCTTGATAGAGATCTTCTAGGTGTTTGTCTCTGTCTGAGGGGTTGGAGCAAATGTGGTTGTATCGCAAAGCTTGGCTGTAGACAATGGATTGTGTGGTGTGGGCAGGGTGAAAGCTGGAGGCATGTAGGTAGGAATAGCGGTCAGTAGGTTTCCGGTATAGGGTGGTGTTTATGTGACCATCGTTTATTAGCACTGTAGTGTCCAGGAAGTGGATCTCTTGTGTGGACTGGACCAGGCTGAGGTTGATGGTGGGATGGAAATTGTTGAAATCATGGTGGAATTCCTCAAGGGCTTCTTTTCCATGGGTCCAGATGATGAAGATGTCATCAATATAGCGCAAGTAGAGATGGGGCATTAGGGGACGAGAGCTGAGGAAGCGTTGTTCTAAGTCAGCCATAAAAATGTTGGCATACTGTGGGGCCATGCGGGTACCCATAGCAGTGCCGCTGATTTGAACGTATACATTGTCCCCAAATGTAAAATAGTTATGGGTAAGGACAAAGTCACAAAGTTCAGCCACCAGGTTAGCCGTGACATGATCGGGGATAGTGTTCTTGACGGCTTGTAGTCCATCTTTGTGTGGAATGTTGGTGTAGAGGGCTTCTACATCCATAGTGGCCAGGATGGTGTTATCAGGAAGATCACCGATGGATTGTAGTTTCCTCAGGAAGTCAGTGGTGTCTCGAAGGTAGCTGGGAGTGCTGGTAGCGTAGGGCCTGAGGAGGGAGTCTACATAGCCAGACAATCCTGCTGTCAGGGTGCCAATGCCTGAGATGATAGGGTGCCCAGGATTTCCAGGTTTATGGATCTTGGGTAGTAGATAGAATATCCCAGGTCGGGGTTCCAGGGGTGTGTCTGTGCGGATTTGATCTTGTGCTTTTTCAGGGAGTTTCTTGAGCAAATGCTGTAGTTTCTTTTGGTAACTCTCAGTGGGATCAGAGGGTAATGGCTTATAGAAAGTGGTGTTGGAGAGCTGCCGAGCAGCCTCTTGTTCATATTCCGACCTATTCATGATGACAACAGCACCTCCTTTGTCAGCCTTTTTGATTATGATGTCAGAGTTGTTTCTGAGGCTGTGGATGGCATTGTGTTCTGCACAGTAGAGGTTATGGGGCAAGTGATGCTGCTTTTCCACAATTTCAGCACGTGCACGTTGGCCTAATAACATCAGCCACACTATCAGAGGCTCGTTCACCTGCACATCCACCAATGTGATATATGCCATCATGTGCCAGCAATGCCCCTCTGCCATGTACATTGGTCAAACTGGACAGTCTCTACGTAAAAGAATAAATGGACACAAATCAGATGTCAAGAATTATAACATTCATAAGCCAGTCGGAGAACACTTCAATCTCTCTGGTCACGCGATTACAGACATGAAAGTTGCGATATTACAACAGAAAAACTTCAAATCCAGACTCCAGCGAGAGACTGTTGAATTGGAATTCATTTGCAAATTGGATACAATTAACTTAGGCTTGAATAGAGACTGGGAGTGGCTAAGTCATTATGCAAGGTAACCTATTTCCCCTTGTTTTTTCCTACCCCTCTCTCCCCCCCAAGACGTTCTTGTTAAACCCTGGATTTGTGCTGGAAATGGCCCACCTTGATTATCATACACATTGTAAGGAGAGTGGTCACTTTAGATAAGCTATTACCAACAGGAGAGTGGGTTTGTGTGGGGTGGGACGGTGGAGGGTTGAGAAAACCTGGATTTGTGCTGGAAATGGCCCAACTTGATTATCATACACATTGAAAGGAGAGTGATCACTTTAGATAAGCTATTACCAGCAGGAGAGTGGGGTGGGGGGAGGTATTTTTTCATGCTTTGTGTGTATAAAAAGATCTTCTACACTTTCCACAGTATGCATCCGATGAAGTGAGCTGTAGCTCACGAAAGCTTATGCTCAAATAAATTGGTTAGTCTCTAAGGTGCCACAAGTACTCCTTTTCTTTTTGTGAATACCGACTAACACGGCTGTTACTCTGAAATGTAATGGCAGTCACCTCCACTATCTTCTGGGATCCACTGTGACACTGCTGGACCTGCACTGTCCTTATCCTGAGTCATGTCCTGACCAGACCGGGCCAGGCCAAAGAAAGGGACCCAGATGACATCATCATCTCCACTGGCTCTGGCTAAATCTTGAACCTATCTGGGATGTGCGACTCTGTCACACACACCCTTGGGTGATCTTTTCCCTCCCCACCTTCTTGCTCTCTCCTTTTTCTTTCTGTTTAAATAAGAGTCCAGTTTAGCTAGCCAAGACTGCATATTTTGCAACATCTGTGACCGGAAAGGCAACTAAAAGCAAGCCGTAAACAGCTCGACACCGACGCAAGTTTGCCAGGTCTCAGAGTTGCTGGTAAAACAGCGTGTTATGCCTGTGTTTTTTTCCAGCAGTGAAACTGCAAGACAAAATCAGCCCCAGAGACAGAAGCTGCATTTTCTATCTTTGCTGTTCTCTTCTGACCTCTTTTGCATGTGTTTGCCTTGAGTTGTCTTTTAGTAAATGAATTGGACTTTAACAATAGCAGCTACAAGTGCTGAGCCCATTTCAATGGTCTTATCTTTTCCCCACAAAGGACAGTTATTATCATCTTTAATACCATATAAATGACTGTCAGACAAGGTTTTTTCTCTATAAAAAGGGAAAGGGAACAAACTGTATGGTTAAAATGAAAACTTTATATAATACTTTATATTTCAAATGCTTTAGCAGTTTTCCCTCCTTCTCTGTGTTTTCAGTGAAAGGTTAAAATGATTTTTAATGATATGTTTGCCATGGCACTAAGAAGGCTGAAGTCTCTGTATATCAAACCTCAAACTGTTTAATGTTGGACAGTGACATGGTCATGTTCACACCTTTGATTCTTTCTTCTATATATTCCATCTAAATTAATAGAACAGGTCTCACTGAAGTCAGTGGTCTGGTAGCCCAGCTGCTCCACCCTTCCTAGCTTGTAGATCTCCAGGTCCCAGGAAGCACCCTTTGTAGGTTATGGGAGAGGCAGAAAATACAGCTATGGACGCAGCTGGTCTCCTTCTTTATGTTGTGAGGGGAGATCTGCACATTCAGGTTTCCACCTATAGATGGGTCCTAAGGGCACAGTCTGGCCCATTATTGTTATTCCTATAGCACCATTGGTGTGTGTGTATAGCAGTGGTATAGCCAAGATGGGACATTTGGGTGGGCCCTGACTTTGGGTGGGTTGGCAATGGCAGGAGGGTGGGCGGGGGGGGGTAAGAGGAATCGGGGGCCCGCCTCCCCCCGCTCCCCTCCAGCTGGCCTTGTGTGGGGCAATGGATGCTCTGGCCAGAGCCCATCTGGGGACTCCAGGTGTGCACCCAGCTCCGGGAGGAGATGCCACTTTCTAGCACGCATGGCTCCCCACACCTATCCCTGTCCCAACGCCCAACACCAAGCCCGGCTCCCTGAAGTGGCATTTTTTGAGGATTTCCTCTGCTGCACCGGGCCACCTGCTTGCTTGCCCGCCCTCCTCCCAGTGGTGGATTAGCCATTGGGCCAAAAAGACTGTGCCTGGGGGCCCCAGGCAAATGGAGGGCCTCCAAAAAATGGGCACCTCTGTGCCCCGACCCACTCTGCCCAGCGCTCCAGCTGGGGAGCGGGAGCGGGGCACGGTGGCTTGACCCAGTCTGGTGTCCACCCGTAAGCCCCTGTGCCCCAATCCCACTCCCCAGCTGGAGCGCCCGATCCAGGCCCACCCTAATCCTGGCTGGAGTACCACAAGGGCGAAGCGGGGAAAGGGCTAGGCTCAGAGCAGAGCCGGGGCTTGGGGTGGGCCTGGAGGCTAAGTGGGTGGGCCATGGCCTACCCAGGCCCACCTGTGGCTATGCCCCTGTTGCATAGCACTGCAGACATTAGAGAAGGTAGGATCCCGGCCCAGGAGAGGTTATGATTCAAGTATGACCCTGATACTCCTGTTCAGGTACTGATACATTTACATATAAAACAAATCACAGAGACACACTACGTATTGATATAATGTCACTGACATAAAGTTATATCATGTCAGTAAACAGATCCTGCAAATACTAAGTCGTATTGGAATACCCAGATGCTTAAAGTTAAGCATGGATGTGAGTTTTTGCAGGTATGGGGATCTTTGAATGTACTTAAATATATGGCCTAATCCACTGAAGCCATTGGGTTATCACTGGTACATTGGGGGGCATCTTAGCCCACAGTCTAAAACATGTAAGAAAAAGAATATCGGACATGCATCATAACTGGTATTGAATTATTAGAAGAGCTGGTTGAATTATTGGTTGTGAGTTATTTATCTGACACCTTTTTGCATTTTTACTTCTATTTGACTTGCTCTATAGCTAGTCAAACAATAATCAGGAAATAATTGCTTTGGGTTTTTTCCCATCCCATCAATAGCTGAATAAGTTATTCACAAAGAACTATTGTCCTTATCTGACCATCTCTAATTATTATTAGGCTGTTTGTTTTAACCTCTAAATATAATTACACTTGGAAAAGTCTGAGTTTGTCTTTTTCACTAGACCATCACCAAGACCCTGATCCTACAAACACTCATATGCATGCTTAATTTTACACATGTGAGATGTCCTCTTGTAGCAAGTTGATGGGAGTAAGTACCTGATGGGGATAAGTCATGGCAGGATCAGTGCTTCAGATTGGCATAAGTAGTAACAAGTCTTCTAGTGATGCTTTGTTCTCTCAAGATATGAATGACAAACCAATATTTAAACAACTTTTTTTTAAATATTCATAAATAAATCTGCTGAATAACAGTTCTTATCAAAGTGGGAAATGTATAGCACTGATTAGATCCAAATAGCTCTGCCAAAACCACACCACCCTGCAGCCTCCATTATTCAAGCTCTAGGTTCCCCCAGAATGTAGCTTCCCCACTGTGTTTTATTGCCAAATTATGTACAGTATGGTTTTGTGATATGGACAAATGTCTGCTAAGAACTAATCTGAGACCATTGAACTAATTTTGCTTGTGACCTGAGCCAGATTTAAACCAAAACCTCTGGAAGGTGAAAGGGAAATATATTAACTCATATTATTATGAAGCTTGCTCCAGGGCAGGAAGATTTCAATAACATTTGAAAAAAACCTTAAAATTGAAATATGAATAATTTACAAAACAAGAAACCTCAACTAATACTCTTCTGTTCAAATTCAAGCCCTACATGACCTGTAGGCGAGGTTACTGTAATGTGCTTTATTTGGGGCTTTCTTAACTTTTACTGTAGATTGCCACTATTAGGGATGCAGCAGCACGACTTCTCATGGATTTTTGCACACAATAGTCAGCAAAACCCATGCTCTTCTAAGTGCAGTGACTGCTTACTATTCAGCATGGACCTGATCCTGCAAAGAGCCCATGTGCTTATGTTATTCCCAGTGAAATCAAGTACTTGTGCTTAAAGTCCAGTATGTGCTTACATGCTTTGCATTGAAGTAGTATTGTTAGCTTTTGAAGCCGAAGACAAGATACATTGCATAGTTATAGCATATTTGATGTATTTACAAATATTAATGAGTTCAGCCACACCTCTATGAATGGGAAACCGAAAATGAAAGCCTGACTCTCCACAGGCTTGCACTTGGTGTGGGCATGTACCCCTGAAGTAAGCCAGAGAAGGCCTGTCCAAGGCCACATAGGAAGTCTGTATAAGAGCTGTGGAGAGAACCCAGATCTCCTAATGCTTAACCACAAAACCATCCCGGAGAGGTGCTTAAAAATATCCTGATGGAATGTTTTTTTATTGGAAAATGTCATTTCTGCAACATCAAATCTGCCTGCAGGTAGTGTCTATTTTGACAAAATTTCATTGAGAAAGTGAGGCGTTTAATGCCCTAATGTTGTATTTTGCGATTTTCAGACCAGAATGTTGACTTTTCATTTCAAAGTTTAATTGTATATTAAAAAAAATTAAAAATCAAAATCAAAATGAAACATTTCAATGTTATTAAAATAAAATACTTCAATTGACCTGACTTTATTTTTTAAATTGGATTTTTTTTTTCAAATCTGGAATGAAAACAAATGTCAAAATCATGGAATTTCCAATTAAATGGAAATTTTGTTTCCCATACTGCTGTACCATCCTTCCATCTCCAGAATCATACAGGGCTATCTAAGCACTGCCTGTCATCCTCTCAGTAACTAACCTGTGGTAGGGCTGTGTAATACATGTGTCTTTATCTATTAGTGTCCCCTTGTGGCAGGACAGGGAACTACACCAACCTGGCTCCTTCCCACACACTGAACACTGCATTTGTCAAGTCTTTCATAGAATCATAGAATCATAGAATATCAGGGTTGGAAGGGAACTCAGGAGGTCATCTAGTCCAACCCCCTGCTCAAAGCAGGACCAATCCCCAATTAAATCATCCCAGCCAGGGCTTTGTCAAGCCTGACCTTAAAAACTTCTAAGGAAGGAGATTCCACCACCTCCCTAGGTAACGCATTCCAGTGTTTCACCACCCTCCTAGTGAAAAAGTTTTTCCTAATATCCAACCTAAACCTCCCCCACTGCAACTTGAGACCATTACTCCTTGTCCTGTCCTCTTCTACCACTGAGAATAGTCTAGAACCATCCTCTCTGGAACCACCTCTCAGGTAGTTGAAAGCAGCTATCAAATCCCCCCTCATTCTTCTCTTCTGCAGACTAAACAATTCCAGTTCCCTCAGCCTCTCCTCATAAGTCATGTGTTCCAGTCCCCTAATCATTTTTGTTGCCCTTCGCTGGACTCTCTCCAATTTATCCACATCCTTCTTGTAGCGTGGGGCCCAAAACTGGACACAGTACTCCAGGTGAGGCCTCACCAATGTCGAATAGAGGGGGACGATCACGTCCCTCGATCTGCTCGCTATGCCCCTACTTATACATCCCAAAATGCCATTGGCCTTCTTGGCTACAAGGGCACACTGCTGACTCATATCCAGCTTCTCGTCCACTGTCACCCCTAGGTCCTTTTCCGCAGAACTGCTGCCTAGCCATTCGGTCCCTAGTCTGTAGCTGTGCATTGGGTTCTTCCATCCTAAGTGCAGGACCCTGCACTTATCCTTATTGAACCTCATCAGATTTCTTTTGGCCCAATCCTCCAATTTGTCTAGGTCCCTCTGTATCCTATCCCTGCCCTCCAGCATATATACCACTCCTCCCAGTTTAGTATCATCTGCAAATTTGCTGAGAGTGCAATCCACACCATCCTCCAGATCATTTATGAAGATATTGAACAAAACCGGCCCCAGGACCGACCCCTGGGGCACTCCACTTGACACCGGCTGCCAACTAGACATGGAGCCATTAATCACTACCCGTTGAGCCCGACAATCTAGCCAACTTTCTACCCACCTTATAGTGCATTCATCCAGCCCATACTTCTTTAACTTGCTGACAAGAATACTGTGGAAGACCGTGTCAAAAGCTTTGCTAAAGTCAAGAAACAATACATCCACTGCTTTCCCTTCATCCACAGAACCAGTAATCTCATCATAGAAGGCGAGACCCAGTCCCTCCTGGCCAAATTCTCAATAGTCTCTGTCTCCTGTAGGATAATGGGGAAGTGGAAGTTCTGTGGCTTTACTAGGGGCTAATCAGCCCTAGTTCTCCTGGGTATAGGAGCTTCCTCTCTAAAAGGCCCTGGCTGGGGTAGTAGGGGAACCCAGGCCTGCCCATTCCCCTGGCTTTCAGCTCAGGGCCTTTGTTTGGAATAGCCAGCACTAGTCCTTCTCTGTCCCTTGCTGTTGCCTGAGCTATTACCTTGCTACCTCCCAGCTTCTCCCTCTTCAGAGTGTTGTTTTGTCTGGCAGCTTCTCACCGGTCTGCTGAGGGGATCCTTTCTTACTGTTCTCTGTCTCTCTAGCAACTACCCCACCCTCCTGCCTTGCAGTCATTTTCTCCTCACAGCTACTTTGGTGCTGCCAATCAACTCTGGCTGAGCAGACAGGCAATTGCTTCATTAACCCTTTGGCTGCTGAACTAGCATGGGTTTTATAGACCCCCATGACTGGAGGACTGGAACTGCTGACAGTCTCAAAGCTTAATCTAGACCAGATTGGATGAAAACTCCAGCACTCGGGAATGCGCTCTCTCTCTTGACATGGGGGGGAGGGATAGCTCAGGGGTTTGAGCATTGGTCTGCTAAACCCAGGGTTGTGAGTTCAATCCTTGAGGAGGCCATTTAGGGATCTGGGGCAAAAATTGGGGATTGGTCCTGCTTCAAGCAGGGGGTTGGACTAGATGACCTTCTGTGGTCCCTTCCAACCCTGATATTCTATGATATCAGAGGACACTGGCAGCATGCTAGGGTGCACTGGTTTACCTCTGTTTCTTTTCTGCAGTGTTTCATAGAATCATAGAATATCAGGGCTGGAAGGGACCTCAGGAGGTCATCTAGTCCAACCCCCTGCTCAAAGCTGGACCAATCCACAACTAAATCATCCCAGCCAGAGCTTTGTCAAGCCTGACCTTAAAAACTTCTAAGGAAGGAGATTCCACCACCTCCCTAGGTAACGCATTCCAGTGCTTCACCACCCTCCTAGTTAAAAAGTTTTTTCTAATATCCAACCTAAATCTCCCCCACTGCAACTTGAGACCATTACTCCTTGTTCTGTCATCAGCTACCACTGAGAACAGTCTAGATCCATCCTCTTTAGAAACCCCTTTCAGGTAGTTGAAAGCAGCTATCAAATCCCCCCCACCCCCCCACCCCCCATTCTTCTCTTCTGCAGACTAAACAATCCCAGTTCTCTCAGCCTCTCCTCATAAGTCATGTGTTCCAATCCCCTAATCATTTTTGTTGCCCTCCGCTGGACTCTTTCCAATTTTTCCACATCCTTCTTGTAGTGTGGGGCCCAAAACTGGACACAGTACTCCAGATGAGGCCTCACCAATGTCGAATAGAGGGGAATGATTACGTCCCTCAATCTGCTGGCAATGCCCCTACTTATACATCCCAAAATGCCATTGGCCTTCTTGGCAACAAGGGCACACTGTTGACTCATATCCAGCTTCTCATCCCCTGTAACCCCAAGGTTCTTTTCTGCAGAACTGCTGCCGAGCCATTCGGTCCCTAGTCTGTAGAGGTGCATGGGATTCTTCCGTCCTAAGTGCAGGACCCTGCACTTGTCCTTGTTGAACCTCATCAGATTTCTTTTGGCCCAATCCTCTAATTTGTCTAGGGCCCTCTGTATCCTATCCCTACCCTCCAGCATATCTACCTCTCCTCCCAGTTTAGTGTCATCTGCAAACTTGCTGAGGGTGCAATCCACACCATCCTCCAAGCTTCTTTTCTGTGTTGAAGATCAGCAAGGATTTCACTGTTAAGCCAAGCTGGTCGCCTGCCATATTTACTATTCTTTCTACACATCGGGATGGTTTGTCCCTGTAAACTCAGTAAGGATTCTTTAAAATACAGCCAACTCATGTTATGTTTAGAAATGAATCTGAACCATAAAACTGAGGTCTTGATCTGTTTTTTAAATTCACAGGTTCTGGGCATGTGCAGATCTTGGGCTTTGGTTTGACCTGTAATAGAGGTCACTAGCTGTAAGCTGAGTTCTAGATGTAGGCTGAGATTCTGAATTGCCTGCTCAGTGCTGGGGTGTTGGGATACAGAGACTGAGTCTGAGTCCTTTCTATGCTATATAGGTTCTTATACTGTGTTTATCATACTGCACAATATCTGAGTGCCTTCCAGTACTGCATTAAGCCACTTGGCTAACATCTGTCATGGGGCAAGGGGAGGAGCACAAGCAGTGGAGTGTCTTGTTTTGGTAAGTTTTATATTTATACCTGTTCCTTTGTATTTATGCTAGAGAAGGCAAGGTCAAAGAAATGCACCTTGTACTTGGAATAGAATTTGGTGAGTTTTGTGGTGGTCCTTAGTTCCTGGGGGAGTTCATCCCACAGTCTCAAAAAGCTGTGTCTTGCACAGATGAGCTTTACCTTTAGTTTTGAGAGTGCCATTGTGCCAAAGGAGCAAAGTTGCGTAAATAGTTTTGTCAGGTTTCAGAGTAACAGCCTTGTTAGGCTGTATTCGCAAAAAGAAAAGGATGCATCCGATGAAGTGAGCTGTAGCTCACGAAAGCTTATGCTCAAATAAATTGGTTAGTCTCTAAGGTGCCACAAGTACTCCTTTTCTTTTTGCAAATAGTTTTGTATGATCCTTAAAATATCCTGGGCCCAGGCCCTTGAAAATAAGGACTGAAACCTTGAACTTGATTCAAAATTCTATGGGAAGCCAGTATAGAGAACAGAGAACAGGTAGCCTGTGTTTCTGAGGAGACATGCAGTAGTATTCTGTACCATTCCCTACCTAGGCTGTTTATTGTTCTGAAGAACCTGCAAAGAGTTTTCCAAGACCAGTGAGATTCATATTTCTAGCTATTTTTTCTTTAGATTCTAACTGACTCCAGGGTCTGGACATGTAATCAAATAGAGATGAATCCTCAGAGAAAAGTAGACGGATGTGTATTTAACTCAGTAGGCAGTAGAAGGAAAGTGAAAAAATAGGATGACATTGGTTGAAAAGCTTTTTTGTAAGGTTGGATTTCTATACCAACCCCTCTTTCTTGTCTGTTACCTGGGTGAAGGAATGTTGCACCTTGGGATTTTTCCACCTCATTTGTGAAAAATCATTTAGAATAATTTGAGTAATCTCAAAGACTTTGATAAACTCCTAGGTTTAGTTAAGGGCCAATATTTATCCATAAGATTTTATGTAAGATATACTCTGAAGGGTATTTCACATCTATATGTGGTAGTTTTCCTTCTATGTTTTTGTTATATGTCTAAATCTGTACACATCTCCACTTCTGTTTCATAATCTTCAGATTATGTATATTCTTAGTTTCCTTCTTTAATGTTAGAACTCAAAGTGAACTTGACAGTTCAATTTTCTCTCTCCCTGTGTCCATGGCTTATAATTAAAAGAATAGCAAATTGAGAAACAAGGGAATCAGCCTAACATGACTACCTACACTCTGTACACAGTCCTATAACAAAATTGTGGGATCTGTGTGACAACTCTTAGCCCTGAGCAATTTATACAAACAAGCCAGCGTTTATTTTGGAGGCAGCATAAATGATTTTTCATCTACATGTAAACCACCAAATTCCCTAGTTACATTTGGGATATTGAGGTTCACAGGAGCCAGCAGTGACAGCCTTTGCTAAGCTTAGGGCAGTGACAGCCAATGTTGTTCTGCAGGCCAAATGCAGCCACTGGAATGCAAAAATATGGCTCTTGACCCATTTTCTGAGCTGCCTCCCAGATTGGCTTGGTGCATCAACATGGTCTAAGGGTCTGATCTAGCCCACATTAGTGTCAATGAAAAGACCAACATTGACTTCAAAAACAGTTGGATCAAGTGCCAAGAGCATGTCTGATGTGGTCTATTCTGGGTCACAGTTGTTGAATGAGATGGATGAGAGTATGGCATGCTTTACAAGGACTATCACCCCAACATATTCTTTGGTTCTTATGATTATGTACCATCTATTTAAACTTAAAAATAACAGTGGAAATGGAGAGGAGGCCAAGTTTTTTAAATGGTGCCCTGATTTTCAGAGGTGCTGGTTGCAAGTAGATTCAATTGAGGTTGATGGCAATGATGAATGTCCAGCACCTGTGAAAAACCAGGCCACAGGAGCATAAAGGTGGGCTCCTCAATACATATTTTGATGCTGTCTGATGGGCCTCAGCATTCTGGAAAAATCAGGTGCCAAAATATGGATTTGGGCTCCTTTTTTTGAAAAGTTTGTTTTATGAACAAGTACATATGATATTTATGAATCTTATATAGTATATATTATAATGAATTATAACAACAGCCAGTTGTATTTTATGTTAATGTGAATGTAAATGCTTGGGTGTTTACTAGGACTGTCAAGCGATTAAAAAATTAATTGCGATTAGTTGCACGATTAAAAAAATTCATCGTGATTAATTGAGGTGTTAAACAATAATAGAATACCATTTATTTTAATATTCTTAGATGTTTTCTAATTTTCAAATATGATTTCAGTTACAACACAGAATAGAAAGTGTACGGTGCACGCTTTTTAGTTATTTTTATTACAAATATTTGCATTGTAAAAAACAAAAGAAATGGTATTTTTCAATTCACCTAATACAAGTACTCTCGTGAAATCTCTTTATCATGAAAATTGAACTTACAAATGTAGAATTATGTACAAAAAAACCTGCATTCAAAAATAAACAATGTACAACTTTAGACCCTACAAGTTGACTCAGTGCTACTTCTTGTTCAGCCAATCCCTCGGACAAACAAGTTTGTTTACATTTGCAGGAGATAATGATTCCCGCTTCTTGTTTACAATGTCACCTGAAAGTGAGAACAGGTGTTTGCATGGTTCTGTTGCACTAAAGATTCATATGTCCCTTCATGCCTCAACCACCATTCCAGAGGACGTGTTCATGCTGATGACAGGGTCTGCTCAATAATGATCCAAAGCGGTTCAGACCGACATGTTCATTTTCATCATCTGAGTCTGGAGTCACCAGCAGAAGGTTGATTTTCTTTTTTGGTGGTTCAGGTTCTGTAATTTATGCATCAGAGTGTTTCTCTTGTAAGACTGCTGAAAGCATGCTCCACACCTCATCCCTCCTAACTTCTGGAAGGCACTTCACATTCATTCTGTGTATGAGCTCTTCAAACGAGGCAGAGTCTCATACACAAAAATAAACTGTCTGTGATGGCGGCAATAGATGTCTCCAAGATAAAGGGTAGCACTGAGAATCTGTGTTCACCTTTTGTCTGCCCTCTTCATGCTGGTTGTGTTGATGAAGTCTACAAAGCAGCCTGAATTGAAAGTCAGCTTGATAATTTGTATTTTGCTTTCTTACCTATCATTATAGTTCACATTATCTTCTAAAACATTTTTCATTGCTTCTGAAACAAGTGAAGACAGCAATCTCTCCCCTTGGGAACTGCTAGAGCTGCCACACACAGCCAATCTACCCACAAAATGCTGTACCCATTCAGGAGTTTTGAGGAAGAACTAAATGGATTTGATCAATTTTAAGTTTATTTTCATGTTAGTTAAAATCATTAAGAACTCGAGCAATAAATGACTAAATGAAAAATATCACTAAAAGTGATGTATGAAATTAATCATGAGAATTATAATCAGAATTTTTGAGGACATTAAGTTCATTTTCAACTTTAGAAATTCTGTAATTATCCATTTTTCCCTAACTCAGTCAAAGATTGTCTATAATATCTCCTGACCCACAATGAAATAAGTGACTCTATGACAGATCTACACTGCTGTAAATTAGAACAGTGTTGGCCCAGGAAGCTTGATCCTAGACTATATTGTGTACCACTAGCTATGAAGAACAACTAAATAGTGATCCCACCGATTACATTTTATTATATATGGAGAGTTCTGCTTCAAATCCAAAGGCACAGTATGGACTCCTGCTGGTGCTGAGCACTCACAATTTGCACTGGCCAAATATTAGTATAGGCCACAAGTCAAGGAACCAAAAGAAATCAATAGCGGTTGAAAGTGCTCTATGCATGATAGAGAGCTAAAAACCATGCAGGACAGAGCCCATATAAAGCTAGGATTAACTTACATAAGGGCTGTGATCACTGGCCTTTTGTAACCAAATATCTAGAAAATCTTACACTTATCCCCACCAAAAGAAAAAAAAAGAACAGAACTGCATCAACATACCAAAATACGTTTATATATGAATGATATTGGTTGAGTCATGCATCAGATACAATAATTGAAGATACATGCCTGTGAAAAGAGATCAACAGTTATTTCCAACTACTTTTCATGGAACAAAAAATATTCACAGTAGTGCAGATGGATTAGACGTATACTAAGGCGGACAGTTCATAAACAATCTGCTTTGTTGGCAGTATAAATAAGTGTACAACAATTTTTAACAAAAAGCTAGGCTGCAGTGGAAGATGAGCTTCTAATTTACCAGCTTTTGGAAAGAACCATGAAAAACAGAGCAGTGCCACTGACTGTTTGCTCTCTGAAATTTCCACCCTCATCCCAGACTTAAATTTCCATCCTCTGTGCACATAATGAGTATGACTGGAGCAATTGCATTTGACAGCAAATTTTCTCTGACATTGGAAAATGTGAAAGGGGTTATATTCTCCAGTCTGACCCTAGAAATCTTTGATTTTGGCCTTTTGACCTAGAATTTTTGATATCAAGGAGTGATGCATTAGGTATGCTGATGACTACGAAAATAATGATGTAGCTTAGTACTGCCATTAAGTAAGATACTGGTGTTAAATAGGGCTGTGATGACATTCTCCTTACTGATGTGCACCAACCCCTTGAAACAAATATCCATAGATGTTGTTGGAGCGTTCACAATTGATCTACAGTTCTCCCCTTGAGTGCCAAGGTACATGTTTCTAGTGAAGTAACATTCATATGCCCCTGTGAATAGACTGGTTTCAGAGTAGCAGCCGTGTTAGTCTGTATCCGCAAAAAGAAAAGGAGGACTTGTGGCACCTTAGAGACTAACAAATTTATTTGAGCATAAGCTTTCATGAGCTACAGCTCACTTCATCGGATGCATTCAGTGGAAAATACAGTGGGGAGATTTTATATACACAGAGAACATGAAACAATGGGTGTTACCATACACACCGTAACGAGAGTTATCAGGTAAGGTGAGCTATTACCAGCAGGAAAGGGGGAGAGGGGGGGAAACCTTTTGTAGTGATAATCAAGGTGGGCCATTTCCAGCAGTTGACAAGAACATCTCAGGAACAGCGGGCGGGGGGCGGGGGGAATAATCATGGGGAAATAGTTTTACTTTGTGTAATGACCCATCCACTCCCAGTCTTTATTCAAGCCTAAGTTAATTGTATCCAGTTTGCAAATTAATTCCAATTCAGCAGTCTCTCGTTGGAGTCTGTTTTTGAAGTTTTTTTGTTGAAGAATTGACACTTTTTGGTCTGTAATCGAGTGACCAAAGAGATTGAAGTGTTCTCCAACTGGTTTTTGAATGTTATAATTCTTGACGTCTGATTTGTGTCCATTTATTCTTTTACGTAGAGACTGTCCAGTTTGGCCAATGTACATGGCAGAGGGGCATTGCTGGCACATGATGGCATATATCACATTGGTAGATATGCAGGTAAACGAGCCTCTGTTAGTGTGGCTGGTGTGATTAGGCCCTATGATGGTGTCCCCTGGATAGATATGTGGACACAGTTGGCAACGGGCTTTGTTACACAACATTCCAGAGGGGTGATTGAACCCAGGGAAGTTCAGGCTCTGATCACAAAGGGTAGCAAAAATCCAAAATTGCCCCTTCTCCTGCCAACCCCTTCTTCCACCTGTGTCCCCAGTTACTGACATTTCTTGACACACTCCTTTCCCAAATGGCCAACCATCCATCTTCCTCACCTTCTTTTTGACTAATCTCAAAAAAAAGCAGTCAGGCTCAGCCCTATTCTGTCTGTTTCAAGGTCAGACCTCTGGAGCTCAGTTCTTCACTGGCCTCCTCTCCCCAGCTGGTTTGGATAGCATGCTGATCCTGAATTTCCAATGTTCAGGTTCATTATGGCAGACTGGACTGTGGCAGTCCTCAGATTTCTTTTTGAACAATTCATCCAGCACTAAAATTCCTTTCACTTTAATGTTTTAAACACAAAAAGTGTGATTTGGGAAACATCCAGGCATTGAATATGTTAACTGACAGGGCTAAATGGTTAGCCCTATCACATATCAAAAAAAAGATGATGATAATGAGGACAAGTTAATTACCCAAACTACATTTTAATTTTCTTTAATATGTTCTTACTGAAGATTGCCTCAACCCTCAGTATTCAAGAACAGGCTTTAAGAAATCTCTAACATCTAATGGTTGATTTGTTTAATGTTTTTTTAATAACATTAACAGGGTTGACTCCCACTTCCGATCTGCCCAGGGTGCCTGCCTCTCTTGCCTGCTTACATTTTGAAACAAGAATGTTCATCCTTTCTCTTATGCTGCCCCACAGCACTTGGGAGTTATTCCCCATAAACAGCTGCACACCTCATCAATAGACTCCCTCAAAACCATCCTTAAAACTCTCCTTTGCGTAAGGCATATAAAACAGGCCTCTGGCATCCTGAGACCACAGCTTATCATGTTGACCAATATCGTCTCACTGTGTCCTTGTACTCCTTTGCACCAATATTGTCTCATTGTGTCCTTGTGATCGGTCTGTCTGTATCCATCTGTTGTCTCTTGTCTTATATTTAGAAGGTAAGCTCTTTGGGCCAGGGTCTGTCTTTTTGTTCTGTTTGTGCAGCATCTAGCACGCTGAGATCCTTGTGGTCCATGACTGGGACTCTTGGGTGCTATGATAATACAAATAAAAATATACTTTTAGATAGCATCATTCATCCTTAAGGATCCCAAAGTGGACAGATAGGGTGGCACAGGTAGGCAGCCAGACAACCTGCACACAGTACACTACACAACAGTGGAGGAAAATGTTTCTCAGAGACACCAGGATATATCCCTGCTGCTGTGAAAAATGTCACGGGATCTCTCTTTAGTATCCAGCAGATAGGACCTTAGTTTTCAGATAAGCCTCATATGGCACACTACACAACTGGGCACTTCATTTACTATCTATCTTGGAAGGACGAATGACGGAGCTGACTAGCTTGGCACTTAAACCTGTAGTCCCAAGGAGTCCAGGTATTCCAGATCCAGAGCCTACTCCAGCAAGATGCTCAACATCTCTTTAGAAAATCACTGGATGACTGAAACTTGCAGCTGAAACAGAAATAGTAGTATTTTCATTTGACTCGTTATTCATGCTAAACTTGATGAATTTGGGGGGGATTCACAAACATTTTCAGAAACAAACTAAAGGCCAAATAAAGTCAAATTCAATGAAAAATATGATTCCACGGACAACAGTGAAACAAACTTACTGTGGCTCTTCGTGAATTATGTTTTGTACAATTCAACTAGCTCTAATTAAAATCAACCATGCAACTTGTTTTTGGCAAGCAATAAAAGGTTTAACAAAATATTATGCCACATGTATACAAAGCACATTCGTAGAAACCCTAGTGAGAATAAGGAGGGCCTGGTTGAATGGGGTGAGGTTTACTGATCCATTCCACAAGACTGAAGAATAAAGAAGAGGCAAAAAGTAAATGTACCCAATTTCCATTATCCCATACACATTTAACAAACCTAGCAAATAGCACTTCACAGTCACATCATCTGCTGCTGCACTGAAAGTGGCTCAGAATGCAGCCGTGGGGAAGCATGTTTTGATCAATTCTGCTGCTTTCCCTTTCAAAGTGAACGAGATAATGCAACTGTGGAACAGGACCTTTTAATCACATCAGCAGGATCCCATTGAAAAGTAGTACAATGCAGCTGTAAGTCAGCATTTCCCTAAAACAGGTACTCCTCTCTCCTCTTCTTCCTTTGTAAAGGTGAAAACAGCTCACATCCTTATATCACAACCAAGGGTCCATAAAACTGTGCCCAGACTTATCTCCAGTAGTTTGTCACTTTTGTTCACAATGAAAAGTAGGTTTAGGTGGCCAACAAAAATATATCTAACTAGCAGAAGCCAAATTAGATTAGGAAGAGCTGAATGTTGTTGTTTTTCCTTCTAGTTAACTGTTTGCCTCACTTGCTTTCAAAGTGAATATTATCCTTACAATTGGAGTTACAAAAAGGAAACATGGGAAGGGGTACAGAATTACATGATATGTGCAGGGCAGGCCTCAGAAGAAAATATTTGCCAAAAGAAGTCAAAATATACAGGTAAGGTGTTGTTCAGGGTTCAGTCCCCATTCTGTTGGCAGTAAGCAAATACAGTAGTAGTAGCTCTATTTTCTCCTTTTGTGGAACAGATTAGTTAGCCATAGCTGGAGTGGTTGTGGGGTATGTAATAATCACTGTAGTGTACAGGTTCTGGAACTCTGCTTAGGGAGGAGAAAGTAGGAAATGCAGAGACCATAGAAAGAGTCCAGAGATTATAGCTAGGCTGAACAAAATGGTGTGTGCTACTAGCAAGTGTGAGGGCTGCCAGAACATCAAAAACTTCAAGAAGAATGACAGTCCCTAATAATGTGGCTCTCCTATGTGTGCATCTACAACCAATTAGTCATAGTGTGATACCTGTTCCCTACTAGGAACAGTTCATAGAAGATGTGAATCTGTTATAGTCTCAGCCACAGAGTTTTGCTATAAAGTTTTGTTCTTTTTCCACCTAAAAGGTCACTGGCTCAAATCCTGGACGAGCCCCTATTTACATGATGACCATAATCTTAGTCAACACCAAGCAATGAATCAGAATTGATAGCATGTGTTTCTATCTCTTAAGCTAGAGAGGCAGGCTCTGTAGTTGGTGGCTGAAGCAGACATCATATCTGCCATGGAGCAGGCACAAAGGAGGCCACTTAGCACATGTCGTGCCTTACTAAGGAGAAACTAACTCAGAAAATATGTTGCTGTTTTTCCTTCTAGTTAACTAACTGTTTGCCATAGTCTTATTTTGGGGCATCACTGAAGTTCTCACCCATTTGTGGCTCTGCCATGGAGTAATCTATCACAAAGAGTATGGAGGGCTAGGGGTGGGTTTGTGAAAGGGTTCGGTGGGTGTTATATATTTTAAAATTCCTCACTGAGGCCTAGGGAAAAACAGGAAACTAGAACCTAACTGCAGGGCATACACAGCAGGGATAGCTTCCTCTTTCCTCCTTCTCATTGTCCTTAATTTGAAAGAACAGAGGTTTGGGCACCTTTTCCTTAGGGAAATGTGTTGGAGATGTTTTCTTTGGTGCTCAGAGGGGCTGAGGCTGTGTTGTAGTGCAGTTCCATAGTGGCCATACTGGGTCAGACCAAAGGTCCATCTAGCCCCGTATCCTGTCTTCCAACAGTGGCCAGTGTCAGATGCTTCAGAAGGAATGGACACAACAGAGCAATTACTGAGTGATCCATCCCCTGTCTTCCAGTCCCAGCTTCTGGCAGTCAGAGGTTTAGAGCACAGGGTGGCATCCCTGACCATCTTGGCTAATAACAAACTTACCTAGTTCTATTTGGAAGCCAGTTATACTTTTGGCCTTCACATTCCCTGGCAATGAATGCCACAGGTTGAGTGTGCATTGTGTGAAAAAGTAATTCTTTTTAGTACAAAAACAACAACACTGCTACCTATTATTAATTTCATTGGGTGATCCCTAGTACTTGTGTTATATGTAGGGCCCTTCCAAATTCATAGTCCATTTAGGCTATATTCACAGTCATAGGATTTTAAAAATAGTCAATTCACAGTTTCAGAATTACATCTGAATTTTCAGTGATGTAACCATGGGGATCCCAATCCCAAACGGGGTCAGTGAGGATCACGGATTGCCACCCTTACTTCTGCATTGCTGCTGGTGGGGGATCTGCCTTCAGATTTGGGTGGCTGGAGAGCATTGGCTGCTGCCCAGGCACCCAGCCCTAAAGCCAGGGCTGCTGTCAGTAGCAGTGCAGAAATGAGGGTCACAGGGTATGGGCAGTCATCACTTTTTGAGCAGCAGAGCTGGCCTTATGGGTGGGCAACCACCCAGGGCCCCATGTTCTGGGAGGTGTTGTGGTCCCTCCCACAGCAAGCCCAAGGCCCCTTTAACTTTGAAGCCTTGGATTCAGACCTGGGGAGTGGCAGGACTTCCTCTTCCCCTGCATGGGCTGCTCCTGAGGCCAGGTCAAACCCACCTCCAGGAACCTCCCCCATCTGCAGAAAGCTCTGTGGCTGTGCTGCCTTCAGAGCCCAGACCTCTGCGCCACTCTCACTTCTGCACTGCCTTCATAGTCATCCTGTGATCAACCATTATCTCTAGGGGTTTGACCTCCTCTGTCACTTCCAACTGATAGATCTCCAGCTTATAGCAAAATTTCTTGGTGTTAGTTCCTAAGTGCATGACCTTGCACTTTACACTGTTAAATTTCAACTCTCCTCATATGGAAGGTGTTCCACACCCCTAATCATTTTATTGCACTTTTCTGTCCTTTTTCCAATTCTAATATATCTTGTCTGAGATGGGGTGACCAGAACTGCATGCAGCATTAAGGTGCGGGTGCATCATGGATTTATATAGTGGCATTATGATTTTTCTGTCTTATTATATATCCCTCTGCTAATGATGCCTAACATTCCGTTCGCTTTTTTGACTGCCAGTGCACACTGAGCAGGTTTTTCAGAGAACTATCCACAATGACTCCAAGATCTCTTCCTTGAGTAGTAACAGCTATTTATACCCCCATTGTTTTGTATGTACAGTTAGAATTATGTTTCCCAGTGTGCATTACTTTGCATTTATCAACATTGTATTTCATCTGCCATTTTGTTGCCCAGTCATCCAGTTTTGTGAGATCCTTTTGTAACTCTTCGCAGTCTGCTTTAGACTTAACTATCTTGGGTAATTTTGTATTGTCTGCAAACTTTGCCACCTCACTGTTTACCCCTTCATTCATTTATGAATATGTTGAACAACACTGGTTCCAAGACAGATCCTTGGGGGACCCCACTTTACCTGTCTGCACTGTGAAAACTGACCATTTATTCCTACCCTTTATTTTCTATCTTTTAATCAGTTTTTGATCCATGAGATGCCCTTTCCTCTCATCCCATGACTGCCTACTTTGCATAAGAGCCTTTGGTCAGGGACCTTGTCAAAGGCTTTCTGAAAGTCCAAGTACTCTTATATCCACTGGATCACCCTTTCCATATGCTTGTTGACATCCTTGAGGAATTCTAATAAATGGGTGAGGCATGATTTCTCTTTACAAAAGCCATATTGACTCTTCCCCAACATTTGTGTTCATCTATATGTCTGATAATTCTGTTCTTTACCATAGTTTCAACCAAATTGCCTAGTACTGAAGTTAGGCTGACTGGCCTGTAATTGCCAAGATTGGCTCTGGAGCCTTTTTTAAAAAAATGGCATTATATTAGCTATCCCCCAGTCATCTGGTACAGAGGCTGATTATAGTGATAAGTTACATACCTCAGTTAGTAGTTCTGCAATTTCATATTTGAGTTCCTTCAGAACTCTTGGGTGAATATCATAGAATCATAGAATATCAGGGTTGGAAGGGACCTCAGGAGGTCATCTAGTCCAACCCCCTGCTCAAAGCAGGACCAATCCCCAATTAAATCATCCCAGCCAGGGTTTGTCAAGCCTGACCTTAAAAACTTCTAAGGAAGGAGATTCTACCACCTCCCTAGGTAACACATTCCAGTGTTTCACCACCCTCTTGGTGAAAAAGTTTTTCCTAATATCCAACCTAAACCTCCCCCACTGCAACTTGAGACCATTACTCCTTGTCCTGTCCTCTTCTACCACTGAGAATAGTCTAGAACCATCCTCTCTGGAACCACCTCTCAGGTAGTTGAAAGTAGCTATCAAATCCCCCCTCATTCTTCTCTTCTGCAGACTAAACAATCCCAGTTCCCTCAGCCTCTCCTCATAAGTCATGTGTTCCAGACCCCTAATCATTTTCGTTGCCCTTCGCTGGACTCTCTCCAATTTATCCACATCCTTCTTGTAGTGTGGGGACCAAAACTGGACACAGTACTCCAGATGAGGCCTCACCAATGTCGAATCATCTAGTCCTGGTGACTTGTTGCTATTTAATTTATTAATTTGTTCCAAACGCTGCTCTATTGACACCTCCATCTGGGACACTTCCTCAGATTTGTCACCTAAAATCTTGTCTATGAGTCAGCTGTTAGCTATTAGTACAACATTGACATTATCTTGTTAAATCATCTAAGACTCAGCTCCTCACATGTATTTAGGCACCTAATTCCCATGGATTTCAATGGAAATTAGGTGCCTTCAATACTATTGTGGAGCCAGGCCTGAGTGACCACAGATCTCACTGAAGTCAACGAAGTTTCAAGTACCCATTACCTCCCAGGCTCAGGATCTTGGTTTAAAAGAGAAAACCAGGTGGGAAATTAACATTGCACTGGACTGGTGCTCCGTACACAACCCATTCCTGATAAGCCACAATACAAGTGTCTCAGATCAGTAGGTGATGTTAAGTTTTGCCTAGGCCCAAAGGCAGAAGCTGAGTGGAGTATGAGCCTTATGTTTTCCCAGGACTTCGTCAACTTGATTTTAATCTTAACATTGAAAAAAGGTTTGGTTTTCTTTGACACATAGAAATAATGGATTTTTTTCCAAACTTTTTTTTTTTCAATTATGGATCTAAGCTGCTGTGACAGCTTGGAAAAGGGAATGGGTCAGCAAGGAGCCAACTGCAACTTTCTGACTCTCAGACTGGTTTCATGCCTTCATGTCTCCGTAACAGTCTAGAACAATCTCAAGACTATATCCACTGTGGAACTCTGCACAGCTGTAGGGATCTGGGTGAGTGGATGCCAATGCAGGATTATTATTTACATTACAGTAGTGCCCAGAGGCCTCCACTGACATTAGACTCCATTGTGGTAAGCACTGTACAAATGCATAGTGATAGTGACGGTTGCCAGGTGTCCAGTTTTCAACCGAACACCCAGTGAAAAGGGGGCCCTCCCCAGCCAGGTGAAAATGAGCGAGTAAGTGAGGGTGGGGGAGAGCGGGCAACAGAGGGAGAGGGGATGGACTGAGCGGGGCAGGGCCTCAGAAAAGGGGCAAGACAAGCGTGTTCGGTTTTGTTGGTCAGAAAGTTGGCAATATATGTGAGACAGTCAAAGGGTGGGAGGGCAAACAGAAACACAGAGGTTAAGTGACTTGCCCAAGTTCACACAGCAGGTCACTGGCAGAGCTGGGAATAGAATCAGGTCTCCCAATTTCTAGTCCAGTATCCTACCCATGAGATCACACTGCCTCTAAGGATCAGGGTCTTAGGGCCTGATCCAAAGCACATTGAAATCCATGAAAAGATTCTCATTGATTTCAATGAGCTCTGGATCAGGTTCTTTGTGAGTTCCATTCTTACACATCGCATTTCACAGACGAGTAAGTTTCACTGTGTAATTAGAAAAATCCTTTATTGTGATTGTGGAACATTGCACAGTTGGTACCAGAGATTAGAACTGGGGCCTAACAATGTACCCCATTGTTTCAATTTGTCTTTTTCCTTTAAGTTCATTTTTTAAAAAATCCTCACTTTACAGTTTGTCTGATCAAATTCAGTTATATCATATTTCTTTGGCCTACTTTGCGTGTATTGTTGTTGTTCTGTCATATTGTTTCATTTCAGCTGCTAGTTTCTTTTTGGCTTCATTCGTATCATTTTCATATCATTTTGTCTTTGATTTAGTCTAGTAGTTCCATTTTGACATCATTCAATTCCACTAAGGCATCACTGTCACCTTTCAGAGTGAATATATCCAGTAAACACACACACACTTTTAATAACATAATTTATGTAGTCTCTTGGTTTTACACTTTTAATATGGCAAAAACAGAATTTTCAAACATATTTAATAGTCACTTCAAGACGGACCCAGTATTTCCAAATATCCAAATAGGGATAGCCATGTAAATCTGTATCCGATTTACTTCAGATGCATGGATGCATCTGAAGCAGTGGGGTTTTTACCCACGAAAGCTTATGCCCAAATAAATCTGTTAGTCTTTAAGGTGCCACTGGACTCCTTGTTGTTTTTGCCAGTATTTCCAAGTTATCTGTTGTTCTTCAATAGCTTTTTGAGGTGCTGAGATCCTTTCCAGCTCAGTTTGTGCAGGACAACACTCCCCGACCCTTCCCCCCCCCCAAAAAAACCAAAAATCCAAGTTGGCAAAGAAACAATAGAATTTAATTCCCATGTGAGAATCTAAAACACAGACTAACATGTCTATTAGTCACACTGCAACAAATCTTCTGTTCACTGAAGTACAATGAGCAAGCTTTTCAGACACCCACTATTACCTTATATAGTTCTGTAGGATTCCCAGGAAGCAGAAGGAAGTCAGTTTTCTAACCAAAATCCATTTTTCCCCCTATGTTTTATGCATGGTTTATTTTCATAAAGGAAAAAAAGCTGGCAAACAGGTAATTGCTACAGTATTCTTAAATTACTGGATTTTTTTTAATAACGGAAAGAGAACAATGCAGATGTTTCCTACACACATCTCTCGAGCACATCAGATACATTAACATATCTAATAAAAATACCATGAGATTGGTCCCAGCACCTTACCACATAAGGGAAACTGCCCAATGCTCCACAATATGCCAAAACTCCAGTTAGTGACAGCAATGTTAGGTGACAGATAACCAGTAAATCAAAATAAAATACTATTTAATAGATAAGGCCCAAGAATGCAGCACTGATGAAGGTGGTGTTTGTTTTTTCCTTTAAGTGAATTTAAGGTGAAAAGGGTGACAAATTGACTGTCGCAGCAAGTGAAGTTCTCCGTTTATCTCCAGAACAGGGACAGGATGAATAGCAATGCATATTTCTCTGTGACCGCCTCCAGTGTACTTCAACTCTGTCCTGGAGGGTGTCAGGGATCAGGTCTGCAGTAGATTTGGTCTCCTAGCAACTCAACAAGAACAGCTATCCTGCAGCAGGCTACCTGAATGACTGCACCACCTGATTGGTCACGAAGGGCAGCTGGCTGGCTTTTAAGCTCATCAGCAGCAACAGCAGTAGCTTGCTGGTTGCTCAACATGTATCTGGGCTGTCCCTGGGGTACTGATCCTCCAGTTCACCTCAGCTCATGACTCTGGTTGACTCTCTGGCTCTAGCATTTGGCTCCTGTCTCTCTGGTACTGACCCTTGACTTTGTTCTGGACCAGGGATCGGCAACCTTTGGCACGTGGCCCCCCAGGGAAAGTCCCCTGCAGGGCTGGGCTGGTTTGTTTACCTGCCGCGTCCACAGGTTCGGCTGATCGCAGCTTCCACTGGCTGCGATTCGCCGCTTCAGGCCAATGCGGGCTGTGGGAAGCGGCAGCCAGCACATCCTTCAGCCCATGCCATTTCTGCAGCCCCCCTTTCGCGGCCAGTGAGAGCTGCGATCAGCTGAACCTGTGGACGCAGCAGGTAAACAAACCAGCCCGGCCCTCCAGGGGGCTTACCCTGGCGGGCCGCAGGCAAAAGGTTGCTGATCCCTGTTCTGGACTCTGCCCACCCTGGATGCAGCAATAACTGGTAAGCTGAACTCTTGCTTTAGTCACTAGGCAAGACTGCCTGTGGCGTGGTGTCTAGAAGTGGGGTCATTATTAGAATTGAGAGAGTAGTTCAACATTTGGGTCTATCCAAACATAAATACTTTTTTGAGATTACTAAGAACTACGTCAACTGACAGCTATAATGTAGTTACCTGCCATAAGTCAATAAATGGATATCAACTATCCCATTTCACATAGGCCAAAAGCTAGCAAAATATTTCTAGTTCTCTTCACTATTGGCCTAGGCCTAATCTGAAGCAGTGATCTAGCAAAAAAAAATTCTTTATGCCACTATTAATTCTCAGACCCATTAGCCACTCAATCAGGTTGCTTGTACTGAAGATTAGACCTAGCCAAAAAAAAAAACAAAAAACCAACAACTACCACCACACTTCCTCAGTGAAATAAATAGGCAAAGCATCAAACCTGTGGAATAATGCTCAACAGTGAGAGGAGATTTTCAGGTGAACCACTATGAGAAATGTTTCTTACCCCTTTACTTTGCTGTCCCAAATATACTTCTACATGCTCAAGTTTTAGTGGGTGGTGACTAGAGAGTGGAAGGGGGGGCTATTTGGTCAAGTGTGTACACTAATATTGCTCTTTTTTTTTTTTTTTTTTGGACCAACTTCTGTTGGTGAAAGAGACAAGATTTTGAGCTCCACCGAGCTCTTCTTCTGGTCTGTCTCTCTCGCCAACAGAAGTAGGTCCAGTAAAAGAGATTACCTCACCCACCCTGACACTCTCATCTCCTGGAGACCAACATGGCTGTAGCCAGGGGTTCTTAACCTTTTTCTTTCTGAGACTCCTCCAACATGCTATAAAAACTCCATGGCCCACCTGTGCCACAATAACTGTTTTTCTGCAGATGCAGCAGATTAAAAGTCAGGGCTGGTGTTAGGGGGTAGCAAGCAGGGCAAATGCCTGAAGCCCCATGCCACAGGAGGCCCAGCAAAGCTAAGTAGCTTGGGTTTCAGCTTTGGCTTTCTTCCCTGGGGCCCAGTGACTCTAACACTGGCCCTGCTGTCTGGTTTATTTTGACAGACCTCCTGAAACCTGCATGCAGGCATGGCTTTGTGTAACCCATGTGCCTAATAGGGAGATATCTCTTTAAGAGACCCATTGGGGGCAGGTAGGAGTGAGTTGTGTCTGGGTCATTGTTGCGGGGCAGATTTAGCACTCCCCATCCAGAAGCTTCTGGAATTGGGTATGGGAATTTTGAGTCTGCTCAGGGCCGGCTCTAGGCACCAGCAAAACAAGCAGGTGCTTGGGGCAGCACATTTCTAGAGGCGGCATCCTGGCGCTGGCCATGCCGCCCCTAGAAATGTGCCCCCCGCCGCCCCAGCTCGCCTCCGCTCTGCCTTCGCCTGCTCCCCTGAGCTCGCTGCCGCCGCTCTGCTTCTCTCCCCTCCCTCCCAGGCTTGCCGCACACCAAACAGCTGTTTCGCGCGGCAAGCCTGGGAGGGAGGGAGGAGAAGCCAAGTGGCGGCACGCTCGGGGGAGATGGCAGTGGTGGAGCGGAGGTGAGCTGGGGCAGGGAGCGGTTCCTCTACCCTCCTCCCCCGTTACTTCCTGCGCTCCCCCCCCGCTCACCTCTGCTCCGCCTGCTCCCTTGAACGCGCTGCCTCTCCCTCGCCTGAGAGGGAGGGGGGGAAGCAGAGCGGCAGCGTGTTCAGGGGAGCAGGCGGAGCAGAGGTGAGCTAGGGCGGGGCTTGCAGGGGGGAGAGCCACAGGAAGCAATGCGGGGGGGGGGGTAATGCGGCATGCCCAAGAGAGGAGGTAGGGCTGGGGATTTGGGGAAGGAGTTGGGAAGGGGCAGAATTGGGGCGGGGCGGGGACAGCCAAAAAAATTTTTCTTGGGGCGGCAAAAATCCTAGAGACAGCCCTGAGTCTGCTCCAATATATTCCCTGTTGCTGGGGTCAGACTCAGACTCCATGAGGGCAAGCAGTCAGTGCAGCTGCTTTACAAAGGGCCATGTACCCCGTGTGACTTTGGGAGAAGCTGAGCCCAGGAGCAGAAAGCAGGCAGCTGTCCCTAACTCTGAAGCATTGCAGCAGGTTTGTGATAGTATTGACCCTGTAATCAGCGCATGGGCAATTCTAATTATAGCAAGGGGAAATTGGGACGGAAAAATAACTTCTTCTATTTTAATTGTATGCTTTGAATATTTGATTTTTAGCCAAACTGTTCTAGTTAACTTGTCTCAACTAGTACGATTCCCCAACTTTTCTTTAAATGTAGTAATGGGGAAAGAGTCGTTTATATTTTGCTATTCTCAGTTTTGCATTTTCTTGTAACGGGATTTTTGTTTGTTTTTGTTTTAAATCTATTCACTTAACTGAGTGATTGGTTAATCAGGCAGTTGACTGGCTAACAGTGATTTCAGCAGAGGAAGAGTCTGCATATGGATTCCAAATGACGATTCCTACAAGCAAGTGGAGGGAGGATGTTGTTTTAGACTCAGCAGACCGTATAGATTTGGTGATTAAAGACTCTAACTGAGACTTAGGTGAACTAAACCTAAGCTTTTGGGAACTCTGTTTCTTCTCACTGTGTTTCTGTGGGGCCTGAACTGTGCAGATTTTAATTTTGTTTTCTTCATTTGTTTATGCATAACTGTGAAGATAATGTCTGGATTATAAAATAGCCATGTCATGATGCAGAAATTAGATTATTTCTTTCTTTATCATTAATTAAATAACTTTATAAAATCTTAATTGACTTCTTTAGTTCCTTTTGGGACTTGAACGTGGGGAGGTTGACCCTTTGCAATCCTTGCTGAAAATCCTTAGAGACTGAATTCTGGGTCTCCAGCTACTTTTCTATGGGAGTTGGGTTTTGTAGGTGCTGAAGAAGGGCAATTAAGTGAACTCTAGCTCACCCAACGGTTACACAGGCACACATTAAGTTTAGTATTTGTAATAGATGCTAATAGCCTTAGTCTTTCTATATGTTCTTGGTTCTTATCAGATAAGTACACTTACCAGCCCCATGCTATGGGCTCTGTAGTTTAATTTTTTTGCTTTTAAATTAAATGCACATGCCCACTGATCTTGACACACCCACAGTTTTACAGCACAAAGTGAACCTGAACATAAACAAGACATCTCTGTTTTTCTGTTACTCACTTTGACCATCACAGAAGGTCATTGTCTGACACAATTTTTTAAATCCTCCAAAACTCAAGACAAGTGGTTGAAACATGGCCAGATTTGTTTCAAAGGCCCTTTGCAGTGGCTTGTGCACTTGAGTTTGAACATGTGGTTAACACCTCTCTGGAGTTCCTATCCCAATGAAGAGGAAATGAATATATATAAATACATATAAATAACCCAATGCAGCATTCAAACAGCAGGTATGGATTCATCAGGTGGGGTCAGTTTTAGAAACTGACATTAGCCTGTAGCTTTTAGTTCTCAGATTTACTTTTTACCATCACAAGAGTTCAGGAGTATGAAAATCAGTTTGTATAATCCCCAAGAGAACTAATTATGTAATGAGAAGAGTATATACTATTACTGTGTAGGATACCATACAAAAAAATTACCATGCATCAGTCACTTGAGAGGGAAGAACTTTAGACCAGTAATTGGTAGAGTTGTGTGGGGGTTTATTTTTAAACTCCACTGTGGACCATCAACACACTACAGCAGGGATCGGCAACCTTTGGCACACGGCCCGCCAGGGTAAGCCCCCTGGAGGGCCAGGCCAGTTTGTTTACCTACCGCATCTGCAGGTTCGGCCGATCGCAGCTCCCACTGGCTGAGGGATGTGCTGGCCAGTGGGAGCTGTGATCGGCCAAACCTGTGGATGTAGCAGGTAAACAAACTGGCCCGGACCTCCTAGGGGCTTACCCTGGCGGTCCGTGTGCCAAAGGTTGCCGATCCCTTATGTAGCGTGCCGGGTCGAATTTGGGGTAGTGTGGTCACAATTCAACGGTATTGGCCTCTGGGAGCTATCCCAGAGTGCTCCATTGTGACCGCTCTGGACAGTGCTCTCAACTCAGATGCACTGGCGAGGTAGACAGGAAAAGGCCCGTGAGCTTTTGAATCTGATGTCCTGTTTGGCCAGCGTGGCAAGCTGCAGGTGAGTGCAGATCTCATCGGCAGAGGTGACCATGATGGAGTCCCAGAATCACAAAAGAGCTCCAGCATGGACAGAACAGGAGGTACAGGATCTGATTGCTGTATGGGGAGACGAATCCATGCTATCAGAACTCCGTTCCAAAAGACGAAATGCCCAAACATTTGAAAAAATCTCCAAGGGCATGAAAGACTGAGGCTATAACAGGGACCTGCAGCAGTGCCGCATGAAACTTAAGGAGTTCAGGCAAGCCTACCAAAAAAACAGAGAGACAAAAGGCCATTCGGGGTCAGAGCCCCAGACATGATGAGCTGCATGATGAACTGCATGCCATTCTAGGGGGTGCAGCCACCATTACCCCACCCCTGTGCTTTGACTCCGTCAATGGATTATCACACAACAGGGATGCGCATTTTGGGGACAAGGAAGATGATAATAGCGCACAGCAAGCAAGCGGAGAAACCGTTTTCCCTGAGAGCCAGTAACTGTTTCTCACCCTGGACCTGGAGCCAGTACCCCCCGAACCCACCCAACGCAGGCTCCTGGACCCGCCAGGCAGAGAAGGGATCTCTAGTGAGTGTACCTTTGTAAATATAATACATGGTTTAAAGCAAGTGTGTTTAATGATTAATTTGCGGCCAGTACAGCTACTGGAAAAGTCTGTTAACGTGTCTGGGGATGGAGCACAAATGCTCCAAGGACATCTCCAAAAAGCTCTCCTGGATGCACTTCCAAAGCCTTTGCAAAAGGTTTCTGGGGAGAGCAGCCTTATTCCGTCCTCCGTGGTAGGACACTTTACCACACCAGGCCAGTAGCATGTAGTCTGGAGTCATTGCATAACAAAGTATGGCAGCGTATGGTCCCAGTGTTTGCTGGCATTCAAGCAACATCCGTTCTTTATCTCTCTGTGTTATCCTCGGGAGAGTGATATCATTCATAGTCACCTGGTTGAAATAGGGTAATTTTATTAAGGGGACATTCAGAGGTGGCCATTCCTGCTGGGCTGTTTGCCTGTGGCTGAACAGAAATCTTTTCCGCTCTTAGCCACGCGGTGGTGGGAGGGGTGAAGTGATCATCCAAGAGAATTGGGTGTGGGGGGAGGATGGGGGGTTGTTGGGTTTGTGCTTCATGTTAACCTGAAAACCGCAGCCCCTCCTTTTAAATTGCCAACCCATTTTAAATGGCCAGCCCAACGGCTGTTTGGTATGGGAAATGAGGGTGCTGCTGTTTGAAACCATTCCCACATGTTATGAAGGTTAAAGCCAAAAGACTGTGGCTTATCATGGCTGCCTGCAAGCCGAATTCTGTTGCCCGCCACCAAACCGGCAGACCCTCAATATAAGAGGCAAAATGCGACCTTGTACCAAATGCACCTGTGCTATGTAATGTTAACAGCAAGGTTCACCCTCAAAGAGTCTATCCATTGTTCTCTAAAATGTGTCTTTTTAACCACTACTCTCCCTTTTTTTTTTAATCCTGCAGCTGCAAATGTTTCAACACTCCCCCTAGCATCACCGTCCCAGAGGCTAGCGAAGATTAGAAGTCGAAAAAACGCACTCGCAATGAAATGTTCTCTGAGCTCATGCAGTCCTCCCACACTGAAAGAGCCCAGCAGACTGCATAGAGGCAAACAATGTTAGAGTCCAGGGAAGCACAATATGAATGCGAGGACAGGTGGCGGGTTGAAGATAATAAGTGGCGAGTTGAAGATGATAGGTGGTGTCAACTTGCTGACAGAAGGCAGCAGTCAATGGTGAGGCTACTGGAGGATCAAACTGATATGCTCCAGTGTATGGCTGAGGTGCAGGAAAGGCAGCATGAGCACAGACTGCCACAACAGCCCCTGTGTAATCAACCACCCTCCTCCCTAAGCATCCTCGCCCAGACGCCCAAAAACATGGTGGAGGGGCCTCCAGGGACCCAACCACTCCACCCCAGAGGACTGCACAAGCAACAGAAAGCTGGCATTCAATAAGTTTTAAAATGCAGTGTGGCCTTGTCCTTCCCTCCTCCCCCACCCCTCCCAGGCTACCTTGGCAGTTATCCCCCTATTTGTGTGATGAATTAATAAAGAATGCATGAATTTGAAGCAACAATGACTTTATTGCCTCTGCAAGCGGTGATCAGAGGGGGGGAGAGGAGGGTGGTTAGCTTACAGGGAAGCAGAGTGAACCAAGGGGTGGGGGTTTTCATCAAGGAGAAACAAACAGAACTTTCACAGGAACAGTCAGCATGGATTCACCAAGGGCAAGTCATGCCTGACTAATCTAATTGCCTTCTATGAAGAGATAACTCGCTCTGTGGGTGAGGGGAAAGCAGTGGTCGTATTATTCCTTGACTTTAGCAAAGCTTTTGACACTGTCTCCCACAGTATTCTTGTCAGCAAGTTAAAGAAGTATGGGCTGGATGAATGTACTATAAGGTGGGTAGAAAGTTGGCTAGATTGTCGGGCTCAACAGGTAGTGATCAATGGCTCCATGTCTAGTTGGCAGCCGGTGTCAAGTGGAGTGCCCCAGGGGTTGGTCCTGGGGCCGGTTTTGTTCAATATCTTCATAAATGATCTGGAGGATGGTGTGGATTGCACTCTTAGCAAATTTGCGGATGATACTAAACTGGGAGGAGTGGTAGATAGGATACAGAGGGACCTGGACAAATTGGAGGATTGGGCCAAAAGAAACCTGATGAGGTTCAATAAGGATAAATGCAGGGTCCTGCACTTAGGACGGAAGAACCCAATGCACAGCTACAGACTAGGGACCGAATGGCTAGGCAGCAGTTCTGCGGAAAAGGACCTAGGGGTTACAGTGGACGAGAAGCTGGATATGAGTCAGCAGTGTGCCCTTGTTGCCAAGAAGGCCAATGGCATTTTGGGATGTATAAGTAGGGGCATAGCAAGCAGATGGAGGGACGTGATCGTTCCCCTCTATTCGACATTGGTGAGGCCTCATCTGGAGTACTGTGTCCAGTTTTGGGCCCCACACTACAAGAAGGATGTGGATAAATTGGAGAGAGTCCAGCGAAGGGCAACAAAAATGATTAGGGGTCTGGAACACATGACTTATGTGGAGAGGCTGAGGGAACTGGGATTGTTTAGTCTGCGGAAGAGAAGAATGAGGGGGGATTTGATAGCTGCTTTCAACTACCTGAGAGGTGGTTCCAAAGAGGATGGTTCTAGACTATTCTCAGTGGTAGAAGATGACAGGACAAGGAGTAATGGTCTCAAGTAGCAGTTGGGGAGATTTCGGTTGGATATTAGGAAAAACTTTTTCACTAGGAGGGTGGTGAAACACTGGAATGCGTTACCTAGGGAGGTGGTAGAATCTCCTTCCTTAGAAGTTTTTAAGGTCAGACTTGACAAAGCCCTGGCTGGGATGATTTAATTGGGGATTGGTCCTGCTTTGAGCAGGGGGTTGGACTAGATGACCTCCTGAGGTCCCTTCCAACCCTGATATTCTATGATTCTATGATTGAACTCACAACCCTGGGTTTAGCAGGCCAATGCTCAAAGCACTGAGCTATCCCTCCCCATAGCCCAGCAGCAATGGCATTCATCCAGCATGTGGGAGACTCAAGTTATGAATACCTGTATTGCCAGATTCAGACCAGGCACTTGATTCAGTCAGGTCTCTCTTGCTTGCTATAGTCAATGAATATGCAATTACTTAAACAATGTGAAAGCTCTAATGGGAGAGATGTAGAGTGAAACTCTGATTCTATAGCCTGGTGGTTAAGGCACCTGCCAAGGATGCAGGAGACCTAGGTTGAAGTCTCTTCTCTGAATCAGGCAGAGCAGGAACTTCTATGTGACTGTCCCACATCCTAGGTGACTGCCCTTGCCAGGGGACTGTTCTGGGGTGAGACGTGTCTGTTTTGTGTCTTTTTGCAAAAAATTTCAAAAGGTTTCAGTTTCATCCTCATGTGGAATGGGAAAATGTTTAAAATGTCCAAGCTTTGCAAGACAGGAAAACCACTATCCCCCTTTCCCTCCTCCCCCAGCTCTAAGAGGAACTGAGCACAGTAGGCTGGGGAGAGTGCATGTTGTAAATATTCATGCTACTGCTATAGAGCAGAAATTTGGCTTTTCAGCATGAAGTCAGAGAAGAGAAGGTTGCATTTAAGAATAGACTAATAAAGAGACTTGTCTTAGAGCCAAACTCTGACAACCTTACTTACGCTGAGTAGCACCTTACCCCATGTTCAACAGGACTACTTCTGAAGTGACACGCCATCCAGTGCAAATTACCGTAACAGAATCTGGCCTTTAAAGGGTGTGAGTGCCGTAAGCAGATTCCTTATGAAGCACCGTCTTAGTCTTTGGGGTATTAGAAAGCCTACTAGAGTGGTAGTTTATTTACATTTAACCCCCATAAGTCATTTTGACCTTTCATGGTGGATTTGCTTAAGTGAGCCTTAGTCATATCTAGAGCTGTTCAATACTCAGCTGTTTCACAGGGCAAGGGTTTATGTGAACCTTTTCTTCACTTTCAACGTGCATAGATTGGCATCCACTCTGTTTCACTTTGAGTGTTCGGGGTTGGAACCAAACTGAAAGCTTAAAGCAAAACTCAGCAAAATCCCCAGTTTAACCTGGCTTCACATTTACATCATATGAAACCTTATATTTTGCATGATTTTTTTCTATTCAAAAACCAAAAATTAGCCTAGCATCATTCACTGTTGTGCCCACGGTCCTTCAAAAGGTTTGTGAAATTTTGTGAACCATCTGATCAACCTGATTTGAGTTTGGAGTTTTTAATGTCACCCCAAAACCAGATGACTTAAATGACTTCAGGGAGAGATGAGCAAATTGTAGCAAGCCACTGAGTGTGCTGAATTCAGCTCTTTTTCTCTGTTTGTGAATTAGCCACGAGCAGTTTATGGGCTTTCTCCAACTTATTCTTTATACCAAGTTATTTGCTGCACATTGTCTAAAAACAATTACTTTCGTGCAGATTGTGCCATTTTTGAGTATTTGACATTCAGAATTTGAGCTATGTTGTCACACATCTTTCTTTTGCCTGACTGGAAGAGTAGCATGTCTGAGAGTTCAAAATTCACTTTATATGGTTATTCCTTCCTATTAGCTTAGTATTTGCTATTTCTGCAAATAATCCTGCCAAAATGATTTGTTCACTGGAGTATTTGTGGACAGTAAAAACATTTTTCAAAAGGGAGAAGCTTAACACAGCAAAAACCATTCACTGTTATTCAATCAACTATTTGTGAATACCTCTGAAAAAATCTCCCTCTCCCCCAGATCTAGATTCACACAATGCTAGTTATAATCTTCCAATTCCAAAATCACCTGAAAATAAAAAAGGAAAAAAACAACAACCTGGACTGGAGAATTCTAGTTCTATGTTTTAGTAATATTAGTTCATGGTTGTTAGGTTTTTCTATTCGATTCATTCAAGACTAAGTCTGCACCTTTTACCAAAATTCCTGTTTTGCTTGGTCCTCAATAAACACATCTTTAAACTTCAAGATAGCAGGTGCTCAGCAAAAAGAAAGCCTCAGCTGGATGAGCAAGGGCATTAAATTCTTTTTGCCTCTTTCCTGGGATCAAAAGATGGACTTTAGTCATTCTTTTTGTTCAGCTCTGGACTTCTAAATTTGGAAAGGGATCACACATTTTTCTGTAATATGAAGTTGATGACATTCAGACTGTAATCCATTAGAAGCTGAGCTGAACCATCAAATTCATTTTGATTGTAATCCCAAGCAGTTCAAATCCAGTTCTCCAGAAGGGAAGTTTTAAATACATTAAGTCAGTCAAGATCCGCACTTCTTCATGTGTTGTGGGATCTCAAGAAAAAATACATAGTTCAGAGAGGGAAGGACCATTTCTTACATTATAGGAGTTCATTTACATAACTGATTGAAGTTCATTATAGGCATTGTAAGCTTCCTTAGCTCTTCACTTTATAAAACATAAAATAAATCCCCATTGCTTAGCTTCTTTTTTATTTGTTGCTCTTATTGATTTTTCAGCAAACACTTAGGCTCTTAGTTAACATTTTACATTAGTATTCCTAATTACACCGTACTGATCAGCATTTAATCATACTGTATATAAATGCAAATACAGTTTTTTGACATTTAACTTTGTGCACTAGTAAAGTCAGTGAAGCTATTTATTTACAATAGTTGTGTGGCACTTATGCCAAGAAACATTTTAACTTGAGAGCATGATTCAGATTAATAACTGATTAGAGAGATTCATTAAATGTGTGGGAATGCCGTACATTTAGGGTGGAACTTGATGCCTGTTCAAATGGAAGCCCTGATTTTTATTCAGTGACTGCCATGAGATTAGACACAACAAAAATAAAATGGTTGAACTTAGTTTTGCTATGAATCATAGAATCATAGAATATCAGGGTTGGAAGGGACCTCAGGAGGCCATCTAGTCCAACCCCCTGTTCAAAGCAGGACCAATCCCCAACTAAATCATCCCAGCCAGGGCTTTGTCAAGCCTGACCTTAAAAACCTCAAAGGAAGGAGATTCCACCACCTCCCTAGATCACGCATTCCAGTGCTTCACCACACTCCTAGTGAAAAAGTTTTTCCTAATATCCAACTTAAACCTCCCCCACTGAAACTTGAGACCATTACTCCTTATGCTGTCATCTGCTACCACTGAGAACAGTCTAGATCCAGCCTCTTTAGAAACCCCTTTCAGGTAGTTGAAAGCAGCTATCAAATCCCCCCTCATTCTTCTCTTCCGCAGACTAAACAATCCCAGTTCTCTCAGCCTCTCCTCATAAATCATGTGTTCCAGTCCCCTAATCATTTTTGTTGCCCTCTGCTGGATGCTTTCCAATTTTTTCACATCCTTCTTGTAGTGTGGGGCCCAAAACTGGACACAGTACTCCAGATGAGGCCTCACCAGTGCTGAATAGAGGAGAACGATCACGTCCCTTGATCTGCTGGCAATGCCACTACTTATACTTCCCAAAATGCTGTTAGCCTTCTTGGCAACAAGGGCACACTGTTGACTCATATCCAGCTTCTCGTCCACTGTAACCCCTAGGTCCTTTTCTGCAGAACTGCTTCCTAGCCATTCGGTCCCTAGTCTGTAGCGGTGCATTGGATTCTTCCGTCCTAAATGCAGGACTCTGCACTTGTCCTTGTTGAACCTCATCAGATTTCTTTTGGCCCAATCCTCTAATTTGTCTAGGGCCCCCTGTATCCTATCCCTACCCTCCAGTGTATCTACCTCTCCTCCCAGTTCAGTGTCATCTGCAAACTTTCTGAGGGTGCAGTCCACGCCATCCTCCAGATCCTTAATGAAGATATTGAACAAAACCAGCCCCAGGACCGACCCTTGGGGCATTCCACTTGATACCGGCTGCCAACTAGACATGGAGCCAATGATCACTAACTGTTGAGCCCAATGATCTAGCTAGCTTTCTATCCACCTTATAGTCCATTCATCCAGCCCATACTTCTTTAACTTGCTGGCAAGAATACTGTGGGAGACAGTGTCAAAAGCTTTGCTAAAGTCAAGGAATAATACGACCACTGCTTTCCCCTCACCCACAGAGCCAGTTATCTCGTCATAGAAGGCAATTAGATTAGTCAGGCATGACTTGTCCTTGGTGAATCCATGCTGACTGTTCCCGATCACTTTCCTCTCCTCTAAGTGCTTCAGAATTGATTCCTTGAGGACCTGCTCCGTGATTTTTCCAGAGACTGAGGTGAGGCTGACTGGCCTGTAGTTCCCAGGGTCCTCCTTCTTCCCTTTATTAAAGATGGGCACTATATTAGCCTTTTTCCAGTCATCCAGGACCTCCCCCGATCGCCATGAGTTTTCAAAGATAATGGCCAATGGCTCTGCAATCACATCCACCAACTCCTTTAGCACTCTCGGATGCAGCGCATCCAGCCCCATGGACTTGTGCTCGTCCAACTTTTCTAAATAGTCCCGGACCACTTCTTTCTCCACAGAGGGCTGGTCACCTCCTCCCCATGCTGTGCTGCCCAGTGCAGTAGTCTGGGAGCTGATCTTGTTCATGAAGACAGAGGCAAAAAAAGCATTGAGTACATTAGCTTTTTCCACATCCTCTGTCACTAGGTTGGCTCCTTCATTCAGTAAGGGGCCTACACTTTCCTTGACTTTCTTCTTGTTGCTAACATACCTGAAGAAACCCTTCTTGTTACTCTTAACATCTCTTGCTAGCTGCAACTCCAAGTGTGATTTGGCCTTCCTGATTTCACTCCTGCATGCCTGAGCAATATTTTTATACTCTTCCCTGGTCATTTGTCCAATCTTCCACTTCTTGGAAGCTTCTTTTTTGTGTTTAAGATCAGCAAGGATTTCACTGTTAAGCCAAGCTGGTCACCTGCCATATGTACTATTCTTTCTACACATCGGGATGGTTTGTCCCTGTAACTTCAATAACGATTCTTTAAAATACAGCCAGCTTTCCTGGACTCCTTTCCCCCTCATGTTATTCTCCCAGGGGATCCTGCCCACCAGTTCCCTGAGGGAGTCAAAGTCTGCTTTTCTGAAATCCAGGGTCCATATTCTGCTGCTCTCCTTTCTTCCTTGTGTCAGGATCCTGAACTCGACCATTTCATGGTTACTGCCTCCCAGGTTCCCATCCACTTTTGCTTCCCCTACTAATTCTTCCCGGTTTGTGAGCAGCAGGTCGAGAAGAGCTCTGCCCCTAGTTGGTTCCTCCAGCACTTGCACCAGGAAATTATCCCCTACACTTTCCAAAAACTTCCTGGATTGTCTGTGCACCGCCGTATTGCTCTCCCAGCACATATCAGGGTGATTGAAGTCTCCCATGAGAACCATGGCCTGTGATCTAGTAACTTCTGTTAGTTGCTGGAAGAAAGCCCCGTTCACCTCATCTCCCTGGTCCAGTGGTCTATAGCAGACTCCCACCATGACATCACCCTTGTTGCTCGCACTTCTAAACTTAATCCAGAGACTCTCAGGTTTTTCTGCAGTTTCATACCGGAGCTCTGAGCAGTGATACTGCTCTCTTACATACAATGAACTCCCCCACCTTTTCTGCCCTGCCTGTCCTTCCTGAACAGTTTATATCCATCCATGACAGTACTCCAGTCATGTGAGTTATCCCACCAAGTCTCTGTTATTCCAAGCACATCATAATTCCTTGACTTTGCCAGGACTTCCAGTTCTCCCCGCTTGTTTCCCAGGCTTCTTGCGTTTGTGTATAGGCACTTAAGATAACTTGCTGATCATCCCTCTTTCTCAGTATGAGGCAGGAGCCCTTCACTCTCGCGCTCTCCTGCTTGTGCTTCCTCCCGGTATCCCACTTCCCCACTTACCTCAGGGTTTTGGTCTCCTTTCCAGGTGAACCTAGTTTAAAGTCCTCCTCACTAGGTTAGCCAGCCTGCTTGCGAAGATGCTCTTCCCTCTCTTCGTTAGGTGGAGCCCATCTCTGCCTAGCACTCCTCCTTCTTGAAACACCATCCCATGGTCAAAGAATCCAAAGCCTTCTCTCCGACACTACCTGCATAGTCATTCATTGACTTCCACAATTCGACGGTCTCTACCCGGGCCTTTTCCTTCCACAGGGAGGATGGACGAGAACACCACTTGTGCCTCAAACTCCTTTATCCTTCTTCGCAGAGTCACGTAGTCTGCAGTGATCCACCCAAGGTCATTCTTGGCACTATCAATCGTGCCCACATGGAGAAGCAGGAAGGGGTAGCGATCTGAGGGCTTGATGAGTCTCGGCAGTCCCTTCATCACATCGTGTATCTTAGCTCCAGGCAAGCAGCAGACTTCTTGGTTTTTCCGGTCAGGGTGGCAGATAGATGACTCAGTCCCCGTGAGGAGGGAGTCCCCAACCACCACCATCCGCCTCCTTCTCTTGGGAGCGGTGGTCGTGGAACCCTCATCCCTAGGACAGTGCATCTCATGCCTTCCAATCGGCAGAGTCTCCTTCTGCTCCCTTCCCTCAGATGTATTATCTAGTCCACTCTCTGCATTAGTACCTGTGGAGAGAACATGAAAACGGTTGCTTACCTGTATCTGCATTGCTGGTACATGGACTTTATTCTTCTGGGGGTCACATGCTGCCAAATTTCTTCACCATCCTTCTGCCCTCACTGCGCAGCCTGCTCTGAATCTTCAGAATTTTGTATCCATAGAAGCATATCCTGATATCTGTCCAGGAAATCTTCAGTTTCTCTTATGCAACGCAGGGTCAATACTTGTTTCTCCAGACCTTGAACCTTCTCTTCCAATATGGAGACCAGCTTGCACTTTGTACAGACAAAGTCGCTTCTGTCCTGTCGAAGAAAGACAAACATGGCACATCCTGTGCAGGTCACAACAGCTGAACGCTCACCATCCATATTACCTTCCTTCTAAGAGCTTCCTCAGGAGCAGTAGTAACTACTCAGAGAAGCCTGCAAGACGAAAACCTCAGTGGGCTCTCCCCAGGCAAACTCCCAGGCAAACTCCCTCTATTAGCCTCTCCGCTGTTTGCCGCTCAGCTGGTTCGCAGGTGACTGGCTTTTTATAACAGTCAGGCCCACTCAAGGCTCACCTGGAACAAAGCACTCCCAATTCACACTTCCAACAATCAAGCACACGGTGAAACTGACAAACTGTCCTCGCACCAGGATTGGAATGATTATTAAGGAAATGACCATTAAAAGCCTATAATTATACATTAGATGAACATTTGGCGCATGTAGGTGCACTTAAATTCTAAACTAGTGGTGGTGGTTAAAATAGTTTTGTCTCACTATATTCTCATATTGTATTTAAGAGCATTATGTTATCCCACTTCCAAATCTCTCCCAATACCAGACTTCTGCTGTGGAAGTTCCAGGCTTCATATAAATCACCTACAATAAAGAAAAGGTTTTAACCATAAATCTTCTGTAAATCTCTTGTCTGGTTGATCAAAGAGATTTTTTTATTGTCACTGTTTTCCTGGATTACTGCTGGGCAGAGAAAATGGTTTCATAAAGAAATAGTTTTTTATTTCACTACTTGTCAGCCTAACTTGTTTTAGGCCGAATCCCTGAGTCTTACAACTCCTGCTGAAATCAATGGGCATCATCCTACTTTCAAAAGGTGTAACTAGAGCTACACTGTCCCTGTGTTCACTGGAGTTTTTGGAGCCATTATGTGAAGGCAATGAGACTTTGCACAAGCACAATGGTCCACCCACACAGTATAGGATCGGGGTCCTTAAATTATAAACTCCATGAATGCTTCCCACCCCCATTTACCCCATGCAAAGTTCTGGCATTATAGGTCTTACTAATGCTTCTTATGGACACCACTCTTTTGTTTTTGGTTTACATTCAAAGAGGAAAACCATTCTAACTAGTGATATTAATTTCAGTATTAGCTGACTCCCTCTTACATTCTTGTAACTGTCCTTTCAATGATAAACTGAATTTAAGTATTTTATTACTTTAATATTTCTGACTTAGCATACTGTGCTGACTCACCAGCTAGGGAAGAAAAAATAGAGTCCCAACTAAGATCACGATACAGCCCTTTCTTCAGATCTGGAGTTATCATGCCCGTATGAATTTATACCTGGCAGAGCAGGGCCAAATAGACTGTAGTGACTCCTTCTGAAATATTATAGGCAATCGTGTAAAATTATAAGTTTTAAAATGTGTAATGTTTTGTGGAAGGAATAAATATGTAATTAGGGTGTTATTAAAATGCAGGTTTTTCTTTATTTTAGCACTATTATGGCCTATCTAGTCATGCTTTACTTACAGATCTTTCAGTTCACAGATCATTGACCTTTGCTTGTAACAGCTGCTCTGAAATTATTCTGTTCTTTTATGTCAATCTGGCTGCCATGTAAGCACACTAAACCACACTTGGAGATTGAATAGGTCCAGCTAAGGGCAACAAAGATGGTTCAGATGCATGGTAGGGCTTGTATATGATGATAATATGTAAAAACTAGGATTATTTAGTCAAAACAGGAGAAATATTGGATGGGGAACTGAATGAGGTTATAGACCTTATGAAAGGCACAGCAAAACAATGATTATTCATCCTTGTCCACCCTGCCCCATAGTATTAAAATGCACATTAAATGAAATAAAAGAAAGGAAATGTACAGCCTGTTAAAGAATATACTTTTATAACAGGTTCTGTGTCAGCCTGTAGAATCACTACTGCAGGAGGCCATGAGAAAAATACTGTGGCTAATTTTTTTTAAAGGTGCTGGATAATTTTATAACCACGAATAATATTTGTAACTATGCTAGCTAAAATAATAAGGCTAATCAAATATTTTGCTGTAGGGCATAATCTGATCACATGCTGCAGTCAGGAAGTAATTTGTTTTCCATGTACAGTATAGTATTGTACAATTGGCAAGGTGCACTATAAAATAAGTTTCTTCAGAAGCATCACATGCAAGTCAATGGGTCAGGCCATTTACAGACTAGCTGGACAACAAGCTTTGATCCAGTATAGCAAATCCCAGGATGCTGTGCCCAAAATTATTTTCTAGTTACCTTATTGAAAAAATTAGTACACTGGCCCACTATTTCATTGAAATATGCATTTTTGCTCCTAAAATCATAAAAAGGCATTGACCTACTTTTTGTCTTGCTTGACTTGTATACTTCCATTCAGCTTTTATATAAAATGTGTAAAAAAACAATAAAATGCTAAGTAGCTGTGCTGTGACCCTATCGAATACAGAAACCTTTAGGCCTAAGCATGTTTTTACAACAAACCCAATGTAACACCCTAATTTTCTAGGATTTACCTTAGAAATGGTGACCGCAAAATATGTTAGTAACTGAACAAGTATTCAAAAACTGAACTGACACTGAAAGGTCAGACTTCTACACACATTTTCCCCTGATTAAATTATACTGTGAATTAGAGTTTATAATCCAGTTAATTTATCCTTTTAAGTGAGGTATTATTTCAAGTTATCAAACTATCTGGCCATTTTTGCTAGTTAGGTTTTTATTCCTTCTGCTACCCCCAAGAAAATGTACATTTTCCTTCAAGTAATTGTCCCTAACTTTACCCAAAATTTAGATTTTGGTGCACTCCTAGAATAGTCTGCCTATCGCCCCCTTAATCTGCTTTTTCTGGGGTATGGGTCTCCAGGGTAGCCAAGGAAACATTTGAAGGACACTGGTATTATCTTTGGATAAAGTGATTGACACAGGCAGTACTCTTACCAAAATATCTTTTATTGATGTAACTAACAATCTCTACTACAATATAATTTAACATACAAAGCCCTTATTGCACGTTAAAAAGCATTTAAACTACAATAGCATACTATTCAAATGATTCTAAATCAGTGGTTCTCAAACTTATTTGATCGCGCCCCCCTTCTTTGTGTCTGTAGTAGTTTATGCCCCACCCCTTCCTGTCACACAAGTACACATACCACTAAAAAAATCAACACACAACTCTCACTAAATATTAAAAACAGGTAAGGCATTGACTCAGACAGAGCCAACGATCCATTGTAATAAGAGCAAAAGCAAAACAGTGATTGTGATTGATGCTTACAATTAAATGTGTACACCGCTTTGCAGCAAGTGCATTAACATACAGATGGCAACGACTTTGCATAATGCTATGGAAGCTGAACAGAAATCCATCAAAATTCATAGCGCCATCTAGAGTCAAATACACAGCACCATCTGAGGACCTGATATCAGCTTTGCTACCTATTCATTGCTGTAGGTAAAATGTGCTCAGTAAGGTGTGTTGTTTTTTTGGGGGGGGGGAGGGGAGAAGCTCCTCATGCCCCTTCCCAGAATACATTCTGTGCCCCCTCCCCCGAGAAATCCTTACCCCCGGTTTGACAGCCTCTGTTCTAAGTGATGTGCTCTATTACTGATGATCAGTCTGCAATCGATCGCTGACAGCAATTCTTAGTTTATGTTTTGAGTTTTACATAAAAGAATGACAATAACCATTCATTCATACACTCAATCACACTAAGACTACACTTATGCTAAACTATAGTTAAAATAACAAGCTTACTATCCCTTGATTCCACTGCATTGTTACAAACCTTGTTGCTACTTGTTGCTAAAGTGGCTTTTCTCAGCAGTGTTCGCCACAATTTTAAAATGTCTTTCCAGCAGGTTTTCCATTCTCTTGATCTGCCCTCTGATCTTCTGCAGTTAGGGCTCGCAGCATCTTTCCAGCAGCTCTTGTCACTGTATCCCAACTGATTTCCTTACTTGCTCTTTGATCTCTCTCTCCCACCTCCACCTGTCTTAACTGCCTGCCTTATACGCTGTTTTACTGGCTATCAGGTCTTTGCCTGGGCATGTTTGCTGCTAAACCTTACCTCATTCTTGGACGTATGCCAACACTTCCAGTGTGCTTACTGTCAACATTACCTTGGGCATGCCTGGACTTGTTCAATACTATTAACCTTGCACATGCTCACTGCTGTTATTTCATCTCAGAGCCATAATTACCTCATCTGACGCTACTGCCCATGTTCCTGGCCATTTATTTTGTGGCCATACTATACTATACTATATTAACTGGGCATGCTCCAGATTTGATCTACTTAGCTGATTTTTATACTGAGTATGCTCATGATCTGCAGCTTCCATTTTAAGGTGGACTGAGTCCTGCTTATTTGGCATAGAGATTAGGCATACAAAATGGAGATTAGAGAATTTCTCAAGTAACACCTATGGGAGCTCCACTTCAGCTGCGCACATGCCCATGTGCCCCTGAGTGGAGATTTTTTTTGGTAGCCCAGGGTCTGTACACCTTCATGATCCAATCTGAGGGCACTTATAAGGCAGGGCAGACCCACCACTGCTCCAGTTCCTTCTTGACCACCTACAGCTAGAGAGGGAGCTGTGTCGTGTCCACAAGTTAGCATACCCCTAGTCTTTGCTAGCTTTCCATGCCTTATTCTTGATTTCTATCTTTTACTTTTTAACTTGCCTTGCATACTTTTTTCTTTTTTTTCTCCTACATGAGTTCCACCTTCCCTTTCTTTTTTGTGGTCCCCCTCCCTCTTCCCTTTGAGCATCTCCCTTTGTTTGAAGCTTCTTTTTCTCTTTTTGTTATGGATATTCCCCAAACCTTGGGGTTTAAAACCTGCCCGATCTGTAGAAGGTCCCTTCCCCTCAGCAACAGCAAATCCAGCTGTCTAACATGAGCACACCTTTGACTTCCACAGTTCTGACTTCCTTGGGTAAGAAGCCTGGGGAAACTCTAGAAATTAGCTCAAAGCCCTCAAAAAAGAGATTTAAATCCCCTGATAGAGACTCACTGAAGAAAAGGCTTAAATAACCTTGGAAATTTCTCAGCAAGAAGACCTCATGTCCCAGAAGCAGTACAGTCAAGGCAACTAGACCCTCTGGTACCAAGCTTCCTGCACTGACTAAAAAGACTTCTTCTGCTACCACCAAGAGACTGAAAAGTCTTTGGCAGGCAGCCCCATGTGGTACCAATTGTGGTGCCTGTCTCAGAATGGACCAGGCAAAAGTACTCCACCCCTTGAAGAATTCAGTACTGGCATCAGTTTCACTGGTACCTGCCCCTCCAGTGGGGCACAAAGACAAGGGGCATTCTGATCACACCCCTTTGCCATCTTTGGTACTGACGGCTTCAACTACATCAAACTCAGCTCTCCAACATGCCTTCCAAGTACCAAGAAGATGCCTGTTGTTGCCTAGTCTCTATGGAGTTTGACTTCCCCTCTTCTCCCCCCTCCGCCACCCCTCCTGCTGATGGAACTTTTATTTTGTATGTAATAGAGACAGGTGCACAAACTAATGTAATTTCAGAAGAAATTTAAAAATATCTAAAAGTAAAAACTGTAATCAGAGAACTATATATATTAATTTACAGTCTTAAGTGTTGAGAATTCCTGTTAGGAGTATCTGTGAGTTACAAGTCATATCTAAATATTATTTAGAAAACCTAAGATTGGTAGTAGTTAAGGGGCAAGGTGTTTCTATTTTAGGTTTAAAAATATGTTTAGCACTAAATCTAATTGGTAGAATTCAGACTATTCAGGATTCTGAACCATTGGAAATAGAACATCATCTTACAGAGTTATTCACCAGCATTGATAAATTGAATACAGTGTACAAGATACAGTTAAATGAAACAAAGAAACCAATTATACATTGAATTAGAAAAATACCTTTAGGTTGGAGAAATAGGATACAAAAGGAATTGGAAAGGTTTAGTTAATTTATAACTTACGAAATTAAGAGTAGAAGAGCTGACTGAGTGGGTGAATTCTTAGTAATAAAAAATAAATATGGATCTTTATGTTTATGTTTAGATCCAAAAGACTTAAGTATGTTAAAAGAAACATTTTTAAAATACCTGCCAGGAAGAAATATTTGGACAAAAGTCAGGAGCAAAATATTTTGCTTCTTTAGATGCTTCAAATGGATTTCGGTCAAAACCATTGGAGCAAAAAAGTCAATTTCTATCTATGTTTAACACACCTTATTGACATTGCTATTTCCTCAAAGATTACCTTTTGGATTGTGTTCAGCTCCAGAGATATTTCATAGAATAATGCAAAAGATTTTTATAAATATAGATGGCACACTAGTGTACATAGATGATAGAACAATATGGGGAAGAACGTTAGAAGAGCCTGATATAAGGTTAAGTAAAGCATTATCTAGAGCAAAAGAAGCAGGATTGAAATTTTGCAAAGTAAATATAAATTTAGAGTGCCATAATTAACACATCTAGGAGAAAAAGCTTACCAATCAGGGATTACAGATTGATCCACAACAAATAGAAGTCATTGATAATATTGCTTACCCAAAAGATAAAGGAGTCATTACAGAAATTTTTGGGTATGGTTATCTTTTTAGGAAAATACACATCTAATTTTCAGAAGGAAAAACTTTACAAACGTAAGGGCTTTACTTTATAAAAATAATTGATGGAAATGGGACAGTAAGCATCAGCAAAAACTTTAAAAGCTTAAGCAACCAATAAATACAGCTCCAGTATTAAAACTATTTCATAGTAACAGACTTAGAAAATTTGTCTTCAGAGGCAGCCAAAACAAGGCCTAGGAGCAATACTATTACCAAAGTGTGGTGATCTATGGAAACCAATTGCTTATTTATCCAGAGCTATGTCAAAAACAGAACGTCACCTTATTCCAATAGAAAGAGGTTTTGACAATGGTTTTTGTACACAGTTTTTTTCCCCACATTTATATGGTAAATCTGTACTGGCAAAAACAGATCATATACAAGTAATTAATATTTCAAAAAGGACATACCACCTGGGTTACAAAGATTACTTTTTCAATTGCATTTAGATGATAGAATATGTATCTATAATGGTAGAAATTGGGCGCAGAAAGCCACTGTAACGAGGTAGTACCTTAGCCATATGATGTCATGACTATGGTCAAGTGTAGAGATGAAGTCAGACACTTGCAATTGTAAAACCAGACTCAGCTGAAAGAAATGATTTAGTGCAGCAACAAGAATAGCAAAAAATGAAAATGACATAATTCCTCTAAGTAATAAACTTCAATAATACAGGAAATATAGAAGCTAGATGGTCATTGAGACAAAGAAGACCAGTTAAAAGACTTATCAAAAGCTGTTAAAATAATTCTGAGATACATTTACACAAATGGGGGGGGGGGTATTTCTTTTTTTTTTTAAAGCACTAGGGTGTTATTGGGGCTTTATGAGAATGAATAGAATCTTCAGGGTGCAGGAACTGACAATGGGAAGAGGCTGTTTGGTTTTAGGTTAGACTGCTAGATTGACCTAAGTTAAGACGCTCTCTGCATATGTTAACTATGTATCTAATAAAGACTTTCGTTAAGTTACTAACAATGAATTATTATTAAGATTAGAGGATTACTCATCACAATGTCCAGCCTCATCTCCCAGCTTCAGTTAAAGCCTCAAACTGTGAGAACCTGCCTGCAACTATTAGTTCACATGACAGCTTGCTCATTCATAACACCTCATGCCAGATTATGTTCCTGATGCCTTCAGGCCTGCTTTAGGACTGTGTGAGAGCCCTACAAGCACAACCTAAACAAACTAACATCTCTTCCCCAAAAAGTACTGTTAGGATATAGATATTCAGTCCTGTCGGTAAAGGCCTGTACTTTAGGTGTATTCTTATCACTTAGCTAGTTATAGAGGTATAAGAGAAAGAATCAATATCACTGTCTGCCAGTGTAAGGGTCTTCTCTTACTGTGACAGTCTGAGGCCCTGTTCTTAGGCTAAGGCCTTTGGCTAAGCAGCAGAGGCAGCCATAAGCTGGGAAGCGACCGGTCACCTCCTCACATTCCAAACTAGTCACATTGAAAGAAGGTGCTATTGGGCTGTTAGGAATACACTCCTGTCCTGATAGTGCCTATCACCTCCAGAGAAAGGGAAGTGCCTAGAAAATGTAAAAGGAAACTTAGTTTGATAGCATCCTGTCTGGCAAGAACTCACGTATCAATAGCTGGGATGTGAAATCCTCACTTCTGTATTGTTTTGTCATTATAGTTCCCACTTTGCTATTGTTTGTCTGTATAATCTCTGTCTGGTTCTGTGATTGTTCCTGTCTGCTGCATAATTAATTTGGTGGGCGTAAACTAATTAAGGTGGTGGGATATAATTGGTTACATAATCATGTTACAATATGTTAGGATTGGTTACTTAAATTTCAGGAAAATGATTGGTTAAGGTATAGCTAAGCAGAACTCAAGTTTTACTATATAGTCTGCAGTCAATCAGGAAGTGAGGGGGTGGGTGTGTGGGTGGGGGAGATGGGAACAGGGAATTGGGCTGGGGAAATTGGAATCATGTTTGGCTAAGGGCAGGAATGGGAACAGGGACACAGGTGTAAGGCTCTGTGGTGTCAGAGCTGGGAAGAAGGATACTAAGGAAGGAAACTGGAATCATGCTTGCTGGAAGTTCACCCCAATAAACATCGAATTGTTTGCACCTTTGGACTTTGGGTATTGTTGCTCTCTGTTCATGCGAGAAGGACCAGGGAAGTAAGTGGGTGAAGGAATAAGCCCCCTAACAAGTACTCGTGTCCTTTGATTGGTCAAAGGATCCCCACAAGGCTTGTGTGGGAGTCCCATTCACTCAGCCACCCCCCACAGAAATCATAACTACAGATGCCTTGATAGCCTGGGGTGCCCATCTTCAAAACTTTATGGTACAGAGCAAGTAGACACCTCGAATCTAGCCTTCGTATCAAACTCAGAGCATTTTCTACCCATAATCAGAGGTCCTCACTTAGGGTCATGCTGGACAGCAGAGCAACCATGTATTACATAAACCACCAAGGAGGAGCAAGTTCCTTATCACCGTGAACCACGGCAGTAAAGCTTTGGAATTGGAGCATGGCCATCAAGACTGATATCTCAGCTGCATACTTACCCAGCCTGCAGAACACCATAGCCAACACTCTGAGCAGATATTTTTGCCAAGATCACAAATGGGAATTGAGCAATCTGATCCTATAGGACATATTCTTCATCTGGTGCTTCCCAGAGATAGACCTCTTTGTGACAGCATCCAACAAGAAGTGCAACAAGCTCTGCTGAAGGAGAGGACATGGCTACAATTCTCTAGGGGACACATTCCTCATTCCATAGCCAGGATCCCTGCTGTATGGCTATCTCCCATTTCTGTTGCTTCTCAAATTCCTGAAAAAGATAGAACAAAGGCATGCTGGTTCTGATAGGTATGGGTCTTGGGCCTGATTTACCTGTCACTCTGACCACCTCTTCACCTGCCATTGACAACAGAATTGCTGACTCAAGACTCAGGGGGAGGGGAAACTATTCAACCCAATCTTCCCATACTACATCTCAAGACCTGGCTCTTGAATGGCTCTTGATTATAGAAATGGACTGTTCATTTGAAGTGCAGAAGATGCTGCTGAACAGTAGGAAACCATTCACAAGGAAGATTTAGCCTCATAAATGGAAGTAATTCTATTCCTGGTGCATCCAGTATGGTTAGTCTTCCTCCATTCTCAAAGTGCATGTTTTTAGACTACCTGAAGTTTAAAGACCTTGGGTTTGTCATTCAGTTCTGTCAAAGTCCATCTTTCAGCTATTGCAGCCTTCCACTTGCCTCTTGATGTGTTCTTAATTTTTATACATTCTGCAGCTGCTAGCTTTGTTAAAGGACTGGCCAACCTCTTTCTATATGTTAGATAACCTACTTCATCTTAGGAAGTTTAATGTCATCCTCCATGACCTAATAACAGCACCCTTTGAGCCTCTGGTAGATTGCTTTCTTCTGCACTTATCCATGGAAACCTCTTTATTAATAGCTATTATGTCAGCTAGAAGCAAAAGGGAACTGGGTGCCATTATGGCAGATCCACACTACACTTTTTTTTATTGGGACAAAGTGGCTCTTTACTCCATCCTCACTTTTTCCCAAGAGCTCTTCAGACTTCCACATAAACCAGGTCAGATGATTACTCATTTTCTACCCTAACCTGCATAACTCTAGGGAAGAAGCTAATCTACACATTTTGTATGCTAGTGCCCTTCTAACATTCAATTTAGAAAGAACTAGAGCTTCCCGAGCCTCTCATAGATTTTTCATGTCTTTTTGCATACAGAATGAAGGGAACCCCTATTTCTACACAAAGACTCATGCTCATAGACTTTAAGGCCAGAAGGGACCATTGTGATCATCTAGTCTGATCTGCACATTACAGGCCACAGAACCTCACTCACCAACTCCTGATATAGACCCCCTAATCTCTGGCTGAGATACTGAAGTCTTCAAATCATGGTTTAAAGGCTTCAAGTTACAGAGAATTCACCATTTACACTAGTTTAAACCTGCAAGTGACCAATATCCCATGCAGCAGAGGAAAAAATGCAAAAAATCCCCAGATCTCTGCCAATCTGACCTGGGGGCAAATTCCTTCTGACACCAAATATGATGATCAGTTAGACTCTGAGTATTTGGGCAAGACTGACCAGGCAGACACCTGGGAAAGAATTCTCTGTAGTAACTCAGAGCCCTCCCCATCTAGTGTCCTGTTTCCAACCTTTGAGTATTTTTGCTACTGGCAGTCGCCAATGACCACATGCCATCATAGGCAGTCCCATCAATATCAACCCCTCCATAAATTTATCAAGCTCAGTCTTGAAGTCAGTTCAATTTTTTTCCCCCTCTGCTTCCCTTGTAAGGCTGTTCCAGAACTTCACTCTTCTGATGGTTAGAAACCTTTGCCTAACGTTCAACCTAAACTTGTTGTTGATGGTCAGTTTATATCTATTTGTTCTTGTGTCCACACTGATGCTTAACTCCTCTCCAACCCTGGTATTTATCCTTCTGATGTGTTTGTAGAGAGCAATCATAACGCCCCTCAGCCTTCTTTTGGTTAGACTAAACAAGCCAAGCTCTTTGAGTCTTCTCTCACAAGGTAGGTTTTCCATTCCTCTGATTATCCTAGTAACCCTTCTCTGCACCTGTTCCAGTTTGAGTTAATCTTTCTTAATGTGGGAGACCAAACAGCTCATAGTCATCCTGTGACCAACCAACACACCGAGGTCTTTCTCCTCCTCTTTCTCTTCCAACTGATATGTCCCCAGCTTATAGCAAAAATTCTTCGTGTTAGTCGCTAAATACGTGACTTTGCACTATTAAAGTTAATCCTATTTCTATTACTCCAGTTTACAAGGTTACCCAGATCTTCTTGTATGATATTCCGGTCCTCCTCCATATTGGCTATACCTCCCAACTTTGTGTCATCTGCACATTTTATTAGCACACTCTCTCTCTTTTTGGGCCAAGATCAGTAATAAAGCTGTTAAATAAGATTGGTCCCAAAATTGATCCCTGAGGAATTCCACTAGTAACCAACCTCTAGCCTGACAGGTCATCTTTCAGTATAACCAGTCTCCTCTTTAACCAGTTCCTTATCCACCTCAATTCTCATATTAATCCCCATCTTCTCCTATTTAACTAATAATTTCCCATGTGGAACTATATCAGATGCCTTACTGAAATCCAGGTAGATCAGATCTACTGCATTTCCTTTGTCTAAAATAACTGTTATCTTCTCAAAGAAGGAGATCAGGTTGGTTTGGCATGATCTACCTTATGTAAAACCATGTTTTATTTTCTCCTGATTACCATTCATCTCGATGTCCTTAACTACTTTCTCTTTCAAAATTTGTTCAAAGATCCTGTATACAATTCAGGTCAAACTAAAAGGCCTGTAGTTCCTTGATCACTTCCGCCCAATTTCTTAAAAAATAGGAACTATATTAGCAATTCTCCAGTTATAGGGTATGATCCCAGAGTTCACAGATTCATTAAAAATCCTTGTTCTTGGGCTTGAAATTTCATGTGCCAGTCCCTTTAATATTCTTGGATGGAGATTATTCAGGCTCCCTGATTTAGTCCCATTAAGATGCGTGAGTTGGACGTCCACCTTGGATATGGTAATTTCTACCTCCATATCCTCGTTGGCATTAGCTACCCTGCCATTACCCCTGAGCTCTTCATTAGCTTCATTAAAAACTGAGGCAAAGTATTTATTTAGGTGTTAGGCCAGGCCTAGATAATCTTTCATCTCCACTCCCATTTTCAGTCCTTAGCAGTCTCACTTCTTGTTTCCTGGTTTTATTCTTGTTTATATGGCTGTACAACTATTGGTTTTAATTCCTATTGGTTTTAATTCCCTTTGCAAGGTCCCACTCTGCTTGGCTTTTGGCAGTTCTCTCTTTATTCCTACACTTTCTGACCTCCAAGAGGTAGCTTTCCTTGATGATCCCTTCATTCCTTGTAGGCTTTCTGCTTTCTATTAATGACCTGTTTGGAATGCTTGCTCATCCAGCTTGGTCTGCAACCCCACCCTACAATTTTTTCCCCCTTGCTTGAGATGGCTTCTGTAACTTTGACTTAAAGTAATTCCGAGCCTCCTTCACATTTAGATCATTGAGTTCTTCAGTCCAGCCAACTTCCTTAACTAATTCCCTAATTTTTTTTTAAGTTAGCTCTTTTGAAATCAAGGACTTTTTTGCAGATCTATTTTTGTTTATCCTTTCATTTAGTTTAAACTGAATTGGCTCATGATCACTTGAGCCAAGGTTTTCCTCTACAACCAGTTCTTCTCTGAGGTCCTCACTACTCACCAATACCAAGTCTAAAATGGCATCACCTTTTGTTGGTTCAGCAACTATTTGGTGAAGTAATCTGTCAGCTATATCCAGGAAAATCTGGGCCTTACTATTATTAGTAGCACTTTTCCTCCAATTAATATTCGGGAAGTTGATCTCTCATAATCACACAATTCCTAATAGTATTTATTTCATTAAAAATATTACAGATCTCTATCCATATCCAAACTGGATCTTGGTGGTCTGTAGCACACCCCAAGCATGATATCAGGGGAACCTGTAGTAGCTTTCTTTCCCAGAGTGATTCTGGCCCAGACAGACTGTGTTATCCATTCCATCACTTCTAATTTCTTTACAGTCTACTTCCTCATTAAAGTACAATGCTGCTCTTCCACCTTTTTGCCTTTATTTCTGTCTTTCCTGAACAGCACATACCCTACCATACTTGTACTCCAGTCATGACTACTATTCCACCATGTTTCTGTTATCCCTATAATATCTAGTTTCACTTCCTGCACCAGTAGTTCTAGTTCCTCCATTTTGTTACCCAGGCCACTTACATTGGTGTACAAACATTTTAACTGTTGCTGCTTGGCTTTGCCCACATTCCTCGCCCAACTGGGTACAGTGCCAGTATCACCTATCTGATTGGTATCAGCATTATCCTTCCTCTGAATGTCCATTATCCTACCTGTAGTTGGCCTATATTTTGCTTTTGCAGCATAGCCACTTTTATAGCTACATCTGTACTGGCTATTTGTAAAAAGAGAGGGGTTTTTGTAGTATTGGTGAGGTGCCGTAAATTGTGCAGGTAACATACAGCAGTGAGTATCCTTTCTTACTTGATTTTCCTCCTCCTCAATGTTAAAATCAGGCATGGAGATTACATGAGTATCTCCAAATGGTCTTCCTGAGTTCCTAGTTTAAAGCTTTTTTAATGATTTCTGCCAACCTCCATCCCAGAAGTCTATTTCCCTCCCTACTCAGGTGGAGTCCATCCCATGAGAACTGTCCTCTGTCCATGAATGCCTCCCAGTGGTCACACATCCCAAAACCCTCCTTATAGCACCACTGCCTGAGACATCTGTTGATCATCGTAATCTTGTTTTGCCTTTGTTCTCCTCCTCTAGGGACAGGCAGAATCCCACCTGAAGATCACCTGAGCCTCCATTTCCTTAAGCATCTTCCCCTGCATGGAGTAGTCTCCCTTCATATGGTCCAGCGAGAATAAAACTGTCATTTGTTCCTGCATGAAGGACAATCTGTGGATTTTTTTTCCTGCTCCCATTAGGATACTCTTCAGCCTCAGGTCTACATTCTGTATCTTAGCTCCCTGGCAGACAGCACACCTTTCTGTTCTCTACATCAGCTCTGATGGCAGGCCTGTCCTTTCTTCTTTGGATGAAGTTCCCAATCACATAGACCTGCCTTTTCCTGATGATAGGGTGATTCTCCCATCTTCCTCCTGTTCTTTCTGGCTGTGAGTACTCTTTTCTGTTATTCTCCCTTGCAATTGTCTTCAGTCCAGCTTGCATCTGCATGTCTTAACTTTTCCCTTCATCTGCTCAAACCCCCTTCAAAACTTAACCATAGTTTCCACCTGCATTTCCAAGCCTTGGCTCTTCTTTTCTTCCATCAGCTCTATCAAGCCACACTTCATATATACTAAATTATCTTCAGGTACCTGCTCATGTATATCCTGCAGCTTCAATCACTGGTCATCTTCATTGCCTTGGGTCATTACTACTGCTGCCTCTTGGTTCCAGCTGATAAGCGATCAACAAACAAATGACAAGACTACATACCCAGACAGAAACTGCTACCCACACCCCAGGGAGATTTGTGCTTGCACCCCCTTGTTTACAAGACTGATGCACTATCCTCTGAGCTATGGAGCCAGATCTATAGGTCTTCTTGCCTAAATTCCTGTCAAGGACAAAGGGGGGAGCGAACAACCAAAGACCCCAAGAAACTCAAAAAACAAAACCACAATCCCACACACCCCTACCCTCAAACCCCCCTGTTTACACTCTGTTTGCTGCTCCTACGCCACTGCACCTGGACTATCCAAATGGGTCTCAGGATACATTTTGTCCTACTACAAACTCTCTGTAGCAACTGCCCATTCCACTAGGGAACAGTCTGCCTCCATTGCTTTGCTTGAGAATATTCCCATCAAAAAGATCTTTGAAGCTGATCCCTACTTATATTTTTATATCTTTCCCCAGCATTAAGCCACAGTGTATGCTTCTAAGTCTGATGCAAACTTTTAGATAGCTGTTCTCCAGATAGAAATCTTCTGCGCCCACCCTCTTATTCTGGACACTGCTTGGTATTCACCTGAAGTGGAGCACCCATAGAGACAGTTACTCAAAGAACAAGAAGCAGTTACTTGTACAGTAACTTGAGTTCTTCAAGATGTTTTGTCCCTATGGGTGCTCCATTACCCACCCTTCTTCCTGTCCACTTTGAAGTCCCACCATAAGGTTGGTTCTCACAGTGGAAAAGGAACTGTAGTGGCAACTGGTTCACCTTGCCTTATGTGCTCTCAGGAGTAGACCAGGCAGACATTGCCACCAAACAGGTGGTTGCATACCCGTGCACCTCTGAAGTCCCATAGGGACAAAACATCTTAAACTTGCTACTTAACAAGTAACCTTTATTTCCTTGTTTTTTCTTTCTACTTTAAAATCTGCTATTTACCCCATGTACAATTCATGGAGAACCCGTAGCTACCTGTCATTTTAAATGTTTTTTTTTTAATTCTGTAACATAGTTCATATGCAAATGATCATTCTGAATATGTTTTGTAGCAGCACTATTCACGATTGACTGGAAACTTTCCCAGGTAGACAGTTTGCCCCACTGCCAGAAACATCTGGTGATGGCCAGTGTCAGTGACAGACTTCTGGGCTAGATAAAACATCAGCGCTTCCTTTGTAGATCTCAAAGTATTTTACAAAGGAAACCAGTGTCATTAATCACATTTTACAGATGAGGAAACTGAGGCACAGAGAATTGCCTACAGTTACTCATCAGGCAAGTGGCAAAGCTGGGACTAGGACCCAGCCCTCCAGAATTGTAGTCCACTGTTCTAACCACTAAGCCAGACCCCCCACTCTAAAAAGAAACCCCAGAGACAATTGGTTTGGTCCATTATGGCAAGTAAAAGCAACATTAAAATATGTGTTGAGAAACAATACATTCGTTACCATCTTGTACTTTAATAACAGGCATTTGTACAGTAGAATTAATGGACACAATCATCAGACATGGGTGCTGAAAGCTACGCACTGAAATGCTGATTTACTCATCTACATCACCACATAGGTGCCAGACATTGGTATTTAGGTGCCTATCTTTAGATCCTTTGCTTTGAAAAGTAAACCAATATATTCTAAATTTTAAAAGATCCAGGGACTCCTCCTAGACATATTTGGAAAACATTGAGCCAGACTGTGACTTGCCCTTCTGAGGTCCAGTGGGGATGTGTGTGAGGAATATGGAGGGGCAGTTTCCTCTTTGATACATGCATCTCCTCCTGGTGGCTGGGGAGGAGGCAGAGCTTTGGCCCAGCCCTTCCGCACTGCAACCAACTGCAGCCCACAAACACCCTGTGCACTAGGAACCTTGGGAGGATTGTTTCTGTGTGAGGTACAATCCCTGTGTGAGACAGAATCCTGCCCCCTGGGGGCAGCAAGGCACTCCATTTCTCTCGTTATAAGGTTGTGTTTAACTAGCAGTGGGTAGCCCTCTCTTTAGGGACAATTATGTTTCTCTCCCTTTCACATTCACTTTCTTTAGTAGTAGACTAGTTCATGTGAAAAAGGGATTTTTGCTCCCCAGGACTTAATCTATTTCTGCTACAGCACTCATTCTTTGTATGATATCAGACCATGGAATCCTCCAATTGTGACACTATGATTGTCCCACAGCAACCCAATGTTACATCACAAACAGAGGATCATCACTCTAGGTTGGAAAGAAGCAGCAGGTTCATGTAAACATTTAAAAATCTAAACCCTATTTCTATGTAAAGTGAAAATGAGCACTGAGAAATAAAGAGGAAATATGTATGACCTAACACTCTGGAGATGCAAGGATTTTATAGTTCTCTGGAAGGAATAACTGTCTTTTTAAGGAATAGCGTATCATTTAAAATTGTTGCCGAGTATGGCTTGGACTAAGCTTCTCTTTACTTGATACTGAAAACTTGTGACAACTTGAATAGTCTATTCATAACCCAGGCAGACTTTTGAGGAAACTGCATAGAAAAGGTGAGCAGCAAGCCTTGCCTGTGTGTAACATGTATGAAATTGGCATTCATTACCATGGACTGCTTGCCTCACAAGAGGACACTGATCTAATATGTGTCAGGTCATAATATGGAGAATGAAATAGTGTGTGTGTGTGCGTGTGCATATGTCCTTTCTCTGTTAGAGCAGGCTTTTTGGGTTGCAATCAAAGCAACTGTGAAAAATTATGTCACCTTTGTTTTCAGGTTGTTATAATAGCAGATTAGGCTTTCATACTTTATCACATTCAGCAGCCAAAGTTGACCGAATGAGTGAATAACAAGTTGTGTGAGAAAACTGCAAGGTTTGAGAGCATTAGGGAAAATAAAACATAAAAAACTCACATTAGTTAAATACTTTTAATTAGCCAATTAACCGTAGCATGTTTATAATTAATTAATTAATTTCAGGTGCTTTTAGCTAAAGCACAAACTTGAGAATTCTTATCAAAATACAGTTTAAAGATAAATAAGAAATTACAGAAAGTAAACCAAGCATAATTATATGAGAGTGTCTAAATGCATGAATTTAATTTATGATGTTAAAACTTATCAAGAAGTAATAAATCTAATCATAATAAATCAGTCTTCTTACCAAATAGTAAATGTATTCTAATTCTTTATTCTGTGGAGGTGATCTTGTGTAGCAAAATGGAACTATGGTTCCTTAATTCAAGTCTTTATCAATTTGTCAAACTTTATATCAATCAAAAGTAACAGAACTGTCAGTTCTACCAGCAGTAATTCTAAAGTTAGATGTTTGAACAATTATTGAATTACTGAAATGTCAATTAAACAAAAAATTGCCACCCCTAATGTTTTTGCTTTACAGCCAAACCTTTTTCTTATTACATGCGCAAGCCCCCAAAATACGCTTTTAACAACTCACTTGTTTCTAATTTCAATGGAAATTCCCCAACATGTGTAAACACAGGTAACCTGTAACCTTCATCTTGATTTGTAACTCTTACCTATCCAAATGCTAAAACAATAAGCTTTGTAGCTTGTATTTCATGTGCTACTACAAATCAAGGGTTATCGGAAAAATCTTTTGCTCAGCTTCTATGCTTTTTTTAGCTACTTTTCCAATATAGTGAAAACAATTTGTTAGAACTAGTACTATGCTGAAATAATTTAATGAATTTGCCCATCGCAGCACCAGTGCTGACCATTGGATGACAATTCCAATTGACAACAACTTTCAATGTTATGAAATTTTGTTTGTTGTTCCTCCCTGGAATGAAAACAAAACCTTTCAAATGCTTTTGTGAAACAGAATTGTGTCAGAGCAAAAAGAACTAGCTTTAGATTTTTTCTTTCTAGCCTCCATCACCCTGGGTCAGCAGTGACCAGATAGCAGTGGAACTCAGAAAGCTTTCTATACAAACAACTGAAATCAATCTATCTTCAGAAAACATTTTGGCTCTGACAAAACATCATATTTTGATGAAGATAGATTTAATTGAAAATGTTCCACCAGCTCTACCCTGCACTCCTCACCTCTGTTTTGTTTTTTTTAAATGGGCATATAGTGGAAATTTTTGGATGAGACACCTAAAGTCATTACAGAAATTTTAACTCAGGTATATACATGGAAAGTAGTTATTATTGAATAACTATGAGATCACTTGGATATAAGAAAAAGAGTCTTTTTTATTTATTTATTTAACCAGTGGAGTGGGTGGTTAGATTAATTCTCCAGCTCCTTTTGACAGTTCACCGTGGCTGGTCTCTCAGGATATATAAAACCTTCAGTTCAATTCAAGGTGATATTGCAGGTCTTAATCTGGTATGATAGCTCTAAACCCTTAGGATTTTTGTGTAAAGAGATCTAATGAGGTCTTTGACTATGCAAATTCTTAAATGTTATAATAAGGGAAACCAATAGTGACCTGAAGCTGGTCCATTTCTCAGTATCTCTCCAGGTGTTGCTGGCTTGGCTTTAGCAATTTGCTTCTGACATCTTTAGGCTTTTTATCTAGTCCTAGCATGCAGCCCTCCCACATATGTTTGCTTCTGAGATATGATCTTGAATGAACTGGTGAGGAACACATGCCTATGGCCTCACTTTCCATGATTCAAATCAGAGGAGGTGGCATTTGAACTTACATCTAGATACACGTTAGCGTAAGTTTGATATTTCGCATTGGTTGTGAGGATTCTCTTCCATCAGAAATTAACCACTGGAACAAACTATCAAAAGGAGTGTTGGATTATCCATCTTCTCATGTTTTCAAATCAAGACTGGATGCCTTTCTGAAAGATATACGTTAGTTAGCCAAACACAAGTTATTGGGCTCAAAACATGGCTAACTGGGTAAAATTTAACAACTTCTGACATTCAGGTCAGACTAGATGATCTAATGGTCCCTTCTGGCCTTAAACTCCCTGAATCTATCAAATACTTTTCTGAATTATTTATTCACAGATTGTTCATAACAATCAGTTTTCTCCTTATCAAAATTATGGAACATGTGTATTTATAAGCATGACTCAGCTTTTCCTTTGAAATGATGGAAGCTTGGTGTTTTTATCTACATAACAAAGTCCCTATAGCAGTTTGTCTTCAGGTTTGTTTAGAAGATGTTGTATTATCTGCAGATTGCCAACCACCAGTTGTTTGCTTGTTTACTTGTATTTCTTCTTCAGATGAATATGGCATGAACCCAGGGGTTGCCACCTCTGAGGGACAAAAAAAAAAGACATCCAGGATGATCTTGAGCTCCTATAAAACTTGATAGCTGGTAGCATGTACTGAGCATCCTTACAGAGGCATGAAAAGGGGACAGCCCAGCTCAATTATGACTTGACTAAAGGAGAACAGATCTTCGACTTGTACTCTGAGAAGGAGAGAGGCCTGGCTGGGGCTAGGAATTGTTTGAAAGATGGCTGCCTACCAGGGCCAATTTGAGGTAAAATAAGCACCTGATGCAGGACTATTGTGTGGACTAGAGTCTGCTGCCTGCTGGAGCCTCCCTGAGGGAAGGTAAGTCTGATGTGCAACTACTTGATTTGTCTCTAGTGACCTTCCTGCTTGTGCTCAGTGAATCTGCTGCAGGTGGTGTCCTGCCTGAAGGACTGATGTGGAACAAAAGGTCTTTTATTTTTGCTTACACCTGACTGGGGATCTGGTGGTGTCTTGTCCTGAGCCTAAAAGGGAGCAGGTCATACACCAGGCAGATCCTTTTTATTAGCATTTCTGTCCAGGTTCCTCCTTTTTCTTTATTCTATAGAAGGCTAATTTAAAATCTGTATAAGTTTCAAAATTTCTCTAATGTTATGGATGCAATATTTCTTAGAAGCTTGTAAGTCTATAACATTGCTACAAATACTCTAACATGTTAGATATTTGTTCTAACATTTCTTCCATGAAATAGCAAAATTTCATATTTTATTTTTAAAACATAATGGCATTCTGTTCTTAGAAATATTAGTAATCAAATTTGGATTTATTTGTCTGAAATCCCGGAAACAACACATCATCCTCACTTGAGGCTTCATTTAGGCCCAACATTTTCTGCTGTTTCCATAGCCAGGCATCAAATTGGAAAAGAAAGTAGTGATACTCTCCCATGCGCTGACCATAAACAAGGCCTGCTTACTTGAGAAACCATGACACATAGTAGATTCTGCAGCTCTTCAAACTGTGATTAGGATTATTCCTCTTGTTTCGAACAGGCTTTGATCAGGGGTAAAATTGTTGACACTTGACATTTTAAATTACCACTATTAGGGCTCTGTGATAACACTGTAACTAAAATGGAGTAGTGTCACAGGTCCAGTTGAGGATCGCTTCTTCACCACTCGCCTGACTGCTGTGAGGGACCTAGTTGCTGGATCCCCCATGTGTTTTAAGCCTCTGGAGTTTGAACAGAGCCCAGGCTTTGTCTCTATTTTGGGGTCCTGAGGCACATTCTCAGGGAACAGATTGCTATCAAGCACCCCCTTCTGAGAGTTTAGACTAGATGGCCCAGTGCCCAGTCCTTGGAACCAACATTGAACCCTCAGATTTCCGTCCATAGCTTAAACACACTCTCTCCCAGGATGCCACCCAAAGTTGTGAGCCTTCTGGTTGTTTGCCCCTTCAAGAGGCACATAGGGCATAGCACATAACACATACAGATACTTCACATGGGGTTCTACAACTTTTTCTTTAATAGCATGAGAAATATACTGACTTATACAAAAGTAATAAACCAATATGCATTTCCATTCCCTGCCTCAATTCTTCACCACTCCATAGCATTCTTTAGTCTGGGGTCAAGGTTATTTGGGACCATCCAAAATTCTTCTGTTACAATATATGGTTTTCTTTCTCCAAGTTTACCTATTCTTATGTTGGTTGATCAATCCCCTTCTCTTCTCCTGCTAAAATTTCTTGTATGGTTCTGTTTTTCCCTGACCCACCTGACCTCTGAGTTTTAAAGGCTCTAATTGGTTGTCTTTGTTCTGGCTGGTAATTTTCCACTCCCTCAGCCTCCTGTAGAGGGAAGTTGGAGAAAACTAATTACCTGACTTAAGCATCCTCTTTAGCATATCTATAAACCAATCAAAGTGCAGTCATTAAAGTTAAGTAGTGTGTACCTGTTGCAGCTCCCATCAGCAATGGTACAGAGACAGAGGTATTTATGGCACAGAAATTTTCATAGCAACAACTGCTTACTGAATGAAGATAGAAGATTAAGCCAAGAAAACACAAGCAAAAGATGACTACAAAGTTACTTTTGTCTTGCAAAAGGGTAAACCTGGGGGTGTGGGTGGGGGCTACAGGTATAGAAAGGAAAAGAGAAGGTGGGAAAGGAACTGAACACATCTAAGCTTAAATTTAAAAAAGCCAAGGAGGGCAAAAGTTTATCTTCTATCTCATGGCTTCCTGTTTGAACCCCTGATGGTCCACTATGTGGCTTCTCCCGTCCAATGGGTTTGCAGATATATCAGGGATTTCTTGGAAACAGGCTATGGAAACAAGGTAAGTCCACTGCTTGTAATGGTGACAGGCATGTTTGTGGACATGGCAGGTTGTGGGTAGGCTGCAATTTTATAAGAACAGGCAAGTGGGGGTTGGGGTACCACCATCAATCTATGATGGGGACTTGCAGACTCATTATGATTGAGTGACCTCATAAGTAGAATGAGCACATCTGGGTTCTGGGTAACCAGCTGTCTGACTTTACTGTTAAGGAAATCAGTTCTCTTGCAGACTTACTCAAAGAATCAGTTCCAATACACTAATAGCTGTCCAATACACTCTGATGCTCTGCACTCAAAAAGCCAAATTCATTATTTCCCCGGTGAATGCCAGCTACTCTTTGGCCCAGTTTTCATGTTCCCATCTCATTCTTTGTTGTTCTTGCAGGACCTCCTGATTGCAGGACACCTTCACTGCCTCAGTATATGTCAATTCTCCCAGGGCCTCCCACAGCATCTACCCTGTCAAACTTGTCTATTCAAAGTCTCTCATTCTGGATGACCTTCAGTTTGCATGACAGGGTCCCAAAGAGGAAGTCAAAGGGACACTTTTGCTACAGGTGTAAAATTTACGTTCCTCTTCTGGACTGAGCCTAATAAGCTATCTCTCCTAGAACCAGTACTTGAAGCAAGCTGACATCATTAGAGCAGTTTAAAATATCTGCTGAGTATCAGCTGGCTGCTTTTAAAATCCTGGGTTGGGTGAGGAAATGTTATGAACACATGCTAACAGCTCATTATAATATGTACATGACTTAGATCATGAATTGGAACCATGGCTTCATCCTATATGACTAGCAAACTGTGAGCTTCACTTTTGAAAATTCCACTAGTGATTGAGTTTGTATCACAATCTGTATCTTAACACACATCCATATGTACTCCCCCACCTCCCTGGATCAGCTAGGATTGGTGGATATCTTGCACAAGCTCATAATGGAGCACCTGAAGTGGCCATTTTGGATGATGTGTCTGTCTACTACATGTATATGCTTAGAAGAGTATTTTAAAATTACCACTGTTTGGGACCAATTATTTATCTTATATCCAGGAGCAGTGTATTCTCCACAAGACCACCTTGTGGTTTTTGAGGCTGTCACAGCCTATTTCTACTCTCTTGAGCATCATCTATCTCTAAAGCAAGATAAGATCCTTTCAGAGTCAGTAGCTTCACAGCCTGTCTCTTACGAGTAGCACTGAATTTGGATTTATCAGCTCAGGAATGTAGGCTTGCTGAGCTGAGCCTGTGCCAGCAGTTATCCTGACTGTGTGCCAGATAAGATAGTTACAGACAAACCAACTGTGATAGTAAATGTGTGGTCCTTAACTTGTTCATCCAGCATGTTGCTGTATGCAGAGTTTACACCTAATCTGGCTTGTAAATTTAGACACAGATTTCTCCTACAATTTGACCCTTTTGGGGACACTTTTTCTTCAGCAGATCTAGGGGAGCCTTCCCCTAGCCATCAGCCCACGTTCCCAGACAGTCATGATGGGATCTTCAATGTACTGTTCCACAAAGGCACTTTAGATTTTTATTGGACGGATATATTATAATATTTGTCTCTCAACAAGTTTAGTGCAAGCAGTTGTGTAAAGCAGTTCCAGCCACTTACACCAGTGAATTCTCTATTTTCCATGCCACCTTGGAAAAAGAATAGATGCCTGAAAGAGAGATGAGGAGGTGGAAAGTAGCTCAGCAGTGGAGTGGACCTCTTTTCTTGTGGTTTATCTACCTCAAATAGCCATTGATCTTAATTTTGATTTTTTTTCCTCTACCTAGAGAATCATTTTTTTCCATGGAACAATACTCCTGAGGAGTGCTATCCCTCCCTGGTAGTGACTGTCTTCCCCATCCCTCAACCCCCACCCCCTGCCTTATGATACTTTCTTTTTTCAGCTGGTGATAACATCTGGGGTCATAAATATAAAGGGAAGGGTAACCACCTTTCTATATACAGTGCTATAAAATCCCTCCTGGCCAGAGGCAACATCCTGTTACCTGTAAAGGGTTAAGAAACTCAGCTAACCTGGCTAGCACCTGATCCAAAGGACCAATAAGGCAACAAGATACTTTCAAATCTTGGGGTGGGGGAAGGTTTTTTGTTTGTGCTCTTTGTTTAGATGTTTGTTCTCTCTTGGGACTGAGAGAGGCCAGGCAGAAATCCATCTTCTCCAACCCATCCTAATCCAAGTCTCCAATATTGCAACCAGTATAGGTAAGCCAGGCAAGGCGGATTAGTTTATCTTTTGTTTTATGTGAATTTTCCCTGTGTTAAAAGGGAGGTTTATTACTGTTTTCTGTAACTTTAAGGTTGTGCCCAGAGGGGGATCCTCTGTGTTTTGAATCTGAATACCCTGTAAAGTATTTTCCATCCTTATTTTACAGAGGTGATTCTTTTATCTTTTCTTTAATTAAAATTCTTCTTTTAAGAACCTGATTGATTTTTCATTGTTCTTAAGATCCAACAGTTTGGGTCTGTGTTCACCTGTACAAATTGGTGAGGATTATTATCAAACCTTCTCCAGGAAAGGGGGTGTAGGGCTTGGGGGGATATTTTGGGGAAAGACGTCTCCAAGTGGTCTCTTTCTCTGTTCTTTGTTTAAAACGCTTGGTGATGGCAGTATACCGTTCAAGGACAAGGCAAAGTTTGTACCTTGGGGAAGTTTTTAACCTAAGTTGGTAAGAATAAGCCTAGGGGGTCTTTCATGCGGGTCCCCAATTCTGTACCCTAGAGTTCAGAGTGAGGAAGGAACCTTGACATCTGGTATATCATTCTTTTGATCAGTTCCTGAAATAAATTTGCAGAATTAATACATAGGAAGAGCATCATTATTGTGCCAAAGAGAAAAGTGGTGATCACAAGGTGAACAACTAGCAAAGGATTTCTACCTATCTGGCTAGCCTGCAGGGAAATATGCCTCTCCCCCTCCCATCTACTAAAATAGGTGTTCTTTACCTGTGGATCACAAACAGGTGTCAAGAGGATGTCAACCTATCCTTCCCATATTACTAAATGATAGAGTGTCTTAGTTATTTCCTAGCTGGATGGGAGGGGAACCCCAGGGTAGCTCCTTCAATTAAGTGGGAAATTGTCACAAAATGGAACGAGTTTGCAAACCACTGTGTTAATACATTTGTTCTACAGAGCGAATACATACAAATTCATTATTATATAATATCTCACCGTTACCCAGCAGAATCTGATCTTCCCATGAGGGAGTCCTTTTTGCAGTTCTCCCCAAAGATATGTGAAATACTTTTGGAGAAGACCTCTGAAGAACTTCTCACTAAATGTTTAGGTGGCATATTAAATTTGAAGTCATCTGTAGCCACATACTGATATCATGACAAAGTAGGTGCCAAATACAGGAGCGCATTGCTATTTGTTCAGCATCCAGCAGCAGAGTCTGAAACTTCAAGAAACAATGAGCCAACGGACCACCCAACTATTCACACATCGACTCAAAGTCCACAAAGTATTTCCAAATCCCTTTCTGAACTCCCCACTTAAGTAAACATACTATTTCCCCATCTGTTCAATACTTCACCAGCACACCCTCAGTGCTTGTGGGGATAACTGTGTGACTGGATTTTAAGAACAGACAGGCACTTAACTATCTAAAAACTCCTACTCAAACTCTATGTAAATGCACTTATTTACCAGTAAAGGAGCAGAGTGCTTGGGCTCTAAAAGTCTGCTTGCTTTTTTTTTTTTTTTTTTTTTAATGAAAGCTCAGATGATTGAGCCTTCAAAGATGACAGCCTTCAAAAGAAGTATCAATTTGCTGGGCTACTGCCAGCCAACCTCATTCTAGCCCTGTACATACTTAGTAGTAGAGGGCAGAGTTCACCCTGCTAATAGGAGATAATGGATTCTCATGTAATAATACAAGTCCCAAAATGAGAACATTCATTAGGAGCCAATATTGTATTCTCTTATAAAGTACTCTGATGACTAACTTGTGGAAAAAGGATAGTGTTAATATGTGTAATTGCAATCATTCCTTTGGAAGCCTGAAATGAAAATCTGTACCTCAACCTACATCCATTTCTCTCGTGTAAAACAAACATGCTTATTACAGGTTCACACAGGAGGGCAAGACTTATGTTACTGAAATCGCTTTTAAAAAAGAAGTAATTAGTAATAAAGGACTTGAGCAGGAAGAGATGCCCAAATAAAAACAGACAAAAGGGGGTGGGGTAAGTAGGTCAAGTTCAGGGCTTTTAAACCTTGATAATGTCCCTGGGCAGTAGGTGCAATGGACTAAATTTTCAAAAAAATGCATATTAAACTCAATTGGGATCCCAGTTTCCATTCTTAAAAAAGAAAGGGAGGGGAGGAATCAAATCTATTTGAAAATAACTAACTGAACCTGCCTGAAACTTCACCTCTAGGCACATGGGGTGCAAAAGTAAGTGCTACCAGGAGTGGAGAGCTCTTTCTTCCCTGTGCCAGCTGATGGTGCCTATGGCATTTTCAAAAACACCCCAGGCACAATGAGATCATTGTGAGGTATGCAGTAGAAGAGACAAAGAGCAACTCACAGGTAGTTCTCCACATTTCCAGGAATAGCTATAGTGCTCCTGAGCATAGTAGGATCGGATCGAGCAAGAAAAAGCTCCTGTTTGTTACAAACATGAGGAACAAGGGACTCTGCTGCCCACAGAGCACAGTGCCAGATATGGGGAAGACTGGGAAAGAAGATAGGAGGAAAGCAGATTTCTGACGCTCAGTACCAGAAGGGAAACCTATAGGGTGGCTGTTGAATTGGAGTGATCCCCTGAAGAGAACCATGTCTCAGAGAGCAGCTGCCAAGCCAAATAGCCATTAAAGCCCAGCAGAAGCAAACCTGAACCCTTTAGCAGGCCTGACAGCAGTTCACACTGGGCTGGTGTCAACTTTACCAATGGCAGTCTTTGGACAAAAATATGGGATGTAACAATAACAAAGTACAAGCTTAGTAAAGCACTGAATAAAAAAGATGAAGGTCTAGATCATGGCTTAGTATCTGTCCTCTGCATGGGAAAGCATGTTCTTACACTGCTCATCGAGCAGCACCCATCTTCCTTCTCCAGGGAGAGTAAACTGCCCTTGGTTTATACATGGTGCAATGTGTATTTTGCTAATATGCTAGTGCAGCCAAGATTCCGCCCATTCACTGTCCCATCCTTCCTGCTTCCAAGGGGGGCATATAGGTGTAGAGCCTGCTTCTCCTCCTGTATTGCATGTGGTGGTAAATGGTAGCTGGCACAAGTTAAGAAGGGGACTTTTTACTACCTTGCATGGGTGTGCAAGCCCAACCAAAATCTGGCTCCAGCAAAGATCGAGAATAAAAGCAATTGCACAAATGTGGAGTGTTTCCTCTTCAGCTTCTGTGGAGAAAAGTTACCAAACAAATGAAAATCTGTAGGAAACAGAGGAGCACTCTCAGACTCCAGTCCATGCAGGGAGACAAATGAACAGTGGCATTATTATAATAGCACAATGTGAGGATGTCTGGCCAAAACCATAAGGGGCTCCCAAAAATCTTTGCAGCTGAGAGCTATAAATGACATTCCCTGACTGTAACATTTCCCCCATTCAAAAAAATCCATCCTTTTCCCATCCAATATTTCCATACACTCTGCCTTCAAAATCCATCTAGCCTACCCAGTACCTCTCCAGTGAGCAGAAGGGATAGTGGTGATGGTGATGCCCATGCTCTTTCTCCCCAATTCCCACAAAGAAGTAGCAGCAGAACTAAGTGCATTCCTGTAAAACAGTCAAAGCAGACCCATGGGTGCATAAAGAGCAAAATGAGAAACAAAGGTGGGAGTCCTAGTACTCATATTAAGAATATAATGCTGTAAGCTGTATCAAGTGAGGAATAGAATGTGGGTTCAGGGGAGCGTCTTCCATGCCAGTACGTTGTAGCAAGGGAAGTAACTCCAATAAGAAAGGAGACCAGAAGCTGTTTTAGAACCATGTATTATTATAGCGCCCAGGAGACGTAGACATGGTCCAGGACCCTATTGTAATAGACGCTGTGCAAACACAACAAAAAACAATCCCTGCCCAACAAGCTTACAATCCAATTATAAGACAAAAGACAACACACAGATACAGACAGGGGAGTACAAGGAAACAGTATATGTCACCATGATAGGAAGTGGTCTCAGCACCCCAGCATCTAACTGTTGTCAAGCTTTTTTGAGGGATAGATGACAAAGGAGACTTTGAAGGAGAATAATGCGTGACTTGAATGGATGTTTATAGGGCGCTTTTCCCAAAAGCGATGGACTGCATGGGAGAGAGCACAAAGGTGAGTGTTTGAATATGAGACTTACAAGATCGAAGGTGCCACACCATAGACAATAGATATAGATTTACTCCTTGCTGATAAAGATACTGTCAGAAGATCGTCTCTTCTCATATGTGGAAAGACAGGGCTTCTGAAAATTGATGGAAGTTGGATCCCTTCAGTGGCAGGTGCCAGCCTGTTGATATGGGCTATTCCGCCCCAGCATAATGGCTCTGCTCAAGCTTTACATAGCAGTAAATGTGAATTGCCATATTTTAACCAGGGGGTAGGTCCACTGTAGTAGGGACATTTGGATCTATGGGAAAGCCACTATTTATATATACATTATTGCCAAGTGGATTAGCTTTGATAGCAGCAGAAGCAATAACAGCATTCAGCATCTTGCCACACTAAGCACGTGTAGCCTTGAGAAGAATCTCACAGCTAACAGTAATTTGGAGAAGCTATAGGCAGTCATTAAAATGGCTGAGGCTAATTTCACAGATATGAAATTTTACCCCAAAATGCATTTCACAAGCTAGCAGGAAAAAAAACTTGGAGCAGATCCTCAGCAGTTGACATAACTCCATTGACTTCAGTGCAGCTACGCTGATTACGTTGAGGATTATATGCTGTAAAATTCCAAAAAAGTGAAAAATAAACCTAACGTTTTCTTGGAAACATTTTTATCATTGTTTCCCATCAGTAATAGCCAATGCCAAGCACAAAACACAGATAATTCATTCTCACAGCATCTCAATCCACTTGAAAAGTGGACAGCTGCATTTTGAACTAGCTGTAGATCTACCAAGATGATTTACTGGTATTAAGTTAAATTATTTTGCTGTAGAATGTCAGTTATTCATGTATTATAGGCTATGTCAGTATGTACTCACAGGATGCACCATAATGGCTCTTGAGAAGCCATTATGGTGTACTGTACTAATGATCCATACATAATGAAAGTGCCTCAGTCACCTCCATTTACTTCATGATGGATCCTTCAGACTAGTTCCATTGAACATAATACATTTGTTTTCCTTTTTGGAAATAAAGGTAGACATTAATTATCTCTCGATTACAGTGATACTCCTAATGAACAACATGCATTCACGCACTGATATTTTTAAGTTATTGTGATCAGCTCAAATGTGGTCAATCAACAGAAAAAAAATGGATCATCTTCAAATGAATTATGTTTTAGAGTGGGACCAGGTTCTAGTCCTGGCTCCACAGGAGGTTGGTTCTATTGGTATAGGCACATACTGTGTTTGTGTTACAGCAGCTCCTATTCTGCTCTTACAGTAGAGGCCCCGACCAAGACTGGAGCTCCATTATGCTAGGTGTTGTACAAATGAAGAGTCTGAGAAAGTCCCTGCTATAAACTTACAATCTAAACAGATAAGACAGACAAATAAGTGGGAGAAAATAAGTATTATTATCACCATTTTTCAGATGGGCACAGAGAGACTTGCCCAAGGACACACAGCTAGTTCACGGTAAAACCATGTATTAAATCCAGTTTGCCTGAACCCCAGTCTGATGCCTTGACCACATGATCAGCCTTTCTGTCTTCTCTTATCCATTTGTTAGAAATCTAAACTCTTAAAATCCATGAAACTAAAATAATTCAATTGATACATCACATGTTCTGCTGTTTCCTCCATTGCTTCCTAATGCAATCACTATAAAAGGTTAAAATAATGAGTGGATTCAAGGGCAATATTTCACAGCTATTCCCTTCAAACTTAACCAGTAGTTCAGTAGCACTCAGGCACATAAAAAGAAGCATCCTGAATAATAGTATTATGAGGAACACGATCTGAAGTACCATCATTCTGGCTCTTATAACATGTTGCTTCACTTCCCCCCTAATTCTCTAATACTGGTAGGGGTCTTGCTGCATGTATGTGCTATAGCATGTGCCTACAGGAGCTTGCTTATGGGTCTCAGATCCCTGCAGTATGAAGACACAAAGACGTGATTTAAAGAAGGAATGAAAAGCCTGAACTCTGAATGTCCTGGCCTTTGTGAGTTTAAGTCAGACCCTTGTCTATGTTTTTTGTTACTTGGATTTATTAAATAAAAGCTAATGATGGAAAATGTAATAAGCGAGGCCAGTAGAGCATACTCTGGGGTTCTGAAAAACATCTCTGGATCATTTGGAAAAATAAGCCCCTATTCCAGGGTTTTAAGAAGCTATCTACACTTTTAAATTGTTTCAGTAACTTTAAAATTACAGTAAAACACGCCTGGCAAATAACTGTATAAAAATATGTCCCAACAAGTTGATAACCACAATGTAAATAGACATAAGACACATGTAAATAGACATAACCATATGTAAATAGACACATGTATGTCTTGGTGACAGCCTCTCTTTCTGTTCTTTACCCTTAATATTTGAGAACAGTTGGATGCTTGATCTGACAGGACAGCAGAGGATTCTCACTGGAGAATTGCTACCCCACAGTCTGGCAGAAGCAGGTGTGTTGATCTTTAAGGCATGCTACAAGGTATATCCAGGTTTTCTTTGATGGTGATTGTCTGAGAGAAGGCCTGTAAAAATTTTTCCAGTGCTGTCGTAGGTAAATACATAAGGTCACTTCAGTATAATTACTATAGGGAATAGCGTGGGAATACTGCAAATACTGGGGTAACTGGCAAGCTTTAGAGGGTAACCAGTGTAGACAAATTGATGATGATGATGATTTTTTAAAGCTGGTTTCTCTTTTTTGCTTTCTGAAGTTTCTGTTCTATTATTTTCTGTGCTGATTTAAATATTTCAACACAAAAAAACATATTGCTCTGTGACAAATAAGCAAATATAGTCTTTAGTTTCTCACTGGCAATAAAACTTCAGGTCTATTTTTAAGACTCACAGTCCTAAAATTCACCGCTGCTGCCTAAACAATAGCAAAGTTTAATTTCTCTCTACTTGCCAGGGAAAAAAATTGCAGAATATTATGAAGCAGATAAGCTATCCATCCATGCAGATCACTTGATTGGCTTTGCTAATGTGATGAGGTCAGGAACAGTATTTGCATTTGTTCATTAGAGCTGGGCAAATACCTGACTTTGATTGGCTGCCAGTATTGAAAAAGAGATTATGAATGACAGTGAATAGTCATTGGGCCAGAGAGAAAGTGAAACTGACTCTCTAGCCTGGGGGTTGGGACCCAGAGGTGGGAGATCCAATTTCTTGTCCTTGCTCCAATGACTTTTTATACAAAGTGGAACTGTTTCAACAGGAGAGATTAAGAGAGGTCACATCAGACGGTGGTGAGGGTTGACTTTTGCTGATTTTTTTAGGAAGGGTGTTACAGAGCTTTGGATCTACTTTTTAGAAGACTCTGCCTCCAGCTTCCTCACTCTGCTAGTAACAAGGCATTCAGGTCTAGATGCACAAAGACTTTGGGTATTGCTATGCCTAACCTCTAGGTGCACTTAGCGGAATCCTCTGACCCAAGTTAGGCACCCAGGTTCCCCATACTGTGCAAGAGTAGAGTTATGCACCTAAGAAAGGGATCCTCAGAAGCCAGCAAGCTGATCTGAGAGCCACCTGAGGTAGTCAGGAGTGAAATGCAGTGGAAAAGGGTGGGACTTAAGACCCAGATTCACAAAGGTGCTTAGAATTTAATTCCCACTGATCTGGACTTTAGGCCCTGGACTCACAGGTCAGAGATAGGTGTGACATTGCATTCCATATGCCTTATGGAAATATGCTTACGAATATGACATAACTGGAATATGCTTTACAGTAAATACCCCTTGTATGGTGTCATTAGAAAGCTTGTAATCTACTAAGTGTGTTCATCCTATTTGTTTGCATGTATTATTTCTATATCTGGCCACTTTGCACATGCCTACCAGCACAAATGTAGGCACCGACATGTTTTAGTGGCTGCTGAGCAATGGTTTTGTGAATGTCAGTGGTGCCTAAATATTGGACTTATTCACCTGCCCCTTTAGGTGGCGAAGTACCTTTGTGAATCTAGCCTTCAATGCCTTGGTTACCTCAGCTTCCTCCTCTATGGCTTCCCAAAGTTGCTCATATCCAAACTCCAAGTTGTATAGAATGATCCAACTGCCATCTCTCTCTGTGCAAGTGAACCACATCACTCCACTTGTTCCCTCTCTGCTATACAAATGTTCTCCTCATCTTCAAGGCCTTGCATGGCTACTTGCTCCCATCCCCGTCAGATCTGAAGAATTCAATGTCCTCTTCATCTTCCTTTCTGCAGTGATGAATGATGCTACATAACTGCAGTTCATCTGAAGAACTCAAAGTGCTTGTCAGACACTAATCAGTTAAACCACATGACACCCTAGTGAAGTAGATTTTATTCTGCACATGGGAAAAACAGCTTACCCGTGTTCCTCTGCCTCACTGATTCCATGTGTGTGCCAAATCTGCAGCTCAAGATATATCTCTTCTACGCTGTCTACAGCCAGTGATCTTTTGATCAATCCCTATGTCAATGCTTAATATTACCAGCACTTCACATCTCTCCTGGTCTCTTAGCCCCAGGGCTGGATTTCGGGGCAGGCAACCCAAGAAACACCTACCATGCCAGGCGTGGTGGGTGCCAGGCTTAGGGTACTGTTTTTGTCATTAGCGACAAAAGGGAAAAATTGCCAAAGGATAGATGTTCTGTTTTCAGATAAACTAACAGGTGGAAGATCCTCACAGACAATGTTACAAATCTGACCATGAAGCCACTAAGTGATCCTCACTGGGAGAACTGCATTGACAGCATAAGGCCATTGAGGTACCAAGTGAATGAGGTTTACAATGCTCTGATGGAACTGGCATTGTCAAGTAAAGCCGAGGCTGGGATGCGACATGAGGGACAAACCCTGGCAAACCAGATAGCTGACTTCAAATTTCTGTTCTCAGCTGTGGTTTGGCATGATAGCCTGTTCCAAGGATATGTTGTAAGCAAGGCATTACAAACTCAGTTGATGGACATCACAATCACTACTACTTTGATGAGAAGCTGCCTTGGTTTTGTTACAGATACAACGGATTTGAAGATGCCATCCCTGCTGCCAAAGAAATGACCAAAAACTTAGGAGTTGAGCCTGTCTTCAAGGAAACTCATATTCATCTGAAGAAGAGACAGCTTGGTTACAAGGGTAGAGGTGAGGTGATTCAAAGCTCGGAAGAAAAATTCAAGAGGGAGTTTTTTGCTCACTTGTTGACACTGCTTGAGTGTCCATCAAAAAAGGGTTTGGACAAATGAAGCATCACAAAAATAACCGGTGGTTTTTTGTATGACCTTAGTAAGCTGCCAGCAGACAGTAAAACACTGCTGAACCATTGTACGGACTTTCACTGGACGCTGACACATGGAGAATGTTCAGATGTCAATGATAAAGACACCTATGTCAAACTGGATAACATCCATCACATTTTGCAACATGGGAAGAATTCTCCACTCCAAGTTCTCCAGTTCATTCATGATGCAGAGTTGAAGGACACTTTTCCTAATGCGTGGATAGCTTTGAGGATTCTGCTTAGGCTGCCGGTCACCGTCGTGAGTGGTCAGTGCAGCTTTTTGAAGCTGAGGCTTATTAAAATGTATCTTCAATCAACAATGGCAGACGACAGACTGACATCACTTGCTATTATATCATTTGAAAATGCCATTGGCCCGTCTTTGGATCTCTCTGATGCTGTTCTTCATTTCACAGGGGAAAAGGAAAAAAAGCAACCTTTTCAACTAAAGGACTAGGGTTAATATTCTAAAGCTGCCACCTACTGTAACACTATTTAATACTGGTCCACCCAATGTTGGTGCACAGTTCAATTTCTTGATGTTAGTACATTTCAGTTTATTCTTAAAATTAAAAAGTTTCTATAAGCTTAGAGGAAACATTTTTTTTATTTTGCTCATATATGGCATGAATAAATACAGATTTACAGATCCTAGCATGCAAATGTATCATCTTATATGACAGGCATAAATCATGCATGCAAATTGTGCATCTAAGTCATGAAATGGGCTACAAATGCAATAAAAAATAAGGTATTCAAAAGTTTAATAAATGCGGGGGCGCCATTTGGTCTAGGGCCAGCCCTGCTTGTCCCATGTACTTTGACTTCTTATTATTTATTATTAGTTATTTTGACAGTTCCTATAATGTACATAGCATCCACAGTAGTAAAAATATACTTATAAGAAAACGATGTACATATTCTTTTGCTGTGCTCAGTGAGCACTACCTACATCTCAAATGAGGAGTTACAAAGAAGCCATTTGCGGCTCCCTCATTCTACAGCTGTTGTTCTGCTGTCCCCATCCCTGTCATAGTTTAGAGCAGCCTTAGTACTGTTCTAAACTATCCTGTTTTACAACAGCCCCAAGGGTTATCATCCAGGCCACACCCCCTCGGGCCCATGTTACAAGCAGAACCTGAAGTCCCTGCCTCCAAGAGCTTACAAAAAATTGAAATAGTTTACTATATTGCCCAGTGTTGTGACAGTTGTGTTTGAACAATGAGTATATGCTATAAAATTTTGTTGTACCGACCAAGGGTTCTATGAACTATTGTAACCCTTCAGTCAGGTGCCAATCTGACCTGGGGTCCTCTTCTAAAAATAAATAAATGTAATAAATGCACGGCTCAAGAGTAATGTAATAAATGCATGGCCAGAGTTATATTTAGAGTGGGAAGGGTTAGATTTTTATTGGTAAATGTCAGTGAGCATCTATTTTATAATACACACAAACTGATGAAAAATGAAAATGGAAATTTGCAGATAGGCAGAAAAGAAAAATACTCCTTGAGAACTACAGTGTGATTTGAGGATATTTACTTTGTATATTTTGACATGTGATGCTGGCAATTTGTGTTTTGACTGTCATGAAGCTTTAACTTTTTGAATTGCAACCTCTACTGTCATTACATAATTATTGTCCGACCTTCCCCAATAATTTCCTACAACTGTGAAAATGTAAGTCCCTTAAAATAAAAAAAGTTTAAAAATAAACATTGATATTATCCACCAGAAATATAAAAATCAAATTCTGCCAAGCCAAGTTATGCTTCTGCCCTTGGAAAATTAAAATAAAACCTTCCTTGGTACCTTTGCTGGTGTTTTTCCCCACTCACAAGTACTTAAGAGTCCTTGGGAATGTTGGAACCACAAGTATCTTTTTTATTTGGGAAAAAGTAAGCAAACAAAACATGACTATGATCATTGATTATAATTAATGTAAATGAAGCTGGCAAGAGCAGGATGTTCCCCTTATCTCTTACAGGGGGAGCAGAGAATTCCAGCCCTCTAAGGCTCCTGGATCTGGATCTTATATTATGATTATGAAAGGATACATCAGGCCATACTTACTAGGGATTTAGATTAGGCAGGCCACAGGTGAACCTGAGTGCAACTCAGATGTTTCACATTCTCTTCTCTTCACACTTAAAATCATGAAACTGTTCCCTGGACCCCTCGCCCCCAAATTAAAATGACTAACCTTTTGACCAGTAAGAAAGGTCTAGTGAAGTATATATTCTGAAGGTATAGTGCTTCAGAAAAGAAACACTATTCATGTGGAAAGAGCACACATTCTCTTGCAAAAAGATTTTCTATTTGCCAGATGTACAGAGTACTACAACAAGTGTCTAAACCTGAAAAATAAAAAGCATTTCAGAGGGTTTTTTATACTGTGATTGTAAAATATCTGGGAGGTTTGCCAGGCTCAGTCAGAAGGAGAACACAGTATTTTCTCATCACTAATAACAATGACCTGAAGTCACATTAAAGATTGTAAGGTCAATTTCCCTCTTAAATCGAAAAAGAAAATAAAAGAACAGATGTGAGTGGTTGCTTGTGTATTTATAAACCGCAGTGACATCAAGGTAGTATATATGATCTCCAGTTTCTATGAATTTAAGATTTTTTTTTATTAAATCATTCATACTAATCAGAAAAAAAGTAAAGGCACATTTCCTTTTAAGTATTATATAGTGTAGTCCAAAAAACAATTTTATAAAGTACATTTAAAATTGAGAATTTCTTCATTAAATGTGTTCAGATCAGTTTGCCAGATGGAATAGAGATTTCCAAGGTTTTTTCAGGGATTGAATTATCTATACCAAATGCATGAAGTGTAAAATACAATAAACAGGCATGTAATCATAAAAAAGAGTAGGTTTTAAAAAATGTGTAAATTAAATATAACTTTATAACTATATAAAATAGAGTCATAATTAACACTACCTGCTATCAGTAGTTTTTTATCTTACAACTATGATATGAATAGTTGAGTGATGTACACCTGATATTTTCTTAGTCTTTTGTTTGTTTGTTTGTTTGTTTGTTTGCATTGTTAGCAGTAAGTCCTGCACATAAATACTAGAGTTCTTTTATTCTGCTTGATTTCAGATGCTAAACTATTCTCATTACTTACTCATTATTTCCATGAGCTGAAGAAAGGCTTGCAAAGTTACACCTATATTTACTCCTATATTTATTTTGAGCTACCATTACCTTGCATTAAATTCCCTGCCATCTGCTTGAGGATTTTAAAGACAACTCTTTCCTTTAGATTATAAAACTAGAGATCAGTTACTGTATGGAGTATGTAAATTGACCCCCACAATCCTTTTCTTTTCTCACTGCACTGTGACTCCAAAGCGAGAACCCAAAATAGAGATCTCCCACATGGAGGCATTTAACCCAACTCAACAGGTAGGACCTCCTCTACTCTTAACAGTGTTACACACATCTCTACAGTCTCTCTGCAGGCATTTCACTAACATGTATCACATATAAATCATACACTTTGGAAATCCTTAATGGAATCTGAGGTTGTGCTTAGGCTACTTATCAGCCAGCTAGAGAGACTGGTTGATGATTGTCCAAAAGGGGTAGAAAAGAGATAAAGAGAGGTAGGAAACAGTAAAGTATGGCATGCAACATTCTCTCTCCAGGAGTTTTAGAAAAATTGGGAGCATACGTTAAAGCAGCCCTCGGGCAGCTTTAACTTGTGCAATCAGCCCTTATGTAGCAGATTGTCCTAAGCCTCTCTCACCTTGGCAGCATTACAAGGGTCAGATTCTCACACAGATGAACTGTTACTGAACAGTTTCTGCAATGTGCAGAATTAGATGGGGAAAAGTTTTTGTTTATCTTCAAAATGAAGGACTTCTCTTTTCAAGTCTTTTTCAAAATGTAACAAACTTATTGTGGACAATGGAAAGGAAAAGTTCATTATCCATTCATATTGGTATTCCTCTGGGTACTTTCTAGGAGCAATTACAGGCCATCTTCATGAAATGGGGGTTTTGGAGCTCCCGTTTCTATTCAAGCTTCCTACCTATATCCTTTGCATATTTTGTAGTATATGGCAATTCTTCAGCCAAAAAGTTTTTGCTGCAGTTGCAGGTCACCTGCAGCTTTGGCCAAATCTTGTCAGCTGTTAAATTTTGCAGTGGAAGCAGGATCCTGTGGGTACACGAATACTTGATACACTAGCTCTTACATCCTCCAGGTACAAAATAATTTCTTCTTTATTTGAAAAAACACTTTGAAAATATCTAATTTGTTTACGTATTTATTTCCACTTTTCAGATCGGGCTCAACTAGGAGGGCGTAAATGATGCAGGACGCCCTTTCTGCCCTGCCCTTCCTTGAAAAAGGCAGCCACAATGCCAGTGCTTGTGCTGTCTCAGCTTAAGAGAGGGTAAAATAGTGTGTGACAGGTTTCTACATTTCTGGAGAGGGCTATGGGTTTTGTCCTGGTCCTGAATACCCTGCACATTTGCTGCAAGACTGAGGCCAATGCTGAAGAGAGTGTGATGCTACACTATTTTACCGGGTGTAGTAGTCACCACTTTTGAGCATATTCCCCCAGTGCTCCAGGAGGCAGGCATTCTTGACTGTCCTCTTTGGGCAGAATAACCTTGGCCTTCAACCACACCTGTAGCACACTGTTGGCTCTCAAAACTGCAAGAGATCCAACAGGGTCTTAGTGCTAAGACTCTTATCACAATCAACTAATTTTCAAAGTTGCCCTGCTTCAATGTTTGCCAGGTATCGAACACTAAACAAGGACAGTAATTACCTCTCCCTTAATTACATACACCCAAAATATTCTAAATAATACTCTTCTAGCATGGGAGCAGTAGAATTAACATCCATTCATGGAGAAGCAAAACCTTAATTTTTAATAACTTGGTTAGACACCTGCATGATACTCCTTACAAATGAGGACTGTTAGAGCCTGATCTCTTAATCCAGCAAGAAAAGGCTAAAGTTAGATTTTGGTTGCATTTAGATTAAGTAGAATACCGGGATCCATATCCTCTAAAGTATTTAGGGTTAGGTACTTAGACTCCCACTGACTCCCACAAATAACTCTGAAGATCTAGGCTCAGGTACCTCATGTGTTACTTTTAGTCTGAAGTACCAGGGAACTGTAAAATGGGATGCATTGTTGAAACTAATGTTCTATTCTGAATATGTGTTTACTCAAGTAAGGCTAGAGACAAAGCTGTGAAGAGCAGTCTCTGAAAGGTGGCTAGACTGCTGTATTGATCTCTAAGTTCATTGGAAATTCTGTTTATTAAATGCTAAGCATTTTGTTAAGGATTTGCAAGTGGGTGCTTCTGATTGCTCAATACAGAACAATTGTTCCGCTGATAACAATACGTAAGTGTTCCATTTATAATGATGCATTTTATTTTCAACATCATAATAGCACAATGCAATTTTGTGCAGATGTTACATGCACTTGTATGGATGTTCCACTGCATGTTAGCATAATTGGCCCAGTCTTGACTTGCTGAGCCCCTATCTCCTGTTCATGTCAGTAGGAGAGACCAAAGCAACACCCCAAGGCATGCAGCACATCCCAGAACCATGGCCCAAGTAAGCATTCCTGTTTTGAAGTGTCATTTTATTTAAAGAGTACTATCACTATGAATGTATCAGAGAAACCACTAATACAAATAATCAATTTAGCATTCATAAAGTCATATATGGCTTAATTTGTTTTTCCACTGTCAGTCATGACCAGTTAAGACATATATTTAACAATTAGGACCTAATTCTGGTCAAAATTACCCTAGTGTAAATCTGGAGTAACTCAGCTGGAGTAATTCAACTGAAGTCAATGGAGTCACTGTGGTTTTGCACCTCATGGAAACGAGAGTAGAATTTAGCCCTTAGTTTTTTAACTGAAATCTGTCTCTAAATATACAGTTTATTTACATGGGGGCAATACTGCACTCCAGGGAGTTTAACTTGGTAGTTAGGGCTGAGAGCTATGACTCCTGGGTTCTTTTCTTGTCTGTGCCACTGACTCCATGCGTGATCTTGGACTGAGCCCTTGGACTTAAGCACTACGGATGAAGTCTCAGTCCCACTGAAGTCAATGACAAAACTCCCAGTGACTTTTAATAGGGTCAGGATTTCACCTTGTGAAACTTAATATGGGCTCTGATCCTTAAATACTATCAAGTCACAAAATGAGATTAAATTAGCTAGGGACATAAAGTGTAATAAGAAATATTTTACAAATACATTAGAAGCAACAGGAAGACCAAGGACAGGGTCAGCCCATTATTCAATGAGGAGGGAAAGACAATAACAGAAAATGCAGCAACGGTCAAAGTATTAAATGTCTTTTTGTTTCAGTTTTCACTAAAAAGATTAGCAGTAATTGGATGACTAATATAGTGAACATCAGTGTAAAATGTGGTAAGATCTGAGGCTAAGGTAGGAAAAGAATGAGGTAAGAATTACTTAGACTGGTTAGATTTCTTCAAGTCTACAGAGTCTAGTGAAATACATTCTAAAATACTTAAGGAATTTGCTGAAGAGATCTCTGAGCCATTGGCAATTTTCTTTGAGAAGCCATGGAGGACGAAGAGATTCCAGAGGACTGGAAAAGGGAAAATATAGTATGTATCTATAAAAAGGGGAATATGGACGAGCTAGGGAATTATAGACCAGTAAGCTTAACTTCAGTATCGGGAAAATTAATGGAGAAAACAATCAAACAATCAGTTTGAAAGCATCTAGAAGATTATAAGGTGATAAGTAACAGTCAACATAGATTTCTCAAGAACATATCGTGTCAAACCAACCTAATACCCTTCTTTGACAGAATGGCAAGCCTTGTGCATGGGGGAAAGCAGTAGATACAATATATTTCGCCTTCAGTAAGACTTTTGATACTGTCTCATGTGACCTTCTCATAAGCAAATTAGAGAAATATAGCTTAGACAAACCTGCTATAAGGTAGGTGAACAACTGGTTGGAAAACCATACTCAGAGAGTAATTATCAATGGTTCACAGTCAAGCTGGAAGGGCTTATCGAGTGGAGTCCCACAGGAATCTCTCCTAGGTCTAGTTCCATTCAATAGCTTGAAAAATTATTTGGATAATGGCATAGAGTACACTTATACAGTTTGCAGATGATACCAAGCTGGGAGGGGTTACAAGTGCTTTGGAGGACGTGATTAGAATTAAAAATTATCTTGACAAACTGGAGAAATGGTCTAAAATAATAGGGAGAAATTCAATAAGGCCAAATGCAAAGGAAGGAATAATGCACTTAGGAAGGAATAATCAACTGGACAAATACAAAACCGGAAATGACGGCCTGGGAAGGAGTACTGCTGAAAAGGATCAGGGGGTTATAATGAATCACAAACTAAATATGAGTCAACAGTGTAACACTGCTGCAAAAAAAAGTGAACTTCATTATGGGACTTAAGAACAGGAGTTCTGTAAGCAAGACACAAGAAGTAATTTCCACTCTACTCAGCACCGACAAGGCCTCAACTGGAGTACTGTGTCTAGTTCTCGGCACCACACTTCAGGAAAGATGTGGACAAATTGGAGAAGGTCCAAAGAAGAGCAGTAAAAATTACTAAAGATCTAGAAAACACAACCTACCAAGAAAGATTGAAAAAAATGGGTTGTTTAGTCTGGAGAAGAGAAGACTGAGGGTCTTCATAACAGACATAACAGTCTTCAAATACCGAAAAGGTTGTTATAAAGGGGAGGGTGATAAACTATTCTCCCTATCTACCGAGGACAGGACAAGAAGCAATGGGTTTAAATTGCAGCAAGGGAGATCTCAATTAGACTTTAGGAAAAACTTCCTAACTGTAAGGGCAGTAAAAAACTGGAATAAATTGCTTAGGGAGGTTGTGGAATCTCCATCATTGGAGGTTTTTAAGAACAGGTTAGCCAAGTACCTGACTGGGTTGGTCCAGATAATACTAAGTCCTGCCTCAGTGCAGAAGACATTTCTGTGATTCTAGTTTATGTAGACCCTGGTGCCATGTGGAAGTCCCATGGCTCTATAAGGATTCTGCAGAGATGCAGAAATCCATGCTAGCAAATGCCATTGCAGGATCAGCTTTTGAGTCCAAATTGAGTATTATAATAACAATTAGGGATGTACATCATGATGTAGCTGGAAGGCCTATTTAATTAATATGTGTGTTGTAAATCACCTTTTGCTCTTTGTATGAAAGGTGATCTATAAATGTAAAGTAATATTAAAATTCACCTATACATTGCATCTTTGAAAAAAAGCCGACATCTCAGCTTAATTAGTCAATTAGGGGAAAAAAGTAGAAAAAATGCTTAACAATCTGTAATTTACATTTCTCAGTGGAAACCAATATTCTGTTTAGATTATAGTCAGGATAATATTATTAGTAGAATAACTGAGTCAAATGAATCATGACTGAAAATCTGATTACCACAAGCACCATGCTGCTATCATAGACTTCACGTATCTTCTTCCTTTATCTTCTTCTTGAAACACCAAGTTTATCCTAGTATTCACTGGGTATACAGGATCTTCAGTTTCCGATGTCTTATAACTGCTGCTTTGATATTATAATGCTTATCTTGTGAATGATGGGCCTTAAATTAATTTTATTCTTACAAAGAAGAAACTACAGACAAGGACAACTGGTTTTAATAATATTATTTACAAAGAGCTAATGTGCAATTTGTTGCTTGTCAAAACAGTGGAAATTATGTTCTCATTCCATGTTAAATATAATTAGCCAATACTTTCAGAAGGGATGTGCAGGCAGAGGAGGTATCTCATATTTTTAGCTCTCTTGCCAGTTTCATTATTTGCCTACATAGGTACTCTCTCTCTCTCTCTTAAAATATGGAAGAGAGTTAAAGTCACGTTATACATATGTTCAAAAGAAATCCAATAAAAATAAGCTAGATTTCCCTCAGTGTATAAAAGGATTAATATTGTGTTTACATAAAGATCTTTTTTAAGGAAATTAGTTAGAATTAGAGTGTGCACAATGAATCATGACACAAATTCTCCTCTGAGATGTTTAAAAAATGTATAATCTGGCTTTACTGCCATTGTTTTGAGAACACATTTTTTTTCCAGAAGATATTATACATTATACGATATAAACACTTTACACTAATTCATGTTCCATTTGTTTAATTAAGAAATAGAAACTAATTATTTTTGGGGTTATGTGACCAGGCCCCAAAAACGTTTGGAACCCCATTATACTTGGCATTCTACAAACATATCGTAAATGACAATCCATGTCCCCTATCCGTTTACAATCTAAAAGACAAGACATAACAAGTAGATGGAACAAATAAGTGGGTTGAGAGAGGAGAGGGGGCAGAGGATAGGCTGACAAGAATAATAGGGTGTTTTAGTATCAAATAGCTGTGGGCACAATTGGTAGACGATCAGTGACAGTAATCAGAATAATTACAATTCCCCTCCTATTTATCTAACAAACTGTTAAGACGTTCAACCCGCTAGGTAGAACATGCAGTCTCTGGGCCATCAATGATAGAACACTTTCGCCTTGACTTTCTCTTTCCAAGCATCATTGCTCTCCACTTCCAGCACCCAGTTTTCTTCTCCCTATTTTCTTCCATGACCTTCTCTTTCTCTTTGCTACACAACCAGATAGATGAACTCCCTGCCTTGCCTAGAAATTCCAAATTACACAGTAACATACCAGTATGTCAACAAAATCTGGCTGGACAACAATGACAACAATCTCAACTAAGAGATCACAGAACCTCTACTTTTGAGTGCACGGTGAACTGTGATATAAATGAATGTATTTTAAGCTCTGATCCTGCAACTTCATCCACACAGAGAAACTGCAACTCTGTCCACATACAGCTACATCAAAGTCACTGGGGTTCTTTAGAAATCCACCCATGCAGATGCATTTGCAGGATCTATGTCTTAACGTGGGCTGTAGCATACATATATAAATATAAAATATAGTGCATATACCATATGCATCAAGATAGAAAATCGCTTTGTTAATGTATCGGGAACAGGAGGTTTTATAACACTGAGGACAATCCTTTTCATATAAGTAATCCCACTGTGTTCAAAGAGACAACTCACATGGCACTTAATTGAGATTCAGAGGACCTTGTTCAATTCCTGGCCCTAATAAAAATTCTTGGGTAAGTCACTTAAGGTAGATCCACAAAGGGAACTTAGTCATAGACTCAGTAACACCTAACCTTAAGGATCCTATTGCCACCCTGTGGAATCTACCACCCCAAATTAGGTGCCCAAGCTCCCTATAAAATGCATGGGAAAAGTTAAGTGGTCTCAGGATACAATTCACAATTGGGTGAGAGAAAAAGAGAGAATAACTCCATAGCCTAGTTGTTAGCACGCTTTCCTAGGAGATCCAGGTCCCAGTCCCTTCTCTGATGACTGTGTTTCAAACAAAGTGGAACAGCTTCAGCAGGAGAAACTGAGGAGATGCCATTCTAGCATACCTTACAGCCCAGTAGTTAGGGCACATAAGAGTACTGGGTTCTAGTCCTGGCTGCCCATCAGCCAGACTAGGCAATTGAACCTGAGTCTCCCACATCCTGGGTGAGTGCTCTAACCACTGGGCTATATGGTAAAATGGAGGTACTACCATCTCCTGCATTTTGTGCTGGGCCCAGTCTGTTAGGCATGCTCTTAGGCAGCTTCTGACAATATGTACTAGATTGGGCCCTAGAGGTGAGATATGGGTGGGGTGAGGAAACATATATATATAGTGCATATATCATATGCATCAAGATAGAAAATCACTTTGTTAATGTGTAGGGAGCAGGAGGTTTTATAACACAGAGAACAATCCTTTTCAAGTAAGTAATCCCACTCTGTGAGCATCACATTGAGGATTAGGTATGAGCTAGGCACCAGGTATCAGGTTTTAGGCAGGTTTGTGCATGCCCACCAGCAGAAATTTAGGCACTTAGGGGACTTTACCAGTCAAGTCTTACATGCCTGTGGAATTTAGGTGCCTACAGGGTTAGGCAGCAACTGAGTGGGGTTTTGAAGATGCAAAATTTGGATTTAGGTACCTAAATCCTTTTGGATCTAATCCCTAGGGTTTGTCTACATTACTAGTCTAGATGCGATAAATCGACCGCCGAGTGCTCTCCCGTCGAATCTGGTACTCCACCGGAGCAAGAAGCGCAGGCGGAGTCAACGGGGGAGCGTCAGCCATCGATTTACCACAGTGAAGACACCGCGGTAAGTAGATCTAAGTACGTCGACTTCAGCTACATTATTCACGTAGCTGAAGTTGCGTAACTTAGATCGATTCTCCCCCCACCCCACCCCCCACCCAGTGTAGACCAGGCCCTAATTTCTCTATGCCTCAGTTCCCTATTTGTTTTTGGCTTTTAGGTGTTTTGTTTTCTTTTAATTGTATTTCCTTACCTCATAGAAGTGGGAATGAATTAGTTAATGTTTGTGGGGTACTAAGAAACTATAGTCATGAGGGGTATATAAACACCTAGATTAAAAAATGGAGATTCAAAACCAAATGGAGTGGGATTTCTCTTGCTTTGGCCACACACATGCACACAAATGATTTTACAGAAACAAAGGATACAATAAAAGATATGCATGCCTAACATTCATAGAAAATCTCCGAGTGCCTAAAATACATTGTTCAACCATGCTAGAAATATTATATAATTCTGTCAAGGTCAGATTCTGGCAAGTGTCAGTTTCTATTTGCTATATAAGCGCCAGGTGTTCAAGTTCCAGTAGAACAACCCTAAGGCTAGTATAGTTGTTGCATCTAACTTTTCAGAACATTTTTGTTTAACATTTTTATCCATGTTCATAGCTCCTGTGTGCCAGTTCTATCTTTTGTCTCTTCTAATTCCCCCATTTCAACCTATGTTGGCCCAGTCTCATACCAAACAAGAGTCTCATTATACATCAGGAGGCATATATTAGTACATGTTTAAAACACACATGAGCGGTACAAAGCTATGCAATCTTTCTGTATGCTATACTTTACATGCAATTTAAATAGGCATACCATTCATAAAAAAGGCTCCAGGGGACCTATCTCAAATGCATGTTAAAGCATACAGAGCATGTCCACCAAATGAAAAAAGAGAAAACCTTTCTATTTTCTAATGGGCTATACATCCTGACTCATAATGATACTCTCTAGTGAAAATGATCTGCACTTCCAAGGTTAAAGGTGAACTGAAAAGCTTTTATGTAATATTCTCTCAATATTTCACTGTTATATCCTAATATGGAAAGCCTTGTAATGGAAAAGTTACTTTATGCTAAATGGCTAGAACTAGAAAATTATTTAGAGCTGTCTCTCCCTTTCATACAGTACTTAGAAAAATCTGTGCTCTCATGGTGTAAAAACACCCAATCTTATATTGTATATTCAGGGGTTCTCAAACAAGGGGTCATGACCCCTCAGGGGTCATGAGCTGTTAACCTCCACCCGCAAAACCCTGATTTGCCTCCACCATTTATACTAGTGTTAAATATAAAAAAATATATTTTTAATTTATGAGGGGCGGTCACACTCAGAGGTTTGCTGTTTGAAAGGGGTCACCAATGCAAAAGTTTGAGAACCACTGGTATATGTCAACCAGTTCCTCTGTTAATAACCTACTGTTCTAAATTCTCCATTATGACGAAATGCTGATCACCAAATACTGAATGACACTGGAATGCAGCAAGTGAGTTGCTATCTGTATCTCTCCACTCTATTTATATTTTTTAAAAATAAAGATTAAGTTTTAAAAATGAGCACATGTTGGTGCTTGTTCTAAATAAGGATAAAATCCCAGCCCTAATGGGATATAATCCTTCCAAAGCCTATCTTATTTCTTTTAAAGAAAGTCCAATTAACCTGAGCATCATTCAGGCCTCTCTTCTTCCACAGCAGCCAAGGATGATGAAATTCAAGAGTTCTAACTCACTGACAGGGTGCCAAGACCTGATGTGCTCCTGAATATGGGACATTCCAAAGCTAAAGTGGGAGCAAAGGTCATGGATCAGAATGAATTAAACAAACATGGATTAGGAAAGATCAATGAGCTGGGACACAGACTCATCAGGCTCTGTTTAGATAATCTGCTTGTTCTCACTAAAATTTTCTTCCAACATTACAGCAGAAGAAAATGTACTTGAAGCTCACCCTTGTCAGCTCCTGAGAAACTACCAGGAAATCAAGCAGAAGAGATGGTAAACTAGTATCAGTCAACAGTGTGCCCTTGTTGCCAAGAAGACCAATGGCATTTTGGGGTGTATAAGAAGGGGCATTGCCAGCAGATCGAGGGACGTGATCGTTCCCCTCTATTCGACACTGGTGAGGCCTCATCTGGAGTACTGTGTCCAGTTTCGGGCCCCACACTACAAGAAGGATGTGGAGAAATTGGAGAGAGTCCAGCGAAGGGCAACAAAAATTATTAGGGATCTGGAACACATGACTTATGAGGAGAGGCTGAGGGAACTGGGATTGTTTAGTCTATGGAAGAGAAGAATGAGGGGGGATTTGATAGCTGCTTTTAACTACCTGAAAGGTGGATCCAAAGAGGATGGATCTAGACTATTCTCAGTGATAGCAGATGATAGGACAAGGAGTAATGGTCTCAAGTTGCAGTGGGGGAGATTTAGGTTGGATATTAGGAAAAACTTTTTCACTAGGAGGGTGGTGAAACACTGGAATGCGTTACCTAGGGAGGTGGTGGAATCCCCTTCCTTAAAAGTTTTTAAGGTCAGGCTTGACAAAGCCCTGGGTGGGATGATTTAGTTGGGATTGGTCCTGCTCTGGGCAGGGGGTCGGACTAGATGGCCTCCAGAGGTCCCTTCCGACTCTGTTATTCTATGATTCTATGATTCTATCATCAACTGTAAAAACCCTGATCCTAAGATACCCTACAAGTACCATGACTCAAAAGGCAGTGTGCAGGTCGGCAGACCCAGAAAATAAAGCTATCCAGTCACCTGCTCTAGCCCATCCAGTACAGTACTGCAGAAGAGCAGACATAGATACAGTTGATATGGGCTGGACTAGGACAACAGGAAAAATTAAAGGTGTTTTCACCTGCATGTTATCTTTGACGATAAAACACTGGCAGAGAAGACCAGTTGTTTTAGAGGAAATAGCTTGGAGAAATATGAAATTCTACAAGCTGGTCAGAGCAAACCCCGAGGAGTGATGAGAAGGTGGGAGAGAGAAGGTTGAAATGAGGAAAGTTCCAATAAGGTAGTGAGTTGGCACACATTGGGCAGGAGCATGAAGAGCTTGAGCAGCAAAAAATGGGAGATTTGCTATGTAAGAGAGAATTCTCACACAAGCAAGAGTGGTCTGTTGGTCAGTGGACAAAGCAGACAAAGGCAATATTCTGCAGACTAAGCCAAATAAGGCTGAAAATGTGGGGAAACCAAAGAGAAGTTTCACCAATATCCCTATGTTGCTGTCCAGTGTTTGTTAGGATGCAGATTCTGCCTGTTACTGAAAAAGAACCTCTGCCACTAAAAATGAAAAGAGAAATCTCAGTAGGTATCATGCTGTGAAGAAAAACGCTTAAGAACAGTGCTGTTTGCTCAGTCATTTACATTATAATATTATAGACCCTGATTCTCCTCTCATTTCCATGAGTTTTACATTATTGTAACTTTAGTATTTACTCCTGATTTACACCAGTTTCAATGATAATCAGGCCAATAGAGTTTAGAAATGGAAAAGATCTGTCTGGTCATGTACTCCTTTTTCCTGTCACTATGGGATTTTTCCCTTTGGTATATTTTCTAGTGATTTGCCAAGCTGGTTTTAAATTGCTGTTGACAAAGAATTTTATAGATAAAGCCCAATTCACTAATGCATTGAAACCAATGGGATTTTTGCCTGAGGTAGGACTGCAGGACCATCATCTAGAAGTTTGAGAATGGCCAGCTGACTTCTAGCAGAGTGACTGATGGAAAAAACACTTACTCTCCTAGCAGGAAAAAAGCTCAGGGAAATTGCAAACTGCAAAACAATTCTTAGGCATCTGACTAGGATATTGTAAGACCGGAGAACAAATAAGCTACAGGATAGATCAGAAAACTTTAGTATCAAACAGTGAATATCAAAATAATCCCTGAAAATTATAAGGGACTCCATCAACAGCTATAGATATACCAAAATAAAAAGTGACTTGATTTATAAATTCATAGATTTATTTTTGTTGGTTTTTTTTAAGGCCAGAAAGGAGTATTGTGACCATCCAGTGTGACCTCCTGTATAACAGTCTATAGGACTTCCCTGTATTTGTTCCTGCTTCAAGTCCAATACTTTGAACTAGCGCATATCTTTTAGAAAAACATCCAATACAGATTTTAAAATTGCCAGTGGTGGCAAATCCATCAAAATCACTGGTTAAGTTGTTGCAATGGTTAATTACCCTCACTGTTAAAAATTGGCACCTTACTTCTAATCTGAATTTGTCTAGATTCAACTTCTAGACATTGGATCTTATTCTATCTTTGTCTGCTAAATTAAAGAGCCCTCTACTATAAAACTTCTCTTCCCCACATACGTACTGATAGACTGTGATCAAACATTCTCTATTATAAGCTAAAAGAGATCAAGCTCCTTCAGTCTTTCACTATGAGACATGTTTTCCAGTTCTTCAATCATTCTCATGGCTCTGCTCTGAACTCTAGCCAATTTTCATCATCCTTCTTGAAGTGTGGACACCAGAACTAGACACAGTATTCCAGTAGCAGTCTCAGCAATGCCAATACAGAGGTAATATAATCTCCCTGTTTATATATCCAAGGACCACATTATCCCTTTTAGCCACAGCACTGCCCGGAGAGCTCATGTTCCGCTGACTATCCACTATGACCGCAAAGTCTTAACTCTTAAAGCTCACTCATACCAACAAAAGGGAATAGCTGATCTTTGGTTCCTATCTACATGATCATTGCATTTTTGGCAGACCAAGTTTGGACTACTCCACAGGAAAGAGGCTTCATATACATTTCATTAACTGTCTCCATGCATTGGAAAACAGCACTAAACTAGTAGGCCCCTCAAACTGATGCAAAGCTCATTCAAATTAATGGAAACATTTCCACTGATTTCAACTGGCTTTCCATCAGGACCTCAAAAAACACTACAGCCAGTTTGGTAAAGTTATAAAAGTAACATATGAAAACCACTGTACCCTATGCAAGCAGGAAGCTATGTTAACTGTTTGTTCATGGGTTTGGGTTTTATGTTTTATTTTGTTTTAATAAGAGTTGCTATGAACCATATGCACAATAATTATGATTTTTAAAATGCAGCATTTAGAATAATCTTACATAAAAGAACTTTTAAATTCAGATGTATGTGGGTACATTGATTGTGACATATTCCTTTACTGTACAAAGTTCATAGTGCATATGATTGCAAATTTCTATTACAATATGTGTACTACCTTGTTCACTAACTGATATTTAAGTGCACTTCCTGAAGAAATGTAAGTGCTATTACTTTGAGTGACATGCCATATGGCAAGCAGGATCAGCTGCAGCTCTAAACACTGCTGTCTTTTTTTCTCATACTACAATTTTACATGATGCAATGTTTTTCTGTAATTGTTCAGCATTATACAATTTAAGCCAGCCATATCCTAAAATGTCACTTTATGGGGTTGCAGCTGATCCTGCTCACCATAAGTCTTCATTTATTTCAAAGATGTCATCCCACAAGTGCACTCAAAATTTTAAAATTTCTCTGTGCTTCAGTTTTTAATGTAAGAAAAATGTATTATGCAAGACAAGGAAATGGCAGCCAAAAAGTAAATGATGTGAAATGTCACTTGACAATACAACAGGCACACAAATACAAAGCTTGTGTACTCCTACAGGGTGACAATATTTGCACTATCTGCAAAAGTACATATTAGAGACAACACTATAGGTACAGAGTGCTACTTTTTGTAAAAGGAAGTGCCCCCAGGGCAAAAGTAAGGAGGGTTTTTTTTCCGTTGATTCAAGGAGACGCTTAATTTTTTCAGTGGGTATTGATACAGGGACTATCAGTGAAAATAATATTACTTTCTAGCATCAAATGCATCCAACAGTTGTTTACTAACTTAAATGGAGTTACAACTGAGATCATATGGCCCGGTATAACAAGGAAAAACAAAGTTTGTTAATGTAACATTAAAGTGCACTTCCACTGCAAAGAGACTATACAAAAATGGCAACTTCTTAATCAAAAGATCAACTCCGTTTGTGTATTCAGGTCATCTTACTTTAATGCCACAAATAGTCTACTATTGTCTGCTTCTGTTACCATTGCAGAGCCAGTACAAGTATGGATAAAGGACATGGATTTTATTGTGGTTCACATGTCATCAATGAAATTGTGAACTAAGTTTCTGTTTCAAGGCCAAATTTGCCTCATTTACCCCTGTACCCCTCCACTGTCTTCATTTGAGTTGGACAAGTATAAGTGAGGGCAAAATCTGAAGACAATGAAACTGTAACTGAAGGCAAATTTTAACTTGCAGAAAGTGTTACTGATTATGATCCAGAAGCAAGAAAAGATACAATTTGACTTTTGGATCCCAGTTGGAGTTTTAGATCCTAATAAGAAAACAGAATAACTTGTACACTGAGCATATTGGATCTGGAAACCACTGCAACACAACAAATATGGAACTCTACAATGGAATTTATAAAAAGTCACTTTTTGAATTAGAATTGCAATTCATGGAAAATGTTTTCTGTATGGGGTAATAGATATACTCTCACAACTTAGGCTAGTTTCCATTCTTTGGTATGTTGTTTCATGTTCAAATTTAAAGGCAGAATAGAAATTAAAACTCCTTTGTTATTAATTTGTTAAAAGTTTAAACCAAGGACAGAGGCAAAATATGACCACAACATCTCTTAGTTATGTCCATCATGTCTAGACTGTGGAGTACATACAGTACCAGTATAATACAATTCATGTAACCCTCTAATCTGAGATGACAAAGGCTTCAATGACTACATACAGTAGTAGAGTTATGTTAGAATAACATGCATGCCTTAGCTCAGAATTTCCATAGCTTTCACCATCTATGATCCCCTGTTTCTTTTACATATTTTATATTAATTTTCTGTTGAGGGATTAGAACTTAAATAGCAGTATGTGGCAGATTTATGATATAAGAAATTGGCACAAAATATAGTGGAAACTTCCATTTAAATTTCTGAGGCTGGACACAAAATGCAGGCTACCTCCAAAGATTTTAGGCCCCCTTTGAATTTCAAAAAGTCTAGCTCACTGGAGAGTTTGCAGACTGTTGTTGTGAAATACAGGAAGAATGAGTTTCATTTACACAGGCCTAGAGCCCACGTAATATATGGTAGAGATTGTCATGACAGTTGTACATGTGCCATTCACAAATCTGATAATGTGTAAGAAAATGGATTCTTCGGTCACTCTGATTGTGAAACTTTGAATTATGATTTGGCTACTCAGTGGAACCATGAGTGAGGGACTGTGGAAAGCAAGGAACAGAAAGATAAAATAAAGAGAAGAAAAATAAATAAATCTGGACCCAAAGAAAAGAAAAAAGGCAAGTTTGAAGTCAAAGAGAAGAGAGCAGGATGTTTTTAAAGTGAATAAAAGTGAGATCTGTTAGACCAGGGATCGGCAACCTTTGGCACGCCGCCCGTCAGGGAAATCTGCTGGCGGGATGGAACAGTTTGTTTACCTACAGCATCCGCAGGTTCGGCCGATCGCAGCTCCCACTGGCCATGGTTTGCCATTGCAGGCCAATGGGGGCTATGGGAAGCAGTGGCCAGCACATCTCTCGGCCCCACGCCACTTCCCACAGCCCCCATTGGCCTGGAACGACAAACCGTGGCCAGCGGGACCTGCGATCAGCCGAACCTGCGGATGTTGCACATAAACAAACCATTCCAGCCCACCAGTGGATTTCCCTGACAGGCCGCATGCCAAATTCCTGTGCTAGACGATGTATTGCTGATTCCTGTTGCCAATTCCAGTGCTAGATGATGTATTAAAACTGTATATTTAATTACAATGAGATGTAGTGTTGATTCACTATGTTTCTTCCTGAGTATTACTAATAAACAGAGCTGGTCAGAAAATATTGATGATGATGAAAAGAAACAACATTTTTAGAACATTTTAATGTGTTTTTCTTTTTTTCTGATCAGTTTTACTAATAAAATGCTTACCTTTGTGGTAACTATACTTGCCTCTCATGTGCTACTTGATCTTGCAGCTTCTATAGAGTCTTCCATCAGGCAGACATTTACTTTTTTCCTGAAACTCATGTTTTCATTTTAATCTGAATAACCAAAAATATGATTGATTGCTTTAGATGCAAAAAAACCCAAAAACCTTTTTTTTTTGGTTAAAAAAATGAAAAGTATGCAAAGCATTGAAAATTTTCAGTTAGTGTTTTTGGAAATGATCAAGCTATAAAATGCTCCAAATTCTAATTTTAATGGAAATACCAAATAATGTTGCTATGTTGTTTTAATATGTTTACTGTTCAATGCATACATGATTAACACAATGTAAAAAGTACTGCAGTGGATGAACTGGAGAAGACTGGCAACAAATATCCATTAACATGATCTATAACAAGAGCATTGAAGTACCAGGATGTTTTTGTCTACAGTTTTTCTCCCATCTATGTGACTTAGTGTTCGGGTTACCGTGAATTTAAAATACTTAAGTAATATGATGATCATAATAAAATGTTTGTTCTGTAGAAAGTGAGCCGAACATGTATTAACTGGTCTTATGCTAGCTTCTGGTTACATCAAAGTTGTAGTTTGAGGGTATCTCTGGGTGGAGAAGAAAGGTATGTCAAACAAAATGTAAGCACGAGGAAATATGAAATTTAGTTTGGTTGATAGATGTCATCTTATACTATGGTGAGTCTCTGTGTTCATTTGAATGTGTTTTTTAGATGAAGATTGAGACACAAACTCACAGAATATATTCTGACTTAAATATCATGCCAAATGTCATTGGAAAGATGCATTTCTCTAGATCCGCAGTAAGAGCTTGGTTTTGTTTGATAATCTCTCAGATTTGAGATATGAGCTTTCACATTCAGCTATGACTATATTGTGATCCTTGGATATGGATCATTATAGTCCAAAAATGAATGCTTCAGAAAATGCTAATATGTTTTAAATGGCGGCAGCAGGCGGCGGGGGGGGAGGGGGGAATGGAAACATTTTGCAACTTTAACTACAGCAGGCACAACCAGCAGAAAGTTCTTAATGGGGAGGTAAATAATGTTACTGCTCAAAAGGTTCTGTCCTTATTTTTTCTGATGAGCAGTTGGGAGAGCAAAACAAGAAAATCTGCAATAAGGGTGAAGGACAGAAACAAAACAAAGTAGAAGAGAGGTAAGACAAAATAATTTAAAGAATGGAGCAGAGCTTGGGAAGAGTGAAACAGACTTCATTACTTATCACCACTTATTACCATATCACCCAGAGCTAATTGGATTACATTGTTAAATATTGGAGAGCGGTGGATAACAAATAGTCATTTGCCAGACTACATAGTTCTTCTTAGTATCATTTTGGGACAAATGAAATAAATAAGGTATGAATCAGGCAAGAAGGTTTTTGCCCTTATTATTCCTTTGCATTATTATCAATAAGCATTTCTAGAGAGAAAAGAATTAAAAGGGAAAAGAAAGAATGAAAATGTTAACCACTGATGTGACAAGCCACAGCAAAAGATCTGTGAAATCCCAGCTGAATTGTTTAACAGAGACTCACATTAGTTCAATGCATTAAATTAAATTAAAATCCGTTTTTATTCGAGTGTCTTGTGAAAATGAGACAAATGTGTTTACCAACTAGACTGGCAGGGCTGCTGTAAAAGACTGGCCTAACAATAAAATGGAGTGAAGACACTGAAGCAAGTTTAAATTTGAATATTGTATAGTAATGTAAAATAGCTGAAATATTATCCTTGGATTGGGCACTTTCATGTAATTTAAGTTGAATAGCTCAGTTTAGTAGCATTGTGTAGCTCACTGCATATAAAATATTCATGATGGCTTTGCACAATATTTATATGTGTAAAACTTTTAAACATAATATACAAATGTTCCCGTTTACCATGCATTATTTTGCAATTACCTCCTGTGTGGGTGATTCTCAGTAACCTAGTTTGAAGTTTTGTTTCTATTAGTAAATGTAGTCTGCTTTTGGTTAGATCAAGCCATTACGACATACCATTACTCTAAGCAAGGGCAAGGGACATTAACCTACTCTGAATAAAGGAATTATTTTATTCAATATGAATTTTTTTCCAGATTTCTAGACCTATTTGAACCTGGGGCAATCAGCTTTTTACCTGGCCAGCAAATTGAATAATCTGTTAAATGGCTTGTGAATGATCCATATTTCTCCCCTTTCTCATCTTTTATATACTTCAGTAACATGCTGTGGAAAAAATGTGCTGTTCTTCCTCCAAGCCAGAGGAAGTAGAAATGCTTAAATAATACCTTTACTTTAGCACCAGTCATCTGAGGATTTCAGTATATCTCAGAAACATTCATTAATTATGCCTCATGGCACCTCTGCATGGTTAGTATTATCATAAACATTTTACACATAGACTGAGGCACAGAAAAGTGTAATGGCCAAGATTTTCAAATTTGGGTGCTTAAAGCTGGCACTAAAATCCATACTTTGGCACCAGAATAAGTGCCCTGACTTTAAGCACCTCTGAAAATCAGGCCAGTTGTATACTAGTGCCTAATTAAGGATTGTAGATGCCTAATTTTAGGTATCCATTAATAAATGTTGACCAAATGTTACCCAGAGTTTCACACTGAGTCAGTAGCAAGTCAGAAATAGAAGCAAATGAGCCCTGAGTTCTCACTCCTAGCCTTGTGCTCTAGTTATTAGACATAACGGGCCTGTTATCCCTTATGACTGCACAGCCAACATGAAGCTTCTGTGGGCTGCGTATAGCAGCTATGTACTGATCAATTGAATAAGGCAAAAATATAAAATGCTGGGCAAAACAGCTGCTTTTTGATGAATTTCTGTAACACACTAACTGTGTTATTAGGAGCTCATAAAAATGACTGGATTAGTTATCTTTGTCCTATGAGTGGAAGGAAAGGGAATTCTTTGCATTCAGATGGAAAGCTGAAGGCACTCTCCACAATTTCCCTGGTTCAATGCTTTCTTCACTCACTAAGCCTGTTTTGCATCTATCATTCATCCTCCTGGCAGAGGAGGACTGTATGGAATTCTCCTCAGAACCCAATAACATTGCTCATCAATCAGAGCTAAAGGGGGCCAATATTGAGTAAAACTAGTTTTCTTCTCCCATTCTCCCAAAACTGCCATTGGAGCAGCCTTTTGTCTGGCAGTTCTGTGGAGTGAGAAACCAGGACCAGAAATCAAATGTGGACACTAGTGTGGACTAATGTGAACGAGCACAATCGATTAGTTATCGCTCATTGTGATTTAGCAAAAAGTAACTGGAAAAAGTATTACTTCTGTACATCTAAATACTAACATAAAATTGGCATTTCAAAAATCTTTTACTGACTTTCTATTAGATATCATAATTGAAGTAATGATTACTTTACAACACATCTGCTGTGTTAGTACACATAAGCAAATATTAGCAAAACCCAGTGAAATTTCAATAAAATGGGACACTGCGATATGCTGATTTCCTACCCACTCTCCACCCTTTCAATCTAATAATGGCATTATTCCCATTGCATGCACAAATCCCCACTGGCCTTTCAAAATTGTCATGAACACTTACCAACCTAGACACACAATTTTAACCACCCCTCCCCAACAGCACAGTCATCCACCATATCATGCACCCTGGAACAACTGGTCCCTCCATCTCCATAGCACCTAATTTTGGACATTCCCACTGACAGATCCAACATCTGGCCTCACCTCATCACACCAAAATCTCCTCTGATCCCACAAATCAACCATGAAGGGCATGTCATGTTCCTTTTACAGCTATGGACTGGCTAAAGAGCTTGCTTATACACACCAGATGTGAGGTTTGTTTAATTAAGGTATTTTATACACAGTGCCACCTAGTGGCTAAATAGTATAATACAGTTTAGCATTCCATTACAGGCCCCCTCTTTCTGTACCCCAGTGCCACAGTCTCCTCTCATCTCGCAGGCACAATCACCCAGGCAACTCTTCCTCCCTAGTATCACTCCTGTCCCTGTTATTTCATTAGTTGTCCCCCGTACTCATTTGGTTTCCAGGTCCTGTGGATCCCCCTCTTAGGCTGGGTGCGGGGGGTGGAGGGGTGGGGATGATCCTTTAGCACTTCCCGGATCCCAATAGGATCACAATCTTCTTTGATTTACCCATACAGGCACTTCCTTTCTCTGTACCACAGTTTCACCCCTACCTGGGTATACATTGTGTTGCTGAATATTTTGGCCTCACCAGCTGTTTCCATGAGTGGTGGTAGCTCTCCCTGCTGTCTCCTGTGCAGATCATATTGTACTGATCTTTTGTTCCCTTCCTCCTCCTCTTTACTTCAACCTACAAACAGCAAGTGGCCATTAGCAGTAGCAAAATTACTGATAGAAAAAAAGAGAGCTGACTTTTTAAATATAGTGGTGATTCTGCAAAGACTTAAGCATGTGAAAAACTTTACACGTACGGCTAGTCTCCCTGTCTTCATGGAACTACTTAAGTGTGTAAACTTATGTATGTAGATAAGTCTTTGCAATGTCTGGGCCTAAGTTTGTGTACAATACAGTATCACCATCAGCTAGCTAACTGTCACCATTCAAACCTACTGTCCACATCAGGTTATTTATTTCATTGTAAGAAGTGCTGTTGTAATAGCCTTAACATTTTTTGTAGAAATGCTTTAGCAAATTAGCATGACAGCAATTTACTCATTATACTCTTGGTAAAAAGTCTTTTTTTTTTTTTTTTTTTTTTTGGTGGACATGTAGTCTGCTCCTTAGTCTGTTCTTCTGTGCATTACAGAGTCATGTAGGTGGGCTGATAGCTGCTCTTTTATCTAACCAAGTAGAGGGCAAAGGGAAGAGAATCTTTCTGCTTCCCAGCTTCTGATACGGCATTTGAAAGGCCATTGAAACATGAAGAAAAGAGAAGATGAATTTCTGAACCCTATAGCTGAGGAGTCTAAGTCACAAATTAGATGAGCCCCCTATGGAGGGAAGGTATAATTGCAGGTTAGGCTATTATGGGCATACTGAAGAAAAAGGAATTGGGAAAAGTTGCTATAATTAAACTTTCTACCTGTAATGGTAAAATTTAGGGAGAAGGTAGTTGCTTTCAATAGTGAAACAGCTCAGTGTTAATTAGAGCTGATCAGAAAACATTTTTTCCCACGGGAAATTTCATATTTAAAATCCCCTTTAAAAAAAATTACCAAAAAGTTTCATGTTTTCTAAAGGGATTTTCATTTAGTAACAAAATTAATTATCTTATTTTGTTTAGTTTTGAAGTTAAATTTTTGTTTTAAAATTTCTGATCAGAAAAAACAAAAAATTAATTAAAACATACATTTTCCCACAGAAAATTTTAATGAAACCACAAGAAACTTTTTCAGTCAAAAATTTCAACCAGCTTTTGTGGTTAATATCTTACGTGGAGAATTTAGCTGGGTAGCCAAATTTCACTGAAGAAAGATAGGGGTGAGAAAAGAATCTGCCAGGGTATTTTACGAATTCAAATCAACCTAGGTGATTTTAGCTCAATGTTAATAACTTTACTTGTTTTTAATGCAGTAAGCAAGACCTGTCACAAAATCTGAGAATCTTCCAAAATGTCCTTCTCAGATATGGAAACAATATATGAATGTGGGGAAAGGTATTTTCTCCAAGATCCAAAGAGCAAGTCCATTCCTGGCATAGGGTTTAATTGATAGTTGTACTGTACAGTAAGATTTAGAACAATTAAAAATGATTCTGTAGAATGGGCATGATTATGCTGACCTCCTCTGTAAAGCATTTTGAGATCTACTGGTGAAAAATGCTATCTAAGAGCTAGGTTTTACTTACTCTCATTATTATAATTTGATAACTATGATGTGTTAGATGGACTTGTTCATATCATTTATCAGTTTTACCTAAACCTTTATGTAGCAACCATCATCTAGCTGGGCACTAACAGAATTACACAAAGCAAAATTCAGTCCAAAGGACTTATATTCTAAACCCATCACTCCAGTGCAGTGGTGGGCAACCTGAGGCCTGTGGGCCACACGTGGCCTGTCAGGATAATCCCGCAGCTCCCGTTGGCTGGGAACGGCGAACCGTGGCTGCTGGGAGCTGCGAGTGGCCATGCCTGCGGATGGTCAATGTAAACAAACTGTCTCGTGGCCTGCCAGCGGATTCCCCAGATGGGCTGCATGTGGCCCATGGGCCGCAGGTTGCCCACCCCTGCTCTAGTGATAGAGTGAGCATACCAAAAAAAAAAAAAAAAGGAGTTCTCTCCAGGGGGAAAGATGGCCTATCATACTGGTAGTTTCATTACAGAAAGGCAAGTGTAAAAAGATGATCCTTTTTGTGGGGTCTGAAGATGTTAATATCCAGGTTCCTTCTGTCTCCCTGTGAGATAGTATTCCACACCAGGCTCCTGTTTCTGAAAATGCCTTAACCCCAGTCTCCAGCGACCACACCCAAGATTTTAGTGCCTTATACTCTCCTCTTGGAGTCCAATATGCACATTGAATAGGAATGGAGACAGGATGGAGCCCCCTGGTGAATTCACAAAGGTTAATGCTCTTAAGAAAGAGGATCAGCTGCTCTTTGTGTTTTGGAAAAAAATTAATAATACATATAATAATTATCATATTTAAAGCACTTTACAACTTCAAAACACTGCACAACCATCAAGTAATTAATGTTTACATTCCATTAACATATTCCAATATGCAAAGACATTGAAACAACAGATAGTTTGAGAATGCACAAGGCAAATCCCTAAGCACATCCTGAGAAGCTACACAACCTAGCAGTCAAATTCTCTATAAGCCTTTGAAGAGCAATGTACACAAACTGTCCAACGGTTGTAGGACTAAGTGACAGGAGAGATCATTTGGAAAACGTCAAAAATCCCAAATGGAGTTCATTGGGTTAGATGCACCTCCAGAATGTGAGAGTGAGCAGAATGGTGCCTTTGGTCTGACTGGACCTGCCTGTATTTATTATTAGGTGGGAGAGAATTCACCAGATCAGGAATTTTTCTTGTAAACATTGTGAGATTTTACTGTTAGTTCTGACAACTTATTTGCTTATGATCTGATCCTGTGTTTCTCATGTCCATAAAAGCCCCATTGATTTAAATGGGACTACTGAGTGCACAAGGAATGCAGGATAAGGTCTTTAGAGTTTAGAATCATTGTTTAGGTTTTAGGCATGCTTGGAGCCATCACTCTAGATGAATAGAACACTTTGCTTCAACTAGCACCGGGTCTCCTGCATCCCTCCCCAATTGCCTCTGTCCTTGGTTAACATACTTCCTTATCCCTTCACATTAACCAGACAAATGCTCTCTACCACCACATGCTACTGAAAGTTTCTCAGAGGAGGCACAACATGAGCTGGTGTTTGCATATTGTGTCTGATCTCTGTGCACACCTCTGCCATGGAAAATGGTGACTGTTTGGATAATTTGTGTGTGTTTTTTTCCTTTCTTAAGTATTGTTGCTGGAATCCTTAACAGGGGTGTATTTATTATGAGGGCGAGTGCATTTTCAGGACCTAGACCAGGGACTGTAAATCATGCTAAAGATATCTGTAGTTGATTAATTCCATGAGGGAGGTAAGAAAACCAAAACAAAGAACAGGAGAATACTCTTGTACATGTATGAAATAAATCTTTATTGTAATGGGATTCCAAAAACTGCAGTACTGATGCCTTCGTATGGCTTTCCACTCTAACAAAGCCCCTCATTACAGTTTTATTTGGGAAACAGCTTAGAAGCATAGTGTAATGGCCACCGAAAACTCAAGCATCCTGCAAATTGGGTGCTGGAAATTATAAGTTTTACACTGAGTTCAATGGGAAAGTTATAGGCCAGGCTCCCACTCCTTTGAGGTATTTTCCTCTTTCATTGTCAGCACTATAATAGGCAATCAGTTCCTGAAACGGTGCCCTGCTGTCTAGATGACGCATTTATAGGTATTTTAACCAATCCATTTGAACACTAGTGAATAAAAATAGTTAGACCTTAATAATTTAGGTTTTAAGGCCCTAATCCTGCAATGAGCTCTGCACAGGCAAACCCCTGTGTCCACCTGGAGCTCATTGCAGGATCGAAGCCTAAATTACTAAATTGCCCAATGCAAGTGTATCTTCTGATTTCACACCTGGATTTAGCATGACAGGAAACAATATTACAAATAGAACATCCTGATTGTTACTAAAAATATGGTGTCTGTCCTTTGAAAAGTTAATTTCCATAGACTTATGCACATAGATTTGCATAGTAATCTGGTGACAGAAGATATTGCTCCTAATGAATTAGGGGATTACTAAAAAAAAATTATATATAAATCACCACAAATGATTTTCATGGGGAAATACTGTCTCTGAATGCATTCTAGGCAAAACCCTATGCAGAAAACAGCATTTATTTATAGAACCATAACACTATGTTCTTAGTAAAAAGGAAATTGCTATGTCAACAATGACCCTATATTGCTAGAAAGTATACACACTGGGTAGACAGGTGACCCTGCAGGCTTCATTAAGGGTGAAATTCATTTTTTTCTGCAAAATGCCCAAACAATCTGGCTTTCTGCAGGTATATGGCAAGTGGAGTGAAATCTACTTTAACAATGCCACCTGGCCCCACCCCTTTCCCATTTATCATCCTCCATGCTGTTCTACGCAACGTTGGCACAGCCAAGTATTGCCAACCTCAAACATTCAAAAATCATGATTATGCCCCGAAATATCATGAGATTGGCTTTAAATTAGATAGATAGATAGATAGATAGATAGACAGATAGAAAAATTTGAGGTTCCCTATTTCCCTTTTGGGAAAATAGAGAGTGTGCACTCAAGTCATATTTTCAAGCTGTTCTCTACAACTATGAGGGCTACATTAAAAAATATGAAAGCTGAGATTTTCCTGGGGTCTCTTCATTCCAGAGTGGAGGTGTTAAGAAAAACACCAAATGCCATGACACTCGTGATAAAGTGGGGAGAGTTAGCAACTCTGCAATCCCGAGAAGGCTGAAGCATGTGCTTAACAGCATGTGAATAGTCCCATTCAACAGGATGTGATTAAGTCTTCATAGGAGCAAGATCCAAGTACACAAAGTAGGTGGAGGAACCTCTGTGCCTGTTCCCATAGGTGCAGGCAGCACCCCCTGGCTTGAAGAGGTTTCTATTATATACAGGATTTAAAGTTTGGTTCAATTGCTCTCAGCACCCCCACTATAAAAATTATTCCAGTGCCCCTGCCTGCTCCTTCAAAAGCCTCCACTCCATGGCACAGCCACTCTATTGGTTTTTCTGTTTTATTCTTAGTGAAAGCCAATATTTACTCCATCACTCAGGGCTTGTCTACACAGCAAGTTAATGCATTGCAAATCAGAGTAACACTGCACCAGTTTACTGCATAGTAATAGAATCATAGAAATGTAGGGCTGGAGTGGGCCTTTAGTAGTCATGTTGTCCAGCTTCTGAGCTGAGGCAGGACTAAGTATAACTAGACCATCCCTGACAGGGGTTTGTCTGACCTGTTCTTAAAAACCTCAGAGGCAGGGATCCCTCAACCTCTCTAGGAAGCCAGTTCCAGTCTCAACTATTTTTATAGTTTAAAAGTTTTCTCTAATATCAAAATCTCCCTTGCTGCAGATTAAGCCAGCTGAGGAACGTACTGGCCGCTTCCAGCAGCTCCCTTTGGCCTGGAGCAGTGAACTGAGGCCACTGGAGCCACGATCGGCCCATCCTGCGGACACGGCAGTTAAACAAACTGGCCCGGCCCGCCAGGGGCTTTCCCTGCACAAGCGGCGGAACAAGTTTGGGAACCACTGGCCTAGCTAGTTATTTCCTTTTTTGTAGTTGTGCATTTGATTTTCCTTGATAAGTGTAGTACTTGGCACTTGGCTTTATTGAATTTCATCTTGTTGATTTCAGACCAATTCTTCAATTTGTCAAGGTCATATTGAATACTAATCCCATCCTTCAAAGTGCTAGCAACTCTTCCTATCTTGGTGTCATTTGCAAATTTTATAAGCATACTCTCTACACAATGGATCGTGTGGTGTGGTCTGGGTGAAAGCTGGAGGCATGTAGATAGGCATAGAGGTCAGTAGGTTTCTGGTATAGGGTGGTGTTTATGTGACCATCGCTTATTAGCACCGTAGTGTCCAGGAAGTGGATCTCTTGTGTGGACTGGTCCAGGCTGAGGTTGATGGTGGGATGGAAATTGTTGAAATCATGGTGGAATACCTCAAGGGCTTCTTTTCCATGGGTCCAGATGATGAAGATGTCATCAATGTAGCACAAGTAGAGTAGGGGCATTAGGGGACGAGAGCTGAGGAAGCGTTGTTCTAAGTCAGCCATAAAAACGTTGACATACTGTGGGGCCATATGGGTCTCTAAGGTGCCACAAGTACTCCTTTTCTTTTTGCAGATACAGACTAACACAGCTGCTACTCTGAAACCTTCCATTATCTAACTCATTAATGAAAATATTGATTAGTACCAGACCCAGGACAGACCTCTGCAGGACCCCACTGCCCCCGGCCCCCCTCGCCCCAGTTTGATCGTAGACCATTAATCGTAGACTCTATGAATATGGTCTTTCAACCAGTTTTCACCCAGCTTATAGTAATTTCATTTAGACATTTCCCTAGTGTGCTTATGAGAATGTCATGTGAGACTGTGTCAAAAAGCTTTACTAAAATCAAGATATATCACTTCTACAGCTTTCCCCCCATCCACTAGGCCAGTGTGGACATTTCTACAGCACACTGAAAGTCCTGGAGTGCAGCTTGGCTTACTAGTACTTGAAAATATATGAAAGATTATCGAGTCATGATTACTATCTTTTTTACATGTAGAACAGTGGAAGAAACACAAAGAACCATCATGCTTTCCTTCAGTTTTCATGAAAAACACTGTAAGTTGGTTTACTTTGCTTGTAATTAAAGTTGTTTCCTACTTATAAATTCTTTGGGGCAAGGCCTGACTTCTAGTTATGTGTATACAATGCAATGGGCCCTGAACCTAGATTAGGGCCTCGAGGCACTTTTTATTTTTAATAATAAAAATAATGAATAACTTCTGATAATCCCATTTTTATTTCAATACTTTCATTAAGAGTTAGATATTTTAGAATGTATTTGAGTGAATTAAAATGTGTAGATCCTCTTAAAGCAACACTGCCCCATAGTTTAAGCCCCAAATATAAATTTTCATTAATTTTGTAAGAAGTTTAAGAAAACGTAGCATTAGTAGATATATTTCATACCATATTGAAGATGAAAATTGTTTGTTTGATTATAGACTATTTACATAGACTATTTCTAATTATGGTTATAACTTGGTCTCCTATGGCCAACCATATAAAGTTTTTATTCTGGGAGAGACGAAGGTCAAAATAGGCTTTATGGAAAAGGGTGATAGTGCAACAGAGAGACAAAAGTCCAAATGGTTCCAGAAATAGCATATGGGCCATATATCATCCATTCACAGTGTTAGCAGTGAAACTTGCTTCATACTTTCATACCAATGGTGTATGGTTCCAATTAGACACATCCCCACAATCTATAGATCATTGGGGCTAGAATCTGCCTGGTCCTATGTGGGTTGGCAGTTTTGAAGGAAGAATTAAGGAGTCTCTCCACCAACTTGCACAGTCTGGATAAAATCCAGGTAGAATAATGGTCCCTGCATTGGGGCTGTTACCAATATGTTCTCCTGAGGAAGTATGGTACCGCAAGGCGAGGAGGTGGATTAGGGAGTAAGTGAATGAGAAATATAGTTCCCAAAGGAGAGCTTCAGTAACTCAGCCAGAGGTTATGGGTCTCCAACAGGTGTGGGTGGGTGAGGTTCTGTGGCCTGCAATGCGGAGCAGGTCAGACTAGATGATCATGATGGTCCCTTCTGCCCTTAAAGTCTAGGAGTCTATGAGGATATCAGAGAGATCTGGCTGTTCACATGGGGGAAATTATGCTATGCCCTTTAGAAGGGTATAGCAGTTCCTACTCCCATCAGTGGAATGGAAAGCTTCTCATAAAGGATAACCCTGGTGCCTCCTCCATGACAGTGAGATTCTGCACTGCTCCACTGCAGGGCTTTTCCAAACAAGCACGTCAATGATTATGTGTCAGAGAATGGGGAGAGCTATGAAATTTCTATCCTATAAGCTAGATATACCTCGGGTAGATATATTCAGGAGTTCTGGGTCATGATAGATGAACAGCTCAGGCTGATAACAAAATGTGTCCTAGCTAATGACTAGACTTGCTTTTAGACTCTCAGCAGAAAATGACTGACTCAGGTTATGCAAAGTAACTTCCTGGTAATGGATAAATGCTAGAAAGCCAGTTACTGGGAAAAGACACGAATGTATGGAGGGAGCCCCAGTGATGAATTGCAGCCACTAAATGTGCTAATGTAGACAAGGCCTTATTGGAAATACACCCCTAGCCTATACAAACTTCATAGCCACAGTTCACCATACACCAGCCCTGTTGGCACCATTTTTTTTTCTAGGAGTTAAGCGTAGGACTCCAAATTTGATCTGAAGCTACTGGACTAAGGAAAAAGAGGCAGAATTGATTGTAATCTTTGTTTAGCTCACATTTTTGTTTACTTTTTCTGGCTGTCTCCTACACATAACAAACATGAGCCTGTTCATTTTGGATTACAATTTAAATTATCTGGGCCTGCAGATGGAAAGGGGGAGAGAGGACTGGTGTTTTCTATCACTGGTTCCCTTTGTTATCCCTTTGATTCCACATTTGTATTTGTTCTCAGGTGATTCTGGTTTCTTCATGGCAGTTCTCCACTCCTGATGGCGTGGCTGTTGGCACTTTAGTAGTAGGACCCACTGTCGTCACCAGAGGTCAAATTGCCCAGCACCCTCTTCCAGCAAAAGAGGCTACTCAGCCCATATTTACAGTGAGAAGGCTCATTTAACCTCCAGTTTGACAGCCAAAGCCCCTGCAAGAGGCTCTACCCAAGGACATAATGGCCAAACCCTTTAGTAAGCGGGGAGGGGCCAAAAAGAAATCAGATCAAAAGAGTTCCACATGACCACGGACAAGTCTCCCCAGATTCCATGTTACTGACTTCTCAGATCAGAGACACTTCCAAAACTGATAAGACCTAGGGTAATTAAACGTTTCTGGCACTTCTACAAGGATTCAATTTGAAATTCAATTTGAGACTCACTCTGAAAATCTAGGATTAAAAGAAGATTATTTTTTCTTAATGCAGTATCATTTTGGGGATTTGAACATTACAGTTGTAAATATGGATGATATATTCCATCACAACAATCCAGCATTCATTCTCTACACATTTTGAGGTAGTCATAATGACAGATAATGCTGCCCCTTTTGGCCCAAGAGGTTAGGCTTATCTGGGAGGTCTTGCAACTTGTTTCCATTTGAAGAAATGTATTATATGAGTCAAGTATTTCTTTGGTGCAATTCTGTTTATTTACAAAAAATGTACACAGAGTCCTGTTTCCCCAAACACAGTAGAACAGGATGCAATTTCCTTGCTCACTGTTTACAAGCCTCTTTCCAGCCAGCACTCTGCCCAAAAAAGCTTTCTCTCTTGGCTCCCAGTTAGGGTCACACTCACCCAGAGCTTCTCTGGCTTTCTTCTCACTTTTCTGGGTGATAACTTCTGACATACACAAGCATACTCAACTGCAATCTAATCAATGCCCCAGCCCCTGTGTTTGCAATTAGTTCCTAAGGACACCCCTCTTATTCTCCCTGAGTTAATTTTTAGGCCTTCCATATCACCAGTGCTTTGGGTAGTGGCTTTTATTTTTTCAGCTATCTTACTCAATAAAGGAACTTACCTGCTTCTCCCATTTAGCCAGACTGAAGTATAGCTAGCACACCCTTCAGTTTCACCAAGGTATCTGATTGCCCATAGATAAAAGACACACTTGCTGTCAGGTACCAACAACCTGCAACATAAAACATTTTACAGTTTATCTGGAAATTCTTAGAGAATGAAATAGATTCTAAAAATTCAGTCTGGGTCTACCTGCCAGAATTCAAGGGAGTGCTATTGAAAGCTTTTTGGAAAAAAAAATATGTTGAGAGTAGCCTTGGGACTGAGCCCTGAGATTTTTTTCATAGAGTGGTCACATATTAATACAGACATCTTGTAGACCAATACTCTTCACATTCATAATCACATAATATCCATGTGGCACTTACAACAATTCCTTACATGGCAGGGTAATATTAGTGAAGTATTTAATGTATACTTAGTTATCTTTTAAACAATTTAGCAGGTGGGAAAAAAGGAGGATCCAGCACCATGTAACCAGCCAGCAGACACAGCAAGGGTGCCACACACCGATAGTAGACCACAGCAGGAGAACCAATGATATAGGGAGAGCATAATGTTTTTGTTGAAAGACCGCGATCTGGTTAGAGGTTAGAGTTTTAGAATAGGTGTAGATTTATCAAATGATTTGAGGGACAAGCCTATTACCATAAGCCAATCCTACAATGGGCTCAGCATCCCCTCTCAGGGTGCTAGGTCCATTCTTCTCCCAGTGGTATTATTGGGATAACTCAGGGAGTCCTCAGAACCTTTCAGTATTGGGACCTGTGACTGTTCCATCAATAGCCACTGTGATAAATGAAGTGGTGGGTGGGGGATAGCTCCCTTTGATGGGCACCCAGACAGCCAGTTAGCTGTAAAATCCCTCTTGGTAGCTGTTCTCTACTTGCTTTACCTGTAAAGGGTTAAAAAGTCCCCCAGATTAAAAAAAAAGGGGGGGGGTACCTGACCAAAAGAGCCAGTGGGAAGGCTAGTACTTTTAAAAATTGGGAAAGAAACTTTCCCTTTGTCTGTTGTTCTCTGGGCTGCAGGGACACAGAGCAGCAATGCTATAAGCAGGAATGCTGTGTAAGGTTTGAACCAGGTATGAAAAAGTATCTTCCATACCTAGAAGAAATTATTTGGATAGGGAATGTTTAATTAGACACAATCAGGTTGTTCCTTCCTGGGTCCAAGGGTTTTGGGTTTTTTTGCATTTGGGTGGTGGCAGCATTTACCAAGCCAAGGTCAGAGAAAAGCTGTAACCTTGGGAGTTTAATACAAGCCTGGAATGGCAAGTATTAATTTTTAGAATCTGTACTCAAAGTGCCAAAGTTGGGATTCAGCCTTGACAGCCACCCTGATATTTTTAAGGTGGAGCAGAAAAAGAAAATGTTTTTCCCACTGAACTCAGTGGAGGTATGATTTACACAACCTGAGGTTTGGCCCATAATTAAGAATTTATTTTTCTGATGTAGCTAAAACACCAGCATTATTCATCGAGTCCAAGCTGTATGCAGCTGAAAAAAAAATGTCCTGAGAAGGGAATTATTGTCTTCATTTTTAACCTGCTAAACTAATGGCTCTAATTAAAATTAAAAGAGGCCTTTTCCTGCACTGGTATGGACCTATATAGTTCCCCCTCCCTTCCGGTCACCGGTGGGGTGTGGCTGGGGGGATGGGTTAGCATCCCCAGGCTGACTTGGTCTTCAACTGCAGCAAAGTCATTTCCAGGCTCTCTAGCCCTTAAAGGGGCACATGCCTTTTCCAACAAGCCAGACAATAGCCCCAACCACTTGATGTGCGGTGAGGTCACTAGAATGGTGGTGGTCGGGGGGGGGGAATCTCTTCACTGTTCCAAAGCCAATTGATTGACACAATTTGGAAAGAATGTCTTTTCAGAGATAAAAGTAATTCATTTTGAGTTTGATGTGTAGCAAAGTGCATCATACCAATAATTTTTTAAATTCTTTTTATTTTGCCAACCAACAATTCAGAACTCCTCGTTTCTTCCAGTGTATATACCAGTTACACCCACCATTCTTATGACATCCTGAAAAGAGAATTGTCTTTGGATTTGTATTAGATACTTATATAATAAGGTATGAGAGCTGACTGATTTCTCTCTTTTCAGAGGGACGTGTGTAAATCTGAATTTTGAAGGTTTTTTACTTGACACCCTTGATATAATTACTATCTTGTTTAAATTTCACTGTGCTAATGCCTGAGGTAAATGCAGTAGAAAATCACCATGTTCAATGTTACATTCTTATATTCACGTCCTCTCTGTCAAAATGAAACCTTTTCTTAAGACTACAGGGGAATTTTTTATTTTATTTGCGTGTTCATTTTTAATGTGGATGGCTAATATGCTAGATTAATATGCTAGATTAATACGCTAGACTTTCAGGTGCAGGATACAAATGGTGTCAGTTGGTCATGCTTATGATGCACCTATATGCTTTTTGTTATTGATTACTTTTGACATTGCACAGCGATAAAAATGACAAATAATAAGTAAATAATAAATCGTTGCTTTTTTAACTTACATTTGGTATTTATATCATTTGCTGTTAGTTTTAACCCAGATTCTCGACACTTAATATAGGTCCCCAGTTCAGCAAAACAGTGAAGCACATGCTTAACATTAAGTCTTGACTTCAAAGAAACTTAACCACATGCTTGAGTGCTCTGCCATAGACATAGCCATGACTTCCAAAGCAAGTTCTATCTAATCTAAGTATTCCTTCACTCTCAGAATTTCTCTGTTCCTCAGTGAAGGCATGGAGAAGAAGGTTCTTACTTGGCCCTAGCTCTCCAGCAATTTCTTTCCTTCTGTTCTGTTTGAGCCAGATTCTGATACCCTTATTCATGCTGAGTAGTATTCTTGTGATAATAGGGCCTACAAATTTACTGTATGGTTAGCTCAACTGTAAAAAGTATGTGAAAGTTCATAAAATGTCACAATAACAAATGTTGATGGGGAAAAGGTACAAAAAGAAGACAGAAATACTGAATTAGTCTAAACAAAAAGGCCTACTGATATAACTTAAGGACTGGGTTAAGATCACGCTTAGTAAACAAGAAAGTGTGGGTCTGGAAATCAGCAAACCAAAACTGGTGTGTCAGAAACTAAGCCTAAGTGGTGGACAAAATAATGAGGGGATGTGCTATTCCATCACTTCCATCTCTCCCTTTTATGGGTCCTTAAAGAAATACAGAAGGAACAGATGGATGCTACTGAAGCAATTGTCCTTGCTATCAGCCTCACCATCTCCTGGGACCGCCTGTCTTCTTCATTCTAATCCTGAGAGATGTCCTGACCAAACCAGGACAGAGAGAAGCGCCCAGATAACATTACCACCTCTACCAGTTCCATCTGAATCCAAAACACCACCCTGGATGAAATGGAATTGGACTTTAACAACAACAGCTCCAGTCTAACTCAACTATCTTCTTCTCTCCCCCTCACCCCCAAGACAGTTATTACCATCTTTGATACCGTCTAAGAGACTGTCAAACATGGGGGTTTTCCTTCTAAAATCTCTCCCCAGATAACAGGAAAGGGAACAAGGGATGTTGTTAAAATGAAAGTCATATTTAATGCTTTAACTGTTTTTCCTGTTCTAAAAGTGTTGGCAGGACACTTGGTTCTGATATACTATAATTGACCCATCCCTACAGGCCTTCTGAACATGAGAAGCCAGTTCTAAAGGGTGTCTTGCTCAGGACACACAGAACTGTGCTACTACTCTGCTTCAGCAGGACTGAGCTTTGCTGCTGCTAAGCGGTGTGTCAGTTTGCTAACACACCAGCTTGTTTAGCTTGCCAGCAAACTCTTCAGGACTCTGTCAGTCCAAACCTTGCCTTGCAGGTAACAGTCAGTGAGCCCAAATTTCAGAGTTCCCCAGACACTTAATAAAGGTCCCAATTCAGCAAAACACTTCCTGGTCCAGTCCCTTTCACTGGACACTCACAGAAGTTAATATGTTTTTCTCCCTTCAAAGACATAGTGTACACACCAGCCTGTCAGATTAGGTGAGAACTCACCCTCCACTGTTAATACACAACAATGGAATGGTCTTGTAATAAAACAAGAATGAGTTTATGAATAGAGAGGGGGTATTTAAGTGATACTAAGCAAGAATCCCGGAGACAGGTGTGGTTATAGATAAAACACAACAAAACACGCTTCCTAATTACTACAATTCAATTTTAACAAGTTACAATCTTTGTCTAAGCAAGTTTCTCACTTACATCAAGTTTCTAGTTCTCTTGCCTTTCAAGCCAAGAGGATCCAGGTTTCAGAGGCTCAAAGGGTGCTGTCCCCTAAAAGATGGATAACTCAAATGTCTTTTTGCTCCCCTTATATTACTCATAGTCCATTGTCTCTGTGTGAAAAGCCAGGAAGGTTTCTTGGGGTGCAGATTCTGTCCCCAAGCATGATTGTTGAACAGTCTTCTACCCTGTTCATTTCACTTGATGGATTTTTTACCGTTTATGTAAATATACTTTCATTGTTCTCTGCCTGTAACCAAACAGGCTAGACAAGTGAATGCACATTCCTTTGTCTAGTGCTGGCTGGTTTTATGCTGTGCCACCCAAATACATTTTAAGAACATATTTCCAGCACATATCTATAACTCGTTATGCACAACACTTACCTACATCACACAGTGTTTTTAGGGACCATTGTGTCAACAGTTTATATATGATACCTTACATAACATCCTTGGGATATATATTATGACAACAGTTTGTTGAGACAATGAGTCTGTCAGGCCTGAGTGAGTTACAGTATGGGGCCCCTTTGCCAGTTGGTATTCAGGGGCTCCCAAGGCCACACCTAATCAACCTGGTTTCCACTTGACTGCACACAAACACATGTGCATTCAGTTCTAGCACACCATAGATTGTGATAGGAGAGATATATACAAACCTATTGTTGCTGGATTTAAATATGCAAACCAACCTGTTCTCATAAACTCTGCCATTTGTGAACACAACTAATAGCATGCTCATGAGGCCATTATTTAGAAAATTTAAGTCTAGGGACAGCTAGATGAAAAAGGCAGAGCCACAATCCAATAATGGGATAAATTTTGCCCTCAGTTATATCTGTGCAACTTCTCTGACTTCATGGAGTTTGCACAGGTGTAACTGAGAGGATAATAGACACCAGGGAGTTTTTATCACAATTATCTGGGGTCTTTGTATCTTTCTCTGGGTACTGGAAGTCTAGAGTTCTTTGACTAGGATAGTCTTCAAGGCTATAGAAACAGTTTGATTTCACAATTATGAAAATTCAGGTTTTCCCTAACCTGAAATTTGAACCTATATTTAAACTTGGGTTTATCTGGATTTAGTTGCCTCCAGTAATATTGACTGGGTTATTTTTGTGAAGTGGCTTTGAAGCTACCAATTTTATAAGGACATTTCTGGAACTCACAAGAGCAAAAAACGGACGGTACAGAAATGTTAATCCATTGGTATTCAAGTCTTTAAGTCTGTATTCACTGATAACATGACCTTTGTATTTTCTATTGACCATCAGAATCATATTCAATATAACACTATATTTCAATATTAATGCATTAAATCACATAACCATGCCATATGTTAGCTACTTTGTTTCATTTTTTTCTTAAATTATACTAGAGGGTTCACATTGGAAAGAATGTGAAATCTGTCCTTGAAAACTTGTAACTAGATCTTTATAAATATTACAAAAACAATATTTTTGCATTAGTATGGTGAACAAGTAGCAAAGAGTCTGAAGAATATAAATTGAATGTTTTCTAGAAGAATTGGAAAAGGTTAAAATTCATCATTTTAACTGATAGGCTTTCTTTGGGAAATAACTGATGCAAAGAATACAAAATACTATGTTAATTTTGTGTTCTTACCCAGTGTATTTCCTTGAAAAACAATATATTTCCAATAATAAAACACATTTTTTGCATTCAGTCTAGGTTTAAAATTCTCAGATGTTTTTGTCTTCATACACAAATACTAACTTTCTTAATTAAAAAGGAAATCTGTTTATGTGAATGATAATGTCTTTGTCCATTTCAGAAGGCATCATACTATGAGATATATTGTAATTTAGTCCTTTTTAGGAATAGAATTAACATAGCCACCATATATTTAATTGGTTGAAAGCTGGTTGCTAACTACCTAATTTGCTACCACGGTTTCTATAGTGATTTTCAGGCTCTAACAAGCTAGTGACTACATCATGAAAAAAATGAATAAATACAATTTATGCTAGAAGTATTACTTATTATTTAAATAACAGTGGTACCTACAGGCTCCATTATGCCAGGCACTGTACAACAACTGATAAGCAATAGCTTCTCTCCTGAAGTGTTTATAATGTATATAGACAAGAAAAAAAGTTTTATTCATATTTTATAGATGAGGAACAGAGATATTAAGTGACTTTTCCAGGCTCACAGAGGAAAGTTGCATTAGAGTGAGGAATTGTACCCAGATCTCTTATGTCCCCCTTCAGTGCTTTAACCACGAGACCATCTTTTCTCTCAAGCAACTCACCTCCATTTAGTTGTTACTAAAACTACAGATTAATCTGTTATATTGATGGCCTGAGATTGACCCCAGTTTGGGTAAGTAAATAAGGTATTAATTTTGGGGGGAAACTAATTCTCTGTCAATACCCCTGCCCATATCTGACTCTCAACTTAAGGCATTTTGTGTAGTTTGTGATGGAAATCAGGTTTTTAATTTATTTGCTGAGGTATAAATTACTACTCCAACTAGCTTGTCACAGAGCAGAGAATTTAGGGTCCAATTTTCAGATTTCATTGGGAGCTATGAGTGCTCGGCATCTCTAAAATCAAGACTGATATTAATTCAACATGCCTTGAGGATGAAGCTCATCTAGGTGCAATGACAACACATAAGACTTTCTTCACTACATAAATATTGCCATTTTGCACGGATAAGCAATCCCTTGTTCACCATGAAGGACCCCTGTATAGGCCAACAAAGGCTGACACAAATGAAGCCATCAGGGCAGGTCCAGGGAGGAGTTCCTGGATCTGTTCAGATTTGTGAGGATTGTGTTGTCACCCCCTGGTTTGGGAGCTAATTCTGTTTTCTTTAATCCTCCTCTGTTCACACACACCCTCCTCAAACCCCCTCCAAAATTCACCACAAAAAGCACATTTACTCTGGGCATGTGCCTGTGTGTATTTCACCCCATACATTTCCTATGGATTACAAATTACTCTTGCTACTTGTACACCTTTCTCATTTTCTTCCTTTCTGTAGTCTATTCAGGTAAGGGTTTTCATTGTCCCTGTACCCACTTTATTCTGAATAACTGGAGTATATGAAAAAGCAAAACTCACAAAAGAATGACTTGCTAACATTGCTGCCACTGCTGGATTTGAATTTTAAAGCCATCACACAAGAATGCTGTTAACATTTATCCTACTCTCTGTGGGCTGACAAATTAAAATATTACTTGAAGACTCTGACCAGTTTCTGCTTCAATGTATCATTTTGATTGATGTCCTCTATTAATACCAGTGATGCTAGTTAGCTTTAAGACCCCCCCAAAGGCTAGTTGACTAGTTAAAACTCCAAATGTACCTCATGCCAGCTGTTTAGCCTCCTGAAAGTTTTGCTGAGACTGACAGAAGACCTTATCAATCATTACAATTAAGTGCTTTATGACTGCCCATTCTAAGGCAAGTCAGTTGAAGTGCCAGCTGCTATTTTGCTTTTAAAACTCACAGGTCTGTTTATCTAAGGCAGCTATTTAACATTTGAAATGATGTTTTCTTTACAAGGGAGTGTGATGGGACTGATGAAAAACAACTTTTTGTTTTAATAATCAGCAATTTCTGTTATGTGATATAAATTTTGCAGTGCTCAGGGCCCTTTACAAATCAAAAGGAATCCAACTAAAACAGTAATTAATGTCAAATGATGACTCACAAAAGGCCCTATTTAATTAAAAAGTTCTGATCTTTGATTTAGCCTCATCACCTGTTCTTGTGATTGCAAACTGTTGTCTGCAAAGAGAAAGTAATTGGGGACATAGTCTATTACAGGGATCGGCAACCTTTGGAATGCAGCCTGCCAGGTAAGCCCTGTGGCAGGCCGGGCAGGTTTGTTTACCTGCCACATATGCAGGTTCAGCCGATCGCAGCTCCCACTGGCCACAGTTCGCCATTCCAGGCCAATGGGGGCTGCGGGAAGCGGCACGGGCCGAGGGGTTTGCTGGCCACCGCTTCCCGCAGCTCCCATTGGCCTGGAACGGCGAACCGCGGCCTGTGCGAGCTGCGATCAGCTGAACCTGCAGGTAAACAAACCATCCTGGTCAACCAGCAGATTTCCCTGATAGGCCACATGCCTGAGGTTGCCAATCCCTGGTCTATTGTCTCTCCTAACTGACACCTGCTAATTGTCTCAGCAGAAGTTAGCACCGGTTTCATTTAAAAAGTTAAAATGTATACTTTAAGTTTGACTTTCACATTAATGGCAGCTTCAACTCCCTTCGACAGTATAAAATATATAACCCGCTCTGTACCTCTCCTACTTCTGAATTTAGCTCCACCAGTCTGGAGCTTCCCAACAGGATTATTGCCTGGAGTGAAATGCTCACTTGATTGAAATTAATGGCAAAACTTCCGCTTACTTCAGTGGGGTCAGGAGTTCACCCCAGGAATGCATATGGAGAGGGAAGGTGCCTTGTCCCGCATCTCCTCCTCTGTGCACCACAGTACAACTTAGCCTGTGGTTTGCTAACAATTCATTATCAGAGCTGGGTGTAGCACTCATGAGTTGATGGTTCCAGACCTCAGGTCACTCTACTAGATTTCTCTCTAGCCAGTCAAGATTATTTCTTAATTCCAGTTCTTATGCATTAGAAGTTTACCACTTTTTTACAAAGCCATATACACATAGGCATGATCCTCCGCAGCACAGCCAAAATTCCCACTGAAGTCAATGAGAGTTTTGCCTGCATAGGGATTGCAGGAAAAAGACACAAGTGGTATCTACTTCGTACACAAATAATTTTAAAATTTTGATGTGTTGAGTGGAGCACTCCAGAGAAGTTTGCCTCCATTGTTTTTGATGGCATGCACTGTAGAGTCATGCATAATTAAACAGTACTCGTACAAGGTGAAGTTTGTCCTATAACATCTTTGAATTTTTTTTATCGTCTCTCTCACACAGCAGATTTTGACATCTCCACCTCCAAGACTACTTCCTTGGGCACAATCATTTTCAACTTTCTATCAATCTTAAACATAGTTTGCCTCAGTCTTTATTTCTGGAACATACATGTACTTTAAATAATATAGTAGATGATGTATTGTCATTGCATTGCCTGGTGTGATAGGGAGTGGAGTGATAGAGCATTAAATATCACACCTACATCTAGACTTTGGATGCCATATAATAAAAATTAGCTCTTCTACAGAATTTTTTAAAATCTGTCATTATTGAAGCATTATGCAAAGGAAGGTAACTATCATTCCCATTTTACAGATGCCGAAACTCAAGCATAGCAAGAGGCAGTGACGTGTCCAAGGTCATAGGGAAGATCCATGCTAGAGCCAACAACAGAGTCCACATCTCCATCTCCTTTATATATATAGCTTTTGTGATTTTTATTACAAACAAGGTGGCTGTAGCATGGAAGAGAGAAAGTAAATAAAAACAACAAGACTCTAAAGTAGATAATCCCTCCTCCCAGGCAGTCAAACTTCTAACTTTGGGGTCATCTTTGTCTTCTCCTTGACTTTCTATATTTCTTAAATACCAGGTCTGGCCAAAACCTGTTGTTTCTCTCTCTACAACATCCTCAGCATTCACCACTTCCTATTTGTCTCCACTGTTGAACTTCTGCCTCAGGCCCTCATTATTTTTCACCTACTGTGACCTGCTCTTGGCTTCTCTAACATTCTTCACTCTGATCTCCCTTTCCACTTCACTCAACACATTGCAGCCAAGGTTATCTTTCCGGGTCACAGCTCTGATCATATCACCCCATGGCTTGAGCATCTCTGCTGGTTTTCCATCTATTACAGTAAGTCAAACTTCTCATCCTTCCTCACTTTCAAGGCTGTGCATGGGGCCACTCCTGCGTACATCTTGCTCTCAGGTGCTGCTATATCTTTGCCCATCCACAATTAACACCTATTTAATCCTAATATAGATAAAGCAAATTATAGTTGTATTTTTGTACACTCTTCTGTACACTCTTCTCCCACTCAGGACTCCCTGTTTTTTCCACACCGTTCCCTGCAGCTGGAACACCTTCCAGTGTGCCAAGCAACCATACTTTCCTCCTTGAAGTCACTCATATAAATTAATTATTAAACACCTTCCCCTCACCTCCTAATCCTTTCATTTATATTGGGTTGTGAGGAAAGTATAAAAAATAAACAAACCTTTAGAAGTAAAAAGACACATACCAAATACACTGCTCAGCCATTTTGCTTTTATGGTGCATTCTTCCTCCCCTCTCCAATTTGTTTGTATTTTATGAGATTTATATTGTGAGTGCTTGGTACAAGAACCTTGTTTTCTTACATGTCTGTAAAGCATCAAGCATGTCAATGACACTGTATTAAATATGTAATAATAATTATGGACCTGATTCTGATTCTTTCTTCACATTGTATAGTGTCTCAGTCTATGAGTAACATACTCAAATGTGATTTGGATCAGTCTAAGAGAAGTAAACAACCAAGATCTCTCCAGATTCCCTTTCCTCCAGAATTAACCTTGGCCCCATCTAAACGAGGAGGAAAAAGTGTTTTAACTTGTAACTTAATGTGTGATAACTAACACATGTTAAGAGTCTTATATAGACAAGGCAAGTTACAGTTTTTAAACCTTAGCTGGTCAAGATAAATGCTAGGCTCTCCCTCTCCCCACCTCCATCACATAAGGTTTACCATAATCAGCCAACACATTTTAAAACTACAACTATAATTTGCTTTATCTATATCAGGATTAAATAGGTGTTAATTACCATATGCTAAAAATACACCTTTGATCCTGGTAAAGACAAGGCCCCAGATTGCTGGCTATCAGTTCCAAAGCTTTCTCAGTTAAGGACCCTGTTCCTTATCCCCCATCTGGCTTAACCCCTCCTAGAGAAGGGGCTTTTTTCTGGAAAATGGCCTTATTCTGGAGTGTTTGTCAACCAAACACAGCTACTGGTGCAGAGAAGCAGCTAAATTTAAAGGAAAGAAAGAAAAAGGGGTGCATGGAAAGAAAGAACAGAAACGGGGGAGATTAATTGAGCAAGGGTTTCTGCCATCAGTTCAACCTGTTTTCTCTCAAACTAGAAAGGAAATCTGGAAGGAAGGAAGGAAAAAAAATAAGAAAGGAACCAAAACAACAACAAAACCCTTTATTCTTTTGAGTTCTTTTAGATGGAGCCTCTTTATCTCACAAATCATTCCTGTGACTCAGTTATTAAGCATCTGGATTCTCCAATCTATTGTCAGCTAAATTAATGTCTGTGAATCTTTATCACTGACAATATTATAATATCAGAAGTATCAAAGGGCAACTGCTTTCAGTTTCATTGACAAAAGCAATGGGAAGTAGAAGCAAAACCTTGCAGCAGCAAATCATTAAATTATTCTGCTAATAAAAATGTGGCATTTGATTCATTCTTTTTAATTTAGAAATCATGATAACCAAACAGAAGAAATCAAAATGCCTAGTGACACTAGGTTTGCCTCTTGAAATATAATTAGGAACTTGATTAATTAACAATAACATTCCTCAAACTGTTGTATCATGTCAGTTACGTAGATGACTTATATGAGTAAAGCAGGTTGCTAAAATTTGTAGATCTGATGCTACTGTAAAAAAATCAGAGAAAAAATACTGAAGTAATTTTATCATGATAATTGGAGAAATATTAAACATGGAGAAACGGTAGATCATAAAATGATCCAAAACTTAATCTCCTCAGATGTTTAACATATGATTATTCTCTGTTGATCACTATTTGCCTAAATTAAAATATGCTTTAACGTGATTTGTGACTTACACCACATGCATTTAAAGACCTGGACCTTCTATAATATATACCTGCTTGTAGTCTATCTAAAAGTACTAAAAGAAAATGTTTAGCATTCTTTCTTTTAAATATAGTCTCAAATCCATAAATATTTTGACACCTAAAATTGACTAGCACACTTTTTTAACCTCTTAAATTCCATGAACACCTGTTAGCTTTAGTGCACTGATCCTTTAAAAAATTTATCAGGGACTCTGCTCCCCACTTTGTGGTGCTAGTGAGTCAGTGTGGATAGTGAGCAACAGTCTAAATATTTTGACTGAAAGTCTCTTATTTGAAAGACAATTCATAATCCGTTAGAACAGTTTACTCTTTCTTTTTCAGCGTATCTCTGTATCAAATCAGAGTAATATTTCAGCAAATATATGTACATACTTAATTTTAAATAATTTACTTTACCTTTTACTGAGATAACTTTACTCTATGCATTGTTTTACTCTGGTTGATATGTTAGGGATCTTATAATTTATTGACTGCAGACTTTATTAGTGTTTTATTTGCCTATACTAACTTTAAAAAAAAACATGTATTTTCAATGTCAACATTCCTGTTCCTGCTGCCATGGAAATCAGTTACAAAACTCCCACTGATTTCAATGAGAGGAAGATAATACTCCATGTTGACAGCTTAAGATATTTGTCCCCAAGATTTTGCATGATAATGAGCTGCACATATGTATTCAACGAAAATGACTCTAAATTATTTACTTGACTGTAAATAATACAACATGCAACTGGAAATGAATAATCATGTATGCTTTTTCACATAGTGTAGCACGGACAGTATCAATGGTAAAATAAGATTCTTTAATCTTTGATTTATTTATTGTTTATATCAGGGATCGGCTACCTTTGGCACGCGGCCCACCAAGGTAAGCCCCCTGGCAGGCCGGGCTGGTTTGTTTACTTGCCGCGTCCACAGGTTCGGCCGATCGCACCTCCCACTGGCCATGGTTCGCTGCTCCAGGCCAATGGGGGCTGTGAAAAGCGACGGCCACCACATCCCTCGGCCCGCACCGCTTCAATAACATCTGCATTCAATCATTCTTGTGACCTAAATGTACTTCAAACATTTCAGTCTCTGAACACTGGACATAAGAGATGTTCGCATCAGTGTTGTGGTCTTGTATCAATTCTATTCTATATAAGTTCTTATACAATGGTCATCACTATCATATGTGAGCGGCTTGCAGTGGTGCATTAAACAATCTAACATCTGTTCTCTCCTCCTCTCCCCAGGGGAAGAAGTATGTGCAGTGTAATATTTTGTTCAGGATTTTTTAAAAATTTATAAACACACATGTTTCTCTGTTGCAGGTCAAAAAATGCACCTTGCACTTTCAGTGAAAGGTGGTGAAGTTTCTGGTGGTCCTTAGTTTCTGGGCAAGTTCATTCTTCAGTCTTGGACTGACCCCTGAGGAAGTTCCATCTCCTGCACAGATGAGCTTTACCCTTAGTGCAAAAAATTCCATTGTGCCAGAGGAGTGAAGTTGTCAACCACAGTCTTCATCTCAGGACTTTAGACGATCTTTTAGATACCTGGTACAAGTAATTGAATGTCTTCAAGATAAGAACTGAGACCTTGAACTTGATTTGAAATTCTATAAGAAGCCAGTGTAGAGAGTGGAGGACAGCTCTGATGGATTCTCAGAAGCCAAAGCTGCCAAGACACACTCCAGAGTTTTGTACTAGTTGGAGTTTTCTAAGAACTGAAGGCTCCAGGTATATTGCCGTGCTTTAGTCCCGCCGAGGGGTGGCAAGGCATGAATAGTTGAGGCCAGTGCCTTTGATTCCCAGGATGAGATCCAGTCTCTTAGCCAGTCAGAGATGGTGAATCAATATACTTTGCATTTTGAAGTTAAATTAACTAATCTTCTTCAGTAACACTTTAAACTCAAGTTCCCAAATATGCATTTAATTTAAAGTTAATAACACAGTTATAAATTAGTTATTAAGAAACACAGAAGTTTAAGGATAGATACAAACTAATTACACAGTCCTTAAATCTGAATATATGTATAAAATAACTACCCTACTTTGATGAATATACAGTGACTTATTACATCCAAATTAAACTTCTATAATTTAAACAGAACTTTAATTTTAAATGTTACCCCTTTTTATTAAACTGTACTTTCCTTCTTTACACTGCAATGGAGACATCTCTTGAATATGCACATCAGTGAATTACCCAAAGTTAGAAATCCTAAACAGTTATACACAATACATTAAAACCAAGTGCACAATATACATTTTCAGACTGATTTTATTTACAATGCAAATCTTAACTTGGACTGCATGTTAAGATGTTATTTCTGCTAACATTTTAAGATGTTATAATAAAATGAAGCAGTATAGCAGTTCATTTATATTAATTTCTTTAAATTCTAAACTCCTGGGGCAGCAGCCAGGAATTCTTCTCTTTCTTGGGTAGAACCAAACACTATTTTGGTACTTAACAAATAATAACTAGTGATAGGAACACTAACTAGTGCAAATAGGTACATGCTTTTCTCTTTTTCAATTTTTTTAAAAAACAACAACATTGCTATTTGGGTATTGTTAATTTACTCTTGTTTAGTTTAGAGCACAAAACAAGATAACATTTAAGACCATGAAAAGAAAAGGAATACTTGTGGCACCTTAGAGGCTAACCAATTTATTTGAGCATAAGCTTTCATGAGCTACAGCTCACTTCATCGGATGCATACTGTGGAAAGTGTAGAAGATCTTTTTATATACACACAAAGCATGTATATATGTGTGTATATATATGTGTGTATATAAAAAGATCTACACTTTCCACAGTATGCATCCGATGAAGTGAGCTGTAGCTCACGAAAGCTTATGCTCAAATAAATGTGTTAGTCTCTAAGGTGCCACAAGTCCTCCTTTTCTTTTTGCAGATACAGACTAACACGGCTGTTACTCTGAAACCTGTCATTTAAGACCATGATTTTCAGAAGTGACTAGTGATTTGGGTACCTCACATTTGGGTATCCAGCATAAGACATCTTAAAGGGACCTGATTATCAGAACATGGGTGCTAGGCAATTTCTGAAAATCAAGTCCTTTTAAAGTGTCTTATTTTGGGCAGTCAAAAGTTAAGGCATCTAAAATGACTAGATGCTTTTGAAAATCTTGGCCTTAATTTTGGGGTATGTTTTCTTTTAAAACTTACAGTAAGGGTTACTTTTTAAAAGGCTGTTTCACCTTGGTTGTTCATTTGGTGCTGGTTTTCACTACTGTAGTCTAATAATTTATGACAAGATTGTAACATAACAGTTTGCCTGGAGTAAGGGGTGGTGCATAGCAGCACCACTAGAGTAGATTGGGCAAGATTTCTAGAGACACAATCCCCCCTGACTCCTACTGCTCTGCACAGGTAGCTGACACCTCCATCTCAGGTCAGTTCACCCCAGCTGGCCAACATATTGAGGGAGTAGAACCAAAGCTCCATCTGTTCCCTGGCCAAGGCCCAGGAAGTGGGTCAGCAGCCTCTGCTGGGACCCATGATGCAGGTAGCCAATGCAAAGGAGTGAGCTCTTGAGCCTCCTTACTCTCCTTCACATTGTCTAAAGGGCATCAATTTAATTGATGATTACACAGTTAAGAGCAATGTTGAGGCCTCAATTTAGCATACAAATAGTCAAATTAAGCAGTTATCTGATATACAATTACCCTAATAGGGCCATATTAAAAAGGGCTCGAGAGGTGATCCTGGCAATTACAGACCGGTAAGTCTAACATCAGTACCGGGCAAATTAGTTCAAACAATAGTGAAGAACAAAATTGTCAGATACACAGAAGAACATAAATTGTTGCGCAAAAGTCAACAACGTTTCTGTAAAGGGAAATCATGTCTTCCTAATCTATTAGAGTTCTTTGAAGGGGTCAGCAAACATGTGGACAAGAGGGATCCAGTGGACATAGTGTATTTAGATTTCCAGAAAGCCTTTGACAAGGTCCTTCACCAAAGGCTCTTATGTAAATTAAGTTGTCATGGGATAAGAGGGAAGATCCTTTCATGGATTGAGAACTAGTTAAAAGACAGGGGACAAAGGGTAGGAATAAATGGTAATTTTTTTAGAATGGAGAGCGATAAATAGTGGTGTTCCCCAAGGGTCAGTCCTAGGACCAATCCTATTCAATTTATTCATAAATGATCTGGACAAAGGGGTAAACAGTGAGGTGGCAAAGTTTGTAGACAGTACTAAACTGCTCAAGATAGTTAAGACCAAAACAGACTGTGAAGAACTTCAAAAAGATCTCACAAAACTAAGTGACTGGGCAACACAATGGCAAATGAAATTGAATGTGGACAAATATAAAGTAATGCACATTGTTAAAAATAACCTCACCTATACACACAATACGATGGGGGCTAATTTAGCTACAACTAATCAGGAAAGAGATCTTGGAGTCATCGTGGATAGGTCTCTGAAGACGTCCACGCAGTGCACAGCAGCAGTCAAAAAAGTGAATGGGATGTAAGGAATCATTAAAAAAGAGATAGAGAATAAGACAGAGAATATCTTATTGCCCTTTTTAAATCCATGGTACTCCCACATCTTGAATACTGTGTACAGATGTGGTCTCCTCATCTCAAAAAAGATATACTGGCGTTAGAAAAGGTTCAGAGAATGACAACTAAAATGATTAGGGGTTTGGAACGGGTCCCATATGAGGAGAGATTAAAGAGGCTAGGACTTTTCAGCTTGGAAAAGAGGAGACTAGGGGGATATGATAGAGGTATATAAAATCATGAGTGGTGTGGAGAAAGTGAATAAGTTATTTACTTGTTCCCATAATATAAGAACTAGGGGCCATCAAATGAAATTAATGGACAGAAGGTTTAAAACAAATAAAAGGAACTTCTTCACACAGCGCACAAGCAACCTGTGGAACTCCTTGACTGAGGAGGTTGTGAAGGCTACGACTATAACAGGATTTAAAAGAGAACTAGATAAATTCATGGAGGTTAAGTCCATGAATGGCTATTAGCCAGGAGGGGTAAGGAATGGTGTACCTAGCATCTGTTTGTCAGAGGGTGGAGGTGGATGTCAGGACAGAGATTACTTGATTATTACCTGTTAGGTTCAATCCCTCTGGGGCACCTGGCATTGGCCACTGTCAGCAGACAGGATACTGGGCTGGATGGACCTTTGGTCTGACCCAGTATGGCTGTTCTTATGTTCTTATATTGGACAAAGGGCCTGATCTTGCAAGTGCTAAGCAATATCAACTCACTGAAGGTTTGGGCCCCACAGGATTCTTATCCCCATAAGAAGATGTCATAAATATCAAGGGAAGGGTAAACCCCTTTAAAATCCCTCCTGGCCAGAGGAAAAATCCTCTCACCTGTAAAGGGTTAAGAAGCTAAAGGTAACCTCGCTGGCCCCTGACCTAAATGACCAATGAGGAGACAAGATACTTTCAAAAGCTAGGAGGAGGGAGAGAAACAAAGGGTCTCTCTCTCTGTTGGTATGCTGCTTTTGTTGGGGATAGAACAGGAATGGAGTCTTAGAACTTTTAGTAAGTAATCTAGCTAGGTATGTGTTAGATTATGATTTCTTTAAATGGCTGAGAAAAGAATTGTGCTGAACAGAATGACTATTTCTGTCTGTGTGTCTTTTTTGTAACTTAAGATTTTGCCTAGAGGGATTCTCTATGTTTTGAATCTAATTACCCTGTAAGGTATCTACCATCCTGATTTTACAGGGGTGATTCCTTTACCTCTATTTACTTCTATTTCTATTAAAAGTCTTCTTGTAAGAAAACTGAATGCTTTTTCATTGTTCTCAGATCCAAGGGTTTGGGTCTGTGGTCACCTATGCAAATTGGTGAGGATTTTTACCAAACCTTTCCCAGGAAGTGGGGTGCAAGGGTTGGGAGGATTTGGGGGGGAAAGACGTGTCCAAACTACGTTTCCCAGTAAACCCAGTTAGAGTTTGGTGGTGGCAGTGGATATTCCAAGGACAAAGGATAAAATTAATTTGTACCTTGGGGAAGTTTTAACCTAAGCTGGTAAAAGTAAGCTTAGGAGGTTTTCATGCAGGTCCCCACATCTGTACCCTAGAGTGCAGAGTGGGGGAGGAACCTTGACAGAAGATTAAGTGAAGCTTCATGCACATAAATGGACTGTATTGCAGCTACAAACGTCAAACTTTTTCCAAACCTCATGCTCTGGACAGCCTTGCATTTTTGCTAATTGGTATGTTTTTCTTTAAAAAGTGAGAATCCTAACCTTTTACTTGACAGATATGTGGATAAAATGCCACATAACATTTTGAAAGCTTATCTACTGTATGCTGTTTACCAGCTTTATGTTGGACCTCACACAGGAGGATACAAATGAAAAAAGTCCACAGACACAAAACTATCACCTAAATGGTTGAAATAAATGTGTACACTACTAGTGAATGGTTTTCAACTATGTAAAAGTGCTAAAATACTGCTGTGCTTGTAAAAATGACTATAAAAATGGTTCATTTTTACTCAACAGCTCTATTCCTTGTTTTTATTCACCATTCTGTCTGTTGATTTTAGTGACAAAAATAAGATGTCTTACTGCTTTTTTTCCTCATGTTACCGCTGCAGCTAGAAAAGAGTAAATAAGATTTTATTCCTTCCTGAGGATTAGCCACTGAATTGTTTACAGTGTTACAATCAGTTATACCTGTGCAAATCTGCTAAAGCCATACGGTTGGAATCAGTAAAGGAATACTTTGAAATTGAAGACAATAGGGTTTGCACAGGGTGTAACCAAAAGCCTAATCCGGGTTGCAGAACTTTTAGTACATGATGCATGAGAAAGAAAGAACCAAGTGTGACTCCTAAAGGAGTTTGTAAGGCTTACAGATAGGAGAGAAAAAAATGTTACCTGTTAACCAAGGAAAATGTATATGAAAATAATTGAGATGATGGACAGACAAAAAAAAATCCATAATTTCATCTTCTTTTCCAACTACCACTCTCCCTTCTCCCTTTTATATCCAAACTCACAAAAAATGGCTTCTACATTCACTGTATGGGGATCCTTTCTTTCAGTTCCATCCTAAGCACTTTCTAATATGGCTTCACCCCTCTATACTCTATTGAAACTTCTCTCAACGAAGTCTCTAATGACTTCTTCACAACAAAATCTCAGCGCCTGTACTCTAAGGGTGAAATGGCTTAAGGATCAGCTAAGGGTAGCATTCCCTATCTGTGACTGACTTCATTGACATCAGTGTATATTACACTGGACTGTCTAATAAGTTGATTCCTTGCTAACTCTATTAATTCACAGATTCTAGATAATAAAATTTGGAACCACTGCTTTCACCATGTTTCTTGTGTCCATGTCTTCTTCCTGACAGTGTATGATCAAAAGAGAAAATTACATATTTTACATGCCATCAGGAGCTTATTATTAACTTTGCTAGCTAGTTGTCTCTGTAAATATGAACTCATCTGAGAAATACTGAAAGTTTCTGTTTGCAGTATTAGCAATTTAGACTAAAACCAGGCTTACACCATTAACTGGTACAGTATTTAATAATCACTACTAGTAAAGTTCATTTTTATAAGAGTCAGCAACACATACAATTCACCAGCTGAAATATGTAGTGTGATGGAAATACACATTCAGACGCCAAGACTGAAACCACTAAACTAAACTATGGAAACACCTTATTTTTTTAATCAGAGAGTAGAAATGGAAGGAAGAGTTTTTGTGACTCTACCTACTATAGATTCTAGATTTAATAGTGGACTTATTTTTAAGGGACATACATTTATATCAATGGATTTTGATATGCCTAATAAGTGTACTCATTGTAATACAATATTATAAACTTACATACATATGAGTATACTGCATGTATGTATTTGAATATTATTACATTAAAAGCTATTTTGGAAAGAATGTTACTGTGGCAAAATCAAGCACTCAAAAATTAGGAAATGCCAAAATTAAGATTGCTCAAGCAATGCTAATTCGGCCCCCTCAGGCGTATGCATTATGACATAGTCTTTAATGACATGATCACATTCTTTTTTCCAGAGGATTCTTGCATCATTCTGTGAATGGGTAATTATTTAATATTTCTTTTTATCCTCCTAATCAATATGCATAGCTCAGATCTTATTTACTGCCCATTATTCAAATGCTGTACTGAATACAAAATTATTTTCCTGATGGGCTTTTCTATGATGATCTCACCATAGTATCCAAGTGTTTCACAAGGATGATTGAATTCATCTTCACAACACTCCTGTGTGATTATCCCCATTTCACAATTAGGGAACTGAGCAACAGATATAGTTAGGCCCAAAGTGTCAAAAGCGTGAGCCCAACTTAGGACACTTAGAGCCTTATTTTTCAGAGTACTTAGGATGGGATCCATAAAGGAATGTAGGTGTTACAACACTGAGTGTGATAGCACCTTTGAAGCATCTAGAAAATCACAGGAACACCACTGCAATCCACAAAACCAGGTTAGGTGCCCAGGTTCCCTATACAATGAATAGAGAGAGATAAGCATCTTAGAACCCACAAATCCAGCATGCTATGTGCTGAGCTGCCTGAGCTAGCCAATGGGAGATGGTGATGAAAGGGGTTTGTCATAGATCCTATCATTCTCCCAGAAAGAGGCACCTGAAACCAGGCTGCATGAAGCTGTCTATCTCTGCTCAGCAATCCACAAAATGGGAACCAGACACCTGTAGTCAGATAGATGAGGCACCTAAAGTGTTTCTTGTAAGAATGAGTTAGGCACCTGTCTTTGACCACACAATAGAGGTGGAGGTGCCTGCCTTGCAACTTTTAGCTGTGTGGTTATAGCACTTGCCTGGGGTGACCCAGGTTCAATCCCCACCTCTCTGCCAGAGGGGAGAAGAGAATTTGAAAAGACATGTCCCACTCTCAGGAGAGTGCTCTAACTATTGAGCTTTGGGATATTCCGATATGGGGCTCTCTCAATCTCTCCTCTTGAAGCTGTTCCACTGTGGATAAATAACGAAAGAGAGATTGAAGCAGGGGGACTGGACCAAGTTCTCCCACCTCCCATGTGAGTGTCCTACGCACTAGGCTACTGTATCCGTCTCGCTCTTTCTTGCCCAATGACTGTTCCGCTGTGGATAAATATGTAAATAGTCATTGGCCGAGAGAGAGAGAATTATCCTCAATGTGAGGAGGGTGGGAATGAGACATATATTTTCCCAGGGGGGTTCTCGGCTATTTGCTGGCAGCAGAGGAATGTAGACACTCAGGGGTCCTGGCAGGGAGCATAATATAGTGGTTATAGATCATTTTGTTTCGGTGCCCCCAGCCTGTCTCTGTCCTACTCTACTCCTATCCGCCTTCTAACCCAGTTCCCGTCTCTGCTCCTATTCGATTTCCCCACCTGCTTCGGCACCAGCCGCTCTTTTCCTATCCATCTCCTCCACCCTGGATTTTGCTTCCCTCCGCTTCTGCTCCTAACCAATCCACATTCACCTGAACTCCTACCATCCTCTTCCTGCACTTATCCACCCCTCACTCCTGACTTCCTCTTCTGCTGCAACTATCGGCTCCCTGCCCTTCCCCCAATGCTTCAGTTCCTGACCCTCTTCACCTATCTATCGAGGTTTAAACTGATGTAAAAATGTCCACATGCAAAATTACTTCAGTTTAACTTAGTTAACTTCTGTGTGTGTAGACCACGCCTTGGATAACTTCTTGCAAGATACTTCATTAAAATAAAGTAAAATTGGAAATTTAAATATATTATTTGAACTTTAGACATTATTTTGTTAACACACACGAAGAATTCTAATAGGCTACAGAAGCACCATTTTACTTTATAGAAGCTGTGCTAATTTGTCCTTACAGGCTGATTCAAAGCCCACTGAAGTCAATGGAAAGATTTTCGTGGGCTTTGGAGCAAGTCTTATATCATGTTAATCTAGGTGTTTTGTAATTCTATTTTTAATTGTAATTTCAACTAATTTCCTGGTATTGAAGTAAGGCTCACTAGACTATAATTCCCTGGATCACCCTTACAGCCTTTTTAAAAGATAAGTGCATTTACTACCCTCTAATCCTCTGATATAGTAACTGATCTTAATGAGTGCATATTTTATAGCAGCTCAGTCATTTAATTTTTAGATTCTTTCAGAATTCTTGATGTCTATCATCCAGACCAGGTGACTTTTTGATCTTTAGTTTGTCAGTTGCTCTTTTGACACCACATTCTATGTAGTACCTCATCTTTGTTATGTGAAAAGAGTAGGTCTGGGGTAGATATCTCCGCAATATCTCTGGTAAAGACTGCTGCAGATAAAGCATTTAATTTCTCTGCAATGTCTTGATATCCTTTAATTGTTCCGTTTGCTACCTGGTAATCCTGCAGACCCACCAATTCTCTCACAGTCTTTCTGATTTTGATATACTTAATAACATATTGGTTTGTAAGTGTTTGGCTATTTCTGTTCAATTATCTACAGGTACTTTGCTCCTCAAATTCCCTCTTAGGCCTCCTAATTTTCACTTTACTTGCAGTAGTTTATGTTCTTTTCTGTTAGTTTCACAATGATTGGATTTCTACTTTCTGAAGGATACCTTTTAGACTGAAATAACCTAAATCTTGAACCTTGCCATTTAACCATAATGATTTTCTCCTTCCCATCCTACTTTCTTTTTTAGTTTAGGGATATGAATGTCTTCTATCACTGTTATGATATGTTTAAGTGGCCCCCATGCAGAGACTAAGCATTTTAATTTCAATACTTTTGATTTAAGGTCTTTTTGACTAGTTTCCTGTCTTTTTAAATTGAAATAAAATAAATCCTTCTTTCTCAGGATAGGGTCACCAAGACCTAGTGTTTGGGATGAATCCTTACTCCAAAGATTTTGAACTTTGTTACATTGTGGTCACTATTATTTAACAGTTCAATTAAAGTTACTTCTTGAAGCAACTGCTGTCTGTTACCTTAAAACGAAGTTGAGAATAGTCCTGCTTTTGTTTGTTCTAAAACCAAAAAGCAATAATTTCAGGTGTCAAGAAATTGATTTTCTAAATCTTGTCCTCTTGTGCCATTTGACCAGTTCATATGCAGGTAGCTGAAGTAATTTATTATTGCCATTTTATTGGACTCAGTTTGTCTTGTTGTTCATCCTCAACACTCAATGTATTTTTTCAGATCAGGAGGCTGGTTAGTATAATCCTCCTAGTATTTTTGTATTCTTATGTCCTGAGAGTTATATCCACATAGTTTATCTCTTTATGGTCCTCTCTACTCAGAAATTTTATCTCACAAAATATTTCTAATAGTTTTTTTTCCCCCACTAAACATGTGGCATATGCAGAATACATGATGGTGTGGTGCACTACAAAGGTGTTATTGGCACTCATTTGCAATGACCTTCACAACTCTCTTGTGGCTTCTCCACACATGAGTAATGCACCTATTACAAATTAATGCAGATAAAACCTTTATAACACTCTACACAGTCATTTAATATATGCTACATATTTGACAGAAATAAATATTTTAGAAATATCTGCGAGTTGTTAAACAAACAAAAATTATACTATTTGCACATATGGATTGAAATCAATAAATGGCTTTTCATGGCTATAAATTGCATGGCAGAACAAACACCAGAAAGGGAGACAGATGTTTTAAAGCTGCTGAGCACCTAAGTCTATGAAATCAATGGAAACCACAGATAGTCATAGTTTCTGAAAACAAGGGGTGAAATACTACACCCACCACCTTGAAGTGGGATGGGATTTCACCTCAAACCACTTATGTCGGTGTTCAGATATGGATTTAAGGGCCTAACTTTAGGTACTCACATTTTGATATTTTTTTCCAAATATTCTACATGTGTATTTAGTGTAAATGGTATGTAGCTCTTTGGTGCTTTTAGGAAAATTTTCCCAGCAAATTTTGCTGGCAAAACTTCCACTGATTTGTATAGAAGTTTTGGCTGAGTAAGCGCTATAGAGTTTGCCCCTTATTTCAAGGTCCTGGGAGCTTATCCTCTGTGTGCCCTCAACTTCATTGACTTCAGGGTGAGTTGAGAACTGCTCAGCATGTAAAGTTGAATACTTAATTATATCAAATGGAAAGAGGCAATTGCTGAATTGGGGGGGGGGGGGAGAGAGAACAAATCCCCAAATGCATCTTATTTCAACTGAACATAAAAATTAGAAAGAAATCCTTTGATGCATATTACTCATCATATTCCATTGTAAAAGTGAAGTGACTATTTTGGCATGTTGGAACCCTACTGGTCCCTAACAGAAAGGCAAACTAGAGACAACATATGTACATAAACGGGCACCCACCCACTCACCCACAAGATGCCCCAAATGCAGTAGTACTGGCTCAGTACACTAGAGGGAGCTAGTACATAAATGCAATGAGACATTTTTTCATATTGACAGAGCATTTATGTCACATATTTCGATATCCTGCAGTATTTAATTTGGCAACGGTTGCCTAACTATATAATAATAACAGCACAAGACCAAAGGATGGGTGATACAAACCTGCTGAGACAACTGAGTATCTTTGTATCGATGTTCCACTTTACAAAATGTGTTGTTGATTCACGTCTTATTTTGGTAAATAAAAACAGACTAGTTGTAGCAGACAGCCATACACACTGAGCTTTCATCAGCCAGTCAGAATCCTCCTTTCAGAAATCCCAGTTTATAAATATACCATATATATAGTGTCTCTCTTTGGCACACAGACTATGTGTACGTTTCAGTTTAGTGATTCCACACTGTAACTGATAGATAGATAGATAGATAGATAGATAGATAGATAGATAGATAGATAGATAGATAGATAGATAGATAGATAGATAGATTTTACACAGCATTAGTTTCATAATGGTTAGAAGCAGAATCATTCTGCATGGCAAACTAGCCATTTTAAAGCTACAAAGGGGTCTTAGGATTGGGAAGAGCTCTAGCAAGGACACTGATTTGAATATATAAATGTAAAATATGTACTCTGAGTTGAATGATATTGATGGACATAACTAAAAAAAAGCCTGAGTGTAATTTCATTGACTCAGGCAAAAAACCCCTCTCTCACCTGAATTTTTAACAAACTGCTCTAAAATAATTTCCAGAAGCCTCTTGTAATTGCTCTAGATTTTATTTTCTTTACTTCCTAAATGATTCATGTTACTCACTTACACATTCGCCATTCTCAATTTATAAACGGCAGCTTAACTTTAGAATTTATGAATTGAGATCAATACATTAGCAATCAAAACACTCACCTTTCTATTTCAATACATCATGCTTCCCTCCTCCTCCCCCAACTTTCGCCCGGGATGTCTGAACAGTAGTCGAAGTTTACAGAGCTCTCTCCCAGATGGCTGCTTTAAGAGGGAATATATGTGTAGAGACAGTAGTCCTAGTTTCGGTACTAAAACATTACTCCAGGAAAAGAAAGGGGTGACAGAGCACGCCAGGTACTTCTAAATATTGGTAATACTTGGATGCAAAAGAATCTTCTTGTGGACCAGAATCATTTGCAGAAGTGCCGAAATTGCCTATTCCAGTTGTTTACCACCGCATTGGCTTCCATAGGTACCACACAGCATTCGGACAAAGGTTCCTTTGTGCTTGATAAGATTTATATTTTGGTCATCTTGTGAAACCTGCCTACTGTGGTTAGGGTGGGGCCCGATTTCTAATGAAATGTTTAACGGACCTACAGAGAAGGCAGATATATTTGATTATCGCCTCTTGAGACACTTATTGATCAGTATGTGCTGGAAAAATTATAATATTCGGGTTATCTGTCATGCATTACTATATTAGTGCGTTTCAAATAATTGTTTATCAAGTGGCAACTCAAATGTTTTTACCGAAGGCAGGGGAGTTGGGTAAAGATCGCTGCCTACCCGCCGGTATCACAGAAGATATACAGGACCGGCAGCTGGATCACACGGAGGCACATTCTCCCATTCCCACAATGAAGCATTCTAACCGTACTCAGGGATTTACGTGGAGAACCTGTTGGGAATCTGGGATCTATGTCATCTATGCAAATTTCATCCCGTCATACGCCGCTACTACAGTTTGTTTAATGTCTGACATATGGGAAGTATTGGTCCTAATTTTTCTCTATTTTCAGCGATCACCGAAGACTCCTTAATATTTCTACAAAAAATATTAAAAATGCCAGAGAGACACTGCAGTGTATAGAAATGAGAGACTGCAATTTACAAGCAACAAGCCCTTCTCACATTGTTAGTCTCCAATCTAACTGATCTAATCAATGACACCAAAGCACTGGGGATTCAAGCACCGCCTCCCCAAGCCTTTCCACTGATTCTCATTGGCGGCCAGGTTCGGAGGCAGGTTCTTTTCCTCAGCACGGATTGGCTGGCAGGGAATCAGTATCAATGTTTAAGCAGCGGCGTGAGGTGAATAGAGTCAGTCTGCAAGAGGCACTGGGAGAGAGCGATGGGGCTGAGAACCCAGCAAATGCTGCAGTAAGGGAGGGGGGAGCTATAAGAGACAGTGTTCCAACTGTTGAATTTTCGCAAATCTCCACTTACCTACGGACGGCTTGTACTGTGGATCTGTTTTCTCTGAAATCGACATCTCTTTTGCATATGGTCTGGTTAACGTTGGCTAATGCCTTACTGAAAGGTGCCACCCTTCAATGAGACCGAGAGAAGAATTTTTAAAAATCCCTCTACAACAGACTGCAGAATTAACTATGTACAGTGGCTCCGGACTCAAATAAAGGAGAAAAAAACAGCACAGAACTGAGACTTGGAACTAGAGCTGTGAGCATTTCAATGGGAACCTGTGCTTTCCCCCCCCGTTAATGTGCAAGATTTCTGGGTGTTTTACACATAACACTGAGGAAAGGTGGCTAAAAACACTCAGCAAAGCAGGAGACAGACGCGCCTCTGTGCCCGTGAGTGGATAACAGCCTTGTTTTCCTGATTCCCAGACTCCCGGAGAAAGAGGTATAGTAAAAGTGCAGCTGGATCCGACACCCTCCTCTTTCTTCCCCTCTCTCTTTTTTTCCTTCAAAACATGAATCTGATTTCTCTGTCTATAGCGTGAGTCAGAAAAGCGTTAGGAAGAAGCTGCAACTAATGTCTGTGAAGGGAGGAACATGAGGCGATAGTGAATGTGATTTGTTCCGCTGGATCTGACTCATCCAGCAGATTGAAACACCTGCATTTCTGGATGTGTCAATCATTTCTTTTCGGCTGTTAAAAGAACCTGAAATAAAATTTAACACTCCCCCCATATATACCTATACATAATATCACTGGGGAGGTAAATCATCCCGGGTGAACGCATCTGGCATTGCAGCCGCTCTTTCCCCATACACCAAGATGCACAGAAAGACTATTACAGCTTGAAAAGACTGCAAAATGCATCACACCAAACACTGAATTGTATTTGTTTTATTCCAAAAGAATTGTCGATCAAAATATTTGCCTCTTTTTATTCATCGCCAAGATTCCCCCTCCCCTAAATGAAGAGGACTAGGAGGCAGTGTCATTGGAAGGAGATGCTGAATAGAAAGAAAAGAGAGGCACTTGACAGCTCAGCCTTGTGAATGCAGAGACTGTTTCCCTTTTAGCGAGAGACTAAGAGAGTGTGTGTGTGGTGGGTTGCTTTTATTTTTTTGTTCCTCCCTCGCTCTCTTTTTTTAAATCAGTGCATCCAGCCATGGGTTGCCTGTTGATTTCCTCTCGAGTAGAGAGAAAAGCAAAGTGGAATTAAACTGCATCGAAAAGTGCGGCTCCAGACACACACACACACGCAGTGCGAGTGAGAGAGAGAGAGGATGTGGTAGTGGCGGCGGCTACTGGCCTGTCTTAAAGAAACCCAAGTGTGCATTTGATTGAGCACAGCCTGTGATTTTTTTTTAAAAAAAAACCACATCTATCGCTAGTGATGACGAGCAGCTGGTGGGTTTCTTAATCCCCCCCCCCAAAAAAAAAGAAAAGAAAAGAAGAGAGGGAGGCTAGTGGCGCGGGTAGAGAAAGGAAACTACAAATCCGGACACTAGTTTTCACACTGCAATTTCCCTCCCCTCTTTTTGTTGTTCGGCAAGGAAAGAGTGAGCGTGGAGGAGCCGGCGAGGGGGAAATACCGATGGCAGCGAGATGCAGTTCTCCGCCGCAAGCAATGCAAGATTAGATCTCTAAATGCAGCAAAACACTCCCTGAAAACCAACAACCCCGCGGTGCAATCAGACATTTCACTGCCTCTCACTGCACACGGAGCGGGCTTCTACACAGGCGAGAGACTCTTTTTACCCCCCACCCCCGCTGTCTCCCTCTTCTACCCACCCTCCACTCCATCAGTCGCATCACAAGCAATGAGTAGCAAATAAGCGTTTTCTGTTAACGGTCCTGCTTCCCAACAGCCAGCTCCTTTTTCTATATATATTTTTTTAAATTTCTTGGACTGATCTGGAAAACCACCACTGCCATCGATCATTTTTTATACTCTTTGTAAATCGGCGGATATTAAAGGGGAAAAAAATCAAACAACCATTCGGATCCGTCTAAAGAAAAAGGTATATTTTTATTCTCCTCCTCCAGCTGAAGTTGGGCAGCCTAAGTAACTGTGCGGGGATTGTGTGGCCGCAGAAGCGCTTGATTTGAGGCTGCTTTTCTCTCGCTCTCTCGCCCCTCCCTGCGAGCTACATGCTCCATTTGCTGCCCCGCATCCTGTGTCTCTGCAGATGTTTTAGAGCAACAGGTTCAGCAACTTAAAACACGGGTGGGGAGCGGGAACGGAAGAAGGGAGCGGGAAGAAGGCGGCGGAGGAAGAGGGGGCAGGGGCCACCCGGGTGCTGCCGCAGCTGCCACCACCCCCTGGCTCGGGGATGTACCTTTCCATTTGTTGCTTCTTCTTCTGCTGGGCTCCTGCCCTGACTCTGAAGAACCTGAATTATTCGGTGCCGGAGGAGCAGGGGGCGGGCACGGTGATCGGGAACATCGGCAGGGATGCCCGGCTGCAAGCGGGGGCGGGCGGGCCGGCGCCGCCGCCGGCGGAGCGGGGAGGCGGCCGGGGGGCCAAGTCGACGTTCCGCGTGCTGGAGAACTCGGCGCCGCACCTGCTGGACGTGGACGGCGAGAGCGGGCTGCTCTACACCAAGCAGCGCATCGACCGCGAGGCGCTGTGTCGCCGCAGCGCCAAGTGCCAGCTCTCGCTGGAGGTCTTCGCCAACGACCAGGAGATCTGCATGATCAAGGTGGAGATCCAGGACCTGAACGACAACGCGCCTGCCTTCCCCTCCGACCAGGTGGACATGGACATCTCGGAGAACGCGGCGCCGGGCACCCGCTTCCCCCTCACCAGCGCCCACGACCCGGACGCCGGCGACAACGGGCTGCGCACGTACCTGCTCACCCGCGACGACTACGGCCTTTTCTCGCTCGACGTCAAGTCGCGGGGCGACGGCACCAAGTTCCCGGAGCTGGTGATCCAGAAGCCGCTGGACCGCGAGGAGCAGAGCCACCACACGCTGGTGCTGACGGCGCTGGACGGCGGCGACCCGCCCCGCTCGGGCACGGTGCAGCTCAACGTGCGCCTCATCGACTCCAACGACAACAGCCCCGTCTTCGAGGCGGCCTCGTACGTGGTGGAGCTGCCGGAGAACGCGCCGCTGGGCACCGCCGTCATCGACCTCAACGCCACCGACGCGGACGAGGGCACCAACGGCGAGGTGCTGTACTCCTTCAGCGGCTACGCGCCCGAGCGCGTCCGCGACCTCTTCAGCATCGACCCGCAGAGCGGCCTCATCCGCGTCAAGAGCAACCTGGACTACGAGGAGAGCGGCCTCATCGAGATCGACGTGCAGGCCCGCGACCTGGGGCCCAACCCCATCCCCGCCCACTGCAAGGTCACCGTGCGCCTCATCGACCGCAACGACAACGCGCCCGCCATCGGCTTCGTCTCCGTCCGCCAGGGGGCGCTCAGCGAGGCCGCCCCGCCGGGCACCGTCATCGCCCTGGTGCGGGTCACCGACCGCGACTCCGGCAAGAACGGGCAGCTGCAGTGCCGGGTGCTGGGCGGCGGCGGGGCGGGTGCTGTGCCCTTCGCCCTGGAGGAGAACTACGACAACTTCTACACGGTGGTGACCGACCGGCCGCTGGACCGCGAGGCGCAGGACGAGTACAACGTGACCATCCTGGCCCGGGACGGGGGCAGCCCCCCGCTCAACTCTACCAAGTCCTTCTCGGTGCGGATCCTGGACGAGAACGACAATCCGCCCCGCTTCAGCAAGAGCCTCTACGTGCTGCAGGTGCCTGAGAACAACATCCCTGGCGAGTACCTGGGCTCCGTGCTGGCCCAGGACCCAGACCTGGGCCAGAATGGGACTGTGTCCTACTCCATCCTGCCCGGGCACGTGGGCGACGTCTCCATCTACACCTACGTCTCCGTCAACCCCACCAATGGCGCCATCTATGCCCTGCGGAGCTTCAACTACGAGCAAACCAAGCACTTTGAGTTCCGCGTGCTGGCCAAGGACTCGGGCTCGCCCCATCGTGAGAGCAACGCCACAGTGCGCGTCACGGTGCTCGACGTCAACGACAACGCGCCCCTCATTGTTCTGCCTGCCCTCATCAATGACACTGCGGAGCTCCAGGTGCCACGCAACGCTGGCGTGGGCTACCCCGTGGGCACCGTGCATGCCCTGGACAGTGACTTTGGGGAGAGCGGACGCCTCACGTACGAGATTGTCGAAGGCAATGAGGAGCACCTCTTTGAGATGGACCCCACCAGTGGTGAGATACGCACTTTGCATCCATACTGGGAAGAACTCAGTCCCGTGGCTGAATTGGTGGTCAAGGTCAGTGACCATGGCAAGCCCAGCCTCTCAGCCGTGGCTAAGCTGATTGTCAGGGCCTTGGCTGGACCACTGCCCGAAGCTGGTGAGCCACAGGTGAATGGTGAGCAGCATCGGCGACCACACTGGGACCTGTCGCTGCCCTTGATTGTGACCTTGAGTACCGTCTCCATCATCCTACTAGCTGCCATGATCACCATTGCTGTGAAGTGCAAGCGGGAGAACAAGGAGATCCGCACCTACAATTGCCGCATCGCCGAATACAGCCATCCCCAGCTGGGAGGAGGGGGCGGCAGCAGCGGGGGAGGAGGAGGAGGCAGCGGTGGCGGGGGTAAGGGCAAGAAGAAGAAGATCAGTAAGAATGACATCATGCTGGTGCCCAGTGAGGGGGAGGACAGCAGGGGCCCCCTCAATGTCATGAACGTAGTGAGCAGCCCATCCTTGGCCACCTCACCCATGTACTTTGACTACCAGACCCGTCTGCCCCTCAGCTCACCCAGGTCCGAGGTGATGTATCTGAAACCCGCCTCCAACAACCTGACTGTGCCCCAGGGACATGTGGGCTGCCATACCAGCTTCACAGGGCAAGGAACTAACGCCAGCGAGGCTCCCCCGAGCCGGATGTCCATAATTCAGGTAGGAGACTTTTAGAATAACCTGGACCTCACTTTAGACTCTGGTTTAAACTTTACATTTTGTCTGCAGTGAAACCTGTTGTAAGGCACCAACAAAAATCAGTCACTTCAGGGAGGTCTTACTTCACTTCAGGGAGATCATACTTGAGGGATCTGATTCTGTTCTCATGCTGGTGTCACCAGTGTAAATCAAAAGTTATTCCACTGACATAAATGGAGTTACACCAGTCTAAAGCTGGTCTATGTGAGAACACAGTCAAGCCTAATATGTTTGGTATACTTTGGGGGTAGTCTCCTAAAACAGGAACTGCCTAATAAAGGTGAGAGAGACCAGGTAGGTGAGGTAATATCTTATATTGGACCAGCTTCTGTGGGTGAAGAAGACAATCTTTCAAGCTACACAGAGCTCTTCTTCAAGTCTGGGAAAGGCAAACTTACCCACCTTGTCTCTCTCATAACCTGGGACCAACATGGCTACAACAACACTGCAAACAACTATTAAAGGTTGTCTCTTTCACAGGTTTCACTGAACTTTTGTTTGGGGCGGAGATGGGGTGGGATATTTGAAGAAGTTATGTCTGCTGCTGTAACCAACAGGACATTGCAGAAACTGTACACACTAAGGACACACTTTTTTTTTCCCGAGGAAATCTATTGCAATGGTGAATATAGCCTTCCAATCCTGTATGTAATATGGACTGTTTCCAAGATGTATGCTTTTAATTTTTTTATTTTCCTTTTTTGACCATATATACATATATTTTTTATCTTTGACACAGAACAGTGTAATTTGGGGCCCCATTACTTCTTTTTCTTCTCTGAAAACAATAAAACTTTCAGTCTTGGAAAGTTCGCTTAGTTAACTAGATTAAAATGTAAGTGATCGTTCCTTCCTGCCTCCCCAATGTTAACAAACCTCAAATCCTATTGTAAATCAACAGAATGACTAGTCAGATTTCCAGTAGCCTGAATCAGTATTGACTATTGCTTTATAGTGAAAGACTTGCATGCTCTGTTGTTTTTTAATCAAAGCTCATTTTTGAAAAATAGAGTAGTGGGCCACATTCTGCCTTCAGTAACACTCATCACCCATTGACTTTCATGTATGTCAGTGATGGCAGAATTTGGGCCATTGGATTGAGTTTAATATTTAATTAAAAGAACAACTTAATACATAGTATGCAGTTTGAAGTTCAAACACAGAAGATGTTTCTGGAGCAGTGGGCTTATACCATGAAATTGAGGGCAGAATCTGGCCCTAATTGATCTAATTTAAAGTGTTCCTTGATTAGTGTGGCTTAATGGTCAAATGTTACAGGTATGCTCCAAAGAAATTTTTAGAGTTTTCATTGAATGCAGGCTCTGGGTAATGACTATTAAATATATCTGAAGTGTCATATCTGTTTTGTCCTGTGGTTCTCCTAATATGCTGTTCTGAGTCATAGGGGAATGGGCTGAGTGTATCAAAAGTGACACAGACTCATTTTGTGTTGCCAGCTAATGAGAAAAAGTTGCACTGTAGACACTTAATATATCAAAAAGAAATTCGTAATGCATTTGAGGCTTCATATGATGCAGTTTTGTGAACACCAAATTTACTAGTTTCCAGTGGCATCTAATATGCTCAAGAGAGGTGGCCAATAATTGATCTACTATAGCTGTATATTTTAATAACTGCAGAAAAAATGCCCTGTGTACAAGGTCACTGCGAACTATTCCTCAACCCACTATTGAGTTGTGTCACAGAAACAATTTCATTTTATACTTATCATGAATTTGTGTTGCTATCAATTAGGTGGTTGAGTAATATTCAAAATCAGAAATTAATTTTAACAAAAAGTGACACTTCAGGAGCAATATTAGGTTAGGGCAATACTGAAAATAATTTGAATATAATTCATGCTTTAAAAGACAAATAACTTTCAATGACTCTTGTTTAAGTCATGTAATATTTTTTTACTATAAAATGAAGTTGTCAAAATACAAAAATTCTTTTTTTTCCAAGTGACAAGTGTAATACTTACTAAAACATAGAAAATTATATTCTCTTGCAACCATGTAATGTTTATATAAAGCAATTAATACATGTATTGGTGCTACCCAATAGTAAAGATTCAACTGTAGTATAAAATCTCAATCGTAAATATTATTCCTCTTTTAAAGTGTTCACTGTATCATATCAGTAATGATTTTTTTTTAGATTTATATAAAACTGAAAGAGGAATTTCCTCTTGTAAAAAAGGTGTGTTGTGGTTTCTGTGAAAGTTTTGCTGTGATGACTGTGGAAAATCTTAACCGTAATTCCTGATAGCATGAAACTGTATACCTAATATTTAACTTTCTCTTTTCCTGAGTATCTGCACACAGTATTTTGGAGCAAGGTGATGCAGCTAGTGAGTTAAGAAACACTCATCTTTCGTTTATGGAAAACTGGATCAAATTTAGTTTAGGTCACAAGTGGACCTGAATTTAATAGTCACAATATAATCATAAAACAAATACGCAGTTTGACATAGTTGTTGGGCCCTGTTCAGGATAGGCCCAAGTTTATAGTATCAGGAGTTTGTATTAAGAGAACTATGTGGAAAAAATTGCATGTCTTCACCAAAGGCTACAGATTTTACATGCCACAGAAATGAAATTTTATATTTTCTTGCCTTCTTTCTCTCCCCATCCCCAAATTAAGTATTATATATAAACTCTGCATTTAAAATCAGGAAGCGCATGCTACTTTGGCTCTGATTCTGCACTTCAGTGAAGCTCTCATTGGAGTCAGTGGGAGTTTTCCATGAGCAAAGAGTGGAGGATCAGGCTCTCTCCCTAGTAGAATATCTACTTCTAGGAAAATAACCTATGCTGTGAGGAAGCAAAAGAGGTAGCCAGTAAAAGGAAGAACTAGTTTCCAAACATCAGGGTTTCTCAGACATTCTTGTTAAACCCTGGATTTGTGCTGGAAATGGCCCACCTTGATTATCATACACATTGTAAGGAGAGTGATCACTTTAGATAAGCTATTACCAGCAGGAGAGTGGGGTGGGGGGAGAGAAAACCTTTTGAAGTGATAAACACCCATTTTTTCATGGTCTGTGTGTATAAAACATCCTCACTGCATTTTCCACTTTATGCATCCGATGAAGCGAGCTGTAGCTCACGAAAGCTTATGCTCAAATAAATTGGTTAGTCTCTAAGGTGCCACAAGTACTCCTTTTCTTTTATCAGGGTTATTGTCCACCTTCATTAACTAGTGAAAAATGCACAATTTGCTCATTGCTTCAAGTAGGTGAAAGCTAAGCTATTTTATAAGTATTTTCTCTAGTGAATATTCAGTTTAGTTTTTTTAATACATATGTATGGTGGAGCCACATTAATCTCCTACTTTCTAATTTACACAACAAAACAGCTCTCTTTCTCTTCCTGTTTCTCAGCAAGGATTTAATGGAGTTCTCTTGTGAGGTTCTAATAAGATTTTGTATATTTCCAAAATATACTACATTATATTACATCACATACACTACCAAAAATGTATAAATAATTAAGTAGAGACTACAGTTGTCTAATCAATAAGGGCCAGATTTTCCCTTTCTTACCTTTGTACTCTGGAGTTATTCCCAGACTAAAGTCCATAGGTCAGATTGTGATATCCTTATCCATGTGCATAGCACCATATCTCACCTATAATCCCATCAGAGTTAATGGATATCTGGAAAAAGGTACTACTTAGAATCTGGCCCAATGAGAATACTTGCCATGTAAAGTACTGCTCAGTATGAATGAGGTTGCATAATTTTCTCCCAATTTAAGTACATTTTGCAATCCATTATCTTTTATGTTTTAACTGTCTTTTTACTCACTAATTTGTGAGTAAATTTCAGTATTTGCAATGAGTTTATAAGTAACTAATGTGAATTAGTGGGGTTTTGTACCATAATTGTGAAAATCTTCAGATTTCCTGTATTATGTATATGAAAAATTTTGGATGGATATTCAGCAGCACTGAGAACTCAGCACCCATTGATTTCTAAGAGAATTGCAGGTGTTCAGCAACTCTGAAAATAAGGCCATGTTTATTCAATAGATTAATCAGTTGACAGGATGACATATAAAGACTATTACTTTACTAGTCATACATAGTTAGGACACCTACTGTGCACAAACACATCTTATTGTTACTTAACAATTCAACCAGCACAGTGTATACATTCTCTAATAAAGAATAGTAGTTTTAAAGAATAATTTAGCATAAATATGTTTAGACATAAATGTACTGGTGTGTGTTTATATACACAGACAAAATGTATTTACAAACCAAAATTTTAAATGGTTCACAGAGAGGAAAAAAAGTGTAAATTTCATGGCCAGATTAAATCAAACTTCCATCCAAGCCCTTAATCTTGTAACAAATGGGACTTTGCTCTGTATTCTACAAGTACATGCTTTCATATTCAGCCCTATCAAAAACTTCTGTAGTTAAGTGTGTAAGCAATTCATGCTAACAGGAAACAGGCAAATAGTTCTGCTGGCAAACAAGCCACAATTTCTTTTTCTTCAAGTTTCCAGTAGATGAAAGAGTGGATGGATAAAGGGAAACCAGCAGAAATAGATTCTTTAAAGTGACATGACAGTAGTGTAGAAAACTATCTACATATGCAAGGAGTGTTGATGATCATAGAGAATATTTATTATTATACTTGTGATGCAGTGTGGAGAGATTTGTACATATATCAAGTGAGACAGAATGTGGAAACTGTGGTCACAGATTTTATTGAATAGAAAAAAAGAAGAAGAAGAAGAAGAAAAGAAAGATACCATTTTACAAGGAACTATCAAGCTGGGAGTCACCACAGTAGCTGCAGTAGGCAGTCCTGTAACATTTTAAGATAAAGTGCAGATCATTCTTAATACTTCCAGGCACCTGATGTTTAGGATGTGTCAACAGATTACTGTTAAATCCCAATGCAACCTCATCACCAGGTGTCTAGTAGTATCTGAGAAGATACAGACTTCAAGGGGAAAAAAACTCTGTAAGCTGTATTCATGCTGTTATGTCTTCAAATATACTATTGTTCTATTGTTTGCTTTAAGAAACTTCAGTGTGCAGTGTTGCAGAATGAAACATGCTGACACTGTAATATCAGGAGAACTGAAATAATTAAAAAACAAATTGCATTCATTCCCAGAATTCAGAACTCCAATCTCAAAAGACTCACATTATGTTTGGTTTTTATATCCTTTGCAAAGGGGGAATATTCTTCGTCTGATGCAGAAGCTAATTTTTCTAATAGAGCTAGTGGAAGTTTAGGACATGTATTGAGAGGAGAATGTAGGAGAAGTCAGTGGAAGTTCTGTACAATTGCAGGCTTGCAGTTTGGACATTATATTTCCCAGGCATTTGGATTTACCAACTGTATTTTCTAAGCTCAAATAAAAAACTACCAGACTAACATCTGATCTCATGTCAGAGCTATCTGGCTGAGAGGTATTACAATAGTTTTTATATTGTGTATGTTTAAATTAGATATAATGCAAATTAGCCCTATTAAATGTTTGAGATTTGTAAATATATATTGCACTGAGTATAATTACAGTATACACATTTCTAAAGCTTCTAGGCCTATTTTTCATTGTGTATTAAAGTCAATGCAAGTATTGCCAGCGTAAGAACTGCAGGATTGGACATTTTCTTTATATTTGCACAACAATAAATATTTCCTTTCTGCCCAACAGATACTCTGTTTGAATATAACACCGTTACATAAAATACATGTACTTTATGGCCTGATCTTGCAACCATATCCCACATAGTATCCACTGGGATTACTAATGTGGGTTATGGCTGCAGAATCAGGCTCCCCCTCTTTTGTACCATGTCTGTCATAGACCCTGTGGGCCTGATTCTGATCTTCCTTCCTCCTACATTTTACACCAGTGTTACTCCATTGATTTCACTGTAGTTAAGCCTGATCCATGCAGGTGTAAGTGAGATCAATCTAAGGCCCTATACTCCAAAATGATTTGTGGGGTTAAACATTACAGAGTTAAACAATACAAAATAGCAAAGGGAGAGACAAATTACGAGTCAGGAGGAGAAAATGCAGATATTGGGAGTAGGGAACAACAACAATGCCTCCAAAATAAAAATCCTCATTAACTAGTTGGTTAAGAAGATCAAGGGCTCTGTATGACTTATTTTCTGTTAACAGAGACATATACAAGCTGAAAAAAGTTAGTGCAGTTAAAATAAGTGACTAAGGGCCAGATCCTGCAGTCCTTATTTGGGTAAAACTCCCATTGACTTTTATGTGCTGCACAGTTGTTGAAGCTTTGCTCATGTTGGTGACCACTTAACATGAGTAGTCTCATTGATTTCAGTGGAAGTACTCAGGTGAATAAGTGATTACCAGCATGAATAAAGTTTGTACAACTGATCCCTTGAAGAGTTAACTTTTGGTTTAGCAATAACTTTGGCCCAGATTCTGCCACCCTTACATTAAGTACTGTTTTACTCTACAAATAATCCTATTGAATCCAGTCAAACTTCACACCAAGGAATCTAGTTCCCATTTTAGTCAACAGTATAACTCCCATTGACTTCAGTGATGCAAGATCAAGCCTCCTACTAAGGTTTCTATGGAATGTGAGTAAGGGTGGCAGACTCTGGTCCTTTATATTTAGAACTCAGTCATAAAAATCGTCTGTCGTAGCAGATGTGGAAAGTTGCTCATATATACATAATATGTGTATATATAGATAGATATAATGGGACCAGCCTGTGCACGATGGTGCAGAATCCTTTTCTAATGAAGAATTGGGGAGATTTCAATCTAACTTTTTAAAAATAATTTAAATGTCCAAATTTATGGTTTGGAGTTGAAAATAATATAGTAATAATTCATTAATTAATAATTATAGTGATATAAAGGTCAGAGATATCTAAGACTCCCTTTGAACTATTCATAAAGAACACTTTTTGCTTTTATATTATGAAAACAAATATTTGTATTTGTTTTAAACCATATATACAATATTCTGTTATTTTTAAAATGTGGCAAATATAGCTCTATGGAAAATTTTCACTATGTAAATTTAAAGTATTTGCAGCTCTCACCTACAAATAATCAAGTATAGACCAAATCTTGCTGTTGCTACTCAGGCAAAGCATTAATGAAAATGAACGGAGTTTTACCTGATTAAGGATTGCAAAAGTGGACCCTAAATCAGTTCTTGAGGTTTTTTTTTTAAATATGAAGAAGCTCCAGTTTCTCTTTACAGCCACTGTCTCCCCCTGTGTGAATTTTAGACACTTTTCAGAGTAACAGCCGTGTTAGTCTGTATTCGCAAAAAGAAAAGGAGTACTTGTGGCACCTTAGAGACTAACCAATTTATTTGAGCATGAGCTTTCGTGAGCTACAGCTCACTTCATAGACACTTTGTAATTTTTCACCTTTATATTTTAAAAAAGCCACACTTACCATCTCTTTCCCTTAATTCTGTTGCAAAAGTAAAAATGTTGCACCAAACCCTTCAGGCAGTATTACACAAATCCATGTCAGTCTATTTCACTTGTCAGAAGCCTTGAAAATAAACAAAAGAACATCCATAGCAGTGTTGCTTTTTGGAGGTAACAAACTCTTCAAGTTTGAGGAGTATCTGTCTATATTAGATGAAAGGAAAAAATATTGTGCAACAGTTAAGAATTTCCATGAAAGGATCTTTAAACAATGATTTGTTGACCAGAGCAGAAACACAGATCCTTTTTTATCTCTACTAGTACAGAAGCAGTATTTTGATGTCAGGAGGTCGGAAGAGAATACTTTGGACATATTTTTTTTCCCCAGAAAGTAGCTTGAGGACTTTGTATTTTCAGTCATATCAGTGCTTACATTGTACAAACAGAGGTGGTAAAATTCGTGATGAGAGGGTACCAAAAGATAGGGAATGAGTGAAATCTGCCTCTCATGAGAATGCAGATTCTTACATGGACAGGAAAATGTTCCAGGGAGAGCCTAGCAACATCCTTTGGGGGGAAAATATTATTTTTGAGAGTAAGGACCATTTTGTTTTTTTAGTTAGGAAGAGGGAGAAACTAGTAGGTCTGGCTTTCTCATAGTTCTGAAGTGATGGGACTCAGTATTGCACGCATTCTGACAGCATTAAGCATTTTGTATAAAATTTCCACTGTTAAGTACTTACTGAAGAGTAAGCAAATTTATACATATACACCTGTTAATTAGGATATTAGGCAGTGCTTTATATAACCTTTCCAAACACAAATATATTTTATATATAAATCCCAGAGGCTGCAGCATACAGTTCATGCTTTATTAAGGTCACAACAGAAGCATCTATTTCTATTAGTGAATTGCTTCAACCAGTTAGTGTTGCTACCTGTGCAGAAGGACAGTATAAAGATCAGTTCATCTGTCACTTACTTTCAGTTAGAGGATGTCTCTTTTTTCAGCTCTAAAGTTAATCAGTCCTGTGCTGATGTACTGTCAATTTATTGCAGTAAAGGAGATGTCCTCTGATTACTTAAAATAAATTATCTTTAATAAAAAAGGCTTTAATGACATCAGTGTGCTCTGTGACTGTGTGCTACAGTCTTCAATGCATGGGACAGCAGATTTTTAAGTGTAAAAAGAGAGAATTGTTAGAAAATATAAATGCAGAATTTCAGCTGTGTGGATGGCACATCTTATCGATTAATTGTAAATTCTTTCAGTGATAGACATGTGAAATTAGTTTCAGACAGTGTTTCAGACAATGTATTGATATATGCATGACACACTTACATTTGCTTGTTCTAGTCCCAGTGACACTATGATTACTGGTATTTGCAATCCTTGCCCTGGAACACTTCCAGACAGTTTTATTGTATTGAAATGACTCTTACAGTTCATTGAGCATCTAGCATAACACTGCTGAATATGATTGGCGCGTTTGCATATATTTATTCAAAAAAAATCAGGCAGTTAAACTGCATAATTATGGGAAAACGAATCATAACAATAAAAGACCATTTAAGTTAACAAGCTTTGTGATCAAAGGATAAATACAGGTTGGATAAATGAGACTCTAGATGTAACTAATCTACATAAATAGGCTTTGGTCTGATTAAAGGAAAGGAATACATTAAAATAATTTAAAGGTATTAAAAAGCATTTTGCTTCAGTAGCTTTATAACATCTAGTTTTATCTTATTTTTGTTATGTTTCGATTCAATAAAAATAGCTGTATCAGTGATAAACTACTTTTATGTGGTTTTTTTTATTTGTTGATTACCAATGTTTACAAAGCAAAGAAAATATAAAATAGCACAAGTAAACAAAAGTAACAAATCATAAGTTTCCATTTTATTTTGAACACATTGTGTGTCAAAAACCTGAAGCATTTTTAAAAATTTGCAATGTTTTTGATTGATTTTTAATTAAAGAAAAACATTAAAGGGAACATTTAAAGGACTATTTCTTGTTTACTGTCTTTATCAGTGAAGAGCAGCCTTTGTAGTGTTTGAAAGCTGGTGCATTAAAAATCAATTTCAAGTCTTCAAAGCTATAAACTCTTCCTTGGGTTGTAGATATATACTGTTTTTAAAATCATTCAGAGCACACTTGACAATTGAATTAAAAACAAAAGGTAAATAATAGCTTCATCAACATTTTGAAGGATTTTAATGTATTTTTAATAATAGCTAAGGATCTTTATATTTAACTGACGTGAATTAGAGTTTGTAGTTTTTAAATGAATAATTTGTTCCTAAAAGCAATAATACTTAGTCTTTTATTTATACATTTTGTTTTCAACTTTCATTCTTGGTGTTTTTTGTTTTTTAATGAACATCGTGACTCAAACACAGAGTATGTCAGTCAATATCTTTACTTACTATATTTCTGCCTGGATCATTACTGATTGCTAAGCAACCACTTATGGATAGAATTGTTGTGGCTACAATTCAATAAAAACTGAGCAAGAGTAGACAAAATTGCATTAGGAACTGTCATAACTGCCAGAAGTTTAATTGTATAAAACTGCAAAGGTCATTTAATTTAGAAGAGAGTTGCCATAAAACTCTAAAACACAAAGATTGTTAACTTAAATGGTCTTTTATAGCTTTTTTACTGCACCCCAAATTAAACACTTGGATCCTACTTGCACAAAGCTTATGCTCAAATAAATTTGTTAGTCTCTAAAGTGCCACAAGTCCTCCTTTTCTTTTTGCGGATACAGACTAACACGGCTGCTACTCTGAAAGTTATGAGAGTTTTTTCATTAATTTAGTGGATCAGGATCATGCCCTTAATCTGTTTATGATTAACTCTAAGACCTGTGAAAACTAACCTCCTTAGATATGACAACTTCTTAAATAGAACAACTGCACTGGTATTACAGGTCAAAAGGCCTGATTCTGAAAATACTTATTCAGCAAAGTGTTTTAACTCATGAGAATAGATCAGTGGTGGGCAACCTGCGGCCCATTGGCCGCACACGGCTCATCAGGGTAATCTGCTGCTGGGCTGTCAGACAGTTTGTTTACATTTGCACGGCCACCCGTAGCTCCCAGTGGCCGTGGTTCGCCGTTCCCGGCCACTGGGAGCTGCAGGCGGCCATGCAAATGTAAACAAACTGGTGGCCCAGCAGCAGATTACCATGACAGGCCGCATGCGGCCTGCGGGCCGCAGGTTGCCCACCAGTGGAATAGATCCATCGAATTAAATGGGATCACTCGTGTGTGAAGTTGCTCGTGTGTAAATATATGTAGAATTGGGCCCAGAATTTGTGATTCTTTATAATCAGCATCCCTCCCTGTGGCATCTTCCAAAATTGAATCCAAGCTGCAAAAGCTGTTCATTTCACTTTCCCTCAAACTGCACTCTGTAGTGCTCTATTGAGATAATCCTGATGACTGAATATTTGATAGTTTTTGCTGTTTTGCATACACTTGTGTAATTTGATATGCAGATTTGAAGATCATAAAAACAATCCTGCTTTGATGATCATGAGCAAGATTATCCAGCCACAGCTGTAAAGTACCCAGTGTGTTCTTTACTGATCTCTTCATCATTTCACTGGATCAGATTACAATAAGAATATAGTGGAATTTGGAGTGCTTGGGAAATAGTGGATTTAAAAGCTTTAAAAATGGCAATCACGAAAACCTTAGAAACTGGTTCAGTATCTAGGCCACACTTCAAACAAAATAAGTGTGTGTGTGTATGTGTGGTAGAGAAGAGGATGGAATGTGTTTCAAAAAGAGATATCTACAGCTTGAATGGAAAAGAATGTTAGTTAATGCACCTTTAATGGCTTTTTTGTATGTATTACATGACCTGTAAAGAACTGTTAAGCAGTCCTGGAGAAGATGTTGTCAGTCTTTACCCTCTTGCAACAAAGGAGAAAGCAACAGGTTTAGAGGCAGATTCTGTTGTCATGTTTTCCTGGGGCAAAAGTGTAATGAAGGAAGGGCCTCCCTTTCTACTGCATAGTTGCAGTTAAACATCCTGCTTAAAACTGTGTATTCAACTATCAACCTTCAGTATTGAGAATAATGAGGAGGAGGAGGTATAAATCATGTGGAATGTGAAGTAATCAGCACTCAATCAGTTCTATTAACAGCATTAGGTATTAAAAAACACACGGTAATTTGCATCACCATAGCTTCAAGGTAAGGAACAAATCAGTCAACTATGTAGGCAGTGGGTAGAAAAGGGGGAAAACAAAATGTTTTATGTTTCTTTTGAAGTATAGTCCTCTCTTTATGTAAATCCATAAATGTATTCTATCTGTTTAAGTCACCTGTAACTTCTTTGCAGGCCTGGCAGAATAGAATATTGAATAGTGCTAAAACTAACAGGATGGATTTTCTTTATTATTTATTCATTGACCACCCATTATATATGAAGTCTCTTCAACAGTATACATCTCATTAACACAATAATGTGCCTGTCATGAAATAAAGATTTCTTCAGAAGTAAAGTAAGCAATTTTAAATGCCTGTGTGTTTCTGCTTCCAGAATCTTGGATAGAACTTTTAAGTTCAGCTCATTTAAAAATTATACACTAGCATCTTCCCCGCGTCCCCTGCACTTTGATTTTTGGCAGAACAATCCTAATAATTAGTGGCTAGCTTTCCAAATCTTGACCTGATCCGTAAGGCTACTGTTTATCCTTGAATGAAATTAAAACAAGAAGTTAAAACTGCTACGGTTAAACAAATGCAAGCTGCAGGAATTTTGGCTGGTGTTGGCAAAGATCTATTATGGATTGCTTGCAGTTGTGTTTGTCTTGCTGATTCCAATAAATGAAGAAATGGGTACCCATGCTGAGTAGCAAGAGGAGGAGAGAATACATTTAAAGGAGACTTTTTGTTCTGATTTAAATTTTGAGCAATAGGTTTTCGACAGTATTTTATAATCAAGACAATTACATAGTAATTTGGGTTAGAATACAGGCCCAGTTCCCTATCTTAAAACCCAATTTGTTACCACCTGTGGCTATTTCTATTAAAAAAAGAAACATAATTACTATGCGTCTCAGCAGTCTAAGAGTAAATTTTTGCAATTACAATACCTCCCTTGGGCAGATATGTGAAAATGGCAGATTAATTCTTGCCAGGGTCTGTCAGTTCCTTGAGAATTTTTAGGGTTGCTAGTAGTTTGGTATAGTCTACTTATTACACTGGTACTGTTCGTAATGTTGTGGTTAAGATTAAGTCAGCACTTCCATTATAAATCTCTAGAAATAGGGCTCTATAGCACTGCCATAAAAAATTCTCTCCAAATTGAAACTTGACATATAAGGTTTCAGGCAAGGAGTGAGAACCCAATTCTGCTTGCATGGGAAACTGATAGGAGTTTTGCCAGTAAAGTTTACTTCAGTAGAAACAGGACTGGGATATATGTTATTATTTTATCCCTGACCAGATTTTAACAAACAAACAAGTTTAGTTTTAGTACAATAGCTGGATCATTCTTAGAGTCATATAGTAACATTGATGTAATAGTGTGTGAACTGAAGGGCCACATATTGCCTTTAGGATTGCAGAAAATATTGATGGTTTCAGATAGGATCTTTTGTTTTGTCCACAATGGCAGACGAACTTCCATGTTTCTTTAGAGTGGAATGTCTGTGGGCCACCAGGACCAGATCCTGAAACGTCCACCGGAGTTACTCATGTGAGTAGTCTTATTCAAGTTCTTATGAACTTTACTTACCTGAGTAAACTTACTTGTGTGCATAGGTATTTTCAAGATTGGGTGGTTAGGCTCATAGCCTGTAAACAGCTTTGCACAGATGAACTCTTGCCTCCAAATCGAGCCCTTGTTGAAGTCAGTGTGGCTGCACATGGGCTCATGAGTCCACCTGCAGGGAGCAGCATTAGCCTGTGTTATGGATTAGTGCCTTATTAGTGTTCAAAGAGAGCAATTTAAGGAACCTTAATGTGTCCATTTTCTTTACATTCACATGTTGTGTGTGTTTGATTTTATTTTTCATTGTTGCTGTTGTGATTTGGGATTTTTTTGACAGAAGAATTGTTTGTTTCATTACTCTCAACTGATTTTACGGGCATTTTTTTGACTTGGGCATTGTCACAAACACAGCAGGTTGGAATGGCTTCCTTAGAGCCTTTACAGCCCACTAATTGAAAATCCATGGGGAAAAAATAGGTTTATACATCACACCACAATATCAATTGATCTATTTATTCTTGATTAAAGCATCCATATGATGGCTCTGAGTGCCTTGCCATTTAAATAAGATTATAAAATCAAACCACCAGTTCAGTCAGCTCACCCTCCTACCAAGCAGCTGCTTATAATCAGATATTAACAATCACATATATTGGCTTGTACATCAGTCTCCCATCCCCAGGTGAAAAAAATGGGCCCAGCAGCTCTGCCCTGAAAGTTGACAAAAATCCATGCTATTTTGAAATGGGGCAGGAGGGCATTCCAGAATCCCAGGCTCCTTACGGAGAATACCTTTTCAGCTGTTCTCTCTCTACTTTACCAAGCAGCTCTAGCTTCAAAGCCTCCACAACTGTGGCAATGTATTACAGGGAGAGAGGCAGTGCTTATGTGAAGATACATGACTGTAATGGTTCAAACATTTATTTAAGGACATAACCTCTTGTTAAATTTGTGCAGGCCTAAATTATTTATCTTATGTCATAGATAATAAAGCAACATCACAAAATTTTACAACTGCAGATGTACGTCACGCAGGCATGTGATGTCATCAGATTCGATAATTTGGTGTTCCTTCATTGTAGGTTCAGTTTTCAGTTCTGCAGCTGTTTCTGTATACAGAGGATGTGACTCTAACTAGTGCTAGTTCGTGGTAATTATATCTATGTGAGAATAGACCATCATATCCATGAACCAACGTACATGAATAACAACTTTAAAATGTTGAAATAAATAGTTACATGAACCTAAATAAATAGTAACCCAGACAGAAGTAAATAATGTAGAGTTCATGGCCTTCAATGAAGAATTAAATAAAATTAAAGGTTTAATTTCTGACTGGCTCTGAGAAAATCTTCAAGAGAGGAAGATATTCTGAAAGCTCTTTAGCAACTCCTAAAGTACCAGAAGCAGATGAAGGGCACCAATTTAAAGAAAAAGGCAACTGAAAGAACTGTGGGAAAATGCAGATCTGCCTCTGTATATTTCATAAGTATCGCACCGACAGGCAGGTCCAATGCCCTGCTCATTTGTGTCCTCTGCCCCTAGCAGCATGGCTCTAAAATTATACTATATCATAGACTTCCCCTGGACACAAAGCATGGAGTCAGAGTACTAACACCTGTGCAGATTTACATTTGGAAATCTGCTGGGTTTGGAGTAGAACATGTCATATACAGGGTCTGCTCTCTTGGTCATTCACCGTTCCCTATCATCACCCGCAAAAACCCACTGAACCCCAACCATGTGTCTGTGTAGAAGGGCATCTGCAAGTGTGTATGGGGAGGTGGAACATACTGTACAGGAGTTCCTTCACCCATCATTTCACTTGTTAAGAGCCCATTGTAATCTTTTTCCTGCGCCTTTGCAACTTTCTGCAGCATTCAGTTTATATGTATGTGGGAATATAATCCCGATGTAAGTACTCAGTTCTGCTTCAGCTGAAGTAAAGGGCTGATCCAAAGCACACTAAAGACAGTGGAAAAAAACATCAGTTTATTTTAGTGGGCTCTGGATAAGGCTTGATGTGAATTTTGCCATTATCTTTAGATGGAAAGGGAGCAGCCCCAGACTATATAAACAGCAAATTAAGGTGTTGAAACAAACTGAATAAAGCTAAGACGTTCAAAACAGAATGTCTCTGTTTCCCCCCCATCAGTATACTGTGGGTTCAGGATAGTATACCAATAAAAGGACACATTTTGATCTACCCCCCCTACCATATACTGTTGCTTTTATAGATTTTTCCCCCCTAGAAAACGTGTTTCAGTGCTTGTAAAAAAAGGAAAACAATAACAGTAAGAATAGGACAATTCCTGAAGTATTTGCTTGCTTAAGTGGAAGTTTGAGTAAGAACGTTGGGATTTCACTCAAAATTAAAAATAAAATGCCCCCAGCTCAGCATTCACGAGCATTGTAAGACCAGTGTGCATGATAGAAAGAAAAATGTCAAAAGATAAAGAGATTGTTTTCATAGTTCCAAGGGAGGGTTGCAAACAGGGGGAGAGGAAGGAGAATATTTTTTTTAATTATGCAAAAATACTTGGACTGTCTACTTAACTTCTAATATCCTTGCTTTTGTCAGCTTGTATGTAATTTTAATTGGTTTAACTTTCAGTGTTAACATTTAATAAGTAAATCAGGATGGCGTTGGTATCAAATTTGATATCAAAGATGTATTATCTCTTCTTGCTTGTGATTCACTAGTCCTGGAGCAAGCTGATACAGTGATAAGGTGGTGCAGATATCATCTAGTCATTTAATTGTAGCTGAGTCAGTTAGTTGTAGTAAACATAACATCTTGTTCGGAATGCTAAGGTAGATTCAACATAGTGAGAGCCATAGATAAAAGATGCGTTAAAGCATTTCAGATTCAATCATTAGGTTTCATTGCACCCATCTGCTACCAGAAAATGTAATTGGAAACTTGATTCATTGACCTTTAACTGTCATTTTGGACTATAATTTTTAAATCCATATTTTCAAGTCAGAGTTAATTTGATAAGAGCAATGCCCAGTACATTTTAATGCAATTATTTTTGTGCAATTTTAACAAAAAAAATTATAATCAGGTTTTAATGGTCTGTTGTATATTCTGCTAATCCAGTCAAAGTAGTTATTTAATATGAATGTGGTTAAAAGCAACTAATGTTCAACTTCATTAAGGCTTCTGTTAAATAGGAGGCTTGCTGAACTTTTCACTGTTATTTTATGCACGAACTACTACCTCTTATTAATTATTTCCAGGGGTCCATGTTACACTAAAATTATACTTACAAGTTCCAATCACACCAAGATTATACAGCATGACACAGAGGCTAAATAAGCACTGAAATTACATAGCGCTTCAGGTATTCATTCCTAAAGCATGCTTAGTTTCATAGCCTTCCTTGTATTTTTCCTAGCACAGATGTTGTCTCACGCAGGGGGGATAGCACACACACATCCCGTAGCACTTCTCCTACATGTGTGGCACACAGGTAGAATGTCTTGTAAAATTACAGGGTTACTTAGAACAAGCAGGAAACGTGTTGTGATAAGTGAGCGTGATTTAATATCCTCTCAGTGATGGTATGCTGTTCTGTTGTCTGAAGTTCATGGGATGGGAAAAAAATGATTAGACAGGTGTTTCTTCAGCTGGTGGGATCAAATTCCTGAAATATTTTACATAGTGTAGAGACAGATGTACACAACGTAACCTTATAATCCCATTTCACAGCTTTTCCAAATACTGGGGAGCTCGATAAATAGAAAGCCGATTATATTGGCAGCATAACTCCATTAATAGGATTCAGATCTACATTATTGACAAGTCAGTGCTGTTAATATGATCCAGTATATTAAATTGACAGGAAAACTAGAACAATAGGATGCATCTGCAGCCTAATTGACAGGGAAGCTCTTTCAAAAGGTTCTTAATGTGGTTTTTATTGACAGTGTGGCTCTAGTAAGTACATATCGTTGGTCAAAAGTGAAAATATATTGGATACAACTATACTAGTAGGCTAGAGTGAAGTAGTTATTGTTCTGGTTTCCCATACTGCCATCTTAACTTTGATATAAGTCATATCAAGTCCCCTCATAAGAACTTCACAAATACCTCTTAAAGCATCAGTCTCAGCTGCAATGCTCACAGGCATTTGACATGTTGTGAATTATTTTAAATGTGCTCATCTTTTTTTTTAAATGAATAGAGGCAATACAGAGTAATGTAATAATGTGTCATGAATTTCATTATGTTTATTTATTGATTCTGCTCTGCAATAGCAGAGGCAGAGCTATTGTATTTTCAGCCAGAGCTCTTTATACAGTGTGGTATTTGGCACGTCTTTCTATATGCATTTCTTGTGCCTTCTCCAAAAAATAGTTTGTTTTAAGAAGTCATATTACAATTAAATATTTTCTTACTGCTTTTCCTTCACTTTGTTTATGTTCTCATCAGATGTTCACATCTCATGTGAATGAGGCTGAAAGACCTCCTAGTGAAAAAAAAATCTCCATTATGCACAAAGGGAAGCAAGAGTTGGACCCTCAAAGTCTTCCCTCTGATTGCCATTTTAGTAGGAGAGGAGTCATGGACTGAGTGAGGTTGTCACCCTTTCCCCAGTTCTTCTCTTTTTCGTGGAGAGAGATTTGGCTGCTAGATGTCTCTTGTATCTCCTCTTGCAGTGATGGGGAGAAAAAGGGATGTGTTAGTCTGAAAGAGCTTTCTCTCTGAGGGGGGAAGAATTGATCATGGAGAGGTTGCATTCTCTCTTGTGTCTTTTATTTCAGATGCTAATCTGGCCAGGATCCATCCATCCCCTTTCCCATCTATCTTTCACTTTTCCTTTTTACAAGGGCTAGGGGGAAATCTGGCAAGTATTCTTGCATCTTTTTTGTCTGGTGAATTGCCAAGTACACCATTGGAAGAACTTGGCAAATAAATAATAATACATGGATTGGGGACTGATTTGGCCAGGATAATCTGTGATGCTCTAGTTTATTATATCAGATGTAGAGAGCGGTGGATATCGCTCATTCTTTTGTTCTCTGCTTTCCATGTATATGGGTTTGAATGTGCAATCCATGGCCTCCCCAAAAGAATCCTTCTTCCTTTGGGCAAAAGAAAAGCAAAAGAAATGCATGATACCAGGAACCTGCAGTCAGTATCCCTACAGCAGAGGCTGGTGGTACAATCTGCACATGTGCCCTTGTTTATCATGTGTTTTCTTAATGAAAATATGCTTTTGGACAATGTCATATGTTATTGGAAAAATCATATAAGCACACTGCACGTTTTCTAATATGGAAACCCACATTTTAGAAGTGTGAAGCTTCCCAGCCATGTATATATGTAATATAAAATATACCACAGCGGTGCAATTCCAGAAGGAAATGAGAGCACAGCACATAAGAGGACAATTGTTCCTAGATTTGTCTAGAATGGTGTCACTTTTTAATTCTATCCTCCAAATAGGTAAAATTCTTCATTACTGATTTATGTACAACTCTTTGTTCGCTGTTGGGCCAATACCTTTTGTTAATGGTAAAGGTCTGAGGTTTAAGGTTTTTATCCCGAAATAAAAAACTAAATCTTCAGGCCAAGTAAACACACTCAGCAGCAGATTTACCAAGAAATCTTTTCTTTCTCTTTGTGGAAAATTATACCATGTGGAACATAAACAGTTTCTAACAAAATCAAGACAATTGTCTGTTCTTTCAAAACTAGATTTGGCAGAAAACAGTTCTTTTGTCTTGCGAAGTGATTGCCAGTATGTAAGAGCTCTGTTTCACTGGGTGGAAAATACTTGGAATTAAGGTTTTCAGAAAAAGAATTGAAAGATGTTTGAATTAGATATTAAGTGGCAGTCTGATAAAGGGGAGAGATGTTCCATTTCATTTTCTGCTAATGTTTAATTAAAAAGATGTTAGAGTCAGCAAAGACATTTTGTTTTATTGTGGTTTCAGGTATGAACACCTACATAAAATAGACTTGCATTGAATCACACATTTTGCAGATGTCATGCTTCTTCTTGTAATTCTGAGAACATAATCTGAGAAAGATTATGAATATTCTAGTTGCCTAATATTCATAAATCTGATTAATGTTTGTCTTCTTTTTTAGATATTAGAATAAATCTTCTTCTAAATATGACAGTTATTTCTGGACACAATTTGTCAAGAATACTTGAATACCATGTTTCTCTAAAATTTTCTGGAATTGTGTTGTTTTCAGACGTTTATTTTTGCAAGGGAGGGAGCTGTTAAGTTGCAAGCTTGAATTTTCTGTCTTATTTTCTAATCATTTTGTGCAAGCTAATGAGAAATGTACCAATAGTGGATTACAGACTGGAGAATTGCAGTGTAATAGTGGGCCTGATTTTGTGAAACAGCTTTTAAATTTGCATCTATGATTTTGGAAGCTCTACACATGCACAAACACCCAAATCTGCACCAGTAAAAACCTTTGGATGCAGAGATGTGTGATTTTGTGCACACAAATATTAAGAGGCAAGGTTCAGGCCCCTTTGGAAATTAAATATTTATGTAAGGGACATACTGATGTTTCCAACGTGGACCCAGATCATACTCTTCTGTCATAATACCCAAGGGAAATGACTCTGGAGGGGAAAATTTCCACAGGTATCATGAAGTTGCCCTATGTTGTCCCGCTGCGGAATAGTGGGATGCGTGCAAACTTAGTGGATCCCAGAGGGTTGTACCTTTCTCCTGCAAATCTTCCCAAAAGAACAAAACCTCTAGAACCATCGTGGAAATCTTCTTCATCTACAAAACATTAAAAACATTTCATTTCAAATAATGTAGATTTCAGTACCCACATTCTTCCCTTGCAAGGATTAACAAAAATTAAAAATGGGAGAGACCTTTTAGCTCAGCAAGACTATCCTCCCCTGCCACTAGAGGAATGTTCACTGTAATACAACATCATCTAGGGCTGTATCCAGTCTTGTTTAAAATGTTTCAAATGGTGGGGCTTCCATATCTTTCTGTAGTAGACTATCCCTCTCTAGTGGATCTCATTAGGAAGTTGTTCCTAATATTCAGCCTCTTATTATCTCAATTTCCTCCTTTCCTTTCTCTTAAATTAATCTTTTTGCAAGTAGTAGCCATTGTAAAATTAAATAGTAGAACCTAACCAGTGGACATGCAAATTTCTGGGTCACATGGTTGTGAATTTGGAAATTGAGAATTCTGAGTTCCCCATATGTAAGTAATAAGCAAATGCAGTGTTGGTGTACTGAAATGTATTTCTTCTGAGTACACAGATCCAAGCTGGTATCAGAGAATGCGGATAGGTAGGTGTGTACCACAGCATGCAATTTAAAATTCCATGCGGCCAGCATTTCTTATGACTAAGAGCAGAATTTGTATGTGTGTTCTTCTTCAGTACTTTATCATCACCGTGCTTAATCCCTGTCTAATGCACTGTTAGTTAATTTTACTCAGTGAACATCTTGAATTCCGAATAAAATCTCCAAAATCTGATGCTTAAAAGCTGATGTGGGGGTTTGGTGCGAAGGTGGGTAATGCTATCTGCCTGTTCAATTGGGGGAGCAGACCAGGGTGCATTAGTGTAGCCCCTTGGATGGGCTGCTCCAGGCTTCAGATTAGTAGCTGTTGCCCAGCACCCCTTATATGGGGATTCCTGATCACAGAATACATGTAAAATGCAGTCACCTCTCTGCCCAAATATATTTGAATCTGTTGTAGAAAACACCTCCCTAGCAGCCAGCATGGCTGCCCCAACTAGGCCCTACTATGCAATGGTTCTGTGGACAGTTCTAATAATTATAAATGGCAGTTCAGTTCTGATTCTTGAACATCCATTCAACATCTAGTTCAGTCAAAAACTGACCAATAAATTATTTCCTAAGAATTAAAATGATCAAGGCAACTGCTTAGATTGCAACATGTAAAATCATAAATAGTGTTTAATAGGGGTGTAGTTTGCCTGCCCTTTTATCTTCCTTCTCCTCCAAACACAAAAGATTGAATTCTCTGCTGTTGTAATGCCACTGATTCTTAAAGTTTGACTGTGTTACTCTGGTTGTGTGATACCAGTGGCACTTGAGGTCTTATCCTATACTGTATAAATGAGTGTGTTCCATGTAAACGAGTTCAAAAGTTAGCAAGGAATATGGGCATACAGTATGCCACTAATAAGATCTGCAGCTAATAACATAGAAAGGTTTTGGGTAGTCAGAGTGCAACAAAATGCTTTTTGCTGGTGGTAGGTTTTTCAAAAGCCATACATTGCTTAGAATTGCAGCGGTGTGGCATAAAGTGGTATGACTAATAAGTCTGCTGAAAATATTTAAGATGAAGTTTGGTGAAAATGTTTCATATCTGCTTTCATCAGTGTTACATTTTTTAATTTTTTTAATGTCTGCTCATTTAGGCTGGGATTGTCAATGCAACCGATGTGAGTTAGGCACCCAAATCATTTAAATCAATGTGAGTTGGGAACCTGACTCCCTTAAGTGCCTTTGAAAATCTCAGCCTCAAAGCTTAATGTTTAGTATTTATTATCAATGGTTACAGTGTATGTAAGGATAGTCTATGTAAGGATTTTGCCCTCTAGCTAAGCGTGCCCTGCTGTAGCTCATCATTGGTAGGGAGTTTCCAAGAAGTGGTAAAAGTCTATGTTTCTGGAGTTGAAGGAGTAGGATTTTACACTTAGTTCTGCAACTATACATAGATTATCTAGTAATTGTGTGTGTTCTTTTGTAACAATGGACTTATTGTAGGATGGCACCCAACTGTTTGTTTTTATGCTAAGTATAATATGAAGAAAATTAGTTGAATTATTATTGAGTTACAGGTCATTAACCTTTACTTTGATGATAGCAGCTCCATAGTTAAGATTGCAGTTAGGGTTCCATTATGAACCCTGTTTTTCTTATCCCTTGTAACGTGGCATAGAAAAAGTATTTTCAGCTAAAATTCACTTTAACATTTAAATTCAAATGTATGTATTCCAAAGAATGTTAATTTATACAAAAAATTAAAATAATGGAAATGGGAAGTAAATAATCAAATACTCACTCCATACAGCTTCATGAATAGATGTTCATTTATAAAACATCACATCTAATATTCAAAAAACAACTTTAACTCTGCTGCCAAATACCAAACTGTCATGCATCTAGCAGGGTTATGCTTTATACCATAACACCTACAACATTAGACGTTTTATAACTGTTAGTTATAGATCCTTTTGCCACTCTTCCCTCCCAGCTCCTCTGTGCTTCTCTGGCAGCAGAAAGCAGACAGCTAGCTCACTCAGTCAAGTGGGTTTCCCCTTGAGTAGGCAAATCACTAGGTCATACAAATCTGGTATATTCTACTGTATGCACCATGTTCCTATCCCCTTGGGATTGGAGACTGAAGGCTGTGTGGCCAGAACGCACATTGCTCCAAGAATACTGGCAGTACTGCTATGGGGCAAGTACAAAACAGTGTAACATGGCTTGTTTTGTCTTGCACCAGTGATCAAATACCTTCAGATGATCCCAGGATTGGAAGGGAGAGATGGAGAAAAGCCATTTACACCCTTTCCCCAGGTATACCATTGGCACTGGCCCATGGATTACAAATGAAAGTGTAATATATTCTAGACCTACTCTATCTCTCTTCCTTTATATAAGTAAGTATTGTGCAAGCCTTGGTGAAGGAAAGAAAATTGATTGTGGGGTTTTTTGAAAATATCATAACCCTGAGTGCCTCGGAAGAAGGAGGGTGAGAAGTTTGCAGAAATCGCCTGTTGTGATTTGGCTATTATTCCTTGGGAGGATATGTATGCTCTATGATACAGATGGTGTGATGATTGGTGCCGTTCCAAGAATCTAGATAGAAAGTTTGAACAGAGTATTATGAGGCATGGACAATAGATGTAAGGTGGATTGAGCTAAATTTAATATGTGGACTGTATCTGTAAGATAGCATCTTTAACTTCAGGAAGGTAAAAAGGGAAATTATATTGAGCTATAAATATACTGGATGAGGTAACTGGCTTTTTGCCTCATAATGGAACGATAGATGGGAACAGTGTTGATTCTGGGTGGTCTCTTGAACATAATAGATAGTTGGGATTAGGAAGAGGCAAATGTCTGATTAGTATAGATAAGAACAAGAGGTTGGCGTCACTGGCTAATAATAGTTGAGACGAATGGGATCTAGAAAATAGTCTGTGGTTGGTTCTATTGGCTATAAACAGTATGCTGGGTGGGATGAGCTTGATTTGTGAGCAGTGGTAGGCTGTTTTCAGAATGTATATAGTGTAGGGTGCATGAGTATAAGAACATTTCTGGTCTATAGGCTGAGATTGAACAGGGATATGGGAGCAGAGGTTGTTTTGGGGATATGTTATGTGGTATTTAACATGTGAATATTTAAGAGAGCACATAAGTATTTAAATATTCTAACAGTTTATCTTCCTTCTCCCATTTCATAATTGTTATTTTAATTCCTTTACATGCCTATTTTAAAAACTGTAATATTTATTGATATATGTACATTACAGCCTACATGTTAACTAGCAAGCTTAATATAAATAAAAAGCTAACAGAGGCTTTTTTTGATAGTAGATATTAAGGATCATGTTTTCAAAAGGGCCAAGCACCAAACGGCATCTGTTTAGGCATCTAAATGAAGTGGCTGGGTTTTCAAAAGTGCTTAGCTCCCTACAGCTCCTACTGTGAGCACTTTTCAAAATCTAACCTCAATAGTGAGAACTGAGCACTTCTGAAAATCTGCTCCTAAGAGGCTTGCCTAAGGTCACACAAAAAGCCAATGAAAGAGCTGGGATTAGAACCCATAACTCCAAAGTTCCACTTCTCTAGACTACGTTTTCTTAGATTATAACTAAGAATATGATATTTCTCACAACAGAAATCCATTTTACCTTCTAACATCTGAATAAAATCAGTTGCTATATGCATATATAAACCCCTATATTTGAAAAGCACTGTGAAGATTTGAGGCTACAACCATGAATTGGAGCCATGAATCTAAAACATTTTATTTTAAAAAAAGAGGAGTAAAAGTCTGATTCTATTGTCAGACATATGATTTGCATTGCTACACATCTTAAAAGTAAACTCTCACATGTGCAAAATCAGATTATTTTAAAATCAACATACACAGTATGGTGCATTCCAAATCTGAAATTTGAAACTGCTTCAAATGTTAATACAAAACGCCTGGTAATAGTGTACCAGCTGTCTGTGCCAAAGAGTTAATAAGCAGTAAGGGGGAAAAAACCCAGAGTATAAATACTCTTCGTTAACTAGTGGGTGAGAGCATGTAGTTTTTCCCCCAAATAATCTGTAGTTTAAAAAAACACACCACAAGTTATATAGCTAAGTTTATTTTGCATATACTGGGAGAATGATAGATGTTTGATAGTTGGTTGCAGCAACCAACATAGAATAGTAGATTTCAGATGTAGGGTCACATTCTCCCAAACTTCCCATACAACCTACAAACAGCAGCAAATCATTCTTATTACAGTGGATCTTCATCAGTTGCACATAACAACAAACAAACCTAAGAAATTAAATTGGGAGCGAATAGGGAAAACAAATATTTAAGCGACTAGTCATTTATGTAAACACTTGTCCTGCAACATTAAACCTTACCTTGGGCCTTCTGCTTCGTTAATTGAGTGCTCCCTGTGTTACTGATACTTATGCGCTAGATGCCGTTCCTGAACTCATTGCTGCGGAGCATAATGGCGTGATATGAAATGTTTCAGAAAACAGTAGAAGCTTTGTCGCTAAGTCAGCTGCAAGAAGAAGTGTTGTGTATGAATGTATAGTATATGGTGTTTTATGAAAGATACAGTCTCTTTCTCTCTCTTTCTCCCAAAGAACTCTAGCTGATGATACAAGGGGAATTCAGTTCCCTTTGGCAGAACTCCATGTCAGTCTGGATGCTCTAAATACTCCTGTTCTACAGTTACTTAGCTCATACTGCTAAAAATACACTAGTCACAGACTTTATAAAATATCTTCTTTTAAAAGAATGTTTGGCAACAACAATCATTTAATGTTATTGTGTGCATGCAACCCCTATTTTTCAGAAACAGCTATTAATACTGATGAGAATTAATTAGAGAGACAAAATCAAACATATGCATAGGGCTTGCATTTGGTTCCAGTAATATTTAAAAGAAAAGACCCATAAACCACTAACAGAAAGATTCTTAAACTATGTTTTTTGCAATTCAGAAGTAATGTACGAGTTTAAATGAAATTGTATTCAGCAATAAGAGCATCAGAATCCCAGAAGATGATGTAACTATGTTAAAAATGAGCATTATTGAATAATTCACTTTTATAATATGCAAAAATTGGGTAATTTTTTTCTTTCCTCTTTAATAACCATCAGTCTTAATATCTAACTAATGAAAAAACATAAACAGTGTCATCTGTCAGGTTACTGAAGGAGAATACCACTTATTATAGCCTCATTGTTTACTTTAGCAGGTAATTTGTGGATCGGAATCATTTAATTGTTCTGAGTACATAATTACATGCCAGCATTTTCCAATTTAATTAAAATGTACAAATCTGAAGATTAAGGGATTTTTTTGAATTATTAATTATTTCTCCTCTAGGAAATCTTGTTGCTCTGCAGGAGATTTGTCCAGTGTACAACTATACGTATTTTTTTCCTTCTCTTTCACAGACAGACAATTTTCCCGCAGAGCCCAATTACATGGGCAGCAGGCAGCAGTTTGTTCAAAGGTAAGGCCTATTAAATAACTTTCTCGGCTTCCCCATTTGCATTCTTGTCAAAATTGCTTTGCCAGAGAGTACAATTCAAATTGGAACAAGTAAATACAACTCTCTCTTTTTTTTTTTTAAATATGTATTTCAGTAGCTCCACGTTCAAGGACCCAGAAAGAGCCAGCTTGAGGGACAGCGGGCATGGGGACAGTGATCAGGCTGACAGTGACCAAGACACTAACAAAGGCTCCTGCTGTGACATGTCTGTTAGGGAGGCACTGAAGATGAAAACTACTTCAACTAAAAGCCAGCCACTTGAGCAAGGTGAGTGAAGCTTCCAATACCTACAAAGTGTAAAGCTTAAGCAATCATTATAAACCTATTAGTGCTACAGTTGGAGTTTATCATGGTGGAATAGCCTATTGATACTACTATCAGATAAAACAGTAAATCTTGGCCCAGAGCAAAGAATGTTCAATATCTTTAAGTATAAACATGAAACTACAATAGCCTTTCTTTTTTTATTCCAAAGAAAATTTTAAAAATCATTAAAAATTAGTATTTTTCCAAAACTATTAGAGTATATTTTGTTTTCATGGACATTTCCATAAATGTATAGCGTACAGTCTTTCTGCCTACGCATGCCTTGAAAATTGAAATTAGATATGATTACAACAACAGACAAAATAACATCCAGTCATTTCCATTCTTTACATAGTTTGGAGTGAGGTTTAAGAAAAGATCTTGGATATCAGGGGAAAAAAAAAACTGGATCAGAAGAAATTTTCAGTTCAAGGCTATATTTTCCTATTTGTAACGTTGACTTCACTATTCATCGCAATATAAGAAGCAAAGTGTCAAATAATGGCATCATACGATTTTCAGTATAATCATTTCATTCACACCCTAAGAAAGATGCAGATAAATGTCTGTTAAGCTGCTACAATGATTTATACTAGGACAGCGGCAATGCTCTATAAGCATACATTCTGATAAATAAGCATGTTTATTGCCTCAAAGTCTGTGTCCAATTCTTTTTTTTATGCCTTTTCACTAATTATGATATCTTCTATTTCAAAATAAATATGACATTTCCTAACAATGTCAGCCAAACTGAATGCTCCAGCATCATGTATGTTTGTGTTTTTTGTTTGTAGTCTCAAAAGCAATGAGAAAATGAACAACTGAATTCTTTTGAATTTACTGTCACATATCTGTTAGTCATTTTAGTCTGTTGTGTGGAAAGTGATTCACAATGTTAAGGATATTTAAAAATTGATTAACTAAATCATTCTTAATGAGAAGCTATATTTATAATTAAGCAGAAATACATTATAAGCTTTTTATTAATTGATGATTAATTGGAACTAGATTTTTGCCTCTAGCACAGTCTGATCTGTAGCACATTCATCAGCAAATACACGCTCTACTTCATTTTTCTGATCATGTTGAGATTGCAATATAATTTTTGTTGTGTACAATATTTATAATGCTGCAGTATAATTTATTCTGTGTGTATTGGAGGGTTGACCTCATACAAGGCCTTGTTTTCCAAGTAATAAATGCCAGAAAGATTATTTTTTTTCCTGACCTTTTACCACAGTGACTCTGCTTATAATTGGACATTGATCTGTATAAAGATGCAGTGCTGGACTTTTTTTTTTTTTTAAAAAGAAACTGTTTGAACATGGATCTAAGTTTCTCAGTTTTTGTATAGAAAACAGAGGACAGGGTCTCCAGGCTTCAACATAACAGGTAACCTGAAAGTACAATGGAATTCCAAAAGACTAATAAAAAGTGGAATTAGGAAAGTTATGTTCTAATAATCTAAACAAAACAGGTGCATTTTTAGGAAAGGGTTAAAAGACAGAGTTTGTATTATTGCATTTTGTGCAGCAACATGTTATACACATCAAGCCAGGTACAGGTCAGAATACAAGAAGACTAGTAAGCAAATTTAGTCAACCATTCGTATTGCTTATTTTTGTAATCATGCAAAGAGCTATTCGGAAGTTTGCATTTGTCATCATATCTGGATGAGGGGTCCTATTAATCAAAAAACTACTCATGCAATTGGCTCATATTAATTCCTCAGTTTCTTTTTATACAGAAATTAAACTATGAATATTAAGTGCAATCTCTTGCTGAATGTCAGCAGGAGGCATTTAGGTAAATCTGTTTTGGGGGGTTTTGCACAACAAATTAAATGTAAACATAGAGACGGCAAAGGGAGCTATTTTTCAAATGTAATTAAAAAGGGTAATGATATTTGTTGTTTCCTGTGAGTTCTTCAGGAACAAAATGGATGGTGGAGTTATGTAGACTAGGGTTCCAAACCTTCATTGAACTTCATATGGACACAGAGGTTCAATCCATGCAGAGATCATTGCAGGAATGAAGCCCAAAAGCCCAATTCTGTTCCTACTGAATCAATGATTGTTTTTCTGTTGATTTTAATGCGAGCAGTATTGGGCTCAATAATTCTACCTGCACCGGTATATTCTTTCTCTTCAGAAAATGGGTTTTGTTTTTTGAATGAAAAGGCCAGTTTGTGGGAGGAGACGTATGACAAGTAAGATAGTGAAAGAAAATGATCTTGTTTTCCATAAAGAAAAATTGTCTTCCAGGGTAAAAGAGATGGAAGAGTGGCCAAAAACCAGTGGTCTAGACCAGAGCTCAAAGTGGTAGTAGAAGTGCTGGCTCTGTCATCATTCTAGGTTGCACTCAAGGATGGAAAACCATCAATTTGTAACAAAAATTTAAGCCAGGTGGTGTTTGTTTAAGTATATTTAAAATGCTGTTGCTTTTGTTGATCTGAGGTCAATTAGAATTATTAGGTGTTCAGCACTTTTTAATATCAGACCATGCTTAAATGGACTCAGGAACCTAATGTTAGGGTTTTGAAACTCTTGGCCTGAGTTTGTGTCTGCAAACTTTTGTATATAATTTCCAAGCATTCCTATCAGAAGTGTAGCTCCAGACCCAGCCATGGTAGCAGCAGCAGGGACACTCGTGTGAACTGGTTACTGATATGTTAACAACTGTGTCATCTAATCTGGCTCAGAGCAGGTCTAGACGACATGGTGGTTAAATGTCAGTGGTTGATCTACACTGTACAGCCACACAGTGCTAGCAAAATGGGAAATTTTATGAAAAAAAATGTCTAGGATAGAAATAGCTTCTGGCTGATATGGGGATCTGCGCAACCCAGCTCACATTTCGGCTTCCACCAAAGGAAAGAGACAGTGGAGAGCAAAGCCCAAATACATCTGCTGTTGAGAACGTTTGATTTTGAAGGGGAAGTCTACAGGTGGCACTTTTCGTTTTGCGCTGGTCTCAGTACTATTAAATATGGGAGAAACTGCAAATGAGAGAATTTTTATCAAAACTAGACATTGGCCCCTAATGGGAAAAAAAAAACCCACACGCTTTAAAAAAAGTCACTGGAACAATAAGTCTTGTGTACTAAACAAGCATGTCTCCATTCAGTTATTTCAGTGAAGCCATCCTGCTGTATACTTCAGTCCTCTCTTTCTATAAAAATGTCTAGCTGTCTTTTAATCTTATTTATACTATCTGATTCACTATTCTTACTAAGCAACTTATTCAATATGCTTATGGTTTTGCCAGAATTTTTTGTTTATGCCTCATTTTTAGGCTGTGTCCCTGAGTTATTTTAACCCTTTCACCAGACAGAACAGTTTGAACTCATTCCCTTTGTTAAACACTTTTAACAGCTTTAAATAGTTCCTATTAAGTTACCTTGAAACTCTTCACTGCTCCAACTGAAATAGCTCATAGTATTTTTTTTCCAATAGTATTTTTTAAATACTGGAATCATTCTTTTTGATGCCTATGGTTTAAACATAAGGGCAATAATATCTTTTCCTGGAAAAGGTGACCAGAACTGAAAATCATATTCTAAATGGTATCTAGAAAATGGCTAGTACAATAGCAAAATAATTTGTATTCCATCCTTCTGTTAGTGCATCCTAGAAATCTATTTTCCATTTCTTGCAGCTATCCACAAAGCTGGATATTTTTCTAATAACTCTTAAATCCTTTTCCTGGTTAGAATGCTGCAGGATTTCTATTTCATTTCTATGTTGGTTTATTTTCATTTCTGTTTTGGTAGCGGTTTTCCTACTTTTTCCTACATAAAATTATTTTATTATTTTATTGTCAAAATTACTTTTGAGATCAAGTCTCTCTGAATCTAATAGCCTTGTTCAGTACTTGTTGTAACACAAGGTGTGGTATCATAATTTCAAATATATGATATCAAAGTTTGCTTTTCATCCACACCTCACAGGAGGAGTTTGCATAAATGCTATTGCCTAGTTAACAATAACTTTATTCTTGAGAGAGAAGAAAGGACAGAGGAGCCTCCTGAGAGGAAGATTAGAAGGAAATTCTTCAAGATTCACGTCAGAGACTCCCTTAAACCCTATAATCTGTTTACCAGGTTTCTCCGCTAGAGGGTACAGTTTTGCCCTAATTTACACAACACGGCTAACCAGTATAAAAGGGGCAAAATGAACCCGCAAGAAAAATAAGAGATACTAAAGCATCAGCCCCAAAATATAATACTTCTTTCTTCTTACAACAGAAATACATATGCATCTTAACTGAAGTAGCACTACCTGCAACAATCTTATAACAAAAACATTATCAGTGTTTTAACATCTCAAAGAATATTCTGAACTCTTGAGTTTGTCCACAGAACAAAGTCCCTTAAAGTCTGTTGTAGCTTGTTTGTTGATTTTTTCCACTCTTTGAGCAAGAGTGTGATAATTTGTTCTTAAAATCCAGTACTCTGCATTGATTCCCCAATAGTAAGCATGAGATTATCAGAATTTTTGACCAAGAATTTTTCTGATCTCCCCGTTGACAGCCTTGTCACAATTCCTGAGGTCCCCAGGATGATTAAAAGCCATTGGGATCTATTTAATTGGCTGAAATTCAGCCCTTGATGGTCAGTGAGGAAAGATCAGGCACAATTCTGTTCTGCTCTCTGACACCATCACCAATGCTTTTCGTGCCATTTGGAATGATGGGTTGTTAAACAAGTGCACTAGTTTAATGAGATATCCAAACAAGAAGATTGTGGAGAAATTCCTTCTCACAGTTTGGTGATTGCCTCTGCTGAGAAACTGATTCAGGTTGGGAGTCCCCCCAAAACTGACACAACCCGTGAAATATTTTGTTCAACATTGCTTCCTCCCATAGGTTTCCCCCCCCGGACAGAACATCTTCTATCACATTCTCTCTGTGCCCAGAATGTGAATAGCTGTCAGACTGCACTACTTGTTCTGACGCCACCTAAGAATCTTTATGTCCAAGAATATCATCCACTCCAACTTGGTTACCCCTAACATGGTCAGGTAAGAGACTACCTTGCTGTTGTATGTCAGGACTTGCACGCAATACCCATTCTTCACTTTCATCTGATTCAGTGTGATCCAGACCCAGCAATGCCAGCTTGTTTATACATAGAGTCTCTTACCTTTTGATGTCTCAGGAACTTTTCTCATTCTGATTTAGAAGTATCAGTTTCTAGAATTATAGAGTATAGAAACTATTTGATAGTGCCCAAAATAAATGAGGTTTTATCCCTATCAGATTTGTTCCTTACCATACATTCCCTGGTATTCCCACTCCTTTTCTGACTTCTGTGATTTAAGCAAGCACATCTGTAGTTTTATGTAAGCAGTTGCCATGGGAAATGCTAGCAACAAAGCTGCTTTATCAAGGAAACGACCTATCTAGCCAGCTGTCTCTGACGAAATCAGTTACCAACACCCCGTGAGATATTTGGGTAATGCAGTATCATTTTAACAATAGGGATTTTAGTTTAAGACTCAGAACCCACTGTGGCTTTTATTATTTATTTATGGCTTTTATGCTCAGCTCCAAAGGTTTCTTAATTTTCTGCAATGCGTAGGATCTGTTGGGAAACAGTCAAATGAAAAAGAGTCCCATTCAATTGCGTCACATAATGGCACACAGCTAAAAAGTGAAAATATTTTAAAGTGCTTATGTACAAATGCTAGAAGTCTAAGTATTAAGATGGGTGAACTTGTGTGCCTCATACTAAATGAGGGTATTGATGTAATAGGTATCACAGAAACTTGGTGGAATGAGCATAACCAATGTAACATGGTAATACCAGGGTACAAAATATATTAGAAGGACAGAATAGGTCGTACTGTTGGGAGAGTGGTGCTATATATGAAAGCAGGCATAGAGTCAAATGAAGTAAAAATCTTAAATGAACCAAACTGTACCATAGAATCTCTATGGATAGTAAGTCCATGCTTGAATAATAAGACTATAGCAGTAGGGATATATTACCGACCACCTGACCAGGGTGGTGATAATGACTGTGAAGTGCTCAGGGACATTAGAAAGGTTATAAACATTTAAAAAACTCAATAGTAATGGGGGATTTCAGTTATCCCTATATTGACTGGATACATGTCACATCAGGGCAGGATACAGAGATAAAGTTTCTTGACACTTTAAATGACTGCTTCTTGGAACCCACAAGAGGAGAGGCAATTCTTGATTTTGTCTTAAGTGGAGCACAGGATCTTGTCCAAGAGGGGAACATAGCTGAACCGCTTGGTAATAGTGACCATAGCATAATAAAATTTTACATCCCTGTGAGGGGGAGGGAGAAACACCAAAGCAGCCCACCCCGGTACCATTTAATTTCAGAAAGGGGAGCTACACAAAAATGAGGAAGCTAGTTAAACAGAAATTAAAAGGTACAATGCCAAAACTGAAATCCCTGCAAGCTGCATGGAAACTTTTTGAAGATACCATAATAGAAGCTCAATTTAAATGTATACCCCAAATTAAAAAACATAGAGGACCAAAAAAATGCAAACATGGCTAAACAACAAAGTAAAAAAAGCAGATAGAGGCAAAAAGCATCCTTTAAAAAGTAGAAGTTAAATCCCATTGAGGAAATTAGAAAGGAGTGTAAACTCTGGCAAGTGAAGTGTAAAAATATAATTAGGAAGGCCAAAAAAGAATTTGGAAGAAAAGCTAGACAAAGACTCAAAAAATAACAGCAAAAAAAAAAAATTAAATACATCAGAAGCGGGAAGACGGCTAAACAACCAGTACAGCCCCTGTATGATTGAAATGCTAAAGGATCACTCAAGGAAGATAAGTCTTCACAGTCTTCACAGCTGAGGATGTGAGGGAGATTTCCAAACCTGAGCCATTCTTTTTAGATGACAAATCTGAGGAACTGTCATGGATTGATGTGCCATTAGAGGAGGGTTTTGGAAAAAATTGATAAATTAAACAGTAATAAATCACCAGGTCAAGATGGTATTCACCCAAGGATTCTGAAGGAACTCAAATGTGAAATTTTAGCACTACTAACTGTAGTAGATAACCTATTGTTTAAATCAGCTTCTGTACCAGATGACTGGAGGATAGCTAATGTGATGCCAATTTTGAAAAAAGTCTTCAGAGGCAATCCTGGCAAATACAGGCTGGTAAGCCTAACTTCAGTACGAGGCAAATTGGTTGAAACTATAGTAAAGAACAGAATTATCAGCCACATCGATGAACATGATTTATTGGGGAAGTCAACATGGTTTTTGTAAAGAGAAATCATGACTCACCAATCTACTGTAATTTTTTAGGGGGTCAACAAGCATGTGGACAAGGGTGATCCAGTGGATATAGTGTACTTAGATTTTCATAAAGCCTTTGACAAGGTCCCTCACCAAAGGCTCTTAAGCAAAGTAAGCTGTTATGGGATAAGAGGGAAGGTCCTCTCATGGATCAGTAACTGGTTAAAAGATAGGAAACAAGGGATAGGAATAAATTGTCAGTTTTCAGAATGGAGAGCGGCAAATAGTGATGTCCCCCAAGGCTCAGTAGTGGGACCAGTATTGTCCAACATATTCATAAATGATCTGGGAAAAGGGGTAAAAAGTGAGGTGGCAACATTTGCAGATGATACAAAACTACCCCAGATAGTTAAGTACAAAGCAGACTGTGAAGGGTTACAAAGGGATCTCACAAAACTGGGTGACTGGGCAACAGAATGGCAGATGAAATTCAGTGTTGATAAATACAAAGTAATGCACATTGGAAAACATAATCCCAACGATACATATAAAACGATGGTGTCTTAATTAGTAGTTACCACTCAAGAAAGAGATCTTGGAGTCATTGTGGATAGTTCTCTGACAACATCCACTCAATGTGCAGCGGCAGTTAGATAATAAGACAGGAAATACCATATTGCCTGTGTATAAATCCATGGTATGTCTACATCTTGAATACTGCATGCAGATGTGGTCGCCCCATCTCAAAAAAGATATATTGGAATTGGAAAAGGTACATAAAAGGTCAGCAAAAATGCTTAGGGGTATGGAACAGCTTCCATATGAGGAGAGAGAAGACGGGGAGCTTTCAGCTTGGAAAAGAGACGACTTAGGAGGAATATGATCAAGGTCTATAAAATCATGACTGGTGTGGAGAAAATAAATAAGTAAGTGTTATTTACTCCTCATAACAGAAGAATTAGGGGTTACCAAATGAAATTAATAGACAGCAGGTTTAAAACAAACAAAAGGAAGTATATATTCACACAACTTATAGTCTACCTGTAGAGCTCTTTACCAGAGACTGTTGTGAAGGCCAAGACTATAACAGGGTTCAAAAAAGAACTAGATAGGTTCATGGAGGATAGATTCAGCAGTGGCTACTAGCCAGGTTGGGCGTGGATGTAAAACCATACTCTGAAGTGTCCCTAGCCTCTGTTTGCCAGAATCTGGGAATAGGAGACAGGGGATAGATAATTTGATGATTGCCTGTTCTGTTCATTCCCTCTGAAATATCTGTCATTGGCCACTGTCAGGATATTGGGCTAGATGGATCATTGGTCTGACCCAGCATGGCCGTTCTTATCAGTAGATTGGTCAAGAAAACAGCACTTCTAAGCTTGAGAGTCTGATCAGCTGTACCGCTGGCCGGGTCCTCCTCATGAAAGTACTAGGTGCACTGAACAGACTAAACATTGTAACTTTCCATTGGTATATTACTGCTTTTGACACAATCATCTAGCATTTTTGGTAATAATAACACTCAAATGGCTTTGCTGAAGTCCACTTTTGCTTAAAAAGTTTTCCTGTTGAATCTTTTAATCTGTCCATTTTGAATAGCACTAAATACTTATAGCACTAAATACTTGTTCAAGGATTTTAAAGGTAGGACAAGCCAAAACCAAGACTTTCTGACCAAAAATATAGATCTGAACTCATCTCTGCAAATGTGCTGCCCCTCTAATATTTCATAGCAGCCTCTCCTGTAAGGCCAATAAGCATAAAAGATATACTTTAGCAAAGTTCAGCCACAAGTTGTTGGGCTAGATGCAAGAATTATTGGATGAAATTCTGTGGCCTTTGTTATGCAGGAGGCCAGTCCAAATTATCATAACATCTAAAATGTATGATTCTGAGAAGTATCTATTTCTGTATGTTATATGATAGGAGAACTTACTCCCAAATTATATTTTGAACAAAACTAAGCCTGAGCCCGTCTGACATCCAGCTTTTATTTACTGATATTGGAGGATGTACAGTGTGTTTATTATATTGCGAGAGGAAGGGTTTGTTTGTTTTTGTTTTTTTGTCCAATCCCTTTAAAAGTCCTTTAATAATGAATCCCCTTTTTGTTTGCATGTTGTGTTTTTAAACTTGAGTCTACCAGTTAATTTTTAGATTGAATTTCTGCATTTTCAGTCTCAATTCCGTATTGAGAGTAGGTTCTCGGATGGCATTTTGTGATGTCAGGCCAGGAGACAATAACAGCTGCTGAGAAGCTGGGTCCAAGCCTTTATGCTGGGTTTCTGCCATAAAGACAAGAGAATTCCCGCAAGCTACCTCCCTCCGCCAATGTGCTCCCCTCAAGTCTTTGAAGCTTTTGGGAGTTCTAGCAGTAGGATAAAAGGGGGAGCGGAATGAGGAAGAGGATACTATGCTAAAAATGGGCAGAAAAATTATATGAAGTGTTGACCCTCTGATGGGAGAAGAGGTCAGGTTAATGTCTCTATCTACTTACTGCCTTTATATTATATATAAAACAGATAAATGTAGGCAGATGTTACAGTAGTTGAAGAGTCAATGAGCAGCACACTTTGCATGAGAATACCTCTATCTAGTATTACCACAAGCTGCGTTTCAACTGGAGTTGGGTTCATCCAGACCAGGTTTTCAACCAAGGACATGTTTCATTTTGTCTGGGCTCACCACTAGGATATCCTGGTGTTTTGGCAGTGTACTTAAGTATATGGGAGAGACTAAATGAAGCTATTTAGGCAAAAAATTAGGGGGAAACTCTCTATGACTGACTTTCAAAACATACCAAAAAGTACTTATGTATCTATATGGAAATAGAAATGTGTCTTTGCAATACAAAGGGGGGATAATCAGACAGCAGGGCACTGTATATGCACCATTTGCTGTGTTATGCCACTTTGTCAGACAACATTTTACAGGCTACTTCGTTTTTTCTCCCAACAATTCACCTTCCTTTTTAACTGGAGGTTGGCCAGGCTAGACAGCTGTACTTTCCCCGTTCTACTCCAAGCCTGCCAGTCTGCTCTTCTCCTCCAGGGACCTTCTTCCCATTGCCTGTGGGAAAGAAGACTTGTCCTGTGGGACTGGCTCCCAGACCTGCTATTTGAAGGGTCAGTTGTGAAAAGATTTCCATATTTTTCCTTCTATATCTTTATTTTTATTTTGTAGACAAAGTTTCAGCACCAGATTAATTTGCTATATGATGCTGATGAATTCTTAAAGGAGAAGGGATTGAAACCTGATCTGGATAAACTACTACTCCATTTCAAATGCTGTTTGCTTGGTGTGCTTGTTTGCACATCAGTACCTAGGATATTCCTCAAGCTCACCACTGTTTAACAACAGGTCTTGTGTTTGAACTCAGGGTGTAAAGGGTAAGGTTTGGGAGCTCTACTGTAAATACTCATTTCTACATGTATTTCTGAAAGCTAAAAATGCAGAAGTCACCCCCCCCAGCCACTCCTTCATACCGTCACCCCCAGTTTAAGCCTCTCTACCTTTTCCTGCAATCCCTGTTTTGAAACCACCTTAGCTGTAGTCAGGGACAAAGTCATAGTATGGTGATTTGTTCTTGGAAGTCTTGGAATTCATAAGTATTTCACATAGTAGAGCTTTGTGTTTTTTTACTGCAAGAAAAGCAGAGAAAAGGCTCGCAGTGCTCAGTAAGATGAAGCACTTCTGTGTCAAAATTATTATCTTGAGCTAACAATGTTCTTTCAGATTCTTTCTGTAAATGGAAAGAAAAGTGGGGGCATTGAGAGATCAACAACTTTGGAACAAGGCAACCAAAAAGAAGATAGTTCTTATTGTTTTAGGTTTTATACATTTTTCTTTGTAGTAAACAGCTATTCTGTTGTGCTTACTTTTGTTAATAGAAGTTTTAGGCATACACATATGAATTCATGATGACTTCATAAAACCCATACTCTTGTGACAGGATTGTACCCTTTTTCTGAGAAAGTTCTCGGTTTGGTGGACTTATATTATAACTTTCCCTTCCTTTATTATAGTTTCTTGTATGGAATTCAGTTTTATTTAAAAGTATGTGTCTATGTTTGTGTGTGTATCCAGTTATTTAAATTACATAATTAGAGCATGTACATAATAAAATGTGATGATGGGCCATATCCTGCCTTCCTACATTAAAATGCACAGAAGGGGAAAATTTGCATTGAATAATCCCAAGGCTTTTTTGTCAGTGAGCATCCTCTCCGCTATGAGGCATGGCTGGCTGTGGTGCAGAACTGTCAGGAGGTCTTGACTGCTGAGTGCTCTGAGGCAAGAATCCATGTAATATAATAATACTACTTAGCATTTATAGAGGGCTTTGCTTAGACTCAGTGCTGTAACAACATTAACTGATTAATACTAATTACAAGTTGGGTCTAAACCCCAGGGATGCTGATGTATATATACTCAATGTGTATGTACATGTACTCAATGTACTCTGCCACCATACACTTATCAGATACCCCCAAATCCAAAATGGCAGCTGAGCTGGCTTCCATGTCCTGCTACCGCTTCCCCTTCATGCCAACAGCTATACTTATATAACTTCCCTGCCCCAAGTGGGCTTCATATGTTGTGAAAGAGGCTTATTGCTCCTGAGAGCAGCAGGAACTTCTGATGCATATTTCATCATGTTACAGTTCTTTATACTGAGAACACTCCATGTATAACAGATGTTCCCTGACTACTACCCTTTCCTGAAGGTGACATGCCCTTTTTTCTTATGTTGCAGCTCTGCTGTGTGTGTTTTCCAAAGGAGCTGATAGTGGCTATGTGTTACTAGGAGATGATGCTGCATAGCAGCCCCTGTGCAGCATGCCAAGCTACATTTAATTCCATCTGCTCCCCTGTGCTACACAGAATGGAGGGGAGCATATGCCTGTTAGGGGGCTTATTCCTTCACCCACTTACTTCCCTGGTCCTTCTTGCATGAACAGAGAGCAACAATACCCGAAGTCCAAAGGTGCAAACAATTCGATGTTTATTGGGGGGAACTTCCAGCAAGCATGATTCCAGTTTCCTTCCTTAGTATCCCCCTTCCCAGCTCTGACCACAGAGCCTTACACCTGTGTCCCTGTTCCCATTCCTGCCCTTAGACAAACATGATCCCAATTTCCCCACCCCCATTCCCTGTTCCCATTTCTCCCTTTAGCAAAACATAATTCCAATTCCCCCCCCCACACCCTGTTCCCATTTCACCCCCACACCCCACTCACTTCTTGATTGACTGCAGATTATATAGTAAAATTTGAGTTCTGCTTAGCTATACCTTAACCATTTTCCTGAAATTTAACTAACCAATCCTAACATATTGTAACATGATTATGTAACCAATTATATCCCACCACCTTAATTAGTTTACACCCAGAAAAATTAATTATACAGCAGACAGAAACAATCACAGAACTAGACAGAGATTATACAGACAAACAATAGCAAAGTGGGAACTATAATGAGAAAACAATACAGAAGTGAGGATTTCACATCCCAGCTATTGATAAGTGAGTTCTTGCCAGACAGGATGCTATCAAACTAAGTTTCCTTTTACATTTTCTAGGCACTTCCCTTTCTCTGGAGGTGATAGGCACTATCAAGACAGGACTGTATTCCTAACAGCCCAATAGCACCTTATTTCAATGTAAAAAGAAAAGGAGGACTTGTGGCACCTTAGAGACTAACCAATTTATTTGAGCATAAGCTTTCGTGAGCTACAGCTCACTTCATCGGATGCATCAGATGCATCGAAAGCTTATGCTCAAATAAATTGGTTAGTCTCTAAGGTGCCACAAGTCCTCCTTTTCTTTTTGCGAATACAGACTAACACGGCTGTTACTCTGAAACCTGTTATTTCAGTGTGACTAGTTTGGAATGTGAGGATGTGACCATTTGCTTCCCAGCTTATGGCTGCCTCTGCTGCTTAGCCAAAGATCTTAGCCTAAGCACAGGGCCTCAGACTGTCACAGTAAGAGAAGGCTCTTACACCGGCAGACAGTGATTTTGATTCTTTCTTTTATACCCCTAACTAGCCAAGTGATAAGAATACACCTAAATTCTTAAAGTATAGGCCTTTACAGACAGGCCTGAATATCTATATCCTAACAATGCCCAATGTAACAAAGTTATGCTGTGACATCAGATTTCAGAGTAGCAGCCGTGTTAGTCTGTATTCGCAAAAAGAAAAGGAGTACTTGTGGCACCTTAGAGACTAACCAATTTATTTGAGCATAAGCTTTCGATGCATCTGATGCATCCGATGAAGTGAGCTGTAGCTCACGAAAGCTTATGCTCAAATAAATTGGTTAGTCTCTAAGGTGCCACAAGTACTCCTTTTCTTTTTGTGACATCAGAAAATCTTTATTTAAATCTGTAAATGTGTTGTACAAATTTAGGACCAAATTCTGTAAGTAAGCCTTACTTACATGAATAGTCCCATTGAAATCAAGGCAATCAAGCAACATATAACCCACAGCTCCTAATATTTCAGATGTTAACTGAATATTGGAATAGTGCAGTCTAATTTGAAAATTGTTTATTTAGGAATAATTGTCATGTTTTGGTGTTATTCTTCATACCTGAATGTTTCTTCTTCAGCAGAGGCCGAAGAATAATGTTCTATTTCAGAGAATTCCAGGAAAAACTGGGTTCAGTTGGCTACCATCTCCCCTTGTTCTCAATGCGATAGAGGCCAGAGGATGCCCTTAGCAAAGACGGACACTGTCTCCTGTCACCTCCTGACAGACATAGAGGGTTACCATCTTCCCTGAAGGCATGTTGGCTTTATTCCCTTTTGAGAGACAATGGCTATTTTATAAGAGGACATCCTCACTGAGGGCAGGCCTCTGGCCATAGCCTCATTGAGAACAGTAGAAGATGGTGGCCATTTTGAAAAAAAGCCAATTCTTTTTGGGTTCTCTGAAAGAGATTTTATTCTTCAGCTTCCACTGACGGATGCATTTTCAGTAATGAAAGATAATGTTTGTTCTATTGTACATACTCATAAATATTTCTTTTTTAAAAACTATCAGGCCTACTCAACAAGGAGGATAGGCGATGGGGTGTATCTGTGCAAACTAGGGAAGATGTGTTCGGAGGAATGTAGGGGTGTAGAAGGGAGGGTGGGCGTGGAGAAGATGGGTGTTTGTGTGTCCAGAGGAATGTAGGTGGTTAAGAAAGGAGGGGAAATTCAGGGTGGTGGTGCATGGGTATATAAAGGAATGAATGAGATTTTGGAGGAGGAAACTGGGGTATATACCATATTTTGCACTGCTGTGATGATGCAAAGTCTCTCTAAACTCAGCTGACTAGTCAGTATGCTCTGACTGGTTTGTGGTTTTCCAGAGTGCAATAAAGTATCCAAAGCATATTGATGAATCTGGCCCTAAAAATTAAAATAAAAAAGATATCTTCAAACTATTAGAAATATCACATGATAGCAAGAGATTTTTTTTCATTAAGTGTTCATGTACAACATTTTCAATTAAAAAAAAACAAGAAAATTCCCATACAAAACCTATTTTCAGGTGAAATTAAGGTTGAGGGTATATATTAGTAATTTAGGATAAAATAAATTACAGGGATGTTGCGGTTATCGCTAAAACAGGCATTATAATTTATACCCAGCAGAGTGATAGTTAAGGTTAAACTTTAAAGAAATCCAAAAATGTTAATATATGGAAATGCACTGTTAAGGCTCCCAAACAGACTTAGTACTGCCCTATTGTGACACCAAGATGGGGTGGGGGGGGAGATTCCTATGTGTCTTTAAAAATGACAAGTGTCTAATCTTAGACCAGAAGCACTATGATTATTGCATGATGTCACTATAAGCTAGGATTAATATTGTTTGGATGCCTTAACTGTGTATTTACATTATCTCAACATGTTTGGATTTCTTTTAAATTTAACCTTAACTCAAAACTTCCTGAGTTTATAATGTCTATCTCTGAAATAATTACAAACGCCCTGTAATATATTTAGCCCTAAATGACTGATATATATTCTCAACCTTAACTCCACCTTAACCTTGTTTTTGTCTGAGAAAGTATATTTTATCTATACTGAACTGCCGATGATTACTAAAATGTTGGCTTATGTGTTCTTTCTGTGTACATGTGTGTGCAAGGGGAAAGATTTAAAAAGACAAATTTGACTGTCAGTGGAATTTAGGCACCTAGCTGCCCTTTGTGTCTTTGAAAATCTCCTCCAAGATTCTTCACTAAATATCTACTATTTTAAATTGTTTAAAACAGACATTTAACCTGTTTTAAATAAGACAATGTAAGTTCCAATGTAAGCCCAGAAATGGCTTTAACGTCAATGGAAAAGATAAGGAGCCAAATGCTACTTTCCCATTTTAAAGTAATTGGAATTACTCCAGATTTCCACCAGTATACATAACTGAATAATTTGGCCCATGGGTTATAATAATAGATTCTCACCTAATCTTTCTGCTAGCAAAGTAAAGATGTAGGGCTACATTCACAAAGGGATTTAGGCACCTAACTGCCACTTTAGGCACTTAAACCAATACAGATGTATTGGGTTTCTAACTCAGGATTGCGAATTGCACTAGGCGGCAGAGTGCCTGGGAATTAGGTGTTGCTATCCTCAACATAACACCACCTAAATCCAATTTGTGACTCTAACCAGCACTTACTATATAGCTGCATCCCTTCGAATGCAAATTAGGATATATTTTGGCTTTCCAGATGTATGTAAAGACAGAGAAGAGAGAGGGAGAGGAGAGAAAAGAGAAAATTAGTTTTGAAGCATTAGAGTAGGAATACAGCATGTAATACCAAAGAGAAAAAGGCAAATAACCATGACACATTTAGATTCCTTAAGAATAACCAGAGGCTGTCCTACCCACAAAGCAGCATAGTGTGGCCTTCTGGCGAATGCTGTATTTTTTACTTCTCTGTTAAGAATTAAGAAGAAAGCAGAAATTTATTTTGTCATCCTGAAGATTGGGAGCAGTTAAACTTAAGTTGTAGTAAGGTTTACCATAGTGTAAGTGCACTTTGTTGTGTGCTGTAGAGACTAATCAGGGTAAGCAGAGTAGACCCGCCCTTTCCTGTTTTGGATCAATACAATATAATCCTTACTTACTGCTGTAAATAGATTTAGCATAATTTAACTTTAAATTTTCTCTGCTCACTGCCAGATATCTCCTCTGTTTGTGTGAGATTTTGTGTGTTAAATGGGAAACAGATTAGTAAAAGAGGCATAGCAACAATTTTTTTGTGTGTGGGTTATGCAACTGTTTAATATTTACATTTAGTAGAAATTATTGGAAGCAGTTGAGAAGTAAACATGCTGAAAAATTGGACAAGAAAGTAAAATAAATTATTTGTCAGTAGGTCCAGATCTTAATCAAAATTTATTATTAATTTTTAAAGGGAGAGAAAAATATCCATCACATTGTTAATGAAATCCAGGAAATTTAAGTTACCTAAGAAAGAGAGCAACTTTAAAAGAATGTTTAGTTGAATAAAGTTAAACTTTTCCACTAATGAAGCTATTGAAAACTTAGGCCCAGATTCTCCCCTAGGTGGGTTATTCCTCTGTAGAGACATGGAAATCGAAAGAGTTAAGACTCAGAGAGTTTCCTTGGTTTGCCCTTCTAAAGAAGTGGAAAGCACATTCAGCCTCCAAAATTTGCAGATTTCCCCAGCATCTGCCAGTGTCCATGGAGGTCCTCTGCCTTCCAGTCCCCTAAATATAGAAGCCAGTTTTCTTCAAGAGTCATGCTACCATGGACTTGCACATTGGCCATTGACCTCTCTCCCATGGAAGTGTGTTTAGGAGTCTGGCAGAAGTTGTTGTTGGAAGTGGAAGCATTAATTTATTCCTCAGATCTTTTCTAAATTAGGTGGGAGACACAGTGATTGTTTGTTCCACATCAGAAATGTGATACCTGTGGCGTACCTACCCATGGAAGGGCCTCTACAAGGTTATGGAGAAGAGGCATCCTGTTGCAGAGCCTGATCCCCCACTTCCATGCTCCCACAGTTAGGTTCAGCTATTCTTCACTTGCAAAAGTGGAGACCAGCATAGGGCCCTTAATTCTTGATGCTATAGTTAAATATTCATCTGTTTAGCTCTGGAATCCATCTGGGCTTGTATCTCTGGTGCCAAAAGCTATAAAAATAGTGCATTTAATATTTAAAATTAGAATCTGAGGTCAACCTGTAGCTTTGCTGTAAAAAGCCAGATTGCAGTGAAATACTCTGCTCAAGTGATTTGACAGAAAATGTTCCCTAGTAGCCAAAGAGTATATGGGACTCAAACTAAAAGTCAAAATAATTAGCATGTTTATCTGACCACTTGAGCTGTTAAAAGTTATGTTAATTAAATACCAATGAATGATTACAAACATTAATTTAGGGATTAACTTCAGTATATGATATCTATATTTTGAATAGTGTTAATCTTTAGTAATTAATGTATCATTTGTAGGTTTGAAATAATTCACGATAATATTAAATCTAACCTTATTAAATCTAAGACAGTTTCTGTAGTTCATTAAATTCTTAAACAGCTGTTAATCCTTGGCACATGTGTTTAAGAATCAGTCAGCATTTCATAAACATACAGAAACAGTCTTATTAAATCTAAATAAATATGTATTTAAGACACTTGGAGCCCTATCCTGCCCTATTATATTCATCATAGCTCAGCATGTATCATTATTTGCACTAAAATCACAAAATACTGCTCAGCATCAACATTATTAACAGTGAACATTCTGCCTTCTAAAAAGGCCCACATATGTAAGAATACACTAGGGGGCTGCACATTTGGCAAATAGAACAGGACTCCCAAGAAAAACATGCTGCATAAATTCCCATCTTCAAAGTTACCTCATTATCAAATGTTTAGCCCTCTGGGTGTACATCAAAAAACTTCCTACAGAACAAATCTGGCTGTGTTGTATACCAGTCAAAACCTCGTGACCTGGAAATGTTAACAGTAGATTTGGGGTTTTTTAAAGTTTTCTCAAGTGGTGGCCAACTTGCACAGCCATCAGGTCATGAGGATTTCTTACTGGAAGGGCAGTTTGGTTACTTTATGAAATATGGCCACTTTCTTGTACTGGCCTGCTTTTTATTTTATTTGTCTAATTCTTAATATCCACACTGCAGGCTTCTTTTTTGCTTCACATATTTTTAAGTGACTTGTTCTTTGGGGAAAATATGGGTTTACATTTCAGGAAAACTGGGTGTGCAAAATGTGAATTTCCACAAGATTCTCATAGGCCTAAAATAAACATGTTTATCTGAAAAAGTAAAAAGGCCAAAGTTTGTACTCAGAGGTAATGTGTAATTTAGATCCCATGACACTAACTTAGGCTCCCTTACATGCACTTCGATTTACTCTGCTGATGAATAAAAGATTCCACATGTGTATAACTTACACCCAGAGGATTCAGAAGCAGATGTAAGTTAAAGCAGTCTCCACCCTATTTAAATTTACCACATTCTACAGCTTCGCCTGGCTTTTCTGGGCTCTATGCTCTCTTACACTCTCTTCTACATCAGTTAGAATGTGTCCAGTGATTATTAGGGAGACTAACTTATCAGTCCCTTCTGAACTTGCCCCCAGATCTCTTGTATTTTGAAAATTCATTAAATTATTCGTTCATTTTTATAGAAAATACATTGTAAAATTATGTTTTAATAAACATAAGAGCGAAGTATTGTCATTATCAGCAAGGGTAGGAAGTAGCGCTATCAATCAAATTAATAAAGAGAAAAGGAGTTTCAGGTTAAAATAATTATATCAAGTGATATATAATAATAACTGTCATGTGAAGCTATTGAAAGGATATCTAGAATCTTATTTTCTCTGGATTTATGGGATTTTTAACCCTGTTTCTGATATGATTCCTCATCATCCAGGGCCTGCCCATTTTTTGTGTGGCACTGTAGTAAAGCAGGCTGTACAGTGTTTTTCTTAAAGAGACATATTGTATTGATATCTTTCAGACATTTTTTGTTGTATGGTCATAAGCAATCAGGTGGGTAAGCATCTGGTTTCACCAAAATAAATTAAGCTAAACTGCTTTAATTTTTTTCTGATGCAGATATTTTAAAACCTGCTTTAAGCAGAACTAAGCTGGTACTTAAAATAGCTCACTGATATTCAGAATAATGGTATGAAAGCAAGTATAGTAAAAATGGACATTAAGGTGCAGTGTAAGCACTGATTCAACTACTACGACACTAATTCAAAAATTTTAGCATGTAAGATCTACATCTGTGTGAATTAAAAAGTGTATGTACACAGAGGCTCTCTAGAAAGTGTGTCTAAAATCAGGCAATGGTGGTTGAAGCTGTGAGGAAATCTGAAGTGTGATGTCATCTTCAAATCCTGATTAGGACAGAAGAGGAAGGCAGCAAAACTATTTTCCAAAATGAGTTGGATAATATTCACTGTGTCATTTTCCCAATTTTAGCCTTCCTTGTGACCCAACTGACTTTATCAGCACTTCTTTATGAAAAGGATCTCCCATTGTCATGTCTGTTACTAAAGGGTCAGGCAGATGTGTCTGTCTCTATTCTGCCTCATGAAAGGTCCAATATTTAGTTTTGTTCTCTCTGGAATATCCTGACAATGTTAGTACTAAATAAAAGCTACCAATTCCCTGCTTGTGTTTATCCTTCTTGGGAGCTTTGCCTTCAGGAGTGGAAAATTATCATACGTATGTTTAGTGATTATATCTGCTTTTGATTAGTGTATAGACAAAGGTACATCTCAGTGAAAGTACTTTTGAGTAAGATTATTATTAGTTCCTTTATTATAAAATGTTCTAAATACATAAATTAGTTCTGTTCTTTGTGCTGTGCCATCTTTTTCCCTACTACATCACCATTGGCCTGCTTGGTTATTTCAGAGAGTTATTTCAGGGGTTATCTATACAAATCTCCACTCTGGAGTATAACTTTCAGCAGTTAATATTTTTTCTCAAACTAAGACACCTCTCTGTGACTTTGGCACACATACAGCTGCATTTCCCATGATGGATACAGCACATACACTTCCAAATACATCATCTACAGTTCCAACTTGGACTGAAATTCAGATTGCCACAAAATGTGCACCTTGTTTCCTATATAATTTAATAGAATCATAGGACTGGAAGGGATCTTGAGAGGTCATCTAGTCCAGTCCCCTGCATTCATGGCAGGACTAAGTATTATCTAGACCATCCCTGACAGATCTTTGTCTAACCTGCTCTTAAAAATTTCCCATGATGGAGATTCCACAATCTCCCTAGGCAATTTATTCCAGTGCTTAGTCATCCTGACAGTTAGGAAGATTCTGTTGATGTCCAACCTAAACCTCCCTTGATGCAATTTAGGCTCATTGCTTCTTGTCCTATCCTCAGCGGTTAAGAATATTTTTTTTTCTCCCTCCTCCTTGTAACAACCTTTTACATACTTGAAAAGTGTTATCATGTCTCCTCTCAGTCTACTCTTTTCCAGACTAAACAAACCTAATTTTTTCAATCTTCCCTCATAGATCGTGTTTTCTAAACCTTTACTCATTTTTGTTGCTCTTCTCTGGACTTTCTCCAGTTTGTCCACATCTTTCCTGAAATGTGGCGCCCAGAACTGGACACAATACTCCAGTTGAGGCCTAATCAGCACGGAGTAGAGTGGAAGAATTACTTCTCATGTCTTGCTTACAACATTCCTGCTAATACACCCCAGAATTATGTTTGCTTTTTTTGTGAAAATATTACACTGTCGACACATACTTAGCTTGTGGTCTACTATGACTCCCAGATCCCTTTCCGTGGTACTCCTTCCTAGGCAGTCATTCCCCATTTTGTATGTGTGCAACTGATTGTTCCTTCCTAAGTGGAGTACTTTGCATTTGTCCTCATTGAATTTCATCCTATTTACTTCAGACCATTTCTCCAGTTTGTCCAGATGATTTTGAATTATAATCCTATCCTCCAAAGCATTTGCAACACCTCCCAGCTTGGTATCATCTGCAAACTTTGTAAGTTTACTCTCTATGCCATTATCTAAATCACTGATGAAGATATCGAACAGAACCGGACCCAGAACTGATCCCAGCAGGACCCCACTCGTTATGCCCTTCCACCATGACTTTAAACCACTGATAACTACTCTCTAGGAACGGTTTTCCAACCAGTTATGCACCCATCTTATAGTAACTCCATCTAGGTTGCATGTCCCTAGTTTGTTTATGAGAAGATCATGCAAGACAGTATCAAAAGCTTTACTAAAGTCAAGATATATCACGTCTATCACTTCTCCCCCCCATCCACAAGGCTTGTTATCCTGTCAAAGAAAGCTATCAGATTGGTTTGACAGGTTCTTCTTCGAGTGCTGTCCCTGTGCTCCACTCCAGGTGACGGTGCGTCCCGGTGCCATTGATCGGGAGATCTTCGGTAGCAGTGCCTGGTCAGGACGCATGCGCTCAGCTGCTGTCTCGCGGTCTCGTTAGAGTCTGCCTGAGCGCGTGCCCCCTGCGCTCCCCTCAGTTCCTTCCGTCCTCGGCTGAAGACAGGACTCGGGGAAGTGCTGATCCTCTTCCCTGGTTTCTGGAGGAAACAATTACAAAGAACATAGAAATAGTTAGTAACATCCCAGTTGTTTCCCTTCCTCCAGATTAGTTACTTAGTTTTTTTAAAAAGAAAACAAAACCAAAAAACCCCGTTTTTTTTCTTCTTCAAGTTTGTCTCCCGCTGAGACACACTCCCCTGGCATTCCTAGAGCCAGGGGCTTCAGGATTCAAGAAATGTGCTTCCTGCCAAGTGTGTCCATTGCACGAGCCTCTAAACCAGGGCTTGTCATGACAGGGACCTGCGGCTGAAAATGCTTCCCAGGCAGAAATCCCTGCAGCCGCCTTTAAAGACAGGCAATGGCAAACCCTCTCCCTCACACTCCCCGGCCAGGTCTGAACCAATTGGGAGCATGGCTTCACCCTCTCAGGTGAAGAGGCAAGACGCCCACTGTCTCCGTGCAAAGACTCTCACAAGGGTAAATGGTCTCCTGCGAGATCCTTACCCTCAGTGCTGACAGCGCCGAAGGCAGGAGCCTCCGACCATCCCAGCACCTCAGCCATGGCTCCCGCGGAGCACAGAGGCAGGTACCCGACTTCCCGTGCCGGGAAGGTCTCCTCGGTACCAGTCCCCTCGGCACCCAAAATAGACCTGGTGCTAACAGCGCACTCTGCCCTGGTGCTGAAAAGAACATTGGCACTGAGCCTGCCTGCCGCTCAGATAGCAGCAGCGGACCTCCCGCAGGGCGCCTACAAGCTACCCGAGGCACCGGGAAAATCCAGACAAAAGTCTGTGCATGCCTCTGAACACAGATCGCATGCCGCGGAATCAGAATCCGGGGAGCAGCAACAACAGTTCCTAAGTCCGGACGGCCTCTCAGTGGCACCTGAGCCTAACTCTCCGCTCCTGGACACGCAGTGCTCACTCTTTGACCAGCCGCTCTCCCCGCCTGACCTGACAGCGAGCCTGATATGCAGCAGCATGCAGAGTTCTCCCCACCTACCTCTCCTCCTCCACCGGAACCTTTTGCACGTCAGGTCATGGCTCACAACCACCAGCCTCAGTTTCCCTACTTCGCACCCCTGTGGGCGACGCCTAACTTTTCTTATCCGATGCCTTGGCCTCACTGGTATGCTTGGCCAGCTCCTACTACCACTCACCCTCATGCTTCTTCCACCAGACCACAAGCTCTTTCTGCTCCTCTGTTTCCAGCTCCGTCTACTTCTAGAGCGCCTGAACCCCCCTCTGAAGAGGTAGGCTATGGACCATACCCTGATTCACTGACTCCTAACTCTCCATCAGCTCCAGACGCCATCATGCCTCCGCCTCCACAGCATGTGGACGATTTCAAACAATTCCAGGAACTTTTCAAGAGGGTGGCCCTCAGCCAAGATATCCCTTTTGAGGAGGTCCAGGAGACAGAACACAGACTCCTCAAAATCCTTCAGCCCTCTGCGCCCTCAAAGATTGCGCTTCCCATAAATGAAGCACTCCTAGAATCAGCTGACACTCTCTGGCAGACCCCAGCCTCTATCTTACCAACCTGCAAAAAGGCTGAATGTAAATATTATGTTCCTGCTAAGGATGTAGACTTCTTATTCTCTCATCCACAACCAAATTCTCTTGTAGTGGATGCAGCGACACACAGGATGAAACAGTTGCACTACCAACCCACCCCGCAAGATGAAGACCTCAGTCGCCTTGACATCTTGGGCCACAAGGTTTATATCTCCTCCATTCTGCAATTCAGAATTGCCAACTATTCTGCCCTACTTGCAAGCTACGACTTCGATAACTACAATAAACTCTTTGAATTTACCTCCCATATCCCAGAGGACAGGAGAGCAGACTTTAAGTCAGTCCTCATCGAGGGCCAATTGGTCTCAAGAACAACCCTACAAGCATCTCTAGACATGGCGGACACAGCTGCCCACACTACTGCAACTGCAGGGGTTATGCGCAGATCTTCCTGGCTCTCTTCATCCGGTATCCCCAAAGACCTGCAGATCAAAGTGGAGGACCTCCCCTTTGATAAAGACAAATTCTTTTCCAAGAAAACCGACAAAGTCCTTCACACCATGAAAGACTCTAGAGAGACCCTGGGCATCTACCCATCCCTTCCCAGGAGACAACGGTATCAACCTCACCACACACACAACAGTATCATTGGTGTCAGCCCAGACCATACGATATACCCAGGAATCGGCCTAGACCTCCTAGGCGCAGACAAAACCAAGCGCAAACAGCTACCTCCCACCCATCAGGAAATAAACAACAATTTTAAAGTGTTGGTCAAGGGTTTGCATGACCACTCCTTGACTCCACTGCCTACTTGCCCATTTGGCTACCGCCTCCAGGTTTTCCACCATGCCTGGCAGGAGATTACACAGGACCCCTGGGTCCTGGAAATAGTTCAGTCCGGTTACTCTATCCCTTTTATATCCTACCCTCCTACCCTTCCCCCTCCCTCTTCAGGGACCCCTCTCATGAGCACCTGCTTCACGTAGAATTGGCTCATCTTCTACAGATAGTGCAGTGGAACCTGTACCGACACAACATCAAGGAAAGGGGTTCTACTCCCACTACTTTCTGACCCAGAAAAAGACTAAGGGATGGAGGCCTATTCTAGACCTACGCGAACTGAACAAATTCGTAAGGGTACAGAAATCCAAGATGGTCACACTGGGCACAATAATACCTGCGCTGGAACAAGGGGACTGGTTCACAGCCCTTGACCGACAGGATGCCTATTTTCATATATCCATTCATCCAGCCCACAGAAGATTCCTATGATTCACAATCGGACACGACCATTTCCAATACAGGGTACTACCTTTTAGACTCTCCACAGCACTGAGAGTATTCTCGAAGACCCTAGGCGTAGTCGTGGCGCACCTCTGCAGACATGGGATCATACTTTTCCCCTACCTAGACATTGCCTCATCAAGGGCAACTCATATGACGAGATGCTCCAAGCTACCCATTTCACCATCTCCCTCTTTCACAGCTTAGGCCTGCAAATAAACGTCCAAAAATCCACCCTGACACCTACATAGCAGATCAAATTCATTGGGGCTCACCAGGACTCAATTCGAACAAGAGCCTCACTCCTACACAACAGATTCCTCGCTATCATACATCTCATACGCATGCTCTCTGTTCGTCTCAGAATACAGGCAAGAACTTGCCTACAGCTCCTTGGCCACATGGCAGCCACCACTTTCGTGGTCAAGTACGCCAGGCTGCACATGAGATGTCTTCAGGGCTGGCTCAACTCCCAACTACAAACCCAGCAGGCACAGCCTGTGCATGCTGCTAACTCCTCCAGCAAATGTACTAGCTTCCCTACAATGGTGGACGAGACCAGAGAACCTCTGCATGGGCATTTCCTTCCAACAACAATCCCCCACGCTCATGCTCACCACAGACGCTTCCCTGATCGATTGGGGAGCACATCTGGGGGGGACACACGGCACAGGGCTGCTGGTCCGCGCCAGAGACACTTCTACACATAAATCTTCTAGGGCTCAGAGCAGTGAGACAAGCCTGCCTTCACTTTCTTCCCCTCATGAAGAACAAATCTGTCTGGGTCCTAATGGACAATATAGCATGGATGGTTTACATCAACAGGCAGGGGGGAGTACGATCGCACTCCCTATGCATGGAGGCCATCCTGTTGTGGAATTGGTGCATACAATACCACATACAAATTATTGCTTCATACCTACCCGGATGTCACAACGCTACTGCCGATGCACTCAGCAGACACTTATCCACAGAACTCAAATGGGAATTGCGCCCCACGATACTACAACAGTTCTTCTCCCACTGTGGCACCCCGTCAATAGACCTCTTTGCCACAGCCCAGAATCGCAAATGCCACCTGTTTTGCTCCAGAGCAGGATTCGGGACTGCATCCCTAGGAGACGCGTTCCTCATCCTGTGGAACAACTCTCTTATGTACGCCTTTCCACTGATCCCTCGATACACAGGGTTCTGCACAAGATCAGAGATGACAAGGCCTGGGTCATACTCACTGCCCCAGCTTGGCCGAGACAGACATGGTATCCTTTCCTGCTCCACATGTCCTCCCGTCCTCCACGGACTCTCCCGAACAGACCAGATCTGCTTTCTCAGGACAACGAACGGATTCTCCACCCTCAGTTCCCGAAATTCCACCTGACAGTGTGGTTCCTTCATGGTTCCAGACCCATGAAGTAACCTATTCCAAGCAAGTCCGATATGTCTTCCTGCATAGTAGAAAAGACTCCACTCATAAAACTTACCTGCAGAAGTGGAAGCGCTTCTCCCTGTGGTGCTCAACTAAACACTTAACACCCATATTGCAACCCTCCCTAACATCCTACACTAACTTTTGAAACTAAAACAGAACAGACTGTCTCAGCTCCATCAGAGTACACTTCATGGCCCTCACCACCTTCCATGATCCGTTAGACGGCTATTCAGTCTTTGCCCAGCGCACCATAAGACGCTTTCTCACGGGCCTACAAAAATCTCTGCCCTGAGATTTATCCATCAGCGGTTGCATGGAATCTCAACCTCATTCTTTGCGGTCTTATGAAACCTCCATTCGAGCCCTTGGCTACCTCATCTCTTCTTCACATGTCCATGAAGGTAGCTTTCTTTGTTGCGATAACATCAGCAAGGAGAGTAGGGGAAATAAGTGCCCTCGTGGCCTATGCTCCCTACACAACCTTTTCTAAAGATAAAGTTACCCTGCGACCACACCCTAAATTTCTCCCAAGGTGGTGTCCACCTTCCACCTTCACCAACCAATATACTTACCTACATTCCATCCCAAACCTCATGAGATACCGCACGAGGTGACTCTGCATACTCTCGACGTCAGACGAGCAATTGCCTTCTATTTAGATAGGACTAAATCATTTTCTAAGTCCTCATGACTATTTGTCTCTACTACCGAGAGATCGAAGGGTGTGGCTATCTCTAAGCAACACCTTTCAAAGTGTATCTCTGACTGCATCAGATCCTGTTACCGCATTCAGAATGCTCAACCGCCCGAAGGCATTAGAACTCATTCTACTCAAGCTATGTCAACGTCCATTGCCTTCCTCCATAACATACCCATTCCTGATATCTGTAAGGCGGCCACGTGGTCATCTGAACACACATTTACCAAACACTATGCTATCACACAGGACACCACAGCAGACACCATAGTGGGCCATATAGTACTGTCTACAGTACTCACTTCCGTAACTCCAAAATCCCACCAACCATAGTGGGTACTGCTCCACATTCACCTGGAGTGGAGCACCCACAGGGACAGCACTCGAAGAAGAAGAGAAAGTTACACACCTTGCAGTAACTGAGGTTCTTCGAGATGTGTGTCCCTGTGGGTGCTCCACTCCCCGCCCTCTTCCCCTCTACTTTGGAGTAATATTCTGACTTCGCCAAGGTATAGAAGGAACTGAGGGGGGCATGGGACACTCGTGCTCGGGCAGACTCTAACGAGACCACGAGACAGCAGCTGAGCACTGCTACCAAAGATCTCTGATCAACGGCGCCGGGATGCACCGTCACCTGGAGTGGAACACCCACAGGGACACACATCTCGAACAACTTGAGTTACTGCAAGGTGAGTAGCTTTCTCATTTGTTCTTGACAAATCCATGCTGACTGTTACCTATCACCTCATTATATTCTAGATGTTTGCAAATTGATTGCTTAATTATTTGCTCCAGTATCTTTCTGGGTACAGAAGTTAAGCTGACTGGTCTGTAATTCCCTGGGCTGTCCTTATTTTCCTTTTTATAGATTGGCACTATATTTGCCCTTTTCCAGTCTTCTGGAATCCCGTCTTCCATGACTTTTCAAAGATAATCACTAATGGCTCAGGTATCTCCTCAGTCAGCTCCTTGTGTATTCTAGGATCTGTTTCATCAGGCCCTGGTGACTTGAAGATATCTAAGTAATTTTTAACTTGTTCTTTCCCTATTTTAGCCTCTGATCCTACCTCATTTTTGTTGGCATTCACTCAGTTAGACTTCCAATCACCACCAACCTTGTTGGTGAAAACGGAAACAAAGAAGTCATTAAGCATCTCTGCCATCTCCACATTTTCTGTTATTGTTTCTCCCCCCCTCCCCCATTGAGTAACAGGCCTACCCTGTCTTTGGTCTTCCTCTTGCTTCTAATGTATTTGTAGAATGTTTTCTTGTTACCCTTTATGTCTCTCGCTAGTTTGATCTTGTTTTGTGCCTTGGCCTTTCTAATTTTGTCCCTACATACTTGGGTTATTTGTATATATTCATCCTTTGTAATTTGAGCTAAGTCAAATACTTATGAAGTATCTTTTTGAAGTATCTTCTTCCTTTATTTTTCAAAGAAACTTTCCTTTGTCATTTTTTGTTAAATGAAGTAAATAATGTTTTGTAATCTCATTATTTTGTTTTAAAATTCTTGGATTTTTTTCTTTCACATAAAGAAAAGGAGTACTTGTGGCACCTTAGAGACTAGCCAATTTATTTGAGCATGAGCTTTCGTGAGCTACAGCTCACTTCATCGGATGCATTTTATAACCAAATGTATAAAATCTCAAAATTTTACATTCTAGAGTTCACATACTGAATTGTGTTAAAATAATATTTTATGAGCACAACACTTTAAGCTACCAGCCCACTTTACATCCACTGCTGTTACAGGTTCTTGTATGGAGCCATTTGGGGCTCCATGCCAGTTACTCTGCCACTTATCACAAACTGATGTTGTTTCACACTGCCTGCTGCTTCCTAGCTTAAGGGAGGTGGCAGGACTCAGTAGAAGGAAAAGACAGAGCACGTAAAGGGTTCAGATCAGGGGTGGGTCATGACACCTACAGGTGCTCAGAGCTCAAAAGTAGTGAAATCACCATGCCCCTACTCCATAGGAGGACAAGGCTATGGAGAGGCCACAGAGGAAGAATCTAAGTCTCCATCTTAAGATCTGCTTTACAGTGCCTCGCTACGCAGCATGTCAGAGGGGGGTAGGAATGTGGTAGTTGCTCTGTGAGGGAATGACTGTTTTTTCTTTGAGTAGCATCTGCGTATTCCCATTTGTGGAATCAAGGCACCTGAACCATGAGCTTCTTCAGCCTTCTGGAAAGTAGTGTCCATTAGGGCCACACACCACTCATCCCCCCTCTTGAATGGTTCTGAGGGTATAAAACAGGGTGTTGCCCCAATCACCCCTCATTTCTTATCTATTTCTTATCTTGGATTGCATAGTGTCCTTGATACTTTCCTTGTTGGTTCTTTTCTTTTCTCTCTCTCTTTGTATGCCTTTTTTGAAGCAAATTTTTGTTTATAGTTTTTCAGTTACTCACATTTTTCTTTAAAAAGAAAAAATGAGATCCTGTACTGCCTGGGCTCTGTTGGGCAGCCTCAGACACACCTCCTGATAGAGGTGGCTCATGAGGCCCAGTCGACTAAGCTGGCATTGAATAATCCAGTATCAGCTCCAGAATTTGTCCCACCGGACCAAATTTTTCTGTCTCTCAAGGCACAGTAGAGGCATTTCAGGGTGGTTGTTTTATGGCCGTTTCTTTCTGAGGGAGTGGCCAGTTTCTAATCTGTTTCACTTATAGGTTCTCATTCACTAATGTAATGTTTGGGTTGCAATTTATATTTATTTTAAAATATTCTATTAGAACCTTAAAATTGAAATATTTCTATTCCTATAACTATAGCTAAAATAAGTTTTTACAAAGCCTAAAATTTGTGTCATATTTGACCTGACAGTGTCCCTCTACTAGATTGGTTGATTCAATCAAGCAGTTCCATCAATCCCATATTCAGAGGTTTCCAGATCTGAAAAGAACAATGCAGGTTTGAATTCAGAGCCATGGTACACTACATTGTCAGACTGATCAGCTCAAAAGGGGACAAGGATACCTGAAACTCTATGTAACTAAGCTTGAGTTCTACACTGATGCATGCTGAGAACTAACGTGACTTATTCTCTGCAGTGACTGCCAACCATGTAATTCTTAGATGATATCCTGCCATTTGTTCTATGCAGCAGAACTGATATCGGTTCCAAAGTTGCTCTCTCTACCTCGTGTGTAGAGTTAGAATGCAAAAATAATGATTTTTCGGTATTGTGGAGAAAATAATATAAAAATGGACAGTGATGGAATATGAGGAGAAACAAAAATAAAAAGTTCATTGTTGCCTTCTAAAAACAAATTAAAGTCAGATAAATCTTTTACAGTCTCCTTTTCCCATGTGTCATTAACTTTCCTTGCATTAGCCTTACTTGTATATATGAGCTTTGAAAGTTCATATGCTGCAGGTCTGTCTATCTATACTATGGTGTTTCTAAATATAGCAATTCAGATACACATTATTGAGTCTGCTCTTCACCTTTCACAGGTTTGGCTGATTTTGCTTTCTCTGGTTTGTTTTATGTTTTTGTAATTTTTGGTCTTTGATTATTGTGTTCTGTTATGATTGCAATGTGCTTTGAAAAGTTCTGTCTTGATCCCTTCTTATGTCTTTGGTAGGTTTTTCCACAGATGGCAGCTATCAACTAAGAGCATTTTATCTCTGTTCTTGAGAGCTTCACATGGAATACTGTTACATATATTGGCATAGCAAACACTGCTGTCGCAGTGTCCAATGAATGGAGAAGTGGTCTCAGATATACTGTATCCATTAAAGGCTTTAAATATTATGACCAGGGTCTTGCATTGGCATTGGAAGTAAAATTGGAGCCAGTGGAGAATGCAGAAACTGATGTGATATATTATTGATAGTTTTTCCTTCTGAAGAACCAAGCGTCAGCATTCTGTACAAGTTGGAGTGTTTATGTGGCATTGAGGGTGGAAGCAACATTGTCCACATTCTCCATTGGCTCCCCATTTACTTCCAATGCCAACAATAGCAATAGTAATAGTGAGAAATGCTTTTGCTCCTGCATCTGGCCACAGTGATCAGTCCCTGTCTAGAAGTGACTAATGCATTGATTACTGTGGCCAGAACCAGGACCAAAAGAAATGGTTGTAATTTTCTGGAAAGATGGGCAACAGGGCATGGATCACTTGATGATTACCTTTTCTGTTCATCCACTCTGGGATACCTGGCGTTGGGCACTGTCGGAAGACAGGATACTGGGCTAGATAGATATTTGTTCTGACCCAGTATGGCCATTCTTATGTTGTTATGTTCTAAAGATGGAAGTTAAAGAAGGCATTTCTCACTATTGTTTCTACCTGTTATTCAGGATTGGTGATGAATATAGTAAGATCCTGAGACTTTGTATTTCCTTAATAAACATAGTGCATATGTCTCAGGTGGTGAGAAAAGTTACTGTCCTGATTATCTTCTCAAACTATTCTTTTTCCACCATCATCATGTCAGTTTTGCTTTGGTTCAGCTGAAGCCAGCTGCTTTTCATCCAGGTACTAATGTCGGTAATACGACAGCTTGGTGATGGCATCTGTTTAGAAGGTGATATAAAACAGGGTTCCATCAACAGTGGGGCCCCTTTATGTCTTATCCTTTCAAAGGAATCACCAATAGAAATTGAAGAGGAGGGGGAACAGTACTGATACCTGCGGAACTTCATGTTAGAGCAGCTGCACATTACATGTTCAGGATACTATTTGAAAGAAATAATTGAGTCATCATAGTGCTGCACCATCCTCTCTGGCTAGGTCTCATAGGTAGGTCAGCAACAGCTTGAGACTACTATGGCTGTTGCTTAAAATAGATTGAATACTACAAGCACTGAGGTTTGATATCAGTCATTTTCCCTTTGGGAAGTCATCCATCAGTGGAACAGAGTCATCTGTGTGGGAAGCTTGAATGTGTGTGGGATTTGGGATGTTGGAAGATGCCACATGCTGGCAAAATTTGAAGAGATGGTGGAGGACAGGGTAGTAGTAGGAGAGACTGTCCATATCAAATGTTGGTTTCTTAAGGAGAAAGTGGGCTGTCACAATCTTCAAAATGGCTGGTAAACTATCTTTGGTGAAGGAGGCATTGATAATTGCTTTCAGTTGTAGGCTTAATTGCTCTTTGCTGTTGTTCACTAGCCTGGAGGGATAAAGATCTGCTTAGTAAACTGGCTGGGAAATGGGGGAAAATGGCAAAATTTTTGTTTACATTTTTTGTTAAAATTTAATTTTTGACAAATTTTGCATTGATCGGTGCTTTGGTCAGATGTTTGGGTTATACTGTCCGGGGTGATTAGGCAGTTGTCTGCACTGAACAGTTCTATAACTGTGATTTCACCACTGCTGGAGCAGAAGAAAATACGTTTGTTTTTTCACAACCTGTATAGAGGTGGCAAGTTTCCACTACGAATGGTTGAATTTAGGGCCATAGTTTCTAAGCTGGGCATAATGAGTATGCCTGCAAAATTGTTCCGTTACCTGAGCTACTCGGTTTGTGTTCAGTGAGTGCAGACACATTTTAACAGTGGCTTCTGTTTTGTTCTACTGAAAAATTGGCCCTTAATGTTTAAGCAGTAGACAAATTTTCCTGATTGTTAAACCAGAATTAAAGGAGGATCAAAATTGTTCCTGTGTGTGATATGAGACATCAGATCTTGAACTAATATGTCTGTATGCAGTGAAGTAGGATTATATCGTAAATTTTAAAGTACTTTTTACAGGTAAGACCTTGGAAAATGTGTTGCTATTATTTATTAATTACTTTATGTTTGTGTTGCAGTCTTAATCAGATGAATTGCCCGTTGTACAAGGAACTGTGCAAACAAATGACAGGTTTCAGAGTAGCAAATTGGATACAATTAACTTAGGCTTGAATAGAGACTGGGAGTGGCTAAGTCATTATGCAAGGTAACCTATTTCCCCTTGTTTTTTCCTAGCCCCCCACCCCCAGACGTTCTTGTTAAACCCTGGATTTGTACTGGAAATGTCCCACCTTGATTATCATACACATTGTAAGGAGAGTGATCACTTTAGATAAGCTGTTACCAGCAGGAGAGTGGGGTAGGGGGAGAGAAAACCTTTGGAAGTGATAAACACCCATTTTTTCATGATCTGTGTGTATAAAAGCATCCTCACTGCATTTTCCACTTTTATGCATCTGATGAAGTGAGCTCACGAAAGCTTATGCTCAAATAAATTGGTTAGTCTCTAAGGTGCCACAAGTACTCCTTTTCTTTTGTGCAAACAAATGTAAACTTTCTTAATGCAAACTGAGGAGAATAGGTGTAGTCTTCTTTTCAGCTATTATTTCTGTTTAGAAAAATGACTTTATGCCCTTCCATCTTAAAGAGGAAAATTATAGAAAAGGATATCCAGGGATAATAGCTCTCTTTTCAAATCATGAATGGGTGCTGTGAAGTGATTCCTTTCCTAGTAAAAAGCTCAAGAGTTGTACTGTAGACAAACAAAGTAACTGAAAGGTTTCAGAGTAACAGCCGTGTTAGTCTGTATTCGCAAAAAGAAAAGGAGTACTTGTGGCACCTTAGAGACTAACCAATTTATTTGAGCATAAGCTTTCGTGAGCTACAGCTCACTTCATCGGATGCATACTGTGGAAAAGTAACTGAAAAGGATTTAAAGTATTGTTGAACAAGATGTTAAGATCCTAACATTTATAGAAATCGGACTTGGCAAACCTCGTGTAAGTGCAGATACACTGTATCTAGATAAATATGTTAGAAATTTCATGGCAGTAAGTAGTGAGGTTTAAATTTATGTTTTATCAATTACCCTGGATAAAGAAGGTAGTCGTTCCGTTTCCAAAGTGTAAGACTTTTTCACATCCCTGGTGTTAAAAACGATGCCATGCCAAAGAATTATAAATAGAAATGCTACGGTCTAAGAAAGCTTTTAGTTCTGTTAGGAAAGTAAACTGACTGAAGTTTTTCTCATTTAGTAGAAGAAAAATAAAGGCTTCAAACATGAGGACTGGCAGTACTTGTATCTGCTTAAATTCCTTCTACATCTCCAGTTGATTGACATACTCAACAAGCTGTTAATTGCCCACTTGGTGTGTTTTAAATGAGCCTTAAATTTTTAGGATTTCTGATGTAGATTTGTAAGAACTGGAAATTAAGTAAGTTTAATTGCATGTTGAGTATTTTTATTCACCATTCACGGAAACAATACTCTAGGCCATAGTAGCACTTAGTGTGGATTTTCAATGGTCCTTTCCCCCTGATTTGAGCAGCATACATTTGTTTTCTTTAAATGAATAACTGTGTACTATTTATACAAAGATAGTACCTTTACACTAGTTCTACAATGAGCACATGCGTGTTGTATCAGTTATTCATAAAATAAAAAAATGTGTACGTAGATTGGTAGTGTTTTAGAATAGTAATTTAGAGGCCTTCTTAGATAAGAGTATAAGAGTGTTGGAAGTCTAAGGTGACTCTAGTTGTCTTCACACAATGAATCGGAACTACCCTTTTTTCAGACTACTTGCTTTACTTTTACTTCAATAGTTTTGGTCCCTGGGGTGCAGAGCTGAGAAATATAGATTGTAACTATGATGCCACATAAGCAGAATAGTTTAAGTGATGATACAAAATGAATTGTCTCTGGTAGTGAACAAGTAGAGACTGGTTTGTGTAAAACAGTTTTTTACAGTCTGACTGTGGTGGGCTATTCTCAACCCCAGTGATACCTGCTGAGGAACTGTTAAATTTGGTTACATTATAGTAACATTTCTCTGAAGAAATGAATTATATACCTGTAGAGTAGTGATTGTTTGCATGCAGCCATGGCTGTTATTATGCACTCAACAACATTTTGTCTTCAGATGTGAACATTTGGATTGGTGCCAGATGTGAATTAATCTGTGGTTGTGATATAACAGAGAATGTTGGCAAGGTTGGGATGGTTGGGATGGCAAAGTTCTCTTCTCAGTGTCTAGACTTGATTGTCTTCATTGTGGTCAATAAATGCCATGTGATCTTTCATCATGAACCATAAATAAAAAAAAAATCAGAACATAAGATAATATTGAATACAAGGAACTGTCCAGCTATCCAACAGAACCCTCTAATATTGGACACTTACAGCATAGGGTACAAATCCTGATTACCCAAACTTTACCTCCTCAAGGACTACATTGTCAACTTTCAGGTGGCCTATAGGCTGCACTTAATTTGCATTAAATGGAGAAGACGCAGCCATAATTTTGAACATGGATGTATGGATCATGGAGACTAGGGAGTGTAGTTGACAGTGTTCCATCGTGAGCTGTGCGGAAGGCTGCACTGCATGTTTGCATATGTAGTCTCTATTCATGATCAAGACAGCTGGTAGGCATCACTTCAGCCACCCTGCTCTGGAGATAGAAGAGTATGCCACTAACTGAGTTATACTGAAATACTATATGTGGTATAAAATAGCCACTGTGTTCTCTGTGACCTCATCCCTGCAAACCAGCTGCTAATAGGGGATATCTGTTGGGTCTTTCTATTATACATCATCTCTTACAATTCCTGTCTCCACAACTTTCATCTGTCTTTATACCTATTGCACGCATAAAGTAAGGTGGGGGTGGGGTGGGAGGGAAAGGAGCTAACCTTTTCAGCTCGATTACAGAGAGAACGGTTTGTTTTTGTAATTAGAGCTCAGCAGTGATCTCTGTTTATTTCACTGTTATTCAGCTCGCTGTAAACAGAACTCAATTTTGACAACTGTTTAGCTCACGGCACAGATTTAAAGTATTAAAGGATAATGGAAGACTTATTAGATTAGCTTTTGCCATGATCTTTTAGTGTCCCAGATAATTATTATTTGTGATACAGCTGAATGGTTTATGCTTGTATTATTATTATGCATGCATTTCTGTGTAATACCTTATGTACTGTTGATAGGCACTAAAATATGCATTAGGAAGTATACATTTAGTCAGATTGCACTGATATCAGTGGCGTTTTCAAGTGGTTCAAATTGCTCTTTTATGTGAACTGCTTTAGTTTCCATATTAAAAGAATGAAAAGGTTCTCAGGCTCCTGATTTTTTCTTTTAAAGGCTCGGTCATCTTCTTCATCATTATTACTACTCTTAATCATTTTTAGTAACACTCATGTGATTCCACCACACATCTTTGATCCAATCATTACATTACATTTCTCCTCAGGCTCTGGCATTTTTACTTTTAATGCTCTCTCTCTCTCAAGCTTTCTCAGTGTTCTTCCATATTTTTTCTTGCACTACTACCGTCCTTTTGTTTCTTGTTTAGTTCTTTATCCCTGCTAATCACATGCTGTTTTGGACTTTCTCATTTCATTCTTTTTCTGATTGCCTCTTAATACCCATTAATTATGATACGTTGCTTCTTACTCTGATTTTATCATTGACTTTTTACCTTTTGATCACTTCCTGCCCATTGTACATAAAATCTGTCTGTTCAATCTTTCCCCAACTTTTCCCCACATCCTGGGTCCCCAGTTTCTCTTTCTTTTAGCTAACCTTGTTCTGTTCCTTTGTCTGTCTCTGATCAGAAACAATACCTCTAATCTTATTTTCTGTTTTTAGCATGAATTGTATACACTATTTTGCCTTTGTTTATAGCTTTGATATCCTATGTAGTCTTTCTCTTAAAAGACTTAACTCAAATGGCAACTTCCAGGCAGTATTAATAGATTAGGTCACTGTGTTCAAAAGAAGTTAACCTGATCATCTTGGGCACATTTTACAATTACTGGAAAAAATAACTGAGAAAAACTTTAATATGGAGTTTTCACATTTGAGAGATTGCATTTACTCTTAATGTCCATTGGAAAAGAGCATATGTCAGTGACAAAGTGGATGCATTTAACAAAAAGATGGGGATTAGTTCATAAGTGAAACACATTTCATATTTTCTTCTCAACCCCAAGTGATCACTGGTGGCTTACTGGTTCACAATTTGCTTAGAGGAAAGGGAGCACACTGTCAAGGTCGATGGGCGCAAAATTGTGCCTAGTCTACAAAATTTTCTGATTTTTTTAAATGTACTTTTCAAAAAAACAGTCTGATATGCATGGGTCATGGGTGAATCTTCTCCTGGGGGAGGCTAGCTCCCTGTCCTGCCTCTTTCTCCCGTGGCTCCACTCATACTCCACCCCCACTCTGCCCCAGACCCCACCCATGGTCCACCCTTGCACCCCCCACCCCGCTCACCACGTCCCTCCTCACCTCCAGCTCTCTATCCCGCTCAGCCCCCTCCTCCGTCACTCCCCACTTCCCTCCTCTCCTCCACCTCCTCCTTCACAAGGCCCCCACCGCCCACCACTCCCTCTGGCCCTCCTCTTCTCCACACACCCCTTCCCCCAAGGCCCCCGCCGCTCACGCTAACCACATCCCTCCTCTTCTCCATCCCCCTCCCCCTCGAGGCCTCTGCCCACCACTCACCACGTCTCTGCGGGGGAAGAGCGGCTGTGGAGCAGAGGAGGGATTCAGTGGGCAGGAGGGACCTCATGGGGGGTGGAGGAGAGGAGGGATGTGCCGAGTGGCGGGCACCTCCGGAGAGGGGGCGTGGAGTGGAGGAGAGGAGGGACTCAGCCAAGCAGAGTTGGGTGGGTGCCTCAGGGAAGGGGTGCAGCAGGGACAGGAAGAGGCAGAGTGCAGGTGGGCCCCCAACGGCCCAGACATCTGGTGGCGGGTTGGCAGCCACCGTACCAGGGGAAGCTTAGACTGCCTTGGCCTATTATACCCGCTGCCTATGCTGATACGGAAACAAATACCAGCTTCTCGACAATGTGATCTTTCTCTCAATCTCTCTGTTATATATTAGTCTTTATACTGCACTCATGCTTGTGGTATCTGATCCACTACCATCAAACAAAACAAGCTCAGTTTTTTGATAATTTTAATCATATGCAGATGTTACCTCATCCTTTTGCATGGTGCTCTCTTTTTGTTCACTTAGGCAGGCAAGGTATTGAAACCTACAAGCACCCCAGTTTTACAGCAGTGTTTTCTACTTGGGGGTGAGGGGCATGTCTGTCTTTTGGGAACCAGACTGGTTATGTGGGCCGAAGATAAAGGAGTAGATAAATGTGATCACTTTGGATCGGAAAAGCCATAGTTTGCAAATTCACATGCACACATTGCAAACATGCTGCTGTGTCTGTGGGAAAAGAAGCAGGTTGCTCTCTGAAAGCCAGAATCCTCCTTCTCTATGCTTGTTCCTTGTGACCCTTAATGTAGTTGATTGCAATAGCTGATTGCAATCGCGTGTATACAAGATTGCAGGCTCAGGCAGCATCCCACAAGTCAAACTTTTTTTTTGCCCCTGTTGCACAAATAAATACTGCTTGCCCAGCAGCATAAAGTCTGTGTATGAGTGAAGGAATTGGGAGAGGGCTCAGACCTCCCAGACAGCAGGAGATTAGGAACGGGTGGGAGTGAATCAGACAAAACATGTAGAAATATTGTAAAGACTAAGGCCTTGTCTACACTACAGGGGGAGATTGATCTAAGTTATGCAACTTCAGCTATGTGAATAACGCAGCTGAAGTCGACGTACTTAGATCTGCTTACCATGGGGTCCACACTACGTTAGTTCCACTGGAGCTCTCCCGTCAACTCACCTTGAGCTTCTTGTTCAGGTGGAGTACAGGAGTCGACGGAAGAGTGATTGGCGGTCGATTAGCGGGTCTTCACTAGACCCACTAAATAGGCTGCCAGTTCATCTATCACTGTGCGTTGAACCCCCAGTAAGTGTAGACAAGCCCTAAGAAAGGAAGATGGTGGAAGAAAGCAGTGAAAGAGAAGACAGAAAAGGAAAAGAGAGAGGAGAGAGAGAAAAGAAAGTTAGTGGTATCTATGGCAGGAGGACATAGTGTGAGGGGCATGTTCAGTGGCCATCTGCTAATCCACAACAAATAGAGGCTTCAGCAAAAAAGGAGGGAAACCACTGTCTTAGATTTTCTTAAACTTCTCACAAGAATGGAACAGATCAGCAGGATGGCAATGTGCATGCATACTCACAAATGCTGGTAGGTCTGATTTCAGGCTTATTGACTCGGTGATGTCATTTTAAAAAAAAACAGCAAATTCTTTCCCTGCAAAAGAATGTGTGGTACTTTCATCTGATAGCTATCCTATCTTGGTAGAACTCAGAAGGTGATGGTGCACTGTAGTGCATGTGGCCAAAATGTGTAGACATTAATAGCACTTACAAGGTCTGTATTTTTTAGTGAAAGAAAAAAACCCACAAATATTTGGATTAAATTTATATGTAAAATTTTTTTCTTTAACTCAGAAATAACTGTCCTCTGAATTCATATATAAAATCTGAGAAGACAGGGTAATTAATCACAATCCAGTGTGTACTGTGAGTGTGCCATTTTATTTTAACACTGAAAGGAAAAGGTTTAAATTATTTCCCTCCTTTTTTTGTAGCCATATTCAAAGATAATGATTGTATATATATGGCTTATTATGTCTTTTCTTTTCTTTTTTTTAAAGAAATGACATAATCTGCTCTGCAGAGTACTCGAATGTGCAACAGATAATATGTCCGTAACGCTATTGTATATCGTTCTTCTTTTCTTTGATCATGATTCTGATAATAATAATAATAATTTAAAATATAATTCTGCATCTTTTTTCAGATCAACATAGTGGGTTATGGGCTAAATGTCATGAAAAATTAAATTAAATCACAACATAATTCCCTATAGAAATCTGTTTAGTTCTGTAGAATTCCCACCAGGAAACACTGAAACCTAAGATATTTGTATTGTTTGGTGAAAAAAGTTGTTTGAAGCTAAGTGAGCAGGGTGTAATTTGCAGTGCTACAATACAGTATGCATTTCTTTCTCATCCAAGCAAACTGTAATAATGTGGCAGAAAGACTTTCCTATAAACAATATCACAGTTGTAGCAATCTCATATAAAATAGTTTCTTGTATTTGTATTGAAAATGTTGTTGTGATTTTTTACACACAGTTAGGTTCAAAAGTCTTGCTGCAACTTACAACCTGGATGGATCAGTTCCAAGATTCCCAATTTTCTGTGCACACATGAGTGCACAATAACTAACAATACACTGATATGTGGCAGTTAGTACAAACTAATCTTCCTCACAGTCTTCTCAGGTAGTTGCAGGATGTGCCAGATGTGGGGTGTTGTCTTTTAGCTTCTTTCAACGTTTTGTGGCATTTTCTCTCCGTTTCTAAACTGCCTCTTCTGCTTTGATTCCTTTGTTGAGAGCAGGTGAGGATGGTTTGGAATAAAAGGGTTTTTTGTAACTCCAGTAAATTAAAACCAAAACTGTAAAGAAATTTGTCTCAAGCATATGCAGAAGAACCTCTGCACAGAAATAGTATTTTTTTCCAAAGTAAAATTTTACATTACAAAAGAAATTTCCATGTTAAATATGCACATATTTATGGCTAACTTTACAGCCAAATTGACAAAAACTACACACGTCATCTTTCATTATTAGAGCAGCTTCTAGAACTAGATGCCATTTAAAAAAAATCACATGCATCTCATTACCTTATCACAGAAAGAGATTTAAAATCTGAGGTGTTTCATTTCAAAATGATTTTTAACCTTCTGCTTGGGGGAAAAAAACAGACGTCTTTCAGGAGAACAAAAAAAAAAGTGGAATAATCTGATAATCTGTAACTCTGTCTCCTAAATGTAATTTTGCCCAAAGAAAAGATATTAAGCTTTCTGAAATATTTTCTGTTCATATTTAGTTCAAAAGCATTCTTTTATTCATCTACATCTGACTCTGCTAGTGGAATATCATGATTTCTCTTTTACTGAAAAGCCTGAAGCTTAGGAGCTGCACACTATTTATGACCTTCTTTAAAGAGCAGAAGCTAACTAGGAATACTAGGAAATTAAGTTTTGTCTCCAGCACTAAAAAACTAAAAGTAAAAAGTATAAGGTAATCTTTTGTGAGAAAACAGAAAGGGGCCTGCAAATGATATTCTGTTCTATTAATACGGGATAGTATCTCTTCCCACTGTAACATAAACTGTCAGTGGAACCCAACATAGAATAAAAATTGCACGCTGCAGAGCAAACCGGAAAAAGATTAAAATCAACATTTTGCATAACAACCTGCCAAGAAATATGGAGAGAATACACAAAGGTGTCCACAAATACTGTATAACAAACTGTGATAATATTAAAACAAAAACCATATTCCAACATAAAAAGCCTTTCTCAGTCCTCAGAGCACAAACTTGATGAACTATTAATTCATAACCTTGTGGATAAACTATTCTATTTTAAATTATTAAGAATGATTTGGATCCATCTTGTTTACAATAATTTAGTATTCACTGGATAATCTGAGGTGAGATATTTACTAAGACCTGAAGATAGGAGTATCGAATTGCTCTAGCACACATTTTTCCAGAATCTGCTGTGTTTTATGCACTTGTGATCCATCATATGTAAGATGAGATCCCGCCTAACAATTTCTATCTAGGATCCTCTTTTGAATATGACTTCAATCGCTTCTTCATTGTTTTTACCCTTTTATTCTAATATGGATAAAGTGAAGATTAATTAGACCATTTTGTTGTTTTTCTTGGTTAGCTCCTACTTGTTACAACATATTTTTCACTTGTACATTGGAATTAGGACCCCTTATTCATCCTAATAAATGATCTCTGAAAATTCATGGAAAACGGAGCATGTTATACCACTCTCTGTTTGCATGGAGGAGCTGTGTGTTTCAGAGGACCTTTTGGACAGAGCAGACACTTGTCAGTGTAACATTTTCCACTTTTTTTTTTAGGTTGAATGTCAAGTGCTCCTTACTGAAATGAAGTATTACAAAATGAGAAGTATTTATCAGAGAAGCGTGACTACTTTTAAGATATATGTGATAAGATATATATGTTTTATGTCAAATTTAGGAAGGCAAAAATAAGCCTGTTGGAGAAAAGAGAACATTTATGAATACTGAAAGACTGTGAACCTATATAAAGAATCTCTTTAAAAGCTCTGGAAAACTCACTGGAGTATCAATTTGATTGTGGTAACAAGATGACTCATAGATTAATTGCTTTTGCCTCAACAAAACAAATAACATGCCTTTCACTCTGCTCTTTGATGTGCTGAATATCATAATAGTAGCCTTATAAACATGTGCATATCCCAGAATTACTTTCAGGTGCTTCCATATGTTGTGAGAGCACACTTTAAGAGCAGGATAGAAACATACACAAATTAAACGAAAAGAAAGAAAGAAAGAAAGAAAGATCTGCAGGGCAACAGTGCGAAAAAATGTTTAAGCTGCCTACTCAACCTGTTTTACGCTGGAATTCTGCATAATTATGTTACAGAGGAGGGGGAAACAACAGATGTTGAATAAAGATTGAAAGTAAGAAAATGAGATTGTTTAAAATAAAAAAAAATTAAAAAGGAGCTACAGTTGCTCTCAGCTAGACATTTTTTGTCAAGACTTTTAGACAGCAATCTATTTCTCAAATTCATTGCCCATTTCAGTAAGATTAATGTAAAACAAAGTGTTTCTTTTTAAGTCTGATCATTTGAACAATTATACAGCTTCAGTAATCCCCAAGTCAATCTTTCAGAAAACAGCTGAATGTTTCCTCAAGCAATTTCATAAAGTAGATTAAATGAATTTGATATCAGGTCAAAAAAACTGCAAGTACTTTGCATGAGTGGGTGTTTTTTTCCCCTATTATCTTATATAATTAATTGTTTTTACTTTCTGTACAAATATTTAAATAATCAATAGATTGGACAGTTGTTCCCAATCTTTGTGGGATAAATGCCATTAAACTATACTAAAACTTTTTATTTATTTTTTTAATGTCACCTTTCAGACATCCCCCAACACACCTCAGACATTAGAGCAAAGGCAATACTTTTACTTGAAAGAGAGTGGGTCCCATTTTTTCCTCTCATTAGCGGATAATTTCTGGTTTTGACTATTAGTACATTGTTACCTTAAAGTTGCTGTCAGTAGTGAGCCACGGTATAGCCAAAATGAAGTGCTGAAAGATACATACATACAGAGACAACACACTATTATCTGAAACTATTTGAATCACCAGTATGGCACTCCCACTATCATTTGCACATAGAATAATTTACCCATTGACTTCAATGGGAGTTTTTCCTGAGTAGATCCTTCACAGAATTGGCCATTAGTCCTTGACTGGAGGCCTCATGCATTTCTGTGACACTGCTGCCCTATTCTTAGAGATGATCATTCAAAAAGGTTGTTTTATACAAAAGCAGAGACCATTTGGGGAGCGGGATTCAGAATTGAAATGGACCCTTTTCCCAACATCTTATTTTTCTACTTGTTAACTAAAAATATTTTATTTTTCAAGCATTCCCGACTTTGCTTTCCTTTGCTATCCTCACCCTACACACCATCACAAGTAGACTTCAGTCTGTTGATCTGCTTCTGCCAGGTGAGCAAATACTTCATCTGCTAGCTGTCTTCTCTTGTGATCAGAATTTTACATGTAAGATTATGAATCTTCCTAGGTTTATTTTTTAAGGCTATGGCGCAGAACTTGACAAGACTGTATTATTTCTTAAAGGGCTTACAAGTAACATGATGAAGAAAGAGACTGCAGATTTGTATGCATTTTATATTCCGGAAGAGTTGAACCAAAATTTCATCTGAATAATATTCAAAGTTAAATCACTCTGCCTTATTATATTTGCATTAGTCCTGACAGAACTTTATAAAAGATGGGATGCAATGCAGAGAGGGTAGAGGTATGAAAGAAATGAAAATGTATCTGTGTGTGTGCGTGTACGTTTTCTGGGCATGCTCTTACTGCAGACTTTCACTGAAATTTATCAGACATGAATATCCATAGTTCAACACTTTAACACATTTAATACTGCAAGTCTACTACTCCCACCAATCTCTATAGGAATTTTATGGTTCACAAGCACCAGCATGTTGATGGATCTGTCTGTGGAATCAGGACAAATCTTTCTTATGATTCATTTTTGCCACAGATAAGTCATAAAACTAAGGCAGCAGATTGATGGGGGCTTAGGTTTTCTGCGCTTGTTTTAAACAGTAGATGTAGAACAGGTTCTTCTGTTTTATAGCCTGGAGCTAAACTGTCAACATAAAAGATGTTCGGACTTAATACCTGAGAGCCAGGCAGAAGAATTTCTTCCTACTTTTTTTAGAGCAGATTAACTGCCACACAATATAGCTCATTACTGCCTAGTGTAAATATATTGAAAAGGCAGTTTTTGCTAAAGTACATGAAATACTTTATCTAGTCATTATCTGCTTTACTGCAAGACGTAGAAATCAGCTGGAGAGGATTCTCCAGCAGCTCAGAGAAGAAAGATATTCACTCAAATCACTGTCTGTCTGTGGAGATTTCTGCATCTGACCAAAACTTATTGGGCTTGAAACATTATTCTTCCATTTTGCGTGAAAGTGAGAGAGAGATCGAGAAACAGATTGACATATATATACCAACTCACTGTCACACTTGATGTCACATGATGGTGGTTAGAAATAATTTTGATTTATTAAATCTGTAATTAAAGAAGAAAAGAGTGGAAGTGATGATGACATGCAGAGTAACATAACTAAAGAAATAACTGTTCAGGTTTTGCCATGTTTGATTAATATTCTTCTGGTTTGTGGGTTTCTAGTAATTAATGAAAAGGGTGACCTCTATAGAAATCAGTATATCATTTTGTTATTATACCTATGTCATCTAACAAAAGCACATCACATCATTTTTTTCTGAGTTTGAAAATAGCCTGTGAAACAGTGGAATGAAAAAGAAAACAAAGTATCATAGAATCATAGAATATCAGGGTTGGAAGGGACCTCAGGAGGTCATCTAGTCCAGCCCCCTGCTCAAAGCAGGACCAATCCCCAACTAAGTAAATGATTTTTAACAAATAACAGCATTTGTCATCATCAGCAGCTTATACCTAGTAGAAACTGCCTTCTTTTTTGTAGTTGTTTTCCATGTTCCTCATGTATAATTTTTTCTAAGAGTGCAGATGCCCTGGACAATAGAAGCCAAATCCTGCTCTCTTTACCATTGCAAAACTCCCATTGAGCCAGTTCTTGAGAGGTGCAGTGCAACTACAACTTTGAGGGGGGTCTAAGAGAATTGTAGTTGCTCAGTACCTCTGAAAATTCAGCCCATTCATTTTCTCAAGCTAGATGTACTCCCATATTTACTTATATGACAGAATTTAACATGAAGTGTTTGCTTTAATTATTTATTACTGATAAAGCTAAATGGTGAAAAATACTTGCTGGGTATTTTTGATAAAGCTAAATGGGGGAAAGTTGTGCTGAAACGCGTTGTTGTTTAGCTTTTATTGGAAATGAACAATCCTTTGTTAGCCTTTGCATTGCATAGGATTTTCTTTTATTTTTGCTTGATGTCAGTTTTAAAAAATCCACCTGTGCTTAACCACAGTCCTTTATCAAAGCAATAAGCTGATCTTGCAGGGATTTGTGATTGAACAGTGGGAAAGGCAGCAACTTACTCAAAAGATGGATTGGGTGTTTTCTGTAACCACTAAATGTTTGGGCGGAGTTGTTTTTAGTTTTTTTAAATTTTGCCCTTAAGTAAGGCAGGTATATGTCAGACATCCTATTTACTGCCTCTGTGTTTTAGTCTGTGTATAATGTGTGTGCATGTGTAAATGCTTTTTTGTTAGGGTTTTTGCCTTTATTTTTTCAGAATGACCTCTGAATAAATAACTTTTTTAGTGAATGGTGTTTTTCTGTGTATGTAAAAAAAAAAAGGCATAATTAAGGTTGTTAAGTATAAAGTTTGCCTTACCTTGACATTTGTCCGACATTGAAATTCTTACCTAAAGGGCTCCATTCATGAGTGTGCTTTCCTTTTTAAACAAATCCTTTTTGCCACTTAAAATTATATTTTAAAAATAGCACCTAAATTACTAGAGAGCCAAGGTTTATGAACCAGTGGGTCTAGAGCAGGGGTCGGCAACCTCTGGCACGCGTGCCAAAGATGGCACGCAAGCCGATGTTTAATGGCATGCTGCTGCCTGCTGAGTCCCAGCCACCGGCTCCACTCAGCCCCCTGCTGAACCCAGGCCGGGACCCCAGCAGGCAGCGGCAAGCCATTAAAAATCCTGCCCGCGCCGGCTGCTGCTGCAGGGCAGGCGAGCTCCCCCCTCCCCCTCCTCTTCCCCCAGAGTGCTGCATTCCTGCCCCTCCCTGCCGCCCATCAGCTGATGACCCTTGCGAGGGAGGGGGAGAAGCGGAGCTGCAGCGCGCTTGCTGCTCCAGGGAGAAGGCGGAGACGAGGTGGGGATGGGGGGTGGAATCAGGGCATATGCCCTCCAGCCCCCTGCTGTGAACCGCTCTGGGCACGGGGCTGGGAGCACCCCCACAACCCAGCCCACACCCCCAGCCCTCTGCCCTGACCCCTGCACCCCCCTTACACACCCCCAGCCCTCTGCCCTGACCCCTGCACCCCCACACACCCAGCCCTCTGCCCTGACCCCCTGCACCTCCCACACAGTCTAGCCTCCTGCCCTCACCCCTGCACCTCCCAATGACCCCAGCCCTGACTCCAGTACCCCCCACACTTACCCAGCCCCCTCACACCCCATGTCCTGATTCTTGCACCTCCCACATTTGCACCCCCACCCTGAGCACCAAACGGGAGCTCCTGCACGCCCCCCCCCCATTCCCCACATTCCCACCTGCACCCCTCGCACCAAATAGGAGCTGCCCAGGTAAGCACTCCACACCCAAACCCCAACCCTGAGTCCCCTCCCATTCTAGCTCCTGGCCAGACCGTACACCCCAATCCCCAGCCTGCTTCTTCACCCCCAGCCCTGTGCTCAGTGCACTCCCACCCTCAGCTCAGTGCAGAGAGAGAGAGGAAGAGAATGAGCTAGAACCAGGGAGAAGGTAGGTACCCACTCTGTGTGGGCAGGGCCAGGATCCCAGACTGGCAGCGGGCTGAGCGGGGCCGGCAGCTGGGACTCTGGCTGGCAGGAACCGGCGGACTGAACCCCAGACCGGCAGCAGGCTGAGCCGCTCAGCCCACTGCCAGTCTGGGGTCCCGGCCGCCAGCCCCGCTCAGCCCACTGCCGGTCTGGGGTTCTGGCTGCCAGCCCCTTGCCAGCTGAGTCCCGGCCCCAGGCCCTGCTCAGCCTGCTGCCGGCGTAGGCAAACAGAACCCCAGGCTGGCAGCAGGCTGAACGGGCCGGTGGCATAAGATCAGCATTTTAATTTAATTTTAAATAACATTTTGAAAACCTTGTTTACTTTACATATGACAATAGTTTAGTTATATAATATATAGACTTATAGAGAGACCTTCTAAAAAAACGTTAAAATATATTACTGGCACGCGAAACCTTAAATTAAAGTGAATAAATGAAGACTCGGTACACCACTTCTGAAAGGTTGCCGACCCGTTGTCTAGAGATTGTGGGTCTTGCATTCTAGAGAATGATGAGTCAGAATTTGTAGTCCAGATTCAGACAAAGCTCCCATTATTGTCAATGGTACTGTTGCCCGAATCAAGATTGTAGGATTGGGCCTTATGTGTATACTCTGGTTTGTTTGCATAAGACCCATAGTATGTTGGGTATCTGTTTTTTAATAGAGTTATGTTCTGAGTAGATGTAAGTACCTCAGACTCTTATGGCCAGCACTGTCTTAGATTCTCTGTCAGCTCTTGCTGCTTTCTTGCCCTGTACCAGTATGGATAGGAGATTGTTTGCTGTTCTCCATGTCTGGACAATGCCATTAGGGGCCCCATAGGCCAATCTCTAGCATCAGTGATACTCTCTACCTTCATGGAGGGGATAGGATTATAAGCAAGTTTCTTTAAATTAGCTCTTCTTTCCTGTCTACTTGGTGGATGCAAGGTGTTTCATTAACCATGTGCAAATTTCTTGCCGAGTGATTCAGCCCAGCTGGGCATGACAAGTTATAGCATGTCATCCAAGAAATTTAAAAACCGTGTTCCTGAAAACATGAGTGTGAGAAATAGCAGATATCACAAATAAAAACTCTTTTATATAAGATTTCATTATGAAAATAGGCTGAGTTCTATTTGCCACAGAAACAAAAACAATCCATTTGGATGTTTGGCTCTGCAGTTTTGCTTATATTTGATAGCAGAATTGTCTGCAAAGGATATTTTCCCACCTTGCCATGAGAAGAGCTAGGAAGTCAGTATTTAGGATCTAAGTCCAAAATCTTAAAATGTTTGCATCTAAAGGTTCAAATCTATATCTATATTTAGGCACCTCAGTCCTCATTAGGTGCTTGAATACACACTTAGTTGACTAACCTCAGAAACCCATATTTGAACATTTTAGCCAATTTTGATTAGTTAGTTAGTTTATTGTAACGCTTATGATGTGCTGGGCACTTTCCCAGGCATTCCAGAATGGAAGGTTCTTGCCCAAGCAGCTCACAGTCTCAGGACAGATAGATAATTTGACAGAGGTTAGGGAAAGAAGAAGAATAAAGAGGGAGATATATTATGGCCAGTCCTATCTATCTATCTGTCCTGAGACTGTGAGCTGCTTGGACAAGAACTTTCCATTCCTGAATGCCTGGGAAAATAAATACAAGGATGGACGGATAGATAGATAGATATCCCTGTATATTATATACGTATAATAACCCTTTATTTACTTGTATTTATATATGCAAGAGGGATATATATTGATATATATAGTCAACTAAGAATTGTAGACAGTATATTAGATGTAGGTCTTCAAAAGAGAATTAAATGTGGGAAAAGTAGTGGTCTTTCAGATGAGTTCAAGGAGGTCATGGGAGGGGGGCAAGGAAGAAGGCAGAGGCATTTGTGCAAGAAGCTGACAAAGGGGTGGTCAAGATTTGAAGGGAGGAGTGATGTGATCAAATCAAATTGCAAGCAAGACCACTAGTACCTGCTGAATATGAGGGCCTGAATGCAAAATTTGGTTTGTGAGTACTGAAAGAGTATATGTATAATAAATGGGGCGGGGGGACTTTATTTTTTCTGTCCCGAACTCTTCACCCTTTCTGTGATTTTGGTGGGTGACTCCCAGGTAGATTTGCACTTGAGAGGAGCATGCTAGAGAGAAAGGGCTGCATACTCATTACCCTCTTCTGCTCATTACCTTCTCTGCTTCTACCTGCACGCCACGGAGCCATGGCTCCCACATTCCACTAAGAGGCCTCCCTTAAAGCAGAAGGAAAACACAGCAAATCCTATCAGAGGTTTGGAAACTTTTAAAGCAGATTTTGCTTCATGTAACAGAGAGTAACAGCTGGTCCTCAAAGTATTTATTTGCTACTAAATTATCACCACTTTTATTCATGGTCTGTGTTCCTCACAATAGATGTTCTCCACTTTCATTGTGCCACGTCATAGCTCCTTGTTAATTTATCCTCTGTCTATGATTCTTCAGCTGCTGTCATAGGGATCTCTAAAAGCTGCTTGTTAAGAGAAAGCATTTTAACAGATGCCCTTGCACATTGGGATGAATGTATTATGGATACAGAATTATCTTCACACTTCTTACAATCACCTTTTTCACCTGCTCAAGCAGTGAACACCTCTGGCTTGTTGTCAGTTCACTTGATTGCAGCGTGGGAGGTGTACAGGGTCAAAGCAAGCCTTGTATCTTATGTTCTGTCATGCAAGTCTTGTGAGCTTTATTCCCATACTCCCAATTTTGATATGGCTTCTTTGTGCTTTTAGAATTACAGTATAGTAACAGCATAATTAAATCTTTTTCATCCATTTGTAGGATGACAGTTTTGTCCCCATAATATATATCCCTAATATCCTTATGAATTTAACATATACATATGTGAAGCTGATCTCAATATGATAAATTGCAGAGAGATGTGATAAATTGACTTTATCTTTTACCTTTACCTGACTAATCTGCCCCCTGAAACTAGTCCCTTTCCCGGGGACTTACTCAAACTGTCCATCCCTGCAAGCCTTTCTAACAGCCATCATTATTTTAAGTCTACCCATCAAACAGAAATTTCCTCCTTCCCAAAATTCACCTTTGCCCAAACTGTGATAGGCAAGATTCAGCTCTGCACCAGTAACAGTTTTTCTGTGTATAAAAACGTCATTAGCATAGGCCCCAATTCAGTAAGATACTTAAGCACATGCCTACTTTTAAGCATATAAGTATTCTCAATGAAGTCAAGATAGAAATTTGCTTCCTTTTTTAAAGACTGTAAACGAGGAAAGACAAAAGTAAGCTTCATGTGTAGCTGTACAACAAAGTCAAAGGGACTTGCTCAGAGAGCTCCCAGCATGGCTTGTGAGCATGAAAGCATATACAATAAATGGCCAAGATGTTTATTGTCTTTCTTTGCTCTGTCCCAAACACTTGATCCTTTCCGTGATTTTGGTGGATGGGCCTAAGTATTGGGCAGACCAAAAAAATTCTAAATGCTAAGTTGGCAAGTCAGGCATTTCAGCTCCTAGCCCATTACTGTGTCTGAAGATTTCATGTGGCATTTTAGAAGGATTTTAACTCTCTATTTAAATCTATCCTCAAAGATCTCAGGTTCCCCTCTGTAGGCCTTTGTGATTCAATTTATCTCTCAAAAATTGTCACTTAATAGTTGTTTTTTTAATTTTAATTTGTGGGTGTTATGGAGGGAGGAATAGAGAAAGTGAATAAGTTAACTTTAATGTTTTGACTTACGTAACCCAGAAAGTTACTTTTAATATGATAATTTTTTAGGTAGTGTAGCTCTACAGGTGATATCTACCAAATGGAACTTTTTACAAGGCATATCTGGAACTATAAATCTGATTAAAAGAAACATCTTTGCTCAAATTGCTTCCACCCTTAAAAGAATGCTTCTTTAGATCCTTACGGTGATCTCCTTCTCTTGGACTCCTATCCATCTAGCTTAGTTTAACTTAACTGGCAACCTTAGTTCCCTCCATGGAATTGGTTCCATGAATACGATAAATAGTCTCAAGAGCAGAGAAGCAAGCTGAATTTAACCCTTTCCTTTTAACACAGTCTTTTGGGACTCCCAAATCCTACTGGCAGGCACTGATTGCTGAATAATAAGCAGTAGGGGATTAGCTGCATCTGTATTGACTGTGTCTTTGGAGAATGCTACCAGTAACACCAATTCTGTTTGTCTACCACTAGGAAATGAACAAAGGAAATGTGTTAGAAGCAAAATATGAACAACAGGATTTAGCATGGTAAACAGGTGCATATCCCTGTAGAAATCAGATAGCAAAGCAGAGAGAGAAATCCTAATAGGAAAATGTTGCTTACAGCTTCTAACTGGTTGGGTTTAATAGGCGTATTTTCCTTGACCTCCTGTACAGGATTACAGCTTTGCTAGAAGGAAGACTTGAATTTTAGATGTGTTCATCCATGTCATCAAAGATGCATGTTATCATCAGAGCTAGAGTTGGCTAGCAGTGACACTGAAAGCATTTAGAAAACTCTGTGCTTTCCTCTTCAAAATCAGAAAATACAAAGCAACAGAAATGCACATACTGTAGTTAATAATCCTCTGTGTCTGAAATACTTTATTCTCCACTTTTGTCCTCATTAGATTTGTAGTTTGGGATTGAAGAGGCCACTATACTCAAAGACGACATTTGCTGATTGTTTTATAAAAGATATGCTACCCATAAGAAAAATAAAATAAAAAATGATTTTGTATAACTTTCACTTATTAAATGCTACAGCTCAGATTTTCTTGGAAAAAAAGAGACTGAATATGAACAGTCTATACGAAATGAGTTTTGATTGCCTATATCTAGTAAATATTAGAGAAGACATTTTATGTTTCATATATAATTTCCTCTCCCCTCTCTGTTTTCCATTTTGAAGTTCAGAATACCTAATGTCACTTTTTCTACTGGAGAACAGTTAATTGGTTAAAGAATTACCTTTTCTTTATTCATGTCTATTGGTCATTTTCATATTTCTTTTCTTATGTCTTTTTACTTCAGTGCTTATCTTTTTTTAATTTTCGTTCCAATTTCTCATTCTACAGGCTGCCAATACATAGCCCCGAAGATACTGTAGATGTTAGTTTCAGTACTCTGTCCAGAGGGTCAGTAAGCCTCTGAAACACTCCCTGAAGGTGTGCAGATGCATTGAACTGTGGCTGCAAATGTTGGAGGCAGATCGGAACATCCAGCTGCCACTGAATTCACTTGAACATGATGTAGACCAGTAGGTTCTAGTGTCTGAAAGTATCCATAGTAATATATCATAGGAGCATTTTGTAATGCAGGTGCACTCTACAGGATTGCTGTCACTGTTTACACTTGATTGTATTTTAAGAAATTAGCTGCTAAATATGTGATGTCAAATTGTCAGAAGGGCAGAGGCTTATATGTTACAGTGAGGTTTATTGAAACCTTTCTTTATGCCCAACTCTGGCATCCTAAGAAGTACACTTATTAATCAAATAGTTAAACTACTAATTTATTTACATAAATGATATTTGAGTTAGTGTTCAGAAGCCAAAGACCTAATGGAAAGAAAGAGGTCAGGCCTCTTGAGGCTTTGAAATAGGAATTTCTGGCTCAGAGTGCATTGCTAGCAAATCCAACAGGGGAACAGTGATATATCACAATGAATATTACAGGTACATTGTTCTAGTAAAGTAAACTTTCTTCTCTATTTTTCTGTTAGAAAAAAGAGAAAAGCTGCATGTAACAGATCTCCCTCCTGCCCAGCTATTACTGGTGTTGAGCCCGGCTTACTTAAAGTCGAAGTTCAAGATCCAAAGCTAGTGGTTATACAATACCAGGAGAGGCAGACGGTCATGGAAAAACCTGTAAATAAACATGGGTTAAGACTTACTCTTTAGAAAACAAAAGTTAAATTGTATACTTCTGATAGTGTCTACCACAGTTCTGTAGGTAGATAGACAAGGAGGAGGAATGCACCTTTATTTTTGTATGGAAATAACTATGTGGAAGAATAGCTTAAATCTTGTTTTGACTAGTATGCTAAGTAAATATGACATAGAAGTCATATTGTGAATATGTATATGTACCAGCAAGGTGTCATTTTACAGAGTGACTTTTTTTCCACCAGAAGGAACACTTAAGAGCCTATAGACTTGTGGAGGAAAATGGATAATCATAAGCATTACAAAAATAAAGACCTTGAGCAGTTATAGTGTTTGTTGTTATAATTCGTGAGGGATGTCAAATTTCTAGCATGTTACAGATTTTTGTGCTCCTTTGCAAGAAGAATTCATTTTTATTAAAGTTATACACACATTTTTCATCTGGAATTAAGATCATTGCTAATGTCGCCATTTCCTCTGATGCAAACATTAGCACGGAGATTCAGATAATTTCAGATTAGGCATTCCTCTTGTTTGTATGTTTGCTTTAGTTTTGTGCAATTGCATCGGTATTTTAATGGACCACTATTCTGCATGAACTACCAGACCAGAGGTCTGGACATGCCATAGGCTTGGAATTTTTCAAAATGCTGAAAAATCTGAGATCAGGTGCTTTGCCTAGGTATTGCACTCTTTTGCCAGTAGCGAGCTGAATATTACACTAAGCTGTAGAATACCCCTGCAGCTCACCCAAAACCATTAATGGGCGTAGCTTCAAAAATGACTCCTCTCCTGCCTTGCCAGTCAATTAGGTTCTAGGAAGGCTGATATGGGTGAAGAAGGGAGGAATGGCAATCGAAAAAGAAAAATGAGAACAAATGGGAAATGAAGTTCCAGTTCAAGCATTTCCTAATGGAAACAGCACTGAATTTGATTAAGCGGCTACGAGAAGTACCAAATATCATACTACAAAAAGACCACTGTTTCTATTTAGAAGGTACAAATAAACTATTTTGTTGACAGCCATGATGCGAGCAAATTCTGTCTGCAAACCCTGCCAGTAATGTAACAGTAATTCTCCAACATAACATTTGTCCTTTTACTTATTTATTTTGTATTAAATGTCCAGAGCAGAGATTTTCACATAATCATACTAGGGACAATTAAGTCTATTTTTACATAGAGATGGATGCCATGTGTATATGTGTAGCAGTTACGCTGGAAGCATATGCATGATACCAGCTTTACAAATACTCGGGCTCCCTAGGCACTAGATAATTTTGAGCTAAGGGAGGGAATGTTTTTCATGTTATAACGTTTTTTTCCTTGGTGGTAGCAAATTAACTGCTTTGTATGCATCTTCAGCTGGAACTGCACAGAGTCACTTGAGAACTTGACAAATAAGTTTAAAGCTCTGCCATTGTATCATTTTAGCTAAATTACATGCCTGAAACCTATGAAGCATGGTGTGTGATATACCTGTACAGTAGCAGGTAGTAGTAGAGTTCTCTTTCTCTTAAGAACAATTTTTTACTTCCTTAACTCCTTATGCGGTTTTTCCTACTGAAGGACAACAAGTATAGTTACATGTGGTGCTACTTATCCATTTTGGCCCCTTAATAGTCAAAGCAACATTTTTCATTACAAGAAAAATAAAGCAAATCAATGTCTTATTCAGAAGTCCATTGGTCACTTTTAGAACCATCAGACAACCTTTGGGGATCAGTTGTTTCGGATCCCTGTTATATTTTATTCTAAGATCCAAACGATTCAGACAGCCGAGCCAAAAAACCCCACAGAAGTCCCTCACCTTTTCTTTCCATGCACACAGAAAGACTAAGAGCAGAGGTCTAATATAAAACAAAAGCAAATTAAGGTTTAGTAGAAATCATATATGAAGTTCTGTATTAATTATATCAAAGCGAAAGGCTTCAGGAAACCAAAATGGCTCTCTGAATAGCCCAAGATAGTTCATAATGTTTACATGTCTACAATTAGATTGGTCATCTTTCTAAATGTCTGCACCCATGTCTGCCTAAATGAAAGGCTCTATCATTTATGGAGTGGAGATTTTCTCCCAAGGAATTCATGGACAGACATATTGTGTGATTTATCTTTAAGAGATGAAGCTTCCTCAGTAGTCTTAAGGGCAGAAATAGCATCTACCTGCTTTGCCTGAGCTGTTTTTTTAGACTGTGGAATGTCTTACTGTAGCTCCTCCTTAATAAAGCATGAGGATAAAGTAGTAGACAACATCTCTCAGAACGATTGCACTAACAGCATCTTCCGTTTTGGTTGTGCCTGTGGATGCCCTTTGGCTTCTTGACCAGTTCTGTAGTATGTAATGCAGTTTCTCAAAGGAATATGATTCAGATTGTAGGAAGCTAATGGCCAGGCAAAGTAGCTTCTAACCAAATCCAGGGAGGTTATTTAGGAAACCTGTGGACAAGTAATGGCAAAATCTTTGGGGAAAAAACCCATAGAGACTACAAGTCTTGCTGTAAAACAGAATGCCATTTTGTTATGGCATAGTACTCAAGCAGATCTCTGTAACAGATGAAGATACAACAAGTTCAAAGGTGATGGGTACCAAGGTGACTCAGCTGCTTATTTCAACACATGCAAATCAGAGGAACAGAGAAAGTTCCTCCAACAGAGAATTTTTAAGGTCTATATTCTATTCTAATTATGATCCTCAAAGTATTAAAAAACAACAGCACAATCTGGAACTTGGGGCTCTTGATCAGGCATCTGGAGAAATTAAAGTTCAACATGAAGACTCTAAAAGTCATCTTCAAACAGAATCTCGTAGTGATTTTTAAAAATTATTATTGACTGTGAACCTGGAAAAAATCTAACTGCATCTCTCTGTGTTCCCAATAGTCTATGCCAACGTTCTCATAGTCATAGAGGCAGCTTTCAGACAAAGGGGCATCTTTATTTATTCTCTCTTGAATTATCTTGTAATGGAGCATCACTCAGGCAGAAAGCCAAGGATGATATTTTTGTGACACTCAAAATCATAGAAGAATGTGGATTCCTCATAAATTGGGATAAGTGAGAACTCCATCCAGGAAATCTCTGACTTGAAAGCACTAATAATACACTAAAACATAAGTCAGCAATTGGCAAACTCATAGTCCATTGTGCCATTATTCAAACAGTAATGTCCCCTGCTGGTTATCCTGACCTAGGGCAAATCCCACATGAGGCATTTCCTACACCTTCCTACAAAAACATCTCTAAACCCATATCCAAAGTTAGGTTTCCTCGGAGATCTCAGCCTACTATGTAGCGAGGGAGAGGTTTGTGATGATCTGATAGCTGAATCTTGGCAAGCAGAAGTAGCAATGATGGCCTTCAGGAGGAATGGAAAAATATTCAGCCTCCCACGAGGATTAAGGTGTATGACGACAGCATAATATTAACCTTTTGAAACAGAAAGTGATATTCAGTTGGTTTCCCCTATCAGTAGAGAACAGACATGATCTTTCCCTGGCAGGCAAAGAGTTTTTAAATGTAACATTAGTGCTTGATGGCAAAAATGTGAGAGAAATGGTAATTTTTTTCACATTTGGTAACATGGTGGTCCAAAAGTGGCCAAAATTAGGATATATGTCCTGGATTCAGATTGTATCTATGTAAGGGTGCATGGCCAACCCTCTTTATCAATCTCTGAGGGAGGCCATGCCTCCTCACAGTCACATCCTTGTCGCAGCACTCACTCAGAGGGGAATTAGCTGTCTTTAAAGCTGAGGCCACCTGACCTGGGCCAAGCAGCACCAAGTGTAGGTGCCCAGGCCCTTAGGCAGTGTGGGGCACCACCAAGTGAGGGGCTCTGGACAGCAGTCAGGGCAAGTGCAATGAAGTTTATAAGTCCAGGCCCTCTGGCAGGATGGGTCAACAAACAAGTAGGAGGATCTGACCTATAGTCAGGACAGAGCAGCAACAGTCAAGCATCCTGACTTTGGCAGACTGCAGACAAATGCAGTCCACATGGTCTACAGTGTGGAGGCTGCTGCCCCAGGGTTGGGGTGGCAGGGAATGAGGGGACCGGGTCTCAGCCCAGGGCCCTAACTGTGGTGAAATGGTCCACAACTAGGTCAACGGGTCTCTTCCCGCAACACGCGGACCTAGTATCAGGCCAAAGCCCAACCAGACTGTCATCTAGTTCTGATGGACTACTTCCTACTTTCCCCTTGATGGGTACCTCATTCCATGGATGTCCTCCATCTCCCTGCAGTAGGTTGCCAGCAGCATCCCCAGCAGCTCCTCGGCATCTTGGTCAACCGGCGGCTCTGGAAAGTCCTTGGTATGGAGTCCTCTTCGGGCTCCAGTAGGAAGCAGAATGCAGATATCTATCTCCCTCAGTGGCTCCAGCCCAGCTAAGCTGCAGGACCTGCCTTTTATACTTCCGCTTCTTGTCCCACCCCTTAGCTTCTGGCAGGGCAGGCATGACCCTCCTGGCTCTGCAACCCAAGGGGCGGGTTGTGGTCCCTCCTTGTCAGTCTCTGAGGGATGCCACGCCTCCTCATCATAGTCTACCATGTATAAAGGATTGAGTATCTACTGACAAACTTTAAGGTATTGATCCTGCAACAGGCAAACCCATTCTCACAGAACCCTACTGACTTCAGTCTATCACAACCAAAGAGAAGTGATGACGTACTCTGAATGACAGCAGGGCTGTTAAAATGGGTATATAAACGAGAGAGAATCCTTCAGAAAGCCACCATGTCACCAGTGCCACATAGCAGTCAGACATGGCCTTTAAAAATATCTGCCATCCCCAAACTTTTAAGATGGTGTATCTCAGCTTAAAAAGCAAAAGGCTCCTCTTCTAGCTATAGATGTAAAGACTGTATGTTAAGCTAATTGATAGTTTATGAAAAATAGTTCATGTGGTAATATAAAGCTAACCTGGATTTGTGCTGGAAATGGCCCACCTTGATTATCATACACATTGTAAAGAGAGTGGTCACTTTGGATGGGCTATTACCAGCAGGAGAGTGAGTTGGGGGGGGGGGCGGAGGGTGAGAAAACCTGGATTTGTGCTGGAAATGGCCCAACTTGATGATCACTTTAGATAAGCTATTACCAGCAGGAGAGTGGGGTGGGAGGAGGTATTGTTTCATGGTCTCTGTGTATATAATGTCTTCTGCAGTTTCCACAGTATGCATCCGATGAAGTGAGCTGTAGCTCACGAAAGCTCATGCTCAAATAAATTGGTTAGTCTGTAAGGTGCCACAAGTACTCCTTTTCTTTTTGCGAATACAGACTAACACGGCTGTTACTCTGAAACCTGTCACTGGTGCTTGGTTATGTGTTGGTAAGGGATAGCAACGTTTATTTATTTAAAAAAAAATTGGTATGTTCAGAAAGGATCAAGAGTCTGATCATGTTTTCATTACCTTTGTCTATCCTCCCTCATTCTTTGCTTTTATTTCTCATAGTCACTTGTTGCCTCTTCTCTCTAACTAAATTGTAAATTCTTTGGAGCAGGGACTGGCTATTACTATTTGTTCGTATGGTGTCCAGCACAATGGGGCCTTGATCTTGACTGGGCTTCTAAAGATAGATATGAACATAACACAAAAGAGAATTTGAATTTTATCAATTATTGGTAAATAATTATACAAATTCAGTAAAATTTCTGAACTAGAGCAATCCCTTCTCATTGAAATAATGTTGATAAAATCGCATTGTATGATCTACGAACCTGCCTTTGACAAAGAATAGAAAAATGTGTTAGTCTGAAAATGTCCTTTCTAACAGATCCACAGATCCATCCTATTAATTACTGCAGTCATATTTCTCTTCTTTTCCAGGAAACAGCTCTTGGGCTCTACAACAAGGAGTCACTATAGTCACAGTTTAAATGCTAATAGTTTATCAGTTTAGGCCAACTGTTTAGGCAATGCAAACCACCAGCTAGTCTCTTGCTGGAGATTTCCTCAGCAAGCATAGAGCTGGAATAGCTGGCTCTTACATTTTCCTCCCTGCAGCCCTGGCTCAAGGGAGTATTTTGGTGGTGGGATCGGGGAGAGCCAGAGTGTGCTGTGCTGTCTATCCACAGCTGGCATTTGGTCCATTGGTGAGCAAATTAAAGCAGATTCCAGCCCCTCTCAGGGTTGGTTCAGAGGTAGAGAACTAGGGAGCCAAAACTGGTTGCTCGTTTTCTATTTCTTTTTTCCCTTTTCTTGAGCTGTCCTGTGTGAAGGAGGGGATATGTCCTTTTCTAAACACTTCCCTAGGCTCAGACAGAACCACTTGACCTCCTATCTTGCTCACTTGGGGCTCCCAAACCCTGGTAGGGAAGCAGGTACCATGGAGCATCCAGAAAGACTCTCTCTTCCCTTCCCTCTGATGCAGCAGGTGGCCAGCTATCAGAGCTGTTCCTGGGGCTGAATGAGAAACTGATCCCCTTGCCCCCACTGCAGAGTGGGAGGCCTGATTTAAGCTCTTCAACTGACAAATTACAGGATATGTCTCCAGGAACACGTTATCAAGTCAGTCAAGTATAAATATCCTTATTAACGCCGTCACCCTCAAGGGAACACAGTTTAGAGTCGCAGGGGCCACTAGTGGTGCCAGGACCACATGTTTTACCCCCCTCTGGTTTAGACAGTATTTTTTCTGCTGAGGAAGTGTTCACATTTGTGGGCTTTGGGGAAGTGGAGCCTATCTCTGTCTGTGACTCACAGATCTGGTTTGCCTCCAGAACAGCTAGGCAGAGGCCAAAGACCCATTGTTGGGATCTGTGGACCAGCCCGCTGTGAGGAAGGAAAATTTTCAGGTAACAAGTACATTTTCTTATATTTGCACTGCCTCTAAAAATATGTAAGACTGACACTAACTCTTTCACAGATTTCAAAGCATACTTTAATGTACTGTATGTAATCATCCTCTCAGCCCTGCAATATTTTTGAAATGTTTATGGACTAACACAGCAGTGATGAACTAGGACTAAATCTACTGGCCCACCACCTTTTAATTGCCTTTCTAACATTTTGTGCCGTATCAATGTTAGAAATATCCTTACCTTGTTTCCAGGAAAACCAGAGGGAAACTCTGTATAAAGGTAACAATCCTCAGGTGTTGATAGTTGTAATATCAGAAGAAAAGCCCACAAGAGTTAAGAGGTTTAAAAAGACGGGAATCCATTTTGGTTCTACTGTCAATCATCGTTCTAATCTAAGCAAATTGCTTTGCCTAACTGAAGGAAGCCTTTAAACAGACAAGCCAATATAAATATGCAGATTGCAAACAGCTCTGTTTAATAAATGCAAGCATGTGCAGAGAACTGTTTGTTTACCTCTGCTTATTTATGTCAAAAGCAATTGTAATTAAACAGGAATCCAACCTCAGAAGTAGTACTTTAGTTGATGGTTCTCATCAGAAGTGTCATATAATCCTAGTGTTAGGGCATGTCAGAGAAACCATTATTTTTTGTCACTAATAGATGCCTACTGATAAATAGTTCTTTCAGGTTACAACATTTTTGAGTAAAGGTAATTGTCTCCCTCAAATCAAAAGTGAGATACAATTTCATATTAATTCTAGAAGGTTTTCTAATCCAATTACAGGAATTACTAGCTGTAGTTCTTAAGAGAGAGTTATTGATATCTCTTTTGGGAAAATATATACAGTTAAGTGTTCAGCTATTTATACATATGTGTACATAAATATAGGCATTCAATATTTAATATATATGTCAAAATGTTAAAATAGTGTATAAAAGTTAGTGCATTCCATTGGTCTAAAGTAAATGCTGATTTTTCACTTTGCATAATTTTGTATGCAACAAGACTGTTCAGCTTCTAGGAAAGTCCATGTGAACTTTGTGCATGCACCCAAAGGCAAATCTTTCCCCCCTTAATAGGTAATAAAGCTCAGAAAACACATTGTTTACTGTGTAATGCAGTAGAAAAGAGAACATTTCACAAGCAAGAGGTGGACTGTAATAGCATTATCTAAAGCCACATGCTTTAAGAACAGGTAGATATAAACTTCGGGCCCAGTCCTGTAAACCCTTTCTCATTTGAATAGCCCTGCTCACAAGAGCAGTATCGTTGACTTCAGCTGGACTGTGCATACCACTAAGGATTTGTAGGATTGGATCTTTTTTTTACCTTTAGCATTTATAAAGGTGAACAAGGTAAAACAGGTAGATTAGAATGTGGCAGTATCCAGAGAGGATAGGAAACAGGAGTGAAATCTTGGCTATATGAAAGTCAATGGCAAAACTTTCATTGATTTTGGTGGTGCCAAGATTTCCCTCCAGGTGTCCAGGAGATCAGCTGTTATTTGAAAGAAGAGGAAAAAGAATAAAGCATATAAATATGTAAAACTGATGAGCATATGCTAGTATCCACCAAGACTGTAACAACATATGGATAACAAAATTATTGACATTTTAATTCACTGCCCACAAATGTTAGAAAGTAAGTGTTCTTTCTTTACTTATCCAATATGTAAATGTAATCTGTAGTGTTACAAAATCTATTTTTCTGTGTTTTTTTATAGTCCTGTTACATGCCTATATGGTGATGGGTAGCTACACATGCTAAATGCCACGAGAATGAAATTTTATGCAAAGAATGCACATGAGCTATCATTTACCAAGTCAGCCAATATAAGGCATAATGGGCCAAATCACGTTTGCCTCACTCAAGTGTGAGTTTAGGGAATTGTGGTTTGGTTTTGTTTGATTTTATATAATTTCTTATATGTAAGTGAAGTCAGCTTACACACATAAGCACAGAAACATGAACATATACTATTACATTATGTACAGTAATTTGACACAAACTGTAGTGACCTGGAGATTATAAACATATCATATAAGATGTTTCTTGGCAGTTGTTTTTTTATGTTTGGTCTTTTATTTTTAAAGTAATTTAAAATAGACATCTAAGAGCCAATTAAAGTGAAGTAGTATTTGTGAAGTTAGGTTAGCTATACTGAATCATTGTTAGAAGCAAAAAACTTTAATTCTATTAAATTCACCTTGAGATAATTAAGAAGACACTTAAGAGTTAATGAGTCAAATTATGATTTCCCATTTTTTTAGCCATATGAAAGAAGTCAGCAATATGAACCCACTAATTAGTTATCATGGTAGTGCAGTGTATTTGTGCTGTAAAGAGAACTGTGGCGCCATTTTTATTTTATTCTGTTTTATGAGGACTGTGAGGAAAGAGTAAGTAATTAGAGAAAGAACCACAGAAATGCATCTTTCATTTTAAGATTAGATCAAATGACCATTTTTTGCATTGTTTTTTGTTGTAGATGTAGCATATTTTGATCAAATATATATCTTGCATTGTACAGTCTACATTTTGCCAGCATGACTTCATCCTGGGCTATCTTAGCTCTTTCTGCTACAGATTTCCAATCTAGGTTACTATCATTTGCCAGGTAGCTTGTTTCCTTTTCTTTCTATGGTTGATAATTTAGCAGGTCTGTTTTAGGATTTGTTCTCCCTGAAGTGCATAAAGCACTTCTGATTGTTTACCCTTAAAGCTCCAGAGATTGAGGAAAGTCTCCAGGCTGCTGCTGTTTATTGTACACACTTGGACTGTTAAGGGTTTATTTTCAACAAGAGGTAGACAAGTAGAGATAAAGACCAACGGTGCATATCACCCTTCCAGTGCATCTTGCTGTACAATGCTGCATATAACCTATTTTATATATTTATTTTTACCTTTAAATTGATTCTGTTTTCTCATAAATACTAATTTGGCCCTTGGTGGTGATAGTTCACTTTGTGTTTATAGTTTCTGCTGCTAGTACAAAAGTGGCTGTTCGATTTTCTTCACTGTCTTCTAGCAGCAGCAGTCAAAATTACAGGCTAATGGTGAGGTGAGCAGCTTATAATGTATGATAATCAATAGTCCAAATCTGCTTCCTGTGATGCGACATAAAAGAGTGAAGTAAAAAGGTACAGATTTTCAGCAAGGCAAAAGCTCATGTACTGCTGGTGGTTTTCCCTTCAAGGTCAACTTGTATTTTTTTTCCTCACAAAACTGTTCTCTCCTTTTTTTGCTTCATATTTAATTCAGTCAGTGCTAGAATGTCCAGGGAACAGAAATGGAAGGCTAGTCAATACTGCAAATATGAATGCAAGTATAAAAACAGCTTTAGCCAATTCAGGAAACTAGAGGGAAAAGATAAATATGATATATAAAGATAAGTATTCATTTTATTTAAAGGGATTGCCAAGTCTAATGGATCATAGATTTTTCTTTGTGTACTTATTGATGAGGGACAAATAGTGTGTAATAGTTACACGCATATGTATGTAAACACTTATATGTATGCACACACATATATTTCATAAAGGTTGACAATTTCAAAGCTGACTAGGGAACTTAGCCACATAAGTCATATTGAAGTTAACAGGAGTTTTGTAAAGTCCACTAGTCGGCTTTGAAAATCTCAGCCATAGGTTTTTTTCTATACGTTACAGATAGAGCCCTGTGTGGATACAAAATTTGTAGGGCCTTAGCTATAAAATTTGGATCCGCATCCATCCATCACCAATCAGCAAAAATGGTTCACATCTGCAGATGCGAATATCTGCAGATATAAAGTGGATATCTGCTAATTTGCAGGGTTTTAGTTACAGACAGAGTGTATAGTGATACCTATAGTTAACATTGCATAAGTGCTCCATTTTATTTTCAGTGTTATTATATATTTGGTTTTTTATCTTTGAATGGTTTGTTCTCAGTCCAAGGACTACTATTTTTAAAAAAAATAAGTAAAACTGGTTCAGCCATTTTTGAGAATGGGAGGCAATAAGAAAAAAATACAACTTTCATATATGAAAATTTCCATTTCCCATTCTCAAAAATGGCTGAAACATTATTACTTTTTTTAAAAAAGTAATCCTGAGACAGAACAAAACAGCCAGATTTCAGCCCAAGAGTTAAAAGACCAAAAAAAATATAAGACTGAAAATATTGTTTAGATTGGAACACTTACGGAATGTTAAGTATAGGTAAGGCTGTGAGGTTGTCATGGAGATCACGGAAGTCATGGATTCCGTGACTTTCTGTGACCTCCGTGACTTCTCCAGTGCCTGGTGCGGCTGACCCCAGGGCTCCCCAAGCAGCTGGGACAGCCCCAGGGCCAGCTTCACCGACCGCTGCTGGGGCAATCTTGGGCCACCACGCCTCCCAGCAGCAGCAGGAGTTTGAGTGTGGGAAGGGGCTCAGGGCTGGGATTTGGGGTGCGGTATGGGGTGAGGGCTCTGGGAGGCGCTTACCTGGAGGGGCTCCCAGGAAGCGGCAACATCCCCATGCCTCAGCTCCTAAGTGGAGGCGTGGCCAAGGGGCTCTGCACACTACCTCCACCTGCAGGTACTGCCTCCACAGCTCACATTGGCCATGGTTCCCAGCCTATGGGAGATGTGGAGCTGGCACTCTGGGTGAAGGCAGCGCATAGAGGTGCCTGGCCACACCTCCACCTAGGAGCTGAGGGAGGGGGATGTCACTGCTTCCGGGGAGGCACGGAGCCAGTTAAAGAGCCTGCCAGCCCTGCCAACTGTCCCTTCCAACTGCACCCCCCAGCACCAGTGGGGGTCCCAGGCTGCGTGCCACCGCCCACCCCCCACATCAGCGGGGGTCCCAGGCCACTCCCCCCAGCACCAGCGGGGATCCCAGGCCGCCCCCACATCACCACCTGCGGTGCCCCTGGGCTGCCACCCCCACCAAGGTTTAGTCAGGGGTATATAGTACAAGTAGTGGACAGGTCAAGGGCCCTGAATTTTTGTTTACTGTCCGTGACTTTTACTAAAAATACCCTTGACTAAAACGTAGCCTTAACTTTAGGTCTTGATGTGAACATTTTAGTTGTTAAAAACTTGAAATTTAGCAGGAATATAATTTCTTCTTTGTAGATGTGCATTTTAGTGGTTTCAGAAAAGTTGGCTGTGATTTGTTAAAGTTATAAGTGTCTTAAAATAGTTGGCAAATATGCACTGATTTTTAAAATATGACCTACTATCAGTGTCTGCCAGTCTTCTATGGTCTCTGTGCACATGTATATATGTTAAGAAAGTTCAGAGAGAGAGCTGTGAAAGTGTGTAAGAAGGGACATAGGGCCTACCTGCTTTGATAGAATGATTGAAGGTACATAGGAAAGTGGAGAGAACTCCTGCATCTTTGATTGTGTGGTATAGAGCATTCTGCCCTAGCTGCCTAGCAAATATTGCATATGATGGCAATTTTTATATGGAATTTGCCAGGCTGTTTTAAGATGAAAAACTACATTAAAAGAATATTAAGGTTGCAGTGTGAAACTCTGAGAAGTCAGGAAATGAATGACTTATGCAGGAAATCCCTTAAGTTGGCCATAAAAACCTGTGTACCACACTGTCATACCTCTGTGTATTCCACATATTTAACAAGAAAAGTTTAGAAATGTTTTAGATAGATTTTAAAAAGAGAGCTATTCTACTTTTCATAGTGCTCTGCCTATAAAGCCAGAAAGAGAGTTAGAATGACTCTAGCCTTGTGGTTAGGGGACTCAGCTGTGATGGGGGGTCGGATACTTGGGTTTCACTTCCTCCTCTAATGAATATTTATTTTTTTAAACAAAATAAAACAGTGTTAATAGACGAGAATGAGAGAGCCCAACTCTAGAATATCCAATAGCCTGGTGTTTGGAGCACTCACCTGTAATTGGGGAAAGGAGAGTCTAACAACTTCAAATCCCTACCCAGATTGGACAGAGTAAGGACTTGAAGCAGGTTTCCCACATCCCAGATTTTTCTTTGACTTTGAACAAAACATTTAATTCAACCCAAAATGATTTTTTATTTTGTTTTCAGTTTTTTGTTTCACCCGGAATACCAAATAGCTTTTGTTTCAACTCGAAACACTTTTTTTTCCCCAATTTGGCCAGAAAACCAAAAAAATTGATTATTCACACATATCACTCTATCTGTTACTGGTCCAAGATGGAAAATTGTTTGTCCTAAACCTGACTGGCACCATTTGGAGAGACATATGCCATTGTTTGGGATGAAAAATAAAAGAATATTCTCTAGCACAGCGATTCTCAGACTTTAGCAACCCGAGGACCCCCATTTTGATTTAATTTTTTTTGCGGACCCCATGACCCCCGCTCAGCCCCAGGCCCTGCTCCCCATTCCACCCCTTCCCCCAACGCCTCACACCCGCTTCTCCTCTTCCCGCCCTCACTCCACCCCTGCCCCACTTCTTCCTCACCCCCGAGCGCATCCCCGCTTCTCCTCCCCCTTTCTCCCTCAATTCCTCCTGCTCCCTCGCAGCACCTCCTGCATGCCGCTGAATAGCTGTTCAGCGGCATGCAGGAGGTGCTGGGAAGGAACAGAGATGGGGCACGCTGCGGGAGGGGGTGGAATTATGTCCAGGGCCGCCAGCCCCACGGATCAACTCCTCCTCCTCCCTCTCTGATTTCGTCTCCTCCCTCCCAGTGCCTCCTGTACACCTGGGAACAGCTGTTCAGCATTGTGCAGAAGGTGCTGGGAAGGAGAGGGAAGAGCGGGGATGGAGTGAAGTCAGGGGAGGGGGCGGAATCCTGTCCGGAGCCACTGCCCCCACTGATCAACTCCTTCCCCACCCTCCCAGTGCCTCCTGCACGCCGGGGAACAGTTGTTCCCCGGCGTGCAGGAGGCACTGAGAGGGAGGGGGAGGAATTGAGGGGAAGGAGTTGATCAGTGGGGCCGGCGGACCACCTGGAGAACCCTCACTAACCCCCAGGGGTCCAGGGACCCCAGTTTGAGAAACGGTGCTCTAGCAGGTTGATGGAAGTTTTATTTTGTTTGGTTTGAGGTTTTTTTGTTCGGTTTGTTTTGAGATTTTTTCACTTTTTTTGGTCAGCCATTTATTTTTCATTTGGTTCTTTTGAAGCTGCTTTGGGGGTTGGAATTTTCAAGCAGTTCTGACAGAGACAGAGTAATTGGTGAAATGCAGGTGTAAGAGAAATGTAATTTATCTGTGTGGCTCTGCATTTTTATCACCAGGCAATTGTCACTACGTATTTTATGTGTGTATGGGCACTAGTGTCATCTCATTAATACAGGGTAAAAACAGGCATCACAAACTTCAACCCCAGTCTTTAAGCTCTTCCCAGCCCTTTCTTGGTATGCTCTCTTCATTTTCTTCTTAAACTCCCTGCTTCTCACCATCTTTACTTTACCCCATTTCCCATACACTAAGAAGAATGTCCAACTTCTTGTTCTCCAGAGATCCTCTACTAATTTCTTCCATAAATCTTTCCTGCTATATTCTATTCCTCAAGAGTTTCTCCACACTCTCTTCCCCCATAGCAATTTACTTTGTCTCATATTTGTTTCTTTTGTCAGTCTTAGATTTTAAGCTCTTTGGGGTCAGGAACATGTGTAGAGCACTGCATGAATTCGCAGTATTCTGTAAATGATTATTAATAATATATCTAGGTTAACTCTCTCACCATGAATTAAATTACCTCACTATAAAGTGATGTAGCACAGCATTAATTAAACTTAGCTCAAGCTTCAGTCATATGGCTGATTTTTTTTTTGAAGTGTAAATGATTAATGCTGTTTTACAGTATTTGATTCTGCCTCTCTGTGTTTTTATCTGTTTGTGGATCTGTGTAGTTTGTGTATTTAATACATAGAGGTTGTGTTCTAAGATTATTAAATAGTTATTGTCTGATCCTGATAGGTGCAGTTCACCTGTACTATACTTTAATGTCAAGTCAGTAAACGTTACGGGTGCTCAGCATTTTTCAGGCTCAAGACCTTTTGTGTGTGTGTGTGTATGGGCGCATACATATATCAGAATCTCAATCTTTTTAGTTCAGCTGGAATTCCAGATCTAAAAATTTTTATGGCTACCAAATTCTTAAAAAAAACGTAATGATTTGGAGGCCTGTCTGCTACTTTAGCGGGTAGAAATTTTTAGCAACTGAGGAACAGTGTTCAGAAATCCCAGAACTCAAGACATCTGAGATTTACTTTCTCAGTATTGGTTGGAGAGTACTGAGAATATGGGCAGTAGAATCATAGACTATCAGGCTTGGAAGGGACCGCAGGAGGTCATCTAGTCCAACCCCCTGCTCAAAGCAGGACCAATCCCCAACGAAATCATCCCAGCCAGGGCTTTGTCAAGCCTGACCTTTAAATCTTCTAAGGAAGGAGATTCCACCACCTCCCTAGGTAACGCATTCCAGTGTTTCACCACTCTCCTAGTGAAAAAGTTTTTCCTACTATCCAACCTAAACCTCCCCCACTACAACTTGAGTAGTTCCCCTTACAATCAAGAATCCCTTAATAAGGGATCCAAAGGGTATTTCTGAAATTTTCTAGCCTCCTAACATAAAGCTGGAGTCATTCACACAGTGAAGTTCGGGCTGAAGAATGACAGTCCAGAAATAATTGGTTTGGCTCAAGATGACCAGCCAAAACACATTTTTTTAAGCAGAGAGGGATAGGTTCTCCAGAGGATTTAGGGCTGTGATACTCAACCTATTTTTCATGCGGCCCACAATGTGTTACCTGGGCTGCAGGTTGAGAACTACAGTGCTCCTCCGCCCCGAGCCTTCCCCTACAGACCCGTATGCCCAGTGCCTCCCACGTAGAGACCTCTCCACAGAGTGGGGCCAGGAGCGGAGCCCTGGGCGGGGTACTGGGCAGCACGGAGGCAGCCTGGACCCCAACCCCACTGCGCCTGGCAGCAGGGAACCCGGATCTGGCCACGCGGGCCTGGCAGCATTTAGCACACAGCTGGGCCGTAGCTGTGTGCCAGTTGGACTGCATGCTGGCCACAGCTTGGGGGCCTGATTTAGGGCCTAAGTCTGACATTTAGTTGCCATTGAGATACTCAAAACCACCGCTCACCTGCCGCCCACCTCTGTAGGTGCCTGAATTTCCATCATTACAGTCCCCTAGGGCACGTACATTTCTGCCAGGGAGCATGCACACAGCTGTCTTAGGTGTGGTAACATGTTAGTCCCTCCGTTAATCTAGCTCAAAGTTCTTATGTATGCCTTTGAACTGAATTGTAGGACCAGAAATTTCCACATTTAGCCTTTAAAAATGCAGTGAACAAAAATGCTTTATTTAGCTTTTTTCCATTATCTCTTTCATAAAATAGAAATATAAAAATCCTGACTGAAAGCATTATCAATTCAAATAGTATGTCAAGGCTTATCATTCTTCCAAATTGTATGTATTGAGCAAATCCATTTTCACATACTTTCACCAAAACAAAAAAGGAGGAAACTGATTACATGATCCATTCTCATGTCTAATAAAATAGCGGTATGCATTTTTGACAAGCTTATACTGAACCATACAGATGGAAAATTCCAGTTCTCTATTCTCAGCAGGAAAAGTTGGCTTTTTAAGAAAATCTTTTTATTTCATGACTGTCACCCAGCATAGCAATTACAAACAAAATGTAGGTGACAAAAATGAAAACTCAGCTGGCTTAATTCTATGAAGTGTTTGTATTTCCATAGAGCCAGTCATTGCTCAGTTATTTGATTTGAAAAATTAATCCTGATAATGCCTTTTGAGTTCCTTAAGTACTGTTCACTATTTTTCTAGGATGAGTTCTACAGAACAAAGACTAACAGATTTCTACAGCAGATTAGTTTACAGATGAAGCTCAATTCTACTGAGAATGATTCTCTAACGACCCCTTTTTATTTCCTTTGGGCTATGTGAATGCTTTAATATTGAGAGTACAGAGTTAAGTAAATATATTGTCTCAAACGGTTAGTTTATGCAGTCCTCCTGAAATGTTTTAATTATTCCTTTTTTCCATAATTAAGAAATCAGAGGTCAGGAAAGCCAAACGAGAGCTGATCATAGCTTCTGTATTAGTTTAAAGGAACCCCTAATAACATGAGTTGTTGTTTTTCTCATTTGCTTTACAGAACAAGAAGAGTGTGTTAATTGCACAGATGAATGCAGAGTGCTCGGTCATTCTGACAGGTGTTGGATGCCACAGTTCCCTACAAACAATCAGGCTGAAAATGCAGATTATCGCACAAATCTCTTTGTACCCACAGTTGAAGCTAACATTGAGACTGAGACTTACGAAACTGTGAATCCCACCGGGAAAAAGACTTTTTGTACATTCGGGAAAGACAAGCGAGAGCACACTATTCTCATTGCCAATGTTAAACCTTATTTAAAAGCCAAACGTGCCCTGAGTCCTCTTCTTCAGGAGGTTCCCTCAGCATCGAGCAGCCCAACCAAGACATGCATTGAGCCTTGCACCTCAACAAAAGGACCACTGGATGGTTGTGAAGTGAAATCAGGAGCCTTGGCTGAACCAAGCAGCCAGTACTTGTCAACTGACAGTCAGTATCTATCACCTAGTAAACAGTCAAGAGACACTCCATTCATTGCATCAGATCAGATGGCTAGGGTCTTTGCAGATGTACATTCCCGAGTGAGCCGAGACTCAAGTGAGATGGACTCTGTTCTGGAGCAGTTAGACCGTTCAAATCGGGATCTAGGGAGAGAGTCAGTGGATGCAGAGGAAGTTGTGAGAGAAATTGACAAGCTTTTACAGGACTGTCGTGGAAGTGACCCTGTAGCTGTGAGGAAGTGAAAAAAAAAGTGTAGGCTGGCACTTACTTGCCTCTTCTGCTTATCTGGAAAAAAAAAAAGATCGCCCCTGGTTATAACAGTTTTACAGGGATGAAGGAAGACCAATGCTGCTTTAAGGCTTTTAGTGAACGTCTGAAGTGCCCACAAGTATGTTCTTTTCACTGCTCTTTCTTTTTCACATAAAATACTGGTTTCATTTTGACCAAACTTTCATTAGGACAGTGTGAAGTACCAAGAGAAAGAAGGAAAGACAGTGCCATTTTGACAATCTGATAGGAAGGTATGAGAAATGAGGAATAGAACTACGTCTGATATTTTAAGACTGTCCTCAATAGTTGATGCTGACTTTACTGTTTACCTATAAACCCCATGAAAAGCAGGGTTGAATCATTCTGATCTGTGGTGGATTTCCAGCAGTCACCACAGGCTTCTACTGAAAGTCCTAAAAAAGATTTTGTAGTAGTCCAAGCTACACCAAACATTAACATTCATTTGTGGTAAACATTTCTGTATAAAATTATCTGCCACAAAAATGAAACAAAAACACAAAAAACAAAAATCATTCCAGATCATTATTCAACAAAACATATCCTGGTCATTAGTAACACAACTCATATCATATTAAAGTTAAATGTAAAATGATATAGTCCATTTTGTCCTGCACACACATAAGCTAATTCACTTGATAAAAAGGAAAAAAAAAGGTTTTAATGCCTATTTAGCATTTTAGTGTCCAACAAAAATATAAATAGCACTAAGTTAGAAACAAACCTGAGGTATAATACAAGTTCGCAAAAATAGTTACCTTTGAAGGGTAATACATGAAACAAAATAACATTATTAACACGTTTTTATTAATTTGTGGACACTAAAATAGCTCAGGAAAGTGAAAATGTCTTAGACATCTACACAAATCACATGACCATTTAAATGTGCAAATGTAAGAAGATTCAATGTGTTTACATCAAATGACATATTTTTATTGATTTATTGCAGATTCAGTGCATATGAGCCAAATTGTTGAGTGTATAAGAGCTATATTGTGTATTTTATTAAATTAATATATAGTTGTGTTGCAAAAATATTTGGGCTTATATTGTAAATGGCAAGTGTTGCCTCAGTAGCTGTCGAACTCTATGAGTTTTGTTTTCTCCTGCTTCCTTTTCCCCATGGAGTGTGGGAAGCAGTGCCTCAGAGCAAAGTCTCTTGTTTAATGTATGGTCTGCAAAGTACTTCAGTACATAATCTGTTCAGAATGTGTTTGAGTGAGCTGATGGAGCTAACTGAACGGCCTACAAATACAACTATCAGTCATGGTTATGTGCAAATCCTTCTATTGCAAACCTATGTTTAATAACAAAAATTACACTTGAACCAACACCTGAAACCTCCTTGTTTTTTTCCAAGCACATATGCAGACAGTCTGTTAGGTAACACATTCTTGGTTGAAATCACAACTGATCCTAATATTTAATGTTTTATGCTACTGTTAAGTTCCTAGAGTATAAAAATGTGTCAGAGCCTGTGTGGTAAAGCGCTGTTTTTTCTGGTTTCTTGGAAAGTGCTATGGTTTACAAAGGTTCTGGGTGCAGGCTGCTTATTTTTTATTTGTTTTTTTAACTATTATTTTAAGTTGCTTTGTTACCGTCTTGGAATAATTTACAAGAGAACCTCTCTTTCTCTTTCTCTCTCCCTCTTCTCCCCCTCCCCCCTTTTAACGTCAACCCTTTACAGAGTTTGGCAAACTTCAAAATTGCTTCTAAATGAAAAGTTGAAAAAATACACATTTAAATATTTGCTTAAAATGAAACTAGCACAAGCACAAGAAGCAGCAGAGGAAAAGTTTAGACTAAAATTTTCCTCTGGGTATTTTAAATACTCTCTATGACATAGCACCATGAAACACAGTGATCAAAAATTGTTGATCTGTATTACACTAAATTTAAACTGTCATATTTTTAAATGTATTTAAAAGAGTGAATTTAATTCAGGTTGGCCATTTCAGATCCCACAAGGCCATACTTAAATAATATTCATCAGTTCAAGAAACAGAGTTGACCAACATCTGGCTGTGATGTTGAGTATTCCGTGATAAAGTATTCCGTGTTCTCATCTAGTCAGGCCTACAATGAATTGTCTTTGGTTCTTGAAAAGCAGCCATTACAAAAGTTTGCTCTCAGCTTCCATTGTACAGAAAGTCTACAATCATATGTAAACAAAGGATATTGTACATGTTTTATCAAGCTACTCTCCATATTTTGGACAATTTGTGTATCTAAAATGTGTTGTTGTCTGTGTACTACAGTATTATTTTGCCAAGAGATTGAAAGTTGATTTTGCTTGATAGCTAAAATTCCAGAGAGGATCCCTTTTTGTTCTGTCTGTCTTTTATCCTTATTTCCATGGTGCTCATCACTTTAGTTTATGAGCACCAAGCTTTTAGTTCAGCCAGTGAGATCCATGATTCAGCTAAACCTAAATCAGTGTGTAAATGCAGTCAAGTGATGGAGGCTTCTGTATTTTATAAACAATTTTAACATTCAGAAACCAATTGTACAATTCACTGTATGTGTCTGAAGACATAAAAACCACAACATTCTGAGAAAGGGCTGTGCCAGTGTAAAAGAAATTTACCTTAAGGCTCTCTGTCACTAGTGATTACTAGCTTGAGCTGTTTAACACATTATCTGTATTTAGTAGTTATTATTTATTTACCAGTCTGAGGTAATTCGGAATTCATGACTCACAGCTTTAGAACTGAGTTTAGCAAATCTTGCTTTTATATAATTTGTCCAGCAACTGCCTTGTGTTGCAGATCTTTGGCATATTGCTTCCAATGAGGCTGTCCCGGAATATGATATCTGCTTCATAATTTAGGAGTCACCTGTCTCTGCTGTTGAGACATCATGATCAACTGATAAAGTTTACATGGGGGGAGGTTTTGAGGGTTAAGTTAGCATCTGTGTGATTAAGTGAAGGAGATACCACACATGGGAGAAGTAAAATATAACTGTTTATCCTTCAACCTCCTTGCAAACAACTGGAAACAACCCAGCAATTAAAACTAAAGCCCATGGAGTATTTCTTGCCTTTTTTACATACATAAGGCAGATTTTAAAAGTGACTTTTAATACTAAATGAAAACTTCCACCAGACAATTGTAAAAATAATTATTGTTACAAGGGGAAATCAATTAAGCAACTAATAAAGATGTGTGAAATATGAGTGGAGAGGAATGGATGTCTATGCCACTTGTATATTAACCAAAGCAAATAACAGAGTAATACTTCCTATGATTTCAGAAAATGTTGACCAACCAAATCATAAACAACTGAATTAAAAATCAGTTAGAAAATTTACTTTTTTCTACGCCTGTCCTACAGAAGAGAACTTCTCTTGAAATGTGATTTGCCATTAGAGCACACAGGAGATTGTCCATTTAGAAATATGACCATTAAAAAGTCATGCAGATGCTAGTAATGGAGCTCAATGCTTTATTCAAACTAGCTTTCCAGCTGTTTGTTGCCTAATGGAGTAGAAATGCTGAGGTCAACAAATAGTCTGAAGTCTGGCATATTATACGCCCACTCATTATTGTCTAATTACATTCGTTTGACATCAGGCAGCATTTATCAGTGCATTAATTCAAATGGGAGTTTTGGCTATCAAGATTTGTTGATTTGAAGTGTAATTGAATGAAACCTGATTAAGGTCTTGACTTCTCTGGCCCCATTGTTCCACAGGTTGGCAGTTCACATTTATCGACCCTTGTCTCCCCATATGGCTAAGAGCTGCACCAAGTGATTGGTGAACAACACTACAAAAACAAACAAAAGCAGCATACATTGTATGGATTATCTCAACCGCTATTGTTTAATGGCTGTGTTTAATGTGACCTATCTGGAAAATGAGGACTACGAATAAAAAACAATTACTAATAGTGGTGTTGCCTGCTCTTGCATTCATTAACAGAAAAGAAATGTGTTAAACACTGCATACCACAGGGAGCCTGATGGTAATTACTTTGGAAAAGCAACTTGTGGCAATGCGGCTGTTACAGCTAGTTAACAGTTTGCCAAAAAAATGACAGTTCCTGCTTCATTTATTAGAAATGTGTAACTGTTTTCTCTCAACAGGAAAGTGGTGAAGACTTTTCATCAAGCTGGGCACGGTTATCTTTTAAGCAGCTGATGTGATGAAGCCCTACAGGCTATTATTACAACAGTATAGAGCTTCAGTAATAGGACTTTACTATACTGTTTTACTATACTGAAGTGAACTCACTAGAAGTATTATAAATGAGGGTCTCAGTTCTCAAAGGCTGTCAGCCTAAGAAGAAAAATCAAATCACTGCTCAAGTGTACAAGTGGAAAAATAATCCAAACGATGTAGAGTTTTTGGTGGTTGTTTTTTTTTTTAATCTTTCTCAATGTCCTGGGTATCGGAGGTAAGTAATCTCTATTCCTATTCTGCTGTAAGCAACTTGACAAAGCAATGGGGAAAAATGTGACTAAGTATTAAGTCTGGCTGCTTGAGTTGTTAACAAAATATACAATCCTAACTAGCCTGTAACTTGTTCAGTTTTTACATCAAGATGAATTCACCAAATGATGTTCCAAAGGGCTTTTTTAAAGTGCTCTAATTTGAAATCTTCTGTGGTTACCCATGTGGCATAATGATAATAGGTTGATATATGTGGAGCTGTGGGGAAGTTACTTCCACAAATTTTCAACCAACAAGAGAATAGTTTTTGCTTTTGACAGATTCATATTTAGATCATTCAGGATACTGCAGGTATTAGGGAGATATTTGTAAATACCCAGCTTCTAGCTCATGGTTAGTCTAACATGATCTTTTGTCCTTTTCGGTTCTGTACTACCAGAGGCTGACCTTTACAGTCCTGCAGGCAAGATGGCTATTCAATCATCCCATATCTTCTATAGCTCTATTATGCAGAAACAAAACCATCCTGCATCTAATTAGCTGACTACCCTGCACACAGAAAACCCCTATTGTTTTCTTCTCTGCTTTCTGCTGCATATGTTTGTCTTCCCAAAGGCTGCATTCCAAAATCCAGCAAGCCCTGTCTATGCAGAATCCTGCCAGAATGTACCTTATGCTCCTGAAGTCCTTGTTTGACGTGGGGATGTTTGCTGGTTTGCTGTCATGAACTCTGCATAATTCAGAGCTTGGCTGGATACATAGTATTGGTAGAACAAAGAGGAATAAACCATCCCAGCTTTCCTTTACCCCAGAATACAGTGTCATTGATTTCTCATTTGCAAAGTGGCCAGTCTGTTGCATAAAGATTCTTAGATCTCCACTAGGCCAATCACATATAGCTGCTTTACTGTGTTCACTCATGGGACAAATATCCTGTTCTCAACCCTTATATGTCTGAGACAAGAAAGCAGCTGAAAGTATATTTCTTCACTTAGTTATATGTCCCTACAGGCAGAATTTCACTGACAGTAATGGGGAGATGGCCCTATGCACTACATGTGTAGCCTGAACTGTAAAAGGTCAGCTTAGTATCAGTAGTGCACACAGAAATGGATCAGGAAGTTAATGAGCCATCTTTAAGCCTTTTGAGTCACATTTTCCAGGATGCTTGTGTCAGAGGGATACATAGGGAGCACAATATCGCCCTTTGTTCATTTTTTATTATTACTAATATGACCCCACTCACAATATGTTAAATTCAAGTTTAAGAGAAACATTTCCCTTAATGGTTAGGAGACTGTTTTCTTTCTTTCTTAATAGATACTGGAATCAATCTGTGGAGTCTGTTTTAGTTTCAAAATAAAAGTACTGTTGATAGGCATGTATCTTTTCTACAAGTATTGTAGAGCAGATATGATTGGGGTGGTTTTTTATTCACACAAAAATGTAATATGTCCCCAAAGACTTTTCTATGTTCCCCGATAAGGACAGGAACCACAGGTAGATCTTAGAGCATGGCCTGGCAGTCAACAAATTTGGGCTCTGACTAACCTGTGGAGAAAGGGAGCAGCCAAGGACCCGCACTATTTAACAAGGAGACTATCAACTAAAGTTCCTCTGCTGCCACTGTATCGCAAGGAGAGAGGGAATCTGTGACTTATCCAAGACAGTCGAGCTTTTTAGGTTAAAACCAGCAGCATAATTTGCACCTGGAAACGAACTGGAAGCCAGTGCGGATGAAGCACGTTTTTAACATGCTCTCAAGAAGAAACATTCCTTAACAAATCCAGTCACACTCTGTGCTAGCTGCAGTTTCTAAAGGCTTATCTACAGGTCACATTAGGGTGTAAATTCTAGGGCGCACTAGCATGTTGCGTCCTAGCTGGCCTATGTGGACCCTAGTGGCACATACCCATAATGTGTGTTAGCGTAGTCCTGTTTGAAATGGAACTACATTAGCACACTAGGGAACTTTTATTGCACATCAGCAGGATCCACAGGGGCAAGTTAATGCATGATATGCCAACACACTAGAATTTATAACCTTCTTTTGTGGACTAATGCATCATGTAGACAAGCCCTAAGTGGTCTTAAGAAATAGTCACATGTAGAATTCTTTGCAGCAGTCCAGTCTGAAAGTGACAAAGACATGGATCACTAGGCTGAGATCTGCATCCAAAAGAAAATGTCACACCTTTTGGGCCTCATGTAAAAAGACCTTTTGCCCACTCCTGCTATTAGGGTCCTCAGCAGAGTTGCCAGTAGCCACTATTATTTGTAACAATGGTTTTCAGTGTAAGTTTACATTTAATGTTTATATAGTATAAGGAAACAGTTTCACAGAAGATAACTTCTACATCACATACTCATTTGCTCTCCAGCTGCTCCTTAGCAGCCCCATAGTGTTTCTCTCTTTTATTATAAATTTGTACTTACAAATGTAAAACAAAGTATACATATAAAATACTTATATTTCATAAAACAGAAGATTTATCATCATATCCATTATAAATTTACTCCAGGAGTAAGCTTTTGGGGGCAGAGAACCCTTGTCCATCTTTAGGAGCCTAAAACACTTGTTGACAAAACCGTTTGGTGTTCATGTTTTATATAGTTTGTGTAGTTAATATATTTTATAACTACTCAATGTAGTATAGTTCATAGTTAAATAATGAACAGTGATAAATTACAATATCTCTGAAGTCCTATTTGAGTCTAAAATGATGTAAATAAATATTTACCATGGAACTGTTGGGAGTATAAGGTGGGAAACTGAGTCACAAGTCCACCCATTTAGGCTTAATCAATTTTTGCCTTTATTTATACAATTTCAGACAGAAGTATTGTCTCTTACAGTATCTGAACATATGTTTATAACAGACGATAAACAAATAAGTTAGTATGGGGTACAAGTTACCATAATCCCAGGCACAGAGAAGTTCTCCTGTATGTCATGATGGTCATCACTGCCTCTGATCTCTGGTCTAATCCTTCAGACCCATACCTTCAGTTTGTGGTCCAGGGTTTCTCTGATTTGGCCTTATTCACTTGGGTGTATTTATTCATTTCTACATTACATATTAATTAACCTTTTTCCAATCAGTGTTTAGTATATTATGCATTTGTTTTATGTGACCTGTACAATACTCATGCACAAGATTCAATTTACACAACTTTTGCTGTTTATACAATTTCCATGTCATTCTGTTTCTGTGTCACCCTGCTCCTGTGACTTCTTGTCATTACAGGTTTGTGTACTTTTTACCTAAAATCTTCCAGCACATCACCTTTGTCCTGTCAGCAATAACATCATTTTAAGCAAATCAACAAATCTATGTCAAGGGAGAAGAACTGACAAAACCACAATCATGCCAGAAGGGCATTGACCTAAGAGTGACCTCGTCTAAACTCATTCATTGTCTATTATAAATTATCATGGCATAACTAACAAAGCTCTTAATCTTACTATTTTGCAATTCTTCACTTTTATATTCCAGTATCATAATGCTGTATGTGTATTATACCCCTTTAATCTTCTTTAACCATGGGTTTTCAAAGGCCCTTTTCACTCAAAGTCCACTTATATTTGTGAATCATTACCCCCCAAAAGTAACCCTTGTTAATTTTCCTTGTGTTGCATTTTGAGGGGTGTCTTGAGTTTTTGGCCTTAAAAATAGACTTCCCCAACAGGACTGATTCTCTATTGCCTAACATCTTGTGCCAGCCAAGTTCACAGTGTGTGTAAACCACTACTATTCTGATTTGGTAGCATTTAGCGCCCACTTGGCACAAGCTGCTAGGGTGTTGAGAATCAAGCCCCATATCATTTGATAAGGATTCACTGTAGTACATCAAGAAAAGAATAGAAGTGTATAGAACAAGAATAGTCCAAATGTGAAATTATTTGAATAACTTGTATTATTTTTTTAACAAACTGTTTTATTAGGTGTTTAGAAGGTAGATAAACAAGTGTTAATAAATCTTTAACTTTGGCCACAAGATAAGCTTCTGAAAAACATCTAGGCTTTCACTTACTGTATATAAAACAAACAAAAGATCTACAATATTGTGCTAAAGATTTTATATATCATTTTAGTTTCCAGCTGAAACACCTTTCTTAAAAGACCCATTCCTTGACCCTTAAGCTTAAAAGCAACATCTACCAAACTGGTAAATTTTAAAACCACTAAAAGGCTAAAAATCTTTGGGATTGGTATGTGTGGTGATGGTGGTGATAAAGCAAGTGGTCTGGAAGTGGTGTTGGTGGCAGTTCCTTAACACCTCTGCAGAGGAAGTGAAATGCCAGAGACATGCCATACCACTGCAGTTAGAGGTAAGGCAGGAAGGCTAGAGGACATCTGAATTAGGCTCTCATGCTTGAAGAGCTTTGCTGGAGCCTTGCCAAGCTTAATGTGGGATCAGGAATGTAAAGCTGAGACAGCTCTGCTGATAACTGGTGATTCTTTTAGTCTAAGGTGCTGTTCACATCACCGCTTGCCTGGATGAAATCCAAGCATTTACAGGCAATGGCAAATCTAGGCAGCAAGGAGCCACCAGAGGCTGCAACTAAATCTTGAAACTAACTCACAGATCCTTCTGAAGTGTTTTACAGCCGTCCTCATTCATGTTTCGTTGTTTAATCCATCCTAATTATTTTTAAGGAATACCAGTAAGTACTAGGCTGCATTTCTAAGCTTACAGAGGTAGACCAAAGAAAGACCAACCTTTGGACGTGTGCATATTGTTTTGTGCCGCAGACACAGTTTCTGAGTGCAGCAGTCAGTTAAAATTCACATTGGCTTGTATTTGAAAAGCCACCTGTTTGTTTGTTTGCCTGGGTTTGGGGAAGTGTTTAAAAAAATAATCCAGCATGACAGGCTTCTTTTGCGAAAAGCAGGCACAATTTAACTACAATATAAATATTAATCATCATCAGTAGTCCACACTGAGGATTTTAGTTGGCATAACATGCACATATGCAACAGTTATGTAAAAGTGGAAGTTATTATAAACAGTAATTAATACACTGTATTACCAGCAGACTAAAAGCACTTTGCTCAGCATTCACTGCTTTAAAGACTGCATCAAAGTGGCAGTAAAATGTTTACCAGATTTAGTAAAGCACATCATTAGCCTTAGGGTTGCTGTTCCAGTGGTGACTCGCATTACCATCCACAACATGTGTTGCAAACTTGTTGGGTTTTATTTGTGCTGGAATCTTGCTATATAAAAAACAATATAATTGCTGATTTACCACTGCTGTTCAATCTAATTTACTTCTTAATGGTCCATTTGCATAGCAGAATTTGCATTTTATTTCACAAATAATGTTATGACTCCACCTGCCCTACTTCAGATAACATACCAGAATGGGGAGATGAAATGGCACCAGAAAAGAAGTTAGAAATTTGCTGCCCTTATCAAAGTCTCCCACAACTGAGGTAAAAGGGGGGGGGGGGGGAGAGGAGAAGGGGGATAAAGGCACAACCTATGTACCAAAAAAAAAAAAAAGAAAGTGTTCATGCCCCCATTCTCAGCTTTCTTTGGCTTCTGCAATTCAGAAGAAGTAATTTTCATGTGACGCTATCACATGTCACCATCCCTGTGAAATCTTATTCATTTTGAAGAACGTGTCAGACAAGTGTGAAGATATATGCAGATACTCATTGTTTTATCAAGCGGTAACATCACTCCAGCGCAACTACTTCCTTATTGACTTGCACCCTGTCTAAACACTGTAGATCACGGGTACATTACGAGGGATTCCTCAGCGCACTGTAAGGTGATCACAATAATAAAAAGTTCGGAGGGTTTTTGTTGCTTTGGTTTTGGTTAACAGTGCATATTTACTTCATTGTATTTTTACTCCTGCTTCAAGGCTCAAACCCGGGGGTGACAGCTGTCATTTTAAAGATAACTCGTTACAGATTTTACAGAATCCTTTAACAGATGGGTAGGTCTTTGTTTCCTAGGGAACACTAACAGGTTAAGTTTTTCATGAGCTTTTAATCATTTGAACAAAACTTATATACATCTATCAATTATTTAGTAATGTTAGTAACACAGCAAGCTGAGGATAACAAAAGTGGGTTTTTTTCCCCCATGAAACCAGTGCTTTTCCATAGAAAGCAGAACAAAAATTCTTCGGAAGAGTTCTTTTCCTCCCAAGCAATGATGATAAATGCCACTATTTGTAATAGCAAGTGAATTTTATTTTTAAGGGGTCTGTCTGTGTAGCCTTCTTTGGCGCCTCACAACCAACATTAAAACCATAAATCATTAAAACATACAGCAGATAACACATGACAAGATAGAACCACATAAATAATGAAAACCGAAGTCATTGTTTAGAACTGATAACTTTGCCCAGGTGCAGGTTTCCACTATGGCACTTTTTCAGGTCCTTTTGTTGAGTATTTCACAGGCCTAGGACTTTGGAGGCCAAGATACCAGGAATATACACACCAATATATGGTCTTGGTCTGCTTCATGGTCTGCCTCATGCCCCAAACCCAGCTCCTTGTTATATTAGGGCCCGAGCCTGCAACCCCCTCCTCACACTACTAGTTTCATTGTAATGACATTTTATAATAATTACACTGAAATCGTCCAACGTGAAAAGTGTAATTATACTTTGGTTTGATATCTGTTATTACCACTAACTAATATCACCAGCAGGCTAAGTGCTTAGGTAAAATACTTATTAATACCCACTTATTTTCCCACTTAATGCATCACACTTCAATTACCTTGAACATTCTACTTTTTGACTCTAGTGCCTAGCACAAAAATCCCATAACAAGAAGGTAACTACAGGGGTTAGATATAATTGCAGCATCTAGTATTACAAAATGTACATCTCCTATTGCCTTCTAGGGGCCTACCTGTGTGAGTAAGTCCCTTACTAGTTCTACTAGTAGTATTACAGTAGCACCCAACCAAGACCATTGTGTTAGGCACTGTACAAACACAGTAAACGACAGTCCCCGCCTTCACAAGCTTACAGAAGAAATGTAGGCAAAGGGTGGGAGAGAGGAAGTGTTGCTATCTCCATTTCATAGATGGAGAATTGAGGCACAGCGAGGCTGTTGCTTCCCGTTGCTCACACAGGAAATCTGCGATGGAGCTGGGCGTAGATCTACAGAGGCTCAGTCCTATACCTTAACCATAACACCAGCCTTCTGCTTACCCTCAGAGGCTGAGATAGATTATGGGGCAAAAAAAAAAAAAAGAGTTCTAATACGTTTACTAGAATTTACCTGTACTCCATGAGTGTTTACCACTTTTCCGAGTGCTTATATATTTCAGGTTTCAGAGTAGCAGCCGTGTTAGTCTGTATTCGCAAAAAGAAAAGGAGGACTTGTGGCACCTTAGAGACTAACCCATTTATTTGAGCATAAGCTTTCGTGAGCTACAGCTCACTTCATCGGATGCATTTTAGGTGCTTTTCCTTTCATCATTGTAGCATCAACTTAGTCCTACTGCACTGAGTTTCCAGTATCTCAACAGGAATTTCTAAGGCCTTGACTTGTCTGTGCCCCATCTCATGGAAACAATACATTCCGTGGTCAAAATGCTATTCCACAGAGTAAGACAAGTGGCAGCTGGCACCATATAGTTCTGTTATAATGAAAACATGAGGTGGCTGCCATTTCACAGTCCTGCACTAATGAGAACAGTAGGAGGCTAGCATTACAATGGTCTAATGAAAACAGGAAATGGCTGGCATTCGATTGGTATAATGAAAACAGGAGGTGGCTGGCATTACTCTAGTACAATGAATAAATTAAGATTTCTGGCCTTACCGATCTCATCTACATTATATATGAACCTAGTGCGCACAATGTAGGCGCAGTCCACTCAAAGTGAAACCAGCAGTGAATGGAAACAGAATCCTCCTTTAATGCATTTCGAAGCAGGAGGCTTAATTTTGCTGCACCTTTTAATTCTTTTTAGTGAACGCGGGTGAAAGAAAATGAAATGATGGGATAAAAAGAAGGCACACCATTTGCACAGATCCTCTTTTTCCTTAAAAAAAAATGCTGTGTGATTTCTCATGACTAACCTGTTAGACCTGAAGGTTAAAGTTGCTCAGCGAGAATGAAATCCAATACAAGAGCTTTTAATTTAGTATCCTACTTTTTGTGGGGGAGGAGCACGGGGGGGGGAGAGGGGGACACAAGTATCCAATGGCTACTAAATGCTTTGTGGTATTGCATGTAACATAAAGAAAGAGAACAAGAGGAAAAATAAATGCTGAGAAGAAAAAAAGAAGTTAAGCACAAAATCAATCATTCAACTAATGGGCTTTCTTCTCAGAACAAAAAGGTCAGGCATTTTTGTTCCTTGCTTTTCAAGCTAACTTCTTTAGTTGACTTTTTTTTAATTATTACTGCAGAAGAGAGTCTTGTGTGTAGGTCTCCGACAATAAATATACAACCATCTTCTGTTTTATTGTGACTTTTACAACCATCAGAAACTGATTGATTCTCAGTCTCCCTACTCTGGCTGGATTCACCATCAAATTCCTATAGTTCAAGGCCAGTTCATTAAGACATTGCATCAATCTACTTGTACAGTACCTTCCAGTTCCTCAAACCCCTGGGTTTTTTTACCTCAAAAAATCAACCACATCTTTCTGGATATCTTCCATTTGAACTGATAGACAAGATCAAGCGAGTATAATTTCCAAAGCAGCAATTAGTATGCTGGAAAGTTCCAGCATAAAATGTCATGCTTCCTGCTGCCTAGTATGCTGTCAAGAGCCCCAGCTTCCCTGCTCAGGCTGCAATGAAAATATTCTAGGCAGGTACTACTGAGTAAAACAGCAGTGTGATGCAAACAAGGGTACAGATAATCAAATCAAACTTTCTAATCGAGTTTTGCTATGCTGACACTCTTATTTCTCGCTAGCCTGCAGTTTGCATGTTGTTTTACAACACTGCAGAATTACTTAAAGAATAAATACTTGTGAGTTTATGAAATCCTTTTATGGCCAACATATATCTGAGAAAGTTAGAGGGTGAGGGAAATAATCTTCCTGTGATGCCTGTACAACTAATTTGATTTCTTTACATGTCAGCCTAACTTGCTCTTTTCTCTCTACTGTGCTATATTTTTTTGAATCACCAGATCCCCATTTGGGGGTAAGGCGTGCGGAGGGTTAAGAGTAAAATGAAGTAAAGGCAGACATTTTTTCCCCATCTCCTTCAAATCCTTCAAAATGATTAAAGCTCTTGCATTTAGAGAAATGCATCTTTATACCTTCAGGATCAGATTTGAATCTCAGATGCACAGCAGTGGTATCACAGAGTGTTTCATAAAAACTACTGCTGTGCATTACTTGTGCTAGCCGCAGACGTGGCTTAATCGAGATAGGAGCCCAACGCGTGCCATGCATCTGAGATTAGAAGCTGGCCCTCAGCCATTAATGCTGGCATCCCAGGAACCAACAGAGTCCTCTGCCAAACTTCTGGGATTTGGATTCACTGAATCCAACTCACAACCTCTAATCCCCCACAAGCAGAATCTGTTTGAATTGTGGGGCCTGTGAAACATCCAGGTGGCAGTAAAATTGTGGCATTGCCTGTATAAGCTCAAGGAATACCAAACTCAGTTTAGGAAGCTAGGAGCTATTTTCCAACCCTGAAGTTTTTCATTCATTGATTACTGTGGACTGTTTAGCAGTCTGAACTTCACCTATTGCACCTTTTTAGCTTGTTTATTCTGCACAGAGACCATAAACATATTGTCTGATGCCCATGCCACCAGACTCCGTTGAAATATATGAGAGCTTATAAATATTGCATACTGTAAATTTGCTTGACAGGTGTCATCACTTTATAAGCAATATTTTTTCATTAGCCAACTTTGTAGTAAAATGGCATTTTGCCCTATTTTCAAACTAACAAATTCTGTCAGGGATGGCATCTTTATTGCATTATTAAATACATCAGTCAATACCACCTGGTGTAATTGAGTCTTGTTATGTGATTCAGATAGTCGTTTAAACTATGGATTTTTCAAAGTCAAATCATCTGGCAGAAAGAATATTGTTTTAATGGAATTTTAGATAAATGCTTACTGTATCACCGCAACTACTAGTCCTGATTTAAGATAATGAATTGACCTTTCCTCAGATGATACTCAAAATCATTTATAATTGTGTTGTACAGAAAAAGCTACAATAAGCACTTGATTATGCTTGATTTCTGCTTTGTGCTACATATCAAAACCAGCACCTGACAGTTATAGCGAAATATGAATGAGTGTGACGGTGCAATTATTTTGGAGAAGACAGAAGGACTTAGCCAAGTTCTTTTTTAAGTACTTTAAAATAATAGTAGAGATATATGGTCCTTTCTCTCTCTCTCAAGGTCTATGCAAAAGGAAAAAGGGCTATCATTAGCAAACTATATTCAGTGTTCTCTAGTGGAATGTTAAAATGAATTTTTTAAAAACCACCAGGGAAAAAATTATGGGAAAATAAGTGGATTAAAGATGAGCCAACAAATTCGGAATAACTATAATCTGATTCAAAGGTATAAGTTTGAAGCTGAGGCATGATACTATTTTACCACAAAGGTGGCTACTGAAACGTTTTTTTCATTTTCACGTGCCGCTGCCATTTCTGTTTCTGACTGGTTCCATTAAAAAAGGAAATGTTGAAATAACATTAGAAAAACTTTTATTTTGGTATGTCTTGCTAATTTTTGTGCAAATCCAAGAGGTTCCTTTATCATCTGGATAAGCATTCAAATAATAGGTGCTTATCTTAACCAAACCTAAAATCTTGATTTAAACCAGCATTGCTCCGTGCCAATTCATTTTTCACATTACATATTTCACTTAATCACAAGTTACTTTGGCCCAGGTCCACAAAGGGATGCAGGCATCCAAAGCCCATGTTTAGGTGCCCAAGTCCCAGTTTTAGTCACTATTGCAATCCACAAAATCCCTGCTCATCCACTGCCTAACCCTATAGGTGCCAAAACTCACTTGCTGACTAAATTTTCACTGGAAGAGTTCACTGGGGACTAACTTTCTGCCCCTGGTCATGCACACTGCTATCTCCCACCTAAACTCCAGCACAATCCACAAACCAGGCAAAAACATGCCTGAACTAGACAACTTGACTCCGAAGTGCCTTTGTGGATCTAGACCTTTGTCAATAACTTCCCTGCCATTTTCCAAAGGTATGTGAAATACAAGTTTTAAGCTACTGTATCTTCTTTGATGCTCAGTATCAAACGTTTAGAAACTATGCATGGCCTTGGTGTCCTGACACCCTTGATATGTCCTCACATTTCATTAGATAGAATGGTCATTTTACTGCAGCTGTATTACCACAGCACGTTTTTGTGGCAGATCTAGTAAATTAAGCAGAGGTGGGCCTAGTCAAGCAAACTGGAGAAATGTGGTCTTGATGAAATTACTGTAAGGTGGGCACACAACTGGTTGAAAGACTGTACTCAAAGAGTACATATCCAGGGTTCGCTGTCAAACTGGTGTATCTAGTGGGGGTCTTCCAGGGGTCAGTCATGGGTCTGGTACTAATCAATATTTTCATTAATGATTTGGATAATGGAATGGAAAGTATGCTTATAAAATCTGCAGATGCAACCAAGCTGGGAAGGATTGCAAGCACTTCAGAGGACAGGATTAGAATTCAATATGACCTTGACAAATTGAGAATTGGTCTTATGCAACAAATTCAATTCAATAAAGACAAGTGCAAAGTACTTCATTTAGGAAGGAAAATCAATTGCACCAATACAAAATGAGGTATAACTGACTAGACAGTCATACTGCTGAAAAGGATCTGGGTCAACAATGTGATGCAGCTGTGACAAAGGCTAATATCATTCTGGGGTGAATTACCAGGAGACTGTCATATGTAAAACACAGGAGGTAATTGTCCTGCTCTACTCACCACTATTGTGTCCAAAGTTGGGTGCCACATTTTAGGTGAGACTCCAGAGAAAAGCAACAAAAATGATAAAAAAAGTTTTAAAAACCTGTCCTATGAGGAAAGGTTAAAACACCTGGGCATGTTTAGTCTTGAGAAAAGAAGACTGAGAGGTAACAGTCAGAGGTAGGAAAAGAAGTAAAGGGCTTAATGTATAACCAGGGCAATTAGGTTAGATATTAAGAAAAGCTTTCTAACCATAATGGTAATAAAGCTCTGGAATTCCAAGGGAAGTTGTAGAATTCTCATCGTTGAAAATTTTTAAAAACAGGTTGGACAAACACCTGTCAGGAATGGTCTAGGTTTATTTGGTCCTACCACAGTGCAGGGGCCTGGTCTTGATGACTTCTCAAGGTCCCTTCCAGCCTTACTTTCCATGATTCTATGAACTCTTGGAAGAGAGACCTCCAAGGAAAACACAAATTGGTCTAGTAAATGAGCTTGATTATTTACCAGATGATACTGTACTCTTCCTTCTAAGTAAACCACAGGCCAGTTAACCAAAGGCCAGCCTAGTGATAGGGGAAAGAGAGATAATGTGTTGTCAAAAGTACTGGGTTTGGATGAGTTGTAAAACTGAGCTACTAAATACATAGTATCGTTAACGACTCCATGGCACTTCCTGTGAGATGATGGGTTTTAACTCTGTTATTTACCAAATTTCAGTTTGGAAAATTAAATTATTTTTGCTATATTCCCCATACATCTGCAGTAAAAAAAATATAACAAGGCTCTTTTCCAGCAATGGTACAGTTGCACTGGTGCTAATAACAGTGTAAGTGCTAGTGTAGATAGGGGTCAGATACTTTCAGCACAGGGTCATGAAGCAATGATGAAAATGCTTGACCCTTATGTACCCAAGTACGCACCATTTTTATACTTGTGCTGTGCTGGAAAAAGAGATACAGAATATTCTAGTATAGACAAAGCCTCTGTCTGAAACTATTGTATGGTGTATTGTATCTTGTGGCATACATACTGAAACATTGTGTAACCCTTCTGCCTGTCAGAGTTGGCAGCAACAAGGGCCGGGTTCAGTATCTAGGGTTCCATTCCAATCACACAATGCAAAACCAGCTCGAGCCCCCACCCAGTGACCTGGGACAAATATATACCATCCCCGCTGGGTGCCTCCAAGAGGCAATACTTACCCTCTCACAAGCACATAGTCTGAGTGTAGCAAAAAGCCTTTTAATAACAGAGAGAAACAATGTGACATTATGTTGGGGAAACAAAACCAACAGGATTCATAACACAACCCATGAGCAAAAAACCCACCCCAAGCAAATTGGGGCGTGTCCTTTCCCTTTGGTTCTTGAGTCCAGCAACCCAAAGTCCCAAAAGTCCAACGACCCAAAAGTCTCTGTCCCTGGTCAGGGCAGCCCCAGAGTTTAAAAGTTTATCTGCAGAATTTTACCTCCCAACCTTACGTGGTCCGAAGCTGATAGCCCCACCTCTCCATGGAGCTCCGCTCTGCCAGCCACCCCATTAGCTGCTCTAGGCATCCGACAAACTGCTCTGCTCCACCAGCCGCTCTGCTCCACAAGCTGCTCTGCTCGCCATCCTGCAAACTGCAATGCTCTGCTCTACCAGCCGTCCCACAAACTGCTCCACCATATATCTTCAGGCTCCCCCACTACTTAACACAACACTCAGTGATTTCATCTCTTAGTAAGTTTAGCTCTTTTGTGATTTCAGCTTGTAGTAGGGGAGCCTCAGTGCTGGTACACCATTAGCCCCAAGTGAATTCAGGTCAGCAGCCTGTAACTAGATTCCTAATGGAATCAAAATTAGCTCTGATATTCCACAGTGGAAAAAGGAGGAAGTGGGCCTCACCAGGGGGCCCATACCACCAAGTATTAATACCTGTCCAGCCTCTCTCTCTTCACAGAGTTTTGGAACCCATGTCCCTTGCCTAGCGAGTGCTACTTAGGTGATGGTGAGTCCCTCCATCATAACAAAAGGCCAAGTGCAGTTCCACTGTCCTTGATTCCCATAATCAGGGTAATAACAATTTATTCTTCCTGCCTCAATAACAGAGTCACTGGGGATCCCACAGCAGCCAAAGTGACCATTTGGGCAGCTATGGCCTCATTCTAGGCAGGGTGGGTGTGCCTATGCAAATGAGATCGGCCCCTGAAGTTCTTTTCCACAACTTGCCACACCTCACCATCAGATGTCAGGGTGGAGCTCATCCTGACTCTGCTTACAATTGTCTCTATATTTTGGGATGAAAGGTGTTTGCAGATACCATGGTGATGGAAATAATATAATAAAATATGGAGCATTGTGAAATTTTAGTTCCTTGCTCATCCTAGGTATGCAATTTTGCTATTGTTGTGATGGGTGAGTAAAATATTATTAGCTTTTTTTCATCATCAGTTATCATGTCAAAGGGAAAACGAGTAGATTTTTGTACCTACAATGATAAATGTTAATGGCAATTTTTGCAAGGCAGATATAAAATATAGTAATCATGTAATAACATAGATTGTATTGTTTGCAATGCAACTATTGTATGATACAGAATTGTTTGCATCTTGTTAATGGAAAGACAAACTTTTTCAGCTCCTTGACTTGTGTGTGAATGGGGGGGGGAGTAGAAAGGGAGGGCTGATGGGGAAGAGATGCTGTCAAATAAGCAGATCACACTATGATGGTACGTCTAGCAAACCACAGTTAAAAACAACATTTTGTCTTATCTGAACTTCAAAGGCTACAACGAAAGGTTAGAGTTGGCATCTTCTATGAACCTGCATGTTCTTCTAGTTTGGCAAAATTCCTAACAAGGATGTAGGAAGAGGCATTGAAGTGCCTCATTCTCACCTTGATGAGCACTTAAAATGTAATTTACTGTTGCTCTCAATTACTGTAGATTCCACAAGTGTTTACTATTTTTGGCATCCTGCAACCTCACAGCCAAATGATGATGAATGAATATAGTGATTTGTTCTGTTTCAACAGAAATCTGGTGGTAGGGCAAAATAAGATATTTATACTAATCTGCATGAGTCCTGTTTGAAACTTTAATAAACTGTCAAGAAGATGTGCTAGCACTACGTTGAAAGAAATGCTCTAGGATGACAGACTTTTTCCATAGAATAAGTTATTTCTTTCAAAAAAGAGAAAGAGAAAGGACTTTTTCACAAATATGTTTTTATATTAATTATGAAGAAGGTCCTATTCAGTTGCACAGTTAAGCTCCCATCTAGAACCTAAGCAATGGGTTCAAGTTCTTAGGAGGATAACAACTACAGTCTGTTTGCTTCATTTGCATCTAATTTCTTTTTTCTCTAGGCATAAGTCACAAAGAACCTTCAGCAACTTGTCCTCAGCCTTTCAGATTTTTTGCTGGATTTTTTTTTAATCTTGTATTTTGCTCTTAACAGGAAGGTTTTCTTGATTTGGCTGTGGCAGGAAGCAGAATAGCCATCGTGAAATTAAATGTCCACTTCCTCATCCCCATAGGATAAAGCTTTTCTTCCTCGCAACTTACTAAGCCACCTCCAGACTGGGGACTGGAAACAGAATATACCTCCTACAAGGCTCAACAACCTCACACAGGGTGAAATTCATCCCACTGAAAGGGGCCCATACAAGATCCGATGGACCACTTCAGATGTAGCTTAAATACCGCATATGAGCTATATGACCCATCTGCATTGGGGTGAATTGCACCCTTCCTTCCTGTGATAATCCACCATAGAAAAAAATTCACTTCAAACAAAACAGTGAATCAGTTACAACCACCAAATTTACAACCGTTTTCAATCTGGACCTCCAGTTAGCTAGCGGGTGTGTGATATATTTTTATATTATTTCACCTGATGGTTTGGGAGCCTAGCCCTGCTTTCATTGAAGTAAATAGAATTTTATCACAGGCTTCAATGAGAACTGAATCAGGCTCTTTGACTCTGATCGTCCAGTTGGATTCATGACTGCACTCCATGCCCATGGGAAGACCCACCCAGGCAGATCCTATTGCAGGATTGGTCCTTTAGATTGTAAGGCTTTGTGACAGAGGCATCACAAAGATTTTCAAAAATAGCTAATGATTTGGATGGCTTAATTTTTGCGTGCCCAATCTGAGACATCTTTTACACAGATTCATAGATTCCAAGGGGACCATTGTGATCATCTTGTCTGACCTGTGTAACATAGAACTCCCCAAAATAATTCTTAGAGCATATCTTTTTAAAAAACATCCAATCTTGATATAAAAATTGTCTGTGATGGAGAATCCACCACAACCCTTGGTAAATTGTTCCAGTGGTCAATTACTCTCACCATGCCTGGGGTCCCAGCTGCTGCACCATGCCCGGGGTACTGGCTGCCGGCACATGCACAGGGACGCTTTGGTCCCAGACTCAGCTCTAGGGGAAGACAGTGAATAGGAGTAAGGGGGCTGGCTTTCAGGACCCGCACTATTAAAAATGTTCCAGCACCACTGTCTATCATTATAAGGCACGTTTAATAATCTTTTAATCAATCTCATGACTCTTCTCTGAACCGTCTCCAATTTATCAACATCCTTCTTGAATTGTGGAACCTGAACTGGACACAGTATTCCAAAGGCCTTCACACCACTGCCAAATACAGAGCTAAAATAATCTTTCTACTCCTACTCAAGATTCCCCATTTATCCACCCCAGGATCACATTAACAGTCAGGAAAGCATAGTTATGGGAGAGAGACAGGAATTTTGAGGCCTGTGCTATGCAGGAGTTCAGACTAGATCACAGTCATACCATCTGGCCTTAAAATCTACGAAATTCTCCTACCTCAGGGTGCAGACTGCTTCTAAATGATGGGAGTTAGGAAGAAACTTCCCTTATGGGCAGGTTATGCCAGAATTCTCTACTTTGGGGTTTATTGCAACTTTTGCTGAAGCATCTGATCCTGGACATGTCAGAGACAAGGTATCAATGTAGACAGACCCCTGATCTGATCCAGAAATTCCCATGTTCCTGTGTGAATATATTCAGGAAGCTAGATTATATTTTTCCTGAAGTCATTTTGTTTCTAACAAAGGTTCCACATGGAATTTCTTTTAGTCTCTTAATAACTATTCTCTAATTATATTTTCTTATACAACACAAATGCATCAGTATTGAAATATTAATCCTTGGGGATTAGTTTGCATTGAGTGTGCTTTTTTATAGGACCATGTTTTTTGCATTATTTCATTTTTTGAATACTTGTTGTCTTCCACAGGTTAAGGTTGTACAAAGTGTGTGTAAATACTCAGATGTCAAGGAAAATATTTAAACACCTGCATACGGTTTGCTTATTTGCTCCATTTTAGTGCTTTTAAAAGTTCACATTCAAAAAAACTACTGTTGTATTCTCCAGGAGCATACTGTAGCTTGTGAGGGCATGAGTAAAGCATTTGGGGCTAATGCCATTTAATACTGTGGGGGAGATTGTTCACCTACATATCCATGGTGAAGGACCCTTCTACCTGTGAATATCATCCCTCCCACATTGCCTCTGCAGACCATTCCCTCATAGTTCCCTGCCTCAGACCACATAGAGTCTAGACGGGCCAGAGTTGTCTCTTGTCCCCTCCTCCAAACAGCCATCAGCAACACTGCTGAAGAGGAAGTTCAACACCATGCTGTTTCAGCCTTCCTGTGGCCCCTTGCAGTGCAGTGAAATCCCATCTCTTTTATGGGGTCCCAAGAGCAGCCTCCATTTCAAGACGTCCTGACAACATGGTGTCTTTGGAGCTGTGCTGAAAGGGAAATAGAAAGAGTTGCAGGGTACCTAGCACAGAGCCGCTGGTAAAGACCTGCAAGTTTTACCATGGGAGGCAAAAACTGTTTTTCTGTGTCTTGCCAGACAAACAGCTTTTGAGACTGAAGAACCCTATTTATTTTACTCGTGTTGTGTAGTACTTTATCCTGTGGCATTCCTTGTGGAGCATGGTATTACTCAACCGGAGTAAGGCTGCCAGAGTCTTATCTTTAAAGAGCCATGGCACCAGGTGTTGCCCCTCACTGCTCAGCCAGTATTCCTCAAACCCATCCTAGAGGGTCCATTTTAGGAGGTGAAAAGGAAGTTCAGTGTCCATGCCAGTTCAGTGCTTGGCCGCTCAGCTGGAACTGTGTCTGCTCCACAGTTCCAACTGTGATCATGGTTTTTATGCTATGCTCACAGGTCCAGAAGAACCCGATTAAAACCATCAGTTAAATTTAGATAGGTCACCATGTAGCCTGTAGATAGTAACAACTTTAGGTCACTCCCAATTTGAGCCAAATTTGACGTAGCAGCTTCTACAAGGGAAAGGCTAATTATACCGTTGTTAATCAGCTGAGTCACCTACTCTCCCACGAAGCTCATACAGAATGTTTGAATAAAGCCATCTTGGCTTTTGTGCTGCCATATTTCATGTGATGTACTGACAATCTTTAAATGTACTGTACTATGGTTATCTCATTTTTTGATGATGTGTAGCTATCTGCATTACACTAGACCAAGCTCAGACATCCTCAACTCCATTGGGGATGTAGTGTGGTGACTCTTGTCCATGTCTTTCTTTAATGAGAAAGAAGATGTCATGTAATACTCATCTAAAGTTTTCTCCACATAATGCAGCAGGTTCCAAAGGATAACAATGAACACTCACTAACCCCATGCACAGCCCAAAATAACTGGGTTCAACCAATTACTTGGTTTAGGATCCACCCAGAAATAAGAAAGGAAGGAGCTTTCTCTCGAGGCTGCAGAACAGCTGTATCCGTACGTGTATATATATAAATAATGTATGGGGAACAAATATTTAATAATGGGCTTTTCAGTGTAGCAGAGAAAGGTGTAACACGAGCCAATGGATGGAAGTTGAAGCCAGGCAAGTTCAGACTGGAAATAAGGCATACATTTTTAATGGCAAGAGTAATTAACCATTGGAACAATTTACCAAGGGTCATGGTGGATTCTCCATTGCTGACAGTTATTAAATCAAGATTGGATGCTTTTCTCTAGGAATTACTGTGGGGAAGTTCTATGGCCAGGGTTGTACAGGAGATCAGATTAGATTATCACAATGGTTCCTTCTGGCCTTGGAATCTGTGAATCTCACTTCTCCAACATCTGAGCTGGAATGGCCTCAAAAACTCTAATGCACCTGCTCTGCTGGGGATAATGGCCAGTAGATCTACAGAGGAGTGGATCCACAACCTAACCATGGAGCCCCCATAATACTGAACTCTGGTTCTTAAAGATGTTTGCCTATATACTGTCTTCTGACTTCATGCTTCTGCTCCCTATTCAGCAGAACCTCTGCCTCTGGAAGCAGGATTTGGCCCTAAACGTTGCAAGAATTTCTATTCAATCACTATTTATTTTTCTTTTAGAGTGTGCAAAAATTGTATTTGTAATAATTTAACCATGGCAGTGTGTACGTGTGTGTGTGTGTGTGTGCAGAAAACTCCTGTACAGAACCATGTTTCCAGCCAAGACACTGCATTTGTGGGAGCAAGAAATCTAACTGGTTTTAAGATGATAAGATTATGAACAGGATTATCTGACAGGGTTCTCTGTGATAGCAGAGGGTGCTGGGTGACCCAGGAGGTCCCTTTCTGTCCTATGTTATTATTTCAAAGTTTTTACCTCTACACAATGTGGATCTGTAAATAAAAATGTATCACTATGTGCTGTCATAAGTTGAACAGTTCAGTCTGAGAGATAAGGTAAACCTCTCTTTATTCCACCACTGCAAAGTTTGTAGTGGATTGTTCCTCTTTTTCACAACTAATGTCAACAGAAAAGTGAACCTCGTGCAGCCTATATAGCAAAGTTAAGGCTACTAGCTGAACACTGCCAGTTTGGTGATGCACTGAGAGATTCATTGCACATCCTGCACACTAATGAGCCCACACAGATGCAGCTTTTAACAGAAACAGACTTAACCTTAAAGTGTGCAATTAAGACTGTGGTTTCCACGGCGACAGCTGTGAAAGATGCAACAGAGTTGCAAAATAAACAAGGTCTAGAATATCAGACACATAAGCTACCCATAAAAGCAAAAGGAAAAGCGACGAGCAAACAAGGTATGACTTGTTTTTAGCGTTGTAATTCCACACATATGAATGCCTTGCTTTAAATATAAGCAGTTCAGAAACAGCAACCATAAGGGTTGTATTTGCTGGATGTTTTGTTCTGCACCTAGGGATAAGCATTGAAAAGAAGAAAGGCACCCCCATGCATTGTGTGACAGATATTGGCAATGGCTGTGGTTCAGATGTCAGATCATTTTTGCCACATCATAGCATGAAAGGAAAGGACATAAAATGCAAACTGGTTTATACCCCCTGTGGTGGAAATACAATTGAAAATCATATTAGATATTGGATCAAAAGTATATACTTTATATTACACACAAAATGATATTAAAAGAATATTTTGAAGGTTGCAAAGTAAACACTAGATAATACCAGAATTTCTTCCCCCTTGTGTATATGCATTATGGTATAGCCTTAAATTTTCATGATCCCTCACTATTTTTTCCCACAGGATCCTTGCATCATTCTAAGTACACAGTATGGAGTTGATATTTTGTTTTCTCCTCATTCAGCAGGTGTCCCCAGGCCTCATTTACTGCATACTATTCAAACCCTGCTCTGAAGATAGAACTATTAATTTCCTCGTATTTCAGGACGCTCATCACTACAGTATCTGAGTGCTTCACAAACATTAAAGAATTTATCTTCAGAACACCCCTGTGAGGTAAGGGGGTGATAGGGGAACAGATGGGGAACAGAGGACCAATCCACAACCTTATTTAGGTGCCCCATGCCCACTGATTTCCCAGTCTCCTTGCCCAGCAACTCCTAGTCTCATGTCTCTGACTCCCAGTCTCATCCCCCACTTCCAGTCCCAGTCTCTTGGCCCAGACAGTCTGAGTTCCACACCTCCCAGTTCCTAATCCAATCTGTCACTCCCCCACACTCTGGCCTCCAGATGACCCTCCACCCCCACCCACATTCCCCATCCCCACTGGTTCCCCGTCCAGATCTCCCTCCCTGGGCTCCTTGTCCAATCTCATGATTTCTCCCTGGCTCCTTGAACAAGTGTCTTTGCCCAGCCAGCCCCTGTCTCCCTCCCGCTCCAATTTCCAATATGTTTCCCTTTCCCCATTAGCCCCAGGCTTCTTGTACCAATCTATTCCTCTCACCCCCTCCTCCTCAGCAGGGCTGGCATGCGTCCACTTTGCATTCGAATTAGGCAGCTTCCCCCTCCATGCTGGTTGGGCCCTGCATGGAGGGGGAGATCATTGAGGGCACAAGAGAGACAGTCAGGCTCCTGGACCCAGAATGTCCTACAGCAGCCAGAGCTGAAATCAAAAGAAAAGTTCTGCTCAGCTCTGGGCTAGAGCATGCCCAATGTAGACGGAATCTTTGGGGAAATAAGCTGCTAAAAGCTAAGACTGTTCTACTGAATTGTGATTTTTCAAAGACTTGTAAATTGGCCAGATTTGGCCAGATTTTCACAGGGATGGCAAAAGGCACATTCCTGGCATACAGCCCATCCCATTGCTGAATTATTAATCCCTGCTCCAATGCATGTCGCACGAGAGCATCTAAAAGAAAAGATCATCAGAAATTCTTAACATGGGCAAAACAATGAATGTTTCTCTAACCTCACTCTCACAAATGGCTGAACCATTTGGGCTGAAATTTTCCAAAACAAGTCAGCCTGAGGCATGGAAAATTTCAGCCCAAGTGGCAAAGTTATAAGCAACTGAAAAAGGAAATTTTGGGCAATCTTAATAATAGCAATTGCACCAGGCTTCACCTAAAATTAGGACATGAAAACATAGACACTGCCATACTGGGTGAGACCCAAGGTACATGTAGTCACATATCCTTTCACTTAGAGAGTGACCAACACCACTGCTTCAAAGGGAGGTATAAGAACCACACAGTAGGCAGATGTAGGATCCTCACATTAGGTCTCAATCTTATCTCTAATAGTTAGAGACTGGCTTCATCCTTGAAGCCTGAGATTTACTATCCCTTCCAGAATTTCTGTTATCACTAATTATGAAAACTTTGGATATTCTTAATATCCATACAACCTTTTTAATCTTAAACTCTTGACTTCAATTACTTCCTGTGGCATTGAGTTCCACAGTTTAATCACACATTGTGTAAAAACAGTATTTTTTTAGTTGTTTTTAAATTGTCATTGAATGTTCCCTTGTTCCTGGATTATGAGGCAGGGAGAACAGAAGTTCCTGATCTACCTTTCCAAGATCATTTATTATTTTCTATACTTTTTCATGTCTCCTCTTATTTATCTCCTTTCTAAGCAAACAATCCTAATCCTTTCAACCTTGCTTCATATGAGACTTTTTTGTGTCCCTTCTCTCAGCCCCCTCTAGTTCTGCAATATCTTTTTTGAGAGGGGGTGAGCAGTATTCTAGATGAGGCCACACCATTGACTTACTTAAAGGTATTATAATCTTTACGTCATTCACCATTGTTTATGCAACCAAATATTTAGTTAGTTTTTTTTATTGCAACTACATATTGAGCAGAGGTTTACGTTACAGTGGTGAATGATGTAAAGTTAAGTTCATGCCACACACACAGAGAAGTTGGATAAAAACATAAATACTCTTGCAGTGTACCACGACTTTATTTTGTAGAATTCAGAATGATTACACACCAGAACCTGAAAATAGGCTGCTCCCTAAGGCAGGAGACCACACCTCATCCCCCCTTGTTTTAAGTTGGCTATTTCCATAACTGGACCTGATTGCATACTTTCCCACAGAGCCCCCAAGCCTGCAAGCAGCACCAGCAACCTCTCCACCCCCACTCTTAAAGCAATAGCTTGCAGTGCCAACGCAGTCTGCAATATAACACAGAAACCATGCTGATTAGATTCCATTGCATGATCTTTCACATGTTTTGCTATTCTGTTTTCACTGATCGTTTCAATCAATTTAGCAGGTACAGATGTAAGGCTCTATAATTGCCAGATAACACCTAAAGGTGGATATTGATTTTAATAAAAAAAATAATCAAACTAAGAAGACTCACCCTGCTGATGACATGAAAAGAGGTAGCATAAGTGCAAGTGAAATAAAATACCATGTATAATAATCCTTTATTTATTAATCAGATTGCCTGAGTGCAATCAGATTGGACTATGGTTCAAAACAGAAAGGGAACAACACAGGAACAGCGTTGAGTGTGTTGGCAGTGTAGTCTAAGAAAGACTAGACTCCCCTAAAATACCCTAGACCAGATTGTCTCAAAAATCACATAGCCATCACAGCAAATGTAGTAAAAGTCACGAGTTACCGCACTTACCATGACTGCTCCCTTATTTTTTATTTAAAAAGCTCTCCTCCTCACTAAGGGCTATCAACCACCCACAGCAGCACCCTCCATCCACATCCCACAACCCTAATTCTGTCTGGGAGGAAGGACGGCTGCAGGAGTCAGGGGAGGGTTGAAGAGCAAGCCCACCCTCCACTTACTGCAGGCGGCAGCTCTTTTACCTCAGGCTGGGCTAGGCTCACCCTGCTCCGGGTGTTGTGCCCTGCTGTGCAGGGTTGCAATGCTGATCAGAATTCATCACACACCCACCCTCGCTGCCCCCCTCATGCCAGGGAGGCAAGGGAGTGAAATCTGAGTGGCAGTGCATCAGACTCAATACCCAGAGCGGGGATTCAGGCCCAGCCCCATGGGACAGGAGCCGCTGCTGCGGGGTGAGTGTAGGGCAGGGTCACTGTCCCTTCCTCCACGCCAGACTGGTGACACAGCCTCTGGGAAAATCATGGACAGGAAAAAAGGTCGCAGACAAACAGAAACTCTAAAAGAAACATCATGGTATCTGTGACTCTTTTTCCTTCGGGACAAACCAGCAGCCCTACTCATGCTAAATAGTTTCCTGCTCTGCAAGTATCCCATTGTTCTCCTTTCCCCCACTCTCCGCCTCTTTGTCTGCTTTGTCTTTTTTCGACCATCAACTCTTTAAGTCAAGTAGAATACTGCCTTTTTTCTTTCTTTTGGTCCAGATTTTTAAAGGTATCTAGGTGCCTAATAATGACGATATGCTTCAAATAGTATTTTCTAAAGCACCTACCTCCCACTGATATCAACTGGAATTTTCAAAAATGCCACTTGCCATCTGCAAGAGTAGGCACCTAAATACGCATATGAATCTGGCCCCTTATGTCCTGCAATGCTGAGCGAAGCAACGTCTGTATAATTGTAACAATCTGGCCCTTAGTTCATAACACAAAGTGTTTTCTTCTGGAAACACAGAATAATAATAGTGAATGGAAAGACAGCCTTACACAACAAATAATTAACCTGTGAAGCTCACAGCCACAAGATATTATTGAGGCTTACAGCTTAGTACAACAAAAAAGGATTAAACCTTAAAAAGAATATCCAATGTTGCAAAGCTAAAAGAAATACTTATAAGGGTATCAGGATTATGATTCAGGACATTTATTAAAATAGCCTCTCATTTACCTGAGGTTAGTAAGAACATTTCCCCTGAAAGTATATTACTGCATAATTTTCCATTAAGAGGGGGCTTATTATATCCTGTTGTGATGATTTGGGGAATCTGTAGTAAAGTGCTCATCAAGGGGTTAGCTGGGTTATTCAGAGTATTATGGATTGGTGCTATGCTCCATCTCTCCATTATTTCCTGTTTAGTGAGGGTTCCCCATCACTCTGTTTATTATGGAGCTGAGTAAAGCAGCACATTCCCATCCTACAGTACTGTTTCTTGTGCATTTGTTCAATTTATGAGTTCTGGTTGATATTATGAAGTTATTATGAAATTGTTGTATCATGAAGTGCCTCTGTGGATATGGAGTCAGCCAGGGCTGTAACCCAATTGCTGGTTGTTAGACTTTAACTGGTCGCCTATACAGGAGGTAACACATTGGGATAGATGGCTAGCTGATCATGGGAAAAGCTATAGGAGTGAGGGGGAAATGGAAAATCTCTAGGAGCAGAACAAAGAATCCAAGTGTGGGACATATAAACTCGAGGGACACAAAGAGATAGACAGGAAGCTTTGGGCAGGAGGGAGGAACATGCTTTTGAAGCAAGAGTGTCCTGTGTAACTGTGTTACCAGCAAGAGCAAAGGAAAGCTAACCTACCTAGAGAGGCAGAAAGACTCCATGATTTTGAGAAGGATCTGGACACCACAGAGGACTCCTCCCAAGTCCTCAGGACTCTCCCAAGTGGTGAGGAACCTGAGGCAGGGAAATACATATAAGTATGCTTATTATTTTGTCTAGATCTGAATATCTCTTGTCCTAAATAAAGATTAATGGTTAGGATCCTGTGAAAAGTTTATCTCGGTGTACATTTGCTTTCCCTATCACGTCCGCCTGAAAATTTAAACTGTAAATCCTGAGTACCTCTGAATTCTGCCAAAGGGTTTGCTTAAACTATGGGAAAGTCCGAGGGGTCAGCACTAGTCCTGGGGGATAAGCAGCTCTCAGAAAGGGGCACTAGACAGAGGATCTGCACCTCAAAGAATATGCTTGGAGGCCCAGATCCTCAAAGGTTGAAAGCACTGGGAGTAAGGTTCCTAAATGCGTTTGAGAATCTGGGCCAGAGACCCCAAGCCGGGGCCGTGCCTGACTCTGTTCAGACTTGGGAGGTTTAAAGGCCACATGGGCCCTACTGAGGTGGGCTCCAAACAGTTTCCTGCGAGAGAAGGCGCTCTACTAGTTCTGTGACACCTGTGAAATATGCAGACTAGATGGCTCACTGATCTGATCCCATATGGAAATTCCTGTGTTTCTAGTGATCTGCCCTGTGGTAATTTGATTTTCAAGCTACTACCTTATCTGGAGAAAGAAACAGAACCCCTTTCCCAGGTATAACCCTTCTGCTCACTCACAAGAACAAGAATTCTAACAGAAAATAATTATCCTCTCATCTGTGAGAAACCCTGTGGCCTTCTTGCCTGACTCCTCTGAGTCCCAGAAAGAAAACCTGAGCTAAAGAAATGACCCAGCAGTGTTTATTCACTACCTAGCCACCCAAAAAACCATGCTCCTATTTTCTGTAATTGATTGCCACTCCTGGGTATGATAGACCTGGCCCATACATACCCTTTGAGCTAGAAGGGTCCAAAATTGTTTTAGAGGCTATAGGCCAGATCTTCAGCTCATGTGAATTGATTCATTTCCATTAAAGAAAATGGAGCTATGCCAATTCACACTAGCTGAACATATGGCCTATATATCTAGGGCTAATTTATGTCTACACTAAGACAGAGATCTCTGGGGTGGAGTACAGACACCATTCTTCTTCAACAGCACTTTTTTTTAAAGTGATTCCCTTCCCCAAAAAAGTGAAACTGTAGGAGAAATACTGACATCAGAGGTTGCTCAGAACATTAAATCTATCACCTTAGTCATGACATCTCTAATGACTGGAGGTGATCCTGACCTCAGTTTTATATCTTTTCCAAGATCTTTTCCAGCCACATAATGTAGCCTTAACACCTGCTTTGACTCAATACCTAACTGAAAAGGTAAAGTCATAAACAATATTTACTGAAGCCCCTGGGCCCATATAAACTCTTCTTACAACATAAAAGCTGTATTTACACTTTAAATTTATGTGGGAAAGTATAGGAGTCATGTGAACTTGTCTAATAGAGTACTTTAAAGTTGCTACAAGTTTGCAGTATAATAGCTTAAAATAGAAACGCTCTAGGTAAAAATATATATAGGACCGTGGAGGAAGATGTATGATAGCTGCTGGTTCTGATTTGAACATATACTGTAGAATATGGAATGGCTTACCCCTAGTTCTTCACTACAGATGCATAATGGTGTTATAAATATTTCAGTACTAATATCAATCTGTCCTTTGCTTTGTAGAACCAGTTTTGTATTCTACAACTTTCTAGAACAGCACCAGTTGCCCAGCTTTCTACTTCACAAACAAAAGCAGTTCAATCCCTAGCAATTTTTCAGCTGATGCCATTCATAAGCAGCCAGAAAAACTAAATTTTGTTTTTTTAATGTCACAATTTGCATCTAGCTGCAATCCAAGCTATTTACATCAGAAGGAGGGGAGGGGTGAGTAACATGGAACTTTGTGCAATCAATCTGAAAAAGCCTCATGTCCAAGCCTCACCTCTTAATTATATTTCCCTTCCATATGTGCTGTTATAGTGAAGAAAAGAGATTTACCAGACTACATTGCTGAATAAAAAATTGGTGATGGCACCTTCTCTACAAGAAATGTACATAACTATGCTTTAATAGAAAAATGGAAATCAGATACTTGTTTTGCCAGGGAAACTTTAGTGCTGTGTAGTCATTGAGAATGTGATTGCCTGTTTATTGCTAGTTTAGGTCAATATTGCTATTTCACCCTGACATCTGCTTTACCAATAAGGCAATTTCATACAATTAATTCATTTTTTATTTTACACATGCATCCAGCTGGAAATCTGCATAGCTGATAACTATAACCATCTTTAATAACTAGTGAAAAAACCCTCTCTGAATTAAAGATAGATTTTAATCAAATAATCTCATTGCATGCTTTCTTCCAGCAACACCTATCTTCTAAAGCAAGCAAAGAACTCAATCCAGCTACTAATTCTTCTAACCGCACTTCTGTGCTCTTTGGAGATTTAAGATTCTGGCTGTGATATATGAAGTTGGAAAAAAGACGTTAAATGCCGGAAAGCCATAAACTGTTAAGACAGACTCTCATATCTAATTTCGGAGGTTTGGCAAGTGCTGTATACATTGATTTTATAGTTATTTTCTGTCCTTTTTGTAAAGTTAAAAGGCCACATGGAGTGCTGTAAAGCATAACACAAGCTCTTACCCTTCTCTTATGTGGATATAGTCTGCTTTTTTTGGACAACATTTTACTGGCAATGCTTACAACTCTTGCTTAAAATGCTTTTTGTGGTCCAATTGTCTTTTAAATGCAAACCCATATGTGCCATCTCTAGAGAAACTGGTAAATTTCACCAAATGTGCATCCCTAAATTACATGCCATCTGTAGCTAGTGAAGAAAGGATTGAACCCAGTCAGCTGTGATCTTGCACCAGTGTATCTATCATTTTGATTGGCTCTAGGGAAATCAACAGCCTTTGGCTTGAACTTTTTCAATCCCAACAGGTTATTGTGGACCAGTTAAGATGTACTAGCTAAAAGAATGTTTTAGTCCCATTTAGGCCCAAGGCCTGTTACTATTGATGTCAATGGCTAAACTTCTTTAGAATTCAACAGGAGTAGGATCAGGCCCTGAACTAGCACAGATTCAGCTTTCCTGAAACCTTTTTGTGCAGCCTTATTAAGGCATAAGGTCTGTTCAAGTATTAAGCTACTGAATAAAATTTAGATAACATTACTATTGCCTATTTAGCTGTGCATTAACAGCAGTAAGAAAAACAATGAACTTTTCAGAAGAGCATATTCACCTTCCAAGAGCATAATTGGTGAAGCAGGAATTACTATATTATAACAGACTTAAATATCAAGGGAGGGGGACGGACATAGAAGATATTACAGTAGTGCTCCCTCATCAAGTATAGATCCCTCCTAGAAACTAATTTATTTCATAAGCCTTCCACCAGTACTTGCTGTCCCCTATACCCTTACCTCACATCATGTTCCTTGAAATTAGCCCACTTTACAATTAAGAATTATACTTCTAAAATGTAACTAATGTTACTGCTTGGAACTAAGAAGACATGTCAGATATACTTCCCCAATCGCCATGTGCTTAATCCAGCTGTCAGTATTCAGTTTTAACTTAATCCCTGCCTATGCATAACTCAGAAATTAAACTCATAAATTTCAATGAGTAAACATTGAGTAAAAACCTCAGAAATAGAGCCTATGGCAGAGGTGAGTATTCTCTTATTCTGTTTTATCTGTCAAGGATAATTCACTTAATCTTTCTTTGCTAGTTGGCTGAAGCTCAACCCAGATAAGAATGAGATAATGATAGAAGGTTGGGGGGGAAAAAACCAAAACTGTGGACATTATATTGGCAATATTAACTGTGGGACAAGGGAAAATATGTACACCACTTATTTTAAAATTCTCAGCTTTGTGGTCTAGTTGGCTCCCAAACTGCTAGATAGCCAGGATAGTTAGTTTTATTATAATTTATTTTGTTTATTGCAGTAGTGTCCAAGATCATGAACCCACAAAGAGAACTGCATAGAACCCCCCTGAAGTTCTTTTTGCAGGATCAAGATCCCATTGTGCTAGGATTGTACAAACATGTATGTGTACAATCTAAAAAGTCAACAAATCAAAGAAGTGTGAGTGAAAGTGATCCAACACGCACATGAAGCAGTCAGAGTGATGGCAGGCCCAAATTGTGCTTGTTTCATGTTCTTTTATTTCAGATTTATTTGAGTGCAGTAGTTTGTTTGGGAGGGGCATTTGGGGTTGAAGTGGAGAAAGAGAAGGGATTATTGAAGTAAAAGTTTGGTAGGTAAAGAGAGAAATTGAGGGGGAGGGTGGTAGTGCAGGGAAGAGAATAAGGATGAAAAGCATAATGACAAAGAGATGGGTAGAAGAAGAGCAGGTTGAAGGGGAACCAACAACCAATGGTGATATAGCAAATGAGGAAAGAAATCCAGAATTCAAGTTTCAGAGCTAAGTGTGCCAGGAGGCTGGGAAGGATCTCCTCAGTTGCAACAAGATGCAAGTAAGGTGGTCCACTTTTCAGTGGTATTTCAGGCAGACAGCACATTACACATCTGTTACATGATCTGCATTGACTTTCAGTCAATTTTCAGGTGAAGTTTAAAGGTGTTAATTGGGTCATGTCTGCTTGAAAGAACGTAGGGCTAGAGCAGGTGCAAGTATCCAAGGGACTCAAGAGAGCTCATGAAACTGTAGGCAATTGATAAGCTGAAGGACACAAGGTGGTCGCTATGGCCAGCAGAATTAAGGACAATAAGAAGGAGTCTTTTAAATGTATTAGGAACAAAAGGAATCCTAACAATGGTATTGGTCCATTACTAGGTGGAAAGGGTAGAATTATTAATAAAAATGCAAAAAAGGAAGAAGTGTTAAATAAATATTTATGTTCTGTATTTGGGGAAAAACCGATGATAGTCTCATCATATGGTGATAACACTCTCTCCATTCCTGTAGTATCTCTGGAGGATGTTAAATAGAAGCTACTGAAGTTAGACATTTTTAAATCGGTGGGCCCAGATAACCTGCATCCAAAAGTTTTAAATGTGATGGCCGAGGAGTTCTCTGCACCATTAATGTTGACTTTGAGTTGACTTGAAGCACTGCAGAAGTTCAAGAAGGCTGGAAGAAAGCTAATGTGCCAATTTTTTAAAAGGGGAAATGGGATGACCCAGATTATTATAAACCTGGCAGCCTGACATCAATCCCAGGCAAGAGAATGGAGTGGCTGATACAGGACTCTATTAATAAAGGATTTATTTGTTGGAACAATTTACTAAGTATCATGGTGGATTCTCCATCACCTACAATTTTTAAATCAAGACTGGATTTTTTTTCCTAAAAGATATACTCTTGAAATTATTTTGCGAAAGTTCTATGGCCGCTGTTGTACAGGAGGCTGGATTAGATTATCCGAATTGTCCCTTCAAGCTTTGGAATCTATGAGCAGCTTGCTGCTAGCTAGCAACAATACTTTCTCAGTGGAGGATGCTTAGTTCCAGAACGTGCTGTTCTCCTGGGTTCATCAGAGCCCAGATTCTGAGATTCAGGACATTCTGTGAGGTTAATCTGTTCTTCCAGAGGGAAATGAAGTGAGGGGACTTGGGGTAGGGCTTGCAGATTTCTCAAGGCATTTTTTTTATCAGAAATCACAGCACAGTCATGGTGAATTTAGTAAGAGTCATGGGTTTAGTGACTGTGCTGTGATTTTTTATTTAAAAATGCCATGACAAATGAGGAAGCACTAACCAACCACAACAGTACACTTTGCCCAGCACCGTAAACCTAATCCTGACCCAAAGCAGATGGGAGGTGTGCGTGTGAGGTGACTCTGGCATGGGTAAGGCAGTGGGGTGGCTAGGCCAAACTGTCATGGTGCTGAAACCTTGCATGCCTGGTCACCACATCTGCAGTGGACTGGAGACACAGGAGCTGCCATTGCGGAGTGAGTCATCAACACTAAAATAAGTCATGGACAAATGGGAAAATCACTATCCATTACTTTTTTCCTGCTGTGACAGATCTGCAGCCATAAGCATGGGACACTAACATAGAGGCCAAGAGGGAGGTTATGACTGTTTGGGAATCTTAAGTAGGGCTAGTCTTTAAAAGGTAAGGGTCATATTTTATAGTTCCTGTATGCAATCCAGTAGTTAGGTTACTAACCTAGAACTTGGATGGCCTGGGTTCAAGTTCTGTGCAACCTTGGTCAAGTCATTGAGCACTAGATACAAAAAGGGGGCTTAGGCATTGTAATACCTAGCTCCTAGGCACCCTGACACCTAGAGGTATTCACAGATCTGATTTAGGTGCCCAGACCACCCACACATTGCCTAAAGAGAGTTAGAGGGCCTAAGAAAGATTTCTAGAAGCCAGCAAGCTGAGGAGGGAGCTGCCTAAAATACCCAGGGGTGAAATGCAGAGACAAAGGGCAGTGCTTAGGGCTCAGATCCATAAAGGGACTTAGGAACATGACTGACAGGCTGAAGGGAGACACCTGTCTCTGGCTGGAAGTCACAGCCATAAACCTCTTCTTACAAAAAACAACATCAGATAGGCAGGTACACTCTCCTTCTATAGCCAACAGTCTGTGGTTAGGGGACACTGCAGGGACACGGAAGAGCAAGGTTCAAGTCCCTGTTTCAGTGAATATTTATTTATTCAAAGTAGAACAGTTCCACCAGGAGAGAATATTACCCAATGTACCCAACAGTCGGGTGGTTAGACCACTTAGCTGGAAGTTGAAACCAGGGTTCAAGTTAGGCAGAGGGGGGATTCAGACCTGACTCCCAGGTGAGTGACCTAATCTCTGGGCTGTTGAGTATTCTGGACACATGCTTGCTCAGCCTAGCTGTCTTTTGTGTGGGTTAGAGCATGCATACTGGATCAGGCCCCACAGGCATGATAGGTGGGGAAATGCCTAATTTGAGAATACTACCTGGGGCTTAGCCATGAACTAAGGCACAGAGTGCCTTGGCAGCATTAGCACCTCAGTAGTTTTGTGCATGCCCACTGGTGGAAACGTAGGCACCTACGGGCTGTTTTGTCAGGAATTTAGGTGCCTAGGGACTTAGACACTTGTAATCTTAGGCAGCAGCTAAACAGTGGTTTTGGAAGGCCAGTGACACCCAAATGGTGTCTAAGTAACAGTGAATCTGCACCTCAGTTCTTCATCTGTATAGTGGGTATAATAACACTGTCCTATCTCACATGAGTGTTAAGGGTGAATACATTAAAGATTGTAAGGCACTCGGTTAGTATAGGAATGGGGGCCATATGATCTCATATATGGTTTAAGATAAGCACATATGAAATAGATTTGGAAAACAAAGGGAAGGTACACAGACGGCAGGGCTGTGGATGGGAGCAATGAAATAGAAGAGAAAAGTACTTGAAAATAGTCATTCTTTTTCTCATCTTCATTAATTTGCAGGTTTCCTGTCAATTTTGTTAAGGGCTTGGTGTTTATGGATTCTGCAATATGCTGGGCGCTCTTCCTGTTAGCACTTCCCACTGTGATCAGTACAAGTTCACACAATTGCTGAGCACTTTGCAGGATCAACCCCTATGTGATTAGTGGCTTGGATGCAGGGCCGGATTTAGGGGCAGGTGATCCAGATGACTGCCTGGAATGCCACGCTTGCAGGACGCAGGGCTCGGGGTGCTGTTTTTGTTGTTAGTGACAAAAGGGAAGATAGAATGTTTGAAGTAAAATGTTTCCTGTGCTCCATATCTGGGTTCATTTTTCACTAACCTCATAGAATGAACCTTTGCATACAATTTTATTGTCTTATATATTTTACTGTCTTATATGACAGGGATAAATCATGCATGCAAATCATGCATCAAAGTCGTGAATTTGGCTACAAAAGCAATAAAAAATAAGATATTCAAAAGTTTAACAAATAGGAGGGAGGGGGGTTGAAGATGCTCCTTGTCTGGTTCACCTAGGGCTGGCCTGAAAAGAACTACATGAAATTTAAATCTTAAAAGAAACACCACAGAAAGGAGAATATGTGTGATGCAGCTATGACATTCCAGCAAAACGCTAGGGTGCAATAGCTTTGGGAATAAAGCTCTGGTAGACTGTAAAACCTAAAGACAATTTTAAAAATCTGAAAGAAACCCAAGGAAGAAAACAAAATTGAGTAGAGAGCAAAGGTGGTAGGAGGCCAGGGATGTTTCAAGAGAGCAGCAACTCCTTCTGAGTGCCAAATACAGTGAATATTTTCTGTAAGTTCGTAAACCTGGCTTTGCAAACAAAAAAGACCTTTGGATTTTGAACAATTTACTGCAAAACAAGGTGTTTTTTTTTATTATTCCCCCACTTGAAAGAGCCAAGGGACTGTCTTTGACTTCTTCAAGTTATGTCCTTTTTCTCTAAAGCATTGCTCTCTTAGATGTCTGATGAGAGCCGAGACCCTGGTATTGATTTTTAAAGGTATGTTTTCCTGTGTGCATTCCTCAACACTAATGTTAGGACCTTTCTCACAGGTTTGCACCATTACCTTTATTTATTGCATTTACCCAGAAATGTGTTCTCTTTGATGTGCAGAACACCTGACTCTGAATAGTTGCTGTGCCTGAGTAAGGATGGCCATTGAATAAGGTCAACAACAGGGGTCATGGAACCATTTTCTAAAACAATAAAGGATAGAACAGTTATATATAATCACAATTAATGCTTAAATCAGAGAGGTTTGGGAGACGGACACTAGAGATGTCAAATGATCTCCAGACTTTCTCAACACAGAAGTTATGCCATTGACTTCAATGGAGCCAGGGTTTCAGTCAGAATATCAGGTTACCATGGGGTGGAGGGTATTTTAATAATATTTTACTTTTTATGTAATGATTGTCACTTTGAAGCACTTTACGAACTATGAGCATGATAGCATACATAAGGGTTACCCACGTGAGAAAGGATTGGGTCCTAGTTACACAGAACATCACTGACATGCTTTTAGGGTGAAAGATAGCAGGCAACCAACAAACCACAGCTGATTGGCCAGAGAAGACATTTGACCAAGAACACCCTTCAGGACCCTACCACTGTGAAACATTACATGGAATCTTTAATGTCCATACAGAGCAGTCAGAAGTTTGGATTTTAAGGTCTCACCTGAAAGATTCCCGCCTATAAACCACATGGAATTTCATTAATCTACCATCCTTGAGAAGGATGATATTGACCTTTTAAGGATTTGAACCATGACTTTGAGGAAGTCTAAATACGTTAAACCCTAGGCTTACAGCATTACCTCCTTCCTTCTGACATACAAACTTCACAAAGCCTAGGGAAGGTATTTGCCTTTCTGCATCTAGCAAAAAGCAATACAACAGTACTACTTGTTTCTGAAGGTGATCAATAGTAACTGCTGGGGAAGGTACTCTCAATGTGTTAAGGAGGTGTGCTTCTGCAGAAACTGCTCCCTCTTTTATCCATGTGACCAAGATGGGCATTTTAGTCTGTCCCTGGATTCTTGTGGTATTTTGCTGGGACACAGTAAAGTGATTTTTTTTGCTTTTATTTGTATTTATTGGTATTTTTGGAAGGGAGATATTGAGAGAGGAAAGCCTACCTGTGCAGCTGCCTGAGAGAAGGAATAAAAAGGAAAATAAGGGGAACAACTTAAAAAAAAAAAGTAAATGATTATTTTGTGCTCCTGAAAATTTGCAAAGACTAAGTGTGGGAGTGAAGACAAATAATATGAAGGATCATATGATAGTATGTGAAAAATGAGTATGAGATTCTGTTCTTTTTGTTTATCTTTTTGAGGTTTTTTTTTTTCTGCCGGGGGCACATCAGGTAAAATCAAGTGTGCATGCCGTAGCATGTGCAGACATAAAAAATACATGCACAACCTGCAGCTGTCCTGCTGTTTGACACACTGCATCAGGGTTGCTCCTCTGAGACAGGCAAAACTTGCATTGTCTTTCCAGCCTAGTGTCAAAGAGGAGATCGTTATGCAAATACTATTGTATTCTGTTTTGTTTTGTTCTGTTTGGGGTGCACATGTAAGGGTCCTATTGATAAGACATAGAGTGTGGAAGCCCTTTAGAGCTCACCAGCATATATTAGATGGGGTGATAGTGAGCCTCTTACTGTGTGTCAGAAGGAGTCTTTTTAGAGTTTGCAAGCAGAGCAGAGACACTAACTTTAACTGCATAATCAAAGGATTTGTTCTGATTGTTGTATTCTAAGAAGACTCTCTAAGGATGGGTGAACGAGTTCATATAAAATAAGAACCATTCTAAACCTGCACTCATTTCTCATAACAAGCCAGAAGATGACATTGTTTAAAGTTTGAACAAGTCTGACCAACTTTAATTTCTCATTTTTGTGTATCTTTGTAGCTGCTCATTCCGCTTAAGATAATTCTGGGCTGATACAGGAAGTACCGTTCTTAGCAGGAAGTCTCTTGTCACAGATGCGCTGTGTACACTATTGCAGCTCAGAGATTAGATAATTAGCAGCTTCCAGGCCAGGAGCACTACATTGTACTCCAGCACCTACGCACTAGGTTAAGAGGTGAATTTGGCTTTATGTGATTGAAGTGGATTTCAGCCATATAGCCCTTTATATCTGCAAAGCACAGCACAAAGCAGTAAGGCCAATTGACTTCAATGGAAGCTGGAATGTACAGCATCTCTGAATCAGGCTATTTATTTAAGTATCCTAAATACACATTTAGGTACCTAATCATAGACATTCAAGTTTGAATATTTTGCAATGCTTATTAATCCTCCAACTGCATGTTCTCTTAGTAAAAAAAGCTGATAGAAATGGAATGATTACAAGTCTGCAGAATTTTCTTAGGCCAACTTTTGGTTCTTGCACCAATCCCCGGTGAATAGGCTAGCAGGCTGATGGTGGACTGTTTCTAGAGTAGTAGAAGAGCAGCTCTATAATTGCAACTGAAGCCCACCTGCATCCTCTCTTCCCCCAGAAATGTATTCAGCCATTGGATCTTCACGGGTACAGTTCACTAGCCACACCTCTCTCCTGTCTTCCCGCTTAATGTTCTTTTCTGCAGTGGCCCCACTAGGGGGATGTAGATTCTCTGGAGGTCTTCTTACAGTCTGCCTCCAGCTTTACACAGTCAAACCAGGATAATTCAATTGTTAGTTGTGACTTCTGCACTCACAAGCATGGAATGTGGCAGGATTTACTCCTTATTCAATAGATGCATTAGTTTATTCAGATTTCCCCTGTTTCCAAAGATCCATCTGGAAATGTTTCCTGTTCCTTTTTGCCACTTCCTTTAGAATTCCGTGGGGGGTGGGGGTGGGGGGGTGGGTCCTTTTGGCCCTGGAGTTTTGGTAGTCTGCAGATGTTCTAATTTCTTGATCACCTGTTCTGGCATGAAGCTTGCTTCCTTCTATATTTTTTTCTTGCTCTCCTGGGAAATTTGTCAGTTTCTGACATCCGTCCCCCAGCCTTCTATGTGAGCACAGAAGCAAAGAATTCATTTGATTATGTTTTAGCAATGTCTGTCTCTTCAGTCAGTAAATTACCCTGGCCATCTCTTAGAAATTCCACTGTCTCCTTCAATGAATGACCTCTCGTTCCCTATGTACTTGAGAAAATGTATTATTATTTATCCTACCCTCTTCTGCAATTTTCCTTTAATTTCCCACTTTTACTGTTCTTAGCAGAAAGCTACACATTCTTCAGCTGCATTCTAGAATCTTTCCAGTTATCCCGATTTTTTTAATACCTTGCATTAGCCTCTGTGTGCTCCTTCATTACCCTTTTGTTTTCTCTGGGTCCTCCACATAGACGTTTTTTGGTTTCTGTTAGCGTCTTTTTGGTCAGATGGTGTTAAGAAAAGGTGGTTCATTCATTCATTCATTCGTATTTTAAGGTTTTCCATCTTCCCAATATTGTTTCCCTCCATTGCTGTGTCCCAAGTGATTTCATGAAAACATTCTAGCAGTCTTAAAGTTTGCACTATGAAAGTAGCAATATGTGTGTGCTCTAGTAGTTCGACTAAGAGTCAGGACTCCTGTGTCCTATTCCCAGCTCTGTCACTGACACACTGCGTCACACTGTCTGACCTCGAGAAAATTACTTTAGATTGTGGCTAGCCTGAAATGAGTGACAAAGGGCCACAACGGTTTTGCTCCTTGAGCTTCTGTTACACAAGAGCCAGAGGTGTTTAGCACAGACAGTGGCAGTGAACTCCTCAGTAGGGGGCAGGCCATGCATTGCTTCTTGCTAATTACGCCAGCCAAAGGAGCTGTGGTAGCAGAGAGGGAGTAAATATAGCACACTTTGTCAAAGCTATTGTTCTGGAAGGTGATTCCAAGCTCTCCTGAAGGTACTTAGGGCTACTCTGCGCTAATACTGCAAGGACCTGTCATGGACTTTACTTCTAGAAACATACAAAGTTCTAAAATAAAATAGACGTGGTCCATGTCCCAAAGATCTCACAATATAACTGTGCATATGTTACGCTGCGTAAAAGCAACAAAGAGGCAGGAAATGGGAAATAGGGGTTGCCCAGCCAGATTACATCTCCCATGATGCATTGCATCCAGGGATGCACCACAATGACTCTCCAAAAGGAGAAACCTTGGTGCATCATGGGCCAGGAGTCCGGCCAGAGTCCAGCTCATAGAGGAGAATGGGGGGGAATGAGGTACCTGAACTAAAATTCCCGTGAGGCACCATGATATTTCTGAATCAAATTTTTGTTTTAAACCAAACAGTTGTCAGCTAAAATTTCAGGTTTTTGCTAAAGAGTCAAGATTTTCCACAGACAAAACATTTTCAAACCAGCTTTAGTTGTGTGTATTAATTAATGTATGTTTGTAAAGTGCTTTCAGACTGAGTAGAAAGGCACTGGGAAAGTGTAAAATGTTAAGAAAAATCACTGTTTTGATTTCAGTGATTTGCCCTTCATTTACTATCTAAACACTACTTCATCTACAATAAAGTATGCTGCAGAATTCAAAATTAAATTAGATTGTATATTAAAGCTCTCCCTTGTTATTAGTCATCCCATACTCCATCTACAATCCTGCCTATGCAGAATCGAAGGTATTTAGATATTCTCCCCCTTACTGTAGTATCTGAGCGCCTCATAGTCTTTAATATATTGTAATTTCCCCCACTGCAGGGAGTTGCTGTGAATATTGTGGTACACCTTGATTGAATGCTGTGAATATTGTGGTACAGCTTGAGTTGGTTCGTTACCCGGTGTGCTACACCCAATAATCACAACGGGGTGGAGAAGCAGAAAAGTTTATTTGAAGCTTCAAATAGGTACAGGGAGATTTGAATCTCAAATCCTGTACCCGGAGCAGGAAATTACACAGGCTTTTATACATCCTTTTTCCCAGCATATTTATCCAATAGCAAGCTGCCCTAAGTATCCATATAGCCAGCCAATCCAGTTCCCAGCTAGTTCCCTGGTTCTCTGTATCATTTGTTAAACTATACATAAAGCTGCTTTATTCAGCATTGTTCTTCCATATCTGCCCTGTGTGGCCTTGCTTAGTTTCAGGCAGTCTGACTCTGCAGCATATTGTTGCAGATTCTCAGGATAACTGCTGTGTGTGCCTCCAGGCGGGGGGACCAAGGACACTTGGGCCTAGTACGCAGAGCTGCTGCAAGTGCCTCCAGGCGGAAGGAGGGGGCCAAGGACACCTGGGCCTAGTGCGAGGGGGCTTCATCGACACTCGTGGTCTTCCATCCCCTCGAGTTACCTAGTGGCCATGCCCCAGTGTCCCCAGCAGCCCCTGGCCATCCCCCCTACCTTGGTTTCAGCACTGTTGCTCAGGGGCCATCCACAGAACCCTGGTCTCTGGTAACTCTCACCTGTTCTTTCTCTCTTGCCAGGCTCTCCCATTTATATGGCCCAGGTGCTTTTTCTTGGCCCTAACTGGGAAGCAGCTGATGAATCACAGATGTACTTCCTCCTTAAAGGGCCAGTGTCACCCTGTGACAATGGCCAGAATATCCCATGGCCAAAGGTCAGTCATTTTGTTCAGATCTGTCCCTTGTTTGTGGCCACCTTCAAGAATCAGCCTATTGAAGATACCACTAGCCCCCTTGAGAGCAACAACCTGCTTTCCTGCCTGGCTGTTAGTGTTTCCTGAGGAACCCAGTCACCTCTCCACAGCCAGCCTCCAAGCGGCTGCCTCTGGCCTGATGCTTTTGCTCCCACAGGCTTCCTCCTGAGTCAGATTCCCATTAGCAGTTCTTCTCTTTCCAGTGCTAGAGGGATTACAGAGTTCTCTCTTGGCTGGATGTCTCACTGGGGATTAACACCGTTCCAGCTAAAGAGGCAGCAGGGTTATTACAACATTTATCCTCACAACGTCCCTGAGAAGTAGCGAAGTATTACCATACCCATTTTACAGTTGGGGAACTGAGCCACAGAGAGACCGTGTGCCAGGTGGTTAAAGGGTTTAGGGACCTAAGTCCACCATGTAAGTGTCATTAAGGTTTTCAGAGCTGCAGGTCAGGCATTGCCTGAACCCCTTAGGCCTAAATTCTCGCTGTTCAGCATTTTAAATGTGGCAAAAGCACTGCTACCATCCCACGGCTAATGAGCTATTTGGAGCCCTAGCTCAAGCCAAAGCCCTAGAAGCCCCAAAGTGGGATTCTCAAACCAGGTGAAAGACTGCCTATCTTGCCAGCAGCTCCCGATCTCATAAACATACTCAGAGTGCAGTGCACACAAGAAGGGTGTGATTTCGAAAGCACGCCAATGTGTTGGTCACTAACTGGCCCATGTAAACTCTTTCTAGTGTGCACTAAAATTTCCTTGCTGCATGTTAACTTTTTAGTATGTGTCAGTACATCTATATTGGCCCATGAGTGTGCAAAATCACATCCTGCTAGGCACATTGTCATGCCATGTAGACAAGTCCTAAATCCAGGTCAGGGTTCATATCTGAGGATCCTGAGCAAATCTCGAAGGAACTGTATATCTCTGACCTGTCGGGTCAGCCACCTAAACCTCTCCCCTCTTCCTGGGACTTCTCACCTGGCTGGCTTCTGAAATCCCTTGTTTAGGCTCTTAACTATCCCCAGGAACTCTTTAGGGTCTGAGGTGGCACAGAACTGCCCAACACAGGGCTGAAAATTCCACTAGACTGCAGGCCACCTAGGAATTTTGGTGGTGTTCCCTTCAGCCAAGCAACACCTAAAATCCCTGTCAAAGTCTGGCCTTAAGAAACATGCTCAGCATAGCACAGGATGTCTATAGTGGAGTAGGGGATTGAACCCCAGTCTCCCAAGTCAGCACCCTAATTGCTGGACCATGCCACACATTTACACTTACACCTTGATCCTACAGAGACTTACGTGAATGCTTAACTTTAAATGTGTTTGTAGTCCCATTGAGTTCAATAAGCCTGCTCACATAATGAAAGTTAAGCACATGTGTAAATCTGGATCAGAGCTTTAACATGGATTCCAGTTAATGTTCAGGTGGCGGAACCAATCATTACTCCCATATTCTTCTTTTCTGAAAACATTTTTGCTTTCTGTCATAATTTCATCATTTTAGCATGCTGATCTGTCTGATTAGTTGCTCTATTGTATGGTACCATAAATCTATTTTCTCTTATGCTGTTTCCTTCATTCAGAGTTTCACATAATGCTTTGCCAGGATAATCAATAGCAAATGTTTAACATCAGTTTACTTCCTTTGTTATCTTCAGTTGTAATTATATTACTTTAAATCTAGATATACTTCTGCCAAGGTCCTCTGTCTCATTTGTTTTCTATTTACACTTGGAGAAAATGTCAAACACCTGTTGTGCTGTCTAATAAAGCTATCTGACTGGTTGTTGGGAAACAATAAGGAGACACTATCTAATAGAGCCATGAAAGGTAAAGGTAAAAGCAACAATATACACTATCTTTTGCATGATTAAAGAAATTGGACAATAAACCAGTGTGCAAAAAAGGGAAATCATATGTTGTTGGTAGAAAATGGAAGCTGATTTTTAAGCTCTGGAAAATCAAAGTGGATGGCTCACAGCCACTTTCCTGCTGCCCCTTTAGATACAGTCTTGTACTATGTGATCAATCATTGGGCAATTTAGCTTACCTTGAGTGATTTTGAAGAGACAATATGTCAGGTGTTATAATGAAGTGAGGTTAAATGCATTTCAGTGTTAATAATTGGCCCTCAGTTTGTCTTCCACAATGTAATGTTCATTGGAAGTATTATAACCTACTGCCTTGTGATTGCATTTGAATAACTGCACCCCTTGAGTTCACCATCAAGCTACAGAATTTCCTGACAAAAGCTAAATTCGCTAATCTTACTTAGTGCTTCCTGATGACAGACAGAACATGTAGCGCATATCAGCTGCCTGGGACTCACTCCCCATGCGTACTAGGAGGGTGTGGCCAGAATTAAGCAGGACAAAGATTACAATAAGTGCCCATTAACAGTGCTTGAGCATGTCACTGGGGAATACTTTACTGGTAACACTATGATGGTGAACATGATGCATCAACAATGTACTCAGCACTCCGCAAGAGACAGAATGGAGAGTCCCTGCCCCAGAGGTCTTACAGTCTTAAACGTGAATCAAAGAAGGAGCGCATTGAGAAGTCCAGAGAAAACACTCATTTTGAGTTATGGGTTTTTCTCCACTTGTTATGAGCATCATGGAATGTGTGAAACTTCAGGAGGGCTTGAATGCAGAGAGGTTGGTGGCTTGGCGATCTGGAATTGATGGGACATGCATGGGGAGCAATGTGTAAAGAGGCTCAGACAGGTGTGAAAGAAGGATATGAATTAAGGCTGGCATAACTGGAAAGGCAGAGAGAATGGGGAGTGCAAGACGCTCTCCCTATGAGTATGCATGTTACTATTGTTATTAGCATTGTTTTCTATTTGTATTTTGGTAGAGCAAGTGATATGTTTTGTGATGCCCTTATACACAGGGAAATATGGCTGCCACCCCAAAGAGCTTAGTCCTGGATGCACAAAAGGAGTTAAGCATGGTGACACTAACACCTAACTTCTATGAAATCACTGCAATTTGCAAAGCCCGAGTGATGCACCTGTGGTCCTAAACAGTGAATGTGGAGAGACAGGTGCCTCATGGTCTGACACAAGGACCGCATGGCAGCCTGGTTATACTGCTGGCAGAGCAGCTAGATCTGGACCTTTCTGACAGCCCACAACTGTCTCCGTGACTCATACAGGAGCTTGTGCTGCTGCCAATACTCCCCAAAAATAGCAAACATCTGGGGGAAATTCAAGGCCTGTAATAATTTGGTATTAAAGCACCAGTGGGAAGCACAGGCATGAGGAGGGAGAGAGACACTGACAAAGACATAAAGATGATCAGACAAGTGAGTGGGAAACACGGAAGACCAAACAAACACATTCACACTGGCCTTCATGGTATAAAAGTGATCCAGTCTAGAGCCTGAGACTGGGTTGGGAGTAGCCTTCAGCCAAGAGTATTGCCTACCAGTGGGGTGAAAGAACCTCCAAAGATCTGCTTGCAGGAGACAATACAGTGTCATGGCTGACTGAGGGTGTGGTTCCAGCCTAAAACAAAATCTACAGGTGCAATTGAAATCCCCTCCCAGGACAATAGTAGTATCAGGGTCACAACCAAGAATACCATGGGCAAGTGACTGCAGAAAGGAGACATGATCTCACCCCAGAGTAGGGGCATACACAGTAAAAAGATTAAAAGCAATAGTGCTAATGTGTGCTGGGCCAGCTGGAAACACAATCTCTGAGGAACTGTGCCCCTATACCCCAGGAAAAGAGAACAGCTATCCCTGCAGTGACATTGGAGCCATGTCAAGGGGAAGACCGCACCCCACTGGGAGTTCCAGGCATGGAGCTACCACCTAACACAATGTTATCCTCCTCCTCAGGGCACACAGCTCCATCAGCCACTGCCAGCAGCTCAGGGGCCTCCAAAGCCTCAGCCCTTTTAGAAATAGTCCCACATAAGTCTGTCTTGCTGGTCTGTTCTTCATCCTCGTTTTTACTTCCTTTGTTGGGAGATACTCCTTCACTTCCAGGACTCATTTCTGTGCAGGCACAAGTGCTGAGGTGACAACAGAGGGTTCCTCTGGGAGGGCTGCTCCCCTGGACAATGGCAGACACATACGGTGAAGGGGGGAAATAGAATCTGGCAGTGCTGATGCAGACTCTGTCTCCTGCTGGTCCTTTGATGTCCAAGGCCCCTCCCCAATATCCTGGGGTGCCACATTCTTACCAAGGACCCCTAAGCCACCAGTGCATGGGCAGGAACCCCTTAGATGACCAGGGTCACAACACAGCAAGCATTTCATGTTTTCAGAGGTACCAAAGACTGTATAATCTGCCCCATCTATGTGGTATTTAAAACCAGGTTCAAGGGCTGTTCCGGATTATTTAGAACAACATAAACCTGGTGCCGGAAACACATAACATGCCTCAAATCTAAGCTAGTGCAGCCTAAGGGAATCGTCCTAACAGCAGAAACTACCTTCCCATAACAGTGATATCATAAAATCATAGAATCATAGGACTGGAAGAGACCTTGAGAGGTCATCTAGTCCAGTCCCCTGCACTCATGGCAGGACTAAGTATTATCTGATTCTAGACCATTTCTGACAGGTGTTTGTCAGACAATAGTGTCTCATTGGGAAAGAAGGGGAGAAACTGGGGGGTGGAGAGGGGAAGGGAGGAGGGAAACCTACTTTAGTAGAGGCAGTAAACAAGGGAAAAACTTAAACAAAAGCCTCCTTGACTCAGAGTCCCTCCTGTATCAAACAATTCACAAACTGCTCCTGGGCCAGGAAAATCACTATAGATTTGCTCATTCAAGAGGCAGATTTTATATTAGCACAGCCAGTAACCTTCCCTACACTCAGCAAAATGTCCTCCACAGTGCAGGAGAAAGCAGGCACACACCAAACCCAATGCTTGCAGGCCAAACTGCTAAGCCTATCTGAAGTGGACCCCATGGAGGAACCCCACATCTTCCCAAGAAAAAAGGAAGGAACCAACAATACTCTTAAAACAAAGAAATAGTAAGTAACAAAAGAAAAACAGACTCTGAGAAACACAGCTAGTGCACACAGCACATAACAAACACAGACTCACTCTCAAACTCCTAAGAAAGAGAAAGCATGAGAGAGAGAGAGAGAGAGAGAGAGAGAGACTCTCTAGTCTGGTAATTAGAGCACTCCCCCAGACTCAGGGAGACTCAGTCCCCCGGTTCTAATGCTGCTTTTGTTATTTAAGCACAGTAGAACAGCTTCAGCAGGAGAGACTGGGGGAACCCCACACTGGAGTATCCCGGTGGTTAGAGCGCTGACCTCAAAGGTGAGAGATCACTGATCAAATCCTTCCCCCTTCCCATATGGAGGGAGGACTTGAACTCTGGGGGTTCAAGTGATAGTCATCCCAGGTGACTATCCTAACCACTGGGCTAAAAATATTAGGGAGCTCCTCCTTCTTCCTCACCAGCTGTATGACCTCCCCTCAGAGGCCTGATCTGGTAGCTGTGCTCAGAAGACACCTACTGAATCAGGCCCGGCAGGTGACTTAGGTGGCCGAATCATCCCCTGGTTTGTGGCGCGCTCTGGGGCTCAGAGGCTAGATAGGTGTCTAGACTCCCAGCGGGAGGCAGCAGTGCACGTGCTCAGAGGCAGAAACTTAGGCACCTAAAGAACGTTTACTGCAAAAACTTAGGTGCTAAGTAAGATTAGGCACCTACATGGTTCAGTATGAAGTTTGTGCATCACAGTGGTCTCAAAATTGGGACTTAGGTGCCTAAAACAGGAATTTAGGCCCCTAACTCCTTTTGTGCAGCCCATGTACTCTAAGCAGTTGTCAGCTGTTCACCCACAGTTCCCCATATCCAAACATTGCTCCTAATGTAACAGTAGGCCTCAACACACACTTGCAGAGACCAGCCCCAAATCAAATATGTCATCATTAATACTGTTTTATTTTCCTTATCTCATGAACAACACCTACTGGACTATGTTCTATGTATTTCCTGTGCTCATCTCTCAGCTTCATCACCTGAGCGGTCCCTATTGGGAGATCTGCAGTGTCCAGACTGGCATGGAGGCTCTGTATTCAATGGTGCCCTTTATAGGGGAGTCAGCATCTGACACTCCTTGGCATCATCCCCACAGCTTCATCATCTAGTGTTGGGCCTCTCCATCTTGGCACCACATGGAGTTTAAAATGCAAGTGACCATGAAGTAAATCCTGCACCTTTCATCCATGTACATATCATGTTTGATGAATCCAAGCAGCTGGGGCCTGATACACCTGTGGTTTATTGGTCATTATTGGATAGGAGCCTTTCTAACAAGTACCTTCATGGCTAGAAAACATCATATGTTAAAGGGCTCATTAAGTTAGCACAGACAGGGATAGCAAGAACCAATGGCTGGAAGATAAAGTCTGGTAAATTCAAATGAGAAAAAAGACATTTTTAGTAGCGAGGACCTTTAACCATGGTAACAAACTACCAAGGGAAGTGGTGGAGTCTCCCTTTTTTTTTAATATCATCAGATAAGGACTGGATGCCTTCCTGGAAGAGAGACTTTAGCCAAAACACAAGTTATTGGGCTTGACATGGCAGTAACTGGGTGAAATGCGATGGTCTGTGTCATATAGCAGGTCAGACTAGGTGATGACTTCTGGCCTTAAAATCTATGACTGGATGTGTGAATCATAATAATCAGTCTCCATGTCTGTTCTTCCTATGGGAAAGAAGCACAGTTACCTGTGTTGCAGAGAATACTGATGTTGCAATAGACCATACAAGTGATGTCTTCTTGTTTTACTTGTCTGTACTCCAAGATGGTGTGCGCTTAGGACACATATGGCTTATAACTCCATGCAAGCTATTCGTGGACCTACCTGTGTGTTACATTACTGCATTTGGTAAGCAAGATTGTAGCTTCATGTGGGGCAATGCAGGGAGCAGTAGTCTTCACTGCTGGTTTGGAAATGTATAACGTCCATGTCCCCAGTGCCTACTGCCAAGTGGCACACAAGGGAAAGCCTGGCCATATTTCAAGCCTAACTGATTGACCCTGTTGTGGCTGTGGAGCCCTGCCAGATGTACTAACCAGGTCTCACAAGAATCATTAAAGGGACAGGTAGGTCTGGATTGTGTCTGGCCCCTGAGCAGGTGTGCTGGACAGAGAGGGGAAAAGAGCCTGTCTGTAACCTTTCTGACTTCCCTACTGCATTTACATGCAGCAAGGGAAATCAGTATCTGGCCTGGAGACTATACACATTGAAATAAGCAATAGAAATGGCTGGCAGGAGTGGGTTCTTAGTCTTATTGACCAATATGACAAACACATTAGACCTAAATCTGCTCTTACTTACGTCATTGAATCCTCCTTGACTTCATTGGAAATGCACGACTGTAACTGAGGACAGATTTTGGCCCATTAACTTCATCCTGACATATGCAATCCTATGATCATAGCCGCTAAATTGATAATTCCCAGAACATGGGAATACATTACTCTGCCAAATGAGTGGGAAGGGCTACAAAGGGTCTGGTATACAGTGACTATGGAAAAGCGCTCCTCTTTGAATGAAAATGATCAACAATTTATTGTTCCCTGGCTCCCCTTATATAATTAAATTAAATTAAACAGAGAAGAGCCATGTGAATACTGGAGGTCTTTCAGCATATACAAATACAAATGTAATCTTTGAAGAGAGGTTTGTTGTTATGAGCACATCTGTAGTCATAAATACAGCCTTTGTGAGCATTCAATAAAGGGATTCTGCAAATATTGATCTCTGCATATTAGCTGCTTTAACATTTTTGTTTGTTTGTTTCTTTAATTATCCGTGAAATGTATTTATTATTCCTTTATAAGTTTTTTTCCTGAGTTCATGGGACCTTTTCTGTTCGTATTAAATCTCTATTAGTAAGACCTATCCTGCAGTCATTTGGCAAAATTGCCACTGAAGTAATTGGGCAGTTTGCCTGAATAAGAAGTGCCAGACTCTGGTTCTTAAGTAAAATTATATACTGCTCCTATAGTACTTGCAGCTTGTCATATGTAAAGTTAACTCCTTTGAAGTGATGCAAAGTTGCAGGAATTCTTTTGTACCACCCTGCATTTCTTTTTTAGGGCCCAGCTCTACCCTCACACATAACAGTGCTACCAGCTCTCATGATTTTATTGTGATTCTCATTATATTTAGGGTGCATATTTTAAAGCTCTAGCTTCTGGAATCAGGTTATTACCTTAGAATCTCAGCTTTTATCTAAATAAAATATTAAATTTCTTGCCTCCAAGGTTATGGAAAAGAGGTTGAAAGCATAAAACCTACTTACTTCAGCACCAAAAGGGAAATAAAAAGACAAAACGAAAAGGTGTTATTTTAAAATCTCCTGATTTTCAAGCTAATCTCTTTATTTTCCGGGGTGTTGACAATGCTGATGGCATTCCCGCTGAAGGTAATAGGCTCTGTGCCCATGTACCTGAATGCAGAAACTGACTCCTCATCAGCCAGGTCCTGCACTGCCTCCACATGTAAAATTCTCATTGAAAATGAGTTTTCCTTGAGTGAAGATGGCAGGTTTGGTCCTCCAGTGCCCTTATTTCTCTGATAATATGAGGATGAGCATCATAAACACTACAAAGCAGTGGTCTAGAAACTGGTCCATAAAGTATTAGCTCAGAGAGCTGGCCAGTAACATTCTCCCTCCCTAACTCAAATACAGGCATCCAGGCTGTTCATTGCAAAGAAATGCCTGGATTGTTGAATGACTTTTCAAAAAGGAGGAGGAAGCAGGCCAGCCTCACTTCCTCCACTAGGGGGTGCTGCCTAAAGAAGGTGAGAGAAGAAAGATGTTTAAGGAATTAGAGGGAAGAAATGGGACCAGGTGGAGCAGGGGGCACAAAGGAAGAGAGAAGAAAAGAACAGAAGAAAAGAAGAGATTAAATGATGAGCAAACCCCATCAGTATGATTACTGATAAGGACAAAACACTTATTACACAAAAGAGAGCTAAATATCCATAAATACTTTCCTAATGTGACTTTTCTGTGTAAAAAATTGCTGTATATACCCCAGGATGTTATCCAATCAAAAATGGGAGGGGAAGAGTCCTTTAGACAATCTCTCTGTCAACATGTGGTCTACGCTATGGGAAAGTTTGAGAACGGTTGCTGTAGATAAAACAATTCATTCAGATACTATAGAGTGGTGATTGCTATAGAAATGGCTATAAATAAATAAAGGCACAGATGGCCTGTGTTGGAGATAGGAAACTGCAACATTCCCCTTGTGGGGTTTCCTCTGAATCAATCTATAATGAGGATGGGCTAGATTGTCTTTATCCATCTCCCCTTTCAGCTCCTCCCAACTCCTGCAAAGGAAAAAAAAACTGACCAAGGCTTTGACTCACAAAATCCATGTTTGTGAAATCAGCATTTGCCAATGAAGGTTCTGATGTTGTAGCTGAAGTCAATGTGGATCTGTGTGGGTGCAAGCAGTCCACTTGTGCGCTATCAACTGCAAGATTGCAACTTTAGACCCTGGTCCTGCAATGTCCCACTAGCATCAATATAGCTGCTCACTTTGCATACAGGTAAGCACAGGCTTACAAGTTCATATCCTACCATATTATGTTATCCAGTATTACATGATCTTGTGATGAAAGTCCAGTTAATACACTTGAGGGGATAGAACTAAAGTTGCTGTGGGAGCTTTAACTCAACATTTCTTGAGTTGTGGGTTTAAATCTCATCCGTCATGTTGCAGTCATGCATTCATCTGAGGCAGGGAAGAATAAATAGGGAGAAAGCAAAATAAGAGAACAGAAGAAGAAAGCAATCAGTCTATTTTTGTCTCCAGTCAGAGCGGCTGGCCTCTTTAAAGGGAGATGTGTACCAGCCCCATCTGTGATATGTTTAACTCACCTTCTAGGTGGAGAGAATGAATAATGCTTCATGACAGGCAGGTGATGTGGTTAAAATCAGGTCTCTGGGGTTTAGAAGAGAGAGGCCGTTGGAGCACGGAGAGGGGAGAATGCCTGTTGAGTTCAGAGACCCAATACCAGCTAGAAAGGCTAGAGTGCAGAGAAAAAAGTAGTGGGAGGAAAAGCCTCACCTGGAAGTTTTGTGTTTCCTTTTCAACTTCATATAAACCAGGCCACAAGAAGGGGTATTATTAAACACAAGACAGCTTTTGTGGGTTATTGAGAAGTTCAAGAGGGGAAACGGAGGCACTGGTGAGCATGACCCTAGAGTATGTCTACACTTACTGTGGATTGATGCTGCCACGATCAATCCACCGGGGGTCGATTTAGTGGGTCTAATGAAGACCCACTGCATCAACCACAGATCACTCTCCCACTGACTCAGGTGTTCCATTGGAACGAGAAGCGTAAGGTAAGTCAATGGGAGAGTTTCTCCTGTTGACCCAGCAGAATGTAGACACCGCAGTAAGTTGACCTAAGCTGCGTCAACTCCAGCTGCGTGAATAATGTAGCTGGAGTTGACGTAACTTAGGTCGACTTAACCCCATAGTGCTCCTAGAGGGGTTTGAAGTCACCCAGCGACATCTCTACAGGTGTGCTTGGGATTGACGTGTACTTACGGAGCAGAGAGGAGACTTAGTGTAACTTTAGGGGCAAAGGTTATAGTGGCTTCAGCCTTTTCTAAGGGCAGGAAGCTTTTGTTGTTTTGTAAATGCTGCAACATCATTTAACACAGATTTTTATCAGACCTCTGCATGTGAGCAGGGAGGCAAAATTTATATCATATTCTGCCCTTTTGCAAATCTATGTCTGGCTGTGGGCAACATTTCTGTCATTATTCTGAGTTCTTCGAGGTCTCTGTGTCAAGCCGGTTAAAACCTCAGTTTCCTTTCATCCCTCTCAGAGTCCACGAAAGAGCACTGCTATCGATAGAACTCCCATACAAAGGTGCCTGAAATGCAGTTGATAAAAAGACAGGAGGAAAGATCCCTGCCATTACTGGGGCATTACTTTTTTTATATAGATAGTAACAACCGCCAGTTCAAGCTAAAGTTTACCTCATGCTCCCTGCTCAATTTCCTTTTTACTCAGTTTATTTTTTTTAAAAAAATATAATGTATTTGTTTCCATATTAGGAAATTTATATTATTTATCTACTGATTTCTAATGGAGCCATCACCGCAGTAGCACGGTGTCATGTGGAAGAGTTAGTAGCAGCATTATCACAGACCAGTTTCAACCATATTTTATGCCTCTCCCTAGGATATATTGGCTTTTTGCAGGATCACTTTTGATATTGATTTCAAAAGAGATGCTGCCAGATGGTTTTTATTATGTTTAGAAATATAAATATATAAAGGAATGTGCTTCATTACCAAATATATAAGGGGGAAAATGACATAACAGAATCCAATCCCAGAGAACAAAACCTTGTCAGGAATTGCTTATTGTGTTTGTAAATTAGGGCTGGGGAAAGTAAACACTAAAGTCTAGATTCTCCTCTCACATTGATATTTTACTCCAATGTAACTCCATTGAAGTAAATGGAGTAACTCTTTCTTTACATCTGTGTAAGTAAGAGGAGATTCAGAACCATACTTTTATGGACCACTAAATATATATAATATACATGTATATTTCTGGTCTTAGCCAGAGTCAAAAGTTTGAGATCATTTTGTTTGCTGACTGGTGCTACAGGAAGACATAACAGGAACAAATGTGTGTGTGTGTATATGTGTATTTAAATTCACCGTGATTTTATTTCCATCCTGACAATGTCACCTTAAGAGCTGGCAATGTCAGGGGCATGCTGCAAAGGTATATAAAGGGAAGTCTACTTTGATATTTCATTTTAGTGAGATGGCTAGAATTGTGTGGACCAAACTCTCCCTCTGGGTGTTTCTGTTCCACTGTTCCTTTCCCTCGGATGTCTTTCTTCTTCCTGTACCCCTGCTTGTCCCCTTCCTCCAGGTGCCTTTCTCCTTTATCATGAATTTTCTGACCCACAGCAAGAAAAAATATGTTGTTCCTCCATTTGATAATGCTCACTCTATTGTCTGTCTGGGGGGGTGAAGATGGTAGTGTGGGGGTTGGGAGGACACAGATGGATCGGGGGGGCAGCTCCGTGCCACACCCCCTGTGTCCCTACAAACACAGTCAAGACACAGTCAAGGCCTCCCCCCACACGAGAGCACAGTTCAAAAGTTACTCAGTCTTAGGCCCCCTCCACGGCGATTTGTAAATTCCCCGGGCGGTGTTCCTCCGGTAGTCGGCTGTTTCTCTTTCTCTCTGTTCTGGACTTTCTCCGCAGCTGCAAAATTCCAGGGATGCCGGAGCAAGTGATAAGAGTCCCTCTCGACTGGAGACGGGTCCACAGACAAACAACAAGCGGCTGGGTCTGGGGGCTGGGTCCTTCCACTCCCCCGCTCTGGGGAAGCGGGCCGGCAGGCCCCCCCTCTCTCGGGGGGGGGTTTCAGCTGGAGCAGCAGCACCGTCCGAGGCCAGCACTCTAGCAACAGCAGAGAAAGAAAAAAACAACAACAAAAAGAAAAGAAAGGGGGGAAAGCGTCTGGCCCGGTCGGGGGGGAAGCTGAAAGCAGGGGCAAAAAGCAAGGAAAGCCCAGGCCAGAGGGTAGCAGCAGGAGAGCAGGCTAAACTTTTCCCTGGGTAAGGTAACAGGGAAAGCTCCAGAACAATCAGGAACTTTCTGGAAACAATTAAGGCAAACAGGCTGATTAGAACACCTGCAGCTAGTCAAGAAGCTGCTAAAATCAATTAAGGCAGGCTAATCAGGGCACCTGGGTTTAAAAAGGAGCTCACTTCAGTTTGTGGTGCATGAGCAAGGAGCTGAGAGTGCGAAGGTTTACTGCTGAAAGACTGAGAAGTACAAGCATTATCAGACATCAGGAGGAAGGTCTGTGGAGAGAATAAAGAAGGTGTTGGGAGGAGGCCATGGGGAAGTAGCCCGCAGAATTGTAGCTGTCACACAGCTGTTACAGGAGCCACTGTAGACAGCTGCAACCCACAGGGCCCTGGCCTGGAACCCGGAGTAGAGGGCGGGCCTGGGTTCCTCCCATCCCTCCAGCCTCCCAACTCCCTACTTGATACCAGAGGAGTTGAACTGGACTGTGGGTTCCACCAGAGGGGAAGGTCTCTGGCCTGTTCCCTGATTCACTAGGTGGATCAGCAGAGACTGCAGGGAATTGTCCTTCTTCCTTTTCCCCATGCTGGCCAGCGATGAGGCTAACTGAGTGAACAGCAGATTTGAGCCACAAAAGTGGCCAAACTGAGGGCTGCCATGAACCTCTGGGGTGAGCAAATCCACCAATAAGCACAGGACCCACCAAAGCAGAGGAGGAACTTTGTCATAGTATGCAAGGATATCTTTCATTGCTGTATAGCAGTCTGAGCTAGTTCTGACTGCTGGTACTGTAGTTTATGTCTAAGCTGTTATTCATATGTTAAACCCAATTATAGGTGCAAGATTGATTAAATGAACATGTGCTCATTTAAATCTTTCTTAAATAAAGTTTATGCAGCTGAAAAAGGATTATATTTTATTATAAATTGACACACTGAAAATATTACACTGTTGTATTACACCAGGATTTAAATTCCCCCACACCCTCTGCCTGATATAGGTCTCCAAGCTTCAGCTACGAGACAGGAGGTCTCGGGCTTCAGCCCCACAGGGCGCACCAGGTCTCGGGGCTTCAGCCTCACTGGTTTGAAAATATTTACCAGAGCTCTGTTCTGGACAGCTCTGGCTGAATTTAAGCGTTGGTAGCTACCATGTAAACCATTTCCAGAAAAGTGTTCTCGTTACTGGCTGCTAAGAGTGACATATATAGACCCTCATATTTGGGGTTGTATTTGGTTTTAGTCCAAGGCTTCAGTTTTACTTTCATGTTGGCTACAACACTCCTTTCCTAACGACTTGTCTACACCACTGAAACACTTCAGTGTAGACACTATCTATGCTGATGGGAGAGGTTCTCCAGTTGGTGTCGGTAATCTACCTCCTGGACAGGAAGTAGTTAGGTCTTCTGTTGAGCTAGCACTGCCTACATTGGGGGTTAGGTCATCTTAATTACAGCACTCAGGGGCATGGATTTTTCACACCCCGGAGCGATGTAGTTAAACTGACTTAATTTTCTAGTGTAGACTAGGCCTGAGATTTTCATCCTCCCTTCCTGTAATGCCTCTGAGATGTCCATATGCCTCTACTCCTTTATCACACTGCGGCCTTCCATACAATTAACATGGTGAGGTGCTGGGAAGGATCTTGCTTCTGAAAGTATCTGTGAAGAGGACCCTGGTGCTTCTCCATTCAAATCTTATGTTGCTCACTCTTTGAAGAGAACAAATTTGACTGGAATGGCATCAGGGTGGATGGGAGGGAGCTAGAAATCACAAGTGTTTGTAGGGAGGGAGCCAGGATGAAGACAGGGAACAAGAGTGTCAGCAGTCATGTCATGGAGAAGACATGAGGAAGATCAACAGAAGGTTGTAGAAGACCTGAGAGATGACAGGAAACCCAAGGAGGAGTCTGAAGGAGGGCAGGGAGAAGCAGTGTAAGAACCTGGATACCTTTGACGTTTATAAAATTCAGCAATTATTTGTGAGGGGATGTATAAACCTACTCTGGAACTGAATGGCTTAAGGAGTAGGTCTGGACCCAGGTGGCTCTGCTCCCCCCATTCCTCCAAAGCCTGCTCCAGATGGAGGAGGAGTTTTAAAGGGAGCCAGGCAGCTCAGAAGGAGGCAGACAGGTTAGGAGGACAGATCTATCCTGAGGGCTCATGAACAAGGTTACTGTGGAGGCCTCTGCTGTCAGGGAGAGGCTACCAGTTGAGCCCAGCTGGTTTGAAGGTTCAGTTATTTTTTTTGCCCTCTTATGTTGGACTGTGAGACTCTGGGGGGAGGTGAATGGTAGGAAATGGCCCAGGGAAGCAGCCTTGAGGCACTTCAGGGTGCTTGATATTGTTGCCTCTCACAGGGCCCTGGGTCGGAGCGCAGTGGAGTGTGAGGGCCCAGGCTCCCCAACAAACCACCCTTGTTACAGAGGAGGCATAAACCTCTTTTCCACAATCTCCATCTCAGACGTAAGGAGAGGGTAGAGACACTGAAATCCCTGAGGCAAGGGCGAGCTGTCTACAAAAGTCAGGAGGTAGACTTAAGGCCTCCCATGTTGTGAAGACATGGGACTCTATATTTGTCTTTGAACTCTGTTACCCCAGAATGGGGGTGAACTGAGTTGGTGACCCAGCTGGAGGGCCAAGTTGCTGACTACCAAGAGGTGGGCCTTCATGGTGTTGGAGGGATTGCTGGCAAGGGGTACTGGAGATGGGAGGGAGTGCAGAGGCCCAGTGACCTAACCATTGGTAATGCCACTGATAAGCCCATTCCCTGTCACAGTAGGAATTCATTCCCTAGTTGCTAATGTCCAATGTACTTTTTGGCATGCTGCACTTCTCGGGCAGAGAAAGAGGTGCCATATTTTAATGCAAATCCCCAATTCTCTAGCTCCAAAAAGTGCTACCCTCTCGGGCAATCAGCACTAGCCAGTATTACTTACTGTTATTAATAGTACATCCATCTAATTTCATATAATCCCCACCCTCCAATTTAAAAACCTTATATTCTTTATATTAAAACAGCTACCAATGTGCAGGTGACAATACCTGACATCCTGCACCTGCTAATCTCCAAATGAAGTTAGACTGATGATTTCTCCAATCTGCTTAAGACTTTTCTGCCTGTTGAATTGCACCCACCCTCCACAAATGTCATATCATTTCAGTCAAATGACGGACACCCTTATGCCTTGCTTAACACAGAGCTGAAATAATACTTAATGTACCAAGAAGAAAATGCCCTTTGACTTTAGAAAACTATCATCCAAAATGGACTGAAACCAAAATCATTCATCCCTTTGGGACACCGGGGGAATGGATGAAGGCTACTTTGCCCAGCAGTTGGACACATGAAGCGTGGAAACATGACACAGTGTTAATTGGAGGGACAATATCAACCAGTCAAAAGTATGACCACAGCCTTTTATGACTGGGTTGCTATCTTGTCTATTACTTTTAATTAACATTCCAAAATATTCAGGCTTTTATTTAAAAAAAAATGTCAAAAAGAATGCAAGAAATGCTTAAACACTTGCTTTGTGGAATGGAAGACCATGCCTCCATTCCAGCTCTGACATTCAGCCCTTAGGAATACATTAGTGCTGGATTTAGGTGCTGTTTGTTGACATGGGTTGTAAACTAGTATATCATTGTTACAGGGACGCAGACTATTTGTTGTGTAACATTTTTCTTGCAGGTGGTGAGCTAGAAATCATGCAATATTAATATTTTTCATATAGCATAAAACTGTGTAAACTGGCTGCAGAACTACAAAGTATCAGCAGTACTGAGAGACATAAACTGGAACATTTTCTGCAGTAGACACAGAAAGAGACCTTACATGCCTCTGGCATTAGTGCACTGATAATGTATTTCTTTAGCAGGTAATAATTAATTAATTAGTGATCTTTATAAAGCAACCTTCCCCCCCCAGCCAAGCCCTTAGCCACTGTTCGTCCTCATAAAAACAATATAAAATACAACAAGAATGTTATAATAAAAAGTAAAATTCAAACAAATAAAACCAGTTTAGATGGGGGAGTGCAATAATAAAAAGAAATGGGGTAGAAGAAAGGTAAGAATATGGGTGAACTGTAGTGATACTGAAAAAAAATCTTTGGAAAAGAAAGAATATAAGGTTTTTAAATTGGAGGGTGGGATTATATGAAATTAGATGGATGTCAAGGGAGAGTGGCTCATCACAGAAAAAGACTTAATCACCTATTCATAGAAAGCAGGTAGTATTTGAACACAAATAGCTATCAGGGTGAGAGTCAAGGTGGATGTCTCATTAGATGCATAGTACAAATGGATCCACAATAGCTGTGCTGATTTTGTAGGTCTATACATAACTCTGGTTAATTCATTTAGGACTTGCTGCTGAACCCATTCAAGTCAATGGCAAAACTTCAGTGATGTAAGATCAGGCCTTTTGTACTTTGGCCAAACTCTTCTTTCAGTTATACCTGTACAGATCCCCATGAAAGTCAACAGAGAATTGCACATAGGCACCCCAGGGTGGAGTCCAGCCCTGTAAATCCAGTGCTGTATTTGTGTTTCACATATATATTAATTCCTTTTAATATATTTCTCTTATAACATGGGTTCAGACAATACCAGAGTTTAAGAATGGCACAGTATATAGGCTGGCTGCTCTTTTACTAGCCTTGTATCTTTTATTCATTTCAGTGCTTTTTACTTGCAAGCTACAGTGGCTCATGGAATTTCTAGAACCATATGTTGTGTTCTATAAAGCCACAAGCTATCCAGTAAGATACGGAACACCACAGTGTTTTGATTTTATAAAGCCAAAACTTTTGTTCAGCTAGATTAGTCTGCTTCTTGCTCTTCATGGTATGTACAAATATTTCACTTATTGTATATCAGTGAAATTCATGCAAGTGCACAGAGCCCATGCAAAGCTTTAAACATCCCTTACAGCCTACATTAGTCTTGTATTACCGCCTTATGTGGAGTGTCCATACAGGCCCCAGAGTAGATTTCACCAAGATAGCATAGTAATCATATCAGCTTGTTATGAATGTCATTGATATTCTGGTATTGATGCCCATTTAGGCTCTGATTCTGCTGCCTTTACACAAATAATCTTCCTGGACTACCTGCATAAATAAGGTAGCCAGGAGTCAGTTATTAGTTAGCAGAAGTGGTTGTGGCAAAGAACATCTCTATCTTCACTGTATCAGGTCCTTCAACCTGAGCCCAAACAAGAACATCCGTTACAAGCAACAGATTCATTGGTGATGAAGTTATTATGGTGAGCAAATAGGACATCAGTACTAAGACCCTCATAGGAACAGAACGGTGAGAAACTGAATACAGATTTTTATGCTTTATGCTGAGATTCTTCTGTGGTGTAATCCAGCATGACTGGCAATCACTGCTCAAGAGAAGAGGAGCTGGAATTGAAGGGCTTTTAGAAATCAGGAGTAAGTCACATTGGCAGGCTTGTATTGGGAGATTACACAGTGCCTGCTTGCATTATATCTGACTTCAGCCTGTGCTGTTCGTTCTGACATTTCAGCCTAAATCCAATGACTATCCTTGGAAGAGTGAGCCAGCTGATCATAGAAAGCAACAGACTGAAGGGATTATTGCAACAACTGAGTACCGGTTGTTGATCTACGGGATCAATTTCTAATCTTTCCCACTTGCTGTGAACAGACAGCGAACCAGCATTCACGAAACATTGTGTAGACAAACACCTCTTCTTTGAGTAGCGATTCTGAGAACCAGACTCTTAGCTGGGGGTTGAACAATGAGAAGTCAGTTCCTCTGAATGTTTCCCCCCACACACTTTCTGTCTTTCTCTCTTTCTCCAACACCATACTGACATACAGAAATTGCCACCTTGGATCTCATCAGGTGTCTGGATGACCTACAAAATTATTTTTTTAAATGGAAATTATGTGAGAGACTCTGGCTCTTATCATTGTGTGTCATGTTGGTAATTTTATTACAGGGGGGAGCACAGCAATATGGTGGAATTTCTTTTGAGAAATAGGTTTTATAGTTCTCTAACTTTTTTAAAATAGAATTTTACAGTGATTGGCACTGAAGAGGTTTTTTTAATCTAATTGAGAAAAGATACTAACCTTGTAATCAGAAATGCATAATTTAATGAAAGGAATCAGAAATCTTCACAAGCAGTGTGATTTATCTGGTAGAGCCTGGGCCTGGGAGTCAGAACTCCTGGAGTCCAACCCTGGATCTACCACTAATCTGCTACAGTTTACTCATCTGTAAAATGGGCATAATTGTTATTCTTTACTTCACAGGGCTATTTTGTAAGGCTTAATTATTGTTTGTAATGCATTTTGAGCTCCTATATAAATTGCAACATACTACAGTATTTATTTCTGTTTGTCTCTTTTTTTGAAGTCTTACGTTGTCCTTAACATTAACCATGTCCTTATGTTTGAAGCAGTCCTAGGCATATACTGTAACAGTTGTTTCTAAGAGCTATATTTTTTATGTCACTAGATAGATTTAGGTCTATATTCTTGGAATAAACCCCACAGTTTTCTTTATAACAGAATAAGAATAGTGAACATTGTATTTTATTTCTGCAAGTGTGAGAGGCTGGCTGTAATAATTTTAGATATTTGTGGCATAGCCATATCCTCACAGAAATGGAATAATGCAATGTATGTTATTCAGTTCAAGATAAAGTACAATCTAGATATGTCATTAAGGTAATTTTTACAAAATGATTTTTATGCTAAATATTCTGAGAGCCAAAAATATGAAATCCCTATTCCTAATTATCTTGTCCAGCCATGGTGTAGATCTCAAAAGAGATGGTTAAATTGTGTTTATTATGCTCTGTTGGATATTACAAACAATTTTCTTTTTCAAGGGATGACTCATTTTTCATCCTTTTTCATGAATGAATCATCTTGCAAATCCTATGTATTTGTTCATCAGGAGATGCATTTAATGGGCATATGGGTGCAGTCAATTGCCTCTGTAACATTAGAAAATCTAGCAATCTAAACAAATCATTTTCATGTGTTGCAGGTGCTGCCTATTAGAAGGAAAGATGTATTTTAATGTTCTTTAATTAAAGTTTCAATTACTTTGGTTAGTATTCTGAAAAGAGACGAATGAGAAATGTTACTGGTTGTCATCCTCTGAGGTCTAGAAAGTACCAATGGCCAGTAACCTCGACGGTGCCAATATTTTCACATCAGCAAGTGCTGTACATCAGTGTAATGTTGTAAGTCAAGCTGCAGATTTTACAAGGCTCAAAGCTTCCTCCTCACCACAGAATATCCTGTTTAAGTCATCCTTTTCTTCTCTTTCTTCTTAATCTTCTTTCTTTCCCTTGTTGAGTCTGTCATGCTTTGCGTATTATGAGCTATTTCAACAAATTGAAATGACCTCAATGAAAACAAGCTTAAATGGGATAAACATTTCCACAGAGAGCAACATACTCATTATTCTGCCCCCCTACTGCAAAATGAAAGAGGCATTCTCCCACCACCTTGTCATGGGGCTAATACAATGACTTGTCATTTCACCACTAAAAATAAGCAGCGGGGCAACCTTCAGTGCAAGCGTGCACATTTATTGTAATATTATTAAAAACTATTCTGCTTGCTTCTAGCCAGTTTTTACATTGTACATTGCCTACTACATGAGGACAAGGTAGAGATAAATGGCTTCATGGTTAGCACCGAAAAACTATTACAATGAGGGTCCTTCAGCACCACGGCACTGGTGTTTCAATCGCGTTTCCATGCTGATTTTTATTTGCTGAAAAATCTAAAAGATGTATTTGTGAAAAGCACTAATACTTAAAGAGAAAATATTCACAGCCAATAAAATATCAATGTCAGTCAATAGGAAATAGGGGTCAATTCCTGGTCCTGTTAAAATCCATGGGAGTTTTTCCAGTGTCTTTATTATGTGTCTGCTCAGGCTACAGGAAGCAAACCAGCTTGATTGTTTAGGTTTAAATAATATTTCAAAGGTGATTGTCATGGCTTAAATTAGGACAGATTCCTGCAACCTAACAAAGTGGCACTCTTTGTCAGTGTCTACCGTCTTGTGTTTCACAATCTAAGCACTGAGTTAAAAAATTATAAATCTCTAGCCTTTATGGTTGCAAACAAAACCTTCCAGACTTGAACTAGGTGTAGCCGACGTGGTAATGCCTGCCTAAATCTAAAAGAAAAACTTTGTTGGGGTAAACTATTCCCATTTACCTTAATGGAATGTTAACTCTGAAGCCTAATGAATGCCATTTAAATATCATTAAGTATTTAAATTGTGATCAAAGTATGCAAAAGAGAAAATGATATACTATATTATGAGAAAGTGGCATATTATTTTGGTGTCTCAGGGTATGTCTACACTACGAAATTAGGTCGAATTTATAGAAGTCGGTTTTTTAGAAATCGGTTTTATATATTCGAGTGTGTGTGTCCCCACAGAAAATGCTCTAAGTGCATTAAGTGCATTAACTCGGCAGAGTGCTTCCACAGTACCGAGGCAAGCGTCGACTTCCGGAGTGTTGCACTGTGGGTAGCTATCCCACAGTTCCCGCAGTCTCCAGAAATGAGATTCAAAAGTTTGCGGTTCTTTTCCTGTCTACCTGGCCAGTGCATCTGAGTTGAGAGTGCTGTCCAGAGCGGTCACAATAGAGCACTCTGGGATAGGTCCCGGAGGCCAATACCGTCGAATTGTGTCCACAGTACCCCAAATTCGACCCAGCAAGGCCGATTTAAGCGCTAATCCACTTGTCAGGGGTGGAGTAAGGAAATCGATTTTAAGAGCCCTTTAAGTCGAAAGAAATGGCTTCATCGTGTGGACAGGTGCAGGTTTACATCGATTTAACGCTGCTAAATTCGACCTAAAGTCCTAGTGTAGACCAGGGCTCAGTTTATCATCACAAGTGAACAGAGTTTGCCACTTACATTTTCTGATCAAAACCCCTGGTGAATAACAATTCCTCTAGCTAGCTGCTTAAGTAAGTGGGGAGAGGAAACTAAGACTGTTGTTCCAAAATTCTGGAACATTTCACAAATTTTTGAAGTGAATTTGAGGGACCAGCTAATTAATTTTAGAGGAAAAATATGATTGCCTTGCAATAGTAAGTCTGTCTTTATTTTTAAATGTAACTCATGTTACCTCAGTTTAATCCAGAGTAACTCTACATTTCTATAATTATGGTAATTATTATTTGGTTACTCTCAACAATATTTGGTTTACTGTAGAATAATGCAAAGAGAGGAGGTCAACAGTTGCCTCTGATTTTTGTGAGAGGAAAAATCTCACACATTCATATTAAAGGATCTCCAGAAATTTTATGAAAATGCAGCAGTAACTGAAATATATTTTGAGCTGTCTCTCTGCACTGAGAGCCCATTATAATGATAATTTAGCACCTGTATCACTGATTTCTGATAGTGCAATCCTGTAATCAGAGTTTGAAGCAATCACTGTAGCCGTTATAATTTAGATTATCACTTAATATATAATAGCATTGGTTCTGAGGGGTTGGATCACAGAATTTAGCATTCTCACTAAACCATGATTGCAGTACTGGATGGTACATATCAGACCTTTTTTAGTCCTGAAAGGTAGCCAGGCTTGACGGAGTTCTGTGGATTCTCCATCCTTTGGCTGTATGACACTATACAGAGGTCTGTCATGCCGTGTTTGTCACAGTCTTTCTGGTAGTTTTGTTTAAAATGGGGCCCCTTAGACACTGTTAATTGTCCTCCAGGCCATGTTTCTATATAATAGTCAGCATAATTCAGTAAATCTGGAAGTGTTACAGGAAGAAAGTTTATCAATGTGACATTCCAGGTATTTCTCATTGAGGAAATATTATAGCCAAGCACATAGTCTATTTGCCTTTCATTCTTACAATACCAAGTACAGCAACATTGGCCCCTGTTCAGAAAAGGTTTTTGGCTATGGGGGGTGTTAAAGGGCTTTCCCTCAACCCTCTCACTTCCCTGGTTCTTGCCACACAGACAGAAAGCAGCAAAAGACCAGAAGTCTGAAGCACAGACAATGCAATGTTTATTGGGGTTAGTTTCCAAGCAAGTGTATTCCGAAGCCCTTCACACCAGTCAGGCTTATCTCTATACACCAATAGAATCTGTTCCGTTCCCAGCTCTGACACCACAGAGCATTTACCCCGTTTCCTCCTTTCCAACTCTGACGCCACAGAGCATTTACCCATGTTCCCCTTCCCAGCTCTGACACCGCAGACCCTTGCCTGTGTCCCTGTTTCCCGTTTCCTATTCCCTGTTCCCGTTCCACCCCCCTTAGCAAACATGATTCCAATTTCCCTTTCACTTCTTGTTTGACCCCAGTTTATATAGTAATAGTCTCGGCGACACCTTAACTAATCATTTTACTGAAATTTAACTAACCAATCCTAACATATTGTAACAAAATTCTCTAACCAATTGTATCCCAGTACCGTAATTAACTTACACCTAGCAAAATTGATTATACAGCAAACAGAAACAATTACAGAACCAGACAGATTAACAATAGAAAAGTGGAGGCCATAAAGATAAAACAATACAGAAATGAGGGTTTCACAGCCACAACCATTGATAAGTGATTTATTGCCAGACAGGATGCTATCAAACTAAGTTTTCTTTAACCGTCTTTATCTAGTGGTTATAGGCATGATCAGGACAGGATTGTATTCTTAACAGCCCAATAGCACCTTATTTCAATGAGACTGGTTTGGAAAGTGAGGATGTGACTGTTCACTTCCCAGCTTATGGCTGCCTCTGCTGCTTAGTGAAAGGCCTTAGCCTAAGAACAAGGCCTAAGACTGTCCTAGTGAGAGAAGGCCCATACGCAGGTGGACTTGTGATTTTGATTCTTTGTTTTATACTTCTATAACTAGCTCAGTGTTAAAAATACACCTAAGTTCTTAAAGTATAGGCCTTTACAGGCAGGCCTGAATATCTATGTTCTAACTGGGGGCAAGAAAGCATTGACACAGACCAGTTGCCTTGGGCACCATTTTGCCCTGGGCAAGCTGGAGGTCTTGGGAATAGGGCAAAGGCACCTGTGGCTTTTAGCATATTTGTGCATTGGGTTGGCCATGCTGTCTGTCAGTTCTTTGGGAGTTTGTTAGGGAAGGTCAAAATATGCAGTTCTATGTCCCCTTCAAGAGTTTTCCTACAAAAGCGATGACTTTTCCCTTAGCTCATATCCTTAAGGCAAGTGTGGCTACTGCTAGAATTGTTCATACTCTCATATTTTACAGAGTAATATTTATTTAGGTATTATTGAACTATTTCTGCCCTCCAACCTGCTGCACCCAAAAGCCTATGGAGCTGGAAAGGTAGCAGGATCTGTTTGGTTCTGTTGAGGAGGGCTGAATGCAGGGTGCAGAACATGTGTATGGGAAGTATGTTCCACTTTGTGCTGCCCCAGGAATTCCATTCCCCTTAATGGTGAGATGGGAGGCTGAGAGGAGGTGAGAAGTGTAGTCAGTGAATTCAAAGCTCCCCAAATCCATGTGCCAAATCCCCATGGGTAAAGGATTGAGCAGCTACTGCAGTTCTGAAGATGTGGTAGTAGCTACAGAGCAGCTTCACTAAGGCCCAGATCCTCAAAGGTATTTAGGTGCTTTTTGAAAATACCGCTATGTGCCAAATTCTATCTCTAGGTCGTCTAAATACCTTTGAAAATCTGGCCCCAAGTGTGTAAAACAGCTTTGAAAATGGGATTTAAGATTTTTAAAAAATTTTATCCATAGTCATTACATAAAGACAAAGATCCATCATACACAGTAGACAAGCACAAAATTGCATTCTTTCCCATTTATATTTCAGAGTTTATATCCTGTCCTGTTTCTCAAATGGAGAACACAGAAAGACCGCAATGAATAATTGTTTCATAATTAAGGATCCTGTTATTTGTGGAGTTAGAAGATATTAATGTCTTATCCAATTAGTATAAACCCTTCTTTTGTAGTTTCTATTGATAAACAGCTTAAATTAGTCTTTGAGAAATGCAGGAAGGAGCTGCCTTATATGTCACTTGCTCAATACTGCAGTAGCAAACAGGGAGCAAAAATTTGTTTTATTTTTTCAACTTCATGAGATCAACCCCAAAAATAAATATCTTGCAATCTGAAATCACTTCAACAAAGCTTTGAATGCATGGTAATAATAGATCACACTTGTGCTAGTTATTCCCAGCCGGGCCCTTAGCCATATTATTTGCATTTTGTCTTTGCTCACAACTAGCCTTATGTTCTTGTTAGAGCTATAACACTTGCTGTTGCAAAGAAAGGAGGCTATCTGTATTCTCAGCATTCTGGGACAGAATAAAGGAGCAAACACTTCTGTACAAAGCTCCTTTGAGCTACTTAATTTACTTTTTGACAAAAGGGAAGATGACATTGAGCACTCAACAAAGAACAAAAGTTATTTCTTAAAACTTGAAATACAGATGATAATTCAATCATTAGGAAGAAATTCTATTGTGTTCAGGAAAACTCCACTATGCCTTATTTATTACTGACTGTGAACGTCCCACCAGTAGGGGACTTCTGTAACTGTGATGTTGGGTTTTGTTTTTTAAGCAAGCATACTTATAAAAAAATCTACTTTTAAAAAAAGCAATAACATGTGAATTCCACTCATTCCTTCCATTTAATAAAAACTAACTTGGACCAGAAACAAATAAAAGAATTATCAGCAGGGGGAAAAATTGCTCTTCTCACTATATTGAACATTTGTATCTTACCTTCATCTTTATATCTTTCTATTCCCCTGACTTCCTTTTAATAAAGATTAGGTAGCATTGACACAAAGCAGTTTAAGATAGATAGTGGCAACTAATGAAATCCCAAACTGTCTGGCTTGTCAGAGAGACACCTCAAATAGCAAATTTAGAGAAATAATGGTTACACCAGGTACCAGTACATTTAGAAGTGTTAGAAGCAGTGATGTTTCAGGAGCAATGTCTTAGTGTTGGCCACTTAATTTTGGGCTAAATTATAATGTCATGTTATCTCCAAAGGACCATTTCTAGTGACTGTACTTTAGGAATCCCATCTGTCAAGTTATTGTTGGCCCCATTTTATCAAGATACTTTAGCACCTGCCTCACTTTCCCAGAGCTGAAGAAGAGCTCTCTGTAAGCTTGAAAGCTTGTCTCACTTACCAACAGAATTTGGTCCAATAAAAGATATTACCTCATTCACCTTTGTCTCTTGCTTTAAGTATGTGAGTAGTCCCATAGTTAATGTGTGGAATGTATTGGGATGGACAATGGACTGAGGAATGGTGTCTACTTTGTTATACCTCTTTATGTCTTACCTTTTTGTAACACCCACAGTTTTGAAGGCTTTTTGGCATTTGTCCAAATAAATGGATTAGATTGTAAACTGTCTGGGTATGAATGTGTGCATACAGAGCACAGGAAATTGGTGCCTCATCCTGACTGGGGCCTCTGGGCACTCCCGTACTACAATAAAGAAAGAATAAACACTTCTTTGTTTGCTTGAAAGACATCTCTCCATTCTAGTTCACCTTGTCACTGAGGTGATGCATGGGAGCACTCTGAGGCTACATCTACACTTACAGCCCGGATCGACACTCTGAGATGGATCCACTGGCAGTTGATTTAGCGGGTCTACTGAAGACCCGCTAAATTGACAGCAGATCACTCTCCTGTCAACTCCTGTACTCTACCTCTGATGAGAAGAGTAAGGTAAGTCGACAGCAGAGTTTCTCCCATTGACCGCCCATGGTATAGACCCCCCGGTAACTTGACTTAAGGTACGTTGACTCCAGTGACGTTATTCACATATCTGGAGTTGCGTAGCGCAGGTCGATTTACCGCGCTAGTGTAGGCATAGCCTGAGATACTAGATGGCTAGGCATCAGAAGGAAATTGGATATGCCTACATGTGTAGGCTTGACATATCATATCCAGTAGAGGGCAGTATTCAGGACACAAGTCAGTAGTACGTTACATAAGATAGACATTTGTATGATATTTATCACCTGTGGTAGATGAGCATCTTATAGATTCTAGAAATAATGGATATCTCTCTCTTGTTTGTTGGTAGGTTTTTGGTTTTTTTAATAAATACTGTGGCTGAAGGAGTGAGTTGTATATGTAATTCTGAAGGTAGTGAGGTTTGTGGTCACTCTAACTTGCAGTAATGAGTTCCAGAGCTAGGAGCCAGCCATTGAGGAAGCTCTATGTGATGTGCTCATGAGCCTCTCTTTTGTGGTTTGAGAGTTCTGTTTTTCCATACAAATGTATCTATTGTGGGAGGTCGTGATCATGGAGACTACAGCAAAGTGTGAAACTGTGATCCCAGACTGCCTTCAGGAAGGCAGAACAGCTCAATGCGAAACAATGTCTACTTAATGGCCTGAAAAACAATAAAGACCCATTTTAAAACTACATGAATATAACATTTTATTTAAAAATGTTATATTTCTCTTTGATCCTTTTAAGGAAATGTACTTGGGCAGCTGTATTAAATGACACTGCTCTGGTACTGCATACTCAGCAGTTGCTTCTCTGACATAACAGGCTACAGGATTTAAATAAATGTCATCTCTACATGCTTATAGCTAATACTCATCCACAAAGCATAAGATAAGTGTTTTAAATAATTTCCCTATTGAAAATCAATAATTTGTTCACTTATTATGAGCACAGTATGTGACACAGAAAATGGAATAAAATTTGCATTACATTTCCTTCAAGGACTCTTTAAGGAGCCACAAAGAGTGCAGAGCCATTTTCTCCCCTAGATCTTTTATGAAAGATTTGAAAGACATAAGTCTTTTAAAACCACTTCCATATGCCATCTGCATGCATTTTTTATTTATCGTTAGTGTGACAGCATGGGGAACAGTGTTGTTGTGGACAATATGTGCTGTATGTGGAAATAAGCAAATAGAAGGTCTGTAACTGGGGAGATTAAACTGTAATTACTACTTTTATCTTTTTCATTCCTTAATATAATATTTTGATCTTTTTTAATGCTCTACAAAGGGTGGTATATCAGATTATTGCCAGCCTTTGAAAGGTCCATTTAGGGTCTATAATTAGGAAAAAGCAGGGAAGGCCACCACCAAAAGATTGGTTTTCTTTTTATTTGAGTTGTGGGATTATGGTTAACCTTTTCAAATGCTGGATGCTATTTTGACTGTAACACTATAAATTATATACAGCCTGATGACACTCAGAAGGATTTAATTGAAAAGTTCAGCTTCATATTGGTTTGGAAGTCTTGTAATCAAACCAGATGTTAGATCCAAAATAAATGATCACTGTTGTCAAAACACAATGGGCTGGATCATGAGGTGGAATAGGTGGCCGTGGGACTGCTGTGGGACTGCCTCTGGGAAAGCCACAGTTTTGCAGAAGGGAACATCTCACAGCCAGATGCTCTACCTTGACTGCCCCCCTTCCACATCACAATTTGTAGAAACAAACTTTCAGTCCCCTGTATGTCATGGAGAGGAACTTCCACATTGTCCGGAGGCAAGGGATATATGGCCCATTGTATCAACTGTTGGGCCAAATTCATCCTTAGAGTAACTACTGATGTTAATGGAGTTACACCATGGGGGAATCTGGCACAGTATGCACAGTATACTTCTGCTTAGCTACGTTGCTTTTGCCAGTATTGTGAAGCTTAAGTTTACCATTTTCTATTAACAAAATGGCATTTTAAAATACTGTGGTCCTGATTCTCCGTTGCCTTGCACCTTGGGTATCATTTACAGTTGTGCAAGGTGGGTGTGAAATGCTACCAAAGAAAAATGGAAGCCATCTTGACCCACTTTGCACAGATGTAAATTACCTCTGAAGGCAGAAGATGGTGGAAAATAAGGCCCTTTAAGTCTAAAATGAACGAGAGCTATGCATTTTGGGAAAAGATGAGCTATGCATACAAAGGAAACATGGAGAACCATTTGGCAACAACCATTTCTTAAGAAAAGGCTATGTGAGTAGAAGGAAAATGGTAACTATTTAATGTTTTACTGAATAAAACATCATGAAGTTTCATTCCTCAATGGAATCAGCTTGTGCGTTGACAAAAACAGTACCACTACCTACACCCCTATTGTTTACATTAGATTTTCATTTGCTGCTTCTGCACACTTGACTAAACTGACTTCACAGGTAACCTATGCATCTTCCTTTGTTCAGGCTCACTGAATGCAATTCAGCATTCATATAAACGTCATCAGAAAACTGTGGAATTCCCGTGGAATTTAATTTCTGTGGAAGAGTGCTGTGTATGAAGGTTCATAAATTGTTACGGAGAAGATCATATGTAGTGGCGTTTCTTCTGAAGGTGACGGGGATGATACGTTGTTTACTGTAAAACTGTTTAATGTGGTGGTTATTGCTTCCCCTAAACTATATATGGCCAAGATTTTCAAACGTGACTAGTGATTTTGGGTGCCTTAATTTATGGGTGCCCAATAGGAGATGCCATGAAGGGGTCTGATTTTCAGAGGTTGAGTGTTTAGCATTTTCTGAAAATCAGAATCCTTTAAAAATGCTTTGAGTTGGTCACACAAAAAACAGTGTCACCTCAAGTCACTAATGACTTTGAAAATCTAGGCCTATTTGTGATTTAGTAATTGACAATTTATCAGTGATGAAAGTTATATTAGAAGGTATATATGCTGATTTCATCTGTCCATATAATAAATTTAAAAAAAGAAAAACCATCACAAGTGCCATGGTTCTGAGCTAGCTCAGTACTTTTGTGAACAGACTGCTCAGAACCAAAGAAAATTAAACACAATCCCTAGACACGTGAGATTGTGTTAAGGATGGAATAAGAAACCTTAACTCCGTAGTTCCTGGCTTTTGTTGGATTATTTTTACACAGCTTTTGTGTTTAAAGAGGATTATAGCACATATGGTCAATAAGATCACACAGTCTTTTCAGACCCTTGTAATACCTAGAGGTGCAACAAAATGAGTTAAGGGTGGACTGAAAAGCTGCATCTCTCAGTTTCCTGACTTTTGTAGGTTTAAATGAGAACCTGTTACAATTTTAACAATGTCCTTCCCATTATTTTTAACATGAATGGAAAAAGAGGCGGGGAAAACCCCACAAAAAAGAATAAAGAAAATCTGATATTGAAAGGCCATGATCTGATTTCAATGGCAATCATTCTTCAGTTCTTCCATGGTGATCATAAGAGACCCTTCAGAGCTATTATGATCTTGGTTGAAGTTCATGAGACACTGCCATTTAATTTCACTGAGATCTTAATGGAACCATTATGGTTCTTCCACTGTAATCATACTCATAGGTTCTAAAGTCATCATGGTGTATTGTGCCAATACATACTACTAAGGAAATCCTTCATGCACAGATCATTGACATGATGGACTATAATGGCTTTCGGAGTGCTTCTATAGTCTATTGTATCAATGCCTACTGAGGCTGACTCTAATACACTGATCCAAGCATATAGGGTAATTCTACGTATTAAAAATCCTCATGAAATTTTTGATGGTAAGCAATCATTTTGTATGCACTGTTCATCTTATTTATAGTGCAAAAGTGATTAGTATAAACTAGGGACAGATACAACGGTCACATTTTCACTTAAAACAATTAAACGGTCTTTTTGTACTGGACTCTGAAAACCATCTAAAACCAACATTTTTATTTTTTTCCCTCCCTCCTCTAATTTAAAAACAGAGAAAGAATAGGACAAAAATGGTGCTACCTCTTGTAGACACATCTCACTATTGTCTAATTTATATGCAGTATCTAGAAATTACAGTAATAGGCATTTTAAAATTGCAGATTAGATTAAATGGGATTAAATTAGAAACATAGGAATATCCATACCATCCATTGGGCTATCCAGTCCAGTATCCCATCTCCTACTGTCACCAGTAGTAGAGGACTCAGTGGAACAAGAAAGAAACGCTGCAGCTGGCAGTTATGGAATAACCTGCCTATGAGGAAATTTCTTCCTAACACCTATTAGTCAGTTGTTTTATCCCCTCGAGCATAAAGGTCATTATCCCATCCAAACTTTTTTTTCCTTTATTTTTATGACAGTGTGGAACAGAACAAAGGGAGTGGCCATCATGAGAAATTCCCTAGCTACCACCTGAGCTGGAACAAAGGCTGTACTGGGGAAAGGATTGTGCCGAGACTAGGAAGGTGTCCAGTCTGTGAAATAAAGTTATTGAAACATCTCTGAGGGTGAGAGGGATGTGCGAGCCGAGAGATGTGCTGGCCACCGCTTCCCACAGCCCCCATTGGCCTGGAATGGCGAACCATGGCCAGTGGGAGCTGCGATCGGCTGAACCTGTGGATGCTGTAGGTAAACAAACCATCCTGGTCCACCAGCAGATTTTCCTGATGGGCCACGTGCCAAAGGTTGCCGATCTCTGCACTATACCATTAAAAAAAATCAGTGTGGACAAGCCCTCAGGCAACATTTGCTCCTCTTGACCATTAACCTTAAAACATAGCAGGCAGGTGGAGAATAGTGGCAGTTGTGCACTCATGTCTACATTGCAGCTCCTGTACAAGGATAGAAATGCAGATTGTCTTCATAAGGTCATGATCTTGATACACTGACGTCAACTGGGTGTGTTGCTGTGTTGCTTTTTATTTTAATGAGAGCAGGATCTTACCTATACAGCAATGCATGACTAGTTCAGGGCCTCAAAATTTGAGTGAAGCTAATATCTAGATATTTAAATGAAATACTGAAAGGAAATTTTACATGCGCACACACACACACACACACCACCCAAAGCATGATTCCAGTCATGCAACTGTCGATGACTGAAACTCATAACTAATTGATTACCTAAAATTTACTTGCTAAAATTCCTTTGGAGATTCAGATTAGCAGATTGCATAAGTGTATAGAGAGAGAGAAAAAGAGAGAGAGAGAGAGTTACCATAGCAGTTTAAGACAATAAATATGAAAATATAAATGGTATAATCCACATTAATCTGTCTGGTGTATATGTAGACCAAACACTAACCCTCCCCCACAAAACAAAAAATCTTCAACAAATTAAACCAAAAGGCAAAATTAAACTTTAACAAAACTTGACCAAATGCTGAACAAAATAAATGTCTTGGCCTGTCCCTTGATGTGTCGCTAATTTTGGCTGTGGTAGATGCACCAAGGGGGAACAAATTTCAAAGGCCTCAGATGGAAAGTCCTGCTACCAGTTTTACCTTAGGAAGTTCCCTGCCTTGCCTCACAGAGTTTTACCTTGGGAATTGAGAACAAGAGCATTCCAGTGCTCTCAAGTGCTGTAACAAGCACCTATATGGGTCCCAGACCATCTGGTGCTTTAAAAACACCGAACAACAAGCAGCTGAACTGCACCCAGAAATTAATAGAAAGACAGTACAGAGATTTATGTACCCATTCATGGTGTGTGCGAATGGTTGTCTGTTGCACTTTCTGATGTAGCCCTAAGCAGAGGATGAGCGTTGGCTTCCTGGAAGTGTTAAGAAGCATTATGAACTACCTCTGCTATGGGATGATCTAGGAGTACCAGTACATCTAATAGGAGCTCCGGGAACTTTTGGCTAAAGATGAACATATACCTTGAGAGAAATGTGTATAGCCACATAGTTCCAGATCAACACTGTCCTCAATCAACTAGCAACACTCTGTCTTGTCAGTAAGTCACATCCAGTTTGCTTTCATCCAGGTCACTGTCTCACCCAGATATTGTGAACATAATGAAACACTAGAATTGGAATATGTTGAAAAGAAAATGTAAGGCTGAGTATCTCAGCATGCTGATGATACTGTAGTGCCCAGCGTCTCTCAATCTCACACACATATTAAACACGACAGGTGACAAGATGGAAAGCTGCTAGACCCTGCGTGTAAGACTTCTTGGCTTAGATAATCAGTTGTCCTACACTACCCTCTGGGATGTCTCTGAACAGAGGGGGAAAGTAATAAGAACATGGAAGAGAATAGCTCCACTTTCTCTGCTAAATGCCAGAGGGAAAGCTCCCTCTCCCTTGCTTGGGAGGAAAGGACTTGCCCTGCAGGGGAATTTGATATGTGAGTAGCATCAAAATCTTGTGCCTGACTGGGAAGTTTCTGGCCCTTCTAATCTTCCCACCCACAGATTGAGAAGCAGCAGCTGATGATGGGAGATGAATAAACTAGGGGTTCTCTATATGCCTCTGAGGGAGGATATATTAATCTATTAACTCCTCCTTTCCCGCTCTTGTGTGACAGAGACCACAATGCCAGCTTTCCTTTTTTGTTGGGGGGAAAGACCAGAGCTATGCAACCAGATTTTCACTGAAAGCTGTATTTTGGAATGTCTTTAAAGCTCCTGAAAATTCAACCTGAGTATTTAAAAATGTCCTGAGGAAGAACTGCTGGCTACTCCTACACGTTTTCTTTGTTTTTTTCATTACTTTACATTCCCCATTGAGCTTAAATAACAGCATTTATAAGAATGGGGATGCAGAGCACCAGGAATGTGCCCACTACCTACCTCCACAGGCTGTGCACAAATACATCCATACAATACACACACAAACACACACACACACACATTTGTTTCACTGGCTTGCATGGGGACAGGACATTTTTTAGATACATTTTATTCTTGTTTCTCCAGTCCCATTTTCACATAACGTCAAGACCTCTAATGACAGACACCAAAATTGTCTCCTGCTCTGATTCTGATCTGCTTTAACCACTAGCTCTGAGACGAAGGAAAGAACCCCTGTGCTTTCAGCCCCAAAGCTCCCACAAGCAAGTCAGCAGTGTTCCATGGTCAATTCTATTAGGTCTAATAACACCAGCCCGGGGGATGTGTCTGGCTTCATTACTGGAGACCATCAACAATCTGCATGAAGATAGCTTCAGCTCCATACCCAGGTTACAACCAGATTGGCATCTCTGGCATCAAACTGTTGCTGAGCTACTCCATCACCACTGAGCTTACACAGCTGAGGAGGCAAGATGTCAGGGGCAATTGATCAGTAAGAATAGAATTGTCTTTGGTTTTACGACCTATCAGAGGAACAAGACTAAAAAGCAATGACACAAAGATAATTGTGGAGTTTGGTAAGCAGTAGAGAGGGTTAAACACACAGGGGCCATACTTGCCTGTATTGAGGAAAAAAATCATATTATATAAATGCAGAGTTACTTTTCTAACAAGGATGTGGCCCACATTTTTCATTCAGACACACATGTCAAACTCCCAGTGACAATAATTTTCATAGCACGATATCATCAATAATTATTATTGTATTTATTTTGTTGTTGCAGGAATCCTGTCAAGCATTGTGGGTAGGCACTTTTCAAATAACAAGAGATGAAGAAGTCAGTCCCCATCCTAGAGAACTTACAGTCCACAGGTCAGACCGGAAACAATGTGGATGAAGCAGAGAAATGATACTTTACAGTGTAAGGATGAATGGTGCACCAAAAGTTTTAAATCCCAGACATACGGGGTATTCCGAGGCTGATCAAGGTGGAGCTTTCTAGCACAAGATGTTGCCTGGATGCCTATATTAGCCTACAGACTACACCTTTTCTAAATAATACATCAATAAAAGTATAATAGGGGGCTCTTGTGAAAGTGCCCTAGAACTTTGGGCTTGATTCTCCACTGTCTAGGAACACTATGGTAAGGAACCTTTCATCTGAGGACATCAGTACATTACAAATAATAGTTAATTAACCCGCACAAACCCCCATGAGGTAAGAAAGTAGTATCCTCCCTATATTGCAGCTGGAGAAACTGATACTGAGTAATTTTGTATGCCTCAGTTTTGGGGTGCTAAAATTCAGGGTCTGATTTTCAAAGGTGATGAACACCCACAGCTGTACCTGAAGATAACAATGAATCCAGAAGTTTGTGGCAGAACCAAGAATATGTTGCCTATTTTCTGTCAATATTGCAAGGGAGGGTTTTTTTTTTTCAAAATACACTGCAATGCACTTTACATGTTTGATATTAGAACTTGGCTTTTATAGTGAAAGATTCTTTTTAACACATTATGTTCTGTGTTTGATAGTTTCCTTTGTGCTGCCTGGAAGGAATTGCCAGCCTAAAAATCTTTATTTACTAGTCTTTCACTAGCAGGCTACTTTTTATGTCTTCTTTTCTAGTATGATTAATAGTTTACATTTGAATTTTTTTGGCGGCTTCAAGCAATAGTCATGGCAACCCCTTTAACAATTCCCTTATACATCTCCTGACATAACATGCATATTTGTGTTTGATCCATTTCCCTTACGGCTGGTCAGTGGATATAATGTGTAGGTGTAGTTTCTCTTTATATTGTACTATCATTACTGGGTTCACTTCTTTTGGGGGGGTAGAAGCCTCTGCCTGTCTAGCAGTCTGAGTTAGACTCAAGGGAAAGGAATATTTTTCAGACTCCAGACCTAGGCATTCACTCAAATAACAAGAATTTAAAAAAAAAGATTTCCCTTTCTTTGGGCTTTTTATTAATACTTGTTCTGCCACATGAGTATTATTGCTGATCTAATTGGCCCAACCATTGTTCCACTGTTTTACAGATCATGGCTTTATCATGACACTAAAAGAGCTGAGTATTGATGGCCTTCAGAGCTGGGACTCTTAGAAAAAAGCAGTGAGTCTTGAAAAACTGAAGTATTGAAAGGAAAAAATTCAAATCCTTCCAGAGGTCACTCTAGTGATGAATTAGGCAGCTGCCTTGAGTGGCAGATTTGGCCCAGCCACCCCTCCATCATGATAGAGCAGGGGTTCCCAAACTTGGTTCGCGGCTTGTTCAGGGTAAGCCTCTGGCCAGCCGAGAGACGCTTTGTTTACCTGAGCGTCTTCAGGTACGGCCACTTGCAGCTCCCAGTGGCCATGGTTCATCATTCCTGGCTAATGGGAGCTGAGGGAAGCGGTGGCCCGGCCCACGCCGCTTCCCACAGCTCCCATTGGCCAGGAACGGTGAACTGTGGCCACTGGGAGTTGCAAGCGGCCATTCCTGCAGACGCTCAGGTAAACAAAGTGTCTTGCGGCCCACCAGGGGCTTGGTTTGCGGCTTGTTCAGGGTAAGCCCCTGGCAGGCCGTGAGACACTTTGTTTATCTGAGCGTCCGCAGGAATGGCCGCTTGCAGCTCCCAGTGGCCACAGTTCGCCGTCCCTGGCCAATGGGAGCTGTGGGAAGCGGTGTGGGCTGGGCCACCGCTTCCCTTAGCTCCCATTAGCCGGGAATGATGAACCATGGCCACTGGGAGCTGCAAGCGGCCGTACCTGAAGACGCTCAGGTAAACAAAGCGTCTCTCGGCTGGCCAGAGGCTTACCCTGAACAAGCCGCGAACCAAGTTTGGGAACCCCTGTGATAGAGGGAGGCTAAGCCAGATCTGAGTGGCAGTGTGAACCAGTGCACTGGGTTGCAATGCCACTCTGTGAAATTTGGCCCAGGTGCCCTCCATCACAATAGAGGAGTGGCTGAGCCAAATTTGCTGCCGCAGGCCTGTGAATAGGGGGTTGGAATGATGATGTCATACTTAGGGTAGCAGATTGTCTCGAGCGGCCTCTGAATCCCTCCTATTCCAAATCCCATTGTGTCAGCACAATTTACAGGTGTTTTCTCTTGCAAAACTGGACTGGAGTGGCCTAATGGCATTAGAGTTCAATTAAACATTAGCAATTAAGATAAAAGCTAATTGTTGCATTTTGAATTTTGTTTATAAAAAGTATTTCAATACCTTTTATGTTCAGGATGTTCAGGCGCTTTTGAAAATCTTATTAGGTGCCTATCTGCATCTTTAGGTGACTAAACTCCTTTAAAAATGTGGCCCCAGGGGCCCAGTGCCATTCTCCTTACTCATGTGACCACAACAGACATTCTGGTATTACAGTAAGAGGGCCAATATAATGGCTCAATCCAAAACCAATTATTATTGACTTCAGTGGGCTTTGGATCAAGGCCAAAGGACATAAATAGATAGTTAGTTGAGTCATTCCATTAATTTCACTGGGATGACCGATATGAGTAAGAGCTGCAGGACTAGAACCCTAATTTGCACAGAAAATGTCTTTACTCTTTTTCTAAATAAGACAGTATTAGTAAAAGAATACAAAGACTTTTTTTTCATTTTGGATTTGCCTTAAAGACATGTTGACTGTAATAATAATAGCAGCACTCATCATTCTGTTATAATTAAAGGATTTATACTTTATCCATAAACATTCACTTCAGGAAAAGTTATGTCTTAAAGGGTCTTATCAGTGATGGATTAATCTTTCCTGTTGTCCTGAGACTAAAAATATTTAGAGATATTTAAAAATACTGAGACTAAAAATATTTCCCCCCTATCTTGAATGACCTAAGGATTGGAATTTTTAAAATTGCCCCTATCTGCTGTAGGTTGCCTATTGAAGCTAGTAAAATTATTCGTTATGAATAATTTACCCAAATAACTCAGCCCTTTTTTCTCTTCACAAACTATCTGCAAACAATAGGTTGAGATTTTCATTAATTTGTTGGTGTGAGGACTTAGGCAGCTTTGCACATGCATACGGGCAAAAATGTAGGCACCATGGGGATTGTTTGGTAGCAGCTGAGTGGTGATTTTGTGAGTGACCCTGAGCCTAAATGTTGGACTTAGGTGCTTAAAGTGGCAGTTAGGTGTCTGTGTCCGCATGTGAATATAGCTTTGTGGCTTTAAGAAAAACAGTAACCAGTTTTAGATTATTGATAAAACCATGAGAATGGGCTACAAGCTTCTGCTTTCTGCAAATATTCTTCCAAATAAAAATTTGCTCCCTTCGAGATTTGTGACCAAAGCCTCGATCTTGCCAAGGATTATGCACATGCTCACATTTATATAATAAATCTTTAAATACCTTAAGAGGTTTTCCATGATCCCTTGTGGATGTTTATAAGGGGTCATGTTTATAAGGGGTCATGAAATTGTCTACAGTGCGTAGCACAATAGGTGTTCTCGGCTATTCCCTAGGCCAGGGATCGGCAAGCTTTGGCATGCAGCCCGCCATGGTAAGCCCCCTGGGGGGCCGGGACAGTTTGTTTACCTGCCATGTCCGCAGGTTCGCCCGATCGCGGCTCCCACTGGCCGTGGTTTGCCACTCCAGGCCAATGGGAGCTGTGGGAAGCAGTGGCCAGCACATCCCTCGGCCCGCGCCATTTCCCGCAGCCCCCATTGGCCTGGAGTGGCGAACCGTGTCCAGTGGGAGCTGTGATCGGCTGAACCTGCGGACGCGACAAGTAAACAAACCAGCCCGCCCGCCAGGGGGCTTACCCTGGCAGGCCGCGTGCCAAAGCTTGCCAATCCCTCCCCTAGGCACTACCATAATAAATATGAAAAATAATAATAATGCACATAAAGTGATGTCAAATGTACAATACAAATAAACCAGAAAATCCTGTTGTTTTTTTCAGAGTTTTCAGAGTTTCAGAGTTTTTTTCAGAGTTTTTTTTTCAGGGTTTGTTAACTACTTCCAGTTTTAGCCATCTGAAGTATGGTGTTCCTTTGAACTAGAGGTGGTCAGGAAATGGTTGGTTTGGTTTGGTTTGTCTTGTTTTGTTTGGTTTTTCACAGAGTTTTGCTGGGTTTTTTTGCAATGAAAAAAAAATTTTTTTTGAGGGAAGCAGATGCAGATGAAAAGCCAATTTTCCATTTAAAAAGAAAGTTTGATTGAATTTTTTGACCAGCCCTACTTTTAATTAGAGTAGGTTAAAAAAATCAGACAAAGTATAATTTTCAAATTTATGTGTCCTTTAAAATGTTTTCCTAACATATTTTGTATGTAATCAATTGCTGTAAAGGCAGCAAGGATGGTGTACGATCAGTAATATGGTGGGTTCTGGTACATGAGACAAGCTTTTTTGGCAGATGTGGTCCAACCAATGAAAAGGTTTGAAAATTCCTAACTGAAAATGTTTCACTCACTGTGGGTCCCATCCAACATTCAGTATTCACCACTCTGCATTAATTGTGTTACTTTGGTACCTGCTGTTATAAAGATAAGAAGCTATGTACCTGAGAAGTGAATGTTATATTTTTAATGATGCCATTTCTACAAAAGAAGGAAGTATGTTATCTAGTGGTTAGAGCAGGGAGTCTGGACTCTTGAATTTTATTCCTGGCTTTGCCATTGACTCGCTGGTTTGATCTTGTTTAAACATTTGGACCTCAGTTAACCCAGATGCAAAAATTGATATTATAATTATATACAGCATAGGTATGTTCTCGCGATTTAAGGTGTGAAGTGAATGGTTGCAAAATTTTTAGACTCATAGATATGAGGAACTATACCTATAATGCTTGTGCTGTTAAAAATGCTTGTGAGCTTTGATATAAAAATGTTTGGCAAACAACTGGCCTGGGATTATTTTTGAGTAATGATTTTTCATGTGTGTGTATATATACGGGGGGAAAAGGCCTCTAGAGAAAAGAATGTAGCCCTAATGTGAGGTTTAAGAAATCCCTAATTGCAATGAGCCTTAAATATAATTTCCAAAGTACTTTAAGTATAAACATGTCAATATTGTGCGTTTCTTTGTATATATGACATTTTTCATAGAGTACTAGGACACAGTCAACTCTGTCGGTCAAAGGCTAATTGTTGTCTAGCTATTATTTACCATTGCTGCCATATCTGCTGAACCCTCCAGAGCAGCTCTGCCATACAGTACTTTGTATTTTTATAAGGAGAGCATTCTGCGCAGAAAGGAGGAGATAGAAATGGTCTCTCTCCTTGGAAATTTGCATGTTTAATGTTAGCAACAAAGAAAGTAAATGCACATTCACCGTGTGCACCGTTCATGAAGTGATGAGGACAATAAGAGCCTCAGAGGGAATGATTGTTTCTCAACAAGGAGCTCATGCATTTCAAATTGCTCAGCACCTGGGCTTGAAATAAGTCCATGCTCCTGTTGGTTAATGCTGTTGCACAGTAGTACTGGCAACAAGACTGACAGCTTGAAGGGTTATTCTCAAATATCATACAGCACGTTTACAATACATTTGCTTTGGCAATACTCGTATCCTTTGTGATTGCAAGATGAGGGGTATCTTCTTTGAATTCCACACCTATCCCCAAAGTTCATTGTCTGTACTCAGAGAGAGGATAACCAGACATGCCTTTTTTTTCCTGCGTGTTGCTTTCCTGTTGACTTCACATCTGTTTTTTACGTCGTCTGTAAATGGGCATCCGTTGCGTTAGCTTACAATGCTTAATTTACATCCCAACAGAGAGGTGTGAATAAACATTGCTTGGCTATCAGAAAACCAGTTTCTTCACCTCTGCTGGTGACTCATACCTTGATACAAACTTTAAGAAAATATTTTCAGTATATATGCATAACTCCTTCCATAATAGCTGTACATACATTTCACAATGATATTAATATCCATTGTGACCCCAACTTCCATTTAAGACCTCCCAAGACATTATTTGGTGAACCAGAATGTATGTATCAAAATCAGGACATTCCTCTAATCCCCTTGACAGTTGGTATTAAGGTATTCTTGAGCCACAGTTAGACAATCAGGTGTACCATCCGTATGTTGATGAAGCGAATAGCACTTCAAGTAGGGCACCTTCTAAATTATCTGTGCAACTCTTACTCACACACAGGTGTTATTTCACCCAGTTGTATATGTAGCTTCATAAATAACTTTTAAGATACAAAGAGAGGACTCACAACTACAGCATTTTCAAATTCTAGGAGAAATGAAAGAGTAACAAGATGGACAGTCAGATTGTTCTTTACTTGATAACTATTTGTCTATCTAATAGCAGTAATGTGCGTGGTCATACGAGCTGTGCTTCGCTCAGATTTGGGAGTCCTGAATCCTGAATTCTGTTCAGTGTACTCTGTCACTGACTTTGAACGTGTCACTTAATGTTTCTGTGCTTTGGCTACCCCCTTGGTAAAACAGAGAGAATAACTTTTCCCAAGTTTGTGAAACACTTGGAGATCTATAGATGAAAAGCACGATAGGAATAGAAAGCTTTTATTTAATTTGTTATTTATTTATTTATTATAAACAGCTAGCAGGTCCGACTAATGCTGCAGCATTTTTTAATATTCATCACCATATTGTAAACATCTTTTCCTTCAACTATTTGTAGGTTTCATAAACAGTTTATTTTGTAGAATAGTGTCAATAACAGGCATAATGCTAAAAGTAGTACAATACTGTATTATCTCAAATTGTGATTAGAATGAAAGTGGTTTTTTAAAAAAAATCTTATTGTGAAGACATAACCCTTTGATTTCTCTCTTTGTTATCTTTGTGTGGGGGAGGGGGCGGGGGAGGGGGCAGGGAAGAGTCCTGTTTTTCTCAGTGCCTCAGCTAGATGAACTGTACTTTGTCAGATTATTGACAGCCATCTTGTCTTTGGTCTTTCAATTTTGAGGTCAGAGCATTAACACATTTGCATTATAGAAAGAAAGAAAACTTGTTGGGAATCCCAATATATATTTTATCTGGTTTAAAGCCTTAATCCTGGATTCTGAGTGCTGGGTGATTGTAAGAGTATTAATACAGATTTATATAAAATGGCTCGATGGTGCATGTGTCAGCACTTTCCACTGACATCAGAGAGTTAAATTAAAAAGGTAGATCAGGGTTAACAGGGTCTAAATGCTAGAGCCTTGGGACGACCAGATGGCTACTGGACACTCCTGTATTACTTTCTCAGTTGTTCTGGAGATAGCTTTTAATGCAGACATCACGTACTTTCATTTTTAATGATGAGGAGCTAGAGAGACGGTTCCAGAGTTTTAGAATTTTTTTAATGATTTATTTCAGCAAATATTCATTGCAACCAGCCCACCCTGAACAGCGGCTACTATTCTTCCTTCCTCCTCAAGACAAACCTCTACTACATGCCTGTAAGAAATTGGGGGCAGCTAATAGTAGGCACTTACTTTATTTATTCATTATAACAGAAACAATGGCAAAAGTGTGTGTGTGTATGTGATGTTTATATATTTGATTGCATCCCTTTTCCCAGCCTTCAGATGAACAGTACTACTGTACTCAGTAGGACTGTTCATGCTCATAAATGTTTGGAAGATCAAGGCCTTAATTCAAAGCTCTTTCAAGGCAAAGGCTGTGCTCTTCCTAAGTATCAGTACAGCACATAGAGCAAAAGGGTGTGCTGGTGACGGATGCTACTGTGATAATATAACATAATATAAAAAAGACAAGGTGGGTGAGGTAATATCTTCTACTGAACCAACTTCTGTAATGTCAATAAAATATATTACCTCACGCACCTTGTCTCTCTTATGTCCGGGGACTAACATGGCTACAAGAGCACTGCAAACATAATATAAAAAGTTATTCAGAATATCGTTGAGTTCTTGGTGATAATTTCTAACGGAAGAAATACATTTGAAAAAGGAGATTTTATTCTAGTTTGATCCCAGCCCCTGTTGTAAACTCTGGCTGTCACTTGGGGAAAATACAATAATTCATGCCTCAGAAATCAATTTATTTGTATTGAGGGAAAAAGCCACTGACATATTCCACCCTTGTGCCTACACCTGCAAAGACTTATTCACATGAGTAAAAGTTGCAGGATCTGGTCCCTTATTTGAACCATGTACTCAGAGTTAAAGTTCCATGCCAATCCAAGTGTCCATGAAACAAGATTTCTTTTTAAGTAAAATCCTGCAATATGCTGACCCTCACAATCATAATACAAGGATGTTTCTTCATTTTCAGCCCGTTCTCTGTTCAGCTTATGAAGGAAGCCAGAATCGATCAAAGTAGGTGTGATCACACAATAAAAATACATGCTGGAGATTGCACCAATTTCTCTTCTTCACATAAAAGTTTGGGTCCTAGGAACATAATGTAATTTACAGTCCTGAACTGTGATGCCATTACAAGGCTTCCACAGAATTTCCTTAAGAACAAACAGATGAGATCACTATACAATATTAAATGTTACCGTGTATAAAGCATTAACCATACAATATTTTTTGTTGTTTTCTCGGTGGATCATATGGTGTCTAATCATTAATAAAGTCAATTTTAATGGTTGCCTATATGTTGCAGATCTTTACTTTATTAGCACAGATGATTTCATTAATATTTTCATTAAGAAGGGCTGGATAATTTGTCTCAGGAGCCCAGCTTCACTTTATGTATTGTTAACAAGATACCACACTTGAATACATATCTGTTGCCAGGTCCACATATAGATTATAAATTTGGTTTTAAGAAAGATGGGACTTTAACTGCATTGCAGGGAAAAACTAATATTTCCTGCCTCACAATCCAAGTATTTCACTCTATTGTTCTCATGAAAGGTCAGCCCTGGAATGTCACATCTGTTAGGAAGCCCATGACCCCTTTTAGCAAACACTGACTAGTAAGATGGAAGTGGAAAGACTAAAGAATGCCTTCCATGATTATCCAAAATAGATTTTTTTTTAAAGTGCTCCAACTGCTGAGCTCCCTAAGGCATGCATGTTAAATACACAGATATAAATAGAAGGCTTAGCATTTAGAAAATCTCAGGAAGTACTTCCAAATCAATCCCCAATGCCTCTTCTGGTTTCTTTCCTTTTTTGTTGTGTTGTGTATTGTTTTATTTCTTTTCCTTTCATTCTTTGGAATCTTGCAGAAACAAAAGAAGAAGCATTTATGTGAATACCAGCAGCACCGGGACTCTCACTGACAAAATAAACTATGTTAAAGTTATCCCTCCAGAATTCTTTTAAGTGTTTTTTACCTTCTGTTTGTGAATAATAATACGCTATGCTAAAGATGATTGAAAAATAGAATTTCTACCCCATGGGGAATTCTGATATTTTGACATTTGTTTTGATCCAGAATCGGGATGAAAAGTCTAAATATTGAAATGTTTTGCAGAGCAAAAAGTTCAGAAGAATTTTGGCCTGGAACTGTCAGACTATTTAGTTTTGTATCAATGTCAGTCTCTGTGTCAACCTACTGGGAGGTATAGTTCAAGGTCCTTCATGCCCCCGTCTCTTATGGGTCTTGCTCCTGGACAGACTACGTCTTTCATGATGCACCATGGTCTCTCACTGCTCAGGATGCACGGTAGTGGCTCAGCCATCGGGAGATCGCTTCACTAACACTAATTGATTAAGTCTCACATTAAACATCTGTGTGTGTGAGGTAGCTGTGGCTAGTATTATTATTCCTATTTCACAGATGGGAACACTGAGGGACAAAGTGCATAGGGCAAAATACTTAAGCAGGTGTTAAACATTAACCACATGATTAGTTACCTTCAAATTAAGCATGTGTTTAAGTGCTGTGCTGGATTGAGGCCAAAGTGACTTGTCAAAGATCCCTAATGAAGTCATTGTCAGAGCCCAGGATCTGAATACATATCTCCTGACTCCCAAGCTCATACAAGTTTATTTTAAGAGGATGAGGCGCACTTATGAGAGAAGCTGTGATTATAGGAGACAGGTCACGGAGTGGGAAAGACTGAACTCTTAGAATCATAGAATCATAGAATATTAGGGTTGAAAGGGACCTCAAGAGGTCATCTAGTCCAACCCTCTGCTCAAAGCAGGACCAAGCCCCAATTTTTGCCCTTTTGCCCCAGATCCCTAAATCCACTGAGCTATCCCTCTCCCACTATCACTGGAAAACTTGACTCAGAATTGAATAAGAATGTTCTTTTTCCTCCCACAAGGAGTGGAAGTTAAGAAGGCTAGAGACTGATTTTACACAAGAGAATATTTACAAAAGAGCATCCAGAAGCAGAATTTCTTCCCCCTTCCTTAACTTCCCCCTCCCCTGCCTGCATCTTAACATGAATCACAGAGCTGAAACTGTGTTTATTTCAGCTGGTTTCCCATTGTCAGAGTCAAAATCACTGCCCCTGTTTTCGATGTCCAAAAGCTTTGTCAGGAAAACAACATCTCTTATGCTTGCCTTTCTTTAAAAGCATGAAAATATTTTGTCTGTAAATCAAGATAAAGGAGGTCTTATGATAAATTAAAAGTCTTCTGCATTTTACCAAAGAGTTCTGACAGTTAGACATTATGAGTTCCAGAGCTTGAATATGAGTTCCATGAACAAGAATGCATTGCTCTCCTAGGTGACAAAACCTGTCAAGGAGAAAGCCATTTACTATATACTTGTCAAACTCCAATCTTGCACAGTGGAACATGGTTTAAAATCCCATTCTTTGCTGATTTCTATGAGTTTTATATCAATTGTACTTTTTTATACATTTTAAGAGAGTAGCAGCATGGGTAGGTAATACAAAAAGTCTCACAGAGCATCATTTTTTATTTCAACTAGACCCTAAATTTACTGAGCTGTTATCTGTTAAAGTGCTTTGCATTTTCACTTTTTGTTAAAACTATTCCCTTCACCATTATATTCGTTAATAATAAACAAAACACTTGACCCCAAGAAACTCACTGAAATTATTATTACTTATTGCTTAGTTCTGCCTTGAGTGCAGGGGACTAGGCTAGATGACCTATTGAGGTCCTTTCCAGTTCTACACTTGTGTGATTCTATGTCTTATAGATGCTTATTATTTCTGTTATCTTTAATTGCTTGTGTTGATTTGCTAGTACAGAATTCATGCTATACATGCTAATGAGAAACTATGTTCTTACTACATGTCTCTGTATCTTGAGAATGAAAACCCAGGTGCCTTTGTCAGCTCTAGACTCTTGATGTCATTGGAATATGTAGGAGAGAATTGCTGCTGACTGCAAAAATTTAAGTGCACACAGTTCAGTAGCATTCTTTCCTGAAAAAGAAGAGAAAATTATTGTAGAGACACACCTCCTTGCATATAATGCAGTTAAGATGATATGATTTGACGTAAGGCTTTGTGCTTAATGTATCTACCTTTATCTGTACTTCAGCCTGAAGCAGCTGGAGCAATAACTTTGTCATATTAAATCCTTACAGAGGGAAAAGTTTCCTTTGGTTTAGCTGTATTAAATTTCAGGTTACAAATAAGACCTTTGCTCTAAACTATAGTTTTTACTCTCAACATGATCCTACTGCAGTTTGAACAGTCTATATCGGATTTCTGTTTCAGATGACATTGTGTATCTTTCACATCACATGGCTTCTTTGTGACCAGAACCAGACTACCTATCTTTTTAAATTTTTTATTGAGTACATTGTTCACTAATCCAGCAAAGCTGAAAGTACTGAGCTAATTAACCTGGCTGTACCTGAGCCCACATTTAACCTTAGATATCTGAGATGGAAGTAGTCTATGAAGTCATCTGTACATCTGTCAGGGAAGGATGGTTTTCTACAGTGTGTTTGCAGTGTGTTGCTAAGTCTCCTCTGTTTTTCTACCTTCTAAGTAACATTAAAAGAGCATTAAAAATACATTAACTATTTTTCTAATAGTAATTTTCCACATAAGCAACTGCTATCTTGGCTACAGGGCCATCATGCAAATGGGACAGTAGGGTATGCGTACATTAAAGTTGCTTAGTGATATGAAAAGTTAGATTTTTGTTTAAAGCAATGGTACTCAAATGGTCATTTTTTCACAATGTGGACCACAATTTAATAGAGAGATTATCTTTTGGCCAGCTAGATCCCTCCCATTCTCAATTGTATGGACCAACTTCCCTCCCACTTGTAATCACTTAGTATCCGTAGGGCAACTACAACAAGTGCTGACATACAAAAGTAAGATTGGGAAAGAATTGCATATATGTTTAGCTTCTTTTACTGCTATTTAGCCAGCAAAATCAAGGAGAAGAGGATCGAGGATCTCTACTGATCCACCACTAAGGGACATGCTGGCCATATGACACTCCTCATGGTTTGATGCCCATCTCATCTTGTGGAAACCGATCCGTGAGGTCCAGTTCCACAGAATCAAATAGGGGTGAAAAGAGAGGACAGTGTGGAGAGGTTTGCACAACTTTCTCCTCTGCCCAAACTGGTGGAAGAGATCACCATGAGTGTATATAGCCTGAGGCTATAATAACTGTCGCCATTCTCCCTTCTACATTATAAAATGCCCTTTGGGAGGAGTTTTGGGTCTAGCTGTGGTTGGTGAAAACCCTGAGAGTATAGTGCAGAAGTAGGGCTTTGCCAGAGCCAGCAGGAGACATGCAGCTGGAGCCATTTTCCTTCTGCATGAATCTGTGTTTCGAAGGAACAGAATTCCCAGATTATTCCCCAGAGAGGTGGCAACTCGGCCTCCATATATGGAAAGAGGCCTTACAATTATCATTATAAAATTGCTGCTCTTCTTCAATAGAAGAGGAAACAAATAAGTCTTCTAAGCCATGAAAATAACAAAACAAACAACAAAACAGTTGAGGGATCCTTTCCCTCTTTTTTGAAATAAACACCTAACTTAAAGGGTCACTCTGATATTTTATCAAAATCTGCTTACCTATGTGTGTAGGTTGTAGGTTGAGATATCTAAGCATCAAGGGGCTGAGTCTGTGTATGACAATTTGGAGCTAAGAAAAGGGCTTTATTATAGAGCTTAAAACCTCTGACAATGGGAATTAATAAAGCAAGTGCTGACTGACTATTATCCAGTGCGGTGTGAATGTGAAAATGCAGTAAAGTCAAACACCGTTACCCCATTTTTAGGATCAGGTCTATTGTGGCCTGACTGCACTGAAAATAGTTGTTCAGAATACAAATAAAATACATTGAACAGTCTCAAAATGAGCTTGATTGTAGGAAGTGTAGACTAGAATAATACATTAGTTACTAATGAAGTCACATTTCTTAAAGGATTTCCTCCAAGGAATTTCCCTTGAAATAATATTTTTATAGAGTTTTGTGAAGGTGAACATTGCTGGCTTGTCTGACTTGCAAATTTAGTGAGTTCCCTAGAGGAAAAGGGGGGGGAAACACACAGATTGTTTTCCTGAATCACTGTGAGTTTTTTAAAATTCTGACAAAGAACAATTTAAAAATAGAAACTATGCAAGTATCATTATTTTGCTGGAAGAAAAAGCTGCTAAGTTTACCATACAAAGTCAGTGAAACTGGATTTGCATTTTGTTTCTAAACAGGAAATGACATATGTAGGAATTAGATAAGAAGGCCTGGTAAATGCATACTCAGTTCTGTTCCCTGCATCATAACCAAGTCCTGAAGTATGGATGGTGCCCATGTGATCTCCAGATGTCTGTCCCATGGTGGATTACAGGCACCATCATTTTTGAAAACCTGATAGATAGAAAGAGCAGACTCCATTTACTGGGCTTGCTGAGCCTGGGTAATGAAGCAATTTTATATTATGTCAGCATATTGTTCAAATTATAAGAGGCGCAAGTCTGCAGATGGTTACCAGTGGATACAATTCCAGAGAAAGATGGTCTGAGACAGCCCATTAGGATATTCTGATTTTATGGAAACCTTGTGAAGATTCTAACTTATCTCATTGTGAGCTGTTGGATGCTCAGCATGCGTCTAAGTATGGATTTAGGACCCTGTCTTTAGGGTCTTGATTTTGGAAAATCTTGGCCCTTTATGACTTCAACGATACCCCTTGTATTGATGACAGAAGGTAAATGTGTCAAGACGCATGCAATTTTGTTGAAAGTTTTAAAATTCTTATTATTTATTGTTTTCATAGCTCCAACACTGTGGTAAGTGCTTTGTTTTTTTTTTCTTTCTATTGTGGGACTGATCTTACAATGCACACTGAGGTCAAAGTTCAGTTGGCTTCAATGAGAGCTGGGATCAGTGGGATGGGAAAAGCCTGGCTTTGGGGCCTGTAATACAGATGGTTTCCTTTCCTCTCTTGTGCTTTCCTCCTAGCATCCTGAGATAAAAAGGGTATGAGTTGCTCAGTACTCTTGAAAATCAGGCGGGTGCCTAAATATAGATTTTGGAGTCTAACTTTAGGCTTCTGTTTTTGCAAACCTTAGCCAACAATTTTGAGTTGGTCTATGTATATGTAATAATGAGGCCCGGCTTTGCAGCTAGCATACCATTGCTTTGTTACTATTAGAGAGGAGAAAGGAATTCAGGAGATGAACCATCTCTTCACTGTATAAAAGGGAAATGACCGCAAACTCACACTCCCCTTTCCTGTGGCTTCATGCTGTATATTGCCATGGTGACTTATTCCTGTCTATCTTAAGGCCCAATCTAGTAAACTGTTGAGCTCTTCTCTTCAACAGGAGCTGCGTGAGGGCACTCCACATCTCATAGAATCATAGAATCATAGAATATCAGAGTTGGAAGGGACCTCAGGAGGTCATCTAGTCCAACCCCCTGCTCAAAGCAGGACCAATCCCCAATTAAATCATCCCAGCCAGGGCTTTGTCAAGCCTGACCTTAAAAACTTCTAAGGAAGGAGATTCCACCACCTCCCTAGGTAACGCATTCCAGTGTTTCACCACCCTCCTAGTGAAAAAGTTTTTCCTAATATCCAACCTAAACCTCCCCCACTGCAACTTGAGACCATTACTCCTTGTCCTGTCCTCTTCTACCACTGAGAATAGTCTAGAACCGTCCTCTCTGGAACCACCTCTCAGGTAGTTGAAAGCAGCTATCAAATCCCCCCTCATTCTTCTTTTCTGCAGACTAAACAATCCCAGTTCCCTCAGCCTCTCCTCATAAGTCATGTGTTCCAGACCCCTAATCATTTTTGTTGACCTTCACTGGACTCTCTCCAATTTATCCACATCCTTCTTGTAGGTTGGGGCCCAAAACTGGACACAGTACTCCAGATGAGGCCTCACCAATGTCGAATAGAGGGGAACGATCACGTCCCTCGATCTGCTCGCTATGCCCCTACTTATACATCCCAAAATGCCATTGGCCTTCTTGGCAACAAGGGCACACTGCTGACTCATATCCAGCTTCTCGTCCACTGTAACCCCTAGGTCCTTTTCCGCAGAACTGCTGCCTAGCCATTCGGTCCCTAGTCTGTAGCTGTGCATTGGGTTCTTCCGTCCTAGCTTCCTACAGGTAACGTGGGAGTCTGATGTTCTTATCTTTGACACTGAGAACCTCAGACGAGCAACATACTAAGCAAAATGTGAACTTTGAAGAGGGCAGACCAGAATCCATGGGTTGGAGAGCAAAACACATCAACAGCACTCTACACTCTCGAAAGATTAGCAGTGAAGAAAATGAAACTAAGTTTCATGGCTACGTACCACCATCTTTGATGGATAACACATGTTCTTGTAACACATGGTCATTGGGGTGCCATGGTTTACCATGAAATATAGTTTGTAAGAAACACAAATCACCTCTGTGCAACTGTGCATTCAACTTCATAAAACAAGCCAGAGAGGCAGCATGAGGTTAAACATATCTAAATATTAGTAAATTACACACACAATTAAAAACAGCTTTGACTTCAATTATCCTTGTTTTAATACTGAAAATGCTGAAGATGAATGCAATACTCAGAAATAGGAACACTGGGAAAAAAAAGTCAAAAGAAGGGAATTAGGGATTTCCAAGACCTTCTCCTTTAAAAAGAGCCTTATTGGAGATTTTCATTTAGGTTATTGTGCTACAAAGAGAGTACAAATGTAAGGATTTAAAGTCAGAAATGATTGCAAGAGAAAAAAAAGATAAAATGTTTCTAAACTTAATAAACTAGACTTGATACAAGGTGATATTCTTGCCAGTGATATTGCTGATCAAATGTGAGGTCAGGATCTGCTCCCAAAATCCATAGGCGGTTTTTTTGGTCTTGTTTGGTGGAAAAGAGAACTGGATAGGGAGAGATAACTTGGGGTTTTTTTGCCCCTCTCTTTTATAGGTCAGTCACCCTTTGAAATGCATTTTCCTGAGGTTTGTCCTAACGCTCCTTCCAGCTGTGAGGAAGACGAAATGCGGTCTCCTTGTAAAAGAGTTTTCAATGCTGTTTTTTCCTAAAATGGAGATTTGTCTTGTCTCTCTCTTGCTGTCTTAACAACAAGAAGTTTTGCTATAAGCTGGAGACTTACCAGTTGGAAGCAACAGAGGAGGAGAAAGACCTGGGTACCAGAAGGGAGAGGAGTTATTTATGTTAAGTGCCAATGTGGACAGAAGAACAAATAGATATAAACTGGCATCAACAAGTTTAGGCTTGAAATTAGGTGAAGGGAGAGTGAAGTTCTGGAGCAGCCTTCCAAGGGGAGCAGTGGGGGCAAAAAAATCTACCTGGTTTCAAGACTGAATTTGATAAGTCTATGGAGGGGATGGTATGATGGGACTGCCTACAGTTGTATGTGGCCCATCGGCAAATGCCAGTAGCAAAAATCCCCAATGGCTGGAGATGGGACATTACATGGGGAAGGCTCTGAGTTACTACAGAGAATTATTTCCCAGGTATCTGCCTGGTGTATTGTTGCCCACATTTTCAGGGTCTAACTGAACACCATATTTGGGGTCAGGAAGGCATTTTCCCCATGGTCAGATTGGCAGAGACCCTGTAGGGGGTTACACTTTCCTCTGCAGCATGGGGCATGGGTCACTTGCAGGTTAAACTTGTGTAAATGGTGAATTCTCTATAACTTGAAGTTTTTAATGTCTAGATGATCACAATGGTCCCTTCTGACCTTAAAGTCTATGAGAAAGAGGACTTCCTTCCTCTTCCCTTTGGGATTACTGAGGTTTCTTCTATTTCTGTCTGCACTGGTATGCTATCTGCTTTATTTATTTATTTTCTTCCTTTCTCCTTTTCTGAATCCATTGATTCTAGGACAAGTTTTATGTATTTTCTTTTTTCTCTTCTTTGGTAATTTTTTTAAAAAATGAAATAATAATTGAACCTTATTAAATATTATTTTTGTTAATTAGTTATATTTAAACCCTATTTGAGTACCAGATTCTGATAGCCTTACTGACATTGAATAGCTTACTCCATAAGTGTCCCCCTGCTTTGAATGGGACTACTTTAAGAGCGGGGTACAACTCAATATGAGTGTTTCGGAATCTGATCCTTAGGTGCCTTATTGCTGTGGTAGGGCCAGATGGTGAGACTCTGTCTCAAGCTGAATAGTACCCTGCACACTGACTCATCCAATTCCAGTTGATGAGACTGGAGTAAGATACTACTCAGTGTAAGTAAGGGTGTCATAGTCTGACCCTTAAGAATTTCTGGACTGGATCATACCTAATGTCCTTCTAGTCCAATATCCTATTATCTGTCAGTGGCCAGTACCAGTTGCTTCAAAGGAAGGTGCATGAACCCTTATGTAGGGAGTGATGGAAACACCTGCCATAGGTTTAGTTTCTTCCTAACCCCCTAATTTGGAGGTTGATTTATACCCAGAAGCATGAAGGTGAATAATACACATTTAATTTAATACATTTAGAATGACGAAGGTGCTGCCCTGACTGAAACTTCCAGAAGCTGGTTTTCCAGGAATTTATTTAACAAAAATATACAAAGCACAGCTTTGTAGGTTTAAAACTGTATTATGCTCTCCTCTTTTTGCACTATACCCTAAACTTACAGAAGATGCTGTTTTCCCTATAAATGTTGCTGACACAACAGAAAACAGTTGGAATTTTCAGTAAATATAAAACTCAGACAATTAACTCACATACAGCACACACGTCATCTTACTCAGTTGCCATTTTCATGGTGGCTTGTCCTTTCTGCATTTTATTATTCATTTATGATAGCTATTATCGGCCTTTCAGAGTCTATCTCGCTCTCCTGAGGAATATTTATGGCTATTATAGGGCTCTTATGAGAAGACCCAACAATAGTTATTGCGGAAACCCTGTGAAATGCTACATTAGTGCAGAGATATGCTGGTATTAAAATTCCTGAACTTGTTTCAAAGTCCCCCTTGATGAAGATTAAAAGGCAGCTTCTTCTGGTGAGGTTCTATCGCTCCTCTAACTCCCACACCTCAGAGAGCTGAATAGCTCTCACTGGGAGTTTAATGTGCATTGATTACAGCTGATGCTTGAAAGGGAGATGCCTTGGAAAGCTTGCCATCAAAAAAACAGGAAACGTGGAAGCAGCAGATTTTTAAAGGTGAATGGCTATAAAGTAACAGAGCTTATATAAGGAGGGGAAACGAAGAATAAGGGTAAAAATAGACACAAGAAAAATGCTAAAATTACAGGGGCAAACACTGTACTGGGGGACTTGCCTTTAAAAACAAGACCTCCTCCCCACCCCATTCCATACCTCAAGGGGAAGGTGGGGATTGGGGATAAATCTCCTGGGAACCATGTACAGTTGTGGAAGGACTTTGTACTCACTTGCTTACCTGAATCAATAAACATGAAGCAGACTCTGTGCTGATCAATCCCCCACCATTACAACTTTACAGTTTTCTACGTTTGCAATCAGATTTTGACTCGTCTATGTAAAAAACAATAGACCACTTACAATTTAGAGCTGCGTAAGTGTTTCTTGGCATGTGGACAGTTGGTATTAATGGACACTAACATTCTGCTCTAATAACAGAAGTGCTTTAAGGGAGTCCCCAATTGGATACAGATTTTTTATGGACTATGGTGGTCCAGAAGAGAAAAACACATACAAGTACATACAAATCAAAGTTGACACACACATGATAAAAATGAGAAGAAAAAAATGAAAACAAAATTCTACAGTATACAGATATCACAAATAGGACTTTGCTACACCAGTTGCCCACTGCAATATGGATTTTCCAGCATTTACAGCATAAATCCTATGATACATTTATGTAATGTGAATGCATGAAACAGAAATTCCAGAATGCAAAGACACATGTTTTATGACACCCAAATAACACATATGTTTCATGACACATATAATACAAGTTCCACAACATGCATAACATCAATTCAGAAAACAGATGCCTATTTTGCTCACTGTTGTAACCACCCAGTTATTTTTGTAAATAGAAAACATGTTACTTTTACATTGCACTAATTGCACAATGTGTTTCAGGCTCACACTATACTTGTTTGTGCGTAGACATCGAGTTTATGTTGTGCTGTGCTGCCTCAGCACACTCTGGGATAGACTTCTACAGGGTAATAGAGTGGACTGGCTCATTAAGGGAGGCTACCGGGCCCATCACACCCTATTACATATAGACACATTGTAAAAATTGTAAACAATTACAGTGCTTACACCGTGTGGTGATATCAATCTCAGCATAATATTCATTGCCTGCTGCTGAACTTGAGCCTTTCTTCATGCTTCCTTTTATTCACAGGACCATCTCCTGATCCTGGTCCATTGCCCTTTCCTCATTCAAATCCCTCCTTCAGATCACCTCTTCCTTGATGGCCCCTGAAGTGAGTTGATATGAAACACCTAAGAGCACCACGTTATTTCCTCTTTTTGGTACCCGCCCTTTCAATTGTAAGCCCTCTGGGGCAGGGATTTTTTTCTTTCTGGGGCTTGTATAGGACTGTGCGCACACACTCAGTGTTTAACAAACATCAGAGAGCAACCAACAAGAAATGATTAAATAAATGTCCGTCCCTGGTAGCTAAGCCTATTTACACCAGCTGAGGATCTGGCCCCAAGTATTTACTGGGGGATTCATGGAGTACGTGTGGGGGGAAAAAATCACAGTGTCCCATGGAGCATATGGTCACGTGGTTATTCTGCTTTTTGAATTTCCTGTCTTTTGCTCTGCTGGTCCTCTTTAACAGACAGCATGAAGCTTTTCAAACCTGGCCTTGATTTTCATTGGGAGAGAGAGAGAGAGAGCAAGCAAGAGAGCAAATGCCGGACCTTAACTGATAATTCATTACAAACACAGAGATACCTTACAGGAGGGAGAGGTAGCAGGAAAATATATTCATTCATATTTTAAATTAAGTGTTTCAAATAATGATTTAATTTAGAATTAATAAGCCAGTTATTGCAGGTTAATTAAATGCCACTTGATGATTAAAAACATATTATTTATTCAGATTAACAACTATTAGGCAGTACTGTAGCCCCACACCCTGCTGTGTCTTATTGCTTGAAAGGACTCTGTCAAGATATTTCTCATTTTCAAAATCCTTTTTTTTTAAATCCTTACTGCTGTTTTATAACAACCTTTACAAACTTGAAACCAAAATCTATTTGTATAGCAATTCCCCCTGCCTGCAGCATATACCAGTTTGTTTGTTATTGTTGGATTGCTCTTGAGTGTTGGGCTCCAGTATTTAAAAAAGAAAAACACAGACTTTAAAATATATTGTAATATATCATATCAATATAATATAATTTAGTTATAAAACTTACCTTATTTTTGTTCCTATATTTATTTGTAAGTCAAGTAGTGGGTCTACTGTCAGGCTCAAACAAACCTCTTTAATTTACATCCTGGGCTGGAGTAAGTGGGCGCATTGTCTTCTGTAGAGTTGTGCTTGCTTCTGCCAAGCCTAAATTTGGCACATAATGTAATTCTAGTATCTTGTGATGCTCATCGATTCATAGATTCCAAGGCCCGAAGGAACTGCTGTGATTTCATCTAGTCCAATGGTGGGCAACCTGGGGCTCGCGGGCCACATGTGGCCCATCAGGGTAATCTGATTGTAGGCCACAAGACATTTTGCTGAAGTTGACCGTCGGCAGGCAAGGCCCCCCGCAGCTCCCAGTGGCCGTGGTTCACCATTCCCGTTGCTTCCCGCAGCTCCCATTGTTTTTTTTTCTTTATCCAAATTTTCTTTTCTAAAAGGAAGATGGTATTTCAAATACTGTGATAGTGCTTCTGCTGTGCTGTGTCTGAGGCATTTTAGGATTGTGGTAGAAAAAAATATCATGCTAATACAAACATTTTATTCACTTCTGTTTACCTGGGGGATACCCACTCTTCCTGCATGAGTCGCCATAACTGGGCTCTCTGCAGCTATTGTGCAGGTAAGTTGGGAAAGCAAAATTCACCCCTCCAACATGGACATAGGGCTGTAGCACAGACACCCTGATACTGCTACTCCAGCGGCAGCTCCTGTGCACCATTGATGCTAGGTGAGGGAGAAACCAAAGCCACATAAATGCAGATCTCCAGGTCCCTCCATTAAAGAGTGTGCTCCTTGTCCCTGAAGGAAGTACCCCCGACCAAGAGATTATTATTATTTTTTTGTTGCTTGGTACCAAAGGACTCACAAACCAGCCTCCTTACTCCTCTTTCACAATGCCAGTTAATGTAGTATCTGGCCTGTAGCGATAGCTTTTGTTGTTGTTAGCTGGCCTTTGTGATGGGAGTCCAATATTCCAACACACACACATGCACACACGCACACACACATCTTGATCTGAGTACCTTGCTGGAGCATGACTTGATGGTAGGAATTTGTTCAGTGTTTACAAATTTGAGCACTAAGACCCCTGTATGTATTTCAGACAAGGAAAGAATCTTATTAATCTTGTGAGGTTTTAGAGACAGCTTGGCCTATGCCTGCAACTGAGGTGTAGTACTCCTTGAGTGAGCCTAGAAATACTGGGTGGCCTCTCCCTCACAGACAGGTCTTTGTTAAAGATGTCTCTGCTGGACAGAGCTAGAGGATTTGTTTTAACCAGAACACTCTTGCATACTCCTATCCAAACAAAGAGATATTAAAGAGAGTGTGCAATGAGAATTGGGTTTTATTGGATTGTAATTCATAAGATCTCCTCAGAGTGAGGAGAAGGTATCTCTAAGCCATTGTAAAACTAACAGAATAATGTTAAACAGGATTATACAGCAGTTGTCTAAAATACACTCAAGCCCTGGTTCTCCAGTGCTGTGCACTATGTGAGGTCATTCACACCTATGTAAAAAGAAAAGGAGTACTTGTAGCACCCATTATGATAACACCCATTTTTTCATGTTCTCTGTGTATATAAATCTCCCCACTGTATTTTCCACTGCATGCATCCGATGAAGTGAGCTGTAGCTCACAAAAGCTTATGTTCAAATAAATTTGTTGGTCTCTAAGGTGCCACAAGTACTCCTTTTCTTTTTGCGAATACAGACTAACAGGGCTGCTACTCTGACACCTGTCACACCTATGTGAGTGCTAACGAGCAAAGTTAGCACAAATGTTACCACTCTGATTTGGGAATCTTTTGCATCCAATTTACAAAGTGTAAACAGCTTCTCAAGGTGCAAGGAAATGGAGAATCAAACTCTGGGCCCAGTCTCAATCTTCAGCAGCCCATCATCAGCACAGTTTTAAAGGGGTAGAACTAGGTGCCAACATGTTTTTAAAGAGCACTGAACTAAAATTAGTAAACCAAAACATTTAAAAGAGACAGCTTTTTCCTACTCTAGACAAAGCCTTAAGGAGTCTAAACTGGTGTGATTTACATTCTGCAGGAGTTGGGAAAAGGAGGGAGTTACAACAACTTAGATTTCCTTAGACTTACCTCTGAAATTGGTCCTCAGAATCCAGCACTAAAATATCAATAGCCTTATTATCACAGCATTCAGGCATACATCTTGTTATCTTCAACAGGAAGGGGGGATCTTCCCAAATGTAATGGGTACTTTCAGCAGCAGTGGCAAGCATTCACTTAAGGCAGTGAACTGCAGTATTGAACAGAGGCAGGAATAACATCTTCAGGAGCGGAGGAGGAGTGTGGTTGCTGTACCACCCTTACATAGGGTGCAGTGTTCTCTCTTCCCACCTTCCCAGACTCTCAGCAGGCAGGCTATTTGAGCAACTTTGCTAGTCTGCTGGAGTAGTCCATTACACTTAGAGGTTTGGTACCTTGGTACCAAAGTGGGTGGGTGGGTGGGTAAATGTACTTTGCCTTCTGTGTTCACTCATTCAATGCTGAACACAAGTGAACTCAGAACACTCCTAGTTTTGTCATTTGGTAACAGGAACATAAATTTGTTTGGGTTTTTATGGCTGAAAATGTTATACAGTCAAGAAGATTCATTCTTGGGTGTATTTTGCTTTCAGACATACAGAGTCAGATACTTGGCTGGTGTAAATTGGTGTCACTCCATGTGATATACCTCAGCTGAGAATGTGACTTCTAGTGTCTGTTTTTAGTTTTCAAGCCTTACTGCAAACCGGAGAGGTTGCAACCAGATTCCCAGCATGTTGGTACGCCTCAAAACTTCCTTTGCAAACCTCAGCTCATCCTAGAAATGCCACAGCATAGATTACAATGATGGAGCAATTAATACATAGATCACTGGTAAAATGCATCATGTGAATGTTATTAAGCTGTCAGTGGATTCAGCGGGGACTGGATTGTTCAAAGGGTTGAGACTAAGATATACAGTACATTTCACTTCTAAGCCATCAGTTCAAATCCATACCAGTAATGATTGAAGTCAGTGCCATCTGAAAGTTATTAGATTGTCTAAACAAAATTAGTTTGTGGTCTTAAAGAAACATGGGTTTAAAATACACATAATTCAATATATAACGATAGTATTTTATATGAATAAAACTGCATAATATTTGTAAAGTTCACTTTTACCAGGTATGATGTCTTAACTTTTTGCATTTCATGTAGCTTTTGTTTTTAGTCAATTTTATTTTATGATTGCACTAATAAGATACTGAAATGTGTCAGATTCAAACACTGTAAGAAAATATTAAAATCTAAATCCCACAAACCATCTATTTGCTGTGAATTAAACAAATAAACTTGAAAACTAGAGCTGGTCAAAAAAATGGGGAATCAATTTTGCAGAAAATGTTGAAATTGTGAAGTTGTTTTTGTTCTGCTGGGTTCAAAATAGAACTTTGTTTATTTTTTTCAAAGTTCTTGCAAAATAATGTTTTGAACTGTTTTAGATTTCCTACATTTCTTTTTCTTCTTTTCTCTTATTTTTTATCTTTTCTTCCTCAAACTTCCCACATTTCCTCAAGTTTTGAAAAGGGGCAAAATTACAGTGTTTTTTTTTTCTTTTAGAACTTCATACATTTTCTTAGGTGGAGAAAATTTTCAAAAATTAGAGAGGAGGAACAGGAAAAGACTAAAAATGAAAAAGGAAGAAGTGACTGCATCCTCCCACCAAATCCAAACACAAACAAACAAAGAAAACACTGGACATTCACTCTGTTGCACTTACTGGCAAAAAAAGGAAAAAGGAGAGAAAGAGAGGGGAAGATCTGCAATTTCAAAAATGTTTTAATTTTCAAAAAACAAAACAAAATGAAAATTTCATTCAGAACTAAATTTCCCATCAAAATAATTAGCTGAAAATTAGATTTTCCTAAAAATAAATAGAATTTTTTTTATGAAACCCTACTTTTCAGTGGGAAAATTTTTCATTCCAGAAATTTGACCAGCTCTAATGAAAACCTTTCTATTAATTTTAGAGTTGTCAAATCTTTATTTAACCAAACCTAAGTTTGGGGACTAATTTAACTACCAATGTCCCTTTAAACTGATTTTTAAATAGATTATGTTTGGAACATAGAGTCCACTAAATAAGGAAACAACTGTTGCATGTCAGCATTAAACTCCAATTTTATTGATTTTTCTACCAAAAGATTTATGATGGCTGCTGTCCGCCCATAATCTTTAAGGCAGATTGCTAAAGTGGCTGACTGACCTTTCATTCCAGGGTATAGATTGAGGAAAAACTGCTCAATCAAACAAAAAACATCAGAAAGATGCAGCAATTCAAAATGGTTCATTCGAAAGGGCATAGCTTCACCAATAATCTATTACAAAAAAAACCCACTCATGTCAGAATACTATATATTTTGCAAGTATAGGTGGGAATAACTCTTTCCATGTGAACTGAATGCTGTGACCAGGCTGACTTCTTCCACTATAAATGTGTCCTCTCCCTGACCCCCTCAGTTCTGCCATCTTCTTCACTAAACAATTCTACTTCTCCAACTTAATTGAGTCTCATGCCTGTAATCTCAGCTGCTTTTCTGCCACCTTTGACTCACTTCTCAAACTGCCCCCTCCACCTCTCACTCTGCACAGCATGTCATCAATTTCCTGCAAGAGAAAATTGACAAAGTATGAAATGGCCTCCTCCCTCTTCTCAGCTCACCTTCTCGTCCCTTGCCCCTACAACGCTCTCCTCCTTCTTCCCTGTCACAGATACAGAACTTTCTCATTTGCTTTCCTCCTCTAATGCACATGCCCCAGAGACCTCCAGCTCATCTCCTGATCTCCCTTGTGCCCCTTTCCTCCTCTCCCTGACTCTTATCCTTAACCTCTTACTCTCCTCTGGCTCTTTCCTCTCAAATACAAGAATGCTTTAGTCTCTCCCATCTTAAAAAAACCCACACTTGACCCCACCTGTTTCTCTATCTACTGCCCCATCTCCCTTCTCCTGTTCATCTCAAAGCTAATTGAATGTGCTGTCTACAATTGCTGTCTGGAGCTTCTTACTTCCATTTCCATCCTAGACCTTCTCCAATGTGGCTTTTGACCCCTTGCACTCTACTGAAACTGCTCTGACCAGTCTCTAATGACCTGTTCCCAGGTACTTCATCCTCCTCCTTGACTTGTCAGCTGCCTTCAACATAGTCGAACATGCTATTCTTGAAATCAAGTGCTTGGCTTCCATGCCCTTCCTCTCCTGGTATTCTTCCTACCTCTCTAATCACTCCTTCACCATGTCTTTGGTGGAACTCACTTGTCCCCCGCTTCAGTTTTCTGTGGGGGTTCCATAGGGCTCTGTTCTCGGTCTCTTTCTCTTTCTCCTACTTAATCTCTGGACAATCTCTTCTGCAACCACAAATCCAATTACCACCTCTATTCTTACAATTTACAGATCTCTCTGCACCAGACCTGTCTCCTGTCCAATCTAAAAGCTTGGCCTATGTTAGGATATAGACATTCAGACCTGTCTGTAAAGGCCTATATTCTAATTTAGGTGTATTCTTATCACTTAGCTAGTTATAGAGGTATAAAAGAAAGAATCAAAATCACTGTCTGCCGGTGCAAGGGCCTTCTCTTACTGTGACAGTCTGAGGCCCTGTTCCTAGGCTAAGGCCTTTGGCTAAGCAGCAGAGGCAGCCATAAGCTGGGAAGCGACCAGTCACCTCCTCACATTCCAAACTAGTCACACTGAAAGAAGGTGCAATTGGGCTGTTAGGAATACAACCCTGTCCTGATAATGCCTATCACCTCCAGAGAAAGGGAAGTGCCTAGAAAATGTAAAAGGAAACTTAGTTTGATAGCATCCTGTCTGGCAAGAACTCACTTATCAATAGCTGGGATGTGAAATCCTCACTTCTGTATTGTTTTGTCATTATAGTTCCCACTTTGCTATTGTTTGTCTGTATAATCTCTGTCTGGTTCTGTGATTGTTCCTGTCTGCTGTATAATTCATTTTGCTGGGTGTACACTAATTAAGGTGGTGGGATATAATTGGTTACATAATCATGTTACAATATGTTAGGATTGGTTAGTTAAATTTCAGGAAAATGATTGGTTAAGGTATAGCTAAGCAGAACTCAAGTTTTACTATATAGTCAGGAAGTGAGTGGGTGTGTGTGAGGAAAATGGGAACAGGGAATGGGGGTGGAGAAATTGGAATCATGTTTTGGTAAAGGGGGAAATGGGAACAGGGACACAGGTAAGCCTCTGTGGTGTCAGAGCTGGGAAGGGGGACACTAAGGAAGGAAACTGGAATCATGCTTGCTGGAAGTTCACTCCAATAAACATTGAATTGTTTGCACCTTTGGACTTTGGATATTGTTGCTCTCTGTTCATGCGAGAAGGACCAGGGAAGTAAGTGGGTGAAGGAATAAGCCCCTAACAGCCTGTCTCTGACATCTCCTTGTGGATGGCTAGCAGTCAGTTCAACATGACTAAAACAGAACTTTTAATCTGTCCCCCATTACCTTTCTTGATCACTGTGGATAACATCCTACCTGTCACTCATACCCATAACCTAGTTGTCATCTTTGACTTGAACATCTCTCTAAGTCCTCAGATACAGGCTATGACCAGATCTTGCAGATTCTTTGTGCATCATATTTCTACACTTAGGTGTTTCCTATACAGTCACACAACTAAAAGTCTCTTCATCTCACAGCCTGATTACTGCAACATCCTTCTCTCCGGCCTTGACAAATGAAATCTTGTCCCGCTTATACCCACCCATGTGCTGCTGCAAAGATCTTTTTCCTAGCCCATTGCTTTGAATCCCTCTACTGGCTCCCCTTTTCTACTGCATCAAACATAAGCTACTTATCTTCACTTTCTAGGTGCTTCACAGCTTATACTCACCCTACTCATCATTTCTCTTTCACTACTGAGATGTCGACTGCCACTTCTCATTGGCCCATGATACCAGATGCTATTGCCAGTATCACATTTTCAAACAGGCACTTCTGTGCTTTCTCCCATGCTGTCCCTCATGCCTATGAACATCTGCAAAACTAGCTCATGATGATCTTTCAAATCCCTCTTTAAAACTTTCCTTTGCTATAAACTTGACAACAGGTAGGCTGCTGGTGCAGTGATATCACTGCCTATCATGCTGACCAATACTGTCTCACTGTTTCCTCTGACTCCTCTGTCTATCTGTATCTATCTACAGTCTCTTGGCTTAGAGGTAGATTGTAAGCTCTTTGTGGTATGGACTGTCTTTTTGTTCTGTGTTTTACAGTATCTAGCACAGTGGTCTCCAGACTTTTTGATTCGCACACCCCCATGGCGAGGTCTGGGGAAGAAAAAAAAGAAGAAGAAGAGCTGCCGCTGGTGTGCCGCCGAAAACGGAGCGGGGAGAGCTGAGCTGCCGCCGGCGTGCCGCCAAAAACGGGGCGGGGAGAGCCGAGCTGCCGCCGGCGTGCTGCCGAAAACGGGGTGGGGAGAGCCGAGCTGCCGCCGGCGTGCCGCCGAAAACGGGGCGGGGAGAGCCGAGCTGCCGCTGGCGTGCCGCCGAAAACGGGGCGGGGAGAGCCGAGCTGCTGCTGGCGTGCCGCCGAAAATGGGGCGGGGAGAGCTGAGCTGCTGCTGGCGTGCCGCCGAAAATGGGGCGGGGAGAGCCGAGCTGCCGCCGGCGTGCCGCCGAAAACGGGGCGGGGAGAGCTGAGCTGCCGCCGGCGTGCCGCCGAAAACGGAGCGGGGAGAGCCGAGCTGCCGCCGGCGTGCCGCCGAAAACGGAGCGGGGAGAGCCGAGCTGCCGCCGGCGTGCCGCCGAAAACGGAGCAGGGAGAGCCGAGCTGCCGCCGGCGTGCCGCCGAAAATGGAGCGGGGAGAGCCGAGCTGCTGCCAGCGTGCCGCCGAAAACGGAGCGGGGAGAGCCGAGCTGCTGCCGGCGTGCCACTGAAAACGGGGCGGGGAGAGCCGAGCTGCCGCCGGCGTGCCGCCGAAAACGGAGCGGGGAGAGCCGAGCTGCCGCCGGCGTGCCGCCGAAAACGGAGCGGGGAGAGCCGAGCTGCCGCCGGCGTGCCGCCGAAAACGGAGCGGGGAGAGCCGAGCTGCTGCCGGCGTGCCACTGAAAACGGGGCGGGGAGAGCCGAGCTGCCGCCGGCGTGCCGCCGAAAATGGAGCAGGGAGAGCCGAGCTGCTGCCGGCGTGCCGCCGAAAACGGAGCGGGGAGAGCCGAGCTGCTGCCGGCGTGCCACTGAAAACGGGGCGGGGAGAGCCGAGCTGCTGCCGGCGTGCCGCCGAAAACGGAGCGGGGAGAGCCGAGCTGCCGCCGGCGTGCCGCCGAAAACGGAGCGGGGAGAGCCGAGCTGCCGCCGGCGTGCCGCCGAAAACGGAGCGGGGAGAGCCGAGCTGCTGCCGGCGTGCCACTGAAAACGGGGCGGGGAGAGCCGAGCTGCCGCCGGCGTGCCGCCGAAAACGGAGCAGGGAGAGCCGAGCTGCCGCCGGCGTGCCACTGAAAACGGGGCGGGGAGAGCTGAGCTGCCGCCGGCGTGCCGCCGAAAACGGAGCGGGGAGAGCCGAGCTGCCGCCGGCGTGCCGCCGAAAACGGAGCGGGGAGAGCCGAGCTGCCGCTGGCGTGCCGCCGAAAACGGGGCGGGGAGAGCCGAGCTGCCGCCGGCGTGCCGCCGAAAACGGAGCGGGGAGAGCCGAGCTGCCGCCGGCGTGCTGCCGAAGAATCAAAGGTCCAGGAGCGCTGCTGCTGCCGTGCCAGCAGCGCTCCTGCTGCCGTGCCAGCAGCGCTCCTTCGGCAGCGTTCCTCCTGCCACGCACCCCCAGTGATGGTCTTGCGCACCCCCCGGGGTGCACGCACCCCACTTTGGAGACCACTGATCTAGCACCCTGGGGTCCCGGTCTATGAATAGGTATCCTTGGCACTACGGTAATACTACTACTATTCTTACTACAACAACTAATACTAATTTAAGTCAAAGACATGATGGTAGAGTCCAAACAGGTGAGAGATTCTACTAAGACTTTTTCTAGAGATATGGTATAACTTTTCTTAACAAAAAAAAACAAAAACAAAAACGGGCATATCATGGGGATTGACATTCAAACTTCCATGGGCTAGAGACCATTGTATATTGTCTTTGTACCACATCACTGGTGGATTCTTGCTTGAGAAGTTCATCCCAGTGCCCCAGGGGATGCTCTAGTCAGGCAGAGATACATACATTGCTCATCTCACTTCTGCTGGCCTAGGCAGCAGATAGAATGGCTAATCCCTAGTGGCCATGCTTTCTCTCATCTCAGTGATCGTCTCTTTTCTGTTTCACCCTCCTCACATTCTTCCTAAAGAAACAATGTTCAAAACATTCAAATAGATTTCTATAACAATACTGCCAACACAATAGAATGCAGTGCTGGATACTCACCACTGACATCAATCGGACTAGATGATCATAATGGTCCCTTCTGACCTTAGCATCTATGAATCTATGAATACCAATGGGTAACCTAAAAGTTCAAGTACAGGATCTCTACTTATCCATGTCTACTAATGGCTGATAAAGAAAACAGGGTTACAGGGTTACAGGGTTACATTATGACACGGCTCTGCAATCCATACTAACCAAAGCCATATTCCCACTGCAAGAGTGATGCCTTCCTATTTTTTCCCTCTCCTTTATTCCAGCCTTTTTCAGCTTTGTGGTGATGTGCTTTTTTTTAATGTCTGTCTTCCAGCTATTTAGATTTTTTTTTCAATTGGTCTCATGCAGGCCTGACCTATTTTACCTTGTTACAGGTGATGGAGACTTTCCTGCCAGTTAAACTTTCACTTCCACGATAACTGTGCTGAAAAGAGAATAGAAATATACCCTTACCACCAGTAGGTGTAAGCCAAAATGTTATTTTACAATCAATACAGCTGTCCAGCAGTTCTATTTAGTGTTTGTTTAAAATAAAATATATCTGTTATAGCTATATAATATAGGATCACAAGGATCCTTGGAGGGGGTGGGGGGGAAGGCTCACAGAAAGAGGAAGCCTCATTTCTTGTCTCCTTTTTCCACTTCCCCTGATTTGAGGAAAATATTCTTTAGGCAAGGAAACTATGGTTTTTTTGCAATTACTTTTAATTACTGACTGTTGGCCAATATGCTTACTTGATCTTTTCAGTGTATTAACTGTTGCTTTATCTGTGCTAACAGATGGAAGCTGATTTTGCACTACTTGAATTTCATAAATTGGTGCTGCCAAGAACTGCTTTGCAAGTTCTATTGAACTTTTGCTGGATGCGATAAGTTAGATCTTTGTTAATTCCGTAGAATAATTAGGATTCCCTGTAAGTGCAAACCTTTGACAGGTACATGATGCTTGCAAGTACAAAAGCTGTTCATGAGTCATTATCATATCAATGCAACATATTGATACCATTGTAAAATAGAAATATGCTGGGCAACAGAACAGGCATAAAATAATCTGAGCACCTTCCAGCAAGTTGCCCTCTGACCCGAGACTTTAGCAAGTATTTTCCAGTTAAATGCATGAAATTATCTTTCAATGCAAAGATGTGTGTGAAGCACTTCTGTTACGTTCTTTACTCAACAAACAAAATTTAACAGGTGAAGGGGAGAAGTCTTTGATTTATGTCACAGACTTATGGCTTATGTTGCCAGAAAACTTCTCCCTTTGGTAAACACATGTTCTAAACATCTGTTTTATCTTTCCGTTTGATTATCACATACAATAGCTCTGGCATTTAATTTTTTTCCTCCTGCTTCAAATGTCCCAAGATTGCTTATGGAAGATCTAATAAAATCTGCAGTGGAATTATACTAAGAATGAATTTGGCCCAGTATGCAAGACATAATTTCCTCAGTCATCACACCAGAGTTATTCTGGGAGATCGGGTTTCAGCACCTTCCACTGACTTAGCCCTGGTCTACACTACAAGTTTAGGTCTAATTTAGCAGCGTTAGATCGATTTAACCCTGCACCCCTCCAACGACAAAGCCATTTTTGCCAACTTAAAGGGCTCTTAAAATCTATTTCTGTACTCCTCCCCGACGAGGGGATTAGTGCTGAAATCGACATCACAGGTTCGAATTTGGGGTAGTGTGGATGCAATTATACGGTATTGGCCTCCGGGAGCTATCCCAGAGTGCTCCATTGTGACCGCTCTGGACAGCACTTTCAACTCAGATGCACTAGTCAGGTACACAGGAAAAGCTCCGGGAACTTTTGAATTTAATTTCCTGTTTGGCCAGTGTGGCGAGCTCATCTGCAGAGGTGACCATGCAGTCCCAGAATCACAAAAGAGCTGTAGCATGGACCGAATGGGAGGTACTGGATCTGATCGCTGTATGGGGAGATGAATCGGTGCTATCAGAACTCCGTGCCAAAAGACAAAATGCCAATATATTTGAAAAAATCTCCAGGAGCATGATGGACAGAGGCTATAACAAGGACTCGCAGCAGTGCCGCGTCAAAATTAAGGAGCTCAGGCAAGCCTACCAAAAAACCAAAGAGGCAAACGGCCACTCTGGGTCAGAGCCCCAGACATGCCGCTTCTATGATGAGCTGCATGCAATTCTAGGGGGTGCTACTACCATTACCCCACCCCTGTCTGTGGACACCTGAGGGGGGAGTATCACACAACAAGGATGAGGATTTTGGGGACAAGGAAGATGACGATGGTGATGAGGAGGAGGATAGGACACAACAGGCAAGCAGAGTAACCGTTCTCCCAGACAGCCAGGAACTGTTTATCACCCTGGAGCCAATACCCTCTCAACCCTCCCAAGGCGGGCTCCAGGACCATGAAGCCAGAGAAGGAACCTCTGGTGAGTGTACCTTTGTAAATATAATACATGGTTTAAAAGCAAGCGTGTTTAATGATTAATTTTCCCTGAAGACTTGGGACGCATTCATGGCCAGTACAGTTACTGGAAAAGTCTGTTCATGTGTCTGGAGATGGAGCGGAAATCTTCCAGGGACATTATTAACGGGACATTCAGAGGTGGCCATTCCTGTGGGCTGTTTGCCTGTGGCTGAAAAGAAATCATCCCTGCTTTTAGCCACGCAGTGTGGGGGGGCCCGTTCAAGCTAAGCTGTTCGCATTTGCCTGGCAGCGATCTTCCCTGATACTAGTCGTGCGGTGGGAGGAGGGGTGAAGTGATCAATCCAGAGTATTGGGTGGTGGTGGGGTTTAGTTGAGTTTGTGCTGCACGTTAACCCGAAAACCGCAGCCACTCCTTTTAAATGGCCAACCCAGCGGGTGCTTGGTATGGGAAAGGAGGGCACTACTGTTTGAAACCATTCTCCCATGTTATGAAGGTTGAAGAAGCTGAAAGACTGTGGCTTACTGCGGCTGCCTGCAAGCCGAATTCTGTTGCCCGGCCCTGTGTGTGTGATCTCTCACACCAAACCGGCAGGCCCTCCCAATAAAAGGCACAATGCGACCTTGTACTGAAAGCACATACGCTATGTAATGTTAACAGCTTGGTTCACCATAAAAGAGTCTACCCATTGTTCTCTAAAATGTGTCATTTTAAATACTACTCTCCCTTTTTTCCCTCCTGTAGTTGCAAATGTTACAACGCTCCCCCTATCATCTCCGTCCCAGAGGCTAGTGCAGATAAGAAGGCAAAAAAAAAGCACTCGCGATGAAATGTTCTCTGAGCTCATGCAGTCCTCCTGCACTGAAAGAGCTCAGCAGAATGTGTGGAGGCAAACAATGGCAGAGTCCAGGAAAGCAGAAAATGAACGTGAGGACAGGAGGGACGAGCAAGATGAGAGGTTGTGGGAGCAAGAGGAGAGGTGGCGGCAGCGTGATGAGAGGCGGCAGGATACAATGGTGAAGCTACTGGGGGATCAAACTGATATGCTCCGACATCTGGTGGAGCTGCAGGAAGGGCAACAGGAGCACAGACCACCGTTGCAGCCCCTGTGTAATTGCTTGCCCTCCTCCCCAAGTTCCATAGCCTCCTCACCCAAGTGCCCAAGAATGCAGGCACCCAACCACTACACCCCAGAGGACTGCCTAAGCAACAAAAGGCTGGCATTCAATAAGTTTTGAAGTGCAGTGTGGCCTTGTCCTTCCCTCTTCCCCTCATCCATCACCCCACCCAATGCTTCCCTCCTCCCTCAACCCTCCTGGGCTACCTTGGCAGTTATCCCCCTGTTTGTGTGATGAATTAATAAAGAATGCATGATTTTGAAACAAGAATGACTTTATTGCCTCTGCAAGTGGTGATTGAAGGGGGAAGGGTGGTTGGCTTACAGGGAAGTAGAGTGAAACAAGGGGGCGGGTTTTCATCAAGGAGAAACAAACAGAACTGTCGCATCGTAGCCTGGCCAGTCATGAAACTGGTTTTCAAAGCTTCTCTGATGCACAGTGTGCCCTGCTGTGCTCTTCTAATCACCCAGGTGTCTGGCTGCGCATAATCAATGGCCAGGCGATTTGCCTCAACCTCCTACCCCGCCATAAATGTCTCCCCCTTACTCTCACAGATATTGTGGAGCACACAGCAAGCAGCAATAACAATGTGAATATTGGTTTTGCAGAGGTCTAACCGACTCAATAAACTGCGCCAGCGCACTTTTAAATGTCCAAATGCACATTTTACCACCATTCTGCACTTGCTCAGCCTGTAGTTGAACAGCTCCTGACTACTGTCCAGGGTGCCTGTGTATGGCTTTAAGGGGTAGGCTGGGTCCCCAAGGATAATTATAGGCATTTCAACATCCCCAACAGTTATTTTCTGGTCTGGGAAGTAAGTCCCTTGCTGCAGCTGTTGAAACAGACCAGAGTTCCTGAAGATGAGAGTGTCATGTACCTTTCCTGGCCATCCCACGCTGGTGTGGGTGAAACGTCCCTTGTGATCCACCAGTGCTTGCAGCACCATTGAAAAGTTCCCCTTGTGGTTTATGTACTGGCTGCCAAGGTGGTCCGGTCCCAAGATAGGGATATGCATTCTGTCTATTGCCCCACCACAGTTAGGGAATCCCATTGCAGCAAAGCCATCCACTATGACCTGCACATTTCCCAGAGTCACTACCCTTAATAGCAGCAGCTCAGTGATTGTGCTGGCTACTTGGATCACAGCAGCCCCCACAGTAGATTTGCCCTCTCCAAATTGATTCCCGACTGACCGGTAGCTGTCTGGCGTTGCAAGCTTCCAGAGGGCTATTGCCACTCACTTGTGAACTGTGAGGGCTGCTCTCATCTTGGTATTCTTGTGCTTCAGAGCAGGGGAAAGCAAGTCACAAAGTTCCATGAACGTGCCCTTATGCATGCAAAAGTTTCGCAGCCACTGGGAATTATCCCAGACCTGCAACACTATGTGGTCCCACCAGTCTGTGCTTATTTCCTGGGCCCAGATCAGCGTTCCACTGCATGAGCCTGCCCCATTGCCACCAGGATGTCCAAATTTCCGGGGCCCATGCTCTGTGTCCATGTCCTCAACACTCTCCTCACCGCGCTGCCACCGCCTCCTCACCTGCCTTTGCAGGTTCTGGTTCTGCACATACTGCAGGATAATGTGCGAGGTGTTTACAATGCTCATAACTGCTGCGGTGATCTGAGTGGGCTCCATGCTTGCCATAGTATGGCGTCTGCAGGAGAGCAGAGTTGCAGCGGAAGCGGTGGCTGACAACGGATGCCATGAGAATAGATATTTATAGAGAACGATGAGAGGACCTGCGAGGTGGATTCATGAGAGCAGAGTTGCAGCGGAAGCAGTGGCGGACGACGGTTAGCACCGTGCACATTTCCCGAGGAAGCACACACATACCCGGAAGCCCATGACAGACAATATGGAGAAATTCGCTACTGAGACAATAGCAGCAGAGAAGAGTTGCAGCGGAAGTGGTGTATGACAATGGTTAGCTGTCCTACTGCACCGTCTGCTGAAAGCAGCATGGCGTCCGCATGGAAAAAAGGTGCGAAACGATTGTCTGCAGTTGCTTTCACGGAGGGAAGGGTGATTGACAACATGTATCCAAAACCGCCCATGACAATGTTTTTGCCCAATCAGGCACTGGGAGCTTAACCCAGAATTCCAATGGGCTGCGGAGGCTGCGGGAACTGTGGGATAGCTACTGACAGTGCACCACTCCGTAAGTCGATGCTAGTCACGGTAGTGAGGATGCACTCTACTGACTTAATGTGCTTAGTGTGGACATATGCAATCGACTGTATAAAATCAATTTCTAAAAATCGACTTCTGTAATATCAACCTAATTTCGTAGTGTAGACATACCCTTGCTCTGTTAACTTGGGTAAATCACTTAACCTCTCTGTGTCTCTTTGTCTCTTGCTCTCTGTCTCAGTTCTCATTTGTAATATGGGGATGTTGTCATTTCCTTTCTTCTATCTTGTCTACTTAGACTGTAAATTCTTGATTATGATGATTATTATTATTCACAGCACCTCAGAATCTGGACCCTGAATCACACTTAGCCCCACCAAGCAGTAATGTAATATAAACAATAAATAATAGTTGATTGTTACTAGACTTCTGTTGCAGCGCAAAGAATTCCCTCTGAGTACACTACACTCAAGGAATTCAAATGGTAAAAAAGACAGATGTAATATACCATGTAAATAAACATTAGGGGAATCTCTATTCAATAAATAATAGGACTTCTAGCAGTTTCTCTGAGGTATGGTCAAAGATGAATGCATGGTTGCGGGGGTGAAAGTAACATAAAAGACTTACTGATACGGGATCCTGTCTCCGGGCCCCCGGAAGGGGCGGGGCCTCAGGCAGAAGGATGGGGCTGGCGGTCAGCCTCCCTCAGCCAGCCCTTCTGTGCTGCCCACTCCATGCTGCCTGGGGCTCCAGCAGTGATTTAAAGGGCCAGGGGCTCTGGCCGCTGCTGCGATAGCAGCGGTGGCAGATGGGAGCCCTGGGCCCTTTTAAATCGCTGGGCCCCGGGGCATCTGCCCCTTTTGCGCCCCTGTCGGCGGCCCTGGTGGGGAGGAGCAAAAGGGGCAGTGATATTAAAGCACTGCCGTGGCAGAGCTTTAGTGTCGGCTGCATATGGGCCTGTACCGGTATCCACTTCTTACCAGTATTCCGTACCGGCCTGTACCAGCCCACTTTCACCTCTGCATGCTTGTCACAGTTGCCATAGATAACCCAGAAATATTTGATGGTGAAACCCAGTTGAAGCCATGCTAATGGTCTGGGTTTGGAATAGTGCACCACAACACAAGCCAATATAAATAAACAAGTACAAGGTATGATAGATAGTATGTGTCAGAAAGTAATGCCGAAGTATTCTCACTGCCTTGGTTCTATCAGAGCAGTTCAAAGTGCATTCATCTCTACATTTTAAAGAGACGTTAACATGAAATCAAAGTGGAAGTATGGTAATTTAGCCGTGTATATGCAAGTAAAAGAAAGAAAGTAAATGTAAGCCCTGTTCACCAAATTCAGAACCACGTGTGAATATCAAACACCTCAGAATTCAGGTGTATTCAGAGGTGGGATTCTAGTTCACCCTGTTAAAGAAATAGGGATCTGCACTGAAATTCTGATCCAGATCCAGCTGTGGATTAGGAACCTCCTGAAGTTTAGGAGTGGTCACATCTACAGTTTTGATTCTGAACCCTTACTAGAGAAAAACAGTGCAGGAAAGATAAAAACAGAATATAGTGGCTTTGCAAATGAAATGTCCCAACTACCTAAAATGGAGGAAAAAGCAAACCAATCTACCCTTCACTGATGTATTTCTCATAATATCTCTTGGCGGGGAATTTTACTAAGGCAGCACAAAACCAATTCCTAAAAATGAAATGACATGGAAGCCTGCTTCAAATGATCTCAACTTGGAATGTAAGGGGTCAAAATATCCAAGAGCTTGGTAAATTTTTTATACAGCAATATGAAAACTCTAGGGCTGCTGCCAGCTGATGAGTCAAGATTGATGTAATATGGTCACTCTGTTTTGTGCTGATTACAATCCAGGCAGCTGCATTCTACCCTAACTATCAGTTGTATGCCTAAGAAGGCTGTATAATTGTGGAGGAAAGAAAGATACTAAGAAAATGGATTCAAATATATGCACCATGTGAATTAAGAATAAGGACAAATTCTGGAACTATTTATGAAGTGGTAAAACATCACAATAGAAGCAAAGGCCCCACATTTGGCAACACAAATATTATAACAGAGACCAAACTTTTTCATTTGGCAAAAATAATCTTGCTATATGTATAACCACATCCATATTATATATCTACCAAACAGCAAAGATTCTGAGTAGCTATAACAGGGTTTTTTTGTTTTTGTTTTTTGTAAGACACCGGGTACTTTTTTGGCTGCATTGCAAATAAACAACAATAAAATATAAGCATATAAATAGCAGGAGTACAGAGTATTTTCCATAGCACTCAGCATCGGCCTAACTCTGCTCCCATTAAAGTCAACTGGCACTTTACCTTTGACTTCAATGGGAGCATAGCTGGGCCAATGCTGAACACTTCTGAAAATTTCATCCTACCTGTGCAGTGTGTGCATCATCATTCCTGTGGACCTCCTTTCAGATTTAGCTATGTAATTTAGGTATCAATTTTGTAAAAGGCTCACAGCTTGCTAGAATTTACAGTAAATCCTAACCCATGATCTATGTAATGGGGTGGGGAAACGAGGCTGGGATTAATTCTCATCAATGCAAATGTAAAGAAGCAGAGTGGAACCCTGAGAACTTCTAGGTTAGAATTCTTTCAAACAGTTTGCACTGTGTTCTTCCTTTAGTTCTTGTGCACATCTCTCCCATAGATAGCAACTTGCCACAGACTGATGACAAGATACATGACTCTTACTTAATCAATGCCCTATCATTACACTGGGAAGGGGCGGCGGAAGCTTCCTAACAGTGGGTGGGCACCAGTGCCTGAATTGTGGCCCCACCCTCCTTCACCACCTCTTTCCGCCCTCATGCTGCCCCTTCCCTGAGGCCCTGTCCTTTTCCCTGAGGTCCCACCCCTGCCCTGCCCCTTCTCCCCGAGCCCTGCCCTCACACCATCCCTTCCCCCCAAGGCTCCACCCCGTGCCACCCCTTCCCCTAAGGCCCCACTCCCGCCCCTCATCCTCCCCCAAAACCTCCTGCCCCTCTCCCCCATCGCTCATCCTCAGGCATTTCTGCACCTTGGTCCCGCTTGTTCTCTGCCTGTAACACTCAATAGTTTAGTGGCTTGAGGGTTGTAATGCTTTGTTCTAATTTTGGTTGTTGGGTTTGGTTTGGGGGTGGCTGGGTAGAGTTTAATGGCCTGAGACATTTAGGATGTTAGACTAGATGATGTGGTGATTCTTTCTGGCCTTAAACTCTATGATTCTTTGACCCTTCCATTATGGGTTCTCTATGATGTAGTCAATTATTTTTTGTCAATAATAAAAAAAAACAGTAATGATAATAATAAGTAAATAAAAAGATTGAGGGGTCTGGAAGCATCTGGAAGTCCAGATTTGGCCCATGGTCCGCCTATTGACTACCCTTGATGTAAGTAATATACCTTTTATTAACTAAATATAAATGATGTCAAGACTTGCAAGAGGTGAGGAAGCTTTGGACTCAAGCATCTTTTCTTTTTTTTTAAGGAAAGAAAACACAATGTGTAGACACAGACTCAGATTAATAAATTAGGGAGTGATTTTGTACTCTTGACTCTTGATCTGCTGCTGATTTCACTGAGTGTATTTCCCTGAGTTAGGAAATCAGGATCAGATGCCTATTTTGGTCTATTATTATGTTCAGTGCCTGCAGTGTTAGGTCTGAACAAAAATAGATATTAAAGAGCAAAAATCAGCACCGTTTACTTAGGCTTCCTTGCAAAGTTGAGGCAAGTCTTTCTTAAGACAAAACTCTCCACACTGATCTATCACATGTACACTGACAGACTGGGCACTTCTGTGTCTCTCACTGTTCCAACAGTTTGACCAATCCCACAGCACCAATAAGTACATGGTTTCCAGAACCAGGTGGCTAAGCTCACTTTCACTACAACCCTGCTGGGCTCTGAATCCTCTTTTATCTAAAGTCTCCTTGCTAAAAAGAGAAGGCAGCTCACATCTTATAGCTCACCTTTTATTTTGTTCAGTGCTTCCTGCTGTTTCATGATTAAGGCTAGTCTGCATAACCATAGGGGTCCAGCACAAGTCTGATGACACTCATTAAACTGACAAAATGCCACCTCCTTAAAGTCAATGTAAGTTGATTGCTTTTGCTGCTCACTAGTTCAGCCAAGTTCTCCTTCACATCAGAACATCTCCAATGCTTTTAACTCTTTGTAGAGAGATTATTTTCCATCTGGAATAGAATTTATTCCACTAAATTTGCCAGATTCTCAAATGATGTAGCTCAGGATAGCTCCATTGAATCATAGAATCATAGAAGATTAGAGTTGTAAGAGACGTCAGGAGGTCATCTCGTCCAATCCCCTACTCAAAACAGGACCAACCCCAACTAAATCATCCCAGCCAGGGCTTTCTCAAGCTGGGCCTTAAATAGCTCTAAGGATGGAGCTTCCACCACCTCCCTAGGTAACCCATTCCAGTGCTTCACCACTCTCCTAGTGAAATAGTTTCTCCTAATATCCAGCCTAGACTTTACACACTGCAGCTTGAGACCATTTCTCCTCGTTCTGTCATCTTCCACCACTGAGAAGAGCCTAGATCAGGGATTGGCAACCTTTGGCACACGGCCCATCAGGGAAATCTGCTGGCCGGCCGGGATGGTTTGTTTATCTGCAGCGTCCGCAGGTTTGGCCAATCGCAGCTTCCAGTTCGCCACGGTTTGCCGTTCCAGGTCAATGGTTGGGCACTGCTTTCAGAGCTGGGCGCCTGGCCAGCAGTTGCTGCTCTCCAGCCACCCAGCTCTGAAGGCAGTGCAGAAGTAAGGGTGGCAACACTGCAACGCTCCCCCCCCACACACACATGATAACCTTGCAAACTCCCCACTTCCCTGTTTTGGGTCAGGACCCCCAGTTTGAGAAATGCTGGTCTCCCCCGTGAAATCTGTATAGTATAGAGTAAAAATACACAAAAGACCAGATTTCACGGGGGAGACAGTATTTCACAGTTTGTGATGCATTTTTCATGTCCGTGAATTTGATAGGGCCTTAATTATGCATCAGTGCTCTTCCATCCCATCCTAGATGCTCTTTCATCATTCATGTGGAGGTGAATGGTCTTTACCTTGAACCCAGTTTTTCTATTCCTGTTCTTGTGGTTAAAGCACAGGACTGGAAGTCAGGTGACCTAAGTACTGTTCCTTCAGCTACCTCAGATTTCTTATGTGATCTTGGGCCACCACTTAAGCCAAAGTGTTTAAACTTCGGTGCTAGAAGTTAAGCCATTTATTTAGGTGTGGGAGGTGCTGAAGACCCACAATATCCAATGAGGTCAATGGCAGTACAGGGCAGTTAGCACCTCCTATGAAGTGTTCAAGCTTATGCTATATATTAAAGAATACATGGAAAAAAATAGGGATGGAATGTGACCAAATCTTTTAGTTTAGATGGTTGGTGATAGGTGTGCTTCACATTGGTTCCAGGTTTCTATTATTATTTTATTTTATCTTTTGGTCGTTGGGAATTTTTGCATGTTCTCTTTGTCTGTGGGAGGGCTAGAGGTTTACAAATTGTATTAAATATTAATATTAATATACATTTCACCTGACAATAACAATACTTCCCTGCATCATATCAGTGTTGCAAAGCCTAACACATTTTCATGTAAAGTGCTTTGAGTTTGATGGATGAAAGATGCTAGAAAAAATGCTTTCACTGATCGTTTGCCTTCAATGCCTTTGTATAGGCCTTGGCTAAAGTCAATGGGACTTAAGCACATGCTGTAAGTTAAGCACATCCCTAAGTGTATTGCTGAATTGTGGCCATAATTCCAATTGATGTCCCTGAATTGTGCATCAGTGTACAATATATGACTTTTATTGATGGCTAGTATTCTGGCTAGATCTTTACAGTGCCTTGATTAAGTAATCCTAGACTGTTTTGTAAGCACTATTGACCTTTCTCTCCCTGATATTGGTTTTTCCATTGTTAATTCCATAGAATAATTTCTTTACATAATTGCAATCCTTGGGCAGGTGCTTTAGATGAAGATAGCAAATAAAGTTCTTGAGTCATTAGTCAGCTAACTGCACCACGACAATACAACTAAATGTAGAAATATTCTGTGTAACTAACCAAGCATAAAATAATTTGGTCTGCATCAAGTGATCGACCTGCCTGACAAAAAGAAAAGGAGTACTTGTGGCACCTTAGAGACTAACCAATTTATTTGAGCATTAGTTAGTCTCTAAGGTGCCACAAGTACTCCTTTTCTTTTTGAGAATACAGACTAACATGGCTGCTACTCTGAAACCTGCCTGACAAAGTATTCTGGATAAAACTGCAGTTGGGCTATTGATGGTGTATTCACATTGGTGAGCAAGCTTTTCTGAGCTTGCTTGGAAAAGCTCAAATGCTCACTGCAGTTCAGCCAAGAACAGAGAGTGTCTGAAAAACGGTCAGTGACTATTAAAATAGTGCTCTTTGTGCGACTACAATTAAGGATGTGAGAAATGAAGCAGTCACTTGAGAAGCTTAACACAAAACACTTCAAGATTCCCTGTAATCTTCTGCTTCCAAAAAAGTTTTCTGACATGGTGAAAATACAAAAAAAGACTTTGCAAGTAGAAGAGGGAATGGAAGAAGAATAGCTAGACCGATTTCAGGGGGAGCGAACAAAACTTGAAAAGCAAAATGATGAAGAGAAGAGAATTGTAAATCACGAGCTGAAACAAAATTCTTATGGCAAGAGAAAGGAAGTCAATCTAATCTCAGAACATAATGATTATGACCTCATGATGTTTCAAAAATAAAAAATATGATGAATCATATACTTGGAGCACAAACCCCTTACTTTTTAGCTATTCTTTTAAAAATCATTAATGAATGTTGTGTTCATGAAAACTGCCAGATTGATAGTGACTCACATCTTCTAGCATACACAGTATGCGTGCAGTGGTATTTCAGTTTTACCCACACTGTTCTGCTTGTATGCCTGAACCATAATTCACTGATACCACCTCTGGGAGCCAGCAGGTAGTTCAGTGTTCATTCCCATTCACTCCTTGGCCTCTGTGCTGAGACTCTCAGCAAGGGGTCCAATTGTGCTAATTGTGGTGGTAGTTTTACAGTGTCCCCAACCCACAAATAATTCTTGAAAATGGAAACACTGGAAAATGGTGAAACACTGGAATGCGTTACCTAGGGAGGTGGTAGAATCTCCTTCCTTAGAGGTTTTTAAGGTCAGGCTTGACAAAGCCCTGGCTGGGATGATTTAACTGGGAATTGGTCCTGCTTCGAGCAGGGGGTTGGACTAGATGACCTTCTGGGGTCCCTTCCAACCCTGATATTCTATGATTCTATGATTCTATGATTCTATGAAATGAGTGTTTGAAAACTAAAGCACACACAGGCCTTGTCTTCACTGACAAAAAAGTTTTTTTGTTTGTTTGTTTTTTACCGTGATATAACTACCACAGGTTATCTATCCTGCTGTAAAAATGTAGCTTTAATTTGACTGTGAGGAAAAGTAGCTGAGGTCAACCACAGGGGATGTTATAGGGCAGACAAGTACCCTTTCTCCATTTAGGATTTTACAATGAGACAACTATCACATGTTTGTTATCTCGCTGTAAAGAATCACCTTTTTTTTTTTTAGCTGAGAAGACAAAAAACCTGAGGTTTGTTCTCCCTGCAGGGTTAGCTCAAGTTATCTACACTCAGCTGAAAGGAGTCACACTACCCAACAATACTCAAGCTGCACGGACTTGGTATTTGCAGGACAGAGTAGCTGCATCCTTACCACATTACTAGCTCCAGCATTAGCAGCACTCAAACTTCAACCCATGCCCCCTGATGGCCAGCCAACTCAAGATTAAACCACTATTTAACTGGACTGAGAGACTTTTTGTGTGGATGCGATTTGGGTTGGGGTAACACTTGAGCTACACCTTGAGCTAACGCTGCAGTGAAGACAAGCCCTTAGGAAGTAGCTTCCCTAACGTATTTGGATAAGTAGAAGAATAGAAACCAGACGTCAACTATAAGAACTTGAAACTTATCAGGGCAGTCTGTTCATTGCACTCTGCAGAGAGTTCTTTTTTTGAGGAAAAAACCTATTTTTATAAAGTAGAAAGAACCTACACATGCTTCTTTCTTTGCTTTGATACAGAAAAGCACATAAGCAAGTGCTTAACTTTAAGCACTTGCTTAAATCCTTCACTACTCAGCAAAACATTTATATGGTGTACTTAAGCACATGCCTTAGTTCTTCACTATTTAGCAAAGCATTTAAGCATGTGCCTAAGTCCAATTCAAAGTCAATGTGACTTGAGCACATTTAAAGTTAAGCATGAGTATGTGTTTTTACTGAATTAGGGACTAATGTCCAAATTTGTACTGTGAAAACACAGGCCTATCTTGGGTCCTCCCACGCATAGGAAGCTTAGTGTGGTGGTCTACATCTGTGAGCTGCCTGGAGTGGAAAGGGAGTGCATACACTGCACCACTGTTTAGGAGCATGGAATATTCCCACCAGTATGTGAGCAGCCAATGCAGCGGGGGTGAGGGGTGGGGAAGTGCCATGGCTAGAGGTGCTGGGAAGGGAGCAGTCCCTACACTCAGTGGGCTACAAATTTACCTTACATTTGTGAACGGGACACAAATGGAGGGAGAGTCTTTCTGTGTTTTTTTCCTCAAGCCCCCATGCAAGATAATTTATTAAAGCCCTCAGCATCTAGACTCGGACTTTGGCTCAGTTTTTTGGCCCTGTGTTGATTACAGCTGCTCAGCACAATAGCAGAGTGTTCCTTTCCTCTGAGAGGAATCCGTCCATTGACCGGATTTAAATTGCTCGCCCCCCTCTGTCGGGGGAGGGAGACGTGGGGACAAGGTAGAATGCAAAGTGCTCTGCTGATTCTGGGCCATCACAGCAGTTCATGTGTGACCTCTGTAGCTGGTAGAGTTTAGAACAGCCCCTGGCTGGCCCAGGGGAGTGGGAAGGTGGCACAGAACCATCTATACTCTCCTCTCCCACTCTCCTTAGCGGCATGACTCTACACTTGGCTGAGAATTTTCACCATGTATCACAACTGTGCAGTAGGATAAATAAATAATGTTGTGTCCCTCCAGTGTCCACCTTTCCAAATGTCTCAATTCAGCTCTTTGAGGGGTGGTCCAGAATTTGCATATAATGCTGCAATATAAATTATGTAAGGATAATGATTCATGGACTCTTGAAAGACTTTAAACCCCCTGCTGTCTGCAAGGCACACCTGTGCTTCTTTACTTATTAATATGCATTTCTTTGTTTCTGTGTTTATATTTAGAACACAGGAAAGGGCAGATTAGAAGAGCATAGCTTTTGAAGATGCTAATAATAGAAATCATGTAAAAAACTGTAGAAAATATGTAAAAAACTCAAATGAGGGAACAAAAATACAAAGTTGAAAGTTCAACCCTAGGGCTACAACTAGTAGTAATAATCTATGAGCACAGCCCTCAAGAGGAAGTGAGATTGCAAAACCCAAGATTCATGTGTAGCAAAAGTATAGTGCTTACGGTGAGGCTGTAAAACGAGATTCCTATACTTGAGTGGTTAGCAACAACTTGGCAAACAGCTCATAGATTATATTGATATTGGGAGTTAAAGTAGTCTTGGCTCAGAGCTTAGGAGCTTGTGTTAGCTTTTAATAAGAGCTAAATCTAGTCCCTGGTGAGGGATTACTGAAATAAGGGGTAGGGAATGTTTAAAAAGGGGAACACATTTCCTTTTGTACATATAGGGCTTGATCCTGCACAGAGCCGCGGCAGAGCGTTGCATGTATAAGTGTAAGGTAAAATGCGATGAGCAGGGGAGCCTGACTCTGCACTAATGAGACTATTGGGTTGCTGAGTTATTCCTGCCTATTGGTACTCGTCTGGGCACTGTCAAAATTATACATACAAACAGTCACAAGAGAGATACAGCTGAGGGGGATACTTATCTACCCACTATATTAGCATAGTGTAGGAGAGCACGTTCTCATGGTTTGTCAGACACACCCATTCTCTGCCCAGAGTTCCCATTATCTAGTGGGCACACATGTGGGTCAGGAAACAAGCTCTCAGGAGTTTTGAAACGTAATACCACTCAGTACAGTGAACAATACCTAGGGCTAGGTTCACAAAAGGACTTAGGCACTTAAGTGCCACTTTAGGTGCCTAAACCCCAGAATCAGGCCCCCTGGGATTCACAAAGACCCTCGCTCATCTGCCTCCAAATGTCATAGGGGCCTAATTCACTTGGTGCCTAAATTTTTGCATTAAAATTTCCTAAATGCCTGTTTCTGCCTCTGAGCATTCATGCTGCAGCCCCACACCCAGGGCCCACATCTGAATGCCTTAGCCCAAGTGTGATATACAAACCAGGGAAAGACAGGCTTTCCTCCACCTATCTTACCTGAGATCCAGGAAGTATGCTCAGACCTTGCTGATTGGATTTAACCCCTCTAGAGAAGCTTACACAAGACAGGGTTGTGGCGGTCCACCTCCCTCCAAACTTTTAGCACAGTGGTTAGGGTACTTACTGGGGATGTGGGAGGCCCCAGGTCCAAGTCTCCACTCCACCTGAAAGGGAGTGCGATCTGCTACTTGGATGGGATATTCTGAAGTGGGGCTCTTTCAGTATCTCCTCCTGAAGCTGTTTCATTGTGGATACATAATTTTAAAAAGGCAATGGAGCAGTGAGACTGGCTCCTGAGTCTACCAGGTGAGTGGTCTAGCCCCCAGCCTACGGAGTCATTCTCACACAAGCTTGCTTGCTTTCTCTCTGGCCCAGTATTGTAACCATTCCACTGTGGCTAAATATTGAAAGAATGATTAAGTCAGAGAGAGAGAGAGAGAGAGCGTTGAGCAAGCAAGAGAATAAGTCTGTCACCCGGTGGTTAGTGAACTCACCTAAGAGATGGACAATCATAGAATCATAGAATATTAGGATTGGAAAAGACCTCAGGAGGTCATCTAGTTCAATCTCCTGCTCAAAGCAGGACCAACACCAACTAAATCATCCCAGGCAAGGCTTTGTCAAGCCAGGCCTTACAAACCTCTAAGGATGGAGACTCCACCAGCTCCCTAGGTAACCCATTCCAGTGCTTCACCACCCTCCTAGTGCAGTGTTTCCCAAACTTGGGATGCCACTTGTTCAGGGAAAGCCCCTGGCCGGCAGGGCCGGTTTGTTTACCTGCCGCGTCCACAGGTTCGGCCAATCGTGGCTCCCACTGGCCGCGGTTCGCTGTGCCCAGCCAATGGGGGCTGCGGGAAGCGGCGGCCAGTATGTCCCTCAGCCCGCGCCGCTTCCCGCAGCCCCCATTGGTGGGGCACAGTGAACCACGGCCAGTGGGAGCCGCGATTGGCTGAACCTGTGGATGTGGCAGGTAAACAAACCGGCCCGGCCGGCCAGGGGCTTTCCCTGAACTAGCGGCATCCCAAGTTTGGGAAACACTGACTTAGTGAAACAGTGTTTTCTAATATCCAACCAAGACCTCCCCCACTGCAACTTGAGACCATTGCTCCTTGTTCTGTCATCTGCTACCACTGAGAACAGCCGAGCTTCATCCTCTTTGGAACCCCCCTTCAGGTTACTGAAGGCTGCAATCAAATCCCCCCTCACTCTTCTCTTCTGCAGACTAAATAACCCCAGTTCCCTCAGCCTTTCCTCATACATGATGTGCTCCAGCCCCTAATCATTTTCATTGCCCTCCGCTGGACTCTCTCCAATTTGTCCACATCCCTTCTGTAGTGGGGGGACCAAAACGGGACACAGTACTCCAGGTGTGGCCTCACCAGTGCCGAATAGAGGGGAATAATCACTTCCCTCGATCTGCTGGGAATGCTCCTACTAATACAGCCCAATATGCCATTGGTCTTCTTGGCAACAAGGGCACACTGCTGACTCATATCCACCTTCTCGTCCACTGTAATTCCCAGGTCCTTTTCTGCAGAACTGCTGCTTAGCCAGTTGGTCCCCAGCCTGTAGCGGTGCATGGGATTCTTCCTTCCTAAGTGCAGAACTCTGCACTTGTCCTTGTTGAACCTCATCAGATTTCTTTTGGCCCTGATCCAGTCCCCCCAGCTCCAGACACTTTTAAAAATTATTGTATTTTTAGTCACAGTGGAACAGATTCAACAAGAGAGAATGAGGGCACCCCATGTCACAAAATCCAGTGGTTAGAGCACTCACTTCAAAGGTAGCAGATCACAGTCAAAATTCTTTCTTCTCCCTCAAAGGATGTAGAGGGGACTAGAACTGGGAGTCTCCCACATCCCAGGTGACTATCCTATTCACTAGGCTAAAAGTTATAAAGAAGGGTCTCCTCCCCCCTGAAGGTGAGGGATATGTCTCCCTGTAGCATGGATTTAAGCACCTAGCTATGAGAGGGGGCAGGACTTAGCACATACCTTTGTCTTGGTATTTCCCATTGTCTACCTTAAGCAGGGCACCACATAGCTTGCTGAGACACCCATCTCCAATCACTGTATAGGGTGCCTAGGTGCTGAATTCAGGCTCTGTGAATCCCAGTGATAGTCTAGGCACCTAAGTTTCTTTGTGAATCTAGCCCGTGGTACTTAATCTGATGTGCACAAGGGAACTTTTAGATCATGCCAGCAGGGTCTACATGGGCCAGTTAAGCATACAACATACTGATCTGCTTTAGAAATCACATCCCTCTATTGTGCTTTGCTGCTCTCTGTAGACAAGCCCATACACTAGGGCAGACTCTCCCAGGAGGGCACAAGGTGCTCCATCACTTATGTGCCCTACACAAGGGCAACTCTAGTCTCTTTACTCAGGATAGTGTAGGAACTAGTCCCTGGAATGCCTATTGCCCCAAAGAGCACAAGGAGGAGGCAGAGTCATGGCTACACCCCCTCCACCCCCAAATTCAAACTATCTTAAGAACTTATAGGACTCCCATCACTATAGTTTATGAACTCCTCGCAAAAGCTCTGTGAGGTCAGGCAGTGTTCCTATCCCCCTTTCACAGGTGGGCACCGAGGTGCAGAAAGTCTTTATGACTTACTACAGGAAGTCTCAGGTAGAGCAGGGAAGTGAATCACGATTTCTTAAGTCCCAGGCAAGCACTCTAAACACAGGACGACCCTCCTTCCTCTCACACTGTCCTGCTGGACAAGCCAGACATAATGGAGCAGCAGACTGTTGTGCTCTGAAGCATGGCACACCCTGCACATGCCTCATTCTCCCAGGTTAGCTGAAGGTGGGGTTGTGTCTCTGTTCATAGGAGCATAGGTGGTTTCTACCAAGTTACATGCAGGATTGTGCCTTATAGACACAATTAAGTCCTTGGGTTTTGCTCAATCCTTCCTCACTCAAAACGTCAATGGAAGTATTCTTCAGGAAGGAAGTATTTTTCAGGAAGCAAAATTATTATAAACACAAGGATTTGCCATTATGTGTCTCCTTGTTTTTGGGTGATGTCTCCTTTTGTCTTTTCCCCCCTTAACTTATTCTGATTCCTGGTTCAGAAAATATAAAGGTAGATAAATGACTGTAAGCATATGTGTTTCTCCTGCCTTCTTTCTGCTGCTTGGCAGATGATCTAAAAAGTAAATGGTGCCTGAATTTGTTTGTTCTTTTTCTGATCTGAGCTCTTGAAGAATTGATAAATTAGCTACTTAAATTCACGTGGTAGGATTGTTTATTTAAGTATAAAGCTTGACAAGTTGAAAAGATTTGTGGAAAAGGGCTGGTGTCAGGTCAAAATATTTATGGCCATGTCCTCAGCTGGTGGAAATGGGCATCCCTGCATTGACTTTGATAGAGCAATGCCAATTTACACCAGCTAAAGAGCTAGTCCCTTAGCTTTACATATGGGGTTACATTAATAGGTACATTACATATGGGGTTCCTTTGTCGTGCTCATCAGTGTGGATACTGCTGCACAGTGTTAAGAACGTGCTGCATGGTTAGATTAAATGTTAAACTGAGCCAGCTGCAGCCCATCACTAGTTACCAATGCAGGTAGAAATGAAAGATCCCACAAGAAGGATAATCCACCATTCCCGCTCTCAATAACAGGTTCTAATAGGTAGTGGTCTGCATGAACCATTGCTCATTTAGTACCTACACAGTCACTGCACTACCAGTACCTCCAGTAATTCAAGCACTGTAAACTGCTTTGGGGGGGGGGTACTTGGAGTGCATGAAGGGCGCAATATAACACCAAATTCTCCTCTATTCAGTTTGTGAAACTATGAGTTATACTTGGCAGGGTGGGAGAAAATATTTGTATATGGCTTCTGACTAACTCCGGTAGACAGTTTTTGTGCTGTTTCAAAGTAATTTAACTCTGGGGAGGGAACAAAAGCAATGATCATCCGTCCAGGATCAGAATTAATAGAGCCAGTATTGATCAGCCACAGCTCTTCACACAGAGTTCTGGCTAGAGTCAAATGTAACATTTCTTCACATCTGCCTTTGATTTTCTCCAGAGACTTTCATCTAAAGATGTGCCAGTTGCAGAAAGCTAGCCATCTAATTCTACCCATCAGTAGCAGCAAAGAAAAAAAAACTACTTTCCCCTTCCCCCCTCCTCCCCGCAAAACCCCCAGATGGAACCAGTGTGGACAGAAAGGAAATATTTGTCTACATTTTACATTTCATAGTATGGAAAGGAAACCTCCTAATTTCAACATGCACAGTTCTTCCTTGGGGATTTCTTAATTTCTGTTTATTAAAAATACATAATTTTTGTGAGGTAACATTTAAAATAAAGACAAAATGAAAGTGGAAAGGATGGAAAAAGGACTCCAGCCATTTATCCACAATGCTACTGGTAGTAATGTATAACTGATGTGTCACTGAACTAGGAATTCTTAGACATTCATTATTAATGTATAAATAATAATAACAACGCAATAGTGATAAGTCATTCTAGTTGTCCTGAAAATGATCAAAGGGAACAGCATGGCTAATACAAGTGATAATAGGAACTTGAAAGCTTGTTTCCACTTCCAGTGACTCAAAAGGAGTTTTGTTATTGATTTCAATGGAAGCAGTAGTTGGCCCTGAGTATATCACATTTCAGTCCTACTGAATTATCAAAACCATGAGCAAAGAGGGGGCGAGGTTGTGCATAAGGTTTTTCATTTGTTTTGGAGCCCTGGATGAAATACTGAATCAAGACAGAACTGAAAACCAGTTTAGTGGGCTCATTTAAAATGTACATTTACAGCCCCCTGAAAGAATCATCACAATTCAGAATGATTTCAGCTTGGACTAATGAGGGACAGCAAGACTGTGGCCTGGTCAGGATGACAGGGCATTGACAAGAGTTCATTTGGAGAAAACATGCACAGTTGCCCACTGCATGACTTGCACAATGTTTACTTGCATTTGAACATGATGAGTAAAAGAAAATGAACCAGATTCTCTGCTAAAGCTGAGACTCGCACACCATAAAATGGAGGTTGCAGAGGTGGTGTCAAGTTCATCACATTCCTCTGAGCCTGGAACAATTGTGAGCAGGGCTGGTCCTCAGGAATAAGTAAGATCAATTTAGGGGCTGCTCTAACAGCTACAGGGGGCTGAAACAGCAGGCAGGGACCAAGATATATTAGGGTGCTTCTGGTCACACCCCGTTTCCTCCACTCATACTCCATATACCACCAGCAAGGATGGGGATTGCATGCTGTAAAACAGAAGAGGATCCTTCTTCCACTGGGATATTCCTGGGGCCAGATATGCAGGCTTTGCGGCCAGAAGCCACCAGCAGTTCAGCAGAAAGCAGCTACACTACACTAAGGAACCTGATCCCATCTATGCAATTTGACTAATGCTGTGAACCAGCATACACATATCAATAAATATAATAAGCTTGTGAGTGCTGCATGACCTCAGATTAGTGACTAGTTAAAGTAAATGGTGTCAATAACTGTATAAAGATAAATATGAGGAAAACAAATCATTATTTCAAGATCAGCGCAATCTTCTCTGACATGCATCCAACGAGTGGGTATTCACCCACGAAAGCTTATGCTCCAATACGTCCGTTAGTCTATAAGGTGCCACAGGATTCTTTGCCGCTGTCACAGATCCAGACTAACATGGCTACCTCTCTGATAGATAACACCTCTATAGTTTTACTACTGTATGTAAGATGTTAAGGGGATTGGACATTATTTAACAAATTTACATGAACTGGATTCACACACTGTCAGTGGATGCCCCAAGAATGCAGCAAAACTGCACACTGTTAGAGCAAGAAGACAAAATGCTGCCCTTTCAACAATTCGCTGGTTATCAAAATCAAACATTTCCAGGCAGGCAGAGTCATTTCCCCCCATTCCTTTCTGAGAAAGAGAGTGATTGTAACCTCTTTAGCTCCATTATGGCTTGGTTCCGATTGAGAATTTTCTTAGCTGAATTCCAAATGTCTAGTGAAATACACCCAAGCCTACTAATAACAGTCACCAAGGATCCACAGAGATTTAACATAGTGTTTGCAGAGCTGGGAGTAATGGTTGTCAGGATGAGCTAGTGGAGTTACAGTACAGTACTTCATTAGCTCATTTGGAAGAGCTGTGATTTTAGAACATAAAGTCTCTAATTTGGATCTCAGCATCTAGTCTGTAAGCACCACAAATCTCTCCCTCGCCCTGCCCCCGCCCTGAGGTACTATGAAAGGGCTTATTTTTAAAAGTAGCTTTTTCATGAAGATTAAGGGATTGGTGTTTGTTGGATTTTTTTTAACTATCATTTTTGCTTTATATAACAGCTTTTATGGTCCGCTGAATATGCATGGTATACAAAAGGAAAATATTCATCTATGTATGCCTTGAAAACAATCTATCCATTTTTACACAGATAATCTGTTTGTTTATATATTTTAATATCACTTTCCATTGATTGCAGTAGTCAGGAAGAACAGTTCAATTCTTCATACGATAGCATTTTTTTAAAGAGAACGAGGGGACAGTACAGCAATTTTATAAAGCGCCGTGTCTTTCTTTCACTCAGATTTTCAAATTTTCTTTTTCCCACTCCCAAAATTCATTCATGAGAGATGTGTCAGTTCGAGTTGTATTGGTCATGTAGTGTGGTGATATGCAGTTACAGAAGGTAATTTGGTGGGACTTTTGGTGGAATTTTTTTTCCTCCATATCCATTAATCTAAGAAACAAATCTGCCAGAGATTCTTGACTGAGCAAGGATGCAGAAGGTACTGCCTCTGTAGTATCACTCCTTCCTTCTCCTGAGCTCTGTGGAACTCCCTAAGTAAGGTTGAAGATCTGTGTGTAGCAGGAGGTGGTCTGGATGGCTTTGGCTGCTTGGGAATCACCATTCTCAGGGACAAAACCTTTACCCATTCCAGAGTTTGGGAGCAAATCCCTCCCCACATCCATGGAAAGAGAAATAAAAAGGAAAATCTGTGTGAGAGAAACATCTAATTCTCTAAACAGGGTTTTCCAGTGCAAATGATTATTGTGGTCCACAACGTTCTAAATATTCATCATCATACAAGTCCTAATTTAAGAGCCTATGTGATGAGGACACAAGAATGCATAGGTGTTTTTCTTTGTCACTTTTGATGCAGGATATAACTCATTACTGAAAAAGATACTTCTCTTTCCAATTCATATCATGCCCTTTCCCTTATCTTTACTAATTAATGCTAGGCAAATCTACAAATATTCAGTTTAGATAAAGCTCCAAAATGTCCAGACACTTTTCCAAAGTGTATTCAACCCTTCTTTCAAATCCATCCAGCTCCACCCATTAACATTCTCTTACCTATTTCCAGATTCTAACCCCTTCCCCAGTAAAACAAGCTATCTGTGTGATCTCCCGAAAAAAGGCCTTAACTGAGTAGCATTCCATCTTCTGGATTTACTTTCACAATGACATAACCACCTAAGCACACAGTAAGTTCATGGGGGAAATAAAACTCTGTGTTCTTGCAATTCAAGGTGATGAATTATGTCTTTACACCAAAGCATTTTCACTGTCCCGTGGTTCTTCCCATCGTCTAGCTCTCAGTATTACTGTACCATATCTCCTGTTTCATCATCCGTAGGATAAAACTATGTATCAAAGAGATTGCAAACTATTGCTTTCAAGTCTTGCTGTTCTGCTCATTTCCTGTGAGCCTGCTGATATAACCCATCCAGAGGCACTTTTCATTTGGAGCTATAGTAAGTCAGTTTCTTAACACATGATTTGAATTTTCACAGTAAATATTGGATTGGGCTACCTCCAAGCAGTGGAGGTAATGGTTTACAGGCAATCCAGAAGAGAAGATACATGGTTTGTGTCTTGCTAAGATACCTGGTGACACATCTCACTCTGCTCTATTACAATCTTTTTGTGTTAGCCATCTTGAGACCACAAAAGAGATTAGGAATTAGAGGAAAATACTTTTCAATCTACTTCAGACCCAGAGTTCAATATAGTTCTCACGAAAGCTTATGCTCAAATAAATTTGTTAGTCTCTAAGGTGCCACAAGTCCTCCTTTTCTTTTTATAGGTCTTTCAAGGCACTCCTTTATTCAACTGTCTTTGAGCTATTTTAAAAAATAAAGCAAAGCCTCTCTTTTCAGACAGACTTTTTGGACACTCTAGGTAAAGCAGATTGTGATATTGATAGACCAGATTTAAAAATTAGTGACCTGCAGAAGTACTCCAGAAATTTTAACTGTGAGTTTGAAACAGAGATTTCAAAAATCTTCAAGGAAACCTCTGCCAAATGGCTTTTTGAAAGAGAGACCCTGAAATCTGCAGGAAACAGCTGAAAAGAATTCCAGCACATTACTCCTATCTTTTCTTTAGACACTGCTAAAGTTGGTATCCCTATCTTGAGAGCTCCTATATTCTTTATTCATGGGACTGGTAATCTTGAAGAGTATTTGTGGATGGATTTCCATAAATAGAAAAAAACACGCTATTTTCAAGCTAAGTTAAATTCAGATCTCATCCACAAAGCCGTATTTTCCACTGCCCTGCATCTTGTATTATCATCCATGCCTGTACAAAGTGGGGTTAAAACCTATCAAATCAAAATGACAGTATTTTACACCCATTTTGCATTCAGTTTGCACTGTGTAAAAGACTGCTCAAGGTGCAGAGGAAGACACAATCAGGCCCTAAACATGTTCAAATCTTTGGGCCAGCTCCTTAGATGCTGTTAAGCTGGAATGGCTCCATTAGAGGTTCTTATATTTGCAGCCTATCCCATAACCCTTCTGAGGTGCTGAATAGGCACAAATAACATTGTTTGCTTTCCAAATGTACTTCTTAGTGCATACAATGTGTCCAGTTATATGGTGGTTCTCATTTAGCAAACTAAAGTAAGCTTTAAAGAGTCCTGTGGCACCTTACAGACTAGCAGACATATTGGAGCATAAGCTTTCAAAGTAAGCTTTGAAGTTCTTTACAATGCATTACAAATTATTAAAATACTACCAGTTAGCCTTCAGTAATGTCTGCTGTATTTATGGCACTGTAAACCTAAAGATAAGTAAAACTGGTGGTGCTAGTATAACATCACAGAATTTCTTCTTTTTTCAGTAATCCTTTTTACGGGCTTAAAGAAAAAAGATAATATCAAGGTCTTTGGTGGCTCTAGGACACTGATTGCCAAACCAAACCATTCTTCCAAATATCAGTAAACTAGGAGCAGCAGAGTGCTATGAGCTATTTTTCAGCCAAAAGGATTAAATTTGTCTCTTAGACGGGTCTGACATCTAATATAGATTTCCAATGGGTTGAGTTTAGCCAGTCATAGTTGTGACTTTGTGAGAAGAATGTGCGTGTCTGAGGGTGGAGGATGTCCCCTGCTGGGGAACTGAAGGATGCAGCCCAGTCTCCTGTAGGTAAATTATTTCCTCTGTGTTTGTAGAGCCTTCTGTTGTGCTCCCACCCGAGACAGCCCTGGAGGGAGTTGTCCCTGTGATCAAATCTCCAGGATAATTTCAATTAGTGCTTCATAGTGCCATTGCTTCTAGAGTCATGTAATGAGGCAGGTATGGTTCTTTAGGGCTTGGAAAGAGAAAAAAAGATGAAACATAACATCCTAAGCAACTATTTGGTTTTATTATTTGTTTCAGAGACATACCAGTAAGAAATATCGTCTCTTAGAGACTCAGCCCTGTGGCCTGTCTGCAAAAGCACAGTAGAAAGACAGTACAATAATTAAGGGGAAGTAACAAGCTGCACTTGTTAATGAATTCAATTTTGATATATTTTCATAAAAGTACCAACATTGTTTATGTAAACAATACAAACTGCATCTGCTATTTAGCTTCGTGTGAGATTTTCCGTATCACTGAGATTTGGGGAATATCACTTAGGGAGAAAAGCAATTTTAAGGTTATCATCTGAGTGACAAAGACATTAATCTGACAAGATATGCTCAAGAGGCCCAAAATGCAATTGTAGAATTCTTTTTGGCTCTCTCACCCATAATTTCACGGAGCTCAGTATAATTAACACACTTCATGGGATTTAAGTAACATTTGTTGCTTCTCCATCAGAATGCAAATTTCAGAATGATATGGATCTGTACAGGAGACAGCAACAACTGTTCCCTAGGTAATAACTTGTGCACTGCTTCCCACTGCAAAAAAGGTGACAGATAAAGCATTACTCAGGTTTTATTAGGAAGTTAACATATGTTTTATAGCTGCTACAAATGCTAAAACTAGGTATGTCATCAAATTAACGAAAATTAAATGGTTTATTGCCAACTTGAAAATTTTAGGCTCCATTTTCTTAAAAGCTATATAAAATAATGGGACCTGCTGTCAGTGAGTGAGTGTATATAGGTAGATAAATGGGCGTGCAATCAGCTAAACAAAAAGAAATCAGAAGGTCAGCAGCATCTGTTAATTCTTAAACAAAAAGAAGGCATTCCAACCAAAGACAGGCAGTAATTATAGGTGTGTGTGCCTGTTTGTTTGTAGGGAAACACATTCAAGCATCCCACCTCAAGGATCCTTTTTCTTCAGGAACAGACTAGAAAAGCTGTTTACTCCCCTGTCCTACATTCACCTCAAAAGAGAAAATAATAAACCCACACAGTGTAAGGAGAGATCAGATGGCCTTAATTACTTATCTTTTCTGTCAGGCAAAAATCTGCCAGAAAATAAAAATAATAACAACATAAACAACAAATAAACAAACAAAAATCCATCACACACATGCCTACTAGAAAAAAAAGGGCAAATTATGCAAATAATTAATTAGCCACTGCTGCACTTCTACAAAAATAACCCTCTGATATGGGAAAAAGATTCCAGGTTTTGTACTTCTTTTACTAAATCATATTTCAATAAATATAAACAAAATGAATAAATGTACAAATGCATGTACAAACACATAAACTAAATGAATGAAGTGGGGCATACTGTACATATTATTTTGGTTTATTAATGCTTCGGGTTTTTCTTGATGTCCTTCAGGCATATTAAGCAACTGCTTTAAAAATGACCACATTTATCCTCATCTGCTTTCCTCCACACACAAAATAAATTAATAAATAGACTAGGACACATGTCCAAATTAAGTTTTTCTTAGTGTGTTTGGCATTGGCAGGACACAAATCTGAGAGAAAACTCCTAAAATTTCATCCTCACAAAATGGGAGATACATTTAATTTATTCCATATGTCTCTTATTTTCATTCAACCACAGCTGAAGTATTTTAAGCTTGTGGGATCATTTTAGGATAATACTACTTCTTTATATTTGTAGTTCAAAATAAATGATAAGAGAAGTGGAATAGCTAAGCTGGCTAAAATTGCATAATGAATAAAATCAACATCTAATTATCAGACTATATATTTGTGTGTATGTGTGCTCATATATAATATATATGAAATTATAGACCTCTGGAGTAGCATTGATGATTCTGATTTCTAAAGTTTACTCTGCAGAACATATGTTAAAGCCAATTGAAAACTTGAAATGTTCTAGAAAGAATAAGAAATGATCTTTATGTGTTTCAGGAAAGATTTCTTGTTGGTAAGCAGATGGAGGCATTCAGCTGAGTAGTGAAACATTGCCACTGATGCGAGCACAGAAATAAAGAGGAGAGGCATGCTGAAAGAAACTCAGGATATGGGCATATCCAAATGGAAGAGATATGACACACACACACTGTAAATAAATATACTCTGGTCTCAATCCAGCCTGATTTGAAAATGTCCAAGCAATGAAACTAAAGAAAAACAATTCCAGTGGCTGTTTGCTTGATGGTTTGTTTATGTCTAAGTATTTTTTTCCCTGTTGTCCTTTTGTTGAGACCCTGAAATTCTCCTTTTCTCTTTCAGAATCTCATCTCTAAGGGAAATCATGCCAAATTAATTCATTACACATTCAGTATAACCTATTGGCTATAGCTAGACTCCTACACAGCATTTCCAGTGTGATACTAAATGCCTTGTCTCTATTGGCTTCCCAGCAAAGGGTTGTATTATGCATTTATTTTGTGTATTAGTGCTAGGTGTGTGAAATCATCTAGTGCCCAGCACTCAATGTAGTCAATTCTGAGGAAATGTATTTTAATTGTGAGACATTTATAAGATGATATCTAGAATTTAAAGCTAATCTATATCTTTCTATCCTTCTGAAATCCACTCGTGAAGCTCTGAACAGCTGAATTTTCATTTGCACATTTATTCTGCTTTCTGACACCTGCTGCCCAATAACTGATGCAATGAGCAATCTGTGCTTAATTATGAAACTAAAGCAGTGATTTCTATATCCTTAGTTTGATGTGCTGCTTTGTCAAAACAAAAATGTGCCATCTTTTCTAAGGAAACTATGAAACTACAATAATAATTTCTTTAGGAAACAGGTACTGTGTATCTTGGTAGTTTAAGGAATGAAAGTAACAGTTCATAAAAGATGCAATTTTGATATTTTTATGAGCATTTGAGTTTTAATTTTTTGGGGTAGGGTTTTAATAATTTAATGACAACACTTTCTGTCTTTTAACAAATATGGTATTATTTTTATAAAAATGCTGTATTGCACTTCAACAACAACTTTTCTGATATTGTAACAATTCTTTGTTTTGAACATATTTTATTTTACCATTTTTAAAATGGGCATCCTCCATTAGTTTCTTTGGCTTTATATGTCCCAAGGTCAAAACAATATAACAATTAGTTTTAAAGAATTAATTATATAAAATCAGATTCACCCAAGCAAAGCGGAGAGCCTCAAAAATATAAAGATACCTTGTTTTACCCCATCAAAAAAACCACTTTATTAAGTAAGTAAGTGTGCCTTACTCTGTGTGACTCAGGAATCTCTTAGGGAAAACTTAGATTGGAGGAATCACCTGAGTTTGGTGTGTGCATTCTGGTTCACCAGAGAGTGTCATATGAGGTCTCAAATAAAAGTCAGTGTCACACTGGTCATCACTCTCATTATAAAACACATCTATGGATGTTATGTAAGGAGTTAGACAAATACACTGAAAAATATAATGTCTGTGTCTAGGCACTGGTCACCAGGAAAGGTGAAAACAGGTCTCCCCTCAGACAGTAAATGTTTATCTGTCTGTCTGTTTACATGTAAATTAAGTATTGTGTAGTGCAATGGTTTTCAACTGGTTTTCCACAGAGTGCTGGGGATCTGCAGACAATGTCTGAGATTTCTAAAGGGGTCTGCACCTCCATTAGAAAAGTTTTAGGGGTCCGCAAATGAAAAAAGGTTGAAAAGCAGTGGTGTAGTTCACAGTGGGTCTCCTTTTACCAGTCTGAACTGAATGGTAATGAAGGATAGTGAAAACATCAAAGAAAGAAACTAAGAGGAAGAGGAAAAACAGAAGGTGTGGGGGGAGAACCCTATCTTGATGTGCACATGAAAGATTTGCTCTACTGTCGTTAGGGGACAAAGACACCCAGCCAGCTAAGGAAGGAAAAGAACAGCTAGTTTGCTTCATGAAAAAGTGGTCTCAAACGGCTTGACTGAAAATGATGGAGAGAATTTGGGATGAGATAAACTGTTTTACACAGGAGGTTAACCTATCAGTTAAGTTTAGTCTCTAGAAAGAGTGCTATGATTCTGTTGTATATGTAACCATTTGTTTCTAATCTTCTAACGCACTATCACTTGAATCTCTATACTTTCATGATAAACTTATCCTTGTTTTCACTATAGAATCATAGGACTGGAAGGAACCTCAACAGGTTATCTAGTCCAGTCCCCTGGACTCAAGGCAGGACTGTATTATCTAGACCAGTGGTCTGCTGCTTGTTCAGGGAAAGCCCCTGGCGCGCCGGACCAGTTTGTTTACCTGCCGTGTCTGCAGGTTCAGCCGATCGCGGCTCCCACTGGCCATGGTTTGCTGCTCCAGCCACTGGGGGCTGCGGGAAGGGCAGCCAGCATGTCCCTTGGCCCATGCCGCTTCCCGCAGCTCCCATTGGCCTGGAGCAGCTTTGAGAACCACTGGTCTAGATAATATAGTCCTGCTTTGAGAGCAGGGGACCGGACTAGATAACTCTAGTTATCTAGGCTTTCCCTGAACAAGCGGCGGACCAGCTTTGAGAACCACTGATCTAGATCATCCCTGACAGGTGTTTGTCTAACCTGCTTTTAAAAATCTACAGTGATGGAGATTCCATAACCTCACTAGGCAATTTATTCCAGTGCTTAACCACCCTGCCAGTTAGGAAATTTTTTCTAATGTCCAACCTAAACCTCCCTTGCTGCAATTTCAGCCCACTGCTTCTTGTCCTATCCTCAGAGATTAAGAACATTTTTTCTCCCTCATCCTTGTAATAAATATATGTAAGTGCTGTGGTGGTAAGTGAATTAGTGATCCTGAGTTATACCTTGCAAGCTGGGAAGTACTGTTCCTTTGGGAACAGCATGCCTAGTAATTCTGTGGGTGTTCAATGGATAAGGAGATGTAAACTGCCGAGAATGCTCCAACATGTGCCTATTGCAATTTGTGAAGAGAGAGCCAGGCCTTCAGAGGCCAAAAAGGTAGTGCTTGTGCAGCCAACTGCTGATGGTTTCAGGGCACTGATCCACAGCATGCACAGCTTCATGCTAAGGACAGGTGGTGGTGAGGTGCCTCACAACCCTGGACATCTCTGGGGAGCATCACACTCTATGCTTTAGTTTTTAACAGTCATTGGTTGTCAGACCAATGGAGAATTACATTCAAGTCAATAGTCTTTCATTTAGAACACCCTGACACCAACTCCTAGACATGCAAATCCACTAGTAAAAGCATATCAACTAATCTCATCTTTAAAGATCAATAAAACACTTTGAATTACACCCAAAAATTAATAGAATGTGCAATCCAAGGTGCTCCCTATGTCCAAGTAAGCTGGCACATTTTGCATCAATTGAAGTCTCGTTGGTATTGTAGTCCAATCTGTGAATAGCAAAGGCATGGATGACTGTGGCAAGGTCCGTATCTGAGATAAATTCCTGTCATGTTCTCTCCAGCCAATGATTATCACCTTTATCTTATCCAGATGTTTCTAAGGAGCTTATCACTATGGTATCTAAAGGCCATGCACAACAATTTAGAAAGCACTAACTGTCCAAAAATATTGCTCAGGAGACCCCAACTCTCTTTTTAGTCCTTGTTTTCACCTTTTTATTATTTTTGTCAATTTTCTCTTCTTCTTCCTTTTTTCCCCTTTATTCATCTCTTCTTCCTCATCACATCTATTGAACACTGGCCATGACAGAGGTGGCATTACTGGGAGAAGGATTTAACAAAAAAGTGGGTCTTGTATTTCGATATGAACACAGTTTGAGCTTCTTTTGTACAGCATTCCATAGCCAAGGTCTTGCCTCCAAGAATGCTATGCACCCAGTGCATGAGAATCTTTTTCTTGTGAGTTATGGATGTTGAGGTCCTGCAATAGTGAGATCCTAACCCATTGAGGACCTTATACTTTACTAGTAGGACTTTCAATTTGATGCAGAAGTAGATAGGAAACCAGAAGAATGTGCAGAGCACCAATGTGATGTGTTTGCACTGCCCCTAAAAACTTAATAGATAGGGGGTGCTGCATGTTGTACAAGTTGCTGGTGGTGATTTTTCTAAAGCATTCAGCATTGTGCTATCTCTACTCCCCTTGAAGTCAATGGAAGTTTTACTACCTTACAGAGTAATTTTGAAAATCTTCGCAATAGTTTTTATTTGATGATCCATCATGTTTAATTTGAGACAATGAGTTGTAACAGAATAACCTGGAGGTAACTGACACATGATCCACAGAGTCAGGGTCTTTGTATGGGTTGGAGTTTCCTGGCCGGCCAAAGATGGAGGAATCTCTTCATTGCCATCTGTGAATGTAGCAGCAGTGAGAAGTCCTGGATGACCTGGTAGCTATATACCACTTTAATGATTGGAAATTTTGTACCCTTGACTGCAGATGACAAGGTTAATATATTATTGAGCTCCTTGAAGTGTTTCCTTCTTCCTACCATCATTTCTGGGAATATATATGCATACCTTTCCCCTAAAAAGAAATCAAAGTAGAATGGAAGAAACTTTCCCCAACCACTCCCATTTGAACCCTAAACCAAAAAATTAGTTACTGTCCTCCCTTGCAGTTTTCCAATTCCTCCCTCATGGACCTATCACCTCTGGATAAAGGCTGCTTTAAACCTGAAGTCTGGTGGGCCACACTCCAAGAAAAGTTGATTGGAAAGTCTCAGTGCACCTGGAAAGTCTACCAGCAAAAAGTAATAACCTATGAAGGAAATCCTATTTGCGTTCAAAGTTCCATCACCACCCTGTTTCCCATCTCAGAACATACCCTTCAAATATGTTTCTGGTCTTCTAAAAAGTGCAGATGAATCAATGTCCTTTTTCCTTTAACATTCTGAAAATAAATATGTGTTCTCACCAATATCAAACCAGCACAGCTTTGAAAGTGATGGGTACCTATAAAGTTCTGGTTTTGCATTAATGTGCTTTACCACGCTAAAAAATTCTCATCTAATGCAAATGCATGATAAATTGTGTCCAATTGGCTCGAGGTATTTCAGCTGGGTTGACAGAATTGATTGTGTTAAACTTACATTTATTTTCTAATTAAAATACACTTACATTGCCCGCAGCAACTGAAGCTTTAACATAGGTTTCATCAGGCAAGTAAACTAAGGTAAGTAATTGTTTCTACAGGCTTATCTGTTTTAACTCAAGTTAAAACTTAGTGTTTCCTAGCTCATTGGCCTGAAAAGTAGTAATAATTGTCTTATTACCAAAGCGATATTTGTCAGCATTGATAGTAACTCTGCTTATGCACAGTTATTCTGTGACTACAGGGCAGAAGCAGTGGTTTACCCATGCGCCATGCGTGGTTTCATAATTATTATTGAATCATTCCTGTAGCTCTTTCCCACACTTGCTCAGCTCATGCTGTGATACATGCAAGAACTGAGTTTTTCATAGACTGTCTGAAGTCCAAATGAAAAGCTTTGCAGTAAAAAATATATGCTGCACAGGGGAAACCTGGGCCAGATCCGCACATGGTGTAAACCAGCATAGTTCCACTGACTTCAATGGAGTTGTTTTACACTAGCTGAAGAACTGGCCCCATATATATAAAAAATCCAATGTCTTCTTCTCAAATAATGTTCTTTGGCTAAGGGTAGTAATCTAGTTTAGTTTAGTGCACTGTAAAATGTAAGTTCTGGAACTAATCCAAAACTTCCTCCTCTTTTTTCAGGTAACCATACAAGAGTATTCACTATTGAAAACATCTTTTAAGGCAAGAAACAGTGGAAAGGGGCAGGATCCATGGAATATCTAAATGGCTCCAGCTGCCAAAGAGCGATATGAAAAATAGAGAAGACTCAGAAAGAAGCCAAGACAAGGAAACCTCCCCAAGACATTGTCATGGATTGGTGAGTGAAAGTTAACTAAAACACAGGCAAGGGATTAGATATAAAACTTTTCTAATGATTATATTGGGATATTTGGGATTCTGTTGTAACTTAAAAGACAAACAGTTTCTCCTGTTAATCAGCAAGTGGTTACACTTACTCCTGGGGGCATTCTGCACCAAAAGATTAAAAATTCTGCGCACAATATTTTTAAATTCTGCAAATTTTATTTGTCAAAATAACACTATATAATCACACCAGTTTCCATTATTTTGGTAATTTATTTCAAAATACCTGTCAGCAAGTATGTCTGTAACAATACAGACTCACACAAAAATTTCCCCTGGAGTAGAGAGTTAAAGAAACCCCTATAACAACCCAGTTCCTGTTTCTTTGCTCCTTCCCCCTCCACCCAGAGTCCAGCCTTGCTCCCCCCCACCCCAGCCCAGTTACTTGCACCTCTTCCCCTCTCGAGTGCAGTCACAGCATCCCTCCTTGCCCAGATACCTGTACCTCTTCCGCCCCAGAGCCCAGCTGCAGAGCCCCCCCCGACACAAAATTTTTCCTAATATCCAACCTAAACCACCCATTGCTTCTTGAAAACTGTTGTCATGTCCCCTCTCATGACCCTCTTCAGACTAAACAAACCCAATTTTTTTCAATCTTCACTCATAGGTAATTTTTTCTAACTTTTAATAATTTTTTTTTTGCTCTTCTCTGGACTTTCTCCATTTTGTCCACATCTTTCCTGAAATGTGGCACCAAGAACTGGACTCAGTACTCCAGTTCAGGCCTAATCAGTGCGGAGTAGAGCAAAAGAATTACTTCTTGTGTCTTGCTTAGAACACTCCTGCTAATACATCCCAGAATGATGTTTGCGTTTTTTGCAGCAGTGTTACACTGTTCACTCATATTTAGCTTGTGATCCACTATGACCCCCAAGTCTCTTTCTGCAGTACTCCTTGCTAGGCAGTCATTTCCCATTTTGTATGTGTGCAACTGATTGTTCCTTCCTAAGAGGAGTACTTTGTATTTGTCCTTATTGAATTTCATCCTGTTTTCTTCAGACCATCTCTTTAGTTTGTCCAGAGCATTTTGAATTTTAATCCTGCCTTCCAAAGCACTGGCAAGCCCTCCCGCTTGGTATCGTCCACAAACTTTATAAGGGTATTCTATCTAAATCATTATCTAAATCATTGATGAAGATATTGAACAGAACCGGACCCAGAACTGAGCTTGACTGTGAGCCACTGATAACTAGTCTCTGGGAACAGTTTTCCCACCAGTTATGCACCCACCTTATAGTAGCTCCATCTAGGTTGTATTTCCCTAGTTTGTTTATTAGAAGGTCATGCGAGACAGTATCTACCACCGTCTACCACTTCCCCCCCTCTATTCACAAGGCTTGTTACCCTGCCAAAGAAAGCTATTACATTCATTTGACACAATTTATTCTTGACAAATCCATGCTGACTGTTACTTATAATCTTATTATCTTCTAGGTGTTTGCAAATTGATTGCTTAATTATTTGCTCCATTACCTTTCCGGGTACTGAAGTTAAGCTGACTGGTCTGTAATTCCCTGGGTTGTCCTACTTCCCTTTTTATAGATGGGAACTATTTTTGCCCTTTTCTATTCCTCTGGAATCTCTCCCGTCTTCTATGACTTTTCAAAGATAATCGCTAATGGCTTAGAGATCTCCTCAGTCAGCTCCTTGAGTATTCTAGGATGTATTTCATCAAGTTCTGGTGACTTGAAGACACCTAACTTGTCTAAGTAATTTTTAACTTGTTCTTTCCTTATTTTAGCCTCTGATCCTACCTCATTTTCACTGGCATTCACTATGTTAGATGTCCAATTGTTACTAAACTTTTTGGTGAAACCTGAAACAAAGAAGTCATTAATGGCACCTCTGCCATTTCCACATTTTCTGTTATTGTTTTTATCCCCTCATTGAGTAACAGGCGTATCCTGTCTTTGGTTTTCCTCTTGCTTCTAATGTATTTGTAGAATGTTTTCTTGTTACCCTTTATGTCTCTAGTTAGTTTAATCTCATTTTGTACCTCATCTTTCTAATTTTGTTCCTACATACTTGTGGTATTTGTTTATATTCATCCTTTGTAATTTAACCTGGTTTCCACTTTTTGTAGGACTCTTTTTTGAGTTTCAGATAATTGAAGATCTCCTGGTTAAGCCAGGGTGGTCTCTTGCCATACTTCCTATCTTTCCTATGCAGTGGGATAGTTTGCTCTTGTGCCCTTAATAATGTCTCTTTAAAAAATGCCAACTCTCTTGAACATTTCCCTGTCCCTTCCCCCCAACCCCACCTTAGACTTGATTCAAAATAGCCATGGTTAACAATTGTGATTATTTTGCTTCATCTTGATCATGGTGCACCCTACGTTACATAAAAGAACTAAAATCATAGAATATCAGGGTTGGAAGGGACCTCAGGAGGCCATCTAGTCCAACCCCCTGCTCAAAGCAGGAACAATCCCCAACTAAATAATCTCAGCCAGGGCTTTGTCAAGCCTGACCTTAAAAACCTTTAAGGATGGAGATTCCACCACCGCCCTAGGTAACCCATTCCAGTGCTTCACCATCATCCTAGTGAAATAGTTTTCCTAATATCCAACCTAGACCTCCCCCACTGCAATTTGAGACCATTGCTCCTTCTTCTGTCATCTGCCACCACTGAGAACAGCCTAGCTCCATCTGTTTGGAACCGCACTTCAGGTAGCTGAAGGCTGCTACCAAATCCCCCCTCACTCTTCTCTTCTGCAGACTAAATAAGCCCCGTTTCCTCAGCCTCTCCTCATAAGTCATATGTTGCAGCCCCATAATCATTTTTGCTGCCCTCTGCTGGACTCTTTCCATTTTTTCCACATCCTTCTTGTAGTGTGGGTCCCCCCAAAAAGACACAGTACTCCAGTTGAGGCCTCACCAATGCCGAATAGAGGGGAATGATCACGTCCCTCGATCTGTTGGAAATGCTCCTACTTATACAGCCCAAAATACCATTAGCCTGCTTGGCAACAAGGGCACACTGTTGATCCAGCTTCTCATCCACTGTAACCCCTACGTCCTTTTCTGCAGAACTGCTGTTGAGCTGCTTGGTCCCCATCCTCTAGCAGGGCATGGGATTATTCCGTCCTAAGTGCAGGACTCTGCACTTGTCCTTGTTGAACCTCATTAGATTTCTTTTGGCCCAATCCTCCAATTTGTCTAGGTCCCTCTGTATCCTATCCCTACCCTCCAGCATATCTATCTCTCCTCCCAGTTTAGTGTCATCTGCAAACTTGCTGAGGGTGCAATCCACACCATCCTCCAGAACATTAATGAAGATATTGAACAAAACCGGCCCCAGGACCAACCCTTGGGGCACTCTGCTTGATACCGGCTGCCAACTAGACATGGAGCCATTGATCACTAACTGTTGAGCCCAATGATCTAGCCAGCTTTCTATCCACCTAACAGTCCATTCATCCAGCCGATACTTCTTTAACTTGCTGGCAAGAATACTGTGGGAGACCGTATCAAAAGCTTTGCTAAAGTCAACGTTCACTGCTTTCCCCTCATCCACAGAGCCAGTTACCTCATCACAGAATGCAATTAGGTTAGTCAGGCATGACTTTCTTTAGTGAATCCATGCTGACTGTTCCTGGTCACTTTTCTCTCCTCTAAGTGCTTCAAAATTAATTCCTTGAGGACCTGCTCCATGATTTTTTCAGGGACCGAGGTGAGGCTGACTGGCCTGATTCTCAGATCCTCCTTCTTCCCTTTTTTTAAAGATGGGAACTATATTAGCCTTTTTCCAGTCATCCGGGACCTTCCGCGATCGCCATGAGTTTTCAAAGATAATGGCCAATGGCTCTGCAATCACATCTGCCAACTCCTTTAGCACTCTTGGATGCAGTGCATCGGACCCCATGGACTTGTGCTTATCCACTTTTCTAAATAGTCCTGAACCACTTCTTTCTCCACAAAGGGCTGGTCACCTCCTCCCCATACTGTGCTTCCCAGTCGAGTAGTCTGGAAGCTGACCTTGTTCGTGAAGACAGAGGCAAAAAAAGCATTGAGTACATTAGCTTTTTCCACATCCTCTGACACTAGGTTGACTCCCCCTTTCAGTAAGGGGCTCACACTTTGTATGACCTTTCTGTTGCTAACATACCTGAAGAAACCCTTCTTGTTACTCGTAACATCCCTTGATAGCTGCAACTCCAAGTGTGATTTGGCCTTCCTGATTTCACTCCTGCATGACTGAGCAATATTTTTATACTCCTCCCTGGTCATCTGTCCAATCTTCCACTTCTTGGAAGCTTCTTTTTTGTGTTTAAGATCAGCAAGGGTTTCACTGTTAAGCCAAGCTGGTCACCTGCCATATATACTATTCTTTCTACACATCGGGATGGTTTGTTCCTGTAACCTCAATAAGGATTCTTTAAAATACAGCCAGCTCTCCTGGACTCCTTTCCCCAACATGTTCTTCTCCCAGGGGATCCTGCCTATCAGTTCCCTGAGGAAGTCTGCTTTTCTGAAGTCCAGAGTCCTGCAACTAAACAGTGTTTACCACCCTGAGTTGGTGGTAAGAGAAACGATATTGTTCGTAATTTTAAGAACAAAATTAGCTGGCATCCAACAAGGTAAAACTACCCCTTTCCACCTCACAGCACCAGTGTTTCTCATAGTGAAAATATTACATCTGTGCCTCATGAGCTGCACTTGCAGCCAACAGATTTGTGGGTGAAGTTGAAAGTGCTGGTTTTGACCTAGAAATTCCTAAATGATTTAACTTGTGGTTACCTGAGAAATCAGCTCTCTGCTATTGTTTTTCCACAGCAGCTGCAACCCGCTAGAGTGCTTGCGATAATGCACCCCTGGTTTAAATGATGGCATGGCATTTTTGGTGAGGAGCCCTTGATGCTGTGATTTTTTGACCTTCAGGGAACACTGTGAGATGTATTTGTTTCCCTAAATATTTCTTGAGGGTTAAGGCATGGATTGGGAGAGAGCTGGTTGGGGCATAGGAATAAGTATAAGCAGAGTGGTTTACTGTGGGGTTTGTGATAAGTGATTTTTTTTACAGCATCCAGAGCACTGGAAGGGCACTTTTAAAAATGTGAATAAATTAATACAATAAGAGAATATGTACACACAGGAAACAGAAAAATGCAGTTATTCTAGACATGGACTGGAAGTGTGTTAATGAATTCCAGTACCAAATAATGGCCAAAAAATTCAGGTCAGGAAGTGAACTTGAATTGAATTACCTCCCATGCACAGAGTTGGATGGAGTTAGGATAAGACAGAAGAAAAAATTACATGAAATCTTTATTTTTTCAACAGTGTCACTGGGTGTTACCATGTTGACAGCCCAGACTGCCTTTATGATTTTCTTTGGGAGACTTAGCAAGACTGCACCCCAATGACATTGGACACAGCATGAGCAGAGGTATGGTAATAGTAGCTAACACATGCTTATCTACAGCTGCTTTACGTTTTTTGAATATTACAAAACCCGTCACAGAAGATGCAAATGTAGCTACTTTTCCTTATTCACAGCACCCTCTGCAGAGCAGGAAGTGCAATCAGAGCAGCATCAGTGTTTTCCCTCCTAAATGGAATTTGTGAGTGTTCATTGCCTCTGAAAGTCATGCGTTAAGTGGCTCAAAGTAAGCACCCAAAAATTAGTTGCCCCTTTTGAAACTGTGGGCTTTACCCTCAATCTGTCTCAGTGTGCCCGTCTGTTCACTAAGAATAATATTGATTTCCTTAACTCACAGGATTTGTTGAAATGTCTAGCTTGTGAAGCACAAATTCTGTTATCCTTACTCACAGTCCCGTCAAGTATTCCCACTGAAATCAGTGGGACTACTCAAGGAATAAAATACCACTCAGTGTTAATCCAGCCCTCATACTGAAAATGTAAAGCACTGGTAAGTGCATATTATTATTGGCCTACCCATTAATATCATCAGTGACAGGAATTCCATTACCACCATGGCCCTCTGCCTTGTTATTATGATAGTCAATGGAACAAAATATTTTCTAAACTACACTTTTGCAGCCCCACAGAGACTGTGAGAGCTGTGCAGTTGTATGTGTGTAACTGAAGATCGGAACTTGATGCATTCTATTTTCCTTAATATTTTTTCTAAATTTTCCCTGATGCTTTTGCCCATTACTTTTTGTTCTATCTTCAGAGACTATTGAGAATAATTGGCCCCTTTATTCCTAACATTCCTTTATGTATTTCTAGACACTACTTCTCATGTGTCTTTTCACTTTCCTTTTCTCACAACTGAATATGCCCAGTTCTCTTAATCTTTCACATACAGCTTATTATCCAAGCTTTTCATCATTATTGTTGGTCTCCTCTGATCTTTGCAATTTTCTCTCTTTTTTTAATATCGTACCCCAAACTGAATCTGATATTCCCACTGAAGCCTAATCAGAGTTGAGTAGAGCTGGATAATCATGTTGCTTGTTTCATATGTGATACTTTGTTCATGCAACTCAAAATAGTATTTGCATTTTTGTGGCAGTATCACATGGTTTACTCATATTTAATTTATCATGGACCAGGTTTTTCTCTGCATTATTACTGCCTACCCAACACTTCTCATTTTCTCTTGTTTATATGATTATTTTTTCCTATACAAGCATATTTAAATTTGTCTTTACTGACGTTAATGTTAGTGATTCCAACCCATTTTTCCAATGTATCAAGATTGTATTTTAAATGGATCCACCCACCAGTATATTTTCAATTTGTCCCAACTTAGTGTGTCAGCATTTTCGATTAGCATCCTTTCCACTCCATCTTCCAAGCCCCTAATGAAAATTTTGAGTAGAATTGAACCATGACCCAGAACAGACCTCTGCAGAGCCACACTTGATACTTTCTCCTAACTTGACACTGAACCATTAATAATTGCTCTCTGTGTTAAATTTTTTTTAGCCAGCTATGTATCCTTCTCACAGTAGTTGCATCTAATTTCTCTCGTTTCCCTATGAGAATGTCATGTGGAACTGTATCTAATGCTTTATTAAAATCAAGACATACTATGTCCACTGCATTTCCTTTATCCACTAAGCTTGTTATCCTATCAGTGAAAGAAATGAAGTTAGTTCAGCATGATTTGCTTTTGATGAGCCCATGTTGCCTAATATTTATCACTTATTTTCCTCTAGGTGCTTACAAATGATCTGCTTTATTAATTGTTCTAGTAATTTATCAAGTATTGAAGTATACTTATCAGTGTGCAAGGTTTTAACAATGAAAAGAAAACTACCCATTTTGATCATGCTGGAAATACAGTTAAAAATGCTGAGAAATGCTCTGCTATATAAATTTCTACCTTAAGAGGGTCTTCTTTTCTTATAAAAATTGAGAAAGTTGATACAGAAAAAAACAGTTTTCCATTATACAATATTGTAATAAAGTTGCATATATCACAGAAATACTAAACTAGGTCTCATTGTAATATCCCATCCCCATCGCACACAAAGTGCTGCATATGAATATCCCCTGCTATTTTACTGAGCCTGCCATTACCATCTTTGCACCTCCCCTCACTTCTGACTTGCAGCAATTGCTCTTCGAGACCTTGGTCTTCCTCAAGCAGATCACGGAGATTTATACTAAATGATCTGGAGGTTTTAGTCCCATAAAGGGAAACATTATCTAGTGGGAAGAAAGCTGAGCCCACACTTAACTCACTTTTACTTGGGACTGACACTGGATTTGCATCCAGGTCTTCAGGTGCCAAGCTAGTGCAGTAACCTGCTTCGGCACAGCATCCCTACTTTCTCTGCTCTAAGCCTAACTGAGTGTTGCATAGTGCAGTACCTCTTGTATAAATCCATGACACCCAGCAGTGGCTTCAAACAGATCTGAGAGGCAGTTAGCTTTGCAGCTGTGCTTTCATCCTGATTTGATTCCAAAATGTAAGGAGCCCAGATGTGTAATGACAAGTTGCTTATCAGCCAACACAAAATATGCTGTAATTTCTGTCAGTAACAAGAAGTCATTATTATTAGAAAGAACTGGGACCATTCTCCTACCACCACTGCTAGCATAACCCTTTAATTCTAAATCTAAGCAACAGCAGGAGAAATTTAGCACTGGTGCCAGGAGGCAAAACACTACCAAAGTCAAGGGAACTACACCAGCTTACACTAGTGGTGAATTTGGCTCAAATTGAATTTTCTTAACCTAGGGTATTCTGGGGCTCCTCTCATTCTAGTCTAATCTATGTAGGTTCTTACACCACACTTATCACCATAGTATCTGAGTGTCTTCCAGTAGCGTATTAAGCAATGTGACCAATGTCTGTCACATGTTTGCTCTCTCATTCTCTCCCCAGGAGGATAAACATGTTCAGTGGAATGTCTTGTTTTGGTAGTTTTTTTGGGGATTTGTATATATGTTGCTATGCAGAGAGACAAGGTTGGTGAGGTAATAATCTTTTATTGGACCAACAGAAGTTGGTCAAATAGAAGTTGGTCCAATAAAATATGTTACCTCACCCATTTTGTCTCTCTTAATATCCTGGGACTGACATGGCTACAACAACACTGTATACATGTCACTATGTGTTTATGTTAGAGAAAGCAGGTAAAAAAAAAAAGCACCTTGCAGTTGAAGGTGCTGAAGTTTGTGATAGTATCATAGAACCATAGGGTTAGAAAGGACCACAAGCGTTATCTAATCTACCATCTGCCAAGATACAGGATTTGTAGTGTCTAAAGCATCCAAGATAGATGGCTATCCAGCCTCTTTTTGAAAATCTACAGTGAAGGAGATTCCATGACTTCCCTAGACAGTCTGTTCCATTGTCCTACTGTTCTTACAGTTTTTCCTGAGATTTAATCTAAATCTGCTTTGCTGTAGTTTGAACCCATTGCCTCCTGTCCTGCCCTCTCTGGCAAGACAGAACAACTTTTATCCATCTTTTTTATGGCAGCCTTTCAAGTATTTGAAGACCACTATCATGCCCCCCATCCTTAATCTCCTCTTTTCCTAACTAAACATACCCAATTCCTTCAGCCTTTGCTCATATGACTTGCATTCCATTTGTTTGATCATCTTCGTCTCTGGATCCTTTCCAGTTTCTCTGTGTACTGTCATAAATTGGTGACCAAAATTGGACACAGTACTCCATCTGAGGCCTAAGCAACACCGAGTAGAGCGGGTACTATCACCTCCAGTGACTTGTATACTATGCCTCTGTTAATGCAACCTAAAATTGCATTTGCTTTTTTTGCAACAGCATCTCATTGTGGACTCGTGTTGAGGTTGTGATCCACCACTACTCCCAGATCCTTTTCAGCAGTGCTGCTGCCAAGCCAGCTATCCTCCATTCTGTATTTGTGCATTTGGTTTTTCTTATCTAATTGTCGCCCCTTACATTTGTCTTTGTTGAATTTCATTTTGTTGTCTATAGCCCACTTCTCCAATTTATCAAGATCCCTTTGAATTTTCGCTTTATCCTACAAAGTGTTTGCACACACTCCCCTTACCTTTGTGTAATCTATACATTTGATTAGTATGCTCTCTATTCACAGAGCCAGGTCATTAATAAAGATGTTAAATAACACTGGACCCAAACTAGATCCCCATGGAACCCTACTTGAGACCTCCTTCCAATCAGACATCATTCCATTAATAGTTACAGTTGTTTAACCAATTATGTGTCCACTCTCTGGTAGTTTTACTGAGCCTGCATTTCTCCAGCTTACTTATGTGAATGTCATGTGAGACTGTGTCAAAAGCCTTGCTGAAGTCCAGGTATATTATGACCACCGCATTCCCCCTATCCTCCAAACCAGTTACCCTGTCAAAGAAGGAAATCAAGATGGTCTGACATGATTTTTTCTTGGTAAATCCATGATGGCTGCTAGTGATTACTTCTTCATCCTCCAGGTATTCGCAAATTGAATATTTTATACCTTGTTCTAGTTGCTCCCTGCGTATCGAGGTCAGGCTGACTGGTCTATAGATCCCTGACTCCTCATTTTTCCCCTTTTTAAAGATGGGCACTACTTTAGCCTTCTCCAATCTTCCAGGACCTCTCCTGTCATTCATGAATTTGCAAATATTATTGCCAGTGTCTCCGAGATTTCTTCAGCTAATTCCTTAAGCACCCTGGGGTGAATAGCATCAGTCCCTGTTAACTTGAATTCATTCAAATTAGTAAGAAGATCTGTGACATGTTCTTTATTTATCCTGATCTGCAATACTTCCCCTTTATTGTCTAGGATAACTTTGCTCATCGTCTGGTCACGTTATTTTTGTGAATTCCTTAGTTCCTGGAATCCTACAGTGTATAAATGAAAGAAAGTTTTGTCTCCTACATGGATGGGCTTTCTCTTTATTCTACAGAAAACCACTGTACCAGAGGAGTGTGATTTTCAGCCCTCGTCTTCATCCCAGAACTTTAGATAGTCTTTTAGATATACTGGACCCAGGCCACAGACCTCCTTGAAGGACCAAGACCTTGAAATTGAGTCAAATAATAATAGTATGAAAAACCAGTGTAGAGAGAAGAGGACAGGTCTGATGTGCTTGCAGTAGTTTGTATTGCTGAGGAGATGCACTGCAGTGTTCTGTACTAGTTGGAGTTTCCTAAGTGCTGAAGACTTAATGCCCATGTGCACTGCCAGTAGGAGAAGTGTTCTGGTCCTTCTGGTTCTGAAAAATGGGTCAGGGAAGGTGGGCAAATTTCCTGCTCCCTGATGAAATCTTCTGGAAGATTTGAGGAACAAAAGCCTATCAAAGAAATCAGATCTGGGAAATAGTCGAGTCTCAGAAACAGAAAAGGACAACCAGTTGTCCTGTGAAGACCTTAGGAAGGAATGTGAATAAAAGGCCACTGAGTCAATTGCAACCCCCCAAAATTGACTCGGATAACAGAAAGAGCATCATGCCTCTAGGAAGAGGGATCTGGTAGATAGAGTCTTACGTCCCTTATAACACTTTAATCACAAACACTTACCAGATAGAAGGAGATAGAGTCTGGGGACAGTGTTTTGAGATCCTTCAATGCAAGATGCTATTTAAACATTGCACACACACACACACACACACAAGCACAAACACACACTCTTTAGTATGGCTCCAGCTTGCATAGGGTTAGGTTTAATAATCAAAAAGACAACATGAAGCAATGGGAACAGACAAGAGCCAGTGAGGTTTCAGAACTGTACTGTAGACCTAATGGATATCACAGAACATATATCTCTTTCCAATAATAAAAACATAGCATTATGAAATCAGATTGAGTTACAATCAGCTGAGTTGAATACATCCCATCAGACAATATTTTTTTGGTATTTTTTTTCAAAAATCCAATATAAAGTCTCTTGCTATTATTATTATTTTATTTATATTTCCAATATAATTTTTTCTTCACCATAAAAGAAAGTTAGGCAGGAAACCCACATTCTCCTGTCAGAGAGCTAGTTTCAACTTGTTCTACTGCTGGCAGTGTACTCAGTATGTATTCTGTGAACCTTTCTTGTAACTCTGTAGTGAATGTGTCCATATATCTATGATTCAAGGCACTTTTTCCTCTTGCAGTGAGTTAAGTCATTTTGGTATTTTAGGACAGTTTTATTGCAGATTGGCAGCTGCTTCTGTATGGAAAAAAGTGAATACATGAGGAGTAAAATAGGAGGGAAGAAAAATAGGTATGTGATAGAAAACTAAAGTGAATATGTTATCACAACTGTTTTCATCAACAGTGGGCAATGAAAACTGCTTTCAGGTCAGCTTCCCTTCTTTCTGTCGTCTCATTTCTCTGACTTCTCTTTCTTCCTGAGTGTTGGGAAGGGAAAGAGCATGGCAGGCAGGCACAATTCCAACCAGCCCTTAAGCAGTGTCTTAACTGTGTCAAGTGCCAACGCAGTCCCCAGCAAGCCTGGCACAGGGGAGACACAAAGGTGACATAAAGCTATCTTTACCTCCACTCAGTTTCTGTGGCAAGATTAGCACCATCTCAGGGATGCATTTGGCCCCTGAAGTAGTCAAATTTTTGTAGCTGGCTTCTATTTTTACATTTCCGTCCCTTCTGGCTGCTAAGTATTAATAGCTCCAATAACCTGTATGCTATCTTCATAAGATACCTTTCAACCTGAATTTCAAAAGACCTAATTCTCGTCTGTTTTGCAGTAACTTGCACCAGTGCAAAATGGGTGTGAAATGCTACCAAACAAGAATTAAGTTACTAGATAACTAAATCCATTGACTGTTACACCTGGCACTGCCATTCTTCTGTTCTATGTGCAGCACTCTGATGAAATGGCTCTTTGGCCGTGCCCCTTACACACAGGAAATGGGAGAACGGAACAGAGACAATAAAGAGAAAGGAAGGGGAGATCAAGTTTTAAAAGGAGGGAAAATATAAATCTAACATGCAATAACTGTAAGAAGGATTTCAATATTATTTACACTCAATAGGCTGTACTCCTCATAACCCACCTGTGGCTCCACTATTCCCTGAAGATAAATTTCACAGCTTCAACCTAGTTATGACTTATCCTCACATCGATAGATGTCTAAATACATAAAGTATAACAATGTATAAAATATACCTATAAATGTTAAGACCTTTTAATGTACACATTTCTCTTTCCACTATGATGCATATATCTTCTGTCCTTAGCTTATCATTTTGAAGGGAGAAATCATTTGGCATGAAGATTTGTCTTCTCCTAAACTACACGGAGAAAAAAAAATTGCTATTAAGGCTCTAGAAATTTGGAATACAGAAATGGGTGTAGAGAAAGGTCTACAGTCCTTATTCAGACAAAACTTTCATTGATTCCGACAGAAGTTCTGCCTGAGTAAGGACTGCAGGTTGGGATCCAGATCACTGTGAGAGGCTTCTGATGGTAGTGTGGTGAATCCTGGAATAAACTTGAATGGCTGTAGATGTTATTCTCAGGATGTCTGTAGAATGTAGCTTTATGGATAAAAACATACCTACAGAGGTTTATAATCTGTTAATATCTAGTTTGGTAGGCTGGTTTGGTAGGCTTACAATTTTAGTTCCACTAAAAGAAAAAAATGCTATTTATTCTATTTTAATTCAATAAACATTTTTTTGCTACTAAACAGAGCCTTTTAAACCTTGCAGAAGTGGTAGCCATATTGGATGTCCTCCTTGGAAGCAAAGAGTCCCCATGGCCATTTTTGAAGCATTAAAACTTCATTTTCACGGTGAAAAGCCTATTTGAGTATTTTTAATGCTCTAATAAGCTTTTCCCCACTGAAAGAGAAGCTTTTAAAGCTTACTAAAACATTCATGGTGGCTCCCTACTCAGGGGCCTGGAGTGCACACTTCTTTAGTTTAAAGGGCCTGATTTTCCACTACTTAACATCTTAAGCCTGATTCTCACTTTATTTAAGCCCCTTTACACCACTTGGGTAGGGTTAATGTAAATGACGTCTACTTTAAGGCCACTTTACATGGCCAAAATCATGATATTAAGGAGTCTTAGTGTAACTCAGTGGTTCTTAATCTGCGGCCCGTGGGTCACTTGCAGCCCAGTCAGCACATAGCTGCAGCCCATGTGACATCCTCAAGACCACACAGGTAGTATTGGATATGGCCCATAATGGTAAATAGGTTGAGAACCACTAGCGTAACTCATAGTAAGGTCTCTGGTGTAGTCATTTACATAGAGTGGCCACTCATGCATTCCCAGAATCCTGGACATTCCAGTATTTCCAGGAATGTCCTGAGACCACCCCTCCTGCTGCGACCCCTCCCCCCACCGGTATGACCTCTCACACCTCGTGATGCGAGGTCATGGTGACGGGGGTGAGGAACAGCACGGTCTTCAAAATCACATCCCCCATCCAATACCAGACAAAACCACGTCCAGTTTTGCCTCATTGCTGGGCAGGAGACAAACCACCCAAAAAGAGGTCTGTCCAGTTTAAAACTGGATGAATGGCCTGCCTAGTCATTAACACCTGTGCAAAGTGGGGAAAAAATATTACCAATTCAAAATGTTAACATTTTTCACTCACTTTGCACAAGTTTAAATGACCACACATGATACAAGGCAGAGGAGAATCAGGCCCTAGGGCGTCATTCTCCTTTCTTGTACACCAGTTTTATGTCAACATACATTTATTTCAGTAGAATTACTCCTAATCTACATAGCTGTGACTGAGAGGTGAATCAGCCATTTTAATACAGCTTTCATCTGTGATACCACAAGCATATTTACTAAGCAAGGGCCAGATCCTCAGAAAGTGCAAATTGGGGTAGCTGCACTGAAGTCATTGAAACAATGCCAATTTACCCCAGCTGAGGATCCAGTCCAAGGAGTTAACAAGTAAGAACAGGAACAGAGTCACATTACTAATGCCAGGGCTGGTATCCTTAGTGGTGTGCAGGTGCATACATGGAGGAAGGGACCATGTGGCTCAACAGCACATATCCATGCTCAGTATTATTATGTATAGCACCCCTGCGTGTTCATTATTAGTGTGATGCCAGCAGTGAATCCTAGCAAATATCATGGGCCAGGTTCCCCCCCACAGGTGGAAAACTGCAGTAATGAAGCGGTGAAACAGGCCCAACGGTTTTTAGACTTGTTCTTCCACAACCCCCTTTTTGGTTTAATGGTTTAAAATCATTGTTTGTGCTATGGCGGCTCACCAGATAGATTGTCTGGATAGAAGCCAGGAGGTTTAAATTCACTGTCTAGTTAAGTTGTTATTCATTTGCTGTAACATTTAGGTTTCAAAGCACGGAGTAACAGACTAATGTTGCCTTCGAAAATAAATTTATCACATTGCACAGCTATAATGGCAGGTTAGCATAATTAAAGGGAAAAAAACCAGTTACACTCCAACCTACCATTAGGTCAAGTAGCTCATTTTTTTTTAATTCTTCCCATCTAATTTATCTTTCTCACCAAAAGATATGAAGTTCCTTTATGAAGGCAGAGAAAAGCCACGAGGGAGTAAGCAATTGATCAGTAAAATAAAAATGACTTTCCCCCACTATATTATGATACTATTCAAACTACTTTAGAGCCCATTCTTGCCCTCACTGTAGCCAGTGAGAGAATTCATGTGGACTTCAGGGAGGCATGATTCAAAATTATAAAAAAAAAGAAAGGCGGAAAGCATTCTTCTCTCTATTTGCATATATTGTGTTCCAGTGGAAGATGGCTTTCCTGTGCAAAGTTTTGATATGGGCTTCTTTACTATAGTGACTCCGTGCATGCATATACCTGGTGATGCATAGGCAAAAGTACAGGCCTAACCAGTAGACATCTCTGATACAGTGGGCTTGATTCTTCATTCCGTTACACTGATTTTTTTGCATAAGAAACTCTGCTGAAGTTAACAGAACTACCCTGGTTTAAAGCTAATATAATAGAGCAGAGCCTCAGACTCTGGGATGCACTTTCTGCAGCCATTTACTCCAGTGCAAAGGGGTTGTAAAATATGATCATTGTGATTTGGTAGCATGTTACCTCTACTTTGCACTGGTGTAAATGACTACACAAGGTGCAGGGCAAAGGAGAAGCAGGCAATTTTGGGCTAATGAGCAGCCTTCTCTGGCTTCATTCATTGTACAGCTGGCTGCATATTGCTGCTTAGTGTTTACTGCATCATACAGTTAATGCACAAGGCAGGGCTTTTTATGGGTTATTGCTTACTCCCTCTAACAAATACCACACGGAGGACAAATCAGTGCTCAGGGCTGCTTACTGGGCAGTAGTTACTCCTTAGCAGTTGCTGATTAATACTTAGGCTTTGTCTACACTACACAGCTTTTAGTGACACGGCCAGGTCGCTAAAAGTCAGGCAGTGTGAACGCTGCTTGTCAGCACTTTTGCCGACAAAATACTTCCACCCGCTACGAGCATGGTTCAAGCTGTCAACAGTAGAGCGCTCTTGCTGACAACGAACCATTTACACTGCCACTTGCCATGGCAAAACTTTTGTCTTTCGGGGCGGGGGGCCTTTTTTAAGCACCTGTGAATGACAAAAGTTTTGTCGTTCAATTGGCAGTATAGACAAAGCCTTACTGGTTATTGCACCTTAAAGTTAATATGCAGTGAATTTGTCAGGGCTAATGGCTGGTTTTGAACAATTACATGTAGAAACAACCACATCATGCCCTCTTTGAGTCCCTTGAATCCTTTGAATATCCACACTGCATTAATTGAATTTTATTGTTCTCATCTTCAAAGCCTCCCACTCCCCTGCCCGTTATCTGCCTCCCTACTTATCAGACCTATTCTATTATTCTGTCACTCACCCCCACACAGTTGCTGTGCTCCACCAGTAATGCTAGGTCAAAATATACTGCTTGTCTGCTTCTCCCGAAGTGTCTTCAAGTTTTCTTCCATGGAATGTCCTCCCTGGTTTCATTCAGTTCCCTGCTTAAGACAGCCATTTTCTGCAAAGCCTTCAAGAAAGTAGCCAGCGAAGGCAGTTATTTATTTTATAACCTTTTAAAAATACCTTCGTTAATCCATCACACCATGCTGTAACCCTAGTTGAGTAACTAAATTAGCTTACTGATGACACTCCAGCCTTCCTGCCCCAAACCTCTCCAATCAGCTTATTTACCTGTCATGATGTCATATTTGAAGTTTGTTTGCAAGCTGCTTAGCCCACTCGATATGCCCTTCCAGCTGGACTGTGAACTACTCTTTGTGAATGGTTTTCCAGCCAGTTATGCACCCACCTTATAGTAGCTCCATCTAGGTTGTATTTCCCTAGGCACATTTTGGAACACATCCCTAGACATACTTTAGACACATCCTTCATTTAAAAAGCTCTGAAGAGGTAGATATGGCTTTTTCTCTAAGTACAGGAAATATCTGGATGACAGCATAATGTGTTTGTGCAGAATATGTGAACAGAAATACATTTCACTATAAAGATCCAGCTCTCAAAATATCATGAGTATGATAGATGATTAATGACTTTCTGTTAGATAGATTTAGTATAAAACAACCCCCTTTTTTTTGCCAACTATGACAGGAACAGTAGCAGATGGAGTTATAATGTTGTAGGAACTTCTGCATAATATCTTAGCTATGTTACCAAAGAATGAAACCCCTCAGAGGAGTTTACAATGCGCTCTTGTAAGAAAAGTGGAGGGTTGCCAAAATATAGGTGAGAGATTAGATTGTGTTTCAGGCCTTCAACAGAACAAAATGATTTTAAGAAAGAATTAGGAGTCATTTCCAGTTGAAAAATGCATTCCACTAGCCAGGAACAAAGGAAAACACAGTTCAGTAACACCAACTATGAGAAAACTTTTGAAAAAATGATGAAAAAGGGAAAAATAAAAAACGTAATAGCCTCTTCATTATGAAATATCCATGAAAGCATTGAGATTTGAAGAGCATTACGACTATCAGAAATTGCTCAGTGCATTAAAAATAATTTAAAAATCTGTCTCCACAAGAGATTTCATACATTTGACTGTTTATTACCGACTTTATATTTTTATATCTCATCTACTGCTCTTTTCCTTCTCACAATAACCCAGCGGAAGTGTCTTGAACAGAATAATGGTCTTTGAGGATTTCCTTTTTTCTTTATTCTAGTGGTTTTTAATTTGATGTTTTACTTTTCTGTTTGTTCTCTAGGATGGTGACACACCATCAATTATTTCTAGTTTTGCTTTCTAAACAAGAAATACATTGATTTCTCAATCCTTTAGGAAAATTATACTCATAACACAGGACAACGTATCTCTATTCCAAGGGTTTCTGTGACAGAATCACTTATGATAAATGAGTTTGGCTGTACATCCTAATAATAGATCATCTTTTCTCACAAAACAATAGAGGAAATGAAACGCATGAAGAAATAGTCCTATTTAAAATCCCAATTCTATTTAAAGGAGGACAGCAATTCCATAACATAATAAGGCTTTTGTGTACTGTACCTTGTCTTCTAGAGTAATTCCTTTGTTAATTATTAGCCATTGAGGGCCAAAACTTGTCTTGAGATGCATGTCTTTCCCACTGATGTCAATAGGAAATGCACATGTGTATCTGAGGGCAGGATTTGGCCCCAAGGAATAATTTACCACAATCCCTTATTGCCTATTTGAAAGCTGGGACCCAGAGGAAGAAACTTTTGCTGAGCAATAAATAAGGTGGAAGAGATGATGATATTTAAGTCTTCCAAAGATAACTCTGGTTGTCTTCAAAGTTATTGTCGAGTCTGCACACAGGAGAGGAAACCAAAATACTGAAAACTAGACAAGAATTGGTGAAATAGCCTTAAAGAAATAGATTTGATTTATTTTATCGGTTTTCAGAGGACAGCAGAGAAATCTCACATATCCCTATTTGTGTCTCTCCTGGCCTATTTTTCTTTTCCCTATTCTGATACAGTGAGTTGGAGGGGATAAGATTATAAACATAACAGGAATTGCTGTGAGGAGAATCCCCAAGTTAAATTAAACTCTCTCCTCACAGTCAGTTTCACCCTGATGTAACCAAGTTGGATTGAATGGAGTTTCATCTGCTTACACCTGCAGAGAACTGGCCCACAGAGTCTAGTTCCTTGACAAAATAAATCTTCTGACACAAGAATACAAACCACTTCAATAACCTATCTACAGTGTGCGGAGAAGAAGACTATCTTGATGAATAATGACAAACAGGACAGATAAGAATGCACCACTTTTTGCCCAATACATTATTATTGACTGGTTTGCGGCTAGATCATATATGATGTGGGAATTGAGTGTCTCTTCTGGAGTTGTAGGCCAAGATTTTTAACAACAGAAGCCAAAAATTAGGTTCCTAAAATTTAATGTGGGCTTCTTAAGTAAGGGGATTGATTTTCAAAAGTGTTAAGCAACTGGATCTAAAAGAGACTTAAAGTCAGTCAGTCTCCTGAAGGGGAGCAGAGGTCTGCCAGCATACATCTCATTTCAGGATCAGGGCATTATTTTGAAGAAATAGCCCTTGGCATATCACTGCCATAATTAATGAAAAGGCTTCTATCATGTTTCATGTAGCTATCATATCCTGGTAACAAAATGAAAGGACTCCATACGTGTAAAACTAAATTGGGTCGTAAGAGAACTATTTATAGAGATGCTGCAGCTATGGCTAGCATTCAAGCCATGTACACACAGACTAACTTCCTGATGCCTTCTCCAAACTCTTCCCTCCTGCAACCAATACACCTTCCTCCAAGGAAGTTCTATGCAGGTTGCTACATTTTTCCTTTCAACAATTTTAGTTATTGTTGTGTCTTTGTGCAAGCATTTGCTGACTTGCTGCGTCCAGAAGTTACTAGTACATAGGCAACATGGCCTTTAGCACTAATCCATTGTGGCCTGTGAAGCCCCATAGTCCTTCATGTGTTCTAATCTTCAAGCCAGTCTCCCACTTCTTGTTTGTGTTTTCACCATTTACGGGGGACTTGCTTTCACCCTGTTGCTGTCTTCATTCTGTTGATTGGCTTCCTGTTGGTCCTCTGTATTGCTTATATACCTCATTTCTTCTGACGGGTCTATATTGGGTCATCTGAAGGCTGACATTCTTTTTAAGTCTCCCTGGTCCTGGCCTATGCCCTGTATATCTTGGTCTGCTGGCTGTCTGCCACTACTCCACAGTGGTCTTTGGTTTTGTTTCCACTGCTATCCTAAATATGTAGATACCTCATATGCCCTCTATCCCACTGCAGCTTACACTTTACCTTTTTGCTGTTGCTATTTGTTTGGTGGATCTTGTTTGCTCATCAGGTGTCTAGTGGCTGCAAGTCTTCGAAACTTATGTTGAAGCAAGCTGCCTGCTTAACTTGGCAGTCTTTTAACTACTTCTTCTGTGAACTGTCCATTGTTCCTCAGCTAAACTGCAGCAGACTATATCTCCTAGGATCAGAGTCCTGGATGTTCAGCCCATCAATCTCCATGCTGGACTACTCTCTAGTCCCTGAGAGAGTCACTGTGATAGTTTAACATTGCCAGGTAGAGATCCCTTCCCATCTGTTTTGTCTTTGCTGTCAGTCTGTTGGGTGTCTTTACTGCTGCCTCTGCCTTCCCGTTGCTATGTGGGTACCCAGGGGAAAATGTTTTATGCTTGAATTCTCATTGGGCGCTGAAGGATTTAATTCTGCTGCAGTGTATTATGGCCCATTTTCTGAGAATAGCATGTTAGCTATATCATACCTTGCAAAATGCACCTTCAGTTTCCTGAACGCAGCTCTTGCCTGAGCATCCTCCAGAAAGTCCATCTTCCAGAAATTGGACCATGTAGATACTGTAGACACTGTGACCATGTAGATACTGCCACTAAAAGTGAAAAGGTCTGTTCTGACCTTTTCACAGCGTCAGGTCAGAATTTCATGAGGCTGTGGAGTCTCCTTCTGTTGTGGATCATTACACTTGGAGCACAGCTCATGCTATTCCATGTATACTCTCAAGTGGGCATTCATGCCTGGTCAGTAGATACACTCCCTGGGTCATCTTAGGCATCACTCTGTTCCCAGGTATGAGGCATGTATCAAGCTCATGATGTCAGCTCTGAAATCTGCTAGAATTACTATTCAGTCCCCTTTAAACAAAATCTCTTCTTGCACACACAACTAGCCTTTGTCTGATAGTAGAAGGCAACTTCTTGTGGAACTTGCTCTTTGCAATCTGGCTAGCCCTGGAGTATGAATTATTTTACTGCCTGTAACACCCCATTCTGTTTGGTGCTTTGTTGGATTGCCTAGAGCCTCCTATCGGAGATGTGACAGTACTGTAGCAAGTTGGTAACCTATCTCCTGTTTCACAGAGTCATCTGTGTTGTACTTTGTAAGGTATGGCCTGTTCAGTGTACCTGCCACCACTAGTGACTTTCCTAGTCAGTACCTTTAGCCTCACATCATAGTGCTAGAGTCTCAATAACATGTTGCAGTCACTTGGGTGCAAGCGACTTTTTCATGTTGCTTTCTAAAGGCTTGTGATTCAACTACATGTCCACCTTGAGCCCTGATGGAATTTTTCTATTCCAGAGAGGATGGCCAGTAGCTCCTTTTCTGTCTGAGCATATCCCCTTTCTGTGTCTGTCAGGACTCAATTAGCAAGTGAGATGAGCTACTAGCTTGGCATCAGTGTTGCTCCTATGCCTCCTTCTGAGGAATCACTCTGTAGCGCTACCTGCTTTGCAGGGCTGTAGTACTTTAGGACTGTTGCCTCTATGAATTTCTTTATTCTTTAAAATGGCTGTTCAGAGGTCCCTGACCATTCCCACACTGCATCTCTGTGTGTTAACTCTCTCAGAGGTTCATAGGCTTCTGATAGGTCTGTGCAGAAACTGGAAAGAAAGTTGGCCGGGCCTATAAGTAGCTGGATTTCCTTCACACCCTTTGGTCTGCGGATTTCCTTAATGGCTCTCAGTATTTCAGAGTCTGGCCAGAATCCCTCAGAAGTCAACAGAGGTCTAATGTAGGGGACCTCAGTTCTCCACAGCTTCAGCTTATCTGTATTCTTCCTAATATTCTGGTCCCCGTACTTGTTTAGAAGTTGTCACAGTTTGGTATAATGGTCGCTTCTTCTTTGACATTTCTTCCTACTATAAGAATGTCATCAGCTACAATCTTGATGCCTGTATGACCCTCTAGAAGTCACTTTGCACTGGGACACCTCTGGGGCCCATAGGCATTTGTATCCAGTGGTGCATGACAACAGGTGTGGCAAAGCTGTCAGGTAGCTGGATGGCTCATCAAGCTGAACATGCCAGAACCTATTCTTGATGTCATACCCATTCTTTTATGTCACTTTTGCATGGGATACATTGGGTAGTATGTCCTCAGTCATTGGTAATTTCTTTTCCGTACTCTGGTAAGTGGCTGTGGGTCAATACAGAGCCTCGGTTTACCTGAAAGTTTTCTCACCACTACGAGGCTGCTGTGGCAGTTTCAACAGGTGTAATAATTCTTCTTCTTTTCAGGCTTGCCAGTTCCTTCTTCATTGGCTCCCCCAGTGCTAATGGATTTCAGTAGTCTCAGAGGTTGCATATGGGGGTCTATTTCTAGCATTAATCTGCCCTCTAGGTGTCCATCTTCTTGAAATATGTCCTTATATTCTGATAGAATGCTGAATAAGGCCCACGGGGACTGTTCTCCCTCTGAGGATATTCTGGTGTTGTATTATGCCCAGCAGGGAGTGGTACTTGTGTGTGTCAATTACTATAAACTCCAAGCGATAACATCTCATTTCATGGGTGTCGTATTCACAGCCCACATTTGCCCGCTGGCCTAAGAATGGTTTTATTGTACATCACCAGCACTTAGTCACATTTCTCTAGTCTAATATTGCTGCTTATCAGTGTTGCTGGGATTACATTGCAGCTGGCTCCACAATCCATCTGGAATCGAATTAGTGGTTGATCTAAGAGCATATTTGCAAACATGGCAGTTGAATGGCTGACAGCCTTCTTCTGCAATGTGTGTGTACTGAAAGCCTTTGGATCCGCTAAAGTCAGACTGCAGATATCCTCCTCTTAATGGAAAGTGTCTACTTCATCAATCAGAGATAACCCATACCGGCCGATACTGCGGAGGGGAGGGTGGGGGGGGGGACATGGGGCGGGCATGTAACCACCCCACGTGTCACCTCTGTGAGGAATCTTCCAGCCCTACCTCCCCAGGCCAGGGCAGCCAATCCCATCAGTTCCTGGTGGGCTGGGGCCAGAGGAGCATATGCCTCTGGGTCAGGCCAGGGCTGGCCCCAGCCCAGGGAGACTCAGAGTACCAGTGTATCCCCAGAGCTCCTGTGCCATTGCAGACATCTCAGCAGGGGGAAGGTCATGAGCAAAGCCTGTAACTTGGGTTGAGCAGAGAGATCTGCTCCCGGTGCTTTCCCCAGTGACTTGACCCGCACCCTGCACCCAGCCTGAGGTCGCCACGCTCACACCGCCAGAGTTACCTGCAGGGACAGGCGCTCTGTCCTTCTCCCACTGCGCCTCCTCCCGGCATGTTTCTGGCTCACTCAGCCCCTCTTCCTGGCAGCTGGGCCTGTGCAGGGAACAGAAGGGGTGGGATGGAACAGCTTCTCCTGCTGGGTGAGGGTGGCTGCTGCTCTGTGCAGTGTCTGCGTGTGAGAGATCCTGCCTGGGGAGGAGGCAGCATCCCCACCTCCTCTGCTCCCCACCCAGGCCCAGCTGCTGGGAACAGGGTTCAAGTAAGCTGGAGCCCCCCATCCTCAGCAGATTTCCAGCTCACTCAGCCCCTGTGCCTGGCAGCTGAGCCCGGGTAGGGAGAGGCCACCCTTTGAGAAGCAGACTCACCCCACCCCCTCAACTTTCCCCCCCGGGCCCAGGCCCAGCTGCAGGGGAGAGGGGCCAAATGAGATGGAAGTGCCAAGTGGAGGTGCACCAGGAGAAGAACAGACCCTCCCTATCCAGCTGAGCAGAGCCAGCCCTGCAAGGGCAGCTCGGCACTCACTGAAATCTTGGGAGGGAGCACTTGACCCCTATGCATCGCCTCTGTCATCAATCAGTGCATGCGCTGCTGCTTTTTCTTTGCTTGCTGGGGTGCCTGCCGCATTGCATTCCCACACACCTTGCCCCATTGCCCATTGGCTGCGCATTTTTCTTTCTGCTTTTCATGTTGCTTTCCACAGTGCACCATGATGTCTGCATTCTTGGTCAGGCTGTCTCTGTTCTGTTTGCTGGGTTCCTGTATCTTGAGCTTGTATACTTTTCTGCACTGGTTGTTGTTATTAGTTTGATCCTTTCCCTGGTCAGTTCAGCTGCTCTTGCTGTTTGGAAGCATTTTTCTAGGGTTAGAGCTGTTTCTCTCAACAGTGTCTCCTATTTGCTAAAACCATGTGTCCCAAAACTATCTTGTCTTTAATTAGAGAAACTTTAATGTCTTCAGAGTTACAGGGGAATTCCAGAGTTCTTAGCTCTGTAATGTAAGTATCTATTCCCTCTTCTGCTTCTTGGTTTTGCGGTAAATAAAAACCCAGTATCTCTCTACGGTCTCATTCTGTGTGGGATAATAGTACTTATCAAACCCCTTTATCAGCTGTTCCAGTGTTTCAGGCATTATTTCTGGCAATAGTGTCTTATTCACTTCTTGTCTTTTTTCCCCCAAAATGAGAAAGTAAATTTTCTTATCTGTATCCCCAGTGGTGAGCACTGTATACAGAATCAATTCTTGCTTCTATGCTTGTGCAAGGTTTTTCATCTTAAAATCTAGCATTCCTGGTGGTCTGAGTCTGACCATCCTGCCTGCTTCCTCTGTTACTAGGGGCCACCTTGTTTGCAGGTTACTCATACTCTCTTTCTTGTTGTGGGTCACACTAGATTGACTATTGCCACCAGGTTTCATGTATCATGTGCTGGGTAACAACATGACAGGACTCCATACTTGTAAAATTAAACTAACTCTTTATTACAAAAACTATTTAAAGAAATGCTGCAACTTGAAAGTCATGGGCAGACAGATTGACTGCCTGGTGCCTCTTCCAGATTCTTTCCTCCTGCAACCTAGGCACCTCCCCCTGAGTTCCATGAAGGTTGCTACCTTGCACACTTGAATCTGATATATGTGTTACATATATTGCAGGCATTGGAAGACGGGTTCCCAGGATAAGCAATGTTTTTCATGTTAATTTTCTCTTTTAGTCTTTGTCATGCTAGAGCTTTGAAGTTCCCATGTTAGCTAATAGGAGTGAGAAGTAATCACTGTTCCTGAATAGAGCTGTAATATGTGCCACTCTGGGCAGACAGGTAGTATAAGGAGAAAAGAAATGAACAAGTACTGATTATACATTAAATAGACTATCTCACTACTGAAGAGAATATTTTTGTTTTGTTACTTTATGATCATCTAATTCATTCCATAAGCCTATATCTAGTTGTCCTATGGATTGAAGATTTGGGGATTTTTGAAAATAAATCTTAATTTTAAATGTTTCCTACCCATTTCCCCACAGTTCTCCCAAAAGTCATTCTGAAATATAAATTCTCAGATATACCTATACAGATATTTTTGTGCCCATGCTTGACTTCTAGCATCTGTATTCCCATCTAGCATCTGTATTCCCATCCAACAAAATCAACACCCATGTTTTTCAGGCAGATCATTTTATACATCTTCAGCACTTTTAAAAGACAGTCTGAAACACAAATCCATTTTTCACTAATAAGATGATGTCACGCTTTGTTGGCCATCTCTGACTGACTTTTTAATTTACATGGGAAGTTTTTTTTTTTAAATCCCTCATATCTCTTCTGGCTGATGCTTCTCATGCACCCCAAACTGAGGATTTCCATGTACTTGATGTAAGTCAATCAGACACAAACAATCATCCCAACTCACAGCTCACCCAAAGTGGCTGCCACCCAACAACCATAATGTGTTCCAGTTCACAGATTTTGTAGAACATGAAGAGAAAATGGCTGCCCTCTGCCATTACATCTAGGCAAGTTAAAGAAAAAATGTTCCAGAAAAAAATGGCTGTGCTCTCTTGAACTGAGGCTATAATATTAAGGTTAAGGTTAAGTTGATATTACTCAAATATGTGGTGTTTGCATGAGCTTGGATTCTTTCTGAACTATCTGCCCAACTCTATTTAGTAAATTCAAAAACTCCTTTAAAAAACAATATTTACTGAAGATAGCATGGCCTATTTCATTTTGAACAAGTCAAGGTCAGACAATTTACGTGTGTGAGGCCAAAAAATATACTTTCTCATACAATACAGAAGATTGAGAGATGTTGAGAAAAAAAATATTTTTTTTCCATCAAGGGCTGAGAATACCACAAATTTTCACTTTCTAGGGGTCTCCTTTTTAACATCGGTGCAAACATCAGAGAGACATCTTTCATAATTATCTTCTCTCAAGTCATTTCATACTACACTCTGTTTCAATACAATGTAGACGACCTGCAAGACATGAGGTCTTCCAGACCTTGCCTGTGGAGTGAGTGAGAGAATTTTCATGATTTCTATTTTGGAGTATAAGAATTGGATGGTAAGGAAGAGAAAACCTTTTGAAGTGATAAACACCCATTTTTTCATGGTCTGTGTGTATAAAACATCCTCACTGCATTTTCCACTTTATGCATCCGATGAAGTGAGCTGTAGCTCACGAAAGCTTATGCTCAAATAAAATTGTTAGTCTTTTTACTGACTGTCTTCCTCCCTATCAGCGCTGGACTTCTGAGGTCAGTGAATCTGCATTTCAAACAGTGATTTAGCTGCAATGTGAGTTAAATATTATTTTTAGTTGAAAATCCAAATACCGTACAAAGAGTTGATTATTTTTCCACTCTAGGTGAGGGATTTTGGGTGACAACAGTAGTGGTAGTACTCTTCACTCCTCAGACCTTTGAGCATGCTACTCACGTGAAGCAGAAATGTCATGTCAACATTGAGATCCAGCATAGCAACAACAAGAACAGAAACATCTACCCAAGAAGATGTCTAGATACTTTACCCCAGAACTGGGGAAGGAAGTAGATCAGTGTTAGGGAAAGCAACCCTGTAAATAGTGGTACAGATAAAAGTCTGTAATTTTTGACCATGTGAGGTGAAGGCAATGGAAGTTGTGGATGCTCAGCACACCCTGGCAATAGCACTTTACGGGGTTAGGCTCTGGGTTACCTTCAGAAAAAGACTGCTGTACTATTTTCACATTCTGTAAAAGATGAAAAGGGGATATGACAGTAATCTGTTTAGGACCTGCCCCTGGACTGTGCTGAACTCAGCAAAACTCCATTGGTTTCTGAGGGATGAGGATTTGACCCTTACTAAGTGCAATTATCGGCTCCACAAAGATCTAAAGTTCCCCTACAGAATCAGCAACTAAAAGCTCACCCACTATTTCCCTACATCAGACTGAAATCTAAAGCCAATTAGAAGCCTATCTGATTAAGATCTATATATCTTGATACTTATATGGCCTCCGTCACCGTAAAATCTGCATGCTGTACAGTTATGAATGAATTTGTCCTGATAACTGCACTAAGTGGAAGGGAAGTATTATTACCGCTAATTTTACTGATGGAGTCTTAGATAAATTAAGAGACTTCACACAGAAAGTCTGTGGTAGATTTGAAAAGTGAATCCTGATTCCCTTGTCCCAGTTCAGTGCTTTAACCATAAGCTTATCTTTCCTCCAGTAATTGACACTCCTCCTTATCTGACAACGCAAAATGCAATTTTCAGTCAGGCAACACAGAGATTGCCAGGCAGATAAGATTTGACAAAATGCATAAAAAGCTTGTGCATCACCCCAGTAATAGTGGAAACCCTAGTCATGCTGCTCACAAATAGTACTGCTTTAGCTTTCAAGTGTTGCAGATAATTGTGTAGTGCCTTTGATCTGTGAGTTGCACTTGAGTTTGGATAAGCATAAATACTTGGAACAGCTGAAACTGCCCACCTAAAAACCCACTGTAATAATTTACTATAGTATGAAAAAGCAATGTACAGAGGCCACAGATATTTGGTAGGTAATAAAAAAAAAGATCCTTTCTCTTCGGTATTGGGATACTTCCTTAGCCACAGAACTGAGCTCTGTTGTATACATAGAAGCCACCATACAGACTATGCACAACAAAACAATGGTCAAATCATTTCCCCTTAGACCGACTAGAAGGGATTTCCTTGTAATAGGTCTTCTACCAGAAATCTTTGTCCTCTCAGGATAAACCTGAGCTCACAATAGCATATTAATACTCCAGAGAAAGCTGTATTATGTTTCTAAAGAACCTAAAATAGTCTCCTAGCTTCACAGCTCACACTGGCACATGGCACAGCGGAAACAATTAATTTCTTAATGTTATCCAAAAGAGAAGATGAAAATATCTGGGACACATGTTAATAATTAAGCCAGAGTGTCTGCCAGGGCAGGAATGCTATGGACAGCTGCAGAAAAACATGAAAAGGATTGACTGAAAGAATCCCTCTGAGCAGCCCTTAGAGAGGGAAAACTTATGGGATTTAACAATAGAGAGGACATGCAAAGAGCAGCCTAGGATTGATGTCTGGTGGACGGTGGAGACTTTTTGTGCCCTAAGTGACATCTGACAGCATGGGAAGGATTCAGAGTCACAATTTTGAGTGAAGCGATTCTTTAAAAATATTAGGTAAAATTTTCAAAAATATCTAAGGCCTACATTTGCAAGAGTGATTGGGTACCTCTATTTTAGAGAACCCTATTTGAGGCACCTTAAAGGGGTTCTGGTTTTCAGAGGGCAGGTGCTCAGCACTTTCTGAAAATCAGGACCCTTTCATGTTTCTGAAGTTAATATAAGAATATAGGGAGTGGCCATACAGGGTCAGACCAAGGGTTAATCTAGCCCAATATCCTGTCTTCTGACAGTGGCCAGTGCCAGATGCTTCAGATTCTTCAGATGCTTCAGGGAATGAACAGAACAGGGCAATTTATTGAGTGAGCCATCCTCTGTCGTCCAGTGCCAGCTTCTGGCAGTCAGAGGTTTAGGGACACCCAGAGCATGGGGTTGTGTTTCTGACCATCTTGGCTACTAGTCTTTGTGGACCTATCTTCCATGAACTTATCCAATTCTTTTTCTAACACAGTTATACTTATGGCCTTCACAACATCTCCTGGGAATAAGTTCCATAGGTTGTGTGTGTGTTGTGTGGAGAAATACTTCCTTATGATTGTTTTAAATCTACTGCCGATTCATTTCATTGGGTGACACCCTGGTTCTTCTGTTATGTGAAGGGTAAGTAACACTTCCTTATTCACTTCCTCCACACCATTCATGATTTTATAGAGCTCTGTCATATCCCCCCCACAGTCATCTCTTTTCTAAGCTGAACAGTCCCCGTCTTTTTAATCTCTCCTTATATGGGAGCTGTTTCATACCCCTAATCATTTTTGTTGTAATTCAAAGTGTGGGCATACTATGGATTCATATAGTGGCATTATGATATTTTCTGTCTTATTATCTGCCCCTTTCCTAATGGTTCTCAGCATTCTGCTAGGGCACCCAAACATGGAAGCATCCAAAATGACTAGTGACTTTTAAAAATCTAGATGTCAGTGAATTAGGAGTATAAGGTCAAATTTATAGAAGTCGTTTTTTTAGAAATCATTTTTATATAGTCGATTGTGTGTGTCCCCACACAAAATGCTCTAAGTGCATTAAGTGCATTAACTCGGTGGAGTGCTTCCACAGTACCGAGGCTAGCGTCAACTTCCAGAGTGTTGCACTGTGGGTAGCTATCCCACAGTTCCCGCAGTCTCTGCCGCCCATTGGAATTCTGGGTTGAGATCCCAATGCCTGATGGGGCAAAAAACACTCTCACAGGTGGTTCTGGGTACATGTCGTCAGGCCCTCCCTCCCTCCGTGAAAGCAATGGCAGACAATTGTTTCACGCCTTTTTTCCTGAGTTACCCGTGCAGACGCCATACCATGCCAAGCATGGAGCCCACTCAGCTCACTGTCACCGTATGTCTCCTGGGTGCTGGCAGACGCAGTACTGCATTGCTACACAGCAGCAACAACCCATTGCCTTGTGGTAGCAGATGGTGCAATAGGCCTGAAAACCATTGTCATCGTGTCTGAGGTGCTCCTGGCCACCTCGGTAAGGTCGGTCAGGAGCGCCTGGGCAGACATTGGCGCAGGGACTAAATTAGGAGTGACTTGACCAGGTCATTCTCTTTAGTCCTGCAGGCAGTCCTATTGTACCATCTTATGTTGAGCAGCCAGGAGATGTGGATAGCTTGCAGTCCTACTGCACCATCTGCTGCCAGCCAAAGAAGTAAAAGATAGATGGAGTGGATCAAAACAAGAAATAGACCAGATTTGTTTTGTATTCATTTGCTTCCCCCCTCCCTCCCTCCGTGAAATCAACGGCCAACAATCGTTTTGGTGAGGGTCAGGGGCACCTTGAAAACTTTAATGGAGATTCAGTCCTGCCTGAAATAGCAGAGGGAGGGATAGATTGGTGGGTTGAGCACTGGCCTGCTAAACCCAGGGTTTTGAGTTCGATCCTTGAGGGGGCCATTCTGTGTAACAGTTGTTTTTGTTTCTTCTTGATGTAAAGCCACCCCTTTGTTGATTTTAATTCCCTGTAAGCCAACCCTGTAAGCCATGTCGTCAGTCGCCCCTCCCTCTGTCAGAGCAATGGCAGACAATCGTTCAGCACCTTTTTTCTGTGCAGACGCCATACCACGGCACGCATGGAGCCCGCTCAGATCACTTTGGCAATTAGGAGCACATTAAACACTACGCACATTATCCAGCAGTATATGCAGTACCAGAACCTGGCAAAGCGAAACTGGGTGAGTAGGCGACGTCAGCGCGGTGATGAGAGTGATGAGGACATGGACACAGACTTCTCTCAAAGCACAGGCCCCAGCAATGTGGGCATCATGATGCTAATGGGGCAGGTTCATGCGGTGGAACGCCAATTCTGGGCTGGGGAACAAGCAGAGACTGGTGGGACCGCATAGTGTTGCAGGTCTGGGACAATTCCCAGTGGCTGCGAAACTTTCACATGCGTAAGGGCACTTTCATGGAACTTTGTGACTTGCTTTCCCCTGCCCTGAGGCGCAAGAATACCAAGATGAGAGCAGCCCTCACAGTTCACAAGTGAGTGGCAATAGCCCTGTGGAAGCTTGCAATGCCAGACAGCTACCGGTCAGTCAGGAATCAATTTGGAGTGGGCAAATCTACTGTGGGGGCTGCTGTGATGCAAGTAGTCAACGCAATCAAAGATCTGCTGATATCAAGGGTAGTGACCCTGGGAAATGTGCAGGTCATAGTGGATGACTTTGCTGCAATGGGATTCCCTAACTGTGGTGGGGCCATAGATGGAACCCACATCCCTATATTGGCACCGGAGCACCAAGCCAGCGCTACATAGACCGCAAGAGGTACTTTTCAATAGTGCTGCAAGCACTGGTAGATCACAAGGGACGTTTCACCAACATCAACGTGGGATGGCTGGGAAAGGTACATGACGCTCCCATCTTCAGGAACTCTGGTCTGTTTCAAAAGCTGCAGGAAGGGACTTTATTCCCAGACCAGAAAAATAATCGTTGGGGATGTTGAAATGCCTATAGTTATGCTTGGGGACCCAGCCTACTCCTTAATGCCATGGCTCATGAAGCCATACACAGGCAGCCTGGACAGTAGTCAGGAGCTATTCAACTACAGGCTGAGCAAGTGCAGAATGGTGGTAGAATGTGCATTTGGACGTTTAAAAGCATGCTGGCGCAGTTTACTGACTCGGTTAGACCTCAGCAAAACCAATATTCCCACGGTTATTACTGCTTGCTGTGTGCTCCACAATATCTGTGAGAGTAAGGGGGAGACGTTTATGGTGGGGTGGGAGGTTGAGGCAAATCGCCTGGCCGCTGGTTACGGGCGGTTAGAAGAGCACAGGAGGGTGCAGTGCACATCAGAGAAGCTTTGAAAACCAGTTTCATGACTGGCCAAGCTACAGTGTGAAAGTTCTCTTTTTTCTCCTTGATGAAACCCCCCGCCCCTTGGTTCACTCTACTTCCCTGTAAGCTAACCACCCTCCCCTCCTCCCTTCGATCACCGCTTGCAAAGGCAATAAAGTCATTGTTGCTTCACATTCATGCATTCTTTATTAATTCATCACATAAATAGGGGGATAATTGCCAAGGTAGCCCGGGAGGGGTGGTGGAGGAGGAAAGGACAAGGCCACACAGCACTTTAAAAGTTTAAAACTAAAAAAAATTATTGAATGCCAGTCTTCTGTTGCTTGGGCAATCTTCTGGGGTGGAGTGGCTGGGTGGCCGGAGGCACCGCACCGCATTCTTGGGCATCTGGGTGAGGAGGCTATGGAACTTGGGGAGGAGGATGGTTGGTTACACAGGGGTGTAGCGGTGGTCTGTGCTCCAGCTGCCTTTCCTGCAGCTCAACCATATGCTGGAGCATATTAGTTTGATCCTCCAGCAGCCTCAGCATTGAATCCTGCCTCCTCTCATCATGCTGCCACCACCTTTCAGCTTCAGCCCTGTCTTCAGCCCGCCACTTACTCTCTTCAGCCCACCACTTACTCTCTTCAGCCTGCCACCTCTCCTCCTGGTCATTTTGTGCTTTCCTGCACTCTGACATTTTCTGCTCCCACACATTCATCTGTACTCTGTCAGTGTGGGAGGACAGCATGAGCTCAGAGAACATTTAATCACAAGTGCATTTTTTTCGCCTTCTAATCTTCACTAGCCTCTGGGAAGGAGAAGATCCTGTGATCCTTGAAACACATGCAGCTGGTGGAGAAAAAAAAAGGGACAGTGGTATTTAAAAAGACACATTTTATAGAACAATGGGTACACTCTTTTACGGTAAACCTTGCTGTTAACATTACATACATAGCATATGTGCTTTCATTCCAAGGTCGCATTTTGCCTCCCCCCAGCGCGTGGCTAGCCCCTCCACCCTCCCCGTGGCTAACAGCGGGGAACATTTCTGTTCAGCCACAGGCAAACAGCCCAGCAGGAACGGGCACCTCTGAATTTCCCCTTAAGAAAAGCACCCTATTTCAACCAGGTGACCAGGAATGATTTCACTCTCCTGAGGATAACACAGAGAGATAAAGAACGGATGTTGTTTGAACGCCAGCAAACATACTCTGCAATGCTTTGTTCTACAATGATTCCCGAGTACGTGCTACTGGCCTGGAGTGGTAAAGTTTCCTACCATGGTGGACAGAATAAGGCTGCCCTTTCCAGAAACCTTTTGCAAAGGCTTTGGGAGTACATCCAGGAGAGCCGCTAATGCCAGGGCAAATTAATCATTAAGCATGATTGCTTTTAAACCATGTATACTATTTTAAAATGTACACTCACCAGAGGTCCCTTCTCCACCTGGCGGGTCCGGGAGGCAGCCTTGGGTGGGTTAGGGAGGTACTGGCTCCAGGTCCAGGGTGAGAAACAGTTCCTGGCTGTTGGGAAAACCGATTTCTCTGCTTGCTTGCTGTGAGCTATCTACAACCTCATCATCATCATCTTCCTCGTCCCCAAAACCTGCTTCTGTGTTGCCTCCATCTCCATTGAAGGAGTCAAACAACACGGCTGGGGTAGTGGTAGCTGAACCCCCTAAAATGGCATGCAGCTCATCATAGAAGCGGCATGTTTTGGGCTCTGACCTAGAGTGGCCATTTGCCTCTCTGGTTTTCTGGTAGGCTTGCCTCAGCTCCTTAAGTTTCACACAGCAATGCTTCGGGTCCCTGTTATGGCCTCTGTCTTTCATGCCCTGGGAGATTTTGACAAATATTTTGGCATTTCAAAAACTGGAATGTAGTTCTAATAGCATGGATTCCTCTCCCTATACAGCAATCAGATCCCGTACCTCCTGTTCGGTCCCTGCTGGAGCTCTTTTTGGATTCTGGGACTCCATCATAGTCACCTCTGCTGATGAGCTCTGCACTCACCTGCAGCTTGCCACGCTGGCCAAACAGGAAAATGAAATTCAAAAGTTCACGGGCTTTTTCCTGTCTACCTGGCCAGTGCATCTGAGTTGAGAGTGCTGTCCAGAGCGGTCACAATGGAGCACTCTGGAATAGCTCCCGGAGTCCAATACCGTCTAATTGCGTCCACTGTAACCCGAATTTGACCCAGCAAGGCTGATTTCAGCGCTAATCCCCTTGTCGGGGTGGAGTAAGGAAATCGATTTTAAGAGCTCTTTAAGTCAAAAAAAAGGGCTTCGTTGTGTGGACGGGTGCAGGATTAAATCGATTTAACGCTGCTAAATTTGACCTCAACTCCTAGTGTAGACCAGGGCTAAGTGCCATTTATAAAAGTGACTTAGTCATGTGGAAAGCCTATGACCTGGGGACTTTCAGTCAGACTTAGGCATTTTTGAAATCATTTTTGAAAATGAAACTTAGGCTCCTAATTCACTTTAGTGCTTTTGAATATTTTATTGATCTAATTATTAATTTCAGCTTACAATATACAAACAAGAGGCATCTAGCTATGACTTTAGGTGTCTTTGACAAAATTTAAAACACAGTTTCACTAAAAACCAGTGGGTAGCTCCCCAAAAACTCAGCTCCAACCAAAAAATTTTTCTCCAACAAAAACTACCTTTCCAGATCAACCTCATCCCCAACAGCATCTTCTTTCCCCAAAAGCCTGAAGAAGAAGAAGAAGAAGAAGAAGAAGAAGAAGAAGAAGATAGGTATTTCACCCACACAGTATTTCTTGATAGTCTTTACTTAAGTGCAAACTGACTGTCTCTTCCTGAAAAAGTTCCTCTGACTTTTGTATTTGTTCTCCAGACTCTTTTTATCACTTCACACAGCTAGCACTACCGCCTCAGAAGCCAAGGAGGGGGAAAAAAAAAGTAGAAAAGTAAAGCTGCAAAGCCAGCAAACACATTAAATTCAAACTCTAACTTTCGTGACAAGGTAAGGAAGCCGCTGAAAGAATTGTAATAAGACAGAAACTTAAAAAGAGCAAAGATGTGGGAGTAGAAATGGAAACAAGACAAAGGAAATAAAGGGAAAAAGCCAAACAAGAAATGTAAATTATCATAATGAAACTAAAAGCCTCCCTTCATCTGTCTTAAAAATAGATACTAATATTTTGAGGATTAACTTTGGTTGTGTAATTATGGACTTCTGGAAAAATGAATGTTGGTGAACTAAACTGCTCACTTAGGGAGCGTAGCTAAATCCGTGGCATAACAGAAACAGCTGTCGCCCATTATGTTTGCTTTTTGATGATAAGTGGTGGAAAAGGTTGGGGAAAGGTGACCACTCAGCACTTTTCATTGTGAGGTAATGACTCCAGTGATGTTAGCAGAATAATTAAAAATACCAGCAGCTCTGTTCTCTCCAAAGATGCTTAGAGTTATCCTTCTGCTCCTATCCCCCTGAAATTTATTCACATGTAGTAATGGCAGTGGGGGAGGAGTTAATACAGGAAAAAATGGAATTAAAGAAGATTTTATGCATTATATATTCAGCCTTAATCCAAACTGTTCTCACACTATTTATTTAAATGGAAGCCATTACACTTGTCCTCATGGATTAAGGTTATCCCCTGAATAACTGAAGAAGCAAGCTCTGCTTTCAATAATGCCATAGGGTGGAAGGTTTGGGTTTCATATTGTTTGCAATAAATATGTTATTTTATACAGGGATGTCCTCTACCTTATTTACCTCTTATCCCATCCCATAAGCAAATAGAACCCAATATGCCATACAGACATGATAATATTTTTACAGTGAAGTCCTTTGATAAAAGAAAGATAATTTTAGTTTGCATTAAACTGTATCATCATAGAATCATAGAAGATTAGGGTTGGAAGAGACCTCAGGAGGTCACCTAGTCCAACGCCCTGCTCAAAGCAGGACCAACACCAATTAAATCATCCCAGCCAGGGCTTTGTCAAGCTGGGTCTTAAAACCATCTAAGGATAGAGATTCCACAACCTCCCTAGGTAAATCATTCCAGTGCTTCAACACACTCCTAGTGAAATAGTTTTTCCTAATATCCAGCCTAGACCTCCCCCACTTGAGACCATTGCTTCTTGTTCTTTCATCTGCCACCACTGAGAACAGCCTAGCTCCATCCTCCTTCGAACTCCGTTTCAGGTAGTTGAAGGCTGCTATCAAATCCCCCCCCTCACTCTTCTCCTCTTCAGACTAAATAAACCCAGTTCCCTCAGCCTCTCCTTATAAATCATGTGCCCCAGCCCCCTGATCATTTTCATTGCCCTCTGCTGAACTTGTCCACATTTGTCCACATCCTTTCTGCAGTGGGGGGCCCAAAACCAGACATAATACTCCAGATGTGGCCTCACAAGTGCCAAATAGTGGGGGAATAATCACTTCCCTCGATCTGCTGGCAATACTCCTACAATACTCCTACTAATGCAGCCCAATATGCCATTAGCCTTCTTGGCAACAAGGGCACACTGTTGACTCATATCCAGCTTCTCGTCCACTATAATCCCCAGGTCCTTTTCTGCAGAACTGCCACTTAGCCAGTCAGTGCCCAGCCTGTAGCAGCGCATGGGATTCTTCCATCCTAAGTGCCGGACTCTGCACTTTTCCTTGTTGAACCTCATCAGATTTCTTTTGGCCCAATCCTCCAATTTGTTAGGTTACTCTGGACCCTATCCCTACCCTCCAGCGTATCTACCTCTGTCAAGGTTCCTTCCCCACTCTGAACTCTAGGGTACAGATGTGGGGACCTGCAGGAAAACCTCCTAAGCTTACTTTCACCAGCTTAGGTTAAAACTTCCCCAAGGTACAAATTAATTTTATCCTTTGCCCCTGGATCCACTGCCACCACCAAACTTTAACTGGGTTTACTGGGAAACGTAGTTTGGACATGTCTTTCCCCCCAAAATCCTCCCAACCCTTGCCCCCCACTTCCTGGGGAAGGTTTGGTAAATATCCTCACCAATTTGCATAGGTGACCACAGACCCAAACCCTTGGATCTTAGAACAATGAAAAAACATTCAGTTTTCTTACAAGAAGACTTTTAATAGAAGTAAAGGAATCACCTCTGTAAAATCAGGATGGTAGATACCTTACAGGGTAATTAGATTCAAAACATAGAGAATCCCTCTAGGCAAAACCTTAAGTTACAAAAAAGACACACAGACAGGAATAGTCATTCTATTCAGCACAGTTCTTTTCTCAGCCATTTAAAGAAATCATAATCTAACACATAGCTAGCTAGATTACTTACTAAAGTTCTAAGACTCCATTCCTGTTCTATCCCCGGCAAAAGCAGCATACCGACAGACACAGACCCTTTGTTTCTCTCCCTCCTCCCAGCTTTTTGAAAGTATCTTGTCTCCTCATTGGTCATTTTGGTCAGGTGCCAGCAAGGTTACCTTTAGCTTCTTAACCCTTTACAGGTGAGAGGATTTTTCCTCTGGCCAGGAGGGATTTTAGAGGGGTTTACCCTTCCCTTTATATTTATGACAACCTCTCCCTCCAGCCTAACGTCATCCACGAACTTGCTGAGGGTGCAATCCATGCCATCAGCCATATCATTAATGAAGATGTTGAACAAAACTGGCCCCAGGACTGACTCCTGGGGCACTCCGCTTGATACCGGCTGCCAACTAGACATTGAGCCGTTGATCACTACCCATTGAGCCCAACAATCTAGCCAGCTTTCTATCCAACTTATAGTCCATTCATCCAATCCATACTTTTTTAACTTGCTGGCAAGAATACTGTGGGAGACTGTATCAAAAGCTTTGCTAAAATCAAAGTATATCACATCCACTGCTTTCCCCATATCCACAGAGCCAGTTATCTCATCATAGAAGGCAATCAGGTTGGTCAGGCATGACTTGCCCTTGGTGAATCCATGGTGACTCTTCCTGATCACCTTCCTCTCCTCCAAGTGCTTCAAAATTGATTCTTTGAGGACCCGTTCCATGATTTTTCCCGGGACTGAGGTGAGGCTGACCAGTTTGGAGTTCCCCAGATTTTCCTTCTTCCCTTTTTTAAAGTTGGGCACTATATTTGCCTTTTTCCAATCATCCAGGACCTCCCCTGATCGCCACGAGTTTTCAAAGATAATGGCCAATGGCTCTGCAATCACATCAGCCAACTCCCTCATCACCCTCAAATGCATTAGGTCTGGACCCATGGACTTGTGCATGTCCAGCTTTTCTAAATAGTCCTTAACCTGTTCTTTTACCACTAAGGGCTGCTCACCTCCTCCCCATACTGCGCTGAGCAGTGCATCCGTCTGGGAGCTGACCTTGTCTGTAAAGATTGAGGCAAAAAAAGCATGGAGTACTTTAGCTTTTTCATCTGACACTAGGTTGCCTCCCGCATTCATTAAGGGTCCCACACTCTCCCTGACCTTCTTGTTGCTAACATACGTGTAGAAACCCCTCTTGTTACCCTTCACATCCCTTGCTAGCTGCAACTCCAATTGTGCTTTGGCCTTCCTGATTACACCCCTGCATGATCGAGCAATATTTTTATACTCCTCCCTAGTCATCTGTCCAAGTTTCCACTTCTTGTAAGCTTCCTTTTTGTGTTTAAGCTCAGTGAAGATTTCTCTGTTAAGCCAAGCTGGGCGCCTGCCATATTTGCTATTCTTTCTTCATATCGGGATGGTTTGTTCCTGCACCCTCAGTAAGGCTTCTTTAATATACAGCCAGCTCTCCTGGATTCCTTTCCCCCTTATATTAGCCTCTGAGGGGATCCTGCCCATCAGTTCCCCGAGGGAGTCAAAGTCTGCTTTTCTGAAGTCCAGGATCCATATTCTACTGCTCTCCTTTCTTCCTTTTGTTAGGATCCTGAACTCGACCATCACATGGCCACTGCTGCCCAAGTTGCTATCCACTTCTATTTCCCTTACCAATTCTTCTCTGTTATTGAGCAGCAGGTCAAGAGGAACACGGCCCCTTGTTGGTTCCTCCAGCATTTGCACCAGGACATTGTCCCCAATACTCTCCATAAACTTCCTGGATTGTCTGTGCATGGCTGTATTGCTCTCCCAGCAGATGTCAGGGTGATTGAAGTCCACCATGAGAATCAGGGTCTGTGATCTGGAAACTTCTGTTTGTTGTCCGAAGAAAGCCTCATCTACCTCATCCTCCTGTTCTGCTAGTCTATAGAGATCCATGCTTTTATTTCTGATTTTTAGAGAATATCTATGTGTTATTAGGGCTTCTTCTGTCACTCAAGCTTTTGTTATCTGGCTCCTGGAGTCACATAGAAATCCACAGATATTTCCTGGGGTCAGGCTTCAACCAATAGCTATCACATATTAGTTGCTTAAATTAAACCCAGTGTATTACTTCGCAGTCTTTTTTTTTCCTCCCCAGATGTCTTTCTTTCTTTCTTTCTTTCTTTCTTTCTTTCTTTCTTTCTTTCTTTCTTTCTTTCTTTCTTTCTTTCTCTAAAGCATCAGCTGGGGATGGGATACTGGATGGGGAGGGACAGTGCTCTGAGGTGGTACTGGGGATTCTCTTTCTCAGGTGCTTGCCTTGCTGGTTCTTGCTCACATACTCAGAGTCTAACAAACTGCCTTATGCACAATCGGGAAGGATTTTTTTCCATGTCAGATTGGCAGGGACCTTGGGATTTTTTACCTTCTTCTGCAGTGTGGGGCACAGATTGCCTGCCAGAATAATCTGTCATTGGTTCATCTTGGTCCCTCCCATTCTCTGCTTGTAGTATACAATAGTTTTGTCTCCTGAGGGTTATATTACTTTGGTTTAATTTCAGTTTTTGAGTTTAGTGTGTGTGTGTACTTGATGGTGTTAGTGACTTGTGATATACAGGAGGTCAGACTAGATGTGCTCTCTTCTGGTCTTAAAGCGCTATGATGCTGTGTTCTTGTTTACATGGATAAAAAAGGGCTCCTCACTGAATTCTATAGCCAGAATTATAAAGATCCTTTTCCTAACTTGTAATAGTATTTATTGATGCCCTTTTAGATTTCTGCTGAAAGTCAAGGCTCCCAAGAAAATTCTAAGAGTAAAAGATGCCGAGTCTAATCCTGCAGCTTTTCCTCACATGTATAGTCCCATTGACTTCTAGGATGAAAGAATGGTCTTGTAGTTAAGCACTGGACTCGTTATTTAGCTTTCTCCCTGCTCCCAAACACACAGCCATTAGGGTGGGATGGTTACTGCAGTAAAGTGGTCACTAAGGGGTTAACAGGGTTACTTAGAGTATTATGGGTGAGAGCCTTGCTTCAAGTACTTCAAAATACTTCAAAGTCTAGCTATTATTTTTGGAATAAAAAGGTCCCATCAATAACATTATGGGAAGCCTATTACCATTCTGACAGATCTCAATCCACTTGAGGAACTCTTCAACGAAAACAAGGGTATGCCAGCCATGATAGTGTTAGGCTTTGACCTTAGCTGCTTATGAATATAGGATGGTCTATAAGGCAAGGCATCTGCATGCCAGTGCAGATGCCTTTAGCTGATTGGGTCCAATGGAACTTCCAAGAGAGATTGTTTTACTCATGGAACAACTCAGCCAGATGCCATTAAAGGCTTCTTCCCAGATAAGGACTACACAGAATCCTATCTTGCCCTAGATGAAGCAGCAAGTACTGCAAGGCTGGCCAAATCAGCATAAAGAAAAAGAGTTTCTCCCATTTAGGGCCAGTAGTGCAGAAGTGAGCTTAGAGACTGAATATCTATTGTGAGGCATAAGAATCATTATTCCCCCCACAAGGATGAGATAAAGTCCTGACACAGTCACATGAAGCACACCCTGGCATTTCATGTATGAATCTTTGGCTGGGAGCTATGTATGGTGACAAAACAGGGATGAGGACCTGGAAAAAAAATAGTAAATGGATGTCACGAATGTCAGGTACGCCAGCAGCCCCCAACACTCATGCCCCTTAACCCTGGGAATGGCCAGGACATCCATAGTTCTGCACATAAACTTTGCAGACCCTTACATGGGAAACGTTATTCTAATTATAGTGGATGTACATTCAAAATGGTTAGAAGTACATGGGATGACCCTAACGACCTCCACTGCTACCTGAGAAAAACTCAGAACTTTGCCACACACTGCCTACCAAGAATACTTGTCACAGACAACGGAGTAACTTTTACACAAATGGAGTTCATACTTTTTTAGTAAAAATGGGATTAAACATATTCAAACTTCCCTATATCTTTCATCTTCCAATGGACTACTAGAGATTGCCGTGAGGACTTTAATCGGATCTCAGGAATTAAATTGGCTCAATTTCTTTTGAAATACAGAAGCAGACATCAAACTATGATGGGCATGAGCCCAGCCCAGCTGTTGATGGGATGGATGAAAAGAACTCATTTGGATTCAATCCATCCCAACATGAAGGGAAGTGCTAAGGAAACTAGCTTTTCAAAAACAAATCCATGACTATCATGCTAAAGGCAGAGAGCTGGGGGCAAAGAACCTGGTCTATACCAAAAGTTTCAGTACTCACCAGTCAAAGTGGATTGTGGGGTCCTATCACAAAGCAAACTGGATCCTTGTCTTTCAAAGTCTGTTTAAGTGACTTTCAAGTCATCAGACAACATCACGATCACGTCTGCTTGTGGAGTGTTGTGCAAGCACCAGAGCCTTAACCTTTGTGTGCTGACCACCTGTAGAAGCCACGGCCAAGAAAGGATGCAGTTTTGCCAGGAATGCCAAATGTGGGGGCACTTACAGAATTGAAGGATCAGGAGACTGGGGGATGTGGGTTTCTGCCTCTGGAGGCAGCCCGGGCTGCCACAGAGATGCACTACCCTGTGAGAGAGGGAAGAGGCCCTGGTTATTTATCTCAACTGTAAATTAAGAGGGTAGGGTTTTAGTAAAGTGGTCATCAAGATGTTGACTGAGTTACTCTGAGTATTGTGGGTTGTACCCATGATGCACTCCTCACTTACTTCCTGGTTAGTCAATACATGTTCCCACCCACACCCCCCCCCCCCCGTTCTGTTTGTATACAGTTGAATCAAGCAGCAAGTTCCCAGGGTGCAGTAATATAAGTAAAGTGTGTTTCTTGTGTATCGAACAGTCCCTTTTCAAATGTTAGAGGAGAGACTGGAAGAATCAAACCCTTCCCTGGATCATCCAAATCTACATGAGGTTTTGGAATGCAACAGTTTATATCATGCTATTTTTTGTTAGCAAATTGATATAAGCTCAGGTGGAAAAATGGCTCCCTGTTGGCCCACACCAGAGGAGACTGGTAAAAGTTAAACCACATCATGGGCCTAACTGGCGTTTCAGAAAAGGACTTCATTTAGGACCCAATCCTGTTCCAACTGAAGTCAGCTACAGTGAGTCAGGAATGGGCTCATAAGCAAGATTTTGGATGGAAGAATTTGCATTACTGGCCTATAATGCTGAACACATCCTTTTTTTTTTTTTTTTGGCTGAACCAGCACAGAAGGCATATAGAGGTACATGTTTTGGCATGGCTCAGAAGCTTGATCTATGTTGCGTGAGTGTCTCAAGCCCCAAAACATCTTTCTTCAGTCACTTTTCAGATTCTTGAGGCTGTGGGTCTGCTTGCACAATTTTGCTCTTTGTGTGTATTCATGGGAAGCAACTTTGAGAACAAAAGGGAGTTTGGACCAGGGACCCCCTGGTGCTGACTGGCAGAGGGCACAAGAGGTGGTTAGGGTTTTCCAGACATACCCTTTGTCAAACATATGCATAATAATTTACCGCAGGGTGGTATGTGAGGTCTCTACCAAGATCAGTAGGCCACTGCACATCATAATCATTGGGAAATGTATATGTGAATAATATTTAAGGCGTTATGTGTCTATATTAAAAATATGTTCTTAAGTTCTTGGAGTTCAGGCAGGTCACGAGGAGGTGACAAATCTCAAAGATGGTCTTTTCAGGCAGGAGGTAACTGACACCTTCCTTCCTGCCCTTTTGTGTTTTATGTATTTTATGTTCAATTGCATGCTGCTCCAAATGTGAATTGAGTGTTTGTGAAATCTTAAAGAGAGGAAATCTATAGGAAGAAACAAACAGCCGGGGGTGTCCTGTTTATGAATAAAGACAAAGGATTAGAATAGTATATCTTGGAGTGCAAAGGGACACATTGGATACTTCACCTAGGAGACAAACTGAAAGCATGCTTATCTCATGAAAGGAGGGTCACAGCCAGCCTGGCTGTAAACTGCTGCAAAGATTTTGGGTGTGCGATGCTCTACAAGACATGACAATATCTTGTTAACTAAGTCTAGGCTCTAGAATCCGCATTATGGTTGTATTTTATATGTAAACATTTGTTTCCAGTATTTCTACTTGCTATTACTTGAATCTCTATGCTTTGTTAAATAAACTTAAACTTGATTTCACTATAAACACATCTAAGTGCCTTCTGTGTTAAGTGGAGCAGTGATCTGAAGTTGAACTGGTAAGCTGCGGTGTACTGTTTCTTTGGAGGCAGCAAATCTGTGAATAAAGTGAGCGTTCAGTGGACCAGGTGCTGGACACGCCAAGGGAGATGCTTAAAGGGCTTGAGTTTTGGGGTGTGCCAATTGCCAACCTGTAGAGTGACAGTGGGGCCTGTGAGGCCTAGAGGAGAGTGCTTGTGTTGCCCGTGGCCAGTAGAGTTGGAGAGCTGACCCAGGGCAGGCTCAGAAGGGGCTTCATGCTAAGGGAAGGTGGTTGCGAGATGCCTCTCAACCCTGGGTACCTCAGGAAAGCATCCCAGGGAGCATATCTGCCCAGCTATCAGACTGTGAAAAGCCTTTCCTTCTGCTACTCATGTGGATTGTACATAACCTTTAAAGACATTGCTTTCTCTCCATAGGTAGGTAGTGTATATGGTCTATCATAGAGTCACTAAAGCAAAATTAGTTCCTTTTTTATATGCCCTGGGGCAATGAAAGAAGTCAAAGATGTAACGGAAGCAATTATGAAAATTGCTTGGTTGGAATGCGGCTGCATTACACACTCTAAAATAAAAATTAAAAAGCACCTAATGATACTATGCAAAATTGCCAAATTTTATCTTGTTTGTATTATTCAAATTTATGCACAATAAATCAATAACTATAAACTTGTTTACTGAGAAGTAGTTGTTGTAGACTCATTTTACAATTTATAACAGTCTTCGATTGCTTATTCCCCACAGGTAAAGAATTCTATTACCTTGTGGCAGCCTAAAAGAAGGTAAATAGGGTTTTCAGATAAACAATTTGGATTGGAAGCGGCTATTCTTCTGATATTAAATTTAGATTTGATAAATGTTTGAAGCAATCGAGAGACTGGTCTGCTGTAAATAAAAAATAAAAAAAATTAAGTACAACTGCATTGTGAGATCAAAGCTAATCCAAAATGCTTTACATCCAATTGTCCCCCACTTCTCTGTGAAGAATTGAACTGAATAACCACTATTTGAAAGGCTTACCATACAAGAGTCTGTACTTAGTCAAACAATAGCTGAATAGTTTCACGTCATAAAACCAGTTACAAAGGTGGAAGCAAAAAACACATTCAAGTGCTTTTCTCCAATATTTTCACCATGATACCAATTGATACTGTCAAACGAAGAGAGAATCCTGTCCCTGATCATGAAATATTTTCTATCCATTCAGGACAAGTTACATAAGTTCAGCTATAATCCTGGAAGCTACAGCACTGTCCATATATAATTGCAGTAGACCTGGAATTTGATCCTTCTACTACAGATGACAAGAGCAAAACTCCCTTTGACTGGTGGTGGATTGGCCCCTATGTGAATCTGACAATTTTCCCCACAGGCTTGTCTGTGGAGTCCTTCCCCATGAGTGAGGGTCATTCCAAAAGACAAGAGATTTTCTACCTCTTACTTTCTGTCCCTCTCCTCCACTCTTACCCATGCCAGGTTTAGTGTCAGCAATGCACAAGGTTAACACGATAGTTAACCATTAATAGTTCACAATAAAAAGTTGGGAAGTATAAAGTGAATTTAAATACTTAGTACTGGTTACTGCTTTAAAATCCTGTATCCATACATTCATGGAGAATATTAGTAGGCAAGAGTAGCTACTGACGTATAATCTCACATAGCCCTTGTGATATATGTACATAACCATAGTGACACTTAGTCCTTTTGAATATAGGCATGGAGATTTCCACTGGTCACTCAGGCTCAGAGGCCTAGAATTTTAAAGGTATTGCTCTGCTTAGCACTGCAAAGCCGAAATGATTTATACAGCCAAGTCCCATTTTGAAAAGCAATATAGGCACTTCAAAGCCTAATTATCATTGAAAGTCAATGGGACATAGGCTCCTAAAGCACTTTTGAAAATGAGACATAGCCATCTAAATCACTTAGACCTTGCAGCGTTGAGCAGTGCACTATCTAAATATCTTTAACATCTGGGACAGTTTCCCATCTACATTAATGGTCAACATTTGATCCTCTAATAGAAAGGAAAAAAGCAAAAACTAAGGAACCTAACCAATTCCCCAGCATTGAACAAAAGGAAATATGTGTTCCTGACCCATTGTGATTATCTTATGACCTGAAATATGGCATTTGCTTATCTTTGTGTTACCACCTATAAAAAATGTCCAACTCCTTTTTAACTAGAGCCACATTATTTGACTTGATAACCTGGTAAGGAAGTCACTGCTACAATGTAACAGTGGTGAACTGCTCTGTGAAGTGGTATTTTCTTTTATTTGTTTTAAATTTACTTCTCATTCATTTGATGCAGCGTTGTTTTGTTCTTATATTATGTGACAGCATAAAAGAATAAAACTGATCGATGTTAACTCTATACTGTATAATTCTGAATGCTTGAATCAAGATCCTTTGGTCATACAGAGATAGGGCTCTATCTTATAATATACTGAGCACCTGCTAAGAGGCGCTCAGTGCCTTCAACTCCAGCTAAAATCATTGTGTGGACTTATTGTATAGGGAGGTTAGAATATAGTGTGGTTTGGCTAGGATGCTTCTTAGAAAAAATATCCCATTACATGCTGATCAAGGAAATCATACTAGAAGAAGCCTAGAAATAACCATTTCTGTACAAATCTTTTATCAGCATAGGTTCAGCTTTAGGGTGGGCAGTTAGTGTAGTGTGGACAGTTCCAGCTGCAGCGAGAAGCCGGTTTAGACAGTTTCATTTTCATAGCCGCCAAGTTTTGTTCAGCTCCAAGCCATTTATTTAATTAGCCAGTTTGCATATTCACAAACAGTTTACAGTTGGCCCTAAACATCAGAGTTGAAAACACTCTAAGGATTTAGTGCTGGTGTAAGGTGTTGGGCTGAGGACAGATTTCCCTTACAGGGTTCTCTCTAGTGGTGGCAATATTTCTTGCACCCCTCCTAAGAGGGGGAAAGGGGCTTGTAGGAATCTAGCAATAGTGAGAGAAGCCTAGGGAGGGGCTCTATGGGCTGTCATTAGCCCTATTAAGCCCTATCCCTATCCTGTCCTGCTATTTGCCTCTGCACCATTTCCCATTTAACTCTGCCCTCAGTTGCTCCTGTCCTTCCCTTTCTCCCATGTAATCCCTCATCACACTTCTCATTTCCCGCATAGCTTCTGTCATCCTTCCTCCCACCCCCTAACAGTTCATCTTTCTCTCTTCTTTCCTCACAATTACTCGTAGATCCTCCTCCAATTACTCAATAGCTCCTGGTTCCTCCCATCTCCCTTCTCCCCATCCCTCAGTAGCCACTCTTGGCTCCTGATCTGGCAGTGTTAGCTCTCACTCTCTGTCTCTTTCTCCACTGAGCTCCACCTGTGTGGAAGAAGCAGAAGGAGCAAACGCCAGACTGACTGGTAGACAGAGATGCCACCTGGCTGCCTCATTAGCAGGTTGCCACAGCAGCCCCAAGTGGTGCCCAAGCTGAGCTACAGTCCAAACCTGCTTGCTTGCTTGAAGCCGAGTTGTATGCAGTGTTGTTGAGTTTCACAATATTTTGGCTTTTGATATGTTTCCTTAAAGCTCCAGCTCCTGGAATCCTGTGATTATGTGAGACTCTCAGTGTTCATAGTTTAATAAAAAATAAGTTTCAAGCCCTTTTTTGTTGCAAACCAAAGTACAAAAAGGTGACCAGAGTGCACACCCAGGCAAAAAAAAATGACCCAAATAAAAATTTCATGATTTTTAAGACATTCTTATTATATTTTCAGTCTTGACTCATTTTTGAACCCTTGTGGTTGGCAATACTATGAATGTGTGACATTCAGCCTGGGCAGCGGGAATATCTGAGTGGTGATTTGCATGTGTGGGTGTCCTGCAAGGTGTGTGGCACTTGACAGAGCTGCACTTTCAATCTATTTCAGCCTTATTACTTTCTTCCTTGTTTTCACATACTCGCCATTTCTTACTATCTGTTTCTAGAGAGCTCAATAGCACTTTTTAGACTCTGGGGCCCTGTGTTGGGAACAGTGTGGATGTTCAGTGCCTGAGGGAAATCATTAGAGTGGGGCTCACTGGCTGAGATTCCTGGCGCACAATCATGGTGACATATATTTGTAGTTATGCTGTTTGGCTAGTAGGTTTCTGTGTGTTCCATTTGGGATAGCAGAAAAGGGAGTAATTTCTAGCAACTAAATCAGAAGACGGAGTCCATTTTGTTTTCATTGTATCTTGTTGCTGTACTCCCTAATGCCTCGTGATTAGGGAGGACTGTAGCTCCATATACCATGACACATGGGGAGTGGGCTTGCTGCCACCGTAGGTGCACCTTACACCCCATGTATACCCAACCTGATAAGCTGGATCTGAGCAAGGAGGGAGGCAAGCTCATAGCTCCACTTCTACTTTTCCTTCCCCCTTTGGGGTGTCCTGCACCCACGGGAGAACAAGATGGGTGCAGTTACTGTTTTTGAGGGATCACATGGACCACAACTTTACATGGCTACTATGAAGGGACACAAAAGGGAGACTTTATGCACGCTTCCCTCCCTCTGCATATTCCCTGGAGTAGCTCAGCTCAATGTGGTCCAGAAATAGAGTTTGACAGTCCACAAATGACAGTCTTCCACTCTTTCTTTTGTACATTTTTTTCATATCTCCCACTCTCTTACCCCATATATTTTGTAACTTTGTTTATTTTCAAATAGAGTCTTCATTTAAAATATCTTTGCACTGTTGCCAGCTCTTACTATTTTATCCTGAGTCTCACAATATTTTATGTTTTTCTTAAAGTTTCAGCTCCTGGAGGCAGATGATTACGTGGGAATTTCAGCTTTTATTGTTATGTATTTAAAGTAAGCTTTTAGCCATCAGGGATACAGAGAAAAGCTTGAAAGGTGAATCCTAATGATAAAGATAAATAAAATAACCCAACATTTATTATTTTCAAAATCTCATGATTTTTAAGCCAATCTGCTGGTTTTGGGGAGGCTGACTCTTGATTTTTGATTATTGGCAGTTGGCACAGAGACAGCCAGTGGCGCTTGTTCCTGTTGCTTTTCTTTGTCCTTAATGTGTACATGACTTGTCAGATTGAACAGGAACATCTGGTGCACTGTGGTGTGAGGTCTTCAGTTTTAGAGGCCTGTATGTGCTAAAAATTCAGTTTTGTGTGTGGAAATGGTCTATAGCAGCAGCACATAGTGGAGAAAGCAAGAAAGGGTTTCCTGTTGAGATTTACTGTTTGTTAAAAATAATGCAAATAACCCAGTCATATGGACATACATACACACACATAAACCAGACCCTGTACAATCTGTCTCAGCTAGTACATGCCATGAAATGATGTATCCTGCATTTCTCTGTCTATCTTTATTTGACACACACCCATACCCCTACTTCTTTTTTCTGTTATTTCCACTGGAACCTTTAGATCTGCTTCACCAGAAGAGAAAACAGTCTGCCTCACTGCTGTAATTAGCTCTGCTTCCTATCTTATGGTGTGTAGCTCTTACAGAGACAAAAGAAGAATTAAACACCTTTGTTATAATGTTTAAAAGCCAATTAAAGAAAATTAAAAATAGTATAAACAAATAGAAGTTTATGCGAAAGAAAATACTCAAGGCCAGACTAACAGATGCCCAAGAATCCTGTTTTACAGATAATATATAAATGCTAAAGGTGATATTGGCTCAGAGAACATAGATGTTTATCCCCAGGCCACCAGCAATAAAGCTGGCTTCATGTAGCATGATAAGTAAATGCAGACACATATTAAAGGTATTATTGGTTTACTACCTTCCTATTACTATTTCCTTCACATTGCAGGCAAAAGCTTCCATCTGTTGTACAACATTAAGCTCCCATGTTTAATCTCCTTATTGTTTAATTTTATTTGTTTGATTATTCAAGGTCCAATCATTTTTTTTGTTACCGTAACTGTATTTTGCGAGTACTGTCTATGTTATTTTCCTACATTTACATTATCTTGAGCTCTCAGTGGCCAGCCTAAGGGAGGCAGCAACAGAACAAGATGTAAAGAAAAACTGATGTGAGTGGGGGTTAGTTCTCAGACTCGGACTTTAAGGTCAGAAGGGACCACTGAGACCATCTAGTCTGACTTCCTGCATGTTGCAGGCCACAGAACCTCACCCACCCACTCCTGAAATAGACCCTAACCTCTGGCTGAGTTACTGAAGTCCTCAAACCATGATTTAAAGACTTAAAATTACAGAGAATTCATTATTTACACTAGTTGAAACCTGCAAGTGACCCAAGCCCTTTGCTGCAGAGGAAGGTGAAAAAACCCGATGGTCTCTGCCAATCTAACCTGGGGGAAAATTCCTTCCTGACCCCAAACTGATGATCAGTTAAACCAGGGGTTGACAATCTTCAGCATGCAGCTCGCTATTTGCTGTTCCCAGCCACTGGGAGCTGGGGGAGGCGGCATGTTTGTGGATGGTCAACGTAAACAAAATGTCTCACGGCCCACCAGCAGATTACCCTGATGGGTCACATGCCGAAGGTAGCCGACCACTGAGTTAGACCTTGAGCATGTGGGCAAGATCCACCAGGCAGATACCTGGGAAAGAATTCTCTGTAGTAACTCAGAGCCCTCCCCATCTAGTGTCCTGTCTCCAGCCGTCGGTGATTTTTGCAACTGGCACTTGCCAATGGGCCACATGTGATTGTAGGCAGTCCTGTCATACCATCCCCTCCATTAACTTATCAAGCTCAGTCTTGAAGACAGGTAGGTTTTTTTGCCCCACTGCTGCCCTTGGAAGGCTGCTCCAGAACTTACTCCTCTGATGCTTAGAAACCTTCCCCTAATTTCAAGCCTAAACTTGTTGATGGCCAGTTCATATCCATTAATTTGTGTGTCCACATTGGTGATTAACTTAAGTAACTCCTCTCCAACCCTGGTATTTATCTCTCAGATGTATTTATACAGAGAAATCATATCTCCCCTCAGCCTTCTTTTGATTAGGCTAAGCAAGCCAAGGTCTTTGAGTCGTCTCTCATATGTAGGTTTTCCATTCCTCGGATCATCCTAGTAGCCCTTCTCTGCACCTTTTTCTGTCTGAATTTATCTTTCTTAAACATAGGACACCAGAATTGAGCATAATATTCCAGATGATGTCTCACCAGTGTATTGTATAATGATACTAAAAATTCCCTGCCTCCACTGGAAATACCATCTGTGATCCATCATAGGACAGCATTCTCCTTTTTCATGGCTGCATCACATTGACGGCTCATAGTCATCATCTGATCAACCAATACACCCAGGTCTTTCTCCTCCACTATCACTTCCAACTAATAAGTCCCCAGCTTACAGCAAAAATTCTTGTTAGTATCTAAATGCATGACCTTTCACTTTGCACTGTTAAATTTCATCCCATTTCTATTTCTCCAGTTTACAAGGTCATCCAGATTTTCTTGTATGATATTCTGGTCCTCCCTCTGTATTGGCTATACCTCCCAACTTTGTGACATCCACAGATTTTATTAGCACACTCACTTTTTGTGCCAAGATCAGTAATAAAAATATTAAATAAGATTGGTCCCAAAATCGATCCCTGAAGAACTCCACTAGTAACCTCCCTCTGCCTGACAGTTGTTGGATGGTTGAAGGGAGGCAGGAGACTAACAAAGATAAGAGTTAAGAAATATAATAGTGAGTATAAGGAATGGTGGGGGTTTGATAATTTATTGGTATGATAGTTTGTCACCATACACAGGGTTCTATTGAGACTTTCAGGGGAAAAAAATCTGTTTGCCTATTCTATAAGGGCTTGATCCTACAATGTCCTAAGTATCACCTTCAAGATACTGAGCACCTTCAACTCCCATTGACTTCAGTTCAAGTCAGGATGCCTCTCTTCTCACAGCTGGCCCTTTCCTACAGTAAATGCAGCAGGAGGGGCACGTGGGGGAGGAAATTTCTGCAGTTTCCTCGCTGATCATTCTTTTGGTTTTCTCCCCACCACCAAATGAGCCATGGGGACATCAACAGGCCTAGAGGGTCACAGAAGTCCAGCGCCATTTTTATAGGGGGGCTGTGCATCCACACATGCTCTGTGCCTATAGCATGTTCCTGCTACTGACTAGCAGCACAGCTCCATTGGTTATCTCCTTAATGGCAGTTCATCACCATGTAGGGGACTCCTTCGGAAAGATAATATAGCTCCATGCTGTAGTATTGGGCAACCTTTTCTGGAACTTATGGAAAGGAACGTCCCGTTAGGCCCAACCTCCACCAACACACACCCCTCATGACCACTCCCTGCCCTTTTTCTCTGCACTGATCCCAACCCCCTTGAAAGCCTCATAACATGTTCTAGCAAGAGGGTGAGGAAAGAAGAAAAATGCCATGTTGCTGTTTGCAAAATCAGGGACCTAGACTTTTGAACCAGGTTTAATAACACAGGGGATCTGTTAAAAAAAATCAAGTTATGGCTCAATGTAAAATTTTCTATATAGCACAGAAAAAATCATCAGAACATAATGTTTAGATTTTTGTAAATGTAGGAATATTTATAGGATAAATAGAGTATGTTTTCTTCCATTTGTCATATACTATATCACCATCTTAACCCCCAAAATCTTTCTGGTGGTATCCTCTCTAATTTCCTTCTCTGAATCAACTTCTGATTGCTTGATTATACATCTGCCTTGGACATTGTGTTCAAATTGCACTATTTTTGGTCTTAAGTTACTTCCAGACTAGTCATCTGCTTATTTTCAATCCATATTCCCTTGTTGTTAGGTAAGTTATCTCAGCCTGTTTGCAGGCATTGTTCTGCCTTTTTTCGATACTCCAAAGCACTCCCTTCCTTAGTTTACTTATTTTCATGAATCATGAAAGGCAAGACTGGCTATATTTTTTCTTCAACTTAAAATCTCCTAAACCTTGAATTCCCTTTACATGTAGTCAGTCCACATGGTATACAAATATACTTTGTGTATTCAATCCATATTATATACATATATAGTCTAAGAGAGAAATTCTACTTCTATGAGATAAATTCTGTATACATATGAAATTAAACTAAACCAATAGGATTATATGAGGTGCAAATCAGCACAGAATTTGACCCTTTATATAAATCCTCCATTGCACACCCAGTATAAACAACTTACATGGATCTATCCCACCAATATCACCAAAACTAAAACTATTTTAATTGCTGCCAAATCCTTGCTCAAATTGTAAATTACTGTGCTTATTTTGGTTCATCTTTTGTTGTATAAAAGATGTTTCTGTCCAGCCTCAGATGCATGTACGTACATTTTAAAATATACAATTTAAACTACAAGCAATTTGACAAAATCTAGCACAAAGAAAGGTTCTTTTAAAAGCTAAGAGTCTTCTAAGTAGGTGTCTAATAGCTTATGTTACAGTTGTGCCTCATTTTGCTGGTGCTTTCTGGCTCCACTGACATTCTTTAGTTGTTTAAAGTGCTGGACAATATTATAAAATAATAAAGGCTGGTTCAGCTTCTAACAATGTGAAAGGAAACAATAGTTTCCACTGCAGTCAAATCTGGACAAATCAAATAAAAATTAAGTTTAAAAATGTTTAGTTAGGATTTCATTAACATTTCATCAATTTTAATATAGTCTGGACCTCAGATGGAGTAAGTTTACAATGACACCTTTTTCTAGCTGCATTTCAGGTCTGGGGGTCTTGGTTTTAAGTTTAAAGGGGCAGTAAGTCTAAACCAAGATTTTTAATCGTTATATCAAAGTGTGATGAGGGATTCCAAAATGGTGCCTGCTGTAAAGCAGATCAGATGGGAAACTACAAAACTTTAGTTTGTCATGTGGTTTTACTTTTCCAGTGATGGCATTGTAAGGTAGCTGATTTACAATATGTTGCTGACAGGAACACAGCCTTAATGTGTTATTTTCCAGACTGTCCTTCTAGTTATAGAATTGTCATTTTGAACTGTTTTGATAACTCTAATCAGTGCTGTAGGAAGGTTTTATTGTGATTCCTTGAAATTTCTGTTTTCCCTTTATCCTTAAAGGACTCTTTTGTTGTTTCTTTTATGCTTGTTTTTTATACAAAAACATTAAAGAAACACCATAATTTTTAAGTAATGTTGCCTTAATTAATGAGTTTTATAAAATAGAAGCAAAAGTACATAGTCAAACTGTTCTCAGTTACTCACCTGTGTAAATATGGAGTAGATGCATTGAAGTCAGTGGAATACTGAGTACAGAATTTGGCCGAACGTTCGTTTGGAACATAACTGACTGGGATTTGGCATAAAAATAATGGGTTTCTGAATGTTTCTTTCTCGGTTCTGAGAAAAAAAGACAACATCTTTAGTTGAAGGGATATAAATACTTTACTTGGATTGCGCTTTTGATAACTTATTCTGACTTAGTGCAAGATAATCAGTAAGTAAGGACATGATTAGTAATAGGGCCATTTGGGGACTATTCGCCAGTAATTTAAGTAGTAAGCATGTTCAGTTAACCAGATGGAGTCTCAGCATTTCAGTTGTCACAAATAAAATTGCGTATTAGAATTCCTAAAGCTCAATGCTGAATCTGATTTTTTTTTTAAGTGCTTGTGATACATTGAAACAAACACTTTTATTAGGAAAGGAGCTGTGAATTTACCTCTGTGGAAAATAAATGAGTGAGGTCCATAATATATGTGACAGAAGTGCATAACTTTTGTTTTGTTATTACAAAAATCACAGGAGGATTGTGAAATCAAACCATTTACCTACATCATTGCTCTTCAGTTTGAATTCTAGGCCTTTAAAATGCAGGAAGTTAGATTAGATCAGTGGTTCTCAAACTGTGGGTTGGGACCCAAAAGTGGGTCGCAACTCTCTTCTAATGGGGTCACCAGGGCTGGCATTAGATTTGCTGGGGTCCAGACCTGGGGCTGAAACCCAAACCAGGGCCAAAGCCCAAGCCCCACCTGCCTGGGGATGAAGCCCTTGGGCTTTGGTCCCCCGGCCCGGGTTGGTGGGGCTCAGACTTTGGCAGGCCTTGGGTGGACTCAGGCTTCAGTCCCCCCTCCTGGGGTCATGTAGTAATTTTTGTTGTCAGAAGGGGGACGCGCTGCAATGAAGTTTGAGAAACCCTGGATCAGATGATTGTAATAGTCCCTTCTGGCATACAAAACTATGAATCTATAAACCCCAAAAGCATTAAAAAGGAACCCAGCTTTGACTAGTGGACAGATGAGGCTGTCTGCATAGATTGAGGTTAGTTAAGGACCAAAGGAAGTAGTCTTAGACCAACATCCCTAGATAACATTTCAAAGACAGAGATTTGTACTGCTTAAACTCAAGTCACTTCCAACAAAGGCATTTTCCTCAGATCATGTGAATATTCACATACAGGTGAGTTTCTAAGAAATCTATTCAAAGCCCATTTCATGTAGACATTTTGAAAGATGTAATCAGAAGGAACTTGTTCTATTGTATGGAGTAGTGCGTGTCAAAGTGAAACTGGGACTAATGAATGGCTTCACAACTCCAAAGAGCAGTCAACACCCTGTGACACAGAAAGGGTGGAAGGCTTAGCTTGTAGGCATGATGAGGAAGGGTGGAAGAAACATGACACTTATCTCCCAGTCTTGGATCTGGTAAGAAATGTTTTAATTAGTTCCTGTTCATTGTGTCTATGCAACTAAATTTTCCAAATAGCCGGAACAATCTGGAAATATCAGTATGGTGATTAACTATTAACAATACTTTATTAAGTGTTAAAAATAGATCATGGAATGGGCCACCCAAATACCTCCAAGAGAACCTGCTTTAATACAGAAATAAAACCCCCTTCAACCACACCGCCCCAGTTGTCACCTACCACCCTGAACTGGAACACAGAGGGGCTATCATCAGACAACCACAACCCATCCTTGATGGGGACCCCATTTTGAAAGAAATCTTGCCTGAACCCCCTCTTCTGTTATTTAAACAGCCCCCTAAACCTCTCCAAGCTCATCATCAGAAGCAAGCTTTCCATAGACCAGGACACACTAACTCAAAGCAGCATCAGACCGTGCCAGAGCAACTGATGCAAAACCCGCAGACATATCTCCACTGCTACAGTGAGCAACACCCGCCTGCAACACGTGTTTCAAAATCCATGGACCCTATACATGCCTATCATTAAATTGGGTGTACCTCATCCAGTGCACTAAACACTCCAGTAACAACTATGGGTGAAACCAGATAATCAGTAGGCTCTCAAATGAACTCACAGGAAAATGATGAGACAAAACCACCACATCACCTGTGGATGAACACTTTTCACAAAGTGATCACTGTATGGGCATGTCTACCCTTAAAACACTGTATCGGGGCAGTTGCACTGATGCAGCTACACTGCTGTAGTGGTTTAATGAAGATGCTCTACACTGGGCATAATTAATCCTTCTCCCCGAAAGGTGGTAGCTACATCAGTGGAAGAAGCTCTCCCGCTGACAGAGCTCTGTCTCCACGGTGGGTTATGTCGGTATAACTACATCACTCAGCTGCGTGGATTTTTCACACCCCTGAGTGACACAGTTATACCGATGTAGGTCTGTAGTGTAGACTAGACCTATATCTGACCTATCAGTCCTCATCCTCAAAGGAAATCTTTACAACACTTTCAAAAGACAAGCCTTGGAATTTAAATTCATAACTTTGCTAGACACTAAAAATCATGTTCTTCATAAAGACACTGGATTTATGGCTTATTACAGCAATCTGTAATCATTTTTTCCCCATGATACAAGGTTGTTAACACACCACTTCACCTTGAATAGTTTCTTAGAATATGTGCTAACTATTTATGCTAAACTATCTGTTTGACATTGTATTTCGCTGTGACACTCTGAATATCTTTCCCAGACCTGTGGAAGAGCTCTGTGTAACTCAAAAACTCACTCTCACCAACAGAAATTGTTCCAATAAAAGATTACCTCACACATCTTGTCTCAACAATACTTTAGTATTTTTCTCTGCTGAATGACATTGCTTTGTGACTGTCAATACCTGTATAATAAATAAGTGTAGCCTTAACCTGAGAAGAAAGGCTACATGGGCACCTTTCTATGACAAACTAAATAAATCTCTACGCACCCTTAAACATAAAGATGTTTATGAAGAAAGACTTCACAAGCATTCCAGGTAGTGGAAGGTGATGCTATCTTAGTTCCTTCCACAAACCAATTTTGCCTGTTTTTACAGTTTCCATCCTATCCGTGCAATGCAAAGTAGGGGGTGACATAGGCCTAAAGTTAAGTGTGACCGCTATCAGGACTTTGCCAGTGTCAAATCATGGTCCCATAGAAGTTGGTGATGTCTCTGATCAGAGAGAGATATTCTGAATTAAATAGGGCACCTCGTCAACATCTTGGATGCAAAATCCGTGATAGTTAAAAAAAGGGGGGGGGGAGGGGTAGGTCTTCCCTGTTACCGAGAGAATACAATTAATGATCCCTTGACTGTTTCATTGACTTCAGTTGGACTGTTTGTATGAGTGATAATTAAAGTGACCAAATAGTGGACAATCAGGCCTTAGTGTTGGTCTACCTCATACTACATATGGAGCATTTATTGCACATTCACACATTATTGGGGAAAACCCTTTTTCTAAAGCCAAAATAAATCCAGATTATTCCCAGAGATGATTGTCTAGGTGTCTCAGTCAATTTAAAGTGTGTTGCTTTTGAACAGAACTGATCAGACACAGTATATGGGCACTAGAGGGCAAATCCTAGTCCCATTGATATCACCAGTGGCAGAAGTCCCACTGATATCAATGAGACCAGGATTTGACTTAAGGGAAGGGTCAGTGACACTGGTAGAGTCAATGAAACATCAGGAGGAGATTTTATAGAAAACAGGCTTCTCAAACACACCAATAATATGGACAAAATAAATTACAAAATCAGAAGTTGAATAGTGAGCAGGTTGAATTTCACTATGAAAGGTGTTATACGTATAAAGGGAAGGGTAACAACCTTTATATATGCAGTAACATCAAATCCCTCCTGGCAAGAGGTACAGAATCCCTTACCTGTAAGGGGTTAATCAGTTCCATTAACCTAGACGGCACCTGACCAGAAGGACCAATGGGGAAAGAAGATACTTTCAAATCTGTGTCGGGGGGAGGTTTTGTTTGTTCTCTCTTTGTTGTGCTCTGTGGGACAGAGAGAGGGACCAGGCAGAAAAAAAAAAAACCTCCCTGGTTTTCAATCAGCCAAAAGCAAAAATGTTTTTACAATCCTGAGGTCTGTGCTTTCGGTTCAAAATGATCCCACCGTGCTGCCACCATGTCAGGGTTTCTTCCCCACTCTGAACTCTGGGGTATAGATGTGGGGACCCGCATGAAAGACCCCCTAAGCTTATTTCTACCAACTTAGGTTAAAAAATTCCCCACCTACAAGGTAGGCGATGATACAGAGGCCTTCTTAGAAAATTTCAAAAGGGCCTGCCTTGGGTACAGCATCGCTACAGACCAGTATATGGTGGAGCTGAGGCCGCAGCTCTGTGGATCCTTAGCAGAGGTGGCAGCTGAAATGCCTAAGGAACACATGAACAGCTATGAACTTTTTTTTAAAAAAGGCCAGAATTAGAATGGGGCTAACACCCGAGCATGCGCGTTGGCGGTTCAGAGCCCTCAGGTAGAAACCAGATGTGGCATTTTCCTGACACTCCTACAACATCGTCAAAAATTGGGATGCCTGGATATCAGGAGCAAGCATTGAATCTTTGGAAGATCTGTCTTTCCTAATGCAAATGGAGCAGTCCTTAGAGAGTGTTCCTGAGGAAATAGAAAGGTGCATCCTACATGGGAAGCCCAAAACTGTAATCGAGGCAGGGTAAATCGGAACCAAATGGGTGGAGATGGCAGAAAATAAAAAAGCTAGTAGCAGTTGGAGCGGATATCAGAAGGGGCAACCCGAAAAAACACCTTACCACCAGGGGCAGCCGAAGGCCCCACCTACATCCCAAGGAAAACCCCAAACACCTTATCGTCCAACCAAACCAGTCTCTAGCAACCCACCTCGCCCCAGTGACCAGTCAGCTGGGCGATGTTTTAAATGTAATAAGCTGGGGCATGTAAAGGCCAACAGCCCCAAGAACCTGAACAGATGACAGTTCATTGCACCGGAATCACACCAAAGGTCCCCCGGCCTAGATGCCTCCCAGATACCCTCAGAGCAAAGGGAAACTGACGGTGTGGGCAGGAAGAAGGTTATCGCATGGAGGGACACTGGAGCACAGGTGTCAGCTATCTACCAATCCCTAGTGGACCCCAAATTCATCAACCCAGAAGCCCAAGTGACAATTCAACCCTTCAAGTCAAACTTTTGACTTGCCTACATCCAAGTTGCCTGTCCAGTACAAGGGCTGGTCAGGAATGTGGACTTTTGCAGTCTATGATGATTATCCCATTCCCATGCTGCTGGGGGAAGACTTGGCCAACCAGGTAAAGCTGGCCAAGAGGGTGTGAATGGTCACCTGCAGCCAGACTAAGCAAGCTTCCACACCTATCCCTGTTCCTGACCCTTTAACCAGGGCCCCGTCTGTGTTACCAGAGACCCAGACGGAGGTAGTGGAACCAGATCCCTTGCCAACAACTGAAATGGACGTAGTGGATCCAGTCCCAGAGACCCAGCCAAAGCCAGTCTCAGAACTGGAACTGGCGGAGCAACCAGCTCCAGAACCATTGTCAGCACTGAATCCAGTGCTTGCAACCCCGTCTGCAGCTCCAACACCAGAGGGCCTCACCGAGCGTGCCCTGGCGGCAGCAGCAGCTAAACCTGCCCAAGAGGCTCAGCCAGAGCCTGAACCCTAACATAGTGCACCAGCAGAGAGCAGTTCACAGTCAACGGAAACAGCCCCATCCCCTGCATTGCTTCCAGAGGGACCAAGCCCAGGTCCACAATCCAATGAGGAACGGATGTCTCCAGCATCAAGGAAACAGTTCCAGGCCAAGCAGGAAGCAGATGAAAGACTCCAGGGCGCTTGGATGGCAGCACGGAGCAACCCACCGCCTCTCAGCTCTTTTAATCGATCCCAGTTTGTTGTAGAAAGAGGACTTTTGTACAAGGAAACTCTTTCTGGTGGGCACCAGGAAGACTGGCATCCTCAAAGACAGTTGGTAGTTCCAACTAAATATCGGGTCAAGCTCTTGAGCTCAGCCCACGATCATCCTAGTGGCCATGCTGGAGTGAACAGGACCAAAGACCATTTGGGGAGGTCCTTCCACTCAGAGGGAAGGATGTTTCTACTTATGTCCGGTCTTGTGAGGTGTGCCAAAGAGTGAGAAAACCCCAAGAACAGGTCAAAGGCCCTCTCCAGCCACTCCCCATCATTGAGGTTCCATTTCAGCGAGTAGCTGTGGGTATTCTGGATCCTTTTCCGAAAAAGACACCCAGAGGAAAGCAGTACATACTGACTTTCATGGATTTTGCCACCTGATGGCCGGAAGCAGTAGTTCTAAGCAACACCATGGGTAAAAGTGTGTGCCAGACACTAACAGACGTTTTTGCCAGGGTAAGTTGGCCCTCCAACACCCTTACAGATTTGGGAACTAATTTCCTGGCAGGAACCATTGAAAGATTTTGGGAAGTTCGTGGGGTGAACCACTTGGTTGCCACCCCTTACCACCATCAAACAAATGGCCTGGTGGAGAAGTTTAATGGAACTTTGGGGGCCATGATACAAACATTCATAAATGAGCACTCCAACGATTGGGACCTAGTGTTGCAGCAGTTTTTCTTTGCCTACAGAGCTGTACCACATCCCAGTTTAGGGTTTTCACCATTTGAACTTGTATATGGCCGCAAGGTTAAAGGGCCATTACAGTTAGTGAAGCAGCAGTGGGAGAGTTTTATGCCTTCTCCAGGAACTAACATTCTGGACTTTGTAAACAACCTACAAATTACCCTACAAAACTCTTTAGCCCTTGCTAGAGAAAACCTAAAAGATGCCTCAGGAAGAGCAAAAGGCCTGGTATGATAAACATGCCAGTGAACGTTCCTTCAAAGTAGGGGACCAGGTCATGGTCTTAAAGGCGCTCCAGGCCCAAGATGAAAGCATCGTGGGAAGGGCCATTTATGGTCCAAGAGCGCCTGGGAGCAGTTAACTATTTCATAGCTTCCCCCACCTCAACCCAAAAGCCTAAAGTGTACCATGTTAATTCTCTGAAGCCCTTTTATTCCAGAGAATTAAAGGTTTGTCAGTTTACAGCCCAGGGAGGAGCTGACGCTGAGTGGCCTGAAGGTGTCTACTACGAAGGAAAAAGTGATGGTGGTGTGGAAGGAGTGAACCTCTCAATGACCCTTGGACGTATGCAGCGACAGCAGATCAAGGAGCTGTGCACTAGCTTCGCACCGATGTTCTCAGCCACCCCAGGATGGACCGAACGGGCATACCACTCCATTGACACAGGTAATGCTCACCCAATTAGAGCCCAACCTTACCAGGTGTCTCCTCAAGCCAAAACTGCTATAGAATGGAAGATCCAGGACATGCTACAAATGGGTGTAATCCACCCTTCTAACAGTGCATGGGCATCTCCAGTGGTTCTAGTTCCCAAACCAGATGGGGAAATATGCTTTTGCATGGACTACCATAAGCTAAATGCTGTAACTCGCCCAAACAACTATCCAATGCCACGCACAGATGAGCTATTGGAGAAACTGGGAGTTGCCCAGTTCATCTGTACCTTAGACTTAACCAAGGGGTACTGGCAAGGAAAGGTCAGCCTTCCACCAAGGAAAGGTCATCCTTCGTCTCCCATGTAGGGCTGTATGAATTTAATGTGCTCCCTTTTGGGCTGTGAAATGCACCTGCCACTTTCCAAAAAACTTGTAGATAGTATCCTAGCAGGATTGGGAGAATCTGCTGTCGCCTACCTTGAGGATGTGGCCATCTTTTCTGATTCATGGGCAGAACACCTGGAGCATTTGCAAAAAGTCTTCGAGCACATAAGGGAGGCTCGACTAACTGTTAAGTCTAAGAAGTGTCAAATAAGCCTAAACAGAGTGACTTACCTTGGACACCAGGTGGGTCAAGGAACTATCAACCCCCTACAGGCCAAAGTGAATGCTATCCAAAAGTGGCCTGTCCCAAAGTCCAAGTAACAGGTCCAATCCTTCTTAAGCTTGGCTGGATATTACAGGTGATTTGTACCGCACTACAGCCAAATCACTGCCCCACTTACAGACCTGACCAAAAAGAAACAGCCAAATGCAGTGCAGTGGACTGAAGAGTGTCAGAAGGCCTTTAACCAGCTTAAAGTGACACTCATGTCTGACCCTGTGCTAAGGGCCCCAGACTTTGACAAACCTTTCCTTTTAACCACAGATGCGTCCAAGCGTGTTGTGGGAGCAGTTTTAATGCAGGAAGGACCAGATCAATAATTCCATCCTGTCAGGTTTCTCAGCAAAAAACTGTCTGAGAGGGAAAGTCACTGATCAATCACTGAAAAGGAATGTTACACCATTGTGTATGCTCTGGAAAAGCTATGCCGATACATTTGGGGATGGCGTTTCCACCTGCAAACTGACCATACTGCGCTGAAGTGGCTTCATACCATCAAGGACAATAACAGAAAACTTCTTCGCTGGAGTTAAGCTCTCCAAGATTTTGATTTTGAAATACAACACATTTCAGGAGCTTCTAACAAAGTGGCTGATGCACTCTCCTGTGAAAGTTTCCCAGAATCAACTGGTTAAAATCATCCTTGAAATGTGGGAAATATTGTTAGTTTTTATATAATCAGTAGTATATCTAAAGGTGCATGTGTCTTATTAACTCTGTTTTCTCCTAGAGCTTCAGGAAGAAATCACAGCCAGTCTGGAACAGGATGTCCAGCACCGTCTGTGATTTGGGGGGGCGTGCCATACATATAAAGAGAAGGGTAACAACCTTTATATATGCAGTAACATCAAATCCCTCCTGGCCAGACATACAGAATCACTTACCTGTAAGAGTTAATCAGTTCCATTAACTTAGTTGGCACCTAACCAGAAGGACCAATGGGGAAAGAAGATATTTTCAAATCTGGGGGTTGGGTGGGGGGAAAGTTTTGTTTGTGCTCTCTTTGTTGTGCTCTCTCGAGACAAATAGAGAGACCAAGCAAGTAATCCAGCTTCTACTGAAATGATACATTTAAAATTACAAAAATTGTAAGTAATTAGCAAGGAAATGCATTAGATTATCTTGTTTTAGCTTGTGAATTTTCCCTATGATAAGAGGGAGGTTTCTTCCTGGTTTTTTTTTTAATAACTTTAAAGTTTTGCCGAGAGGGGAATCTTCTGTGTTTTAAATCTTATTACTCTGTAAAATTACCTTCCATCCTGATTTTACAGAAGTGCTTCTTTTACTTTTTTTTCTTTATAATAAAGTTCTGTTTTTAAGAATCAGATTGGTTTTTAATGTCCTAAAAACCCAAGGGTCTGAGCTGTGTTTGCCTTGGTTACCTATTTGGTTGGTATATTATTCTCAAGCTTCCCCAGGAAAGGGAGTGAAGAGGCTTGGGGGGATATTTTGGGGAAACAGGAACTCCAAGTGGTCCTTTTCCTGAATCTTTGTCTAGCTCAGTTGGTGGTGGCAGCAGTACCATCCAAGGACAAGAAAGGATTTGTGCTTGGGAAAGTTTTTAACCTAAGCTGGTAGAAATAAGCTTTGGGGGTCTTTCATGTGGGTCCCCACATCTGTACCCCAGAGTTCAGAGTGGCAACCCTGACAAAAGGGTTGTGTTTTCATATTTGTATAACTAAAGCTTGGCATCTAAATGGAGATTTAGGCGCCCAAATATTATTTAGGTAACTAAATTTAGGCACGCACATTCAGAAACTGGGACTAAAGAGTGTAAGGTATTTTAAAGGGCATATTAGAGCACAAAAGGATTCAGCTAGGTAAAGGAAATAAAACTATAAGCACTGCAACTGAAATTAAACTTTCCCATCCCATCATAGCAAATGCTGCTATGAGACTATTAATATCAACAATATTTTTAAATAACTTGCCAGGATAATATATATTTCTGAATCCACTGTAAAGTCTAATTTCTAAATAGTGTGACATATCTCCAACCTTGTCTCAGTGGGTCCCACGCTTCCTGGCGGATTACGCTAGCCTCAGAGGCTCACTGTAACCCTCCACATAGCCCTTCTCTCTCTCTCTCTCTCTAGAGGCAAGGGTCACAGCCTACTGAGCCATTTTCATCATAAGCCAGGAAGGAAGGTGAGGAGAAGCTATCCTCCCCCACACAGTCTCTGTTGTCTTCCAGTCTCAGTGATGGGGAGTGGAGGGGGATCCCAGGTCCACCCTCTACTCCGGGCTCCAGCCCAGGGACCCTGGGAGTAGCAGCTCTTGGTAGCTGACTATTTGGAAACAGGACAAGTACGATTCCCTGGGCCACTTCCCCACAGGAGCCCCCCACTTCCTCAATATCTACATCACCCTTATCTCAGGGCCTCCTTTCTTGTGCCTGACAAGGTTTGTATTGCTCCATTTCTCCAGCAGTATAGCTCCCTTCTACAGCTCCTGACACACACACCCCACCTGACTAAGTGGGAGGCTTTTAACTAGTTTCAGACAGCCCCTGATTGGCTTCAGCTAGCTGTCTCCACTGCTTTCTGGAAGGATCTTAATTGGCCCCAGGTGTGTTGATTAACCTGGACCAACTGCCATTTGGTTACCATGGTAACCGGGATTTGTTTAGCCTGGGGCTAACATACTTGTTTCTCACTACTTTCCTACAGCCATCTGGCCTTGCCCCATCACAACAGATAGATGTGTAATCTACTTCAGCAAGGCAATAACATTAGTATTTTCCAGATAATGAGATAATACTCACTTAAATATTTTTAAATCCCTCGTTAATAGACAAACAATGCTCACAATGAAGAGTACCTGGAGGCAGAGCTATTAAAAATGTACCAGGCAGAGATGACACATTAGTGGTGGTATGCAGCAGGATTCAGGGCAGGGCATATAAATCCTGTCAGAAATATAGGGGGTGGGGTTGTGATTTCATGTGCCCTCCCCCACACAACCTCTGGTGCTAGGAGCAATAAAACAAAGGCAAAACCACCAGATACATGATGAGGACTTGACTCACAAAACCAGGAAGGCTAATAGAGAGATCATAAATTATCAACTGCTATTGCTTAGCAACTTGATCAGGGAAATCTTTTATAAACTGTAAACCAGTAAACCTTTAGAGGATGAAAACTAAAATAATATGGTCTGGTCAAGGTGGTTTTCTCAAAAATATATTGGCTGCAAGTATTTTGAAAAGGTTTATGTCATATAATCATTCATGCCACATCTGTGCAGAATCCTAGGGCAGCCTTTGGAGAGGATTAGGCAAACATTTTTGAAAAGGTGTGATTGTTATACATGCTACAGAAATGGAGGTTCAGCCAGACCATTTTGTCCATTGCTGTCATTACGGCAGTGGTGGTATACAGCAGAGTGACCTCTACCACCTGTTGGCTGGAGTGCACCCTCCACCTTATTCACCCTTTGCATTAAGGAGATTCACAGAAAAGACAACGTCTCCATTCAAGATATTACATCACACAAAGTATATTACTGGTAGAAAGACACTGTTGGTCATTAACAATCTGTCACAATTGAATTGTTTATGTATCAATATTAATGAAAGACTGCTAAGAGATGATGGGTTCAATTCTGCCTTCCTTACACCTATGAAACAATGCTTTTTGCACTATCACTTTCAACTGTGCAGAGGGGAGGGAAAATTTTATCAAATTGGAAAGTGAGCACTCACTCTAACTCACTTTTTGCACAGACGTAAAGAACGGGATGGGTGTGGACATTCATGCCTCTATATGACTGAGGAGTCGTTTTCTGCAAAATCTGCACTACATGTTTCATTTGCTTATCCATTATCAGGGAGCTTTCTCTTGGCACCACAGTACCTTCATATAGAACCAGATTAATGGCTTCTGGTATGGCCATAGTACAGAGGAGCTGGGTTCCCCAGCTGGCACAGCGCTAATACAACCCATTCCAGGCCACCCACCCACCCCACCTGGTGTATGGGCTGAGTCGGAGGGGGCTGAAGGTGGAATAGTGCTTTGTGCTGTGTAATCTTTGGCTTCATAACAGTCCCTAGAAGCTGTAACCAGCCAGAATTAAGTTACAGCAGCATTGAAGCTGCTCTAATTTTAACAAGGAGCTGAACTAACCATAGTATCTCCAGAACTGTGTAGCACAATGATGGGCTGCCACACCTTATGTATAAATGAATGCTAAATCAGCATCTGATAAACTGAAATGAAAGCAAGAAGGAGAGAAGGCAAAGAAAGAACATTCTTGGCTTGGCTTGTTTTAAAGAAACAAAGCTCATTGGCATCATGTCTGAGTGAGATAAGTGTCATGCGGATTGTTTGGACTTCGGTGGCATGGCATGGGTGCCACTAAGCACAGGTTTTGGCTGTACACCTCATAACATTTTCCCCAGTAGTTCAGATTTTTTGTAATATTTGGTTTACTCTCTTTCTCACAATGAGTTTTATTGACTTGAAGATACTGCAAAGAAACACATATGGAAGAGTATACATTATTCAGAAACATAAAGCAAAACTGTACAGCATGCCTCCATTTGGGAGTTCTCTATTTTTATAAAGGTCAGAGGGCTGGAAACTACTAAAAAGATAATGGGTCTGGATTCATCCCTGGTGCAATGCTGTTGCTCCATTGCCTTCCTTGGAATTGCACCTGGGATGAATCTGACCCAGTAGCTCCAGGTACATTTTTAAATGGTCAATTCCTCATTGTAAAGAAGCCTTACATTCTGGAAAATAATGACTTTGTCAGCTGTCTCAACACAGGACAAAGGACTTTAAGGGCACAGAGATTCCCTCTCACTTCAAGGGTGGGTCACCTGAGGTCAAGACCGTGGCACATTGGCAGGAAGTTGGAAATGTGGTGCCTGAACCTGTTCTGTGGATACATAGGACTTCTATCTCCAGTATTGTCACTCTGCAATATAATAATATACAATATTTTTAAGCTGGCTTCATATCTACATATATCTGTGGCATGCAGGATAACGCAGTCTGGCCAAAGTGTTTTTATCAACATGCTATGTTTCTCACCAGTACTGAAGCCAGAGAGAGTTACAGTACGTAGGTCAACCAAACCTTTGTGAATAATACTTTTTAACCACATCCACATTGTCATGTATTGCCACTGAAAAGCTATTTGAGAACCATTTTAGTGAGTTTTTAAAAAATATCGTTGGTGTTGTTTTCTTTTCTTATCCCTCCCTCTCTAAAATCTTGTCCTTGGTTATCCTAAATCCAACTGTACAAGGCTCGGGGAGCCATAATTTATTTTTAAAAGTCATCTAAAATACCATTTGTATGCAAACAATGTCAGAAGCAAGAGCTCTGAATATCATTTAGAAGATAGGTAACTCCTCTTTTTTTCAATGGCATGTTTCAACTCCTGATGCAAGAGATCAGTCCTTAAATTTGTCACTCGTCTAGGTTTAACTATTATGCAACCTAGACTCCCTCAAAGGAGAGGAAGAATTCTGCATTTAGGGGAAACAAGGAAACATTTCTCTGGGAGGCTATTTTTAAAAAAAAAAAGCAGATGAAGGAAACTATTGAGGTGTTTGGTATGTCACAGATAATCCCAGAGCAGATGGATTAGGAGGCAGAAGAAAACATGTATGATAAATTGTGGAACTGTGTGATAAACTTTATTAATCAGGCAGGTCAGGATTATTACATAGATGTTGCTACCACACATGGCATCTATATACCACATGCTACTAGATCAGGATAGATTACTTTTCTCCAAAGTACAGTCCACTACTCTATAAACATTTATTTCAGCTTTATTAAAATAATGGAACAAACATTCAAAAAAAATCAGTAATGGCTCAATTCTAGCTTTTAAGAGTGTGGGCCCTGCTGAGGTGAGAGAGGGAGGAAGCATAATCCTTGAGTGGAGTGCCTGGAGGCATTATGCCTTTGAAAGCAACTTCCTCAGCATGCAGCAGAATTATTGCTATGGAATTCGGGTCAACATGTCATCATAGGATGCCAGATATGGATAAAAGTCTTACAGGCAAGCCTTTCCATCACATTTCTGCACTGATGCCAGCTAATCCTTAATTAGAAAAACACACACACACACCAACTTGAAGAGCCAGAAAACAACAGCTTTTTTGCTAGAACCATTATTAGAAGGCCCTAGCTACAATGGACTGACAACCCTACAGCCTGCTTGCTAAAAGAGGCCTTCACTTTCAGTGATACAATTAATTATGGGCTCATGTCAGCAGTTATTATTATTTATTTATGTTGAGTCATAAATATAAGTATACAAAGAGACACCAGTTTAAAACCCTACATGCTTTTGGCACACATTTAGACAAATAAACTAAAACCAACAACTAAGGCCACCGACAGCACCAACAAACTTCCTGCCCTGCACCCAAAGTCAAACAAACAAATAATTCTTACAGAGTACTCTAACGGTCAAAAGATCTGGGCTAATTTAGATCATTTGGGTGTCTAATTATCCAACTGTGCTTGCAAATCAGGCAATTAGAAACCTAAACCTAAACACGAGAGGCTGGGGTAAAAGCCCCCTTAAAAATATGTCTCTGTACTGCATGTCTGTAATGTCAACCAAATGCAATATGAGTACCTATTTCTGAGTTGTGGCCATCAGCAGCACTTCTCCAAAAGCCAAAAGTGTTCATTAACCTGTTCCACCCTAGCCCCCTGCCGCCAAAAAAATATCTAGGGGAAGAACCCAGAGAAAAATGTCAACATGGCTAGGCAGTGTCCTCTTTCCTCCATCTCTGCCAATGGTGCGATGCAGGACCCCACCCTATTCTACTTCCAGGTAATGTCTCTCTCTCTTTCTTTCTATTTTAATCTGAGCTTTTCAGCTGGGAGAGGGCCGTTTTTTCTGAGAAAGGATTTCACAGCCCAATTGACTTTACTCTCAGGATATTTGTACAGATATTCAACCTAAATTTCCCTCTTGTCTATTTCATCCCACTACTCCTTGAATCACCCAAAATAATTTTTCACCATTCTTGAATTTTACACCCTTCAGCCACATATAGACTGCAATCTTACCCGCTAAAAGTGACAAGTCTCATTCTGGATGTTCTGAGGAAAATTTTCCATTGCCTTCAATGGATAAGCACTGCAGGCTTTGGACCATAGTACTTTCTAAAGTGTTCAGTTTCAGAGTAGCAGCCGTGTTAAACTGTATTCGCAAAAAGAAAAGGAGTACTTGTGGCACCTTAGAGACTAACAATTTTATTTGAGCATAAGCTTTCGTGAGCTACAGCTCACTTCATCGGATGCATTCAGTGGAAAATACAGTGGGGAGATTTATATACATAGAGAACATGAAACAATGGGTGTTACCATACACACTGTATCCAGAGTGATCACTTAAGGTGAGCTATTGCCAGCAGGAGAGCGGGGCGGGGGTGTGGGGACCTTTTGTAGTGATAATCAAGGTGGGCCATTTCCAGCAGTTGACAAGAACATCTGAGGAACAGTGGGGGGTGGGGGAGGGATAAACATGGGAAAATAGTTTTACTTTGTGTAATGACCCATCCACTCCCAGTCGCTATTCAAGCCTAAGTTAATTGTATCCAGTTTGCAAATTAATTCCAATTCAGCAGTCTCTCATTGGAGTCTGTTTCTGAAGTTTTTTTGTTGAAGTATTGCTACTTTTAGGTCTGTAATCGAGTGACTAGAGAGATTGAAGTGTTCTCTGACTGGTTTTTGATGTTATAATTCTTGACATCTGATTTGTGTCCATTTATTCTTTTACGTAGAGACTGTCCAGTTTGACCAATGTACATGGCAGTGGGGCATTGCTGGCACATGATGGCATATATCACATTGGTAGATGCGCAGGTGAACGAGCCTCTGATAGTGTGGCTGATGTGATTAGGCCCTATGATGGTGTCCCCTGCATAGGTATGTGGACACAGTTGGCAACGGGCTTTGTTGCAAGGATAGGTTCCTGGGTTAGTGTTTTTGTTGTGTGGTATGTGGTTGCTGGTGAGTATTTGCTTCAGGTTGGGGGTCTGTCTGTAAGCAAGGACTGGCCTGTGTCCCAAGATCTGTGAGAATGATGGGTCATCCTTCAGGATAGGTTGTAGATCCTTGATGATGCATTGGAGAGGTTTTAGTTGGGGGCTAAAGGTGATGGCTAGTGGCGTTCTGTTATTTTCTTTGTTAGGCCTGTCCTGTAGTAGGTGACTTCTGGGTACTCTTCTGGTTCTGTCAATTTGTTTCTTCACTTCAGCAGGTGGGTATTGTAATTGTAAGAACGCTTGATAGAGATCTTGTAGGTGTTTGTCTCTGTCTGAGGGGTAGGAGCAAATGCAGTTGTATCGTAGAGCTTGGCTGTAGACAATGGATTGTGTGGTGTGATCTCGATAAAAGCTGGAGGCATGTAGGTAGGAATAGCGGTCATTAGGTTTCCGGTATAGGGTGGTGTTTATGTGACCATCGCTTATTAGCACCATAGTGTCCAGGAAGTGGATCTCTTGTGTGGACTGGACCAGGCTGAGGTTGATGGTGGGATGGAAATTGTTGAAATCATGGCGGAATTCCTCAAGGGCTTCTTTTCCCTGGGTCCCGATGATGAAGATGTCATCAGTGTAGCGCAAGTAGAGTAGGGGCATTAGGGGACGAGAGCTGAGGAAGCGTTGTTCTAAGTCAGCCATAAAAATGTTGGCATACTGTGGGGCCATGCGGGTACCCATAGCAGTGCCGCTGATTTTAAGGTATACATTGTCCCCAGATGTGAAATAGTTATGGGTGAGGACAAAGTCACAAAGTTCAGCCACCAGCTTTGCCATGACATTATCGGGGATACTGTTCCTGATGGCTTGTAGTCCATCTTTGTGTGTAAAGTACATTGGGATTCTTTGGAATGACAGTTGCATATAAATGTCTAATATAATATAATCTATTAATGATTATATTACCTGGTACTGTAGTCTTAATAGATCCAAAATTTCTATTGAGTGTCATGGGAATTTTACCTGGATTAGGACTGCAGGCACAGGCCAATTATTCTTATTAGTGTTGCTACTTCAGGATCATTGGGGAGATTTTGTGAGATATATTTTTACACTCCAAGTTTTTATCAGCTGCAGATCAATAAGGAAGGAGTTGTTGCTTTGAAATTGCACAACAGCTGTGGACAAAAAGAAATGGAAAAATTATGTATTCTTAAATATACTCAAATCACTAGGAAAAAGCAATTTTAAAATTCAGCACAGAAACCCAAACCATTGTGCAGAAAAACACAGAATCTCTTGGACAATATTAAATATCTAAATGTAAATGAACCACTGTTAATATGTAATAGTATTAATTAACAATAATGCTGTCTTTTTATTTACACAATGCTGTTTTGTTGCCATTATAATGACAACTGGAAAACATGAAAGGAAATTGAGCATTACGGCAGCTGAGTTCATATTAAGTTCACTATGAGATACCACATCCTTCTGAAGATGCAGGGCTGGAACCAGCAACCACTTGGGAGTCTCAGCTACATTGGCCTGATATGAAAATGTTTAGAACAATTTAGTATTTTCTATCTTATGGCCTGCCCCTAGCCATGCTATTTGTTGAGACCTGTGATCAGATTACTGAAAGATTACACTTTAACCTACATTTAATCTAAACTAAACAGGTCTCAGAAGCTGTTATGAAATTCAATTTCACTGCTTTCAAGAGTGGAGCGAAGAGTGGTTTTTGTTATTTTTTTTTGGTATATTAAATGCTGCTGAGCAATAGTAACATGTTTCCATTGGGGTTTAACACCAGTGGAGTGAAAATGTAACTTGTCCTCTCATATCAAGGAGGATATGTTGTATGCAATTACTTCTACAGACATCAATAATATGATGGGCGCAAGGTCAGGAGGAATTACACCAAAATGTATGTCGGGGTAAATCTCAGTGGAAAACATACTGCTTTTATGAAACATTTCAAATACAAGCCATGGAAATTTAAAATCTGTCTCTGTATATTTATTTTTAGTAGTAAAGTACAGCCTGTCATTCTTCAATCCTTTTCAATTAGTGTTCTTTTTATTGGGCTTCTTTGAGTCCAGTAACTTTACAATCCCTTTTAAACTCATCTTTAATAAGCATTTACAGTTGACTAGACTTGGCTTATACTGTGTTTATTAGTTTCAGACTCCATCAGGGTTTAGGCAATTTTATCCTCCTGTTCTTATACGCTATATAATGATAAAGCAGCAAATAAAGGACTTTGTGATGACAGGGTTTTTTTTTTTTCAATTTTGTGCATGAGTCACTTTACTTGTATAGATGACAAATGCTCTCTTTAATTTGACTTGCATATCATTTAGACATTACTTAAAGGGTTAGACGTTACTTGCTTATTAACGGTTAGAGGAGGTCTTTTGGGTCTACAGTAGTGAATCAGACACTTTATTTAGGGTGAGATGTTGTCAAGTCTTACCCAAGTAACCAAAACTCTGCAGTGTCTCTTTTTCTGCCCCCAGTGCTTATTAGATACCTCAAGAAAATGCAAATAAAATCAATTCTGCTTTTTTTCATTAACATAAATGCAACACAAGGGTGAATGTTATAACCCTAAGTGGAAAATCTATTCAGTTTTGGCTGGTAGCAAAATTTGTGTTTTCCTAACTGAAAGGGAATAAAGTAAAATATTAATTTACTCCTTCAAGAATGTGTCCTTCTAGTTCATTCTAGTAGCTACTTAACAATTTCTGTTTAACAGAGTCACAGTGTGTAAGGCCAGAAGGAACCTTTAGCCCATCTAATCTGGCCTCCTGTATATCACAGGGCATTAAATTTCACCCCTTTACCCTTGCGTGGAGTGCAATAACTTGCAGTTGACTAAAGCATATCTTCCAGAAAGGCATCTAGTCATGATCTGCAGACCAAGAGAGGGAGACGCCACCACTTCCCTTGGTAGTTTGCTTCAGTATTTAATCACCTTCACCACTAAAATTTTGTGCCTAATTTCTAATTTAAATCTGTCTGTCTTCAGCTTCTGGCTGTTGGTTCTTGTTATGCCTTCTCTGCTAGATTAAAGAGTCCTTTATTACCTGATATTTTCTCCCTGGTAAGGTACTTATACACAATCATCAAATCACTTCTCAATTTTCTTTTTGATAAATTAACTGATTGAGCTCTCAGATGCTCACTTTAAGGCATTTTTTCCCCTAGTCCTCGAATAATTTTTGTGGCTGTTTTCTGCACTCTCCCATATTTTTCCACACCCTTTTTGAAATGGACACCAGCACTGGATGCAGAATTCCAATATCAGGCTCACCAATGCCATATTCACCTCCCTACTCCTACTCATGACTCCCTGTTTATACATCCAACGTTCATATTAGTTCTCTTTCCCACAACATCACCCTGGGAGCTCATGGTCAGCTGATTGTCCACAACTAGGTCCCCTAAATCCTTTGCAGAGTCACTTCTTTGCTGCTGAACCCCACTAGTAACAACCCATGCAATGATGATTTCTTATTGACAAATACTTTTTCAGATCTATCAGTTAGCCAGTTGTTAATCCATTTAATGTGTACTTTATTGATACAGTATAGTGCTAATTTTTCATGTGCCTAATTTTTCTTTGTGTGGGGGGAAAAGGGGTAATTTTTAAAGGCATAAAAACTGCCTTTCTTATTTTGGTTGTTGTCATATTAATTTTCAATTTGTTTCCTACTCTTCCTGTTCTCACCTCTTGCTGTTTCTGCTTGCCTTTTGGCAGCCAATTCAGGGCTACATTTCTTGAGAGTATATAAAACTAACATTGTTATGTGGTTCTACTGACAGAAGGAGTGCTCGTGCAAAGCAAGATGAATAGGAGGTCAGTTTTCCCTATCAGGGGATCTCTATATAGTGACTCAGATGAGAACTGAGAGAACTTGACACAGAGGCGAGATAGAACCAGATATGGATTTAAATGCAACTCCAAATCTCATATAATTTTGAAGTTACTGCTAGAGTACAAAATTTGTCATAAAAGACTTGTCAGTACAAGTTCATTAAAGTAACGGATGATAGTGTTTTATCTGGATACTACTGAGCCCTCCTGTGGTAGGTCTAAGTTCTAGTTACAGCACTGAAAGAGAGGAAAAAATGATTTCACAATGTTTTCCTCCAGGTTTACCTTGGTTTGACTCTCTGTGGAGTAGCTTCTCCTAGCATGTAAGTATTTCTTTTTCTTATTTCTCCTTTTTACCTTCTTTGTTAAACTCAGAGGTGTGTTTGTGATGTCAATTCAAAGTCACTTGAAACTTGGCTGAGACTTGAGGTGAGGTGTTAAACCTCACAAGGCTGAATTGAAACACTTAAGGTGAGAGACAGGGCTTTAATCATTTGCACTGTGGCTGCCACACTAGAAACTTTGTGACCTTGCTTGAGTTTTCTTTTCCTCAAAGTCCAGAATCAATAAAGGTATTCATGACTGGGGGAATGACTTGTGTTTAACTCTGACCTAAAAGTTGGGTAGGCATCAAAAGGGCTTATTTATCAGATGTGGAGAATTTACCAACTGTGTCTCTGAAGCTCTGAATTTCACTATTTTGACTTCCAGGTTTGTAAATAATTCAAAGCAGCAGCACTATCCCCGATAGAACACTTAATCCTCTGGCTTCACGTTCATATTTTCTTCACATTTGCTGCACATCACAGAGCTTTGATCTTTTTTTAAGTTTACTGATGCACCTCAACACTTGCTGGCAGAGGAAGAAATTGTCTATGTTATTACTACAAAATTTCAGTTTCTGGGATTTGGGTGGATTACCTACACTCTCCAAAGATCATATTTTAAAACATGTTTTTGCTGACACTAATGACCTAGATTGACAAATAATTTTTTTTGTAAATGCTGAAGAGCAAACTCATCCCAGTTTACTGGTTTATAACAAGTCTAACAAAGCCAAAGTCCTGTTTTTTTGCCAATATTGATATAACACTTTGCAATACAGTACCAAACGCATGTTAATATGGTATTAAAAAAACAGTGTGTCTATCTTAAAAGAAAAGGAGGGCTGCATTAAGAAGTCTTATATAAACTCGAGACAGTTCTCTCCATATATGGTGGTATCTAGGTGAAAGATAAAATGGCATCCCAATAAAACAGATTTAATGCCCAGTGCTGTGTATGAAGAGAGTCCCCAGAACTATGCAGGAGATCAGACTGATATTATACTCCAGTAACCTCCAGATGAATGAGGCAGGGATATCTCTACCCCTTTAGCCACTATGTGTATGCAGATCTGTTAGTGTTTTTGAAGTTGGGAGGGATGAGAGTGTGGCTGGCCATAAATACCAGACCCCAGACTGAGTCCCTAGCCCTACAATTACATCTTATCTCTTGTCGCAATTGAGGTGTTTGTGGATTGAAACTTAAGGTTGTAAGATCCGCGAGGAAGGTTCCTCTCTTGGTCGCTCTGTAAAGTGCTACACAAATATATGGCACTGCATGAAGAAACACTGCTTAGTCTTTTCTTCGTAACCATTCCCAAAATATGACATCAAGATATGACTAATTGAAATTATCAGATTTCAGGACTATGGAACTCACAGCCTCACAGCCTTAGAAGGTTATGGAGGGTATGTCTACACTGCACAAATGGTATGTTTTTAACTTGGGTTAGCAAACTTGGGTTAAAATAGCAGTGGAGACATGGCAATTTGGCTTTTAACTTGGGTTAGCGGTTCAAATTAAAGTGTACAGAGCAACACGGGGTTGGACTCAACTTTCTAGCCTGAGTAGAAAGCAGAGTTGCCATGTCTTCACTGCTATTTTAATCTGAGTTAGCTAACACAGGTTAGCTACCCTGAATTAAGAGCCCACCTTTTATTTGCTGCGTAGATATTCCCTGAACCAAGTAATCAACAACTCCATGTGTTTGATAATTCGATGGCATTTATAGTTTTTGGATGTAGACATACCTATAATCAAATGTGGTCAGTCAAGATATAAACTGTTCACCCAAAGAGGTCAGAAATGAATTTTCTCCCTATAGAGCATTCAACAATATTATGGTATGGGCAATTTCTTTTTCCTCGGACTGATCTACAACCGAAGAACACAGGACACCAGTCTTGATTGTTTGATCCAGGATAGCAAATGTTACGTTCCTATGTAGGATAAGAAATTGGAAGAATAATATCTCATTCAGATTTTTAGCTAGAGATAAAAGAAATTCTTACTTCAAAGGACTCTTGAATATAAAAAAAAATCATTTCATGTTGATTGGAAAGCAAGCTTTATGTTTTCTTTGATACAAAATGAGATTTGCTTTCCAAGAGTCTCATAATCAGGGAAACTGAATTTCCTCAAGTTAATTTGTTTTGGGCGTTCATTTAATTTATTTATATATTTACATTTAATGTTAATAATGTGGAATTGTTTTATCTCTGAAGAGCAGAAGCCCCAGCACAAACCACCTGCAGTGTCTTTTAATGAGCACCATAGAAGTTCCCTTTCACCTAGCTTGTAGATATTGTATATGATCCGTTTTCAAAATAAGTGCGAACATTAATCCTCCAGGAAGATTTCGTATGACTGTTGAAAGTATTTATCTCACTTGTACAAATTACTGATCATGCCAGAAGAGGAACAAATGCCAGGGTGGGCCTCCTGACTGCCCCTCTAGTGTTACTGTTTTTGTCTCTCTAAAAGCTGGAATGACTACATAGGACAATAGTTTTTGTCATCAGAAATGCCACTGGTAATTGATGATTTAAACAATTGTGCTTTATTTACTGAATAGAATTGGAATCAGTCCGGACAGGTAATGTTTTTGATCTAATGTTTGGACATTTACAGCAAGTGAGGGTATTTTCCAAATCATGTCCTTAATTAAACTTTCTTCAAATTATGTCACCGGAGAGGACAAGGTATGGCAAGATCTCCGGGTTTTAACAGTGGGATGAACAACCTAAAAGCTTTTGCTTCTGCTTGTTAAAAAGTGGGCTGTCCACTTGAGGATTTGAAGATTGGTCTGTACAACAGTCACAGATCCTAGCAAGTGCCCCATTTGTGATCATCTACTAGGACTGCTGTGAGGGGACTCTTTCTAAAATATATCTTATAGCTCAAACAGAAGTTATGGGCTGGATGCAGGAATGACAGGCAGAGGTTTAATGGCCTGTGTAATTCTAGGGCCTTGCAACCTGATCCAAACCCAGTGGGACTCCACTACAAGTGTCAGGTTCAGGTTGGTCAGGTCAGAAAACAACCTGATCCTCTCAGGCTCAGGCAGTGTCCTCTCCAATCACCAGCTCCTCCCTGTGGGGACATCGGGTCATTGTCTGCATGCCCTGTTCCTGCCGGCTGCTACCACCTCACTGCACTGTGTGTGTTGTGGAGTAAGTATGTTAATGAGTCTCTGTGCCTCTCATGTCTCAGCACACAAAGTGCAGCCAGGCCCCCAGTAGGCCAAGCCCCAAGGATGAAGTGGCTGCAGTGCTGACACAGGTTCGGGGGGAAGTGTTGGGTCTGGGTCAAGTCTGATAAGGACTCAATGCTCTCAGGTTGGGTGTGGGTCTGGTGTACCTGGATCAGGCTCAGATCCAGGTCTCATTTTAAAGTTAGACCTGAGCAGATTTCTAATCCAAGCCTGTGTGCTCTGAATCCCCAGGGGTGTGTTAAGCTTTTGAAGCATCAGCAGGCTTCAGCACTGGTTCTTCCCCTGGCCTCTCTGGCACATTTTCTGGGCATGGAATCTCAGTCTGTTTCCCCTTCTCAAAAGTGTGGCTTCTCAACCCCCCTGTCCTAGTTGCCGGGACCAGCACTGACCCCCAAGATGCCCTAGTTACTTAAACCCACCCTTCTCTCAGAACTCAACCCCAAATGTGTAAAGCTTCTGGTTTACAATTTAACGCTCTCAGAGGCATGCAGCAGTTAACCCCACACACTTTGCACAGTCTAACACTTTTATATTAGTCAGGTAAAGCTCAGATGAGTATAGATCATTCAAAACAATAAACACATGTCCCTGCCTCACCACTCCAGAACACTCTTTATGCCAAGGTCTAAGTCCCTTGGGTTGTCCAGAGTCCTGGGGGATTATCCAGGCACAGAAAATCAGGCAGTGACCCTTGCCGCATGAGGCTGCTACATGCTGGTGATCTCTTCCTCCAAGAGACCCTTACCCAACTTCTGTGACCTTGTTCTCTCTTTCTCCATGCTTTCTGTTCCAGGCTGACTCCTGTTCCCATGTATGTTTTTATGTAAACTTCTTCTGGTCACTTGGTCTCTTTTGTTCTACTCCTGGTAAATTTTCACTGCTCCGAGCCCTGAACTGCTTTTTAGCATAATTTTTGTGCAGTCTATGTACCTTCGTTAGCTGAAGCATTTAACTTTGTATCTGCCTGATGTGTACATGTTATAGGGCCTGTCAGCAATGGTTAATCCACATACATATAGGTATTCATGATATAACAGTTGTTTACAATACAACTTCATAATATCAGTCAGAATTCATAAGTTGTACAGTCTCAGGTCATCACAGCAACTTGTGTATACTAGTTGATATTGTGCAGTTATGAAATTGCTGTATTTTTGAATGCCTCTACATATATGTGAAGTCTTCCATGGCTTACAAGCCTAATAGCATATCCTCCCCTGAATAAGCGCAATGGGGAGTACTTGACTCTTATGACTGGTCAATAGTTATGCTAAAGAGTAACTGCAACTTAAGGGAAACCAGTTTTACCTTACTTCTCTAAGGGGAAGTAGAGAGTGGAAAGTTGCCAAACAGAACAAAGAAGCTTAGGTGTTGGTAGGGGATATATAAACAGAATCAAAAAGCCATACAGGAAAGCTTGGAATGAGACACAGGAAGTTTGGGCAAAAGCAAGAAAGGGCTCAGACCAAAATCAGAGGAGCAGATCTGGGGAAGAGGGCTCTGTGTTTCAGAACCCAAGCCATGCTCTGCTGCAGAATGACCTGGAGACCCCCAGAAGATTTCAACCCCACACCAAAGAATGCTTTGGAGTAGTGGTGGGCAGCATGCAGGCCACGGGCTACACGTGGCTCATCAGGGTAATCCACCGACAGGCCGCAAGACAGTGTTTACATTGACTGTTTGCAGGCATTGCCACCCACAGCTCCCAGCCACTGGGAACCATGGCCACTGGGAGCTGTGGGTGGCCATGCCTGTGGACGGTCAATGTAAACACTGCCTCACAGACCACCACCGGCTTACCCCAACAGGCCATGTACGGCCCATGGGCCACAGGTTGCCCACCACTGCTTTGGAGGGTTTATTATTTTGTATGGATCTCCGTATGTCTCATGCTATTAAAGAATAATAATGTGCTACCACTGGGGCAAAGTGCCTGTGTGTGCTCATATGTGTCACAACTACCACATGCCCCTGGATAGCTAAACTGTAATCCAGAGGGCCTGTGCCTTTAGTGTGAATCTGCAAGAGCATGTGTTTAAGATACCGGGCTATCTTGGGGCTCAGTGCTATTCCTGAGGACCTTAGGCATGCTCAGGGGCTATGTTTCCATGAAGGGGTAACAGACTGGTAGTCAAGGCCCAGGAAATGTGCCAGAGAGACAAAGGGATGATCAAGTGCTGCAGTTTGCTGAGATCCAGGAAAACTTAAAACAGCTGGGGATCCAGAAATTGAGATTAGGGTGACCAAACAGCAAGTATGAAAAATTGGGATGGGGGTGGGGGATAATAGGTGCTTATATAAGACAAAGCCCCTAATATAGGGACTGTTCCTATAAAATCAGGACATCTGGTCACCCTGTTTGAGATTCCCCTCACAGTAGTCTAGTGAGTGACCCTGCAGGAACTTCCAACAGGAGCTGTGACACAAGCCCTAGGGGGAACATGCAATGGACATACCCATATTCTGGTAGGACTTTCTAGACACAAACAAATAGCTTGGCTGCACTTAAATCTTATCACTTATACATATCTTCTCTCCTGTTTATGTTAATTATAATTTAACACATTATAGGGTTCTGAATTTCCAAGGATACAACTGGAAACATTATCTAGTCTGTTTGAGGCCCAGGCTAGGTAGATTTGACAGGATACACAATCGTTATGAAAAGACAACTTCAAATAAAGAAAGCAATCACACGTGAATAATCTAAGTGACAGAGCTGTGAAACAAGTAAAGATTTGCTTGAAACAAAAGAATTATCCCAAATTCTTAGATCGATGAAGAATAAGCAGCCAAAAAAAAATGGCCTGGCTGTTATGACAGAAGTCTGAGAATAGAGTGTCGGAACTGGGAGAGGTGGTTTAAGAGACCTGCACAAATGCCAAATTAATCCACCAGTGAGTTCATGTTAGAGTTTTGTCTCTTTATGCTAATCTGCACAGGATATGAATTGTTACAGCCCCAGCTAAAGTACTGCACCTATTTCACACAAGCTGTAGCAGCTCATGCTTTTAGCTCTGGAGATACCAGTATACTCCTGGTTGTATTAGCCAACATGGCAGCTGTCACAAAGCTGCCAGCAATGGGCAGGGAAATAGGAATTATCCAGTTGCCTTCCAAAAGCATAGATCTTTACTTATTTTATTTTAATATTGATTTAATTGTTTTACTAGGGTGGGATAGAAGTTAAGCTAAGAAATGGAAATTGCCGGGATCACTTTTTTTATGTCTTGAAAATCAAGATGCCATTTTATTATTATTAATTAATTATTACTATTATTATTATTCTTTGCTTTTCTTCAATCTTCTAGTGCCTCACAGTTTGTCCATCTTTAAATTCATGGATACATAGATTTTAAGGCCCAAAAGAACCAATATGAATATCTGTTTTGACCCCTAGCATAACACGGGCCATTAAACCTCTGCCTGTAATTGCTGCATCCAGCCCATAACTTCTGTTTGAGCGATACGATATATTTTAGAAAGATATCCAGTCCTGATTTAAAGTCCTGATATTCCCCGATTGGTGTTTATGCCCTTCCAGTACAATGTATCTATTTTAATGTGTGGTTATATTCTGAAAAGGGGCATTGCGGGGTTCAATATTCTCTCTCAAACTTTTCTCAGTGAAAAACTGACTTTTTCAATTGCCAGGTTTGCAAACCTTACCTGGCATCTGGAAATCAAGCTATGTTCTTTCTGGCTGTCTAATACAGATTCAGTAATCAGAATGTAGTAACAAATTTGCCTCTCAGACAGAAGAGACTTTAGCTAACATTTCCAGAGCTGCACTGATTCTGCAGGCCTAACTGTAGCAGTAAAAATGTATTATGGTAAAGCAAAGTAGTAGATATGACTTTGAGGAACACACAGAGCAGATACATTGAGTATGAAGGGCCCATTATAGTCACAAATAGAATTATAACCTGACTTTTATATTAGCAAAGCAGATTGTCCTCTCAACCCATCAAATTGCTATTTAAGAAATTCATTTAAAATAGTTCTCACCTCTCATATTCAAAATTTAATCAATTTTAATGGAAGACAAAAGGGCAAACAGGTAAAATAAGGGTACAGTTCTTACTATTTATTTATTTCTATTTTAATTTCCTACCTGCTCTAGTGGCCTCTCCGTAACTAATATGCATATGAAAAATTATTCTCTCTGACTAGTTTGTCAAAAGTTTGGAAAGCATTTCTGGTTATCTTTAACAATGAACTAGAAATAGATCAAGATAACTGATAACTATAACAGGTGGTAAATTTTTCAGTGGAACAGTTTTGCATCAGAAAACACTGTTACATCTAAATCATAGTTGCAGGAACTTGTCAGTTTTGAAAATGTTCAAAGGAAAATTTTTGAAATGATTCAAAATCAAAATGGCTTGTTTCCTTTAATCTTTCTTGTTTCATTTCATGCCAACTTTCTTGTTTTGACTTTTATATGATTATATATATAGAATATTTTATATTACAATTCTTAACTTTATCAAAACAAAATATGTCCAAATCAAAACATTTCAAAATTTTCATTTCACAAAATATTTTGAGATTTCTACTTTTTGTCCTAATTTGGGACTAAAACAAGTTTTGAAATGTAGCCAATTCATGCAGGATGGAAAGTCCATTTTCTGACCAGCTCTACTAATAATTAAATACTTATCTATCCTTCCATTTTCTATAATACTATTATGAGCTGAGAAAAGCCTGTTGTGGCATTGAGGTTGGTAGGTGTGAATTGACCCTCCAGTTAACATACCTGTAAGCATAAATCCCTCCTAAGAAAAATAAAAGAAGTATGTGAACCCTCCCAGGAGTTTTTGCTGAGTACTGTTTTGTATAGGTATGTGTGTGTGTGTGTGTGGGGGGGGGGGGCTGTTACAGTGTTTGGGGAGTAATCCAGACCAGCGAGGGGTCATGTCACCACATGCCTGAAACCCTAGTTGCCTTACAATGCTGCTGTAGTTCCCAGCCTGGGACACACATAACCAGCTTACAAGCATGCAGGCCACACCCTGAAGTGTCTGTGTGCTAGGTAGCCAGGTTTAGCTGCCTGTCTACAGCCCTGCAGCCCCACTCTGGTTTCCACCAGCCTTGGTTAGTACCACATCCCAGTCCTGAATTTTCTCCCAGCTGTGTCCTTTGTAATTTCCAGCCCTCTCCTAGACAGTTCAGAGAAATAATAAAGGCACAAAACCCACCAGCCTGCCACATTAACTGGAGTTAACATTCACTCTAATTCAAACACATCAGTTGTGGTTTAGATTAATAGTAAAACAAATTTATTAACAAAAGAAGATAGGATTTTAAGTGAGTTCAAGTATGAGAGATAAAGTTAGATCAGTTTATAAGCAAATAAAAGTGAAAATACTCATCTAAAAGTCTAAAAGTTAATCTAGCAAGGTGCAGGCTTTGTTCAAGATGGATTCTCACCTATATTCAGATGTCAACCCCCACTTCCTCTGCCTAATGGCCCCATCTTTCTCAGCTTACAGAAGCTCTGTTCTCATGGGTCTGTCTAGTGTTGAATGCTAAAGATGCCTTCTGTCCTGGCTTATATCCTTCAAAGTTCAATTACTTCGTTCCAAGAGGCAGGATGACCTCATGCCATTCTCCCCTTCTGGTGGGCTTCCCATCCTCCTGTATATAAATGAGGCTTCCATTGTTTTGATTCCACCATGCTTAATTTACATAGGATACTGACATATAGCTGCCTTCTCTCAGGTCTGGGAGAGAACCTGTTTTTCCCTGTTTGGTCATAGACTTTAAAGCATAATATCATTAAGTATCCATATTTCCACATATAGTGTTAATACATACATTTCACAATGATATTAATCATCAGCATGTCGTTAGCTTTTAGAAAAGACCTTGTTCTATACATTCTTATATAATACAGTAAATATGCTCACAATCAGTTGATTCAATTGCTTATCACTTGAAGTTCAGACCTTGTCTTATAGACCAGTAAACCTTTCAAATGAATTCCTCAGAGGGTTACCCCTCAAAGTAAAGTTTATTCAAGCTGTGAGGAAGGTGACATGGAGTCTGGTGGTGAAGGAAGCTCCACGATCTTTTTTTCCCCTGCTGGTTTTTGCTGAAATGCAAATTGTTCTGTTTCCTGCCATCTCCTCCCTCTTGATGGTCCTGTTCACAGCTTAAATGTAAATATGGACCTTTGCTGTCTTTGCTTGAAGATCAGAATGGTCAGAGAATCAAATACAGACTTCTTTTTGTCAAAGGCAGATCTGTTTACCAACTCCCCTGACATACTTGGTTTAAGCACACTTTAGTTGCAATTTTACGATAGATCCATAACTCTCAATAGCCACCATGTACATACATCACTCAAGAATATTAATGTTATTAGTTTTCAAATGATACTGCAAAAGACATATTTTGTACAAAGATTATTACAATAATATATATGGTATGAAGACAAGGTTGCTTAGTGTCATGGGGTGGAGTGGAGGGAGAGAAGGCAAAACACAAAGAAATTGAGAACAGACAACAAAGAGTAGAATGAGAGAGACAACCCAAAGGAGCAGCTGAAAGCATGGGGGCTGACACTGGGAGAGAAAGAGGTTTTTGGATCAGAGAGGAAGGCTGAAGTGAGTACTCTTGGTCTGTGAGCAAAGGAAGCTGTTTCTTGTTATCTGATTATTTCTGCACTCAGAAACACAGGACTATATATTCTTTGTAAATGAATAAAAGTGCATCAAAGAAATACCTGACTGTCACCAATTTCTACTTCCAACTGGAACACCCACAGTGCCTTAAACGTTGACTAGCTAGTCGGATTAAAAAGAGCAATAATACTTATCGTTACAATATATAAACCCTTCCCAGGACAATATGCTTGTAATTGATAAGAGGAGGTTATTTATCTGTAACTGGAGGTTCTTCAAGATGTGTGGTCCCTATCTGTATTTACATCCATGCCTACACTTGGAAAAACAGAGATATGCTTTTTATGTGATCACTCAAGAGATAAAGGAAATGTGATTGGCTTAACAGAGGTGATCTTCTAATAAAGATGGAAAGAAACTTTAGACCACTTATCTGAGAACACCCTGAAGACTGGAAGCTGCCTAATAAATATGCTTTCTTTTACAGGTTTATTGTATACTACAGTAAGCTTCATATCATAATGTATGGCACTGGATCAAATCTATTTCCCACTCCAAAGAGAGATACATATAGCCTGAGTAAATTATATGCACAGTGGAAAAAAATGGTGGATAGAGACAGAGTCTTCCCACCATTGGCTAGTCCCTTCACCCTGGAAACTGCTGCATTCTCACTTAGTTCATGGACAGGGTGAAAACCTACCTTACACTCTTAAGCGTAGTGAGTTTCCATATACTACAGCTCTATGATGCACAGGAGACAGGACACCCCCTCCCCCTCCTTCCCGCCCCCAGGTTTCCTGCATTCCAAGCTGAACTACAGTGGTTCCACTGAATTTATAGCTTTTCGTAGCCCTTATTTGGCCTGGAAGACTTGGCCTTTGGTTGACAGAATTGTTCTGCAATCAGTTTAAATTCCTAGTTTTCCCCATTCCGAGGACCATATAATGCCCACAGAGGAGACATGGAACTACCATTCGCATCTGTGGAAGTTCAGCATACAGCCAAACATAACATATACCCCTAGGAATAATGAAGCCAGCCTTCCCAATTTGCTACAAATTGTAGCAATTGTAATATGACTAATCCATAGACGAAACGATGCTTCCCACAGCTCCCACTGGCTGGGAACAGAGAACCGTGGCCACAGCTGGGGGTGGGGGGGCAGTGCCAGCAGATGGTCAATGTCAGCAAAATGCCTTGCTGCCTCCAATCAGATTACCAGGACGGGCTGTATGCGGCCCAGAGGCCGCAGGTTGCCCACCACTAATGTAGATCCGTGGAGACCTGAAGATTCCCAGGACTGAAATCCAGAAAAAAAAAGAAAACCTTGTAGAATGTCAGCTGCTTTCATTTGTACAATTTGATTCACAAAATGTAGTACTGCAGTACAAAAGTTAGTTATGCACATTTCATAGAATCATAGAATCATAGACTTTAAGGTCAGAAGGGACCATTATGATCATCTAGTCTGACCTGCACAACGTAGGCCTCGGAATCTCACTCACCAACTCCTGTAACAAACCCCTAACTTATGTCTGAGCAACTGAAGTCCTCAAATCGTGGTTTAAAGACTTCAGGGTGCAGAGAATCCTCCAGCAAGTGACCCGTGCCCCACGCTGCAGAGGAAGGCGAAAAACCCCCAGGGCCTCTACCAATCTGCCCTCTGGGGAAATTCCTTCCTGACCCCAAATATGGAGATCAGCTAAACCCTGAGCATGTGCGCAAGACTCACCAGCCAGACACCCAGGAAAGAATTCTTTGTAGTAACTCAAATCAAACTCAGATCCCACCCCATCTAACATCTCATCACAGGCCATTGGACATATCTACCACTAGTAGTCAAAGATCAATTAATTGCCAAAATTAGGCTATCCCATCATATCATCTCCTCCATATCCACATTTATTCTAGTGCTAGGGGGCATGGATCAGTGTTTACATCACCCTCCCCCTCAGTACTCCGTCCGGGCCGGGAAAACCAATGATCCAACCAGCAGACCAAATTCGGTGATGAATCCTGGTCATGTGTCACCTGAGGCACATTGCGCACATGCTAGGAAGATTCTAGTGCTCTTTAAAGACAATTTTTCAGTGGTAAACAGTGCCATTAATGGGCAAATTCTGGCCTTTGTGAGGGATAGTGTGACCTAAAAAGCTGCAGAATTCTTATGGTTTCACTGTCCAGGAAGAGCAGGCAAGAAGAAGCCACAAGAAGGATGCTGCAACCCATGTGTATGCACTTGTTCTTTCTGGATTGGAACTGGTTGAGGAGGACAGAGGAGATGTGGGGATGAGGCCAGTATTCCAGGAAACTATGTGAATCCACTTTGTAAGTTCCCTTGCAGGAGTGCCTAGTGGGCCATAATACTGCTACAACAGCGGCTCTGGAGCTCACAAGGCTGTTGACCCCAAGAGGACTGCATATTGCTCCTCACCATACCTCATTAAAGGAAGCCATCAGTTCTGAAACTGACTCATAACAGACGTAGATTCATAACAAATTAGAGAAGGGAAGACAAAGGAAAAAGTCTTTATATAAAGTTTCTTTTTCACCAAATCTCCCTTCAGAAATGAGAGACCTTCATGGATTTTCTGTTACATGTAACAAGGCTCAGATCTGATGTCAAATGAATCAAAATCATACGCAGAAGGAGGAAAAAACCCTCATAATGCTGTTTCTGTGTTTTTCACAAAGCCATATCCATCACATATGACATTTTGTGTCATTGCACACTGACATAAAGGCAGGCCAAATCCAAATCTAGAGGCTTCATAAAGCAATGCTCAATCACCCAAGATGTTTGGGTTTGGCATTCAGATAAATCTGGACACACAGTATGGCTAAAATAGCATGAGAAATGATTTTCTTGCATTATTTCTGTGTTCTGTGCTTTTCATGCGTGATGCTATTTGGATTTTTTCCAAACCATTTACTCAGACCTAGTTCTTTCTAACTATGTACTTTTAATACCTCTGAAATGAGGTTTTCATGGAAAAACTGAAACTGCAGTGGAGAAGTGGACAATGTTCTTAGCAAAAGATTCTGTAATTGTAGATGGAACACACCAATATGAGAAAACTCACATGATTAAGACATCTATTAAAAATAAATTGTACTCTAAAGTAAGCTACAGCTCACATTAATATTATGTAGAAACAGCAGGCAGGAACATTCTAAGAGCACTTATCTTTAAATCTATTTGACCGACAAAAGGAACACTTCTGTACCTTGTCAGCAGTGGAATCTATTTTCCCCCGTTTAGATGCACTTATTTTCCCTTCTTGCTCCAATTCAGGGAAAAAGGGGGAATTTCTTTCAATAATAAGGTAATAATATCTTATTAACCTAAATTTCACTGAAATTCAGACCAGTATGTATGCTCCTGCAGAGATACTCACAGGGAAGACTCAGGAAATTCCACAAGGTTCACCTTGCAATGTTTCCTTCACATTGTTCCTTCCCGGTAAGGGCTTGGGGGTCCAAAAAGGAGGCTGGGAATAGGGGAGATCTACCTAACCTCTCAAAACCCCAGAATTTATGGAAAAGGAAACTTCTCTCAACTCATTTGGAAGGTTGGCCCCTTCATGAAGGTTGGCCCCTTCATGGCCCCACCTCACCCCCTGCCCCCGGCCAAGAAAAAATGCTTCTAAAAGAGCTATGCTGCCATTGGCTAAGCATCCCATTCTTGTTTAACTTCCTTTCTGAGAGATTTTCAGGCATATAGCCTGACTTAAGGCAGCTTAAAGCAGTGTTATTTTAAGTAGGGCTATCAGCACGGAAGGAAGCATAAATGCTGCAGAAAATGGCTTGTCACCCTTCTTGCACTTATTCTCTGAAAAGCCAAAACAAAGATGATTTCATGAGTTCAAAGAACACAGTAATGAGGTCAGAGGTGGTGGGTACTCCTAATTTTGTGGGACCATCCAAGAAGATCCAGTAGACCTTAGTCATCTCCACTTGAGAAATCAGTGGGGGCGCCTTTGACTTTATGACTTATAAATCCTGGCTGCCTAAAGAAAGGCATCTAGTTCCATGCTTGAGCACCTAGATAAAAGTGGCCTTGTTTTCAGAAATGTTGTGCACCTGTGGCTCTATTGATATTTGTAGGTGAGCAGCATTTCTGAATGTCAAGTCGCTTTATTGAGGAGCCTAACTTTAGGCACCCACATTTGAATATAATGGCCAGTGCAGACAGAATTCTAAAGCTGGTCAAAATTTTTCAAACAAAAAGTCTTTAGTAAAAAGTGGCCTTTTTTAAAAGACATTTTTTTTATTTTCATGAACATTTTGCCCCTTTATCCCTGATGTTTTTTCCCCTCAATTTGTATTGAAAACATTACAGTGTTATTGAAAAGATTATAGAAACTTTTTATTAACCAAAAACTGAGTTTCTGGGAAATGAAAAATGCTGATAACCATTTTTTAGGGATCAGAAGGGTAGCCATGTTAGTTTGGATCTGTAAAAGCGGCAGAGTCCTGTGGCATCTTATAGACTAACAGACGTTTTGGAGCACAAGCTTTCATGGGTGAATACCCACTTCGTCAGATGCATGTAGTGGAAATTTCCAGAGGCAGGTATAAATATGCATTTTTAGGGCTGTCAAGTGATTAAAAAAATTAATCACAATTAATGGTGCGATTAAAAAAATTAACCATGATTAATGGCACTATTAAACAATAAAATATTTCAAAATATTTTTGGATGTTTTCTACATTTTCAAATATATTGATTTCAATTACAACACAGAATACAAAGTGTACAGTGCTCACTTTATTTTTTTTTATTATTACAAGTATTTGCACTGTATAAAAACAAAAGAAATAGTATTTTTCAATTCACCTAATACAAGTACTGTAGTGAAATCTCTTTATCATGAAAGTTGAACTTATAAAATGCACAATTATGTACAAAAAATCTGCATTCAAAAATAAAACAATGTAAAATTTTAGAGCCTGCAAGTCCACTCGGTCCTACTTCTTGTTCAGCCAATCGCTCAGAAAAACAAGTTTGTTTACATTTGCAGAAGATAATGCTGCCTGCTTCTTGTTCACAGCGTCACCTGAAAGTGAGAATAGGTGTTCTCATAGCACTGTTGTAGCCGGAGTCGCAGTACATTTATGTGCCAGATGCACTATAGATTCATATGTCCCTTCATGATTCAGCCACCATTCGTTCATGCTGATGATAGTTCTACTAGATAACAACCCAAAGCAGTGCAGACCGACGCATGTTTATTTTCATTATCTGAGTCAGATACCACAAGTAAAAGGTTGATTTTCTTTTTTGGAGGTTCGGGGTCTGTAGTTTTCACATCGGAGTGTTGCTCTTTTAAGACTTCTGAAAGCACGCTCCATACCTCATCCCTTTCAGATTTTGGAAGGCATTTCAGATTCTTAAATCTTGGGTCGAGTGCTGTAGCTATCTTTAGAAATCTCACATTGGTACCTTCTTTGCGCTTTGTCAAATCAGCAGTAAAAGTGTTCTTAAAATGAACAACATGTGCTGGGTCATCATCCGAGACTGCTATAACATAAAATATATGGCAGAATGCTTGTAAAACAGAACAGGGGACATATAATTCTCCCTTAAGGAGTTCAGTCACAAATTTAATTAACACCTTACTTTTTTAATGAGTGTCATCAGAATGAAAGCCTGTCCTCTGGAATGGTGGCCGAAGCATCAAGGGGCCTATGAATGTTTAGCGTATCTGTCACATAAATACCTTGCAATGCCGGCTACAAAAGTGCCATGCAAATGCCTGTTCTTTCTTTCTGGTGACATTGTAAATAAGAAGGGGGCAGCATTATCTCCCGTAAATTTAAACACACTTGTTTGTCTCAGTGATTGGTTGAACAAGAAGTAGGACTGGGTGGACTTGTAGGCTCTGAAGTTTTACATTGTTTTGTTTTTGAGTGCAGTTATGTAACACAAAAAAACCCACATTTGTAAGTTGCGTTGTCACAACAAAGAGATTACACTACAGTACTTGTATGAGGTGAATTGAAAAATACTATGTCTTTTGTTTATCATTTTTGCAAATATTTATAAAAATATTTATTTTTGCAGTGCAAATATATATTATCAAAATAATATAAACTTTGATTTCAATTACAACATAGAAAAACATCCAAAATATATAATACATTTCAATTGGTATTCTATTGTCCAACAGTGCAATTAAAATTGTTAATTAATTGTTTGCAATTAATTTTTGAGTTAATCATGTGAGTTAACTGTGATTAATCAACAACCATACCATTTTTATAACCTTTTTCACTTCACATTTTCAAGTACAGAAATAGGATATTATTTTTCAATCTGCTCTCTAAAAACTTATATGGATTTAAACTGGAGTTTTCCCTGCATCAGGATTTCAGAATTGAGGTCGTAAATTTGAGAGGTGGTTTTTGGTTTTGCTACTGCAAAAATAAAAATATAAAAACTGTCCAAAGTAATCAGTTTAACGACAGTGAAATATTATGCACGTGAAGAACAATGTGTTCACAAATTATCATACAGAATTACACATTATCATTATACTTAGTAATTATGTTGGAAAAATATAATTAAGCATTATGATGTATATGTATGTATTACAAGTAATTATGCCCCCTCCCAAACAATATTTCATGAATAATTCATTTAAAAACAAGGACATTCATAAAACAAAAACTATACTAAAGTACTATTTAAAGTTTTTAAGACTGAGAAAAGAGTGTCAAATCAAGGAATTATTAAACTTCCAATACCTGGAGAAAGATCACAAAGAGAAGTGGAACAGCTTAAATAAAATGAAAATCTGATATACTAATGGCTATGGAAAGGAGAATTTATTTGAATCTACTCTACTATTGTGGGTTCTACATTCAACAACAGAGTAGAATTTGTTAAGTCTTGTGGGGGGGGGTTTCCCCACCCCCTTCTTTTTTTGTCTCCATAGCAGAGCTTCCATCTGCCCGTGCACCTGCCCTTGCAGTCACAGAATTTCTGAATTAGTTTTCTGCTTCCACCTTATCAACCTAACATTGCTGTACTCCAGAATGCTCCACTCTTGACTACTGCAATGTAAGACTAGCTGCCACAAAACACTGTTCACCCTGTAGTAAGTGGGAGAAAAGTATTCTGGGTGGTGTAGGCAGCAGGACAGCCACCATCAGGAAACAAACTCAGGAGTCTGGTAATGAAGATGACACACTGATGAGACAGGTTGATAATGAGGATCATGCATAACTGAATTGCATAGGGAAAGCAGATTACATCTGCAGCTGGGAGAACCAGAAATGCTGTGTATCAAGAAAGAAGACCAAGGGGTATTTCTATGGGCTGGTTACATAGACACTTAGATTCTACAGTGATGAGCACAATATTAATGAATAGTCAGACAGATCTCTGTGTCAGGGGGAGAGGCAATACTATGGGGGAAGGACTGGATTGCAGGGTTGAAAACAGAAGCTGAGGGGTTTCGCTGAGCCATTATGATACTAGACGTGAGGAGCTTTCATCTTGTGTTAGGGAGCTGAAACTGTGCATATGGCCAATGTCATTTGGGTGGACTGGGCAATACTACTGAGGAGACATTGTACCAGAATGGGTGTGCCATAGGCCATACATTTATAGCACTCCCTTGGAGTGGTGAAGGGTGCCTGTCTTGTTCCCCAGCATCATTCTCAGACTGCAGGGCTTGCTAGGGAGTCAGTTGGAAGTGTGTCCATGCCCCATCAGCTCATGGTTGCATTGTTGAAGCAGAAAATGAGCCATTGAGATCCCATAAAATATACCTTTTCCCATCTAAAATTAATGTTGGCCTTACAAATCTTCAGACTAAAATAGATGGATACACATAAGTAGAAGATATAAGTACGTGGGATGGGGTCATTTTTCAGAAAAGAAGACAATGCAAAGAAGAGTTAAAAAACAAAGTTTAAAAATAATAAGCTCAAACACAAAAGAAACAGATGTTGATTGGTGAAAACAATCTGCCTTGCTATGTAGAAGAACATTAGGAAACAGCCAGAGAGATGTCCTGCAAGACATCTGGATTCCAAACATGTAAGGATGATGACAAATAATGTCTTTATCTGCATTAGAATACTAGTTACTCTAGTTACAATACTTATATCTTCAGTCACAGGTGAGATGCTTAATAAGGCTTGACAAATGCACCCGCCCACTCACCAATGATGAGAGGAACCATTCCCTGGCATGTTGGGACTTACCCATCATTTTCTGCAGAATTTAAAGTTGTGTTTAAAAATCAAACAAAGACACAAGTACACAGAAAGCAGAAACAGAAGAAAGGCTTACATTTCTAGCCTTTATTTTTCTGAAGAAAAGCTTCCTAATGTGTATGATGCAGTACTAGCTTCTGGAATCTGAGACAGCCTGAAACACTAAAACAATGTGAATTGCCTAAAATGTGATGTACATCACCCTTTGTATCTTTGTCATATTAGTTTTACTCCTCAGAAGTGGTAAGCACCCAGAACTTCTGGGAAATTTCAAACATTCCTGACTTTCCCCCAATTTGTCAAGCATTTTGAGCACTCTCGGCAACACAGAGATATTTTTTGGGTGGTAGCATATTGGATGATTTGCAAAGGATTTCTCTGACTACTGTGTTTCATATACATCTTGTCCCTCTTTAAATCCTCCACATAGCATCAACTAATAATAATCCCATGAAAACTATATATATATATATATACACACACTCAGAGATTAAAATAAAACTATGAAGATGAAGTTAAGACCTAAATTGTTTATATATATATATATATATATATATATATATATATAAGACCTAAATTGTTTTATATATTTATATATATAATATATATATATTATATATATTATATATAATATATATTATATAAACAATATATATATTATTATAATATATTATATAATATATACAATATATATATTATATATATTATATATAATATATATATATAAACAATATATAATATATATATTGTTTTATATATATATATAATTTGGGTGGTAGCAATTGGATATATATATAAACAATTTAGGTCCCGATTCAGCAAAGCACTTAAGCACATGCTTAAGTCCCATTGAAGTCAGATTAAGGAGCAGGAAGGGATTGTAGCAGGTAAGAGTTGCTACTGAGAGAAATGCAGAGTGGGAGCACTGCCTTCTCCTCAGTAGTTCCTATGAAAACCTCCAGCAGATATGGAGGCAGTGACCTTTTAGCCTACTTGGGAGCTGTGACTAACAGACCGCCCTTTCTAGAACAGAAGCAATGGACAAAGTTTTAGAGGGAGCTGTAACTCATGGACTCTGGGGTCAGCCTATAGAAGAGAAGCAACGTCATGTCATGTTGAACTAACTGGAGCTACACTAACCTCTTCCTCCTCCACATTGTCATCATAACTATAAGTACCCCCTGCACTTTGAAGGATCAATTGTCCCTAGGGAAATCTGTAGAAGATGTCTGCTTCAGGTAAAGTGGATTCTGCTGACTACTCCTCTTGGCAATCTGGTTTACTTCCCTTCTCTTCTTGGGGTTCATGGTGCAGAGCTTCCACAACAGCTATACCACTGAGCAAATCCAGGCCTCAACAGCTGGTCACTCTTTTTCTCAGCCTAAATTGCTCCATAGCAGAATGCTACTTCCTCATAGCCTGAAGCTGGGATCTGTCAGTTCCACTAGCACAGCTCTCATTTGGGGCTGACTGAGGGATGGTGCAACACTGCTTGTAGTCAGAGCAACGTGGGAGCTGACAACTGCTGGGTCTGACCTAAATTCCTTTCACTTCCTCTTTGCATCTTTGCAACCATGATCAGACAATGATTATTCCTTGCCTCACAGTAGGACCCAGAAGCTGTGGGGTCAGAAAGAGAGACACAGTACTTGGCAACTTCTGCTCCCTTTTGCCAAAGATGCAGGTTCACAGTCACTCAACCATAGCACTTGATCCCAAGTCGGAGCTTGGCCACTGACCAAGAGCTGCTGCTCACACTGTAACTTCCTATGGGAAAACTGAACTAACCTGAAACAGTGTGCATTCGTCCAATAGAAGAACGCATGGGTCATGTAACAGAACAAGCACAGTACACACTACACTGAAATGAAATGCTTAGACTGTGATGCTGGCAAACCAGGTGCCAGCTCATGACAAGGTCCCCATGCCTCATTGTGTGTTATTACTGTTAAGATAGGTCTGAGAGTTATAAAATGTGTTTAGTATTTAGACTTTATTGAATGCTTGTGAGTTACTTCATGCATTAATCTCTCTTATAACATCTATATCCCATATTCATAGAATCATAGAAGATTAGGGCTGGAAGAGACCTCAGGAGGTCATCTAGTCCAACCCCCTGCTCAAAGCAGGACCAACCCCAACTAAATCATCCCAGCCAGGGCTTTGTCAAGCCGCGTCTTTAAAACCTCTAAAGATGGAGATTCCACCACCTCCCTAGGTAACCCATTCCAGTGCTTCACCACCCTCCTAGTGAAATAATTTTTCCTAATATCCAACCTAGACCTCCCCCACTGCAACTTGAGACCATTGCTCCTTGTTCTGTCATCTGCCACCACTGAGAACAGCCGAGCTCCATCCTCGCTGGAGCTCCGCTTCAGGTAGTTGAAGGCTGCTATCAGATTCCCCCCTCACTCCTCTCTTCTGCAGACTAAATGAGCCCAGCTCCCTCAGCCTCTCTTCAAAAGTCATGTGCCCCAGCCCCCTAATAATTTTTGTTGTCCTCTGCTGGACTCTCTCCAATTTGTCCACATCTTTCTGTAGTAGGGGGCCCAAAACCAGATGCAATACTCCAGATGTGGCCTCACCAGTGCCGAATAGAGGGGGAATAATCACTTCCCTTGATCTGCTGGCAATGCTCCTACTAATGCAGCCCAATATGCCATTAGCCTTCTTGACAACAAGGCCACACCGTTGACTCATATCCAGTTTCTCATCCACTGTAATCCTCGGGTCCTTTTCTGCAGAACTGCCGCTTAGCTAGTCAGTCCCCAGCCTGAAGCGGTGCATGGGATTCTTCCGCCCTAAGTGCAGGACTCTGCACTTTTCCTTGTTGAACCTTATCAGATTTCTTTTGACCCAATCTTCCAATTTGTCTAGGTCGCTCTGGACCCTATCCCTACCCTCCAGCGTATCTACCTTTCCCCCCAGCTTAGTGTCATCCACAAACTTGCTGAGGGTGCAATCCAGTGCATCATTCAGATAATTAATGAAGATGTGGAACAAAACCGGCCCCAGGACCAACTTCTGGGGCACTCTGCTTGATACTAGCTGCTAACTAGACATCGAGTCATTGATCAGTACCCATTGAGCCTGACGATCTAGCCAGATTTCTACCCACCTTATAGCCCATTCATCCAATCCATATTTCTTTAACCTGCTGGCAAGAATACTGTGGGAGACCGTATCAAAGGCTTTGCTAAAGTCAAGATATATAGGTCCACCATTTTCCCCATATCCACAGAGCCAGTTATCTCATCACAGAAGGCAATCAGGTTGGTCTGGCATGACTTGCCCTTGGTGAATCCATGTTTACTGTTCTTCATCACCTTCCTCTCCTCCAAGTGCTTCAAAATGGATTCCTTGAGGACCTGCTCCATGATTTATTGCAAGGTAATATCTGAGCATTTGCATTGTAAGTCTCTGTAACTGTGCAAATCACCAGACAGGAGAGAGATATTAACCAGTGTGTAATGCTGGCATCTAACAAAAGTTATGTCCTGCCTCACAAGGAGTGTTCCATCGACACCAGATGAACTATTGTGGGTAATCAAAGAGGACAAAGGACTTTGCTGATTGCTCTCCCCCCACAATGAAGAGGAGATGTGCAAGTGAATTCCTCTCATCAGGTGAATTTGCAATTTGAAGCAGAAGGTGGAAGGGATAAAAAACCCTTATACGAAGAAAATGTATCTTTATGCTGCTTGTACGGTGAAGGACAAGGGTTACTAAGTATAAGGAAAAGATCTCCAGTGTTTAGCATGGGTTAGCCCTAAAGGTCATATCGAGCTTGCTTATTATAGAAGCTTCTATTATTTTTTTAAACTTAAGATTGGAACTCATTTGTGTGTATATATATTTACCTGCTTTAAGCTTGTAAATAACTTCTCACTTCCTTTTCCAATATAATAAATCTTTATATCGTTTATTAGGGGGTTGCCTATAAGCATTGTCTTTGGAGATCTCAAGTGCGATTGACCTGGGATAAGTGACTGGCCCTTTGGGACTGGCAGTAATCTAAATATTGCTGTGATCCATAGTATAAGGGAGTATCTTATCACGAAGGTAAGCTTACCTGGGTGGCAAGACATATCAGGGTACCAAGGGGACTGCGCTGTTTACACTTGATATCTGGTTGTTGAAATCTAAGTATAGAACTCACTACCAATTTGGGGTTTGCTCCCTGTTTCCTAACAGTTTGCTCTGAGGCTGGTACCCACATTGTTGAACCACTGAATGGCAGATTGACACCCATATCAAGTCAAAGTGAATGAGGAAGCTCAAATAACATTAAAAGATGAGAAAGTAGAAAACAAATGATGATCAGCGCGAAATGAGACAAGAAAGTTGAAACAAAATAAGCAAGTAGAAACAAAATATTTCATTTTTATTTTTAATAATTTCAAAATTGACACATTCCTGCAAAACATTTGTTTCAATGAAATGGTATTTTCTGACAGAAAATTGTTTTATCAGAAACATGGCTAATAAAAATATAAGCAAATAAAAAACCCAGAATAGCAGAAAAGTTGAAAGAAAGGAGGTGATAATTCATGATTGAAAATCTGCATATATTTCCATATCTGGAAGTAGACTGCATAAACATTAAAATGGCAAAGGCACGGAGACACTATCTTCATTAGAATGAACAGACTCCAGTAGCTCAACTGTAATATGGGAAAAAATATTTAGATCAATTTGAAATAGAATTGGCTGCAATCAGTATAGATCAAGCAACAGCATCAAAAATGTTTCCTATCATATTTAGCAGGCCCAAACTGTGATTTCTACACAAACATTCCATTAAATGATACAGTAATATGACAAGTACAGGCAGGCACTGAATTAATATTTTTATTCCAGAATAGGTGCAGAATATGAAAACTTTAAATGAGAAATGCAAAGCAAAACATAGGAGAAAACATAGATGACCATATCACAAGACTGAGAAAATTGGAAAGAACATGTAACTTTAGAGAGGTAGGTGCTGAACTAAACACCAAATTATAATTTCATGCACACGTGGGCAACTAAGGAGAAAAGCCTTAAGATCTAAGATGAACTGAAGAGCTATTGATAATGGCTAGAGGACTTGAATAGTCAGAAATTGAGCCTAAAGAAATTGACTGTAACATGAGTGATTTACAAAGGTGCAGCAAGAGAGAAAAAAGAAAATTTTTCAAAAGAAAAATTCACAGAACAACAACAACAACAAAAGCTGTTATTGATGTGGAGATGGATATCCTCACAAGGATAGATGTCCAGAGTTTGGGAAAACAATGACGTGTGGTAAAAATAAATCACTTTTCTACAGTAAGTTGAGACATTCAGTCATCTCCAGGCATGAGGCACAGAAGAGTCCAGCATGAGCAATACCAACAAAGAGAATTTTTACACCAAACTGGAAATAGAAGGGAACATGAAGCACAGAGAGTAAGACACCTGTCTGAAATGCAAGATGAAGCTATTGAACAAGACAGCAATAGTAAAACAGATTTTGTTCTCTTTATATACCATGCAAGTAGAATTGGTACCCAAAAAAAAACACTTTAGATTTAGCACAAACTAAGACTGATAACATAGTAGACTCAGGAGCATCAATAGCTATAAGAGATTACCCCAATTTCAAGAAAATAGCTAACAGAATCACATTAAGGCCTGCAGATATCAGATTTTATCCACATGGTGCAAAAAGTCTGCTAGATGAGAAAGTCTTATTGCAATCTATGACTTCAGGAAAAGATAAAAAAAACACACACAAAAAATTGATGTTGAAGCGTTAGCTCAGGAATATAATAGTCTTTTTCGAGGAGTTGTTGAGCTGAAAGACAGTGTTGCACATAGATAAAACAGTCCAGTAGAACAAAAACAGAGGAGAATACAATTTAATAGGCAATCATAAGGAGAAAAGGAATTACTGTAGCACAAGAAGAAAAACAAGACATTAGTTAAAAAGAGGTATCAGGGTTTGGTCATACTGGCTGTGCCAAACACACATCACTGGTAAATTCAGGATATGTGTGACTAATGACAAAGATGCACAGCACTTGCATGGATTGTATCCTATATAAGCTAAATGGAGCCAAATTTATTTTTAATATTTGATCTTAACAAAGATTATTATCTGGTAAAGCAAGGACAGAATTCCAGATCAATAATTACCTTGCAGCCTGGGTCACTTGCAGATTTAAACTACAGTAAATTGTGGATTCTCAGTAACTTGAAGTCTTTAAAGCACAATTTGAGGACTTCAGTAACTCAGCCAGAAGTTATGGGTCTATTACAGGAGTGGGTGGGTGACGTTCTCTGGGCTGCAATGTGCAGGAGGTCAGACTAGATTATCACAATGGTCCCTTTTCGCCTTAAAGTCTATGAGTCTACACACAGAGGGGATATTAAAAATTATCAGATAGAATTTCTAGATGAAATTCTGTAAAATAACTATTAGTCTGGTAACACAATTTATAGCAAATGCATATAATTTCAACTGTTATATTCTGATATCTGAAAGGCAATATAAAAACAAAAGAGACTCGGCAAAAAAGTATTGGAACATTAAAAAAAATCAAAGCCTAAATCAACAAGGAAAAATGTGATTTTGTGGGGGGGAAATTGCATTCCTTGGACATATTTTTTCTGAATTAGTCCCAGCCCAATGAAAGTGCATGGAGTTAAAGCTGCAGAAAGGCCTTTTTCTGAGGTGCAGCCATTCTAGCCATGGCAAGTTACTGTGCTAGATTTATTGAGAACTATTCTAGCCAAAGTGCACCTTTGAGAAATTTGACTAAACAAGACAGTATTTCAGTGGACTAAAGAATGCGAGACAGCACTTCAGAATTCAGCTGAATGAACCTGCAACTGTGTCCTACCTTATTTTAACCCAGCAGCATAAACAATAATTATAGATCTCTACAAGCTGCCAGTTCAAAGGGGCTAGAGAAGAAGTTTTTACCATAGCAGAAAGCACAAAAATATTTCATATGCAGGTTGCATTTTGACTAAGGAGGAGCAGAAATATTCACAAGCAGAGAAAAATGTACTGACTTGAATCTGAGGATACAAGCACTTTCAAATTTACATCACTAGAGCTCATTTTTGAGTACAGTTACGATTGCAGACTACCAAGCTTTGACTTCATCATTTGGAAATCAGAAGATAAAATAGCAAGCAAGAATAGAAAGGTAGGGCCTGAGATTACAAGATTATGATTCAGAGATAGTACTCAAACCTGACAAGGACAAGAACCCAGCAGATTGTTTGTCTAGACAATGACTACACAATGTGACATGCAAACTTTCCAGAGCAGTGGAATATTCCAGCAGCAGTATATATAATTAATAAGATAAATTAACAAATATAAGTAAAGTTACAAAACATTATTTTTTATAAAGCCCTTCCAAACTGCTGCTTTTCCAGTGTCTCTTTTGATGGTTCTTAATCCTTTCCACTTCCCCTCTCTGCTGGTGTTTCACGGGATTCGTTCTTGGCCCCCCTCTTTTTTTTCTAGACACCTTATCTCTGGTTGACTTTATCAGCTTGCAGGGGCTTACTGATCATCTCTGCACCAATGACTCTCAAGTAAACTTTCCCACTCCTGATGAATCTCCTATGCTTCAACTTGACATATCTGTCTCAGATATCTCATTTTGGATGACTCACCAACATCTCAATTTCATCATGACCAAAACCAGGCTCATAATCTTTCTTCCTAAACCTTGCCCCCTACTTTCATTTTCTAGAACAGTTCGTAATACCACCATGCTTCCAGTCACCCAGAACCACAATGAGGTCACCTTTTGACTGACCCCTCTCCTTCTCCTCCCACAGCCAAGCCCCAGCCAAATCTTTTTGCTTCTTCCTCCACAACATTTTGAAAATCCACTCTTCTTTTCTGTCTCGTTTACCCCTTTTGCTTGTAACATTCTTCTGAAATCTGTTCACCGAATCACCTAATTCGCATCATTCCCAAAACACCACTTCTACAGTATTTCCTATAAGATTGAGTCTGTTTACACTAAGTTTATATACATGTACACTATGGGCCAGATCTTTAACTTGTATATTTTGTCATACCTCAGCTGTACTCAGGGAAGATATGACAATTTACACCAGCTGAGGATCTGACCCCATATTTATATCTAGCCTTGAGCACCTGCATAATTATATATCCGTAACTCGCATTCTTCCTTGCTCCTCCCCCTCCCCGAAGAACATTATATCATCACTTGTCTCATATCTGTTATTTAGAAAGGCCCTGCCTTTTCTTTGAAGCTCCTAGCATACTTGTAGATACTATAGAATAAAAATGATCTATTTATTATTTTTACATTTTATATTATTAATGTTAAGTTGTTCTTTGCAGAATAACAAATTTGCAGAATGGAAAGAAAGAAGGAAATAATACTACCTACATACGGGGGGAGGTGTTTTGGGGTTTTGCATGCTCAAGTTATCTAAGCTAATTTAAACAAATAAATAGTGGAATTGGTGAAGCTGTGTCCATTATGCCTACAGATTGAATCACAAATAAGAACACACCCATTCATATATCAACATTTTTAATTGCCAAGTAGGATGAAAATACCAGAAACTTTTATGGTCCACTACAGAAGTATTCAGTACTTGCTAGAAATTATTCATTGTGCATTACAGATTAAATGGCTTAAAAGCTGGCTAACTGATAGGTCTCAAAATGTAGCGATTTGTAAAGATGGCAGGGACTCATCATCGAACTGATATGTTTCTACTGGGAACCTGCACGGATTGGTTCTTTGCCCTACATTATTTAACATTTTTATCAATGACCTAGAAGAAAATAAAAATCATCACTGATAAAGTTTGCAGATGGCACAAATATTGAGGGAGCAATAAATAATGAAAAGGGCAGGTCACTGTCAGAGAGCAATCTAGATCACTTTGTAAGCTGGGTGCAAGCAAACAATATGCATTTTAATACGATTAAATATAAATGTATGTATTTAGGAACAAGGAATGTAGGCCATACTTAAAATATAGGGGACTCTCTCTTGGGAAGTAGATTTCAGAGTAACAGCCGTGTTAGTCTGTAGTCAAATAAATTGGTTAGTCTCTAAGGTGCCACAAGTCCTCCTTTTCTTCTTGGGAAGTAGTAGCTATAAAAAAGATTTGGGAATCATGGTGGATAATCAGCTGACCATGAGCTCCCAGTGCAATGCCATGGCCAAAATGGCTAATGCTGTCCTTAGATGCATAAACAGGTGAATCATAAATGGGGAGTAGAGAGATTAATTTACTGATATATTTGGCACTGGTGTGACCACTTCTGGAATATTATATCCAGTTCTGGTGTCCACAATTCAAGAAGGATGTTGCTAAATGGAAGACGGTTCAGAGCAGAGCCACAATAACGTTTAAAGGATTAGACAACATGCCTTATAGTGATAGATTCCAGGAACTCACTCTATTTAGCTTACTCAAGAGAAGGTTAAGAGGTGACTTGATTACAGCCTATAACAGTGGTTCCCAAATTCGGAGGTTCGGCTGATTGCGGCTCCCACTGGCTGCAGTTCGCTGCTCCAGGCCAATGGGAGCTGCTGGAAGCGGCACGGGCTGAGGGATGTACTGGCCGCCACTTCCAGCAGCTCCCATTGGCCTGGAGCAGCGAACCATGGCCACTGGGAGCCGCGACTGGCTGAACCTGCAGGTACGGCAGGTAAACAAACTGGCCTGGCCCGCCAGGGGCTTTTCCTGCACAAACAGTGGAACAAGTTTGGGAACCGCTGCTCTAGTCATTACTTGTGGGCAAGTTCTATGGTATGTGTTATACAGGACATCAGACTAGATGATAACCATGATCCCTTCTGGCCTTGGAACCTATGAATTTATGAATTATTTACCCAGATCTAATCTCTAATCATGGAACAGAAGAACATAAGGATGGCCACACTGGATCAGAACAATGGACCCTCTGGCCCAGTATTCTGTCTTCTGATGGAGGACAGTGCCAGATGGTTTAGAGCAGTCATGGGCAACCTGCGGCCCGTGGGCAACGTGCTGCCCATCAGGTAATCCCGTTGGGCCGCCAGACAGTTTGTTTACATTTGCACAGCCGCTCACAGCTCCCAGTGGCCAAGGTTCGCTGATCCTGGCCAATGGGAGCTGCAGGAAGTGGCACAGGCCACAGGGACCTATCCTCCATGAACGTATATAATTCTTTTTTGAACCCAGTTATAATTTTGGCCTTCACAATATCCCAAGGCAATGAGTTCCACAAGTTGACTGTGCTTGTGCAAAGAAGTACTTCCTTATGTTTGTTTTAAACCTGCTGCCTATTAATTTCATTTGGTGACCACTTGTTCTTCCATTATGTGACGGTATAAATAACACTTCTGTATTCACTTTCTCCACACCATTCATGATTTTATATACATTTATCATACCTTCCCTCAGTCAGCTCTTTTCCAAACTCAACAGTCCCAGTGTTTTTAATTCTTTCCTCATATGGAAGCTATTCCATACCCCTACTCATTTTTGTTGCCTTTTTTCTGTACCGTCTCCAATTCTGATATATTTTTTTTGATATGGGGTGACCAGAATGTATGCAGTATTGAAGATGTGGGTGTACCGTAGATTTCTACAGTGGCATTATGATATTTTCTGTCTTATTATCTATCCCTTTCCTAATGGTTCCTAACATTCTGTTAGTTTTTTTGACTGCTGCTGTATATTAAGCAGATATTTTCAGAGAACTATCCATGATGACTCCAAGATCTCTTTCTTGAGTGGTAACAGTCTAATTTAGACCCCATCATTTTGGAACAAAACAGACATCCTTATTTCTCTTTGACAGCAAACAATAAAATGTTCTTCATTATAACGTATATGAACTCTCTATTGATTTTTTTAATATGCTAAAGCACAACTTAAAAAAAAGAGCTACATTTTTCTTAACTCTCATCTTATATATCTTGTCTCATTTGCCTAATATTTTGGAAGGGGAAAACCATCACTTTTGGTTATATCACATATATGAAATTTCAGGAGGATTGATTTAATTTTGGTGACATTAGACAGAAAACATACATCAAAATCCATTTTATATGGGAATGCTAACCTCAACCTTAATTGCTACATGGAGAGATTAGAATCTCCACTATTATCTGGAAAATCCCCATATTTGGAGGTAAACAGAAATTAAATAGCACTGAATGGTATAATTATCCATTTTAATCTTTACAAATAACTAAAATCTTCTCTTCCTCCTAAAACAGATGAAATTAATAATAACAGCTGTTTTGGATACAACCCTGTTGGTATTTGTATGATGCCCCATTACTGTAAATGGGATCTGGCTTTCTGCCAGGTTCTGATGTGGTCGCTGCCTGCTTCAAGTACCAGCAAATGCTGAATCATAGTCAATCTAAATATGAACAATCTATCACCATTGTGGCAGTATATATAGTATTAGAGTGAGGCGCTGCACTTGGATTAACTCTAGCATGAGATGCAATGTATCACCTAGAGACTAAATCCACAAATGGGATTTTGGACAACTAACTGCTGCTTTGGATGTCTAAATCCAAAATTTAGATCCTCAAATCTCCCACTCAGTTGCCTCCTAATCTTGTAGGTGCCTAAATTTTCTAGGCATCTAAGAGCAACTCTATACTACAAAATTAAGTCAATCTAAGTTACATTGATTTATAGCCACTGCAGTAATTAACTGCTTTTGCATGTCAACACCAGGAGCTCTTGCACTGATTTAACTGTCAGTGTGGGGCATTGTGGGACAGCTTCTGAAAGCCAGTAATAGTCAATATAAGCAATGCAGTGTTTACATTTGACACTACATCGACCTAACTACATCGACCTAAGCACTACGCCTCTCACAGAGGTGGAGTTATTAAGTCAGTATAGTAGGTGAGCTACATCGGTGGGAGATGCATTTTAGTGTAGACACTTACAGAGTTAAGTCGATGTAAGCTGCTTTACATTGACATAACTCTGTAGTGTAAACCAGGGCTAAGTATCTACCAATAAAGTCCCTTAGGTCCCTAAAAATCTGTCATGCACAGAGCCACAATGCCTACCCCCAAACGGGCTCCTCAGAATAGATGTCCCCCGACCCTATCTAATCTGTGGGACCTGATCCAGTGGGTGTGCTCAAAGACCACCTAATATTGTGGGCTTGACAGGAGGAGGTGCCACTCCTTTATAACCTTTAGCCCAGTTTTGAAGACATTCCACTTTGTATAACCAAATAGTCATTGGACCAGAAAAAACAGGAGAATGACTTCATAGCCCAGTGATTGGGGTACTCACCTGAGATGGGGCAGGGGGAGAACCCAAGCTCAAGACCCTGTTCCCATGATTATTTCATTATTTATATACAGTAGAATAGTTTCAACAGGAGAGATTGAAAAAGCCCCTTCCAGACTATCCCTTTGGTTAGGGTACTCTCTAGAGACATGGGCTCAAATCCTTGCTCATCAAACAGAGGGAGGAACTGATTCTGGGTCACCCACAGCCTAGGTGAGTGTTCTAACCACTGGATTATCGGGATTGGGGTGGGATAGGGGGATGGGGGAAGATAGCACCCAGTTCAAGGAGAGGGGTCACAAGCAATGATAGATGCTTCCCTTTGTCCAGACTTAGGCATCTAGCTTCCCTTTGTCCAGACTTAGGCATCTAGCTCGCCTATCAGGATAATTAAACCATCCCCAGTGACTAGCGGTAGCTATGCTGGCAGGAAATGCTCTCCCACCTACATAGTGCTGTCCACAGTGGCATTTATGTCAGTCACGGGGTTTTTTTTTCATACCCCTGACCAACAAAAGTATTAGCGTAAACAAAGCCTTAGTGTGCTTTACAACTCACACCCTTCAGGTACCACACTGAGGTAGACAAACCTTAAGGAGCTTAAGTAACATTTGAAAATGGGAATTAGAGTCCTAATTCACTTTGGTCATTTTGAATATATTACCTGAAGTCTTTTTTACTTTAAACTTAAAGTAGGCTGGGAGCTGGAGGAGAAGAGAACTTTGAAGAGTGCTGTGTTCTGGACATACGTTTGACCTCAGAGATCTGTGATTACGGAAAAATGCTTTGAAGAGGGCTGTGCTTTGACAAAGCTGTGAGGTCTGTGCTTGTGGGAGAAAGCTTTCATTGGTTCTGCTTTCTCAGAGTGCTCTTTATTTTTCTTGATTTTATTTTATAAGGGATATTTTGTGGTTGGCTTTTTTTTCTGCTTGGGTGTTTTTTCAGTTCATTTTCTGTTGGGTTAGATGGGCTTCTTTGCCTGAATTTGCCATTGGAAAATCTGAGAGGACAAACTTAAGATGGTGCCAACAACAGGTAGGCATGTATGATGGAGTATAAGTTATTAGTACCAACCAACGGCCCTTTGCACTGTTTTTGCCCTGCAGGAACCCTTTAGCTCAGGATGCAATGAAACCTTCAACTGCAATTTGTGATGCTACTGGAACGTGAATGATGAGGGCACATTTTGTGGTCAGTTACCATAGTTATGAATTTTCCAGTCTGCATGGGTTAAAACAGATTTTAGTGCATGAAAGAAGAATGCGGTTTTAAATATAGGTGTGGAAAAATTAGCCACTACTTCAATAGCAAGCAAATTTGTACAAAAATGTGATCCATAGTATACTACTGTTAGAAATTTCTAGATAGGATTTCAGAGTATTAATTGCTTACTGTTTACTGAACTTTTTGGGGAGTTTTTGTTGTGACCTTGTGTCACAATCTGGCCCAGTCCTCCTTTCTGGATGACACCAGTCTGTCATTATTGGATCCAACCACTGACTCTTCTGTGCTTCTAAACCTTCTGGGTTTGTGTAGTGATTAATCACGGTTCATATCTCTGGATCTGTCAGGTGCACTCTCAGGTCCAGACCCTTCTTGGGTAGAAAGACCCTGCAGTCCAGATACCAAGACCCTGGAACCAGTTATGTGGGTATTTAGACAAGTTCCACCCAGCCCACAAACAGAGTGCACTCTTGGGGGAGCTTGGGTTTCCTACCCACAATCTGCAGAGACAAAGTGGGAGTAAAGCAAGAAAATACAGGCTTAGCAAAGGACTTTCTTATCCACAAACTCTTTACTCTTAAAAAAGCACAAGAGTTACCGATCTGTGGAAAACAACACACTTTCCCCTGGTGCTGATGTCCCCTGGGTTTGGTCTAAATCAGGGGTCTCAGACTCAAATGACCATGAGAGCCACATGAGGACTAGTACATTGGCCCGAGGGCCACACCACTGACCACCCCCCCACTGCCCCGTCCCCGTCCCCACTCTATCCCTTCCATGAGGCCTCGCCCCTGCCCACCCCTTCCCTGTCCCCATTCCAATCCCTTCCCTGAAATCCCCAACACCTCCCAAGGGGTGCAGGAGGGGTGCAGGGTGCAGCAGGGAGCTGGGGTGCATGAGGGCTGCGGGGTGCATCGGGGGCTCAGGGCAGGGATCGCGGTGCAGGAGGGGTGCAGCACGGGGCTTAAGGCAGGGGGTCGGGGTGCAGGAGGGGTACAGGGTGCATCAGGGGGCTCAGGGCAGGGGGTTCAGCTGCAGGAGGGGTTCGGAGGGCAGGAATCTGTTTGACCCATCACTCTCACAGATCTTGGGAGACAGGCCAGTCCTTGCTTACAGAAAGCCCCCCAACCTGAAGCAAATACTCACCAGCAACCACACACCACACAACAAAAACACTAACCCAGGAACCTATCCTTGCAACAAAGCCTGTTGCCAACTGTGTCCACATATCTATTCAGGGGACACCATCATAGGGCCTAATCACATCAGCCATGCTATCAGAGGCTCGTTCACCTGCACATCTACCAATGTGATATATGCCATCATGTGCCAGCAATGCCCCACTGCCATGTACATTGGTCAAACTGGACAGTCTCTACGTAAAAGAATAAATGGACACAAATCAGACGTCAAGAATAATAACATTCAAAAACCAGTCAGAGAACACTTCAATCTCTTTGGTCACTTGATTACAGACCTGAAAGTGGCAATTCTTCAACAAGATAACTTCAGAAACAGACTCCAACGAGAGACTGCTGAATTGGAATTAATTTGCAAACTGGATACAATTAACTTAGCCTTGAATAGAGACTGGGAGTGGATGGGTCATTACACAAAGTAAAACTATTTCCCCATGTTTATTCCCCCCCCCCTTACTGTTCCTCACACGTTCTTGTCAACTGCTGGAAATGGCCCACCTTGATTATCACTACAAAAGGTTTCACCCGCCCCCCTACTCTCCTGCTGGTAATAGCTCACCTTACCTGATCACGCTTTTTACAGTGTGTATGGTAACACCCATTGTTTCATGTTCTCTGTGTATATAAAATCTCCCCACTGTATTTTCCACTGAATGCATCCGATGAAGTGAGCTGTAGCTCACAAAAGCTTATGTTCAAATAAATTTGTTAGTCTCTAAGGTGCCACAAGTACTCCTGTTCTTTTTGCAGATACAGACTAACACGGTTGCTACTCTGAAACCTGCTTTAAAACTGACTCTGCTTCCTGTTTCCCCATGTGCTTCAAACTGGCGGGGAGATTAAGGCTCCAATTCCCTCCCCCCGCATATCCTCTGTGTAGATAATTGTTCAAGGTTAATACCCCCTGTCAAGGTTCCTTCCCCACTCTGAACTCTAGGGTACAGATGTGGGGACCTGCATGAAAAAACCCCTAAGCTTATTTTTACCATCTTAGGTTAAAACTTCCCCAAGGTACAAACTATTTTACCTTTTGCCCCTGGACTTTATTGCTGCCACCGCCAAGCATCTTACAAATATATAACAGGAAAAGAGCCCGCTTGGAAACATCTTTCCCCCCAAAATCCTCCCAAACACTACACCCCCTTTCCTGGGGAAGACTTGATAAAAATCCTCACCAATTTGCATAGGTGAACACAGACCCAAACCCTTGGATCTTAAGAACAAGGAAAAAGCAATCAGGTTCTTAAAAGAAGAATTTTAATTGAAGAAAAAGTAAAAGAATCACCTCTGTAAAATCAGGATGGTAAACACCTTACAGGGTAATCAGATTCAAAACATAGATTCCTTTAATTCTATTTACTTCTACTTCTATTAAAAGTCTTCTTGTAAGAAAACTGAATGCTTTTTCATTGTTCTCAGATCCAAGGGTTTGGGTCTGTGGTCACCTATGCAAATTGGTGAGGATTTTTACCAAACCTTTCCCAGGAAGTGGGGTGCAAGGGTTGGGAGGATTTTGGGGGGAAAGACATGTCCAAACTACGTTTCCCAGTAAACCCAGTTAGAGTTTGGTGGTGGCAGTGGATATTCCAAGGACAAAGGATAAAATTAATTTGTACCTTGGGGAAGTTTTAACCTAAGCTGGTAAAAGTAAGCTTAGGAGGTTTTCTTGCAGGTCCCCACATCTGTACCCTAGAGTTCAGAGTGGGGGAGGAACCTTGACACAAGGTGTGTGAGGTAATATCTTTTACTGGACCAACTTCTGTTGGTGAGAGAGACAAACTTTGAAGCTCACACAGAGTTCTTCAGGTCTGGGAAACTAAAGCTATGTCTACACGTCCAGCACTGTAGTGGTGCCACTGTACCGATACAGTTGCACTGAGGCAGCACGTCTGGTGAAGATGCTCTGTGGCAACAGGAGAGAGTTCTCGTGCGGGCATAAAAGACCCACCCCCATGCTGTGCACACTAGCACTTATGTTGGTGTAATTTATGTCATTCGGGGGGTAGAATTTCCACACCCCTGAGCAACATAAGTTTTGCTGACATAGGCACTAGTGTAGATATAGCCTAATTCAAAGTGTCACTGCTAAATACAAGGTTTGAACAGATTGTTTAGCAAAAGTCAGAAACACATATTTCAAGGGACGGTTCAAGGTGAAGTGGGCTATTAACACCCCTCCAGTCATAAGGAGGAATGAAGGAGATGGGGGAGAAAGAAACGGTGGAAGGCAGGGTTGTTAGTGGGTTACAGATTGTTGCAATATACTATAAATCCAGTGTCTCTCCCACCAACAGAAGCTGGTCCAATAAAAGATATTACTTCATACACCTTGTCTCTCTAATATCCTGGGACAGCTACAACACCACTGCATACAAAAAATATGTTGTATAGTATGAAGCATATTAAAGGAACTGAATGTAGAACTATTTTTTCATATGCAGGATTTAAAACCTGATCTAGAAATTGGCAGCCATTTTTCTGTCTTTTACCCAACTTTTATTTTGAGGATGTAGCTCCTGTCTCTTCATATTAGGTCACCCGGGGTCAATGAATGCGAAGAGGACATGATGCATCACCTAGTGATGGAGCAAAACTGACATTAGCTCTGATGCAACAACAGCTTCTTTTTTCGGGGAAAAAATAATCAATGAGAGATGCAAGTACTTGGAAAGTCTGAAAATTAGACCACTTATTTAGTTGCCTAACTGTGTATCCAGGGGCCTTTAAGCACCTAGGTCTGAGCATTTTGGCCTGAGTTCTCTCCCACTATCTGCTTCACAAGTGAAGGCTCATTTTAATCTATATGTTTGTTGGACTCTAACACAGGAATATACAGAATCATTTTTAGCTTAACTATTTGAAAAAGATGCAATGTGTAAATTGTGATTCTACAAATTCATTATACTATAGAAATTAATAAACTCACAAAAAGGTATGCCGTGTTCAATATAAGTAGTGACAAAAAACCTGTTGTGTCAATTTATAACCTGCTAAACCACCCACTATTTAATCTGTGTTCTTGGGTTTATATTTTGTCAAGTCACTTGAGTCTAAAAGTACACATACCATGAAATCAACAGATCTGCAAATGCATATCAAGGTTCTTGTATATTTTTCCTTTTTGTCACCACAGATGGTGTAATTCAGATCATTGGCACTTTGATTTAAATCCTTGTAAGTGCTACATTCAATATTGAATTTGGTGCGTATTTATAGCATGCAGAAATCAGACTCATTTAAACAATGTAACCAGTAGTTTCATCTCAAAAACAAGGTGAAAATTGGATGTTAGTATCTCCAAGCTCAAGTAAAATTGGTAGTAATTGGTGTATAAAACTAGATTCTTCATACCTGTGCCCTTAATTAGCTGAATCATTGGCTTCAGACAGCAAATGCTGAAGCTCCCAGTTAAATTCTAGCCAAATGGCATAGGAAATAGAACTCAGGACTTTCTGGTCTAAAAAGCCAGCCTCTAACATTTATTATGATTAATTATTGCACAGCATCCAAAAATATGCTAGACATTTCATAAAAGCATGGTCTTTGCCAAGGGGAGCTTGCAATCTAAATATGATATGACACAAGTGAAAGCAATAAACAATATAGGGGAAGTAGAGTAATGGGAGGATGAAGGTTACAGTAATAAAGCTGTGTGGTTACTTGCACTGCTTATGTGCACATCTTGGTAGTTTAACATCTACTGTATTTACACTTTTTCCTTTTTATTTTATCTTATTATTTTTTCCACCACAGGAGAGTTTATATTCCCTGCATGGTATCCATGAGGGGGCATCAGAATCACATACATCTGAATAAGTCTTATGTTTCATTGAGAGAAATGTGGTCTGAGTGCAGGATTATGAGTCAAGAGTTTCTACATTCCAATCCTGCCTTAGTCATAGTCCTTGGGCTAGTTACTTTACCTCTGTGCCTCACTTCTCTCATCTGGAAAATGCTAAGTCACTGTGAAGCTAATCTATTTTACCTGGGCGTTATGAATATTTAATAGTACTATTTAAATTCCTCCTAGCACTTCACTATCTAGAAGGGGGCAATAATACACATACTAGCTAGTATGTTACACTATGGACTGAATTCTGACTGCCCAGGGCTTGTCCTCCATGTGAGCTGGGACTGCCAGGGCAGAATAAAACAGAGCCTGGGAGAGTGCAGTTTCCTAGAGCTGAGGTGGGGAAAGAGCAGGAGGCCAGAACCAGAGGGGTCAGAGCAGCAGCCTGCAGTTAGTGAGCCAGAGCCAGAGCTGGGGAAGCATTGGACCAATAGTAGTGGGGTGCATCTCTTGCAGCAGGGTTGTTTGCACTGATTTAAGGAGACACGGCCCCTTTCCCAAAATCTGTTGCCAGGGCATTAAGTGCCAGACCCAGAGGGAGATGTGGCCTGACAGAAGACCAGAACTGAAGGTGGAGAACAGATTCTGTCAGAGTCCAAACCCATCCTGTGTGAGTACCACACCAGCAGTGTCACAGCAGCACATCCAGATCCAGGAAGAATACATCAGACTTGTAAACTTTTTGTAACTATCCCACACTGGAATCCATATGGGGTACCATCAGACAACTACAACCCGTACTTTATGGGGACCGCATCCTGAAATAAATCTTTCCTAAACCCCCACTTATGGCCTCAAACAACCCCCCAACTCCTTCAAGCTCATCATCTGCAGCAAGCTGCACAGACCAGGAGCCACCAACTCAAAGCGGCACCAGATCCTGTCTGAGCAACAGATGCAAAACCTGCAGACATATCTGCTGCAATGATCAACACCTCCCACCACACACTTTTCAAGATCCATGGGTCCTACCCTATCGCTGCTTGAAATAGTGGGGACCAGGAGACCATGGCCATCCACTTTTTGCCATGAGCGACACCCACCCCCATCCTCTTCCCTCCAAGGCCCAGGTCCCACCCCACAGCCAGGCTGGCAGCTAGAGCCCGGTCAGGGAGCCTGGGTAGCAAGGAGTGCCACGCCGCAGACGCTCCACCTGCCTGGGGGGATGGCTGAGAGCAGCCCCTGGCCCATGTACCCCCCCACACACCGAAGCCCCCTTCACAGGGAAGGTGGTGGGTCCGTGGCTCCTCACAGCTGCCTGGACGTGCGGCTTTTACCATGGCCGGGCTGTGGCTCTGAGGCCCTTCCACCTGTCCCCCAGCCAGAGCTGGATCGGGTAAGAGCCACCTGGGCAGCTGTGGGGAGTCAGAACCCTCCACCTTCCCTGGGCAGGGGGCCCACAGGGCGGAAACATATGCTGGGGGCTACTTTTGGCCCCCCACACTGGGCAGGTGGAGGGTCCGTGGCTCCCGGCCCGCTCCGGCTTCTGGCTTGGCTCGGGTGCGGGGTCTCAGGTGGAAGGAGTGGGGGCAGAGGAAGGGCACATAGGGGGCGGGAGCCATGGCCCCTACCTCCCCCCACTTTTGGGAAGGCTCTACTGAGGCTGTCCTAAGACGTGTCTATCACAACATGGGGTGTACCTCATTCAGTGCACTAAATGCCTCAATAACAACTATGTGGGTGAAACCAGGCAATCACTATGCTCTTAAATGAACTCACACAGGAAAATGATAAAAGACAAAAACACGACATCACCTGATCACAAAGCAGTCACCCTATATCTGACCTATCAGTCCTCATCCTCAAAGGAAACCGGCACAGCACTTTCAAAAGACGAGCCTGGAAGATTAAATTTGTAACTTTGATAGACACTAAAAACCAGTGTCTTAACAAAGACACTGGATTATTGTTTATTACAATTTGTAACCCACTAACCCACCCCCCTTTTTGTCCTATGACTACAGGGGTGTTAACAGGCCACTTCATCTTAAGAACATAAACATAAGAACGGTGATACTGGGTCAGACCAAAGGTCCATCTAGCCAATACCCTGTCTTCCGATGGTGGCCAATGCCAAGTGTCCCAGAGGGAATGAATAGAACAGGCAACCATCAAGTGATCCAATCCCCGGTCGCCATTCCCAGGTTCTGGCAAACAGAGGCTAAGGACACCATTCCTGCCCATCTTGGTTAATAGCCATTGATGGACCTATCTTCCATGAATTTATCTAGTTCTTTTTTTAACCCTGTTATAGTCTTGGCCTTCATAGTTTTGGCCTCTGGCAAAGAGTTCCACAGGTTGACAGTGTGTTGTGTGAAGAAATACTTCCTATTGTTTGTGTTAAACCTGCTGCCTATTAATTTAATTGGTGAACCCTAGTTCTTCTGTTATGAGAAGGAGTAAATAACACTTCCTTATTTACTTTCTCCACACCAGTCTATCATATCCCTCCTTAGTCATCTCTTTCCCAAGCTGAAAAGTCCCAGTTGTGATTATATGTTGATAGATGTTTGTCTGTGTGTGTGTGTGTTCCCTCTGTGTGCCACTCCAGCCCTGCAAGAGAACTCAAGACCTCAATGACCACAAGATCCATTAAGGGATGAAGGCACCCAGCCAGGTTTACTGTCGACGAAGCGCTTTATTAGTATCCCACAGACTCTACCGGACCACTAATAAATGTATGCCCATAACAATGGACCAGCTCAGTGAATGGCAGGACTTTCCGTTCCTCCCTATGCCAGACAAAGATACTCCTTCTGAGATACATCTTTATACCCCGACACAAACAAGTTAGTACTGCCCCTCTGACATAGTTAGTTACTGCCCCCTGATGTGGCTAGTTATCACCCATCACTTTGTACATGTTGGTTCTTTCAAAACATCTCTATTACATACAGTCATCCTGACCTTTTTTTAGGAGGGGTCAGTGTATTACTGTTATCCTTGGGGAATGTTTTTGTACCATCCTTGATGTTGGGATGGTCTGGTATCACTTGGTATTGGGATGTGTTTGAATGAGTACTCTGTGACTAGCACTTCTTAGTAATGTGTATTTTTGCAATATCAGCCCTGTTCTTGGCAGATTCCATGAGCAGATCCTCATACCAGGCCTCTGATACAAGAACTTGTGTCTCAGGCTCTCTTCCTACTACACCAGTCTTATTAATCTCTCCTCATATGAAAATCGTTCCATACTCCTAATAATTTTTGTTGCCCTTTCTGAACCTTTTCCAATTCAAATATGTCTTTTTGAGATGTGGTGACCACATCTGTATGCAGTATTCAAGATATGGACGTACCATAGATTTATATAGAGGCAATATGATATTTTCTGTCTTATTATCTATCCCTTTCTTAATGAATCCCAACATTCTGTTAGCTTTTTTGACTACTGATGTGCACAGAGTGGATGTTTTCAGAGAACTATCCACAATGATTTCAAGATCTCTTTCTTGAGTGGTACCAGCTAAATTAGACCCCATCATTTTGTATGTATAGTTGGGATAATGTTGTCCAATGTGCATTACTTTGCATTTATCTACATTGAATTTCATCGGCCAGTCACCTAGTTTTGTGAGATCCCATTGTAGCTCTTCACAGTCTGTTTTGGACTTAACTATTTTGAGTAGTTTTGTATCATCTGCAAATTTTTCAACCTCACAGTTTACCCCTTTTTCCAGATCATTTATGAATATGTTGAATAGAATTGGTCCCAGTACAGACCTCTGGGGGACACCAGTATTTACCTCTCACCACTCTGAAAACTGACCATTTATTCCTACCCTTTGTTTCCTGTCTTTTAACCAGTTACCAATCCATCAGATGACCCTCCCTCTATTCCCATGATAACTTACCTTGTTTAAGAGCCTTTGGTGAGGGACCTTGTCAAAGGCTTTCTGAAAATCTAAGTACACTATATTCACTGGATCCCCCTTGTCCACATGTTTGTTGACCCCCTCAAAGAATTCTAGTTGCTTGGGGAGGCATGATTTCCCTTTACAAAAACCATGTTGATTCTTCCCAAACAGATTATGTTCATCTATGTGTCTGACAATTCTGTTCTTCACTATGGTTTCAACCAGTTTGCCCGGTACTGAAGTCAGGCTTATCAGCCTGTAATTGCCAGGATCACCTCTGGAGCCCTTTTTAACAAATGGCATCACATTAACTATCCTCCAGTCATTTGGTACAGAAGCTGATTTAAATGATAGGTTACAAACCACAGTTAGTAGTTCTGCCATTTTACATTTGAGTTCCTTCAGAACTCTTGGGTGAATATCATCTGGTCCTGGTGACTTATTTCTGTTTAATTTGCCAATTTGTTCCAAAACCTCCTCTAATGACACCTCAATCTAGGACAGTTCCTCAGATTTTTCACCTAAAAAGAATGGCTCAGGTTTGGGAATCTTCCTCACATCCTCAGCCGTAAAGACAGATGGAAATAATTCATTTAGTTTCTCTGCAATGACCTTATCTTCCTTGAGTGCTCCTTTAGCATCTCGATCATCTAGTGGCCCCACTGGTTGTTTAGCAAGCTTCCTGCTTCTGATGTACCTAAAAGAAAACGTGCTATTAATTTTTGAGTCTTTGGCTAGCTGTTCTTCAAATTCTTTTTTGGTCTTCCTAATTATATTTTGATACTTCACTTGCCAGAGTTTATGCTCCTTTCTATTTTCCTCACCAGGATTTAACTTCCATTTTTTAAAGGATACCTTTTTGCTTCTCACTGCTTCTTTTACTTTGTTGTTTAGCCTGGTGGCACTTACTGTGTTTTTAAATTTGGGGTATACATTTAAGCTGAACCTCTATAATGGTGTCTTTAAAAAGTTTCCATGCAACTTGCAGAGATTTCACTTTTGGCACTTGTCATAAACATAAAGGGAAGGCTAACCACCTTTAAATCCCTCCTGGCCAGAGGAAAAAACCCTGTCACCTGTAAAGGGTTAAGAAGCTAAAGATAACCTTGCTGGCACCTGACCAAAATGACCAATGAGGAGACAAGACACTTTCAAAGCTGGTGTGGGGGGGGGCAAAGGGTTCTCTCTATCTGTGTGTTTCTTTTGCTGGGACCAGAGCAGGAATGCAGGTCAGAACTCCTGTAAAGCGTTAACAAGCAATCTAGTTAGCTATGTGTTAGATTCTGTTTTGTTTAAATGGCTGATAAAATAAGTTGTGCTCAATGGAATGTATATTCCGGTTTTTGTGTCTTTTTGTAACTTAAGGTTTTGCCTAGAGGGATTCTCTGTGTTTTGAATCTGATTACCCTGTAAGGTATTTACCATCCTGATTTTACAGAGGTGATTCTTTTATTTTTTCTTCAATTAAAATTCTTCTTTTAAGAACCTGATTGCTTTTTCCTTGTTCTTAAGATCCAAGGTCTATGTTCACCTATGCATATTGGTGAGGATTTTTATCAAGCCTTCCCCAGGAAAGGGGGTGTAGTGCTTGGGGGGGTTTTTTGGGGAAAGACGTTTTCAAGTGGGCTCTTTCCCTGTTATATTTGTTAGACGCTTGGTGGTGGCAGCAATAAGATCCAGGACAAAAGGTAAAATAGTCTGTACCTTGGGGAAGTTTTAAATTAAACTGGTAAAAATAAGCTTAGGGGTTTTTTCATGCAGGTCCCCACATCTGTACCCTAGAGTTCAGAGTGGGAAAGGAACCTTGACAGCACTGTACCTTTTAATTTCTGTTTAAGTAACCTCCCCATTTTTGTGTAGTCCCACTTTCTGAAATTAAATGCTACAGTGTTGGGCTGCTGTGGTGTTTTTCCTGCCGTAGGGATGTTAAATTTAATTATATTATGGTCACTATTACTAAGTGGTCCAACTATCTTCACCTCTTGGACCAGATCCTGTGCTCCACTTAGGACTAAATCAAGAATTTCCTCTCCTCTTGTGGGTTCCAGTACTAGCTGCTCCAAGAAGTAGTCATTTAAGGTGTCAAGAAACTTTATCTCTGCATCCTGTCCTGAGGTTACATATGTCAATATGGGATAGTTGAAATCCCCCGTTATTACTGAGTTTTTTATTTTTATAGCCTCTCTAATCCCCTTGAGCATTTCACGGTCACTATCACCATCCTTGTCAGGTGGTCGTTAATATATCCCTACTTCTATTCAAGCATGGAATACTCTATTATTATTCAAGCACGGAATCACTATATATAGAGATTCTATGGTACAGTTTGGTTCATTTAAGATTTTTACTTCATTTGATTCTATGCTTTCTTTCACATATAGTGCCACTCCTCCACCAGTATGACCTGTTCTGTCCTTGTGATATATTTTGTACCCTTGTATTACTGTGTCCCATTGATTATCCTCATTTGACAAAGTTTCTATGATGCCTATTATATCAATATCCTCATTTAATACAAGGCACTCTAGTTCATCCATCTCATTATTTAGACTACTAGCATTTGTATATGAGCACTTTTTAAAAGTCACTTTTTAGCTGTCTGCCATTGCATGATATAATTGAATGGGACTCTTTTTCATTTGACTGTTTCTCATCAGATCCCACCTGTATTTTATTATCTTCCATCCTCTCCTCCTTACTAGGACATAGAGAATCTCCATTAATAGATCCTCCCCTAAGGATGTCTCTGTCTGAACCACATGCTCCTCCACACCTGTCAGCTTGAACGGTCCCTTAGAATATGTTCTAACTACTTATGCTAATCTCTCTCTTTGATCTTGTATTTAGCTCTGACATGCTGAGTACCTTTCCCAGACTTGAGGTTCTGTGTAGGATGGAAATACGTCCTGTTTGGGCCAGGAAGTCCCTTTTTTAAGCCTTGTCCCGGCCATCCCACCTTTTTTTAGCACAAGTGATCATTTGTCCCATTTGCTCTTGACAATTGATCAGGATAAATGCCCATTTTTGTCAAAAACTGGGGTGCACAGGAAGGTGTGTGTGTGGGGGGAGCAATGATGCCAGCCCCACACGGGGTGGGAGGCAGGAATCGGGCAGGGGGCATGTGGGGCTTGAGTGAGCAGCGATGCCAGCCCCATCCTCCTGGGAGGGAGGGCAGTCAGGGATCAGGCAAGCAGCGATGCCAGCCCCAGCATAGCAGGGGGCAGGCAGGGCTTGGGCAAGCAGTGACACCAGCCCCACACAGGGAGGGCGGCCCAGGCCAGCCCTGTGCGGGGTGGGATGGGGCTCAGGCTAGCCCCATGAGGTGTCCCATTTTCCCTTTGGGAAATATGGTCACCCTGGTTCTGTGTAGCTTGAAAGCTGTCTCTCTCACCAACAGAAGTTGGTCCAATAAAAGATATTACATCACCTGCTTTGTCTCTCTCTGTAACTATAAAGTTTATTGCACATTAGAGACTGCTGCATTGAACTTTACCCAAGCCATTACTTCACAGTGTGTATGCTATGAATTGTTCTTTAATGTCCAAAGAAACAGTTTTGGTGTAAATAAATTGTATATATGTTTAAGTGAATTGCAGTGATTACAGGTTGAAAGTGACTTAGGAGTATCATTCCTGCCCAGAATTTCCCACGGACAGACTGAGGTAAATACCAGGAACCCCTGAGCTCCGTCCTCCCTGTACAGTGTCAGTCCTGCTCATGCAGGACTGGGAAGGAAAGTCAAGGTGAGCAGGTACTGGGATGAAGTGAATCAGTGTGGGGACTCAGATTCTTTTGTCACTTGGATCAGCCAAGGTAGTGTGGACATAGAAAAATTCCCCTATTACAGTGGGACAAATCCCCAACTTACATATGGTAAGAAGCAATGTGGATAAAAGGATTGTTCATATACAACAAAGGATTATTTTTCCAGTGATATACAAATAATGTGTTTCAAGGTAAAATGGAAGTATTTTTTCTTATCCAGTAGTAGAAGTTGCTCATTATAACAATATAGGCAGCATTTTCCATTTGCAGTTTCTTTGCGATGTGCTGTACAGAACAACTCTGCAATTCAAGGGGATTAAAAAGTTCCAAGGAAAGTGAGATAACTGTAAAAAGGATCCCCCCGCCCATGAATAGGCCTTTAAAGTTTTTTTAAAAAATGTGATTGTCTGATAAATTTATTTTAAAGAGCCTTCCTGGGCCTACCAATTTGCTGAACTCTACTGCCAGTAGAGTTCTCCTCCTTTGGGTATATATTTATAGCACATTTCATTTAAAACTAAAGCAGACTTGCAGGGCCCTGACATCCTGGCAATGTGGACCCCATGAAATGCTCTTCACTATAATTTGGCTGCTATTCTGGGTTCACTTCTGTATCTATTTCCATTTTCAATACCACATCACCATTATCATCCACATATTAATTCACTTGACTGGAGCTCAAGAAATCTGGAGTCAACTTCTGCTTCTGTCACTGACGTCCTGTATCATCTTGAGCAAATTATGTAATCTCTTTGTGTCTCAATCCCCCATGTATTAAATGGGATTAATAACACATTATTTCTTCTCACCTTTGTCTACTACATCTATTTTGCCATTTGAGGCAGGTATCATCTCTTGTGATGTGTTTGTACAGTGCCTCGCATAATGGCAACTCAATGGGACATGTAGGCACTGTGGCCCAGATCCACAAAAGGACTGAGGTGCCTAACTCCCACTTTAGATACTGTTATGTTCACAAAAGAAGTTAGATAAATACTCTTGGTGGAAGGTTGCAATGTAATGCTATTTTATTTCTTAGAATGTAGAATGATTACATACAAGAACCCAAAAAGAGAGAGGAAGAAAACAGGCTGCTCCCTAAGACAGCCAGACATAAGTTACCCCACCTTGCATTAGGCTGGTTCTTTTCAGTCTGACTCAGACTGCATGCTTTTCTATAGAGCCCACTAGCCTACAAGTAGGAGTAGAGACAGTTTTCAATACACCACACTCCTTTCCTGTAAATTTCTTAATTAGTAAACACAATTAAAAAATCACAAGTTTAATCTTATGGGAAAGTTGCAATTTCACTGCAGCCAGTGGCACCTGCCAGGAAGAGAAAGTGACATCTGAGTTTTGTCCTGTTTGGATCATGTCCAGCAGGAGCACTCTCCCTCTCTTTCAGCCACCATTTTATAGCACATCTCCTCCTCTGGCGAAGAAAACCTACACTCATCTTTACTAACTTCAGAAGTAACATCCCAAAACTGTATTGCGTTTTATCTGGTAACAGTTGTTCAGTGTAACTCTTCATATCTTCCCGTTTACTTCTACCAGATATGTCATTGGTCCCAATATCTGCTTTATAATACTTTTCACCCCACTTCATCCCTCCCCTGTAATTTTGTACTAACACTGTCTGCCTAAGGCAGAAAAACCTATGAGGTTTATGTTGTGGGGTTTTTATTGTTTGCTTTTCCACCGTCTCTTTCAGAGCATATGGAACAGCTTTGTATTTTAATTTCAGTTCCCCCGCTCTGACTGGCTTGTGGTCTACCATACTCCAGTCCAATTTAAGCCTGTATAGCAAGTTTCTTCTCATTCGTAGGGGGCCATTTCCTTCCATTAAAATTAACTCTCACGGTTAACACATATGTTTATAAGTTACAGTGACAGGGAGACTGTCTACTACTCTTTATCTCCCTTTTATTGTAATTCTGTAAAAACATATTTGTTTCTCTTAAGTTTTTCCCAGAAAATATTTGTTTGGAACCCCCCTCCCCTCAGAAATAACAGACATTGCTCTTCTGTATCTATTTCCATTTTCAATACCACATCACCATTATCATTAACATAATAAGGGGGAAAATATAACTGTTCATTTTCCATCACATGCAGTTCGGTGAAATGGTACATCACACACATCTTTTAATCTGGGGGACAACCTATTTCTGAGCCCAGCTCCTCCACAGTGACATAACTAGTTCAGTCGCTCCTATTTGTAGGCACTGATCACTTCCTCTTGGCGTAGCTTTCAGGCTGCTATGGTGCACTGTGGCAGCCCAGATGGCATGCCCCCTCTTACCTCACTTCTTTCACTGCAGTTTTTTAGAGAAACACGGTTCTTGCCAGTGTGATGTCCCTAAACAGCAGAGACATGGCTCCCTTTGTTTTCTTTGGATCCTGTAAGAGGTACCGAGCAGAATCATAGAAGATTAGGGTTGGAAGAGCCATCAGGAGGTCATCTAGTCCAACCCCCTTCTCAAAGCAAGACTAACACCAACTAAATCATCCCAGCCAGGGCTTTGTCAAACCAGGTCTTAAAAACCTCTAAGGATGGAGATTCCACGATCTCCGTAGGTAACCCATTCCAGTGCTTCACCACCCTTCTAGTGAAATAGTTTTTTCCTAATATCCAACCTAAACCTCCCCCACTGCAACATGAGACCATTGCTCCTTCTTCTGCCATCTGCCACCACTGAGAACAGCCAAGCTCCATCCTCTTTGGAATCCCCCTTCAGGTAGTTGAAGGCTGCTATCAAATCCCCCCACACACACACACCTCTTCTCTTCTGCAGACTAAATAAGCACAGTTCCCTCAGCCTCGCCTAATAGGTCATGTGCCCCAGCCCCCTAATCATTTTCGTTGCCCTCCGCTGGACTCTCTCCAATTTGTCCACATCCTTTCTGTAGTGGGGGGCCCAAAACAGGATGCAATACTGCAGATGTGACCTCACCAGTGCCCAATAGAGGGGAATAATAATTTCCCTCAATCTGCTGGCAATGCTCTGACTAATGTAGCCCAATATGCCATTAGCCTTCTTGGCAACAAGGGCACACTGCTGAGTCATATCCAGCTTCTCATCCACTGTAATCCCCAGGTCCTTTCATCTTCTTTACCCTCTGCTGAGGCCATTCTTCCCAGGCCGAGCATGATGGCGCCAATTTATTTTCAATTTTTTTAACATTTTTTCTTTCTGGATTCAAACAGAGCAGTCTCCAGTGCTCCCCTAGTGGCAGTTCCTTGTTGCATACAATGTTCAGCAGCCTCTCTCTTAATCCGGGGTGTTTTAGCCCAAAAACAAATTGATCTCTTACCAAAATGGTAAGTAGCAGACAGTTTTTTCAAGTTTACCAAAACAATCAGTGACAATTTCACCTTCTATTTGGTTTCTTAGATGAAATGTATATCACTCTGTTAAAAAATGTGTGGTAGGCACATAGTGCGACTTTAGAATCTGTATTATGTCCTTATATTCCAGCTCACCAGATTCTTGTAGAAAACATACATTTTTAAGCCGTGCAAACGTTTTACACACCAATGTTAGAAAAATAGCCCTTCAGCAGTATCTTCTATTACATCTATTACACCCTCTGGCCAGGTAGGAGCCTAAAAGTTGAGAGTTATGATCATAGAATCATAGAAGATTAGGGTTAGGAGAGACCTCAGGAGGTCATCTAGTCCAACCCCCTGCTCAAAGCAGGACCAACCCCAACTAAATCATCCCAGCCAGGGCTTTGTCAAGCCGGGCCTTAAAAACCTCTAAGGATGGAGATTGCACCACCTCCCTAGGTAACCCATTCCGGTGCTTCACCACCCTCCTAGTGAAATAGTGTTTAGTGAAATGATGTCTAAGTCCCTTTATGAATTTGGGCCTACCTTAATACAAATAATAAATAATAACTCCTGACAGCCTAGAACCCAAACAAGCAACAAAGTGCCTCACAGCCTTTTCACATCATTAACATTTTCATTTTCAGTTAACAAATCATACTTAAGCAGTTGTTATGTTAAGGGAGAGGGGAATACTTCCGTGAGGAGAATGTTGCTCTAAACCCAGGATCTTATTCTCAAAATCTGAAATACACCACACAGGTCAAATTCCATAGCAGTCCCTCATTGCAACATTCTGATTCTAATCCCTACATGTTTGTACCAGAAGGGAGTGTCGGTCTGAGCTCCTCAGATGATCTCAGCTGTTCCACCATCTTCTGCAATTTATACTATTTATTGTCACTGTCCTGCATCATTTCAATGAGTAAATCTTTATGGGATAGAGTTTGTGTGAATGACGCTACACAAAATAAAGCTGTACCATACTTAAATGGCATATCAGCATTACCTGTAAACCTATTCACAGGGGTTAACAGGTGTGAATTGGTTCTATGCTAGCAAAAATTTCCTGCTGGTGGCCCCTCCTTCACTTCATGCTGCTTCCCTGCTTTGCTACATCTGCAGAAAACAATTGATTTTGCCTTAATAGGCTTTTTTAATGTTTAATGTTTTCTACAATTCTTATTTATACAGCAGTTCACAAAATGAAAATATACAATTACCATCATCACATTCCCATTAATATCTCATAATCCTGAACACACTTCCTTTTTCACTGGAATATATTGTTGGTTCCTAACACTTAAATCAAAACCAACCAACCAAAACCCTAATAACTGAAAAAACCTAGCTGCACATCTCCAAAAGACACTGGATTGCAGGAATGTAAATGGTTTCTTGTTTTTACTGCACAGTAAAATGGAAGCCTCTACATTTAAGGCCAAAAGATTCAGTGCCAAATCTTCAGTTGTGGGGAACTCATGATCAGAGTAGCTGGGGAGGGAGGAAAGGAAGCTGTCTCTAAACCACTTGTCCACCTATCCCAAATTTGGCGCCATTGGGAGGGACATCATGATCCCAGGCATAATTTTGCAATATAAGGGAAGTAGGGAAGGGCCTGCCCCAATGCTCTGCCCCACAAAATCCCCTTGTACATCCCATCATAGACCTTATAACATTCAAGGATCGAGTGCCCTCTCATCTGTACCTCTGAAAGTCCACAAGATGCTCCATGCATTTGGATCTTAGAACATGTATAAGAGTTGGATTTCATTCCTGAAGACCTTGCTAAATCAGTAGGAAGATGAGAAAACCCCATACCAGTCCCATGTTTAAAAACAAAGGAAATTCCCAAACAGAAAAATTTGTTCAGGTGAAATTAAGGTTGAGAGTACGTTGGAAACTTACAGATAAAAATCCTTACAAGAACACTGTATGTTAGGGGGGATAAAAACAATAACAAAAATTCAGAGTTAAGATCAAATCTACAAAAAGCTAAACAGTTGGAAAAATGGAAATTCACATTCAGTCTCCCTCTAAAGATTCACTGTCCTTCCTTCTTGGCAAGTAGAGTATCAAAACTGCTAACTAAAGAGCACTGTTTTTTTTAAATATAACACAAATGTCTGATACTAGCTCATCAAATTTGCTTTTTTTTCTTTTCATGAAGGTGCTATAATTTCATTATCTCAGTGGAAGAAGCTTGTGTATGGAGACATACTAATGACAATTAGATAATGGCTGACATATGGAATCACAAATCCAAATCCTGTGAGATGCTGACGGTGCCCAAGATTTTTGTCTGGGAATTGAAACTGTCTCCTGCATGTCAGAGCACTACTGAGAGGTCACCAGGTTGGCCTCCAGCTATTGTTCTCATTTTATAAAGGAATCCAATTAACTCTATAATTAAATAGGGAACCAGGCACCATAGCTATCTTAGGATATGATGAGGAGTCTTAAGGCCATTCTGTAAGTCTCTGCTGCTTATAACTTGCGTGGGCCTCACAATAAAACTTAGAACAGTTTTGCTATGAAAAATGGATTTAATTACTATGATGAAATTTGTTTATCACACTAGGGAATAGCATTAATGTAATTAAAGATTTTCTGTGGAGTATAGAATAAGTGATGGTAACTATTAAATTGTTACAATATTTACCTATCACTTATCAAAACTGAATTAACCATTCTCAATATTTCTTCCCTTTTGATCCTGTAAAGACAGTGTTAAACATCCAACTCCCCACATACCTTTTAATCAGTAGGTAAATATGTAAATAAGACAATGCAAGAGAAGAACTTAGAGTCCAATGTTGCAAAGTGCTGAGACCACTCAGCTTCCATCAAAGACAAGGCGAACTGAGTGTGATTGGTGTCTCACAGGAAGCACTCAGCACCTTTTAGGATGAAGCTCTTAGAGGTCAATTTTATTTGTTCCTTCTATGTATATAGGGACATTTTCTGCAGTGGGGAATATTTGCTGAGAGCTTCATATTATTATTATTTATTTGTATCATCTTATCACCTAGTAGCCCCCATCATGGTTTAGGACCCCATTGTTCTAGGTTCTGTACAAACATAGAACATGTTTTGAAAATGTGCAAATCACTTTTACACTATTGTAGAAGTGATTTCCAGTTATGTTTCTTATGGTAGTGCCTAGGGACTTCCACCAAGAACAGGGCCCCATCTTGGTAGGCATTGTACAAACATGAGTGGAAGAAAGCACTTCCCCTGAAGTGCTGACAATATAAACAGCCAAAACAAGCAGAAAGAGACAGACAAAAATATTGTTAAAATGTTACAGTATAGTTCCTCCTTCCTTGCTACTCACATAACAATCCTTTCCCTCTCCTCCCTTCTGTTTCTCTGCCTCTCAATCTACTTCACAGCACTGATTAACCCCAAGTGTCCTCCTTCCATTCATAGACATGCAGCCTCACTAGGGCTGTAGGGGATTTATAACAATAAAACCTGCCAACATTATCCAAAGGTATAGTCCCAGCCACCCCCATCCCCCGAGGCCCTCACTGCTCCTCCTACAGTATATTCTCTATATCATAAGTGCTTGCTCAGAGAAAACTATCAAACATATTATTATTCTTCAGGAATGGTAAGCCTACAGACCATCTGGTCCCAGTATGTTTTGCTATAAAAATGATTTATTAAATATGGACTATCCCCTTCTATTCACCACTTCATATTTAACCTGTGAAGCAGTCCTTGAAGGGGAAGAGAAACTAGTACTTTCAAGAACTGGGTCTGCTTCAGTGAACATTGGCATTACCTGAGATAGTCTGGAAGTCCAACAATAAGCACATAGGTCAGGCAATACCAGTCCTCCGTCAAATGGGAGAAAGGGCCATCTTAGGCATTTACCTTTCTGTGAAAGTGCTAGTGTCACCTTGCTCAAATGACTGGAAAAGGAGGGTGGAGGGGAAGGGGAAAAAAGTAGAGATAGGCAAAGATATGGCAAAACACAATAAAGGGGAAAAGTAATCTTTTAAATCTCTATGGACCTGACTAATTACAGAGAGGAAGAGACTGATGTCTACAGTTTAAGTATATCACTTGTAATTTTCTACATTAAGAAAAATACTTGAGTTCATATAGATGTGCTAAAGATTTAAGATCACAAGTGCCTAAGCACAATGTGAGCTATACTGTAAAGTCATCTTAAATGGTAAATGCAGTTAAGAAAAAACTCCCTTCTGCATTAAATAGACAATAAATGAAATTCCACCAAGTTAACCTTTCACCTGTGGATTTCAGGGAAATGGCAAGGCTGTTTCAGAAGACTCAAACAAAGGAGGGGTAAGACTGGAAGAACTGCAGTTTAAATTATTCTGGAAGATAAGATATGCATATAATGAAATACCGTAGAGTGTTCTAATTCCACCATGCACATAGTGTGCCCAGCACAGAAGGAAAGGCCAAGGGTCTTTTAAAACGAGTAAGAAGGAAAGGAAAGATTGAGTAGGCAAACTTGACGTGAGTCCCTGCCAATGATAATGCATCCGATATATTTTTAATTCTGATTGATACCATAAGTACATTTTGTAAATTTAGGAGATTCAGAAATGTACAGTCACTGCTAATAAATTAATTGAATCAGTGAGAAAGTTGTCTACAGTAGATGGTAAATTATACTAAGAGGAATTATGAGCTTCACTACGGAGGCAGGTAGGTTGAATCCTAACTAGTGTCTGCCATATCTGAAGCTCTTTCTGCAAGTATTTGAAAGCTCAAGCTTTACTATCATGAATATTTTTGAAAACTGACTTCTTAAAAAGTAAAATATTCAATGAAGATGAATTTCAAATCTTCTATTTCAAAATGATTGCAATATCCACTGGGTTGGTTGCTCTATTTGTCATCCAGTCAGGGAGCAGAAACGATACCACATAATATATGGAATTTATCACCACAGCACAAATTGTGAATATTCACAATTCAAAGTTTGCAAACTACACCAAGAATGAATCACTGGAGAAATTCTCAAGCTGTTTTAAATAGTGAATACATAGGACGGCTTCACAGTTTGTTCCCGGACAATTTAGGAAGAGAATAATGCATTTCACCTATTTTTGAGTGTTTCTTATAGAAAGCACATTACACTTGTGCGCCATGATCTGCACTTGGCTGCCCATTCAAATTCAGGTGCAATTTAAGATTTAATTTTAACTGATAAAGCTCTAAATGGTTTGGGGCCTGCCTACCTTAGAGATTGCCTCTTGTCTTGAGTGACACCATGATAGTGGACTATGGAGTTCAAATAGGATACTCATCAAGCTGGCCGTGGTCCACAGTCCACAGTTTGAAAACTGCTTTCTGATATGATTTCTTGAATGGCCCAAGAGTTTGGGAGCAACACACCACACTGGCCATAAGCGATACTAGGTTTGGGCGTATCATATCATTGGAGGAGACTGAGAAAATCATGTATGTGACATGTATCTAATATTGAGCAAAGGCGATTAGAAAGGTATATATATATATATATATATATATATATATATATATATATATATATATATATATAAAGTTACATAATCTATCTGCTACATAGGATACTATATGATTTGCTTTCTAAAATAAAATTATATGGGAAGTGGAAGGTTGCTATGAGTGGAAAAAATATTCAAACAAGCCAAGCATCACCAGTAGTATTGTTAATTCCGTAGATGTTTCTGACACTGAAGGAGACTCTAAAGCACATGAATGCGATACTGTGAGTGAATTTCTTAATCCTTAGTGATGCAGGGGAAGTTCAATCTTGGCAGCACCAGCAATATCACAGTTTTTCAGAAGCACTGCATGCACCAGTGCAACCCTTCAAGGTACTAATTCCTCTTCTTCCCCATTCTCCAAGAAGCATGATGTGCAGTGACAATAACATCATCTGCTAAAAAGCAACTCACCTGTATAAAGCTATAATACGGTAAAACAAATTTCATTCAAGTCCTGTTATGCTATATAATGGGTGAAACATCTTCTCACTGATTAACCATAATGGTAGGGTAAGGATGTGAACCCAATTTCAGGAGAGTCAGGATGAGCCTGATTATATGATAAAGGACACATACAAATGGAGCTCTAATCCTTATTTCACAAATCACACTTCAATACTCATATTCATTGTAACCACTTACTTCTATAACTCTGCTGCAGTCAATTTACTTGCATTATCAATAATCTGGTTTAGCCTCTTATCACTCTCTTGCATTCCCTTTAAAGTCTATTAATCTAAATTAGCAGCCTCATCTGTCAATACTCCCCACAACACAGCTTTCAAGATCCATGGGTCCTACACATGCCTATCACAACATGTGGTGTACTTCATACAGTGCACTAAATGCCCCAATAACAACTATGTGGGCGAAACCAGGCAATCACTACACTCTCAGATGAACTCACACAGAAAAATGATGAGAAAAAAAACACTGTATCATCTGTGGGTGAACATTTTACATAAAGTGATTGTTCCATATCTGTCAGGCCTCATCCTCAAAGGAAACCTGCACTCAGCTCCAAATGATGAGCCTGGGAGCTTACATTCATAACTTTCATAGACACTACAAATCGTGGACTCAAGAGACACTGGATTTATGGCTTATTACAATAATCTGTAACCCACTAGCCTCCCTTTTTGTCCTATGACTACTGGGGTGTTAACTGGCCGCTTCACCTTGAACAGTCTCTTTCAACATGTGTTAAGTCCTTATGCCAAACAATCTGTTCCACCTCATATTTAGGTGTTATACTCTGGGTACCTTTCCCAGACCTGCGGAAGAGCTCTGTGTAGCTCAAAAGCTTGTCTCTCTCAACAACAGAAGTTGGTCCAACAAAAGATATTATCTCACCTACCTTATCAGCCTCATTTAGCAATTCAATTTAAGGGTTTATATCACACTTGTACTTATCAATACAGTATTAAGATGATGTCATTCCAAAGACAGACTCCCCACCCTATAATCTCTGCCCCTAGTAGCCTCAAACCAGACCTGAGTTGCACCTTGCCTTATGGATCAATGTCCTAACAGATAAAGCAAAGATGTAGTGCTGTCTGCTATGGACCACCAAATCACACTAGGGCTCAGGATGACCTCTTCCTTATGCACCTATCTACAAAATGTGTGTGTCTGTTTGGGAAACTGTGAGATCATGGGGGACTTCAATTTGAGTGACATATGCTAGAAATCTCATGCTGCCAGTACTAAAACATCCTTGGACTCTCTAAACAGTATAGATGACAATTTCCTAACTCAAGAAGTGTTGCAGACAACGTAAGGGTGTGACACTGCACCCCATATTCTTCACGGTGGCATCTGAGAATCTTCCATATAAATAAATAGCAATAGCAAAGTGTACTCTGGCATTTCTCCCTTTTTGGGCAAGGGTTTGGGGACATAAAATTTGGGAATAGAAGCAGTGTTCATACTGTGCTTTCATACAGTGTTCATACTGGCAGAAAGGCTCTCTCAAAGAGAAAGGTAGAAAATGCTATAGATGTTATTAAGCCATAGTTATTGACTTGCTGGACTCTATAACAGACTATAACAGTTGGCTAATGATTTATGAACATCTATTTATCATGTATTAACTATTAGCAATTTGCACCCTATTATCAACATATGAACATTTAAAAAGTAAGTTCTTGAAAGGCCTTCCTCATCCCCAAACTGTGCCACTGTAGTGCTGTATGTGAAGACAAGCCCCCACTCCTAGTCTAAACTAGGGGAAATTCTCCCCAAAATTCTATACAGATTCAAAACCTAGCTGATAGCATAAACCAGGCTATAGACTACCTGAAACATTTTTTTACTGAATATTCCCTGGTATAATTCAGGCCTAAATGAGTTCGCATAAACCAATTAATGCTACTGGCTAAACAAACCATTTAAGCCTTCTCACAAGTGTTAACTTGGATAAATATAGAACTTATAATTGATAGAGGTATTACATTTATATCTTTAAACCAATATATCCATTGCTATATCCAAATCCAAATATACATGTTAATTGCAGAACTATGTGATAAACTGCAGAACTATGTAAATAAATGAATATATCATGCATCTTTGACTGCATCATCTGCCCTCCTACCAATGCACCACTCACCCCAAGATTTATTCTAACACTCCTATTCCTTGAGCAGCTTCAACCTGATGCCATTTTTAAAAAATTGCCACAAAAATGTTTTCTCCTTCTCCCCATAAATTTGGTTTCTAACCCAAAATTCATTGGGCTTCAAGGCAAGGCTGTTTAAGAGTCAGTCCTGGATCAGTAGCAAGATTTGTATACATAAACATGCTGTGACTTCAAAATTTATTATCTTGAGGTCTTGCAGAGCTAGAAATGGGAGCATCATAGCTTTGGAAGTGAGAGATTCTGTTTTCCAATGGGGTGCACAACCCTTGCATCTAGTCCTAGAGAGGTCCAAGAAAACAGATATTAAAATTATGACATATTTATATCAGGAATATCTATTTTTGTCATTATTAGAACTGGTTGGAAAATATTTTGTTTTGTTTTTCCGCACCCCCCAAAAAAATCAAAAATTGAACTATCTCAGCTAAAAATCTAAATAGTTCATCTTAACACTTGCATAATTTGATTCTAAAACATCACATAAATGCCTTATAAGAGTTGTAGTTCAAATAACTCATGCTCCCTTTCTCCGCAATAGACAGGACACCCTGATCAGACTATATCTCCCATGATGCACCACATCACGGCAGTCACAATGTCATATTGCATCAACGGAGATTAAGTCTGTCTGGGGAACCCAGCCCACAGAGGAGAATGGACTGCAACTCCCATAAGGCACCCAGAGGCCAAAATATTTCAGTTTTCAATGTTTAGTTTTTGGATGAAAAAAAATCACATATTTTTTGCAGAAAGCAGATATGCTTTTACCAAAAAAATTAATTTAGCCAAATGTGGTTCGATGTTCAGCTGTGTGTATGTGTTCTTTCTGTGTTCTCCCTGTACACGGTCCCAGCTCTGCGCAGACAGCCTGTACAGCAAACCTCGAGTGAACCACCAAATGACCACAAGATCCATCAAGGTACGAAGGTACCAGGCCAGGTTTATTGTCGACAAAGCATGATACTCGTATCCCGCAGGCTCTACCGGACCACTAATACATGTATGATATAACAATGGACCAGCTCAGTGAATGGCAGGAGTTTCCATTCCTCCCTAGGCTAGACAAAGACACGCCTCATGAGAGACATCTTTATAGCCCGGTAAAAACAAGTTACATACTGCCCCTCTGACATAGCTAGTTATTGCCCATCACCTTGTACATGTTGGTTCGGTCAAAATACCTTTATTACGTACTTCATCCTGACCTTACTTTTTAGGAAGGGTCAGTGTGTTCCTGTTATCCTTGTGGAATGTTTTTGTACCATCCTTAATATCGGGATGTTCTGGTAGAGGTACCACTTGATAATGGGATGTGTTTGCGTGAGTACTCTGTGCCTAGCACTTCTTAGGAATGCGTATTTCTGCAATATCAGCCCTATTCTTGACAGATTCTGTGAGCAGGTCCTGCCTTTTGCTCACAGCTTGTCTTTGCTTTATATCAGTAAAACTCTGACTACTACTTTATCCCAGGCCTCAGGCCTCATACCAGGCCTCTGATACAAGGGCTTATGTCTCGGGCTCTCTTCCGACTACATGAAAAACCCAATTTTCCATTAAAAAATCAGTTTAAATAGAAAAACTATGGCTATTCCTACTCATTATTCTATTCTTTCTTCCATTGTTAATGGAAATTAGTGTTGCCAGACTAAACTTTTCTTTCTGATATTTCCTGATCTTTGAGTGCTTTATCTCACAATCTGAACTATGTCTTACTACTAGCGATTTGCATTTGTATGTCTACTGCATGCAAAATATTAAACAAATACATCAATAATAATTTAGGCTGCACAGGTAAAAATAAAAGCATATGCACAGGATATGCAAAAGTTAAGGTTGCTGCAGCAACAGTAACGTGGCCATATTGCACAAATATAGTATTTTATATTCCTGTTTTTCTTGGAAAATGTTCATGGAACTATCCACCACCTCCTCAGAAATAAGAAAAAGAGAAAGCAAGGGGAAAACTACATACAAGGGGCTGTCTATTTATTAGATGAAAGGGATGCAGCAGCCAAAAGCAAAGGACCACCTTTAGGCCTTTCAGCCGGAAGATTTAAGGGCTGATTACAAGGAGTAGATGTTCAGAAAGACTCCTATAAAATAATAAACCAAACATATGGAGTTCAGTGATGGCCAGGAATTTAGGAAAAGGGAGAAAATTCTCACCTCTTGGAGCACCAGGAAACAGAATGAAAGATAACCTGATATTTCCAGAACAGGCTCCAGATGAGCTATGTATGTGAGCAAGTTACCGCTTTCATTTGTTTTGCTATGACTAAATAAATATCCAGATGTCTTTTGGACAACAGTTGCTTTTGATTTACCATCACAGTGTAGCTTAACATATATTTCTGTTTATGTTGTTTAATGTGTGCTTTAAAACATACAGGATTTTCAGTGTAGCTTCAGGAAACATATGTTTTGTTTTTCCTGACTTTTTCATCTTGGCTATCCTGCTTTAAATCACATTAACATAGGTTTCATGTTTAAAATTCTTGCAGAAAAGGCTGAATGGAAAGAAGGAAAAATTTCCCATGTTTAATAATGGTATTAACATTTAAATTGCCCCAATAATCTTTGATATTCACACCCAGTTAAAAGCAAAGGGTGTGGGATGGAGGCAATGAGTACACCCCATTGAGGTGAAAGGTGTGGCAGAGGGCTGAGTTTGGGTTGGTAGGGGCCAGTTTGGCAAAGCATGTGCTCATGTCTGTATTTGTTCAGCAAATCACTTAAGACATGCTGCACTTTAAAGGACACATTGAAGTCAATGTGATTTCATCACCCGCTGGATAGAGATGAACGGTTGAATTGGGGCCTCACTGCTGCTATTGTTGGACTTCAGACAGTTATTGGCAAGGCTCGATTAACAGGAGACCAGTACACTTTTTTGTATATTCGGGTGGCTATATCTTGGCTTAGATGTTGAAAAAATAAGTACATTTTACATTAAGAAAAAAACCAAAACCAAAACCAGCTTTAAAAGACCCCAGATGTTATGGATCCATAAGTCGTATTTAACTCGGACCTTTATGTGCATTTTTGTTTGTATTTATCCTTAGCAATTTCTATTTCTTTTTTGTAATTATTTTGAACCCTTTTCAGCCAACTCCCACTGAAAGTCACAGGTTCTCCCATTGCCTTCAGCGACAGTTGTAAGTGCTCAGTACCTTTGAAAACAAGGTCACATCTAATGAGTTTCCTAATGGATTTAGGAGCCTAAATGGGCAGAAAGGTGTGAATTTTGGCTTCTGCTCCTTAATGCATACTCAATGTCTTCCTGTCACCTCAGTCCAATAATTTAAGTCGGCCACTATCTCTCAGTTCCAAGAAGATTTTTAAGTTCCAATGGGCATACATGAGATGAATAGATGTGAGGCACATATGTCATACTCTCAGGCTATCAGTACATCCGAATGAGTGTCAGGGATCACCTCCTTTCCCCCAAGCCCCTTTCATCTTGTCCGTACAGCCTCTATAAGAAGGGCATTACACAGAGGACATCATCCTTTATACATTCTACAGGGGTAGTCAATTATTTTTTGTCAAGGTCCAAATTTCTTGTCAAAGTACAGTCAAGGTCCACACTTCAGAGAAAATAATAAAAAATAAGAACAATAATGATAATAATAAGTAAATAAAAAGATGTGAGGGGCCATTCAAAAGTGGCCGGCAGTCCAGATTTGGCCCACAGTCTGCCTATTCATGAACACTGTCACCCTGTCATCTTGTCTTCTAGAATTACCTGAACCGTTGGTTCTAAATTCTATGCCATTTGTATAGGAGAAAATAGACAAATGAAGGCCCAGCTGGCACCCCTTTTCACATTCCAAATAGAGAGCTCAGTTAAATGCTTAGCACTTAATACTACTTCTAACCCTGAAACATGGTTCAAGGCCAAATTTCCTGTAACTAATTGTAATCTTTCAGAAAAGCTTACCTTCTGGAAGCCACTTTTCTTTAGCTGGAGTGGCTAAATAAATACAATCTGTATGATTTGGCTTCCCAGGCTAAATTATCTCTTTTGGATGCTTTGGATACTGAATCAAACCAGCCTTTTAAAAGAAAATAAACAGGACAGTTCACACTTGTTTGGGCAGAGAAAAGGGTTCACATTAAAATGAGAACGATGGAAAAGCCAGTGTTAAAGGAGGCCTTCGTGCTATCTGATTTTTATTTATGTTACTTGGCAGCTTATTTGAGAACAGAAGCTGTCTGGAGACGTTGCCACTGGGCGGCCATAGACAGAGAAGAAATGAGATTAAGAAACTTTTGTAATAGTTATAGAAAAAGGAGACACATGAAGAAAGCAATGTTCTAATCTCATTTCACACTCTTCACTATTGCTCTCTTCTCAGTTTGATTTTGCTTTTGGCCCCACACTTTGATTTGGCTGAGTGGATCCTTTTCACTGCTTCTAATATGGGGAACTAGGGAGCTAGATTGTGTATTGTGGGCTTAAACTATTGGGGACAGCCAGGAGGGCAAGCAGGGTGGTACACTCCAGTACACAGTACTGGCAAGAGATTTTTTTAGCGAGTACAGGGTACCGGAAAGACTTGGGGAGGCTAGCCCCTGCCCCTCAGAGGGGGGTGGGTGGGTGGAGCTGCATTCTGCTCCTTAAAGGAGCATAACACAGCTAGGGAGGGCATTCATTCTTCATATGGGTTTAACAGCACAGTACATATGCTAACAAACTTAAACAAAGGTTTTGGTTAAGTTTGTTAGCATATGTATTGTGCTGTTAAGTTGGTCAGGAGTCCTCAAGAGGGGAGGGGTGGAGGGGATGGAAGGTGTTTAAACAGTATTTTTGATTCCTGTTGCAGCCTCTGGACTATGAACATATACTGACTGGAGCATTCTAACCAAGGGACTGAGGACTTTAAGGTAATCTGGAGCCTTCACATTTCTTTGATTCTTTGCAGATGGACTTACGAGTTGGATATGGTACAAAGACTGTTCTAGCCTCATTGATTTGTGATTTCCCCCTTGCAATGGACAAAGATCAGATGTCTGCTGATTTTCACACATGAGTCAGCAGCCTTTGATACCTGTGGTTGAGTGGTTGAGCCCTTGCTTGAGTGGTTTTGTTCTTTCCTCTCCAAATGTCAAAGCCTGTTCCCCATTGAACTCAACAGCAAAACTTTTGATTTCAATGGGAACAGCATTTGGCCCCAAGAGATCAGAGAATGTGATTTTGATAAATTGCTTATCTGTCCAGAGACAGTTCTCATGCACGGTCTGCCAGGCTGATTTTGACCATCCCTCCTATATGTCATGCTGAGGAAAATAATAAAACAATTTGGGCTGAAGTTCTATCAAGATGCACATGGCACACACAGTTCTATGCCTCTTTTCCATCAAACCCAGATGGCGCAGCATCTTCACTTTCCTGGTGCCTGGCGGAGAGCAATACTTAGGCCTTGTCTACATTGCCACTTTACAGCGCTGAAACTTTCGCGCTCAGGGGTGTGAAAAAACACCCCCGTGAGTGATGGGCGCTGGTAGCTACTTCCCTCGTGGGGGTAGTTTTTTTACAGCACTGGTGCCGTGACTACACAACCAGGAGAGCTCTCTCCAAGCACTGGTGCCGTGACTACACAACCAGGTTAAAGTGCTGCTGCGGCTAGTGAAGACGTAAGAACATAAGAATGGCCCTACTGGGTCAGACCAAAGGCCCATCTAGCCCAGTATCCTGTCTTCTGACAGTGGCCAGTGCTGGGTGCCCCAGAGGGAATGAACAGAACTGGTAATCATCAAGTGATCCATCCCCTGTCGCTCATTCCCAGCTTCTGGCAAACAGAGGCTAGGGATACCATTCCTGCCCACCCTGGCTAATAGCCATTGATAAACCTATCCTCCATGAACTTATCTAGTTATTTTTTGAACCCTGTTATGGTCTTGGCCTTCACAACTTCCTCTGGCAAGGAGTTCCACAGGCTGACTCTGTGTTGTGTGAAGAAATACTTCCTTTTATTTGTTTTAAACCTGCTCCCTATTAATTTCATTTGGTGACCCCTAGTTCTTGAGTTATGAGAAGTAGTAAACAACACTTCCTTATCTACTTTCTCTACACCAGTCATGATTTTATAGACCTCAGTCATATCTCCCCTTAGCTGTCTGTTTTCCAAGCTGAAAAGTCCTAGTCTTATTAATCTCTCTTCATATGGAAGCCGTTCCATACCCCTAATAATTTTTGTTGCCCTTTTCTGAACCTTTTCCAATTCCAATATATCTTTTTTGAGATGTGGTGACCACATCTTCCCACAGTATTCAACATGTGGGCATACCATGGATTTATATAGAGGCAACATGATATTTTCTGTCCCATTATCTATCCCTTTCTTAATTATTCCTAGCATTCTGTTTGCTTTTTTGACTGTCACTGCACATTGAGTGGATATTTTCAGAGAACTATTCACAATGACTCCAAGATCTCTTTCTTGGATGGTAACAGTTAATTTAGATCCCATCATTTTATATGTATAGTTGGGATTATGCTTTCCAATGTGCATTACTTTGCATTTATCAACATTAAATTTCATCTGCCATTTTATTGCCCAGTCACCTAGTTCTGAGAGATACTTTTATAGCTCTTCGCAGTCTGCCTGAGACCTAACTATCTTTAGTAATTTTGTATCATCTGCAAATTTTGCCACCTCCCTGTTTACCCCTTTTTCCAGATCATTTATGAATATGTTGAATAGGACTGGTCCCAGAACAGACCCCTGGGGGACACCACTATTTACTTCTCTCCATTCTGAAAACTGATCATTTACACCTACCCTTTGTTTCCTATAAGACATACCCTTAGCAGAAGCTTAGTTTGGACATAAGGGGGCACTGATAGTATGTTAAGGGAAAGTGGGGTGATTGTCCTTCCTAGCGTTCGTTCATTTAAGAAGTTTTCCATTTGGGGTGCTGCTGGATCCTCAATACCACCTGGAAGTACAGGTGGCACCAGGGGCCCAAAGCATCATTTTACAACTGCATCTGTTAAACAGTTGTAAAATTTTAGACAGATAAGGGGGGTGTCGGAGGGGACGGGGAGAGCATGGGGGCCCAAGGCTGGGGCCGGGGTGGGGAGGAGTCACATGGAGGGTCATGTGGGGAGGTCACGTGCCACCCCTTGTGTCCCTCCCATGAGTGCAGTACCGGCAAGAAATGATTTCTACATGCCCTGCTCGGGACAGCTATTCATGGGAGAGAATTTTCTGTCATTGTTCTCTTCAGGTTCTTATACTGCAACCATCACTGCAGTATCCAAATGCCTGTTACACATGAAAAATAATATTAATGCTCCTGAATTTCTTTTTTATTTGTATTTTTCAATTTCACCTCTTTGCAATTCACAAGGGATCAAGTTCTCTCTCATTAAGGGAAAAGAACTTGCTAGCTGATAATATTACAGTCATATACATCTTTCACATGACCAGCATAATGTATGAATACCTCCTTGTCATTCTCCCATGACCTTTCTGGCAAACTGGGCGCTTGCCTAGGGAAGCATAATGGCTGGTTTCAAATCCTTTTATTCTTCTCTACATATGTTAGAGCTGTTTATGTGACCCTTGAATGACTGAGTGTTCTGTTCCCTAAGGATTTGAATCAGTGCTGGATGAGATGTGAAAGCAAGCATATTCTTTGAAGATGTCCAGCATTGTTATGATTTTGGAAAAAAGTCACTGGAAATAATAGAGTGCATAACACATCTTTGGATACCCTTATCTCAAATAACACATTTCTTGGAAGACAACACAGACATCCATATCAAGATAAACTTCAGTGGCTCCTCCGCTCTTGTCTGGCATGATGGCTACTATCAAACTGTGGCAAAGCAAAGACCCATAAGCTGTCATGGAGTGACTTAGAAAGACCTGTATCCTTGCAGGCTTATACAAGTACTGTACCAGGGAAGACAAGGCAACAAAGCAACCCGTATTATGAAGCACCTTCACATGGTATTCCTGTGACAGATGTGAGACCTAGGAAGTGCAAAGAGTTCAAATGAGTGGACTGAAATATGCTAGACAAGCAAGGACTTCTGAGACAATATGTGTGAAATGGTTTCCCTGGGGAATCCCTGGAGGATGGGTAATACCACAACACCAGTTATGCAAAAACCCTCAGCCATTTGAAGCTGCACCCTGGGGAGAGAGCCATCAACTGGTGATTACCTTTTCCTGTATACTGGAGATCAAAGCCCCAGGCTATATAAAGAATTGACTGATCTCCCCATCCTTGGCACTGGTTCCTGATCTAAAAACTGATATGAATTTGTAACCACAGGGAAAACCCAGTTGTGGAGTTTGAAGGACTGACATGTGCCAGAGCCCTATGCTGGAGTTGGGGTTGATCTCTGGTAAGCTTTTTAGCATGTGTGTATGTTCTTTTATTGTTTTCATATGATTTCTCTGTAATGCTTTACCTTAAGAACAAATGTGGTTGCTTAACAGGAGCTGGGTGGTAACTTCTAACTGCTGGCAATACACTGTTCCTAGCCCGCAGAGAGAAAGGAAAGCAAGGGCTTTTGGGCAGAGCGGCTTGCTGGAGATATTGCAGTCTATGGCAGGGAGCTGTGCAGCTTTAAATCACTGATCATAAGGGAGGGAGATGCAGGTGTCCACTCGTGAGAGGTGACCATTGAAAACCAGAAAACTTTAGGTGGGTGCCCTTGAGGGACCACAGTGGGGAAATATAGGTGAAATTACCCTGAAAGGGTGACACTTTGTTCTTTGGTCTTCTAGAGACTGATCTTGCTAAATCAATACTTTCTTCTTTTGGCATTCTTCTGCCCTTTCTTTTTCTCTTTGAGCCAAATTCTATCTTGATTTACACTTGTGCAGCATTGTGAAGTCAATGGAATTGCATAAGTAGAGATGAAGGAAGAAATCGGTCTATTTTATACTAATGCATGGTCATGGTCTGACACTTTGTTTTAGATTACTCCGTGGATTGCCACTAGGGACAAGGAAGGAAGGAGAAAAGACCACTGTTGTTTTTTATCCTGGCAAAATTGGGAATCCTTGAGCTCAGGCAGACAGTGCAGAGCTAGCACCACTGTCAGTAATCGGCCGTAAAGAGCACAAAAGAGGCAGCATAAGGGTGGTCCAGTCCAGCCAATCCCTGCACCAGTCAGAAGAGCTGGATAGCTCTAAGGGAAAGCACAATTCTAAATGAAGTGTACAGGGGGAAGACTGTTCTGCCCCCATTGTTTGCTGAGACACTAAAGAAAAGAGCGGATATGCTCCATAATGGGTGTGAGATGGTTATGACAACAGTGGCATACATTCAACACAGGTATGTACTGGGCCTGAACTTTTAATCCCTGTGTACTCAAACCTCCTGGGGTGTATGGGAGAGGTAGTACCTTTGAGTGGTTCAAACTGCCACACTCCTTGAGTGGTTCTTTTCCTCTCTGGTCCTCACTGTACACCCAGCTCTCATCTGTGGCTCCAAGAAGCTGTAAGTATGCGACAGCAGCCACACCCCAGTAAGCTGCCTTGGCATGCGGGCTAAACTAGGTGAGGATAACCAGAAGTGTGGAAACTGACAGTGATTTAGGGATTGCCCTCCCAAGCATACAAAGACTGTTCTGGTAGCCAAGGCGAAAGAGATCATACATTGGTCCAACGGCTTGAAAAGCAGTGCAGCAACGTATTGTGGAAGGTGAAAGGCATGATGGGGCACTACAGGAGTCATGGCTATCCACTGCAGCTAAAGGAGCCTCCTGTTGTAACAGTCTTTGTGCCATTGGGCCAAACTTCAGCAGCCCGAGAGAATAGGATTGTCCCAGTGCAACAACTCTTTAATGAACTTCACACACATGTCACTCATGCACATCTCTCTTCAAAAGTCCTGTGGCGATGGGGGAGTGGCAAAGCTACAGGTAAAGATGATTACTGGCAGTCATAGCCACAAGCCCTCACACAGGCAGCCTGGGACATTGGTTGCCCATCCCTGACCCTAGGGCAGCAGGGAAACTCAGCAACACCCCAGGAGACAGAGTATTCCACACTGCCGGTTGCACTTTGTAAGGGAAGGGGCTAGAAAAGGTGCCTCAAACACTGCCTGCCCAAACCTCCTACTCAAGTCAATGGGACTTTTGGATTCTCAAGGAATGCAGGATTGGACTCACTGGTTCATTCGTTTTCTAATTATTCAAAACGAGCCCTGTTCAGACATGATCACTGTTTTCATCTCAGATGCACCAAAAGTTAATTTCTGAAAACAAATTGTCACTAGAAAAAAACTGCATTTGGAAAGATATCTTAACATTTTGTTCTTTCAGCCCCTTTTATCATGGTTGCTGTCTCTGGAGGTGTCATAAATATAAAGGGAAGGGTAAACCCCTTTAAAATCCCTCCTGGCCAGAGGAAATCTCCTCTCAACTGTAAAGGGTTAAGAAGCTAAAGGTAACCTCGCTGGCACCTGACCAAAATGACCAATGAGGAGACAAGATACTTCAAAAGCTGGGAGGAGGGAGAGAAACAAAGGGTATGTGTGTCTGTCTATATTTTGTCTTTGCCGGGGATAGACCAGGAATGAAGCCTTAGAACTTTTAGTAAGTAATCTAGCTAGGTACGTGTTAGATTATGACTTCTTTAAATGGCTGAGAAAAGAATTGTGCTGAATAGAATAACTATTTCTGTCTGTGTATCTTTTTTGTAACTTAAGGTTCTTGCCTAGAGGGGTTCTCTATGTTTTGAATCTAATTACCCTGTAAGGTATCTACCATCCTGACTTTACAGGGGGGATTTTTTATTTATTTCTCTTTACTTCTATTTCTATTAAAAGTCTTTTTTGTAAGAAAACTGAATGCTTTTTCATTGTTCTCAGATCCAAGGGTTTGGGTCTGTGGTCACCTATGCAAATTGGTGAAGCTTTTTATCCAACATTTCCCTGGAAAGGGGGGGTGCAAGTGTTGGGAGGATTGTTCATTGTTCTTAAGATCCAAGGGTCTGGGTCTGTAGTCACCTAGGCAAATTGGTGAGGCTTTTTACCAAACCTTGTCCAGGAAGTGGGGTGCAAGGTTTTGGGAAGTATTTTGGGGGGAAAGACGTGTCCAAACAGCTCTTCCCCAGTAACCAGTATTTGTTTGGTGGTGGTAGCGGCCAATCCAAGGACAAAAGGGTGGAATATTTTGTACCTTGGGGATGTTTTGACCTAACCTGGTAAAGATAAGCTTAGGAGGTTTTTTCATGCAGGTCCCCACATCTGTACCCTAGAGTTCAGAGTGGGGGAGGAACCTTGACAGGAGGATTCTCTGCACCTTGAAGTCTTTAAACCACGATTTGAGGACTTCAGTAGCTCAGACATAAGTTAGGGGTTTGTTACAGGAGTCGGTGGGTGAGATTCCGTGGCCTGCGTTGTGCAGGAGGTCAGACTAGATGATCATAATGGTCCCTTCTGACCTTAAAGTCTATGATTCTTTATAGAATGATCTGCATTAGAATAATCAGGGGATGCAATCTCCCCCACCGATAGCCAGATAGGTGGTCCTTTTATGAATTTTTATTTAATGCATATTCTGTTTTTTCCACGACGTTCTTAATATGTAAATAGAGGCATTTAGTGCACGGAGACAAGAATCAGTGACAAGTACAAAAAGACTAACAACAGTAAAACTCCTTTATAACAAGCCAAAGAAACCACTCAGCATAATGTCCACACTGATGTCAGCTTCAAAACATCCTCCATTCTGATGAGGAAACGGGCAATTAGACAAGTTATCCCAAAGCAATGTCAAAAGCATACAAATTGAAGTGGCTATAAAACTCAAACCCACCAGACTCCTACAAACATGTAAGTTAATACCATTGAAAAGCAATGTAATCAGGTGTCATTTATCTGAATAAAGAAAAGGAGTACTTGTGGCACCTTAGAGACTAACCAATTTATTTGATCATGAGCATTCGTGAGCTACAGCTCACTTCATCCGATGCAGTGAGCTGTAGCTCACGAAAGCTTATGCTCAAATAAACTTGTTAGTCTCTAAGGTGCCACAAGTACTCCTTTTCTTTTTGAGAATACAGACTAACACGGCTGCTACTCTGAAACCTGTCATTTATCTGAATAATATCAGCTAAGACACAACAACAATGAAATGAGCTGTAGCTCACGAAAGCTTATGCTCTAATAAATTGGTTAGTCTCAAAGGTGCCACAAGTACTCCTTTACTTGCAACAAAGCCCGTTGCCAACTGTGTCCACATATCTATTCAGGGGACACTATCATAGGGCCTAATCACATCAGCCACACTATCAGAGGCTCGTTCACCGGCACATCTACCAATGTGATATATGCCATCATGTGCCAGCAATGCCCCTCTGCCATGTACATTGGCCAAACTGGACAGTCTCTACGTAAAAGAATAAATGGACACAAATCAGATGTCAAGAATTATAACATTTATAAACCAGTCGGAGAACACTTCAATCTCTCTGGTCACTCGATTTCTGACCTAAAAGTGGCTATTCTTCAAAAAAAAAAAAAAGACTTCAGAAACAGACTCCAAGAAGAGACTGCTGAATTGGAATTAATTTGCAAATTGGATACAATTAACTTAGGCTTGAATAGAGACTGGGAGTGGTTGAGTCACTACACAAAGTAAAACTATTTTCCCTTGTTTATTTCCCCCCCCCCCCACTGTTCCTCAGATGTTCTTGTTAACTGCTGGAAATGGCCCATCTTGATTATCACTACAAAGGGTTTTCTCCCCCCCTCCCCCACTCTCCTGCTGGTAATAGCTCATCTTAAGTGATCACTCTCTTACAGTGTGCATGATAAACACCCATTTATTCATGTTCTGTGTGTATATAAATCTCCTCACTGTGTTTTCCACTGAATGCATCCGATGAAGTGAGCTGTAGCTCACAAAAGCTTATGCTCAAATAAATTGGTTAGTCTCTAAGGTGCCACAAGTCCTCCTTTTCTTTTTAAGACACAACAGAGATCTATGCATATCAAAGACCATTTGTGTAATGAGGCAATAGCCACCATTTGAGCCATTAAGCATGCGAAACAAAGTCAGCTATTTAAATAGCCCTACAGGTAAGCTTGGAAATCAAAAACCACAAAGACCCTGAATCTGCTGTATTTGCTCAGGCTAAACTCCATTGGGTTAGTAAGGAGTGCAGATGGGTCTAAAGAGCAAAGAGCTATTTATCCAAAATATCACAGATTTTAAATCACATCAAAGTTTGCCTCAGTCTCGAAGGTTTCAGAAATTTTCTTTATTATTTGCTCTAAAAGTTTCACCGCCATATGCTTACAGAATAACGCTCGACACGGGCCCAATCCTGCATGGCACTGAATACCCTCACAGCATTTGTAGTCAATGGGGAATGAAACCAATCAGGAGGTGCTCAGCATCTTTCCACACCCACTCATATTCATTTGCTGAATTAGATAGATGTGTGCCAGTTCAAGTGTTTCCCCCCTGAACTTTTGATGGGTGCCATGTTCTGAGTGCTAGATTCTGACTAGTAATGAAGCAGGATACATTTTGTTGAATGAACAAATGCAAGGAGAGTCTGAACAGTTTGAATCTTTCCTAGATCTCTCTTTTTGAGCTCCCACCCCCTGACCCGGTGTCCTGTTTATAGCTTTCTGACTAGGCCTCAAGAAGACAACACCATATTGCTGCGAAAGTATGTTGGCCAATGCTGTCAAGCAACTCAGTGAAGAGTTGAAAGTTCACGTCAGTAGTTCCAGGCTCTACTCAGTCCACTAGGCTATGCTGCCTCTCTTGTATGTGCATGGCATATTAATCCAATCTTTCACTTTAAATTATCCAGAAAATATTTTCCAAAGCAAGCATCTGGATCTGAATTTTTCCTCCCAGGGAAATAAAAATCCTTTGGTGTTAAGATATAGGGCCAAACTTTGAGATATAGCAGTGCAAAGGTGGAGTAGACTGAGCCTTGTATATCCAGGGTGATTTCTTTCTTAACAGATTGTTAGCTAAGAGATCTGGGCCAACTTCTACTGCTGTTTGCTTGCGTATTCATGGCTGTTTCCCCCCCCCCCCTCAGATAATTATCCAGCCTGCCCAAGTTATTCATCCTCTCTAGCCAGTTGATAAACTGTTTGCTTTGAAAATGATAGTGACAATCATGATCATGTGATTTCTGTATTTTCTGTCCTGGTCTCACAGGTTTACTTTTTAGGGTGGTTGCCTTATTAATTTATTTGATTTTAGTCTTAAGCATTGTCACAAATACTTTCTGAGAACAGTGAAGAGGTGGGACATACATTTCCAAAAATAGCTTAGAAAAAGACAGAACCTTGTTGACAGGTCATAATTACTCACAGTCAGCGCTCTCAGTCTCTGGAGGAAATAGGTTCCTTGAATTTCTTCGTAGCGACCTTTCTTCCCAACTGTGAATAAACGTTGACAAGTTCTAAGCTACACTGTGCCTCTTTGGCATACTCCTGACTAGAGGGCAGTACCGAGCACCACCAACTCAAGGGGAACCTGGGGAAGGATTGTAGCCCAGGGAGTTGCACTTTTTCTCTGTGCTCCCAGTTATGCAGATTGCATCATCCTTATGGATAGTGCAGCCTGCTCCTATTGGTACATCAGGCCAACTCACCCTCCCCTTTGTTATCTGGGCCAGGTGCAGGCTTGAGGATTTACAAAAACAAAAGAACCCCAAGAAAAGTCTCTGAATAAGGGACCCCTGGGGCAAGAGACAATAATCTTTAACTGTAAAAGAAAGAGGGGAGGGAAGGGAACAAAATTTGATCCATTATGGAAGAGACATTCTGCCAGCGGGGCCATCTCAGAAAAGGGGGCTCCCAGCTTTCTGGTGTGGCCAAGCTCTGTAAGAACTAACCATTGGGTGGGAAATACCTTATTAAGCAGGGAAGTTACTTGTTTATAAGTATAGGCTATAGATTATGGTTTAGGTTTTTCTTTTACTTGTAACTTTTCTGGCTGGCCTTATTGGTAGACCACCTGGGCGACCACCCAGGGGTGCCAGAGTCAAGAGGGCACCCTGCAGCAGCACAGAGGTGCATACTGCTGATGTAGAGTCAGAAACTGCTCCCAGCTGGCAGGGGAGTGCTGCTTGGGAGGGCGCCCAGATTTCTCCCTGCTTCCTCCTGTTGGAGGAACGTGGGGGGGGTGAGTTGTGATACACAGACACTGCTTTCCCCCACAATGTTCCTCCGCCCCTCTTGGGGGCTGTAAGGGTTGGAAGCGAGGAGCAACACCAAGCACTCCATGCATCCAGGTCACTTTTCCCACTTGGGCTGTGCTGTGAGGTGAGCATCAGGAGCTGCTGCTCTCTGCCCTCCTCTTACACATCTCAGGTGGGGAAACTGACCTGGATGCAGGGAACCCTGACATTGCTCCTTGCTCCCCCCCATCACAACCCCCTAGGGGTGCACAGATGAGCAGTGTTGGGTGGTGGGGGAGTGAGCAGCTATGCCAGCGGCTCTGTGCATCCAGGTCAGTTTCCCCACATGGGTGTCCCTGGGTGGTCACCCAGATGGCCCACCAATACGGTCAGGAAGAAGATTGCAGGAGTTAGGGGCACAGGAGGGGTGGGGAGCATGGGGAGCCCACAGGGACCAGAAGCCAGGGCAATGGGGGGCACTGTGCCCATGGGGGCCAGGGGCACTAAAATACAAGTTTTCCCAGGCGCCATTTTCCCTAAAGCCAGCCCTTAACCTTATGTTTCCAAATCCTTATACTTACTTTTATTTGAAGCTCTATCTTAAGTTCTGTCATATAAACTCCAACTTGGTTTTGCTATAGACCAAGGGTCAGCAACCTTTGGCACGTGGTCCATCAGGGAAAGCCGCTGGCGGGCTGGGCCGGTTTATTTACCTGCAGTGTCCACAAGTTCAGACGATTGTAGCTCCCACTGACTGCGGTTCGCCGCTCCAGGCCAATGGGGGCTGGAGGAAACAGCGGCCAGCACATCCCTCGGCCCGCGTCGCTTCCCACAGCCCCCATTGGCCTGGAACGGTGAACCACGACCAGTGGGAGCTGCGATTGGCCAAACCTGCGGACGCTGCATGTAAACAAACCGTCCCGGCCTGCCAGCAGATTTCCCTGACAGGCCACATGTCAAAGGTTGCCGATCCCTGCTCCAGACACATCTAAATTCCTAGTGCTAGAGAGACCGATGAACTGAGATGAAGCCAGTAAACTGGAGTGCACAGCTTCTATGAAGGCAGCGGATCAGTGTACATTGCAGGTGTCCTGAGGACAAGGGACTGGACACTCAAGTGTAACAAAGTGGGTGTGTAAATTGTTAGCCTGCAGAGGAAAAGATGGGGCAGAGCCCAGGACAGGGTGCAGGTGTTGCCAGCAGCTGGTTGCTGGGAGGAGCTTCCTTTAGTGGGCACAGACAGGGCTCTCTGCCACTGTGAGCAGATTCACCCCCGACACCTCGGGTAACCCTGAAAAGTGTCACCACCCCCGGGCACAAGAGTTTTACAATCTTATTCCAATTCTTTTTAATGACAATGTTAACTGTTTATATCTTTCGATCAGCTTTCACAGTCCTTTAATTGCATTGAAGGCTAAATTCTCCAAGAATCAGAGATAGGTTTCCAACAGCAGAAACCAACTAGGTTTTAAATTTCTGTACCCATTGCTGCAGGCATGTAATCCCATTCCACCTATCTGAAGGTCTCCAAGTCACCAAAAAATGCACTATTTGGAGGGGTTTTATAAAGAAAGCACTGCAAAAATCTATGGGCTGTGTTAGCTGGTGAATATTCTAGGCCATATGTCCCCTAGTAAAGCCAGTTTTTATGGGTGAATTAGATCCTTTCTTGGTAGTCTGGTATTTAAAATTTTGCTCATTGGGGCATCCTCATTTGGTTTCTTTTCCAAAATGTGAAGATCCATATTCAGTAACAAGATATTTATGAACCAGATATCAGAAAATGCCATTTTTCATTAATAAAGAAATAACAGCAGTTCTTAGCCAGTTTGGAAGAGATTTGGTTTCAAGCATTCAGTAAGATAAGATATAAGATGTGTCTTTAAATATCTTATATTTAGTTGAGAACCCATCTGATCTTTTTGCCTGCCTTAAGCTCAAAGATGTGATTTCTTCCATTTCTGATATCAAAATGTCTGCCTCTAGTCTCTGTACTTTCAGTTCTGAGAGTGTGTGTGTGAGAGAGAGAGAGAGGATTTAAAGGCACAGTGTATCTAATACTCCAAGATCTAAATCGCTTCTTGACTCCTTTTCCCATTAACATGGGGTCAGAAGTGTCACAATTCTTTGTTACTCCTTCCAGTCCATGGCATGGGTTTATAGGTCCTTTTCTGTTCAAACTTCTTGTGCCAGAATCTTTAGATCTTATTCTCGGTCTTCCGTGTCCTTCCTTGCTGTCCTCTTCCTCCCAGGCTTTCTTTGCTGTTTGTTCTTTTCCCAGTCTTATCACATGTCCAGCCTAGTTCAAATGTGTGCTCTCAAGCTTATGAATCACTGAGCACGTCAAACTCACCTTCTCCTTAAATTCTTCCATGTGCACTCTGTGTACCCTCTGCTTGCCTGCCATTCTCCACGTTATATTATTTTCTACTATCTGCATCTTCTTTTCTTCCATCTCCAAAAGACCCAGTTTTTCTAAACCATAAATCAGGCAAGGACAAACACGTGCAGCATACACTTTTCAGTATGTTACTTAACTGGAGGTCGCAGAATACTCCTGAAACCTGTTTACTGCCATGCAGACACAATGGGTTCTTCTTTTCAGTTATCTAGATCTCTCTGTAATGGCTCTGAGTTTACTTCTCAAGTACAAAAATTCTTTCTTCTGCTTCAGCTTCTCTCCTGAAAATTTAATCCATAGATCTTTTCCCACCTTCACTGCTTGCATAACTTCAGTTTTCTTTGTGTTTACCTGTAAACCATGGTCTCCAAGCACAGATGCCCACTCTGATACCACATTTAACAATTCCTCTTTGCTGTCATCAGTATATGTTAGTTTTCTCTATGAATGGTTTATATGTTGTTGTGGGCCAGGATTGTATGCAACTGCTCCAGAACAGGAGAGGGGATGTAAACCTGGGACATGCTAATTTCAAAGGAGCAATGGACCAGACAAGAATGGACGTTCTGAACATACAATGATAGGATGTTTTCCTGGGAATCCCTAGAAGAGGTGAATGAAAATAGTCCCTCCTCCGCTTATGCCAAACCCCAGCCTTTTCAAGTTATGCCCTGAGGAGAAAAACATTGTCTGCGGATTACCTGTGCTGGGAATCTGAAAGTCAAAGGCCAAAGCTGTATAAAGGGAAGACTGAACTGTTGCTTGGAAAGGTGTATGGTTTTTCAAGATTAATAAATTCTACACTGTAGCTGTGCTCTCAATTTATCATGCTTTCAAGCTTCTGACTCACTGTAGATATTGTGTCTATTAGTATTCTTTCCTTTCCTAAAGCCATGTTGTTCCCTCCTTTATTTTCCTCCACCTTGTATCTCAACCTTGCCTCAAGTCTCAAACTTTGAGAGGCTACATTAAAAGGGTGATGCCCCGGTATGTGTTTGGATCATTTCCATCATCCTTACCCTTCCAAAGAGGCACAATCAATCCCGTTCTCCAGTCATATGGTATTCTCACTTAATGCCAGTAAACACATGTATGAAGCCACTGCCTTGATCATATCAGCAGTTATCTCATCTTCACCAGCTGCTTTACCATTCTTCATCTTGTTCAGCTTTAGTAAAATTTTGATTTGAAGGATCAGAAATGTTCAGCTCACATTCATAATGATTCATTTTTCTCAATCTGTGCCTCCCTATGAGATATGAATGGTTTGACATTTTGTGGTATGTAGTGATTATTCCCTGTGTCCTAGCCAAATCTGCTACTGGAAAAATCATTCTTGCTGTAATTTATAATGCAACTGTTGAATTAAAAAAGTGAATTTATAAAAGAGTTTATAACACTGAGCGATAATGTACAGATAATTTTGATTTGTGTGCTGTACTAATTTTTAGCGTGTCCTTCAGTCAGACGTTTCCCCCAAGCTCGTAAGTTAAGAGACATGCTTTTCTCTTTACCTCCCACTGCTTCTTTTTTCACTCAGTTGACTTACTCCTCATTAAATTTATCCATTCTCGAACCACGTGTGCTCAACCCCTGGAGGGCAACAAACATCTTTCTGACCTTTGAGTCAAGAAAGCAGCTGATCCTCAATTTTATGAGCCAATGGAGAAACGTAGAGGATCCTGCTAATGTCTCTTCAAGCTCTACTTTCAAATGGTTTAATAGCTTATTTTTCTCTCTGAAGAAATGTTTCTTATTGTTATAAATGAGTAAGTCAATCAAGCCACCTCCTTAACAACAGGTTTTTTTAAATTGAAAGTATGTTGTACCATATATAGTTGTTGTAGATGAGCACAGCTGGAGATACATGGTCACAGTGATAGCCATGGACTCAGACAAGCAATATTAGAAATCTGTCAGGCAAGATACCAATAAGATGAGCACTTCTTACAGATAACCAGTTTACATAGTCAGAAATCATTTGGCAGTTGTAAACCAGGGATCTTCTTTATTATTGCTAAAACAATGAGGAATACTTATGGCACCTTGTTATTATCATCTCAGTGTGCATGATGCACACAGATAGCAGAAACATGGAATGAAATCTTGGCTACATTGAAGTCAAAAGGAATTTTGTCTTCAGTAGGGCCAGGATTTCACCCATAGTGCCTCTCTGAAAGAGATTACAATATATGTTGAACGTGTCAAGCCAGGGTGCTGGGGAAATTACATCAGAAAAGTGGAGATGGGGGGAGGAATATACAAAAGCAGGTTATGGCATTATGATTTTAGCACAGCACACACATCATAGACTCACGGAAGGGACCACTAGATAATCTTGTCTGACCTCCTGTATATCACAGGACATTAAATTTCAGCCAGTTACCCCTGTACTGAGCCCAATAATGAGTTTCACTAAAGCATCTATTCCAGAAAGGGATCTAGTCTTGATATGAAGACATCAAGGAATCGAGAATGCAGTACTTCCTTTGGTAGTTTGTTCCAATGGTTAATCACCCTCACTGTTAAAAGATGGTGCCTAATTGCAAATTAGAATTTGTTTGACTTCAGCTTCCAGCCACTGGTTCTTGTTATGCCTTTTTCAATTAGATTACAGAGCTTTTTAGTACTCAGTAGTTTGTCACCAGTAAGGTACTTATACATCATAATCAAGTCACTTTTTCATGTTCTTTTTGATAAGATAAACCGACCAAATTCTTTAAGCTTCTCACTGCAAGACATATTCTTCAGCACTCAGATCATTTTTATGGTTCTTTTTTAAACCCTTCCAGTTTCTCAACATCCTTTTGAAAAGTAGATACCAGAACTGGACACAGTATTCCAGTATTGGTCACACCAGTGCTGTTTATAGAGGTAAAATCAGCTCCCTCCTTCTACTCATGACTCCCACGTTTATATATATCCCAGGATCACAATAACCTTTTTTGCCACAGTTTCACATTGGGTACGCAAGTTCAGTTGCTTCTCAGTTATGACCCCTAAGTCCTTTTCAGAGTCACTGCATCCAGGATACAATCTCCCATTCTGTGGGTATGACTTTGCATTCCTTGTTCCTCGGTATATGACCTGCACCACTCCAGATCATCTTAGTTCCTTTCCCCCAACCCTACTTAGTAGAGGGGCATGGTTTATTGCAGAGGGAATGAAAGAAAAGATGGGGTTTGAAAGAGAGGGAGATTGTGAAGCGTGCAGGATCAGGGAGCCTATTACAAGCACATGTGGCAGCAAGTTGTTGGATTGCTTCCTTGTTTTCTTCCACTTGAATAGCTAATGTATTTGGCTTTGGCAATTTATGTTCTTTGCCAGTGGTGAGATCTTTAGTTTCCCCTTCTTTCAAAACAGATAGCATTGCATTTCTTTGTCAGGACCTCAGTTGCCCCAATGCTCTTAATTTTTGCTGGTGTTCAATTTCAGTGCTACAAGCAGTATTCAATTTTTTCAACCAAAATTCATCAGCTTTACATTTAAGTCCTGTAAGCACCATCTTAGGTCAGTGGTAATATTCTCATTGTCCAATCCAGTCAAAATAGGCTGTAGAAATGACTTTGGCCCAGTTCAGTCACTGTCTTCTCTGACGCAAAGATAATTTTGTTTCATAAAGCTCCATTGCGTATACCAGTAACTCCAGTGGAGTCTCTTGGGGTTCTTGAACTGCTTTAGTTAATTGCTAATAATCAGTGGCATTTTTTTCAGAATAACATGTTCCTAAGTTCTGTCTTAGTCTGAGCAAGAGGCTGTCCATAAATTACATAATGTTATGGGGGGGCATGGATCGGTCCTTAATTTTTTGTGTTTGTTTCACTGTTACAAAGTGTTACAAGGTTCACCAAAAAAAGTGTTATGTAATTTATGAACACCTCTCAATATAAGATCACTCTTGCCCTCCAGATAATTTTGGAGTTTTAACCCTGGGCTGACTGCACTAATCACATCTATAATTTCTGGTTCTGGATAACCCTTCTTTCATCCAGTTTCAGAGTACTAAAACTTAATTTATCCTTTTGTGTGGAATCACCAATCTGCCCTGTAATTCTGAAATCTTTCCTAAATACTGCTAGCAGGTTTTGATGGCTCTGAGGCTGTGTTCCTTATTACTTTCACATTTAATAGGCTGCACTGATTCAGTTTTCATCAGCTTAACTCCAAGCTGCTGTTGTCTTTGTTGCTGCAGCACTACCGGTTCCACGTTCTCACAAACTAGTAAAGCTTCTTTCCATTCCCAAGTCTTTTTTTTTTAATCTGGTTCTCCTGTCCCTTTCTGAATCAGATGGCAAAGGGGCCATCAAGGGCTCGTTCACCTGCACATCTACCAATGTGATATATGCCATCATGTGCTAGCAATGCCCCTCTGCCATGTACATTGGCCAAACTGGACAGTCTCTACGCAAAAGAATAAATGGACACAAATCTGACATCAGGAATCATAACATTCAAAAACCAGTAGAAGAACACTTCAACCTCTCTGGTCACTCAGTAACAGACTTAAAAGTGGCAATTCTGCAACAAAAAACCTTAAAAAAACAGACTCCAACAAGAAACTGCTGAACTGGAATTAATTTGCAAACTGGATACCATTAACTTAGGCTTGAATAAAGACTGGGAGTGGCTGGGTCATTACACAAATTGAACCTATTTTCCCATGTTAAGTATCCCCCTACTGTTACTCACACCTTCTTGTCAACTGTCTGAAATGGGCCATCTTGATTATTACTACAAAAGTTTTTTTTCTCCTGCTGGTAATAGCTCATCTTAATTAATTAGCCTCTTAGAGCTGGTATGGCAACTTCCAACTTTTCACATTCTCTGTATTTATATATATCTTCCTACTGTATGTTCCATTCTATGCATCTGATGAAGTGGGCTGTAGCCCACGAAAGCTTAAGCTCAAATAAATTTGTTAGTCTCTAAGGTGCCACAAGTACTCCTTGTTCGTTTTACACTCTAAATGCTGCATCAACCCTCGGAGGCTTTTTTTTGCTCCTTATATTTGTTTGATCATCCTCTGCGATTTGCAGCCGTTTAGTCATGGCAAGGAGCTCCTGCTCTACTAAGAGACACAGACAGGGTTCAGTCTCCAGCAGCAAGTTTTCAGTCACCACCATTTTGTGGCCTGCACAGCTGCACTCTTTCAAAAGGGCCCAAGAATAAAATAATCTGACTGGAGCACCCAAATTTGTTACATCCTTAATCACAAGACTCAGCTTTTCACAGAGAACATTGTTGATTGTGGGATTCAAACCTTTTGCTTTAGGAGCTTCTTGCAGGCCAAGCCCTGCTCAGCCTCCTCTTGCAGCAGCAGCAGCAGCAGATGCTCTGTGCACACTAGCCACTGGAGAAGCTCACTATTCTTAAAGGGACAGCTTCCTCTTCTCTTTAATACATACAGTAATAGAAAAATAGTCAAATTATTACTAAAAATAAACACAGGAATCTGTTTAAAAAATCCACTCCAGGGACCTCACATGAGATGACACAAAGGTACTTCTTGTGGGCGGGGTCTTTCTTTTCTGAAAAGCAATGGATTGGGTTTATAATTGAATCTTGAGATTCAAAAGCCATTCTAATGCTTCTGGGGTAGCTAGGTGGATCCCCGTTGTGCCACCACTATAAGTGTGAATGGGGCAGTTGTCTGTGATGTGTCGCATGGTTTCTACATCACCACAGTCACAATTTGGCAATTCTTTGGTTTTCCATTTGTGCAGGAGATATTCACATCTTCCAAGTGCTGGCCTAATGCACTTGAGTGCAATCCACTGCCTACAGGGAAGGCAGAATCCTGGGATTTCTTTCATTGATCTTCAATCAGGTTTTGTTTGGGAGGTCACAAGTGGCCCATGACTTGAGCCAGCAAGTGTTGGCATCCTTTCCATTTCCCTGTAGCATTGACACAAGGATCAGAAAGGCTTCCTGAATACAGGTTGGGAGAGCGGTAGTGAATTAAGGTCTAGATATATTGGCAGGTTTGGAGCAGCAAGGATCATGTTGTAGTCCCAGACCACAGCAGAATCTTGCCTGATGTTGGCTGGCATAATGCCTGCCCAAAGTGGGAGCCTCAGTATTGGCATTGATTTGAGAAAGCCACTAACAATCCTGAACACAGCATTAATCTCAGTGTCAAGGTAGAGATGAGTGTTTCTGAAGCTTTGGGTTTCAGTCGGCACATGGGAGCTGGCAATGCAATCACCAAACTTTGCAGTATGTTTCAAGTGTTTGGAGGTTGTTGTTCACCTTTTCTGTGGCTGTTAGAGAGGATGCTCTGTGTTGCTAGAACAATGTCATCTGCAAGAGTGAATTTTCAGGATGATGTGACCAGAATGTTGCTGATATAGAGACTGAACAGTACAGGTGCTAAAATGGATCTCCATGATTTGCTGGCAGATTCACCAAGGTGTACAGTGAATCTTCTGTTACTCAGCATCTCAGTGATGAGTCTGATTGTTGATTGGCATAGGAGAATGAATGATAACTTCATCAGAAAACCTATGCGCCATACAATATCTTATGTAGACAAAAGGTCAATGAATTCTGCTGCTGTTTTTAATTATTGCTGGTAGCCAGATTCTATGTAGCTAGCTAAGGCCAGCACCTGGTCACAGCAGTTATGAACAGTTCTAAATCCAGCCTGCTCCTTGGGAACTAGTTCCTCCAGTAGCGGCTGAAACCTTTGAAGTAGGAGCATCTCCAGCAGTTTGTAGCAACTGCTAAGGAGGGAAATGGGCCTGCAGCCTTTGGGGTGTGACAGGGTTGGGCCAGATGGCTACAGGAGAGTGATAGAAGGCAGATATATTAGCCCCAGGTTAAGTAGGTCCCTTTCCCCTGGGTAAGGTAACAGGTAAGGTTCCAGAATCATCAGGAACTTTCTGGAAACAATTAAGGCAGACAGGCTGATTAGAACACCTGCAGCTAATCAAGAAGGTGCTAGAATCAATTAAGGCAGGCTAATCAGGGCACCTGGGTTTAAAAAGGAGCTCACTTCAGTTTGTGGTGCGTGTGTGAGGAGCTGGGAGCAAGAGGCACTAGGAGCTGAGAGTGAGAAGGCGTACTGTTGGAGGACTGAAGAGTACGAGCATTATCAGACACCAGGAGGAAGGTCCTATGGTGAGGTTAAAGAAGGTGCTGGGAGGAGGCCATGGGGAAGTAGTCCAGGGAGTTGTAGCTGTCCCACAGCTGTTCCAGGAGGCACTCTAGACAGCTGCATTCCACAGGGCCCTGGGCTGGAACCCGGAGTAGAGGGTGGGCCCGGGTTCCCACCAAACATCCCAACTCCTGATCAGACACAGGAGGAGTTGGCCTGGACTGTGGGTTCACGAAAATGGCCAAACTGAGGGCTGCTGTGAATCTCCGAGGTGAGCAAATCCACCAATAAGTGCAAGACCCACCAAGGTAGAGGAGGAACTTTGTCACAGAGGTCAATAGCTTCTTTTTCAGGCTTCAGAATGGCTAAGAACTTAACTACCTTCCACTCTTTTGGTATTATGCCAGAAAAGTTGATGTTGCTGAAAAAGTCTGCCAGCCACCTCCCTGCCTTTGGACCAACACTCTTCAGGAATTTTGGATATGTTCTGTCCATTCCTGCTGCTTTCCCACACTTAGTCTTGGAGAGACCCTTGTCCACTTCATCTACTGTGTAGGGGACTGAAAGGGATAAAGTCAACTGGAATTGGTTTACTGCACAGCAAAGTTGTTTGTGGACTTGCTGCCTGAAGTTTTTATCCATTGGCACATGGAAGCTGGCAATTAACTGTGCAGAGATGGTATCTCCACTTATTTGAGGTAATTTGAAGGCTGCTGGAGCTGCACTGCCTAAAAAGACAAAGGAACATCCAGGCTTTGCAGCTTGATCTTGTGAAGTCAAGCACTTTCATGGTTTTAAACCATCTTTTTCTTCTTGCTAAGTTGAAAGACTCAGGCAGTGCCATTGTAGTTTTGGGGCTTTTAATAGTTTGATATTTCTGGAGGAGGGCCTCAATCTCTTCTGTCCAGCAAGGTGGCTGAATCCCCTTGCAATGTTCAATTTGGTGGCTGATATTAGTAAGCCTACAAAGTGGTGGTAATGAGCAGGTGTGACACAGGCAGACCAGCCAATCTATGTATGACCCATAATAACTTAACAAGAGGCACTGCATTTGTAATCAAGACAATCCACTTAAGGAGAGGTATCAAATAAATTTTAATTAGCCATCCCCAATTCCTTCACTTTGTATTGATAAGAATCAAACAATAGTTGCTAAGTGTATTTACAAATGTGTTTACCTGTATCTTGTTAGAAGTAGAGCTGTCAAGCGATTAAAAAATTAATCATGATTAATCGCACGACTAATTGCCCTGTTAAACAATAATAGAATACCATTTATTTAAATATTTTTGATGTTTCCTACATTTTCAAATATACTGATTTCAATTACATCATAGAATACAAAGTGTACAGTGCTCACTTTATATTTATTTTTAATACAAATATTTGCACTGTAAAAAACGAAAGAAATAGTATATTTCAATTCACCTAATACAAGTACTATAGTGCAATCTCTTTATCATGAAAGTTGAACTTTAAAATGTCGAATTATGCACAAAAAATAACTGCATTCAAAAATAAAACAATGTAAAACTTTAGAGCTTACAAAAACAACGAGGAGTCTGGTGGCACCTTAAAGACTAACAGATTTATTTGGGCATAAGCTTTCATGGGTAATTTCATGTCTTAATTGCTTTACGTTATGTATGCAATGGGGTTCAGTTAACCTTCAGATCAAAGATGTGAGATACTACAGGAAACTAATAATATTATCTTCATTGTCTTCAGATTAACTATCTCTGTTATAATGAATGACCAGCTGTTGTCTTATAGTGTAACTAGTTTACCGGTGCATGCATAGGAAATAGAAGATTAACTTCAAAGCAAAGGTCCATATACTGTCTACATTGTCTGTTCTTCCCCAGAGAAAATCTCTGCTGTGACAATTTCTGTGAGGAGGCTTGTCAACTGATAGAGAGCTAGAAAAGAGAAACCTCAGGCCGGATCCTTTCATCTCAGGTCTGCTTAATCTTTAACAGAGAAGGTCTAAGCAATAGGACTGAGATCTCCAAGTAGTCCAAGTAGTCATGGAAAAACTCTAACAGTCTCCACACCTGAACTGCCTATTGTACTATTGTCCTTTGAATTGATTCCAGAGAGTTTTTTGCAAACCAGCAGCTATAACATCACTGCTATGATCCTGATCTAAGAACACTGAAAATCAAATGTGTATATATATATATATATGTATATATATATGATTCCTTATCTGTTAATAACTCTCTTCTTTTCTTTTATTAATACATTTTTAGTTAGTTTACTAAGAATTGGCTGACTGTGATATTTTGGTAAGTGTCTGATTCTTTGGGATTGGTAGAACTTTAAGTATGGTGAATAGAGTTTTCAGTAACCCCTCACAATATTAGACATTGTTGTCTAGATGGGGATCAAGGGCTGGAATGCCTAAAGGGAACTGTGTATGGTTTCTTGTTAACCAGTGTGGTACTAAAGAAGCTCTTTTGTTACTGGCTTGGTGAATCTAATAAACCACCAGTTTTGGAATTGTCTGCCCTATTTCTTGCAGTCTGCCCTGAGTGTGGCATTCTCAGTGTGGCCCATCCAAGCACTCGGTCACAGTGGAATATGGTGGAAACTGCTTTATTGAGCCCTATACATTCACCATACAGCATGACCAGTCAGCAGACTGAGAGTCCAACATGGCTTGTGGAGGGATAGAATGAGTGGAACTTGTAGACCTATGCAAATCATGACTGGGAGGTGATAGCTATTGGGAAAGTCATCGAGAACTGGGCTTGTGGATGGTATTGGGTGGCTACTGATGTCATGTGGCACAAAACAAAGGTCAGGAATGTAGCACTTCCTCCACTGGGATGACCTGAACGTGCCACGGTCTTTGGCATCATAGAGGAGGTGCTGGTCTTCAGTGAATGCCCAGGGTGTCAACTGTTTGCCATCACAGTCATTCTTGTTATAGTCCCTTTGGCAATGGTAGTTAATGAAATCGCCAACATGGATGGTAGGATGGCTTGGTGTAGGTAATGTTGGACATGGCCATTCCATTGACAGTGGCTTGTACATGTTGATGACTTTCAGATCACAGATCCTGATGGCGATTGAATATGGGCTCGTGATAGGCAGGACCTGGATAGAATCCTTAAGGTCATGTTTTATGTACATCACAAGTCCGTATTTAGAATGATGGCTTGCAGATAGGAGGACATATCTGTTGATCTTTGATCAATGTCCTTCACTCTCCAGATATGTTTCTTATAGTGCAAGAACATCAATGTTTTGAGCCTGCAGGATCATTGTCATGTAATCACACTTGGCGTTGGATAAGTCCTCAATGTTGAGCTGCATAATTAACAGCGATGGCCTACTGAAGGAAGGTTTGGTCCTGAGATGAGCTGTTATTGCCATTGCTTTTCTGACTGGGAGGTTTGATTGCCAGTTTGATGACATTTGTTGTGCTTTCACATGCAATAGGGACGACTGGGTGAAGGTTGTCATCTCCTCCTCCTGTGGGGTGGGGTGAAGACTGCAGAAGTTGATATTGTGGATATGTGGGTGCACATGTACTGGGGAGATGGGAATGCTAAGGCAATATTCTGTATAACTATATAGTCCCCTTCTTTCTGCATCTCAGCTTAACTCTTTGCTAAAGCACAAACCAGAGGTCTGTCTTTTAACTCTTAACAGAGTTAAACCTCACGGCTATCGTATGTAAAATCCTGATAAATGGATGTTACTAATTCCCACTCAATTTTTAAAGGAAGAGTAACATGCACTTTCTTAATAAAACAAACATACACATAAAACACATTGTAAGTAGTATAAAACTTTGTAAATAAAAGTAGTATAAAACTTTGTAAATAAAAGTAAGTAGTATAAAACTTTGTAAACTGGGAATACTATGAATAACTTTTAAACAAAAGCTATTAGACAGTAGATCTAATGGTGTTCCTTAAACAAACTTCCCATTTTTCTTCTCTTACAAACATTCAAATATAAGGTTTCAATATAACATTTTCTATGTTTTAGCACACACATCAAAACATGTTCCCTTCTGATCTTCTCTCAGAGATGATTTCTAACTGTGCACAGTGTGACCATGGGGATATAGTGTATATCACCTGGACTCTCCCAAGCTTTAGAAATGGCGGCGTCTCACTCTATAAAAAAAACTTCAGAACCCCATCAGCAAAATAAATAGTCTGAGGATCACCACAGCTAACAGCATTCCAGCCTTTTGGTCAATAGCAGACTGGTCCTCCCAGTTGCTGGTGAAACAGAATTATGTAGTCTATATTCAAAGTGGTATAAGGATTGGGATCAGCATATAAAATATACATGTCCTGGACCTCTATAAGACTCTCACTTTTAGAGCACCATCTTCTCCATATAAGCCCAACTAAACCAGGCAAAAAAAATCACAAACTTCACCTCACTCTCATTCTCTCTCTTTAAGTGAAACATAATCCCATTTTAGAGCACTTATCTGATAACTACATGTAAATTTCACAGGTAACAAATGCCCCTTCCCAACTCTCCCTCCACGTCCATAAAACATACCATGGTGGACCAAACATTAACCTAACGGAGGGCTCAACGGGTAGTTGAGCAATGGCTCCATGTCTAGTTGGCAGCCGGTATCAAGCCGAGTGCCCCAAGGGTCGGTCCTGGGGCCAGTTTTGTTCAATATCTTCATTAATGATCTGGAGGATGGCGTGGATTGCACCCTCAGCAAGTTTGCAGATGACACTAAACAGGGAGGAATGTTAGATACCTTGGAAGGTAGGAATAGGATACAGAGGGACCTAGACAAATTGGAGGATTGGGCCAAAATAAATCTGATAAGGTTCAACAAGGACAAGTGCAGAGTCCTGCACTTAGGACGGAAAAATCCCATGCACTGCTACAAACTAGGGACCGAGCGGCTAGGCAGCAGCTCTGCAGAAAATGACATAGGGGTTACAGTGGACAAGAAGCTGGATATGAGTCAACAGTGTGCCCTTGTTGCCAAGAAGGCTAATGGCATTTTGGGCTATATAAGTAGGAGCATTGCCAGCAGATTGAGGGACGTGATCATGCCCCTCTATTCGGCATTGGTGAGGCCTCATCTGGAGTACTGTGTCCAGTTTTGGGCCCCACACTACAAGAAGGATGTGGAAAAATTGGAAAGAGTCCAGCAAAGGGCAACAGAAATGATTAGGGGAATGGAGCACATGACTTATGAGGAGAGGCTGAGGGAACTGGAATTACTTAGTCTGCAGAAGAGAAGAATGAGGGGGGATTTGATAGCTGCTTTCAACTACCTGAAAGGGGGTTCCAAAGAGGATGGATCTAGACTGCTCTCAGTGGTAGCAGATGACAGAACGAGGAGTAATGGTCTCAAGTTACAGTGGGGGAGGTCTAGGTTGGATATTAGGAAAAGCTTTTTCACTAGAAGTTTGGTGAAGCACTGGAATGGGTTACCTAGGGAGGTGGTGGAATCTCCTTCCTTCAAGGTTTTCAAGGTCAGGCTTGACAAAGCCCTGGCTGGGATGATTTAGTTGGGGATCGGTCCTGCTTTGAGCAGGGGATTGGACTAGATGACCTCCTGAGGTCCCTTCCAACCCTGATATGCTATTATTCTATTATTCTAAATAAAGCTAGAATAGCACTGACCTATATGCAAAGTGGTGGAGGGATTGGGGCCCAGACCTCGCAGCAGACCCATCTCTTGGTCCTGCATTGATCAGTCGCTAAGTTCACATGGATGTCCTTATCTCCTGTATCTATAACTTTTGCCATTGCATTCTGAGTGGCTCAGCTTTCAGAGCGTGACTGAGGAGTCACCTGCCAGTTCGGTTGCCCATAATGAAAATTTCCATTACAGCATCAGGCCATGTCTAAACTATAGCAACTGTAATGGCACAGCTACAGCACTGCTTCTGTAGTGCCATAATGTAGGCAGTTCCTTCATCAAGGGATTTTTCCATCAATGTTGTTAATCCATCTCTCCAAGAGACAGTAGCTAGGTTGATAGAAGAATCTTCCTGTTGACTTAGGCATGTCTGTACTGGGGGTTAGGTATTAGAATGTTCTAGGCACAAAATGTTTCACAATCCTGAGCGACATAGCTAGGTTAACCTAAATTTTAAGTGTAAACCAGGCCTCAGAAACAGTTACTGAGCATTTCAGGTAACTGCCAAACTCTGTTCTGGAAGTTTCTGGGTCCTTCTATCTGAGTTACCCTGCCCTACACAGAATATCCAGCTACAATCCATGTCTTCTCAACTGAGGAAACAAAGCCAAATGCTGCAGTATTAAGCCTGTGTATGTGGCAGTGCTGCACACTGGCAGCTGTTGATGTTCATGGAAATGCGTTGATTTTTGAGGGGAAGTGGGGACTGGATACTAATGGGCTTGTGAGAGAGAAGTTGTGTATCTGGTGTGCAGGCATACTGAGGGATGTGTGTACAGGCATTAACAGCTGGGGCAAAGGGCACTATGACAACATGTGGATGTAAAGAAAAGAGATAGGTAAGTGGAAAAGAGTAGTAAGTTGGATGGTGTCTCCATTTATTTTTTTTTTTTTGAGGGGGCATGGAAAAATCCACATGCCCTGCTATGGGCAAGTTTTAGATGCAGGGAGGGAAAGGAAAGTATAGATTTTAAAGATGTAGGGGAAAGAAAAACTAGATTACATATCTGTATTGAAGCGGCCTCTGGCGGGACACTACTGAGAGTATCAATTCAGGAGAAATTGCTTAGAGCAGGGCAGTTACAGCCCAAAGCTGGAGTTCCTTTACTATTAAGGCATGCCAAAAAGCCAAAAAACAGAGAGGACTTCGGTTTTACCCCACTGGCTAACCAGAAGTCATACAAGCAATTCCCTCAGACACTCCAGTTTCCCAGTATCACCACCAGGGTCACTCCTTATGGGGATGAATGGTTATGAAAACCAATACCCCAGTGAAAGAAAAAAGGTTCTCCCGATCCCAAAGGACCAAGCCCCAGACCCAGGTCAATATACAGTCAGATCTGATCCACAAATCATGCTGGTGCCAATCCTTTAGAATCTAAAATCTAAAGGTTTATTCATAAAAAGAAAGAAACACAGATGAGAGCTAAAATTGGTTAAATGGAATCAATTACATACAGTAATGGCAAAGTTCTTGGTTCAGGCTTGTAGTGATGGAATAAACTGCAGGCTCAAATCAAGTGTCTGGAGTACATCCACAGCTTGGATGGGTCATTTAGTCCTTTGTTCAGAGCTTCAGTTTGTAGCAAAGTTCCTCTAGAGGTAAGAACCAGGACTGAAGACAAAATAGAGATGATGCACCTCCCTTTTATAGTCCTTTTGCCATGTGGCTTGTGCTTCCTTTGTTCCGAACACAAGCTACCCAGCACATGGAAAAACCTTAGAGTTCTGTACATAAGCATGTCCCTGCATGCCTTGCTGAGTCACAGGATTTATCTGCCTTCTCTCAATAGGTCAGTTGTATAGCTGATGGTCCTTAATGGGCCATCAAGCAGGCTAGGCAGTGCTGATGCCAAACTGTCTGGGGTGACACCCAGAAGCATAGCACAAGTTTGAAATACAGATAGTATAGAGCCAATACTTATAACTTTAAATACAAAAATGATACCTACATACAGATAGCATAATCATAACCAGGAAATCATAACCTTTTCATAGAAACCTCACTTGACCTCCTTTGTACAAGATTTGGTGCACTATAGGACCTTGGTTGCAACAATGATCTATACGGTCACAGTTCATATTAATAATGTCACAACATCAAACAGCATGTAAATGATACAGGAGAAGGACGAATCAAGGAGCACACTAAGTTTGCAGACTTGGGGAATAGGAATGATTTGGGAATCTTCACATAGGTTTGCCTGATCAGCACTTCACTTCTGGGGTTTCCACTTTCTTGAAAGCACTTTAACCTTAACTCCATAAATGATACCATTGCAAAAATACCTTTGTGTACACAGCAGCTCCCAAGCATGGCACATGGTACAGACTGGGGTAAAGATATCAACATTGCTCTGCATAGGTTAAGCAGTAAGAATGTGATTCCCTGGTAATGTTTTGAGTTTCATGAAACCTTTACATCTTTTTTGTTTTATTACAAAAAGTTTTGAATTTAACAAAACTATTGGGAGTTCCATAAGACCTCCCGCCCCCCCCCAATTTAAACAGTTGATTTTTCAAGGGAATTCTAATAAAAAATGTGCATTTCTAACTACGTGAAAGCCTGTACTATGCAAATAATAATGATTCTACCTTTAAAGTAATTCTTGCCCTGTTTCTAGGGCTACCATGGGAATAAAGTTTAAACAGAATTCAAACAGTTCAAATATAGCAGCCCAGAACTCATGTTTTGATAAGAATCAGATGGTTTCAGGTTCTGTTTTAAGTCTAGGACTATTGCAGGCTGAATAAAAAAATACAATATATATATTTTACTATTCAACCATCCGAAGTCTGAGAGTATCAAAAGAATAGTAATACATTTGCTGAGTTTGGTTTGCTGTGATTTGTGGGGTCATTTAGTTAATTATTTGTGAGTGAGGGATCCCAATATCTGTTATACCAAGACAGCTGCTGGTTATAATCCCCGACCAGTTTCATGAATTTCGTGATGAATGATTATTTATCTGAAAGTTAATACTGTAAATTTGTTATTCACTATTCATTATTCACTATTCTCTTGTTTAACCTGATTCAGTCATTCAGTGAGTAAAAACTACACCATGAGACCTACTTGACACGGCAAATCGTCAAAAGGAACAGATTGCAAACAATCCATAGCCAGAAAACTATTCATCCAATGTAGCCAACAAATATTTACAAATAAAATATATTAAAAAATCAAGATCAGTGCATGAACAATTGACTAACTTTACAAAAAGACCAAGTTTGTACTAAATATTATTCATGACAATTATATCCTGTTCAGTTTGTGGCCACACTGCTGTCTGAGACTCTAGTCTGATTAGCTATTTCTGGAATTTGTGATTTTGTGGTTGGGTTCTAACTTTGAATGAGCCCTTTCATCTACAGTAAGCAGCGTGTTTGAAAGGAGAAAATACCAGTTGGTTGAAAGAGAATGTTCTGCAAGTCCCCTTCCCCTAGGTTGCCTCTGCATCTTACCAAAGGAGTCAATTATTCTGTGTTCTACCTCTGAAGAAACATGCAGCATGGAAAGTAGTTTTTTGCTTTCTCTTTTCTCCCCTTCCCACCATTTTGAAAGAGAAAGCTGACACAGCGGGCTACTCAGAACCCCGCTACTGTAGCAGACTTCAGTGGGCTGGAGGAACATAATTTGCAGTAGGTATTCTGTTCTGTGTCTTTCCCTTGTCATCTTTTCTCCTCTTCTGCCTCTCTCTATAGCTCAGAATTTTTCAGGGAGAGCAAGGGTTGGGCATGCAGAACTGCTTTGAACGCTTTCTGAGAGCCTTTAATTTGTGTAATGGTTCCTGTTAAAATAAATAATCAATTGCATAATTACCAATAATCCATAATAATGAACTACATAAAAAAAATGTTATTTGGCTGCCACTCAGACCAGTCTAAGGCATTCACCTTCTTCATACAGCCTACCCATATTTAAAATCTTCAAGAAAACAGCACCTTTTAATGCACAAAGCAAGTATGAGAAGGGATAAATTATTGGTTTGTTGTCCAGCCTTGACCCTAAACTTTTGTATACCACACAAAGCAAAGGGAAAACCAAATGGTCTTTACTGGTTCATGCGCCTCCCATACCAAAAACAATGATATGCAGTATCCCTGTCCTTAGACCCTGTTCTAAGCAATTGTGTCCCTGAATCCAGGAAGCCACAGAAATAAGCAAGCAGGGCTGAATTTACTTCAGAAAGGCAATCAGTAGAGTCCACCATTGTCCAGGGAACTGATCAGTTCTTGGCTTCTGAAATAAAAGTAGTTTAGCCCCATCTATAAGCAAAAGTACATAGTAGGATGCTGAGTCTTAAATAGCGCACTTCAATTCAAACATACTGATTGCTGTGACAAGCTCTTGCAGTTTCTCCAGAGTATAATAAAAAAAGAAAAAATACAGACATCTTGAGTACCTGTCAGTGGTAGATGTAGTACATTGAACATCAACTTATGATAGGACTTCACAGTTTAAAGGCCTGGGCTTTAAACCCCTGTCATCATTGTCCATTTCTTACTGTGGAAGTATCAACATTCCTGTCTTCCTTTCAGATAAAGAGAACCACAGTGCCTCCCATCCCCCTCTTTCTTTAAATATCCCATCCTCATGGCACATCATTTTCCCAGTGCAGAGGCGATGTCCTGTCTCATTTTCTGCATCTAATCTTCTGAAAAGCTCATGTGATTTTCAGCTTTGTCCAAGCATTTTCTGAAAGTGTCTAATTTAGTCTTGATGGAAATGTAATTTCTTAGTTCACTAATACAACCATTCACTTTATCCAATCCTCCTCTAATTTTAAAGATTATGTCTTCTTCTGATCTCATTATTATTACACTTGTCATTCAAAATGAGAGGAGGAGGAAAAGAATTGGAATTATGGTTCCCTAATGAATGCCATCTGTGCTTATAGAAATCAGGGGTGTGAGGTTCATTTTGAAGTGGCATCACAGCAAGTCAAGTCAGGAACACTAAACTATACAGATTAATGAAGTAAACACGGATTGGAAGGACAGCTCAGTGGCAATGTGCTCCATTATTACTGTGGTGTCTAGGAGCCCTAGTCTTGGACCAGGCATGGGGGGAAATGTCTACTTGTTCCTACTTCTTGCCCCTTTCAAATAACCATATCCATCTAAAATAATCAGTACAGTTAGGTCTTTTCCAAAGTGTAACATCTTATAAAGTTCCCATCTGTATCCCAGACCAGGATTTTCAGAACAAATGAAGTATACATGGTCCCTGTAGAACTAGAATGTACAGAAAAAGAGCGCATGACGGGATACAGACAGTTTTTAATTAGTTGTTTCTGTGAGTGGAATTCAGTAAATCTATTCCATACCTTCTTTTTTAAAAGAATATTTTTATATAAAATATAAATGCAATGAAACGAAACATATATAAACACACACACACAAGATGGAAATAGCATGTAACTAACAAAATTCAGTGTTCATTACTGGCAAAACCTGGAAAAAAACCAAACCAAACCTACCAACCAGATAGCCAATAATCAGGAAAAATCAGGATGGGGTGGGGGGTAATATGTGCCTATATAGGACAAAGCCCTGAATATTGGGACGTCCCTATAAAATCGGGACATCTGATCATCCTACAACCAACCAACAAAACCCCTGAACCCGTAGAGGTCATGCAGGGCATCAATTGTTAAAGTGACTAAATAAATCAATAAATTAGAACATAATCTCTGAGTGTCAGGGACTGACATATACTAAACTGTAAAAGTAGGCAATGGTTTCATGTGTGACCAGACATCCTTGTATTTTTTCTATTAGTCAGAGTCATTTTTTTCTACTAATGCAGTAGCAGAGAACTCGCTAATGCAGTCTGTGTTTCAGGGAGGAATTGCCGATTGCCATTTCCTCAAACTAACTCTTTTGGGCAATACAATTACTGCAATCCATTTCTTAATGTTAACTGGAAATACCAACTCATCCATCACCCTTAAAATACACAAGCTTAGAGAAGGAAGATAGTGACACACAGTTTTTAAGAATATGGTGTTACAGAGCACATGTATTTTTTGACAGGTATAGAGGATGTGTGAGAGGTTGGCATGTGGCTGCTTGCATCTCCAACATTCACTGTCTGTTGCCAATCTAGCCTTAAACAAACATTCTGGAGTCCAACAGTATCTGTTTAATAGCTTGTTCTGGAAGAAGCACAAGGATAAAGACACATTAAGTCAGATAGCCTCCCAGGTTTCTGTTGCGATATTAAGGACACATTCTTTTCCCCATTTTTCATTCAAATTGCAATTGATAGGGTAATGCGGCTGCATTTAGCCACCGAAAGTATTTCCTACAACTCATAAAACAATAGAATAGAACAGAAACAGAACAATTGTCTACATAGACAATAGAATAGAAACAGAACAATTGTCCCCTAGCCTTGCATGAAGCCTTGAGCATAACCACTGAAAGAAGGAAATGTGAGACAGCAGTAGCTGATATTTGTTACACATTTAACTGAAGGAGACCACTCTATTATCTTTTTAATGTTTGTTAACCCTTTTTTCTTTCCAAATTGTCTTAAACACGGAGTTGGCCTTGATCTTGAGGCACAAGTTATCCCATAGTGGTATGAAAAGAGAATTAGTAAATTGGGTGCTGTAATCATCTTAATTGGATTTTTTCTTAAGCGTGTGGGTAGGCTCTATGATATATAGAAGAAGAGCGGGAGCCAAATGGCATAGCTCAGCTTTTTTCGATTTCAAATCAGGCCAAAAGAGAGCCACTGGAGTGGAGCCACCTTACAATAGGATGCATTTGGAATTCTAGACAATATAGATACAAATCTGGCAACTCCGATAAGGATTTTTTAAAAGTCTTGTGTGACAAGCAAGCCTGTTTTTTTTTATCCCATATAAGTTGCATGATAAGCTTATTTATTCAAGCAAAGAGCAAGGGAGCGAACTTCAAAGGCAAAAGGCTAATGAGATAAGTCAATCTTATGCAGATACTCATTTTGGCTATTTCTATTCTCCCCAGTAAGAACAGAGGGAGGAGATGCAAGCTCTTTATTTTCCATACCTTTTGAGTTATGAAGTTGTGTGTCTACTAATCCAGATTCTCTGTCCAGTATCTGAGTACCCACAGCAGGTTCCGTCACTAACCAATCCATTTTAGATTCTCCAGTGAGGGAGCATTTTAGATTTCTAGAGTAAGTTAATTCTTCATCAGGAGAGAAATGACTCAGGAAAGCCTTGCCTAGTCTACTTACAGTTGAACAAATATCAATTAACAGCAAATTCAGCAGCAAAGCTTACACACATACAGTCCCACCGCTGTTTGTTTAAATTCTCCAGCCAAACTGTTTCTCTGTCCATTACTTCTTCCACCCGATGTTTCCAAGTGTGAGTCTCTGTGTCTTCACCCTACTCCCAAACACATTTTAAAAAATACACCCTTGTCTTAAGGGTGCCACTAAAAGTTGCCCCCTCAGTGACATCAGAACTGATGTCCATCGGGAGTAATTTTGTTCAGTATCCTACTTCAATGTAGCATTCAGGGAAAGGTCCACTGTTGTAAGACATTGGGCGGAGCAACCTGACAATGGATGTGTCTGGTGCTACTGGACTGGTGGAACTGCAGAAGCTCTTAGCCCAGTTTCTGATGCCAGGTCAAATATTCTATTCCAGTGAAGCTGTTAGCTTTGCTTCTTTATCATCTGTACCACAACATTATTTAATACTTAGCTTTGCTGTCCAATCCTGTAAAATAGAGCAGCAGTCCAAATAAAGTGGTTTATAGTAAGCTATGATGAAGCGTAGTAGACAAGACAATAGTAGGTTCTAAGTGCTTCAGTGCAACATAATTTATGTAGTAGGACCACTGCCAGCTACTGCAACAGTACAGGAAAATCGATAGCATGGCCTGTTACTCCTTTCCAATGTGTATTATGGGCTATATGAATCTATGTCTTGCTCAGACCCACTGGCTACATCCCCATTAGTGGCAACATATCTATTCCCCTTCACCCATGTTTCCTTGTGGAGACATTCACCATGCTGCACAGGGGATTACAGAGTCTCCGCATGAAGAATTTCCACTGCTTGGGCCACTAGCATAGTGAAAACTCATAATTTTTACCGTGTTAGGCCCTACAGGAACATGGAAAGCCATTGAGGACGTGCCCCTTAGTCACATTTTAAACACACAGAGACTCAGCAGTTGGAAGAAGCTGATGGAAAAGCCATTTTGGAAAAGTAAATGTATTTTTAAAGAGTTCCTTCTCCATGTTACCATCACCTTAAAATATTAAAACTGAAAAGATGTTACTTATGCTGCTTTCTGCATTTCTCTCAGCATGGACAATGAAAATAGATTAGTCAGTTACAATTTTGTTTACAGTCACTTGAGTTGCACTTATGAGGCTGCAATGAGTCACTAAACTGTGTCACATCTCTTCTATTTCTTTGAGTAGATGCAGCCATGTATTCCACTTAGGTGTGAGCATCCCCAGTGCACTGGAGCGAAGAACTTTGCCTAGGAGTACCCACAGAGGGGCGGTGCTCAGGCCTTCTGGCTGTAGACCTTCCCCTTGCCATATAAAGAGGCTCTGCCCCGACCCCCGCTCTGTTACTTCTTACTGCCTGTGGTGGAGTCAGAGCTTTGTGTGGTTTTAATCTCACAATCCCTCTAGTTTTAATGATTTTTCTGGTTGTATATCATTAATTAGTACTCTTAGCATAGTGTTAGTTAGGTTTGGTGTTAGTTAGCTGTAGTTTAAGTGTTTCCCCGATGATGCTGTCGTCAGGGTTTAAACATTGTCTCCTCCAGGAGGAGAGCAGATTGTCACAAGGTGAATGCCACTGTGTGGGATGGAGCAGGTCCTGTCAACCACTCCCTGGTACCACGCAAGGAGGTCAGAAACCCTGTACCACTGACTCTGGTTCTGGCCAATGCTGTCCACTGAGTTCAGTACTGATAACAGCACTGACTGTTTCTGTGCTGGCATTGTATCAGCAGGCAACAGACCTCCTCTGCCTTTCTGTCCTGACCTCACCTTTGGTCTAGGACTTTCCCAGGGCTGCATCTTTTATAACCCTGTTGGTTGGGTGGGCTGCTGAACCTGTGTGTCTTTCAGCACCATACCCAGAGATCTCCCTTTCACAGATAGTGGAAATGTGGCCGGGGCTGGGCTCAGAGCAAGGGGCCTCCCCAGTACTGGGAATGACCTCGGTATCTTTGTGACTGGTGCTGCCGATGTTACCATGGCAGCACTCGCTGCCCTCCAGTTTTGCATCTTCAGTTACTTCGGTACAGCTTTTGACTTCAGGGTCAACACCACTTCTGGCACCAGAGACAATGGAGGTGTACTCAATGCTGCCAATACCGGTTCCACTGTTGACACCAGCTCCATTCATCATTCTGGGTTATGGACAAGTCAGACTGGTTGCTCACACCCTCAGGACTGGCTCCACCTCTATCCCCTGAAGCCCAGGACTCTTCAGTGTCCGGTCAGGATCTTCCTCCTCTCGCTCTCCATCAACTGAACCACATTGGGGGCTATTCATGGAATGTTATGGGCACCAGGATTGGCACTCATCTCTTGGTTGGGATGGGGGCCCCTGGCCAGGTGCCTACTGGTCACCAATGCCTTAGTGACCTCCATGGAATCCATGGGACACTCTTTGGTTGTGGAGGTCCCACTCCTTGTCTCGCTTGATGGTGAGATCGCTGATCAGGTCTGTGGTGGTGACCTTCAATCCACCACAGTACCAGGCACTGGTGACAGTCATCCCATCCACACCCATCAGTCCTGGAGCAGAATCCAGCTCTGATAAAGTTAACAGCTTCATCTTCATCCCTGGATAATTACATGGTGCTGGGTTTTTCCTCCTCTTCAATACCAGAGGATTTCAAGGTGTACCAAGACCTTTTTCAGTATGTTGCTGCTTCCCTAGGTATCCAATAGGAGTTCCTCCAGGAGAACACCCACAAGTTAATGGATATCCTACTACCATCTGCCTCTGGGAGAGTCACCCTCCCTATTAACCTTCTCCGCTGCTCCCAAAGCCAGTAAACAGTGCACTCTTATGAGAGGGATTCCTGAAGAGGGATGGAGAGGGAGGATGGGGGGGGGAGAGGGAGAGGAACTGGATGGTATAGCCTGATCTGACAGTACTTAAGACCTAGCTGTCGGTGGTGATTAAACCCCAAGTATTGTGGAAGCAGTCCAACCTGTTCACAAATGGAAGAGATATGGAGAAAGGAGTGCTGCCTAGAACACTGCTCTGGACCAAAAAGTCAAAATGGGTGCTTGAGGGATGCTGTGGAGGTGTGTGGATTGGTCAAACCCCAGACCTGACTGCTTCCTCCTATGGGAACTATGCCACTTTCTGGAGTAGTCCCATTGTCTTGCAGGAGGGAAAATCTGCCCAAATTTTCTGGTGACCAAATCCAAGGGAGGGGTAAAACCTACTCTCAACCTTCACAGCTGCAACAAATATATCAGATACATAAGGTTCTGAATGTTCACTTGATGAACTATCTTCCCCATGTTGTCTCAGAATGACTGGTTTGCTGCTCTGTACCTTCAGGATGCCTACTTTCCTGTGGTGATTTTGCCAGACCACAGAAAATTCCTTTGATTTGTCATGGCGGAACTGACCAACTCTTTTCAGGCAACTCACTACCTTTTTCTCACTCTGTAGTCTCAGCCTTCCACAACAGTTTGGAGGTGCCTGAGGCTCTTGGGCCAGATGTCCACTTGCATTCAGCTAGTCAAGTATGCAAGGCTGTACCTTGACCCCCTCCAAATTGGCTCAGGATGGCCCTGGACTCCTTTCAGTGATGGATGCATTCAGAGAACATTTGCCAGAGCATACCCTTTGTTCAACCCTCACCAACTAGGTATTTTGTCACCAGTGCCTCCATGGTGGGTTGGGGAGCACACCTGGGTTGCTAAAAGTCCAAGGTCTGTGGTCAGAGTAGGAGACCTCACTGCATATCAGTGTGCTGCAGCTTTGGGCTACCTACAATGCATGTCACACTTTTTCTGGACCATATCAGGGGCTCAGTGGTTCACATACTTACTGACAATACCACTATAATGAATTATACGAAAAATAATGGGGAGCATGCTCCAGGATACTCTGCCAAGTAGTGATCAGGTTGTGGCAGTTCTGCATCAAGGAGAGCATTACTATGATAGCTGACAACTTGCCAGGGGTCCAGAATTATCTCAAGGATCATTTCAGCAGGATTTTTTCCCTGAGTCAAAAGTGGTCTCTGAAGACAAGTGTCCTCTGTGTCATTTTGGCTGCTTGAAACGTCCCAGTGATTGACCTGTTTGCTACGAGGGACAACAGGAAATGCCATCTGTTCTGCTTTTGAGGCAGCCTCAGTCTGAGCTCCTTGTCTCATGCTTTTCCTTTCAGCTGGCAGTCAGCTCTTCTGTATGCTTTCGTCCAATCCTGAACATCCCACAGGTCACCCTCAAGCTAAAGGCAGAGCAGGCCAGGCTCATTCTCATTGCCCCAGTGTGTCAGAGGCAGGGCTGGTTCTCCAACCTCACACTGTCAATTTGACCTCCCAAACCACTTCCTCTCCATCCCAAGCTACTCACCTACTCATCATGGCCACACCTTGCATTCCACATTCAGCTCCCTGCATCTTACGGCATTGCTTCTTCACAGCGAATGAAGAAGAAGAGCGGTGTTCAGCAGCTGTTCAACAGGTTCTACTCAATAGCAGAAAGCTCTCTACTAGAATAGCCTATTCAGCAAAACGGAAGCAGTTTTCAGTGTGGTCATTAGCCTGCAGAATTCACGCAATGTTGGCTTCTATCCAGGACATCTTGAAATACCTGCTTCACCTTCAGTAATTAGGACTTGCCTTTAATTCATTGAAAGTGCCTCTGGCAGCGATATCAGCCTTTCACCTCTCATTCCGGGAAGTTCAGTCTTCTCCAATGCCACGGTAGCAAGATTCTTAAAAGAGCTTCATCATCTACTTCCTCCAGTCAGCAAGCCCCTTCCTCTGTGGGACCTAACACAGGCTATAATGGGACCTCTGTTTGAGCCCCTTGCATCTTGTCTCTCTCCCCTTTTTTTCAGAAAAACTGCATTCCTAGCAGTGATAACATACACAAGAAGAGTGTATGGGTTGCAGACTCTTATGGCGGAGCCTTCTTCTACACAGTTGTCAGAAGACAAAGTGACTTTATGATCACACCCAAATTTTTCATCTAAAGTGGTTTCTCAGTTTCATTTGAACCAGTCGGTGTATTTACCTGTGTTTTTTCCTAAGCCACATTCATCTCCAGAGGAGCAGGATCTCCACACATTAGATGTCATACAATGTCTGGCCTTCTATCTGTACAGGACTAAATTGTTTTGTGCTTCATCTTGCCTGTTTGTGTCATTTGCAGATCATATGACAGGTCAGGCGGTCTCTTCACAGATGATCTCTAAATGGACAATATCTTGTATTAAGACTGTAGGTGAAATAGCTTTGGCTGGGCTTCCTTAGAGGGCATGAGTTCATTCTACAAGAGCTCAGGCTGTGTCAATAGAGTTCCTAAACTACATCCCAATACTGGGCATTTGCAGGGCTGCTACGTGGCTGTCCACACATGCATTTACGAATCACTATGCCATCCCTGCATCTTCCATGGAGGATGCAACTTTCAGTTGGGCAGTCCTTGTTTAGGTAGACTCCAAGCCCTACCTCCTGGGGGTTGCTGCTTGTGAGTCACCTAAGTGGAAGATATGGCTGCAGCTACTCAAAGAAGAGGGAATGGTTACTGACTGTAACTGTGGTCCTTCAAGATGTGATGCAGACACGTATTCCATGATCCACGCTCCATCCCCTCTGTGTTGGAGTCTCATCTCTGGGCATTTCATGTGAAGGAACTGAAGAGGGTCAGGGTGGTGCCACCCCATATAGCCGGGGAGGAGCTATGGCCCCAAGGCATGAGCACCGCTCCTTTACGGGTATTGCTAGGCAAAATTATCCATCTCCAGCATGCTGGGTGCAGACATACTAAATGGAATACATGTCTGCATCACATCTTGAAGAACCCCAGTTAGAGCAAGTAACCATTTCTTTTCTATTGTTTTAAAGTGTCTCTTCAATTTGTTATATAAATAACTACAAAGAGGCTATGCCAAAAACTGCCTTCTGTAACCACACAGGTGCAGTATTTCTAAAGTGCATCTCTGTAAATGCGCCAGTATCCCTAGACCAGAGGTTCTCAAACTGTGCGGAGTGTATTCTGAGGGGGTGTGAGGAGCTTACAGAAAAAAGACTTACTGTACACATTCAGAGCTGGGTGGCCAGAGAGTGGTGGCTGCTGGCTGAGCACCCAGCTCTGAAGGCAGTGCCACCACCAGTAGCAGCAGAGAAGTTAGGGTGGCATGGTAAGGTATTGTCACCCTTCCTTCTGCACTTCTGCTGGCGGCAGCACTGCCTTCAGACCTGGGCAGCCAGAGAGTGGCGGCTGCTAGCCGGGTGTCGGGCTGGGCATAAACTAATATAGACACAAAGAAGGAGGATGTGATCATGTAAGTTTGAGAACTGCTGCCCTAGATTAATGAGATAGCATATCACACACATTTATATGCCACTAAAGAGCATTATGTGTAAGGCTACGTCTACATTTGGAGCTGGGGTGTGAATCTCAGCTCACATAGGCGTACTCATGATAGCTGTCATCGAGCTAGCCCACTAAAAATAGTAGTGTAGCTGTGGTAACATAGGTAGGAGCAAGCTGTGGCTGGATAAGCTACCTGCCTTGAGTACATACCCAGTGGGTTCAGGCAGAATTGGCACAATTAACCTATGCCATATTTGCTGCTATCCATGGTACTGTGGCCACTCTCCTCTCTATTTTAATGGGCTAGCTCAATGAGAGGTAGCACGGGTATGTCTATGTAAGCTAGGAATCTCAAGCCTACCGCCAAGTGTAGAGGTAGCCTTAGCTATGAACTAGATCATGCCATTGGACTAGGGAATGCAGAAAAATGTAGTTTTAAATAAAATTGCTTTAATCTTGTTTTTAATCTTTAAAAAACATCACCTTATTCATTTGCACAATATTTATTATGTGTGGGGAGGGAGTACATTAAACTACTCCTGGTATAACAATCCTGGTTGTGAAGAGCTTTAGTTAAAATGTGTTTATCAGCTTCCACGATTGTCTTCACATCTGTAGTTTTTGTCTGGTTGAAACTTGCTACAATTTGGATCCGGGACACCTGATTCACAGAAAGGGGAAAGCTCTGACACCTTGACTGGTGCAGAATGCCATGATGAAAGATAGGAAATGGCAAGGGGATTAGGGAAAGGAAATACACGTATAAAGGGATCAAACCCCAAACTATTCTTTTAGGACCGGCTTTAGGGAAAGTACTTTAGCATGTGTTCAATTTAAGCACATGCTTGAATTTCATTGACTTCAATAAGACTTAAGTACATCTTAAATTTAATAAGTACATGTGTATAAGCCATTCCTGAATAGGATTGCTTTCCTCCAATAGGGATTTAGATTTGAAAAAAAACTGTGTAAACATATATCCTTCACACTGAACAGGTCACCTCCCTCTATATATTTGGAGCAAGTGTGCACTTCAAGTACACTTCAAGTACCAGCATGTCTAGAGTCCCAATTACGGATTTTCCTTGACATAGTTAAAACAAGCTTGTACCCTAGATCTCAACCAGATGCACAAACCATGCTAAGGCTTTTGCAAGGTTCAGCAGAAAAACAGACTTTACTCCTGTTAGCTTTGGGGAATTAATGCAGACTCGGGACAACGGGCTGGATTCTAGTCCTGCTTGTACATAATCAGCAGAACTGTTAGCTATTTAACAGCTTGTGATGGCATGGAGGTAATGCAGAGCACCCCCTTTTGGTTTGGCATGGTGAGTGGGCTCTACCTGACTTCCCTTTACCTGGGTTACAAACAAGTCCAGGCAGAGTTTCTTTAATAAAGAGCCCCCACTTGCAAGGGCCTTATTTATTAACAATGGTCATAAACATAAGTAAGGGGCTGGGTTCAATTAATCAAGTTCTTTAGTCCTGCTTCAAGCAGGAAGTCCCCCTCAGTTCTCTTCCTGGAGCTGGGGAGGGTGGGATTTGTGGCTTAAGTCTGCTGTAAGTCTTTTCTCAGCTTCTTTCAGCTGAGCATTCTTTCCACTTAGGCTCCCAGTCTGGAGAATTCATTAATACATCCTTCCCCTACCAGTGTCTGCCTGTTCTAAGAGAGGAGGCAATCTTTATGCTGGCTTCCTTCTCCCAATTCATCCCTTATTGGTTGGGAAGAGGGGAACTCAGCCATGCCCACCCTCCCAGTCTCCTGATCCCAGGTCCTTAAAGAAACAGTGTCTGACTCTTTCCCCACCTCTACTTCTTCTTGGGGCCTCTTCCTCTCTGTCTCTGTCCCCTTTAGGTCTTCATATATTTCTATTGGAACTGTCAGATCCTTAAAGGGCCATACCAAGTGGTGGGGTGGGCTGACCACTAGGCCCTCGTGACTTTAAGAGCAGACTACCCCATCACTCAGCTACTCAGACAAATTCTTCTCTATGGCCTGTATATTACATACCAATAATGATAATTAAAGATGTTGCATTTAGTAGCCCAAGTGAAACAACAAAGAAAACACGGATGGTACATTGCTGTACCAAATCTTTCTATGCAACCATCATTTTAAAGCTTTGAATTCAACTGTTAATGCATTGAACAGTTAGACAACTTGCCATATGTAGCATTTGAAAAACATTAACTGGAAAGCTTTCGAAAGTGAAAAAAAAATGTTACTGGGTCAATTACAATTGCACAAGCTTCCACACAATGTGGACTTTAGTGTAAAAGCCTTTCTCCTTTGAATAGCGCACTTCAACACTTAGGATTCCATTCAGTGAACTTTATACTGCTCTTATTCTTCTCTTTCTCTCTCTCTCTCTCTTTCTCTCTTTTCACCTTGGAAACATTTGTGGGCAATGTTTTACAATAAGTAGTTAATGATTAGTAATACCATTAGTATTCACTGTAATAACTTCAATGTGACTGGTAAAATGTAATTATACAAAGATACCTGTGTAATTTAGCTTTAAATAATGTTCTTTAAATGATTAACATTGAAATGGCCTGATTTACACCAGTTCAACTACCATCCCATCAATTATGTACCACACATGTACATATTATAAAATGGAGATGGAGCCAGCCGAAAAGAAGTATTTCTGGCATTTGCAAGCTTGTACGGTACTTAACTCTGTCTCAGTGTCTCATTATAGCATTAAGAATATAATCTTGCGGTTCTCCTAAAAAGCTGTAACAGACCCCTGCTTTATCTTAATACTTTTCTCTGTGTAAACTTTTGTTCCCTTGATATGTATAATAATGTGGAGTTTCACAAATGCTGCTAAAGATATGGAATAATCTCATTTTTGAACACTGATTTTTTTCTCAAAGTAAAATTTGTGAGTTCACAAAGAAAACATACAGTATAGTGAATGAGTAGCTGAAATTACTTATCCTAAAGAGTTTGAAACACATAGTAACAGTGTGCAATTCGAAAAGCTGCTTCACCATTAAAGTAATAGTATTATAATAAAAATAAGCATTCATCCAATTCTGCGTAATAAGGCTGTTACACCATCAAGGGTTCTGGGGGTATCATAAATCAGGAAAGCAAATAATAAGTGATTTAATACTGGAGCATCTATAGATCTGTAGACATGGATGCAAAAGTGGGTGGTGTCCATTGTAGCATTCCCACAGAGCCAGGCACCTCTATAATATCAGGTAAATAAAGTCTCAGAAGTTCAACAACATACTTTATGATAAGACAGAAATAGATGAAGTTTCTATTTTGAAACAAATGGTATACTGTATTGGTATATTGTGTGGGCTCTGGTTGATGACCCATTAAAATTTGCTCTGAGGATATGCTTTACTTGATGGTGTATGGTATAGTGGACAAGAATGAAGTCTTCGAGCATAAAGCTCCCTGCATCTGGAGGTACAGCAGGAAAGGGTTGCCCCCACTGAGAAATACTCAAACCTAAAGTAAGATCCCTAAACCTCAATGTGTTAAGTGATAAAATTCTACTCTTTAAAGCCATGAACCTGCAGATAATTATGTACCATGCGTAACTTTGACTTCAGTGGGTAAAGCTAAGCATGCACATAAGTTTGTAGGTATGGGGCCCAATTGTCTAGCATATCTTTGGACCACACCATAATATCCTATAATATTGTATGTGCTCCAATAAGGAATTTTAGGCTAATGAGGCTGTGAACAGAGGTCAGTCAGTGGTGGGAACTGCAGAATCTAACATTCTTTTGGATCCTCCTTAGTTTCCAAAGTTACAATTCTGGAATGAATTTTTGTATTAATGTATAGGGTTTTTTTGACAGGTTTCAGAGTAACAGCCGTGTTAGTCTGTATGTGGTTGCTGGTGAGTATTTGCTTCAGGTTGGGGGGCTGTCTATATTGCAGGACTGGCCTGTCTCCCAAGATTTGTGAGAGTGTTGGGTCATCCTTCAGGATAGGTTGTAGATCCTTAATAATGCGTTGGAGGGGTTTTAGTTGGGGGCTGAAGGTGACGGCTAGTGGCGTTCTGTTATTTTCTTTGTTAGGCCTGTCTTGTAGTAGGTGACTTCTGGGAACTCTTCTGGCTCTATCAATCTGTTTCTTCACTTCCGCATGCTATGGGTACCCTCATGGCCCCACAGTATGCCAACATTTTTATGGCTGACTTAGAACAACGCTTCCTCAGCTCTTGTCCCCTAACGCCCCTACTCTACTTGCGCTATATTGATGACATCTTCATCATCTGGACCCATGGAAAAGAAGCCCTTGAGTAATTCCACCATGATTTCAACAATTTCCATCCCACCATCAACCTCAGCCTGGTCCAGTCCACACAAGAGATCCACTTCCTGGACACTACAGTGCTAATAAACGATGATCACATAAACACCACCCTATACCGGAAACCTACTGACCGCTACTCCTATCCACATGCCTCCAGCTTTCACCCTGACCACACCACACGATCCATTGTCTACAGCCAAGCTCTGCGATACAACCACATTTGCTCCAACCCCTCAGACAGAGACAAACACCTACAAGATCTCTATCAAGCCTTCTTACAACTACAATACCCACCTGCGGAACTGAAGAAACAGATTGATAGAGCCAGAAGAGTTCCCAGAAGTCACCTACTACAGGACAGGCCTAACAAAGAAAATAACAGAACGCCACTAGCCGTCCCCTTCAGCCCCAACTAAAACCCCTCCAACGCATTATTAAGGATCTACAACCTATCCTGAAGGATGACCCAACACTCTCACAAATCTTGGGAGACAGGCCAGTCCTTGCCTACAGACAGCCCCCCAACCTGAAGCAAATACTCACCAGCAACCACATATCACACAACAGAACCACTAACCCAGGAACCTATCCTTGCAACAAAGCCCATTGCCAACTGTGCCCACATATCTATTCAGGGGACACCATCACAGGGCCTAATAACATCAGCCACACTATCAGAGGCTCGTTCACCTGCACATCCACCAATGTGATATATGCCATCATGTGCCAGCAATGCCCCTCTGCCATGTACATTGGTCAAACTGGACAGTCTCTACGTAAAAGAATAAATGGACACAAATCAGATGTCAAGAATTATAACATTCATAAACCAGTCGGAGAACACTTCAATCTCTCTGGTCACGCGATTACAGACATGAAAGTTGCGATATTACAACAAAAAAACTTCAAATCCAGACTCCAGCGAGAAACTGTTGAATTGGAATTCATTTGCAAATTGGATACAATTAACTTAGGTTACCTTGCATAATGACTTAGCCACTCCCAGTCTCTATTCAAGCCTATTTCCTCTTGTTTTTTCTTACCCCCCCCTCCTCAGACGTTCTTGTTAAACCCTGGATTTGTGCTGGAAATGGCCCACCTTGATTATCATACACATTGTAAGGAGAGTGGTCACTTTAGATAAGCTATTACCAGCAGAAGAGTGGGTTTGTGTGTGGGGGGGAGGGGGACGTGTGAGAAAACCTGGATTTGTGCTGGAAATGGCCCAACTTGATTATCATACACATTGTAAGGAGAGTGATCACTTTAGATAAGCTATTACCAGCAGGAGAGTTGGGTGGGAGGAGGTATTTTTTCATGCTTTGTGTGTATATAAAAAGATCTTCTACACTTTCCACAGTATGCATTCGATGAAGTGAGCTGTAGCTCACAAAAGTTTATGCTCAAATAAATTGGTTAGTCTCTAAGGTGCCACAAGTACTCCTTTTCTTTTTAGGGTTTTTTTATAGGGCTCATCACCACCGTATCTGAGCACTTCATAATCATTAATTAATTTATCTTCCCAATAATCCCTGAGTTAGGGAATTGTTATTCCTAATACAGACAGAAAACTGACACACAGAGAGATTAAGGCCAATATTTTCAAAAGTGATCAGTGATTTTGGCTTTCCCAGTTTTGGCCTAAGTGCCTTGCCATGGTATTATAGGAAATTTGTGGCACTGCCAGGAACAGAAACTAAGTCTTTGGAGTCTCAGTTCAGCATCTTAACCACAAATTCATTCTTCCAAAAGGATGTCTGGACACTACTCAGTCCAAATTATAAAATGGTAAATGATAGTTTAATATGGTTTTCCAGATTTCCTAGATCTTTTCTCTTTCTCTGAACCTTTCCCCACTGCTCCTTTGATTGGTTTTAAACTGTCACTCTTGTCTGCAGCTTTCTATAGTGCGTACTCATGACTGAACCAACTTTCAGCTTTCCCTTTCCATTGAAATGCCTAAACTGGATGTTCACGATGCTTGAGTTAGGCTTTGTCTACACTAGCACTTTTGTTGCAAAACATTTGTCGGTCAGGGGTTTGAGGAAAACCACCTCCTGACCAATATAAGCTTCACTGACAAAAGCACCAGTGTGGACAGCGCCATATCAGTGGGAGAGCATCTCCCACTGACATAGATACCATCCTTTGTTAGGGGTTGTTAATTATGTCAGCAGCAGAGCGCTCTCCCGCCGGCATAGAGCGGCTACACTAGAGACCTTACAACGGTGCAGCTGCAGTGGGACAGCTCTGCTACTGTAAGGTCTGTAGTGTAAACATAGCCTTAGATTTAATTTTTTTTCTTAAATGAAGAGTAAAACTTAGAGAGCACAGCTGCAGGCAGAGCAGTCCCTAGGGTACAGCAAATCGAGGGGACCACCCCGGGCCCTGCACTTTGCAGGGCCCAGTGCTTTGTGAGGAGGCAGGTGGGGAGGTGAGGCGTGGGGCGGACAGTAGATGGGGGGGGCCCCCCCTACCAAAACCTCCCCCATTGCCTCCTGCCCGCCAGCGGGCCCCGCCAATCAGCACCTCTCCCTCCCTCCTTCCAGTGCCTACCGCTGATCAGCTGTTTTCAGTGTCTTGTCTGGAGGCGCTGGGGGGCAGGGGCAAGGAGCTAGGGTGCAGTGCTCTCAGGGAGGGGGTGGAACTGGGTGGGGAAGAGGCAGGGTGGGGCAGAGCAGGGGTGGGAAGGGTGGGGCCTTGGGGGAAGGGGCGGACTGGGGGCAGGGCCTGGGCAGAGCCAGGGGGAGCACCCCCCAGCAGATAGAAACTCGGTGCCTATGTCCCGGGCCTCGCAACCCCCTTAGGGACAGCCCTGGCTGCAGGAAGAAACTCTGACTACTTTGTCATTTAAAATTGGCTTTAATCTACATATTAAAATCTGATATCATGCTTTAGTATTTATTGTTTGACTTTATTTTTTTTATATGCCGTGGTGGTGTAGCCGTGTCAGTTCCATCACACTGGAGACACAAGGTGGGTGAGGTAGTATCTTTTATTGGACCAACTTTGGTTGGCATGAGAGACAGTCTTTTGAGTTACACAGAGCTCTTCCACCGGTCTGGGAAAAGTTCTCAGAATGTCACAGCTAAATACAAGATCAAATAAATAGAATATGTGCTAACTACATATGCTAAACTAAGGGACCATTCCAGGTGAAGTGGCCAGTTAACATCCTTGTAGTCATAGGACAGCAAGGGGGGTAAACTGAGTTACAGATTATTGTAATAAGATGTAAGTCTGGTGTCTTTATTAAGACCATGAATTTCAGTATCAAGCAAAGTTATGAATTTAAGCTCCCAGGCTCACCTTTGAAAGGTGTTGTGCAGATGATGAGGACTGATATGTCAGACATAGAGTGATGGCTTTGCGGAATCTTTTTGTCTTTTATCATTTTCTTGTATGAGTTCATCTGAGAGTGTAGCGATTGTCTGGTTTCACCCACATTGTTGTTATTGGGACAGTTACTGCACTGGCAATAACAGATGCAAAATCCGTAGCCATATCTTCAGTGCCACAACACACCTTCCAAGATCCATGGGTCCTGCACATGGCTATCATAACATGTATACCTCGTCCAGTGCACTAAATGTCCCAATATCAACTATGCCACAGGTGTTTTACTGAAGTGTAAACATATCCTCTGAATATATTTCCCAGATCTGAAGAAGAGCTCTGCATAAGCCTAACATCCTGCATAGGATCCTACCTGAGTGCCTTTATATGGTTTTATGGGGCATAATTGAACCATCTTTTTAGTCTCCAGCAATCCCCTTCCCCTTTGTCCCATACCTGGGGTTCCTGTCAATGATGGGCTGTTATAATGAAAATTCAATAAATGCTCACTATAAATTCCAACCACATATAAATAAACCAGTTCAATCCATAAATCAACATGTTATAAATGATGGTGTATGCAGCATGCTAGTTTCTAGTTCATAAGGGAAGTGAACTGTAGGATATTTTGGAACAACCTACTCAATAGTGTTCATGTTCAAGATTAAAATTAAAACAATAAACTTGACTCTGGATGTGTCTTCATTACTAAAGCACTGGATCATTTACTTTAACAATGTCAACCTGCTCTCACTATTACATTCAATTTAATTTAGGAAAGGAAGTAATATGCAAGAGCACACCTCATGGTATTGCATTACCTTGGAGTAATGTGTGATCAGCTCCTAAAAATAAAAGGTACCCTTGCCCTCTTTCTCCCCCCATTTGTACCAGCTACACCAAGGAAGACTGAGAGGGAAACTATTACATGATAGAAAAAAACTGGTGCAAAAAATAAAGTATCTGGCAAATTCAGAGGGGAAAAGAAGAAGCATAGCACTTGATCCTGCCCTCTTTGGAGTCAATGAGAGTTTTGACGTTTACTCCAGTGTGCTTAGGATTGGGCCCATTATGCACTAAGGAATCTTTTCTGATAGATGAGAGATATGGAAGAAGGGAAAGATGAATGCTTTGGATCTGACTGGCCATGCATTGGCATTGATGCATCCTGTGTTTTCATCTGGACAGAAGAGCTGCCATACTTTTGTGATGTATTCTCCAAAACAGCTGTACAAAGAGCCAGAGGTCACATCACTGCCAACAAAATCTAGCTAGTGATCTTTTAAAAAGTTTATTTCTTTATATTCTTAAGTCACTGGTTGCTTTTGGAGAGTATAATTGACATCACTTGCAACTGGTTTAGTTGATCCAACATAGAGCTTTTTTTGAAAGAAAGAAAGCAAGAAAGCAAGCAAGAAAGAAACCCACAGTTTTCCAAATGATTTTCCTTTATAAGCGGTTTCCATTATGAAGACATTTAAAAAATAGCAGATCTTTCCCCCATACAAAAATAATAATCCTTCGCTCTACATGAGCCCACATTGGAAGTCCTTACCGAGTCCTTATTCAAGGAACACTTCCACTGACTTCCATAAAGAGTGAGGAAAAACTGTGTCAGGATTTAGCTCCATAAGACGGAAGATGATACAGCTATTTCCCAGCTTGGAGGCTAACAGTACAATAGAAAATTCTCTACACCTCCCAGATTAGGAAGATAATCAGTACTTCTCACAGCATTTATCATGCCTGGTTTCTCTTTGGCATTAAACTATAATATATACTTTGGGATAGAGAAGGTTCATGAACATACACTCGTTTAAATGCTTGGGTAAGCTCAGGAAGGGCTGTATGCAAAGGTGCCCTCCTCAACCCTCAATTGCTCTAAATGCCAATGGCCACCAGGGGCTGTTCTGGCAGCTGAGGGTCACAGAGGTGTAAGAATATCCTGTTCATATTCCCTGCACTGGAGTTAGTAAGAATGACACATGAGCTACTACAGCAGCTCTAAGCCATCCAAAGATCACCCTAGGAAGGCAAAATATAGCTAGAACTGCCATCCTGGATAAGAACCCAGGTCTAACATGTCTCTGACAGTGGCCAGAACAAAAGGCATGAGAAGGTGTAAGTAGCTGTGGAATAATCTGCCCCCACATAGGTCACATCTTGGACTCTAAATTGAATGGAAGATGGGAAGTGGAATCCTTGAGTGGATGGGCAGGCTAGTTTTAGGACAGTTGTGCACTGCAGAGCACAGTAAAGCTGCCATAGCATAGCCAAGAATTTGGCCCAGAGGGTGGAAAATTGGATACATATCACTGGTCACATTTAACTCATCAGTTTCCTATGGAAAATCAGGCTGTCTCTCTCACAGTGGAATTAATTAGGGCTGCGTGAAAGAACCTTGAACCCAAACAAAATCAGATTTTGCTTTTGCTCTAGCCAATCCTGTGAGCCAACAACTGAGGCCCACTACCTCCATTGTACCGAGGATGATACTATTTATACTGCCAAACTCTTAGGGTATGTTTACGCTGCAGCTTGGAGTGAGCTTACCAGCCCAACAACAGAGACTTGAGCTGGCTTAGCTTGTAGAAGTGTCCTAAAAATAGTCGCATGGACATTGTGGCATGGGCAGCAGCTCATGTTTTCAAGCCCACCTTGGGTCTGAGCTTAGGTGGCTAGCTTGAATCTGTGCAGCAAGGTCCACACTGCAATTTTTAGCATGCAACTCCAGCAAAGTTAGCATGGGTCTATCTACCTGGGGAGGGAGGCTTGCTCCCAGCTGCAGTACAGACATACCCTTAGACACTTACAGTTCAGATCCCTTTCCACCTGATCCCTGAAGATGTCACCAACTTATCTTTGATACCGTTAGGGCATCACAGGTGACCTGACTCCCCTGCCACATGCACTCACTGCTATGGTCTGGTGCTCATTCCCCAAAATCTCCTGGGAGCAGCAACAGGCCACACTCCCATCTTCATTTTGTCACCACAATACAGATATAACCTAGGATTGCCAGGTGTCTGGTTTTCAACCGGAACACCCAGTTGAAAAGGGACCCTACCTAACCAGGTGAAAATGAGCAAGTGAGTGAGGGTGAGGGAAAGCGAGCAACGGAGGGCGGGGGGATGGAGTGAGCAGGGCGGGGCCTCGGAGAATGGGCGAGGCAAGGGTGTTCAGTTTTGTGTGGTTAGAAAGTTGGCAGACATCACCATAAAGTTTAGAAAACTAGCTGGGATTTTCTAGCAACGCAAATGAATCAAGCCCAGGAAGGTGAACTATCAGTGGACAGCCTAGTGTCAACCTCTACAAATGTACCCTGTCGGGTTAATCTCATTTAACCCATGAAGTTTGTTCCATTCTAGAATTAATCATGCCAGAAAAGCTGACTGGGCTAGGACCAGGAATGATCTCCTTAGCATTTAACACCACTGCCATAAAATGGATGAGAAGGAACAGAAACGGGGGGAGGAGAGAGAAAAGGAAAGAAGTGAAAAGAGAAAAATGATTTTTCAGCACTGTACTATTGGCCTTTGATGGATTCCAATTGTCAAGCTACTGTAATTTGTAAAGATCAATGGTTTTAGTTAAACTCTAGTCCCTGGTGCCTCATCTTCTAATTCATCTACTCGGCAGATGTTTTTCCTTTTGTAAAGGAAAGTGCACAAGGTTGTTCTCAGGCATTTTTATAGGTGGTTTCTTTTTTTGTCTGTAAAGCTCAAATGAATTGTAAAACTCAAATCCTTAATGGGCATTTTAGCCAATATTTTTGTCTGTAAAGCAAAATGTGTCTGATAATGATTCTTTTGTCAGTAGTCCCCATTAAACATCAGCACTTACCAACAGTTGCTGCCAGCATAGGATATTCCAATGGGCCCCAAAACACAAATTCAACATTTCCCCATGTCCCATACACACACACAGCTTTCAAGTCCCCGCTTCTCATTCCCTGACCCCTTTGCCTCAGCCCCAAAGTTTCCATCCCAACACATGCTATCCCATGACCTCTGGTGGCTTTACCCTTCTCACTACCACTCTCCCAACACCTGGGACTTCTGCCTCTCGCTTCTACTTCCACTGACTCCCACTTTCTCTGGCCCTGTTCTCCCCGATAACTCTGCCCTCTTGCCACTAGTGTTTTGCCAACGAGGTTTCCATTGCCTACAGTTCCCCTGGATGGGCAAGTGATGGCTTCCCCACCTGTGTGGCTCAAATGACCAGCTACTTCAGGAACTACGGAAGGTGCAGTGGGCAAATGGATAGTCGAGTGGTCTGAAAGCAACTTCCAGGCCCTTTTATTTCCTCTATGAGGGCATCAAATCTCTCCACAGAATTCTCCTTTCATACTAAAATTTTCTCTGTGTGGCCACTGTCCAGTATTAATATTCGAGTCATTTGCACTGTCATTTTTGAGTTATGACCCACACTGGGTCCTGTTCTGACCACCATTTCATAATACTGATATTAATAACTCACAAGGACTGAACCTTAGAAGTTCAAACCCAGCCTGGAATGATTGCTGTAGTGCCTTTTGTAAGGTTTGAGGCATTCTGATGTTGCATTAGAGCTATGACGGTTCCAAATAGGGTGACCAGATGTTCTGATTTTATAGGGACAGTCCTGATTTTTGGGTCATTTTCTTATATAGGCTCCTATTACCCCCACCCCCATCCCGATTTTTCACACCTGCAGTCTGGTCACCCTAGTTTCAAAATGCTGCTTAGTGCCCGTGCAATATAAATAGATTCTTAAATCAGGAAGTGTGCATGTCTACATCAGTGGGCATGGCTAAGTGTGTAATGCACACATGGGCACATCTACGTAACTGGGTGGTTTTTCATGGTAATGAAGTAGCAGCAGCTGGCCCTTGGCTGGCTTGTGCATGTTAGCTAGTGAACTGGATATTTGCTTTTCCATTCTATTTTAACTGAGGATGGCAAAGCCTTTAATGAATTCTGCCTACAAATGGCAGTTTGGTGAGCCTGAGGGAACACCCTTCTTTGAACACATTTTCTGCTGATGGAAATTAATTGACCCACATTCCTAGGGAGCTCTTACCTTAAATTAAAATTTATAGATTTGCTGTAGAAAGTACATTTTAACACAAACGCTGCCTGTGCTATCCTTTTACCCTTTGTCATACTGACTTCACATGCTACATTTACTTGTCTGAACCCTGTTTAATCCATTTGTTTTACTTGTAGCGATTATTTTATTGTCAGCCGCTTGTCTATGAGACTTCTATCATGTCCTTTTATTGTAATTATAAAATTACATACAACTTTCTTTTCTTCCTCCTCCAGGAGTCTAAAATGTTTTCCGGAAAAAATGATTAGCTATAAATATTACATGTATATACTTTCATAACATGTGTTGGTCAGACACCACTCTCTCTGCTCTTTGGCTCTGCTTTCATTTGCCCTAATTGTTGGTGACCTCAGTATCACCTTTGATCCTCTCCTTTTCCCCCTTCCGTTTCTTGTCTGCCTACCACCACCACCTCAGTAATATTGCCTGTGTGTGATACTCTGAATATGCCAAATCCTTTTACCATAACTATTGCAAATCCCTCCTCTGTGACCTTTCCCTGACTCCAGCATTAGTGGAATGATCCTGCCAACCTACTCATGCATACTACGAAATGTGACTATCTCATCTGCACCCTCATCCTTCTCCATTCGCTGCCCATTCATTCTTAACATCTCATTCAAAATCACCAACCTTAGTGGCCTGTCTAATGGATCCTCCCTCCCAACAACTATCCTCCCAACTGCCTCCTCTCATCTAGTGCCAGCCTCCTTTCTGCCCTTGGCAGTCTCCTCACTACTGGTGTTAGCTCAGCCCATTTGAGCCACTTTCCTGTACCTCTCACCATCATTGATTCTCCATCTCTTTTTATATCTTGGCCGAGATCCTCAGCTGATGCAAATTGGTGCAGCTTTATTGACTCAGTTCTCTCATCTTTTTACTGTCTTTAATTAAAACTTGATGAGCCTGACACTGGATGTAGGGAGGCTCTCGGAGGTGAGACATAAACAATGCTCACTTTTCAGAAAGATGAGATTCTTTCAACTATTAAGATGACTGTATGTTTTATGATTGGAGTTTTATGCATGAAATGTGATTCATCCCCTTAGAAAAAGGCTTTTAAAATGGACTTTGGTGTTGTGTACATTTCGTACTAGTGCCATGGAGTAGTGCAGCATAATGCATTACAACTCACGCTAGGCTCCCCAGGGCTGCAGCCTCAATAAATTGGCTGATGTGCATACAGTCAACACTTCTTGGTAAATTCCTGACTGGAGGGATTAGAAAAACTTGTATCTGGCATTGCTGCCTACAGTGTTTTAATTTCATCAAGCTATTTGCAAGAGTAGGGGTTTTAGCCCAGATGGGCTGGCCAAACTTTGACGGAGGAGTTGTATTTTGTACACCTTCTTGCCCCTGCAGATTCAATTTGATAGCCCTTTTGCCTTAATCTGTTGTCATCTGCTGCCATGTATTGTTAACTAACTGGCACATTCCCCCTGAGAAGATTTCAGTAGTGGGTAAGCAAATTGAGAGAGAGAGAGAGAGAAGGGGTGTGTTGGCAGGTATAAAGCTATTGAGGTCCCAAAGGGCCCCTCACATCTCTAGTGTACCACTGCCCTAGTTTCCCTAGGATAATAAGGTGGCATCAGCCTAGGACAGGAGGGCTCTGAGGGAAGCAGGTACCCAGGGGAGTTCCTTGCACACTTCAGAGAAGTAAGACAGAGATTTCCCCTGGAAGTCTGACACTATAGTAAAAGCAGCTACTGAATTGCTAACAAAGGTTCTTGCAAAGGGCAGGCCTTTCTCAGAAGGAGGTTTGGTATTTTTCTTTGCAGCAGAATTTCCCTAAATCCCAGTGATCTACTGGTGGTAATTTAGGGCTCTTAATCAGTGGTATAAGATAATCAGACACACACAAGAAACATTGAAACCAACCTCAGTCTATTTTAGTCAGTGAGAATGGATTTATATAATTTTCAGGTTAAATATAACTGTGGCAGATTGACACAGGCACAATACAATAACTGAAAGTACTAGTAATTAGTATTATGGACAGGGGACCCTTCAGAGGCTCTAAGCATTAAATTACCTTGAAAAATTAATGACTTAATGTTCCTTAAGGACTTTTAAAACTTTTGGAAAAAAAATAGTGTTTTAATGCATCATTACTCGAATGCACTGAAAACACTTCCTCCCCCCTCCACAAAAGGTAGATTTTACATCATGCAAAATGAAATAATGGAAATAAAGAAAGAGGCTAATAACTCTTCTGGCTACATCTCTTTACAAAGGTCCCTTAACCTTGAAAACAATACAGGACGAGAACATTTGGAACACACAAAACCAGAGACATATGCCTCACTAAAGGTATTTTAAATTATATAAGCTGTAAATGACAGGTTCTCAATATGTTTGCTGCAAACGGGGAAAGCTGGGTAGATCTCTGAGAGTATGTGCGTGGGGTCCTGGTATGGAAAAGGTTGAGTACCACAGCTCTAAACATTCCCCTAGACCAATGGTCTGTTTTTAATAACCAGGTCTATATGTTTAACAATCTATATTCTTTATTCCTACATCCATCACCATCTCCCTTTTATCCTCCTTTTATCACTGAAGCATAGAAAATATTATAAACAGGAAAGGAGACTGTGGCAACGATGAGTAAGGTGCAGCCGTAAACTACTTCCAGTTATCTTTACTTCATTAGATCCCTGACTTTATGGATTAGGGCAGCCCCTAATACTACCCTCTCCCTTCAGATGGTTTTGAATGCACTTCATTTTTATACTGAGCACAAATCCCTCAAGATTTGGTCGTGGCTGGAAATTTCAATCTCACAAATTCTAAGTGCGTCTGAGATTACCTGAACTAAATTCACCTATCCCTAATTAGTATGCCAAGAGCCAAATAGATTAGTTTTATATACAGAGATATTGAAGTAAAACAGTAGTGTTTCATAATGAAAATGCATTTCTTTGATCCTTAGCTTTAGTGAACAACTAAGCATCTCTTTTTTCTGCCTCAGACTTTAATGGCAATTAGACTGAATGGGTGGGAGGACATATTATCCTTTAGTAAACCTTCAAGTCTATTAAAGAATATTTTAAATTAGAAAATTCTATTGATTAGGTGAACCAATAACACAGTCTTCATGTAACAATTGAAATCCATTTTCTGAGACAGTACATCCTCTCAATATTTACTTACCGGGATTATCAGGAGTCTTGAAGAAATGAAGGTTTGTTAAAGGGCTGTTATTAATTCAGTCTGATTACCATTGAATCTTATATTCAGCCTCATATTTTAGCAGGAATAACATGCCATTTCAGTGCATGGGAAATAGCATTTGGTTCATACACCCCTATCATCATCAATCCAAGCTGCAAGTTCCTTATTAAACAGAACAATTTAGTTTAAATGCATCTTATAATATGTGAATTTTTAATTTCTGTGTTCTTGCTACTTTGACTTTCCAACAAACTTTCATTTGGAGAATTTATAAAGATTGGAAACAGAGAGGAACTCTCATAGTGGCAAAATATGTGTGTGATAAGAAGCTCTGTGATTTAGCTAGTGTATGGTTTGTTGATGTTTCTTTCTCCTTTCAAGCGATGTTACATATCAGATTACTGGGTTTAAATGTATAGCTTTCATAGGATAACATATTAAAGCTACTGTACATCTTTAAGAGGCTGTTAGACACTGATTTCCCACAGACCACAATCAGCTCTTTGAAATTGTAGTGTTTGTGGCAGAATAAACTCCATTAACTTGTTTTATTAGTACTGTGTGCAGTCAGGAGGATCAATGCTGCAGAACATGATGAAACAACTAACAGTCTTCATCACTGTACAGCAGAATGTTTTCTCCTTACACAGAATATATAATTACTGCTCATACAAACAGGTAGAATTTTTTATCGTATTTCTCAGGTAATACTTGGAAATCTAAGGCTTATATTCATGGGAGGAACACAAAATAAATTAAGCTTCCCTCCACCCCCAACCCCACTCTTCAGTCTAATTTGTTGCCGGCTGCTGCTGTAATTTTTGTTTATATTACAGAGAATTATCCATCAAACAAAACACAATTCTAATTCAATTGGTTAATATAATGACCAAACAGCTCGACAAAGCCAAACGAGCTTCAGAAAGGAAAGATTTACTGACCAGTTGACTCCCAAAGACCCATTAGTCACAGTTTGACAGCAGTACACTAGGTGAGCTGCAAAGCAGAGTAAATAAAGCAGAATGAATCCAGCGGAACAAAGTATATTTTACCATATATAAGTAAACCTGCAACAGATATCACACCATTAAAAAATAAGATCAGCTGTATATTTCAGAAGCAGGTATCTTATACTGCAGATGGCACAGCTGCCAGTACTTATCTGAAGAGAGAGGTATTCTCTTCCAGAGCAAGTCTTACAACATTAGCCACTTCAGAAATATAAATGGCTTTTTCTCTTCTCTTTGGTCTCCATTTTCTGCTGCCTTTTTGCTTTGCCCATTTAAGATGAAAGCTAGGTTCTGAACCAACTAGCTTCATGGGATTTCCAATATAAACTTCGAGCACATTACATTTTAGCCTAACAAAATATAGGAAACATGAAGGAGAGCAATCACAAAGGAAATGATTGGATGATTGAAAAGAAGACTCAGTACAGATGTAGAATGATGAGAATCATGAAAAAAAATTTCTAATCCTGTCTATTTTTGCTAGGAAGAACGAGTTTATGATTTGCAGATTGAATATAACTAAGGAGAAAGGTATTTTTCATAACAATGATTTATATATTCAACCTTCTACTGGATAAGAGTTCTTTTTACATTATAGCAGCGTCTGCTCTTCCTATTATAGTTAAGGGGTTGTCAGCATTTCTATTATATAAATCCCTAAATTCTGGGGTTTGTAATTTGGCCGTAAAAAAATCACTGCTGGCTGAAATTTGAAATGTGATTTTAGTCTGAGAGTGAAATTCTCTGACTAAAATTCTGAAATATTTGTCTAATTTTAAATGAATAAGATTGTAAAAAATGTCTAAATTTACTGGTTTAAGATTTTGTTTAGGTGGCTGTACCTTGAACATTGTTTCAGATTTAGTATGCAATGTTTCATTTACTAGAGACTACCAATTGTAACAGAAGTACCGCAGGGCCAAATTTTCCTTTGTTACTTATATTCCACCCAACCTACTTAAATGGTACTGCACATGCTTAAGTGATGTAGGACTCTCCCCAGTGATTTAAAAAAGCAAGTATTGCACATGCTCAGTAGCTCCTTTTGTATTCTGATGGTGCCTAGACATCTAACATTGTAGATCCATAATATGCATATAGGTACTAATGTGAACAGACATTCATAGCCATTGGTGTAATGGCTCTAAGTGGAGTGTGAGTTAAACCCTCAAAGGTCAGAAATTAAGTGTGATGGCTGAAACTCTCTCCTTAAAGGACAGTAGAATCCATTTTAATCAATGCAATAATGTGAAAGTTCACAAGGTAAAAAGTCTTTATCACCATGCATAAACTGTAAAAAGGTATTTGAAAACAAAGTTTCCAGAGTGGCACTGCTGGAAGAGGTCTTCTTTCTGAGAAGTGACGTCCTTTGTAATACCACCAATGTGGATGGAGGTCCAAAATATCAGCAGTTAACCTATTTTCTATCCTGCTTAATAATCAGAGCACTAAGGATGAGAACACCTAGCCTGAAGAATTTAATGAGGCACTGTAGGTAAGTAAACTTCTCTCTTATACCTCCGCTCCTCTTCTTTCTCTTCCCAACAAAAACAGTCTTGCTCCCGCCCCCACCCCAGTTTGCTCCCTCTCTCTCCTCTGAGGAAAATAAGATCCTCTTCATCTGTTTAATACTCCCTTAAGCCTTGTTAAAGTGCCCAAACATGCCCCTACTCACAGCCATATTTCTCACCTGCTTCTTGTTGCCAAAGATTGCTCCCTTCTAGTTCTTCCCCACTGGCAGCTGCCTTTCTGCTCCCTGAAATTACTGTGCCTGAAATTACAATCCTACCAACTGCACCCTAACTGGACCCTAGCAACACTCAATAATATTGTCTGTAACAGCACTGAAAATAGTTTTGTCCCATTTATGCTAGCAGTTAAACTATATTCAGCATCTATTCCAAGTGACCTATCACTGGTGACTTTTTTCAGCAATGGGTCAGTTAAGCGAAGCCAGGACTGGTGTAAGACATGATCTTACTATGGAGACTGTTGATGCTGAATTTTTGGGTCATCGTTTGGAAAAGTACAAAGAAGAGAGACTTATGTAACTTATCAGAATGAAATGGTGCAAATCATTCTTGGTTTAAAAATCACATTCTTCGGGATGGAACTTCTCCCCCTAATTGAGTTAGCCACCTTGAAAAAAATATGTGAGTCCTGATGAAAAAAGAAAAGGAGTACTTGTGGCACCTTACAGACTAACAAATATATTTGAGCATATTCTTGCTGGAAATACACCCCATTTTATGATCTCTGCAGGAACAAACATAAATGGGAAACAGTTACATTATGAAGTAAGATCATAGTGACAGTTACACTAATATTGAGATACTGGTGCATACCTTCAAAAATCAAAATTGGATATTTTGCTCTCCTGGACATAGCATGTCAAACATGAACAGTAATGAGATGGTTGGTCCTGGAGGACTCCTAAACCCATACTCTTCTTTAATATACATTACTGCCTCTCACTTCAACCGGAGTTTGGACTTGGTGTGGCTGAAGCCTTGAACCCTACATTTACACCTTTCCCCCCCTTCTTGTGGGTCCTACCTTTCAACCTTCACTCAGCCTCAAATCCGATTGGCTTCACCGGGAATTCCCATTGGGTTTGGCTGCAGCCTCGACCCTTCAATTTGTGAGTGTTTCTGGGTTTGCAAGCCTGTTCTCGTGTGCTTTTTTTAGGGCTAAACTCCACTTGCACCCCTCTGCACCAGGGCATTTAGTTGTAGTATGATCCAGATTGTGGAACCATTACTCACAGAAAGTCCTATTTCCAAAGTGTTTGGAAATAAATGGACACAAATCAGATGTCAAGAATTATAACATTCATAAACCAGTCGGAGAACACTTCAATCTCTCTGGTCACGTGATTACAGACATGAAAGTTGGGATATTACAACAGAAAAACTTCAAATCCAGACTCCAGCGAGAGACTGCTGAATTGGAATTCATTTGCAAATTGGATACAATTAACTTAGGCTTGAATAGAGACTGGGAGTGGCTAAGTCATTATGCAAGGTAACCTATTTCCCCTTGTTTTTTCCTACCCCCCCCCCAGACGTTCTTGTTAAACCCTGGATTTGTGCTGGAAATGGCCCACCTTGATTATCATACACATTGTAAGGAGAGTGATCACTTTACATAAGCTATTACCAGCAGGAGAGTGGGGTTGGGGGAGAGAAAACCTTTTGTAGTGATAAACACCCATTTTTTCATGATTTGTGTGTATAAAAACATCTTCTGTATTTTCCACAGTATGCATCCGATGAAGTGAGCTGTAGCTCACAAAAGCTCAAAAGCTTATGCTCAAATAAATTGATTAGTCTCTAAGGTGCCACAAGTACTCCTTTTCTTTTCGCGAATGCAGACTAACATGGCTGTTACTCTGAAACTTGCCTAGCAAACACTATCAGTTTTGCAGAGTGAAATGCAGCAGCCAAAATACAATACTTTTGTGCTATTAAATAATACAGTGGGTTAATGCAATCCTATCAGACTGACTGACTGTGCAGATGTCTTGATACCATGTTGTTTCTGTAGCCAGCCATATGATGCCATCTGAAGCTTTAAGCAGTATACAAGATAGTATATCCCATGAAAGTGCTAGGGGCTCTCCATTGAGCTCTCTCCCTCTACCTCACAAGGCACACTAGGATCTCTTAGCTAGAGGACGTAGCTGAACAAAACTACCACACCAATGTACAGAGTCAGTGGCAGTAACTGAGGTAACTGTGCCAGAGCCCATAAAATGCTTTGTAGACATGTATCAGGAACTGCACAGATATCAGCAGAGAGTATAAAAAACGTGTGTGATCTGTTCTTATCAGTCTATCCTGCTTAGGTGGTGAGCCATTGCCTTCTGCACCAGCTGGGATTTCAAGGTAGCCTTCACGGTCAGCCCTAAATTCAGCACAGTACAGTAGTCCAGTTTAGACTTATTAAAGAGTGGTTCTAAGTCCTCATCTCACAGCAAAAGGCAGAATCTCCTGCTCTGCATAGATGGGAAGAAGCATTTTTGGCTACTGCTGTCATCTAAGGATCCAGAAACACAGACAAATCCAATAGGACACCAAGGTTTCACAACCCCTTGACGAGCAAAGGATAGATGTCCACAGATTCTCTCAGTTCCTTGACATGTTTTTCTGTGGATCAACATTAACTTTGTTTTATGCAGGTAAGGTCTGAGGCAGCCACTTTTCATCCTGGTCCCTTTTTTGTCCAAGACAAAGGATGAAAAAGATAGACAAAGTGTAGTAATTAAAGGAATGGCCTAATTAGATGGAAATTACCATGGGACTTGAAGTTCCTCAAATTCAGGTGCTGACCTGCTACAACAGGGACAAGTTCCAAAAGTTGGAATCTTCATCTGAAATCTCCGTGCTGTCAGTCTCAGAAAGTGTAAGACTAGGCTTGATGGGATTGAGCAGGGGAGGAGTTGTTTCTTGGGTAAGTGGGTTCTAGTCTATTTAGAATTTTAAATATAATTAACATAAAATGCATTGTATTGCACCAGAAGTGAATAAGTAGCCAACCAAGAGTGAAGAAATTGGTTGTTCCAGATGTCTGGCACCTCACTCTACTTAGGAGGTGGGCAGCTGCATTCCATACCCATGGCAGTGTCTGGGTGGTCTCCCATAATAGCCCTCATGATAGCATATTGCAATAATTTCAGCTGCCTGAAATTATTGAGATAAGACATTGTTCATCTTGTCATCTCTCCCCATGATAACAGAGCAATTACTGAGTGTCATCATCGTAACAACTAGCAGATTGTGCTGGTTGTAGCAGTGGCATTTTGAACATCTTCTCTCTACAAGGGGATGTAGCACCATAAAGTTAATAATACTCACCCATTTTAGGAAACAAGAATTAAAATAGCTTGGTCAGATCTTCAGATGGTGAATATCAATATAACACCATTGATATAATGTGATTCAAATTAGCTGAGGCCTTCACACTCAAAAGTTTGCAATAGTGAGCACATGATGTACTCTCATATTCCTAATACAATCAACCAAACCCAACGCCAACGATAACTCCTCACCTGTTTAAAGATTTTTAAGGGATTAAGTATTACAGACTAATTTGAAAAGGTCATTCATTTAAGCAAATTTGCTATTACACATGGCTGCCCCAATTCTGGCTCCTTACTTTCCAATTATAAACTTCACTTCTACAGTAAAAGAGAATTTGACTTATAAACTATAGTAACTTATGTGATGAAAACAGTTCAAATAAGTGGAATTGAAGGCCTGATCCTGCTGCCCATTTATCTTGGTGGGTAGTATCTTACTCCATGAGTAATCCAGTTGAAACCAACGTTATTACTCTCTTGAGTATAGTTGGCAGAATCAGTCCTTAACTTATTACTTGGGTAAACTGTTTTGATCTGTGGATACTACTAATGCAGTATAATTGCAGGCAAAGGCAGTTCCCATTAGTGGCTTGACAATGATTCATACAGCTTTGCATAATAGAACTGGTCTTACTAATGCTGATTAGGATACACGGGGGCTGATATTCATATATTATATTTAGTTTTAGACATTTCTTGTCTACAGTTAGGATAGGAATATGACCAAACATGAAATTTTACCTGTGAGGATTGCTCTCCCTCTTGTGTAACCCTTCTGCCCGTCAGAGTTGGCAGCAAGGGCTGGGTTCAATATCTTGGGGTTCCATTCCAATAACACAATGCAAAACTGGCTTGAGCCCCCACCCAGTGACCTGGGACAAATATATACCACCCCGCTGGGCGCCTCCAAGAGGCAATACTTCCCCTCTCGGAAGCACAGAGTCTGAGTGTAGCAAAAGCCTTTTAATAACAGAGAGAAACAATGTGTCATTATGGTGGGGAAACACCACCAACAGGATTCATAACACAACCCATTAGCAAAAAAACCCCACCCCAAGCAAATTGGGGCATGACCTTTCCCTTGGGTTCTTGAGCCCAGCAACCCAAAGTCACCCAAAGTCCGATAACCCAAAAGTCTCTGTCCCTGGTCAGTGCAGCACCAGAGTTCAAAAGTTTATCTGCAGAGTTTTACCTCCCAACCTGGGTGGAGATGGGGGTGGTGGTTTAAGGGGCACCTTATGTGGTCCAAAGGCGATTGCCCCCACCGCTCCGCTCCACCTCTCTCTGCTCCGCTCCACCAGCCGTCCCACAAATAGCTCCGCTCTGCCAGCCATCCCACAAACTGCTCTGCCCCAAGAGCTGCTCTGCTAGCTGTCCCGCAAACTTCTCCACAATATATCTTCAGGCTCCCCCACTACTTAACACAACACTCAGTGATTTCAGCTCTTAGTAAGTTTAGCTCTTTTGTGATTTCAGCTTGTAGTAGGGGACCCTCAGTACTGGTGTACCATTGGCCCAAAGTGAATTCAGCTCAGCAGCCTGTAACTAGACTCCTAATAGAATCAAAATTAGCTCTGATATTCCACAGTGGAGAGAGGCAGAAATGCAATTAGCATGTAAGGCCCTCACCAGAAGGCTCATACCACCAGGTGTTAATACCTATCCCCAGCCTCTCTCAAGTCACTGAGTTTTGGAACCCATGTCCCTTGCTTAGCGAATGCTACTTACTTGATGGTGAGTACCCCCATCATAACAAAAGGCCAAGTACAGTTCCACTGTCCTTGATTCACATAATCAGGATAATAACAATTTATTCTTCCTGCCCCAATAACAGAGAAACTGGGGATCCCACAGCAGCCAAAGTGACCATTTGGGCAGTTATGGGCTCTTGCTATGTGGGGTGAGTGTGCCTATGCAAATGAGATCAGCCCCTGAAGTTCTTTTCCACAACTTGCCACAACTCACCACCAGATGTCAGGGTGGAGCTCATCCTGACTCTGCTTACACTTGTTTAACTTAAAAATTAATCAAGGCTTTGACCCATCTGTGCAATTTCAATACCAAAGTTTTAAATGTCTGGGAGCAGTTCACATCCCACCAGGCAACATAAGCTACTCCTAGAAAGCCCCAAAATTTCCTTATGTCTAATAAAAAAATATTTTAAAAAAAACTTCTGCAGAATTTGTACATCAAGGAGGCTTATGACAACTTCCAGGTCCAGGCTTCTCATTTGGGGAGTCTATGTATATAGAAGAAATGGAAGAACGTGGAAGATGATAATAATAAATATAAATGAGAAGAGATCATAGAAAACTGTTAAGGGAAGCAAAAGGACACAAGAAGACCTCTATTACCAGCAGAATTAAGAAAAAATAAGGAGTTTGGTAAGTATATTAGGAACAAAAAGAATTCTAATGATGATATTGGTCCACCACTAGTTGGAAATGATAAAATTGCCAATAAGAATGCAAAAAAGGCAGAAGTGTTCTTCATCTGGGGAAAAGCCAGATGATGTAGTGATATCATATGATAACAAATGAAACATTTTCCATTCCAATAGTAACTCAGGAGGATATTAAACAACAGCTACTAACATTAGCTATTTCTAAATAAGCAGGTCTGGATAACTAGCATTCAAGAGTTTTAAAAAAGTTGGCAGAGGAATTTGCTGTACCAGTAATGTTGATTTTCAATAACTCTTGGAAGACCGGGGAAGTTCACAAAGACTGAAGAAAGCTAATGTTGAGTCAATATTTTAAAAGGATAAATGGGATTACTTTGGCTTTGTTTCTGTACATACAGGATGGGGGATTCTATCCTGAGAAGTAGTGACTCTGAAAAAGCCTTGGAGATCGTGGTGGATAATCAGCTGAGCAAGAGTTCCCACTGAAATGCTGTGACCAAAAGGGCTAAATGGGATCCTTTGTTATACAAGGGAATCTCAAATAGGAGTAGGAAAGTTATATTATCTCTATATTTGGCACTATTACATCCACTAATGTAAAACTGTGTTCAGTTCTGGTGTCCATCATTCAGGAAGGATGTTAATAACCATGGAGATGGTTCAGAGAAAAGCCACAATAATGATTAAAGGATTATAAAATATGTCTTATTGTGTGTAACTGTCCTCACTCAGGGGTTAGTGGGGAAGCATGGCCTAGTGATCAGGACTATGACACATGACCAGCAGGGGGGGTGTTGGTATGGGAGCCCATTCCATCAGGCTCCAACCCAGAACCCTTCGGGGCTACCAGTGATCTGGTAACTGAGGCTGCTCAAGGCTGCTTTCCCTGAGCCACTTCCTATCTCCCCATCTCCCCCTGGGCCAACTCCATCCAAAGCTTTCCTCTGCTGGGGTAGCCCATACCAAGAAAGTAAAAAGCGATTACCAATGTCCAGAGTCCATATGCAGGCAAGAGGGGAATCCATCCCTCTCTAACTGTGTTTGGGGTGGGTCCTCCCTTCCCTTAGGGAGGACCCTTTGGGTCAGTTATCTTAGAGATTTCAGCCTTCCCTCTGCTATGTACTGCTGGAGCTACAGATTGTAGGTTTGCTTTGTTCTAGGACAGGGATCGGCAACCTTTGGCATGCGGCCCATCAGGGAAATCCGCTGGCGGGCCAGGACGGTTTGTTTACATGCAGCGGTTTGTTTACATGCGGGAAGCGGTGGCCAGCACATCCCTCAGCCCATGCTGCTTTCCACAGCCCCCATTGGCCTGGAACAGTGAACCGCGGCCAGTGGGAGCTGCGATCGGCCAAACCTCTGGATGCTGCTTCCCTGTCTTTTAATTGAGCTTTTAAAATGAGCTGTTTCCCTGTCTTTTAATTCCTCCACCAGATGGAGCTTTTGCTGTAGATGTGGCAGGGCGGGGCTGGCTGGGCCCAAAGTAATTCCATCACCCCTCGTTGCCCAGTGTGGGGTCTGTACACCCCATCACATTGTGATAGGAGTGCAATCTGTTTAGTTTAACAAAGAGAGGGTTAAGGGGTGATTTGATCACAGTTTATAAGCACCTACATGGGGAACAAAACTTTGATAATGGGCTCTTAAATCTAGCAGACAAAGGTACAAGAAGACCCAATAACTGGAAGTTGAAACTAGACAAATTCAGATAAAAAATAAGGTGTAATTTTTAATAGTGATAGTTATTTACCATTGGAACAATTTACCAAGGGTTGTGGTGGATTTGCCATCACTGGCAATTTTTAAATCAAGATTGGATTTTTTTTTAAAGATGTGCTCTAGACAAGCAGAAATTAACTAATGGAAGTCCTGTGGCCACTGTTATATACGAGGTCAGTGTCGATGATCAGAGCCTTATAATCTATGAATCTATGTAGTTCCCTGGAAGCCTCGTACAGAGACCCTGACTAAATGTCTAGGAGACATTAAAATCAAAGGGCACCAAAGCGGATGACTTCTACATCAAATCACCACATTTAAAAAAGCATTGACATGGGAAAACTGCCTTTCTTCTTAATACAGAGGTCATATTCAGATTTAATTCCATTTAGATTTGGGGCCAGCAAAGAATGGCTGTGATACGCATTTCCATGAATATCTGATAGCAGTAAGAACAAATTGGGGTCATTTGCACCAAGACCCAATTATGAAACACAGCCATATTGTACAAAAGATATTAAATTTTTGAAGGATTCTGCAATTTCTAATCTGATATATTTGTTATTGGCATTTATGGATATGAAAAAAATGAATACAACTGCATGTATTTGATTTTCTATAAGGTTCCCATGTGTTTTGAAAAGAAAAAAATATTCACACCTTCTGTTGAGTATGCACACAGTATTGCAGAGGTTAAAATTTAGTTATTCCCTTCATCAAAACTGCAAAGATGTTTACTTCAGCTGTTGCCAACACCATAAAATTAAAGCAAACAAGTAATATTCATGCAATGGCAAACAAAATAAATGAGTCAGGTAATTATAAAAAGAACACTGACCTATTAAAAATTGGTCTGATCTTTAAGAAATTTCAGCATAGCAGTACTAATGTTATTAAAAATAGCAGAATCATGACAAGTATTCATTAGCATTTGCATATGTGAGTGAGAATGCACTTAATTACAAATTACATTCTGCAAATTTTTTAGAAGCTGTAAATCAATGCAACAAAGATGAAAGATTTAGAGAGTAAGGTATTTGAAGAATTTTCGAATGCTTAATGTTCTTAATAAGAACAGATTGAAAATGCTGCAAGATCTTCCCCAACTCAAATGATTTAAAAGAACAAATATGATTTGGAAATGCTAATGTCTGACTTATAGGCATTTTACTATAGGTAACATGGAACATTATCTCAATTAGATTAGAATAGATTTTTATATGTAAAGTACATGTGTTAAAATATTATTTTGCTGTGAGCCAAAGTAGCATATGCAAATGAGGAAGGCAAATGGCAAACTGCAGGTGTAATAAATTTCATGGATTGTGTAATTTTATGCCCATTTTTCTTCAGCAGCCGTCAGCACTGTTGTTTAAATGTTTGTGCAAAGCAGCCCCTCCTCTACTGTGCTGTATCAGCATTTTGGAATGTTCCACCTCAGGATTAATCCAAATGGGCTAGGAGTGCAGTAGCTAATTTCAATCAAACTGCAGTTGAGAAGAGGGAAGCAAGTGGAAGATGAAGAGTAAATGGGAAACTGGAAGGTGGCACAGTGGTAAATAGAGAGAACAAGAGCAAGCGTAGGATGAAGTGCTTGGAAGAGAGAGGAAAGAAAAGAAGATAGGGACTGATTCTACAAGGTGCTGACCACCCTCAACGTCTGCTGACTTCAATGGAAGTTGAGGCTGCTAAGCATCTCACTGGAAGTACTCAGCACTTCCCAGGATCAAGCAGGAGGTCCGTGGAATGTACAGGATGCTAGAAGAGGAAGGAGGCAGAGGCAAAAGGGGTGAATGGAAAGAGGAGGAGTGGGAAATGGTTAACATAACAAAGTCCGGGAGAAAAAGCACTTAAAGAGAAAAAAGTGAGAAAATAACAATCCTTAATGGGGAAAAAAGGGAAAATATTAACTTTGGCATAAAAAGAGCTCAAAATGGAAGAGTGTACTCATTTGGGGGTTTATAATCTTAGCAAAAAAAACCAACAACCTGTTCCATTTGTTTGTCCAACTGCACTGTGTTATCCCAGAGTGCAGTTCTTTACTTAGCACCCTGTGATTCATCTATTTATCCATTATATTGTTTTTGCATTACACCCATCACTGAGTGCCTTCCAAGTAAAATAGATTGGTAAGAGCAACATCTCTAGTAGACTTCATGGAGTCTCTGACTTATCTCCTTTTTTGGGTTGTTGAAAGCTTTACATGGGGTCAGGCCTCTTTTGTTATTGTTTGGCAAAGGGGTTGGAAAAAAGGAGAGTGACAGGGTGTGTGATTGTCATCCTTTCCCTCTCTCTCTAACGGTAAGGGTCTGACTGTCAGACCCTTACATTGGTGAGCTTCACTTGTGCAAATAGCCTCAGTGGGGTTACTCACCGAACTAAGTACTTACTAACATGTCTACGTGTCCATCAGTTGGGCCCAGAGGGACCAATTCCGCAAAGCACTTAAGGCACATTCTCAGTTTTAAGCATCTAAGTAGCATCATGGAAGTAATGGTTAAATGCCTTGCTGGATCAAGGTCTAGGTGAGTAACTTTTACATATTTTTTTAATATTGAAAGACAAACTAATGGAAAACATGATAACTTTACAGAGGCTTTGCTACATATCATAGGACTGGAAGGAACCTTGAGAGGTCACCAAGTCCAGTCCCCTGCACTCATGGCAGGACTAATTATTATCGAGACCATCTCTGACAAGTGTTTATCTAACCTGCTCTTAAAAATCTCCGGTGACGGAGATTCTACAATCTTCCTAGGCAATTTATTCCAGTGCTTAATCATCCTGGCAGTTAGGAAGTTTTTCCTAATATCCAACCTAAACTGCCATTGCTGCAATCTAAGCTCATTGTTTCTTGTCCTATCCTCAGACATTAAGGAGAACAATTTTTCGTCCTCTTTCATATAACAACCTTTTATGTACTTGAAAACTGTTAACATGTCCCCCTCAGTCTTCTCTTCTGCAGACTAAACAAACCCAATTTTTCCAATCCTCCTTCATAGGTCATGTTCTCTAGATCTTTAATATTTTTTGTTGCTCTTCTCTAGACTCTCTCCAATTTGTCCACAGCTTTCCTAAAATGTGGCACCCAGAACTGGATACAATCTTCAGTTGAAGCCTAATCAGCAGGGAGTGGAGCAAAATAATTAATTTTCTCTTGCTTACAACACTCCTCCTAATATATCCCAGAATGGTTCTAGGTTTCTTTGCAACAGTATTACACTGTTCACTTATAGTTAGCTTGTGATCCACTATAACCTCCAGATCCCTTTCCTAGGCAGTCATTTCCCCTTTTGTATGTCTGCAACTGATTGTTCCTTCCTAAGTGCAATACTTCGCATTTATCCTTATTGAATTTCATCCTATTTACTTCAGACCATTTCTCCAGTTTGTCCAGATCATTTTGAATTTTAATCCTGTCATCCAAAGCACTTGCAACCCCTCCCAGGTTGGTATCACCCGCAAACTTTATAGGTGTACTCTCTATGCCATTGACTAAATTATTGATGAAGATATTGAACAGAATGGGACCCATAATAGATTCTTGCGGGACCCCATTTAATATGTCCTTCCAGCTTCCCTGTGAACCACTGATAAGTACTCTCTAGGAACAGTTTTCCAACCAGTTATGCACCTACCTTATAGTAGCTCCATCTAGGTTATATTTCCCTAGTTTTTTTTATAAGACAGTCATGCAAGACAGTATCAAAAGCCTTACTAAAGTCAAGATATACCATATCTACGACTTCCCTCCATCCACAAGGTTTATTAACTTTCTTTGTCAGGGTATCAGGTTGGTTTGACATGATTTGTTCTTGACAAATTCATGCTGATTATTACTTATTACCTTATTATCTTCTAGGTGTTTACAAATTGATTGCTTAATTATTTCCTCTATTATCTTTCCAGCTGTTAAACTGACGGGTACGTAATTCCCTGGCTTGTCTTTATTTCCCTTTTTATAGATTAGCTCTATATTTGCTCTTTTCCAGTCTTCTGGAATCTCTTGCTTCTTCCATGACTTTTCAAAGATAATTGCTAATGGCTCAGATATCTCCTCAAGCTGCTCCTTAAGTATTTCAGGCTATATTTCATCAGGTCCTGGTGACTTGAAAACATCTAACTTGTCTAAATAATTTTTAACTTATTCTTTCCCTATTTTAGCCTCTGATCCTACCTCATTTTCACTGGCATTCACTGTGTTAGACCTCCAATAGCTACTAACCTCTTTGGTGAAAACTGAAACAAAAAAGTCTTTTAACACATCTGCCATTTCCACATTTTCTGTTATTGTTTCCCCCTGCTCATTGAGTAACGGGCCTACCCTGTCCTCTTGCTACTAATGTATTTGTAGAATATTTTCTTATTACCTTTTATGTCTCTAGATAGTTTAATCTTGTTTTGTGCCTTGGCCTTTCTAATTTTGTCCCTACATATTTGTGTTATTTGTTTATAATCATCGTTTATCATTTGACCTAGTTTCCACTTTTTATAGGACTCTTTTTTGAGTTTCAGATCATTGAAGATCTCCTGGTAAAGCAAGGGTGATCTCTTGCCATACTTCCTATCTTTCGTATGCAGTGAGATATTTTGCTTGTGTCCTTAATAATATCTCTTTGAAAAACTGCCAACTCTCTTGAACTGTTTTCCCTCTTTGAGTTGCTTCCCATGGAATCTTACCTACCCTGAGTTTGCTAAAGTCTGCCTTCTTGAAATCCATTTTCTTTATTTTGCTGTTCTCCCTCCTACCATTTCTTAGAATCATAAATGCTACCATTTCATGATCATTTTCTTTGAAGCGGTCTTCCACTTTCAAATTCTCAACCAGTTCCTCTCTATTTGTCAAAATCAAATCTAGAACAGCCTCTCCCCTAGTAGCTTTCTCCACCTTCTGAACTATAAAATTGTCTCCAATACAATCCAAAGACTTTTTGGAGAATCTGTGCCCTGCTGTGTTATTTTCCCAGCAGATGTTTAGGTAGTTGACATTCCCCTGACCACCAAGTCCTGTGCCTCATCCACCTCTTCTCCCTGGTTAGGTGGTCTGTAGTAAACCACTATCATGACATCACCGCTGTTTTTACCCCTTTTATTCTTACCCAAACAGTTTCAACAAGTCTGTCTCCTATTTCCATTTCAATCTCAGTCCAAGTGTATACATTTTTAATATATAAGGCAACACCTCCTCCCTTTTTGTCCCTGCCTGTCCTTCCCAAGCAAGCGGTACCCTTCTATACCAATGTTTCAGTCATGCGCATTATCCCACCAAGTCTCTGTGATGCAAACTATGTTATAGTTGTGTGTTTTTTAAGTAACATTTCAAGTTCTTCCTGCATATTCCCCATACTTCTCACATTAGTATACAGACATCTAAGATACCAATTTGATTTTCCTGCTATGTTCTCTCTTGTCTCTCCCTCATCCCGGCTCGAATGGTTCATGCTCCCCTCAGATTCTGACCCTTCTCCCAAGTCTCCATGTGTTTGACTGACCTGTGGGCTTTTGTCACCTGCCCCCTTCGAACCTTGTTTACAGATCTCCTCACTATGTTAGCCAGTCTGTAACCAAATATGATCTTCCCCTTACTTGATCAGTGGACCCCCATCTTTGCTTAGCAGTCCTTCTTCTTGGAACAGCATTCCATGGACAAGGAAACTGAAGCCCTCCTGATGACACCATCCTCACAGCCAGGCATTCATCTCCAGGATACATTTGTCTTGACTGGGTCCCTACCCTTCACTGGAAGAATCAAAGGGAACCCTACCTGTAGAGCAACAAACAGCCAGGTGTCTTAACCTCTGTCAGTTATTGGGATGGACTATTAATTTTTTTGCTTGTTGCATTTAGTCATTTAGTAGGCCTTTGGAGGAACTTAGCATAATTAAGGCAAGAGTGCGCGGGGAACCAGCTATCACATGAAGTGAGCTTGACTCTATGCCCTCTCTGATATGCTGAGGTAAGTGTCTGTGATAAACAGAAAGTCTGGATATATTTCAGGACTGTTGTTATGGGGAAATATGACTGCCAGACTAACTCCTCAGAAATTGCTTGCTTAACAATTTTTTTTTTTAGTGACATATTTTGTAACACCTGCTTTTTGCCTAGTGACTGATTTTATTTCATCAGCTATGTAACACTTTTTTGATGGAGTCTCTGTAGCTTTTTGAGTATAAGAGGGAAATTGTGGGTCTGCATCAAGTGGATTGCTTTGTAGACACAGAGATTTCTAGCCACAGACAGAAGGCCAGCCACAGGAAATCTGCAGCTGAATCACCTGAATACTGCTCCAAGTTCCTGAGGGGTAATCCTGATGAATAATTGTCAGTTTGGGGTCCTCTATGACCTTTTGTGTTTGTATGTGCTTGAGAGTAAACAAAGCAGTGACTTCAAGTAAAGACATCCTAGTGAGGTGGGGTGGGGTGGGGTGAAGACTAATAACATACTGGCTTTAAGTGAAAGCACATGTTTTTGATTTGTGTCAGCCATATAGCAGATAGAATTGCTGCATCTTCTTGTTCTGTCCTGATACCGCCTCATGGAGAGTAAAGTTTACCAAGAGCTATAGTTTTGGGGGAACCCTGGGTAGCACACCTGCACCCCCAACTCTTTCACCCTTACTCCCAGAGCCCTGTAGTCATTTCTGATCTGCTCAGGGTCATAGCTTGCAATATCATTAGTGCCCACATGGATGAATAGCATGGGGTAGTAGTCAGTGGGCTACATAATGTCTTGTTTACTGGCCCCTGGCAGGCAGCATACCTTCTGGGATGACATGTCAGGCCACAGATAGGTGCATAGATCTCCCTCAGAAGAGAGTCATGAACCACCACTACCCTATGTTTCTTCCTGGTGTGGTGGCTGTGATCCTCCAAGTCTTGGGATACATGGCTTGTCCTCTTCCACCTTTGGGGGTAATTCTTCATCTCACATTGCCAGGGCAGCATAATGTCTCTTCATCTCTATGGTGAGTGGGTTCGGAGTAGGGGTGGAGCACTGCCTGCTGCCAGAAGTAACCAGGAGCCAGTGTCCTCCCTGTGACAGAACCATATCCTCCGCCCCCCACCCCCCCAGGGCGTGACAACAGTCTTCTCTAGCTGGATAGCTTCCTCAGCCTAGGACATCTCCATATGAATACTCTCAATGAAGTCCTCGTGGGCACGGATGCTCCTAAGTGAACCATCTCCTCCTGTAGCTCTCCCACCTGCTTTCTGAGAGAATCCACCAGCAGACACCTTTCACACTGGATGGTCCCCCAGCCTGACTTTTGGAGTGTGGGAAATGCGGGACATGGTCTCTGCAAATCCACACCAGGATCGTAGAGGCAGCCCTGGTCAGGTTCTCTGTGTTGAAGGAGGAGACAGGAGTAGCGTCAGCACAGGCAATATGGCCCTTCCTAACCATAGCAATTATATTACAACTCCCTCTTACAAACTTCCTCTCAAACTCCCTGTTTGTGGTCCCCTGTTCATTAGTTCCCCTTGGTTGCGTAGTGAACACTCTGAGTGTTTCTCAATAGCTCTCCTGTAGAGACATCGGCACAATCTCTCCTTCCCCTTCAAGCTTTCCTTGTGTTCTCACCTTTGCACCCCTGGTCCAAAATAGCCTGGATTTTTCTACTTTCAACATGCACTGCAGGGCCCTTTTATTTCATGAGGCTTTTGAGGAGTGTTAAGGAATATTGAGGTGCTGTTGTTGAACTGGGGTGTTAGAAATTTTTATTAAGAGCTACTTCTCTTAATAAAATGTTAGCCACAACATTGAATGCTTAACTGGAAAACACTCAGATACTGTTATGATAAGTTTCAGAGCAGCAGCCATGTTAGTCTGTATTCGCAAAAAGAAAAAGGAGTACTTGTGGCACCTTAGAGACTAACAAATTTATTTGAGCATAAGCTATCCGATGAAGTGAGCTGTAGCTCACAAAAGCTTATGCTCAGATAAATTTGTTAGTCTCTAAGGTGCCACAAGTACTCCTTTTCTTGTTATGATAAGGCTGCAAGAACCTGAATAGAATAGAATAGAATGGCTGAGACTGACTGAGATATATATTTTGATTTTGTAATTTTAAAAAACTGGGAGGGCATTCATAGCCTTGAAATAGGTGCCCTTTCTTGTTATAAATTGAAATATAATAAATCAATTCATTGAATTACCTATGCATTGCTCATCATAAAGGTAAGATTCAGCCCACGCCAAACTGTTGCAGTAAAAGGAAAATTTAGCACTACTGCCATGCACAAATTTAATCCTCATTATAATTAACACCACTTTCTACTGTCAAAAGCAAATGGAACTGTATTGGCAGAAAGCAATTTTTGGAATGAAATGTTATTGAGTGCAGCTGTAATATGATTTTATGAGACATTTCTCCATTTTATATTTGAAAAGTACACATTACTACAACCATGTGTCTATATCTTTTAGGGTTAGGTCCTCAACCCAGTCTGAGAATATAATGTGTGTTGAGGACTTCCACTCTGGTACAATAGAGAATTCTGCAGTAGCCTAAACAGCTGATGCCCCTTCCACCACCAATGGTAGGAATGGCAGGTGGATTTTCATAGTCGTGGATCCATTAGGCCAGATTCACCACTCTAAAACTCTCTCTCCAGTAGTCTATACAGGGTAAAACCCTGGCTCATTGAAGTCAGTGGCAAAACTCGCATTGACTTCAATAGTGCCAGTACTTCACCCAGAGTCTATGCTCTTCAAAATGGAGGGGACATATGCCTACTGCATCTATTTAATATCCATGAAATTACATGGGTCACCATGCCATCAGCATAGTGAATGTCTGCATGAGTTCCTTAAATACTATCCCAATCTCAGTGCAGGGGAACAGCATTGCTTCTGCTGCAGGGAGAGTGCCTTACAGCCCTGGAGACTGATAGCAGGATTTTCCTATTTCTTTATGTCTTGCCAGGGCAATGTTAACATGATAAAAACAGCAAAGAGCAGGAAGAGGGAAAAGTAATACCATGGAAAGAGTGATTAGAAACTAGCAATAAAAGCAAAATGTCTAAATTTCACTTCACATGCAAAAATTTTGGGGCTGATCTTCTAGGATAAGTATTATAGAACACGTGCGTCTGGAAGAAATCAGGGGAAAAAATTGTTTAGCATTCTCGCTGGGCTCTTTCGTTCTCTTGCTATAGAGCACATGCAGCCTCGAGGGTGATCTTGAATGTTATCTCTGCAGCTGAGTGATTTTTAGAGGTTTCATCGAATAGAAGGGTCACAACCCAGAGTCCATTCTTATCTGTTTTAATAAAAATGACAATGAACTGTGCAACCCTCCATGGTCCCCTCAAGCAAAATGAAGGTAATGTTGCTCCTGTCAGTACACACAAGTCTAATTGCAGAATTAGGGTCTAGAGCATGGAAATTCACTGCATTTGGGATTTTAACTAAGACTGTGGAAGGCCTAGTGTTCAATTTTGTGTTTTCCCTGCTTTTCTACATTTTTTTATAATTCCCACCAAGGAGTTGTTTGCTGTACGAACTATGGATCACGCATGATGTTTACAGCTCAGCTCCATGACAGGTCATTCAAACAACAATTTATTCCCACATAACTAGAGATGCTATAAGATTCTGTGTCCCCAGCTCTCAAAGCAGCATAGAAATGTTGTACAGTACATGACATGCAATGAGTGCAGATCATAGTACATCTCATAAAACTGGTGTCTTTTCTTGTACCATACATACATGTGCAGTGTCTGGTCTTATAAGAGATATATGACTGTGCATATGACTATAGGTTTTCTGTTTTATTTTGAATATGTACTTTAGTTTAATAATATCCATTGAAACAAATTTAAGACAATTCTCCTATGGGGGACAATCAAGAAGTATAACAGCAGAACTGAAATAGAACAGTCTCTTTTATCAGTTTTATTGCAGTTTTTTTATTGTCTCTTCTCTTCTCCTTTTGGTGGTGAAGGTGGAAGGAGTTCAAAGGAAATTAGAAAAAAATAAATAAATTGTTCATAGGCTTATAAGAGGAAAACTATCCAAAATATATCCAAACCTACAGGAAGAGATTTTACTAGCCTTCCTCACATTGATTGTGACTAACTGTAAATTGTGCCATAGATTTAAACGGAATGAGTCTTGTAGGAAGATTCTACTCTGTGTAATTAAGAGTGGTGAGATGTGGCAAATAATAAATGGTGGCCAACTAGTTGTTATTTTAAACATTTAGTTATCGGTTAACATCCATATTATCGGGTAACGTGGATACGTGGTGGTAACGTGCAAGAAGCGGCGGCCAGCATGTCCCTGCGGCCTGCGCCGCTTCCCACCGCTCCCATTGGCCGGGAACGGCAAACTGCAGCCACTGGGAGCTGTGGGCGGCTGTGCAAATGAAAACAAACTGTCTGGCAGGCTGCAGCTTGCCCACCACTGCTCTAGAAAGAAGAGTAGAAAGTTTAGCCCAATCACCTCTGAGTCTGATTAGTTAATCCAAAAGAAAGGAAATAAATCTGAAAGGCATGCACAGATTATAGAATTCCTTATTAAAAGCACCCAATTGACTTAGGTCTGGGATTGGACAGAAAGAAAATAAAGTGCAGGCCCATAATTGTTGGAGAAATCTTGTGCTACAAGTAAATGAATAAAGGGAAGCCTCAATAACTGCTCTTGAAAAATGGGTGCACCTTCTTCCTTTGATGATCTCTTAATGGCTGAGATAGCCTAAAGGAGAAAAGTGACTTTAGTAGAATGATTATTGTATAAGTTGTTTAAGAGATAAATAGATAATATTACAGTAAACCAGGACATTGTACTCCATTACTTATAGAGGTAATTGGTCCTTATTTTCCTAGCCCTTGGTTCCACTATACAAAGACATCTATTTACTCAAAGTTTTAAAAAAGCAAACCAAAAAACTTCCTTACTCCATCAAACCAAGTGTTAGGCTCCAGTGAGAACAAAAGCATTCTCTGGATGTTAACCCTGTCCTTCCTCCCTATTCCCTGCCCAGTGTCTTGTTACTCTCCCCACATGTCTGTCATGACTAATATCAGGCTCTGATCCAGCACTGAGAACTCTGTGAATGGAGATCTTTGCAGGTATAGGTGTCTGTGGGGAGACGGGTTGCCACCTGAATCAGAAAGGGCATAAAGAGTTCCTCTGAGCACATTCAACCCCAACCTGACGCACCTTTGAGGCCCATCAAACCTGGAAGGGGCAGCTCCTTAAAAGGGAGGATCCAAGCCCAGCGCAGTGCAGCACTCAGAGCTAAGCAGAGCCAGACCACCTTAGCCCCAGACAGCTGGGACTGCTTACCAGAAGAATGGCTAAAGAGCTCTGCCACCTGGACCTTCTGAAGAAGTAGAGGACCTTCTTTATTTTGTTTTCCCTTTTTGTTTAGAACCCAGAGTGTTTGGCCTGGATCCTTCAGACACAAGGGATTTATGGCCCCAGACCCCCTTCACAGAGACTACGGACCTCTTACCTTGCAGGGGACTGTTGCATGAGCCTGGATTATTTTGTGGGCTGCAGTGTTATTTGGTTTGTCCTTACCATTTTTGGACTGCTTTATACCTAGAAAGGTCGTTTTCACCTCCCTAGGACTTATGACCTCAAGACCACACTCTGCACTCTCACCTGGCTATACAGCCAGAGAAGGACCTCTGTGACCAGAAAGGCACCCACCCTCACCTTATGCGAGCACCCTGGAGGTACATACTATGACTGGGCCTGTTCATGTGGAGCCCTTTGAATGGTAGTGGCCTAAGTTTGTTATCTAAGAAAACTATAAAGGCCTAGACTGATTTGTGAAATGACAAATGATCAGCTTTCAGGATTAATCATAAGACTTAATACTTACCTAGCACTTTTCACTCATAGATCTAAAAGCCTTGTTAAAAGAGGGGCAGGTTTCATTACTCCATTTTACAAATGGGGAAAATGAAGTACAGAGAAGTTAAGTGACTCGCCCAATATAAGTTAGTCACAGAGACAGGAACAGAAGATAGTAGGGGGCTGAGCATCATGGGACCTATGTCACAGCTCAGTGACAAATGGAAAAGGCACATAATTTTCATTTACAAAGGACTGTAATCATAATACAGTGCAAGTAGCCACATATGTGGTTTATACCATGACAGTGTGCCTCCATGCTGTTATGGTCCACCTGGGCTATTTGTACCGTAGTGTGATTATAAGCATTGCTTATAAAGAAAAAATGGAAATGGAAAAAAATAACTCCCCTGTATCCAGAGACAGAGGGATGTTCATTCTTCATTTCAACACCATGTGAGTGCATACGTACCCAAGAAGAGAAGCAAACCTCTTGGTGATTATTTGCAGTGTAGATCTAGGCAAGGCTTCCAGATGAAGGCACATGTATCCAGTGCAGCTGGATATTTAACATTGTCCCTATGTACTTAAACCTTAAAATATCACGAGGGCATAGATTTTTTTTATTATCAGATTCATTTGACAATTACCAATTATGTTTTTGAATTTTTATTATATGTTAATGGACTATATTAATTAAAGCAGATTGAAATTCACTAATAATGATTAATTCAACGTGGGGTACCTATAACAGCTTTTATGAGAGGGGAAATTCTCTATGGATATCTCATTTGCATGCTGTAATACTTGGTACTGCACCTCTCAAAGGATTTCTGGTTTGCATACTTCATCTAAGCCAACACACAACATGATACCAGGAAGAAAGAAGGGTGGACAGATGACCTTCTCATGACCATTGGGATGAAAATGATAATGACATGAGAAGCAGTAGCTTCTCCTGGCCTCCAGCAGTCTAACACCTGTAGCCTCATCTGATTATATAGATTGAATAGAATGCACAATTGGTTTTTGGTGAGGAACATTATCTCTGTAATAAACACTCTCCAAATTTACCTAGCCCCAGGGAAATAGCCTCTCATGCTGTTAGTCCTTTTGTGATTCATGAATAATACGTATTTAACAGAAATCTTAGAACAGGAAATGAAAAAGTGAAGATGATAAATCTATTTCACTTAGACAATAATCATATAACACTGTGGCCAGTTAGTTCTAATTTATAGACAGGATTCCCTCTGGAAATCTTAGGTGAAAAAAGGGTGTGGGGGTGTGAGAAGATGAGAACCATGTAGGGCATCTTTTACCCACTGGAACAGTTAACTGGAGGGAAACACTAATTAAAATTTCACTGCTGCAAAGCAGTATTAACAGTAGTTGAACAAGATGAGTTTTTCTGGAGCTCAATCTTGCTTGCTTGTTAGGATATCCTTGCTGAAACCTGGATTGTTCAGATTGAATCTGTCTCCATCTTTTCTTTTTTCTCCTGATAGACAAGAAACACATTTGGCTCTCTGCACCCACAAAAGATTGCTAATCTATAACAGTGTTCTTGCCCTACTGGAATCTTCTAGCCTGTGACAATAATTATGATGGCTGACAGACACTTGTATTGCTGTTAAAAAGCAGTATAGCAGAACCTAAGAATTACGAACACCTCGGGAATGGTGTTCCTAACTCTGAAACGTTCGTAACTCTGAACAAAATGTTATGGCTGTTTTTTCAATAGTTTCAACTGAACATTGACTTAATACAGCTTTGTTAGGCAGAAGAAAAATGCTACTTTTAACCATCTTAATTTAAATGAAAAAGTTTCCTTATCATGTCATATCTTTTTTGAAAATGTCCCTTTATTTTTAGTAGTTTATGTTTAACACAGTATTGTTCTGTACAGTATTTGCTTTTTTTTTCCCCTCCCTCCGCTGCCTGGTTGTGTACTTCAGTTTCCAAATGAGGTGTGTGGTTGACTGGTTAGTTCATTAGTGGCAGACATTAGTTCGTAACTCTGGTGTTTGTAACTCTGAAGTTCTACTGTAATAATAACAACAATATTAAAAGCATTCCTTATCTATAAATGCAACATTTATTTCTATGCCGTTTGGATATCCATCCCTTTGTAGGAGGTTCTGTGATGTATCATACTTCAGTGTCCTGTAAATCCTCCTGTAAAAGTAACAACTACTAAGGCTCAGTTCCTGTAAACACTGAATGGCGTAGCTGTTAGTGAAAGAATATTTTTCCCCCAACAAAGTTTCCAAATATAAAGTAGAATTCCCAATTTGTGTGTGATTTGTCTAAGGAATTATCCCACACTCCTATTTTTTTCCCCCTTTAAAACTCATTTAGTTTTAAACAGATTAGACTGTTCTGCCTTGTTTTGAGGAAGCCTTAGGAATATGGATTATACCAACCAAATAGAAAAATATTTTATTCTATTGTTCTGATAATAGTTGCCATACTGTCTACATAAAACAAGTGAGACATTTACAGAATCAGTATAACCAAAATTCCCCAACACATCTCTCCCTATCTCCTACTAAAGCCCTTAAACAGTGCACAGACAAAGGGAAAACATCTGTTAAACTGTGTGACAAAGTTCCTCCTCTACCTTGGTGGGTCTTGCACTTATGGGCGGATTTGCTTGCCTTGGAGCTTCACCCCAGCCCTCAGTTTGGCCATTTTCGTGAACCCACAGTCCAGGTCAACTCCTCCTGTGTCTGATCAGGAGTTGGGAGGTTTGGGGGGAACCCAGGCCCACCCTCTACTCCAGGTTCCAGCCCAGGGCCCTGTGGAATGCAGCTGTCTAGAGTGCCTCCTGGAACAGCTGTGCGACAGCTACAACTCCCTGGGCTACTTCCCCATGGCTTCCTCCCAACACCTTCTTTATCCTCACCATAGGACCTTCCTCCTGGTGTCTGATAATGCTTGTACACCTCAGTCCTCCAACAGTATGCACTCTCACCTCCTTATACATGCACCACAAACTGAAGTGAGCTCCTTTTTAAACCCAGGTGCCCTGATTAGCCTGCCTTAATTGATTCTAGCAGCTTCTTGATTGGCTGCAGGTGTTCTAATCAGCCTGTCTGTCTTAGTTGTCTGCAGAAGGTTCCTGATTGTTCTGAAATCTTCCCTGTTCCCTTAACCCGGGAAAAGGGACCTGCTTTACCTGGGACCAAGAGCTCTCTTCCTTCGATCACTCTCCTGTAGCCCTCTGACCTGGAGGGAGAAGGAGGGAGAGGGCTGCTGCTTCTGCTGCTGATAGGCCCTGGGCTCTCTCTGCTGCGATACTGCTGCCGGGGTGACCTCCGCTGCTACCATGTCCCTCACCTCCTCAGATTCTGGGGGAGCCCCGCCCCCCCCCCGCCGGCAGGAAGGGCCAGGGTAAGAAGAAGGGGAAGGGCCCCACTAAAAAGACCAGGCCCTCCATGTTGCAGCCCCACCACCGGCTGCGGCGTCCCTCCCCGCTGTTCCCTCCACCAGCTCTGCGGGTGTCCCTCCCCTGGCCCCCAGGGCGTATGCCTAGGTGGCGGCAGCCCCCCTGCCTGCTGCTACATCATCTTTCCTGCCCACCGCCTCCACTACCATCTATAGCGGCTGGGGCCCCTTTCCCACCATGACCAGGAAGCACGGTGTCCGTTGCCTCCTGGTGCCCGCCTCGTCCCACGTGGAGACCTACTTGCGGGCGTTGGCAAGGGTGGTGGGGCCCACGGCCATTGTGGCGGCCTCCAAAATGTACGGAAAGGTCGTCTTCTTCTTAGCATCGGAGGCCACCACCCAGGAAGTGGTGGAGAGGGGCCTGGCAGTGGGGGGGGTGTGTTCGTCCCCCTGGAACCGTTAGAGGACCTGGGCGTCCGCCTGGTCCTGACCTCCATCCCTCCCTTTCTTCCCAATGCCGCCCTGTTACCCACCCTCTCCACCCTGGGGAAACCCATCTCTGTCATCAGCCCTCTCCCGTTGGGCTGCAAAGACCCCGCCCTCCGTCACGTCCTCTCGTTCCGCCGGCAAGTGCAACTTCAACTGCCGCCGGCGGCGCATGATGGAGAGGCGCTCGAGGGGTCCTTCCTGGTCCCCTACCAGGGGGCCCATTACCGGGTGCCCTACTCCATGGGGGAAGCCCGGTGCTACCTCTGCCGGGCGATGGGGAACGTCCAGAGGCCACTTCCCGGATCCCAATAGGATTACTCTCCTGTCCCCCGACCCTGTCACAACTGAGACTGCTAAGTGACTCATGAGATACTTACAAGATAATATATTGATTTCTTTGCGTGGAAAAAAATATTTTTAAAGCCATTTGTGAATCAAGACTTCAACCTTTTCCTGTCATGTTAGGAACACTGATCTTAGATCCTGTTCGTGATGATCAAACAGTTTATGCAAAATAGTCTGTCTACAGAAAACTCAGTGCATTTCTTTGATGTTACTTAATTGGCTAAAAGGAAATTGGATTCATGCAGTAAATTCATAGGATGTGATTTCTTCTTGAAATTTCTTCTAATGAAATTTGGATTTTACACATAACATACATGATTTAATTTGGGATTTTATCCTGTACAAAAGAAAAAATGCAATTGACTGAATACATTCCAGCCAGGCCCGGACTATGTTTGATGGAACAACCTTGCTGCTCTCTACTCAAATTTATTAATCCTGATTTTAGGCCAAACTCTCTCATCCTTTAAGAGTATATGTCTCCCATTGTACTCTAGAGGAGCTCCGCACGCATCAGAGGGCAGAGTAGCTAATGATGTTTAATCATGCTAGGTGCTGAGCACTCTTGTGAGGTGTAGAGTACCTTCAACTCCCACCAAAGTCAGTGGAAACTGCAGGTTCACAGACCTTCCAGATGCACTTGGTACTTTGCAGGGTCAGGCTGTAGGTCAGAATGCAGATCAATGTATTTCATTGTCTTCGTCATAGGGTGTAAACTACTGGCCACTATAATGAATCAGGAGAGTGAATCTGTGGGACTACAAAGCCTATACCACATAATTAGCTTATAAAGGACATGACATTTTATTATATTGTTATGGCAGTGTATGGGAAGCGTTATAGCCATGTTTTATTCTTTACCTGGCATCCTTCAGCTTGCTAGCAAACATGACTAATATTTCCAAATCAGATCTCATTCCCTTCAGTCAATTCAACATCAAATTATTTGTCAACAAGTTTGAGCTTTAGCTCTTTTAAAGACTGCTTCTCTACAAAGAGAAAGAAAAGCTTATGCAGACACAGAATAATTGCAAGCTACTGCCACATAACAGGGAGGCAAAAGATGTTACAGCCTCTGTAATTCACAAAGCAAACTTGGTGGACAAGTGGGGATCCACAATAAAATCAGGATGGCTCGGCGGTCAATGCACAGATTTACACAAGGAAAATTATGCAGACATAAGGAAGTAGTGCTTTTTACCACAAAATTGCCTAGGTAGAGTGAGCTCTCCTGAGAGATTTATGCAGAGCATACCTCTAGCAAGATGAAAAGAATGTTCTGTCTTCAGAATCAAAGCCAAGCAAAAAGGGGGGAAAAAACCCTAAGCAGCAGAGAGGACAAAACACCCCATCAGTCATACAACTACAGTGTGAGAGACACATAAAGGAATTTCCAGGGCTTTCAGTGAGAAAATACAGATAGACAGATTAGATAAATAGATTCTGGGAAACTTTAAAAAAAAAAGACTTATTTCAAGCAAGTCCTAATTTTTTCAATTTCTATTAAAAAGGATTTAAAATAGCACATATATGGTTTGTCAGTGCCAAAATCTACTGTGTATTAAGCAATACATTACAGCAATGATACAGGTTTTACTTGAAGCTATATTTTAGTTGAAAATTGTCATTTTGCAATAATATTTTGAGACCAAAGCACCTTAAAAGCTTGTAGACAAGCTTATCAGAGGCCCTGATAAAGAATAGCTTTCATAGTTTAGTGCTGGGGCCTTGAGATTTCTTTCCAGAAAAAGAAAAAAAAGAGAGTGCAAAGGAGTGAGATAAAAGGCACCTTGCCTAAACCTTCTTAACATGCTGATGTGGTTCTACCCATCTCTACTATACCTTTCATTATTTTTTATTTCGTAGTCTTTATTTTTTCTCTTGCTATTTCTTCAAAGCATACTCGTGGGCTGGATTTCTGAAAAGGGCACTCTGCTTTTGTAGCTGCATTTTGCTGGCCACAAGCAAGTCTGGTTTCTTGTGCCCCAAGATACCTGACTGTGGATAGTAAGTCAGGTCACTATTAAAGTTGCAAGTTCTCTGATTTGCACCAGCAATTTGTTTTGCAAGCGCAAAAATCTGGCTGGGGCAGAGTGAGCCTGCAAAAAGGCAGGCTGGGCCACAGTCCTTTGAAAATTGTACCTCATAGAAGGCATCATACTTTTTTTTTTTTTAACATACAAAAATGCAGAGCACTACGTATGCTTAATGGGTGTAATTCCATTTTGGAGTGGCGGTCTGGTGGAAGACCTGCTGCATCACTTGATCCCCTTGTTGTATAGTATAACTAGGTTCAAAAAAGAATTAGCTACGTTCATGGAGGATAGGTCCATCCGTGGCTACTGGTCATTGATGCAACCGCATGCTCCAAGTGTCCTTAAACCTCCAATTACTAGAAGCTGGGTCTGAATGACAGGGGATGGATCACTCAAAATTGCCTTGTTCAGTACATTTTCCTCTGAAGTGTCTGGCACTGGCCACTGTGAGAAGATAAGTTACTGGGCTTGATGAACCCTTCGTCTGACTCAGTATGGCTATTCTTATGTTCGTGCAGTGAGGAAGGAGAGCCAGTGGAGTGGGTGCATGGGACCATTGCATCCCAGGTGTGTAGAAAGTGGCAATGGGGTGTGGTCATGGGACATGCACTTATACAAATCTGGTCATAGTACAAGGTGAAATAATTTCCCATTGATGCCCCATGTCAGCCCCATTTAAACATTAGTGTGACTGAAGTGGTGAAGAAATCCTGTCATTTTAAGTGAGTCTTAAGCAATTTATAGAATTTGTGCCAACCCCCTTCACAGTACTGAATTTCACTCGCACTGTGTAAGTAGAACAAAGGGGCTGCAGCTGCTGTCACTGTCAGAAGGGCCTGCACACTTGCCCCAGGCTGAGGGGCTCAGTTTTTCCCCACATGCTTCATTGCACAAAGCCTGATTATTCGGACCTTGTGCAGGAGACAGAAATTTCACCCGGTATCTAGAGAGGGCTCTTTGCATGACTCCTGACCTAAAGTCTCCTACATTGGCCATCTATTCCATGTGGCCACACGGGGAGCAAGGCAACATGAGAATGCAAGTCTGAGCATGGAGGTGTGTGGGAGGGCAGACCAGGAGAGGACAGAGAGCAGCAGAGAGAGGTGGGGAGTAGGCACACCCTTGGCTCTACCACACAACATGCCAGCTAAGCTGAACCATCATAAGGAGGAAGAGCAGTATCACCTTGCTTTTCTCTGGGAGCAAAGGGTGCAGCAGCTACACACGACTCCTTACTCAGGACTACTAACAAAGGCTCAGGAGGTCATCTAGTCCAATCCCCTGCTCAGAGCAGGACCAACACCAACTAAATAATCCCAGCCAAGGCTTTGTCAAACTGGGCCTTGAAAACCTCTTAAGGATGGAGATTCCACCATCTCCCTGGGTAACCCATTCCAGTGCTTCACCACCCTCCTAGTGAAATAGTGTTTCCTAATATCCAACCTAAACCTCTCCCACTGCAATTTGAGACCATTGCTTCTTGTTCTGTCATCTGCCACCACTGAAAAAAACCTAATTCCATCCTCTTTAGAACCCCCCTTCAGGCAGTTGAAGGCTGCTATCAAATCCTCCCTCACTCTTCTCTTCTGCAGACTAAATAAACCCAGTTCCCTCAGCCTCTCCTCATAAGTCATGTGCTCCAGTCCCCTCATCATTTTCATTGCCCTCCGCTAGACTCTCTGCAATTTGTTCACATCCCTTCTGTAGTGGGAGAACCAAAACTGGATCCAGTACTCCAGGTGTGGCCTCACCAGCGCCAAATAGAGGGGAATCATCACTTCCCTCGATCTGCTGGCAATGCTCCTACTAATACAGCCCAATATTCCATTGGCCTTCTTGGCAACGAGGGCACACTGCTGACCCATATTCAGCTTCTCATCCACTGTAAACCCCAGGTCGCTTTCTGCAGAACTGCTGCTTAGCCAGTCAGTCCCCAGCCTGTAGCGGTGCATGGGATTCTTCCTTCTTAAGTGCAGGACTCTGCACTTGTCCTTCTTGAACCTCATCAGATATCTTTTGGCCCAATCCTCCAATTTATCTAGGTCACTCTGGACCCTATCCCTACCCTCCAATGTATCTACCTCTCCCCCCAGCTTAGTGTCATCGGCAAGCTTGCTGAGGGTGCAATTCAGATAATTGATAAAGATGTGTTCCCATGCATGAAAAAATATTCTCTCTCATCTGTTTTTTTCCCCTGAAAACATTGATCCACCTTTTATAAATAACCCCTTACAAAATATTTCCATCCAAGCATACATGCACATGGATACCCCACTGGGTGGTTGCTTTCTTTGAAACCCTCACATCCAGCTATATAGGAATACCCCAAGAATTCCACCTTATAGAATGGTAGCCTCAGCAGTAGAGGTGGTCCAGATTTTTTTTTTATGGTACAGTTTTCCCTCCAAAAATGAAGTTTTGTCAAAATCTAAATATTTCACAGGAATGTGTAGATTTTGATGAATTTTGGAAGGGACAAAGACAAAATGTTTTATTTTGACAATGTCAAACTGTTTCAATGTATTTGTTTTTTGACTTTTATCTAATATTTAAAAAATTATACTAAAAGGTGGTCACTCCAGTCCAGACCTAAGACATGCTGGCTGGGCCGTGTGTAGAAGTTGTACTGCTACTGTCTCTACTCCACCTGTTGTGTGACTAGATAGAGGACTCCAACACTGGAAGTCTGGCAGCTTTTACAAATATGAATCCATCTGAAAAAAGGGGAAGGGAACATTTTCTTCTCCTGTTATTAAATCATCTCACGTGCTGAAGATGCTGCTGAGGAGGAATATTGAAAGTCTATAGCAAAGATGAAGAAATATGCCCTGAGAAGTAATATTTTATAAACCTACATTGTAAAAAATCATCTTGAAGAAGAAGAATACAATTCTTGTATCACTAAATGCTTCTTTTGAAAGTAAGATGTGGGGGATATCGGCAAGATTTATTTAAACTGCGTAATATTTTAGAATGGGAACTGACATTGATGGAGATTATTGAAAACTAGTTTTATGGTCATATAAGCTCAAAAAAGGAGTTTCCAGACTATAATATGCTGAGCAATAGGCAAAATACATAATTTCCTTAATACCTGACATATGCCATCGTTTTTTTTAAAAAAAGTGAAATATCACCTAGCCACTGTATCAGTACTCTCTGATACGGATGGGCAGATCTCACGTATTCTGAGGATAAATTAACTTCTCGATTTTTTCGCATTTGCAAAAGCAGATTGAGTTCATGACCCTTCACCTCCCAACCCCCACTGTAATTTAAAACCATTTATTTACTTTCCTATGGAAGTTTCCATATACAGTACATTTTCTAGATAAAAGATTTCTATGCTGCATATCAGACAGAGAAGCACAGACTTCCTGACCCTCCAAGACAGAGACACAAAAGCTAAGTTGGCACAGAGCACGGATATAGAAGTTGAGATTTCTAACACAGTACAGGAGAATTTAACCACATATCTTCTATTCATTTTAATGGGTTTACTACTTTGAAAAACTCAATCTCTATGTCTATTATTTCAATAGAATTTCTTTCTCTGTCCACTGCTCTGCATCTTTTTTCCCCACAGTCTCTTTCCTATTCCCCCCACTTGGCCTGCTCTCTGCTCCATCTTTCACCTTATTTTTTCAAACATATATATTTTTTTCTCCTTAACTCTTTTATGTCTCTATCTTCTGTACTTTGATGGTCCTCATCCCCCTAATATCTGAGCATCTCACAGTCTGTAAGTACATATCCACACAGCACCCTTGTGAGGTTCAAAAGAACTATTATCCCCATTTATCAATCAGGGAACTGAAGCACAGAGAGGATAAGTGACTTGCCCAGGGTCACAAAGTTGCTTGTGGCAAACCAGGAATTAAATCTAGGTTTTCCATAGGCCAGGCTACACACTAAACAATAGACCATCTCTTCTCTCTTCCCTTCTACCCCATTATCTAGTAGGCAGAATACATATGAGTTTCAGCTCAAGTGTGCAAGTGGGGTTGAAATTTAAACAAGCAAGATCACTCATCATGGCTCTTCCATTTTCATCTGCTGCACAAAAGCGAATATTCACTGACCTCAAGAAAAGCATCAGATCTAGTGCTGCAGCAGAATGAGGGGCTACTGGCTTAAATCACATGGCTGATCAGTTGAACACAGGAACATATCCCATTTCTAAAAATTATCATGAATGTCTTGAGAGAGGAAAACATACTTTTCCTCATGTCTTTATAGGAATGAGTTGGAGCAGACAAACTGAATCTCCTGCCAAGGTTAAACTCTTTATTTTCAATGACACCAATTATTTTCAGCACCAAATGCTTCAATTCTCTCAAGCAGCCAATTAACAAGTTGAATTCAAGAAATCAGAAACCACTCTGAAATTGCCCAGTATTCAAATTATTTTCCCATACAAATGGCATAGCTTACAACTTTCTAAAACTATTTTCCTGCCTTTCATTTTCACATCTAAAGAAGACTATCGGTACCAAAAGGTTTGCCACCTTCCATCTCAGACCACTGGCAAAAAGTAATGGGTAGGTGATTTCACAAATAAGGCTTCCCTGCTCCCAAACCATAAAGGGTTGTAAAGGTAATCTAGCTGTGCAGATCTGCACTGGGTCATGCTGCTAAAGCATCAGGCAACCTAATTTAGAGGGTCCTCTATTAATGTGTTCTCTGTGTTTGCACAGGATTTGTTCCCTTAGAAAGGCTGATCCTCTGTATAAAGTGTCTCTTGTATTGTGATGGTTCATGTCCTCCTATTATGGCTACTAAGCTATTTCTATAATAAAATTTGTGGCTCCTTAAAAGGTGCTAATATATAATCCCAGAGCCACATCTGTGCATACTTTGAAAGACATAATTTGAAAGAAATTTATCAAGATGTCTGATTATGGAGTTTATGGCTAGTGCTGGAATTTGCATGTGCTATCCAGAGTGCTAAATCCTGCTACGAAGGACACATTTACAAGGAGATACTACAGTGTAATGTTAGTAGCATTTCAAATGCATGAGATCATACTTAATACCAGGTTTCTAAACATACCCAATTCCCTGTATTGTATTCATGATGCACCGTTAGGTAACTGTCCCTTAAGAAGAAAAGGAGTACTTGTGGCACCTTAGAGACTAACCAATTTATTTGAGCATAAGCTTTCGTGAGCTACAGCTCACTTCATCGGATGCATACTGTGCCTTTCCACAGTATGCATCTGATGAAGTGAGCTGTAGCTCACAAAAGCTTATGCTTAAATAAATTGGTTAGTCTCTAAGGTGCCACAAGTACTCCTTTTCTTTTTGCGAATACAGACTAACACGGCTGTTACTCTGAAACCTGTCCCTTAAGAGAGACACAGGAAGACCAGATTTCTGAGTGTGTGTCCATGTGTGCTGAGTTGGGCTGTTGAGAGCAGAATGTGCTTAGTTTACCCTAACAGGTGTGGATCTTCATTCCTGTGAGCAGTCTAAATGAAAACAATACACTCCCCACCAATATACCCATTTTGGCCACTCATCTCTCCTGTGGATTTGTGTGTGGAAACAAAAGACACCAGCCATGTCTCAATATGCCCAACACCTAAACCTCCATCCACTGCTCAGGGCTCTGCAGGTGCAAACCCCTATTAAGATACCCGGCCTCTGACAGTGTCTTATGTTTCATTGGAAGGTAAAATCCCCCATAATGCCCCTAGGTAATGCCCTGCACATGGGGGAGAAAATTCCTTCCTGACCCATGAGGAGATTGGTTGAAGTCCAGTAGCAGGAGATAAGGTTACCTTTGTATGTTATCTTGTATACCTATAAAGGTTATTAGGTGTCACAAAATTATACAGGCCTTTTAAAATTCAACCACAGTAACTGTCTCAATGGCCTAAGGTAGTGAATTCCACAGATTCACTCTACCTGCATAAAGACTAATTTCCTGTTATTTGTATGAATACTCAATATAAAAACCACCTCCAACTTAGGGTAAAGTGGAATTTGAAACTTTGCCACCAGCCCAAAGACATGGTGTCATAAATATAAAGGGAAGGGGTTAAGAAGTTCTGATACAGTACTATAAAATCCTCTTACCTGTAAAGGGTTAAGAAGCTCAAGTAACCTGGCTGGCACCTGTAATTCGCTGTGCTGTAATCTGATACCTTTGCCTTTGATACCTTTGCCTTCAGCTGTTCCCAGCTAACAGAAACATCCTTCAATCTGTGCTTTTTCAAAATGATCTCTGGTTCAAAATGATCCACCTCTCCCACCATGTCAGGGTTCCTTCCCCACTCTGAACTCTGGGGTACAGATGTGGGGACCCACATGAAAGATCCCCTAAGCTTATTTCTACCAGCTTAGGTTAAAACTTCCCCAAGACACAAAATTCCTCGTTTCTGGGATTCAGTATGCTGCCACAACCAAGAGATTTAACAAAGAATTAGGGAAGAGACCACTTGGAGACGTCATGGCCCAAGATATCCCCCAAAGCCTTACATCCCCTTTCCTGGGGAGGCTTGAGAATAAACAAGATGAGCATAGACCAGCCTTTTAGGACCCTAAAAACCCAATCATATTCTTAAAAAACAGAACTTTATTAGAAGAACAAAAAAGCTAAAAGAAACACTCTGTAAGATTAGAATGGAAGATAATCTTACAGGCAGTCAGATTCAAAACATAGAGAATCCCTCTAGGCAAAACCTTAAGTTACAAAAAGTCACAAAAACAGGAATACACATTCCCTCCAGCACAGTGAATTTCACAAGCCAAAAACAAAAGAAAATCTAACATTTTCTAGCTGGATTACTTACTAACTCTGTAGGAGATGGATTGCTTTCTTGATTTGTCCCCGGCAGAGGCATCACACAGACAGACAAAGCCTTTCCCCCCTTCCCCGCCCCTCCGATTTGAAAGTATCTTGTCCCCTTATTGGTCATTTTGGTCAGGTGCCAGCCAGGTTACTTGAGCTTCTTAACCTTTTACAGGTAAGAGGATTTTATAGTAGTGTATCAGAGCTTCTTAACCCTTCCCTTTATATTTATGACACATGGTAAAAGGTGAGTGTTACCACGTTATAGAGATCAGAGCTTGTCATCTATAGCTGAACCTGTGGGATTGGATGGATCTACTTTTCTCAGGTCAGAAGACAGTGTTATCCACTGGGTAGGGCAGAGTCTTAGGACTGAGGAGACCTAGGTTCTGTTCCCAGCACTGCCCTTGATCTGCAGGATAATGTTGGGCAAAGTCACTTCAACTCTCTGGTTTTCCATGCCATTCTTTATCTATCTCGTTTGTTTAAGCCTAGATTGTCACTTCACAATCAGGCCTGAACATGGGGCAGCACAAGCAGCCCAGAGACGTATTCTCCTCAACCGTGAGGGTAAAAAGGAAACAGTGGTTCTATGGCACTTTCTTCCTCTCCCTCACTGTACCTACCCAAGCAATAAGATCCTACGCCAGCCCCAAAGTGCCCCTTTTAGACAATTTTTGTGGTTTTACAATTACATTCCACTATTAAAAAAAAATTCTTCCCTTGTGGCAGTGTGAACCGCCTACAAAAATAGGGCAAACTGATCATCATGAAACAGTGACATGGATTCTGCCTACACGCTATCAAGTGCAAAACACAAGCGATGTGCAACCAAGAAAAAAAGATCTCTCCTCTCTTCCTGCTATATCTTTTTCCTGTGACTACTGCCAGGAAAACCGTTCCCAGAAAGAGGTGTGATTTTTAAGTTGACAGTGGCTCTTTTTATTAACTCATTTTACTTTAACATTAAATAAAACCAGAGGGAATGTGGCAGAGTCAAGACAGGCTGCCAAATAATAATGAGCCATAAAAGACAAATAATCCAAAAGGAACTAAGAATAGGTGTGAAAATGGTCTGAGGTGAACTGATCTGAATGAGAGAGCCTTACACTGAACTACATTTTAAAGGATGTTGTGAAACCCATGTTGTGATGAAAGGGAGGAAGGTCTAGGATTTGTGGGGTCTTAAACTGACAGAGAGAAGCCAGCTGGAGACAAGCTGCAGCTCTGAGAAACTGTTTGCTGACAGTGTCATGGTGGTATTGTGTTTGGCTCTTGGTGAGCCATTGTGACTTGATTTTGTGTGTGAGACAGAAAGAAATTGATTGATTCCAGGGAAAAGGTGTGACATTCTTACAGGAGACATCAGTGACGAGAAATATAAAACCAGGAGGGATGGCCTGGGAGAAAAGTAAAACTGGATGGAATAAACTACCCTAGGCTACACAAATGTTGGCTAGGGGTGGAAGGAGCAAAGAGTGAATCTGCCCCCCTGTCCACAGAGGTATGTGCTCTGAAGCACATTGGACCTAAATTCTGCAAGAAGGACCCTGATTTATGCAGGAAAGTGGTGCAGAATGCTGCCATAGAATGGAATTTCTGCAGCAACAAGTACTTTCCAAAACACAGGGTGCGACTGAATTAAATATGAAAATAAATAATACACTCAGTGCAGTGCCCTGGTGGGCTTTTTAAAATACAAAACGAATATTTCAGTGCAAATCTCAATTTTGAAATGGTTTCAATTTATTTTATGTTTCCTCTGAATTGTCAATGTCCTGCATGATTTTGTACTGCTAATGCATACTTACACTGCCAAAGTGTCAAGGGGAAAGATGGAGTTGTGGGTAGTATAGTGAAGGGCATGTGGGGATTTTAGCAACAGAGGAGAAGGAGCTGCTTATGATTTGGGGATGTAGGAGGTGGCTGAGGCTTTTGGCATTGCGAAGGGAATGGATCTTCTCTTCTCTTCCCTTCCCTGCTTTGGGCAAGTGCAGAGGTAACTTGAAATTTTGGGGAGGTTTATACTTCTCATGTTAGATCCTCAGCTCATGTAATTTGTCATAGCTTCACTGAAGTCAATTGGCTCATTAGCTTGAGGATAATGTTGACTACTTGTAATCTGGTGGTAGTTATGCTTGCCCATACAGCACATGATTCAATGGAGCTATGTCAATTTACATTGCTAAGAATCTGGCCCTGGCCTTTTAACCCAGCAATCCTTCACAGCATCCAGATGCCTTTTAACAAGTTGGATAAATATGTTAGCTTATGTTTCTGCTGAAATAATCATCAGTTCACCATGTAACTCATCATCATTAGATTTCAGCATTAATGGCACATTGAGATTAATAGAAACATTCACCCATTCTTAGCCTTCGATTCAGCAAGGTGCGTAATCATGTGTCTAACTTGCAGCATGGGACTGCTCAGGTGTTGAAAGTTGGACATGTGCTTATGTATCTTGCTGAATGAGGATCTCAATGCTATTGCTTCATGCTGTCTGCAGACTCAGGAAGGCAACATGGCATTGGCTGATGTTTGGGTTCCATATTCAGAAGTTATCTCTCCACCCATACAGACTATAAACATGTATGTTAAAAATAAAAGTTTAGATTCTGTAGCCAAGGGTGGGTTCTGTGGCCAATTTCACACCCACATAATCACAGATATGGAGGCCTTCCTCTTACACATAGAGAGAAAGAATATAACAGGGAATACATTACCTGTGTTCTGCTATTTATCTTTAAAAGAACTGTAAATTTAGAAGAGAGAGAAGCAACCTAAAATGATTGCCCCTTATACCTCCTATTGTAACAACACAGATGGATTACCCATAGCACATTATACAAATGTAATATAGTTGGAGTTTGTCTAAAGCGGTAGCATTTTGCTGGGAGCATAAATTTTGGTGGCAGCATAGTTTAGTGCTAGCCTTGGACACATTATAGAAATGAAGGAGTGGGTTTATAATGAAGTGGCAATATTTTGGTGGCAGCATAAAATAAGTAATTTTTCCTCTAAAGCAAATCACCAATTCCTTTGTTACATTAAGCTTTGTGGGCTGAGAAAAGCCAGTTGTAAAAATCATGAACATTATTACACACCTTCGCCTGAGCACCAAGAAATCCTATTTGTAGCAAATAGCCCCAAGAACAGGGATTTTGCTTTACAGGACTCTGGATTTTATTTGGAGCAGGAATGCAAACACTAATATTTCCACATTTTGCAAGTACTGCCCTTTTCCATTAAAACAAACTGTTTTTTCTATCCTGCAGAGCAGAGTATGCTCAAATACCAAAACAGCATTTCTCTTTTTTTCATTTATGTACACACTGGTTTTCAAACAAACTTTTATATAAAAGGTTTGATTTTTCATAGGTTAGAATGTAGCAAATTGAGCACAATTAATTGGACAAAATAGATCCAGTACTAGGTTATGTTCCCTTTGCCCTGAATGAGCTGCACAACAGGGTTGTAAAGCTGCCCTAGTGCAACAGCTGGCACAGAGCTGGCTCCATGCTCACAACAGCAGAGCCACAGAGGGAAAGAGTATGGTTGGAGAATACTGTGCTCTGGCAAACTCTGATTGTGTCATTATCCTGGGCAGCCATTACATGACTAAACCTGCTCTAATTTACATTGGGGGTCCTACCCAGCCCTTGGCAGCCCCAGGACTGGTGGTGGATTAAGGTGAAAGCCACCTTGACCCAACTTCTCTTCTGGAGCACTAACTGAGTTCTGGTGCACCTCAGATCTGGGCCATGAGGTTCTGTGACCAGTCCTGAAGCTTTTACTCAGCTCCTACTCTGGTAAAGCTCTTATTGAAGTCAATGCGAATTTTGCTTTATTAAATAAACAGCAACAATAATAATAGTAATACCTAGCTCTTTGCAATGGTGTTTACAAACCCCTACCTAAGGTTAAGGCAGGAGAAGGGCTGGAGCATGCTTGGTCCAGGGAAGCTCAGCCCCTCAGGCACTGCTGAGCATACTTCTGGGGATAGGACCAATATAAAGAAAGCTTCAGAAGCCCAGGCAGTGGGGGAGGAGAGAAGCTGTTTCTAGGAGGAGAAGAAGCTCTTACTGAGGTCTGTCTCTGAGTCTTTGCCCCCTCCTTTGAGACATCACCTCATGGATAGGGAGAACTGTATGTGGGGGCAGCAGGGTGCTGCCTGCATCAGCTCTGCGACTCTGGGATTTGGAGCAGTGGACTATAATTGAACAGCAGCTATGCCCCAAGCTGAGGCAGTGGGTTGGATAGGACCTGGCTCAGGGAAAAGTGAGCAGGAGGTGGGTTTAGCAGGAGGCGGGTAGGCCATCGTATGCTGTCATATTTTCTGGGCCCTGGGCTGGGCCCTGGTGGATTGAGGGGACCTGGGGACCTCTACCACCTCAGATTCCCATACCCTGAGCCTTGGGATGGGCAGGGGCCTACTGACAAGGAAGCCAACCCAGTTGAGCCCTATTCAAGGGGGGGGCCAGACTCAGAGAACTAAAAGAGAGACTAGAGCAGCAGGCTCTGACCACTAGGCCTGCTGACTGAACAGACAATCCTGCTACACTCTTATATACCTACTAAGGACTTCAGAGGTAGGCCTCAAAAAGTCATTTTCTCTATTCAGAGCAGTTCTCAAACTGTAATGGCCATTTGTATAATTATGAATCTTAACAATTAATATTTAGTTATGTCTGTAAATAATTCATTTGTGTCATAAAGCAAATGGCTTTTCCCTTATTTGGTCATATGCACATGTTTACAAGAAAAATGCAAATATTAATTGGAGTCCGCAGATACTTCAGCATTTGAATCAGGCTGCCAATTTTCATATTTCTGCCTTTAGCTGTGATATGTGATCAGGTCACAGATAATGTAGGGACAACAGACTCTACTAGTTGGCACATAAGGGTTCCAGGACTCCTGCACGAAGACCACAGAGAACAAGACAGAACTCTGGTGTGATTTACAGGTGCACACTTAATTGCCCATCAAGAAAAGGACAGGCTAAAGAAGAAGCCCAGGTTGGAGGAAGCCTGGTCGCAGTTACTGTGTTGTGCATGTTCTGTTACACCACTCGTACAGGATAAGGCAGGAATTACTTATTAGGAACTATTGCAATTGTTTAAGATATTATACCTAGTAAATTTGCATCCTTTCCTTTTTGCCAGCCCTGATAAACAACTCTCCTTTACTTACTGACAGTGGGTATTAAATGAGAAGTGACCAAGGGCTAGAATCTATAGAATCTAGTGCTTTGAGTGCATAAAACATTACTTCAGAGCTCACGGTACACAGAGCACACAACCAAATATCTAAAATAAAATAAACATGTACCACAGCACTCAAAGTGACACCTTGCATTGAGGCTAGTTACAGGAGATCATCATTTATCTCAGTAGCAAACTGGAGATTATTCTGCACCATTTGTGTTTGGTGTATATAACTTAAATATGAGTCTCTCCCATAATCAAGTTTTTCAAGTTCACCACAATACTCACAGTGACATCTTTCATAGATTTTCCTCACAGAGCTGACAGAAGAATCAGCCATTGGTGACTCTGTAGATCTTGAAAACGTGGCAAATCTGTCTGCATTGCTTGCTTGAATTGTTTATAACTGTGGGAAACCAAATCTGAATGGTGAATTGTTGAATATCATCCCTTGGCTTCTGAGATGGGGTACAAATATCTTGTTAACAATGTAAGGCCAAGTAGTCTTGTATTTGTCTTGCTACATGGCAGGTGTTGTCCCACCATCCAATTTTCCTGCCACTCATAATTACATTTGTATGAATCTTTTACTCTTTTGTCTGCCCGTTTGACTTATTTTAGATTTGCCCACTTACGATGCAGTTTATCCTCTAGAGCAGAAATTGGTGTCCTCAGCTGCCACCCCATCATCAGCTGTTCTGGGTTACACTTAATGGCATTTATTGGTCTTGTTACATAATGGAGTGAACTGAGAAATGGATCCTCTTTTTCAGAGGTATGCTGTGTTCACAGCCCACTAACCCTCAACATTAGCTCGAGGATAATGTTGGCTGGTTGTTATTTGGTAAAAGTTATACTTATCCATTAAGGATAAGAATTCTTTTTTGTGACAAATTGTAGGCTATGGTCTGTGACAAGTTCATCCAGATTCCTCCACTGTGCAAAAATATTCTTTAGGTGATTTATAACAGTGTAACTAGAAAAGTCAGGTAAATATGTATCTGGAAAGTAGTCAACAGCAACCAAATACTTCTGTCCTTGTCACTTAGTTGTCCAATCTGACCCTTTATCCAAGGCTTGTCCAATATTGGAGTAACCGTTAATTATTCTTTGTTTGTTTCTTGACAAAGTTCACACTTGGTTATAATCATGTTGACAGCTCCCTCAATCCCTGGCCAAACACAGATCTTTGATCTCTCATAGCATACAGTACTGCCCAAATAGCCTTAGTGAAGTCTCCAAATGATATTTTGCTGCACTTTGCCTTTGATAATTATCCTTTCACCACAAAGAAAAAAATTCTTTACAATCTATAGAGCTACTTCTCCTGATTAGGAAAGTCTGGGTACTTTGGGGTATACTTCCAGTATAATTGGGTCAACTGCTTTCATGACACCATAAAAAGAGACCTGCACTCCAGATTTTCAGTAGCAGCTTGTCGGAGTTGTAACAATGAATCAAACATTTTTTTTAAGGTTTGCAGAGCTCTTTCTTAAGTTTCAGTTTCTTCAACCTTTGCAGTGTTTGTGCATTAGTCAGACGGCAAGGGTGTCTAGACAGGGTATCAGCAATTACAGAACCTCACCATGCACATGCTCTGCCTGCAGATTGTACCACATCATGAACAGAAGTGGACTTTGACATCTCACTGGCACACCATCACAGTCTTTTGCTATTTATCAAAGCTCTGAGTAGCTTGTGTTCTGTACAATGTTTGCAGGCTCTAATATGCAGAATCACTTTGAAAATTTTTAACTTCCCCTTAGGCATAAAGTCACTCCTCCTGAAAATGAGCATACAAAGTCACCGCATCAGTTAATATGTCAGAGTAGTATGCAACTGGCGTCAGCCAACCATCGATCTTGTACCTGCATCCTGTAAAGTAAATATAATGCATGATTTATTATGTCTGACTCCTGATTCTTGCTCCCTCACTTCTGAGCCAGTATGCCTGACTTTTCATCTCTGGCTTCTTTTATCCATATAACTCGATACCATGCCTGATTTTGATGGCTGACACTACGGGCTAAATATTTAGGGCCAGATTGTTGGGTTGGGTGCAGCCACTCTGTACTACACTTCTGCCCAGATCGCCAGTGTAACCAACCATTTTGCTTTTTTTAAGAAACAGCTTAAGCTCATAAATGGATTTTGCTGCAAAGAGTGAGTCCATTTATCCTAGCATGGAAGGCTGGTAGCAGTTTCCTCTGTGTGGGTCCCACACAGGTCCTATTTCTGCATTTGTGAGAGAGCAGATACCATGTGGCTGCAACAGCTGATCTTTCCAGACAACTGTCATTCTGAGCGGAACTTCCATAGTGACCCCAGGCCTGAAGCCTGTTGACTGTGACAGTATTGGACCATGTCGACTGCAAGTAGGGCTTATAGATCACCTAATTGATCCTAAAGGTAATAATGTAGTGTCTACTGCAAAGTAACGGGGGTTTCCCCCTATAAAGTCCATGCTGAAGAGATATATGCTCTCTCAGTTCACCAACATTTTCTGAAGGGCTTTGACCAAGCCAGTCCATCACCTGGTTCCAGTAACTGCAGGCTAGTCATGTGAGACAAAGCTCACAAGACCACAAAGAAGAAGAAATGTAAACTGTTTTTATCTTAAGGGAAGGATGCTTCCTTGTTCTCATAGGATCTTAATGTGTGGACTTAGTGTTGTGCATATCTTTTGGGAGATGGCACCTTTAATAGTTTCCTAAAATTAAATCCCAAGCCAACTGCACAAGAGTGAGGGATGGAGCAATTTTATTCAGGGACTCCAGGGCAAATCCCTTCTCCTATGAAAAGTACAATGGGACCATACAGACAAATTTCACCGAAGATCCCACAGTGGCCATGAGGTGCACTTCAGCCTGCATGGCTTCTCATGTCTGATCTTTTGCCTCAATGGGCAAAATTATCAGTCTCAAGCTTCAGGCCAAAAAGTAACCTCCAATTATTGGGTGGCTGTAAGAGACTTTACTTGGAGACTATTTGTCTTGGAACTGCTTACTTCACGGTTTCTTGCATCTTCCTCTGAAATAGCTGGTACTAGCCACTGTCCAAGATAGAATACTGCATTAAGTGGATTACTGACCTTATCCAATATGGAATGTCCTATGTTTCTAAGAGCGAAACTTGTGGATAGAAGATAGATGGCTTGTTTGTAAATCTGGAAACAAATTCCAGAAGATATCAAGATGACCATGAACCTCAACACCACTGGAACATAATACTAACCCAGCTTCTTCAATCTAGCATTCCCAAAATTTCTCTTTCTTTCTGTAACTATCAGCCTCATAATGTTGTACAGTATGTTGCTGCTAATTGGAGGGTAGAAGGACAAAGACAGATATATATCCTAATAGCTACACTTTGTAATTTTGTGAGATGTTGAAATCCCATGGAGAAGGGCTACATACATATATCAGAGCTTACATACCCATTTCATTGAATACCCTTCAGAACACTATCCTCCCTGAAAAGATTGAGGGCTGTGTCAACCTTACTGGATTTCTTGGTATTTTCCTATCATATAATTTCTAGATATTTCCACCCAAATACTTTGAATATGAAGCCATTTCCTTTGGCCAATATATATGAAGAAGATTAACTGTACTGAAAGCTGGTCACTAGTGGGATTTACAGATCTTGACTGTGTAGATATTGACTGTTGCTTTTTTATTAAATCAGTTTCAGGTCAAAGAAAGAAATATGCTTCTGAAATTCTCCTTAATAGTGCTATGTAATTGCTCAGTGTACAAAATGGGTGAGAAAAAAAAAACTCTACCTCCAGTTATTTCACAAGTTATAGCTCCTCTAGTCCAACTCTCTCCAGTCTTCTGATGCTTTCCTCTGTTTGCTACATTTCTTCTTTCGCTGCCCTATGGTCTCTCAGCATGTGAATATGTGAAATGCCTTCAAGATACATATGCAGCTTTGTATGTTCAATTCAGTTTCATTATATTTGTAGATTTCACTCTAGAAATAATAAACTCTGCAGCAGGTGGTGAAACAATAAACTTCAAAGCATGTGGTGCATTCTGAAATTCGAATGCTATCGTTACTGATGTACCTGTCTCAAGCACCTCTAGTTTTTAAATTCTGCCAATCCTTTCCCATACACTGGACTTTTTTTTCTTACTATGCAACTAAAGACCTTTGTTCCTGCATTTATCCATTAAATGGCACGTTTATAACTTGGTTATTAGTGATAAGGTGTTAAAATGTGAGTGTATTAGTCATTCCATATTTATTTGACAGGAAAAACTGCAAAAGAAGGAAAAAATAAGATGCTTTGACAAAAGAGTATATAAAATTATGGTTTGTTACTGGTCAGTAGTACTCAAAATGTGCTAGACCCTTTTCATACATAAAAGTATCTATCTAGGTACTTATATGTCCTCCATTACCATAGCATATGAACACCTGATAACCTTTAATGTATTTATCCTCACAATGGATACCCCTGTGACATAGGGAAATACTATTGTCCCCCTTTTACGGATGGGGAGCTGTGTTATAGATAAGCTAAAGACCAGATTTTTAAAAGATATTTAGGCACCTAAAGATGCACATAGGCACTAATGGGATTTTCAAAAACACCTGAATGCTTAACTCCCATAAGAGATAGGCACCATTGAAAATCCAGTTTAGGCCCTATGTATCTGGCTCTTAGTGATGTTCAACATCATATGATAAGTCCATAGCAGAGGAGGGAACCTGAACCCCCATGTCTGAAGGCCCAGACTAACATCCTAACCACTGAACTATTCTTCCTTTCAAAATGCACTTATTTCTTGTCCCAAAGAGCTTATGTCTAAGGTCCCGCTCCTATAAAAGCCTTATGCTCACATAGAGTTTCACTGATTTTAGCAGGATATCATGTGGGCATAAAAGTCTCAACTAAAATAATATGAGTTGGTACATTTGGAGAATTTAGAGCATTTTTGTTTAGTCTTTGAATGATAAGGAAACACAACTTATCACTTAAAAACATTAGAATATTTGACATAGGCCTTTGAGGCCCACTGAATGTATGACAAGGGATACTTTTCACACAGTTCCCATTTTATGAACCTAGAATCTGCCTTTTACATGATGGATTATTTTCCTTTTTGAAAAAGGCTTTCTGCCATAGCAAGAAAGACACCTGTACCACTGCCACCCCTATGTACCCAAACATTACACAACTGGACAAACCCCCTGTAACAATCAAACAAATCACCATGCTCAAAACAACAACACCCTCAAAAAAATCCCAAGCTGAATTTCTTTCCTGAAGAAGGCGGCTAACCAGGCCCTCCCTGAGTTCCATCAGAGACTTTGCTTTTGGTGCAGATTTTACATCAAAGGTGTTCAGATGGTGATAGGGGGTACTATAAAACCTGGGACAGACAGATAAATAGCCCATCTGGTTCCATATGCTACTTCTAACAAAGACCAGTAACTTCAAATTCTTTCCTGACTGACAACTTTGAAGCACATGATTTGATTTCTCATGTGATTTGATAGGGGCCTGATTCAAAGTCCACTTAAATCAGTGGGAGTCTTTCTATTGATTGTAATCATCTTTGAATCAGCCCCATACTATGATTACAAACCATTTTCTTGATCAAATAACACATATTTACAATGTAGTATCATGTATTTGTATATGTACTTTAAAGGGTCTTGCCCTACACCCTCATAATTCATTTTAAACATACTCTATTTCATCACCTTTTCCCACTTCTATTCCTTCTTTATTCAATCCCTATTACAGGATGGTGCTATTAAAAGGCAATGAGTGTCCAGACCTTAGTTCAAAATCATTAATACTATAATGCAATCCCAAGAACTTTAATATATGTTCTAGGCTTCACTGACTGATTGTGTTGGCCAGCCTATTATTTATTCACTGGCATTAACTTGGTGGACTAAGCATGTTTTTTGTACTACGTAAATATTGATTAGATGTAAGTTATATCAATGACTGGTACTAGAGTAATTTAATGTGTATGGTTGCTGAAAAATAACTCAGTGGACTATGTGATCAGAACATATATTTTGTTTTACAAAGAGGGAAAAAAGCAATAGCAAAATGACTAAGGGAAATATATAGCATAATAATCAAACCTGGAAATTTAGTGGATGTCTCATCGTATTTAGAACAAATAATTAAACAAGCACCAAATGAACAAAACATTCATTGGAATTAAAAAAGAAAGAAAGAAACTTCATTCAATAGGTATTCACTGGTTAATTAATCCAAGGACCTAATGTAAAAAGTTAATTTCATTCTCTCCAGATATTTCACAATGAAATCTTATCTCCAAAGCATTTATCCTGTACTGATTCTGAATTGTTTTAGATTTGTGCTGGAATTTGGAAAGTGGCTGCATCAGATAAATCTCAAGGTATATATGAAAATTTAAGTCCATCTGAGCTGATCTTGGGTCAGTTCCCCTGGGTCAAGGATTTAAACAGAAAAAAGTAAGTTATCTTTAGATCTGTACAATGACTGTAATTCTCTGTAATTGCATTTTTGAGTCATGTTTTTCTTCTGACTTGCTAACAGTATTATTTTTATACATATTTTTGTTTCTATTAGTAGTGTTTTAAGGCATAGGAAGACACTCTTAATACTTCTTTGAACAAATTCCTCTTACTAAATAATGCACTTGTTCTTGGGCTGAAATATTTGATAATTTCTCCTCACAAATTATTCTGTTTATTTTTAACCTTTATTCTTTATTTTTCTCTTAGCTGCCTGTTAAATTGCAAATTGGCTATAAACTGCCACTGTTGGTTTTAAGGGCCTTAACCATGGTGTATTGGAGACATCCTTGAGCCTTGTTCTAATAATGTTTTACACTCCAGTATTTTTTACACTTTACCAGCCACTATTTAGCAATCCTATGCCTTCAGTCAATAGGCCACAATACCTTGTCTGTGAGCTCAAATTACAATTATTATAATTATTTATTATTCATATCACAGAGGCCTGGTCTCTGCAGTGCCAAGCACTATGCAAATATATAACAAAGAAACAGCCTCTGCCCCAAACAACTTTCAATCTAAGTATGGTATAGAAAACACTGCATCCTGAAATCTCCATCTCGCCTCTCTTTTAAACATAAACATAAAAATTCTCCTCCATACTGTCTGCATACAGATATCTTTTTAAAGGATGACTATTCTTGTCCCCTTATTTCTTACCTTTCCCTTTCGTTTTTATTTTTTCTCTTTTTTTGTATTAGGTGCCACCTTTGCTTCATCATCTGACTGAATTTAGGTAGAGTGAGAATAATTTTCAGTTATGGTAAGAGATGGGCTCACATGCCCATGTCTTTTATTTGGCTTAATTTCAATTGGCGTTTCTAGTTTTTGCAAAGACAAAACAAAAACTACCCTGTTTTTGTATTTTGGGTGTTGGAGCATGGCCGCCAACTCCATGGCCCCCAGGTGCACCTGGGAACGGTGAACTGCGACCACTGGGAGCTGCAGGTGACCATGCCTGTGTATGGTCAATGTAAACACTGTCTCACAGCCCACCAGCGGATTACCCTGATGGGCCACGTGCGGGCCGCAGGTTGACCACCACTGCTCTACACACTACTGTACAAAGTATGCCTTGTAATGTATCATTCGAAAGCTCATAATTTGCTGGTCAGTATTGTCCTAGTAAAATATATGTGTCAACATTGTGTGTGAAGTTATAAGATTTCTCCGCATGATGTGTTTCAAACCCCACAGACCTGCCCAGACAGAAACCAGGTTTGTCCTAAAGAAAGGAAGAAATGTGTGCTTGCTTAATTTTCATTTAAGCAGTAAACAGTCATCAAGCAGGAAGGGAAAACAAAGGAAGTTTGAACAGGTAAAAAAAAACAGCAGGGAATATCCTTCTGCATAGACATTTTGTCTCCTAATTCTCAGCTGGAAATGTTTTTCAATAGGGGGACTGAAACTATAAAAGGGAAGGACAAACACTCTAATGCACGCCTCTTTCTCTCTCCCTGCCCATTGCATTCACTGCACCTGGAGAGACAAAAGAAGCAGCCATTGGATTCTGAGGGAGTTTGGTCAGTAGGACTGCTGAAAGCATGCGGTGAGAAACCAGTAAGCATTTTACCTTTATTATTCAGACCTTTATGGCTCTGATTTCATGATTCTGATTTTATGGCTTGGATTAAGGCAACCCCAATACAATCAGAGGACTGAAAGGCTACGGCTAAACAGGGGACTAAAGGAGGCTTAGAGGCACAAAGGCATCATTTAAAAATTGGAAATCAAAATATAGTGAGGATAATAGGTAGGAGCACAAACCCTGGCAGGTTAAGTATAATAAGGCAGGCCAAGAAAAAATTGTAGAAGAAACTTGTTAAAGACACAAAAACTAATAGTGAGAATTTTTTTAAGTACATCAGAAGCAGGAAGACTGTCAAGCAGGCAATGGGGAACACAAAGTTAGTAGTTGATACAAAATTATTCAAGATAATCCAAAACTGATTACGAAGAGTGGGGGGGGGGAGGGGGTGGAAATCACACAAAATTGGGTGCCTGGGCAATAACCTTGCAGATTAAATTCAACATTGAAAAGTGCAAAGAAATGCACATTGGAAAAAAATAAGCCCAGCTACAGACATATAATGATGGGTTCTAAATTACCTGTTACCACTCAAGAATGAGCTCTTGGAGTCACTGTGGATAGTTCTTTGAAAACTCCAGCTCAGTGTGCAGTTGTGGTCAAAAAGGCTAACACAATGTTAGGAACCATGAAGAAAGGGACAGAAAATAAGACAGAAAATATCATAGTGCCACTATATAAATTCATGGTGCATCCACTCTTTGAATACTTTGAATACCAGTTCTGGTTGCACCATCTCAAAAAGGATATACTGGAACTGGAAAAGGTTCAGAGAAGGGCAACAAAGATGATCAAGGTTATGGAATGGCTTCTGTATGAGTAGAGACTAAAAAGATTAGGGCTGTTCATCTTAGGAAAGAGACAATTCGGGGGGCATATGATAGAGGTCTAGACAATCATGAACTGCGTGTAAAACTTGAATATAGAGGTGTTCTTTACCTTTTTGCACAATAGAAAATCCATAGGTCGCTCAAGGAAATTAATAGGAAGCTGGTTTAATACAAACAAGAGGAATTCCTTTTTCATACAACGCATAATTAAACTGTGGAATTGATTGCCATGGGATGTTGTGATGGCCAAAAGTACATCTGGGTTCAAAAAAGAACTAGGTAAGTTCATGGAGGATAGGTCCATCAATGGCTATTAGCCAGGATTGTCATATGTTTTACCAGGCAGACCATGCACATCTAGGTGCTAGGTGGACAGCTTACTGACTGCTAAGGAAGTGTGTGCTTTTACAAATTCCCGCAGGAAATCAGTCATGGATTTGTTTCTTCCATACTATATAGCATCCCCACAGCACTACCACTGGAAAGGAAGTGCAACATATCTTAGTCATCTTTACACTAAGGTGAGGGAAGGGAAACTTAAGATACTATGAGTCATTTTTAGCCCTAATATGCTAATCTGTAAAGCTGCACATTGGTCAGATTCTGACTTTGAGATTATAATTAGTGCTTAGCTTTACCCAGACCTCGTAAATCATTTAGGGTTATTTTGGGGATATCTGCACTGACTCTCATGCCTTCAGATGAATATACACAGGGAATAATGTCTAGATCAGCTCCTTCAGATTCAGTAGAGTAAGGAGACAAACATACATTTCAAAGGAACTTGTGACCAGTGACACCTGCTTCAGTTTAGTTTTCATTAACGCTTGATTATTATGTGAATCAAGAACAATCTGTGCACAGTTTTATCAAAACCTGGACAAGTTTCTTTCTGAACCACCATGCAGATCCTATTTTACCTTTTCCCCCCTTTGGTAAGCCACTCATGGAGTATATTAATGAGTAGTACAATATTACGCAGATGCCATGGTATAGAGTGACCAGAGAGAAAAAAACAACAGAAAGGGGGGAGGATGATGCACGGTCAAGGACAATTTTGTTAGACAAATGAGTAGGCTAAGAGCCACAGCCAGGAAAACAAATGAGTAGGCAGCAAAAGAAACAAATGTGCAATAAAACAAAACCCCACAGGACAGAACCATGTCTGCGATAAAGGAGACAAGCCATATATTTTAAAGGCACAACTGGAAGGGAATTTTATGTAGTGTTGCTACAAAATGGCATTAGGAAATTCTAGATTTTGGCTACTGATATCCAGGCGCTACATCTATTCACTGATCCAACTCATGTCATGACAACATCATTAACACGCCAGCAATGAGTTAAAAGCCTCTGACCAGTCAAAATGCAGGGGTTTCCAGCTATGTTTATCCCGCATATTGCAGGGATGATTTGATCCCTAGAGGCTGAATAAGTAATTGGATCACTGGGTGCTTTTGCAGCAGGAGACAGGACTACACGGAAACTCTAAAGAAGAGAGTCAGATGCCAGGCTGAATTAGTGGTGGGAGAGCAAACTGACTGATCAAACACTGAGAAAGACATGGCACTGCGTAAAGGTAATAAGTTCCCAGATCTCTTCCTTAAACTATCCTCCAAGAGAGCACAGCAGACCACCAAGCTTTATGCTACAAAGCCAGCACAGGTAGGAGGAGCAGAGGCCTACGCAGGGAATGCGAGTAGCATGCTGAGTCCTGAAGGGGAGATTCCAATTTTTGTTTATTTGGCTGCTGGAGTTAACAATGTGCTTTGTCCTGGAGCACATGGGAGGAATTCTTCCCCCATCCCAGTGCTGAGGCTGGTGCCGGGACTGAGAAAGTGGGTGGTTCCTTACCACCGCAGCTGGGGCTGCCAGCAGCTGGTTTTCCCTCTTTCACAAAATGAACGCTTAAGGTAGCCCTAAGTTGTGCAGTGGCTGGAATGGACTGAATAGCAATTGTGAAGTAGCTGGGATGTAGGAATGCCCCACCTGGGCTCTGTGCTAGAGGTTCCTGAGAGAAGCGGGTGGCCGGTTCAAAGTGACAGCTGGGGCAGAGTTAAACAAAAGAATCAGGATCCTCAGTTAAAGCACAGCAAGAATTCAGCAGCGTACATTCATAGGAGAATTCTTGGATGTTTAACTGAACCCCCAACATTTCTAACGTTTTTGTATCACTGGATCTAGACCTGAAAAGTGGGCATTAGTATCTTTTACTCTGGACCTAAAATAATACCAATGACTCTAAAGTTTCCTCTGTAAATTGAAAGACAATTTACCAGAGAACAGAGCTCCTGCTATGTGCCTATCTTGTTTCCTGAGGCAAAGGAGGAGGGATTCAGCTCTTGTAGCCTATTCATCTCTCCTGTCTTTTTGTCTATGGTTAGAATATACTTTTCTTGCTGTGCTTTAACTGTGGATCCTGATTCTTTATGCCTAACATGCTGTCCTCCAAATACACTGCAGCAGCCACATCAGTCACTTCAGGACAAAGTGCTCTTGGAAACAGCACATTGTTTTCTCCATCAGACAAATAAAATGGATGGTCTGACTGAGACCACTGCTGTTTGGTTTATAACTCCGATGACTTCTTTAACTCTTTGGAAAAGGACACGCATGAAAGAACTGTTTCTCCACTGCCTTGCATCTTGTGTAGACATTTACACCTGTGCATGGTGAGTGTAAAACACCATCATTGTGCTACTCACTTTGCATAGGAGTGACTGACTATGAGAAATTAGGGCTGTCAAGCAATTTAAAAAAATAATTGCGATTAGTCGTGTGATTACAAAAATTAATCACAATTAATCGGATGATTAATTGTACTGTTGGACAATAATAGAATACCATTTATTTAAATATTTTTTTGATATTTTCTACACACAGAATACAAAGTGTACAGTTCATAGAATCATAGAATATCAGGGTTGGAAGGGACCTCAGGAGTTCATCTAGTCCAACCCCCTGCTCAAAGTAGGACCAATCCTCAGTTTTTGCCCCAGATCCCTAAACTCGGCCCCCTCAAGATTGAACTCACAACCCTGGGTTTAGCAGGCCAATGCTCAAACCACTGAGCTATCCCTCCCCCAATACATAAAGTTCTCACTTTATATTTTTGATAAAAGTATTTGCACTGTAAAAAACAAAAGAAATAGTATTGTTCAGTTCACCTAGTACAAGTACTGTAGTGCATTCTCTTTATCATGAAGGTTGAACTTACAAATGTAGAATTATGTACAAAAAAAAGTGCATTCAAAAACAATGTAAAATTTTAGAGCCTACAAGTCCACTCAGTCTGACTTTGCTCAGACAAACAAGTTTGGTTACGTATGCAGGAGATAATGCTGCCCGCTTCTTGTTTACAATGTCGCCTGAAAGTGAGAACAGGCATTCGCATGGTACTGTTGTAGCTGGCATCACAAGATATTTATGTGTCAGATGCGCTAAAGATTCATATGTCCCTTCATGCTTCAACCACCGTTCCAGGGGACATGTGTCCAAGCTGATGATGGGTTCTGCTCAATAACAATCCAAAGCAATGCAGACCGACACATGTTCATTTTCATCATCTGAGTCAGATGCCACCTGCAGAAGGTACATTTTCTTTTTTGGTGGTTTGGGTTCTATAGTTTCCGCATTGGAGTGTTGCTCTTTTAAGACTTCTGAAAGCATGCTCCACACCTCATCCCTCTCAGATTTTGGAAACCATTTCAATTCTTAAACCTTAGGTCAAGTGCAGTAGCTATCTTTAGAAATCTCACATTGGTAACTTCTTTAGGTTTTGTCAAATCTGTAGTGATAGTCTTCTTAAAATGAACAACATGTGCTAGGTCAACATCTGATACTGCTAGAACATGAAATATATGGCAGAATGAGGGTAAAACAGAACAGGAGACGTACAATTCTCCCGCAAGGAGTTCAGTCACAAATTTAATTATCAAGTTATTTTTTTAATGAGCGTCATCTGCATGGAAGCATGTCCTCTGGAATGGTGGCCGAAGCATGAAGGGGCATACGAATGTTTAGCGTATCTGGCACATAAATACCTTGCAATGCCGGCTACAAAAGTGCCATGCAAATACCTGTTCTCACTTTCTGGTGACATTGTAAATAAGAGGAGGGCAACATTATCTCCTGTAAATGTAAACAAACTTGTTTATCTTAGTGAATGGCTGAAGAAGAAGTAGGACTTCGTGGACTTGTAGGATCTGAAGTTTTACATTGTTTTGTTTTTGAATGCGGTTATGCATTGAATGCAGCACATAGCAAGTGTACTTTATGGACATTTCATACCAAATACACGCCATAAGATTCTTGCTTAGTGTGAAAACCTTGCTGTATTTCTTTTCATATGGGGTAAAGAAAGAAAATGTGTAATGCTAGGAAAACTACAAAATGTATCTAAATTCTTTAATGTAGTTACCTAAGCAGAATTTTACTCAAGACCTTATCACATAATAATCTATTGCAGAGATATTGGTGGCCTAGATATCATGATCATGATCAGTACATTAAAAATCCACAGACAAATGTGGATAGATACATAGCTAGGTGTTCTCAAAGAGTTGGATATTGTTGCCAGGAGAGTTTTCTACAATCCTGAGGCCCCCGTGGAAGAAATGTTGATGATTTTATAAATTCATATAGTATCTGATGAGTTCCTGAGAATTCCTGAGCTTTGCAAATGAAAAGGGCTGTAAAATTCACGCCACGTATTTTGGACAATTCCGTACTTAGTATGCAGGCTGATTTCTGTAGTATTTAGTTGCCTTTTCAAATGTTCCTTTAGTAGTAGATTATATCATCTGATGGAAAAATTTACTCACATGTCTTGTGTGTCATTGACTTCCCCAGCTCTAAATATGGATGTGAGTAAAATGAGTAATAGATGTTATGTCATTTAGAGCCTTGACCTACTAATGTTCTCACTTCAGTCCTTCCACTGGTCCTTCTACCTCTCCCTGACAACAAAGGTACGGATTCTAAATTGGTGCAAAAGAAAAAAAAACAAATGAACGAAAAAAAACAAACAAACCCAACACAGAATATTTTGCACAGTATGTACCTCTTTGCATGTCCTTCCACCACTTACTAGGACATAAGCTATCTGCAAGAATAGTTGCTTTGTGGGCCACTAAATCTTTCATTACCTTTGTGGTGGCATTGCTCCAGTAATCAACATTTCTAGTCCTTGTATATTTCTGCACTATTACTGGGTGTTACCACTTTACAGAAACATATATAGCTTCTAGCATATAATGGGCTTCGTTAGCGATTTATGCGGTGGCATCCGTTGGGGGGGGGGATGCAACCATACACAGCCCGCAGGGGGAATGCATTGTGGCAGAATCCCCATCCAGGATTACCAGGGTTGTCCAGTGACTGCTACAGTCTTTGTAATGGTGCATTCTCTTCCTACATAGTGCCTGGTCAGTTGGCCCCAGCCCTCCTTTATCATATCTCTCCCTATGCCCTTTGGCTAGCTGAGTTCAATGACCAGCCACACAGTAAGAGAGGGAGAAAAGGAAGGGTTCTTCCAGCTGCTCCCCCATTCTGTTTCCAAACAGAGCTAGTAACAACCAATGCCCTTGTCTTTTCACTTTTATCCTCTATTCGGGTTTCACTGAGATTCTTGTGACGGCTTCACAGATCTGGACCTACAGCACTAACATTGCACCAATGTCACTAACTGCCTGAAAATGATTTTGCATAAGTTTGTGAGAAACTAAAAGAGACCTTCTCTGTCTTCCTGAAACATGAGGCAGGTAAGAGGGTAGGGCTGTGCTATTGCTGCCGTATCTGTCCCTTTTCAGCCTCCTGTGCTTTTCAGGATAAAAGGATTTTCCCTATATTTAACCTTTATGGCCTGATTCACTGCATTTCTGCAGCTTTACCCTGCTGTAACGATTCCCTTCAACTGAGTTCCGCAGGTACAAAACTGAAGAAATGCAGTGGTGAATCAGGCTTTTTTTTTCTTGTTACTACTCCTTTGGCCTTTCATGCTAAAGTAATTTCCTTCTCCTTATTCTTTTCCTTCCCGTCTCCCCTCCCCATCATGATCCACACTTTTCACCGCCTTCAAACTTGTTCCAAAGCAGCCTCCCACTGATTCCCACTCCCCAAGAAGAACAAAAGCAAACTAGAAATGAATATCTTAGTGTTTATATTAAAAATGCAGCATAAATTAAAAGAGCAGATATATTATAGACTCATAGACTTCAAGGTCAGAAGGGACCACCTTGATCATCTAGTCTGACCTCCTGCATATTGCAGGCCACAGCAGCTCACCCATTCCTTTGATTTAATCCCATGATACTTCCCTTCCCTTCCTATTCTCTCTTTATGACAGTGAGTTCTTTGGTTACACAGTAAGATTTAGATTGAAAGCATGTAACACAGCAAGCTGAGCTGAAATCGCTCAAAGTTGATGCTCAGCATCTCTCAGGAGGTACTCAGGACTTCGCAGGACCCTTTGAGCCTCGATCTTCAGCTACCCAATCCCACCTTAGCAACTACGATACACACTGTTCATTTTTTGCTCACATACAAAACTCACTGCAGAAATCCCACTGGCAAAGAAATATTTTTTCTCGGGTTCCTCTCCGCAGTGCTAAATACAAGCAGCACTTTCCTTAGTCTGCAGTGTCTTTGGCTCCTCATTCAAGCTAAAATAGAGGAATCTAAACTATGCTTGAATAGCAGCACCTTTAGCACATGCTGTTTGGAAACCAGTAAACCAATTTCCCCTGCCCCCGATTGGTCTCTTGAGGAGCACAGCATGTTCACAGTCATTTTCAGATGCCAAAACTGTCATGACAAAGTCAATTAATATGGTAACAAGAGAGTTAGCATCCAAAACAGTGTTTCCTGAGGGGCTTGTCACATAAGCTGTGGAAGACATTTGAAACAGTTACAATCTGCATTGCTTTCCCCAAATGCAAATTTCTACAAACCTTTGTAATTGCCAGTGTCTTGCATACATGGAGCCAGAAAAAGGTAAAAGGCCTGATGTGGTTAGATGCAGAACACCCCATATCTTCACTTCAGTAGGAGCTCAGCACTTACCAGATCAAGCCCTAGACACAATGATTAAATCTATAATATACAAGTAAATATCATTAAGATTAGGCAGGGATGCAAAAACCATGCTCTGAAGTGTCCCTAGCCTCTGTTTTCCAGAAGCTGGGAATGGACGACAGGGGATAGGTCACTTGATGATTCCCTGTTCTGTTCATTCCCTCTGAAGCACCTCGCATTGGCCACTGTCAGAAGACAGGATACTGGACTGGATGGACCATTGGTCTGACCCAATATGACCGTTCTTATGTTCCACAGAATAGCAAACTGGGTGTAAAGCCAAAACTGTGCCCCTATATAGTCCAAGAATGGGCAAGGAGCATGCGTCCATTGTTATAACTTTGCATTTGCTGGTTTTTGGTTGGATTATGGTACAAACCTGACATTAAACACATTGGACCAGATTCTCAACTGTGCCTTGTATACACTGGGCAGAGGTGGCAGGACATAAAGGAGCCATTTGTGTCTCTACAATCCTGGGGCCAGTTCCACAATGGGCCGGTTCTAGCTGAAATTTAGAATCAGACATAGTTTTGTTCATTGCTGCTCTAAACTACGCTGGTTGTCTGTAATTCCAAAGGGCCATTATGCTAACTGGGGCTTGCCATAACACAACGGTTTGCTGACCAGGCTTCCTTTGGCTGGCCAATCCTCTCTGCACACCATCTACGCTGCAAAGAACGTGGTGTGCCGCTCCACTCAGGAGAATCTTCATCTGACTGGTTAAGCTGATTTTACTAGACATTTGTGCCACTGGAGCAGCAAAAACCTAACAAAAAAGTACTCATCTTTGTACTTAAATAATTGCATTTTTAATGGCAAGAAAACAATATAAGCATCATTTATTTTAATGGTGGGTCATAACTAGATTACCTAAGAAACCCCCTTGGTCCCCATGTAATGGCTATTAGACAATTTTGTAAAATGTGTATTATTCTATAGGCTGAAGTGGAGCTGTGCTGGCCTCTTGGGTACATATAAAACTTATGCAACTTTGTAAAACATATATTTGAAGCCATTCCAGCCTTTCATTAAAACCTTTAACCCAAAAAAGTGGATTACATATACAATGGACCCAACACCTCCTGACTGTCTTTTCCCGTGTGTCTTACAATTACATGTTTGAGACATGTGTTCTCTATAGAAAAAAAAAAAGTCAGAAATGCGGAAATCCAGATTTTAACACACAATATCGAGCCTCTTTGCAATTCTTCTCTTTTTAAAATTTCAATAGGCTGAAAAGCTGCATAATTCTTAGGAAGTAAGCAGTTCCCACATTTCAGCTTTTGAAACGGGGCATTTTTGATGGAGTTCTTTTTTTCAAAATACACATACTGAGTGAGAGAGAGAGAGAGAGAGAGAGAGACTCTAAACTGGCTAAATGACTGTGCAGGCAACAAGATACATCTCCAAGTTGAAAGTGTCAGCTCAGTCCTGGTAGCTATAACACAGAAATAGCACAACAAATTGTGCGGGTATGTCTATTGTGCCTGTACAATACTGTGGATGCCACTGTTAAATAGGGTAAGCCAGTTCACCATTAAAAAGACTGCATTTGCCAACAGTTACCACATTGATATCTGAGATTTTTTTTCTAGTCTAACTGTAGGGAAATGATACAGTGTCTCAGATACTGTGTGGTGGCAACTGTTGGTAAAATCTGACCGTTAATGACAACTATTATATCATGGATGTCTCATTACACATACATCCATATCACGATATTAAAAACAAGATGAGTCATCTGTTAGTGCTGCATCCCTTTCTGGACCTTTATCAGCACGCTGTCCTCCTTTTAGTGTCTGTCAATTCTCACAACCATCCCAGCAGACATCTGATATGGTGGGGGAGTAAACATCTCCTGGAGCAACTCCAGCTTCCCATTGACCTGGATGCTGTTTCATTTCACTTCAACACCTCTTCACTCATCAGCTCAAATCCTCTCACTACCCCTACAGACTGCACCCCAGCAATCCAAACAGCAGCCATGCTGCATCATTACCCTTTATCTAATTATTAGTCAGAGGCAGATGGCGGGTAGGAGGAGTATCTTAATAATGTCCCAGTTTTAATTTTATTCACCTTTTTAATTTCTTTCATGACTGATAGATTTCTCAGAAGAATGTCCCCTCTTGAGAAGTTATGTGTAAATCCATATGCAGCCAGATGAAAATAGACATTTATACTATGATTATGTGGCTCTATTCAACCAATGACTAGAGCTGGTCAGGAATTTTTTGACAAGATGTTTTTCCCCTTGAAAAACATTGTTTTTGTCAAAATTGAAACTGTGAGAACAGGTCAGTCTCGATGAATTTCTCAACTCAAAAAAAAAAAAAGTTGAAAAAAAAGTTTGTAATAAACATTTTGATTAGCCCAAACTGAATTTTTCTTTATTTTGTTTTTGCTTTGTCAGTTTCCAAAAATTTCGAGATTGAGTTTTTGGTCCCAGTTTGGAATGGGAAATTTTTTAGAAATTTTGAATATTTTCCCAAGATGGGAAAACTGCTTCCCACACAGCTCGACTAATGACAAATCCCAACCCCAATCCTGTGCTGCTACACAAAACATCACGGAAAATTTTCAAAAGTGCCTAGTCACTTAGAAGCCTAGGTTCCATTTTCAAAAGCACTAAATTCACGTAGGTGGCTTTGAAAATGGGATTTGGGCCTTCAAGTTACTGAGGCGATATTGAAAATGTTACACTTGGTCTCTGGGACTGAGAGTGCTGTTATTCTCTGAAACTACAATATTGCTCCATTGTCATGTGGGGAAAACAAATTCCCCAAAGTGTAGGCTGCTAAAGACAGAATGAATAGCAAACTTTACTGACTCTTTCCACAGTTTTACAGATTTTTTTTTAACTCAGGAAGAGTAATTGAAGGTCATATAACTAGTCCCTCTAGTATTACCTCCTGCATGTAGATACAACTTCTGTACAACCTCCAGGGGCGATTATATGCATTCTTTTCTTTGATGTGGAAAACAATACCTCCTTCATGCTCCCAGCATGTACTGGTCTGAGGAGAATCCCATTAGGTTTGAAGTCATATTTTTCTGTCTGGGATAGCATCACTTCAGGCATGGCTCTTCACAGTATGCATTTCTAAAATGAAGTATAAAGGATTACCATTTTAGGAATGACTGAACCACTGTAAGTATAAGTACTTTGATCTTCTGGGGATTCACTCCTAAAGGAGGGTAGGCAGTGTTTGTGCCTCTGTCCTACCCCCAAGGTTTTGCCGAGGGGGGAAGTCAGAGCTCCATGGAAGTACTACCAGGAGTGGCTGCCTGAGGGGTACCATGACTCATTATATCCCTTGCCTAGCCTATCCCCATAAATTCCAAGATAGTTCCATCTACCTATGGGGCTGTTTTGGTTGAATGCACATAAATCCTGATGAAATCAGGGTAGCAGGTCACTTGTGCTACTGTACCTTCCCCATCAGACAGCCTTTCCACTCCTGAAGATCCTGCACTAGGTTAATTCCAGCAGTACCTGCTGTGTTACCCAAGGCTGAATCAAACTTAGAGACATCAAAGAAAAATGCATAAGAGTATCCATTATAGCAAAAAAGTGATAGTCTATTTTCTTTGGTGTGTGGCATTGTTTCTGTTCAACTTTCCCATCAAGAGGACATACTAGTTCTCTGTATATTTAAAAAATAAAACAAACCTGCATCTAGCATTGTAACATCCCATTAACTAAAGATGAGTGCGCAATTAGGACTTTAATTTCTTTCTGTGCTGAAAAGAACTAGCTTTGCATAAGACAATTATATAATCTTATTACCCTTCAAAAGGAGAGAGGCTTTTTAACAAAATGTGTTCTAGTCATTATAAACTGTTATTTGGATCAAATCACTAGTGAAGTATTAAATCTAGAAGGAGCCAAGAGAAAAGAAAGATAGAGTGAGATACAAAGAAAATACCTCTTTCAAGATCCCACAGACTTTCATCACTGTTTGATCATGACTGCAGTGTAGAAGTTCATCCATATTTTGACACAGTAAAACTTAGATCTTTAATGAAACAACCAAACCAAAGCATTAATTTATCTAAACACTCACACATAGAATCATAGAATATCAGGGTTGGAAGGGATCTCAGGAGGTTACCTAGTCCAACCCCCTGCTCAAAGCAGGACCAATCCCCAACTAAATCATCCCAGACAGGGCTTTGTCAAGCCTGACCTTAAAAACTTCTAAGGAAGGAGATTCCATCACCTCGCTAGGTAATGCATTCCAGTGTTTCACCACCCTCCTAGTGAAAAAGTTTTTCCTAATATCCAACCTAAACCTCCCCCACTGCAACTTGAGACCATTACTCCTCGTTCTGTCATCTGCTACCACTGAGAACAGTCTAGAGCCATCCTCTTTGGAACCCCCTTTCAGGTAGTTGAAAGCAGCTATCAAATCCCCCTCATTCTTCTCTTCCACAGACTAAACAATCTCAGTTCCCTCAGCCTCTCCTCATAAGTCATGTGTTCCAGTCCCCTAATCATTTTTGTTGCCCTCCGCTGGACGTTTTCCAATTTTTCCACATCCTTCTTGTAGTGTGGGGCCCAAAACTGGACACAGTACTCCAGATGAGGCCTCACCAATGTCAAACAGAGGGGAACGATCACGTCCCTCGATCTGCTGGCAATGCCCCTACTTATACGTCCCGAAATGCCATTGGCCTTCTTGGCAACAAAGGCACACTGTTGACTCATATCCAGCTTCTCGTTCAATGTAACCCCTTGGTCCTTTTCTGCAGAACTGCTGCCTAGCCATTCGGTCCCTAGTCTGTAGCGGGACCCTGCCATTGCTTTTATCTGTTGCCTGTACATTTCTTTGTTGCTCCCTCTGAATTTGAGTATTTTATGGTAATAGAATTAACTTTTATGCAGGTCTGCTGAGGAAAGTTGTTAGGATATAGATATTCAGGCCTGTCTGCAAAGGCCTGTACTTTAAGAATTTAGGTGTATTCTTATCACTTGGCTAGTTCTAGAGGTATAAAAGAGAGAATCAAAATCACTGTCTGCTGGTGTAAGGGCCTTCTCTTACTGTGACAGTCTGAGGCCCTGTGCTTAGGCTAAGGCCTTTGGCTAAGCAGCAGAGGCAGCCATAAGCTAGGAAGCGACCGGTCACATCCTCACATTCCAAACTAGTCACATTGAAAGAAGGTGCTATTGGGCTGTTAGGAATGCAATCCTGTCCTGATAATGCCTATCACCTCCAGAGGAAGGGAAGTGCCTAGAAAATGTAAAAGGAAACAGCATCCTGTCTGGCAAGAACTCACTTATCAATACTGGGATGTGAAATCCTCACTTCTGTATTGTTTTGTCATTATAGTTCCCACTTTGCTATTGTTTGTATAATCTCCGTCTGGTTCTGTGATTGTTCCTGTCTGCTGTATAATTAATTTTGCTGGGTGTAAACTAATTAAGGTGGTGGGATATAATTGGATACATAATCATGTTACAATATGTTAGGATTGGTTAGTTAAATTTCAGGAAAATGATTGGTTAAGGTATAGCTAAGCAGAACTCAAGTTTTACTATATAGTCTGCAGTCAACCAGGAAGTAGAGGGGTGGGGGTGGGCGTGGGTGGGAGGGGGTGGGCGTGTGGGTGGGGGAGATGGGAACAGGGAATGGGGGTAAGGAAATTGGAATCATGTTTTGCTAAAGGGGGAGATGGGAACAGGGAATGGGGGTGCGGAAATTGGAATCATGTTTTGCTAAAGGGGGAAATGGGACCAGGGAATGGGGGTAAGGAAATTGGAATAATGTTTGGCTAAGGGCAGGAATGGGAACAGGGACACAGGTGTAAGGCTCTGTGGTGTCAGAGCTGGGAAGGAGGATACTAAGGAAGGAAACTGGAATCATGCTTGCTGGAAGTTCACCCCAATAAACATCGAAATGTTTGCACCTTTGGACTTCAGGTATTGTTGCTCTCTGTTCATGCGAGAAGGACCAGGGAAGTAAGAGGGTGAAGGACTAAGCCCCCTAACAAAAGTTATTTCATTACTTGCACGGGAAACTGTTACAAATGAGGACATCATCAGATATTCATAGTTCATGACACTGGTTAGCTATCCCATTAGTACAGTCAGTTCTAAAAATAACAAAAACAATAGTCTGTCCAATATCCTCACTATCACCCTGATGATGAATAAAGTTTTGAATTTAAGGAGATGGCCAAACAAAAATGAGGTAACAAAGCTAATTGCCTTATTCCTCATAGTCCTGGACCTATGTTGTAATTTGAAAGAATAAACCAGTTCTATGTATTGTTCGTGGGTTTTATTAAAAAGAATAAGTAAGCAAATATCAAGAGAAAATGAACATGTCACTAAGAGGGTATGTCTATACTACAAACTTATGTCCATCTATATTAGGTTGACTTACAGCCACCGCAGTAATTACTGTGGTATTTCATGTCCACGTTGCCTTCCTGTTGGTGGTGCATGTCCTCACAAGGAGAGCTTCCACGACTTAAGAGGGGCAATGTGGGGGGCTGAGAGCCAGGGCTTTCAGATCCACACACAAATCCCCGCTGGGAGCTCAGCTGCACCCGGATCCCCACCAGGAGCCCGGCTGCACGGATACTTCCAGCTCCCCATGGGGAATCCAGCTGCACAGAGGCTCCCCACTCCCATAATCAGACAATCTACCCAGTGGTGGGCAACCTATGGCCTGCGGGGGCATGCAGCTCATCAGGGTAATCTGATTGCGGGCTGCGAGATATTTTGCTGACATTGACCATCCACAGGCACGGCCCCCTGCAGCTCCCAATGGCCACGGTTCACCATTCCCAGCCAATGGGAGGTGTGGGAAGTAGCGGCCAGCACGGCCAGCACATCCCTCAATCATTTGGGACGAGACTGGAAGTCCCTTCGTACACTCCGCAATTGCAATGTAGAGTTGCGTTGGTTTTGGAAATGAGACAACGAGCAGTTACATTACAATGGAATGTAGCTTTGTACCTTGTGAGTGGGATCATCTTCTCCAAAAGGCTCGGCCAAACAGCAGGAAAAAAAACCCCACAAAAACTAGGCCCTATTTCCTAAGGGATACTTGTTATCATTATTGACCTATTCATGGAGAAGCAGCAGCCAGAGATGGAGATACACAAGGTGTTCCCTAGCATGCTTTTAGTTTGACCACGAAGACATCTTTCCAGTGATTAAAGTTTGTACTAGTAGAACTCTGACTTTCAAGGGGTTTTTTTCTGTATGGGTCAGACAACCAATGTAGCAATACCATTCTTCCTCCAACACTTTAGTTTTGTAGGCTACCACTGTAACCACCATCATGTCCTCTTTCATTTTGAAATTGGGTTTGGATATATTCAGGACTCCCCATTAGTAAACTGATTTCTAGCTTACAATATATTCATTTCTTCAAAAACTGATTTGCTGTGGCAACCTCAAAAAGTTAAAGAGGAGAAAAAAATAAACTTGCTCTGATACTTAGAAAGTGGAAATAGAACAACATCTAACTTTCATTATTTTGTGTGGTTTTAAATCTCTCTAGCTGTCATTTATATTTGATTTTATTTTACACCTTTTTCCAATTAGCTGTACGGTACAACTTCCATCTGAACTGCATTTTGCTATCAACTATTGAAATTGTCTTAATCCTCATATTTATTTTTCTAGCTGCCTATATTATAGTCAAATTCACTTGCATTATCATCACCCTTTCATTTCTGCTCTTGGCTACTTACACTTTGATCCGTTAATTGGCTTTATGGGATTTCATCTTCTGATGTTTTTCTCTCTGTTCTGTCTGAAACATGACCCTTTATGAGCTTCCTTGCTCCTGCACTCATTACTCCATCATCTACCTCCAAATCTTTCTTTATCGTTGTCTTCTTTACTTTGTAGATATCATCCTCCTAGATCAAACTACAAAGGATGAATATAAACAAATAACACAAGTATGTAGGGACAAAATTAGAAAGGCCAAGGCACAAAACAAGATTAAACAAGCTAAAGACATAAAAAGTAACAAGAAAATATTCTACAAATACATTAGAAGCAAGAAGATGACCAAGGACAGGGTAGGCCCGTTACTCAATGAGGAAGGAAAAATAATAACGGAAAATGTGGAAACGGCAGAAGTGCTAAACGACTTTTTTGTTTCAGTTTTCATCAAAAAGTATAGTAGCAATTGGACATCAAACATAGTGAATGCCAGTGAAAATGAGGTAGGATCAGAGGCTAAAATAGAGAAAGAACAAGTTAAAAATTGATTAGGCAAGTTAGATATCTTCAAGTCACCAGGGCCTGATTAAATAGATCCTACAATACTCAAGGAGCTGACTGAAGAGATATCTGAGCTATTAGCGATTATCTTTTGAAAAGTCATGAAAGATGGGAGAGATTCCAGAGGACTGGAAAAAGGCAAATATAGTGCCAATCTATAAAAAGGGAAATAAGGACAACTCGGGGAATTACAGACCAGTTAGCTTAACTTCAATAGTCGAAAAGGAGCAAACAATTTACCAATCAATTTGCAAACACCTAGAAGATACTAAGGTGATAAGTAACAGTCAGCATGGATTTGTCAAGAAAAAATCATGTCAAACTAACCTTACAGCTTTCTTTGACAGGGTAAAAAGCCTTGAGGATAGGGGGTAAGCAGCAGATGTGGTATATCTTGACTTAGTGAGGCTTTTCATACTGTCTTGCATGACCTTCTCATAAACAAATTAAGGAAATACAACCTAGATGGACCTACTACTAGGTGGGTGCATAACTGCTTGGAAAACCATTCCCAGAGAGTAGTTATCAGTAGTTCACAGTCCAGCTCAGAGGGCATATCAAGTGGGGTCCTGCAGGGATCAGTTTGGGGTCCATTTCTGTTCAATATCCTCATCAATGATTTAGATAATGGCTTACAGAGTACCGTTATAAAGTTTGTGGACGATACCATGCTGGCAGGGGTTGCAAGTGCTTTGGAGGATAGGATTAAAATTCAAAATGATCTGGATAAACTGGACAAATGGTCTGAAATAAACAGGATGAAATTCAATATAGACAAATGCAAAGTACTCCACTTAGGAAGAAACAATCAGTTGCACATATACAAAATGGGAAATGACTGCCTAGGAAGGAGTACTGCGGAAAGGGATCATGGTGTCATAGTGGATCACAACATAATATGAGTCAACAGTGTAACATTGTTGCAAAAAAAGCAAACATCATTCTGGGATGTATTAGCAGGAGTGTTGTAAGCAAGATATGAGAAGTAATTCTTCTGCTCTACTCCGCACTGATTAGGCCTCAACTGGAGTATTGTGTGCTGTTCTGGGTGCCACATTTCAGGAAGGATGTGGACAAATTGGAGTGAGTCCAGAGAAGAGCGATGAAAATGATTAAAGGTCTAGAAAACATGACCTATGAGGAACAATTGAAAAACTGGGTTTGTTTAGTCTAGAGAAGAGAAGACTGGGGTGGGGGGGCAAAACAGTTTTCACGTACATACAAGGTTAAGACAAGGAAGAGGGAGAAAATTTGTTTTCCTTAACAGCTGAGGATAGGACAAAAAGCAATGGGTTTAAATTGCAGCAAGGGAGGTTTAAGTTGGACATTAGGAAAAACTTCTTAACTGTCAGGGTGGTTAAGCACTGGAATAAATTGCCTAGGGAGGTTGTGCAATCTCCGTCATTGGAGATTTTTAAGAGCAGGTTGGACAAAGGCCTGTTAGGGATGGTCTAGATAATACTTAGTCCAGCTATGAGTGCCGGGGACTGGACTAGATGACCTCTCAATGTCCCTTCCAGTCCTACAATTTTCATCCCTCTTCTTGATCTTAAGTGTGTTTTTGACAGCAAAATTGAAATATTTACAATTGAAACTATATGGAGAATGACTGATTTTATTATTTGCTTGAATATCAAATCATATATAAAAGTATTCACTGAAAACTTAGGACTTATGTAATCTTATATTTTCAAAGTACTTTCAACACATTGAAGTAAATGGAATTTTGATATCAGTGAAAGTAGTCATTTAACTAATTAATCCTCCACAAACCACAACATATTAAAAGTTGAAGTAACTTTTCCAAAGCAACACACACTGATTCACTACCAGAACTAGAACTAGAAATTGCAGTTTCTGGATTCTGGCCCAAAACTAAATCCAAGGGGCCATGCTACCTTTATTACTGCGTGCTGATTATGAATGAATAAGAATCTGAGTAGTGAATGTTCGATGGCTATCATGAGTTCACACTTTGTCAGCAAGATCTGAAGTCATAAGTTTACATCAGCCAATCAACAGGGTTCCTAATTTGTGGAATCCATCATTCATCAGGAATATGCAGGAAAGCCAGCAATTAATGCTAAGTGGTTAATGTAAGCACAAGATCTTGATGATATCCAAAAGGAAGACTAGCAGGAGAAGACAGGATTCTTCACCTAGTGGATGGGGCAGGAGAGCAGTAGACATGATATATCTTGATTTTAGTAAGGCTTTTGCACAGTTCCACATTACATCCTCATAAGCAAAATAGGGAAATGTGGTCTAGATTAAAATTACTGCATGGTGAGTGCACAACTGGTTGAAAGATCTTATGCAAAGAGTAGTTATCAGTGGTTTGCTGTCAAACTGGGAGGGCTAATCTAGTTCTACTAGTCAATATTTTCATTAATGATTTGGATAATAGAGTGGAGAGTGCTTATAAAATTTGCAGATGACTCAATTCAGGGAGAGGTTGGAAGCACTTTGGGAGACAGAATTGGAATGCAAAACAACCTTGACAAATTCGAGAATGGGTCTGAGTTCAACAAGATGAAATTAAAGATGAGTGCAATGTATTTCACTTAGGAAGGAAAAATCAAATGCACAAAATAAAAATGAAGAATAACTGGCTAGGTGGTAGTACTGCTGATGAAGATATGGGGTGATAGTGGATCACAAATTGAACATGAGTCAACAATGTGATGCAGTGGCAAAAAGGCTAATATTCTAGGATGTATTAACAGGAGTGTTGTATGTAAGACATGACAGGTAATTGTCACACTCTATTCAGCACTGGTGAGGTCTCAGCTAGAGCACTGTGGCCATGTCTGGGTGGACAAACTGCAGAGAATCCAGAGGACAGCAACAAAAATGCTAAAGGTTTAGAAAACTTGACCTATGAGTAAAGGTTAAAAAAACTGAGCATATTTAGTTTTGAGGGGAAAAAGACTGAGGTGTAACCAGATAACAGTCTTCAAAATATATTAAGGGCTGTTATAAAAAAAGACTGTGATCAATTGTTCTCCAGGTCCACTGAAGATAGCACAAGAAGTAATAGGCTTAATCTGCATCAAGGGAGGTTTCAGTTAGATATTAGGAAATACCTTCTGGCAATAAGGTTAGTTGAGCACTGGAATAGGCTTCGCATGGTGGTTGTGGAATAGCCATCATTGGAGGTTTTTAAGGACAAGTTGGACAACCCCCTGGAATGACCTAAGTTTACTTGATCCTGCCTCAGTGTAGGGCTCAGGATTTGGTGACTTCTTGGGTTCTCTTCCAGCCTACATTTCTATGATCTTAAGACAGTCTAAGGGCCCAGAAAAGATCTAGGGCCTAGATCCACAAAGGGACTTAGACATTGCAATACTGAATATTGTAACATTTAAATTCTAGGCACCTAGAAAATCACTGGAGAATCACTGGAATCCCCAAAGCCTGAATTAGGTGCCTTAGCTATGTGGACAATGAATGGGGAGTGACAGATGCCTGAGAATGAGACCCATCAAAGCCAGCATGCTAGGCGGGAAGCCACCTAAGCTAGCCACCGAGATGAGAACTGTGTACCCAGATGCCTAGATTGAGGCAACAACGCACATGGGTAAAGGCAGAAACACAGGCACCTAGAAAGAAAAGGAGTACTTGTGGCACCTTAGAGACTAACAAATTTATTTGAGCATAAGGTTTTGTGAGGTAGCTCACGAAAGCTTATGCTCAAATAAATTTGTTAGTCTCTAAGGTGCCACAAGTCCTCCTTTTCTTTTTGGGAATACAGACTAACACGGCTGCTACTCTGAAACAGGCACCTAGGAAACTTTTACCCTGAAAACTTAGGTGCTGAGTGAACTTAGGCACCTATATGGTTAGGCAGTAGCCAAGTGGGGATTTTGTGGATTAAAGTGGAGCCTATAATCTTGGGTTTAGGCACCTAAGTACTTTTGGTGTCTGGGACAAGAGCTCCAGGACAAACAGTCAACAGCCTCTCCTCTCAGACATGCACACCTATTGGAAAATTGTTTTACCCAGCATCATTAGTTTGCTTCCACCTTTCTACAGGGTCATGTGGATGCTGAAACTCTCTTTAGAAACGTAAGTCTCCCTCCTCAATAAAGTATATGTGAGGAGACAACTGAAGTTGGCCACATTGGTCCTCCTAAAACTGATTTCTTTTTACAGCGATTGGCTGTGTGAAGAACACACATGGCTCCAATCCTTCAAAATACTTTCGACTAAAATATGTAATGATGTGTGCTGGGGATAAGGGGGTGCAGAAGGAGGCACACACAACTCCCTTTCCCATCACCTTTTATATATACTTATAACAGGTCACTTGCTGAATAATCTATCTCCCTGTTGAGCTAGAATCTTGACATTTACTATATTCATTCTTTGGAGGCCACTAAAAAAAAATCCCCCAGTTGAATATTGCCCTTTCCATTAGAGGTCACCAAAAGGTCTTCAGTCATTTTTATCAGTTGCAACCATTGTCACATCTTTGGTATTACAGGGTAGCAATTTACAAAGCAGAAGATTTTCAAAAGCACATGGCTGAGTTAGCAGTTCAACTGTCATTGAATTTCAAGAGTTATATTAATTTTTTCCATTGTGTTGGATATGAGGCCTCCAGTTTGGAAACATGAAGGTCATATGAGATTATATTTGTTAGATTTTAGGTATAAACAAATAATTTTGTTAATCATATACATATTTGTGAAAATTAATTTCAAGCATTACATGATGCCACCTAAGAGATGATGTATGCATTCAATACCCGTTTTGCGTTGCATTGGGCATCTTTGATCAGAAGCTGACATTGGAGTGTTAGTTGCAAAACATCAATTTACAGAACATGACCTTATCCCACACATTACAGCTAATATGGTACTTCCATAACCCTTAAAACTGGCACAAGCAAGAACATGTTGGTCTGATACTAAAGCAACTCTCTGGTAGTTTTCCTTTGGTTTAAGGTTTGGTGAAATTACGATATTCCAATTTTGCTCTTCTTAGAAAAATCACAGACAGTGTTATCAAAAGGAGGATCATCTGCATATTAATTAAGCAGGGACAGATGATAAAGATAAAAGCATCTCTGTACTGTGTTCTGCTGTCTTTGCTCTAAATAAAATCACAATATTAAGAAGTTGGAGCTAGTGAGACTGAGTGAGCACAGTTGCCAACACTGAAAGCCACATCCACTGTAAAGGATCATAGCACATATATTTATAGGATTCTTTTCAATGAAAGCTACTATATATGCTAAACACAACATAATCATCCAATTGACAGTATATGGGGAACTCAAGAATGAAGACTGTAATTATCCACACTTAAGTCTTGTCGATATGGGGAAGTTTCCTATCATAACTATACTGGAACAATTATTCTGCTACAGTTATACTGGCACGCATTCCCATGTGGACACCGTATTCAAGAACAAAAGTGATTTTATTACAGAATAAAATCATTTTCATTCCAGAATAGAGTGCCCACATGAGGACATATCTCAGCATAAGTATAGCAGAATAATTATTCTAGTATAGCTATGCCAGGAAATTTTCTCATGTAGCATGCCCTGAGAAATCTGCCACGTCCCCTACTTCTGTGAATAGTGTAATTCGTTGTTACAAATGGATCTCAGTTTTACATTTCATCCATAAAACAGTTGTGGATTTGAGTCAGTGATAAGGAAGAAGGAAATCTCCCTTACTGAAAAACCAACACCACTTCTTTCAGCACCCTGGGTTTTCCAAAAGGTTCCCGCATCTACCAAGGACTTTATGAATTGTGTCTTCCATAGCACCAAGCAAATTATCAGTGCTTGACAAATACTAAATGACCTGGCCAAGTGCTGCTTAGTTTGTGAGTAGAGCTGATCAGGAATTTTCCAATGAACCGGTTTTCTCTGGAAAATGCTGATTTATCAAACCCAAAACATTTTGAAGAAACAAATCTGGTTTGACAAACTTTTGACAAACCACAAACAGGGTTTCCTGGTTGCCTGGTTTCCTGCCAGCTCACCTGGAGCGCTTCAATTTCCAAGATATGCAGGTCCCAGGCAGCCCTGCTATACAGAGTGTGACAGGGCTGGGCACACCAGGGTTTCCAGGCTCCCTGCCTGAAGTCCAGGCAGCTGCTGCCTGAAATTGACACGAATCTTGTCAGTGTCACAGCTGCCCACCACTGAGACCCTGTAGCTACCACTGTGTTAAAAGGATAGATGTCTTATTCCCTGCAGGTGCTGTCTATTATGTTTTTCTTGAGTCATTTTCATTGTAACTGGTATAGCACTTTCCTCAAGTAGTACATTAAAATGAACCATCATCTTCACCCCATTATCTCCACAATTCTTAAATGAACTGATTGCAACTGACCTGGTGGGAAGGGAGGGAAATATATATCCACCTTTCTTGTAGATTTTGATCTTATTATGATAGATTGTTCATTGTTCTATGAAGTAATTTCCTTTATGCAGCATTTTATTTAATTGATTTGAGAACACTGTTTGACAAAGCTTTCAGTGACTCTTTGGCATTTGTGCTGCTTTACTGAAACCCAATGTACCCAGCTTTCTTCTGTAATTTCAGCTAACTTGCAAGAGGGCACTGACTCACTTACATATTTTACCAAAGCAGATTTTAAGTCTCTTGAATTCTTTGACATCTTTGGCTTTTCTTGGTACAGAAACATTTGGAACCTATTCAAGAGCAATAATAACAGTCACTTCTTTTGTTCTTTCCAGGATACCTCTGGGTTTTACACCTGGTATTTTTCTTGTTGATAGATGGTACTACTCCATTCTGGGGATTAAAGCAGGAATGAGTCCTTTTAAAAACCAAAGTTCTTTTCTGTTATAGGCATTTAGTAGCAGCACTGATAGCTTGATCCCTTAGAGAAATTCAGGCAAGCTCCCTTCTTCCTAGGAAGGGGGCATCTGTTGCTTGATGTAATGAGAGCAGCAACAAAAAACTCTGATCTCATGACTAGCAATGAAACTAGTAACCCATTTCTGTAGTTTACCAGATTGAGCAAGGAGTCTGAGAAGTAAAGTGGCTTAATTCCTTTCCTGTGCTTCAGAGGTAAGGGCCTTTTGAGCTTCCTTGTACTGGTTCAGTGCAGCATAAAGAGCTCATAACAACAGAGAACCTACAGAAAGAGAGACAGCCAGATCCTGCTAACAATGTCTCTTCTGGTGAAAATTAGAGATCAATAGATATTAAAATGCCTAATTTACTTGATTGAATTCCATAGAAGAGTGACAATCAAATTACCTAAAGTTATCTGCTATTTAGGAAATAAGTTTGTTCTCTGTGTATATAAATCTCCCCACTGTATTTTCCACTGAAATAAGTTTGTGTTCTATACCTGAACTTACAAACCAAAAGTATAGAAGTCTATTACAAGTTTTCTTTTATTAGTATCCATTATCATTGTCAGAACGTTCCTGTAAAAAACAAGAACATGAAAAGAAGAGATAAAAGGAGAACAGTGAAGAATAAAAAATGTTTTCTACAAATGACTTCAAAAATATATAATTTAGAGATTGCACTACATGGAAAAGGTCTGTATAATTTAATAAACTGTAAGCAATAGGATGTTCATAATCATCCTGACATATTTACTAGAGAATCATATCCTAGCTAGGAAATTCTATAGAATAATTCTAAAACCTATATAATTCTCTATTAAATTCTATCTGTTTTTAGAATAATTTACTCAGAATTGCATTGGCTTCATCCCTGTTCAGTTCTCACCCAACCACTCCAGATACAAAGGGCCTAGGTCCGTTCTGCTCCTACAAAACCGTAATGTGGGATTCCTTTAATGAATCCAACCCAAGTGAAGCAACTTCCATTGGACACATTCTGCAGCTCGATCAGCTGTGGCACACAGAAAATACCTTTTTAATACCTGGCACACAGATGCTCTAGCTTCTATTTACTAGTGCTGAAGAGCTAGTGTATGGCTCCACTAGTAAATGCTCCCCGCACATCAGGGAAGCAGGACTGGCTTCTGTAGGGTCCACAGAATGGTTTTATTGCTCCCTTTACCCCAATGTCAAGCCCAACTATTGAAATAAAAGATTTTTATGAAGTTTGTAAGGCAATGCCAGCTTTAGAGAAAGACAAGTACAATTGTAATCTCCCTGAGGGCAAGTCTACACTACAGCACTACATCGTCACAGCTGCACCAATGCAGCTGCACCACTGTAGCACATCTGGTGAAGACACGCTATGCCAACAGGAGAGTGTTCTTCCATTGGCATAATAACCCCACCTGTGCGAGAAGTGAAAGCTATGTTGCGGGGAGAGCATCTCCCACTGACATAGTGCCAGCGTGGACAGCATGATATGTGCGTCACTTGTGGAGGGGGCTTTTTCACACCCCTGATCAACATAAGTTATATTGACTTAGGCTGTATAGTAGACCTGAGTTCATGCAGGAATCTTGGATATACAGTCTGGTCCTTGGGACTTGTTCTTTAATTTATCAGATTCTGTTCTGACATCACAATTTCCAAGTGTGTCTCCATCTTCACTACCTGAAAAGAATAGATCTGGAGCAGGTATCTCCCCAACATCCTGTTTGATGAAGACTGATGTAAATGTAACAACATCCATGGAGAGATCATCCACAGGGAGTTGAACCCAGGACCTCTGGAGCCAAGGGATTGTCTCCATAGTAGCTGCATTTAACTACATTTATCTGATATGATCTAAACCAATATACACCCTCTTAAAAACAATCCAAGTGCATCCACCTAGGGGGTTGCACCAGTTTAACTAAATATGTTAATAAACCACAAAGATGGTGTGTAGACTAGCCCATTAAGCATCTACTGCTTTATCTTAAGAACCAGGTATTAGGATACTCACGTGGTCCAGTCACTAGACAGAGACAAGGAGCCACAATGTGTTAACGTAAGTGAAACAAATATATATATATATAATTTAGCTTCAGGTTTCAGAGTAACAGCCGTGTTAATCTGTATTCGGAAAAAGAAAAGGAGTACTTGTGGCACCTTAGAGACTAACCAATTTATTTGAGCATAAGCTTTCGTGAGCTACAGCTCACTTCATCGGATGCATAAATGTGTATGATAATCAAGGTGGGATTATCATACACATTTATGCATCCGAAGAAGTGAGCTGTAGCTCACGAAAGCTTACGCTCAAATAAATTGGTTAGTCTCTAAGGTGCCACAAGTACTCCTTTTCTTTTTGCAATTTAGCTTCAGTTCAGTATCCTTATTCATTAATTGCTCCCTTCCCTTCCTGAGTAGGGATTGACTGATTGTCTCTCAGGCTTCCTGCTTGTGTTTAGTTTCTTTGGTTATTTGATCTTTTTACTTCCTCTTCTCCCAATATTGTCATTTTATGTTTTATCCGACAGTTTCAGCTAGTTTCTAATGGCCTCACTAAGGTCAAATTTTTGCTTGCTGAGATAGCTGTTTGGCTTCCATGTTTCTTGTTAAGGGGAAGACAGGCCATCAATGACTTTGTCATTGTACACTTAAATAGCCACCATGCGGTGTCGAGAAAATTCTCCCTTTTTACTTTGATTTTAAGTTTTAGTCAGTAGCTTCCTCATTCTCTTTTTTCAATACCACTTTTTAAAGTTTAGTGTTGCAGTGACAGTTATGAGTACCATTCGTACCTCAGGATTCAGAGTAGTAGCCGTGTTAGTCTGTATTCGCAAAAAGAAAAGGAGTACTTGTGGCACCTTAGAGACTAACAAATTTATTTGAGCATAAGCTTTTGTGAGCTACAGCTCACTTCATTGGATGCATTCAGTGGAAAATACAGTGGGAAGATTTATATACATAGAGAACATGAAACAATGGGTGTTACCATACACACTGTAACAAGAGTGATCACTTAAGGTGAGCTATTACCAGCAGGAGAGCGGGGGGGGGGGGAACTTCTGTAGTGATAATCAAGGTGGGCCATTTTCAGCAGTTGACAAGAACGTCTGAGGAACAGTGGGGAGTGGGGGGGTGAGAATAAACATGGGGAAATAGTTTTACTTTGTGTAATGACCCATCCACTCCCAGTCTTTATTCAAGCCTAAGTTAATTGTATCCAGTTTGGAAATTAATTCCAATTCATCAGTCTCTTCTTGGAGTCTGTTTTTCCCCATGTTTATTCCCCACCCCCCGCTGTTTCTCAGACGTTCTTGTCAACTGCTGGAAATGGCCCACCTTGATTATCACTACAAAAGGTTTCCCCCCTTCCCCCGCTCTCCTGCTGGTAATAGTTCACCTTAGGTGTCAGAGTAGCAGCCATGTTAGTCTGTATTCGCAAAAAGAAAAGGAGTACTTGTGGCACTTTAGAGACTAACAAATTTATCTGAGCATAAGCTTTCGTGAGCTACAGCTCACTGCATCCGATGAAGCTCACAAAAGCTTATGCTCAAATAAATTTGTTAGTCTCTAAGGTGCCACAAGTACTCCTTTTCTTTTCACCTTAGGTGATCCCTCTCGTTACAATGTGTATGGTTAACACCCATTGTTTCATGTTCTTTGTGTATATAAATCTCCCCACTGTATTTTCCACTGAATGCATCCGATGAAGTGAGCTGTAGCTCACAAAAGCTTATGCTCAAATAAATCTGTTAGTCTCTAAGGTGCCACAAGTCCTCCTTTTCTTGATTCCTACCTCAGTGACGATCAATTTAATTATGGTTGCTGTTGTTCAGTCACTCACCTCTAGTTATTCTTGAACTGACTCCTATTTTGTGGTGAGTTCCTGAAGAGATTTATTTTCCTAGGGAGATAAATTTAGCTTCCTACAACTCTTCATCATTGGTACCAATACATGTCCATGAGCATGGGCTCCTCCCTATCACACCTCTGAAGTTTGTTTTTTTTTCTAGCTCTTCCATGAGATCCCCCAGTTTAGCACCTAGTAGAAAAGTCAGATAGTTCCTATAATCATTATCCAGTTGGTTACTGATATGTCTCATTATCAAACTATCACCACAGCATGTGTGTGACAAATGAAGGGGGGGAGGGGGCAGGGAGATCCCTTTTATGGACACCCAGCCAGCCAGGTAGCTATAAAGTCCCTCTTGGTGGCTGCTTGCTTTACCTGTAAAGGGTTAAAAAGTCCCCAGGTAAAGAAAAGGAAGTGGGGCACCTGACCAAAAGAGCCAATAAGAAGGCTAGAACTTTTTAAAATGGGAAAAAAGCTTTCCCTTTGTCTCCCCATTGTTCTCTCTGGACTGCAGGGACACAGAGCAGCAATGCTATAAGCAGGAATGCTGTGTAAGGTTTGAACCAGGTATGAAAAATTATCTTCCATACCTAGAAGGAATCATTAGGACATGGAATGTTTAGCTAGACACAGTCAGGTTTATTTCTTTATTTTGGCTCGTGGATCTCCTCTGTGCTAACCCCAGATGTTCTGGTTGCTTGTAACCTTTAAGCTGAACCCCCAAGAAAGCTATTTTGGGTGCTTAATTTTTGGAATTGCTCCTTTAAAATCTAGCAAAAGCCTAAGTTCCAGATGTATTTTCTTCCTTTTTGTTTTTAATAAAATTTACCTTTTTTAAGAACAGAATTGGATTTTTGGTGTCCTAAGAGATTTGTGCATATGTTTTATAATTAGCTGGTAGCAACAACTAATTTCCTTTGTTTTCTTTCTCAGCTCTTCCCTGGAGAGGAGTGAAAGGGTATGAGCCTTAAAATAAATCCCTCTGTCTGTTCCTACAGTTCAGCTACTCTGGCCTCATGACTCATGATTAAGGTTACGATTTTGTCATTGACATTTTTAGAAAAAGTCACGAACAGGTCACAGGCAAAGTCATGGACAGGTCACAGGCCAGGTCACGGGTCACAGGCAAAAGTCACACAGGTCACAAGTCACGGACAGGTCATGGACGGGTCACAAAAATTCACAGAAGCCGTTACCTATCCTTGACTTTTACTAAAAATGTCCATGACAAAAAGGGGGAGGGAGGAGGGTCCAGCACCCTGCCCTGCTGTGGCTGGGAGGGACCCCTGCCTGTGGTGGCTCGGGAGTTGCAGGGGATCCCCTGCCACCTGGGGACTGGGGAGCTCTGGGGGATTCCACCCCCTGCCACCCACAGGGACTGGGTAGCTACTGATTCCACCACCAACACGCACCAGCAGCAGCTGGGGAGCTCCGGAGGTCCCAAGCACACGCAGGGACTCGGGAGCGCCAGGGGTCTCCAGCACCCATGGGGCCTGGGGAGCTCTGGGGGATTCCCCTGCACCTGCGGTGGCTGGGGAGCTGTGGGGGTCCCCTGCCACTAAGTGGCGGGGGTTGACCGCAGCTCCCGGCCACCACGGGAGGTGGGGGTAGCCTGCAGCTCCCAGCCATTGCTTGCTGAAGTCACAGAGGTCTGTGGAAGTAACGGATTCCATGACTTCCATGACCTCCGTGACCAAAGCATAGCCTTACTCCTGATACTGTAGCTGGACTATGAAGGTCGCAAGCTGCTTGCACTGGGTATATACAGACCCAACTTAGCTACAAGGCAAATACAGTGGTCAGACATTCTGCACTCAGTGACAGAAACTGTGTAGCCCACCCTCTGAATAATTTGCTGCTAGTCTTCTACTTCCACAGTTAAGCTGCCGCTTTTTACTTTATGACTGGTTACGAGGCTGAATGAAATTTCTTCTTTATCTTCGAGTTAGAAACTTATTTTTTATTTGTTTATGTCAAGGTTCCTCCCCCACTCTGAACTCTAGGGTACAGATGTGGGGACCTGCATGAAAACCTCCTAAGCTTACTTTTCATAGAATCATAGAATCATAGAATATCAGGGTTGGAAGGGACCTCAGGAGGTCATCTAGTCCAACCCCCTGCTCAAAGCAGGACCAATCCCCAATTAAATCATCCCAGCCAGGGCTTTGTCAAGCCTGACCTTAAAAACTTCTAAGGAAGGAGATTCTACCACCTCCCTAGGTAACGCATTCCAGTGTTTCACCACCCTCCTAGTGAAAAAGTTTTTCCTAATATCCAACCTAAACCTCCCCCACTGCAACTTGAGACCATTACTCCTTGTCCTGTCATCTTCTACCACTGAGAATAGTCTAGAACCATCCTCTTTGGAACCACCTCTCAGGTAGTTGAAAGCAGCTATCAAATCCCCCCTCATTCTTCTCTTCTGCAGACTAAACAATCCCAGTTCCCTCAGCCTCTCCTCATAAGTCATGTGTTCCAGACCCCTAATCATTTTTGTTGCCCTTCGCTGGACTCTCTCCAATTTATCCACATCCTTCTTGTAGTGTGGGGCCCAAAACTGGACACAGTACTCCAGATGAGGCCTCACCAATGTCGAATAGAGGGGAATGATCACGTCCCTCGATCTGCTGGCAATGCCCCTACTTATACATCCCAAAATGCCATTGGCCTTCTTGGCAACAAGGGCACACTGCTGACTCATATCCAGCTTCTCGTCCACTGTAACCCCTAGGTCCTTTTCCGCAGAACTGCTGCCTAGCCATTCGGTCCCTAGTCTGTAGCTGTGCATTGGGTTCTTCCGTCCTAAGTGCAGGACCCTGCACTTATCCTTATTGAACCTCATCAGGTTTCTTTTGGCCCAATCCTCCAATTTGTCCAGGTCCCTCTGTATCCTATCTCTGCCCTCCAACGTATCTACCACTCCTCCCAGTTTAGTATCATCCGCAAATTTGCTGAGAGTGCATTCCACACCATCCTCCAGATCATTTATGAAGATATTGAACAAAACCGGCCCCAGGACCGACCCCTGGGGCACTCCACTTGACACCGGCTGCCAACTAGACATGGAGCAATTGATCACTACCCGTTGAGCCCGACAATCTAGCCAACTTTCTACCCACCTTATAGTACATTCATCCAGCCCATACTTCTTTAACTTGCTGACAAGAATACTGTGGGAGACCGTGTCAAAAGCTTTGCTAAAGTCAAGAAACAATACATCCACTGCTTTCCCTTCATCCACAGAATCAGTAATCTCATCATAGAAGGCGATTAGATTAGTCAGGCATGACCTTCCCTTGGTGAATCCATGCTGACTGTTCCTGATCACTTTACTCTCGTGTAAGTGCTTCAGGATTGATTCCTTGAGGACCTGCTCCATGATTTTTCCGGGATCTGAGGTGAGGCTGACTGGCCTGTAGTTCCCAGGATCCTCCTCCTTCCCTTTTTTAAAGATTGGCACTACATTAGCCTTTTTCCAGTCATCTGGGACTTCCCCCGTTCGCCACGAGTTTTCAAAGATAATGGCCAATGGCTCTGCAATCACAGCCGCCAATTCCTTTAGCACTCTCGGATGCAACTCGTCCGGCCCCATGGACTTGTGCACGTCCAGCTTTTCTAAATAGTCCCTAACCACCTCTTTCTCCACAGAGGGCTGGCCATCTACTCCCCATGTTGCGATGCCCAGCGCAGCAGTCTGGGAGCTGACCTTGTTAGTGAAGACAGAGGCAAAAAAAGCATTTAGCACATTAGCTTTTTCCACATCCTCTGTCACTAGGTTGCCTCCCTCATTCAGTAAGGGGCCCACACTTTCCTTGGCTTTCTTCTTGTTGCCAACATACCTGAAGAAACCCTTCTTGTTACTCTTGAGATCTCTTGCTAGCTGCAGCTCCAGGTGCGATTTGGCCCTCCTGATTTCATTCCTACATGCCCGAGTAATATTTTTATACTCTTCCCTGGTCATATGTCCAAACTTCCACTTCTTGTGAGCTCCTTTTTTATGTTTAAGATCCGCTAGGATTTCACCATTAAGCCAAGCTGGTCGCCTGCCATATTTACTATTCTTTCGACTCATCGGGATGGTTTGTCCCTGTAACCTCAACAGGGATTCCTTGAAATACAGCCAGCTCTCCTGGACTCCTTTCCCCTTCATGTTAGTCCCCCAGGGGATCCTACCCATCCGCTCCCTGAGGGAGTCGAAGTCTGCTTTCCTGAAGTCCAGGGTCCGTATCCTGCTGCTTACCTTTCTTCCCTGGGTCAGGATCCTGAACTCGACCATCTCATGGTCACTGCCTCCCAGATTCCCATCCACTTTTGCTTCCCCCACTAATTCTTCCCTGTTTGTGAGCAGCAGGTCAAGAAAAGCTCCCCCCCTAGTTGGCTCGTCTCGCACTTGCACCAGGAAATTGTCCCCTACGCTTTCCAAAAACTTCCTGAATTGTCTATGCACCGCTGTATTGCTCTCCCAGCAAATATCAGGAAAATTAAAGTCACCCATGAGAACCAGGGCGTGCGATCTAGTAGCTTCTGCGAGTTGCCGGAAGAAAGCCTCATCCACCTCATCCCCCTGGTCCGGTGGTCTATAGCAGACTCCCACCACTACATCACTCTTATTACTCACACTTCTAAACTTAATCAAGAGACACTCAGGTTTTTCTGCAGTTTTGTACCGGAGCTCTGAACAGTCATACTGCTCCCTTACATACAGTGCTACTCCCCCACCTTTTCTGCCCTGCCTGTCCTTCCTGAACAGTTTATAACCATCCATGACAGTACTCCAGTCATGTGAGTTATCCCACCAAGTCTCTGTTATTCCAATCACGTCATAATTCCTTGACATCACCAGGACCTCCAGTTCTCCCTGCTTGTTTCCAAGGCTTTGTGCATTCGTATATAAGCACTTGAGAGAACCTGCTGATCGCCCCTCATTCTCAGTATGAGGCAGGAGCCCTCCCAGCACCATCAAGCCTTTTACCAGCTTAGGTTAAAACTTCCCCAAGGTACAAATTAATTTTATCCTTTGCCCTTGGAATATCCACTGCCACCACCAAACTCTAACTGGGTTTACTGGGAAACGTAGTTTGGACATGTCTTTCCCCCCCAATTCCTCCCAACCCTTGCACCCCACTTTCTGGGAAAGGTTTGGTAAAAATCCTCACCAATTTGCATAGGTGACCACAGACCCACACCCTTGGATCTGAGAACAATGAAAAAGCATTCAGTTTTCTTACAAGAAGACTTTTAATAGAAATAGAAGTAAATAGAAGTAAAGGAATCACCTCTGTAAAATCAGGATGGTAGATACCTTACAGGGTAATTAGATTCAAAACATAGAGAATCCCTCTAGGCAAAACCTTAAGTTACAAAAAAGACACACAGACAGGAAAAGTCATTCTATTCAGCACAGTTCTTTTCTCAGCCATTTAAAGAAATCATAATCTAACACATACCTAGCTAGATTACTTACTAAAAGTTCTAAGACTCCATTCCTGGTCTATCCCCGGCAAAAGCAGCATACCGACAGACACAGACCCTTTGTTTCTCTCCCTCCTCCCAGCTTTTGAAAGTATCTCGTCTCCTCATTGGTCATTTTGGTCAGGTGCCAGCGAGGTTACCTTTAGCTTCTTAACCCTTTACAGGTGAGAGGATTTTTCCTCTGGCCAGGAGGGATTTTAAAGGGGTTTACCCTTCCCTTTATATTTATGACAGTTTATTTAATAGATTTACTTTGCTCCAGTAACAACCAAATTTTAAAGTCTACTCTCCCAGAGTGCTGAATTCCCACTCAGGCTACCACAACTACACTGCAGCTGGGGGGTGTTATTTGCATCTCATTTAGGTGTATCCATGCTAGTTTTAATCTAACTAGTTTACTAAACATAGCAGTGAGCTGAGGGCATGATGGCATGGGCTTCAGCACAGGCTGTACAAACCCACATGGCCCCCTGGATATATACTCACATTATTACCACACTGCAGTACACATTAGCGCATCCTAGCTGATATTTTTAGATGAGCTAGTTAGGTTAAAGCTAGCTCAGGTATGTCTGTGTACACTGCATATTATGACCCCAGTCTCAGTGTAGATGCTGCTTCAGTCCAGTCTCCACTCAGTTCAAACATTGTTTCTAACTTTGGGTCTTCTGGTTGAGTTTTGAAAGGGTTTTAATAAATGTTGCATAGTTTTAAAATTTTCTGGTGGCCTTGTTTACATAATCAGATTTTTATTCAAATATCACTTACTAATTTCTTGTTTAAATAAAAATATGGAGGGACTTAGTTAAATGAAAGGTACAGTCATTTCTAGTGTAGAATCAGATAAAAAAAAGTCTGTGTTGGTTTCCAATCCATCAAGTAAAGCACATCAAATCTAATTTTAAGGCCCTAATTGTGATGCCATTAAATCAATGGCAAAATCCGCTTTTCACTTCAGAGGATTAAAGATTGGGCCTAACTCTTTGTGAACCCCAAACTCTTTCAGAGGCCTAGAAAAGGCTTTGTTTTTAATCCATAAGCTGGAAGGACCACAAAAATCAACCAAGTATATCTCTATTATTGGGAAAGGTCCTAGAAGGCCAGACTGGAGCTACCGCTTGTATTCTTAAAGCTCAGAATTTAAAGACAAAAATGGGAGTGCTCCATATCTGAAATATGTTCTGCAGAAATCACAATGGGACTCTAATCCTGGTTGGCACATCTAGAGGCTACCATAATACAAAATATCAGAACAGTGCAAAATTTCTATATATAAAAATTGGAAAGTGTTGTATTTATTTTGATGGGCTCTTGATCGGACACATATTGATTTCACTGGGTGACAAGTACCAATAAAATGCATTAGAAACTAAGCAGGTAATTTAGGGTTTATTTTGTTTATGTTTGTGGCATATTTTTTCACTGGACTAAATACATGGCTTTATCTTTTTAAATATACTTCATGTGAATATATGCTTGCCAAAAAATGAGGCTGTTATGTACATTACAATTGCCCTGGGGAACAGTAAAATTATTTGATTGTGTACAGCATGTACTGTGTTGCTAACCTCTGGCTCGCCACTCTGTCAAATGGCATTGGGTGAACAAAATTCCCTGAGAGAATTAAAACATCGATATTTGTTATTTTGTATACAGTCACATTTCCATGTGATTTGTTAAAGAAGAAATAGAAAAAGAAACAACCAGATAAATAGGTGGAGACCCATTTGTTTTTGAATCCATCGTAATTAATAGGAACACTAATGATTAGAAATTAACATATATCTAGCACCAAAAGAAGTGCTTGGCTTTTTACATAGAAAGTAAAGAAGTTACAGTCTAAAATTATCAACTCAAGACTGCCCTGAATTAATGGATTACAACAAGCCTGAGGGAAAATTATAACAAGAGGAATGAAAGGCAGGAGGAAGGAATACATGGAAACACGATATGAGGTTGTTTGTACTGTACAGTTGTGTTAGGGACTAGCTTCTTGATTCTAGATTTGCTTTAATTTCATTTAAATCTGTGTTTTACATTAATTTAGGTGATCACTGATTGAGCAATGTTGGGGGGAGGGACAGACTGAACACTAGGAAAGGGGAACAAAGAGTCTTGTGTGAAGAACGTAGAACTGAAAATGGAGTCCTTCAGTTACCAGCAGGGGCAACTCTTGGGACCACCTCTCCCTCAACAAGACCCAAAGACAACAGGAACTGGATGTGAAAAAGTTACTGGTGGTTCCATCCAACTGCCAGCCCACATCACTTGAGGGCTACAGAGAGAAGTAAATGGAATAAATGTAGCAACGGCAAAACTTTTAATGTCTGTTATACACCTGTGTTAGTCATTTATCTATGAAATTCTTTTCCTCAAGCCTCTCAGACTTAGATGCTCTCGTCATTGCAGTGTTTGTGAAGATTCAAAGCAGGCTGCTCAGCGGGGACAGAAGGACGGCGAACAAATTTGGCAGCTTGTGACCTCCAGAAGAAGAAAGGAGAGCGTCCATACACTAGCAATGCAGATACAGGTAAGCAACCGTTTTCATGTTCTCTCCACAGGTACTAATGCGGAGAGTGGACTAGATGATACATCTGAGGGAAGGGAAAAGAAGGAGACTCTGCCAATTGGAAGGCATGAGACGCACTGTCCTAGAGATGGGGGTTCCATGACCACCGCTCCCAAGAGAAGGAGGCAGGTGGTGGTGGTCGGGGACTCCCTCCTCAGGGGGACAGAGTCATCTATCTGCCGCCCTGACCGGGTAAACCGAGAAGTCTGCTGCTTGCCAGGAGCTAAGATTCGCGATGTGATGGAGAGACTGCTGAGACTCATCAAGCCCTCGGATCGCTATCCCTTCCTGCTTCTCTACGTGGGCACCAATGGTACTGCCAAGAATGACCTTGAGCGGATCACTGCAGACTACGTGGCTCTGGGAAGAAGGATAAAGGAGTTTGAGGCGCAAGTGGTGTTCTCGTCCATCCTCCCTGTGGAAGAAAAAGGGCAGGGTAGAGATCATCGAATCATGGAAGTCAACAAATGGCTACGCAGGTGGTGTCGGAGAGAAGGCTTTGGATTCTTTGACCATGAGCTGGTGTTCCAAGATGGAGGAGTGCTAGGCGGAGACGGGCTCCACCTAACGAAGAGAGAGAAGAGCATCTTCGCAAGCAGGCTGGCTAACCTAGTGAGGAGGACTTTAATAACTAGGTTCACTGGGGAAGGAGACCAAAGCCCTGAGGTAAGTGGGGAAGTGGGATACCGGAGGAAGCACAAGCAGGAGAGCGCAAGAAGGGAGGGCTCCTGCCTCATATTGAGAAAGAGGGATGATCAGCGAGTTATCTCAAGTGCCTATACACAAATGCAAGAAGCCTGGGAAACAAGCAGGGAGAACTGGAAGTCCTGGCACAGACAAGGAATTATGATGTGATTGGAATAACAGAGACTTGGTGGGATAACTCACATGACTGGAGTACTGTCATGGATGGATATAAACTGTTCAGGAAGGACAGGCAGGGCAGATAAGGTGGGGGAGTTGCGTTGTATGTAAGAGAGCAGTATGACTGCTCAGAGCTCCGGTATGAAACTGCAGAAAAACCTGAGAGTCTCTGGATTAAGTTTAGAAGTGTGAGCAACAAGGGTGATGTCGCGGTGAGAGTTTGCTAGAGACGGCCGGACCAGGCGGATGAGGTGGACGAAGCTTTCTTCTGGCAACTAACAGAAGTTACTAGATCGCAGGCCTGGGTTCTCATGGGAGACTTCAATCACCCTGATATCTGCTGGGAGAGCAATACAGCGGTGCACAGACAATCCAGGAAGTTTTTGGAAAGTGTAGGGGACAATTTCCTGGTGCAAGTGCTCGAGGAACCAACTAGGGGCAGAGCTCTTCTCGACCTGCTGCTCACAAACCGGGAAGAATTAGTAGGGGAAGCAAAAGTGGATGGGAACCTGGGAGGCAGTGACCATGAGATGGTCGAGTTCAGGATCCTGACATAAGGAAGAAGGGAGAGCTACATCATTGGGCTCAATGGGTAGTGATCAATGGCTACATGTCTAGTTGGCAGCCGGTATCAAGCAGAGTGCTTCAAGGGTTGGTCCTGGGGCCAATTTTGTTCAATATCTTCATTAATGATCTGGACGATGGCGTGGATTGCACCCTCAGCAAGTTTGCAGATGACACTAAACTGGGAGAAGAGGTAGATACGCTGGAGGGTAGGGATAGGATACAGAGGGACCGAGACAAATTAGAGGATTCGGCCAAAAGAAATCTGATGAGGTTTAACAAGGACAAGTGCAGAGTCCTGCACTTAGGATGGAAGAATCCCATGCACTGCTACAGACTAGGGACCGAATGGCTAGGCAGCTGTTCTGCAGAAAAGGACCTAGGGGTTACAGTGGACGAGAAGCTGGATATGAGTCAACAGTGTGTCCTTGTTGCCAAGAAGGCCAATGGCATTTTGGGCTGTAAAAGTAGGGGCATTGCCAGCAGATCAAGGGACGTGATCATTCCCCTCTATTCAACATTGCTGAGGCCAGCACACCCCTTGGCTCACGTCACTTCCCGCAGCCCCCACTGGCCTGGAGCGGTGAAACGTGGCCAGTGGGAGCTGCGATCGGCCAAACCTGCAGATGCGGCAGGTAAACAAACCGGTCCAGCCAGCCAGGGGGCTTACCCTGGTGGGCTGTGGGCCAAAGGTTGTGGATCCCTGTTATAGACTCATAGACTTTAAGGTGAGAAGGGACCATAATGAGCATCTAACCTGACCTTCTGCACATCACAGGCCAAAGAACCTCACCCACCCATACCTGTAATAGGGCCCTGACCCCTGCTGAGTTCCTGAAATCTTCCAACCATGATTCAAAGACTACAAGTTACAGAGAATCCCCTATTTACTCTAGTTTAAACCAGCAAGTGAGCCATGCCCCATGCTGCAGCAGAAGGCAAAAAACCCACCCCAGTATAATGATCTTGGGGTACATTAACAAACCAGTGAATGAGAAAGGATTACAACTTTAATAAAACAAACTTGAGAGCATCTGTAGTGAACTGCTGCATGCAGCCATGAGGTGTTCTCAACCCCCGCCTCTAGGGCACATCTCCAAATTCCTATGTTCATAATAATATCCCTTATGAAGGAGCATCTCTAAATGATAATCTTCTACAAACATATCTCTACATCTTTCCTCTTAAAAAAAACTAAATAACTCTTACGTATTGCAGATAACAAATCTCTAATAACACATCCATTAAATTCTCAACCCATATAGTACATTTCCATTAACTCATTGTGTCAACTACCTAGAGCGGGGAGGTTACCAGTATATCACTCTTGAGTGAGTCTTTACCACTCTCTTTCCTCAAATACTCATTCTCCAGGAAGGTTAGCAAGTCTCTAGGAGTCTTTCAGGACTTTAATCTCCCTCTTTGATCTTCTCAGTATCAGACTTTCATTAGAGTCAGAGTTGTTCTCTTGTTCCTTGGCAATTTCTCCTTTGTGCATTGATAAAGGATCAGTCAGATCGGAAATGCCAGAGTCCACATCTACTGTCAATGCTTTCATCCAGACCACACCACACAATCCATTGTCTATAGCCAAGCTCTACGATACAACCGCATTTGCTCCAATCCCTCAGACAGAGACAAACACCTACAAGATCTCTATCAAGCATTCTTACAACTACAATACCCACCTGCTAAAGTGAAGAAACAGACTGACAGAGCCAGAAGAGTACCCAGAAGTCACCTACTACAGGACACACCACACAACAGAGCCACTAACCCAGGAACCTATCCTTGCAACAAAGCCCGTTGCCAACTGTGTCCACATATCTATTCAGGGGACACCATCATAGGGCCTAATCACATCAGCCACACTATCAGAGGCTCATTCACCTGCACATCTACCAATGTGATATATGCCATCATGTGCCAGCAATGGCCCTCTGCCATGTACATTGGTCAAACTGGACAGTCTCTACATAAAAGAATAAATGGACACAAATCAGACGTCAAGAATTATAACATTCAAAAACCAGTTGGAGAACACTTCAATCTCTTTGATCACTCGATTACAGACCTAAAAGTTGCAATTCTTCAACAAAAAAACTTCAAAAACAGACTCCAACGAGAGACTGCTAAATTGGAATTAATTTGCAAACTGGATACAATTAACTTAGGCTTGAATAGAGACTGGGAGTGGATGGGTCATTACACAAAGTAAACTATTTCCCCATGTTTATTCTCCCCCTCCATTCCGCACTGTTCCTCAGACGTTCTTGTCAACTGCTGGAAATGGCCCACCTTGATTATCACTACAAAAGGTGCCCTCCCTCCCCCCGCTCTCCTGCTGGTAATAGCTCACCTTAAGTGATCACTCTCCTTACAGTGTGTATGGTAACACCCATTGTTTCATGTTCTCTGTGTATATAAATCTCCCCACAGTATTTTCGACTGCATGTATCCGATGAAGTGAGCTGTAGCTCACAAAAGCTTATGCTCAAATAAATTGGTTAGTCTCTATGGTGCCACAAGTCCTCCTTTTCTTTTTGTCAATGTATTGGAATTTTCAGGGATTACTTGTAAAGCCCTTTGATTATGTTGAAATGCATCCCACTGGTCTGTCTGGACACATTGGATGCAGTTGTTCTTTAATGGCACCCTTTGGCCCCAAGTATTAGAGGTGTGAGTCCTCAGGCACACTCTATCACCTGGGTTAAGCGATGGGAGATCACGGGCCCTTTTGTCAAAATAATATTTCTGCTTCCACTTCTGATTTTCTTTCATCTTCTATATGGTTTCATTGTATGAGATTTCAGAAGGTTATCAGTAATTGGTAAATTGGATCTGAACCGTCTTCCCATTAACAGCTGAGCTGGAGAAAAGCCATTCTCCAGGGGTGAACTCCAGTAAACCAGTAATGCTTTATACAAATCACCCCACTGTCAACTCCGGTAAACCAGTAATGCTTTATACAAATCACCCCACTGTCAAAAGTCTTCTTCATAAAGTTCTTTACTGTCTGTATAGACCTTTCCACAAGTCCATTTGATTGGAGGTAATTTGGACTTGATGTTTTGTGATGAAAATCCCCATCTATGGCAAATTGCCTAAAATCTGCACTGGAAAATTATGGCCCATTATCAATAAGGACTTCACCTGGAATTCCATGTCTGGACAAGATTCTCTTCATGCCGGCTATCACTGACTTACTATTAATACTGTGCAGTGTGAAAATTTCTGGACACAGAGAATAACACCTTCCACACGACCATCTGTACCCAGTCTTCCCCCAGCAGTGGTTTTCATAGCAAGTGGTTCCACTCTTTGATTTGACCTATTCTGGCTCTATTCTTTTGTACTTAGCACATGGATAACCCCTTCTGGTGGATTCAGCTCTTTGGCTTGTGCTTTCACAGTTTCTGCTCCCTGCATATTTGGAGAGTTTTTTTCTAAAGTTAAGTCTCCTTCACAGAGCAGTCTCTATCTTAACACATTGTCTTTGATGCCACAGTTGACTTTATCTCTGACCAGAGACTCTGTCAGATCACCGAAGTCACAAGTTTTACTGAGTTTCCTTAATTCTGTGACATAGTGCTCTCTGGTGTTATCAGTTTTTTGCATGCAAATAAAAAAAATGTGTCTCTCAAAGGTTTCATTCCTTTTTGACACGCAATGCTCCTCAAATTTAGTCTCACCAGTGCCTTGTATAATGGCAATAACATTTTCCTATCTCTACTGGAAATATCTTGCCTGATGCATTTCACCTTGTACTGCATCTTCTTGCTCAACATACTCCACAAGAAAAACAAACTATACCAGCAAAAGTACAGTTTTGCTGGTATAACTGCATCTACACTATGAGATATTGTCATCACAGCTATATTGGTCAAAAATCATGCCTCATTATATCCCTGATAGGTTTCAGAGTAGCAGCCATGTTAGTCTGTATTCGCAAAAAGAAACGGAGTACTAGTGGCACCTTAGAGACTAACCAATTTATTTGAGCATAAGCTTTCGTGATAGACATTGCTGTGCTGGCAAAAGTTTGTAATGTACATCTGGCCTTGCTCACCTGCTTAATTTTAAACTAATCATGAGTAATCCCACTGAACTCAATGGGATAAATGATACGCTTAAAATCAAGCTTGTCTGTAAATCCTTAGACCTGGTCTACACACACTGTTATACCGATATAACTTTTCTGGTTGGGCTGTGATTTTTCACCAATACAGTTAAAACAATACAACTTCCTTTCTCCAGTGTGGATGCAATTATACTGGTATAATGTAACTTGTTCAATATTCATATAAAAGCTGTGTATGGCTATTGTCATTTTTCATTGAGGAGTTGGAGTGGACCAGGAAACTGTTAAACAGCACCAATACAAGAGTAGAGCCTATGCTACGAAAAGCAATATGTACACTTTAGCTCATGTTAAAATAAAATTAGTTTTACTTCTTTCCAACTGAACTTGTTACTCTATTAATTTAGATCAAATTGCTTATCTTGACAAAGATTGATCATCAATTAACTACAGCATAAGGTAATAAAAATGATGCCTTAATTTTATCAAGATATCTTTATTAAAAACAATGATCTCTGGCATAAACACTCCTAGCAAAAATTGTTTTGCTGAAATAATTTAGAAGCCACATCGAGTTGCAATGGTATCTTGACAAAGCAGAAAATCTCTGTAGATATGTAGTGAAACTTAAGGTGACCTTGTAAATAGCCTATATAAAACATTTTATAAAACTGAGGTTTTTTGACATTCTACTTTTTCCACCATTTGATGTCAGGTTACATCTTGTGAAATGTAACTATATGAACAGCCATCCTTCATATATTAAGTTCCATCATTTTTCCTGCCTCCCAGGGCATGAAATAGCTACCCACCACCTGCCGTTTGTAGGTTTGTTTGTCAGGTTCCAAGCCAGAATTGATACCCGCTGACTTTTATGGCACACCAAACTTTATTACATCTGCTCAGTGCTTCAGAAAGTCACGGCTACCCTATGCTGGTCTAACAATATTAACTGAACAAAATTAACATAAAAATATTTCAGACTAGACTGTTTGTGTTTAAATTTTACCATATGTCACACAGTAGGACTATGAATGGAAATTGTATATCTGGGGCAAGTCACAGAATGGCCAGGGACAAGTTTATGGAGCATCTGCAGCCTAAATTATTTTGGCTCCATTGATTCAGTGCCCTTTATTAAATACTTGTATATGGCTACTTAGGCTTAAGTAAAAACAAACATTTCAGTTTTCCTAAGTTATGAAAGCCATTAAGAGGGAAGACATATCCAAGAACAATTCTGGTAGCCGGATACTCTGGGTGTTCCAACCACGCACACTTACCAGAATGCATCTCCTTTCCTTTCCAGGGGCATTTGAACTACTAGTAATTTATTTTTGTTTTAAACATACAGGTTGGAGCTATGTACAAAATACATGGCAAGATTCAGCCCAGATAAGCATCCAAAAGAACTCCAAAGCTGTGTTTCTCCAAGCTGCTCATCTGATGGAGACAGACCAAATTCCTTGAATTTGGGTCAGCTATCATGAAAGGTAATAAAAGTTCTCTACAAGTCAAAACAAAATTTCTACATAGTTTAGCAGGCTACTACACGTACTCCATTCCTATGAAGTATGGTGTCTTCTAATGCAAATCATATTCCCCAAAACAAACCATAAGAAATACCCTCTTCTTGTAAAATAAATATAGGTCAAGTGCTAGTAATTATTCACTTTTTTACTAGTAATGACACTTTTTGCTATTTTATTAGCAAAGCTACACAAAACTAACAGGTTTAGCTTACATGGATTGTGCTAAAAACCCAGAAGATTTGTGGATGTTACAAAATGTCTTCAACAAAAATACCTCTTTTACTTTGAGAAACCACTGAGTTTTCTACTAGTAGGCCAGTGCCTAGGTGTTACAATAATACAAATAATAAATCACAACTACTACCAATAGTTCTTATTCTATTCAGGACCAGCTCTATAGTTTTTGCCGCTCCAAGCAGTGAAAAAAATTGCCATCCCAGACGGCAAAAGAGAGAAGCTGCCACCGATTTGCCGCCGTGGACAGCAAAAGGGAGAGGTTGCCGCCAATTTGCTGCCGGCAGAACAGAGAAGCTGCAGCCAAATTGCCGCCGAGGCGGAAAAACAGCCGCCCCTTTTAAACTGCCACCCCAAGCACCTGCTTGGAATGTGCTGGTGCCTGGAGCCGGCCCTGATTCTGTTGAACAATTTAGTTTCCTGTTGCTGCTGGCGAGATGACCAACGGCAGCGGAAGTCCATTGAAGTTAGTGCACGGGCCAGATCAGCAGTCGGTATTAATTGACGTTGCTTTAGTGATAATGCCATTTACACCAACTGAGATCTGGCTCAATATATGTTAGGTCTGATGGGAAAGCATACAAGATTTTTTTTAAAATAACTTTTTTCTTTCAAAAACATTTAAAGAGGTTCATTCCCCTCATGTGACATGTGCATAAAGGAATCAGCAAAGGTAGAGTTCGCTAAAGCTTAATTAAATGCTAGATCAGGATTGTATAAAAGAAAAGCTCCATTTTGCAACAAAGACTATACATTCTTCTTATTAAAGAGCATAAAACTTTGTCTGGCCACACACCAGAAGTGAAACTGGTTTGACTAAGTAAAGATTTTACATGGCAGCCTCACCTGAAATTTGCAGCCAATTCTAATTCATCACAGATATTTAGAAAAAACAAAAAAACATGTTTCTTCAATACAGGAAGTTAGATTAATTAATTAGTACATAAAAGACTTTTACAGTTTATAGCATGCTCCAAAGCTTTGTGGCACTATATTGGGGGTGGGTGGGTGTTATTTTGCACAGTTTAACTAACAAACTTCATGCAAATTCTTATTGCTGAAGTAGATCTTAGGTGAGAAATGAAACTTCACAATCCATAGCAAATAGTATTTGTGTTTTACCAAAGCTGAAATTTGTATGATGTCACCATGGCAACCTTTCTTTCTCTTCAAAAATTGTTGTGGCTTTTTCTTGCCTACGTCCTTGTCCTGTGTTGTGCCTCTTTTCTATGTATTCAGATTATTGATGAATTTATTAAAAATCTATTATGGTTTTATTGACTTAGCTATTGACCTGCAAAAAATCCCCAAAATCGCTAGTGATGCAATAAGAGCAACTGTTTTCTCGAGCCAAAATTGATTGAATGCATTCCCTATATAAAAATGAAATGCATTTCTGTGGATGCACTGACACTCCACCATCTGTCCAACATCTCAGATTTACTCTCACAGATAACTTCATATTTCACCCTGCAGTCCCTAAAGAAACATCACTTTAAACAGGGCCACATGGAAAAATGCACTTCAATAACATCTGAAGGTCTTGCATTTAGCTGCAAGGGCCTCTAATCTAAATGAGTGATGTGCCCATAGAGGAAGCTCCATTTGGAGTTATGGAAATGGGGAGGAGCAAAAGCAAGGCAAGGAATGTAAAAAAAACCCAAAACCCACGGAAAAAAAAAAACCCACAGAATGATGGCCGTAAAAGACATAGGGATTTACAGATAAAGCCAGAAGATGCTGGCAGCCATCTATCACTCTGCCTTGATGAAATAGGTATTGGAAATTAACTCAGAAACCCTATGAATTACATTCAATCCATGCTCTAGGCTAAGCACTTGTCAATTTCAGCTGCTTTTGCAACCTATTACTTACAGACTACACGGCTGGCAAGCTAATGACACTGGAGAGTGTTAAAGAATAGCAGCATAAACTGTACACAGCAATTCTTGTCACTGACTGAACATATCTTCCCATAGTCCAATGTGAAAACTGAAAGCCCAGACTGCTGGTTCCTTAGTAAGCACTTAACCTTATGTAGCATTATTTTATGTAAGGAGAAAAGTGTGTCCCTGAAGAAATTATTCAGCAATCTGCCTGACCTCTGGAAGCTTTTACCAGGATTTTTTGAAGTTTGTGAAAAAGAGTTTTGATTAAACTTTTCTTGAACTTTCTCCCTTCCCGCCCCCAGTCCAACATGATAATTCACTGCAATATAGAGATCTTGAAACTGACATTTTTTGAGAACACTGATATCACGGGAGACATGCCTTCCGTATAAGACTGCAGCCTCTCATATATAGAATGTACTTCCTTGTTATGGATTCGGACTTCCCACCTAACGTTTGATTATTGGCTTTCAAAAACAACCTTCTAAGGAAGGTTAATATAATTTTATGTCTTTAAATACATACATTAAGAGTTGTGCACTGAAGCACTAGAAATTTACTCATCCAATATACTGGAACTTTATTGTATTTTTCAACAGATAAGCTTGTCTAACACTGAAATATTTTAATAAGCAATCACATTCAGAGTAAATGTCAGCCAGTGTGATCCTGTGACTAACAGATGCCAGTGCATAGGGTAGGGGGAGGGTGAAGTAAAAGTACTGAGAAACCAACCAAGGCCAAATTAGAACAAATGTTTGTCAAGTAAAAAGGGCAGTTCTTCATCTGATGGAAGGGATTTAATTAGAAAAGTCACAGAGAAAAGCGGTCTCAAAAGTACCAGTCACATTTTCTTCAGATAAGCTAATGAACCTCAGTGAACTTTGCAAAGACTTGCTGAAATTAGAATACAAGGAAAACGAATCCAGAAAATCTGCTGCAACAACTCTTGGAAATGAGAGGACTGATTGTTTACGCAGCTCTATATCATAAAGGGGCATATTTATCTACTGATTTCTCTTCCATTTGAGTGGGCAATGGATAAATAAATGATCAGAGGAAGAAATTATTTTTAATGTTTCTCTTTTATAGCAGGCGATAAATTTAAAATTTAAATCACATGTTGTATGTGCTAAGTCACCTACATGGTACATTATCTACCCAGTTTGTTGTCTAATTCCATCAAGGTTTTTTTTCCCTAACAGCAGCCATAACAAAAACCTATTAAGGAACATAATATTTTGCATTAGACAAGGGCATCTTAAACGTATTAAAGAACTCAAACAATTTTTTTTAAACAATGACAGTGCAAAATAAAACATAGCCCCAGAGGAAGATGGTTATGTAGAAATCCAAATCCAAACTTGCAAATTGGGGTAAAAGAAAGAAGACTCTAAACTCTTGATTTTTTTATGCTTTGGTGGCTTGTTTGCTTGTTTTTCTCATGGGCTAGACCTTTGCAGCATGTCTGGGTGAGGATGTCCTTCGACATCAAGATAGTTGATATGGAATAAAAATGCATGTGGTATGTACGAAATTACATTGTGAAGTGCCTACATTGGGACTCCTTTCATTCTACCCGTCTATCAAACAACCATTAGATACAATTTTGTCCTGTAAGAAGCAAGTATAAGCAATAGGCATAACACAGGGTGAACAAACAGCTTACTCATGGTAATTAAAACATGGTCATCATGGGGATATTTTCAGACACCCAGACCGGTCAGCTCTCATTGACTTTCAATGACAATTGTGTGCTTATGTGAAAAGATTTTTTGCTTCCATTATAGTGGTGGTATAGCCCTGCAGAGATTTCTTGTGCTGATTCCTCAGTTATGTAGTATACTTAGAGAAGTGCACAGTGTACACAGAAAAGTGAAGTGATGTATTTTGTTGATGAATTATGTAATCTTTTTGAGCAGAGTGCAGTGGAAGCGTGGCAGCGGACAGTAGATGATTATGCTCCACCAGCATGACAACACCCTGGCCTTGTTACAATACCACCAATACCAATCACATAAAGGATTCACAGGCAACCCCAGTTTGTTGCTTCCTTCAGATGGAGGGAAAACCATGATCTCTGGATGGGTTACATGATGATCTGACCACGTCAGTGAGGCATCTGATATCCCCAGTGATCTAATCTAGAGACCAGGTCCAGCTTGCATCTGCCTGGATGTGTGGGACCAGAAATGGTTTGTTTTCCACACAGGTGGAGTCTGGGTGATACGATGTTGTTGACATGCAGGCTGGCATCAGCAACAATGAGCCTGGGGGAGTCAGTACCATGCAGAGCAGCGGGTCCATTAGTTCCTTCAGACAGACTGAAGGCCCTTTCTGTGAAATGGCTATGAATTTAAAGGGTTCCTAACATTTCCCCGAATAAAGCTCGATCAACACAGTGAAGCTAACTAGAATTTAATTACTTTATTGGATGTTGGCTCAGGCCCAGGAAGCTTAACTAGTTGGGTTCATTTTTCCTATTACTCTTTTTTTGGAAGTAAAACTTTAAGAAAATATATTTATTCGTGTATCACAGTGGTCACGATTAAAAAGTTAGTGTACACCACATTATCACACTTGAATATCCTTATAGGATTATATCCTATTTCAAATAGGAAGCAACACTGTGATATCTCAGATACCACTGTGCAATAAATTAGTAAAGTTGATGTTTGAATGGAAGTCACTATATCTTGGATGCCTGGCGCATGAAAAGTACGCACTACTTTAAAAAGAGGTACATTATAGAGAAAGGTGGACAAAGATATCAATAAGCGTACTGTCAAAGAAAAATTTAACCGAATACAAAATACAAAATTAAATAGTTTATAATAGAAAAAGAATCTGTATGACTTGAAGTTAAAAAAGATTTATAATTGTGTTATGGATCCAATAATACCTCCTTTTAAAAGTTTCTTTTTAATGGCTACGTGTATTCATGTTAATAGCAGTAGCACACATTTGTGTTTGACAGATTTTCAATGGCAGAATAAGCCCTCCCATAATTATGCAGTTTATTTATAATTTATATTATTTGCATTCAGTGCACAAGTAACATACTATATTTTCTTTATAGTCAAGCATTATATTTTTGATCTATGTGAGAAAAATTATTAAACCTGTGGCTGGAGTGACAATTTTATTGTGTATATTTCTCACTACTATTTCTTTGTTTTATTTGGCTTATATTGTACTATTTATGATTACAACAAGCTACCTGTGGTCAGTTGCAATTAGTTTAATTGATTTCTGATATTGGTGTCTCCAGTTATTTAAACCCAGTTCCTCTTTCTTTACATTTTACATGCATGGCTACTGCTTACAATGAGCCTTCAGTAGTTCTTTATGCCTCTATGAAATATACCTATAATTTTCTTTTAGAAAAAATGGAAGTCAAACTAGAAGAATACAGTGTGTGATAAATTGACATTTTTCATTACTAAGGAATGTAGGCTATTTTCTCCACTATATATTTAGCTGGTTTTTTGCTTTGAACTTTTGCACTTCAATCAAAGTGTAATTTTGCACATAACTGTTTCTTAACTTTTACAGGAGGCTTGGCGAGGCTTTTTTTTTTTAATTTCCACTAGAGCTAACTGCATAAATAAAGGTATCAGCAGAAAAGAGCTCACAGTCAGATTTTGTCCACAATACCAATCACATTCAACCCAAAGGAGGTTTGCACATTGTGATAGTCCAGGCTCCAAATATTGAATTAAGTGATGAAGTAGTAAATACCTTGGTGTAGCATGTATAGAAGTTGCCACTAAATTAAATGTATAAGTGAATTACAACCCCACCAACAGTAGATTATGCTGATTCCCCTTTCACATTCCTTCTGAGGAGTGTTGGAGCAAAAGTTGGTAGGAAGCCCTTGGAGCAAGCTCCTGAGGAAGGAATGCTGCTCTAGTGGAGAACTGATGAGTAAAGTGGCACATAAATACTCCTGTCCTCCACATATGGCTCAAGAGCCACAGGATTTCCCAGTGACCTAGGGCTATTGATCTAGGCCCTCTCCATATTTAGTGGGAACAACAAATCCCATTCTATCTAGCGGACATTTTGTCTGAAATTACTGAGCTTGTAATTCACAGAGCATTTCCTAGCCCCGGGTAGGTTTGTACATATGAGTCTGCACCATGAGAGTTGTTATTTTTTTATCAACAATAAGCAGCTTGCTTCAACCCACATTATGTTGGTTTCTGAAAACAGAGCCTAGACCGTACAGCTAATAGTGATGGAAAAGCCATCCAGAGCGATATTGCACTGGTGCAAGACAGCTACAAAATGCCTGGTCAGATAGCGCCAAAAGTAGACAGAGCACTGATGTGGCCACCTCTCCCATGGGCCATCATGATTAAACACAGCCCCAAATACCCTCTGCTACCAAGGTTTCTACTGAGCCCCAATTGCAAAGAAAAGCTGCTCTCCCCCAAAAGAGGCCCCCTGAGATGTAGCAAGCACGGTTACCACAAGGGCACAGCCTCTTCCACCAGCAGGTTTGAATCAAGCTCAGTATTTTTCACTTTCATTTTCATATGACAGTTACAGGTGTCAAAAATGCCATCTTTGTCTAGATTATCCAGGATCCAGGAACTTCATATTAAGTAGCTAGGTCTGCTTCTTCAGACAGTCCATTGTTTCCCTGAGCCATTTCCTATCTTCAAATCCCCTTGTGCCGCTTTCCCCACAGATTGTACTTAACACAGCCTCCCTTTAGTTCTCCCCCTACAAAAGTCCTGCCTTCTCTACAACCTCCCCCCTTCTAAGTTCCCTCAGCTTCCTTAAAAGGGCCAAGTGCCTATTGATCCTTCCCAGCTCTACCCCTTCTAGCCAAGAAGCAAGCAATCAATCGTGTAAATATTTGCCTCTTAATCCCTTGTTTAATAGGTGATGGGAGAGAAACCCTATCACAATTGTCTACAGAAGGAGTTATTCCTGATTAACTATTCCTGATTAACTCCACGTGTTAATGCTCTTATTCTGGAAGTGCCTTATTATGAATTAGTTTATGATTAAGCTAAAGTAAAGCACTATTATTCCAAAATAAGAACATCCACACATAGAATTAAACAAGAACAGTTAATTTGCTTTAAATTCACACCCAGACTTATTCCGGATTAACTTCCGTGTACACAAACCCCTACGTGATTGTATTTCTCTTTAGTTGAATGTGCTGAAATAAAATGTGTGGTACTAATGATAGCAGAGTAGAAGTATTTTGAATGGCTTCTTACTGAGATTGTTTCAGAAATCCACCCCCACAAACCTACAGACCAACCTGGCGCTCTGTGGGTTCCAGTCTTCCTGGTCTAACAGTAATATTTCTGGCCAACTTCCACCACCACTCTAGCAACAGAACTCAAAATGTCTCCTGTATTTTTTAGTGTCCCATTCCTAGGCGTGTAAGCTTTAGAACAGTGGAAATGAACTTATGCATCTAATTTACTGATCTTTTCCATCTGGCTTTCCATGGACAAACAGAGTAGAACATGCTGGCAATCATTCCATCTGCCTTCTAATTTGTGGTTCCTCACGCATGTTAGCTTTGAGATTTAAAACAAAAATCCATACGATTTCAATAAATACAAAAATAAGAGCGTGAAGTGAAATTTGAGAGACCATAATGCTCAGTATAGTGCTCAAACTGCGGTAGTCATAGAATAGGCACAATTCAAGGAATATGCAGTGGATCTGGAAAGGTAAACTATGTAAGGAATGCAAAGAAAAGAACAAAGATCGATGAGATATTTATTTGAAAGTACTGCTGTTTGTTAGACAAATGCCATCTTCTCTTCTCCTCAATTCAAAGAGAGAGAAAAAAACCTCCAAAGCAACGATTTACTGCACCTGTGAGACTTTTAGAAAACAGGCCTAAAGGTAGCTAAAAAGCCCTTACCAGCAACTCACGTGCAGATAGCTGTCTTTTTATTTATTTTGAAACACTACAGACGCTCTCAAAAGACAAGTCATCAGTCTGCAGTGACAGCCAACATGAAAATGTAAAAGAATAAATTGGACTTTAATTTTTCTTGACTAAGTATAGACATCTATCATAACTAATAGCACAGCATTTTCCCCCGTGCAGTAATCTCATCTATTTTGTTATGTGTCTTAAACCTAATTAGAAAGTAACAGTCCTAGCAGTTATAAAAGGAAAGGCAATATTTCTTTTGACCAGTGTAGGTAAAAATCTACTGCAATTAAAGTTATGGCAAAGTTTATGCCAGAACAGAGAGACCATATCTTTGTTAAATAGGCTACAAAGTCCTCCTACTTTTGGTGCCTAATTACGGGTGTCATGCTTGTAATAGCGGCATCTGTGCACCCTCAACACTCTAATGGGCAGCTCCTGCAGGACTACTGAATTTTAATTGATGGTATTCAGCGTGGCTTTTGGTGTCTTTCTCTTGTAGAGGAGGCTATGCCCTTCTGCTCTTCTGTCCCCAAGTGCGTTGGATCTCTGTTGGGAAGCTCATAGATACAGATGGTCAACAAAAGGTGAGGAATGCCAGGACTCGTTGGCCATCAGTTTCTTTTCAGAAAAGATAATGCCTGAATTGCTAATCAGCTTCCTTTTTTCCATCCAAGCTGTTTACACTGTGGACTCAATGCTAATCTCTCTTTGTAAAATGACATATTCTTTTTCAATTCAAAACATGCCTCCTGTGTTGACAAATCAAAGGAGGAGACTTTCTTCCAACCTTCTGATTGGTAAGTTTTAAATGTAGTGTCCTTGATTTGAGGGGGAAAAAACCATGGCAACCTTTAATCGTTTTACCCACTCTAAGGAGCCTATTCTGAAAGAGTGAAAAAAGTACTTGACACAAAAGAATGGAATGACTGATAACTTGTACTGTGCATAAATGGAAATGGTGCATCTGTATGAAATTGTTGTTCATTCTATAAATGTTTTAGATTTTTATTCAGAAATGGAACAGTCATACTTCACATTAATGTTTCCTGAGAGTGTGCCTTTAGTTCTGCTGTGATAAAAGGTGAAGTATATGCTGAAATACAATACAAAGTAAACCTCTCATTTTAGTGACCTTAATGATACTCAGATCTTTTTGCCTTGTTACAAAACAAAAGAGGATTTTTAATGGGATATTAATGCAACAGCAGCAGTATATTAACTTGCTATATGAAACCTCCTAATTCAGAAACCCATAACTCTCCAAATCTTCAATACATCAGAGGCTGTACATGTCGCAGAAATGATACCCAGTATCTGGTTTATAGGGAGATAGGAAATTGGCCACCCCCTGCTGGCTAATTAACAAAGTAGCCTTGTCATTAGTTTTAAAAACAGCCACTTACCTGCTTTCCTGCCTGTCTGCCCACCCAAAGGGAGCAATCAGAAAGTTATAATGAGCATGTATTAATTGTGAGTAATATCTCAGAGTTGCTATTGTTTGTGGTCTTGTTTCATTACAAAAGGAAGTGAACCTTGCCTTGAAGCAGTAATCATGTCTCTTTCAAGGAGAGAGAGAAAGAAAGAGAGAAAGAAAGCATTTTATCTCAATAAAGTCATATTCATGCCCATCACATTTTCCACATCTATTAAATGGACAAAACTAAACAGCCAAAAAGAATAAAAGTCTCAAATCATTGTAATCAAAACCAACACTGCAATCACCCAAATCTGGCATTTCCTTTATGCTAACAGCACCTTTTAAAAATATTTAGTACCAACAACAATACTTAACATGAAATTAGCATAGGTCAAAGCTTTGCCTTGAATCGTACTTGAAGTACTACATGTATTACAACCTAAGAAGTCCAATTCACTCTGATATTTCCTTAGATAGTATACTAGTACAATGGTAGTCAGTTCACAGTAGCTCTTCAGCTTTTGAGACTTGCTAATACTTTGGTGTGAGGGACCAATGCAAAGATTTGTTTCCTTCTTAATTTTACTGTTTTATCTTATACAAGAAAGACTGAAGACCTTCTATGTTGCACTTGATGTGGTGAACCCTGAAATATGTACTTCTCTTTCATGATCCACCGTTGTTCTGTGTTGAAGAAGTGCATCAGAATTGTGGGTAAGATTTTACTGTGTAAACACTAAAGGTGAATGCCCACTGTCATTCTCAACCCCAGTTCAGCATGGTCTGAGTGCACAATGCAATGGAACTACTCGCTTGCTTAAAGTTACTCATGTGCTTACATTCTGTACTGAATCGGGGCCTTCATGAGCAAAGAGTTCTACCACTTCTAAGCCCCAATCCTGTAATGAGTTCTGTGCAGGGAAAGCTTCACTGATTTCAGTGGGGGTCCACTCAGGTGCAAGTGCCCACCCACAAAGAGCTCATTGAATGATCAGGGCCTATATTTGGACTGCATTTGGGACTGGGAATCAGGGACTCCTGACACTGGCTCTGCCACCAGATTCACCACATAGACTCAGGAAATTATTTAACATGTCTGTATCTCATCTGTGAAGTGGGATAATAATACCTATCTACCACATGGGGCTGTAACGGTTAATTATTCTCTGTACTGCATTTTGAACAAATAAAGCATTATACACAGCAAGTGTTCTTATTCTTCCTTATTACTATTTATACAATGTCATAGGTGTGCTAAGTACTTCATTATTAATAACAGAATCAACAGACCACTCACATTAATCCTATCTCCATACTCCTCCACTTGAATTTCTTTCTAAATTGAGTATAATTCAATATGCACCCCAGTTGTTCTCAGGCAAAAGCATCACAGCAAAACCACAATCTAACACCACAGATCACTAATTAGCAAACCTAACTCTCTCTGATAAGGAAGTGTATAACACTGATTTCTGTCCATGATAAGAAGAGGCATTAGAACTCTAATAGCTTCCCACCTCCCACAACGCCCACCTCCTTATGTAGTTGTGAATTTTCATACTTGAGCTATTTTCTGAACAAAAGACCATTGTGCACTGAACTTCGTTATACCAATGATGATCACATTGCTTCACGCTCAAGGACATTGTTTTGAGCATGGAGTATATTATGAAGGGCTAGGAAAAGCTAGTAAATATAGTCTTGAAATTACACATTAAGATTTTGCTATTTCTTTAATTTTCAAGCCCTCAATATTTGTGAAGTTTCAAGTCTACTTTGAAGATGGATTTCAAAATCCATTTCTATTTCTTAATTTCATACATTCAAAATACTGCACAGACGGAACAGGACAGCCATCCCTGGCAATACTGGCTTCTGGAGAGTATAGAGGGAGGGATAGATAAACATTTACAATGTGTTATAAACACACTGACTTTTGCAAGTAGTAACTATCAATAGGCAATGATGAGTTCCTTAAAACAAGTGCACTGTAGCTAAAAGTGAAACTATCCAAAGTGACACATTTCAGCATTAAAAATGCAAGGAAATCTGTTTTAGTTGACTTCAGTTTGTAATTTATTCAGTAAGGTGTCGGAAAGGTAACTTGACCAACTGTATGTTCTAGCATCAGAGCTTTACAATTCAATCAAAACTCTGCAAAGAAGTGTCTGAAAATATGTATTCAAGTGTAGAAGTAAATTTGTTTTTTCACCATGTTTATCCATGTATTGGGACAGATTCAGTAGTACTCTCTGGTTGCTGTAGAGAGGCAAGGCAGCCTTAACTAAAGTTTAACTGCTTGGCTAAGCCAAGTTTACATGTGCTTTAATTGAGTGCTTGTGTACTGCAAAGCAGCTGGAGCACTGTGGTGAATGGGGCCAACAGAGTTCAAATTGTGCTTACTCTGGGAAACAAGGTTACTGGCAGGAATTAGAGCTGGGTGAATAATCTATTTTTTTCTTTGCTGGCAGTTTTGAACCATTCCCTTGTCCCCCAAAATACCCAAATCTGGCAAATCAAAAATGTTAACAAAAAGTGAATTTCAGGTGCAACAAAACATTTAGTTCAACCCAAAATGTTTTGTTTCTAGGCATTTTTAAAGGGCTCGATTCACAACATATCCAGAGGAGGTGTCCCTGCCATCACATTTAGCCCAGGATATGGGAAACCCTTAAATACCCACTCTGGAGCAGAAAATTTGTAATAACTAGAAACTTGAATGAAAGAGTTCTATTCATTGAATCCAACATTGTGTGTTTGATCAAAACAACCTGAATTTCAAATACTCAAAATGAACTGCTCACACCCCAACCAACAGAATGAGAATTATTCTTGGGAATTATCTGCTAAGTAATTTCACATAAAAATTTGAGTTCTGTAGACAGAAAAAGATGCAAAATGCATCATCTAGTAAATCATGTGTTATGCCTTATTTGTCCATGAGTGCTGGTAACCTGCACACAAGGGCCACAGTTTGGGGCCAATGTAATCAGACATTCTAGTGCAAACACAGTCCTAGTTATTGTATTTTGCAGCAACAGTAGCCTATTAATCATGTGAGTTAGATTGTCAATAAGTGGGCATATGAAAAAAGTTCAAGAGAAAGTGGTCAATAAACAGAATGAAAAACAAAACTCGCTGCTTCTCTAAAGTAGCAGGAGTACTAGCAAGTTAGGTATTTTAATTTTAGTAAAGGGGCAGATTCTGAGGTAATCAGCTCTAAAATACAAAACTCTTAAGGAAGCATGCACAGCAACATATTATGGAGACCTATTATGTTCTGTGATAAAGCTGTAACAAGCAGAAATATATCTGCAAAGGTGTTAGCTTTATTTAAGTTTGAGGTGGTTATAAGCATTTCTAACTGCAAATGAAAGAAGGTCCTTCTGGCCACTGAACCAGATGGGTTGCATGAAAAAAGAAAAAAAAGGAAAAGAAAAGGATGTAAAGCTCTGCTGTATACATACCAATGCCAGTGCAGCCCACAGTGCCTCACAATGAGAGCTGGGGGAAATTTTTCAGATAAATAGTTTATTCAATGAAAAAGGCAGTTGTGGTCAACTTGAAACGATTTGTCACTTAGACACAAATTTGCCAAATATTTTCTGCCCAAGGTTTTTGGGACTTAGGCGCCATTTGTAAAATAGCAGCATCAATTACTCTAGCTGTCCATTTGATAGCTTGTATAGCCCAATGGTTATGGCACTCACCTGGACCAGGATTTAATTTCCCCTTCTCCCTGATGTGGAGCAAGGACAAGAACATAGGTGTCGCCCTGTCCCGTGAGGGCTCTAAACACTTCATTATAAAGTCAGACTCAATTTCTCTCTCTGGCCAGAGACTGTTAAAGTATTTTATACAAAGTGGAACAGCTTCAACAGAAAAGCTTGAGAGAGCCCCAAACCAGAATACATTGTAGCTTGCTCGTTAGGGCATTCCCCTGCAAGATACAAGTTAATTTCCCTTGTCCAATAACTCTTTAATTATTTATTCTCAGTGGAACAGCTTCAACAGACAGACATACCAGGCTATCCCATAACCCAGTGGCTAGGGCACTCTTTTGTACTCTGGGAGACACACGTTCAAATCCCTGTTCCACAGTAGGCAGGGGGGGGAATTGAACCTGGGTCTCCCACATCCCAAGTGAGAGCCCTAACCCCTGGGATAAAAATGATAAAGGTGGGGCAGCAACCCCCACCAGTCATTTGGTGAACGTAACCCTTCATTTCCTTTGCCTGCCTGTGAAGAAGTGCATTGACCAAAATGTTTCATTCAACAGGAAACTAATTTTTTGTTGACTTTTTTGATTCACCAATTTTTTTCAGAATCACTTCAATCTGAATCAGAGTTTTTTTTTCTTTTTGGAATTGCCAGCAGACCTAAAAATCAGTTATTTGCCCAGCTCTACTCATGAGCTTCCCCAGTAGTCTCACACTCACATTGCACAAGAGATGGGGACAGAATACAACTCTGCAGGAATCTGCATAGGGGAGATTTTTGGGTACTAGATGAACCCCCATATCACCATCTGATAGCTTCCTAAAAGGAAAGAAGAGAACTAGTGCAGTGTGATCCCATCCACACTGCCAGAGTCTGCAGGTGAGTTAACCTCCTGGTAAATGACATCAAATGCTGCAGATATGGAACTAATCTGGCTACACGTGATTTTACCAACTATGAAGGGCATGAATCCAACTTACAAGCAGTAGCCAGAAGCACCCCCAAGTACACATTTGATACCTCAGTGAGCAAAAACAGAAGAAATTCAACCCAGAACAATGTTGCATTTGTCACCGATAGACACAGATCTACTCCAGAGAAGCATCCAATCCAGTCCAAAAAGGATTGATATTATCTGTACAAAGGATGGAAAACTCCTTGAAGCAAGAAACATTCAGTTAAGCTTCCAGGAAATGATGGCCTGGATTCAGCAAGGTATCCACCAGTCAGCACATGTCTTCTGGATGAAACTTCATGGTGATATTATGAAGCAAGAGAAAAGACACACTTCTTTGCATAGATGACAGCCATGTCACTTACATTAATAAATGTGCCATATAAAATGTCTAAAGATCCTTGAAATAGTTCCTCAAAGCAGGCACACAATAGTAACAATCTCTTTGAAAGGAGGCTCTGCCCACCTTATGTTGCCAGAAATGACCTCCAAGTACTGGCAGACTGCCACCAAAGGCCCTGTGCCAAGGGTCAGCCCTGGTTTCTGTCAGCAAAAATCATTGTGAAAACCCTGCTACATGTTGTCATCTGCCACCTTGAGGTCAGAATTTTGAAAGGCACTTGCATCACTTTAAACATTAAAAAAATATAATAAAACCAACTGCAAAAGGCAACTCTATGTGCATTCGTGCTGAGCAAATGTATTGATCGCTTTCTGGGAAGAAATACTTTCGTAGGTTGTAAAACCTTGCTAATACTGTGCAATAAATAAAATGTTGGGATTGTTAGGGGTTTTAAGTGGAGGATATTAGATCAGTATATTCTGGAGTAGAGATGTGAAATAGCTTGGGTCACTTGCTTCCTAAAGGAACATTAACTGGCCTTCATATGGTAGTCTGGTGATCAATATAGGTCAATTCTCAAAGTTTCATTTCAGCTCTCAGTAATATGTAATGTGATATTATCCAATTCATGTCTCGTGCTCTACCAGTAAAAAATAAAGGCCAGAGCCTCAGCTGGTGTAAACTGGCATAGTTCCATTGATTTCAGTGGAACTATGCCAATGTATACTAGCTGAGGTCTATTGTATCTGCTTCCCAAGTTCTTTCAATGAGAATAGATTCCAATGCAACAGAGATGCTGAGAATACAAGGAGCACCAAGCGGACCCTGTAGAAAACAGCTGGTCTGGAAGTGAGCCAAAATATGTATTGTTTCTAGGGCTGTCAATTAATAGCAGTTAATGCATGCAATTAATGCAAAACAAATTAACTAGGTTAAAAAAAATAGTCATGATTAATGCCAGTTTTAATTGCACTGTTAAACAATAATAGAATACCAATTTACATTTATTATAAATATTTTTGGATGTTTTTCTACATTTTCAAATATATTGATTTCAATGACAACACAGAATACAGAGTGTACTGTGCTCTCTTTATACAAATATTTGCACTATAAAAAAGTCGTATTTTTCAGTTCACCTCATACAAGTCCACTCAGTCCTACTTCTTGTTCAGACAATCGCTAAGACAAAAGAACAGAACATTAGAACATAAGAACGGCCATACTGGGACAGGCTAAACGTCCATCTAGTCCAGTGTGCCCTCTTCTGACAGGGGTCAATCCCAGGTGCTTCAGAGGAAATGAACAGAACAGATAATCATCAAATGATGCATCCCCTGTCATCCATTGCCAGCTTTAGGCAAACAAGACAGACAAATTTATTTACATTTATGGGAGATAATGCTGCCTGCTTCTTATTTACAATGTCACTTAAAGTGAAAGCATGGCCCTGTTGTAGCCGGTGTTCCAAGGTATTTAAATGCTAGATATGCTAAACATTTGTATGCCCCTTCACGATTCAACTTGTAGACTCTAAAGTTTTACATTATTTTGTTTTTGAATGCAGTTATGTAAAAAAAATCTACATTTATAAGTTGCACTTGCATGATAAAGAGATTGCACTGCAGTACTTGTATGAGGTGAACTGAAAAAATACTGTTGCTTTTGTTTATATTTTTACAATGCAAATATTTGTGATCAAAAATAGTAATATAAAGGGAGCTCTGTGCACTTTGTATTCAGTGTTGCAATTGTAATCAATACATTTGAAAATGTAAAAAAAATCCAAAAGTATTTATAAAAAAAATTAGTATTCTATTATTGTTTAACAGTGCAATTAAAACTTTGATTAATCTCAACTATCTTACTAAATCTCGCGGTTAATTGCAATTATTTTTAATCATTTGACAGCCCTAAATGTTTCTTCAAGCCATGTGACTTCCACATCTTTTTTATTTTTATTATTTATATTTTATTGATTTTCTCCCCCAAAAAATAAGGGGAGCAAAAAAAGACAGAAAGGAAAGGACAGGAAAGGGAAGAGAAAGGAGAACAACATTTCATTTTCCATCCACTACAAATTAATCAAAGATTTCTAAAAAGTCAAACCAAATCTTTTCAAATTTGCCTGAGGTGTCTCTTTGAAATGTTACCCCTTCTTTAGCTTCCAGATCAGCCAAGCTCATGTGCCAAGCTTCCCTGGAGTCAGTCTGCTCTTCCATCTAAGCAATATAAGTCATTTGGCTACTCTAGAAAACTAAGCTTTCCATGAGTTGGAGAGATGATGGGATATATCCCAAAACACAGTTATGCTCTCTGTGTATGGAGCTTGTTGATCTCATATCTTAAATTGCAAGGGTCCATAGTTTCTCCAGGAAAGGGGCCAGAGCATACACCTCATCAAGAGCTTTGATTTCCACTGCTAGGGAGTCTCAACCCAGTCTCTGAAGTTTAGCAGCCTCAGTCTCTGTCAAGTGTGTTTCCTGGAGCATCTTATCTCTTTTCAGCACTGAATATTTTTTCCTGTTTTAATCAGATTATTTAATCCCTTCACATTCCAACAGGCACACCTGATTTTGGGAGCACTGGTTCCTAGCAAAAGAACATACCACACACAAGAATGTTGAATACAGTTAACTAGCAACAAGCAAGAAGTACACTGTCACATTTGTTTAGATACCCTTTGCCAGTCCTCGCCTACACAGCATCCTAAAGGGGAGGGAACTGTGGATTTAGGTGAATTATCAAGATCAGCCATTGTGATTCCAGAACTTCAATAGTTCAGTGCCAAGACACTTCTCTCCAGTGGACTGGGATAAAAGAAAAGGAGTACTTGTGGCACCTTAGAGACTAACCAATTTATTTGAGCATAAGCTTTCGTGAGCTACAGCTCACTTCATCGCATGCATACTGTGGAAAGTATAGAAGATCTTTTTATACACACAAAGCATGAAAAAATGGGTGTTTACCACTACAAAAGGTTTTCTCTCCCCCCACCCCACTCTCCTGCTGGTAATAGCTTATCTAAAGTGATCACTCTCCTTACAATGTGTATGATAATCAAGTTGGGCCATTTCCAGCACAAATCCAGGTTTTCTTCCCCCCCCCCCCGCAAACCCACTCTCCTGTTGGTAATAGCTTATCTAAAGTGATCACTCTCCTTACTTTAGATAAGCTATTACTAACAGGAGAGTGGGTTTGTGGGGCGGGGGGGGGGGACAAAACCTGGATTTGTGCTGGAAATGGCCCAACTTGATTATCATACACATTGTAAGGAGAGTAATCACTTTAGATAAGCTATTACCAGCAGGAGAGTGGGGTGGGGGGAGAGAAAACCTTTTGTAGTGGTAAACACCCATTTTTTTCATGCTTTGTGTGTATAAAAAGATCTTCTATACTTTCCAAAGTATGCATCCGATGAAGTGAGCTGTAGCTCACGAAAGCTTATGCTCAAATAAATTGGTTAGTCTCTAAGGTGCCACAAGTACTTCTTTTCTTTTTGCGAATACAGACTAACATGGCTGTTACTCTGAAACCTGGGATAAAAGAGTAACAACAGGAAGAAAAAGAAAACAGCTATGGGAAGAAAAAGGGAACATACATTAAACATACACATTCTGAGAAAGGAAATAATAAAAATCAACAAACTAAATAATAACTAACAATTTATAACACGATATTTCAGGAGGGGTGGACAGGCTGATCTTTACCTTCAGGTCAAGTACTTCACCCCTGTGCTGACTCATAAAACAATATCCTCTCATCATGGTAGACCTAACAAAGGAAATAATCTCCCCTCTAAAAAATAACACCAAGATTCAATAATAACATTCAGATTTGAGTCCTGCGGTCAGGCTACTGGAAGGTAAATAATCTAATACGTGCATTGGTCAACCAACTGATATATTAGAATTTCAAGCATGATGGGGTATACAAAGATCACACTGGACTAGAGGGATTAAAAGACAGAGCTTTCTCCAACTGGAAAAAGGGTTGAAGAGAGAGCAACCCTGCTCAGAAGGGAGGAGGCGAGGGAGGAGGACAGACCTACCCTGACAAAGGCACCCGAGAAGCCTCCCTGAGGAAATTGGACTGTATACTGAGCCCGGCTGGGGCTTATGGTTTGGTTTCCTTTTCTTTTTCTTTTCATTTTATCTTGGACCAGCAGCTGAGAGAGAAAAGCAGGTGGTAGGAAGTGACCCAAGGAGGCTAACTCAGAGGGCATCTTTGGGAGCCAGACACTGTTGACCCCCCCTAAGGCCCTGGGTTGGAGCCTAGTGGAGTTAGTGGCACTGGATTCCCCTACCACTGCCCCTACTACAGGAGGGGCACATACCATCTGTCCACCTCATCACACCTTTGATTAAAGGAGAACTAGGACTGCAAGACTTACCCACCAGAAGGTGGCACTAGAGGATGCTAACCACTAGGCCACCTAACCCACCTAGGCCCCTATTACAGCATGATACATATTTTATTAATCTCCAACGTCCCATCAACACTGCCCTGTGATCCCCTACTCGACCGCTTCCTAAAAAGAAAAGAAGAAGGGGAATAAAGGGGGGCAGGGAGAATGGAATGGGAGGGAAGCGAGGGAGGGTAAAGAGAACACATTTGAACACCATGCAGAACAAAGCAGTCATTCTGGTGTATGTAGTCTGACTATACTCTCCATTATGATTATGGGGCATCAGTTCAGCAAAATCTTAAATCTTTCAAACAGCACTGCCAGGAAATAAATCCATTCCAGGGATCCATTCAGCCAGCGTGGCACCAGAGCCTGGCTGCAGCCTGCTGTATTGTCCAGATAATAGGTATGTTATCCCAGCACCAGTGAAGAAGAATGTCATAACCCAGAAGTTCTTTTCCTCCATTGAAAAAGTCCACTCCAGATTTTAGGTAGTGGTCAGTCTAGTAGCAGGGGAGATCTCACATAATCCCTGCCACATTTTACATCCAGAGGGCACTGCACTTTCTGACAGCTTCCTGATGGAACAGCTGAAAATCAAAGTCCCCAGGATCCTCCTGAGGCAGTGACTTCTGCTGGTGGATATTTTTGAAGCAGGGCGTTTACCCTCCAGAAAGAACTAAAAGGGTAAACAAATGTGAATTGGAATGTGGTGCATAATGTTTTACCTCTGGGGGATCAAGAAAATATTACCACCACCCTGGAAATATAGAAAGCCCAGACCAGAGTTCTCAAGTTATTATGCCATGATCTCCCTTCAAGGTCTTTAATTTTTGCTTTCAGGGAGTTGATCAGATTGATATTATACTGAATTTGAGTATGCAGATCTTGGATTTCATCTTCAGTGGCAGATATGCACCCTCCGCCTGTGTTACATGTCCAGTTAGATTTAGTAGGGAAGAGCCAAAAGACATAACTGCAGCTTGCATTCTGGATTTGGTGGCTTTAATTGCCGTCATGTCATCTGCAGCCTTTTTCAATCAGGCTATAACAGCTCCACCCGCCTCCTCTGTGGGCATCTTGTCTGGGAAGGGGATATCACAACCTTTTTCAATGGTTTGCTGACCTGGGAGCCCACAGACAATTTAGGGGGTCCTGATGGCATTTAGACTGCTTTGTATTTTAAAAGTAGTGGTCTTTGGGGTGGATGGAGCTGGATGGTGAAGGGGAGCTCAGGAGCTCAAGGGAGCTGTGCCCTCATTTACCACAGCACCACCTGGAGTTGCTGTGCTCTACATCCATCAAAGGGCACAGGTCAGTGTACAGTTTGCAATTCCTCCCATAACATGTATGAGAGAATTTTCTAAATTTTTCCTTCTATCTTCCTTCCTCTTCTCCTTTTCCTCCACCTCCCCATTCCTGTGAATTCTGTACTGCCAGTTCTCTTCCTAGTCCAATTGCTCCCCTTCCCCCTCTCTAGTAACAGCAGCTCCCCAAGGACAAGTTGCTTTTTTTTGGTTAGTTGCATCTCATAACATGCAATTCTCTGGTTTAACATCACATCTGCAAATGGAATTGGTGCATTCTGAAAAAAAAATTACAACTGATGCATGTAACATCATGCAAATAAATTCTGACATGCTACTTGCTCCTCTTGCAGGATACTTCACCCAGGCATTGAATAGTGCTGCTATTAAATCAGGAGATGGTGAATAGCATACCATTGCCTGAAATCTAGATAATTCTACGAAAGCAAACACATGATTACTTGCTGACTGTTACATCCTTTAGGCAAGATTGTGAGGTGGGCTGTGCAGGTGCACCACTGGGAGTAAGGCATCCTTCATTATGTTCCTCCATGGCCTATTTTGAATGTGGGTCCAGCCTACAGTGGTAAGTGGATTTTCTCTCCCTCTCGTGTATGACATGTGCAGAGCAACATTCTATAGATGCAGTTTTCAGTCCATAAGCCATTCCAAGATCTCCTCTGCGATGTTGTGGATATCATCCAATTCACCTTTAAATCCATATTTGGGTCACTGAGTTATGAGGTGTTCGATAGTTTGGATCCTCTAACCACAGTCGCAAGAAGGGGAGTCTTTGGTTTTCCACTTGTGCATCAAGTAGTCGCATCTTTCATGGTTTGTTCAGATGAGGTTCAATGTGGTCCACAGTCTGCGTGGCAGGTTGAAAACAGAAGGGCAGCTTGTTGGGTCAATAATAATGTATTTGTTTGAAACAATAGATGAGGTCAAGATACTTTGCCATTCCCAGGCTAGATCCAGGGATGGATCTGTGGTCCATCATGCGTGGTCCATCGTGGTTTTTGCAATTTCAGGTGTTGTTTAGATATGCTATCCATAAACTTGCCAAATGGGAAGTTCTGGGTAGTCCTCAGTGCAGCAAAGTTCTCGTGCTGTGGCTATATCTCAATGGATAGCTGCTGGTTTGAGGTTTGCTAATTCAGAAAGCCACAATAGATGTGTTGATTTTAAAGTTCCTGTGATGATCCACATGGTCTGATTCAGCTGCCTGTCCACAAGCTGAGCACTGCACACCTTCTGCTCCCACACCCTGAGCAGGTAGAGACTTCACTCCCTAATGCACCAGCCAGAACAGCTGAGCCAGCATAGGGTTGGGGGGACCAGGAGAAGAGTTATATGCTACTGGTATAAAGTAGTAGCAAATTATTACCCAAGCACTCCCAGAGCAAGGGGCCAGCAGGGAGGGAATTATGCCTTCAATGCACTGCTACTGCACCATCGTGCTGCCCATTACACCGCCAAGCCCTTTGAGTCCAAAGTCAAGGGGGAAAAAACCTAAAATCAAATTCTACCCTCAGACTTGGTGCTGTGCCCGTATGCAGTTAACAGTTTGCAATGAGCAAAAAAAGGCCAGACTCATTGATTCCAACAGTTACACCAATATGATCATACTGGTGTAACCAAGTGGAGCATCAGGCCCATGGAGCTTAGCCTAACATCAAAGTAAGTTCTCTTATTTCTAAAAGCCCGTCTTATTTCCAAAATGAGGCTGTTTGAGGAGCTGGATGAGCACACTACAAGAGCATGCTAGTTAAAACCCTGATCAAACATTCAGTGCAGACCAGCAAAGTAGCCCAGTTCAAACGTCCTGTTTTTTCTAACAGCATAACTAAAGTGGCAATGTTCGAATTCTGAGCGCATTGTATTAACAATGTTTAAAGGCAGCAGTTCCCCCCACCCCGGATCTCCAAAATGCCAAGAAGAAAACAGACTGAGCATGTCTTTTTGACAATCCAAGCTTAAAAAAGACTTGCAAAGTAAGAAGGCAGAGACAAAAGGTGGTAAAGTAAAACTATTAGGAAGCCTGAAAAAGTCTCACGCTTGCACAATTACTAGGTGGCGTTGCTGTGAATGAGATTAAATCAATAAAGAGAGAGGGGAGAGAACAAACATGGACTACATTTATTTCTGTCTCTGTTGATGCCTGCATGCATAAGGCAGCAGCTAGGTCATTCCATGTGCTCAGCCACCTCTCACCAAATTATGTAAATATATATATTTTAAAGAGTAGGAATACATTTAATCCATTTTTTTGCCAAAGCCACTTTATTTAGAAAGTTGTTTACCTTTCCGCAAAGCTTCATTACCCATAAAAACAAAGAATGAAGTTGATTAATGTGCTCTAAAGTGTGATGTTCAAATAGTAATTTTAATATACATAAATGGATGCTTCTGCTGTATTTGTTTGATAATTTACAGAGTTAGCACCGTCCAAACCACTAATCAGTTTCCTTTTATGAAGACAGCTGCAGAAGATTATTTTGGAATGCTAATTTTCATTAGCGCCTTCACTCACCGGGGCTCGGGGCCTTTTTCAAGTGTGCTCTCATCTCTGCAAACTGGGGTTGAGGAAACTTGGCTCATGGACTACTCAATTGCTTTTTTTTACAGGGTAGCTAAAGAAGAAAAGCAGTAACAACAAAATCAAGTGGATGGATTTAAGAGAGGAGAGTGTCTGTGAATCAGGATTGAGATAGTTTCTCTTCTCTCCTCCCACCCCCCACTTTTTTTGGCATTGTCAGTCTGCTGAATTTGCAGAAAAAAAGGAAGCTACACAAATGTACTATTTCTCCAAATCCTGTATATTTTACAGGATGGTGACATTAATACAGATTAACTATAACACACCATTTTACTAGTCATTTTGTTCTAATGCTCATTTCATGCAAAAAATAGCACAGTAATCATGTGTCCTGTAACAGGAAACAGAAAAGACAAGTGGATTAATTCTATGGCCTATCATGTATGAAGAATCACATTTAAATCAGAAGCAATAATATCAGGCTATGCCAAGTTTTTCAGATTGCCTCAGTTTCTCACAGCAACACTAAAGCTGGCTGAATGGCAGCATTAGTTTCTAGTTATTTGGAGTTTTCAGTATTAATGTTTTATGCCAGTGTAAATGTTAAGTAACCAATCAAAAGATCTAAATATATTAATGTTCTGCCTCTGCGCATAGGTATGAGGAGATTAGACTAATTTTCTTGTACAAAGAAAACAGTCTCATGGAAAACTGTGAAATCATTTCTGCTGTTGTAAGGAAGAATTCTTTTCTTGAAATACATTGTTTTACCCAACCAGTACACAAACCTGCATCTAGGTTCAATATTAAAAGAGTAGAAAGACACAGCACAAGTACTGAACACAAATACAATTTCTAAGTAATATGTTTGTGTCAGCTTTGCTTCAAAACCAGTCTAAGAACAGTTGCAGCATTCCCAGATGCCCCAGAAATATCCCCAAGATGGGTTATAGTATTTTTGTAAAGGGACTGCACAAGAAGCACACTTTACTTACAGTACTGCAGGCTGAGAACATGCTGCTTTATTCAACTATATACCAACAGCATGGGGGAGGTGGGAAGGAACACACACTAAACAGTAGGTAAGTAATGGAGGGGTGGGAACATGATTCCTACCCGTAATATTCTGAGTAACCCTGTTGCAACGGAATACATTCCTGTATTCACACCCTACACCAGTGGATCTCAAACTTTTTTACTGGCTACCCCTTTCACGTAGCAAGCCTCGGAGTGCGACCCCCCTAATAAATTAAATACACTTTTTAGTATACTTAACACCAATGTAGATGCTGGAGGCAAGCGGGGTTTGGGGTGAAGGTTGACAGCTTGCAACCCCCCATGTAATAACCTTGTGACCCCCTGATGGATCCCGACCCCCCAGTTTGAGAACCCCTGCCCTACATCCTATAGTACTAATCTTTGTACAAAGTATGGCTTGTAAGGTATCATTTGAAAACTCATAATTTGCTGGTCAGTATTGTCTGGTAAAATATGTGGCAACATGGTGTGTGAAGTTACAGGATTCCCTGTATGATGTTAATACATGTTCCGAACCCCACAGACCTGCCCAGGCAGAAGTCAGTTTTGCCCTAAAGAAAGGAAGGAATGTGTGCTTGCCTTTAAGCAGTAAACAGACTCATCAAGCAGGAAGGGGAAACAAAGCAAGTTATAACAGGTAGGAAAAAAAACAGCAGGGAATTTACTTCCACATAGACTCTTGTTCCCTGGTTCTCAGCTGGAAATATTTTTCAATAGGGGAATTGAAACTATAAAAAGGAGGGAGAAACACCCTAAAGCACCCCTCCCTCTCTCTCCCTGGCGACCTCATTCTCCGTACCTGAGAAGACAAAAGGAAACAGCCATTGGAATTTGGGGGAGGGGTCCTGACCTGAAAGTTAGGTCAGTAATCTGCTGGAACATGTGGTGAGAAAGTTTGCTTTGTGACTAGGCTCGTTTCCTAAGTAGCTACTAGTATGTATTTTATCTTTATTTTTCTTGTAACCATTTCTGACTTTTATGCCTCATTACTCATACTCCCTTAAAAATCTATCTCTGTGTAGTTAATAAACTTGTTTTATTGTTTTATCTAATCCAGTGTGTTTAAATTGAAGTGTCTGGGTAACTCTATTTGACAACATAAACTGGCATATTATTCCCTTAAAGGAATAATAGACTTAATATATTTGTACTGTCCAGGAGAGGGATGGGCAATACAGGACATACATTCCTGGGGGAAGATCTGGGACTGGGGTGTGTTGGGTTACCTTGCAGTATAACCCAGGCTGGTTAGAGCCTGGGTGTAGCTTGCATGCTGGAAGGCTGTTTGTGAGCAGCCCAGGTGGGAGCTACTACAGCAAGGCATTGTAAGGCACTCAGGGTTGCAGAGCAAGGGTGACACAACCCCCCACTAGTCTGGATTGTGCCCTTGTATATCATACCATTTAATCCCTTGATACCTAAGTATGATCATAATTTAGCTGTGTTTTGAAGGATGACAGCCTGTTCAATTGCCTTGACCTTGTCTGCCACAAGTGAATCCCTGCCTTGTCTATCCTATCACCCAGGGACATCACTTCTGGTCTCATAAAAAAACATGTACTTTGTTTTTAGTGAAGTCCTGCTGCCTAAAATATTTGAAGTGCCTTCTCCGGTGCTGACAGATGTTCAGCATCACGTCCACCTGAGATCAGGATATCATCATCCTCACTACAACACATAGGAAACTTTCAACAAACTTTCCATGACCGTGCTGACAAAATGGCAATCAATTGTACTGGTATAAGCTCTTGTGTGTGTTTATAGTAGTAAATTTCTTACTGCTCTCCTCCAGTGTCATCTGTTGGTAGGTCTGCGAGATGGCGAGCTTACTACATTTTTGCCCTCCCCCGACCTAACATGGTCAGCAAGTCCTCTATTTGTGGAATGGGGGTACTTTTCTAACTTGGACACCTGATGCACTGTAACTTTATTATCCCTGAAGACAAACAATCTTATCTGTTTTAACTACGGGTATGCCCTATTCAGAAAACTGCACTGGTAAAAAGATGCCCTCCTTTCCCAGGCTGTCTCAATCTCAGTCTTTTCTCTGCAGGCATATGGAACTGGTCTTGCTTAAAGTACTTTGACTTGACCATATCCTGGATATAAATCCGGGCCATGACACCTTGCAAGGTCCCTGTAGCAGGTCAGTCAGATAGCCTGCTGATCTAGCGGTCATGCAGTGGCTTCATGGTCCTTTCCAGTTTGCTCATTCTGGAGAGGGCTCTGCCAGGTAGCATATGGCACGCCTGTCTCTCCTGTGTGTGTCCCCTCTTCGGGATTCTGTCATAACAGAAAGGAGGAGGAGCAGGGGAGGGAAACCTTGGCCCTCCACTACACTGGATCCCGACACAGGGCTCTAGCAGGGTGTTGTAGCATCCAGACCGCTCGGTCCACCTCGAGTTACACTCCCCATAAGTCACTTCCATTTCCAGTGCAGTCACAGTCTTAGTAGCATTAGCTTTGTCTGCTAGGGGTACAACCTTCCATTCTTTGGGACCTCTCAGGGGTTCCTAGCTCCAAAAGGGGGGGAATATGGATCACCACTCCCAGAGTTGCCTGACCAAGGCTGCAGTCACTCTGCTGACAGCTCCCATCATCAGCTTTATTTCCAGGTTCAGCCTGTAACTCCTTTCCTCCCTGTGTCAGCACCCTATTAAACTGTTCCTCCTTGCACAGCCTGCCCTGCAGCTCTTCCATTAATACTGACTGTGTAACTCCACCATTATTTTGCAATGTCCCATTTTTCATCCTTTCAGACAGTATTTCCCCCTCTGTGTCTTCCTCCCCCCAAGGTAAAAAGCCCTCTGCTTTGTTCCTTTTTGTCTGGTCTTTTGGGATTTACCCTCCTGGGTGGAATTCTGTTTGATGGTCACCTTTGCATTTTCTGGTGACGTGTCCAATCTTGAAGAATGTATGACACTGGGATGTTCTAAATTTACAAACTGATGCAAAGTGAGCTTCTTCATGTGGAAACACCCACTCAGGGGCCTGGGCTTCTGTGTGCTAGACAGCCCTAGCTCAGCAGCTCTGACTCCATCAGGCTTTAGAGAGCCCCACAGCCCCACTCTAGGTTCCACCAGCCTTGCTCACAACCAGCAGGGTGACACTCAACACACTTGCAGTCCCAAATTTTCCCCAAACCATGTGCTTTGCAATGTTCCGTCCTCTCCTGGACAGTTCAGAAAAATATTGTGGTTCATTTGTTCCTCTAAAGACACAAAAACACATCACAAGCTTTTTAACTGGGGTAAATACACCCTTCCATTTAAACCCAGCACTGACTTGGTTTACAGCAAGAATAAAACAAATTTATTAATAATAGGACATAGGTTATGTGATGCAAAGTAAAAGGAGTACAGGTTAGAATGACAAGCAACTAAAAGTGAAAACATGTCTCTGAACGTTTAAAATGTAATCTAGCAAGGTACAGGCTTTGTTTACGATGTTTCTCTCACATATATTCAGTTCCTGGAGACTTCAACCCCGCTTTGGTTGAAGGACCCATCTTTCTGAGCTTGCAAGAGTTCTGTTCCCTTGTGTCTGTCTAGTGATAGATAGTTTTTTCTTATATCTTCCAAAGTTCAATGACTTTCTTTTAAGAGGCAGGATGACCTCATGCTGTTCTTTCCTTCCTGTGGGCTTCCCATCCCCCTGTATGATCCTGTTTACCTCAAATTACATATAAGAAGTGAACACACATTCCTTTGTTTAGGATAGACCTTTTTAACAACCCACGTTGACATACCTGGCGTACACCCAACTAAGTCATAATTCTAGAATATATCCATAACTCTTAATACAGTCATCAATAATGTACAATCATCATTCAAGAACATTAATGATCAGTGATTTATAAGTTTCCAAATGATCCCTCACAAGGCATATTTTGTACAAAGATTATTACAGCGGTGTGTAGGGTGTGAATACAGGGGTGATTAGTGTCACAATATTGCTGCAACTGCTCATTTTCTGCATTTAACTCCTCAGTTTTCCCGTAAGTTGCCATTCTTATGGTTTTCATCACCAGCTTTGAAAGTGAACTGCTCAGTGCACAAGAAATACACTTTACTTATAGTACTGCGGGCTGGGAACTTGCTGTTTTATTCGTGTGTGGGGGGGGGAGAGGGGCATCCACTAGCTAAACAGAAAGTAAGGGAGGGAAGGAGCATGGTGCCAACACGTAATACTTGAAGTAACCAAGTTAATCCCTTGATGATCACTTTACTACAATTCTGAGTCCATAAGCCAAGATGAAATTTTTCTCCATCACAATCTGAAAATAGGACTGCTGGCACCCAAGAACTTACTCTTTTGTAATATTATCATTCAAAGCATCGCTCTAACTTGCATCTGCTCCCTTTTGTCTGCCCATCTCTTTGCCTAGCCCACACACCTGTTGCCTGCATTGTTGCCTTCTCAGCAGAATACTAACTCATGTATTCCACACTAGAGAACTACTGCAACAACACTTTTTTGTCAAGCAAGTATATTTGGGATCCTTCTTTTGGGGAATGAGTCATATTGATAGGATTATGCATATAGATTGGGATTTTCCAAGCAGTCTAAGGAAGTAATGTGCTAGGCTCCCTTGCAACCATCCTCCATCTGCCAGGAAATGAACTAGATGATCTAGCAGGGCTCTCTCTGATTCTATATGATATTTGTGTATGTGATTCTGTGAAAGAGAATTGGGGGAGATTACAGGTTACTGTTGAACTGAAGGGACATGAACTAAAATAGCTGACAGAGAAATCAAGGAAAGAGCATTCTGTTAAAATTAGGAGCACACGGGGTACAATAAATGTAACTGACAAGATGGAGAAAGCATAAATTCATCACTTAGGTTGACTACTAAACTGTAAAAATAGTACACTGTTTGTGCAAAACTGCTTATTTAAGACAAATGAAGTGCCAAAGCATCTACTCTTTCCATGCATGGGAATGTCAGCCTGGAAACAAGACTGTGTTATACTATAGATTATCTGTGGTAAAAACAGCAGTTCAGGCTGAATGGAGAGGAAGTAGAGGATGTTGTTGGGTCTTAAATAATTCTATGAGGAAAGGTACTGAAGGTAGGTGTTGGGGACAGGAGCAGGGGGCGAGAAGAGGACTGAAAGTCGTACAGTGTCAGGAATGTTTAGAAAACATGAACATGGCTCTGCTACAGAGATCCTCACACCTGATTTCTACCAATTTTTTCTTATTTCAGTTATGTAAACAAGTGCAAAAGAGTAGGAGAAAACTGATTTCTAGAGTCTAATAATGTAGCCATACTACTGCTACTTTGTAGCTGTAGTAATAAGGCAAATTAATGAATGGGGGCAAAAAAGCAGAGAAAAGAAAACAAAGAGGAAGAGAAAATAAGGATCAGGGCATAAAATTCCCCATTTTGAGTAACAATTATGTAGTTACCCCTCAGCTTCTAGGAGCCCTAAACTGTTCTTTGCATCCAGAAAATTATATCATAGAATATTAGGGTTGGAAGAGACCTCAGGAGGTCATCTAGTCCAATCCCCTGTTCAAAGCAGGACTGACACCAACTAAATCATCTCAGCCAAGGCTTTGTCAAGCTGGTCCTTAAAAACCTCGAAGGATGTTCCACCACCTCCCTAGGTAACCCATTCCAGTGCTTCACCACCCTCCTAGTGAAATAGTGTTTCCTAATATCCAACCTAGACCTCCCGCACTTCAACTTGAGACTATTGCTTCTTGATCTGTCATCTGCCACCACTGAGAAGAGCCGAGCTCCTTCCTCTTTGGAACCCACTTTCAAGTAGTTGAAGGTTGCTATCAAATCCCCCCTCACTCTTCTCTTCTGCAGACTAAACAAGCCCAGTTTCCTCAGCCTCTCCTCATAAGTCATGTGCCCCAGCCCCCTAATCATTTCTCAGATGTTGGCAGCCGTAGAAAGCATGGACTTTTCACCCCATTTGGTTCTACTTGATATTGACACCTGAACTGAATTCAATGTCCTACACAACTCCTAAAAAGAATGGTTGCCCATCTGTTCCTTAAGTTCTATAGACTTACCAAGCACATTTGATAAAAGCAGAAGCATGGATTCTGATATGCTTTGGTAGCATGAACATAATTTTAATTGGGCAGCTATAATTTTGGAAATCTAGGGTATTTGCAAAAATTAATATATGTATATTAGACAATATATTTGATATGAACAAGGAACGTAAAATAAATGGAGTACGTCAAAGTGAAGGTGGATAATAGAATAAGGCCAAAAATTACTCCTTTGGCATGCATCCGATGAAGTGAGTTGTAGCTCACGAAAGCTTATGCTCAAATAAATGTGTTAGTCTCTAAGGTGCCACAAGTACTCCTTTTCTTTTTGCGGATACAGACTAATATGGCTGTTACTCTGAAACCTGTCCTTTGTTTTGATACATAGTGTCTTTTTAAAGCTTTTGTTATTGTTGTTCAATTCCAGAATACCCAGTTCAGCTTCAAATCTTGCTCATTGGAAACTAATAAATTGTGAATAAATGAATTTTAATTTGTCTCCTGCTATATCTCTAACTGAAATCTTATCTTTAGACCAAAACGGTCCATGGGTGTTTAGTCAGAGGAAGAGATGTGGGTTGCTTTAGAGACATCTCTTCCTTCTATTGACAACCAGATCCATGCAGATTCTTCCTTAACCATCCTTTGTGATATCTAGGGATGTAATTCTATCACAGGTCACTTTGATTCAATATGCTTGCCTATCATCTGCCTTTTACCCTTGAATGTTTTTCAAATACTACATATGTGCACAGAGAAAATTTGTTTTCATTAACAAAATTTTATTAATGAATCTTTTAAGTGATTGCAGTATTTATATGACATACATATGTGTAGCCCCCCTTCCTCCCTGGGTTACTCGGGAGCAGGCAACACTCACCTGTGTGCCTGGGCGCCTGATGTTGTTGATATTAAAGAAGATCCTGAGTATCCCAGTGGTGCTTTGGATAGGTGGGAATCCTCTATTCACCCCTCTGCTGCAGTCTCTTTACTCCTAAAGAAATTTAAAATTGGCAATTTTAATCTCAATGGTGTGCCTTGGGAACCTCCAGGAATAAAGCTATTCTAATAATAAAGAATAATAATATAATCTGTGGCATGGGTGTAACTCAAAAATACCAATTATAAATAATATACATCCAATATACTTAAATTAGACTTAATGCACCTTTACTTAAAAATTTACAAAATCAGGGAATAACAGACTAAGATTAAATGTCACTACTAATTTAAATCCACTGGGGGTAGTTGAATAAAATCAATTAACAAATATAATATACAGTAATAAATGAAGCTTATGTAACTGGCATTTACACTGCCACCATTTACCCCACCCCAGAGTGTACACTCCTCTGGATTTCATAGTCCTAGACACTTGCTTGCATGGGCGCACTTGGAGATCTGCAGCTGGAGACAGCACTCTGTTGGTTCTATCAGTCCAGCCAAGGCAACAAGCTGCACAACCCCGCTGATGATTGGAGTTGGCTCCTCCAAATTTCAGCAGCTCTGGATCCTGGTTTGGTGGGAAGATCACTCTGCCTCTCCTCGGACTCAGTCTCTCTGCTGTGCCCCTTCCCTTGCAAGCCCTTTCCCAAAAAAGAGTGTGGGATACTGACAGTTCCTTCACTGCAAGCCCACCTCAGTCAGCTCTAGGCACAGCAACACTCTCTGCCCTGGCTCCAGTGAAGCCACCAACAGCCTCGGAGACTCCCTACTCAATCAAAGCCCCTACTGGCTCTTAACAGCAGCTTCTGGCTTCCTAGCAGCAGCTACTGGTATGGACAGAGCTCCACACCTCACTCCTTTTCCCCAAAATGGAATCCGCCACCTGTTCCCCCTGCACAAGGAAGTCTCTCCCTCTTTTTCCAAGGCATCATGGGAGTTGTAGTCTCTAAGGCTAGATTGCAGCACACCGGCTTTTCCCCTGGAACACTCCCAATGAAGTTCAGAGTCCCCTCTAGTACAGGGTGCCTACATATGCATTGTACAAAACTATGTAACGCAGCTCTTCTTACACAGATCAAGATGGAGATACAAACATCCTTCTTATTTCTAGCCTGCTCTGTTCTTGAGCATGTATCATATTTTGGTGATATTTTATTTTGTGATGTAAGCAAATGTCTATCCTGAATGACTCATTTCACTTGTTAGACTAAACTTAAGTGTCTGTAGCCCAAACCAGGATCCATTATACCACAAAATTTGCAGTGAGAGTTGAGAATGAGTTCATATTAATTTAGTTTTATAACATTTTTAAAGGCCCCATCCTTCTCCCTCTCCCACCCACCAAATGGAGAGACTACGTGGGCCAGGGAAAGGAGTATCGCAGCTAGTGATAGGGAAAACACACACATCGTCATTCCCCTGTCTAGCTCTGTCTAGGTGCCCTGTAAAAGACATACAGGGTTAACCTTTTGTATGAGGGGTCCCCTATGACAAAGAGCCACCACTATCTGGGAGCCACCGGAAGAGGTTTTTTGAGGCCAGAGCCAATGTAGAGGCACAAGGCCTGCAGGCAGATGGCTTATGGATCCACTAGATTTGGGGCCAGGTCTTGCCAGTTGGGTTTTTTTAAATTGGGATAGAGGTAGGAGGATGGGAATAGCCCAACTGTGGGAGGTTCTAAAGGGAAGAAAGGACAGTCACAGCTTGTCCATCTGCCCTGCCATGATCAGCATTGCAGAGGTGAATCTTAAGAATTGGAGAGAAGATAAGGTAGTGGCTTAATGGATTTTATCAGGGAGCAGGAGGCAGCCTGGGAAAAAGCACAAAGACATTTGAAGGAGAAGGTGGCCAGGACAATATAGACTGGGCTACAGATTGGCTTTGTGATGGAAGGGGGGGAAAGAAGGTGAGGGTAGAGGAGAGAGAGTGGTGTGGAGGGAACAATATTCATCATTTAACATTAGAACCATTAGAAAGGCATGGCCAAGACAAAATCTGACAGCTAGAGAGAGAGTTAACAGAAGGCCCATGTTAAGGCAAAAAAAAAAAAAGCAAACAAAAAAACCAACCAGCTTTTTCATCCAAAGGGCAACTGAATCTTTGGCCTATTTATTTTATACAGCTTAATAGCCTGAACTCAGAAACAAACAGAGCAGCTCTATTATCTCTTTATACTGGTTTCCTGATCAACAATCTCCTCTATCCTTCTCATGAGAGTAATGAAATTCTTTTACCTAGACTCAGCTCCACCTAATTGCTTGAGCTCAAAGAGATACTCTAAGCTGGATCTAACTCCCCCACCCCATTCATCCTTTCTTTCCAAATAAAAAACAACTACAGTCTGAGTCAGTATCACCTGGCACCATTTGCTTTATTTTTAGTGATACTAAGAAAGAGATACACAGGCAAATGCAATATATGCATTGCAAGTTTCTCTAACACATTATTTATTGGCCTCCCACATCTTTTTATCTCTAGGCACCAACTAATCCAGAACTCTGCTACTAGGATGCAACACTACATTATTACTTACCAGGTTGCTTTACCTTATTCTTAAAGAATCACAATAATTTCCTGTCAGGCATTTGCTACGAGTTGATTTTTAAAGTCATACTGTTTGGCTTTAAGATACTGAAATTTGCCAGGCCAGTTAGTCACAAAGCTGGTTTACTCACAACTTTGTGTAAGCAAATCCGGCAGAGCCTATGTGTACTGAGCTCTGTGGCAGTTCTGCACATGGGAGGCTTGAAAGATTGAGCCCTTGGGCTTGTTTGCAGAGATGCAACAGTGAGTTTGTGTGAACAGGTAAAAGTTCCTCTATAAAAAGGTACCCATGTAAATTATCCAGCAGTTCTCAAACTGTCCAGAGGTTCTCAAACTGGGGTCCATGGACCCAAGGGGGTCCTTAGAGACTGCACATGAGGTCTGCAAAATACTATGAAAAAATTAAAAATTAATCTCACTGCACGTTCTGAAGCCATGGACAATGCAGAGTCAGGAAGCAAGAAACAAATGAAGAACAGAAAGTTTGACAAAAGTTACACTGATTTACGTTTTATGGAATTTAGTGATGGATGACTGCAAAGCATTGTATGCTTACAAATCCTGTCAAACGAAGCAATGAAACCTGCAAAGTTGAAACGATACCTCACAACAAGACACCTGGAGTGTAAGGACAAATCCAGTGACTTTTTTTAATCAATGAAGAGTACCATTGATAGAAAACTCAAATGAGAAACGTAACATCGGTTCCAGAAAAGGCTCTGAAAGTGCTTCCAATTGCAAAGAGTAAAAAATCCCATACCATTGAAGAAGTGATTCTTCCAGCTTCTGTAGAAATATGCAAAGTGATGGTAAGCGAAGATGAAGAAAGAAACTTAAGGCCATGCCACTTTTGAATGACACAGTTAGTAGAATTGAAGAGCTTTCGAATTATGTAAAATGCCAGCTAACTGAAAGGCTATGTACACAGGAACAGTTTGCAATTTAGCTTGATGAGACAACTGATGTTGGTAATGCAGCACAATTATTAGTTTGTGTTTGTTATGTTTGGCTGGGGGAAATATTGGAAGATTTTTCTTTTTTGTCAGGAGTTACCAGAATGGACAACTGGTCATGGTATATTCAAATTATTGGACGATTTCATGAAACTTGCATCGCTGAAATGGGAAAAGTGTGTCGCTGTTTGCACCGATGGTGCTGCCGCTTTTGACAGGCAATAGGAGTGGTGTTGTAGCAAGAATACAAGCCATAAATCCACAGGTAATTGTAACTCATTGTATATTGCATTGCCAGGCTCTTGCATCAAAGAAAATGGAACCCAAATTACATGATGTGCTAAATGCAGCTGTGACAGTTGTGAGTTTTATAAAGTCCTGGCCTTTAAATTCATGTCTTTTTGCAAAGCTGTGTTTAGAAATGGGTGCAGTACATGACAAATTATTGTTTCATGTGGAAGTGTATTGACTATCTCATGGTAGAGTGTTGGAAAGAGTTTTTGAGCTTTGTAAAGAGCTGCTGGGTTTTCTTTCTGTGCACAATCCCAAGATCTCTGCAAACTTTTCTGACCCAATATGGATCACGAAGCTTGAATACTTTGCAGACATTTTTAAATTGTTGAATGCGCTGAACCTGTCCACACAAGGGGGGCGATGCAACCATACTTGAAGTGGTGACAAGATGGCAGCATTTCAGAAGAAAGTAGAGATTTGGAAAACTAGACTGAGCAGTAGAACGTCAGATATGTTTCCACTATTGGCAGAATTTCTGGATACTAACAGCATGACAATTGACTGTGTGAGAAACAGGATCCTTGCTCACCTTTCAACTTTGACAAAGTACCTTAGTGTTTACTGTAAATATATCAGCATGGAGGAATGTGATTGTTGTTCAGGAGCCGTTCTCAACTTTTGCTATCATCTTGCTGTTTGAGTGGAAAAGCAGAACAGGAGCTGCTCGAACTATCCTGTGACCACACACTGTAAATGAAGTTTCAGGAACAGACACCTTGCCAGTTTTAGCCAATAGTTGCTGCAGAGTACCCAGTTTTAGCTACAGAAACTATGAAAATGTTGCTATCTTTCCCAGGACAGCTATGACATGACAGCTATGAAGACAAAGTTCAGGTCCTGACTGGAAGTGGAAAATGATTTACGCGTTTGCATGTCAACCATCACACCAAGGATAGATAGACTCTGCAATAAGAAGCAGGCACACCCATCTCATTGATATCTGTGACTACTCATACTGTTTTTTCTTAAAGCATTATTAACGGCATGTGTTTACATGAAATACACATATACTTTTGTGAATCAATTTCTCAGCTGGGGGTCCATGATCAACATAGAATTTGAAAAGAGGTCCATCAACAAACAAAGTTTGAGAACCTCTGATCTAGTACACACTATTACTAGACTACAATTTTAGGAACAGATGGGAAATTTAGGGAGGCAGAATGTAATTATCCAAATTGGAATTTCACCAGAACACCAGGGCTAACATCCCTATTCTTATGAAAAGAGCAGTGGAATCTCTGATGGCCACAAGTGGTGAAAATATTGGTTTTAGTCAGCTTCTGTTAGCAGAGTGCTCTCCAATATCCTCCTAGGGCATTGGTTTAATACTGACTTAGAGGGAAGAGTGCCACCTATTGAATCCCCAACAGAGCAGGGATATTATGGCAAAAATCTGTTCAGTATCATTATTTCAAAGATATCCATTAGAATTCACAACCTTTTCCATTCATTTTGCTTAAATATTCATATAAGTGTTGTTTTCCAGACTGTTCACAAAAAGCTAAAGTCTCATAAATATTCTGCAAAAATACGTTTGCACACAAGTTCACACCAGACTTGTGATTTGCCTCTTCCAATTGATAAGAATTTCAGCCATCCAAACAAGGAGCAGAAACAATAATCATACACCCTTCCAGATTTCTGGGTTTTAGTATGAAGTTTGAGAACAGTTCATTGCTATAAACTGGATTGATGTCCAACATTAAAAAATCTCCTAAATCCCCCACAACACTCAAATCTGAGATTCTTCCACTATCTCCATCCATTCACTTTGTTCTTTCCTAGACTAGAAAAAGGTCAATGAAAGTTGAAGCTCTGCTGGACCAGCCAGGGAAGCAAGTTCCAAAGCTAAGGATCCCCTCACTGGAAATGCTCTTCCTCCAGCCCCTTTTCATTCAAACCAAAGAGTTATTAGCTTGAGTACCTTATCTGATCACAACTGATGCAGTATCACACAGGAACAAAGGTGGACTTGGATGTACTTTACATCACTTGCCTTTAGGGCTTGATCCTGCAGCCACTGAGGCCTACAGAAACACTTCTATTGACTTTAATAGATGGAGGATCAATCTCATACTGCTTTAAAAGTTAGAGTTAATTGTAAGTTACATTTAGAAATGTAGTGCCAGTGCTTTTTTTCAAGAAACACCACTTACCAAGTGGGCAGCTCGGTTCTGCACCAGATGAAGTTTGAGTGGTTTTAAGATGCAGCCCCATGTAGAGCCTATTACAGTAATCCAATCTTGATGAATGAAATCCATGCTCTCCTGGAGCTTTCCATTAATTTCCTGCCCTGAAAATATTTAAATACAATGAAAAAAATAGAGTATTAAACAAATTTCCTTTGGGGCTTTCAAAATGCATTGAAATAGGAAAGTCATGAGTGCATGCTAGGGCCCTTATGTTTTAAATAAGTGGTACAGTCTCTAAACATAAGTAGCACAACACCAATTAGATTTAACAAAGTTATTCCATAATACCCAACATTCTGAGTGCTTTGCTTTCCTCAACGGCAGGCTACTTTCTTCCTTACAATCAGCATGTATGGATGTCATGCTGCTCTGCACCCTCTACACCACTTCTGTGCTTTACACATGAAAGGCCAACACAATTCTTACTTTCTGGAAATTCATCTGAAGTAACTGGGCAATTACATGGAGTATTCTATATATAACAAAGTAAATCCTGTTACCAACTCTGTGTTCAGAAATTACCAAGCTTTATTTTAATGAACTCCAGATGCATTATATCATACTGGGTTTTTTATTTCAGGAAAATAAAAATGGAATAACAATGCGCTAGGGAGGTAGCATGATGATTTTACTATTCTTCAAGACTGCAGTCTGTCAACCCTACCCCACCCCACCCCAATTACAAGTGGTCAGAGATGAGCTACAAGCTTTAGAAAAGCATAAGAGATCTCACCTAATGTTTACCCTTTGGAGAAAGGGGAACCCAGAGAAAGACACATTGTGTTTTACTGATCTTTTTCCACTGATAATGGTTGACATTTCAGTATGCACATGGGGCCAAGTTTTGCCCTCATGCAACTCCACTGAAATCAATATCCTGTAATGCAGGATTTGTGATAGAGTTGTTTACTTGACTTTTATAGGGCTGTTTTAAGTAATCCCAATAAATCCCATTTTAAACCTCAGTCAGGGAGTAAAAGGAGAGGCAGATGAACTAAAAAGAAACTAACTTCCCGTTTAATTATGTGAAATCCCACTAAGTCATATGGAGTGACTAGAGTTTGATAAATTGTTTTGATACATCCAAAATAAGTACAATCTTGTAACAAACCTAAAATTTTTTTTTCTCTCTCTCTATACACACACACACACAGAGACAAACATCTTTATTCAGGCAAAATTCTCATGAATGTCCTGACCCACAAACTGTAAAGGTTCTTATGAATTAATGAGATTGTTAATGTGCCTTAATCTTTTAATGTAATACATAGACAAATTTTAAGATTATTATAATTATATAATACCCAGACAGTGCACAAAAGTACATCAGTCGATTTAAATAGCAGATAGAAAGCTCAGAGATGAGCTCTCATTCTGCTATTTACAATGCATGGGTAGACCTTTGTGCCCCTACGGAGTACTACTTATGTTGCTAGGTCTCAGCGTTGGTGCAGGGGTCTGCTCACATTGTAAGTTGCAGGCTCAGGACCGTGATCCCTGATGTGAAGAGCTTACAGTCAGATTTTAGATGTGATGCAGAGAGTAAGAATAACAAACAGCTGAGTCTTGGAATATGCACATCTTGATGCTTCCATGACATTTATAATAAAATATACATATATTTTAATACATTAACTCTTCTTCTAGGTGACATGGAAGAAGCAGGGTTTTAGGAAAGACTTATTTAGACACCTGTCTGTAACCTGACTACTTTATACTTCTAATATACCATTGGTGCTGCTGTTATTCATGGAGTTTTATAAACATATATTCTGGGATTATTTCCCTAAGTAAACACAACATTTGAAAAATAGCCTAGAAAAAACACCTGGCTGTATTAAAGGAATATTAGCATAATCAGAACTGGAGGTAGGTGAATACTGCAAAAAATTTTCCACTAATACCAGTGCAGCTTTTAAAATGTGTTCTCTTTGGCTATGCTCTAGGTCACGTTGTGTTTGCTACCATAAATTTGCTAACAAACAATTTTACTGGGAAAAATGTTCACTGAAACGTACCATTTGTATTGTACATATTCCTACTGGACACTTGATTCTAAAAGTTATGCTTCTGATCCCTGACTGGATGAGCATAACTTGTGGCCAATCAAAACAGCTTGAATTATATCAGATACTCACAAAAATATGTGCAAAAATAAACTATAAAACAATTTGGAGTCATTACTCAATGAATATATTTTAAATGAAGAAAACCACAGTCTGATTCTGAACAACTCGCAAACAGAAGATGTGATATACATTAAAGCATTAGTTACAAGTTATTCACCCACATATGAGTGATGATTATACACACATGGAGTTACCGTAAGATATTCATTGTCTGAGAAACACCCATACAACTCCACACCCCATCCGCTCCCTGACAAAAACCATACTTTATCTCAAACAGAGTTTTTACCCCCACAAGGGAGAAGTGACAGATACTTCATGAAGTCCATTAGAGAGTTCATTATTATTATTGATTTATGTGAAAGGTGCCTCAGATACTTCAGTGATGGGTAGCTCTATAACACCGTAAGATAGATACTCCAATCACCTGGATTAATATGAATATAATGAACCAGATTCCTATGGAGACGTCCAAGGCTGAGAAAGCTATCCACTTAGAGACAACTGCTGTCACACCCCTGGGGGAGGATGACATGGCTTTGTCACAGGGAGGACACTGACTGCTGGTTACTTCTGGTCACAGGCAGTGCTCTACCCCTACTCCCAACCCACTGCCCTCAGTGAGGAAGAACTGTTATGCTGCCCTGGCAACAACTGATAAGGAATAACCCCCAAAGGTGGAGGAGGATAAGCCATGAACCTCCGAGGCTGGGAGAATTGCAGCCACCATTCCCAGGAGGAAACGTAGGATCGTGGTGGTTGGTGACTGTCTTCTGAGGGGGACAGAGGCACCCCCCTGTCGGCCTGACATGGCATCCCAGGAGATGTGATGCCTGCCAGGACCCATCTCCAAGACGTTATGGAGGGATTGTCGAGGCTCTAACTACTACCCCATTCTACTCATCCATGTAGGGGCCCAAGCAGAGACAGATGCATCCTAGAGATGAATGGCTGGCTGCGAGGATGGTGTTGCTAAGAGGGCTTCGGCTTCCTTGAGCACATGATGCAGTTCCGGGAAGAAGGACTACTAAGCACAGATGGAGTCCACCTATCAAGAAAGGGGAAGAGCATATTTGGATACAGACTAGCTAACGAGGAGGGCTTTAAACTAGGTTTGATGGGGGCAGAAGACAAAAGCTCACAGATAAGTCAAAAACATGGAGACCTGGGAGAAGGGTTGGAATCTGGGCCATTATAGCAGGGATAGCGGAGACACAAGAGAGAACACAGTGGGGAAATGATATCAGTATCTTATATGTCTGTATATTGATGCGAGAAGCATGGGGAATAAGCAGGAAGAACTAGAAAGGCTAGTCAATAAACACAACTGTGATATTTGGCATCACAGAGACTTAGTAGGATAATACAGATGACTGGAATGTTGGTATAGAGGAGTACAGCTTGCTCAGGAAGGACAGGCAGGAGAAAAAGGGAAGATGTGTTACTTTATATATCAAAAATATATATATACTTGGACTGAGGTTGAGATGAAGGTAGGAGACAGACTTGTTGAAAGTCTCTGGGTAAGGATAAAAGGGGTAAAAAAGAAGGGTGATGTCATGGTAGGGGTCTACTACAGACCATCTAACCACGAAGAAGAGGTGGATGAGGCTTTTTATAAACAACTAACAAAATTATTCAAAGCACAGGACTTGGTGGTGATGGGAGACTTCAACTACTCAGACATCTGTTGGGAAAATAATACAGCAGGGCACAGATTATCCAACAAATTCTTGGAGTGTTTTGGAGGTATTTTTTTTATTTCAGAAAGTGGAGAAAGCTACTATGGGAGAGGTTGTTCTAGATTTGATTCTGATAAATAGGGAACAACAGATTGAGAATTTGAAAGTGGAAGGCAGCTTGGCTGAAAGTGATTATGAAATGGTAGAGATATGATTCTAAGGAATGGTAGGAGGGAAAACAGCACAATAAAGAAAATGGATTTCAAGAAAGCAGACTTTAGCAAACTAAGGGAGTAGGTAGGTAAGAGACCTTGGGAAGAAAGTCTAAGGGGAAAAACAGTTCATGAGAGTTGGCAGTGTTTCAAAGAGACATTATTAAGGGCACAAGAGCAAACTATTCCACTGCATAGGAAAGATAGGAAGTATGACAAGAGACCACCTGAGCTTAACTGGAGATTTTAGATGATCTGAAACTCAAAAAAGAGCCCTACAAAAAGTGTAAACTAGGTCAAATTACTAAGGATGATAATAAACAAACACCACAAACATGTAGGGACAAAATTACAAAGGCCAAGGCACAAAACGAGATTAAACTAGCTAGAGACATAAAGGGTAACAAGAAAACATTCTACAAATACATTAGAACCAAGAGGATGACCAAGGACAGGGTAGGCCCGTTACTCAATGACGGGGGGGAAATAACAACAGGAAATATGGAAATGGCAGAAGTGTTAAATGACTCTTTTGTTTCAGTTTTCGCCAGAAATGTTAGTAGTGATTGGAGGTCTAACATAGTGAATGGTAGTTAAAATGAGGTAGGGTTAGAGGCTAAAATAGGAAAAGAACAAATTAAAAATGATTTAGACAAGTTAGATGTCTTCAAGTCACCAGAGCCTGATGAAATACATCCTAGAATACTCAAGGAGCTGACTGAGGAGATATCTGAGCCTTTAGTGATTTATTTTTGAAAAGTCATGGAAAATGGGAGAAATTCCAGAGACTGGAAAAGGGCAAATATAGTGCCAATCTATAAAAGGGAAATAAGGACAACCTTGGGAATTACAGACCAGCCATCTTAACTTCAGTACTCAAAAAGATTATGGAAAAGCTTCCTAACACTCAGGGTGGTTAAATACTGGAATAAATTACCAAGAGAGTTGTGGAATCTCCATCATTAGAGATCTTTAAAGAGCAGGTTAGACAAACACCTGTCAGGGATGGTCTAGATAGGGGTCTTGAGTGCAGGGGACTGGACTAGATGACCTCTCGAGGTCCCTTCCAGTCCTGTGATTCTATGATTCTATGAAAGCCCAGTCATTGTCAATATGATTCTTTCCATTGACTTCAGTGTGCTATGAATCAGGCTCTATGCTAGCAAAACACTGACATAAAAATTGGGAACCTTAAACAAAATCAACCCTAAGGAATGGATTATGGGTAACATTTTAGAAAGTGCCTAAGTCACTTTTGGAAATGGAACTTAGATATTCAAGACCCTAAGTGTCACAAAAAAGTCAAATGGGACTCAGGTTCCTAAGATTTTGAAAAATTGGACTTTGATTCCAAAGTAGTTAGGGGCTTTTGAAAATTTTACCCTACATTACCAGCTGAAATAGTATCGTACAACACTAGTATATAGACTGTATTATACAATGTTTCCCTTTATTGTTCTCATCATCTTAGTCTTAAGATTTAGGGCCAGATCCTTAGTAAATGAATTTTGACACAACTGTATTGAAGCCAATATAGCCACATTGATTTATACCAACTGAAGATCAGTCATTGTTTTTTAAGTATATTTTTACTGGTGACTTTAAATAAACCTATCTATGTTAATTAACATGTATGCATGAGATGTGTCAAAAGATTTATGTACATTTAATACATAATGATGGTGTACCTATTTCATGTCATAAAGGGTTCCTTCCTTCAAAATATCTGGTGCCAGTCACTGTCAGATAAGACACCAAACTTAATGGACCATTGGCTGATCCAGTATGGGTGTTCCCTCCTAAGCACTCTGAAAATATAGCTTTTGTTGTCTCATTAGGTTCCTGCCACCTATCTACTTTATTTTGGTCTCCAAGAACAATCCATAGCCATTTTAAATGTTAGATTACCAAAGTCACTGATCTCTGACAACAAAATATTAGATATTAAATAGAAATACTAAATAGGCAAGAAAACTCCTTTAATACAGGTGGGTTTGTTCTCTCTTAAATGTTTTAATTGTATGAAGTGGGGTGGAGTGAGAGAGAGAGAACTAATGATGTCAATGAACTAAGTATAATATAAAAACATATTCATCATTACATTAAAATAATATTTTAAATTTGTTCACTGCATTGTGTTGTAAGACAACTCCTAGGAAGAACCATAGAGAAGAGCAAAGAGAATGGCAGCTGCCCTCATTTAGTAGCCATACCTCTACTGTGCAAGTCACAGGGGAAAGTAATTAAATTTAATACAAACCACCCTTGGTTTGAGGCTGTCCTCATTTTAAAACAGCAAGGGCAAGTAATTCAATGTGCAGTTCATCTTCAATTATCCAAATTATTTGTTGTCCCCCATGATAATTAGATAAAAGTGCTTGTACTGTGTTAGAAGTAACAACTTTTAAGAGAAAAATATAGAATATTTTATAGAATATATAGACAAAAGCAGCAGAAAGACTAACAGATCAGAGAAGTTTCGATGCTCAACATTGCTGCATTCTGCAGCAAGATATAATGAGTGGTACATTATAGTATAATATGTTCAAATTTGAAAATGAGAACATGGGTAAAATTGATGTTCTGATCAAATATTTGTGGATCATTGCTGTTGTCAGAGCAGCAACATATTGGGATACGAAACATTCTAGCTGTTACTATTTCATCCTGAATATGGGAAAGATACCTTTAGGTCCATTTGTTTGGTAAGAATGCATCAGAGTATCATGCACATGGTGAGCTGAAATAACCATGCAACATCACCCAGTGGACAAGAAAGACATAGCACCAGCAGATCTGCATTCCTTGTGTCAGAATGCTGTTCTTGCCTTTTGAGCATAAAGCAGAGCTATAGGCTTGTGTCCACCATCCTACTTCAACACTAAAAAGTGTCTTTCAGATCTTTTTTCTTTGCTTTGGCTGTGACCTGTTGTTCTTATGACCCAGATATGACATACAAATTTGATGGAGAGCTCCAAAGCTATTAGTATTTTCTATAGTGACCACTCAGGAGCTCACTAGAAGCATATCTGCTCTCCTGAATGCAAGATTCCTCCCCTGCAACTCAGCCTTGCCTGATTTTCAAACTAACTGCTAAAATAAATACCACATCCATAAATTATTCTTTATCAAGGAACAAACAAGAATTAGCTCAGATTATGTGTCAAAGATCTCCCCCCCCAAAAGAGAGAGAGAGAGAGAGAGAGAGAGAGAGAGAGAGAGAGAGAGAGAGAGAGAACAGATGGCTCATCTCAAATTCTGGGAAAAAATGTATTTGTCTAGAATGGGAGTAGTTACCCATAGTAGACAATTACCCATGTTATTTCAAACTATTATTTCAAACACTGATCTTGCATAACATGGTCAACTTAAGTAGAGGGCTTTGAGAGTGGACTTCATTGTACAACAAAGAGTTCAGACAGAGTAAATCCACAAGTAAATAGTTTGACTGAGAATTCTTTCAGAAATATGGCTAGGAATGATTGTTGAGGTATTGGCATCTTGGAATACAAAAATATCATACACCCTGGGAAGGACTTGGCTTACCAGGTGACTTAACTCTAAATTACCTTGTTTAAAACAAATGCGTATATAAAAGACACATAAGACTAGACATTCATGATCAAATAAAAACAAATAGACAAATCCAAAAGGTGCATTATGCCAGACCTGCAAGAGTGCATTCAAATGGTTACCCGCATGGCCCCACAGTATGCCAACATTTTTATGGCTGACTTAGAACAACGCTTCCTCAGCTCTCATCCCCTAATGCCCCTACTCTACTTGCGCTACATTGATGACATCTTCATCATCGGGACCCAGGGAAAAGAAGCCCGTGAGGAATTCCACCATGATTTCAACAATTTCCATCCCACCATCAACCTCAGCCTGGACCTGTCCACACAAGAGATCCACTTCCTGGACACTACGGTGCTAATAAGCGATGGTCACATAAACACCACCCTATACTGGAAACCTACTGGCCACTATGCCTACCTAATGCCTCCAGCTTTCATCCAGACCACACCACACGATCTATTGTCTACAGCCAAGCTCTACGATACAACCACATTTGCTCCAATCCCTCAGACTGAGACAAACACCTACAAGATCTCTATCAAGCGTTCTTACAACTACAATACCCACCTGCTGAAGTGAAGAAACAGATTGACAGAGCCAGAAGAGTATCCAGACGTTACCTGCTACAGGACAGGCCCAACAAAGAAAATAACAGAACGCCACTAGCCATCACCTTTAGCCCCCAACTAAAACCTCTCCAGCACATCATCAAGGATCTACAACCTATCCTGAAGGACGACCCATCACTCTCACAGATCTTGGGAGACAGGCCAGTCCTTGCTTACAGACAGCCCCCAACATGAAGCAAATACTCAACAGCAACCACACACCACACAACAGAACCACTAACCCAGGAACCTATCCTTGCAACAAAGCCCGTTGCCAACTGTGTCCACATATCTATTCAGGGGACACCATCATAGGGCCTAATCACATCAGCCACATTATCAGAGGCTCATTCACCTGCACATCTACCAATGTAATATATGCCATCATGTGCCAGCAATGTCCCCCCCAACCATTGTTTCATGTTCTCTGTGTATATAAATCTCCCCACTGTATTTTCCACTGAATGCATCCGATGAAGTGAGCTATAGCTCACGAAAGCTTATGCTCAAATAAATTTGTTAGTCTCTAAGGTGCCACAAGCACTCCTTTTCTTTTTAAAGTTAACTATGTGACTCTGTTCATATACATAGAAATTTAGAAGGAAAATGGAAAGTAGTTACAAAGTATATATGCCACACGCATATACATATGAAATACTTACTGCTAATTTTTTCAAATGCATTAGACCAGTGGTTCTCAAACTAGGGCTGCTGCTTGTTCGGGAAAGCCCCTGGCGGGCTGGGCCAGTTTGTTTACCTGCCGCATTCACAGGTTCGGCCGATCACGGCTCCCACTGGCCGCAGTTCGCCGCTCCAGGCCAATGGGGGCTGTGGAAGCAGCGAGGGCTGAGGGATGTGCTGGCCACCCTTCCTGCAGCCCCCATTGGCTGGAGCGGTGAACCGCAGCCAGTGGGAGCCGCGATCGGCCGAACCTGCAGACACGGCAGGTAAACAAACTGGCCCGGCCCGCCAGGGGCTTTCCCTGAAGAAGCGGCGGCCCTAGTTTGAGAACCACTGCACTAGACAAGAGAAAATAAGAAAGACAGGACACAAAACTATGAGGACTATAGAAAAGGATACAAAGCAAAATGCATACATTCAAGTTCCTGGATGAATAAACAGTAAAAATAACCCAGCAGAAGAAAAAGCATCAAGTGGAAGAGTAACATGGAACCCACTGAAATACAGGTGCCATATAACTGTTGACTGGGTGTGAGTAAAACAACAGACCCACTAAGAGAGCTATGAAGTATGAATGAAACTTGCTTACAGGAAAGAAAAACTATATTGTTTTTCAAATGCTGTTATATGATTATATTAATTAGTATAGGGTGAAAGCTAGGTAATGAAAATCCAAGCTTTGGGTTGTGGATATTTTAATACTATAGACATCAAGCATCAATATCACATTAGAAAGCAAAAATATCAATGAAGTAGAACAGTTCACTTACCTTCTCATCACCCTACTCGCCAATTGAGACCTCAAGAAGGAAGAGACATCAAGACATCAAGATATACAGCGCCAGAAGAAAACTGAGAATTTTCACCTCAAATGATGATAAAATCGGTTGTGAGAGCTGGATATCTACTACTACATTAGGCAGAAAATTAGAAACCTTCAGAAATAAGTGCCTATGAAAGAACCTGGGCATTGGCTGGAAAGACTTTATCACCAATGAAGAGATCAGAGAAATCAACAACCAGCAGTTTGTCTCCATTAGAATCAGGAAGACATGTTTGGGGTATGTACTCCAAATGCCAGCACACAGACTCCCCCATGAAGTCATTAAGTGGAAACCAACTGGTGTGAGAAAATGAGGGTGCCCAAGAAAAACCTTAAGAAGATCCCATAGTAGGGAGATCATAATAGTTGATCTCAACACCACAGAGCAGACGTAAGCAGCAACAAATGACAGACAGGAGTGGAAGAGACTTGTTTCCTCACTGTGCATCAGTATTGGCACAGGAAGGATGTTACATAATAATATATCCAAATTTAGTAACTATAAGCATGAAAAAAATTGTTTCAAAAGCTATGTCACCAAATTTGTTTTTAAAAAACAGGGGATATATCATGATACATGGACTGGTTCTTGTTCTGCTGGAAGTAGTCTGGGAAGCATCAGAAACTCAGAAATTGCCTTTCATGGGAAATTTTGACATTTAAAAATTAGTTTTCATTTTGAATAGGAACAATACAACTATTTTCAAGATTTCCTACAAAATAATTTCTGAAAAAATTTGGGTTCATGATATTTCAGTCTGGAGTTTAATTTATTATATATTTTTTTCATTTTTACATTATTTGTATATACATGTCAATAATAGCAGTGTATATTAGGGCATAATATGACATGAGATAGAATATTTCAATTATAGTATTATGTCACTTTAAAAATCATAAGGCAGCTGCTACTACATAGTTATTGAAACACCTTATCTTCTTTTTTTAGATCAAAGCATCTCTCTGTGTTGTAACAAAACAGTTTGACACTTTGACAAACAGGAGTCACTTTAATCTAGAGAAGGAGAGGAGATGTCTCAAATGGGTCAGAGTAGCACCTGCCCTTATGATTTTTAAAATAAAATGAAAGTATTTTTTTTCAACTATACAATTATCATATTATGCAATGTCAGTAGTTACAGTGTATAATACTACGACTGACATCATGAAATAATTTAAATGAAACAATGAAAAAAAGTAAAATGAATTCTGAAATGAAATTCCAAAATTCTGAAACAAAAATACAAAATTTTCCAAAACATTTTTTTGGTTTTGAAATAAGTGAAAACGAATATGATTTCATGAAAAAAATATTTTTTTCCAAAACAGTTTTTTCTGACAAGAAACCATTTTGATAACAAACTTCCAATCAAGGGCTAAGCAGAATGCTCAGTGAATGTGTGTTACTAAGTATGCAATGATTTGAGGCAGAATTTTCCACTGCCTTATATCTTTATACTACAGTTGTCTTCCCACCTTATCTGACTTTATGCATCAACTATGTGCAGATCAAGTTAAAGATGGTGGTACAGTGTTATCATTCCATTTTATATCTATTTACACAAGTGTAAATGACTACAAAAGTAGCAAGGCAATGGAGAGTTGGGCCCATTGTACAGAGCACAAGTGGGCCGGGAATGGTTTCTGATATTCTGGTAACCAATTCAGAGAACAACCAGTCCATCTACCCCTTCCGTGGTCTCAACAGAAAGGAATTAGTACAAATGGCTCAAGAAATTTCAGACCATACGTTCAGTTAATTTTGTTAGCCTATCATATTATTGGTTCCTTTGTTAAGCAAATTTCTATTAACTTTTATATTAATCCTGTTTTAAATGATTGTTTTATTGTAAAGGAGACAAAGACACTCTACCTTGAGGACACAATTGCCCTGGACCCATTTTTGCAACATCATTGTCCTTTCTAATTGCTTCGCTTGCAAAGTTTTGGCTTCTGTTTCTTCTATCATGGAACTGCATCATGATCACTAAGACTGTTTAAATGAGTTTGCCTTGCTGCAGTACCCATATTCAGAGGTGAAAGTAAGCCGGTACGCCCTGGTATGGCGTACCGGCAAGAGCCAGTGCACCATACTGGGGCAGCCCGGCTTCCCCAGGGGGCAATTTAAAGGACCTGGGGCTCCCAGCAGTGGCTGGAGCCTCAGGCCCTTTAAATTGCCTCCAGAGCCCTGCTGCTGGAGCTGTGGGGTAGCGGCTGCGGGGCTCCGACGGCTATTTAAAGGGCCTGGGGCTCCCCTGCTTCTACCGCCCTGGCCCTTTAAATAGCCGCCAGAGCCCCGCCGCCACTACTCCAGGGTTCCGGGGGCTATTTAAAGTACCGGGGCAGTAGAAGCAGGGGAGCCGCAGGCCCCTTAAATAGCCCCCAGAGCCCTGGGGTAGCGGGGGCTCCAGGAGCTATTTTAAAGGGCCGGGGCTCCAGCTGCCTCTGCCGCCCCGGTCCTTTAAATAGCCGCTGGAGCCCCGCCGCTTCCCCAGGGCTCCGGCGGCTAATTAAAGGACCAGGGCAGTAGAAGCAGTGGAGCCCCAGGCCCTTTAAATAGCCCCGGGAGCGCTGGGCTGCTGCTGCTACCCCAGTGGGGGAGGGGGGCACTTACCTTACAGGGTAGGCTGGGGCTGGCTCTGACCCCCTCAGCCCCGTCCCTTCCAGGGGCCAGAGCTGGCCCCAGCGTACCGGAAAGTCAGTCAACTTACTTTCACCCCTGCCCATATTAGAACAAATTCATTGCAATAGAGATTTCAGCATCCTGTGCAGTGACTACCAGGACAAAGCAACACTCATGCTGCTTTAGTGGTGAACTCCTAAAATCTGGTAGCATGTACAAAGATTGATCTTTGTGATATGTTCCATGTTTTATGCAAGCTTCTGAGTCTCATTCTTAGAAATCCAAAGGTCCTTTTAATGAAAGATCTAGTTGGATTTGTTTTGTTTTAATGAGACACATTACACCCAAATCGGGTATTGCCATATGGTATCAACAAATGTCAACAGTGGGAATCCACTGTTACTTGAAAGATATTTAGCTATCAGTGCATCAATTAACCTTAATTAAATCAATATCATCTCTTTGGAACCCTAGCTTTGCCAATCAAGTACTCCCAGTTGGCTGGCCAAGTCTTTATCAATTGACTGATTGCTGACATCTCAGTGGTACTTGAATCATGAGCCAGGACGTAGTCAGCGATGCTGGAACAATTTGTATAGGAGGGGTGCTAACAGCCATTTAACCAAACTGTAAACCCTGTATATAATGGAAATTACTTCAAGCCATGGTGTGCGGCAACGGTGCTAGTTCGAGCACCTATGGATGTAGTTTGCTAACACATTGAGGAGTGTTGTTGTCAAGTATTGTATTATAGTACTGTTTTAATATGGCAATCAAAATATATATTTGATAGCATCTTTAAATGAGCCTGTATCCATAAATATTCCAACAGCACCACAGGATTTATTTGAAAGACAGTGGATAAAATTTTCAAAAATGCTCAAGTGACATAGCAACCTAAGTCCCATTTTCAAAACAGACATCCCATTGATGTAGGAACCTAAAGGCTAAATTTTCAGTGGGAATTAGGTGTCTCACTACCCCTTTCGAGCACTTAACTCCAACCTTTAGGTGCAAACAACATTCACAAAACTCCTGCCACATAACCCTGCAGGTGCCTACGTTTTCACTGGTGGGCATGTGCAAAGCCACCTAAGTCCTACCACCACCTACAGTTAACAAGCTACTCTGCACCTTGGCTTACATGTAGACACCGGTGGGATTCTCAAACTAGGCATTCCCCTGCCAAACTTGCTTGAGGGGCCTAACTTTCCCCATACAATGCATGGGGAACCAGCAGTGCCTAACTCAGCGAATTTCACTGGGCAGCAGGATATTGAGGAGTTAGTCGTTGCAATACTGAGCCTAAATGCTCTTTCTAACTCTAGCCCTAAGTGTTTAAGCAACTTTTGTAAACGGGATTCCAACTCTTATGTCATAGGCCGTTTTGAAAATTTTACCCACTGTCCTCCAATTGCCTTATGTCGCTCTGTAGCATGGAGCCATCTTAACATTAATACAATTATATATATTAAAATTATTTGAATAAAGATAATGCTCATCTGCAATGACCTGTTCTGAAATACTAATTAACTCACATTTTATAATATAAATGTCCACAGTTAGGATGAAAGCTTAAACATTTTTTTTTTTTTTGCAAAATACCGTTGGAGTTGGCCAAAAAAGCACTAGAGCACTAGGAATGCATTATTTTAATTTGGTTTTGCAGTCAAAGAACTTTAAAATGGCCAATTTGTTTTTAATGTGGTCCCATACTGGACCTCAGACACTAAGTTTTAGTGCAGAGCTCATCTCTGTGGCTAAATTAAGAAAATTCTTGAAACACTAGCATACCTTCCACTGCAGAATGACTAGCAAATATTACTATAATGACACATAACATACAGAGGTCTAACACTATCGACACAATTTAGTATTTGAGGAGGATAATGGGCAGAATGAGTGACTTCAGCTTTTATTAGTATTACATTTGTAGAAATGCTGTAGGAAGATATATGAATTACAAACACCATATGTTATATGTCATAAATTTCTTTACTGCAATAAAGTGGTAAAGGAGAAGAGATTCTTACTTCTTTTAAAAGTTTTCTAACTAAACTTAGCACTTGCGAAAGGTGAAGGACTGAGACCATGGAGACCAAGTTATTTCTTCCATCTATAGCCTATGCAGTGGCAGAATGAACTTCTTTCTCCTCTTGACCAATGTGCCATAGTCCTGACCTGTAGAGACAATCTCTAGGGAGGGATCAGAGGTCTCAGTGTACTGAGGCCACCAGTGAGATTATTAACTCATTTCAAGTGATCACATCACTAATTTATTTTACACAATAAAATTTCACGCACTAAAAGAGTCAGTCTCACCTACCAGCACAGGTATCTCAGGGAGCTTTGCAAGTTCTTAAGAGCCAGTCATAATAAAATAGGGGAAAAAACAGGTTCAGATATCAATTTAAAAATCAAAAAATAAGAGAACAATACCAGAGAATACTCAGACAGTCAATGACCTTTAGTCACTGCTAACCTAGGCTTGATTTGAACGCTCAAGTCTCAAATGTCTCTGTATTCCAATCTCAGCAGGCCCTAAACTGTCATGTAACCTGGCTCATTAGAGTCTAGAAGTTGGATACCCCTATCCCCTTAGTGGTCTCAGATTATGTAAAATATCCTTAGTTGACTTGAAATGGCTAAGAGACAGAAAACCGCTCTAGCATTTACTCTGTTTGAAGGGAGGCGAGCATGTCCCATGAGACAACAGGTAATTTATAGTTAAACATTTTCCTTTGATCTGTATATCATTTTTTCTATATCAAGTTAATTTGATTAAGTGCGCACAAAGGGGGAAAGCGAGGGAGGACATTTTTTTTCTTTAGGCAGCCAGCCAGGAAGCACAGTGGTAGAGACCTAATTTTTTTTTTGTATTGATTGAGCTACTACTGATACATATGACTGACTCAAAATTAAAGATGGGCTACATGGAGTCTGAAACATTTGAGCAGTCCAAGCAAGGGCGGGGGGGGGCAGATACCCACCACTGACAGGTTGGATGAGCATATAGGAGATATACAAATGCATTGAATGTCTCATTCTTTCTCTTCCTCTATTTATAAAGAAACAAATGTCTGTCTTTGCTCTTTCATTATCTCCTATATGCTCACCACTTTTATGCCATCTTGACTGCAATACATGGCAACATAAGGCATCTTGGTATGGATATAAAAGTAGCTACAGAACCAACTATCATCACTCCCCTCATTTCCGCTGATGTTCAGAGGTTATACAGACTTATGCCTGGTATCTCAGACTTATGCCTGGTATGATCATTACTCTCTATTGCACATCAGGATGCTCTCTATTTTAAAATCATCTTCATAAATGCCTTGAGAGCTTTTCTTCCAGTTTTGGTCTGGCTCCTATCAGACATTATAATTTGATAGACCCCCCAGGGCTTTAAGCTGAAATATCATTTTTCATAGAGCCAAAAATTCAAAGTGTGTGAATGCTGCTCCATCTTTAATTGACACCTGCATGAAAATAAAATGACGCCAAGATGGGAGTGTAACTAATTCTAACCTTGCTGAACCGTCGACTAAACATAATTTTGTCCTGAATGTCCTTGGTCTTTGAAGATTTTATGAAAGATTACAGATCAGAATGGCTTCCTCAAAATAGCCTCATCTTTTCCAGGAAACACATATGGTAGGATTACATGTGAAGTAGTGCTCCTGCTCCTGTTCTTTTAACTAGAGTTAATTAATTGCAAGTTAACTCAAGTTAGCTGACACTTTTGTAAATGCAAATTTAGACATATTCAAATATTTGTTTTAGGACACAAATGCTTGTGGTTTAACTTCAGGACTCAGCCTAGGATAAACAACAAACATCAGTGACCTGGTACACAAGTTTATGGAGAGTCTAGACTGGCATTTTACAATTGTGTGTTAACTCAAGTTAACTGACAATCAGTTAACTCTTGGTAAAACAGGAGCACAAATTCTCACCTAGACATACCCATAGTCATAGCCATACCTGAAGAAGAGCTCTGTGGGATCTCTCTTACCAACCAAAGTTGGTCCAATAAAATATATTACCTCACGCACCTGACAGTCTATAAAATAGTGTTTATGTACCCCCAAAATAGAAAAGTGCTCCATTTTGGTGTACCAGATAAAGGTATACTTCTACAGCTTTTTTACAAATACATACTGTATATATTTTAGCTGGAAAATTAAAATAGCCCCTTCAATGCCAAGCAAAAACTGCTACTGTTACTTTATGGAGAACTATGATTATCTGTTTAAAACCCTTACTACTGATGTATTATATGTTTTGCAGGGTGAATTTTAGTTACTGAGGTTATCTGTCAATTGCTATTCATTTGAATTCAAAGCAGCAATGGTTTAGTTATATTTGAGGGGGCACTTCATTATAACCCCATGTTTTTAGAGGTTTATAACGCTAAATAGATTATCTACTCATATAGTTATTCTGAGCTCAAAGATAACACTTTGGAACAGCCTGATATCATAGCATTTGACTGCTTATGATTTACAAGTGTGATAATATGTTGTTTTGCCTTTTTTTCAAAACACATTAATACGTTTGTCATTTCATGGTGCTCAGAGAACTCCAACACAGTTTATTTTTTTTGACATTCAACTTGCTATGATTTAGTTCCCAAAGAAAACAAGTGCCTCTGAAATGAATGGGAGACTTTGTTTAGCGATGGCAAGGTTATAAGAGTTTGAAATTTTTCACAGTGTGGCATGTTCTCTTCTGCTACATTAAAAAAATAATGCAGTGGGGAAAACACAAGGTATATCCAGGTGTAAAAACACAAAAGTTTTATATTTACAATATAGCAGAAGCACCACATACTTTTTAATTTTAATATGTGGGATGTGTAATGCATGTGAAGAGTACTGAATTGACAGCATTGGAGGGTGAAAAGCTCCATATATCCATAGGACAACTACAGCATGAGCAGCTTCCCCACACTGCCGCACCAACATACCTTAGCTCTGATCTGGATGGGTGACACAGGTATAATAAGACAGTACACTCTCCATGCCCATTAGAATACTTGGCCTCGCAGCTGAGACTGCTAATTACTGACCATGGTGGTGGTGGTTGGTGCAATATAAGCACTTGTCCATTTTTAAGTAGAGGTTTAAGTTTCACAGATTGCATGAAAGACAGCCCTCACTGTAACATATATACAGAGTCACAGTCTTTCAGGAAAACAGACAATTCTGTTGGGTAGGAAAGAATATGAGCCCCAAACTGAGTATACAGAATCCAAAAGAGATGACAGAACCAGAACCCTCATCTCCACACCCCAAACTCTGGAGATTTTAATATATGGATTCCAAGACCTTGATTTCAATTTGTTGATTAAGACCTACCTGGAATCCCAAGTCTGAATTCTGAAGCAGTTAGAAACTTGGAACTAAACACAGATTGACGTTTTGTGGCCTATAGTTATCTCTGGTTGAAAGGAAACAAATGAGTAATTGTGTTGTATCTCAGATATTACTATATCAGAAACATGAGGACAGTTCAATTGGCTACTTCCATGAAACATGAAGTGACTCTAAACACCCAAACATAGTTCTAGTAGCACTTCTGATCTCATTCACCCAAGGAGCAACTGCTTTATAAATCTAACTAGTTGATGCACAGATTTTACTAAAAAGGTGATTATACTGAATTGCAAAATTATGTTACTGAAGAACTGTGCATCATATGTACATTAATACATGCTGTCAAGGAAGAGATCCCTCTACTAAGTAACCCTATGTTTTCTCTTGAGTTGCATGAATGAGAGGACTGACGTGAAATTAAGTTTCTAAATTAAGTGGCCACAGAAAGCATTCTACCATGTTTCCCTAGCAGCAAAAACAAACAATATAAGGATCTGAGCCAGCTAAAATAATCCACCAAGACTCCTGTTCCTTTTTTACTCTGCAAAACATAAGACAATGTTGATTTTTATGGGGAAGCCCTCCATCCACTTTTCTTTTCTTCTGGCCACATCCATCTTATTTCTCTTCCAGAAGAATATTTGATTTTTTTTTTTAAACTCCATTGAGCCCACCTGCAATATTTAGCAATCAGGCTCTCATGTCAAATGAGCCCATCAAATATACTAATGTTGATGCAGAGACAGAGGGAAAGGACTAGATTAATAGTCCACTTTGAGTGGCCAAAGGAACAGAACTGTCAATCAAGAGAAAGAAATAAAGAACCCATGCATAGCCTGAAGAAATTAACCAAAATCGAATGCTGTGGAATTGTGCTATTATGAAAGCCATAGAGTTAATGTCTGAAAGTAGCAGAAAACGAAGTATGGATTTTGTTTGCTTGTTTGGTTGGGTTTTGCTGCACTTTACAGCATAATATGACACTTAGAAGCATGTTATGGCACTTAGAAGTGCAATGTAAGGATTCTTAAATATCTATGTTTTGCATAAAGCTATTGGCTGAAGCTGTGCTTTCTGGCATAACATGTCATTGTTTGATGACTTTCTAAAAATCATACTGTGATTGAACTATCAACACAACATATTTGTTAGTTTTATGCTCCACAAGCTACTTTGCAATGTGCAGTGGGATCATTACCATGAAGTTTTGTACTGTGACACTTTTGGCACAGTTATTTATTAGTATCATGGACTGGCTGGCTCTTTGAGGCAAGCTGGGCTCATCCTTGCCCATGATTTAGCAGCTATCCCACAGCTTCTGATGAGCTGGCAACATGAGGGCTAATTAGTGACCCCAGCTGGGTGTAATGGAGCTTAATTAAAAAGACTGATCCTAGCTGTGGTGCAGCAGGGGAGAGTACTACTTAAATAGGGCTGGGAACTCAAAAGAGGGAGGAAGACTCTGGAGAGAGAGTAACAAAGGGATTGTTTCTCTGGGAAGAGTTTGTGGAAGTCAGGCTGAGTCACCCACCGGTAGGAGAGCAGACTCCTGTGGTGGAGCCCTGAGATAGGGTGTACAGGGAGATCAGAGGTAAACTGCTGGAGTCTCCAGCAAAGGGAAGTGGTGGGGGGGAATCCTGCTGGGGAAGAACCAGTTCAAGAGAATTTTTGCAGGAGAAAGATAGGAAGCAGAGTTTTTCAGTCAAGCCTGAGAGGGTCGGAAGAGCTATAAGTCTTCTTTATAGTTTGTAAATTTTAAGTTGGACCTTTAGATACGTTGGAAAGGGAGCAAACTGTTATGTGCCTTGTCCAGAAGACCAGGCCAAGAAAACCTGATTGGGAGTCAGGAGAAGATGCTGGCTGGGACTGGCCATTGCAGGGCCAAGGAAAAGGCCACCAGGGAGGATACAAGAGGTGAAGTCCCTTGCAATGCTGCATCTAGGCATGAGGGGATGTCCTACGGCAAAGATGCATTCTTAATGATGAGATCTGAACTTCTGATTTGCTTTGTACACCATCATATTTACAGCCTTTGTAATATACTGTGATTTAATTGGATCCTCTAACATTAGATAAGAAAGCTTTGATTCCAATAATTAAAGATTTTTCACTTGCTGGCATGTAGTGAGATTCTTTACAAGGTGCTCGCTTATTTGTTTCCTTTGTACTGAAAGGATATGTACATATATAAATAGGTTTTCATAAAACAAGAGCACTGAGCAATATGTTTTAGGAAACAAAAGAAGAACCTGCTGGCTTTTCCCTGCACCCATTGCAAAGTATTAACATGCTTCTTAAATTGCAGCCAGAAAAAGATGGGCCACTGAGATTGTCAGCCTCACCATTTGTGATCGCAGAAGAGTTACTCCAATTTGCGGCACAGACAAGGGTGTGGAGATAAGGTCTGTAGGCTCAGATTCAGGAAAGCTTTCTTATTTAGGGCAGGACTTAAGTAAACATGTGCTCTTTGAAGTCAAGAGGATTTAAGCTCAAGCACATGCTTAAAGTTAAGCATAAGTCAGTGCTTTGTTGACTGTGGCCTTAATGTACCAAAAACAGAGTGGAGGGAGAGAAGAGGTCATGCTGAGGAACTCTTCCATGCAGTTAAATCTACCATAGAGATTTATTTCTGTTGGGTTATGAGCTATTATGGCAGGACACAAATCCTGTTGCATTGGCTGGCCTCCCAGAGAGCCATGATCTGTACCTTTCCAGCCACTTCATGGTCCAAAAGTACTTTCTTCTGATACTTTCTTCTGAACATAATTTCCTTCCCATCTATCTCTGAACAACAACTTCTTTATAGTCCCATTTAGTGATCTAAACTTCATCAATGAAATAAAAGTGAACTCTTGTTTGGACTAGCCAGTAGATATAGGCACAGAATCGTATTTAATGCACTTTGCAAGCAAGGTAGGTTGTGATTAAAAAGGTTTTCAACTTTTTTCCTTTTTTCAAAAGCACGTTTTGATTATTAATTTCCCTTCTGATCTTAGTAGTTGAAAGCTTTTAATTTTACAGGAACATTTTCCCCACAACATTCAGTCCCTGGAACTCCAGATTCTCCTCTCCCTTGTGAGAATCTTGGAGAAATATAAATTAAAATTAGTTTCAGTGCATTGAATTAATTATTCCATTTATTGCTTATTATCTTGCTTTGTGGCTTTACGTGCCTCTGAACTGTAGATGGGATTAGAAAGGAAGAAGAGTGCATCAACTAATTAAACTTAGGCCTCCAGAAGAGACAAAAAGGCTTGAAAGCCTGGGAAGGAAGTATAGTAAAAACTTTTTGAAAAAACAAGTTTCAGAGCATATAGCATCATGGAATATATATTTAGTTTATGTATGGCAATTACTCAGCAAAAAAGTGCAAGTGTTAGCAGCAAATCTTATGTTTTTAAGGACTTCTAGAGATTAAAAATGTTAAGAGAAGCAATCACATGTAGCTGAAACCAAATCATTAGTAAATCATTTCACTACCTCTTTTCCACAGTGTGCACAGAACATGCCCTCAGTCCACAGAGCGTGAATCAGTACAACCAGAAAGCAACAGCATTTGTCAGTCACTGAGGGGAAAGATGAGGGACCAGTGGGAGGAGCTATTAAAATGTATGGGGGATAGAAGGTTAAGATTGATGGCTTTGGCCACAGTGCCAATAAAATGAGTGTTAGAGTTGGCATTTAATAGGATGTGGATGAACATTACTCTTTACGTGTATTTACAAACTTAAAAACCAGACAATTTAACTAGAGATTGGGGGTGGGGAGGATACAGTCACCCCTGGCATAATTCTGCCAATGCAAATAGAATTGACCCAGGATGAATTTGACCAAAACTGTTTAAAGACCTGATTTATGGAAAGTGACACTGGCTTAAACTCCCATTTTTATTTTTCATATTAGCTGAGGCTAAAATGCAGACTTGAGCTATTGAGTTTGCAGATTATTAACACTTGCAAATATACTAGTTTGTTAAAAAAAATATTTAATTTTTGCAATGATCGGGGGGGGGGGGTCATTAAATAACAAACCAGTGAATGAAAAAGGAATAAAACCTTAATAAAACAAACCAGAGATCATTGCTGGTGAACTGCAACACACAGCCATGCTGTGTTCCCAACACCCACCTCCAGGGCACAGCTCCAAATTCCTATGTTAATAATATTGTGCCTTAGGAGGGACCATCTCTAAATTATAATCTTCTACAAACATAGCTCTACATCTTCCCTTTTTCTAGGTGTCAACAACCAAGAAAGGAGAGGTTACTAGCATATCACTCTTGAGTGAGTCTTTACCACTCACTTTCCTCAAATATTCCTTTTCCAGGCAGGTTAGCAAGTCTGAGTCTTTCGGGAAGTTTAATCTCCCATTCTGATCCTCTCCGTATCAGCCTTTTGTTAGGGTCTGAGTATTTCTCTTGTTCCTTGATAGCTTCTCCTTTGTGTGTTTTAAACAATCAGTCAGATCAGATGGGAAATGCCAGAGTCCACATCACCTGTCAATTTGTTGGAACTTTCTGGGGTTACTTATAAATCCCTTTGATTACATCAACATGTGTCCCCCTGGTCTGTCTGGATTACATAAAACTTTGGATGCAGTTGTTCTCTAATGGTACCCCTTTGGTCCAAGTATTAGACATGTGATTCCTCAGGCACACTCTATTACCTGGGTTAAGAGATGGGAGATCATGGGCCCTTTTGTCAAAATAACATTTCTGCTTCCACTTCTGATTTCCTTCCATCTTCCATATGGTTTCATTGTTATGAGATTTCAGTAATTGGTAAATTAGACCTGAGCCTTCTTCCCATTAACAGCTGAGCTGGAGAAAAGCCATTCTCCAGGGCTGCACTTCAGTAAACCAGTAACGCTTTATACAAATCATCCCCACGGTCAAAAGTCGTCATCTTAAGGTTCTTTACTGTCCGTATAGACCTTTCCACAAGTCCATTTGATTGGAGGTAATTTGGACTTGATGATTTGTGATGAAAATGCCAATCTGTGGCAAATTGCCTAAAATCTGCACTGGAAAATTGCAGCCCATTATCACTAACAACTTCATCTGGAATTCCATGTCTGAAGAAGATTCCCTTCATGCCATCTGCCACTGACTTACTATTGGTACTATGAGTGTGCAAGTTTCTGGATACAGAGAATAATAATCTGTGACTACTAAATAATTATTTGATTGCTAGGTAAATAAGTCAATGCCTGCCTTTGTGGAACTGGATGAGGTCTCAGTGGCTCTACCTGTTGGCATGTCTGGTATTTCAAGCATGAAAAGCAGTTTCCTACCACATTACTAATGTCATGCTTGAGCCACAGCCAATACGGCACACCTCGTTGTTTGCACTTCTCAATTCCTAAATGACCCTTGTGGCTCTTCTGTAGCATTTTTTTCCAGAGGCTTATTGGAATTACCTTACTGGCCTTGAAAAGCACCACAACTTCATGTCTGAAGTTCCAATAGTCTTATACTTGGATAGCAACTTCTTGTTTCTTCAGGCCACCCTTTAATTATCACTTCTTTAAAGATTCCCAATTATTCAACTTTGTTTCCTCTCTCATTTGTTGCAGTTCCTGTTAGCTGTGGCAATTGATTTTACAATCTAATCTACATGGGCTTGCATCTCCATCCCTAAAGTCGTCTTTGATTTCATTGGAGCCACTGCTCTGAAAAGTGCATCTGCAGTGACCATGAATTTACTGGGTGTGTTGTAGGTCACAACCAAATCATACTTTTGAAGCATTATCATTTAGCAGTTTGCTAAATCAGGGATCGGGAACCTTTGGCATGCGGCACGCCAGGGTAAGCCCCCTGGTGGGCCGGGCCGGTTTGTTTACCTGCCGCATCCGCAAGTTTGGCCAATTGCAGCTCCCACTGGCCGTGGTTCGCCGCTCCAGGCCAATGGGGGCTGTGGGAAGGGTACAGGCCAAGGGATGTAGGCCGATCCCTGTGCTAAATAATACTATCAGAGGTCTGTTTCAACTTCCACTGTACTATCATAAATACACTGATAGAATCTCTCACAGGTAAACAATATTCATAAAAATGCCTTCTTGATCTGTGCATATCTGGTTTCTGCCTCAGTCAGTGATTTGGATGCATATGCAACTAGTTGCCAACAATCCTCATTCTTCTGTAAAATCACTGCACGTAACCCAGACTGTGAAGTATTCGCTGAAATCTTAATAGGCCTTCCTGGTGCATAAAACTTCAACACTGGTTCTTGTATTAATAGTTTTCAACCTTCCCATGATTTCTCCTATTCTGCACCCCAATACCATTCATTTATATTCTCTAGGAGTTTTCTCAAAGCTGCTGCTTTAGTAATTTAGGTGTGAATTTTCCAAGATTATTAACCATTCCCAGGAACTGTTAAACATCTTTCTTTGATTAGAAACATAGCATCATTTCAGTGGCTGAAATCTTTATTGGAAATAAGGTCCCCAACAAAAAAGTGAGTTCTGTAACCCCTAAAACATGTTTATCTCTATTTAATTTGAGATTTGCAGCTCTAGCTGCATCTAGGACATCCCAAAATCTATGATCATGCTCACCTTTTGTTGAGCCCCTGATGATGATGATGTCATCCATTGAGATGTGAACACCATTAATATGTTCATAGGCCATCTGTATGGTTTTATGGTACACTTCTGGGGCTGAAGCTATGGCCAAGGGTAAGCTAAGAATTTATATATTCCAAACTGGATATTAAATGTGCATAGCACTGACCTTCCTTTGGCTAATTTTAGCTGCCAAAAACCTGAGGATGCGTCCGAATTACTGAAATTAGTATTTGCAAATTGAGCCATAATCTCTTCTCTGGTTGGTAGTTTGAAATGTTCTCTTTTTATAGCCTCCTTAATGTTTATGGGCTCTAAGCATATGCATAGCTGGCCAGTACTTTTCTCCACAATGACAAGGGAACACACCCATTCTGTCAGCGTCTCAATTTTTTTTTGTATGTATTGCATTGCTTGCAAGCTCAGCGTTGAGGTTATCATGGAGTGCAACTGGCAACTTTCTACATGGATGGATAACTGAAGGGACCTGCTTTTTTATCTGGATTTTATGTTCACCTTGCAAGCAAGTCAACCCTTGAAATAGGTCCTGATATTCCTGAAAGAGGGCCTCATGGCCAGGTTCAGTATGATCTTGTAGTGAGCACCCGTTTTACCAAATTGAGTTTCTCACATGCAGTCAAGCCTCAAATTGGTGTCATCTCCTTTGGCACTATAATGAAAGGGAGCCTGTACATGGTGTTTTTATGGTGGATTCTAGCAATGCACCTCCCCTTCCCTGGTATATTTGTTCCAGAATAACCAGTTACTTTTATTTTTGTTGGTCCCAGTTTTGACCTTATTTTCAGCGTCTCATAATCTTGTGCAGACAGACTATTAACCTGAATTCCTGTATCCAGTTTCAGTGGAATAATTGTTCCATTCACTGTCATTGGATACTGCCTATGCCTGTCATCAGCCTTGCTAAAGTCCAGTAAACTATGAAAAACTCCTCAACCAGATTGTCTTTAACTGAATACACTTGACTCTTCTGCATTTGGGATCTGCAGCATTTTGCAAAGTGATCATTTTTCCCACATATGTGACAGTTTCCCAAGGACTACACACTGTTTGGGGCAATGCTGTGATCCACACCTTCCACATGACTGTCTTTACCCAGTCTTCTCCCAAGCTGTGGTTTTCATAGCGAGTGGTTCTACTCTTTGGTTTGACATATTCAGGCTATATTCTTTTGTACTTAGTACATGGATAACCCCTTCTGGTGAATTCAGCTTTTTGGCTTGTGCTTTCATAGTTTCTGCTGCCCTGCATATTTGGAGAGCTTTTTCTAAAATTAAATCTCCTTCACGGAGTAATCTCTATCTTAACACATTGTCTTTAATGCCACAAATGACTTATCTCTGACCAGAGACTGTCAGCTCCCCAAAGTCACAGGTTTTACTGAGTTTCCTAAATTCTGTGACACGTTCCTCTGACAGGTTTCAGAGTAGCAGCCATGTTAGTCTGTATCCGCAATAAGAAAAGGAGTACTTGTGGCACCTTAGAGACTAACAAATTTATTTGAGCATAAGCTTTCGTGAGCTACAGCTCACTTCATCCAATGCATCGGATGAAGTGAGCTGTAGCTCACGAAAGCTTATGCTCAAATAAATTTGTTAGTCTCTAAGGTGCCACAAGTACTCCTTTTTCTTCTTCCTCTCTGGTGTCATCAGTTTTTTACATACATGGAAAAAGTCTCTCAAAGGTTTCATTCCTTTTTGACACGCAATGTTCCTCAAATTTAGTGAGTATTTTATTTAACTTCATGCTTTCACCTTCTTCAAACTTAAAATTGTTATAAATATCCAATGCTTCCTCCCCAACAATATGCAAAAAGATTTAAGATTTCAGTTATCATTTTTTCTCCTTTATCCCTATGGCTGCTAAATGCAATTCAAATCCCTGAATTTTTTCCAGTTCTCTACAACATTTGTCTAACAAATTCAGACTGGAAGGAGATTGTAACACATCCATTTTTGGCTTTTCCCCACTTCTTAAGCTAGTCAAGCTGCTGTTGTATTCCACCAAATACATACAAAAGACTCTGCGGCTGGTGCTTTACATACTTCTGTGGTGCCTCCCTTTGTCTGCACTTTGAGTTGCAAACACAGAAGTTAACTTCAAATGACTGCAGTTTCCTTCTCATTCAGCTCTTCTGACACCATGTATCAATCTTGAGGTTCATTAAATAACAAACCAATGAATACAACTTTAATAAAACAAACTGGAGAGAGTCTCTGAACTCCTACACACAGCCATGCCTTCCCAACCCTGCCTTCAGGCCACATCTCCAAATTCCTATGTTCATAACAGTGTCCCTTATGGGAGAGCGTTTCTAAATTATAATAGTCTACAACCATCTCTCTCCACTTTAAAGCATGTATTTTTTTTTTCCTGAGGCTCATCAAAAGGTGTGGTTCAAGGGTATTCAATCTCAAGGGTACATCAAATCTCAGCCCAAGTAAAATTTTGTATTCTTTGAAAGTTGGCTGCACTATAAAAAATCTGTCACAATCTTCATCATATTAGCACAAACAAATGAAGCTGTATCTGGATGACTTGACGATTCGGTCACAGTAGTGTGAGATAAGATTCAGGGGACTGTGAGATAATATACAGATCTGATACAAACAAGGGGTAATCTCTAAAAGACAAAGATTTATGTGGGGTGTAACTATTAATAAATCAAATGAGTTGTCAGTACAGTGCCCTTACTGGACCATTCCAGCACACACACATACAGAGACATTTGCTGGAGGACAAGAGAAGTTATGCTGTAGCCTCACTTCACAATCCTCTGTGGGACTGCTCCTGTAACCACTTAAGCATACAACTAACTCTACTCACACAAGCAGTTCTGTAAAAGTCCATGTGCTTATGTCTGCAATAGCAGAGCCTAATTGCACACCTGGGGTATATTGTGTATAGTTTGGTTTCCAGGCTTGAAAAGAGAGTGACAGGGGAGTGGAAGGGCTGGGAAAAACTGTTTGTACATCTGACATCTATGAAACAAGGACTTCAGGATGATTAAAATTGTGCCCAGTCAGATACAATCATTTTACCCAGTCGAGCTTCGGGCATGTCCATTGCCTCAAACTACTTTCTCTCCAGTAACACATCACACAGCAGGGAGTTCCAAACCATGTCTCTCTTCATGGGTCTGGTTTATCAAGGTAAAGGTAGTTGTCTCTCAATCTTCCACCAAGTCTCCTTCTGGGTCATCTCTTAATACAGGGTTTTCAACAGTTCTCCTTCTAGGGTGTGGCAACTAATAGACTTTTTACTCTACTCTTTGTGCTCAAATTCTTTCTTCCATGCTTGATGCAGGCTTTACCCAAAGCTCTCCAGCTAGGGGCCCTATCTAATAGATCTTTTATCAGGGATGGCTTTAACTGTGGTCCATGAGAAATCAGGCCCAGATTACCCAAGATCTACTGTATGCACTTGCACAGGGCCCCCATCTCAGGTTTGGTGTTGCTGGCCGGCCAGCCATCATGGAGGTGGGGTGGATGGGCTACATTTGAGTGAGTGATGTTGCAATCTAGCACCCAGGATTGCAGTGATGCTGAAATCTGGCCCAGCTGCCCCATGACAGGTTATGTTGCAATGCCTGGAGTGAAGAGCTGGACCAGCCCCCACAGGACAGGAGGCACCCCTGTGGGGTGACTGTGGAGCATCTCTATCCATCGGGACTTCCCATCCCCACCTGGCCAGGATTAGGGTTGTGGTGCCAGGGTGAAGGGTGCTGCTGTAGGTGGTTAGTGCCCCTTGGCAATTTAGTATGGTGCATCTATTGAATCACCCCTGTCTTTTACAGCCCTCCTGGCAAGACTTCTTCCTCAGGTCTCTCAGCCAACTTGTCTCCTCATATATTCTGTTTGGGAAAGTTGTATCCAACTTGCTGTCCCCCATTAAGCTCTCTGACTCTCGGCTTCCCATGCTGAGCTGGGAGCACTCCTTTATGAAAGTCACATGACTCAAACACCTGCCCCTTTCTCTCCCCCATCTTGGGCTGGTGATCCTTCCAGAAATTACCAGTCCCAAAATACATGTTCTTAAACAGGCTACACCATTGAACAGGGTTGGCTAGCCTTAGATCCCCCCCAACTCAAGGGGACGATCACCATATTACAATTACTTTTCCCAGAGTGGGTACTTTAGATATGTAGCCTGTAATGAAACAGAATCACGGAATTATATAAACTTAGGGCTGGAGGGGACCTTCTGAGATCATCTAGTCCAGTTCCCTGCACTGACGCTGGACCAAGTATACTAGACAATCCCTGAGAGATGTCTGTCTAACTTATCCCCAAGGACAGGGATTCCTCCCTTGGGAGCTTGTTCTACAATTTAACTATCCTTATAGTTAAGTTTTTTTCCTAATATCTAAACTACATCTCCCTTGTTGCAGATTAAGTTAATTACCTCTTGTCCTATCATTAGTGGACATGGAAAACATTTGATCACCATCCTCTTTATAATAGTCCTTAGCATATCTGAAGACTATCAGGTCCCCCTCAGTCTTCTTTTCTCCAGACTAAACATGTCCACTATTTGTTTAGCTTTTCCTTATAGTTCAGGTTTTCTAAACTTGGAACCATTCTTGTTGCTCGCCTCTGGACTCTCTCCAACTGGTCCACATCTTTCCTAAAGTGAGGTACCCAGATTTGGACACAGTACCCCAGCTGAGGCCTCATCAGTGCCAAGTAGAGTGAGACAATTTCCTCCTGTGTCTTACATATGTCACTCCTGTAAATAAACCCCTGAATGATATTAGCCTTTTTCACAACTGCACCCCATTCATAGATTCACAGGATATGTCTACACTGTGGTGGGTTGGGGGGACCTACAGTACTGAGTCAGAGCCTGGGTCATCTGATTTGGGCTCTTCGGGCTTGGTCTGCGGGGCTATAAAATTGCAGAGTAGGCATTCAGGCTCAGGCTGGAGCCCAGGCTCTGAGACCATCCCTGCTCATGAAGTCTGAAAGCCTGGGCTCCAGCCCAAGCCCGAACATCCACACTGCAATATTATAACCCCGCAGCCCAAGCCCAAGAGCCTGAGTCAGCTGATCTAAGCTAGCCATAGATCTTCTATGTGGGTCTTCTATTACAGTGTAGACATACCATAGATTCCAAAACCAGAAGGGACCATTGTGATCTGCTTATCTGATCTTCTGTATAGCACAGGCCAGAGAAATTCCCCAAAATAATTCCTAGAGCCTATCTTGATTTAAAAATTGTCAGTGATGGAGAATTCACCACAATCTTTGGTAAATTCTTCCAGGGGTTAATTACTCTCAACGTTAAAAAAAATTATGCCTTATTTCCAGTCTGAATTTGATGATTCATATTCAATTTTTGATGCACTATATCTGCCACATCCTTTTTTGAAGTCCCACTCCCTAGGCAGTTATCTTCATTTTGTAGTTGTGCTTTTGATTTTTTCCTTCTTAAGTGTAGTGACTTGATTGAATTTCATCTTGTTGATTTCACACCAATTGTTCAATTTGTCAAGCTTATTTTGAATTCTAATTGTTAATAATTTGTTCCAGTATCTTTCCAGGTATCAATGTTAGGCTGACTGGTCTACAGTTCCCTGGGTCTTCTTTGTTCCCCTTTTTAAAGATAGGTACTATGTTTGCCCTTCTTCAGTCCTCTGGGACTTCACCTGTCCTCCAGGAGTTCTTGAAGATATTTGCTAATGGTTCCAAGATTGCTTCAGCTAGTTCCTTAAGTACCCTGCTGTTTTGAATACACCTAACTTATCTAAATATTCTCTAACCAGTTTTTTTCTTATTTTAGCTTGTGTTCTTTTCTCCTTGTTGTTAATACTAATTATGTTAAGCATCTAGTCACAGTTTACCTCTTTTAGTGAAGACTGAAGTAAAATATGCATTAAACATATCAGCTTTCTTGTTGCCATCCATTATTACCTCTTCTTCCCCACTTAGTAGAGGACCTACATTTTCCTTCAACTTTCGCTTTTTTCCAGAGTATTTATTCAACCTCTTCTTATTGCCTTTTATGTTCCTTACTAGGTGTAACTCACTTTGTGCCTTTCTGATTTTGGCTCAACAAACATGTGCTATTTTTTTGTACTCCTCCTTAGCAGTTTACCACATTTCCACTTTTTGTAGGATTCCTTTTTCAATTTTCAGGTCATTAAAGAGCTTTTGTCCTCATGGCCTCTTACTATCCTTCCTATCTTTCTTTCACATTTGGATAGGTTGCTGCTGCACCTTTAATATTGACTCTTTGAGAAACTCTTGTTCACTACATTTCCCTTAGAATTTTTTCCCATGACACCTTTACCTACCAGTTTTCTCAGTTTCTTAAAGTCTGTTTTTTGAAGTCCACTGTCATTATTCTGATGCCCTCACTTCTTAGCGATGCACAAACCATAGTTTAATAATTTAGAAATTCCCATTTCAATAATTACCTGAATTTAGGTTGTGTGTAATTCCATGCTTTTTTCCATTTCACTTTCAGTAAAAGGCTACTGCAATCACAACCTTCCACTCTAAATCTCTCCAGGCCTAATGACTGTTGAACAATCTCAAAGTTTTAAATCCCGATCACCACAGAGCATTATAAAAACCAGGCCCAATTTACTGCAACTCAAGTGTGATAACACATTTATCTCCAAGGATTTATTGTCATCCATAAACCAAGCAGACTTGTAAAGGAATGCATGAGAGTCTTGAGACGTGCAAATAAGTTGAAGGCAGATTCAAATGTAAGATTAAGAAATTGCATGCAATGCTTTTCAGTTAACTTTACAGGTAATTTACAAAAGGTGAAGATGCAATGCAATCTGTCCCAAAATTTTAACCTACAGATGTGGTTCATAATATCCAGTTAAGAAAGAAGTAATAAGTTACCAGGTAACACTATCAGTTCAGCTAAAAATTACAGAGACAAGACTTGAATTGAATTGAATTAAATCCATCCAGATGGCCTTACTGAGGCAGAAGTAATAATATGCTAATGGGGAAGATAAAAACAGAACAAACAAATATGAGAACAAGACCCTTTTTATACCCAAGTGAAAAGTTATATCATGAGCAGAAGACAGATACCTGTTGAAAAGTAGCCAATTCTTCCATTAAACTTTGATTTTTTTTTAATTTTTTTTATTATTATTATTTATTAGCCTCTGGGGCTAGTAATGTGTAATATTTATTCTGACAAAAGTTGAGATAGTGAGAGCATGTGTGAGATGTAAAAAAAAAAAAAAATCCATCATCAAGATGAGTTCTTGAAAAGGAAGCTCATTAGACAAACAAAATGAAATCCATCTTTACCTAATAAACAAGGTTCAGGGGCAAGATAAATAGGAAAATACAGAAAGAGAAGGCCACCTTTAGAGACAGTGAAAACATTATTTCCATATCAAGAAGTAAATCACACTATTACTATAGCTCTTTCTACATAACATATTTTACATCAGACATGTTTGCGCGCTCTTTAGAGAGCGATCTTAGATAAAATATCCTCATATTCCTTTATTATTCTTAAAATAGCTTAAGAACTCCAAACCAAAGAATGCCCAGCTGAGGGGTTTGGACAACAGTACAGGGAGCTATCAACAACAATCAGTCATTGCACTTTTAAACATGGAAAATTCCTGAATGAATGTAGAAGTATGATTAGTGCATCTGATTTTTCTGATTAATGTGTATTCACTTTAGGTGAAATCCTCATGCACGTTAATATGGTCTTAAGGCAGATAACAGCATAGATGGGTTTCACACTGAACCAGACTACTCTTTTTTTTTACCTAATAACCGACAGTCAAAGAACAGCATTCTCCAAGACAAAAAAAGTGTTAGCTGGAGAAGAGCCAGGCAGAACCACCTTAACTAACTTATAGTGAAGAGCTTGGTGGAGCTCAAAAGCTTGTCTCTTTCACCTGTGGAAGTTGGTCCAATAAAAGATTTTTACCTCACCCACCATGTCTCTCTAATAGTCAAGGTAACTAACTAGATTTCTTATCAACACAATCCCTAAAGGCAGGATTGTTCCATTCAGGCATAGCCCCGTAGTGAGGGACAGTAGAGAATGGCACCACTCCAGGGGGACCACCTTCTAGATTGCGCCCCCTGGAAACTTCCTGGTGTTCAGAGGCTGCACGCTTGCTACCTCATTTCTCCATGGGAGCAGTTTACTACTGCCTGCATGGCCAGTCAGCGCTGCAAACGCCCCACCTCCTCACCACCCCATTTGAGGTCTCAGCTTTTTTTCCCCTTCTAATGAGTAAGGATGGAGCAGTGCCAGAGCTCTTCTGAATGCAGGGACTAGATTTCTGATAAAATCTCAACTGTGGCGGGGAGGGAAGATGTCATAAGAAGCTGGGCCTAAACATCCTCCACACTATCCAGACATGCAAAAACTCCTCAGTTCCAGAAAAAAAATACCTTTTTGATTCCCACAAAGAGCCAACAATAATGCACATTTCCAATTCTTCAGTCACCCTCAGATACATAACCTTAACTCTGCCTTCAGAGAGACAGAGTAAGATAACACTACATGTGCCTACGGACAATTTATTTGCTTACAAATAAGCATGAGGCCTGGTTAAGGGACCTCCTGCATAGCCCTAAATCGGATACTGCTAGCCTGTTCTATTATTCTTCGGGGTATTTGCCAGAAATACCCATCCTGTTAGCAAGTCTAGATCCTGCTGGGGAAAAGGTTATGGAGGTGCTGCTGACTCACTGGGGCAGATGTGTCATTATTGCACCTGGTTATAAAGGAGTGGCTACCTGGGAAAAGAAAAGGAGTACTTGTGGCACCTTAGAGACTAACAAATTTATTTGAGCATAAGCTTTCATGAGCTTATGCTCAAATAAATTTTTAGTCTCTAAGGTGCCACAAGTACTCCTTTTATTTTTGCGAATACAGACTAACACGGCTGCTACTCTGATACCTGGGAAAAGTGGACTTCATGTGTGAGCTGATCAGTTCTAAGAGAGGAACCCTATCATGGGCCAAGCATAGGGAAAGTGCTTGAGCTGAACTTTGTTATTGATTTGCTTGTTAAAAAAGCCAAACTTCAGGGTAAGGTACTTCACCTACAGTGGGAGCTTTGTTTGTAGCACAGGTGAGGAATGTTTTCTGACAAGAAATTTCATTATTTTAGGCTTACATAAAACACCGACTTTTATTCACAGTTTCAGAACTATTTGAGTAATAGCTAAAAAAACTCCCATTCAGTGAAAACACACTTTCACTCATTCTATGAGGACTAATACCTTTTGAAATGTATACTATTAACAAAAGGGAATTTGATGGGAAAGATACTCTTATCTTTAAGAAATTTGAATATATACAATATTCACTTCACATGGGACCCAAATCTGCAGTGAAAATACTTACATGAGTAAATATTCCAAGATGAGGCAGGGCTGCAGAACTAGGTCTATGCAAAGTCAGGTATACTTAAATGTAAACTCCCACTGAGAGAAAAATTGCTGTTACAGTCTACTGTGCTGGTAAATCCTCCCTGTATATTGGTAAGCATGACAGTTCATAGTAGCTTCCAAAGATCCTTCATGGTCTGTTAGGTTAGTAATTTGGTCCAAGAGAGATGCTATTAGTACACATTTGACATGGAAGAATTTAACATCTCTAAAGGCTATACAATCCTTTAAACAAATTTTCTCTCTTCTTAACGCTATCATTTAAATATAAAGTAAATTAAATATGAAAAGTTAAACTGAATTAATATTAATACTATTTAAACAAGATGCTCATTACTCTAAAATATTGTTACAATCATAGTAACAAGCGTAAGGGATACTGTTTTGGACCATTACTTATGAATACTATAGTACTTTTAAATAAGTGGACACACAAGTTGACTAAAATTGAAAGTTAGAATACAGGCCATAGCTATCTGCTGAATTCACCCTTCAGTGTAATATTCAATCAGCAGCACTCTAATCTACGTGAGTAACATACATTTATTTTTGTTATGGACACTACTGTAGCATGAAATTGGAGTAGGATTTTCTTACAGCTGAAATGGATTACAATACTTTTGTAATGAAAAATGAAGTTTCAGAACTGTTGGCTGGAACTTTGTTTTATTCTATTCTGGAGCAGAATAATAGTGTGTAGCTGTCAGGTGTCTGAATTTCTAGTGCTTTCTGTTGTAGAAAGCATTTATGTTAGAATATAACGTATGCATTAAGAGTTCAGGTTTGCATTGAATTAGATTTTTCACACGTGAAGTTTAGTAATTTAGGGCCAGATTTTGCCTCACACTTACATGAGTGCAGTGTGAGGGGAGGTCAGGAGGAGCCTTCATCCTCCCATCTCCATCACCTTCACAGTCCATGTAAGAGCTAGTCACTTAGCAGTTTAAAGAGTCATGAGGGCTGGGAAGGAAGGGAGGCATGACTCCTATTATGCAGGTGGTTACAACAGATTATCATAATTGTCCCTTCAGGTATTAAAATCAAATCTATGATTCTTCCCCCTCCCTTGTAGACCATAAAATAGTATCATTGCAGAGGGGAGCATTTCCCATTTGCAACTGAGATGATCAAAGTATCATTGAGCTGCTGCTCAGATTACGATCCCCACTGATATCACTATTGAGGTTCTCCATGAATCATGCCAGAGAGAGGACCTGATATTCCCAGTGTTACCAACTCTCATGCTTATATTGTGAGTCATATGATACTATGATTTTGTTAACGCCTCAGCTCCTGGAGTCATGTGATTACATGAGAAGTTCAGCTTTCACTTTCTTCAAAAAGAATGAAGTTTCTATCCCTTGTTTGTGGAGAAAAGTTTGAAAACATAATGGAGAGGCACAAAAACCAGAAGGTAATTATAAAAATAATACAGACTGTTTGGTTTTTCTCCATATTTCATTATTTTTAAAATAATCTCAGGGTTTGGGGTGCCTGACTCATGATTTTTGAATGCTTGAGGTTGGGAGCACTATATTCTATATATACATTTTAAGGGGGGAAAATGTTTAAAAACATAGGTGGCCACTTTTTATAGATCAGAAAGCAGCAATAAAGGAAAATAATTTTTGATTGTTTGTTTGCTTTTGCTTCACAGTTACCTTTAAGAGCCCTTTGCTTCATTTCAGCATTTCAGCTATCTGTGATGGCCATTAATTGACAGGAAATGCTTTCCACATCTACTATTACAGGCGAAAGAATGGCCTGAAATTCAAAACAAATATTAAAAGTAAACATTAGGGAGAAATGTCTGCAAGTACAGTGAGGATAGACAATTGAATCATTTGCCTGGGGAGAGATGGCTGAATCACCATCACTACTAATATTCAGGAACAGACTAGATACAACAGATTAGGAGATATTGTAGAGGGCAGCTACCCTCTGTTACCACCTGATTTTTAATTTAGTATGGTAACATTTTATGCACAAGGAGGCATGATCTGAGATACATCACAATGCATAGCATTTTGGGTCTCATATTCAAAACAGAAGAAGCTACAGAGGATAGCAGAGCATGTGATAGGCCTAGCTTGGCCCAGGGAACCACTATCTGAAGCTGCAGCAGAGGCATTTCCAGCTCCTTGTTTAGTGAAAGAAAACTCCATTGCTTCATGAGTTCTCTGTGTGTGTTGGTTGGTAGGTAGACACAGCATGAGTCACTATTACCCAGAACACACTCTGGTCTACTTACCCTGAAGGCCCTTGTCTCCACCTTCTGATGGCATAATATCCTCTTCCTCATTGTGACTGAAGCAATTTTAAATTAAATACAGCAGTTCATTTCTATAACCTTTATATGCCGTAGACCCCTGCAGACTATCTCTAAGGGGTCGCAAAAGGTGACTATGAAAAGAAAAAGAAAAGGAGTACTTGTGGCACCTTAGAGACTAACAAATTTATTTGAGCATAAGCTTTCGTGAGCTACAGCTTCAGTCCTCCTGTTCTTTTTGCGGATACAGACTAACACAGCTGCTACTCTGAAACCTATGAAAATAAAGTTTCAGATCCCAGAAAAGGAATTCTGTTTTTCTGATCAATCAAAAGTATGTGAACACCCCAACCTACAAGTCAAAACCCAGAAGTGTTGTCGTTACCATAGAAGCACACTGAAGTGAGCTGTAGCTCACGAAAGCTCATGCTCAAATAAATTGGTTAGTCTCTAAGGTGCCACAAGTCCTCCTTTTCTATTTGCGAATACAGACTAATACGGCTGTTACTCGGAAACAGTTTAGCACTCTTTCTCATGCTGCATCAAATGCTGAGCATGTGCAACGTTTATAGTTGAATTCTGTTCAGTCGGTTTTCAGCCTAAGGCTTTTATGGCAGGGGTCCGCGGACCACAGGTTGAATTTCCAAAGGGGTCCACACCTCCATTTGAAAATGTTTAGGGGTCCACAAATGAAAGAAGATTGAAAACCACTGTTATAAACAGTGTGGAGAGTGGGAGTGAGATGGCTTTCAAAGGAAGACCCTGTATATTGTACTTTTAATTAGTCTGTAGATAGAAGCTCCTTTATTTTCCCCTCCAATATTTTCCCTGTAATATTTTCTAACACTCCTGCAGTTGGATGCCCAGGCATGGACTGCTACTTCTGGTCTTAGAGACACACACATTGTCTTGGAAACCTGGGATGTTAACTAGTAGCCGCAGAACTTAAGAATGAGGAAACACCTTCATGGAGTTGTGCAAGCAGCTTGCACCAACCCCCACTGTGCCAGGCCACTTGTGTGTTTTTTGGAAACCCATCCCCATACAGAAAGAGATGTCTATTGCCTTTTGGAAGCTGGCAACACATGACTGCTATTGGTCAACTGCAAACCAGTTCAGGGAAGTCAACTGTCGGGGCAATGGTTATGCAGGTTTGCAAAGCTGTCAATACTGTGACATACCCAAAGGTTGTGGATATAACTCAAATCCCTCAAATTATTGTGGGATTTCAGAGGATGGGATTTCCAAACTGTGCGGGTGCACATCCGTATACTTTGCCTGTTGAAAGGGGACAGTGAGTATGTGAACAAAAAAGGTTACTATTCATTGGTTCTCTAAGACTTAGTATTCCAGAGAGGCTGGTTCATGAACACAAAATCTTGGACACACAGGAAAGGTCTTGGAGTTGTACCACATGGGGAAAAGGGATTATGTATGGTGTTTCTTTGTCAACATTTATGGTGGAGGAACCCACATACCCACTCCTATGAAGGATCCAGAAGCCATAACCCATCTCATCTTTGTGTCATGCTACGCCTGGCATAACACTTTCACAGTGAGTGGGCACAGGACAGATCTATTTTTCAAAGCCTGTATGGGCAGCCAGATCACACCCATGTGCACACAGCTCCTGGTGGGCAAGGGACATTCATGATGCTGTGTTCTTATACATCATGGAAAAATGGAGAACCAGAAGATGACTTGGAACTGTGCTGGGGGACACTATTGTGGTGTATGGTGCTTCTGGAAAAGCTCAATAGAGCACTGCCACCTACTTCTCTTGTGAGACATCCTGGTGGATTTGGATTCTCTGCAGTTGATGTTAAGGTACTAACTGAAAGCTGACAACTGGGGACAGTCCTTTGGCTGTGGTTTTGTACTGAGGAGAGTTTTAACACACTTTAAGAGCATCGTTGAGCCAGATTTTTGTTATGTTTACTGCTGTATGTCAGATTACTTTATGGGGAGCACTTAAGCATTGTTGAAGTACTTTAAAAAGGTTCTGTAGGGTTTTGGGAAGGACTTTTACATATTATTTCCTCGCAATGTTTTCTGCCTTCTTTGCTCAGAGCACTTATCAGGTCCTATGCATGATTGCTCCCATGAATTCCAGTGGTGACTCTTTTGGAGGGGGAGGTAGGGTCATAAAAGAACCACTCAGTGTCAGATTTCTTCAATGTTAATTTACTTTTATTTCCCCATGTCTGTATTATCACTTAAATTGTTAACTAGAATATCTTTATGGTTTTGTTAATTTGTCTTTGATTTTTCATTTCTGGTGCTTTGAACAGCAACAGTTATCTTGCAGATTACTTCATTGTCATGAACTTTTTTTTTTATACATAAGCAAATTCATGGCTGGGAGAGAGGAGGAGAGGAAAGAGTTGTGGGAAGTGTAGCCTACAGAGAAACTTGTTTATGTGAAATAGAAATGTGCTGAAATGTAAGTAGATAATAGGTTTTGGGGCCTAAATTTGGGCTTGATAATAATCATATGGCCTAGTAAAATATGAGTGAAGTGAGACAATTCAGAAGGAAATTAGGACATAACCTAATTACAACATGACCTGGTTATATCCTAAACGTGTCCTGGTTTTAACAATTTTTTAGAAAAAATGTGAGTGTTTTAGAAAAATATGATTTGTAATGACAGTTAATATTTGCATAAGTATCATTCTATTCAGATAAAGTTTTAATATTAAAACTTATATTTCCGCTACTATTGTTATGGTAAAAGGTGGGTTTAATGCTAATTGATTGAGGTGTTATAAATAAAATCACACACATTTTAAATTAGTGCATTCATCCACCTTCAAGGTACAATTAGAGAAAGTATTGCAGACCCGTTCTTCTCATCCAGGGGCTGATCATGCCTCGATGCAACATTTGATCTTGGAATGTGAGTATAAAGGCAGTGCATGAGTATATTGCAGTGTCTGTTTGCTTTAATTCCTTATTTTAAATCAAGTCTTTAATTCTTTAAATAAAGTCTTTAATACTTTAATTCTATTATTTATTTTAAATATGTTATTCACAGTCCTCCATTAAGTTATCTGTAACCATCCCAGAGGTTGGTGCTATTCCTTAACTTTAAACTATTAGTTGGGCTGTGCTGTAGTTGACTGGAGCGTCTTATTCACCAAGACAGGAGTGGAGGGAAGCCTTCTCTGGCAGGGGTGTGTGTTCTCAGTGATCTCCCAGCACATCTAGTGAGTCTTGAGGGAGTTTCTGTGACCGAACCCGTCACAGTGGTCAGTGACCTGTATACCTCTGGGTAAGGGGCTGGCACTAAAGGGATCACTGCATTGTGGGAATGACCCCAGAGGGCTATCAATACCCATGAACTGGTATGTCCCCTTTTGCCCCCATCCACACTTCACTGTAGAATGGGTATGGGGACGTGCCACAGTAGAGGCATGTGTATATACCCAAACCCCTCATGCGTGCTCGCTTTAATACACTAGACTGCCCTTCAGGAACTTGCTTCAGGGTTTCAGATGTGGACAATAGGGGGCTTATGGCACAATGCATATGTAACTGTGTACGGTCACAAGTGTAGACACACCCATGGTTTCTTTACAATGACAAAGCTTTTACGCTCCATCTACTAAACAAGAAATTTATTCTTATTTCTCTAGTAAAGAGGGACAGTGACGTTTCAAGATTCTTAATTTTGTTTTGGCTGCCATCTACACGATATATAATAATTATATATTAATTTGTAGCACTGTTATGATGCTCACTGAATTTGAATTAGTATCTTGCATTGTGTTATATAAACATATGTAGTAGTTGAACTGGTTTCAGTGTGTATATTTTCAGATATAAAATCCAATCCAAATCCGACCCTTTGGTTAGTGCTGCCTTTCACTATGAAGGTGAATAACACAGGATAAGTAATTACAAAGGCAATATCAGCAAGCAAGAAGCAGTGCCTGTGATAGGGTGGCCAGATGTCCCAATTTTATAGGGACAGTCCCGATTGTTGGGTCTTTTTCTTGTATAGGCTTCTATAATCCCCCATCCCGATTTTTCACACTTCACCTAGCCTGCAATGTGGGCATGCAGACAGGGACAATGATCTCATGGACCATGGCTTAACAGATATACATTGCCAGTGAGATGGAGTGTGACACTGGCATTTTGTGAATACACACCCACAAAACAAAAAGTAGAAAGCTGTGATTGGCCAAATAACTTCCAAGAGTTTACAATCGTACCTGCAGTGAATACATGACAGCTTTATTAACACTAAACACTTGGGTCCTGATTCATCACCACATTACTCCAGCTTTATGCTGGTGTAACTCAATGGACCTATGCAGTGGTAAATCATGCCATGTATTCAGCTGGCCCAGCACATGGTACCATACCCTCCCACACTGGGATTTTTTTACATTTGCATTTAGCAATGGATCTGGCTAAGCCTCACGGTGTCTGAGCTTGGTGGCATTATGCCAAGGTGGCATTATGACAAAGCCCTAGCTGGGATGATTTGATTGGGGATTGGTCCTGCTTTGAGCAGGGGGTTGGACTAGATGACCTCCTGAGGTCCCTTCCAACCCTGATATTCTATGATAAGGTCTGGCCCTTAGTTTTCACACTGAGCTAATTATATAGCGTACCTTTTTTATAAGACGACATAAAGCGTACCTTTTTTATAAGAGACATTTCTTCCAAATACTTCGTTGTTGAGAAGAAGTGTCCATATTGTATGGCCCAGCTTCAAGCAGTTCCTAATACATAAAAATGTCAGAATTTTCATAAATATCATCCAATGCTTTATTCAGGTAGTCACACACAGTCTTCATTTGACTGTGTTTTGGAGTGAACAGACCAGATTTTGTAAATAGGGCCTCTATTTGTACATGCAGAACTATGTGTATGCATTCATACGCATGCAGATTTTTATTCATCATGACTTGCATGTACAAGAAAGCGAATTCATGGGCAAACCCTATTTGTGTCCACACTGAGAATTTATAGCTTCTATCATTTGTGAGTCCAAGTGACTGAGGAAGAAAACATTTTACAGGCCAATTGAGAACTATTTATACAAATTGGGTCCTCTATGGTTTTTAAAAGGTGAGAAGTTTACAAACACCAAACCAGTATTCAGCTTTTTATGGCTTATCTCCAAGGAAACAATGGTTATGTGCTTCCAGGTGAAAGAAAATGTTAAAAGTCCCATTCACACAGAAGTTATAATTAATTCATGTATTTATTTACTGGCATTTCTATGGCTCATCACCATGGCATTTGTACACTAACAATCAAAAGGTCATTCCTCTGGGCAAATATAAAACTTTGTTCACATTTATTTCTCAACACCTGTTGTTGGTTCAGAGTTGTTGAACATTAGATGGAAGAAGAGCCCTAGAGCGCTCTCTACAGGATCGCACAGCTTCCAAAATAGTCAAAGGCACCATAAGAGGAATACAACCCCGTACCCCTACAACTAAAATAATAAAGAAGCCTTTTCTCCTTTTGTGTCATTAACATCGCTGAGGGGGATCCTCTCGATTCCTGCCAATCCTTTTTTACACTTCAGCTGCACAATACACGTAGGAAAAATGAGAGGAAAATCAATGTTTTATTATTTTTAAAAGGGTTTGTCATATCCTTGAGGGTCTTCCTTCAGGCTCCTGCCAGCTGCTAGAGGCACCAGCCAAAAAGCTTAGTACCCAAATTATACCACTCAAAATAAACATTTTCTATTTGACCTGTCACTCTCATGACCTCAGATTACTTCATTCTATATTCTTGTTCTTTTCTTTCTCTACAGCCAAGCATGGAGAAAGGAAATCCTTCCTTTCCCTATTTGTTTTAAGGGCCATATATTGTCCTTATTGCCCCTGTGAAACGCTCATTAATGTCAGAGGGAGTACTCTATGTGGATACATTGCCTTAAATGTATTAAAGCATCTCTGTGAAGACTAGTACTCAGCTGTGCATAGAGTCAATAAGCCTCTGTCAACAATCTTTCTTTTTCACATCTTAATCAAAGGGAAAGGAAAGTAGCTCATACCAACCTGAGCACCATAGGGTCTTCTGTTTTGCCCTAGCTAGCTACAGAAATTTGTTTTGATGCGAGAAGCAAATTGTTGCAGGCCCTGATAAAAGGAGTTTGTTACATTTCCCTTTAAAAAGTGGTAATTTAAATGAAATAAAGTTCAGTGCTTGAAGCACAAGGGTGAGTCTCATGTTTTCATAAAACCCTTACTTAGAATGTAGTTGAGGACTTACAATGTAACCACTTCTGCCTCTTAATTCACCTTATTATGCATTCCTATTGTGGTAGCACTTAGGTGCCCCACTCATGGGCCACAGCCTCTTCGTGCTGGGACCTGTACAAACACAGAACAAAAAGATGGCCCTTATCCCAAAATGCTTACAAAATAGCTGTTTGACCTCCTGCTATATAGCAGCATACATGTAATCACACACAACTGCTGGGACCCCAGGTGCATCAGTAAAAAATTCCCATTTTCATTTTTGTTGCTATGCTGCTTATATTCTTTGCCATGCTACTGCTACTCAGACAATATGAATATCAGTGGTGGATTAAAGACCTTAAGTTGTCTTATAATAATTTGATTCTGTTTCCCGGTTCTTTTTAGTTCTCCTAAAAACAACTCACTAACTTTTTGTGTTTTGCAGCTGAGTAATTTGACATTCATTTGCAATCAAATGTTAAATACTATAGGCACCTACAGTATAATTATACATTCTTTTTAGGTTTTATAGGGTATTGTATATTAAGTAAGTCGAAAGTGATTTCAAATAATACATTCAGAGCTCTGAAGCTTCTCTACCTTGTGCTAGCAATAACAGCCCTGCTGGGAAGTATTATCACTTAGCAATGCCCACTACACCCCCTCTCCCAGATAGGCCTCTAGCAAGTTCCCTATACCAGAATGGAGGACGAACACTGTTCTGGTGCAGACAGGGGCAAGGAGCAGTCAGGGGCCTATTGTGTTTCAACAAGTTTAAGCAATGATAGAAATTACACTGCAGAGTCACCAATACTTCCAGAACTAATGAGAAGTCCACTATTAACTCTTTCAGGGCTCACCTCAACAGCTGAGAGGTGTAGACCAGATCCTGTTATGCCAGCATTATGCTACTCAAGGATTCCTCCACACTGGAGAATGCCTAGCTGTCTGATTAGAGAAGCTATACCGTCCCTCTGAGTTGTAGAAATGGAACAAACCCGCAGCGAGAAGGTATGAAACCTCAGAGTGCAACATTGCAATTCAAACTACTAGGCACCTCTGCTTGTTCCTGTCTAATGGCCCCTATATTAATTGAAGTTATTACTTCCCTTTCAGCAAGGGAAATATTCTAACTCATTCACCTAGTGTGATTGAAACCAACACATTTCCTCCTTGCAATTCATTTACACTCCAGCATTTCACCCATTGCTCTGTGGTGAGAGTCATTAACTGCAGCATAAAGCAGTATCCATTTCAGAAAGTCGATGCAAGGTACCAAAATCCCCTCTGGTACCCTTGTTATAAAACTTTCTACATTCAAAGACCTACATCTTTCTCCAGGTCAAAACAATTATTTTGAAATGGAAAGTTTTACTAAAAGCAAGTGCTTTGAAAGTGAAATTTCCCTGCTGAAAAATTGTTGTTCTGAAGTCCAAGTAAAAGAAATCTCTGACACTTGGGGCAGAAATAAAGCTAATAATTTGTCTTCAGAGGTTTAATGAACTGTACACTAAACATGCATTTAATTGTTAAACCTGGGAGAAAACACACTGCTGGGGCTTGATTTAAACTCTCCAGCTTTCTAACCAACCCCTCTGCCACTAAACTAAAGGGCCATTCCAGAAGGACATCAGTACTTCTCCTTCTGTACTAAACCCACATTTCTTTAGAGAGTTAAGGATCATAATAAAATCTGTTCTAGAAAAATCATGTTATGTGAGTGGGGGAGAGGAATGTCTATTTCTGACAAATTATTAGCAATTAAAAATATATATACACAGAATATCAAACAAAGGCTAGAGCACAAAAAATTCAGTCTTATTTATAATTTAGCTCCATCATGAATTTTTAACAGACCAGCAAATTGAAAAAATCAACATCTGCCCTGAGACAACAGAAGGACAGATAGTCTAGAACTAAATTTTCAATAAACCTCGACCTGGAATGAAAAAACTTGATCGGAGACTACTCTTTGAAAACTTGACCCAAATACTGAAAGTATATTTAATATTTTTAAACACACTGTATATTTCAAAACTTCTGCTCCCTATATTTTCAAATCAACATCACCCGCATTTAGTTAGGGCTTATTGTGGGCTACATATATTGTGACAGACAGGGAAGGAAGGAGGAAGCCAGCTTCCGCCCGTGCTTATATGGCCTACATAAGGTCCACCCACAATCATAGCCCCTATCTTCCAGGGAGCACAAGAGCTGCTATTAGGTCACTGTCCCTGAGGCTGCAATTCTAAATGGACCTTGTGCATGTTATGAAAGGTGGAGTGTAGTTATTCCCTTGGGAGAGTAGTAGAGCTTTGACTCTATCCCACACAAAAGCTGGTGGAGCTGGCATGCTGCACACAGGAAGGGAATTAAAGGACTAATTACTGACCCCTCAGCACACCTGTGTAGAACGTCTTCCCAAATGGGTAGAGGGAGTGGTCCATCTCTGTACCACTGCTTACAATAGGCTGTAGCTAAATGGCACAGTTTAGCCCTGTTTGATCATTAGCATAAGCAGATAAGGGGATCTGCTTGTCCCCAAGTTGGATGTCTGCAGGTAAGACTGCAGACTTTGGAATTCAACTACCAAGGGGTCCCTAATTTAATCTCCAGAATAACGTCTACCCCATAGATCCAAAAGTTCTCAGAACACAGACAGATATTCTCCACATGCCAAACTATTTAGTTAAGTATAATGACCTTTTTTGGATTCACCACTCACCTATAAAAGGTATGCCTGTATTAAAGGCACAGTCCTGTCTGCAATGGATCTGCTCATCAGAACAATCTGTAACATTTACACAGGATGGGGAAGATGCTCTCAGTGACTTTTTCCAGTGTAAAATGGCACTAACACGTCAAGACTTAAAGTAGTGGTCTTTTATCCTATAGACTACTTTGAGTAAGATCCTTGCACAGCCAGCCTTCTATCTCAGCCTCCCAATTCCCTCACCACATGGTTCACAAAAAGTGTTTCATTCTTCAGACCATCAGGAGAGATTCTGCAGATCACAAGAGGTCTAATTACTGCAATTTGACAACTGGTATTTTAGAGACTGTTATTGGTTATGTGTATGCTAGCACAGGGGTGTGCCCCAAGAAACAAATTCCACAAGGTGTAGATGACCCAGCCTTGACCACCTCCCTGGCCTTCCTTGACTGCTCTCCCATTCTTTAAAATTAAAATGCTTCAGTATAAAGCATGTGGGTTACACTTCCATCAGTAATTACAATGTAAATGGTGAATTACTGCAGTAATAATATGCTGGCCAGTTGTTTTCTGTTCCAGGTATGAAGTGCTGCTGAGCACAGGATGCATCTGGCCTGTATCTAGGTTGGTGAAAAGTTCTCATTTTCTTTGTGGACAGGACTCTTTACCTGGTAATTTAGTAACATACAAATCATACAGTCCCCTTATTCAACAACAAAGGTTTGGACCAGGTGCCTTTTAGATACCAACATTTGCTTATCCAGGTAATCAGATGTATGTTCCAAGAGAGATTCTTGTTGTGTAGATATCAGTTAGGCCATCTACTCACAGAAACAAAAATCCAGTTAGTGGAGGAAATAAAGGTTTTTGAGAAAACGGTCTGGCTGTTTTCTGATTGGATACTATAGGATATTGGACATGTTGATGGATAACCAGAATATTCAGAGTTGTAATAGTAAATACTAAAAAAAAAAGTTTTGAAGGGATATACAAACTCATGTTTCATGGCTATCAGAGGTTCAGAGAAAATTTCGCATAGGGGAAAGGGGAGAGGGTTAGATTATCCTATAACTGCTTATTGTGAAGCAGTGATGCTAGCCACAGGTATGTATTCCTATGTTCCCATGTAATGTCATGAGTGCAAAGAATATGAAAATGAGCACAGAACTGCAGAATATTAAAATGTAGAGCTGGTCAAAAATGGGATTTTTTTCAATGGAAAATTGATATGAAAATTATGACATCCATTTTCACCTAAAGTTTCCCCAGAAAATTTCAAATTTTCAGTGGAGGTGAAATGTAAATCTAAAATTGTAATATTTCCATTCTGAAATGTAACCATGGTGCTTATGAGAACTGTAGTTCAAGTAATTTGTGCTCTCATTCTTCTCTATAGGTTGGGTTTCCTGGTTAGACTACATCTCCCAAGAGGCTCCACTTGATGAAAGGAGGTAGTGCATTGTGGCAGTTACATGCCAGTAGTAGCTCATGATAGATGAAGTCTGGGTGGAAAGCATAAGGCATATGAACTACAACTCCCATGAGGCACCACTGCAGCACTTGCAAATCAGACAATTTTGGTTTTCAGCCAGTTTCCCAAAAATAAATCTAAATTTTCCAGGGAAAACAGATACTTCTTGCAAAAAAGTTTAGTTGAAAATTCCATTTTCCATAAATAATTAGCCTTATTAAAAAGGGTGGCCTAAGCATAGTATTTGTTGACTGAATAAAACAAAACAATAATACTTAGTACTTTACATGTTCAAATCACTGTATAAACAATTACTAATTAAAATGAAGGAAGACACTGTCTGCAGTCCGTAATCAAAGGAATATTACAAGCAGGCTCTTAACCTGGCATTCATGTGCAACTGTATCAGAAATACCAACGGTGAGATATTAAGCCAGACTTATGACAGACAACTGGGAATAACTAATGTTTAGAATGAGCCAGCATAGCAGCCTAGTGCTAAGGAATCAGTTTAGCTGTTTAAAATACAGGGACTTCTTACAAGCATTATCAAGTACTAAAAACCTATTCAGCACAAAGAAACTTTAATGCCAGCTCCTTTGCCTGATGGACCACGTATGAGGATAGCTGCAAACTCATGCAAGTACAATGCACAGAGATATGTAATAGTAGTTGACTATTTGACATGTTTACTGGTGATATTACTCTTGCCAGCCACATCCTGCAAGAAGGTGATAAAGAAACAAGGTGCCTCTTTTCTCACTAGGGATTCCTTATCAGCTAATTTTCAATAATGGAGCTCAGTTTTCTCCTGCAGTGTTCATTGTTTAGCGATGCCTATGGTTTCAAGCATGTGACCTCAAGTCTACGCTATGTCTACGTGTATAGAGCAGCAAATAGAGAGGTTCAGCCAGCCAAAAGAATCCTGAAGCAAAATGACCCATTCCAAAGCAATGATGAGCTACATAGCAGCCAACACCTGTTCAAGCAATGGGAAATAATCCAACACAGTTGTTAATGGCATGTCAGTTGTACAATTGCCCTAACAACCTAACACTTCATTGGCCAGATTTTGCTAATGTTAATCAGGCAGATAAAGCAGCAAAATGAAAGTTCTTTAATCCTTAGTATATCTTGACTTGTCTCAATGAGAATATCAATTTTGGGATGAATTTTTGCAAATTTACTTTTAGCAATATTATCTGGATACTTTTTATATCATTTTAAAAAGTTTGCAAAATTCTCCAAAGATTAATTCAGATACTGATAAAAAAATACAGAGGGTGATAGGGAATATGGGCTCATGAAATTTTTGCAGTATACATGGAAAATAAAAGAATTGGTATGGCAGATAGTAGTAGAACCCACACCTAAGGGCAATAGCCAATAATGCCTGTCAAAGAGATTGGTAACCAAGGGTACCCCCTTGATCTTTCCCTCTGCACATGAAATGACTTTAAAATACAGAAGTGAATAGAAAGGCTCTTGTGCAAGGATAAGCCAAAATTTGAGGAGGAGGAACATTAATTTACAACCGGAAAAAAATCTGTATTTATCCAGTCCTGAACTGCTTGTTTTAGATGATACAATGTCCAGCAAGGAAGGAGAAAGTGGATATCTGCCTTCTGGAACTTGTTTACTTATTGCTCATAAAGCACAACAAATCTGTACATTTTTCTTCATTATTATGATATTTGTCTATTTTTAACACAGTGCCCTTAGGACCTATGGCAAATGCCAGAGAAGATAAGGGTCCAGAGTCAGAGAGGTACTTGGGCACCTAATCCCCAGATTTCAGTGTCACTGCACTCCACAAAACTCTTGCTTGGCTGCCACCTAACTGTGTAAGCGCCTAAATTCAGTTGGTGCCTATGTGTACACTAAGAGCTAGGGGTACGATTTCCCTGCTCGCGTACGTATACTTGTGCTAGATCTCATCAAGCTAGTGCAAGTATAAATAGCAGCATAGCCGTGGTAGCATGGAGAGGGGCAGTAGAGGTCTGGCTCAGCCGTGCAAATACATACCCACCGATTGTAAACAATCTATATTTTGGCTGCAAAACTTCTCTAGGTGTCCAAGTTTCTGCCTCTGGGCATGCACATTGCTGCCTCCTTCTAGGCATCTGGATGCCTGTCTCTTGTCTATGCTCCAGTACAATGCACGAACAGGGGGATGATAGGTTTTTCTCCACTGAGCTCACCCTGGCCATGATCAGTGGAGTGACGCAGGCACTAACTCATTCTCACAAGAAACTACTTAGGCACCTCAGCTATCTAGCTCCAGGAGAGCGGTTCCTAGTCATTTCTAGCAGTGGTAGGTGTCCGCCTGCAGCCTGAATTTAAGTGCTTCTCTCTCTGCGAGGGGCAGGGCTTAGCTCACAGCCCTCTCATCTGCATCTCCACTGCCTAGTTTAGGCAGTTCCCTGCTTAGCGTGCTTGCTTTTGTGGATTGCATTCTTAGGCACCTATCTCTCCACACGCATTGTACAGGGAGCCTAGGTGCCTAACCCAGGCTTTGTAGATTGTTTTATTGTTCTGTGAATCTATGCCAAGGTCCCTATGCCCAGTATCTTACAGTCTATGGGCCTGATCTCTGTCAGCTGAGCTTGTAGCATAAACTATAAAGCACACCAGAAAAGAAAGGGAGTTGGTTGCCTTTTCCCACACTGTTATTCCACAAATGTTATAGTCCAAGTCCATGTGTTGCTATTCAGATTATATATATATATATTTTCTGACTTTGAAAAGCTACATCTCATTGGATCTGGTTAGACTTTCTATTTATCTATGGTATTTCTAAAGTCATCCATGTGTTCTGGAGCCGCTCATTTTGATCCTGAGTCAGCAAAGCATTTAAGCATGGGAGAAATCCCACTGGCTTCAGTTGGATTACACATGCACTGAAAGCTACACATGTGCTTTCAGTGCTTTATTAGATGGGGAAGGGGGGAGGCACCTTTGGGCCTGATCTAGAGCCCATGATAGTCAACAGAAAGACTCACCATTGACTTCAATGGGCTTAGCAATGGACCCTTGTTCTGAACTATTTGCCAACTTTTAACTCGGATAGTATGATAGTCCTTTTTATTTGCTCTAACCTTGGTGCTGGTAAAAAGTTATTCCAATGATCAGAAGCAGAAGATAAGACAGATGAGATGCTATGATGATAAACCTAGAAAAAGAGGTTACATTAATTTATTTTAGGTAGCAGTTCAGAAAACTTCAATTTTGTTTTATTTTGTTAAAACACTGGTTTTTTTACTAAAAAAAAAATCTGATTATTAAGAACCTGAGATTTGATTAAATGATTTTTAAGTTGTGATTTTACATAACATTAACTACATGATTTTCATACTTTTTCCTCTATCGGGTTTTGGTGGACTGTTTTACTGGGACACTGTTTGATGTGAAAGCTGCTTTAAATAGCTTTTGGAAAAATCGCTAAACAAAATTCCGAGTTAGCAGTAGGATTTTGGCAGGAATAAACTTTTGATTGATAAAATGATACACTACTCAAAGTAATAAACAATGTCAACATGTCAGGACACGAAGGCTTACAACTGTTTAATGTAAAACACTGTTTGTTACTATATAAATATAACACAAATCAGAATGCATCCGATGAAGTGAGCTGTAGCTCACGAAAGCTTATGCTCAAATAAATTGGTTAGTCTCTAAGGTGCCACAAGTACTCCTTTTCTTTTTACAAATCAGAATGTTTTCTTTAAAAAACTTGGTTTGCTAATCTGCTGAAAATGGCAGCTATAACAGATGTGTTTTTAAGCCTTTAACTTGGTAAATGTTACACTCATTATCAACCAAAACATTCGGTTAGAATTCAAAGTTCTTGAAACCTGAGGTGAAGATGTAAATTGTGTTCTTTTGGAAAGTAAATTATGAGAAAGAAAAGAGAAATACAGCTGAAGACAAATACAGCTTAAACCTATATATCCAAAATACTGTTTTACTTGCAAAGCTTAATTGATAGGTATAATTATGTTTAAATTTAAAGATTCAGCTAATTTTACCTATATATTTAACATAGCTTTATAGATATCTCTAGGTGGCTAATTGTATAGCTAAATTGGAATCTAACATATTTGTTTATAATAGACAAATTACTGTAGTATATAGATTTTTTATGAATAGTAACAAATCTGTCAAAAATAATCATTCTCTACTACTTCATCATTTTTGCTACTCTTTTTGGTCAAGTTCTTGAGTACTTATTTAGAAGTTAGATTAGATACTTCACTTTCTCGCAGAATGAATTCAGACATTTACCATTTTTCTGCCATGGAACTCATTTTTAGGTTTGCTTGTGTGTGTTTTGGCTGATCAAATACTGAAGGATATGCATTACCCTTAAGTTCAGTGGAACTTGGACAAAGGTATGGACAAATGGGTGTTCAGGCTGAATAATGACAGAATACAACCCAGCTCTCCAAACTCAAAATCATTTTGTAATCTCTCTCTTACATCCCACCACTGTATCATGCTGAAAACCCATAACCTCCTCCAAAGCCTTAAGCACTTGCTTAATCCAAACCTCCACACAAACATCTCCCACCTGCTTCATGTATCGGATACTATTACGCATTAGGTGTTAAATGTAAGAAAAAAGGTGGAAGTTTGATTTTTCCTTTAGATGTAGATTTTCACAAAGCAGATCAAGTACTGCATTCAGGCATAAGAGAATTCAAAGGTTATTTGTCTAGAGCTCATCATAATTCATAGGATTTTGTATCGCTTATGAGAAGATTTAGTAAACCAAACCAAAGTGTCACTCTTTAAAAATCAGGATAACACCTGGAAAGGTAGAGCAATAGATTTTAGTTTTGTGAAATGATTAAACTAAGTTAGCTTAATTCAGAGCAGCAGGGGCAACAGATGTTGTTGTCTAAGTTTATTTTCTCTTGTTGCCAGGTGGGATTAGAGAAATCAACACTGGAACACAGAAGGAATCTGCAGAGTTGTCTTTCTAGTCCTTCAGCTTAGCCTAGCACTGCCCACTACAATATGTGCTGTGTGACTTTATTTCCAGACAGTTAATATAGGTGTGGCATGCAGTAGAGCTGCTTTTAAGGGTAAATCTTCTCTCCAACACCTATCCTCAAGCAGCTGACCTGAGTACCAAGGACCTCTGCAGGAAGAATCCCCCCCAAGCCTGCAGAATAGCAACAGACACAATCTGTGGGCTACACCAGTGGTTCTCAATGCCCGTCCGCCGCTTGTTCAGGGAAAGCCCCTGGCAGGCCGGGCCGGTTTGTTTACCTGCCACGTCCGCAGGTTCAACCGATCGCGGCTCCCACTGGCCGCAGTTCGCCGCTCCAGGCCAAATGGGGGCTGTGGGAAGGGCGGCCAGCAGATCGCTTGGCCCGCGCCGCTTCCTGCAGCCCCCATTGGCCTGGAGCAGCGAACTGCAGCCCGTGGGAGCTGCAATCGGCCAAACCTGCGGACCCGGCAGGTAAACAAACCGGCCCGGCCGGCCAGGGGCTTTCGCTGAACAAGCGGTAGACCAGCTTTGAGAACCACTGGGCTACACAATAGTGTTCTGGGCCCTAGTGCTGGTACATACTGGGAATCATGGCCCCAGGATGCCAGGCATTATACAGGGATTTTAAGCAAAAAGAAAGTTCCTGCCCCACAGAACTTACAATATTACATCAAGACCCCACAGTAAGGCAAGAAAAGTAAAAGGACTGGGAAGGGTGATTGTCAGTGCAATACTTTCTTGTTTCACAGAAAGCAGTAGTGATTTCTGCCACCTGTGACATCGGGGGGGGGGGGGGGGAAGACAACTGGATGCACACAGCAGTGGAACTTCTATTCAAGCCATTGTTATAACGATTAGTTATCTAATACATCTAGCCAGTCAGGGTCAGGGCCCCATTGTCCTAGGCTCTGTAGAAACTCATAACAGACAAGCCCTGCCCCAAAGACCTTACAGTCCAGATAGTCAGATGAAGAGTGAAGAAACAGAGATGTAAGCTACAATCAGAGTGATCCTTGTCTCCAGCCTGCCCCTACCCCGCCTGCCCTGTACCAACACACACACAGCCTGATCCCCTGGCACAGTAGAATCACTCTGGCTCCAAAGGGGCCCTCCATACCTGTGGGGGTGGGGACAGAATTTACTCTTTGACAGTAAGCCAAACAGGAATCATAAAGTTATTACTAATGTGCATGAGCCCGAACTTCCTCACTCCTGGGCATAGTGCTGATTACCATGAATAGTCTCAAACTTCAGTAAACCTTATCCGCATGCAACTGTGAATTTAGTCCCTGTTTGTTACCTTGCTTCCTGAATGTAGGAACATAGGCCCCTGTAAGAGAGCGGCAGACTGAGACTACATGCAGTGCTCTTCTGATGAGTTGCTCTAGGCTCAGGTGTTAAAATCCTGCATTAAGATTCATAGGAAGAACATCTGAGTCATGGTGGGAGGTGAGTCCAATTACCTCCAGCCAGGTTATAAAGAGGCCCATCCTCTACAGTAGGATAGTGTAGGAAAGGAAAGCCGCAAGGGCAATCAAACTCAGAGAGTAAGCTTAGATTTATGTTGCTTTTTTGTTTTTGAAGGACCAGTAAAGTCCAACCCTGGAAAGGGAGTGTATCTAGATATTAACTCAGCTCTGCTCTAAGGATAGACTAGGATCAGCCTGTTCAATATTCTGCCCCTCACCTAGCCTCCCACAATCTACTCTTCCACCTGCATATTCGATTGCAGGTCTCTTGTAGTGGCTCACAAGTTGTTAAATTAAGGTGATTGTTGCTCAATTTGACAGAAGTGAATGGATTATGTTTCAGGTCATTGGTAGTAGTGGCTCAACACAATGGAAAAAACATAAGACTATCTGCAATTATGTAAAATCATGCAGAACCAATAATAATGGCAGAGAAACAGTTTCCCCCTCCCCTCCAAATCTTCAAGGTGTAAGTAAGTGCAAAATTGAGAAACAGAACCATACATATTAATGAGACACCACCACTAATCAAAATCCATTGTCTTCTGCCAGTTCAATCAACAAATCATTATAGAAGATAATGTTGAACTCTAAATGTTTATAAACAACTTCAATTATTTTATTGCAGTAATAGGTCTTTGAAAGCAATCAGGCTTAATATTTTATCAGAAGACCAGAAAGACAAATTTGTAGATCAACCAAATGCATTGAGAAAAATATTAACTTATGTAAACTGTTGAATAAAATGTTCAGCTTAATATAAATGGCTGTGCTTTTTCTTCGTGCCTAAATAAACTAACCACAAACTACTATTATAGAAAGATTGTTTAGAACTTAATAGGGATAAAACCAGTAGCATTCAATGGTAATTTCATAAGTGCTTCTGAGAACCACTCCACAAACCTATGAATAGGAAATCTTAATCTTGCTATAGGTTTTTTGAAACTTCTTTATAGTTCCATAGAAAGATAGCATTCTACAGGACGGTTAAAAAAATTCTTCCACTCTTCTGTTTTCGTATTCATCGGGTAGTATTAGTTTTTTGTTGACTGCACTTCAAGGTTTTCTTGTTCTAGAGTTTCTTTGTTGCAGGTTTTCTTTGCTTGTATTGCATTATATTCCTAATGAATGTCTGGACCACCTGAGTCTGTATTTCTGTTATTCATCACTGACGCGTTTTGTTTCCTCTAGCTGTTTTTCTAACCATTGAATACACTACCATTCAGGTACCTGTGTTTTCCTTATGTCATATTTTATTACATAGTATTGTATAGTATTGTATTCCATAGAACTCTTTGAAAATATTATAAAGCTGTGTCTTTATCTTGGGGTTGTGGTGATGTAAATAGATATAGTTATAATATTAATTATACTAAATATTATAAATCAGTATTATATTGCAAGAGATTTTATTTATCTACCTGTACATATGCATATCAGTGTGGCATGACCAGCTTCTCTGCATGAGGTAGAAGAGAAGAAAACTGCCTGCATCCACCTTCACTTGTGCACAGCCCCGTCTAGCCCACTATGCCTTTCTCTGCACACATCTATTCTGTATACATTGTTGAACCTCTCAAGATTTCTTGCATCATCCCATTCCATTTCACAGCACTTCAAACTAACATGAGACTTCCACTGTCCAATCTTGATATTAATTAGGTAATACTTATTCAGCACTCTGCAAATGTACTCCACTATGCAACTACTAAGTATTATTGTTATTATATTTTTAATGAAGCCATTTTGACCTGCAACGGTGTCCAAGGGCTAGGATAAATGTTAATATGTCCAGCTTCTACACAGTGCCACAGACAACCAGAAAATCACTTTTCATTTACTTTGTGAAACAAAGGCCAAAATGAGTTTTCTATTAAATTGACCCTTCCTCCAAAAAAGGAAACGTCATTTGGTTTAACCTCGATTATTATTTAATTATTAATTAGCATTAGTTTAATACCAACAATGTACCTCAAATTCATATTTATAGGGTAGGATTTTCAGAAGCAATCAGCATGGCCTAACCGCTCACAACAACAAAACCTCCATTGACTTTCAATGAGAGCCTACACTGAGCGCTTCAAAAAATTCAAACCACAGTGCATTTAAAACAATAGAATAATTTTTTACTAGATTTGGGGGCTTGTTATATTTTGGTAGCTACATGCTGGCTTCTGTGTACATTATTTAAAAAAGCAATATTGGAGGGCTTTTCCATCTCCAGTCCCTATGAATCATTGTTCTATTGCAGTAGTTGCCCAGATGGACATGGTGTGATGCAGGCACATTCTGTTCTAAGCCTGGGAGTGAGAGCTGCGATCTGCTGAGCTCTGTTCCCAGGCTTGTCAACGAATGGTTCACACTTTGGCATTGCCAAGTTTCTTAGCTTATCTGTAAAACGAGAATAATACTTATGTCACAGAACTGCTCTGGGGCACACTTAAAGATTTTTTAAGTGCTACAAAGAGCTATAATAGTGCTAAGCCTCATATTACACACATGCAAACAGACACACAAGGACTTTTTTCTACAGAGAGACACTACAATGCAAGGCCATCTGTTCCTAGGCTGAGAACTATGATGATAATGTTCAGCCTGATTATGGCATAACCATAAATCTGTGAAAATTAGTGATGAACAAACCACAATTTGAGGGGTTCAATTTGCTTAAGCACCTGGATAGTAGTATGCTGCTTCTCCAAAGTTTGCACTATTGATATGAACTTTTGGAGAACTCACTTCTTTCTTTCTGACCTGCTCTTTATTTTCTGTCCATTTCCCAGCCTCCTCCTGTCCCAGTGTTCTTTGCTTTCTTGATACCCAACTCGCTATTCTTGACACTCAACAAATCTCTCTAATCTCTTATCTCCACTTCCACAAACTTCAAGAGATGCTTAGATCCCTCATCAGTTCGTTCCTTGCCTTAAAAAATGACCTGAACAATAACTAACTCCACAACTTCCTCTTGCTCACTCCAAATGGCCCCTTTTGTAATATTCCATTGAGAGAAAGAAGTCTCAGGTTTAGCATATTCTTTGCTAAGTTTTGTCTTTGTGCTGACTTCCCATCTCACAAGTTCTAGGTCTTTCCCAAGAAAGTGATACCTCACAATTGTAAGCCATCTTCCAAACCAACCTGGGAAGCAAGGGAACTCAGGAGATTTAGAGACAGCACCAGCCCTGAAGAGTTTGGCAGATTATTTAAGACCCTAAAATTGATTTTAACAGAAGTAGGAGGCCTACTAAGAGTGGAGGTTTGAAAGAGGGATTAAAGGAATTTATCCAAACCTTTAGAAATGTGGGTTTCAAACTGAGATTTAAGATAAGGTTTGGTCTTAACCAGAAATATTCTTACTGTTCCCAAACTAGTTAACAACTCAAAATAAAATCATAAAAGCATAGAAGATTACGATTGGAAGAGACTTCAGGAGGTCCTCTAGTCCAACCCCCTGCTCAAAGCAGGAACACCACCAACTAAATCATCCCAGCCAGGGCTTTGTCAAGCCAGTCTTTAAAAACCTCTAATGATGGAGATTCCACCACCTCCCAATGTAACCCATTCCAGAGCTTCACCACCCTCCTAGTGAAATAGTTTTTCCTAATATCCAACCTACACATCCCCCACTGCAACTTGAGACCATTGCTCCTTCTGTCATCTGCCACCACTGTGAACAGCCTCACTCTATCCTCTTTGGAACCCCACTTCAGGTAGTTGATGGCTGCTATCAAATCCCCCCTCACTCTTCTCTTCTGCAGACTAAATAAGCCCAGTTCCCTCAGCCTCTCCTCATAAATCATGTGCCCCAGCCCCTAATGATTTTTGTTGTCCTCCACTGGGCTCTCTCCAATTTGTCCATATCCTTTTTGTAGTAGGGGTCCCAAAGCTGGATGCAATACTCCAGATGGGCCTCACTAGTGCTGAATAGAGGGGAATAATCACTTCCCTCTATCTGCTGACAATGCTCCTACTAATGCAGCCCAATATGCTGTTAGCCTTCCTGGCAACAAGGGCACACTGCTGACTCATATCCAGCTTCTCGTCCACTATTATCCCCAGATTCTTTTGGGCAGAACTGCCACTTAGCCAGTTGGTCCCCAGCCTCTAGCAGGGCATGGGATTCTTCTGTCCTAAGTGCAGGACTCTACACCTGTCCTTGTTGAACCTCATCAGATTTCTTTTGGCCCAATCCTCCAATTTGTCTAGGTCACTCTGGACCTTATCCCTACTCTCCAGCATAACTACCTCTCTCCCCAGCTTAGTGTCATCCGCAAACTTGCTGAGAGTGCAATCCATCCCATCATCCAGATCATTAATGATTGGCATTTGGGGTACTCTGCTTGATACCGGCTGCCAACTAGATATCAAACTGTTGATCACTACCCGCTGAGCCTGACAATCTAGCCAGCTTTCTATCCACCTTATAGTCCATTCATCCAATCCATAATTCTTAACTTGCTGGCAAGAATACCGTGGGAGACTGTATCAGAAGTTTTGCTAAAGTCAAGGTATATCGCGTCCACCGCTTTCCCCATAGCAGAGCCAGTTATCTCGTCATAGAAGGCAATCAGATTGGTCAGGCACAACTTGCCCTTGGTGAATCTATGTTGACTGTTCCTGATCACCTTCCTCTCCTCCAAGTGCTTCAAATTGGATTCCTTGAGGACCTGCTCTATGATTTTTTCAGGGACTGAGGTGAGGATGACTGGTCTGTAGTTCCCCAGATTCTATTTGCTATTTTTTCTGCACATCATGATGGTTTGTTCCTGCACCCTCAGTAAGGCTTCTTAAAAATACAGCCAGCTCTCCTGGACTCCTTTCCCCCTTATATTAGCCTCCCAGGAGATCCTGCCCATCAGTTCCCTGCAGGAGTCAAAGTCTGCTTTTCTGAAGTCCAGGGTCCGTATTCTACTGCTCTCCTTTCTTCCTTTTCTCAGGATCCTGAACTCTACCATCTCAAGATCACTGCTTCCTACATTGACATCCACTTCTACTTCCCCTACCAATTCTTCCCTGTTTGTGAGCAGCAGGTCAAGAGAAGCACAGCCCCTAGTTCTTCTAGCACTTGCACCAGGAAGTTGTCCCCACATGCTCCAGAAACTTCCTGGATTGTCTGTTGCTCTTCCAGCAAATGTTAGGGTGACTGAAGTCCCCCATGAGAACCAGGGCCTGTGATCTGGAATCTTCTGTTGGAAAGCTGAAACTGTCCGAAGAAAGCCTCGTCTACCTCATCCTCCTGGTCTGGAGGTCTATAGGGGACACCCACCATGATATCACCCTCTAAACTTAACCCAAAGACTCTAAACAGGCTTTTCTCCAGATTCATACTGGAGCTCTGAGCAATCATACTGCTCTCTTACATACAGTGGAACTCCTCCACCTTTTCTACCCCACCTGTCCTTCCTGTACAGTTTATACCCATCCATGACAGTGCTCCAGTCACGTGAGCTACCGCACCAAGTCTCTTATTCCAATCATATCATAGTTCCTTAACTGTGCCAGGACTTCCAATTCTTCCTCCTTGTTTCCCAGACTTCTTGCGTTCGTATATAGGCACCTAAGATAACTAGTTGATTGCCCTACTTTCTTAGTCTGAATCAGGAGGCCTCCCTGTAACACCCTCCTCCTTGTGTTTCCTCCCGGTATCCCACTTCCCAACTTACCTCAGTCACCATACCTGGCAAACCTAGTTTAAAGCCTTCCTCACTAGGTTAGCAAGCCTGCCTGCAAAGATGCTCTTCCCTATCTTCGTTAGGTAGATCCCATCTCTTCCTAACAATCCTTCTTCCTGGAACAACATCCTATGGTTGAAGAATCCAAAGCCCTCTCTCCGACACCACCTGTATAACCACGCATTTACCTCCACAATTCAATGGTCCCTACGTGGGTCTTTCCCTTCAACAGGGAGGATGGACGAGAACATGACTTGAACCTCGAACTCCTTTATCCTTCTTCCCAGAGTCATGTAGTCTGCAGTGACCTGCTCAAGGTCATTCTTGGCAGTATCATTGGTGCCCATATGGAGAAGTAGAAAGGGCAGTGGTCCAAAATAGGTCTTTTATAATTTAAATGCTAGCAGACCTGTAACTTCAGCAGTATGATTGGTGCTGCTATAATAGATCTAAATTTTCAGCTGTGAACAACTAAGTTCACTTTGCTGTATTGCCAAATTCTAATTTACCATACATCTGTAAATTCTCAGAAGGAGTGGAGTAAGGACTAGTTATGTCACAGCTAATTAGTAAAAATAATATTGAAAAGTCATATTTGGGGGGGGTTCTGTCTTGAAAATATCTTGAAAAATTATGATTTTGCTGACATTATTACTTTACAGAACACCAGATTTATGTGTCTGGGAGCTGTTTGTATTTTTACAGGATCACTGTGTACTGTCGTCTTCACAGCTGTCATAGTACGTTTGGTAACGTTTCAAATTCTATGATACTAATTACACCTAAAATGCTTGTGTAACTAATATGCAAGAATATTGTAAGTTTTCTGTACAGCTAAATGAACTTCTAGAGGATTTTCAGTGCTGCTTCATTTGCAAATTACATAATTACACCCTGGGTTGTATTAGATCACAAAAATGTGCACATAGTGTAAAATCTCTGAATTTATTTAACAAGTACACATAGTGCTAGAACTTTGCATTGCAGTGCCTTTTGCTCAGTATCCCTGGAATCGCAGAGGAGACCTGTGAGCTCATCTCATCACTCCACCTAAATAGCATTCCAGTAGCTAATACCACTCCCATAACTAGAAAGAAAGACTTATTCAATTATGTTGTACACTGGCTTAGAGTTTGACTTAATAATTCCCTTCAGGGTGGATTGAACATGAACAGTTTCAGCTAAAAATGATTGGTTTATGCATTTGTAAATTATAAAAACAATTACGTGAAACAACATATTGCAACTTATTGCCCAAAAGAGAAGGCAATAGCTCCACATGCAGCACAATATCCACAACTAGACGTCATGGTGCCAGAGACAGGCATCTGAAAAATGCTGGACAAGCTACCAGCTACTTTATGGGCTGCCCATCCACTCTCTGGAATCCTCAGGTCTTTGGCTCCCCAGGACAAACAGACTAAAGAACCAGCCCGCACCTGTCTGCACATAGCAGAGCATAGCACAGCAACGGAAAGTCTAACCTTTCCCAGGCCTACTTCTCCCCAAATATTCTGAGTAGGAGGGGGGTTGCACAGCCTTCTTTTCAGGAGAGGGTGGTGTAGAGAAAGGAGCGGATGAGGGAGAAGAGACTTGGAATGTAGGGGGCAAATGAGAGAAACCACTGTCCCCTCCCCAAACGGAGCCTCTGCAGAGATGAAAGAGGAACATTGGGCCTGCCTTGCAAGATAATACAGCAAATATTACCTCAGCGTAGAGAACTCAAAATAATTGCACTGAGATAAAAACAGATCCTTTGCATATGCCTGTTGCCCTAATCTAAAGGCTGCTGGTAATGTATCAGTCTCAGGAACTTTCCCTTCAGGCAGTGTTTTACAGCTATGGCCCTGAGAGCCAGACTTTACAAGGAAGAGATCCTTAGTAACATTTGTGAGGGGGTTCCATGCGGCGCAAAGAAGAAAGCAAAGGGAACAGGACTGTGGGAAGGAGAAGTTCTGCTACTGTGACTAGACAGCACACTCAGGATTTTGGAGAAAACAGGAAGGAGAGAGGTAGAGCAGAAACTGGAAAGGCAGGTTGGAACAAAGCAGGCTTTTCCAGGAGAGGAAAGGAGATAAGAGGACTGTAAGCCAACACAAAAAAGCATAAAAGAAAGAGGACAGCTGAATATAAAGAATGATTAAAGAGGGTGTGTGAGCCATAGGGCAGGCCACCTCCCAAAACCCCTTGTGGTCTCAGGTCTCTCTGTAGGCAGCCTGCCTCAGTTTCCCTCCTGCTAGGCTCCTGAATAAACACCACACATGCTTCTCTCTGTCCAAAAATTCAGAAGAAAACTCAAAGTCCCCCAGAAAATGAATGAAGTCCAACTCTATCCCCAGCTGTTAGCAGGCCTCTCTTAGACCTACCTGGCTGGATGCTTGTTCCTCTGGCATTTTAAAACTCTTCTGTCGGCTTCTGGTGTCTGCAGCTTCCAGGTGCCTTCTTAGTCTTTGCACTTCCATGGTTTCAAGTTTCTCACCATGTTCCACTCCATACTCATCTCCCTAGGCACCCCCCCTCCTCTGCTGCTTCCAGCTGCCCTTTAACAGGCCCCATATCAAGGCTGTTAATCAGGCAGAAGTAGGTGGGACCCGCTCCCACTTAAAGGCTCCAGTCCATCCTTAATAATTCCCTTCAGGGTGGATTGAACATGAATAGTTTCATCTAAAAATTATTGTTGTATGCATTTGTAAATTATAAAAACAATTACGTGAAACAACATATTGCAATGTATTGCCCAAAAGAGAAGGCAATAGCTCCTCATGCAGCACAATATCCACAACAGACGTCATGGTGCGAGACAGGGTGAGAGAGGATAGGAGACAAGAGGTCTGAGGAGTTAGAGGTAGAGAGTAGTAGGGAGGCCACCAAATCAGAAGTGAGGGTAAAGGAGGAGGAGATAGAAATAAGTTTGGGAGAGGGGAAGGGAGGAGAAGAGAAAGAGCATCAGTTTTATCACTGAAAAATTGGTCAGACCTTGGATCCAGTTGGTAGCAGAGAGGAAGGGACTGGAAAGAAAATTTGAGGAAAGGGTCAAAGACAGAAGTCTGTGAGGGCTGAATGCCAATGACTCAAAAGGGAGGGGGGTGTTATTTATTTATTATTTGCTAATCACAGCCCAGGACCCCATTGTGCTAGGTGCTGTACAAACCCAGAACAAAGAATGATCCCTGTCCCAAAGAGTTTATAATCGAAATATAAGACAAGAGACAACAGATGGAGACAGACAGAGGAGTACAACAAAACAATGAGACAATATGGTAGGCTGTTGTATTAGTGCACCAGAAGACTAACTGTAATCAAGATTTTTGTAGGCATCACAGCAGAGGAGAGTTTTAAGGAGGGATTTGAAGGAGACTGATGAGGTGGCTTTGCAGATGTTTACAGGGAGCTCCTCCCAAGCATGAGGGCCATCATGGGAGAAAGCACAAAGGTGCTTGTTTGAGAATGTAACAAATGAGCAATGGAGAGTGAGATAATGGGCCGATCAAAGGGGAGCATCAAATGGAATATAACAGTTAGAGAGAGGATGCCCTGAAAGTGAAGACAAGCAGCTGATGTTTGATGCAATTAAACAAAAAGAGCCAATGAAAATAAAATTGTTTAGCAAGGAAGGGGCAGACATGAGGGAACAGAGTTCAGATTCAGCTACCCCTGTAATATCAAGACTCAAATTCAGTTAGTACTTTCAGCCTCTGCTTGGAATTTCTTGGCCAACAAGAAATTGTTGTTATAAATTGTTAATGTTATATCCCTATAGGTTTCATAGTTTAGATATTATTTGTACATTATTTAACACAGCTTGTTAGTAAGTTCTGTATTTTCATAATTTTTTTAGAATTACTTGGTTGGAAAGGAATTGTTCTCAAAGAATATAACAGTTTTGTCAGTGTTTCCTAAAACATTTTGATGTACTAATTTTCCTTATATGAAGCTAAACTCTTTATGCTGTTGTTAGATATAATTGGCATGTATCAAGGGAGGAACACCCGTCAGTTATTCCTGGTAAGATTCCAGAGCATATTAGCAGATACTAGATAAGTAATCCTCAGAGCACCGTTATAGTAAAATGAATATTGAAGGCTCGATTTGCTGGGACTTCCACTATGAGTAAACTGGCCTTTTGTGTTTTTGAAAGGAGAAGGTTACATTTTCTTCAGTTCTGATTCTCTGTGAATGTACTAGAGCTCTGATCCAGAGGATCGTGCGCATGTCAGAGTCACATTACAATTGCATGAAAGGCAGTGTACATCATTCCGCAGGAAGAAGAAGGGTTATGGGAAACGCAGTGTAACTTTGCTATACAACTAAACTGAACCTACCATACAGAGCCAATTTTTCAAAAACATGCATTAGCACCTAAGAGTTTCCATCTTGGTTCAGACTTACTCTCTATCTTGTCTAGTGTCTTGTCTCTGACAGTGGCCAGACATGGGACTCCCAAGTACCAAAAGCTGTGCAAAATATGCTTCAATTCACACAAAAACACATTATTGGACTTCAATTTTCCACTCTGAATGCATATGCAATAGCATGTCTACACAAACATATCTCCGGGGCCAGGTTTACAACAGATGACTTCTTTGGAAATCTGAACGAAAATACACTCTTACGTTGGAGCTGATTTTAGTCTTCTTTTAGAGTAATGCCTTTATTTTTTTCCACCAACATTAAACCTCCCATCTAGACGCCATTCTCTCTCTCTCTCTCTCTCTCTCTCTCACTCACACACACACACAGTGAGATTCATGTTGATAGCTACATGATGCTAAAAAAAAATCTATTGCAACATCTTTAAGGTACAGTAATTAACAGTGATATTGAAACTAACTATGTGTTCTGTCAACATCAGACATTGTGTAAACAGGTACCACTCTTGTTGAATTTACTGGGAGCTGCACCTATTCACCCAAGTGCTGAATTGGCTTCATCATGTACAGAGTCAGATCTGTGTTTTGCAGGGTTTTGCAAAGTAATATGTGAAATCCAATTCACCTCTCTTCTCAACCTCAGATTGAGCTTGACCAGCTTCATATACTTTCTTAAACTACCCCACCCGCTATTTCTTGTCTGACTGCTTGAGACCTCCCATACTCATGTGTAGCTGTAGAATAGCTAGCCACCCCTCCCTCACCTTACCCACAATGAAAAGATTTTCATGCAGAAATATAAAAGAGGAGGGTAGAGAGGATTTGCTGGCCCACTGAACTGAAGAGAATAGTAGTTTTTAGCACATTTATGGTCTAATCTTGCATTCCTTGCAGACACAAAATTCCAATAGAATGGAAGGATATAGGTTCCACTTGCATATGCTGATTAGCTCAGGGCAAAAGCTGGATCATGATCAGATATTATGCAGCTGTGCAGTGGGGGCAAAAGAAACATTCTCCCTTATGTGACCCTCCTAAGGCCAGACAGAATTTCAGACCCCATCCTCAGGGAAGAGCTGGGTTTACTACCAAGAAGCTCTTCCAGAGCAAATGACTTGAACAGGGGTGGGGACTGGGGGAACTATGGATACCCGCCTTCTCTACAGCACCAGCTGCTACACCTGGGAAGGGGAGATATGCTCCATCCTTTAACGCGATCTCACAGATTGTTCTTCCCCCTGTGCAAGTGGAGTATTCCAAGATGCATCCTGCCTCTTTCTTTACTTTACTACTGTATGTTGCTTCATGCCACAATCTAAACTTATACTGTGTGGGATGGCCCCAGACAATACTCCAACTTGTATCTGAATGTAAAAATTTTAAAATACATTCTATTTTTTTTAATTCCACAACAAGACTTGTTTATTTCTGGGGAGTAAGCACTGAACTATGTGGTTTTGTGAATCAATAAATGCATCAGCCTGAAGTTGTAGAGCTGATTTATATTTGCGAGCTGTTTATGTCCTCATACACTCTCCAGATAAAAAATAGTTACTATTAACATACTGCCATTCATAGCTAAAGCCTCAGTGTATGCAGTGTACTTGATTAGGTAATTGCTATTAATCATTCATTTCATGCATGTGTTATGAAGGGAAAATAAAACACTGTCCAACTAGAATAAAAGGAAATGCATCTTTGAGTTACATTAAAACATGTTTCTACTTCCCTGGGGCTGTAATTGTAAGAGTTGGATGGCACCTTGATGGAAATGAACCAACTTCATTTTCTGTCTTTCTCTGCTGGCAAGCAGTTTACTAACAATATAATCCATAAGGATTTCTCAGTTTGTGCACAGTATCTGCACCATGTGCATCAGATTCTGGTAGTGCTGCCCTCAGTGGACTGCTACTGCCAATATCTGAAGAGATCAGAAGCTCAAACCCAGTACAAAAAACAAAACAACAAAACTAAATAACCCCCCTCCCCACACACACACTTATGGGAAGAAAAGGAACATTGATCATTCCTGCCTGTCAGTGCTCTCAAGTAAAGGAGGGAGAAATAAGGTTATAGTTGGTTTATTCCAGGCTTTAGTCTATATGCTTTATCTGTATCCTAGGATAGTCCTGCTAGTATTTCTGCATGCTCCAACTGTAACTCAGTGACTAAAAATTGCTGGACGTAATAGATCTCTCTCTTCCCCACCAATAAACACTGAGTTCTAACTTAAAGCAATTTCTGTGTTATCCAGTCCTGTACACAATAGGAATTGATGATCTCCTCCTTCACCTATTTCTGTTCTTTGTGACAAATTGATCTGATAAACCAGAAAATTAAACTGTATCTGGAGGAGCCAGACTAAGTTCTGTACAAAAATACAAAAAGTGGTATACATACTTATTGGTGTCAGACAAGCATTCTGATCAAATTTGAACTATAAATCATAGCAACTAATCATTCTGGATAGTATTCAAAATGATGTACAATATACTGCTAAACACAGAAACGAAGGGAAGCCAACCAGAGATTCAAGAAGTAATGAAAAACAAAGGCTGCTCAGGGCTCATCAGTATGTGGCCAGAATGGCTATTGTTCCAGCTGCATAATCTCCATGGATCTCTCTCATTCAATTTGTGGGTATGCGGCTTTCTTTTCCAAACAGATAAAAAGAAAATCAGGAACCAGAAATTATATTGTGTGACTTAGGCGACCCACATTTAACATCAACAAATAGCAAAAGTGAACATTTCATGAACAAGTTACAGGCTGAAAATTATTCATTTATACTACTCAATGAATACTTGCAAATACACTTGGCAGAAAATGGGATCAATTGTGCTAGAATATGCAAAACCTGAGCATATAATTGCTTATATATTGTAGAAACACAGTATTTTACACACTGAATTGTGACACTAGTCTAACTAGTCTGTTATGTAGCAATAGCCATTACCTCATGTTACTTATGTAGTACTGTTACCTCATGGAGGGGCGGCGGGAATCTTTCCTTTTTGTCACAGGATATCATTTTATAGCCTGGAGAACAAGATTACATTACTCTTATCAAAAAGAAAAGGAGTACTTGTGGCACCTTAGGGACTAACCAATTTATTTGAGCATAAGCTTTCGTGAGCTACAGCTCACTTCATTGCATGCATACTGTAGAAAGTATAGAAGATCTTTTTATACACACAAAGCATGAAAAAATGGGTGTTTACCACTACAAAAGGATTTCTCTCCCCCCACCCCACTCTCCTGCTGGTAATAGCTTATCTAAAGTGATCACTCTCCTTACAATGTGTATGATAATCAAGTAGGGCCCTACTTGATTAGATAAGCTATTACCAGCAAGACAGTGGGGTAGGGGGAGAGAAAACCTTTTGTAGTGGTAAACACCCATTTTTTCATGCTTTGTGTGTATAAAAAGATCTTCTATACTTTCCACAGTATGCATCCGATGAAGTGAGCTGTAGCTCACGAAAGCTTATGCTCAAATAAATTGGTTAGTCTCTAAGGTGCCACAAGTACTTCTTTTCTTTTTGCGAATACAGACTAACATGGCTGTTACTCTGAAACCTGTCATTACTCTTATCATTGTCTCTGTTTGCATAGCTATACATGTTATTAGAGCTTAGAATATTAGTCACCCCTTTTAAAGAACAGCCATCATTTTGTCTTGATAATATCCTGAAGCAGTTAACTCTATAGGCAAACTATATTCTGCAAAAAGAAAAATTTCCTTTTTACTTATCCTTTCATCAAGTGTGGCCTTGTTTTTGTACTATGTGGCAGGGAAAAGGCTGGGACTGATCCATGTTCAATACTCACTTCATACAGTAAAATATTTCAGCCAAGCCCTGTATAACTCTTCTTTCCAGGCTACATAATTCTAGCCTTTGCAGTCACTCATTATATTTAATCCCAGTATGCATCTATCATGCTTTGTTGCCCTTCTCTGGATCTTTTCAATCGCCACTATATTATCCTTATGGTGAAATGGTGGAATTGGACACAGTACTCCAGATGAGGAACTACCGTTGTCTGATATAATGTTATTATATTTTCTGTATTATTTTCTATCCCTTTTTAAAAACCCCAGAATATTTTTGTTTCTTTTTTAATAGCTGCCATGTACCCTGGACAAAGATCTTTACTGAGTATCCCCAATGACTCTTAAAAGCCAAAATTTTCACAAGTGACTAGTGATTTTGGATGCTTCAGACTCAACTTGACACACCCCTAAAGGGCTCTGATTTCAAAAAGTCTGTGCTCAAAACTTTCTGAAAAGCAGACCAATGGAAGGTGTCTTAAGTTGGGCTCCCAAAAATTATCCAAAATCACTAGTCACTTTACCTCAGAGAAATCTTACAGCTCAGAACCCAGTAACATATGTAAAATTCACAGTATTTTTGCCTGTGTCCCTTAGCTTATATTTATCCCAGTAAATTTTATTTTCTATTGTAACACCTCCATGTGTTTAAATCCATCTGGAGTTTCTACCATCCTTTATAATGATATGTGAATAGGTGTGCTCCTAGTTATTTAGAAACTGAGTTAAAATGACTCAATTAGAAAAGATCTGTAATGCTGAGATACCTTGCCTCTGAACTGACAGATCTGTGTGTATTTGTTGCTCGTTGCCATATGAAAGATATATCAACTGATAATCGTGACACACAGCTATGCTGTCCTTTTCCATGAAGAAACTGCTGGAAAGAGAAACCTCACTAGAATCTCCAAAAGGTTTACCTCACTAATAGTACCTCACTACCTCAGACCTGCTTAGGCCCAGGGTCCCCACATAGCTCCCAGTATCACTCATTTCTCCATGGCACCATGGCTTCCTCAGGAAGTATGCTTTAATGTGGTCCCTTCCTGTAGTTGCAACAAAATCTCTTGGGAGGATTCACAGTACAAAGGGGGAGGATCACGTCATAAGACAATACAGGCAGGGTCAGTATTATATGCTAAGAAATCCCCACAGGGTGGAGAGAGGATGATCCCAAAGAAAATAACCATCTTCAGGCCTCTGTCTCTTTGGCCCCTGGACTACCATGTCCTGACTCACAGAGTTCTAAACCTGGAGGAATTAGCTCACACGGGAGCTTCAGAATTGGGGGAGAAAGTGATTGCGAGGAGAAGCTATTGCTTTCCCTTTATATGTTTCCTATGGCAACTGCATTCTCCTCTGCTAATGTGGGTGAAGGAGCCCATGGTAAACTGGTCATTTCACATAGGCCCTGCTTCTGAAGTTACTTAACCAAATCAAACTTCCATTGACTTCAATGACATGGTTACCTTCTATAGTATAAGGCTTACTGCAGGATAGGATTCACTGATTCATTCATTTGGAAATTAATACTAGTTGTAATAAAAATCAATTATATAATATTGTATATTTACACACTTTACAAACACTGAGTAATTTATGGTCCCACCCAAAGAGATTACAACCTTAGAAAGACAAGACAAACCAAGACAAAGGGCCAAACACAGCTCTTAGCTACCCCAGTTGAAGTCTGGGATCACTCCACTGAAGTCAACACATTTTTCATGTGATTCCCCCCACAATATTTCTCACATGAGTAGTCCAATTGACTAACGTGGCATTGGATGAGCACCAGTGTGAGAAGCAATTACTGCCCCAACAGTAATCTCCTGCAGGATCTTATGAAAGTTTGACCAAATAAAACTGCATCCACCTTTTGTGTCAGGCTACAGAAAACAAGAATAATTGATTCAAGGGATTTTGGTAGGCCTTGCATGGGTTCTACTTTAATGCAAGAACTAGAATGAGTTTTCACACAATCTGAACTTCAATGATTTTGAAATAAGGGTTAAAAGTCTTTACTTCAGTGAAGGCTTATTTCCTTTTTGAAATAGAGAACAGCAATTATCCTGCACCATATAAATGAGACTGGTGGGATAGTTGTTTTTTTATTCTCCCTGCAGAGCATTTGTTTTGAGATCTGAAATAGATATTATCCTTCTGGTATCAGGAACTTTAAAAGCTAAATAAAAAGATAAGCCTTCAAAAGAGACTAAAGAGGGAAATGTCTGCTTTATTGTATGTTATGTTCCCTTAGGCCCTTATCCAAAGCCCACTGAGGTCAATGGAAAAACTCCCATTGATTTCAATGGGAACTGGATCACACCCTTGTTTTCTATCCCTCACTTTCCTCATAAACACAAATACTTTTGTTGAAAGTATTTTCCTTGGATGGGTCAATTATTTATATTCCGAGACCTTAAGAATTTAGATTAGTAGATGCCTCAGACCTGTGCAATGAATTATATAATATCACAGAAAACTCAGCTGAGAAAACTCAGAATATGGTAATACAATACATGCAACCCTATGGAGAAAACATGGAATACAGATGTACAGTCGTGGCTAACAACAGCTACAATCATCCCATAGTAAAATCCCATTGTACCACCATCTTGTGGTATTACCTACTATGGGTAGTTTGCACCCTTTGGCATCCTGCCTTGTAGAAAATTTAAGGGACTAGAAAAGTATACATTCAAGTAAAAAAGTACAAATATGACAAGTCCAAATGATCTAACCAGAGAACAGTCTTCAATTATCTCATTGACTGCCCTCCCCACAAAGAAAAAGAAGAGATGGGAGGGTGACTTTCAATGGGAAACACTGGCATCTCTGCCTTTTGTAAAAAAAAAAAAAAAAGTTTTATGCCAATATACATACCTTCAACTCAAATTTAAAAAAATCTCTCTTTGTTTACAGGAAGAAAAACAACAGCTTTTTCCGATCACTGACTGATTGACACGATGAAAGGATTTTTTTTAACAGCAAAAAGGGAAATAAATAAAATATATGGCCAATAGGTTCCATAATATGCTAATGCCATGGCACAATAAGCTTTATGTCAATCAGTCACCCTCTGTCGGTTCAAATGAGCATCCTTGTGGGAGAAGTCTTTGATTCACAGCGGCATCTGAAGTTGAGAGAAGAATCAAAGTCACTCTGCTCCAGAGATAAAAGTGAACATTCAGCTCTGACACAACAAATAGAAGTAGGCGAACACAGAAAACAAGACACGTTGCTAAGTGCTTTTCAGTAATCCAGTACATGTAAGCCAACTAACTGGTGGCACTACTATCAATAGGAGAGAGTCCTTGTGTCATAATAGTATTAATCAAGTTTAGACCTGATGGTATGTCTACACTAGTGACTGTACACATGTTCATATGCATGGCTGTGACATATCCCCTCCCCATTGTCCACACCTAAACCTCAGAAGCATGTGTCTGAAGGTGAGTAGAGGGCAAGGAGCTAGCACACCTGAAGGTTTTGGGTAAGTACATGCCTCCTCTGTAGGACAGGCGCATATCCCTGCCACTTTGCAGTATGGACAGGGGTATGGGTTGTGTACCAAGTCTCAAGTTTCAATAGTCCTCGACACATTTTCCCAAAATGCACCGCACCCTTTTCTTCCTGAACTTTACACAATATATAAAGGTCCCTGTCCCCCCATTTTCCAGTCATAGTGTGCTGTCCTGACCACATCAGAAGAGCTTTCTGATGCACTGATTATAGATGAATATAAGAGACAATGGATCCAGGTCTGAGGGCAACTGCTTGGCCCATTGACCACGCCTGGGTGCTCATCAATGTGTGGTCAGAGTATACCGTTCTCCACCACTTCACCCAGAGTGGGAGAAACAAACACAAGTACAGTGAATGTCATGGAGGCTGGAGCAGGTGAGCATTCATTGGAGGCTCCTGGTACAGGAAGGCCAAAGACCTGAACAGTTACACCAAGAGGGCTCATCATACATGCTGCTTCTATGAGGAGGTTGACCAGATGCTGTCAAGGGCTTCCAGTACAGAGCGTGAAGTGGCTCTCAGTCCCCTCCTCAATCTTGCCCACCTCATTGTCCAAGGGGATGCTGACGAGGACCAAGCTGAATTGGCAGCAGAAACCATGAAGTAGAAGACCCAGAGGACAAGGTGTATATGATTCTGCACCTCTACCTGGAGGAGCTGATTGAAGAAGCCTCACCCCATCCCACACAAACTCCAGGAGGACACCAGCAGAAACTAGAACCCAAGGCTGGTAAGTTACAATGGACCCCCCCCGCCCACCCCCCGCCAATATCCCCTCTTGCTCTGGTGCTAAATTCCTGATTTTAAGATCCAGGGCATTTGAAATACTTGCACTGACTTTTCCTCCCTGAATAATATGCCGTGAATCGGTATGTCTGTGTGTTCAAACTGCAGTGCTGAAGCCATGGCATTGTCGTGCTCCAGCCCCTTACCAAACTTCTCCAACTTCCCCACTCTATCCAGTCCTCACTATGCTCCATCCTGAAATGGTCCCTAAGTAAGAGATAGTTATAAATCAATTCCTTTTTTTTGTTTGTTTCTGATGAACTGCTATTATCTGTTCGGCAAAAGGACTTTATTAAAAACAGATATGGTGAGAAAACCATTCAGCCAGGCTGCAATGATCCCATGGCTGCACGGACCGGGGACAGAAGGGAGTGTGTTGGAAAGGTCCCAGTTGGGGATGGGACATTAATAGGAAACTTATAATTGGTTGTCTAAAGTTAGTCACGTCTCTCTTTTGTCCCTTGGAAGATTACACAGTTTCAGTGCTTCTCCCGCCCCCTGATCTTACCATTGCCTTACAAATGGGAGCCAGGCAGAATGGGAGGAGGAGGCAGGTGAAGGGGGGCCGGGGGTAAAATCTGGGAAGGTTAAAAGAACAGAACACAAGTGCACAACTCTTCGGTTGTCTGAGGAAAAGTTAGTCACAGCAGTCCTTACAACATTTTTACTCTCTCTGTTCCTGGTGTCCGACCTCTTCCCTCACCGAGCCAGGCTGCATGAGCCGGAGGAAGCAGGGGTAGAAGAAGGAGCCAGTCTGTCTGTTGGATAAACACACTGTGTGTGCCTTGCAGTAGAGAGGTGAGGGGTTTGTGGTGCCAATCTGAAGCTTCAGGGAATCAAATAAAATTGCAGCATCTCTTTCGTTCCCTATCCATTTTACCATTGGAATGCAGACATAAAGGCAAGTTTTTCTGGTGTTGCAAGGAGTGCGTAGGATGGGTGATTTTCATGGTTCACATCTAACTTTGCATGTCCACTCCATATACTAGCTGAGAATATATTCAATTTCCTCTCAAATTGCCTCCCAATCATGTAAGCATATTTTAGCAAACTTCTGATGTAACAGAAACTCCAGCTGGGTCTTGAGGTTCAATGGCTGTACAAATCTGCTTGGTTCACCTTCACAGCTGACTGAACCCCTCCATTCAGCAATATACAGAGAGATGACCATTAGCGGAAACATCTCTCTGGCATAGGTTGCTGGATTTCCTCCATAGGAGTGGAAAGCCACTTCTCTTTTCCATTCAGGTACCTTGAAAACTGCTCTGTTCTCCAAACGTTGGCCAGCTTTTAAAGAGGAAATTGAAAACTGGCAACAAAGTATAATGGAAGGAACCATCTCCTCTGTCTCAAGACAGTATGAAACATTTTACATTTTTAAAAACATTACAGTTTTCTTACCATTACTAGCCTCTGCTCCTTCCTCACGGGCTGCAAAAGTTGTCTGAGAACCAAGGATAGTTTAACAGTTGCATTTCTAGCATTCTGAAAAAGTATCAAAATTAGGGCCTCCTACAGTATAGTTCTTGGCTTCTTGCAAAGGAAAAAAAAGTATAATGCCACCATTCTTTTTGAATGGGCAGGACCTTGAACTCATGAGAGCAAAACCATACTGCCAATTACACTCTCCATCTCATATTTCTAATAAATGTTATACTTTCCTTGACTTATGTTTAGCCCTCCTTCCTAAGAGTCAGTGACAATCATGGGCAGTCTTTCCTAATGGTTGGAGCAACAGTCCAGCCTACGAGTTACCGCTAAAACCAGCTGGGGCAGGGTCTTGGAGCAAAGTCAAAAATTGGAGCCAGGAGCCTAAGCCAAAGTCACAGTCAAAAAACATCCAAAGAGTCAGAGCTGGGAGTGAGACGTCAAAGCTGAAGGGTTAACCGGAGTCATAGTCAGGAGGAATAGCTGAGGGTCAGAGCTGGGATGCAGCTGGATGCTGGGGCAGGAACAGACTGAGGCTGGGTCTGGAGCAGGCTAGAGACAGGACCAAGCACAGCTGCAGGTGAGGAGCACATTGAGCTGCTACTGAGCTTAAGTATCAGCCTGCTGACTTCTGCAGCTAAGCAGGTGGTGAAGTCAATCAGGGTATGTCTACACTTCAATCAGACATCCCCTGCTTGCCCATGCCAGCTGAGTTGGGCTTGTGGTGCTCAGGCTAAAGGGCTGTTTAATTGCAGTGTGGACATTCAGTCTTGGGCTGGCCCGGGCTCTAGGACCCTGTGATGTGGGAGGGTCCAAGAGCTCAGGCTGTGGCTTAACCCCAAATGTCTACACCACAATTCAACAGCCCCTTAGCCTGAGCACTGAGAACCTGATTCAACTGGCATGAGCCAGATGCGGTTGTCTAATTGCAGTATAGACACACCCTCAGACAGCTTCTGTCAAGCCCATGATACTGTAAATGCTTTTCTGGCTCTCCACCCATTCTCCTTCCCACCCAGGTTCAGAAATATTCAAAGTCCCAACGATAGAGGGAAGGGATGGGGAAAGGGCAGTAAGTGTTATGTGTTCATAGAAAGCACTGTTAGCCTTCAACATAGCAGAAGTCTAAACCACAGAAAAGAGGGAGTTGAATGTCTTGATGGCTTAGTTCACAGGCAGAAAATTGAAACATAACTTCAGTAACAATATGGGCAAAGACAGCATCTACCACTACTCTTTGCATAAACAGCCCCTCCCCCCAAACCTTAATCAGTTTCAACCATAGTGGGGATTAATGCTTTATAAGAGCTGCTAAATCCAGTTAACACCTTGAATGAATGGTCAAAAAACAGGGTTCATACCCCACCGCCAAGCAAATTTTCAGAAGGTTGTTAAGGAAGATTGAGTGTTCCAGATAACAGAGGTTTGTAAACAAGTGTGTACAGTGAAGGCAAATTCTTTGCACAGTGACCACATAGCAACTCAGCTGCTGCCCTATGCAGCACAAACCCATCCCAGCATGACAACCCGGTGAAGTTGTCCTGTTAAAATTGTCTTTAATGTGTGCAATGTCACACGAATGAATGGCTAATGACCTTCAACTACTGGGGAAAAAACCCTCACAAAGCTACGTAGCCACACAAGTATTGTACCAATGTCCCCTCATGTGCATTTTCAGCAGCTGTACAGGATGTGAAGGTGTCCCTCAGTATAGACAGATTTCATCTGCTGCCTTCCTGCTGCTCCAAGATGTATGCACATAAGGCATCCTTGATTTCCCTTGCCAGCTGGTATCAGGATCAATGTGCTGTACAGTTTGTAAACCAGACTTGTCCCAAGCCTACTTGGGATGGAAGCACTTCCCTGTACCCTCACAAACGTTATAGAGTGCACACCAGGTAGTGATTATACAAATGGCAATTGCCACATAGGCATCTGGATAGGTGCATATGCAGGGCCAATGATATTTGAGCCATGATCATTCTTTAGCTACTGAGTTTGTAATTGAATTCCCTTGTATCAGGGTCACTGATTTCAGGGTATGGTTTCATGAGCCAAGTTAGGAGTGGGAATGCCGAGTATCCCAAAATAACAATTGGCATGGAACAGACACACCATAGGAGAACAATATCAATTCTGGAGAATAAAATCCCCTTCAAGAACAATCCTGATCTCCTCAGCACTCTGGCATCATGAACCTTTCCAATATTTTCCATGCCTGTATTCATGAATCTGCCTCTATGGTCCACTAAGCCTTGCAGAACGAGTGAATAGTAACATTTTCAGTTTGCATACTCACTTGCCCCTTGTGGTGGGTGAAGTATTGGGATATGCGTACCATTGATGGCCTCTGCACAGTTCGGAAACCCCATGTTCTCAAATCTAGCTCTTATTTCTGGAACTTTGCTGATGGCAATCGATGCTGATGGTGCATAGATCACTGTATTAATTGACTTGCAAACCTGCACAGCCATCCCCCCAACAATGGACTTTCTAATCTTAATGTAGCTTGCAATGAACCTCTAGTTGTCTGGCATTGCCAGCTTCCATAGGGCAACAGCATCCCCACTTCTGAACTGGTATGGCTTTCCTGAATCAAATGTTCTAGTGCTGGAGGTTTGGTGTAATCTCCTTACACAGCTCCATGAAGGTCTATGTCCTCATTCAGATGTTCTGAAGCCACTGCTGGTCGTCCCTGGTTTCCAGAATGATGTGTCCACACCACACTAGTGCTGGTTCTCCTGCACCAGAAGTGATGGTCCATCCAATGGCATACTGTGGCAATGCCGGCATTCACCACATATGTACAATGTGAGCTGAATGAATTGTCATAGACCCTCAAGATCAGCCATCTTTAATGTGTCTGAACATTCTACCTAATTCCATCCAGCATCTCACCGATTGCCTACTCCACAGCATAACCATTAGTCCCTCAATAAGGAGCAGTACTAGATCATACCACTGACCCATGTCTTCTATCAGTTTTGCAGAGAACAACAGCGAGGGACAACATGATCAGGAACTGACATTGGCAAATGTGTGAAGGAGGGGGACAGTACCAGCAAAACACAGCATAGTGATTCCTAGAGTGTCACAGAACTCTAGCATACCACCCCTGATATGGTGGTGCTAATGTCGCATAACAACAGTGGCAGTGTGGAAATGGGTATATGTGTTCACAAAGCTCTATACCAGTGCCCAGCACAGTATAATGTAGACACTTGACATGGGTATGGGGAACATGCACAATCATGGGTATGCGCATCAGTGTATGCATAGTCTAAGAGTGAGCTGGAGGTGGCATGACTTATTCCTAGTGTTCAGAAAGAAAACAGCACACAATGCTTTATGAACTGCTGTTCTGGAAAAAAAACACTTTCTTTAACATAGGCCGATATGAGAAAAAAGTATTTCTATTCACAATAGTGATCGATACAACAATACAGAATTGCTAGCCACAGAAGACACCCCTGTTACTCCCCGCTATTAGCACCCGTAACCCATTCTGACAGAGTGGCAGCATTGGTTTCTATGTGCCTGAAATTTGTTTCCTCTTTTTGATATAACTGTCAGCAAAAACACAGAGATCAGAACATACACTGAAGTGGGCCACAAACTAGAGACAGAAAAGTACATTTTGATTTTTAACTTTACAAGGAGTAAGTGAACTACAACACTAAAAATACCATTTTAATTTGAGTAAATGCTAATTTTCCTACCAATTTCAAACTGACACTTACAGATCCATTTTACTATCATCACCAAATTACCTAAATGAAGATAGGATAGGACCCAAAGTGTCAGATGAATACAAGAGATTTTTTGATATGACAGGTTTAATTAACTAACACAAATATTATAATTTATTAGCTCTTTTAATAACTTGACCTTCAACTTCTCCTCAGGGAAAAATACACAGTAAAGGCAAAGACATTTCTTCTAAAATGACATCCGCTGATAAAATACTTTATTTGGGATTTATATATTCTGTATTTCCATGTGTATGTGTGTGTATATATAGTTCCACTTAATTTATTTGTATGTGTGTGTATATATCTATATCCACACACACACATACACACAGTATATATAGTACTTTTCTTCTATTAAGACTGACTAAATCATTGTAATGTGACATTTATCATTCTGTTCCATTACTGGAAAAAAACAGGTAGTAGATTGCTACATATTCATAGCTGATAATTATGAATAATAACCTGCACTTACTTCTCATGCAAAGATCTCAAAGTGTTTTACAAAGAAAAGTATTTCTATTCCCATTTTATAGATGGCAGTCCAATAAGATCCGAGGCACAGAGAATTAAAGCGAGTAGCCTAAAGTTAGACATCTGCATATAGGGAGTGGTATTTGAACAAATCAAAACAATCTGGTTGCTCCAGAAACCTGGCTGAGTCATGGGCTGGTTTCTTCTGTTAAACTCAACTGTGATACTTTAAATACAATCTTCTTATAATCAAAACCAAGGAAATTTCCTATGTGCTTCTACTAACAGGTAGTTTAAGTCCTTACCAGGGTAGCTTCCCTAAAGTTACCCACATTTGTTATATTAAAGGAGGACTCTGTTGAAAGGGCAACTTTTAAGTCTACTCTCTGTGCATTTTCAATGTGACACATCAAAGGGAACCAAGTTCAGTACATACAGCTCTTCATTTTTTCATCCTAGAGAAAAATGTAAGAAAGTGAAAATTGTAGGGATACAGGTTCTTGGGATTAAGTTATTGGCTTCAGCAAATACAGCCATGGGAAGGCAGACATTCAGAAATAAATTCTTGAGTCTGTGAAGTTTCTATGACATCAGTCCCTCAGATACTAAACTGCTGGTTTATTGGTAGGTAGGTACATTGTATGGGTACATCCTTCTGGAAGGGGTTCAGGATGTGACCACTGAAGAACAGTCTTTAGGAGGAGTGTTCACAAGGGTACTACAGATTCCACCAAGAACAAACCAATAGATCTGTTTTGGAAGAGTTACAGTAAAGTTTTGCTGGTGCACCACAGGGAGATAGCAGTGGAGATGTTGGCCCAGTCAGCCAGTGCAGGGCATCATATGGCTTATAGCTTCTGATGTCACAAACAATGAATTATATGTTGGGTATGTGATGTAGCCACTGTATCATGGTAGCTGCATCCAGAGACATCAAGCACATTCATCCACCATCAAGATGATAAAGAGGGCAGTCCATAACCAAATAGCACACTCTTTGTTCTTGAGCTCCAAAGGCAGGACAGTGAGCTCAAGAAACTCCCTGGGTAAAGATGTGAGTTAAACCGCCTGTGACCACAATGTATCTTGTTGTAACAACAAAGGATCTTTCAGTTCTTATAGTTGTTCTGAGAGGCATGCAAGAGCTAGTCCAGAGAGACTCGGAGAGGCAGATCTGAGTTGTCTATCTTCCAAGATATGCACCATCAATCATAGAATATCAGGGTTGGAAGGGACCTCAGGAGGTCATCTAGTCCAACCCCCTGCTCAAAGCAGGACCAATCCCCAACTAAATCCAACCACATTGTTGGTATTCCTTAGAAAGATCATCCCTGATCTTTCTAAGGAATGTGAGAGGCTCATCTATTTCAGAAAAGGGGTGTCTTGACATTAGCTTGTATTTTTGATGTGGCTTTCAGATGAAATGGTGAACTAAACTGTTTTGATAGTTGACTCTGTGCAGTAATGCAGCCCTACATTCACATCTAATCACCAGGGGAGCAATGCCATCCACAACCAGAAGGTTGGAGAGTGGATTTCGCCAGCCCACACCAGTGATGATATGAAGGGCAGAGTTGATCGTTGAGTCCAGCTTGCCACGAAGATGACTGGATTCCCAGGTTGCCACATAGTTTTCAGCAAGTGCAATAATTAGGGAATTGGTGGATGTCCATAAAGTTGTAGCACTCGTGCCCCATGAGTTGCCGGCAAGCCCGTGGAGGAGTGCAACTCTCGACTGGATTTTCATGTCTTCTCAATGTGTTTGATAAAGCAGGGGGGCAAATAAACAACTTGAGCTGTGAGGGAATGGGTACGTAGAGTGTGTTGTGGCTTTGTATCAAAGAATACTAACCCTTTCAGCATTATCTCACAGTAGCTCAAACTTGGCTCCACCATCTCCATCCTCATTGTTCTTGATGTTATGATGCCTTGGGTGTACACAAGTCTTTAGAGACAAAGTGACAGGCATGGGCCCAGACATATTTACCATCAAGATTAAACATAACACAGCATAGGACAACAAAAGCAAAGGGCTAGATTGTGAAAGCCTTTCTCGTGCTGGTCACCCTGAACTCACAAGAGTAGTGCCATTGACTAGAATTGACATCAGTGGGACTACTTGTGCAAAATGCTCACTAGCATGAACAAGAGTACAAAATTACACCCCACCAGAGGGACAAAAGAACAAGTGGGGGGGGGATGATGTTTACAACAGTCAGTGAATTCTGCCTACCTGAAATTCCCCCTACCATTTCAGCTTAAAATAATAATCTAAACTTTCAGTCAGATATTTTAATAGAATTTACTGTGGTTGAACATCATTATATAGGTGGCAGCATTTCTGTGTGGAGGATAGTGATACCTAGATAAAGGATTTGTATTTCAGTGTGTAAAACAGAGAATTTTTCAGGATCAAGGGCATTGTATATAGCAAATGTAAATCATGACTACCATTATTTTTTATGTAGTGGAAAGCTACATTTGATTTCTATAATATGGCCTTACATCTTTTTGGAGCAGGGAAAGCGCTTTGACATTTTACAAGCAATCAGTTTTGAGCTTCCCATGCTTTGTGGCTAAGTCACAGAAGTTGCATGCGGCTGGTGAAGAGTGCAGCTCAAACTATTTTTTTTTTGTTCTCTGCAGCCTGGATAAGCATCCGGACATTCAGATGCTTATCTGAGATTTATCCAAGCCTCTTTGGTCAAGAAATCACTCTGAAAATCTTACAAGAACAGGTGTTCTTGTGTGATTTCCAGTACTTCCTAGATTCTGTCAGTTTAGAAATAATAAAACCTTGTAATTCTGCCATGCTTTCCAGCTGAGGATCTCAGAGCACTTTGCATACATCGATTAACCCTCACATTACACCTCTGAAGGAAAGCATTTTTATCCCCATTTTACAAATGGGGAAATTGAGGCACACAAAGGTTAAGCAATTTGTGCACCTTAATAAAGGAAGTTTGTAGCAGATAAGAATAGAAACTAGGACTCCTGACTCCTAGTAAATTTATCTAAACTCATGACATTTCACTGTTTCCATTAGAAACTGAAACCAAAAAAGGCAGAAAGAAATTAAAATGAGAAATTTTAAAAAGCTTAAGATTTTCCCCTTGGTTGACTCCTCAAGTCTCCTTATCCTTTGTAGTGTGTAGAATATATTATTAATCAGGCTAAGAGAAATCTTTTGAGTTTATCTCTGCAATTGAGTTTATCCTTTGAGTTTCTCTCTTCAATTGGAAAATATGACATCAAATGTATATTTTTAAAACAGAAAATTAATACATCCCTACTATACGTGAATCTTAGAGTGAAGCTCAAGAACTCAAAACCTGTCTTCCTTACGGCCTGTCTGGTCAGGACCCATAGCTAAATGTTTCCTCTTGTCTACTGTGTGTCACATTCACAATAGTGCTGTGTGCAGCAGTGATACTCACATTGCACACAGCCCTGGCTATGCCTAGAGTCCTGGGTTGAAATCTTGACTCCAATGAAGTTAAGGGGATTTTTCCCATTAACCTCCATGGGACCAGGATTTCACACCTTATGTTTGGGGGCATTCCTAAGGCCACGAAAAATCCTCCGAAGGGCTGATATTTAGCCGGTATGATGTAGAAGCATGTAATAAAAGTTTAACCAAATTTTTGTGAACTTCTAGTTTGTTTCAATGTGAGTTTTATGTTAAATTCTTATTTTATCTAGAACTGGGTCAAAACTGTAACCTGGGATTTGAATCCTCCTGACTTTCATGTAGGGTGGGGAAAAAAATAGGTACCATAAATTACTCTCCTCAAAACCTTTCATGACTTTATGAAACCAAATCTCCTTCTGTTCTCTCTGCAAATTAAATTCAAATCTGCATAGAGTTTCTTATATTTTTGCCTTGCAAATATGACACCAATTACATGAAGTGAAAGCCCATGAATTTCCATACATTTTGTACATTCCAATTGGTCTTGACCATTGGTATAATAAAAAGCAGGCGGGGGTAGGGGGGGACCTAGGATATTCCGTAAGATTTTATATTAGGGGAAGGCAACTTTGCATACATTTAGGTTGAAGTCCTTGCCAATTATGCAGACATTTTCCATAGATTTCTCTTGGCCTGATTAATAATATATTGTACACACTACATCTCTAGGGTTTTTAAGACCAGATTTATGTTTTAATAAGACTTATCTAAAAAGGTTAAATTATAACTGGAGCCAAACAAAATGATCCTCTGGAGATTTAAGTATCATCTTTCTGTGCAACCTCCACTTTGGATCAAAGGGGGTAAAACTATGAGAGTAAAGACCTTTGAAGCAGAGATATAAATTCACATGGGGTTCAGTAGATATTCCCAATGCCAGTCTTACCACAGGATTCTCAGTAGTGATAAGCACAACAAAGTTTATTAGCTTTCCCAGAAGCACTATTTTTGGACAGCAGTATTTCCAGTAATTACGGCAGCAAGGCCACTCAGCATTGTCAGGTCCTTTCATGTCATATGCTAGAGACAAAAGTTCAGGGAATGAAGGGCACATTAGACAGGTATATCACACATTTCCTGGATTGTTTTTTTTTCCCATAATAAGTCATTAAGAATGTATGAAAATATATTTTGTATCTGAACAGATTAGCTCCAAAAATCTCTAAAAATTCAAAGTTAGATTTTTCTTGACTAGATAGATACTGTCTGGACTGGACTCCCTCTTTATATGTCCTGCTGATCTGTTTTCATGACCTAGGTTCTGTTTCTCTCCATAGATCTCCATCAAAGTCTCCATCTCTTACTACCCAAAGTCCCTCCACGCTTCCAAGAATCTACCTATGTCCAAAGATCTCTTTCTTCTCCAGGTTCCTCCTTCATTATCGTCTTTGACCTTACTGCATATGTCAGATACCTGCACTAGACTCAATAAAAGTGGTAGTCCCCCTTTCTGGTTCTAACTTCTAGGTTCTGCCAAAATTATCAAGAAGGGGAAATGATGAGGATATCTCTGATGTCATGTTTCTTACGGCCGTAGTCAGAGAAAACACATCTTGCAGACTATGCAACTATGCGACCTGCAAAGTTAAGTAACATTGCTGTGGTGCCAGTACTTGATATAAGAGGTACCATATACCTCAACTGGACTTTTTGTCATACTGTATAGAATTTAAATTATAGAAAACAAGAACAAACAGTTTTAATTTTCACTTGTACCAATGTTTTTTTTTTTAAATGGAAGAACTACTCAATCACAGACATGTCCCCAAACCTCTTCCAAATAAAATCCACTGGATTTGAGATGGGGGCATTGAATGAATACACTCAGAGATACAAAGAGTGAGAGAAAATAGCTGAGAGACTTTCAGTAAGATGATAGAATGACAAACATGCAAGTTAACCCTTTCCTGCCATCTCGTGCTATAGATTAGAGAAAGGGGGGGAAAGGTTCTTTCTAACTCTATGGAAAGCTTCTAACTCATTTTCTACTGGCCCCAACCAGGAATCAGGACACCTTTGTGCTAAACTGCACATGCAAATAACAAGACAGTAATTCTCTGCCCCACACACCCTCCCACCAGAGCATATATTCTAGTATGTGACGGAAGACAACAGGTGGGTACAAGAAATAGATGAGGGTGGAACAAGGTAGCAGTGAAATAATGATTAGTTTAATAAGCATTGGTGACAGCACACTACGTGCTCAACCATTGTCACGTGTTTTATAGTTTGTTGGCAAGTTTGCACCACGTACACAAAGGCAGCAGATTCTACTTTAGAGATTGTACCTTTGCCAGGTGACTGTGAAAGGGAAAAAACATCACATGGTATATGTGTTACCAGGAATTTATTTCCTGCATTGGTATCATTTGCCATTATAGAGACCCTTGCCATTGTGCGGCCATTACAGAAACTCCAACCCTATGTAAATAGCATAAACTTAAAAGGGATGACAGACCACAATGCCTTAGACTGGGTTACGCAGGTCGAATGGTCCAAAAGGAAAACCTTAATGGTGAAGTTCTTGCCTTGTAAGCAATATCCTTTAATGATATTCCACAGTACCGTAGCTACAACGATGAATACTGTTCTGCTCTCCAGAAAGGAGGCTTAAAGATTGTTTGACATGACCTTCTGAGATGGCAGATTGCAAAGCAGAAAAGTCTGGAAAAGAGCAGGAGGAAGAAATTATGTAATAGGATTCCATTCAGGTGCTAGTCTAGAGCCTCTGAAGATGACTTCATAGGGTCTCTGGTGAAGCAAATATGCTGGCTCACTTCTACAGAGATTTTGGAACAGGAACAATTGTCCTAATGTTTATTTTGAATTAGACTGCATCTCACGAATTATTAAGGTATGATTTTCATTAAGGTGTATTTTATCCCTGTGTAGAGGGCTGCACATGTTCCATGTACCACTTAAGTTCTACTCCTGGACCAGAATCTGATGCATATGTGTGTGCCACCTACTTTTTACAAACAAGCCATAAAATGTGTGATATTGCTGTATAGAGTAAAGAAAGGAAATGACGTCTGGACTGCCTAGATTGACTTTTGAATAAGTTACGGGCCAGAAGAACTCAGCTACCATTGAGGCACCTAAATGAAGTTGGCATATTTTAAAGAGCTCAGCTCCCACCAGCTGCCACTGAGAACAGTGAGAGTTGCTGGGTGCTGAGCTATATTGGAAATCTGGCCCTAGAGTTGTGCTAAGGTATCTCTTCCTTGTATATCATATTGCCTGAGAGAAAACAAGGTGAGCCCTGGGGATTTTCCCAATTCATCTGTGAATAAACACAGAGAAGATTATCTGAGTGATCTGAGGGAGAAATCTAAAATAATCTTTTAATAATGCAATTTGTCAAGGGCCAGTAAGTATATACTATTTAGTAAGAGTTCCTTTGAATGCTATTCCTTGTACATATTAAAGTATTCTTCCTTTTGTTCATATAGCTGTATTCCAATTCCAAAAATTCCTCTTTTTTGCACATACTTGGCCTCCAGCTGTTCGTATCCATCTTTAAACTTGACCTTTTAGTTTCCCTCACCCCCTGTCAGCTGTTTGAAGTTAAAGGAACAGCAAATTGAGGAAGAAAAGAAGATACTTAATATGGCCATCTTTAATACTATCATATATCGATCAAGGAGACAATCTTTTATACAACAAATTATGAGTTATTTTGGTAGCAGCAGAAGACATGCCACATATCTTGCTAACTATATATTCCCTAGTTATGATCAAGAGTCCCCAAATGGATGGCTATGAAGTATTCTCCAAGGTTATTTTAAATGTTTATAAATATGTTTAATTTAGTTAGTAATGTAATAATTGTTTCATCTATTTGAATGCAAAACTATAATTTTCAGTTGGCATGGCGGACTCTGAACAAATATATGCATAATATTAAATCTTTCTTTTTAAAGTGATGGGTCATCAAATGTAACACCAAACATACAAAGGGAAAGCCGCATGGAGCCCACTGTCAAGTCAGAATATGACAAGGTTCCCTCTAGAATGAATGGCAGTGTCAGAAATAACCTACTACTGATCCACACCCAGGTTGTGTGAAGTTTTAAAGAGAAACTTCATGGATTATGGACCTTTACTAAAGGACCAGTTCCATGAGTACATTTCCAGCCCATGAAGTTTGAATACATATGAAATGAACACAGCTTTCTCCCCTCTCTACTTGGTACAACAGTTGAAAGGGCTAATGGAAAGCTCTTTTAATATCTACTTAATATAAGATCCTGTCAAGGTTCCTTCCCCACTCTGAACTCTAGGGTACAGATGTGCGGACCTACATGAAAACCCCCTAAGCTTATTTTTACCAGCTTAGGTTAAAACTTCCCCAAGGTACAAACTATTTTACCTTTTGCCCTTGGACTTTATTGCCGCCACCAAGCGTCTAACAAATATATAACAGGGAAAGAGCCCGCTTGGAAATGTCTTTCCCCAAAAAATCCTCCCCAAAACCTACACCCCCTTTCCTGGGGAAGGCTTGATAAAAATCCTCACCAATTTGCATAGGTGAACACAGACCCAAACCCTTGGATCTTAAGAACAAGGAAAAAGCAATCAGGTTCTTAAAAGAAGAATTTTAACTGAGGAAAAAGTAAAAGAATCACCTCTGTAAAATCAGGATGGTAAATACCTTACAGGGTAATCAGATTCAAAACAGAGAATCCCTCTAGGCAAAACCTTAAGTTACAAAAAGACACAAAAACAGGAATATACATTCCATTCAGCACAGCTTATTTTATCAGCCATTTAAACAAAACAGAATCTAACGCATATCTAGCTAGGTTACTTACTAAGTTCTAAGACTTCATTCCTTTTCTGTTCCCGGCAAAAGCATCACACAGACAGAGAGAACCTTTGTTCCTCCCCCCTCCAGCTTTGAAAGTATCTTCTCTCCTCATTGGTCATTTTGGTCATTTGCCAGCGAGGTTATCGTAGCTTCTTAACCCTTTACAGGTGAAAGGGTTTTTCCTCTGGCCAGGAGGGATTTTAAAGGTGTTTACCCTTCCCTTTATATTTATGACAGATCCCATATGTTATTATTTATTCCATGTTGTAAATATGCATGGCATTTGTAGACAAAGTAGAAAAGTAGTTTACAGTCGAAGGGCAAACTTGTGACTTTACACCTTGTCCTGGGAATGACACCCTCAACAGCAGTCAAGAGAAGAACATTCTGGCAGTTTCTTCACTAGAACCCCTGACCCAGGGGAGAATTAACATGTGCCAACAATTTACCAGATATAGATTCCTTCTCCCCATGTGCTGGCTCAACTGTGCAGACAGCCATGTTGTGAGGCAGAGTGAAGCCAAGGTTCCCCCTCCCCAATCTCTGCCCATCTGCTCTGGGGGAAAGGACATAGTGACCCCAGAGATCCCTCTCTCCTTCTCATACACAGAGCAGTGATCTAGGCAAATTCATAAACAAGGATCCTATTCCCAAGTACTTCCCTGCACAGCCATGTAGGGTCAGTTACAATCTTCATCTAATTCACCTAATTGTTGGTTGTTCAGAACTTCCCAGATACTTTAACGAAGGAGCATTATTTTCATCCTCTAAATACAGCACCAAGTCATAAAAATATCTTTTCAATCTTGGCCAATGAATTATTCATGGTCCCCCAGGCAGTATGCTCCATATCATGAAATAAATAACTATTTGATAATGTCAATATCAAAGAAAGCAGTTCTCTTGATGTGAGCAGAACATTAAAGATATACTTTCCAGGACTCTCTTCAATCTGAATATTATACATGGTAGACAGTGGAGACCCATTTCTGCATCCCATCTTCAGGAGGGGGTATTGGTGGGGAACTTGTGGAAAGGCAGAAAAGGGGGAATTACTTTATATTATACATATAACATAATTACTCTCTATCCCTGCCCTTCACCCAATTCTAACAGGACAAAATCTGACCCAGCATGACTAGGGCTAATCAGCATTTCTATATTATTCCATTAACATATTAGCATTAAGATGAATGTTTAAATCCTTTTAATCCTCTTTTAAAGTATAACAATGGTATTCCAGCTATTTTAACAGGGGGAAAACACTTTTGTCTGATGTGCAAGAGCTACCGGTTGGAAGAAACATATTCTGGGCTCATTACCAATAGAAATGAGCCAAACTGATTCAGAGAAACATGACATACATTCTGAACAAGGGGGGAGATTTTAATTAATTGAATTTACTTTAGCTAGCACATCCCTTTAGTCATAAATACATGTACAGTCAGGACGCCCACTTAGGCTATGTCTACACTTGAAGCTGGGGTGTGATTCTCAGCGTGAGCAGACGTACTCCTGCTAGCACACTCTAGTGTAGCTGGTATCACAAGTGGGGTGGGGTGGGCTAGCTGCCGCAAGCAGAAACCCGCCTGGTCCCCGTTGGTACACACTCAGGGTGGCTAGCCCGTGCTGCTACTCCATGTTGCCTGTGGGACTGCAGCAATACTACTATTGTTAGCGTGCTAGCTCAAGGAGAGCTAGTGTAAGTCTGTCTACTTAATCTAGGAATCACATCCTGTGACATACCAGAGTACAATCCAGACTAATGAGTAACTCTGTCACCCCTACCTTCCAGGGTGCCCTTTTTAATACTTTGCTGATGTAGCCTCCAGTCTGGACTTGCTCACAAACAACCTACCGCAGTGGTGGACAACCTGCAGCCCTCAGGCCACATGTGGTCCATCAGGGTAATCTGATTGCGGGCCATGAGACATTTTGCTGACATTGACCATCCGCAGACACACCCTCCCCCTCTCCCGCTGCTCCCAGTGGCTGCGGTTCACTGTTCCCAGCCAATGGGAGCGGCAAGAAGTGGCGGCCAGCATGTCCCTGTGGCCCGCCGCTTCCCACAGCTCCCATTGGCTGGAAACGGCAAGCCGCAGGCACTGGGAGCTGCGGGAGGCTGTGCCTGCAGGTGGTCAGTGTAAACAAAATGTCTTGCTGCCCACCAGCGGATTACCCTGATGGGCCGCATGCGGCCCAGAGGCTGCAGGTTTCCCACCACTGGCCTAAAGCATGCAAGTCACTCCCAGTTATGTCAGTGTGTGCGCTGCAGCCAGCCAGCAAAAGCTTGGCTCTTTCCAGTTTGTGTTTATGCTGCAGGGTGGTCTCAACACACTCCCAGTTTTAGATTTTCCCCCAAAAATGTATGTCCGATAGTGCCCAGCAGTCTCCTGGACAATGCATGTTTGTATAAAGCTGTCACTTCATCAACAGAAATAATATGCACACATCTTGTTACTCCAAATGGAGTTTCCCAAAGAAACACACTGGATTAGATAAAACAATAAAACAAGTGTATTAACTATGAAGAGACAGATTTGGAGTACATGTAATGAGGCATGTGATGGGGCATCTGCCCCACACTGGCCTGTAAGGGGTTAATGTAATCCTACGGAGGCTGTGCAGAAAGCAGCCAATAGGAGAGGGGCTTTGAGGAGCAGATAATCAGGGCCTTGCAGGCCCATATAAGAAGAGCCGCGGCGCAGCTTCAGTTGCTCCCTGGAGTTTGAGGAGAGAGGACTGTCTGCCTTGCAGGTAGAAGAAAGCTAGCACCTGGGACAAAGCAGTGCTGGGCAGGATCAGGGGAGTGAGAGAAGCTCCTGGGTGGTTTTTAAGACTGGCATTCTGAGACCCTGAGGTAAGGTGCTAGGGCTGTGGGGAAATGGTCCAGGAAAATAAACTGTGTGGTTGGAGGGGATGCAGCAAGTGGCTTCTATATACAGGGTCCCTGGGCTGGGACCCAGAGTAGTGGGTAGGCCTGGGTCCCCCTCTCCTGCTCTTTGTCTCTGGGGACATAGCTAAACAGGAAACTGCAGTCACCACTGAGAGATGTGGCTGGACAGGGACTACAGAGATGCTCCTGAGAAGGGGGGGAGCACCAAGTGTGGCATGGCTGGAGGGCTGTGGCACTGAAGAGGATATCACAGTCCTTAGAGGAATGTGGGTCCAGTAGCAGAAGAGGTGATGGTTAGAGTACCACCAGAGCAAAGCACACTGGCTGTCAGAGCTAATTCCTGTATTGGCCATGAGGAGGTGCTGGAGTGGTGAATGAACCTCATCAGAAGACATAAAAGTAAGAAATGGTTACAAGAAAAATAAAGGTTAAATGCAACTGGTGCCTAACTTAAACTGTTAAATTCAAAGCAAAGTTGTCTCCCCATATGTTCTCAGCAGTCTTACTGTCCAAACTTCTTAGGTCAAGACCCCTTCTCCAGTGGAATGGCTGCTTTCTTTGTCCCTTCTGCTGCAATGAATTGATGGACAGGGGTGGGGGTGGGGGGTGTTTGGGTGTTTCTCCCTCCTTTTTATAGTGTCATTCCCCCTGTTAGAAAACATTTCCAGCTAAGATTCAGGAGACAGAGTCTACACGGGAGGATGTTCCTTGCTGCTTTTTCCTCACCTGTTGGAGCTTCTTTTGTTTTCCTTCCTGCTTGATGACTCTGTTTACTGCTTTACTCAAATTAAGCAGAGCACATATTCCTCTGTTTGAGACAGGCCTCTCTGCCAACCTCCATTTAGAACATGTGTAAAAAACTTGGAATCTCATAACTTCACATACAGTGCTGCCACACACATTTTAACAGGACAGTAATGACCAGCAATGACAGGGGTGATTACCTGTTCTGTTAATTCCCTCTGGGGCACCTGGCATTGGCTACTCTTGGACGACAGGATACTGGGCTAAATGGACCTTTGGTCTGACCCAGTATGGTCATTCTTATGTTATATTTATTTTCAAATGATACCTCTCAAGGTATACTTTATACAAAGATTATTACAAGTGTGTGCAGGGCGTGGACACAGGGGTACCTTCTGTCACACACCACAGCTCCAAGTGTAGATGTAATCTAAGACTCTCTTGCCTACAAATCTCAACTGGCCTCTCCAAACACTAATATGTTTACACACAAAGGATAGCAAACTGATTAGGATAAATTAACAAGCTACCTGAACTAGCCCAAGCTGAGCCCAAAACTATTTTGAGGTGCAAAAAGTTTGGTTAGCTTTCATCTGCTTGTTTGTTTACACTTTGCGGGTTTCTTCACTTTCTGCTTTCAGTCCAGAGACAGGAAACAGAGAGCAAAATACTGCATGAAAGTTTGTTCCGTTGGTTCTTCTAGTTGGTTGTATTTTAAATCTTGTGGAAAAAGCCTGATCTTATAGGATTTCCTCCCCTGTATCCGGACCAAAAAGGTTTATGCAAGCTCATGTAAACAACAGCTTAAAGCTTGAAATGCTTATCTAAACATCTTGAGGTTTTCCCATAATTAATTTATGCATGATGTTCTGTATTCCTACATTCATAATGATCTGCTTGGATTATTTGCTTTCTGCTCAAGAAATGTGTCCACTCTTGAACCTCTTTTGGGTATAGATGCAAGACAGCGATGGGTTCAGATGTACTGCCTATATATCAATACAAATACCATCTGTTTCCATGACAGAGGTGCTATCTGAGAGTTCAAATGCAGAGGTGTGCATGAGAAACTGTAACATTTTAACAATGCTCTAAAACTTCTCTATATTTCTGTACAACTCATTTAGGCCCACAGTTTTTAAAAATGGCCTCTAATTTTGAGTAGCCAATTTCAAATACTTAGGGTCTGATTTTCTGAGCACCCACAATTCCACTTGATGTCAGTAGCAGCTACAAATGCTCAGCACCTCTCAAAACCATGTTCTAGGTATCTTAGTTGGGCAACCAAGATTGGGCAAATAAGCTATGAAGCACCCAAAATTAGAGGCTACTTTTGAAAATGTTGCCCTAAACCTATCTGTTTCAGTTCCCCATCTGTATAATGCGAATATTACTACTTCCCTACCTCCAGTCAATTTTAGGCTGAATTAGCTAATGTTTGTAATGAGTCTTAGGGAAGGTTCAACTAAGACTCCATTTCCTTTCATTGCATCAGCTAATAATTCTCCTTTTTCAGCTAAGAACCTGAATAACATGACCCTGCTCATGGTCATTTGACAACAATGAATGTCTGAACAGTGGAGAAGAAAGACATCATGAAGGACACTGGTAGCAGACAAGAAAACAGGTTGTAATGTAGCAAGTGCGTTGACAAGACAGGATGCCCACCTAGGTTGTGTCAAAATGTCTGTAGTAGAAGAATTCTGCCTGCAAGCAGTCTGCGTATAGGCAATTAGATTACAGGCATTGGCACTAAGGGACAAAATCAACCTCAGAGGAGTGAATCAAATAGAGCCCAAGATACATGTTGTGAAATTGCCCCAAGAAATGGGCAACCAGCCAACTGAGCATAAGGTAGTATGGTCAAAAAGTGAGATGTGTCGTGTCCTTACACATGGGATGAGGAAAAATAAAAAACTCTCTATTCTGTGTGTCAGATTGTGAGACACATAGTCAAAGGTAAAATCTATTTATTTATCTGTCTGTCTGGGTCTTTATAACACACTTATCACAGCAGTATCTGACAGAAAAGAAATCATCCACCTCCTAATTGCAGTCATCTTGTTGACAGAAAGAGACCAGTGTTCTAGGCGGAAGTCAGTTGTGAGGATCTAAAGATTTTAAATGCTTCTTAACAGATTTCAAGCAGTTATACCCATATAGGAAAAAAAGTAATGTAGAAATTAATAGGGTATGATCACCTCTCTGCTAACCTCTCCAGATTGTTTACATCATCTGGCTGAATTTACAGAGACTTATTTCCCTGCTATCCAGTTATACAGAATGGTTGGGGGGAAGCACTATAGAAAAGGGATAATTCTCGATTAAATTCTGTGGGTATTTAGAGTCATTTCTAGATAAACTAATTGGTTTCATCCGTATTAATATCAATGGGACTTTCATCTAAGGGTAAGAATTTGAGGATGGCACTTCCCACAAAGGGTAGTGTGTGTGTGTGTGTATTAATGAACTCCTTAACCATATTCAAGAGTCAGTTTTGTCTTAACAGCTAAGATATCTTCTTTGTACAGCATCTACATTCATACCAACTGTGGAGACATTTTACTCTCTAACAAACAAGTTTTTGAGAGAAAGGGCTAATCAAGAGAACTGATTTCAAAGATGATCACTTTTGGCTGGTGAATAAGGTTTAGGATCTGTAAATCCTTGTCTCTACAAGAAAGTTATAGGGTCTAACACACAAACACACACACAATGTAGACATTCTTATTCTGGTATAAGAACACCTTTTTTTTCATTCATTTTATATCACTTGGGAAGGGGATTATGCTAAACCAAAAAAAGCCATTCTAAAACTGGAATAAGTGTCCACACATCCGGTTATGCTGTTACAACTGCATCATTATAGTTATACAGGTATTCATGATAAAACTTGTTTAGACAAGGCCTAAGAGTGAGGTGTGAAGTAAGTCTCACGAAGAATTTGCCTGATGCCATGGAAATTGATTTTGTTCTGAACAGAATTTCTTTGTTTAGCTCTTTATTGGAAGAAGGGCTACTGTAATAAAATCAAATTTAAATGTTACGTTCTTTTAGTGATCCCAGCTCATAAGGAGATATGAGAACTGGCATACCTGGTTAAGTGATGGGGCCCCATTTTCAATGAACCCTCAGCTTGTCCTTTAGTTTTTAGGTGTAGTTTTAAACCTGCAAACAGTTGTGCCTACAAAATTAAAGGACACGTGTCAAAATCAGGCCCTCAGTCTTCTCACAATGGATGCAGGGTTTGTCAGGAAAAATATACATATTACTTGGGAACAAAGGAGTTTTCTTTTAGAAAAGCTGTGCAATGGCAATTAATGATTGTAGGGCACGGTCCTCCTCCATTTTACATGTGTAGTGTTCATTGATACTGGAGAGACTACACTATAGTGAATGAGAAGGCACATCTGAAAACTGTTTAAATGTTTTAACTAGCAGCACAAATGAGACAAAATAGTATCCTAAAATTCTACATTCAATGATTGCCACCAGGGGCAATTCAGGAACTTTTTGAGGCTCCTAATGGATCCCTAGTTACCCACTGTAAGGTTCAAGATTTCCCTCCAAGACACACCTGCCCCAAACCTCTGTGATTGCCAGGGGAAGGAGTTGTCAAGCCCACAAAGAACAATCAGGACTGTGCCCTGGGGTTTGCTGGTATGGTTGGTTCAGGGAGGGAGTTATGGAAACAATGGATGAATGTTTCTCCTTAAATAGAAGTAGGGGGAAAGTTTACAAATATATCTGAGCCAGTGCTATGGTAAAGGGAGTCTTTGTGATTTCCTAAACAACAAAAGTTACCACCACAGAGCTGCCGGGCAATGAGCAGCAGCTTGCATACCACATGCAATATACTGGAGCATGAACTGTAAACATCATACTAACATTTTAACTTGTCCCTGATGAAGTGCACCCCTGCACCCAAGGCTGCAGGCCTGGCTGCACTGTCTGAACCAACATTGTCTGTAAAAGAAGCATGAAGATCACATGCCAGTGAAATGGTTTGCCATCAGACTGATGAGTAATTTTCTGGGTGGGGAAGACAGGAGAGAACTTTTTCTTCTTAATAAAGAAAGTTGTTCACTGACAACTCCCTTTTAAAATGTAGAGGCAAGCAATATAGAGCCAGAAGTGACAAGCTGTAGAAATGCCAGCTTTGCATGCATTTCAGGGAGAAGCAGACACATTTATATCCAGTCATGCTAGGTTTGCCCTAGAAATGGAATTGTACATTTGCAACAGTAGCTGTGTTCTGCATGCAAACCACAATGCTGCTTTGTACAAGGTCAGTCTTTTTATTTTTATCCTATTATTGTCAAAATACTGGTCCAGGTCTCTGATACATTGAAGGAGCAGCATCAGCTGATTGGCAAGTGTCTCAGCAGCAGGAAGTTAGCTGATAAGCTTCTTAAGCAGTGAGCTCTCCTAAGCAGGAAGCACTGGAGCCAGCTCAAGGAAGTTACCCTTAAAATTGCTTTGCTCAGGCCTCAACCTCAGCAGACTAATTAGAAGCTGTTGAAAGGAAGAGTCCCTGGTGTGCATTTTTCTGTAGACAAGACTCAGGAAACATGTTGCTTGGACCGCAGTAAACAGACAGGGAGATAAATGTTTAAAAGCTACCATAAAAAAAAAAAAAACTCAGACAGTTCACGAGTACAATGAATAAAACAGACTGATCTAAGTGGTCACTGAAAGGTTTGAAGTGGGCCGGGACAGGTCCCTGTGGGTAAGCAGCAGGCAAACAGGCAATCTATGCAAACAAATATTGGCAATTTGAACACTTCCTATTTATGGAACCCAATTGGCCCAGAGAAAGGAATGCTGCATAATGAATATTATTATATTTCTGCAGATGATATGGTGGATACAAAGAACACTAACCAGTTTTTTTCTTTATGATGATCTAATCATTTAGGCAGACACTCTCATTCTTTATGGAAAATACAAAGCATATTAAATGAAGAGCATTAGACTGATCTAGAGATAGGATGACACTGTGAACAGAGAAGGACTGTGAGATACAAATTCATGATCCGCTCAAGCTTATTAAAATAATGTTGTTCTCTTGAGCATTCTCTATCCTTGCTTTATAGAAGCCCGCCCCAACCCCAAAGGACTGACTAAATCTATGTTCTCATAAGATTATAAGACCTTAAAATTTGCAAACTCCCCCAGAAATTCTTTACAAAAGGTGAAAAAAGGAAGTTAAAAAGTTTACATTTCAGAATGGTTTATTTTTTCTACTAGAAACTCCCTGCACAGTTTGTTTAAATGCAGCCAAAGGGTGGTCTGTAAGGCAAATCCTGTAGATTTGTTTAGAGATCTTGGTTCCTTCCTCCCCACCACCCCCACAAGAATCTCATCTCTAGGCCCTAGGAAATGACCTTATTAACTGGGACAGGTATGTTAGCTGGTTAATGCACACCCCAATTATGGTGCCAGATACCTCTTTTCCAAAGGTCTTCACAAACACTGGGTTGCTGCTCCCCGGCAGGAGCTCTAGGAGGGCTGCCTACCACAAGCTGCCACCTCCCCTCTTAAAATCCATGCAAGATAGGGCCTTAGAAGGTGACTGTGCAAAATCACCATACCCAGCAACAAAAGGGAAAAATCTTGTTTCCAGTTCACGGGTCTATTAAATTAGCAACACAGATGTCTATAATCCTGAGAAGATTAGCTAATAAACACCCCAGGATTCTCTAGCAACTGCAGGTTAGGGAACAGAAGCCCTATAATACCTAAGTGAATGTTTGCTGGGAAGCCAAGGAACCCACTATGGCATGCTAGGGGTCACATTCCAGGTGAGCTGGGAGCTGACAGGAAAGGAAAGATAACACAAAATATGGGAGATGAGGGTTCGAATTCCTGCTCTGCCAGAGTGTCTCTTATGTGACTTTGGACAAGTCACTTAGCTTCTCTATGCGTCAGTTCTCCATCTGAAAAATGGGGATAATTATATTAGAGCATTGTAGGGTGACCAGACAGCAAGTGTGAAAAATTGGGATGGGGGTGGGGCATAATAGGTGCCTATATAAGAAAAAGGTCCAAAATCGGGACGGTCCCTATAAAGTTGGGACATCTGGTCACCTTAGAGCAGTAGTTCTCAAACTAGGGCCGCCAGTTTGTTTACCTGCCACGTTCGCAAGTTCAGCCGATCGCAGCTCCCACTGGCCGCGGTTCGCCACTCCAGACCAATGGGGGCTGCAGAAAGGTGCGGCCAGCACATCCCTCGGCCCGCGCCGCTTCCCACAGTCCCCATTGGCCTGGAGCGGCAAACTGCGGCCAATGGGAGCTGCGATCGGCCGAACCTGCAGATGCGGCAGATAAACAAACCGGCCCGGCCCACCAGGGCCTTTCCCTGAACAAGTGGTGGCCCTAGTTTGAGAACCACTGCCCTAGAGCATTGTGAGGATAAATACATTAGAGATACTCAGATTCAGTGGTAATGAGGGCCATATAGGTACTTAAGAGAGAGAGTCTGAGCAGTAATGTTTCCCCTTTCTCTGTCACATGTGGGACAGCCACATCCTGCAGCCCTGCCAAGTTGCATTACTTCAGTTTGCAGTCGCAAGACGGTGAAGTGAAGGCAGGGTAAGAATTAACTCTGAATGCCCTTTTTGTTTGTGTTGAAGTTAAGAAAATTTACTGAACTTTCACTTAATTTCTGTGTGTTATTTTATCTATATTTCTACCAGTAGTTTGGTACCAAAAGGAAGGAAGAAAACCAGCAGATTTTAAATGAAATTCCAAGAGGCACTCCTGTACTGTAATTTGTGGAGTGTATGTCATAGACACAATAGATTGTTAAAGCTCAGAAGCATTATGGCCTGTCATGTCAAATCATACTTAGGGGGCTTTAATATGTGGATTATGGACACATTAAACTATACTCTCTCCTGCCTATTATGTCAATGGGACTTTGCATATTTAAACAACACTACACTGTGTAATCCTTGTACTATGCCATGCATGCACAATAGGTCTATGTCGACCAGAGATCACTAGGAAAGTCTTCATACTTTGCAAGAGCCATATTCATTTTGTAACACCAATATCCATAAACATTCCCACACTGGCAAATATACTGCTATATTAAAACTAGTTTAAATCAATTTTTAAAAACATATTTTTCATCACAAAAATACTCCTTTTTGGCCCTGCTTTCTTTTAGCCTTTAGAGCACTTGTGAACCTCAATTTCTTGTACTGAGGAACTCAAAAAATTATTAGTCTTAATTACCTCATCTTTCTCTCCCAGTAGGCCTTCACCACGCTGCCTCATTGCTAATCTCTCCTTCTGTTGTTTCAAGAGAGATTCAATCTCTCCCCAGCACCCTTGCTTGAGCTTAACCCCACCAATATTCTCCCCTTTCCTTCCCTCTCCAAATGATTTCCTGTGTTTTCCCACTGACTGCATTCCTGACTCCCTTCTATCACCCTCTCCAGCTCCCAATGTAGATCTATAAAGACATGCACTTGCAGCTGCTCTGCCTTCCCTGGTTCTTCTCTCTTGTCACTTTGGGAGCAGGATGCATGGCTGCTGGGCATATTGGGAATGCACTGCAAGGAATAGCTGAGTGTTTACAGAAGTAGTGTGCCACTTGATTCACTCAAAGGGTGATGATCTTGTACTATTATTATTATCTCATTATACATTTTCACACAATGCATAATCACACTGTGAAAGTCATTGTCCCCGGATGCCACTGGGGCCAAGAACTTAGTAAGATTCGAAGAGGGATTTAGACTTTTATGTGGATAACATGAATATCCGGAGTTATAGCAATTAATGCAAGCAAAAATTGAGGGATTAAGACAATTTCTAACTTTTAGAGAACTTGATGGGGGCAAATTATGCTACTTCTACCTACTGTGAGGTTCTTGCAGCTTCTTCTGTGGCACCTGGACACTGAACTAGATAAGACCATGGGTTTGATCCAGTATGGCAATTCCTATTTCCTATCTAACCCTCTCTCACCACAGCCCCGAACTAGCTACTGCAGCCCAGCAGAATCACCTGCAAAAAGACATCAAACAGCCAGGTGTGCCCAACATGAATGCTGGCCAGGAGTCCTGGACTGACAGAGTTAAACTGAAATAAGCCACATTTGGCAACAATAAAAATTCAGCTACATGAGAATTTGCTCTTCTTCTTTGTTTCCTCATTCCCCTTGCTCTCCCCATCCCCCTCACTCTCTCTTCTGACTCCTCCACGTTTCACTGTCTCGTTTTCTATTGCTCCCTTGTGACTTTTCTCCCCCCCTCTGCTGTAGTGTTTTGTCTTCAAAGATCCCTCCAGCCCTTTATTCTTCCACATTCCAATCTCTCTCCCTTGTTTTCTGCATTTGGCCTCCTATCCCTATCACTTTCCTTCCCATGGCCTACATTTCCTTTTCATTCATCTCCCCTGCCACTCTTTTTTTTTTCCATGCCTCCTTTCTTCCCTTTTTGTCTTCTCTGGAGTTCTAATGAGAAAAATGGGTCCAGAAAACTCCTTTTCAGCCTGTGCTGACTCACAACTCTTATGCTATCCCATTCTACATAAACACACATTCCCAGAGAATGTCAGAGTGGACAAGCTATGAGGCAGCATCTACCTCTCTTGGGTTTTTCCATCCTCATACTATGTAAGAGTATCCAAGGAAGAAGCACCAGCTGCTGATTATTCAGCAAGCAAGTGAATTCCACAAGTCAGTGGACAGCGAGTGACCACCATGGTCTGTCACCTTGGGACTCATTAGAATGTTACTTGAGCAGAGATAATGGGGCTTTGACAATACAGATGCAGTGAGATGCCCTCTGCAGCATGCACTGTATGGTGCTAACCCCATTGTAATTGTATTGTGAACTACTTTCCATCATGGAAGGAGACGTTTAAGTACCTAAAATATCTATCACAGGGTGTGGGGGTTTTTTTTAGTTAAAATTAGTTTCAAATGCAATGGCCACATTAGAAGACACAAGAGGTTACATTTAGGTCCATAAACACATGCCTCAGGTGGCTGAAGGCACTTGGCTTATAGCATTATGCCTAACAATGCACCCAAGGCGTGGATTAATGGTCCAATAAAGCATAATCTCTTGTGGTTTAGTGCTCTGTTTAATTATTTTTAAAGTTATTTCTAATTATTAACATTAATCCTTTATTATTTTCCCTTGTTACTGTATGATTTACCAGCCGTGGTGCCTGATCCTGCAGTCCTTACTCAGACTAAAGCCCCACTGACTAAGGTGAACATACAGACTGAAGAAAGACTGAAGGGATGAGCCTTAAGGCCTTTTTAAGGTACCTATTTTATTTTCTATCAGTTGTTCATTTTGCTTATATTAGGCACTTTGATCATTATTTTCTCTGCCTTACCTGACTAGGTGAATAAATTCAAGATTGTTGGCTTTTTTGCTTTATATCTGAGAAAATAAGCATTGTACTAAATCAAGACTTAAGAAAGTTATTTCAAAAGCTTTTTCCCCCCTCCCTCGTGTGGAGATGAAGACTTCAATGGCCTATTTATTTATAAAGGTGTCTGTTTATAATTTTTCTTCCTCTACATGATTTGCAGCCACACAACTGTGTATGCACTACATTTTTTTAAAAAGTTTGTGTTTGATTTTGGCTATTTTCAGAAGCCGTGTAATTCATTTCACCAAGTCTATGTATCCCTGGAAATTACAGTACAGCAATGAAATGTTCAGGCTTCAGGAGAAAATTGCTCTTGTGAAAAAAATTAAACCTTCTGCCCTGTTATATGATACCAGAGTTTAATGAGTATATAAAGTATCAAATTTAAAATGTTAGCAGTTTATTATAGCTGAGCAATCATTGAATGAGAAACAGGTTTCCCTTTCACTTAGCATTAAGGACATGACCCAAGGCTGGTAAGCACTCTGCTGCATCAGATCCAACATCTGATTTAGGACTGGTTACCTGCCAGCCAAAAATTAACCTAGGTTTTATTTGTTTGTTTAATAGGAGAGGATTATCGTATTGAATTAAGAAATTAACAGGATTTATGTTACATAAGCTCATCATAATTCAGTTTGTCTCCTCGCCAGCATGTCCACCGCTGTACAAATAACCCCTCCAGATTCCCCTGATCTATAATTATTCCTTATTTCTGCATAGCTCCCAGAATTCTGCTAGGCACTTCACAGAGGACAAAGGAAACAAAGCACTCACCCCTAGGGGCATACAATCTAAGTCTCGGACCCTGAAATGACACCAGCACATGGAGAAAAAGAAGTAGCATTGGTTATGGTTCGTGGGTTTTTAAAAAATGCAGTTTGAAACTGCTCAAGGAATTGGAATATTGGCAATTCCAGTGAAAACAGATTATGCACAGAGAGCAGTTAAGTCAATCATAGTTGCATAATATCCACAGTTTATTACTGAGCCATTGGCCATTATCTTTGAAAACTCATGACAATGAGGGGAGGTCTCAGACGATTGGAAAAAGGCAAAAATAGTGCCCATCTTTAAAAAAGGGAAGAAGGAGAATCTGGGAATTACAGACCGGTCAGCCTCACCTCAGTCCCTGGAAAAATCATAGAGCCGGACCTCAAGGAATTCATTTTGAAGCACTTGGAGGAGAGGAAGGTGATCAGGAACAGTCAACATGGATTCACCAAGGGCAACTCATGCCTGACTAACCTGGTTGCCTTCTTTGATGAGATAACTGGCTCTGTGGATATGGGGAAAGTGGTAGACGTGATATACCTTGACTTTAGCAAAGCTTTTGATACGGTCTACCATGGTATTCTTACCAGCAAGTTAAAAAGTACGGATTGGATGAATGGACTATAAGGTGGCTAGAAAGCTGGCTAGATCGGTGGGCTCAACGGCTAGTGATCAACAGCTCGATATCTACTTGGCAGCCAGTATCAAGCGGCATGCCCCAGAGGTCAGTCCTGTGGCTGATTTTGTTCAGTATCTTCATGAATGATCTGGATGATGGGATGGATTGCATCCTCAGCAAGTTTGCAGATGACACTAAACTGGGAGGAGAGGTAGATATGCTGGAGGGTAGGGATAAGGTCTAGAGTGACCTAGACAAATTGGAGAATTGGGCCAAAAGAAATCTGATGAGGTTCAACAAGGACAAGTGCAGAGTCCTGCACTTAGGACGGAAGAATCCCATGCACTGCTACAGGCTGGGGACCAACTGGCTAAGTGGCAGTTCTGCAGAAAAGGACCTGGGGATTACAGTGGACGAGAAGCTGGATATGAGTCAACAGTATGCCCTTGTTGCCAGCACTGGTACATTACCACATCTGTAATATTGCATCCAGTTTTGGGGGCCCCCGCTACAGAAAGAATGTGTAAAAATTGGAGAGAGTCCAGCACAGGGCAACGAAAATTATTAGGGGGCTGGGGCACATGACTTATGAGGAAAGGCTGAGGGAACTGGGCTTACTTAGTTTGCAGAAAAGAAGAGTGAGGAGGAATTTGATAGCAGCCTTCAACTACCTGAAAGGGGGTTCTAAAGAGGATGGAGTTTGGCTATTGTCAGTGGTGGCAGATGACAGAAGCAGCAGCAATGGTCTCAAGTTGCAGTGGGGGATGTCTAGGTTGCATATTAGGAAAAACTATTTCACTAGGATGATGGTGAAGCACTGGAATGGGTTACCTGGGAGGTGGTGGAATCTCCATCCTTAGAGATTTTTAAGGCCTGGCTTGAGAAAGCCCTGGTTGGGATGATTATTTGGGGTTGGTCCTGCTTTGCACAGGGGATTGGCCTAGATGACCTCCTGAGGTCTCTTCCAACCCTAATCTTCTATGATTCTATGGCTCTTCAATTTCTTATTAATATTTGTATTGAGATAGCTCCTAGAAGCCTTACTCAGACAGTAGGATCTCATTGTGTGAGTCACTGTACAAACACAGAACAAAAATATAGTCCCTGCCCCACATGCTGTCAACACCACATATATTCAATATGTGTCCAGGAGTCAGATCATAGGGTGACCAGATGTCCCAATTTTATACGGACAGTCCCAATCTGGGGGGCTTTTTTTATACACGCACCTATTACCCCGCCACCCCCTGTCCTGATTTTTCACACTTACCTTCTGGTCACCCTTCCAGATCATTACTCAGGAGGGGGGCAGTGCATGTGTTACCATTAATTCCACTGTAGCTAAGCTAAGGAGGACCATAAACTCTACTTTGTGGAGTCTGTGAAATTTCACACATGCACAGGACCTCCTGGCTATCATCATAATGAGCCTGGTGGGGTGGAGTCACAGATTTTGTTCTCTTAGAACTGGGCTGAGGTTTGGTTGTTGGATAGACACCATATGGCCATCACTGAGGTGCTATTACCCTCGGGATTTCCATAACTGTGGAGTCAGTCTCCTCATTTCCCGCCTTCTTCTCTTTCTGCCAGTCTCCAGTGTATTGAATGTACCTAACCTAATGATAGTAGTGATAAAAATACACTTGCTCACACACTAAATTACACGTACCTGTATGCATACTGATTTCCAACCTGAGCATGAACACTATGCCATTTTAAACCATTTCCAACCTCTAACCAACTTTTTTAAACTGAGCAAAACACCATTTCTTACTGAGAACTTAACTACATGTCAAATATAACATTGAAACCCAAGGAATTTTGGAGTTAGCCAAGAATAAATAAAATATAAAAAGGCCTACACAAAAAGAAGTTTTCCTCCATACAGGTAATTTCAAGCTTTTACAAAAATTCATTTAGAATGTAGAATGTAAAAAACTGTAAGGACATAGCATCTCAATACATCTCTGAACACTATGTATTGATGCCTGCTGTACTAGGGTTTTGGTTTGTTTTTCTTGTGTCTAATGAAAATCTACTACAGTACAAAGTAGAAAACAAGGACTAATATGAGCTTAAAAGGTCAATTTCCAAGGAAACCATTAGCAACATGAAAATAGGGATTTTGAATAGCATGGCCACCTCAACCTTAGTTATATTTAGTGACAATAGTAATATTTTCCCCATTCCTTAGACCCAATTCCTGACTGATACAAGAAGCCCAGCAATACAATTTATCTGACCACTTTCTATTGCATTTTCCCTATAAATAATCTTTGTTCTATTGTGTTCTCTTTCATAATAGTCTGAACTATAGAAGCAAATGCAGATCTTCTTCTATGTGTTTTCTGTTCAGTTTGAACTTGCAACTTCTAAATTATACTAATTTTGATTTTTGTTCCAAAGCATTCCCTTTCTATTCTAATCTTCCTTTCTTCTGTCTGATTGAAATGATTTTTGATTGAGCCTCAGGGTAGTTGTTTTTTGCATTCAACTTTGATTGTTAGTATTTATTGTTGGCAATTCAGTAGGATCCAAAAGTTCTGTTTTGTTAAGTACTATACAAATCCACAGGAAGAGACAGTCCCTATCCTAAAGAGTTGTTTTTCTAAATATTTTTTTAGAAATCATGAGTTTTATCACTGAGGAAAATAATGATATTTGGAACCCAAGACATCTTTGATTGCTATTCATCCTCAATCTAAATACTGGAAGACATTGGGCCAAATTGAGCCATAGACTAAATGAGTACAACTCTAACTAACTTCAGTGGGATTGTGTCCCTAGTAAGAAATAGACATTTACTTTTGTAATTGGCCAGTTTCTCTTAAACCAAGGTTGAATTTGGTCCATTCTTGGCCAAAAAAAAGAAAAAAAAAAAAAGCTAAAGATAATTTTGTTTCCCCTCTCTTGCAACACAATGGAAGTCCAGAGTTTGTGAATTCTGTGACCGATGAGATGCTTTGGAAGCATGGAGTATTCAAAGACTATTTTACTGAGATGTGACAGAAGCTATGGACACATGGAATATTCCAAGACTATTGTATTAGCATTATAAATGTTATATTTATCTGCAAGGACTGGTTAGTGAGTGTTATTCCTGGCTAAATGTGGGTGTGAAAGGGTTTCCTGCAGGAACTGAAATTACTGGGAGATGGGAGGGAATTAATCCAAATCCCTAATACAGATAACAAATCTGTGGAAACTTCACTCCATGATGAAAATAGCATGTACTGGTTTGAGCTGGTTTAAGAGGCCTGTCAAAGACCTGCAAACTGAATAAAATAATTGACTTGACCTGGCGAGAGAGTCACTCAGCCTTAATCCACGAATGCACATGAGACTGTTAAGAAGACAGACAGGTTCTGAAAAGGACATGAAGCACGTTGAACCCTGCCAGAGACTCAATATGGAAGATGCGTGAAATCTGGTAAACTAGGTCTGTGTTATAAGCTGTTTATTGTTTAAGGTATGTTTTCTCTGTAATACTTTCCTTTATGAAGACTGGCTGGTGACTGGTTAACCCAGGGATTGGCAACCTTTGGCACGTGGCCTGCCAGGGTAAGCCCCCTGGCAGGCCGGGCCAGTTTGTTTACCTGCCATGTCCGCAGGTTCGGCCGATTGCAACTCCCGCTGGCCACGATTCGGCGCTGCAGGCCAATGAGAGCTGCGGGAAGCGGCGCGGGCTAACGGATGTGCTGGCCACCGCTTCCCATGAGAGAACAGGACTGCTGATGCAGAACTAAAATCAGACCTGCTGAGACAATCACAGTGAATTGCAGCCCCAGACCCAGTCTGGAGGGAGTGGATCACAGGATTCCCTCGTGCCCCAAGCAAGGTGACAGGTAGGGGTTCCAGGCTTAAGAAGGATGTCCTTAAGAAGGCCATGAAGGAATCAGAGTTGCAGTTACCTTGGAAACTGTGACAAGTTCTATTCTAGCTCTAACAACCTGAGCCTTGATTATGGTGTATGTGGAGATGGTCCAACCCAGCAGCAGACTCTGGATGCACTATGGCTGACTTGATCAGAATGCCTTCAGGAGCACTGAACAAAGATGCATCAGAGTGAAAGCTTCCAAAGCATGCCATATGCACCACCTCCCCCCCCCCCACAACACTCCCATCTCAGCTCCAAGTCATCCCACTTCATCCATTTAAGAAATTTACAGTCTTTGTGCACAAGAACCTAGGTTGTGCAGATGTGGGAAAGGGGGTTGCTGGGTGGGGAGAGAGGGAAAAAAGTCATCATCCTGTCCTTTTTGCACATCCCAGCTTAGCCAGCCACAGCCCAACCCTTTAGATGTTTCTCCAAAACTGCATATAATGCTTTCTTATGCCTGGGTCTCTTCTACTGCATTCTCAGGACTGCATTTTAATTTTGCTTTCCTGCTAGGTCAGCATCTTCCTTATAATCAATGAATGCCATTCACGTTGGCAGGTTATTTTTATTCATCTTTACCAGGAATACATTAATCATTTGATGGAGTTCTACCATAGAACATCCCAATTTATAGCCTCTTTTCTCTTCTGGTGGAGTAAAAGTTTACTGTATAGCTGATCAATTTCTCAGACATTTAAGCATATTGTATAGGTTACTCATAGGCCTCTGGTATAAAACGATACACTGAATGAGAGACTATAAGTAAGTCTGTATGATTCATACAGTCTTCTGCAATTATATTTTATAGAAGAATGCTGACGATGAACAGTTGTGCATGCATGTAAAGTGGCCGCCTTTATTGCCAGTTCTATAGTCCCCTGTTTTTCCCCAATGGCATTCACAATATCTTCTTACCTCAGCACACTTTTTCTTGTATTCAACACACCCTACTCTATTTCTTCTATAAGCAGACATCTTTATCTTGCTGTCCATTTCCTGTTCCTGCTATCACAGAAAGGGATATGCAATCCTGTCCTTGAGGCACACACCTGCTGTTACCCCTTCACTTGTTTTCTTTTTTAATCTTACCGTAGCATCTGTTTCCCTCCAGACTCTCCTGTATTCAACTGAAGTTGTATTTACTGATGTCCCCTCCAGTCTTTTCCCTCAAGGCCTTGCACAGTTGAGTACATTTAACTATCTCTCTCACATTTCAGTAGATATCTTGGTTACTTCACCAACATCTTGGCTGCTACTTCCTCTGAGGAATCAACCTTTGCACACATCACTTTGCATCTGGCATTCAGGCCCTCAGTCTGTCAGAGCTTGGAATTTATTCTTCAGGTCAATGCTAATTGCTATCTTTTCAAGCATTTCTAATTGAATTTGGGCTGCTTTCTGCAGATTAGTTTTCCTCTTTCAAGTTTCCATCTTCTTGTTTGGCACAGACATTCATTAGAGGGACAGACTAGATAGAAAGACAGATTATGTACTACACACCACATCATGCCACCCAACTCCATTCAGGATGGGAAAAGTTGAGTATTGTAATGCCTTGAATAAAGTCATTAGCATATATCTGCCAAAAATTAAGCAGCCAAAATAAGTATAGAGGGGACTGGCTTCAGTGTACTACTTAGTTGTGTTTCCCCAACTGGAAGTTATTTCTGAATAGAAAGAGATTGCAATGAATGAGTGGGTAAATTAAAAATTGGAAAGATAAGAGAAATATTTAGAAAGTGTTACAATGCTCTGAAATCCTCTTACTGCTGCTGCCACTGCCACAACCAGCCTGCTGCTCTGCTACTGTGTTAAATCAGCCCTTCTAAATGCAGTATTTGTCAGGGCACTGCTTCCAATTTCATACCAGTACAGTGAGGAATAGGTAAGTATAGCAGAAAAGGCAAGTGCAATGTGAGGCTCTCTTTTTAAACCTGAACCAACACCAGATGAGAAAATGCAGTGTTGGCCCTGTTAAATCAGCATATTGGTTGGTTCCCAATTTGAGACAAACTGTACAGGCTTCCTCAAGGGCATAATTTTTGTAGGCTTTAATATCCTGCAACTTTTCTTTTATTGGCAAGCATCACATAGCAAAGCTACAGTTAAGGGTCTCTCAGCATTTCCATTTTAGACTCTGTTTGTTCCAAGTTTTATCATCCATTTTAAATCACATGGGCAACACATGCAATTTTGTTTTAATAAAATTGACCAACATTAGCTTAACAGTGTTGTGTTTTGTTTTGATGCAGAGAACAGCAAAAATTTGTACTTTGATTGTGGGAGTTTTGCACACGTTTGTGATTGAACAGCAGTTTAAGGCTAACCCTGGTCATCGTATTGGCTTCAGTGGGGATGATTATCTGGGCAGAATTTGGTCCTTAACGTCAAGGGCCCTGATTCAGCAGTACTTCCTTATGAACAAAGTACATAAGTACATGCTTAACTTTAAGCCTACACTTAAACCCACTGAAGTCAATAAGATTTAAGAACATGTATAAATGCTTTGCTGAATAGGGATAAACTTACCAAAATGCTTGGCTGAATTAGGACCAAAGAGATCATTTTCACAAACATTTAGCTGCTTATTCCCATTCAGTGCTATGAAAAGTATTTAGAAAGAACCAATATAGCCATATAAGAAAACTACCTACTGGGTATGTGTATTAGCTATTTTATGTTCTCACTCTTGCATAACAGTTATTATACACAGTGTTGAAATTTGTACATTTTGCAAAGCTCTCCTATAATTATCTGAAAAGAGGTGATTACTTCTGCCTAATGGACTTATTCACCAAAACTCTGAAATGCTCTTGAGTTCTTTAGAAAAGTGCATTTTCTTTGTCAGCTTGTGAGAATGGGTGAGTTGAAAAGGACCGTGGGCAACACAGATGGAAGGAATGTCAGAATGGAATGTTAGTCAGGTAGACTTAGTAAAGGGTTTCCATTTGTATAGATTTAAATTGCATGACATTAATAATTATAGATTGTGAATACCAGGATCGAACTACCATGACTGAAATATAGTTACCTCTGTGGTGGAAGTGTGGCAGCCATGCCGTCAGAGCAACCACATGTTCTACCTAAAGAATTTAATGCAGCTGCCACCTTGTGTTAGGTGAGAAAAATTAAATATGAAGCAGTTATGCCAACCGAAACAAAGTGAGGCCAATAAAGGTTGCTGGGAAAGTCCCTGAATGAGATAAATAGAATAAAAGAATACTTGTTTAAGTTGCAGGGAGTAAGAAAAAAGGGGAGGCCTGCATTCCTGCATTTTTGTACCAGATGTTCTGGGAACTGTCTTGTTGAGATACGGAGGCACTGTTTTCCACTCCTTGTTTTTGTGTTATGTCTGTTCTTAACTCCTCATCTCCTGGTTGACACCCATACCAATAAAGTTAATGAAGCATTATGATTTGCTAAAAGTTATCTACAATAAGGGGGTAGAAGTGCATGCATAATAGAGAAAGAGGATTTTAACTAACATAGGGGAGGGGTGGGCTGCTTTATGAATAAATCTGTGATGCGACGGAACTGTCTATAAAAACCTATTAGTTTTACTTAGAGGCTGCTGGTTCTCTTTGGAGACGGGCTGCTCTCTATTGTTATGTGCACTCTTCAATAAAGAGCTTTGAGTTCGGACCTTGCTGGTGTTGCCTGTCTCTCTCCGGTCAGACAACGAACCGTGCCGTCTGGGGTTCGAGTCCTCGACACTTGTAATCATCACATGAAAGTTTCAAAATTGTGACCAGAAGTTTTTAAAAAGGTCTAGATGCACTGGTGCTTACAGATGGGATAAAAGCAGAACTTTTTATTCAAACCTCCCCACAATTTGGAATGGAGGGGAGAGGGAGACTGGATAAAAAGAAATCTGGATCTGTGCCTCTTCTGGCTTTTGTTTTGCACAACCCAAAACCCAACCAACATTTTGCAAAACCCATCCACCCCTCACTCTTCTTTCTTATTTGTCTGTCCGATAAGAAGAGTTAAACTACTCTTTGCCTACCATTCACATATGTCCCCCTCAAGAAATAGGCCAATAGCTAACATGGCTGATTGTAATAATCAGTCTGTCTCCTAGGTGAAAACATGAGCTGAACACCTGAATACTTACCAAATACCCAGTAATCAGGGGCCCCTTCCTGAAGTGATTTGTTTAAAAAGTCTTATCTCTCTGTCTACTACCACTTCCAACAGCCATGCAGGACTGTTATTAATTCTTAAGTGTATGGGGCTGTTATTAATCTGGGAGTGGACAGGGGAGGATGGAGCAAAGATTGCAAGTTTTAGGTCACTGGAAGAGAATTAATTTGCACAGACAATCCACTTCTTGGTCAACTCTACAACTTGTAGCAATAGATTAATTATTGGATAGATGACAAAGAATCAGTAATGGACTGTAAGTTGCCACTATGGATGACCAAGGATAGCCACTGGGCCAGGGAAAGCGCATGAGGCTGATTCTATAGCCTGGTAGTGAGGATATTCACCTAAGATGGGGGAGCCCCAAATTCATGTCCCTGCTCCAATAACTATTTATAACGAGTGGAACAGCTTCAAAAAGGAGAGACTGAAAAAGAATCACCAGAATATCCCATAGCCTATGAAGGAGATCTAAGTTCATATCCCTTCTCTGCATCCATTAGAGGGAGGCATTGACCCTGGATCTCCCATATCTTAGATGAGTTCCCTATCCCCTGGGCTGAAGCTTATGAGGGAGGAAGTAGATTTGTGAATCTAGTCCTTTCCTTTTGATAAAATGACTGGAAGTCTACATTAATTTTTTGGGTTCAAATCAAAACTTTGCATATTGTCTCAAAAACTTTTCAATTTCCTTTAAAAAAAAATAGAAAAAAGTAATTTTCAATTTCACCCTAAATGAAATTTTCTTTCAATTTTTTTGAATTGCCAGTAAACCAAAAAATTGATTATTACACAGCTCTACTCCCAAACAGTTCCAGGATCAGGCAGAATAAAAGTGACTTTACCCACCTTCACCTTGTCTCCCCGCTCTAGTCAGGTACCTTGCATAGCCAGGCAAACCAGACAATCTGACCCATAATAAAAATACCAATATCATATTCCTATAATGCTAAATCATTAAGTATACACACACTATTTATATACACACACACATATAGTTTATATTTATATAAAGGGGATTGGTTCTTGACCTTACACTATTTAACATTTTTATCAGTGACCTGGAAGAAAACATAAAATTATCACTCATAAAGTTTGCAGATGACACAAAAATTGGGCGAATGATAAAAATTAAGGGGTACGGCTCACTGATATAGAGTGATCTAGATTATGTGGCAAGCTGGGCGCAAACACACAATATGTATTTGAATATGCCTAAATGTAAATTAGAACAACTAATATAAGCCATACTTACAGAATCTGCCCTGAGATGCACTGACTCTGAAAAAGATTTGGGGATCATGGTGGATATAATCAACTGAATATGAGCTCCCAGTGTGACATCGTGGCCATAAGGGCTAATGTGATTCTTGGATGCATAAACAGAAGAAACTCAAGTTGGGGTAAAGAGATTATTTTACCTCTAATTTGGCAGTAGCGTGACTGCTGCTGAAATACTGTGTCCAGGTCTGGTGTCCACCATTCAAGAAGGATGTTGATAAATTGGAGAGGGTTCAGATATGAGCCAGGACAATGATTAAAGATTAGAAAACATTGGAATAATTTACCCAGGACATGGTGGGTTCTCCATCACTGGAAATTTGTAAATCAAGATTGTATGTTTGTCTAAAAGATCTGCTCTAGGAATTATTTTGGGGAAGTTCCGTGGCCTGTATTATATAGGAGGTCAGACGAGATGACCATAAGGATCCCTTCTGGACTTGAAATCTATGAACACACTTGCAAACATATATCTAATTAGATCATGTAAATTGCTGTAGTAATTATATGTATGGTATTGTACTATAATGTATATATAATCTGATGAAGACCATTGTCATTTTATGTCAAACTTTATTTTCTATTATGTATTTTCTTTGAGGAGCAGTTGAAGGTTAGCTATTAATAGTTATAACAAATTATGTTGTTTTGGCATGGGAAAGGGGACTCCCCAGGAGATACAGGAAGAAGAATTGACCAGCCCCTCTTTTTGCCCAGAAGGGACCAGGGAAATAGTCCTCTCCACTTAATACCAGCTAGCTGTTGCATCTCATTCCCAACCCCACAGTCAACTTGGAGATAAAGTGAGTGAGTGAATAAGTGTGAGACTGTGAACTCACCGTATGTTTGTTCGAAAAATGTGAGTGTTTGACTGTGTGGTTGTTTAAAAAGTGTGAATTGGGAATGCTTTGTTCCAAGTGGGCCTTGAATGGTTGATTGGAGGGAAGGCTTTGAGCCAGGGCAACTGCTTTGAGCCAGCAGTCTTATAAAAAGGCCAAACAGAGGGCGTTTGCTGCGGGAGGGGAAGTTCCCACACAGTTTTTGCCTTTCAGGCTTCTGTGAGCAGTAAATACAACATCTGAAAAGGCTCTTAGAAGGAAAACAATATGGATGGAGAACGATCAGCTGTTGTGACCTGCACAGGATGTGCCCTGTTTGTCTTTCTCCCAGAGGATAGAAGCGACTTCGTCTGTACGAAGTTCAAGTTGGTCTCCATGCTGGAAGAGAAGGTTAAAGGACTAGAGACCCAAGTATGAACCCTGCATTGCATCAGAGAAAATGAAGATTTTCCAGATAGCTGTCAGTGTTTGGTAATGCAGGCACAGCAGGCTGAAGAATTAGAGAGGGCAGTGCAGAACAGGGAAGAAAATTGGCAGCATGTGACCTCCAGAGGAAGAAAGAGGAGAACCCATGTACCCCCCAGTGCAGATAGAGGTAAGAAACCATTTTCAGACTCTCTCCACAGGTACTACGGCAGAGAATGGTTTGGAAGAGTCATCAGAGGGAAGGGATCAAAAGGAGATTCCCATCGACCGGAAGGCATGGGTTGCATTGTCTTAGGGATGGGAGTTCCATGACCACCACTCCCAAGAGGAGGAGAAGGGTGGTGGTGGTTGGGGATATAGCTCTAGTAACACTTCCACTGTGTCAGATTTTGCAGTGCCTTGTAATGTGGGGAGTTTAAGAGTACTTAAACTCTGGAATAGTCTTCCAAGGGAGGTTGTGGAATGTCCATAATTGATGGTATTTAAGCATGTTAAACAGTCAGGGATGTGGTAGGTTTATTCAGTCCTTCTTCAGCACGGGGGCTGGATTCAATGACTTCCAGGTTCCCTTTAGCCCTACACTTCTATGAAATTTCAGTGTAGCCTGCTGGTATTATAAGTATCGAATGCATTCACAAGCTGTTTGAAGCTTAATGTTCAACTTCTCCACACCTGGTGGGTGAAGCATGGTCAGGTGATCCGGGCACTCACTAATCAGGGGCTTGGACGACCTCCTCTGGCACAGACTTCCCAGGAGACCTTTAGCAAGTAACTTTGTCTCTCTGTGCCTCAGTTTGCCATTGTAAAATGAAGATTATAGTACTTCCCTTCCTGACATTGTACTGGGAGGACAAGTATATTGTGAAGTGCTCACATCCAATGTTGATGGAGGGCCAGATTAGTATTATGACAGATAAATTTACCTACATATTCTTATTATTGTTGCCTGATCCTGCAAGCCCTCCAGAAGGAAGATCTGCAAAGTTAATGTGGGGAATCTGCTGTATCGGTTCCTTCAAAGAAGATACCCATTTACTGTAGGTTTCAGAGTAGCAGCCATGTTAGTCTGTATCTGCAAAACAAAAGCTTATGCTCAAATAAATTTGTTAGTCTCTAAGGTGCCACAAGTACTCCTGTTCCATTTACTGTGTAACAGGGCACCACGGACAAAATTAAAATAAAAAGAAATGTAATATTTTCCCCAAATTGGAAGCATATACAACTTCCCTCATGAATAGTGGGACACCTCCTGAGGGTATGTCTACATTGCAATTAAAAGCCCATGGCTGGCCCAGGTGTGCTGAATCAGATTCATGGGGGTTGGGCTAAGGGGCTGTTTAACTGCAGTGTAGATGTTCGGGCTGGGGCTGCAGACTGAGCTCAAATGTCTACACCGCAATTAAGCAGCCCCTTTGCCTGAGTCCTGCTAGCCCAGTCAGCTGACACAGGCCAGCTGCAGGTTTTTAATTGCAGTGTAAACATACCCTTAGATTCACTGTGAAAAGCAATCAGGAAACTAGTTTTCTTCTCACAGAAATGCCAGACTAAAGAGACCTATCTTACAGCAGCACGTACACAGCACAATTTAGGATCAGGTAGTCCATCAGTGGGAACAAATTCTATGGGAGGATCCTTAACAATTTGCAGTATGAAAAAAATTAAATGCTTTACTTCTCTGTATAATTTTGCACTTCTCTTAGATAGAAAGCTAGGACAATACTAAGAACACCTTGAAGTTCAGGCGTATTTGATGCTCATGCCAGTATCTGCTTGTAAAGCTGCATATAGCTGGGAAGCCTTTGACAGTGCTATAAAAGCTGATTTTCTGGCATTGCCTTAGCTCATTCCTGGAAGAACTGCTTTCCATGGTACAAGCATTTAATATGTCTGAGCATAAAGCTTTTCAAAACACTTCACACAAGATGAAATCCAAGAAAGATATCTTAGTTCAGGGCATAATTTGATCAGATTTAAACATTCACCTGTTCACTAACATTATACTTTTGGACACACACACACAAACACACACACATTCTCTGTTCAAAAACTGCTTGGGCAAAACAACTGGCAAGGTTTTTATATAGAAAACTGTATATTCATAAGAACAATTATGAAATAACTCAAAAATATACAGATACTCTGTCACACCACCTTTTAATCACAGTGTAAGGTGCACTTCTTTAACCTTGCCCTTTCCACTACAAACACACAGCACAGCGTATGCATTATAAACAGACTACCGAAAAACACTTCCCTGCACACAACTCTCCCCCTGGGGAAAGACTGACAGATGAAACAAACCGCACATGGCAGACTTTAGTCACAGAACTTAATATGATGTTGGAAGGAACTTAGATAGTATGGTGATAAGGGTGGCATAAGTCTCTGAAAAGAATAAAATAGGGATTACTGTAGATATATCTGGCAGGGAATGTTTAAATTGTACTCAAGGGCCAAAAAGGGGCCAAAGTCACATGACTCAACATCTGGATTCATGCTTGAGATTTCCGAACATTTGGAATGTATAGTTCAGGTCCTTCTCTAGTAAGTACTCAGGAAACACCACAAAAATGTCAGTGTGCCTGCTCTTTCTGTGCTTCAGTGGCTCTTTCTGACAACCTTTAGAGGTACCACAATAAAAACAAGAGTTTCAGGATTATTACTAGCCTAACTATCAATTGTACATGCACTAAGTTGTTCTTTGGGGGTATCTTTGCCGTTGCTCATTTAAACTTTGCAGGGAATAGAGGATTTCATTTTTGTCTTAATAAGAATGGGTATAAAACTTTCTGCTATGAAATATTAAAGCTAACTTTTCATCCTTAAACTCTGTTCTCAGGGATAAGTGTGTAATTAAATTCTAGCAGTTAAAGTCACTTAAAGGGTAACATAGTATGGGGGACAGGAGATGAGCTTTCCTGGGGCCTGGCCCTAGACTGGGGAATGGACTCCTCCAGGAACTAAGGGCCATCACAAATCTCACCACCTCCTAGTCTAAGTTCAAGACACATTTCTTTGACCTTACCTTCTCTAGCATAAGCATATAGCAACATGTGTATATGTATTAAAAAATCCAAAACAAAAATGTTCCAGTGCACACACTTAACCCCATAAGAGAGAACAAATAAGTGACCGATGTTAGTCACATTGCTTAATGTACTACTGGAAGGCACTCAGATACTGAGGTGATGACGGTGGTATAACAACCTATATACAACAGAACAAACCTGTAGATGGCATCAGGATCATTCAGTTGGACCTATTTCTGCCATGACCCATTGTATTGAATTTTCAGCAAATGGCTAGTCCATTCTTTTCTAATGCCTGACCCCAGCAGGCAGCTGTTCTGCTCTTCATTCATGTGGAGCTCAGCTCCAACAGAGCATACCATTTATAGGGACTTTACTGTCACTGCTGACAGTGTGCTCTTATGCAGGGTGGCTCCCTGATGTGTCTAATTATGTTTCGTTTTCAGTTTTATGAAATCTACTGCAAACAGCTCTTAATGCTTCTGCCTGTTTTCTGGTGTTGTGCCTTCCCTTTCATGTATTAAATGTTTGCAAGTCTTCTATTAGATGTTTTCTACTTTAATTAGATGTTTGCAAGTCTTCTGGCTTTGAGCTTTGTAGGCTACAATCAGGTGGAAATGCTTGATTTTTCCTTTTTTTTTCCTGTCAATTTTCTCTAGACTGTGCTCAAGCAGTTTTTGTAGCACACATGGAACTAGACTGTGCAAACACAGTATGCTAAGGAGTTCCAAATTAAAAAGGCGCACTCAAATTATCATGAATTGAACATGCTCTTTGCAGATTATTTCTTCTGAAAATAAGCACTCACAGTGCAAATGTAATCTGGAGTTACACTATGGCCACAGAATAAGGGTCTACTTTGCACACTTGTCTTTGATAGTAACTTTGTACACATACTTTCCAGTTACTTAGCATATCAATTTCATTGCCTTAGAAAGAGATCCCATTTTATACATGGGTTATTCTTTGTTGCTCAGATACTTTTGTAATTAGAGTTCTTAGTTATATCATTATGTTAGCACTAAGTTATCCTCATCTCTTATAGGTACAGTCACTGTTCTCCCAATCCTTAGACAACTCAGACTTCACGGAAGAGATGAGTCCACTGACTTCAACTGGATTACTGTTATGAGTAAGGCCAAGTTGTATAGTCTAGTAAAAGGAAAGAAAATTGGTCAGGAAATGGTACTGTACACAGAACAAATTTTAAAAATTCAAACAAAATCTCAACTCTTCCCTTCTTTGCCTTAATTCTAAATAATGCTCTTTATAAAGGGCCTGGAAAAAATAGCTTCGGAACCCCACGTTAAATTAAAAAATATTCAAATAAATAAGAGTTATGAGAAGGGGTTCAACTCGAGAATTGTATGTAATCTTTTAGGAAAGTAATAAATATGAAACTCAATCTTGGCAGAAACTGCATAGAAAGAGACCTTTACACTGCAAAGCCAATATACTGCAAGGAAAAAAATAAACTGATACAGCAAAGAGATGGGAAGAGCCCTTCTGGAACAGAATAGAGAAGAAAAATGTCACAGACCCTTCAAATGAAAAAAGTCTGTTTAACTGGCAGCCCAAAGATTAGCTATGGCATGGAAATCTAAACATAATACTGTATTAAGGGCTGCATGTAAAGAGCTATATGCAGGGAGCCATTTGCAGAGGGCCATCAATCAGTGTTGCCTCTTGTTGCTCTGTTATGTAATGCTTAATGCAGGTGAATACAAGCTCTCCAGGCCTTTTTGAGAAGAGCAATAGAGGCCCGAGAGCCAGGGAAGAAAAAGGAGCTACACAGGGGAAGGTATCCAGGAGTGGGAACTGGGCAGGGGCTGTGCACAGGAAAAGCAGAAAGAAGAGGGGTGCAGAGAACAAGGCACAGAGCAGGAAATGAGATCAGTGCCTTGGGAAGGGAAGATGTTAAGAAAGTGTCCCATCTATCAACCAGAAGTAAAAGGGAGGAAGTCCCCCAACTTGCATATTTTTTGTGCATCTCAGGTTGAGTTTCCTGAAATGCTCATTCACAAAAAGGGGCAATGCTCGCTAGTATTTAAAAATCAGAAAACAAACCAAAAAGCAGTGTGAGATAAAGAAAAACAAACAAACAAACATTCCACAATGTTTAACCCATTATCATGGATTTGGGGTTTTTTTTTGTCCCTCATGATTTATGACCTTGTGAGGGTGGTTATCCCTGCACACTGCCAGGCTAGATTACAGCAGCAATGGTACTGTTGGACATTTTGGTTTTTTGTTCTTTCCTAAAATACTATTGAAATATATCTAATCTCACTGACATACTACATGACCCATTGCTTCTTCAGCAAACCCTCCCCCAACTGTCAGAATAATTTAGCAGAAACTCTGTCAGGGTCATCTCTCACTTTAATTTTCCTTCCCTCGGTCCTTCTCTCGGGTTTTTATGGCCGACCTAGAGTTTCAAAATCTCCCCAAAAAAGAATTTAAGAGAATTGTACACATGGACATTTTTCATAAGGTATCATTAAAGTGTCTAGACAGATAATCTGATATTACACAGAGGACAATTCTCCCTCTTATATTTCAGTTGAACCTAAATATTTTTTACTATCTGTCACTCTCACTGTTCCAATGATTCCAAAATATGTAACCATATGCAATGTAAAATTATGTCCATGATTGATCTTTCCTTTCTTCCTTTACCACAAAATCAAAATAAGTGATGTCTTTCGTTCTTTTCTGGAGAATGAGTGTGCAGACACTACAAATGCTCTTGGCAGTTACTATGGTTATAAAATATGTGTTCCTTTATAGATACAGTAAAATTATCTCTGTTGTCTTAGACTTCAAAATGTACAACGAGCTTGATAAAGTCCACAGTTTGATAAAAGAAGAGGAGAGACATTGCATTATTAATAGTTTATATTATACTACGGGCAGTAAAAAAAAGTCTATTAAATTCAAAGGATTTCATGACGCAGCCCCAATATTTAATATTCACTATGATCAGCCATCAAAGGTCTGTGTCAGATTAAAATAAAAAGACAATCAGTATAGATAGCAGATAAAATTCTAAAGATTCCTCTCTCCTGCTTTCATCTGTTTTGCTACTTGTCCCAGTAAATAAAATAGTTTATCTAGATCAGCTCAGTCCAGAATGTCAGTCATTACTCCAGAATATACTTTTAAAACTGGAAAAGTTGTAGCAAATCCAAGATTAAGTGAAGGAAGGAAAAAATACCACTCGAGCAAGAAAGAATCTTATACACTATCTTCAGTGAATAAACTGTCAACTTCTATATCAGATCCAGCTTGAGAAACTCATGAATTAGCTTCAGGAAATATCCTTGTATACTCAAAATCATAAAATAAATACCTAGCATCTTTCCAAAATACACACCATTTTGGTAAATTAAAGATAGCCAGATAAGAACAGATTCAAGAAAATACAGAATTAAGAAACGCCTACCTAAAACAAGATATAACTGGAAACACGAAAACCCATTAAGAAAAAGATTAGTTTCCTCACATATTTCAGAAAGAATGCAATCACTTTAAACAACTGATGGGAAAGCAATTGAGTTCTGATCTGATCTCTTTTGCCCTTAAGTACTGTACTATGAAGTTTGTATATTTATCTGTGTATCAGAGGTATTTTTTAAACTCGCAGCAGTGGGCTAAATGTTATGTCAAAGAAAGTCTTCTAACAGTTTAGAAATTATTCCTTCTACTGGATTTAAGCCTTCCACATATTCTTTAAATTTCCACCCAAATCTCAAGTGTCTGCTCATAGCATTGTTTGTTTTGTAGTAAAGCATTTTCTTTCATTAAAGTCCCATTACAAACTCTTCATTTCCACCCTTCTCTACTGAGTGCCTATCAGTATCCAGATTCTACATTTCCTCCAACGCCTCAGTTGCCTTTCAACATTCATTATCCTCATTGGAAACACATCCATATTTTTGCTTTCATCTTCTCCTTTAAGGAGTTGAAGGATGACAAAACAGTTTTCAAAGAGAGCTGGGTCAGAAGCATAAGACATTTCTGATAAGATTTCTGTACCGTGTAAAACAGAGCAAAACAGGAAACAAGAAGCAGCAAACTAGGGCTGTGTGAAATTACTATTTTTCCTTTCACAAATTGTTTTCTGAGGAAAAAACATTGTTTTATGCAACCTGGTGAGCAATTCAGAAAATATTTCCAATAGGAAATCTACATGAACCCCCATTGTTCCAGTAAGAATCATATAGACTGTAAGCTTTTTTTGGGCAGGGACCATATCTTCCTATGTACACCACTCAGTACTGTGGACCCCTATCCTCATTGAGGTCTCTGGGGTCCACTGCAGTATAAATATTAAATACTACATTTTGGGATTTTGTCCCACAAAAGGAGACCTGTTTCCATGTTTGCTCATGAGAACTTGCTCTACCACATGAAAGTTGGAGATTTGCTAAGTCCAAAGAGACTAGAGGTGGCTCAAAAATTGCCAATAACTGCCTTTTATTATAGTGAAAAAGCCAAGAAAACGGAGGCATGCACCATAAACATCTTATTTTTCACAAACCCAGTGACAACATCATTTGTCAACAGTTTCACCGACTTTGTTTCTGTCTAAATCTACCAACCTATGCTAAGCTTTATAATCTCCCCATTTTTCCTCACAGTATCCAGGTCATAGAAACTGTTCAGATGTTGTTTGTTCTCACATCATTGTTTACCTTCATTTGCATCACTTTTACTCACAAAATTACAACATGACATTGTTTTGCTAAAGTGAAATTTTCTGACCAGAATTCTGAAACTGAAGATTAACTACTTGGTACTCTTTTAACGAAGAATCAGGCTGTAAGAACATAAGCCAACATTTTCCAACATGGTTGCCAAAAATTAGGTACATAAAATCTATATTTAGACACTTTTTAAAAGTAGATTGACATTCAGGTATGGAGCACTTATAGCTATCATGTATTCAATGTGACCGGTGGATGCTTAATACTTGTATCCCTGCCTCAGTTTCCTTACCATTCCAGGGTATATTTTGGGTTTCCCTGAGTCCTTCTGTTTCAGTGTATGGCTTGTGGGCTGCAACATGGAACCTTCTTCCCTCTCAGGTCAGCTTGTTTCCCTTGCCCTTCACCAGTCTGATCAATCCCTTTCTTCTTATTGTCAGGCCCCTGTTCCTGTGTATTCATAGACATATACAGTCATGGAAATGTAGGGCTAGAAGGGACCTCAAGAGGTCATCTAGGCCAGTGGTTCTCAACCAGGGGTACGAATACCCCTGGGAGATACGCAGAGGTCTTCCAGGGATACGTCAACTCATCTAGATCAGTGTTTCTCAATCTGGGGGTCAGGTCACAGAACGGGCTTTGGGGACTCACAAGTGCAGAGCTGGTGTTGGGAGTGGCAAGCAGGGCAGTTGCCTGAGGCCCACACCAGCCTCAGGCAGCAGGCCTTGGGCTTGAGCCCTAGGTGGCAGGGTTCAGGCTTCAGATTCCTGAAAGGGGCACAATAGTCTGGAGAGGCTGAAAACACTGATCTAGTCTACATCCCATGCTGAGGCAGGACCAAGTGTACCAAGAGCACCCCTGAGAGATGTTTGTCTAACCCATTCTTAAAAGCCTCCAAAAAGATGAGGATTCCACAACATCCCTTGGAAGCCTATTCCAGTGCTAAGAACATAAGAATGGCCATACTGGGTCAGACCAAAGGTCCATCCAGCCCAGTATCCTGTCTACTAACAGTGGCCAATGCTAGATGCCCCAGAGGGAGTGAATCTAACAGGTAATGATCTAGTGATCTCTCTCTTGCCATCATCTCCACCCTCTGAAAAACAGAGGCTAGGGACACCATTCCTTGCCCATCCTGCTAATAGCCATTAATGGACTTAATCTCCATGTATTTATCCAGTTCTCTTTTAAACCCTGTTATAGTCCTAGCCTTCACAACCTCCTCAGGCAAGGAGTTCCACAGGTTGACTGTGCGCTGAGTGAAGAACAACTTCCTTTTATTTGTTTTAAACCTGCTAACCATTAATTTCATTTGGTGGCCCCTAGTTCTTATATTATGGGAACAAGTAAATAACTTTTCCTTATTCACTTTCTCCACACCACTCACGATTTTTTATACCTCTATCATATCCCCCCTTAGTCTCCTCTTTTCCAAGCTGAAAAGTCCTAGCCTCTTTAATCTCTCCTCATATGGGACCCGTTCCAAACCCCTAATCATTTTAGTTGCCCTTTTTGAACCTTTTCTAATGCCAATATATCTTTTTTTAAATGAGGGGCCCACATCTGTACGTAGTATTCAAGATGTGGGCATACCATGGATTTATATAAGGGCAATAAAATATTCTCCATCTTATTCTCTATCCCATTTTTAATGATTCCTAACCTCTCATTTGCTTTTTTGACTGCCGCTGCACACTGCATGGACATCTATAGAGAACTATCCACGATGACTCCAAGATCTTTCTCCTGATTAGTTGTAGCTAAATTAGCCCCCATCATATTGTATGTATAGTTGCGGTTATTTTTTCCAATGTGCATTACTTTACATTTATCCACATTAAATTTCATTTGTCATTTTGTTGCCCAATCACTTAGTTTTGTGAGATCTTTTTGAAGTTCTTCACAGTCTGCTTTGGTCTTAAGTATTTTGAGCAGTTTAGTATCATCTGCAAACTTTCCCACCTTACTGTTTACCCCTTTCTCCAGATCATTTATGCATAAGTTGAACAGGATTGGTCCTAGGACTGACCCTTGGGAAATACCACTAGTTACCCCTCTCCATACTGAAAATTTACCATTTATTCCTACCCTTTGTTCCCTGTCTTTAACCAGTTCTCAATCCATGAAAGGATCTTCCCTCTTATCCCATGACAACTTAATTTACATATGAGCCTTTGGTGAGGGACCTTGTCAAAGGCTTTCTGGAAATCTAAATACACTATGTCCATTAGATTCCTTAATTATCCTTATAGTTAGAACGTTTTCCCTAATATCTAACCTAAATCTTGCTTGCTGCAGATTAAACCCATTAATTCTTGTCCTACCTTCAGTGGACATGGAAAACAGTTGATCACTGTCCTTTTAAGTGACATCCCTTAACATATTTGAATACTGTTGTCATGTGCCCTATCAGTCTTCTTTTCTCATGACTAAACATACCCAGTTTTCTTTAAACTTTCCTCAGAAGCAGGTTTTCTAAACCTTTTATCATTTTTGTTAATCTCCTGTGAGTACTCTACAATTTGTCCACATCTTTTTTAAAGTGTGGTGCCCAGAATTGGACACAATACCCCAACTGAGGCCTCACCCATGCTTAGTTGAGCAGGACAATAACTTCCTACGTTTTACATAAGACCCTCCTGTTAATACACCCTCAAATGCATCATACCAAGAGATATGAAGTAATGTGAATAATACAAAGATCTTGTATTTTCAGTATTTACAAGTCAAACATATTATTGTGCAATCTGTATATAAGACAGCTCAGTCTAGACCTTTAACCACATTTGAAGAGTTGACTCAGGACCACTCTGGAACAAAAGGTTTTATTTCTAGGATATATTCAATTGTGATTGGAAAAGATGTTGATAAGAAAACAATCCAGATGAATATATAGGACAGGGAATTGGACAACATCTTCAATTTGTGTAGCTCATAAAAATATTTTATAAATTAAATTATTGTATAAACATCATTTGACTCCAGTAAAGATCCATCATAATTTTGCAACTAGGCAGGTGCTCTGTTGGAGGGGTTGTGGGGAAAGGAGAACATATTTGCACATGTTGTGGTTATGTCCAGGAATTAGACAGTCTGGGGAGGAAATTATGAAAGTGATTCATTTTATGACAAAGTGCCAGCTTCCTGCATACTTTATACTCCAGTAAAGGAGCTACCTTTTAAATAGAACAACAAATTAATTTCTCTTTTATCGTAAGCAGCAAGAGTTTGTATTGCACATTCTTGGAAAAAAAGGACTCCTCCTCCTCTGGAATTGTGATATGGTAAAATATGAACTGTCCTTGTAATGGAAAAGTTTTCACACCAAATACAGTACACCAGAGAAGTGCCAAAAAGCGAGTAGGTACTTAAAATTTGGTCACCCTTTTAGCGTACTCAAAGGAGGTTTCCCCAGCCAACAAGCCAGAATATTTAGCCAAGTTCTTTGAAGATTAACCTGGTCCTGAATAAGTAATGTATGATGTTGTATGTTAACATTTATTGTAACTTTGCCTTAATAAAAAGTTTTTTTAAAAGTACACTCCAGCATGATATTAGCCTTTTTCTCAACTGTATCGCATTGTTGACTCTTGTTCCATTTGTGATACACTATGTACCATAGATCCTATTCAGCTCTCCCTGACTGCTCAAACTACAAGGATTCCAGCCACCTCCCTCCAGACAGGTGTCTGTGCAAAGTCCATTCAAAGTCAAAGGCCCTCCTGTCAGAAACCCATTATTTCAGGAGAGGAGAGTCATATAGATAAGTCTACACTCTACTGTAAGCCCAGGTCTGTGGAACCCATGCCTATGGATTTGGTGTGTCCAAGCCCATACTTGAATATCCACACTGCTTTGTAAAGCTGGGTTTACAACTGCTGGACCTGGGTATGAAAATCACATTAATGCGTCCATTCTGCACTACACAGACCTTTTGACTTAGGTCTGTTGCTTGAGCTGCTTCCAAACTGCAAACTGATAGGACTTTGACCAGAGTCACAGTGGGTCTTGAGGTCAGAACCAGTGGGTTCTAGGATGTGAGTCCAGATTGTTTACTGGCCCAAGTGAAAAATGCGTGTGTGCTAGTGGCAGGAGGGTTTGGTCTCAAATCTGAGTCTGAGCCCAGTTTACAATGCTGTGTCGACATACCCTCAGTGTTGATGGCCTTTGATTGCTCTGGCACAGCTTCTCAGACATAGTCTGTTCACTAGGTGTCAAGTCTCTGCTACACAATCAATGCTCTAATCCACATTGAGGGTTACAATCACAAACAACTTTAAAAAATGGAATTTGTAAATTGTAAACATATTACCCCAAACATATCCCCCCAAAACCATTTTGAATTTTGACTGGGGAAAAAAGCCAATAATGTCTCTCACAAAATGTTAAAGTGATCCTGGAGGAATGGGGGAATGGATCTCCTAGATTTGTACCTGCATCAGCCTTTTGTTAGCCCCATTTTAAAATGATTTAACTTCATTAAAAATAATTACTTACCATCATGGTGCAACGCAGAAGAAGATTTAGCAACTCCATTTGGTACATTGTAGATATTTCTGTCTCTTAAACACTTACCAGTAGCTCTGAGAAATAATCCTTTATTCTGTACAGCCAGGAGTATTATATTACACTAATTTAAAATACTCACCAATTCCGATTTACCATATTCGGTATTCATTCCCTTAGGGACAATTCAAAGTTGACATTCAAGATAGAGTCAAATCCAAAACACATGAGGACAGAAAAACAAATATATGATGTAGTAAAGACTTATATAAACATGTGTAAATTTTTGCAATGTGATCTAGAGATAATTTAAAACCAATAGGAGTTTTTTTATTGATTTCAGTGGGCTTTGGATTAGGCCCAACAGAACTACTCAAAGTATGGAAAGTTACTCACTACAGTAATTCTTCACAGGATTGCAGCCTTCATTACTCACACAAAAAATTTCACTTATGTGGATCACTACATTCATTGATACAATGGCAATTAATTCAGTGAAGTCCTATGTCCTGTGTTATACAGGAGGTCAGAGTAGGTGATGACAGTGGTTCTTCTGGCTTTATAATCTATGAATCTGTGCATTAGGCAATACATGGGGGGAGAAAACAATGTCATGACTGGAATACTTTGTTAAAAAGTTCAGTAATAAAGTACACGTTACAGGCTATACATATAAATGGCTTAACTCTTTGTCATATTCAAGGTAAGAGATAAATGGGAAGCTGAATTACACATGTCATTGTCAGAGGAAGATTAAGGAGAAATATGGCAAAATATCAGAAAAGCAGCCAGATCATTATCTCTGATTTTCCCAGAACAGATTTAACAGGATGCCAGAGTCGCTGCATAAAGCAGCTTTAGCTACAAGGTGCTGCTAACCGTTAGTAATCTCATCCATATAATTTGTTTTTGTCTATAAATTACAAAAATAGTGGAGCAAACAATGCAAAAGTATTTCTACAGTTCTGAATACAATGATCTGTCACTCTCCAAAAATGTACATAGTGGAATTAATAGATGAATTAAATCTTCCAGCTAACATTAAGAAATGGGTGCTGATGTGTCTATTAGTAGTAAAATATATAACACTCAGAAAATGGAAATCTAACACATTTACTAATCTATGCAGCATGGTTGAAAGATCTGTCAGTCACAGCTTTGATGGAGAAAATAACTTTAGGTAAGCAAATAAATTGAGAAAAATATAGTAAAATGAGATGTCATGCAGGTGATGATCTCCTGAGGTCCCTTCCAACCCTGATATTCTATGAAAGATGCAGTGATACAGTTGTGATATAACCTGGTTCATAAATGCTTTGCAAAAACAACATTTTTTGGATTGCATTTGTAACTAGTACACATTGACCCTGTCACCATGCACTGGCCCTTCCTGGTATCCATATTTGAAACCATGGGTGGTGGGTATTGAAGGCTAGGGGAGGTTGGCTCCCCCGCTCCCTTGAAGCTGTCAGGGGCTCAGCTCCAGCCAACGGCCTGGAAGTCGGGGCAGCGGCCAGGGGAGTCTTGGGCCAGCTGGTGGAGCTGGGGTGGGCCAGCCAGGCTCCTCCAGCTGCGGGGGGTGCTCGGGGATCCTCCAGTGGGGGGGAGAGGCAGGCGGCAGGGCCTCAGGTGGAAGGGGTGGGGCCAGGGGGGTAGCCTCCCCAAAGGGGGGGATTAACCTGCTGCCCATGTTTGAAACGAAATGCAAACAGTAGCTAAACTCAAAACATTACACTTCTGTGTTTGCATTCCTTTGTTGTGATGCTTATAACATAGTATTAATGAAAATCTTTTGCTTTTTTGTTTTTGTATTTTAAAAGAAAAGAAATTAACAAAACATTATCAGCAAAAAAAAACAAAAAAACGAGGAGTACTTGTGGCACCTTAGAGACTAACAAATTTATTTGGGTAGAAGCTTTCATGGGCTAAAACCCACTTTGCCCAAATAAATTTCTTAGTCTCTAAGGTGCCACAAGTACTCCTTTTTTTTTTTTTTTTTTGCTGAAACAGACTAACACAGCTACCACTCTGAAATACATCATCAGTGTCTGGAAACACCAACTAAAAATATTAGTATTCCACACTATGAATGTAAGTAACTTACACTTGATTTTGTTGGGATTTGCTATGCATTTACTGTAATTATTTGACATTTTCATAAGCATACTTTTACTATTGATTGTCATGAAAACATCTCAATTTTTCTCTTTCTGCAGAATCATTAAAATTATCCATCCATTGTGGTTAATTAATCTACTCTTAGAGTGACAGGATGCTCTTTCTGCTAGAGTTTCAGGGTGTTCACACTTTTCCTCTTCTAAGCAACTTTCCTTAGGTCACTAAAGGTGACAGTTACTAGACACTGTAAACTACTGTGTGCTGTTTTGTAGCCTGTTGTAACCATTAAACTTCATATACAGTTATTCAGAAATCAGAATCTCCATGGTTTCATAAATATCGATTTTTTGGGTGTAAAATAGCACTTTTTGCAAACACTCCACAAGGTCTATCAATCAATCTCATTTACGTATATTAAGTGTCCTTCATGCAAGCACCCTAGGGCACTGTGCAGGTTTAATATACAAAGAAATACAATAAATATTTAAAAGGCTAAATAAAACAAATATGTTTTTTTTAGTTTGGCCTCACAAATGGACGGTAATTTTGGAGTTTTCATACATAAAAGAAAATAATTCCATGGCTGGGGAGAAGAGCATAGAAATGCATATGATCTATGAGTAACTGTTTGAAGCGTGGTTTCAGAGGACCCAAAAAGCCTAAAAAACACGGGTCTCATTTTGGCTAGATGCTTTGTATAGCAGTAAGGCCAACCGATTACATGGCTAATGCTGTATAATATAGGCTTCTAAAGAAAGCTCAGTATCACCAAGGTCACAGTCATTGTTTGAGGGGTAAAGAAAGCTGCCACTTACAGATCCGAGCATGGATTACACCCGAGATATCCACACTGAAGAACCGATCAATAGCAACTCAGTTTTATCTCTGTTAAATTCAAGAAATTTTGAAGACATCCAGGCTTGAATATCACACAAGCAATTATGCAAAACATCAGGCCGTTTCACAGGATTTGCAATGACTGGAACAAACATATCTGTGTATCATCTGCACACATATGACACTCCAGGCCATGACAACTCATAATGTTACTCTGTGGAAACATATAAATACAAAGCAAAAAAAGAATCGCAAATAGATCCCTGGGAAATTCTGAAACTAACTCAGATGAGTTGAAACATGAATTCCCTGGAGCAATCCCAAAACACTAATTCTCTAGAACAACACATTGAATGTGTCAGGCAAAGCAAGATCTAAACCAATCTGAATAAATAAAAATAAAGAAATAAAAAAGTGATAGTATCAAAGACAGAAAAAAAAATGTTTCAACAGCAGCAATTCACTCCAATACGAAAATATGCACTTTTCATTGCACGGCCACAAGCATATCAGTATAACGAACTTGTTGAACGCCACACATTAGGGGGACTGCCAGCTCCCCCGGAGTCCCAGCTAGAGCCACGGCTGCTCGCTAGAAGCCAGGAACTCCTGGCTGGAGTTGGGAGCACAGTTAGCAGCTGAGTGAAATTGAGATTCTTGTCAGTTTCACTGCAGCTGTCTGCTGAATAGCAAGTGAAACTATCAAGAAGATTTCTTTTGGGGAACACCGTCTTTCAGTGTTTTTTAAATGACATTTTTTGGAGGGGTCGGGGGGGTCTTAGTTCATGATACATTTTGGTAAAATTTGCTTTTATTCCAAACTGGACAAAAGCAAACTGAAAATATCAAATGTTCTTACAAACCATAACCAAGTTTTGTCCAGTTCTAATTAGTGATGTCACCAACTCTTGAAGGAGAAACATATGCTGTCCTCTAATGACCACTTAGCAGTTTATGAACTCATCAGTTATGAGCTCGTGATGCAAGGATTTTGGCAGCTTCTTTTGTGGAACAGTCTCTACAGCACTCTAACAGAACAACACTGAAAAGTTCTAGGTAAAGTACTAGAGAAGAGGAGAAAGAAGGAGTTAGTGCCCAGCTGCCTGTCACTTTCATCTTTTAGGCTCCAGGATGAAGACTATGGTTGATCAACAAATTAATTCCTCTGGCACAATGGAACTCTTTACAACAAAAGTAAAGCTTATCTGTGCAGGAGACAGAACTTTCTTGGGGGCCGATCCAAGACTGTGGAATGAACTTCCCTAGTATCTATCACAAGCCTCTCTACCTTCCACTCTCAGTGCAAGGTGCATTTCTTTGACCTTGCCTTCTCTAACATAAACATGTGTGTGTGTGTGTGTGAGAGAGAATGATAAAATAAATCCAAACAAGACATTCCACTGCATACAATTCTTCTTCTGGGAAGAGAAAGAGAAAACAAATATATGAAAAGATGTTAGTCACATAGCTTAATGCACTGGAAAGCATTCAGACACTATGGTGATGAGCGCGGTGTAAGAATCTACATAGAATAGAATCTGAGAAGTTAATCGGAAAGGTTAATTGCTTAGAAGTTACAAGGGACCCTTGTATTTCTGTATGTTCCTCTAAACTGACACGCTTGTTCCTCTTGTAGAGACACAGATTATCCTATGTGGGATTTACAAAAGACCCTTGCTCCTTACCATCTGTGTTGTGTTCTGCGTTGGTTATTACCCTAGAGTTTATTCTAGCAATGATATTTATATTTAGTAAGATAAATAATTGATAGAGATGGTTGGGAATTTTTTTTCTCACTACACATTTTGACAAACAGAAGGACTCATCTCTGTTTCTCTGGATTGGTTAACAACAGTCTTTCTTTATGCCTTCATTTACCAGTCATGCCTCATTTCCTTTTTCCAGAGTATTAAAAAGTCATACAGTTAGTCTCAAGACCAACCACTCATTTGTTTTTGTCAAAACGTTTTCAAACTCATCTAGAAATGGCAAATGGACAAGGTTTATGTTTTCTGTTTTTTAAGCTATGTGCAAAAGTCTTTAAATCAGCCATTTATATTAAAAAATGTTAATGTTCTGGTGTTGATAACTAAAATATCAACAGATTAAAATCCTTGACTGTAAAATAGCACAGAATCTTTTCTGACTGATACAGCAATATCGAAGCTGGATAATTCTCACATATTGCTGACAGCCTAGTGTTAAAATAGAATTCTCTTAAGAAAGGGTTATCTTCTCCCCTGTGAATTCTGATTAGAAATCTTATGTCTTCATTAGTCACAGATATCCTGTTTTATAATTTTAAGAAATTGCAACTTTTTTTTAATACGCTGGACTGACAGCAAAGTCCCAGAATAATACCAATGCAAAATGCATCTTGAACACTAAACAACTATTCCTGGAGCACGGGATTTTCTTTTTTAAACAAATGCTGCATTAGCAGGCAAAATAAAACCCACAGCTCTTATTTTGTTCTGACTTTTTCCACTGATTTCTTTTCAATAAAATATTCATGTCTATATGCTCTGAAGAGTTTATTACAATTCACCTCAATTAACATATCTTTATCCTGCTATTTGATGAGTCCCAAATTATAAATTTAAACAAGCTAACACAGAAAAGCCTTTCATGGCAAACAAGCACCAGTGCTGCTGGCTGGCTAAGGCCCTTGAAGCATCCCCCTTGAAGCTGTGTATGCCTCGAAGGTGCCCATCTGGCTGTCGCAGTCTCTTCTTAAGAAAAGAATTCATGTCTCTTCCCATGGGGAGCTCATTTCAGTTGTTAACAGCTTTAGAGTAATTTCCTCATTAATAATAATGTAACCTGGTCAGGAGCCTTTGTTAGACAGTAACTGTTTAGTTAAAATTAATTAAGAGGTTTAGTTAATATTTACTTAAAATGGAAGAGTGACTGACTTAGGAGATTTGTAATGTAATTTAGAGCATTTAACTTCAAGGTCAAGCAGTCCAAATCCAGCTCAGGATAGTGGTAAGCAAAATGCATTAGCATCTGATGACTATTCAGTGGTGTTACTATATAATATTTTTAAGGTATCTACAGGTGCTCTGTGTTCTTACAGGACACAAGATGAAGACAATTTCTCTTCTGAAGTACATACCAAGCTCCAGTCCTGCAATTTGTTGCACATCGGTGGAAACCTGTCCCCACACCAAGCCTGACTAATGCCAATAAGACTCTGGGTGTATGCCATATGCAAGCTGTGGGTTTGGAGCCTGAAAGACATACACAGAGAGAATAGCACAGCTATTCTCAGTCCAGTGCCTGTGGGACAAGGATTATGTAGCACTACGTTTGGCAGTATCACCAGAAAAGTCAAGGGTGGAATGTCACGGATCATGAACTATTCTCTATCCTCAAGATGGTTCCTCCAAGTCACTGAGTCGTGTAAGCAAGACAGTGTGGAGGAAGCTTGCACTGCCATCACCTGTACCATACCCATACTGCAGATAAACAGAGAAGACAGATCTGAAGTCCTGTCAATCTGGCATTGTTTGCAAGTACTAAATTCAGATTAAAACATTAATCATGTTATTTTAATTAGTTAAAACATACAGGGGAGGTGGGGTACTGCTCTTCTGGGCAAAGAGGGAGGGAGTTCCTCATGTTGTTCTCAAGCAATTCCTTCTTGCCTATCCCAGAAGCACGGAATGAGTCAGAACCAGCACTTGTTCATGGACAAGTAATGCAGGCCCTTTGAGGGGGAACTTAAAGAAGGGAAATGGAAAGATTTCCCCTTAGGGTTAAATATTAATGAACCCTCACAGCATTCCTGTGTCAGGAGCATTGAATTCAGGGTTGGAAGGCTGATGGCCCTGAGTTGGAAGGCTTTGCCCCTGACTTCGTGTGTGGATGTGCAAGTCACTTCCCATTTTTATCTGTGAAATGGAGGTCTGACATATTCACCTATCTCACAAGTGTTGTGAGGATCATTTTGTTCATACCTCTTCAGCACTATATTTATACACACAGAGCATTTCTTTCGATGCAGTATTCATACCTGATTTATATCCCAGAAAAGCTATCCTAAGCACCCTTAGGTAAGGTAGGATTTACTGCTGTACCTGCAGTTAATAATACATAATAGAAGTCATCTATTCAAGTCTCTGTAGTGACACTTTGGAATCACAGCTCTTTGACTTCCCCTTTTAATCCATACATTGCAGAATTTTATTTAAAAAAAACCACACACACTTCACTAGTATTTGAATTAAAGAATGTTGTTAAAATCTGAAGCAGAATAGAACCCCCAGGGAAATTTTTTTTTTCTCTTCTTTGTTGCCTGTGGATTATATGGCCCAACTTAGTCCACACTTATTTTGAAAGTCACAAAAAATGATATATGATAGTAATTTAAAAGAAACAAATTGGGTCTAAACTTTATATAATGGTACATAAAGTACTTGGGAAAATGGCATAGTAGTTTCATAAAGAAAGAGCAGTTAACAAGGGTGCCAGTTAGAAACTATAGAAATTCACACAGAAGCTATTTATTTGAGTCCCCCAAAACTTAATAGACGCATCTATTGTTGATTTATTCACTGTTACAAAGTCAGACACTAAAATGTGTAACAGAGGTACGCTTGTTTACAGTCGTAACAGCTAGAGATGGGCTGAGGCAAATACTCCCATCTAATTACCCACGATAGATAGACAGAAATACTGACTGTCATGGACAGTGTCCAATTTAGTACTGTTCCAGAACCTAAATATCCATCCACACACTCACTCACTCAGTCAGTCTCTGCCTAGTCTCCCATCAGGTTATTGTCTCTGTCTTTCCTGATGGGAGTGAACAGAAAGGGGAAGGGGAAGGAAAGAAGCCCACTGAGTAGAGAGCAAGGGTAGATTAGCAGAGACTAATATAAGCTTCTGAATTTTGGATTCAGATGGATGCAAAACCCAGATCCAGTGTTCCAGATCCATCGTTCCAGATCTGACACCCTCAAACTTCAGGAGCGCTCAGATTCATTAATAGCTCCACTTTGGCACCATTTATAATATTGACATTTCATACTATGCTATATTTTTCCATATTAAGACGTGTTTTGCATTACTGGTAAAATTGTAGTCTGATATATTTCATAATTTCACTTTAAAGCCCTGACTTCAGGAATCTTTGTTTGAAACTGTTGTTCTAGGTGTCTGAAGTCAGGTCCCTGAAAAATGAGACTCCCAACATTGGAAGCTGTATTTAAATATGGGAGTTTGTAAACTTTACATGCTGACTTGTGTAAATTAACTTACTCAGTGAGTGTGATGGTAGCATGGTCCCCCAAAATATCAGGTCCACTAAAAGATATTACCTCACCCACCTTGCCTTTTAGAAATTATACAGGCATCCAAGGCTTGGTCCAGAACTACTGCAGCTAAGTCACAGTGAGAGTTTTCAATCTTTAGCCAATTCCTAGTAATAGTCGATCCTTTGCGTCTCAGACGTTTCAAAGTTTTGGTGGCTGTCCCTAATTTAGATTGACTTCGAAGACAAATTCAGTCTTAAAACATGAAAAGGCTACCAAAGAATACTATCAAGCAGAGACTGGTTTCAGCAGCAATATTCAGAGCTGACATTTCCTTAATTTGGGCTATGTTTGAATCTGGCTTTTGGGTTTGGACCATTCTAAAGCCTTGACTAGCTGTAAAGTTCAGATCTTGATGGAAGTTTGGGTGTGAGCTTTGAGTGATACCTACCTCTACTTTCAATATACTTTCTGATTTCTCAGATGATTTAACAATCCTCATCTCTCACCCAAAAGGGGTAGGGCATGCAGCTAATTCCCAGTACAAATTAGAAACAAAAAGTGCCAGTTTTGCTTTGCTTCCGATAAGGGTATGTCAGTCAGATAAGGGTATGTCACAGCTAAACTTATTATTTATCTAAGGTCACTACTGAGGTTTTAAGCAATGTGTTATCTATTTTAGGTCTTTAGGCCCCCATTAATATAATATCTGTACACCTCATAATTTTAACATATTTTTCCTCACAACAATCCTGTGAAGTGGGAAAGACCTATTATCACCATTTTACAGATGGGGAACTGAGGCACAGAAGGACAAAAGGGCAGATTTTTAAAAGTATTTACCAGTGGCACCAAGTCAGGAGGTGTAAGGGAGTTTCAGTTCCCTCCCCGCCCCCCCCCACCCTGGGCAGGGATTCCATTATGATCCCCGCTCACCCCCCAAAGAGACCCCAGGTCTCCTCGGTCGGGGAGTCTTCCCTCTCTTTGCTGTACAGTGCATGAGCCAGTGCCACCAGGTGTCTAGTTCTCAGTGGACTCCCCTGTGCTCTGCTGCATAGGAACAGACTCCCTGTGTGCCAGGTCACAAGGCCATTTGGCCTGGCTGCCCCTCCCTTCTGTACGGAGGGGATACCTGGTCAAATTTCAGTGACATTATGACCATGCAGCTGGAGTGATGTTCTGGACCACTCCAGCAGCAGCCACACACTGATTTAGTATGGGACCTCTGCTCGTCCTGGCACAGCCCATGGAACTTTTAGCAAGTGCAAAAACCTTCAGAGGGCATTCATCACCACCACCACCACCCCCAGCTTCCCCTTACTGGTGCCAGTGGTATTTAGGAACCCAACAATGCAGCTAGATGCCTAGGGGGATTTTCAAAAGCATTTAGGTGCCTAATTCCTATGGGCTTTTGAAAATCTCAGTAGGTGCCTAGCTGCATCTTTAGGCAACTAAGTACCTTTAAAAAATCCAGCCCTAAGTGTCTTGCCCAAACTGACACAGGAAGCCTGAGACAGAGCAGGGAACTGAAGCTAGGTTTCCCTAGGTCCTAGGCTAGCATATCAGCCCTATTTCTCTACTACAGCACTCACTAATGGTCCCAAAATGCTTAAAAACACTTCTATGAACTGTACTTTTTAAAAAAGGAATAACCAACACTATTCCTTAATCAACAAATGCAGTACAAACAGTCTGTTTGCTCCAGGCCTCAAGACATCAACTTTGTTACCTCTAAGAAGTGGTTTTCTTTATTATCTTTCCTTAGCTAGTTTTATTTTGTCCTTACTTTGTAGTATAGTGAAAGTACAAAAAGAAAAACAATTTATGAGTGGCAATTATATGGACTGCCACAGCTATGTTTCTCATTACCATCTGGCATCTCTTATCCTTATAAGTTAGACAGTAGAAAGATACGCAATAGAATTCAATGAATAAATCTTTTGTTGATCTTCAGAAAAATAATGATTGTATCATTATGAAAATGGTGCTTCTTTTTAAAATGTCACACATAATTGTGCATAGCCAGAGTTAAATGAACCAGTAAATGGATTGGCGTTAATAATTATATTGGATATGCATGTGATTTCAAGTATTAACTAATAAAAATGATTGATATTTTTTAGATAATTGCATTTAAGAATATGAAAGAAATGTTAACAAAATGTGATGTGAAGCTTTTTAGAGAAGTTAATTAAATACATGTTAAACATAATAATTTATTATATCCATGGAATTTTACGAACAAAATAAAATACAAAAGAAAATAATCTATAACTTTTGATAACAATATGAGTGCCACAGGCCTGTAAACATCAATCTCATTTTTTTATGATTGTTCCTCACTTCTGTCCATACTTTCATCCTGACTCCTGAAATTCTTAATGGTTTGACATCCATTAATCTACAGGGAGATTTTTGCATTCTTGTCTCATTGTAGGCTTGTTGATTAAAAAGATGGTAACAATGATGACAAAACAAAAAAATCCTGGAATTACAGAGCACTTTCAAGGCTCCTGACCCTGAAGCTTTATTAAGACACTCGATAAAAGAAGGAAGAAAGCGAGAAGACTACTTTCATATTGTAATGAAACAAAAAACATCATTATCGTCAGCTTGATCTATCAGAAGCTGTTAAGAGTCCATCTCAGTAATCTCAATTGGGAGAAGTAATTATTGCATCAAATAATAGCTCTGATTTCCATGGGCTATAACACAGTTCTAATACATAATTTCTAAGAAGCTGGGGTGGGGGGGGAATGCACACCATACAAAGGATAGGTGTGAAGATTGCAAATAAAGACTTTGATGAATAAAGATACAAAGATCTAACTGAAATCCTGTACCAGAGTTTCATACAATGGACCAGATTGTGGCCAATTGTTGTATGAGTAAACTGGGGTGTGGTGGGGAGAGGTGGGAGAAGAGCAAAAATAGCCCTTGCTCCCGTTCCTGGCTTTCTTTACACAGGGAACTGCACAACTGTAGTTTTACGCTCTCACTGATGCCCTTCTAGTGCCATAAACCACCACAAAAGTAGTGGAGAGGAGCCCACCAATGGACCTGTCCAAACCAAAATTTGACGTTGGTTGGCCACCAATCAGAGTTTATAATGCATTTTGTAGAGTGTAGTGCAGTGTCCTTGGTCTCCCCAGGTACCAAGAAGGTCTAAGAGACATCAGGCTACATTTAAAAAGTAATGTAAGCAAGGCGACTCAGTGTTGTAACATGTAATTTTTTTGTGCCTAGAAAATCACTGGGATTTCACAAAGGCTGAGTTAGGTGCTCAGGGTCCTTATACCATGAATGAAGGGAGACAGGCACATTAGAATGGGATTTGCTGAAGTCAGCACACAAGCCAGCTCCCTGCATAAGTTAGTCAACAGGAGATGCCTAGGAGAAGGGGGTGTCCTAAGCTCCAGCCATCTCAGGGAGTTCAGTGCCTAGCTGCAAACCTTCCCTTGGAGTTAGGCATCTATCTTTATTTGCAAGAAGCTGGGAAGAAGGGGCTGAGGAGGAGGAAAAGGATCTCCTGGGAGGGGAATGTTCACTAGGTGGGCACAGACTCTTCTGACTGCTTGACCCTTTCTGCCACATTTCCTCCAACCTGTCCTTGTCCTGTCTCTTTTTCCACCCCTGGCTCCTTGTCCAAGTACCATTCTTCTTGCCTACCTAGTCCCTGTTACTACTTATCAAGTTTCTCCATCCTAGTTCCAGTTTCCATGTCAAGCCAATATCTGTCTCCCCGCTACTGCGCCAACTCCTCATCCCTAGTCTCCTTGCTAGTGAATCCCACTTACCCCTCAGCTCTTCATCCAATCTCTTTCTCCTCTGACACTCCCCTGGATCCCAGTCTCAGCTTCCCTCCCTGGGCTTCTCATCCAATCTCAATCTCTCCGACCAACTCCTCCCTGGGTCCTTGTCCCAGTCCCCCTGTCCAGTCAGTCATAGTCTCCTTCCTCTCCCCAGCTCTTGATCAATCTTGTTTCCCTCACCCAAATGGCTACTAGTCCACCTCATCATCTTCTAGTAGCAGTCTCTTTGCCCAACCAATCCCAATCTCCCCCCTTCCAAGTAATTCAGGCTTTATCTCCCTTCTGCAGTTCTAGTCTCACTAGGCTCCTTGTCCCTGTGTATTCCTTTCTTCCCCCTGGTCCACTACTTTTGTCCCTTCTGCATTTAAATGAGACAGTTTCCTCCTCTGTACTGCCTCTGCATCAGCAGAGGGGTCAGGAAACACAGGATGTCTGTTCTCCATTCCAGTGCTGGCCACACACTTACCAAGAGATGCAATTAGAGGAAAGCCCTTCTGAATCCTGGGCTGAGCATGCTCACTTGTTCTGTGGGGATGGTGCATGAGCAATCTTGTCAGCACTAGGAACTGGACAGGCTTGAGCATGCTAAGTGAGGATGGTATCCAGGTAGTTTAGTTGTTATGCTCTAGCAAGTCTTTACTGAGTATGTGCAAACTGAAATTTTTCATAGACTTATAACTTCACCACATTTGAGTGCATTTTCAAAGGGAATAGCAAAAGGCACATTTCTGACATAAAAGTTCCCTCCCCGCACCAAATTTCAAGTTCCTGCTCCAAAGCAGGAGATCCTTAGAGCATTCAAAGAAAGGGTATGATTTTTTTTAACATGAGCAAAAAAATATATTTCCCCGTAGCCTTATTTTCACAAATGGCTGAACCATTTTGACTGAAATTTTCCAGTTACGTTCTGACAAAGTTATAAACAACTGAAAACAGAGTCGGTCTTCTAATAGGAAATGTTGGGTAACCTTAATAATAGGGGTGCCATCAGGCCCACCTACAATATCCATTTCATACAGTTCTTGTCCCTATTTATTTAAGGTCATCCTATGGTATCATGTATCGGGGGTAGCCCTGTTAGTCTGTATCCACAAAAACAACAAGGAGTCTGGTGGCACCTTAAAGACTAACAGATTTATTGAGCATAAGCTTTCATGGGTAAAAACCCCACTTCTTCAGATGCATCTTTGTTGTTCCTATGGTATGATGTTGCCTTCATTCTGAGGTCAGGCATGGGCTATAAACAAAGTAGTAACAACCAAGTGCCAACATGTTAGACATCTTGGATGCCTCACACTCAGGGTTCAGGCCATGGCATAGCACAGAGGCAGCTCTAGTGACACTAAAAGATGACCTTTTCATGGCCATGGACATAGGTAAAAATCTCCATGCTCATACTGCTGGGCTGCCGTGCAGCCTTTGACACAGATAACCACAAATTTACATTACATAGCAGGACTAAATGGCCCCGCACTAAGTCTCCAACTATTCCTCTTCAACAGAGCTCAGAGCGGTGATTGTGTGTGACAGATATGGTGCTTTCCTGCAATATATTTGGGAGATCCTACTGAATTAAATTGAAATTGCATTTATTATATTATGGACCCCAAAGCTAAGTTTATATATTATTGTGGAATTGTATGTAACTTCTATGGTGGGAGTGGGGGAGATGTGACCAGTGTAATAACCCCTGGGAAATGTTATGAGCCTCAGAGAACTATTTGAAACAATGTGCCAACTTATGGGATAAACAAAGTTAGGTGGGTTTCCCAGGAAACCTCTAAGGGGACGTGTATACAAATGTACCCTCTCTGGTAATGCAAGAATTCAGCTTTTTGGTCTATGACCTGAGAAGGGGCATTTGTCTTCTGATTACCTTTTCTCAGGATCCCAAGATCAAAGATCACTCTGACTCTCAGATCCATAGGGTTGCTTGTTCTAAGCTAACAGCTATTACAAACTTGTAACCACAGAAAAAACCCTTGATAGGGTTTGACAGACTGAATCGTAACCAGAGCCCTTGTGACCTCTGGTAAGACTCTGTGCATGTGTGTAGATTCTTTTATTGTTTTTCACATATGTTCTCTGTAATGCTTTCACCTTAAGAATAAATATGCTTGCTTAGCAAGGGCTGTGTAGCAACTTCTAACTGTGAGCAATTATGCTGGTTGTAGATGCTCAGGAGAAGGCAAAACAGGCTGCTTAGGCAGTTTGTCTTGCTGGGGAACACACAATACAACTAGGGAATTGTGCACCATGGAAAACCCCCAGTCATGAGGCCAGATAGATACTGGTCTCTGTCCAAGAGAAGTGACAGCTGAGGAGCCGCAGCATGGAATGGGTGCCCTTGCTGGACCACAGAAGAGAAATACAGGTGCAGTTGCTTTGAAAGATGCCAATATGTATCTGCTCCCCCTCTCTGAAGACCCTTACCTGTGGGTCCCATAGGAATCCATACTTCATACACTTCTCTTCAATAAGGGATAGCTCGGTGGTTTGAGCATTGGCCTGCTAAACCCAGGGTTGTGAGCTCAATTCTTGAGGGGGCCATTTAGGGAACTGGGGCAAAAATTGGGGATTGGTCCTGCTTTGAGCAGGGGGTTGGACTAGATGATCTCCTGAGGTCCCTTTCAACCCTGATATTCTATGATCTTCCAATACCACTTTAAGGCTTTGGTCCTAATTTTCAAGCCCTGAATTTTTAACTGTGAATCTCCCTGATAGCTTTGATCCTCTGAGACAATGCAGATCTCAAAGCCCAGGAGGAAGCATGTGAGAACTGGGAACAAAGCATTATCTGTTGAGGGGATCTGGCTATGGAACAAATCTTCCAAAGAAGATCAGGCAGACCCAGAGTCTCACCCTCTTTAGGAAATGTTGCAAGGCCTTCTTCTTTCAGAAAGCCATTCCGCCATAAGTTACAATCAAAATTAGAGCATCCCTTTATTCTCATAAAAACTTCCAACTCCACACCAAAAGAAACTGTCCCCAAGAAAAGTTCTGACCCCATAAAAGGATAAGTGCCAGAGAGAGACTCTAAGAAGTCTATTGAACTTCTCTATTGCTGTTGATTTTACGTGAAAGATCCTCAGATACTATGCTAATGGGTGGCAGTATAAAATCCTAAAATAGATAGATAAGACACATGAGATAGAATTCCTGAGCAATCTGTTGTCTTCATGTAATCCCTGGCCACATCAGATGTGAAAAATCATACTTTAATTTAAACTTTAAGTATATATCATTTAAAATTTTCTCTTTAGATATAATATTAAAAGAGTGCCCATACAAAAGCTCTGAGTACCTCTGACAATAGATTTACATTAACAGCCACCGGGAAGGATAAACAACATAGAAATAAATTTACAATATCATCCAGCAGCCTTAAATAATCAAATTAAGATAACAATTTTCCTCAAGCCACGAGCAATAGAAACAGAAATATTTCAGAAGGATAGGGTGAGTGTCCTTTATGCAGTCCTTGCTCAGACAAAACACCCATTGATTTTTTAATCTTTTCTGTAGGCATTTATTTCAATAGATCAGGATTTATCCCTAAAAAATTATTCTTGAGAATTACGTACCATAGGCATATATTCCTCTATTTATGTGCAAAACTTCTAATAATTTTGGGTCTGACTATCCTTTCAACAAGTCCATGATTCTCTCCATGACATCATCTTCCAGCCAAGCTGTGGAAAATTTGTTGTGTAAGATACTGGATACTGAATCCCCCTCCGAGAGGCATCAGTCAATAAAGGGGCAATACCAACAGCCCCTAAAAGAGTGGTGCAGCCATGATGCAAGGGAGGGCCCAGGGAGTAGTGCAGAAGGCCTTGCCCAAGTTCCATAAGATTTCCTCATGAATCTCAGGACACTTGCAGGTTAGATCATCCTCCTTGCTCATCCCCAGTAGAATGGAGTATGAATGAAACTTGAAAAAACCAAGAGTTTAAATTCATGTCTGTTTAATGTCTCTTTTGTGAATTTTTCCTTTGATTGATCCTATCATTTACATATTATTGAGCACATGATATTGAGTACCATTCAGATCATATTGATGACTTATAGGAGTTAATTATTTTTAAGCTGCAGCTGAGGAGGGTGACAAACAATTATAGTGCACCATCCGGTAAAACCCAACATTTGCAAATGAAGTTAGGTGGAGTTTTTCAAAGGCACAAACTCAGGGGGAGTTCAGCTCCTAACCTAGTTTGGGCCCTTGAAAAATCCCCCCCTTTTTTAATTTTAATTGTAAGGGCTGTGATAAAATCTTTCCTGGACACTTAACATTCCCAATCTTCTAAGTATGTGAGCCACATTCTGTTTTGTTGTTTTGGTGTAAATTTCCACCAGAGTGACAAACAGCAGAGTCTGATCCATATTATTAGCTCTATGATTAAATAATAATAAGGTTATATTATAGTAGCACCCAGGCAGCCTGCACCAGGTCCCCATTATGCTACGTGCTGTGCAAATGCATATGAAGACATGGTCCCTGCCTTGAAGAGTTCACAACCTAAGAATAAAAATAACTAGACCATTATTTTATGTTGCATTTTGATGATGCAGTTTAGAGCCAAAGCATAGTAGCCTTTAACAAGAAATCACTATATAGAGTCTGTGAAGAGGTTACACCAGATGGACTGAATGGAATTGTGTTACTGCTGCAATATATGGAGAATGAAATGAATACAGATTTATCATTCTGAAGCAAGATCAAGGACTGTTCTGTTGTGAAACATTTTTCCCTTAGCAGTGCATAATGAAAAGGATTTGCATTATGTGAGTGCAGAAAATATCTCTACAAATCAACTTAAATGCAGATCTCAATATAAGCCACAAACAAAAGGCAGTTAGAAGATATATTGTGAAGACTGTGTAAGCCAGTGGTTTTGACCTGTAAAAAGTTATATTTCTTTAACATGTACCAGCTTTTAGAAATGAGTCATTACTCAACTCAGTAATTACGTTACCAGAATGATGTCATTTCAGCTGAGTGCTGACAGATGACCATATTTAACTTATGACAGACTTATCACTTAGCAGTTTTTGCTGTTTCACTTTTTCCCTTAGTTACTTGCCTCGATAAAGCGTAAGAGTAAAATGTTAACATGAGTCTTGAAAGTTCAATTTCCACCTCATATAATGCATTTGGCTCAGAAATGACACATACTTGGCACTATTCTACTTCATCAGTGTTAATCATATTTTCCTTCAGATTATCTTCAAAGATTTCATATGTCTTCTACAGTCAGTACTTCTCGTTTCAAAGTCATTTTCACTTTCTTATCTTTTTCAAATTCTTGATTGTTGGTTATTTAATTTTTTTTAACATTCTTAAATAGGATTTTAGAAAGCATTTCCCTAAAGAAATCTAATCCATATATTATAGAGTTCACCTTCAAAGCATATTAGATCACCCTGTACTTTTTGTTACAGATCATAAAAATGTAAGGGCAAAATGACTAAATTGTATTTCAATCAGGATTGCTTCTAGAAAGTCAGCAAAGTCCATCATCGTTACTAAAGTACTGTTCGCAAGGCAATGGGAAATTCAGTAAGGTAATTTTTAAAGGGTGTATTTTTTTTTGAAAATGTATAGTACGATAGCTAGTATAGTTCTATTTTGATCCGACCAGGTATTTGGTGGGGAAATAATTACCTTTAATTTTCTCTTATATTATGTATGATAGTCTGAGATCAAGTACACAGGAATTTCTAAATGTCAATGCACACAGCATTTTGTAAACAAGAAACACAGCCAGAAAGTCTGATGGGTTTCTGGAAATGATCCTCAGCCTCAGATGTCTGCAAGGGAGAGCTGCCATCTTCTGTCTGAATTGCAGCTACTGTGAAGGAGGTGTATTTATTTGTGATTAAGACTCGATTGGCTTCCTGGGCTTAAGGATGATTAGCAGGGTTTATGTGGGAGCATACAAATTAGATGTAGGGAGATGGAGATGTTATTTTCCTCACATTGCAGCTAGTTTAAACAGCAAAAATAAAAATAAGCTAGATGATATTTTACAAGATATACACACAAACCAAAATCCTTGGTCAGATCAAAACAGCCCTTCGACATCAATGTTACAAATATTGGCAATCACATTTATTTTCACTTGCATCTATTTGAAGCCTATTTGAATAGATGCAAGTGAAAATAAATGTGAATGTCAATACTGTAACGTTGATGTTTAAGAGCTACCCTAAGAACGCCTTGTTTCTGAGGAAAAAACTTGTAGGTGCAGTCATAACCTGCTCAGTGGACAAATGCTGCCATGCTCTGTTGAGTGTAGGTCAGTTAGTATCGAACAGGCTCTGGAAGGATCCATATTCACACAGGTAAAAAGAAAGTATAATTTCTCTAGAGAAGGTTTTATGGACCTTATCCAATGGCCAAAGTCAATGGAAAGAATCCCATTTACTTCACTGGGCGTTGGATCAGGCCCATTGCTACTTCCGCTACTGGCCATTCCAATGAAGTTGTGCATAATAATTAATGACCCACAGTGAGTGTTACATGCTCCCCTCTAAATGCGATGCACAGATGATGAATCTGTCAAAGCCTGAGCTAGAAAGTCTGTTTGTTAGCTCAAGCTGCACAGACATGCTTGCAGGTCTGGAGGCATGATTCAATCCCTAGTATTGGCCAAGATGGTGGCTATCACCAGATCACCCCTTAGCATGATTGCCATGTGACTAGAGTACTATAAGATTGCACAGGTTGTGAAACTAGTAAAATGTTACGCTGGGTAGGTTTCAGTATGTAACACAAAATGTAAATAGTTTTCTGACTAACCTGGAGAAATAAAGCTGAATTATGTGCTCATTCCATAGACTAAGGCAGCAGTTATGTCTTCCTTTGTGTTTGTACAACACATAGCACAACAGAGTTCTGAGCCTGACTGGTGCCTTTCATCACCACCACAATCCTACTAATATATTTTTGATAGAAGGGATGGGGCAGTGTGGTATTCTTCGTAATGAACTGTAAGGCTACTTACAAGTCCTGCAAAAAAACACTGTATAGCTCCTGAAATAATTAAGAGATAATTCACCCAGTTGCGTAGTGGCCACAGGAGTCCCTCTGTGCCACTAAATTTTCACACTTCCCCCTCAATAGTGGAGGGGCAAAGCACCCAGCAATTAAGGGCCATACTTTCTTTTGCATTTTTACTGTCACATTGTGAACACTACCAGAAAAAGAACGAACTATTATAACAGTTGCCACAAGAGGCTGCACTGCAGAACCATGACTACCCATTAGTTAGGGTGATAGACTTTTATCCTTTGTTTCGAGCAGTTCCATTTACATATGTATACCTACATACATACATACATACATACACACACTCCATTAATTTAGATTTAGGGAAAGAGTGAATTTCACCCATGGAGTATACATGGGAAGCCTTAAATTATAAATGCAATTCAAAGGTAAATTGAAACCTGACTATATATTATATTTTCTTTTAGAAAAATATGCAATGATCTAGAGTAGTCAGGCAACTGTATCTCTTTACTATGTTCTAGGTATCCGTGATGTAAATTTTCACAGAATTCTGAAACAGGTCCTGACAGGTAAGTAAAATAGGATTTTTTTTTTATTTTAACTTGAAAATCCATTTTTGATTTTAAATCAGCCTATTCAGTCTGTTAATAGATTATGATATTAAAGAATATTTAGAAGAGCATTTTAGTTCACTTCAATGTTTTTTATACACTCTAAAAACCAGTCAATGATCATTAAGCCCATAATATCATGTCTATACTTACTAATGGAAAAGCATGGAAAAGGTAAAACGGGGTGAACAGTGAAAACAGCTGATTCACAAAAATGATTGTGAATATTGTGATCATTTTGCTTACTGTGATTGTAGTCACTCTCAGACAAGTGGCAGGTACCCATGAAAATGTCCGTAAATCCCCAAAGATTCATCAATTTTACCAAAGAATGGTCTTTTTCTGATAATTGCTTATGTTTATAATCATCTTGTTAAAATGTTTGAGTTGGACAGTCAGACAGCACAAACAATACTGTGACACTTAGGTCTTGGTCCCCTATCCTTTTCTTGTTCTGCAGTGAAAAAATTACTATACAGCCCACCATATTTTACAATCCGTTACAGCCACAATGGATTGTGGGATTAGAAGTGATGTTCTGGGTGATGGATAAACTATTAAGTGCCAAGTAGTCGAGTCTTATGACCAAATTTTTGGTGATGCTTGTCCTTTGAATCACAGTTACTTCACATATGCAAAATTGAAATACCTGGGGTGAAATCTGGCCTCAGTGAAGTCAATGGGACCAGGATTTCACCCCCATATCTATTGGTATTCTAAAATAGCTACAAGAAAAAGCAGCAGCAAATTCCTGTTTTCATGAGGTAGCAGTGATGGCGTGTAGAATGTGCTTCCATCATGAATGGTCCTTTACAAGTCTTCTTCTCTCAGTAATCATCGGGGGGAAGATTTAGGATTCTTAAAACTGCATCTTCCCATTTATTTGTGGTCAGCCTAGTGCTCTACATTCTTTGATCTCCACTTTGTAAACCTTCTCTAAACACATACCCACTTCAGTATGTGGGACATGACTCCACCATTGTAGTTGTCTTGTTCTGAACTTGTGGAAGACTGCAACTTGTCAGGATGGTTTAAGTAGCTCCTCATTTGTGACAAATTAAAACCAATGGTGTTAAGAATACACCATAACTTTTGACAGTGCAAACTGTTTAGGTTCCTCTCCTCAGCTGTTTTTAATGGCCATGTTTCTACTCTATATAACATGGTTGTCATCACTACCACAATAAGCACTCATATCTTAGTTGTAACAAAGACAACCCACCCTCCCAATGGAGGCTTTTGAAGATGCTGAAATGCCATTGATGCAAGACCAATCTGATGTAGGACATCTTCAGACATGGAACCTCCTGCTGTCAATCAACTACCAAACAGCTTAAATTATACATTCAATGTCATTGCCATCTACCATCAAGAGGTCATTCATTTCCATTTTATAGGAGGCATACACAGCTTTAGTTTTATTACCTTTGACCCCAAGTCCCATAGATTCAGCAGTTTTTTTGCAGCTCTTCCACCATTAGCTGTAATTGGTCAACAGTCTCTCCACATAAGAAAACATCTGCATATTCAACATCTTCTTAAGATGGAGATCCTATAAAGATTAATCTTGAAATTTCACACCTCATACTTTGGCCTCAAACAGCTATGTCATCAGACAGCACTTCAGATACTGTAAGTGAGAGCACACATCCCTGGCATACTCCTGATTCTACTGAAATCCAGCCTATAATCCAACCACTAACCTAGTTACACAGCAAAACGTACTGAGGTACAGTTCCTCCACTAGGCACACTAAGTTCTTAGGCACCCCATATGGATATAGCGGAATCCACAGTACTGATCGAGTCAAAAGCAGCAGTAAAGTCTATAAAGATAATTTCCTTTTGTTGCTTCACTCATTTTTCAATAATATTCCACACAGAGCATGGATCTACAATCCATGCTATCTATGCTATCCCTGTGCAGGAACCACTCTGGCTGTCTTTCATTTTTGGATTGAGACAGTATTTCAGTCAGTTCAATAGCATGATCATGAACACCTTCCCTAGGACTGAAAGCAGCTCTCGTCCCCTATTTCTGGGGCTCTCCAACTTCATTGCACCACGACCCCTTTGAGAACAAAAATTACTACACGACCCCAGGAGGGAGGACTGAAGCCTGAGCCCACCCGAACCCCCCCACCCCATCTTAGGCCAAAGCCCAAGCCCCACTGCCCCAGGTGGGGGAGTGTAGCGAGGTGAGGACTCACCAGTGTGGTGCCTCCTGCTGGTCATCCTGGGAATTAGCTCTTCCACACCAGAGCGCCCTCTGCAGGCCAATGTCTCACCTGCCACTGACCCCTGTGTCCGTCCCGGACCCTGGTGCCCCTTTCCCTAGGGTTCTGCCCCAGCAGTACCCCCACTCTAGGTCTCCCCTCCTGGGGAACCCCCAACCCTCTAAACCCACCTTGCCTCAGTGGCTACTGCCAGTCATTATCCAGACCCCTTTCCCTGGGGCAGACTGCAGTCTGTAATGGCCAATCACTGGCAAGGGGGTAGGACCAGCTGCCTTTGCCTGTCCTCAGGCTGCCCCAGTATCTTTTTGGGCCTTTAACAAGGCCTGAAGCCTAGGGGTTTACTTGGCTGGAGTTCCCCAGCTCCCTGTGCCCTTCCCCAGTACTGCTCTGCTTCAGGTACCTTGCTCCCAGGGCTAGGGTGAGACTCCTCTGCTTCTAGCCCACAGCCCTCTTACAGGGCCAGCTGTGACCTGACTGGGGCAGGGCCCCAGCTGTGGCTGGGCCCCAGCTGTGGCTGCTTCCCCCAATCAGCCTAGCTTTTCCAAGCCACAGCCCTCTCCAGGGCTGCTTTTCACCCCACTCTGGTGCTGAAGGGGTTACCACCCCACTACAGGGGGCCAAAGCCGAAGCCCAAAGCTAATCACTTGCTCCTTCCCCCCCGCCCCCCCCCCCCAAAAAGGAAGGAATGATACAGCCCTTTTCCAATCTTCTGGAGTGCAATTGACTTCCCAAACTTTTAAGACAATACTATGAAGCCAATGAACTAGACCTGGGGCTACACTCTTTAGCAGTTTTGATTAAATATTGTCAAGATCAGGCATTTTGTAACTGTTTGACTACAAACATCACTTCCTCTAATACCATTGGCTTGTTTTCTGCTGGGTTTATTTTTTGATTCAGTTGTAGTTGATACCTTGGTGAAGATTCCCACAGACATAAGAATAATGAGTATGCTAAACCACCCCTTTAGTGCAGACTGTGATGCTAATTAAGTAAAGTAAGAGTATTTTGCACCACAAGCAGTCCCACTCAATCAGTGAGACCGCCTGTGAAATAAGGGATCACAATCCTGATCATTATGATAGCCTTTCCAGCTGCACCACCACTGAAAAGTGGTGCATTTTAAAGAGACAGAACAAGCAAGCATCTCTGATGGTGCAATGTCTTTCCAGCTTTTATGCGTGATATTTCCAGGAAGGTGCTAAAACCATGGTGGAGGCCTTGGAAGCCTGAGTGAAGCAAGATTACCCACCGTGGGGCGGTGGGGGTGGTGGTGTGTGTGAGTGAGTGATGTCCTCTATTTCCTGACCTATGGAGACTATAATTGACCTACTGCCACTGCAAGCTAAAAGGCTTTCCTTTTAACTTTGATAATAGAGGCTTGTGTTTTTCAGGATTCTAGATCCATCTGCCCAATAGTAGGTCATTGGTAGAGTAGCCATCTCTTTTGTTTGCAGCACATGGATACATTACACCCTCCTTACCTACAAGACAAATCATTTTCTGCATCTGCTCATTGACAGTGAATTTAGATTGATAACCCTGATTTAAAAGAATTTTATTCTTATATTCTGTTACCAGTCTGAATAGACCATAGTTTTGGTATGACATATCAGGATACAATCTAGACTAATAAGCAGCTTTGTCACCCCTGCCCTGTCACCTTGAGTGCCTTACTGAATGAATTTCCACAAGGGCTGCTCACAAACAGCCTTCCTGCATGCAAGCCACAGTCAGCATCTGTGTGCAACTGCAGCCTGACAACTACACTTGGATTATATTCTGGCTCTCACCAGTTTGGGTTATACTGCAGGGTGACCCCAACACACTCACATTTCTGGGGGCAAATCCTAAAACTGGATGTCCTGTACTGCCCAGCTCTCTCCTGGAGAATAGCATTCTTTAATAGAAATAATATGCACACAGCTTGCCACCCCAAATGGAGTTTCCCAGACTGAAAATTTAAATATGAGTTTCAATTTAAACACACTGGATTAGATAAAACAAGTTTATTAACTATAAAGGGACAGATTTTGAGTACAAGTAGTGAGCCATAAAGTCAGAAATGGTTACAAGAAAAAAAATAAAAGTAAAAATAAAATGCAACTGGTGCCTAACAAACTATGTTAAATTCAAAGCAAAATTTCTCACCGCACTCTCAGCAGTCTTTCTGACCCAACTTCTTAGGTCAGGACCCCTTCTCCCAGAATCCAACAAATGCTTCCTGTGTTGCTTCAGATGCCATGATGAGCAGAAAGGGAGAGGGGTGCCTTGGGTGTTTGTCTCTCCATTTTATAGTCAGTCCCCTCTTGGAAATATTTCCAGCTGAGATTCAGGAGACAGTCTACAGGGGAGAATGCTCCCTGATGCTTTTTCATCACCTGTTAGAGTTTCCTTTGTTTCCCTTCCTGCTGGATGACTCTTACTGCTTAAATGCAAATTAAGCAGAGCACACATTCCTTTGTTTGAGACAGACCTGTTTGCTAACTTCAATTTGGTTAAGAATACCATACAGTGGAATCTTATAACTTCACATACAATGTTGGCACACTCATTTTAATCAGGACAATGACTAGCAAATTATTTGTTTTCAAAAGATCTCACAAAGCATAATTTGTACAAAGATTATTACAAGAGCGTGTAAGGTGTGAACATAGCGGTATATTCTGTCACAACAGACCATTACACTAGGTGGTCCCTCAACAGATAATACACATCTTGTAAAATCCACTCTCAAACTGACCAGATAAATAGAACTGTCATGATGAAAATGGAGTTATTTATGAACTACCATTTAAATGACTACCACCATGTATATAACATAACAGGCTAACTCTATCATGTTACTTCAACAATTCTCTGTTCTGACCTTGTGTAGCAAATGATGTTTCTTAAATTATGAGATGTATTTCTTGCCACCAGCCTTGTATATGGGAGAACCAGGGCAGAAGCATTTGAAAGAGTGGGTGATAGACTAAGAGGGACTTATTTTTCTGTGAATTGGTTCTTAATAATTGCACTTATTATACATCTTTCTTTTAGCATCGTTTATCATTTCCAAAACATTTGGAGCCAAATTCATCCCTGCTGCAACTCCACTGACTTCAATGGGGTCCCACAAGGGATGAATTTGGCCCTTTGTACTCACCTCAGCACTCAATTATCACTTTAACTCTGAGCCATTCGTTGGATTAAAAGAATTCGTTTCCTGGAAAATCTCTCACCTTTCATAATCCTGTCTGTGACTCTGTTTCTCAATTGTATGGAATGTTATCACATTCTATTGACTGATGTTCTTTGTGATGCTTTTTAAATGTATTAAATCTATTAATCCCTTGGCAATTTTGCACGTTATTATAATTCCCCTGGGCACCTAATGTGTAGTTCTTTCTTTGTAATAAATAAAAAGCTAAATTCTAAGAATGTGAATAATATTCAAAGAGCTAATCTTAGTGTTTTTCTGATCTATATTTGATGCCTTCTCCCCCCCTCCGCCCCCCCCACATACTCCCCAATAACTCCTCAAGCATATTTAAAGGGCCACAATAAGCAGGATTGAAAACAAGCCATTCTTTGGAATAATAATAATAAAAATAAATCAGGATCCTTTATCATAGTGTTTCCACTTCAGCTGCTCTACTGAAAACAGACATATTTCAATTTAATATCTTATTTGCAAGTCCTTTTTAATCCAACCACACACACACACAAATCGTTATAACCTTGATCTATGAAGTAATGCTTCCTCCAACCATATTTTTATTCTCTTGCATTGGCTCTGATCCTCTGCCAGCCACGCCTTTCCTGATCTGTGAGCCTCTCTGCATCGGTGTCTTAGTTTCTGCCAGGGAAAAAGAGCAATGCATCAAAAGAGGAACAAAGGAAAACAAATTGGACAGAGAAATCCCCAGTCAAGGATTGCTAACGCTTTCCAGGCCCATCACCCTCTCCCCCTCCCCACGTGCCCAACTGCATTTTAAAGAAATTATATTGGGAAATCCTCGATAGTTAGTGGTAATATATATTTTTCCACAAATAACTATTACTATAGATTTCTTCCTTTATTATTTTAATAGGAAACTCTCAGCTAACAAAAAACTAAACTACATAAGATAACCCAAGAATTTACATAGAAGATGGAGAAGTGTTCATAAAATATAAACAGAAGTAGAAATCTTAAACCACAACTATATAAAGAACAAACTCTTATTTTAGAGGTCTGCAGTCTTGCTTGTCCCATTTTTTTTTAAGTGACCTATAATGTAATGTCTTTACTTGGGTTGTTATAATGGGCTCAGACTTTGTAGGTTTTACTACCGTGTTAAGGATTATGGGGTATTTATGCCCTCTGGTTACCCTAATAGTGCTAGAGGCAGGAATTCTTCCTAGCTGCTGCTGCTGTTCTTCTAGGGGCACAAAATAGCCTTTCCCCTAAAACATTATGGAGGTGTACAGGAGAAGGGAGAGCAGTTGCAGTGTTCCTTAACTTGGGCCTGCCTCAAAACTGCAAGAAATGTCCCCTAAAATCCATGAGAAGGGGGAAGCCATTTATAGCAAGGAGTCAAAGGAGGTCAGGCCACTGCCTCCTTCTCCATGAGGATGGGGCCCAGTGGGACATGGCCAGAGGATCCATCACTGTACAGACTGTTATTTTCACCCCAAAGATGGGTCATGTTACAATCCTGAAGGACCACTCCAGCATCTGAAGCCTTTAGAGAAGGATTCCTACTGTCACCCTCCCCCTGCAACTGTTTACTTAGACCAGCTATCTGTGCTTGGCACTAAGCTGTGCCTTTGTCCCTTAAGTGTTTGTCTAAAAAGTGATCTGCACTACAACTATTTAACATGGAGCACAAAAAACTAATGCTAGAAATAACCTGATCTATTGTAAAGACCTTCATCAGTTTCCTGATATTATATGACCAGATGATTTCAGTGCAGGGCACCCCTATTTTTCCACACAGCGTTATGTATCTTTTATGTTCTTCAAAACATTTTTAGATCCAAACTGTCTTTTTCCCTAAGCCTCATCAATTGGCTTTGGAAATTGCAATAAGGGGTTACAAAATATACCATGCCATGTTCTTTGTTAGGTTTACTAATTAAAGCCCTAATCATGAAGTTTTGGCACAATTCAGCATTGGAGGTGGTGCCTCCATGGTGCACAAGGGAAATTTGCATATTGTGAAACATTATTTGTATTGCTGTAGCACAGAGATGCTACGTGGTGATAGGCAATACTAAGAATTTTCCCTACTCTGAAGAGCTTACAGTCTAAATAGATAAGAGAAGCCAATGGTGGGAGAAAGGAGTATTATCTCAATTTTATAGATGGGAAGAGAAGGCACAAAGCAAATAAATGTGTTATCTAAGATCACATAGGAAGTCCATGGCAGAGCCAAGAATTGAACTTAGATGGCCTGAGAACCCAGTAAGTGCCCTAATCACAAGGCCATCCGTTCTCTTAGTACTATGGTCTTCTGCAGAGCATAGGGTATTGCCCCTATGAAGCTGGTCAGCTCTACTGGCTGAGACATAGGGGAGCAGAAATTTTTCCTCTGGCTATTCTACATCCATCATTCTCCCCCTTTGGAGTGCCATGAGCCCTCAGTGGAGTAGGAGGGGGAAGCAGTCTGCTCCCCTTTGAGAATTACTGAAAATAATTCCAATTTATAACAGACCATCAATTAAGAGCTAGTAGACTGGTTTTGATCACAAGTAAAATGGTGGTGGTGGGGGAACTTATTTCCCATGTAAGTCACATGCACTTAACTAGAAGAAAATAAAGATCTCACAGGACAAAATGTTCCTAAGCAGTATTAGGATTTCCAGTTTCAAGATTACACAGATGTCATGGGGTTCTCTACTCACCATTGTCCACCTCCTTGCAGCTGTGTTTGGATAATAGTTCCACCCAGTCTGACACCCCCTTCTATCTCTCCTTTGCACTGCAGCCCCTCTTATACTCCAGGAGCTGCAGGGCTTATTCTTCATGGCTTGGCCCTCCAGCCACATCATTATGTGTTTTTCCCTCTTCCACAGTATCACAATCTCATTAGACTGGCTATCCTTCCCGGCAGTCCTCCAATCCAATGCAATGCCTCTTCCCCAGTGTCTGTTAGAGGAACCCAGCCCCGCCCACTACTTCGGGGTCCAGCCAAGGTCTGAGCCTTTTCCTATTTCATCTCTATCAGGCTTCCACTCCACCACCCTTCTGGGTAAACTCTTCCTTCATGGCATGTAACCCAGAGCTTCTACTCTCCCCCTAGGTTTCCTCCTTTCTCTCTAAGCCCATAGAGTCACTGAAATCTTCTACACTACAGCACTTTTCTGCCCTCTCTACCTAGCCTTATACAAGCCCCACCTGCTCCTGATCAGCTGAGCTCCATCCTCAATTAGGAATTACTTATCAAACCTAATTCTCCCTGAGGTGTGGCCTATCAGGTTAAGTGGCCCCTTCTGAGCTTTATTAACCCTCTCCAGATTAGTGTGGTATGAACACCCTATCACAACAAACAAAACCCCAGAACAGCCAACTAACTAAATAAAGAAATAATGGATGAATCAAAAATACCTGAAAGTTCTAATTTTTGTAGTCTTAGAAGTTGCTTGTGAATAAAGCCAGGGGGTTTTAAAGATCTCTAGTGTTTACTAGGTGCCTATACCTAGTGCATGAAACTTTAATAACTGTCCACCTCCAAAATAATTCAAGGAAAACAATTCTTAAAAAGTGAAATGACAACGACTATCTGCTACCAAAAGTGGAGGACAGCTGATACAAACCATTCCTGGACCAACCCTCAAGGCTGCCAAATACAATATTAATGTGCAAGTTTAACGCCCAGATAGCTGTTGATTAACAACCAAACATTCATCAAAGAGAGTTCTTTATTGTATAGAAGCCAACTTCATCATCCAAAGAGTACAGATTTCAACCTGAAAGCATAACATTCTATATCTACTGCTTACTGACAGGAATTGCTTGAGGATGTAAGCAAGATAGAAACTTGTAACTAACAAGTTACTATAATTCAGCATATTCAGAATGATTTATAATGTGGCCAAACATGATTTATTTAAAACAGAATTACAAAATTAGCAGATGAAAGGTGTGCAAATGTGCCAGTTCCCCCAGGAATAATAACGGAAAGATGGGAGAAAACAGGTATTTACCATCTGGAAGAGAGGGAAATGTAACCAGCAATAGCTAGGTGCAAAATGATTACTTTAGGACTCCAGCTCTGACAAATTTAAAGGGTCAGCTCCAGGAAAGCATGCTGGGGGGAAAAAAGCTTCCTATAATTGGGCAAACCTGTTTGAGACTAAATAGTAGTGACTAGGAAGCCACCAATGAAAATTTTCATAGACATATGTTTGCTTTTGCACTGTACTATATTTACTGTATTGTGACCTAACATATACTTGGATTTTAATAAAGTATTATTTTTATTTTAAAACTCTGCATCAAAGAACACTCACCAAGAGCTTTAAGGGCCCTTGACACAAATTTAGAAGCACAATAAAATAGTTACATAATCAGTAGCACACAATCTGATTCTCAAAAGTCATTCAAATTGGCTCAGAACATTGTCATTTGGACTGACCTGTGTCTGAAAGGCCCTGAGGTAAGGATGATGATCAATAGCAATGCCTTCCTTGGTGATTAGTGACATCAACGGATAGGTAAGTGGTAGAAGCATAGGTGTTTGTCTTTTGTTCTTGGCCTTGAAAAGGTCCGTCAGCAACACCACCAGAGCTATGTCCATGACCTATCACTATCTGAAACCTGTTTGTGAAGGGTCCTGGATAATTTCAGAGATTAAGTGTTGGAGCATGCTGTATGTCAGCTCCTCAATTGTGCCATGAAGGGGAGATTGGAGATGAGATGGTAGCTAGTGAGTTCTCTGACTCCAAGTAAGATTTATTGAGAACTAGTAAGTTTACTGCATGCTTTAGGGTAGCTGGTGGATTGTGCTCTCTGAAGGAGGCATTGATGATCTTGATCAGCTTTGAGTCTAAACTAGCTTACATAACCTATATGGGTAAGGGCCTGTCTCTAGGCCAGATAGCCCAGACATTCAGTGTTTTTAAGGCCTCCACTTGCATGACTGAGGCAAGGGCTACCAAAGAAAGTGGAATGGTCTTTGCTTTCTGAATATTTGGCTTACACAGGGGGGACAGCAAGATTGTCACAAATTCAGTGGATCTTTTGAGCAAAGTAGGATAACAGCTTCTCATAGTGAGAGATTCTGCAATGGGGTTAAATCTTGATAACTTGACAATGATTAACCAAGACAGGCAGGGGAATTCTTAGTTGTAAGTGGCAAAAAATATATCAGTTTATTTCAAGAGGTACTGTTTCAAAACCTCATTTCATTAGATGAAGTCTTGTCATAAAAAATACTTTAGTACAGGATTTTTTTTATTTTTTTATTTTTTTTTTTTTGCAATTCAGTTCTCTTGGTAGGCTGCACAACTCACCCACAAAAAAGAATCTGTCCTATGAAATGGACATACAAATAAACTTACCTCTTGTGAGGTTTTAAAGATATAAAATGGCTTTCCTTTAGGTAGATTTTGCCTGAAGTTTAAAATTTAGCAGCTGCTGTCCGGTACTGCAAGAAAGATTGTACAGAATAACAAGTTGTTCTCAAATGAAAGGTTAAAACATATACAGTTTAAAGTTTCATAGGGAAGATACGCAGCTTTTTTATATAACTATATATACACTGTCAGTTTATATGGTACCTATAATATTAGTATCATAAATGTACATGGTGCTTATTTATTTACTGTGGTGCCCAGTTGATTTAAGAGGGATTATTTTTAAATCTTCATTGTTTCCACTGCAGATTACTGAGGAAAGGACTGTTTAAAAGAACACTTGCACTTTAACTTGATTCAAATTCTTTTTTACCATAAAGAGTAAGCCACCAGAAGAATACTTCTGCAATATATCCATGGTAAGTGTACCTGCATTATTTTACATAGCAAATATACAATGCAAAAACAAAATGACCTTTCTGTACAAAAGAGATATTCTGCTCTATAATTTCAGAGTATATTCTTATCTTTCATTTGGGATAGCTTTTATCACATCCCTGCTTTTCTACTTTTTTCAGAAATAATGAACAACTTCAAAAAGTTATATTTTTAGCCTAAAAGAGACTTTCATCTAAAGTTCATTTTAAAAAAATGGATAAAAGGTGAACATACATAGTAGACTGGCAGTGCATCTGTCCACCTCCCTGCCTCTTGGATATTTACAAATGCTCCCAGTTTAACTACACCTTCCCAACAAAAAATACTCTCCATCCCACAGTCCCACCCTGTCTCAGACCTTTCCTTGAGATGATGCAAAGTTGTTTTCTCCATAAAAATCTCTTAATTTAACTTCCGCAGTTCTTGAGCCATTCAACACTCTATATTTTATGTACCCTTTTTTTTCAGACATGTCCAGCTTGCGATTAGCTCCCTCAATAGTAGAACATCCTTATCTGCACCCATACCATAGACAGTGTGTCATCAACCCTTACTGGCATCTGGCAATTTCCACATGTCTGTGTCTTTTGAAAGATGGCATATACTGTTTATATATAAAAAGTTCTTCTTAGCGTGTCCTTTGAAGAGGTACTTTACTCTAATGGCTTATCTACATGGGGTGCTATTCCTTAATAGTTATTCCTGATTAACTCCCTGTGTGGATGCTTTTATACCAGGATAAGAGTGCTTTATTCTGAATTATCTTAATCATCTTCCAAAGTGGATTAAGCTAATTCAGGCCTTGGCTACACTTGCAAGTTAGAGCTCATTAAATCAGCTCCGGGCGCCCTAACTCCTGAGGTGTCCACACTGGCAAGACACTTAGAGCACCCGGACTCCGCGGCTGGAGCACCCTTGGTAATCCACCTCCACGAGAAGCATAGAGCTTTCTGCGCCCTGGCTGAAATGCCCAGGTGTCAGTGTGGACAACGTGTTGCATTACTGCGCTGTGATTGGCCTCCGGAAACGTCCCATAATCCCGTGCAGTCAAGTGGCCACTCTTGTCATGGTTTTGAACTCGGCTGCAGGCATGCGGATATCCCCTTTCAAAGCGCCGTTTCTGACAGCCGACTGCTTATCTGCTCTGGGACACAAAGCAAACCATTACTGTGGAATGCTTCTGCTGCAGAGGCAGGCGTTTGTGCATGTGTGGGAGAGAGAGAGAGAAACGGAGGGTGGGGGCTGATATCGGGGTTTTCCCCTTCCCTCTGCCGCTGTCTGAACTTACAAGACAGCATGCTGACACACTCTCTGCCCCCCCAAAACACACTGTCTCTCTCCCCCCATATACACACAACACACTCCTTGTCACACTCCACCATGCCCCCATTTGAAAAGCACACTGCAGCCACTTGCACACTGGGATAGCTACCACAATGCACTACTCTCTGTGGCATTGCAAGAGCTGCTAATGTGGCCATGACACATGATGGGATTATGGGACGTTTCCGGAGGCCAATCACAGCGCAGTAATGCAACACGTTGTCCACACTGACACCTGGGCATTTCAGCCAGGGCGCAGAAAGCTCTATGCTTCTCGTGGAGGTGGATTACCTTGCAGCTTGCAGCTGACAGTGTGAACACACGCGCTATCCCTGCTGCTGTCTCTGAGGGCTGGTTTAACTCCCGACATCTGCAAGTGTAGCCATAGTCTCAGACTAAGCCACTCTTTTTCTGGTACCAAAGCATCCACACAGGGGGTAAATCAGGATTCACACAATTTAAATTCACACTTACCTTAATCTGCATTAACTTCCTTGTCTAGATAAGCCATAGATAAGAACAGTCAGCAAATTCTTGATCCTTTTGTTATAAGTAATTTTCAAACATTTGTATTCACAGTCCAGGAGTCAATTGATGGTTTGTTTGTTTGTTTTCACCATTGAAACAGGCCCTCTTTACACTGTATGTTGGGCTTTCTTCATAAAGAAGGTCCTGGTACTGCAAACACATATGTGAGTAATTTTATGGGGCTATTCACTGAGTAAAGTTGTTGTGGTATGTAAGTATTTGCACGTTCAGGCCATTGAACTCTGCACATAGCCCTGCAAACTTCATCCTATACCTGATAGTAGAAATTGAGCTCACTAGAATGGGCTAAAATAGTATGTGGGAAATAATGTCTAAAATCCACATCCAATATAATGAAAATCCTCTTAATAATACTAAGCACAGAATGACTGCTTGCATATTTCCATGAATATTTGAAGCAGTATGTATACAAAGCGCTTAGATGTTTTTCTAAATCCTAACTAGCATAATCCTGATCACAAGAAGATTAATCGTTTGTAGAACACTACAGTTAGCAATCAGCATGAGTTGCAGTGGCCAACTCAAGATATGAAATGATAGTAATTAAAAACCAAACAGTTAATAATAACAACTATATGAAATAAAAATTTTAAATGAATATTTCTGTCCCATTAACTGGTTTGTAAAAAAACCCACTGCCCTTGGGAAAGTAAAGAACATTTTTTTAAAGTATTGATTCTGCAACTTTTGCCAACAGACATACATCTCAGTCACTACCATGGTTTTTGGTGGGCTGTCATTCCTCTTAGTATGGGCTATTGTGCGATTCCAGTTTATCACATTGGAAAATGGAAAAACATGGGAAGCTGTCCAGGACCCACATAGTTGGCAGTGTGACACCATCATTTAATGGGGCTGTTTAAGAGTATACCATTTTAAAAGGCAGACCGAGCAGTAGCCAGAGTGTGAATTTCACACACACATAACATAAATAATCAGAAACAAATTTGAGTGAGCTGGATGAGGATCACAGAAAGGACCAATGCACATTGGCCAAAGAGAGTGATGTGCAAGATATCACATTAAATAAAGTTTGCACTGTTGGAAATAATATAAATTTTAACAAAAGGGTCAAATTTGATCTATCTATGTAGGTTCTTATATCACACTCATCACTGGGTTATCTGAGAAACATTCTTGGCTCAGATGGATGTGGTCAGGACATGATTTCGTCCACTAAATTCAAGTAGAAATATACTGTAGACCTATTGCTGCAAATCATAACTGGCAATAAACACAGCAGGTCTGTCTAGTCTGTAAAAGAAATAACCAATAAAAGTCTACAAAAATAATAGGAAACCACAGAACCATGTTTTCAAAATGCAATAAATGTGTGATATGAACATTTCCTGCAACATTTTGAGGGCCCTCTTTTGAGCTCCAGACTACTGAGCTTTTCAGCAATTCATAATTTAATAAGCTACAACTAAGCAATAAACAGCACGTGAATGATGAATATTTGAAATTAAAGTTGTATGTGAATTGTATCAACTGATCCTGTAATAGTACCAAAATGCTGCATGTAGTAGAAACTAGCTGTATCATTCACTGCTCTGCAGTAAATCTTTAGATAAGAAGCATTTGAGGTGAATTTCCCCCTTGGTGCAGAGGGTCATGCACCACCTAAGTCCCACTCAAATGCTAGTTTGAGGACTTCACTAGTGCATAGGCCTTAGGCTGGAGCAATCGGTCCTCCTGGATCTCTGTCTTGAAGAACTGACTTAAAACAAAAGTCAGTTTTACAGCAACTGCGGAAAATAGAAAATAGAAAGAAAATGTTAATCTTGGATATAAACCAATGTCATCAGCCTTTTGACACTAGACAACTTTTTAATCATGGCTATAATTAATGCGACATTTTCCTTTTGTCTAGACTATAGTTCAATTAACATATACTATAAATGCAGTACTGCTCTGTTGTTTACAGTACATGTAATCTTCTATTTGATTCAACTTTATTGTAATGTTTGGAAAATGTAGCTGTTTTTTTTAATTGTAGGCTTTTTTTTTTAATTACTCCCGATTAAAGGTGTGGTTTTAACGGCTGAACAGACTGATGTCTTCTATTTATATGCAGAACAGATGCATCAGGGATCAAGGCACTGCAAATTTCCCCACTTTGTTCCACCAGATATGCCTTAACACTCATTTGGTAGGACCATTTGTACAGGTAAGAGGATAATGCTGATTCAGCTGGTGGCTGAGATTGGCAACAAAGGTGACAATTGTGGTACTCGTTAAGTGGCCACTTTAGCAATGCTAAGACTACCACTCATTTCACAAAAGATAAATGAATGGCCAACTGAAGCTAATAACATTTAATCACTGACCCTATCTCTCAGGGATGTTGTAAAGCTTAACTCATTAATTTTGTAAAGTTTTTTGAGATCCTTGGATGGAAGGTGATATACAATGGTAGCCATTAAAATATGTCACTTTAGTCTCTGAGGTAACTTAATATTATTGTGGTATTACAGATATTCTGTATATGACCCTAACATTGTCATGATAGTCACAGTAGGTGCTAAACATTATTATGGTAGTAACCTTTACTAATGACCTTAGATGTCTAAACAATATATGCATTTAGTGTTCCTGTTCCTGCCTACACTAAGCATTCAGCACTAAAATAGAAAATACTTCAAATGCTGAGGTAGGTGTGATGGGTTCCCCCCGGAGTGCCACCTGGAACTGGGGTACCACTGAGCCCTCTGACTCACCAGCCTGGGTTCCCTATCACACTGTGGTGCTATGACAAGCTGCAGACCCACTCCTGGTCTTACACTTCCACCATCATTCACACAGGTAGGGACACTCCCAGCTGCAGTTACCTGCACGTTCTCTGCCCAGCCACTGCATGAACCAACAATAGAGAGTCCACAGCCAAGATAATTCCCAGTTCCCCAGGCATCTCTTCCCCCATCCCCCTGAGTATAAACCCAAAATTATACCATCTTGCACTGCACAGAAAATTATACCATCTTGCACTGTACAGCATAAATTCAGAGTTTGCCCCTCCCTCAGTGTGGAAAGGATATGCAACAATTCCCACCCATTGAGCTAAGATTTCCAGGCACTTTGCTCCAAACTTACTGGTTTAGATTAAAGCATAAAATACGTTTATTAATTACAAAAATATAAATTTAAGTTATTATACGTGCTAGCAAACAGATCAAAGCAGATTACCCAGTAAAAAACAAAAATGCAAACTAAGCCTAAAATACTAGAAAGATACAATATGAATTAGCAAATTCTCACCCTGGCTAATGATACAAGCAGACTGGCAGATTCTCAAGGTGCAAGTTGCACTTGCTTTACAGCTTGGAATCCCCAGGTTTTTCATACACAGGCTAGAAATCCCTTTAGCCTTGGTCCAGCACTTTCCCCAGTTCAGTCTTTGTTGATGAACTATTAGCACTGTCTGGCTTCTTCATTGTTGTACCTGAAACGCTTGCTGTCGGTGTTTTCAAGAGTAAGCCCATTTGAAATACAGATCCATAATAAATATTTATAACTTCAGATACAAAAATGACACATGCATGCAAATAGGATAATCATATTCAGCAAATCATAACTTTTCCAATGGCACCTTACATTCCCTGTCTTGTACAAAATGCATCATAATTATGCCATAACCATCTCATAATAATATTTCTATGAAGAATATGGGGTGTAGTGTCACAGTAGGATTATCAATTTTGTAGGGAAAATTGCCATATATTTAAGGGTCACCACTGTGCACATAATTATTGTAGTTTTACCTATGTAGGTTGGATTCATACCAGCAATCTAGAGGTAGAAACCATATCTCATTACAAAACCTGTGATTGCTCCAATTCTCCTTAGATACTTTGTTAAACTTTCAAAAACTCTTGTTATACTTTCTGATCATAATCTTATTCTGGATCCAAAGACACCTATGATCAAGAAAAGACTCATGGTCTTGCTACTGAATTTAAAACAAAATTAAAAGCTGGGAAATCAGTGACAAAAGGAGTTGCTTCAGATGTTGAAAGATAATTTGATTAAAATAATGAACACATAGTTCTGTTTGATACTTACAGTAGTTGCATGAAAAGTCTATTGTGCAAAGGTTATTATATTGGACAGTTTCAAAGGCACACTTTGATTTTCTACACTTACTGTGTTTTATAAAGTAAAATGTTAATGATATCTAATTACTTTTTTTCAGAAAAGGGTGAAATTATATTGTCTGAAATATTATATAAGCTCCAAGTTCCTCTTCCATCCAGCTCATGAAGTGATGCCAAAGAATCAGGAAAGGGCATAGCTTAGAGAAAGAGAGTGTGACCAATAGTGTCTCTGCACTGCCATGATCTCTGGTGACTAGAACAAGTGTTGAAGTTGCGTGCAACAAGTCTAATATAGAACAGCCTTTAGTCCACATTATAAGAAACCAGTGGAGCCGACATAGGACTAGGGAAAATAAAGATGGCTGAAAGCCACCTTACTGATCTCCGCAGAGTGAAGAAACCTGGATGCCAGGATCTGGCTGTAATAAACTGAGAACCCTATGTTCTTTGCCATATATTAAGGAAGATCCTCAAATCACCATGAGAAACACCTGTGAGAGGCATTTAGGTTTCCTAGATGGAGCTTTCCTTCATACCTGGGCGGTACCGGGTTTATAATCATAGAATCATAGAATATCAGGGTTGGAAGGGACCTCAGGAGGTCATCTAGTCCAACCCCCTGCTCAAAGCAGGACCAATCCCCAATTAAATCATCCCACCTAGGGCTTTGTCAAGCCTGACCTTGAAAACTTCTAAGGAAGGAGATTCTACCACCTCCCTAGGTAACGCATTCCAGTGTTTCACCACCCTCCTAGTGAAACAGTGTTTCCTAATATCCAACCTAAACCTCCCCCACTGCAACTTGAGACCATTACTCCTTGTCCTGTCCTCTTCTACCACTGAGAATAGTCTAGAACCATCCTCTCTGGAACCACCTCTCAGGTAGTTGAAAGCAGCTATCAAATCCCTCATTCTTCTCTTCCGTAGATTAAACAATCCCAGTTCCCTCAGCCTCTCTTCATAAGTCATGTGTTCCAGACCCTAATCATTTTTGTTGCCCTTCGCTGGACTCTCTCCAATTTATCCACATCCTTCTTGTAGTGTGGGGCCCAAAACTGGACACAGTACTCCAGATGAGGCCTCACCAATGTCGAATAGAGGGGGATGATCACGTCCCTCGATCTGCTCGCTATGCCCCTACTTATACATCCCAAAATGCCATTGGCCTTCTTGGCAACAAGGGCACACTGTTGACTCATATCCAGCTTCTCGTCCGCTGTCACCCCTAGGTCCTTTTCCGCAGAACTGCTGCCTAGCCATTCGGTCCCTAGTCTGTAGCGGTGCATTGGGTTCTTCCGTCCTAAGTGCAGGACCCTGCACGTATCCTTATTGAACCTCATCAGATTTCTTTTGGCCCAATCCTCTAATTTGTCTAGGGCCCTCTGTATCCTATCCCTGCCCTCCAGCGTATCTACCACTCCTCCTAGTTTAGTATCATCCGCAAATTTGCTGAGAGTGCAATCCACACCATCCTCTAGATCATTTATGAAGATATTGAACAAAACCGGCCCCAGGACCGACCCCTGGGGCACTCCACTTGACACCGGCTGCCAACTAGACATGGAGCCATTGATCACCACCCGTTGAGCCCAACAATCTAGCCAACTTTCTGCCCACCTTATAGTGCATTCATCCAGCCCATACTTCTTTAACTTGCTGACAAGAATACTGTGGGACTTTGCTAAAGTCAAGAAACAATACATCCACTGCTTTCCCTTCATCCACAGAACCAGTAATCTCATCATAGAAGGCGATTAGATTAGTCAGGTATGACCTTCCCTTGGTGAATCCATGCTGACTGTTCCTGATCATTTTCCTCTCATGTAAGTGCTTCAGGATTGATTCTTTGAGGACCTGCTCCATGATTTTTCCAGGGACTGAGGTGAGGCTGACTGGCCTGTAGTTCCCAGGATCCTCCTTCTTCCCTTTTTTAAAGATTGGCACTACATTAGCCTTTTTCCAGTCATCTGGGACTTCCCCCATTCGCCACGAGTTTTCAAAGATAATGGCCAATGGCTCTGCAATCACAGCCGCCAATTCCTTTAGCACTCTCGGATGCAACTCGTCCGGCCCCATGGACTTGTGCACGTCCAGCTTTTCTAAATAGTCCCTAACCACCTTCTTCTCCACAGAGGGCTGGCCGTCTACTCCCCATGCTGTGATGCCCAGCGCAGCAGTCTGGGAGCTGACCTTGTTAGTGAAGACAGAGGCAAAAAAAGCATTGAGTACATTAGCTTTTTCCACATCCTCTGTCACTAGGTTGCCTCCCTCATTCAGTAAGGGGCCCACACTTTCCTTGGCTTTCTTCTTGTTGCCAACATACCTGAAGAAACCCTTCTTGTTACTCTTGACATCTCTTGCTAGCTGCAGCTCCAGGTGCGATTTGGCCCTCCTTATATCTTTCCTACATGCCCGAGCAATATTTTTATACTCTTCCCTGGTCATATGTCCAACCTTCCACTTCTTGTAAGCTTCTTTTTTATGTTTAAGATCCGCTAGGATTTCACCATTAAGCCAAGCTGGTCGCTTGCCATGTTTACTATTCTTTCGACTCATCGGGATGGTTTGTCCCTGTAACCTCAACAGGGATTCCTTGAAATACAGCCAGCTCTCCTGGACTCCCTTCCCCTTCATGATAGTCCCCCAGGGGATCCTACCCATCCGTTCCCTGAGGGAGTCGAAGTCTGCTTTCCTGAAGTCCAGGGTCCGTATCCTGCTGCTTACCTTTCTTCCCTGTGTCAGGATCCTGAACTCAACCAACTCATGGTCACTGCCTCCCAAATTCCCACCCACTTTTGCTTCCCCCACTAATTCTCATGGGTGAAAATTAAAGTCACCCATGAGAACCAGGGCGTGCGATCTAGTAGCTTCTGCGAGTTGCCGAAAGAAAGCCTCATCCACCTCATCCCCCTGGATGGTGCAAGTGGCTCCATGGTGCCGGGCCCACACTTGGGAAGGGCCCCTTAATCCTGGGTTGGGGTGTGTGTGTGTGCGGGGGATCAGGGCAGCAGCTGTCTGCCCCGAGCAGAGCAGGCAGAGGTAGCGAGCAGGAGGCAGGGTCGTGTGTCCGGTTCCACCTCTCCCCAGCGGCTCATACTATTTGGTACAGCTGGGGTGGGGGGGGCTTGGCATGCCTGGGTCAGGGGTTCATGGCTGCCGCACAGGCAGTTGGGCTCCCCTGTGGCACCTGCACGCAGATCACATGGCCCCCGCCTCCTCCCTGGGCTCCTGGGTCCCTTACGGGCCTAGGGTTGCCAACTTTCTAATCCCACAAAACTGAACACCCCTGCCCTGCCTCCTGCCCCAACTCTTCCCTGATGCCCCATATTGTTATAGTAAGGTTATGCGTTATAATTTCATGTATATAGTTATGAGGCTGAAAATGTATCCTCATGGCTTAAAGCAAGCCCATGCAAAAACTCTCCAAGAACAGAGAGGCAGTTCACACCACAACAGGACATGGATGGGACAAACCCACACAGGAACAATGGACACTGGCTTAGGCAGCAAGAAAAGAATCAGTTAGACCCTTGAGGGAGTCACCCCCTTCCTTTGGGCAGTTTGGGACTGCAATGAGGTAATGCTCACCTGACTCTGAAGGGGGTGGGGGGCAAAGCCAGGAGGAAAGAAAGGACATGATAAAAGAGAGAGACATTTTGCCATGCTCTCTCTCTTCCACCTACATCTACAGACACAACTACCACCAAGTGACTGAAACGCTGATCAAAGGGGAGAGCCTGACTGAAAAGTAACCAGCATCTAAATCTAAATGGTGAGAAGCATCTAAACTTTTAAGGGCACGGAAAGTGTTAAGATCGGCTTAGAATGCATTTTGATTTTATTTCATTTGACCAAATCTGACTTCTTGTGCTTTGACTTATAATCTCTTAAATTTACCTTTATAGTTAATATATCTGTTTGTTTATTCTACCTGAAGCAGTGCATTTGGTTTGCAGTGTGTCAGAGACTCCCCTTGGGAGAACAAGCCTGGTACATATTAATTTATTTGTTAAATTGACAAACTTATATAAGCTTGCAGCATCCAGCAGGCATAACTGGACGCTGCAAGTTGGAGGTTCCCAGGGTTGTGTCTGGGACCGGAGATATTGGCTAGTGCCATTCGCTTGCAAGTAGCTGGGAGCAGTTTACATGCCAGAGGCTGTACGTGAACAGCCCAGGAGTGGGGGTTCTCACCACAGAGCAGGGTAAGGCTGGCTCCCAGAGTCAAGGATAGGAGAGGCCTAGCAGATCACTGGTCCAGACAACACCAGAGGGGAATGTCACAGGGGGGTCAGTCTGGGGAGGGATGTGGATCTGGTCCAGTTTGGGGAGTTCAGTCTGGGGAGGGATGCGGGTCTGGATCAGTTTTGGGGGGTTCAGTCTGGGGAGAGATGCAGGTCTGGTCCAGTTTGGTCTGGGGAGGCATCTGAGTGTGGTCTGATTTGGAGGGTTGGTCTGGTCTTTTGGGGGCACAGTTGGTCCTGATCCTACTCTCTGTGCCTCTCTGCCTAGAGGGAAGGACTAGCAAGACTAGTATGAATCATGACGCTGTAAATAAAATGTATTAAAGTTATTCATATTTTTTTATTTTTTAAAACATTTTAAACAGTTTTTTTAAATTCGCCCCAAATTTATACAAAAATTTAATTCAAGCCCTGATAGTTTATATGAGAAATGTGAAGGGTGAGACAGTGTGATGGTTCCCTTTTAGTGGAAGCAGCACATGGCTGGTGCTTTGGCAGCTTTGGCTTTTCTTAGCTGTTTTTACCCACTGTGTTTTATTTTGTATTTTTTTCTTTTAGAATTTATTTTATGTGCACTTGTGTGTATTCTTTTTGCCCTAGAGCTACCATTGCGGGTACCCTAATGGCAACCACCTCCATCTCAACTTAAACTTGTAAATACTGTAAATAAAACCTGTGTAGCTGTGTGCTATGTCAAAGACAACTCCTGTGTCGATCTCCTGTCTTTTACAATCATTCCCCATGGGGGCTCGCAAATATGTTTGGAGCCAGGCCCACAAAAAGTTAATCTGGCCCTGATTAACCTGGGTATATTTTTTGTTAGATAAAGAAGTAATGCTTGTGGTGTGCTACAGACAAACAGGATCCGATTTGGATATGGATAGAGTCTTCTTTATTGTTTTTAGTGAAATAAATATTACTGGGAATTTTGTGATTATGGGAGACTTTAACTTCCCAGATATAGATTGGAGGACAAGGGTCAGTAACAATAGTAGGGCCCAGATTTTCCTGGATGTGGTAGCTGACAGATTTCTTCACCAAATAGTTGCTGAACCAACAAGAGGTGATACCATTTTAGATTTTGTATTGGTGAGTAGTAAGGCTCTCATAGTAGAACTGGTTGTAGAGGACAGCCTTGGTTTGACTGATCATGAGTTAATTCAATTTAAACTAAATGGAAGGATAAACAAACCTAGATCTACCACAAAAGTCCTTGATTTCAAAAGAGCTAATTTTTAAAAAGTAAGGGAATTAATTGGTGAAGTGGACAGAAGTGAAGAACTCAAGGATCTGAATGTGGAGGTGGCTTGGAATTAGTTTAATTCAAAGTTGCAGAAGCTATCTCAAACCTGTATCCCAAGCAAAGGGGGAAAGTTTGTAGGGAGGGATTGCAGACTGAGGTGGATGAGCAAGCATCTCAAACAGGTGATTAAGAGAAAGTAGAAAGCCTACAAGGAATGGAAGGTCAGAGGGATCAGCAAGGAAAGCTACCTCTTGGATCTTAGAAAGTGTAAGGATAAAGTGAGAACTGCCCAAAGCCAAGCAGAGTTGGACCTTGCAAAGGGAATTAAAACCAATAGTAAAAGGTTCTATAGCCATATAAAGGAAAAAAGAAGTGAGACCACTAAGCACTGAGGAGGGGGTGGAGATTAAAGATTATCTAGGCATGGCCCAACACCCAAACAAATACTTTGCCTCAGTTTTTAATGAGGCTAATGAAGAGCTTAGGGGTAGTGACAGGGTGACTAATGGCAATGAGAATATGGAGGTAGAAATGATCACATCTGAGATGGAAGTCAAACTCAAACAGTTTAATGGGACTAAATGGGGAGATGGGGGGAGTGGAGAGATAATCTCCATCCTAGAATATTAAAGGAACTGGCACATGAAATTGCAATCCCAATAGCTAGGATTTTAATGACTTTATTACCTCAGGAGTCATACCCTATGACTGGAGAATATAGTTCCTATTTTTAAGAAAGGGAGGAAAAGTAATGCAGGAAACTACAGGCCTGTTAGTTTGACCTCAATTGTATGCAAGGTCTTGGAACAAATTTTGAAAGAGGAAATCGATAAGGACATAGAGGTGAATGGCAATTGGGATAAAATACAACATGGTTTTACAAAAGGTAGATCATGTCAGACCACCCTGATCTCCTTCTTTGAGAAGGTAACTGATATTTTAGACAAAGAAAATGCAATAGATCTAGTCTACCTGGATTTCAGTAAGGCATTTGATACAATTTCACATGGGAAATTATTAGTTAAATTGGAGAAGATGGGGATTAATATGAGAACTGAAAGGTGGATAAGGAATTGGTTAAAAGGGCGACTATAATTGGTCATCTATCAGTCTGGAGGGAGGTTACTCATGGAGATTCTCAGGGATCTGTCTTGGGACCAATCTTATCTCAGATTTTTGTTGCTGACCTTGGCATAAAAAATGGGTGTGTACTAATAAAATTTGCGGATGACACAAAGTTGGGAGGTATAGTCAATATAGAGGAGGACTGGAATATCATAGAAGAATATCTGGATGACCTTGTAAACTGGAGTAATAAAAATGGATGAAATTTAATAGTACAATTGCAAGACCATGCATTTAGGGACTAACAACAAGAATATTTTGCTGTAAGTTGGAACTTATCAGTTGGAAGTGACAGAGGAGGAGAAAGACCTCGGTGTGTTGATTGATCACAGAATTACTATGAGCTGTCAAGGTGATGCGGCCATGAAAATGGCTAATGCTGTCCTAGGTACATCAGGCAAGGCATTTTCAGTAGAGATAGGGAAGTGTTAGTACCATTATACAAGGCACTCATGAGACCTTATCTGGAATACTGTGTGCATTTCTGGTCTTCCATGTTTAAGAAAGATGAATTCAAACTGGAACAGGTACAGAGAAGGGCTATTAGCATGATCTGAGGAATGGAAAACCTGCCTTATGAAAGGAGACTCAAAGACCTTGGCTTGTTTAGCCTAACCAAAAGAAGGCTGAGGGAATATATGATTGCTGTGTATAAATACATCAGAGGGAAAATAACAAGCAGGAAGAGGAAACATTTAAGTTAAGCACCAATGTGGACACAAGAAGAAATGGCTATAAACTGGCCATGAACAAGTTTAGGCTTGAAATTAGGTGAAGGTTTCTAACAACTGGAAAAGTAACGTTCTGGAACAGGCTTCCCAAGGGAGCAGTGGAGGCAAAAAACCTAACTGGTTTCAAGACTGAGCTTGATAATTTTATAGACAGGATGGTATGATGGGACTGCGTACAATGGCATGTGGCCAATCCATAGTTGCCAGTAGCAAAAATCCCTAACTGCTGGAGATGGGACACTAGATGGGGAAGGCTCTGAGTTACTACAGAGAATTCTTTCCCAGGTATCCACCAGGTAGGTTTTGCCCACATTCTCGGGGTCTAACTGATCATCATATTTGGGGGTGGGAAGGAATTTTCCCTTCGTCAGATTGGCAGAGACCCTGGGGGATTTTCACATTCCTCTGCAGCGTGGGGCGTGGGGGACTTGTGGGTTTAAACTAGTGTAAATGGTGAATTCTTTGTAACTTGAAGTCTTTAAACCATTATTTGAGGACTTCAGTAACTCAGCCAGAGGTTATGGGTCTATTTCAGGAGTGGGTGAGGTTCTGTGGCCTGCAATGTACAGGAAATCAGACTAGATGATCACAATGGTCCCTTCTGACCTTAAAGTCTATGAGCAGTTTCTAGCCAGGTCACAGGAGTATTCTGCAACTAATATTAGAATTATTGAAGCAAAGCTATAACTAGTGCTGGCAGGATAATCCAAAGAGTGATTTGTGAATATTTTTACAGATAAATATGGTGAGTTCACTTTGCTGTTATTTGTGGGGTATATTATTCCTTGTTTATGAGTATTTTGATGACATCTGGCTTACTTGTGAAAATGTTTGCAAATCCTAAAAGTGTCATGAATTTTAGCACAAATGATTTTCCATCCAAAAGTTCATACCATTATTTACTCTGTCATTAGTTATTCTCCTATTTAGAAAATTTCAGTCATCCCATCAGGAAGCAGAAATTGTGCCATGTGACTTTAAGTGACCAATCACACACCAAAGGTAATATACTAATAATACACAGAAATACAGGAGATGTCCTGATATCATGGTAGTGTGTCTCATTAGAAATACATAGCTATAGGGATAGACAGTAACCTAAACATTTCCCTGAATGAGGGCCACTTTGTGCTGTACCTATTGTAGCCAGCCATGGGAGATTCTCCCCAGCCGCAGGTAGCATAGAGCAGATATAACAACTTTTAGACCTTCATTCCTTCCTGTGGCCAGGACAGGAGGCATGGGCAGGTGAAAAAGGGGATGACTAGCCTTCCCTGTACACTGGTGATCCCAGGCTTTTGTAACAGCCTCTTTGGGCTGCTAGCAGCTCTAAGACTTCTGTAACTTATGCAAATCATGTGTGTGTGTGTGTGTGTGTGTATACATATATATATATATATATATATATATATATATATATATATATTTTACAGTGGGGAACTGGTAGTGCCACCTACCAAACCTATCCTGCCTTCCATTATAAAAAATGCTGTGATATTTTCTTTCAGCAATTCTCATACCTCCACTGTATGCAGCAGGTCTTTGATGTTTGGCAGGGGAGAAGATCTCAGGTTAGAGAAGGGCCTTCTCTCTGTCCCATGAAATTCCATGCCAGCCTTTGCTGATTGCCATTTCCCTTCCTCAGGAAAATGTTGGCAACCTGTCAAAGTAATAATTAAACAATAATGTTCCAAGGCTGGACTGCTGCCAAAGCACCTCTAGCCACACACACACTAAACTGAGACTGCCTGGGAGCTGCTCAAGCAGCTGGAGGGAGGAAGAGAGCAGTCTGGGCTCCACACTCCAGGGTAGACATGTAGTCCCATACCCCTTCCTCTAGGGCACTGTATAGGAAGAAACACCCCACTTCCCATTGAAGGAGAAAGAGAGAGCTGACCCAGGCTCCACATCCTCATGAATTCCCCGCAAATCCAGCACATAGTCCCAGTAGTCCATTCCCCTCGACCCCTCATGGCTATCACCAGAGAGCCAGGTCAGAGGTTTCCCAATTCACAGAGAAAAAGAGAGAATGAGAGCGTGTGGCAGACCAGCATGTCCCTGCGGCCCACCGCTTCCCACAGCTCCCATTGGCTGGGAACAGCGAACCACTGGGGCGGTCAACGTCAGCAAAATGTCTCACGGCCCGCAATCAGATTACCCTGATGGGCGCACATATGGTCCGCGGGCCGCAGGTTACCCATCACTGCCATAGAGCGACCAAGCATGCTGCAGCCCAGGAATACAGGACAAAGGCAGACTTTCCCTTTAGTGACTGCTTCCAGCTGCTTTGGAATGGAGTGGGCCTGGGCACTGGAACTGAGAGAAGGGAGCCTGTCCTTCCTATGCTCTCAGTGACCCCCCTCCTGGTACCCAGGCAGCATGGAGGAGGAAGCTGTCTGATCTGAATGAAGAGAGGTGAAAAACCAGACCAGGGAGAGGGAAAGGAGGAGACTGGGACAAGAAGGCTGGTGATACTGGGACTGGAGGTGTAGGGATGAGGAACTGGGACTGGCTGGGCAAGGAGACTGGGCCTGAGAGCCGGGGAAAGGGAGTCAGGAACTAGGAGACAGTAATGAGGAGGGAAGGCTGGAACGGGTTGAGCAAGGAGACTGAGATTGAGCTGGGGAGAGATGGGGACTGAGATACTGTTTTTTCCACAGAACTCCTGCCTCATTCAGTGGACAGTATGGAATTGCTCTGAGGATGAATCAGGGTTGTATATTAAAGAAGCTGTTGTTTGCCTCATTTGTTGCAGAAGTTGGAAGGTGAGTAGTGAATATAATGGAGGACTGCAGGACGGGAATGCTTGAATGCTGCCCTGGAAAATCAAAGTCTATCCCTGCCTCTGTCCCAAAGTTCCTATATGATGCTGGGCAAGTTACTTAAACCAACCTTGTCACGGGTGGCCAATAATAGTGTGCTCCTCATCTTCTCGGTGCCCAACTTGAATCCCTGGGGTCTGATTTGCAGAAGGACTGAGCACTCACAGCAGCAACTGAAGTCAATAGGACCTGAGCTCTGAACATATAAAATGCAATATCATGAAGTATTCTGAACATTCAGGTCCTAGGTATCTCAAACTGGGCACACAAAACTAGTGGAGACATTTGATCTTTCTCTGTGCCTCAGCTCCCCATCTGTAAAATGGGAATAATACCACTCCCACACTTCACAGGAATGTTGTGAAGATAAATTAAATAATGTTTGTGAAGCACTCAGATACTATAATGATGAGTGTCATTGAAAAGCCCTTGAGAAAATTAATAATTCTGTCTTCAGAGCAAGGTTTGAATAGCGTGCAGTAAATGAGGCCTGGGGCACCCACATTGAACAATGAGGATAAAGCAAAATATTGAGTAGCTGCTAATTAAATGAGTACAAACTATACTGTTTACTGAATGAAGTAGGGGTCATGTAGAAAAAATGGTATGTAATCATGTAATTAAAGACTGTACCATAATGCATATGCAAAAAATGGCCAAATTAAGGTTGCAAGGCAACCTTAATTCTAGCATTTGCTAACCTTTACTTTGCTATGTTAATCATGTTCTTTTAACTTATTTTTTTGTGATAGATAGATAGATAGATAGATAGATATAGATATAGATATGGAACATAGTAAGCTATTAAAGGTAGAGAAGATGATTTAATGAAGGTGGTACTGGTATATGGAAAAGAGAAGAAGGAAAAGAAATTCACATTATGGAATTGTACAGAGAAAGGGTCTTAGCACAAAGGGCAAAGCAACACCAGAGAAAAAGCAAATTTTGACTGGAAAACATTGAGCTCTGACAGGAGAGAATCAGAGATGTCTGTCTAGCTATGGACAGGAGGACAGAGTGATCCACAGAATTAAAAGATGAACGGCAGTCAAGGAGGATGAGGGAAAAGGGCAAGAAGGATGTTAACTAGAGGAAGAAAAGCAGTTTCTGTACTATCCGCAGAACTGTACTCAGACTGAAATCAGTGCAGATATTGTCACGAATAGTGATTGGAGAGACGAGAAGAGCTATTTTGGTTGGTGATTGGAGAGGTGAAAAATGAGATGAGAGTGATGAAGGAAGCTTCTCTGATTGGTGACTGGAGAGATGAGATGCCCCCTTTTCGAGCTCTTGAGAAAATAAAGGTCAGGGATTAAGTGGTAGAATTTTTAAGGTAGGCTTTTTAAGGAGGCAGATGAATCACATTTCAGAGAGTTGCCACTGGCAAACGGGCTGTTCTCAGCGATGGTAATGTAGTGAACAAGGGTAGGAGGACAGGATTAAAATACAGGAAATGGAAAGGGATCGAGATAGTAAGATTTTTTTAATGCAGTGGATATCAGAAAGGTGAAAGTGTAAGGATCCATGGACTAGAACCCCCGTCTGCAGAACCTGAGGTGGCTGATGTTCTTATAGTATCACCAGGAAGCCATGCAGAACCACACCCAAGGAGCACTTTAGGTAGCAGGCGCTGCAGGAAGTACTGGCCAAGAGACCCAGAGTGATGGTACCTTGTGGCCCTCTGATTGGCCAAGTGCCCTATTTAACCCTGGAGGGCAGCCCAAGAAGTTGTTTGGACAACCACATAGACTTTGGGCCTGCTGTGACTCTAGAACTCACCTCATCTCCTGATCTCCAATCTCCAACTCCAGCCTGATCGTGACCCCGATTCCTACCTCCTGAGTCCACCTGGTACTACCCCTGGTCTCCAGTCTCTGACTTCGGCCTGACTCTGACCCAACTCGTGTTTACTGAACTTGGCTCTAGTGATTCCTCTGACTCCAGCTCACTAACTAGCATACCTGATGTGTGGACCGTAGCCCAGCCGTGACCACTAGGCCAGACTGACTACGCTCTGGTCCCTTACACAAAGGAGGGAATAAATAAAGAGGATGAGGTGAATAAAAGAAAGAAAAAAGAAAAGGAGTACTTGTGACACCTTAAAGACTAACAAATAAGGTGCCACAAGTCCTCCTTTTCTTTTTGCGGATATAGACTAACACGGCGGCTACTCTGAAAAGAAAGTATAGTTGAGGGAACAATTAAAGGAGCTGTTTCAAGTTGAGATGACACTGTTCCAAGTTTGGGCATCTTATATTGACAGAATGAAACTAGTTCATCACCTTGTCAAGGAAAATGTATAAGGAGAAAGGGACCTAGACAAGTAGAGGAAACAGTTAATGTTATTGGATAGTTAATAATGACTGCTACTACTTTTTGAACATTAAAGCTGAGTAGAAGTTAGACTTTGTGGCACAGAGGGATGCTCTCTAGAGCATCACATGATGCATTTATACTATGTAGTGAACAGAGAAAATGCTAGCATGAATTTTCAATAATATTATCCAATTTCAATATTTTCAATAATATTATCCAATTTAATGCCTATTTGGCACAGCAATTTGTTGCACAGCATTTACCAAGTCTGCTCATGTGCAATCTTATTCACCTGAAAAAATTAAATATTAAAAAGATGTGTGTGTGTGTGTGTGCGTGTGTGTGAATAACCCTTCCCAAGTTGCATTTTCACCCCAATTGTATGTATATGAACAATTCTTTTTTATCTGTAACATTTTCAATTTTTATCAAGACAAAATTCAATAAAGATATTCAGCTGTTGAGAGGACAGATAAAATATTCTGTCTACATTAAGGAAAAAGGAATCCAGCATATCAGTTCTATGCTAAATCCAAGTCCTCACTTTGGTATTGAGAGACAGTATATTCTAGGACCATAGGAACAGCTATATCATGAAAAGGCCAATGATCCATCTAGTTCTGTGACGTCTGCCCGATATTTAAAAGGAAGACAAAAATGCCTCAGTTAGAGCTGATCAAAAATGGAATTTCCATTCTACAGGAAATTCTGATGTTTTGGCATTTGTTGTCATTCCAAATTAAGACAAAGTTGAAAAATTTTGGTAGCACAAAACATTCTGAAAAATTTCCACTCGGAAGAGTTGGAGCATTTAATTTTGGATTGGATTGATGTTAAGATGTATCTCCCAGAGTTGCTGTGGTGCTTCATGGGAGTTGCAGTTCAGCTGCCTCATCATGCCCCCATTCTCCTGTATGAGTTTGGCTTCCCACTTGAACTACTTCTCTTGTGATGCACCGCAATCAGGGGACTCCCATTATGCACTATATAGGCTCAGTCTGAGGGGAGGTGATGCTGCATCTTGGGAAATGTAGTCCAGCTGAGGACCCCAGCCCCAGGAGGAATGAGTTCATGGGACAACCAAATGGCCACTCCCATGAGGCACTGCAGTGGCTCAGGTAGATGCACATTAACGTTGACCTAAACTGAAACTAAATATTTCATTTTTATCTTTCTCAATGGAAAATTAAAAAATTTCAGCTAAATCAACATTTTCCCACAGAACAAAATTGACTGCAGAAAGCATATTTTCCTTTGAATAATCATTGATGGAAAAATCCTGACCAGCTCTATTCATAATATATTTGGTCAATTTTCCATTGCTACAATATGGCCTCAGTTCAGCAGCGTGCTTAAGTATGTACCTAACTATAAAACTGATATGTGCATAAGTACCTTGGTAAGCCGGGGCCTCCATATCATGAATGAAAACTTCTTCCATGCTCCCAACTGGGGGCTCAGTTTTTTGGCTCAAGGTTTGGGGACTGACAGCTGCTATTTTTAGGATTTAACTTATTTATTTTCGTTTCTCACCAACAATGTGCTTGGCACTGTACGAAACATAAAGACATCCACTCCCCTGGAATACCTATCTTAATCATTTCAATAACATAATACCTAGTGTAACTGCAGAGGCTTCCCTTATTCCTATTCATCTAATCCAGTTTTGACCCTTGCCAAGCTTTTTGTTTCAATGCTATCACAAGGCACTAAATTCCTTGGGTTATTTTCTTTAAAATATTTCCTTTCTTCCATTTAAAACTTGATGGTATTGTGATTTCATGTAACATCCGTTTGCTTTTGTACTATGCGACCAAGTAAACAGGAATGCCAGCAGAGGTGGGCCAAAACCAGAATCTTTCACTTTGTAAACAGGGTAGGAGGGCACTTGGTCAGTGTTTAAACTGCTCAAAATAAGAGAAACAGGCCACCAATTCTGGATCTGCCCCAACTGCCATTGTTAAAGTGTGTTGGGGGCATTGCATAGTCTTGTGGTACTGGGAGTCAGCGGGAGAAACAAGTCAGGAAGAAAAGTATCCAAAAAGGTCCTCTTTCTAATCAAGCCCACGAAGCAAAAGAGAAAGAGAGAGAGAGAGAGTGTGTGTGTGTGTGTGTGAACAGTTAGTGGAGCCAGGTACAAAAACAATCATGGTGCTCCACACCCACTTTCTATTTTTACAGAGAATTTGACTAGTATAGAGAATCCGTACTGATACAGAAACAAATTTAAATTATTTAAATAGGGCAGTGAAATCCTTCCTTAGAAAATTTGGAAATACTAGTGCAATTTCCTGCATAAGATTGTCATGAAGATTCTATTTATTATGTATCCTTCTCAGAGGGATCTGCTGACATCAGATCATTTTACTTCTTGGGACCTTATCTCTCTTTTTAAAAGTCTCAGGCATCACAATACTAATGAGCTAGGACCAAATTAGGATGTCTTTACACAGTTTCTATTCATTCCTTATTCCGACAAGCTCCCAGTGACTTCAGGGATTTTGTCTTAGTAGGGACTGAGAAAAAAAATGGGTAAGAATTTTAAGGTTTGGTGGACTGTGGAGGAATTTTTCCCCCTGTATGTGCCTAGTGGTTGCTTTTTCTATTTTCTCTTTCCTACAGTTGTTACTGATCAAATTTGGATAGGGTAGAGCACTGACATACTCTGCAGAACAATAGTGGTACAGACAAAAATGTCATACCAGTGGTCTATTTTAACAGATTGTTAAAAAATTTAATGGGATCTCACTGAAACAACTGAGTTTTTCCCACATTATGCAATACACTGACATATTGCTGAGGATTCAACCTTTTTGTGCTCTACTGTCTAATTGCATTTTCACTTAGTATTGAGCAAAGAAGCAGCTAATGGTACTAAGTTTGGGGGTCAAGTGAAATCTATCTGAATCTTTACAGGTAATTAGGTTAGGTTACAATAGGCAAGTGAGTATTCATTAGTTACAATGTAATATTAAGCAGGTAGTAGATATTCTCATTTCTGCATGTTTCTAATCCTAATTTATAATCAGTATCAACATAACAACCACACGTTCACCAGGTGGCAATTTCTCCTTTTTGAGGGAGTCAGTGGTTTGTAGCAACCCTTATTATACACAATGAAAATAGCCCTGAAAGAGTAGGTGAATCAGATAAATGAAGTAGAGTTAGCCCCTTCCTATGGTTTAGCTATTGCTGACCTCTCTCCCTCTCTACGCTAGTTTAAAAAACACTTGTTATACAAAATTTGGAAGTTTTAAGAGTGCAGATATTTGTATTAAAATAAAAGTATTCCATTCTATAGGGTTTGATTGGCATATTCATGTCTGCAACCTTTATATCTCAAAACTAGATCACAAGTCTTCTAAAGTCTGACAGCGATTGCCCAGAACATTGCAGAATGTATAACTAGAGCTCAGATATTTAATTTTTATCATAAATTACTTTTCATTAGCTGGGCAGCAGACATTTTTCACCTCTTTTAACCATTATCATTTGTGCCAAATGCCATAATAGATTCCATTAGCACCATTTCTGCATTCTACATCACAATGCCACTCGCTGTACATATTTCCAAAGTAAAGAATAATTGGATGCAGAACAGCACAGAGATGATTGTATCAAATATATATATATATATTATATATATAATAGCCTTTGAATTTGAAGGAACACCTAACCAATATACACACAGAGCATGAAATCCAGACCCTATTGAAGTCAATGGGAGTTTAGCCATTGAATTCTGGCACTAGGCTTTCACTCACAAAATATGTCTTCAACAATACAGGGGTATTTATTCAGTCTTGTCCATAGCAATATGAAATTTGATTTACATAGTGCTGTTCATGGTCAAGAAATTTCAAAGCACTTTATAAACTAATGGATAAGGCTCAGTAGTGCCGTACTGATGTAAACAGACAGAGCAACCATCATATAATCAGCTACAGGCAAATAGTGTGAGGAAATCATTCCAAAGCATTTTCACATCATTCAAACCATGTTTCATTCCAGCCATAGATGTACTCTTTCAGGTTTACTTTAGTGAGAACATTCATGCCAACAGAATTTAGTTCACACAAATATTTAGGAGAAAAAAGAGCATTCACATGTGGAGGAATGTATTCATACAGACATGTTCGCCTGGCTTTGGATATTTTGGGAACAGGAATGTTAGAGGTGGGAAGAAAATAGGAGAGTGAGAAAGTCAATGATTTTAAAACTATGTATCTAAATACAACTAAGGGAACACTCCGCATAAGCAACAGACAGGAAGACAGGCTGCACTTTGAAAAACACTCCCTCCCCACAATGTGGAGCAGGATGTGAGCAGCATAGCTAGATATTAAACTAGACACTTTAGTGCCTGTGGACAACCTCAACTGTATTCAACAACGTCCCATACCATAAATGGTTCTGTGTACAATCCTGTGGTCATACAGGTGTCTGTGATCATTGCAACAGGGCTGCTGACAGGAAAGTCAAAGATAAATTTGGTGCCCCAGCAATAGCCATAGCAATTACTTGGCATGAACATGACAACAGAAAACTGTTTGCAAAGTCTGTTAGCTCATAAATTTGACTTATAGCTTTTTCTCTCCCTTAGTCAGAAAAGGAACCAGATACTTTTTAAAACTAGAGCCAACGTACATAGCCAAATATAATGTTTTCCTGTGCAAATGCAGGAAAAGATTTTAATTATCCTTACAATTCCTAGGCCTGTTTATTTCCTGCTCTATCACCCTAAAGTTCTCCCCACACTCTCCTTGGGAGATTCAACACCCCAATGTTTTTGTCACACACTGCTTCTGTTTATAAAGGTTAGGTCAGTTAATCAGGGAACCATGACTTGCTGACTGGTCATACAGATCAAATAGCAAATTCTAAATACTGAACACTTCTTACATGACCTCCATCACCACTGATTCTGAGGACCTCGCTGGGTACTTACATGACCTCTATCACCACTGGTTCTGAGCACCTCGCTCGGTACTTACATGATCTCCATCACCACTGATTCTGAGCACCTCGCAGTCTTTAATGTATGGAGCCTCAAAACACTCCTGTGAAGTAGAGAAGTATTATTATACCCATTTCATAGATGGAAAACTGATCTAGAGAGACTTGGGGTATGTCTAACTTCAAATTAGTGGTATAAATTCCAGCTTGAGGAGACATACCCACTCCAGCTCTGATCTAGCTACCATGTTAAAAATAGAGGTAGCCACAAAAGGTAGTTTACCCAAGTATATTCCTAGCATCTTAGAGAGGTACAGACTCAGGGCAGCTAAGTCCTCCCACACCTACACTTTTAGCATGATTACAGCTAGTGCAGGTATGTCTAGGATTTATTACTCCAGCTTGAAGTGTAGACATGCCCTAAGTTTTAGAGGAGTCTGAAGAGGAGTAAGGAAATGAACCCAAGCCTCTTGAATCCAGATTGGCATCCTAACCATGGGGCTAGTCTCCCTCTTAAAGAAAAGCCTCCTGCAAACAGTATTATGGGCCAAAACTGATGTTCCCATTGAACTCTACTCGATTATTCCAGCTTGTTCTCAGTGCAGCATGAGCCTTAAGCAGGATAGGGAGAAGAATGGCCACCCTTTCTGTTTCTCAGTTTGAGTTGCCAGAGGTTCTCCGTTAAGAGACTGCCTTGTTTTGAAAGTGTCCACTTAATGCACAAGGCCTTGACAAAGCCAGCAGAAGGATCCTGTTGAAGTAGAGGCCACTCAGCAGCTCCCCAGGCTTCCTACTGGAGTTAATAACATGAGACAGCGTGCACAGCTGGTATGAGATAACTGCACAGCTTGGATACATAGGGAGGCAAGAGAAGCTTGGTATTCTCACAACAGCTGCATGGCCTAGAGTGTGTTATTCCACTTATAGCCAATTAAAACATTTTCAGGGGAAACAGAGATTTAAAACCTGTTTTTAAATAACTGGCTGTTAAAACAATATTTGGAGTTTACGAGTTTGTTCTTTTATACTCTGTCTGGTCTTGAAAAACTTTGAACCTTATTCTGATCTCACTCATTTCACACTAGTGAAATTCAGTGACGCTAATCCTAATTTACCATGGTGTAAGCCAGATCAGAATTGGGCCCTTGTTTTTATTGTAAGCAAGTCACAAAAGACTATTCTTCATGATCATATAAAATGATACATTGATATTGATTCAAAAAAGAGGTCTCTTGACACAATCATTACTTTTTTCCATTTTCTATAGACAAACAAACCCATAAAACAGAACTGACAGATGTTATAACCCAAAAAATGAAAGAGAAAGTCCCACAGTACGGAAAAACAAAAGAAACCCCAAATAAACTCATACAGTGGCAACTCCTGCAATACATCTGTCCATATTCCAATATATGGGGGCCATATAATCCAAAGACAAAAGTTATTGCCGCTACTGTCCCGATCTGATCAGGATGTTGGCATATGTATCAAAAAGTTAGCATAACACTTGTCTTGATTTGTGCTGGAAAGTTTTCTCCTGTCTGAAATAAATCAGGTTTGACCAGTTATTGCAGGATGATGGAAGACTCTCTCTCTCTCTCACACACACACACACACACACACTTCTTAGTAACTGTGCGTTCTGCAATAGCTCAGCAATTGTCACATACTAATCGCCTCCCTCAACCCTCAGTGTCCAAAATCTCACCCAATATAATTGCACAGTTGATGTCAGATCATGTTTTTATTTAAAATATGTTTGAATATAGCTACATGCTTTAGGAACCGAGACCTCAATTCTATTCAGCCACAGTTGACTGTAGTCTGAAGCCTTTGGAATAGCAGCAACTTGGGCTGAAGCCACCCTCAACTCATAGAAAACAAGTTCTTTTTTTAAAAAAAATAAGTCTTTTGCAGCCATATACACAGGCTGGAGAGATTTATCAGTTTCTCTTATTTGAGAGTGGTTTCAAATGTAGAGATTTGAAAGCCATCACTTAATAGATGCTATGGCTCAAGATGAAAGTGCCAGTTAACACAACACCACAGGTTTTAGGATTCTAGAAATTAATAGTGGATTACACTGAATAAAGCAAAAAACAAAAACATTGTGGGGAGAGTGGTCAGTTTGGATGAGCTATTGCCAGCAGGAGAGTGAGTTTGTGTGTGTGTTTGGGGGGGGATGAGAAAACCTGGATTTGTGCTGGAAATGGCCCACCTTGATTATCATGCATATTGTAGGGAGAGTGGTCACTTTGGATGAGCTATTACCAGCAGGAGAGTGAGTTTGTGTGTGTATGGGGGTGGAGGGGTGAGAAAACCTGTATTTGTGCTGGAAATGGCCCACCTTGATTATCATGCACATTGTAGGGAGAGTGGTCACTTTGGATAAGCTATTACCAGCAGGAGAGTGAGTTTGTGTGTGTGTGTTTTTTGGGAAAAAGGGCGGGGGGGTGAGAAAACCTGTATTTGTGCTGGAAATGGCCCACCTTGATTTTCATGCACGTTGTAAGGAGAGTGGTCACTTTGGATAGGCTATTACCAGCAGGAGAGTGAGTTTGTGTGTGTGGTTTTTGGAGGGGGGTGAGGGGGTGAGAGAACCTGGATTTGTGCAGGAAATGGCCCACCTTGATTATCATACACATTGTGAAGAGAGTGGTCACTTTGAATGGGCTATTACCAGCAGGAGAGTGAGTTTGTGTGTGGGGGGGCGGAGGGTGAGAAAACCTGGATTTGTGCTGGAAATGGCTCAACTTGATGATCACTTTAGATAAGCTATTACCAGCAGGAGAGTGGGGTGGGAGGAGGTATTGTTTCATGGTCTCTGTGTATATAATGTCTTCTGCAGTTTCCACAGTATGCATCTGATGAAGTGAGCTGTAGCTCACGAAAGCTCATGCTCAAATAAATTGGTTAGTCTCTAAGGTGCCACAAGTACTCCTTTTCTTTTTGCGAATAAAGACTAACACGGCTGTTACTCTAAAACCCCTACATACACTCAAAGAGAGTTTCCTATTTTCCCCCCTTCCTTGGATATAGGGGTCTATGGGAGACAAATGTAACTCCTATTCCAACCCAGGAATTATTGTCTCATAGCAGAGCACCATTATATCTAGTTATTAGAACAGAAGACTAGAAGTCAGTACTTTGAACTCCTGTTCTAGTCCCAATTCTGCACTTGACTGACTGGTATCTAAAGGACATTGGGCAAGTCCTTTAGATACAATCTCTGGACATGATATTCAAAAGGAGAGGACTGGGTGTACATGCATTTCTATGTGCCTATGTTTACAATTGGACACAGTAGATTATTGTGGCATCCATCTAGCCATTTATATGGGCAATCATTGTAACTGAAAGTGAAAATGTAGAAGTACAATTGCACACACAAAACTTCATATACAAGAGGGCATCAATTTTTAATCATCAGGTCTCTGTGCCACCCTTTACCCAAGTGTAAAAGATATAATACCCATCTTCAGTAAATATCATACAGAGGTGTTCTTAATGTTTTTAAAGTGTTCTGAGTTATGGGATAAACTGAAGGTAAAGACAGAATGAACTGATCGTGCATGTTTGTATGTGTTTAAAAGTTATAGAACCAGATTTATTGATATGCTCTGGGTGCTGACTGTTACTCCAGCAAAACAAAGCAGCCAAAAACCTGGCTTATCCAACAAGCTAAGCTAGGTTAATGGCTGTGTTACATCATGGGAGTGGATGCTTTGGGTCACCAGAGTAACACAAAGCAGCCACAGTGTACTGGTGAATCCAGCCCAGAAGTCGGCAACCTATGGCACGCCTCCCAAAGATGGCACGCGAGCCGATTTTTAATGGCACACTGCTGCCTGCCGGCGTCCCAGCTGCCGGCCCCCCAGCAGGCAGCAGCGTGCCATTAAAAATCCTGGCCACCCCGGCCCGCTCTTCTCTGTCCCCTGCCCCTGCGGGGGCGGGGTGAAGAAGCTTGGTCCTGCCAGCTACTGCTGCAGGGCAGGCAAGCTCTCCCCTCCCCCGCCTCTTCCCCCAGCGTGCTGGGTTCCTGCCCCTTCTCCTCCCCCTCCTTGCCGCCCATCAGCTGATGGTCCTTGCAAGGGATGGGGAGAAGCGGAGCCGCAGCGAGCTCGCTGATCTGGGGAGGAGGCGGAGAAGAGATGGGGACGGGGCCTTGGGAAAGGGGGGATGGAATCAGGGCATATCCCCTTCAGCCCCCTGCAGTGAGCCGCTCTGGGCAGGGGGCTGGGAGCACCCCCACAACCCTAGCCCACACCCCCAGCCCTCTATCCTGACCCCTGCACCCTCCTCAAACACCCCCAACCCCCTGCCCTGACTCTTGCACCCCCCACATTCCCACCCCCACCCTGAACAGCAAATGGGAGCTCCTGCACCCCCCCCCCCACATTTCCACCTGCACCCTCGCACCAAATGGGAGCTGCCCAGGTAAGCACTCCACACCCAAACCTCCTGCCCCAACCCTAACCCCCTTCCCTCATTCTAGCTCCTGGCCAGACCTTACACCCCAACCCCCAGCCTGCTCCTTCACCCCCAGCCCTGTGCTCAGTGCACTCCCACCCTCAGCTCAGTGCAGAGAGAGAGGAAGAGAATGGGCTAGAACTAGGGAGAAGGTAGGTACCCACTCTATGTGGGCAGGGCTGGGACTCCAGACCGGCAGCGGGCTGAGCGGGGCTGGCAGCCAGGACCCTGGCTGGCAGGAGCCAGCGGATGGAACCCCAGACCGGCAGCAGGCTGAGTGGTAGCGGGCTGAGCTGCTCAGCCCACTGCTGCTCTGGGGTCCCGGCCGCCAGCCCCGCTCAGCCCGCGGCCGATCTGGGGTTCTGGCTGCCAGCCCCTTGCCAGCCGAGGTCCTGGCCACAGGCCTCACTCAGCCTGCTGCCGGCCTAGGTGAATGGAACCCCAGGCTGGCAGTGGGCTGAGCGGGCTGGCAGCGTAAGATCAGCATTTTAATTTAATTTTAAATGAAGCTTCTTAAACATTTTGAAAACCTTGTTTACTTTACAAATGACAATAGTTTAGTTATATAATATATAGACTTATAGAGAGAGACCTTCTAAAAAAAGTTAAAATGTATTACTGGCACGCAAAACCTTAAATTAAAGTGAATAAATGAATACTCGGCACACCACTTCTGAAAGGTTGCCGACCCCTGTGCTAAGATCCGTTAGGGCCTAATCCAAAGCCTGTTGATGTCAGTGGAAGTAAACTGCTGATCACAATTAGTCTAATTTACCGGAATGCATCAGGCATTTTCCACTGCGTTGGTGATCTGAAGATTTGCTTTCTTTAGCCCTTTCTCTGCTAAACCACTAATGGTCCTTGAACAATGTCTTAGGACTGAAGGTCTCTTGAGTCCGTTCATGAGTGCATTCATTGTTGCCTGGAAACACAACAGACAGCACAAGTAGGTAGCTGCCATGTATTTTAAAGGTAAACTTATAACTATCCCTGTGTTGTGGATGAGATTTCTGCAGCCATAGCTTTGGTTGCTTTCAATGACTGATGCTGCATGAGTAATTCTCTGTTGCCGAATATTCATCTTGACTGGTTTGGGTTTTGTGGCAGCTTCAATGATGAATGCCTAATCTCTTCACTCTAGCTTGTTTTTTCTTCTTCTTGCCTGCCACAACCTCCTTTGCACAGACTCCTCCAAAGGCTGACATCGCTCTTCCCTCTGCTTCCTCTTGCTAATCACTAGAATCCAGAAAGCTTTTCTTCAGAGTAGCATAAATATTGTAATAGAAAAGCAACCCAAAATTATAAGGCTTTTATTCTGGTCCAGTGTCTGCCAACTTCATAAGTCATGACAATGTTTGTTATTTATGATAAAACCTGGATTCTAAAATCTCATATTTTTAAACATTTTTTCCTATCTTATGTCACCCTTAGTCCATTCTGCCTCTCCACACTCTTGCTGCTGATTTGATACCCCTTGTCTCTGTTCTAAAATTGAAACTGCCAGACATAGCTTTCTATAGCATGTTTTAAACACAAGCTACTTTAGCTTTTATCTTTAAAATTTTATTAAGAAGTTAAATCCGGTCTTTGTAATGTTCGCAATATGGGGATTTTCAATATAAAATTAAAGTTATAAGATAGTGCATCTGTGGGTAAATTCTACGGACAGCCAACTTGCCAGCTGGCAGTTTCAGCTTTTAAAGTCAGTGGGGGTTTTGTTTTCATTCTGGGCAGTTGCTCAGTTGTCAATCAAAAATCTTGTTATACATGAATCTGATGTCAGATCAATATTTGACAAGATTTTTGACTGTCAGGACAAATTGTTAAACGTGGATGCCACATCCACGTATAACAAGGTCATGTATAATAGTTGCCTAATCATTCTAATATATGAATTCTGCCATTCATATATTATATCAGTGAGAGCCATTCCCAGAGTTCTCATATGCTCAGTAACTTTCAGGTCATAAATTCCATCTCTACACCTAAACCAAAACTTATTAGAAGCATAGGGGTCAGTGGAGGAAGTAAGGAACCTTGAACCTTCAAGTTTCTGGGTCTGACATTCAAGAGTAACATTACAGTTTTCCCTTCCAGCAACATTTTCTTCAAGGTAATGTCGGTACAAAAGCAAGGTACATACTCTATTGAATCTATGGCAATAGAGATGGGGTTTGTTAGTGTAGTAGATCACTAGGACAATTTGAGGACTAGAATGGCAATAAATGGAAGGAATGGAATGGAAAAAGAAATCGTTTCATTACATAACCAAAGAGCTGGAGGTGGGTCACATCAGTATATTCACTGGTAGCCCTCAAAATGCTAGCATCTATCAGAAAGAGTCACATTGTGCATATTTACTGGAAGCTCTACATGACTGTCATGGATCATGGCTCCTCTCTCCTGCCTTCTCCTCCCAGAAACTGCACAGACTCCCTTGGTTGTGCGTTTACCATGTCCTTTTAAGTTCCCTCCACCCTTTTCACAACAATCCCCATGCAACAGTCTATTTACAATATTATCCTAGCTTTTGGGCCTCTCACCAGGGCCTTAAGGAAACAGAAGTCTCCCTACTCTAAGTCTTTGTGTGGCTAGGCTCAGCTAGCCCCTGTTCCTCCCTCTCCCCTTTCCACTTCCTTCCGATGCCTCTTCTCATCAGCCCTGGGCTAATGGGGTAATTGGCTCAGCACACCGGCCTGACTAATTATCCCCGTCAGCTTCCTGCAGGGGAACTAATAAATATCTGAGTGATAAGAATGCAGGCTCACCTGCTTGCTCCCTGCACTCTGTCACAATGACACTTCCCGAAACAGTGTCAGAGTATGGCTTTAGAAGGTTAAGCAGGGACAACAGATATACAGTTATCGTGTATACTGTAACGAGCACGATCCAAGTTATTCAGAACCTTGGCTCTCACACAGTTGTGAGAGCTCTAAACTGAAAGGGAATGGGAGGCATTGGGGGAAGCATGTTTGAAAAATAGATTCCCTGTGAAGAGAGAAGTTGAATTTTAGAGAAAGTGAGAGAAGGCACATAGATATAGGAGACACAGGGATGGAAATGGAAGTTGACAGCTTACCTTCCATCTGTCTACCATAGGTTTTTCTTCAGGGTACATAACCATGGTAGCTAAGCACGAACTACCATCCCATTATTATGGTCTGTCTTAGATCCAAGCTTACCCCACCACTGCTGATGTTTAGATCAGTCCATCGAAGCCTAAAACCTCCATTGCTATTGTATGCAAGACAAATGTGCTAGGAATCTCCCCTTCCCAATGGTACACATAAACCATCTCTAGACTTGGTCGTTTGTCAGGTATCTGACCTTAAATCTGCCATTGATCCAGGACTGGTTATTTCCATTTCCATGGGTTTTGCAAACCCACAAGGATAATTTCATCCACCAATGAAGTGCAGCCATCTTTGGGCTGAAACACAGCAAATGTTTAACAGAGCACAACACTACAACCACAGTTTCTGGGTGAGATGTGAAGTACACATTATCCAAGTGGCACTGCCAAGGGAATGTAATGGGTAAATATTAGTCCTGGTACTGGAAATTGGCTGAGATGGCAAAGTCAATATCCATTCTCTTGCAAAGTGTGTCACAGGGTTTTTATGGAGTGTAAGTGTTCAGGACTTTGGTTTTACATCTGCCTATCTTCTGCAATTCTAATGTGCTCATCACTATATTATCTAAGCACCACCTCATCAGAAATCCCTCCAGCAACACAATTTTCCCTGCCACCAAGATAAGGCGTTTGATCAATATTGACTCAGAAGGAGTACAGTCAGTCACCCATTTGGTCAATGGTATCTGGATGTTCCTTGGAGTACTCCCATCCAATTATTGACCCAGCCAGGCTTGTGATATCCATCAGGATCACAATACAAAGGGGCATAGTCGCAGGCTATCTATATTAATACAAGATAGCACTCCGGGTCTCACCTGATACAGCAACCAAGACACTTCAGCAGAAAATACAGACACAAGGGAAAGAGAGATAGCACAATGAAAAGTCTGTGATTCTAAGAAGACAAAACACAGCAAAAAATACTCAGGGCAGCCGTGTTGTAGCTTTCAAAGTAAATAAAACAAAATGCGTGTAAGACAAGATTCACTTGAACTCGAAGTGATATATCGTAAAAAATCAAGGGTGGGGGGAGACAGTAAATAAAATTTCCTTAGATACAGATCAACAGCTCTCTGCAGGATTACTTTACAGTAGTGTCATATATCCAGATCCATTTTACCTATATTTCTGAATATCATACAATTTAGCACATGCATTTTATAAGTCTACTAAACTACAAATGATACATTGACAAACCTGTTTTCAGTTACGATACTCTGTACTTCTGTTTGCTGACAATATATTCTATTTATGTAGTTGGTTATGAATTGCTTTAAGTCATCTGAGCTGCATGATTCAAAGATGTTCATATTTCTCCCCTACCCTGATGGCAAAGAACTACTTTTCTTCCTCGATCTTTTCAAAATTATAATTAGGCTAGATCCTTGCCTCTGTACTCATTCATCATTCTCTCCTATTACTCTTATCACTTCATAGGGCTTGGGAGAATTGGCTAGTAACATCACCACTAAGTCAAATTTGAAATAAGGCTATCAAAACAGGCAGGCTTAAATGTCAAACCTTTGGATAAATTATCATTGTACAGAATGGGGCAAAGTTTCAGTGAGAGGAAAAATCATAAGCCCTGTGAATCCTGTTTTGCACCTCTTGCATTTTTCTCCTTCTGCAGCCAATTTTAAGTTGTTCATCAAGTGGGAGACAAAACCAAGGAGGATTCATTAAAATTAATCATGTTATTTATGTGAACAGTGCTCTATGCTGGTTAGTGTACTAAATGTTTATTATGGGATGTTAAAATGAGTATCATTGTTCTTCAGAACACTCCTCAGCACGGATATGTGGAATTAATCTTAAAAAGAGCTGCCATTGCAAATTGTGACATTACAATTTTCTGTCATGAAAGTGATTGTGCTGTCATAAACACCAGCTTGTTCATAAATGAATCAGGAAGTAAGAACAGGCTGAATAGAAAGGTTTCAACACTGACCACATATCTTGGCAATCAGAAATGATGATAAAGGAATCACAGAAAGAAAATGACAATTAAATAGATTATTAATTTGTGCTGCTTTACAAAATGTTCTGGAGTGAATTGAGCATTCTTTCCTGCTACTGAAGTTCTTGTGTTAATGAAGGTGATGAAAGTTATAAAATCATAATTGTTTGCCGACAAATACAGAGTAGTCCCATTCACTGTCTTAATAAAACAACTTGCTGTTCACGGAACCATCTATGCCTCTTCCCCAATTTTAAATAAGTCCTACAATGGTAGGGGAGTGGAATAGATGACCTCTTCTAATAGGAATTTCTCTGTCTAATTTATATGGTTATCCAGGTATTGACAGTGTGCTGCAGCCTTTTAAAAGAGTACAAAGAGCAATTCCTGTATTCATAGGAGATATATTATCCACTTTAATCTGTAGCTTTAAATTTGTGAATAATAGGCACAGAAGGGGCTGCAAGAGACTTTCTTTAAATATATAATATGTACTTTTTGAGCCATTTATTCAGAGACCTAGCTATTAAACTAGACCTCTCATTTGCTGCATAATCTGCGGAATGTTCCAAATTTCAGCAGTATTTTTTGAGTTCTGCCTCCTTCTTGTTGCCAACAGTCCTATTCTGCATTTGCCTCTAGCCCAGCCTCTTCCCCATACCCCCAATGGGCATATCATTGAACATTTGCCCCATGGAGACTGAAACATTGGAGTATCGCCATTAGTTGTGTGACTCTGAAAGGCCAGCTTGGATCAAAGCCATAGACTAATTCACTTGTGTGTGGGTATCAAAGAAATGTTAATGTCTTCACTTACCTATAACCTGTCATTTACTATTACATTACATTAGGTATACCCAGTAATTAGATAAGCCTAGATTAAACTGTATGTTAGTGTTAAAATGTGAATGTACTCGATGTGTACACTTTATGAAAACTAATGAAGGATTGTTTCTGACTATCACATTGTGTTTACATCACGTTTACCCATCACTCAAGATTGGAGCCTTAGAAATGTAAAAGATTGCTAATTTCAAAGCATAGGGCATTGTGTTCATCAGTGGAAATTCCCAGACTCTGTTTGCATTTAATGAACAAAGGAAGAACCCATGCTGTGAATGAAAACACCTGCCAGATTGCCTTCCATGGAAAGGCATGATAAGAATGGATCCAGGAATCGACCCTGTATCTCTGAACTGTTTTGGATTCTAATAGGGTGGAATACTGAAAAAGTTGAGAGAGATCCCCAGAATTACTCTGGGTAACCCTGAGGAACTTTTGGAAATCTAGCAGGTTACTACAACTCTGTTAACATTTTGGACTTACAAACTTTGACTCACCTGTTAATGTATTTTACCTGCTTTAACTTCTCAATAACTCGAATTTCCTTTTCTTAGCTAATAAATCTTTAGATAGTTTACTAGAGAAACTGACTGCCAGTGTTTTCTTTGGTGTGAGATCAAGAGTATCCATTGACCTGGGGTAAGGTGACCTGACTGACCCTTTGGGGTTGGGAGTAACCTAAAGTAATGTGATATTTGGTGTAAGAGACCATTATCACAAAGTCTAGTTTGTCTGGGTGGCAAGAGTGGCTGGAGAGCCTAAGGGGACTGTCTGTGACTCTATGGTAAGACTAATATAGTGATCCAGAAGTTCACATTTGTTATTGGCTTGGCAAAATCTAATTATAGAATGTACCATCAATTTGGGGTGTCTGCCTTATTTTCTGACAGTCTGACCTGAGATTGGCACTCACTGTTGTGAGCCTCTCCAGACAGCATGATGGTTGCGAAGGGTAACATTTCCAAAATGTAGGTCATTTCAGAGCCTATATCTCATAGAATGTAAATGGGATTTAGACTCCTTACTCACTTAGTTGCTTTTACAAATTGTATCTTAACTGCACATGAAAGTGACTTCCTTTCCCTTTTCTCTTTGAGACAGTAGCATATGAAAAAGACTAAGGTATCACTAGATGGGGAGGATGGTTGGATGCAGTGACAGGATGAGTAGCATCATGTGCTACTTTGGGGCTGTCACAGACCTGGGGACAGCTCCTGAAAGCAGGCAAGAGGGAAGAAGGGGGTAATTAACAATAGTCATCTGTGGTGGACCCCAAAAAAGACACAAGGCAAAAAGCTAAATGCAATGTTGTGTCTAGTTGCTTGGGAAGTGTTATAGGAGCATAATAGGAATATGTTAGTAGGTTTCCAACAGTAGACTTCATGTGTCTGTGATGTCCATGTGTTGCAGATAGCAGATTTAGAGGTAGGAAACACACTTCTCTTTATCACTAGGGATGAAGCTTGCAGTCATGGGGAAGATTTTTCAGTTCTATAATTAAATTTGCAGTAAAACTTGCTGTCATGCTTTCTGGAGTGGCTCACAACCATGACTGCTTACCTCAGGGCAGACCATCAAAAGCAAGGCAGTCACCCCAAACCGATATGTTCTATAATTAGATTTTACCAACTCAATAACAAATGTGAACTCCTGAAACACAAAAACAGTCCCCTTTAGACTCACCAGTCTATCTTGCCACTCAGGCAATCTGGACTTAGTGATAAACAGTCACTTGCACCAAAAGAAATCACAAAATATTCAGACCCAAGAGTCCAGTCAGGCTGGGAGTCCTGTGCTGAACCTCTAAGAAGCAGAATCTCAACCATGGTGATTAGGAGAATGAGGACAGGGACCTGACATTATGAATAAAAAAGAAAAGTGCCTACAGTAACAGTATAACAAAATGACTTACAGGCTTAGAGAGAGTGCTACAACATTAGCCTTCTTCCCCCAGGTTCAGAAACATTTTTCTTAAACAATACTCTGAAATGTCTTATGTGGGATAAGACAACATGTCCAAATGGAACTCATCCAATTCTTCTTCCACTAGGTTTTCATAGGAGCTTTAATGACTTCCACTCATACAAATGGACTGCTTAATGCATAGTAGATTATTATTAGTATGAATCAATGGGAGCCTTTGAGAGGCAAAGACTTCCCAGATTTGCAAAGCAACTAATAAAAATCACCTTGATACCATCTTCCCTTCGTGAATCACTGATCTTTATGAAGTCAGAACTAATTAGTGGGGAATGAGGAGAGAAATTCAATCCCTAATATATAAAGTGGCAGGGCTTTTAAAACCCTGTTTTGCCCCAGTCTCTCTCCTTGCCTGCTGTCCCTCTGCTACCAAGAGCATAAGAAGAACTGGTTAATGGAGAATCTAAGAGGGTATTATGAGCCTTCCTAAAATATCGAGGAGTCCTTGTGGCACCTTAGAGACTAACAAATTTATATGGGCATAAGCTTTTGTGGGCTAGAACCCACTTCATCAGATGCATGGAGTCGAAAATACAGGAGCAGGTATAAATACATGAAAAGATGTGAGTTGCCTTACCAAGTGTGAGGTCAGTCTAATGAGACAATTCAATTGACAACAGGATACCAAAGGAGGAAAACTCAAAAATAGGGCGCAGGGAGACTTTTGAAGTGGTAATGAGAGTGGCCCATTTCAAAAAGTTGACAAGAAGGTGTGAGTAACAGTAGGGGGAAATTAGTATTGGGGAAATTAGGTTTAGGTTTTGTAATGACCCAACCACTCCCAGTCTTTATTCAGGCCTAATCTGATGGTGTCCAGTTTGCAAATTAATTCTGGTTCTGCAGTTTCACGTTGGAGTCTGTTTTTGAAGCTTTTTTGTTGAAGAATTGCCACTTTTAGGTCTGTTACTGAATGACCAGGGAGATTGAAGTGTTCTCCTACTGGTTTTTGAATTCCTGATGTCAGATTTGTGTCCATTTATTCTTTTGCATAGAGATTGTCCAGTCTGGCCAATGTATATGGCAGAGGGGCATTGCTGGCACATGATGGCATATATCACATAGGTAGATCTGCAGGTGAATGAGCCCCTGATGGTGTGGCTGATGTGGTTAGGTCCTATGCTGGTGTCCCTTGAATAGATATGTGGAGAGCTGGCACCGTGGTTTGTTGCAGGGTTTGGTTCCTGGGTTGGTGTTTTTGTTGTGTGGTGTAGTTGCTGGTGAGTATTTGCTTCAGTTTGGGGGGCTGTCTGTAAGCGAGGCCTGTCCTGTCCCCCAAGGTCTGTGAGAGTGAGGGATCGTCCTTCAGAATGGACTGTAGATCCTTGATGATGCGCTGGAGAGGTTTTAGTTGGGGGCTGTAGGTGACGGCTCCGTGGCATTCTGTTACTTTCTTTGTTGGGCCTGTCTTGTAGTAGGTGACTTCTGGGTACCTTTCTGGCTCTGTCAATCTGTTTCTTCACTTCAGCAGGTGGGTATTGTAGTTGTAAGAATGCTTGATAGAGATCTTGTCGGTGTTTGTCTCTGTCTGAGGGGTTGGAGCAAATGTGGTTGTATCGTAGAGCTTGGCTGTAGACAATGGATCGTGTGGTGTGGTCTGGATGAAAGCTGGAGGCATGTAGATAAGTATAGCGGTCAGTAGGTTTCCGGTATAGGGTGGTGTTTATGTGACCATCGCTTATTAGTACTGTAGTGTCTAGGAAGTGGACCTCTTGTGTGGATTGGTCCAGGCTGAGGTTGATGGTGGGATGGAAATTGTTGAAATCTTGGTGGAATTCCTCAACGGCCTCCTTCCCATGGGTCCAGATGATGAAGATGTCATCAATATAGCGCAAGTAGAGTAGGGCCATAAGGGGACGAGAGCTGAGGAAGCGTTGTTCTAAGTCAGCCATAAAAATGTTGGCATACTGTGGGGCCATGCAGGTACCCATAGTAGTCCTGCTGACTTGAAGGTATAAATTGTCTCCAAATCTGAAATAATTGTAGGTGAGTATAAAGTCACAAAGTTCAGCCACCAGGTTTGCCGTGATGGTATTGGGGATACTATTCCTGATGGCTTGTAGTCCATCTTTGTATGGAATGTTCGTGTAGAGAGCTTCTACATCCATAGTGGCTAGGATGGTGTTTTCTAAAATATGTATACTTTCTTTTACCATAAAATCCCTTAATTTAAATATTCTTTGGTGGTACAGAGGACTATTAACTGGGTAGAGATCTGGCCACCATGGAGCGTGTGTGAGGCTACTTGTACTTTAGGATCTGAGGCAGGTAATCTCCACAACATTACAAACTTTAAAAAAAAACATGAAAGGAAACTGCAGATTTAACGTCAAATAGCAGTGCGATAGTATATTGTCCCAAGCACAGCAAGGTTTCCTCCCAAGTAAAAAAATAATTCAAACTAAAAATGGAACATTCAAATCAAATATGGCTTGACAAGAATATTACACTGCTGACTAAAGTGAACAAGAGCTCACAGATAAAAATCAGAGCTCCACTACCTCATCACATTGAGGCACGGCTTTCATATTACCTGCAGGGAGTCCTGTTGAGTTCAGATTTTATCTTTTAACTGTGAATTTCCATCCATTGGAATTTCCGTCCATTCCATAGAAGGCCAACCTATAAAGTTATTTTGCTATCATTCTCCAGGTGATATTTTTTTAATTCCATAACTGTATTATATGGAAAGTATAATAATCCATTTTTATCAGTAGAAAAACAAATGATTGTAGAACTCACACCACCTCCTCAAGTATAACCAGAGCCCATGGAAAGCAGCCAACTTGCTGATCCACATGTATCTGCTAAAATTGCTAAAGCAGAATAGACAATAAGCAGGGGAGCACACCAGAGTATAGAAAACCAGCAGGTTACCAACAAGGTTGAAGAATACAATCATTTTTTTTACCTCAAGTACTAATGGCAACTTCAGGAGAGGGAAAGTAATAAACTGAATCAAAAAATTTATTGGTTCCACTCAGCTGGGTATTTTACCTGAGGCTAAATGTTGGTCATGTGTTTTGGATGAGGCTGTGATTTGACACATCATTTGGGATTGTCCCTTACGATCCCCTTAATGATGTTTTTTTGAGAACAATTGTCTTGACACTTGAAACTAACATATAAAAAGAACCCAACAGCTCTTATTCCGGACAACACTAAGTCTTGTCATATCCTTCACCAGCAGAATCAGAGATAGTTTCTAACTCCATGTTTGTACTGTGCCTCTCACAAATGAGCCATCCGGGACTCTGGGAACTACTGCTCTTTAAATAAATAACAGCAGTAACAATGTGATGACTCAGAAGTACAAACTGGCTCCAGAAGATGGAGGAATCAGCTCCATAGCCATAAGCAAACAGTCTTCTGTGCTGTCTTTGTGGGGGGAGCCGTCTGCTCATTTGCTTGTTTGATGTGTACATGCAACTGAACAATCATGGGTCTTTTCTCCAATTTTTTTCTTCTTTAATGTATTTATTTAATTAATTACCTACATTTGATGGGGTTTATGTTTTCTACACTTTGGTGTCTGCTTCATGCTTACCCTTTACTCTTTACCACTGAGAAAATTATGGGTAAAACTGGAATGTTTATCAATAACATCATGGCATCTGTTGCATTCTGTACCACTGTTTAAAATTGATTGATAAAGTAAAATGTAGGGCTATGTAACCTACTTAATATTTAACATTAGTTCCTAATTTAATGTGGAATTTGGTGTAAAATTAATTAAATTTAAAAAGTTATTTAAAATTTTAAAATAATTATTCAAATTTTAAAAGTTTGACTAGTAGTTTCAAACAGTTTGGAGAGAGTTGTATTTGTGGGAGGATTTGCAGCAATATGATTTTTAATATATGTATTGCTTTTCAGTGAAAATTATTATTTTTTCTCACTAGAAGTGTTGGATAAACCACTGTGACCACTGTACTCCTGTACATAGCCAATAGAAAAGTACAGCATGGGCAGCACCAAAGAAAGCTCTCCTACACTGTCCACACGAATGTACTTCAGCATTCGCCAGCAGAGATCACATATGACGGGTTAAAGGTAGTTTGGTCTCCAGGCCTATTCAGTTTGTGGCCTTCCTGCTTCCTTACTATCAGCAACAGTGCCATGGTAGTGGTGGATTTGTAATCTTGTCTCTAGAAACTAGACTGCAACCACCAATACAGGGCAGGAATCAGCCATCAGATGGCAACAAGAGTCATTCATTACTGACCCAAATTCAAAGCAGTGATCCAGAGATGAACGATGTGATTTTCAAAAGTACATAGTATCACTTTGTATTGGCCTAGCTCAGCTCCCATTGAAGTCAAAAAGAGTTTCAGCATTTATTTCAGTGGGAACAGAATTAGCCCAGTGCTGAGTGTTTTTGGAAATCCTGCCAGCCAGAAAGGCTTTGTGTCCCATTACCAGTTCTCTGAGCTATCTAATTTTTCGTAACTTTCTTAATATGTGACAGAACCTAGTAATGTCATATAACTTCTCACATGTCATTGCTCTTAAATAAATAACTATTTCATTATACCTCTCACCCAGTGAGAAACTTTTTAAATGTGATCAGCCAAGGTTACTAAAACTTTCAATCTAAGTATCACAGAAAGTGCACCAATGACATCAGTCAGGGGACAAAAAATAATAGAAAGTAATTTAGAAAAGTCCATATGCCTAGTTAGCCAATGTCTGGGGGAAACTGTAAATGTCTTAGATTTCAGAGTGGTAGCCGTGTTAGTCTGTATCAGCAAAAAAACAAAAACAAAAACGAGGAGTACTTATGGCACCTTAGAGACAAACAATTGTATTTGGGCATAAGCTTTCGTGGGCTAAAACCTACTTCATCGGATGCATGCAGTGAAAAATACAGTAGAAAGATATATATACACAAAGAACATGAAAAAATGGGTGTTGCCATACCAACTGTAATGAGACTAATCAATTAAGGTGGGCTATTATCAGCAGGAGAAAAAAACTTGTGTAGTTATAATCAGGATGGCCCATTTCAAACAGCTGACAAGAAGGTGTGAGTAATAGTAGGGGAACAATTAGCATGGGGAAATAGTTTCTACTTTGTGTAATAACCCATCCACTCCCAGTCTGTATTCAAGCCTAATTTAATGGTGTCCAGTTTGCAAATTAATTCCAATTCTGCAGTTTCTCATTGGAGTCTGGTTTTTAAGTTTTTTTGTTGGAGAATTGCGACTTTTAGATCTGAAATTGAGTGACCAGGGAGGTTGAAGTGTTCTCCAACTGGTTTTTGAATGTTATAATTCTTGACATCTGATTTGTGTCCATTTATTCTTTTGCGTAGAGATTGTCCAGTTTGGCCAATGTACACGGCAGAAGGGCATTGCTGGCACATGAAATGTAAATGTCTTAACTATGTTACCCAAGATAGCATAAAAGCATTGACCTTTAAAGGACCATATAATTGTATATGTGTACACACACACACACACACACACACAGAGTTACCTGAAGGTCTTGCAGGGGACAGAGTAAACCATGATTGGATACTCAGATAATCATCCTTAGACTTGAAGGCCTTATAGTCAGTTCCCTTGAGTACAGAGGAATCTGGGGTGCAAGCAGGAACCCTAGGAGGGGTGATTGGGCAATGAGATTTGGAGGGAAGCCTGAGGAGGATTAAATTAACCTCTGTGAAGTGCTTTAGAAGAGGTGATAAAAGATTTTAACAGAGACCAGTTACTAAAGTGTTTTGAGATTGGCCTTAGCTTCATCTTATGAATCAGTCAACCACTTACTGATCTCACAAACCCCTCTTTATCTTTTAAAGATTAGCCTCCTAATAAAGAATTTAAACCAACGAGAAATGTGAGAAACTAATTAGCTCAGTAAACTCTGGTCTCTGTGAAATAACTTCTCCCTCCTGAGGGCAGTTCTCCACAGTTTGGGCTGTGTGTACCATATGTGACCCCTTCCTTCTCACTTTTGCCCCATACCACTTTCCTCTATTCTCCTCTCCCCATGGCAGGAGCTCTCTGTGTCCCGCATTTCCCACTGTGTCAGAGTTTCTGTGTACCCCCTATTTTACCCATCTTCCATACCAGGGCCATTATTCCACACCCTGACCCATGTCAAGGATTCTCTGTGTCCCCCATTCCTCCCTTCCTTTTATGCCAGAGGTTGTGTGTGTCACTCATTTACCCCTCTCCCACCTGTCGGGGATCTGTATGTCCTCATTCCTTCTACTCCATACCAGCATCCCCCATTACCCTCTTCATGCCAGGAGCTCCCTGTACACCCTCCCTCCCACCTACTGCAAAATTTCTTTTTTTTCTGTCTGGGAGCTAATTCATTCCAAATTCCAGCATTGGGAAAACAGGCAGAGCAGATATGCTGGTAGAGAGGGTCTTATGCTGGTAGGTGTTAATGGTTGCCACCAACTAGTTCTTTGATCTATAAACAATTCACACCTGATTGAAGCTGAAGGATCTACTAACCAAATGCATGGGGCTCCAAGCATCTCCAGTTCCTCCTTCTGGTTTTCTGATTTTCACAAAAATCAGTAAGTTTTGCTCACTGATGCCTAGAACAGTCTCTGAAATTGGGAAATTTATCTTATGTGGCATTCAAAAGCTGTCACATTTCATCTAAACAGACAAACTGAGAAATGCCATCAAGTGAAATATAGGGCCTCACTTTGCTCAGCCAATAATAATAGATGGTCCCTGTTGATATGCTTTAACTAAGTCATTCTGCATTTTTTCCTGGTTCGTGGTCTTCTCTTCAGGACTTTCCCTCTAGGCTCCTTGCATGCCCCTTCTCAATTACTGAACATCATTTTTCCAAAAGAGGATCATATCCCAAGCCAAACATAGGAGACATGACCAGGTTCTGGAAAAGTGAAGTTCAGATAACCAAGACTGCACTGGAAGGGGAGGGAGAAAGAACGAATGTTTTCAGGAGAAAAAAGGAGAGAGGAACTTGAAGTGATCCCTACATTACTAAGCATTTTTCACTGGCTGAAAATCAAATTTTGTGATTCAAATTTAGGAGTACTTAAAACAACCAGAGGTGTCAACAAAGAAACATCCTGGAGTTCTTTCCAAACCACCTGTTTATATGACTTCCATGACAATACTATCTGCACCTTACAGGTATTAAAATTATCATCGCAGCATCCTTGTGAAGCAGAGAAGTGTTATCCCAATTTTACAGGTGGGGAGCTGTAACACAAAGGGGTTATAAGTGACTCAGCCAAGGTCATACTGGAAACCTGTAACAGAGGCCAGTGTTGAATACAGGTCTCCTGAGCCCTAGTGCACCACATTAACTTGACAACCAGCCTTCCTCTCTATCTGCTAGATGACTATAGCAGATATCGTAATTGTATTTCTTAAAAGGACTGGTGAGTGGCTGAAGGCAATCTGCATGAAACAAATTGCAAAGAAGAAATGGAGGAGCCAATCCTGGCATCGAATTACCCTGTCCAATTTGGATTGCACAAAGATGGTTTAAGACTGAATTAGAAAGTAAATCAGCAATTACCCTAACATATTGTAAGCTTATTGGCTCTGTTATACTATAAGAACTTTTGTAATGGTCTCAGCATATTCCGTATTGTGACTCACTTCAGTACTTTACATTGGTGCTCTTCTCAGCAAACAAGTTCTCCCTTTCTACAGAAGAAGCAGCAGCTTTTATTATATCATTCTGTTTTTCAAAATGGAGCAAGTCTCCTAATTAATGTAATAATCCTCTGCCTTCTTTTTTTAAATCAGTTTTTTTTAGAATAAAGATTAATCAAAATGAGGCTCTGTTTACTACTGCAGAAATACAAGCATTGCCTCAAATTCTACCTTTAGCACAGTGTGTGCTGAGCTCTCTGAACAAGACCTCATGTTACATCATTTCCTGTGATTCTATTTAATGGAGTTAAGCATTTGATAGGCACTTGGATATTATGGTGGTGGGAGCCATATAAATATTTAAATGGGGTACAAGAGATTTCATTTCAGGTCAAATTAACAAAATGTGTTTTATTTATTTACAGTAGACAACTGCCACTTTACAACAAGAAAATGAACAAAGTACATATTATGTTACTTGCAGGGTCCCCTGTATACGAAATAGTGACTCAATTATTAGCTAATTGTCCCACTCTATTTGGCACTGGTGAGGCCTCAGCTGGAGAACTGTGTTCAGTTCTGGACCCCACACTGTAAAAAAGATGTGGATAAATTAGAGAGAGTCCAGAAGACAGCAACAAAAATGATATAAGGTTTAGAAGACCTGACCTATGAGGAAAGATTAAAAAAACTGGACAAGTTTAGTCCTGAGAAAAGACTGGGGCCGGAGGAGACATAGCAGTCTTCAAATATGTTAAAGGCTGTTATACAGAGGACTGTGATCAATTATTCTCCACATCCACTGAAGACAGGACAAGAAGTAATGGGCTTAATCTGCAGCAAGAACATTTAAGTTAGATATTAGGAAAAGCTTTCTAACTATAAAAGTAGTTAAATTCTAGAATAGGTTTCCAAAGGAGGTTGTGGAATTCCCATAGTCAGAGATTTATAACAACAAGTTGGACAAACACATCTCAGGGATGGTCTAGGTTTATTTGGTCCTGCTTCAGAGCAGGGAGCTGGACTAGATGACCTCTCAAGATCCCTTCCAGCCCTATATGTCTGTGATTCTATGATTCTTCCATTCTCCTTGTTTGGGCAATTGAAAAGGACAAGAAAAGAGGGGTTAGACAAGAGGGGATCACTACAGAACAAATGGTCTGGTTTCAGTATCAACTCCAGTATTGGCTTCTGGAACTGGGCCACCAGCCAACAACAAAGGGACTTTCTCAAAGTATTTTTTGTCAGTAAAATGGTCAGAATCCATTTTTATTCTTATTGTGTTAACAGTAAATGTCATGAACAAGGCCACGGCAGGGAGGGCAGAGAATATCCTTTCAGCAGTAGCTGTGGTGTCTGGAGGACTGAGAGTGGGTGGGAGAACATAAGGGTGAAATCTCAGGAATCCATGTGCTGGAAGAGAGGGTCCCGAATTAACAGGGTATTTTTTTTTAATTAGACATTTACAGTCATGGTGCATCTTGTAATGACCTTCCATCATGAGCAGCCTCTTCCTTCTCCCCTACTCCACTGATGACTGAGGGTGCAGTGTTTGCTTAAGCTGCTTCAATACTACTGGGTCCAGTTTTCCAATTCCTCACTCAGCACTGAGCCCTGGAATCTGGCCTGAAGGAAAACACTGTACCAGCATAAAGAGCATTCCAAAACTAGTTACCATCTGGCAAGGAGATGGAGTCTGCAGCAGGGAGATTTCATAGTCATTGCCAGGAGTAACATGACCCGAAAAACTTTAATTAATAACACGTAACACTGCTTTTCATTTCAGCTGCACTTTTTATCAGAGGTTTATCTGCATTTCTGCACAAACATAACTTAAATAAACCTCCAATATACAGAAGTCAAAGTGAAAAGAAAAACTAAGCTGTAAACGGTAATGACACCAGCATGAAATATCAGTCACAGGAGAATATGCACAGCTTCATAAAATAACTGCCTCTCCATTTTTCCTTATGTGAATATAAGAATGGTCATACTGGGTCGGACCAAAGGTCCATCTAGCCAGTATCCTGTCTTCCGACAATGCCCAATGCCAGGTGCCCCAGAGGGAATGAACAGAACAGGTAATCATCAAGTGATCCATCCCCTGTTGCCCATTCTCAACTTCTGGCAAACAGAAGCTAGTGACGCTTCAGAGCATGGTTTTGTATCCTGGCTAATAGCCATCAATGGACTTATCATCTTATCTAGTTCTCTTGTGAACCCTGTTACAACATCCTCTGGCAAGGAGTTCCACAGATTGACTGTGTGTTGTGTGAAAAAATACTTCCTTTTGTTTGTGTTAAACCTCCTGCCTATTAATTTCATTTGGTGACCTCTAGTTCTTGTGTTATGAGCAGGAGCAAATAACACTTCCTTATTTACTTTCTCCACACAAGGCATGATTTTATAGACCCCTATCATATCCCCATTTTGTCGTCTCTTTTCCAAATTGAAAAGTCCCAGTCTTATTAATCTCTCCTCCTAAGGAAGCCGTTCCATACCCCTAATCATTTTGTTGCCCTTTTCTGAACCTTTTCCAAATCCAATATATCTTTTCTGAGATGGGGAGACCACATCTACATGCAGTATTCAAGATGTGGGCGTACCGTGGATTTATATAGAGGCAATATGATATTTTCTGTCTTATCCATCCCTTTCTTAATGATTCCCAACATTCTCTTTGCTTTTTTGACTGCACATTGTGTGGGTGTTTTCAGAGAACTATCCACAATGACTCCAAGATCTTTCTTAAGTGGTAACAGCTAATTTAGACCCCATCATTTTATATGTATAGTTGGGATTATGTTTTCCAATATGCATTACTTTGCATTTATCAACATTGAATTTCATCTGCCATTTTGTTGCCCAGTCACCCAGTTTTGTGAGATCCTCTTGTAGCTCTTTCCAGTCTGCTTGGGACTTAACTATCTTGAGTAGTTTTGTATCATCTGCAAATTTTGCTACCTTGCTGTTTACCCCTTTTTCCAGAATATTAATGAATATGTTGAATAGAATTGGTCCGAGTACAGACCCCTGAGGGACACCAGTATTTACGTCTCTCCACTCTGAAAACTGACCATTTATTCCTACCCTTTGTTTCCTATCTTTTAACCAGTTACCAATCCATCAGACGACCCTCCCTCTTTTCCCATGATAGTTTACTTTGCTTAAGAGCCTTTGGTGAGGGACCTTGTCAAAGGCTTTCTGAAAATCTAAGTACCCTATATCCACTGGATCCCCCTTGTCCACATGTTTGTTGACCCCCTCAAAGAATTCTAATAGATTGGTGAGGCATGATTTCCCTTTACAAAAAACGTTTTGATTCTTCCCCAACAAATTATGTTCATCTATGAGTCTGACAATTTTGGTCTTTACTGTAGTTTCAACCAGTTTGCCCGGTACTGAAGTCAGGCTTACCAGCCTGTAATTTCTGGGTTCACCTCTGAGGCCCTTTTTAAAAGTTGGTCTCCTCCAGTCATTTGATACAGAAGCTGATTTCAATGATAGGTTACAAATTATGGTACAGTTTGGTTCATTTAAGATTTTTACTTCATTTGACTCTACACTTTCTTTCACATATAGTGCCACTCCTCCACCAGCATGACCTGTTCTGTCCTTCCAATATATTTTGTACTCCGGTATTACTGTGTCCCATTGACTATCCTCATTCCACCAAGTTTCTGTGATGCCTATTATATCAATGTCCTCATTGAATATGAGGCACTCTACTTCACACATTTTATTATTTACACTTCTAGCATTTGTATATAAGCACTTTAAAAACCTGTCACTTTTTAGCTGTCTGCCATTACATGATGTAATTGAATGGGCCTCTTTTTCATTTTACTGTTTCTCATCAGATCCTACCCATATTTTATCATCTTCCATCCTCTCCTCCTTACTAAGACATAGAGAATCTCCGTTAATAGATCTTCCCCTAAGATATGTCTCTGTCTGAACCACATGCTCCTCTGCACCTGTCGGCTTTCTCACAACCTTTAATTTAAAAACTGCTCTACAACCTTTTTAATTTTAGGTACCAGCAATCTGATACCATTTTTGTTTATGTGCTTTGATGAGCAGTGCAATAGTTAACAATTTTATCATAAATTATCAGTAGGTTTTGGATTATCAGTCCATTTTGATGAATAGTGCTGTTCACACTCCTGAGTTATTATTTCAGACTATCTGCACGCTCAGGTAGACATCACAACTTTGTCACTTAGTTCATGTTTATCTGTCCTCAGATATTACAGGGATGAGCATAGTATGAGAACCTATTATGACACACTGTACCCTAAATAACAACCTATAACCCCATATTCACCCCTGTTATATGGTTATGATATATTTTGTACAAAACATGCCTTGTGAGGTATCATTTGAAAAGTCATTGTCTACTGAACATCATTGTCCTTTTAAAATGTGTGTATCAACATTGTGCATGGAGTATGAGATTTCATTATATGTTTGTTACTAAGCCCTGGTCTACACTAGGAGTTGAGGTCGAACTTAGCAGAGTTAAATTGATTTAACCCTGCACCCGTCCACACGACGAAGCCCTTTTTTTCGACTTAAAGGGCTCTTAAAATCAATCTCCTTACTCCACCCCGACAAGGGGATTAGCGCTGAAATCGGCCTTGCTGGGTCGAATTTGGGGTACTGTGGATGCAATTAGACGGTATTGGCCTCCGGGAGCTATCCCAGAGTGCTCCATTGTGACCGCTCTGGACAGCACTCTCAACTCAGATGCACTGGCCAGGTAGACAGGAAAAGGCCCGCGAACTTTTGAATTTCAATTTCCTGTTTGGCCAGCGTGGCAAGCTGCAGGTGACCATGCAGAGCTCATCAGCAGAAGTGACCATGCAGAGCTCATCAGCAGAGGTGACCATGATGGAATCCCAGAATCGCAAAATAGCTCCAGCATGGACCGAACGGGAGGTGTGGGATCTAATCGCTGTATGGGGAGAGGAATCCATGCTATCAGAACTACGTTCCAGTTTTTGAAATGCCAAAACATTTGTCAAAATCTCCCAGGGCATGAAGGACAGAGGCCATAACAGGGACCCAAAGCAGTGCCGTGTGAAACTTAAGGAGCTGAGGCAAGCCTCCCAGAAAGCCAGAGAGGCAAATGGCCGCTCCGGGTCAGAGCCCAAAACATGCCGCTTCTATGATGAGCTGCATGCCATTTTAGGAGGTTCAGCCACCACTACCCCAGCTGTGTTGTTTGACTCCTTCAATGGAGATGGAGGCAACACGGAAGCAGGTTTTGGGGACGAGGAAGATGATGATGAGGTTGTAGATAGCTCACAGCAAGCAAGTGGAGAAACCAGTTTTCCCGACAGCCAGGAACTGTTTCTCACCCTGGACCTGGAGCTAGTATCCCCTGAACCCACCCAAGGCTGCCTCCCGGACCCGCCAGGCAGAGAAGGGACCTCTGGTGAGTGTACCTTTTAAAATACTATACATGGTTTAAAAGCAAGCATGTTTAATGATTAATTTGCCCTGGCATTCGCAGCTCTCCTGGATATACTCCCAAAGCCTTTGCAAAAGGTTTCTGGGGAGGGCAGCCTTATTCCATCCACCATGGTAGGACACTTTACCACTCCAGGCCAGTAACACGTACTCGGGAATCATTGTAGAACAAAGCATTGCAGTGTATGTTTGCTGGCATACAAACAACATCCGTTCTTTATCTCTCTGTGTTATCCTCAGGAGAGTGATATCATTCCTGGTCACCTGGTTGAAATAGGGTGCTTTTCTTAAGGGGACATTCAGAGGTGCCCATTCCTGCTGGGCTGTTTGCCTGTGGCTGAACAGAAATGTTCCCTGCTGTTAGCCACGGGGAGCGGGGAGGGGCTAGCCACATGCTGGGGGGAGGCAAAATGCAACCTTGGAACGAAAGCACATGTGCTATATATGTAATGTTAACAGCAAGGTTTACCGTGAAAGAGTGTACCCATTGTTCTATAAAATGTGTCTTTCTAAATACCACTGTCCCTTTTTTTTCTCCACCAGATGCATGTGTTTCAAGGATCACAGGATCTTCTCCTTCCCAGAGGCTAGCAAAGATTAGAAGGCAAAAAAACCGCACTCGCGATGAAATGTTCTCTGAGCTCATGCTGTCCTCCCACACTGACAGAGCACAGACGAATGCGTTGAGGCAGACAATGTCAGAGTGCAGGAAAGCACAAAATGACCGGGAGGAGAGGTGATGGGCTGAAGAGAGTAAGTGGCGGGCTGAAGAGAGGGCTGAAGCTGAAAGGTGGTGGCAGCGTGATGAGAGAAGACAGGATTCAATGCTGAGGCTGCTGGAGGATCAAACTAATATGCTCCAGCATATGGTTGAGCTGCAGGAAAGGCAGCTGGAGCACAGACCGACGCTACAGCCCCTGTGTAACTAACCACCCTCCTCCCCAAGTTCCATAGCCTCCTCACCCAGACGCCCAAGAACGCAGTGAGGGGTCCTCCGGCCACCCAGCCACTCCACCCCAGAGGATTGCCCAAGCAACAGAAGGCTGGCATTCAATAAGTTTTAAACTTTTAAAGTGCTGTATGGCCTTGTCCTTCCCTCCTCCACCACCCCTCCTGGGCTACCTTGGTAGTTATCCCCCTATTTGTTTGATGAATTAATAAAGAATGCATGAATGTGAAGCAACAATGACTTTATTGCCTCTGCAAGCGGTGATCGAAGGGAGGAGGGTGGTTAGTTTACAGGGAAGTAGAGTGAACCAAGGGGCGGGGGGTTTCATCAAGGAGAAACAAACAGAACTTTCACACCGTAGCCTGGCCAGTCATGAAACTGGTTTTCAAAGCTTCTCTGATGCGCACCGCGCCCTCCTGGGCTCTTCTAACTGCCCTGGTGTCTGGCTGTGCGTAACCAGCATCCAGGCAATTTGCCTCAACCTCCCACCCCGCCATAAACGTCTCCCCCTTACTCTCACAGATATTGTGGAGTGCACAGCAAGCAGTAATAACAGTGGGAATATTGGTTTCGCTGAGGTCTAACCGAGTCAGTAAACTGCGCCAGCATGCTTTTAAACGTCCAAATGCACATTCTACCACCATTCTGCACTTGCTTAGCCTGTAGTTGAACAGCTCCTGACTACTGTCCAGGCTGCCTGTGTAAGGCTTCATGAGTCATGGCATTAAGGGGTAGGCTGGGTCCCCAAGGATAACTATAGGCATTTCAACATCCCCAACAGTTATTTTCTGGTCTGGGAATAAAGTCCCTTCCTGCAGCTTTTGAAACAGACCAGACTTCCTGAAGATGCGAGTGTCATGTACCTTTCCCGGCCATCCCACATTGATGTTGGTGAAATGTCCCTTGTAATCCACCAGTGCTTGCAGCACTATTGAAAAGTACCCCTTGTGGTTTATGTACCCGCCAGCTTGCTGCTCCAGTCCCAAGATAGGGATATGGGTTCCGTCTATGGCCCCACCACAGTTAGGGAATCCCATTGCAGCAAAGCCATCCACTATGACCTGCACATTTCCCAGGTCATTAGATCTTTGATTGCATTGGCTACTTGCATCACAGCAGCCCCCACAGTAGATTTGCCCACTCGAAATTGATTCCCGACTGACAGGTAGCTATCTGGCATTGCAAGCTTCCACAGGGCTATTGCCATTCGCTTCTCAACTGTGAGGGCTGCTCTCATCTTGGTATTCTTGCACCTCAGGGCAGGGGAAAGCAAGTCACAAAGTTCCATGAAAGTCCCCTTACGCATGCAAAAATTTCGCAGCCACTGGGAATTGTCCCAGACCTGCAACACGATGTGGTCCCACCAGTCTGTGCTTGTTTCCTGGGCCCAGAATCGGTGTTCCATGGCATGAGCCTGTCCCATTAGCACCATGATGCCCACGTTGCCAGGGCCCGTGCTTTGAGAGAAGTCTGTGTCCATGTCCTCATCACTCTCATCACTGCGCTGATGTCGCCTACTCTCCCGGTTTCATTTTGCCAGGTTCTGGTGCTGCATATACTGCTGGATAATGCGTGTGGTGTTTAATGTGCTCCTAATTGCCAAAATGATTTGAGCAGGCTCCAGAAAAAAGGTGCAGAACGATTGTCTGCCGTTGCCCTGATGGAGGGAGAGGTGACTGACGACATGGCTTACAGGGTTGGCTTACAGGGAATTAAAATCAACAAAGGGGGTGGCTTCGCTAGAAACTGAATGGCCCCCTCAAGGATAGAACTCAAAATCTCAAGGATACTACTCAAAACTGGGTTTAGCAGGCCATTGATTTCACAGAGAGAGGGAGGGAGGAGAAAATGAATACAAAACAAATCTGGTCTATTTCTTGTTTTGAGCCACTTCATCTATCTTTATACATCTTGCTGGCAGCAGACTGTGCAGTATGACCACTAGCCATCGTCATCTCCTGGGTGCTCGGCAGAAGGTAGTGCAGTATGACTACTGGCCATCGTCTTCTGCTAGCTGCAGATTAAAAGACAGTGCACTGCCGGTAGGACTCAATCGCCATGAGACGAAACAAGGGAAATGACCTGACTGAGTCACTGCCATGTTTGCCCAGGCACCCGGTTAAAAGAGCACCCAGGACTACGTCAATGATGGCTACCAGTCATACTGCACTGTCTGCTGCCAAAAGGCAATAAACTGCTGCTGTGTAGCAATGCAGTATCACGTCTGCCATAACCTAGGAGACATATGGTGACAGTTAGCTGAGCGGGCTCCATGCTTGCCATGGTATGGCATCTGCACAGGTAACTCAAGAAAAAAGGCCCAAAACGATTGTCTGCCCTTGCTTTCATGGAGGGAGGGAGGAGGGAACGGGGGCCAGACGATATGTACCCAGAACCACCCGCGACAATGTTTTAGCCCCATCAGGCACTGGGATTTCTACCCAGAATTCAAATGGGTGGCGGAGACTGCGGGAACTGTGGGATAGCTACCCACAGTGCAATGCTCCGGAAGTCGATGGTTGCCTTGGTACTGTGGACACACTCCGCCGACTACATGCACTTAGAGCATTTGTGTGGGGACACACACAATCGACTGTATAAAAACGCTTTCTACAGAACCGACTTCTATAAATTCAACCTAATTTTGTAGTGTAGACATACCCTAAAAATGAGATGTGAATCTTGGGAACACTCAAAGACTAGCTCCTCAGAAATAACAAAGGACTGTAAACAAAGGCTTGCATGTCATCCCAACTGTCATGTACACAGAAGGTGCGAGCAAGAAATTTACAATTCACCTGAGAGTTGCTTTGAATCTCACATACACAGGAGACTGTTCTGTCTACACCCCGGTGGGGTTTGGGGTGTTCCTCCAGGAGAGAGGAGGGTATAAAGTAAGATACAATGGCTTCTTATTACCTCTCCTCCCCCACTTCTACTCATAGAGCAAGATCATTTAGAAAACAAAGAAACATCTTTGAACTAGGGGAGTGGTCCCATGCTGTAAGGGGATCCAGCCTGTGAACTGTCTGCAGCATCTGATGAGGTCAGAAAGTTGCTCGCTTCAAGTCTTGCTTAGCTTGGTAAAATTAGGAATTAGGCTGCAGTTCTGTGTTTTATTTCTTTTGTAACCAATTCTGACTTTTATGCCTTAAACACTTGTAATCACTTAAAATCTATCTTAGTTAATGAACTATTTTATTCTTCCATCTATACCAGGGTGTTTTTGGTTAAGGTGTCTGAGGAATCTCCACTCAAGTTAACAAAGGCTGTGGCTTGATCATTTCCTTTGATGAAATGATGAACTAATTTATGACCTTACTCTGATGAAGTGGGTTTTGAGCAGTGTAAGACTTCTGGGGTGCAAGGTTGGGGTTGAGGGATTTGCAGGTGCCACCCTCTATACAGTTCATGAATGGCTGGGAGAGAATTCATGTCACTTTGCTGGGAGTGCCTTTACATGCTAATGCCTGTCTCCCTGGCACATTCCTAGGTCCTCTAAGGTAGTAATTCTCATAGTTTTCCATACCCTGACCCCATGTTATAACAGAAAAAAACCCACCAGAGTACCCCTCTAATAAGTTTTGGCATGCTCTCACATGCAGCCATAAAAAAGGGAAGGTGGTCACAACGCCCCCAAAAAGGCCACTGTTCCAGGGTACATGCATTCATGCTGATGACCGGTTCTGCTCGATAATGATCCAAAGCAGTGCGGACCAACTCATGTTCATTTTCATCATCTGAGTCAGATGCCACTAGCAGATGGTTGATTTTCTTTTTTGGTGGTTTGGATTCTGTCATTTCCACATCAGAGTGTTGCTCTGTTAAGACTTCTGAAAGCAAGCTCCACATCTCATCCCTCTCAGACTTTGGAAGGCACTTCAGATTCTTAAATCTTGGGTCGAGTGCTGTCGCTATCTTTAGGAATTTCACATTGTATCTTTAAAATGTTCTTAAAACAAACAACATGTGCTGGGTTATCTTCCGAGACTGCTATAACATGAAATATATAGCAGAATGAGGGTAAAACAGAGCAAGAGACATATAATTCTCCCCCAAAGAGTTCAACCACAAATTTAATTAATGCATTATTTTTTTACAAGTGTCATCAGCATGGAAGCATGTCCTCTGGAACAATGGCCAAAGCATGAAGAGGCATACGAATCTTTAGTGCATCTGGCACATAAATATCTTGCAATGCCAACTACAACAGTGCCATGTGAATGCTTGTTCTCACTTTCAGGTGACATTGTAAATAAGAAGTGGGCAGCATTATCTCCCATAAATGTAAACAAACTTGTTTCTCTTAGCGATTGGCTGAGCAAGAAGTAGGACTGAGTGAACTTGTAGGCTCTAAAGTTTTACATTGTTTTGTTTTTGAGTGCAGTTTTGTCACAAAAAAACCTACATTTGTAAGTTGCACTTTCATGATAAAGAGATTGCACTATGGTACTTGAATGAGGTGAATTGAAAAATACTATTTCCTTTATTTATTGTTTTTACAGTGCAAATATTTGTAATCAGAAATAATATAAAGTGAGCACTGTACACTTTGTATTCTGTGTTGTAATTGAAATCGATATATTTGAAAATGTAGAAAAAATCCAAAAATATTTAATACATTTCAATTGGTATTCTATTGTTTAACAGTGTGATTAATCATGATTAATTTTTTGATCACAATTAATTTTTTTGAATTAATTGCGTGAGTTAACTGCAATTAATCAACAACCCTATTAATTTATATTGTTGTTTTTTTAACATAGGAACTATAAGGGGGATCTCCACCAGGAGCAGGTTATGATCTCCTAAATTTGCCATGCTTTAGAGTAGGGACAGACAGGGTAAAGGACACAGAGCAAGAGGAAATGAGCTAAAGAGATCTAAACTCAAAGGTCCAAATTCTTCAATGGCAATTTACACCAGCTGGGTATCTGGCCCAGATAAGAACTTGAAAATATATAAGAATGGCCATACTGCATCAGGCCAATAGTCTGTCTAGCCCAGTATCCTGTCTTCCAACCGCAGCCAGGGCAGTTATCGAGTGATCCATCCCCTGTTGTACAGTATGGTATAACCCAGTAAATATATAGAATGACATATTCAAGATGCACAATGAGCTCATGTAGGGTTTGGTTTCTAGAGGATTTTTATGATCTATAATTAGGCATTAGAAAGACTGGCCTAATGTTCCTAGGTCAGAGTCCTAGCCTCACTCCTCGAGGGACACATTTATTTTCAAGAATTGTTCTGGAACATTTCTAATGTTACCTCTTCTGGAGTTTCTTTTCTTTTCTTTTCTTTTCTTTTCTTTTCTTTTCTTTTCTTTTCTTTTCTTTTCTTTTCTTTAATGTGTCTGAATAGAAGTTGACAAAATTCATGAATAATTCCCATTGGGCGACATGCTGACATTCATTATGGCTTTCCATTCAAAGAGAAGATTTCATTTTTTCTTTTTATTGTTATAAAAAGGCCCCTTTTTGTCCTGAGAAATGCAAATTGGATTGGTGTATTCAGAAAAAGGGTCACTGATAATTGCTCATGTAAGCTCCCTGTCACACAAATGAGTGCTACATGAGAGATTTTTATGTTATGCATGATGTTGGATCTGGTTTCAGAGGTGTTGGATCTGGTTTCAGATTGGATCGTGCCAACCTGTTATGAAATTCCTTTTTAATTTTTTGTTGAATCATTTCCCAGTAGCTACATTTATACACACACTGTTAACTGAGTCTGACAGATCTGTGATCTGCAGTTTTGTGAAGGATGATTGGTTGTCCCTCTGTGATGGAAGGAGAACCCCAGGGTTAAGCGTAAAGGACTCAGAGGTCAGTGAGGTGCAGAAGAATAATTGGGTATAGCAGGAACACGTGATCTATGCTGCATCACATGAGAAAATCAGTTTCTAAAGCACTGATGTATCTATCTTCTGATCATTCAAGTATAATATTTTATTAATGAAAAGCTGTCATCATATAATTCATTATTCCATGGGGAAAAATGTTGTGAACAATGTACAGGAAAAGCTGTTTATTGTACAGGAAATTTTGGTCATAGTGAAAGGAACACAAAAATCAGAAGGCCAAATTCAAACCTGCAGCTTTGGTAATGACACTGAATATAACCCAGAAATCTTCAATAAGTCAGGAAGGTCTAAGCTAACACACACCTTTTTGATCAAGTTAAAAAAATGCAACCTAATGTACTTATACCAGGAACCACCACACACATATATATACACGGGACAGAATCCCTAAGGTCTTAACAATGGCAGAAATTACAAGATGGAGTAACTCACTTGTAATTCCTACCACCTCTTAGGTCACCCCTGGGTCTGGTCCAGTGTTTTATTCCACCTTTGCACCTCCTTGAATCAGGGGCCAGCTGGGTAGCAAAGTTGTCCCTGAAGTAAGTCAGATAAAGCCCTAAGAATGGCCACACTGCATCAGGCCAATGGTCCGTATAGTCCAATAGCCTGTCTTCCTATAGTGGCCCATGCTACATGCTTCAGAGAGAATAGAACAGAATAGGAGCCATCCTGTGTTGTACAGTCCCAGCTTCTGGCAGTCAGGGGTGATGGGATAACCAGAACATAGGGGTGCATCCCTGACCATCTTAGCTAATAGCCATTGATGGATTTATCCTCCATGGACATATATGATTCTTTTTGAATGCTGTTATACTTTTAGCCTTCACAACAACCTTGGAAATGAGTTCCACAGGTTGACTGTGTGTTGTGTGAAGAAGTACTTCTTTTTTGTTTGTTTTAAACCTGCTGCCTATTAATGTCATTGGGTGACCCCTGGTTCTTGTGTTATATGAAGAGGTAAATAACAATTCGCTATTCACTTTCTCCACACCATTTGTGATTTTACAGACGTCTATCATATCCCCCCACTTAGTTGTCTCTTTTCTAAGATGCATAGTCCCAGTCTTTTTAATCTTTCCTTGAATGGAAGCTGTTCCTAACCCTTACTCATTTTGTTGCCCTTCTCTGTACCTCTTCCAATTCTAATATGTCTTTTTTGAGATGGCACAGCCAGAGCTGCACACACACAGCATTCAAAGTGTGGGCATATCATGGATTTATATAGTGGCATTATGATATTTTCTGTCTTCTTACCTATTACTTTCCTAATGGTTCCTAACATTCTGTTAGCATTTTTGACTGCCAGTGCACTTTGAGCAGGTGTTTTCAGAGAACTATCCACAATGACTCCAAGATCTCTTTCTTGAGTGGTAACAGCCAATTTGGATCCCACCATTTTATATGTATAGTTGGGATTTTGTTTTCCAATGTGCATTATTTGGCACTTATCAGCATTTAATTTAATCTGCTATTTTGTTATCCAATCACCCAGTTAATGAGATCCCTTTGTAACCCTTCTCAGTCAGCTTTGGATTTAACTATCTTGAATAACTTTGCATCATCTGCAAATTTTGCCACCTCACTGTTCACTCCCTTTCCCAGATCATTTATGAATATGTTGAACAGCACAGGTCCCAGGACAGACCCTTGGAGGACCCCACTATTTTCCTCTCTCCATTGTGAAACTGATTTATTCCTTCCTTTTGTTTCCTATCTTTTAACCAGTTACAGACCCATGAAAGGACCTTCCCTCATGCCCCATGACTACTTACTTTTTTTAAGAGCCCTCCTTGGGTCATTAGTGCAACCCAGAATAGTCTAAGTGCAGTGCAATTGGGCCACACTCTCTTCTACCAGCCTTATGACAGGGATGCTTTCTGGCAGGAGGAGTGTCAGTTTTGAAAAGCTGGCACTCAGAAACCACAGAGAAGTCTAGAATCAGGGCCTGACAAAGTAGACAAAGCTACCAACAAAGGCATGTAAGAAGGTGTGTGATAAAGCAAAAGGTGTCACCTTATACTTCACCATCTGTGCAGAATTTAAAATTTGCACTGATACATATGCCTTACGCTGCCACTTATATCCCTCTGAGTCTGGCTCAATATTGCCTATTTCTTCACACTGCTAATGGAAAAAGAAATTCCAAAGTAGGTTGGGGTTTTATTTGTCTTTCTCCAACCCCCTTTGAATCATTGTCCCTGGAGCAAGGGGATTATTCCTCAGTTAGGGTACATGGTTCCATAATCCTCTGGTGTCTCCTAAATGCTTGCACTATTTTTCATAATTGGTTGAGGAAAGGATAACATTATTTAGGGGATTTATTTCTTTGTAAGGATGCCTATATTCTCTACAAATAACAAGATAACAAAAAAGACTTCAGAAAAGCGTATTGGCATTATGATAGCAGTTATTATATGCTATCCTGAATTCACTATGTAATTACTCAGGGAAAAAAGTACAGAGGCATATTCCACTGATGTATAGTAACAGAATAGCAAACAAAGAGATGTGTGATGATACCATAAACCGTGAGGTGAAACTATTTCGTTATTGCAACCAGGACAGCCCAAAGCAGTAACAGCATGTCATTCAAATCTTCATTATTCACATTTCGACTCTAAAAATATCACCTACTTTAGCTGCTCCTAGGAAACAATTACTTTTCTTTTCATAATACAATAAAGAGCAAATGTGAATTCATTGTATGCCATCAATAGGCTGAGGCACTTGGTACAAGCGTTGTAGAAATAATAGAAATAGAGTGATTACATTTTTTTCAGTAGTGCAAAACAAGTGTTTCAGGAAAGTGAGCACACCTTGAATTTATGAACTGGCAAGCTTATTCCTTAAAATAATTAATGATGGATTTCAAATTAAATCAATCAGCCATGAAAACTTTTCATCATTCACCAGTGAATGTGCCATACATCCGGTGTTAGCAGAGGGAGCAAGAAATGTTATATCAGAAGAACACACAACATAACTTTCTCTTTCATTGGCTCAAGGGAGTCCCACTCTTCCAGAGCTTCCGCTCCTTGTCTAGTTAGGTGAAGACTCACCAGACAAAGCAATCTGAAGTGCAAGCAGAAGTATATGTTCCTGGGGCAAGCTGTCTTTACTGTTAATTTGGCGGAGCAGTGGCAGCTGCTGATGGGGAAGAGGCATCCCATCTGTGAGTCCCCCATTCATCTAAAGGAAGATAAGCTCACCCTCTCCACTGCAGTCTGTGGAACTGATTCTCTTCCCCCACCCATCCACTCTGTCTGCTCTCTCTCCCCTTCCAATGATAGATTAGTACATAGTACATAGAGTTTGCATAACATCTCATCTTTGAAATACTTTGAAATCCACTCTGCCAGAAACTGGATCAAAATTTGCTAGGGAAAAAGAATCCCCAGCCTACTCCTCACTTCCATTTTAATTTGCTTTTACATTTGTACAGCTTCTCCATCCTGGTCAAATCCAGGCATTTGTAGGAATGGAGATGGGGAGCACGAGATATGTGCCCTTCTCTCTCTCATTACACACACACTTTTGCTTGGCTGGCTAGAAGCCTGTTTGGGGACACAGGACTTTTTTTCTCTTCCCATTCTCTGCCTTTTGTTGTACCTGGTCACCACGCTATAGTACAACACTGTCTTAACACATAACACTGCAACCCAAGATGACTGTCGCACTTGGTGAGCTACATCTTCTCTTCCAATCTGCTTAAACCACTAATCTTTCCATGGTAAATTTAATGCAAATCTGCTGCCTCACTGATACAACAACATGCTACATTTACCTTGGGACAGTACACTTACTGCAGGATGATTACACTCTGTGATGACCTCCACTGAATAAAAACAGCCATGCTCCACATCAAGAAAGGCCATTTAAATGGTCGAGTTAAAGAAGGCACAATTAGGACTAACTTCTTTCCAGAGTTCCCAAGGGTGGTTGCATGAACTTTGGGAAGGGAGGTTAGTCATATTTATCATGGTAACAACAGTAATGTACCTTAAATCTGTACCATGACTATCAATAATAAGCATAATCTGTGTATGTTTAATTAAAGTAAATGGAAGAAGACTTTCCCTACACAGATTTCCTGTTTAGCTTTTACTGACTAAGGAGGACTAACCAAAGTACTCAAAAGCATGGGAGGAAGGTCTCAAAAGATAGATGGGAATTTTCTGATCAGATTTGTGATCAAATGTAGCATTGGATCAAGCAAGAGAAAACTAAAGGTAATACAGGACTGAATAAATGGGGAAAATAGCATACCACCTTTGAATTAAGAGTAGAAGACTATATCACTGAGTCTTCAACTTAAAAGAATAACAAAGGACTAGGGCTCATCCCTGTCACAAACCTCTGTAAAACAGGAAAGGATCTGACCCATGTTTCTTAGTTGGTACAGCAAGCCAGGGAAGAGTTGGAAATAAGGGCCTAAATCTAAGTGCCAAAATTAATCAGACGTTACACTGTAATGTGAATCCCCCATTCTATGCAGTGTACATCTGTCTAAAAAATACCTTCTTGTAGTGGCTGGAAAGGATAGTGACAGGATCAAGGTAATGTTACTTAGCATAATCTCTCTATTTCTCAAATTTTATGTAATATTGTCCACAGAGAAGTGACTTCAAACCAAACTTGCCTGCTCGGAATAAATTAATTTTAGTAATGGTAGTTCAAGATCCCCTGCCATTGTTTTAGGAAAATATACTTAGAGTGATATTTAGAGAAGAGGGAAGCACATCTCCTAGCATTTTTCTCTTTTCTCCATTTGGAGAAAGGTGTGCCAAATTTACAACAAAGAAGAGGTCTTTTTGAGGCCACCCAGCAAGCTTCCAGGCTTCTGATATTTTAATGGACATTTACTCTTTAGATGATCTGTCAGATTCCAAAGGTACTTGTTTTACCATGCTGATTTTTGTCACCCTTAATGCCTCTTTTAACCCATTCCCAAATAGCTAATATTTTTATTATTTTCTTTCTTTCAAGAACAGACCCTTCTTTTACTGATAAAAATGACAATGGGAAGTTGGTTAGAAAAATGTCATATTCCTGTTCGTTGGCCTGTAATTTAGAAGAGAATAAAAGATGAAAGTGTGGCATAAAAGTCTTTATAGACACTCCAGATCAGGTAAGACCTCCTCCATGTATTTTCTGTTCCAACAGGTTGTCCTCCTTTCTCTCTTCTAAGTGCCCAGACCAAAGATTCCTCTATTTTATTGTAACTGGTAAAGCCCAATCCTCAAATGGGTGAGCGTTAAGTTAGATTTCATCTCTACAGCTCAGGCTAATTCTTGCTTTTGATGAGTTATGATGTTCAAGGGAATGGGTGTCTGTATCTGGAACACACTAGCTCTAATTTCTTGATCTTATTTTTTTCCCTACCTGAGAGAAAAAAATAATCTGACCTCTAAAAGACACAGTTTCAATATCTTCTATAAAACAACATGAAAGGATGCAGATCGAGAATGCCATTCCATCATCTTGCTCGTTAAAAGGCTCCTAAAGCCTTTCTCATGCATTCATCTTTTTAAAAAGATGAATGAACACAACACCTCGTATCATACTATACCTGGTAGGGCAAGGATAATGTTAAATCAATGCTAAAGTGATCAGAAATGAGATCTGGATCAATATTCTGATCCATTACTATAGACTGTGCTGTTTTAGATACAGTAGAACCTCAGAATTACAAACACCAGAATTGCAAATTGACCAGTCAACCATACACCTCCTTTGAAACCAGAAGTATGCAATCAGGCAGCAGCAGAGACCAGAAAAAAGAGAAGCAAATACAGTACAGTGTTGTGTTAAACGTCAACTACTAAAAAAAAATAAAGGGAAAGCAGCATTTTTTCTTCTGCATAGTAAAGTTTCAAAGCTGTATTAAGTCAATGTTCAGTTATGAACTTTTGAAACAACAGCCATAGTGTTTTGTTCAGTTACAAACATTTCAGAGTTATGAACAACCTCCATTCCCGAGGTTTTTGTAACTCTGAGGTTCTGCTGTATTAAAAAGAAATCCTTCTAGAAAAAGTCTACCCTGGAAGGATAGAAATATGCCTCTGAGTCTTCTAATATATTTCACTCTAAATATTACCGAAATCCAGCTCACAGATAAAATTACAAATCTGAGTGAAAAGAGCTAAAATTAGGGGAGGCTGTGACCATTAGGAAATTAAAATACAATTAAAGTTCTCAAAGAGAATGAAATACCCTGGGAGTTCAGCTAACCATAAGAAAGACTACAGGGGGGAGAACACAAACATTGTAAGTTAATGAATATGTACAGCTGCAAAATGCTAACCCTTAAAATTACCATGGATGCCCTATACCTGCTGTAAAATATTAATTCAGATTCTACAATGGAGAATGGTAGCAACACACAGATAATGGACCAGAACCTCAGCTAGTGTAAATCAGTGCAGATCCTTTGATTTCAATTCTCCTTCTGATTTCAGTGACACTTCTCTGATTTGTAGCAGCTGAGGATCTATCCACAAGACATTCAGAGATATTTTTATTTTATTTTTATTTTTCATGATAAGGGAGCAAAAGGAATGGATCCTTAGATAGGCTGCAGCATTTTGCTGATGGCTGGTGCATAGGGAACAGGGTGTAAGGCCTTCTTTCTTCCCACCTTCTCTGAAGAGTCTAGTGCTGACAGGCAGGTTAGATTCCAGTAGTTTTAGTGCATCCCTGAGCATGAAGTCTGTGATCCTGTCCAATCACTGCACAAGGGCACAAGTGGTGAAGATCCTTGCGATCTTCTCCTCCCTTTGCAAACTTGCACAGGGTTAGAATACTGCCAGCTGATGTCTCTCAAAAGGCAGATTTGGAAAGACTTTCTTCCAAGACATGAAAAACAATTTCTAAAAATCCAATCCAGCTTTGAAAAATATCCCTCTGTTTCACAAGATTTAGCCACGTAAGTTAATGGGGCAGATTCTCAGATGATGAAAACTGTCATAGCCCCATTGAAATTGATGGAGCTATGACACTTTGTACCAACTGAGGATCTGCCCCCAAGAGTTCCCTACACAGGCAGAATTACTCTATAAGTAATTTTGCTGGAGTAGAGACAGCAGAATTGGTCTCCAGGGGAGTTGAGTTGCTAACTACAACTGTCTATATGTTTGGGGTGTATGACCAGACACATGTTGTTTGGTTGCCTATTTACCTCCTATTAACAGAAAATTGAAATTACACATTTGTGTTAATGTAGTGTTGATCTTCCTCTTCTCTCCCCTTACGTCCTGGTTTTCTTTTCAGAGACACCTTAGGGCAAATTTTCCCCTCTGTAAGTATCACAATATCTTTGGGGGACCATGTTAGTATTAAATTAATGTATGTTTTATGTATCACTGTGGGCCAGGGATTGTATGCAACTCCAGGACAGAGGGTTATCACAGCTACTCCAGTAGCCTAAAAAAAACCAGTGTGGGGTGATTAAGGTGAATCACTCAGTTTGTAACACCTCCTGAAAGGCACCCTTCCCTTGGATGGTTTGCATATAATGGTTCAAACTAGGTTTTCCAGAGAACCACAGACAAAGAAATGACTTTTTGGCATAAAAAGGCTGCATATAAACTGACTCAGGGCCTTCTTTTTGATCCAACAAATGGACAGGAACTTCTGTCCAAGGGGGGCCCAATCCTTATGGAAGGGTTGGAAAGTCATTGGTCTACTAATGCCCCATAAGTCTGATGGGTGACTCCTACTATGGTTAGTGTGTGTTTTAAATCTGTTTATTGTTTTTATTATATTTTCTCTATAAGACTTTTACCTTAAGAATAAATGTACTTGCTTGGAAAGAGCTGTGTGGTAACTTGTAACTGCTGGCAATACACTGCTGGGTACCCTTGAAGAGAGGGAGCAATCCACAGGTGCTGACTGTTAGGCAGACTGCCTTGCTGAGTATAACACAATGTAAGGCAGGGAGCTGTGCAGACTTAAAATCCTTGGTCAGAAGCAAGTGGGACAAAAGTCCCTATCCAGACACAAATGATAGCTGGACACCTGAGACCTGACTGGGCATTCCTGAAGTAGACCGTGCAGGCAGGTATATTGGTGCAGTTACCCTTGAACAGTGACAGAAATAACCCTGCAATCCTATTGCAGTCAACAAAGTTGTCCGAGACTAATTAAGGGCCAAATTTGTTCTGCAGTTCCTGTATATAAAGTGCCTGACAACAATGTTGTTTAAACTGGTTTTATAGGATTTATAAGGGTTTATTAAATTGTGCCACCTACCCCCGTATCAAGATATATGCTAAGTATTTGGGTGTGGATTTTGGGGGGAGGGTTAAGGGATAGCTTTAAGGGAGTGGAGAGACCCTAATGGATAGGCAGACAGAAAGTCCTGGCCTATGCAGAGTTACCCAGAATAAACACTGCCTGCCTGCTATCTCTTTATATCCTGTATCAACATGAGAACAACGAACACCCTATTCCCTGCACCATTTCCCTGAATATGACTTGCATAAATCCCTATAATATCACTGAAGGTCATCGTCAAGTATCAGAGATGCTCACATTTTTTAGATTTGCCAGTAGAGATACCTAAGGAATATTTAACATCCAAACCCTTCAACAACAATTATCCTTATTAAATAAAATCTGTATCAGCTGTATCTTCAGTACAAAAGAAATTACAAGCACTGTGACACATCCGTAGCATAAATCCATAGAAGTACCTGATTTCTGCAAGAGAATATTAATCAATAAAAGTTTTAACTTTATCAACTGTGCTAATGAAAAGACATTTCCCATTACATATCATGCAAAGCTCGATGGGGTGAAGGAGAGCAAACCTTAATCCTCTAGATTTTAGCAGATGTATTACTTCTCCAAATTCACAATGATTTTGAAGTGCCTCAGAGCTTAAATCAAGGAACATACACTGCAAAGGGGATTTCCACAATAAAATTCACATCTTACTGACTTTGCATGTGCTAGTAATTTTGCTTGTCTTAGAATTTAAAACTGTTACATTTATGTGACAACAACCAGCATGTTCCTCTCAATAAAAAATGGAACCTATTCAACAGTTATACTGATTGCCACAAAAGCCTGAAAAGCAGAGGGCTATTTTAAGTATTGGCTGCAGAACTGTTGATACTTATTGCTAAGGCTGAGAGTCTGTCACAGAGGTCACGGAAGTCACGACTTCAAGTGACTTCTGCAGTGGCTGGTGCTGGCTCAGGGGCTGCCCAAGCCAGGCAGCCCCTGGGCCAGCAGCAGAAGTTTGAGTGTGTGGGAGGGGGCTCAGGGATAGGAGCAGGGGGCTGGGACCTGTGGGGGGGTGCTTACCTCGGGGTGGGGGGCTCCCCGGCTCCCACTGGCATGGCCTCCCTGCAGCTCCTAGGCAGTGGAGGGCCCGGGGGGGGAGGGGTCTCTGCACCGCGTGCTACCTGTGCCCACAGGCCCCGCCCCCACAGCTCCCATTGGCTGTGGTTCCCAGCCAACAGGAGCTGCGGCAGCAGGCACTTGTGGTGGGAGCGGTGGAGCCCCTGCCCTGGCCCTTACGCCACCTAGGAACTGCAGGGATACAGAGCCAGGTAGGAAGCCCCTGCCAGCCCTGCCAATTCCCCCTCCCTCAGGACCAGCAGGGTCCTGGACTACCTCCCCCTAGCACCCACAGCGCCCCCAAACCGGTCCCGCTCCCAGAGTACCCACGGCCCATGGCCCAAGTTTTAGTCATGGTGGGTATTTTTAGTAAAAGTCATGGACAGGTCACGGGCCCCTTAAGTTTTGTTTATGGCCTGTGACCTGTCCATGACTTTTACTAAAAATACCCATGACTAAAATGTAGCCTCACTTATTGCTTAAAAATCGTGTTACAATGCAAGCATAAGTACTTTTTGGATTGTGGCTGCCCAAGATGTTATGAACATTTGTATATACACAGCAGCTATATAAGGATTCCATTATTATCCTTAGATCATAAATTCAGAAATCTAAAGGCAAAACCCATACTCCTCAAGAACAGAATTTGACCCTCAGGGCTTAATCAAAATAGTACTTCAGCTGAAAATTTCAGCAGATTTCTTCTCACTATGATGACTGTTAAACTTCTGCCAAATTAGAAGCCTTCAGAACCATGACATTCACTCTGTGGATCTGACGTGAGGGAGCAGTTTGCAGATCCACATTTTAGAACCGTAGGATTGATGTTAAGCCATTAATCTTTTCAACATCAGATAATTGTAAGGCTTCCAAACACTGAATTATACAGTCCAGCAGAACTATACACTTGAGTGCTGTACACTGCAGTATTATGCAAAGGGGGCTGTAATATTTCACAGCATGTGGCATGCATGTCATTGGCATCAGAGGCATGTTACGCAAATGCTTTTTGACTGTGATGGATTACCTGGGTTGTGCCATGACACTGCTAGTTTGTAGCATGCCACAATCTATGTGTCACTTCATGTCTGAAAAGGCACATGTGCAATATGAATTTCATTTCACTGATATGCATGACTACACTGCAAAATTTTGCAATTTCATCTCAAATCTAATGTGTTTTCTCACATATGTCACTGTAAAACAATTAAAAGATATTGTACCCATTCTTTTCAGAGAGCAGCTAAATGATGCAAATAAGCATATCAGCACACATGAAAGCCAAGGGAAATGAAATCAGCAAACTAGATCAGACACAGTGGTTACCATTGGAGGTCATGCATTGCCCAAGTTCCAGACATATTATTATAATTATTTATTTTTGTGTTACTATAATGCTTAGAGGCACAAACACATTGCACCAGTCACTGTACAAACATAAAGTGAGAGTCAATCGCTGCCCCTAAGCACTTTCAATCTAAATAAACACAACAGAAGTTGAGAGAGGAAAGAAGTACAGAGAGGTGAAATAACTTGTTCAGAGACACAAGGTAGGTCAGAGGCAGAAATAGTATTCATGTATCCCAATCCATTCCTCCAGCCACTCAAACACATTGCCTCCCCACATAGTCACTGTACTTTATTACTTCAAAGAACAGCCAAAAACTATTTTAATTCTAATATCATGGAATGGTATCTGGTGGACACTGGTAACTTTTTAATGACATCCATGTATCAGATGACAATAGAGAGGTACCAACGACAAACATGTTACTTAAAAACTTTGCTAAGTAGCAGGAATGGAATGATTGACGCTTATTAATAACAAAAATGCCTTTTCATCTAGTCATTCATCACTCAAACCAGCCTAATAAATAGGTGGACATATTAGAGTATACAGGAAAACCCAGAATCATACTACTTACTTTAATCATAGAGTCTAAAATATTTGAACCAGTGGGCAGTTCCTCTAATGATGTTTAAATGTCACATGGCACTTTGCAAAGTCAACATAAGTCATTGCTCCAATTTCCTTTCTTGGAAAAAATCTAAACAGCATTAGGATGGTGCCACATTAGTTGTCATGTAGACACTCTCAGTTTGGTCATGTTTAATAGTGCTTTTTTCTTTTCTCTGGACATTTTGAAGCACTGGTCCAAAGGAAATTGGCACTTTTAATATATAATATGAACAACACTGGAGCACAATTATTTCTGACACTGTATATCTTCAGTGTACAACAGAAGGTTCTGCTTTTCCTGAGTCCTAAGTGAAAAAGATTATTCAATAAAGGAGAAAATATTTCTCTTTCATTTTCCCTGAGGTTGGTTGAGCCATCTCTGGATAAGACTGGAGCTTCTGCAGAGAAGCAAGCTCATGATGTGAGAAACCGTGTTCTTTACAATAATTTATTATTAGCCACCCTCTACAAAAGAAGAGTGTGGAAGAGATAGTATTGAAAATCACAATCCAAGCCCCCTATTTCACTGCTGATATTTGTTCACTGATGTTAGTGGGAGTTCCACAGGCAGGATGAGGAAACAATTTGGCCATCAATATTTGCAAAGATAAACAACTTTCTCTTTGGTTCACAGGCAGGCTGGGTGGTGGGGAAAGAGGAATGGTGCAGAGGCAGCCTGGGAGGGAAGAAGTGATGTACAGGCTGGGTATGGATGATGCAGAAACAGAGACATGATGCAGCCACCAAAGGGGGGGAGGAGGACAAATAGGCTTCAGACAGGAGGTCTGGACAATATCAGGGTGCAGGGGCTAAGTGGACCATTTCACAGATTCCACCCAGTGAAGAAACAGCATCCAGGCTGCAGTTGCAAGTAAGGCAGGGAGTAGACCCAACCCCTAGTGGTGGGAGCAGAGGGGAGGCAACAGAAGATAGGAAGATTCTCCACCCACTCAAGAGATGTTCTTAACAAGTGGCACACCTAAGTAAGACTCAGTGGGTCTAAGCAGGCTTGGGGCACTAGGCGTTGGGAGTCTCAACATGTCAGTGAACAGCACAGCCTCCTCACTCTTTACATTGCCTGGCAAAGGTGCGGGGAACAGTTGGCACAGCAGCTATGCCTCTTTCTAGAGGCACCACCTAGCCTCACTTCTGCAACTTTCTACATGCTGTGTGAAAGCCTTGGGACACAGACAAAGTTTCAGTTTAAAGACAAAGAAATACCAGCAAATTATAGAATCTATGATCTTTCCTAACCATGTGCAATGACATCTGTTGTCCAAGCCAGTAGCAAAGTGATTGGTACTTAAAATCTTGGTATATATTATGCCATGTTATGCAAGTATTTTCTACACAAAGTAAAATTTACCGGTAACACATATTTAATGCAGTTCATTAACCTGGAAAGAAACTCACTTACACGACTTTACTTAGAGATGCTGTTTAAACTGTGAGAGATTTCCATTCTCTCCAGATTTTCCCTCGCATGCCTGACACTAACCTGCTTATCTCACCTCATCAGCAAGCACTTAAAGGATGAGACTAAGAAGCATTATGTTCAGTGCTACACTGATTGGCTGGAAGACAGCAAATTCTTGTCAATCCCTTTGCTTCATTTACTTTGGTTCTAGATGTTACAGCTCAGTTTTCTCTTGAGGTTTATAGAAGCAATAGGAAAAGAGAAAATGATCTCAGTTTGTCAATGAAAGTGAAGATTATTTCAACTCTCCCTTTGCTCATTCTTGCCATTTCTCTCCAGTTTTCTTCCTGTTTTTCTTCTTTTTTTTCTGTCTCTTGCCCAGAACTCAATATTAATATTGTCAACACATACCATGTTGTGATCATGCTAAAGTCTCATTTGAACTATTGGAAGGCTCCTCCACAGTGTAATGAGAAGTCTCAATCCTTCCCAGTAAAAAAGTATAGAAACCATGGCTCTGTGTCTGTTGTTTTCCCATGCACAAAGAGGGCCCATAAATGAAATAAATTATTTTAGATTAAGAGAAAAAAGAACAAAAGTAAAGTCTCCATGAAATGGCAACATGTGTACATCTCCCCTGTAGCATGCTGCATATATGAGCTCACAAAATGCTATCTACAGACAGCAGGTTCCTACCAATTTAAAAGCACAGTATGCAGGAAACAAGACCATACTGTATATAACATCCGATGAAGTGAGCTGGAGCTCACGAAAGCTTATGCTCAAATAAATTTGTTAGTCTCTAAGGTGCCACAAGTCCTCCTCTTCTTTTTTTGTATATAACAGTTTCCTTATATAAAAAGTACTATACAACTTTGTACAGCAATAGACAAAGCACTGCAATAACAGTACTGCACATTGTACTGTGTTGGTCTGGACCAGTGGTTCTCAAACTAGGGCCGCCGCTTGTTCAGGGAAAGCCCCTAGCGGGCCGGGCCGGTTTGTTTACCTGCCGCGTCCGCAGGTTCAGCCGATCGTGGCTCCCACTGGCCGCTGTTCGTCACTGCAGGCCAATGAGGGCTGCGGGAAGAGGCACGGGCAGAGGGATGTGCTGGCCGCCCTTCCTGCAGCCCCATTGGCCTGGAGTGGCGAACCGCGGCCAGTGGGAGCCACAATCGGCTGAACCTGCGGACGCGGCAGGTAAACAGACTGGCCCGGCCTGCCAGGGCTTTCCCTGAACAATCGGTGGTCCTAGTTTGAGAACCACTGGTCTCAAATAATAACTGCTGCTGAATAACGGCAGTGATTTTATACATTTTCTGTTGTAGGGATATAGGCCTCAGTGCTTCCTTCCCTATGCGAGACAGAAGGGATCAAATAAATGCAAAATGGGACAGAAAGACCCTGTATCTCACAGAATGGGCCTTATCTCTTCTGTCACACACCCCTGCCATCCCCAACACAGGAACCCTAGAAGGCCCCTCAATGGAAATACTGCTTAGGTTACATCTATACTACGAGTTAGGCGTGTAAGTCTTCTGCTCACATACACATACTCATGAGTAGCAGTAGCAGAGGCATGGCTGAGTCGTGCCAAATCCAAAGCTGCCTGAAACCAGCAGGTATGTACTTGGCACAGCTCAGCCATGTTCCTGCCGCTGCTACCCATGCTATACTCCTATATATACTCTAGCTAGCGCAAGTATCTGTACACGAGCAGGGGAATCACACCCCTAGCTCATAGTATAAACATAGCCATAGTTGGAGTTCAGTATTACCAACACCATGTGATCCAAAACCATGAGTTGGGCCCCCCAATCATGAGATTTAAAACTGTTGTTGTTGTTGTTCTTTTCATTAGTTGTGTGGGTTGTTTTTGTTTGCTTGCTTTTTGTTCTGCTTTCAGGGGTCACATTTTCAAACTTTGCGCTGTAACCAAGGGGACTAGAAACTTTTTAAAATGAATGCTGAGATATAATTTCTTGAGTCTAAGAGCCAGGGCTTTAGAAAACCCTAACTAGGGCAAGAATTAAGATAAAATACTGAGAGTTGGCCACAATGACTGCTGATTGGGAAGATGTCAGGGCGCAGGTGCACCGGCAAGACTCAGCATATTAGGCCATCCATATGGGACATAACTAGAACTAGTCAAAAACCAGAATTTCCCTCCTGAAAGAAATGTCATGATTTTGAAAATTGATTTCATCCTGCATTGGGATGAAACAAAATCTCAGATTTTTTTTTCCGAAATGACATAATCTGGAAAGATTTCAATTCAACATTATTGAAACATTTTATTTAGATAAGATTGAAATATTTTGTTTCCATTTTATCCTTTTCATTTTGTTATATATTATATTACCATAAAAGTCAAAGCAATAAAGTCAAAACGAAACATTCAGACCTTATCAAAACACTTTGATCATTACAACAAAACTATTTGATAATTTCCTGCAAAGTCTTTGGTGAAATAGATATGTTCCTGTTGAAAAACTGTTCCACAGAAAAAAATTTACTGGCTCTAGAAATAACATTAATAGAATCACCATTAAAATACCCTACTTATATAGCCCCCATCACAGTATTATCTGAGCACCTCACAGTCTTTAATATATTTATCTTCACAACATCCTCATGAGATAGGAAAGTACTATTACACCAATTTTACAGATGGGAAACTGAGGCAGAGAGGCTAAGTGACTTGCCAAAGGCTACACAGGAAGTCTGTGGCACAGCAGGGTATTAAATCCAGGTCTCTGAAGTCCTTGATTAATGTCCTAACCACTGGACCACTCGGTATCACCTATCCTACCTCTGAAAGGGTGGTAATTAACAAAAGAATGGCAATAAATTGAGGCTGCCAGATGTTGGTGAGGAATGGAGAGAAAAGCATGTTGGAAAGGCCAATTCTAGGCCACTTAGTTGCCATTTTGTATGAAATACTAAAATAGTCACTGGGCCAGAGAAAAAGCAAGAATGACTCCACAGCTCAGGTGTTAGGGCCCCCCGCCTGGAACGTGGGACACTCATATGCAAGTCCCTACTCCAGTGAGTATTTGTACAAACTGAAATGGCTTTGGCAGGTGAGACTGAGAGAAACCAATCTCAGACTACCCCATATCACCAATGATTAAGGCGTTCAGGTGCTCCATACCAGGCAGAGTAGGGATTTGAAACTGGGTCTCCCACATCCAGCATGAGTGGAGTGCTCTAAACACTGGCCTATAGGTTATTGAGGGCAACCACCACCACAATTTGTGAAATAGGGCATAGACACATAACCCAGGACAGGTCCATGGCTGAGTGGGTTGCCTCCCTCCAGCTCATAGTGAGGCACGTAAGTCCCTTGTGGGGACTTCAGCCACACCCCACCCAGCATCCCCCATTGACTAGCTCAGGCAGCTCCCTGCTTGGCATGCTGGCTTTTGTGAACCCCAAATACAGACTCGTGGATGGACAGCTGGGATTAGAATTCCTAGCTCCTTATTCAGTACACTAGGAGGCAGTGCTGACTAGTGGGGGCATGGAGGTTAAAGTAGGGGGAATGCAATGGAATGCATCTCTTCCAATAAAACAGAAATTGTGCTCTCCCATCTTTGTTAGGCTTAAGAAAAGCTCTCCATCCCTTCACTAGTGCTCTGCCTGCGTGACATAACTGCTTACGGTCACCTGGCAGGAAGCAAGAGAAATCCTGGCCTGGGGGGTAAACAGGGAGGGAAAACACCAGCAGGTTTCTTTCCAGTCTTTTCAGGGGAGTAGAGCAGAGCTGGATTTGTATGTCACTGTAACACTATTCTCTGAGGTGGAGGGAGTGAATGGACACGCCTGCTGCCCTTCACACTCCATAAAAGGAGAGAGGAAGGGGACCAGTGGGCCCCTCTGCTCCTTAAGAGGGGGAAAGTAGGATGTTTTCTCTCTCTCTCTCTCTCATTGAGAAGAAGTTGTCAGGCTTTGACTTATGAGAAAAGAGAATGTGCGCTGGCCAGTGGGTCTATCCCACCCACTCTCCAACCTGTCCACACATACACCTCACTCTCTGTAAGGGAACACGAGGAGAGGGAAACTTGTTTGACTGGCCATGGGCCTGCTTGGGAACCTTGATTCCTTTCAGATAAATTCTCTTGTCTCCTTTCTCTTCCCCATGCTCCAATCTACTCCCACAAATAATGCAATAACATAGCTGCATGCAACAGCAAAACCAATCATCACAATGACCATCCAAACTGGTGAGCTCTCCCTCTTGCTTTGATCTAATGTTACCACTGGACTGACAGGATGGAATTTTACACACCCTTTGCAAACATCTCAAGAAGGGTCACAATAACTGCAGTAGAAAACATGGCTCACCAGCCCAGTAAAATGCATTATTACCATATCATCGTATTATAACAGCTTTAATCATATGTTATCATTAAAATTACATGTATTATCTTGGAATTATTTAAGATAAAAGAGGGGCCTCTAACATCTAGGGGTTCGTCTTCACTGCTGAGCCCTTATCCGAGTGTTGCTCCTAACTCCTCTTCTATCCACACACAAAAACCTCTCACCCAAGTTAGTGATGCTTTCAGCCCAGGCTAGCTGTTACAGCCAGGGATATGGGCTAAAGCCCAGGTGCTGCTTTCATTCAGGCTGGTAACTCCCCTAATTAACAGAGATGACATAAGTTAAATCACTTGAGTGCTTATAGTCCTCCAGTGCCTTCCCACAATTCCTCCCATGTGCCGAGAAGGACAGAAAAGTTCTCCCCCAATTCACTAGAAAAGAATCATAGAGTGGCTCAGCTTCCTGCAGGAGCAGCACAAAGAATGTGATATGCTCCCAGAAGTCCTAGTAACACATACACATGGGGGAGTGCTGGACCAGTGTGGACACAGTGATTCAGGTATGGCTTTGCAGTATTGCTACTCACACCAGGCTAGGCTGAGCTAAACTGGATGCCCATCACCCAGGCCATCTTAGCAGTAGGGACACACCCTAAGGTAGATATTGGTATTTTTTATGGAAATATTATGACTGCACTAGTTCTCAAATACCAAAGCAGAAGATTGTCCCTGATGCTCAGATGTAATTTTCTATCAAATCTATAAAGGCAAAAGCTAGAGGCTACCAGCCCTGATCTTAAGGGTTTGGGCAAATTAAGCTATGCGGAGCTCATTTTCTTAAGAAATAGACTGAAAAGGGGCATGAGAAAGAGTAACACTGAAGAACAGGTGTAAAGTAGATAATGTAAGGTTTTTACAGTAAAGGCAGTTCATGCTGGCAATGCCATGCATACTTTCCAGCACATTCTTTGAACTTCTCAGTGCATCTCCTCCTGAATGCAAATAATGTATGCAAGCAAGAAACCTATTAAGGCCTATTGTAAAAAATCATCAGTCATTTTAGAAATTGTACTAAAGCAAAATCTGTTTTAGCTGATTTCCAGTGTAGAAACATCCTAATATAATATAGAATATGACAACTAGATGGAATTCTATCTTCCAGCACCTGGGCAGGAGAAAGCGAGGTGGGACATTTAATGTTAATACAAAGAATTAATGTTAATACCGTAACAATGGGTACTCATGAAAAACATTTGCATTATCTGTCAGCCCATTCCTCTCAATAAACTCCTCAAATACCAGTCAGGCAAGCACCAGCTTGCAAAAAAATTGAATGACACTTGTGCTGTGTTTCTGGCTGATAGCACAATGTCCAGGTTTTAAGACAATGACAGATTCCACCACATTCTGCTGAGAAATAATTATACACCATTGAAACCAGGATGGAGTAGTGTTCCAGACCTTTCCAGTACCTTTCAGACCATGCACATATCAATTTTAATTGTGCATACCTTTTGCCAGTAACTCAGAAACTAATTACATGACTGGGCATGGTGTAATCTCCCCTTTAGTATGTGTCTCTCACTATGGTTTCAAAATCAAACAATTAACATGTTGAATTTGAAGTGAATTATCTTCAAATAATCTCCAATTATCTAGCTATTTTTTTCTAGTTTAGTTGGGTGAAGTATATAAAATTTAAAGAGCTCTAAAATATTTTTAAAGGAGCACTAAAGAGAAGTGTGCTTTTATGTTAAAGTCATTCCTGTGAACACCTGTGAACTGTTGAGTTTAATTGGGCTACAGCTGCTGCTGATTTTGAGAGTGCTGACTGATTATCTGTCTTTGCATTGTGTTGAGTTGTTGTCTTCTTTCTTCCTTTCCAGATTCTTTTTTTTTTTTTTACAGACTGTAAAGGACCATGCATCTGGGAAATCAGTGATCTAAAAGTCTGCAAGCTCTCATGCTTCTCAAATGAAAATATTTAGAGGCAGGCAGATGCACACATGAGGCCATATCTTGTTCACCTCATTCACATAAGTGGTCACGATAACTTTAGAAGGACTACTTGTGTCACCAAGGTGAGCATGGATGTGGCCAATGGGGTGGGTTTATTGATCACCCAGAGAATGAAGATGTGGATCTGGAGAGTCAAATTCACTCAAGAAAAAACATTCAGAAGAAAGAACATTTCATAGATGGAGTATTGAGAACCAAATTCTGCCCTGAGATGCATGTGTGAAGTTCCCAGTCACTCCAGTGGAGTCCCACACATATGGAAGGGCAGTAGGTGTCCCTAAAGTGGTGATTCCAGCAAGAACAGGAGGGGCTACAGAGCCAAATCTTGTCCTAAGATATGATAAAATAAGTCTGCAGCTCTGCATTAAAATCAATAGGAGTTGTGTATGTACACCTATCCCAAGATAGAATTTGGCCCTCATGCCCTGACCCAGTCTCCACTGAAGTCAATGGCAAGGGTCACATTAACTTCAGTGGGTGCTGGATCAGGCGCTTAGAGCATATGTTATGAGGCAAAGTAATACTGGAATCAGAAACCTCACAATGAATTCAGAAGGAGAAAAAAAGGAAGGAATAATACCATAAGAAATAGTGGAAAATAGGTAGCAGAAACTGTAAAGCAGTTTCTCAGTTATAGAAGAGGCTTAGGCAAATAAAAGAAGCTTAAAGTTTTTATCACAAAGTTACTATGAAAAACACCCTGACCAGTAAGGGGAACAGAGTACAGTGCACAGGAAAAAACAAGTGAGTTTTAATGGTACTCAGGCTCTTAAATCACGTAGTTGCTTTTGAAAATTTTACCCAATGACCAAAGCACATTAGATGGGAAGTACAGACCGATTCACGTAACTTTTGTATAGGTATAGAGAGATACCCTTAACATAGTATAGTGAGTGCTACACTCGCTACACTTGACACAAAGTGCTTCGGTGACCCTAAGGCTTCCAGCAGCCTGTGTCCCCTCTCAGGGTTGGGGAGCGACACTTTACCCAGGCAGGCTGGGCAGGAAGGCAGGGGCAGAGTGCAGTGTGGTTTCAGCAGGTGAGGCACTGAGGCCAGCAGCTGCAGCAGGGATGGCTCCACAGGGCCTGATGGTGTGCACCATGTGAAAGATTTATGGGAGCACCCCTGCAGCTACTGTCGCCAGGTTGGATAGAACATGGACAGAAAATGTATCATTCTTATGTAGCATTGAACCTCTTTCATACCAACTGGAGCTGGCATGTCTCTCTGATTATCTTGATCTCAGTGAGATCTTCTTTCCTGTGAGCGGATATCCAATGTATGGCACATCACATTTTTTCTGGATTGAGCTTTAAATTCTTGTTTCTGCACCACTATGGAAAAGCTTGTAGTTTTCAGTCAGGGTCTCATTTAGCTTCTGCATTATTTCTCCCTTCACCTACAAAGAGGATATCATTTGCAATTCTTTTCACCCCAGGCAGTCCTTCCAGTGCTTGAGTGAGTCTACTCTGGAACATCTCTGGAGCTGAGCTTATGCCCATCGGCATGCACAGCCATCAGTAGTAACCAAATGGTGTTGCAAAGGTGATCAGCATGCAGGACTCTTTATCCATTCTCACATGCCAAAACCCATTCCTCATATCACAGACTGTAAAGACTCAGGCTTTAAAAAGTTCTGTCAATATGTCATCAATTGTGAGCAGTGGATAGTGACTTCTTTTCAATGCCTGGTTCAGATGCATAATTTGCCTGATATGTTCCCTTCCACCAGCATGCTACTTACCTAGGCTATATTGGCCTCTACAGGTGCTATGAAACCCCTGCTCTGCAGACCTTTGAGATCCTTGTATACTATATTACATATTCCCGCTGGAATTTTCTTTCCTGGTAAACACACAGGTTGCACTGCAGGGTCTATTCCAGTCACAGCTTTCCTTCAAAGTTCCCATCGCCTTTGAAAACATTTCTATATGCTTTTAAAATTATCTCCATTGTCCATCGAACACCCCTTTTTGCTTCTTGTATGTTCTGCTATCAAATTCTGATTAGATCCATGGCTCATATGGTTGTAATCCCCAACAGGGATCTGTGATGCTTACCATCTACCACAACAAACGTCAGTTGATATTATCAGTTTCTGGGTTAGTTACTATGAGGTCACATTTCCCTGTGGGCTGCATGGTGCTCACACTGTATATTAGGACAGCACCAAGGGGCAATACTAATCTCTGTGCATGCAGCAATGTTGCATACTTTTTGTAATGGGTCCAGTTCACCCTGAGGAATCATGTCAGAGGAGTCCCCTCTGCCCAGCTGAAATCACACAGGGCATTTCCTTATCAACATTGCTGTATGCACAGAAATTGGTCCCTTGTGCTGTCCTAATAACCTGAACCCAATATGTTCTTAGACTCAAGGAGAGAGTTATGATGTCATCACTGCTATCTCATGTGTCATCCTCCTCTTGTACAAATCTGAGTGAATCCTTGAGATCTTCCTCTACTTTTGCACATGCTGCTAAAATGGTTCAACTTTCAAGTGCAGGGCACTTCTACTTTACCCACTCCTGCTGGCTCCTACGGTAAGTGCATCTCACTATTTTATAGAAGTTTGGCCATCTGCTCTCCTTTGCTGTTGTCTCACTGCAAGTACTTCTGGGATGCCGTGTAGACATACTCTTGGACTCTGTCTGCTTAAACATTCTGTTCACTTTTCTTGTCTAAGCCTCTGAGCTTTCTGTCTGGTAAACTGCTACTCCAAAGCTGTTCAACCAGAATTGCATAGTCACAATATTGCTCTCCAACACGAAGAAATTGAGAAAGGTTAAAATATACCTTCAGACAAAGAAAAGTGCTTTAACCCACACAATCCCCTTAATGACTGTATGGATGTGGTTAATGCATGGATTTTCTTCAAGGAAAATTTCATATTAAGTCCTTGTATCTCGACAGTTTGTAATGTCCTGACATATATCTAATTTGTCATAACATATTTTCCATGTGCAAAAGAAACAGCCAAGAAATTAGAAGTTCTGCAAATTGAAATCTCTAAGGCCAGATGGAATCCATTTCCAAATTTTGAAATAAGATTATGCAGACTGAAACATATTCTTATGACACAAAAGATGAAGCTGTATCTTGGAGAAGAGTTAGTACAATGTTGTATTTATTTTTGGGAAGGGAACAGAAGGAAATTACCAAGGATTTACGTTTTTATTGATTTCTGCAGTGGGAAGATAGTGAAATCACTAATTAGTCATTAGCAGGGTACAATTTGTAATACTACTGCCCCTGAGATAAAATACAATACAGTTGTTTTGTACTACAGTAATGCTTAGGGTCTCTAACTCAAGGATCAGGGCCCCATTTTGCTAGACACTGTACAAACATGTAGTAAAAAGACAGTTCCTGTCCCAAAATCTTAGTCTAGATTTATGACAAAACATAACAAGTGGATGGAACAGACCAATGAGCGGGGAAGGCCGGGGTCAAGAGTGGCAAGGATGTGTATTGCAGTTCCATGCTGGTAGTTGGGCTGAAACCAAGTGCTAATACTAATACCACCGGAGGCTGCACTATAGAGCTGCAGTCCTCCAGACGGGAAGGCAGGCTGGTTGGTGTCCAAGGTCCTAAGGTTTCCTTTTATCTAAACAGTTTCTATGTTCCAATGTACATGGTTCCTAAGTGAGTGTAATCAGAATGCTGACTAATTGCTACCTTTCACAATAGATGCAACATCCACTCAAACCCAACAGTTGATGTAAAAACACCTCAGCTGATTTATGCACATGAAGGAAATATTAGATTTATTTTTTTCCTGTTATTCAATTGTGAGTCCTCTTGCAATCTGGGTTACCATCAACCAAATAGTGTCTGCTGGGGACATATTTTTAGAACTGCTAGTGGAAAAATAACATTGCTGGCTAAAAAATTTGAAACAAAGAACAAGGCATTTTGACAAATTTGACAAACCGTATAACACAAAGCTGCAGAGTAGAAAACAATGCAGAACTGAAAGAATAATAATAACATTGCTAATGTCAGGGAACAGGTTGTATTTTTTTCAATATAATATACTAGTATCTTTTTTATTGCACTTTAGTGATGCTAAGAAAGGCATCAATTCTTATCTTCACTGTAAAGCTCAGAAGGAAATTGTGAAAACTGCTGTATCCTTTCCAAGTAAATGTGCTATTTCTGTAATACTGTGAGAATGAGCAAACTCCTTCAACTAGTAAATAGGCTGTAAAATAAAGAGAGCAGTTGTTCTTCCGGCTGGACTGTATTTATTTAATTTGTTTGTATGTTTTTAGTTTGAGATTGGCCCTCAAATCATGAGGGTTGGTTTTTTTTAAAGATTATATTGTTTTTTTCTGTTCCTTTATTGTTGAACAATCTTGCCTACCCACAGCAAATGTGGCATTAACATTGTTGCTAACTCTACCAAATGTGTGGAGTAGGATGATTCTGGTCCCTATACCAAGAGCTATCACTTGGTGCTTGATCAAGGACATTGGAGCCTTTCCAAAAGTGTGTGTGTGGGGGGGAGAAATCCGGGGGAAACCTCTCCTGCCCCTCCTCTTTCCCCCAAGTGCCAAGCCAGGCCAGCATGGTGTCCGGACGGGGAGCCCAGGTAATAGTGGGAGCTGTGCTGACCCTCCACCCGCCTGGCGGGGGGGAGCACCGAGAACCGCCCCCAGCCCATATCCCCGCCCCCTCAACCCCCTGCCAAGGGCAAGTGGAACTTCCCACAGCTGCCCGCGCAGCTCTTACCATGGCCGGGCTGTGGCTCCGAGGCCCCACCTCTGGCCAGAACCGAGTCAGGGAGAGCCACACAGGCAGCTGTGGTGAGCTGGCACGGAGTCACCGACCCTCCACCTCCAACTGCCCTGGGCGGGGAGCCTGGGGGCAGGGACATGGGCTGGAGGCTGCTCTCAGCCCCCTCCCCCCTGCACCACAGGCAGGTGGAGGGTCTGCGCGGCTCCCACAGCTGTCCAGGCTCCCCAGCTGGGCTCTATGCTGGCCTGGCCAGGGGGTGGGGCCTCAGGGGGAACAGGAGGGGAAGGGGGCGGGGGCCGCCCATCCACTTTCAAAAAGTGGGAGGGCTGTAGTGTTCCTGGTCCCCCCAGTTCCCATACCACTGTGCTCGATAGTGCAGTGCTTGAAGCTTCTCCACAAACCCCAAAGTTTTAATTAATTCTGTGCCCCCCCAACACTGTATCTGCATGTCCCCCCAGCCTATCAATTAATTATGCAACTCCAGCTCCTTATCTGTCCCTCTCCCCTCAGCATGTCTCAGCCTCTCCTGCAGCTTTGAGGGCTCTTCCCCCACTCCCTTTGCCCAACGGACAAAGTAGAGAAAAGCAGAGAACCAACTGATCCATCCCTGAGCTGCAGGGCTCTTTCCACCCCTCCTGTGAGAATAGTGTCAGCTGCTGTCTCTCCTCCTTCCCCTATCCAAAACTGTCTCTTGGCTCCTGTGGGAAAGAGGGGGAGGGAGCTTAAACTTCCCAGTAGGTAATAAGTGATGAAGGCCCTGGAAAGGGCAGGAAATCATGTGAGGGCTGGAATGTCTCCTGTCTTTGCCTGACCGGCCTCAGCAGCGGCCAAAATCGGGTTACTCACAATGATATTTTGATATTTGCCAACACATTTTCCAACAGAAAATCCTGTGTCTGCAAACTTGAAAATTTCCTCGGGAAATTTCAATTTTGAAAAAATAGAATGTGACGCTATCCTTTTTTTAAGCTCTCATTTTTTGGTGGGACATTGCTTCTTAAGCTTATTGCTTATTGCTTCTTAACACTTCATCTCTTTTGTCAGATACTTAATAGGATAAATGGACAAATATAATGTCTCCTGTCTATGCAGATCCCTCTGTTCTTGCTCAGATTCAGAAATAGCCACTGTTTTTCCAGGTACACACACGTACTTCTAATGTCACAGAACTTTCCCCACTGGGAAAATCTAAACTAAATCTTTTGTTTCAGATCAGGTCATGTGAACGGAAACATTTTGATTTGACAAACTGAACTGAAATGTTCTGTTTCAGGTGATTTCAACATTATTCTGCGTCTGCTTGAACTACTGTGGTGCTTCATAGGAGATGCACTTCAGGTGACTCATGCCCCCATTTTCTTCTGTGAGCTGGGCTCCCTGGCTGGACTACATCTCACATAATGAACCGCCATGTATCAGGTGGGTCACATGACCATGGTGCATAATGGGTGACACAGTCTAGCCAGATAGCCTACCAGTTGGAGGAGAATCAGGACATAAGGCAGCTGAATTATAACTCCTATGATGGACGGGTGCAGCTCAGTAGGACATAGATTAATGTTAAAAGGACCTGAAATGAAACTTTTCAAGTTGGAAATGTCCAAGTTTCATTTTGATTGAAAATGTGGAAATGAAACATTTTGACATTTCTGAACTGAAATTTGTTGGAACTTTTCTTTCATCTCAATCCAGGACAAAAACAAATTTTGAAATATCAGAATTTCCCCACAGGCTGGAAATTCCTATTGTTAATCTGTGTATGTGTGCGCATGTAATTCCAAAGTAAAGTTCTGTCAATTAATCAAATGGGTAAGAGGGAAATTCAGCAAGTCCAGACCTCCCTTAATAGACACACTGGATATGTCTATGCAGCACATGGAAGTGAGTCTCCCAGCCCAGATAAACAGACTCAGGCGAGTGGAGCTCACACTAGCACTCTAAAAATACCAATGTAGATAGTGCTTTGAAGATGCTGCCTAAGCTATTTTTAGAGTGCTATCGTGAGCCCAGCAAGCCAGAGTCTGTAGTCTCAGTCTGGAGGCTTGCTCCTGTGGGCTGTGTACACACACCAACTCTTGCTGCACGCATGGTAGCAGTGAGTGGGGAGAAGCCCCCACTGTTCCTGAAGGAAAGTGAGGCCAAACTTGCTGAGAGGCCCAAAGTACCCGAACCGTACAACTTCACAGAGTTAGCAGTCTCCTTTTCTGTGACTTTAATGTTTCAGCTCATTTCTTGTGACAGAAGGGTGTGCTGAGAGCCTTTAATGTGAGAGGAGGGGTTGCCATCTTGACAACAAGTGGGTGGGATTGCAAAATGTTGATTGATCTTTGGTATAAGAGAGAAATTTTGTATTTTTATCCTTTATAAAAGAGTTAATGAGCAAATAAGTACTTGCTGTGGCAATAGATTCTGCTAAAAACAATAAGAATTAGGCAAAGAAAACACATTTTGTTAATGGGCAGCTGGGAATAGTTTCCTTTAAGAAGAAACTCACAAGATAAGCCCAACATTAACGTTCCCCTTGCGTTCCCCCACCAATGTAAAGTGAGTGGGTGCAAAACTCTGCCATTCTGATTTAGTAGTGTGGTCTCCTGTGACTATCCACTTACATGATCCCCATCACTATAGTATCTGAATACATCACAAACAATTAATTTATCCTCACAAAAGGTTTAGTGAGATAAGGAAGTATCCCTATTTTACAATTGGGGAACAGAGGCAGAGAGAGACTAAGCAATTGGCCGAAGGTCACAGAGAAAATTGTAGCAAAAGCCAGAAATTGAAGCCGGATTCCCAAGTACTAGTGTAGTACCTTAATCACAAGGAAATCCTTCTTCCCTAACTTTGCTCACATATTTTTATTGCTTTCCCTCACCTCCTTAATACAGTACGTCTTGCCTTTTTAGATCATAAACTACTCAGGACAGGGACTTTGTCTTCTTATATACTGGTAAAACATCACACAATGGAGCCCCAATCCTCAGTGAGACACTTGGGAGCCACCATAATAAAAATAATAAATAATAAGACTCTCTGTATGCCCATTGACATCAATGAAAATTCCAATTACAAAATATGCCACAGGGAATGCAACAGAGATCTACAATACATGAAAAAGAGGACTTTGTCTTAAATTCTTGTGATCAATTATTTTAACTGTTGTCTTTGCTGTTATATCCTGAGAAGATTATTTTGAATGGGGCTAGTTGAGTAGATGTCTTCTCTATAAAAATGTTAATAATCAGGAAGCAACAGAAACCTTAGCAATAAAGAAAGGGACAAATGCCGTGTATAAATACATTGCTTTAATGGTGAACTGACATACTAGGTATAGTGACTGGAAATAATTATGGGCTGAGATGCTTGTGAATAGACGGTGACCTCATTAACCATTGTGATGGAGATAATTGGTAGCTCCCTGCAGTAAGTCATTATAAAAGTGCATCAAATAACAAGCAATGACAACTAGCTAGTAGTGACTGAAGGCTGGCAGATGGTCAATAAATTCAGAACTGGCACATTTTTGTCACTAAAAGGTAGGTTTGAATGTTTTTTTGGGTACTTACAGTGTTTTTCCTGTTCTAATCTGGGTCATAAAAGTTAACGTCTACATTTAAGTGCTTTAAATGTAAAGGGGAGATAAAAAACAAATTCTTCAGAGAGTAATCAAACTGTGATGTTCCCAAATACCTAATACCACTGACACTTACCACTTCACTCCAGTTGGGAATGCTGCATCATTTCTAGTCTTCCACCACACCATGCTGTGCTACACCACAAAGCATTGTATGCTAATGTGATGAGACATCACACAGTTTGATATGATGTGGAACAACACAGTGGTGAAAACTTATGGACCAACCTAATTACTTTCAGATAAGAATTATTAATTCAGCTGGCAGAACTCTGATCTAAATGCACAAGATCTGGGGATAAATAAATAGATTAGATAGATTTACTGAAAACAATTTGCAAGAATAGATATTCCATTGTGCCTGCCTCTGCACACAGCTCTATTTAAAGTGCTTCTCCCTATAGAGGAGCACATACGTGTATTAATCTCCCTCTTGCACTTTGCAAAACTGCATTCTTTTCTTAATATTTGCGTGTTTTCCTGATTTTGCCCCTTATAATTAATTAAAACTTTTTGGAGGGATTGTTTTTTGGTGGGGTTTTTTTTAAAGAGGCTGAATTGGCAAACATTGTGTTAATGAAATCAGTCTCTTTGGAAATAAATATTATTGAAGGGATCATCACAAAACTGGTGATTAGAAATAGATGGGTAGATCCTCAGTTGGTGTAAACCAGTATTTAATTGTGGAGCTATGCCATCTTACACAAGCTGAGAATTTTCCCCAAAGTCCTTATGACCAGTTTTTTGAAGCAGTCATACTGAACTGGAGAAATACAGGGGGGAAATGGCAAATGTTCTTGCAAATAACAGCACTTGCAAAGTGACTTGGCTTGTACTTGCAACTCCTTTTATTAGCAACCAGTCAGAAGAGCATGGTTTTATTCATAAGAATGTTCATAGAAGCAAAAGTGTCGTGAAGACTAGTGTGAATAAATATTCAAGAGGATATACATGTAGACACTTTGTGTTTTTGGTAGGTTAGGTGACAGAAGAGGAAGGGCAAAAGTTGTTTTTTTTTGTAGATGTAGGAGGTCAAAGTAAACAATGAGCAGCTACAGCAGGGGATAGATGATGTTGGGGAGTGGCAGAGGCCACTACAAGTGACAGAGGCATTCTCACAGTACTTCAGGGCACGCCAGGTAATTCAGCTGAGTGAGTGAAATGCAGCCAACTACTGAAGAAGGGGAATGACTAGAGCAGACAACCTCTAGTACAACTTGGTTTGGGACACTTCACAGAGCAATAAGACAGACCACTCAAAAAGCCCAAGTGGGAGACCTGCCACTAACATGCTTAATGCCAGTCAAACAACACTCTGCACATACGTGCTGTTCAATGGAGACCAGTGTATTCTATCCATTCTTTTCCTTGGCAGACATTTAAAGTGTGTTATTGTTTATATGGGATGAACGAATTACACAGCAGTATCTTGAAGACCCTTGACCACCCTTTCAGTTCTAGCACAGAAACAACTAGATGAGCAAAACAAAGATCTGGCTTCATTAGGAGCATACAATTACTTGGCATGAAGAGAAAATTGAATGGAAAGTCTTGCTAGACAACCAATAAATCTTCTTTACATTTCGTCATCAGTCAAAAAGGAACCTCATTGTTTTCAAAGCAGGGGTCCATATATGTAGCTAAAAATAATGTCCTGTTTTGTGCAAAGGAGGACATCAAAAAAATTTAATCTACTATCATTCCCTTTCACTGTTTATTGCTTGCTATATGTTGTTTCCTAGAATGAGGGTCTTCACCACTCCATCCAATCCCCAACAAAATCAAAACTTCAGTTATTTCTTCAGGCACTTCTGTTTAGAAAGCTTAGTTTATCTAACTAAGGACCAAAAATGTTTCTATGTTATATGGGGAACTAGTCCTGCAACTCAAATGCCAAATCATGAATACTTACAGTGAATTGCTCATGAACAACTGATAGGCTGCAATTTGTTCATACAAATCATTCACCCAACAATTATGCATAATGAACTAATCAGTGAAAATCACTTCTTGAACAAGGATAATTCACATTCAGAAAAAGAGAATTAATTCATTGAATAAACTATTCATCATGGCTGCAGAATATAAGTGGCAGAGGCAGGAAGAGAACCCAGGTCTCCTGAGACCCATTCCTGCGTCCTCTCATCCAGCCATTGCTGTCTCCCAGGATCCTACACATTCTGACATAGTAGTGGATGTGCCAGCACTTTTTCATTTGTTGCTTGTTTTGCTTTGTATTTTTATTCCTTTTCTGTCCCTTTCCATTTAAGTAAAAATATTCTCAATAAGAACTACTTATTTTTAAAAGGAGGACTCCTTCAAGGCTAGAATAGGCTAACGAACAGAGAAAAGTCCATGTTTGTTAAGTGTTTCTTCATTCTTGCTCACTAACTTTAGACTTTTCTTCTTAAAAAACAAGGAAATGTCCCCACCCTAGCCCAACAACATTTTCACAGGCTATACTGGAAAACAAATGTAAATGATAGAGTACTTAAGGATTTCTTCAAGCATATTGTTATGAAAATGAGTTGACTCCCTCCCCTTTTGTCAATAAAATAGGATATTACCAAACGGCTGCTTTTACGATCACATCGGAATTGGTTTTCAGACTTCACAGAAAGGTCCATTCAAATAGTGACAAACATCACCTTGGTGGGCACTACTGCCTACCTCCAATTTGGAAAGCTTTTATTAACTGACTTTCAAGCTGGGGGTCATGCTTTGACTGAATTTTTCTAAGAGACTGAAGTATGAAAGCTCTTGAAATCTCTATGTCCTTAATGAAAATAATATTCCTGAATGAATGATAATCAAGTGATGTTTTGATTATGCCGTGTAGTTTTCTGCCAGTATTTCACTTCTCCTTAGTAACAAATTTCTGTGAGAAGTACAGCCTTTAGGTTCTTTACCATAACTGACACTCCCTCCCTCAAAGGACATCTGAATCAGCATGTCAGAGAGGGTCATTTGACTATATGCACTTATCTTGTTATCTTGCACTGAATTCATTGCTCTGTGCCTAGCCAGCTTTTTATTTCCTTTTATTTATATATAATATATATACACACACACACACACATACATGCATTTGTATTAATGCTGAGACGCCCCATTTTAATGCTCTGTCTGCTGTTACAATTACTACAAGGGAAGTGAGCCTTTTATTAGAAGTGTAAAAATACAACAGCAAACCAACCATGCTGTACCTTGCACAGCACAAATCATAAATTCATAGGCCAGAAAGGACCATTGTGGTCATAAAGTCTGCCTCCTGTATAACAGAGGCCAACAAACTGGCCCTGAATAATTCCCAGACCGGATCTTTTAGAAAAACATTTAATCTTTATTTAAAAATTGTTAGTAACAGAGAATCTACCTTGGTAAATTGTTCCAATGGTTAATTATTCTCACTGTTAAAAATATATGCCTTATTTCTCAGTCTGAGTTTGCCTAGGTTCTGCTTCAGCCATTGGATTGTGCTATACCTTTCTCTGGTAGATTGAAGAGCCCATTATTAAATATTTGTTCCCCATGTAAGTACTTACAGACTGTGATCAAGTCACCCCTTAACCTTCTCTTGTTAAGCTAAATAGATTGAGCTTCTTGAGTCTGTCACTATAAAGCATGTTTTCTAATCCTTTAATCATTCTCATGGCTCTTCTCTGAGCCCTCTTGAATATATCAATATTCTTCTTGAATTTTGGGCCTCAGAACTGCACACAGGAGTCCAGCAACAGTCACATCAGTGCCAAATATAGAGATAAAATAAGTTTTCTATTCCTACCCGTGAGTCCCCTATTTATGCATCCCAGGATCACATTAGCTCTTTTTGGTCACAGAGTCACAGTGGGAGCTCATATTCAGCTGATTATCCACCACAACCCCCTAATCTTTTTCCGAGTCACAACTTCCCAGGATAGAGTTCCCTATAATCCCCTATTCTTTGTTCCTAGCTATATCCATTTCCATTTGCCCATATTAAAAAGCATATTGTTTGCTTGTGCCCAGTTTACCAAGTGAAGATCACTCTGAATCAGTAATCTGTCCTCTTCATAATTTACCATTCCCCCATTTTTTGTGCCATCTGCATATTGTATCAGTGATGATTTTGTTTCCTTCCAGGTCATTGATAAAAATGTTAAATAGCATAGGACCAAGAACCAGTTCCTGTGAGACCCCACTGGAAACACAACTGCTTGATTTACAGTTACATTTTGAGACTGATCAGTTAGCCAGCTTTTAATCCATTTAATGTGTGCCATGTAAATTCTATATTGCTCTAGTTTTTTCATCAAAATGTTGTGTGATATCAAGTCAAACACCTAAGTATATTACATTGACACTATTACCTTTATCAACCATATAAACCAAAGGCAATACAAAATTGCCTAGGCACAGAGCAATGAAGACAGTGCAAGATAAAAAGACAAGTGATTTGATGTCGTCAAATGACCCTTCCTGACATGCTGATTGAGACATCCTCTGCAGGAGGGAGAGACAGTTATTATAAAGAACCTAAAGGCTGTACTCCTCACAGAAATATGTTACTGGGGAGAATTGAAATACTGGCAGCAAACATAATAAATAGCTTATTTGTTTCTTTTTGGAGAAGGGAGATTTTGGAGAATCTTCTTTATCTCCTAAGTCCACACCGCTCACCCCACAAATAAATGTTTTCTTTAGCAATCAACCATGTGTAAGCCACAGTTCATTAGACTTTATGCTGTACAGTGCCTTTGCTAGTGACAGACTTATGTACTGTAGTGTGAGGAGAGAGTTTCAAAACAGCATGGGCCACTAATTGCATGGGTTTAAGTCTAAGACACATCAAATGGAATGCTGCCCAGTGATACATGACACTCTTCACTTCCTGTTGTAATGGATTTAGGGTTTGAGCCAACTCCTGCTACTACAGTCAAAGGGGGCCTTTCCATTGATTTAATTGGGAGTTGAATTTGGCTCTTGGAGGGGAATTTTCAAGGCAAAGAAACTAGATGCTCAGTTTTGCCCCATCTGGTTTCCTGTGGGATTTTCAAAGCTATCTCACTCTAGCCTCACTCTAGCGCAAGGTAGATGTCTGCTGCCCTCTTTTTCAATAGAGAATATGCATGTGACCCCGATATGTAGTCCTGTGCATTTCTAAGCACCAGCATCTCACTGAAATCACTCATTTATATATGCTAATGAAATATGCATGCTCATAGAAACACCTGAGATAGGATATTTTCAAACACACACACACACACACACACATGCAGCATGGGTAATGCATCAGCCCTAGGAGATCTTAGATAGGATCCAATGCAAGGAGATGGGTCTGGGCATGGCAATAGCAGTGAGGAAGAGAACCCCAAAAAGGGCCAATAGGGGAAGATCAGCCTGACTGAGGGAGTGAATGATAGAGTCAGTATGATTGGCCAATCAAAGATACAGTGTGTAAGGGAAGGAGAAGCACATTGCCTGATGCTCAACATAAGAAACAATCAGGACCGATACCGCTTGGGAATCTGTCAGGCAACTAGAGGACATGAAGAGTATGCGGCATAACAGTAGTAAAACTCCTTGGATGGGAGTTAGTCACTGATGAGGCAGCTGTGCTGTCCCTGCTCCTCTCCCCAGGTAAGTTCAGCTATGGCCCGCTGAAAATGAAGAATCCACTCTGGAGTTTGTGTGTGTGTGATGGAGTCTCCACTGCCATTCCTACTGGCCCTTTTCATTCCTGGCCTGTTACTAGATAAAAGAGTATCTCGCCCCAAGGACTAAACTGTGCACACAAGCCTCAGGCATGTGCAATAAATAGGCTGAACATGTGTACTGCTTTGCCCTATTATAGCACTTTTCAAATTAAGATCTCGAAAGCACATCATAAACATTATTAAATAAGAGCCTGATTCTGCAAACTTTAACCACATTGTGATCTGAAACTAGGTGAATTTTTCACGGTTTTAGGGTTAAAAAGCAAAAATGTATGAAACCCTGGGCGTAAAGAGCAGACTACTGTACCAGGTACCCAAGTGAATTTGAGTATTGTTATAAGCCCTGTGAATTTTCCAATGTGTTTCAGTTCTAGAACCACTTTGCTAAATATCTTAGTGCTAATCCACTGTGGGATAACAGGTGGCAATATAATTATAAAAGATGTAATTATGGCTCTGAATCCATAATGCAATAATTCCAAAATGCAAATCCACTTCTTATATGCTTAAGTATGCCTTTATGAGAGTATGCATTTGCCATAACATAGACTAGACTACATAGGTTATGTTAGATTACATAAAAATACATAATTACATAAGGACCAGATTGGATTTGTTTAGATAATGACAGACAGAACAGGTAGACAAACAAGCCATAAAAGAAGAAAGGTTATGAAGTGGCTATGGGGTGGCATGGAAAACATTCTGAGGTATGTTTCTCACTATGGGTACAAATGATGTACGTATCAATAAGTATATCAATGATCTGGAAAATTTGTCAGAGTTTAGCAGATTTCTCCACTTCAACCCATTTGTTTTAATACACACTTGGTGAGTGTCAGGTTCAGAAAGTAGTATGAACAACACCAATTATTGTATGCAATGCAGTTGTAGCCATATTGGTCCCAGGATATTATAGAGACAAAGTGAGTGAGGTAACATCTTTTATTGGACCACCTTCTGTTGATGAGAGAGCAAGCTAATACTCTCTAATACTCCAATTATTGGCAGATAATAAAAAAGCTACAAGTAAATAGGTGAGTTATCTGGATATCTTGAGTGATTTCTGCCAATATGTATCTATTAAACCATGGATTCATTTGTTACTGTTAGTAAAACACTATAGATGTGCTAACTATTACTACTGAGAGTATAGGTACTATGGCAGAATGATAAATTAGTAACACTTATAATAATAGTAAACACCACAAGCATTTCTTCTATAGAAAATAATAGCCAGCAATAAAGCTAACTCAGTGAAAACATTATCGATGGTGCCGCATTATCAAATGATAATACTGCTATTAGCGTGCACTAGCCCTCTCAGCAGCTTCTCATGTGCTAGGAGCTAGTCAGACCACGCTGGTCAATCTCTACTCATCACAATGCATTGTAATTTGGAAACCACCATATGGCAATAGACATGGCTGGACATGTAGCACAGTCCCTTTATCAGAACGTTATTAGACGCTAAGGATATTATGTGACAAAGAGAGAGCAAGACTGTCTAGGGTTGCCGTGTTGCTGACTACATATCTGAAATATGTTAGCATAATGTTTTGATTTGCAGCCACAGAGATAAATATCCTTTCTGAAATTGAATAAACAAATATTTCATTACTGTAGTCACTTTTAATACACAAATCCTTCCATGGGCACAGTTAAAAAACTGATATGCATCTCAGGGATAAGGCTGAAATACTCACAGCCTACACAAAGGATTACAGACAGTGTTGCTTATATAGTTAGATTGGCCACATTTTCTTCCACAGAAGAGATTGCTTACACCATTATCATGTATTTGGGAAAAGTAAAGAACTTAAGTTGACATCTTTAAAGCAGAAATATTTAAAGCTTGATAGAAACTGAAGCATGTACTACTCTAATTTTTTTTCTGCTGTGCACATCTGTTGGGAAGCTGTAGTGTGTCTCTAATAACGCAAACTGACCTCTGCTTTCTCATGTCTTTCAGTATTACGCTTACAGTGCAGCTACCTGCTGAGACAATAAACATGACTTCCCATGACTTTTCAGTAATGAAGCTCACTCCTGAGGCCCGAGGGTAGAGTCAATCTAAAATATAGATATGAAGGCTGGAATTAGAAATGTCATGATCAGCCAAGTATACTTACAGCAGCTACATTTTGAAGGGGGCATTCTTTCATCTATTAATTATGTTCCATTTCCCCCTCTCACCGATACTAGCGACTCATCATTTTACATATTTAATGAAACATGACTAAAAATACATCAGAATTAATCGGTATCTGTACTGTACCAAAGAACTTTCAGAGTTATCATTTATTTCTTTTAGATAGGCTGCTACTTCCTGGAGAGTCTGCAAACAAAAAGAAGGGATTTAAAAAAAAAAAACTAGTATTATGAGATTATGGCTGCAGGATATAAAAGAATGTTCAGTGTTCACTGCATAGCACAATGAAATATAAAATGTAATTGTCCAATCTTTTCTGTGTCTTTGTCTGCGTACTTTCCCTAAGTGTCATATATCCCAATATAAATTTTGCAAAATAGATTCTATAGTGACATAGTCAACTACCAGAGGCCTCTTTTTAAAAGTTAAACATTACAGAAATGGGGTGGGAGAGGTATACAGACTTAATTACTTTAATGACATTTTAATTTTGTTGCTCCCTCAAATTACAATAAAATTCCAAATAAGTAAATTAAAAGCAAAACAACAACAAAAATAAACCCGCAACCAATAAATGTGTACCCCTCTCATTGTGTACCCCTCTGATTTTTCTGTTGGGTACACATATGTTTCAGCTTGTGCTGTCTATGGGAACATACTTTCATATTTTGGGCATTGATTCTCTGCTGGGAGGAATGAAAAACAAAACCAGGTTTCTGGTTTCCTTTGCTTCCTAATGATTACAGGTTCAGATCCTGAAATTCTTACTCAGTGTGTTCTCTGGAAAATGGGACTAACATTAACAGCCAATAGACGACTTTGTAAAATCTGAGTAAGGACCTCAAGATTTGGTACACTGTGTTGTTGTTTTTTTAAGTATTAAAAAGCAAAGCTGTTGCCAAATTACTGTGAGTTTCTACCAGCAATATAAAAAAAAATCCAGACATAACAGGCCAGACACCACCTGCTCTCAAATGCTCTTGTGCAGCTCTGTCTGACTTCAGGACCTGACCCATAAATGTTTGCTCACACACATAGGCACTAACGCAAATTGAAAGCTGACAGAGGGGACATCAAAATGGCTGTAGTTTTTCAAATTATCTTTAAAATCCCGCATAAAGAACACTAAAACAATTTTACACTCTAAAATGTGTTTGGTTCATAGAAGGGGAACATGAGATAACACACAAACCATGTCCATGAAGCTGCACTGACCTCACTGGTGGCATTCTATTACATACAGGTTTTTATACCGCCTTCCTCACCCTTGTATCTGAGTGCCTTGCAGTAATGTCTTAAGCAACATAACTAACATCTGTCACATGTGGATAATTCTTTCTCTCATTCTTTTCCCCATGGGGAGAACTGTGCGTGCAGTGATGAGTTTTGTTTTGGTAGGGTTTGGCTTGTTGGGGTTTTTTTCTTTTTCTTTTTTTAAACATGTGCACTGCTATGTGCTTATATTAGAGAAAAGAAAGTCGAAGAAGTAGGTCAGGCACTTACAGAGGAAGGGATGAGTTCATTCCAGAGTCTTGGACCAGCACCTGAGAAAGCTTTGTCTCCTGCACAGATGAGCTTTACCCTTGTGGCAGAAAGTTCCATTGTGCCAGAGGAGTGAATTTGTCAGCCATGGTCTTCCCCTCAATGAAGGTGATCTTTTAGATGTGCAGGGCCCCCGATCATTGAACCTGATATCAGTATTAATTATTTATTCTTTTATGGTTCCCAAAAGTGGGTCAGTAAAATAAAAAATAAAAAAATGGTCCCTCTTCTGAAGAGCATACACTGTCGTTCCAGAAAAAAAAGGCACAAGTGGGAGTTAGTCAATGAAAATTGGCACCTAACTCCCATTTGTGCCTTTAAAATCTCCCCCAATGTAACAAACTAAGAAAGGAAAGATTAGGGGTGGAAAGGTGGGAATAACATCTACAATTACATGGTTACTCAGCAAAGGTTAGTGTGATTTCCAGCGTGGGTAGACAGATTCACGCTAGCCCTGCTCGAGCTATTGTGCTAAAAATAGCAGTGTGGGTGTTGCGGCATGGGAGACATCTCAGGCTAGCCACCCAAACCCAAGCCCACCTAATCCTCTGGGGTTCCAAGCTCGGGCAGCTAGCCCAAGCCGCTGACCATGCCACACTCTCCAGACTGCTATTTTTAGTATGCTAGCTGTAGTCTATCTACCAGTGATGGGAATCACATCTCCCAGCCATAGACGCTGACTCCGTGGGTGCTCCAGGGCTGAAACACCCCCGGGGAAAAATTAGTGGGTGCTCTGCACCCACCAGCAGCCAAGCTCCCCACCCCGCCCTGCCTCACCTCCTCCTCCACCTCCTCCCCTAAGCGCACCGTGTCCCCACTCCTCAGCCTACCTCCCTGCGCTTGCTGCCGCCAAACAGCTGTAACAAGCTCCGGGAGGGAGAGGAGAGGACCGGGAAAGTGGCGCACTCAGGGGAGGAGGCGGGGAAAAGGTGGGGCTGGGACGGGGATGTGGGGAAAGAGTCGAATAGGGGCATGGAGGAGGCAGAGTTGGGGTGGGGACTTTGGGGAAGGGGTGGGAATGGGGGCTGGAGGGGACAGGGAAGGGGTGGAGTCGGGGTGGGGCTGGGGGAAGAAGGGTGTCGAGCACCCACCGGTGCCAGACGAAATCAGCACTTATGCTCCCAGCTGCAGTGTAAACGTACCCAAACATACTTAGGCACCTAGGTCCCATTGATCTAGATCACAGGTTCCTGACAGGCAGGCCCATGGGAGGCATCTCCCTCTGCTCAGGATTCTCAAGTGTAAACCCTCTCCTGGAGTTGGACACCACCACCACCAGGACAGCCCTTTCTCATAAAAAAAGAGAGACTGAGGGTATGTCTACACTGCAATAAAACACCCACAGCTGATTCGGGCTATAAAATTTCAGTATAGACATCTGGACCCTCCCCCCTCGCAGGTCCCCAGAGCCCAGGCCTGAACATCTACACTCCAATTGTATAGCCCCGCGAGCCCAAGTCAGCTGCCACAGGCCAGCCATGAGTGTTTTATTGCAGTGTAGACACACCCTGAGAGACTTCAGAACAGAAATCCCAGAAGTTTGGGCACTCTCCTCTAGAATGTAGGAAACAGATTCAACTCCTTTCTCTGCCTGATTTGGAGCAAGGGCTTGAATGCAAGTCTCCCACATCAGCAATACAACCACTGGGCTTCTGGCTATTCTGGGAGGTGTCTTTCAATCTGTCCTGTTGGAGCTGTTCTCCTTTAAGTATTTAAGTATTAAGTATTTCTCCTTGAGCAAGACAGAGTGTGATTGACTCTATAGCCTGGGGCGGTCAGGTTCAAGTCCTTGCTCCAAATCAGGCCGAGTTGGGATTCAAACTTGAGTCTCTCACATCCCAAGTGGTGCCCTAACCACTGGGTGATTAGACACACTCCCTCTTTGGCATGAGGCCCCGTCATGTAGGCCTGATCCCATGCATCCTCTGATCGGGATCAAGCTCAACGGTGAGATAGCGGGAATGCCTAGTTTGAGAACCCTTCCAGAGCTTTTGCTTCTAGGGCTCCAAGCAACTCACTAGCTGTGAAGCAGCATCAGGTCTTAGATAGCTTTGCAAATGCTAACTGGCGGAAACTTAGGTACCTACAGGGTTAGGCAGCTGAACGGTAGTTTTGAGAATGTCAGTGACACCTAAATATTGGACTTAGGCACCTTTGTGACACAAAAAAATGATGATAATCATATAATTTATATGACCACTATTATTACAGACCCAAATGACAAAGGATTTTTAATGTTTCTAATGTTTCCACCAAAAAAATCCCCACTTTTTCTTTGTTAAGTCTAGTGTATTATTTCATTTATTGCTAAAATTTATTACAATAATGTACCACAAGCTTGTTTTTTTATGGTGATAATTAAACAAAATGTCAGCCTAGTTATCTATTCCCAAATTGCTTGGGAGGGGGGCATAATCTCAGAGGAAAGGCACACTTCTGAAGTGATTTCAGAATGCACAAAATGATTTTTAAAGAGAAAACAAAGCCATACCTTATGGAACATGATTGTTCTGTTTGCCCACTTGAGCACGTAGCAGGAAATCCAGAGCATAATCAGAAACATGTTGCATGCATAACACATGATATCTGTCCTAGTAGCTCAAGGTCAGAGTTCAATTTCCCTATTTTTTCTCAAATTATGATTCTCCTTTTCACTTCCTCCTTCTCTTTTTTCCCCTTCAGAAACACCCCCATCTTCCTCCTCCCCTGCCTTACTACTTACATACATCTGCACACATACTGTAACCGAATAAAAACAGACATATTAGAACTCAAAAGCAGTGCTTTCAGCTTGTCACTGTGATCTTTATTAGGAAAATAGAAAGATTTCCACACCTATAGTGTAACCCGATTGATTACTTAAGAATCCCCAGTTATCACAATGAGGATGGACAGGTTCTTGCCCCAAGATCAGGCCCAGTATTATTCAAATTATAGTTGGGAACCCCGATGTGCACAGTTGCAACACTCACACTATAGGAACTCTTATATTTACAAATATAGTTTATTAACACGTTTAGCACAGTCACAAACACCCCAACTCAGTAAGGTAGATAGAGATAATACAGAATGTACCGCTGCACATCCATATACTCATACCATCCCTTGTAGAACAACCTGAAATGTGAGCCATCGTCTTCCTCCTCACCATCGCCTTCCCCCTCATCACCAGTGGTCATCATTATGGCACCTCCCAAGGACTTCATCTCTCTCTCCTGCTGCCCCTAAACTGGGATGCCACCTATATATGTTACACTAACGCCGTTATGTTCGATGCATATTCAATAGGGATTGTTCCCCTTTTCCTTATTTGTATTTCCTCCCCTTACTAATGTTAGAGTGTCTTTTTTTCTATAGGTTAGTATATCAATTATCTCATCTTATTATCATATATGTCAATTTGTTACCATGACCCTTTTGTGGTCAGGTATCACATTTGTTATTTCTGTCCTAACGGGTTATTTCGGTTCTTTCCACGTTCCAAGTTGTGGTGTACCTGTTAAGTTTAAAAGAGCATGAATGTAGGAAGCCCCTATGCCAGCCTACTTCAACGCATTCTCTATGTTAAAGGTTGCAGCCATATATGGACTTTATGCTTTAGCTCATCACCATCTATCCAGGTGAAAGGTACCAAACATATGTATGCTAACTTTGCCTTAGCTCAACATACAGGATGTGGCCTGCAAGTCCCTTGTGTTATAGGCAAAATATACTCTAATATAAACTTACAAGCCTATTGTAATAAAACAAATTATCAAACCCATAAGTAAATAAGAAACTTATAAGAAAAGATATATAGGCTAGCAAGCAGGCTAGCGTTAGATGTATCTCATGTAACTGTTACGTACGTCAGTTTGTTTCCAGGACACTTCTGTGGTTGAATCATGTGCCTGTGGTCAGAACTTCCCCTTAAACTCTATTTTCAGCTCCCCAAATACTTGGGGTTTTCCATTGGGTGGTGCAAAGTTTATCTGTACAAAGTTCATAGGCCTCAAGCCTTATTCTAACTTGCTGAAGCTAATGTCTTACAGGATACAGGCCTGTATGTTTCTTGCATTACTGCTGAATATAATGCAAAGCAGAAGGTAATGCAAAGCAGTGAATATAATTAAGACAAGCTACCTGCTGGGCTACACTAGTTTCAGAATCTTGGCAGTATGCATTAGATTGATTCACTGGCCTTTTCTGTAGATTAGGAATAAATCAGATTTGTATAAACTTCAGAGCTTTACCTTGATATGCATCCTTCTTTTTCGTTTCCATATATTATGGGGTCATGCCCAAGCTTCATTTGGGGCTTGGGGTTCAAATTAACCCAAAATCTCAAGGCATAACTGGCAACACTACCAAGCTTTAATTGATTTTCCCCTGAAACGACAAATCTACCCACGTTCACATAAACCTTGGCCCACACGGGCTGATAGGTTCATAAATTTAAGCAAATCTTATGTTTAAGTTAAAAAGTCCCCAGTTTTAGATGTATAACTTACCTGGTTTGGATTTTTGTTAGAAAAGTTTCATTTAGCTGGTTGAAATTCCACTTAACCACTGAAATGCATTCAGTGATACCTGCATTGTCCCTTGCACCTGATTGTCCATTTCAGAGAAAAGGCAAACACATAAGTGTATCTCAATTCTGCACAACTGGCAGTGTCTATGCAAGACAGGGCCAGTGCTAGGTTAGCAGATGTGGTTTGGGTTAAGACAGAGGGGCAAGTTGTGTGAAAAGCTTGAACTCTGCCTAAAGCTTGGCAATAAATAGCACTTATTAGTAACTTACTCACATGATAATTGAATTTTACCAAATTTGGTATCATGTTACATTATTGGATACAAATAACTCTGAACGTGTGACAACGGTGTGGACTGTCTTGTTTAAAAACAAAACAAAAAAACTGAATTGAGAAAGAGAAAGTGTGATGAAGAAAAAGGATGAATAAAGGACTAGCTTGGCAAAGCTGAATCTCCATTTACATACATCAAGACCAATAACACTGAGCAGAAACAAGGAGAAAGGGCCTTTTTAATTCCTTAAAGTACCAGGAGAGAGACACTGGCATTTCACAGCTTGGACCATTAGGAGTCCAAGTTGATGAAGTAGCCAGTGAGTAACCCCAGGATTTAAGGAGTTTAGGACTAAGCAATTCTTCTAAAAAGGAAGGATTTGTACCTCAAGCTAGGATCCAGCTGCAGCCTCCCAGAAGAAACTGCTTCTAAGGGTCTTTGAGCAATTTATTACTTGAGCATGAATTACAAAATTTGTGAAAGTGAAATTATGTCTCTATACTTATTTCCTATGATTTATTATGATCTGTGAGTTACAGTGTTACCCATAGCTCTACATTTCTTGGTACGCTAGGAATTACCAAGTTTATATTTAATTTGCGGGGCAATGTAAATATGTTAAAGTTGAGAAGTCATTACTGGCCGCCAGCGGTACGCGCCTATGATCTAGCAACTTATGGACATTTCAAATCCACACATGAAGTACATGTGCCTGAAAAGGAGTTGGGGGTCCAATTCTGCAAAGTGATAAATGTCCTCAGTTCTCTTTCAAGTCAACAGGAGCTGAGCATGCACTCACAGGACTGGGCCATTAGTGATTTTTTTTTTAACTTTCCAGGCAACTTCAGGAATGTTTACCAACATCTTACCATAACACATTTGTATGGAATAATAGAAAAGTCTGTAATTAATGACCATGTCCTAACCTTGTACCTACTGTGCAAATACTAAGTGAAATATGCTGGGCAATATTACTGCATATGCTCCCTTTAATCAACATGCACAAGTCCTTATACTATAAATGGGAATCAAGCGCTAATTCAAGGACAGTATAAGGCTACACAGTCTGAAGTAAATCAGTGCTGCCTGCCGCTCCACACACTACCACCAAAATGAGGCATACTTCTGTGAGTAAACACAGGTGTTATGGTTATGGGCTATAAGTTTTTTGTAAACTGCTTTTAAAACAATGTAAATACTTATTAAGAAGGAATACATAAGACATATTGGGTCAGATCAATGGTCCCTCTATCACAATATCCTATCTTCCAACAGTGGGCAATGCCAGATGCTTCAGAGGGAATGAACAGAACTGGCAATCATCAATGGTCCATCCCATTGTCCACTCCCAGCTTCCAGCAATCAGAAGTTAGAGACACTCAGAGAATGGGTTTCAGAGTAACAGCCGTGTTAGTCTGTATTCGTAAAAAGAAAAAAGAAAAGGAGTACTTGTGGCACCTTAGAGACTAACCAGTTTATTTGAGCATGAGCTTTCGTGAGCTACAGCTCACTTCATCGGATGCATAGCAATATGCAATATGCTATGCATCCGATGAAGTGAGCTGTAGCTCACGAAAGCTCATGCTCAAATAAACTGGTTAGTCTCTAAGGTGCCACAAGTACTCCTTTTCTTTTTTCTTTTTTCAGAGAATGGGATCGCATCCCTGACCATCTTGGCTAATAGCCATTGATGAACCTATCCTCCATGAATTTATTTAATTTCTTATTTGAATCCAGTAATAGTTTTGGCCTTCACAACATACAATGGCAACAAGTTCCATAGGTTGACTGTGCATTGCATGAAGATGTACCTCCTTTTGTTTGTTTTAAACCTGCTGCGTATTAATTTCATTGGGTGACCCCTGGTTCTTGTGTTGTGTGAAGGAATAAATAACATTTCCTTATTCACTTTCTCCATACTATTTATGATTTTATAGACCTCTAGCATATCCCCCTTCGTTGTCTCTTTTCCAAGTTGAACAGTCCCAGTCTTTTTAATCTCTCCTCATATGGAAGCTGTTCCACCATTTAATCATTTTGTTAATGATTAATCATTTTGTTGCCCTTCTCTGTACCTTTTCCATTTCTAATATATCTTTTTTGAGATGGGATGACCTGAACTGCATGCAGTATTCAAAATGTAGGCATACCATGGATTTATATAGTGGCATTATGATATTTACTGTCTTATCATCTGTCCCGTTTCTAATGGTTCCTAACATTCTGTTAGCTTCTCTGACTCCTGCTGCACATTGAGCAGATGTTTTGAAAGAGCAATTCACAATGACTCCAAGATCTCTTTCTTGAGTGGTAACAGCTAATTTAGATCCCATGATTTTGTAAGTATAATTGGGGTCATGCTGTCCAATGTCCATTACTTTGCATTTTTCAACATTGAATTTCATCTGCCATGCCACAAGTACTCCTTTTCTTTTTGCGAATACAGACTAACACGGCTGTTACTCTGAAATCTGCCATTTTGTTGCCCAGTCATCCAGTTTTGTAAGATTCCTTTGTAACTCTTTGCAGTAAGCTTTGGACTTAACTATCTTGCGTAATTTTGTATTGTCTGCAAATTTTGCCACCTCACTGTTTACCCCCTTTTCCAGATCATTTCTGAATATGCTGAACTGCACTTGTCTCAGTACAGATCCCTGGGGGACACCACTATTACCTCACTCAATTCTGAAAACTGACCATTTATCCCTATCCTTTGTTTCCTGTCTTTTAAGCAGTTACTGACCCATGAGAGGACTTTCCCTCTTATGCCATGACTCCTTACTTTTAGAGCATTTGGTGAGGGATCTTGTCAAAAGCTTTATGAAGGTCCCAGTACACTAAATCCACCAGCTTACCCTTCTCCCCCTGTTTGTTGACCCCTCAAAGAATTCTAATAGATTGGTAAACTATGGTTTTCCTTTACAAAAACCATGTTGACTCTTCCCCAACAAATCATGTTCATCTATCTGTCTGATAATTCTGTTCTTTAGTTTCAATAAATTTGCCTGTTACTGAAGTTACTGTTACATACCAGCCTGTAATTGCCAGGATCACCTCTGGACACTTTTTAAAAATTGGGTGTCACATTAGCTATCCTCCAATCATCTGGTAGAGAAGCTGATTTAAGTGATAGGTGTAGCATATAAATTACAGTGCAGCATATAAATTACAAAACTGCAGAAAACGTTCTATCTGATTAAAGGTTCTTTATGGTCTTTGAAAATGCATGGTTCTACTTAGTAATCCAATAATATTGCATCGATACTTTGTCTGGCTGAGTAATCATTAATAAAGCAATGAAATATGTATTAAGGAATGCCTATGACACACCCTTGTTAATTATCCTCTCATTCAAGTATTTATTTGAATATCTACTTTGAAGTCTTTCATATGAATTTGTAGCACTATATTATTGTAGTTGATAATGTACCTCTTTCAAGATTTTGCTAAAGTTATTATTGTTTCCAATCATTTTCCAAATCTCAAAATACAAATTCCTTACAACCTGACCTTGTTGATACTGTGCAAGACCTGAAAGTGCACTTTTATGACTTTCTGCTGACAAAGGTAACAGTTTTTGGAAATATTCTTTTTAAAAAAGGACAGATTATATTGGCTTTAATTGTGAGGGTTTTCCTGAGATCATCTCTTTGAAGATGAACATTGGCTGTATTCAAAGACCTTGGAAGATGAAGGAGTTCTATGATGAGGAAGAGAAAAAGCATACCAAGTAAGAGGAACAGATGCTCTCAGCAGAAATATACTAATATTATAAGCCTGCAAATGTACTGCATGTTATGTAGATTGGAGTGAAGGGAACAACACTATATATACCACAGACAAAATTAATAGAACTCCAAAAGTAAACTACATGCTGCTCAATAAAAATACTTCTGTACTAATATTTTTCCCTTGTGCTTAGCATTTTCTACCTTTTCATCTTCAGTCTTCTTTTTTAGAGAAGTTCCTCCAAGGTACTCAGCATGAAGGCCATTGGTGGTAACAGGCTGTAATAACATCACAGGCTTCCTTTCAGGAGAACACTGCCAAGTGACCACTATTTGAGCAGACTATGCACTGTCGTCCACAAGAAGGCTGTTTAGTAATTTCCCCTGCAATCAGCAAGCATATAAACACAGACACAAATGAATGTATGCCGTTGTCATTACACTATTGCAGATACTTACTTGCATTTCTGACATTCAACCCCAAGCTGGGGTATGTTGAGGGCAGGAGCAAGTAGTTCAGTGATCTAAAAAAAAAGAAAAAAGGTTTTTCCCTAAGAGTAGAAGAAATGCCAGACCCTGCTGCCCCAAAGCCCTCACATTTCTGCTGATTATAGGGAAAATTAGGGGACAAGAGACAATACTGTAGATAAAAAAAATAAATCTTCCCTGTAGTTTTCCCTCACCTGAAGGATGAATCGCTCCCAGGAATGACCTCCTTGCCTTTCCTGATGAGGTCAAGAAACTTGCTGTCAGTACCACAATTATGATTAATGATCTAACTGGTAGTGACAGCAATCAAACTGTAGTCTTTGGAGTGCAGCAGGACTGTGCTAGCCTCTGAGTGGGGTGAGTCATTGCAAAGGAAGGAGATCTATCTGCTACTGCTACACACTCACATTTCAGCACAGCCTCCTCTTGTTTCTTTCTTGCAACATCATATCGTAAAAGTGCAGAAGAAACCAGCACAAAGCCTGTCTGTTAAAAAGGAGAAAACATTTTTAAAAAACTTTTGTACCAATTGGCAAAATACAGCATAACGAATAATCAAACTTGTAATAATGTAATCATCTTAAAAGCACAGAACCACTGTGCAACAAGATTAAGTGTTTAACAGTGACCAATACAATGAAAATGATGCAAGGATGAGGTTGTTGCACCACCACCCCCACTCTTTTTGGAAATCGATTCAGTACATTCTCTTTAGTTAAATGATAATAAATATTCAGGCACTGAGCTCACAAAAATTTCAGTACATAAGGATTAAAAGGTACAAAGGTGAGAATGCATTACAACATCACCTCAGCAAGGGGATACAGATTAAACGGTTAATTTGTGATATGAGGATGATGGAATAGTCTAAAGAAAAAAATAAAATGAAGGCAGACTCCAAAAGAGAGATGACCGATCAGGAGAGAGAGAGAGTGATACCACAGTTACATGGATATAACAATGTAAGAATCAATTAAGGCCAGCTACATGCTCTGAAAATATCTTCAAGTTCCATCTGGTTAAATGCTGTCTAAATTAACTAGTTGGACCATACAGAAGACAGAGTACTAGAAATAGAAAGCACTTGTAATGTTCCTGGAACTGGTTAACAATTTAACTGTATTATTTTCTGTTTCAAAGTATTTGAAGCTGTCTCTCTGGGTCTACCCCGCAGCTTGATCTTTGATGCGTCAGGCTGCCATGTGGGAGACCAGGTTTGAGGGTAAAGATACACATTGAGATTTGCAAGGCGGGGAGAGCATGCAGATAATGTTATCAGATTCTTGGAGACGAGGAGTGACACATCATCAGGGGCAGCCATTAGATGCTGTAGGCATGCCAGTCTGTTCAGAAATGTAGGTTTGCCTGGCTGGGCATAATTTTAATCTTTTAAATGCACCCAGCCAGGCCATTTGTCTGAAAGGTAAACAGGCCAGTTGGGGAAAACCTGCAGTGGGGAGAAGGCTGGTTGAGTGTCTGGAGGAGTTGGGGGAGCTGCCTTATGGAGAAGCATATCCACCACAGCCTGGACCTGTAGCACAGCATCCTGGCCTGCATCTAAGCTAGACAGCTCTTCTACATTGCTCCAAAGTACCAAACGCCAGCTTCTCAGACAGATGCCATTGTAGACATGTGATTGCTGTGGAAAATGGTGGTCAGAGTGATGGAGTAGAAGAAAGCGCCATAGTTCCCATTCAAGCAAGTCCTGACCCTGATTGTCTGCATCCGGAAATTAATTGCCCACTTTGGTATTAACGTTGGCTGAGATAGAGCAAAATGAAGGAAAACCAATCCTTGAATGTCGGGAGCTCCCATGAATGGAAGAAACAGGGATGATATTTCTTACACCAATTCTCTAGGATAAGCTTTGCCCTCCAAACTGACCCCTGAGTTTTGATACTCCATTCCATGTAAAAGGAAAACCCTTGGTATTCTGCTTCTAGTCTTCCCTAATGGCTAAAAACTGTGCATGTGTGTTTGTGTAAGTGCGTAAGAGAGAGAGAGAGAGAGCTAATTTTAGACTATTTTACTGCACTTCAGAAAATAATTTTGTTTCTTCTCGCTGCATTTTAGTTGAACAGTCATCCACTGGGTAGACACTGACTCGCTTGTCATAGAAATAATGTATGTTTCACTTGAAATTAATCTAATCAGTAAAACATTCATGAAAAAGAATTGAATCACATTTATTTGCAGCTGAACGTTAGCTGAGAGAACTACATTTTAATCTCATTATAATATGACCTTCCAAAGTCTATCACTCTGTTGCCTGGCACGTTGTTTGTTTGTTTGTTTTTGTTTTTTAAACTTCAACAGTATTTAATAGTTATTCAACAGATTGAAGGAAACAGCTTCCACTTTGACCAGATAAAATGTGGGTGGAGGGAGAGAAGGGGGAAAGCAATAATAAGCTTTAATATGGATCTGAAAACAGCCTTCATAAAACAAGAATAAACAACGTTATGGTCTAATTTACCCCTACATAAAATGCAAAATAGAACTCAGTAGGTAATAAAACATTAGTATCTTTATTGCCAACATAATCTTAACTAATCATTTATTATATTATTTCTATAGTTACAGTAATTCATCTGCATGAAAGTTGACTGAATAAGGTTAGCCCTGCAAATAACGCCACACTGCTTTTCCTCCCTGTTCTATTCACAACACCTTTCATTAATGTTTGCACATGTTCCTAATCTGGTCCCAAGCAGGATCAGCCTCTGTCTCTGCAAAGTGTCAGCAGCACAAAACAGTTTTCTTCTTAACAACCCCTTTCTTTGTAATACATAAACACAATCTTCTGGGGCTCTGTAATTATCCAAAATGAGCTTTACTGTTGCAAATTACTTTAGCAGCCCTATGATTTATCTGTCATACACACACTTTATAATATTTATATTCATATTAAAACCGCCACTAATAATGAATTGATAGTACATAAATATTTACATGATACTACATGGACAAATGCTTGATGCCCTTATAATAGTTACATTTCTTGCTCTCCCTATCATGTTTGGAAAAGCCAACACCTGGCATTTTGCCATGCTCATGAAAATGCCTTTGAAAATGGCTCAGAACATTAACAGAGCTTCACATTTGCCACACTTTTCTTTAAAAAGAATGGCATCCCTTCATACTTATGCAGTCTGGGTTATTGCTTCTTCACATTATGCATCATTACTCTGAGGAAGTGTCTTATCAGGAGCTCCAGTTGTTGTGGAGACGATTGGAATTAAGCACTGGAAGCTTTTTATTTATCTTATACGCTTTATTCCTACAAGATTTTCAGCATATAACCTTCTTTGTTCAGCTCAGAATTGGATACATTGCCAGGCATTGTAAAATTTACATCTTGCTTTTTTTTTTATTTGTTCCTAAATTGGATTGAAAACAAAGTAGAGTTTTAATTAAAACTCTGCTTGACAATAGTAAATTTTTCCATACACTGGAATTTCAGATCAGTTGTGAGGATTTTGAAAAGGCCTAACAGGTGACATTTGCCATAAGAGTGACTGAAAAATTTATTGTAAGTGCTAGAACCGATGGTAAGCATGACTGACAATGTTCATACAAAGAAAACTCTGTAATAATACCATTGAATGGCTGACAAACCAACAAAAGGCAAGGAATTTAAAGTGAAGGTTACTTTAAACTATGTATGATTTGTAATGACTCACAAATTCAAAGGATAAGTGTAGAGGAGGCAGAGAACCAAAAAAAGAAATCAAGGACCTGGCTCGGCAGTTCTTTGACTCAACAGTGGATATCAGATACCAAATAGAGCTCTTTGATGCACATAAAAAAAATCAACCCTCCACGCTACACTATGGAAATCAATACCCTTTATACGGGGGATGTCAGAACAATCAGACTTCTAATCCAGTCTTAGCTATGGGTCAAACACATTAACTATTCAAAAAACATAAAAAAGGAACTGGGTGTCAAAACTTCTCTGTTCTATTGACATCCAACATGCTAGGCTTTGCCCTGTCTTCTCTCTTGAGACCATACTAGATGGAAAAACAATAACCTGACGCACCTTGATCAAGACTTGAAAATTTGCCATTTCCTGATCTAACTAATGATTTGCTATATTAAATTCCCTAAGTATAGGGAATACCACAAATAGCACAAATATAGGTAAACCCAATAAAGTTTTTTCAAGTATCCACAGTATGTCTGCTATTGAACTCTGAAATAGACAATCCCACTTCAGAAAATTTTGAAGTTTGATTTTGAAGTTAAAGAACTAGACTTTAGTCAATACATTATTTGCAATGAGCAACAGGACTTCTGGTATTTTTCTGATTCATTTGTTATTTGTATTTTGTGTGTTTGTGTGTGTTATATATATATGTAAACTTGAAATCATCTATCTATGCACATTGTTGGCCTACATATATAGGGGTTCTTATTTTTAATTCTCTTATCCACCCTTCCTTCTCCTCCCTATTGTTTGTTGCACCCATTTCTTGCTAGTCCTGGGCACAATTTTTCTACTAACCTTTTTTGAAAAATGCAGATTCGGCGACACGGAAACAGTTAACGAATTTGTGTCAATTTCACTGGTTTCTTTCCATTGAAAGGAATACCTTAAAAAAAAAAAACCTGAAAAAATAGAAACAAAATGTTTGAATGCACATAAAAAATATTAACCCTCCTGACTACAGCTGAAATCAATACTCTTTAAACTGTAGATCAAAACGTTTTGGTTTTTTAATTTGAAATTACTTTTAGTTTCAAAGTTTCCTTTAATATTGTTTTTTAAAACTTTTAAATGTTAAAAAATGCTCAAAACAAAAATAAAATCTGAGCCATATTTTTTTTTACTTTTCAACGCACCAAAATGTTTGGGTTTTTTTCATTTTTCAGAATTGTCACTCAACCAACCAGCCAACCAACCAACCAAACAAACCCTGCCCTACTTCCTGGGTCTTGTCTCAAATGAGATTAGGGGAAGGACTGGCCCTTGCTATGTGTTTGCAGAGCGCCCAGCACAACGGCACTGTGTGCTCTCAATATGGGCCTCTATATACTTCAGTAATACTGAATAAATAATTAATAATAATGCAGGAAATTGAAAAAAAAACCAAACCTTGAATAACAGCCACATTGTGCTGTACGATAGATCAATCTCTTGTTTATATAGAATGAAATCACCTCTCATGAATCCCTATTAAAAGGCTTTAAATGGGGAACTAAGTAGGGGTTAGGAGAATGGAATCCTCCACCCCCATCCCACCCACAGGATGTGGATTGCTATTCCACTACAGCTGCTGCACCAGCATCAGGACTGCTGCACTCTCTGGGGTCCCAGGGTACACTGAATATGGTCCCAGTCACTGAATCTCATTGAGCTTATAAGGCAGTTGCCCCATCTTCTCTGCACCCTGTGACAAGCCACTTTGACTGGGGCTTCCTCCATGTTCTCCCCTCCTGAGACACAAAAGTGGCCCTACCACAGGGCTTGAGTGGCAAAAAGGGCCTTGCACAGTCCCTCCACACCTGTCTCATGCAGTCGCACAAATAGATTTTAACTCTTACCAATATGGCAATTCATGGGAGCGACACAAGGGGGGGGGCATCAGTTAAGGGGGGGCATATGATGTCCCCACGTGACCCCCCAAGTGAGTCCCCGCCCCACCCCCAGCCCAGAGTCCCCATGCTCTCCCCATCCCCTCCCCATTCCACGTTACCTGGGCGGGAGGGCTCTGTCTTCCCGCTGAGCTGGATCCCCCTGGCATTCAGCTGCTCTTCCTGGCAGCCAGGCCCTGGAGCCACTCCCGATTGCTGCCCAGTGCAGCACAGCAGCTGCCTCGGAGAGTGCCTGTCTCTCCCAGGCAGCTGCTGCGCTGCACTGGGCAGTGTACCAGTCAGCCTGGCTGGAAGAGGAGAGGCTCTGGCCTTCAGCTCTGGCCCTGCCCCTTCCTCTTCCCACCCGGGCCGGCGGGGGCACTTGAGCCTGGGGAGAGTTACTTGACTCTTTGTGCCCCTCCCACCGGTCGCCTTAATGTTCCGTGGCTAGTGCCCTGCGCGGATACAAATTTATACCTGCGGATGCAGATATCCACAGATATCAATCGGTATCCGCTTAACCGCAGGCCTCTCCCGGGAACCGCAGCAGCAAAAGGTGCAGCTCCTCTGGCACGGCTGTACCACCCCCAGCCCTTCCACGCAGTTGCATCTACTCTCTGGGGTCTATACAGCCCCGCCAGAGGACAAGGCTGGGGGCTGTAAAGTCGCGCCAGAGGAGCTGCTGGAGTGGGGCCGCCCGCCGGCCCCACGTTCTGCTCCTTTCGCTGCTGCAATTCCCGGGAGAGCCCTGCGGTGTTCAGCGGATACCGAATGTGTCTTTCTGGTACGGCATAACGGCAATTAATGTCTTAATGGTACAGGGTACCTCACTGTACCAGCTTACTTGCACCACTGGTCTGATGTTAGCCATACTGAATAAACAAACACCTGCAGGCCTTTCTGAAAATACCAATTCTGTTCTACTTTCAATTCTGTTCATTTTCTAATGATAACTTTTGTATACTTATTTGTGGGAATCCTGTACCAACACCGGTCCTTGTGTTCTCATCTATATACCCTTCAGCAATGTAAAAAATAAATAGTAAAATGAAAGTTACAATTTCCTCCTTAAATTGCCTTATTGTGCCTGTAAATTTCAGGGATCTCTGCCTGTGATTTACTGTGCTTGCTGCAGAACTGCAGCACTATGCAAGCATGGCTTAATAGTTACCACACAAAGGGCCTGAGAACCAGGACTTGGGGCTCTATTACTGGCTCATGCCACTTATGGTCCACGCAACCCTAAGCAAGTCACCAAATCTTTAAGATTCTTTAGCTTACTCATCTGTAAAATGGATAGATGAGCTACCTCACAGGTGTCTTGGCTTAGCTAATTAGATTTTGTACAGCAGTTCGAGATCCTCAGATGACAACTACTCTATAGAGCAAATTCAAAGCATTCGTGTTTCAATATGGTTTAAGAATGGAGTATCAGTCTTGACTCAAAATGTCCTTATTTCTGTCAGATTGAGCCAGATCTTTAATATTACTGGGGGTGAATCTTCTATGGGTGTTTTTTTTTAAAGTTGTTCTCTTCAGTGTTTGAGGCTTCCCCTGCTAACTTTTGCTCTTGTTGTTTTAAACTGCAGAAATTAAACCTCTGTAAAAAGTGAATGAGTTGATAGAAAGAATCATACTGGCAGGGCTCATGGGGAAATGTATTAAGATAATTTCTGAAATATGGAGAATTTAGTTGATCAACAGTAACAACTGCTGCATACGATTTTTTTTTAAGTAGGTTATTTTACAATACTCAGCAGGAACATTATCCTGCAATCTGATTGACAGGGATAGCCCATCATGTCAGGGCAGAGTCCCACTAAACAGCATGCCAAGGAGTAAGGGGCTGACTGTGCAGATCTCATGGCAAGACAAAGCCTCAATATGAATAGAGATTGTTATTTTCCTTTTTCTCTATGTTTTTAAATTGGGTATATTTCATTATACTGCTGCATTATGTGTCAATCTTAATGAAAAATTTAAAACTCTGAAACACATCCAGGTACAATGAAATCAAATGAGTGAAAGAGGAACTAAATATAGATTTAATATAAAAGTGATATTTAAAACATGATCACTACGGATTATAAAACAGCACAACACCATGGGTCAAGACTTTTGCTGTTTACTGAACCCCCAACAACATTAAAGTACAGTATTAACATACCTCCATAAAAAGGAATATTTGTTAGTCAAATATAGAATGTCTACTGAGTTTTACAATATTTTAGGTCATTTAAAAAAAATCAATAATATCTGGTTCCTGTAACTAATAAATGTTAAATTTCACATTTTTTCTAGAAGACCCCACTCCTTTCTCCTCAGCCTTTCTATTAGTTTTATCCTACTCTGCTCCTCTCAAGTGCTGTGTTGTCCTTCTCTGGCTGCCTCCTCTCTCTCTCTCTCTCATCCACCAGCCTCCTCCCTCTATTCCTGCATATTTAATAAAATTCCAGTAAATCCAAATAGATTTAGATAAGACTAACAGTGGTGCAATCCTTCACCCCTCACTCTTGTAAAACACTCATTAATTGGCCATTGCATGAGTAAGTACTGCAGGATTAAGCCCTATGAACCATAGCAACTACCACAGTGGATCAGACCCATGGTCTCTCTGTGACCCTAAGAACCTCTCTGTGCCAACTGGCAAAGGGTTTACTGTTCTGTAACAACAACTTCTATCAGGTGTGACAAATTCACTACTCCTATGACATTGCAGTCATAGTATTTATCCAAAAAGGGTTGCATGAAGTGTCTAATAAAAGCTTATGTCATGCTGATCATCATAATCATTGTAAGATAGATGTACAAATGATATTTAAGGAGTTGTGTATACTGAAAATACATTTTAGAGTCCGTGTCCCAGGCAGGGTTGACAAACAGGTTTTGCCAGGCAAAGGGATATATACTCACCCGGCTGCCTAGGTTCACATGTAGATTGTGCATTGTAAATCAACCCAATGGAAGCCGGTTCCGCATACAGAGTCAACATGAGTATGTGAAGACAACCTGGAGCCAGCACACCAGGAAAGAAACCACTGGGGTCATCCTGACTCTTGGGGCAAAACAATGAGTTTTGGGAAATCGAAGGAGACACAAAAGGACATTTTGTTACCCATTACTGAGGGAGCAAAAGGGACAGCACTTTCTGCATTCATGAAACATGGATCCTACCCCTGTTGGTTGGTTATGCTGGGAGACTGGTTTAGGTGACATACTACTTGAGATGAGGATGTTAGCCTGTAAATGTTAAGTTTAGATTCTAAGAAGTGCATTATATTGTTTGTTTTATATGTAACGATTTCTTTTCATTATTCTTACTCAATCTGTATCTTTTGATAATAAATTTATGATTGTTTTCACTGTAACTATATTTCAGTGCTGTAATGTTATAAAGGTCCCGATCATGAGTTGTACTAGTCAACCTGTGCGTATACTGTGCCCTTGTGGATAAGAAACTTGGGAATTTCTGTGAGTGCTCAGTGGTTAAGGGTTAGACACTGCAGGGGAACAATTCAAAGGGGGTCCAGGGGTAAGGTGCACCTACTATTAACCTGCAAGGCAAAATAAGGGCTGGCAGAGCCCTGAGAGTTTGTTTGGGTGGCTAACAGACTGGTGAGGTCTGGGAACTAATACCCAGATAAGCACAAGCAAGTCTTCCTCTCGCTGGAGATGGGGGGGCAGCAAGATGATGCACAGTCCTGGGGACCTTGAGAAACCCTGTAGTTCAGTCTCCAGTAGTGGACAGCACCAGGTGCTTTTGAGAAAGGGACAAGAACTAAGAGTAGGCGGATGTGTCAGTGTTGCCAATGCTCATGATTTTGTCATGGGTCTCATGATAATTATGGTTTTCCTTAAAGCCCCAGCTCCTGGAGTCCAGTGGATATGTGATGATTTCAGCCTTCAATTCTTAAAGAAGAAGTAAGTTTCTAGCCCTTGTGGCTGTGGAAAAAGCTTCAAAATGTGACCCCAGTGCACCCTAAAGGCTCAACAGGCAGAAGGCAAATAAAAAGATCCCCAAACTATTATTTTTACATAACCTCATGATTTTAAAGCCAATTGCATGATTTTTGGTGAGCCTGACTCGTGATTTTTGAACATTTGGGGTTGGCACTACTGTGGTATATTTTGACCAATGAAGCTCTCCTCCTAATCCTTGCTACGTAGTGTCTGGTATAAATCCTGAAACAGATATGTACAGTTGTTCATATGCACATGCACACACATGACCATAAACAAAATTATTTTACATGACTGAAAAATATTCGTGCTCTTTTACAGGGCTTTTTATTGGTCAAGTGCAGTCACAAGAGAATAGATCATAGTATATAGATCAATCAGGTGGCAAATGTAATTTTTGAAATAGAAACTATTTGTAGACTTTATGACAGCCAAAAAAGGATCTGAAATGGGTAATCTTCTATTCCTCTAAATGTGCTTCCCGACTGAGACTTTGTGTGCCAGCTTCAGCCTGAAGCAAATTGTGATAGCCGAGCTATTAACTTCTAAAAATAGGGGTCTGTAATGGAAACATTAAGAGACCTGCTATTGAGCACAGAACAATCCAAGGAAAGATGTAACACCAATCTCTTATTTTTGCTACTTTGCCACATCACAGGAGTGCAGTGTCTGTGGGACTGAATCATGCCTGTACCATTACAATAGGTGTTTTTTAAACTAATTTTCTTTTACAAAGTAGTTTTTAAATTATATGATTTAATCTGTCTTTAAAGGAGCTTGAAAGCATCCAAATATTTCAGGTCAGGCCTTTGACACCTAAGACTCTGCATTTTAAAGAGGTGTTATTCCTGGGGGAGAAGAAAGCAGTCATGATCATTGCAGGAAGGATCTGAAACTAAAATGTTTTGGGAAAGGTGATTTTGTATTTTTACTTAGACCTAGTGGAGCTCAGGTGTATCCAAGTGAACATCTTGTAACAAAATGTACAGCAATGATTCATGAATTACTTTTCTGTCAAGAAATGTGCTTTCTCTCTGTTTTATTGTAGCAAATAACATTTCTCTTTAGCTGATATGCATTTTACATTAACCATTGTAACCAAAGAGTCTCTGATTCACAATTCGGCAGTTGGGTAACCCCTATCAGAGGCTTCTTGGAATTTTTTTTCAACCCAGTTAGCACAGCTGTAGCCTTCAGTAAATCATCTTTAAAAGTAATATTGGTAATCAGAGCCAGAAAGTCTTGAAAGATCAAATGTGGTATGCATTCTACAAACAGGCTCTCAACAGAAATCCCCAGAGTTGGGAACCACAGTAAAAATCATCTCAAAGGAGCAGTAAACAAGTGGAAAAAATGGATCTTGGTATAGAAGACATGCTGTTTATGGAGGTCAATCTGCATCAGCGACATAACATTTCAGGGCTATTCAGCTATAAACACATTCACATGAGTCTAACAGGGTTTTGAAGAAGAGATCAAAAGATGAGCACATGCAATGTGTGTGTACGTGTGTCTTTTCCCCAATACGTAACAGATTTCTTTTCCACTGTGCCCACAGTGACCTGCATTTCAATTAGGACAGAGGCAAACTGAAAAATAGGCTGTTAGTACTTCAGAAGAGCCAACTAAATCAATATATCCATAATCCAGATCCTGTTTTTAAAAAGGCTGGAAGTTTCAAAAGTGACAAAGTGACTTTGGAGTACAAGTCCCACTGAAAAGCAATAGGACTTATGTTCCTAAATCACTCAGGTACGTTCATAGTTTCCACGGTCAGAAGGGAACACTGTGATGATTCTAGTCTGAGCTCCTGTATAACACATACCATAGAACTTCCCCCAAATAATTTCTAGAGTATCTTTTAGAAAAACATCCAATCTTGATTTAAAAATTCTCAATGATAGAGAATCCACCGCCACCCATGCTAAATTGTTCCAATAGTTAATTACTCTCACTATTAAAAATGTATGCCTTATTTCCAGTCTAAATTTGTCTAGGTTCAACTTCAGCCTTTGGATCATGTTTCTCTGCTAGGCTGAAGAGCCCATTATTAAATTTTTGTTTCCTATGTAGATACTTATATAGTATAATAAAGTCACTGATTAACCTTCTCTTTGTTATGCTAAATAAATTGAGCTCCTTGAGTCTATCATTACCAGGCATATTTTCTAATCCTTTCTAATCATTTTCTTCCATGAACCCGCTCCAATTTTCAAAATCCTTCTTGAATTGTGGACACCAGAACTGGACACAGTATTCCAGTAGCAAATGCATCAGTGCCAAACAGAGGTAAAATAACCTCACCGCTCCAACTGGAGACTCACGTTTATGCATACCAGGATCACATTAGCTCTACTGGCCACAGGTCATGGGAGCTCATGTTCAACTGATTATCTATCACAATCCCCAAATCTTTTTCAGGGTCTCTGCTTCCCAGGATAGGGTCCTCCATCCTGTTGGTATGGCCTCCATTCTTTGTTCCCAGATGTATATATTTACATTTAGCCACATTAAAATGTATATTGTTTGCCTGCACCCAGTTTAGCAAGCAATCCAGATTACCCTGAATCAATGACCAGTCCTCTTCATTATTTACCACTTCCCCGATTTTTATGTTATCTGCAAAATTTATCAGTGATGATTTTATACTTTCTTCAAAGTCATTGATTAAAGCATTAAAGAACCAATCCCTGCGGGACCCCATTAGAACACACCTGCTCAATGACAACTCCCCATTTACAGTTACATAGTGAGACCTATCAGTTAGCCAGTTTTTAATCCATTTAATGTGTGCTATGTTCATTTTATATCATTCTAATTTTGTAATCAAACTGTGGTGCAGCACCAAATCAAACACCTTACAGAAGTTCGAGTCAATTACATTTATCAAATAAACTTGTAATCTCATCACAAAAAGATATCAACTTAGTTTGACAGGATCCATTTTCCATAAACCCATCTTGATTTGCATTAATTACATTACCCTCCTTTAATTCTTCATTAATCAAGGCCTGTATAAGCCACTCCATTATCTTGCCCATATCGATGTAGGCTGGCAGGCCCAGGTCATCCCGTTTATCCTTTTTGAAAATCATCAGAACAATAGCTTTCTTCCAGTCTTCTGGAACTTCCCCCGTGCTCCAAGATGTATTGAAAATCAACATTAATGGTCCAGTTAGCTCCTCACCACTTCTTTTAAAACTCTTGGGTGCAGGTTATTTGGATATTCTAAGTTAAAAATGCCAGACTTTAGTAGCTTCTGTTTAACATCCTCCAGAGATACCAGCGGAATAGAAAGAGAGTTATCATCAGAATAGATTCAAATAAAGTAAATATGTTAAATCACTATGTTACACGGCCAGAAAGGGTTACACAAGTAGCAGACTAACTGACCCAGATTCAACCTTTAGAGACATATTAGAAGATAATGGTTGCGGGTTTTGTGGGTTTACATATATATTGTTAGAGGTTGACAATATAGCCAAATGGTTCCTGTTTATCACTGTATTCTGTTAATTCAGAGATCAAAAGGAGATGTTAAAATTTAGATGAACTGTGAATGTAGTAATATCATTGTTCTTATTTCTCTTTGAAGTTTGCAGTAAACTACCTGTAAATAGCTGAAGATGGGCAGTTGCCTTATGTTAATCCATGTAGCTAATTACCGGTGATGCTTGGGACACAGGAGTTCTACTTCAAAGCTAGGATAATTGCCTATTGTTCACCCAAGGACTGCACACTGTCAAGAAGCTGCTAAACAACTATGAAAAGAACTGTAGGGCCCTGATACTTTCATCTCATATCTGCTTAAGCTTCATCAGGGGAAGTTTGAATCACAAGTCTGAGATCTTCAGCTCCATTCTGGATCACCCTGATATTGGCCATTGGACTATAACTTAATGAACTGATTCTGGAAAGGACTCTTTTCAACTTTAAAGTTCACCACCTCTACTCTGAAACTGACCTAAGAACTTTATTTATATTTTCATGTATAATGATCTTTTAACTAATACTACCTCTTTTATTTTTTAAATAAATTTTAGTTTAGTTAATAAGAATTGGCAGTAAGTGTGTATTTGAGTAAGATCTAAAATATTTGTTAAGCTGATGGGTAATGTGTCCGATCCTTTGGGCTTGGTAAAATGTTTTATATGATTAACAAGATTTTTAGTAAAAAGAAAAGGAGGACTTTTGGGACGTTAGAGACTAACAAATTTATTTGAGCATAAGCTTTCATGAGCTACAGCTCACTTCATCGGATATAATCCTCATCATATTTAACTTGGCTATCTGGGTGGAAGCCCAAGGCTTGGTTGCTTTAAGGGAATTGTATTTCTGGCTTCTGGGTAACCAGTAAAGTATTGTAGAAGCTGTTTTGTTCCTGGCTTGGTGACTCTAAGTATTAGAATGAGCACCAGTTATTGTCTGCCCCATTCTTTGCAGTTTGCCCTAATTGAGCAATCTCAGCGTGGTCCCCCGGGAATCTGGTCACAGACTCAAACTGTGCCACAGAATCTCTATGAATGGAATTTCCATATATGATCAATAAGAGTACAGCAGTAGAAATATACTACCAGTCATCTGACCAGGATGGTAACTGTGAATGTGAAATGCTCAAGTCGATTAGAGAGGCTACAAAGGCAGAAAATACAATAATAATGGGGGATTTCAATTATCCTGATATAGACTGGGTATATGTCACCTCAGGAAGGGATGCAGAGATAAAATTTCTAGATACTATAGATGACTGCTTCTTGAAGCAGCTTTTCCTGGAACCCACAACTTTGCTGTTTCTTATGGTGGCTTTTTTTGGTACTCTTAATTTTTTAAAAATTTTGGGTATACATTTAGTTTGAGCATCTATTATGGTGTTTTTAAATAGTCTCCAGGCCGTTTGTAGGCATTTCACCCTTGTGACTGTTCCTTTTAATTTCCATTTAACAAGCTTTCTCATTTTTCTGTAATCCTCTTTTGAAGTTAAATGCTACTGTGGTGGATTTCTTTGGCATTTTTCCCCATCAAGGATGTTACATTTAATTACATTATGGTCACTATTACTGAGCAGTTCAGCTATACTCACCTCTTAGACCAGATCCTCTGCTCCACTTAGACTAAATCAAGAACTGCTTCTCTTCTGTTGTTCTAGGACTAGCTGATCTAAGAAGCAGTCATGACATCTAGAAATTTCATCTTTGCATTCCTTTCTCAGGTGTTATACATCCAGTCAATATAAGCATAGTTGAAATCGCCCATCATTGCATTTGCTGCCTTTCTAGCCTCTCTAATCTCCCCAAGCATTTCACAATCACTGTCATCATCCTGGTCAGGTGGTTGGTAGTATATTCCAACTGGTATACTGTTACTGTTAAAGCATGGAATTTCTATCCATAGAGGTTTCATGGTACAGTTGATTCATTTCAGATTTTTACTTTATTTTATTCCATTCTTTCTTTCACACATAGTGCCACTCCCCCACCAGCACAACCTACTCTGTCATTCCTATATATTTTGTATCCTGGTATTACCATGTCCCATTGATTAGCCTCATTCCACCAAGTTTCTGCAACATATATATTATATTAATATTCTCTAGGCACTTGAATTCACTCATCTTAGTGTTTTGACTTCTAGCATTTGTACATTTTGTCAATATTCAGTTGCTTACCTTCATATATTATATTTAAATGGGACTTTTTTATGTTTGACTGTTCCTCACTAGCTTCTACCTTTACTTTACCAACTTCTTTTCTATCCTCTTTATTAGGATACAGAATTCCTCCTTTAATAAAGTGATGTCTCCTTGTCACAACTTCAGGAGTTCCCCTGGGAAGGCAGATCAGCACTGTATATGGCTAACACTGTTGCAAGCATCACAAAGCATTTTGGGGAAGGGTCAAAGGTGTGAGAGTAGGGAGTGGAAGTTTCCTCTGCAGATCACGAGAGGCTGGGGCGGGGAGAGGAAAAAGAGCAGAGAATGGGTTAACTCAACACTTCAGCTACCTCCGTGTGAAGATAAGATGCTGGCCCCAGCCCAAGGTCATGGGCTCGACGAGAAATCAGCAGCTGCCCAGCCGTGAGAAGAGGAGAACTAAGTTGAGCAGAGCTGCAGAGATAGCAGCGAGAACACTGAGAGCAAATGAGACGGCAACAGCGAAGGTCAATAGAAGGGAAAACAAAATCTCTGGCATGAAGTGCACCAGGAGCAGAGGTCCCCGAATGGACCACCCCCTTCCCCCCGCTCCCCCCATGGGGAGCAGGACTTAAAACCCTCCTGAGAGCTGGAGCAATTTGGAGAGCAACAGCAGATTTGTTCAGCCTGGGCCCAGGACAGCACTCTCATCCATCTTTCCCCCCTCCCCCCCATCTTCTTCTGACCTTACACCCAGGCCTGGCCAGTCTTGGGTAGTCCATGTGTGAGCATGAAAGTGGGTTAGGGCTTGGGGCATTTACGCTTTCTTTCTTTCCCTGAGTGATGTGGGAGTGTTCCCAGCACTCTCTGCTGTTATTTTATTATTTTATCAATAAAGCTTTAAAACTTAGACACTTGTTACATCATCTCCCCACCAAAGATCCTGTGGCATCAGCCTGATCAAGTGACGCAGTGGCAGATTGGTAACAGAAATCTGTCACATCCTCCTGAACCATGTGCTCCTCTACACATGTCTGTTTTCCCCCAACCCTTAGTTTAAAAAATCCTCAACCCTTTCAATTTTAGATGCCTGCAGTCTGGTTCCATTTTAGTTTAGATGGAGCCCAATCTTCATGAAGGCTCCTCCTTTCTCAAAAGGTTTGCCAGTTCCTAATAAACCTAAAACACTCCTCCGTCCACCATCATCTCATTCATGCATTGAGACCCTGCAGTTCTGCCTATCTTTCTGGCCCTGCACAAAAAAAACTAGAAGCATTTCAGAGAATGCTATCATCGAGATCCTGGCCTTTAGTCTCTTACCTAGCTGCCTAAATTTGGCCTCTAGGATTTTTCTCCTACCTTCCCTTTCTTCCTACGTACATGTACCATGACTACCAGCTCCTTCCTAGTGCTACACATAAGTCTGTTTGGATGTCACGTGAGATCTTCGCATCCAACAAACACCTTATATTTATTGTTATTATTTATTTTATAGCATCCAAAATGTACTAGGCACTTCAAAACTGTATATGGCATGTCACTGGGCCTGTAAATCCTGGCTGCAGATTCAATAAAAGCTACATTTAAAAAAAACAAAACACTTTATTCAGTTCACTCACCTATAGTTTAAACTAAAATAGCCCTGTTAATAGTGGACGCAATAGCTCTAATTCATTCCTGGTTTAATTCCACTGAAATCAATTGGCATGCAGACATGTAAGTCCAGGCATGTTAGCTCAGCATGGCAAATATTGAAGAGATTATTTTTCAAACCAGAAGAAATAAGATCTTCTAATAATGATTGATAGCTATTTTGTTAACTGATAAATTTCTCTCTGAATTGTGCAAACATATAAAAGGAGGGTTAAAACATCCCAGATGGAGGCAAAAAAAGACTGAGCCATCTGGTAGAAGAAATTATCTGAAAAGTGGGATCTTCAGTAAGAATTGTTTGAAGAAAGAAAAGAGATGCTCTGAAGAGGAATTTGGAGTAACTGGCAAAGTAGATGAATAAAAAAGAACCTTGAGATAAGAATTTTCTTCTTCCAGTTTGAAGTGGAAACAGCATGACTGTAAACATTTGGAAGAAATGAACATTTATAACAGAATGAATAAGATTATTGTCAAATTCTGCCCTCAGTTATGCCTACACACCCACTGCTAACATTAGCCTCACCTGCTTTTATACTTGTTTTATTAGGGAAAGACTTCTGTACCAGCGTCTGCCTCCACAGTATTCCCACTGAAATCCTATTGCAGCCAGACACTCCTCACCCCATTCTTCCTCCTGAATGCAAGTTTTAGTTTAAAGACATAGGCCCTAAGTCTCCACTGCCTTTCATTTTGTGAAGTAATTTACACCTCTCCAAACTGAGTGCCAAGTGTGTGAAAAACGCTACCATTCCAATTTGGCAAGAGCTAACTCCCATTTTCACTCACTTTGCACAAGTGTAAAAGACTACACAAGGTGATAGGGAGGGGAAAACTAAGCCAATAAATATTAATGAAACAGGACCAATCAGCTACCATGATCCATCCCTCTGTCAGCTGCACTTTAGATGACTGCCGTGGAATTTTACATGGGGTGATACTTTAAATCCAGTAAAAAATGAATTCTCGTGCAGCAGCTCACTTGTTATGTTATGATTTTATTTTTAAAAAATCTTTTTATGAAGGCCAAATGACAATAAAACATTAACATACTACACTGTACATTACTTATTCCGGATCAGCTAGCACATCACACCTGCACTTCATGATCTGCATTAGCTACCTTTTGATTCTGAATGGAATTTAATGTGCCAATTTTGATCAGGTGGGATTTTCAGAAGTGACTTAGAAGCATAAGTTCCATTGAAAGGCAATGGGATTTGTGCTCCTATGTTATGTAGGCATTTTTTTTAAATGCCATTCTAAATGGCTGAGGTCTGGCCTACAAGAATTGCATCGTTCTCCCTGCATAATTCTGCCATAGCTGAAATCAGAAAAGGAGCTTAAGCTGTAACTTCTTTGGTGTAAAAGGAAGGGCACTCCTGACAGTGTGTTTTGTATGAGATCCCCCAAACTTCGGAAATCATTCTCAACCTTGGTCCTAAATAGCCTTAATCTGCTGATATTCAGGTTGTAGTAATAATGCTCTCTTTGCTCAGAATTTGAGGAAGCCAAGTTCCCCATGCTGAACACTTGCCAGACTGCTGTGAGGTGAATCAAACAATGAATCCTATAAGCCCTTAGCTTATGGGGGCTGAGCAGATTTTAGGTCTGTAGGTCTTTGGGTCTATAGCAGGGATCTGCAACCTTTGGCACACGGCCCATCAGGGAAATCTGCTGAAGGGCCGGGACAGTTTGTTTACCTGCAGGGTCCACAGGTTTGGCCAATCACAGCTCCCACTGGCCATGGTTTGCCATTCCAGGCTAATGGGGGTGGCGGAAAGTGGCGGCCAGTACATCCCTCGGCCGACACTGCTTCCCACAGCCCCCATTGGCCTGGAACAGCAAACTGCAGCCAGTGGGAGCTGTGATTGCCTGAACCTGTGGACACTGCAGGTAAACAAACCTGCCTGGCCCACCAGCAGATTTCCCTGATGGGCCACATGCCAAGTGTTGCCAATCCCTGGTCTGTCGGCATGCACTCCAGATGCTGTGTCTCATGCCCCTTTGGAAATATGGGCACCATGGCCCAATTCCCTACGTCCTGAAATTAGTGTAAACCTCCCCATCAGCTGTTGCACATTCCCCAGTATCCCACTGAAGGGCTGGGCCTTTTGGTTTACAGTTTACCTCTTCAGAGACACATGGTAGCACACAGGCTTAGCAAAAGGTTTCTAACACTATTGCTGTGTACATAGGAGATAAGGCACAAGCAAACACAGATATTTAGAAAACAACAAATAATCCAGAATGCAGCTGACCTTTCCCTTGGGAGTTCTTAAGGTCTCTCTGTGTTCAGGTAGGCAGGGTTCCCTCAACATCAGGCTCCTGCAACAGCTTCCATTGGCTTGAACTGATGAAAATAGCCAAAGACTCTGAGGAGAGCAGTTCCTGCCCTTAAATTATAACCTCCCAGTCTCCTGTCATATGACCTCCCAATCAGCCTCAAAAGGATGAGCAGACCCATGTGACTTAATTGCCAGGCAACCTCTCCCCTGGGAAAAGAAAGCCATTTTTACAGGGTATTTCCTCTTTCAATAGAGGACCATCCAGATTTAATCACCCACTATTGTTAGTCCGATGCCACTACCCCTCGGAATTGCAGAGCAGCATGGAAGTAAGGGAACAACAGAGAAGACAGCAAACCCCACATTCAGAGTGGAGTCTGCAGTCTGACATAAATACATATCAAGAGCCCCCAACATCAAACAGAATGCTTAATCGTACATAGACAGATTCTCCAAATCAGCACAGGGAGGAGATGGTATTGTTGGAGAGGGTGAATTATTTCTTTGTTAAATTTATTGTTTTGGCTGGTTAATGTTGGTGAACATGTGCTGCTGGATTTGCTGTTTTGTACAAGGGCAATTTGGTTGTTGTTTTTCTTTAAGTTCTGCCAAAAGCAACATGGCCAAAATTTTCAAAGGAAATACCTTAAGTTCCATATTTGGGCACCTCAATTAGTGGTATGATTTTCCGTGGTGCTAAGCACTCACAGTACCCTTTAATGTGCTCTAATTTTAGATATTGAAAAGTATGGTCATAGAGGATGAAATATACATAATGTCAGTATCTACAATAAAATTTAATTGATTACTTTAATGTAAACAAAGTAATGGGACATCTTGTTTTAGTGGATGTATAGAGAGATTTATTTGGTAATGCCAGTGATTATTTTATTATATAGCCGCCGAAAAATTTTCCTGAGATAAGAATCTCTTCCAACTTAAGTTATACAGTCTAATATTGTAATGATGATCTTTTTCAGGCTTGTTTCAGCAAACAAGATGAAAATATAACACTAAATGTAGTACAAGAGCCCTATAATCCAATAATATTGCAAAAGAAACTGAATACTACTTGTCATGAGATGACACACTAGAAATCTATATGAAATTAAATGGACAGCTATGTTGAAAAGATGTGAATTGCAAAGAGCAAAATCTTATATTTAAACAAACACATTGGAAAAAATATTCACAAAAAGGACTGCATCTAACTGCTTATTCAAAAAGTTAGCTACAGCCAGAAGAAAATGTAATGGTCTTCCTATGGTGATCAAACTGGGTGGGGGTTGAAGGGAGAGGGTAAACTGAATTAAAGAAAGATGCTATGTAAAGAGAAAAAAGGTTGACAAGCGCCTTGTTTGTCAGAATGTAAAACAAGCCAGAGAGTATAAAGTCAATAGAATAGTTTTTTATAGAATCAATTTTCATAGAACCATAGAAACGTAGGGCTGGAAGGGACCTCCAGAGGTAATCAAGGCCATTTCCCCATGCTGAGGCAGAACCAAGTATACCTAGACCATCCCTGACAGGCATTTGTCTAACCTGCTCCTCTAAACCTTTAATTATGGGGATTTCAAGACCTCCTTTGGTAGGCTATTCCAGTACTTAATGATAGTTATAGTGAGAAAGTTTTTCTTAATATCTAACCTAAATCTCTCTTGCTGTATATTAAGCTGATTATTTCTTGTCCTACCTTCAGTGAACATGGAGAACAATTGAGCACCATCCTCTTTGTAACAGCCCTTAAAATATTTTAAAACAAGTATCAGGTTCCCCCTCAGTCTGCTCTTCTCAAAACTAAACATACTCTGTTTAAAATCCTTCCTTATACGTCAGATTTTCTAAATCTTTCATCATTTTTTTGCTGTCCAGTTTGTCCACATCTTTCTTAAAGAGTGATGCCTGAATTTGGACACATTTGAAGCATCACTAATGCCAAGTAGAGCGGGACAATTATTTCCTATGTCTTGCATACAACACTCCTGCTTATACACGTCAGAATGATATTAGCCTTTTCTACAACTGCATCACATTGTTGGCACATATTCAGTTTGTGATCCATTATAATCCCAGATCCTTTTCTGCAGTATTTGTGCCTAGTCAGTTATACCCCATTTTGTAGTTCTGAATTTGATTTTTCCTTCCTAAGTGTAGTACTTTGCATATGTCTTTACTGAATTTCATCTTGTTGATTTCAGACCTATTTGCCAATTTGTCAAGGTCATTCTAAATTCTAATCCTGACCATCTCAGTTTAGCATCATCTGCAAATTATATAAACATACTCTCCACTCCACTATCCAAGTTGTTAATGAAAATATTGAATAGTAATGGACTCAGGATAGACCTTTGAAGAACCCTCACTAAATACATCATCCCAGTTTGACAATAAACCATTTGTAACTATATTTTGAGTATGGTTTTTCAACCAGTTGTGCATCTATTTTATAATAATTTCATCGGGAGCATATTTTGTTAGTTTGCTTATGAGAATGTCAAATGGGACTGAGTCAAAAGCTTTGCTAAAACAAAGATAAATCATGTCTAAGGCTGAGACTTTGTCATGGATATTTCTAGTAAAAGTCATGGACAGGTCACAGGCAAAAAAGAAAAATTCACGGAAGCCATGACCTGTCCCAGACTTTTACTAAAACTATCCGTGACAAAATGGGGATCTGGATCTTCAGCTCCCCACACTGCCTAAAGTGGGGCAGCTGGGTGGCTGCTAGGAGCCACCTACAGCAGCTGACGGATGTGGATACCCCCGCCACCTGCAGCTCCAGGGGCCGTGGTGGCCAGGAGCTCAGGGGTTCCCCTGAGGCCCGCAGGGTCCGGGAGCTGCAGGATACCCCTGCCACCCATAGCTTTGGGGGCCTGTGGCAGCTGGGAGCCTGGGGGTTCCCCTGCCACCACCGCCCACAAGCTTAGGGGTTCCCCACTACCCGCGGCAGCCAGAAGCTGTGGGGATTCCCCTGCCACTGGCAGCTCTGGGAGGCCCCCACTGCCCAAGGCAGCCGGGAGCTCAAGGGTACCCTGCTGCCCAGGAGCTGCGAGGTGCCCCACTGCCCATGGCAGCTTGGAGCTCTGGGAGCCGCCAGAAGCTAGAGTACCTGGCACCTCCCTGCCCCTGCAGATGGCGGAGGACCCTGCAGCTCCCGACCACCACAAGCTGAAGTCACAGAGATTGCTGGAAGTCACGGATTCTGTGACTTCCATGACCTCCGCAACTAAATTGTAGCCTTAATCATGTCTGCTGTTTCACTCCTTTTTTTATCAGAGTTGTATATTTCAAAGTTGCTTAAGTGACATGAATATTTAAAAAATTCTGCAACTCTCTCCTATCATTCTCTGATCCTGGATAATCAAAACAATCTTCATAAGTAAAATAATGCTACAAAATTATTTACCTCAGTTAAAGCTCTCTTCTTGACTAAAATCTTTAATTAGTCAATTGGAAATTGCCTGATATATGAATGAAACAATCTTGCTTATTCTCAAAAAAAATATATATGAGGAACTTTGTGGGTTCTCCTAAATTCATATATACCTGCTTATATGCTTGGTATCAGACATAAAAAATTAATTATATGGTCTAAATAAATCTTATTAAGAAAAAAAATGTAATGGCTGATAATTTACTCAAGTATGTTAATATTCTCCCTCCTGCTGGGTTAAACGAGTCCTCCTTAGTTTTTTTGGTTTCTTGATTAAGAAAAAACATCTGAAGGAGTGGAGTGGTTATTTTTGTTTGTCCATGCTTAAAGAATGGTCTTTGGCCATAATTATGTGAAATATATTGAAGCTAGGAATGCATCTCCCAAAGCCAATATTAGTTTAACATCCTGGAATCTTTTTTTTTTTTTTTGAGGTAGACGAGTTGCTCTTTAGCACTGAGCAATATACTATATGAATGGAACCTTTAACACAATTTAGTAGAGTGAGTAAGGCTGTCATAAGTTTAAGAATTGGTTGCACAATATGATGACAATATGTATTAATTGTTTCTAATTCAATAATATTTTCAAAATGTGTAAGGAATTTCTGGGTTCAAAACCAAGTTTGGAAAAGCAGAAGCACTGTTCCCTATGCTCTCCCTGGAATTCTCTTAGAGCTAGCGTTGATTTCAAGCAGACATCTAGTACACTTTGTTACATAGGGGTTAAAATATCAAAGAACCATGCAGACTTACAGACTAACACGGCTGCTACTCTGAAACCTCTCTTTGAATTATAGTCCACCTCTGAAGAAAGTTTCAGAAGAATTAGCTCATTGGAAATCATTATGCCTTTCATGGGGAGACAGAACAAATGTTATTGAAATGAATGTTCTAGCAAGATCCAGTTATTTATTACAGGTTTTGCCTATAATGAGACCACTTTTCTTTTTTTTTAAATTCTCACAAAAATTTGCATGGAATAATAGTTATTCACAATGTGGTATTATTTGGCTTCAGCAAAGAAAAGGAAAAGGAGGTTTTGCTTTGCCTCACTTTAACTTTTATTTTCTTGCTACTCATTTTACAGAAGTATTTGATTTTTATGTGGAAACTCTTTTCAACCCTTTTCTTAGCCTACAGAACAGTCCATTGGACTAATATTAAATATATTCGCTTTCTTCCTAAAGTGGATCTCTGAAGATGCAGGGTCCAATCCTGCAATACTCCCATTGACTTCAGTGGTATAGGACTTACCTAGACCTTGTCATCTGTGCATGTTATATATCTATTTAACTAGGTACATATGCAGCTTCTTAAGTGATATTTTATGCAGGATTGAATCGCGAGAGCAAGCACCCTCTAGTTCAGTATTTCTCCCCTATCTAATAATAACTAATTAGTTAGTTATAATACTTTTGAGTTACATAACACTGTGACCAAAGATTCTCTGGATGCCAACTAGCAGAGGGCAAAGGAGTATAGGGATCCCCTGGGTTCACCCAAAGGATGTCATGTAAGGTCTCTAATGAAAGCCTGTCTCACACTGATCATCATAATGATTTCACAATGTATGTACAGACATTGTGTAAGGAGTTACATGTATACATTGAAAAATATGTTCTTAAGGTCTGTGATCAGAGACTGGTCATCAGAAAGGTGAAAAGCAGGTTTTCTTTCATGCAAGAAATAATTATCCATTTGTCTGTTTATATGTAAATGGTTCACAATGGGCATCCATGTACAGTCTGAGCCAAATATTAAAAAAGGATTGTGAAATCTTCAAAGAGAGAAAATTTACAGGAAGAAGTGACCCAGCAGGGAAATGCCCTGTTTACATGTAAGGACAATGAAATTTGGGGGGTATAATAAGGGGTACAGAAGTACACCTTCAGCCTTCCCCTAGGAAGTAAACTGATAGCACATTGGCTTCATGAAAAAGAAATTTCAGCCGGGCTTGGTTGAAAATGCTGGAAAGAACTTTGGATGCGATAAACTTATTTAGGCAAGAGGATTATATGTTAGTTATGTTTAGGCTCTAGAATGCATGTTATGATTTTGTTTTAGATGTAACCATTTGTTCCCATCTCTTACACTGCTTTTTATTTGAATATTTTTATTCTTTCTTAAATACATTTCCTTTTGTTTGTAATTGAACTCAAGTGCTGTGTGTAACAGAGGAGTGGTGATCAAAGGTAGAGATGGTAAACTGTGATACTCTTTTCCTTTGAGAACAGACGATCTGGAATTTCTCTGTGTAGGGAGTGATCAGGGGCTGGATACCACAGGGGGATTCTTTGAAAAAACTCATGGGCAGAGGTGCCACTATTGTCAATCTGCACAGCAAAAACAGTCCCAAAGAAGAGTTCTTGAGTGTCTGACAGGCTAGTTGTGCTCACGAGCTAACACCCAGTTAAGCACATGCAAGTCTCCCTCATGTAGTAACAAGGTGACCCCCAGCCCTAGGTGTCCCAAGAAGTGTCACAAACGCCTTCCTCCCAAAGTACTTAAGGGACTTTCACTTACTTGTGAGACAGGTAAAATTTAAAATCCCTATTTTCATATGGAAATCAATGCAGAAAAAGATTATGTGACTTTCATAGATTCATAGATATTTAGGTCAGAAGGGACTATTATGATCATCTAGTCTGACCTCCCGCACAATGCAGGCCACAGAATTTCACCCACCACTCCTGCAAAAAACCTCACACCTATATCTGTGCTATTGAAGTCCTCAAATCGTAGTTTAAAGACTTCAAGGAGCAGAGAATCCTCCAGCAAGTGACCCGTGCACCATGCTACAGAGGAAGGCGAAAAAACTCCAGGGCCTCTTCCAATCTGCCCTGGAGGAAAATTCCTTCCCGACCCCAACATGGCGATCAGCTAAACCCTGAGCATATGGGCAAGATTCACCAGCCAGATACTACAGAAAATTCTTTCCTGGGTAACTCGGATCCCACCCCATCTAATATCCCATCACAGGCCACTGGGCCTATTTACCATGAATATTTAATTACCAAAACCATGTTATCCCATCATACCATCTCCTCCATAAACTTATCGAGTTTAATCTTAAAGCCAGATAGATCTTTTGCCCCCACTGCTTCCCTTGGAAGGCTATTCCAAAACTTCACTCCTCTGATGGTTAGAAACCTTCGTCTAATTTCTAGTCTAAATCTCCTGGTGGCCAGTTTATATCCATTTGTTCTTGTGTCCACATTGGTACTGAGCTTAAATAATTCCTCTCCCTCTCCAGTATTTATCCCTCTGATATATTTATAGAGAGCATCATATCTGCCCTCAACCTTCTTTTAGTTAGCCTAACAAGCCAGGCTCCTTGAGTCTCCTTTCATAAGACAAGTTTTCCATTCCTCAAATCATCCTAGTAGCCCTTCTCTGTACCTGTTCCAGTTTGAATTCATCCTTCTTAAACATAGGAGACCAGAACTGCACACAGTATTCCAGGTGAGGTCTCACCAGTGCCTTGTATAACGGTACTAAAACTTCCTTATCCCTACTGGAAATACCTTTCCTGATGCATTTCATATCACATTGGCGGCTCATAGTCATCCTATGATCAACCAATACTCCATGGTCCTTTTCCTCCTCCGTTACTTCTAATTGTTGTGTCCCTAGCTTATAACTAAAATTCTTGTTATTAATCCCTAAATGCATGACCTTACACTTCTCACTATTAAATTTCACCCTATTACTATTACTCCAGTTTACACGGTCATCCAGATCCTCCTGTATGATTTCCTGGTCCTTCTCTAAATTGGCAATACCTCCCAGCTTTGTATCATCCACAAACTTTATTAGCACACTCCCACTTTTTGTGCTAAGGTCAGTAATAAAAAGATTAAATAAGATTGGTCCCAAAACTGATCCTTGAGGAACTCCACTGGTAACCTCCCTCCAGCCTAACAGTTCACCTTTCAGTAGGACCCGTTGTAGTCTCCCCTTTAACCAATTCCTTATCCACCTTTCAATTTTCCTATTGATCCCCATCTTATCCAATTTAACTAATAATTCCCCATGTGGCATGGTATCAAACGCCTTACTAAAATCTAGGTAAATTAGATCCACTGTGTTTCCTTTGTCTAAAAAATCTGTTACTTTCTCAAAGAAGGAGATCAGGTTGGTTTGGCATGATCTACCTTTTGTAAAGCCATGTTGTATTTTGTCCCATTTACCATTGACTTCAATGTCCTTAACTACCTTCTCCATTACCTAAAGTTACATAGCAAATCTGTCGGCTGAGAACAGAATGCAGGTCTCCCAACTCCTGAGCCATGCATTAGCAACAAGGCCATTCTTCCCTTATTTTAACCAACATTGTTTTCTTTTCTCCTTTCTCAGTCCTGCCCTCTTTCCCATCTAGCTTTCTCCAGTTCCATTGTCTGTCTTGTCCACCACCTGGTCCTTTCTGTCTCCTCTACCATCACCAATTTCCACTTGTCCTCTCCCATCCAAAGATCCAGTCTCCTACCTGTCTCTCCAGTTTGCTCAACTTAGATAGATTGTCCCTTGTGACCTCCTCCTAAGGACCAACAGGCAGCCAAAGCATGTAATTTCCTCCTCCGCATTACTCTTTATTGTGAGACATAATGGAGGCAAGAGAGCCAGCAGGATTATCAGGGAAACCTAAGCTTCCAGTTCAGCAGGCCAAATAACAGTTTGTAGCCAACTCTTGGATAAGCCTTGCTCACTGCCTGCTTTTAATCTGTGACATTTCATGAACAGTGACAGTGCCACAACAGGCCAAACAACATTGCAGCGATTCCTTTTAAGCAACCTAGTGGTAGTAATTAATTTCTTATGAGAGTGAAAAGTTTATTTGTCCTTTTACTTAAGCAAGTAGAAATGTATCATTTGTTTCTTGGTGTATACTACAGATGGTACAACTTGTAACACAATAATAAACATGCTGGAGTGGCTGGATTTTCAAAGGCCTGTGACACACCAAAAGCCTGACATTTTGACACAAAGATCCTATTGAATCACTGCTGTTAGAGAAGGACTAAACCTATTAGATCTCTAATCAGCCTCCTGATCTCCCAGTGCAGGACCGTCCCAAAACATACATTTTCTAGTGTTCTGTCCAGACTACATTTTAATGTTTCAGGTGACAGGTTTATGACTATTTCCCTAGGAAGGCTATTGTATAACCCAACTGGAACTTTTCTTAATATTTAGCCTAAATGTTCCCTTTTACTTGTCTTAGTTAAATCCCTTATACTACTGCAAAAACCTCTTCTCTCTCCTTGGGTGAAATCCCGGCCCAAATGAAGTCAGTGACAAAATGTCAAGATTTCACCATTGGTCTTTACAAGCAGCAGACAATTACAGTTATTATATACCCCTTTGTTTTTGCTTAGTCAAGCAAATTTATCTTGCTCTTGTAAACTTGCATCATAAAATCAATCCCTGTAGTTCTTCTGTGAACTCTCAATGAAGTTTTTAACTACGCCTGAAATAACACAAATACCTAGATACCTTCCCCCATTTTGATACATTGCTGTTTATCATTATTACTATTAGTTTACAATCTTTCAGCCAGTTTTCAGCCTATAGCAGGCTATTCCTATTGATCTGAATTAATGTTTCAAGTATGATTTCATGATATCTTTTATTCTATGGTTTATTCAAATTCAGTTATATGACATCTACATTTCTCCATTAATTTTGTAATTCTGTCAAAATCCTTCATTTTCTAGCAAAACACATTCTTTGCAAACCAGTGTTGCTTATTACTCACTATCCTAGAGATGTTTAGCTACTTTTTTCCTCTCGATATTTGTTCCACTGTTTTACTAGGGACAGAAGTTAAATTTATGAAACAATAATTGCAGAATCACTGGGTAGTTGCAGGATAGTGGGAGAGGAGATAATAAGCAACTGCCATGGCAGACTTTGAAGAAGTGGACAGCAAGTCGTAAGGAAAACTAATAGAGTCCAGCCATGAGGTAGAAATAATCATGATCATGATGGTCAAAGGCAGCAGGCAAATCAAAAAGAATTAAATAATTGAAGTGCTCCCTTGATTTTAGCTAAGAATAGATCACCTGTGGCTCTGGAGAGTGCTATTTCAATGAATTAGAAAGGGCTGAAGCTAGATTGTAAAGGATGACAGAGTTGAAGCACAAGTGTAGATAGTACACTAGGATTTTACATACGATTAATTTTCAAAGAAAATGCAAATTCATCCCATTGCAGTTGAATCAGGCTCCTATAAAAATGGACAGAGATTGAGCTGAGCTACAAATACAAATGTATACTTAAATATTTCACATGCGAAAGGACCATTTTGGTAGGGCAACTCTAGTAGACTGATATCCCTGACTAAGAAAAGTGGCATTTGGCAACATTTAATAACCTATATCAGGTCTGACCATCACTGGCATAGATAACACAAGGGATCAAATAGTAGAAAGAACATTCTTACATGACTCCCGGAGAAATGGATAAAGGTCTCCAATGGCAGAAAGCTGATTCAGAGAAACACAGCAACTAATCAGTATTTGGACCTTGAGTGGACCCAGTCTGGAGAAATATACCACATCAGTAGGGATTTCAGAAGGCAGATTTGAAAAGTACAACACACAGGAGGCGCTTTACATCAAATGAACACACACATCATTAACAACCTGTCATGTAACAGATGTAGAGAGCACAAGAAGTACTTAGAGACACTATTCCAAGGAGAACAAGTCATCGGATTTTTTGTCCTTTTGATATAGAGCTGCAATTAGAAGCCCCGTATTCATTTTATATGACATATGTTATGTTATTATTATTCTGTCTGTTCTAGGGGCTATGAGTAAACCCATATAGATATCTGTCTTTGTTTCTCGATACTAACCATGTCAAAATGAGAAAAATCAGCTCATTTCTTACAAGTGAAACAAAGGTGACCTGCACTTTATTTTTAAACAACTAAATGTGGTTTTATGTACTGAATGTCCCAAATAGCAAGGGTAATGTGAACACTCTGCACATAAATTATTTAACTTACCTTGCTTGTATTCAGCACATGTCCCTTGAAATCCAAACTAACAGCCTGGATACACTCTGTATGTCCACGCAATCCCTAGGACTGTATGATCATATACTGACCCCTATCATATACTGACATCATAGCTACCAAGGAATCCCACTAGACCACACTGACGGTGGTGGGTAAATGGAGGGTTTTTACTGTACATGATTTTGAAAACCGTACTATTTTATATCCCAAAGGGCATATATAAAATAATATTGTACCAAATGTTTGCCTAGGACAAGATGGTTGTCGCAATACCACAGACCACAACCACTCTGATCTCACGATTAATTCAGGGATAGATCCAAAATCACAGGATCCTAGGAATGTAGAGTGCTGCTGTCAATGTGAAGATCTGAGCAGCCATGGTCCCAGCATGCTGACAAATACAACATACACAGACTTGTTAAAACATTATATAATACTCCAAGTTGACAAAGATAACAGAATTCACCTTGCAACAGTTTAGAAAGTTTCTGCTGTTCACTTGTATTCAAATGCTGAGTTGCTTTAACAGTGTCTAAAACTAGGTCATCAGATTGTCCAGACAGCATCTTCATGTCTGGTGGTTAATTATTCTTTATTATATTTAAAATATTTTAAATATACACGAGTCATTTGCAGGAGTTAGAATCACTTTTATTGCACTGCAGTTTTCTTTTCCAAAGAAAAAGAATTTCAAATACCCAACGGGCTTTTATAAGGAATGAAGAAATTAAAAAACTGCTTTAAGAATTATGAAAAATACCTTGACAGTTGTCTTTTTAAAAAAGGAGTGTGGAAGCTTCTGTCACAACCTTATTGTTACTTAAAAGAAGTTCCATGTGTTAATGGAAATAAAGCCCAGACATGTTCATTCACCCTGAATAGAGACTCTGGCGTTCAAATTCTACAGATTAAGGACAGCTGGATTAAGTTAATGAAAGGACCTTGAGCAGTCATGGTTTACAGGCCCTCTTTGAAAGGTATGGCACTTTGATTTTCATATAGTTTGGCACTTTGTCTTGTTACTCCTCCATCACCATGAAACTTACTACAGTTGACAAACAAGTTGTCTAATATACTGGAAGTATGAAATCTATATAGCATGCATAACTCTGTCTGGATAAAATACTACAATAAACCTATACTAAAGCAGTCAGATATGGCTTCTTCTGTGTTCCTGACACAAATGACAGCACCTGCACATGGCAACTGCCTTTGCACCATGTTTCTAACCGCATAGGGATATCACTGATTAAACAAACAGTGTATAACAGCATTGGGAGTGACCTGCCCACTGCGCTAGCAGACATGCTTCTGACAATGACAGGCAAAACGTGTTCGGGAAAAGAGAGTAATGAACAATATTGCCAACTGGTGTGAAAGTGTAACCTAACATTTTGTCAGGCTTTAACAATGATAAAATAAATTGCATAAATATTAATATTAATAATCTTGTCTCAAGGATCTATAAACACTTTACAAAGGTGGGAAAACATCATTAGCTCCATTTAACAGATAAGGACACTGACCTAAGAGAGACTTGCTCAAAGTGACAAACTGGCAGTCAGGACTGTAACTCAGTTCTCCTGATTCCCAAAGTTCTTAAACATTCAAATAAGCTGTAGTTTGCCAATCCACTTCATGGTCTCTTCAAGCAATAACCAAATAGGAAACAGGAAGAGCCACATTATATGGTTCTTACAAGTGAGGCATGTATATACTTTCAAGTGCTACCGTGATAGCTGTCCTCTTGGTTGAAATATTGGAGATTGAACTGAGAGTATCCGGAGCAGGAAATTCTTATATGTGGATTTTGACACAGAGAAGTGTCCCTATAACCCATACTCACGAGTTACTTACACTCACCAACTGCTGTCCTTGCTAATGCTGTTCAGAGCTATCTTACAAAAAAAATTGTAAAAGTTTTCTTTCCATTCTGACTTCTTTCCTTCCATCCCACTCCCTTCTTCAATAACCCCCAACTCTGTGATCCCTGTCGCATCCCCACCAGATCACAAATGCTGCTAATATTTACACGGCGTGCTTTGGCTGGATGACTGAAGTATCCCACATTAATTATGAAACATTTTATTCTGCCTGGAGGCCCAAGTAGCCAATTTGAAGGCAGCTTCAAGCACATGAGGATACAATTGATACCATGGTGCAGCAGAGTGAAAGAAGTGGGAAAGAGATGACAGACTGAATAAAGGGCAAGCAAATTGAGGAGGATTAATTGAAAAGATTTTGAGTTATGACAGATATTGAGTTTCTTCAGATAGGACATGATGTAGTCAAGAAAATCTGGAGGGCACATACCATATTAGCATGTTGTTTCTGCTACTGATGAGACTCAACTGGTTATAATAATTGACTCCTCCTGTCTCCAGAATAACTTCTAATGGTCGCTTAGCGTTTGTGCCCAGGGTAGTATAAATTTAATACATGAACATTCCTTGTGGGATTGCTACATAAAGGAATGTATTCTGCCAAGCAGAGGGATGAATTCAAGTATCTAACAGGTACGTTTCATCTCTAAATACTGGGCATATTTAATATAATGTTTAAAGCCTGTACTAACTTTCTTTAAAATTTGAAAAAGTTAATTTCACAGTTAAATATGTCTTTGAAACAAACAAAAGAAGTAGAGTGACCACAGGAGAAGGCTAAAGTGTTGCTTAACAAGTTGCTATTTCTGTTCACAGCCCAGATGGGAAAAATACTAATAATACTGTCAAAGTTTCATTTACTTATTTAAAAAATAATAAACCAACATGATTAATAATAAGATCCTGAGGTACTTGGGAAACAATATTTCTCAGAATTTTTTCTTCTGCCCAACTTCTATTCATGGTAATGCAATCTGGATCAATATTTACAAAATTCATCCACCATTTCTTTAGTTATTTTCCTGAAACATTTTCCACGAGTCGGCTTCTCTGAGAAGGAAGTTGGCAGATTATTTCTGGTGTTACTCTTTTTCTATTCTCTGCTGAAAATACAGAATATTATGCCAAAAATAATTTCCAGATTAGTATGCTATTTTTATTAGTCTATAGTACACACATTTTTAAAAGTAATCTACTGATAGCTGGCAACTCTTGTCTGCCACTTGTGTGATTTTGCTTTCAGAATGCAGCAAACAGGATTGGTGCGACCTTTCCTTCCAGAGTATCGGAATTTACATTAGTATCATACCAGTTTTTAGTAACTGGGAATCATTAATTCCATGAGAAATGATGACAAATCTTAGCCTTAAGGCTAGAACACTCTTGAAGCATGCTAGCGCAGATTTTAACAGATGTCACTTTGTACCACTGATGACCATTCTGAAGTTCCTGCTACACTGCAGACAAATTAATTGTGACATACTAATGTAATTTTCTTTTACCATGAACTGTCAGAGTACAAAACTTGTCCAGTTCAGAAAGACAAGAATTTCATGGACAATCACTCTTCACTGTACCTCTGATTAAGAAGCTTTTATAAATAATTCAAGCTGTGACTGATTGGTTTTTATACTGTCAAAAAGACATGCCTCTTTAAATCATGCCTAGATTTAAAAAAAAAAACCCACAACCCCACAGTTTCCACAACAACCCTAAAAATCACAAAAGTAGAAAACATCTGTGTGATCCAGGCAATCCCAAGCCAATACAAATTGTTCACTATAGTACTTGGTTCAGTTTATTTTCAAAAAAATCAAGCTAATTGTGTTTATTGCACATCCCTTAGGATGCAAGAGTTTTAATAAACCCCAGAAAATGTGTTTTTTTATATTATCACAAGGTTAGGCCCTGGTTATTTAATAAGAAAGTTATTTTCTTCCTATTAAATATGTATAGGCCCTGATCCAGCTCCCATTAAAGTCAATGGAATGATTTCTAATGACTTCCTTGGCAGTTGGATGAGGCCCATATTGCAGAAGCACTCAAAGGCCTCAGTTGGGATGTTGTGTTAAATGCTGCACAAATATAACTTAAGACATTGTGTGAAACCATGGCCCCATGGAAGTTAGCGGAAGTTTTGCCATTGACTTTACCCACATGATCAAAGAGGATTACATCTGGAGGGTATAAATATCCTGCCCTGACTGCATGCCTGACGGGTCAGTGCCCACACCTGAGCTGGACTTCTGGGTCCCTATTACTCTGCTCACCTCTTTTGCCTTTCCCTCATAACTCAAGGAAGTAGGAACCCTTATGGGGTCCACAATCCTTTCTTCTTGCTGCCCAGACAAAGACCTACTGCATTCAGTTGTGGAGTGCACTTTGTAATAAGTAAATATTTTAAGTTATTTAGTATCCTGTCTGTCTCTCAGCCTAGCCCTCTTTAGTTAGCTTAGCAGGATTGTGGCAAAGGCAGGTCTTGAGGCAGGATATGAAAGCAAAGAACCTAGCTGCGCTCAGTTTTGGTTCTAGATGGATTTTTTTTCTCTGTATATAGGAATGTGTTTGATCAACCTACTTGCAACAGTGCCTTGGCTTACCTAACCACCTTCTCTGACTCTGACATAGCAACTACATGCTTTTAAATGGTATTTAACTGGCTCTGAGCATGCTCATTTTATCTTACTATATTCTCCTAATTAATTCTGCTTCATCTACTTCCTTCTAGAACAGACCTGAAACTTAACTTTCCATTAATATAAAACAATGAGAACACTCCAGTCTTTTTTGTTTTATATCATAAGGCAACACAGTTGATTTCAATAGTACAGACAGTCTATCACATGTACAAATGCCTTCAGCTAGAAATGCAAAGTCAACTGTTATAAAATCTCTATACAGAGTGAACAGAGAGATTAGTCCTTCACTTCCATCAGTTACTCCTTATGTTGCCACAGTCTTTCCCCATTTGGTCCATCACAACAAAGTCATTGTGGTTCTATTTCTTGATTTCTCTGAGATTCTGCCAATATCCAGTTTTTCCAAACAAATTTAAAGATCTGCTCTGACTATACATGCATTCCTGTAAAACCAAAAGTCATCTTTCACTCTAGTTATTTATTTTCTAGAAACGTTTCATTTAGCATTCCAGGTTACAATTTGCATGAATAATCAGGATTTTTTCCCCCTTCCTTTTTTGGAAAGTTGTAGGAATCTAATGGAATAGCCCTATGGATTTCAACAGGGATGAAACAATAGAAAATATTCTAAAACCATAATTTAATAGAAAATTATAGCCTTCCTATGGAATTTTGTACTGTCTAGTAGATTGTAATTGGATAATTGTATCCCTTCTATTGATCTGTATAGGTAGGATTCAACTTTTTATAGAGAGGTCACCATTCATTCTAAATACTACAGCAACTTTCCATAAGAGAGACAGCGGTATGATATTTTGTATCCCTGATCCCTCTTTTTTTCTTTCTTCTTTTAGGAGAAGGTACCAGAGCTTTCCTGGGCTATTGTGTACCACCCTCCAGAGTTGACTCTTACTCCTCACTGTAAAGAATTCCTTCCTTCCTGAAAGGTCTGGGTTGGAAATATTTCAAACAACTTCTAAATATTCAGTCTGGCCAGAATATTTAACTCATGAAGAGAACTGAGCTTTAATAGAGACACCACAGCATGCTAGGCTCTGGTTGTCTTACTATTTATCACTTGTACTGCAGAAGTGTTTGGAGTCCCCAGTCATAGGCCAGGGCCCCATTGTGCTAGGCATTGTACAAACAGGTAACAAAAAGACAGTCTCTGCCCTAAGGAGTTTACAATCAAAACCCACTAGGAATAAATAGGTCACGTATGTACAATAGGCACTGACTCTGTGGGTGCTCCAGGGCTCAAGCACCCACAGAAAAAAAAATAGGGGGTGCTCAGCACACATGAGCTATAGTGGTTCCTGTCACTCTCCCCCACAAGTTTTGTAACTGAGGTCTGATCACTGGGCCTGCCCTAGCCCCACACAGAGCTTGAGTGTGGAATATGATAAATTTGCAAAAAGAACAGGAGTACTTGTGGCACCTTAGAGACTAACCAATTTATTTGAGCATAAGCTTTCGTGAGCATCCGATGAAGTGAGCTGTAGCTCATGAAAGCTTATGCTCAAATAAATTGGTTAGTCTCTAAGGTGCCACAAGTCCTCCTTTTCTTTTTGCAAATTTATTTGAGCATAAGCTTTCGTGGGCTATAGCCCACTTCATCGGATGCATAGAATGGAACATATGGTAAGAAGATAGATATATACATACAGAGAACGTGAAAAGGTGGAAGTAGCCATACCAACTGTAAGAGGCTAATTAATTAAGATAAGCCATTATCAGCAGGAGAAAAAAACTTTTGTAGTGATAATCAAGATGGCCCATTTAGACAGTTGACAAGAAGGTGTGGATACTTAACATGGGGAAATAGTAGATTAAATATGAGTAATGACCCAGCCACTCCCAGTCTCTATTCAAACCCAAGTTAATGGTATCTAGTTTGCATATTAATTCAAGCTTAGCAGTTTCTCATTGGAGTCTGTTTTTGAAGCTTCTTTTCTGTTGCAAAATCGCCAAATTCTGTACTGCTAACAGCTTCTGCCCTTGGGGCAGGGAGTTTGTTTATAAACAGAGGCAGGGTGATTAAGATAACAAAGGGCTTGTCATTAAATTAAATTAAGGATCCTTAGATGATCCTGAAAGCATTGCCAGCACTCCAGTTAAAAGATAAGAAACAAAGGGTAGGAATAAATTGTCAGTTTTCGGAATGGAGGGAGTTAAATAGTGGTGTCCCCCAGAGGTCTATACTGGGACCAGTGCTGTTCAACATATTCATAAATGATCTGGGAAAAGGGGTAAAATAGTGAGGTGGCAAATTTACAGATGATACAAAATTACTCATGATAGTTAAGTCCAAAGCTTACTGCAAAGAGTTACAAAGGGACCTCACAAAACTGGGTGACTTGGCAACAAAATGATAGATGAAATTCAATGTTAAGTGTAAAGTAATGCAAACATAATCCCAACTATACATACAAAAGAATGGGGTCTAAATTAACTGTTACCCATCAACAAAGAGATTTTGGAGTCATTTGCATTACTCTGGAAATACTGTGCACTCCCTTCTTTGTCTCTGCTTGTTATTTCATGAGGAATTTGAACAGCATAGGAAAAAGATCATTCTGCAACCCTTCTGGGATATACAGATTGTATACAGATCTATAATGACCTCTCACTGTGTTCCACACGGATGTGACACTCTACAGGGAAAAGTCTGACAGAGCTTTCTCTTCAAAGTCCTTTAAAAGCAAAGATGTTGTCTTTGCTTTTAAAATAATGTCACAATAATTTGACCTCTCAAACTATGTGAGTTGTCATACCTAATATATCCAAAATACAACCACCAAAAAACCAAACAAATCAAACCCATGAACTAGCACAGCATGTTTTAACTTTTCTTTCAGCATGAAACAAGGAAAATAAATCCCATCAGTAAGTAAATGAAGTGGATCTCAGCATAACCAATCTATGAGCCTAAAATGAGTTTAACTCCCATGGTGGGAAGGTTTCAGATTCATAAATTATAAACCCAGAAGGGACTACTGTGTCCATATATACAAATTTAGGGGGAGATTTTCAAAGACACAAAGGGCAGTTGAAGCATCTAATTCTATTGTCTTTTAGTGGAAGTTGGGTTCCTAACTGCCATTTGGGCCTTTGAAAATCTCACAAAGAAAATAATAAATTGGCCCATGCCCACAATTCAAAATTCTGATAGCTAATAACCTGCTTTGAGTTATTAATGTCTCAAATGTAATCAAAATGTTAATAGAATTTAGGTTTTGATATAGGGGATTGTCTACCCCAACTTGACTGAGGAAGAGAAGGTTACTTACGTTGTGCAGGTTCTTCGAGATGGTTGTCGAGACGGCCTGTTCGGAGGAAATAGAAGACATATTACTGAACAGTCATAGAATGAATACAAGAAAGACATATATCCATAAGTGGAAACAATTCAGCGCTTGGTGCCAAGATAAACAGATCTTACCAACATCTTCCCTCTAACAAGGTCCTGGACTACATATTAGAACTTTAAAAACTGGGACTCTTCACAAGCTCCATCAAGGTACACTTGGTGGCTATCACAGCTTTCCAAGAGAAGGTGGATGGAATCACTATATTTGCCCACCCAATGACTAACCGCTTTCTTAAAGCATTGAGAACACCTACCCCCACAATAACGAAACTGCCACCCAACTTCATCTTCTGCGGTCTTATGGGAAAGCTGTTTGAACCCCTCGCAATTGGCTCATTACTACATTTATCTATGAAGGTGGCCTTCCTCATCATCATCACATCCTCCAGATGAGTGGGAGAGCAAGGTGCCCTAATGGTACATCCCCCTTACACAACGTTCTTTAAAGATAAAGTTACTTTAAGACCACACCCCAAGTTCCTACCCAAAGTCACTCCCCCCACACACACTTCATTTGAAACAACCCATTTACTTACCTGTGTTTTTTCCAAAACCACATGCAGATGGAAGGGAGGCATCACTCCACACAGACATTTGCAGAGCATTAGCTTTCTACATTGAAAGATCAAAAAAATTAAGAAAATCACAGAGACTTTCGGTCTCCGTAACAGAATACTCAATAGGACAAACCATCTCAAAATAAAGACTATCCAAATGGATATCAGAATGCATCCATCTTTGCTTCCAAAAGAGCAACCTACAAGCCCCAGTGGGAGTCCGCACACTCTACCAGAGCACAGGCAGCTTCTGTGGCCTTTCTCAACAATGTCCCCATTACCGACATTTGCAGAGCAGCAACCTGGGCATCAGCCCACACATTGAGAGAACGCTATGCTATAGAAAAACAATCAACATCAGATGCTTGTTTTAGACTCACGGAGTTATCCAATATTTACAACACAACTCCGAAGCCCCTCCCTTCCATTGAGGAGCACTGCTCAACAGTGACCTAAAGTGGAGCACCCACAGGGACACTCCAAGAAGAAGAAGAAGAAGAAGAAGGTTACTCACCTTGTGCAGTAACTAAGGTGTTTTGAATTGGCTGTCACTGTGGGTGCTCTACTACTCTCCCACCTCCCCTCTACTTCAGAGTTTCATACAGATTCTCTGCGGTAGAGAAGGAACTGGGGGGCGGTTGGTTGTGCAGCACTATGTAACCACCTGGAGTGGTGCAAGACAGTGACGGCACGTGTGTGACCCAACTAGGCACTGCTACCACAAATCCGTGTGTCAGGTGTAAGGTGTACAGACACCTAAAGTGGAGCACCCAACAGAGATGCTCCTCAAAGAAGAAGGGAATTGAGTTGCTACATACATTCTCTGATTATTAGGTTATTTTCAGAATAATGGATGTATTTACAGTACCACACTAGACCTTCTGATCATTAGACCCATTCAGAAACTTTAGGGAAGAGGGAATTTGGGCCTTAGTCTGAAGTTGGAAGTATAATTCTCTATGTAATTTGGTCAGGAACTTTTCAGCTAAAAATTTTTCAATTTGTAGAAACCAGAACTTTTGATGGAAACATATTGGTTATGAAAAAACTTTTGTCAGGATTGTTTTTCAGGTCCAGGAGGAAATTTCCTGTAACACAGAGAGAGAGATCCAGCACAGAATAGCCAAGCAGTTCGGGGATTCATGTAGGAGACCCAGTGTTCAGTCTGCTAGATTCAGACTACTGACTTGAGCCTGGGTCTCCCACATCCCAGCAGTGTACCCTAACCATCTGGCTATCCCAGGGATCTCTCCCATATCAAATGTTTTTGTGAAATTGAATTCTTGTTTCCAGGCAGCCCCGTATGTAATCTTACCTCTCGTGTGCTTGGCAATAAACTCTGTAAGTAATTGGCAGGTTCTAAAGGGAGGTCAACCTTTCTTATTTTAAATATCTGTTAATTTCACACACACGCGCATACACACACACATCCCGAAGAGAAATTATTTGAGGGCACAGCCACCAGTAAATCACAGTTCTTCTGCCACTCGGAAGAATAACAGTAATTTATTGCATTTAACCTGGAAGAGGTTAAATACATTACAGTTACTATTCTGATTCTATTTGACTGGGATACGGCACACTTAAGCCAACAGCTCAGATGATTTATTTGCCTGTCTAGATAAACTGCCTCCTCGTGTCTGCCTCTCATATTTAAATATAGTTTAACTTAGGCTATGCCTACACTTAAGACAGTGTGTAGAGTACATACACGGCATGCCCCCCGGAACACAGCTATAACTAGCAGTGTAGAAGGTGAGGCACTGCTTAGGTGAGTAGACACATCAGAATCTTAGGGTATGTACCCTACATGGCTCTCTACACACAAAAGCAGTGGCTCCCATGGCTATGCTGCTATTTTTAGCAGTGTAGCATCCTGCTGCCTCTCCATTGCAGGAGTGTTTCCCCACCAAAGGGAAAGGCTCCAGCAACAGGAAAAGGGTCTAGCAGGGGGAAGCAGTGGGAAAAATCTCTGACAGCTCCCCACTGCCAGAGCCTTTTCTCCTGCCTCCCCTGTGCCAGAGCCTTTCATTGCCATGTGTAGCTACACACCACTGTGTGGATGCACTCTACTCCACTGCAACATGTAGCTGCATGCCGCCACCACTGTAGACAAGGCCTTAGTGTTAAAAATAGTGTGTTGGGGGGTAGAATATATTCCAGCTATAACCACTTTACACACAGCAGGGAATGCAAGAAATTAGGAGCCATCATACTGCATGAGACCAGTGAACCAGTTAGTTCAGAATCCTGGCTCTGACAGTGGCCAGAACCAAGGACTCTGTTTTCCATTTCATTTGGCAGTCTGTTGATCACTCTCTCATTGATGGGGTTACAGGCAAAGTGCTAGAATTGAAAAAAAAAATGCTAAAGAATGTATTTCACAGCCAGGTAAGGTTTCCAAGATTCCAATACATTTAAAGTGATTTCCTTGAAAAAGCCAAGGTAGAGGTTTGTCAGATTTGTTGGCTTTCTCAGAACAAAATCTTTTAGGTGCTCTAATTGCATACACCATTCAGATAATATCAATTACATTTATTTCTCTAATAGTCTTGCTCATTTATTTCAAAGTGCTACTAAAGCACTATTCTGTAATTTTTCCAATTGGGTTTAACTGATCCTGAAGAGCCAGAAGTTGTTGGTTTACCAAAGCAGCCACACTTCAAAAGTTTCTCCAAGTTTGCAAGATTCTATCGGGGTGCAAGTCTCACCAGCCATATCTCTCAAACTGGAAGAAACTTTTGACGTGCAACTCCTGACACTGCTTCCTTCCTGACATATTGAGATAGCCCTGCCCCTTCTCACTTGCTGGTCCCCACCACAGCCAGGGACAGGAAATCTTAGGGGTGTAGCGGTTAGCTAGATAGTTATCTGTGGCATCATTACACTACATTTCAAGTTTATCTATTGACCAGTGCCATCCACCCTTTAGGTTCCTTTATTATTAAAATTAGTACCAGCGGAGCATGGTCCTGAAATGCTAATTGAGCCAAATCTGACAAACAATTTCTCTGGCAACCAGATGAATATCAAGAAAAGAGTAATCTAATCTCAAATATGATTGGTGTCTCAGTGAAAAAAGTGCAATCTCCTTTCAGAGGCTGCAGATGGCATCTTACATGTTTTTGTCTTCTAAAAGTTTTCCTAATTTTTTCACTTTCAAGGTCAGAGAGTTAGTGGGACCTGAGCAATTTTAGAAAGTATATATATAACAGTGACACCTAGAGCAGGGCCCCAATGTGCCAGGTATTCTACAAACAGATATGGTATGGCTTCACAGCAGAGGGTACCAGGGTATAGGTACTCTGGCTTGCCAAGCCCACCTGTAAATGTCCACACTGCAGAGTCACATACAACTCATACCAATGTCCACGCTGCAGTTACCCGAGTTTAGCGCTAGGATTTATGGGGGTATATCCCCAGGTTCTTAGCACCTGACTACCTTGAGCCAGTCTAGGAATTTATTGGTGATATATTGTGGGAAATCTTGTCTGTCCTTGAGTAAGAGGCAGTTCCTACTTTGAAGAGCTAACAATGTAATTGGATAAAACCACCCATTGGAGGGAAGGGAAACAAAAGGAAAACTGACTTTCTTGAAGCCCACTTAGCAGCACAGTGGCAAAGCTGGAAAGAAAACCCCCATCTGCTGAGTTACAGAGCAGTGTGTCTTGCAGTAGACCATGCTATCTTGCTCACAGCCTCAGCCAGTCACTGATCATTATATTCAGGATGAGGAAGGAATTTTTTCCCCCAAGGCAGATTGGCAGGGACCCTAGGGTTTTCATAATCCTTTATGACATGGGGTGTGGGCCACTAGCTAGGTTCATCTGGGTATAGATCATGTAATCAATTCCCTGCTATTGCAGGTCCTCAGGCATTGGTCATCCCAGTCCCTCCTGTTCTCTGCCTGTGGCACATAAGAGATTAGTATCCTGGGGGCTGTAATACTTTGGTCTAATTCTGGTTGTTGGGTTTGGTGTGGTGGTGGCTGGGGGGCGTTTAGTGGTCTGTGATATACAGGAGGTCAGACTAGATGATCTGGTGGTCCCTTTTGACCTTAAACTCTATAACTCTAGTAGTGACAATGAGTCCTACCACTCCCTATTCCCAATGTTCCATGTGTATGCAAATCTTGAATATGTAATTAAAAATAATCAGACTAGAGACAGCATATAAATTTTATTCCCAGTTTCTCCAACAACCAGTGCGATCCTACCCTCCTCTCATAGTATTGTTGCAGTCAGATGAATGGAACATATTTATGCACACACAAAAAACTTCTCACCACCCTGGCTCTTAACATCCTATGAAGAGTAGAAATACCCCTCCACACTTCAAATTTTCATGCTCAGTGTTTGATGAAAGGAGATTCTTGAAGGAGGGGAAAATCAGCCTTTAGTTTCTTTTTAGATAAGAACTCTCATTTTACAGGGATGGTCTAATGTCTAGTGAGATAATTTTACATGAATCACCCATTACAGAATGTTAATGCTTATGTTTGTATCTTGCAAATAATTGAACTCAGAGTAATCCTTTGTTAGCAAACATCTGGAATGATAAGTGAGAAAGGAAGAGAAGAGATGTTCTAAGACAGATTTTAAAAAACTGTAATGTTCCTTTGTTTCTTTGTTCAAAAATCCCAGAGCATATGGTGCCTATCCTTTCTTATAACGATTCAAACTCTACCTATCGAGGTAAATCAGTAGGCCACGAAAATAAAAATAAACTGCTGTAGCTAAGCGAGAGAGAATCCAGATCATAAGTTGGTTAGGAAAGGAAAGGAAATTATATGCTCGGTAGAGTCTTGCTTCTTCTATTAAAATTCTGAACTCCCTCTTTCCACCTTCCACTTCAACAATATAGTCAACCACCAACTCTACAGTAGTTATATAATGTTATGTCAACAGTATAGTTGCACACATACTTGAGTGAAATATACGCTTTGTCAACCCAAGACCCGTGGATAATGAAAAAGGAAAAGACAGCAAGATCTCTAGGGGAAGGGATGAGGAATTATCATAGAATCATAGAATATCAGAGTTGGAAGGGACCTCTGGAGGTCATCTAGTCCAACCCCCTGCCCAGAGCACAGGGTTACAGACAGGATACACCATAAAGAGTAGACAGAAACATTTCCCTGCTTTGCACAGCAAGTCTTTGATACATAGTTGTGTAACTGGCAGAGGTGCCTCACACACACAGTATTCACAGCTTTCCTAGATTCTAAGAAATGAACACATTTCAAAACTCAAGTCATCTATACTAAAGGCTTTTCTCAATAGGTTCTCCACACTATTCCTCTTTCATTCTGTGTTAGGAGGAATGCAGAATAACCCTACTTTATACCATATCCCGAATACACATAAGCTAATGAACACTAGAAGAGGGCCAAGTTAGCCATCACTGTGCCAAATTCTCCTCACTAGGGCTGACATTTGATCCATTGTGTCTTGTTTAACTTGAGCATCTCAGTAGCTTGCTCTTTTAACATGACTTATTTTCTAGATATCTCTGTATTGTGAATAATTATTTTCTCATTTGCCTTTTGTGCACATACAAATTCTATCTACCTTCAAGGGTGAAGCTCCTGTGTATAGCTGACGGAGGTTTTGGAATTCACTCCTGTAGCAACTAAAAATAATCACCAACCTCACCACCCTCAGATCCAAATGCAAATCCCACTGTCTTTGACCTTGCCTCCCCACACAGAAACTCCAAATCTATTAGCATTTCTGGGACACTCACAAAAATCTAACACAACTTATTCACCCCGGGGGTGGAGGGGGGGAGTTTGAAGAGGAAACTTTACTGATGGTAAAGTTTGGTAAAGTTTACTGATGGTAACTTTACTGATGGTAAAGTTGTATGATTTTTAACTCTGAAAAATACTCAAACATGGTGATGGGCATGGTATAAGAACCTACATAAAAAAGAGCTGGAAACATTTTTGATCAGAGAGAGAATACGCCATACTGAAAAGAGAAATATCTTTTATCATGATTTTGGTTCAGTACAGAGTACAAGTCAGAGTCAGCTGTGGACTCTTTTAAGTTATTTCAAATATATGAAAATAAAAAATATTTTCCACCTTTAGCCGTAATTATATGTATATTTCTCTTGAGATAAACATATGAATTTGCTTTAACAGACTCTCTCTTTTCTGACAATATCCCGGCCCCCCCCCGCCCCACCTTCCCCCCAACCCCCAGGCAAACTTCCTTTTCAAATTATCAGTGGCTGAAGGTTTGGGTTGTTTTTTTTTTTTAAAGCAAACAAATAAATTACCCATCTTTAACTATATTCATGTGCATTTGGGAATATATTAAGTGTTTTACATTTTCTTTAATATTGCATTACAAATCCTGGAAGATTGTTCCTTGCAATATGTGTTCACAGATATATTCATCGGTGAATGAAAGCCTAATTTTCTAATGGCATTTAAGATTATTTTAGTAACAGTGCACATATGTTATCAGAGGAAGAAGCAAAATTTTAAGTCTCTTCTCTGCTATGTTTGTTGTTTTACTCTTTGACCACTATACCCTAGTGAGTTTTGGCAGCTCCAGGATACTAAATCTTCATTTCTCACCATCCAGAAATGTTATAGTCAGTAGCTCTGATTTTCCAATCTGTTACATCACTTTTGTGCCAGTATAATTCTACTGAAATCAATGGCCTTACACCATAAAAAAATTGGTAAAATATAGAGGAGACTCTGTCCTAGTATGTATACACTGCAGACTTGGGAGTATATGTTTTTTCACATCACAATAATGCTAAAGTATGCTTTTCAGTATTGTTTTACTGCAATATAAAAGGAAATACTTTAATCCAGGTTAGCACATTGAAACTACCCCATTTGGGTACCATGTTAGTCAAAGCTGGGTTTCAGAGTACTTATTGTGGTAGAATTCAAACTTGGTCTCATTATATCCTAGAAACATGCTTTAAAATTGTATGAATACAAATCTGGCTACCCCCTTTCAAACCAAGGTAAATTTTAAATGAGAACCACAAAGGAAAAAACCATAATGTTTGCACCCTATTTTTCTTCTTTGTGATATATAAAAAAACCCTGAATTTCTTTCCCACATAAAATACAATTCTATTTGTGGCTCCCCCCCCCGCCCCCCGCCATCTCAGTTATGTCTTTCCTGTTTTTATTTAAGAATTCTTTGGAGAACTAGATAAGTGATAGGTTACTCAGCTCTTTATTACACAGAGAAAGCTTTTCTCCCAAAAGTTTTTCAGATGTTAGAGTTAAATACTTAGTTACAAAAGCAATCATACTTGCTCAAGTTTTAGTCCTTCAGTATGTCCCACTAGTTTGCCTGTCTTCCAGCACATGCAAGTGACAACCTAATATTTAAAATGTAAAAAGTATGTAGAATAAAACCTGTAAATATATATATATATTAAGTATATCGAGCTACTTAATGCAGTAGAAAGAAATAAAAAGGGTGTGTCTACACTTTGTTTTCCTTTTGTTTAGGTCACCTTTACAAGTAGTAACTTAGAGATGGCTTGTGTGACAACCTGAATACCTAACATCTTATTAGTGGAATTTGTCATAGTTTTTACTCCACTGCATGTTAACTATTGCTACACAGGCCATCTTTAAAACTATTCTTAAATAATATATTTTATATATTGCTCTATTTGTCATTATTAATACCTTTCTGAGGATAAGTTGTGAACACAGCTCTCTTTCCACAGGCAGAACTACTGTTCCTGCAGTAGTCAGCTCCAGCTGTGGTGCAGAAGTCTAAAAATAAATGGAGATACTGCAGCCTGGTGAGACTGTTATACCCCTGTGGTGATGATTCTTGCTCCTTGGTGAGTTACACTAGTTCAGAACATCTAGTCCACTGGGCTGCTCCAGTGTATTAGCCGAGAAAGGTTTTGAAGTAGCGGCCTCTTTCTTGCAGATGGGAGAGGAAACATGTCTGTTCATGTTAAGCACATAATAAAATGCATTGAAAAGCCTTTCAAGTCAGCAGCAGCTCTGACATAGCATGGTGCCACGATGAGCTGTTGCTAAGACCTGGATTCTGAAAAAATATAGATGTGTAATCAGTGTTCTACAAATCAACTGAGCGAAAATCAATCAATAAAAAACCTACACCTCCACAAAAATCTTCCCTTTTGTTTCTGATTCGCAGCTGGAGCACATGTGCATTAACCAGCCTCTGAACAAAATCACTGGCATGTCACTGAAATGGCTTTTGTCCCTCTGAACAGCCTTCCATGGGCATTTTTGCCTATTTCTCCAAAGAGACTGTGAGATCTTGCCATAGACTTTCTTCATCAGAGGAAAGGCAAAGACATCCAGAAATAATATCAAGCTATCAAAGCCAGAGCCACAGACTAAAGGAAGCCAGCTGCTGAAATAGAAATTAAGGAAATCAAAGGGCCTCTCGAAATAATAAAAAGGGCTCTTAAATAACTGCAGCAAAAGCCAACTGAATTGAAAGCAAGCACTAACTCCAGTTCCTGAAAGAGAGAGACACACAGAGAAATCAGTTGCGTTTATACAAAGAAATCTGTTAATTCACTTGTAATAAGGACCAGTAGCTGCAGTTCAAAAAAAAAAAAGTCAAGTACCATCAAAAAATAATAACACTGTTAAAAATCAAAAAGTTGCTCCAGGGTATTGAAAATTTATGAGTATTAGAAACTAAGAGTTTATATATATTCTGTCAACTCAGTGACTTGGCATCAGTTTTACCTACTGCTATGCAAGAGGTCAGGGTTAAAGAAGAGCCACAAGACTGTTGCCTTTAGGACCAGCAGGGACTGGAAGTGTTGCTGACCTTTTGGGCTCAGGGGAAGGTAGAGTGCATCTCATGTCTCTCTGGAACACTCCCCAGCAGCCTCCAAGTAGATATCTAGCTAAAATAATGACAACAATAATCACAATCTTGAAAATAGTGGACTAGCTGAAGCAGCAAGGGGCAGTATTAAAAAAGGAAACATCCTCAGGAACTATTGAGGACTCTCTGAAAGACTCAAAGTATGAGGCCAGAGTCTGTTTGCTTCAGAAGCTTCCCTTGAGAGTGAGGAGCGGGATTTAAGATATCAGGGATAAAAACATGTGTTATTAGAACTAAGGAAGGAGAAAGGAAGATTGTGAATCATCATTAGTCATTATAGGGAAATAAAGGAATAAGTTCTGAATACACTTGAAGCCCTTGACAGGGGCAATGACAACTATTGAAATGACAGCACAGCATTCCAACCACTTTATGACAGTGCTACAATTGGATTTTACAGGAAGCACAGTCTGCTTTCTCCTGAGATGTCGTTTGTGAACCAGCTAGGGTCTGACACATCAGCTGCTCCAGCAAATAACGTATCACTGAACTTACAAAAGGTTAAAGTTCTGTTTCCTTACAGATCATAAGAGCAAAGTAGCAACAAGAAACAGTACTGCCCACCCATGAGCTTTTGGGAACTATAGCCCTAAAAAGCTGCTGGGCTTTCAATCCTGGAACCTGGTGGTGGACCTGAAAAGAAACATTAAGGATCTAATCCTCAACTGGTATAAATGGATTCAACTCCATTCAAGTCAACATGTAGCACAAGGGGATGCTCTGGTGTATTAACTTAGAAAAGTTTTGAGGTAGTAGCCTCTTTCCTGGAGATGGGAGAGGAAACATGTCAGTTCATGTTAAGCACATAATAAAATGCACTGAAAAGCCTTTGAAGTCAATGGAGATGCACCCATTTACACCAGCTGAGGATCTGGACCTAATATCTCAACCTACGTCCCTGCAAGATATGTAAAATTTGGCAGCATCCCCTAGAGCTGATAACTTTGAACTTGTTTGTATTCAGAATGAGGTAAAATGCTGACTAATCTTGTTCTGAAGGTGATTTTTTAAACGAGGGTTGAGACTAGAGTTACATTAGCAGTGGGCACTTTCACATAGCTCCTTGGCACAGCGTGTTAAAGGCACTGGCCTTTCACCTCAGCTCAAGTCTAACATAAGGCTAGACAATAGGAAATCAGTTTGGAAGTCTCATCAACTGCCTAGTAGATATTCATCTAGGACCTGACCCAATTGAAAGACCCCCTCTGAAAGACTCCCATTGACCTATATAGCAAAATTATCTCACAGTTTGGCACAACTGGCAGTCTGCCTGTAAGACAGGACCTGAAATATAGCATAACATCAGCTGCCAAGTGTGCCAGAATTGCGGGGCAAACTGCTGGAGTCTATGGTATCTTGTGGGACTTGCCACCATGACTCCTTTCTCTGAAAAAGGAATCCCACACAGATGCTTTAAAAGCTTGTGTTTGGCAAAGCCTCTTTAAGCATTGTCTGCACATAATAAAGCTTTTTCACAGGAAAAAAAATAGCAAAGCTTTTAAAGCTCCTGAGGCAGCTACAGGGATTGACTCCCCTTGAAGAGGGAATCCAAGGTGGAGGCTGCACAGAGACTGTTTATCATTTTTTAAAGTCAGATAAATCATTGCAAATAAAGAAGAGAATCAGATCTATTGAACCACCACAGATATTATTACACTATGTAACTGAAGAGAGGTAATATGGCTTTACAGTTGGAGCAAGGAATAGGATTCAGAACTCCCTGGTTCCATTCATGGATCCCAAAGTTATATAGCAAGTCAGTGGTGGAAATGTATTTCCGCATTTCTCTGCCTTGGTTACCCCATGTCTACAAGAATATTATTAGCACTTATTTACTTCACAAGGATGCTGTGAGGCTGAAATAATTTATAGTTTAAGAGTTTTGACATTCCAGAATGGAAATCATTATCAGGACTTATACATTACAGTACATTTCACCCTATTTTTTGTAAATATGACAACTATAAAGACTATAGAATGCACAATCACATGCAAGCAAAATATTTCTTTGTAAGCTTAAAGCATTATAGAGAAATAAAGCAGTAAGTTCTGGATAGAAGTTGAAGCAAACAAGTTAAAGAAAACTGACCAGATATTCTTTTCTACCTCCATCCAAAAGTTAAATCTGGTAGGATTGAAATGAATTTTAAGGGAAGACTCCACTTCCCCTTTAACAACAAGGTCCAAGTTGGACAATAACTACTCAGTTTAATCCTTGTAAGCGGAAGTACTGAAAAAATCTAAGTTCCGGTCTAAGGTTAGGAAAGGGCATAGGGGAGCCTGTTTTTAATCACACTACGGACATTTCCTAGAGGTGCATATTGATTTCACACTGTCAAACTGCAAAATACGTTATAACAAAGCAATTAAAACTGTTGATAATTATTACAATTAACTCACTGCGTCTTACTAATGGAATGTTCAAGCATCCGAGAATTCCTGATTATCAGAAACTAATGGATGTTTGGAAGAGGAATGTCATTTTCGGTAACAGTATGTTCTTAGTTGATTTAATGTTCTCTGCAAACAGTTTTGCTCCTCTCTATGTTTCATTTGTGGTTTTGCAAGGGAAAGGATGATGGCAGTGAATTGTTTTTCTTGAGAAGGAGCAGGGCTCTTCACTTTGCTTTTGTGCCAGGGGGACGTGAAGCCAGGATAGAGAAAAGGGTTGCATTTCTTTGTACATGAATTCATTAGCTTCATCAGGCCTGCTTCTGGTCTCAGTTACATCAGTATAAATGTAAACTAGCTCTTCTGAAGTCAACAGAGTTATACTGGTGTTCGTGAGATTGGAATCAGGCCCGCTATATCTAGCTGTGTTCCTATATTATGGTCATAACCATGGCATCAGACCACCTCTTTCTCATGGGGGTCTGAATTCCTTCTTACACTGGTGCAGAGCCTGGCAAAGGGACTTAGGGGAGGCAATGCACTTCTCCTATCCTGGAACTGCAAGAGGCCTAATCAACACCCATTGCAAGTTAGCTACCCTAATTTGCTCCCTGGATACAGCAGTCCCTACAAAGCTACGTGACAGCTAGAGAATAGCAGAGGCACAGAGACACTCCAGCTATGCCCACCTCTGTCTCCAGAACTGCCTCCTGTATTGCAACGGCAGTTGTGCTCCAGCCAGAGGGGGGCCCTACACTGGGATATTTTCTGCAGGGAGCCTTACAGCAGATTTGCAGCCCTTTAAGACCATTGTAAAGAACCACAACAGAGGCTGTACTCAGTAAGGGTGGTGAAACGTTGACCTTGACTGAAGAGATCATTGAGCGGGGAAGGAGCACTTTGAGGAACTGCCCAACCTGATGGACATGGCCCGCTTCCAGGAAGCCGCGCTGGAAACCGCTGATGAGATCAGATCTATTTCTGATGCTGAGATCGATACAGCAATAAAGTGCCTTCATAGCAGGCAGCAGGTGGCTGAGATTCACCTCGACATGTTGAAAGCACTGGAAATGTTGGGGTGCCATGGTTAACACACCTCTTCAATGTTTCATGGAAGGTAGGTGCAGTACTTCTGGACTGGCAAACTGGGGTGATGGTCCCAATCTTTAAGAAAGTAGAGCAGAGGGTGTGTTCCAACTATAGGGGGAATCACACTCCTCAGCCCCCCCGGCAAAGCCTATGCCAGGGTGCTGAAGAGGAGGTTATGCCAGTTAGTGGAACTCAGATTCAGGAGGAACAATGCGGATTCCATCCTGGCCCTGGAACAACTGACCAGCTTTTTGCTCTGTCCCGGATACTTGAGGGGTCATAGGAATTTGCTAATCCTGTCTACCTTTGTAGACCGGGAGAAGGCATATGATCACATTCCCTGAAATGCCTTGTGGGAAGTGCTGTGGGAGTATGAGGTGTCGGTGCCACTTTTGCCTGCTACCCAATTCCTCTATTCTCAGAGTGAGAGTTGTGTTTGTATTCTTGGCATTAAGTTGAGTTCATTCAAGCTGGGTGTTGGACTCCGCCAAGTGTGTGTCTTATCCCCACTCCTGTTCATGATTTTCATGTACAGGATATCAAGGCACAGCCAAGCTGTGGTGTGCATCTGGTATGGGGACTTGGAGGTGGCATCTCTGGTAATTGCAGATGATGTTGTCCTTCTTGCTTCTTCAGACTGTGATCTCCAATGCACACTCAAACGTTTTCCTGCTGAGTATGAAGCAGCTGGGATGAGAATCAGCACCTCCAAATCAGAGGTCATGATCCTTTCCCAGAAGAAAGTGGAGTGCTTTCTCCAGATAAGGGGGGAGCAGCTGCTCTTAGTGGATGAGTTCAAGTATCTAGGGGTCTTGTTCATGAGTGATGGCAAGTGGGTGAGATCAACCAGCAGATTGGTGTGGCGGCAGCAATGATGTGGGCACTGTACTGATCCGTGGTGGTGAAGCGGGAGCTGAGTTCTCGGATGAAGCTCTGTGTTTACAGATTGATCTACAGCCCCATCCTCACTTATGGTCATGAACTTTGGGTAATGACTGAAAGGACAAGATCACGAGTACTAGCAGCGGAAATGAGGTTTCTCCGCAGGGTGGCTGGGCTTACTTTCCAAGATAGGGTGAGGAGCTTGGCTATATAGGATGGGCTTGGAGTAGAACCACTACTTCTCTGGATCAAGAGTGGCCAGCTGAGGTGGTTTGGACACCTGATAAGGATGCCTCCTGGGAGGCTTCCGTTAGAACTCTACTGGGCACATCCCACTGGGTGGCTAAGTTCCCCCTAAGCTGTGTGGCCACGCAGCAGGCTATCAAGGGCCATGCAGCAGGGAGAGGCGTGTTTCTCCCGGCCCCAGTCCCGGGGCTGCCATGGCCGGGGAGAGGCACCTCTACCCTGGCCCCAGGCTGCTGTGGCAAGAGAGGGCTAAGGGGAGATCTTTCTCCCCCACGGCAGCTCCGGGGCAGCCTGTACGTCAAACCTCTCATCCCCAGCCCCACCCTAGAGCCCTCTGCCCCAGCCCTAAGCCCCCTCCCACACTCCAAACCTCTCAGCCCCACATCATCTCCATATTGGTGCACATAACAAAATTAATTCCGCACATGGATGTAAAAAATCAGAGGGAGCATTGCTGACCCAGGACATGCTGAAGGGATTCTATCTCCCAGCTGGCCTGGGAACACTGGGGAATCCCCCAGGAGGAGCTGGAACCTGTTGTGGAGGAAAAGGAGGTCTGGTCCTCCTTACTCTTCATGCTGCCGCCAGGATCCTCACCAGGAAAATCAGCATAAAGGGAAAAGAAGCAGCAGCAGCAGCAGCACTAGGCTAAAGAACAAGTGAGAATGATTCTATAGCCCAGTGGTTAGGGCATTTCCCTGAGAAGTGGGAAACTCGTGTTCAACCAGTTTCCTCTCTCAGACACTTGCCTACCCAATTCACAAGGAATCATTTGGATTAATTCACATCCCTAGAGCTCTATGGTGATGTACAGTGCTTTGTGTTTGTGTAAATTAGTCTTATGAAGAGAACCAAATTCACCTGCAATAATTAAAAGGGAAAATAAACAGCTAAAAAAACAGAGGGGAGGCTGGATATAGCTTCAGGGTCAATTTCTGCTGTGACTTACCCCCACTGCTCCTATGAAGCTACACAGGGTGCAATTTAGGGCAGAACCTGACCTGTAGTTACTCTGCCTTTCTCCCATGATTTTAAACAAACATATCCTAGGCTCACAAGCTCAGAAGACTCTGAGAACATTTTTGGATTTTAAAAGTGAAGCAGTTTGTTTCCCAAACTCTCACAGTTGTGCCTATGAATCAAAGACTGTGAAAGTAGAACAGCATGTCCTATTTCTGACATCTTGTTGCCCTTCATAGACCCTAAGGTCATTGTCACGTTCAAGGGTCTGAAATGCATGCAACCACATTCTAATTCTGATAATGTGACAAAATAAGCCAGAAATGAAAGGATGAAGACATATCATCAGAGATCCCTGGAAGAAAAGCAGAAAATAGTGTGAATGTAAACATGGTGACGACAACATGTCCCAGTCCTAACTGAATTTCAACTGAAAAATGAGAGAAGTGGCACAAAGATCAATTGAGGAAAATGTGAAGTCCCAGCTGAGTTATATGACTTAATTTTAAGTGTAGAGAAAAGCTTTCTTTCTTGACATTGAGACATATGGGGCAGTTTTATCAGATGAGTTTTGAATTCCTTGTTGCTCGTAACAGACAAAATTCCCCCAAAACTCTTGCAGTTTAAGCCACAACGATGATCGATGATGTGGCGGCAGCGGATTGTCATTCTCTAATTCAGATATTTTGTGGGAGGAAACAACAATCTGAGATAACACAGTTAAACAATCACATGTCACCTACTGTGAATTTTGAGTGTACAGAAAAACAAATGGTTTCAGAGTAGCAGCTGTGTTAGTCTGTATTAGCAAAAAGAAAAGGAGGACTTGTGGCACCCTAGAGACTAACCAATTTATTTGAGCATAAGCTTTCATGAGCTACAGCTCACTTCATCGGATGCATTCAGTGGAAAATACAGTGGGGAGATTTATATACATAGAGAACATGCAACAATGGGCATTACCATACACACTGTAATGAGAGTGATCACTTAAGGTGAGCTATTACCAGCAGGAGAGCAGGGGCGGGGGAACCTTTTGTAGTGATAATCAAGGCGGGCCATTTCCAACAGTTGACAAGTTGAGGAACAGTGGGGGGTGGGGTGGGGAATAAACATGGGGAAATAGTTTTACTGATTGTCATCATCTCCAGCAGTTTATGACCAGCTTTGTATTTGGGCAGCAGCACTGTAGTGTGAAAGACATGGTGTGGTGAAGCGAGTCAACCTCAAGTTTCCTACTTCCCTGTTGAGTGAAGCTCAAGCAGGTCACAGAGGTGAATCACACAGAGCTTTTGATATAGTGTCTGAAATAGGGAAGTATTTTCCATTGTTCAGTTCTCCTCTGTAGGTTACAGGCGAATATTCCAAGTGTATTTGTGTTGCCAGTGGAACGGAGTTTCCCTTCTTTCCACAAATGCTTTTATCTGCCACGTTTTTAGCAACCAAAATGTTGACATTAACTAACTGCAAAGCAAATGTGATAGATGCAAAAGTAATCAGGCATTGAGTGAACCTGATGAGTGCACTTCACATCTAAAACTTGCTCTCCCCTCCATCCCACACTGAAGTAACTGCGAATCATTTTAATTATTCTTCCATAAAATGCCGTACTCTAAATGAGTTAAAAAAGATTTCAGTACAATCCACAGTGCATCACAAATACCACCCTGAGCTAGAGCCAGTTCTGCAGACTTAAATCTGAGAGACAAGCAGATGAGATGACAGGTGTACACATAAAAGAATAAAATATAGCAGAAACCAATTACAGCCAAGTCATTTTTCTTCCTTAAGTAAAATTATAACAGAAAAATTACTACAACAAAAGTGACTGTAATTTTTTTAATGATTGAAAGATATACCTATTTTCTGTAAGAACCAAATTTCACTCTTTCAGAGTAAATTATAAATAAATTGTCTTTTTTGCCATGATTATTATAGTTCATTGCATTTGAAACCATGTCACCTGCATTGCGAGATACATTCGGTAACTCATGTCCTAAACAATCAGATGTAATTAATATGATTGTCACAATTAATATGTTTTCATATCTAAGATGAAACAGGCAGATGGGGACAAGAGTCTTCGATGCACCTGGTATCAAATAACAGGAGCCTGACAAAGGATCTTTTGCTTGACTTGTTATTTACATATTTGTCTAAGAATGAAGAGGTCTACTGTGTGCATGTGCAGAAAGTCAGTACAGCCCAGAAAATCCCACAGTGGTACTCCTTAAAATTCAGAAATATAGTATAATGCATGCCAGCTTCATCATGTCCCTGTCTGAGGGAGTCAACAATTGTAAGCATTATAAAGAGGGAGTGTTCTCACATGTTGGGTAGTGTGACAGGGTTGGGCCAGATGGCTATAGGAGAGTAATAGAAGGCAGATATATAAGCCCCAGGCTAAGTAGGTCCCTTTTCCCTGGGTAAGGTAACAGGGAAGGTTCCAGAACAATCAGGAACCTTCTGGAGACAATTAAGACAGGCTGATTAGAACACCTGCAGCCAATCAAGAAGCTGCTAGAATCAATTAAGGCAGGCTAATCAGGGCACCTGGGTTTTAAAAAGGAGCTCACTTATGTTTGTGATGTGCGTGTGAGGAGCTGGGAGCAAGAGGCACTAGGAGCTGAGAGTGAGAACGCAGACTGTTGGAGGACTGAGGTGTACAAGCATTATCAGGCACCAGGAGGAAGGTCCTATGGAGAGGATAAAGAAGGTGTTGGGAGGAGGCCATGGGGAAGTAGCCCAGGGAGCTGTAGCTGTCGCACAGCTGTTCCAGGAGGCACTCTAGACAGCTGCATTCCACAGGGCCCTGGGCTGGAACCTGGAGTAGAGGGCGGGCCCGGGTTCCCCCCAAATCCTCCCAACTCCTGGTCAGACACGGGAGGAGTCGACCTGGACTGTGGGTTCAGAAAAATGGCCAAGCTGAGGGCTGCCGTGAAGCTCCAAGGCGAGCAAATCCACCAATAAGTGCAAGACCCACCAAGGTAGAGCAGGAACTTTGTCACAGTAGATATATCATTAGCAATGGGCAGCTGCCACCTGATTAGGAAGATTGATCTGGAAATCAAAGTTCTTACAATAAGAGTCCTGTGTAACTGTAGAGTGCCTTGCATCAGATGATCTCAAAGCACTTTACAAGCATTAATGAACTAAGCCTGACAATACCCATGTGAAGTAGGGAAATATTATCTCCCTTTTATAGATGGGAAACTGAAACACAGACAAGTTGAGGGCTAAATCATGGCCCCTCTGCTATGTTGACCTATGACCGTTCCCCTGCTCTCCCAGTATTTGTTGTTGCTACAAGTTTAACAACACCATAGGAGTATCTGATTGACAGCTATGATTTGCTTATTAGTTTTCAACATGCATGGGGGCAAGTAGATGAACATAAATAAACATGAGTAATTGGGATTATTAAATTGCTAATAGTCACTGCCTGTTATATTAGTGTAAGGCTTTGTGGGACTAGTTATCCTAAAGGCTGGAATTTAGCTAAGAGAGTGTAGGCCAGAAGGTATAACACTAGGTCATCATTCTGAACTCTCATTCTGAGGAGGTAAACAAGTGACCACAAAGGGTACAGTACACCACAAAATACTGCCAGATGGGAGTTTGGGGGGGAGGGGTTGCTATGCAGTACCTAGGCCGTTAAACCATATTGACTCTAGGAATTATTAAGAAATGATTTATGCAAATTAATATTAATGATTATGGTTAATTATGGATGTGCAGAATGCCACAGATGGGATAGGGGCAGGAACCGATCATATGATAATTGGGTTAACAGAACAAATAAAGATATATATCCATGACATCTACATAACGTGGGGTATAAGACACCACTACCAGTTCCCTTTTCTTGGGTTCTCTCACGCTCTGGAATTGGTGTTAACTGCATCTGTGGTCTTCTGAAGTACTCCATTAAGTGATTCTTCATCCCTGTATTCATCGTCTCCTCCTTTAGAGTGTAAGTATGAAATCCTTTTATTAGCCCTGCCATATTAGGTGCACAGGCTGCTTCTTTGGGTAGGTTTATACTGTTTAGTAATTATACGTAGTACAATTGTTTGGTTTCTTTGTAAGGTTACAGTTGAATCTGTATTGCTTTATAGCCAGTCACATCAATCCCAGAGAAAAAGAGAGGAATTCTGAGAGAAACGTGGGGGTAGTCCATTTTGGGAAAGTACCTGTGACTGATTATTCATAATAAACATTATAAGTGGGACAAATCAGTTGTGTCATCATTTATCGGGCTACAGCTCGCACTTAGAGGGGAGAGATGCTTCCTAAGTGTATTTATAGGCATTCCTGACACAGTACAGCCATGTCAACTCCAGAGGCCTCTGCTCAGATAGGTTTCCTCTTCCATCTCCCAGAGCAGTCATAATCTAAGTATAGTCACTTAGTAGCAGAGCGAGGAATGGAATTCTGATGCAGAGCGATACTCTAACCACTAAACAGGACTGCTCAACCTGGGGCTCACACCATTCTGCCCTTCCCATATTACAAAATGGGGAGAGTGGGAGGTTGCTCGTTGCTAGATTCTGACTTGAAGAGAAGGTGGTATTGATAAGCTAAAGGATGTCCCAGTATGAAAAAAGTTGAGAAGAACTATACGAGGCTACACTTCCTTTCTGATTAGTACCTTTTGTCAGAAATTTTAAGAAATACAGGCATGAAATTAATTAACACACGCAGCCAGAACATCTGATCGGAAAGTTAGTGTCCAATGCTTCATTGTAATGGGATATGATACTACCGTACTTAGAGTTTTGTGTTTGAATATTATCCTCCTTGGACAACAACTTCAGAGTATTCTCTTCCTCCTCTCAGGCACCACTTACCCAGTTCAGGCAGATGGCCACCCTGCTACTCCATCTCCCAAATACCAACTGGGCCTAGGTGCTTGGAATGCTGAAAGATTTACAGTCTGTCTGGTAAATGGCCCTAGAAAAGGTACAGGTATGCCCTGTGGTAGGATCCATTTTAATCATGGCCAAATAGGGAAGAAAAGGTCAAAGTAAGAAAGATGTTTACAATCACTTATCTCTCAATATTTCTAACTTACATCACTGAATGTAGATGCCCTAGTAATATTTTCAAAGGTAAAGGATGCTTTTGGAGATCTGCCAGGAAGCCTGTTCTTCATCCATTTAATGTATACACTAATGATATTATAAAGTGCTTTTTTTTTAATCAGAATGTTGTGTAGTACTAAGTCAATTACCTTACAAAAGTCTGTTACACGTATGCAGTTACCTTTATCAATCAAACCTGTAATCTCCTCAAAGAATAACATCAGGTTTATTTGACAAAACTTATTTTCCATAAAACCACGTCATCTGGAATTGATCATATTCCTATCCTTTTCAACTTTATCAGTTTATCAATTATTTTGGCTAGGACAGATGTCAAACTAACTAGCATATAGTTATCCAGGTCACCTGCTTGCCCTTCTCGAATACTGGAACAACATTAGCACTGTTCCAGTCTGCTGGAATTTCCCCGGTATTCCGTATTAAAAACTAACATCAGTGGACTAGAGACCTCCCCAGCCAACTCTTTTGGGACTCATGGGTACAAATTATCCAGGTCTTCTGAATTAAGAATGTTTATCCCTAGTAGATGTCGTCTAACATCATCCTCAGTTATTAATGGATTGAAGGGAGCTCAGACTCTATGGTGATGGAAGTCATAGAAATACCTTTGATAAATAGATGACTAGATATGTAACGATCTTCACGTTCATTAAAAAACAACCCAGTGAATGAGAAAGGAATAAAACTTTAATAAAACAAACTGAAGAGCATCTCTGGTGAACTGCTGTACACAGCCATCCGGTGTTCCCAACCCCCACCTCCAGGGCACATCTCCAAATTCCAACACTCACAACCTAGTCCCTTATAAGGGAGCATCTCAAATTATAATCTTTCATAAACATATCTGTACATCTTTCCTCTTAAAGAAAACAAAATTAACATATATATATATATATATATAACTGTTAACAACTATCTAATAACAAATACATTTCAATAGACTCAATGTGTCAGTTACCTAGAGAGGACAGATTACCACCACATCACTCTGGAGTGAATCTTTACCACTCACTTTCCTCAAATACCCTTTTCCAGGCAGGTTAGGGAGTCTCTATGAGTCTTTCAGGACATTAATCTCCCGCTCTGATCTTTTCAGTATCAGCCTTTCATTAGAGTCTGAGTTGGTCTCTTGTTTCTTGACAGTTTCTCCTTTGTGCATCGATGATAAAGGATTAGTCAGATGGGAAATGCCAGAGTTCAGATCAGCTGTCAATGTGTTGGAACTTTCTGGGATTACTCATAGATCCCTTTGACTATGTTGAAACATGTCCCCCTGGTCTGTCTGGACTACATAAAACTTTGGATGCAGTTGTTCTTTAATGGTACCCCTTTGGCCCCAAGTATTAGAGGTGTGATTCCTCAGGCACACTCTATCACCTGGGTTAAGAGATGGGAGATCACGGGCCTTTTTGTCAAACTAGATATCTGCTTCCACTTCTGATTTTCTTTCATTGTTTGGTTTCATTGTTATGAGATTTCAGCAGGTTAACAGTAATTGGTAAATTTAGATCTGAGCCTTCTTCCCGTTAAGAGCTGAGCTGGAGAAAAGCCATTCGGTGCACTTCAGTAAACCAGTAACACTTTATACAAATCACTCCCACTGTCAAAAATCTTCTTCATAATGTTCTTTACCGTCCGTATAGATCTTTCCACGAGTCCATTTGATTGGGGGTAATTTGGACTTGATGTTTTGTGACGAAAATCCCAATCTATGGCAAATTGCCTAAAATCTGTATCGGAAAATTGTGATCCATTGTCGCTAAAGACTTAAACCTGGAATTCCACGTCTGTAGAAAATTCCCTTCATGCCCGCTATCACTGACTTACTAATAGTACTGTTCAGTGTGAAAATTTCTGGATACAGAGAATAATAATCTGTGACTATTAAATAATCCTTTGATTGCTAGGTAAATAAGTCAATGCCGACCTTCTCATAAGGCCTTTTTGGAACTGGATGAGGTCTCACTGGCTCTGCCTGCTGGCATGGCTTGTATTTCAAGCAGGAAAAGCAGTTTCCTACCACATTAGTGAGGTTGTGATTGATCCATGACCAATACAGCACCTCTCATGCTCATTGTTTGCACTTCTGAATTCCTAAATGACCCTCATGGCTCTTCTGTAGCATCTCTTTTCGGAGGAATTATCTTACTGGCCTTGAAAATCACCACAAGTTCATGTCTGAAGTTCCAATAGTCTCTTATACTTGGATAGCAACTGCTTATTTCTACAGGCCATCCTTTAATTATCACCTCTTTAAGGACTCCCAGGGATTCATCTTTCTCCATTTCCTCTCATATTTGGTGCAGTTTCCTGTTAGCTATGGGAATTGACCTTACAATCATAACTACATTGGCTTGCATCTCTGTCTCTAAAGTCTTCTCTAGTTTTGTGGGAGCCATGGCTATGGAAAGTGCATCTGAAGTGAACATGAATTTACCAGGCACATAGATCACAAGCAAAATCATACTTTTGCAGCATTATCATCATTCTTTGAATCCTTAAGGTACAGTCATTTACCAGTTTGCTAAATAATACTATCGGGGGCTTGTGGTCTGTTTCAACTTCCACTGTCTGTCCATAAATACATTGATTGAATCTCTCACAGGCAAACAATATTCCTAAAAGCTCCTTTTCAATCTGTGTGTATCTGGTTTCTGCTTCAGTCAGTGATTTAGGTGCATATGCCACTAGTTGTCAACAATCCTCATGCTACTGTAAAATCACTGCACCTAACCCAGGGTGTGAAGCATCTGCTGAGATTTTAACAAGCCTTCCTGGTGCATAAAACTACAACACTGGTTCCTTGTATCAGTTGTTGTTTTCAATCTTCCCATGATTCCTCCTGTTCTGCACCCCAATACCATTCATTTTTATTCTCTAGGAATTTTCTCAAAGCTGCTGCTTTGGTAGATAGATGAGGTATGAATTCTGCCAGATAATTAACCATTCCTAGGAACCACTGGACATCTTTCTTCGCCCAGCTTCTGTGGAATAATTGTTCCATTCATTGTCATAGGCAGTATCCAATCCCTCTCATCAGGCTTGCTAGATCCCAGTATGTCTATGAAAAACTCCTCAACCAGATTGTCTTTAACCAGATTGACTTTTCTGTATTTGGGATCTGCAGCATTTTGCAAAATGATTATTTTTCCCACATTTTGACAGTTTCCCAAAGGCAACATGTTATTTGGGGCCATGCTGTGATCCATGCCTTCCACATAACCATCTATACCCAGTCTTCCCCCTAGCAGTGGATTTCATAGTGAGTGGTTCAATTTTCTGATTTGACCTATTCTGGCTCTATTCTTTAGTACTTAGTACATGGATAACTCTTTCTGGTGAATTCAGCTCTTTGGCTTGTACTTTCACAATTTCTGTTGCCCTGCATATTTGGAAAGTTTTTTCTAAAGTTAAATCTCCTCCACAGAGCAGTCTCTATCTTAACACATTGTCTTTAATGCCACAAATGATTCTATCTCTGACCAGAGACTCTGTCAATTCACCAAAATCACAGTTTTACCGAGTTTCCTTTATTCTGTGATATAGTGCTCTATGGTGTCACCAGTTGTTTGCATGCAAAAAAACTGTGTCTCTCAAAAGTTTCGTTCCTTTTTGACATGCAATGTTCCTAAAATTTAGTAAGTATTTTACTTAACTTCATGCTTTCACCTTCTTCAAACTTAAAGTTGTTATAAATATCCAATACTTCCTCCACAACAGCATGAAAAAAGATAACGGGTTTCACTTTATCATTTTTCTCCTCTGCCCCTATGGCTGCTAAATACAATTCAGATCTCTGTCTGAATTTTTCCCAGTTCTCTGCAACGTTGTCTGGCAATTGCAGATTGGAAGGAGATTACAACACATCCATTTTGGGCTTTCCCCCGCCCCCTCTTAAGCAAGTCAAGCTACTATTGTGCTCACCAAATATATGCAAAAGCCTCTGTGCTTTGCGCTCCATGTACTTCTCTGGTGCCTCCCTTTGTCCCTGCATTGAGTTGAAAACCCTGGAGTTAACTTCAAAATGACTGCAGTTTTCTTCTCATTCAGCACTTCTGAAAGTGTAACAATCTTGGGGTTCATTAAATAACAAACCAGCGAATGAGAAAGAATAAAACTTTAATAAAATGAACTGGAGAGCATATCTGGTGACCTGCTTCACACAACCATGTGGTGTTCACAACCCCACCTCCTCCAGGGTGCATCTCCAAATTTCCACACTCACAACACAGTCCCTTATGAGTCCAAATCACAATCTTTCATAAACATATCTCTCCAAGACTGGTAGTTATTGAGCAAGAATACAAGATGCCAGGGAACAGTGATCTTTGAGTAACTGTACACACTCTTTGGCACTGTGAGAAAATAACTATAGCACAGGTGAGTTTGATATTTGCTTATCATACTATTATAACATGTTAGAGAAAAATAAGTGGGGACAACATCAATTCTTTCAACATACTGCTTGATATTACTTTTTTTTTAAAATGCAACACTTTAGCTTCATTAATATAATTCAGTTAGAAATAAAAGTACAAAACATATTCTGATAGACATTCATTCTTCATGTCCCCTAGTGCTAGCACTAGTGAAGCACAGATGCACAAATAATAACACATAAAAAGAATGTAATGAGACAAAAATAATGACACATAAAAAGAACACTATGGGTTGATGGTTCAACTTATCCTGACATGCAATTGCTTATGATTTTGCTTCTTACTGGATTTTATACAGCATGTTCCACAGGTTGATTTCCATCTAGAGTACAAAGCAGGGTGAAGCACTAATAAATCATTATGTATATGGTTTCATAGCTGTATCGAGTTCTTTACAATGGATAATATACATCAGGTAATATATGTCAAAAAGCAAGAACAAATCTCTGCCACAAGATCTTACAACTTATGTTCATGAGTATGTGCAGCTCAGGGCAGTACATGGAGGACGGCCATTATTGCCTGGGATATTGTTCTTGCTACTCTTCCTCAAGACAGGATATCCCATTGTGATGCTTCCCAGGGTCACCCAGTTTTGTGAGCCACCCCAATACCTCCCACCCTTACAATGAGGAAGTCTTGTCTCTGCCTGCTGCAGGTCAGCTCCCAAATCCATTGGCCATGGGCAACACAAGCACTCCTTTCTAGGCCTCCCAGACTTCTCTGGTACTTTACATTAGCAACAAGCACGCCCCTAGACTACCTTCTGAGCATCTTGCTGGAGCATCCAGCCTTGATCCACTGAACATTCACAGTATTCACAGATTTATTGCTTCCAAAGAAACAGTACACCCCAGCTTACCAGTTTCACCTCCAATCACTGTCCCACTTAACACATAGCACCTAGATATGTTCCTAGTTAAATCAAGTATAAGTTTGTTTAACAAAGCATAGAGATTCAAGTAATAGCAAATAGAAGCATTATAAATAAATGGTTACATATAAAACAAAATCATAACATGCATTCTAGAATCTTTACTTAATTAAGAAGACACTCTCATGTCTAACCAACTATAGCTCACCCAAAAACCTTGCAGTGTTTTACAAACAGGCTTGGCTGAGATCCTCCTTTCATGAGACAAGGACACTATCAGCTTGCCTCCCAGATGAACGACCCAGATTGTTTCTTTGCCACCCAAGATATACTAGTCCCATCCTTTGTCTTTATCCTGCTGTTTGTTTCATCTTGAAGATTTTACAATCTCTCATTTTGCCTGTGATTCTGTATGCAAATTGTGAGGCATACAACACAACACACACATGGCCAGCAAGGTAGAAAGATTTCTGTTATCTCTGCCTGAAAGGAACTGTGACCGTATAGATCATTGTTGCACCCACGGTCCTATGGTTGCACCAGGTCTTGTACAGAGGTCAAGTGGGGTGTCCATGGAAAAGTTGTAGTTTGCTGGTTATGATAATGCTGTCTGTATGCGTGTATCATTTTTGTATTGGAAGTTATGGATATTGGCTGTGTACTTGTATCTCAATGTGTTTTATTCTAAGTAGCCTCAATGAAGCATTTGGTCAGCTTCTTGAGAAAGGACTATTCTCAGTAAGCGCCCAATCAAGAAACACTAACTGACAATGGACTTTGGGAGACGCCAATCCACATCTGAGCTTTCCTGGGAACATTCAAACTAACATGTAAACAATGGCATCAGCCTATAAAGAACTGAATCATTCATGGATATGTGACTTGCCCAGTAGGCTACAAACTCCATCGTGTTGCTGTGATTTTGCACATGAGAACAAAGGGGTTTCCGTCCACAAGAGGAAGAATATAAAAGGCCCTGGAAACCCCTCCATTTTATCTTCAGCTGGCTCAAGAGATGGCCTCTCCACCCCCAAAGAGATGCCTGAAAGAAACTGGAACAAAGGACTGTAACTATGGGGGTGTGAGTGATTCCTGAACCTAGGCCATACACTACAACATTGGTCTGAAAAGGATTGTACCTGGGATAACATCTAGGGTGAGAAGTTAGTATTTGTAACTGGACCCTCATGTATTAATTTAGCCTTGTGTATTTTGATTTATTTTACTTAGTAACTTACTTTATTCTTCCTGTTATTACTTGGAACCCTTTAAATCCTACTTTTTATACTTAATAAAATCACTTTTTGCTTATTAATTAACCAAGAATAAATAATTAACACCTGGGGGAGCAAACAGCTGTGCATATCTATCTATCAGTGTTACAGAGGGCGGACAATTTATTAGTTTACCCTGTATATGCTTTATACAGAGTAAAATGGATTTATTTGGGGGTTGGATCCCACTGGGAGCTGGGTGTCTGGGTGCTAGAGACAGGAGCACTTGCTAAGCCGTTTTCAATTAAGTCTGCAGCTTTGGGGCGCGTGGTCCAGACCCTAGGTCTGTGTTGCAGCAGACTAGCGTGTCTTGCTCAACAAGGCAGGCTTCTGGAGGCCCAAACTGCTAGAGAAAACAGGCTCAAAGGTAGTCTCAGCACATCAAGTGACAGTCCAAGGGGGCCTCTGTGATTGAACCTGTCACAGGAACATTTCTGAGTTACATTGTCTGCTGGTGACCTGTCTTAACTCCAAGACCGTAAGAACATAATTTTTAGTATAGATAAATAACTCCTTAAATATGATCTGTGCTTGCAATGATTATGACAATCAGTAAGCTACTGGCTCTCAGATGAAATCTCACATGCCACCCTTCAGTGAACTATTATGCATATATCTGACCCAGGGGATGCCTGTAGAACCCTATGCACCCCCTGTGCTCTCTGTCAGTTGGCACTAAGGAGTCCCTGGGTCACACCCATGTGCCTACATGTTTAGATTTCATATCTGGTTCTCTTTTGGGACCATTTAAAAATCATTTCTAGGGAGTATAAAATTCCAACTGGGGATTAATATCAATTAACTCCCCAGGTGAAAAACATTATCTAACAGAGTCTGAATAAGAGTCAGGAAATGGAGGGACTGCCAAAAGGCCAAATCATTTGCTTGGAATAATTCATAATTAACATTTTCACTGGCAAGCCTTTCTAAGTAAAAAGTAGGCAGGAGCATTCGGTTTCTTTTCATCCCACCCTGTGCACACAAAGGCTTTTTTAATTTCTGGACTCTAGGAAGGAGGAAATTAAAAAACAGTTCTACCTAAGCTTCCTTTCTTAGGCAGTTGCTGTCAACATCTGGGCTCTACATGCACCCAGAAGTACATGGGAAGTGTGTTTACTTTTGACAGCCTAAAACATAAAACTCTGATAAAATTTTGAAAAGGGAAGCACAAAAATTAAATACTGAAACAAAGGATTAACAAACTCCCAAAGGAGTTAGTGGGCCAAATTCAGAGGTGTTCTGTAAGATATTGTAATTTTAACCATTTCCACTAACTAAGCCCTACTTACTCCCATTCTACTGGAGTGTAAGGCAGTGTACCTTACATTTCACCTCTGAATTTGGCCCACTTTATTTGGTTTGTTGGATGAGCCATTGTTTTCAAACTATGATACAGCCTCTTACGTGTAAGTAACTAATTCAATATCATTTTAAGATTCTCAAATATTTTAAGAATAGACATGGATGTGACAACATAAACATCAGTTAAGTTATCATAAAATTTCACAATTTGTCAGCAAAATATTATTCGTTTATTTTCTATTGTTCAAAACAATTTAACTAGTTAGGTAAAAAAAGTAATTTATGTCTCTCAAGAAAGTTGCCGTGGCTTTTATGGGCTTCCATGGATTAATCATATGCTGGCTTTTGTGTAGGAAGATTTTACTAAAAATTAAATTGATGCACAGAGTTTCTTGCAGTAGCAATGTGCCAAGTCAGGGATATCACTGGTATTCATGTAAATGAATAAAAGCATAAAATCACATTGTTTGCAGACAATGTACTCTCTCTTTAAATTAAACAAAGACTTGAGATACCTTAATGACATGATTGGAGAACATTCCTCAATTTCTGGTTTTCAAATCAGAATGTGTATAAGTCAGACACAATTCCACTGGGCTATCAGCATCCATGTTCTCTTCTATGGACCTCACAGCCAAATGGTCACCTGTGGAACTCAAGCTGTTCACTTTAAATGTATGCCCCTGGTTGCAAACTCAAACATGGAACTGCAAAGGTGACAAGGCCTTCTCTTCCCTTAACTTAAGAGAACTGATCTCAAGATCATCATTCTACCTCAGACTTTGTATTCTCTACAAATTCTTCTATACTATTCTCAGCATGGTCTAAAATGGAAATCAACAGGATTTGTAGTGGTTTTGTAAGGAAGAATTTAAAAAAATTGGTTTCAAATAGGTAAAAATTCATTGCAATTGGCCTCACTATACTAATTTTAGGTACCCTTTTTTTCACTATGCCTGGGATTGACTGCATAATATTGAGACTCAGTGATAAACCTACCCTGACAAGCATTGAAGTTTTTTGCCCCAGTCAACTTTGTTATCCAACCTAATAGATGGAGAGAATTTACATCTACCACAAGAAGTCAAATAAAATCTGATTATAAGGTGAAAACCTGGTCTCACTGAAATAAATGGGAGTGTTGCCAATGATTTCAACGTGGTCATGATTTCCCTGCTAAAGACTATGCTGGAAAAAGGCTACCAAGTGCCTTTACACCCCCTTGCAGTATACTTGCCCCTTTATATTTCAAGGCCTGCCAGGATTCTCCCCTGGACAATCCCCTGGATTCTCTCCTCATTTTATGAGGTGTCATGAATTTGGGTCAAAGATTATTATAAATAAATTTATTTCATAAATAAAATACTGGCAAATTTTGCATAATTCTGATCATCCCCAGAAAGACTTCAATCTGCCTGCTGACCACCATTTTTTGGGACCATACGACTTGTTAAGGCCCTCAACCAGTGGTAAGATGCTAAAAATCTCTGATCAAAAGCATATATTGTGTTTCGCATCAACAACTTTCAGATCTATCCTTCCAGCAGTAAACCACAGGCCCAGGATCTTGGCATCACATTAGATCCTGACTGCTGCCAAGAGTCTCTCAGATATCACTTTTCAGAATAGGTTTGCAACACATAAATAGATATAGTACTGTATATTACATGGACCATATTATTCCTTCTATATATATTAAATAAAACCTGACCAACTTTAAGTACACGCTTTCTGAAGCGTGGACCACACAGGTATTTTTAGATTCTGGATGCATGAGCATTGCTTTGTAAGCACCAAAGTGCTCTTAAATACCAGCCTCTAGCAACTTCTCTACCCTTTAGGGGTAGATTCTCAGTGTGAATTTGCCCACTCTCAGTGTGAATTCGCACACAAAACATTATTTGTGCAGAATACAATTTCCCTTCTCAATAAGAACCTGATTATGAACCTACATATTACTTCTGCAATACAGCAACTGCACTTAGTACTGTCATGCTGTCTAGAGTGGCTCACAACTGTGAGTGCCTATCTCAGGGCAGACTGTCAGAAATCAAGGGCAGACACCCCAAACTGGTGTTATATTCTATGATTAGATTTTACCAAGCCGGTAACAAATGTGAGCTCCTGGATTACTATACCCATCTCACCCTGGAGTCACAGACAGTCCCCTTACACACTCCAGTCTATCTTGCCACCCAAACTGGACTTTGTGATAAAAGGTTACTTAAACCTAAAATCACAGAACATCGGGTTTTTCCCAGTGCCAAGAGACCAGTCACTCACTCCATATCAATTGATACTCCAGATCTTACACCAAAGACAATGCTAGTAGCCAATTTTATAGTAAACTAACTATAGAATTATTAACAAAGAAAAAGAAATGATAGTTATTGAGAGGTTAAAGCAGGTAAAATACATTAACAGATGAGTCAAAGTTTTTAAGACCATAATGATAAAGATATAATAATCTGCCCATTTCTCCAAAGTCTTTTCAGGGCTACCCAGAATAACTCTGGGGATCTCAGAAACAGTAGAATCTCACCTTGAGTCAGTACTTATAGCTTCTTTTCTCAGACAACAATCTGACAAGTGTCTGTACCCACACAATGGCCAATTGCTTTAAATTTAGCACTTTTCTTCATTTGCATTCAATGAGTTATTTAGTCACAGGGATATACATAATATACATAAATTCCTGCCATTACATAATAATCGGAATAGGTATGTGAAAACAATACAAGTAACAGTCCATTAGTTTTCATGAAGTTCTAACATCTGAATACATTCTTACATTAACACACACCTTGATCTAGGGTTATTTAATCACTGGGCATGCATAATGTAAATGTAATGTAATAGTAAGCGTCAAGATACAGATAGGCAAAAACAATACAATAAACATCTCCTTCGATCTCTATTAACACACAAAAGTGAATTGTCCTGAACATATTCTAATACATTTAACCTCTTTGATATTTACACAAAAGTGAATTGGCCTATGGCTCTGGTCTGAGCTGGTCTGTCAGCATCACAAAAACTGATTTGAAAGATTCTTCTATTTCAGAGATATTCCCTAACTTTAAAGTGGAGAATTCTGTTAGAGCCAGTAAAATCTTTAAAACAAATGGGACTTTTTGAGGGCACCTACTGTCTCTATAGTGGGAATGTGAATTTTGGAGTTTAAAAGTCTATCTTACCCACCTTTCACAAAATCCACTGAACAATTTTATAATACCTGGTGTTCTTATGTAGTAATTGTGGAATGGGCCTGAATGACTCTTTACAAGAGTGCCCAAGATACTCAAAATGACCTGCAGACAATCCCCCTCTATGCTGGATGTACACAAGATTCTGCTTCTCTTTTCTCCCTTATTTTAACCAATAGTTAATGAGATATTACAGGGGTGGTCATGATCTGTTTACTTAAGCTGTCATAAAGCTAACTGGTTTCAAACTTAAAATTGTGAGTGTTCATCATATTACATATTGTTGTTAGAAATTTCTAGAAGACTATGTTGTTCCTATGATAACTCTTTAATGCAATAATCTAACTGCTTTACCTTAAACCTATGTAATTCATATTGCTACGATATGCTATGTCTCTCTACCACTATATGGTATGCCTTGTATCTCTATTGTTCAAATCAAATACAAATAAATATCTGTTATTTTCATATTATCACTGAGTATCCATATTGTATTTATACTGCTTCTGATGAGTAATACATTGTCACTACTGCTACTATGCCTGAATTTCTAGTCACATTTGAAAGGAGTTTAATATTTAGGGCCCTTTTCACCAAAGTACTTGCAGACACTCAGTTGTAAACTTGGGTTTTTTGGCAGAGGAGGGAGTTACTGGAAGAATGCAAGATTTCATCGTACTGCGACTGATTGTAAATTATTTCCTCATCAAACGAGTACAAAAGGTAGACGTTTCTCCAAAAAAAATGTACTCAGGAAACGGTGAATTGTACACAAGAACAAATTATACAGATAATCTAAGCCTGAGACGAATCTTATCTGCACTGATTTTACAGCTCTTTTGATTTTAGTGATGTTACTCCTGATCTATACTGCTTCAGGATCAGAATCAGGTCCTATGTATCCCTATTTTGAGACACCACCACTGGTTAATTTCTTTTCGCTTGAAGCCTTCACTGTTCTCACTTGCTACAGTTAACTTCCTCCTTCTCTTGCATCTTGCTGTGGATGCCAAAGGAAAGCATCATTATCTGGTACAAAAGTCTTCAGTGGCTAAGCTCTCAAGCCTGGGAAAAATCAAGGCACTGGTGTTTAAATACAAATTTTTTCATTTTCAGAATGTCAGTCTGGCAGTCCCTACCTGCCAGGATAGTTGAACTCCCAATTTGACATATAAAAAATGAGCCTTTTGGATTGCTGAGGGTTAATGTAGCCTGCCAGGAAAAAGAAGCCGACTCCCAGGTGACACTGCTAGAGAAATTAATCCTGGAGTTTAGCATCTGGCTCCTTCAACTGCCAAGCTTGCCCCAGTGGTCCGTTTCATCACTGGGGCAGATTAAAAAAGAATGATGAACAGGAGCAGGTTCTGCACCATCAGTGACAAGAAGAAGAAAAAATCTCAAAACCAAATGAGTCTTGCCATTGCATGTGTGAGCTAATGGGCTTTGAAACAATGTGCAGCTTTAAAGCTGTGTCAAGAAAAGCCAGCCAAGTCTGTCAGTTTGTTTTTGCAAACAGGGTGAAAGTTAGAGGTAGCAAATTTGTGCAGGTTCAAACCCATTAGGGTGCCACCTGTTACATATTTACCCAAGCACACAGGATTTTGAAATGTATTTGCTTTCAGGGTGCTTGAAACATTTGTCAAGCATTTCACTACCAGCCCCTAAACATTCCTTTAAAAAATGCAAATTCAAACTACAGATGGGCTCCAGCTGCAAAAATTCACATCTGGATTTTGATATCCCCAAAATTCAGACAAGTTACAATCTAGGATTTGTTTCGGTCCCATTAGAGTTTAATGGCCACCTGCAAAAGTTGGATCTCGGTTCAGATTCTGAGCTCCTTAGTTTAGTATTCATATTGTGAGGCAACCTACCCCTCACTCACACACTCACACAAAATCATGAAGCTCGGGTCTAGGATTTTGCTTTTTGTCTAGCCCTATTTAAAAAAAAACATTAAAATTCCACGTCCTATCATTTCAGTATCTAACATTTTCCAAGACACAAAAACTATCCTGAGCTCTGGGCTCTTTAATCATAGAATCATAGAATAACAGAGTTGGAAGGGACCTCTGGAGGCCATCTAGTCCAACCCCCTGCCCAGAGCAGGACCACTCCCAACTAAATCATTTCTTTCTTAAAGAGTTTGCTTTTACTCTTTCAAAACAAACATTACAAAAATATTAATTTTAATCATATCATTGGGGGACAAAACTGCACTCTGATGATGGAGAGGTGGAACAGGCAAGAAAGGTGAGATCAATTATAACACTAATTTTCAGGGCAGGACCCTTAAAAATAATGAGTTCCCCAGAGAGGTATATCTTATTTCGAGGTAGGAAAGATTAATCCAGCTCCACAATTTCAATAAGACTGCTGTATTTTTTTATTGCAGATGAATTTGTGTATGCTGCATGTGAGGAAGTTGCTGGTTTGATCTGTAGCAGGAAATGTATTCCCTTGAATATCTGCAATCTGTGAGTAGGGTAGGGTACTTCTCTAGATTATGAATATTCCAGGCCACATTTATGGTTGCATATGGAGAATGGAGATCTGGGAAAAAGAGGAACTGAGAAAACTTACATCATCCCACTGCTGCAGCTGTTGATGCTAGAGATTTGTGTAAGTTGCAAGTCTCATCTGATATAACAACTTATTTTTGAGAAGCACCAGCAATGTGCAATGCTGTTTTTGTGGCAAACAACTTGTACAAGTGAACAGACGGAGGAAGGTGCAGCCACAGAATACTGCAATTTATGTACCTTAGTTTGGTATGATGTCTTGGTCATCATGGTCAAGACTTTCAAAAGTGACTAGTGATGCTGCTTGCCTTTGGATGCCCAAATTGAGACACCTTAAAGTCTTAAGTACCTATTGTAGTGTGAGGACAAACACAAAGAGCCATGCTTTTAGCAGCAACTAGAGAACTCCCTGACCAGGAAATTCCTGTTTTTATTATGTTCCCCACTGCAAAACATCCTGGTCCTCTCTGGTATTTGTGGAGGGCAAGGAATTGTATAACCACTCAACACCCATCCTTGGAAAATCAGGCCCCTTTTTGGTGTTAGGCAACCAAAAACTGAGTTACCAAAATCACAAGGCAATCACAAGTTACCAAAATCACGAGGAACATTACATATCAGCATTCTCACTGGATCTGCTCCTGCTATCACCAGAATGAAGAGGAGCTTTAATAACTTCAGTTACTATTGCTACTTATTATTTTGGCGGTTCCTGATAGTTTTGATGATCAGGCCTCACTTCCAATCAAACAACCCATGTCCGGAAAATACATTGGATAAGGTTCAGACTCATGACCAGAAGGAAGGAGATGAGGACCACCAGCAAGGGAGAGAGGGTCCTGGAGCTCAGGTGGCCCTCTGAGAGAGGATGACCTTCACCTCTCTCATCCAGTTAAAATAGGCCTGTCTCTCTCCCAGGTAGTTTCTCCTTCAAATACCTCTATCTTCATCTAGGGTCCCTCTCTTCATCTACAGCCAGGATCTCCGGGCAGAGGAGTCATCCTGGAGGCCTCCAAGAAAACAAGCAGCCAGTCCCATCCTATGTATATAGAATGATCCTGGCAGCATTTTCTCTCTTCTGCTGCCATACCCCTTTCTCTGGACATATCTGCTAAAATATATGAGCCAGACCAGATTCTCCCATCAGAGTCTTCTGTTCACCCTGTGGAGCGATCTCAGGTGAGCCCATACCACTGAAGGGCAAGCATTCGCCTGAGCACCTTCATTCACTCACCTGAACTTCTGTGAAGTGGGCTGACAGGTGATGAATGGGGCCTCCTCCCAGCCCTATCTCCTCCACACCTCCAGACCTCCTCATCTCTTTGTTCCTACTTCCTCCCCTTTTATGTAACCCTACATACCATGCTCCTGCACAAATTAAACTGTATGGCCATCTCGCTACTTCCTCACAAAACAAATTTGTGTTGTCATAAAATAGATTTCAGCTGTGGCCCTGAAATATATTCTCCACAAGCATTCACAAAATGCAAATACAAAAGTGATGCAACCACAGCAAATCAAATTCAGTTTCTAATTTGTAGATGTTTTTTTCCAACATTTACCCAGCTCTACCCGATAATGATATAGAATTTCCTACTGCAAGCAAAGAGGACATGCTGGTAGAAATTAGGATGTCTGGATGGAGACTACAAAATGAATACAGAAATGATCTACTCAAAGCAGCAAATCTCTATTCCCTTAAAAAGATGTAAAAACTAAACTTGATAATATGGGAAATCTAGACGGTATTAATAGAATGGAACAATCTATGGATTGGATTAATTCTAGATCGGTGATTGGAAAAGCATAAATATGGATATGTATTGTTGGTTCATGTCATTTAAATCATGCAATTAAATATATTAGCTGATTAAAAGTGTTGAAGAGGCAGCAGAAAAGCTCTCAGAATCAAAACTGTTCTCTTAATCAGATCAAAGACATATTCTAGCAAATAAAATTAGATGAGTCAATCTCTAATTTAATAACTTCTAATACACAAACTGGATGTTGTGAACCAAATCATCAAAGCAGGGCCCAGAATACTGACAGAAATTCATATGTACCCTGTATGCCATCAAACACTGGCATTTATGTGCACAAAAATGTAGATTTACATTCACAGATGACTGTGAACCCAACTGCAGGATGAATTTGCATGGGTCATTACCTGATTCAGCCTGCAATCACAGGAATTTGCACTTGTAAAGACTAAGTCCTCCTGTTTTGAGTTTAAGCTAATGTCTAATGTGGTATTTGGTCTGCTTCTGAAGTGTTTTCTTCAGTCATTTCACAAAATTCTGAAGTTTTCACAAAATTCACAAGGTCCTGAAGTTATAACGAATAACACTTCATTTATGGATGTGGCAACATGATTGAATCATTAGTATAAGAGACTAAGAATTTGAAGACCTCAGTCTACGCCTAGCTCTGGCACTGACTTGCTATGTCTGACAACGCAAGTCACTTAGGCCCAGATTTTTAAAGATATTTAAGGCATTGCTGCATTACCATTGCAATGCCTAACTGATCTAGGAGACTAAATCTCATTTTAAAAAAGGACTGAGATACTTAGGAGCCTAAATCCCATAAATTGTCAATAAGATTTAGACTCCCAAGTGCCTAAATCCCTTTTGAAAATAAGATTTAGGATCCTAAATATATTAGGCATTGTGATGCAGCACACAGCAACATCTAAATATATTTAAAATCTCAGCTTTAGGGCCAGATCCACAAAGGGACTTAGATTTAGATGCCTAAGTGCTAGTTTTAGGCACCATTGTGATCCACAAAATCCCGGATCAGCTGTACCTAACCTAAATTGACCCTGTGCCTTTATTTTTGCTGTAAAAGTTCCCTAGGCACCTATTTTTCTGGGCAATGAACACTATGCCTCACTCTAAGTATCCAGATAGTTTCCAGTACAATCTTCAAATCAGGTGAAGGAAAGTATTGCCCCACATATCTTGCCTGTTGGCCCAAACTAGCAGACATTCTCCTGCCTTAGAAGTTTTTAAGGTCAGGCTTGACAAAGCCCTGGCTGGGATGATTTCGCTGGGGATTGGTCCTGCTTTGAGCAGGGCGTTGGACAAGATGACCTCCTGAGGTCCCTTCCAACCCTGATATTCTCTGATTCTCTGAGCCGATCTATCTCCACACACAACAGCCAAGGGGTGCGGTGGAGGGGGGGAGAGGGAGAGAGGTAGGTGCAGCATCAGCATCCCTGATAACTTTTAGCCCACTGGTTACAGCACTCACCCAGGAAATGGGAAACACCATTCAATTCCTCCCTTTGCCTGAAAAGGAGAAGGGTTTTGAATGGGGACAGGGAGTGCCCTAACCACTGGGCAACAAGGCTATTCTCACTCTAACTCTGTCCCAATTAATATGTAATTAAGGTGGAACGGCTTCAATAGCAGAGAATGAAAGAGACCCTCATTAGAATATTCCATAGTCTAGCTGGAAGCACTCCAAGAGGTGAAAATAAGCCGGTCCAGTCCGGTACGGTGTACTGGTAAGAAAGTGCTGACTGTACCGCAGTGCATGGCTGCTGATGGGGGGAGGGAGGGGCAAAAGGGGCAGCTGCCACAGGGCCCAGCGATTTAAAAGGGCCCTGGGCTCCCGGCCCAGCTGCTGCTACCACGCCTGCTGCCAGAGCCTCGGGCACTTTAAATCACCACCGAAGCTCCTGGCAGCACGGGCCAGGCAGTGCTGAAGGGCTGGCTGGGGGATTTTGACCCCACCCCAGCCCCTTCCACCTGAGGCCCCGCCCCTTCCAGGGGCCCAGAGCTGCCCACCACCCCCTCTTTTCCAGGATCCCAGCCACCCTGCATCTTGGTAAGTCATTTAAGTTACTTTCACCCCTGAAGCACTCCTCTGAGAGGTTGGAAACCCCTGTTCAAATCCCTTCTCATCATCAGGAAGAGGGAGTGAACTGAACAGGGGTCTCCCACATCCTGTGTTAGTACCCTAATCACTGGGCTAAAAGTTATAAGGAAGGTCGCTGCTGGCACCTCCTCCCTTCCCAATACTCATTTTGTGTGGAGTTAGGCAGACACCTAAGCTGTTCTTGCAAGAAACGGCTTAGGTACCTAAGACATCTGACTCCGGGAAAGGGATCTGTGCATCACTAGAAGAGATAGGTGCCTCCCTGCCACCTGGATTTAAGTGCCTAACCTGTGAGAGGTCAGGGTTTAGAGGCAGGTCTGATCAGCAACTGCTTTTGGCTAGTTTAGGCATCTCCTTGCTTAGGGTGCTGGCCTCTATTCTTAGGTACCTATCTCTCCCCATGTAATGCATATAGACTGTAGGTGCCTAACTCAAGCTTTGTGGATTCCAGTGATTTTCAAGGTGTTGCAACACTTTGGTCTCTTTGTGGACTGAGGCCATAACATCTCTGTTGCGAAGTTGTCTCATCAGTGAAATGGGGTTAACATGTACCATTGTACAGTGTCTGAGACAAGAAATTGAATTTTAAAGATCTTGGGATGTAAAGTGATATATACTTGCAAGTGTTATTTTTTAATTTGAGTTCAAGGCATTTAAGGACAAAACAAAAGACTTAGAAAAGTTGTGTCAACAATGAGAGAAAGCCACTTAAAACAGAAATTTGAGAATGAGTTTGAAAAGGACCTGTAACGGGGTTCCATTCACCACGCTGGCACTGCCTACTGGCCGTCTTGGGGACTAGCTCTGCAGGTTAGTACACCTTCTCCCGATGGTGTCTTGCCCACTGTCACTTCTGCTCCTGGACCCACGTCACTTCAAAGACCACGGCATCCTCTTCATGACACAGCCCTTCAGCCACATCATGATCTGTGTTCTCCCCTTTCGGGGGCGAGTGCTGCAGTCCAACTGTCCCACCACTTCCCCACTGGTGACTGAAGCCAGTTGTCCTACCAATTCCCTGTGGCCTCAGCATCCTCTTCACCCTGGCCTCAGGGCATCAGCCTACAAATCCAAGCAGCCAGCCAGGAGCTTTCTCTAGCTCCCTCATCCCTGCTAGCAGCACTGCTCTGTCCAGGGTGCTAGCTTCTTTCTGCCTGCCAGCCCTCCCTCCTTAAACTGCATGGAGTAACTGATCCTGCTCTGTCCTGCAGCTCTTCTTATATGAACCTACCAGGGCCAGATTACCTGCTCCTCTCAGCCCCTCTCTAATTGGCTGCCTCCTGTGTAGCATCCCTAGGACTCTATTAACCCCTTCGAGACCAGTGTGGGGCCAATGCCCCATCACAGACCCATGTGCAAAAATCTGTACAGTTGACATCTAAAACCTGTTTGTATGCGCAATCATGGGAATTGCACAGGAAATCATATTATGTATCTGTGCAAATTGAGCACTAAAAATTTAATCCTAAAAAGGTAACATTAAAAGAAGCTTTTTATATTAGTCATACAATGAAATGAGCAAAAATGTTTAATTGCTCAAATGAATCATTCAGATTGTTAAAACACCCACTCTGCAATACAAAACCAATGTACGGAGACTTATGGAGATGATGCACAATTTTGCAAAATTATTTCCCAATTTCACATCACTTGGCACCGAAAAGCTAGGTATACCATAAACTTAGTTAAAACACTGGTCACCAATCCACATGTTTAAAAATATGAATTAATTGAACTAGATGCAGTATAAGTAGATGCATCTTCTGCAGGATTGTGGGCATGCCTTAATCAGAAAGGACCATCTTGTGTGTTTTCATAGATGTTATACACACACACACACACACACACACACACACACAAATGCTGAGGAAGAAAAGAAGGTTCAGGCAATTGATTGGTTAAGTTCCACTATCTATAAATGAAAGAAACAAAAAGCTGTCTCCCTGTTCAAATAATATCCGGCTTTTATATCTGTAGATCCCGAAGTCCTTCACCATCTCTAATGTATTTAACCTAACACCACCAAGGTGAGAGTGGAGTATTAGTACTCTCACTTTATATATGTGGAGCACAGAGAAGCTTGCTCAAGGTCATAACATAGAAAGTTTTGTAGTGGGGTAAGAACTTGAACCTAGGTTCTCCCAACTCCTCTTCTAGTACCCTAACCACTGGGCCATTCTTGATTAAAAGCTCGTGAAAACTGGAGTGATATACATTTGATCACCACCTAGCCTCCACCTTAGGATATCAAAGCTGTTAAGATATAGGGTCTGATTTTCTACTGACTTGTACTTTGTGCAGTCATTTACTCCTGTGCAAAAAGAGTGCAAAATGGCAATAAAATGTTACCCAATCAGAATGGCATCATTCTAAACCAGTGGTTCTCAATCTTTAACAACCTGAGGACCTCCATTTTGATTTACAATTTTCCACAGACCCCCAAACCCACTGCTCAGCCCCAGACCCTGCCCCTACTTCACCGCTTCCCCCTGCCCCACCTCCGCTCCACCCACCCTCCTCTTCTCTGCCTCTTTCCACCCCCTCCCCTGAGCACACCCCATCCCCGCTCCTCCCCCTCCCTTTCAGCGCCTCATGCACGCTCCTGAACAGCTGTTCTCTGGTGTGCAGGAGGTGCTGGGAGGGAGGGGGAGGAGTTGAGAAAGGGAGAGGGAGGAGTAGATCAGCTGGGCTTGCGGACCCCCTGGAGTTCCCTCACGGACGCAACCCCAGTTTGAGAAACGCTGTTCTAAACTAATCTGATTTGGTAACAATGTACACCTATTTTTCCTCAGTGTAAATGACTACACAAGGTGCAAGGCAATGAAGAATCAGGCCCTTTATCTTCACAATCAACTAAGGACCATGATAGCCATTAGAAGGGCTACAAACAGCTCAACAAAATCCACCAGTGAGATTCATGAATTGAATATGTTGTTTATACAACAAAGAATATGTTGATCAGTCCAACTAAACTAGCAGGAAGAAAAGGAGGACTTGTGGCACCTTAGAGACTAACAAATTTATTTGAGCACAAGCTTTCGTGAGCTACAGCTCACGTCATTGGATGCATCGGATGAAGTGAGCTGTATCTCACAAAAGCTTATGCTCAAATAAATTTGTTAGTCTCTAAGGTGCCACAAGTCCTCCTTTTCTTTTTGCGGATACAGACTAACACGGCTGCTAAACTAGCAGGGTTTCAATAAGAAAAACAGACACACCATTTTGAATAAATTGGAAATGATAGTTTAATGAGGTGGCGGGGAGAGAGAGAGAGAGTGTACAGAGTTTTATCCCTCAACTTGAGATCATCCTGGTCAGTTGGGAAAGAGATGAAGGCACTAAGTAGGTAACATTTTCCCAATGTTAAAAAATGGGATACTCATTAATAAACTTCCAGCTACCATCTAGGTGCTGAGCAATGTAAGAAAAAGGATAGGAGAATGTATTTTGTGTTGTAATGAGTGGAAAGATAGCAGCCATGGTAAGTCACTTGGTCACGTGGATTCAGAAAAGTCCCCCACATAACAGAGCTGAGGAAGGGTCATGAAATACCCAACAGGAGGCCACGAAAAAGCTAGGAAGGGATTTTTGAATGTAATGCCATTAATTTAGTTGTTTATACTAGGGTACTGCTGCCAAAGTATCCTGGCACCTCAGCGAATTTAAAAAAATCCAAATCCAAATCGCCCAAATGGAGGCCCAATAAAAAATGGCAGCAGCCACCCTAGGTTCTCGCACTGGAAGAGCCACGTGACCATCCCATTGAATTTGCACAAGGAGTTTCAACCCCATCAGAGTCAAGTGCCACAACTAAAGTTCTAAATAAGCTAACTACACACCTGTATATAGAAGGATGGCAAAGTTAGCAACGGAATAGAGAGGTTTGTTCTCACTAACGTACAGAATCTATATCCATGCCTTCATTTCCTCTCACCTGAACTATTGCAATTCACTTATGTATGGCCTCCCCAAATCCTAGACTTCTAGACACCAGCATTTGTTCACCTCTGCTTCCTGACTTCACACACATACAGAGAAACATGGCAACATCTTCCCCCTTCTCAAACAACTCCACTGGCTCTGCATTCACCTCAGAAGCCATTTCAAGATGCTGTTCCATGGTCTTGATTCACCAAAGCAACACTCCTCTACTTTTATGCTGATGTAGCTCCACTGATTTCAGTTAGCCAATTTCAGCAGAGCTATGCTGGTGTCAAAATGGAATGAAGTGTGGTGGATCATTATTAAACCTCTCCAGGGACCTCCCGTCCCTCGTCCCTTGTTACTTTCCTTCCTGCTCCCTGTTTTCACCCAAATCTGCAATTTTCTTATCTCTTCATACAGTTTCCCCTCTGTTGACAAAAGCCTTCTCCTCTTTCACTCCCTGTGCTTCCTTGTTACTCTCTTACTACTTGATCCTGCTCCCAATGAAGCCAATGGAATAACTTCCATCACTTTTAATGATGTGAGATCAAGCTCATCAGCTCTCCATCTTTCTTTACATTTTACTTGAAATACAATCTTTTCTCCCCATTTATGCCTCCTAATTTCTTCCTCCTTCCCTCCTCTGAATTGTTTTATGATCTCATCCATTCACCATAAAAAGTCTGTACACTATTGCTGATACCTGTCATTTATATGATATAGTGAAATATATTATTTAATTTTGTAAAGAGTTTTGGGATATAGCTTAATAAAAAGCACTCTACACAATAAACATATCATATTGTAATTTGAATCGATTACTTTACTGTATTTATATGTTTGAATACCTTCTTCCCTAATAATAAAATTCATTTATGTCACAGACACCTAGTTATTGGTCTCTTGCCTCTTCTAAGAAGTAGTGTAATTGAGCACCTGTGTGTGGGGACAGTGGGAATTGGGGGTTCTTGATTAATTTTCTCCAGTTATAAATTATTTATTACCTTGTTCCATTTCCCTGTTACCTTCATAGGGACCCTTTCAAACTGTCAGAGAAACCTATTTACTTTTAATTGATTAGTATTCTGCATTCATTGAGATTTCCAAAATGACCAAGAGAAGCAGTAGAACCGAGATTAGCCATATCAATCTACAATATGATGAGTGACATAAAATATGTCACTGACAGTGGACTGCAGTACTTAAGTGTGGTATTTCAAGGATTTGCTAAGACATAGCAGAGCTTGAGAAAAATCACGTCAGCTTCACCAAATGATGAGGTAGCTGAGAGTTCAGTGAATATCATACAATCTCTATGAAAGACGTTTAAACAGCATGACATAGTGTATAGAGTGCTGGACTTGCTATGTTACCAACTGGCCATGTGACCGTCAGCAAGTCACTTTACTTTTCTGTGCCTCGGTTTCTCTATCTGTAAAATGGGAATAGTGATACTAGTCTTCTTTTGTAAAGCACTTTTACATCTATGGATGAAAGGCATTATATAAAAGTTAAGTATTATTGTTAATATTATAATAAAGAACTCTGCTTAATCCAACTGAATCTTGGGAATCTGCCAATAGAGACTTAACATTTCTATCACAAGTACTAATGGGACATCAGTCAAAAACAAGCCCAGCAACTCAGACCTAAGCTTTGTAATCTGGACGTACAAATAAAACTTGAACAACAACAGAAGAAACAAAGCTATTACTATGGCTAAGAAAACCGCTGTCCAGACTAATAGTTGTACTTGAAAATAGCAGGAAGCCAGCTATAGCTGTTGCCTCACCATAGTGAGACAGCCACCACACACTATGCAAATTGAAGATCAAAGGTATGATGCCAGAGAAGTCAGAGAAATAATGACAACTTACGTTTATGGGAGCCAATGGAATTCTTACAAAGACAACATCTAAGTCCAAAACCTTACAGAAGACTCGAAATAACCATTCTTTTAAGAGTAGCGTTAGTCAATATCATATGTGGAAAACAGCATCATATGTAGACAATTCAAACTATGTGACTAGTTAAGTGACTCTAACAAATATGATAGGGAAACATAAAAGAAATCATAGCAATCTTCAACAATGTTTAAAGTACATTCAGGGTGAGATTTTTAAAAGCATCTAACAGGCTTGGGTCCACAAGTCCCACTGAAGGTCAACAAAGCTGAAATATAATACACAGAGGGGACTGGAGGTGAAAGAAAAATGTACTACCATATTTATGCTCTTTCTACACACATGTGCCCCGATTCCTGAAGAAATGGTTTCATAAGAGAAGCTTTTAAAAACAGTGCACATTGAAATTGCAGCTATGTCTGCCTGTGGAAAAAAATATTAGTTTAGCCCAGAAGTGAACATTTTAGCCCAAAGTGCACATTATCATGCTGAATGTGTGCAAGTCCTTATTCACAGGAATACAAAGTAATGCTGTTCCATTAGGCTTTCAGTGGGTAAAAACCTAAAATGATATAGCATAAGAGACTGCTATATCTGCATCTCCTGTCACAGTCTTCTCTTTGTGTTGCTCCTGCAGCTTTGACCAGGCTACTTCACACGTGTGTAAAAAGTGATCAACAATAAGATGTTTTAACTGCTTTTTTTATACATAGTCAAAAGAAATCAATAAAAATCCACATCTTGCATCTGTGAATAATGGATGTGCATATTCCAAACAGCTAACTACAATTAGAGCTCTCCATTGAATATTAAACTACGTACATTCCCATACAGTGATACATTAATGTCACTTGTTAATAATACCAATAGCCGACAATGCCCATGCCTTTCACTGAATTCTAAAAGCAGTGCACTTGTGTGACTGGTCTAGCAAGAGGATCATAAATCACTCTTATCTTGATTGTATAGTTCGTAATTTGTTAAGTGGAAATGATGCCTCTTATCTTCATGTTGCTGGCCCTTAGCACCTCAGAAAGAGTTATTTAGTAAAATATCCTTTTTGTATTAGGAACACCCAGTACATGAATTTGTGTGGATTTGCAGTAGACATGCCAAGATGAGATTTGTTCATCCCACAGCGTTTCTCTTTCTCTCTCTTTTTAAAGTAATACATCCACTCAGGAGAGGACTTTTTTTAGAGAGGGAAAGCTCTTAATGCCAACAGTATTCATACCTTCAAACACAGTGACCCTAAACAATAAGATCTTCATAGAGGAATCCCACTTACACTTTGAAGTGCATTTATGGGGAGAATAGGAAGCTTCATTCACTTATATACAATCCATGGGAGAATAGAATTTTCCTTTCCTAGCCAATTATACTCATAGTATTTTAACTGAGCCATCAGTTAAAGAGCCATTGCACTTTTATAAAGTCCTTATCATAAACTAGTAGTGCTTAAGGCATGCTCAAATTATTAGGCTTTTCTCACAGAGAGAATTAGCACAATGCCCCTTTGGGACTGTTTAGAAATTCCTTATTTGCTCTACAAACATTAAAACACTGGCAGAGCATGAGAGCAACAAATTAGTATTATTTAACAGCATTCAAAATCAGTCCAATTTTTATAAATGATTTTTGTAAGGTTATTATAGTCCAACACAATTAAGGTTAGAGAATAAACAGATATGAAGTGCTCAAAATTAAAGCAACAGCTACCACCTTTGAGAATATTAGTGTATTACCCCAGGGTTTAACCTCCTTTGACTGGCTTTGCAAAAGCAACTAGCTCAGTGCTAACAAGAGCCATGATCAGTATTTGTTAATGATCAACCTTGTTTTCTCTCTCTCTGCCTTTTTTTTCCCCCATCACATGTGGACATCAGCAGTTTCCCAGTGCTATACACTTTATTTTTCTTTTTTATAATCAATTTTGGACAAGCAATAGGAGTGTAAGATTTTTTTAGTTATTCTGGACAGTTGTATAGATTTAAGGTCCAGTCCTAGAATGTGTCAGCAACTCCTGCAAGGCACTGAGTTCCTTCAAAGCCCAGTGAAGTAATGTGGTGACAGACAATTATCTGGAGAAACTATACAATTTGCAGCACGTTATAGGGAGTTGACAAGCCCTACCCCAGCCTACCTTAAAGCTCGAACAGTGCCCTAACCAGTAGCCTATGGCATACCCTGGGATAGATGGCTCTCCTTCTGAAGTTATTCCACTTTGTATAAATAATTAAATAGTCTTTGAAACAGAGTGAGAATGACTCTATAGCCAAGTGATTAGAGCACTCAGGAACCCAAACTCAAGTCCCTGCTCCAATGATTATTTGTACGAAGTGAAATAGTTCCAACAGGAATGATTCCTAGGGAAGAATATCCCATAGCCAAGTAGTTGCAGCCCTGTCCTAAAAGAGTGGGCAAAAGAGGTTCAAATCCCTGCTCTATATTAGGCCAAGTGAGGATTCGAACCCAGGTCTCCCATATCCAGGGTGAGAGCTCTGGGCTAAAGATTATGGGGGCACCACTACCAACTCCTTCAGCAGGTGTGTTTTCTGTGGAGACTGATCAGTTAGCCTCTGAAAATGCTTACCAGATTGCACAGGGGAAAGACTAGTCTGAGGATCCCTCAGAGTCTTATACAGGAGATAGGTGCAGGAGATTGAGACTTAGACATCAGTTTGCATGTTCACTGGCAGATTTAGTCACTTACCAGACTTTGTTGACAGAGGCCTAGATGCCTGGGGACTTTAGGCACCTACAAAGTTGAGTGGCAACTGAGTGGGAGGGTTTGAGAATCTAAATTTTGGACTTGGTGCCTAAAGTGGCAGTTGTGCTCTGAAGTCACCTAAGGCTAGATCCACAAAGGGACTTAGGTGCCTATGTGCCATGTAAAATAAATGGGACTTGTGCTCCTAAGTGCTTTTGAAAAATCTATTGTTCCAAAACCAACACTCAGCAGGTAAAATTCAGAAAGGACAACTGTTGTTCCAAACAACTTCCAATTCAAAGCAGGGAGGTCAGCTCTTCAGATATCTCTCAGACCCTCTCTTGAGATATATTTGCTTATTTTCACCCAAAATTATCTTCACAAAGTAATTGTAAACATGAAACAAAACAAATAAATACGCAAACAAACAAACCAACCCTTCACCCCCATTTTAAAAATTGCCAAGTGTCTGTTTTAAACTGAATAAAACTTGGAAATTCGAGTATTAAGCTACGTGTTCCAGCTTTACCTATCTGACTGTGTCCATTTCAGGAGGAATCAAACACATACAGCAGAGTATAGCTTTATACAGCTGTGATGTATACTTAGGCATATCACACTGAAATGAGCTTTAATTCTGAACTTCTTGAGTTTTGTTATTTTAAGCCAGCACTTTAAGCATATTTCTGCCTGGATACATACATATATAGAGAACAATAAAAGAAACCAAGGAGGTTTCACCTGAGTATGGAAAACTACAAAGACTGCATGGTTAAAAGAATTTGGAAAATAAGGAAACATTTGATGCCATTCATTTAAATAAAGTAAGTGAATAGGTTATGTCAAGAAAGCATAAATATTCTTAAATTTTAAGATATAGTAAGTCAAAAACAGAGGTAATATAAAGAGGGAATAATCAAATGAGCCTAATCTGATCATTAGTAAGCACACCATGCAAAGGAAAAGAAGAGAGGAACAGATGAGACACTAAGAAGCTGACCAGATCATGAAAACAAGCTGGAAAGAAGGGAGGAAAAAAGGAAAGGATAGTTAAGCCATGTGGGGGTTCTGCAAACTAATGGTACAGAATAGTAAACCTTTGCAGCTGTGGGCCCCCTCTTTGAACCCAGGTCTTTGTCATTCTTCATTAAGGAGAGCAGGGATCTGAGTTTCTGCAGCAAGTAATTGCTACATATTTCCAAAATTACACCAGCCAGTACTTATTCTCTCTGTGGTGGAGGTAACTGTTGCCCTTGAGCATGGAAAGCACCAAGAAATGAGTTATCTTTGTTATGCTCAGAAGCAGGTATACGGTGCTAGTACAAGTACAGACGCTGGTGGTGCAGCAGTCATGGGTAATGCTTCGTTTACTTCAACAGCTCTCTCTCTCTCCTTCCATCCTCCTCCCCAGCCACTGATTATTGTTGTAGTGAAGTGAATTAATGGAGCTTTAATTAGGAAGGGAAAATGGCTAAATAAAACAAAGCACAGAATATAAAATGTGTGAGAAACATACTGCATTGGGAAATAAAATTATTATATTACTAATAAAATTAAATAAAATTTGTTGCAGCTATTCCAGGCTAACCTATCATTTATTGTTCAATAAAGATGGTGCTGATCGTAGCAGTGCAGTACAAGGTGGAGGTAAAAGAACTAACTGTCATCTTAATCTACTGATTTCATTATTTACTAGCAAACACAGAGGTTGTTCAAATCTTACAGACAGACTCACAAACCAATGAAAGCAGGGAAATTCAAACTCAAAGTTACTGAGATGAGGTCCTTAGCTGATCTTGTATTGCAGTGGTATCCAAACAGTTTAACATTATATCCTATGCAGTTCTGTTTTAAGTGTAGTACCTAGGCACAGCAGGGGGAACTGAGGATAGCGTCTCTGAAATCCTTTGCAGTTGTCTCTAAGTCAGGTCCTTCAGATTGGGCCTGATGTTCTTCTCACTTACACCAGTGTAAATCAGCAGTAACTCTCCGGAAGTTGGAGTGATCCTGATGAACATTTGGGAAAGAGGAGAACCAAGTCCATTGTTTTTAATGTAGCATTTTGTGTTTATTTTTGTATCTATTTTAAAACAGCAAATATTGACATGTGACTTCTTAGACAGCAACCTAACCAGAAATATCCAAACAGTCTGTGGGAGAAAAAAAAGACTAGCCCTGTTACTGTTAAATGGGTCTGCTCTACTCTGCTCAGTTTCCACTGGGTGCTGCCCAGGAGCGGGACATGAGAGAAACAATGCAGCTCCTGAATCTCTAACCTGTTGAAGTAGCCTTGATGGAATGTAGAACAGTCTAAAGGGATGCTCTCAATTCATCCACCTGATAATGGCTCTCATCAACTAGAGATAGGAGGGGCCTGTGCTCTGGCCACCACGACCCCAGCCCAAACATGCCTCTACACCAGAGACTGCAGGGCCCAGAGTAGGCCTGAGAATATGGCCAAAAGTTTTTATCATTACCACTGACAAGAACTCTTATAATTAAAATATTACAGAAAGAACATATGCCTACACTGTCGCTGTTAGCTATATCCCTGTTACGCAAAATGATCCATTTATAGATATCATTTAGTATTTGTGTCTACATGATCAGATAGTTATTTAAATAGGGCACATGTGCACAGAGCTACCCGCACATTGCAGTGAACCTCACTCTGACACACGTGTACAACACATGGTCCTGTTAGAAGCTAGGTCTGAAGGACAGTTGGAACATGAAACCTATCTTGGGAAGGGTCCCCACTCTCTCCCCATTAGCTGGTGGAACTGCTAAGTCCTGCTGCTATTTAATAAAAGCCAGCATCTGTGCTTTATGTGCCTCAAATTACACCACTTCATCCAAGGGCCAAGAGCTTGTTACATGCACTGATGCTTGAAGCACAGCTATAACAAAAGACTGGACCGACAGTTTTCTTTGCCTTTAGCTACCATTTTATTTGCCTTTATTTTGTGTTTCGTTGGCCACCCTAAATGACCAGCCTGCCGCAGCTGCACCCTTCCAAGATCCACTTGATCAATCCTGCATACACTACGCCTTCCAGGGACAGGAAATATCAGTAAGGCGCTGCCATGCCCCAATTACATACACGCACACATCAGTACGGCTGCAACCCTGTCTGGGCTGCTGAGATCGTTAGAAGAAGAATAATGGGGATTCTTCATGATGAATAGTGCTATATATTAGAAATGTAAGCTTGATCATTACCCTATCTAACTCCCTATCTCAGAATCACTGCATACAGCTATTTCTGGGAGAAAGTTCAACATGGATGATGGTCAACACCTGTTAAAGACATATTATTTATAGCAAAAGAGAAGCACACTGCTGTGTCCATTCGGGAATGAGCACAGGGTTCAACCTCCAAGAAACTGAGCACATCATAGATGGAGAAGATGGAGGAAAAGCTGATATGAAACATTCTACCAGGCACACGGAGGAGTAGCACTAACGTCAGGAGAGAGTCACCCTCTCAGCTTCACAATTAGGAAGCAGCAAATGGGAAAACAAAGAAAAGGGGGACAAGTACAAAAGGGAAATAGAACAATTCTGCTGACTTCTCAAGATGGGGATTCACGACTGGGAAGAACCAACCCTTCATGCTTCCGCAGGAATTGGTACCCTATCCAACCCATCTACCAGCTGCTGAAACCCTCCCCACTCCACTCCTAATGGCAAGCTCTCCCAACAATCACTGAGGTGCTGCAGTCATCTCCTTCCCACTTATGCTGCACAGTTACACAAGACTTCCTGAGTTGCAAAGAGGCCCTATCAAGTCTATGGCTACCTGTGGTAATATGGCTAGTCTCCTCAAACTATGACACTTATCTGTAACATTTTGTAATCCTTTTTAATAAGTTAATAAATATTCAGTACCTGGATAAAAACTCCCATATTATTACCTATTGTTCCATTATAGCAGGGATCGGCAACCTTTGGCCTGCAGCCCGTCAGGGAAATCCTCTGACAGGCTGGGACGGTTTGTTTACCTTCAGCGTCCGCAGGTTTGGTCGATCGCAGCTCCCACTGGCTGCAGTTCTCTGTTCCAGGCCAATGGGGGCTGTGGGAAGCGGCGGCCAGCACATCTCTTGGCCTGCGCCACTTCCCGCAGCCCCCATTGGCCTGGAACAGCGAACCATGGGAGCTGCGATTGGCCAAACCTGCAGATGCTGCAGGTAAACAAACTATCCTGGCCCGCCAGCGGATTTCCGATGGGCCGCGTGCCAAAGGTTGCTGATCCCTGCATTAGAGTATCACTGTCAGAAAGTGAGAGATCTTCACACAAAATGTAAAACAAACTTACACAATCCCAGAAATCAAGGGCTTTGTGTCTCATTTCAATTTTTCAAAAGTGTTTAGGTTTTAAACACAAAACATGAATTTTGCATTTTTCTCTCCAAGGGTTCGTCTACACTGCAGCTGGGACCGTGATTCCCAGGGAGGGTAGACAGACATGCTAATTCTACTCAAGATAGAAAGCTAAAAAGAGCAGTGTAGTTCGAGGTAGCACAGACAGCAGTTCAGGCGAGCCACCCAAGTACATACCCAGGGCATCTAGGGAGGTTTGCACTCAGTTCAGCTAGCCTGAGCTGCCACCCATGCTACCTCCAGCTACACTGCTATCTTTAGCACTCAAGCAAAAATATCATGGGTCTGTCTACCCACGTTGGAAAGCACAGTTCCACCTGCAGTGTAGACATACCCCCCACATTTTCCTAGTTTTAAATTTAAAAAAAAAAAGACAATTTTCAAAATTGTTCAAACAATAATTCATCATTTCTTTTATATGAAAATCAATCTGCTACAAAAGCATGGGACATATTTTAATATCTTCTGTGCTTTCAAGGCGAAAAATGCCCATTTTGAATAAATATAATAAGAAACAATATATCAGGGGCACAACATGGCCTGGAAAGAAATGACAAAAATATTAACCAGTAAAATCTATATACCAGGTTTGTTACTTTTCACCGAGCTCCAGTGAGTATGCAGCATATTTGACTTAAGATGATTTCAAACATAATACTGTCTGATCAGTAAAAATCTTAATATTTTTGGCCAGGATTTTCAAACAACTGGCAATTTTGATTGTCTCAATTCATGGGTTCCCCATGAATTTGAGGCATCTTAAAAGGGCATGATTTTCAGAGTGCACTGAGCACCACTGTTCTGAAATTCAGGCCCCTTTAAGGTGTCTCAGTTAGGGAATCCACAAAATAAGGTGTTAAATCACTTGTCACCTTTGAAAATCTTGGATGTCAAGCTAAAAATATCCAGATCTACTATTGTAAGTTTTTTATGACATGTACAGTACCAAGCAATATTGTTCTTCTAAATCTGGTCAGAAATGTGTAAGTAGTTTTCTGCACAAATAAACAGATAACTGAATATTTTTATGTATGATAGGATTATTTATTATGAAATGTTGCTCTGGAGCACAGTTGCCAAATCTCACGCAGTAAATAAGCACCCCAACTTTCACAATAAGCCAAAAATCAAGCCAATCCCATTTCAAAAGAAGGCCAAAACAAGCCAACACTCTATGTGACTAGAGCCGCAACACTCTATGTGACTAGATCCCCCCGGCGTGCAGTCTAGGACTGTGGTGGGCCCGCTGTGCACTCCTTATTCTCCCTCTCACTTGTCCCTGCTTGCCCCTTGCCCCCCTTTGCCCCCCCCCTTGCCCCTGCTTGCCTGGAGCTGATCAAAAAAAGACGCAACAAGCTACAACAAGCAACAAGCTACAAGCCAAACAAGCTACAAGCCAAAAATTAGCCAACAAGCAACTCACAAGCCAATTAAGCCAAAAACAAGCCCAATTTCTGCGGTTTTTTCGCAGGTTTGGCATGTCTGCTCCGGAGAGATGTCTCCCATCCACATCACTCTACTCCAAAATGGGCTTAACACAAGGTAATGCAAGTAAGAAGAATATCCTTCTTGCTCATCATGAATCCTGTTAAGTCCCTAAAACACAAACAGATTTTTTTTCCTTTTCCTCCATGGTTAACCAGCAAATGGAAATGAATTGCTCTGCCATCATTCAGCCACTTTACAGAAGGCCCTAAACAGAAAAGTGCCTTGATTGTGACATACACTTTCAGATAGTGACCCATCATTCAACTCACTAAACTGCTATACTGCAGTGAATTGAGCTAGTGAATTTTTATTCATTCCCAAACCTACAATTAATTACAATTTCAGTCTCACCATCAAAAAAGCTAAGATCAGACAATCGTCACTGATGAACACCAGGTCAAAAGAGAACTCATCATAATCTACATCTATATTTTTCCCCCTAATTGAACTGCCTTTTTAATAGGCAGCAATTAAAATTGCCCTTCTCTGCTCATACATAATTTGTACAAAACTGAGTGTTCAAACTCTACTTTCAGACAGAGCTACGTAAGTATACACGTGATCCACATATGTGGAGATATCTATATGATAAATTGCAGAGCCCTGTGATAAATTAATTTACCATACACCTTTAACTGTGTCACCTGACCTCTATCTACTCCATCTCTCCCTGAACTACTTCAAAACCCTGAGCATTTAAAAAATGAACCTATTTAGAAAAAAGGTCCCTCTTTCTCCCTCCAAATATGGAAATCCTCCTCAAAATTACACCTACCTGAACTGCAGGGTGAGCAATATTTAGGACAGCTTTTCTATATATAAAATTGTCATAACTTTTAAGTCCTTGCATCCCTATAAGCCTAAAAATGAGAGCTTTATATCATTGGAAGGATCAGTTTCCCACCTTCTAAGCTTTGAAGGTCCCAAGATATCGGATGTTAATGTCTTGACATTTTGGGGTATAGAAAAACTCCTTTAGTCTATTTTTAGAGCTTTTTAAGATTCCATGTGAGACCTGCACACAGTTAGACCTAAGGAAACCAGTGCATCTAACTTACCATTAACTGTACAGGAAATAGTCCATAAACATATTTTGGACACACCCCTGAAATAGTTTATCTGTAACGCATGTGTCATGTACAGGAAATATGATGATATGATTATACCTTGAAGGCTTTATCAGCATAAACTCAGTGCCATTAAAGGTCAAGATTTTCAAAAACAGGAGCTTAAAGCTCAGTGCTGAAATCCATGCTAAAGAACAGACCTGATTTTGAAAAGTGCTGAGCACCAAGAAAGTCCTATTTAATTTCCCCTCTTTGGTTCAGCACTAAATTCAAAATGGAAAGTGCCACCTACTGAAACCTCAAACACCACTTTATGTAGCACCATCGGTTTTCCAGTATGATCTCCCATTCAAGAACTCACCGAGCCAAAACTTGGTTGATATTTGGGATCTGGCACTATCACAGGCTAGGGGGAAATGTTTTACCTGACCTTTTGATCTGTCTTATGTTGCTTAGCTCAGTAAAATAAGAACATTAGAACAGCTATACTGGGTTAGACCAATGGTCCATCTAGCCTACTATCCTGTCTTCTGACAGTAGCCAATGCCAGGTGCTCCAGAGGGAATGAACAGAACAGGTAATCATCAAGTGATCCATCCCCTGTTGCCCATTCCCAGCTTCTGGCAAACACAAGCTAGGGACACCATCCCAGCCCATTTTTGCAAATAGCCATTGATGAACCTATCTATCCTCCATGAATCTATCTAGGTCTTTTTTGAACCCTGGTATAATCTTGGCCTTCACAACATCCTCTCAGTATTCAGTAGTGTCCCTCAACGTGAGAAGGAAAACATAACTCATTCTTTCAGGAGGTGTGAGAAGGCAGAGTCCTCCAAGATACTTCTATTTGTAAATATCCAACCCAGAAAGTTCACTGGCATATGTTTATGTTTATTTTATTTGACACATTTTTTCAACATTTTCATCTGCCAAGTACCACCTCTTAAACTGAATTCAGAACAATAGTCACCTTTAGATGTACACAAATTGTCCCTAATAGTTATCCTGGCTAACACCAACCTCTTAAGGAATAACTTTAGTATCATGTACTCTCCTAAAGTCTTTTTCTTTTTTCTAGAGGGTAGTGATTTATTCATTTGTCAAACTGAACAAAAATACAAGAAACAAATATAAACCTGGGTCAAAAACAATGTTCCTTAAATGGGCTATTATTTCTTTGTGATACAATTTGTTTTGCCAAATTTCTCCCACTGAAGTTGGACTAGCTGGTTTCTTTATTAATTAAAGACTGATCTAGGGCCAAATGTTTCTCTCTAGTTACACTGGTGCAATCCCATAGGGGTTGTAAAAGAGTAACAATGGCAAATTAAAAATCCAGCCTGGAAAAAGGTGTATTCTTTCTTTCTTATTCTTCCCCACTGTCATACGGTACTAACTGGTCATTCATGTAAATAAATAATTTGATACCGCATAGCAGAAATGACACTATTTCACAAAACATCTAAGCTTTAGGAAGCAAACCTCCCAGTACAGACCACAATTCAGAGATGTTTTACATAGCACAGCAAAAGTAGATGTTCACACACAGCCAGTCTTACCATAAATGAGGTTAATTTGTGTTAGCAAACTGTCAAGGAACCTGTCATATCCTATTGTCTTTCCTAGTACAAAAATGTTAAACATATTACAAGAGTTAAATAAAAAAAACCCACATACTTTGAAGAAAATCACCAGGTTTAATAACCTCTTTTTTCGAATTTCATTTCCATCTGATTTGTAAAGGACTTTTGTTTGCTGAATTTTGTATATTGAAAAATAGCACTCTGCTGTACTCTAAGGTTTATTTTCCTCTGAAGCTACTGCACAATAACCATGACATAAATTCAAGGGCAAATGCTTTGTTCCTTTCTAAACTTGAATTAGTAAATTGATCTTCTTCACCCAGCATGTTTTTAATGAACTCAAAGATAAAATTTGATAAGTTCACAAAAACAATTAAATTAGAAGAGCACAACGAATAAGAGGCGTTAATATACTACGAGCCTCTAAAATACATGTAATAAACTAAAATGCACTGGAATTGTTCAAGAAAGATTCTATTAAATTGTGGGTACTACATAGTTAGTATAATGATTGATGATATATTTGTAAAGGCTTTATTTACATCCTGCCCTTGTAGAATCTACTGTTCCAAAAGGTCATGAGAAAATACTGTCACATGAGCATGTTGTTCTGAAAATTATTCCAAAGAAATTGGAATCAAGGGACAGTTACCTGAACTGATAGCAGGTGTAATAGTTGGAAAAGAGGTTTTAAAAAATAGATATTCACGGAATCACTACTATGAGGCATCGTGTCTTACACATGTCAACAAAACAAAGTGTATCCCTATGTAGTGCACTGGACCAAATTCTGACCTGTACATCTATGCAATCACATTGATTTTAAATGGGTTGATTTCAATAAGACTGCTTTGATTTCACAAAAGCATGAGAGAAGGGAGAAAATTTGACATACTGTGTCAGGATTTACCAGTAGTAACCAAAAAAAAATCTCTAACAAGTATGTCATGTTTGGTAATTAGATTAATTTCTGGTACATCGGTTTTCCACTGTGGGTAAAATAAATATGTGGGGGCACTGATCATGTTACCATTGCTTTTTCCTCCTTGATAATAAAGACACAGTTGGTCAAACTGTTTATATCTGCATTGAGAGAGTTAGTGAGAAAATTAATTTTTCTTCAAACGTGCTTCAATCCTGTTTCAAGTTCAATTTACATGTACATATGGGGGCTGTTTTCCTCCCTGTGGGCCTAATCCTGAAGGTCAGGGCCTATCCTGCAAGGTGCTGAGAGCCTCCTGAAAGGTGTAAATTCCCTGAACACTCACTGACTTGGAGTTATTCAGCACCTTTCAGGATTAGGCTCACAGAGAGGAAAACAGCCCCCATATGTACATGTAAATTACATTTGGGGCTTGTCTACACAGGAAAGTTGTACCAGTATAAAGTAGGCTGTGAACTTAAACAGCTAGAGTTATAACAGTATAATTCCTCGTCTGCACACTTTTATTCCAGTATAAGAGTGTCCACATGGGGTGTTTATATCAGTATAATTATATCAGTTTAACTATACCCATATAATTATATGGGTATAGTTGGAAAAATCTCCCATGTAGACAAGCCTTTACAATATATTTTACACCGTGGTATTCTAACGGGTTGTGGGATCATTCACAAGTCAAGAAATAAAATCTACTACCTCCTTCCATGTTTTTCCTGTTTTACAATGCAGATTTTATGGTGAAGTTACAGTGAATTTTGTTTCCTAATCCCAACATATTTACAGCATGCCACATATGCAAACATGCACACAACTCTCATATACTGTGTCACCTCCTTTTGACTTTTGTATCCTGACTCATCTCATCTGACAGCAAGCAAGTATGGGTAGCATTCACCCTCCTCCCTGCACACACACATACACAAAACACATACAAAGATTATAACCTTCACTGCAGATATTTCACCTAGAAAAGATTTATCAGTGAAGTCTCCTAATTTTCACCCTTTACATTAAACATGAAAAGCCAAAAAAGAATCTGAAATCTTAATTTTTATTTTTCTTCATTATTGTCTCACAAACTCTTAATTAGAAAAGATATTTCTTACCAAATGATGAGCTCTTATGTCTGCTTTAACACTTGAAAGGTTACAGGAATAGGAAAAGGAAAGAGTTTAATTAAAGAATAAATTATTGAATACTCAATTTTAATTGATGTAGCCCTCTGCTATTATTTTGCATGTTTATAGATATTTTATGTGAATCTGTAATCAAGATGACACAAAGAAAGACTAACTACTGAGGCTAAAAGAAGGAAGGGCTGTTGCATGATCACATTCAGCAGTTTAAGTTCCAGAATCCTGTGAAGTGTGGTTTCCATGACAACAAATCACTAATTGCTAACATAAAATAAAGTAAAAATCAACCTTGACTGAATTTGGCAGCTATGTGGAAGCTGTAAAATCCTTAAATAATAATAATAATAATAATAAATGACATTATTTCTATTTGATGAAAAAAAAAACACCCAAGCCCACCTTCTGGGTGAAGGCACCCAGACTTCCATGGTTAATTCAGATTTGGCAAAGGTGGCAGCATAAAGTAGTCATTGTGTGTCACATTTGATAGTCAACACCTACCTTTAACAAGAGATAAGGAGAGATGATTGTGATGAAGAGCTGAGGGATTTTTGTATCCTTGGGCTAGAAATCAGCAAAGGAAAATGCTGTGGAGAATGCATAAAGTAAATAAAAGACACAAATAACAGGATTTTAAACATAAATTCTAACAGGGTGAGAAGAAAAACAAATTAAGGGGGAGAAAAGGGGAGCTAAATCTATACATGCTTTCCTTACTAACTTGTTCGTGAGGGGTTTCAGACCCCTCTGGTTTGCAGATTAAAAGAGTCTTTTGAGACTGTGGAAAACTGTTTGGGAGGCACAATGGCACCATTCAAAATTCACCAATTTATGAACTGCTACATATCATTTGTAAAAATTGCTTCAGCCTGAGTTACCTTTCACCAGCTCTGTAAGTCGACTCACTGGGTCACTAGGAGTGAACGAGAACATTTTGATAAATTCAGTTTCCATGACAATGAATTAACGGTGGAAAAGGGGGAGGTGTTGAAAGATCTGTGTTCTGTAGAATACTCTTCAAATGTTTGCCTGTTTTCATTTTTAGCCATTTAGTTCTCATGGCTCTGTTCCAAGTCTCTTTAATTTGCCAGTAGCTGTTTTTCCTCCGCAGATTAGAGGAGTAATTCATCAGTGAATGTTTCACTCAGTGGTCCCATTTAATGTAAGAGAACATAAAAATGATTTTTTCCAATTATGCTTTTTGTTTGTTTAAAAAGAATGCAGCAGCCTTTTTTGTTGTTTCACTACAACCTGGCTACAGTGTTCTTAATCTTTCTTATTTATTGCCCATTACTGTACTTACAAGTACAATTGCATCTTGTGAGATGTTGGGAGTTGGTTTTAAATACCAATGAGTCCCCAAAACAAAATAATGATTTTATGTTTGGTTCATGAGGAACAAGCCAAAAAAAGAATGGCATACTCTAGAAAGCCAGCGTATTCTACTTCAATGGAAACAGCTGAGAGAAAGTTACAAAAACAAGTAGCTTTTTCCGTGATAGAACTGGTTAAAATTATGCTTCTTCAGCTGTATCGCTTATAAAAGCCTGAAACACCCAGAAAGTAGGGCCAGAACCAAAAGCCACTGAAGTCACTGGAAAAAGAAAAGGAGGACTTGTGGCACCTTAGAGACTAACAAATTTATTTGAGCATGAAAGCTTATGCTCAAATAAATTTGTTAGTCTCTAAGGTGCCACAAGTCCTCCTTTTCTTTTGGCGGATACAGACTAACACGGCTGCTACTCTGAAGTCACTGGGTGTCTTTCTGTTGACATGCAGTGGGGTTTGGATTAGGCCCTTGTACCAATGAGATGGAGAGGAGAGGTATACAAGCATTCTTTAATGTCTGTTTAATTGAGATTGAAGCAGGGAGATCTAGTGATTGTTTTCACTCCAGATGGGGACAGTTTGTTTGTCATTCAGAGACAATTTAGGCAAATTTGCCCCCCTGATCCTGAGCACTTCCTGCAAGGTGCTGACTCCCCAGAACTCCCCAATGGAGTCAGTAGGCATTGAAGGGGCTCACCACCTTGCAGTCTCTTCCTGTCTGCAAAACGGTGTCGTTTTATACGCTTTACGGGAGATTGGAGGGTTTTCCTGTGAAGTTGCTGGTGGCTACGCCAGCCCAGCAGGGGCCCAAGTGTCTGCATGATTTGCAAAAGGAAAAAAATGTTGCTAGAAAAAAATAAGGCAGGAAAGAAAGGAAACAAAAGGAAGAAGTCAGTTACCACTTATGCAAGCACACAGTGCCTGCAGAACAGCACTCTGTGACTTTAAATAAGGAGTCAGAAAAACTATTTCCTTTCTTTAATACACACACAGACATATCTATCTATCTATAATATGCAGATATAAATGCAAGTGTATGTATACACAAACACAGAGAGAGACAGAGAGAGAGATGCTTATTTAAAATTGCACTATATCTGAAAGCTTATATTCTATCATAGGCTCCCAGAGAATTTCTAATTAAAAAAAATATGATTATTCTCTTCCACGCAATAATATTATTAGACTGTGCATGGCTGAAAATCAAAGTAGCTGTTTTAGTCAATGAGACTTAGTTGCTTTGAAGCAGCTCCTCACGAGAAAAATAAAAAAAATGATTCAGAGTTGAGTGAAATTCAGTAAATCAGTAGCCTTGAGTCTCTCAGTCTTGATTTAAAATAGCAGGGGCACTTTCTGTCAGCCAGCTGAGTACATGTGGACAAGCACAAGCCTAATGACTTCTTTTGTTCATCTGCCATGTGGAACTATTTCAACATTCTTATCTAGGATGTGAATGAGATGCGCTAATAGCTCCATGTTTCCACTCCTGGAACCGAGGAACTAATGCAGGTAGCACGCACTTATGTCCCATTGATATTAATGGTGTGAGATCACTCAGCCTGCTGCTTTCAGTGAAACTGAGTCTGCAGTACCCACAGTGACAGACAAATCCTGATACTTCCTTTGCTCTCCCCGTGACCTTCAGCTGGCACCAGACACCGCTGCACATCATCTCTTGTTAATGTAATCACAGGTGAAATATGGATAAACAACAGTTGTCTCAGACCTGTAGATTGCTAATAAGTGTCACGCAACACAGTGGAGCTCAGGTGCAGATCATTAAAAAGACGTAAGAATGAGAAGAATAACAACTTGTCAGTCCACCTTGTGTCAAGCTTAACATTCTCATGATACTAGTGAGCACCAGGCACAAGCCGTTGTGTCCTCTGCTCAGTGGAACTTGGACTAAGAGTACAGCAGTGGAACTTATTTCCAAATACTTTTGATTAAACTTTGAGCCTTTGCTCAAATTAAGGAAGAATATAAGAACATTCAAAATTTCATTTTTTTTCCTAATAAAGGTCTAAATGGTCTAGCCAAGCACTGTGAACTTTAACTAATAGTTTCATGCTACACTAATGGCACCTATTATTTGAATTCATTCTCCACACTGACAGCACAATTCAGACATACTCCAGTCTGTGACATTTTAAGTGACTTGTGATTTTCCAGTGTATCTTCTACAGTATACATACATTAACTACAGAATATAATAGATACATATGTACACAAAACCTGATGCTTTTACTTCTGCTGTTATATTTCAGAGTTTGAACCACTGTAAGCTCTTTAAAATATATTCTGTTCTTGACATATACAGTATGTATATTAGTGTGCTAAATTTAATCAAAAAGAGGAGATGGCTAAAATACTCCAGGCCTGTCTGAAGTTTTTAACTCTTTTCATCAGGGTGCTCCTCTCTCATTCCCCAGTTACTATATTTTATATTGTTCTTAAAAAATAAACTACAAAAAATAAATAGGAATGATAACTACAGTATTAGTTTTGATCATGAAATTACTCAAACAGACATTTTTTAAAAGAATCATTTATCACAGGAGCTGGCATAGCTGCCACGTTTTAAGCAGCTCCATGTGTGGCATTTCTTACAGATAAAAGCAAGCTACTAATTTTCCCCTGCAAAGCTATGCAAGTATGTATATAAATAGACAGAAAGCTGGGAGGGAGAAGGGATTCCTCTTGGGCCAATTCTCAAGCAGCGGGAGGGGGGATGGGTGGCATGGATGGAGTCAGGAGCCAATCCCTCACCACTCCTGGAAGGAGGTTTGTGCCAAGAGGGTTCACACACACACACCTCACACATATTTCACACACACACACACAAATGAGCACACACAAAATGCACACAGATATATATTTGGGAATTTCTTCTACATCAAGGGCAAGGGTAGGTAAAGAAGCCAACCTTTGCTCTTCCCCTCGTCACAGAACCTGGCACTCGTAGTGTTCATTCCGCTGTTTGGTCCTGCCTCTTCAGAGTGAAAGAGGAGAGTAGGAATGCCAGGGATCTGGTTGTCCAGAGTACCATAAATTAGGAAGAGCAGTGTTTGGCATTGGGAAGATATGATGGTGCAGTGGGAGTTGGAACAGTGGGGCTGGAGTATTTGGGACAACGCAGTTCAGGGAGGACCAACATTAACTTGAGGAGCTGACAACAAGGATTGTTTAGGGGCCCTGGGTTTTAGACTGTTTTCTAGTAGCTGAGTTTCGATGTTATAATGTGATAGTAGCTGTTGTGTTACGGCAGTGGCAATAAACCATTGCAACCAATGTCCTCCAAACAACCTCGGAAACATTAGTGATTATTTTTGAGAACTCATGGAGGACAGGTGACATCCCACAGGACTAGTGAAGGACAAACATAGTTCCTATCATTAAAAATGGAACAAAGAGGACATGGGGAATTATAGACCAGTCAGCTTAACTTTGATCCCTGGAGCGATACTGGAACAAATTATTAAACGATCAGTTTGCAAGCACCTAGAGGATAAATAGGGTTATAAGGAATAGCCAAAATGAATTTGTCAAGAACAAATCATGCCAGACTACCCTAATTTCCTTCTTTGACAAGCTTACTGGCCTAGTAGATGACATGATATATCTGTATTTTAGAAAGGCTTTTGACACAGTCCTACATGACATTCTCACAAGCAAACTAGGAAAACGTGTTGTAGATTAAATTATTATAAGGTGTGTCCACAACTAGTTGAAAACCTGTACTCAAAGAGTAGTGATCAGTGGTTCACTGTCAAACTGGAAGGACGTCTTGCAGGGATCTGTCCTGGGTCCAATACTATTCACCATTTTCATTAACGACTTGAATAATGGCAGGGAGAGTACGCTTATAAAATTTGTGGATGATGCCAAGCTGGCAGGGGTTGCTAGCACTTTTGGAAGACAGTATTAGAATTCAGAATGATATTGATAAATTGGAGAATTGGTCTGCAATCAACAAGCTGAAATAAAGACAAGTGCAAAGTATTACATTTAGGAATAAAAAAAATCAACTGTACTAATACACAATGGTGAATAATTGAAAAGCCATAGTACTGCAGAAAAGGATCTTGGCGTTATAATGGACCACAACTAGTATATTAACCAACAATGTGATGCAGTTGTGAAAAGGGCTAACTTCACTCTGGGGCACCTATACTGGCTGTGGAAAAATCCAGTGCAGATGCAGCGATGCGTGACTAGGGTGACCAGATGTCCCGATTGTATAGGGACAGTCCCGATTTTGGGGTCTTTTTCTATATAGGCTCCTATTACCCCCCACCCCCTGTCCTGATTTTTCACATTTGCTGTCTGGTCACTCTGTGCGTGACAAGGGGGCCTAATGTGTGCATGCCATGCAAGAGAAGTGACACTTGACAGGTTTGGTGTAGCAGCATCTCACACACTGAAACCCAACTCCACCCACACAGACCCCTCATTCCATCCACCCACTAACAAATGACCACAACAAAACCACAATTACCTCTCAAAGTTAGTCTGCTCAGCAATCCATTTCATGAGTGTGTAATCTAAGCCAACTCTGTGCTGCACTGGCTGTGTTCCTCAGACTATGACCTAAGACCCAGAGAGACTTAGAGAGTCTGGCATAAAGGATCCCTTTTGTGTTCCTTAAAATTGACACTAGGAGTGACAATATATAGTTCCATCCTCCAACCAATCAACATAACCCCCAAAAATCCACTGTAAGCACTTTTGTAAAAAATTTCTCTCTTTCAGTGTAACCAAACTTTCTCAGTTACTGGCCTTTTAACTGGAACATCAACAACAACACTACCCCTCACACACAGTACCACAGGAAATATACAGAAATGTCAACTATCAATTCTAAGCATTAAAATATAGCCCAAAACTCAAAACCTTAAAAATGAGTTCTCTTACACATTAGAACACAACAGTGTTACTTAGAACACTAATCTCATCCACTAACCAATAAATATAACCAAATCCACATATGTCCCAACCATCTACCACTTATCTGCTGTTGTAGGAATCTGCCTGCAATGGACTGGCTTTGTGTACAGGCTAATGAAGGGATAGTTCCCCTAGCTGCACTACCACCAAGCCACACTGTGCTAGAGGCCAAACCATAGGTGTCACTTTGTATCCACAGAACACAGACCAAACCTTTTACCAATAAAAATAACCAACAACATAATAGCTCTTCCAAGTAATCAACGGGCAAGGGATAGCTCAGTGGTTTGAGCACTGGCCTGCTAAACCCAGAATTGTGAGCTCAATCCTTGAGGGGGCTATTTAGGGATCTGGGACAAAAATTGGGGATTGGTCCTGCTTTGAGCAGGGGGTTGGACTAGATGACCCTTCCAACCCTGATATTCTATTATTCTAACCCACACAACTTAGGAACCAATAAATAGTTTTGTAAAATTCATATTGGAAAAAATAAATACATACGTTTTATAAAGCAAATAGATGACTGCAGGAAGTATGATATTAGAAAGAGTCCCACTCATTAAGGATGACCTATAATAACCCATTCATGGCTCTTCTTCTCTCTGCAACTCAAATCATGAAAAGTTATTCCTAATGTGCGAAAATATTTCTCATAGCACTCTGTCCTTGGTTATGTATTATATAAATTATGGAGTATATTACTGTATACACTGTCTATATAGTAGTTTTGACAATCAGGAGTTCTGAAGAAATATAAAAGAAATAGTTACCAGATCTGCCCTTTCAGAAATTTTGTCAGTGTTAAAAATCAGTAAAACCTGACTTCAATAACCGGTATTAGGTTCTCAATAATGCCAAAGTCAATAGCTGCTTTTGTAACGGTGTTACAGTTTAAGCACTGCTGCAGGCCTGTGCTACACTTGAACATGGGATCAAAAACATAAAAGCAATGTGACTGCATTGCTTTCGCTTTATATTCTAACACTCTAAGGGTCTTTACACAAGTTCAATTGTCAGTGGCATTTTGTCATTGATCTTTTCTAACGCAACTTTTGCATCAATATTTTTCTTCAGGAACCTCCTTTGAGGAAGATGGTGTCTAAATGGGTTAAGTGTACGTGTGTCTATTGTAATAAGAAAGTCTAGAAAGCCAGCCAAACACTTCAATTCAAGATCTGCAAGCACAGTGCTAGAATAAGGATACCCATGCACAACTCTCTTAAGTTCTAAGTCGCCAAACTTTCAAGGGAAATTCCCTTGACTCCAATATTAGTCATAACAAAAGAATATTGGTGAAATCCTGAACCCACTGAAGTCCGCTGCAAAACTCCCATCAACTTCAATAGGACCAGGATTCCAATCAAGGCTTTTAAATCGATATTGTAAGGCACTCCAGTACATGGATGTGAGATTCCACAGTCCAGATTTTCAAAAGAGCCGAGGAACATATTTTCAAGTACTCGGTACCAAGTAGCTCCCATTGTGAAACTTATTGGCTATAACCACACACTCTTTTGAAAATCTGGCTAATAATTTTGGTGCCTAAATAGAAGGTAAGAACATAAGAACGGCCATATGGGTCAGACCAAAGTTCATCTAGCCCAGTATCCTGTCTTCTGACAGTGGCCAATGCCAGATGCCCCAGAGGAAGTGAACAGAACGGGTAATCACCAAGTGATCATCCCGTGTCACCCATTCCCAGCTTCTGGCAAACTGAGGCTAGGGACACCATCCCTGCCTATCCTGGCTAATAGCCATTGATGGACCTATCCTCCATGAACTTATCTAGTTCTTTTTTGAAGATGAGCTCTTTAAATCTCCCCTCACATCCTCATATGCCAAAAAACAAAATATCAGAAATTTTGGTTTCTTTCCTTCTTTTTTTTTAAAATCATGTAGAGGTAGGTAGTAAGCTAACAGCATTGCACAACCCAACAAAAAAACCCTCAGTCCTCAGTATCTTGAGTCTGGGAACAGGTTAAAGCTTTCAATAGCTAAAACCGCAAAAGTCAGATATATACGAGAGGTAGAGTACTTTCAGAATCCAAAGAGCACTCTTTTACCCGCTGAGTGCATGTGACATTCCTGCTGGCTGAGGTATAGGCAACTTATGCTGCCACTTACTTGCCTCCTCAGTCAATTCAGGAGCCATCTAAAAAAGAGGGGAGGAAGACTAGGGAAACATGTTAAGACCAATGCAAGAAAAGTTCTATTCCCTGAGTAGGTCGGATTTACCTGCAAATTCTCCTATAAAATCCAAAGATTCTGTACTCCAGTCCCGGATTATATATTTATGATTTCACCTTCGAGCTTATCATACCACCAAGCAAATGATACCATATCATGATCTGAACCCGTAGATCAGTTTCTTTGACACTGATATTGATTTTCTTCTTCTAAAAGGGACCTGGCAATATGAAGCAATATAGTGAGATAGTCTTTTCAATAGAGCATAGCCAGGGCAGCCATTCTGGCCTGTGGAAATCCTGCAGTATAAACAAAGGGATGCATGGCTAATTCAGGTATTGGAGAACAAATCCCTTAAGTGAAAAACCAGTTATGCAACCAAATACTTACATCATTATGTTTTCTCTTCCATCTTTAGAATAATATCAATTTTCCCCGCCTGAGCCCCGTGTTCGTAGTTGCACATTCTCAGTGGTGTGTTTAAGATAATGAATCCTAAAAAAACAGAGGTTACTATTACTAAGGGGATTTTTCTATTAAGTTTTAACTTCACTTACAATCCATCTTTTTCCTTTTCCTTTCTTTTCAAAGATTTTGTTTTGTAGTGAATAGGATTTTAGGCTATTATATAACTCACATTAGCATAACTTTCTCATCTAAGGAAGTTACTTCAATACATCTTATACATATTCTGTATTTTATACAAAGTTTCAAGAACACTTATTCTTCTCCTGTCCAACTTTTATATTCTTCAGTGACTTTTACGTTTCTCACTAATTCTTGCCCCAACAGAACTAACAGCATCATGGAATGTAAAAACTATTATATATAGTTTGTTTTAAAAAAACACATTTTGAAAGTCCCCTAGGGTGGATCTATGATTATTACTGCTCTGCTGCAGCCCCTGCTGGTAAAGGACAGCTGTCAGACCTACAGGTCTCTTCACAATTATGCCTGTCAAACCTACTGCTTAATCACCAGCTTAACCATGGGTGACCTTCAGGTTCACGGAAACTTGAAACTGGTTTTCCTACCATCTGCAGAATGGCAACTGTTCATTGTTATCACGGTGGACAGCGAATGCCGAAGGAATAAATAATGTTTATGAGCCTTTTTTGACACGTTTGTAGCATCAACCAATAAAAAGAAGACTGGAAAATATTAGTCTAAGAAAAGAAAAGCAATGCAGTGTAAGATATACCACCTGAAAAGGCTTCACTTAAAGTACAAGTCATGACATAGTGTCAAAAAAGAATTTTTCACCCAGTGGAAGCACATTAAATTATGCTAGTACTGTCTGCTCTTCCATGTGGTTGTTCACAGATGTTTGTGAGAGAAAATCTTCCTTTCTGCTTGACCCTAAAAGCTGTCCCCCACACAGCCTTTATATTACAATGCTAAAAAGCAAAAAATAAGAATTCCTCTGGGATAGAGACTAAATATTTACAGGATGTTGACCAAAGTACACACAGAAAAAAAAACGTAAAGATATTTATCAGGAAAAAAATCAAACATCATTTAAAATGAAAGAACTAGAGTGGAAAACACCCAGGTGATTGCAGTTTGTTTTACCATACATCCCTGAAACTCCCTGTAGTGGAAAGAAAAAATAGCAGGAAGGTTATGATAACAAAACATATCTATTTTTCTCACATTTATCATCATATTTAAGCCAACCTTCCCAAACAGTTCTGTAAAACATATACATTTGTAATAGGGATCATATTCCCACAGGGCTAAGTTGAGAGAAAAATCGTAGGAATAATTTACATGAATGTGAATCGTGTAATCAAGAAAGCTGAAGGCAGTGGGTGTGGGGAAGAGAAGGGACAAGAACAATGGAAGACAGGAAACAGGACACAGAAGACAAACCAATTTAAAGATCTGGAATGACTGGCTATTTTTATACAAGGAAAATTATCTTAAGGAGGAAGAGTGTTTAAGCCAGCAACAACGACAGCTACAAAAAAAATATATGTAGTCTAAACAGGAACAGCATCCTACAAAGGAAGACCGTGCCTCTGGGTTACCTCCATGAGGAGTTTCAAATCTCAGAATGGTTGAAGAAACAAGTCTTATTTAATAGCAGGTGCTAAGTTGTATGCTGTATTTTGTCAAGCCCAAAGGGACTATCAGACCCTGCCACATATTAAAAGGAGATCAGAAAGATGTGATTTTCTTCACATTGCTCTAGAAAACATGATATACTGGCACACCCAAAAAGTACAGACTAGTGTTATAGTTATATAGGTGGGTATAAAATAAAAATAAGGGAGCAATGCATACATGAAAAAGTAGAATCATCCCAAGTATTATTGTCAAAAGAGAAGCAATTTTCATCGCAAAAGGTCAATAAATTACAAAAAAGTCAGTGAATAACTGTCTTCATTATATTGTTTGAGAAATATTTTCATTTGAAAGGAATTACTTTTTCTTAATATTTTTCAGTTTGTAATCTAGCCAGAAGCGACTACTTTTATTTATTATTTCTACAATGCCCCAAAATATGCTAGCTGCATTACAAATAAATGAATTGGACAAGGTGAGTTTGTCGAAGAAACTCTTGCATTCAGGAGTAGCCCTAGTTGTTTTGCCAGACATAGCAAAAAACATTTCAGCACCCCCACTTCTCCTGTCTTTCCTGACTCCCTCCCCACCCCTCCAGCAGCCAAGCAAAAAAAAAAAAAAAAAAGAAAAAAGAAAAGAAAAGAAAAAAGAAAACCCACTGTCACAGTGGTACAGCACCTCTTGAAAGCTGGCACCAATGGAGGTTGCCCTGTTTGCCCACCCCTTCCCACCTGCTTCCAAAAAACAGGCCTGGTATTTCAAACACTTGCTACTGGATGTAGCAATTATTATAATTAAAAGGCCTCTGATTGACAAAGGGACTACGCAAGGCAGTAAATATGACACCCAATAGCAAAGGTTTGAAGATCAGGCCCTAAATATTAGGCAAGAAAACAACTGAAAGGGAAAACATCTGTGGAGAAAGGAGGAATTTAAGGACAAGGGCTACAAATATAGGCCTTGATTCTGTAAGTACTTTATGACCTATTGAAGTCAGTAGGACTATTCATACACTTAAATTTTCTCACATGATATTTTGTGTTTGCAGGCTTATGGCCAGAAACTCATGCAGTTCCTTAAAGATGTTATGTGATTATCTTGAAGTTGCCACCAGTAGAGTTGATGATATTTCAATGAGAAACAGAAATGAAATGCCACAAAAAGACCCCAAAACAATTTTTTCCTTTTTCCAACCAAATCTGATATTATAGATGTACGCCCACAGGTACATCTAAACATAGCAAAATGTGTCTGAGTGTTTGATATGCATTTATCTTTTTATTAAAACATTATTTTTAAAGATATATTAAGCAGAAAGTATTATAGTGGCTATAGCTTTTCAATTCAGCTAATGCAAGTGGGCACTAAATACTGAAAGGTAACTTCTGGATGAGACAGGAACTTTGACTTCTTGCTACGTTGATTTAAACAAAGTAGAGTACAGATGAGATACTATAAATCGTCTGGTCTTTGTCTGCAGCTCACTGCACTGTTACCCAGGAAATATCACTGCCATATAATGATGCTACAAAAGTCACTAATGTATTACCATATCCAACCAGCAGACCTTTCTAGAATTTAATCATTGTTAATGAATTAGCAATAGTTGGAGAGTATTTATATGCTTTTGCACAAAAAAAGTAAAGTTTCATTATACCAGTGGGTATATGTGCCTCTGACAACCTTTTTGGCAGCTATTATCTTTGAAAAAAAAGTCATAAGCGGCCAGCTTATTAAATTTTGTAAATCATAAGGCTTGTCTGCAAATGCAGAGCAATACAGCAGTTTTAGCTGTTGGCCTACAGATTCTGCTGTTAAAACCAATAAATGGGTCCAGAGTTTAAGTTCCATTGTAAATTATACATAGAAGAAACAGACAGAACCTTGCCTCATGTTTCCTGTGTTTAAACAATAGAGTGGCTGCACTGCAGCGTCCAGAAAGATGAATTGACAGCATACTTTTGTTTCTGGGCTTCAAATTTTAAAATGATACATCAAGTTCCTAAATCCTGATCACTCTCAGCAAGGGAAGCTTACTGAGTTCTTGACTAAGTAAGAACATAAAACCGGCCATACTGGGTCAGACCAATGGTCCATCTAGCCCAGCATTCTGTCTTCTGACAGTGGCAAATGTACGATGCTTCAAAGGGAAAGAACAGAACAGGGCAATCAGCAAGTGATCCATCCCCTATCATCCACTTCCAGCATCTGGCAGTCAGAGGCTTAGAGACACGAGGTTGCACTCCTGACCATCTTAGCTAATAGCCATTGATGGACCTATCCTATCCATAAACTTATCTAGTTCTATTTTGAATCCAGTTATAATTTTGGCCTTCACAACATCCCATGGTAATGAGTTCCACAGGTTGACCGTGCATTTTGTGAAGATGTACTTCCTTTTGTTTGTGGTAAACCTGCTGCCTATTAATGTCATTGAGTGACCCCAGTTCTTGTATTATATGAAGGGGTACATAACACTTCCTTATTCACTTTCTCTACACCAGTCATGATTTTATAGACCTCTATCATATTCCCCCATAGTCACCTCTTTTCCAAGCTGAATAGTCCCAGACTTTTTAATCTCTCCTCATATGGAAGCTGTTCCATATCCCTAATCATTTTTCTTGCCCTTCTCTGTACCTTTTCCATTTCTAGTATATCTTTTTTTGAGATGGGGTGACCAGAGCTGAAACAATATTGAAGGTGTGGTCATATCATGGCAATATATAGTGGCATTATGATATTTTGTGTTTAGCTATCCCTTTCCTAATGGTTCCTAACATTCTGTTAGCTTTTTTGACAGCTGTTGCACATTGAGCAGATGTTTTCAGAGAATGCTCCAGGATGACCCCAAGATCTCTTTCTTAAGTGGTAACAGATCATTTAGATCACATAATTTTGTATTTAGAGTTGTGATTATATTTTCCAATGTGCGTTACTTTGCATTTATCAACACTGAATTTCATCTGCCATTTTGTTGCCCAGTCACCCAGTACTGTGAGATCCCTTTGTAACTCTTTGCAGTCTGTTTTGGACTTAACTATCTTGAGTAATTTTGTATCATCTGCAAACTTTGCCACCTCACTGTTTACTGCTTTTCCCAGATCATTTATGAATATGTTGAACAACACTGGTCCCAGTACAGAACCCTGGGGGACACCGCTATTTACCTCTCTCGGTTCTGAAAACGGGCCGTTTTTTCTACCCTTTCTTTCCCGTCTTTTAACCAGCTACTGATCCATGAAATGATCTTACCTCTTATCCCATGGCTGCTTATTTTGCTAAGAGCCTTTGATGAGGGACTTTGTCAAAGGCTTTCAAAAAGTCCAAGTACACTATATCCACTGGATCACCCTTGTACACATGTTCGTTGACCCCCTCAAAGAATTCTAGTAGATGGGTGAGGCATGATTTCCCTTCATAAATGCCATGTTGACTCTTCCCCAACAAATCGTGTACATCTATGTGTTTGATAATTCTGTTCTTTACTACATTTTCAACCAATTTGCCTGGTACTGAAGTTAGGCTTCCTGGCCTGTAATTGCCAGAATTACCTCTGGAGCTCAGTGGTGAGAATAAATGAACAAAATGGAGTGTAATTCTTCACCACTAGACCAGTGAGTCTGCAGAGTTTATGCACACTGGAGATTACATAAAAGCCTACTGGAGTCACACCCTGATTTTCCAGCAGTAACTGCTGTAGACAGAGTAAGATGACAGCCATCAAAACTGGAATGTAGGAAAAAAGAAATACGTTTGTTCTACATTTATTTTTTCCCTTTTCAGATACTGCATGCAAGTAGTCAATTGCCCTCAAGTATGTTAACAAAGTAACATACCCTCTTGTAATAAACATCTGACTAGACACAAAACAGGGAGGAAGCTGGGACAAAAGAATCATATCTGAATAATGCGTGAGGAGGTTGTTTTGTTTTACAATACTTAACTCATTGCTTTGTATTCTCCCCATTCACAATGACTTATGGTGCATCATGTTGAAGTGCAATGTGATTAGAAACTGCCCAATACTGTGTCCTTTAATGAACAATGGAAGCAAAGGTGTCAGTCAAGAATGTCCAGTTTGCATCTGCTCAACAATCATTCTAGTGCTTACTTTTATATAAACTTATAAGGTTTGCTTTAAACAGGAATCAAGTACTTTTCATTTTCAGTAGGCAACCAGCCCTTTGGTACTCAGACTAATAATCAAATCAGCACACTGAATTATATTGTGTAAGGAGGTAGCAAACCTAAATATTGAAAATCCGTCTCAAAAATTTTTCTATACCAACTGTCAGCAGGGGGAACTATTAATTCATACAAAACTTTCTAGGCTGAAATGATGTAGGAAACTGGTATCACACTACCACATCTATGTTCACAAACTTGCACCACTGCAACAGTCAACCTAGACACCTAAAGACATAAAACATGGTGAAACACAACACAACTTGATTAAAGACAACAGAAATTAAAAACACAGGCAAAGTGTCTTTTGAGTATTATGTGGATTTTGGAGGCTACGATTAAAATGCAACATGATCTTGATGAATCAAAAAATAATCAAATGTACTAACGTAGGGCCCCTGCTACCCTCCCACAGAAAAAATCCATCAGGTGGGAAAACTAAGTTAAAATATCTATGGTTTAGCTCGTGACAGCAGCTTCCTTATTCTTTTGACAGGGAACGATATCAGGCCATGCAGATAGGGCCAGGGGTATGTCTCTCAAAGCTATTCGGAGCCACAGGGAAATCAAGGAAAGCATAGCTTCTAATGGAGAGAGAGATTGGGGCAAAAAGTATGACGGGGGGCTAAAATCACAGATCACAACTATATGATACATTGAACTGCTTCAGTAGTGAGGAGAAGTCCACCCACATGACCCTGCCATATAGAGTGGCTTCCCTCAGCCCTTCCCTGTCCACCCTGACAAACCCTCAAAATCCCACAAGGCCCTGACTGCATAGATGCCAAGAAAGGACTTCTTCATATTCAGAGTGAGGGGGACACAGCAAGCAATGAGCTGTAGAGAGATGTATAGAGTCCAGGAAATGAGTGCATAATAGCTAAACTAATAACAGAAAAAGATGTGGGGTTGTAGTGAATGAAAAACTAAGTACAATTCTACAAAAAAACTAAGTACACTGTCACAAAAAAAAAGACAAATATTATATTGAATGGTATTAACAGACGTATCACATGTAAAACAAGCAAGGCAATTATTTTGCTCTTCCCCACACTGATTAGGGCTCAGTTGCATTACTGTATTCAGTTTTTGGCATGAAATATTTAAAAGGACAACAAATTGGAGAAAGTTCAGAGGTCAGCAACAAAAAGGATAAAAGGTTTGGAAAATAAGATCTATGAGAAAAGGTTAAATGAACTGAACATGTTCACTCCAGAGAAAAGACGACTAAAGGGAAACATGATCTGTCTACAAATATATAAAGGGTTGCTTTAAAGAGGACAGGTTTGACAGTCTCCTGGGGCTTCCAGAACTGGGAGCCACTGTGTTATGCCTCCCAGCCTTGGCAAGTGAGAGCTTTGCTGTAGCTAAGCTTTGTGCTAGGTCCCTGACACACAAGCCTGTTTGGCTTTCTAGCAAACTCTTCAGGACTCTGCCAGTCCAAACCTTGTCTAGGAGATAAAAATCACTGAACCCCAATTCCTGAATTCCTCAGAGACACCTTTCTCTGCAGTGCTCAGCCCCTCTTACTGTAGTACCCACCAAATCTTATCAAGTTTGCTGCTCCTTTCAAGGGAAACAGCTTATTAACTTGACTAGGGTTAACAAACCCTCTACTTCAATTATAGCACTGAGTTGGTTTATGATAAAAATAAAACAAGTTTATTAACAAAAGGACACTGATTTAGTTATACCAAGGGATAAGGATAGACGTGGTTATAAACAAACAAAAGTAAAAATACTCTTCTACATCTAAAACTCAACAAACCAGAGTCTTTTGTCCAAAGAAGTTTTTCTCATCATAATCTTTCTTCCAGCATAACCAGCTAGACTTTTAGCCAGAACCAACACACAGACCTCAAAGCACTTGGTTTCTTTGACTCCTCATGTGAAGGATAAATAGGGATTCACTCCCTGTCTTTTTATAGTTCAGTAAGCTTCTGAAATGTATTCTTCTGAAATGCATGCTCAAATAAAGTTCCTTTCCCCCGTTGGTGGACATGCCAGGCTGCCTGGTGTAGACGCTGTGCTGGTTCTTCCCCCATTGGTGATTTTTACAATGAAAGTGATTTCTTCCTTCAACCTCCAATACGAATTAGCCCACTGAATTTGGTTACACCTGGTTTGCGGTGTTGGCCTCTTTTCCTTTCTCTGGAGAAAACCTGTTTATCAACTTCCCCTGAAATTTTAGTCACATATTTCCAGCACATCTATAAAGTTTTTTGTGGGTTAACTGTACATATATCACACAAGAACATGAATGATCAGTAAGTTATTAGTTTTCCAATGATATTTCACATGCCACTTTTTGGATAAATATCATGACAACTGTGTACCAGATGGCTTAAGATGGCTCTTAAAGTCACAATACGGAAACATTATTCCCATGAGTCAATAAAAACAGAACAAGAACTAATGGTCTTAGACTGAGGCAGAGAAGATTTAGGTTAAATACAAAGAAAAACTTTAACTATTAAAACTGTTAGGCAGTAGAACTTGCTGTAAAAGGCAGCCACAGAAGCACCATGATCAGAGATATTTAAGGCTAGGCTAGACTTTTAGAGGACAGCTAGTGGCCCAGTGCTGAGGGTACTGACTTGGGACACATGGCTTCAGTTCCCTACTCTAGGCAAACCAGTTAGTCTTTCCATGTCCCTGTTACCCAACTGTAAAACAGGGATAATAGCAACATTCTAGCTCACCGGGGTATTGTGAGGATAAATATTTGCAGAATTATGAGACACTCAGACACTACAGAAATGAGCACCATACAAATATCTAATCTGGATAGCTAAAGATGGTTTATGATGATACATTCAATCTTGCCACAATGTAAGGGCACTGACCCCCTGACCTACCAGAGGTCCATTACAATCTGAATGATTTCTGTGACTGTTGAAATGTGCTTTAGATAACACATCCAGTCTGGAGCCACTATATCCAAGAATGGAGAGTAAAAAGTAACAATAATTCAGTAGCTCTGCCATGATACAACAGCTCCCCAGGGGCCTAACTCAACTACCCACTGAAGTCAATGGAAAGAGTCCACTGGCTTCAGTAGGAGTTTAATCAGGCCCTAGATACTAGTTATCAAATATGAAAAAGGGTTGTTCAGAATCTAGAGGACTAATTGTGTAAAAATGATCAACTACTGAAATTGTTGAGATGAACCCTGGAAAGGAGATTAAAATCTAGTGGCATAGTCAGAAAATATTACAAGTAACTGGCAAGATATGTCTACAGAAAAGTATATTCTTTATGTTTCTTTCTTATCTTTAAAATGGGACTGTAACTCCCTTATTAGATGCTTCATTTGATGTGGTTAGTTTTGACTGGATTCTTACAAAGGGAGGTGGTTGTACTTTTCTAAAAGTTATTTTAATGTTTAGAGTATTAAAGGCTCCGAATTAAAGGAGCACCATGCTTTCTTTTTAAAAAGTGGTTATTTGTGATACTAAAATTTTGATACCTTAGAATGTGAAAATGAAAATATTTTTAAAACTACACAATTTATACTATATATTTATGTATTTCACTTTGTATTTCACACAGCTTCTACTTTGAGAATAGATTGATCATTTTCATTTTTGTTAATTTTCCTTCTTAGTTCTCATACATTTTCATGTTAGTTACTTCTCCATAAAGATGAAATACACCTGTCCCAGTCTCTGGTACTATTGGACTCATAATACTGTACTGGAATATATATATATATATATATATATATATATATATATATATATATATATATATATATATATATATATATATTCCTCTGAAAAATAAAATTCATGAAAACATTTCTATTCACATTATGATTTTTCAAACCCTTTTAACTAGGATAGGAGACACTGAAGGAACATTTAAGGTAAAAGGAAGTAAGTTAACAGGAGGAATTAATTTTCTATCAATTTCCTAAACATAAGAAGGAACAAAATGGATAACAAATCACTAGGACTTAAAAAGTGTAAGTAAAGAATAAACTAAAGTAATGTGAGATTTCAAGTTTCTGAAGTATAAAATGGGACACACTCCATACAAGAGATGTGCACAAATGGTTTCACTCACTATCAGTTATGCAGAGAAAGTGATGGAGCGTAGAAGAATGTGTAATTGGAATGAAAGTCATGAACACAGGTGGCTCAGATGGAAAGCATCACGTAAGATCTCAGAAGACATGGGCAACTCACAAGACACGTACAGCTAACTCCAAAATCCGAATACTGTACAAATTTCATATTGAAAGTCATATAAATATTTACAGTACAGAATTACCCATGTGTATTTACGCAAGGGCTCACAGTAGCTAATGAGCATATGGGGTAAAAACACAGTGCCCTGCAGGATCATATGTCAGCAAAGTTATATAATGAAAAACAATATGACCAGAGAGGAGAATATATCACCTTTAAAAAATAAATAGCATATAGGAGACATCCAGGAGGGCACCACTGGAGATTATAGAATATGCTGATGTGCATAAGGCTGGCATGCATATTTCTTTTGCATTTGTCACATCTGTATAATAGGCCCATTGTACGCCAAGCATGAGTTAGAGCTGCTTATGCCTGCTTTTGAAGCCTGGGCAGCACATACTTTTGATAGATGGATGGGAGAAAGGGAACGTGGCACACGGATCTTTTCTTCGGTGTACTGACATTACAGCAGGCATGCCTCTCAACCTTCATGCCACCTTGGATAATGCAGCAACACCTGCCTCTGAGAGTACATGTTGAGAGGGCAAGGGGGTCAGGCCTTTTTGCCTACCTTACTCTCTTCTGGCAAAAAAAAAAAAAAAAGGCACAACTTGCATTTTTCACTGGCTTGGACAGAGTGCAAAGGGGAGTGCAGAACCTCTGAGTTATTGTTTCTGGGAAGCACCAATGGCAAGAGAGAAAAGGCAGCGGGGGGAGGAGGAATTCAGTGAGGGGCACATTTTAGTAGCTACCATAACAACAAAGCTGCTCTCTCTTTCACACACACACACACACACACACACACACACTGCTTTCAGTTTTTATACAGATGAGCAACATTTGAATTCAAGTGGCCCCATTTTACATATACTCTGCGTCCTCCACTGAGACTTCCCTTATTCTCTGAAACCCAGTTCTGCAGAAGCCGCATTACTTGGAGCTGCTACAGTTGCCCAATGTTACCATTTTATAAAATTTTGATTTGCTCATCTTCAGTCTTGTGGAATGTACTACTCAGATTCAGTGATAAGCTGGATACACATTAACATAAATGGGAACTTGTTAATTTACAGGAATTCACAGCCAATAAACCACAAACCCAGGTATACATACTCACGTGAAACATAAACCTTAACATTTGGGTTTGCACAAACGTAAGACACATATTAATTAAAATTATGGTTTGCCATTCACATGTGAAACAGATCAACAAGGGAAGTGGTACAATATTGAGTGAACCAGTTCAGGACAGTTCTCACACAGCTCAAATCAGGAGAGTTAGTGTGGCTCTTACAGAAACCATGCAAAGATTGGTAAAGTGGAAACAAAGATGTGAGTCTAGCTTTGAACTTAAACACTTCCCACTTTGCAATGAACTGACTTATTAGCAAACCATAATCGTGTACCAGAAAAGCAAGTGAAAATGAGATAGTGAGAGGTTTGATAACAATTCTCCACTCACAGTACTTTCATCTTAAAGTGCCTTAGTTAACGCTTAGTACACCTGATGAATTTACCAGTAGCATTTTTTCATGTTGCAGATGAATATCTGCCTAATTGTCTGTAAAAAGTGCACCATTAATAAAGAAGAGTTAAAGGAAGACAATATAACAAGGTGGAACTTGTACATGTTTTGCATAGGAATGACCTGTGAGGTTCTCACACATATATTCGTCAATGACGACAGTTTTAGCCCAGTTATTTTTAGGTTTCAGTTCAAAAAGAAAATGTAGATTCCCTCCCTTTTCTCCTTGAAACTGCGAAGAAGGATATTACCCCAGTTCCTATGGAAATAACATGGACAGGCTATTTTAGTCTTCAAGAGTCACTGAATGGAAAAAATAGGATGCAAAATATTTCCTGGCATTATTTAGGACTGACTCATTGTGCCATGCACGTTAGTCCCGAACCATAGTTAAACATTTCAATAAGTTCATGTATTTATTTGCATTTTCTTTCCTTTGAGCTTTACTACTTGAATGATGCCAATAATGGAGGGGAAGCATGTTTGTCTTTCCTAACTGTCACTGATGACATAGATAAGCAAAATGGATGTGGGCGTTCCTCTTTTGTTTCTTGGTAATGAGGTTTTTCCAAGTATTTTAGTAACTAAAATAATTTGACATTCAAAGTGTTGGTATCTATTGCCCTCAGCAGGTTTTCTAAACAGAAGGAAGTACAAAGTTTTATACCAATAAAAAAAAATACACATCTTCTGGTAAAGAGGACAACAACTAGACATAAAATATGAACAAACTTAATCACCCAGGTACTGTAAGATAATGTATATTCAGAAGTATATTATCACTTTATAGCATATCATTTTATTAATAATTCATATGTGTTATGAATCATTGATGTTTAATAATAGAAAAAAACAGAGTCAGGAGCCAAATCAAGAATAAGAGACAGGCACATTTTAAAAAAACATAAAAATCTCAAGGAACATTCCAAGTAGACATTTAGTGCTTGAATTGTGAATCTGAGATGGGAAGGTATTGATAAAAGCAATTCTCAACAAGTTAAAAAAAAGTCAGTAGCCCATCTCTTGCCCTTGTTTCCGTAAGTGACACTATTCCTGCCTGCAAAACACTAATATAGAAAACTATTATTTTACCGAGACTCTTGGCTCACGCTTGAGTTTTCTATTCCTAGCTTGTGCAATTGGATAACGTGTGAGTAAAAAGCAGTGTGGTTTTGTGGTTAGAATACAAGAGTGGAAGTCTAGAGACCTTGTCTCTGTTTCTGACCCTGACCTGCTGAATGACTTTGGGAAAGTTATATAATCCCTCTGAGCCTAAGTTTTCCCACCTGTAAAACGGAACAATTATACATTCCTCGAGTACTACACAGTGGCACAGTGCGATGATCGATTTATGTTTTATAAAGCAGTTTGTCATTCTCTGATGAAAGGCACTCTAACGGCTAACATTAAAATCGAAGACATTTTTGAAGATTTCTCTAAGCATTAGGCCTTTCAATTCTTGGTTTCTAGACAAAAAATAATTTCTTACCTCTAGCTAGCACCTTGCATTGTAAAGTTCTTAACAAAATGTTTTGACTTCCTGGATGTCATTGGGCAAGTCAATTTAGCCAAGACACTGGAAATAAGTAACATCTCAACTTATAAAAGTGCCATAAGATCTTTAATGAACATAGGTGGACAGGACCTTGATATTACATCTCAGACCAATCTAAAAGAAGCCATATCAAGAAACATAGTTCTTCTGTACTGGGGCATTGGATCACTTATGACTCAGAGGCAAGAATGCTGTCTTCTGAATCGCCAACACCAGTTGCAGCAGCATCTAAGGCCCTGTCTATGCTAGCAAGTTTCTGTACAGTAAAGCAGCTTTCTGTGCTGTAACTCCCAAGGTGTACACACAGCCAAGCCACTTAGTGTACAGAAACTGCACAGTTGCAGTGCTCTAAAAAACCTACCCCAACAAGAGGCGTACAGCTTTCTGCGCCGGGGCTACAGCTCTGTGGTGCCAGTGTAGACACTGTGATGATTACAGCACTGTGACTGGCCTCCGGGACGTGTACCACAATTCCTGTTCTCACCTCTCTGGTCATCAGTTTGAACTCTACTGCCCTGCCCTCAGGTGACCAACCATCATCCCCACCCCATACATTCCTTTGCAAATTTGAAAGTCCCCTTTCTATTTGCTCAGTGATGTGTGCAGTGGTCTCAGTGCATCTTTCCAGGCGGCCATGCCTGCTCCATGCACCAGGCGATCCCCCGCTTGGAGCAGTGCTGAACTGCTGGACCTCATCTGCATTTGGGGAGAGGAGGCAGTGCAATCCCAGCTGCGCTCCAGCTGTAGGAATTATGATACCTATGGACAGATGTCATGATGCATGATAGAAAGGAGCCATGCCCGGGACACATTGCAGTGTAGGGTAAAAGTCAAGGAGCTGTGGAACGCCTACCACAAGGCACGGGAGGCAAACCGCCGCTCCGGTGCTGCACCCACGAGCTGCCAGTTCTACAAAGACCTGAATGCGATACTCAGTGGCGACCCCACCTCCACTGCGAAGGCCCCTGTGGAGACTTCGTTGGCTCGTGTGCCAGTCGAGAGTGGACCGAGCCAGGAGGAGGAAATCTTGGATGAAGCTGTGGAGGGGAAGGGGGACCCAGAGGCAGAGGATGACTCGGAGGCCAGAGATGCCTGCAGTCAGGAGCTCTTTTCTACCCTGGAGGAGCCTAGCCAGTCACAGCAGTCGGAGCTTGGCAAAGCGCAAACAGGAGAGGAGGCCTCTGGTAAGTGGATCTGATTTTGAGAATTGCTGAAGCGAGTTGTTGGGGGCAGGAGGGTTGCAGGAAGCAGGCTTGTCTCCCACCACATGCCTAGTCTGAGCAGCGGAACAGGCTGTTGATTGACTCCCTCATTTCACAGGAATCTCCCTCAGAGATCTTCAGGAAACTCTCATGGAGATACTGCGCAATCCGCTGCAGCAGGTTCTTTGGCAGAGCTCCTTTGTTTCTTGACCCATTAACGGTAACTTTCCCATGCCACCGTGCCATCACCGGGGTGAGGGATCATTGCTGCACACAGGCGAGCCATATAGGGGCCAGGGCGGAAGCTGCAGGCTTGGAAAAGACCCTCCCTTGATTCCCTGCTCACCCTCAGCAGCGAGATATTTTCCATTATGATCACATCCTGTGGAAAGTGTGGGGACAGAAACGATGATCAGGCCACGCCTATAGTGCTGGATCTCCCCAGGAGCCACGTGCCCAGTGTACATCAGCATCTGGGAAGAATGATTTACCCTGCCCCTGCGGCTACTCACCATCTTGGGGGTCTTGTGGCTCATGTGTGCTTACCTGGGGTCAGCCAGTTAGCGACAGGTGTGTGAGTACTGGCTGTGTTTTAAAGCACTGATTCAGTGTTGTCTGTGTTGTAAACCTGTAAACAGTACTGCTACTGTAAAATGTTGCATTTAACCTTCACAGAGATGACCTTGGGAGGCCAGCCTCCCTCCCTGTTATCGGCGGCAGAACACCTGTGCAGAAATAGAAAGCGTCCAAGGAGGACTAAGGAGGACTTTCTCCATGAGGTTATGATGCACTTTGCCATCGAGAAACAGGAATTGAAGGAGTGGCAGGACAGCAAGAAAAGGGACCAAAAGGAGAATGCAGCACACCAGAAAGAAGCCACAGAGCGGCTCTTAAACATTATGGAGCGCCAAGTGGACACGCTCCAGGCAATATTAGCTCTTCAAACCGAGCAGCTCTGCGCCCACCCTCCCCTGCAGCTATTGTCACAAAACTCTTTCCCATGCACCCCACACACAGCACCAACACACTGTTATAACTCCTGGCTCCAGCCTGTACCTGCGGCATTCCACTCCTCCTGCCTCACAGTCCAGCAGTGTGGACTCCCACTAACCACTGCACTCAACACCCATCCCTCTGCAGTTTGGCCCTGCTGAAGTTCAGCACCCACTGCATTGTACTCCAAAGGAGAAGGTTGGGTCTGATCCCTGGACATACACAAATCTTTAGCCGTCCCAGGACCGCTCCTCCTCTTGAGACCTTCCCTTCCCCCATCCCCCTCTCTGCTGATATATTTTTTTTCATTTGACTCTCTCCTCCAGTTGTTGTCTTTTAATAAAAGAATTGTGTTGTTCTGAAAACAATCTTTATTCTATTAAGTGAAAGCAAAAAGAGCACTGCAAAGCAACATACAATTATATTAAGCACCCTTCTTGCATCATGTGCACCAATCACCTCCTAGCATTACAAGCACTGCAATCCCGAGCATAGCAAAAAATATTATTGGCTTTAGCTTCAAATTGCTGCCTCAAGGCATCCCTGATCCTTATGGCCCCACGCTGTGCCCCTCTGATAGCCCTGGTCTCTGGCTGTTCAAACTCAGCCTCCAGGCACTGAGCCTCTGCAGTCCAGCCCTGAGTGAAGCTTTCACCCTTCCCATCACAAACATTATGGAGCATACAGCATACGGCTATAAGCATAGGAATATTGTCATCGGCTAGGTCGAGCTTCCCATACAGGCATTGCCAGCGGGCTTTTAAATGGCCAAATGCACACTCAGTCATTCTGCACTTGCTCAGCTTATTGTTGAACCGTTCCTTGCTGCTGTCAAGTTGCCCTGTGTATGGCTTCATAAGCCACGGCATTAAGGAGTAGGTGAGGTCTCCCAGGATCACAGTGGACATTTTGACTTCCCCTACAGTGATCTTCTAGTCCGGGAAGAAAGTCTCTGCTTGCAGCTTCTTGAACAGGCCAGTGTTCCAAAAGATGTGTGTGTCATGCACCTTCCTGGACCAGCCTGCGTTAATGTCTGTGAAACTCCCACAGTGATCCACAAGCACCTGGAGAACCACTGAGAAATATCCCTGCTAAGTGGTCTGGTGCCAGAATTGGAATGTGCATGCCATCGATCACCGCTCTGCAGTTAGGGAAGCCCATTTATGAAAAGCCATCGACAACATCACGCACGTTGCCCAGAGTCATAGTCTTTCACAGCAGGATGTGATTAATGGCCCTGCACACTTCCATCAACACGAGTCCAACAGTCGACTTTTCCACTCCGAAAGGGTTAGCGACCAATCGGTAGCTGTCTGGAGTAGCCAGCTTCCACAGTGCAATCGCCATGTGCTTCTCCAGTGACAAGACAGCTCTCAATATTGCGCTGCAGGGCTGAGGCGAGCTCATCACACAGTCCCATGAATGTGGCTTTCCTCATGAGAAAGTTCTGCAGCCACTGCTCATCATCCCAGACGTGCATGATGATGGGATCCCACCACTCAGTGCTTGTTTCCCGAGCCCAAAAGCAGCGTTCCACTGAAGTCAGCACCTCCGTGAATGCCACAAGCAATCTCGTGTTGTAGCGAGCACGCACGCAAGATCATTGTAGCACTTCTCTTGCCTTTGTAGTTTAAGGAATAACTCCACTGCTGCTCATAACGTGTTGGTCAAAGCGAGCAGCATACTAGTCAGCAGTTTGGGATCCATTCCTTTAGCCCAAAAGAGACAGGGCACACAGTACACAAACCATTGAAAGATGGCATCAAATGCAGACAGAAGCACAGCGATTGCATCACGGGGCATTGGGACAGGATCCAGGATTCCCCGTGACCCCCTCTGCCTTCCCACAAGTCTTAGCAGCAAAAGAGAAAGAGGTGCTCTGTGGGATAGCTGCCCAGAATGCACCGCTCCAAATACCGCTACAAGTGCCACAAGCATGAACACACTATTGTGCAGGCAGCTGTCAGTATGAACACAGAACGGCGGTTTCCCTTCTGCGCTCTCTGAGCGGCGCTGTAACTGCCGGCGCTGTGTAGACTTACCCTAAGTTTTCCATGGTGGTTTTTTACAAAGTATTAACTTGGCACTCAAGTTCCAAGGTGCCTGACATTGCATCAGAGCACAAACAGATGGACAGGCCTGGGTAGTTCGGAAGATACAAAAAAGCTGCAGAGGATATAGGTCAAGTGAAAGTGTTCAGGCAGTCTCATATGGAAGTTCAGCGACTGATTTTTATAAAATCAATGAAATTATAAATTTCTTGGAATACTTGCACTGGAATCCCAGGATGTTTTTTAACAAAAATTATAATGTAATTTTTTTTAAATGTCACCCACATAAACATGTTTCCATAGACATGCACTATAATAAATAAAATAATAATAATAATACTTTGGATTTCTATAGCACCTTTTATCCAAGGACTTCAAAACACTTTACAAAGAAGGGCAAATATTATTTCACCCATTTTACATATGGGGAAACTGAGACATGCAGAAGTGAGGTGACTTGCCTAAGGTGAAAAAGGGAGGCATTGGCAGAGTCAGGAACAGCACCCAGGCCTCCAGGCTCTCTGATTATTTTTATGAAGTTTTTTGAACTTTTTAAAAATCTGGATATTGTAATCATGTGTAGTTTTTTGGGGACCATATTATATTAAGTTTATGAATGTTTTAAGCATCACTGGGATGAGTTACCACAGCCTCCAGGAACTCAGAACAGTAGGAGGTGATTACCGCAGTCCTTGATATTGTAAACAGCTCCGGAGAAGTATAACCTCCTGGGTGGTTTACATATACTGGTTTAGGGAACTCCTGGAGGAGAGGCAAAACAAAGGAAGAATTTTAACAGAAAGGGATGTGTTTAAACAGTCTCAGTGTCTTCCTTTTGATTCAGCAAATGGACAGGACTTTTTGTACAAGGAGTGCCCCAACACTGCTGAAAGGCTGGAAGGGCTTTGGTCTACCAGGGCCCCACGTGGCAGATGTGCATGTAAATCCATTTATGTTTTTTTAAATGTTTTCTCTATATATTTTTATCCTGAATAAATGTCCTTGGTTTGAAAGAGTTGTTGGGTTACTGGTAAATCACTGTCATTATCCTGGGAGAGGAACTAAAGAAGAGGGGCTGGATGTTCGTCAGACATACTTGGGATAATCACAATCAACTGCAGGGGGCTGCAGCCTAAAACCCCAGTCTGGAGAGAGGAGAGTTGTGGTTCTCTGCTCATGGAGAGGGGAAGGCTAGAGGCAGACCAAAAGAGCAGTTGTAACGCCAACAGACCCCAATCACCAGCAGGTGGGATCAAACCTGGGACCTCTGGAGCTTAGTGCATGAGCCTCTACAGCAAGAGCTAAAAGCCATCGGGCACTTAACTAAGGCTGTAGAGCAGACTCATTTTACCTCTCACTCTAAGTGATCTCGGTGCCACTAGATGGGACAGAACACCACACCCAGAAGGTGTGTGGGTTACACAGTCACCCAGGAATTACAACGGTTTCATTGGGGAAAAATCCTCTCTCTCACTTTTAAACCTTTCCACTGGAAAAAAAAGAATGGGAGTGATGGGGGTGGTAAAAAGGTGAAATATACCTTCTCCTACTTTCTCTCATTTTTACAGTGGACAAATGTAAGAAAGTGATTTTTTTCCCCAAAAATGAAAATTTCAACCAAAATTTAAAACTCCTCGCAAAACAGTTTGTGGTGGTCAAAAAGGTATCCATCCAAGGAGTTTGGATGGAAAAATGTTAACCGACCCTATCCAGTTCCCTGCTTTAATCCCTAGACCAGGGATCAGCAACCTTTGGCACTCGGCCCGTCAGGGTAAGCCCCCTGGCGGGCCGGGCCGGTTTGTTTACCTGTAGGTTCAGCCAATCGCAGCTCCCACTGGCTGCGGTTTGCCGATCCAGGCCAATAGGGGCTGCAGGAAGTGGCACGGGCAGGTAAACAAACCAGCCTGGCCCAGCAGGGGGCTTACCCTGATGGGCCGCGTGCTGAAGGTTGCCAATCCCTGCCCTAGACAACAACATTACCTCCCCAAATAAGTGGATGCATCAGCCTCCTTTCAGGGCATCAGGCCACTCTGGAGGCAAGCGGGTATTAGCAGCAGCAGAAACAGCCACCCACACAGCAGAGATTGAATTGACAGCAAATAATAGTCTCAGCAGCGGTTGCAGCGCCTCATACAGCAAGGCAAGAAAGAGTAGGTAGCGACCCCAAGATGAGAGGGGAGCACAGTTTAAAGTACAGCCATCTCACCAGTGACTTCATTATGCAGTGAATCCCAACATTCAAAGGCAAAAAGAAAAAAAGAAATATGTGCCCTTGCTTCTCCTAAGACACTTAACTATCCCTATTCGTCCTTATTTGATTGATAAAAGACCAATTAGGTCAACCTTTTCCCTTACTTTTAGACAGAAAGGTCATCTAGTCCATCTTCCTGCCACTGCAGGATTGTTCCATACAGTACATTTGTTAGTGTCCTGTCTAGTTAAAAATGTTCCATGCAATGGGGCTTCTGACTACCATGTTCCTTGGGAGACTATGCAACTGTCTGAAAAAAATCACCTCATCAGAACAATCTTTCTGATATTCAGTATACATTAAGGCTGTCGAATAATCACAGTTAACTCACATGATTAACTCAAAAAAATTAATCGCGATTTAAAAAATTAATTGCGATTAATCACACTGTTAAACAATAAAATACCAATTGAAATGTATTAAATATTTTTGGATGTTTTTCTACATTTTCAAATATATGGATTTCTACTCCAACACAGAATCCAAAGTGTACAGTGCTCACTTTATATTATTATTTTTATTACAAATATTTGCACTGTAAAAACAATAAACAAAAGAAATAGTATTTTTGAATTCACCTCATAGAAGTACTGTTACTTCTATTAACTGTTGCAATTAATATTTTAATCGCTTGACAGCCCTAGTATACATTTTATATACATTTTATTTTTCTTTATTTCAGTATACATTTTTTTTCTTTATTTATTCCCATTTTCTCTTCTACCCACTAAATAATCTCCCTTGTTACACACTTAAGCTATTTATAGGCAGTCACATGCAGAAGAAAGTGAGGGTTAAACTCCTGTATTATAGTAGAGTTTTAGTTGAAATCAAAACTGTCAACTCCTCTTAGCGGTCAAAATGTAGTTAACAGATGAAACCATCTCATGACATCAAATTACAGTCACTGCAGGGGATTTTAAAAATTTTTAATTACTGTATCATAGAATTTCAACAATTTCGAATCTTTCCTTTTTTCAGAGTGAGGTGACATTAAGACAATGCTATGCACTGGGAGAAGGGGAGAGAGAGGTATACGAGAAAGAGAGAGTGAAACAGAAAAACTACACTAACACTGTAGGAGACCATATTTTTGTAGATATAGAGAAAGATAAATAAAAAACAGTCTTTCTTAGAACAATTTGTGTGGCACGTTCTTATGGTTTTACAAACGAAAACAAAAGTACGGAGTGCTTTGTACGGGATTCAAAAGTCTAAGGCTTTTGAATGCTGTTTTGGTTTTTTAAGAAGCCTTGTAACAAAAGAAAAGCTTCATAGTAACAGTATTAATTGAGGGAGAAAATGAATGTGACAGGACTTTTTAGGGTTTTTTGTTTGTTTTAGACTTGATACATTTCAATACTTCAACTACTTCTAGATTCTTTCTCTCTCTCAGCCATAAAATACTGCACCCCAGGTGATCTTATTTGTAAACAGAACCTAAAGGACTGATATTAGTGTGTAGTTTAATTTGTTTGGTACAATCTCTAAAGTCATAAATTCACTTTGTATCTTTACTTAAAGAGATATAAAACAGATGCTTATAATAAATTGTAATACCAATGTGACAGAAGACAAGGAAAATTGACTGTGGGTGTGAGAGACGCCACACACAAATATGCACATGTGTAATAAAACCTTTAGAGTATAGCTGAAAGACTTTCTTATACCAGTCCAAGAATTATTAATACATGTGTCAATGTCAATTCTAAAGAAGCCCCTGTGTTAATTGTAACTATGGTGCCTTGTGCAACACCTGTCAAGGTATTTCTGGAGCAGAAAATTTTTGTCTTGGGCGAGCTAGATAGCACAGACTGTGAGTGAGCTAGCCTTTTATCTCTGGAGACCTGAATTCAAATATTGGTTTAAGTCTCAAATTAATTGTTTGTCACACCTCACTAAACCACCAAATACGGCACAGTTCTGCACAGTTGGAAACCTGTGCTCAAGAGAGATCTAGGAGTAGAATATCAGGGGGTGTTGTTAATCAGGATTGGGGTGCACTGGTGCAGATAGGTGGGAGAGTCTACGTAGCAACTGCCTACTCCATCCTGTCACAAGCCAGTTTTATTAATAGTCCTTCATTTTAACAAGCAGGAAATTCATCACAAATTTTGGAAGGAAAAAGAAAGTTCTCTTACTAATGTCATCAGTGCTACTGCTAATCAATTCTAATGCATCCATATATCAGGCACTACCATCAGAGACAGTGTTATTCCAACCACGACCAGTGCTGTTTGGTGTTTCATGCCAGCTTAGGTCCTTTTGATGCTAAGAACACAAAGGGCCATCAAGAGTACAATTATGCATCCATATTCCTAATAAGTCAAAGACTTGCTCTTGGTATAAAAATAATAGTCTTCTGAGAGAGCTTTCAGTAAAAAAAAAAATCCTAATGCTATGAGAAACATTATCTTCTTTCATACTTCAGCCAATCAACACCACATCTTAGTAAGCCAGTAACAATATATCACCATCTATTACTATCTCTCCACTGAAAATGTACTTAATAAAGTTAATGCACCCATTCTTCATTGCAAATACTGCATAGTACTGAAAGTCTGCTACAGCCTTCCATCAATGTGGTGTTCCTATTATAAACGCAGGGCCAGATCATGGTTGGCCCTGCATGTAGGGTTGCCAACTTTGGTTGGATGAATTCCTGGAGATTTCATCACATGACATAATCTTTAATTAAAGACTAATCCTTCATTCCTGGAGACTCCTTGGCAACCCCATCTGCAGGAAAACTCATGGACAGGAATTAGGAATGAGAAGCTTTCATACACACAACACGCAGGAACTGTGCAAGATTAATGTTGCTGATAGCACCAGCCTCTCGAAGGGAACAGGGGAACTTTTTAGCAGCAGGCTATGAGGCACAAGGGGAGCCCAGTCAAATATTGGCAGAGCACCTGTTGTAGCCACAATTCATTTCTGTGTGCTCCTCCCCCATGCACAGGTCTGTGCCTTAAAAACACAATCCAGACCTTGATATTTTTTCAGCAGTTTATGCAATACCTCACTAATATACACAATCTCTGGGCTAAAAGTGGGTATAAAAAATGTCATCCCAAAAGTAAATTGTTCTGTTTTCACAGACACAACCAACAAAACACACACTGTCATAGGGCCAGATCCTCAGCTGGTATAAATTGGCATAGCTCCAACTTCATCAGTGGAGCTAGACTGATTTACAACCAGTTTTCTTTGTAATTTTTTCCATTTATGTGCAGAATGAATTTTGTTATGTGCACCATATCAAGGTAATGTGTGGATGTGCACCACCAGTAGAAACCAAAATATATATTTTTAAAAAGTTACCATAGGGATAATTACTCCAGCCAGGGCAGGTTAGCCATTTTAGAACTCACTACTCAAAGAATTAAATTTAAGTGTAAAACAGACATAAAAATTATGAAATGTCATAGACCAGTCAAAAAACTAAAATAACATACTTTGAAAGAAGTATCAAGAAGTAATAACAATAATACAAGTATGTGTTAGGAGGTGCGTGTGAAAGATAAGAGTGTGTTCGTGAGACAGACACACACCACAGTGTGTGTGTGTGAGAGAGAGAGAGAGAGATGCATGTTGCCCTATTAAGTATGCTGCCCCCACTTTAAATATGCTGCCCTTTTAAGTAGATCAGCACTATCAGGCACAATAGCAGCTGCCAGCAGGCTCCCTCCATCCTGAGCCCTGTTGTGTCCTGTCCCCTCGCTCTGTGGAGGTGAGGTACAGAGGCAGGGGGAGGGAGACACCCTGACATCAGCGTTCCCTGCCCCCCACCCGTAGAGCAAGCAGGAGGCTCCTGGGAGCAGCTCCAAGGCAGAGGGCAGGAGCAGCACGGTAGTGGTACATGAAGTGCTACACCTGAAGCGCAATGCCCAGCCGTGCAGCTTAGAAGGAACTTAGTTTACATCTGAAAATCTGGCCCTATCTGCATGGATGTATAAACAGAGGACTCAGTTAGGGAGGGTTAATTCACTTTTGCATTTGTCACTGGTGTCATTGCCACGTCCAGTTCTGGTGTCCATAAATCAAGAAGAATGTTGAAAAATTAGAGAGAGTTAAGAGAAGAGACATGAGAATGACTAAAAGATTGGAAAACATGTCTTACAGGGAAAGACTCCAAAAGCTCAGTCTGTTTAGCTCAAAGAGAAGGTTAAGGGGTACCTTGATCACAGTTTATTACTATCTACATGGGGAACACAAATTTGATAATAAAGGGCTCTTCAATCGAGCAGACAAATGTATAACAAGATTGAAAGGCTGAAAGTTGCAGCTAGACTCATTCAGACTGGAAATAAGGGGCAATTTAAAAAAAAACACTGAGGCTTACTAACCACTGGAACAAATTACCAGGGACTGTGGTCAATTCTCCATCATTGGCAATTTTTAAAACAAGATTGGATGTATTTCAAAAAGATATGCCCTAGTTCAAACAGAAATTAATTCAGGGAAGTTCTGTGACTGTGTAAAGGAGAAATCAGCCTAGAAATCAGCCTTCTAGCCTTGTGTCAAGGTTCCTTCCCCACTCTGAACTCTAGGGTACAGATGTGGGGACCTGCATGAAAACCTCCTAAGCTTACTTTTACCAGCTTAGGTTAAAACTTCCCCAAGGTACAAACTATTTTACCTTTTGCCATTGGACTTTTGCTGCCTCCATCAAACGTCTAACGCTGGTTACTGGGAACGAGTCCGTTTGGAAACGTCTTTCCCCCCAAAATCCTCCCAAATCTTACACCCCCTTTCCTGGGGAAGGTTTGATAAAAATCCTCACCAATTTGCATTGGTGACCTCAGACCCAAACCCTTGGATCTTAAGAACAATGAAAAAGCATTCAGTTTCTTGAAAGAAGAATTTTAATTTAAAAAAAAAAGTAAAAAGAATCACCTCTGTAAAATCAGGATGGTAAATACCTTACAGGGTAATTAGATTAAAAACATAGAGAATCCCTCTAGGCAAAACCTTGAGTTACAAAAAGACACAAAAACAGGAATATCCATTCCATTCAGCACAGCTTATTCTCTCAGCCATTTAAGGAAATCAGAATCTAACGCATATCTAGCTAGATTACTTACTAAGTTCTAAGACTCCATTATTGTTCTGTCCCCAGCAAAAGCATCACACAGACAGACAGAGAGAGGCTTTGTTTCTCCCTCCCCCCAGCTTTTGAAAGTATCTTGTCTCCTCATTGGTCATTTTGGTCAGGTGCCAGGGAGGTTATCCTAGCTTCTTAACCCTTTACAGGGTTTTTCCTCTGGCCTGGAGGGATTTTAAAGGTGTTTACCCTTCCCTTTATATTTATGACACCTTGTAATCCATGAGTCCATTACTTTTATATTAGATTTTAAAAATCAACAAAGAACAAATGTACTGTGGCAAAATGGGAATTTTTTTGTAATATTTTTATTAATCCTTTGTGTTCCTCAATTTCCCCTATATTTTGCACGGCAACCCAGTCGGGGAAAGGGACTAAGGCTATGTCTACACTACACAGCTTTTAGTGACAGGGCTGTGTTGCTACAGGTGCGCAGTGTAGCCGCTGTTTGTCAGCTCTCCTGCAGACAAAAAACTTCCACCCCCAACAAGCAGCGTTAGTGTTGTCGGCAGTAGAGCGCTCGTGCTGACAAAACGTTGTTCACCCGGCGCTTGTCCTCAGCAAAACCTTTGTCTTTCGAGGGGGGTGGGTTAACACCTCTGAAAGACAAAAGTTTTGTTGTTCATTTGCCTGTGTAGACATAGCCTAAGTTTGCCCTCAGAGCAGGTTAAGAGACATAGGTGTGTTTGTCACCTCATTGTCTGAGCCTGAATAGGTCATTAAAAAGGATTGGCTCAGCCTGACCCCATATAAGTGGAAAAGCTGAGAAGCTAATGGAAAATTCAATCACCAGGACTTTGACACCTAGCAACCAACAACCCAGAGGAAGATGCATTTCCTCACCTCTCACCAAGGAAGCTGAATGAAGACCCCAGCTCGGGAACAAAGGACTGGAAGGAGTAAGGTGGGGGCATAAAGGGTTGGCTTCTGGAAGGAATCTGAGCTCTCTTACCTGGGGACTGACTAAGGAGGTCAGAGAGAGAGCGCCTGATCATGGGGGTTCACTACAGCTTGGCTGAGGCTTTGGGCTAACCAGAATGGTCTATGCTGTAGCTTTAACTCCTCTATGCTAACCTAAGGACTTTCAGTTTGTGTGTGCCTGGTGACTAAAAATGGTTCCCTTGTTTTTGAAAAGGCTGCCTGTGCCACTATAAATACTCGCCGAGAGCATTGCGCCCTTAAGGACTACAATACAAACCTCCCACAGAAGTCTGGCTCAGGTGGATTTGCTGCAGGGATCCAGAGAACAGTGGTACCAAAGATGGTTTCTGTTGACCTTTGTGGAAGAGGAGGTGGGATATTATGGTGGCAGGCATTAATGGCTGCCAGTAAGCATGTCTTTGATCTATAGGTAATTGCAGACCTCATTAAAACTGATGGGCATGCTAGCTACCCTTCATTCCGGCTAAATGGTAGAAACAATTAAGCTCTTTTATGGAGTAAGATAGCGAAACAGAAGCCACCACACTGGGCCACACAGAAAGAACGAACTCAGGGAGAATAAGAGGAGTTTTCCTGGGTACTGACTGCAAATGCAGGGGATGGGGCATTGATGGGTTGCAGCCATGTGTGTCTGTGTAGGTGTCAGAGGAAGAAAGCAACCAGAAAGCAAAGAAAAGCCACCAGGCAATAGAAAATCAGTCATGAGCACGGCCTTGAGAGAGAGCAGAGGCAGAGCTCTGTGGGGCATAGGATTGGCTGGAAAAGCAGGCTTGGAAATTGTGAGCAAGGAAACTGCCTGCTGTTGTTACTTCCTACTATGTACATTCTTTGTAAAGAAACATAAGATTTCATCAAAGTAATACCTGACTCATATCATCAGTTTCTCCTCATAATGAAAACCATGGGTGGTGGGTGAACCACAGGCTAGGGGAGGCTTGGCCCCAGCCCAGCCCACCCCTTCCGCCTGTGGCCCCGCCCCCCATCCCCCACAGAAGCCCAGAGGCCCCTCCCCCCCCACAGCCGCCAGCCCCACCCCAGGCCCAGGGTCCTGAGCACCTCCAGCCCCGGAGCACCTGGGGGGCGGGTGGCACATGCCCCTGCCCCCGCGCAAGCCATGGAGCTCTGGTCAGTATGGCCCAGTGCCAGGGGCCCCAGCCACCCCAAGTCCCAGCCGCCCTAGCCCCAGCCCCAGCCCCAGCGGGCTTCCCAGAAGAGGAGCAGCCTGCCTGGGCTGGGGCCAACTAGTGGCAAGCAGGAGGGGCCTCGGAGCAGAGCATGTGTGGGGCCACAAGGGGCTGTTTGGGGAGGCACAGCCTTCCCCTGCCTATGCTACCTGCCGCCCATGATGGAAACAACCTGGCAAGATACCGAATATTAGCTAACTGCTTGGACTATCATGAGGTCTTTGTTTCTTCTCCACTCAGGCAGCTAGCACCACTTGTGGCACTAGAGTACAGCAGTACGTATACTCAAGTCAAAATATCTGCGGGCATACCAGGTGGTGTAGTACAACCTATTGCCCCAGCAGACTGTGCTGACCAGAAGCCTTATTAGAACACTAAACTTCATCCTGAAAGAGGGGTTAAACAGTATTGGACAAGGATGTGAGTATGGGGGAATCCTTCACTTCAGAGTTGTCCCTAGGCTCCTCCTCAATCTAGATAATTTTACCCAGTTTCCTCTGGAATAAGGAGACGTCAGTCAGGTATTGTAGGTTTGAATGGAATCTGCCTGAAACATTTTCCAAATAATTTAAACAAACTAATCTGTAAAAAGATAAAAATGTGTCTTGCAAACTGTCACAGCTCAGGGCAACTGAACCTGTATTCTCTCTCCATGTTTCAGCAACAGCATGCACTTTATGCTCACCACTCCTCAGCTGTCACTTCTCTAGGGTGAAAACCTATGTCTCTCTCCCTCCTGACTGGGATTTTACCAGGCTGTACACAGTTCCCTGCCTATACTGCATTATTCCCAGCCAACCAGACTGCCTCAGCAGGCCAGCATCTGCACTTTGCTTTCTCCTCAGAAGCTATGAACAGTGTGTTTTCCACCAGTTATAAGTTACCACACAGTTCTTTCTAGGCAGCACATTTATTCTAGGCACCACAGAAAAAAAACATAAAAATTAATAAAAGTTCCTGTATAGATGCTAAAAGCTCACCAAAGGTCACCCCTCCATCTTATGGGGCCTCCAAAGGACAAAGTCATTCTTCTATCCCTTCCCTGGAAAGATTGGAGGCCCCCTTTAGACAGAAGATTGCTGGACCAGAAAGAAGTCCCTGAGTCAATTTAAACTCATATACAAAAGTCCTTTCTTTATTGGTCTCCGGAGAAACCAGTTTGAACCAGTGTATGTGAGCCTCCAAGTGGACCCTCTCTGGAGGCGTTACGACTTACTCAATTTGCCACTGTTCTTACTTCCTGGAAAGCTGTGGTCACCCTCCCCTATGGAATCACATACAATCCCTGGCCCATAATGATACATAAAATTAATACAGTAAGATCTCCCAAAGATATTGCAGGAAATTGTCACACAAACCATTAGTAAATAGAAAAAGGAGAAAGTTACTGAGAATTCACTACAAATAGTTCACTCAGCTTCAGTAATGACCTTTGATATTTATCAACTTGGGTTGGCTTTGATACAGTAAGCTATAAGTAAAAGGCTCTGAATTCCCCTACCTAAGCATTTAGACATACGATCCGTTTTTCTAAAATGTTTTAACTCAGAATTTTCTCGTTTATGGCAGTTTAGGCCAGAACCTTTGCATTAATTTAATATAGTTTATATGTGTGAATAGCGATGCTTATTATACAATTAAGTGAATGAATGAGTGGTGACAATGGGGACAGTGGCTGGGCCATTTGCATTCGATATATGTTCCTGTCCTAATATTTATTCTTAAGCATTTTTTCAGAAGCAATATCATATATAGGTCCTTTAATAAAATGTATCCCTCTTCCTAGAATTTATCACCAAATGGGAAAGTAATAGCTTTTTTCAATACAGCTGATAGAATGCAACCTGACTTTATCTGGAGCTTGGCATAAAGGTATAAATCACTAGACCCCTACTACTCTCATCAAGAGCCTATCTTTCAAAAATATCAGAAATCCAGGGGTTTCAGTGCAGAGAAGCTCTATTTACCAGTTCTCCATCAGTGCTGCAGACACCTCTCCCCAAGGATCCATCAGATTCTGAACAAAAAGCTAGGCAGGTCAATAACACCAAAATCAGCAGCTTCCAAAGTTCCTGACAAAAATATTCATTATCATAGCAGCTTTGGCAGGTTGTTTCAGAATATCCAGTTTATGCTTTGATGATGGATTCTAAATAGTTAATTTAGTTTATCAGCAGTCATTGCATACAACCAAAGCCTTAATGAATGCCTTCTTTCATTTATGTAATGAACTTCAATTTGTAAATTGTCAAGGAGCAAACTATATATTTAACAGATATATTACTTAGCTGTAATGTACAAGCCTCTTTGTATAGTTTTATGTTTGGAAATGTACATATATGTATATAGGTATGCATTTATAATAAAGGCACACACATCTGTGTATATTATGTGTGTGAGAGAGACAGAGAGATTCTCCATATATCTGTGTGTCCAAGATACTAAAAATGGAAGCCTGAAATTAGACTCCAAAATTCCTATTTAGAATCATAGAATTTAGGACTGGAAGGTGTAGTTGGAAGAGGGCCTGAAACATAAGCCCTTGTATCAGAGACCTGGGCTAAAGTAATGGTCAAAACTTGCTAATATAAACCAAAGTTAAGTTGTGAGCAAGAAGCAAGCCCTGCTCACAGAATCTGGTAAGAACAGGGCTGATATTGCAGAAACACACATTCCTAAGTAGTGCTCGGCGTAAAGATATATAAGCAAACACATTCCAGAAAGGTGGTACCAGAACACCTCAATACCAAACACATTCCTGAAAGACAACAAGAACACACTGACCCATCCTAAAGATACGGTCAGGATGATAGCATGATGGATAGAAATATTCTGATCAAACCAACATATACAAGGTAATGGGTGGCACCAAAATACATCAGAGGGTGGCACCCAAATACGTCAGAGGGGCAATACATAACTTATTTGTATCGGTGTATAAAGATGGATCTCAGAGGGAGTGTCTTTGGCTGGCCTAAGGAATAATGGAAAATCCCGCCATTAACTGAGCTAGTCCAATGCAATGGGCATACATGTGTTAGTGTACCTGTAAAACTTGAGCCAGGACATTAGGACCATGCTTCACTGACAATAAACCTGACCAAGTGCCTTCGCTATGAACCAAGTCTGTGGATTTATTGGGCAATTTGATGGAGCCTGTTGTACAGGCTATCTGGACAGAGTCAGTACACCACGCAGAAAGAACACACACATGCAGCCAAACATCTGACCACAGAAGGGACCTCAATATGACATCCAGTCCAGTCTCCTGCCTCAAGGCAGGACTAAATATTGTCTAGGCCAGTGGTTCCCAAACTATGAGTTGTGACATGAGCAATGAGAGGTGGGTTGCTGTGATCCCTAATTTGTGGAGGACACCATTTTGCTCCTCACAGGATGACCTCACATATGCGGTGCATGCAAGGTCACAATGCATGGAGGACACTGTGACGGGTTACCCGCATTCTGGGGTGCCACCTGATCTACCACTGAGCCTGCCTGTTCCACCAGCCTGGGCTCCCTTACACTTTCCTGCTGAGCCAGGCCCTCAAGCGTCCTCCAGCACAAACACAGGCAGGGACCCCGCTGCAGAAAGACACAGAGACTGAAATCAGGGAAGAATCATCTAGGGAATTGCCTAGCACCCAAATGTACACCTTCTCTGGAATGTAAACCCAAAATTGTATTGTCTTGCACGGCACAGAAATCTGTACAGCATAAGCTCATGAAATTTGCTCCCTCCCTCAATGTGGAAGAAGATATGCACAGATTTTTGCCCGCCCCCCAGTTATGAATTCCACAAACTGGGTTTAGAGAAAACAAAAACAAGTTTATTAGCTACAGAAGATAGATGTTAAGTGATTATAAGGGATAGCAAACAGATAAAAGCACTGAACAAATTTATTACTGAACAAATAAAACAAACACACAAACTAAGCTTAATACATTAAAGAGACTGGTTACAAGCAGGAATTTCTCACCCTAAATGTTGTTTTAGGCATTTCTTTCTCAGGCTAGACACCTTGTCCAGCCTGAGCTCAATCCTTTTCTTCCCCACCCCCCTCACTTTCACTTTGTTTCTTACATGTTTCCAGCCTTCATCCTGGGTGGGGATTCAGTGAAAAATGACCCCTGATTAACTCACTTCCCTGCCTTAAATAGGATTTACATATGGTGGGAATCTTTTGTTTCCCAGCTAGATTCCCACCCCCATTAGTGGAAAAATACTAGTAGTCCAGGTTGGAGTCCAGTACCAGGTGACATGATCACATGACCCTGCGGCATCAAAACAGCCAGGAGTTAAAGGTTGTTTGCAGCATCCCAGGAAGCTTCTCAGGAAGGTAGGAGATTAGCAACTTCAAAGTCCTATTATTCTCCCTCATGGCCCATTCAGGCTGATTGCATTCTGTCTGGTGGGCATTCCCCAGGTGTAAAGCCACTTGTGATTGTTTCATAGTCAATATTCCTAACTTCAGATACAGAAATGATACATGCACACAAATAGGATAATCATATTCAGTAAATCATAACCTTTCCGGTGATATCTCACATGACCCATCTTGCATAAAACACATTTTAGTTATGCCATATTCACAGGCACCATTTTGTTCTACAAAATGGTATCCTCCGTATATGTACGAAATCACTCTATGCAGAGGATGTCAGTTTGCTCTACAAAATGGCATCATCCATGCTGTCTGGTGTCCTGGGAAGAAATAACTAATTAAAATAGGGATTTGCGGCAAAAATTTTGGGAACCCCGATGTAGACCATTCCTGACAGGTGTTTGTGTAACGTGTTCGTTAAAAGCTCCAATAGTGGAGATTCCACAACCTCTCCAACTAATTTGTTGCAGTACTTAACTACCATCACAGTTAGGACGTTTTTTCTAATGTCTAACCTAAATCTCCCTTGTTGCAATTTAATCCCATTACTTCATGTCCTGTCATCAGCAGTAAAGGAGAACAATTTATCACCCTCCTCTTTATAACAACCTTTTATGTACCTGAAGACTGTTATCATGTCCCTCCTTAGCCTTCTCTTCTCCAGACTCAACAAACCCAATTTTTTCAATCTTTCCTTGTAGGTCATGTTTTCTAGATCTTCAATAATTTTAGTTGCTCTCCTCTGAACTTTCTCAAATTTGTCCCACCTGTCAGGGGACTGGACTAGATTATCAATGCATAATGATAGGCATTGAGTGCAGCAATACTAAATCAAGGAAGGGTGGAGAGAAAGCTTTAATTGTGAATTTCTTAGCTCATCATTTTTCCCAGACTCCTAATTTTATTTTTGTGTGTAGTTTCTACCTGTGTCATTAAAAAAAAAACAGAATCCTCAGATTATTGATAACAGCATCTGATAATAATTCTTGTATAGTATTATTAAAAAGAAAACTAGGGGAAATGTGATCTACAGTGTATCAATACTCTATATCAAGCCAGCTCCTTCAGAGCAGTTACAGTCTGTCATCTCAAAGTAATCTACAATCAGTATCCTACATCATGCACAGACATGAAGCCTGCGTACTAAAAACCTTATTTTAAGCATTCCCTGTGTATTCAGAGTAGCTATTTTATAGGTATCAGTATCCAGCCCATTTAACCTATTAAATAAGAATAGTCAGATTTCTATCGTATTCTCTACCAGATGGACTATTTCAAATTAAAAAACAAAACATTTTAGTCATAAAAATACATAATTAAATGCAAATTCTATAGCATCTTCCATCTCAGGATCTCAAAGCTATTTACAAACTTTAATGAACCCTCATAACTCCTCAGCAAGACAGGAAATTATTACTCCTAATTTATAGATGGGGACACTGAGTTATAGAGAGGTTAAAAGTGGCTTGCTCAAGATCATCAAGTCAGTAGCACAGCTGGATATAGAATCCAGATCTCTGGATTCCTATTCCTGTGTGCTATGATAAATTGGGGATGCTATACTATGATTAGGTATAAGAACTATGAGAACTTTACTTTCAGGAAGTGCTTTTGACAAGAGAGAATAGCATATGTACAGGAAGTAATAAAGCCTGAATGTTGCACTGTCTTACCTCTCTCTCTCTTTTCATCCTTGAATACGAAACATGGTGTCAGCAGCGAGTTGGCTCCTGCAAGTCTGTAAAGTCAAGGACTAAGAATATTGAAAAAACTAAAAACAAAACAAAAAAAACCCAAAAGAAAAGAATATTCATGGCAGCTTACCAGATTCCTGAACAGATGGACCCAAAAGTGGATGTGTTTAGCAACTGGACAATCTTTAGATCACAATGGGAAAACCAGAAAATTGCAATGGCACTGGAAAAAAAGGAAAACAAAAGAAGAGCAGTCACACTATTAATGGAAATGGGCAAAGGCTGCTACATGCTGCAACAGCATTGTGATATGTCAGTAGCGGTACAGGAGGATCCATTTAAAATGCTAAAACCATTTTCAATTCACAAAAAATGTCAGATATGAAAGGTATCTTTTCAACAAGTGTAATCAAGAATGAATCTGGAGAACCAATAGATCACTATATTGCCAAACTGTGCAAAATGGCTGACTCATTTGATTATCAAATCTCAAAAGATTAACTAATTCATGATAAATTCATAATAGGGACAAAAGATGCAGGCGTTTAAACAGAATGCTCAGAGAGCCCACCTAACTCTGCCAATAGCTATAGACACAAACAAAGCTAGTGAAAAAGTTCACATGCAAATGCAAGCAGAAGTGGAGCAGTCACAGAGATAATTCACCAAGTAGCACAGGAAATGTTAGAAAATACAAAAAAAAAATACACCAAAATTTCTGCAAAGGCAAATGCACAAATTCAAAGCAGAGCAGATAAACAAGGTGCAAAGGAAGACCTGTGGCTACTGTGGAGAAAAACATATTAAGGGAAAATGCCTGGCATATGGGGTAATATGCAGTATTAGTGTCAGGAGGAATCATTATGCCAAAGCTTGCAGACAAGAAAAGCAAAGAAAGAACATGCTCTATATCGAAGAGACAAGCAGTCACTTACAGGATGAGATTTTACACATATATGACATTAATGCCGTGCAGCACTGCAAAAATAAATGATTTGTATCAGCACCAGATTCAAAGACAAGGCAGCAGCAGACAAACAAACTGAATGCCAAATATACACAGTGGGGCATCAGTGAATGTGCAAAATTACAAAGATTTCCTCAGTATTATGCAGGAGAAGAAAGTAAAATTGCAGCCAAGCAAAGCCAAATAAAAATTAAATGATGGCACAACGACAACACCACTAGGACAATGTAAATTACAAGCAGAATACCAAGGAAAAGTAAACAGGCTGAAATTTCAGGTAGCACAGAAAAAAACAGATTCCACTGCTTTGAGTCAAAACAAGTGAATGCACAGACCAAGTGACACTAAACCTGGGACAAATGATAGACATACGAATGAAACAGAAAAACAACCACCATATCTAGAGCAAACAATACACTATGGCATCCCCACAGCAAAGCTGCTAAAAGAGTACCGTGATGTTTCTGAAAGTCAGGGACTTCTTCTAGGTATGTTACACCTGGAAACAGATAAAATGATTCAGCCAAGATGGCATCTGCCTTGCAGAGTGCCCAGTGCATTAAGATACAAAAAATAATGGGAGCACTAACACAAATGGAGAAAAGAAGGCACTGGCGCTAAAGTAAAAAGAACCCACAAGTTGGATAAGCAGCATGGTGGCCACTGAGAACCCATGCAAACTGCATTTGCTTACACCCAACCAACATAAAAAGAATTCACTGCCAAATGCCTGCAACTGAAGAAATATGACTTGATTTGGCAAAAGCAAAAATACGCTAAGTACATAGATAGCAAGCTCTTTGGGGCACTAGAAAGCGCCAGGGAAGGAAATCTAAAATAAGATGAAATTGCGTTTGACTGTGGTAGAATACATGGAACCCTTGCTGAGCTTCGAAGGACTACAACTTGACCGTGAGAAGGTAAAAGCAATACAGCAAGTACCCACACCTAACATATTACAATATGATTGAAGAGACAGTCATACAATGTGATGCCAGAGGGACAGGGCTTGGGGATCATTCCTTCAAGAGGGACAGCTGGTAGTTTTTACCAGTGGGTGATTTCAGTTATCCTTTTATTGTCTGGGTAAATGTCACCTCAGGGCATGAAACAGAGATAAAATTTCTAGACACCATAAACAGCTGCCTCTTGGAGCAGGTAGTCCTGGAATCCATAAGGAGAGAACAATTCTTGATTTAGTCCCAAGTCGGCTGAACCTCTGAGTAGAAGTGACCATAATGTAATTAAATTTAACATCGGGGGGGGAGGGGATAATTTCAAAAAATTATCACAATAACACTTAACATTAAAAGGGGGAACTACACAAAAATTAGGATACTTTTTAGACAGTAATTAAAAGGAGCTGTAACAAAAGTTCAATGCTTACAAGCAGCTTGGGGTTTATTTAAAAACACCATAATAGAAGTTCAGACTAAAGGTAGACCTCAAACCCTAGTGAGGATAATAGGAAGGTACACACACTCTGGCAGTTAAATATAAAATTATAATATGACAGGCCAAAAAAGAATTTGAGTTGGAAATCTTTAAGTGGGTGCTATCAAGGGACCACAGAGGGGGAATACAGGGATAGTTACCTTGAAACTGTGACACACTTGTACCATTGTGCCTATAGCCCCAGCATTACTCCAACCAGCTGTAGTGGAAGGAGTAACAGACAAAAAGAAAGAGAGACATGCAAAGGCCAAGGCCTGCTATGATCCACAGTTAAAGATCTCCCAGAACTACAACTGGGAGATGCTGTCAGCATAAACTATTTCCTCAGGACAAATCATGGAGTTGGAAGCAAGCTGCATGCACTGATCAGATAAATCCTTGTTCAGATAACATAGTATGGATGGGCACAAATACATATGTCCACTACAAACATAAGACAAAAACTCAGATGAAGAGAAAAGTGAAATACACATTCCACTGAGATTTGATCAGTAGGACATGGAAGGCACTCAGTCTGACAAGCTACTGATTGATATCAGAACAGACTCTCAAAACAACACACCACTAGAAGAACCAAGTGCAAGGCAGACGCCTGTTGTTACAAGAAAGACTCTCACTCACTCTGACATCAGACTGCCTGCAAGGTATATATACAAGATTTTTTACAATACGAAGGCATGAAAGAAAGAACAACCATCCCAAACACAAAAGAAAATACCTTAGTTGGCAAGCAAGTTAGAAGTTAACTAAAAAAAAAAGTGAGTGTCAAGTTCTATATCTATATGATTATATACCCTTTATGGGGATGTAATAGAATGTTAAACTGGTCATGATATTCATGTTTAATTTTGCTTTCTCAAATAAACCTCACAAAAGTGATGTTATGATAAAGAGGTCCTCAATGGTGAGGGGAACTATAGCATAATGATGTATAGGAATTTAATTAACTCTGCTTTCAGGAAATGCTCAATGAAAGAGAATACAACATGTGGAGAAAGGAATAAAGCCGGATTATTGCAAGCTCTCATCTTTTCCTGACTGAATGATGAACACTGTGCTAAACCCTTAGAGCAATGCAGGGAGCCATGGGGGAAGGTGTCACCAAAAGACTCTATGAGGTGGGGTCAGGGATTGCAACCCACCCTCCCTTACCAAAGCCAGATAAATTTAGCCTCCTGGCTAAATGTGGGGACGGGGAGATTGAAACTTTTTTTCAGGGCAACTGCCTGTATTTCCCCTCAGGGGTCCACTAAGGGCACCCGCTGTCAAGCTTCCAGCTCCCCAGCTGTTTTCTTTTTGGGTGGAGACCTGCATTTCACTCCCTTCTGACTGGGGTACTTCCAGACTGCACAGTTCCCTGCCTTAGCTGTGTTATTCCCACCGCAGACAGGCTGCCCAAGAACAACTGCTTCCTTTCTCTTTAGAGATTTGACAGAGTGATTGTCAACAGTATAAGAACAGAGTTCTTTCTATGCAACCTGTTTTTTTCTTAAGGTAAAAAGCATTACTGAGAAACCATATTGAAACAATAAAAGTACCTACACTGATAAGTTTACCAGAAATCACCCAAACCCTAACATGGATTCTGGTAGGAGCAGTCCTTCAAAACCCTACCCATGTGGATTCCTTGTGGTTACTAAGTGCATGACAGCTTCAGCTCAGAACATGCATCCAGTCTGATGTGGCCTCAGTAAACCCAATCCTTCCAACCCTTCCCTATGCATTGGGGCCCTCCGTGGACCAGGGCCCTTTGCTGGATCAGAACAAAAGCCCTGAGCCCATTTAAAACGAGGCCATTTATCCAAAAATCCTGTCTTTGTCTGCTAAACTAGTATATAGGTGTCACACTATCTGGAGTGGCTCATAACCCGCAGTGCCAACCTCAGGACAGACTGTCAAGAAGCAGTTCAGGGATCCCAAATTGGTTGTAAGTTCTGTAATTAAATTTCACCAACCCAGTAACAAATATGAACTGCTGACGAACTCTGATAGTCTTACTGTGGAGTCACAGACAATCCCATTGGTCTTCCAGTCTATCTTGTCATTCAGTCAAACTGGACTTAGTGCTGGTCAGTTGATGTACACCAAAGATCAGAAAATATTCGGGTTGCTCCCAATCCCAAAAGACCAGTCACTTATTACAGATCAATTTGTACCTTAGATCTCCCACCAAAGACAATGCTTGTAGCCAATCCTGTAATAAACTAACTAAAGATTTATTAACTAGGAAAAAAGAAATGAGAGAGTTATTACGAAATGAAAGCAGGCAAACATATATACACAAATGAGTTACAATCTACGGTTTTAAAAGGTGTGAGTTGTAGTAATCTGTCAACTCTCTGAATGTCTTTTAGGGCTAACCCAGGTTAACTCTAGGGATGTCTGCTTCTGTTTCATAGCTCCAGCCCTGTGAGAGTCCAAACAGCAAAAAAGAGATGAAAAATTTTCTTGTCCGCTATTTTTATTGCCGCATTCTAGAATTCAAGCTATTGGGATGAACCCCTTTTCCAACAAAGTCTTTGTATTGTGATGTCCCACAATGGCCCATATAGTTTTGATAGCCTTCTAGATGGTTTCAGAGCAAGCATTTTTTTTACAGTTATAAAACAAAAACTTAAATATTACCTTATAACATGTGATAAAGATAAAGATTCTACTGAATCTATTCATCCTATTTGTATACATGTATCATTTTTGTATTCAAAGTTATGAATATTGGCTGTGTACTGGTTTGATTTTAAGCAACCTTAGTAAGTCATTTGGGCAGCTTCTTTAGAAAGGAATTTGCAAGTTAAGTGTCCAATCAAGAAACACTTAATAGACAATGGATCTTGGAAGGCTCCAGTCCACATAACAAGTCTACTTGAGGACGTTCAAGGTAGCATGTGAACCATGGCTGCTACCTGTAAGTTCTGAGTCATGCATAGACATGTGACTTGCCCATGTGACTCCAAAACTCCATTCTGTAGCTGGATTCTACACAGGGGGAGAGAGGGATGTCCACCCACAAGAGAAAGTCTATTTAAACCCCTGGGAGACCACTCCATTTTGTCTTCAGCTGGATCAAGAGATAGCCTCTCCACCAGAAAGGATACCTGAAATAAACTGGAACAAAGGACAGTAACCACGGGGGGCGAGAGGGAGGGTGAGTGATTGCGGGACCCAGACTAGAAGGAGACTAGTCTGTAAAAGAAAACTTACTGGAACACCTCTGAGGGTGAGGTTTTATCCGTATTCAGTTTTCTTACTGTATTAGGCATAGACTTGCGTGTTCTATTGTATTTTGCTTGGTAATTCACTTTGTTCTGTCTGTTACTACTTGGAACCACTTAAATCCTACTTTCTGTATTTAATAAAAATCACTTTTTACTTATTATTTAACCCAGAGTATGTATTAATACCTAGGGGGCAAACAGCAGTGCATATCCCTCTATCAGCGTTATAGAGGGCAAATAATTTATGAGTTTACCCTGTATAAGCTTTATACAGCGTAAAACAGATTTATTTGGGGTTTGGACTCCATTGGGAGCTGGGCATCTGAGTGTTAGAGACAGGAACACTTCTTAAGCCACTTTCAGTTAATCCTCCAGTTTGTGAGACGTGGTTCAGACCTGGGTCTGTGTTTGTAGCCAGCAAGCATGTCTGGCACAACCAGGCAGGTTTCTGGAATCCCAAGCTGGCAGGGAAGGCAGGGGCAGAAGTAGTCTTGGCACATCAGTTGGCAGCCCCAAGGATGTTTCTGTGATCCAACCTGTCACAAATACATGCATTTCATAAAATCTAAACACTAACATATTATTATAAGTTCAATACCCATCTTAACCATACTAACACACAGGTGAAACAGACTGGTGTCCAGCAATGAATTTGTCAATGCTCAGCTAAAGCTTAAAGCCTTGGTAAGAGCTGGCACCTGGTCTGCCAATGTCATAATACACACCCCTCCAGAGGGGTGGCTTCAAAGGGCTGATAACAGAGGAAGATTAATAGCATCCCCCTCCTAGAGAAGGTACATACAATGTCACAACACATATACAGTTGCCAGGCCTCCAAAGGTTTTAACTCTAATTCACTAAGGATTAACTTAATTCAATACAGTTTATCGTAAATCCATAAGGTTTATCCAGAATATTGTCAGCCACACTATTGCAACACAAGGTCATGAAATAGAAAAGGTTGAGAACCACTTCACATGCACACATATTCTATTCTAGTTAGTTTCATATACCACTATCTTCATATACCACTGCCTTATAGTGTTATCAGAATATCATCGAGGGTTAAATGTAGTGAGTACCATTCCCACAAAGAGGAAAGGCTGCATGTGTGTGTGAAGGATGGAGGAGGGGTTGGTTTTGTGAGTTACTCTTAATATTAAGGTTCCATTTATAAATAAGAAAGGGCTAATAAAATGGTCAACCATTTGTTATAGAGTCTAACTGGTGAATAAGTTGCTTATAACCATCTGCAACATCTTCTACTTATATGCTTATAAGTTATAACCATCTATTAAGTATTTATTAACCCTTTTAAGACATAAGTAATATTAGTTATAGAAAGTTATAAGCATGTCAGTAGAAGTTGTTATAAATTATAATCAAACTACTGACCTGATACATTCTATAGTAAATGATTAACCATTTTAAAGGATCAGTTAATCATTTATTAACACTTTATAAACTATTTACAAATGAACCCTTAATATAAAGGGTGACAGGGATTTCTGAAGTGTTAGGAGGTACACACTTAAATATATTTTTGCATTACAGAAAGATGACATTAGCCAGGTTAAACTACAGCCAGAACATTAGGGTGATATATTTGTAATGGCATCCCCTTCCCCCAAACAAAAATAGTCAGAAATACTCCCATCCACAGAGACTGAATTTTTCGTGGTCTTTTATGTTACATACAATTTGGTATGCCGTGAAGCTCATTTAAGCGATGGCTTTGGCTAATTTGTGTTCATGTTTAGCTTTTGTTAGATCTGTGGAAAATATTCCATTAAAATATATAAATCAATGAAAAAAAGTGTCGAGGATGAGACTATTTATGCCAAGCTTCATTCCTGAATGAAAATAACCTTAAATTAGAATCTTCAGTTAATTACATCATCAAAGCAGAGGGAAAATAAATTTTATCATCAAAACATTGAAAACAATAGCAGTATTAGTGAGAACCATTAAAATATCCTATTCTGCTGAAGATTCCAGTTCTTATATACACACATTCTCCAGATGGACTCAGCTTAGATGAGGCATGCTCTGTGCTTTGGCTGTTTACTTAAGCAGCAACAGAGTTCTAAGAAATAGTTGCTATGCCAACCTGCCACAGGACTATATATACAGGCTTCTTTTCAGGGCTTTGTTACCTCTTTTTCAAAAGTTTAAATATCTTATTGCAATACCACTTGTGTTAAAGCAAAACCATATAGCCTGTGGAGAGTTTTGCAGTCCTACTTATTTATTTCTTTTGGGGGCTGGGGGAAATGCATATGAAATAACACACTGAGATTTCAAACAAGAAGCAGACCAGCCTTTTGACGTCACATTTCTACAATCACTGAACAGACTGTTCTATTTGCAAGCCTCTAAAGATTTGGTATTTAGATGATACAGGGCACTACTTTTTATAATCTATTATTAACTGTTATGTGTGTGTACTACTGCGGGAGTTCTCTGAAGAGATAGTGCAGCATGTTTTGGAGGTGCAATGGTGAAGTGCCTTTTTTTTTTTTACTTAGTCTTTACAAAACAAATTTTGTTATTCACTACAGCCAGCTAGCCTTTTTCTGTAATATAGGAACAGTGAAAACAATCTCTGGTCTTTTACTAGTGAAGCCTTTAAGATAAATACGAATTTTTGAAAGAAAGAAAGAAAGAAAGAAAGAAAGAAAGAAAGAAAGAAAGAAAGAAAGAAAGACCTCTAATTACTTTTTTCTATTTATGTTACTTTAATGGCTTTTGTTCAAATGCATCTGAATTTTCAGTCTGTTTATTTTATAATTATTGGATGACTGCATGCTGCATTGCCATTTCAATTAGATTTTGATGGCTGATAAACCGTTGTTGACAGGGAGTGCGCAAATGAATGTAGGGAAACCAGATTAGTAATGTTTGTATTGTTACATTTAAATAAAATGAAATATCCCAGCAGTGATTTGATCAAATCTGAACATTTGAAGGGAAAAATAAAAAATAAAAAGAAGCAAATGCGCAGAGGAGCGGGGTAATTATCTCCTACAGATATGAGGTTTTCTAGAGAGAAGCTGTTTCCTGTGCGACATCATTTTAATTCCTCAAGTGTTTAGCCACTTCTTCCAAGAGATTATAAAACATGAAAACAATCATATAATCTCAGTGTAGTAGTCGTGTGCTCATCCCTCTCTGTCAGGCTCGGAGGGAAGCCACTCTGCCTCACTACAGTACATAGTAAACAGTCAATTAGCAGGCTAAGGCTCTGGCCCTCTGGTCAGAGCAGAACAACACACAGTTTATTGCCCAGCCTCCTGGCTGAGCCAGGCAGTGATCTACCATCTCTAGTTCTGGCCCTCTGGGTGGGGAAGAGCAAGAAGCAGTCTTTAACCCAGCCTCCTGGCTTGGGCAGACAGCAAACACACAAAGCACAGGCCTTCTGGCCGAAGGTGAGAAGGCTGCCACAACAGGGGTGAGCCAGTAAGAGGTGGACTAGGGGGACCCCAGGCCCACCCTACTCCACCAGGTCCCAGCCCTGGGCCCTAACAGTGGCAGGGGATCCCACCACTGGGTCAGTAGTATGGTTGCCAACTTCCCAATTGCACAAAACCAATCACCCTTGCCCCACCCTCCGCCCCGCCTCTTCCCCGAATCCCTGCCTCTTCTCTGAGGACCCGCCTCCCTCACTCCAGCCCCCTCCCTCCGTCACTTGCTCTCCCTCACTCCCACTCACTTTCACTGGACTGGGGCAGGGAGGCTGGGGTGCGGGAGGGGGTGAGTGCTCCAGCTGGGGTTGCAGGCTCCAGAGTCAGGCCAGAAATGAGAGGTTCAGGGTGTGGGAGCAGGCTCAGGGCTGGGGCACAGGATTGAGGTGTGGGAGGGGTGCAGGCTCCAGCTGGGGGTGTGGGCTCTGCGGTGGGGCTGGGGACAAAGGGTTTGAGGCTCAGGGCTGGGACAGTGGGTTTGAGTATGGAAGGAGGTGTGGGCTCCGGGAGGGAGTTTGGGTTCAGGAGCAGGTTCCAGGCTGGGGTAGGGGGGTTGAGTGCGGGTGGGGGTGCGGGGCCTGGGAGGGAGTTAGGGGGTGAAAGGGGGTTTCAACCTGGGGCAGAGGGTTCGGAGTGCAGGCTCTGGTCGGGCAGTGCCTACCTCAGGAGGTTCCTGGTTGGTGGCACAGCGGGGCTAAGGCAGGCTCCCTGCCTGCCCTGGCTCTGCGCTGTACCTGGAAGCGGCTGGCACGTCTGGCCCCTAATCAGAGGTGCAGGCAGTTGGCTCTGCAAGGTGTGTGCTGTCCGCAGGCGCCGCCCCCGCAGGCACCGTCCCACATCTCCCATTGGCTGCGGTTCCCAGGCAATGGGAGTTGTGGAGCTGATGCTGGGGGTGGGGGCAGCATGTGGAACTTCCCTGATCACCCCCTGCACCTAAGGGCTGGACATGCTGACTGTTTCTGGGGAGCTGCGCAGAACCTGGCAGGCAGGGAGCCTGCCTTAGTCCCACTGCGCTGCCGATGGGTGTTTTAATGGTCTGGTCAGCAGCACTGACAGGAGCTGCCAGGGTCCCTTTTTGACCAGGCGTTCTGGTCAAAAACCAGATGCCTGGCAACCGTAGTCAGTAGGGGTCCTCCTGAAACATGCTGACTCGTACTGTGACAGCACAACCTGACTAATGCCCGCTCCCCAGGGTACTTCCGACTACAGTCCATTGGTGTGGTTCTGTAATCTGTGGGTCCTCAGTCTCCTCAGGGTAAGTGGCGGATGTCAGTCCGAGCTACTCTTCCCCACTCTTGGTCTTCTCCGGGGCAGGGCACCACACGGCTCAGGGTTTGGTCCGGAATCCTGCAGCAAACTAGTGATGTCTGCCTCCTTTGCTGTCTCTGATGCAACTGAGCTGAAGGGCCCGCCTCTTATACTTCCTGTCCTTGCCCTCTGCTTCTGGTGCAGGGCCAGCTTGGCTCCACCCACCAGCAAGAGTGCAGTGGTCCCTCCTTGTCAGGCTCTGAGGGAGGCCATTCTGCCTCACTACACTCTTCTAACAAGAATTTTGCAACCAGATTGCTTGAATGTGAAAGAAACAGGAAAATAGGAAAGATCTAAATGCAAATAAGGTGAGCTCAACCTATTTGAATTGATAAGACAAGGAAAGTTGTTATAAATCCAAGGGTTAAGACTTTATGTCTACTGTAAAGATCAATACCAAGGGGGAAATAACATCTCCAGTTAAGAAAGGTATTATACATGGCAGGTGAGACCCTGTGCCAAACAACTGTTCTTTTGACAAAAAAACAGAACACTGCTGAGGTGAAGCTCTTACAGGTTTGTTGTCCATCTCAAAACCAAATGAATGACATTTTTAATGTACTTCCAAATGTCTAAAGAGAAGAAACATTAACTCCCAGCCAAGAAAGAAAACATGTTATATGCTTTGAGCTAAATCCATAGGGCTGAATTACCAATTTCAGGGTTTGATTCATTTCAATTGACTTCAGTGGGCACTGAATCAAGCCTTCATTGGAGGGATTGCCTTCTTCAAGAAGTACTGAACTGAGGCCCTTTTGTAGTGCTCTAATTAATTTCAAAGTTATAAAATCAACATATATCGATTAGTGAAGAAACCTTATAGATCCCGCTGCAGTTCTGAAGATCTTTACTTTGCTTAGAAATAGCTTGTTTTGCTCATATTTCTTTACATACCTTCACTCTCTTCCATCTCCTTACATATAGTGGTTTCTTTGCTCACAGAAAAGTAATTTGATTTGCTTACAGTCTTAAGGGCTAGGGCTAAAAAAACATTGTTCTGTATCTTGTGTAATCACTCTTTCCTCCATTCTTGAGGCTGGAATTGCACCTTGCAATCAGCACTAAGTAAGGGGCCGCACAGAAACCTAACAATATCTCAGTCATAATTCAGTCCCTGTTTCCCCCATGCTCCAGGAGGGAAATAAACTGTACCAGCCCTTTTCCAGGTGGCTAGCTTTGGTAAGTTCAGCATCATCAGTAGTACCTGAGCCTTGGTTGCGGATCCCTGGGTGCAAGGTGTAGCAGTGAGTGGGAAGTCCTGCTGCACTGCTGTTCTGCTGCCATGGAGCCAAGACAATGGCAGCAGGGTCCATGAAGCAATGAAGAGACACAGGACATACTTGTGGATGACTCTGGCCCCAAAAGAACCCTACAGTTTGTGTGGCTCTTGAGATATCTGTGGGCATTAGAGAGGCCAAAGTACCTCCCATTCAGGGGAACAGGACAATGCCTACCCAAAAGGAACAATATAAAGGAAACTCCATGAGGGGAGTCTGGTTTCTCATGGAGTCCTTGGACCCTGATATAGGATTTTCACATCTGGTCCAATGTTACCAGAATATTTGCATGCATGCTTAAATGCTGAGTGATTAATCCACTGAAATCAGGACCAAACACCTTTAAATTAATTCATATTAACTCACTTTAAATTAGTATGTCATGTATTTTTAAAGTGTAACCCTAATGGAAATTATTGATTTTTTATATAAATATTCAGTTTCCATCCAAGAACGGATTTGAATTTTTCCATTCATTTTATGAAAAAGGGTAGTTCCCTGACTACAGTATCTCCAGTCAAATGGGTCAAATCCAAGATAGTCAAAGCTGGCTTCCTACTGTCAAAGCAAAATAAATCAATGATGGACCGGAATTACCAAAAGGGAGTAAGGTTGAGTGTTTTTGTTCTCCTTAAATTGAATATAGGTGGCTTTCCTAAATGATTTATGGTGATGGGAATCCTGTCTCTCTTTTCCCTACAAGAACAATCATATGAGGCTGAAATTGTTGGAAAGGCTGAGCTAAGGGAGAATCCGCATCCTTTATCCTATAACGCTCTGATGTTCGCTGATCTGTTGTCTCAGTGTTCTATTCATAACAAAAGTGCTGATCTGAAATCAGCTGTGTTATTTCTGTTTTAGTGCTCAGTCACCAAAGAGAGAAATATGTGAGAGATTAATGAGATCTCTCCTTTTATGTTGCTCAATTTATCTTATAAGAACTATTTTTTCATGTGCTTTTATTTCTAGATGTGCCTTATATCTCTTTGTTTTCTCCATCACACCTCTCCAATTTCTCATTTTCTTTTTCAACGCTCTCTCAGGAGCTTCTCAAAATTACCACATTATGGGTGGAAAAAGTAATTATTTACTTCATGTTTCCCAATAGGTTCTGGAGTTGCCTATCTAACTGTGCACTGGAGATGAAGAAAGAGAAAAATATTTGCCACTCATTTGCACAAAGGGAAACCTTACAATTGCCTAATTCTTACCACAAACTGAGCCCGTTGGTTACTCATGAAAATTGAGGTAGTAAATGGCACTGTATTTGCAATTCATCTCCACATTGAGGAGATTTATGGTGTGTGCAGGTAGGAAAAGGTTGACATGTGCATGCACTACAATAGAAGAAAGCAAAGACACTTCCCAAGCAACTGTCATCTATATAATTGCTAGTTCTTTCAGAAAAAAACTTGGAATTCTTCTTATTTTGGAATCTTGCCATACCCATCTAGTTCACATATTCCTCAGTTGTAGATTGCACATGAAAAAGCCCACTCTGTAATATTTTCATATTTTTTAAAAATAATGTTTTTAGGAGTGATTGATATTGCTGTACTGACGGCATCCGGAATTAACGTAGCTGAATAAGTGAATAGCCATTGATTAGACACAAAATAGAGATGTTCAGCATTTGTGTACAATAAAGAACCTACAATGGCACTGTAGGCAAAAGAAGGGGCCTTAAGCATGGTTTACTGGCCAACAAAGCTAATTTTTGCAGGAGGTAAAGCATCTGTTCAGGAGACAGAGCTTTTTGGGAAGCCAATCCAAGGCTGTGGAACAAACTCCCTCAGGGTCTAACAAACCTCACCAGCGTCCATTTTAAGTGCAAAATGCATTTCTTTGACCTTGCCTTCAAAAATAAACGTGCATAGCCCAGCAAACATGAAATAAATAAATACAATTAATTAATTTTTAAAATCCAAAATCTTCAAATAATTTTCCCCTTGGAGGAAAAAAAAGGGAGAAAGAATAATATGTGATAAACAGTAGTCACATCATTAAATGCGCTTCTGCGGAACCTGAAAAGAAGAAAATAAAAAAAATTCCAACGTGGGTAATTACATTCTCCCCAAATTCCCTGTCACAGTGTTTCAGTTAATATGATATTCTTCTCCACTTCCCATCAGATAATTGTGGTAGTGGGGTTGTTAAGCAATTGCAGTATTTGTAGTACAGATCATAACTGTTTCAGGATAACTGCACTACCCCTTCCATGTCCACTCCAGGAGTATCCAGACAGATCTCAGTTACCTTCTCTGTGGGCAGGAATCCTTGTCCCACTCTCTTCTGACCAGGGAATTTTCAGGCTGCTCAGTTTCTGCGATATCCCTAGCAAGCCAGTTAGCCTAATAGCCAGTGCATGTGCGTTGCTTTGCTAAAGAATTTTTTTTTAAAGTTGAGTATACTAGGAAATATTAAATACTTATCACTCACAGTGAGAATCTGAATCCTACATTTCATCCCACAACTGTCCTCAGCACCTCAGCCATTTTGATAAGTTGCAGTTGGTTTCCACTGGTGTAAAGTAAATGATACAATCTGTTAAACTCAGGCAAGATTGTGTTCTCTAATTCTATTAGTTTTGGTAGAGTTACTCCAGATTTACAGTGCACTAACCATGTAAAATGATAGAATATCAGGGTTGGCAGGGACCTCAGGAGGTCATCTAGTTCAACCCCCTTCTCAAAGCAGGACCAATCCCCAATTTTTGGCCTAGATACCTAAATAGCCCCCTCAAGGATTGAACTCACAATCCTGGGTTTAGCAGGCCAATGCTCAAACCACTGAGCTATCCCTCCCCACATCTTCCCCTCCTCTTTCACACCCTCAATCTTTTGTAAAGTTCTTCATTGGTGCTAGGGCAATTTTATTTCAGTAGGCAGCTGCTCCCCAAATTAAAATTCACTTTTAAAGGCAGGAGGGAACCAGCTACTGCCTTTCTCTAAAATATTAAAGATACTACTTTCTTTGGCAAGCACCATTCATTCCAACAGAAAATGCTACAACAGAGAAAAATGCCCAGGGCAACAGGAATAGTGGAAAGATGGAAACCTGTGGTTCAACTGTCCCTTTAAGTGAGTAGGATATTTTAAAAGATACCTCACACAGCAACTCTACAGCCAGCCCCAGTCAGCTCCAGCAAAACCTTGGTTTTTAGTGCATTTTTCCTGCTTTCCTTCAAAGAACTGGGAGCACTAGAAGCCTAAGAAGCCTTTGAATGTCAACATACAGGCTTTGAGGAGTTGCTTCTTATTGCTGATTAAGAGACAAGTGAAATGAAAATCCTTGTTTTATTACTATGATGTTTAAAAATATATATGAACTCAGGGGAGGAGTTTTCAGGTAAATATGTTTTCAGCATTTTACTTACGTTTCTGGCTTTTCAGAATGAAAACTGACAGCAGTATCTTTTCTGCACATAATTGCTTACACCGAGTCAAATTCTGTGTGGCCCTTGCATGAGGGTGTATAAATAGGGGAAGAACATAAATATCCTTCAACCTACCTTGCACCATCTGGGTGAAGGCCAGGCAGAATAGTAGTCCCTGTGCTCAGAGGATTGCATGGACTGTTACCTTCCTCCTCCTCTGGGAACACAAGGATCCCAAAGGGAGGAAGAAGGTGGGGCCATGGCTCTGAACACTCTTGCACTGGCTATTAGAGCTAGCCAGACATGCAGGAGGGGGAAATATGCATGCACCATCCACATGTTCAGACAGTTTGAGAAGGCATTTTGCTGAATACCTCTTAGGGTTCAGCCTGGGGTAGTGTGGGTCTCCACCACCCCTTACTAGACTGAGGCTAAATGGTGCAATCTAACTCAGAGTGAGTTAGGCGAGCACCACACTGAAATTAGCAGAAACTGCAGAGAAATCAGAGTAAATTAATGGGGGGAGTGGGAAGAAGAATATAATCTAATTCTAGGTGCCATAAAACAAGCAAATAAATTTTTATCATGTGTCTGAAGTGTAGTGCCTTTGGCATTGTATGATAATTAGTCCTAATTTACTACATTGTAAAAAAAAAAAAAAAAAAAAGCTTGACTCACATTTTAAAGCTTTAGCACATTTCAGTGTTATCTGTATTACTTTAATTTTATTCTGCTGGTTACAGACAGATAAAAATATTATAATATGTAACAGGACCCTGATCTTTCACTCCCCTCCCTCAGACAAAACTCTCATTGAAGGAGTGAGAGACTGAGCCATTGGTGGAAGCATACAATTTCAGTATGCCAAAATATAATGGCAAACAAACAGAAGATTACCAGTGATCACAACGCATCCAACTGTGCCATCCGTTATACCCATCCAACTCAATGGGATATGAAAGTATGGGGATTTGTCTGTACAACGGAAGACTTGAAGTCCCAAGTTGGTAGACAATTCAGTTAAATCTGAAAATATGGTGGATGGGATTTTTCAAAAGCACTTAGCATTGGCCTAACTCTTTTTCCATTAAAGCAGATGGAACTGCCATTGATTTCAGTGGGTGCAGAATGAGGCCAATGCTGAGCGCTTTTGAAAAATCCCTCTGTGATGGGATCCCTGGGGTACAACCTGGAATTGTGGGACTGCTGTGGCACCTTAACTCTCCAGCCTGGGCTGTCTCTCACAGTGCTTTGCTAGTGACAAGCAGCAAACCCCTCTTGGTGGACAACAATAATGCAAGGACACACCCAGATAAATTGCATGAATGCACTGCAAGCCACTCATGGCCCATACCGAGGAAGATATCAGCAAATCCCTCCAGCCCCCAGCCTTGCACCCCCTGTCTTCCACTGTTCAAAACCTTCTCTTGAACAACGCAAGCTCATTAATTAGTTCTCTGCTTCTTCAAAGGGTAGTGAACATGCAGAAGCTTTTGTAATCTGAATAGATTCCCCAAACACTTCAGACAAACTCACTGGTTAAGATAAAACATTAAAATATATGTTTATTAATTACAGAGAGATAGATTTTAAGTGATTATAAGTGGCAGACATAAAGGTCAGAGAGCATTACCTAAGAAAATAAAAAGTAAACATACATTCTAAATCCTAAAAGTTCAGACTAAGCAAGATTTTAATCAAACAGCTTTTCTTACCCAACTGGGCATTGGAGGCAGGTTACAGTTCCTAATACACAGGCTGAATTTCCTTCTCAGCCTGGGACCAATCTCCTCAGTTCCAAACCTTTGTCTTCTCAGCGTTCTTTTTGCCTTCAGAGTAGTGAGGGAGAGGAGAAAAGTGGTTTCATTATGCCACTGTCCCTCATTTTTTGCTCTCAATTCATGTCCCAGGAAAGATACTGACCCAAGCATGTCCTGGTGGGCCTTGCTGAGTCACTGAGTTGAGCAATCCTCATTATGTGGTCTATAAAATCATGAGTGGTATAGAGAAAGTAAATAAGGAAGTGTTGTTTACTCCTTCTCATAATACAAGAACAAGGGGCCACCAAATGAAATTAATAGGTGGCAGGTTTAAAACAAACACAAGAAAGTATTTTTTCACGCAACATACTGTCAACCTCTGGAACTCCTTGCCAGAGTGTGTTGTGAAGGCCAATACTATAAAGGGATTCAAAAGGGAACTAGATAGATTCATGGAAGATAGGTCCATCAATAGCTGTTAGCCAGGATTAGCAGGAATGGTGTCCCTAGCCTCTGTTTGCCAGAAGCTGGGATTGGGTGACAGGGCATGGATCACTTGATGATAACCTGTCTGTTCATTCCCTTTGGGGCACCTGCCATTGGCCACTGTCAGAGGACAGAATACTGGGCTTGATGGACCTTTGGTCTGACCCAGTATGGCCATTCTTATGTTAGTTCTTATGTAACTGCTGCTGTTAGAGTTTATAAAGTGCATGTACAAACGTTAGTGTTGGGAAAATTTGAGGGTACAAAGTTGTGCGCACACAAGTGCGTACTAGGCCGAGACCCTGCTCTAAACTATGGATTTAACATGTAACTACTGAATTCTTCTTTTATTTAACCATGTAATCCTGGCACTATTGTGTTGTTAAATATATCTCTAAAATGAAAAATATCTTTACAAAATGAACTGACATCAAATTGGTTCTTGTTTGCGGTGTGTGTCATAATGGCTCATCTCAGAACATATTTACAGTCTTACAGTTCCTGTTTCTGAAATAAATCTCTCAAGGCTTATTCTGTTTATGATGGTTTACCTAAGCTGTTTCAAAATTCAGAATCTCTCTCTTTCTCCTTGCCCTACCTTTCTCCTCTCTCTCGCTCGCTCGCTAACACTTTGTCTCTCAATTTTTCAAACAGCTCTATCTCTCTCTTCTATTCTTAGGCTAGTTTATTACTGAGTTCTTCAAACTTCTTCTGATTTTTGGAGACTTAAGAGAAATGCTGAATAGGAAATGAAATACATAATCAAGACAAAGTTTTCACCTTCTTTGTTTCTCTAAGAGATATGAAAGATTTTGATGAGGAAAAAAATCCCAACTCTTCTAGAATGGTCTTTTCTATGTTAATCCACCCACAGGGCATTTTAATATGTAAATCACGTTATTCTCTCACACACGATGATCTGATGAATTTAAATTCCTCATTTCTTAAAGTGTAATAAATAGCATTTTGCTGTATGTATTGATGTACCAGGCACTTTGTTCACACATGAAGTTTTAGTTGTGCCTGGCTATATAAGGTGGTAGTATTAATCAATCATTTGAGTGCTGGTAAATATAAATAGTAAGGAGTCCATAAAAATGCACACTTACCCCTGCTAACAGCCGAAGATGTACAAAGCCATTTTCATGTCAACAAACCGGTATCCTCCAGTCTGCCTGAAGAAAATAAACTGCTTACCAAAATACATTCTTATGTCTACAGTGCCCAGTGTGCAAAGGCTTCTTGGTACCTAACAAAATACAAAGGAAGGCAGACAAAGCAATATGGGCGGAAAATAAATAAACACCAAAGCTGTAACAAAAACTACAAACTTCCCCTCCTCACACACAAGCTCGCCCACATCCCACCTCCAACCATAAATAAAAGCAAACAGCATGAATATAAAGATGAAATAAAAATAACTTAAGTGGAAAGATGCTGCAGATATACTTTGGCATATAGTCAAAGGGCAACACTGCACAGCCCTCAAGTCCTTGCCCTGTCCCCCCGTCTTTTGGAGATTATGTGTCAGATTTTTTTAAAGCTAGAAAACTAACAGATGAATGTACCCACGGGGTGAATGTAATATTGTGCTTTTGAAACTCTGGCCATATGTTATGGAAAGGGCAGTAGACCCAACCCAGCCAGTTTCAGCTGAAATGAAGGGGCAAAGGGCAAGAGAGAGCCCCTTAGATTGACTGACCTTATATTGTTTAAGGCTTCAAACACTAAAAAGAAAAGAAAAAGAAAAAAATCCCACCAGACTCAGATCATAGCATGGGATTTATTTTAAAATATATCAAGTACATTTAAAGATCTTGAATAAAGGTCTCTCCTTTGTACTTCAACCACCCCTTTCATACACCACAATTGACCTACAAAAGATCCTTTAAACAGCTTTAAAAGCCATAACATTTTTTTCTGTTTTCACTCCAGACTCTTAGCGTTTGCCCTATAAATTGATGGAATGATAACTTGCCACTTGTTCTTCTATCTCCCACTCTTCTTTTTGAGACCTAGGTGCACTGGCACATCTGCAAGAAGAACGAACTTGTACCTAGACACTTTTACAGACTGGTTTAAAGATATAAAGGATGGCTGTATATAAAATAGGAGTTTGTACCCAGTCTAAAGCAGGAGGGCAGTTACATTCTTAGGCATTTAAAGAAAAGCTGAAATCTCATTATTAAATGGGCAAAAAATTGAATCCTTAAGCAACTGAAGAAAAACAAATGATTATTAAACTTTGAACTACTCCTTCGATTGTAAGTTCTTTGGAGCAGGGACCATCTTTATGTTATGTGTTTGTACAATGTCTAGCACAACAGGACACAGATACCTAATTGGCACCCCTAGGTGCCACAATACAAATTGTAAACAATAATTACATTAATGAATAACACTACCAGTTAGAACATAAGAATGGCCATACTGACTCAGAACAATGGTCCATTTAGCCCAGTATCTTGTCTTTCAAGTAGCCAGTGCCAGATGCTTCAGAGAGAATTAACAGAACTGGGCAATTTATTGAGTGATCCATACCCCATCATCCAAGCCCAGCTTCTGGCAGTCAGACATTTAGGGACATCCAGAGCTTGGGGTTGTGTCCCTGACTATCTTGGCTAATAGCCATTGATGGACCTATCCTCCATGAACTTATCAAATTCTTTTTTAAACACAGTTATACTTTTGGCCTTCACAACATCCCCTGGTAACAAGTTCCACAGGTTGAATAGGACTGGTCCCAGTAAAGATCCCTGGGGGAAACCACTATTATTAACTCTCTCTCCATTCAGAAAAGTGAACATTTATTCCTAACCTTTGTTTCCTATCTTTTAACCAGTTACAGATCCATGAGAGGACCTTCACTCTTATCCCATGACTGCTTACTTTGCTTAAGAGCCTTTGGTGAGGGACCTTGTCAAAGGCTTTCTGAAAATCTAAGTACACTATATCCCCCTTGTCCACGTACTTGTTGACCCCCTCAAAGAATTCTAGATTGGGGAGGCATGATTTCCCTTTACAAAAGCCATGTTCACTCTTCCCCAACAAATTATGTTCATCTATGTGTCTGATAATTCTCTTCTTTACTAATCATTACCAAAGAATCATTAGCAAAGCACCTCTGCCTAATTTTTCAGACAGCTCCATCTTCTCAGTGTTTCTATATCACCAGGGTTGCCAACTGTTATGCCTCTCAGGTGACACTCATGCATTTGGCAACCCTGTCAGACATTATCGCATCTCAGCTGGCAGCTCACACATCTGGCTGAGCTGCAGGAAAGCAACAGGCATTTTACTGTATTTGCAACTTATGGCCTTTAGAGGGCACAGTGGCTCCTTCTGAGCAGGTAGCCAGGCACAGCCCCACCAATCACCCCCTGCAGAATCTCAGCCAGGAGGAACAGGTGGGAGGTGGTGGTAGCAGCACAGGTGAGGAGCCAGCTATCCCCTCCCAGTCAGCTTTACCAGGAAGCCCACCCCCCAGCCCCAGTTCCATAAGAGCTCTCCGTCTCCCCAGCAGCCACAGTCCCCTCTGCCCCTAGTAGCCTCCTAGAGTCCAGCACTCTCTACCCACAGGAGCTCTAACTACCCCAGGAGACTCAGCAACCTCTCTCCCCAACACCACTCCCCAGGAGACCAAGCACCCCACAAGCCCTCTGCCACCCAGCACCCCCTTGTGACAGGATCCCCGGGGTGCAGCCTGGGACTGTGGGATTGCTGTGCCCCCTTAACTCTCCAGCCAGGGCTGTCTCTCACAATGCTTTGCTAGTAATAAGCAGCTAACCCCTCCACTCACACAACTACATGTGGAGCCCCACACCCAGCTAGACTGCATGAATGCTCCCAGAACCACTCATGAATCAAACAGAGTAAGGCACCAGCCAAATCCCCCCCCCCCCCCGCTCCAAGCCTTGTACTTCAGGAATATAACATCTTCCACTGCTTATGACCCTTTCTTGAGCAATGCAAGTTTATTAATTGGTTCACCACTTCATCAATGGAAAGTGGATATACATGAGCCTTTGTAAACTTGAGCAGATTTACCAAACACTTCAGGCAAATTCACTGGTAAGAATAAACAGTAAAACAAGTTTATTGATTACAAAAGATAGACTTAAAGTGATTAAAAATGGTAGGCAAAAAGTCAGAGTGGTTACCAAAAGAAAAGAAAATATAAGCATGCAGTCTAAACCTTAACCCGTATCACACTAGACAATACTTAGATCAAGCAATGTTGTCACCCCACTGGATCTTATAGTCCTTAATATACAGGTTTGTCTCTTAAATCTGCGCCAGTCTCCTCTTGGAGTCTTCAGTCTCCTGAGCATTCTTGTTGCCAGTTGCATAGGTGGGAGGAGAAGAAAAGGCCAAGCACCTGGCCTTCTGTTTTATATCCTCAGTCCATGTTCCTGGAGAATACAAGTCCAGGCATGTCTGAGGGGATTGCTGAGTCATCAGGCAAGGTTGTGCAATTCCCCTGGTGTGGCCTTGTGCAAGTGAGTCATTGAATTGTAACTCCCTTCCTGGACAATGGCTGTTGATGGTTGTTTGACACTCACCCGGGCGTTGGTTATCCCCCTGGTTATTGTCTTTGGGGAGCTAGTATTGGGCGCCTCCCAAACCCAAAGCATATTTTACTGACAATCATACAACTTCATATGCATTAATGATACACATATTTAGATGGAACAGTAGGTTTCAGCAGATCATAACCTTTCCCCGATACCTCTCATAGCATGCTCTATATGCAATATCACAAATTATATATAATGAGATATAAATGAGAGCGTTCCCCTGAGGTGTAGAGTGTCACACCCCTAACTCCAGGAGTCCTCTGTCCCCCAGCATCATTAATCCACCAGGAAGCCCTACTGTTCACCTATGCCTCAGCCCCAGCAGCAGTTAGTTAGCTGCCTTCCCCCACTTCCCACGCAGACTCTCCCACACAGCTACAACCCCAGATGACCTTGAGCAAACAGCCAACAGCTGCCAAGTTTTGTGCAGCTTCACATTCTATGCCTTCGCCTCTCAGGGCAGAGCGTGTTGACCATAGGCCTCAGTTTACAGCTATATGCAAGATAGCTTATTAAATATGTTGCATAAAATATCACAGGTGGAGCAGCAGAAGATCTTGCCTGGATACCAGCCACTCTGCTTCACTGTTGCTCCTCTGCAATTATGGAACCTTGCTGCTCCTTCTCCATTGTTTCTTCCTCCTCCTGCAGATTGCCATGCTATGATAAAAAATGTCTGCCCCCTTAACGAATATGTTATCTCCAGACAGGCTCCATCTCCTGGTCACAACTGCAAACTGCACCCCAAGAAATAAGTGTAGTGTGAAATGAAACCTCAAAATAAATGTTTCTTCTCAGTTTGAACAGATTTAAGGCTCCCTTTCAAGTGTCCATGCAGCGCCAATTGACTTCAGGAGGAGCTACATATACATGTCCCAGGGCAGCATTTGGCCTCTAGCCTTGAAATTAATGGAAATAAGGAGTACTTCATTCTGCACCCTGCTCCAGCACCTTATGTGGCAATTTACATAACCAACCTATGCTAACCATCTCTAAAATGGTAGTAATAATACTTTTCCCAGTTTTGTAAAGTGCATTGAGATTCTTGGATGAAAGATGCTATGCACATGCAAAGTTGTACTATTTTATACTGTTTTAAAGTATGTTTTAGCTTTGTTTGGTTTTCATGTGTAATGAAAGACCATTAGGGTGAGTGAAGGACATGATATGACCATTTTAATTGGAGCTTTGTAAAATTACTGCTCAAGTAAAGAATTTCACGGTGAGTCACTTTGTGACTTTTCTGCAAAACCTCCTGGACCCTGTTTTCTTCCCCCAGAGAATTAGAAGAGACCTGGATTTGAGTGCAGCCTTCATATGAGTTTTTCATGATCTTTTTCAGCACATAAGAGGAATTTCCTACTTTTTCATATCTATTACTAAGGCTGCTTTGGACTTAGTTTTTACGGTGCTTGCTCTCCCTCTAAGCCAAATGTACTAGACAGGACACTGAGATTGTCAGAAATTGGTATATATTTTTCATTTTTCTGGCCTGCCAAGCATGTCAGGTCAGATTCTTTTTAGCTCCCAAATTGTTTTCTGATCTTTTATAATAACATTGCATCGCATTTTGTCTGAGGAAAAGAGAGACTTTAGAAAGGGCATCTGATAGGCCTTGACAGGCACATTTTTAATGGGAAATCTCCCAACTTGTCTGAGTGCTGGAGGCAGTTAACCTTTGACCTTATGCTGCAAAACACACCTAAGCCACACTGTAATTGTTACAGTTGTTATGATATGCTTACATACCATATTGCTTAAAGCTGGCAAAAAGTGGCCATTTTTAAATCTATCTGGTACATTTTCACATATTAAAAATCTACTTTTTCTATAGCATAAATAGATTGTGTACATAGGTACAATAAATATTATAAAGCAGAGGGGGAATGAACATGCAAGCCTTACAACTAAAAGAACTATGTGTGCAAACCTTAATCAAAACTATGCCCATTTTTATGTGAGTAACACACCAGACTACTAGTATGAGCAAGTGACCTCCGATATAAATAAGGGTCCATAGTTGAGCCAATAACCAATATGTGAAAGGCCATAAGTATGATTAGAGCCAAGTTAGAAGAGGTCTATCCTCCTTATCATGGAAGGACAGGTTTTGGTTCCAGGTTGCAGCTCCATAGTTAAGGTAAGTTAAGTTTTCCATTTAAAACAAGCATTGAACCTCTTTTCTGTATAAAGAGTTCAGCATAGCCTCCCCAAAAATCACAGCACTTTCTCTCTGAGTACAGAATTAATCTATATAGGACCACACACTGATTAGGTATCTGGGGCATTTCTCTGCCAATAATGACCTCTGGGACTTTATTATTTTTTGAAAATCAGTACATTTGCTCTGTTCCAGACCTTTTGTATCTCCCCAGATCTCCTTGAATTTTCAAAAATTATTACCCGTCATTTGAGTTAGCTCACTCATTAAATACTCTCAGGGGTGTGTTATTTGGACTTGATAATATTTTATGATGAAATTTCATAAATACTCCCTTGCCTAATTTTCTTTTGCTTAAACTTATCCAATTCTGCTTATATGGCTCTTTTAGTAGAGATCACATTTTCACTTGGCTAAATAGTTCTTTTCTGACTTGGCATTTTTTTTCTTAATTGTGAAATGTTTTGGATCCATTTGAAAATACTGTATTCAGTAACCTTTTCCCATAGGAGATAGCATTCAGTCGGTAATGAAAGAACAATGGCATATCCTCAGCAGAGATCCTAGGCCACAGAATGTTTCACCTATCTACTTTTTGTACACAAAATAGGCAAACAAAATAAAAGACTTTTGGCTGATATGTATTGTACCACAGCTAGACGAATGTTTTCTTAGACTTGGCACAGCACCGCCACTGGGTAACTTCAAGCACAGGAGATGTGCCCAATGCAGTAATATATGATAAATAAGTACTATTCATTACCTCCCAACAGACAAGAAATTTAAAATCCATCAATTCATCACGTGTGAGGCAGATTATGTGATTTACATGTTAAAGTGCCCCTGTGGATTAATTTGCATAGGAAAGACCACTGGGGCACTGAAACAAAGGATTAGTGAACATGACAAGAGTGCTATTAGCATAGAGAATGCAGAGTCTCCTGTAGCCCACCCTTTCAAACAATTTAAATCTATTCATCAGTCATGAATACATGCGTCTTGATAGGTTTCCCAGCCTCACAAGGGACAGAGCGGAAAGACTTCAATTTAAGAACCGGAGGACAGTATGACTCTCTAAGGGGGTAAACAATGGGTGGGCCAGTGGACATTATTTAGCTTTAAGAGTTAGAGAGAGGAATTGACAGTCAGATCTCCCTGATTCTAACCCCAACTCTATCTCTCACTGTGTGATGGCACCAGAAAAGTCACTTAACCTCTCAGTTCCATATGAAAAATGAATATAATAATATTGACTTACTTCACTAGGATGTAGTTAGATTTCATTAGTGTTTGTAAAGGGCACTGAAGTCTTTAGATGAAAGGCACCAACTATATTTCTATAAAATTGTTTAGTTCTACAACAAGCTGTTGGGCTATTTGCAAGACTCTCTGGGTGAAATCCATGGCTGGAGCTCAGACCTGATGATAGTAAAGATGCCTTTGAGCCTTAACATTTCTGATTCTATAACTGCAAACTACAGTATTATAAATATAATATTTTTCCATGCGTCCCCAATTTTAGAATTCATGTCTCATAATCTCTATTTGATTCTGTACTGTGTCTTCCTTTTTTAACTGATTTAGTTATTAGGTACTTTTACTATGTCCCTTTACGCTATGGCAATTTACTAATGTGATATTCTACTAAAATATGCTTCCTATGTCCGCTGCAGAGGGACTACAATACCCAATGTAATGGTTGTACATTCTTTTATATACTTCTTTCTTGTACTGTTTATTCCACAACTCCCTACTCATGCAAATGTATTCTGTTTATTTTATTTGGAACTTATGAAACATCTGGCCTGAAAACACTTTATATCAGGTATTTCAAGTGTTTAAATTTGGAAATTATCTCAAGACACTCAGTGGAATGAGGAGCACTTTTGTGCATAGAAAATTCAACGTTGCAAACAGAGTAAATGAAATCTAAACCAGATAACTAAGCCCTTTATCTTAAAAAAAAATTTTCCTGCCTCATAGATGTCCAGTCTTGCCAAGCATTGTGGTGAGTGATGGTGATATGCCACAGCAAGTCTAGGTGATTTCAGTGTCTTCTTCCTATAAATTTATTTCTTTTTGCCTTGACTGCTCTTGAGATCTTAGCATTATGGCACTGACTGCAATTATGAAACACCTTGCTCTCTCTAATATATTATCCAATGACATAAGGACTTAGCACTGTGTAACTTTATGCACATGAGTAGTTCTGCTGAGATCATGTTTTTTCAGGATCAAGTGTTTGTTATTTCTGAAATGATACACGTGTATATTTATATAAATATATATATAAATTTAAGATGCAAAAATCAACTGACCCTTGTTTTCTAATGGGCAACACTTGTAGTATATTTGAACGGAGTCTTTTGACATTTTAAATTGGCATCATCAAACTGGAAGTGGGATGGAGGAAAAAACTGCTATTTATTGAGCTACACTAATTGAATTTAATTGAATTGCTAGCAAAATACTTTTTAAATTTAAAAACAATAAAAACCTCTTCTGTATTGCTTTCCCTACATTGTGGACATAAGTTAATTGAGAACATGTTTCTATTAAGAGGGCATAGTCACATTGCTAGAGAAAACACGATGAAAATTTAATCAGTATCTGAGATACTTTGACCTTTCAGACTTTCACAGTATTTATTATTCCTATTTTATTTTATGTTGACAAAGTCTCCACATTCATCTGTTTTGCTTTAAATATTTACACTGTGACTTCCATGGGTACAGCACCAGGTGTATTATTTGTGCAGGTGGCTTTCTTTGCCAGTTTTCCCACCTTTTTCGAGGTGCTGTCTCCTCCCACAATTAAAAGTAAAAGCCTTTCACTTTTACTATTATTTATTAATGATATATTGTAAATTATCTTTAATAATTATTTTATTGTGGAATGAAAAATAACTTACTGTATAGTTATAACGTTCTCTTTTTAATGTATTATTGTCCCACCTTCCCACTTTTTCACTATACTCCCTCACTTCCCTCTTTCTCTAGAAATAATTATAACTCATTTACACCTTATATTTCATATTTAATTTATAATCTTTGTTTCAGTTGCCTTTCCTGATAATTTATTCTATATGTACGAAGTATTTCCATATCTGTGGAAGTACATTCTACATTTACTGCTGGAGCGATAACAAGGCTCGATTTATCACGTTTAGTGAAGACGCAATAAATCGACCGCCGAGCGCCCTCCCATCAACTCCGGTATTCCACCGGAGCGAAAAGCGCAGGCGGAGTCGACAGGGGAGCGTCAGCCGTTGACTTACCGCAGTGAAGACACCGCAGTAAGTAGATCTAAGTATGTTGACTTCAGCTATATTATTCACGTAGCTGAAGTTGCGTAACTTAGATTGATTCCCCCCACCCACCCCAATGTAGACGAGGCCTATAAAGTAGAGGTAATTCTGTCTCAGTTCCCCATTTACTCCTTGGTTTTTGTTGTTGTTATGGCTGTTAGTTTTTAACCACTTATTAGAATAAAAATATGTCTCTGTATTGTGAATCTCTCACTGACAACTTTGCATTTCCCTCTCATAATTTTAAAAAACTCTGTTAGATCACATCAAAGTCTCTCCTTTTCCATTGTGAAAAAACTTAGTTCCCTTAATCTCATAGGTCCTGATCCAAAGCCCATTGAAGTCAGTGGGTTTCTTACTACTGACTTCAGTAGGTATTGGTTCTGGTCCAAAAGAAACATTCTTCAGGTCTGGTTGCTCAACAATGCATCCTTTTCAAGGTAATGAAATCCTGCCTCTGGTACAGTAGCTAACACTGAGCATAACATTCGAGGTGGTGGTGATACCTTCCTTACAAAATGAAAAAAAAGTTATCAAAGTTTGCTCCCTCTTATTAGATTTTGTTTTTGACCCCTTTTTAGTTCTGCAGCTGATCAAGGACAGAATGCATGGGGGAAAAAAGCTTTCCCATCAGTTGATCTCTGAGGTTCTGGTTTCCTTTTCTTTTCACTTGTGGAACTTCCTGGCTTAAGGATATATAAGATAAAATCTGAATAACCCATTTTAGACAGAATAAATATCTATAGACATTATCGCTAAGGTTCTGTCTGCGCTAAGAGTGGCTGACTGTGTCTGATAGATTCTCTGTTGGGCTCAGATAGTAGACCTGATCTTACAGCCCCAAGACATAGCATTAACCTGGGAAACAGAAGATTTGGCTTTATTTCCATCAATGAGTTTTCCCCTGCAATAATATTTCATGATTTGTTTATGTTATACCATGTCTGGTTCGAGATCTACAACCTTCAATAAGCATATATACGTGTGTATAAATATGGTTTCTCTGGCATTCAGCATGGCGCTTCTGTTCACAGCCTTTTCTGTGAAAACTCGGGGACAAGCGCTAGCTCAAAAGATGAGAATTAAAATAATGTAGATTTTGTATACTAGCACTAGAGCTGTGGCAGCTCTAAAATACTTCCTACCTGCTTCTGCTTCTCATACAGGATTAAAGACAAACTGCTCTCTGCACTCTGGTCTGAACTGGATTTAGAAATGCTAGCAGCAGCTAATTATTCTGGTCTAAAGTAGAAAATGAAGGGACCTCTTTTAGCTGACAGCTACTCTCTTCGTTCCTTTATGTACCAATCACATCATGAATGGTTTGTTTTTACTTGTTAATGAGTGTGAGTCAGGCATCCCCCTGTCTTTACCCATCAAGCGTTAGATTTTTCCCTGTTGCTTTGCAGGTACATAAGAACGAGTAAAGATGCAAGATACCCCCAAACAGGGAGAAAGAGGGCAACATCATGGCTTCATGCCCCAGGCACTAGACAGCACAACTTGCCGTGCCTGCAAGGACTTAGTAGGTTGCACCCCTGGAAGGGGTGAAAAAGTGGCCTGGAATGGCGAACCGCGGCCAGTGGGAGCTGCAATCAGCCAAACCTGTGGATGCTGCTGGTAAACAAACCATTCTGGCCTGTCAGTGGATTTCCCTAATGGGCCGCATGCCAAAGGTTGCCGATCCCAATTGTAGAGCATAGTGAGGCAAAAATTTTTTAGCAACTTATATTTTAACAGTTGCATATAAACATTACAAATACAAAATAAATATGCATATAATCAGTGCAGATGTGACATCGCACTAAAGACATGCACTAAAATGTTATCGTTGTAATTCAGAAAAAGGTTGACAACTCTGGAAAATATGTTTATTGGTGACAGGTTTCAGAGGGATAGCCATGTTAGTCTGTATCAGCAAAAACAATGAGGAGTCCTTGTGGCACATTAGAGACTAACAAATTTATTTGGGCATAAGCTTTCGTGGGCTATAACCCACTTCATCAGATGCATGGAGTGGAAAATACAGTAGGCAGGTATAAATACACAGCACATGAAAAGATGGGAGTTGCCTTACCAAGTGGGGGGTCAGTGCTAACGAGGCCATTTCAATTAGGATGGATGTGGCCTATTTCCAACAGTTGACAAGAAGGGGTGAATATGAACAGAGGGGAAATTATTTTTTGTAGTGACCCAGCCACTCCCAGTCTTTATTCAGGCCTAATTTGATGGTGTCAAGTTTGCAAATTAATTCCTGTACTGCAGTTTCTTGTTGAAGTCCATTTTTGAAGGTTTTTTTGATGAAGAAAGGCAAGTTTGAAGTCTTATTGAGTGTCCAGGGAGACTGAAGTGCTCTCCTACTGGTTTTTTAATGTTACAGTTTTTGATTTCTGATTTGTGTCCATTTATTCATTTGCATAGAGACTGTCCGGTTTGCCCAATGTACATGGCAGAGGGGCATTGCTGGCACATGATGGCATATATCACATTGGTAGATGTGCAGGTGAACGAGCCCTTTATGGTGTGGCTGATGTGGTTAAGTCCTATGATGGTGTCCCTTGAATAGATATGCAGACAGAATTGGCAACGCAGTTTGTTGCAGGGATTGGTTCCTGGGTTAGTGTTTCTGTTGTGTGGTGTGCAGTTGCTGGTGAGTATTTGCCTCAGGTTGGGGGGCTGTCTGTAAACGAGGACTGGCCTGTCTCCCAAGGTCTGTGAGAGTGAGGGATCGTCCTTCAGATAGGTTGTAGATCCTTGATGATGTGCTGGAGAGGTTTTAGTTGGGGGCTGTTGGTGATGGCTCGTGGCGTTCCGTTACTTTCTTTGCTGGGTCTGTCCTGTAGTAGGTGACTTCTATTTTGACTTCTTTTTATGTTTATTGGGCTTTTCCAATGCACTGTCTCTTTAGGATTCAATATGCAGTAGAAATGTGGTGGGGCAGAGCAAGAGCTGAAATACAGAGGAAGAGTTACTTTCATTTACATCACCTCACCAGTATATACTCTACTCTGTAAATTTTTTTAACTGTTTTGTGCTAAGTCTCACTAAATGCACGAAAGTCATGTTTCCCTACCCCTCCGGCTTTAGCTACTCTTCTAGAAAAAAGCTCTCGTGCTTAAATTAAAAAAGTAAATTTCACAATCCACACACAATAAAATAAATAAAAATAAAGGCAATGGGATAGATTTTCAAAGTACTCAATAGCCAGCAGGTCTGATTGAGAACAATTCTCTTTTGAAAATTCACCCACTTATTTAGGTCTCTCAATGGAAGGCATTGGACACTGGGCTCTTTTGAAAATCTGGCCCAAAGTTTGTAACTATCATTATGGGTGCTGCACCACAGACTCTGCAACATTGCTTCAGTCTTCACTCAAAAATAGTGACCACATGCTTAAAACAATTAATATTAACAACAAAGGAAAAAGAACGAGTCAGAATAAGAAAATAACAGGTAAAAGAATATTTAGATAAGTTAAATCTGCTCAAGTTGGCAGGACCTGATTAACTTCACCCTAGCACACTTAACTAACTAGTGAAAGCAAACATAGTACCTATCTTCAAATAGGAGAAAAAGGAGGAACAAGGGAATAATAGACCAGTCAGCCTAAATTCAATATCCAGAGTAATTCTGGAACAAATTATTAAACAATCAGTTTGTAAGTACCTAAGGATAATAGAGTTATAAGGAATAGCCAACATGGATCTGTCAAGAACAAGGCATGTCAAACCAATCTAATTTCCTTTTTTTAACTAGGTGACCAGCCTAGTGGATGGGGGCGGGGGAGGGGGGAGTAGATTTGATATATCTGGGTTTAGTAAGGCTTTTGACACAGTCTAATCTGACATTCTCGTAAGCAAAGTAGGGAAATATTGTTTAGATGAAATTACTATAAAATGGGTGCACATCCATTTGAATGACCATTCTCAGAGTGGTTATCAATGGCTCACAGTCAAACTGGGAGGCTGTATCAAGTGGTGTCCTACAGGGGTCCATTCCACTGTACAGGGGTACAGTACTATTCAGAGTTTTAACTAATAACTTGGATGATGAGGCAGAGTATTTTTATCAAATGTGCAGACGACACCAAACTGGACAGGATTGCAAGCACTTTGGAGAGCAGGATTAGAATTCAGAATGATCTTGATAAATTGAAGAATTGGTGTGAAATCAACAAGATGAAATTCAATAAAGACAAGGAAAAACCACATGTACAAACACAAAATGGGAATAATTGGCTAGGCAGCAGTACTGCAGAAAAGGAACTGGGAGCTATAATAGATCAGAAATTGAATATGAACCGACAGTGGTGCTATTGTGAAAAAAGCAAATGTCATTCTGGGATGTATCAACAGAAGTGTCATATGAAAGACATGGGAGGTAATTGTTCACTCTACTCGGCACTGATGAGGCCTCAGCTAGGAGTACTCTGTCCAGTTTTGGGTACCACAGTCTAAGAAAGATGTGAACAAATTGCAGAAAGTTCAGAGGAAAGCAACAAAAATGAAAAGAGGTTCAGAAAACATGATATGTGAGAAAAGGTTGAATGATTTAGGCATGTTTGGTCTTGAGAAATGAATGCTGAGCATGGACATGATAACTGTCTTCAAATATGCAAACGCTGTTATAAAGAGGATGGTGATCATTGTCCACAGAAGGTATGGCAAGAAGTAATCAACTTACTTTGCAGCAAGGGAGATTTTAGATATTAGGTTAGATATTAGGAAAAAACTTTCTAACTATAAGGATAGTTAAGCACGGGAACATGTTGTTGAGATTCCTAGACCTTTTCCACTCGGCATATCCAGAATACCTTTTCCAGTTCCAAGGGAACACTTCATCCAGTTCTCTGGGATAAAAAAACAAACAAACCCTCAGTTTGACTCCAGCTGGTCAGTCGGTTACTTTATTAGGCATGTAACAGCTCTTTGCTCATGCGAGGCCCAGACACAGGTTTAGGTACAGTATGATATCACAATTCCAATTCATGTCACACACCACACATCATTCCTAGCTACTAACACCTATACTTCTTGCATGTAAAGACCAATCACTTTGCAGACTGCATACAGACCAATCACTTTGCAGATTGTGTAAGGCAAGCTTATCGGTTCAGGGTGTTTCTGCCTTTGTTTAGTGTAACTATACCCACAATAGTTAGTTTCTACCCCCTTATTTACTATAAACATATTCACAAAAGTTAGTTGTTTCAGCAATTACTTGGTCAGGCTTGGTCAGCAGTTACTTGTTCAGGCATGTCTTGTCTTAATTTTGGCCTGCTTGTGTCAGCTAATCCAACTCTACACAGGTTACCTAGGGAGGTTGTAGAAGCCCTGTCAGTGGAGGTTTTTAAGAACAGGTTAGACAAACACCTGTCTAGATATACTTAACCCTGCCTCCACATGGGAGAATGGACTAGATGATGTCTTGAGGTCCCTTGCAGCCCTATATTTCTATGATTCTGTTAACTAAGGGTCAGTTAAATGGTCAAAGGCTTGTAGCTGCAGCAGCTACAGTATATCTACATTAATCACATAATTAGCTCTCCAAACCCCACTCTTTACCTGAGTGTCACACTCTTTAAAGTAGACCCATTATAATTAACAGAAACATCATGATAGCCATTGTGTTTTATCTCTCAAGGTAGGTTCTGGTGTTTTTCTTTACTTAGATGCACAATCCCAAAACGGTGCGGGAGAGTTGCATGCAAGATTATATTTTGCCCTATAGAAATGATGTCCTTTGTTCTTCAAGGTTCTCACAGCAAAGGAAAAAACAGTAAAATCAATAATAAAAATGGAAATCTTTAAGAGCAATAATACTGAAGCAAAACTCTAAAAATCTCCATTAGTCCTTTTTAGTATACAACACAAAAATCAGCATCAGTAGGGAGCTGTCCAGCAAAAGAACTTCTGAAGAGGAATATGCTATTGCTATTGACTGCCAACCTACAAAACCCTGGTTGAGTTGTATTGTTATGCAAGGAGGCCACATAATCATTTTTGTGAGAAATTTTCTCCTGTTTTGATTTATTTTACGAGTAACATTTTAATCAGTATGTTTTACTTTCTAATTTAATGAACAATTTACACATCTCCACTTCTGCATCCTAAGGCTTTGGTTTTTATATTCTACATCCGCCGGGATGTTCACAGAACAGTGACCTTTTTGGTGGGAGGGAAAGGGTGAAAAGGAGAGATTCCCCCAGCTAAATTAATTAACACAATAAAGAATGGTCCCTTTTGTACAATGGGGCAGATTAAGAGATCACTCTTCTTTATCCTTTTTACTAAACATTCTTTGACAAGCCTCAGTTATATGGGGGAACATTATGAAAGTATGCATGAAAATGGGGACATATTGACAACTTTTCCCTTAAAGACAGAAGCACAATAAAATTACATGCTCCATGCACAGCTCCCTCAAGTGCTCAGCCAGGGACTTATTTTGTTTTCCTTTTAATAGCTCCTTATGGGTACTTTATGGACCAGTTGTCTCATCTCAAGTGTCTGATCCTGAGACATAAATTAATTTTAGATGCACCTTTTATCCTTTGTGGCTGCTGTGGCAGTATTCACTATTTGTTTTGGTTGCCATGGAGATAATTGACTTCCTGCGGTGGTAGAAGCCTTGTTTGGGGTATTAAAAGGAGTTTGGGTCCAGGGATTCTTTAATTTTCATGCAGTAAGGAAAGTCATTTCATCAACAAAACCTTTATAAATTTCTCTCCCTCATAATTTGAGTCACTCTTTATAATCTTGTGAATGTTTTGTTTATTTTTCCTCTACTTCTCTGTTGTAGCTTAACCCACATGCTCCTCAGTACGGACTCAAACCATAGCCAAGGGCATATAGTCTATTTATTATGGTGTTGCACATTGGTCAGACACAAGCTCCCAACTGAATATTATCTGATAGAACAGCATAAGAAACAAAGATAATAAAACAGTTGCTTTTAAAAGTGTTATCCTTCTGAAAGCACTGGTGGGAGTTCATCAAAAGGAGATAGGGGTTTCAAAGAAACAATTCTGTCTGTAATCAGCCTCTCTGTAACCAACTAAGGTCCCCAAAACTGCACCCCTTAACTTTGGCCAGATTATAGTGCATGGTACCTCCTCTCCCACGTAACTAATCAGATGTGGGCCATTTAGAATTGCATTCCCTAAATTCAGAGATTGCCATTTCAAGCAACCCAAACAGGGGAGAGAGAAAGGAGCAAGAAAGAGGTAGGGTGCTGTCCCCTTCAACAGTGAGCAGAACTGTTAGTCACAAAGGGAGTATACATTGCACGCTGTAAACGGGTGTAGCTATATATCTGCTCCCTGCAAACCTTGGAACTCCAGATGGAACTGCAAGTCCCTGAGGAACAATGTCTCTTAAATCCCTCCACTGGAATGGTGCGGCGATGCTCTCTCCCCAGTGCAGGGCTACATCTAAAGATTCAATAAAGCCTCCAGGCAAAAATTCCATTGACAATCAGAGTTTTAAAAAGGATTTACCCTGTTTCCAAATTAATAGATGTTAAAAGAGTTTGAACACAGAAGGGATTATAAATAAAATCTACATTAATCACATCATTAGCTCCCCACCCTCCAGCCCCCAGGCCCTATCCTAGGTGTTATGCCCTTTAAAACAGACTCATTATAATTAACAAAAACATCCCTTGTCTGTTGTCTCTCAGGGCAGGTTATAGTGATTCTCTTTACTGAGATGTGCAATCCCAAAATGGCACTGGGGAATTACACGCAAGATTATATTTTGCCCTACAGAAATGATATTATTTGTTCTTCAAGTCTCTCATAGCAAAGGAAAAAACATTAAAATCAATAATAAAAATGGAAATCTTTAAGAGCAAGTAATACTGAAGCAGAACTCTGAAAATCTCCCTTAGTTCTTTTAAGTGTACAACACAAAATCAATTTGCAATGACCCTGAGAGTCAGGCATTCTCGCCCCTGTGACAGCAAAAGAAAAAAGGGAGAGAAACAAATTAAAGTAGTACATAAAAGTCTTTTTGCTTTCCAAAGTCTTTAGAGTGCTTTTGAGCAAGGAGAGCATTTAAAGCAAGCTTTTGAATTGTTATCAATATCATCTTCCAATTTTTTCTATTTTTTAGTGTCTGCCTTTAGCCTGAGCCTTCTGGTATATCTGCCACTTCTCTCCTTCTCTGTCTTTTTCCCTCTCGCATAATGATTGTACTTCAGATAGGTAGCAATCTGAGTACCACTATCTATGCAGTTAGCTGTTTCCCTACTCCTGTGTTTGCATCCTCCCCATCCTGTTCTTATGTATTTATTAAGATCCCTTTTTCTACATATATCAAGATGTAGATCTGAATATTTTATGCCAGACCAACAAACTGCACCTTAAGTAACCAAAATGGCAATTCAAGCTACAGCAACCCCAAGAAGGGTTACTTTATAGAAGATATTTCACAGTTTTCTGGACAAATATTGTGTGCAGCTGGAATTACTATTAATCCTTTTCCCTAAATTAAGTGAACTGAGACTTCTGGTTTTCTGTGGTGAGTTGAATGAATGCACAAATATGGAACTTCTAATATCATATTTTCTAGAAAACAGCCTACAAAAGACAAGCATGTGGGGGGCAGCAAAGAAACTATGGAAACATTTAATTTTGTTTGAATAAAATAAAAGAATGAAATATGTATTCTCTAGCACCTGTGCAAATATACTTACAATAAATGGTTTTTAATGCATTATACTTCCTACCTTCTTCCCTTCCCCCCTCCCCCTCCCTTATACTGCATTTTGAAATGCTGAATAGAAAAAAATCCTATTTTCATATCATAAGGTCAAGTTACATCAAGGTCTTTCTGGTAAAAAAAAAAAAGATCTTTAGCATCTTACTAGAATGTTAATATATTGAAAACCTCTGAGACCCAATATTGTGATCTTTCGTGATGATTTACTATAGATAAAACTGACGTACAGCTCCAGTAGCTCTTTATACACAGGATTTTGCTAAGTAGCACAACGATTGTCAAGCTAAAGTAACCATATGAAAAGATCCAATCTAATGTCACGGAGTCTGGGGACCTGCGTTTTAAAAATCTAACATGCACACAGTGTTTAAATATAATATCAACTCTTCCTGACACAGATATGGTAAGTCTGAACTTTCTGCATCTTAATATGGTTCAAGGCTACAATACAAATGTTATGGTTGCAAATAAGGTATCCAATAAAAGAAATTACTAAAGCCATTTCTCTCTGGCTGTCTTCCTCATCCCACCCACTTTGTAGTTATTCATCTTCTGCTCCAGACTGTCAACAAACTGCAAGCAGAATTCCAATAATGATATGGGATTCCCATATTTTTGACCAGATAAAATATGTGCATAATTTCTGCAGTGCAAAATGAAATTCTCTTTCCAACAACATAAAGTTTAAATCTGGCAAGGGACTAAGCTAGCAGCAGCCGATGTTTGAGATCCTGAGTTCCCCCTGTTGAAGGTTAATAAGTACAGGTGGTAAATACTTACAAAAGCAACAAACAAGCAGCAATAGAAAACTGAACATTTCTACTTGTTTTACAATATTTTCAAACACTGAAAGATTACGCAGAAATGCATCCTTCAGAAGTCTGACATTTAATAACTCTGCCTCTAACACACTCATAGGGAAACCCCTTAATAGTTTTCTTGTAAATGGTAAATTCATTTATTAGAGCCTATAAGTAGAAAGAGAGGTTTATTTTAGAGCAGCAGATAGTCATCTAAGCACCAGTCTTCCAAACACTTACACGTGACTACGCATAACCATTCACAGGATTGGGAACTTAAGGTCCATTCCAACTCCTATTGGGATCAATGAAATCTTTCATTGGCTTCAGTGGGTGTTGGATAAAACCCTCTAGGATGTTGGGTAAGACACTCTAGTACGGTCTCACAAATTACTTCTAATACCACCTACTTCTTTCTATTTCCCCTCAGAGACAAAGTTAAGAATCAGCATGGGGGGGACAGAATTAGAGTATTCAGGGATATGCCTGCATGTTTCTAGTGCAATTCTAATGCTCAGTGTTAAACAGTTTTAAGTAGCTTCCTAATGTACATTTTTCAGATACATAATATAGAAATTATGTTTCCTTGGCTTCCCACCACTGCCACCAAATAACATGAACACAAGGCCCAGGATAGACAATTTTCAGTCCTGCACCAGTTGCAGGTTTAACATCCAATATCTTCCTACCAATCCAGGCTACAAATGGGAGCTGTATACCATTGGGAAGGGGCTCAGCTTCTAATAATGGAAGGTCAGGAGACATCATGCCATAAAACCATGACATTATGACATATGGAAAAGCTATTTTACAGAAGGTAATTTTTAGAGGTTTCTAAAATTTATTAGCTATCATTTTTCTCTCCCTCTGAATCCTGTGTTGCTGGACTCATACTAACAAAGACAAGCTTGCCTTAAATGTTGAGAGATATGAAAAATAGTAAGAATGAAAAAATGCTCTACAATATTTCTAAAATATTTTTTTCTGTCCAATACATGACATGAACAAAATGTATGCGAGTGGCATAAAGGATTTAATGGTAATGATATGGCATGACATGCATAACACATTTGCATTCATAAATGTTGCAGAAACCCAAATTCATGCCAATAAAAGCTTGAAACTATATGATCAAGTAATAAACGTCTGGGCCAGATCCTCAGCTGATAAAAATTGGTGTAGTTCCACAGGACTGTTGCCTGAGCCAGTGCACAGGCCAAACAGTACTCACGAGGTTTGATCCAGTGTTCATTGGAGTCAACAGAACGATTCCCATTGACTTTGTGGATGCTGGATCAGGCCCCAAATGGGTAGCTATTCAACATTTCTTTGTATCCTAGTCACTGAGTGTGTGGACCCACTCCTTATTTACTACACACCATCATTAGTACTTTCTTCTTGGGCTTTTGTATAATGTGCCACAAACATGAAGAAATGTAACTTCTCAACACAGCCTGGGGTAAATTGGTATTATTATCATCCCCATTTTATAGCAGGGGCACTGAGGCATAGAGGGCTAGATTCACAGAGGGTAATTGGATGTTGCAAAGGTTAACCTGTAGGTGCCCTGCTGTCCAGTGGAATTCACCACCCCGAGTTTGGTGTCCAGGCTTCACATGCATCATATGGAGCAAGTCAGAAATGGATCCCTAGAATCCAGCAAGCAGAGCAGAGAGCCATCTAAGCCAACTCAAGTAAGGACCAAACCTCATTCCTCACCCAGGCCAAACTCTCAGTGAAGTCAGTAGGAGCTTAGTTTATCTAAGGAATATATTGAAAGGCCCTCATGCAAGCAGCAATAGAAGGAAAGGAACACACCACTCATGAGATACACAGGGATGGGAGGGGAGTATCTGCTGGCCTTCTGCAATATCCCCTTGTTAGTAGCATGTCTTCTCCATAGCTATTAAAAACATTTGGTTCATAAAAGTCATTCACCCTGCAAACAATTTAGGGTTAATGTACTCTCTGCAGCTCAAGCTGTTCATGAAATTAACACTTCTAAATATAACATTTGTATATTCTACAGCAGAACAATTTGCTTATATTCCTGGTAAAAAAAAATCACAAGGAAGAGAATCTTTTAGAAGAACAGTTAAATCATTACATATGAATTATTTTATATACAATTTTTACAAAATGTTAGCCATCTATGATGTCCAGAATATTTGGAATCAGGTCTGTGTCTCAATTTCCTCCTCTGTAAAATTGAGCAGAATAATACTGACCAATCTCACGGGAGCATTGTGAGGACTCACTAGTTAATACTTGTGCCATGTTTTTAAGATTAAAGGTGCTATATAATTGCTAAATGATATTATTTTATTGCAATATTTAAAAAGAACAAGAAAAAATTCTCAAAAGTCTTAAATGTAATCCATAGAAAGTACCCATCTACTTGTTGTCCCTGTTAATTTTAACCATATGTACCAATCGCTTGGTATTGAAATAAAAAGTATAACCATACTGGTGATTTATTGCTTGGATTTATTTAATGTCAACAGAGTGCCCTGTGCTGTATAAAACAAAAACACAGGGCCAAGTATTGTTCTGATTGCACAAATCAGCCTTAAAATTAGTTAGCCAGTTATTTGGAGAGCCTCCTGGATGCACTGTTTCTGCACCATTGTCCCCTAGAGTAGGGAGCTTGGTTTGGAACAGAAGGACTGGCCAGAACATGTCCGCATTACAATACCCAGATCTGGGAAAAGCTTCTTTGTCATAAGAACATAACTGCCATACTGGGTCAGACCAAAGGTCCATCTACCCCAGTATCCTGTCTTCCAACAGCGTCCAATACCAGGTGCTTCCAACAGTGGCCAATACCAGGCTAATACCAGGTTCATTCAGAGGGAATGAACAAAACCGGTAATCATCAAGTGATCCATCCCCTGTCACCCATCCCCACTGCAACACATACAACTGAAAATATTTCTGAATATGTTCTAACTAAATTGAAACTGACCCAAAGCTTGATAGCATTTACACATGCACCTTTGACAAGGATCTGGCCCACAACTTTACCATGAAGAGCTAAGAGTCTAAAAGACTGACAATGATCAGAAAAAAACCCTTTGAAAACAGCTAAACAGGAATGTTTTGCAGTGCTTAATCTGTGCCAGGGCTTGCCAGGGCTGAGCCCCAGCACCTCTAGACTTGGCAGTTCATAGCCGCGGCACCTGTGGACTTACCATGTCAGTTATGAAAGTAAAAAAAATGCTTGAGCCCCGGCACCTAATTGCTTGAGCCCTGGGACCTCTTTCATTACAAATTAAGCGCTGCTCTTTTGGTTTGTTGGGTGGTATAATAAGGTTAATGTAACATTCCTTAGTCACATTCACATACAGACCCCATTGTTAATAGTGGGGATTAACTTCGGACCTTCAACCCAAAAGCATAAGCCCTCAGCACTTGAGCAAGGAACAACTCTTTTAGCTGTAAGATAATGGCAGACTACTTAGTCCCTTAGACCAGCTACTAGAGAGAGAGAGATGATAACACACAAAGCCAGTGTACATTAGCATTTTGGTGACTTGTGGAAGAAGTATGTTTTCAAGAGGGGTTTTTTTGGATGAAGAGAGATAGAAGACACCTCCTACCCTAAGCAGATTTTGGACAGAGATAGAAATGATCTAAAGGACAGTTTAAAAATATCAGAGAATAACAATGAAAAAAGAAGCAACTGCATGTGGGAACGGCACCAACTTGGCCAACATGCTGGGGATTAACCAGGGACTTCCAGATCCAAAAGCATGAATTACTACACCTTGAGCCAAAGCTCTTTAACTAGAGCAATACCAGTCTCATATCCTCGATGGAGTGGGCACAGAGGCGGACACATAAAACATACTTACCAATGAATTTCACATGACATCATCCCTAAGAGGACCTCATTTCCACAGAAGGCCACCATCTAACCAAAGTTGGTATTCAGAATAGAGCAAAAGCAGTTAAAGAATTTAGCTTATTCTAGGAAGTTCTAACTAACATCATAGACAGTATTCCAAACAGTCATATTAGACAACAACACATAAAAGTGCTTTAGCATCGCATGGTGAACTCCGGAGTAACTCACATCACCATATATTCACATTTCCCAGCAGAAATAAAGGTATTATGTAAGAACTGTTAAATTGATTATAGGTCTCAAATATGAGTATAAACCCTGCCCCTGTAGCCTCAGCTGTTCTTGGAGTGCTAAGTAGCCTGAGGGTCCTACAGAAGCAGAGGATGGAGGCAGCATACAAAAGATGCTCCATCCCATTCACTCAGATTGGCCTGCTTAGGAAGGGGGGGCGGGGATGATGGAAATGCAGCATGGGTTAGCAAGGAACATCCAGGGCAGAGGATTAGTCACCCACACATCTGTACTTGCTTTCTGTCACTCTCTGAAAGCGGTATGATCCAGAAGCCATTTGTACAATAACAATGACTTTGTTGCTCCTACTCATGAAAAACATTACATATTATTGTGTGCTAGTAGTTATGAGTCATTAACTATGTACCTGTACTAACATATATACAACTATATCTCTTTTTTTATAATCTCCAGTAACATCCTATAGAACCCATAATGTTCTCTGGAGCAGCAGCAGCTGGTTAGGCGAGCAGCAGAAGTGGGGTGTGAAGAACCTATTTGGTCAACTGCTATTGGATATATTAAGTGGGAAGAGTCTGCAGAGGAGAGAGGTGGATTTGAGGCAGAGGACAGGAGCAGAACCATCAGGGAGGAATGAGAGGTAGGGGTTAAGGAAAGGGCACTGTGGAATGCAATAGATATTTTGAGAGGGTAGCAAAAGTGTATGGGAAAGGGCACTTCAGTGTTCTTCAGGAAAGGTCCCACATTGATTTTGAGCCTGAGGAACCACTGATGTCCAACCATATCTCAGATATACAGATATAGCATTAGAACAGCCAGGGCCTTCCTCTACTACAGCAGACTCTATACCAGTGGACTCTGGCTCCAGCATGCCCCTCCCATCGAAGCTCACACCCCCAGAGCACTCCTTACATATCCCCTCCATCCCTATGTTAAAGCGGTAGAGGGTGGCTAGTGTAGGAGGTGGCACAAAGTCCCTTTGTGCAAGCAGTGTGCTCTAATGGCAGTCACCATCTGTTTTAAAGCAACTTTATGCTGCTTGTACTTATGGAAACAACGTGGAGTCCGGTGGCACCTTAAAGACTAAGATGTATTCAGGCATAAGCTTTTGTGGGTAAAAAACCCACTTCTTCAGGTGCATATTTTTGTGGGTACAGACTAACACGGCTATCCCTTTTATACTTATGAAGTGCACAGTGGCCTTTGCAGACTGGAAAATTCATCCCGATAGGGGATACAATTAAATTCAGTTATATAGAAATTGCTCTAAACATTTATAGAATGTAAATGGGGAACTAGATCCTTTCTATACAAGTTTTGAGCCATTCTATAGAATTTAATAGTGAATTTTATGCCTGCTGGAACATGTCTTACAGTTTCTACAGAAAGGCAATTATTTTCTATTTAATTTCATAGGATTTTTCCATAAAGGTAATCTCAGGTTCATTCAAGTGCTATTCTAGTTCTACCACAATGGACATTTCTCCCAACTTCATTTTGCTCAGGGACAGATGTATTTAGTAAGCAAAGATCCAACAAGAGAATCAGAAGCACAAAACTCGTCTTCCTAATGCAGGAGTGCAAGCGTAGCATTCCATAATTTCCCACCTGATAATTTATGTGTGGTAGGACCTTTTCTTCTATAGTCTTACTTGGATCATTAAACTTAGATTGTCTTTTTTTATTCTTTTTTAAAAAACAGTTATATTTACAAAGATATTTCACATAACAGTATCTCTGGCCTACTGATTTTGCTTTAATCACACATTTAATTGTACATTTCTTTGTGCTACATGCGTAACTTTTTGGAGCGCATGGGGCACAGTTTCCCTTACTGACCAAGGGAAATGTCCGAGTTTCTTTTTTATTGGATGTACAGGCCTCATTATTTAATTTGTGAGATTATTTAGATTGTAAGGTCATCAGGGCAGAAACCTTGACTCCTTATTTTTCTGTAAAATGCCATGAACACACAGGGTGCTACATACATAATAAATAACACTTCCTTCCAAGTTTTGATTCCTTCGCAAATGAAATTGCAAAGCCCAATGTGGAGTCTGGCGCAGTGGAAAAAAATGAAACAAAACAGTTTACATCTAAGCAGGTGCAAAAGAATGCAGCAATTAATAACCTGCAATTTTAAATCAGTAAGCTTCCAGTTCATGCAAAGCATAGAGGTGACAGTGTTCACAACAAAATGATATCTGTATGTTAACAGTGACTTGCATTATCACCAGTGCATTGAAATTAACCAAACATTCACCAAAGGTAGGTTATGTTCTGTACCCTGGATACTAAGAAAACATTGCAAGTAAGTAGGCTGGAGAAGAACTGACACAGCTGAACTAGTATGTAGCACCACTTCAACAGACTGTAGGGGTGCAAATGTCAACATAGCAGTTTGGCAAACAAAGCCATTTATGAACAGGATCTGGTGAACTGCAATTATCTACACAGAGTAACATCGGGGACAGTGCCTCTATGTGCTTGATTCTGAACATGGCAATATCTATTAGCAAAATATCATCTCTTTCCATGCTAGTGTCACTGGGAATCTTTTGCAAGGAATCCAAGGTACCTCGTTCTATGCAGCATACAGGAATTACTTTGTTTAGTATAATGGAGGCTGCTGAAAAGTCTCCGTGTGATGTTCTGGAAATTGCACTCAATGAATTAACATGCTACGCAGTTTTCTGAGCAATTATTCAGTCTCTGCCATAGCAGGCTCAATTTGGCGAGCAATAAGTACAGCTTTCTGTAAAGTTAGCTCTGATTCTAATAATAACCACTCACCTCTGCAAGAGATGGCTGGTTTCTCCACAAGCTGATCTCAAATCATCTCATCAGACACACCCCATACTGGTGCATGAAAAGTTGTATCTGTAAAATATTAAATTTATTCATCAATAGATTCATCTAGCTTTCTTGTGCATTGGTGAAATATGTATCTTTCTACTAGCATGTTCATGTTAGGTACCAAAGTGTTCAGATGAAACTGAAGTTTGCGTACAAATTCCCAGGAAAGGAATTGTATAAAATATTCCTAAACAAAAAACTTAGCTTAAATAGTGTTAAGATTGTAAACTAAAATTGCATCAGGATTTTCCTTTCAATGGAACTTTCTTCCATTTCTGTCTTCAGTATTTTTTATAAACTACTTGAGATTTTAAGTCTTAGCACATTTTAATTTTCCAAGGTACTTTGGTTTGAAAAAAATTGTAGTTATTAAATTATATGGTTTCAAAAAATACCTTTTTCAGATTTTTGGACAAGGAGTTTCCCTAAAAACAAAAAACTTTTTTTGGTAAAAAACCATGGCAGCTTTACAGAACCCCGGGACACTTTTCAAGTTCACACACTGTAAGAAATTATCATTACTGAGCAAAATAGACTATTGTCCTATACAACAGACAACACAGAAATAGCAGTTGAATAAGGTTGATTTGCTAGGGGAATGAAAATCTATAGATAAGACCAGCTAATTCTACTAGTAGCAATAAATCCTAAGATTTGAACTATTAATATAAATGTCTTTAGAACTGCATCAGCTACTTATTGAAGACAAAAGTGAAAAGACTGATGTAGTCTTCTTCTCACTAAGATATGTAACAAAACAACATTGGAAAAATTCAGCTCCTCCACTGAGTTAGGTATGGACTTTGACATTGGTGATAGAAAATCTGATATTGTCAACAGAAATTAAACAAATAAGAGAAGAAAAAACAGCAAACTCATCTGGGCTTCCATATGTTTTGTAGCCCAGGGCCTGAAAATATTTCCTGAAAAATTGGTCATTAGGAAATACTATGTGTATCTGCTGTGTAACATGTTTATACGTGTCTTTTCTCTTTAACCAATAAAGCTTTTGAAACAGTGTTAGCCAAAGAAATCAGTGCCACTTCTGTACCACTACAAGAAAAGACGTACCCAATTTTTGTTCCTGAATGTTAGGGAAGATGTGATTGGTGCAATGCAGAGTATTGATATGAGCTTGGTGCAGAATTGAGTAAAATGATGTCAGTGCTTATTCATAATATAGCTCCTAACCTTAAACTCATTTTTCAAGTACATTCACTCAGATGTAATTTGGGTACATCTCTACTGAAGTCATTGGCTACACCAAAGGCTGAATTTGGCCCTTTGTGTTCACATACTGGGGAAGTGATGCTTACCGTGCACTGAAAATAGTTCACATTCCCTATTCTAGCAAATATGACGAATTATTTTATGAAAAGCCTTAAAAGATAAAAAATTGGTGCCAGTATTTTTAAGAGGGCACAATTTTCTCCTCTCCTCTCCACACTGAATCCAAGAACTTGATATCCTACCATACATCCATCTATCCATAGAACTCCCAGTGGTATGGCAAAATATCAGAATGAACATATATCATGAAGATATTTCCTTACTTCAGTACAGAGCATTTCCACTGCTGTATTAGTCCTTTCCATAATCCTTATCACAGCTTTCAAACAATTCAGCTGGAACCCACCTCAGAAGAATTCACCCCAGATTTGACACAAGATTCCATCCTCAGAAAAGGATGTCCTACTTGGTTACACTAATATTGTATGCCAAGACTTAGCACATTAGTTATATTACAGCATCCCACAACAGGATCCTCCTCCTGTGTCCAGGTAGCCCCACTGAATCTGCAAAGGGGCAGGATGCCAAGCTAGCAAATCACACTGCAGAAGCAAGGTGATAATCTGACTGTTAGTATATTATTTGAAGGCTGCGAAACAAGTGCAAGTACCACCTGTTCCAGAAATAAACTTACATGGAACTGACTACAATAGTATTGCTGAATGAGTCAATAACACCTTCCATATCTTCCAACTACCCCATGTATTTTTCAATGAAAAGGCTTTTAATTAATTCATAAACTATCTTGTAAACCAGTGGTTCTCAGCCAGGAGTCTGGGCCCCCCTGTGGGGCCCTGAGCAGGTTTCAGGGGTCCACCAAGCGTGGCCGGCATTAGACTTGCTGGGACCCAGGGCAGAAAGCCAAAGCCCCACCACAATAGGGTTGAAACCCAAGGCCCTGAGTCCCACCACCTGGGGCTGAAGCTGAAGCCTGAGCAGTCTAGTTTCATGGGGCTCCCTGTGGCATGGGGCCCAGGCAATTGCCCTGGTTGCTACCCCGTAATGCTGGCTACCCCGTAATGCTGGCCCTGGCTTTTATATGCAGAAAAATAGTTATGACACAGATGGGCCATGGAGTTTTTATAGCACGTTGGGGGGCCTCAGATAGAAAAAGGTTGAGAACCTCTGTTGTAAATACTTCCTTAATTTAAAATAATTAATACATTGACAAACTTTGGAATCCTTCTGTTATTTTATGTAGAAATATCACTGGATGGATTTGATTTTTTGTAACTCACTGTTTTGATGTTGTTTTTTTTACAATGCCCCTGATTTGTATGTCTGCAAATTACAGTGATACCCATACCTCTGGACATTTCTGATTTTTAATACAGAAATTAAAACTAATTTGATTTAATTGCTCTAGTTTTGTTTTCAAATTCTTCTGTTAAAGAAATTCATGAACGTGAAGGATATTGAATAGCTTGTATGCAGTAAATGTTTGAGAGGGAAAGGGTTATTTTAGATTTACACATTCTGTATAAAATCAAAATTATTGCTATAGAAAAGAATTTAAATTACCCAAGAGTGAGAATCTGGCCATCGAAACTGGTAAACGTCCATGTATAATTTACACAGACTGCTGTATGCTAATGAAAACTCTTCATTTATCCATACTTTGTGTAATTATCTGTTCCAAAAAGTCAGACAGTAAAAACTAAAGGAAAGGATCTGGAACAGTTTTGCTGAGTACCGTTTTGTAGGTCAACAGGCTTCAAGGTCATCTTTTTAGTAAATGTTACAGTTGAGCTATAGAGAAAGATTTAGATTTGGATACCAATCTCAGCTGGAATTGTCTCCTGTGATCTAAAGAAACTCTGTCAAAGAGAGTGACAAAAGATGAGAAGCGATCATATGTGGATTTGGTAAAAGGGGAAGAACATTACAAAAAATCTAAAGTCTTCCAAAAAATAAAGTGTTCTTTAAAAAAAAACAGATACAAATGAACCTACACGGTAACACATGAAACATATTTTCAACTGAATTGCTGTGTGTTACAAAATGAAACATATTGAGGCTAAAACAAAAATGTATAGATGGCTATTTTATTGGTCCAAAATTTGGAGAACATATCATTCTGGTAAATGAAACAATAGATTAGAGCAACTTCTATTTTTGCTAAAATGCTATACGCAGCAAGGAAGTCTTGAGAAGCAAACACACTAGTTAATTCTAGAGCTGGGTCTGTGCTGCAAAGTTCTGAATTTCACAGGTATTTTGGTTTCGGCTTTGGACCTCAGAAGCAGCCTACAGCTGTGTCATGAATATAAAGGGAAGGGTAACCACCTTTCTGTATAAAGTGCTATAAAATCCCTACTGGCCAGAGGCAAAACCCTTTCACCTGTAAAGGGTTAAGAAGCTAAGATAACCTCGCTGGCACCTGACCCAAAATGACCAATGAGACAAGATACTTTCAAATCTGGAGGGGGGAACAAAGGGTTTGTCTGTCTGTGTGATGCTTTTGCTGGGAACAGATCAGGAATGCAGCCTTACAACTCCTGTTAAGTTAGTAAGTAATCTAGCTAGAAATGTGTTAGATTTCCTTTTGTCTCCTGGGTGCTGGCAGACGCGGTACTGCATTGCTACACAGCAGCAGTTTATTGCCTTTTGGCAGCAGACAGGGCAGTATGACTGGTAGCCATCGTTAACATAGTCCTGGATGCTCTTTAAACCGGACACCTGGGCAAACATGGGAGTGACTCAGCTAGGTCATTTCCCTTGTTTTGTCTCATAGCGATTGAGTCCTACCGGCAGTGCACTGTCTTTTAATCTGCAGCTAGCAGAAGATGATGGCCAGCAGTCATACTGCACCGTCTTCTGCCGAGCACCCAGGAGATGACGATGGCTAGCTGCACAGTCTGCTGCCAGCAACATGTATAAAGATAGATGAAGTGGCCCAAAACAAGAAATAGACCAGATTTGTTTTGTATTCATTTTCTCCTCCCTCCCTCCCTCTGTGAAATCAGCGGCCTGCTAAACCCAGTTTTGAGTTCTATCCTTGAGGTTTTGAGTTCTATCCTTGAGGGGGCCATTCTATTTCTCGCAACTATTTCTTTGTTGATTTTAATTCCCTGTAAGCCAAGTCATCAGTCGCCCCTCCCTCCATCAGACAATCATTCTGCACCTTTTTTCTGTGCAGATGCCATACCACAGCAAGCATGGAGCCCACTCAGATCACATTAAACACCACACGCATTATCCAGCAGTATATGCAGCACCAGAACCTGGCAAAGTGAAACGGGGCAAGTAGGCGACGTCAGTGCGGTGACAAGAGTGATGAGGACATGGACACAGACATCTCTCAAAGCACAGGCCCTGGCAATGTGGGCATCATGGTGCTAATGGGGCAGGCTCATGCCGTGGAATGCCGATTCTGGGCCCGGGAAACAAGCACAGACTGGTGGGACCACATAGTGTTGCAGGTCTGGGATGATTCCCAGTGGCTGCGAAACTTTCACATGCGTAAGGGCACTTTCATGGAACTTTGTGACTTGCTTTCCCCTGCCCTGAGGCGCAAGAATACCAAGATGAGAGCAGCCCTCACAGTTCACAAGCGAGTGGCAATAGCCCTGTGGAAGCTTGCAATGCCAGACAGCTACCGGCCAGTTGGGAATCAATTTGGAATGGGCAAATCTACTGTGGGGGCTGCTGTGATGCAAGTAGCCAATGCAATCATTGAGCTGCTGCTATCAAAGGTAGTGACTCTGGGAAATGTGCAGGTAATACTAGATGGCTTTGCTGCAATGGGATTCCCTAACTGTGGTGGGGCCATAGACGGAACCCATATCCATATCTTGGCACCGGAGCACCAAGCCGGCAAGTACGTAAACCGCAAGGGGTACTTTTCAATAGTGCTGCAAGCACTGGTGGATCAGAAGGGACGTTTCACCAACATCAATGTGGGATGGCCGAGAAAGGTACATGACGCTCACATCTTCAGGAACTCTGGTCTGTTTCAAAAGCTGCAGGAAGGGACTTTATTCCCAGACCAGAAAATAACCGTTGGGGATGTTGAAATGCCTATAGTTATCCTTGGGGACCCAGCCTACCCCTTAATGCCATGGCTCATGAAGCCATACATAGGCAGCCTGGACAGTAGTCAGGAGCTGTTCAACTACAGGCTGAGCAAGTGCAGAATGGTGGTAGAATGTGCATTTGGACGTTTAAAAGCACGCTGGCGCAGTTTACTGACTCGGTTAGACCTCAGCGAAACCAATATTCCCACTGTTATTACTGCTGGCTTTGCACTCCACAATATCTGTGAGAGTAAGGGGGAGACGTTTATGGCGGGGTGGGAGGTTGAGGCAAATCACCTGGCTGCTGGTTACACACAGCCAGACACCAGGGCGGTTAGAAGAGCACAGGAGGGTGCGGTGCGCATCAGAGAAGCTTTGAAAACCAGTTTCATGACTGGCCAGGCTACGGTGTGAAAGTTCTGTTTGTTTCTCCTTGATGAAACCCCCCACCCCCACCCCTTGGTTCACTCTACTTCCCTGTAAGCTAACCACCCTCCCTTCCTCCCTTCGATCACCACTTGCAAAGGCAATAAAGTCATTGTTGCTTCACATTCATTCATTCTTTATTAATTCATCACACAAATAGGGGGATAACTACCAAGGTAGCCAGGGAGGGCGGTGGAGGAGAGAAGCACCAGGAGAGGTGGTGGAGGAGGGAAGGACAAGGCCACACAGCACTTTAAAAATTTAAAACTTTAAAACTTATTGAATGCCAGCCTTCTGTTGCTTCGGCAATCCTCTGGGGTGGAGTGCCTGGGTGGCCGGAGGCCACCTCACCGCGTTCTTGGGCGTCTGGGTGAGGAGGCTATGGAACTTGGGGAAGAGGGCGGTTGGTTACACAGGGGCTGTAGCGGCGGTCTGTGCTCCTGCTGCCTTTCCTGTAGCTCAACCATAAGCTTGAGCATATTAGTTTGATCCTCCAGCAGCCTCAGCATTGAATCCTGCCTCCTCTCATCACGCTGCTGCCACCTTTCAGCTTCAGCCCTCTCTTCAGCCCGCCACTTACTCTCTTCAGCCCGCTACCTCTCCTCCCGGTCATTTTGTACTTTTCTGCACTCTAACATTGTCTGCCTCCACGCGTTCGTCTGTGCTCTGTCAGTGTGGGAGAACAGCATAAGCTCAGAGAACATTTCATCATGAGTACGGTTTTTTTGCCTTCTAATCTTCGCTAGCCTCTGGGAAGGAGAAGATCCTGTGATTCTTGAAACACATGCAGCTGCTGGAGAAAAAAGGGGACAGTGGTATTTAGAAAGACACATTTTATAGAACAATGGGTACACTCTTTCACGGTAAACCTCGCTGTTAACATTACATACATAGCACATGTGCTTTCATTCCAAGGTCGCATTTTGCCTCCCTGCAGTGCGTGGCTAGCCCCTCCACCCTTCCCCCTCCCCGTGGCTAACAGCGGGGAACATTTCTGTTCAGCCACAGGCAAACAGCCCAGCAGGAATGGGCACCTCTGAATGTCCCCTTAAGAAAAGCACCCTATTTCAACCAGGTGACCATGAATGATATCACTCTCCTGAAGATAACAGAGAGAGATAAAGAACGGATGTTGTTTGAACGCCAGCAAACATACACTGCAATGCTTTGTTCTACAATGATTCCCGAGTACGTGCTGCTAGCCTGGAGTGGTAAAGTGTCCTACTATGGTGGATGGAATAAGGCTGTCCTCCCCAGAAACCTTTTGCAAAGGCTTTGGGAGTATATCCAGGAGAGCCATGAATGCCAGGGCAAATTAATCATTAAACATGCTTGCTTTTAAACCACGTATAGTATTTTAAAAGGTACACTCACCAGAGGTCCCTTCTCCGCCTGGCAGGTCCGGGAGGCAGCCTTGGGTGGGTTTGGGGGGGTACTGGCTCCAGGTCCAGGGTGAGAAACAGTTCCTGGCTGTCGGGAAAACCGGTTTCTCCGCTTGCTTGCTGTGAGCTATCTACAACCTCATCATCATCATCATCATCATCTTCCTCGTCCCCAAAACCTGCTTCCGTGTTGCCTCCATCTCCATTGAAGGAGTCAGACAACACGGCTGGGGTAGTGGTGGCTGAACCCCCTAAAATGGCATGCAGCTCATCATAGAAGCGGCATGTTTTGGGCTCTGACCCGGAGCTGCCGTTCGCCTCTCTGGTTTTCTGGTAGGCTTGCCTCAGCTCCTTAAGTTTCACACGGCACTGCTTTGGGTCCCAGTTATGGCCTCTGTCCTTCATGCCCTGGGAGATTTTGACAAATGTTTTGGCATTTCGAAAACTGGAACGGAGTTCTGATAGCACGGATTCCTCTCCCCATACAGCGATCAGATCCCGTACCTCCTGTTCGGTCCATGCTGGAGCTCTTTTGCGATTCTGGGACTCCATCATGGTCACCTCTGCTGATGAGCTCTGCATGGTCACCTACAGCTTGCCACGCTGGCCAAACAGGAAATTGAAATTCAAAAGTTCGCAGGCCTTTTCCTGTCTACCTGGCCAGTGCATCTGAGTTGAGAGTGCTGTCCAGAGCGGTCACAATGGAGCACTCTGGGATAGCTCCCGGAGGCCAATACCGTTTAATTGCATCCACAGTACCTCAAATTCAACCCAGCAAGGCCAATTTCAGCGCTTATCCCCTTGTCGGGGGTGGAGTAAGGAAATCAATTTTAAGAGCCCTTTAAGTCGAAAAAAAGGGCTTTGTCGTGTGGACAGGTGCAGGGTTAAATCGATTTAACACTGCTAAATTCGACCTCAACTCCTAGTGTAGATCAGGGCTTAGTGTTAGACATCCAGTGTTGCCAATTTTCATGATTAGTGTCGCAATATCTGTTGCTTTGCTTAAAGGCCCACATCCTGGTGCTGAGAATCTGAGCTGCTTTTTTTTTTTTTTCTCTTTAAGGCTTTAGGCCTCATAGGTTTGGAGAAACCCTGAGAACTCAGTGGTCCCTAAAGACTCAAACCAAGAAATTACATGAAAAGAACCCATAATTTTGGGGGACGACTGATTAATGATTTTTCAACATTTAGAGTTGGCAGTAATGGACACCCCAAAATAACTTTCACTACAAAAAAGCCTGAAAAAAAATTAACTTAAAAGGGATTACTTGTGTAGATGGTAGGGGTTCTGGCACAGCAGATTTTGAATGACAACTGTTGATCTGGGTCCACTCCCATTTAACTTTCAGCTGCTGACACAGTAATAAAACAAGAAATAAAGAGCTACCTGTAGGAGCCAGCCCCAGAGGAAAGATTTCAGCATAAATGGGGAGAACAGGCTCTAAAGCAATCATCCAAAACTCAGCTTCTCTTCCTACTTGATTTTTATCAGTTCTCTGTTCAGAAATATTAAAAAGGTAAAGGACTTTTTAAGCATATTGTGAGCAACATTTGTTTTCGTGAAAAGCAAAATGGGACTACCTTCCTCTGCAGCATAGGGCATGGGTCACTTGCAGGTTTAAACTAGTGTAAATAGTGGATTCTCTGTAAGATGAACTCTTTAAATCATTATTTGAGGACTTCAAGTAATTCATCCAGAGGTTATGAGTCTATTACAGAAGTGGGTGGGTGAGATTCTGTGGCCTGCAATGGGCAGGAGATCAGACTAGATGATCATGACGGTCCTTCTGGACTTAAAGTCTATGAGTCTGGACCAAGTATTCCAGTAAGTCTCAGTTCTCTGAGTTCTCAGTTCTCTCCTCTCCAGCTGTATTTTGAAAGTCCTGGATCATGATACAAGCGGTGCTGAGCATTGTCATCTCCTGTTAAATTTAACTAAAATTTCAGGTACTCAGAATCTCTTGGGATCAGGTCAAAAGCAGTCGTGGATTAGCTCTGCAAAGCCACAATCAAAACAGTTTAAGTTAATTCTTTTCCTAAAAAGAGAAAAACAACAGGGTAACAAAACCAAAAAAAGGAGAAAAGATGAAGGTGGAAAGTTAAAGAAGTACCAGTAGAGGAGGGAATTTAGTATCTGAAAAATGAAGTACTCTAGCATTTAAAGTTCCTTCCCCAGGCAGTAGGAGGGAGTGACTTAACCCTGCATAGATCCCAGCATAAACATGCTTAGAAGCACCACTAAACAGAATAAAATGGAGAATGATAATTCACAGTCTCTACAAAAGCTAACCTTAAAGAAATGGCATTGGATAAAAGCTTATTATTTATTGTGGATTTTGTAGCATCCAAAAGCATGCTAGGAACCACACTGAAAAAAGTCAGATTTCTGCTCCGGATTGCTTTCAATGAGAAATGCAAAGACAAAGGGAATTGGCAGAAGGGCAAAGGTTACAAGATGGGCACTCAAAAAAATCTTATTGGCATAGAAGATTGATGCAGACACAGTGGCAAAATGAGGACAGACAGATGCATGGAATTAAGTGGCAGGCTGCAACTTATCATAGAATCATAGAATATCAGGGTTGGAAGGGACCTCAGGAGGTCATCTAGTCCAACCCCCTGCTCTAAGCAGAACCAATCCCCAACTAAATCATCCCAGCCAGGGCTCTGTCAAGCCTGACCTTAAAAACTTCTAAGGAAGGAGATTCCACCACCTCCCTAGGTAACGCATTCCAGTGTTTTACCACCTTCCTAGTGAAAAAGTTTTTCCTAATATCCAACCTAAACCTCCCCCATTGCAACTTGAGACCATTACTTCTTGTTCTGTCATCAGCTACCACTGAGAACAGTCTAGATCCATCCTCTTTGGAACCCCCTTTCAGGTAGTTGAAAGCAGCTATCAAATCACCCCTCATTCTTCTCTTCCGCAGACTAAACCATCCCAGTTCTCTCAGCCTCTCCTCATAAGTCATGTGTTCCAGTCCCCTAATCATTTTTGTTGCCCTCCGCTGGACTCTTTCCAATTTTTCCACATCCTTCTTGTAGTGTGGGGCCCAAAACTGGACACAGTACTCCAGATGAGGCCTCACCAATGTCAAATAGAGGGGAACGATCACGTCCCTCAATCTGCTGGCAATGCCCCTACATATACATCCCAAAATGCCATTGGCCTTCTTGGCAGCAAAGGCACACTGTTGACTCATATCCAGCTTCTCGTCCACTGTAACCCCTAGGTCCTTTTCTGCAGAACTGCTGCCTAGCCATTCGGTCCCTAGTCTGTAGCAGTACATGGGATTCTTCCGTCCTAAGTGCAGGACTCTGCACTTGTCCTTGTTGAACCTCATCAGATTTCTTTTGGCCCAATCCTCTAATTTGTATAGGGCCCTCTGTATCCTATCCCTACCCTCCAGCGTATCTACCTCTCCTCCTAGTTTAGTGTCAAATATTATATTAAACTTTTAACGCAAGGGAGGGGTACTACCCACCCCCTCACCCATACTCTCCTACGCCAGGCATTGAATTGGTTCCCATGTGGGGATTACAGGGCTTCTTACCATATAACCCATAACAGGGGGTAGGCTTTCCTCAGCATCTCTGAGTCCTAGCACTCTCCCCCACACAAGGGGGACAGAAGATGCACAGCAGTGTGGGGACCTCAGCCTGTAAAGGCCACAAGGTCTCATCCTATCACATGAGCCCAAGGCCTATCACCAAAACCCCAGGTCTTTTACCTCTGGAAACCATTCATTTTATTCTCTTAACCACACTGAAAACTGGCCAGTGACTAGTTTGGTCACTCCCCCACCCCCAAATGCACTGTCTGGTATCACAAGTCCTGTCTAATCCATTCCCTCACATCCTGTAGCCATATGTCAGCACCTCCATTTGATAAATGTATGCCATCATCTTTGAAAACGTTTGGAAGATTGTAACATATGTCCCTATGTTGTATCACCAAACTCCCTGTGTCCAAGAATATCTTGGTGACCTCTCTGTTCACTTTCTTTCTAGCCTTGTCAACGCGGGCTCCGTCTGAAGCTCCCCACCAGATCTGCCTAGCAAGCGTTTTCAGCTATGCCTCACTTCTGCCCATAATTGCCTAATTAAGCTAACATCCCTCTGGATCCTGTGCCTTAAGGTATCTCCTCACAGCCCCAGAGATCATTCTCACTGAGGTGAATAACCAGGATGTGGTTGTTTGCTTGTTAGTGAGTGCAGAAGTGGCATGAGCTGATCCCAGTGCATGCCTCTTCTGCCAAACAACTGGATTCAAACTGCTTTAGCTCTGACGCCCAGCTGAGATCCAGCTGCTGTCCTGGCTGCCTTCTTGCAGGCCCAATGCACTAGAGCATGCCTGCAAGTCCAGATTTTTGCATAAGCTCTATGTAGCTCCTAAACCAAACTAGCACATTGGGTTAGTGACATTTTGCCGTTCCCCACCATCTTGTCTTTGGTGCAGATCCAAGTCCTGTAACAGCGCCCTATTACCTGCACCTGCCATGGGCAAAAACCCCTGCAGCCACTGACATTGCTGCCCCAATCCTGAAAGAATGAATACCAAACTGGGGGGAGGGGGAGTTAAGACCACAGTAGTTCAAGGTTTCTCTCAATACTGCGGTGAACTGCTATCTTGTCAGACAGCTGCCATCACCATGTATGCAAGTCCTGGATTTTTAGCAAGGCTCCGATTGCCTTTACAAAGCACAAGCATGAGTGTAGTTTGGTAGGCTTCAGGGGGGGCATTGCCCCCCAAAACAGAAGCCAGCAGTGTCATGCAAGGTCATGTGCCACTCGCCCCCACCACCATTTCTGCAAACACCAGGCTGCCCTGCAGGGTCTGCTCTGCTCGGCCTCCCTGGTGGGGTGGGGGCTCTGTCCTTCCCACACTGCACGTTTTGGCTCACAGGAAATGGCGGGGCGGGATGGAGCAACTGTTCCCCTGCACTCTGGGTCACTGCCTTGGGGTCCTAGTACCCGCCTGTTTCCTGTGCCCCAGGGAGGAGGGGGGAGGGGAGGTAGGCCAAGGGGGTGGGGTGGGGCAGGGGGAAGGAGGTGGTGGGGGGAAGAGACCGTGGGTTGGTGCAGGGAGAGTAGGGAGAGGAACGGGGAGAGGATGGGGAAGAGAAGGGGATACGGGAATGGGTGGGAGCAAGCAGGAGACTGGCATATGGTGTCGTCCCCTTGGCGGCGGCAGCAGCAGCCCCTGCAGGGAGGCAGCTGCAGCAGCACCAGGGCAGCAGCATCCCTGTAGCAGCTGGTGCCAGAGTGGCAGCTGGGGCTCCCCTGTTAAGTCAGCCCACCCTCCCCCCTCCCCAGCAGCAGCCGCCCAGGTATCACTCCAGGCAGGGCGAGAGAGCCAGCGAGCCAAGGGAATTGGTTTCAGTGTGCCCATGCGTGTGCGTGCATGTGTGCGTGTGCGTTTTGCACCCCCAAATATAGCCGTCAAACTGCACTTATGGCACAAGCACCCATCTGCATATTCCTTCAACACCACATAAGCCACCTCTTCCCTCTGCTCTTTTTTCGAGAACCTTAACTGCAGGGACACTGCTCCTGCCGATAGTTGTATGTCTGTCACACTTAGGCCTGGTCTACACTATGAGTTTATGTTGGATTGAGCAGCGTTAAATCCGAATTCACCCTGCACCCGTCCACACAACGAAGCCATTTTTTCAACATAAAGGGCTCTTAAAACCGATTTCTGTACTGCTCCCCAACGAGAGGATTAGCGCTGAAATCGACATCGCCATTTCGAATTAAGGTTAGTGTGGATGCAATTCAAAGGTATTGGCCTCCGGGAGCTATCCCACAGTCCACCATTGTGACCACTCTGGACAGCACTCTGAACTCGGATGCACTGGCCAGGTGTACAGGAAAAGCCCCAGGAACTTTTTAATCTCATTTCCTGTTTGGCCAGGCGAGCTCATCAGCACAGGTGACCAAGCAGTCCCAGAATCGAAAAAGAGCTCCAGCATGGACTGAACAGGCGGTACGGGATCTGATCGCTGTACGGGGAGAGGAATCCGCGCTATCAGAACTACGTTCCAAAAGACGAAATGCCAAAACATTTCAAAAAATCTCAGAGGCCATGAGGGACAGAGGCTACATCAGAAACACAACACAGTGCCGCGTGAAACTTAAGGAGCTTAGACAAGCGTACCAGAAAACCAAAGAATCAAACGGACACTCTGGGACAGAGCCCCAATCATGCCGCTTCTACGCTGAGCTGCATGCAATTCTAGGAGGGGCCGCCACCACTACACCCCTGTCCCTGGACTCCGATGATGGGGTACTCCCCACCATGGCTGAGGATTTTGCAGATCGGGAAGATGCGGAGGAGGAGGACAAGCTTCGGGAGAGCACACAGCACACCATTCTCCCCGACAGCCCGGATCTTTTTATCACCCTGACTGAAATACCCTCCCAACCCAATGAAGCCGGAGAAGGGACCTCTGGTGAGTGTACCTTTTAAAATATACTACATGTTATAAAAGCAAGTGTTTTTTAATGATTAAGTAGCCTTGAGGACTTGGAATGCATGCGTGGCCAGTACAACTACTGGAAAAGTCTGTTAACGTGTCTGGGGATGGAGCGGAAATCCTCCAGGGACATCTGCATGAAGCTCTCTTGGAGGTACTCTAAAAGCCTTTGCAGAAGGTTTCTGGGGAGAGCAGCCTTATTCTGTCCTCCATGGTAAGACACTTTACCATGCCATGCTAGTAGCAAGTAATCTGGTATCATTGCATGACAAAGCCTGGCAGCAAATGGTCCCAGTGTTTGCTGGCATTCAAGCAACATCCATTCTTTATCCCTCTGTGTTATCCTCAGAAGAGTGATATTGTTATGGTAACCTGGTTGAAATAAGGGAATTTAATTAAGGGGACATTCAGAGGTGCCTGTTCCTAACTGGGCTATTTGCCTGTGGCTGAAAAGAAATCCTCCCCGCAGTTAGCCACGGGGCGGGGGGGGCATTGGCACTGAGCTGTTCGCGTTTGGCTAGCAGCAATCTTCCCCGATACCAGGCAGGTGGTGGAGGGAAGGGAAAAGCGATCATCCCAGAGAATTGGAGGGGGTTAGTTTGGTTTCTGCTGCTGCACTTTAACAGGAAAACCGCAGCACTAAATGGCCAACTCAATGGGCTTTGCTTCGCATGGGAAAGAAGGGCATTGCTGTTATGAAGGTTGCAGAAGCCGAAAGACTATGGCTTACCATGGTTGCCTGCAAGCCGAATTCTGTTGCCCAGCCCTGCGTATGTAATCTCTAACACCAAAGCTGCAGGCACTCAATATAAGATGCAAAATGTGACCTTGTACCAAAATCACATGTGCTATGTAATGTGAATAGTGTTGTTCACCGTGAAAGAGTATAGCCATTGTTCTGTAAAATGTATCTTTTTAAATACTTCACTCCCTTTTTTTCCTCCAGCAGCTGCAAATGTTTCAAGCCTCCCTCCTCCGTCCCAAAGGCTATCTCAGATAAGGCAGCGAAAAAAACGCACATGTGATGACATGTTCTCTGAGCTCATGCAGTCATCTGGCACTGACAGACACAATAGCAGAGTACAGGACAGTGGCCAATAACGTGAGGAGAGGTGGTGGCAGGAAGATCAGATGAGGCATGAGGCAACGCTGGGGCTACTGCAGGATCAAACGGACATGCTCCGGTGTCTGGTGGAGGTTCATGAACGGCAGCAGGATCACAGACTGCTTAACCGCCCTCCCTCCCCCCCATGTTCCATAGCCTCCTCACCCAGACACCCAAGAACATGGGGAGGGGTGGGGGGGAGGCTCCGAGCACCCAACCACTCCACCCCAGTGGACAGCCCAAGCAACAGAAGGCTGGCATTCAACAAGTTTTAAAGTGGCCTTTTCCTTCCCTCCTACCCTCCTCCCACACCCCATCCGGGCTACCTTGTGAGTTATCTCCCTATTTTTATAACCAATTAATAAAGAATACATGTTTTTTAAATGATAGTGACTTTATTTCCTTTGCAAGCAAGCTGTGATTGAAGGGGAGAGGGCAGGTGGTTTACAGGGAATTTAGAGGCAACCAAGAGGACGGGTTTTCATCAAGGAGAAACAAACAGAAGTGTCACACAGTACCCTGGCCAGTCATGAAACTGGTTTTCAAAGCTTCTCTGATGTGCACCATGCCCTCCTGTGCTCTTGTAACCACCCTGGTGTCTGGCTGCACATATTCAGCAGCCAGGCGATTTGCATCAACCTCCCACCCCGCCATAAACTCTCACAGAGATTGTGGAGCGCACAGCAAGCAGCAATAACAATGGGAATATTGGTTTTGCTGAGGTCTGAGCAAGTCAGTAAACTGTGCCAGTGACCCTTTCAACGTCCAAATGCACATTCTACCACCATTCTGCACTTGCTCAGCCTGTAGTTGAACAGCTCCTGACTACTGTCCAGGGTGCCTGTGTACGGCTTCATGAGCCAGGGCATTAAGGGGTAGGCTGTGTCCCCAAGGATAATTATAGGCATTTCAACATCCCCAACAGTTATTTTCTGGTCTGGGAATAAAGTCCCTTCCTGCAGCCATTTAAACAGACCAGAGTTCCTGAAGACATGAGCATCATGAACCTTTCCCGGCCATCCCACGTTGATGTTGGTGAAACGTCCCTTGTGATCCACCAGTGCTTGCACCACGATTGAAAAGTACCCCTTGTGGTTTATGTACTGGCTGCCCTGGTGGTCCAGTCCCAAGATAGGGATATGCATTCCGTCTATAGCCCCACCACAGTTAGGGAATCCCATTGCAGCAAAGCCATCTAGTATTACCTGCACATTTCCCAGAGTCACCACCTTTGATAGCAGCAGCTCAATGATTGCATTGGCTACTTGCATCACAGCAACCCCCACAGTAGATTTGCCCACTCCAAATTGATTCCCGACTGACCAGTAGCTGTCTGGCATTGCAAGCTTCCACAGGGCTATTGCCACTCGCTTGTGAACTGTGAGGGCTGCTCTCATCTTGGTATTCTTGCGCTTCAGGGCAGGGGAAAGCAAGTCATAAAGTTCCATGAAAGTGCCCTGATGCATGCGAAAGTTTCGGAGCCACTGGGAATCATCCCAGACCTGCAACACTATGCGGTCCCACCAGTCTGTGCTTGTTTCCCGGGCCCAGAATCGGCGTTCCACGGCATGAGCCTGCCCCATTAATACCATGATCTCCAAATTGCGGGGAAATGCGGTTTTAGAAAAAACTGTTTTCATGTCCTCATCACTGCGCTTCTGTAGCCTCCTCGCCTGGTTTTTCAGGTGCTGGTTCTGCATAAACTGCACAATAATGCGTGAGGTGTTTACAATGGTCATAGCTGCTGCAGTGAGCTGAACGGGCTCCATGCTTGCTGTGCTATGGCGTCTGTTCCTGCTCGAGCAATCCAGGGAAAAAGGCGCAAAACGATTGTTTGCCATTGCTCTGACGCAGGGAGGGGTGACCGACAACATGGCTTACAGGGTTGGCTTACAGGAAATTAAAATCAACAAAGGGGGTGGCTTTGCGAGAAACTGAATGGCCCCCTCAAGGATAGAACTCAAAACCTCAAGGATAGAACTCAAAACTGGGTTCAGCAGGCCGTTGATTTCACAGAGGGAGGGAGGAAGGGAGGAGAAAATAAATACAAAACAAATCTGGTCTATTTCTTGTTTTGATCCACTTCACCTATCTTTATACATCTTGCTGGCAGCAGACTGTGCAGTACGACCACTAGCCATAGTCATCTCCTGGGTGCTCAGCAGAAGACGGTGCAGTATGACTGCTGGCCATCGTCTTCTCCTAGCTGCTCATTAAAAGACAGTGCACTAGGACTGCCGGTAGGACTGAATCGCCATGAGACAAAACTTAAAAGGGTAATGACCTGGCTGAGTCACTCCCATGTTTGCCCAAGTGCCCCTGACCTCATCGAGGTCGGTTAAAAGAGCACCCTGGACTACGTCGACGACGGCTACCAGTCATATTGCCCTGTCTGCTGCCAAAAGGCAATAAACTGCTGCTGTGTAGCAATGCAGTACCGCGTCTGCCAGCACCCAGGAAACATATGGGGACAGTTAGCTGAGCGGGCTCCATGCTTGCCGTGGTATGGCGTCTGCATGGGTAACCCAGGAAAAAAGGCGCAAAACGATTGTCTGCCGTTGCTTTCACAGAGGGAGGGAGGAAAGGGGGGCCTGACAATATGTACCCAGAACTACCCGCGACAATGTTTTAGCCCCATCAGGCATTGGGATTTCTACCCAGAATTCAAACGGGCGTCAGAGACTGTGGGAACTGTGGGATAGCTACCCACAGTGCAACGCTCCAGAAGTCGACGGTTGCCTCGGTACTGTGGACGCACTCCGCCGACTACATGCACTTAGAGCATTTGTGTGGGGACACACACAACTGACTGTATAAAAACGCTTTCTACAAAACCGACTTCTATAAATTCGATCTAATTTCGTAGTGTAGACAAGGTGTTAATGTATGCTGGAACCTGGCCACAGCTGCCATAGGCACCAGCTCACTCACTCTAAAAGTGCCAAAGAAGGAAACAACAAATGCCACCTTAAATAAAATGGCCTTCCTCCCAAAGCTGTAGACCCACAGCAGAGCCTGTACTAATCCTGTCAGGATTACCAGTGTTATGGGTAACCTGTTGTCCCTCCGGCACCCACCCCTCCTGGACAACCCTTCTAAGAGTTTCTACACTATGAAATACCCACATGGTGGGTTTCCCATATCTAACCTACTCCAATAGGACAGGCCCACTAGCTGGCCAGAGGTAGAAAAGAGAACCAAACCAGGGTGAGTCAAAGACACGACATATCATACCACCTGGCATGTAGGTCTGGGCCACTCAAGGTGAAGCCCCTTCCTGTGCATAAAATTCCCTGAACTCTGAAAGGCTGACCTTATAGGCCCTTAAAGTCCATGAAGCCAACAGAGTACGCTACCAGTCCCACAGCTGTCTTGAGCCAAGTTTCCAGAGTTGTTGGGGCATAGCCCAGTGATCCTTGCTGGCCAGCAGGGCGTGTTCCTGGAATCTGTCACCCTGAAATCGAGATAGAGCATTGGCAACACCATTATCCTCTCTCGGGACATACACTGCGTGCACACACATACACACTCGGGAAAAGGATGCTAAACTGCAAGCAGTGTAAAATTAAGGCCCTCACCAGTCTCATTCCCCAAGCACTGTTAGCCAACTGCCAGCTAACAGTTAGCCAACTGTGGACCACAGAATGTCTGTCACACCAGAAATGAACTTTTTTGTTCTGAAAGTTTTCTCCCCAAATAGTGACTGCCAGCAGTATAGGGGAAAAATCAAGCAAGGTGATGTCCCCTGTAATACTCTAAGCCACCCAGCTTTCTGGCCACCTCTGTACATATCACACTCCTTGAAAGTAAACCCCAAAACCCATGCCTCCTGAGGAGTCAGACTGTATTTGCAGATCAGTTTTGATCCACTAGTCTGAACACCACATTGAAACTCTGTTATACTCTTCCAGGAATCTTCCCCACTTTAAGTCTCCTTTCATTCCCCTTGTCATTTTGACAAAGCGGTAGGATTTTCATGCTCCAGAGGAGGCTGATGCCAGATGGGCACAGAATGCCTGACCAAGAGTCACCGCTCAGCATGCAAAGTTTAGGTGCCTCATGACTACCTGTTGTTCCCTCAGAGTAATTTTCTTTTCCCCTTTGAGAGCCCGTATCAGTGTCCTGACCGATTTCAACTTCTCCGTATGTGTTTCAACCTAGAAACACCCCAAACTGGGTCCCATTTGATACCCAGGTACATTAAACTTTGGGTAGGGCTTTCTGTTTTTAACGTGGCAAGGGGGACCCCGAGGTGCTTGGCTAGGTTCTGAAATGCCTGAAGCATATACTCACGGTTGCCATTCCCTAGGCTTCTTGCAAAATAAGAAGTCATTGAGATTAGTGCACCACATAGGGCAGGCCAGTCTCACACACAATTGCCCACGCCAACATGGAGCTGAATCATTCAAAAGTGGCACATGACACCGAGCTCCACATGGGAATGACTTTATCAAAATAGTACTGGCCCTCAAACTGAAACTCAAGCAGGTTAAGGTCCCCGGGATGCACTGGAAGCAAATGGAATGCCAACAGTGCCCCAGGGTCACACTCCCTAGCCCTGGCTACTGCAGCTGGGGGTCAATGTGACCATTTACTGAGCCCCAGGGGTAGGACAGGTGATGGATCAGCCTGATGGTTACTGCTTCTTCCTGTAGCATCTCCTGAAGCACTGTGACCTTGCAGACCTCCTTTCCTACATCCCTGTTGGAATTGCCCTTGACCCCCATAATGAGAGAGTGCACTATGCTAACATCCTACAGCAGTGTTTGTACCTGACTTGGGTACAAAAATACTTCCGACCATTAATGCAAAGTACACGTTGGCTTTTATATCTCTATTTTGAAAAGGAGGTTTAGGCACTGGCAATCCACTGCCTGTGAATGTCAGCTGGGCTGGGTGATAAGGAGTCAGACCTCCTGGTCTATTTTACCCCAATGTAAACCAGACTCCTCTGCCACCCTCTGTCTAAATTCTCTCTCACACCTTAACCATGCTACCCCACATATGAAGCATGATCCCTCACTATTAAGTCCTTATACTTGAAGAAGGAAATACATCTCTCACATTACTAGAGAAAATTCTCAGGTGTCCACTTTGTATTTCTGATCTCCATTCTGAATAAGCAAAAATCACTCCACTCTGAGATGTACGCTGCGAACCCTGAGCATGCTCAGTAAGCACTTAGGGTTTCTTTTTTAAAAAGGGCCCTGGCAAAGAGCACAGTTCTGAGGCAAAGGACACAACTGAACATGTGAAAAATTGGCAACTATTGAGCATGTGCAGTAAGGGGTGAAAGAGGTCAGACAGTTACGCCTCTAACTGGTCAGAACCCACTCATACTGGTCACAACTTGTTTTAAAGGTCAGAGCTGTCAATCAGAATTCTGAGACAGTGGTCAAGACTGAGCATGTGCAAGTGCGGTAACTGTAGCTAATAGGAAGCTATATAAAGAAAGAGCTACAATGTAACATTAAAGGCCAGCTGCAGCACATTTGGAGTCCAGAGGCTGCATCTGAGAAGGAGAGAGAGGCATGCAGGGAGAGCCAGAAAGCCAGCAAGAGAAGCCAAAGAAAAACTGCTACAGAGAGAGAAAAGAAAGCCAGAGCAGAGGAAAACTGACTGACCAGGTGCCGAAAAACAGCAGCAGTGATTTGGTTTTTAAAAGAAAGCAGCAACGGATTTATAAAGTAAGATTAACATTCTTTTAATTTAGTTTAGTATAAGTATAGGTTAGGGTAGTTTATTGTATTTAATATGTTTATGCTTGAGATGTGTGTGTTTTAATTGTATTTTATTTATATAAAATTTAAAGTATAATTTAAGATCTGCTGTCAGCAATTTGTTGCTAACTGGCCACTTGCAACAAATTGCTTTGCTTAGTATCATTTGAACTATATGCTATTGTAGTTTAAATGCTCTTTAACTTGCAATACGGGATTTTTGTGTCTCAGGGATTTTGTGCCTTGTTTAGGATGTTTAGATTATATTGTAGTAGGGATTATTAGTTACTTTTAATAAAATGTTGCTTTGTTTCGGAAAGATTACTGCCTGTGTCAATTACTCTGTCAGAACGTTATATCCCTGTCCTTTAGTGTTTCCTTAACAACCCTGGGAACTTTACCTCAGGAAGAACAGATTAAAGGGGGCAATAGGCAGGTTATTATAGCAGTGACCCAAAACTCAATTTTTAGGATAACTCTCAGGGCTTCTCACACAAATCATACTAATATAAGTGCAAAAGGCTGCCAACCAATTCAAGAGTTTGAGTCACCTTAGGTCTGTGGGGTTTGGTCTCATTTTTTTAATGGTATTTGTCCCCTCCTCTGTCTGCTCTTCCCTGAACAGCAAGGTAAGTAAATCCCAAAATTCCCTTTTCCAACCTTTTCCTTAACCCCTTTAGACAGATAATTCCTGACTGAGCAATCGGATCCCCCATAAGCTCTAGGGGCATTAGCTGCCATGTTTTCTGCCTGTGTTTTGTTAGGAACGATGTCACCTGGCGAAGGTGGAGGGCTCCCTAATTGCTCCATTTTCCTTTGTAGGACATGGACAAATCCCACCACAAACCTGAGTGTCACCCCCATCTCTGAGAGACCTAAGTGTCACCAATGCCAATGATTTTGCCAGCTCATCCCATACACCTGGATGGGGGTGTCGGAGGGAGGAGCAACTTGGGGTGCCATCCTTGCCCCTGAGCACCCACATTTGCAATCCCCTCTATCAGTATCTGCAGGCCGCTGCAGAATTCACCTCTGCATACCGAGGAAGATTGCTGGACTCTTGACAGATTATGGGAGTGAGGCCCAAGCCCAGGGTCACTCACCCACTCCTCCTCATCCACCTCCGTGAGGCTCAGACCCTCGTTATCCTCCAACTCAGACCCTGAATCCACCCTGTGGACGTCCTGTATGGGGATGCCTGTCTCCCTCAGAACGGCTCCTGGACCAGGCACCTACAGGCTGCTGGCTGAATCCTGGGTCAAGGCCCCACAAGCCCTTCCCCTTCCCCCACCAGAAGTAGGACATGGGGGATGTGTAGGCGAACACACCGAGCAATGCACTCCCACAGCTCCTCCTTCCATGCACGGGGGAGGGATGTGGCCAAGGCAACAGATCCAGTTCCATCAAGGTCCCTCCTAGCCACTGTAGCAGCACCATGTGGCCCAATGTGAGCAGGGATGGGGGGCATAGTTGCAGGCCTGACCAGGGCTACACCACTTCAGGTCCAGGTGGCCCCAATGGTTCCCCATACGGCTCCTGCCTCCGAAACTTGGGTGGGGTTGGGGAGTCAGCATGGAATCCCTCCCTAACGAGGCTCCTGTTCCAACAGCAGGCAGATCCCCCCTGGCAGGGGGCAAAGGTACAACCCCCGCAGTAGGACAGAGATGCCCCTCCTCTGGGGCAGACCCTCTACCCCTGGGAAAGGGGTCCCACAAATCTTACCAGCATTCCCCTGAATCCTGAGGACTGCTGCTGCTGGAAGCTAGTGAGTAATCCATTATCTGCTGGAACTAAGCCAAAAAAAGGTTCTACATGGCCCCTACGCTAGGCTAAATCCTGCAAGCTGGGGAACACTGGCCAATCAGCACCCATCTCCCCCAGCTGGCCAATGGGTGCTAGAGACTCCCATGGGAGCAGCTATCTATTATCCTTTGGCAAGTGCCTCACTCCCTTGCTACAGGGACAGTCCCCCTTTCACCTCTGGCCCCATCAATTTTCCCCCACCCCTTGATGTGGGTGGGTAGCATTTCTACCAGGTCCAAAAATATGCCCATCTTTAAAAAGGAGAATTCCATTGGAAATTGTTGAATCTTCCAAACTGGTGGTTTTTTGGCCATACAAAGCCACTAAGAAAAACATTAAGGCTCTACATTTCCACCCCTGTCTCTTTAAACCTCCTACTGTGCACCCAGGTCAGCTGCAGGAAGTTCATTGCTGCAGGATTTGAGCATTCAAACATTTCCAGGGTGAGATGTGTGTTGTCTGAATTTGCAGGTATCATAACCCTTTTTAGTTAAAATTACATTGTTTTGATGATTTGTAGAGGAAAGCATAATTAAAACATAAATATCAATTGCAAAAGTAATAATCACAAACTATGACTTAGTAAAACTGATTGCTAGTCTTGAAACACATGATTTCAAAAAGGGAAACATTCTGATTAAGTTTAATACCCTGAAAAGCAGTAATTGCATGAAGCAAATACTAAAACAATGTGAAGACCTGTATTTTGTTTAAAATTGAAGCTTGGTAATGGTTTTAGATCAAGTCTAAAGCAAGTGCATTGTGATCATTTACCACTACTATATTCATTCTTGGGCTATACAGGGTAACTCGGGGTAAATCTATATAGTATTGAAGACATTTATGAAATATTCTTTGCCTTTCTAATTATATTTTATGTTAATAGCTCAAGTGATTTGATTGTTTTTAACTGTACAAAGAAACTGCCTTTCCTGCAAGAGTTTGAGCTCCCAAACCTCTATCAATATACTGAGCTATGTCTTTAAATTTGCAGCTGTCCTAATACAGTGTGCCTGATCAGACAACAGCTTAGTAACAAAAGGCCACCAGTCAAAGGCCAGTATTCTGAAGAGATTTTTGTAAGATTAAAATGCTTGTTTTCTTGTATTAATATTGGTTGTATAAATTATACCAGAGAGAGAGAGAGAACAATACTTGTGATCCTGGTGTAAACTGGAAAATTCTGTTCCTGTTAGCTTCTTTCTCTTCCCCATCCCAGCTTCACCCCAATGATCTATCAATAAGCTTCTCCCTTATTAAAGTTTTATAAGCTCTCCAGCCAATATTATTAGAATTTTCACTGTTTTCATTGTAGTCTAACCTCCTGTATATCACAGGCAACCAACACCACCCAGCACCCATACACTAAATCTGACAACAGAAATGAGACCAAAGTAAATGGACCCACAGGAGACTAGACTATTATGTGCCACAGGCAGAGAATGGTGAGGACCAAGGTGCATCTGTGTTAAAGACCCCTGGAAAGGTGGGGAAATCATTTAACTATAATCCAAGCAAGTGACCTGCCCCCACATGCTGCAGAAGAAGGCAAAAGCTCCTCAATATCATTGCCAATTTGATGTGGGGGGAAATTTCCTTCCTGACCCCACATATGGCAACCAGTTAGACCACCTGCATGTGAGCTAGAGACAGTCTGCCAAGAGACAGAGAGAGCGAGCGCTCAATGCTACCTCTGAGCTTTGGCTCATCCCACTCAATGTTCCATCTCCAGTCATGGCCATCCCTGATGCTTCAGAGGAAGGAGATCAAAAAAACCTCTCAGAATACATTGCGGGGAATCCCTTCCTTGAACCCTGCCATGGCCAGCTGCAGCTCTGAAGCATGAGGAACGTAAGATATAAACAGGAAGTGAGCCCTGCCCCCCACCATTACAAGCAACCCCATCATACTACTGCATTCATAAATTTGTCCAGCTCTCTCTTAAAAATAAGTTGTTTGGACTCACAACTCCTATTGGGAGGCTTATCCAGAACCTCATCCCTCTGAGGGTTAGAAACCTTCTTCTAATTTCCAGCCTGAATTTGTTCAGGGCCAGTTTATATCCATTTGTTCTTATGCCAGCATTGTCCTTTAGCTTAAATAGATCTTCATCCTCCCTGGTATTCTCCCCTACCCCTGCAATGTATTTATAGACAGCAATCATATCCCCTCTTGGCCTTCTTTTTGTGAGACTAAATAAACCAAGCTCTTCCAGTGCACTCTCGTAAGATAAGCTCTCCATTTCCCTAATCATTCTAGTAGCTCTTCTCTACGCCTGTTTCAGTTTAAATTAATCTTTCTTGAGTATGGATGTAGTGAATTGTACACAGTATTCCAAATAAATTCTTACTAATGCCTTATACAATGGCATTAATACTTCTCTCTATCTAGTGGAAATGCCTTACTTAATACATCCTAGGATCACATTTGTCTTTTACACACCGCCTCACATTGGTGGCTCATAGTCATCCTGTGATTAGCCCACATGCCCAGGTCTCTCTCTTCCTCTGTTGTTTCCAACTGATGATCCGCCAAGCAGAAATTCTTATTAGATCCCAAGTGCGTAATCTTGTACATTGTACTATTGAATTTCATCCTATATCTGTCAGTCCAGTCTTCAAGGTCATCCAGATCTTCCTGTATAATATTCTGATCCTCCACTGCATTGACAATGCCTTCCCACTTTGTATCATCAGCAAATTTCATTAGCACACTCCCACTTTTTGTGCCAAGATCATTATTAAAAAGACGAAATAATATTGGTCCCAAGACCAATCCTTCAGGAATTCCACTAGTAACCTTTCCCCAGTCCAATAATTTACCTTTCCACACAATCTGTTGCCTTCTCCACTTTAGCCAATTCCTTATCCACCTTACAATGCTTGCCTGATCCCTTTCTTCCCTAATTTAACTAATAATTTCAATTGTGGCACTGTGTCAAATGCTTTACTGAAGTCCAAATATATTTGATATACTGCACTTCCCTTATTCAAGTATTTTGAATCATTGCATTTAAGAAGATGGCTGTTCAGTTTCCAAGACTTCTGGAAACTTGTCATGTCAGCCAGAATTGATAATGGAGGACAACATGGTCAAACTAAAGTCCCAATTCTGTTTAGCCTACTGTGTGGGGTAACCTCTGGGCTTGCCTCAACCCCAGTTACTTCATAGATCTATAGATTATAAAGCCAGAAGGGATCATTGTGATCTGATCTGCTGTATAATCTGAATCTGTTTGCTTTCATCCAAGTTTATCAGTCAATCCAGATCACTCTGTATCAGTGATCTTTCCTCATCATTATTTATCACCTATCTTTAAGAAATAAAACAAAGTCAGAAAACAATGAAAATTGTGAAACTTCTAATAATGTTGCCTGGAAAGCTTATAAAACTGCAATAAGGGAGACACTTATTAACATAGCTTTGGGGTGGAATTGTTGGGATGGAGGGAGGAAGAGAGAGGCTGAAAGGAATTGTCTTCACACAAAAGTTTAAAGTTAAAAAAAAATCCCATTGAAAAAGAGGCTCTAAAAAATCTTTAATATACCAGCCTTTTGAGGTCAGTTAAATACTAATCTCCAGGGGAAGAGGGAGAGGCAGGCAGAACGAGTCAGCCTTCCACTGCCAACATTTCCCTGAAAGAGGGACAATAAAGCTCACACACTGCTGGTTTATATTATCAGACAAGGGAAGAAAAATAGATCTATTTTAGTAATTAGAGACTGTATTGGAGCTATGAAATATAAAACAAAAGAAATTTGTGAAGTCTTTTAAGTCATCTATTAGCACCTTTATACAAACAAGAATCAGGTCTCTGGAGATAAAAAGTCATATTGTGAAGGCAAATATGTCTGGTTACTCAGCAGAATAAAAGGCCGGGTTAGACTGTCCTTTTGAGCCTGAGGCAATTCAAAAGGTGATTTTAAAAGATACTAGCAGGAAAGGCTTCAGGACCCAACTGCTTCTATTGCAATTTTTCTTTCTAAGTTTTCTTGGTGCTTCCACAGCTCTCACCTCTCTATTGTGAAGGAAGCAAATTTTATTTATTCTAAACCTAATGAATACAATGTAGACTGTGCCTGTTCTAGACCCATTTCACTGTTTTATTTGCCCACTAAGGTATTTTCCAAAGTAAGAGCCACTACGGAATAGAAACTAGGTTTGTTCATAGATGCAAGTTAACAGATAGTAAAAGTTTTGGATATGATCCATTAGGTTGGCTGAACTTTTGGATTGGTTGATTTTGGTCCTTCTATTCTGCTTGGTATCTTTGGATACTGGAAAGGTCTTTGACTGGGTTGAATTTGAAGAGTATCTCAGTTCTCAACACTTGACTTTGCTCTATTTGTGGAGTCACCAATGCAGATGATCAGGTATAAACAGCAGTCCCTAGAACATCAGCAGTGGATTTTAATCAGAAACTATGATTACATGTGAATGGTGACTGTGCCTGCAGTCTCTATGCTTCATGTTATCAAGCAACAAGAGAATTTGGGAAAGTTTTGTGGTTTAAAGAAAAGTGTTCTATTTCTTAGGCAATTAATCTGGGGTTTGACCATGATAAATTCAAACTGGCAGGTCTAGGGTATTGCTGTTGGTATGGTATGCAATGCCCTCTAAATGTGTTGTAGCGCGATCTGCACACCACAGGCTTGGAAGAAGTGCTGTAGCTGTTCCAAGCAGCACTCTCTGCAGCCTCCAGTGGGTCCCTGTTAACTCTCACACATGTCAAATATGCAACAGGATCATTTTACTAAGGCTAGCAAACTAATGGGTTCAAATAACCCACGTCCTAGGACTTCAGCTGTCACAATAAAGATCAAAACAACAATTTTGACTCTATTCCGAAGGCAGGACAGTACAGGGGTATAAAAGATAAAGAGGCTTAGAAGGATCCCTCCATATCATCTTCTTGCCTGAGGACCAGTGACCTGTACCCCCCAATTCCAGCTACTGCTGGCTCCCTGTCAGAAACAGGATGTTTCTGTTTGGCTCTCAGCCTTCTAATCCCAGTTTTGAGGGCTGCCTGCTATCCAATCTTTCCTCAGCAGTCAGCTCCCAGGCTACTCCCCTTGGCTGGCTGCTCCTGTTTCACCTACAGCCTCTAGCCCACTCCTCTGCATGAGCCTCTCTGACTGTAGGCTATTACTTACTTTTCCTGTAAACTGGGGATTATGTAACCCTCTACTAGCTTGCTGTTGAATTTGACAATACAGTTATCTCTACTGGTTAGATTCTTTCCCTCCAGCTCAGCTGGGACAGAGGGAAGATACCCAGTAATGAACCAGTGGGGTTCTTTGTAATACTTGTGTGTAGTGCTTCCCTCACAATTTAAAAAATAATAAAGGATCTGACATGCTAATTTTATCCTCCATTTTTTTAATGACTTTAAAAATACCTTAGAAATTGGCAAAGATTGACTATATCGTTTATTCCAAAGGTATCTATCTCCCTCTCACCTTCCAAAATAATTTCTGATGCTTTGAAGTTTTGTACTGGTTTCCCTCCAAATACTATAGCCTTAGAGGTATGTAACATAAATCTTGCTGTCCCTTCCTTAGTAAACGGTGTAAGAACTCGGGTACCTCTTCACACAAAAGTATTCAGAGACTGACAAGAAGAACAAAAATTCAACTACTGAGGAATTATCTGTAAAGGCAAGAGGAAGTGAGGTACTATTGCAGCATTAACTTATAATGAGTTTTCCTAGCAGAGGTAGCAGCTCTTCTCCAAATTAAAGACAACTGCCCCCTACTTGGTAAGGCTACTCCCAGCTTTTCATGTACTGTGTATATGTACCTGCTACTGTATTTTTCACTCCATGCGTCTGATTAAATGGGTTTTAGCCTACGAAAGCTTATGCCCAAATAAACTTGTTAGTCTCTAAGGTGTCACAAGGACTTCTCATTGCTTTTGCCTATAATAAACATCTTTTAACCTAGACACTAGGACTATGTTGAGATGCCTATGAAGTAGAGATGGGACTAGTTAGGTGGGAGAATGTTTATTTGTGAAGCACTCATGTACCATTGTGATTAATGCCATGGAAAAGCCCATGAGGAAATTCATAATTCAGTCTTCAGGACAGGGTTGGAATAGTGTGCCGTAAATAAGACCTCTGGCCACATATTGAACAATGGGGATAAAACAAAATATTGAATTGTTCATTAACTGAGTACTGTCCATTCTGTGTACTGAATGATGCATGGGTCCTGTGGAAAAAATATAATGTGATCGTGTAATTAAAGACTGTATTATAATTAAGGCTACGATTTAGTCACGGGTATTTTTAGTAAAAGGTCATGGGCAATAACCAAAAAGTCATGGGCTGGTAACCTGTCCATGATTTTTACTAAAAATACCCCTAACTAAATCTTAGGTGCCGGGGGGGGCGAGGGCATGCTTCCAGGCATGCTGCTGATCCGGGGTACTCCGGACCTGGCCGCCATGGCTGGGGTGGGGGGTGGCCTGGGGCCCCCCTGCCACTGCTGCTGGGGAAGAGGTGGCCCGGAGTACTCCCACCACCACTGCTCTGGGGGGGCCAGCAGCCCAGGCCCTGCACCACTGCTGCTGGGGGGGCGGGGATGGCCCAGAGCCCCGCCACTGCAGCCTGGGGCCCCACCGCTGCTGTGGGGGGGCACAGCCTGGGGTGTCACTGCTGCTGGTGCCCGAGCAGCAGCTGGTGTGGCTGGCCCCAGAGCTACCCCAGCTGCATGAAAGACTCGCAGCCTTAATTATAATGCAGATGAATAAGGAGGCTGAGTTAAGGTTGCACAGATAATCTTAATTCTGGAATTTCCTTGACTTTGCAACCTTGAAAACATTCTTTTCACATACTTTTTATGTGTAATTCAGATATTGAATAGTATGGGTGAGTGCACTGAGCTCTGTGGAACCCGATAGCTGGAAGCTCTGGGGGAGGAACAAGTACCCATATTATCTCATTGGGATGGATCAATGGGGAAAGACCTGAGCCATTTGCGGATATTACCATTCATTCCTGTGGCTGCTTGGAGGTGACACAGGAATGTTTGGTGATTATTTAATCAAACTATTCAAGTCATAGAGGAGGATTTGTTAAATTAGAGGAAGCAGAAAACTAGGAGACAAAAGGTAAACCCAATGTATAAGTCCCATAATTTGGAACAATTTGTTTAAAGATCCTATAGATTTAGCAATAAATAATCGCTTTTCAGCTACGAAGGTGTATTTTTGTTCGTTTGTTTTGCTTTGGCTACCATATGCAAGTATCCTTTTCTCTGAAATTAACTTTCCAGGCATTTGAAATAAGTTCAAATACACCCATCTTAAGCCAGTAAGTACAGAGGCCTATTGAAGACTATGCCAAATTCACCTCTGTTTATATTAGATAAACATATATGTTTGTATTGACAAACAAATATATATACTGGGGAGGAAGTAAAGGGCAGATAAACTATAATCAACTTTCCTTTGCTATCTCATTTTCTTTCACTTCCTTCAATCAACCACTGCACTTTTTCAGTGCCGTATTCTCCAAGCTCACGTAGTACACTTGGTTGCTCACATAAAGCACTTCTCATTGCTTCTTATTTATCAACTACATTAGAAACATAACTGAAGGGAACATTGGCCAGCACAACAACAAAAAGGCAGAATTGTGAAATACATACCTTTAATGGTATCATAGGTCTGACATATAGAGTATGTCACACTTTTTTCTTCGAACCAGCAAATACTTAATACGTATAAATAAGCTATACTTGTTAAATGGTCACTGGGTAATGCAAGTGCAGAAACCATGAACATACATATTTCTCAGAAGATGCTTCAAAATACATAGTTGATCTCAGATGAGTGGAAGTATCGTTTATGCAACCTATGGTCTCGTCATACAAAGAAAAGCAACTAACCTGTTTGAATAATAGGGACTTGACTAGGAAGGTCACAGTAAAGAACTTCAAATGAAAATTTGCTCAAATTATACAGATTTCAGTAATACAATATGAAAGGTGCTGAAACAATTCATTGGAATGTCACTAATACAATGATCCTATTGTATATTAGCAAGCATTAGTTTTGCTAATGAGCTGTGAAAGGCTTGTATTTACAACTATCATACTGTTGGTGGGGTTTCACTCCAAAAACCTTGACCCTACCCATGTATCTTATTAAAGACTGTCAAAACTCATTAGCAAATGTAATTTTCCCCTGAGCAGTAGAAAAACTGTTATGTTAATGGCAGCTTTCTTAATAAACTCTATGAAGAATCATGTTATCACATCCAATGCTATACTGGTTTCTTTGGCTGTGCAAGTCCCCGTTCAGAGGGATTTAATTCTGTTCTCCCTTATCTAGTGAGAAGTGCATCTCCTTTCATATCCTGTACAGGTGTCTGTACCTGTTGCTCCACGAAAATGCCAAACATAGATCTTTTTTCCCCCAACTACAATATCTTTTAATATTGCACTGCACTTCCACTGGAGTTTTAATGTTAAATAATGCATTTTAAACAAGTAGAGGCCATAAGCTCTAAGAGCATGATTCTTGTCTCTTCCTTAGTAAAACAAATCTTTCACTGACAACCATACCCAGAACCAAAAGATGAGAGTGGGGAGGTACTCAGTGTTGGCAAAAAGGGAAATGTAGCAGTGTCGTCTGCAAATGTCATGTTTGGATTTTACATACTGAACCAATAGGAGACTTTTTTTTTTAAATCAAGTGCCTGTAATCATTTTTATTCAGTGGCATTCCATCAGCTGCAGTGTGTCACAAAGCATTTTCCCCAGTCTTTTGGGAATAGTACAATGTGCTGCCACTGTGCTATAGATGCAGTAGTGTTCTGATTCCTGACTGACACTCTTGACTGTGGCATACAAAGCCAATGTTTTCCAAATAGCCCCAAGGAGGCCCTCTGAAAGGGGGAACGAGCAGTTTTGAAGTTTTACTTGTACAGCTGGGTTCCAAAGGATTCTAAATAAAGAGTCTCAGAAGGGTTTGTTTTTACCCCTGTTAAACTACACTGGAGTGCTAACATAAGGGGAGAGGTAGTGGAGCTCTGCTGGAGAGTTACAAAATCTGTGGCACGCGTCTTTAATTCAAATGTTCCACAATGCCAAGTTCAACCAAGGTTAAGGCAAAGAGATTCTAATCTGATGAACCATTAGTCCCTGTTCAGAGTAAAATTTATCTCCATTGTTTAGTATGTTAATAAATCTGCATCAAAACTCACACAGAAGAAGCATGCAATTTATATTTTCTTTTTAATTTTTACCTTCATCTAAGCATGCTATTTACCATGCAAATTAATTGTTTCAAATCAGGTAGGCAGAGGGATTACGTGAGAGCAAGTGATTAAATACAGAGGTGTTAAATCTTGTAGTTGCCTCGTGTTTGTCTCTGGAGCTGTCACTATAACTGGTACTAGCTATCCATTCCTGTTAAAACCCATTAAAAACAATCTGTTCCTCAGTGCCCCAGTTGTAAAGAAGGGATAGGGGATCCAACAGTGATTCAAAAAAGCATCTGGACAAGAGGAAAAACATTAAAAACATAATACTGGACCTCTTATGGAAGGAGATTTTTATTATGGAAGGTGACCCAGCATCCCATCTCAAGTCAAGACTTGCAGTTAGAGGGCAGAGAGGGGCCCAAGGGCCTTCTCCTAAAGATTATGAAAAAAGGAGAGGAGATTGTTGAGGAGGAGTGGAGTGGAGGCAAGGGGGAGGCTCTGTTTTGTGCTGGAAGCCAGAAGTTGGAAAAATATTTTTGGTTCAAGGTGTGTAGTCCGCGAACCTTCCATATAGTAGATGAACCTCCAGAATATAAAGCTAACTAGAAGAGTCCATGTTAAGTGCTCTGGCAGTCTTTACCACTGCTACCTAGGGCATGTGGGGAAAGGTCTCTCTCTTGTTGCTATAAGAGAGATCTACAGAGATAAAAGCACAAACTGTCTGTATAGCAGAAATACTGAGCCTGACTGTCCCCAAAAAGTGTTGACGTATACACAAAATAAAAGGGAAAAAACAGACATTTTCCCGCTTATGTTTCAGTTATATTGTCATCTATAACTCATAACAGGAAACAATTCAGACAAGTATGATTTTTAAATTCAGAGTCTATGTTTTTGTTGGCAGATGGAGTAATTTGAATTACAGCTACATAAGGAGATGCAGAAATGCATTTGGGAGCTATGAGGAAAACTTGGGGAGTCATAGTCTTGATTTTACTATTAGCAGATTAGTCTCAAGTATTAAGTAACCCAGCATAAGCTTCTACCACTTCCCTTGGGAAACTATTCTGCAATCTAATGAGACCTCACTATTAGGATCACAAGAGTGGAAGCTCATTGACTACAACATTTTTCTATTTGAATTACAAAACATATGGTAGGCCATAATTTGGGGAAAATAGAAATTTTAAAATTCTAACTACAGAGACCCACAATTAATTAATTGGGGAACAGACGTTGCATTTGAACTAGAACAGCTATTTGATTACACATAATGTTTGCTTGATGATTAATGTATGAAGTGTTTCACTGTTCAACAAACAATAGTATATCTAGTTTTTACTATCCTTTACTATCTTATCTTTTAAAAACCTACTTTCAGAACGGTGATAGCTTTCTGGCACTTACTCTGTGTCTTTCTGCATATATTCAGGAATTATGAAAACAAGAACTGAGAGAAAGGTTTAAACATATTTTTATACCTGTGCACTGTGACCATTTTGTTCTGAAGCCAATACCATACTCCTGATATGTCTACACTGCAATCAGAGGTGTCATTACTGTATATGTAGACATAGACATAGCCTAGCTAGCATCAATCTAGCTAGCTCAAATAACAATAGCTGTGAAGCCACAGCATCATGGGCTGTACAAGCCTGCCTGAGATCCTGGGCATGTATTCAAGTGGTTAAACTGTGCTTCAGTGCTCCTGTCATGGGAGCTAGCTAGACCAAAACTAGGTCGGGTATGTCTCCATGTGCTGCAGGCCCACCTCTGATTGTAGTGTAGTCTTAGCCTTGGTACAGACTGAACCCTCATTTACTTCATTTTATTGATAAAGTGTATTTTGTTGAAGCAATATAGGACCCTGTTCTGTGAAGTGCTGAGAACCTTCTGTAAATTACTGAAGGGTCTGAATTCTCATTGTGAGAAATCCTGGCCCCAATGAAATCAAAAGCCAAAATTGCCATTGACTTCAATGGGGTTGGGATTTTACCGTTGATTTCAGAGACATTAAGGTTATATGACTATCATAAATGTTCATAAAAGAAATTAATCCCATTACTTACCCCAAAATATTGACAGACTTTCTCCAGATAATATAACTGATGCATAAAAAAGACATCTGAGTGAAAGCCACCATTTACATGAAAAAGAAGGTGCTCTGGGGAAGAATGTTGCTCTTTTTATAAATGAGGATGGGGTTACACTCACAGAGTAGAATCTCATTTCCTCATTATTTTTCCACTTCCAGCAGCTAGGGGAGCTCTCTGATTCCTAAACCATAGTTCTGTTAGATGAGTGCTTTCTGAGTTTGCTAGGCATGGACTTTCTACAGTCTGCAGGAGGGAGTGATGCTCCAGTCAAGTGCATAGATCCCACAAGAGATGTATGTAAGACCATGAAAATCTGCATGTGGCTTGAGCCACAGATGAAGTATTACTGGTTTAGGGCACTGAGATCCAATTTGAATCAAGGGTGAGTTCTCATTTGCTGCTTTGGAAAGTGCAATTTCATTCTTGCCTCCACTTTTGTATTTTAAGGCTCTTTATTGTCAGTCTCTGGCTATAGTACTGGTAAATAATGGTTTAACAGAATCTCCAGTATAGCAATGCCCTCTCTCTTATTTGTTTTACCAATAGGGCTGCTAGCATGAGTAACAAGGAATAGCCCTGATATTAAGAAAGTAGAGACTCCAGGATCTGATAACAAATTAGTATTATATGCTGATGACATCCTGTAATGTCTCTTCTCCTGTAACCTCAATATCAAATTTAATTACATAGATTCAGCTTTTTAGTCATGTCTCAGGATATAAAATTAATTTCCATAACTCGCATGCTCTCCTCATTCCGTTATGTGCAGAGGTTAGCAAACAACCGTCCTCCTTCCTTGCCATTCAAGTGGGCTTTCAAAAAAGTCAGATTTAGTCATAAATATTATTCTAAGACTGACAGACTTACACAAAACTAATTTTCCCATCCTCTTATCAGGGGTCTGTAGACAAGCGAGCTCATGGAAACTATTTATAAACTGGACTAAGCAAAGTAATGCGGCTAAATGGAATTAGCTGCCTTAGGGATATTTAATGGTTTTTCTGTCCATTCCTATCCAAATTCACTCCCTCCACCCCCACCCCTTTAAATGAACTATCAGTAGCTTTGATTTGTTTAGAAAAAAAGCCAAGGGAGCAGAGGAAAGTTTCTACCAGAGAGAAACAGACATTAGGAGGAATTGTGTAATGGGTAACAGGGCTAAGATAATATTATGTGATTATTTCAATCTAATCTTCTGCTGAAGCATAGGCCAGAACTAGGTCCTTTCAGGACAAAGATTTAACATTGTACAAAGTTACTATTGAGAGAGGGAGAGAGTAACAATCAATGTAGTTAAAAATAGCATTTGATAAATTTAAATAATCTATAACCAATATGTAAATTGGTTGTGAATATTTCTCAAAAACAACTAGTATGTGATAGCCCTTTGGTGTTTCTCACCCAAACTTCCACACTTCTTGCTGTTACAAAATGGTAAGGAAATGTGTACCTTACACACTCACACACTCATCCTCCCTCCAACTTTCTCGTGGGTTAAGTCTCCTTGCAATATGTGCAATTCAAAATATATACATCCCTCAAGTTCCTACAGCTAGAGTCAGGTGGCAGTTCTACAGACTCCTAACTCCTTTGTCTTTCTTCAGCAACAATCTTAAACTCTCACAACCAGCAGTGACTTCCAGTGTCCTTCTCTGGCTCGCAGTAGGATAGGGAGTTCCCCATCTGGATCCAAATGGATTGGCACAGTCTGTGAGAAAAGACCACATAATGGACACCTCTTCTCCCTGCAAGGTTCAGCTGCTAAATTCCCTATCTATCTCCAATTTCCTCCATAGCCTCCTTCTGAAAAGCTCTAATTGACTTAGCCTTCAGATAATGACTATGGGTATGTCTCACCAAGCAGTTGCCCACAATGAAAGCTTCCTATAGAGCTTCCAAAAAGCTACTGAACATCTTTAGTAACCATCAGACCCCAGATTCTGGATGTTCAGGCTCCTCCATCAGTGTCACTGTCAGGCTCTGACAAGTCTGTAGGCACAGAGGCCCCAAAACAAAACCAACAAACGATGCGTCTTTCCCACTGTTTCTTCCCTTTCTTATTCCATTAAATGTTGTGATTCATGCATATGGGTTACAATTGCATTACCCACCTTCCTAGTACATTATCAGGCTATTTGTTTACTCTGTTGGAGACATATCTCTGCAAAGTACATCAGAAGATGAAGAGGGTTCTGCAAATGCACATCAGTGCTGATCTGCAAGTCAACCATCCCAACTGCAGAAACACTTGACAGACTGGGAATGAGATCCCCAGAGGGCTGTTGTCAAGATTATTTCTCCTCTTAAGTAATACCTAGCACTTTGATGCCCCTATCTTTTTTGGAACAATTAAAGCAATTAGGCCTTATTCCAGAAGTGTACACTCTTCATCACAGTTTTCAGGATTATCTACATAAACATAAGGTAACATAGATAACATTTGTGAAATAATATGAGGACCAAATTGAATAGTCCCAGCAGCCTGAACAATTCATCTTAATGGCATCTTGTAAACTGTGGACTGACTGCGTACTTATATCCAGTATATTTGCTATCCGTCAACACAGCAATAGTCTGCTCCCTTCAAAAAGATAGTATTAAAACTATAGGGTCACAAACAGGTCATACTATAGAATGCACAAGTTAGGGTCTTTTGTACAACTACTACTAACATTCTGTGTTTTGTCTGTGTTTTGTAAATTCTACACCAAGACTTGAGCCCATGTCTATTCCCAACAGCAGTGCAGGGGTGCTGTCCTAACTTGGGTTAGTAGAACTTGAGTTAGCAGACGTTGCATTTGCTAAGCTAGGGCTTGAGCATCTACACTCATTTGTAGCCCCAGGTCAGGAATTATTAAACTCTGAGGCACCATTGCATTATGTGGGCCAGAGTCCAACTATTCATATCCCAGACTTCCTAGCACCCTCCAAAATGTGGCCGCCCTAGCCCTTTGTTCTTGGTGCTGTGTGGAAAAACTTGAATATCCACTAAACTTGACTGTCCAGAGGAAAAAGAAAGTTGGTCAATGAAATTGTGGGATACTTTTGGCAGATGAGTCCAGTGGGGCTGTGTCTACACTGCAAAGCAAGAGGGTTTGAACCATGGGTCCCACCTTGACTCAGACCCTCCGCCTCCATGGGGTCCTGGGAATCTGGGTCCAAACCCTGGGTTAGTGTGATTTGTGAGTAGATGGAAGGGGATGAGTAGGCTTGAACCTGTGTTTGAATCCTGGGCTTATATTGCAAGACATATCCTCTGATGTACCATAATTTGGTAATATCAATGATATTAAAGCAACTACTTGTCTCTGAGGCCTTGTCTACACTACTGCAGTAAGTTGACCTAAGTTACACTACTCCAGTTATGTGAATAACATAACTGAAGTTGACATAGCTTAGGTCAACTTACTGCAGTGCCTACACCACACTGTGTCGACAGAAGACGCTCTCCCACCAACTTATCTTACTCTTCTCAGGGAGTTGAAGTACCGGAGTCAATGGGAGAGCACTCTGCCATCAACTTAGCAGGTCTTCACCAGACCCGCTGAATTGACACCGGCTGTATCGATCACAGCAGTGCCGATCTACCAGTAAGTGTAGACTTGGCCTGATGGTGCACTAGGTAGAAGTTAAAGCTCCCAAGGCATGTTTTATAAAGATGAGAAGATAAGATAACCTCAGCATCTTTACCAATTCATATTCTAACACAGTCTCACTCCTACAAACATACTCTGTCCAATAGCCATAGACTTGCGGAGATAAAGGAAGGAGGCATGCCTCGGGGCCCTATTTCACACCGGGGTGTTCACTACTTCCCACCACCCAACACAAATGTAATGAGGTTAAGTGATGTCTGTATAAAATAAGTAAGAACTATTAATTATTCCTCAAGAAAGGTTTTTAATGATTTTCGACTATAATAACAGCATAAACAAAACAAGAAAAAGAAAACCAAAGACAAGCACTGAATAAGAATTAATACAAAAGGCAGATTATACTGAAGACAAGCACAAATACAAGTAACATTTTGGACCATTTGCAAGTTCCTGAACAGTGACTCTACATATGCTGGTCCTGGCAGGTTATAATAAAAGCCCTGAAGACAAGCATAAGTAAAGCTCTTATTCACCAGCCCTATATTCCTGGTGTAAAAGGCAACATAAAGCTGATGAACGACAGCGCTACATGCATTTGCTAGGACTATGTAAAAGACAAGCAATAACACATGCAAAGCTATTATACATCAGCCATCTACTATTGATTTTGTACTACGGTATCAATACAACTATGATCAGTTCAACTCAAGCGACCAGACTTCTTTACTCCATAGATTTACCCTGCATTCGTCCGAAAAATACATTACCCTTCAGTTGGCCGTTTTCCGCACTAGCCAGGTACAGACAGTCAAGAAGTACACGTCCCTTCGGTTCAGGGGGTGTGGGTCAGGTACGACTGATAACATACACACGCTCCCGTGCCTTCATTCTTTTTATCTGACGGCCGTGTTTTAGAACAGACCAACCAATCAGGGTGGGCCACATTGTTTATGTGGTTGCCCTAATTGTATAATTGATGCATATTTAATTTTTATGTTCAATTGTTTGTTGTTCGTATAATTGAGGCCTATTTATTTTCTGTAGCCAATTAGATTTTGAATGTGGGTAATTTTGGATTGATAAGTACATAGGAGTCAGCATAAATCGCTATCTAGTCGCCTCGTTTCCTGACCACAAGTCACAAGCTTAAGCTTTATTTTTGCAAGGCTTGCATTTTGCAGTATACGGAAGTTTGAGGCTTAACATTGCAATACTTCTATTTCGTTCAAGCTTGACAAGACAGTTGTTCACATTATTCACAAGACTGTGTGTTATTGTTGATTAAACAATGGATGCACTGTCTGCCTACAGCACATGTCATGGTAGCACTAGTGTATAATCTTCATGAAATGCTTTGAATACCTTGGGATTGAAAGGTGCTACATAAAACCAATTTTCTTTCTATTCCATGTTAGAGTGGCTCAACATTGCTAACAACAAGAAAAACATAGCTTGAACAGTTAAAATTTCCAAAGACTGTATCATTTTTATTTTTTCTACTAAAAATTCCGAGCTGCTGTAGATTTTTTCCTTCCAGAAGAAAGAAAAGTTTAGGTAAACCTAAAGTCTTTTAATCTGAATCATCTCTATTTTCTGTCTCTCTTTTTTTGCTTCCATCCTGCTACATTTTGTTGTTGTTGTTGGTTGTTGATTTCAGGGAATAGATACAAATGTTGTTGAAAGAACAATAGGAAAACAGAAACTTGTATTGATTCAACTAAGAAAAAAAACCTATAGCTTTCAAGGTCTGAGTCATACACCATTATGAAGAGAGATGCCTATGTGCAAAGCATACATGAATGCACTGCTTGTTAGCATTATTATTATGGGGCTACACACAGAGTTAAATATTAAATAAGCTAAATATAGTGGAAACCCTTTGTGCAATACCCTTCATGAGTTCTGGGTGATGGCATTTTTTTCCTTGGGCCTATAACAATAATGGCTGTGTGATTTGTTTATGCAGCTCCATGCTCTTTGGTTGACAGATCCACATTTGGGAAAATCAGAGAGAGGGGTCACATGACCTTTCCAAACACGAGAAAACTCTGTTTTTCTCAAGATGACCTGAAATGTTCTAATTATTGGTTATTCCCTCTAGTCAGTGATGCGGCCAACAAGCATGTAAAGTTCAGTGAACCCACAAGTGTACAGCTGTTATCTTTGACTTGTGGCCAAAATAAAAATTGGAAAAGAATTTACCCAGACAAGTATAAAGTCTTCTTCTTAAAGCAGTTATTTTCTAAGACAGACAAACTGCTTTGAAACTAAGAAGGAATTAATCCCTTTTCCAGAATGTTTGAATAAAACCAGGGTCAATGTCCCGAAGATAAGATGTTAACATGGATTACCTACTTGACTGCACAAGCCTCCCAAAGAATGACAAAGTCTCAAATCTATTGAGATGTGTGCAGTTTTACCTTTTAATCCAATTGTTCCAATTTCATCTTTTAAAACAACTTGTGTCTTAACTTTTCACAGACAGGAAAGGCAGTTGATTTTATTTGGCTGCTGTACAATCAAAAGAAGAGGTTGACAGGAGCTGGTGAAAAGTACACTGCTGCAGGTTTTAACATATACCAAGGATGTGCATCCTAGTGTGTCAGTAGGGGGCAGTAGAGAAGGGAAAGGAATTGTTTCATTACTGTTTCTGCACAAAGAGTACTCTTATTAACCAATAGAGGTCTCATTCTGGGAGGTCAAAGGTAAATAACAGAAAGCACAGGGATCAGTGAAATATCGTTTCCACTTCCCCCTCCCCTTTTTTATACAAACACTGTTGCCTGTGCTGATCTTTAGATCCATTTTTTATTACCCAACACTTCAGGGCAGGGAAACAATGCACTCCAGAAGAGATCTCCACAGTGCCTTTCATAGCTTGAAGTCCATTGCAGCTGCTTATATTGTACCTGCAGGTGGGTATAAAAAGCTGATTCCTGAATCTACATAAGCAACATCCCACAGTACGTAGGAGGGAGATAAGATTTTTCCAATATGGTGAATGTGCATATCAATGCACCAGAATGGATATCTGGTTCCTGTTGAACTGTATCATGAGTTGCAAATCAGCCTGTGCCTTCCATCTAAAGTAACCTGTTCCATTGATAACAAGGCTTATATAATGTGCATTTCAAAAGCTTGCTCCTCTTGGTTTATTTGATATGAGGCGCATTTGTACAGAGAACAGCACAGGTCTTGCTATCAGGTGTAATCCTATCCAAAATTCTCCTTGCACTATCTCTTTGCAACAATGACAGAAACACAGCAGTTCATTGAGATAAGACTTTCCTGGATTAGCAAGCGCTATGTTCCACTGGATGGCAAGAACAATTGTAACTACAACTTGTTACACTCAGTTCTAAAATAGCCTACAGTTTAGGCAGTGAGCTGCATAATCTGTGCTGACTTCCTGCTAAATGGTTAGGGACAGTTTTCAGAAGCTCATTGAACAAATGAATAGGATGTTTCAAATCTATGAGTCTCAGAATCCTCAAAAAATAACTGTAACTGATAGTTGAAGTCATGCTTAATGGGATTGATTTAAATGTGAAGTGGTTTTAAAGCAGCACTGCTTTTGTATTGGTGTGAATGGGATTTGCAAGAAATATTATAAAAGAGGAATCCTCAACAAAGGAAAGATTTCTTGTTTGTTTTATAAATATTAAAATATCTCCAGATATTACTTTACAGGACCAAGAAATATGTGGCAACAAATGGGTGGGTAGCCAAGGCTGTGTATAAAAGCAATGTTTCAATCAAAGTTTCTACCAACATCACAGACTACATCTTATTATAACTGCTGTGGAAACGGGGCTCCTCCAGCACTTTATCTATCTAACTATTGAGAAGGGTGTTCATTTATAAGGGATGACTTTTGCTATCTATTTCCTATTTCAAAATGTCCAATAACTTCTCAGCCAGGCAATGTATTTTCCCTTATTTCTCTTTTTCTGTGGTTTAAATTATCATTTGTTTAAATGTATCATTTGTTTAAACACTCTCTTTACTTCAGTTGGCAGCTCAAGACCTTCCTGAGACTTCTCCCCACCCTGCTGCCCAGGAGTTTAACAAATGAATTTACTGGAGTTCTCTGATTCCATCAGATTTGCAGTTGTGGTTAGACTGATTGATAAATAATGTCACCATGCTATAGGCAGGGCTTCTCTATATGTGACGTATACATGCTTAACTGTTTCTGATTAATTCCATATCAGACATGCTTATTCTGAAATCAGAGTGTCCACACATGGAGTTAATCAGGAACAACTCCATATGTGGATAATTCTATGTAGTAATGCAAATATGTTTCCTTTCAATGTGCTAGGGAGGGTGAGAAGGGAGCTCCTCTTATCTGACTGCCTGCCTTTGTTTTAGCCCTACAATTGCCCTGTAGGTGTTGTTGTTGGTCTTATCTTTCTTACATGTAAATGTATATTTCTCCTGCAAGATGAGAATAGGAGCGCTATTACCAAGAGGCAAAAACAAGATGGATTAATCTGTATGTGATAAAGTAATCAGATTGCAAGATAAAAACAAGTAAAATTGCCACGGAATAACATGAGACAGATACTGTACACAGAGAGAATAAAGAGTATCACTCCAGATGAAGTCTTCTCAATAAACTTTGCCACACACATAAGTTAGCCTTATTAAAGCATGTGTTGTATTTGAAATTAATACCAATTGATTATTAAGAATATGTTTTAGGATTGATAAAAATGTAACGTTACACAAATGTCCTGGCTGCCTTCACTTAATAATCCAGCCACTCCTTCCCCTAAGTCCTTTCTCTCCCTGAATTTCTTTGTAACCTGTCTGGTCCTGTTTCCCTCACATCATGGCCTCTTCCACTAAGGCCAAGTCTACACTACCACTTACTTCGATATAATTTATGTCACTCGGGGTGTGAATAAGCCACTCTCCTGAGTGACATAAGTTACATTGACCTAAGCACCGGTGTGGACAGCACTATGTCAGCGAGAGAGCTGGGGAATAAACAGGAAAAACTGGAAATCTTAGTATACAAGCTAAGTGCACACCTAATTGGCATCACAGTGACTGTATGGGATAAATCTCATGACTGGAATATTGGTGTAGAGGGGTATAGCTTGTTCAGGAAAGACAGGAAGAGAAAAAATGGAGGAAGTGTTGCATTGTCTATCAAGCATGTGTATACTTGTTCAGAGATCCTGAATGAGGTGAGAGGCAGACCAGTTGAAAGTCTGTGGTTGAAGATAAAAGGAGAATAAAACAGAGGTGATGTCATGGTAGGAGTCTACTACAGACCACCTAATCATGAGGAGAAGATAGACAAGGCATTTCTCAAACAAATAACAGAAATATCCAAAGCACAAGACCCGGCAGTAAATGCGTAACTGTAGCTACCCAGGCTTCTGTTGGAAAAGTAATACAGCAAACACAAAACCTCTAATAAGTTCTTGGAATGCATTGAGAACAGCTTCTTGTTTCAGAAGGTGGAGGAAGTAACAAGAGGGGCAGCCATTTTAACAAGAGGGGCAGCCATTTTAGGCTCGGGGATTGCCTAGCACTGAAGTGCACACCCACTCTGGGGTGCAAACCCAAAATTATATTGTCTTGCGCAGCACAGAAAACTGTACCTCATAAGCTCATGAAATTTGCTCCTTCCCTCAATGTGGAGGAAGATATGCACAGCTTTTTGCCCCCGTTATGAATTGCACAAATTGGTGTAGAGAAAACAAATACAAGTTTATTAACTACAAAGAATAGATTTTAAGTGATTATAAGGGATAGCAAACAGATCAAAGCAGATTACTGAGCAAATAAAGCAAACATGCAAACTAAGCTTAATACACTAAAAAAGCTGACTCCAAGTAGTAATTTCTCACCCTAAATGTTGTTTTAAGCAGGTTGCAGAGTTTCTTGAAGACAAACTGCTCTTGCTTGCAGCTTAGAACTCCAGATATTCCTTAAACAGGCCAGACACCTTCTAGCCTGGGCCCAGTCCTTTCTTCCCCAGATCAGTCTTAAATGTTTTCAGCAGTCATGTTGGGCAGGGATTCAGTGAAGAACCGACCCTGATTAACTCACTTCCCTGCCTTAAATAGCATTTACATATGGTGGGAATCCTTTGTTTCCCAGTTTGATCCCCACCCCCTATTTGTGGAAAAATACTAGTAGTCCAAGTTGGAATCCATTACCAGGTGACATGATCACGGTGTCAAAGCAGCATCCCAGGAAGCTTCTCAGGAAGGTGGGAGATTAGCATCTTCAAAGTCCTATTGTTCTCTCTAATGGCTCATTGACTAACCAGCCAGACTGATTGCATTTTGTCTGGTGGCGTTTCCCAGGTGCAAACTCTTTTTGTTAATTGGTACATAATCCATATTCCTAACTTTAGATACAAAAATGGTACATGCATACATATTCAGTAAGTCATATCCTTTCCAATGATAGCTCACAAGACCCATCTTGCATAAAATACATTTTAGATATGCCATATTCATATCATAACAATATCTCTATGAAGACTATGGGGCGTAGTGTCACAGTATGTCTGCACATAAACTGCTACAGTGGCACAGCTGCACCACTGTAGCACTTCAGTGAATACACTACCTACGTGAATTGGAGGGGTTCTCCAGTCACCGTAAGTACTCTACCTCCACAAAAAGGAGTAGCTAGGTCAACGGGAGAATTCTCCCATCTACTTACTGCTGTCTACACTGAGGGTTAGTCTGAGGTGCTCAATGACTCTTTTGTTTCAGTGTTAACTAAAAAGATTGATTGTGACCAAAGGCTTAACAGAATTAATATTAACAATAAAGGGGAAAGAAGGTAAGTCAGAATAGGGCAAAAACAGGCTAAAGACCATTTAGCTGTTAGATATATTCATATCGGCAGAAATTCATGCTTCATTCTTCATGCAGATTACTCTGTGGGGGCAGGTGGAAGGAAACCTATGTAAATCCCCACTGCCATTCCTTATTGGGGAATCTGAGTACGGCTTAATATTTCTGTGGCTATGACCTCAGCCAAAAGTGTGGAAACAGAGTTCATGAAGCTAAGACCCCCCTCCTCCCCCAGTCAAAATTCGAGAGACCAAGGTAGATCTCATTATTGGTGTAGTGAACACCTCAGCCAAAAAAGGGAACTCTGAGGCACAGCTCAGTTTCACTACTGCCAGATTCCCAGCCACAAGTGGGGAAACTGAGGCATAGCTCAATGTTGCTGTGGCTTTGACCCCAGCGGAAAGTGGGGAAGTTAAGACTGTTAAAGAATATTGCATAATGTGTGTTTCCAATTAAGTTTCACACCCCTAGTGATGCCCTTAGTACAGGTATTTTGCACTTGGTAGCCAACTGTCTCCTCATTCATGGCCAGACTCAATTTATTATTAAGGACAAATTAAGAGATAGAAGATTTATTGAATGTTGGACAATCCCTGAATCAGTGCATTAGGGTTTCCTTCAAGTCAAGACAGTCTCAGTTATTAAGAAGAGTAGGCTGTTTTCACATAACAGCAAACCTTGAGTCCTGCCAGGAAGTGCATTTTGCAGGCCTAGAGACCATTTCTTCCCACAGTCCTTAGAATGGGCTGACAAGTTGTCCCACAATACTCTGGGAATGTCAGTATAGAGCGTCACAGTGAGTTGCAGTACTATGAGTCTTAGCATGCAACGAAGACATGTGGGACAAACTCATGCTTGCATGGGCTCAGCCCCATTACAGTCAGTGGTCCTAGTCCAGGGATGACTTTGGCCCTGGCGTTACAAAACATACAACAACCACGAACTTGGAGTGAGACTCAGGGTTCAGCTCTAACTTGCCTTTTTGAGTGTTTATAAAAATGAAATGTTGTTGCATTAGAAGTGCTCACATTACTTTTGAAGCCCGGCTTAATTGGGAACTATTTTAATTAAGGGGAAACGAAAATGTGTAGGAGTTGTAGATAGATTTAAGTATTTTTCAGAATGGTTAAAATAATTTCCTAGCTATGTATCTTTGCATGTATTATGTTGTTTCAGTTCCCTACCCTACATCCTGCCTACCTTTGGGCCTCAATCTAATGCTGGTATTACCTTTGGGCCTCAATCTAATGCTGGTATTACCTTTGGCAACGGTAAAATGTCTCTCTCTCTCAGCCCCCAGGAGAATGGAGGGTGCTTGACACACATGGTGTTTCTTCATCTTGTCCTTGCTGCTTCACTGACTACATCACTGACTGAAAAGTGGCCAGGCATACAGTGGTTGCCCTGTGGTCGTTTGTGGTATGCTTGAAGTATGTGAGGCATGTGACATATGTTAAAAGTGAACTGTTAATGGCTTTCCATAACTTGGCTTCAACTTTATTAGCCCTGCAGCTCACATGTTTAATTCATCCTTAAATTGCATTTGAATCAACCAGCTAGTTAACCCTATTTTCTTATGAAGCCCTCATGGTTACACTTATGTTGCAATAACTATTTACTTCTTGCATGACCATTAAAGTGAATTTAATCAACCCTTTCTTTGAGCTCTGCTTTGTAGTGATAAATTGGCAGGTCCATACCTGACCCACCACACAAACTTTCATCTGCCCTTTTTTGTCCATTCTCTCTCTCTTACCCTTTTTATTTTAAAGTTGTGTTTTCTTTTTTTCTGTACATAAAGGGTGACCACTACCTCTCTATTAATTATTATTAAATATGATTATTATTACTTCATTTTATTACTACTACTATTATTATTTCTTTATTTTTCTGTTTGCTTCCTTTCCATCTCCCTCTCTCCCTTCCTTCCTTGTGACTCCTACTCCCCAATGTGTCATCCTATAGAAGTCCAGCAGGCTGATACTTGAGCTTGTAGCCCTGTCCACCTGAGCTGCTGTTGGGTCTATCTGCATGGAGGAAAGGCAGGCACCACCCCTTTACTCATAGGCACACATATTCGGCGTGGGGTACGGGAAGATCCAGGATTTTACAGTATTTCTCTCTCACATTGCTCCAGGCCCTTCTGAACCAATCCTGTGCCCTGTTAGGAATGCCTAAATCATAGGCGCCATATCCTCCACTGTTGTAAATGGACAGAGCTCCAGCTATTGAGCTGTGTCCATTTATACTGCCCCAGGATATACCAATCGTCTTAAAGGGATGCCCTTCACACTATCTGCTGTGCTTTCCATCCTGGTCAGCAAAGTAAGGAATCAAAATAATTTGACAATGATTGCTCCACAATGAAAATAAGATTTTGCAGTTATGCTGCCTACCAATTGCAGTTTTGCAGTTATGCTGCCTACTAAGCATAATCTTAATCAAGTCTCAATAAAGAGTCATGAAACTCCTAGCTGGCATGAACATAGTCGAACACAATGTCATTCAACTTAATTTTAACTGCTAGGACTGGGCTTTTGTACTTCATGAAATAAAAGCTCAATATAAATTAGAGCTTCAGCAGCAAGGACATACCTGCTGTCTGCTGCCTTTTTACCCAGGAGCATTAAAAATGCCTGGTTTACATGGGCATCCAACACAGGTGGTCAGATCATTTCACCCTTATTTAATACCCTTTTTGTAACCCATCACTGGAGTAAGCTGTTTTGTCCTAACTAGAGATGTTGAGGTTAAAGAAAAACTCTATCTACACTCTATTGCCTTTTTAAATGCTATACCTTCTAGCTTATTTTGCTGATATATCGCATCTGGATGTACTGCAAACAGAAGATGTCAACGTGCTTTTTGGGGGTTGGGGGTATTTAAAATGTTTTTGTTTAAACTCAGATATTTTAAATAATGTATTTTACCTGTGTGTTATTTGCTTACTTTTCCCATTGTATAGGCTTAAATTGTTAACGTGGATGTCATATACTTCTTTCTTTAGCTACCTAATTTGTTAGTAGAATTTCAGACTTTTACGTAGCATTTTTCTCCCACTAGGAACCTTCACATTTAAAATGCACATCTCTACTGAAAAAGTCAAGCCCAGGGCCCCATTAACATTTTTACTGTAAGAACAATACAAACTCAAACTGATAAGCAAATAGCTTGAGCTATATTTTTAGCCAGCACCATCTTCCAATATATTGAACTTCTACAAGTCAAGAAGCAGCAGTGCATCTATCTGTCTGTACTCTTCCATCAAAGTTTGCAATTTCAAGTCAGTGGGACTTGTATGCCTGTCAGTTAGGTTCTGCTGAAAATCTCACCCTCAAGTGGGAAACTACCATGTCTGGAGGTCCTTAAATCCTCATGGAGAAAACCAGTAAGAGCTCTAGTTGTTCCAAGAACAACTGTAACAAATCTCAGTGTAGCTAAGAATTTTACATCAGGGAAAATGGTTGTTATGAGAGAGCCCAAAAGATAAGGAGACAGTAAAAATTCAGCACAGAACAACGTGTAGTTAATTAATATTGTTATTAGAAACAGTTTGTGAAATGTGTGAATGTAAGGCAGGGTGGGAGGATTGAAAACTATCACCAAGTTTGGGGGTGGGGAATGGTATTTGTGTTTCTAATTTCAGTCTTTGTGCTCATTTGCTACTGTATTTATTGGCTTAGTTTCTGTAAACTCAAGTGATAGTAAAAATATTAGTATTTAACATGTTTGTTACCATGCAAATTCAGCTTAATAAAATCAACTGTCAGCAGGATTGGACCCTCAAGCATGACCTACGTGAATGTGCACACACCTATGTGGAGGAACAAATAACACCTGTAATACTGAAGGCTCTTTCAGCTGGAACAGAGATGGGAAGGCATGCCAATTAATTCTGCCAACTTTGTGTGTGCTGGCCATATCATCCATTTATGTTGCCAGGATAAAAGAAAATCCTTTGTAGAATTCAGCCTAGGCTTACTGAAATAATTATTAATTGTGGTCTCAGCAAGCTCAGTATTCAAATGGGAAGAAAACATTCTGATCCTGATTCTGCTTGATCCGAAATATCAAACGGTGCCCTGATCGTCACCACTAGTCAGGTCTTTGACTGAATCTCTCAGTGAAACCCTCCTTGCATTGTATTAGACTTTCTATTGCCTAATTATCCTAAAACCTCTCACCTATAGTTCTTTTTCTTTCCCTGCCACCAACTTTTGGATTACTTCAGTGCTCATGAATGTACAAAACTAATAGCACTCACTTGAGCAAACAGACATGGTGAAACTTCCCCACACATCTCTGCTAATACATCTCAGTCCTGTCTTATGGCCTGACTGTCTCCTTCCTCGTCTTCAGCCAAACAGAAGCCACTAATCATTTGCTAGTTTTTACTAAGGCAAACCTCTCTCCTAAGGCTTTGGGAGTTTTGCCTGAATAAAGACTGAGTAAATCCTGAGTACGGAGTTCAAGATCTGGCCCCAGGAACTAAGAATGAGAGAATCAAAGTCACTTCCATGTATGAGTTAACTGAATTTTGAACTTGGACTAATGAAAAATGAGATGTTAGCACTGTGGTCCCAATCTTTTATTTTATTTTTATTTTATTTTATTTTTATTTTTGATGCAGCTCTGCTTTCTGATGCATTGGCAGATTAGTACCCCTGCTGTAAGAGCACCAACTGAACTCAGCTAAACTGACTTCTGCCATGGAATCTGAAAAAGATTTGGGGGTAGTAGTGAATATTCAGCTGAACCTGAGCTCCCAGTGTCTGGCCAAAAGAGCTAATGAAATCCCGGGATGCATGAAGAATCTTGAAAAGGACTAGAGAGGTTATTTTACCTCTATATTTGAAAGTGGTGCAACCGCTGCTGAAATACAGTGTCCCGTTCTGGTACACACAATTCAAGAAGGATGTTGATAAATTGGAGAGGGTTCAGAGAAGAGTCACCAGAATAATTAGAAGATTAGAAAACATTCCTTATAGTGATAGACTCAAGGAACTGAATCTATTTAATTTAACAAAGAGAAGGTTAAGAGACTAATTGATAACTATCTATAACTATTACTCCCGAGGGAATTCTGCACCAAAAAAATAAAAATTCTGTGCACAATATTTTAAAATTCTGCATATTTTTCAATAAATAAGTGTGGAGGCTCCAGTATGGCAGTGGGCAGCACAGGCCACTGGCTGCATGGAGGTAAGAGAGAGTTAGCTTCTATTCAAACAATGACATTTTTGATCCCTGAATTTTTGAAGCAGAGGCGTCAAATAAACAAAAATGTACTCAGGAACACAGACCTTCACCCCATACAGTATACAGCAGAATTATTTGGTGGTGAATCTCCCCAGTATGTGGAAAGTGACATAAGCCACACCAGGGCTGTTGATAAATATTACTATACTTTCTCCTCTGAAATACTTTTTGGAACTCTTTACAACAGTTTTATTGTTTGGTTGCAATTAACAATTTTAATACCCCCTTTCTTCTCCTTTTATTGCCACATATTTTCCTTTAAAACCTTATTACTGGCATCATATTGATCCCTTTCTGCTACTGGCGCTATTTATTAGAAAGATGTGTTCTCACTTCCATTCAGTAACTTGAAAGAAAAAGCGATTTAAAAAAAGATATTTAGCACAGAAAACTCATAAACTTCCACCTAAATAAGCAGTTACAGAAGAGCAGATGTTTTTAGATTGTATTGGTAAATGTTGCAGTGTTATAGGCCAATCAATATAGTTAATGCTAATTGTAATGTACTTTTGTCAAAACAGTGCTTTATCTTAAAGTTAATTTCTGAATTATATCATTTTCCATAAAGTAATTCTGAAAATGTAGTGCTTATTGCATTTGGTTCCTGCTAATGGGAAACTGGCATCATTTAAATATTAGTCTGTCTTAAGTACTTTAAAACAAGGTTCAGTATTCTTGTTGGGAGAGGATGGCAGACATTTCCAGAATGACTTTTTTTCCTAATAGTAGTGAGGTAATTTGGCTCAGCGTATAAATGTAGTTATGGTCAAGAGGTGCCAAAGCCAGGCCAAAATGTCTCTAAAGCCCAGTTCTCCTTCCATTTACACTGTTTTTACACTAGTGTAACTCCATTGACTTCAATAAAGGAACTCATGATTTACACTGGTGCCCCAATTAGGCCATCTATATTTATTGAAAATAGTATGATTTTTTGATTCTTGACTCTACTTACAAAATCATTTGCCTTGATTTATATTTATAGTACACTGTTTCATTTATACCATAAGCTTTTCAGGGTAGGGACTCACTTATGATTCTGTACAGTGCCTAGCACAATAGGATCTTGTGTCTGATAGGGGCCTTTTGGTGCTACCACCATACAAATCCTAACTATTATTGTGAAGTGCCAGGTTTGCTTTTTGAATATATAGTAAGTTTGCACATTTCTGTTCTTCAGATTTCTCTAATGCTGCGTTGTGTTTTTTAGCCTGTTCTCTGATAATAACACAATGAGACTTAAATCGGAGGTCTACATGAAAGGCAGACCTTGCATATGACAGCCTGCTAATGAAAACAAAATATACTCAACAGCCTGAAAATATTAAAGCATCATTTTGTTTATGATGCATTAGTACTGCCATCCTCCCACAACATATACATACACACATAGGTTTCTGATATCAGTTACACCAGTGTACATTCAGAATAAACCCATTGGAGTTAGCCTGGATTTACATGACTATAATCTTTTGGTCTATTAAATCAGCTAAATTAGTTTACACACACACACACACGCACTTATACCCAGTCACACCTTTCCCACTGTTTAACATTTCCACAGCTTTTATAACTATATTTTTTTGACAAATAGTTATTCAGCACCCTTGCCTTTCTATTCTTTCTCATTGGTAAGGAAATGAAGTTACACATGTGCCAACATCTATCCAGCAGTGAAAAAATTAGAAAATATTGCTTCTCCTTCAACCACCTTTCCTGGACAGAGAACAATAAGCTGCTTGATAAACAGCTCATGAGAGGGTCACAGTTATACTTATTCACAGTTACTTGTAGCTGTACAGACCCTGCATGTGACCTAGGAAAGCGCTCTCACACAGACATACATGCTCTTAAATCATCTCATTAGTCTAATGAGGACAGAGACAGCCAAAGAGTTAACATGGCTAATTTGATCAGCAGGCGTTGCAGTTGTTTCTGCTCAGAGAGCCTGCGAGTGGCAGATGTATACAGAATCTATAAAAAAAAAAGAGGCGTCCTTGTGGCTAGACTAACAAATTTAGAGACTCACAAATTTATTTGGGCATAAGCTTTCGTGGGCTAGAACCCACTTCATCAGATGTATGAAGTAAAAGATACAAAGAGAACAGGAGTACTTGTGGCACCTTAGAGACTAACAAATTTATTTGAGCATAAGCTTTCGTGACCTTCAGCTCACTTCATCGAGCAGGTATAAATACATGAAAGGATATGAGTTGCTTTACCAAGTGTTAGGTCAGTCTAACGAGATAAATCAATTAACAGCAGGATACCAAGGAAGAAGAAATAACTTTTGAAGTGGTAAGAGAGTGGTTCATTACAGACAGTTGACAAGAACGTGTGAGTAACAGTAGGGAGAAATTAGTATTGGGGAAATTAAGTTTAGGTTTTGTAATGACCCAACCACTCCCAGTCTTTATTCAGGCCTAATCTGATGGTATCTAGTTTGCAAATTGATTCCAGTTCTGAAGCTTCACGTTGGAGTCTTTTTTTGACGTTTTTTTGTTGAAGAATTGCCACTTTGAGGTCTGTTATTGAGTGACCAGAGAGGTTGAAGTGTTCTCCTACTGGTTTTTGAATGTTATGATTCCTGATGTCAGATTTGTGTCCATTTATTCTTTTGCATAGAGACTGTCCGGTTTGGCCAATGTACATGGCAGAGGGGCATTGCTGGCACATGATGGCATATATCACATAGGTAAATGTGCACGTGAATGAGCCCCTGAAGGTGTGGCTGATGTGATTAGGTCCTATGATGGTATCCCTGCAATAGATATGTGGACAGAGTTGGCACCGGGGTTTGTAGCAGGATTTGGTCCCTGGGTTGGTGTTTCTGTTGTGTGGTGTGTAGTTGCTGGTGAGTATTTGCTTCAGGTTGGGGGCGCTGTCTGTAAGCAAGGACTGGCCTGTCTCCCAAGGTCTGTGAGAGTGAGGGGTCATCCTTCAGGATAGGTTGTAGATCCTTGATGATGCACTGGAGAGGTTTTAGTGGGGGGCTGTAGGTGACGGCTTGTGGCATTCTGTTACTTTCTTTGTTGGGCCTGTCTTGTAGTAGGTGACTTCTTGGTACCCTTCTGGCTCTGTCAATCTGTTTCTTCACTTCAGCAGGTGGGTATTGCAGTTTTAAGAATGCTTGATAGAGATTCTGTAGGTGTCTGTCTCTGCCTGAGGGATTGGAGCAAGTGCGGTTGTATCTTAGAGCTTGGCTGTAGACAGTGGATCGTGTGATGTGGTCTGGATGAAAGCTGGAGGCATGTAGGTAAGTATAGCGGTCCGTAGGTTTCCGGTATAAGGTGGTGTTTATGTGACCATCACTTATTAGCACTGTAGTGTCTGGGAAGTGGACCTCTTGTGTGGACTGGTCCAGGCTGAGGTTGATGGTGGGGTGGAAATCATCAGAATCTATAGCAGCAGCAGGGGCGCTGAAAGAGGGGTGGGGCAGAGCCCTCTCACTTTTTGAAAGCAAATGGGCCTGGCCCATCCACTTTTCAGCAGGGGCCCAACCCTCCTCTTCCCCCTGAAAACTGACCATTTATTCCTACCCTTCATTTCTTATCTTTTAATCAGTTACTGATACATGAGAGGAACTTCCCTCTTATCCCATGACCCCTTACTTTGTTTAAAAGTCTTTGGTGAGGGACCTTCTCAAAGGCTTTCTGAAAGTCATGTACACGATATGCACTGAATCACTCTAGTCCACATGGTTGTTGACCTCCTCACAGGATTCTAGTAGATTGATGAGGCATGATTTCCCTTTACAAAAGCCGTGTTGTCTCTTCCCCAACGAATCATGTTAATCTATGTATCTGATAATTCTACCCAATTTTCCTTGTATTGAAGTTAGGCTTACCGGCCTGTCATTGCCAGGATTGCTTCTGGAGCCTTTTTTAAAAATCAGCATTTCATTAGCTGTCCATCAGTCATCTGGTACAGAGACTGATTTAAACAATCGGTTACATACTACAGTTATTAGTTCTGCAATTTCATATCTGAGTTCCTTCAGAACTCTTGGGTAAATACCATCTGGTCCTGGTGATTTATTACTATTTAATTTATCAATTTGTTCCTCTACTGATGTCTCAATCTGGCCAATTCCTCAGATTTGTCAACTAAAAAGAATGGCTCAGGTGCAGGAACCTCCCTCACATCCTCTGCAGTGAGCTTTTTGCTAATTGCTCTTCAAATTGTTTCTTGGCCTACCTAATTATACTTTTACACTTGATTTGCCAGGTTTATGTTTCTTTCTATTTTCCTCAGGAACATTTAACTTCCAGTTTTTAAAGGATGCCTTTTTGCCTCTAACCACTTCTTTTTTTTTGTTTTTAGCCAGGGAGGCACTTTTTTGGCCCTCTTATTATGTTTTCTAATTTGGGGTATATGTTTAATTTGAGACTCTATTATGATATTTTGCAATTTCTTCAAGAGTTTGTCTGAGGATGGAGCTTGTTTTGTGATGATGCAGAAGCTTCAGCCCTCTCAGAAATTTCATCCTTGCTTGGGGGAAACCCCCTCTGATTGGCTGTTTTTCCCCACTGCCCCCCTCCAGGGGAAGAGCAGCCAATCAGAGCTGCTGCAGGAAGCAGGCAGAGCTCTCCCCGCACTTCAGAAGCTGACCCCATTCTCTCAGGAGAGGAGTGGAAAAGAGGTAACAAAAGAGCCCAGCAGCCCTGCTCCCTCTTCTCTTATGAACAAAGGGAGTGGCTCCTCAGCTCCCTCTTTCCTCTCCATCCCTGCAACACTGGGCCTGGGAAGGGTGTGTGTGACCTCTGAACCCTTCTGTGCCAGCTGACAAGAGGGTTACAAGAATATCTTGATTCTGGTGCACCAAAGAATATCATGTGACGTTTTATATGAAAGCCGGCATCACCCTGGTCATTGTTATTGATGTGAAATGTATGTACAGATACGACGTAAGGAAGTCTGTACATATGCTAAAAAGGCATTCTTAGATTCTATATCATAGCAACGATGGAGAAATAGGGAGGTTTCTGTCAGACAACAGATGTTTATTCGCCTGTCTCTCTGTTGACATGTAAATGAAGCATTGTAAGCTAACACAATGAAAGCACATTTACATATCAACCCCACAGAGGGATATGAAGTCAGCAGGGAAGACCACACAGCAGAGGAAGAGAATCTTATCTTATCTTATAGTCCAGCAAACCTTTGAAGTATATTTGGGGAACAGAAAGACACCCTGTCACTTTGCACCTAGGAAGTATAAGGACAGTGTATTCACAGTCGTAAAAATAGGTTCACAACCAGCTTTGTTTGAAATACTGCAGAGGACATTTGGAGTGAGATAAACTTCTTCAGACAGGAAGTTAGCCTGTTAAGTTTCTAGAAAGCATGTTATGATTTTGTTTTATAAGTGACCATTTGCTTTCATTATCTTTTCTTCCTTTCTCTTGAATATTTGATATTGTTGTTTTTACTATAAATATATCTTAATCTTGCGGTTTTAAGCAAGTAGCTGATCCTAAGTTAAATCACACAGGCCTGATATTTCTGTGAGTGTACAGTGGAGAAGAAGAATTTTTCAAAGGGGCTCTGGGACTGGGGTACACCTATTGTTAACCTGCAAGGCAAAATTAAGGGCTGACATAGCCCAGAGGAGATTATTTGGGTGGCTACCTGGCCGGTGGTGTCAAGTAGCTGACACCCAGTTAAGCACAAGGCAGTCTCCTTCTCACGGGAGGAAGAGGGATAACAAAGTGACTCACGGTCATGGGTACTCCAAGAACCATCACAAGGAGGAGCCTGCTGTACCCCCCCAGGCTTTGGAGAGAGGGTGAATAACCCCAGTAACTGCAGGAGGAGCAGAGGTGAGGCTGGGGATGGGGAGAGAACTGATGTGGAGGGAGAACTGATGGAGGACAGAAGTGATGGGGAGTTGAAGGGCAGAACTGATGTGGGGGGCAGAATTGATTGGGGTTGGGAGGTAGAATTGATGGAAGCTGGAAGAGCAGAACTCATGGGGGATAAAATTGATTGGGAGGGCAGATTTAACATGGTAGGAGAACTGATGGGAGTTAGAATTGATGGCAGTTGGGGACAGAACTGATAGGAGGTAGAATTAATGGGTCACTAGGGGGGCAGAATTACTGGGGGGATTGGAGGCAGAATTGCTAGGCAGGAAGACAGACAGATGTGGGGGTGAGAGCACCTGCAGCAGGAGCCAAAGTCACCTTTAATAAATTTGTGAGCATTGGCCACAGTTGTCACATATATGCTGGGAGGAGAAGGTTCAAAAATCAAAAGACAGAGCAAAACCACAAAGTAATCCTTTTTTAAAAACAAACAAAACAGATTTTTATTTAAAAAAAAAACTAAAACAAAACATGAGGGAGGAGGCATGTCTGAGTTATGATTTTTGAATCTTTGGGGTTCGCAATACTATAAACATTCATAAGATGATTGTAAAAGTGATAAAATGATTGTTTTTTGAAGAATCATTGAGTAAGAATGATTTCAGTCTTTCGCTGTTTCTTAGTAGAGACTGTAGCAGTGGATTCCACTTTTGTGGGAGCCTGGCAGCCAAACTTGCCCACCACCACAACACACAAATGCTCAGCGCACACACAGGCAAGCTAGCTCTTGTTACATATGGGCACCATGTTAATGTAGGAAGCAGTTACACGTATGGTATGATAGCACTCACACACATAAGTGAATTGCAGCTGTTCACACTTGTCAGCATTCCCATTTTGACCAGAACTACCTGGAGGTTTGCAATTCTGGCCAAAGCCTGTGCTTCTTTCTAGTTAGGGCCTCTGTGGAGAGGGATTGGGAGAGGCCTCTGGCTGCCTCAGCCTCTCCTCTCCTTCCCTTACAGGCACTTCTCGCTCCTGGAGAGTTGGAGTCAGAGTTCAGAACAGCGACAGCAATAGGAGAAGTGTTTGCTAATCTCCCATCCGCCCACCAATCTGCTTAGTCTCCTTAATGTGTAAGTGATAGTGGCGTATATAAGAGAGAGATTTCTGTAGTGGTAGTCTAACTGCTGCATAACACAGGCCATAGAATTTTACCCTTAGCAGCTATGCAGACATACCTCCATAACTCGGAATTATGATGATAATCAGAATTGCTGAACTTTGTCAGCTCAGTAAAAAAGGTGAATTGATCTCATCATAAAGAGGCACAGAGGAAGCGTTGTCTACTGGCTAAAGTATAGGATTGGGAGTCAGAAGACCTGGGTCCTACTTCCAACTCTGCTATGCGTTTGCTATGTGAGCCAGTGGTGCTGGAATAATTTGTATAGTGGGGGTGCTGAGAGCCACTGAACCAAACTATAAACCCTCTATATGATGGAAACCACCTCAAGCCAGGGGGCTCAACAGCACCCCAGCATTCCTAGCTCCAGCGCCTATGGTGTGAGCTGTGGGCAAGTCAGTTAACCTTACTGTGCCTCTTTGTCGTTAGAAAGGGTATAATACTTCAGAGGTTTGTGAGGTTGAATACAGTTAATGTTTGTCAAGTGCTTTGAGGTTCTTAGATGAAAGGTTCTATTGAAGTGCAAAGTACTAAATATGGAAGTAAACATGTGCCAGGTGGAAGTGCCTGATTCCAGTTTCAGTGTTGTCAGCTGCAGGAGGGCAGTTTAACTGGCTTCTAGGAATGCCTGCCTGGAATATGCTGTATTCAACTTCAGAGGTTTCATTTCATTAATCGGGAGAAGTGTGTTTTGATAGGAAACTAGTGATTTGTTTCCTCTTCCCCTTAGCAAACCTTATTTAATTTTGTAAAATGTTTAAGGAGATTGCACATATGTACTGTATATTAATAGACTGGGTCTGATATTCATTTTTACTGAGCTGACTTTGCCCCACAAGCTAAGTTTTTGTTGATTATATCTAACTAAATGGAATTTGATAGAGGATAAAAGTTTAATGATACTAGTCTTTAAGTTTTTAGTTCCTGCTGTGTCTAGATCTTTTATGCATTCTGTGACCCATCTAAAGTTCCCATTTGAAAAGTGGGTTCTGTAACGTCTATTTAATATTGACAATGTTTCTGATGTTCCAGATGATTTTATAATTAGAGGTTATAGGCCAAGATTTTTTAAAAATAGAAGCCTAATAAATGCTGAATTAGGAGCCTAAGTAAGTGGCCTGATTTTCAAATGTTCTGAGCATGCAACCTCCCATTACTCAGCACTTTTGAAAATCACACAACTTAGTCTGCTAGGTGCCTATCTATAATTTTAACATTAGGCTTTTATATTTGAAAATCTACCAATAATTTTCATACTGAGTGTTTACAGTTAGGTTTCCAAATCAATATTTAGGTACTTAAATAAAAGTAGCCTGAATTTTAGAGTGGCTGAGCGCTCATGAATCTTACTAAAGCCAAAGGGGCGAGCACTGCTTGGCACCTTTGAAAATCAGGCCACTTTTATTTAGGAACTTAAATAGCCTGACTGTGAGAACCCAGATTGAAAACGTTGGTTCCTGCATTAGGAAAATGCCTGCAATTTCCAAGATGAATGTCACCTAGGGAAACTCTAATTTCTGGCATTACCCTAAGCCACAAGGAGACATTGTTACAAAGAAGAAAGTGGACACTGGACGGCAGGGCTGGATGAGATGGGCCTCCCACCTACAGCAACTTTGAACCGGCCCTGTCTCTCTCTGCAAGGAACAAACACCTCTCAATCAGCCAGAAAACTAGGCAGCTCACTTCAGCAGATATGAGTATGGGTAAGAAGCTGCCATGAAGCCCAGAGCAGCTTTCTGCAGAGGGCCGGCTAGCACAGACAGCAAGGAACATGAAGCTTGGTGCCTTCACAGGAGCGTGCATAAATCACTTCAGATGGTGTTGGCATTGGTTAGAAGGCAGGGGAGTGGGCAAAATGTTATCTTAGAAAGGATAGAGTGCACAAGATCAGACGGAAGGGTGAGTCATATGTTCGGTGGCTGTGAGGCCCCAAGTTACTGAAGAGGTGCGTGCTCATTCTAACCACCTATGTGCAAAATGAGGAGGATAAATATAATGCCTTTAGCATACTTTAGGGTAAAGATAACATTATTAAACAGGTTCTATCATTCTGAAACTGGTGACTGATGGTTTGCCGTTTATTTATATTCACTTTTCTCTTCCTTTCATACACTGCCTAGCTTTATTTTTCTCTGACAGCTATGGCTAAAGCCTTTAGCTTAAGATCTCTCTCAGAGAATGGGGCAAGTTGGCAATGGCCTATTCTGCTTCCATTTATTTGTATCTATACAATAAAATATGGAAAAAGAGTGTAAGATGATGCTGTTCGTGATGTCACAGACTTCTATATTTTAATACAATAGGCTTGTTTTTTTCCATCAGTGGAAGCCAGCCTGCAGGCCACTGGTAGGAGAAAATCCATCCAGAAATTGGGAAGGTCTGGCTGAAGAGAAAGCAGGGCCAAGACACCCTGGTAATATGCTAATTTGCCTCATCCCCTTCCCCTATGACAGCTTCTGTTGACTGGGTGCTTCTGGAGGTCCCCAGAAATAAATTGAAGCTGTTCCACCCAGTTTAACCCACAGGAAAGAAAGAGGTGGAGATATTTCCAGCAACCCTCCCTGAAGCATCTTCGCTTAACTCCAGGTGGCTGCAGCTTGCATACTCTATATTTGTGGGGCTGAATAAAGCCCACAATGTCTTTTAAAAAGGAATGTCCAAATCAGTGCAGTGTACACACAGTAATCCTGGCCTATTCTGTCAAATGTTTTTTCCTCTTCATCTAGTGTGATGGCCATTTATTTATTCCCTTTTTGGAAAGTTTTGAGGCTTATTAATCTTGCATTGTTATTACTGTGGGATGTCTATTTTTGATATATGAATCTTGAGTCACATGTATTGTTTCAAGAAAAAATATCTCTAGTCTCCTTACTAAACATTTTTTGCTAACAGTTTACAGTCCCTGTGATGAGCAAGGATATAGACTGACTGTTTTACCGCATTCAGGGCTTGATACTGAAAAATGCAGAGCACCCCTTGCAATGTAGCTGATCCAGCCTACTACCTGGATTCCAAATGCCTTCAAAGGGAACTGAGGGTAGTCAGCTCGGCACCTGGTAAGAACTGGCCATCAGTGTCTTTCCTCTCCACCCCGCCCGCCACCATCTATGTGTTATAGTTCGATGTTATAAATTGCACTTAAAAATGTTCATTGAATATCAGCCTCTAGAATAATTGCTCTTTGTAGAGATGTCTCGTGGAATCCAGCTGGATATCCATCCAGTCCAGGTGGTTGCCCGTTGTTTTGTGAACATAACGCCTCAAGTACTTTTTTGTTGATTGTTCCATCATTTATCTCTTTGTAATTAATTTCATGTAAAAACTGCATTTTTCCTCCAAAACCTGCTACTCTCAGGGATCCACCAGACCCTGTCACACTGTGCTCCTTTCCAGCCTGACTCTGGCTGGCTCCAGAAGTCTTGCAAGAGTTGCAGTTCTAGGACACTGGAGGAGCTCTGTGCTAAAAAAAATTACGACCAAAGACTTTCGGCAATAACTGTCCTGTGCATTCCTGGTGGTGTTGGGTGTCTGCCATACACCTTTCCCACAATCAGCTCCTCAGCCTCCTGGAAGAGTTGCTACAAAGTCTGGGGGAAGGTGGGAAGCACATCCACCTTCTACACCTCTTACCCCCAGGATCCACAGGTTTTCTGTCCTTTTCAGGCACAGAAGTGGAGGGGATGCCTTGTTCAACTATTTGTATATACAATGTCCCATTTCTGAGAATGCTGACATCTGACAGAGCCTCTGCAAGCCACCCAGAGATGTAAATGTGGAGTTGGTTTCAGCCTTAGCTCAGGTAAAAATAATGCAGTCCCCAAATATAACTTCACTTAGATACATCTCCTGCAAAATCTGCAAGAAGATGTCTAAGCTCATATAGAGTTAAGTTTAATTATAAGCATCAACATATCTGGAGTAACCGTGGAAAGTGTTGAGTCCTGTAGGCAGTGTTTATTTTAGTTGTTGCACTTGTTCTAGTTATTTAGGTTTTGTCCCTTGTTTTCATTTCTTTCTTTATTTGTGGCACCATCAAAGCAAGTACGTGTCTCAGGATCCTAACAGTTGACAGCTCTTTTGGGTTTAACAGAAGAAACATATTGCTTCTCTCACCCACAAATTACATAAATTAAATTATTACATAGTCTCCTGGGCTTGCTTAGTTTTTAACAATACATAAATACACTGCAAATAAAGAGCTGAAAGCTCTTTGGGGCAGGGATCTTGTTGTCTTGCATTTGTCCGTGTAATACCCAGCACACCTACAGTATTAAACAAACAATACTAAGCTAGCTTAAAAAAAGGGAAGTCACTGCACTGGAGAGAGAATGAGAAAAAAGAAATTCTTCTAGCATATGTGATCGTTGGTCTTTCTTAACACTCTTTAGTTGCCTCCAGATAATTAAAATCTCTTTCTTCTTTCCAAGGCAGTGGAGTTAATTTTCACGTATTTATTTTAAAGTGTTATCCTTTGTTTTCACATAAGTTACGTAGTTTTTATCTTCCTGTTCTGAGATCCTCCCCTTTACTTCTATAATTCTAGTGGATAGGTGACTTTTTTTTTATTGACATATTTATTTCAGAAGCATATTCTGAAATCTTTACAGAACTGCTAGGCTATTATGTTTAATCATTTGCTCCACTGAAGGGCTTTCCTTGAGTTTCTTGAGGAGTTCCAACTTCAGGCAGTAAACACAGTCCTTCTGTGTGTATGATAACACCCATTGTTTCATGTTCTCTGTGTGTATATATATCTTCCTATGTTTTCCACTTCATTCATCTGATGAAGTGGGTTTTAGCCCACAAAAGCTTATGCTCAAATAAATTTATTAGTCTCTAAGGTGCCACAAGTACTCCTGTTCTTTTTGCGGATACAGACTAACATGGCTGCTACTCTGAAAACAGTCCTTCTGTGTTTCCCTAACAACACTTAAGTGTGTTGGGGAAGAGAGCAACTTTTAGCAGATTTTTAATGCATTGTAGATAAAATTCTTCTTTACTGTGGCAGTGCAACCCCAGGGACAGCAATGGGGTCACACTGCTGCAGCTGAGAGGGTAATTTGGCTCTGCACATGTACAGCTTGTTTGTTACTTACAGCAGTATAAATCCAAAGAAGTCAATGATGCACCTGGAATTGGAAACTATACCTTTAAATGGGTTAGCTTCCCAGACTGGAAGTCGGAGGGAGGGTGCTGAAGAACCCCATGTTCTGGATGCCGAGGCAGTTAGAACTGCATCACTGAATAAACAGATCTCTTTGAAGTACCTTAGGCCCAAAGCGATTACTGAACACCACATGGTACCAGGTGTAAATAGAAATTAAGGAAAATTACTTGAGTGGAAGAATGGAGCAGGTAAAAGTTCCAGTAGAGATTAAACTCTCTGGAAATATGGGAAACAACTGGAAGAGATTTAAACAGTGCTTCCTCTGTATCTGCAATCAGTGGGCGACAGTGAAAAGGAAGAAAATCAGAGGTAGCCTTATTTCTAACAATAGCAGGTTCTAATACACTTGGGAAGTTTAACAGTTTTCAGAAAACTTGGGCAGAGGCTAACTATGAAACTGTATTACAAAAATTTGTAAAACTGAAATATGAGAGTGATGTTTTGAACATAAGGGCACAAAAAGAAAGTGAAACTGATCTAAGGCCGAAGAAACAATCTTGCAGTTTTGGGTGCTGCGTCCTTGATAAAAGACCAGATTGTGATTGGAATCTGAAAGAAAAAAACTCAGACAGAGACTACTGGGAGACCCAGAATTAATCTTTGACAAGGCAATTAAAATTTGTCAAGTAGTGGGAGTCAACTTGTCCAGAATGCATGGGTGGCCAGTAACCCAGCCATTGGGGGAGGCTAGCCCCCGGCCCCTCCCCTTGTGCCTGAGGCCCCTCCCCTCCCCCACAGGAATCCAGAGCACCCCTAGCATGGACCCTGCCCCCAGCACCAGGTGGATGGGTGGCGCTGCTGCAGCACCCCCAGTGCTGGTGTGCCAGGCCCCCAGCCCCAGAGCACCAGGTGGCAGTATCCCCAGCCCCAGTGCACCGGGCGGCCAGGCGGGCAGCGCGGCCACAGCGCCAGCCACCCTGAGTCCGCACCGCAGGCCGGCCAGCCTCTTTGAGGACAGGGAGATCACTAGCCAGTTTAAATATTTTCAGAGCAGGACCATGGGAACAAAGTCCCCAAAGGGAAATAAATAATAAAATCTGCTCTCTCTTCCTTTGCTCAGCTTCACAGAGTATAGCAAGGTGGATAATTCTCAGGGCTTTGTTCCCCTTCTCATCTGCACGAAATGCAGGGCGCTTCAGTGCAAAAAGGCCAGACCACAGACACGTGCTGATTCCTCTAGGTATGCATACCCATAGGCCCCCCCCCACACACACACACACACCATCCTGTGCAGAAGAAGAACTTGTTGGTTTGTTTCCTAAAAATATTCACATTCTGTGATGCAGGAAGGTAGATTTGAATTAGCCTGGCTGTGGAAGTTATCTCAACTAGAGGGAACTTCAGGAGGTGGTAGGCACTCCCCTTCTGTAAGTGACTGGAAGGTCTGGTTCTGCCCTCAAACTGCAAGCAGGCTGAAATACCAGTTGTAATGGATTTGTGGATTTTATTACTTGAAGAAAGTAAATTTTCAGATGAGTACAAATACATTTTCCTGTTGAGCACAAAGATTCACTTTTCAACCTGCCATTCATACTCTTAGACCATCAAATAACATAACTACACACAGTCGTAAACTCCTTGGCTACTACTTTGCTCTTGTTGTCCAAATTTGTGTCACCTATCTGATTACATAGGTTTGTAACAGATTTTGGCAAGCATGCAGAATTCTCCTGAGTTGGTTATTTAGTTGGTATTTCTTCTTCTCTCTAAGCTTTTTAGTGAGCTCCCACAGACTGTAGCTTAAATTTTCAAAAGCATCCAACTTGGACTCCTAAGTCCCATTTTCAAAAGTAATTTAGGAGCCTAATTCCCATTGACTTTCTATGAGACTTATACACCTAAGTGCCCAAATCACTTTTGAATATGGGATTTGGGTTTCTAATTCAGTTAGGAGTTTTTGAAAAATTTACCCCTTGCCTAAAATTGAATGTCAACCTTCTTTGGAAGAGACCCGGATTATAAAGACTGATGGGTGTAAATATCCATGTGAGATTTTTTTTACAGCTGTCTGTGGGGAAAAAAAACTGATGTTTTCAGTTTTAAAAAATGCTCAAAATGTATGTCATCAAATAGCTATTAATATATTAAAATGGCTTAGGGACAGGTGAGCCTCACGTTCTGGCTACAGGAGAAAAAATACATATTACTGACAATTACTGTCTATTACTGACATATTATAGGAGAAAAAATACATATTACTGACAATGGATATCCCAAGTGGTTGCAGCTGGAATGGTTTTGATGCACATGTAGACAAGGACAAACTACAATTACTGACATGGTGCTGAATGGCATTTGTCCTTGTTTATGCATGCAGTTAAGCCATGGTCATCAGTGGATCAGCTACAACCATTGCTGAAACCTGTCCTCAGAAAAAGGTACTTTTTCTATTGTAAACAGGATCTGAGACTCAAATGTTGCTTTGGCATCACTTCTCCTGTCTCTTGTTTGGGCTCACCATGCACAGATTGTATTTAAATATATCAAAAGATGCACTGGGAGCAAAGTCACAGATCTTTGACATGAAGATGATAAATATAGCTCTGTTGTTGTTTTTTGAACAAGTATTGTTTTGGAAGCTGGATTCATGAATCCTACAGTGGATGTGTTTTCAGTGTTGGCAAGCTGATAAAGTCTTGGTCTCTCCTCAACAACCTGTATTATGTAAACATTTGGGAACAAGTATGATTTAATTACAACATCACAGGCTGCCAGCAAAGCCTTGCTTTTGCAGTTCTCCGGTTATATATCTTTTCTTAATAAAGTTTGATCTCACCTGCTCAGAGCTGTGGGCCACTAGTATGGATCCAAATTCTATCTCAGTCAGAAATAGAATGGAAAAAGAGGAGACTGCAAAGACAATATACATGGTTACATGTAGACACATACCACTTCTCCTAACCTCCCATATGGCACAGAATCAAGAAGAATATATGGTATCAACCTATGGACCCATTTGGTCCTGTACAGCAATAACTCTCAAGTAAAATGGAAGCTTGCCAAGATGAAACTTGCACATTTCCCTTTGACTTCACCCGTCAGAGGTATGTGGTTTGCCCCCACATAGCCAAGGACGAGGCAAGGCATCAGTCTCCCAAACCCATTGATCTTGGGTTTCTGGTGAAGTCAGGGGCCTGCCAACCTGAGAAACAGCACAACTAAGCAACAACAAAGGCTCCATCTGCTTCCCTTCAGCCTGTTATATTTAATAAACCAGTAAAAAAAAGACAAACTGGTAAGAACTAACATAATCGTGCTACAAGTAGAATAAAAGGGCCCAATTCTCCTCTCAGTTTTACATTGGTATAATTCCACTTACTTCAGTGGACTTATTCCTGATTTTACCTAGTGTCAGTAGAATTAGGCCAGAGGAGGGTTGTGCTGTCTTGTGCACATCTACTTCCAATATCCATCCCCTGAACACACCTACAAAATATGGTACATCCAGCTGAAATAAAAGGTGGCATAGCGTATGCTCAACGTGCTTCAGGCAGCATGTGCCCAGGATTCATCACCAAATTTGTTCTGCGGGTTGGATCATTAGCTTCCCCGGCTTGGGCTGGGTATTGACAGGGAGTGTGTCATGAATGCTGATCCATGCCCCCCCATAACTCTACTGTGGAACGGGTATTTCAAAGAGCAAAAGAATCTGATGTGGGTGAAATTTCCCACCCCACCCCCATAGAGGATGCCAGTGGTCTCTAGGCATTGTGCTGATCCTCTGCACTGTGGAATTTCACCATATTGGAATAAAAGGATTAACTCCCTGCTTAGCAAAACTAATTGTCAGTTAGCTGCCCACTCAGGGGCTAGGGAATTAACAACAGAGCCATCCATTATAGTGAGGAGAAACTGAGGACTGTTCTTTTAAGGACTAGATTTGTGACTGTGGGTAATTATTTGGAAGAGAAAATGTCTCCATCTCATCTTTATGCATATCAACCATCTCTGTCAGTTTTCCTCTCCTTCTCAGACATTTCTGTGAGAAAACAGCATTAAAAAACCAAACCTCTATTCGTAGTAACAAATTTAAAAACTTTAGACTTGCAATGGGAAATCCTTTTTGTCCTGCATAACCCAGTGTGTGCACTAGCATGTCTGTTATCAATGAAGTGCACTACGCAACTGCAAACAGTCATACAACCAGGTTTTCATTTATATTTATGTGACCATGCTCTGCCTTTGATAGTTTTAAAAGATACCTGAGTTCTAAATGCAGTTCCCATATATCAGTGTATTTTCAGTAATAGGCCATTGTCTATATAGTGTGGCTCACATGAGGATCCTGAATGAAATTTTATCGGTGAGACTGGCAAATATTCTCACTTAGTTTTAGATTAGAAGAAAACGTGAAAAATACAGATTCATACACAATCTATAAATTGCCATAAGTACCAGATTTACAAATGCCATGTCACGTGACAAATTAATATTTACATAGATTGCCATGCCTTACAGCAGTGGTTCTCAACCAGGGATCCGGTGCCCCCTAGGGGTCTGCAGGCAGGCTTCAGGGGGCTGCCAACCAGGGCCAGTGTTAGATTTGCTGGAGCCCAGGGCAGAAAGCCAAAGCCCCACTACATGGGGATGAAATCCAGGGCCCTCAGCCCTGCCACCCGAGGCTGAAGCCAAACTTAGCTTTTCAGGAGCCCCAGTGGCATGGGGCCCCAGACAATTGTCCTGTTTGCTACCCCTTAATGCCAGCTGTCATGGGTGTGAAGGGAAGGGTAGACACCTTTGGGGTCCCTCCTGGCCGGAGGAAAAACCCTTTCACCTGTAAAGGGTTAAGAAGCTAGGATAACCTCGCTGGCACCTGACCAAAATGACCAATGAGGAGACAAGATACTTTCAAAAGCTGGGGGGAGGGAGTAACAAAGCCTCTCTCTCTATCTGTGTGATGCTTTTGCCTGGGACAGAACAGGAATGGAGTCTTAGAACTTAGTAAGTAATCCAGCTAGATATGCGTTAGATTCTGTTTTCTTTAAATGGCTGAGAAAATAAGCTGTGCTGAATGGAATGGACATTCTTGTTTTTGTGTCTTTTTGTAACTTAAGGTTTTGCCTAGAGGGATTCTCTATGTTTTGAATCTAATTACCCTGTAAGGTATTTACCATCCTGATTTTACAGAGGTGATTCTTTTTACTTTTTTTTTATTAAAATTCTTCTTTTAAGAAACTGAATGCTTTTTCATTGTTCTTAAGATCCAAGGGTTTGGGTCTGTGGTCACCTATGCAAATTGGTGAGGATTTTTATCAAACCTTCCCCAGGAAAGGGGGTGTAAGATTTGGGAGGATTTTGGGGGGAAAGACGTTTCCAGACGAACTCTTTCCCAGTAACCGGTATTAGACATTTGGTGGTGGCAGCGGAAGTCCAAGGGCAAAAGGTAAAATAGTTTGTACCTTGGGGAAGTTTTAACCTAAGCTGGTAAAAGTAAGCTAAGGAGGTTTTCATGCAGGTCCCCACATCTGTACCCTAGCGTTCAGAGTGGGGAAGGAACCTTGACACAGCTCTGCCTTTTATATGCAGAAAGCCAGTTGTTGTGGCACAGGTGGGCAGTGGAGTTTTTATTGAATGTTGAGGGGCCCTCAGAAAGAAAAAGGTTGAGAACCTCTGCCTTACAAAATATTGACCTATATCCCACAGTCCTTTTGGGGAAAATGCCTATCGTTACTGAGTAAAAACAAAGCGCTCAGTTCTGCCACTTTACGCATCTTAAGAAATACCCCGCTCAGTATAAGGGTGGCAGAATCATGCCTGAAGTAAGGACCTCAAGATTTGCCCAGGATGATCCCAATATGACAACATAGGAAAACAATAGAGTGTCCCCATTCCTCTAGACCCTTCCTTTTTATTTTTTCATTTTCATCAGTGCAAATAGTCTGAATACTAACACTATGGTCTTTTGCACAATGACATAGATGTTTAATACAATTCAGTATTTCTCATACAACACACTATCAGACCGAGCCATAGGATTACTGAATTAGGATTCAGTTGAAATACTTCATAAATTGGTCTTTACAACATTTCATAATATCATCTAGATTTTAGAGACAGAAGGGGCGGGGGTAAATGTTTATGTGTTGCCCAAATTCCCAAATTGCTAGCAATCTTACATAGTGGTTAGCCACAAATTGCTCGATCTACTTGATAATCTCATTTTGATTCAGGATGAGATGGCTGCATAATTACCTTTGAGATACAATATGGGACACACCTTAAATTTCTCAGAAAAGCCAAGAACATCTTTGTTTCTGAAAGGCTCTAAAGCCATTGAGTTTCACCTGTACACCACAAAGAGGTTTTGTGCACAGCAGGATTCAGTGATCTTGGATAACAGAGGTGATTAAATTAGAGCTGAATTAATCTCATTTCTATCCCTGAATCGGAGAGATGACCTGGGTTATGCCTTTTTATGTGACACGAAGTACAACATACAACATCTGAAGAAGTACCTGGATGGCCCTTTGACTGCATACAATAGAATCCCTATATTATGAACTAACTGGGGATTGAGAAGTTTGTAAAATAAAACATCTCACAATTACAGAAGATACACTTAATAAATTAATGTATTAATCATTCAGTGGTAGTGTACCTAATGAATGGTAACAAATGTGTGCTTGATTTGTCTTTGTTTGAGAGCACTGCATCTCTTCTTAGGTGCCAGAGCTCACAGTCTTTTCAGGCCTCTCCACCCACTTGAATGTTGGCTGAGGAATTGAGGCCACATTTGGCAGCAGAAAAAATGGTTCATATAATGGGTCATTCATAAAATCACTGTTTTAAAATTGGGCTTCTACTGTATTATGCTGTGTCACCACACTACTGAGAAAAGCAGATGCGCTTTTTAAAGTGATTTTTGTGGGGCAGGTGCCACATAAAAGTCCAGGATGGATAGATACAGCTTAGTATGCTGCTGAGCCTATAAATAAGGGTAGCAATTGGTGCCAGTGGTGATGGTGGTTTTTTGTGCTGTGCTAGGGATTGGACCAAAATTGCTAACTCAGTTCACTTAGGCTACCTAACTATTATCAAATGGCAATGAATGGTAAAAACAAGAGAGTAGGTTACTATTTAGAGACCGACTGTTCAGAAAAGGACACGGTTCAACTTGAGCTGTGTTACAAACAAGCTCAGATAGCAAAATGAGAGACGTGCCCAAGCGCAAAACAGGCTGTAAATCCAAAGATAATCAATGACTGACAGTCCAAAGTCACTTGCAGTGTTTCAGTGGGTGCAAAATAAAAAAATACTGCAAAATTGGTTTAATCTTCTGCCGTAAAAGGGCTCTCTCTCATTTCTCACTGAAGAATCCTTTTGATAGATCCTTATTACCCTTAAATTAGGAAATAACAGACACAACCACATTCGGTTTTTTCACTCCCATATGCTACAAAGAAATGTATGGGCCATATTTTATAAATCCCCATTTCCATAATAAGATAATAAAAGTTCATTGAAACCTTTTTTCATCCTATTAGTAGCATTGAAGTAAAGTGGTTGCCATTAAAAATTTAGCATATAATAGGACAGCAATAACAGGAAAATATCTGGATAAGAACTTTTTGTAAAAGTTAACTTTTTATTGTGGAAACCACCATATATAATAACTCTCACTGCTTTATATCAGCCATATTTATATTTTAATGGACTAGTGTGCAGGATGTGTGTCACTGTCATAGACTCTCTACTGCCACTTTTAGTCATGTTGAGTGGGACTTGCACAAGTATTCCCATTGAAGACAAAAGGACTCCTTTTGAATACAGATTACTCAATGTGACTGTGTGTGACAGAAACAGACTCTGAAAGGCTACAGAAATGAGAGACTGGGGTAAGCTTTGTTGGAGTACAGTGCAGTAATGATTATATTCAAAAGTAACTTTGATTTTTTTTCTTAAACCAAATACTTAACAACAAAATTCTTCTTTGTTAAATTTTAAAAATAAAATAGACTGGCTTTTGTCTATCTCCCCTGAGAGACAGGCATGATGGAAAGGAGTAGGAGGACAGCACCATGAGAGAGGAAAAGAAGAGGACAAAGAAGGAGGAAAGGGAAAAAAGAGAAAAAATATATAAGAAATAGAGATGTAGCTGAATCAAAATTCCAGATCTGATTCTGTCAAATTGAAGGGGATTGAAAACCCAAAGCCACACCTGATATTTTTTCAATTATGCTGACTTTATAAGAGGTCAAACCATAAACTTTGCACTAACTCATCTCCCCCAACAGCCAATCTTTAGATTTGAAGTTTGCAATCTTGGTTTGTTTATTTTTTTAAAAAGCAATCCCTTCTATTGAAAGGTTTTTGTTTACTGTTATTTAAATATATTACACAGATATTTCAGTGATAAAATCCCCTTCAGCTATATAGGCACATAGGAATTGCCATACTGTATCATGGTCCACGCATTCCAATATTCTATCTTAGACAGTGGCCAGCTGCTTCAGACAGAAATGCAAGAAACTTTTCAGTAGCAGATGTGGGATACTCTGCCACCCAAAGGTGCTTTCCTCTTAACACTGAATAGTTAGAGCTTGGCTTAATCACTGAGGCTCCTTTTTATTTTTTAAAATACTTGACATTATAATGCTGGGTATTCTTTTTATCCATATAAATGTCCAATTCTCTTTTAATCGTGCTGATTTCCTGGTCTCAACAACATCTGTGGCAATGAGTTCCACGCTCTGGTTGTGCACTGAGTGAAAAAAAACTGTTTTTAACTATTTTAAATTGCAGCCTTTTGGTTACTTTGGATATCATCTTGGTCTTGTATTGCGACAAGGAGAAGAAAAGTTACTGATTGACCTTCTGTAGACCATTCATTGTTTATCATTTCCCCTCTTATTTATATCCTCTCTTACAGAAACAAGCCTGTTTTTTCACTCTCTTTTCTTATGGGATTATTCATCATTCTTGTTGTCACGAGACATTTGCTCTTGCCAATGATGTCAGCAGAGTCCATTCGTGTTATTATAATCTTATACTTCACAACAATAGCCTATTATTTCATATATTTTATTTAGATCTAATAATTGATTGACTGCTATGTTCTGCTTTAAACATGTACACAGTTAGTTCTCACTGTCTTTTGATCTCTCCGCAGCACTTTGGGTATGATTTTCCTTTGGCATGTGATTTTGATTTAGAAACACTCTTATTCACATTTGTATTTCTTAGTTTTCTTTTCAAACCAAGCATTTCACTGGAAAAGCTTTCCTAAAAAAAAATCCCACCCTGCCCCTTGTGGTCTCCCTGCAGTTACTGGAGGGACATCAATCTGAAATTGGTCATATAAAAAGTCATTATTGCTTAAAGACCTTAAAATCCTTGTCTTTGTGACTCCCTTGTTACCTATTTTCATATAACATCTTCCAAATTTGCTAATCTGATATGAATTGAGATAAATTAGTTCATTTCCAGTCCGACTTTCCTGCCAAATTCAAATCGGCAGTCAATATGCTTTATTGAACAGTGTATAGTGCTTGTTTTTGCTTGCTGAGTTCTTTTGAGGATGAAATCACAGACTTGCACACAGTCCTAATGGTTACGTTGTTTCCCTACAGTAGTCACTAATCTTTGTTTTCTCATCCTCCTTGCACAACTGTCAGTGGACCACTCATTGCTACTAAGCCAGACCCTTCAAACTCTTCCGGTGTTTAGGAAAATTCCAGCAGGTTTGACTGCGGTGACCTATGTGTATATACATATATATACATATATAAAGTTTTATTGCAGGATATTCTTGCAGCTGCTGCTAGCTGATGTTTCCTCTTTGGTAAAGGTGAATAATCTGATTTGCTCGTCCCAAATTTGTCCTTTTTCAGGCAAGGTGGGGGATTAATTCCCCTTGAATGACAAAACTCCCAAAGATTTTACTGGAACATTAACTTGAAATTTTACATGCAACATGTTAATTTATGTTCTGATCCTCCAATTAGATCCATGTAGGGGATCTTTAAATGTCTGTGGACCCCAACTGACTTTACTGGGGTGGAGGGGTGTCCACATAATCATAAGTGACCTCTCTGTAGGTACACAGTTGCAGTATCTGGGCTTCAGTCTCTGACTGAATTTACATCTCCTCTCAGAAAGGTTTATATTGAACCCCTGGAGCTGAGTTCTGCCTCCAGCACACACTGTGAGAGTGGCATCCCTAAAATCAGAGGCAGAACTGAGCCTCAAGAATATTGCATTTTTGTCCCATTTGTTTTCTCTAAAACCCAGATTTTTTTTTTAACTCCCCAAATTGTGGTGGCATGGATAAAATGAAAACTGGCTTCGGAACAACCACTCATTTTGGTTTTGCAGCAACTGACAGGGTTTTGAAAAACTACAAATGAAACATGGGCTCTCCAGTCCATGTCTAGTTGTCTCTCTAAACCTTAGGAAATGAGGATTTAGAGAAACAGGCTAAGGTTTTTACATATAGGAGCACAACATTAGGAGTCACTGAGAGCTTCTGGGTGCTCAGCACTTTGGAATATCAGGTCACTTATTTTCAAGTCTAAATTAAGGTTTAAGAGTGTAACTTTAGGCCCATGTTTCTGAAAGTCTTGACGTGAGGTGTGGTCTACACAGGATTAAGTTAACATTCACAGAACCAGTTAAGACTTTTTGCCCATTTGTAAAATGCCTTGCATCTATACATGACATCCTTGCTTCCAATGTCTCCAAGTAGGCCTGGAACCAACAAGAATAGATAGCTCTCAGCAGGTTTAAGGACTGAAGATCAGTAAGTTAATTGGTTCACTTTTAAAAATCTGGTGGCAGTGTGGACACAAAGTCCTCAAAGAGCTAGCCCACAATGCATGTTCTGAACAGTTCTTTTTATGTAAGGATGTGGCTGCAGAGGCCAACAGATGTTCATTTTAGAAGGTGAAATTTTGGACTTCAGGAGGCTGTGCAAAGTACAACTAACAGTAGGCTACTGGGACATTAAGATGGCAGGAATGGAGTGGGGTCTCTCTGGAGTGGGTTTGTTGGCTAGCACCCTGACTAAACAGAGGTGGCTTGTGAGAGCAGCACTTGCAGCCAGAAAAAAATCTGTAATTCACTGGCTGAAGATGTTCAAAGCCAGGGCATTAGTAAGTCTGGTGGGGAGGATGTTTTCAGAAGGAAGAATGATGGGGAAAGTATGGTTCAGGGAGGGAGGAAGGCAGGGCCTCAGCCAGTGAACTCTATGAGGTTTGCCATATGAGGCAGTTGTGCTCTTGACAGCCTCCTGATACTGCCATTTCAGTTCCCAAACAGCCACTTCAGAGCAATCACTGCAATGATGGATCACTGCTGGAATACTGTGTCCAGTTCTGGTGTCCACAATCCAAGAAGGATGTTGATAAATTGGAGAGGGTTCAGAGAGGAGTCACAAAAATGATTAGAGAATTAGAGAACATGACTTATAGTGATAGACTTCAGGAGCTCAATCTAATTAGTTTAACAAAGAGAAGGCTAAGGGATAACTTGATTACAGTGTATAAGTATCTACACAGGGAACAAATATTTCATAATGAGCAATTCAGTCTAACAGAAAAAGGCATAACACGATCCAATGGCTGGAAATTGAAGCCAGGCAAGTTCCATCTGGAAATAAGGTGTACATTTTAAATAATGAGACTAATTAACTTTTGGAACAATTTACCAAGGGTCCTGGGGGAGTCTCCATCACTGACAACTTTTAAATCAAGATGGGATGTTTTATTAAAAGATGCTCAGCTATTTTGAGGAGTTCAGTGGTCTGTATTATAGCAAGAAAGTCAAATTAGATAATCACAATGGTCTCTTCTGGGCTTGGAATCTATGAATGTTGGATAGGTATCCAGAGTGCATTGCAACTGGACTTGCTTATATAAGCACTTGTGTAGAAGTGGTACTATAGCTAGAAGTACTGCCAACCCCCAATGCTCAAAAATCATGGGTCAGTCCCTCAAAATTATGAGATTAAAAAAAACAAAAACAGAAATCACGTTGGGTCCTTTTAAATTTCCCCTCTGGTTTTTAAGCCTTTGTGGGGAACATGGGTCACATCTTTAAGCTTTTCTCCTCAACGGTGAGGTTTGTAAATTTTTTTTTAATGGAAGCAAGATTCTCATGTGTTTACATGACTCCAGAAACTGAAGTTTTAAACCTCCAATGCTTGTTCAGAGTTGGCAACCACACTGCTTCCAAACCGATTCAATACACCTTGGGTGAATGGACTGAACCAAGTGTATTTTAATTGGTTTCTTCAGATTGCTTACAGTACAAATTTGTAGTGTGTATGAATGCATTCCTGAAACCGGTGGTGTTGCACTGGTGGGCACCAGAGCAGAATTTATCCTTAAAAGTCCAATCTTGCAAGGTGTTGTATGTCTGCTGAGAGGTGCAGTGCCCCCAACCCACATTGCCCTCTCAGAAGGCACTGAACAACTTGTAGGATTCCGCCCTAGTTGTTAAATAAATTTGAAATGGCTCCTCTAGAAATTGGGGAAGTCTTGCAGATATGACAACTATCTTAGTGTTTTTTAATTTAAATAAGACAGCTGAATGAGTAATTTTTGAAAGTGGGCCAGTGTACATGCAACATAACTTCCTGTATAATGTTGTCTTAATAACATCTTACATTTATGGAGCATCTTCGATCCCAAAGTACTTCACAAAGTATATGCATATAGCACTGCTGAAATGCAGACAGTTTTGCAGTGGAGGGCAGCAGTCAGGCAGACAGCTTACAGTAAAGTGGGGAAAGAGGGTGAGGAAATTTTGGCCAAGGACAATCATCTACTCTTGTGAAAAGTACCACTTGCTCTTTTATGTCCTTGCAGCACAGACAAGGCCGCATTTTGACAATTTCATATTATAATGGCTTCCCATTATACCCTGACCAGTGGCTAACAAGGCTACCCATTGCCTTTTCTTTTTAATTATTTGTAGGTTAATGCACCAATGTTAATCCAAGTTTATTTGTTTAGATCATATTTTTTTATGCTGGGTGCCTATTCGGGCCTCTATCAGTCTCTGTACTTCAAGCACTGATACTATGAATGTTATTGTCAAAGCAAAAATATACCTCCACCTATCAGGCAAGTCTGTAATTTACATTTAGATTTATTTCATTTCTCAGGCTGTGGAAATTACAGAGCTGAGAACATTTTGGCCTGTAAAGCCTTTGTCACATAGCTGAAACTGCATTCTCGTCCTCTTTTCAAACCATCAGACATCAGAGGCACTGACCCAGTCCCATTAACCAATTACCCACATGTCACACAATTAATCTTTCATTGCAATTCGATCAAGTTCATTCTCCATCTCCATATGATTCTTTACAATCCCCCTGACTAAAACCTGTTCATTTTGACCTGGCCTGCACTACTTTGATCTGGGAAATGAAAAGACTGTAAATGTAACTTATAGATTCATCGGCTGTGTGGAGGCTCTTTTCGGGTTGAGCTGATATGATAGGGGGTAATGGCCCCTTTTGGAGTCATTCTGGATTGTCAGGTGGACAGGCATTTTAAAAACAGGCTAAATAAATATTTTTATGGTAACTCCTGAACTCAGGTGTCACTGATAAGGGGCTCAGAGCACCTAGGATTCCCCTAAATGTTTCTGAGAGAGCTGACTGCAGTACTGTCTTTTGTCTCTTTCACTACCCATAATCCCCTAGGCACCCATTCTCCCACCTGAGGGCCAGCTCGTTTTTTGTAGTCGGCCACTCTGGGGGTGGAGGCACCAAAAACATTTTCTGCCCAGGCTGACAAAAGGCCCAGAACTGCTCCAAAGCTGCTCGCTGCCTCCCCTTTTGGATCTGTGCTGCTAATTCCCATGTCAACTGATCCCACCCTCTGAGAGAGCATCTGCTACAACTGCAGGGCCAAGATGGAACAGAAAGCAACACAAAGCGAAATGGCAAATACACCAGCAACCTGCCTGCCCCCCAACTGCATTAGAAACGCACCTACCCATTAACCTCTGACTTACACTGTGGGGGAGGAAAGTCTCATCTATGGAACTCTTAACAGCTGAGTCCAATCAAGAAGAAGGATCTGGTTGTAAAATCTTTGCTCCTCTCCCCTGGCCTGTGGAGGGAGGAGAAGAAAATACAGCGTTACATACTAACCTTCCCTCAGGTCTAGGGCTGTGGGGAAAAGGAAGAATTACTGCTGAACAAATGAGAACACACATCCGGAGATGGCAGAGAGCGGCTGCTGCAAATTCTGCCCTTTAGACTTGAGAAAGGGGATACACTGATGTAAAGTTTGGAACACCTGCCCCAGACTCGGGTTTGGACAGAACAAGGATGGAAGTCCAGAGGTGAGGGGTTTTGTTGGGAAAGCAGTTCAAACTGTAAGTCATCTTCAGCCCTGCTCCTAGCTCTCAGGTGCTTGTACTGAACTTGTTAAGGAGCTCTGCCTTAACTTGGGCAGGAGAAGAGAAGTGTGTATGTCCTCTACATATAGAAACACTACTCCCAAGTGTTTCTCTCCTTAGTGAATCATGTGCAATGAGAGTTGTAATCCTAGTTCTGCTGATAGACAATGGAGTCTTCATCTGTTTAAGGACAGAGGCCTGTTTCTTTGGAATGGAAGTTTTTTACTTCTTGACCTGATGCCATATGTATGTAGTTTGCCGGCAGGTCTGTGTACATTTGTTGCTACAAATTATTATTTTTAAACTTCATAGGTAATCTAAATGTACAGATAAATGACAGTGATATGCCCTTCAGAATTTCCATGAGAGATACTCTTCTTAGTCTACAGGAAATTAAATACTCAAAACTGGGCGACAATGTTAAAGATCAGACTTTGCCATAAAACCAAGGAACTGGAAGAGTCAAGATTTCCACAGAACACATATTTCACCGTGTTGTGTCTATAAGCTGCCACGCCTCTTGGAATACAATGACATGGAACTTTCCTGTTTGGTATGAAGATATAAGGAGGTGAATTAAAAACAAAATTGCAGATTAAACATTCTGGAATTTCTTGCTTTTGTGGATTTAGGTTGTCACAGTTCAGGGCACCTGCACCTATATTTGTCCTCAGAGGTCTAGCAGGGCACCCACTCTCAGGCTTCCTGCTCCGCAGCTGTTGCTTCTCTTGGGTGGACTGAAGACTCATGTCTCACTCCCTTCTGACTGGGGTATTTCCAGGCTATACAGTGCCTGCTTTCGCTGTGTTTTTCCCAGAAAAGACAGTCTGCCTAAACAGACCTGTTTGCTTTTGCTTCAGAGGCTGATAACAGAGTGATTGCTACAGATATGAATTACCACAGTTCCTTCTAAGCAAGTCTGCTTTATTCTTAAGGTAAAAAGCATTACAGAGAAAACATATTAAAAACAACAAAGGAAACTTCATTCACGGTAATAAGCTTACCAGAGTTTATCCCAACTCTCTCATGGGCTCTGGCAAGGACAGTCTTTCAACACCCACTGTTGGGGCTTCCTTCTGGTTATAAATTAATCAGATCTTCAGTTTGGAACACTCACCCAGTACTATGAGGCTTTGATAGGCCAAGCCCTTCCAATCCTCCCCTAAAGATTGGGGCCCTCTGTGGGCCAGTGGTCCTGTCTGTTTGCTGGATTCAGAAGAAGACTTCGAGTCAGATTAAGCTCCAGGCTTCTATCCAAAAACATTTTCTTTGCCTGTTGGTACCTAAACTCACTCAGTGCCTATGTTTTCAGTATAAAGCTTCCCCTAGGTGCCTATGTTTCTGCCTTGGGGCTTGTGCACTGCTGCCTCACTCCAGACATCCGGCTGCCTGTCTCCCACCTAAGCCTCAGAAAATTTACAAACTAGGGGAAGATAGGTGTTCAGTTGTCTAACTTGTGTGCAGGGCCTGATCCAGTGGGTGTGCTCAGAAGCTGCCTGTTGGATCAGATCCCATTCAAAATCCAGTGGCGTTGGGTGGAGAGCCAGTATCCACCTTATAACTATTCAGTGGCAAGGCCACTCACCTGGGATGGGATTCTTGCTCTCTCTCTGGCCCAGTGACTGTTCCATTGTGGATAAATACTTAAATAGTCATTGGACCGGACACAGAGAGAATGACTCTGCAGTCTTGTGGTTAAGAAATATCTTGGTCCAGTACCCCTGCTCCCAATTACTCCATTACTTATGCGGAGTGGAACAGCTTGAACAGGAGCGACTGAGGGAACCCTACATCAGAATATCCCATAGCGGTGTGGTTCGTGCACTCTCCTGAGACATGGGAGCCCCACTTCGAATCCCTTCGCCCCTTCTGGCAGGGGGGAATTGGATCTCCCACATTCCAGGTGAGTGCGCTAATCACTGCACTAAAAATTATAAGGTGAGTTGTGGCAGAACCACTTCCTGCTCCTTGGCTTCTTGCTAAAACACTCTAATGATCTAATACTAGGAGAATGTTCACAGTCGAGTGTTGCAAACGGAGATAGGCACCTGCCTGCAGCCTGGACTTGGTGCCTATCTCCATGAGAGGGGTGGATCTTAGCACTAACTCAAGCTTTGTAAATCCCAGTTATTTTCTAGGCATCTAAAGTTAGATGCTGTGACACTCAGCAGCACCACACGGAACTTATTTTGAGCATCAAGCTCACAGTTATTACTAGTTTTATCCCATATGCCTTCCCAGGTCTAGTATCAGTACCTAGATGGCACTATGATAAAAGCTACAGGAAAACCTGGGGTCAAGAGAGCAATGTGCCCCTCTTTTAGAGGCTAAAATCTACGGTTGCTGCCATCACAAGTCTCTGCATCTGATATCCTGGTCTTGTCTTGTGATACGGGCTGGGATTTGCCTTTGACATCTCCATCCTGGGTGGCTGTGTTGGAGTGTTAAAAGAAGCATGCTCAAGGGTTTGTCTTCACTAGAAAATTAGGTTGTGTCGAAACACATCCTTGAGGAGTTGTGCCCACTAACATAAACTTGATGATTTTACAGACAGTGGAGACAAATAGAGTTTACATTCTGTCAGCTGATTGTAGTTAACCCTGTCAAGGTTCCTCCCCCACTCTGAACTCTAGGGTACAGATGTGGGGACCTGCATGAAAAACCTCCTAAGCTTATCTTTACCAGCTTAGGTCAAAACTTCCCCAAGGTACAAAATATTCCACCCTTTGTCCTTGGATTGGCCGCTACCACCACCAAACAAATACTGGTTACTGGGGAAGAGCTGTTTGGACACGTCTTTCCCCCCAAAATACTTCCCAAAACCTTGCACCCCACTTTCTGGACAAGGTTTGGTAAAAAGCCTCACCAATTTGCCTAGGTGACTACAGACCCAGACCCTTGGATCCTAAGAACAATGAACAATCCTCCCAACACTTGCACCCCCCATTTCCTGGGAAATGTTGGATAAAAAGCCTCACCAATTTGCATAGGTGACCACAGACCCAAACCCTTGGATCTGAGAACAACGAAAAAGCATTCAGTTTTCTTACAAGAAGACTTTTAATAAGAATAGAAGTAATTAGAAATAAGAAATCCCCCTGTAAAATCAGGATGGTAGATACCTTACAGGGTAATTAGATTCAAAACATAGAGAACCCCTCTAGGCAAAACCTTAAGTTACAAAAAAGATACACAGACAGAAATAGTTATTCTATTCAGCACAATTCTTTTCTCAGCCATTTAAAGAAATCATAATCTAACACGTACCTAGCTAGATTACTTACTAAAAGTTCTAAGACTCCATTCCTGATCTATCCCCGGCAAAGACAGAATATAGACAGACATACAGACCCTTTGTTTCTCTCCCTCCTCCCAGCTTTTGAAAGTATCTTGTCTCCTCATTGGTCATTTTGGTCAGGTGCCAGCGAGGTTACCTTTAGCTTCTTAACCCTTTACAGGTGAGAGGAGATTTCCTCTGGCCAGGAGGGATTTTAAAGGGGTTTACCCTTCCCTTTATATTTATGACAAACCCTATGACAGTTAACCCATTGCATGGTACTGCTATCTTCTATTCTATTTTATATATATTGCACTCATCACTGTTGTATCTGAGCACCTTCCAGTAGTGCATTAAGCAATGTGATAAACATCTGTCACATGTTGTTTGTTCTCTCATCCTCTCCTCAAAGGGAGAAGTGTACGCAGTGGAATGCTTTGTGATGGTAGGTGGGGTTTTTTTGGGCCGGAGGTGTTTATTTGTTTTTAATATACCTGTTATGTATTTATGTTATATAAGGCAAGGTCAAAGAAATGCACCTTGCGCTTGGTGTGGCGAGTATTGTGATGGTCCTTATTTCATATGGAAGTTCATTCCACAGTCTTGGACTGGCCGCTGAGAAAGTTGTATCTCTCACACAGACGAGCTTTACCCTTATTGTAGAGAGTTCCACTGTGCCAGTGAAGCAAAGTTGTTGGCCATGGTCTTCATCCTGGAGCTTTAGTGATCTTTTAGGTACCCTGGGTCCAGGATATAGGGCACTTTGAAGATAAGGCCCGAGACCTTGAATTTGATTAGAAATTATGTCAGAAACCACTGTAAAGAGTGGAGGACAAGTTTGATGTGCTTATGGTGACTTGTTTTGCTGAGGAGACATGCTGTAGCATTCTGTGCTACTTGGAGTTTCCCTAAGTGCTGAAGAATTTATGTCCAGGTATATAGCATTGCTGTAATCTAGCCAAGAAGTGATGAAGGCATGAATAATTAAGGCCAGGTCATCATCCATTGGGATAGAATGGAGTCTCCTAGCCAACTGGAGATGAGATAAAGCTTTACTTAGATGCTGTTGTGTGGAACCATAGCATCAGTGAGGAATCTGGCAGGCTCTCTATGTCTGGAGGGATAACTTCTGTTACAGGAGCACCTGAGCGCTTCCCAAGGTCTGAGTTCAGAATATTTATTGCTGGTTAAACAACAGGCAGAAAGAATCCAGTTTGACTCAGATGAAGGGTTATGTTTGCAGAGTGGGCAACTAGACAATAAGCATTGTACTTACAGACTGAGCCGACTGGAATTGGAATCAATGAGACAACAAACATAAGAGCCCTATGATTCCATTTGTACTGTTGCTTTCCGAGTAGAACCAGATTTCAAGTCACTCCATTTAGGGGCCATATCCAATGCTATTGAAGTCAATGGGTCTTGGATCAAACTGTGCTGTAAGGGTCTAATAGTAAGGTGATAAAGAGCTAGGTTTTGTAGATAAAATAAGAGCATTCTTAGATGGGTCATTGCTCACTGGAGGAATGTTATAATTGTACTTGAACAAGACCTCTGTATATTGCCATCATGTTACAAACTTATTACATTTCATTGTCGAGCAATGATAAAGGTAAACTTTTTCAACCACCTTAAGTCCTAGAATGGTATTTATAAATAAAAATGCATGTTTAGAAGAGACAATCACATACAGGGAAAGTCTCAACTAAACATCCTCAGAGTGTAATTTGCATACAAAGTGGTTGCTATTAAAAAGTCATACTTACCAACAGTTATCACACCATGGTATCTGAATTACTGCAGTTATATCCTATTATAAATAGAATGAAACACCAGTATCTTTTCTGTGTCTGTAGGAAATGTTCATTTTTTAATCATGACCTCCTATTCAGTAGCACTGAAAAGCCAAAGTGGGTGGATGCCTTGATCAGTTAGAAAGAACACTATACTTTGTCTTGTTGAGACCAGTCAGAGGTCAGGTTGTCTTGCCAGGAAAATGTCCTATGAGGAATATTTTATTTTACATTGTCAGCACACTAGGGAATGGTTTCACTCAAGTCACCTTTGTTTATTTTATTCATTAGGGCAAGATCCTGCAAGGCTCCATTCACCTTCAGCTCTCACTAACTTCTGTAGAAGATGAAAGTGCCGATGAAGTGGGCTTTAGCCCACGAAAGCTTATGCTCAAATAAATTTGTTCGTCTCTAATGTGCCACAAGTACTCCTGTTCTTTTAAAGTATTTTTAGGAGGTGCTCAGCAATTTAGGACTGGCCTTTAGTCTGACCACTTGTGTTTACATAATGGATTTGTATTCCAGCTTTAGAAATGGGGCAGGTCAATTCTTTGAGACAATGTGTTGAGATTGTACTAACCCAGGAGCTCCAGACCTGCCTACTAAATGGTGAATTAAGGACTGAGTTGAAGCTTCAACACTGAATATCCTTGTTTTTATCCTCTTAAGCCTGATTCAACTTTATTTGAACATAGATTGTATATTTACTAGTAAAGATATCAATAGAGAAGGGTGAGCAATGATCCTGCACAATCTTTCCTAGTAAAGGTTTAATTTGTTCTTGACTGCTGATTTTGATGTTAGTATCCTGGTGCTATTGAATTCAAACAATTTATTAGTTTCTGCAGTTTGTCTTTGTGGAAAGATTTACTGTACCACAGGTCTTCTGAGAAAAATAAAAACTTCTGATCCTTCAGGGATTTTTGTAATCAAGGAGTAGAAAATTGTCTTTCAAAGCTGAAGTTAATGAGAGATCATCCTGTTATATATAGGGTAAAACACTCTATGCACTTCAGTGAGGGACAGAGAAAATCTGTAGTCTGCCTGCTGTTATTCTGTGTCATCTGGAAGTTTCAACAGTGTAATCCCATGTGGATTTGCAGACTGGAATCTGTTACACCTCAAGTGAAAAACACCTGTCACTACTGTAGATAGTATTGCATCTGATTTTCCATAATGTCAATGGATTCAAAGATAATGAAGACATTATTCATATCTTATTTACAATGGTGTTTCAGGACAGAATGGCTAAATGTGACAAACTACACAGTAGCAACATCACATTTGTATTTGCCTAAGCATTTCTAATGTAGTATTCAGGCCCCTTGGAAATACATTTAGCTGATCAATTCTGCCTTAAAAGGAGACAAACTCTTCCCCATCTTTCATTTTAAGTGACTTTTTAAGATGCCTCAACTTCAGTGGCAGTCCCAGGAGGAATGTTGGTGGGTCACGTTCTAGGTTCATTACTGGAAGAAGACCTGGGTGAAATTGATGGGTCTTGCATTGTACTCTGAAGGTGAAGTTCCACCTTGCATTTCCATCCCTTACCAGAAAGTACAGTTCATTAGAAAAATCTGATTTATAAATTGTATAATTACCATTTGTATCTTACTGAATGGAAGGCATGTAGTTGCACTGTTTATTTTCCACTGTATACAAGTCTTCAAATTGAAATGTAACAAATTAAGCAAAGCTTTTACTGAGGTCATCTTTATATTTACAATTAGACTGTGAAGCTTATGCAGCATAATCTAGACATTTCAATTCAAGGTTGAACAAAGCATAATGAAGCCTAGCTTAAACGATGAAGGCTTCTTTTGCATTTGTATATCACATTGGCTCAGCATAATTTGAGACACAGTGTGTTATAGGTGGTTTTATCTTGGTATACCATAGAGAGCCACAAAGATGACGTCATTTGCTGCCATCTTGACCTCTATAGCATATTGGAAAATAGAAATGCACCTGGAAGACAGTAGTGTCCTTTTGTATAGTAAATCTAGCCCTGAAGAATAGGTGTTGTTGAGATCTCATGACAGAACCATTATGTTTTTGGGTAGCATGGACTAGATTCAGCTTCCTCCAAAATCTGAAATTCCACTCCTAAGTCACTCATGAGTCAGTGGGAAGTGATGAACACTGCTGGTTCAGAGTAGCAGCCGTGTTAGTCTGTATCCGCAAAAATAAAAGGAGGATTTGTGGCACCTTAGAGACTAACCAATTTATTTGAGCATAAGCTTTCGTGAGCTACAGCTCACTTCATTGGATGCATTCAGTGGAAAATACAGTGGGGAGATTTATATACATAGAGAACATGAAACAATGGGTGTTACCATACCAGAGTGATCACTTAAGGTGAGCTATTGTCAGCAGGAGAGCGGGGGGCAGGGGGGGACCTTTTGTAGTGATAATCATGGGCCATTTCCAGCAGTTGACAAGAACGTCTGAGGAACAGTGTGTGTGTGTGTGGGGAGGGAATAAACATGGTGAAATAGTTTTGCTTTGTGTAATGACTGATCCACTCCCAGTCTCTATTCAAGCCTAAGTTAATAGTATCCAGTTTGCAAATTAATTCCAATTCAGCAGTCTCTCGCTGGAGTCTGTTTTTGAAGTTTTTTTGTTGAAGTATTGCCACTTTTAGGTCTGTAATCGAGTGACCAGAGAGATTGAAGTGTTCTCCAACTGGTTTTTGAATGTTATCATTCTTGACGTCTGATTTGTATCCATTTATTCTTTTCGGTAGAGACTGTCCGGTTTGGCCAATGTACATGGCAGAGGGGCATTGCTGGCACATGATGGCATATATCTGCTGGTTCAGAGTGCTGCCCACACAACATTCCCTGTCTCAGTCACTCTTGGTACCAAGACCCTAGAATGCAGGGTTCTCTAGCATGGCGGTATAGAACTATAACCACTGTGTTGGTGCATCTCAGACTCCTTGTTCCTGATCCTGCACCCATCAAAGAACTTTATTTAGCAGGATCAAGACATTTTTTAATCAAAGGAACAGTGGTCTGAGTGGATCTGAACCTTTAAGACAAAGTGTCCTTAGGTTTTATGGTGCCTTATATTTATCTCTTTTGGCCTCCCCCCACCCCCCCTTTCAACAGGACTGCCAGTCTCAGGATATTCTGGTATATATCTTTCAATACACAAGACACCTGTGGCCATACTAAACCTGGATCACCTATCATCATTTCCTTTATGACCTTTAACAATGTGAGATGAGAGTATTTCCCCCCTCCCCCCCCCAGTTGCTTCATTCTGCTCTAGATTCAATTTCAAGTCCCAGAAGTGGAATCAACCTGCACATTAATCGGCTCTGCTTCCCAGCCTCCTCACTTGTATATCTTCTTGTAGCTCTTGGCTGTCTAATACAATGCAGATTTAAAAACAAGGGCCTGTTACTCTTTCAGAATACATTATGTTCTGATATCAACAATGGAATAAGCTTGTTTAGATGAAAAGGACCATTTCTGTTTTGCTGAAGCTAAATAGTTTCTCTACCTCTAAGTGGATTGATTTCAGGTTTTATGCTTCTATGGTACATAGAACTGATATAGCATATAAGGAACCCAATCAATCCATCTGTGCGCTATTAGCAGAAAATTGATTGTCCCTTAGTAACTCTTCAGTGTACAAAAAAAATAGGCTCCATGGATCACAAAAATCAGAAGCTGCATTACCAAAAGAAATACGTATACCAAAAAATACATATACAAAAAGGAATAAAGTGCACTCAAAGAACGTAACATCTAGCTCTGTGATTGAAGGGGAAAATATTCCATACCAAACAGCTCCTGAGATTGTGCAATTGCAGCTGGTGTGGTATTGTCCTGGAATTCCGTCTTGGTATTATTTAAAAATAAAATTTGGAGAGACAGTCTTAATCTTGAATACTGTGGTTAGTTTAAAATAAACACCTGTAAGTATAATGCAGAAAGTGTTTTTAGTGGGGAGATGCACTTGCTTTACACGCCAAGATAATTGAATGCAGATTGACTAATCTTTGTCATAATTAATTTAATAACAGACGTTCACCATAGAATTTCTTAAACATAGGGGTCTTAGCATAAGTCATTACTTAGACCTGATAAAAATTTGAAAGCCTAATTAAATGTTTTTCTTTCATAAATTTGAAACAATTTATAAGACCTTGAATTGTCAGTTATTTTTCTTTTGTAGCTAGGTTCTATGAAATTCACATGCACTGTATTAAAAAAAAAGTGGTTTAATACAGGTGAGTTTTCTTCTCTGGAGAAAGAAGTGTAGGTGCATAATTGAACAATTTCTGGTCGCCCTGGCTGCTTATAATTTTTAGTTCAATGTTTGACTCTTGCTTGTGGCCTGAGTCAAAAAAACTGAGGTTGACAGAATTAAAACTAGGTCCTATGTATTAGAAATGGACCAGGAAGTAGCTTTAGCAGTGAAATTTGAAAGAGAAGGAGAGGACAGGAATGTCTCAGATCAGTCAATGCTGATTCCTTCAGCTGAGAAAGGAGTGGTATTGACTGCAATCAGAGTGAGACATGTTCATTCTCCTTCAACACCATATTAAGGAAGACTTTTTATGGGTAAAAGAATGACAATTGTGAGTGGGTTGTTAGAATAGCTCTAACTGGGATTTAGATACGTAACTGCTACTTTAGACTTCTGCTACACACACCTTCTCTGGCATTTTTGACTGGCTAGGTAAGGTGGCTCTCTAATCAGCGTGCTGGTTTTTGAGAATGGAGCCTAACTTGGGGCTGTGGCTTTCACTAGGCAGCAGGGGACCAAAATGTTAGGTGTTGCACAGCTGTACACTACAGAGTTAAGTTGACTTAAGTTAGGTTGACGATCATAAACTGCTGTAATTACATCGCTTCTGCATGTTCACACAACACTCCTTGTGTTGGCAGAGTGTGTCCACAGTTGATGCTCTAGCACCGACCGGGAGAGCAGTGCACTGTGGGTAGCTATCACACTGTCAAATTGCCGCCTTCTGCCACGAGGAGTTCTGGGAATGAATGACAGTGCATCATGGGGGCAGGCTCACTGCCCCATGATGCAGTTTTCTCCATCTCATCATTCCATGGGCTTCTGACTACATTTCACACTATTTCTCAACTGTTCTTGTAAACTTTGCACCCACCATCTCTGCCTGAAAGCATGGCTCCTGTACTGCTCACCAGTCTTGAGGTGAGTGTTATGAACATAACACGGCTGATCTTACAGTATTTCATGAGCTGCAAATCTAAACAGGAACCCATGCTGCCTGCCCTGCTGTGTGCCAAGGAAAGGAACAATTCAAGCCTGATGTTAGCATTCACAGAGCAGCTGCACATGGTGGACCGTCGCTATTGGGCTCAGGAAACAAGCACTGAGTGGGTGGGATCAGATTGTGATGCAGGTATGGGATGATGAGCAATGGCTGCAGAACTTTTGGATGTGCAAAGCCACTTTCCTAGAACTCTGGGTGAAGCTCGCCCCTCCTCTGCAGCGCAAAGACACCAAAATGAGAGATGCCCTCATGGTGGAAGAGCACGTGGCAATCGCTGTCTGCAAGCTGGCAACTCCAGGACACTACCGGTCAGTCACGAATCAGTTTGGAATTGGGAAGTCCACTGTGGGGGTTGTGGTGATGCAAGTATGCAGGGCCATTAATCGCCTCCTGCTATGAAGGATTGTGACTCTGGGCAGTGTGTGGGAAACAGAGGATGGCTTTGCGGCAGTGGGATTCCTTAGCTGCGGCAGGGCATGAGATGGCACACATATTCCAATTTTGGCCCCAGACCATCTTGTGATGGAGTACATCAACAGAAAGGGCTACTTCTCTATGGTATTGCAGCCATTGATGGAGCACCATAGTCGTTTCACTGATGTCAATGTGGAATGGTCAGGGAAGGTGCATGATGCATGCATATTCAGGAACACTGGCCTGAAAAGAAAGCTGCAGGCAGGGACTTTCTTTGCAGATAGGAATATTCTAGTAGGGGATGTGGAAATTCCCATAGTGATCTGGGAGACCCAGCCTACCCCTTACTCAAGTGGCTCATGAAGCCTTGCACCAGAAACCTTGACAGCAGCAAGGAGTGCTTCAACAACAGGTTCAGCAGGTACAGAATAACCATTCAATGTGCATTTGGCAGATTAAAGGGTCGCTGGCACTTCCTTTTTGGCAAGTTAAACCTCAGTGAGGAAAATATTCCCATCGTCATAGCAGCCTGCTGTGTTCTGCATAGCATTTGTGAAGCCCAGGGGGAAAGTTTCCCCAGGAGTGGGGGTCAGGTGAGGTGGATCGCCTGGTGGCTGATTTTGAGCAGCCAGACACCAGGGCTATTAGAGGGGCTCAATGGGGAGCTATTAGAATCAGGGAGGCTTGGAAGCAGCATTTTGACAATGAGCCCCAGTAATGTGTCTTTCTGTAATGCATTGCTGCCACGAATGACTTTTGTAATGATTGCTGCCTGAGTGTAAATTATAGTCTGCAAATGTGCCGATTGCCACGGTGTATGAATTTCTGCGGCAACCAGTGTGTGTAGGATACATATAAAGAATCATTGTATTTCTAACACATTTTGTTTAACAGCAATGCACAGATTTCCATTTCTTACAAGGGACATGACAGTCAGCAGCACTCTCTCCAATGAGGGTCTCACAGCCTTGTCTAAGCCCAGCTGTCATTATTGGGCATGTCCGTAGGGGTGTAGAGCAAGGGGTACTGTGATGGGCCAGGAACATGCCAAGAATGTATGTGGAGAATTTGGGGAGGGCATGGAACGCAGTTCTGTATGGGCTGCAGGGGTGTGGATCTGTTCCAGCTGCAGCACAATCAGGGACTTGAGCATCTTTGTTTCATCCTCCATGAGCTTTATTATCTCTCCTGCCCCTGTCTCCTCTCTTGGCTCTCCATGTTTAGTTTGTTGTCTCCACGCAGTGTGCTCACTAGCTGCATGATCAGACGATTGCAGCACTTCTCAAAACATGTCCTCCTTATCCCTCCTCGTTTGTCTCTTTATCTGACAGAAGTGCTTCACCAGTGTGTAGGAGCTGGCCCTCAAGGGCACATCTGCAGGAGCAAAAGAAACAATACACAGAGTCAGTATTGTGAGTGCACTCACAGTGTTGAATCATAAAAGTTACATATCCCTCTTTCTCACTTTACCCTTGGCAAGCATGCAGCACGGCGAGAGCACAAAACGTGGTTAGTTCAGCTCAGGGGAGGAAGGTGTAAGATGGGAGAATGGGTCTGGGTGGTTTCAGAAGAGGATCAGTACAAGTGCCGAAAGACATATTTTGAATGCTGGCACTGTTTTCCACAGGTGGGGCTGATTTAAGCTGATATCTCACTCCTGAGGGTAACTGAGAATGCAAGGGTGCATCTCCCATCTGCATGTGGTTTCAGACTGGGTCTGTATGCTGCTTGCCTGTGTACTGTTTTGGTTCCTGCAGACATAACTGCTGATTGGCACGGCAAAGTTTTCTACAACAGGGGAAGAAATGAAGCAGTTCTGCCAAGGAACCTTCAGCAGAGGATTGCAGAGTGTCTTCAGGAAAGGTTCCTATAGCTCTCTATGGAGGATTCCTGGGAAATCCGAGTGTGCATTAACAGACTTTTCTGCAGGGTCTCCAATGCATAGCTGCACGGGGGAATAAGAAGCAGGTGCAAACAGTACCTAGTGTTGTTAATTTCTCTCCCTTCTCCCATGTGCACTATGTAATAAAATGAAGGACACCTCTACCTCTTATAACTATGCAATATCAAAGCAAAATGAATACTTACTGGAGGTTCCCTTTCCTGCTTCATGCACACCTGAGCTGGGTCTGGCTAAACGACTCCGAAGTCCAAAAGTGGTCCTGGTGCATGACTGGACGATCCTGTCACCTGTCCCAAGACCTCCTTGTCCACCACTTTGTCCTCGGGGTTGACTACGCTGGCCGCTGCCTCCAGTTCTCCGGAAATATCCATGGGGCTTTTGGTGGTGGACATGGGGTTGCCACCGAGGACGGAATACGGCTCCTTGTAGAAGTGGAATGCTTTTGGTGCCACAACCAGAGCGACGGTTGGCCTCCCTTGCCTTCTGGTACACCTGCCTCAGCTCCTTGATCTTAGCAGGCACTGCTGCATGTCCCTTTCATGCCCCTTCTCCTCCATGCCATGAGAAGGGAAGAAAGGAGAGCAGCAGAATACAGACCCTGGATTTCAGAAAAGCAGACTTATTCTCCCAGGGGATCCTGCCCATCAGTTCCCTGAGGGAGTCAAACATGAGGGGGAAAGGAGTCCAGGAGAGCTGGCTGTATTTTAAAGAATCCTTATTGAGGTTACAGGGACAAACCATCCCGATGTGTAGAAAGAATAGTAAATATGGCAGGCGACCAGCTTGGCTTAACAGTGAAATCCTTGCTGATCTTGAACACAAAAAAGAAGCTTACAAGAAGTGGAAGATTGGACAAATGACCAGGGAAGAGTATAAAAGTATTGCTCGGGGATGCAGGAGTGAAATCAGGAAGGCCAAATCACACCTGGAGTTGCAGCTAGCAAGAGATGTTAAGAGTAACAAGAAGGGTTTCTTCAGGTATGTTAGCAACAAGAAGAAAGTCAAGGAAAGTGTGGGCCCCTTACTGAATGAGGGAGGCAACCTAGTGACAGAGGATGTGGAAAAAGCTAATGTACTCAATGCTTTTTTTGCCTCTGTCTTCATGAACAAGGTCAGCTCCCAGACTGCTGCACTGGGCAGCACAGCATGGGGAGGAGGTGACCAGCCCTCTGTGGAAAAAGAAGTGGTTCGGGACTATTTAGAAAAGCTGGACGAGCACAAGTCCATGGGGCCGGATGCGCTGCATCCGAGAGTGCTAAAGAAGTTGGCAGATGTGATTGCAGAGCCATTGGCCATTATCTTTGAAAACTCATGGCGATCCGGGGAAGTCCCGGATGACTGGAAAAAGGCTAATGTAGTGGCCATCTTTAAAAAAGGGAAGAAGGCCAGTCAGCCTCACCTCAGTCCCTGGAAAAATCATGGAGCAGGTCCTCCAGGAATCAATTCTGAAGCACTTAGAGGAGAGGAAAGTGATCAGGAACAGTCAGCATGGATTCACCAAGGGCAAGTCATGCCTGACTAATCTAATTGCCTTCTATGATGAGATAACTGGCTCTGTGGATAAGGGGAAAGCCGTGGACGTGTTGTTCCTTGACTTTAGCAAAGCTTTTGACGCGGTCTCCCACAGTATTCTTGCCAGCAAGTTAAAGAAGTATGGGCTGGATGAATGGACTATAAGGTGGATAGAAAGCTGGCTAGATTGTCGGGCTCAACGGGTAGTGATCAATGGCTCCATGTCTAGTTGGCATCCGGTATCAAGTGGAGTGCCCCAAGGGTCGGTCCTCAGGCCGGTTTTGTTCAATATATTCATAAATGATCTGAAGGATGGTGTGGATTGCACCCTCAGCAAGTTTGCAGATGACACTAAACTGGGAGGAGAGGTAGATACGCTGGAGGGTAGGGATAGGATACAGAGGGACCTAGACAAATTGGAGGATTGGGCCAAAAGAAATCTGATGAGGTTCAACAAGGACAAGTGCAGAGTCCTGCACTTAGGACGGAAGAATCCCATTCACCACTACAGACTAGGGATCGAATGGCTCGGCAGCAGTTCTGCAGAAAAGGACCTAGGGGTTACAGTGGACGAGAAGCTGGATATGAGCTAACAGTGTGCCCTTGTTGCCAAGAAGGTCAATGGCATTTTGGGATGTATACGTAGGGGCATTGCCAGCAGATCGAGGGACATGATCGTTCCCCTCTATTCGACATTGGTGAGGCCTCGTCTGGAGTACTGTGTCCAGTTTTGGGCCCCACACTACAAGAAGGATGTGGAAAAATTGGAAAAGAGTCCAGCGGAGGACAACAAAAATGATTAGGGGACTGGAACACATGACTTATAAGGAGAGGCTGAGGGAACTGGGATTGTTTAGTCTGCGGAAGAGAAGAATGATGGGGGATTTGATAGCTGCTTTCAACTACCTGAAAGGGGGTTCCAAAGAGGATGGATCTAGACTGTTCTCAGTGGTAGCTGATGACAGAACAAGGAGTAATGGTCTCCAGTTGCAGTGGGGGAGGTTTACGTTGGCTATTAGGAAAAACTTTTTCATTAGGAGGGTGGTGAAACACTGGAATGCGTTACCTAGGGAGGTGGTGGAATCTCCTTCCTTAGATATTTTTAAGGTCAGGCTTGACAAAGCCCTGGCTGGGATGATTTAGTTGGGGATTCGTCCTGCTCTGAGCAGGGGGTTGGACTAGATGACCTCCTGAGGTCCCTTCCAACCCTGATGTTCTATGATATTATGATTCAATCTGCCCCTAGGTTTCAGAGTTCCTAAGGCTGGCTCAAAGGTACAACAGAGCTGTACAGCCGCCTCTCCCACAGACCCAACAACTCTGGGGTACGCCAGCCGGGCACACGTTTGCTGCAGAAAGCCAGCATGGTCAACTGGGAAGATGCTATGTGAACTTTCCATGCCAATCACACAGGAAGTGGAATTTCAAAAACTCCCAGGGCTTTGAAGGCAGAGTTCACTGCCTGTGTACCTGGCAGCAGCTCAGTGGTATTGAAACTGCTGACCAGAGCAGTTATGATAGGCATTCTGGGACACCTCCTGGAAGACACTTAGGGTGACATAAGGAAGCACAGTGTCTACTGACACTGTGTTGTTCTAACTTCATTGCAAAAAGCTGTGTGCCGCTTGGGGAGGTGGTTTTCTTATGTCAGTCTAGGAGGAGCGTTAAATCAGCGGGAGGAGCACTGTAGTGTGTACACCTCCACAACTAAGTTTTGTTGAGAAAACTGTGTAGTGTAGACAAGGTCTTAGTCCCCTTCATGAAACTAACTCATAGCGAATATGCCACTAGAGGTATGCTGGGATGGTGATATGAACCGTTAATGCCTTCATGCCTTTCCCTGTTCTCAAGTGGAATTACACCAGTGATGAATTTAACCCACTGACACAAACAATACAAGGTGGAAATGAACCACTTCTAACACCGTAGAGTATATGTTAAGACAATGTAGTAATCATGTTTGCTCTCCTGAGTCAGATGAAAAGGCATAATAGAAAAATGTGAGGAAATGGATAGGTGGAGGTGGTAGAAGCCCCATTTTAAAATTTTATTGCAAAATAGGGTCCTTAACTCATGCTAATAAATAGCACACAAACTATACCAAAGTAGGGCTCTGTTGAATCCTCTCTAACAATCATCAACCTTTCAATTTTCCTGCTCTTTTTGGAGTCATGTAGGTGGAAGTAATGTACAGCTCCAAGAGGGTCCTCTATATGGGCTTGATTTGCAAGAAGTGAATTGTAAAGCTCACCAAGTTTTTTGTGTTTGGAAAACTCCAATTACACCAAACCTCACTGGTATGTTATAATCTGTTGTCTTGAGCAACAGACTATGCACCAAAAACTATTATTGACAGTGAATCTAAAATCACGACTATAATACAACCAGTTGTGCCAGAGAGCACCATGATTTTTTAAAAATACACCCCCCTCGCCACCCCCCAAAAGGAAAGAAAATAACCCACTGCTGCTGTAGTATTGGCTGGTGAGGCCTAATATTTCTAAGGAATAATACGAAGCCACAGAAAATCAATGGAGGTTTCTGTTTCAGTCATATTTACATTTTATCTGAGAAATACTCGTCATTCTGAAAAATCACATTGTATGCCAAACTAAATGTTACCATAGCAATAGTTATAAACAGACACTCTAGAGCCTACACATTTGCTTAACTATAAAGTAAGTAGGGATTTGTTTAATTAGAGCGATGAAATGCAGAACAAAATGTACTGCCATCTAGAATTATTGGGTTCATCTGGTTTAGCTGGACAATTCTAATTTAATTGAATTATGATGATACAACACAAAGAGCCATTGGGAAAATAAATGCTAACTACTCACTTATAGCTCACATAACCATAGCTGAAAAGTTGCTAGCCATAAAGGAGACGTATGAACAAAAAAGTTTTTATATTTGAAAGTTGGAAGCTACTGTACTGCTACCAGTTCTCTGCTCATTAAAAATTCAGCTGTAGTTTACTAATCCATATTATCTTGCCAAAATTTTAAACTTTACATAAAATAAAGACTGATAAAAGCTAAAAGGAATAATTTGGTCTCCATCCTAGATGAGTGCTGTGTCCATCTGGAACATATGCTGTCAAGTGTACTGAATTGTGTCAGTTTTCTGATGTGGGCTATTACCCACTAATTCAAATGAACAAACTGATTTTGCTCAGGCAGATGAATCTATATTTGAATCTCCATTCAGAAGGTCATTGCTGTAATATTTCAGCTGCAGTTCTCCAGTACTACTATTCTCTACACCCAACCCTTATTATTATGGTTAGGGTTTTGTTTTTGTTTTGGTGCTATTTTCAGCAGCATAAGCCATCTAAAGATTAGTTTCAGAGTAGCAGCCATGTTAGTCTGTATCCTCAAAAAGAAAAGGAGGACTTGTGGCACCTTAGAGACTAACACATTTATTTGAGCACAAGCTTTCGTGAGCTACAGCCCACTTCATCGGAGACTAACCAATTTATTTGAGCACAAGCTTTCGTGAGCTACAGCTCACTTCATCGGAGACTAACCAATTTATTTGAGCACAAGCTTTCATGAGCTACAGCTCACTTCATCGGATGCATCCGATGCATCCGATGAAGTGAGCTGTAGCTCACAAAAGCTTGTGCTCAAATAAATTGGTTAGTCTCCGATGAAGTGGGCTGTAGCTCACGAAAGCTTGTGCTCAAATAAATGTGTTAGTCTCTACGGTGCCACAAGTCCTCCTTTTCTTTTTTCTAAAGATTAGTGTGACTTTTTTTCCCCCTGACCACAAGTTTTGTTTATACTCGTGAAAGCATTTTGGTAACCCATCTACTTAAGTCTGTCAGAAGTAGAAAAATACATTTTTTATTCTTTTATAGTAAATAAAATCATACATGAATGTCTGTCCTGGTGAGTCTTAAATTCACCTCTTACCCATAAAGATCCAGTCTTAGGATAAGTGGAGGTGATGAGTACCAAATCCTGATAACTGCGGAGGAGCAGGGGGCTTTGTAACCCTAATAATGAGGTGTGGGTGGATATGAAATTCATCTCAACATGAATTTGGTATTCCAGTCCATTCTTTGGACTAGCAGCTGCTGTCCATCCACTATGCATTAAACACTGATCCTGTAGCTCTTCCACGCTAACTGGAGCTAGCAAAACTGCTTCCTCAATATGGTTCCTCCTTCCATGGTTCTTAAGTGACACTGAAGCTCTGGCAAACTAAAGTCTTAAGTCTGGTAGGATTTCTCTGTATCTGATCTCTCCTTATGCTTTACATTCATTTTTACTAAAGTGGGGAGCATAACAAGAGGGTATAATGATAGTTTCAGCAGCCCCCGAAACATAAGACTAATTCCTGTGATGAATGAAAAACATTCCATGCCCTACTGTTCATAAACAGGTCAGTGTCAGAGTTCTAATTAATTAACTTTATTTTTTTTTTTTTTGCAGGAAATAAGAAGGCAGCTTAAACAAGGAAATAAAAAGCACCAGAGCATTGGTTTCATTTAACTGACTCATTTATAAAGAAAAATAGAGTATTTGGAAGAGAAGTATTAGTCACTGAACACATTCTGATTAGTAGGAACTTGAAATAAATGACCAAATGTCCTAACAGTAGCTTTCAAGTTGATAGTCTAGGTAGCATGTTTTTTTCATGGTGATGTGCAATTAATAAATATGTTAGTGAACATGTGACAGTATACAATGACTTGTGTCAAAATGGAGACGCAATTATGTGTGAGATTCCTCCTGTGCCAGCAAATGAGATTGTACTGCTAAATGAGTTTGTTGAAAACCAATTGTAGAGGTCTCTGCCATTAGGCGTTCTTTATATTATTATTGCAATATTATGTTTACTCAAGCAAAAGTAGTGAAAAATTACTTTGGTAGCTACTTATAAAATAAGAAGCTGTTATCCTATGTGCACAATTGCAACATTGTATTCATAGAACTTTTGTACATTGGTTTTATACAATCATCCAAACAAGTTTAACAGCAATGAAATATCAGTCATACATAAAATACATTTCTTGCATAGATGTAAGCTTCTGTTCGTGTTACCATTTAGCTAACGCATAAACTATTCAGCATTCTTTGGTGTTCTTATTTAGATTAAAGTGAATAAAAACATGGCTATGAGAAATTTACATAGTATACATTTTCCTCCATAAGCGTTTAATATGGTACAATAATGAACTTCCTTAGGTGCTAAAAATTACACTGCAGGTGATGTGTAGAAATAAAATAGAAAAATATACAGGTTGATTCTGTAGCTATTTATTAGTCCTAGATGATGACCAAACATAATGGTTTAAAACTTTAAAATGTACTGTGTGTTGTGGAGAAAAGTTCTCATAACATTGTGTTCAGAAGTCTGGACACTAAAATAATTGTTTCTTGGGGTAATTCAGCATCTGTCTGAATTACCAGACTGTCAGTAGGAAGAAATGCGTACAAGCCTGCTTATAGTTATGCATAAACCATGGGCTCAAATTCATAGGCAAAGCATTACACATTTGTATTTTAGATATAAAGTATGTGAAGTTTGGAATACAGAAGTGTGTAAGTGTCACTCATGCAAAATTAATGTGTATTTTAAAAATGTAGCAGCTTATTATAGCTTGTCTTTAGTGATTGCTTAATCAGTTGTATAGGATTAATTTACAATGCTCGTAATCTTGCCAGCAAAGCCTCTACTTCAGGAACAACGTCTCCTTTGGAAGCAGAGCCAACAAGCTCCATTTCCTTTTCTCTGTTGCTTTCTCCATTGTAGGTCTCCTTTCTTCCAACAGCCTTGCTCCTTGCTGTAGAGGAATTAGCTTCCATGTCATAATTAAGCTCCTTGGTGATTGGAGTCCTTGTGAAGTTGAAATTGATATTGTGGTTTGAATGTGACTTTTCTAGGTGTGCTTTCTGGTTCTCTGTAGAAGAGAAGAAAATAAAAGCTTCATCTCATTGTTAAACAAAGACTGTTACTCTAGTTATATTTTTCAATACAGAAAGCCTTCAAAATAGACAAAGTTGGAGTAATTTTACATGTAGAAGGAATAGTATTGTTGGCATGAGGATGAACAGTTAAGAATTAAAAGATGGCATAAAATGACAATCATTACTTCTGAAAAAGCTATTTCTAGACAGTGTGGCTCAAGGGAAGCAATATGGAAGTAAGTAAACCATATTTATCAAACTAGCTTCCATTTTCACAAAGCCAGGGCCAGATCCTGCCAGGTGCTGAGCACCCTTGATTGACACTGAAATAATTTGGAATGAAGAACACAAGTGCCTTACAGGAATGGGCCTCCAGGTGAGAAGAGAAAGACACAGAAAGGTGTCTGACATTTTTAAACCCATGCTAGACTATATTTTTGTGTGTGCAGTGTTGTTGTTGTAGATGTGTTGGCCCCAGGTTATGAGACAAGGTGGGTGAGGCAATATCTTTTACTGGACCAAATTCTGCTGGTGAAAGACACAAGCCTTTTCCAGCAACACAGAGCTCCTCTTCAGGTCCGACAAAGGTACTCAGAGTGTCACAGTTAAATACAAGCTGGAACAGATCGTTAAGCATGAGAGAAGTTCACACGTTGCAGGAAATCATTCAAAATGAAGCAGGCAATTAACACCACTGCAGTCGCAGGTCCAGGGAGTGTTAGTGGGTTACAGATTGTTATAATGAGACATCAAACCAATCTCTATTAAGTCCGTGATTATTTGTGTCTATCAGAGTTATAAAATTAAGCTCCCAGGTGCACCTTTTGAAGGTGTTGTGCTGATTTCCTTTGAAGTTGACGATTGAGAGGTCAGATATGGAATGATCATTTTGTACTGTTTATGGGTACTTTGTACTGTGTAGCCCTGGGTACAACTGGCTCCCCAATATGCCTACCTCTTCGTGGGCCACCTCAAGGAAGAATTTCTTGAAATATACAACCCTAAACTGATGATACATCTGCGATATGCTGATTATATTTTCATCCTCTGGACAGGCAACCTATACTTCCTCAGAGATTTTCACCGCAACTTCAACAACCACATCCATTCATCAAACTCTCTCAAGAACACTCCCACATCCGCATCGACTTCCTGGACACGAGGATAAAAATTCACCAACAGAACCCTACAGACAATTATATACAGGAAATCCATGGATCACCACTCTTACCTTCACAGATAGAGCAAATACCTCAGACACACCAAGAAATCTTATCTACAGTGAGGCACTCAGTTACTACAGAACAAGGGTGGACAAACTTTTTGGCCTGAGGGTCACATTGGGGTTCTGAAACTGTATGGAGGGCCAGGTAGGGAAGGCTGTGCCTCCCCAAACTGCCTGGCCCCCACCCTCTGACTGCCCCCCTTCATACCCCCCCACCCATCCAACCCCCCGTGCTCCTTGTCCCCTGACCACCCCCTCCTGGGACCCCACACCCTATCCAACCCTCCCTGCTCCCTGTCCCCTGTCTGCCCCGACCCCTATCCACACTCCCGCGCCCTGACAGGCCCTCCGGGACTCTCACACCTATCCAATCCCCCCTATTCCTCGTCCCCTGACCATCCCACCTCAGAACCTCCACCCCATCCAACCGCTCCCTGTCCCCTGACTGCCCCCTGGGACCTCCTTCCCCTTATCCAACCCCCTCCCCCCCGCCCTCTTACCATGCCGCTCAGAGCAGCAGGACTGGCAGCCGAGCTGCCCAGCTGGAGCCAGCCACGCCGCTGTGCTTCCTGGCAGGAGCTCACAGCGCCACCACCCAGAGCGCTGGCTGTGGGGGAGGGGGGCAGCAGGGGAGGGCCTGGGGGCTAGCCTCCCCAGCTGGGAGCTCAAGGGCCAGGCAGGACGGTCCCACAGGTGGATGTGGCCCGCGGGCCATAGTTTGCCCATCTCTGCTATAGAAAGCCCTCTGAGGAGAAAGTCCAGGATACATGCCTTAACATACCTAAAACTGTCTTCACTAAACAAGGACACTCCATCAGCGAAGTAGATTTGCCAGCAGAACTGGCTTTGATACAGAAAACCCACACACACCTTGTTATCACCTAGCACCCCACACTGGAACCCATACAGGGTATAATCATAGAATTACAACCCATACTTGATGAGGACCACATCCTGAAAGAAATCTTTCCTGAATCCCCTCTTCTGGCATTCAAACAACCCTCCCAACATTGCCAAACTCATCATCAGAAACTAGCTCCTCACAGACCAGGACCCATCAACTCAAAGCAACACCAGACCCTGCCATAAACATAAGATGCAAAACCTGCAGATGCATACACTGCTACAGTGATCAGTATCCTCCACAGCACCCATTTCAAGATGAATGGGTCCTAGTCATGCCTGTCACATCATGTGGTGTACCTCATTCAGTGCATCAAATACCCCAACAATAAGTATGTGGGGGAAATCAGACTATCACTATGCTCTCCAGTGAACTCATACATAAAAATGATGAAAGACAAAAACACCCTATCACTTGTGGGGGAACACTCTTGACAAAATGATCATTCCACATCTAATCTCTCAGTCCTCGTACTCAAAGGAAATCCACAAAACACCTTCAAAAGGTGAGCCTTGGAGCTTAAATTCATAACTCTTCCAGACATTAGAAATCATTGACTCAATAGAGAGACTAGGTTTATTTCTCATTACAACAATCTGTAACCCACCAACTCTCCTTTGACCTATGACTGCTGAAGTGTTAATTGCTCACTTCATTTTGAATGGTTTCCTGCAACTTCTCTCTTTATGTTTAACAATCTGTTCCACCTTGTCCTTATCTGTGACACTCTGATTACCTTTCTGAGACCTGAAGAAGCGATCAGGGGAACTCAAAAGCTTGTCTTTTTTACCAGCCGAAGTTGGTCCAATAAAAGATATTACATCACCCACCTAGTGTCTTTTGTTTGTAGAATTTAGAATTTGTCTGGCAGATTTTTAAAACTTTAAATACATCAAAATTGTATTGTAATTTAATCATCCAAGATAATCTACTTTCTTTCCTTTCTGGTCTCTTTGTGGCTATATACAACTAAGTGACAGCGAGCTTGACTTATCTCACCAGCTGTGAGTTGCACTGGCTGATGAATAAATGGCTCTGCCTGATTGACTTTCCGAAAGAAGACTAGACAATTTTTTTTCTTTTTCTTTTTTTTTTTTTAAAGCAAGTGACTCTTTCATCTACCAGCCTTTTGAGTGATCCCTCTCATAGATCTTATACTTTTTAAAAACAAGCATACTCAATATTCATGTAACCTTGAACAAGGCTTGAAAATGGCTTCAACAAACTTGACATGACATTTAAAGTTTTTTGGTTATTCGCTGAAAGATGTTCCATCATCCCAATAGTAATGACTTTGGAGCACAGGCAGTCACTCATGACAGTGTGTTTTATGTGAGTGCTGAAAATTCCTACCGAAAACAGCTTGTACATTCCAAGGCAGCTGCTGAAGATATTTACTGCACTGTCATTCCCTGACCAGGGGCTCACAGTGATGGATGAGTATTTTACACACTATCTTGGACAATCTCAACAAATTTTATTAGTATGATCACCTTTTGGCTGTTGGAAGAAAATAAATACCCTCCTTTCTCCTTCTATATCAGATGGACAATTGTTACTTAAAATCTAACAGAGCTTCAATTTTCACTTAGCTGAACGGTTAAGCTCTATTTTATATATACTGTATGTTGGAAATAACACAATAATCCACGTGACTATAGTTGCACACATTGAGACTCCCTGTAACACATAAGGCCAAAAGAAAAGAGCTTTCAGCAAGTGAGACCATGCATACACACACATTATATACAATTTAAAATAATTGTAGTATGTTTATATATATTTCTCCATTTAATATTTTTTACTTAATAATTGTATTATAATGAATCTGCACACACCTCTGGGGGCTTTAAGATCCTATAGGACTACATTGTCTATATCAATATACAGAGTGCCCCTAACCTTTGCTGCTGTCCATATTCTGATGGTCAAAAAGATGATTGGGGGAGGGGGAAGAGAAGGAACCCATAATTTTCTGAAACTTCATCTTTTTTTTCTTTCTTTTTCTTTTAAGAGAATTTAGGGCTTGATATATGCTGGCCTGTGAATACTAAAGAATGAAGATGGGATTTTCAAAAGAGCCTACATGTGTTAGGCACTCCTTTGAAAACTGCAGCCTGCGGTCTCATTTTCTCAGCTAAAGGTATTGAAAGAACTGTTGTGATATAAATCTTGACGTGTGCTTCAAGCTGACCTGGAGGGGCCACCTACTACAGATAAATAAGCATAGTAAACATGTGAACTCTGACCTTGGTCTCTTACAATGCTGCAAACAAAGGAGCTTTAAAAAAAATGAGGCCCTGTTTCAGTGACAGATTTAAGCATAACTTTAAGTCCCATTGACGTCACCAGAGAATGAACTGTCTGTAATGATCAGATACAAAACAACAGTGGTAGAGCTGAAAATGCCTGTCTCACCCAGATTTAAAGGCTTCTGATAAGTCTCATAGATACTCTTCAATAAGAGAGTGAACCAACTCTAGGAAGTTCAAAGATGGCTTGAGAAGGTATGTCCTGGGCTGGGGAGCTAAGTAGAAGATATGCTGAACTTTCCAAAGCTGGAGAATGGTATATTTGAAAGACCTATGTCTGTCATCCTTTAATACAATGGTTCAGATCCACAAAGGGACTTAGGTATCTAAAACTCAGATTTAGGTGCCACTGTGATTCACAAACCCCCACTAAGCTGCCACCTAACCGTAGGTGCCTAAACTCACTAATTTTTGCTGTAAAAGTCCCCTAGGGGCCTACGTTTCTGCATCTGGCATGCATACTGCTGCCTCATGTGCACTGCATCCTCCTCTCCCCCTCCTGCCCTGCCATTTTGCATCAAGGGGGAGTGCATCACTGCCATTCTTATCAGAAATAGCTTAGATGCCTGACTTCAGATGTCTGTGGATCTCAAGCAGTGATAGGCACCTCCCTCTTGCTTGGACTTAGTTGCCTAACTCCCTAAGAGGGACAGGGTTTAGGACAGACCTGTCTTGTTGGCATCTGCTATTGGCCAGGTTAGGTGACTCCCTGCCTAGTATGCTGGCTTTTGTGGATCCCATTCTCAGTTGCCTCTCTCTCCCTGTGCATTGTATAGGGATCTTAGATACCTAACCAAGGGTTTGTGGATTACATTGGATAGCGAGGTGCCTAAAAGTTAGGTGTTGCAACGCTGAATGTGGGACCCCCGAAGTCCCTCTATGAACCTGGGCCTAAGATCGTATAACAAATCTAGATTATTTTGGACATTAGGTTTGAAATGTTGAAAGCCAGCTATGGATTTTAATCCCATGAATTACATCAATTTTAATGAAACATGTGCAGCTAAATCTACTAGTTGTCTTTTATAATTTGAAAATGGAAGTTAAGCTGATTTGTGTGGTTATATCTCCTACCCTGCTTTGAAAATCTCAGCCTAGCTAGGTCCTGAGTTTATAGTTTGCCATCTCTGCATCACACTACCTAACATGCTTCTGCAGTTTCAAAGGTTTATAATATTCTTCCCTTCCTGTCTTAAACTATGTTATATGGATATTTCTTAGATAATCTAGTCACAGCTCTAGCCACTTTTGTCAATATTTAGCAGTTACAATGCACAACTTCCTCGGTTTAATCAAGCTTCTCCCAACCAGTCACAGCGAGACAGAAAAAAAAGACATGGAAAAATATTTTCCCTTCCTCCAATGCCAAATAATTAGGGTTTGCACAATGCCTTAAAGTTCGGCGGATTCTGTCTACATTAGATGAAGTGGTTGTAGTGAGTTCCAGAATCAAAGGGACCCACAGAGATCATCCCACCAATAGTCCTTATTTTACAGTAAGGGAGCTCCAGCCCTAGTATCATTTGTGGCATGAGGAAAGAAGTGCTCTCAGGTAGGTATGTTCCAGGCCATTTACAGCTTTTATGATAGGTCAAAAACAATGCCTTCAATTGTATCTAGATACCAATAGGCAGCCACTGAAGATCATAGAGCAAACAATTTTTTTAAATTTCAGTTAAGGTTGTTAAGCAGCTTTAGAGAGAAGGCATACCATTCATCACATCTGTTTAAACAATTCTGATACTACCCTCATCACTTCATTCAAACAGAAACAATAGCCAACCCAACCCAAACAACCTTAACTCTGCTCCTAGAATTGTGTTACTTTTTAAGGGCCCACTCCAAACTTCCACTGAAAATAATAGCATTTCCCCTTTGGTTTTAATGGGTGTTGCCCAGGCCTTTTAAATAAAGTTTGGATAATAGAGTGTGTATGTGTTTTATTTGCTCAGCAGTGTCAAATTTGATGGTTATTACACAAGTAGTTCCTGTTTAATGTAATGGCCCTATTTTAATGATGGGTGTAAGTTATGTTGATATATTTAGCTTTATCTCTAATGTTTTGTCTAATTACGTATATATAGAATTATATATACTGTATATAAGTATATATAGAAACCCCAGCTAACAGAATGGCTGCTGCTGTATACCACACCTGAGACCAGGCTGTGTGTATGCACAGACACTTTAATACAGTGCCAGGCTGCTTCATGTGAAAAAGCTCTGCACAGTCTAATGAAAGCATGAGAGTCAGTTTAAAACTCTCTTTGCTGTGTATGCAAAGATTTTCCCAGAGCAGAAATTTTTGTTTTGCTAAGCCCCTCAGACTTTCTTTGCTGTCAGGCTCCAGCTGGTCCTTATTTCCCAACAGCAGTTCAGTGCCTGGCTCCAGCTCCAGGCTTTCTATTGTAAGCTCCTTTTTACCTATTTCTCCTGCTTCCTCCAAACTTGATTATTTGCAAACCAGCCCCACTCCAGGGCTCAATTCCAGCTCTATCCTCTTCCATGCCCTGTCTCTACCCAATCTCATCCCTCTGTTAGTGCCAGTGCTAGCCCACGGTGGCCCTATCCAGAAATATCCTCCCCTCCCCCAATTCTAAAACAGCCAAGTTCTTATAATAAAAAGCAAATGGGGGCCCCCCTTGAGATGCTTGGGGCCTAAGCAATTGCTTAGTTTGCTGATGCCTAGAGCCAGCTCCGCCCTCTGCTAACATCTGCAAATGAAGAGCCCTGGTCTCTTGGACTGTTAGGAGGTTTGACATCTGCCAAAGTTCCCTATGCTTGAGCATGGAAAATGTCTGTCTGTGAACTTGGAGTTGTGGAATACTTGCTATGCTGACAACATGTAGGTTGATAAATCAAGGGAGACAGGGAATAATTTAAAAAAAGGGTAATTTTTGATGTCCTAGTATTTTAAATCTTTTAATCATAAATTTTCAAACAAATCTCCAGAAAAATTCGACTCCTATTTTTAAGCATACCAAGTGTAAATAAATTGGTCAACTAATGAACAGTTAGAAAGGGAATAAACAGAGAATGTACAGTGGATATCTAGACTCAGCTTGAACTATGACACCTACACAATCCCACAGCATCTCACAGAATCACTGTTCGCTTTGTTTGGCTGTGGTATTTCTACCAGCCGCCAAGTATAAATATCAGATGTTTGCTCCTGTTGCTCCATTGTGGTGGAATTCTTTACATCATAGGAGTCACACTGGTGCCTCATTCTATTTCAAGTCAAAGCTTTAAAAGTCATTTTGCAGGTATTAAGAAGGGGAGAGGGAAACTCCTGTTCCTTTTTAATTAAAAATTCAAAAGACTCATTTGTTACCCTACCAAATCTTTTCATTTTAAAATTATAATGGGAATTTTATTCTGCTAAGATGACACCCTCAGGATCCTCTTTACTGCTGCACACAATGCTTCAAAGGTGCCACATGCATTGTTGCCTATAGGGCTCATTCACCCCAAGATGATCTCTGCCAGCTGCTGTAGCAGCTCCCCGAATCATCAAGTTTACTGGTAATATCCAGGAAATATGCATTCATCCTAGAGGCACTGGAATGGCTAGTGTCTGATTTGTAATGCCACTGCAACTGACAAAGAGGTTCCTGGGAATGGATTAAAAACTCAGAAGTTGCCATCTGCTGTGTTTTAGCAAAGAATCAGGACCCTACTGCAGTCTATAGGTAATAAAGGAGCGTAATTTATCACCTTAAAAAAACAATGTTGAGACCATATAAATCTATTTAGCTATTTGTAATTGCTAGCTGGCTAGTACTGTTGGGCATCAAACTACTGACCATAAGTTTGAACTCTTCTGTGCTACTTACTATTATGCTGGACTTCAGGAGTAGGAGGCCTTTAGCCCTCTCCTGTCTACTGGCAAAATGATTGCAATCCTTTTAGAAATGGCATCCTAGACTGAGGCTACGGACAACTTGTCCTCTCCCCACAATACCGGATCAATTCTTACATGTACTAAGGCCATGTCTACACTTAGAAGCTTACAGCGGCACAGTTGTACCGATACAACTGTGCCACCATGAGAGTGCTCATGTATCCGAGTTATGCTGATGGGATAGAGCTCTCCCATCGTATAATAAAACCAGCCCAATGAGCATCTCCCGCCGACATAGCACTGTGCACATGAGCGCTTTTGCTGGGAAAATTTATGTTGCTCAAGGATGTGTTTTTTCACACCCTTGGGCGACAAAAGTTTGGCCGACATAAATGCTAGTGTAGACATGCACTAAGCTACCTTCCCTCTTTGTCAGAGGCTCGCACTGCCTCCACATCTAACTGCCAGCTCCACCAATGAAAGGCTGCAAAACCCTCTCGTTCAAAGACCAAGACCTTTTCGCTATCTTTTTAAACTGGAAAACTCAAACTAATAGTATTTGAGGCAATACTGCTTCAAACTTTTTGTTTCAGTATTGCTACTTTTATCTGTTTTGGACATCTTTTCACAGATTAAAGCATATAAAACGAAGCAGTACTTAGAAAATTCAATGTACAACAGAATAAATGACAATACAGAGCACAGCCTTTTTAAACTACATTTTTCCACTAACAGACTTCGCTTAGTCTATGTCAGACCAGTAACTCTTGAAAATGCAAAAATTCTCTTTGTTAATTTGGCAGTGGCACATTTCTGTAAATATTTGCAAAAGATATATATACTCAGTTCAAAATTACTCTTCCTAGGCTGAAAAGCATTATCTCTCTCCCTGGAATTTAAGCACAACTCTTTAAAAAATGACAGAAGAGCAACAGAAGCCTACCCCTGGAAAGGCTCTTCAGCAAGAACTCTTGAAATGAAGACACTTTATTTCTTTGGAGTGCAGCCTTTGTTCATCAACTCCAGGAATATGCTACAACCCTTTCACTCATCAGCAAGACCAAAAATCAGAAAAAGGCCCTCAAAAATTAGACATGTTAAATTTTTAAATGTGCAGGAAGAAGCCAACAATACCAATGGACACAGTTAGAAATTCTCAAGCTATTTTTAAATTGGGAGGTAGTTCTCTGGGCGACAGACTGAAGTTGATTTCGGATGTTTTGTTACCTCAAGGAACGCCAACCATAATGAATGGTTGTCAATAACAGACAACACAGCAATCGCTGAAGTATTAAATGCCTTTTTTTGTTTCAGTTTTCACCAAAAAGTTAGCAGTGATTGGACAGCTAACATAGTAAACATCAGTGTAAATGGGGTAGGATCTGAGGCTAAAATAGGAAAAGAACAAATTAAGAATTACTTAGGCCTTGTCTACACTGCCACTTTACAGCACTGCAACTTTCTTGGTCAGGGGTGTGAAAAAACAGCTCCCTGAGTGCTGCAAGTTTCAGCACTGTAAAGTGGCAGTGTAGACAGTGCACCAGCTACCCCCCTCGTGGAGGTGTTTTTTTTTTTTTTATAGCGCTGGGAAAGCTCTCTCCCAGGGCTGGTGCTGCAACTACACAGGCACGTTAAAGCGCTGCCGAGGCAGCGCTTTAACGTTGCTAGTGAAGACATGCCCTTAGACAAGTTAGATGTCATCAAGTGGGCAGGGACTGATGAAATACATCCTAGAATACTTAAGAAACTGTCTGAAGAGATCTCTGAGCCATTAGTGATTATCTCTGAGAACTTGTGGAGAACAGGAAAAATATCCCTAGGATTGGAAAAGGGCAACTATAGTACCTATCTTTAAAAAGGGGAATAAGGACAGCTGACAGAATTATAGACCAGGCAGTTTAACTTTGGTACCAGGAAAGATAATGGAGCAAACAATCAATTTGCAAACAATCAATTTGTATAGAAGAAAATAAGGTGATAAGTAAAGTCAACATGGATATGTCAAGAACAAATCATGTCAAACCAACCTGTCTTTAACAGGGTAACAAGACTTGTGGATAGAGGAGAAGCAGTAGATGAGATATATATCAACTTTAGTAAAGTTCTCGATACTGTGTCCCATGATCTTCTCATGAACAGATTAGAGAAATATAGTCTAGAGATATATAGTCTAGAGATGAACCTACGATAAGATGTGTGCACAACTGCCTGGAAAACTATACTCAGAGAGTAGTTATCAATGGTTCACAATCGAGCTGGAAGGGGAGGGACATATCGAGTGGGGTCCCTCAGGGATCTGTCTTGGGTCCAGTTCTAGTCAATATCTTCATAAACTATTTGGATAATGGCATACAGAGTACAATTATAAAGTTTGTGGACAACACCCTGGTGGGAGGGGTTGCAAGCGCTTTGAAAGACAGGATTACAATTCAAAATGATCTTGACAAACTGGAGAAATGGTCTGAAATAAATAGGATGAAATTCAAGGACAAATGCAAAATACTACATTTAGGAAGGAATAATCAACTGCACAAATACAAAATGGGAAATGACTGCCTAGGAAGGAGTACTTCAGAAAAGGATCTTGGGATTAGAGTGGATCACAAACTAAATATGAGTCAACAGTGTAATACTGTTGCTAAAAAAGTGAACATCATTCTGGAATGTATTAGCAGAGTGTTGTAAGCAAGACACAAGAAGTTATTCTTCCACTCTACACAGCACTGATAAGACCTCAACTGGAGTACTGTGTCCAGTTCTGGGCACCACACTTTGGGAATGATGTGGAAAAATTGGAGAAATTCCAGAAGCGAGCAACAAAAATGACTGACAGTCTATAAAACATAACCTATGAGAAAAGATTTTAAAAATTAGGCTTGTTTAATTTGGAGAAGAGAAGAGGGGGGATTTGATAACAGTTTTCAAGTCTGTAAAAGGTTGTTATAAAGAGAAGAGTGATAAATTGTTTTCCTTAATCAGTCTGGTTACAGGAAATAAGGCAAACGTTATGAATTTATAGCTAAAGCTACCAAAAGCCATGGGTGATACACTGTTAATCATAATGATTTTGACTTTACTACTGTTGTATCGTTCCACACATTGCTCTTGGACATATCCCAAAGGCTTCATAGACACAAATCTTTTAAAGCACATATCACCCAGCTTCCCCAGTATCCTGAGGAGCTAAGCATGCGGATGAAGAACACAAGCAGAATTGAAGTGATATCGGTTAGTAGATGGAGGGAGAGATGAGGGAAAGCATTTAGAGGTTCTAGTAGAACTCATGCCTATTCCTTCAGTGAAAGGCATATGTTCATTGATCATCAAGATAGTGTGCAATGTGGCAGTTGTATAAGACTTGGCTCCCTATTTGGATGCCCAGTGTCAGAGGAGAGGCAAAAAATACCTTTTTCCACCTTCATGTGGATAGGAAAAATCTACCAGCTCCTTTTTGACAAAGAGCTGTTGAAAGTGTATTGTCTCTCACTTCAAGGCTGGACGCTGCATTGCTCTGTACCTGGGGCTGACAGTGGATCCCGAAAGGAAAGTGGTTTACAGTACAACAGCCTAACTGGAACAGGCAAGCAAGAGCATCTCAGAACAGTGCTCTGCATTCTCCATTGATTCTCCATTGAATATTCGATCCTACAGGAGTTTACAATACACTCATGACTTCCTTCCTTCAGAGTATATGCAAGACTTCTCTTTACATATACCTTCTGACAGGACAAGCAGTGACATTGTGACAAACCCTATTTCACCTGCATCTGAAAAAATTCAAGTGAAAACAACCAGCACCGACCAAGACTAAATAGATGTGGCTAAGCCTCCAACTATTGTTATTCTGCCAGGAACTGGCCCAGATCAATCTCCCATACTCTACTTCCCTTGACATGGACAGTATATAGACCTAAATCCTCCTTTCCTTCATTCATGTAACCCCCCACCCCACCCCCTCCAAACACAGCTTGTTTAGTAACAGGATGGCTAGAGTTGTAAAATACACTATAAGCTATTTTGTAATTAAAAAGAGAGCCAGAAGAAACCCGCTGCACTACTGACTCACCATAGCTACTAGGAGGGAGTGAGTTGATCAGCAGGATAAACCAAGAAAAAGCAACCTGACAGATGTTGTTCCCCTTTAAAGACAAATAAGAAAAAATAATCCCGAACCAATGTTGCTTCAGTTGTTCTCACACATTTATTTAACTGACAGGGTTTATGATATGAAACTCTTAGCACAATGGAAAGACCAACAAAACTGAGACTCAATCCTGTAGTTCTTAATTAGGTAAAACTCCCATTGTCTTCAAAATTCAATCTATTAATGTTTAGTTTTCCCACATCTGAATTTCCTGAGCACTGCTGTTCATCAAAATAAGTTATTAAAGAATTGTTACGAGATCATCTGATTTGTCTAGAGATTCTTATATTTTTGCTACTGAAATACATGTTACTGAATTGACTTCCAGAGAGTTTTGTCTGAGTAAGGACTTTGGGATAATTTCTTTGTTTTATAAACAGAGAATGTGAACGCTTAATTTTTAGTCTTTCAAACAAACAAATCTCTGGTGTAAAAAACAAATTCAAAATTATCTTCAGATCACCTAAGGCAATCCAGCTAGTATTATCCAGACACAAGTCTACCTAAATTATTTTGATGAACAGCAGAGCTCAGGAAATTCAGTTAATGGAAAATTGTGCTTAATATCTTTCCTCTGTTTAAATGGTGATCTAGCATGGAACAGCACACAACGATATACATATAGGCTATGAAGGGATACTTATTTTCTCTGAATGAGAAAAAGTGTAAAGTGCGTGAATGAGAAGAAACACTAATACTGGGGACTTGCTATGCATGTCGTGGAGCAAATTTATGCTTGATCCTTTGGAGATTTTTAAACCCCTCCTACTCCTGGAATACAGGACAATTAATACTGAATACAAATGACTTCAAGATTTATTGAAGTAGAGGTATGATTTTTTTAACCACTGACAAATAGCTAACATTTTAAAAAATGTTTAAATAGATTTATTATATTGCAACAGAATGCCCACTTTCTTGATACTCAAGACACTTGATTTTTTATGTAAATATTTTTATCCTGTTTGTACACTAATTACTTTTGATTAAAAAAATAAAGCAGCAAATGTGTGAGAGATACTAACACAACAGCATTGTATGCTTACATGATCATAGTTTTCAATGTGGGACATGATAAAATTATAACTGAAAGAAATGCAGCTGTAATCTTATTACATTTCCCTAATTGAATCTCTGATTTACACAGGGCAAATACTACAGTGGCCGAAGGGAATATTTCCTAAATTATTGTCTTTCAGCTCCACATATTGCACCATGTTACTGAGAGTCTATACCTAACTACTGATGGCAGAAAACTGTTGCAAAACAGAGATGTGCCTTCTATGGAGAAGGTCCAGTACTCTGACATTACTAACTGAAATCACTCAAGTACAGCTTTCCAATCCTGTGTATAGCAGAGTGATAGTAAACAGCAAAAATATGCAGCTTGTAGAATCAGGACTATTCATTATGGAGTAGGTCTTGTTTATTGCTCTGTGCATTGCTCTCTTAATATCCAGAAGTAGTCTTTAGAAGTAATCAGAAAAATTGCAATAGCCGGAGACCTTGTGTATTGCATCATAGCTCTCATAAAATACAAGATATATCTCCTCCCTCTATAGCACAGCAGAAGACACTTAATATACTTTAGCGTCACTTTTTATTAGTTTAATAGTTTTTCCAACAATGTCTATGATTGACAAAGTCAGGATAAGAAAATGTTCCTGAATTGCAAAAGAAGTGCTGTGGGCTGCTAACAACTTATTTCATTTCTACCCTGTAGCCATGGCCTAAACACCTGATGAACTGTCAACTGCACTTAGATGATGCCACCATACATTTGAAATGTAATTTCTTGCACCTTAAGGCTTTACAATGGATGCTCATCAACCTTACTAATCAAAAACAGATGACTCCACCAGAATTAATGAGGCACTCAATTGCATTACTGAAGGTGGATTTTTTTTTTAAAACCCAACCTGTTATATGCATTTCATTCATTTAAAAGTTGCTGCTCTTCCTGGTGTGAAAGAATGTGGAATTTAAAGGAATAAAACATTCAAATAAATAAATTCAGGTAACTGAATTTTACTAAGTGTTCAGAAGCAGGAGATACAAAATATTTTTCTTTGTTTCAGAGGGAAGAAAAGAGGGATGTACTAAAGTACTAAACAATGTTATGAAAGGGGACTGACTTATTTAGCATGAATTTCCTCTGCTTTCAAAAACAATGTTTGATTATGAGCACTGAATAAAGTAATTTATGAAAAAATGAACCACACTGGATCGTAATTTGACTTTCCCATTCAACAGAGGCTAAATCAAAGGTTTCACAGTTCAGATTAGATAATATATACAATTTCTTCTCACCTACTTGACTACTGCTGCTACCTCCTCAAAAATCATCTTCAAAATTGCTGCCTCTAATTTTTCAATTCATTCAATTTTTCAATTCAATTCAATTCATTCAATCATTCAATTCATTCAAAGAAGTATGGGCTGGATGAATGCACTATAAGGTGGGTAGAAAGTTGGCTAGATTGTCGGGCTCAACGGGTAGTGATCAATGGCTCCATGTCTAGTTGGCAGCCGGTGTCAAGTGGAGTGCCCCAGGGGTCGGTCCTGGGGCCGGTTTTGTTCAATATCTTCATAAATGATCTGGAGGATGGTGTGGATTGCACCCTCAGCAAATTTGCGGATGATACTAAACTGGGAGGAGTGGTAGATACGCTGGAGGGCAGGGATAGGATACAGAGGGACCTAGACAAATTGGAGGATTGGGCCAAAAGAAACCTGATGCGGTTCAATAAGGATAAGTGCAGGGTCCTGCACTTAGGACAGAAGAACCCAATGCACAGCTACAGACTAGGGACCGAATGGCTAGGCAGCAGTTCTGCGGAAAAGGACCTAGGGGTGACAGTGGACGAGAAGCTGGATATGAGTCAGCAGTGTGCCCTTGTTGCCAAGAAGGCCAATGGCATTTTGGGATGTATAAGTAGGCGCATAGCGAGCAGATCGAGGGACGTGATCGTTCCCCTCTATTCGACATTGGTGAGGCCTCATCTGGTGTACTGTGTCCAATTTTGGGCCTCACACTACAAGAAGGATGTGGATAAATTGGAGAGAGTCCAGCAAAGGGCAACAAAAATGATTAGGGGTCTGGAACACATGACTTATGAGGAGAGGCTGAGGGAACTGGGATTGTTTAGTTTGCAGAAGAGAAGAATGAGGGGGGATTTGATAGCTGCTTTCAACTACCTGAGAGGTGGTTCCAGAGAGGATGGTTCTAGACTATTCTCAGTGGTAGAAGAGGACAGGACAAGGAGTAATGGTCTCAAGTTGCAGTGGGGGAGGTTTAGGTTGGATATTAGGAAAAACTTTTTCACTAGGAGGGTGGTGAAACACTGGAATGTGTTACCTAGGGAGGTGGTAGAATCTCCTTCCTTGGAAGTTTTTAAGGTCAGGCTTGACAAAGCCTTGGCTGGGATGATTTGATTGGGGATTGGTCCTGCTTTGAGCAGGGGGTTGGACTAGATGACCTCCTGAGGTCCCTTCCAACCCTGATATTCTATGATTCTATGATTCTCCCAATTTCTTCTCTAACCAAACCTTGCATACATGTAGAGTTGGAAGCAATATCTCAATCCATCATACTAATCTATTTTCTTTCCCCCATACCTTAGCAATGACAATAGCTACTATAATAACTTTAGGATGCCAAGATTTAACTAAAATCTGGGGTGCATCTAGGGATGGCTTCAAAGCTTATCAATTAACTTCAAAATTAACCAAGAAATTGGGCACAATTTTAGATTAAATACATTTCTAAGTTTAAAAAAAATGGTATAAACCAACCCTGACCCTATCTCAGTGGATGTGAAGAGCCCAGGGGCACAGGAAACAGTGTGGTTCAGCTAGGTGAGAGAGTGGCAGGATTTGACTGTCATTCCTCCTCCATTTACCCCGAAGGGTTGCACCCAGCCATGCTACTTGAGGTGGATGATGAGTTATGGATTTGCCCCAATGTACGCAGGAAGAGGATTGATAGTGAGGGCATTAAGTTTTCCCACTTCTCTCAAACATGTGAAAAACAACAATCATCTGGGAAAAATATTATTTCTGAAATTACAGTGGACTCCAAAGGAGGCAACATGCCTTAAGATCATTCTAAATTGTTAAAACATAGTCTCTTAATTGGCTTTTTCCTTGTGCATAAGCAATATCTATAGGTTCACAGGATTGGTACTGTGATAGAGAATCTTTCAGTTGTATTTTGCCATTTCAAATCTAGTCCAGGTCAAAAGAGATTGAAAGAAGTTACCACCAGACAACTATATGATTTGGTGCCCTCAGCCATGTTCCTAGTAGACAGATGGTTGTATTACAAAGCCACCACCAATGCGACTGGCAATAATTGAAAATATTTTTGGCAGTTTCAATGGGAGGGGAAGAATTACAGATCATAGGCACTTAATTATACCTTGCAGCCCTAAAAGGTTACTCCTGCCTGTGTTGTACTCATGCAGTAGATAAACAAAGGACTTCAGTTTCCTGGGCTATCCATTATCTACCAATGAATACTGACTTCAAGAAACATTTTGACAAAGAATTTAAGCAAAACAGATAACCTATTAGTAGCACAATTAAATTTCTGTGACAAGGGGAAATCCACATGCATCTGCAGAGGATAGCTGGATGAATACTGTTTGGGAAGTGCTGATGAAGATGACCAATCTGAAAGGAGACACAAAATCTGTGTCTCCCTTATTAATTACTCTGAAAAGGACACAGTAAAGAAGCCCATGCTATAATGACTGTGGGGAAATAAAAGAACAAAAACAAACCCCAAACCTCTGACCTACTTGTTGTATATCCACGTGACATGTTTAGCATGACATGTTGTGGAACTTAATCTTCCTTTCCACTATAGTTTCCACTGACTGACTAACTTACCATAACAATTTATTTAGGAATTTTTTTTACTAATGGTTAGTAACCAAGAGTTTTAACTCTCAATTATTTTTAATCATCATACTTTACATTTTGTATACTAAAGCCCTAACTACTCTGAAGAAATTCTTACCTACTGTATTATTTGTTAGGATTGTCTGTTTCCCATCCCTTGCCTTCACTTCCGGCTGAAGCCAGAAATTGGGTCACTGTTAGTGTGTTGTCTAAAGCAGAAGGCAACAGAGGAACACTTAGCAAAGACGCTTTAAAATTCCACCTCTGTTCCTCCCAAAGAGATGGTGTTGTGGGGAGGAGTTGACCTAAAGGGTCTTACAGCTGGCTTGCAAACATTCTGGGGGTAGGGTAGAGGGCTATGAATGAAAGAAAAGGGTGAGCAGAGCTACTGGTAGATTAGGTGGCCACTAAATTCTGAAGAGTTGAGCAGGGGCACAGCCTTCTCTGAGCTATTCCCAGACCACTATTCTGAGGCAGCTCTTGCCCCCACAGGTGGCAGCTGCAGCAGGCTCTCACCTGCTCTTATCCCGAAGGTGGCAGTAGCAACATACAGCTCATCGGCTCCTCTTCCAAAACACATCTCTTGGGAGAAAGAGGAAAACAACAGAGAGGCTCATGTTGCTGCTGCTGTTACAACAGGTGCGGGTGAGGTGATTAAATAATCTTGGATGGTATTTGTGCCACTAGAGCCACAGGCAGCGACTCTGTGGGTGCTCTGGGGCAGGAGCAACCAAGGGGAAAAATTAGTGGGTGCTCTGCATACACCAGCAGCCAAGCTCCCCGCCCCATCTCCTCCTCCCCGCTTGAGCGCGCCGCATCCCCACTCCTCTGCTTACCTCCCAGCATTTCCCACCTGGCTGCTGCCAAACAGCTGTTTGGCAGCATTAGCATGCTCCGGGAAGGGGGTGAGGAGCGGGAACGTAGTGTGCTTAGGGGAGGAGGCGACGAAGAGCCGGGGCCGGGATTTGGGGAAGGGGTTGGAATATTGGCAGGGAGGGGGCAGAGACTTTGGGGAAGGGGTTGGAATGGGGGCAGGGAAGGGCTGGGAAGAGGCAGGGCAGTGGGCGGGGCCTCATGGAAGGGGTGGAGTGGGGACAGGGCCAGGGGCAGAGGGGCGGGGTCGAGCACCCACAGGAAAGAGAAGATGGTGCATATGACCAGAGCTCTAAGTCTTAAGGAGATCAACACATTTTTTTAAAACTTTTTTATGATGTCTTAAAAAATGCTTTGTACTTCCCTAAAATTGGTGCCTCTGTACATTCCTTTCTTGCTTGCTTCAAACTCCTAGTTTTCTGTATCAGAAAAATGACTTACTTATGAAGTTTATCTGGGACAAACTGGTAACCAGGATTGCCTTTGTGAATAAATTGGGCATGGGGAAAAAGCGGAATCAACTTAGTACATACAACTTTGACCATTAAAACCTTGGTAATCAAATAGGCTTCTTGTTCTTACAACCCACTCTAGGCATCTGATATATGTTGCAAATAACTTGATATAAGTCAAAAACAAGCCAGCACATTGTCCGAAAGTGTGTAACAGACGATAATGTAAACCACTAGATAGGCGACCCTTACCCAAAGCTAAAAATTAGGAAGCAATAAAGCAAAGACACAGAAGAAGTAGCTCTTTCCTCTCCTTGTGCACAAAACATACTGCAAATATCTTCAATATTTATAAAGTGCTTTCAGAATACCTAATATGAAGCACTATATTAGTGCTATATATTTGTACTATCTGACTTCCTATATTTGGGCCACAGTGTGTTATACCAATAAATTAAAAACCAGCAGGATCTTCTTATTAAAGGGGAAAAGGCAAAATACCACATTTATTGTGAATACAGAAAGAATCATAGTAAACAGTTAGTTATAGTTATAACATTCCTTTCATTCTCATATTTATTCACACATTCATTCATACACACACACACACACAGAGGTTCTGCAAGGTTGTTATCATAGTTACCAGCCTTAGAATTGCTCATGCCAAGCCACTGGCCAGGTGGCCTGGACATGAGGAGGGAGCAGAGCCTTGTCAGATGCTCATCTGATGCTCCTGGAAGTTGGCTTGCAGAATCAGACCCCCCAAAGTTCTCACTTTCTAGAGTCTATTTTTATAGGAATTTATTCCTAGGCCAGTCTGTGGGAATTGCTTCATCATGCTGTTGCTGAATCAATCAGCAGATAGCACATTCCTGACGGCTCCGTGCTGCTAGATGTTATCTTGTTCTTTGGTTCTCCCATTCTTGAGGCTATTGGGTGGATTCCAGTCTGCCCTCTGGGGGTCCTCTGGTTATTTCCACTTGAACCCTTCTTCAGCCGATGGACACTGGATTCTTAGGCTGGCACCTCCCTGATCATTCAGTTATTATCCACACCAAGCATCCATCCACATACATCCTCTATCTCTATTTTAATCACAATTGTTAATACGACAAAAGGGTGGGGAGTCTCTGGGTGCTGTTTCTGTTGTTACAGAGTATTGCTTTGAGTCTCTCTCTGTGTGAATTGCTTTGAGAACAGACTCTGTCTTAGAATGTACTAACGCAATTAGCAGCTTGCAAGTTTCACACATAGAGGATGAGAAACAGTACCAAAAACCAAGAGACCTCTTAATTAGTAATATCCTGGAATTTAAACTATGGGGAATCACACTCATTTGTGATTTTAATACAGAACTTCTTTAATATGATCCAACAAGTGTACTTGGCCTTGTGCAGGTATGCAAAAAGGTAGTTGTGGAGAAGGATACAAGGAGCTTTTCCCTGCACAAAAGCTGGTCACAGTTGTAAGTCTTTGTGCATCGTAGGCAGCCGTTACATATCAAAATAGGAACATTTAAACTATCTTAGAACAAGGACTACAACACTTTAGCTCTGGCAGTAGAAACCTCTACATAGAAGAAGAAGGGTCGCCTCGTACTTAAGGTACTGAACTGGAAGGCTGGGTTCAATTCCTGGCTCTGCCACAGATTTCCTGTTTAACTTTGTGTATCATTTAATTTCTCAATGTCTCAGTTCCCTATCTGTAAAATGGGAATAATACTTTCTTTCACACTTTGTCTAGTGTGTCTGCTTAGACTGTAAACTGCAGGGCATTTGTTCATGTTTATACAGTTCTAGTACAATAGGGACCTGATCTGAACTAGGGCCTCTAGTAAAATATAATACTAACACAGTGGTTGGGGAGGAGGCAGAGCCAGGGCATTCCACCTTCCATTCAGGCTGGTAGAGCTGGTTCCACAACAGGGATGGTTCACACTGAACCTTTTCTTACTTCCCTGTGCTCCTTGAGAGGCACAATGGTGCCACTGGAAAACTGTGCTTCTGCATGTCTCCTCCATTTCGTTTCCTGAAGAGCCTCAAAGTGGCCCACTCCTTTTGGTTTCTCATCTCCATGTCACCTCTACTTGCAACTGTCCACAATCATTCTGAGTTATCCATAGTGGAGAGCAATCCAAATCAGCATGTAGCAATCCCTCCAATGGAAAATGGTCATGGAAAGTATGATTAATTAATAAGAGCTTGTTCTGTTAATTTGTGTAAATTTTGGCTGCCCTTAATAACTGGCATCTTACATTTCACACTGCAACCTCAAACTCATTTGTAAAGCATTCCCCAAATTGATTGGTTGTTAGCATTTATTTTGTCATTTTATACTGCCAATTGTAAGAATTTGGGGAACCTGTCTATATGTGACTTCTGAATTCTGACAGTTATGAAATTGTTGAATCATGGAAGGCACCAGTGTATATGGAATCCACCACCTGCTAACAAATACTGTGCCACATCGCTACCAGACCAGGGACAATGGTAAGGCCAGAAAGGACCACCAGATCGTCAATCGATAACCTCAACAACTGTGCTCTAACCAAAAAATGGCTACGCTCATGTGATGTTGCCTGAGCTGGGAAACCAGTTTGACCAAGCTTCTCTGCAGCGAGGGGGAAGTGGAGAGTGGAAAATCCCCAACAGCTGAACCAAGGATAGAGGTTTTAATGGTGGAACATACATTTGTGAGACTGAAAGAGCCACACAGGAAGCTTGATTAGGAGAGAGGGGCATGCTTTTGTATCCTGGGGTTATCCTGTTTAACTGCAGGATCATCTAAGGAAGAAGGAAGCTAACTAACCTAGTGGGAGAGACTGACTCCATGATTCTGAAGAGAAGCCATGAACTACTGAAGGATCCTGGGCACTGCAGAGGACTCTGTTCAAGCTCAAAGAACTCTCCAAAGTGATGGAAACTGAGAAAGGGAAATGCATACGGAGATGTTTATTATTTTGTCTAGAGCTGTGTCTCTGTCTTGCTAAGTAAAGAGTAATCGTGTTTAGAATCCTCTGCAAAGTCTCTGTTTGTTTGTTTTCACTATCACCTGCCCTGGAAAAGTCAAACTGTAAATCCAGAATACCTACGTGGCTGCAATTATGGGATACGATGTGCTTAAACTGTGAGCACGCTTGAGGGGTCAGCACTGGTCCCAGGGGCTAGGTAGTTGGACCACAGGGTCTCAGCTCTCAGAAGGGGGAGCTAGACAAAGGATCTGCACTTCAAGAGTGTGCTTAGAGAACCCAAGCTGGGGATCATCCCTGACTATTCAAACTTAGGATGCTTAAAGCCTCCAGTGATATGGGCCATGAGCACCAGGCCATGGGCCTGGTGAGTGATAAGCCAGAGGGAGCTCTCCAGGAATGTGTGTATGATACCAATATACCACACATGAAAGTAATGTTATCAATTTCCTAGCATACTGTATTCCACAAATGAGAAAAATTACCTTTGTGTGGAGTCAGGCTTTCCTCTGTATTTAAATATGGATATTATTTTTTAGATATGATTTAATACCGAGGCTGGTCTTGAGAGTTCCAAATTCCATTTACTTATGATCTGAGACAGATTCTAGACACATTGCCATAGGTGAAAGTGAATTATTCAGCTGTTGTACCAGCCCCCTGAATGCTGTATTTAAGAACATTAATGGCATACTACCACCATCTTTCCAGTGGTAAATACATTTATTACTTTACAGTCTAAGGTTTAGAGTCATAGCGTCTATTTTACTACAAAGACTTCAGCTTAATATCAGAAATTGATTTGTGGCATTTACAGTTGCCTACGTTCCTCATCAATTATACAACTGCACTTTAGCTATAACTCATAACAGGTATGCACAATATGTCAGATAACTAAGGGTACGTCTACACTGCAAAACAAAAAAAAACCCTGCAGCAGTGAGTCTCAGAGCCTGGGTCAACTGATGTGGGCTCATGCTATGGGGCTAAAAATAGCAATGTAGACATTTGGGCTCTGGCTGGAGCCCAGACTGTGAAACTGAGAGAGAGGGGAGGTGTCATAAATATAAAGGGAAGGGTAAACCCCTTTAAAATCCCTCCTGGCCAGAGGAAAAATCCTCTCACCTGTAAAGGGTTAAGAAGCTAAAGGTAACCTCGCTGGCACCTGACCAAAATGACCAATGAGGAGACAAGATACTTTCAAAAGCTGGGAGGAGGGAGCTGGGAGGAGGGTCTGTGTCTGTCTCTATGCTGCTTTTGCCGGGGATAGACCAGGAATGGAGTCTTAGAACTTTTAGTAAGTAATCTAGCTAGGTATGTGTTAGATTATGATTTCTTTAAATGGCTGAGAAAAGAACTGTGCTGAATAGAATGACTATTTCTGTCTGTGTGTCTTTTTTGTAACTTAAGGTTTTGCCTAGAGGGATTCTCTATGTTTTGAATCTAATTACCCTGTAAGGTATCTACCATCCTGATTTTACAGAGGTGATTCCTTTACTTCTATTTACTTCTATTTCTATTAAAAGTCTTCTTGTAAGAAAACTGAATGCTTTTTCATTGTTCTCAGATCCAAGGGTTTGGGTCTGTGGTCACCTATGCAAATTGGTGAGGATTTTTACCAAACCTTTCCCAGGAAGTGGGGTGCAAGGGTTGGGAGGATTTTGGGGGGAAAGACATGTCCAAACTACGTTTCCCAGTAAACCCAGTTAGAGTTTGGTGGTGGCAGTGAATATTCCAAGGACAAAGGATAGAATTAATTTGTACCTTGGGGAAGTTTTAACCTGAGCTGGTAAAAGTAAGCTTAGGAGGTTTTCATGCAAGTCCCCACATCTGTACCCTAGAGTTCAGAGTGGGGGAAGAACCTTGACAGGAGGGTCTTGGAGTTGGGGCTCCAGTATCAGCCTAAATGTCTACACTGCTATTTTTAACCCCATAGCGCGAGCCCATGAGCCCAAGTTGGTTGATCTGGGCTCTGAGATTTGTTGCCGTAGGGTTTTTTGTTTTTTTCTGGCAGTGTAGATATACATTTTACTTGATTGTATTAGAATGGATGTTTATCATAATTTACAGATTGAGGCTTAGGGCTTGTCTACACTGGCACTTTACAATGCTGCAACTTTCTCGCTCGGGTGTGAAAAACACCCCCGTGAGCGCTGCACGTATCAGGGCTGTAACGTGACAGTATAGACAGTGCACCAGTGCTGGTAGCTACGCCCCTCATGGAGGTGGTTTTTTTTAGAGTGCTGGGAGAGCTAGGCGCTTTAACGTTGCCAGTGAAGATGTGCCCGAAGTGAATTCTAAATCAGAACTCTTAAGTGGTACAGCACATCTAAACCATGTAACCAGGAGCACTTACAGAAACAGAACAGAGAGCCAACACCACAATCAAAAAGACTGAAAGAACCAGAACCTTTCATGTTCTTTCACAACTCAGGGCAGAATAAAGTACAGAACTTCTGAGCTAATGAAATAAAGGCTCATTACAAACTCATTCAGCTTCCCTTTGTCTGCTCTGACTTAACTGAGCAGCCCTGCAAACAGTGTATGTCTAGACCAAGAGGCGATATTAAAAACAAAAGGTTAGAGATCATCATGGGACATTAATTATGCAAAAGAAGCCAAACTGAATTTAATAAGAAGCAGTAGATTCCAAGCAGGAAATATTTTCCCTTTTTGACAGGGGTGGTTAAGAAAACATTTATGGTAATACCAGAGCATCTGCTGATTACAGTCAAAGCTGCAGGACACTGACATTAAATCACTGAACCATCTTGACAGCTACTGGGTACTCAAGTCCCATTCTAATAATAATTTGCTGTGAAATTCACCCAAATTTGAAAATTAGCCAGAAAATGTTTATGAAGAAAACAGGTAAGAATCAATAGTTATAAAAGGGATAAGTTATAAAAGGGATTTACATCTGACAAAACTTTTTAAATCTAAAATGAATGTTCAGCCATCAGACATTTTAGTGCTACATTTAAATCGACATATTTTTCAAAGAAGCTTAAGTGTCTTTTTAAAAGAGCAGAATGTAATTTTATGATCCATTTCATGTAGTTTGTGATGTGGTACTTCTTTGTTTAGAAGATTTATTTATTTATTTATTTTTTAAATACAGGTTAGCCTCTTGAAGAAGGCTTGTATCATGGTAAATGGAATTTAACTCCTGATGTCACAGAATTCTGAACAAAACACAATACTTCATTGTAATGCTTTAATTGATGCTTCTGTGTGTTGCAGAGGGTGATTACTTGAATAATAAGTATAAAAGATGTGTGAGCTGGTTGCTAAGCTAACCTGAGTAAGAGGAAAAAAAATCAAGCAAATATCCAGCCATGAATCAAGGTGATGATAGGACAATTATTCAATGAAAGGTCATGTTGAAGGACTTGCAGAGCATTGACCTGCACATTATCACACATCAGAAAATTACTTGAGGGGTAATTAAGAGAATAATACACAAGTACAATCAGTGACACAGAGAAATATACAAATTTAAGATATTTCCTTGGGGTTTGAGTGGTCAAATGCATTTCGGTTCTATATTTAAATCTTTGAACAGCCCAAGAACTCAGAGAACAAAAGATTATACCAATGCCCACTGAGATTTACCAATCACTAAAGTTATCATTTGATACTTTATCAAAATTATAAACATTTTTCTCTCCTCAATTACTTTGAGAATTTAACTAAATTTTATTTATAACAGGACACATTAAAAGTAGCAAAACTGTAAATAGTTTTTTCTGAATGTCAGGATACAAAATTTAGTTTACATGATTGTTTCCCTTTCCTTTGGTTAATGCTTTCAAAATACATTTAAGGATGTAACATAATATGTTACAAGGAATTACTGTTATCACTAATAATTCTGTACTTATTCAAGTGTCGGATATCTGCATTTTTGAGGCCTGCATTATATTTCAAATCACAGTTTTAAGACTTTTAAATAAAAGATGTGCCTAAATCTCATTTAAATGTCCCACTTTTTCCTCTAGTTATGCATTCTTAAAAATGTGACTGTGTATATAGAAAAGCTACTTTAAGAAATGTTTAGAAATGTCTTCTAAGCCCTGTGTGGTTGAATTCATAGTAAATAGGGCATCTTTCCTTACACAGCAAAGGAATTTTTTTTAAAAAGTCTCAATGAAAGTTTTGCAAACTTTCTAAATCATTGCTAAAATAGTGTTTCAGTAACATATGCAGAAAACAAAAAAAAGTAAACAATGGTGTGGAATGGCATAAAGATTTTATCACCACCTGTTTGAGGTAACCTCTAACTTACAAGTGGCTATGGTGGTTGTAAGCAATACATCCATGTGAAACTCAGGATGATGAAACCTTTCTGCCTTGCATCATACCACAGCATCACATTTTATATATATTTATTTCTCCATTTGTCCATGTCATGTAAGAATGAATCTCAGTACTGGAGAGGGGAAATGTCACACTCCACTAAACTCCAGAAGTTAAATTTGCAAAGTGTAAAAAAAAACAAAAACAGTTGGTAAACATGCTAAACATGATGTTAAATTAGAATATTCCATCAAACAAAGAGTTTAAGGAAGCATATTAATCAGGGGGGAAAAATGTTAAAAGAACCCAGAATACCATTATGGGAAAAACAGAAATCACAAATGAATGTTATTTTTGAGTAGCAGTATTTTAGATTCATAAACAATGGGAGACTTTTTTGCTGCTCTCTATGGAGGAACGTTTGCATACTTCTAAATAAACTTATCACAAAACTTGTGCATTTAAAAAAGCCCTATGCAACATTCCATCTTTCATTCAAAAGTAAATCTGAGCTGTACATCCCTCTCAGAATCTAAACAAGAAATAAAATTTCACTTGCCATATCAAATTACATATAGCTCCATCTTCTTCCAAGCATGCAGGAATAATACTGTACTACATGAAAGAGATCCTGCTGAAATGTATTTTAAATTTATGAGGCACTTTTTTATATGCAGGTACATAATCCATTCACAGATGCTTGACTGAGGATGTTCAGTTCTGTGTAAACTGTATTACTTTCATATGTAACACAAGCTGCCGGATGTAGCCCACTGATCCTATGCAAACATTGGAAAACAGTAATCTAACCCTACAAAACACTATTGTAAAACACTACAATAACAAAGTTAAAGATGAAAGGCTTTTGAACTGGGCAGACCAACATTCAGAGGTCTGTGTCTCTCCTACAGTAGGTACTTACAGCACAGGAAAGAACAAAGAGGAGGAAACGAACACTCCATTAAGGTAAAAAATCCTGGGAGCCATGGAAGGTCCCCAATAAAGAGAAACCACTTGTGCTGGGTGGTGCTGCTGATGCACAGAAGTTACACAGGAGACTCTGCAGCCCTCTTCATGGCATGAAACTCAGCTCTACTGTAGTCTATTCTGTGTGAGTTGAAGGAGGTTGAGATAGAGGAGTGGCCAGTTGGTCCACATACTGCTCAGACTCACTACCCTAGAATCTGTATCTAGGTAGTAGCTATTTGTGGCTGCTACTCTTATTCACATCCTACCTGAGTAGTCATTCAGCAGGTGCATACCAGGTACTGCAGGTTGGGGCTCAGGATTCTGTTTCTCAGCCTCACATACATATGGCTGAACACACAGTGCAGCGCAGCCAGAGGGCTATTCTAAACCTATGCTAGGCTGCAATGGCCAGTGGGGGGTAGAAAACAATGGAGGACTAATGTCATGCAGGGGAACCTACTTCTTCCTCTTGCCATGCCAATTTTCTCCGCTAAACAGAATGGGAGTGACATAAAAGCCTCTGTATCAGCTTCAAGCCATCAGAGGATCACTAGGATGATTCTCCAAGAACATGTTTATGTCACTATAGATTCAGATTTCCAGGATAGTGTGGTGCAAAGCAAACTCCTCTGGAAAATGTGGCCTGGAAAATGTGCAGAGCTGATTCTCTTATGAAAAGTCTCTCATTCATACTTAAAGCATCGTTTATAAACATGTAACCCTCTTAAAATATAGTGACAGCATTTCACAGTCCTATGAACTAGATCAAGAGGAACAATATTTCAGAGGAACCAAGGGCTGATGGCCTGTAATACTTGGCTGGCACTCCATTCTGTTTGGGGAAAAGGACTGGATTATGATTGGAGACATGTAATAAAATAACTAACCATAGAGACAGTTTTCCAGTTTAAAAAAAAAAAACTTATGCTAAACAATTACTGACTGCTCAATCCACAGGCATCAAATGGAAAGACATACTATTCGAAATAGATGTGATTCTTATAGCATATTCATTCAATTGTATAGAATTTTAGAGGTGCTTCTTCTGGCACTGTACATCTATATATTTTAAAAATTCTGACAAAACGATTGTTTATAAACTATTAAAGAGTAGTTTAAATATATCATTTGCTTGTTTTTACTTTGTATTAGATGTCACGTTATGCCCTCTGCATTTAAAAAATATTTTAAGTGGTTTTTAAGAGCAAGTTTGGCTTTTCAGCATGTTGATATATGTAAAACTGATAAACCAGATTTCTTTCAACACCAACTCTTATTCTAGATATTTTCCCCCTCTTAGGCACTAACCTTTATTTGGAATAAGAATACAGAAGTCTTTCTTTAATTTAAAAAATTTTAAATTTGTTTAAACTCCTATTTGCATTATGTTTGGTATTATGAAATAAATAAATTAAAACTTGTGTAGTATGATGTATGCTAAATATACTACAGTATGTAACATTTAAACATGGCTAGGTAGGGCCTGTTCTAACTTCCTCTGAAGTCAATGGGAGCTTTTTACTCACTTTAATCAGAGTTAGATCTGACCCTTAATGCCCTTATTTATTTATAAGTGGGTATCGCATTATTGTTTCCAGTTATGTTGTTACGGAGAAGGATGTGTGTCTTTTGGCTACAGATAGCTCTTTTTTTTTTTTTTAACTAAACTAACAAAGATATGGTATTCTCTTTATATAACTGAGAAGATTGCCAGCCCTAACAGGAGAATTTTATATATATATATATAATCATAAATGTTATAACTCAGTTGAAATGATTAGATCTAGTCCATCCCCATTAACAGTGCAGGATCATTCCCCACAATCTTCTTTTATACAGGAATCTGCTCCTGAATTACATGTTCTTCTTCTATGGACTTCATGCAAGATGGCATGCTTGATTATGGTTATCTTTTCCCCATCAGCATGAATGCAGCTTGAGAAGTTATGTAGGGGGCTTTTGGTTGCTGAAACACATACCGTATTTGCTAAGGGAATAAGGATATTCACCCAGAATGGTGTGAGACAGAGTGGGATATGCCTGTATCAAATTATGAATTTGTATTATGTATTGAACATGTGTAAACTTTCCTGAGGGCAGCCTATTGTACTGCATTCCAGACAGCTACCCTAGCCTGGAGAGGTGCTTCACACTTCACTGAAATACTAATCATTGGGGCTATCCATTTTGAATGAGTCAACTTCAACTGATGGCCCACCCCCAAGAAACTATGTTTTTTTCTACACAGGTAGGGCCAGCATGACTTCGGGAGGGAGCTGGAGCTTCCCAGTGGAGCACAGGGCAGAGACAGAAAGGCCTATTTAAGAGCAGGATTCTGTGTGCAGAGAATGATGTGCCTGAGGGACTTTGCCCAGTCTGAAATGTTGACAAACTTGGACTCCAAGAAAGGATGAGATCAGACCATGGGAGAGTGTGCCTCATGACTTTTGTTGTTTTCAAATATTTGTAACTCTAGAGTGTTCTAAGAGTAATATCACCATGGCTAAGAAATTCCTTTGCTATATCTGTATTCCTTGCTTACCTGCAACATTGTCCCGCAAAGAGGTTAAACAGGAGTAGAGTGCTCATGGCCTTGAGGGAGTATGTGTAAGAGACTGGTGGAGGGGCTCAGGAGGTCTCAGACACTGATTCTGGGGTTGAGGCTGGCATCCCACATCTCAAAGAAAGATGTTAGATAAAAGGTTTGAGCCTGGGAGTATGCCCTAAAATTCCAAAGCTAGTAACAGTGTCTAGCTCTATCCAGACCCAGTTGACTTGGAAACAATGAAACCCAGTGACTGGGTCCACTCACAACAGTCGGGTGACAGTACAGTGGATCCTGGGTCAAATACTCCCAAATTACATTTGACTGATCACCTGTAATTTCAAAAAGAAAAGGAGTACTAGTGGCACCTTAGAGACTAACCAATTTATTTGAGCATAAGCTTTCATGAGCTACAGCTCACTTCATCGGATGACACCTGTAATTTGTACATATAAAAATATATATTAGAAAAATAGTTTTAAAACATGCTAAAAATTAAGAAATGTAGTGCAAACGCAGGACACGTTATATTTAAAATTTCTTCAGATATACCCCAATTCCTGAAGAAACAGTTTGGGCTTGATACTTCACACAACCTCTCTCGAGCAGGTGACATAGCAACAGAATTACAACAGCAAATGTTGCTGTTGTGACACTTTAGCTGCTTATAAATGTCCTTTATTATTATTTATATCGTGCCAATGGTTTGTGATATGCTTTATACTTGTATTGGCTTAAAGTAGTTTAAACCTAGATGTAGAATCACTACAATATTTTCTCTAATTATAAAAAATGCATTGATCTAATCAATTATTTTTCTTCCTACTATAGCTGTTACACTATATATGGGAGAACAAAATGAAAAAGGTTATTGCTGGAGGGTAAAACAAAGATGTTCACTAATTTGAAAAGTCTGTTATTGGAACTTGAATTTATACTGCCTAACCTGCAAAATATGAAATGTAAATATTTGCAGGTTAGGAAGTATGATTCCAAATAAGCTATCAAACCAAAAATATACAAACTCCTGGAGAACAATATTCATCTGTCTGAATGAATTTAGGAGCAATTTTTTAGCTGTGTTAGTAAAACCTTCATGCAAAATGTATTCAATGTGAATAATTTACTCAGTGCATGTCCATAGGCATCATAAAATGCAAGCGCTGATAAAAGGTGAATATTCAATCTTCAGCAAATCCTCTCAATCTTCAGCAAATCACAGCCATGGATTTCTAATTATTAAAATTATTACATTTAGGAGAGTTTATGATCACAAACATGAAATATTAACTTTTGCCTCATATGAAAATTAAGTTTTATAGAACATCTCACAACTCTGTTCTAAGATCAGAGAGAAGATACAATCAAGTACAAACAGCATGCTATTTAACTCAATACTGAAATCTACAGTACTGTACTCTTCTCTAATGAGAAACACCAATCTATGGTTTTACACACTGTTGCAAGTAAGACAATGCTTGCTATGTAAAAACTTTATTAAAAGTCATGCTTTTCTAACAAAAGAGAAATTAAGCCGCAGAATAGAAAATGCCCTTATCTCAGAGAAAATGAATACGCTAACAGAGCCAAGCAATTAAAAAGATATGCACTAGTACCCTGTTTAGTAATCTAATATGTATTGGAAAATGTCTGCTACTCCAAACTCTGCCATAGTGTAGTAAGAGAAATCAAAAACATTTTTTCTTTTGGAAAAAAACAAATGTTACTCTAAATTACGTTTTATATGGAGGACCTTCAACTCTGTAAAGATGAATTTCCATCTATGATTAAAAATCAATTCCATTTTAATTGCTTCCAGGCTAATTGACTGCTTTCTATTTAGATAAAGTATCCCTTTTACTCTTACTGATCTAATGCTTTTAAGCATAGATCAGAAAAATAACCTGCCAAAAATTAAAAAAAAAGAAAAAAAAGAAGGATATTTTATTTAAATGAGATCATTTAAAAATATTTGATTATTGTTATGTAACTTTTGGTTGGTTTCAGCTAAAAGAAATACCAGACAGGTATTAATAGCACACTATTAGAATATAAAACTAAGGGGAGTTTAAAAACCTATTTCTTGATACAATTACTGCTTCACAACATGAGGAATTATTTCTCATAGAGGGTGACATGTTCCCTTATGTCACAGTTATTCTTCCTTTACAGAAGCTGTTACAATGATAGGGAGGACAAACGCCTGCCATATATTACTATGCATTCCATTACAATGGGTTCATTCATATTTATAATACAACCTGTGATGTTGATGAAATCGCTTTAGACCGCACTGTTGTTTCAAACAAATCCATAACTGAGAAAAAGGCAGGCTGTTGACAGGAGTTAATGTGAGTTTCACTCTGTTTACAATTGCTTTCTAATCTACTAAATGGCTGTGAAAATTGATGCACTGTTAGGAGTGCTTTTATACACTACTACAGATAAAGGGCTGTTGTGCTGCAATAATCTCTGTAATGCTAAATTGAATTTTCGACAGTCTTTTTTCGTTTTCACAATTTGAATGTGACAAGGTATGCTAGTGAATTTATGGTCAATTTATTTCCATAAATTGAAAGCATTTTCCATTTTTATTAATTGAGATGTCTATTGCTGTTGTTGGGGAAAAATTAAAGATAATTTTATTAATATCACAGGGTTTTGTTTTTTTTAAAGGAAAAGTCACCAGGGCCCAACCCACCAGGGCTCTGCTGCTGTGTAGGCATAACTGAATCGAGCAGAGCAGGCGAGCAGATCGAGGGACGTGATCATTCCCCTCTATTCGACACTGGTGAGGCCTCATCTGGAGTACTGTGTCCAGTTTTGGGCCCCACACTACAAGAAGGATGTGGATAAATTGGAGAGAGTCCAGCGAAGGGCAACAAAAATGATTAGGGGTCTAGAGCACATGACTTATGAGGAGAGGCTGAGGGAGCTGGGATTGTTTAGTCTGCAGAAGAGAAGAATGAGGGGGGATTTGATAGCTGCTTTCAACTACCTGAAAGGGGGTTCCAAAGAGGATGGCTCTAGACTGTTCTCAATGGTAGCAGATGACAGAACGAGGAGTAATGGTCTCAAGTTGCAATGGGGGAGGTTTAGATTGGATATTAGGAAAAACTTTTTCACTAAGAGGGTGGTGAAACACTGGAATGCGTTACCTAGGGAGGTGGTAGAATCTCCTTCCTTAGAGGTTTTTAAGGTCAGGCTTGACAAAGCCCTGGCTGGGATGATTTAACTGGGAATTGGTCCTGCTTCGAGCAGGGGGTTGGACTAGATGACCTTCTGGGGTCCCTTCCAACCCTGATATTCTATGATTCTATGATTCTATGAATCCTGAGGGCAGAAGACATGGCAGGGTATAGTTTGCACAGTTGCCCAGCTTCTCACTAGGATGGAGACAGACATTGCCTAGACTAAATGTTATGTAATGGAATTGGATGCTGGTGAGATGACGTGCTTATGAAGTGCTTCCCTGACATCCTAGCAGAGGGGAGAAGGTTCTGCTCCAGAAGACTAAAAACCAGCGAGTTCACAGTAATCAGCCTACATGACCGAAGAGTGTATGCTTTGGCTGACTGCTCTGAACAGCAGCAGTCAAGAAGAAAGGACGCAGTCTTCTGAGCTACAGACTCCCTCCCAATGAAGAGGCAAGGCAATACCTATGTAAAAGTGCACAAAGTTTGGGGGCAGTCTCTGGAAGATAGCTGTACTACAGAAATTCCTTTCCACTAAGTAAAAAGGAGAAAATAAAAGAACCTTATCTCTAAAAAGCCTGGTCCCTCATTATGTCCTTAGAAGGAAGGGTAGAAGATGGAAAACACTTAATTTCAGATTATTTATGTTAATATAGAATAAATTTAGCTCTTTCACATTATTTAGATTGAAAACTAACATATGAACAGTCTGATATGCTGAATTAAGCAAGTAGATTTTTGTATGGTAGTTTTATGACTCAGGGAAGGCTCTTGACAAGATTTGGAAACCATACTATTTGGCCTAATACACAGAGAACAGGTATTACAGTAAAATGCAGCCTTCCCAATATACCTCAGCTCTGACCTGGAGATACCAGTTAGGCCCAAGAGTAGGTCCTTTCTAAATTTATTGGAGTTTTGGTATTTAATTTAATAGGGCCAGGATTTGATCCTTCCAGGAAAAAGTTTAGTTTCAATGTCCATTCAATCTTTGGGGCCCAACACTGAACAGGGTTACTCCTGTAGAACTTTGGAGTGCTGTGTGGAAATACTACACGTATGTGGTAACTACGGTGAGAATTTGTCTTCTACTGAGACTGCCACTGTTGATGTAAATTAGCACCCATATTCCAGGTTACTCCTCTTGTGAATTAAACTTCTGTCCTCTTGGAACTGGACTGAGAGCACTTACTTATTCCAGACCACTGAATAGTCTTCAGATGGCAATGACTTTCTGTTGCCACTGAACTGGGCTGGTTTCTAATTTCTAACAGGTCACCTGGAGATGTAAGGCTCCATATCCTCTCACTTAGGATCCGTCAAAAAACTATGTTAATATAGCATAGGCTTTCCCATCCTGTGAAAAGTTTCAAGATTTCAAAAAATTTCAGGATAAAACTGAGACCTCCTTTTTGTGAAAAATGAGAGCCCCAACCAGTGGTTAGGGCACTCACCGGGGATGTGGGAGATGCAGGGACTGAACTGGGTTTCCCACATCCCCCGTGAGTGTCCTGAGTACCAGGCTTTAGAGCCAGTTTCTATTGCTTGCTCTCTGGCCCAATGAATATTAAATTATTTATGCAAACTGGAATGGTTCCAACAAGAGTACTTGGAAGAAGCTTACTTTGTAGCCCAGTGTTTAGGGCACTCATCTTTGATGTGGGAGACCAGATTCAACTCCCTATTTTGCTGTCTCTTGTATCATCCTGGTCTGAAGGAACCTTTCTGACAAAAAGTTTTGAGGAAAGTTAGTTTTATGGATTTTGATGAATCCGCATTTTCTGACAAAAATGTTTTGTTACATAATTCCCGACCAGCTCTAAACATAGGTTGAGATTCTATGCCCACAAAAGCAAGAATTTTCAGTGTTAAGATTGCCACGTGATCTGTCCCCTTGTGTCTGTAATGAAACAGGGTCTCATTGCACTATCATATAGCACTTGGCAATGTGACATACTGTACTATTACTACATCTGAACCAAGCCGAGTTGGAGAAGATTCATATCTTATGTGATACTAAGAAATGTAATTTCTTAGGATCAGAAGTGTTAAATAAGCATTACATTTTCTTACAAAAAAACCCCAAAACCCACCTATAAGTGAACTTATTAAATATAAACTGCTTTGCTAATACATACGTGACAATGTTTACTAGTGCTCCTTCTTCATTGTATTGTTAGATAGTATAAGTTATAACAGCGTAGATTTCCTCTTAATAATAAACAAGATGAAAACTGATTAAGATTAATACATTAGAATATTTTAGAAGAGATTGGGAGCTTCCTGCACAAACTGTGTGTGTTATAAATATATAAAATGTGTTAAATAAAAATGAAATTTAGTCTATGAAGTAATTTTAAATATTTAATGACAATCAAGTTATGCTCGTATGTTTTTCTGATTAAAAATAGATAAGATTCTCAACCTTTCATCTTTAGACAATGTGTTTCCTAATTGTTTCCATGTACATTTGAATATTAAAAATATTGACATTAAAATTTCCCCCATCTATCCAAAAGACATCTTAAAATAGGTTTTCGTCATTGGATGTGCTTTAGAATCTCTTCCCCTAATATTGGCCTTATTACTAAATGCTCTAATTTAATTACTGTACAATGGCTTTATGCTAGTTGTCTGTTCTTTTTATTATGTTACAAACAAAATAAACCCTAAGTTAAAATAACATTTTTATGGTTACCAAATCAAGCACTCAAAATTTAGGAAATTCCAGAATTAAGATTGCCTATGTAACCTTAATCAGGCCCTTTGTGAGAATGCATTATGATACAGTCTTCAATTACATGATCACATACTATTTTTCTAGACTCCTACCTCATTCACTTAATAAGCACTTACTCAGTATTTTGTTTTATCCTCATTGTTCAGTATATGGCTCCCATGCCTTTTTTACTGCTCACTATTAAACCCTGCTCTGAATTCAGAATTATTTACTTACTCCTGGGGCTTTTCAGTAGCACTCACCACTAGTATGAGTACTTCACAAACAATAATTAATATATTTTCACAACTCCCCTGTGAAGGGGATGGTATTATCTCCATTTTACAGATGGGTAACTGAGACATAGGGGGTCAAGATTAAAAGTTTCCAGTAATATTTGGGGCCCAATTTGAGGCACCTAGGACCTGAATTTTCAGAATGCTTGGCATTACATAGCCCTTTGTATGTTCAAAGCACAGCTTTAGTGACTTCAAGTGCAATTTTAAGTGTTCAGCACTTCTGCAAATCAGACCTCAGGGTATCAAACTGGGGATTCAGAAAATGAGAAATACATAATTAGTGATAACAAGTGGAAAGTTTGGTTCAAGTCACTTGCCCAGAATCACATATGAATTCTGTGACAGAGGCAGAGATAGAATCCAATTCTTCAGGACAGCACTCAACTAACTGCATTAACCACAAGACCTTCCTTTCTATTCCTGCAGTCTCCTGCACGATTCACTACACACCTCCCAACTTCTGCAACAAATGAAGCAGGGGTCCTAAAGTCAACAGCCTCCTTCATTACACAACCCTGACTCATTACAGTTCTCCCTCCTCCCACCAACCCCCAGCACCTTGTCGTAAGGGCCTGTCTCCTAAGCGCACTCATGCCTGGAGAATCCCAGTCTCCTTACCTAGCTAGTCCTAGTCTCCCCTCTGGGCTTGCTGACTAAGTCCCAATCTCCCGCGTGTCCACACCCAGTCCCAATTTACTTGCCAACCAATCCTAGTTCCCCCCCTCAACACCTTGTTCTCAGTCTCTTTGTCCAGCCAATCCCAGTTCCCCCCTTGTTCTCATCTCCTCTTCCATTCTGTCTCACCCCCTAACTCCCCGCTAGCTTCCAGTCCTAGTCTCCCTCTCCAGGTTCCTCATCCAATCTCAGTCTCTCCCCTGAGTCCCTCCCTCAGCTCCTTGTCCCAGTCTCTCCCCTCACACTCTTGCTCCTTCTCATTATGTCTTCCCTCCCACCCAGCTTTAGGTGGGAAATGGTTATATGTGAAAAATTCTGAGATTTCAAAAATTCCCTGTTCTGCATGACGGTGAGACTTTGTTTTTTTGTTAAAAAAAAAAAAATTAAAAAACCAGACACCTTACTCCCCAGAATAGCCATTAGCATGGTGATTAAGGCATTGACTGCTGAGATGTGGGAGATCCAGGTTCAAGCCCCTGCTTTGCCTGATTTAGATCAGGGACTTGAACCCCGCTCTCTCTTATCTCAGGTGAGTATCCTAAATACCTGGCTATTCTGAGGTGGGGCTCTCTCTTTCTCTCCTACACAACAGAAATTCCAACGTGGCCTGAAAGTTTCATGGAAACTATATGCTCTGGCAAAGGGTTTCCAAGAATTGGACTTCTCCCTAAAAAAAACTGTTTTGTTGAAACTACAGTGATCAGCTCTGCTCTAGTCTCTGTTCCTGCCCCACTGGTTCTGAGTCTCAGTCTCCTTGTCCAGCCAGTCCCAGTTTCCCCGTACCCAGCTCATCTGATCTCAGTGTTTCCCTACATCTTGCTAGCTAACTGGCTCCCAGCACCTTCATTTCCTTCACCAGCTCCCAGTCTTTCTCCACAAATTCCCAGGCCCAGTTTCCCTCTTCCTCCACCAGCCTCCTTGTCCGACTACTTCCCCACCCTCAGTTTTTGACCCCCCTCAAATCAGGCAGCTCCCTTCTCCACACAGCCTGAGCCTAGCAGGAAATTGAGAGCACAAGACAGTTTAGGCACCTGGACCTGGACCCTGCATGGCCCCCAGCCACACAAAGCTGCAGTTACAGGGAAAGTCCTGTTTAGTCCCAGGCTGCAGCATGCTCAGTGCAGATGGAATCTTCTGAGATTTTAAATCTAAAAGCTAATTTAAATTTTAAAGCTAAAATCTAAGGAGTCTAAGGCATCTACTGAGCAAGTGAGAACTGTGATCTTTCAAAGGCTTATAACTTAGCCCAATTAGATTTGCTCAGAGATGACAAAAGGCTCATCCCTGACACAAAGGCCACCCTCCTGCCAAATGTCAAGTCCCTGCTCCAAAGAACGGTGACACTAGAGCTTTTCAAGGACCAAGTTACCAGAATGTTTTAACATGGGCAAAATAATGTAATTTCCCAAAGCCTTGTTCTCTTTAACAGCTGAACTCTTTTAGCTGGCTTTTTTTTTTTAAAGTGTCAGCCTGAGATAGATATCCAGCATGTAAAATTTCAGCCTGAACGATCAAAGTTTGTCAGAGTTATAGACAACTGAAAACAGCATCTTATAATGAGAAATATTGGGCAACCTTAAAAATAAGCAGTGCTTCCAGCCCTGCCTATAGTATTGATCTTCTCCTCTGCTTATGTTTAGATTTCTCTGCCGTGTAGGTGGCCATGAATCTAGGAATGAAGGGGACAGCTGGGAGCCTAGAACCATGTAAAAATAAGAGCTATAGGTATAAAAAACACCTTGTCCTGACTACTGTCTGGCATTAATTAATTATGGAAAATGTGGGGCACAGTTTATGGCTAGACAAAATAAGGGATGAATTTTGCAAATGTTCATACAAAGGGAATTATTGTGAATGTAAAGAATGAAGAATCAGGCCCTGATGTTGTATTGTGTAATAATGATTATGTTGCATAGGATGATTCATGTTATTCAAAATGTTTTTGCATGTATACAGTACATCAATTTCTGTGTACTATATCTAAAAATGTACTCTTTTTTTGTCAACTTAAAAACATTTCTTAGGTAGTATGCTGCATTTACTGCCTTGTATTTGGGAACCTCATATTACTGTACCTAAAAAATCAGACAGCTTTAGTGAACTACATTTCTTTGCTATAGGTGCTGTTTGTTGACCAAAATCAACCCCCAGATTGCATACCATACCCAAACAATGGCAGACAAAACTCCTCTATTTAAGAGGCGGTGTGTAAGTCTTACTATATTTTATGCATGGTTGGATCGGAGGTTTTTGTTCATGCCACCTCTACTTTTTCCCTAATTTTTTAGAATGGTAACAAGCATCTAAATTGTCTGAAACTGAACTAACTTCAGTTTCAAACCATTTGAGTCTTCTGATAGCTAAGACCAGCTGACCATCTTGTGGCTAGGTAATAGTATTGCTACATGTGAAGCATGTTTGATTTTCAGCAATAGATCTCAGGCCTGTTCTAAGTACGAGGAATAATTTTTAGTTTCTCAATATATTTTTTTAAAATTAAGGAAACTAAAGAGAAAAGTAATATATTGTTATGCTTTATATTTTAAACCCACAAAACACAAGAAATTCAGAATTAAAGCTCCAGTGGCCATGTTAACTTTCCTCCAAGCAGATATGGACTCTGAAACTCAGTCCTTCATTACATCATTAAACAATACAAGGAAAGAGAACATACTACTGGCAAATAATTAAGTGACAATTATCATCTTAAGTACCCTTGTGTAAATGCAAAATAAGGCACATGTATTTTCCTCTTTTAATATATTTGCTAGAGTTACAGAAATTGCTTGGTTTTAATTTTTGCTTAATGAGGAAGTTGCTATCTGCTCTCTTCAACACAGTTATCCAGGCCTTTGTCACCTCCAGCTTTCTTTATTGCAATGTGCTTTATAAGGGGCTATGTAACTTGGAAACTTATACATAGCTGTCTATTTACTTAACAGTGTCTAATGCTAGTGTTTCATGTGTAATTCATATAACAACACTACTTTTCAGTTTGTACTCACTTCAGATTCATTTCTGGGCCCAGCTTATGCTGATGATGGAACTCGTCTCTATGGCTCCACCACAGCTGACCCAACCAGAGTAGTGAAATAAACAATCCAGTGAAAATATGATTTTGGCCTTGGATGAGTGCTAGCTGATTATAATTCAATCCATATTAGATTATGAAACTTCCCCAAGATTAGTGGCTAAGGCTCTCTATAATTTATTTGAATGTTTAAAGGTACAAATTACAGTTGCTGTAGGAATCATAACTTTGAATTGCTACGTTTTGCATATTTAAACATACCATTTTGGAGACAATATTGTTAGTACTACATTGTAATAACAAATACAATTTGAGTAAGATACCAATAATGTGTATGTAGCTCTAAAACTAGGTGACTATGGTATGGGATGCAGGAAAACGCTTAAAACAAAAATGGTAAAGCAAACCACTTTAGAGACAGAAATCTAAAAGAAGACATGGCTAGAGCTGTATCAATTGTTAGGGGGTCGCTGAACTGAGTGAACTAAAACGAAGATTGGGGCTGAGTTGTAATATATTTTCACTTTCATTTACGAAAAAACTTCATTCTATCCTCACTAGGTGATGAACAAGCAAACACAAACCAAAACAAATCTAAGGTTGAGCTCTACATTCTTCCCCTCGATTTTAAAAACTACAGTGTATTTGGGGAGTAAATGACATATGGCAAAGCTACATATAAGAAAAATGTTGCAAATTCACTTTGGGCTGTCAACAGGAGTTCAAAATGTATCAGTGAAGGAATACAAAACAATCCCTTTGAGAGGTATGGCTTTAGCTTACAGTTTAAAGCACATAAAACTATTTGAGCCTCTTACTTTATGGAATTTCCACTCCAGATAAAATACCCTTTCTACTTGAGTATGCAGGATAAAGCTGTAGAATTAGTTGTAGTTATTCATTAGGTTTAAATCAGGTTGGTTTTTGTTTGAGTTACAGAGCTGGTGTTGCACAGAGATTTTATCCTTAAAATATAACTCTCAGACCAAGCTGAGGTAGCAATCATAATGATCTTAGTCATCTGTGGAAACAGAGAATATTAAAAGATTAATTTAATTAAAATTAAAGTTTTTGGCCCTATGGTATTTAATATTTTTTATCAATGACCTGGAAGAAAACATAAAATCCTCACCACCAAAGTCTGAAGATGGCACAAAGATTGGAGGAGTGGTAAATAATGAGGAGGACAGGTCACTGGTACGTTACAATCTGGATCGCTTGGTAAAATGGGAGCAAGAAAACAACATGCATTTTAGTACGACCAAATGTAAACATATACATCTAGGCCATTCTTACAGGATGAGGTATTCTGTCCAGGGTAACAGTGACTCTGAAAAAGATATGGGGGGCCATATTGGATAATCAACTGAACATGAGCTTCCAGTGCAAAAAGACCAAAAAGGTTAATGTGAGCTTTGAATGTATAAACAAGGGAATATTGAATAGGAGTATTGAGGTAAAATTACCTCTGTATTTAGCACTATGTAACCTCTGATTTGTGTTCGCAATTAGTAGTTTAAATATAAAGAATAAAATCTGAATGTTTAAATGTGGCAAGCAAGTGCAACTCAAATTGAGGGAGTAAAAATGGAAACTTATCTGCACTTACTGCAGGGCCATCTACATAGAGTCATGGAAGATTAGGGTTGGAAGAGACTGTGTGACGGCCGAGACTATAACAGGGTTCAAAAAAGAACTAGATAAATTCATGGAGCATAGGTCCATCAATGGGTATTAGACTGGATGGGAAGGGATGGTGTTCCTAGCCTCTGTTTGCCAGAAGCTGGGAATGGGCGACAAGGAATGGATCACTTGATTACCTGTTTTGTTCATTCCCTCTGGGGCACTTGGCATTGGTCACTGTCGGAAGACAGGATGCTGGGCTAGATGGACCTTTGGTCTGACCCAGTATGGCTGTTCTTATGTTCTTAGACCTCAGGAAGTCATCCAGTCCAGCCCCCTGCTCAAAGCAGAACCAACCCCAACTAAATCATCCCAGCCAGGGCTTTGTCAGGCTGGGCCTTAAAAACCTTTAAGGATGGAGATTCCACCACCTCCCTAGGTAACCCATTCCAATGCTTCACCACCCTCCTACTGAAAGAGTTTTTCCTAATCTCCAACCTAATCTCCCCCACTGCAACTTGAGACCATTGCTCGAAAAGCCAAGCTCCATCCTCTTTGGAACCCCCCTCCATCAGGTGCATTTTCAAAATTAGGGAAAAACAGGTGTGATAGAAAGGCCGATGTGTTCACTAGTTTGCGACAGCAACTCTTGTCAGATCTGACATACTCACCACACCTAATACACAGTTGTCATGGTATATGCTCAAAAGTGGTATGTACTATATCACTGGAAAACTAATGATCAGTGACTTATTAGTATTCTTTTGAGATGCACGTATGGGATGTGTAAAAAGAGATATGGATATGTGCTAGAATTATGTTCTTAAAATTTGTTTGGCAAACAATGAATAAGTACAGTCTGCCTTAGACAAAGGAATATATATTTGTTTGTCTGACCAACCTGGTAGTCAGGCAGAGACAATGAAAAGTACATAAAAAGTAAACAAAGCCATCACCCAAGCGAGTGGGAGATATAGCCTCAACTATAAAAACAGGGGGCCTGAACCTCAAATGCTAAGTAATTGAATCACCTGACTGTATACAACAGGGGTTCTCAAATTTGGGGGTCGTGACCCCTCAGGGAGTCGAGAGGATATTACATGGGGGAGTCACAAGCTGTTAGCATCCAACCCAATCCCCGCTTCACCTCCAGCATTTACAATAGTGTTAAATATAAAAAAAAAGTGTTTTTAATTTATAACGGGGATTGCATTCAGAGGCTTACTGCGTGAAAGGGGTCACCAATAGAAAAGTTTGAGAACCACTGGTATACAATATTGCTGTACTATAAATGTGTATCAAATAAGGTCTTTTATGAAAGCTAATGATATACTGGTGATTAATATAATTGTAAAATGTATGTTTTAACACTGAGGAATTATGAATACTCACTGATATTATGCTTTAAAGTCTGTAACCAAATAAAAGGAGAAACAGGTTATCTCTGAGATAGGAGGGAAGGCAGATTAGTTGTCATCACTGGACAGACACAAGGGGCCAGAGATTTAGCAAACTGAGAAAGGGAGGTCCTTCAACCAGGGGATCAAAGTGTCTGGGAACGGAATATAGGTGAGAAACCTGCTTCGGCAAAGATCTTTCACCTAGGAAATCGAGGGAAACTAGCACCTTGTACTTCTGTGAAAGGTGCTGACTGAAAGAAAGCCAGCCATAGCTGGAAAGAAAAAAAGATGGATAAGAAATCTACTTTGAATCTAGGCTGTAGCTTGTAAAGTCTTTGCCGCTAGAAAGCGTATTTCACTTTTATTTGCTTGTCACCATTTTGTCTTTATCCCTTGTAATTGAACTCACTTAAAACCTCTCTCTTTTTGTTAATAAACTTATTTTACTTTTCATCTAAATCAGTCCAGTGCTGTGTCAGACTTGAAGTGATTATTAACTCCAGTTAAAGCTACAAGCTACTGTACTTGTGTCTCTTTAAAGGAGCAACAAACCTTATTTTTCCTCTGAATATTTCAGGAGAGGCTGGCCATTTCAAGGCAGATGGTTTTGGGGAACTCTGGGACTGGGGTGGGTGTTGGGGTTACCTTTAGTAGTAACCAACACTGGTGAAGACCAGAGAGGGGCCGTTGTTTTGTAGGCAGGCTGCTGGGGTCAGAGCACTGAACCAGGGCTGCACAGCACACAGAAACTCAGGGAACTGCTTGCTTGTCTGCTGGCTGTTGGTGTCTGGTCTGTGAGCACAGTAGCAGAGCATTTAAAGTACCAGGTTACAGGGAAGGTGATGACAAAGCCTCTCACTAGTCTGGGCTGCGCCCCAATATGTGACCAAGGCCTGTTTGATAAGAGGAAGAACACATGAGAAGCTGGTGACCAGATTATACTATTGGCATATGCTAAACCACCACATAACCTATGTCACAAATAGACTGGTTCTTACTATATTATTGATAAATTGAGTTCTTTCGTATATAAGATACAAATTTGTTAAAAAGAAAATAGATGGACAAGGTGTATCATGCAAATTAACTGAAATTGTACCAGAAGAAGATAGAAAGAATGAGTATAATCTTTTCTCTAATGGTATATTGATGGTGGGTGGGTGTGCCTATTCAAAATCAGTGTACTACCCTTTTTATAACCAGCTACAATAATGCTCCTTAATTAATTAACATTAAATTCACCTTTTTTACCATAACTAAATATTTTCTACTTTATCATTGGCTATTTAAGATTAAGCATCATCTTAATTAACACCTGCATAAAGGCCATACCAATAACTATCAATATAGATAGCATTTTCCAAAACATTTTCCTTCCTTTGAGGTTTTTAAGGTCACACTTGACAAAGCCCTGGCTGGGATGATTTAGTTGGGGATTGGTCCTGCTTTGAGCAGGGGGTTGGACTAGATGACCTCCTGAGGTCCCTTCCAACCCTGATATTCTATGATTAATATTTTCTATAAAACACTTGTAAAAACCATTTAGGACCAGAACATGTTTACAGCATGACCTGGGATTATGCCCTCAGTTATCTCCAAACTCGCCTCTGAATTGCCTCACTTGACTTTACTCATATTTGTGACCGTAGGCATCCCTGGTTTTCACACCCTACATATTATTGCAATAATATTTGTACAAAATGTATCTTCAATGGTATCATATGTATAATTGTAAAATGTATGGTAGTTATATATTACTAGAACATGTGTAAGACCAGACAGCCTAGCTTAGGTAAGGGTAAAAAACAGGTCTGTCCTTGACAAAGGATTGTGGGTTCACCTCAGTTCATAGGCGGCGAGTTATATGGGCCCATGGTGCCCGTGCTCCACCAATATTCAGGAACGTAGGCCTCCTGCACCAATGTTTGGGGCTCCGCTGCCGGCTCTGTGCCCTGGGTCCTGGGTGTAGCCCGGGGCTCCACTGCTGGCCCCGCACCTAGGGTCCCAGCTGCCACTCAGGGCTCCGCTACAAGCCTTGGGCCTGCCCCAAGCTGTGGCCCCAGCCTCAGCCCCTTTACCCCTGTCCGGATCCCCCCTCCCGGAGACATGGCCCTGCTCCCAGCCCCAGCTGGAGGGTGCACAGTGGATAGGGGTAAGGATATATATCAGTTTATAAGGCAGGTATGGGGGGACTGGGGGTGGGACTTGGACCCGTTCTGGGCACCAACAAAAATTATACAAACCTGGCATCCATGCCTCAGTTTGCATATTAGCAGTAAATAAAACCATTGAGCTAACTTGGGGTTATCCTGATCCTGAACTTGAGAGACAGAGAATTAACATGTCTCCTCGACCCCAGAGACACAAAGGAGGCCTTCCTGACTTGTAAGATAAAGACATTCCTTTGGGGATATAAAGAAGAGAGAGAGACTCCATCTTTATCCTTCATCTCAGGAGACAAAGGAACCAAGCAATCTGATCTCCATCATGCTCCTGGCCAGTAAAAGCTGGAAAAGAGACTGTGGGTGAGAAACTATTTTGAACAAAGGATGTATCACACTAGATTAAATTTTAGTCTTTTAGATGTGTGTTTTCACTTTTATTTGCTTCTAACCATTTCTACATCTAACCCTTTGACTTGGTATCACTTAATCCATGTTCATTTGTTAATAAACTTGTTTCCTTTCATTATAAATCATGAGTGCTGTGTAAGTTCAGCCAAGTGTGTGCTTCTAGAAAGTTTACAGGTTGGAGTGTTTTATTGTCTCTGTAAAGGCAGTGAACCTAACACTTTCACTGTGAGGGTCCAGTGAGAGGGACCAGTCCCTGCAGTAAGGTGATTTTGGGAGAAATTCAGGGCTAGAAACATACTAAGGTCAGCCTGCAAGGAATAACTAGGTTGGGCAAAACCAGGGTGAAGCTTGTGGGCTGCTGGCAGGCTGTTGGGGTCAGAGCTCTGAACCAAAACTACACAACCATAAATCACCTAAGATTACAAGCTAGAGGGTGATCAAACCCTTTACTGGCCTGGGTGAGCCCTAAAACATAACATTTTACCAAGCCTCATTTGACTATTGTCAAACCTATTTTTAGGAAATAGATTTTTGGGCATATTTACATTTCAACACATTTCTATAAAACATGAGCAAGCATCATCTCTCTAGGCTACACACACTATTAGAATACTGTGTGCCGCTCTCGTGTTTGCAGTTCAAGAAGGAGGTCAATAAATTCCAGAGGTTCAGAGAAGAGCCACAAAAAATATTAAAGGATTGGGCAAAAGTGCCTTACAGTGATAGACTGAGGGAGCTCAATCTCTTGAGATTTACAAAGAGCAGGGAAGGGGTGACTTGATCACAGTCTGTAAGTACCAACATGGGGAACAAAATGTGAATAAAGGGTCTAGAACAGTGGTTCTTAACCGGGGGTGCACGCACCGCTTCGGGGTGTGAGATGCCCTTTATGGGGGTGTGATACATGCCAGATTTTTTTAGATGGTAAATCATCGAAAACACAAATTAAGCACAGGCACATAAGCACAACTACTTTGTTTCATCAAACCTATGTATTTACTAACATTATACATTTTTTTAATGATTACTGTAATATACAAACAAAAAATATATCTAGGTTTAAAGAACTGACCCATTTCAATGATTTTTCATAAGGGGTGCGAGAACATATTTTGAGAACTAAAGGGGTGCAGGTTGCAGTAAAGGTTAAGAACCACTGGTCGAGAAGATAAAGATGTAACAAGATCCAAAGGCTGCAAGTTGAAGCTACACAAATTCAGACTGGAAATAAGGTACACATTTTTAACAGAGAGAGCAATTAACCATTAGAGCAAGTTGAGTCTCCATCACTGGCAATTTTAAAATAAAGATTGGATTTTTTGCTAAAAGATATGCACTAATTCAGACTGGAAGTATTTCAAGGAAAATGTCTGGGCTAAATTATGCAGGAGGTTAGCCTAGATGATTGGAGTGGTCCCTTCTGGCTTTCTAATCCTTGAATATATTAAATACTTTGTTAAACTAGAACTTGTTTTACTACCACATAATTAATTGTGCTGTTGAGTGCATGAGAGATTATGGAATGTTTACATATTCCATTTTATTGTACTTAAAATATGGTTGCTTACCCTACATGATCCCACATGAGTTGCAAGCTCAGAGTCTTCTGAATTGAACTGTCATGGCTTGCAGTGTGCCCTGTGCCTCCTCATGTTCTTGCACAAGGTCATAAAGGACAGAATACTTGCGCCCTTCCCTCAGTTCCTTTCCCATTTGAAACTCACGGTAGCAGAGGACTCGGAAGAGTGGGGAGGGAGGGCAGGTAATGGGATCCACATTGACAACATCTTTACAGTTACTGTAAGTTAAGTAACCACTTTTTTTTTCTTCAGAAGATCCAGCCTCTAGAATCTTTGAACGTGCCTGCATGAGACAACTGTACCACTAATTGACCACTAATGCAAGATTCAACAGTGTACAGTATAGATATTAGGCATGTTATTAAAGGAGTGTCTAGTGCACCACCTCTAACACAGCACTCCCTGAACATACTGAAGGGCCTGTTTATTGTTAGATCTATTGCAATGCCTGGCACAGCTCCCGGGGGTACATGCACACTGTCTATGATGTATGATGTCTATTTGAACCTGTGCACTATTTTTGGTTTGTTCCACCACTTCTTTCAAATGGCTTTGTCCCACCTGAGGAGCTGAGCATGAGCTGAGTAGACCGGAGTCACATCCTCAACCCCTGCAGATGTTGTAGAAGCGGGTCATCAGTCTTTTAGCGTGCTGCTGCTTGCTTGACTCTGGGCACAGTAGCCCAAATATCATCTTTACATCTTAGTACTGGATGAGGTAAGGAGCATGATTTATTGTTTTCATTCCTTTATTCTGTAAATTATTACTTCTATTTTTTTGCAGAATTGCTTTTTCATTTCTTATTTTGGGCTGTTTTGTAGCTGATCTAATGGTTTCCTTATCTCATGTGTCCTCCTAAGGTACAGAGGCAGGAATCATTCCGGCCCATAGTTCATAGATTCTAAGGCCAGAAGGGACACCACTCATCATCTAGTCTGACCTCTTGTATAACACAGGCCACAGAACTTTACCAAAATAATTCCTAGAGCATATCTTTTAGAAAAAGACATGCAACCTTGATTTACCGATTGTAAGTGATGAAGAATCCACCACCACTCTTGGTAAATTGTTCCCATAGTTAATTACTTGTACCATAAAAAATTTACACTTTATTTCCCGTCTGAATTTGTGTAGCATCAACTTCCAGCCATTGGGTCATACTATATCTTTCTCTTCTAGATTGAAGAGTCCATTATTAAATATTGTTCAACACGTTGGTACTTATAGACTATAGCCAAGTCACCTATTAACCTTCTCTTTGTTAAGCTAAATAGATTCAGCCCCTTGAGTCTGTCAGTATAAGTCTTTAATTGTTGTGGCTCTTCTCCAACTCCTCGGCAATTTATGAATATCCTTCTTGAATTGTGGACACCTGAACGAACACAGATCAACTGATAGATCAACAACTCCTGGAAAGTCTTCCTATCTTTGGGCAGGAAAGCAGCAAAGGAACAGACCTCAAATTAATTTGGAGAAGATTAGTTGGGTTTTTTTCCCCTAACCTAATTAAACTATTAACCACTATTTACAAATAAGAATGGATGGGCAAGAAAAAGGACAACAGTGATAAAGGAAGCGCTGTTGACACTCAGCTCTGGTGTGTGTGTGTGATGCACCTTTGACAGTCATAAATAATTGATGAGAATTTGGGGCTGATCCCAACATGTGGTGAGTGCACACTAGGCCCAAACAGACACTGTTTGCTAGAAATCTGTAGATTTGCAAGCTGGAGGTGCAGTCCTCCCCACAGTGGGGGTCCATATGATAAGTCTCCAACGAGAAAAGAGCAATTTCCTTTTTGACTTATTTTTCCTGAACATGCTTTTTCATCCCTTAGGAGACACCATATTATACTACTGCAGAGCCAAACGTTATTTGTGTAAACACAAGATGAGGCTATTATATATCAAAACAACAAATTACTAATCAGAAAACAGATACCTAATATTGTTTTCTTCTGTAGTAGATGGGCTAGTTTAATGTAATGTGTCTGTAAAATCCCATTGGGCAAGAGATCATTGTAAACAAACTGTCAAGCTTAATTGGGATATCCTGTAAAAATATCTTTCATAGATAAACACATACATATACAGTATCTATACCTGCAAACTCTTTCATGAAAGATGGACCTAAAGGATTAGAGAGAGAAAGATAGTATAATACAATTTCTCAGAGAATCTCCATACATTGTAGCATTGCTGGGGGAAACTGTCAACTGGGAAACTTTTAAATGCGGACTTCATCCTGCTACTTAGTGTCTGGAAATATATTGTATTTACACGGAATGATCTACATTTGTTTTAAAAAAACCCTTATTTTTTAATTCAATAAGATCCAAATAAGCAGTAATAGGTATTTCATATTCATATACAATATCAGTCATGTTTAACGCAGTACCTTTTAAACAGAGAGAGTGTATTTTTTAATCTCTTATAATTTAGTAAAAGTATAGCCATACAGTACTCACTATGGTGCAATTAGAAAAAATCTGAATTCCTTGCATGTGTAAGCAAATTGTGATCCAAAAAACCCCACATCTTACTAAATGTTTAAAAATGAAAAAAAAAACAACACACCTTTATCCAGAGAAATGATAAAGCCTAAGTGAGGCATACATTTTGGAAGGAAGACAGTGACAAAAATAAACTACGTGCAAACATTTTTAAGGGACAAGAACTAAAGGCTACGTTCTTTACTGGTTAAAAAAAAATTATCTATATCCTTAGTGGACAAGGTCAGTTGCTAATTTAATGAGAGATAAATAGCAAGATCATAGGAGTAGGATGCAATCCTTATTCAAACATAGGAGCCAGAATGACTTGGAAAGGCTATGTCTGTGAAAGTATAAGCATTTTCTCTATAGTGTGTTGAAGTATGTGTGAAAGATCAAACTGAAGCTCTGCAGTACTGGACTAGAGAAGCTTTACTTCTGTGAGTCCTAGAGGTAGAATTGCTTTTAGCACACTGAGCCCTAATGCTTAGAGAGCTTTCTTTGTAGGTAATAGAAATATTGACCACGGCTTATCATACCGATCAATATTGTCTCTGCTTTTTTGTACTTCCCCATCATTCGATCTCTCCCCATCTGTTGTTTGTTTTGTTCTGTGCTTGTACCGCACCTAGCGCAATGGAGTCTTGGTCCATGACTAGGGCTCTTAAGTATTCCAGTAATACAAAGAATTAACTGACTAAAATACATATGTCAAACTATGTGAATAGCACAATGATTCAAGGATGGTGGGTTTTGGACATAGACAACATATTGTGAAGAACTCTAGTTACTAAACAGGTAAGTAACTGCAGTTAAGCAACTTCCCTTTTTTCTTCTATGTGTATTCCATGTCTGGTGACTCCAAAGCAGTACACCATAGCGGCAAAGGGTACTGTGAGACTAATGAACTAGGGATTTCAATACAGCCCTGCCAAACTGAGTATCTGCATATGACGCTTCCACAACAGAGTAATGTTTCATGAAGGTATGTACGTTACTCCAGGCAGCAGTCCTACAAATATTAATTACAGCAACAGCTCTAAATGACGCTATGAATGTTGCCTGCACTGACTGAATGTATCCTAATGTTCCCAGGGAGAGACCTGTAAATTGACCATCTCATAACATAACTTCATACAACCTGAAACCCATCTAGAAATTCTCTGGGTTGAAATTGATTGACCCTTCCATCCTTCAACAATAGAAATAAACAGCCTAGGGGATGATCTAAATGGCTTCCTAGTCAAGTAAAAGGACAAGATCCATTGATCATCTAATGAGTGCAGTATAGCCTCACCCTTGGTTGAGTGTGATTTCAGAAAGATGGATTTAAATGAAAATCAGACAGCATCTTAGGAAGGTCCCTCACCCAGGCAGTAAAGACAGTAAGAGTGAGTGTCATTAAGGGGTATAGCAGTCCCACATGACCAACAAAATTTAAAAACAGGGGAGTTTTGAGCAGACATGAGAAAATTTTCCTATAACGGAAAAACAAAAAAAAAGTATTAAACTAAAACAAAAACACTATTAAACTAAACTACCAAATTAACTAAACCACCACTAACTAACCTACTTACAGATAAACTAGTGTGTGAGTGGCTGAGATGGGACACTGCTAACTGTCTCTGTCTCACAGTCAAGAGCAGTGAAAGGAACTGAGGGTTCGTTGTTTGCTCTGCTCCCCTTTTATACCCTCCGGGGAGAAGGGGCACGAGGCTAGGCATGGAGCAGGTTCGATCAGTAGACGCTGCTGGCTAAAGTGTTCTGATTTCTGACGCACAGAATGCACCCACACCAGATGTGGAACACAGAGACAAGCACTCGAACTAAAATTAGAGGGTTTTGCCTAAATCCCTCTGAGGGGAGGCTTTTAAAAGACTTTTTAGAGAACTCAGAGACCTGATATGATCTATGCACAGACTTTAGTTCTATAAAAATATTACAGAAGGATTATTCTGTCTAGGGCCTGATCACCTCTAGAGCGTGGAAAAGGGTTGGATTCACCTAGAGGCTGGAGCTTTCATGGTGAGGTTAGGAGGTTTGAAGTAGTCCATATGAGTCTGCAGGCCTTGGAATGATGTAGGCCCATTAGGGCTTTTGGTTTGAATATTTGGGATATATGAGTTTGCTTAAAATTTGAGAATCAAATGGGGTTGGGGGAGGGAAGAGAAGAGGCAAAAGAGGGAAGGGAAGGCTTTTGACAGCTCAAGACAGCTGTTGCTTCCTTTTGCTGCTGTTAGGACAAGTTGCCTTTAGGAGTTATCTTGTTTGACTTTCAACAGTTATGAAAAGTTGCAACCACTTGGCCAAACTTCTGCTACTTGTCTTCATCTTCACTGGCCCCCTGCCATTCACAATTTTAGTTTAGCTCTCTCCCTTCTTTCACTGCATAATTATGTTGCATATTTCTTGCATTCTTATTCTACTCAGATGCTAGCAAACTGATTATATCTCATAAAATCAGACTGAAATCTAATCTAAATCTTGCTGCAATCCACCATGAATGGAAAGTTCTACAAGTACCACTTGTTCTTTATCCTTACTTGTTAAAAACACTGTATTCCATTCAGTTTCAAATGACCCAAATGTAACATCTTTTGTACTAAAAACCTGGAATTGTTAACTACCATAACTGGTTTCTTTAAAAATCTGATTAGTATAGTTTATCTTGAATAGTTACATCTATTTGTTTGACTTTAGTGTTAAACTAAATTTGCTGAGATGCTAACTATAATATGGAAACCCAAAGGAAACAAAGATTTATAAGAAGCAGTAATTAACATCACAGTAAATGGGTAAGTCCTTTTCACTAAACAATTCTTTCTTAACTTGCAAAACTGATGACGATTTACAATATATTTTGTTACCTGCATTTATTAAGTGTTTGTAAAAAGGTTATTTTGATAAATAATATTCATTATTGGGTTGTTTTTGTTACTACTGACACTGCTCAGTATAAACATTCTTTGAAAGGCAGAAAGATATAAGTTTAGTTTCTAAACTTCTAATAAAAGTGCATTTTGTACCATTCAACCCCAAAGTATTGTCTCTAAGTTTGTTTCACTGCTTCTGAAAACTGATGAAATAAAATGCCCAGTGAGCCTTTCCCCAGAAGCAGGAAATTTATGCTTTAGCTACAGTGACAAATGTTCCCTTTTCACAAATTCTATTGCTACATGAGGGAAACAGCAGAATTAAACTTAGCTTTCACAACTATTTTTTAAGTAGTATTTGAAAGACGTGAAAAGTGAAAATATGAAAAAATTTAACATTCAGCACTCAGCATTGATTTTTAACACAAATTGGTGAAAAAATGAAAATTGCAGTTTAGATGCATGTAATTTAAGTTCTGAGAGAGTGCATTAGTTTATTCATTTAGACACTGATTCAGCACAGCACTTAAGCATGTGCTTAAAGTTAAACATATGCTTTAAGTCCAGCCCAGTTAAGCATTGCACCTAAACATGTGCTTGAAGTCAGTGGGACTTAAGTATGTACTTATGTTTTGTGCTGAATTGAGGTTTCATAGATGCAATTCACAATGACAATATATTTAATCAGCATACATTGCAAGCATATTTAGTCAACCATAGCAAAACCAAGCATGCCACGTACCCTATAGGTATTTTGTATAGTTTGGCAGGATTCAGCAGGTAAAAATGTCTTATCATGAGCTACTTTTCCTCATAATGTGACTTAGCTATCATCAACAACAACAAAAAAGAGTATATATTTTGAAGTAAAAAAAGGAAAGATCCAAACTGGCATCTATTAGCTGTTTGTCAACCATGTTTTTCCTAATGAATTGCCCTGTTGCTCTGTATCACTATGATTACAGTAGAACAGCTTTCATTAGTCACTGCAAATAAGGCTTGGTGCCACCTTATTTACATTCTTACTGCAAATAATTAGAATTAGAATGTTATAATCATTCAGAGCACTTCTGAACTTGTTGTAAGACCATTTGACATCATCCAACACTCAATTTCACCCTGAGCAAGCTTGAAAACGGATTCTGTATTTTTTTGTTACAACTGTGTCACCAATATAATTCTACCATGCCTCGAATTCCTGCCAATAACTTAGCTGAGGGAATCAAAATTCTACTGTAATTAGACCTTGCAAGCTGGGCTTCTCTAGTGGTAGAACTGTCACAGAGGGGGAGCATTGATATTCAGAGCTTATAATGGCTCAAACCTCTATAATTATTGCTTGAAAATGAACTCTACCTTTGCAGATAAACATATAAATGTATTTTTAGAAGAATCTGTATTACAAAACTCTAGAAAAGAAATGCAATACAAATTAGTCACAAATTTGTTTTGATTACATATACTGTTATTCCCTAGAGGTTTAAAATAATTCGAAAGGTCTCGTCTTTAAGGATTTTCTTTTTGCCACAATTCTAAGTAGGTGATAGCATACAAAATTATATCCTGGTATAAGCAGATACAGTTCCCATGAATTCGGCCTAAATAAATCTCTAAATCTTCCTTTTATCCTGGCAACTGACATCTGAATCCTGTATAAAAATATAGCTAAATTTTAATAACACCAAGTTATGCTGAAACACAAATTTGTAAATTATTCTCTTCCAATCCAGCAAGATAATATAACAGAATATACATGTACATGAGGTTTCTAGATTTTAAGTATCAAAACAAAACCATATTACGTAAATACAATATATTTAGAGAAACACCTTATTTGTTACACATCTGGATGACTTGTAGCTCTTACAATATCTCTGGGGATTCAAGCCTTCTTTATTTATGTACAGAACAAACACAACCTTGCTGTAACTCTGGCCTGGTGGGGACAATCTCCAGGGGTCAGAGGTCACTCCTTGGAATTTGCTCAGAGTGCAAACAAAGCAGCCAAGAGCTGTCAATTATGATTCTTGTTTGTGATGTGGACACCTGTAAATTGGAGTGAGACCATCAAAATCATTTTACACAGGCCACTAACTGGCAATCAGATGGTAAAAACTTTCAATCACTGCTGACCTGGTCTGAATTCAAATCAGTGACCTCACAGTAAAAGGCTCTATCACCCATTGTCCATTTCCCAATTCTTTCAGTCCTACTGCTTTTCTTTCTAACACAACTCTGTTTTCTTAAACTAAGAAAAATGAACTTCTACTGTTAATGTAAAGCACTGGGGAAAATATTTTTAACTGGTATGTATTTTTCACATCAATGACTTATGTACCACTTCTCCACAAACTTCTACACACACACAACCTTATAAATTCCTATATTGAATTAATAGACTACAACTAATATTACTGGTAACACCCTCATAGATTCCACCATTACTTTAAACACTGACTGCTTGACAGTAAAATCTCAGCTCGACTTGATAAATCCAAACTCTGTGGATAAAAAGATTCATCTTTTAACTAACTTATTCTACTACAGAAAGATTTATCTAAAATACTACAAGGATTCCAAAAAAATGTTTACATAAATATAATGGAATAAGGTACAAAGGCATGTCAAGATGTCTATAAATGACGCAGAGGTAACAAATTAAACAAATGAAAATCTCTTCCTTTGAAAGAGAAAAGAGATTTTATTTTCTAAAATGAGGAATTAAAATTTTTTTCTATTCAATTATTAAAACTCTCTCAATGAACAGTCAAATAACTGTCTGTCATATTTAATGTGTTTCTCCAGGTCTATCTAGCCCAGATTCACCTCTGTAACATTAAGCATCTCTCCTGACCTATGCTGCTGATGAGCGTACACCCAATTTTGTAGGCAATTACTCTATGCTGCCCCTCCCTCACTTCCTGCAGCAAGTTGAAAAATGGATTCATTTGATTTTAAGAATAGATTTGAAGGACATGTTTTTTACATTTGGCTGATCATCTTGCTATTTTTCATGCAAGTTGCAGTTTGAAAAGAAAACTCTTGACGTTCCCTATAAATAGGGTTTCCTTATCCTCTTAACTGATAACACACCAGATTAGGATACCTGAAATAAAACAGACATTTTTAACATTATCAAACACCACAGTTAGTTAGTTTTACGGTGGAAGAACAGGTTCTATGCTGGTTGACCTTATATTCATTTTAATATTTATGATATTGCTCTAATGTTTGGTCCCCTACACTCAAACTCAGGAACCATTCTTTCTTTCCACTCCAACACTAGAAATATCTTTGTCCATAAAAAAAAAAAGATTGAAAAGACAATACTGATGATGGTCAACTGCTACAATTATGAATCTAGCTAACTGCACATTTTTCAAGCTGTAATGAGGTACCATTAATGCAAAATACTGTGTAATTATCTTTAATGAAATTATCATGTCGTTACTGCATAACAGGCTGTAATACTTCGCAATAAGAATGAAATCAACTTGCACACTACACTTGTTCTATGGCATGGGAGGATTAAATGTAGCTCAAAACAATAGAAGCATCTTTATTACACACACACACCAAGCACCCCAGAGTGGTGACTTAATAGAGAATGTGCGCACGTAGAAAGATGTCTTTATTGTGTGTGCACATAGGCAGTACGTAATGGAAGCTGCGGGAGGCTAAGTCTCCTCAAACCTCGTGCTGCCGGGGAGAAGGGAATGGCAGATTTGGGGCATCTGAAAAAATCTCCACCATCACGGCCACGGGGCTGGAGGAGCTCTTGCTCCATGCCGCAGCCCTGGGGCTGCAGCGTGGGGACAGAGTTTTTCCGTTCTCGGGGTCACAGTGAGGGAGTGCAGGAAGGAGCAAGCGGAGGGCAGGGCCTCAGGAGGAAAGGAGGAGTTAGGGCAGAACAGGGGTGGGGCTGCAGGGAAAGGAGCATGATGGGGTGGGGCCATGGATGGAACAGAGGAGGGGCTCTGGGCTCAGACCTTTAGCCAGGGCCGAGAGCTCCACCGTGGTCCTGGCCAAGGCTGAGCGCTCGACTCCAGCCGGGGCTGACTTCTCAGCCACCCTGCCCCCTGCGACTCCAACCGAACTCTCAGCAACCCCCTACCCAGGCTGTGGGCATGGGGAGAGGGGCCGAGCTCTCAGCGCTCCACTCCCTGGCCAGGGCCATGAGGGGCGGGGGAGGGGGAGTGCTGAGAGCTGTGAGCGCTAATTTACAATGAAAAGAGCCTAGGAAAGTGGAAGGGTTCAGAGTAACAGCGTGTTAGTCTGTATTCGCAAAAAGAAAAGGAGTACTTGTGGCACCTTAGAGACTAACCAATTGGATGTGGAGAGGAATTATCCTGTCAGGGCAAACAACAAATATCTTACAGTTAATAGTGTGTAGAAATTGTTGAAGATTGCCCTGTAATATGGTCTTGCTGCGTATGTACTGGTTATTAAATGTAATGCGGTCTAGGACTTGAGCTGCTCCATTTTTTTAAACAAAAATTCAATAAAAATGTTTGAAAAAATTATTTTCATGACTTATTTTGTGGTTGCTGTTTTACAACAAGTTTATAGAGTGATTAAAATTTGAAATCTTGATAAACAATTTACCCTGGCTCTATCTAGGACCCTGAATGAATCACTTTAATTTCTGGCGGGGACACTGAGCCAGAGAGCTGGATGGTAGGGAGCGGGGCAGTCTCTGAATGGCATACTGTCATGTAGTGCCCATTTGAAGCCAAAGACTGGAAGCTTAATCACACACGAACTATGGGCTTGTCTCAAGGGGGCAGTCAGGAAAATTAAGGCGAATCAACTTAAGGTAGGAAGTCAATTTACTTTGTCTTCACACATTTAGTTGATTCACCTTCACTTTCTTGAATGTGCCTGTGCAGATTTGGTCTAAATTGGAAGAGGAGTCCAAAGCCACTCTGGAATCTAGGGAGTGGATGACAAGATATTCAGACATACTATATAGTCTTCTTCCTTAGATAAAGTTAAGGAATAAGGTGCATTGGTTTTCACAGGAGAATGTAAGGTCCTCTTCCACTGACGTGGACAAAAGAATCATTTCATGTAAGGAATAAGGATCTTTACTCATAAGGAGAAAATTATTAAATACTGTTTTTGTCTTTTGAGAGCAAAATTGGCCAGATTAGACCTCTAGCATTTAATTACTGAACACCTCTATGAAGGTTTTAAATACTTGGAAAATTATTCTAATTAGGAAACATGGAAAACAATAGCTTTAAAATGTTTAAACAGAACACAAAGCAGTACAAGTTTTACTAGCATCGCTATCAGACAGTATAAGGAAAATACTCGGAAGGGCGTAAGCTCTGCCATCCACAGTAAGAAAAGGAAAAAGAGTGCAGGGAGTGAGTAGGTGAGCCTGCACGCTGATCACTTGGAGGCTAATTAGTGCCCAGGAGAAGCTGATTGGGGTAATGATCTAATCATGCTAGTGGGCTGCGTGGGGTAAACACTCTATTGGCCCCATCAGCCCAGAGCTGATAGAAAGAGGCACGTGGGGGGAGAGAAAGAGAGAGGAATAGGGCTAGTCACACAAAGGGCTCAAAGTAGGGAGACCTCTGTTCTCCTGAGGTCCTGGGTGAGAGGGCCAAAAGCTCGGTTAACATTGTAAATAGACTATTGCACAGGGACCGTGGTGATATTGTTAGAAGGAACTAGAAATGAAAAAGAGTGGGGTGGAGCAGGACCCTATTATACTCCGCCATAAACGTAATTAGGAAAAATGTGATTTATTTCTACTTCATTCATAGTACAAAATGAGAACAAATACACAAGCATTTCACTCTCCCCAGAATCAAAGAGAACCAGACAGAGAAATGGAATGACCAATAATGCCTATATCGATTTGGTGCAGAAAATGGTCATTGATTTTTTGCATGGTGTAAAAATGTTCACTTTTTAAATCCTTAATGGGGATCAGAATCAGAAGATAAAATGTACAAGTGTAAATGAAAGAGGAAAAGGAATATTATATTAGTAGTAACTCCAGAGAAGATGGAGGTATGACAGGAAAAATAAATTTTAGAGGAGAAGTATCTAGAATAGTTGCACACAGCTCTTACTTAAACTTTGCTAAGTATGTTATAAAGTCAGAGTGATAGTGTAAAATAGAGTGCAATAAATATGAGCATTACCATAACTAAACCTCAATCTGTTGCTACCAATGAAAACCCATTTTACGAACCTGTGCAATATTCATATCTAAAAAACCTCTCTTTTTTGATAATTCTTCTACTTAAAAATTCTTACCTGTAATAAGTAGACACGGTTATACTCTGAAGATTTATAAATACCCTAAGCCTATTTGTTCTTGCACAGAACAAAATTAATGAGGTAATCTCAAATGAAAAGTCTGTTAAACCAACATTAAAGGTCCAACAAATCTTAAGAGATGAAAACAATGTGGATCCTTATCAAAGCAAGCTCAAAACAGTGGATGGTAAATTTTATATGAATTGTGAAGTACAAAATGTAGGAACAGGGCACAGTGAGGATCTATTAGAGCCCCTTGTTTTTTTCACCAGTTCTTCTCTGCCAATTCCCCCCATCCTTGTACAGTTAGTGATTTGTTTTATTAGGTTTTAGAGAACAGATTTTAAATGGTTCTGTAGCTAGCATTTTAATTTTTTTTAATAAACACATGCAGAATCCCCCACTGCTTGGTTCCCAAAGTAGTTCATTCTCTGATTCACAAGGAGGAGTTCCATGAATGACTGGTGATCCACAGACCACAATAAAAGATTTCCCGCCTCAGATTAAAGCAAACAATGACACAAAGCAGCAGGGAACATGGGTTTCTCTTCCAGCATATGGTTCTCTAGTTGAAGAAAATAAAATGGTGATCCTCCCCTGCCACCCCAATCATTCAGTTATTCACCCATCAATATAGTTAACTCCCCTCACACAGTAAAGCATTGCTTCATTCACATGTCCAATCATTCACAGTCTCACTCTTCACATATTCTCCATATTCCTCTTCTAGGGGATGAAGAATTTTCTGTCTCTTCTCTTCACAAAGCAGGATTCCCTATAGGACAACAGGGGTTCTTTTCCTTTCCAGGGATGGTTATTCTTTCCTATCTCCTCCCTCTGATGCAGGAGGAGTTGAAATTTGAGATTAAGATGGCAATGGCTCTGGTTTGCTGCTCTCAGAATTATCCTAGTCAAGTCTCCTCTTTTCTCTCTCCCTCTCCATGTGCAGACCTTCCCCAGCTAGCCTGTAACAATGACATTAGTAGGCCAGGTTGAGAGCAGGGGGAATGGGAGAGAGACCTGTAAAGTGGCCCCTGTTGGAAGACCCATTTATATGCTCTCTGCTGCAGCTTGCTATGAACTGCAGAAAGTAGGTTAACAAAAACCCAGCCAAATCACATAGGATGAGGTTCATTTGTTGTCCCTTTCTTACGACAAGGTCAGGAGGATCTGTTCAACCCTGACAGGAGCCTCGGTTAGGGACACCAGAGATTAACTTGTCAGACTACATTTATCTCCAGTGCGGAGAGACTGTTAACATTAAGGCTCTGTCTACACTATGCAACTTATAACGGCACGGCTGTGCCGCTGCAGCTGTGCTATTGTAAGGTGTGCTGTGTAGCCGCTCTTTGTCTCTGGGAGACAGCTCTCCTGGTGACAAAATAAAACCACACCGAACGAGGGACAGTAGCTTCGTCGCCAGGAGAGCGGCTCCCATTGGTGAAGCGCTGTCCACTCCGGCACTTTTCGTTGTTAAAACTTTTGTCGTTCAGGAGGATGTTTTTTTCCCACTACAGTACACATGCTCATGACTTGATCACATTTATAATGTGCAAACAGAATAAAGCGCAGAACTATATATCTACACACACACACACACACACACACACACACAGAGTGCTTTAAAAGGGCCAGTTTCGTGAAACTGAAAACAATTATCAGTCAAAACACCTGGGAGGAAGAATTTAATCAGAAAAACTTCTTCAATAATTCCCAATTATTATTCAACACCTTACTAGATGCCCAAAAAAGCCACAATCTCACAATTGAGGAAGAAGGCTGTATTGGTTAAAAAACTCACCTCATTTAGAGGGGAAGTGAAGGCAGTTACAAAAAATATTTAAAACAAATGGAAGAAAGGGGAAGCTGACAGTAATTAATATCAGTAATAGTAATAAATCAGAAGGTAGGAATTGAGGAAAATTGCTAAGGGATGCAAAGAGGCACAAGGAGAAGGATCTTTGGCTACCAGACTTAAGGATGAGAAGAAGGAATTTTTAAGTATATTAGGAACAAAAAGAATCACAGAATGGTATTAGTCCACTACTCGGTGGAAATGGTAGAATTATCAATAATAATGCAAAAAGGCAGAAGTGTTGAATAAATATTTCTGTTCTGTATTTGAGGAAAAACACAAGTGTTATAGTTATATCCTATGATAATACTTTTTCCATGCCAAAAAAATAATAATTCTGCATACCATATTTTAAAATGCTATAAGTTTTATTTATCAATAAATAAATGCAGAGGCTCCAGCATAGTACTGGGGAGTACAGGCCACTGGCTGCATGAAGGTGGAAGATCACCCTGCAACTCTCCCATCCCCAGGTCATGGACTCAGCGGTGAGGCTGCACCCGACCCTGACACAGCACAAGGCCTGGACCTGCCCCAGAAACACCCTGGGGCCAGGGCTCTTTGTTCCAGGTGCACCAGGTGTTGGGGCAGGTAGGCTCAACAAGGCAGGATCCAAGTGTGGAGGGGCTCAGTGTGGGGGAATCCAGGTGTAGGGTGAGAGGCTTCGGTGTGGGACAATTTGGGTGCAGGCGGCTCAGTGTGGTGTCTAGGTGTGGGGGGGATCTGGATTCACAGAGGCTTGTTGGGAGCATTGCAGGTGCAGGGTGAAGGTTATTGGGGCTGAACGGAGTGGTCTGGGTGTGACGGTGCCCCCCCATAAGGCTTTATGGAAATAGGCTTATGAATATATATGACATAACTGAAATATCTATGCTACATATACCATGTCACATATCTACGTGAAGGTTATGATCTACTGAATCTATTAATCCTATTTGTATTCATGTATCATTGTTGTGTTTGAAGTTATGAATATTGGCCATGTACTGGCTTGATTTCTAAATAACCTTAGTAGAGCATTTGGTCAGTTCCTGGAGAAAAGAATTCACAAAGTTAAGTGCCCAATCAAGAAGCACTTAAGGGACGCTCCAATCTTGGAACGCTCCAATCCAAGAAGTCTTCCTGGAGACATTCAAGATGCCATGTGGGCAATGGCTTCTGCCTGTAAAAACTGTGAGTTATGCATGGACATACAACTTGCCCAGGTAACTCCAGAACTCCATCTTGGAGCTGGACTTTGCATAAGAGAGAGGAGGGGGGCTCCACCCATGAGAGAAAGTCTATTTAAGCCCGTGGGAGACTCATCCATTTTGTCTTCAGCTGGCTAAGGAGATAGCCACTCCACCCCCAAGGATACCTGAAACTAACTGGAACAAAAGACAGTAACTACAGGGGGTGTGAGTGATTGCTGGACCCAGACTAAAAGATTAGTCTGTAAAAGGAAGCTTACTGGAACTGGTGAGGTTTTGTCTGTATTCAGTTTTATTGGACATAGATTTGTGGGTTTTATTTTATTTTGCTTGGTAATTCACTTTGTTCTGTCTGTTACTACCTGGAACCACTTAAATACTACTTTCTGTATTTAATAAACTACCGTTTTACTTATTAATTAACCCAGAGTATGTATTAATACTGGGGGAAGGGGAGGGGCAAACAGCTGTGCATATCTCTCTATCAGTGTTATAGAGGGCGAACAATTTATGAGTTTACCCTGTATAAATGGGTAAAACGGATTTATTTGGGGTTTGGACCCCACTGGGAGTTGGACATCTGAGTGTTAAAGACAGGCACACTTCTGTAAGCTGCTTTCAGTTAAGCCTACGGCTGTTAGGGGACGTGGTTCAGACCTGGGTCTGGGTTTGCAGCAGAAAAATAGGAGCAGAAGTAGTCTTGGCACATCAGGTGGCAACTTCCAGAGGGTTTCTGTGATTCAATCCATCACACTGGGTGCTGGGGAGTGGGGCTTGGTGGGGTGGGGGTCTGGGTGCAGCTAGTTGACAGTCAGTGGTGTGGGGGTCTGGATGTAGGGGTCAGGGTGGTGCAGGGGGTGGGGTTTGAGTGCAGGGAGCTCAGTGGGGGGTGGTTTGGGGGGTTGGGGGGTCTGGAGGCGGGGGCTGGTGCAGGGGGGCTCCAGATGCAGGGGTTGAGGTTCAGTGGGGTGGGGTTCAGGTATGGAGGGCTAGGGGGGTTTGGATGTACTAGGTGAGGCTTAGCAGGGTGTCTGGGTCTGGAAGGTGAGAATGCTCAGGGCTTGGGTGGATGGGGGAGCAACTCCCCCTATAATGACCCCTCCCTCCACAGCTAAGGAGTGATGGGGGCAGGAAGCAGGGAGGATGCTGAGCTTCCTGCAGCTGGGGGAGGTTTCTGGGGGTGAGTCAGACACAGCCCCAGCCACTTCTTGCAAGGAAAGAGGAAGTCCTGTCTTCTTCTGCCTCTAGCCCAGCCGGGACTAACAGCTGATCCCAGCTCAGGGTATGAGCCACTGGCTGAGGTGTCCCCAGCCCCACAGTGATTTACCTCTCCTGCGGCTGCTCTGGGTGCTTGAAACATTGTATCTGTGCTGCTAGGGAGTGGTGCATGGCTGCTCTTGCAGCTTCCCTTTTCTTCCTTTCAGGAAGTCATTTTTCTGTAGGGAAGCAAAGAAATCTGCAGGGGACATGAATTCTGCACATACACAGTGGCACAGAATTCCCCCAGAAGTAATCATCATCTCAGGAAGAAATTAAACAGATGTTACTGAAGTTAGACATTTTTAAATCAGCAGGTTCAGATAACTTGCATCCAAAAGTTTTAAAAGAACCAGCTGAGCAGATCACTGGACCACTAATATTGATTTCCAATAAAACTTGGAACACCAGGGAAGTTCTGGGAAGACTGGAAGAAAGCTAATGTTGTGCCAGTGTTGAAAAAGACAAAATAGGATGACCCAGGTTATTATAGGTCCGTCAGTCTGCTACTGATCTTAGGAAAGTTAATAGAGTGACTAACACAGGACTTGATTAATAAAGAATTAAAGGAGAGTAATATTATTAATGCCAATCAACATGGGTTAATGGAAAATAGATCCTGTCATCTAACTTGAGATCTATTTTTGATGACGTTTGGTTGATAAAGGTAATAGTGAGTGTTGATGTAATGAATTTAGACTTCTGTAAAGTGTTTGACTTGGAATCACATGACACTTGGATTAAAAAACTAGAAAGATATAAATTAAACATAAGAATGGCCATACTGGGCCAAACCAAAGGTCCATCTAGCCCAGTAGCCTGTCTTCCGACAGTGGCCAATGCCAGGTGCCAAAGAGGGAATGAACAGAACAGGTAATCATCAAGCGATCCATCCTCTGTTGCCCATTCCCAGCTTCTGGCAAACAGAGACTAGGGACACCATCCCTGCCCATTCTGGCTAACAGCCATCGATTGACCTATCCTCTATGAACTTATCTTGTTCTTTTTTGAACCCTGTTATAGTCTTGGCCTTTACAACATCCTCTGGCAAAGAGTTCCACAGGTTCACTGTGCATTGCGTGAAAGGACATGGCACACTTTAAATGTATTAAAAATGGCTAACTGATAGGTCTCAAAATGTAATTGTAAATATGGAAATATTATTGAAAGGTGTGTTTCTAGTGGGACCCAAAGAAATATGTTCTTGGCACTACATTATTTAACATTTTTATTAATGACCTGGAAGAAAACAGAGTCATCACTGATAAAGTTTATGGATACACAAAAATTGGGGTGGGTGGGTGAATAAATAATGAAGAGGACATGTCACTGATACAGAGCAATCTGGATTGCTTGGGCTCAAGCAAAAAGAAATGCATTTTAATACAGCTAAATGTAAATGTATGCATCTAGGAACAAAAAATGCAGGTAATACTCAGAAGATGGGGGACTCTATCCTGGGAAGCAGTGACTGAAAATGATTTGGGGGTCATGGTGGATAATCGGCTGAACATGAGCTTCTAGTGCAACACTGTGGCCAAAAGGGCTAATGCAATTCTTGGATGTATAAATAGGGGAGTCTTGAGTAGGAGTAGAGAAGTACATTTTACCTCTGTATTTGGCTCGTCCATTCATTGCTGGAATACCATGTCTAGTTCTGGTGTTCATTCTTCAAGAAAGATGTTGATAAATTGAAGAGGATTCAGAGAAGAGTCATGAGAATGATTAAAGGATTAGAAAACATGCCTTATAGTGATAGATTCAAGGAACTGAATATTTAGCTTAACAGAGAGAAGGTTAAGGCTTGATTACAGTCTACCTACACGGTGAACAAATATTTAATAATTTGCTCTTCAATCTAGCAGAGAAACCTGTTTGGAAGTTGAAGATGGACAAATTCAAGCAAGCCATACATTTTTAACAGTGAGAGTAATTAACTAGAACAACTTAACAACGGTCATGTTGGATTTTCCATCACTGACCATTTTAAAATCAAGACTGGATGTTTTTCTAAAAGATATGCCCTAGAATTATTTTGGGGAAGTTCTATGGCCTATGTTATACAGGAGATAAGACTACATAATCAGAATGGTCCCCTCTGGCCTTGCAATCTATGAATCATAACACAATCATGTTGTGTATTACGTTAAATCACACTGACTGCAATGGTGCAAGTGTCTTGTGAATTTTATAGCCCACACCTATATTCATTATTAAAATACACTTCAGAATGCACAAGTAAGCATAATCCGTGTAGACTCAGAAATAATTAAATTACTACAATGACTTGTGCTTGAATGAGTATACGTCCTCTTCACAATAAAATGCATTGGTCTAATGCTTCTGTAGTATTTTATACTGTATATTGTAATTGTTTTGTTTGTATAGTTTCAGAATATGCTACATTTAGCAGTCTGATCCTACGAGTACTTATGAATTGCTGATACCATTTACCTGCTGGTCCAAAACAGAACCAAGAAATGCATAAGGTGAAAACTAGGAAGAGCTTTTATTAAGGCAAACAAACAATGGTGTATTGTGTTCAATAAGTCTCTGCAGTTTCCCTGTAACCTGTACTGCATATCTCTATGTCATTTTGAACACAACCTGCTGTTCACAGCTGCACCAAATTGGGCTCAGTTTTTCAAAAAAGCTCAACGCATACACAGACACCTAACTGAAATGACCAGATTTTCAAAACTATTCACCCAGAGGATCTTATAAGAGCAATGTGAGCTGCTGGGTGCCATACACTTTTGAAAATATGACCCAAGCAATAAAGTGCCTTAGAAAAAGAGCAGAAAAATCATATGAGCTCCCCATGCTTCCTTGCTAAACATGAAGGAGAATGGACGATAACTGCTATAATTTTAGTTTTGAAGGGAAGGAGGGTAGCTAATAACATGCACAAAATCATACACCACATTCATCAGGCACCATCCCCTCAATGAGACTATTGATTTTAGATTTAGAAAAAGCTTCCAGTACGGTTAGACAATTTGGCTTTGAATAGGCATCTTTCTACCATAGTTACTTATATGACTCCCACTATTGTAATATTTAAGTGCCTCACAATCTTTAATTAGTTTATCTTCATAACTCCCCTGTGAAATAAAGAAACAGTATTTATCCTCAGCTGTACAAGGGGGAAGTGTGGCACAGAGACATTAAATGACTTGCCCAAGGTCACACAGGAATTCTAGGATGGAGCAGGGAATTGAACTTGGGTGTCTCGAGTTTCAGACTAGTACTCTTCTGGACCAAACTTCCTCGCTATGTACTGCATCAACATGTTATATAAGTGTTCTCTGGCATCAGTGGTGAAGAATGAAAATATTTTCTCTACATTTCAAGTGGGAGCCACCAAGCCAGGATGTTCCCTTTTCCACCTTTTTCTTAAATGCTGTATGTAAACATGTGCAGCTATAGCACAACGTGTGGTTTTGGTTTTCTGCTAGTTAGAGCTGAATGCGAAATTTTCTAGCATTTACAGGAAATGCAAACAGTAGTGAAACTGCAGTTCCACCTTGTGGAAAAACTTATGTGCAGTTTGTGTGTTTTAAGACTAGAGGAAATAAGGTTTAAACAAAGACAAAAACCTGACTCTATATTCTCCCTTTAGAGTTATGAAGATAACCAAAACTCCAAAAGATTAGAGAGGAGATCTTCTACAACTGGAAACTATGAGGTCTGCTAAATAAGATTTGTTTTTTATTTCATTTGGGGATTCCATGTACACATTATACGTGTACACTGGGTATAGGAAATCTACACATCACATTTTATTTTTATAGAATTAATATGAAAGTGGTCAGGCGCCATGGCACATGCCTGTAATTCCAGCTACTTGAGAGGCTGAGGCTGGCGGATCACTCAGGGGTTCTGGGCTGTGGAGCGCTATGCTGATTGGGTGTCCAGTGCCACTGACAGCCTGGCCAGCGGGTGGCTGAAGGACTGGCTAGAACAACATGAATGACATGTTGTGATTGGCGCTCTCTCTGTGAGGGCTGATGGAATATTTTGAACAAAATATGACCAGTGGTGCAGAGTAGGAGAAGGTGGACTCTATTCATTGAGAAGAACCACCCTATGGGATGCAAATAAAATATCATTCACAGAAAATACAGTATACCTAACATGGTAATTTACTGACAAACCAGAAAGCAATCTTGCCAGGTTTGTATTAGAAGGCAAGATACTGGATAAAGAAATTTTCCATCTGTGTTGAGATTTCTTTGAAAGTTTTAATGAACTCATGTGTAAACAATATTGTCGTTTCTTTAGCTATAGCAATTTTAGAGACTTTAACTCTAGATGAATTTCTCCAAGTATCTAAAGCAGTGCTTCCCAACCTAGAGAATGGGTTCAGTCAGCAAGGTGAAGAGGGCAGCACACTAACGTAAAGTGGGGTACAGAGGAGTGGAACAACAGGGATGTGAAAAGCTAAATGACTCCAGCTTTGCACTGCTCATCCCTCCGATGCAAATATGTTTCCGTTGTGGCACGTAAAGTGGCTGCTGGTCCTTGAAAGCCCCCCAGCTTCCCTTCCTGCTCCCGTGATGGATCTTAATGGGTCTAGCTATAAGGAGCAGCTCCTAAGTACAGGACTCCTGTTCAAGAAACAGCCTGTCAATCCAAGAGCTTGTCTGCACTATGGGGTAATGCACATTATGGGGGTGTGATTTCTAAAGTGCACTAACATGTTGTGTGTTAGTTGGTCCATGCAGACCAGGGGTAGGCAACTTGCGGCACGCAAGCTGATTTTCAGTGGCACTCACACTACCCGGGGTCCTGGCCACTGGTCCGGGGGGCTCTGCATTTTAATTTAATTTTAAATGAAGTTTTTTAAACATTTTTAAAACCTTATTTACTTTACATACAACAATAGTTTAGTTATATATTATAGACTTATAGAAAGAGACCTTCTAAAAACGTTAAAACGTATTACTGGTATGCGAAACCTTAAATTAGAGTGAATAAATGAAGACTCAGCACACCAATTTTTAAAGGTTGCCAACCCCTGATGTAGACCCTGCTGGTGAGCATTAAAAGTATCCTAATGCGCTTTAACATAGCACTGTTAGAACAGATAAGGTGACCCAGCTGAAAAGATTTAATGAGAGAGAGCTTGGGACACTGTGAAAAGCTGGTACCTAGTCAGCAAGGTAGGCTGACCAAAAGGTGTTTAGAGAAAGAAGATTGGTTTCATGAGATGCAAGTTATTCACTTTTCTTTTTTTCCTCTCTAAGCTGAAAGTGCTTTATCCAGTTTAGTTTATGGGAAGTATAAATCTACACATATATTTTAATTCCATTTTCTTTCCGTTATTAATAAATCCTGGTTTTGTTTAAGATTACAGTTGTATGGGCAATTTCACACAGATGTTCCTGAAAAGAAGAGAACCCAGAGGAGTAGTGCTGAAGGGTAAAAGGTTTCTGAAATTTTGTCCTATTCCAGTGTTGTGTTGCCAGTAAGATATGGTGGGCAAACACAAAGGGAAAAGATGAAAAACCAAGCAGAAGATGGGAATTGGCAGGGGGTGTTGGTCATAAGCAGCTTTCATAAGCAAGATATTCCTTAAGGGGTTTCTAATACAGTTAGAAATCAGTAGTGTAATAAATGTCAGCATAAAGCAGCCAGCTTAGATATTTAAGCCACAGTTAGATCAGTTAGTACAGTGCCATGTCTATACTGATTATATACTGATTGTGCACCCTAGAAGACTGATGGAACTCAGCGTACTACAAAATTCACTGGGGAATAAACTTGTCTTGCTTATGAAAACAAGTGTGGAGATCACCATGGTTTAATGGTGAAATATAACAGACTAAATAAATGGGGAGCACGCTAGAGAACAACTGGTTTAAACACATCAAATAAATCATCTCTGACATAAGCAGTTCTGATATTCCTATGCCACATCTGTGGTGGAGACCACAAGCTCCTTTACTGCACTATTGCATCTTCAAAGCTCAAATGATTAACCCAGATTGTCTTTGGCAGGTTTCAGAGCTAACTGCTTCTTATTCTTTATAGGTAAGATTGATTGGATTTTGGGTGGTAACTCTCATTAGATAAGAGCCATGTCAAAGCCAGAGAAAACAAATGCATCATTTCCTCTGACAGAGCTTTATTCAGGTCCTCAGAGTTTATAGATGCATTGGGAGAGATTCGCTCAATCATTTGCAGATTCATATTACATGTGTTCTTGCATTGAGTGGTGGGATAGCTCAGTGGTTTGATCATTGGCCTGCTAAACCCAGGGTTGTGAGTTCAATCCTTAAGGGGGCCAATTAAGAATCTGGGGCAAAAATAGGGGATTGGTCCTGCTTTGAGCAGGGGATTGGACTAGATGACATCCTTAGGTCCCTTCCAACCCTGATATTCTATGATTTACATTAGCTGCCAACTCACTTCTGGGTAAAATTCAAGGTGCTGATCAGTATCTATAAAGCCTTACATGGTTTAGATCCCAGTTCTCTCAGAAACTCTTTGTCCTTTTAGCAGACAGGTTTCAGCTACCTGTCCCATGAGGGAAGTTTGTAGGAGCTGGGGAGTGTCCTTAGTACCGGCCCTCAACTCTAGAAATTGAAGTTCATTGTCTTAAACTTCAAAGCCCTACATAATCTTGCCTCTTACATCTCTGATCTCAATTCTTTCTATTTCCCCACTGACTTCCCAGATTTTGCTCAGTTCTCTTCATTTACTGCTCCTTTCATGCCATTTTGCGTTCTTGGCTCTAGGTGTTCTATCATGCAAATCTATGACTGAAATAGAGTTACACTTCCTGTCTACCAAGCTCCAGCATCTTTTAAAAATCCAGTTCTTTAAGGAATCCTTTTTCCACCAATAATCTCTCCTCACTTTCTCCTTGTCTTATGTTGTAGAGAATGTGTTTTACTTTATATTTGTAAAACTCGATGAAAGCATACAGCACCACATAAATTATTATAACTGTTGATCCTCCAGAACCTGCTCCCATTTGAAATACATCAGAGCTGGGCCTAGCCACATAACAGTTTCTTTGTCTGGATTGTCCTATGACTGCAAGTTTTGGAATGTCCAAGCTTTAAGGCCCAGATTTTTAAAGGCATGCAGGTGTTACCAGAGCTGGTGGTAGGCATAAGCAGACTAAGCAATTGCTTAGGGCCCTGAGCAGCTCAAGGGAGCCCCCTATTCACTTTTTCATTGTGTGTTGATTGTGGTGGTCGTGGGGAAATATTTCTGCTTAGGGCCCCCAGTGGGTTAGCCCACCTCTGAGTGTTGCTCTGTTCTAGTTTACAAGGCATAAGTAACTTACGAGCCTAAGCCCCATCTTCAAAAGTGATTAGGGTACATCTACACTATAACTGGGAGCGAGCCTCCCAGTCCAGATGAATACACATGCACAAGTTATGCTTGAGCTAGTGCATTAAAAATAACAGTGTAGAAGTTGCAGCTTTGGTGGCAGTTCAGGCTAGCCACCTGAGCACAGACCCATGTAGTGTCCACACTGCTATTTTTAGTGCACTGGCTTGAATGGAGCTAGCATGAGTCTGTCTACTTGGACTGGAATGCTTGCTCCCATATGCAGTGCAGACATACCCTAAGGTAGCCTAAGTCTCATTGCCTCAAATGCTCAGTCAATGTACCAGAGTTAGATACAGACTATAGAGGAGAAACATTGTCTTAACAGTCTGTGTGGCTCTGTATAGTGTAATCAGTTTTAACGGTCTCACATAAAATGATGGGATGGTAGCATCATCTATGAGTCTATGCTCAGTAGAAAACAGTGCAGTTTAAACATTTTCAACTGGCAGCTGGGGGATTCTCTGGTGAGAAACTAAGTTCAAAATGTTACAAAGAGGATGTGGGAAGTTGTATAAATTAGAAAAGAATTATTATTGTTTAACATTTTATATTGTAGTATCACCTAAAGACCACAATCAGGTTGGCCCCAGTGAGCTTGGTGCCATACAAACATGCAATAAATGACAGCCCCTCCCCTAAATAGCTTATGATCTAAAAGACAGCATGTAATAAGGTCCATGAGATAAATGAGCATGCTGGGACGGGAGGTTGGGTGGGGGATGGGGTTACAAATAAATATATAGGAAGTGCACAATTCTTAGCTGTTTAGTAGTAATTATCACAACTCTTCACCTGCCTAGAACAGAATCTCCCACCACTAGAGTCAGCCTCTTTCTGTTTTCCAGGAACACATCTAAAATAAAACTAGACAGCTACTTTCATGGAAAAGTACCAGCTGCCTTCTCAGGAAAGTCTATATAAGGCCCCCTCTATTGTTTCTAATCTGACAGTTTGGGATAGAATGATAGATATAATCACAAAGCCATTGCTATTCAAAGCATATAGTGGACAAACTTTTTCCCTGGTGTAAATGCACTCAAGTCAGTAGAGTTCACCACTTAGATGATCTGAACTCAGTATGTCTAGATCACTGCTGATTTCTGACTAATTTGAATAGTATTAAAATAAGTACACAATATATTCTTCCCACTAGGTAAACCTGATGGTTATGGTCTAATAATTCTTTACACTATGTTGACCTCCTCCCCTCCCCCCGGCCAAAAAAAAAAAAGCTTTAATGAAATTAACATAACAAACATGGCCATACTGGGTCAGACCAATGGTCCACCTACCCTCGTATCAGACAGTGGCCAGTGCCAGGTGCCCCAGAGGGAATGAACAGAACAGGTAATCATTAAGTGATCCATCCCCTGTCGCCCATGCCCAGCTTCTGAAAAACAGAGGCTAGGGACACCATCCCTGCCCATCCTGGCTAATAGCCATTAAAATTTAAAAAGTTCTGTTAATAATAGTTATCCCAGGAGAGTATTGCCTAGATTTCAATAAATGGGAAGATGACAAAATTATTAACAAATATTTTACACACACACACACGTTTTTTCATTCCCAATGATTCAAACGAGCTTCACAAAAAATATACAGTATGTACATCACCACTGAAATGCAGCCAAGTCTGGGGTAGCAAGGCAGCAGCCAACTGGCATGCAGCACATTGTACATCCAGGAGGAAGGGAGAAGTAACGTAGCTCCATAATCTCAGTTTGCTTATAGGGCCTAACTATTAGCTGCCTCTTGGGCCTGACAAGAGGTTTGAATATTTTAAGAATCTGAATATTATCTGTACACGGAGAGGTGAGTAGGATGAAATTAATTTTTGATTTATAAAATAATAGAGTAGGAACTTCAAAAATAAAAACTACCTATAAAAAGAAGACCAAACAGTAAATAGATACTACAATCTTTTTGTCACTGGTATATAGGTAATATTGGCTGTCACACCAGAATTATGGTATCTTAATTATGGAATTATGGTATAATCTTGTACGAACAGCCATTGCTTCACTTTTGTTTTCTGTTTTACTGAAAGAAACACAGCTTATGAGAGAAGACCAGAATGAGTACTCATGTCATATGTTCACTGCAGAGAGAACTAGGACTGATGCTGTATCAGAACATAAAGATTCCCAGCAAGTCAAATCTGTATGATAATAAACAATGTAGCCCTTTCCATCAGAACAATCCAAGTCAGTTGTTATTCAGGGCAAAGAAGGCAGGAAAACGGGAGGTGGGGGGATTAAGTGTTTATTCATGCAAATCCTTTAAGGCCACAAAATATCTATTCACTGAATGACACAACGTATAAAAAATACACTGCCGTATTAAACTCAAAACTTTGTATTCTATCAAAAATTGCATCTCAAAATTTTGGTTTATGAAATGTTTTGATAAACATACCCCTTTAAATCATGTAACTTTACCTCTGAGAAGTCATGTCGCTTCCTTTTCATGTCAATTCTCTGCACCATTGCATTGCCACAATCTGTGGTGGCCACTAGAGCTTAAGTCAGACGGAGCCATCAAATCAATTATAACAGCCTGCCACTGTCTTACATCGACAACAAATGATTGATAACAAAACCTGCCTACTTTCAGTTCTTGTCTGACAGCAACAAAACAGTCCCTGCCTGCTTTTACTGGCATTTGTCATAAATCAATAGCAATTTCATCACTCAAAGATGCTGTCAACTCTGCTCAGTCCATCTGGTTTCACTTTACTCTCATAATTTTTAAATATAACTATTTAGCAAGGTTAATGCATAAAGTTGGTTTCTTTTTGAGCTTTCTTATACATTAACAACATTGCAACGATTTCAAAACATATGGAACCAATTATTTTTAGAGATTAGAAAAATAACCCCAATGTACTTTTACCATAGAAAATAAAGCTATATCTACAATCCATCTTTGCCGATGATTTGCTCTTTAGTAGGTAACAATGTCATCTTATCCAAGCTGAAATTACTTCTTCTGATCTGACATTATGGCTCTTTCGTAACTGTATGTGAGACTCAGAATAGGAAAGTATATAAATGTGACTCTTCATCTTCAAGTGTAAGGTGAAATATAGATAAGATTCTGCGTTCTTCATAACATCACTCAGTTTGGCCATCAGGACTACAAAAAGAATGGTTAACTCAATATTCTTCATAAAAAGACAATGAAGTAATTTTAATATTTTAGGATAGCAATTGTGAAAAATATTTAAATGTGCAAGTTTATACTAAATAACAAAATTCATTGAATTACCAATGGGCTTGATTAACTTTTAGTTTGAGCAATAAAGCAGCTAAATATACCAACATTTGGATATGGGTAATATTGTCAGAGAGACTGAAGTGTTGGTATGAAAACAACAGCATCACAAAATGAATTAGAATCTAATGGCAAATATTCCACTTTTCTCAAAACGTGTGAGATAGAAGAAATTGCTGTTCTTATTACAGAGCTGTGATCTGTGGTATTTCACAGGTTATAGTATGAACTTCTAAACAGTGGTTCTTTGATACTCAATTTTGCTCCATACAATTGTTTAGGCCACAAGTATAAAAATTAACAGCTGTTGTCAATGGGGTGCACTGGTTTGATGTTCTGACTTTGCATTTTTTAAAGTTGTTCCTATTCAGAAAGAATGGTTACTTAGCCTACAGTAACTATGCAATCTGTTTATCGTGAAAGTGCAACTTACAAATGTAGATTTCTTTTGTTACATAACTGCACTCAAAAACAAAACATCTTTAGCATCTACAAGTGCACTCAGTCCTACTTCTCATTCAGTCAATCGCTAAGACAAACAAGTTTGTTTACGTTTATGGGAGATAGTGCTGCCCACTTCTTATTTACAATGTCACCAGAAAGTGAGAACTGGCGTTTGCATGGCACTTTTGTAGCGGCATTCAAGGTATTTATGTGCCAGATATGCTAAACATTCGTATACCCCTTCATGCTTCGGCCACAGGAGGACATGTTTTCATGCTGAGGAAGCGCGTTAAAAAATAATGCATTAATTATATTTGTGACTGAACACCTTGGAGGAGAATTGTATGTCTCTGTCTCTATTTTACCTGCATTACGCCATATATTTCATGTTACAGAAGTCTCAGATGATGACTCAGCACATGTCAATTTTAAGAACACTTTCGCTGCAGATTTGACAAAATGCAAAGAAGATACCAATGTGAGATTTCTAAAGATAGATACAGCACTCAACCCAAGGTTTAAGAATGTGAAGTGCCTTCAAAAATCTGAGAGGTATGAGGTGTGGAGCATGCTTTCAGAAGTCTTTAAAGAGCAACACTCCGATGCGGAAACTACAGAACCCGAAACACCAAAAAGGAAAATCAACCTTCTGCTGGTGGCATCCGACGAAGATGATGAAAATAAACATGCGTTGGTCTGCACTGCTTTCGATTGTTATAGAGCTGAACAAGAAATAGGTTTGAGTGGACTTATAGGCTCTAAAGTTTTATATTGTTTTATTTTTGACTGCAGTTATTTTTTTGTATATAATTCTACATTTGCAAGTTCAACTTTCATGATAAAGAGATTGCACTACAGTACTTGTATTAGGTGAAGTGAAAAATACTATTTCTTTTGTTTTTTACATTGCAAATATTTGTAATAAAAATAAATATAAAGTGAACACTGTACACTTTGTAAGTGAAATCAGTATATTTGAAAACGTAGAAAACATCAAAAATATTTAAGTTAATGGTGTTCTAAATGGTATTGTTTAACAATGAGATTAATCGTGATTAATTTTTTTAATCGCTTGACAACCCTAGTCCCTAGCCCTTTCCTGATGCATCTGTGACTAATGACCTGGAGGAGGGGGGCAAAGAATGAAAATGGATGAGGTATTTGTGGGTAACCATGTCCAGCAGCTATTCATCATTGTAATCTTTGACCACAACAAGTGGAAGGGGCTGAAGCAATTTCTGAAGGTATGCTTCAGGATGGTTTTTACATGGCTCTTGTTTTTTACATTAATCTTCCTGTCTCAGGGACAGAGCCTCGTATCTTTCAGTAACTGTTGTTCTTCGAGATGTGTTGCACATGTCCGTCCCATTATAGGTGTGTGCATGACTTGTGCACAGCTGTTGGAGAACTTTGTCCCTCAGGGTGACCTGTCGGGGTGACTTGAGTGCCCTCTGCTGTTGTGCGCCACTGCGTGCAGGTATAAGAGGATGGAGCAGCCCTCTACCTCCTTCAGTTCCTTCTTATTGGATAGGCTCTGATAGAGAGGGGAATGAGGGTGGGTCATGGAATGAACATGTGCAACATACCTCAAAGAACAGTAGTTACAGAAAGGTAGGTAACCATTTTTTCTTCTTCAAGTGACTGCACATGTTCATTCCACTGCAGGTGACTCACACGCAGATTAATGTGGACATGGGCTCGGAGCTAAGTTCCCTCTAAGCTGTGCGGCTGTGCAAGCAGGCTATCAAGGGCCGTGCAGCAGATGGGGAGAGGCACCTCTTCCCCGGTCCCCAACTCCGGAGCTGCTGCGCAGCAGATGTGGAGAGGACCTCTCCCCCTGGCCCCAGGCTGCTGTGGCAAGAGAGGGCCAGGGGGAGTCCTCTCTCCCTATTGCAGCCCCGGGGCAGCCTGCATCCCAACCCCCTCATCCTTACCTCAGAGCCTGCACCCCCAACACCCAAACCCTCTGCCCCAGCCCTGAGCCCCTTCCCACACATTGGTGCACATAACAAAATTCATTCCACACATTGATGTAAAAATTCAGAAGGAACAGTGGCTCAGATTCTACCTTAACAGTGATTGTAGAACAACCCATCCAAAACTGACATTGCTCCTGACTGACAGAAAATGGTATAATGATCAGCAGGTCGCCACTTTTCACATGTCTTGAATAGGAACGTGCGCCAGGAAAGCTGCTGAAACTTGTGCTCTAGTGGAATGAGCCAGCACTTTAGGAGATGGTATGACGTTAGCTAACTGGTAGCACAAGTGACTGAAACAGGAAATCCAGTAGAAAATCCGCTGAGTGGAAACTGGTTTACATTTCATCCTGTCCACAATCGTGACATAACTGCACTGAGGATCTAAGGCAGCATTTCTCAACCCCTGGGTAGCAATAATGTATGAAAAGGTTGCCTGAGCCTCAGTGCCTGGGGTTGAAGTCAGTGAGATCATGTAAAATCACAGAATCCGTGACCTCCATGACACACATGTAGTTTTACCAATTAGCTAATCGAATGCAATGCGGGTAGAGTTATAGGAAAAGAGTATTCTGCATAGAACTTACAGTGAAGAGCGTGCATATTAATCACTAAGTGAGTCTTTAGTTGGTGAAATGGATAAATTTTTAAACTGTCCTGTTGCAACTGCAAGCACCAGTGATATTAGGAATTCATCACAACTGAAAAGAAAAGTAGTCATAGGCATGACCCTGCTTACTTCAAGTATGGGTTTTCATTTACCGAGGACCGAAATGGTGAACACAGGCTGCAGTGTGCCATCTGCAGTGAACTGTTAGCAAATGAAAGCCTAAACCCATCAAAATTGCATAGGCATTTGGAGACAAAGCACTTTAGCGATAAAGACAAGCCTCTTGATTTTTTTAAATGAAAAAGCAAAGCTTTGGAAATGTCACAAAAAACACTAACCTCTATCTACTGTCCAAGACCAAGCATTGTGTCTCTCTTACCTTGTTGCACACTCCCCAACAATACAATATGGAGACGAATCTGCGATATCTCAGAAGATGACAAACTGAAAACTGATAGTCTTTCAGTAAGCCACTGTTTTGCTTTACAATTAGATGAATCTACAGATGTATCAAACCGCTCTATCACGTTGGTTTATGCGAGGCATGTATCGGAAAGTGATTTTAAAGAATAGCACTTGTTTAGTGCAGATTTGCCTATTTCTACTACTGCTGCTGATAGATTCGTTGCACTGGATAATTACTTGGAGTTGGTGGGATTGAGCCGATCGAATGCATTGGTGTTACAACTGATAGAGCTGCTTCAATGACAGGGAAACATTCAGGAGATGTTCAAAGAATCCTTTCAAAAGCACCCAATGCAATGTGGAACCACTGTTTACTGCACAGGGAGGCATTAGCAGCTGAAGACATGGTACCTGAGCTTCATGAAACTCAAAGATGCTGTCAAAATTGTGAATTATATCAAACAAAATGCTAAGAACTCAGGATGCTTTCAAGTTTTCTGTCAGGAAATGGGCTATGTGCGCATGTAAATCTGCTTTATCATGCTGAGGTTCTCTGGCTGTTCCATGGCAATTTGTTGTCTTGTATATATAAACTTATAAGTGAGATGGCAGCTTTTCTTGAAGAAAAAAGTCTCACCTGGCAGAAGACTTCAGTAATGACACATGGCTTGCTTGTGTTGCATATCTGGCAGATATATTCGATCATCTGAATTATCTCAATCTGTCTTTCCAGGGCAGAGGGCACAATCGCTTCGAAAAAACTGACAAAATTGCTGCATTAATAAAAAACAATCCTCTCTGTGGAACATGTTTCAAATGATAGGACGGACATGTTTCATAATGTGTTTCTAGAAACAAAAATTGGAAAGATTCCGCTAACCACTGAAGAAAACAATCCGTAATTATTTAACTAAATTGCACACATGATTCTGGGATTACTTTCCAGATGAGCAACTCAAGGGTGAAAAATGGATATGGGATCCATTTGGAGATGTGTTGGAAAATGAGAGTCTACTGATGGAGGAAAAATCTCAGCTGGTCGAGTTATCTTGCAATCACGGTCTACCGAGACAATATACTGAAATGAGCTTTTCCCAGTTTTGGTACGGTGCTGCTGGTGGAGAATATCCTGCTCTTGCTTGCCATGCTGTTAGAGTCATTTTGCCTTTCCGTACAACATACTTGTACAAAACTGGATTCTCTGCCTTGACTCAGCAGAAGAATAAAAGCCAGAACAGACTGGATGTTGAACATGACCTTCAGATTGCACTGACTACAATTACACCAAACTTTGATTTTTTTTGTCAAAGATAAGCAAGCTCAGGTTTCTCATTAAGATTTATTATACTGTTGTTAATGTGTTCCTGTTAATGTTGATTTCTGCCTTTGGCTTTCTGACTGTTGACCTGCTTTAACATTGTTATTGTTATTACATGTAATGGGTAAAATAAGTATTTTGGGGCCAAAATATTTGTCTGTTTTCTACTTAAGCTATTTACTGGGTTGTGACTGGCCATCAATGTTTACAAATGGGTCCTTTTCCAAAAAAGGTTGACAACCACTGATCTAAAGGACCTGGTACGGTCCAAGTAGAAGACTAATGCTCTTCTCATAGCAATTCTGTTAATCTGTATGGATGTGAGGCTTCAGGAAAAAGGTTAGCAAACACATTGCCTCATTAATATGGAAATTGGAATCCACTTTTGTTAGGGATTTTAGGTGAGGGCAGGCGTAAACTTCACCCTTATGGGAAACTATAGAAGGCGGCTCTGAAACCAAGGGTGTTGATTCATCCACTCTCCTTGCTGAGTTTATCAGAAACACCGCTTTCATAGAGAGGTAGAGTAGGGTCCAAGTTGTGAGAGGTTCAATGGCTGGTCCCATTAATTTTGTTAGCACTACGTGGAGATCTCATGGGGGAACAGGATCTTGCACCTATGGGTATAACCTGTCTAACCCTTTTAGAAATCTGATAGTTATGGGGTTGAAAAAAAGCAATCTGTCACCCACTGCAGGGTGGAAAGGTGAAACAACTGCTAAATATAACATAAGAGAAATAACTGAGACACCCTGGTGTTTTAGGTGCAACAGATGATCCAAAACATGGTTAACAGAAGCACTGGAAAGACATGTTTGGTGGGACCAGACATTTGGCCAGGTAAATATGCCTAGATGAAGGCTTTTTGAACTCAGAAGCATTTCCTGAACATTTTTTGAGCAAGCCATTTCCAATGGTGTTTGCCATGAAGCATCCACACTGTCAAGTGGAACGGAGATGGAGCAGATGGCTATGGTCCAGAGAAATCATATGTGGATGCAATGGGAGAGGCAGAGGAGGTCTCACTAACAATGCTAATAAGGTCAAAAACCTATGTTGCTGAGGCCATGCTGGTGCTACTAGTATGAGGTGAGCATGGTCTTACTTGGCCTAGAAGTGGGGATAGAAAAAAACCCTAAGGGAATATCCCAGATCCACTGAGCTTAGGATCCACCAATCTGATAAGATGCAAGTCCAAGCACAAAGGAAGTGGGATAAGAACAGATGGGTCTATAAATACTGATATGTTGCCCGCGACAAATCCATCAAAATGCGTGTTAAGACTGTGCTGCTGGTTGAGAGGAACCTGCTGTGGCAGAGAAGGAGGGCGTGGTGGGCATCTCCTGAAATTCTCTTTATCTCAGCAGGTTTTGTGGCAGAGGTATAAAAAGTTTGATACCTCAACTCTGGCTTGGAAAATCTCTCTTTTCCAGGATAGGATGCGAGTTCCATGGAGTGCCTCATAAAACGTAATTTGAGTCTTGCGTCTCTTAATTTTCAGGTGTGGCACAAGAAGGAATGGCTCTAGTTGAGGAGTGTGTCCTTTCTCCAGGCAGAAGACAGGTGCTGTGCATGTCAATAAGACCACTGCATGTGGGACAGGGTTTAAACCCGGTGGGTTTAGAGTCTTCCATGCTGGTGATGAAGTATCTCACTCCACTTTACAGGTTTTTTACCTCCCAGTCCTGCTTTCTAAGTTTTATTTTAACAACTATTGTGATGGGGTGTATTGCCTGGCCCTGAGAGGGTTGAAGTGGGCCAGGCAGGCCCAATCAACCAATTAAGCAGTGAGCTGGGGAGAGATTTAGGCTGTGAAGGAGCAACTAATTGGAAGCAGGCTCAGCTGGACAGGAACAGGAGGGGCCTGTATGAAGCCCAGGAGCTGGCAACAGCTGGGAGGGCTGCAGGGAAGTAGGCTTCGTTCACTCCCTGGGAGAAAGAAGATGTGTTAGGACTATAGAGGGTAGTCCACAGTTACTCCCTGAGAGGAAGTAGTTCGGAGGCTGGCAAACCCAGAGGTGGGAAAGCCAGGAAGGTAGCATAAGGCTCAGAGGAACAGCAGCACCGACCTTGGCTGCTGATTAGAAGGCTCCTGAGCTGGAACCCGGAGTAGAGGGCAGGCCCAGATTCCCCAGCCACTGACAACGTGGCATAGGCCAGATAAAGGACAATGAACTGCCTGGGACAATCTGGAAATATTTGTTACCACTGCCGGAAGGGGAAAACACATGTGATGACCTGGACGGAGGGCCAAGTCACTAAGAGGCGTCCACAGGACGAGAGGATGATGAGACACACACTGCCAGTTGAGAGCGCAATGCCTAGCCAGAGCCAATCCCCAGAGTGAGCAGGAGGAGGCACAACCTGTGGTGAGTGGACCCCGTGACAATATTTTTGAACATTCGTCAAAAAATATTAAAATAATAATAAAAGAGTAAAGAGGAGTTTCTTCACAAAAAGGGTTGAGATTGAAGCTCAAGAAACAGTAGCGAATAGGACACTGTCCAGGTTCTGTCTCACTGACATGGGTGGTATAAAGGAGGGGTATAAGGCAGGGAGGGGTTTGGCTGCTCCACCCTTTATGTCCTTGGCATGTGAGCACAAGGAGGTAAAAAGTGCACGCACAGCCCCGCTGGACACTTCTATTCAAAAGATACCAACCTCGTGCCTGAGGCTAATGTGCAACTACAGTGGGACCCACAGTGACATATTAGGAGAAGAATTCTACTTTCCTTGCACTGACTAAAATAAATCATAGCTTTAATGCATATACTGAATTTTACTTTTGATCCCTAATGTTTATATTAGCTAATATTGTAGAGTTATATTAATTTTAAAAAATCAGCAGCTCTCCAAAGCATCAAGAGTTGTGGATCTTGGCAATTCATACTAAGATTGACTGCAGATTTACTACAGAATATATGCTTTAGACAACAATTTTTAGCAAGTCAGTAGAGACAGGATCCCTAATTTCCTCACATGAACTACCATAACACGCACTTTTCTGGGGAGGTCTAATATCTATTGACCAAGAACGGAGCATGGAGTCTTGCTATCAGAAAGTTGGAGGGCTCTGGCTTAGCCCCAGCCTGTGAAAGGCCCACTGCCAGACCCAGAGTCTCTTTTCCAGGAAGTTTCATTCCTCAGATAGGCAAACCCTCACAAACACAGTTCCTCAGCCCACCCTGGGATATAACTCCCAGGGGATTTTACCCTTTGCCTCTCTCAATTCCTCCTGCTTCAGGGCCTATTACAGGATTGTCCCATGATCGGTTTACTAAGCACTGGTTCTGAGGGCTCTCTCCCTGAAGAGGCTCTCTCCCCAGTAGATTCCCACGGCTACTCATCTCTTGTCTCCAGGATCAGGCAGAGAGAACCCCATGTCTACACTCTCTCTCTGTCCCTTCCCTGACTGACTCTCAGGCCTGACTCACCCAGGCCCCCTCCTTCTAGGGCCCAGCTGCCTTCTCTTATAGCACAGTTGGGGATCAGTTGACCAGTTGACTGGCCTCTTCGCTCTTAAAGGGCCAGTACTATCCAATAACAAGTAATCAACGTGAACATTCACAATATTTCCTTAGACTAAGCCCTGAGGGAGTCATGTAAGAGCACAGCACAATGAGCCTGAATAGCCACAAGTTTCTGACTGATTTAGCACATGATTTTATAAGAGAGTAATAAATAGTGTCACAGTTGCATGGCTAGATGCACCTCAATTTCCTTTCTGATGTCTCTGAGCACACCACATCTCAGAGGTTAGGCCTCTTGCCATGACCTATCTCAAGATAGAATCTCAAGGTTCTTCCACTCAGATCACATACCATATACACAACTACATGTATAACAATTACTTATTGCCCTGTAGGTTTGATTGCATTTTGAGCACCTGCCTTTCCTCCCTTTGGAAACGCGTGACTAGGCATATTGACCAACAGCCTCCTTGAAACAAAGTATTTGATTAGCAGTTGGAACAAAGTATTAAAAGTATGTGTGCGTGGGAGTGGTGGGATTTTAAAACAACACAGGCTTCACAGATATTTAGGGCACAAGACAAGTTAAGTAAGCTTTGTTCTTAAGTTACAGGTGTGACAGATGCCAGACCTTGGAGGCATGGAAATTTCAAAAGACTATTAACTTGAGACATACCAGACACCTCAGGCACCTCAAATAATCATGGCCTTTGGTAGCAACAAATGTTATATGTATTCTTGTGTTTTTGGCTTGTTGGGTGGTCATGCTGTGAAATCTAGACTCATTGGGCAGTGATTTATATAAAGTTCAAAAAGCTGATTATGCAGAACTCATCATTTGAAGCTTTGCCCCCTGGGTGGAAGGACATTGATTAGTTTTACCATTTTCAGGAAACCTGGGGAAAATAAAAGCCTGAAAACTGTATAAAGCCTCACATGGAACTGACTGAGAGAAGCTTCATTTTGGAAGGGTCTGAAGGACTTTTGAAACCTACAAGATTCCCTAGGAGGAAGATATGTGACTTCTGCTAAGCTTACCATGCATTTAGACCTTTTTTATGTGATATGTTTTCTCTGTAATCCTTTTGTCCTAAACATAAATATGTCTTGCTCTGCAAAGTCTGGATGGTCACTGGTATTCATAGTCTGAGAGAGAGAGAGAGAAACCATTGGCTTTGGAATAAGGTCACATGTGCTGGGATAAACACAGTGAAGGGCAGTATGAATTGCAGCCTAAATCTTCAGTCTGGAGGAATAGCGTCATGGGACTCTGCCCACAGAGAGGGAACAACTAGAAGGCTGAGATCTATGGGAGCATCCTTTGGGCAGACCATACAGAGGTGCAGTTAAGCTAGAAACTGTGACAAGAAGAACAAAAGAGAACCAAACTTACATTCCCATAGCAAGCCCAGATCCCATGTGTCTCTGTTGGTCTCTTGGTCTGGCTCCCCCTTGAACTCACCCCTATTCAAATCAGTTTTGATGCTCCCCCAAGGAGAGGGGGCCAGGGCCCTTAAGGTTATTCATGCTGGCAGTCTTTTAATAACTCTTAAGTGGAATCAGTTAAGCAACTCTTAGAAAGGGCCTTCTCCCTTTCTCTGTCTAGGTGGGTAGGTTCTGCTACCAAACTAACCCCCTAGGATGAAACATCCATTCTTATATATGGTACAGAAACACTAGACTAGTGACAGATCCAGACGCCTCCTAATTATTAAAGAGCACCCACACATTTGTCACAAATGGTCTTCTAATAAGCCCGTTATCCAGCTAAGGGTATATATGGATACCCATATGTCTGAGAAGTATTGTCACCACTGCCAAACTTTTACTAAAGTCATGGGGCTGTAGCCAGTCCTAAAGGAAGATTCTTCCTCCATGCTGCTGGGATGGAGCTGTATCACAATCTTAACATCGGTCTCAAGAAATGAGTGGAGAGATGCTGGATACTAACGTTGCAATGTGAAACTTGAACTAAATTTTACAAAAATGTATAGGAAACAAAGGCATTTTTTCTTTGTGATGAAAAACTATCTTGCATATAATTTGTGTGTTTCTAGCAGTGCCTACAGCGTGCTATGGGCTTTATAAACAAAGACCATGCTCTGAAGTGCTTACATTCTAAGAAAACATTAAAAAGACATACAGATGAAGGGTAAGGTAAAAGAATCACGAACAAGTAAGGTAGCCAGGTGGTGACTGGCCACCTCCTGATAATAGTTTTAACACTACAATGGTAGGGGTTTTTTTTTCCCCCTTTCTTTTTAAATATATAGAACACATTTCACTGAAACTGCTCAGGAACTTCGCTTGCTCTTATCTTCACTAAAGCATCTTCTTCCAATATTTTCTCATGAGAAGGATCACAGTAGAGGACTGGGGGAAGAATTGGGAAGGGGGCAATAGGAAGTGGAATTGGATAACAAACCTTTCTGAAAGATCACTATACTCCCTTGTCCACTGCAAGGAAATAGATAATTCCCAAAGGCGGAAGAAAAAGGGTAAAGATCTGGAGGCAACACTCGTCTTGTGATCTTCAGTGGCTTGTCAAATTTGATATCTTGTCCTCAAGGAACCTAGTCCGGATGCTCCAGCTGAAGCTTTTTGTCTACACTGACATCCCCTCTGAGACTTGCTGAAATCGGTCTCTCATGGCTCTGTTGCTGAGGCTGAAGTTTACTACAGTTGAGAAGTTGCCATGGAATCAAAGTGGATTTCTGATCACATGAAAGCAGAGTCAAAACAAGAATAGATGTAGACTTGTTCTCTTTCAATGCTGCTTGCATTTCATCTAGATACTAAATCCTGCCGCTCAAAAGGCAGGTCCACCACTTTAATCTTAACCTCTTGAGAGACTCTCAAATTCTGAGCCGAGAAGGATTTTGAATGGTAATTACTGAGGCCACAGAACACTATAGTTATATCTCAAGAGTAGTATGAAGCATTAATGGAGTGATTAAATGCAGTTTTCCCTGCCTTGATATATATATTTTGTACCTATTTCTCTTTTTAGAATTCCCAAACATGGGATCAAGGCAAGAAATCTTTTTTTTTTCTTTTTTTTTTTTTTTGAGCAGTGTCCAAGAAGCGTATCCAAGAGGCAGAAGTTAAAACAACAAGCCATGACAGCTTCATAGTTGAGGATTCTCATGGCCTAAACAGACAATGAACAAGATTCCCTACTCAATGCAGCTTATGTCTTCAACTCCTTATCATTACAAGTTGACTCAAAGATCACAGATGACTTCTTTCCCTCAGAGACTGTCACATGGGTCAATGTAACTCACAAGCCCAGGCACAGGACGTTAAAAGAAATATTTGAACTGATGCTGTTGCATGCATATTGGCAATCAAAATGCATACCTACAGCAGGCATAGAGGATAAAGAAGAAGTTGTTACTCACCTTGTGGAGTAACAATGGTTCTTCAAGATGTGTGTCCCTATGGGTGTTCCACTGTAGGTGTGCTAGCTTCGCTGCACTGCTGATTGGAGAACTTCAGTAGCAGTGTCTGTTAGGCTCACACATGCGCTGTCCCTCCTCATGCTCTGCCATAAGACTAGTCAGCTAACCCCCCACAGTTCCTTCTCTACCAGAGAGTCATTGACAAGAACTCCGAAGTAGAGGGGAGGAGGAATGGTTGTGGCACACCCATAGGGACACACATCTCAAGAACCATCGTTACTGCAGAAGGTAACTTCTTCTTCGAGTAGTGTTCCTATGGGTGCTCCACTGTAGGTGACTCCCGAGCAGTATCCCTTCTGGAGGGCTGGGACTTCAGAGTCAGGTCAGTTACAGATGACAGCACTGTGGAGCCGAAGATGGCATCGACAGCAGAGTCCCCAGTGATCGCATAATGTTTTGTGAAAGTGGGGACTGATGCCCATGTTGCTGCTCTACAGATCTCTGAGATAGGGACATTCTCGAAGAAGGTGATAGATGAGGAGATCGACTTTGTGGAGAGTGTATGAATAGTATCTGGAGGGCTCATACTGCGAACTTGGTAACATTGTCTGATACAGTTTGAAACCCACTTGGAAAATCTTTGGGCTGATATTGCTGAGCTCTTGTATCTCTCTACAACGGAGAGGAAAAGCCTGGGGGACTTCCTGAAGGCCTTCGTTCTGTCCAGATAGAAGGCTAGGGCTCTTCTTACATCTAGTGTGTGTAATATAGCCTCCCAGTTGTCTCGGTGAGGCTTGGGATAGAAGATTGGAAGATGAATCAATCGGTTCATGTGAAACAGGGAGGTTACTTTAGGAATAAATTTTGGATTTGGTCTGAGCGGTCATGTGCCATCAGAGTAGCTATTTCACCTATTCTCGTGGTGGAAATAATCACTATCAGGAAGGCAGTTTTCACGGAGCGGTACATAAACAAACAGGTGGCTTTGAAGGGAGGCCTAGTCAGTCCTTTCAGTACCAGGTTTAAATCCCATCTGGGCATAGGAAACCGAGGTTGTGGGAAAAGGTTAACTATACCCTTGAGGAATCTTTTGGTGGTTGGGTGTGACAGCCCTAAGTACCCCTCTACAATGGTGGAAGGCTGTTGTAGCCACTAAGTGCACTCTGGAAGAACTTAAAGATAGCCCCGATCTTTTTAAAGCCAGTGAATAGTCTAACATGTGTGGAAGAGTTGCGGATGTCAGGGAGTTTTGTTGGGAAACATCAGATCTGAAACTTGGACCATTTTTGCAAGTAAGTACATCATATTGAGGACTTTCACTGTGTAATATCTCTGGCACCTCCATTGAACAGGAACTTTCAAGGTGTTTGAACCAAGAAAGAGCCATACCTTGAGGCAGAGAATCACCAGGTTGGGATGTAGGGTACATCCTCTATTCTGTGAGAGGAGGTATGGAGTGACTGGAAGAGAGATCGGGGGGTGCATCGCGAGCTGTGACAGGTAAGGGTACCAGGCGTGTCTCGGCCAAGTCGGAGTGACGTGTGTGCTCCATCTCTTTTTATTTTCAGCAGGACCTTCAAGAGTAGGGGAAAAGGAGGAAAGGCATAAAGAAGGTCTCCATCCCAGAGGAGGAGAGCATCGTCCTATTCCTGCTCTGGAACAGTAGCATGAACATTTCTTGTTCAGGTAAGTGGCAAACAAGTCTGTGGTTGGCATCCTCCACCACCTGAATAGATCGTGAAGTACTACTGAGACTAGTTACAACTCATGGTTGTGTGGGAATTTGTGACGGAGACTGTCTACTATTGTGTTCCGTGTGCCCGGGAGATAGGCTGCTGACAGTGTGACGTCGGGGGAGATACACCAGTTCCATAGTCTCATTGTTTCCGCACAGAGGAAGGGTGACTGAGCTCCCCCTTGTCGATTTATGTAGAACATGCAGGGAACGTTGTGCATTAGGACTGGTTGTGTGAGATCCTTTGATCAGTGGCAGGAAGTGGGCGCAAGTGTTCCTGACCACCCTGAGCTCGAGGAGATTGATGTGAAGAGATATCTCCCTGGGTGACCACGTGCCTGGTGTGGTGAGGTCGTTTAGATGTGCACCCCATTCTATGAGCGATGCATCAGTGGTGAGAAGCAATGAGGGGTGAGGTTATGAGAAGGGAATCCCTCTGCAAATGATGGCTGAGTCTTTCCAGCACTCTAAAGAGTTTTTGATCCTGGAGAGTAGTGACAGGGATTTCTCTAACCTGTCCCTGTTTGGTCTGTAAACTGAGCTGAACCATTGCCAATACTGGCCAAATGGATGTGTAGCATTGGTTGGCTGTAGCAGTTGGAGGGAGAGGACTATCAACACCTGAACCAGCCCATCAAAATTGGTATTTCGATGTAGATGCCTGGGATGAGGAAGATTGTGGGCCAGATGGTTTATGCCAAGAAAATTTACTTTTCTTTCTCTGTGACTCATAGTGGGGTTGAGTCGGATATTGGGATGTGCATGGCCTATGCAGGGATTGGGGACTGTACCTCCTTTTTTGTCCTGGTGTATAGATACCCAGCGAATGGAGAGTGACTTTAAAGTCCTTCAGGATGTGAAGGGAAGCATCAGTCTTTTCTGCAAAGAGCTTTATGCCCTCAAAAGGAAGGTCTTCCAACAGTTGAAAGAAAAGGAGTACTTGTGGCACCTTAGAGACTAACCAATTTATTTGAGCATAAGCTTTCGTGAGCTACAGCTCACTTCATCGGATGCATAAAGTGGTAAATGCAGTGAGGATGCTTTATACACACAGACCATGAAAAAATGGGTGTTTATCACTTCAAAAGATTTTCCCTCCCACCACCCCACTCTCTTGCTGGTAATAGCTTATCTAAAGTGATCACTCTCCTTACAATGTGTATGATAATCAAGGTGGGCCATTTCCAGCACAAATTATCATACACATTGTAAGGAGAGTGATCACTTTAGATAAGCTATTACCAGCAGGAGAGTGGGGTGGGGGGGGGGGAGAGAAAACCTTTTGAAGTGATAAACACCCATTTTTTCATGGTCTGTGTCTATAAAACTTCCTCACTGCATATTCCACTTTATGCATCCGATTAAGTGAGCTATAGCTCACGAAAGCTTATGCTCAAATAAATTGGGTAGTCTCTAAGGTGCCACAAGTACTCCTTTTCTTTTTGCGAATACAGACTAACACGGCTGCTACTCTGAAACCATTCAACAGTTGACTGTACCTCCCTTGGGAAGCCCAATAGTTGGAGCCATGATGCTCATTACATCATCACCGCAGTGGAGATTAACCTAGCCACTATGTTGGCTGCACTGAGGGCAGATTGCAATGATGTCTTTGTTTTACATTGTTCACAATGTGACTGTGGTAGTTGTTCAATAAAATCATTCAGTTTTGAATAGTTTATATAATTGTATTTCTTGTGGGAGCTTTCTTCCAAAAAGGTCCAGGTGCTTCCAGTCCTTATCATAGGGAGTGGACCTCATCTGGTGTTGACGGCCGTGGGAGTAGGGTGGAGGGTGCAAGAAGAGGAATTCAGATTCCTTGGCGAGGACATAGTATTTTTTGGTTTGCCCATTGGCAAGTAAACGCTACCGACACCGGGCTTTACCAAAATGTTCTTGCCAGGTCCAAAATGGCCTCGTTAATCAGAAGGGTGATCTTTGAGGAAGAGGATGAATGAAGAATGTCACGAAGATGATGATGGGTGTCCTTGATTTCTTCCCATGGTATTTGGAAAGTGTCTGCAACTCTCTTTGCCAAATCCTGGAAGACACCAAACTTGTCAGCCAGAGATGGTGGGGAAGGCACGGCGGGTTGTTGGGGAGGAGGAGGAGATGATCTCAGGTCACTTCTTCCTCAGGACCACCCTCATGTTCCTCCATGATGTTTTCTGGAGGCTCCGAAGCTCTGGATGCGGCAGCCAAGGGGGTGTGCCTCGAGGGTTCTTGGGTGAGGCTCAAAGCTCGAGAGGCATGCTGGCGATATACCGCCCAAGGGTCCCAATACGGCCTCTGGGTAGTGGTAGCTTAGAGCCCTGTGGTGGTGCTCAGGTGTGGCCGTACCAGGATGGTGATGATGGGGCCATCTGAGGATATACTCTAGGGCCCTGTTGATATTGGGCACCATACGGAGCTTGGAAGGACTACTGTGATACCACCTCCTCTGGTTCACTGTCTGAACTCTCACTAGAGCGGGGATGATTCCTGTGCTAGGCGGAGGCTTGGTGCGGAGGTCCCGGTACCGAGAAGTAGGGACTCTGGTACGTTCGATATGCTGAGGTCCCTGGATAGGCGGAATTCTGCTGGTACTGACTGGCTCAGAGCCAATGGAGGTGCTGGGGGAAGGACAGGGATCTTGCCCGTGCCGGTCGCTCCAATGTCGGATGAGGCATTGATGATGGTACTAATACAGGCTCGTGTACCGGGAGCACCTTTTTAGTGGAGTGCTTGCTCCTGTCTCTCAGTGCTGATGACTCAGTGCCTGTGTCCATTGGGTCCGAGGGCACGTCAACAGTACCTGCTGCTGTCGGTTTCCATGAGCACTGGACAAGGATGGTCTTGGTGCCATCCAGCTGCTCTAGGCCTCAAGACCAGTACTGATGCTCCAAACATGTACTGAAGATACCAAGCGTCATGGAGATTGCTCACAGCTATCTTGGTGCTCACTATGGGGGCTTCCTGCTCCCTTCTTCAATGAATTGTGAGAATGGTCAGCAGCTTGCTTCTTTGACCTACAGCCTTCAGATATAGAGGGCTGTAGGGAAGACTCACATCTGCCAGGTGACTTGCAGCATGGGCTCTGAGGTGGTCTGAGAGTTGCCTCCACAAAAGTAATCTGTCGGAACTCTCTGTCCTTACATGACCATGGCCTGAATTGCTGGCCTTTCCCAAGGCAGTGAATGAACTGGGAGTACTTGTTTGCAATCTGGATTGCCTCCTTGCAAGTAAGGCACTTCATGAAGCCCGGGGAATGCACACACGGAATACTGTGTACACACGGAATACTGCCTAAGAATCAAAGACCTTCATCATGCTCATCATTTGCAGACATTTTATGATAATATGGGGGTTATAAACTCACTGTTACAGCCTTGGCTGCACTCCCCTTTATGGTCAGACACCAGGTTGCTGTACTAGATCCAACTCTTGGACTCCACAGGCATTTAAAGCCTACTGGGTCTTAAAAGCATGCAGACAACATTACTAAATTCAGCTCTCTGGCACACTTCTAGGGCATAGACCTCTTGTTTGGTAGCCCCTTCTTGGAATGTGGAGCTTTGCCATCCAGTTGCCCTAGGCCTCAAGACCAGTACTGATGCTCCAAACATGTAGTCCTCAGAGGTCTGCCCTAGTCAGTACTATGATGTGCTGTGTGACCCTTCAGGGACTTTGTGACGGTTAAAACAAGGGAACACATAGACTTTGCAAGGAATGTCTAAACTAGACACACATTACTCAAAGACAAAGCACAAGAGATACAAATCTAGGGAAAAATAACTAAACACACATATGCAACCTCCCTCCCCACAGTATCCTCACCATTCTGGGTTTTGATTAGTGTGCCTTTCAGAGTCAAAGGACCCTCCTGCTCAGTCTCCTGTTGTCAGCAAATAGATGGCCAGGAAAGAGAGTGCCCAGAAGGTGCCTCAAGAAGATCCAGCACTTAAATTGGGTCCCTCCAAATCCCCCATTAGGTGATCCCTCGATCAACTTCAAATCCTCTGTCAGATAACCAGATGCTTAGTTCCAACTCCTGCCCATTATTTTCCCTTTCTCAACCTCTGCCCCGAGTCTACACTGTGAAAAGTGGTTCCCCTGGAACTGCATCAAGACTGTTATTCTAGGGTGGACACATCTGAATGGAGGACCATCAAGCTTGAGGACTCTGTACAGTACAGTACTTTGTTACAATCAAAATGGCATTCACAAAACAGAACGGGATTTGCAGATAGATGTACACATACACAGGGATATACTAATCCAGCATACATATATTTCCTTTCCAGATCCAGCATGACTCCAGGTGGCACCAATGAAGTGAGACAAATATGAATCTAAATGGCGCCATGACTCCAACATGACTGGATCCTCAAAAGAACACCCTGCTCCCCAAATAATGGAAGTGTTAACCAAGATGAGTCAACAGATGAATTTTTTATTTAAATATATAACCCATAAATTAGAACAGAGAAAAAAAATCACTCACTGTGCATGAAATTCCAATCTATTTTTTGTGGCTATAGGAAAATAAATTATGGTAGTTGGTGCTGGTATGTGTGTGTGTGTGTGTGTGTTTTTATTATACATATTCTTGGTCTGGACATTTAGATTTGAAAAAAACCGCACACACAGCCCTAACAGGCGCTTACTTTTAGATGGTTCCAAACTTCCACCCTAAGGTCATGCACAGCACAAACATAAGAATCTACAGACACAGTTCTCTATGGGGAACCCTATTTCACATGCTCCTACTTTCCTGGATAAAACCTCCTTTCTTGATTAAATTGTTCAATGCTGCATGAAACGTGAATGTTTTGGTTCTATGTGGTTTATGCCAGACACAGAGCTTTAAAATACATTTTATGTATGTATTTTCCTTTGATAAATAAGTCTATTCTTTTATAGAAGGTCAAAGAGTATATTAAAATGTACAATTTTTCTAGTAAATATTTATTTAAGCTAGAGTAAATATAATACATATTTAAGACCATTTAAAAAATGTGTATTCAACCAAATGATTATACATTTTTGTGCAGGTAATTATAGATTTTGCTACTAGTATTAAAAATGGTTTAGTATGCATTATTTATCTGATGGATATTAGAGACTTAGAATCACACAATTCCATATTAACTATTCTTCAAAAAAGGATAATTTGTCCATCTCCGTAATTACATATTATCACGTCAGTCTGATTGGTTACACGTACTTCACATTCATACACTAAAACCCCTTATTTTACTTACATACTAACTAAATTTTGAGCCTAATGTTTTCAACCATATTTTTATTTTTTCCAAATTATCGAAATTAGTTAGGCTTTGCTATGTACACCTTATTTTGATTTTTAAATCATGACTACTGTTTCTTTAGTTAAAGCAGCACAAACAGATATCTTAAAATAGCTAACTCTTATTTACAATATTTACCAAAATTGATAACATACAGCTCTTGGTTGAAATAAGTTTCAATCTGAAGCATATTTTGACAGTCAATTTATAAACCTGCTAAAATAAGAGTTGATAACGGAATAAACAGTGGTACTGACCTAATGAATCCTTTTGCTAAAGGCCATACTAATACAGTTTCAAAATAAAAATAAAAGCAATACCCATGCAGCCTATTCTTAGGCTTTTGGGCTTCTCATTGCTATGCTTAGGCCTATATAAACTGTTGCTGAGATTTGCCCAAGACCTATCTCTGAAGGGTTGGTGTCAAATTAATCTCCAAGTCGTTGATATATCTCAACAGGTTTTAAAGTAATCTTTTCCCCACAACCTCTTAAGTCTCTGATCAACACTTGTGGGTGTTTGAGTCAAGCGGTGCTTCTGCCCACACAGTGGCACTGTCAGCACTGTCAACTGCTCAAACAATTTTTTAAACAGAGCAGCCGGTTGCCTTCAGCAGCAATGCTTTTGGGGGCACTCTGTGCTGTTCGCCCAGAGACTCTGGCTGCTCTACAACTTTGCTAGTTAAGGGAACGACAGAAGGAACAACAAATGGCTACAATTAGCATTCGCCCTGCTCCTGCAACAGAATTTCATTGCTATGGCAACTGGAGTTGCCCAGACGACATAGGGCTTTGGCTGAGGCTAGTATACGACATAACAAGCACGACCAAATATAATAGTCACAGTTCAAGCTAATACCCTATCTCACTGGCATTTTAGATCTTTGCCTTTATTTCCCAGTTTAATTAATAAGAGCTGGTTTCTTAATTTTTTCTAACTTGCAGTATGTCTGTGATTACTTTAGTAACTAGAAACATTTGAAATACCTGTATTACTCCTTCCTTTTATATAGCCATAAAATATCTGGAATACAGCCAGACAGCCAAATGCAAGAAGTCCTTCCAAATATGCTAATTTTTTCACAGGTGGTATATATTTATTTCATAGCAACTGATGGAGAGAAAAAAAGATTTATTCCTAAATAACAGAGCTGTTCTAGCAATGAAGTAAAGGCTGTGACATGGGTGTGCAACAGTCTGCATGGTAAGCCAAGATAAGAGGTGACAAATTTAATTATCCCTAAGAACAGATATTTTTTAATTTGGACTAAAATTTAAATTAGCTGAAAATATTTTACCAGAAACTGAAATACGTGAATAAAATGTTCCATGAGATGAGATCTTTATAGCTCTTCAAACTCTGTTAAACCAAACAAGCCAGAGAATTTCATGCTGCTTTTTGCTGTTGGGACATACATTTAACTCAGGAAGCTGCTGTGAATTTCTAAACCTCTGAAAGCATCTTGAAATTAGTTTTTTGATAATGCTAATGAGTTTATCAAATGCAGCCTTCAATCTGAATAATACATATATAAATGCTCCTTTAGCAGATTCCTATTACAATAATCTGCAGCTGGGCCAATGAATTGACTGGTAGTGAAACACTCCAGGTGGGAAACTAGTACACTTGCAGTCGCCAAGGGTGGGCTTGGGCCTGGGTAAGGTTGCAGCTGCCAGAATTCTCTCAACCTCCTAGTGGCTGGAACATGGTGTAAAAGAAGGTGTTTGTCCTCCCTGCTGTAAAGTGAGTGCAGGTCTTATACTCCTGAGGGAATTCTGCACCAAAAAAATTACAAATTCTGCACGCAATATTTTAAAATTCTGCAAATTGTATTGGTCAATAAATAAATTTGGAGAGTTCAGCATGGCAGAGGGGAGTACAGGCCACTGACTGCATGGAGGTGGGAGATCACCCTGCAGCCCCCATTCTCCTGGGACAGGGACTCAGCAGTGAAGCTGCACCCGACCCTGCACCACGTGTGGGAAGGCAGGCAGGAAGGCAGGGCCCAGCAGGGAGGGGTTCTGGGTGTGGGGGGCTTAGCTAGGGGGGTTGCTGGGGGAGTGGGGCGGCGGTATGGTTGCAACTGATTGGGGCTCAGTGGGATGGGGGTTTGGGTGGGCTTGTCGAGATGGTTCAGGTGCAGGGAGGTGTGGGTTCGATGGCCCTGCTTAATGGGGGAGCCCCAGCTGCTGCTGAGGATACACCGCATGCCAGGCTCCTGCTTCCCTCTACAATTCCCCATTTCACTTCTCTTCCCCATCCCCTGCTCCTTCTCTCTTTACTGTCCCCTGCCCCCTGCATTCCCACATCCCCCTCACCCTGCCCTATCCCACCCACTTCCTTCCCCACTGCCTCTTCTCCACCACTCACCCCTCCTTCCCCTATTTCCTTACCCTTACCCTGCCCCACCGCAGGCACTCACTGTTGTACAGAAAACAGGATGGCTCCCAGCACACAGAAGGGGATCACGACCAGCACTAGAACCCCAGAGACAGCATCCAGCTGCAGAGTCAGCGAAGCGGAGCAGCACCCCCCTTCAGCGAGGCAGCTCTGCGCTCGCAAAAAGGGGGTGGAGTGGCATGTAACACTGCATTCCCCCAGACTATGCTCATGGGCGTCCCCAGCCCTGCCCCCACCTCCACCCCTGCTTGGCTTCCCCATAATTTTCTGCGGGGAAGCAAAGAAATTCTGCAGAGGGATATGAATTCCGCACCCATGCAGTGGCGCAGAATTCCCCTGGAGTATATATAGGAGGATGACCAAGTTACAAGGAAAAAGGTAAAATAAAATGATGGAAGGGAAACCCCAATTAACTTCAGTTCAGCCTGCATAACTTCTGAAACCATTTCTGTAAGGTAAATTTGATCCCCAGTCCTTGGTTTATACCCAAAAAGGGGCAAGGGAATGGACACACTAAAATAATTATGTCCTTTTGTTAGGGGGAAAAAATCTTCATGCAAATTTTCTTAAAAATAATCAAAATACTGATTCCTTATTGTTTCTCCCTTTTAAGATCATCACTTCTTACCTATTAAAAAGTAAATTCTGAATTTTGAAAAACAAATGTAGAAATTCACTTTTTGATCAGTGAGATCTATTTACTAATTCAATTGGTTGGATACATAACATATAATTTTATTGCTGATTTGTAAGAGTTTTCTTGGCTTATTTTTTAAGTTATGTTTAATTATGTTAAATTAATACTATTGATTGTGCTGCCTTATTTCATGTTGCTTTAATTCTTGAAAATATATTGCATCAAAACCAAACATAATTAAGTAATATTAACTTTAAACCTTACTTTTAATTTTTAAAAATCCCAGGAAATACTGAGTTATGGTTGATATTCCAGTGTAATCACTATGTGTATATCAGGGCCCACCCAATTATCAAAAAGATTTAAATCCACGTGATCTGTTTACCTTTGATGTAGAGGGGAGATGCACAGATATCATCATAAATACTAATAGACGTTACAATAGCACATCCATTGTAGATTGATAGGAAATAAAGCATTATATATATTCCACTAACAAACCCAAAGGATATCTCAAAGAATGGAGTTTTATTCTCAGTCTGGTTTTACTGGCTTTTGTTGATTGAAACCAGACTCTGAAAGTTACTTCAGCTTTCTGTGTGGAAATTTAGCTCTGCTTCCAGCTGGGACTGGACAACAGTATGGATCACCCGATAAATGTTCTGTTCATTCCCTCTGAAGCATTTGACACTGGCCAATGTTGGAAGACAGGATACTAGATTAGATGGATCATTGTTCTGACCCAGTGTAGCCATTCTTATGTTTTTATAAGAGTTAAAATTAAATCCTACATCATTTTGCTCTGCCCAGGTGCCTCAAAGCTCATAAAAGTAAAAAGCACTAAACGTTGAGAAATCTATTTAAAATAAAAATGTATTTCCTCCCACTTTTGCTGAAAAGTGGCATGAATATGTGTCATTGTCTATGTGAGCCCAGTGTACATAAAGGCTGAAAAATTAATCTTTATTTAATCCTGGTTTAATAATTGGTGAGTCCAACTTGAAAACTTTTTCAAGACTAATGGGTATTGATTATGAGCAATTTAGGGACACTTTTGGAATGGGCATCCACCACAGAACAGAAGCCTAAGGCTACAGAGTGTCATTGAATCTCTTGATCAGAAGGGCTAATGGGCCAGGTGATATAAATTGAGTTAGTTAGCATCATTGACTTTCTGGCCCAAAGAATGTCTAACTTTTCAGGAAGGTTCCAATTAATTTTGTTAGGCAACAGAGTTAAATGGTTTAACCATTAAGGGAGTTATGCTGAACTTTCAGGGAGCTACTATTATTGGAGCCATAAAACACCTAAGAGACTCCAGGCTGACTGCAACAGACTGGTAAATACAAGAATTTGTTACAGTGAGCCAAGTGAGGTCTGTTTTTCCTCTTAATTTAAAGAGTGACTGGTGTTTGAAAACATGGAGCCAGATACTCAGCTAGGCTAAATTGCTGCAGTTCCATTTCCATAAATAGATCTACACAGATTTTAATCAGCTGAAAATTTGGTCCATTGTTTGTAAGTAGAAGACACCAGGAGTTTGGAACCTGCAATATATTCATGTGAAAAGGAGGAGTCACTTGCTTAAACTGGAAAAATATACAGAGCTGGTGTATGTTTACTAATATGTCATCTACATATAGCATTTTAACTTGCAAGTTGTATAGGTACTGTAAATTAAACTGGGGACACTGTTTCCTTCTGGTATTTTCTTCTCTCTCTCTCTCTTTTTGGGGCGGGGAACAGGAGGAGGTTAAACAAGAAAAAAATTAAAAGGTTCGGTTAGGAAAGGAGTCACTGGAACAGGTTTGAGACCTAAAATATCCTAAAAATCCTAAAAATACCCCCATTCTGAATTGTTTTGGGATTTATATTTTTGTCATATATAGAGATCTTTGTACTACTTAAAACAGATTGCCAGTGGAAGGTCTGAAGAAATCTCCTGTAATTCATTTGAAAGAAATATATTATTTTGAAATATTACTGTAAGCTATATTGTAAGTTATTTTCCCTAGGGATACTTGTAAATTGTTACCAGATTCTTATCTGAAATCTTATAAGAAACACTGCTAGATACTATATTTGGTTATTTGATTAATCTAGTATGGCAAAAGTCATTTCTGGTTTAAAAAACAAAAATTCAAAAACAAAATTTCACAAATTAAAGCCCAGATCCTGTCAAGAGAATTGTGCAGTGGACAACAGACCCCTTAACCTGTGTATAATTAAAAGGGGCTTCATGTAGGCACATAGATCCACCTTTGCAGTTCTCTTTTTAAGGTAAGTGCCTAAGATTCTGATCCTAAACAATTAAGCCAATGGTACTCCCCGGGGACATGGTTTCACACTAGTGTATCTGCTTACATGATCAGGGCCCTTACTTGTGTGTATTTTGTCTACAATTTATTTCAATATTATAGTAAATAGTTTTTTAAAAAAAATCAGCTTCTTGATTTTCAGATTTTGTAATCTGTGTCTGCAACAAATTGATATTCCAGTAGCCTGAGTGACTAAAGTATAAACTTGGAAATACAATTGTATCTCCGATTTCAAAATGTCTAGAGCACAGCCAGAGGTGGTCATGGAGTAGAATTAACCACTTATGATATGGTGATGGTTTTAGAGGTTGCTGTAAAATCCCTTAGCTGTTAACAAAAAATATTGACTGTTGTCTGACAGTAAATGTAAAGTAAAGTGAATCGGTTACTCCACATTCTTGTAAAATCTCACGGGGTCTAGGGGTCATTTACATCTACACATTTGTTGGCTATATATATTTGCTTGTAACATAGTTTTGACTTAGCCACAATAAAACTCTTATCTCAATTTATTTGAAACAGAAATACTATTGTTTAGTAACGCAATATTAGTCAAACAACACTGGCTGGCTTAACAGTCCTGTACAGATGGCTAAAGTTTAGAAGGAATATATATTGTTGATTATGTTTACCTTGCACCCCTACATTTAATATGAAGCCTCTCTTCCTATATTGCAAACTCTTCAGGAAGGGACTGTCTTTCTGTATGTATGGAAAGTGCCTAGCAAATTGTGGGAGCTTTTGGAACTATACTGGAATGCAAGAATTCTCTTGACTCCTCGTTTTATATGGAAAATTGCACATGTAAGTGGTTTACCTTGTCCAAATACACAGATGTCTCCTAAATATGAAGGTTATTGTTAGGATAAGAATTGTGCAGTCCTCTGCTAATACAAACAACATACTCATGGCTTTATAAATTGACTGATTACAGGATTAGCTAGTCATCTCATGCTGAGATCTGAACATCAAAAAACTCTACTGCAGCTGTCACTCTTTCGGCTCCTATCAAATCAATAAGTTGATTTAAAGAAAACTTCACACTATTATTTAAACAAATACATTTAGATCTGAAGACTCAACCCATCATAGCCATGCATATCAGAGGGTTGAATTCTGCCCTTAATCTTTACACAATAAAGTCATTCTTCTGGATTATAATTGGTATTTTTGCAGGACAGACAATACTTTCCAACCTTTGATATGACTGTCATCTCCCATTGTCCTAGTGTTTCCCACTAATGATGCATGTTTGCTTTCAGAAAAGCAGACTCAAAGACTGGTTTTAATTAGAGCTTACTTACAAATAAAATGTAGTTTAGTTATACCTGATAAAGCATGCTCTTGTCTAACTGAACTTTCATAGTACTATATAAAGAAATGTGTTACTTATTGCAAGCATTTATAATTTATCTACATAGAGGTTGAAACACCAAATGTTTGGAAACTATTTTAAAAAAGGGGGACTAATTCTTATTTTTTAAAACTAATGGCTTAGATTAAAAGCAGAACCATTTTATACAGAAAGAGAAAATACCCCACAATCACCGGCAGCACTGCAATGTTAAAGGGCAGAGATGAGGAAAACTTTACCCATTAGGGTGAATGTTGGGATACAGTGGCAGTGAAAAACCGGGAAAAGAGCGTACTTTATAGCAATTTCTGAATAAAGCCAGGCTCTGACTGGCACATATTTCTGATGGGAACCAGTCCAGAGGCGAGGGTGCCCCTCCAAAAACATCTTGGCTCCAAAATGAGGGGACTTTGGCAAAAGCCTTTTAATTTAGAAATAATTTTACTAATTGTGAATGATACAATATTTTTAATTATTAATGACCTCTTACTGCTTATGCAGTTGTCTATTGTTTTCATTAAGATATAGTACTGAGACCAACTCTGAACTAAATTATATAATTCCTTGTGTGCCCATCTGTGAATTCTTACAAATGTCATGGCATTAACTACCTAAATGTACATGATGCTTTGTGTAGTTCCTAACTTTATGAATAAATTCCAGTCTGAGTTATTTGCAGGTTCTATAGTGTCAGTTCCTCCAAAATGCCCAAGTAATGCTTTACAACTAATGTAACTGTAGAAGATATATTTTTATAATCACCTTTTGTAAAATATCACCTTTTTTGCAATATGCCACAGTGTATTTTACAGTTTATCAACATTAAGCCACTGTCCAACAAATTTCCATTTTAACATGATAAGTCTCCCATCAAGGATTAGAATCATAGAATATCAGGGTTGGAAGGGACCCCAGAAGGTCATCTAGTCCAACCCCCTGCTCGAAGCAGGACCAATTCCCAGTTAAATCATCCCAGCCAGGGCTTTGTCAAGCCTGACCTTAAAAACCTCTAAGGAAGGAGATTCTACCACCTCCCTAGGTAACGCATTCCAGTGTTTCACCACCCTCTTAGTGAAAAAGTTTTTCCTAATATCCAATCTAAACCTCCCCCATTGCAACTTGAGACCATTACTCCTCGTTCTGTCATCTGCTACCATTGAGAACAGTCTAGAGCCATCCTCTTTGGAACCCCCTTTCAGGTAGTTGAAAGCAGCTATCAAATCCCCCCTCATTCTTCTCTTCTGCAGACTAAACAATCCCAGCTCCCTCAGCCTCTCCTCATAAGTCATGTGCTCTAGACCCCTAATCATTTTTGTTGCCCTTCGCTGGACTCTCTCCAATTTATCCACATCCTTCTTGTAGTGTGGGGCCCAAAACTGGACACAGTACTCCAGATGAGGCCTCACCAGTGTCGAATAGAGGGGAACGATCAAGTCCCTCGATCTGCTCGCTATGCCCCTACTTATACATCCCAAAATGCCATTGGCCTTCTTGGCAACAAGGGCACACTGTTGACTCATATCCAGCTTCTCGTCCACTGTCACCCCTAGGTCCTTTTCCGCAGAACTGCTGCCTAGCCATTCGGTCCCTAGTCTGTAGCGGTGCATTGGATTCTTCCATCCTAAGTGCAGGACCTTGCACTTATCCTTATTGAACCTCATCAGATTTCTTTTGGCCCAATCCTCCAATTTGTCTAGGTCCTTCTGTATCCTATCCCTCCCCTCCAGCGTATCTACCACTCCTCCCAGTTTAGTATCATCTGCAAATTTGCTGAGAGTGCAATCCACACCATCCTCCAGATCATTTATGAAGATATTGAACAAAACCGGCCCCAGGACCGACCCCTGGGGCACTCCACTTGACACCGGCTGCCAACTAGACATGGAGCCATTTATCACTACCCGTTGAGCCCGACAATCTAGCCAGCTTTCTACCCACCTTATAGTGCATTCATCTAGCCCATACTTCCTTAACTTGCTGACAAGAATACTGTGGGAGACAGTGTCAAAAGATTACAACAGCTATAAATTGCATTAGAGTCTACCGTCAGTCCTAGTATCTAATACTAAAGTGGCTTTAGTTACAGGAGAGCAGAGAGTGACAAGAATGAGAGGGTTGGCGAGAGGGGGATGAGGAGAGTGACCAGAAGGATAGAATAAAAATTCAGGGATAAGAGTTCAGAGACAACAGGAAGGAACTGAAAAACAAGAGAGGGAGACTAACTCCAAACCACAGGGAAAGAGTCAAATCTAAAAAGGAGCCTCAGTGAAAAACACAAGAGCTAAATACTAAAAATAATATTTCACCATTAATGGAGAGTTTACCTTTATTTTTTTTAAAAAAATGAAATACAGACTGTATTTTAACCGTCTCTCCCTATAACAGAGAAGGGAAATAGGTGGTGATATCACCACCCCATTTTTCAATTTTGTGCCACAGGAAGCAACCACTTTCTGAGTGATGTGAAATTCACCCTTGGATTGTAGGTTTCTTTACTTTTTGGCAAAGCTGCAGCAACAGTTTATGATCAGAGATCTCACCACATAACAAGTTTTCAATACAGTGATCTCCTGGCAACTGCTGGTAGATGGATAAACAGAAACTGGGTTAACTCAGTGGAGAGTAATTGGCTGTGTCCTGTTTTCAGTCAATGCCTTGAAAACAGAGAAAGAGCAGACCCAAAGCAGTGGTGTAAGCTTGGAGACTGATTAGTCGGGAAGCTATTGCTAAAGGCAGCAAGAGCAGCAGCTATCCCAAGAGCTCTCTCACAGCAGTTTTCTCTGCCCTGTGAGACTCAACTGGAAATCCCTTAATACACTATGCCCTTCATTTATTGTTGCTAGTGGACATTTGAGAGCATTTAAGAATGCTACTTTTTTGAGTAGTTGCCCGATGATGGATCACATTGAATTAAAAGAACTTTTATATTTTTTTCTTAGGGACAGGGGAAGACTACCATCTACAGTACAATTAGGAAACTAGGTCTTTTACCTGATAGTAAAAGATTTTCTAGTCTCTGTTGAATAGCCAAAATACTATTTGTGACTGCTCATACATCTCTTTTAAGTATTCTTCAGGCTAAATCTAAGAACTTAATGTGACTATTAAAAGACTTATGACAAAACTGGCTCAGCTAAAACTTGTACAAGTAAACACTGATGTTCTATATTGTTTTGAAGTATGTTAGCGGTACATTAATGAAAATTTACATTTATTACACTGCTTAGCACCTAACACCAAATTTCAATTCTGTAAATTAAAATAGTTGTGCATTGTTAGATATCGTAAGGACAACACTAGGACAGTAAGTGACAAAATATTGTTACCCCAGCTAGCAGTGTCTTCACATACATAATACACACAACATCATGTTAAAAGAACATTATTAAGGTTGCAAAGTCAAGCACTCAAAAATTAGGAACTATCAGAATTATTGCTTGCGCAAAGGGAGAAATGAGAAAGGTTTCTGCCCACATATAACAGCTAGGAAAAGGATGGAGATAGGAGAGAGAAGGTGGCAAAGGGTAGCAGGGAGTTGGGTGGGGTGTGTGTATGGGAGTTTCTTCCCTCTTAAAAATGAGAAAACAGAGAAAACCATGGTCTTCACTTCAAAGATAATGAGCTCCTCCTTCCCACAAATTGCTGGGGAAATAGGTGGTGTGGGTGGGGGGAAAGAGAGAAAGAAAGGGAGTGATCTCCAAAAACAGCTGATACCTACAATACAAATAAAGGCTGCTGAGAAAGTGTCTCCACCAGGAAGTTCCTGGGAGACTGCTTTGCTGAGAAATTCCAAGCCACTTCCTAACTGCTGAGACACTGAGCACATAACCAGAGCGGACATTCTGGTCCCTCCTCTGGTGGCTATCCACAAATGGGAGATCAGCCTGTGGCTTGTAGTTTTTTTCCTCTGCCTAGCAGGTGTCTGAGATTTTTCAAGCCTTTTTCTCAACATCTTTAGACACTTTGGCTGCTGTAGCATAATGTGGCAACATTTGAAAGTGATATACCTGCTACATGGGTTGGCCTTGGATGTGAATTCTGACCCATGCATCAGGCATATTCATATTTTGTCGAGCAAGGCAGTTACATTTCAATGACTCACTTGCACAAGGCCACACCAGGGGAATTGCTCAACCTTGCCTGGGGAGTCAGCCACAGACATGACACGATTTGGGTGCTACAAACAGTAGGGGTTGGAGGGATAGCTCAGTGGTTTGAGCATTGGCCTGCTAAACCAAGGGTTGCAAGTTCAATCCTTAAGGGGGCCATTTAGGGATCTGGGGCAAAAATTGGGGATTGGTCCTGCTTTGAGCAGGGGGTTGGACTCGATGACCTCCTGAGGTCCCTTCCAACCCTGAGATTCTATGAAGACTCAAATAGTTAAAATATAGTTCTTATATTTATTTCTTTTACTTTAGGTTTTACTTTCACTTCAATAGATGTCATGGTAGAAAGGCAGCCCTGCAGACAAACAAACAAGATGATTTTGAGTTTCAAAGGGAGATGATGGTTATAGTTAGCACAATGGACAATGCCATAACGCCACAACAGTATATATAGCACCCTTTGTTTTCAGTTTTTATTGTATTTAATTTTTCCTGGAAATTTATCTGTGTTTATTACAACAACAACAAAACCAGCTGAAAATCAGTGCAAAAAACACCTTAATTTTTATGGGAAAATATCAGAGTGTATTTTGGTGGACAGAAGGATGGGGAAAAAAGTATTCACTAGATTAATGCTCTGATGAACAGTATTCAATGTGGTTTGCTGCAGAACTGAAACAGAACTCAACACACAATGCCACCTCTGAGTTTAAGACGACAACATATCTCTAATCCCCAAATAAAACTTTTCATTTGAACAAACAGTTTACTGTTGTAGATGTAGAACTAGTAGCCTATAAATATTTACATTTAATAATTGGGCCCAATATTTTAAAATATTTATAAACACTCACTGTCTTATGTGAAGTCCTTCAGTGTAATTTCCAAAAGTCCTGCATAGCATAGGCTCACAGAAATCTTTTTAAGGAGTCTTTTCCAAGGCCTGTTCTCCTACTGTTTTGGATGTAGCCAAATTTTGAAAATACTCTCACCACATCAGCTGAGCCAGGTGGGACACTGAGGATGTGAGAGGCAGCGCGGCTCAAAGTTGGAAAGTCGATGCGGTGGATTTTTCAGAATTCAACTGGAGTGATAGAGTGGTTGTCCGGGGAAGACATTGCCATGTAGGCATGGAATGCACTTTCTTCATTTGAAGCCACAAAGAGGGAGTGTATATTAGCCCACTCTTTACATTTATCAGCCAAGGCCACACTTTTACGATGAGGGCCAAACAGCATAATGACTTTTCAGAATGATGATTCACTGTGAAAAGCTTCAGGGGATATATTGTGAGTGACAGTAGCTTCCCACTTCTTTGACAGCTCTTCGGAAAAACTTTTGAAAGCTTTTGCGAGGTTGTCCTGCTCAGTGACTGGCAACATAGACATGAAAAGATTTGTTTTTTCTGGTATCTCCCCAGATGTGCTTTTGCAAGAAAGTTCTGTAGAGATACTGTTAAACAGAATGCCATACACCTCTGTATTAGAAAACGTGCTGTCTGTTAAAGAATTGGATTCCAATTTCTTCTGTGCTTCATGTAGTGGTTGAAGTGTTTCAATCAGGAATTTGAGTTTCGTATGAAGGCTTTGCCAAATTTCTTGCGTAGCTGCTTGAGATTTCAGCTTTTTCACTGTTGAACTCTTCATAGCTTCTGAACACTCTGTGCAGCCAAACACAGATTAAACCATCTTTTCAGTACAAATGGAACTGGCATGCTGCATTCAAATGTGATCTCTTCACAAACATCATAGAAGAGGTTTTTTGTTTTACCAGAATGCTTGAAAACTGCACCAGCATCTATTACCAACTTTTAAAAATCAGCCATTTGAGAACACCTGTTGAGTGAGAGACCGCAACATGCAGCAGGTGAGCTTGGCAAGACAAACGAAGCAATTCAGGTTTTTCATTCAGTTTTACCTCGTGTGAACTTTGCGCAGTAAGAAGCTGAGTCAGAATTCACTGTTGCCACATCCTTCCAAGTAAATACTTATTCATTTAAAGTTTTACTGACACAAACAGAAACTGTTTGACTGTTTGCAGACTTTACAAACTCCAAATCTGCCAAAATGAGTGCCAGCTTCTCCACAACAAAATCAAAAAATGAAAACAAAATCACCCAGATGGGGTGGTTGAGAACATCTGATGATTCATCAAAAATCAAAGAATGAATTATTTTTCCAGCCAACCTCTCTTTAATTTTGTTGGTCAGAACAACTTTATTCTCGTCAGATTGATTGAATTTGGCAAGCATTTTGCAGCTGAACAGAAATTTCATACAAAGTCCCACAAAGGACCATCAGCAAGGCCTAACATCTGCCCTGAAAAACAGAGGGGACGTACACATTTACTTACTACAATGTGTTGATCTCTCTTTCTGCCATGTCTGGAAAAATGCTGATTCCAATGTTTGCTTGTTTCTGTTTTTGTCTTCTTGTTTTAGTCTTAATTGTGGTTCTCTCTCCAAATATTCTTTAATCCAGTACGCCCAAGTGTCAACTTTGATGCGGCACCATTTGCAGCACATACACTCAATTTAATTCTTTTCTCCTGTTTTTTTTATACTTTCTAATAATTCCTTGTGTTCTGAAATGTACTGATACAGACTTTTGTTTTCGCCCCATTTTAGTGTGTCAAATCTTTCAACTGTTATCTGCTAACAGCTTGAAATGTGTACATGGTAGGCATGAGATTCATCAATATGTTCAGATGTGCACGTACTTCAGAACTTGTGTGCATACCTGTTCGTTTATGTGTGTATCTTCTAGACTAATACATAGCCTTACTTCAACCGGTAGCTTTGCATATACACACAGACTAATGTATTATTATAGTACATATATCTCATACAATGTATTGAATTTTCCTAATCAAAACAAGTTATTTTTTATATATTTGAATGATAGAAAAGTAGGCTGAAAATCAGAAACAAAAATACTATTTTTTGCAAAACCCAGGATTTTTTTGGTAAAAATCGGTTTAATCTGAAAACCAAGAGGCTTAATTATATGCCATAAAATTAGGTAAGAGTTAATCTACTAAACGTTTTCATAGAAGTGATAGATTGTGTTTATACTAGGAGATGCTCTGGAAGATTTTTGTATTCAGTTGGATGGAGCATTTTTCTACACATTTTCCTACACTGCCCACAGTCAAAAGTTTTTTTTTTTTTTTTTTTTTAAATAAAATTAACTACAGTCTAGGCTTTCCAGTTATGAAAATAATTTTCACTATGTATCTCCATGTTGTCTTGTTGCAGCCATACACAGTCATTTTTATTATTGTTGTTAATTACAAGTATTGAGGCACTACTGAGAGGTCTCAGTTAGGGACTGGGGCATCATTTTTCTAGGCACTGTGCAACTATATAACAAACACTCCCTTCCCCAAAGAGGTAACCATCAATATGGAAATAGATTGTAAAACATTTTCTAAATCACTAACACACTGCCAGCTATTTAGCTTCTCTCTCTTATTAGTAAAAACTTGTCATGTTATCTACTACAGGTATGAAATGGTTACAAAGAATCTGTGCAGACTGACTACAATTTGTAATGTACAGTATGCATCAGCCATTATTACTACTTTCTGAGTTCTTGTAAATGGAGACAGGTAGCTTGTTAAAACTTGGTGAGGGTGCCTAGAGAGTCTCCTTACCTCAGGGATATTCATATTTAACACCATTTCGTCTACTATATTTTGCACAGGAAGATGGTGTAGCTGTTTTATCTGATCTGTGCTGCCATCACTGAGAAGACCTTTGTGAAGACCCTGGGTGCTGTTGCCAGCCCAAATGGGAGAATTCTGATCTGGTATTGTTCCTCTCAGAAACATCAGGAACCTTCTGTGGGATGGCTGAATGTCCACATGAAAGTAAACATCTTTCATGCAGAGAGCTGCAAACTGTGTGTCTTTTTCCAAGGAGGGAATTATTGATGCCATTGTAATCATGCAGAATTTTAACTTGTGAATACAAATATTGAGTCAACGTAGGTCACAAATGGACTTCCATCATCCCTTTCTCTTGGGAACTATAAAATAGCTGGAAATGAACTCTTTCCCTTGATGCTGAGGTGGTGTTTGAGGAATGAGTCCAATATTGTTGGAGGATCTTCTTGTGAGAGTGGTCCCTGAAGAGGGGCCAGGAAGGGATTTTTGGAGGCGGTAGAGAAAGCAACTTGATGGTGTTTCCAAAGTGGATGCTCTCTAGTACACATTTGTTTGATGCTATAGCCTTCCAGTTATAGGCAAAGTATGCTAGGCTGCCACCAAAGCGGACTTTGGAAACAGGTGGGTATGTCATCATAGTTAGGTAGCAACTCTTGAGCATACTGTCAAAAGTAAACTTTAGCCAGTGGATGAGGTTGGGAGGCTGTTATCCAGGTGGATGGGGATTCATATGTTGACGTCTGCACCTTCTATTGGCTGCATCCAATGCAGCCTGCAGTGAGGTTTAGCCACGAGTCTAGCTTCCTCAATAAGGTCTTGGAATTGGGCCTTGTTCTCCATGAGGATTTTATCTTTGAAGTCCAAGAAATTCAGGTAGTTCGTAAAATCATATTTGGCTAACAGGCACACATAGTTAGAGATTCTGAACTGGAAACTGGTGGATGTAAATACCCTCCTCTCCAGAAGGTCCAGGCATTTAGGTCCCTTATCTACAAGGTTATTTTTAGGATGTTGCTGCCTGGATCTTTCCATGGTTGTTTGTACTGCTGTGGAGTTGGGGGAAGGGTGGGTGAAAAAGAATTTTGTTCCTTTTGCAAGCACAAAGTAACATTTCTTCGTTCTTTTAGGATAGAGGTACAAGTTACTGGTGTATGCCATAACAATCTAGCTGGCTCCATAATGGCTTCATTCATCAGGAGAACAACCCAACTGGGTCCAGTGGGCTGCAGGATATCCAAGAGCTTGTATTGCCTATCTTGAACTTCTTCTAATGAAATATGAAGTTCTGCCACTCCCCTCTGCAATAGTTCTTGATGTCAGCTGTGGTAGTCAGGTGGGAATGGTGAATTACCTCACTGGATGAGGAAGATGATATGGCTGTCGGTACTGCTCGATATGGCTTATCTTCCTCCTTCGCATACTCCTGCAGAGGCAGTTGCTGTTGTCTAGGAGGAGAGGGGTGATGTGACTTTCTATTAGAGCACATGGATCTGGTATGCCATGCATAAGGAATTTACCAAGGAAAGACATTACATGAATGACAATCAAACGGTCACCAAAATATTCAGTTGCACAATAAGATCACCAGTGATGGACAAAGACTGAACATCCAGAAAAACTGTGTTAAGACCCTACCGAGAGATCGATCTAGGTGGCACTTGGTCTGCAAGAAGGCTATTTTTCCTCTGAGATTTGCCTTAATGATGATGATTGCAATGATGATTAATCTCCTCTCCTAATTCAGTGTAGCTCAAACTCTTCCTGATCTTTTAAATAAAGCTCAGTTTTAAAAAGAAGGTAAAATGAAAGTTATTTCAAAATTGTTCTGGCTATTTAATCTACTTAGCCTTGAAAGCTTTTATAGAAAATCTGGCAGTTTTTCACCTGGGCATTTGGGAAAAAAAATATATATAAAAATGTACATTTTATTGGGGACCTTTAATTCCCATTACTACAACAATTCGTGGCATTACAACCCTAAATTTACTTGTATATGCAAACAAAGCAGCCTGCAAATTACACAAATTGTACATCTATATTGTACATCTTTAGCTTCAAAATATTACATGCCTGTTCTTTCTTGTTGTTTATAAATGCCTCTTATTCTCTGCTGAGGTCTTGCTTGTATGGTGCCTTAGTCTGAACCAAAGGAGTGTAAATTCTAGTGCACACTACATGGCATGCATTAATTGGCCATATGGCTCCCATTGGTGCGCACTAAAATTCCATAGTGTTCATTTATGTAGTACTATTTGAAACGGGACTACATAAATGCACACTATGGAATTTTAGTGCATACCAGCAGGGTCATCACTGGCTAATAATATCTGACATGCTAGTGTGCCCTAGAATTTACACTCCTCTGGTACAGACTAAGGCACCATGTAAACAAGTCCTAAGAATGATTTACCTCTCGCTTTTCATCCTGGATGCTGTAAAATCCATCATCCTACAAGGTGGTCTTGACAAGCCACGAAAGAAGATGCAATTGCTAATGTAGTTGATGTCCCTTTGATGGCTTAAAAGATCAAGACCAAGGGTTTGAACTGAAAGCAAAAAAAGACAGAGCCAGTAAAGGTATGTGACAGGGTCGGGCCAGATGGCTACAGGAGAGTAACAGAAGGCAGATATATTAAGCCCAGGTTAAGTAGGTCCCTTTTCCGTGGATAAGGTAACAGGGAAGGTTCCAGAACAATCAGGAACCTTCTGGAGACAATTAAGACAGACAGGATGATTAGAACAATCAAGAAGCTGCTAGAATCAATTAAGGCAGGCTAATCAGGGCACTTGGGTTTTAAAAAGGAGCTCACTTCAGTTTGTGGTGCGTGTGTGAGGAGCTGAGAGTGAGAACGCGTACTGTTGGAGGACTGAGTACAAGCATTATCAGACACCAGGAGGAAGGTCCTATGGTGAGGATAAAGAAGGTGTTGGGAGGAGACCATGGGGAAGTAGCCCAGGGAGTTGTAGCTGTCGCACAGCTGTTCCAGGAGGCACTCTAGACAGTTGCATTCCACAGGGCCCTGGGCTGGAACCCGGAGTAGAAGGTGGGCCCGGGTTCCCCCAAACTCCCCAACTCCTGGTCAGACACAGGAGGAGTTGACCTGGACTGTGGGTTCACGAAAACGGCCAAACTGAGGGCTGCTGTGAAGCTCCAAGGTGAGCAAATCCGCCAGTAAGCACAAGACCCACCAAGGTAGAGGAGGAACTTTGTCACAGGTATCAGAGCACAGGTGTCATGTACCTACTTCAGCCCTTCCTGATAAGGTGGGCAGCCATATTATGTATAGGTTTGTAGCTTCTGCATTGCACAATCTTGCAGTGTCAGAAACAATGAATTAAAGTAAACCAGTACAGTAACTCCTCACTTAACATTGTAGTTATGTGCCCGAAAAATGCAACTTTAAGCGAATCGATGTTAAGCGAATCCAATTTCCCCATAAGAATTAATGTAAATAGGGGCGGTTAGGTTCCAGGAATTTTTTTTTCACCAAACTATATTTTTATATATACACCTCTACCAAGATATAACACTGTTCACGGGAGCCAAAACAATCTTACCGTGTTATAGGTGAAACCATGTGATATCGAGCTTGCTTCGATCCACTGGAGCGTGCAGCCCCACCCCGCTAGAGCGCTGCTTTACCGCGTTATATCCGAATTCGTGTTATATCGGGTCGCATTATATTGGGGTAGAGGTGTGTGTGTGTGTATACACACACACACACAGTATAAGTTTTGAACAAACAATTTAATACTGTACACAGAAAAGATGATTGTGAAGCTTGGTTGAGGTGGTGAAGTCAGAGGATGGGATATTTCCCAGGGAATGCCTTACTGCTAAATGATGAACTAGCACTCGGCTGAGCACTCAAGGGTTAACACATTGTTGTTAATGTAGCCTCACACTCTACAAGGCAGCATGAATGGAGGGAGGGGAGACAGCATGGCAGAGAGAGACTGAGACAAACACCGTATGTGTGTGAGAGAGGCGTGCATTGCCCCTTTAAGTATGCTGACCGCACTCTAAGTACATTGCCTTTTTAAGTAGATCAGCAAGTTGAAACAGCAGCTGCTGCCAGCAAGCTCCCTCCTCCGAGCCCTGTTGTGTCCCCCCTTCTCTGTGGAGATGGGGTAAAGGAGAGGGGGCCACAAGAGCGGGGGACACCCTGACATTAGCACCCCTCTTCCCCCGCCTTGCACAGCAAGCAGGAGGCTCCCGGGAGCAGCTCCAAGGCAGAGGGCAGGAGCAGCACACGGCAGTGGGGGGAGCGACAGCTGAACTGCCCGGCAATTGATAGCCTGCTGGGCGGCTGCAGCACAGGGAACTTAGGGGAGCTGATACGAGGGCTGCCGGCCCACCCTGGTTCTAAGCCCCCACCAGCTAGCTCCAACGGGCTGCTCTTTCTGCAAGCAGTGGACAAAGGAGGTGGCTGCCAAACAACATTATAAGGGAGCATTGCGCAACTTTAAACGAGGATGTTCTCTAATTGATCAGCAACGTAACAAAGAAACAACGTTAACTGGGACAACTTTAAGTGAGGAGTTACTGTAGTGTAGTGATGAAACAATGGACCACTGTGGCCAGAATCTCATGGAGAAGAAAGGGCAAGAGTTTACTAAAATTGTTTCTTTTATCACAAGCATTATGTGGTAATTGAGGCTTAGAGATAAGTTGAAGGGGACACTGAATCTTTCTACCATTACGATGAATGGTTGGGAGAAAGCATGGCTGCCTTCAGAAGAATCCTGTGCTGTTGGAGGATGAATTTAGATTGGGATTTGCACTATGTGTTTTAATTTTTTACCCATATGCTTAATTTGCCAATCTTCTCAGTCAGGGCAGGAGCTGGCATGTTGGCCAAGGTGGTCTTGTAGTTGGGTGGCTCTCTCTTCTGGAGTATGTGTCGGATATTAAAAGATTTAAGGTCTTCAAGTGTGAATCAGGTTTGGTAGTTTATTTAATAAGATCATAGAAGCATAGAAGATTAGGGTTGGAAGAGACCTCAGGAAGTCATCTAGTCCAAGATGCAGAGAAGGACCTGATCTTCATTTGAATCAGTGGCTGGACTACACAAATTTAATGTTTATGATATTCACCTGGGGGCTCCTAGGAGCTGGGGAGAAAGCTTCCAGGTGCTTCTACCCAAGAAGGGAAAAAAAAGTTTGGGCTAGTCTCTAGGGTGCCCCTGCCTTTGACTTGGAAAGATCCAGTAGGACAGGGAGAAAGCAGTCAGATGCAGTGGGGCTATGATATCTTTCATAGTGCGATGATGTATATTTTTCTAATTATATTTAATGTGTCATTTGTCTTAGTATCAATGTGTCTGGATGGGTCCCTGATAATGAAAATAATCCAGGGGCAGTATAATTCCAGAGACTTTTCCAAGCTTTACTTTTAAATTGCAACAGCTACTATGACTAAAAGTTATATTATATTAGCACTGTATTTGGAAATTCTCAAACAAATAATGAAGAAAAGAAAGTAAACTATTAAGGGACTGAGTTCACTAGTATGGTGAAGAGGGATGAAGAAAAGAACACTCAGACTCATCCATGATTAATTTGTCTTTTCCTTTGCCTGCTTTACATCCTCCAGCACACCACCTATACAGTATTGTCCTAAATAAAGAGAAGGACCTGACTCTCAGAGTCTGCATATGGATCTAAGCTTTTTTCAACATTTGAAGATGGTTTGATTTGGAGTTTTGGCCTAGACCCCTCTTTAATTAAATACGAACCATTTCCCATGTGCGTCAATTGATGGAGCTATTACCTTAGCTATTGAAGTATCTCGTACATGTTAAACTACCTTTTAAAAAAGGTGAACACTACAGTATTTTACAAATGTCTAAACAAATTTAAAAAAAGAAGAAAGTTAATATGTAAAGCCATTCAATTCCATTTGTCTCATTGTATTTAGATATTTAAAAGAAGTCTCTGATTTAGATAACTTTAACCTGGATGTAAATGAGCAACAGCTGAAAAATGTCTAGTAAATTTTTGTCAAAATCCAGAAACTTTGTTTAACAAGCATGGCAAATACTTAATAGGTAACCTTACAAGTGACAGTACCTCTCTGCTGCACCAGATCAACTCCATAATTTTCTTAGAGTGAAAAGTTCTGCATGGTTAAACAATGAAAAGATGAATAAGGATAAACTGTAAGTAATTTAAAACTGCCTTAGCTGATTTAAAATTGTCCACTGATGCATATTGAGAGCAATGCCTTTGAATATATAACTTTATACAGTAGCTTTTGGAAGTCTAGTTACCTACATTACCACAGTACATAAAATGACATTTGCTGTAATTACGGAGTATACTGGATCACTGCTACCAAATGTCACCTCCTTTTCACATTTCTTTTTACCAAGCAGAAAATGTCCTTGCTCCCCTTGAAAAAGGAGCTCACATGAACCAAGTACCTATTCATATTGGCAAGATTTTTCAGAAATGAGTAGTGATTTGGGGTTTTCAACTTGACAGATCTTAAAAAGGCCTAATTTTCAAAGGATGAGCGCTCAGCTGTTTATGAAAAATTCAGGCCCATATAAGGATGTCTCCAGTTGGCCACCCAAAATCACTAGTTACTCTTAGAAATATTTGCTTCTTTTTCTTCTAGATATTCTATGCCAAACTAGATATATAGGTACATTTCTTCTAAGTTTGCGCTGAAGGAAGTGCTTACACCCAAACATCCTTAAGTATCTAAGGGGTTTTCCATCTCTGAATCTTCAGATGACACTTCAACAGCAGTGAACATACAACAGGAACAGTCAAACAGGTAATCTGTAAAGTTACCTAGACAACCTGGAACGATCGAGCGATCTTTTGTAAAGTTATAGCTCTATCTCGCTCTTTAAAAAAATAACCTGTGCTAAGCTTGATTGAAAGGTTCTGGATACACAAAACACAAAGAAGTTAACAAGACTTATTGTTCCTCCATCTGTCTATAACGGTCCCAAAACAGTGTTGATGTATAAGGGTGCTGATAGCATTCTACAATCATCTAAAGTATCCTTCTGTCTCAGCTGAAGCCTGCACATCCATTCTGCAGTATTTGGCAGAATTGTGTACTAAACCTCATGTGACAGCCTTACAGATTTCTAAGAAAGGATGCCTTTGCATTCATTATCCAGGTTTAAGTTACTGCCCTGGTTGAAAGGGCTGGAAGGTATCTGACCCTTCTTCCTAACTCCTCATTCAAAATTATCCTAGAAGGTTCACTTCATCCATGATGTCCACAGACTCATTAAAATCCCATATTGAATTCCTTCTCCACCCCATTATTACATTATCTCATCTCCCTGCCCCAAAGTTAAGACCCTCCTCTGAATATCCAACTATGTCATCTTTTTTGCATCTATTTTAGACTATAAATTCTCAGGGCAGGGATTATTTGTACCTTGTACAGTCCCAACAGCGGTGTCAGTTCTAAACAAAACAACATCATTAATAAAAAAGGTATCCTTGGGTTGATCTTTTTTCCATTCACTCGAAGTTGACTTGCAGGGTCATTGCTGAATTCCTTATGGAACAAAGAACATCTCCGAACTCTGCTGTTCTTTCCCGGCAGAGCCAAAGAACTTTTGACATCTAATCAGTGTAGCCTGGATTGCTGGGGTTCTTTTGGTTAGCGCACAGGTTGAGCATAACTACTGCTTAGCTCAAATAAATGGAAGGTGTGCTGTTTGGTCTCAAAAGTGGCACAACTGAGAACGACCCATCTTGCAGAAATCTTATAAAATTTCTCCTTACAAATCAGAGCCTACACTTCCTCAATTCTTTTGGCCAGACAAAGAGACTCTGGAATAAGATCTTAAAAGATAGGATCCTTACTGACCTTTCTTTCTGATGGGTTCAGAGGAGTTGTTAGAGCATTCCTGCCAGGTCCAAGTGCAGATTGCATCTTTTGCACTGGATTAATTAACTCAAAATAGGAAGGGGAGATACCAGTTCTGGCAGCTGCCTTCACGGGTTTCAGGGGTCTGTAGCCTCTGTTGCCAGAAATTGGGAATGGGTGGCAGGGGATGGATCACTTGAGGATTACCTGTTCTGTTCATTCCCTCTGAAGCACTTGGAATTGGCCACTGTCAGAAGACAAGATACTGGGATAGATGGACCTTTAGTCTGACCAATATGGTCGTTCTTGTGTGTGAATAGCTACTGCCTGAATGTATACTGTCCCCACACACAATTATATGAAAGATATTAGAATAAAGGACATACACTAAAGATCAAGACAAAATGAAGTGAAAGTAAAGCTGGACTTTCAGTTAAATGACAATGCTGCAGGATGGAGCCTCTTATAATGACAGAAAACAGAAACAGTAATGTTAAAATTAAATAATATGTTCTTAGTATCTGCACTGGAGGTCTCAAGAAAAAAGCTTGACCTGAGCCTATCATTGCTGTTCCAGATCTGGTAGTAAAAGCATTAATTTGACCCTCAAGTGACAGTTCTACTACAGATAAGAACTCTCAAAAATCAAGTGTCTAAAAAAAAAGGTTTTCATTTATTTAATTAGGATGAGAATGACATCCTTGGACAAGGATTTTATTTAATTACCGGGGTTTAAAATACTTTGGACTAAATATGATGCATACATGAGTCAACTTTTTACTGATTCACTGGAAAGCAGCAATAATAGTTAAGTAAATCTTTCATGCAAATGGAGAGCCATTTCAACACAGAAATGAGAGCTGTACCTATTTTTACACATGAGAGGTGTAACCTATGCTGGTATCTATTCAGATTAGTTATCAAGAGAGAGACATTTATTTCAGGCACTACAATCACTTTAAGATCAGCCAACCTGCAGCTTCCCTTACATTTTAGTATTACTTTTCCCATTTACAGTAGTCTGAAACTTAAGGATATCATAAATTAATCTCCATTTATTTAAGGAAATCTGCTTTTCCTTACATTTTAGACTGGTGACTTTCTATTCAGATCAGCCTTAGGCACCAACTACTTTACATGGTCCTAACCTGCACAAACTTGATCACCGATGAGAGCCTAGTGAGTGCCAATTTTTTTTTTCTGTCATGGATGTAAATTAGAAAAAGAAATGCCTTACTGAATGCAGAAGGGGTGCCCTGGCACAATTGAACCTGTTCCTCTCTCTACTTGCTTAGATACTAGAGATCAGCAAAGGCTCAGATAGAAAGGGAATTGATACAAATCTCTGATCATTCCTCAAACTGATCTCAAAACTATTTATAAGGTTGGAAACTGATGTGCTAAAACCCTCATCAACTATTTACTCTACCTTTAAGACAAATGGTGGGCCTCCTGACTGTGTCATTTTATTTGTACTGTGAAGTGCCTAGCTTACTTCAGGGAATTATAATAAATAATGGATATTTTTCTTCTATTTCTAAACTTCCAGTAGGCTCTTCTGGTCTGCTCCCCACAACCGTTCCTTGAAGACGTTTCAGGACTCAGCTGCTCTGGCAGCTTCCCCCCCTTGATGCTAGTTGCAGCTGAATAGAAATCTTACATACTTTTGGATGCACAATGACATCTGTTGCATAAAGTCCTCAAAGTAAATTATGGGAGAAGTATGTATAGCATGTTGTATTTGCTGTAGCTAAAGATTTATGTTAATTAGAGTGAGCTTAAATATTTACATAGATTGATGTGAATTTATAACTAATGCAGTTACTAATGAATAAAATGCAAAAAAAAAAAAAAGCAGTATTGAAGTGTAGTGGATAGAACCTCCCCCATGACTGTAGGACAATGTCATGACAAAAATCTAGTGAAAAGGTTTTAGAGGCTTAAGGTGCTATTACACTCCCAGAATAAGCTTCTCTTCATAAGAACATGTTTCAGACCACTGCAATAACAGAGCCAGGAAACAAAAATCTAAATTGAGAGAGACACTGCAAGCAGCATATACATAAAATCATCACTAATTATGACCATAAAAATGGGCCAGATTTGGAAGTGAAAACAAATGTGCACCACTTTGGTGGAAGACAATCCAATCAGTGAAAGAACAGAATAGATTGGAGGAAAAAAATGGGTCTGAGATGTCAGCCGTAGGGCATTATGTGCTACAGCGCTTCCTTTATGAGATTAGGTTTCTGGAACTAAAATGATCAATGACACCTTATGATCGATTTTTGAGAAGCCCAGCCTTTCCAATGGACAGTACCATAGGGACTGCAGAGGAAGCAGACAGGAAGAGCAAAGCATCTTGCTGCAGAACCTGAGAACCTTTAAAGGACAGCTCCTCATCTGGAAGAACTATCTTTCAGACCTAATATATTCCAAATATTATGGAGTTTTATGCTTTTTACAGAGGGAAAGGGGGAAGTTTATTTGTGGAACTAGACACCTGTGCTGAAACAATAAATGATAGGTTTGGATTACCTATGAAAAAGAAGAAATGTGTATTTTTCCAAATGAGTTTTATTATTTAGAGAGTCATATGATTGACACAGAAGGCTTACAGACTTTTCTAGCAAAAAATGAAGTTGTGTCCAAACTTATTGCACCTAAGAATTTCAGAATTTATATAATTTTTAGTTCTGTTTAATTATTCTGGATAGTTACTAGCTAGCTGTGTACAGTAATAAACCCACCAACAGCTGCTAAAAAGAAAAAGGATAGTACAGTAAAAGCTGTGTTATCCGGCACTTTACCAACCGGAAAGCTCTATAAACCGGCATTTCTGATCTTCAATGAAAGGCTGGTTTATAGTCTGGTTGGCTCAGGGCTGGCAGGCTCCCTACCTGGCTCCGTGTGGCTCCCCGGAAGCAGTGACATGTTCCTGCTGCTCCTAGGCAGAGGAACAGCCACGAGGGGTTCAGAGTGCGGGAAAGGTTGTGGGGTTGGGGCACGGGAGCGGGTGCGGGGTGCCAGATGCGGGCAGATCCCTGCAAGTGGCAACCTGTCCTCTGCGCGCTGCCTCCGCCCCGCCCCAAGCACTGGCTCTGCAGCTCCCATTGGCTGGGAACCAATTTTAAACTACAAGGGGAAATCTGACATTTGAGGATTTTGCTCCAATGAACTAAGGAAAACTGTTATGGAACTATAGTTACTTTCTACCAAGAGAGGGAGCAGGGTTAAAGAAGTAAAACAGACTGAGAAGGAAGCAACTGCAGGTCCACAGCATCAAAAGAAAGAAGCTTTCAAAATAGATATAAGTATGTTTTGCTAAACTTTTTTTTTTTAAATCCTTGTGATATGTTACTCGAGGATTCATTTAATGATGCCCCTCACTCTGCCATGTACCAAAGTCAATCCATTAATACTTGGCAGCCCATTCACTGTCCTCCAGTGAATCAATTTATTCGAGTCCCACAGAGTTCTCTCCTGAGACTGTAGAAGGGAACCCTCCCAGCACACATCCAGGGCACCCCAAAAAAGGAAGCAGTGGTCTGAAGAGGAGGGAGGTAGCTCAAGCAACTGTGGCGGGCACCTGCCTACCATCCGAGCAGAGGTTTATTATATAGGAGATCTGAATAAACCCCCCTCATCAGATAAAGGGCTTGAAAAGAGAGACTGCTGGAGTGGTTGGGACTGACCCATCTCCAGTGACCCCTGTTTCAGAAGTGGAGGACCAGGCACACCCGCCTTCTTCTCCCCCACCCCTCTGGGGAACTGGATACCTTAGCAGTGGATGCTGTCTTTGGCTGAGCTAATATTGACACTAAAGTTGCCTGCAGATTTAGGAAGACCTCCCTGAGGTTTTATACTCTGGTAAGATAACTGTCTAAATAAGCAATCACAAATACAAAAGGAATATATAAGAAAACTCAGATTATACCAAAGTTGATGATACTTAACCAATAAATATTCCTACTTGCCGTGTATGAATGAATGGGCGGGTGAATTTCCAAAGCTATATTCATAATTCTTTTTGTCTGCACTGTGTTTAAAGGGAGTTCATTCTAGGTATGTCTCTGAAATGCATATTAACATAGCACATTCATGATGGGCTAATCTGTTAATCCTCATTTGCGGGGACAAACAAGCAAAGTGCTATATAGCAGCACTAACTCTTAATAGGTTCCTCCTTGTTTTAAGCTCAAAATAAGCCACTGGCTTTTACAGGACAGTGATATAATCCTTGGCTCCTATTCAAATTTCGAGGCTGTATCCAGGGCAAATGCTAAATTAATGCAAGATCAAGAAGCCGCTGGTACATTTGATTTCAGTTTAGAATTACTGGCACATGATCCCTCTACCACAGGTAGAGGTTCTAGACTATAAATAAAGGTAAGATGGTACCGAAAGGCCTATAGCACTTCAACTTCCTAAAGAATAACTAAAACGGAAACGAAAATAGAAAAAAAGCTCCGATGTCCAATTTGAGATTCTACATGGGAAAAAAAAAAAGTGAACCTTTATATTTTTATTAAAATGTTTGGTCAGAATAACTGCTTCATCAGCTGTAGTTAGAGAAATGAGCTCTGATTTTAGCAGGACATCAGGCACACATCTGCCTGGAAATTTTGATACATTCTTTTTGGTAACAGTTAGTGGTTAAAAGAAAAAGTTATAATAACCAAACAGGATTGAAATGAGTGGATTCAGCAGAATGTGCAGTACACTTGGTGGCGATGTTCAGCTCAGATACAGAACTACTGAGTGCACAGTGAGAGGGAAGTCAACAAGCCTGAAATGTGTTGCTTGCTACTGCAACAGGCAATGCTTCAAAGCGGGCTCATATTTTTGTTTTCCTGATCCTAAACTGATAACAGAAAAACTAAGATGACTTGATTTTAAAAATAACAGTTTAAAATCAGAATTTCTTTCAAGATCTCAAGTGTGAAAGTGACTACAGGAGAAACATAAAACTGAAGATTAAAGACTGAGTATCAAGTGTTCTCTTCCGCCAAAATATTAAATCCTAGTATCAAACTCAGTCATGGGCTACATCCTACTTCCTTAATGTACTCATCAGACTTCTATGTCAGACTAAAATTCTGCAGAATTTAAAGCTTCCATGTTTAAAAAACAAAACAAAAAACAACTCTCATGTTTTTAAAAACCGTGCCGATTGGGAAATGATACTATGCTCTTTGACAGAGTCTTCAGAACTGGCTGATAAAAATAGCAATATTGAACATATCCATTATTGGACACAGATATATACAAATTAAAATTCAAATAAAAGTATGGTGAACTGTAGCAATTTTGTAATTGATTCTCAGCATGTTACTTCAACAATGCTATAAACAATATTTATATTTTGCATTCACTATATCCTTTTCTGTTACAACTATTTAAGAAAACCAAAAATATTTAACTAACAAATCAGGCAGAGTAATTAGTCCCTCATAAGCACAAATGGCATCTCCATTAGCAATATTTTTTTTAACTATTTGTTCACCAAAAAGCGACAAACATTTCACCAACTCAAAAGTGGTCAAGGCAAATTTTGACAAATTTTGTTGAAAAATTTACTTCCAGATGGATACTAAGTATGCAAACTTCATTTTGAGAGGATTAGTTTTCAGTAACTGAATACAGGAGAGTCTGGCCTTCTCATCCTTAATAACACAGCTAACATAACATTATTTTGTAGGTTATCCAACATACAGTCACACATTAGAAACAAAGGCCCTCATCCTGATCTTAACTTTATGCATGTGAGTAGTCCACTAAGTTCAATGAGACTATTCATGTATGGAATTTAAGTGGTTATAGGACCAAGGCCAAAATTAGGAACAGTGTTCGATCATAAGGTTTTCCGTTAAATGGTTTATTAATTGCTCTCATCATGCTAATACAACACCACTTATGTTACCAGATTAATACACAGTACTGTATGATACTCCCTGCTGACCCTTTGCAACTCCAGCTGCAGTTCTACTTATCAAGAAAAATGCCAAATGAAAAGAAATGGAGTAAATACCAATGAATCTCTAATTCAACATTATAAATATTTTGCAGTGGTTAAAATATGTGCCCCTAGAGTCCACTTCTATAACACAGCTCATAATCCACGGGAGGCACGGGGCGGAAACTAACAGTTTCTCGGGTTATTTAAATGCTACATCTGCAAAAAAAACTAAAATTAAAATAAAAAAACCCATCAAAGGCTAGACTAGGTCAGCAAAGTACCCTGAAAAGATAGTTTAGGGATGCAACATATGAGAGGCAGGTAATCCTTTAACAACTAGGTCCCAATACTTTATTTCACTATTCAAATGATATAGAAAACCAGGACTATCACAGCAGTCTTCAGAAAACACAGATCAACAGGCTAAGCTGAGATAAGAAGAACATGCAATTTATGAATATGGTTTATTACCATGGTTACAAGCTTTCAGAACAGGCCTCTGATTGGTTGGGCTGAGATTTTGCAGTATATCTGTAAAAGCGAAGAACAAAAGAAACATAATACAATCATCCATTAACTTTCAGAGGCGTAACCATATTGCCAGGTAGATTTTTTCCCCTTCAGGTTAAATATTTCTGGGAGCAAAGCAGTGTTAAATACCAGTAAAATATCTGACTCAATGGAGAATGTTATGACTTTTTCTTCCCATTTAATTATGCTACTATAAACCCAAAAGAGATATGGTGCATATGTTTCTATAGAAAAGTCTTGTCATAACAATCAGGCTATGTTAAGTTCAGTACATTGATTTGCAAACTGGTACTGACATCAGCCAACTGGAATGAGCATCTCTGTGAAATCTGTCATTGCAAGGAGAGGATTATGCATGCTGCTGGGACTCTAAGGAATTCTAGCCTGCAGCACACTGCACTCATGATACATTTTTTAAGCAAAAACGTCTTTCTATGCCATAATTCCTTAGAAAGTAACATGAACAGGTATAATATTCACCTTTAGGCCTTGGTGTCCGTTTTCTCCGGTCTCGGAAAGCAGCACCTGACTGCAAGGCCTCCAGCAGGCTATCCATCACTCCTGTCTCATCACCCTCTGTGAAAAGAGATGGAGGGAATTCCATCAGACCCTCAGGGTTACCACAGCAATGTCAAAGCATACATGAGAGTGGAAAAAAAAAAGCCTTGTGCCATTACTAAAATCAGCAATTTCAAACATAGACAAGCCTTTAACTTGCCCATAAATCAGCTCTCATAATGAAATCAGTTTCATTAGCGTTTGTACTGCTGTTCAGTAAAGTGGACCAAACTTTATTTGATTCACTTCACACAACTGCTTTCTATAGTGAGATTCAATACTACCTTCAAATGGAATATGGTTCTATTTACGTGTGCGTCTCTGAACCCTGTATGAAACCACAACCCATTGTGAATCACACATTTCACTTGCAGAAAGTGGTTACTTTTAGAGAATCAGCTCCTCGCCTAAAATCAAAAAGTTGTTTAGAACACATTTGTTATTAAAATTCTGTTGTCTGAACTGATAGCAAAAAATTGTATTTCTCTGTAGACTTTTGAGAGCCTGTCTCCCCAAAAAAGATTCATCACATTAGACAAAAACGATAATTTGAGTCACTGTTCTATAAAATCAAGCGAAAATAATTTCTCTACATGAAGCCAATAGACTAACACTGGACTAGAGTTAACATGGACTATAATGAACATGTTCATAGATAATGTACAGAAACCAGCTTCGCTCTCTCGCTTAATAAACTGTGGTCCATATTAAATAATTTACCAAATTTAGAGTATTTCCACTTATATTAGACACAAAAACACGGTTCCATAAGTATAAATGTTACCATAAATGAGGTTACTCATTATTTGTGTACATGCATTTATACCAACAGTACCATGAATAAACTTGCTTATGTTATCAAATAAATTCATGATTAGAGCAATTTTGACCTTCAGTGTCAAGTTTACAACATCAGAGTAAACCAACTGGTCTATAGAGCTTTCAGATTAATGACTGAAAGCCATCTGCACCAACCTCCACTTTACTTGGAAACCTCTAGGAATGAGTGAGTTTGCCCTGGAATATCTAGATGATACTGCCATAGACATTCAAATATTCTTGCCCGTGTGAAGGCAATATTTCACCAAATTCAGAAGGCTGGATTAGCAGTGAAAATGGAGAAGCACAAAGTAGAGAAATGGCAGAGGTATCTTACTTGAGACACCAGGCTGGAAATAGGAATATCACTCAAGCCATCTAAGATGGAAGCTATAAGAAACCGCGCCATTCCTCAAACCAAAAAATGGGCCAGATCTTTTATTCCTATATTCATATGCTTCATATGGACCATCATCTAATCCGACCTTCTGTATAACACAGACCACAGAACTTCCCCAAAATAATTCCTAGAGCATATCTATTAGAAAAACATCCACTCTTGATTTAAAAATGGTCAGTGATGGAGAATCCACCACAATCTTTGCTAAATTGTTCCAAAGGATAATTAACCAAACTGATAAAAATATGTGCCTGACTTCTAATATGAACATGCCTAGATCCAATGTCTAGCCACTGAATTCTGTTATCTCCACTCAGTTTGAAGGGCATGAACAAAAATGTCTGGTTCCAAGAGATAAGTTGTTTGGGGTTGCATTCCAGCAAAACAGAAGAGAGAAGCCTAAGAACTAAGGAGGACACATGAGTTGGTGAGCTGAGATATACATATGAAAAATGCTATCTAAAAGCTAGGCATCATCATCATGATGTCTGGCATCCTAGATTCTAACCTAGCCCAAACTTTAATATCCCCGCTATCCCCCCCAAAAATCCTCGAAAACAAACAAAAATGCCTTCCTAAATATAACCTTTCCTGATACAGAGGTACAGTCACTACTTCTCTAATTTAAAAAAATCATACATTTAAAAATAAAAATAGGAGATATAAAATGTTAGTTTTCCAGGCTTATAGCTAGGTAAAACAGTCACTGCTTCAAGCAAACCCATTTCAAATGTAAATCAATTCCTTCACAAATATTCTTGTCACTTAAAAATTCTCTGTGGTACCACAATACACGTAATATTAATATGGGGGCCAAAGATCAATCAGATTAATAACTTAATTTCTGCAGCTACGCAATTAATTGCATTTATTTTGCACTACTGGGCCTTTCACCTGCATTTTGTGCATTAAGAAATCTTTTGTAAGACTACTTATAACTTCAAATAGCTGTGACAGATTAGTTTCCCTTTTTCCCAAATATGGACATTCTCTCCAAAGTTACACTGGTCTGAAGGACAGGACAGGCACTATTCAGCTGCGGTAGGCTTAATACCCAGTACTACATATCTGTTTAGGGCTAGAAACGAAGATTTCCATCTCTTCCTTACAGTATAGCACTTGTTACAAACCTAAGATACTGATCCTTAAAATTGCGGAATTATTATTTGTGGGGAAGTTATTTAGTTATTTCTATAGCTTTATTAGTTATAATTTTCTTCTTCATTTGCAAGGCTCACAGGTAATAAGGGATCCTATCTTTATAGGCAGAGGGATATGAAGAGAGAAGTAACAAATATTTATAAGACTAGCTAAAACATTTAAAAATAGTATTGCTGTATGTGGCATATATAAATGATGGTGAGGAGTGGTATATAGGTTTTCTTGACATGCAATTAGGATGACTTGCATAACCCACTAGTGGTTAGGCCCATTATAATTAACATGGCAATCCCAAATTCGTGACAAAGAAAATCTTCTTGCTACACAATATTCTACCCTCTGCCTTTTCTTATATTCAGACTCCACCTGACTAATTTCATGTGATTTTCTTAGATATTCACTTTTGTGACTGAAATACACGCTTGATATCAAGACAAAGGTGAAGCTCTTGGAAAACTTGAGGCACAACCTTTCAGTTATTTGAGTTACAAAGAAGGGGAAAAAATGTCTTTGTCATAAGTAAAATCTGTAAATGTTGTGCATACTAGTAATTCAAAAGGGGCTGAACAAAAAAGCATACCCTGAAATTTGTACCCTCACTAGTTACTGAGGAATAGTTGTGGGCTCAGTTTTGAGGGGGAAAAAATGAATAAGTTTATGCAACCCAAAAACTTCCTTATTCATCTCAGAATTCTGCATAGTCTAACGAAGCCCCCACCCCTTTCTAACATCATGCACAGACAGAGAAAAGCCCATTCTGCCTGTCCATCTTGATCAGGGGCCTGGCAGAGACAGGAACTGTTGCTTTCAGGCTCATTTCAATGTAGCTTCTGTCCTTGTCTTTTTATGATCTCTCTCTCACACTCTCCCTCCCCCGGCCCATTTACCTTTTCAAGACCTCTACAGACTTGATAGTTATTTCAGGAAGAATTAAAGAGCAGTTTTCAAAAAAGATGAACTGCAGCACAATCTACTACACTATATAAATACAAATACAGAATAGAGACTTTAAATAATTGAATAGGAATAATGTAATTAACAGGAAAAATAACCTTTTGAAGTGTAATTATTAATGCCATTTGAGGGTACTATCCATTTTTCACACTTGCATGCAATATATTGTATTTACAAATTAGGCTACAGATCAAGGCTTCAGATTATTAGCAAACGAAACCTATTCTGTACATGTTTTTAAAACTCAACTTTTCTAGTAATTTTTCCTTTCGTATGGATATAGTCACAAAACTAGGTTAATAATCATTACACACAAATTACCGACAGTTAATTTTCTCCATCCAAAACACAGAGTAAGAGCTAAATGTTCAAATTTCTGTGTCTGTAATTAGAAACCACATTTCTATTTTGGCAGCTATTGTAAGTGCAGATTTAAATGCCTACACGTGAATGTAGGCAAGTAAGTTAGTATGTAGGTGCCTAAATACGGATTTAAGGACCTACTTTTATGCAACCAAATTTGGCAGGAGAGATACAAAGTAAATATGTTTAAAATAAGGGCATTACAAATCTTAAACAGAAATACACTAGAAATATTAGTTCTCCATCAGCAGGAATAGAAGAACATGATTGTCATAAACCCTGTATTACAACATAACGCTTCCTACACTCATAACTTCAGATCATGTATGTAAACTGCTGACCTGAAATTATCAGATTTAGGATTAACCAATGACTACTCAAATATCAGTGATTCAAGATATAAAATGATTCAGCTAAACAGTCTTAATGCACTGGCATATTGTTATCACATATATCATCTTGAATATGTGTTTGAACAGGAAAGTACTATGTTGTTATAAGATTACTTGTGGACAGAGATACGACTTTTCACTTTAAAAAATGCTTTCCCACATTTCCACAAAGAAACGGTTAAAACAACGTTGAGTCACATTAAGGATGACAGGTTTCAGAGTAGCAGCCGCGTTATTCTGTATTCACAAAAAGAAAAGGAGGACTTGTGGTACCTTAGAGACTAACAAATAATTTGTTAGTCTCTAAGATGCCACAAGTACTCCTTTTCATTAAGGATGATAGAAGTTCACTTTACCAAACAAATAGTATCTAATAGTGTGATCCTATATAGAAATATTTTTCCTCATTTAAGATGTTGTGTCTATAATCCTGCTATCTTCAAAATCCTGCAAATCTTTTCGAAGAAATGCTAGTCAAACTTCAGGGCAGAAATTCAGGAATAATTTAACACATGTGCTGTCAGCATTGCCTAATCCAGCTGTGCAGTTAAGAACTTTATCTGAGACCAGGGAGTTAGACTGTCAGTTTCCATTGGGATCTAACTGATGACACGGCAATTAGACAAAGCTCTTTGTTATACTGTAATTAACTGACAGGATCAAACCTCAACCCAGATGATTATGCTAATAAGGCCAACTGAGAACTTTCTAACACCACCTACTCTAAAGAACTCAAAGACCTCTCACATCACAATTTACCCAGGAACTTAAGGATATCATCAAATCCTTTCCCAAACAACTCCAAGAGAAACTCTACAAACACATCCCCTATGAACCCACCAAAGGGACCTTCTATATCTTTCCTAAGATACACAAACAAGGGAACCCAAGCAGACCCACCATATCTGGCCACGGCACTCTTACTGAAGAAATATCGGGACTCTCAGAAACCATCCTCAGAATTACAAAGTTAACATTTTAACTCATTTAACATTTATAACCTTATTTATTTATTTAGTTCTCATATTTGGATGAGGTTTTAGAATTCATATATAGCACTTCCGAATATTTAACTACATTTATATTATTATCAAGTCTGAATTTCCCAGGCCTTCAATAGAATTGTTTATACAAGAATTCCTGAGCTTTTAATTTTAAAGTTGGTGAAAAATAAGTTTTGGAACCCGAACTATAAAATTCCAGAAGGTAGAAAAATTTTACTTTGTTGGTAATTTATATTACAGTGGCAATAAATTTAACTGTCTTACACAGAAAATAAATGTACTACACTGGTGCTATAATGAGTTAAACCTCTGTTGTCAAATAGACTGATGATTTAGTATCTACTACAAACATAGTAGTGAAGTTGAGGTGGAAGTACAGTTGGCAGCTATTTAAACAGAAGTTCAGTTCCCAAATCTAAATTTCTGACACTGGTAAAAAAAATATAGCACCGAGAGTGCAGACACATTACGCAGATTTATAGTCCTGTAGGAGACAAGGTGGGCAAAGTAATATCTTTTATTGCACCAACTTCTGCTCGTGGAAAGACATGCTTTCCAACTACACAAAGCTCTTCAAGTCTGGAAAAGGTGCCGAGAGCCTTACAACTAAGGCTATGTTTACACTGCACACCTTACAATGTGCTGTGCCGCTGCAGCCACGCTGTTGTAAGGTGCGCAGTATATCCACTCCTTGTTGCTGGGAGAGAGCTCTCCCGGCGACAAAATAAAGCCACCCCTAAAGAGGGGTGGTAGCTTCATTGCCAGGAGAGCGGTGCTTTTCATCGTTAAAACTTTTGTGGTTCAGGGATGTGTTTTTTCACACTCTTGAGCAACAAAGGTATTAATTATGAAAGTGCAGTGTAGACAAAGCCTAAATACAAGATGGAACAGATTGTTTAGCATAAGTAGTTGAACATTTATTTCAAGAGAACGTTCACAGTGAAGTATCCCATTAACACCTCTCCAGTATAAGGGCTTCTCGACCCTTAAAACGCTGCAGCACTTCAGTAAAGACACTATCTATGCCAATAGCAGGGATTCTCCCATCAGCATAAGTACTCCACCTCCCTAAGGCTGTCTACACTGGGGGTTAGGTTTGTTTAACTATGTCATTTAGGGATCTGAATTTTTCACACCACTGAGCAACATAGTTATCCTGCTTTAATTTCGTGGCGTAGACCAGGCCACAGCCAAGTTCTGTAGGAGAGCTAAGTCAAATGTTTACAGAAATAGTTCCCCTCAGATTTAAATTATTGTGGCAACACAAAAAGTTCAGATCAACTCCAAAAGAAATCAAAACTACAAAGGAGCTGCTAAGAAAGGACAAGAACTCGTATTAATAAGCATTACAGTACTATCCAGGCTGCAGCAGACATTGCTAAAATTGTGCTCCATTTCTGGAGCTGAAAATAGTAGGAAGAACCTCTAGTAACTGAGAAAGGAATGGTAATGGCAATGAGAAATTACAGATTACTGTTCTGCAGTCTGTTCACATTCTGTATTAATTAGTCAAGTATTCTAATATTATTTCTATACCCTTATGCAAAAAATAATTTCCACAATGATCACACCTCATACTTTATTTGCATGTTTCCAAAGTAGCAGCGTGGCTCTCATGCCTGCAGAAGTGTCTCAGCTAACTAATACTTCTCTCAATGACCTCCTTCAACAATCCAGGGGGCATGCAGGGTAGCAGGGAAGGGGGTAGTTTAGGGGCCGTGAGGAGTGCAGCTCCAAGTCCTAATCTATTTGATACATCAGGAGCAACCCAAGGTATCTGACGTGACTGTTACAGCTCCTGCTGTAATCATGAAAGGAGTTGAGATTTGGGCAACCCTCTGCATATCACAGGCACATGGCTGTGATTGCAGGGGGGAGGAGGGAAGCACACAGGCACACGAACATTAGTGTTATTATCTGCGCAACATCCATGTGTAGTGAGGGCTGATCTGACTGCTCATCTTGCAGGGACTCTGCACATGCTCTTGTGTTGCCATGGTTACTGCCCAAACTGTTTCCCAGAATAGGGATTGTCAGCTGAGGGAAGAGAAGGTGAAAGTGAAAGTCTCACCTTTCTTAAAGAATGCACTGTTTGTGCCTATGGTGATGCTGTCTGTATCTTTTTTTATTTAAATCGGCTTTTTTTGATAAAATGCTTTTTGAGAAAAAAACTATCTAAAGATAGTTTTAATTAAGATATATTATAGCTCAAAGATATCTCATCATGGAATAGGGATTATAAATTCTAATTCTATAGTATCAGACAATATATTCATGTAATGTTTACGAAAAGTTTTGTAAATGAGTTCCAATAGTTCATGGATTAGGGACCCAATCTTATGGGGTTCCAGAGGCTTCTGTATAGATTATTTAGATTAATAGGACTCAGTGCTCAGTCTAGAAGATACCATCCAAGATGAAAAGGAGTACTTGTGGCACCTTAGAGACTAACCAATTTATTTGAGCATAAGCTTTCGTGAGCTACAGCTCACTTCATCGGATGCATAAAGTGGAAAATACAGTGAGGAGATTTATATACACACAGACCATGAAAAAATGGGTGTTTATCATACACATTGTAAGGAGAGTGATCACTTAAGATGAGCTATTACCAGCAGGAGAGTGGGGTGGGGGGAGAGAAAACCTTTTGAAGTGATAATCAAGGTGGGCCATTTCCAGCACATTTCCAGGAGTTAACAAGAACATCTGAGGAACGGGGGGTGGGGGGGGAGAGGGAGGAAGGAATAAACAAGGGGAAATAGTTTTACTTTACACCCATTTTTTCATGGTCTGTGTGTATATAAATCTCCTCACTGTATTTTCCACATTATACAAAGTAAAACTATGATAGTGTTTCAGTCACATCATCTATGTCACTTAGCCACAGTATATCACCTGCAGCAAAAAGAAAAAAAATCTCCATCATCCAGAAACAACCCTACATAAGTTTGTGATAAGAACCAGATTACAAAAAGAGGTAATTGATGAAAAAAATTGCCCAGTTTGTTTATGCAACAAACTCTCCTTTCCATAGGATTGAGAACCCACATGGTTCAGTCATTAAGACCAGGATACAGTCAACCCAACAGAGCAGATGTCGCAGGCAAATTGCTGGATAAAGTATATGAAAGAGAAATTGAGCGGTGTGCATAAGGTCTAGAGGGTGAAATTGTTAACCTGAGTCTTAATGGGTGAGCAATGTCCACAATGATCCTGTTGTATGTGCTTGTGTGACAACAGAAGAAGGGAATGTCTTCCTTACAGAAACAATTAATACATCAGGAAATGCACACACAGCAGAATACTTACAAGAAGTAGCAGAAAAAGCTATAACAAACTGTAAAAAAAAAAAAAAAAAAAAAAATCAAACGTCTAGTACGCAGCTTGGTCACAGATAATGCTGCAAATGTATCCAAGATGAGAAGAAATTATTTAGAAGAGAGTCCCAAGCTGATAACATATGGTTGCAGTGCTCATTTGATGCACCTCCTAGCCAAAGACTTCAGTGTTCCAGAAATAAAGGCTAATGTTGTTAAAATTGCAAAATACTTCCATAACAACCACTTTGCAGCACCTGCTCTGAAAAAAGTGGGAGGAACCAAGATAACTCTCCCACAATATGTGTGATGGAACTCAGCAGTGGACTGTTTTCAGCACAATATCAAGAACTGGCCTAATCTGATGACAGTTTGTGAACAAAATTGTGAAAAAATAGATGGCACTGTCACAGCCAAAGTTCTCAACATTGGGCTTAAGAGAAAGGTTGAACACATGCTGAGTATCCTGAAGCCTATTTCTGTAGCCTTGAACAAAATGCAGGGAAGTAGCTGTTTTATTGCTGATGCTGTTGAAATTTGGAAGGAACTGAGTGAGATCTTAAACGAGAAATATGCAATGACAGAGTTAAATTACAAGCATTAAAAAAAGAATGGGACAAGCACTATCTTCAGCTCATTTGCTTGCAAATACTCTCAATATTAGGGTCAAACCTGAAGTGCTGAAGAAGAGGAGTTGGCTATGACATGGACTTCCAGCAATCATCCCTCTATAATGCCAACTATAATAAACTTAATTGCTAATGGTGAGCCATTCGAGAAATATATGTTTGCCGATGATGTTTTAAAGAAAGTCACAGCAGTGAACTCGTGGAAGTCACTTAAGCACTTGGATTCAGAGACTGCCAAAGTGATAATCCCACTTTTAACAGCAGTAGCTTCTTCTGCTGGTGTAGAAGGAATATTTTCTTCCTTTGGACTCATTCCAAATTGAGAAATTGTTTGGGACTTGAAAAAGCAGGAAAACTTGTTTCTCTTTTCCAGATTATGAACAAACAGGAAAATGAAGGTGAAGACAACTGAGTTAGCTGCAGAAGCCAATATTTTAAGTTTCTCATGTTGACCTGGCTGACATAGTCAATTTAATTTGTTTTTTTTTAAATATTTCATTTAACTGTTTGTTAAAAACAATTTTAACAAAAACAAACCTGATTTTTAAAAATTGAATGTTTAACTAAAATTCAAGAATTCATATGCTTGTTTTGTTAAAATATTATATATGTTTGCTGTTGAAGAAAAAAAATCCAGAATGCATAATGTTGTTGTTTTAGTTAAATAAAACTATTTAAATGTATGTCTGGTGATGTTCTCCTCCTAAAACAGCATGGCAAGAAAATCCTCCAAATATTAATGATTAACCTGTTGAATTGGAGATAGTTCACCTCCCAGTGATTGCATAAATATCTGCTTCAATTACCTTTGGAAAATGTAATAACCAATCATTCATTTTCTGATATAGCTGTAAAACTAATCTGAAAAGTTTTCAAAATAAATCACTTAAAAATGTATAGTGTGTACCGTCTTAAAAGGAAACCTATATCTATCTCTGAATTGTGAAGAATATGCATTAAGGTTATAACAATCAACAAGAACGCACTTTTATGTAGAAATCCATGATTAAATTGAGTGTTCCTGACTAGTGATTTAAATTAATTTGATTTAAATAAAATCCACCCTGAAGAGCATACAAGTTACCTAGGAACAATAGCTATGAGGTGATGAACCTATGACATGATGAACTACTCACTTGCTCATTCTTTCCAATACCAGGAATTTAAAGCGTGGCAGGGGAGGGACTCTGCACAGAATGTGTTCTAGTGGTGGGGACACATGATAACTTGGAGTAGCTCTGTGGGAAGGGGAAATTGACACAGAGAAGATCCCTTTACACATTGCATCACAAGGGCAAAAATCGCAGACTCTTAGAAGTGTAGGACTGCAAGTGACCTCAATAGGTCATGTAGTCCAGTCCACTGCACTCACGGCAGGACTCAGTAATAACTAGACCGTTCCTGACAGGTGTTTGTCTAACCTGTTCTTAAAAACCTCCAATGACGCAAATTTCACAACCTCCCTAGGCAATTTGTTCCAGTGCTTAACTATCCTGACAGTTAGGAAGCTTTTCTTTATGTCCAACCTAAACCTCCCTTGCTGTAATTTAAGCCCATTGCTTCTTGTCCTATCCTCCAAGGTTCACAAGAACAACATTTCATCCTCCTCCTTGTAACAACATTTTATGTACTAGAAAACTGTTATAATGTACCCTTGCTCTGTCTTCTCTTCTCCAGACTAACCAAGCTCATTTTTTTCAATCTTTCCTCATAGGTCATGTTTTCTAGACCTTTAATCATTTTTGTTCCTCTGGCCTTTCTCCAATTTGTCCACATCTTTCCTGAAATGTGGCACCTAGAACTGGACACAGTACTCCAGCTGAAGCCTTATCAGTGCAGAGTGGAGTGGAAGAATTACTTCTTGTGTCTTGTTTATTACACTCCGGATAACACATCGAAGAATGATGTTCACTTTTTTTGCAACAGTGTTACACTGTTGACTCATATTTATCTTGTTATCCACTGTAATCTCCAGATCCCTTTCCGCAGTACTCCTTCCTAGGCAGTCATTTCCCATTTTGTATGTTTGCAATTGATTGTTCCTTTCTACGAGGAATACCTTGCATTTGTTCTTACTGATTTTCATCCTATTTTCTTCAGACCATTTCTCCAGTTTTTTCCAGATCATTTTGAATTTTAATCCTATCCTCCAAAGCACCTATAACCCCTCACAGCTTGGTATAGTACACTTGTAAAGTTTGTGGACACTCTATGCCATTATTTAAATTATTTATGAAGATATTGAACAGAACCTGACTCAGGACAGATCCCTGGAGGACCCCACTTGATATGCCCTTCCAGCTTGTCTGTGAACCACTGATAATTACTCTATGGGAAGTTTTCCAACCAGTTATGCACCTGTCTTATAGTAGCTCTATATAGCCTACAATTCTCTAGTTTGTTTATGAGAAGTCATGCAAGACAATGTCAAAAGCCTTACTAAAGTCAAGGTATACCACATCCACTGCTTCCCCCCATCCACAATCTGACACTAGTCTATAAATAAACAACATAAAATAAAATGCTATAAATTCAATAATTTAGGAAACACTCAGATAAAAAAGCTTTTATAAAAGATAGCTACGGTTGAAACACTGCTGTCACTGACTACTGCTAACACAAAAGAAAGTTTTGCACTTGCACTATATCCACTTCTGCAAAAGCCTAAACATTAAAAAGGTTATAAATGAAAAGTTAAGGCAACTACTGCCAAACCATCCTTCCTCATTCACTATCACCCTGACTCTCTCTGTCCTGTAAGTTACACCTCGGTGTAAATGTCTATCATCTCATCCTCATCTGAGGATTTTAAATATTGGGTTATTAGAGTAATATAAATATTAATAAGGATAATGTTTTTTAAAAGCTAATTATTGTGGATTTAAACTGATTTTAGGACCCTTCTTGTTCACCTGGGCTATTTATTTTTTATAGAAAAACTAAGCAGCTACTATAAGAAAAGTATGTGACATTAAATATGCATTATAACCAGAATAGACCAAGTTTATGCACATTAATGAGCTCTGTTCATAGTAGACTGGGGTGCTGATTGAACAATTGTCACTGAAAGTGCAAAGTCATCTATATATAAAGAGGTCAATAAAGTCTACTATTTACGAATTATTCTTTTCATGCTCTTTGTGTATGTCACAGCTCCAATTCAAATGAAGCTGGCAAGAACGGAAGCAATCTTTGTTTTAGGTTACTTGAAAACTAATATTTCCACTAATGTCATTTTTCAGGGAAATATTTCCAATACAAATCACTTGTAAGCAGCAAGGAACTCAAAGTTCATGAGCACATTTTTATTTTAAAATGAAATCAGCGTCTCATAAGATCTGCTATTTGTAACATAATGTAATATATCACTATCAAAGTTTTCTCTCTCTTTAGGCACTATATGCATTTGAAGGTAGTAGATCACAGAGAAAAAAAATCATATTTTAAAAAATTTAAACTGTATTTAAATTTAAAAATAAATACTCACTAATCAAATCGGAAAGTTTCTAAATAGGCACAATGAGCACCCAAGTTGGCAGCCATAATTGAGAGAGAGACTGAAGGAACAAGAAAATTGAGGTACTCTTCAAGCTCACAGTTGAGCTACAGGGTTGATTAGATTTGGGTTACTGTGGTCACAGGAAAGCCTCAGTGGGGTTAAGAGCGTGCAAGCCCCTTGTATGGAGTTGGCCATAGCAGCACTTTGTACTCTTTCCTCAGAACCTAGTGTGGCTGCTGAACTGCTGCTGAGTGGAGACAAAAGTAATGATCAGCAGCAGAGCAACACCAGAATCAACAAGAAGGGAAAGCCAGAGGGAAGACTGGAAAGTTACTACTTTCCTTTTTGAAACTGGAGTTCTTCAAGATGCGTGGTCCCTATCTGTATTCCACTGTAGCAATGCATGCACTCCATGTACCTGAGACCAGAGGTTTCTTGCAAGCAATGTCCATTGCTCCATGCCCACCCCCCTGCTCTCCTCGTGCTCTGTACTGAGGGTATAAGGAGAGGGATGGACTGACTGCCTGCCTCTCCAGTTCCTGCTCTACTGCAAATTCAGTCATGATCTGAAGCAGAGGGGAAGAAGGGAGGGTTGTGGAATACAGACATGGACCACACACTTTGAAGAACGCCAGTTGCAACAAGGTAAGTAACGTCTCTTTCTTCTTCGAGTGTTAGTCCCTATATGTATTCCACTGTGGGTGACTGATAAGAAATACTGAAAGAAGAGGTGGGTGCGAGAATGCAGATGGTAAAGCTGCTTGTAGAACCGTTTTCCCCCCCAAAGGATGGGTCAGTGGAAAAGTCTTGGATCAAGGCATAATGTGTTTTGAATGTGTGGATGGAACTGCATATCGCTGCCCTGGCAAATTACCTCTTGAAGTGATGCCACTGAGACTTATGCCCTTGCAGAGTGAGCCCTGGCCCCATGTAGGAGAAGGAGCTGTGCCATCTGAGAGAGTCAGATACAGCCAGAGATCCTCTGAGAGGATACAGCTTGGACTCATTCTGCTATGGCAACAAACACTCTAGATGATAATCTGATCGGCTATATTTTCTGCAGGTATAATGCCAATGCTCATCTTATGTCGAGGGAATGAAGTCTCCTTTCCTCACCAGAGGCATGGGGCTTTGGAAAAAAAAATACAGGGAAGTGAATTGACTGGTTTCGTTGAAATTCTGAAAGTATCCCAGAAGTGAATTTTGGATGTAGTCATGGTGAGATTTTGGAACACTGTGTGTAGTTATTCATCTATTAGTGTCCCAAGTTCTGCCCATTCTGATAAAGCTGATGTAGAGAGACTCTGAGTGAGTGTTGGGTTGTGATGCTACCATCAGTGACTGAGGTTCCTGATGGGTACTCTTTGCCCATACTGGCAGTTCTCAGTCTTTTGACTTAGGTAGTATTGCTGGCATTGTTACTGCTGATGAGGAGTCTGGTACCGATGGAGCCCCGCTCTTATGAGCCTTTTTATCATGGCCCTGGGACTTAGGACATTCTAAGTCTTTAGGGGCTGGGTGCAAAGGCTTGTTCAGCTTGGAGAGGAATGGACTTAAAGGGGGAAATCCGCTCTTGTGTTTATGAGTACATTCCCTGCTCTCCTGATGAGACCCTGATGGAGGGTTTATAAGTGTACACTCCTAAATCAGGCCACATGACGGGAGGTGTGCTCCTTGCTCACTCTGGCCAATGTATAGAGGAGGTTCCCCCAGCCTGGGTCTGACTAGGCATTCATAGCCTTTTCCACTAGGTGTTTTTTAAGCTGAAATTCCTGAACCTGTTAGGTATGGCTAGGGAAGGAGTGACAAATATTGCAGCCGATGGAGCTATTTGCTTCCCCAAGGCAGTAAAAGCAGTGCAGGTGATCAACGCTGACTAAGAAGGAATGGGGACAGGAGACTGCTTTTAAAGCCCGGTGTTCTGGGCATAGTCAAATTCCAGTATCAGGAGCCAGGGTGGTGGTGGTAGGGGTTCCTGGGGTGAGGAACCTAACTAAATACTAACTATACTATTAAAGACTATTTACACTAGCTATACTAAAGATAAAACTTTGAAATATTTATAGGTTGAAGACAAGGCTGAAAAAAACCCAGACACTCCAGATACTGGAGGTCCTGACTTAGGCCATGTGGCAGTAAGAAGGAACTGGAGAGGCAGTCGGTCCAACCTGCCCCTTATACCTTTGGTACGTAGCATGGGGTACAGGGGCACAGGTGCGAGCAATGGACACTGCTTGCAAGAATTCCCTGGTCTCAAGCTAAGGGAATGAATATGTACCCACAGTGGAATACACAAAGGGACCCACAATTGAAGCAGATCCTCTCTTCTACTCTCTCCTACAAAGGAAGGAGAAAGTGCCTGGTTCCTCTGTAAGCCTTGACTAAGGGAGAACACCCATTAGCCTCCTCTGAATACTTTGAAGAGGGAGATACCCATCCAATGAAGAGAAAAGACCAGTGATGGTACACAGACAGAAAGACAGAATGTGAGTGTGTATAGACTGGGAAGGGGAGAGAGGTGATTCAGTTGCTCTGAGCCTCATGACAGTAGTAGTCCTTAAGGAGAAATTGAATGTGGAGAGGAAAGTGGCCGGCAGAACAAGTTCACAGAGGACAGTCCATGAATAGGGGGCAGCTTGGAAGCAGTTGTGGGAGAAGCAGATATACTTGCTACTAAAGTTAGTATCATTAGTGCAGCAGAGAAGGGGAAGGGAAGGTGAGATGAAGAAATTACTTTGGATTCTTGCATGACATGCAAGAGCGTGGCTTCCTAAAGAACTTTCTCCCTCGGAAGATTGCCACGCAGCTTGCTTTTCCCTCCTTCTACAGATTCCTGAAGTGTTGAATATAAAGGTTAACTTTTACTTCTCTATCTGTACTTTGTATCTATGTTTTATTTTGTATTATTAAAATATATGTGCTAGTCTTCAATACTGCATTTTCTACAAAATCCACTTTTGTTTTTCATATTTCCCACAGTGTTTAACCTAATATACAGGTGTACAAATAAAGAGAATTATAAACCTAATTATAATGCTCAGTTGTTTGTTGAACTTAACATTCTATGCTGAAGACTCAATAATATAGAGGACTATTGCCAGTTATTTTGGCTGCTTCATATATATTTGAACTGAGGTAACTTGTATGGCTAAATGTATGGTTCAGGATGTAAATGTGCATCAGGATCCTACTATTGTCCTGGGGCCTGTGATTTTCAGCAAAAGTCACCTGACAAATCTATGTTAGAAATGACAAACTATCAAAACTGTTACTCTTAAAGAAAGGAGATTGCTTGTGTGATTCATTGTGGCAAGTTTGAAGGAGTTTTATTAACGTACTGATTCTCACTCACAGCCAGGAGGATTACTCCAATGGAAGTCTCATGCGTTGGTGCTGGGAGTAGAGAGGGTAGAAAATACAGGAAATTTCTACTCCAGACAAAGTCAAGTGTTTTACCCAATGGCATCAGAATTGTAATTCTTTGCATATATGCACAGCTGAAACTGAATAGTCTAAACTGGAGTAAAAATTCAACATCCTGCTGTCAGTGCTGTCAGGTGGAATATGACTTTTTGTTTTGAAGTCTAGTACACAATTATTGACAAAATCCATATTTCACAACTAAAGGACAGACATTAGAAACTAAAGCTAGTTTATTAAGAAATAATATACTAAGCACTCCAATAGAGTTTGCAAAATTAGAATTGTTTATTCCCAAAGAACAGGTGGAATATAAGGCAGAAAAGGGCTAAAACTGAGGTCATGATTTATTACATCAATTGAAACATGCTGCTGCTGATTATTTCAACTCCTGAGTAACTTTTACAAAAATTAAAACAAAAATTATATTGTGGATTGCAGGTTTGATGTGTAAGAAATCACTGTGGCATCACTTCGCTGCTTTTGAATAAGAAAAAGCAGACTATGTAAATAACTACTGATTAAAGTGGCTTGTTCCCTAAGTAGTATTCAAAGTGATGCACAAAGAAGATGCCACAATGATGGAGTTCTCAATTATAATACAAGAAATGTAGCTGATGTTATCACAGTTTTAGGGTTCTTTACACTGTGATAGGATCAAAATAATTGATTGGTATGCTTTCTACTGAGAATCTGAACAGCATGAACAAAGCTAGTCACTGAATGTTACTAGTATGCATACAAGGGGCATTTACATAAAGATCCCTTTCCATTAGCTATTTACCCTTGGAACTAGAGAATGTTATAGTTTGAACTGGCGTCAGAAGAGCAAGACATCTTATTCACAAAGCATTTCATGATTAATATAATTTAATATATTTGAGAAGAGTTTGGAGGACTGAGTCTGTTGTCTTCTGTTTTGCTTTATCAAAAGAGTCAATTTTTACATTATTTTTGCTAAGGGCTACCAGTTTTAGAAAGAATTCAATATTTAGGTGTTTTAACTGAATTAAATATTTTCTTAGAATCAATGTGGAGCCACAATGAAAAATATGTAGCTTCTTTTTTTACCCTGTCAACTTAAGGCCTATTATTATAGTGAGCCATTTGAACCCAAGTTGTTTGGACAGATATGACAAATGTCACTCAATTTGAGTCACAAAGTTCAGATCCAGATTTTTTTTACACCTCAAAGTATGGAGATGTCTGGACTTAACATTTGGGTTCAGATCCACCTCTTTGAAAAAAACCCACAAGAAAATAGAGTTATCGTAAGCGTGGTTAATTTTAATTTCATGTAAATAATAAAATTTGGGGTTTTGCAGTTAGAGAGACACACCTATGTTTTATGTCTGAGAAAGACAAGATGCCATTAATAGATTTAAAAATTCATGCTGCATTGCATATTTATAAGATATTAACCCTCTAAAAATTAAACTTTATGACGTTTTAATATACAGTTAACATATTTATCTAATTTTAGAAAACAGTGTGAGCATTTTTAGAGACCCAGGTTATTGCCATCCAGTCCTGTGTACCAGCCTCCTGCAGAGCATATTTACTCTGGCTCTGGCTGGTAGAAATGGATTTAACTCTTGAGACCTGATCCATTTCCCATTGAAGTCACTGAAAGTCTTTCAGTTGACTTCTCTGGGAGATGAATCAGGCCTTTAGAGAGTACAAAGAATAAAAAATAATAGTTTCACTCTAAAGAGTTGTACAAAACAAAAAAGTGTATGCGTAAGCCACAACAATGAAAAACTATGAGACAGAAAACTTACATACTGTACATGATAGACTAGAGTGTCTAGAAAATTTATTGAATAAAACAAATATTGTGAAATAAGTGACACACCATAGTGGCTTCAATAAGTGGAGTCCAGGCTCCCTTACATAATATACACATTATTATTAAAAAGCAACCATAATTCCTTAGTTTCCCAAAAGAATGGAACAGCAATAAAGGCACTGTACCTTTACAGATAAATAAATTTTAAAATTCTTTCTAGCTGCATATCTCATCACCTGGAACACAAGTGAAGGATCAATATATTAATTTTGGTAAAGGAAGATTGTCTTAAAGATTAAAGAAAAATAGATATTAGATTGCAAGGTGTTTAGGGTGTGGACTACACCTCCATGTGTGTTTGTGCAGTGTCTAGCACAGGGGTTGGCAACCTTCGGCATGTGTGCCAATTTTTGATGGCACACGGCGGCGGGCTGAGCCGCCGCTGCTCTGGGGTTTCGCCGCTTGCTCCTGACAGCCGGGGTCCCACCGCCGGCCCCACTCAGCGCCAGCTGCTGGCCTGGGTGAAGGAACTCCAGGCTGGCAGTGGGCTGAGACCCTGGCTGGCAGGAGCCGGGGGCCGGAACCCCAGAGCAGGGGTGGGCTGAACTGCTCAGTCGCAACTCTGGGGTTCCGGCTGCTGGTCCCTTGCCAGCAGGGGTCCCCGGCTGCAGCCCCACTCACCTTGCTTCTGGTTGGAGTTCAGGCCCCCTCCCAGATAGGGTCCAGGCCTCCGGTCCTGCTCAGCCTGCTGCTGGTCTGGGATACCAGCAGCCAGCTCCACTCACCTCAGCTGCCAATCTGGGGTTCCAGCAGCTGACATCCTGCCAGTAGGGGTCTGGATCTCCAGCCTTGCTCAGCCTGCTTTCCGGCCTGGCGTCCCAGCAGGCCATCCTGGCCTCTGCTCCTGTCCTTGGATCAGTGCTCTGCAGCCTCCCTGCTGTGGCCCACTGTCCCCAGCCTGGGACAGTGAGGGTTGCACACGAGGCAAGAGGATGCAGCTCAGCCCCCCCATCTTAAAATTGCTTGTATCAGACCACGCTACGTTTGACCTCGTGCCTGCCTTCTATTGCCATTTTTTTCCTCACTGAGAGTTGAAGGGAACATTTGACAAAATGGCAGCTCCTAAGAAAGCGAAGCTAGATGTCCGATCATTTCAGCCTGCTTGGACAGACGCATTTGGATTTATTGAAAAGAAGGACCATGCTATTTTGCTTTCTGTTATGAAAGTGTTGTTTGTCGCACATCAAGTGTTCGACATTTTGAAACGAAGCACGAGAAAACCTTTCTTGACAAAACAGACAAGACTGAATCGATCAAAAAGGCAGTAGCAGCCTATGAGAAGCAAAGCAGTATTTTTAAAAGCTTAAGTGTAAGTAAAAATCAAGCTACAGAAGGAATTTACAAGATTGCACAGCGCATTGCAAAAAACGGAAAGCCGTTTACAGATGGGGAATATATAAAAGAAGTTTTTCTCAGCAGTTCGGAGATTTTGTTCAATGATTTGCCAAATAAAGATACAATCGTATCTAGAATAAAAACTGCCCATCTCTGCCAGAACAGTTGAGAGACGCATAAGTGAAAAGGCAGAAAACATTAAGGAAAAGCAGACGACTGCATTGAAAGACACAGCAGTGTTTAGTGTTGCAGTTGATGAGAGCGTGGATATAAACAACATTCCACGTTTGGCATTTGTTGCAAGATGTTGTCCTTCCGATGAAATCCAAGAGGATTTCAAGAGGTTTTGTTGCCTAAAACCCCTGCATGGTACAACAAAGGGGGAAGATATACTGGAAAGTTTTGTAAACCATTTTGAAGAATGAAGAGTTGACATCAGAAAAATATTTTGTGACACCACAGATGATGCTCCTGCCATGGTCGGAAAACAGAAGGGATTTGTAAAGTTACTTGAAGATCAAATTGGCCGTCCGACAGTCAAATTTCACTGTATCATCCATCAAGAAAACCTGTGTGCTAAACTTTCTAATTCGGAGCTTAATAATGTGATCAATACAGTGGTACGAATTGTGAATTTCCTTGTTGCTCAATCTGCTTTGACTCACCGACAATTTCAAGCACTGCTGGAAGAGATGGACAGTGCTTATAACGACATCCCACTTCACAGCAACATTCAGTGGCTAAATCGTGGCAAGGTTTTGGTGTGCTTTGTAAACTGTTTTGATGCACTCAAGGCCTTTTTGTTGGAAAAAGAACAAAACGACCCCGAACTGGATGATGACAAATGGCTACGTAAGCTCATGTTTCTAACTGATATTACCGCTCACCTAAACGAACTCAACTTCGGTCTCCAGGGTGCAGGACAAACAGTTCTGGATCTTTATGAAGCCTGGAAAGCATTTGTTGTGAAACTAGCAGTTTTTTCCAGGGATATTCAAACTTCTACTTTCCGCAACTTCCAACTCATAAAAGAGCTATCGACACGTTGCACTGTCAATGTCGATGAGATTGGAAAGTACATGCAAGAACTGGAATCAGAATTTTCTGAGAGATTTCAAGATTTCCAGCGATTTGGCCCAATGCTTTCTTTTCTAATTAAACCTGAAAAGTTCAACGAAAGCGACTTGTATTTGCCTGTATTTCAGTGGATGGGTGCTGAAGATTTCGAAATGCAGCTCATTCAGTTAAAAAGCTCAGAATTATGGACATCAAAGTTTGTGGATCTGCGGAGCGCACTTGAAGCTACCGAGAGAGATCATGGGGCCTCTGTTTGGACGTGCTGGATGTCCTGCCAGTGAAATTTAACTGTTTGAAGAAAATTGTGTTTGCAATGCTTTCAGCATTTGGATCCACATACCTGTGTGAACAGGCATTTTCACACATGAAATCTGTCCTCCATCCCTCTCGGAGCTGGTTAACAACTGATCACTCAGAAGCCTGTGTGCACCTTAAAGTATCCAAATACGTGCCAGACATTGGAAAACTCAGCAAGGAAAAGCAAGGGCAACGATCACACTAAACTGATAAGATCTGCATTTTAATTTAATTTTAAATAAAGTTTCTGAAACATTTTGAAAACTTCATTTACTTTACATATAACAGTAGTTTGGTTATATAATATATAGACTTACAGAGAGACCTTCAAAAACGTTAAAATGTATTACTGGCATGCGAAGCCTTAAATTAGAGTTTATAAATGAAGACTCGGCACACCACTTCTGAAAGGTTGCCGACCCCTGGTATATATATAGGTGTCCTCCGAAAAGGACAGACATCTATCTATCTATCTATATATATATAAATAAAACTTCCTGAACTGCACAGATCGGACTAGAAAGATTGCTGAGATTTGTGGCTTCTTCCTCTCTACCAGAGCCTCCAGAACCCCCCAGACCCACAAGGTTACCAACATTCATCTCACTGAGGTTCTTCAGAGCATAGCTGCCAAGTTTTTGTTAGCTCCACATAGGACATTTTTTCATCACAAAGAACAAATCACTATTTCCCCCTACCTGGCACAGTGGAAGGAGCTGTCAAGGATGACAGAACCCTATCCTTCCTTCCTCAAAAGCAGACAAGGTTAGGTGGGGGAAAGGGAGACTCTTGACAATATTCACAAAAAGATTCTGGAATGCTTTTAAGTCATCTGGTAGTAGTACTGAGGATACCACTTCATCAGATGACAAAGAATCATTACCAAAAATCCTTTAGTGATGATATAAAGTGTTGGTGTTGCTCTGTCTCTGGATCCGCTCTTCCTGGTACTGTGGCGAAGGTGGTCTAGCCAGGGATGTTGAGTGACCTTTTCCTCTTACTCAAGTGCAGCGAGACCTCCTTCTTCAAGCTTGAGAAAGTAAGTCCCAGCACTGCCTATAGCGAAGTGGAATGCTTTAGGAATACAGCTGGCAGGTTGGGTATTGGCCAGTCCAGTACCATTCCTGCTGGGCTAGTGGCAGTTTAATCTTATAGGGGAAGTTGGTAGGTGTGTCTGTGGTGTCAATCATTGAATGCAGAGGAGAGGGCTCTCTACTAGAAGACGGGAAGAATGTATGCCAGTAATGGTGCAGAGTAGACCACAACCAGAGGTGGCGCCAAAGTACATAGCACTCTCAGTATCTGAGTCTGTTCCAGAGCTGGTGTTTCTGCAGCGATGATGATCTTGAGTTTCCTCTGGGCTCATCCTCTGTGAGCATCAATGTTGATGGGTGCAGCATTGGATCTAGGGTTGGTGTCATAGAAGCCTCCTGCATCTAAGGCTATTCTTTTTCCCACACTTTGACTCTTCACAGGGATTGGTGGATTTATATATGAAAACTTTTTGGTGTCTATCCTTACGGGAGGACACTAAGCGCCTTCTGCAGACTCTGTCTCCTGTGTTCAGAGTGGTCCTTTTGAGTGGTGGCTTTGGTGCAAATGAGGCGAGCATGGCTTCAGTGCAAGGTCTTTTCTCAGTTCCGTCTTCTCTGCACTGGTTTTTGGTGTTGTCAGTCTGCTGGCTGGGGTGCTGGATGAAGCTGGCTTGTCTGCCAGCATAACTTTTTGAGCTCTTCTCCTCAGGGTCTGATGAGGCCTTCGTGGACTATTGCAGGAGATGGAGCTTTAGCCTCATGTCATGACTTCTGTGTTCTTGCGGAGAATGACAAGTAGACCGATCATCTGCTTGGTATACGAGATTCTGACATACAGAAAACATACGTACTGTGTCCACCTTGAGGGATAGGGCTATAAGCCCACCAGTTTTGAGTTGATAATGCTAAGGAACCCTGTACAGTGAGTGGAGTCTGATCATTAGAGATCAGTTCAGCGGGATGGAGACATTTCATGGTGGTCTATATTGAAGATCAGAAGTAGTTCTGAGATTTTCGTGAAGATATGTAGAAGTTTACCCTGAGGTAAGAACTAGTGAATTGGACACTCACCAGTTGTGTCTCACTGATATGGGTAATAAGAGGGAACTGATCAAAGGTCGCAGTTGTCCCACTCTTTACACCCTCATGCTCCATCAAAAGGAGGCAAAAGACAAACACATAGCCCTGATGGACACAATACTATTCAGAAAAACTCCATTCTCATGCACATGAGGTACATGTACACTCACAGTGGGATCCATATTGACACATACTCAGAGAAAAATCTTAGCTACATAAAAGAAGCCTATTGTCATAAAAGGAACAATTACAAAAATCACAGTTTCCCTTAGTTAAAATATAAATAAATTGGCTCTGTGATTTGGAAAGTGACTTTGTTCACATGTAACATAATAGTTTCTTTTTCAGCTTAGCTTTAATTGAGATAAATCATTGATACTTGAGTACAAAATGTTAAATAAATAGTGAATGGGAAAGTACTGAGCACCATTTTCAAGGTCTAACATAACTTGAGAAAAGCAGATAAGCTAGAACAGCTTGTTAATAAAATCAAATTTAAGAACAGCTTTGCTGTACTATTTATTGAAATAATTTATTCTGCCTCTCTTCCAGAGCACATCAAGATAATAACAAAATAGAGGCTGTAGTTTCATTTCATATAGAATGCTAGATAGAAAAGGCTGTTTTCCATATTACTCACCTGTTTTCATTTCTAACAAGCGCTTTTTCTTTTGTTGCCTCTCTAATTTTTCTTTTTCTGCTTTCTCCTTAGCTATTCTAGCGCGTCTCTGTTTTTCCTCTGCTTCTCTTCTTCTTACATTCTCCTTGGCTGCTTGCTATTTAAAAAAAAAAAAAAGAGAGAGATATTGGTAACGAAACTTAATGTAAGTAGTTTCAGACAGAACAAACTTGTAAACTATAAAAATGAAAAAATACCTAAGTTATATTGTCAGTCAAATAACTCTTGCTAAAAGGTCACTTGCACCTTCTACCAAGTGTGTTACATATTAAACAATATGTAATCTGAAGATATTGTACTTTCCATATAGTATATTTTACTCTCTAATATATCAGTCACTTAGGGAGAACCACATTATATGAATGGTGTAATTATCTCCAAAACAAGCATTATAAACCCAGAAAATTCAGCATTCAGGTTAACACTGAAATCCAAACAAGTTAAGGTATAGAGAAACAGTTAAGGCACCCAAATAGCCTTAACTCTTCCCAGCAGCAAAACCCTAACACTAATGCATGAGTGCTTATGGTCCCAGATTAAACATTTTCTCCTCTATTGTCACTACAAAGGGGAAAAAAGGCATCAGCACAGGCTAGCACAAACTCTTATCCTTCAGAAGAACTCAGAAAAAACTTCTTTTTTTCAAAATAGCTACAATCTCCTTTCTCAATAGGTCTGAGGCCACAGGTTGCCCTTTAGCCAAGGTGACCAATACCTTTCATTGTTCCCCACAGGACTGAAGTCAAGCCACTCTCAGGAAAGATGGAAGCCCCTATGCTATCAAAAGGCATTGTGAGGTGCAGATGAATTAGGTCATGGTATTTTTCCTGAGGACAGCCTGTGGCCTCAGGCACTCTGAAAAACATTGTTCAGTCACTGCTGAAACACAAACCCTCACTCATGAAGAACAACAGAAAAAAAGCTACCATTCATCCTAATGTTTTCTTTAAAAAAACTGCCCATTACACCATATCTACTAAAGATTCACTTCCCTGCCAATTCGGTTCATGACCTGAACTTTGAAAAACACTGATTAATGCAAGTAGTATGGGGAATAAGCAGGAAGAACTCAAAATGCTAGTAAATAAACATAATTATGACATAGTTGGCATCACAGAGACTTGGTGGGATAATACGCATGACTGGAATATTGGTACAGAAGGGTACAGCTTGCTCAGGAAGGACAGGCAGGGGAAAAAAGGGAGAAGGTGTTGCCTTATATATTAAAAATGTATCCACTTGGACTAAGGTTGAGATGAAAACAGTAGACAGACTTGTTGAAAGTGTCTGGGCAAGGATAAAAGGAGTAAAAAACAAGGGTGATGTCATGGTAAGGGTTTACTACAGACCACCTAACGAGGAAGAAGAGGTGGATGCGGATTTTTTTAAACAACTAACAAAACCATCCAAAGCACAGGACTTGGTGGTGATTGGGGACTTCAGCTACTCAGACATCTGTTGGGAAAATAACACAGCAGGGCACAGATTACCCAACAAGTTCTTGGAATGGATTGGAGACAATTTTTTATTTCAGAAGGTGTAGAACGCTACTAGGGGAGAGGCTGTTCTACATTTGATTTTGTCAAATAGGGAGGAACTGGTTGAGAATTTGAAAGTGGAAGGCAGCTTGGGTGAAAGTGATCATGAAATGGTAGAGTTCATGATTCTAAGGAATGGTAGGAGGGAGAACAGCAAAATAAAGACAATGGATTTCAAGAAGGCAGACTTTAGCAAACTCAGGGAGTTGGTAGATAAGATCCCATGGGAAGCAAGTCTAAGGGGAAAAACAATTGAAAACTCCTGGCAGTTTTTCAAAGAGACATTATTAAGGGCACAAAAGTAAAATATCCCATTGCGTAGGAAAGATAGGAAGTATGGCAAGAGACACCCTGGCATAATCAGGAGATCTTCAATGACCTAAAAATCAAAAGAGAGTCTTACAAAAAGTGGAAACTAGGTCAAATTACAAAGGATGAATATAAACAAATAACACAAGTATATTGTGACAAAATTAGAAAGGCCAAGGCACAAAACGAGATCAAACTAATTAGAGACAAAGGGTATCAAGAAAACAGAGACTAAAATAAGGAAAGAACAAGTTAAAAATTACTTAGACAAGTTAGATGTCTTCAAGTCACCAGGGCCTGATGAAATTCATCCTAGAATACTCAAGTAGCTGACTGAGGAGATATCTGAGCCATTAGCAATTATTTTTGAAAAGTCATGGAAGATGAGAGAGATTCCAGAAGACTGGAAAAGGGCAAATATAGTGCCTGTCTATAAAAAAGGAAATAAGGACAACCCAGGGAATTACAGACCAGTCAGCATAACTTCTGTACCCGGAAAAGTGATTAAGCAATCAATTTGCAAATACCTAGAATTACAGACGAGTCAGTTTAACTTCTGTATTCAGAGCAAATACGTAGGCAATCAATTTGCAAATGTCTAGAAGATAAGGTGATAAGTAACAGTCAGCATGGATTTGTCAAGAACAAATTGTGTCAAACCAACCTGATATCTTCCTTTGACAGGGTAACAAGACTTGTGGATAGGGTGAAGTTGTAGACGTGGTATATCTTGACTTTAGTAAGGATTTGATATGGTCTCGCATGACCTTCTCGTAAACAAACTAGGGAAATGCAACCTAGATGGAGCTACTATAAGGTGGGTGCACAACTGATTGGAAAACCGTTCCTAGAGAGTACTTATCAGTGGTTCACAGTCATTCTGAAAGGGCATAACAAGTGGGGAATTGCAGGGATTGGTTCTGGGTCCAGTTCTGTTCAGTATCTTGGATAATGGTATGGAGAATACACTTATAAAGTTTGCTCATGAGACCAAGCTGGGAGGGGTTGCAAATGCTTTGGAGGATAGGATTATAATGTGGACAAACTGGAGAAAGTCCAGAGAAGAGCAACAAAAATGATTAAAGGTCTACAAACATGACCTATTATAGGCCAAAAGCCTAATGGGGAGAAATTGTCTCAAGTAAATTGTACTTCATTTTGCTTTGTACTCCATTTTGCTAGCTTTGAATTAGTAAGAAGAAATTTTTCTGGGTTTATTCTTTGCTGATTGTGTTAATGATTGTTCTTAGAAGGATAAAAGTGTTATGGCTGTAATTCTTGTGTTTGAAATTTATTACCATTTTGTGTGAGACTGAAGAATGTATGGCATGCTGATGAACAGAGAAGAGACAGGAGGCACCAGTACTGATGGGCCGGATGGTCAAGAGGGGAGTGAAGGGGTTGAGAGGCACCAACCTTACTATCAGAATCACCTGGATGGCAGATTGACAACCCTAAAGCAAAGGCATATGCCCCAAGGACAAGTTAAGGAATGGAGCCAGAGGGACGAGATAAGAAACAGCTGCGGATACTCCCCTAACAACCCAAAATAATGCTAATTAGGAACAACCTTGAATACCTCACGATTAACAGCTCCGGTGTGACACAGCAAGTCCATAGACTTGTATGGGAACTTATTACTATAAAAGAAGGGTGCATTGCCATGGGACTTTGGGTTTGTTCTGCATCAGCATCGGAACTTCAGACACATCCAACAGAGACCCAGCTCCATTCCCCTCCCTCGTGTGCAGTTTCAGATGGCCACTGGAACTGACCAAGCAACACTAAGGACTAGTTTCAGAGCGGTAGCTGTGTTAGTCTGTATCAGCAAAAACAACAAGGAGTCCTTGTGGCACCTTAGAGACTCACACATTTATTTGGGCGTAAGCTTTTATGGGCTAAAACCCACTTCATCAGATGCATGGACTGAAAAATACAGTAAGCAGAATATATATTCTAGCACATGAGAAGATTGGAGTTGACTTACCAAGTGGGGGGGTCAGTGCTAATGAGCCAATTCAATTAAGGTGGAAGCGGCCTATTCTCAACAGTTGACAAGAAAGGGTGAATACCAAGGGAGGTAAAATTACTTTTATAGTGCTAACTAGGCCAATGCAATCAAGGTGGCCCATTTCCAACAGTTGACAAGAAGGCATGATTAAGGGAAAATTACTTTTTGTCGTGACTCATCCACTCCCAGGATTAAGGGCTGATAACTATAAGATCCAGCTGTAGAACCATCTGGTGTATGTGCTTGCACGTGTGAATGGAAGCATATGCTGATTTTAATGCTTAAATTGTACTCTCAATAAATGTGGTATATTGCCTTATCCCCTTGAAAAAGATTCCATGTGCTTCTAATAAGCATAACACTATGAAGGAAGATTGAAAAAATTGGGTTTGTTTAGTCTGGAAAAGAGAAGACAAGAGTGGACATGACAACAGTTTTCCGGTACATAAAAGATTCTTCTTAACCTCTGAGGATAGGACCAGAAGCAATGTGCTTAAATTGTAGCAAGGGAGGTTTAGGTTGGACATTAAGAAAAACTTCCAAACTGACAGGGCAGTTAAGCACTGGAATAAATTACCTACGGAGGTTGTGGAATCTCCATCACTGGAGATTTTTAAAAACAGGTTACACAAACACCTGTCAGAGATGGTCTAGATCAGTGGTTCACAAACTTTTTTTCCACGGATCATTTGAAAATTGCTGAGGGTCTTGGCAGACCACTTAATGATCTTTCCAAATGTTGTTTGTACCGTTAGCTATCTATTGTAAAGAGCTTTGGATAAAAGTGCTATATAAAAAAAACTTTAGAATAATTAAAGTTTTTTTGTTCTACAAATAAAAGTACACAACTCATATTTTAATATCAGTAGTCTTACCTTCCTAATGTAATGGATGTGCCCTCTCTCATCAGCTGTGGCAGCCCCTGAGGTGGGGCTGGGAAGGAGGGGGGGTCTCTTCTCCCCCGCCATAGCAACCACAGAGCTGAGGCTGGGAAGAAGGGCCATCTCTCCCCAACAGCGCAACCCTGGAGCTGGGGAAAGTCGCCTTTTTCTCTGGCCACCGCAGCCCTGCACATCCTAAATTCCCCCCCACCCCGTCTTCTCACCCCACTGTCCCCTCCCACCAACCCCATAATCCCCCCAAGGCCAGCACCTCACCTTAAATGTGTGTCTTCTCCAGGGTCCAGGCACCTAATTAGTGGAGCCATTCCTGCGCGACTCCACTAATTCGGTGGGTGGCCCTTCATTGTTTCAGGTGTGGCCGCCCAGGCACGCACCTTAGAGGGAACTATCAGCGGACCATTTGAATGGATCTCGTGGACCAGGGACCAGTTTGAGAACCTCTGGTTTAGATAATACTTAGTCCTGCCATGAGTGTAGGGGACTGGACTAGATGACCTCTCAAGGTCCCTTCCAGTCCTATGATTCTATCAATGGCAATTTGCTAAACATACCCAAAATGTTAGAAAAAAAACATGAGCAAATCAAATGACAAAAACTCGCACTCTGACATTGTTCTCATGGAAATAGAAAAGTTATGATTGGATTGCTCTTGCCTGTGAAATAAGCGGTTTCTCACAACAACTATTACCAAACCAAAAGAAAGAAACGGTTTCTCACAACAACTATTACCAAACCAAACATGTTCAGATTAATCGGAATGTCTATGATGTACAAAGTTTTTGCTGGTCTATATTTCGCAGCTCTTATTGCAGAGAAGAAAACATTACTTTCATCATGGTAGAGATAGGCTCACAGCAAATCTACCATTATCTCTCATAAGCTTTCTTCCTTGATGGTTGATTCTATCTGGTCGAACAATACTTTGCACTGGAAGATCTTCCCACTGAAAGATCGCAAAGCACTTTAAAAACAAAATTAGTAATATTCCTGTTAGCTAGTGAAGCATTTTACAGCTAGAAAACTGAAACACAGTAAAGTTAACTAAACTGTCCAAGGCCACAGAGATTTAGCAGCAGAACTACAAATATAGCTGAAAACATCTGATTCTTATTCATTAACCACTAGACAATATTCCATTCGTCATTCTATACAAGAAATTATTTCAGGGACAACCCTTTCAAAAATCTATATGACGACGACTGGAATTTCCAAAAGCAGGACAGTTACTATATCATTTTATGTAAAATGATGATCAAGTGTATACATACAAAAATATAAGGACTAAGGAATCTGACCTGCAGAACTTGAAATATTAACATTTAATTTCTGCTAAATTTGTAGATGAAAGAGCAACCAACCAAACATGACAGTGACTATTTACAGGCCAGACATCCAGTGCTACTTGCTTGCCTATTTGTAAGGACTAACTTTGGCATCTGAAGTCCCTTCCTGAGTTGCCAGGAAGAACTGCCATTTCCCTGCTACTAAGAAATAGCAGTATGTTCATCCCTTTCTGGCCAGAGGATAGCCTTCTTTGCACAACATAAAATAGGTATAAAAACAATGGCAACTAGGAAGTCATTTTAAATATAATTATAATGGATTCTACATAAATTAGTGATTAAGTTGTGTGCGGGAGTTACAAAATAATACTATGCCAGGATTATTTTTGTAATTGTTCTGTATACAGATAGATGTTGCATCTCTCTCTTTCTTCAATTGTGCACTGGAAAATTTTAACAAAAGTACTCATCATATAGAGTGTGAGGTTTTCTTTTTAGTCATTGACACCGGCCCAATTTAAGTGTGTTGAATACAACAAGTACATCAACATGCTAAAGTAAAAGCAAGTGAGAATATACTATGCCCTCTGGATTTGTCTACCACATATAGAACTGCTTAAAGGATGGTAGTGGTATTTCAGCAATCCAAAGAGAAGACTATTTAAGCCTTCAAAATAATCTAGTTTTCACAACCTATCTTTTCTTCATTTGTAAAATTTAATTATACACAAATATTGATTTTAATTGTAAGAATATCTAATTCCTCTTAATTACTCAAATCTATAACATTTGGTCACACATTATGCACCAACAATTAAAAGCAAAGAAAGCAACAAATCTGATCTCAAACTGCATGCTGATTTAAACTACCATATTAAAATATGTTATGGTGTAATTATCCAGTAACTTCTTCATAATTAATGTTATTTAAATGTAGTGTTAATAAAGGGGAACTAGAGTGTCCCCTACAGTTAATGGAACAGCAACTGACCTTTAACAACTCCATTTGTCAGATCTTATAACTTAGCCAACTTAAATTTCTTGTCCATATTTCCTTTTTCACAGACAAATGTACAATGGTGGATCAACTGCCAGCCATGTTACATGGTGATAGGTGCTGCATCTTTTTTACAGATGTTTTGAAGCACCCATCACCATGGCATCTGGATTAAGAGAATCCAGTTAGGTGAGAAAGGACTGTCGTGTCCCCAAAAGTCAGGGTCTAGGAAAAGGAGAAGACAGTCATCTTATTTTCACGAGTTTTCTTCAAACCCTCCCTCCAGAGGCTGGTCAGCTGCAAGTTTGGAATTGTTTTTCCTTTTGCTGGAGGATTTTTCAGCCTGGAAAGCTACTGATAAATTCAGTGTACTAGATCATGCCCTAAGAGTTAAAATATCATGTTCTTCCTTCATACCCATTCCCGTACCTCCTTCATCCCATTGTTTGAACTTCTGCATATGCAATATTAATTACATTAAAAGATGAAAGATCATAACATTAAAAAATTAAAAAGTTATCTTTTGAACATTTTAGTTACTCACCTAAAGTATTTTTTTTAATCTAAGCAGCTAAAAGTGTTTCTAAAAAATATTTTTTTTCCTTAAATAAAAAATAGTGGATATAAAAGAGCAGACCTCTTAAGAAAACAAAAACAAAAACAAAAGACCAGGCATTTAGAATATATTACAAATCAAGTAAACCATGAAAAATAAAAAAGGTTCCTCAGGAAGTGTCTAGAATCTGATAAAATTATGCCTATTTTATGCAAAAGCCAGGATTGGTGTTTCTTTGAGAAGCAGCCAGCACAGAACTCCCCCTAAATTCATTGTGTTTGCACACAGCCAGGATAACCTCTGCAGCTCATTTATTTCTGTTTGCTTCTTTCCTGTTGATTTTGTATGTAAATGGGCATCTATTGTATGACCTTACAATGTTTAATTTACCTACTGACAAAGAGATACCAGAGGATACAGAAGGAAAACCTATTTTTCACCTTTGCTGATGACTATTATCTTGGTATGACATATTTTCAGTATGTGTGAATATCATCTCTGCATATATTTCACAACAATGTTAAGGACCAAAGTGACAATAACTTTCATTTGAGACCTCACATGATAGTCTTTGGTGAACTGTAATATACACATCAGATTTATGTGATTTCTGTAACCCATTCCCAGCTCACATTAAGAAGTCCTTGGGTCATACAAGTATCCTATAGTAAGTCAGACAGAAGAAGTTTCATCTGAACAGAAGTAAAGACCTGAAAACTCTTCTCTGCCTTCTGCCCCCCTACAACCTCCTGCATGTTATCTAGTAAATCAAGGACCCAGTTTTAATTTATAATAGTTCAGTTTTTTCCTTCAGAAGGTACAGATAATTTTAAGATACTGAATGAATATTTCCTTTTCTTTACATTGTAGAATCTGGGATGTAGAAATTAAGGTTTCTGATATGAATGTATGTTACCATTCAAGAAGACAGAAAAAAATATTGAATAGCCCATCAATATTTGAACTAACAAACAAATCATTCTTGGAAAACAATTTTAACATCAATAGACATACTGTACCAAGAACATTGTCCTGAAGTTGTTCAAGTCGGTTAAAAATTCTTCCACCGAAACCTTTTTCAAATCAATGGCATAGTATCCCATCACATTTTGATAGAGTTTATCCATGTTCTCATGCATCCTGGTAAGTTTTTGGTAATGTTCTCTTGCATAAACTGCAAAGCTGTGTATTACTGTTAAGGCTAAAAGAGCATTCAGTGAAGCTAGTTAAAGCAAATTATCATGATTTATCGACCTGTTTCTCTGTAGCCAACTTTAACATTCAAAAAAACCTCTTAATTATCTCAATAGATTATCCATTTATTTCAAGTACAACACAAACTACATACCTAACAGTGTTTAATGAATACTTTGGTAATAGTGAAAAAATAATATAAGAATGATCCTCAAATTTTCTTGATCATTTTTTACTTTGCTAATTGAATGAAACATTCTTTACATTAATTTTACATATAATGGGAATTGACAGGCAACCTTAATAATAGGCAGTACATAATCTGTTTGCCACATATTGTGTTACATAAAACAACATACCTCAAAGACTTCAGTAGGAAGTGGGAGGTGCTTGGATCCTTTGAAAACAGGTCACATCTATTTGGATGCCTAAGTATTGATTTAGGCATCCAGAGTTCAAATTTTGGCCATAATCCCTATTTATGATGGAAACTGTTTTGCAAGTATAGCAGACTTGACGTATGCACATACGTATGTGTGTGCGGACAAAGCTATATATAAGTCCTAGGGCTAGCAGGTTTGTGGAAACAGAAGCTCTTTGGTTTTCTCTATAGGTAAAATGGGAGAATTTAGCTTGCACTCTTACCTGCTGCAAGACAAGTTTGCTTATGTCACTCTCTAGCTCCCCCTGCAGATAGTTATAATTTGCATACACTTTTGAGGAGTTCCATAAAATACCTAAAACTATCATCTGGAGTTTTCCCATAATCCATACTCAAGAACTGAATCAAATGTTCTGAGACACACAAAGTAGATGAGGTAATATCTTTTATTGGATTGACTTCTGTTGGTGAAAGAGACAAGCTTTCAAGATACACAGAACTCTTTGTCAGGTCTGGGAAAGGTACTCAGCATGTCACAGCCAAATACAAGATAGAACAAAATGTTTAACATAAGTAGTTAAAACATATTCTAAGTGACCAGTCAAGATGAAGTGGCCTGTTAACACCTCTGCTGGCTTGCCTCTCTAATATCCTGGGACCAAAAGAGCAACAACAACACTGCAAACATCAAATGTTCCAAGTAATTTCAGGTACGTCTAATAACTCATAGGAACTATTCTTTGAGGGATATTCCAAACCCTCCCCCCCCCCCCAAAAAAAAACCTCTTGTCATTTAACATTAATTAAGGTTGCCCCCATCAGTACTCAAAGCCATAAAAATAAGGAAATAGAAGATTGAGGATTAAAAGGTTGCAAAATTTAACACTCTACAATGCAATTAGATACCAGTGGCTGGGTGGTACCAGCTGGCTAGGGCTAAGGGATGCCAACATTTGGGCTCTGGTTGCAGCCAGAGCTTTAGGAACCTCCCACCTTGCAGGGTCCTAGAGCCCAGGCTCCAGCCGGAGCATGAATGTGTACACCACAATTAAACAGCCCTTAGCCTGAGCCCCGCGAGCATGAGTCAGCTGGCATGGGATTTTTAAACACAGTGTAGACATACCCTCACACTAAAATGCCATAATTAATGTTGCTTATGCAGGTTTAATTCAGGCCTCATGTGTATACACTATGAAACGGTCTTTAAAAACACAAGATCCCTGGCTCATTTAGTGCACACGACAGATCTGCTCTGGGGATGAATCAGTGTTATGTCATGCAGAGGGGGTCTGTTGGACCCCCTTCTCATTTGTTGCAGAAGTTGGAAGGTTTTTAGTGAATGAGGCAGGTAAATGCAGGAAGAGAACTGTGAGTCTCACGGTTAGGGCAGATGAACACTGCCTTGCAGACATAAATTCTATCATTGCCTCTGCCACTAAGTTTCTGTGTGATTCTGGGCAAGTCACTTACAACAAACTTTTTATAGGTAGTCACTTCTGCATGTAATTAAAGACTATATCATAATGCATACATACATAGGGCCAAATTACAGTTGCACAGACAACCTTCTTTCTGGCTTTTTCTAACTTGAATGTGCTTATCTTTGCAACCTTTTAATCCTTTTAAAATCCCCAACTTTCTGTTTTCTACTTTTTTATTATTTAGTTTATGGATGACAGCAACCTTAAGTAACATTAAACAAAGTTTGTGAATTTATTTTAATATAATTTTTATATATGTGCTATTTAAATAATAAAGAATTTACACATTTGTTGACTTCAAAGTATACGTTAACCTTCACATTTCAACACTCATTGCCATGTTGACAAATATACTAGAAGTTATTAAACTTTATTGAAGCAAACCACATTTTTAAATGCAACTTCAGTTTTACTGCAACTTCTAGATGACACAATTTAGAAAAAAAAACGAGTAAGGATTCATATCTATAATTTCCCACTTTTTTTCAAAAAAGGTAGTTATTCAGAAAGACGTACCGCAGCATATAAATAATATACATAAAAAAAGAGCTGTAATTTTGTATTTTATTTTCGTGTAACTCTTTCTAAGGAAAGTAAGAAACAATTACCTTTTGAAATGAAACTTCGCCACTTACACATTACAAACCCCAAAGAGCAAAGCAGGAGCTTATCAGAACCCAATCTGCTTTTATTATAGCCCCTCCTCTGACCCTTCTTTGTAATAATGTTATCGTAGCCTGAGGTAAATCAGTTATTAAAGTCTGCCATTGCCGTGACAACCAGGACAATAGTGACTCTTCCCAAGTATGCAAGTAAACTGAAGGGAGACGAGTGGCTGAGTATTCTCTGATGTCAAAAAAGGTACTGCTCAGGCGGCAGCAGGAGGCAGAAAATGGGCACTGTGTGGGGTTGTCAAGCTGTCTTGAGTAGCTCACAGATAGGAGTACCAATCTCAGGGCAGACTATTACAAACCAGGGCACAAACTCCACACTGGTGGTGTGTTCTATACTTACATTTCCCCAACCAAATATCAAATGTAAACCCCTCAAGCAATATAACAGCCTTAACATGGCATCACAGACAGTCCTCTTGGGTACTCCCGTCTATCTTGTCACCCAGGTAAGCTTGCCTTTGTGAAAGACCCCTTACACCAAAGGTCTCTTACACCAAAAATCACAATATTCAGGTTACTATCAGTCCCAGGAATATCATCCAGGAAAGGATACAGGTGGGATCCCTGCAACCTGAGTCTATTATCATAACCAACATCTTTATAAAACCTTGGGGGCTAAGCGCAGGCCAAGCTGAAGCATTCAGTACTGATAATGTTTCCTGCCCTCAGCTAACCTCAGAAGTCTGCAGTGGCACGGTCTGCTGGGGATACGGCAATATTCATTGGCTAGATCTATTGAAGAAGTACCCCCAGGACAGGAATGACACCATAGAGGCCAGGGTCTGCATCCCAAACTTAATTTTCTTCATCCACATGTTGAGCCTTTTGAGGTCAAGAATGGCTCTGATACCATCATGTGTGTTTTTGCACAGTGAAATAGATGGACTAGAAGCTGGAAAATCTTTCTTCTGAGCGAACACTCTCTTTCATGCCCACATCCACAAGATGAGATATTTTATTCTGGACCACATTGTGTTATATGGTGTCATTGGAACTGGGTGATTGGATGAAGAATGGGTGGAGTCCTAAGCTTGAGGGAGTATCCCCGGCTCACTATCTCACTGACTTTTTTGTGCCTGATGAAAAGCATTCCTCTAGGAGATGGGAAACTCTGCCTCTTAGCTTCAGTTCTAGGTGGCAGCCTACGCAATCTTTGTCATAAAGTAGACTTTCCGGGGGGAGGCCCCACTAGATTTCCCCCACCCAGATCTCAATCCACTGTTTTCCCTTGAGGAATCCATTGTCCCTTTGCCAGCACCTCTGTGAGGACAAAAAGTGCCTCCATCTGAATGCTGGTCTGTACTCTTTTCTGGGGGCATTTAGTGGAGCAGTGAGAGTCTGTTTGGATTTTGCCGCACTATCGGCCACTGCCTTCTCCAGCTTTTCTCCAAAAAGGGGGGAGCTTTCAAACTTGACTGAACATACGGCCCGCTTACATTGTCTGCCTACCTTCAAGGAATGTAGCCATAGGTGGCACCTGGCTACTGAGCAGGAAACCATGGATCAGGATGAGAACCTCATTGTGCCCATTCAGAAATCAGCTTACAACTGCTGATGTTACAGTGAGTTTCTTTAAAATGGTACTAAATTCAGGGTGATCTCTGTTGTTAAAGGCTTTGAGATATTTCAGTCAGGAGAGATGCTATTGTAAAGCAGGTACCTGCCAGAGATGCTTGGAGGATGGCAGAGGAGGCTTCAAAGTTCTTTTTGAAAATGGCCTCCATCTTTCTATCTGTGGGGTTCTTAAGGTAGAACTCCCACTCTGAGGAAGTAACCATATCCTGGACAATGACACTATAGTGGCATCCACTTGCAGTATCTCAGTAACAGAGCCCTTCGGTTTTTGAATGTTACAGAGTCTGAAGTCACTCTTCTCATTGTGCTTGCCCTTATCAGGCTTGTTCCATTAATCCCTAATCACTTCCTCAAAAGAGCAGTGAAGGGGTATTGCAGTCTCGGGGGAGGATTGTGAGGGGAGAAATGTATTCTGAGGTTTACTCTCAGGAACTTGTTCAGGTTGGATTTGAAATTTGGAATAAACCTTGTTGCACATGACTTGAAAACCACCACCAAAACACACCTTTGCTGTATTTTCCCATCATCCTGTTCAGATTCAGGATCAGACAGCTCACTTTCCCGAGTGGAGGAGTGGGAGGAAGAGGAATCAGAGGACTCATATCTCCTGGATTTTTTGGGTTTTCCCCTTTTTTGATTTTTTAACCCTTTTTGTGTGCTTTGGGAGTGTAGACCATATGCTGCCGCTTTGGCGAGGCCTTTTGCGGACTTCCTTTCTTAGGGCCTGAAGCTTTCTTGAGAGGTCTGACTCAGAATCGTCCCCCTCTGGGTTCCATTTGCCTCCTGGGAAGGGGGAACTCGTCTGAGTCCTCCTGGTCTCCTTGGGAAGGAGGTGGGATGATTAGAAGCCCTGCTTCTTTCCCCACAGTGCTCATGATTCACTTTGTGTCATGGGGGGGTGGGGTTAGGGAACGACTTCGTAGCTCTGCAAGCCTCCCCTCTTTGTCTTGCAGGTGTTCCCCTCGGACTTACCTTGACTCGAGTGGTCAAGTTCCTCTTTACTTCTCGCTGCTCTTCATGGGGGTTCCTGGTCCACCTTTCCCCCATTAGAGTTGCGGCTGCCATGGTGGGCTGTGGTTCCTACCTGCTTGCCCGCAGCCCTGGAACCTAGGGGACACAGACACAGGCTGGGCACAACTCACCATCTGCCAAGACTAAGCAAGCTGCCTTACAAATAAAGCATGATTTGGATTTAACTCTGTGCTTTCCTGGATGCTCTGCCATGCCTGCAACAGACAGAGGAGAGGGCGAGGAGATGCTACAGTTGTGGCTCAGAGAAGATTAACCCCCGAGGGGTTAATCGACCCAGGGAGGAGAAGGAAGCCAGAAGAGAGGGAGAGCAGTACTCCCCACTATCCAAAAAATGGGGAGAAACAGCTCAAATTGAAAAGGTAAGCACATAGGCAGAGAACCTGGCAGCAAGTGGAAGTAGAGAGGTTGTGGCCAGAGCATGTGTGTGAAAACACTGATCCACTTCCATGAAGCCACAAAGAGAGGAGAGCTGCCCAAGTGTTCTGAATTGTAAGACATGCTGGGCTGTAGAATAATCAAGTTCAATAAATCCAACAGCGAAGAACATGAATATGTGTAGAAGGAACTTTTCACTATGCCTTATCGTGAAAACAAAACACAGCACTTATATGTCTAAAAGCTAACATCACTGAGCTTTCCGTCAAGATTCATGGACTTATCTCTTCTCTTCTGGAAGGCTAACATGAAATTCCTTCCATCAGTTTAATGAATTTTGCTCCAAGGGCCTATTTATTAACACATTTTATAGCTGAAAAATTTCTATTCCAGGTTTCTGACAAACTGTGCTCTACAACAGAATTAGTTAAATTTAATGTGAATGTGATAGTAAAACAGCACTAGGAACCTTTCTGGAACAATCACAGAACTTCCTCTGAGAAGTGGTGTATTGCTATGCATTTTGATATGGAGATTCTCATGGGAAACTCTGAAAAACAGTCTCTCTCTTCAGTACATCAGTAGCCAGTTTCTTCTGCATCTCATTTAAAAACAAAAAGTTCTGGGGAAAATACGTGCAGTACTAGGTTTACTAATTGATATTGTTTCTTTATCACTGACAAAAGAAATGTTACAAAGAACAGTGAAATAAATTATCAATAAATGTCTTTAACCCACTCATGCTACAAGATATTTAAATCATTTAATTGGATTTAAAGCATTAACTAGCAGTGCTAAGAAAAAATGGTTTTTTGATATTAAAAATGAATAATATAAAAATGGAACTTATACATGGATCCAAAGAATTGATTTGAAATACTTAAGTGTTCCCATACATTTTATCACCTCAGGACAGGATGCAGAGGTAAAGTTTCTTGACACCTTAAATGACTGCCTCTTGGAGCAGCTAGTCTTCGAACCCACAAGAGGAGAGGCAATTCTTGATTTAGTCCTAAGTGGAGCTCAGGATCTGGTCCAAGAGGTGAATAGAGTTGGACAGCTTGGTAATAGTGACCACAATATAATTAAATTTAACATCCCTGTGGTGGGGAAAACACCACAGCAGCCCAACATGGTAGAGTTTAATTTCAGAAAAGGGGACTACACAAAAATGAGGAAATTATTTAAACAGAAATTAAAAGGTACAATGCCAAAAGTGAAATCCCTGCAAGCTGCATGGACACTTTTAAAAGACACCATAAGAGAGGTTCAACTTAAATGTATACCCCAAATTAAAAAATATAGTAACCAAACAGAACCAGAAAAGTGCCACCGTGGCTAAATAAAGTAAAAGAAGCAGTGAGAGGCCAAAAGGAATCCTTTAAAACATGGAAGTTAAATTCTAGTGAGGAAAATAGAGCACAAACTCTGGCAAGTGAAGTGTAAAAATATAATTAGGAAGGCCAAAAAAGAATCTGAAGAATAGCTAGCCAAAGACTCAAAAGTAATAGCAAATTTTTGTTTAAGTACATCAGAATCAGGACACCTGCTAAACAACCAGTGGGGCCACTGGACGATCAAAATGCTAAAGGAGCACTCACGGAGAATATGGCCATATGGAGAAACTAACTGAATTCTTTGCATTGGTCTTCACGGCTGAGGATGTGAGGGAGATTCCCAGACCTTAGCCATTCTTCTTAGGTGACAAATCTGAGGAACTGCCCCAGATTGGTGTGTCATTAGAGTAGGTTTTGGAACAAATTGTAAACTAAACAGTAATAAGTCACCAGGACCAGATGGTATTCACCCAAGAATTCTGAAGAAACTCAAATGTGAAATTGCAGAACTACTAATTGTGGTTTGTAATCTATCATTTAAATCTGCTTCTGTACCAAATGACTGTGGCTAATGTGACACCCATTTTAAAAAATGTCTCCAGAAGCGATCCTGGCAATTACAGGCCAGTAAGCCTGAGTTCAGTACTGGGCAAACTGCCTGAAACTATGACAGAATTGTCAGACACACAGATGAACATAATTTGTTTGGGAAGAGTCAACATGGTTTTTGTAAAGGGAAATCATGCCTCACCAATCTACAAGAATTCTTCGAGGGAGTCAACAAGCATGTGGACAAGGGGGATCCAGTGGATATAATGTATTTAGATTTTCAGAAAGCCTTTGACAAGATCCCTCAACAAAGGCTCGTAAGGGGTAAGAGGAAAGGTCCTCTCATGGACTGATAACTGGTTAAAAGATAGGAAACAAAGGGTAGGAATAAATGGCACTTTTGTAGCTGGCGTTGCAAGGCATTTACGTGCCAGATATGCTAAACATTTGTATGCCCCTTCATGCTTCAGCCACCATTCCAGAGGACATGCTTCCATGCTGATGATGCTCGTTAAAAAAATAATGCATTAATTAAATTTGTGACTGAACTCCTTGGGGGAGAATTGTATGTCTCCTGTTCGGTTTTACCCGCATTCTGCCATATATTTCATGTTATAGCAGTCTCGGATGATGACCCAGCACATATTGTTCGTTTTAAGAACACTTTCACTGCAGATTTGACAAAACACAAAGAAGGCACCGATATGAGATTTCTAAAAATTGCTACAGCACTGGACCCAAGGTTTAAGAATCTGAAGTGCTGTCCAAAATCTGAGAGGGATGAGGTGTGGAGCATGCTTTCAGAAGTCTTAAAAGAGAAACACTCCGATGCAGAAACTACAGAACCCGAACCACCAAAAAAGAAAATCAACCTTCTGCTGGTGACTTCTGACTCAAATGATGAAAATGAACATGCGTTGGTCTACTCTTCTTTGGGCTGTTATTGAGCAGAACCCGTCATCAGCATGGACGTATGTCCCCTGGAATGGTGGTTGAAGCATGAAGGGACATATGAATCTTTAGAGCATCTTGCATGTAAATATTTTGCAATACTGGCTGCAACAGTGCCATGTGAATGCCTTTTTTCACTTTCAGGTGACATTGTAAACAAGAAGCGGGCAGCATTACCTTCTACAAATTGTAACCAAACTTGTTTGTCTGAGCGATTGGCTGAAGTAGGACTGAGTGGACTTGCAGGCTCTAAAGTTTTACATTGTTTTATTTCTGAATGCAGGGTTTTATGGAACATAATTCTACATTTGTAAGTTCAACTTTCATGATAAAGAGATTGCACTACAGTACTTGTATTAGGTGAATTGAAAAATACTATTTCTTTTGTTTTTTTACAGTGCAAATATTTATAATAAAAACAAATATAAAGTGAGCACTGTACACTGTATTCTGTGTTGTAATTGAAATATATTTGAAAATGTGGAAAACATCCAAAAATATTTAAATAAATGGTATTCTATTATTGTTTAACAGTGCGATTAATTGCCCGATTAATCGTGATTACTTTTTTTAAATCGCTTGACCGCCCTAGTAAAAACAGAAAATGAAAGTGTAAGGTTAAATTTATCAGAGCACATAAGGCAGTTAAAAAAAAAAAAAAAAGATAGCAAAAGAAAGTGCTCAGACAATTTTTGTCAAAACAGAAAAAAATGCAGCAGCTTTCTGCTTCTTTGAAGATACCATCTTTTATGGGGCTTAGATCTATAGCACAATATTGGCACAATAAGCATTTTTAAAAATACATTTGAAGGCAGCCGTAGCAGGGCATGTGTCTTTCACCCTTATGATTTTTGCATGCCACCTCTTGCCAAATTATAAGGCCAAGTCTACACTACAAAGTTAGATCAATGTATGCTGCCTGCCTATACCTAGTTGTGTATGTGTTTACTCTTAAATGTGTCTCCCACTGATGTAAACACCCATTATGCTGACATAACACCACCACCTCTCCGAACGGTATAGAACCATGGTTGATGCCACACAAGTATAGACACTGCATTACTTCTGCCAAACCTAACAGTCTTCCAGCAGCTGTCCCACAATGCCTGTCACCGACCACTGTGGTCATATTTGTGTGCTGTGTCCGTTTGAATCTATGTACCACTTATGAATTCTAATTGTATTTTCAAAAGCTGTGTAAAACTCTAACCTTCAGCATATATTAAAATCAACCATTTGCTGACAGGGACCATGTTATGTACCATACACCCTGTTTGGAAGCAGAAAATCAAAGAGGTTGTTAACACAAAATGACTTTGCCCTGGCAATACAATGGAGATGCGAAAAATATTGGCCAAGCTGAAGGAGACGGGTTTTTCTCCCCAGGTTGTCTGCAAAAATGGGGGGGGGGGGGGGTGGAGCAGTCAAAATTTGCCAGCAGCAAAGCAGAAACAAAGATAGATGATTTTAGAAATGGCTTTTAAAATCTCAAATTCTGTGAGGTTTAGAAAACACAAAAGGACACATTTTCTGAATTAGAAGAAGCCTTCCGACTTCCAGATCTGAACAAGCTAAGAGCTTGTTACAAGGGAAGAGAGAGTAAATCTGAAGGCTGCACAGGAGGAGATTATTGTCTGGGGCCTTTAAAAAAAGTGATCCAGAACTAGTCGATTCTCAGAGTGGTGCTGACACTAGAGGAAGGGTTTTTGTGTGCATGAACCTCTCCATGCCTTCCCCCACCCCAATGGATCTGTAAGTCTCTAGGATTTCTCTAAGAATTAATGGTGTAAGTGTTTAAGAAGTTACTTTGCAAAGCCTCTGGGTTCCTAGCTGTATTGGTCACATGTTCCTGAAGGGGCAAAAAATAAACCAGAGTATCCACGAGGGTAGTGCTCTGGGAAAGGGTGTGCTTAAGCTACTGAGGAGACTTTGGGCAGGGGAACAGGAGGATCAGCACTGGTCTTGGTGCCTACAGCAGCTGGACCACAAGAAAGAGGACCAGACTTCCAAGAGAGGACCAGACAAGGAAACTGAACCCTAGAAATGAGTATCGGAGACAAAAAACAGAGGCAGTGCCTGGACAATGCTCAGAATCTGCTGGCTTAGAAACACCCAGGATCCTGTGTCTGAATCCAAACCTGGTCCCTCACTAAGTTTCCAGGAGGGGGGTCTTGACCAGGTCTGTGAAAAAACGGTTACCTAGCTTTTGTAACTGTTGTTCTTCGTGTTACTCATATCTATTTCAATTAGGTTTTTCCCCTAGCAGTACCCATTGGGTCAGCTCAGGTGCCCCCTGGAATCGTGCCTCCAAACTCAAAGACTGACACCCCTACATCAGATAGGAAAGAGATGTCTGGGGAGGCCAAGCAATTGGAGCAATTTGATCCTCACAGAAAAGGAGCTTGGATTCACAAGCCTACAGTTGGTTGGATATGCTATTCTCAGAAGTAAACAGAAATTTCAAACAGATCACTCACTACACTGACATAATTAATTCTACAGCTTTTATCTACAAGGTAAAGTTCCATAAGGATGACACTCCTAGAATTTTGTATGATGAAATGAAGAGAATCTGTGTCTCCGCTATAGAAGATGGTTGATATGAGAACTTTTGAGCTGCTCTGTTCTGTTTCCTAAGCACAGCACTGAAAAAATTGCTTTGCCTCCATTAACTGAAAATAGGGGAAGAACTAAAATAAAATTAACTGAATTGGTAAGAAATAGAGTGGCAATAGTAGTAAACATTAAGATGCATAAATTAACAATTAAATACATATTAAAAGGAACGAGGTAATTGTTTACAGTTTAATAGTGTGGTAATTCAGTATGTGTAAAATGTTGGCACACAGCCAATGAGAGTGAGCTAGAAGTTTCAGTTTAGCCTTTGGCTAGTATGTTGGCAGGCAGACAAGTGTAGACGGGGCCAAAGGTCACTCCAACACTGCAAGGAGGGGTCAGTCAGGCATGCGGAGGCCAAAACTAGGTGAGGGTCACCAGACTATTATAGTAAACAGACCATAATACTAAGACTTGTTATGTAACAGCTTTAATTGACAGCCAGATTTAGCAGTTGTAATTGGACTATAAGTATGGACCAATCAGAGAGAGTCGGAGGATAGACTGGAGGATAGAGTATGCTAATGTCAGGATTGGGAAACAAGCCAATTTGAAAGGGTCTAGTGGCTGGTAAAACTCAATAAAAGACAGGCAGTCAGCAGGCAAAAGTCAGTCAAGATAGGGAGCTATCAGAAGAAAGAAACATAAAACAGTGAAGAATAGCAAAGAAGAAGACCTCAAAGGAGAAGCAGTAGCCACAGCAGCTGCAGTACCACTGACAGAAAAGAAGGAGGCTTAGGGCTTGTCTACATTACCCACTGGATCGACGGGCAGTGATCGATCCAGTGGGGGTCGATTTATTGCATCTAGTCTAGTGAAGACTCGCTTACAGACAGCCCCCCAACCTGAAGAAAATACTCACCAGCGACTACACACCACACAACACAAACACTAACCCAGGAACCAAACTCTGCAACAAATCCTGGTGCCAACTCTGTCCGCATATCTATTCAAGGGACACCATCAAAGGACCTAACCACATCAGCCACACCATCAAGGGCTTGTTCACCTGTACGTCTACCAATGTGATATATGCCATCATGTGCCAGCAATGCTCCCCCGCCATGTACATTGGCCAAACTGGACAGTCTCTATGCAAAAGAATAAATAGACACAAATCTGACATCAGGAATTATGACATTCAAAAACCAGTAGAACACTTCAATCTCCCTGGACACTCAACAACAGACTTAAAAGTGGCAATTCTTCAACAAAAAAACTTCAAAAAACAGACTCCAGCGTGAAACTTCAGAACCGGAATTAATTTGCCAACTGGACACCATCAAATTAGGCCTGAATAAAGACTGGGAGTGGATGGGTCATTACAAACACTCATTTCCCCCTACTTTTACTCACACCTTCTTGTCAACTGTTTGAAATGGGCTACCCTCATTATCACTACAAAAGTGATTTTTCCTCCCTTGGTATTCTACTGTTAATTGAATTGTCTCGTTAGCACTAACCCCTCCCCCCAAATGGTAAGGCAACTCACATCTTTTCATGTACTGTGTATATATACCTGCTACTGTATTTTCCACTCCATGCATCTCATGAAGTGGGTTTTAGCCCACAAAAGCTTATGCCCAAATAAATTTGTTAGTCTCTAACGTGCCACAAGGACTCCTTGTTGTTTTTGCTGACACAGACTAACACTGCTACCACTCTGAAACCTGTATATGTTTATGGTTCAGGTACTTTTAAACTGTACCCAAGGATAGTGCAAAGGGATTTATGTTTATGCTTTGATGTTTTTGTTTAGATTAATTGTATCAGGGAAGACTGGTTATGCTAAATTAAAAAAAATACTTTCTTGCAGAAGAATACTGCCTGGGTATCAAACAATTATATCCAAGGTCTGTATCAATGTCCTTCCTCCCAGGGTAGCAGGTCTAAGCTCTACTGGGAAGTTTTTGCTAAAAGCGTTTCCTGCAAAACCCTGGCAATTTCTCTAGGCCAGGCCCACGTTCACATTACAAAAACAGATAAATGAGTCAACAGAAGGGAACCTCTGGTAAACCCAGGAAGGGATAATAGGTGAGCTATTGTGGGGGAACCCTGGGTCTTTATTTGGGAGTAACAGTGGTGACCCAAATGACTGTGCCTACCTCATGAAGTTGTATATTGAGAAGTTGCCCTCCTCTGTTTGGAGCAGAATAGAGCTTTTGGTGGATCCTGGGGTAACACCAATAAGACATCATAGCCACGCATCACATCATAGGAGACGCCTTCGGTGTGGGAGGTGCTAAAATGTTAAATGATCCACAGGGTAAAGCCTACACTTGGAAATATGAAGAGAATGGTTTAGAAATAGAAGATACAGAATTACCCTGATTAAAGAACCTTCTCTTTCCTCCACAGAGAGAGAGGAGCCAGGCAGTTACAACCTAACACCTGAAGTGGCAGGAAAAGTGGCTGAAAAAAGAAAAACTCCAGCTGAGATAAACCTTCTAGGTGTTAGCTAGAGGAGTCAGAATCCTGAAGCAAGCAGATTTCAAAAACTGTACACAGACCAGATCAGTTATTATTTCTGATGACTCACCAAGCCACCCATCATGCGATGATGCCACTAGACCAGGATGTCCTCAGAACAAGTCTTTCTGCATTGGAATCTGTCCCCAAAATAGCTGACTAATGATGAGATCCAATCCCACACCAGGACTGAGCTTGACTTTCAGCCATGGTGAAGAAGAGTCTCTTGGAAAGGGGTTGGAATCCACAACCATTCAAAATGACCAGTCGCATAGCAGGCAGAATTTGATTTTGTTCTGGTGGATCAACTAGTTCTAAATACAGGGTGAGTTTTCTTAGGGGAAGTTCTCCCCCATGAATCTTTCCAGAGGCTGTATTTTAAAGTTAGAATACAAGGCACTGTGATGTGTCTAGCTCTCCTAGCTGGGGGAAGAAGTGACTAATGATAGAAAGAGTGTTTGGCCAGATTAACCAGTCAGGACTACAGTCAGCAGGCAGAATGCTTCTCCCACAACACAGTATAGCCAAGTTCACCAATTATACCCAAGACAGGGTGAGTACTGTGGATATCTGTGGATGAATCTAACTTTGGGGACATAGTGTGGTCCGTCCTTTGTATGTCACCTCATGTGAGGTTGAAGTCTTGTTAATTAGGAATAATTTACTAATGAATTTCAGTCCTCTAATTAATTGCCATAGTTATACATTGTGGGCACAGGTTTCTAAGCCTAATCCTTACAAGTTAACTACTGAGAAAAAGGCAATGCAACTGTAGATTGTCACCCAAAATCCCAACCAGTGCTGAAGGTGATTGTGAGGCCCCCAAAAGAGGCCTGGTTAAGGCATTCAGGTGGGCAAAAATTTGGTAGGTAGCCAAAGCTCAGAAAGCAACAGCAAAGAGATAAAGGAGTTAAAATGTGAGCCTGCAGAAATGCTGCAGTCTGTGGATACAGAAAGAGGAAGTTTTTTGTTTTGTTTTTGTTTTTTTAAACAGGCAGACTTTGAATCTTCACAACAGTCTTCTGTCATTTGTAAAACTCAACTATGATCTTAAATGTAGTGGGGCTTATGTGCATGATATCTCTCTAAAAGGAAAAAGCAAGATTTTTCCGAGTACTGTGCTGGAAGGCTTATGGGTGGAAGAGGCATTTATGAATTTGACCTTTGAGAAAACTCTCGTTAGGATGGATTGGTTTAAGAGGTTAGTCAAGGTCCATAAACAAACAGTGACTGTGCTCAAGAAAAAAGTATTCTGCACAGTGCAATAACAGAAAGGGCCTCTGAGGAATCAGGGTATATATGTATTAAATATTCAGGTTGGCAATGGGAACTTATTGCATTATAAGGTACATTGGATTACAAGGAATAGCCAGCAAGGTTTTGTCAAGAACAAATCATGACAAACCCAATTTCCGTTTTAGACAGGATTACTGCCCTAGTGGATAGAAGGAAGCAGTAGATGTGACATACCTTGATTTTAGTAAGGCTTTTGACTCAGTCCCACATGACATTCTCATAAGCAAACTAGGTCTAGATGATATTACTATAAGGTGGGTGCACAACTGATTGAAAGACTGTACTCAAAGTGTAGTTTTCAATGGTTCATTGTCAAACTGGGATGACAAATCTAATGGGGTCCAACAGGCAGCAATCTAGTGTCAAATACTATTCAACATTTTCATTAATAATGACTTGGCCAATGGAGTGGAGAGTATGCTTATAAAATTTGCAGATGACACCAAGCTGGGAGACGTTGCAAGCACTTTACAGGACAAGATTAGATTCAAAACGACCTTGACAAATTGGAGAATGGGTTTGAGTTCAACAAGATGAAATTCAATAAAGACAAATGCAAAGTACTAACGCAGGAAAAAAAATCAAATGCACCATTACAAAATGTGGAAAGGGTAGGTGGTAGTACTGCTGGTAAGGATCTGGGGATAATGGAGGATCACACATTGAATGAGTCAACAATGTGATGCGGCTGTGAAAAAGGCTGATGATATTCTATCATCCTGTATTAACAGGAGTGTCCTATGTAAGACACAGGAGGCAATCGTCCTGCTCTTCTTGGTACTGGTGAGGCCTCAGCTGGAATACTGTGCCCAATTCTTTAGGAAAGACGTGGATAAATTGGAGAGAGAGTTGACAGAAGAGCAATAAAAATGACAAAAAGTTTAGAAAACCTGATCTATGAGGAAAGGTTAAAAAACTGGGTATGATTAGTCTTGAGAAAGAAAACTGAGGAGGGGGGCTTTATAACAGTCTTCAAATGTTATAAGGGCTGTTATAAAGCAGACAGTGATCAATCATTTTCCATGTCCACTGAAGGTAGGACAAGAAGTAAATTGACTTAATCTACAGCAAAGGAGATTTAGGTTAGATATTAAGAAAACCTTTCTAACCATAAGGGTAGTTAAGCACTGAAATAGGCTACTATGGGAGGTTGTGAAATCCCCATCATTGGAGATTTTTAACAAGTGGTTGGACAAACACCTGTCCAGGATAGTCTGGGTTTACTTAATCCTGCCTCAGCACAGGTGGCTAGATTTGTTGACTGTTCAAGGTCCCTTCGAACCCTACATTTCTATGATTATGCACAGGTAGTGAAAGATCAGGAACCAGCTGTGCACATAGGAGCAAAAGGAGGTTATGTGGATTTGATTCATGGTGTTTTGTGGTCACAAAATATGCATGGCTCATACCCCCTTTCTAGTGACCCTAGACAAATGTGCTCAGAAAAGAGTATTCCATAAATTTGTCAGGTAGTCTCTGAAATGGATCCCCTAAATCTCTGCTGGGAGCCGTGGTGGGGGACTATGTGCCCTGTCATTAGGAGAGGGCAGAATTTTCTAGGTAAACAAGCCTTTTTCAACTCCTGCAGAGAATTTGTAGCCACTGGATTTAGATCTTATGGAAAGAACCCTGTTTCCTCCTACTGACTAATCCCATGCAGAGTGCAGTCATGTTTCCTTCTCAAAGTGAAGTTTGTTATTTGGTTGTTGAAAGATTCTATTGCTTTGAGCTTAGGATTCCTATAATTGGAGCAATGTCAGAGGAAATACTACAAGAAAGTAGCCCTGGCAAACTGATTCAGACTTCCCCACAGTGATGATTACCTTGGAGCCAATCTGGGAAAATCACTGTTACAAGGCGATCCAGAGTGAGTTGGTTTCTCTCAGGAAAACAGATAGATCCTGAGGAAACTGCTTTTTCTCCCCCTGAAATTCTTGAAAGCCAAGTAGAATTTAAAGAATCTGAGCTCCTCCCTGGATCTGAGGAACAGATAAAGCAACAGATCCAGTTAATAGATGCCACAAAGAGGATAAAAATCCTGCTATATAATCTAAATCCAGGCTTTCGTAAAAATAAAATCAAGATTGTTGACACTTTCAAATAACATGCATTTCTCATGGATAACACACTTTAAACATTGCTGGAAAGCGAGGATGTTCACGAACAGCAGGGTGTAACCTGAAGATATTACTTCAAGCACCCAATGGTCCGAGGTCAATTGAGACCAGGCCAACAGGAAGGGGCACAGGCGGTCAAGGAAGGAGTGGGAGGGTGGATCCTGGGCAATGACTGGGGCACCGTTCTGGATCATATGCTCAAAATGTCTGCTTCTGGTCTCCTTGATTTCGGGAAGGGCCAGGCTGAGCAGATTAATGGGAAGACGACGGGTGTTGCTGCTTAGACCATTTTCTCTATCCTTTCTCCTGTAGGTGCTCAGCCGGGGAAGTCCCCCAGGACCTAGCCAGGGGAGGCAGAGGACGAAATGGCTTCCTGGCCTGCTGAGCTGTACGAAGGCCCAAGAAACAGAGGGTAGCATGGGAGTCTTTAAGGCCGTGGAGCCTTGTGCCTGTGAGCTCGGAGAAGAGCCCTGACCCTCAAACAGGAGGGGTTGAATGGTGGCCTGCATCTCTAGGGATAACACCGAGGACTGCAGCCAGGAGCTGCGCCTCATGGCCACCACAGAGGCGACCACCCTGGCCTCTGAGTCCGTAACATCCCAGGCCGCATGAAGGGCCCCACTCACCACCATTGTGCCTTCATCCACTAACGCGGTGAACTCCTGGGCTCGGTCCTGTGGGAAGGCCTCCTTGAATTTGTTAAGGGAGTTCCACAGATTAAAATTGTACCTGCCTAACAGGGCCTGGTGGTTACACACTCGAAATTGCAGGTTGGCAGTTGAATAAACTTTTCTGCCAAACAAATCCAGTCTCTTGGCGTCTTTGTTTTTTCACGTGCCATTGACTTGGCCTTGCCTGTTCCTTTCATTAACAGCGGACACAACCTGTGACGCTGCTGGAGGGTGTATGTACAAATATTTGAACCCTTTTCCAGGGATGTAGTACTTCTTTTCTGCCTTCTTTCTGCGCCGGATTCGCTGGCGGTGCCGGAGGCGGCTTGTTTGAGGTGGCCAGGGAGGACTGGTGGAAACATGGGACTGGGATTACAGGCATGCCCGCGAGTTCCAGTATGGCCACTGAGCGGGCCACTGTCCAGGCTGCCATGCCGCCACTGCAGGTGATATACCGGTCTCGTGGGTCGGTGGTGATTCACCGCTCCTTGGCAAGGGGCTGAGCTCCAGGTCCGACTCAGACCATTACTCTTCTGGCGACCAGGGCAGGGCTGTCGAACCCCAAGTTTGATGACTGACCCTGGTCGGTGACCGGTGAGACATGGGCTAGGATCAGTGTCTGGCCAATGAGCAGTACTTGGGAGGTGGAGACCGGTGATGTGATACGGAGCGATTCCGCCCCGGGTGGGGACTGATGTCTTGGAGACCAGGGTACAGGGACCAGCACCTCAACTCTGGTGTCCCATGCCTCATAGGGGAGAACATGGCGTTGGGGACCTGGACCTTCTGACCGGAGATTGAGGGTGCGGTGCCGTGGTCCTAGGCTGCGGAGATGGGGATCTACACCTGCCGTCCAGGGACCGAGGGTGATCCACTGCCCTACGGGGCGGTCCCAAGACCGGCTTGCCCTTAGGTGCTGGGGTCTTGGCTGAGTCAAGCACGGCGTTTGCAGTGCCGGTTGGCCTGCTTGTTCCTTAGCCGCTGGGGCCACTTGGGAAATGAGGGCTGTAGGAGAAGCCAGGTCCCTTGCCGTTCCCGGGAGTTGGAGTCGGATCCTTGGCCAGGTTGGGGGCTCAGACTGCAGTGGTACTCCCATGAAACCCTGGAGTTGGCACATGGCCTGTCATAGGTCCTTTGCTTGAAGCCCCTTTGCCCTGTGGTGCCAGGGGGCTCTTCTTTTGCTGCTTCTTAGGCACCAGCGATGGGGAACAGTGCCAGGCAGACCCCAGTGCTGGCAGTGCGCTCTGTACCGATGCCAAGGTGCTCAGCGTGGGTCAGAGCGGGAGCGCTCCGACACAGGACGAAGCGTAGCCTCCATGAGTAGGGCCCTCCAGCAGATATCCCATTCCTTTTGGGTTCTAGGGCAAAAGTTTTTACAGATTCTGCACTTGTCCTTTTCACGGGACTCTCCTAAGCACTTCAAACAGATGTTGTGGGGTGCCACTAATAGGCATCGGCCTGTTGCATGACAATCATGGTTTGAAGCCTGAAGAACTGGGCATGCCCCACTCTGGGGTGAAGTCCCAACTGGGACTCTAACTACCAAACTAACCTAACACTTAATGATGAACTAAGTACCTACAAACTATATACAAAGAAGATAGACAATGGGCTGTAAAGAACCCCTAATGCTCCTGCAGTACAAGATGAGGCACTTCGACCAACCGTCACGGGAGGTAGGAAGGAATTGAGAGGGCATAGGGTTGGCGGCACCTAATATTCCAGTGCATGAGTGCGGCACTCAAGGGGGCACCATAGCCAACGCTGTGGATACCGCTAAGGCAAAAATCTCTGACGACTGTGCATGTGGGCACGCACACACCTAGAATGGAATCAACATGAGCAAGGGCTAGAAGAAGAACTTTGGTTGGCTTAAAAGTTTACCTACCAATGATACTGATGGTTGATACTGGAAACATGCCTATGAAGTTGATGCTTACAAAACTTTCATGAGCATAATTTTCTTCTGGTGTTAGCAGTAATACAAGCTTTAATTAAGGCTATTTTACATAGAAAATATGTTTAAGCAATGTTTTCTATATAAGAATTACTCACTTGCCTAGGAAAAGCTAAAGGCGGCTTTTTTAATTTAATAGAATAGAGTAACGGTATAGTCATTTTTTTGTATACAATGAAATTGTTCTGCAGCATCAGTCAGTAGTTCCTCTTTTGAAATGGATATGGTCCAAACTCTATCTCCCTATCAAAAGGGGAGAGGGGAGGAGAGATGTAAGAAGAAAGGCCCCGAAGTTATGAGTTACTACTATTTAATAATTGCCCAGGCATCAAGGCTGTTTAAAAAAGATAGGACAGAGGGCTGAGAGAGAAAACTCAAGATCTAATGGTAAGATTTCTTCAGAGTGTCTGAGAAAACAGAGTCTCTGGAGCTTTTCACAAGAGTGTAATTTGGTACAGCTGAATAAAGTTCCCTTTCTTCCCCCCTTCCCTCATCTGTGAATGAATTAATTAAAAAAAATGATATCAAACATTAAGTTATTATATGATGTGCCAGATACAGCCATGAAAAACAGGGAGCTTGATGGAATCTAATACTATGATTAAAAGAAGTTATACGTATAAAAAGGAAGTCAACTACAAGCAATACAGCTCTGGGCAAAATCCTGTAACCTTTAATGACAGGTTTAACCTCATGGGCAATCCTGTTAAAAAAAGGGATTGCATTCATATTGATTTATGAATGTGATCAAGGCTCGATGTCTAGTTGGCAGCTGGTATCACAGTGCCCCAAGGGTCGGTCCTCGGGCCGGTTTTGTTCAACATCTTTATTAATGATCTGGATGATGGGATTAATTGCACCTTCAGCAAGTTCTCAGATGACACTAAAATGCGGGAGAGGTGGATACGCTGGAAGGTAGGGATAGGGTCCAGAGTGACCTAGACAAATTGGAGGATTGGGCCAAAAGAAATCTGATGAGGTTCAACAAGGACAAGTGCAGAGTTCTACACTTCGGAAGGAAGAATCCCATGCACTGCTACAGGCTGGGGACCGACTGGCTAAGCAGCAGTTCTGCAGAAAAGGACCGGGGGATTACAGTGGATGAGAAGCTGGATATGAGTCAGCAGTGTGCCCTCGTTGCCAAGAAGGCCAATGGCATATTGGGATGTATTAGTAGGAGCATTGCCAGCAGATTGAGGGACGTGATCGTTCTCCTCTATTCAGCACTGGTGAGGCCACACCTGAAGTATTGCATCCAGTTTTGGTCCCCCCACTACAGAAGGGATGTGGACAAATTGGAGACAGTCCAGCGGAAGGCAACGAATATGATTAGGGGGCTGGGGCACATGACTTACAAGGAGAGGCTCAGGGAACTGGGGTTATTTAGTCTGCAGAAGAGAAGAGTGAGGGGGGATTTGATAGCAGCCTTCAATTATCTGAAGGAGGGTTCCAAAGAGGATGGAGCTAGGCTGTTTTCAGTGGTGGCAGATGACAGAAAAAGAAGCAATGGTCTCAAGTTGCTGTTGGGGAGGTCTAGGTTGGATATTTGGAAACACTATTTCACGAATAGGGTGGTGAAGCACTGGAATGGGTTACCTAAGGAGGTGGTGGAATATCCATCCTTAGAGGTTTTTAAGGCCTGGCCTGACAAAGCCTTGGCTGGGATGATTTACTTGGTGTTGGCCCTGCTTTGAGCAGGGGATTGGACTAGGTGACTTCCTGAGGTCTCTTCCAACCCTAATATTCTATGATGCTAATTTAGTGACAAGTAAAGTAATAGTATAAGTAAGACTAATATTTGAAGTAAACCATGTTTATGCTATCAAGTTAGTGAAATACACCAGGGCTAAAAAAGGTAGTAAATAAAGGAACTGAAACCAAGTAGCGTGTTTACAAGGACATTTGATTACAAGTGGAATAATTAGAAATGTAACCGTTGTATTAGTAATGCACAGACTCAGATGAGTGCAAATGCCCCACCACTGTAGTTAAAACAAGAAGATTTATACAGCTGTTCCAGCCTGCTCGAGACTAACAGGTCTTAAAGCAACTTAGCTTTGTATAATGGACTGTTAAAACAAGTTTAAAAGGCATCAAAGAACATGGAGGGACCTTGTATACATTATACTAACTTTAAACTGGACATTTCAAAAGTGAGCAAGGTGCTGATGGAGAAACTGCAACATGAGCAAGCAAAATTGGCCAAGGAATGCATTAAAAAAAGGGGCTCGTGGAGATAAGTTGCAGACTGGAGCAAACCAGACGGTGTTTGAGATATTTCCCAAGATGACTGTACCAACAGTTACAGCCTAACTTGTTTTACACAAGCTGGTGCAACAATGTGTGTTGCACAAACAGACTGGAAAATAAGCCCCAATTGCAGTGTCTCTCCTTGTTTTATAACAGGTTCCAATCAAGATTTTGTACAGTAGCTTAGAAGTTAAACAAGTTACCGTTGTTAAGTAAGATAGTTTTCAGAGTAACAGCCGTGTTAGTCTGTATCCGCAAAAAGAACAGGAGGACTTGTGGCACCTTAGAGACTAACAAATTTATTTGAGCATAAGCTTTCGTGAGCTAAGGTGCCACAAGTACTCCTTTTCTTTTTAAGTAAGATAGTGGAACACGGTACATGTGTCTACTATAGTTAAGGGTTTCACATTGCCTGTCAAGCTCTAGGTGCAGAGACATAAGACAGAAGCGCAGAAGAATCTTGAAATTGCATTTAGTCTAAACAGTCTGCCATAAATATAGGAGTTTATGTTAGATAGTTGGGAATGTGAGTCAGATCCTGGGGCTAATATAATCTGTGAGGAAGTAGGTTAAAAGGGTTGATGTCTATAGAACTGTTGGGAGAGAGACTTTGGTGAGTTGGCATATAAGTAACAGACTAAATTGTCTTGTGCTTTAGCTTTGAATTCTCCCTGTTCCTGTACCACTCCATTGCCTTAGCAACACCAGAGTTGACCTGTTTTCTCGTTTATGTTGACCAAACCATAGTCCAATATTATTTTTGTCTTCTTATATCCTAAACTATTAGGTGTGATTGTGAAGGGTATTTAATAAAATTCTTTTAAACTAAATTTAACACTCAAGTCCTTTTCATTAGTTAAGCAATCAAAATTAAAAGAAAAACTTACAAAAGATGGTACTGGTACTCAGTTAAGCAATTACTTAATTAAGGTTTGTTTTATACCCTATCTTTCTTTTTGTATCATATCTTGTAGATTTCTGCACTCAAAGTTAGCCTAGAATTTTTTCAGTTTCCCCTTAATCCTGTCATTTCTATTTGTGTCCTTGTGTCTATTTGTGTCCTACAGAACTTCATAACTATACTTCTCATTGTCCGGTAGTTCACCAGCATTGTCAGTACTTTTGATATACAATGCCTTCCCTCAACCCTCTTCATTTTTTTTATCCACTATACAGATTGTATCAGTTTATATGGACATTCACCCCCCCTCCTCCTCTCTCTCACACACACACAAGTACTATGGTACTTTTTAAAGAGTGTGTTACTGTGCAAGCCATAATTTTGAAGCTTCTGACTTTTGTGGGTTTAAGTTCTGAACCATTAGATATATTAATGAACCATCATGTAGACTCTCTCTAGATTTATCCAATGGATCTATCCAGTTAATTGAACTGGCAATTTGATTTTTTATTAATTAATGCATATTATTTAAAAAGTGCTATTTTACACAGAAACTCAGATGAGATGCTATTAAGATGCAATTACTATATAACAAATGTGTTTTATAGAGAATTATTTAAATTTCACTGCCAAATTTTTATCCTAGTTACTTCACTTACAAAAAGAGATTTCTTAATACTTAATGAGCACTTTAAGTAGTTAACCAAGATTTTCAGTACTGAGGAAAAGTAGTACACACTAATCCCCAAAAGATCAAAACATCCTACAAAATATTTGAACCATTTAAAATAGGTTTAGGCAGTTGATCAGTTCCATCTTTTTACCATGAGAGCAGATAGAACTTTGAACCATTAAAACCAATGTTCTCCCGAGAAACCAGTTTCTTTTCCCAGCATACTCCAATACAATTTCTGCTCAGAGAGTCCAATTCAGCAAAGTATTTATGCATATGCTTATATAAACATGGTTTAAGTCCATCACTATGTGCAGTAGCAGCACTTAAGCATATGTTAAAGTTTACCTAAGATTCATTGACTACAATTGGACTTAAGCACTTTGTTGAATCAAGCTTCTCAAATATCCCTGTTCACAGTCCCTCCTAAACATCTCTCCTCAATGCTTCCTTCACCCATACTTCCTCCTGTACTTAAACAGTTTCCATGTTCTTCTCTGCAAAGTTGTTTTCTTTATTCTTCAAATCCGCTCTTAAGATCATGTCTTCCTGGAATTGTTCCTACACAGTTCTCACAGATAATAACCAGACCCTCCCTTAGCTGAACTGTTATCCTCTCTCATCTTGACTTGATTAGAACTTGTCTAAATGGGAAAGTTTTTTCAGAATATAGGCTTCCATTTTAACTATTCAGGAATAACTATTCTGAAAGAGTAAGTCCACACTCCTTTGTTTGTGTGGACTTAAGCTACTTCCTTTTTGAATCACTGCATCCAACACTTTCTCAAAATAACCATACAGCATTCTGGACAGACAACCTATGGAGCAATGTTCTGCTAGTAGATGCTTTGCATTCAGGGATTTTTCTTGTGGGGCTCTGTCAGATACCCACCAAAAAGGCACTGGAATTTTGGCACTTGGGGTCAAACTATAAATTCCCATGATTCTTCTCTTGTCATCCAGTAATTCATGAGCCCATGCCATTTTCAAACTGCCTGAGCCATTAATACAAACAAGCTAATGCACATGCATTGGCAATCACACAACTGGATGACTTGGGAGACAGGTATGGTGGTGCTGCAGTGGTACAGGCAGGAAGAGGAGGATGAAACCGAGCAGTTTCTGTACATGAACCTTTTCTGGAGTGGCTTCATTCAGTGGACTGCCACTTCTGGGCTCAGCCGATTAGCACTGAGTGATTGACCAGGATAATGATGCAGAATTGGGACGATCAGCAGTGGTAGCAGAACTTCAGAACTCTATGGCTCTGATCTTGCAATTCATGGCACCTGGGAACACTGCTGTACCTGCATGCGTGAATTACAGGATTGGCCTATGTTTATACAGAACAGTGTAAATTTATGGTGCTATATAAAGGACTATTAATAATATAACGCAGGGTATTATGACCAAAAAAACCCCAAACAAACAAACCAATGGTCCAGAACTGTTACCCTGCACAAAGTGAAGAAAGATCCAAATCTGTACTACATTGAATACATCTTCATCAGTTTCTGCGTAAACTGATTTTACTCCAGTCAGTCATAATCCTACCTGTATATACTAATGGTACATAATCTGCATATGGACCTGGTTGTGTGCAACCATGGTAAAATTAAATGATTGCATAGTATGGGCACACCTAATTCCATTTTGCAAAATTCTACAGGCTTGAGAGTTTGTCCCTATAGTAAAAATGAGAGTTTTAAGTAACGAGGCTTTTCTATTAAGGCCCATGAAAAGGTCTAACCCATTCATGGTTCAGGCGATAAAGAACCATATTAAGCTGTGGGATACGCAGTTGCAATTTCCATTATTGCACGACACAGAATCTTTCATATTTGTTTATAATATTGCACAAAATGAATACAAACCCTATGCTTGCTAAATGTGTACCTACCAGGATTTATCAAATAATTTGTCAAAGAATTTATCTGATGAATTCTGCAATATTTTCAAGCTTTTTTCCATTACTCATCCAGCTCTAATATCTATCCAGGTATGTATGACAATGCCACAACAAATGCATGTACATATACAGCAAGCAACATAACTTTACTGCCTCAGATATGCACTCTTTCCTAAAGTATGCAAGAAAAATGCTACACAATTTGTCTGATACCAAACTGTGTAACAGTCCCATATCAAGAAATCATACACCTACTTGTGTTCTAACTTGCATATTTACCTGCATATTTTATCCACAAATTTACCTGCAAATACCCATTTAAAAACCACAAATTGCTGTTCACTAAACTGAGATCTAAAACTATTTTCTCATTTAAATAGTTAATTGTGCATTTTTATAAAACTACCCAGTATATAGTATTTATTAACAAGTTCAACACAATAATTTAATATTTTAAAGATTATTGTTAATGAATTAAATATCTGAAATATACATCCATAACACAAAGTCATAACCTACTAACCTTCCATAAATGTAGAATTAGAAGGACTTAATTATTTAAACCCTGGTAAAATACCAAGTATTTATTTCAAATCTTCTTTACAAATCCATATAATCTCTATTATGAGAACAGTTTGCTCAGTCTGCCTTTTTCCTAGCATATACATGAATGGATTTAATATTCTAAGTCTGACTTTTGACATTCCTAATTAAACAAACCATTTTAATAAATGATTGTAATTGCTATTAAACTAATATACGTAAAATGAGCAGCAAACTAGCACAATCCAAAATATAAGTGGAATATTTATAATTATAGACTTTGTTAATAATAAAGTGCACCAACTGTGCACATATCTGACTTGCAAGAGAAACAAGAATGCTAATCAGTTCATTAGAGGCTTCTCGGTTGTGATATTTAGTGACAGGATGTAATAGCTGGCTTGTCCATGGAGCATAATTGTACTCAGGATGAAAAATTGTTTCCAAAGAGCACCATCCTTTCTGTTTCAGATTTCCTGCTGGCTGCTTTTTATGAGCAGCATACCTTTCAAGACATCAGCATCATTCAACTTCCTCTGTCATAGAAATAAAAGTAAAGATAGGTCCAAACTTCATCATGCTGCGTAGAATTATCTAACCTTTACATCAAGTCTCCTTTGCTTTAGTAATTTATTTTAGCTCCTGTTTTCCTGAAAGTGAGCTTCTTTAATTAGTGTGCTCACAGGCATTACCAGAAACCATACGCATGTCTACTGTTCCTAAATTACTGCCTGTCTACGGCGAGAGTTAATAGGTGAGGCTAACTACTTCAGTTAACAGTATTTACTGATCAAAATAACAGTTAAAATGTCACATTTGGATATTCTAATATGGGAAAATAATTGGGAAAAATGGTCATGACATGTTCTGTACCAACAAACTTATTCTAAAGTCAAACAAGACTAAAACAGCCCAAAATATATATGACTTAAGGGAATCAAAGAATATGCTACTCCTATTACAATATACTATTTTAATTGCCTCTCAGAGTAGTAAAAATCACATTGGTATCTAAATTATTAGTGGTCTCAAGGATAATGCTTTTTAATATATTGACTTATCAAATATTCATAATCTAACATATATGTATCAAAATACATTAAAATAAATCCTTTATAAGAATAATCAATATTAATCCACCAAAAGAAAAGTAGCATGATTCTACTTCATCACATGCTTGTCTATTCTCAGGAGCTCAGCACCATAATAATGGGAGCTATATAAAATCCTGTTTAGTATTCTATGCCATTTAAAATTTGCTAGGGAAAGGTTTTACAAATAAAAATCCTCCCCCATTTCCCTGTTTGCTCAATAATTCTCACATTCTGATTGCTTGTTTTCCTCTTGCCACGTTGTATATGTCACATATTCCCTATCCACCACAAGTATCTAACACCAAACCCATTTGTTGCATAAAGCCAGCACTTCCAACAAAACATTTCTGTACATTAACTTTTCACTTAAAATTATTCTCACTCTTGTCGCTGTGGGGGAAACTCTTCTGAATGGGAATGGAAGCAGTGTTATCCCTTGAGTCTTCAGACACTGAAACAGTAGCTCTGAGAAGGTGTGAACTATGCCACTTATCTCCATGGTTAACTCCAAAGCATAAATGATGTTATAATTGTCAACACAGTTAACTATTTCAGTGTTTATCACTTTAACAGAAACTTCAAACTAATGTGAGTTTTTTTAGACGGAAACAAATGCTTCCCATCCTCTATCAGTTTAAAGTGAATGGCTGACCAGAGGAGCCTTGCACTGCTGTCTTTCTTGCCCTTGAACCACTGAATGAACCCTTGCACAACGGAGTGATGAAAAAACGGTTACCTACCTTTTCGTAACTGTTCTTCGAGATGCGTTGCTTATGTCCATTCCATTCTAGGTGTGTGTACACAGTCAGAGATTTTTGCTTTAGCAGTATCTATAGGGTTGGCTGTGGGTGAAGGAGGATATAATATTAAAGAGGTCATCAGACTCCTCCGCTAGCTTCTCGACCTCCAAGTTCAGGTTGGCAGCTACCCTTTTGAGCAGGGCCTGGTGCTCCATGAAGTTGTCAGGGGAAGGAGAGGGGCGCAGCTCGTTTACGCGGGGCCCGCCACCACTTCGTCCGATGATGACGAATATGACTGCATGGCAGGGGGAGGGGCTGCTTCCCCTTGCTCATTTGGGGATGGATCCTTCAGCGTGGGGGTCCACTGAGTCACCCCTGCATTGGATTCGGCACCGTGCTCCGACTTGGGTGCCAGCTGCAGCTTGTCCAGTGCAGCCTGGGAGGAACGGTGCGAGTATGGGACTGGCATAACAGGTACACCCCACAGGTTCCAGTACTGGCACTGAGCAAGCCATTGCCCCTGCCTCCACAGGAACCACACCAGTCTTGAGGGCTGATGGCGATTCGCCTTTTATAGGCAAGGGGCTGAACTCTCCTTCAGGCTCAGACCACTGTCCTTCTGGTGACCAGGGTGGCGCCATAGATGCCTGAGTCTGTAAACTGACCCCCATCGGCGACTGGTGCCGCGACCAGGAACGATCCCGCACCGGGAGAAGAGGAAGGGGAGCTGGGGGAGGAGGGGGAGGGCGACCGCATAGGCAATGGTGATCTGTGCCATAGTGAACTCTGGTGGGAGGCCCGACGGTGCCATGGGTACGAGGATCGATGTCACAACTCAGGTGTCCCATGCTTTGCAAGTGGAGACACTGGTGTCAGGGACCTGTGTCTTCTAATCGGGGATTGAGGCTGTAGTGCCAGGGTCCGAGGCTGTGGTGATGGAGACCAGCACCTGCAGTCCGGGGATGAGAGATGTTCTGCTGCTTTAGGGGGCAGTCCCATAACCGGCTTGCCCGTAGATGCCGGGGCCTTGGCTGGGTCCGTTGCCTGGCTTGACATCTGCAGTGCCGGTCGCCCTACTTGCTCTTTGGCCACCAAGCCCACTTGAGGCACAGATGACCCTACTAAGGGCCGGGACCCCCTGCTGCTCCCAGGAGTTGGAGGCGGGTCCCTGGCTGGACTAGAGGGTCCAGCTGCAGCAGTACACCTGAGCAGCTCCGAGGCGGGCATGTTGTCCAAAGCCCCCTTTTCCTGCAGTGTCAGCTGCACGATGAACATGGCTTAAAGCCTGGGGAACGGGACTTGCCCCACTCTGGGATGAAGTCCTAGCCAGGACTCTAACTCCTAAACAAGTACTCTAACACTTAACTTAAAGATCTAACTAAGTACCTATCAACTAACAACAAAGGAAACAGAACAATTGACTGTAAGAACCGCTAACACTCTTGCGATGCAAGACAAGACACTCTGATCAACCATCATGGGCGGTAAGAAGGAACTGAGAAAGCATAGGGTCGGCAGCACCTAATATACCAACACATGAGTGTGGCACTCAAGAGCGTGCTACACTCGACCCTATAGATGCCGCTAGGGCAAAAATCTCCGACAACTGCACATGGGCACACACACACATAGAAAGAATCGACATGCGCAAACACTTGAAGAAAAACTACTTTCTGCACAGTTTCCTTGCTACTACTTAGAGTGGGAGAGAGGACCGGAAGACATAAGGCTTCACTAGGATTACTTACCCCCAACTCAGAAGAGGAAATTAGGAGTGCAAAAGGTGTTTCTCCTGAATTTTTGCACTTTGATTGCAAGGGGTTGCTGTTGTGATTGAAAGTAGTTGTCTCTTTCTCTTCCTTCCTCCTCCTGCTTTCTTGCCAGCTGTTTCCCTTATGGCACTTGGGAGGGAGGCAAAGAGAGCAGCTACAGAGATAAGACGTATATAATAGAACATGGACATCAGAAGGTAGGAAGAAGTGGATCCACTACTAGAGCCAAGTTTTCCCCTAAGGGGAAGAGAAAGAATCAGAGCCATTACTTTTAAATAAAAAACATGAAAAAAAGGAGTTTTGTCAAAAACAAATGAGGCAGAAGCTGTCTTCATGGATGAGTTTCATAAGCTGAGACTATCAACAAACTTGAAAAGCTTTGCAGGCCACCTATACAAAAGTGGACAGAATCCCAGTGGTAATATACAACTTGAAGAGAACAAAACACATCTAACTGGAATGGCCCTCTCCTATTTCTATGTTCTATATTCAAGGTGAAATAAAACATGGCTTACCACGCTCCTTATAAAATTAGCTTTTAATACTCTTATTGTAATACATTCACCTTTTCACTCAGTAAAAAAGTTTTCTATGTTTTTATGTAAAAAATTCAGAATCATTGCCATTTGGCAATGTTGTTTCCATATTATGCATTACAGGTCATTTTTTTGATTGTTCTGTATACTTAGTCTTTGAGGAAAGGAGAGTTAATGTTTTAAAATATGAATGCTGAAAACTAGACAAAGATTCTGCAAATAAATTTGAAGTGTTAAGTAAACGTTAGACAAGCCCTCATAAGATATTTAACTGTCAAAAGGATATAGACATCTTTGTCACAAACTTGTCATGGATATCATCAGGAGGGGGAAAGATCTTCAAATCCTTCTCAAGCTGTTGAAGCTGCCTTTCCATCTGCCTCAGGTTCTTCTCCAGGTTTTCTGCTGAGACTAAAATATAATATATTCATTCGCTCAACATCTCAATAAAGAAAAACTGGTAAGAAACGCCTATTTGTAAAAGATTTTTTTTATACCAATAGCGCACATATAATTCTGAAATGGAATTGTATCAGATAATCACAGGACAGGGATACTAGTTCATTGTGCAATATTTATTTTTTCTCAATTACACAATTTCCTCACTGTGATTAGTTGTACCCATTTTAAATAATCACTGCATTTTTTCCCTCAAACATGCAGTATGCAAAGCTGTATATTCTGATTGGTTCTTAATGAGTGTCAGCCAATGCAAAAGCAGGGTTTTGCATTAAAACCAAAAGTTTATTTTTAAATTACCTGTACTGTGAAAATACCAATCTTTCTTCTCTCTGATTAATGACTATATTAAGAAAGTTCAAGATATTTCCTTGCAATAAAGTTGCTCGCCTTAGCTTCACTCTTCTGAAGAAAAAAAACCCCTACTTATATGGCTTATACTTATATATTCTTCACTGTAGCATAATTTGTAACACAGTTTAGCTGTATGCTGCCTATTTCAAAATTTGGTGCCGTCCCTACACAATAGGATGAATCCCTGCCTCTTCTATGTGCAAAAACAATTTTTCTTAACATTTTCACTGATAATACTGAAATCAATGGAAGGTATGAATGTTCAGAACCTTTGAAAATCAGGCCTCTTATTTGGGTGTTTAAATATGGATTTAGGTGCATTACTTTAGGTATCTCAGCTTTAAAATGTTGAACTGCGTTCGTAGGTTGTTGATTTGAGAGAGAGAAAGAAAGAAAGAGAGAAAGAGAAAGAGAGAAAGAAAGAGAGAAAGAGAGAAAAAGAAAGAAAACTGCCTTTTAAATTTTCTGCTTTTGTATGTATCCATTACATTTATGTTTTTTTTAAACAATGAAGGAGAGAAATAATTTTGTGATTTTAATGAAATGCAGATTTATTCAAGAGATTGAAACAAAGCTTTTTTTTTTTTGTATGAAAAGCTTTTGAAAAACCTAACGTTACATGACCGATACATATACTCTGGGGTTTGTTTTCCTCTACATAATAATGCCTACTGTCAATGGCAATTATGCATACAAACATACGGAAAGAAGAACTTATTTATAACTTCCAAGTTTGAACATTTTTATATACTAAGCCAGGTTTTAAGGTAAGACTATTTTTTAAATTATTAATACAATCAAACACACTGTTCTTGGCACTGTACTATAACACAAAAAGTCCCTACGCCAATAATTTACATTCTAGTGGTATAGATCCTGTGAACACTTACAAATATTAGTAACTTTACTCAGGTGGGTATTAACATTCAGTTAAATGGAAGCACTTGGTGAATAAAGTTATTATTATTTGTATTTTGTAGTAGTACAGGCTCATTTCTTATGTGAAATCTGGAAGAGGTAAGTCAAAGGAGATACATGACCAAGGAGAAGGGGTGAAGGCTTAGCAAACTGAAAGTCACTGGAAATAAGTATGGAGAAGAGTGGAAGAAAAATTAGTGAGGCATCAATGCTGCAGTCATGGGCATAACTGAGGGGTTTGGTGGACATAATAAATTCCAAGATAAGGCTGGAATGGAGTTGTGATGCCTACAGGTAAGGAAAAGACATTTGATCTTTGCATGATAGACAAGTCAGTGGAGGGATTAAAAAGAAAAGAGGCATCAGGATCAGATCACTGGGTGAGAAAAAAAAATTACAGCACCATTTTGGACAAACTAGAGTGGGGAAATAAGAGCACGAGAGTGATGTGACAGAAGTCTACAAGACAAGAACTGATTATATAAGCCAACAAAGCTTTATACAATACCCTTTAAACCATCTGGAATCAGGTTTATTATTTAACATACAATCATAAGTGCAAAATTACATTAACTCTAGATTGAATTTTCAGAATCATAGATTAAGATACTCTTCTTTATTCTCTGTGATCAACAGATATCATCTGTGATCCACAGATACCCAAGTGTTCTGAAGGAACTCAAATGTAGAACTGCAGAACTACTAACTACTTTGTAATCTATCATTCAATCAACTTCTGTACCAAATGACTGGAGGATAGCTTATGTGACACCAATTTTTCAAAAGGGCTCCAGAGGTGATCTCGGCAATTACAGGCCAGTATGCCCGACTTCAGGACTGGGCAAGCTGGTTGAAACTATAGTAAAGAACAAAATTGTCAGACAAATATCTGAACAAAATTTGTTGGGGAAAAGTCAACATGGATTTTGTAAAGGGAAATCATACCTCACCAATCTACTAGAATTCTTTGACGGGGGTCAACAAGCATGTGGACAAGGGGGATCCAGTGGATATAGTGTACTTAGATTTTCAGAAAGCCTTTGACAAGTTCCCTCAGCAAAGGCTCTTAAGCAACGTAAGCTATCACGGGAAAAGAAGGAAGGTTCTTTCATGGATTGGTAACTGGATAAAAGATAGGAAATGAAGGCTAGGAATAAATGGTCAGTTTTCAGAATGGAGAGAGGTAAATAGTGGTGTCTCCCAGGGGTCTGTACTGGACCAGTCCTATTCAACATATTCATAAATGATCTGGGAAAAGGGGTAACAGTGAGGTCGCAAAATCTGCAGATGATACAAAACTCCTCAAGATAGTTAAGTCCCAAGCAGACTGTGAAGAGCTACAAAAGGACCTAACAAACTGGGTGACTGGGCAACACAATGGCAGATGAAATTCAGTGTTGATAAATGCAAAGTAATGCCCATTGGAAAACATAATCCCAACTACATATATAAAATGATGGGGTCTAAATTAGCTGTTACCACTCAAGAAAGTGATCTTGGAGTCATTGTGGATAGTTCTCTGAAAACATCCCCTCAATGTGCAGCAGCAGTCAAACAAACAAAATGTTGGAAATGATTAAGAAAGGGTTAGATAATAAGACAGAAAATATCATATTGCTTCTATATAAATCCATGTATGCCCACATCTTCAGTACTGTGTGCAGATGTGGTCGCCCCATCTCAAAAAATATATATTGGAACCAGAAGAGATTCAGAAAAGGGCAACAAAAATGATTAGGGATATAGAACAGCTTCCGTGTGAAGAGAGATGAATAAGATTGGGACTTTTCAGCTTGGAAAAGAGACGACTAAGGCCGAGATATGCTAGAGGTCTATAAAATCATGACTGGTGTGGCGAAAATAAATAAGGAAGTGTTATTTCCTCCTTCTCATAACACATGAACTAGGGGTCACCAAATGAAATTTATAGGCAGCATGTTTAAAACAAACAAAAGGAAGTATTTTTTCACACAACGCACAACCTGTGGAACTCCTTGCCAGAGGATGCTGTGAAGGCCAAGACGATCACAGGATTCAAAAAAGAACTAGGTAAGTTCATGGAGGACAGGTCTATCAATGGCTATTAGCCAGGATGTGCAGGGATGGTATCCCTAGCCTCTGTTTGCCTGAAGCAGGGAATGGGCAACAGGATGGATCACTTAATGATTACTGGTTCTGTTCATTCCCTCTGGGGCACTTGGCATTGGCCACTGTTGGAAGACAGGATACTGGGCTAGATGGACCTTTGGTCTGGCACAGTATGGCCGTTCTTATGTTCTTACCCATGATATGTAGTTAAAGTATATATACACAGCAAGCTGCCTTGGTGACAGTAGATGACATAAGCTACACAATTTTCCCTACAAAAGTAGTAAAACTTTGACTGACCTTCTGCGAATTTTCCCCCAGAAGTGACTCCGTCCTACAATTCTCCCCCTGCCAGCTTCCTGCATCTCATTTCATATGTAGAAATTGCATCTGTATTTACCTCTCACATGGCAACAGCTCTTCCAAATCCCTACAATGCACAGACCTACTGAACATAATTCAAAATTCAGTTACACCCACTTTCCTCATGTTATTCACCTGAAAATTCATCAATGTTCTAAAAGTTATCCCTCACCTTTTTCAATGGCCAATCTCCCCTCACGATACCAACAAGGAATGTTAGAGACAACAAGAAGGGGTTCTTCAAATATGTCAGAAGAAAAAAAAAAAGATCAAAGATGGTGTGGGTGTGCTGCTCAATGGAGGTTAGCTGGTAACAGAAGATGACAGGAAGGCAGAGCTGCTCTGTGCCTACTTTGCTTCGGTCTTCTCACAAAAAAAGTAACGTGATCGGGTAACTAGCAAAGTTACAATAAACAATAAAGGGGGAGGGATGCAGATCGGGATAAGTAAAGAACATGTCAGTGATCTTCTGACCAGTTTGAATGAATTCACATCAGCGGGTCCTGATGCTATTCACCTGAGGGTACTGAAGGAATTAGCTGAAGAAATCTCAGAGCCACTGGCAATAATATTTGCAAACTCATGGATGACAGGAAAGGTCCCAGGAGACCGGAAAGGAGGAGCCAGGGAACTACAGACCAGTCAGTCTGACTTCAATACTTGGGAAGCTACTAGAGAAAAGTATCTTATTATTTTCTCTTCTGTTTTCTGTGTTAGTGTCTTGTTTTGTCTGCTAGGAAACAGGATGGGACTTAAACAACAGCCCCAGACCATCTCAACTAACATTTTCTCTTCCCACAAAAAAGAAAATTACCACCTAAGAGACTGTCAGACTTTTTTTTGTTTATAAAAATTCTCTATAGCTAAAGGGAAAGGAAATAAGTGACACTGTTAAAATGAAATCCTCATTTTATACTTCACATTTCAAATGCTTTAACTATTTGTTCTTCTTTAATGAAAATTAAAAAGGTTTTGAATGGTGTTTGCGGACATAGAACTAAGCAGGTTGAGGCCTCTGGTCTGACTGTACTAGAAATCTCCAAGAAACCTTGTTTAACTATTTAGCGTTGCAGTGTGATAGGGTAATGTTAACACATTTGACTCTCTGGGCCCATTTAGTCTATTGAAATTTACACAATGGGGAAGGTTCTTTCAACTGTATAATATATACGACATAGTTAAGTAAACACAAAGCTGAATAATACCATACATAGCAGCCTCAAGTACTTCTAATTATTTTTTTCTCAAGGACTCCATGTTCTTTACAGGCTTTCTAATCAGGCAAGCAACACTGCATAGGAAGAGTGAGCATTTCTTGGAAGAACAAATAGACTGCTACCACAGGGCTTTTCTCTTTTTCATCCTTAACTCCCTTCTGCATTGCCCAAGTTTTACATCATAATCTACATAAGAGCAATGGCCAATAGACTGATTATTGTTGCACAAAGCAAAAGAGGTATTCTGATCACTACTCTCGGATCATTTTTTTGCAGGATACCCAAAGAGACTATCTGAGAAATATCTGCTACTGGCACGTTTCTTCATATTGTTCTTATAGGGAATAAACACTCTTTTTTTTATGCTTAATAGGCCTCTCTGACACAAATTAGTTTTCACTTAGACAATGTGCACAATACAGAAGAGAGTTTACAGACTACACATCAAAAAAAACCTTCTTGGTTTCCAGAGCTGCTTTGTCACACTTGGATTCTATGCTCTAAGGCATTGTTTAATTTTAATATTGACAATGAAAAGACAAATCAAAATGGGAGTTAGTTTAATGGCTTCACAGATAAACTGGAACTGTAATGAAAATAATTAATAACCTTCTTTGACAACACATTGATCTTTCCATCTTCTACGCATGATGTGTCTATCTGACTTTGTCAAGTGTCAGCTCCTGAATATACACTGATATTAGAAACTTTCAGAATAAGGTAGACCTCATACCAGATAAAAAGACGTAGGACATAGGAATTCAGCACCCTCATTTCTACCCCCGTTCAGGCCTCTCAGGTGGCTGGGGAATGGGCCTTTCAAACCCTGTCCTCTCAATGATACTTTGGGTGGCACATTATTAAAATAAATTGCTCTTCTCTCTGCAGTGTCCTAGCAAAGGGTGTTCCCATGTGCCCTATGTAACAGACCAAATGCAACATTACTACTGTCGGCTGCAGCAGGGCATTTGGAACAGAGCTCTTTTGTTTCTGGTCACTGCTCAGGGATCTCCTCTGCTTCCCCAATTGAGTTTTTGTGGGACTCTTTCAAGGGCTTGAAGAGTCTGCCTGTGGAAAGGCCTCCTCTTCCCCTTCTCCCCATACTCTTGATATTGTTACTGAGAATCATGATTTCCTCACCTGGAAACTGGTATCTCCAAATCCTAGACTGTGGGGTCGTGAGTGCTTGGAGTATAATTAGAGTGAAAATTTTGTCTTCTACTCTGCATCACTTATTTCTTGTACTCTGGCAACTCTAGATGTTATTGTCCCTCAGATTAGAGATCCAAAATCCTGAATCATCCAAAAGATTGCCTTTCCTCTTCTTAAAATCTCTTGGATAGTACGAACCAGGAAAGGGAATGTTTTACTCAACATCAGAGTGTCTCCGTTGTATTTACACAAAGTACACTTGTTCAGATTTTCAAAAGAAGTGCAGCGGTTTTAATCACAGATCTTCCATTAAATCCCAATCACCAATCATACCTATTAGGAGTGCTAAACTTTTGGAACCACCTAGAACAGGGGTTGGCAAACTGCGGCACGCGTGGCGAAGGCTGCACATGAGCAGATTTTTACTGACACGCTGCTGCCAGTCGGGGTCCTGGCTGCTACCCCCACTCAGCCTGCTGCGTGAATGGAATCCTAGGCCGGCAGTGGGCTGAGCAGGGCCAGCGGCCGGGACCCCGGCTGGCAGAAGCCAGTGGACGGAACCCCAGACCGGCGGCAGACCGAGCTGCTCAGCCTGCCACTGGTCTGGGGTTCTGTCCGTCGGTGTAGTGTATTAAATTTCTCCCCATAGGAATGTGCTACTTGGAGAGCACCAGGACTGGCAGCCGTAAGTAGTACACCATAAGTGGCACATTCCTACGGGGAGAAATTTAATAAACTACTCTGGGGTAGGAAAGGTTGTGCCTCCCCAAACAGCTGGCCCACTTCCTGCCCCCGACTGCCCCCCTCAGAACCCTCCACCCATCCAACCCTCCCCCAGCTCCTTGTCTCCTGACCGCCCCCTCCCGGGACTCCCCACCCCTTTCCACCCCCACCCCCTCGGATCTCCCCTCCATCCAAGCCCCCCTGCTCCCTGTCTCCTGACTGCCCCGACCCCTATCCACACCCCTGACCCCTGACAGGCCCCCCAGGATTCCCACGCCTATCCAACCACCCTGTTTCCTGTCCCCTTACCATGCCGCTCAGAGCATCAGGACTGGCAACCGTAAGTAGTACGCTGTAAGTAGCACATTCCTATGGGGAGCAATTTAATACACTACACTTGGCCCCGACCAGCCCGCGGGAGTTCTCAAAATATGTTCTCTCACCCCTTATCAAAAATTACACTACAATTAGCTTAAAAACTTGAAAACTTAAAAACTTTGTTTGTATATTACAATAATTGTTAAAAAAATGTATAATGTTAATAAATACATAGGTTTGATGAAACAAAGTAGTTGTACTTATGTGCCTGTGCTTAATTTGTGTTTTCGATGATTTACCATCTAAAAAAAATCTTGCATGTCTCACACCTCCAAAAAGGGCATCTTGCACCCCCAGCGGGTGCATGCACCCCAGGTTAAGAACCACTGCACTAAACTGATAAGATCTGCATTTTAATTTAATTTTAAATGAATCTTCTTAAACATTTTAAAAACCTTGTTTACTTTACATACAATAATAGTTTAGTTACATAATATAGACTTACAGAGAGAGACCTTCTAAAAACATTAAAATGTATTACTGGCACGCGAAACCTTAAATTAGAGTAAATAAATGAAGACTTGGCACACCACTTCTGAAAGGTTGCCGACCCCGACCTAGAAGTTTTCTAATTCCTCTTCAGCTCTAGATCTCCACCCTACGAAGGGCCTATGTTTCAGGAAACCTACCTTTAGGAGTGCCTAATCCTTCTATTCTGTTCACATTTTTATATTGTGCATCCAAGTTACTGTAGGACAAGTAACTGTCCACATGCATTCTACTTCTGGTGATCCACAAGCAGTGAGCTCATGTCCACAAAATGGGTGTTCAGAATAATGAAAAAAGGACTGCAGGACATCTCTGCCAAAGCAGGTGTCAGATCTGGAGCCCTCTATCAACGAACTGTGCTGGGTACAGATGTGAACTGCTCCACAAATCTCTGAGATTGGAACACCTCTTAGGGAAGCTATGGAAGCCATTTGTGCTCTGGTGAAGTGGCTTAACTGAGGTGCAAGATGGTGTGATCCCCTGAGAGGACGATGAGCCGAAATAGCTACCAAGTAGACTCTTATGAAGTGAATGGAAAGTCCCAAATACTTCAGGGCAACAAGTAATCTAAAATAATGGCTACTGGGGTCCCAAATGGTAACAGGTGCTTCTGCATACCCCAGACAGTCTCTTCTATTTTGCTGCATAAGTCAGTCCAGTGGATTCCTTTCTACTACAAGCCAGAATGTTTTGAACTTCTGTGGAGCAGGTTCTGTCTGTGGCCATCACCACACCAGCATCTAGTTTGTGAGTTGCTACAATGTTGTGTCCCTGGGTGGCAGGGGGTAGAATCTGAGCTTTGGCTTGCATGAGAACATCAGCATGAGCTTGACACATGATTGGGGGCTGAGTTGACAGGGTCATGAGGTCCGAGTATCAGAAATGCCTGGGCCATGCTAGGGCAATCATTATCATCTGGGCTGTATCGTGTCTGAGTTTTCTCAGGGTCCTCGGTATTAGTGAAGTATGTGGGTAAGCCTACATAAGCCCTGATGTCCAGGGGATGAGGAAGATGTCCAGCAAAGATCCTCGGTTGAATTCTCCTCTGGAGCAAAACATTGTTTTGATCCATGACAAACTGGTCTGTCCTCGGCTGTCTGTGACAATCGGGGTTCAGATATCCAGGGAGAGAACAGAAGTTCTGATCTCCAAGAATAAGTAACTGAATCAACCAATTGAGAAACGTCATTTGTGAAAGATGTCTCCTAATACTGAGGCTTTGAATGACCACTCAGGATTGTCATAATATTGTCTCTTAGGGTGTTCTGCAAACTTGGAAAATGAAGGGCCAATAGTATGATCTGATAGCTGATGCACCAGTCACACAGCTGGATTGCTTTCTGATACAGTGGTGATGGGCGTAGTCCATCTGCTTGTTGATATCATATATTGCTGTAGTATTGTTTGTCAGTACTTAGACTCTGGTCACTTGAAGCCTGGACAGGAATGCTGTGCATGCTTGGAGAACTGCGCTTAGCTCCAGGATATTTATATGGAGATTCATTTTTGGGGAGACCAAAGCCCTTGTGTCTGCAGGTGAGCCAGATAAATTCCCCATTCAAGAGTGGATGTATCCATTATTAGAGGTAGTGCGGGCACTCCACTGCATCTTCCATCAAACTAATGGGAAAGAAGACTTTTTGAGAAAGTGTGACCAACCTATCCATGTGGTGTCTGCCTGGTAGATATGCTTATCTCAAATATCCTTTCATGGAGGGACGGTGAACTCTGTCAAACTACTTCCCCTCGGTACATAAAGTTGTTTGTCCCATATGTCTAAAATACATCCTAAATGATGTATTTGGGTGAGCCTGAAGTTGAGTGATGAAGTGAATAGTGAGGAACTTGTCCTGTGGTAGGTAGGACTTCACTACTGTGGAGTCTAATACTGCCCCTATTTACTTTATGCTTGGTGATGGAGTAAGAGTGATTTTTTGTCTGTTGGCTCTGAGACCTAGAGCAGTGAAAACTCCAAAGTTTATTTCTAGAGGATTTTTCACTTATAAAGCAACCATCCCTGAAGAAGCCAGTCACTGAGATATGGATAAATCTGTAACTCTTGTCTACTTAGTGAGCTGGCATGACCACCAGAAACTTGATGAATACACTTTGAGCTATGGAGTGTCTGAAGGGAAGCACCTGTAATCATAATGAGACTTTCCCATGAGAAGTCTGAGGTATTTCCAGGGGTCTGAGTGAACTGCTATATGGAAATAGGCATTTTTCAAGTAGTCTTGAAGATCCAAGATAAGGATTATAGAGGCTAGAGTCAAGCATTGTGAAATTGAAATGATAGATGCATTTGTTATTCATCTGTGTAGAATGGAACACCAAAGTCTTTTCTTCACTAGCAAATAATAAGAGTAAACCCGCGCTGCGCTAGAACTCCAGAGGTACTTCTCCCCACTGCTCCAAGATACAGAACAAAGTCTACCCCCTTTTTTAGCAATATCTCATGAGAAAGGCCCCAGAAGAGTGATGAAGGAGGGTGATGGGGTAGGAAAGAAATTGATAGAATATTCTTTGTTCAAGATTTCCGGGCCCCACTGAGATTATCCAGTTCTGGGCCTCTCAGAAACAAAATTCCAGAAGGGGAAAGAAGAAAATAGATCCTGCTGTTCCATGTGTCTCTCAACAGCACTGTCTCACCTGCTGATAGAAGTTATTGTAGGTTGTGTGGAACTGAAGGATGCACTGGGCCTTCTCTAGAACCTCTACCTCTTCCTTGGAGGCTCAGATAATCTTTGTGAGCCATAGTAGTAGTAGGAGAATTGCCTCTGCCTGGGATAATTCTGAGGTCTGTGTGGTATTCTCTAGGTGACTGGGGGTGTACATCCCCATAGAGCATAAGGTGGTTCAAGAGTGCTTTAATATATGCAGAGCCTAGCGAGTATGGGTATTGAAAAGATCATAGTGTGAAGGGTTGGATCACAGAAACCCCCTTGGGGACTGCCACCTGATGTGCCGAGACTACCCCTGAGCCTGTTTCCCCTGGCAGCTTGGGACTTCAGTGCCCTGCCTGGTTTAAGCCAGACATGCTAGCCTGCTGCTAACTCAAACCCAGGTCTGAACCACTTCCCCTAACAGCTGCAGGCTTAACTGAAAACAGTTTAAGAAGTGTTCCTGCCTCCCTCACTCTTCTCTTCTGCAAGAGCTGCCAGGTGTTGTGACTTGTAGGTATAACACGAGGAATTAGCCATTAGAAGGAGGTTTGGGATAACTGTTGAATATACATGTTAAAAATTTGCTCATTTTTTGGTTTGCTGGTAGTTCTGAAATATTGAATAAATTAATTTCAGGTGAAATTAAACATTTAGTTCAACTCAAAACTAAATGTTTTGTTTAGTTTGAGCATTTTTTTAAACTTATTTTTTTCAATAAAATTGAAAGAAGGGTGAAATGAAAACATTTTGAATTTTAAAAAATGAAATGTTTCATTCTGAAAATGTCAAAACAAATTGCTTGGACTTTTTGGATTTTTTTCCCCCCCTGCACGAACAATTTGGTGAAAGAGACATGAACTCATACAAGTTTCTGGAATTGACAAATCTGAATTTTTTGCCAAAAATTGTTTCAGCCAAAAAAATTCACCCTGCTCTACTCATTATTTCAGTGCAATTTAATGAGAAAGAGTACTGTGGTCTGCAAGGTCCATAGTTTAATAAACGTGGTTACTATTTGTTAAGTAAAAATACAATTTGATAAATCTTTAACCAATAAGACCTGTGTAGGTCAAAATCAATTTATTAAAATTTGAGAAAAATAGTATGCATCTTTAAAAGGACATAAGAAAACATTACGACATTGAGAGGTTCAATAATAACAAAAACTGATTTTCTCTGCAGTACTAACAGCAAAGTTGCAAGCGATTATCTTTCAGAAAAACAACAGCTCTATTGAAGTATAGCTTTGGAAACTGTCATATGAGTAAGCTGTAATGAATGTTCCCCCTACAGATCTAGGAGTACCTAACAACCAGGACTTGTTATGTCAAAAAAAAAAAAAAAATTATATACAGTAGCCACTCATTGAGCAGACTTCCAGTATTTCAAAAGCAGAAATTTTTAATCAACACATAACGGAAAAGGGAGCTAAATCCTCTCAAGTAAATTAACACTGCACATATCATGCACTATCTACTCTATGTATGCCATATTTAAAAATATAGATCTAAAAATCTCCATTCAGTCTTTAATAAAGAAATGACTTGCTTTTTTGTTATAAAATGTCTAATTCACAGTATTGGAAAAACATTACAATTTATACAGTGCTATGAAAACACACACAGATTTGATAACTAAAAGACAGGGTTACTTCTCCCAAAACTTTCCAATCTATGTTAATAGCTTGATGAATGATACTTATAAATTCTGTAATGATCTGGGATGTACTTAAAAAAATAAAAACTGATATTACCTTGTGAAAAAAAAAAAGAGAGAAAGAGAACAAACCTACTATTGTTCTTTTAAGACAGCGTTTCTCAGACTGTGGGTCGACCTCAAGTGGGTCATGACCCTGTTTTAATGAGGTCACCAGGGCTGGCTTAGACGTTCTGGGGCCTGGGGCTGAAGCCCGAGCCCCACCACCGGGGCTGGAGCTGAAGCCCAAGGGTTCCAGCCCTGGGTGGCGGGGCTCATGTTACAGGCCCCCTGCCTGGAGATGATGCCGTCGGGCTTTGGCCTTCCCGCCCGGGGTTGTGGAGCTCAGGCTTTGAATATCCCCCCACCCAGGGCAGCAGGGCTCAGGCTTCAGTCCCTCCTCCTGGGGTCATGAAGTAATTTTTGTAGTCAGAAGGGGGTCATGGTGCAATGACATTTGAGAACCGCTGCTTTAAGAGATGGCAATGGAATAAAACTGAGTAGGGGAGAAAAAGCAAAACACTGATGCAGTGGGCAAAGCAACTAGCAAAGGAATGAGGAAAAAAAATGAACTGGCCGCTGAGACACAGATTCAGATTGAGAATCTAAGGAAAACCAGCATATATAGTATAATCTCACTCTTATAATTTGTATTCCTGATACACAAAACTCAGCCTGTCACCATGTGACTTTAAGTACCATCTGAACAACACCATTAGATGACTTTGAGAGTCAAATTAATTGTAAATGAACACTCCTACACCATTCAGAGATTGTTTTTTAAAAAAAACAACAAACATCAGCCTTTGCAACACAATACAAGAAAGATGTGGAACAATTACAAAAACAGAAGGCTTTAACCAGCGTGAGAGGCCATAAGTATTAAAGATCATAATCAACAACTTGGATTACACCCAGAAACAAATGGCTATCCATGACAAAGTATGGAGCATTAGCAAAATAGCCTAATAGAGATATGCTATACTGAAGAGGTGAGTCTCACAGTGATGAATCAAGTATGATTCCCATGCTGTTGACTTAATTGACAAAAGTTTGGCAAGCACCCACTGTATATGGCACAGCCATCACCCAGTTTACAGCATCACTTCCTTCTTTTGTGGATTAATTTTAGCTAGGTCAGCCCTCATCCATCCCTACGGCCACCAGACACTGGAAAGGAATAAGAAGAATCCAACATATGGATTTGATTTAAAAAAAATATAGAACTGAGTAGCATAACTCACTTGCCAAAGCTTTGCAACCTAGTGCCTACTACTTAGGCTCCTAAAACCATATTTAGGCACTTAAATAAAAGTAGCCCAATTTTCAAAGGTGCGAAACAGTTGCAGTTCCCACTGACTTCATTAAGATGTGCAGGTGCTTAGCACTTCTGAAAAATCAGGTCATTTATTTTTGCGGGCCCAAATAAAATTTTAGAACCTTAACTATAGACACTCTTATTTGAAAAGTTTGGACACTTTCTCTCCCAGAAGCTGTACATGTACTCTGAACACTAAGAGATAGCAGAATAGCAACATTAGAATTTAACATGAGAGATCCTATGGAGATAAAAAGTAATTACTCAAAACAACCCATTAGTTCCCAAAAATGAATGTATGAACACCCTCCAATCCACTCTGGATTCCAAACTGGGAAAACTAGTTCCTCTGGACTGCAGCCAGCCTATTGTTCTAGATTGGACCCATTTGAATGGCAGACCATCAAGGTTGAGGACACTTGATGGCTTTCCCATTGTTCGTCTTTTTGGTAGGTGTAAGGATTTCTTGTCCCAGCCCATATGCTGCAAAAGTGAAGGGTACTGCACAGGCTGCAATCAAAATGGCATTCACAAAACAGAATGGAGTTGACAGATTGTTATAGATACATACAGGCATATAGAAATCCATTACACTCGGTCTGATCCTTCTGCCCTTTTCTTTCAGTAATATTTTAATACAATAGTGTGGCTGTGGTTATTTAAACTCCTCTCATAATATAGAGGCAAATGCAGCCTATAAGCTTGACAAATATAGTCTTTACCCTACAAGATTAATTATGTGGCAATAAATGAAGTCTGATAAAATATAATAAAAGTAACTATGACGGTCAATACCCACAAATATCACCACAATATACTCCACAGTTTTCCTATGATGAGCACATGGATGCTTCCCTGAGAACATGCAACACCACTATTTATGCACAAAAGTAAAGCATGGATAAATTAATAATTCCTCCAGCTACTATGGACTAAATGCTAAAAGTAGCATCGTTAATAAATGTATAAAGCATTTGTAAGACAAAACATATACAAATACATCCATATTTATAAGAAGTAAAGTATGCCAATTGAATCTGAAAATTAAAAATGAGTGAGAACGGAGATTTATATATATTTATACATATGTATCTCTCTCTCTATATATATACAGATATATATATATATGAATGTAGCTTGGGTGAATGTGAGCAACCACTATGTCACCAATGGCGGGGGGAGAAGGGGGGAAACAGTGTGAATCTAGGGATTTTGGCAGGAAAGTCTACTTGAGCCATGAGAGGTGTCACTGTGCAAGGCAATATACTCCCCACTACATTTCTGTAAGCTAGAAAAACTATTAACTTCAACAATTTGCATAGCCAATCACTATTTTACTCATAGTGCTTTCTGCAGGAGTATGACAATGCTGAGAAGCCTCTCAATTTCTAACTCTATGCCCAGTGAGTTTAAATTAGTCATGCTATGTCTTCATATATATAGAAGGAACTCTTAATTGCGATATTATATGTAAAAGTCTTCTGCTGCTTAGATTGAGACGTGCAAGAGGCGGTAAAGTGGAATTTATCTTCCCTGGCTTCCAGTACTACTGTTGCATGAAGAATTTATAGAAAGGAAAGAAAACAGGAAATTTCTATGATTAATGTTTTTTGTTTTTATTAGAATGATTACATGATAAGCTTTTCAGAACTACTGTGTTAAATTTGGAAAAGTACTGTTTAATTGCAGTTGATTTTTATGATAAAAAGATCAGAAGATTAAAGTAGTTTGAGGTTTGTTCATACAAAATAAAAAATATATATCTATTTTGATACCACGGACATAGGGTATATGCCGGAAACTGTTTTGGGGACTATTTTAGAGCTCTTCTATTTTATTATTAGAGGTAGCAGGCATATATCTGAAAGTTCAACTGATTGACCTACATAGTATGTACATCAGATTATTAAGTGTGCTATTTAATGTTAGCTTTCAATTAAAATAAATGTAAATTGTTAGTTACAGACATTAAAGTGCCATCAAAATTAAATTTTTCATTTAATAATACAAACCTTTACTAGCTTTGTCTAAATGTTGCAAATCTTCAACAAAATTCAGGACATCAGGATACTTCTCCTCACATATTTCAACCAGAAAATGGAGCAAAGTTGTTTTCTGATCTGCTGACTTTGTGTCCTTTAACTAGAGAAGTAAAAAAAAAAAAAAAAATGTTGGGAATGAGAATGGTTTGAATTATTCTTACATTCAAAGTACTTTAACAACTCTGAATGTTATGAAGATAAGAGCCAAGCTGTTAAACTGATGCAGCTTTACGTAAGCAAACCGTAACATGATTGCTTGGCTGTTTTTGTTGATTTATTTTGGTTGGTTAAAATTTAAAGTAGATTCTAAATACTGACCAGTTTCACACTTATCTACCAAATATTTGTTTTTTTCCAATGAAAAGTAAAGGAGTATGCTAAATTATGAAATATGAAGCTCAAAACACTTAAGCTGTATTTAAATGTCTTCAGAAATGCAAGGATGAAATATATTAAAGCATAAGAATGGTATGCGGTTACCAAGATGTTTGTAATTTTTTTTAAATGAAAAGAAAGATTCCAATAACAAACTTATTCATTTCCAATCTTGAACAATTATCTATAAAAATACTGCTCCACATTGGCTATTTACATAAGCATATTAACACCTACAGATGTGAATCCATGTATAAGCTCTTTTGCGCTCCTTATTGGTGGAAAAAGTTTCTTCTTAAGCATCATTTTAATTTGGGAATAGGATCTGCCTTAAGGCTCAAAGGAGACCAACTGAGTCAAAATTTTGGTAGCCTATGAGGGTCCCCCTCCACACACACACACACACACACACACAATATATATTTAGCATATATTGATCCAACTGAAGTGCAAATGACTCAGTGTCCTTAAATCATGTGCTATACAATATACACTGGATGCATTTAAAAAATTAATTCCAGTTTTAGAGATATTACCATTTTCAAATGTATTCTGACAATGGAGGATGTCATTAGAACTGGTATTATCTATAAAACCAAAATGAACTTTAAGTGTGCCCACTGTATATAAATCACATTAGTTTTCAACTCTGTCTGACAAAAAACAATAATCCAATTCACAAAAAGATGGGTAGTTTTAGTATTTACAGAACAAACAGTCTTCAGGAAATTCCAGCTAAGGCACAGGTTAACTCTCTCCTAAATATAAATTGTTTGTTTTTTTTTTAAAGGAGGGATATTAACAAGACAGATGAAAGAAATAAACTCCATTAGCCCATAAGTAACATTACATGATATGGATGTAATTCTGGCCCTATTGAAGTCAATAGGAGTTTTTTCCATGGAGTTCAATGGGGCCAGAATTTCACTCATGAATCTTAGAAAAGGATAAACAAGCACTGTCCCTGGTCTGTTTCAACTGATTTTTCCCTCGCATGAGCCAAACACAGAGACTTCACTGAAGCCAAATATTAATAGAATCATAGAAACGTAGGGTTGAAAGGGAGCTTGAGAGGTCATCTAGTCCATACACCCGCACTGAACAGAAACAAGTATACCTAGGGTATGACTACACTGCAATTAAACACGTGCAGCTGGCTGATGCGGGCTCACAGGGCTTGTGCTGCAGTGCTATAAAACTGCAGTGTAGACATCTGGGCTTGGGCTGGAGCCCAGGGTCTCGGACCCCACGATGGGGGAAGGTCCCAGACTCCAGAACCATGGCTATTTTTTCCCACCCACCTTACAGTAATTTCATGTAGACTACATTTCCCTAGTTTCTTTATGAGAATGTCATGTGGGATTGTGTTAAAAGCCTTACTAAAATCAAGATACATCACATCTACTGCTTCCCCACTATCAACTAGGCCAGCAATCTTGTTTTAGAACCCTGTCATCCTTCAGCACACATTGCTTCTGTGTTAAAGGGAAGGCACCTGAAATCTAATATGTAAAAAAAATTTGTAGTTGTTTCAGGTACTATACTTGACTCTGAGGAACTTTGATAGTTTTTTGGTTTTACAATTTGTCCATCTGTGAAAGACCAACTCAAACATGAAAAACCAAGCAAATAACTGACTATAATAGAAAAAATAAAACCAACTCCACCACACCTCATAAAGTTGCAACAAAAATTGTATTAAGAGCCTAATCAATTCTCAATAGAGACAATAGCAGTGGAGGACATTCCACATCTCACAGGATATACTTATTATTAAGAACTGAAGTACACAAAGTTTTCAAAGTATAAAGCTTTATCTCCAAAGTCTTTAAGCAATGAAAAGTGAAATGAAAAATGAAAACACTATACTAAAAATCACACTTTTTCCTATGGGTGTTAAAAATAGCAGCAAAAATTATTGTAATTGAAACATTAGAATACAAAAAATCTACATCAACTACGGTTTATTTTGTGCATTTGATTATATCATATATAGTCAGTAGTTTTTCCTGTTTGTGGTATTCTTTCACACCCCAAAGGGAAGAACAATGTTTAAAAAAATAGGAAAGTAACTTTTTAAAAATGACAACATATGTTGAAAGTGTCCCTTTAATTTCTTTTGAAAACCATTTCTTAATGAAAATATGTCTGCAGACAAAACTCACACAGACAGACATATCCAGGCATGTGTAGATCTAAACTAAAATACTAGCTTAGTTCCAAACAGTTTTGCATCTTTGCATGTTGAACCTTAGAGAGAATGTATATAGTACAGGCACAGAACCAGTTTTTAAAATACTTTAAACTCAGTTATTTTTAATTAGCCTAGAACCTGCTCTTTATTAAGAACTATACATCTTCAAATTTGCACATTTTAAATCATCAAAATGGTACCTAGGCTCAAATCAAAAATGTTTCTTAATTTGGTTACAGCGCAAAATATCATTGATTCAACAATGCATAATGGTGTGAGTAAGATAGCAGGGTAAAGAGAGAGAAACCCAGTTACTTACCTGTATTGTGATGTATTACACATCTATTCCATGTATGAGTGTGTGAGGTATGTGCCCCAATGGGTACTTCACTTCAGGTGTGCATCCCCCTCCTATGCTCCTTTGTTCTGAGATATTGGGTAGCAGAGTCAGTTTGGCCTGTGCCTGGGTCCCACATATTCTCGAGCCCTGTACTGAGGATACATAGAGCTGTGCGAGTGAAGCACCCTGAGTTCCTTCTCTACTGCCAAGTCCCGCAGAGGATACTCCAAAGCTGATAGCAAAGAGGGTGGGTAGCACCCATAGGGAGAAGAACTCCAGTTATTGAACAAGGTGAGTAACTTCTCCTTCTTTCTGAGTAGCATCCTTTTGGGTGCTTCACTTCAGGTGACTCCCGAGGACTACCCCCACAGGAAGGAGGGTGCTTCAGAACAGAGTCTAATATTGAAGACAGAACTGCATTGCCAGCTGCAGCATCTGATCTAGAGGCATGCACCAAAGCACACTGCTTGGAAAAAGCATATATTGAAGACCAAGTGTGACATGGAACACATGCCTCTTGTGACCGCCTCCTGTCGACTGGGCGTGAACCTGCACGCTCTCGCCCCCCAGTGACCCATTGGCTGTTGCCCTCGTCAGTCATGTCTTCAGTGGCTCAGCCCTCCAGCTAAGTCACACAGTCAAAAGCATGAATGAAGAAACCCCTTCCGGGGGAAAAGGTTCAACTGTGCCCTTGGTAATGTCTGCAGCCCTGTCTCTGAGCTCAGTTCTCAGGTTCTGAGCTAGCTTTAAGTCCATGTCTGCCCTGGTATAGAGTAGTGCCCCCAAGGCTTTCTCCCTGGAGACTAAGTCCTTTAGCAGTTCTCTGATGTCCCTTTAAGTCCCGCCCTTCATTTGGGCCTCTACACAAGACTTATCCCCTTCTTCGGGCTTTGGCCACTCCACCAGTGGCCAGCGGGGGGACCTGGCCCCACCAACTACTCTGGGTCCCAACCCAGGGACCATATAAAGAGCAGCCATGTGCTGCTTCCTGAAATAGTTGCTGCTGCTATTCACTGGGCCACTCCCCATATACTCCTTTCCTCCTCTTCAGTTCTCTGTCTGTTCCCTGTTTGAACAGCTTCTCTCCCAGGCCTTCTTGGCTAGAGAGTTTCTCAGTCTCTGTCCTGATTTCTCAGGGTCTTCTCTCAGGCCTTTTTGCCTGGAAAGCTTGTAAGACCTGTCCCTGCTTGAGAAAGGTTTCTCCCCAGTATCTTTACTTGTGGAGTTTCACAGCGTCTTACTCCTTCTTTACCCTTCTGGTCCCAGCCAGCAACTGAATTACTCAGGTCCTGCAGCTCCTTTTTTAAGTGAATCTGCTGCATTCTGATTGGCTGTTTCCCCGCAGCATTTTTAGGTAGACCTGGAGGACTCATCTTCACTGCCCCTGTTCTGTGGTGGGGTGTGGTAGGACTCCAAGGCTTCCAACAGGGGGCCTCAAAGGACCTAGTACACACCGTCACAAAAGGTTATTGCTTTTCAAATTTCAGTAATTTGAACATCCTTGAGTAATGACATAGAAATAGATTGTGACCTTGTAGTAAAGGACTAACACTCTCAAAGGGGGTTGAATGTGGGCAGAATCATAACATGAAATAATACACCCCAAGATCCATGTTGAAAGTTTCTGAGTGGAGATTGTGAATCCTTTGGATCGGTCACAATTGAAACAATAGTCTGGGAGACTTTCAGAATGGTTTGGTTCCGTCTAGATAGAAGGCAAATGCTCTTTTGACACAAAAGATACAGAAGGCAGCTTCCTGTGTAGTCTGAGGTGGTCTCAGGGGGTGAAAAAAAACCTGGAAGATGAATGATCTGGTTAATATGAAATTAAAAAAAACACTTAGGTAGAAACTTAGGATTTGGTTATAATGAGACCTTTCCCTTGAAAAACATTGTAAAGTGCGAACCTACCATTAAAGCCCCCATATTCGGGGGGAGGACTGGGAAAGGCATACTCCATGCAGCATGACCTCGCATGTACAGTGCATGCAAAGTCATGCCACATGGAGGACACCATTTTGAAGAACAGGTCTTCTGCAAAACTGGACGTGTTCAGGGGCCAAATGGAATCATGCCATTGTTTGTCATGACCTTGATGGACTTGGCTCTCATCAGTGGAAAGAAATGAATGCAAGCATTGCCGAATGCTCACAATTCTAAAAGGTTGATGTGAAGACAACGCTCTTGGAGAGACCATTTGCCCTGATGGTATGAGACCCTAGATGCTCCCCACTCCCAAAAGGGATGCATCTGATGTTATAACAATGATAGGAGGTAACAGAAGAACGGGACTCCCCCATGCAGATGTGGAGGGGTCTTCCCCTCAATTGAGTGAACCCAGAATCTGACGAGGAACAAACATCTGCTTTTCCAGATTGTGCTTGTTCAGTACATAAAAAGCCCTGAGCCATCTCTGGAAGCATCAAAGATGCAACTTGGTGTATTGGGTTATGATGGTACAAGCTGCCACCTGACCTAATAGCTGGAGACAATTTCTTGCTGAGGTTTGTGGACTTATCTGAATATTTGAAATGAGATTTTGGGGGGGGGGGGGGTGGGAGGGTAGGGTTATGAACCTGTCCATAGGTTGGTAAGCCCTGGTTGTCATGACATCTAGAGAAGCTCTTATGAAATCTATCCTCTGTATAAAGAGGACTTTTTGAGATTGAGTTGAAGACCTAAACTGTGGAATAGAGACCTTGTCATCTTTACTGCTGATAAGCCTATCTTTCCAGAGGTTCTAACTAACCAATCACTGAGATAAGGGAAAACAATTATCTCCATCCAAGCTATAGCTATACGACCGCCTGATGCAACAAAAGTCTTCAGTACCAAATCACGTTTAGGGGTAGTGTGGCTCTTAGAGGAAGCCTGAGGTGTTTTCACAGTGTAGGAACTACTCAGAGCCTCAGTAGTACTCCCTTTGGTACCTGAGGTCCCTGGAACATTATTCTAAGTCAGTGACAGAAGGAGATCTAACACTCCTGCTCCTTTTGCTGGTACCTACAGACTTAGCATGCCAGGCTCTTGGTACTGCGGACATGGATGGAGATGCTATATCCCATGAAGTTTGTGGTGATCAAGATGCAGAGGTGGATGGGGTAACCAGCAATTCATAGAATCATAGAATATCAGGGTTGGAAGGGACCCCAGAAGGTCATCTAGTCCAACCCCCTGCTCGAAGCAGGACCAATTCCCAGTTAAATCATCCCAGCCAGGGCTTTGTCAAGCCTGACCTTAAAAACCTCTAAGGAAGGAGATTCTACCACCTCCCTAGGTAACGCATTCCAGTGTTTCACCACCCTCTTAGTGAAAAAGTTTTTCCTAATATCCAATCTAAACCTCCCCCATTGCAACTTGAGACCATTACTCCTTGTCCTGTCATCTGCTACCATTGAGAACAGTCTAGAGCCATCCTCTTTGGAACCCCCTTTCAGGTAGTTGAAAGCAGCTATCAAATCCCCCATCATTCTTCTCTTCTGCAGACTAAACAATCCCAGCTCCCTCAGCCTCTCTTCATAAGTCATGTGCTCTAGACCCCTAATCATTTTTGTTGCCCTTCGCTGGACTCTCTCCAATTTATCCACATCCTTCTTGTAGTATGGGGCCCAAAACTGGACACAGTACTCCAGATGAGGCCTCACCAGTGTCGAATAGAGGGGAACGATCACGTCCCTCGATCTGCTCGCTATGCCCCTACTTATACATCCCAAAATGCCATTGGCCTTCTTGGCAACAAGGGCACACTGTTGACTCATATCCAGCTTCTCGTCCACTGTCACCCCTAGGTCCTTTTCCGCAGAACTGCTGCCTAGCCATTCGGTCCCTAGTCTGTAGCGGTGCATTGGATTCTTCCATCCTAAGTGCAGGACCCTGCACTTATCCTTATTGAACCTTATTGAACAATTGTATCCTTGGAGACTCTTGGTAAGGAGGACCTGGAGGTAGATGGGGCACTAAGCGTATCTGTTCTTGAAAGAGGGGCAGCTCTTACACATGGCTGGTATATGGGAGTTTGACAAACAACGAAGGCATCAAAAGTGTCAGTCACTAACTAGGATAGATTCCTGGCAGGAAAATCAGCGCTTAAACCCTAGGGATCCCTGCATACCACAGATAACAAAGTCAAGAACAACCCTTTAGTCAGGGAAAGAACAAAGGGAAAATGACAGACCCCAAATTAAACTATTTACAACTAAGCTAAATTAACTACCTAAACTACAATAAGGTATAAGCATAGCAGGCAGGCTCAATGCTCTGTCTCAGGCTGAAGGCAGTTGAGAAGGTACTTAGGCCAGTTCACTCATGCAGCCCTATATAGCCTCAATATGGTACATGAAGATGTGTACAGGCTGAACTGGCATTGCTAACGAAAGTCTCCAAAGGTGCACGGGGCACATGCATACCTGAAGTGGAGCACACATTGGAACTGACTACTCAAAGAAGGAATCCCATCTCCTTGAGGTGCAACTGGTATTCCAAAATACCTTGGACCCAAGCTCCTACAGGAACTACATTGTGATGCTCCTGACGGAAAAAAACACCATTGCCACCTTCCCTTAGCCACGTATGTATTTCTAATGGACAGGAGGTTTTCCTATTAAGTAAGATGTTTTAATAGCTCTTGAATAATCTCTTTCGGTGTGTTCTAACCACTCCAAAGTCATGCTATGAGCAGGATTTGATCATATTGCTGTGATACCATGTGCCAGTCTGAAGGTAGAATCAGACACAGATCAACTGACAGTCTTTGTAGGTCAGAAAACCAATGATTCCATGCTTGAGCTATTAAAATAATTTTTGCATAGTCTTGTTTCAACTTCAGAATCACTTTTGGAATGAGTGGAAATGCATATATCGAATTTGATCCTTAGGGTAACAGGAATGTGTCTGTGAGGGAAACCTGGACTGTGACTTGCTCTGGAACAAAACTGATGGCACCTTCTGTTCAGTTCTGACTTCTGGCAAAAAGGGTTATGCTGGTATTCCTTCATGACTGGAATATGAACCTAAGAATGTTTTTGTTCAACAACCATTTGTGATCTTCCGGGAACCTTCTGCTAAGATGGTTTATGACAATTTCTGCAACCCTGTGAGATGAGAGGCCATAAGCAGGATTCCATTTGGATGCAAAAATTCCAAAGCTTGATTGCTTCCTAATACATTAGGTTGGATCTAGCCCATTCTTGCTTATTCAGGTAGAATATGCGAACGGCTTGTTGGATCATCTGACTCTTGATGTGAGTTATGAAGCCTTGATATGCCCAGTATATGACTTGAAGCTCTAAAATGTTTATCTTCAGAGATGATTTCTGTTCAGTCCACAATGCTTGAATCCGCAAAACTGCTATATAGACAAATCGCCCACTGAGGCAGATACATCTGTAGTGGAAGTTTTTGACAGAAGAGGATGAGAGAATAATACTCCCTAATGAGGACAGACCCCTGGGAAGTATGCGAATCAGCAAGTCCAGAGAGATTTTGATGGGATGATATTCAGACTACAACCATATATCTCCGGTGAAGTCCAGCACGCTAAAGTCACATACCTGTAGAATGCCATGTGTCCCAACCACACACTCAAGATCTCATGTTGCCCTTGGCTGGGATTACAGAGTATTGCATAGGAAAAAGAGACTGGAGCAGGTAAGCAGTTGCTGTCTTCAAATTGAGGATCACACCAGTGAACTTGATTCTTTGAACGGGGACAGAATCACTTTGTCTTATTATCAGGTCTTGTTGAGCAAATAGTGAGTGGAGATCTGCGGGATGCTATGTTCCCCTTGCTGACTGGAGTGGCTGAGGATCAACTAGTCATGTAAACAGGGGAATACCTGCACGCTGATTCTTCTGAGGTGAGCCACCACTTCTGTCATGTCAGGAAAGGTATATTGGTAGCAGAGGTCTACCACCATGAAACTAAGATAGTTTGTGAGTGGGATGGATCACTACGTGAAAGTAGGCATCCTGTAAATCGAGAGCAGCATACCAGTCATTGGGATCTAAGGGAGGACTAGAAGCCAAAGAAACGATGCAATGTTTTATTATCTTGATGAAGGTTTTTAGCTTCCATGAGTCTAGAATCAGCCTCAGAACCCCTTTTCTCTTGGATATGAAGTGGATATGGAGCAAGTATTGAGAGTAAAAATGTCGTCCCCAATTTTGAGAACGTCCTCTGTAACTCTGAAACACAGAAGAGTCTACACCTCTTGCATGCATGCAGACTTTGTGAGATAGGTCCCTGAAAAGGGACAGGGGAAAGGTGCATGGGGTTAGGGCACAAATTGGAACCGTATCTTGAAACACAGTCCCACAGTGCTTAGGACTCACTGGTCTGTTGTTTATGGCCTTCTAGCAGTGAAGAAATGGGACAATCTGTCCCCCAAAAGTGGGAGAAAGTCAGAGAGACAGGCAAGGAAGATCAAGTACAACTGGTCTGCTGCTCTTGGGGAAGCAGACATATAGGTTGCCTAGCCTGAGGTGGGTGCTGCTGAAATTTGAGGTACAAAGCAGAAGACGCAGAAGGAGGGGGTCTCTTCCTATGTGGCTTGTGCTGTCTCTTAGAGGCATGAGGCTGCCTTGGTGGATAGTACAACTGTCTCTGCTGCTGTTATAGCCTGCTACATTTCCTCCTTGGGTTCAGCATATAAAACATGAGTGCGTAAAGTGTAACCTGAGAGTCTTTAAGAGAACGCAAGACCTCACCATTTTTATCTGGAAAGAGATTAGATCCCTCAACTGGCAAATCCTTGATTATTTGATGCACTTCTGCAGGAATTCCAGAAGTCTGGAGCCACAATGGCCTCCACAAAGTGACTGCTGCTGCCATCTCTTTGAGTCCAGGACATCCAAAGCAGCTTGGAGGGACTTCCTCACTACATGATGACCTCCTGAGAACCAAGGCTTAGAATTCCCCTTGAGCATCATCAAGGAGTTTATCAGAAAATTTAGATGTGGAATCCCAAATGATCTAATCATACTGTGAATACATTTTCCTACCATACAAATCCAACTTGTTGGGCTCCTTTTCTTTTGGTGAAGTCTTGAAGCAACCCTGCCATCATTTTTAATTAGCTGCAGTAATGATCAGAGAGACAGGTGTTGGGTGGGAAAAGAATTGTTCGTATCCTTGGGAGGGAACTTGGTAACATTGCTCAGTTGTTTTAGCAGTTGGCGTCAGGAGGCTTGGTGTGCCAAAATACGTTGGCTGTTTCTAACAATGCTTCATTAATAGGCAGAGCAACTCTGGCAGGCACTGGAGTTTGGAGAACATGTCTACAAGTTTGTGAGGAATCTTTTGCAATAGCGCTGGCTAAACTCTTAGTTAGGATGCTACCCTCCTCATATGCTCTTGATGGGCCTGAAGTAATCAGGAATGGAGGAAAATGACTCAGGCATAAGAGTTACATTTGGCGATGAAGATATATTGTGAGGAAGTAAAGTCTCCTCTTATTGTAGGGTATCCTTCAGTGAGCCAAATTCTATAGCAGGCTCAGCCAAAAGGATGAGTATAGGCACCTGCTCAGTCTGAGAGAGTGTCAAAGGTGTTTCCTTAGCTGGCAGCGGAGCTGGTGATCTAGTTCTGGCATGGCTGAGAGAAAAAAACCAAGTTGAGTGTGGAACGCCGCAGGATGCCCAAATGGGTCAATGTGGGTATCCATGTGGCCGTGGAAGTCAATGAGAAGAGCCCCATGGCGAGCGGTCTCTCTAGACCTATTTTTATATGAGTGTCTAGATCAAGAGAGGGAATCTCTCTCCAATGAAGGAAGGAGTGAAAATCTAAGTCTCCTTGATCTCGAGGGATTCATGTCTCTGCTAGCTTCCGATTCCAAGCATGAATTGGTTAGTCTGTCAGTATGGGAGGAGCAGCACCCAGGTGGAGTGGTTGGTAACCTGGGATGATCCACGGAACTATCTGGTCTCTGAGTCAGCCCCAAAGATGGCAATGAACGTCTTCTAAGTGTGAGCAGTGGAGACCATATCAAAGGTGGAATTGGGGTCAAAGGCTAAGCAGACAGTGGGACCGAGGTGAAATCTGCAGCCAGTACTGAAGTCAGTATGGATGATTGTACTGGAGTTGAGAACAGAATATCAGACTACAATAGGGGAGAGTCCAGTACTGAGACACAGCAGATCCCTTGCTGCAACACAGATCTTTGATGATGTCAGTACTGACAGGACTGGTGCCTCTGAGGATATCAGAAGTGGTGCAAATGCCAAATTAGATGAGTCTGAACAGATCAGTGGGTACCGGTCTCAACAGAACCGACGGGTTCAGTATCAGATTCAATGACACAGGCAGGTGGAGTCTCTCATCAGACCACTCTAGAGAGTATTGAGCCTCGATACAGGCAGAGTCATAAGACAACTTATCTGAGCCACAACGACAGCCAGTCTCCTTTGTACAGCTTGAGAAACACTTCTTGGGTCTCAAAGTTAGCCTTGGATCTGAAGCAGTCACATTGTTTGGCAACCTAGGAGAAGACCCTAGCAAAGGGAGTGGTCTGTTCTCTTCCATCAGCAGTTACCAGTCTTTTCAGCTTTGGGATGAGAGTCAGACAAAGCTGCAGGAGCCCTCCCAGTGGTGTAAAGTCTGATCTCAGAACTTCTGAGGGGTCAGGATCAAAAAATGGGCAAATAGACTGCTCAAGGAAATACTCTCTCAAGTGTCTCTCCCAGGATTGTGGGTTCTTCTCTTAAAACAATGTCAAATCCTACATTTTTCTTTGTTATGTCCCTCACCCAGTCATATTAGGCAAGGAGTATGTGGGTTCTTTGTCTGTATAATGTCCATGCAGAAAGGGCAATGTTTAAAGCCCAGGGATTTCTGCATATCAAAACCGGTGCCAAGCACCTCAGACCTTGAATAACAAAGAAAGGGCCCATCAAGTAGGCAGAATATGGAGATTGTCTTGCATGAAGCGAGCAATTCATGCCCTGCATGGATTTCAGCTCAATAAGGACTCTCCACATTGCTGGAATTAGAAGGTTGGGTGAGGAGGGGCAGGCAGGACAGATGAATTACATACTATACATATACTATGGAAATGTGGTCTTAAGAATGACAGGAGCTATGGCAGCTGCCAAGGCTTGGAAGAACAGGTGGTGCCCGTGGAGAACCTGGTATAGGGTATGACTGCTCTGGAATGCGCTACTTTCTAGTTTTTGGATCTGAGTGAATATTAGATATCATTGATTTTTTTCCCCCCTCTAACATCCCATCTTCAGGTTTTAGTAGGTATAATTTTTTGCATTCTCAGAACAGAGACGTTATTCTGCAAATAGAAGGAACAACGTATAATAAAAATCTCCAAAAATTTTTACATTTCTATGCCCAGGTGAATTGATCTGAATAGTAAAAAAGAAGAGGTGATAGGTATGACCAACACAAAACTCCATAACTAAGAGCCTCCAGGAAGGAAGAATGTCATACATCATTATTACAAGAATTAATAAATCCAGTCTAAGACAACTCCTTTCACCGTGCCAAGTCCTGGAGACGCTTCAGCAGTACCACAGGATTAGCTATGTCTAGAAGTCATTGAAAAATCAAGGTGCATCAGAAATTCTATTTCTATTCAGCTCCTACAGTTCCATGTTATCTGAACATCCAAATTTTATGGTGGGGGTGGGGGAGGGAGGAGGGCACAATATGGCTCTAGGGTTTTGTGTATGGCTGCTTATCCTACATGAGCTCATGTGTATGTTGGTGGCTTCAGTGAGGCTGCATATTTCCACAGAGTCATATTCCTTAAAGAAACAGTACTTTTAAATTATTCTCTCACGTACAACAGTGACAGTCTTTGTAACTATTCTTCCACCTGACAAACTGATTGACTCTTCCATTATATACTGCATCAGTAGCTGTGTTGATTTTTCTTTTGGCTCAGACTTTTGCTAGTTATTCATTTGTCATAGCCTCTGACAGCATGGATGGCTGATCTACCCAAGTCTACATTTTCCCAGTGTCAAGGATTTTGACAAGGGTAGTTGGGACCAAGAGTCAGAGCAGGGCCAAACCTGAAGCTGAAAGTAGTGGAGGTGTCCTGAGGCTGAGAGTAGCAGAAGAATTTGTAATCAAGTTCCAGGCTGGGTCGATACCAAGGATCAGAGTCTAAGTCAGGTTTCAGGTCAGGAGGTAACGTCCAAATCAAGCCAAGGTCGAATCTTGGAGTTCAAGAATAGGAATGGTTGTGGCAGCTACAGGAGATTGGCACTGTTGCCTGGACACTTCATGGTTTATAGAAGTCAGGGAGCCAATCACAAGGCAGCAGGCTGCTGCTTGTTGGATTCCTTGAGGCGGGACTTCCTGTGGTCTGTGTCTGCAGCAGGTCGTGGCTAGTGGAGTGTGAGCTGGTTAGAGTTGTCACTGGGTGGTAGCAAGGAGAGATTTTGCTGCCTGGCTGATCTGCAGACCTGGGTTTGAGACCCACTTGGCCTTATACCCAGGCACACTTTCCAAACACTGTCCATTATCAGTATGACCCTACCGTTTGGTTGTTGGGAACAAGCCAACAAATTACCAGTGTCAGGTGCTGAGTAAGTTGTGAGGCCACAGACCTGTAGAATACTTATAATTTTTAAACCTCAGTTGATATTTATCCTCAGAGAGCCCCAATAAATTCAAAATAGCAGCCAGGACCTTGTAATCTGCAGCAGCATGCTCATCCAGGCCACAATACACAACTTGTTCCTCTTTAATCAGGGAAAAGGGAAAGAACTCAGATAGCCCAGGATTCACTCTCCCACTGAAACGCAGTAACTAAATCATTTTAAAAGTGATCAGGTGAGCCTCTAAGCCATTTCCAGGCCCCAGATTTATCAGGAAAGGGCTGGGAGTTGCTGGCAGCATAGTTTGCGCTGCTAGGCTCGTGACCCTCTGCAGCAGACGCGCTTGAAGGTCTCTAGCTCTCCTGCTTCTTCATAAATTGCAGCAAAGCCTACTGAGGTGCAACCTGAGCTTTCTGCTGCTCCCTCTGCTGTTCCAATGGGCATTTTTCAAACCAATTCCCTTTCACCAGAACATAAGAACTTAAGAATGGCCATACTGGGTTACACCAATGTCCATCTACCCAGTATCTTCCGACAGCGGCCAATGCCAGATGCTTCAAAAGGAATGAAAAGACCAGGGCAACCATCATATGATCTATCCCCTATTGTCCAGTGCCAGTACCTGGCAGTCAGAGGCCTAGGGACAACCAGAGCATGAGGTTGCATCTCTGACCATCTTGGCTAATAGGGCACTGAGGGAGCTGTTATTCATGAATTTATCTAATTCTTTTTTTAACTCAGTTTGGACTGTCACAAAATCCCCTTGCAGAGTTCTACAGGTTGACTGTTCACTGCGTTAACAAGTACATCCTTCTGTGTGTTTTAAACTTCCTGCCTATTAATTTCATTGGCTGACCCATGGTTCTTGTGTTTCAGAAAGGAGTAAATAAGCTCTAAAAACTTTTGCAGTCTCAATTTTCAAAATTAATAAAGCATTCATCTCATACTTCAGCAATCTGTAATATTTTAGTTGCTAAAATCATCCTCGAACTGAAGCTTTTATAATCATATATACTCTCCATATATAGTAGAATTACAACAGCTGAATAGAGCTATGGTTGTGGAAACATGGACTGTTTAAAACAGCAGCAGCAACTTAGGTTTTAAACAATTCACCAAAGTTAGCACAGACATAGGAAAAGTTTTCCAAAAAAACAAAACTAAGTATTAGAACAATTTTTTTGTATGGAAAGTTTATTTTATTTAATGTAGATGAATGCCTCACATGATTTAATATTAAAAAAAATTGAGACATGGCTGGTTTAGAAAACTTCATATCAAACCAATATAAATATTTTTAGGACCATACAAAGTTCTTTTGTTTTGTTTTTCTTCTCCAGTTTGGTTTTTTTATTCAGATTAAAGAAAAATAAGAACTGTCTGCACGTTAGCAATTAAACTGTCCCAACTAGGAGGAAAAGTTTAAAGACACTAAGATGCATGGGATTCTGATGTACAGAATTCTTCATCCAGAGGCCCCCAAACACATGCTGGCTTTTGAAGGATATGGCAGTTAGTTCCTGCTTGGCTGACATATCATATTCCTAAAAGCGCCTAAGCCATACTGTTTGTCTGCCTCTAGTGTTGGTCACCAGTGAGGATGGCAGGGAAAGGTAGTCTCAGACTGCATTTTACAAAAAATATCTGCCACCATATGGATTCTCTATTGTGTTTAACACCCAAATCCTTAAGATCTTGGAATAGTAAGAAAAGGCAGACCTGACTATGAGGCAGTTGGCAAGGAGGAGTGCACGGCTATTTTTGACAGGCGCCTCCAGGTTTTCCACCTTCTTCTGGGTTCTAGAATAATTTAAGCAGTTTCCCCTTAAGTAAAACAAACAGGTAGATGAAAGAGTTCACGTGAGACCAGTGGGTTATAATGAAAGTCCTTAGATGACCTAAATTGCAGGGAAATTGGTAATTAAGCTATAATGTGGATGGAGTTGCACTGTAATTCCGGGATAGTTTAAATGAGGGTTCATTTCAGGCTGCAAAATAATTCCTGGGAAATCAGCACTCAAACATCAACTAATTCACCCTGCGACAGAATGGTAAACTTTGCTGATCAATGGTAAGTTCTATTCATATAAAATGTGAAAAACACTGCCAGGATTAGACACACACAACTATCAGGAACTATTAAATATCAGTAATGCAAAAAGGAACAAAGAATCAGAGGAGGAGCAGTAATTCATTGAAATGGACGCTAATGCCTTAGGCCTTGTCTACAATGGAAAATTACACTGTGCTAACCAACACAATGTTAAACATGACTTAAGTCTTAGTGTAGAGGTACCATCTTTAACATCGCTGACACACTGGGGTTAACTATGACTAGATGACACTATGCTAACGTGCTTATCTATACTCCACATTTAAAAACTTGTCAATTAGGATGTATTTTAAACCAATTAAAAATAATATTCCAATGTAGACAAGGCCTTAAGAGAGATTACCAATGGGTGATTTAAAAAGTGTGCAAGAGAAGATAACAGTGATGAAAGAAAAGTGGAAGAAACACTGGAAGCAAAGAGATAAGCAAGCGAGCGAAAGGTCCAAATGTATCCTCTTAGTAACAGAGCCTACTATCAAAGAAGGACTGCCTTTAAGAGGGCTGATTTAGCATCACAAGAAGCAGAAATAATACTGAAAAGCCAAGTTACCTCACCTAAGGCAAGAAAACAACGCATTTTTGAGACCTATCATGTTAAATAACACACCAGGGTTCTGTATGATGATGATGACGATGACAATAGAAGGCAAGGAAGATATAACAAACAATTTTTTTCTCATAAAAAATAGTTTTTTCTCCATGAAGGGTATAAAGTGTTTTGCAGTCTCTTTCTTAGACTTTGCAGTGACATCACACAGGATTATGAACAGAACGAATTACCCTGGGAGTAATCAGGTTTAGAAAGTAAGTAATTGTGATAGAAACTAATCTGTACTATACATTCTTTGGGGGTAGAGAACATATTTGCCCTTTAAACTACCTTGCAGGGTGGTTGTTCTTTTTGGAGTGTGCGTGGTGGGATTGTATAAATAAATAATAATGGACAAGTGATGAAACTGGCTAAATAACCCAAAGAACAACTTCCATAAAGGAAAAATTTCATATTGAAAACATATGCAAAAATAAATGTTTCATAATTATAATAAGTAAAATACCTCAGAATACAATAAACTTCAAAAATGTTCACACTTCAGACAAGATTATAATGTTAGTACAATGACAGTAATATGGACCATACAATATGTAATTTTATTCAGTCTGTTTCACTCCATGACAGAAATAGAAACTTTAAGAAGTTTAAGTGCAAATCAACCTCAACAGATGTAATTCTATCTTATATCTGATGTAAAATAGATTAGTTATTTTTAACTCAAACTACCAAGTACTCCTAGAAATGGACTATATGAACTAAAAGGTATAAAAGAACAAGTTTAAAAATCTAATCACTGGGGAGGGAGGATTCAAACAAGAGATTTAAGTAGTGCCATAGTGACAAAAGAAAAAGTGAATGCAGTATAAAAACTCAGCATGCATAATATTTTAAACTCACTTTACATAGGGAGCTGAGGTTAAATCCAAAGGTCTGTGCATTCCGAGAACCTGCATTCATGTAGTTTCCTATTAGCAACACTAGTTCCAGCAACTTGCTAAAGCTTTTGCTCTTCTTTATCTCTTCACAGGCAGCACTGACAGCCATGATGTCAGGTTTGATGTTGTTCACCTGTTCCTCAAACTGAAGCTTAAAGAGAATAGCACTGAGCCGTGTCTGTAGTCTCTTCACATTGCTCATCTGATTGAAAAGAAAATAGGAGATTTCCTTTAAAATTCATGCTATACTTTCCTTTAAAACTCATACTGTACAAATGCATATACTCTGGGATGATTTATTGGTGTGACAGGCTTGAAAAAGCAATGCATCTCCTATAACTAATAGCAAAACAGATGAATGAAAAAAGCCAAGTAATCTGAAAAACATCTTAAACATGGAACACAAATATAGAATTTGCTTATATAATTCAGTATATGTACAAACACCACAGTGATGGGTGCAATATAATTAGACAAACAGAATTCTACTTACAAAACACTAACAGCTGTATAGTATATACAACCTTTCGCTTTCTTCATGCTATACAGGATGAGGTGTTTTAAAGTTACGTTGCAATCTTCCAGCCTGGTCAAACCCCATTGAGGTCAGTGAGATACCACACCAAGGAGGTATTTCCATTATGTCTCATATCCTGATTAATCTACTCTGACTCCCCATTTCTATTTACAGCAACTCTCAAACCCAAGGTATTGTGGTATGTTGTAGCCCTATTGTAGCCTTGATGTAAACAGATCCTGGATTAAACTTGAAATCTCCTTTGCCCTAGGTGTACAGAAATGTATCCCTGAAATATAAGGGATGGCCTTGGCTGGCGAGGGGACATTGGACAGGGAGGGCCAGGGCTCTGAGGTGGCACTGGGCATTTTCAGTCTCAGGTGCTTAGCTGGCTGGTTCTTGCTCACATGCTAAGGGTTTGATTGCCATATGTGGGGTCAGAAAGGAATTTTTTTCCCCAGGTCTAATTGGCAGTGGCTTTGTGAGGGTTTCGTCTTCCTCTGCACTGGTTAGGTAGGGGGTCACTTTCCAGGATTATCTGGGTATAGCTCACTTATTATTTGCCTGCCTTACAGGGACCTCATGCAGAGGTGTACTTGGTCCCTCCTATTCTCTGCCTGTGGCATGTAACAGTCTAGTCTCCTGTGGGCTGTAATACTTCAGTCTAATTTCAGTTGTTGGGTTTAGTGTGCAGGTACTGGCTGGTGTTGGTAGCATGTGATATACAGGAGGTTAGGTGGTCCCTTCTGGCCTTAAACTCTATGTCTTATCATTTACTACTGGACTATTGCAGAACAAGTAAAACACCATAGGCATTTAGACTGTGTTCAATATGCATCAAGCGGAATCTGATAAGATGGTAAATTTACTGTATAAAGTGGAAAGGTAAGGGCAGTTGGACTGGAGGTTAAACAGTTCGTACAACAATATACTAGAAATGGAAATACCTTAGACAACTAAAATGAGCTCAGTGCATTTACCTCTTTCATGCTTTATTGTACTCTGTACAGTCAAATGATATATCAGTGTTACCTTTTAAATTAATATTATTGTAGTACACAAAGTGTGCTTTACACTGTACACACAGACATTCATTCTATACAGTAAGGAACTTACAATATAATGGCAGACATGACACAACAACTGAGAATTGAAATTGTGCTGCCCTCTATTGTTCTGAAATAGCCAAAATCTGCCAACCTTCATAACATACTGCAAGGGCAACCTTTTAGGAGGACTGCTCAAGAATCAAATAATGTTAGTGTCAGGGGACTGTTGCCCCCTTACTAACATTCAGTGGGGGTGTTTTAGTTGCTAGCTGCCAGTACTAAAAAGGGGGAAGGGTTGATGGGGAATCAAGACCCTGAGACTGACAGCCCCCAGGAACAATGGGGAGAGACCAATGCTCCAGGTCAGCCTGAATGACAGGACGGGCAGGCTAATCAGGAGGTCAGGAGGCCAGGGAGGTCCCATCCTCCGTGTGAGCTGGATTTGCCTAGGTCAGACGGAGTGGGGCTGGGCTAAGGAGAAAGCAGGGACCCAAGCTAAGCTGGGGAGGAGAGCCGTGCCAGATCCAGAGTGACCAGAAAAGCAGCCCAGAGAGAGCAGACCCTGTCCTGGAGCAGAGCTGCAGCCCCAAAGCCAGAGGCACAGCCCAGAGAGACCAGACTTGCCCTGGGAGCAGAGCTGCAGAAACCAGAGCCAGACAGGCCAGAAAAGCAGCCCACGAAGCAGGTCAGTGCTGGGAGCACAGTCACAGAAGCAGCCTGCAGAGCAGACCTCTCCTGGGAGCAGAACTGTAGCAACCAGAGGCAGAGCAGCAGCAGCGTTGAGACAGAGTGGTGGAGCTGGGGCCGGAGCAGTCCGGAGCTGGGCATGGTGAGCAGCTGGGGAGAGCGAGGGGGACCCTGGGTAGCAGGCCCAGCACAGGGAGACGCCTCAACCAAGAGGCCCAGCACAGGGAGACACCTCAACCAAGAGGCTCTGCAGGCCAGGCTTGGATCGTAACCCCGACAGGGAAGGGGCGACACTGGGAAGAAGGGTCCTACCACTTAGAGCCTGAGAGCGTGTGGCCACCACCAGAGCAAGTGTCCAAACCACAGCATCCCTGCAGCACAGCCAGGGCCTGAGAAGAAGGCCTGGGACTTACAAGGAACAGACTGTGAACTGCCCTGACGTTCCAGAGACACTGTTTGTGATGTTCCCTGCCACAGAGCGGGTTGATGTGTTTCCTTTAACCTTTCTCATTTTTCCTTATTCTTTTTAAAATTAATTGTTGATTAAATAACTTGCATTTGCTTTAAATTGTATGTAATGGTCAGTGGGTCAGAGAAGGGCCCAGTGCAGATAGAGTACCCCGGAGTGGGGACGCCCTAGCCCGTCCTAGGTGACCACAGCAGGGTTGGGGGTCGAGCCCCCCAGGAATCCTGGGCCCAGCCTTGTTGGGGTTATGAGGACTCTGCCAGACAGGAGAGTGGAAGGGGAGTCCTCAAGGGCAGGGAGGCCACTGGGGAAAGAGAGTGGGAGCAAGGACTCTGATCCTTTCGCTAGCCCACTTCACTGGGGTAGTGCAGAAGCCAGGAAAGTTCCCCACAGTAGCGGGACTATTCCCCCGCTTACATTAGGAATTTTTTATATGGGTCGTGAGGCATTTGATTTATTGTTGTACCACCTGGTTATTATTTAGCAGTAGTATATGCTTAAGAGCTGGTATTTCTGTTTTTATTATGTTATACAATATTTGTCATGTGCCTACAGGTCTTTAAATAGGGACCTCTTATTTTATAAAACTAAATAAATAAGGAAACTGGAAGATGTTTAGAGAACAGTTACAAAAACAAGGTCCCATGGTCACTTAATTGTCTTAGAGGAGGTTGAAAAAGCCAATTTATGGAATGGTAATTTCTAAAATACATGTTTAAAAAAAATCATACATATTTTTACAATGAAAAATCAAAATCTGAAAATTTGTTTTCAGAAAATTCAAATATCCAAAAATTTTACCAAATACGTTCAGGTCCCAGTTTTTTATAAATAAAAAAAATAAAGTAAAGTGAACATTTTCAGGGAAAATTGCAGTTTTGGATAAAAACATCTCTCATTAAAACAAAATGTTCCAACAACAACAAAAAAATAAAAATTTGACCAGCTCTACTTCTCATGAACACACTTTGTTAACCAAAATGTTCTTAGATATGAACAAAACTACCTTGTTCCCATCGATCCATTTACATCTCCTTTCAGGGCAGAGCACCAACTCACTTAGTCTTCCCTGACCCTTCCTTACTGCTCCAATTTCCTGGTCCTGCTATTCACAACAACCACCACCCAACAAAGCTGCCTTACAGACAGTCAGCTGGCAATGTCTCTTAGGCAAAGCACGTCCAACAGAGAACGATTCCTGACTCGCATGGTGCCTGAAAGTCTGTTTGCTTGGTCCTTGTCCAGTCTGAACTCTGACAAAGGTCATTACAGATGTCCAGGAATAAATTATCCAAATGTAAAGTTACAGAAATATTTCAGGAGAGACTATAAAGGCTCTGGGCTAGGTGCTTCACCCTCCAATTCCCTTTGGCAGAATAGTTACGGCTCCCAGGAGGCAGCTCATCCCCCACGATAAGTTTTGTTTAGGTCTGAGGCTGGAAGCAGCCCCATGGGCCACTCTCCACCCCATAGGGGATCATCTTTAAACCCGTCTTTTCTCTGAACCCATACATCTGGGTCATGTCCAAATTCTGTTGCTTTTTCCTGTTTAATATTTCTCAAGTCCAGTATTTCCTCTCTGTATATTCAAGGTAAAAGTCTAGTCCAGCCCCTCAATATCTCAAGCTTTGATTATTTGTAACCTCATCCACTCAGGACTCCCTGACATCTACAGTGCCCCCCTTCTAACCAGGCACAATCTAGCCACTAAGATATCCACCTTGCCTGATCTGAAAACATAAACCCTGCCTTCCTCTCCTTCACTGCATCAAGTAAAAGCTTTCTGTCCATGCTTCTGCATAACTCTGACCCCTCCCTACTTATGATGTTCCTCCAAAGTCCACTCCACTTATGATAACTAACTGCCCCACTGGTCTGCTCCTCCCAATACAATTTTCACACTTTCTTCCACACCAACTCCTATGCTTGAAACAACCTCTTTCAGCTCGTGTTCATGACAATAACTACTAGCCTTTCCATATTCAAATTTTTCCACAAGATCCAACACTCCAAATTTTACTGCTCCTGTTGCTGGTAGTTAATGTCATTATCTATGCTGGTCTGGAGTACAAGATGCTTCAAACTAACATAACTGCACAAAATAATTTTAAGATTTTGTTTCAAACTTATACAACTACTGAAACTCTCAATTGAGCCTTGGCTTAATATCTAGTCACACTATTACGGAGCTGAAAAAAAAAAGTTAGGGGAGATGCTCCACTGATAAGATTCTAATCCTTAAATAAGAATCCCCATTTTTTTTATTGGTTTGAGCTCTAATAAATGGTTATATTAGTGTTCTTTTAGATTTTGAATAAATTATTCTTCTGTTAACACTCTGAACAGGATACAAAATTTCAGTTCATTTCAATTAAACTTTTCAGCTGAATTGTGATTCAAACCAGATGTGTTAGAAGTACTATGCAAATTTAAATGGAGCTTTTCTAGCAAATCTAGAGTAAGCCTCGATAAATAAGAATTTTTCCAGTGATTTTAAAATAAACTCTCTCTTCCTTTTGGATCAAAGACTTAATACAAAAATTCCATTTAAATTAGCCACATATTTTTATATTATTCATCTTGACCCAGGAAGCAATAGAATGGAGTACTATCAAATCATCAGAACTAACCAACCAATATGTCAGCTCCATTCATTTTAAATGATGTTACACTCCAGATGCAGTAGAACCCACACATTCAAAATTACTTAATGAACCTCAGATTCTCAGATAAATTAATTTATGAAAATATCTAAAGGTAATTGTCTAGACCAGTGGTTCTCAAATTTATTTGCTCGGCTCTCCCTTCTGTGTGTCTGTTACCGTCCCCTTCCCACACACAACTACATATGCCACCACCAAGCTCTGAAGGCAGTGCTGTACCGCAGCTGCATAGAAATAAAGGTGGCAATGTGAAAAGCGATATTTGTCAATAATACCTTTCACAGCAGACTTAGTGCCCCATTGCCACCCTTACTTCTGCGCTGCTGCTGCCACCCCGGGGCTGAAAGTCGGAGCCCTTCCGCCTCCAAGTGAGGGATGGGGAGTGGGGGGAGGGAGGCTGGGCAGAGAGGAAGAAGAAGAGCCTAAGCCCAGGCTGCCTCCAGGTGAGGGAAGTGGGGAGGGGAAAGGAGAGCCTGAGCCCGGGTGCTGGGACTCCAGATGTCCCGTTTATCCTTGCCTCCCGGATGTACACGACCCTTCTGCACAAGCCCCATTCACTGGGGTGGACAGCCAGAGCTCTTTAAAAAAAAGAAAGCACACAGCTCTTGCCTCCCTTGACACATTCTCTGGTCTCCCAAGGGAGGCATGCCCCATAATTTGAGAACCCAACATATAGACTAAAAATTTGCAAAATCCATTTGTTCACAAATATTTTTGTAGAAATGCACAAAATGTTCTAGAACCATAAATCCATTTCTCTCTCCTTTTCAAAAATGCCTCAGTGGATTTTTTTCATTTTACAAAATCACCTGTGGTTAGACTGAAGCTGCTCACAGCAAAATTTTATCCAGGCATGAAAGGTTTTTTGTTTTTAATTATTAACCACAACATAGAAGTAATAAATCCCTTTAAAATGGTGCCTTTATTTGATCAAAACAAATAGCATCTTACTTAGTCACTACTGTATATAAATACTACTAAACATACAACCAGAACTTTTAGTCTTCAAAGTACTTTAAAAAATTATTTTGCATATGTTTATTTAATTCCAAGGCCAGAAAAGCCCATTGTGATCATCTAGTCTGACATCCTGTACAGCACAGGCCAATAGAACTTCCCCCAAAAGAATTCCTACAGCATATCTTTTAGAGAAACAGCATTCAATCTTGATTTACAAATTGTCAGTGATGGAAAATCCACAGTGAGACTTGGAAATTGTTCCAATGGTTAACTACCCACACTGTCAAAAAATTATGCCTCGTTTCCAGTCTGAATTTATCTAGTTTCAGTTTCCAGCCATTAGCATATTTTACACCTTTCTCTGCTAGACTGACTAACCCATTTTTAAATATTTGTTCCCCATGTAGAAACTTACAGAATGTAATCAAGTCACCCCTTTATCTTTGTTAAGCTAAACAGATTCAGCTCCTTGAGTCTGTCATTATATGGCAAGTTTTCTAATGCTCTAATCATTCCCGTTCCTTTTCTCTGAACTGTCTCCAATTTGTAGGCAGTGTTGGTCCCAGAATATAAGAGCTCTGTGTAGCTCGAAAGCTTGTCTCGTTCACCAACAGAAGTTGGTCCAATATAAGATTATCTCACCCACCTTGTCTCTCTCCAGTTTGACAACATCCTTCTTGAATTGTGGACACCAGAACTGGACACAGTATTCTAGCAGCAGTTGCAGCAGTGCCAGAGAAAGAGGTAAAATAATCTCTTTACTTCTACTCAAGATTAACCTTGTTTACATATCCCAGCATTACATTAGCTCTTTCGGCCACATCACCACACAAGGAGCTCATGTTCAGGTGATTATTTGCCACAACCTCCAAATCTTTTTCAGCATCACTGCTTCCTAGAATAGAATCCCCACGATCCTGTAAGCATGGCCTACATTCTGCTTTGTTCTGAGCTGAATGTATTTGCTTTTAGCCATATAAAAATGCATATTAATTATCTGCAACCTGTTTACAAATCAATCCAAAGCTGTGAATCAGTGACCTGTCCTTTTCGTTATTTACCACTCCCCCAATTTTTATATCAGCAGCAAACTTTGTTACTGATGATTTTACATTATCTTCCAGGTGATTGATAAAGATGTTAAACAGTATAGAGCTAAGAACTGATATCTACGGGACTCCACTGGAAACACATCCACTTGCTGTCTATTCCTCATTTACAATTACATTTTGAGAACTATCGGTTAGCCATTTTTTAATCCATTTAATGTGTGCTATGTTAATTTTATATGGGTCGATTTTTTTAAAATCAAAATGCAGTACCAAGTCAAACACCTTACAGAAGTCTAACTATATTACATTAACACTATTACTTTTATCAACCCAACCTTTAATCTCATCAAAGAAGATACCAAGTTAGTTAGACAGGATCCATTTCCATAAACCCATATTGATCTGCATTAATTATGTTATCGTCCTTTAATTCTTTATGCATCTAATCCCATATCAACCACTCCATTATCTTGCCTGGGATGTCAGGCTAACAGGCCTATCATTTCCTGGGTCATCCTGTTTACCATTTTAAAAAATTGACACAACATAAGCTTTCTTCCAGTCTTCTGGAACTTTCCCAGTGCACCACAACTTATTGAAAATCAGCATTAGCAGTCCAGCAAGCTCCGCAGACAGCTCTTTTAAAACTCTTGAATGCAAGTTATCTGGACACGCTGATTTAAAAATGTCTAACATTAGTAGCTTCTAACATCCTCTAGAGATACCAATGGAATGGAAAGAGTTATTGTAACCATATGATGAGACTATATCATCTGTTTTTCCCCAAATACAGAATAGAAATATTTGGTGAACACTTCTGCCTTTTCTGCATTTTTAGTGACTCAAAATTTTTGCATTTTAAACAGTCCTGTAATATACCTAAGTATACTCCCTTTCTGCAAGTGGCAGTGGATGAACCGGGATTAGAACTCCATTGTTTTACAGTCCTCTGCTCATGCCCCTAAATGAGGTCGGTCTTTTACTATAGTAAAGCAATGCCACACATTAAGTGCATGAAAAAGTAAAGATTCTGGGAAATGTCTGCTGAGGTAATTGCATTAAGATATTACCATGAGTCGTTGTCTCCAGCATAAATAGTGGATGGTGCCAACTATTATTTCATACTCAATAGTTTAATAAATACATTGTGTAGATAGAGTTATTTCTATTTGTATGCTTGGAGGAAGTTTTAATTAAGATGTGTGTTAGCCATTGTGTGCATTTTCTTTGATTTGGTATTTATTGTTCTGTACTTTCATTCATATCAGTTGTTTCGTGTTATGGCAATTTAACAAGGATATTAAGTTTTAGGTATCATAGTTTTAATTTAATTGTGTTTGTATGTCCCCAGGCAAAATAAAATCTCTGATAAAACTACTGCAATTGCACATATAACTCACCGCTACCATCAGAACTCCTGTTGGGGACACTGGGCATGGCCACTAGGTAACTCGAGGGGATGGAAGACCACGAGTGTCGAGGAAGCCCCCTCGCACTAGGCCCAAGTGACCTTGGCCCCCCGCCTGGAGGCACTCGCAGCAGTTATGCTGAGGATCTGCAACAATATGTTGCAAAGTCAGACTGTCTGAAACTAAACAAGGCCAGACAGGGCAGATATGGCAAAACACTGCTGAACAAAACAGCTTTATATATATGGTTTAACAGATGGTACAAAGCAAAAGGGAATTAGCTAGTGTCTGGATTGGCTGGCTATATGGATACTTAGGGCAGCTTGCTATTGGATAAGTATGCTGAAGAAAGGATGTATAAAAGTCTGTGTAACTTCCTGCTCTGTGTACAGGATTTGAGGTGAATATCTCCCGGTACCATATTGAAGCTTCAAATAAACTTTTCTGCTTCTCCACCCCGTTGTGATTATTGGGTGACGCATACCAGGCAACAAACCTTGCTGTTGCTTGCCTCGGGCGCTCTGTGCCGGCAACACTCCCATTCAAACGTATTTTTTCCCTTTCTCAAAAAGGGAATTTTAACTTCATTAATTTATGAGAAAAATAAAAATGATTTAACATTTCTTATACATTATATTTGTAGCTTTATATCCCTTCCCACTACAAAGTTATTCTGACTTTTTCTAATAAAGCAAGTTACCAGAAGCAAGGATATTTAAGAGCAACTGAAACTCAAGGAACCTGTCAGGGTCCCCCTTCTTTCCAAACAGAGGCACTTGCACAACTTGTCTCTAATTCAAAAAAATTCACTTTAAGTAATTTTGACTTTTTTTCTTTATTTTTAAATAACTTGACTGTTTGGGGGTACAATTTCTGGCTTACTTAGTAAATAAAATTTATTTTCCTAAATATAGCAATGCATATTACAAAATCCTAGAGATTTCACAAAATATGTATTTGTTTTATGGATTGAATAATATCTGGTTAAAATGTGGTTTTGGATTGGAAATGGTTTGTTTTATTAACATTTTAACTGCTACTAAAATAAACATAGTTCTGTTAATAATCCATCAGAAATGGCAAAAATAATCAAAGTTTTTGATTAAAGATTTAAGCTAGCAATTTAAAGGCTCAGTTCTGCAACAGTTGTACAAATCAAATGCCCACTAGCTTCAATGCCGGAAAGACTGGCTTATGTTTGTTTAAACGTAATAGGTGACTCATTCCCCGACTTCTTATGTAAATTAAAAAAAATGACACGCTTAATTTCAAAGTCTTTTTTTCTCTGGTAGTTTTATTACGCCTAATTTATTCTATGCTGTGCAGCAACCGAATAACAATAGAGGCAGATCTAGAAAGATTATTCAATAGGCACACTCCCAAGACATGTACTTTAATTCCTCTCATATAATACCTATGTTTATGCCAAAGGCCACACTTCCTGAAGTGTGTATGATGTAAACATTATTGAAAAGATGAACTGTGCATACATTAATGAGCACTTAAGTGCAGTAGAATTAAGGCTGACGCAATACAATGCAGTTCCTTAAATCTGCATTAAAAACTAGCAGATTCACAAGAGATTAAACAATTCTACAAAAGAGTTCCTAATGTCAGAGGCAAAAAACAACCCATCGGAAATGCAGCCACTTATGCTATTACGGTACATTGTAATACATTGTTCAGATGCATTTTTCATAGTACAAGCATTTTTTGGACTCGGTACACTTAGTTCTGATTTTGTACGCTTACCTACTAATTTGGAAAAAACAATAATTTTAAGTCTGTTTCCCAGACATTAAAATGACTTTTTCAGGGCCAGCTAGTCTTCCCCATGCCTAAGCCCAATCTTACAATCACTCCAGTCAAATCTTCTGATTTGACTTTAGCCCACGAAAGCTTATGCTGAAATAAATTTGTTAGTCTTTAAGGTGCCACAAGTCCTCCTCATTCTTTCTGCCGATACAGACTAACACGGCTATCACTCTGAAACCTGATTTGTCCTGAACTCCTTAATTCTGCTCCTCAGAAGCAACATCCTTCACTGAACAAGCTGTGAAGGGGTAAGAAGATTGCTAGGTAACCTCCAATTGTGCTAGCTCTGCAATGCATTTCATCTTCACTACAGCATCTATTCATTGATTAGTTCTGATGACAAGCTCCATGCTTCTCTCCATTCCATCTCTGAATCAACAGAAGTAATAAACAGAGAGGACAAACTGTATTAGGAACCATGGAGTACCTAATCTCATATGTAAAAACTTATTGAGCATTAAGCAAACCCCACCCCACATTTACTTTGGGTATTTGCTGCAAAAGTAGGTATGCAGTTAAAATGCATAAAACCGCAGTTTCACTCCATAATCTTTCTCCTGTTAAAATAGTGACTTCATATATATGCAAAGTACAAGTTTTCTTAGCAGTTAACAAAGAATGTCATACTACTTTCTTTCATCATCTCCCCATCACCACCCAACCTCCAAAATATTCATTAGTTTGTACAGTCTTCATATGATTTATTTGGTGAGGGCACAGACAGAAGAACAGATTACAATGCTATAGTTTACACGATCACTGAGTGGCTAGATTAAGTGGTATGATTGCAGAGGTGCAAAGTATTTATTTTCATTTTTTTTAAATGCAGCTTTGTAATATATAGCTGCGTATTCATTACTGTATCTGTGTGCCTATACACTATCCCATAGCCAGACTGTCTCTAGCTGCTCTGTAAGATCCTTCTCTGTGATCCCTGGCATATTAGACATACCAAGTATAGTCAGGAGGAGGAGGAGGGGCAGTGCAAATCCCCACCAAACTTAATGTGGGTTATGCCTTAAAGGCACAAATTAACTCTCATATAATAATGTTCATATTAAGAATTAAAATCCCATTGAAATTGTATTATCCTACCATTCGTTGTTTTTGAGCGGCTTAGAATTTAATCAGAAAATTCCTTCCAGGCTGAAAGTAGGTAGAGTCTGTGTCCAGAAGCAGGGTGGGTTGATTTAAATCAGCAAGAAACCCTGATTTAAATCATGAATTTTAATTATATTTTCCATTCGTTAATTTCCAAAAGAAAGGTTGATTCTCATTGGTTGGTACCCATTAAAATTCATGCACATTTATTTAAACATTATACAGCTTAACTTAAATCTGATACTTAATTTTTTACGATTATGTTAGAAAATGGTGAATCATGCATTTCTTATGTACTAGATGACTATTAATTTGTGATTTGTGTCAAGGTCTATTTTGCAGGAAATTCAAATAAATTAAAATGCAAAAAACCAGCATTTTTTATTAAATAAAACTACCTTAAATGTGCTGGATACCTAAGAAACATCTTTCAAAAATGTTTTGCATTACTAAAAAACTGGTTGGTTTTCAAACAAGAGAAGTATTATCTGTACTTTAGTCAACCGAACTGTTTCACCAAGTTCTTAAAAATTTTAGAACTAGCAAATCTCATCCTCTCACATTGGTTTTTCATTCATAAATTGGAAGAGAAAAACAAGCTTTTCTGCTTTTGCAACTCCCCATTAGTTTCTTAACTTTGAATGACTAGTCATTGAACTGAACCAGATGAATAAACTGAAAAGAAGAGAATATTTTCTATGCACCTGCAGAAGAGGCTACTGCTGTCAAAAACTGGTGTAGCATTTTCTGATTCCAGGTGCTTAGCCCATTGATTTCCACCAGTTCAGTGGTCTTTCTTTAAAATTTGGCAGCAAAATGTACTAAATATTACTTTTTGTGTTTAATTTAAATTATTTTACTAGATGGCAATAAATTTAGGCTTAACATACATTGTCAATTTCCATTTTAAGTAGATTTTTTAAAAATAAACCTGTTTTTAATTTAAATAAAAATCAGATTTAAAGCAAACATGCTTTTTTAAAAAATCCACTACCAAGAAGTGTTTTTTGTTTATTTGATTGGGGATTTTGAGGAGCATGGTCTAAGTAGGTCTCCCTCTTGGACATCTCTCCAGTATAAAAACATCAGATCTTTTATTAAAGGAGCTGCAACCTCTTCTTCATGGACCACTTAAAGTTTTCTTAACAATATGGTTATGCACATCCTGCAAGTGCATGCTGAATAATGGCATGAATCTGCAATGGACTGGTCAACCATTTGCCTCATTTGTTGCAGAAGTTGGAAGGTATGCAGTGAATCAGTCCAGGGATCTGCAAAAAGAAATAATTTGGTCTCATGGTTTAAGCACCTGAACTGGCAACCTGGTGAACTGGATTGTATATTTCTATCTCTGCCACAGAATTCCTTTATAATTCTGGCCTTGTCACAAACAATTTTCCCCTCCACAGAGGTGGCCGCTAATTGCATGCTCCTCATTTATGGGGGCCCAGTTTGAGACTATGAAGACTGATCTGCAGAAGGGCTGAGCAGTGACAACTAGAACTGAAATAAACAGGTGCCGGAACACGTTATAAAATTTAAATTCTATTTCATATGTTTTATGTAATGTGCAAAATGGACTATAAGTATTTTATATCTTGCTATAAAAATGTGCTCTGAAAAAAACAGGTCCTATCTATTTTAGGTGTTTATATGACCACCATTACCATAGTAGCTGAATGCCTCACAATCCTCAATGTATTTTTCCCCTCACAAGACCAACATGAGGTAGGGCTAGTATCTCATTTTACATGTAAGGAAGTTAGACCTGCATATAAAAACTGAACACAAAAATTATGGTTTCAGAAGTCTTTTACTCTAAGTTAAAGTCTAACCTTTCAACTTAGATTTTTGTGTGTTAACAAATGCTGGTCAAAGTTGAGCTGCTGTGTACTAAAATATTTAGGGAAGTTATAACCACCTGTTTGTAAAACAGGAACTATCTCCCTATGCCCATGTATGAATGAATGTCTGATTCGTGTTGTCCAATTATTTCAATTACAACATTTTGATGATCAATTTTTAAATTGAAGGATGGTCAGGATAATGCATGTGGATTGACCCATCACTGCAAATGTCTCAAAATACTTATGGAACTGACTAGCTGGGTACATTTTTTGATCTCTGGACTTTCCAAGCCTGCAATCAGACTCTATTTTATGATGCCTGTCACTTCAAAAAAAGTGTCCCATTCTGATCTGTCAAGAAGCTATTAAGAGGAGTTCCAAAGGGGGAAAAACCAGCCAGGCTACGATCTTCAAAAACTGAACAAAAAGAAAAAAGCCTTACTGCTAGCTTCAAACCATGGCTTGCTGGCTTCCCTGACCAATGCTACCATCCCTGACCAAGAGGGCTGTGCTTCCTCTACCTCCTCTCTGGCCACTAAGGGGTAGGAATCCAGCAACTTGTAACACATACGATTCAACATCTGCCAACAAGTAACCTCTAGCCAGTTTGCAAGTTAAACACTGGAGCCAATAAGAGTACTTGCTAATCTTTTCAACCACATACCAGCTTACGGAAGCTGAATGAAACCCCAAAAGTCGCAACAACTAATCTACATAAGAAAGAAACTTCTGGGGTTTGCTTTGTTTCCCAGTCTTTATTACTGGAAGGATGCCTCTACCTCAGCGGTCTTCTGCTTGTTTTTAGCTCCATTAGATGACTGGCAGTGAGTGAGTGAAAGCATGTGGAGGAGTATGTATACAGAGAACCACAGAATTTGAGAATGACGCTACAGAATCATTCCATAAATAATTAAAACAGCTCTAAAATTAATCACCTTGCTGTCTAACAATGTAAAACTTTAGAGCCTGAAACTCCACTCAGTCCTACTTGTTGTTAAGCCACTCGATCAGACAGATAAGTTTGTTTACATTTGCAGGAGATGATACTGGCTGGTTCTTGTTTACAATGTCACCTGAAAGTGAGAACACGCATTCTCATGGCACTGTTATGGTTGGTGTCGCAAGATATTTATGTGCAAGATGCGCTAAAGAGTCATATATCCCTTCATGCTTCAACCACCATTCCAGGGGACAGGCATCCATGCTGATGATGGGTTCAGCTCGATAAGAGTCCAGAGCAGTGTGGCCTGACATGTTCATTTTCATTATCTGAGTCAGATGCCACCAGCAGAAGGTTGATTTTTCTTTTTTGGTGGTTCGGGTCCTGTAGTTTCCGCATCGGAGTGTTGCTCTATTAAGCCTGCTGAAAGCATGCTCCACACCTCGTCCCTCTCAGATTTTGGAAGACACTTCAGATTCTTAAAGCTTGGGTTGAGTGCTGTAGCTATCTTTAGAAATCTCACATTGGTACCTTCTTTGTGTTTTGTCAAATCTACAGTGAAAATGTTCTTAAAATGAACAACATGTCATCATCCGAGACTGCTATAACATGAAATATATGGCAGAATGCTGGTAAAACAGAGCAGGGGACATACAATTTTCCCCCAAGGAGTTCAGTCACAAATTTAATTAACACATTTTTTTTGAAAGAGAGTGTCATTAGCATGGAAGTATGTCCTCTGGAATGGTGGTTGAAGCACGAAGGGGCATATGAATGTTTAGTGTATCTGGCATGTAAGTACCTTGCAGTGCTGGCTACAAAAGTGCCATGTGAATGTCTGTTCTCACTTTCTGGTGACATTGTAAAAATAAGAAGGGCACAGCATTATCTACTGTAAATGTAAACAAACTTTTTTGTCTTAGCGATTGGCTGAAAAAGAAGTAGGATTGAGTGGACTTGTAGGCTCTGAAGTTTTACATGGTTTTGTTTTTGAGTGCAGTTATGTAACAAAAAAATCTACACTGGTAATTTGCACTTTCACGACGAAAAGATTGCACTACAGTACTTGTGTGAGATAACTTGAAAAATACTATTTCCTTTGTTTATCACTTTTACAGTGCAAATATTTGTAATAAAAATAATATACACTTTGATTTCAATTACAACGCAGAATATAATCTATATGAAAATGTAGAAAAACACCCAAAATATTTAATAAATTTCAACTGGTATTCTATTGTTCAACAGTGCAATTAAAACTGTGATTAATAGCGTTTAATATTTTTAATCGCAATTAATTTTTTGAGTTAACCGTGTGAGTTAACTGTGATTAATCGACAGCCCTACGATTTACACATGTGCTAGGATGATTACATGTATATGTACACTACATGTTGCTGAAATAAATGTGCAGTATAGTTGAACTTTAAGGCCAGTTTTTTCTTTAAAAGTATGAACTATGTCAAATCTAAAAATTTTAATTTCTTTGGTTTTGACTAGCTTCCTCTTTTTGTTTTTGGGCGTTCTTTTTAAGGCCCCTCTTCTGAAGTTTTGTGTTACCATGCTAGGTTTTGGTACCTTTCATCTCTTAAGAATGTTTAAATTAATTATATATTGTGGTGACTATTACTTCATGGCCCAACTAGAGATATTTCTTGGACTAAATTCTGAATGTTATTTAGGAGTAAGACGAGAACAGCTTCTCCTCTTCTATGATTCAGAATACGCAGCTCCAAGAAGTAATGAAAGTGTCAGGAAATTGCTTCTTTAAACCATATCACACTGAGACAAATTTCAAATCATACGTGAGGAGCTAAAGTCCCCCAATTATTTCTGTTTTATGACACTTTGTTGCCTCTTTGATTTCTCTCAACATTGCACACTCAATATATTTTTACTGACCTGCAGTACAACGGCATAAGTCTACTAGTATGTTTGACCACACCACACCTTTAATCAGGTGTGTGGAGGGGAAGGGAGGGTGTTGTCCAGCTTGCTGGGGGAAGCGGGGGAACGAAGTTTGGGCAGGACATGCCGTGGACATCATACTAGCCGCTCCTTTCTAAGGGTCTGGAAAATAATTTTTCCCTCACCACCTAATTGGCCTAGGTGGAGTGTATGGGGGGGGGGAGGGGAAGGTAAGGGGTGTTTCGCCTGCCCCACAGCGGGTTCATGGAGAGCTTTGTTATGGTGAATAGGGAAGGGAGTTAGGCTATGATGTCACAATTCCTTATCTGAATGTGGGGTGGATGTCCAGCACAGATACTCCATATCAAAGGTATACAGTGAGCGGCTAAGTGGCTTGGTAAAGAACTTAAAAAGGAGGTGTTTTTTAAAGGAGCGGAACGGGGTGCGGGTGGGTTTCGGGGCTCCTGTGACTGGTATAAAGCAGGGAGCCAATTCCCCTTTCTTATAGCCCACCTTAACCCTCCTATGAGGAGGAATGGTATGGTCCTAATCTCCCGGGTAGTCCCAGACATCTAACAAAGTTGCAGCCTGATTAAAACCATATAAAATATCTCCTGTCCTCCTTCGGTATAGCTGGACAATGCATTCTTACAGTTTGCAATCCATACCAATTCAGCTGTGTGGACCTCACTATGCAGAATTTTTATCCTGTCGATTACATAGAATCTTTAAGATCTAATGCTACCTCCCTATTTCTGGCTTAGTATGTCATTTCTTCACCAGTATTAGAGTATCCCATTGATATTTGTCATTCTACCATGTTTCAGTGATATCTGTAACATCAAGATCCTCTTGCACTCTCAGATATTCAAGCTTTCAAGTGACTCATTTATATGTAGACGTTTATTTTTATCTCTAACCATGTGCCTAACACTTGGAACATTTCGCTATAAGGCTTTTGTACTATGCCTATCTTTGAGTTATCTATAAAGTTATTTAACACTTTTTCCATCACAAAGTGCGGTTAATCACTATCATTTAGTGAACACTTCAATTATTTCTTCCTCAGAATCTAAATTTCTTGTATTTATGTGCAGACATTTCAGTACTTTAATATTCTTCTTAATCTTTATCTTTTCTTTCAGGTCAGCTGTCATCTACGTTTAAAAGTAATGCAGGAAGTATCTGACAGATCATTTGAATTAAAGCTCCCATTTCCATTTCCTATCTAGGTTCAAGTCTGATGTACAATATCTTCACTACTGTGCAAAGGACTATGCTTTATTTGTGAAGCAGCGCATTTCAGTATGCCAACCAAAATTTCTCTTTTGCAACCATACTGAAATGTAATTTCATACCTAATTTGCTGTCCTCTAATAGCACTACTTCTTTTTCCACATTACTTTTTTCCAGGTTTCTCTTTCCCGTTCAATATCTGTGTTTTCGGTTCTTTTTTTTTTTATTTATTAGCTTGTATATTTCCAGGTTGAATACACAATACTGTCAATACTACTTCTGTCAGAGTTCCTTCCCCACTCTGAACTCTACCAGCTTAGGTTAAAACTTCCCTAAGGCACAAACTCTTTGCCCTTGGATTTAGTAAACGCTGCCACCACCAAGTGATTTAACAAACAATCAGGGAAAGGACCACTTGGAGTTCTTATTTCCCCAAAATATCCTCCTACCCCAAACCCTTACACCCCCTTTCCTGGGGAGGCTTGAGAATAACAAGATGAGCACAAACCAACATTGGGTTTTTTGGGTCTTAAAAATCCAATCAGATTCTTAAAAAACAGAAATTTATTGGAAGAACAAAAAAAGATAAGAGAACAACTCTGTGAGATCAGAATGGAAGATAATCTTACAGGCAGGCAGATTCAAAACATAGAGAATCCCGCTAGGCAAAACCTTAAGTTACAAAAAGACACAAAAACAGGAATACACATGTTCTCCAGCACAGTGAATTTCACAAGCCAAAACAAAGAAAACCTAACGCATTTTGTAGCTAGATTACTTACTAACTTTACAGGAGTTGGAGGGCTTGCATCCTTGATCTGTTCCCGGCAAAGGTCTCACACAGACAGACAAAAGCCTTCCCCCCCCGCTCCAGATTTGAAAGTATCTTGTCCCCTCATTGGTCATTTTGGGTCAGGTGCCAGCCAGGTTACCTGAGCTTCTTAACCCTTTACAGGTAAAAGGACTTTGCCTCTGGCCAGGAGGGATTTTATAGCACTGTACACAGAAAGGTGGTTACCCCTCCCTTTATATTTATGACAACTTCTTTAACACTCATGTTGTTTCTTTATTCTCATTAGTGTTTCAAATACCATTCAATTTATTATAGATGAACTACCTATTTACTTTTATGCTGTTAATCATGACATTATACAAAGCATAAGCCTATCATAGATCTCTGATTTCTGACACTTTCCCTCAACTTAATATAGTACATTTCATTAACAGTAGTAGTTTATAGACCAGCTGCTTTTCAATACACATGAAAAGCAACCGGCATGAAAGGGTCCAATGGTCTGCCCTTGACTTAGGGACTTAAATTAGCCTACCCCACAACACTTTGAAGAAGTGTCAAGTGTCAAGACTAAAGGAAGAGTCTTTCAGCAGGAATAAAAATTGTTGGCACCTCTCAGTGGACATAGGCATTCAATAGTGAATATAATTCCTTAATAAACTGGAACTGGAAGTGGATTAGGAGAAGGCAACTCCTTAAAAAGAGGGGAGTGGGTTTAGTGCTCCTAATGACTGGTACAGCATGGAGACAACAACCTCTTCCCCACTCCTTAACTTTCAGACAAGAGAGAACAGTGGGGTCTTAGCAACAGTGCTGGAAACAGATTTATGGGATGAAAAGGAGATGGCACCCCCCATCAGGTAGAATGGATTACAACAGGAAGGATGACCTGCTCTGGATGATTTATTGATAGATAATCCCCAGATGTGTTACTTTATGAAGTTGCAGCTTAGTTAAACGTCATTCCTGGTGTTTTGTCTTTCTTCCTCTGGAGTCCAGTGCAAAGACAGAATCTGTGTATTGTAGTAACTAAACGTGCCCCACCATCCAGGCATCACCAGCAAAGAAATCCATTTTCAATCACTTATTTAAAAGACACTTAGAAAAACATGACTGTTATAGCCTGAAAGCAGAAAATATGTATATATATAAAGACGTCTAAAGCACTAGCTGGAACACTAAAACATAAACCTTGAAAGAAGACTGAGATATGACAAGTCCAAAATTGCCTACAGCAGCGGTTCTCAGACTGAGAGTCGGGACCCCAAACTGGGTCGTGACCCCATTTTAATGGGGTCACCAGGGATAGCTTAGACTTGCAGGGGCTTGGGGCTAAAGCCCAAGCAGAAGGGATTCAGCCCTGGGTAGTGGAGCTCAGGTTACAGGCCCCCTGGCTGGGCTGAAGCCTTTGGGTTTGAGCTTTGATCCCTTCCCCACCCGGGGAAAGCTTGGGCTTTGGCCCTCCCACCTGGGGCAGTTGGTCTCGGGTGGGCTCAGGCTTTGGTCCCCCATCCTTAGGTCATGTAGTAATTTTTGTTGTCAGAAGGGGGTCGCAGTGCAGTGATGTTTGAGAGCCCCTGGCCTACAGCAAATGCTTTGTGCTTTCCTTTTCAAACGAAACCAATTCAGTAGGCTGTGCTATAAAATGTCAATACCACTCAACAAATCCAACCAGCAAGTATCAAGTTTACATATTTGAAAAATAAATGAGATTTATATTACTGAACTAAATCATCTGGATTTTTTAAGCATTATCTATTTGAGCAAGATTATTTGGTTTTAAACGTAAAGAAGAAGAAAATACATGCAGATGACTGATACATAATATGAGGAACTAATAATGGGCTCTCATGTGCATGTTAAACTTTTTCTTCAAGTTCTTCAGCAAAACTGGTTTCAAGTCACAATAGGATAATTGGAACATCTTACTAAACATTTAAAATGCTAATATAGCAAAACAAATACCTACAGTGTGATCTGGAGATAGGTTTAACATTAAAACATCTGCTAACAATTTCATGCTAATCAAGATCATCTCCACTGACGGTCAGTAAAATCTTAGTCCTTTCCACAGTTCTCTCACATTACAATTGCATGACGTTATATGGCTACCTGCTTTAAAAAGCAGTATAATAAGCAGTCCTTTTGGTGGCTAGTAATAGGTTTTACAGCATACATGACTCAAAGACTGGTCATAACTAATTCAATATAAAAGAAAAAAGTTAAGATATTAACTTAGGAAAAATAAATCTCAGTAAGTCAATGAAATGCAAAGTACTAAATATAGTAATCAAAGATACAACTGATCTAGATTTTAGGAATCATAAATATACTTTGCCAAATATTTGAGCAACAGAATAGAGCATTCAACACAACTTCAGATCAAAAGCAACATCACAGAGCTAAAATTAGAATATACAATAAAATGAACAGATTTAACAGCATGTATAGAACACTTCAAGGATGTACGCAGGAAAAAAAGAAAACAGTAGTATCTGATAATACCTAAGTTGCAAGACAGCAGGATGGAGCAAGTGAAGGAAAAAACATAAAAGAAAATAAAGTATTTTATCTCCAGAAAAGCCAAAAGTCTGCAATGGAAGATAAGAGTAATACAAGATTAACACTATACTGACTGCAATAAGAATAGCAAACATAAAAGCATAAAATGAGTTAAGAGGATAATTGCAGAAATAATTGCACAAAAGAAATTTATACTTTCACAAAAACAAAACTAACAACCTGAAATGGAACCTAAAATGTTTACTGCTGTACCCTCTATGTCTATAAGGCTATAAACAGAAGTTGATTAACATAAACTGAAGCTAGACATATAATATTGTAGCTGTCATATCATGACAGTAATCTTAGTAAGTGTCCTCTCTAACTGTTTCTTTTAGGGTAACAGAACTTTAATTATGAAAGTAAATCCAGGAAAAAATGTAAAGAACTATAAAAGTTTTATGAACCACAAAAGCAGTAATTATCTGTTTAGCAACTGCTTAGAAGGCATATAACATTTTTTGGTCTTTTGCTTTCAAGCACAAAATCAAAACAAATAAATACAGAAATTCTAAGGGTTTAACCCACTAAATACTCAAAATAACATGCCTGAAGAGGGCAGCAACCTAAAAGATGAACTCAAGAGTTATATACTACATTCATGTTTTATTGAGCTCTGCTCCCACTTATTTCAAGAAACTTGATGCCTTTTTCTTCAGGGAAAAAGTGGCAAATATACTAAGATGATGCATATTTGGCTGAACAAAAGTTCCTACAGAAATGAACTGGAAAATCTGAGCTTATTGCCCAAGCAGAGTAAACCAAAGCAGTGGAAGCAGATTAGTTTAATGGAAATTCAAGGGCTTATATGAAGGGAATCAGAAATCCAATGGACATTTTACATTCAAAGACCAAAAAAAGTGACTAATCTGAAACTGAAAAAACTTAGTTTTCAAAAAATGAATAAGAAACAGACAATGTGAAAGATAGGGTACGCTTCCCTGAGAACACCTCTCATTTTAAAACAGATCTATTAAGAAGCTGATGGACAAAAGAGCAGATATAGAAAGCAGAAGTCCAAGACTGAATCACTCCCAGCAAAAGGTTTCTCAGAAGAGTATATTGGAAAATTGAGCCAAGGTAAAGACCATTCGTTACCTGTATTGTAACTGCTGTTCTTTGAGATGTGCGTGTGGATATATAGTCCACTCAGACATGCACACATCCTGCATACTGAAATCAGAGAACCTGGCTTAGCAGCACTCATCGTGGTAGTGCTCATGCCCTCTGGCCCTAGTAACCCACCTCTCAACCCCCAATCTGTTCATTCGTACTGCAATTCAAGGCTGGTGACTCTGGTGCAGAGAGTTGGAGGCCGGTCGTGGAATACATGACTGCACCCACATCTCAAAGAACAACCATTACAGAACAGGTGAGGAACCGTCTTTTCTCCTTCAAGTGGTTGCAGATGTGTATTCCACTCAGGTGACTCACAAGCAGTTCAGGTAGGTGGTGGGGCTTGGAGTCTACTTAAACAATGACTTGCAGAACTGCCTTCCCGAAAAGGTAGAAGCATAGCGTTTGGTAAAAATATGCATGGAAGACCATGTAACAGCCCTGCAAATATCCAATATTGAAACATCACTGAGAAATGTGACTGATATCACATGTGCTTTCATTTAATGAGCCCGTAATATCTGTGGAGTCGTAGTCTGAGCTACTCCATACAGGAGATATCCACCTGGAAATCGTCTGTGAGGAGACCGGCTGACCTTTCATCTGATCAGCATAGTAGTCAAGGTAATGAATAAAATGGTGTAGACCTTTCCAGATAGAACACCAAGCACTAACTCACATCTAACATACAGAGATGCTGCTTGTCCGCATTTGAGTGCAGCTTAGGAAAGAATACAGCAATTAAATAACTGGCTTAAGACGAAACGGTGAAACCACTTTGGACACAACCTTTGGATGTGGTCTTAAAGACACTTTTTCTTTGAAGAACTGAGCAGATGAAGATTCTATCGTTAAGACTAATTTGCTGACTCTTCTTGTGGATGTTACAGCCACAAGAAAGGTTGCCTTTTGGGAGAGGAGAAACAATGAACAGATAGCTATCGGCTCAAATGGAAGACACATGAGGGCGGCCAGTACAGTATTATTATCCCACAATGGGACAGTTTCGTTCACAAGCAAAAACAATCATACAATACCTTTCAGAAATCTCACTTCCATGGAGTTAGAGAAAACTCTCCTTGGATCAGAAGATGAAACACCAGGACTGCTGCCAAGCGAACCCTCAATGAGCTGTAAGAGCCAGACCCAAATGCAACGAACAGTCCAAAATGTCCTAAACACAAGCCAAAATGCATTGAATTCCCTGAGATATTGACCAAACCAAAAAAACACACTTAGCCAATAAATAGAGCAAATTGATGTTTTTCTACAATTAAGCAGGATCCTCTGAACTGCTTCCAAGCACTGCCCTTCCTCCTCATCTAGACATTTACCATCCAGGCCATGAGGTACAGATTCCTCAGCACCAAAGTACCACCCTGGCCAAAATGCTGAGTCAGCAGGCCAGGAAAGAGAGGAAGAGATTTTGGGAGGTCAAACAGGCTGAGAAGGTCAGAGAACCAACACTGTCTTGGGCAAGTTGGCACAAGCAGTATTAGATTGCATGGTCCCATTTCAGTTTGAGGATAGCCTGTGAATTGAACAGAATAGGGGGAAATGCAAACATTAGGTCCGTTCCACAGTTCAGATGAAAGGCATCAGTTAGAGAACCGGAGCTGAGTCTCACCCAGGAACAAAACATTGACAGAACTTTTTGTTGTCCTTTGTTGCAATAGTTGACACAGCTGGTTGTCGTGAGCTCCTCCCTGCTTGTTCACATAATACATTTCAATGCTATTATTGGTGAGTATGTGAACTGCTACTCCCCAGAACTGATCTTAGAAGGCACAACACACATTGTAAATGGCTTGAAGCTCTAGTACATTGCTATGGCACTACACTTCCATCTGTGACCACAAACCCTGAATGTTTAACGTTCCAAAATGCACTCCATAACCTATAGTGGAGGCAGGCAATGGTGACTACTGCTCTGGTTGGCAGAGAATGGGCAAAGGTAACACACTGGCACACATTGTTCTTGTTCTTCCCAACCACTGTAGAGAGTTCAGTATTTCTGGAGAAACTCAGACAAGTCTGTCCAGTGACTGGCAGATCAAGCAATAGACCAACTTCAACCATGACTGAAGATGACAAAGATGCAATCTCACATGCTGAACCAAATAACTGTGTGGGGCCATATTCCCTAGTAACTTCAGGTTTACAGAAATTGTGCTCAAAGGATGAGATCGGAGAGCCTGACAAAGGCTTCAAATTGCCTGGAATTACTTGTGCAGAAGAAAGGCCCTCAAATTCATAGAGTCTAGTAGGGCTTCAGTGAACTCAATTTTTTGAGTTGGCGTCAGTGTTAACTTTGCTTTGTTCAGATTCAACCTCAGTTGGTTGAAGAGATCCAGCTTGAACAGGACATGACTGAGGACTTGTTCCTCAGATCTGCCTCTCATTAGCCAATTGTCTAGATATGGGGAAACATGAATTACCTTCCTTCTGAGATAGACTACGACCACCATCATGCATTTGGTAAAGATAGATGGAGCTGATGACAGTCCAACAGGGCGAACCACGTACTGATAGTGTTGACCAGTGATAAGGAATTTCAGAAACTTCCCATGGCCTGGGAAAACCGACTAATTGAAACAGGTGTTCTGAAGATCAAGAGCAACAAACTAGTCATTGCAATTCAATGTGGGAAGAATAGTAACCAGGGCATACATGCAGAGTCTCATATATTTGATGTATTTCTTGAGACAATGGAGATTGAGGATAGGTCTCACCCCTCCCTTGGACTTGGGGATCAGGAAGTACAGAGAGTAGAATCCCTTTCCCCCGTGAAGAAAAGAAACTTCCTCTATGGCTCCCAGAGCACGCAAAGTCTGGACGTGCTGAATAAGCAGGTTTCAGAGGAACAGCCGTGTTAGTCTGTATTCGCAAAAAGAAAAGGAGTACTTGTGGCACCTTAGAGACGAACCAATTTCTTTGAGCATAAGCTTTAGCAGTAGCTCATGAGAGGGGTACCTGAAAAGGGACCGGGGGGGGGGCGAGCAGGGATGGGCAGAAATTGTATGGCATAACCCAATCCTACAATGCCTAGGACCCATCTGTCCATAGTTATTGTTTCCCAATTACTGTAGAAGTGAGACAGCCTATCCCTGAAATGAGGGGAGAGAATTGAAATGTTTACAACTGGTATGCTGCTCTCTATATGAAAGTCAATTAGGCTCCCTGAAGGTGAAGGAGGATGGGGCGGGGGGTTGAGTAAAACTAGAGCCAGATCATCTCCTCTGTGATTTACATCCTTTTCTAGGGAAGTCTTGCTGCCTAGCAGAGTAGGACAACTGGAGAAAGTATCGCTGAGAGCAATATTGCTGGTGTTGTTCATGCTCCTCAAAATGACATCTCCTTGTCTCCTGGGTGCAAACCCCACAAAGACCATAAAGTAGCTCAGAAGTTCTTAAAAGTAAGTAAAATTTCATCCATGGCCTGCTGAACTTCAAGAGCTATGCTGGAGTTCTGTAGCCATAATGCCTCTCATTGTCACAGCTGAAACCATAAGTCTAGATGAAGCATCCACCACATCCAGTGCAGACTGTAAAGATGTCTTGCTCGCTAACTAGCCTTCTGCCTTCAACTCCTCCCTTGAAGATTCTGATAATTTATCCGTAAATTTGGACATTGTGCCCCAACTTACAAACTCATATTTAGACAATAATGCTTGCTGGTTGGCAATGTGCATTTATAATGAGGAGGATGAATTTCTCCCCATAGATTTGAGAGCTTTTGTCTTTAGGAGTAGATTTATACCTCCCCTGACAAACTCTCTCATTTGCAGCAGTCACAATGAGGGAATTAGTAAGTGGATTCGAAAAAAAACACTTGAAATCTTGCATGGGGACATAATCTCTCCTATCAGCACACTTAACCATGGGTGTTACAGACGCTGGTGTATTGCACAGAGATTTGGCAGGCTCATTCATAGGGAAAGCAACTCTCCCAGGAGCTGAGGATTGAAAAATATCCACTAATTTATGGGTGTTCTCCTGAATAAACTCAGCATGAATACCCCATGACGATGTCATTCATCTCAGGTCGTCTTGATATGATTTTAAACCCTCCAATACAGGAGATGAGGACTGGGGAACCAGCACATCATCAGGTCAAGAAGAAAGTGGAACCACTGGAATATCTGATAACACATTTAACTATATGAAGGATTCAGGTTGCACCAGGCCAGAATGAGCCCCTTCAGTTGGTGTCTGTAGCACAAGAAGCCCAGGTGGAGAAAGAACAGCAGGAACAGGTAATCTAGTCCTGGACTGTGCAGATGATGGGGACCTCACTGAACAAAGAACCTCCCAGGGATTTGAAGGAGGCCACTAAAATCAACTTAATTAACCTCTCCTTATTTCTATGCTCAAACGTGCACACAAATACAACACCACAGTTTTCCTCCAATGTTTGTATATACCAGTTGATATTACCCCAATTGTTCACCAGCTAACATCAGATTAAGTGTATGGGCACAAGATAATAAAAAACCTGGTGACAAAAATTCATAGTAACTCCAATAAGCAGGGACACAGTAAGTTCATGCAATTCGATTCCATGACTACAAAAACCAAAGCAATCATCTTTTTTTTTTTTCGCAGTGGGATGGCTTAATCACAGGGACTGCCTTCACTTATTCTGCTGCAAAGAGTTTTCATCCTACTTCATTGAAAAGATGAAATCAAATTTAAGACTTGTCAATCCTGCAAAAAAAGTCCAATTCAAAAGTGGTGATTTCGCCACCATCTGCCTTGGAAGAATTTTTCCCCATCATGGACACAGAAGGACACCTTGGTCAATACACACAAAATGTACCTGTTACCCAACTTGGCAAACAAAAACTCGTGAAGAGTACCTAGACCCACTACTAGCTTCGTTACTTTTCATGCATTACTTTTTCAGAGAGAAAAATCTACCAATCATCTGGAAGCAAGAAAAAGTCTACTTATTACTCACAATCACACTAACTGTCCCCCTTCCTCCAGCCTTTTCTGTAAATTGATTTAGAATGTGTAGTTGAGCCATATCCAGGCACCACTTGATTGCTATCAATATGCTAGTGCTTTCCAATGCTGTGGCATGGGAGGGGGTCTAGTGAAACTGATATATCATATTATAATAACTGACAAAGTGAAAACATCTATACTAAAGTGGTTATTTAATGCCAACAATATCCTTGGTATTCTACAGTAAGTGGCCTGTGACACAATCAGTCATGAGGTTTTGCTACCAATTTATTTCAAAGTTGTAGATGGTATATACTATTGTCAAAATTCCAGTTCTATATTGGATTTGAAACAGTGAACTGGAATCTATTCTGACAATTGTTCAACAAAATTGTTAATGAAAGTTCCATTTACAGAACATCCTCTGCAGTTCCATTGTCTTTAAATTATATCGTCAAGTATACCTGTGCAAAGGTACTAAATGCAGTAGTGTTGCAGAAAAGGTATTATTTGAGAACAATAGGGCAGCGCTGGTGTAACTGAGGAGAGCATTTGACGCATAAAATCTTTATTACTGGTGATACCTATGACAGCAAGAACATAGTTTGAATTTAAGACACCATGCCGAGTTTGCTGGTAATTACAACAGACATCTTTTTACTTGTCAACTGTGTAATAATGTTTAGATTGTAAACTGTTCATGGCAAGCATTGCTATATACTGTTAAATATCCAGAATATTGTTGGTAATAAGCAAATAAAAATATCTTGATATGGAAACCATTGGCAATAAATATGAATCCAAATGGCACTTCTACAAAGATACATTCCCAAGTAGAACATTTTAAATTGTTAGTGTTCATGATCAGAATGTTAATATCAACACACTACTTACGTACAATTGTTGTAACTTTTGGTGCATACATTTCTCAGCCTGTTAAGGCTCAAATGTGGAAGAAAATATAGCATTGGAAGCTTTAAAAGATGTGGGAATAATTTTAAAACCTTCTAATTATATAGTGTAATGACATTTGATGATAAAATATTTATAATAGAAATGTTGTACGATAATAAAAGAATATTAATTTTGCCTCAGATGGTGGTAAATTTGGAGGATAAAAACTTTTCCAAAATTCAGACTGTCTTAATAGTTAAAGATGTCAACTTCCCATTGCAAGTCTGATTTTGACCATCCCTCCACTCTCCAATTCCAGATTTGCCAAAGCAATCACTTGCCATTTTTCATGTGTAGTCCTTTTCCAGAGGAAGACTTTTCGAGACAATGTGGGGGGCTAAAATAGATTTCCTTACACTATTATTCTTTTCTCCTCTAAATAAATTCTTTTGAAGAACAAGCAGCCTGAAGAACTGACGTATGCAAAAGCAACTAAAAAATGTTAATTACAGTTCCCAAATTATTTATCCTCATAAATTTACATTTATTCTCTCATTACTGTCAACAGAATATCTCTGCTAATATTGGTAAAATTTTCTTCAAGAAAAAGCTTTAAATAGTCAATTCTTCCCAAAATAGACTCTAATGGTACTTCAAGCTATAATGAAATCACCCAATAGATGTTCAGTACTTTTATATGTTATAGTTTCTTTTTCCATACTTTTTGTAATACACTCCAAAAATAATTAAACATTTTTCTACATTAATTTTATCCTTTTGAAAAATTCTTCAGGAATTTTATTCAAAGGAAATTAAAACCAATATCATGCTATTGTTTGTCAGCAATATCAATTAACATCCAAACAATCTGAGATTAACTCAGCTTCCTGGGGTGGGGGTCCATGTGTAGCTGGTTGGGGTTAAGTAGGGTGGGGGTCCAGGTGCAGAGGCTCAGCAAAGCAGTTGTTCATGTGGGGGAGGGGCTCAGCTGGGGGTGGTCCAGATTCAGGGGGTGGACAGATGGGGGGCAGCTCCCCGTACAGGGACCCTCCCCTCACACTGCCCAGGGGGAGCGTGTCAATCTGTTTTTCCAGGGAGAAAGAGTAAAATCTGTGGGGGGCATTAATTCTGCGCTTGCATAGTGGTGCAGAATTCCCCCAGGAGTAAACCTGCTTCGTTTCTTAGTGGTCATGATTGGGAAGGTGAATGGAAGGTTAAGTTGTAAACAGGGCCTTAACAAGCAGTATATTGGAGTCAGGGTGTCTATGCTAGCTAAAATAAACAAGAACACCGTGGTGCTAGGAATAATGGACAAAATAAGTTAGGACTATAAAGATGAGATAAAGAACAGGCTGAGAGTGGACAATGCATGGACACAGCATGCTATGCAGGGATTAGTTCCTACAAATTAAACAAGCCAGTCCCAAAACATGTGATGCAAGTTACAGTAAATTCAATCAAATTTACAGTAAATTCAATGTAATATGTAAATGTATGTAAAGAAAGAGGTTTTCTGTTTAACTTTGGATGTGTGGTACACCATATACCCACCCCCTATACTTGAGTATGATCAACTCAGTGTAGCTTTGCTGTAGGCCAAATGAAGAAACCTGAGTGATTAAATCTGGCATTGAACTGAGGTTTTTTTGGATCCCAGAGAACTGGACAAAGTGTTCTCCAAGAATAGAACAAGGTATTCTGGATAAGCCAAATGGAAAAGGTCAGGGTTCCTTCCCCACTCTGAACTCTAGGATACAGATGTGGGGACCTGCATGCAAGACCCCCTACGCTTATTTTTACCAGCTTAGGTTAAAAACTTTTCCAAGGCACAAATTCCACCTTGTCCTTGAACAGTATGCTTCCACCACCAAGTGATTTAGATAAAGAATCACGGAAAGGATCACTGGGAGTTCGTGTTATCCAAAATATCCCCCCAAGCCCTTACACTCCCTTTCCTGTGGAGGCTTGAGAATAATATCCTAACCAATTGGTTACAAAGTGAACACAGACCCAAATCCCTGGATCTTTGGACACTGGGGAAAAAAAATTATCAGTTCTTAAAAGAAGAATTTTATTTTAAAAAAGAAAGGTAAAAATCCCCTCTGTAAAATCAGGTTGGAAGATAACTTTACAGGATAACAAAAGATGCACAAAACACAGAGGAACCCCCTCTAGCCTTAGTTTCAAAGTTACAACAAAACAGGGATAAACCTCCCTCCAGCAAAGGGAAAATTCACAAGCTGAGAAAACAAAGATAAACTAATATGCCTTGCCTGGCTGTACTTACAATTTCTGTAATGTGAGAGACCGGTTCAGAGCGGTTTGGGGGACATGGATTGATGTCCGATCCCCCTTAGTCCCAAGGGCAAACGAACAAACACAAAACAAAGCCTCTCCCCCCCGCCCAGATTTGAGAGCATCTTCTTTCCCCATTGGTCCTTTTGGTCAGGTGCCAACCAGGTTATTTGAGCTTCTTAACCCCTTACAGGTAAGGAGGAATTCTAGGCTACCCTTAGCTGGGTTATGACGGAGAGAATCCCATCAGATAGCCTAGCTCGAATCAAGGGAGCCTTATCTGGATTCTTAGACACAGACAAGTAGAGGTCGAGAAGTTGAACTCCTCAATGTCCAGTTAGAAGGATCCAAGGTAAGAAAAAAACCATCCTTAACATAAATTCGCTGTTGCCTTTTCTCGATCACAAAGGGAGAGAGAACTCCTTTCTGGCAAAGGCAGCCATTAAATGCCTACACACAGGGCTTAAACTGGACTTTTGCTCCTACAGTTCTTCAACACCTCTCTGCCTTTATATAGCCTCAGTGTGAGGAAAAGTCTGTGAAGCAGAAAAAGCTATCCTGGGCCTTGAAAATGCATCAGCAAAGTAAAGATCAGAAAGGGCAGTAACCATATATGGAAGAGGTTAACACTGTTTTTTTTAAAAAAACAAAACAAAAAGCTAACTCTGAACATCAGCAAAACAAAAGGTCTCTACCAGCCAGCTCCCGGTCAATCATCAGACCCAGCAAGGAAGATCTACATTGACAAAGAAGAACTGAAAAATGTAGACTTGGCCTATCTTGGCAGCCATAGATGTTGAGATTCAACACAGAACCTGCTGAGCCAGCCTTGCCTTTGGCAGACTGTCTTGCCAAGTTTTCAACAATCGCAATATCAGAACACACACTAGACTTTTAGTTTATAAAGCGGTGGTAATCCCAACGCTCCTCTATGGTTGTGAGACTTGGGTGACCTATAGAAAACACCTGAAAAACCTGGAACGTTTTTTTTGAAAAATCAGGAAGTCAAAGGACTTTGAGCATGTTCACTTGATGGCAGAACAAAATGGGCTGTATTTCAAAACAGACACAGCCAAGACCTATCCCACTCATTTAAAAGTCTCATACTGCCTCTAAGTCTGCAGATCAGAGGAAAACTCCATCATTGGGTATGAAAGAGAAACAACTGGAATTATCATAGTGCACAGATGAAATCAAATAGAGCACTGATTCTCAGAATTGGAATATCAAAAAACTAGATTTGAGCATCATAATATTAGACTCTTAAGCTTCCTTACTTCAGAAGGAAGACAGCGGTATTGTTGTTTTGGATAAATGAATCCAAAGTTATTTCTGAAATTACACAGATATGAAACCCAACTAGAGTTGAGCATGCATTTCAGATCCCAAGAAATGAATTACCATAACATGGCAGTTTTAAAAGTGTCAGATTTGTAACAGAAATTCGATTCCGGTATCAAGAAAAATAAAATCTGCCTACCATGGATAACAAACAGACTATTCTTCTATGACAGCATGTGTTTCAGAATGAATAAATAGATCCCAGCATTTTATACTCTATAAAATTAAGGAGGAAGTACAATCCTAAACTATCCATTTTTTGTAAGCATAATGGCTTTTTGTCAAAAACAAAAAAATGAATACTACCTAGGTGATCTGTACACTGATCCACATTAAAGATTGATGAGATCAACTTATTTGTGGTTTAAATTTATTTTCTAAATAGATCTGCCTCACTTTCCATAAACTTTCCCTGTCAAATGAAACAAATCTTTTGCAAGTTAGCGCCTTTCACTGTATGATTACGTAAGATCACAAATGTGCTTACAGTTGTTGCCCATTATTTTCTCTGCATGTTTATAAAAGAGAATTATAGTGTTAGTTCAGATCCGTGCTAACTAGACTATGACATGATCAGAGGTGCACATACAGTATGAAATGATGGGCAATTTAAACGTAAGGTGAAAATATTTATATATTAGACTGCCAGGATTTTTTGTGTTTATTTGAACATTGCAGATGAACAATCTTAAACCTTTCTTCTTTTCATTTATGCAGAATACTTTGTCGCAGAATCAGTCAGCCACAATGAGTTAAAAAGAAAAACAGGGGGGGCGGGGGGGACAACCTTAAAACCTGACCTGAAAATACAAAAAAGCGGAAACAAGGACAATTTGCTATGCATGAGTACAAAAGAACAACATAAGCATCTACGGACAAAATCTGAAAGGCAAAAGGCAAAAGTACAAAATGAATTACAAATAACAAGGGACATAAAAGGCAATAAAAAGAGAAAGTAAGACATAAGAAAAAGACAAAGGAACGTATAGGTCCATTACTTAATAGGGAAGGAGAGCAAATACTGGAGGACACAGGACAGCTGAAGAGCATAATTCCTTTTTTACTCCAATCTTTACTAAAAGGGTTAATTGTAACCAAATACTTTAACACAATTAACAAGGGGGAAGGATCTCAGACCAAAATAATGAAACAACTGGTTACAGAATATTTAGTAAATTAGATGTATTTAAGCTGGCAGGACAGGATGAAATTCACCCTTCAGTATTTAAGAAACTAGCCAAAGCAATCTTTGAATCATTGGCAATTACCTTCGATAACTCAGAGAATGAGTGAAGTCTCAGAGGACTACAGAAGAGCATACATAGTACCTATCTTTAAAAAGGTCAAAAAAGGAGATTTTGGAGAATTATGGATTAGCCAGCCTAACTGAGATACCCAAAAAGAGTACAAATGATTAAGAACAGCCAAACTGGGTAAGACCAATGGTCCATCTAGCCTAGAATCCAATCTTCCAATAGTGGCTGGTACCAGATGCTTCAGAAAGCATGAACATAACAGGGCAATTTATTGAATAATCCATCCCCTGTCATCCAGTCCCAACTTCCAGCAGACAGAGATTTAGGGACACCCAGAGCATGGGGTTGTATCCCTGACCACTTTGGCCAATAGCCATTGATGGACCTATTAAACAATCATTTTGTTCAAACCTAGAGGATAGTAAGGCGAAAATTAACAGCCAGCGGGGACCTGTAAATAACAAATGATGTCAAATCAATCTAATTTCCTTATTTGACAGTGTAGCTGACTTAGCAGATGGGGGGAGCAGGAGACATGATATATTTGAGTTTAGACACAGTCTCATAAGCAAACTAGGGAAATGTGTCAAACAGGGAGGACATGTCAACTGAGATCCCACTTGGGGTCCATTACTATTGAATATTTTCATTCACAACTTGGAAGATGGAGTAGATAGTATGTTTATAAAACTTGCAGATAAGAAGGTGGGGGTTCCAATCACTTTGATGGACAGGATTAGAATTTTATTAAACTGAAGAATTGATCTGCAATTAGCAGGATGAAATTCAGTAGGAACATAATTTTCAGTATAAATACATGACTCTTTAAATATTATCAATGTATACATTTCTCTATGATTATGACAACAAGTGATATTCTGGCTCGTGGCAGATAGCTCACATACCAGCCTTGGGTTAACTATTATGTATATATCCAACCCCGGAGATCTTTGTAAAACCCTAAGCACTCCTTGTGTCCTCTGCTGTTGACATGAAGCGGTCCCTGGGTCACACGTAGGACCAGTAGCCCTCATCTTAGTTTTCAGCAAGGGAATATAGGAAAAACTTTCTAATCACAACAATTGTGAAGCACTGCAACAGATTACATAGGGAGGTTCTAGAATCCCCATGATTGGAAGTTTTTACAGACATGTTAGACAAACACCTATCCGGGATGATGTAGGTATACTTAATCCAGCCTTAGCACAGGGAGATGGGCGAGAAGACCTCTTGAGGTCCCTTCCAGCTTTACATTTCTATGATTCTATGAAAAATGCCAAGGTAAACCAAACAGAAAGTTGACAATTAAAATAATGTCTTTTCATTTACCCTGTTAAACGTCTTCAAACTAAATTCTTGTAGCCTGATTTAGGGTGTACTAATATTAATATAATTTATCAATTTAGTTTTAATTAATAATAATTATTATTATTAATATAATTAACATGGGTCTTAGGCTCACCAATTTGTTTGATCAGAAGATAAAAGTTCTTGTCCCGGATCAGGCTCCACAGAATTTATAAAGGACCCTCGGGGGTATGACAGGAAGCTCACACTGAGACAGATTATAGCCTTAAAGACTTTTTATTTAAAATCAATAATAGTAAGTAAATGGTAAAATACTCAGAGTTATAAAGTTACAATAGCATTACTCTTATTCAAAAGATATATATAATAATATAGTATTATATGCTACAAAGCTTTGGTTAATATACTCACACCCTTCCTTGATAACCTAGTGGAAAAAAAAACACAGGACCAGCCTTGCCATTCAGGTTTCTCAATTCTTGAGTGAGGGATGCAGTGTTTAGAAGAAATCTAATGCTAAGAGCTATCAAAAACTAGCTTCGGGTTTACTTGACTAACAAACTTAAAATCAAAACCTAATGAACAAACTAAGAATAAAACTTAGGGAAACCAAGCTTAGCCTAGTTCCCTTGAAACTTACAGTTTGAGAAGAACAAAGTATAGCCTACTAATAGTAGTAGTCATAGTAGATAGATGGAATAAAATAGAAGAGGAAAAGGAATAGAAATAGAGTAGAAAAGAATGAGTAAGAATGGAAAACTCTAGCGAGGTGAGTTACCTCTTTTACAGGGAAGAGTGCCAGAAATCCTTCCTCCTATGCCCAAATTTCATTCCTCACCCACAAAATGTTAGGGTATGCTTACCCCATAGGCTAGTATGTTTGTGCGTATTGACACATATATACGCGCATAAGTTTTCTTGTGGTGTACCTGTTAAGTCTGTGGGTACACATTGAAAAAACCCCTATGCCATTCTTCCATTGTCTATTGGTCTAGATAAAAGGTCTTAGACATATGCATGGATATTCATCTATTTAGTTTAACAAGATATAGGTCAACTTTACTTTTCTGGGTAAAAGGTCTAAATACAGACATGCTAACTTTGCCTTTGCTTAACATACAGGATATGGCCTGCAGGTCTCTTGCATTACAGCCAAACTTACTTTAATATAAATTTATAAACCTATTACAACACATCAAATACTTAAACTATAAGACAAGATATATATAAGCAAGCATATATATATCTAATATATATATATATATATATATATATATATATATATATATATCTTATATATATATATATATATATAAGCATATATATATAAGCAAGCAGTTTAGTCCGAGAGACTACATTCTTAATTGCCTTAATGAATAGATGTCATAGTACTCTTCCTCCATTCTACAAAAGATTCCCCATAAAACAACCAAATAGCTTCATCTACCAAGAAACAACGCTAATAAAAATAGTAAGAGGAGCCTTCTGCTCTCCTTCTACTGCTGAGAAAATTCTGTAATTCAAATATATATATATATATATAAAAATTAAATTCACCTCATATTTTATTTAGCTGGGTCTTGACACTTTCTAGCTTTGTCAGGAAGCCTGGGCTGAACCCTCATCAAACATTACTCAAAGAAATCTAAGGCAATTAGGATGTTAGTCCTCTTTGTTGAGGTCACCATGGCCTTTTACGATCAATCCCTGATAGAGGAAATCCAGATTAAGATGAGAGTCATTTAGTTTTACAAGAACAGGTGGTCTACAAAACAAACTCATTTGGCCCACTCCGGAACTGTAAGAATTTCAGGTTTCTGCATTAAACAGCCTTGTTTGGCACTTTCCACTTGAACAGTTCAGGAGGGAACACCTAGGTTAAGTGTAACTCCCACGGTATGGCCAACAGGATGTAAAATAGAATTACCCATTTCTAGTAACTGCTGAAATTCTAGGACAGGGGTTCTCAAACGGGGGTCAGGACGTCATTACATGGGGGGATCCCTCCTCTAGGGAATATTCTTCCAGAAGCACTGTGGATCTGCTGAGTCAGTTGGCTTGCAGTTTCAAGTGCACAGGGATTTTTACTGAAAGCAAGCACTTGTCACCCCCCCATCCAAAGTAGCAGAAATGTCCCTCCAAAAACCAGGACTCTTGGTCTATCACCGGTTCAGATATGCAATAACTGTTTGGATGTCTGAGTTAAGGGCCAGCCTGACTACACATGAGATCAAGAGAGTTTATGAGATGAGCCTTCTCAGCTGGGAACCACAGTGCATTTGCTTATCATACTTTGTTGCTCAAAAACCACAGCCAAGAGTTAGTGCTGTCTATTATCTCAAAGAGTAAATTGAGGAGTACAGCATGTTGACAAGGGGCAATGCACTAGGCAGCGTTCAAGTGTGTGTCTCGGCTTTCCACATTTACATTCAGAGTTATTCTTCAGCATTCACTTTGTCCTACTGTCACCACTCTTTGCCACCCCAGCTCTAGCTCATTGTCCAGGGGGAGTTGTTCTTAAGGAGCCAGAAGTCATCTGTTTGCTTCCAGGGAGACCATGTATACTTCCCCAGGTGGTAGAGATGGACCTGGTCAGTCCCATAGTAGGAAACTTTTCTTTATGTTTTGCTGATTTTTCTATCTTTGCAGAAAAACCTCAACCTTTCATGATATTCTTAGAATCCGGATGATTTAAGTCCTGAGCCATTGGGGTTGCTAGTAGCACAAAGGTCCTGTAATACAATCATGCCCAAGGGACTAGATTGTTATAGACCATTTAACCAAGAACAGAACTGCTCTCATAGGTGTCAAATTGGATTGCAGGATCAAGTCTAAGGATTATTCTAGTTTCTGAAGGGTTTATGCTGGCAGGGAATCTCTGCCTAGCTTCATGGGTATCAACGCTCTCAGATGGCGTTCTCAGAATCTTGATCCCTGTTTTCAGGGGTAGATCCCATGACCTTGCTCCAATTATCCAAGTTATCCAAATATGGAACCTTACAGGTTCTACTGATACAAAGAATGGCTACTGTTATAGGCATAATGCCCCTTTCCTGAAACAGAGTTACAAGGTGATTTGGAAAGGAAATGACTTTAGAATAAGTGAGGGTTTGGACTTTTGCACCCAAAAAGTCAGCACTGGGAGGGAAGCCTCTTGACTCAATGTACCAGAAAATGGAGACTTGTAACCTGAGAAGAAAGAATCCTCCCTGCAGCCCCGATCTGTTCTAAAGTGCTCTAACCAATTATATGCAAAGAGCTAAGGATATTGGCAACTAATGAGAGGAAATCCCAAACAGCATCATTAAATCTTTGATCTACCAACAATAAGTTAGAAACAATACCGTGACTTTCACGACCCACTACACTTAGGTAATGAGATCCAGAATTCCTTATCCTGTTGGATCTCTGGAAATCAGCAGATAGCAGATGCAGAGGGATAAGCTGCAGTGGAAAAATGGGAAGTGCCATAATCATAAATTCTCCCACCGACTCCCTCAATTTTCCTATGAGCTAAGGAATAATCTGCTTTCTGGTACATGACATAATAGCCCAATCTTTATGAAGGGTTGAAACCCATTTATCTGTGAAGCCAGGAAACTTATAACATTGACCAGTTCCATAAAAAGAAGTTTTGGTATCTAGGGCTCAGCAAATAGTCTGCATTATTTTCTGAGAGCAGTTCTGTTCTTGGCTTAACAGAATATAACTGTCTAGTCCCTTGGTCATGATTGTATTGCAGGACCTTTCTGCTACTAGGTCTCTGGCCAGGTTGTAGTGGGAAGCCAGAGCCAGAGAGTGCGGATCAGTTGCTCCTCTGGCTGGTGGTACCATTGAAAGGGTAGCTGCGGTATTCCCCCATCTGCAGCTAGTGCCTCAGCTCCCAGCCCCCTCCGATTGCTCATGCAGCAGGTAAGAGCTTCCCGGATTGGGGTGACCCAGTTCTGAGGCCAGCAGAGCCCGCAGGGAGCAACCACTACAGGGGGAACCCTCCCGGCCCACAGCCCCTAGATATCCCCTCCCTGCACCTTGAGCTACCTCCCTGCCTACACACAGCACATAGCTCCCCCGGCCTGCACCCTGAGCCATTTTCAAACATTTTGAGCTGAGTCCCACTTTGAGTTATATTTTTTGGTTGCAGCCCCCAACAACCCAGATAGACTGTGTGGCCTGCTGAGGTGAGTCCGGGGGTGGAGGTGGTGCTCCCTCCCTGGACCCAGCTATGCAGAGCTGACCCGAGCCCTTGCCAGGTCAGCCCTTGCCCTCCCCAAAATAGAAGTCAAACTATGTCTATGCCCAAGGGTCCCCTGCCCTGGCCTGGAGCCCAGAGTTCTCACTCCCCAACCCACTCTGGGTGCTGGAGTTTTTAATAGTATGTTGAGGGGGGGGCCTCAGCAAGTAAAAGGTTGAGAACACCTGCTGTAGAGTCTACTTCTCTGTTCTCCTGATATCATTTCTCCCTGGTCTGCTCTGGAAAGGAGGAAGAATCTCAGGGTCTGTGCAATACCAGACTCCATAAAAGAAATGAAAGGATGAATCTATGCACAGGACTGGGAAGGGAGGAAAAAGAGTAGAGAACCCAGCACTATCTCCAGGTCCAATCTCCCTTTCTGCTTGCCTTCCTCCCTAGTAGCACTGTTCCTATTGCTACATAAGTTGCTCACCATATTCCAGTCATCTATCTATTGCTAAACACCAGTGATGCCCTTCTTACCACAACTTTTATTCTCCACTAGTCCTTCCCACAAAGCCCATTTCCCATCAACGCTTCATCCTGGTGCATGCTCAAATCCTGACATTTAGTGGGAAACAGAAGTGTTCCAGCTGACTGGAACGCTTCAGAGGCTATTTGTTTTGCATCCAATGTCATAACTAGGGTGACTTGCAAAAAGAAAAAAGTGATGAATATTAATTAATTTTAAAACTAGTACCTCAGAATTCTATCATAAAAAGTCTTGAGAATTAAGATCAATGATCTCCAAATAAGGGTCTCCACATCACCCTTTCATCATGACAGAGATGAGTATTATTGCCCCTGTACCCTTTCACTTACCCCTCCATATTCTTTCTACTATATGTTTGGAAAATGATGGGACCCACTCAACCCCGTTATGGATTTGCGAAGGTGAGAAAAACTTGTACTACAAGAATATATGCTGTAAAACATATGCCCAAAGGCACAGGTAGTTTAGTGTGATGATATAAAAGGGTTTTTTGCGCAAACATGGTCGATTGACAGCAGAAAGTTGGTGTGGAAATCTTAACTAAAAATTTGATGGTTTTTTTTACATTTTGTCACATTACAGAATGACTTCTACCATGGAAGTTCTAAAATAGCTATAGAATTAACGTATTTTAGATACCTATGAAAATTCCAACATAGAAACTGCCATTGTAAATGATTTTGCTGTAGAAAAGTTATATGATTAATAGTTACTTTATTTCAATCAGGAGACAAAGAACGATGTAATGAATGGGATTTATGGAAATATGGATATGTCAGTTGATATTTATCTAGAAAGTACCATCACTTCTCTCCTCCAGCTTCAGCCTCTGGTTATAATGAGGAACAACAAGAAGGTGACAACACTTCAACACTGGTTACTAATGTAAGACAACTGAAAAATAGCAGCAATGGGCTGGTACTCACCACAATTCCAAACTGCTCTGGTTCAGACAAATTATTATATTCACTCTTGAATTTGGATAGTGTATTCAGCTGCTCTTGTTCAGGAAGATGTTTTATTAAATTCTAACAAAAAAAGATTGAATTATGGACATTAGAAATCTCAAATCTTGCATTGCCTGTATATCCAACCACAGATTTTCATGCATGATTATTATTGATATAGCAAGCAAACTGTACAATCAAATGTGAAGACAAGGTCCCTGTCCTGAAGTCCTTACAATTTATATACATAGTACATTGAGGAATGTGATTAAGAATGCACAGAAAAAGTGATTATGTAGTGATGGTTAGCATACCTCTTGTATATGATTTTAATTCTTTTTTGAATACCAGTTTGAAGGGAAGAACAAAATTGATAAAACACACTTCCTGTGCATGCCTAGGTAGAAAGCATGGTGAATGCAGTAGGATAGGAATTTCAGATGTAGGGTATCCAATGAGTTAACACACTAATTATTCATCTCTGGAAAAAAGTGCGAATGGTGTTTTGGTCATAAATGAAAGTGAGTTGCATTTCCTTATCCTAGCTCCTATTTCTGTAATTCAAAACCACCGTAGAATGCTGCAAAATCTGGCATGACTATGAGCTGTAGATCAACAATGACGTAAGACAGATACAGGGTTCAAACTTGACTGCGATACAGTAGTACAGCGTATCAGCACCTCTCTCACATTCTTCTACAGAAGCACAGTTGCTATTTAAAAAAAAGAATAAATCTTAATAGATAAAGATTGTGAAAATCTTGAAAGCATGAGCCAAGTGCAAACCAATGCAGTGATGTCTTCCTATGTTTGCAGAGCGGATAAAAGAACAGGTCAAAGAGGTATGAACTGACCTATTCATTTCAGTAACTTAGGCCAAGTCCACAGTTACCGGTAGATCGGCACTGCTGCAATCGATCTAGATGGTGTTGATTTAGCAGGTCAGGTGAAAACACAATAAATCAATGGGAGAGCGCTCTCCCATCGATTTGTGTACTCTACCTCCCAGAGAAGAGTAAGGGAAGTTAGCAGGAGTGCCTCTCCTGTCGACCCAGCACAGAGTAAACACTGCGGTAAGTGTATCTAGCTACGTGAACTTCAGTTACATTATTCACGTAACTGAAGTAGAGTAACTTAGATTGATTTATCATGGTAGTGTAGACCAGCACTCAAATAGCCAAAAAGTTTACTAAATGTCAATACTATTAACTGGTTCACTGCATGGAAGAAAAAAATATCATATAGGGACAATATACAGTCTTTTGTAAGTGATCATTCATTTTGATAACATAATAGGCTTGAGAGAATACCTCCTACTACACATCAAGAAGTAGCCAAGCTCAGGGTGCAGAACATGGCATCTAAGCCCCACTGAGGGGAAGCCAAGTCCAAAGAACTCAGCAGAGCCCATGGACTTATTCAAATCCCAGGAAGGGGAAAAGTGAGTCCCAAATTACTAAGCGGAGCCAAGGGAGCATGCATTGTTTGAACCTCTCAGTCTATTGAATGATGTCTCATTTTGCAATTTCAAGCTTATTTTGTGGACACATCTTGCAATAGTAATCCTCCTTTTTTCTTCCTCCCATTATGACACCTGAATAGGAACTGCAGTGATTTATAGGTCAGGGTACTGATATATGGGTGGGAAGCTAACTCACCACCCTGCCAATATTATGTCTGGCTCATAATCTCACACTTCAGTGAACACTAAGTTAATTCAAGTTTAAAAATTACAAAACAGTCTTTAAATAGAACACAATTGTACTTAATACTTATTCTTTTCTCCTGAAGCTTTGTAATATTTTTACCATTCATATTGGCACCCACTCTACTTCTGCAAATAAACACTGTCATTTAAAAGATTAACCTGTTTAGTGTTCTGTCTAGACTTTTTATAAATGGCCCAGGCACATAGGTGCTAAATGTTTCTTTTCTGGATGGATCACTGGATATTTGAACCCAAGATCTCTGACCTACTAACAAAAGGCCACCCCAAAAGACCAATTCTTTTTAATGCAAATGTTCCATACACCAGCTAATATACGTTTTAGGTCGGTAATGACCAATAATTATGATTTGATGGCTGTTCTGGGCAGTAACTGAGGTTCTTTGAGATGAGTGTCCCTATGGGTGTACTGGCCCCCTTGCACCTGGGATCGGAGACTTTAAATCAGCAGTGCCTGTCGGACCACACATGCACATCTGCTATACAGTCCAACCACCCCCAGTTCCTTCTCTACTGCAGAGTATGTATCTGGCTCTAAAGCAAAGGGGAGATGGGCAGGTAGTGGCGCACCCATGAGGGGCACATCTCGAAGAACCTCAGTTTACTGCACAGGGTGAGTAACTTTCTCTTTTTCTTCGAGTAATGTCCCTGTGGATGCTCCACTTGTAGGTGACTAAAAAGCAGTGCCTCTAATTGGAATGCTGGGGCTTCGGAGCAACACATACTGCTGATGCTAGGATAGCAGGTCCTAGAAGTATGTCCTCTGTGGTTTCACATAATAGCGTAGTGACCGGCAAAAGTATCTGTTGATCCCCATGTGGCCGCTTAGCAAATGTCAGCAATGGGGACATTATTAAGAAAAGCTACTGAGGTGGCAAGTGAGCGTGTGGAATGTGCTCTAATTTTAGTAGGAGATTGTTTGTTGGAGTTCGTAAGATAAATGTCGACATTGTGAGATCCACTTGGAAAGACATTGTTTAGAGATGGCTGTGCCTATGGATCTTTCAGTGGTTGAGAGAAATAATCATGGAGATTTTATGAAAGGTTTAGTCCTGTCCAAGTAGAACGCTAATTGTTCTCATGTCTAGGGTGTGTAGAGCTGCCTCTTGGTTGCTGTGACGCTTCGGGAAGAGGCAAGGAAGGTGTATTGGGTGATTGAGATGAAAAGATGATGGAACTTTGGGTAAAAATCTTGGATGTGGGCATAACATAACTTTGTCGTTATAAAGCTGTCTATGGTAGATATACCATAAGTGCTGCAATTTCACCGATTCATTGGGCAGAAGTGATGGCGACAAGAAATGCCGTTTTCATTTATAACATGCACGTAAGAGCAGGTTGCCATTGGTTCAAATGGGGGGGCTAGTCAGAGAATGTAGGATGCAGCCAAGATGCCAGGCCAGGGTTAAGTCTTGTATGGATAAAGATTTTGGATACCCTTCAGAAAATGTTTCGTGAGTGGGTGTGTGAAGATGGAATGGTCAACTCTGTGGGAGTGAAAAGTAGTGATTGCTACCAAATGTACCAGAACGGAGCTAATGGATAATCATGATTATTTAAGGTGTAACATGTAGTGAGGGATAAGTGGTAGTGGAACGCATATTGCGTTGACCTGATGGGAGGCCCACCGGCATGGAAATCTAGTCCATTTGTGAAAGTAAGTGCGTCTAGTCGTATTGCACCTACCATTCAAAAGTATCTGTTTGACAGTGTTCTAACAGGTTATTTCAGAATCCCAGAACCATGAAGGAGCCAGGCTTTGAGGTGGAGCATCTGTGGATTGGGATGGAGGATGTATCTTGTGAAAGGAGCCGCAGCATGGCATGGAGAGAGATTGGGCAGCACACCATCGTGTGAAGGAGATAAGTATATCAGACCTGTCGTGGCCACGTTGGAGCTGTAAGGATGACAAGAGCTAGGTCCTCCTGTTATCTTGCAAAGTGCTCAGAATAGGAGGGGGAAAGGAGGAAGGGCATAGAGGACTGGTGCATCCTATGTGATGAGGAATGTGTCTCCCAGCGATCCATGTACCCGTCCCAATCTGGAACAGAATTGAGGGCAGAGGGTGCTTTGCGTTGTGACAAAAGATCTATGGTGGGGTGATCCCAGCAGTTGAAGATGAACTGAAGGACTCACATATCTACAATGAATCAGAGAAATCGCCTGTGGGCAGGGCATACTGTGATTTGAAAGTATGAGTCTTGGAAGTCGAGGGCTGAGAACCAATCCCCCTGTTCAAGTACAGGGATAATAGTGGAAAGGACAACAATCTTGATGTGTTGCAGTTTGATTAATTTGTTTAAATTGCAAAGGTCCAGGATAGGTCGCCAGGCTCTGGATTTCTTCTGCATCAGAAAGTAATGGGAGCAGAAACCCTGCCCCCTGTGTTTGAAAGGGATCGGTTCTATTGCTCCCAGTTGCAGAAGATTATTTATTTCTCACCATAGAATAAGTTCATAACAGTATTGTGGGAGGAGGTGATACTTCCCTGGGTGTCTCTTCGGCACTGCCATGTAGATGCCAAGAGAGTGGAGAGTAGCTTGGGAGTCTTTAAGGGAATGCAGAGAATTGTCCATGCGCTCCAAGAATAGTTTTTAGCTCTCACAGGGTAAGTCTTCTACAGTGGCTTGTACTTCCTTAGGAAAACCAAAGAGGTGGAGCTATGATGCATGCCCCATGACCCAGCTGCGATGGAGTGTCTGGTGGTATCTGCGGAATCTAACTAGGCTTGTAGGGCTGTATGGGCTACGAGGTGTCCCTCCGATATCAGGGTCTGAAATTGCTCACTTTTGGCCGTGGGAAGATCATGGCAGAGTTCCTCCAACTTGCAGTAGTATAAGTAGTTGTATTTAGCCATTAGAGCTTCGTAGTTAGAAATTCAAAATTGGAGCGTGGCTGATGAATATGCTTCGTGTCAAATAAGTTTAAGTGTTCCCAATCTCAGTCTAGATGCCGGGAACAGGAATGGCACTGATGACCTCTCTCTTGCACCGCATTGACCACCACAGATTTCAGGGTGCAAGAACAGAAATTCTGCATCTTTCACCAGAACACAGTATTTTTTTGTCAGCAAGTTTGCAAGTCTGAGGGAAGGACGCCAGGGTCTGCCAGAGCAACTTTGTGGGATCAAGAAGAGACTCATTGATTGGTAGTGCAATCTTAAAAGAAGAGGATATGTGCAGCAGTTTATGCTGCTGGTCCTTAATTTCCTCCAAGGGAATCTGCAATTCTGAAGAATAATTCTTCAAAATATCTGAATTCGTCAGCAGCTATAGGCGGTGGAGGCACGATAGCCTCATCAGGGGAAGAGGAAGAGAAATGTAATGTTGGAGGAGTTTTCTCCTCCAGTTTCTCCTCTTGTTCTTCCTCCTCATTTGGTACCAGTGGAGGTTCCATCTCTGGAAGGCAAGAAACCATTGGAGAATGGAGAGGTGTAGGTCTCCATCTTTGCTCCATTGGGAGTTTCCCAAATTGTGCCCTGTACAAGGCCCAAGGGTCCCAATATGGCCAGTGTAGAGGAAGTGGAACATGTGGTTGCATCCATGGTGGTCCGTACTAAGATTGTGGACCAGATGTAGACTGTGCATAATGAGGATGAGTAGGTGGAACTTGTCTGATAGACAAGGGTGCGATGGAGACCTCTCCTCCTCATCACTGGGGAAGCGAGAAAGGGAGGAGTGTTGAGAGTCTGGAGAGGATGGTGGAAGTGGTGGAGGTCACATCTAAGGAGAGGCAACTCAAGAGTGTCAGATACCAGCAGGGTATATCAAGTCTTGTGGAAGGGGAAAAAGCATCAGCGGTGCCAGCATATGACTCGGAGCTGAAAGAGGGATGTGTTCCCCTGAAGAGTCGAACATGGAACAAGAGACTTTGCTGGCGCCAATGACTTTGCCAGCACCAACAACTTGCTCGGTGCCAATGGCATCATCGGTGCTGAAAAGGACACCGGTGCCAGCAGTTTTGTCAGTGCCATAACTCCTGAAGTCGTCCTGTCTCTGTCTCCAGAGCTGACAGATGGTGCTGAGGGAGCAGGTCTGCCCAACTGGGTCTTTATACCCTTGCTTCATGCCAGTACCAGAAGTAAATGGACGGGCACTGGAGCTATGTGCCGTCAGATGACGTTGAGGAAACTGATCTTGCAGGGGACGGTGTTCTGGCAGGCTGTGCCTCAAAGTGTGAGGAGGGAGCCTGTTTCTTTTAATCTGAGCAAGAAAGACAACTTTCTCTTCAATGGACGTGGGAAATGAGGATCAGCTGACTACCTGGCAGAGCGAGAGAGCCTCATTGGAGGGGAGTCCAGGCCTGTGTCCGATGCAGATCACAGTGATTTCTCTGTAAGGAGTTTTAGCCAAATGTCCAGGTCTTTTCTGGCTCTGGCTACCAGGCCGTGTCAGTGGGAACACTTTTGTGGGATGTGTCTCTCTCCCAGACAGCCAATACACTGTGGGTGGCCATCCAACACTGGCAAGGTAAATCCGCAAGAGATATGCCTCTTAAAATTTAAAAGGAAAAAAAAAAAAGCACCTGGATGATAAGCTTGCAACTAACTGCGGAATATAAAAATCCAATACAGCGCCAGATGCTCAGGTACACCAGAGCAACAAAGATCTGCATGTATTTGAACAAATTTTCACGGATTTGCATACATTCAGGTACAGCACTACCCTGGTGAGCTGTTGCAACATCAATATCCTTCTCTTTCACACACACAAAATGGGGAATCTGGAAGAGCCAGACAGATGCTGGGAGCGCAACCAGCAGAGCCCAATGGGCTGAACACTTAAGACAGGTGGGAAACAGGGGGCCAAAGCAATGCCTACTACATACGCTCAGGGAGACAGCTCTTATTTGCCTTTCTTCTCATTCAGACAGCAAATGAGAAAAGAAAGCCAATCAGAGGAGGTTTCTCCTTAGAAGCCCCGATTATTTTCCCTCAGACGCTTGAAATGTCTGAAAACCTGTAGTCTTTTGGAAAAACAGCTACCAGGACTGGGAGCAGGTGGCTTTCTACCACCTTGCTACTCATTTTCCACAACCCCCAATCATGGAGGCTACAAGGAACTAAGACAGTTTCTGGAGCAAGTTAGAACAACCCCAGGGCTACTTCAACTTGTGCCAGCAGATAACAGCTCCTGAAGTACTGCACTGCTAATCAGAATAGCTGGAGTACATCAGACTATAGCCACACCCCTAAGCAATCTAAAAGAACCCTATATAAAGGAAGAGTGCAAGACCAGGAGTGGCTGACACATGGGCATCAGCTTAAAGTGCATCTTTGCACTACTGTAGCAGCACAAAGAGAAAGTTAGGAGGGGCCAATGTTCTATAACTCAAAATCCCACCTGAAACACACACTCATCACTGAAGGCTTTCAAAAAGATCAACCATTCCTTTTAAAGTTAAATGATTGCTACAGAAAGTTAGACATTAATGTGAGACTTACAAAATGGCACGAATAATGATCTCCTTTTATTTTCTGGGTTTAAGTAAACTATATAATTGTGTATTCTGCATGTTCTCATTTTTTAGTTTCATTTCTATATAAGGGCCACAAGTGAATCAACCTGTTAGGTAAGGAAGTAATATTCAACATTCACTATTTACTGTCAGTGATATAATTAGTTTGTTTCTGTACCCACAAAGTTCTTTCTTCTCTATGTAAAAAGAGAAACTGACAGCCACTCAAAGCGAAGAAACCAATTCCAAAGTGGTAAAATAATGAGTTAGAAAAACAACTCAGAATTACACAAAATAATATTTGTCTTATACATACAGCTGTGAGCGGTGTGTGTATTTAATATGGATATGTATTAAATACTATAAACATTAGCACATTTTAAAAGGTAAGATTTTAGAATCCTATGAACCAACTGACCCTATCCCCCACTTTCAACAGAGCAGAAACATACCAAGTTAGCAACCTGAAAGCATAAACCCTATTTTTGAGCTTTCCTTCTGTTCTTAAAAACAAAGAAATCAGACTGAACTTTCTTACTCAGGAATCCTTTCCTCACTAAATTATGTATGAGTATAAACTGTAATGATGTCTCACTGTGAGGCAGTCAGTTTTCTCAGTGGGTTCCTCAAATGCTGGCCTTCCCTTGGTTTCTAAGGTAAGGGAGGCCCAGTGCGTCATGCTCCAGATAATCCTTTCCCTCTGGATTTGGATTGTGAGGCCTCCTCTCTTCTCTTCTATGAAGCTGGGTACTTAAGGTTGGTGGGACACTTCTGACCAAGAGGCAAAACTGAGTTTTCTCAAGAGAATATGAGAACAGCTGGATCTCCTTGTGCTGCTCGAATATGACTACTTGCAGACATGTCTCTTCCCCAAACTCTGTGCCTGTCTGAGCTCAGTGCACATATGTGGGCAGTCCCTGGAATGAGTTGCTTTCTGGACTGAAGTTGGTTGCCCTGGCATGTCTGCTAGGCTCCTGGTCAAGTAACTCCGCCTTCCCCTCTTCTTAACTGTTCCATCCCCCATTTCTGATATGGTTCTCAAACATCAGCTAGGCAGGCAGTTTCAGTTTCAAAAAATGAGAAGTGGGCTACAATAGATAGCAAAGAAAATCAGAAGTTATTAAATGTAGAAAATTAAGAAGGGAAGCTAAAGACTTGTGGGAAATATCCAGGGATCAGCAGTTTTTTGCATTAACAAACAGTTTTTAAAAACATATTAAGAACAAAAGAAATCTGAACAATGGAATAGGACCTTTACTAGATGATAAAATTTCTATTAATTATGCCAAAAAGGAAAAAGTATTCAATAAACATTTCAAACACAATGCATTTTAGTACAGACCAATATAAAGTCATACATCTTGGAATAAGTAATGCAAGCCATATCTACAGAACGGGGGACAGTAGCCTAAAAGTAGCAACTGATAAGAATTTAGGGATCATAATGGACAAACAACTCAACATGAGCTACCAGTATGATGTTGTGGCAAAAAGGGCTAATTTGATCCTTGGATTTATAAACATGGGATAAATAAGTAGGAAGAGGGAGGTGATATTACCTTTGTATAAAGCACTGGTGAGACCAACAACATAATACTGGATACAGTTCTGGTGTCTAGTGCCCACATTTTAAAAAGGACATTGAAAAACTGGAGAGGATATAGAAAAGAACTGCAAAAAATTATTCCAGGGCTGAAGAAGTGTGCCTTGCAGTGACATACTTAAGTGCTCAGTGTTTAGTTTATCAAAAAAAAAAAAAAAAGATCAAAAGGTGGCTTGATTACATTGCATAAGTACCTTCACCAGGAAAAAATACCAAGTACTAAATACCAGGCCTAGCACAGAAAGGCATAATAAGAACCAATGGCTGGAAAATGAAGCCAGATTAATTCAAATTAGAAACAAGACACACATTTTTAATAGTGAGGTTGATTAATCATTGGAACAAACTACCAAGGTAAGATTCTCTATCATTTCATATCTTCAGATGAAGACTGGATGCTTTTCTGGAAGATATGTTTTAGTCAAAACCATAGTTTTGGCTCAATCTAGGGGTAACTATATGTAATTTGTTAGTTTGTAATATAAAGGTCAGACTAGATCATTTTATTGGTCTCTTCTGGCATAAAAATCTATAAATCTATGAATAACATGGTGCTCAGAACACCAGCAGCAGCTGGTGGCCCAACTACATTAGGGTCCCAACATTGTTAATACCAGCAGAGTGAGTAGACAAGACTTTATAGATTTTTCAACATTTACTGCCATGGGTGGAGCTAGCAATGTCCACAAGATCTAGCTGCAGACTAGTAAACAGAGTAATACTCAATCTTTACGAGAGCACCTGCAACCTGACACATCCCAGAACAACAAATAGGGCTGTGACCTAAGTTCCCTCTAAGCTGCGCAGCTGCATAGCCATGCAGCTGCCTATTAAGCCCTGTATAGGGACTCAGGGCTATAGTGTGGAGAGAGGCACCCCTCCCCACCAGCCCCAGTGCGGACCTGCCGCAGGAGGGAGAGGCGCCCCTCCTCGCTGGCCCCAGCGTGGAGCTGCCGCAGTGGGGAGATGCGCCCCTTCCCACTGGCCCCAGCATGAACCTGTCTCAGACTTGCCACGGCCGGGAGAGAGAAGCCCCTCCCTCGGCCCACCCCAGCCCAGCTGGGGCTGCCGCAGCCAGAGAGAGGCACCTCACCCCCAGCTGCTGTAACAAGAGGAGGTTGGGGGGAGTCCTCTTTCCTACCACAGCCCTGGGGCAGCCTGCACCCCAAACCCCTTATTCCAAGCCCCACCGCAGAGCCTGCACCCCAACACTCTGCCCCAGTCCTGAGCCCTCTCTCACACCCTGAACCCCTCATCCTCGGCCCCATGCCAGAGCCTTCACCCATTGCACACAACTCCCTGCCCCAGCCCTGTGCTCCCTCTCGTACCCTGAACCCCTCGGCCCCATCCCCACCACATGAATTTTGTTATGGGCCCCAATATGAAGGTGATACACATCACCTTCATATTGGGGCCCATAACAAAATTCATTCCACACATGGATATAAAAAATTAGAGGGAACACTGGCTGTGACCCTTCTTGGGATTCCCTCAAAGACTTTTTTCCACTCAGCTTCCCAAAAACTCAGTTCAACTCCAGCCTTCATCACTCATGTATCTGAATTTGGCACAAAACAATGCTACACTGAGTTGATCAGACTCAAACGCATTGGGATCGATGTAGGGTACATCATAGTTCCAATGTCATACAGAAACTCTCTTGTTTTTGTATACATTTACACATCTCATTGCACTTATTGTACATGGCATCAAACATTTTAGGACTGGTTTGGTTACTTAATACAAACCAGTCCCTGTACCACACGCTCTGTCCACATGTTGTCCATGTTTTGACTTCCTCTTTACCTCATCTCGACGTTCCTAACTTATTTTGTCCCTTATAATCTAGTTCATAGTAAATAGTTTCCTGAGTGTTCTCCTGAGTGTTCTCCCTCTGATCTTAGTTGGCTCAGACTTTGTCTTTTTTAGCCTATTGACCTATTTACTTGTCTTATTAAGCAGCCTGTTTCAATTTGATGATTGGATTTACCTCCCTAATCTTATCTTCCAAAGAACAAGGCCTCCCCCTCATATATTAACTACTTATGTGAGGGCAGGCCTCAGCTATAACCCTAAGAGCCTCTCAAAGCCGAACGGCAAAGGACCCACTGTACTGAAACTCATATCAGGCCTGACACACTCACTACACTCAACACACTGTTGTGATATTTATCCAAAAGGTATCCCATAAGGTTTCATGTGAACTGGCAACACAGTGGAATAAACATCATTGTGTGGTGTGTATACAGGTTGTGTAAAAAGAGTTACGTACGTGCGCTAGAAATATGTTCTTCAAATGTGTTTTGGAAGGCAATGGACACACAAGTGTGCCCTAGACACAGGAATGTTGTTTTGCCCAGTTACCTGTGTCTCCAATTCAAATTAAGCAAGGAAAGGCCAAAGACAAAGGAAGTATATTTTTATATCTAAAGTAAACAAAATGATTAAACCAACCAGAGAAGCATATTAACCAGAAGAGGAGGAAGACAGCATGGCATCCGCACAAGCAGAAGGGAAGAAAAACTCGATCTGGGGATACATCTCAAAGGTTTACGGGACTATAAAAAGAAGAAGAAAACTCCTTCGTTTTCCATCTCTTACTCCTGTGGGAATTCGGCGCAACGCAGAATTTTGCGGAAATTAATGGTTTTTGCACATATTTTCTTTCCCCCACAGAAATGGGCTGCACTGCTGCTGGGCACCACTAGGGGCCGCTGGACCTGGCAGAAGCCAGCTCTCATGTAGAAGACACTGCAGGGGCGGGGGGAGTAAGTAGAGAGGTCCTAGCAACTGCAGTTCCCTGCACGCCCTGAGGGAAGGAGATAACAGCACGCAGGAAACTCCGCAAAAGCCTGGCTGGGACCCTGTTTCTTCTTCTGGCTCCCTGACCAGTAGGGGAGCTGGTGTCTGGACTGCAGGGGCCATGGCTGGCCTCTGGGAGGGAGGGGGCTGACATCTGGGCTAGGGGGACCATAGGCTGGGCTCTGAAGGGGGAAGAGATGCAGGTATCTGAGCTACAGGGCCCTCCACAGATGGACTTGGGGGGAGGGGATTCACATGTATTGGCTGGGGGTGGGGGGCCTGGAGCTGGTCTTCGGGGGAGGGATTGTGGGTGTCTCGCCCTCCTCAGTCTGCAGGGGTGCGGGACTGAGAAACAGGAACTGGGTTGTCATGGGGGTTTCTTTAACTCTCTACTCCTGGGGAAAATGTTGTGTGACTGTATTGTTACAGACATATTTGCTGACAGGTATTTTGTGATAAATAACCAAAATAATTGAAATGGGCATGAATATGTAGTGTTATTCTGACAAATAAAATTTGCAGAATTTTAAAATATTGTGTGTAGAATTTTTTCATTTTTTGGCACAGAACTCCCCTCTTAGGGACATAGAGAACAGTACCCTTTAAGACAGTGGATCGTATTGGCCTCAAGGACAGGAGCCGCTGACAGCTTCCTATAAGAAACAAATGGTTTTAGGCAAAGATATAGCTCACCTAAACTAAGTTTTAGGCACTAGAAAGTGTTATTTTTGTTTTATTTCTAAGCCTTTTCTATCATTTTATTGTTGCCCAGTATCACTTAAATGTGTAAAAAGAAAAGGAGTACTTGTGGCACCTTAGAGACTAACAAATTTATTTGAGCATAAGCTTTCATGAGCTACAGTGAGCTGTAGCTCACGAAAGCTTATGCTCAAATAAATTTGTTAGTCTCTAAGGTGCCACAAGTACTCCTTTTCTTTTTGCGAATACAGACTAACACAGGCTGCTACTCTGAAACTTAAACGTGTGTTTTTTATTAATAAACGTATTCTTGTTTTATTTCAAAACCACCTCTCTGCTGTATATTAAAATAAAGTGTGGGACCTCAGCTAAGCTGATTGGCTCGTGTGTACTGTCTATTTGGAGGCAGCAAACAACTGAGTGCCCAGTGAGAGGGATTGGACAATGCGGAGAGATGTGTCTCTAGAAAACTCAGGAACTGGTGTTCACTGATTATTACCTGCAAGGCAATGTTAAAGACTGGCAGCGTCTCGAGACGTTTGCTGGTGAAACAGACAGACTGGCATGGCAGGGAGCTGGCACACAGTCTAATCTCCAGCAAAGCTCACTCTTACTCAGTGAGAAGGGTAACACAGTGGCTGACAGTTCTGGGCTGCCTTTAAGAGAGTGTTGCAAGGGTGTGCTCTCCTTGTTTTCCCCCGTGCTTTCTGCTTTGCATGCTAACTCCTGACCCTGTTGCCAGAAGAATTGGTTTCTCTTATGCCTGCTGCATTTTGACTTCATTGTCCAACAATGAGTTTGACCCCCTGAAGACCTCCAGCAGTCCAAAAGAGCAGGAAAGCACGACACTTACTTTCTAAGAACACAAAGCCACGAGGGGGATTTTTTTTTTCCTGCAGTCAATCCATGTGGCCTCTTAGATGTATCACATTCAGTAAAGACATGTGAAAAGCACTATACTTAGGAAGGGAAAAAATCGAATGCACAAATACAAAATGAGGAATAATCAACTAGGCAGTAGAACTACTGAAAAGTATCTGGGGGTTATTGTGAATAGCAAATTGAATCTGAGCCAACAATGCGATGCCCACTCTACTCAGCACTGGTGAGGCGTCAGCTGGAGTACTGTGTCCAGTTCTGGGCACCACATTTTGACAAAGAAGTGGATAAATTGGAGAGAGTCCATAGGAGAGCATTTTAATAGAAGATTTAGAAAACCTGACCTACAAGGAATAGTGAAAAAAGTGGGCATGCTTAGTCTTGAGAAAAGATGACTTGGGGGGGGACCTGATAACAGTCTTCAAATATGGTAAGGGCGGTTATAAAAAAAAAGGCAATGGTCAATTGTTTTCCAAGATAAAAGTAATCAGCTTAATCTGCAGCAAGGAAGAATTAGGGGGAAAAAAACTTTCTAACTATAATGATAGTTAAGCATTGGTATAGGCTTCCAAGCATTGGTATAGGTTGTGGAATCCCTGTCATTGGAATTTTTTTTTTTTTTTTAACAGTTTAGACAAGCACCTGTCAGAGTTGACCTACGTTTACTTCGTCCTGTCTCAGAACAGGGGGCTAAACTAGATGACCTCTCAATGTACCTTTCAGTCCATTTCCATATATTTCTGATTCTGTAATTATTCTTAGGAGTCCCTTTGGGTAGCGATGACCTGAATGGGTTCTGCTATCTGCATCAGCTCTGGTTTGATTAATCTTCACTGTACTTATGTTTGTGCATACATCCCTAAATTGCTTAGGACTGACACAATGCCTAGTTCTAGCTCATCAGTAGAGCAATGTCCCTGGGAAGCCCTGTTTATGTCCTCTTTAAAACGGTACTTCCTACTCCTATAGTTGCAATTAATAATGAAACAGGACTTCTTTTATATACTCCAGTCTATCAGACTGAAAGAGATGATTAGAAGGTCTGGAGGTCTCCTTTGGATTCATAGCCAGTGTCTTTGTCTTTTTCATTCTCTCTCTCAGAATCAAGTAGTCTCTACATACTTCTGTACAATGATTCTTCAGTCCATCCCGTTAATGGTCCTTCAGCTTTAAATCTGACTATTGTTGTTCCTCTGTCAGCTCAGTTTTCCATTAGCGATGAGGAAGTTACTAACCTTCATAGAATCATAGAATATCAGGGTTGGAAGGGACCTCAGGAGGTCATCTAGTCCAACCCCCTGCTCAAAGCAGGACCAATCCCCAATTAAATCATCCCAGACAGGGCTTTGTCAAGCCTGACCTTAAAAACTTCTAAGGAAGGAGATTCTACCACCTCCCTAGGTAACGCATTCCAGTGTTTCACCACCCTCCTAGTGAAAAAGTTTTTCCTAATATCCAACCGAAATCTCCCCCACTGCAACTTGAGACCATTACTCCTTGTCCTGTCATCTTCTACCACTGAGAATAGTCTAGAACCATCCTCTTTGGAACCACCTCTCAGGTAGCTGAAAGCAGCTATCAAATCCCCCCTCGTTCTTCTCTTCCGCAGACTAAACAATCCCAGTTCCCTCAGCCTCTCCTCATAAGTCATGTGTTCTAGACCCCTAATCATTTTTGTTGCCCTTCGCTGGACTCTCTCCAATTTATCCACATCCTTCTTGTAGTGTGGGGCCCAAAACTGGACACAGTACTCCAGATGAGGCCTCACCAATGTCGAATAGAGGGGAACGATCACGTCCCTCGATCTGCTCGCTATGCCCCTACTTATACATCCCAAAATGCCATTGGCCTTCTTGGCAACAAGGGCACACTGCTGACTCATATCCAGCTTCTCGTCCACTGTAACCCCTAGGTCCTTTTCCGCAGAACTGCTGCCTAGCCATTCGGTCCCTAGTCTGTAGCTGTGCATTGGGTTCTTCCGTCCTAAGTGCAGGACCCTGCATTTATCCTTATTGAACCTCATCAGGTTTCTTTTGGCCCAATCCTCCAATTTGTCTAGGTCCCTCTGTATCCTATCTCTGCCCTCCAACGTATCTACCACTCCTCCCAGTTTAGTATCATACGCAAATTTGCTAAGAGTGCAATCCACACCATCCTCCAGATCATTTATGAAGATATTGAACAAAACCGGCCCCAGGACCGACCCCTGGGGCACTCCACTTGACACCGGCTGCCAACTAGACATGGAGCCATTGATCACTACCCGTTGAGCCCGACAATCTAGCCAACTTTCTACCCACCTTATAGTACATTCATCCAGCCCATACTTCTTTAACTTGCTGACAAGAATACTGTGGGAGACAGTGTCAAAAGCTTTGCTAAAGTCAAGAAACAATACATCCACTGCTTTCCCTTCATCCACAGAATCAGTAATCTCATCATAGAAGGCGATTAGATTAGTCAGGCATGACCTTCCCTTGGTGAATCCATGCTGACTGTTCCTGATCACTTTACTCTCGTCTAAGTGCTTCAGGATTGATTCCTTGAGGACCTGCTCCATGATTTTTCCGGGGACTGAGGTGAGGCTGACTGGCCTGTAGTTCCCAGGATCCTCCTCCTTCCCTTTTTTAAAGATTGGCACTACATTAGCCTTTTTCCAGTCATCTGGGACTTCCCCCGTTCGCCACGAGTTTTCAAAGATAATGGCCAATGGCTCTGCAATCACATCCGCCAATTCCTTTAGCACCTTGTGGAGTAATGATCATTCTTCAAGATATGTCCCCCTCTGGGTGCTCCATTGTAGTGTCCCTATGAGTGCTCTTGCATCTCCGCACTGCTGATTAGAGAACTTTGATAGCAGTGTCCATTTGGCCTGCACATGTTGTCCCCCTTCATGCTTTGCCACGAGGCTAACCAGCACTCTGTGAGCAAAGCCCCTTCAGTTCCTTCTCTATTGCAGAGTCTTTGACAAGAACTCACAAGAAGAAGGGAGGGTCGTGGAGCACCCACAGGGACACACATCTAGAAGAACCATCATTACTACACAAGGTGAGTAACTTCCTCCTCTTCTTTGAGCAATGTGCCAATGAGTGCTCCGCTGTAGCAGTATCCCAAGCAGTATCCCTAATGAGAGGCTGGGGCTTCAGAATGATGTCTGTTATGGATGACAATACTGCGGAGCTGAAGGTAGTGTCAGAAGCAGAGTCCCCAGTAATCGCATAGTGTTCTGCAAAGGTATGCACAGATGGCCAGGTTGCTCCCTGCAGATTTCCGAAATTGGAACATTCTTGAGGAAGGCAATAGAGGAGGAAACTGACCTCATGGAGCGTGTGCAGATCCTAGATGGTGGTACTATGTTATGAACCTGATAGCAGTATTTGATATAGTTTGAGACCCATTTGGAGGGTCTCTGGGATGACACTGCTGCACTATTAGACCTTTCCACAATGGAGAGGAAAAGCTTAGGAGATTTCCTAGAGGCTTTTATCTTGTCCAGGTAAATGGTCATGGCTCTCCTAACATCTAGCGTGTGCAGTATAGCCTCCCTGTTATCACAGTGATGCTTAGAGTAAAAGGTTGGGAGGTGAATCAACTGATTTATGGGAAAAGACGAGGTCACTTTGGGGATGAACTTTGGATGTGGCCTGAAAGTAACTTTGTCCGGAAAAAATATTGTTTAAGGGTGTGCGCCATCAGTGGTGTTATTTCCCCTACTCTTCTTGTCAAGGTGCCTGCCACCAAGAAGGCTGTCTTCACAGACAGGTATGTGAGCAAACAAATAGCCATGGGTTCAAAGGGCAGCCTAGTCAGGCTCTTTACTACTATGTTTAGGTCCCATGTTGGGGTAGGATGTCTGTGCTGGGGGGAAGAGCTTTACTATACCCTTGAGGAATCACTTTATGGTTGGCTATGAGAGCACTGAGTATCCCTCTATTTATTGATGGAAGGCTGCTATGGCCACTAGGTAAACCTTGAGTGAACTAAGAGATAGCGCTGATTTCTTGAGAGGCAGTATATCATCGAGAACCATTAGGAGAGTAGTAGATGTCAGGGAAATTTGTTTGGAATTACACCAAATTTGAAACCTGGTATACTTTTGCAGGTAAATACAACAGGTATCCAATTTCCTACTGTGTAGTAACCACTTCCTGTATGTCCTCAGAGCAGGATCTTTCTATGCGCTGGAAGTGTGAAGGAGCCAGGCCTTGAGTAGGAGTATCCACAGGTTGGGAAGGAGAACATGTTCTTCGTTCTGCGAGAGGAGGTGTGGAGTGTGTTGCAGAGATCAGTGGGCACACTGCCAATTGTGACAGGTAAGGGTAACACGTTTGTCTCTGCCAGGAAAGAGCAATCAGTATGACGTTTCCTCTCTTTCTTTATTTTTAACAGGACTTTCACTAGTAGAGGGAATGGGGGAAAGACGTATAGAAGGTCCTTGTCTCACAGAAGGAGAGCGTCCCCTAAGGAGTGTTGTCCTAGTCCTGCCCTGGAGCAGTAGCATGGACATTTCTTGTTCAGGTAAGTGGTGAACAGGTCTATAGTTGATGTCTCCCGCCATCTGAATATGTTAGGTAGTACTGCTGAGTTAATCTCCCATTCGTGGCTGTGTGGGAACTTGCAGCTGAGACTATCCGCTATCATGTTTTGTACTCCTAGAAGGTAGGCCGCTGATATTGTGACGCTGAGAGAAATGCACCAGTTCTATAGATTTAGTGCTTCTTCACAAGGAGACCACAATCAGGTGCCTCCCTGGTGATTTATATAGTACATGCATGCTATGTTGTCTGTCAAGACTCTTGTGTGTGTTCCTCTGATTAGCAAAAGGAAGTTGGTGCAGGTATTCCTGACCGTTCTGAGTTCGAAGAAGTTGATGTGATGTGAAGAGATATCTCCATAGATGATCACTTGCCCTGTGACTAAGACTGTTGAGTGTGCACCCCACCCTATGAAGGATGTGTTGCTGGTGAGAAGTAATGATGGGGAAGTTTGCGAGAAGGTGATCCACGTGCAGACATTGCTGGGTCTTTCCACCAGTTCAGGGAGTGTTTGACTTTGGTGAACAGTGATAGAGGTTTGTCTAGTCTGTCTCTGTTCGGCCTGTAGACCAAGTTAAACCACAGCTGGAGGCACCTCATGTGAAGTCTGACATGAGATATCCCAGATGTGCCTGCAGCCATATGTCCCAGAAGTTGGAGGCCATGTCTGGCTGATATTTGAGGGCTGCTTTTTACTGCCTCTATGAGCATGGCCAAGGTGTGGAACCTGTGCTCTGCGGCTGAAGTGCCCTTGTCTGTCATGAGTCAAGATCGTCTCCTATGAACTCTAGGTGCTGTACGGAGTGAACGTTGAATGTTGGACATTGATCTATAGGCCCAGCTCTGTGAAGAAGTCTACAGCAGTTTGGGTGACCTGGAGGGCCTCGTTGAAGCAGTGGGCTCTGAGGAGACAATCATCCAGGTAGGAGTAGATTATAATCCCCTGGGAGCGTAGGTGAGCTACCACTTTGCAGAGGACCTTGGGGAATACTCTCTGAGCCGATGAGAGGCCAAAGGGGAGTACTCTGTATTAGTAATGATTCTGGCCCAGGGTAAAACAGAGGAATCATCTGTGGGAAGGTAGGATCGATATGCAGAAATAGGCATCCTATAGGTTGAGGGCCAAGAACCAATCTCCCTGTTCCACAGATGAAATCATTGCTGCTAGTGTGACCATCCTGAATTTTTGACCTTTGACAGATTTGTTCAGTGCTGAGGTCTAGTATGGGTCTCCAACCTCCCCTCTTTTTGGTTACCAGAAAATAACAAGAGTAAAAACCTTGGCCTTAACTTGGGCTTGAGAAAATGAATCACTGGCCTCTTACGCACCAGGGAAGGCACTTGGCCACATTCCCATGAAACTATTTAAACATTTTGGCCACATTCCCATGGAATACAGCCCAATTGGAAACCCATGCAAACACTTCTCCCTTGAAACACCCAATCAATTCAATATATTAGCCTTCACAGCATAGTACTCTGCACCAGAGTATATATCCATTTTAAAGTCTGTACCTCTCCCATCAAAAAAAGGGATGGCACTGGTTTCATCCTACACTGAGATAATGTGCCTATCCGCTTGAAAGTGACTGTATAAACACTTTTGGGCATCTTCTAGTCTCAGGTTGGACAAGAAAGGGCTTACTGGCAGCTGGGCAGCACAACTTGGGCTAGTGACCCCCGAATCAGCTCCTACTGAAGCTCTTGCCTCTCTTGGACAAGATGACAGTCTGGTTCATCTTCAAAAATTGAATCTATGCTTGTTGAGTTTCTTCCTGTTGTGGTGCATCCTGGTTTAGCTGCTGCTGCTTTACAGTCAACCATTTCAGAACTTCCTCTATTTTTCTCCTTTTTGCAGTATGACCAGAAATTCCACTATTAGTATCAGATGTGAATGAAATAAGTCCCCATCATTTCTCAATATAGTATAATACAGACAGACAAGTTTGGCATCCAAAACTCACACCTTACATGGGTACTTCTTTATTCTTAAGAAAAAAATAAACATAAATCTTAGCCTTAACTTCCTCCTGAGCCAGCTGTTTCTGAAGATTTTCCCCAACAGATGTTCATGAGGTTCTCAAAAACTACTATGATCACCACTACAGAAGAGCCTACAAATAAAACAAAATAATAAAACTCTCCTCTGGCTAACCCTATGCCATCTACCTTACCTTTAGACACTATCTTTTATCCTTCAAAGCCTGCACTAGTGAAACTCACGTGGCCTAGGGTATGTCGTCACTACCTAGTCGGATCGGTGGGCAGCAATCGATCCAGCAGGGATCGATTTATCTCCTCTAGACTAGACGTGATAAATCGACCCCTGAGCGCTCTCCTGTCGACTCCTGTACTCCAGCACTGCAAGAGGAGCAGGCAGAGTCAACAGGGGAGCAGGAGCAGTCGACTCACCACGGAGAAGACACCACGGTCAGTGGATCTAAGTACGTCAACTTCAGCTATGTTATTCACGTAGCTGAACTTCCGTAACTTAGATCGATCCCCCCCCCACAGTGTAGATCAGGGCCTAGTGAGTCTATATCTCTCTGAGATCCTAGACCTGGACATCCTGTCACAACAAGGAAGACACATGCAGATGTTAAGGATCTCTAATTTGCCCACATTGTCCGTGGAAAGTATTTTCATTTACTGGTTCAGTGGTTAAATGTAACCAACTTTGCAAGTCAACACAAGTCTAAGAACTTTAGCACTTGAGGGATGACTTAGTTATAATTTAACCTTAAGGGCAAAAATGTATTTTCTTCTCTTTATTTCCCCTCCCATTTTTGGAGGGAGAGGGGGGAAAATAGAAGAAAAACAATGTTAATGTTTAAATAGTTCAAAATATCCTTTCGGAGTTTACATCTCATTAAGGTAGGTGGTTGAGAGGAAGACTAGGTTTGTTTCTGTTATTTATTGGCAGGAGTCAGTTTTTTGCAAGACTGGGTTATTTCAGTAGGAGCACATTCGTATTTTTTGAGACAGATTTTCAAACAGAAAATTATTTACTGGTAGCTCTTTCTCATAGTCTCCTCTTCTCTCCTCCTGTGACAATGGATAAACGGCAGACAGCAGAGAAAAACAAGATACACAATAATAAAGAGGCAGAGCACATCACCCACTGGGAAGGAGGGTGGAAGGTAGGATAAGAAAAAGAGGAGACTATGACAAACAGCTAAGTAATTTTCCCTTTTTGAATGTCTACCTTCTCCTATCCTCTGACAGGGTATTAAGAGAGACACAGTGCACGTATCAAGCAGTAAACCTAGGAAGCAGAGCTACCTTACTGTGTCAATAGCAGAACCCTGCAGCCAAAGAAGGCATCCTGGGAAGCAGAGATAAAGACTTACAAATAGTGAGGAGACAACCACATTGCCACCTTACACAGCTTGGAAATGAATGCTCAGCATTCACTGCCCATGAAGCAGAAAAGTCTTTCATTACATGGCATCTTGCAAGTTGGGAACAAGGCCATCGCCTCATTACACATTGTGAGAGCACAACCTAAGACCAGGACCTAGCAATACAGGAAAACCTCAGAGTTACAGACACCTCGGAAATGGAGGTTGTTCATAACTCTGAACAGTGTCTTCACCTCCTACCAGTAAGTGGCTGCCTCACGGGTGTGGGTAGGGACAGGAAGCCCAGATGTGGCTACCTTCAAGATGCAATACAGGCACAGTACAGTATTTGCCCCCCCCCTTTTTTTTTTGGTCCCCACTGCTGCCCGATTGCTTATTTCCAGTTCCACATGGTGTCCAATTGACTGGTCAGTCCATAACTCTGGTTTTCATACCTTTGAGGTTCTACTATAGTGATTTTATCTGCAGTCTTGCCCCGTTGCAACCCTCAAAATAGACAAACAGTTGCTTTGACATTCTAAAGTCAAGAAAGGAAGAACACACAACATTCAATAAATGCTATCTCTGAACCTCAGGATGGTGGGGAGAGAGATGCCAGGACGAAGAGAGGAAGAGCAATGGGTTTGTTCAGGTGGAGCTAGGTACTCTCCTTGGGAACAAGTTCAAGAGAAGGCTGAAAATCCGTCACTTTTTCTGGAAAAAGGTGACAAATAGACTACGTAAAGAAGTTCAACTTACTCTTCCGTCTGAAATCCCTGCAACACTAATGGCTGTCCTAAAGGAAAGAAATCTGCACTAGGAGCTCAACTGGGGGTTGCATTAGAACCTGCAGGATGTAGATCAAGTCCAACTGTGGAATCTCTTGATGAATCACTAGTCTGAGTCCCTTTTTGAATACTAATGGAAGAAAATCTAAACCACCAACTAGTAAAAAGGCAGGCAATAATGGTCTGATGTCACATCAAGCCATAGAGAACTTGCAGATCAGAATAAATGAGAGAGGCAACAAGCAGCTTTCTGTTGCTCTACTGACAGTCCGTCACCTCAGCCAAGAAACCTCCCTTTAAGAAAGACTTCCTTCAAAGAGCATGCAGCTACCCTGAGATGAGGGTGATGGCAAAGCACATGGCTTTCAGAGAGCAGGTCTAGCATCTTGGGAAGTGTTCACAGGAGAGTTCACTTCTAGGCCTGTCAGATCTCAGACCAGCAGCAGTGGAGTTACTATGAAGCTAGGAGAAAGAGTTTTATCCTGTCTGACCTTTTTCACCACTCTCAGTAGCAGGGGAAGCAACATCTGACTTTCCCATTTCAACGCCATAATAAGCACTGCAAAGGAGAGTGAGGGCTTGGAGGGGGTGGGGGAATCTGAAAATAAAATAAGGACACTTGATGGATACCATTAAGAAAAAAAATGAAGTGTCTTACACTCTGGCAATGGCCTCAAAAATGAAAGAACTGAGGCTCTGTTCTCCCTTAACAGTTTCTGACTGAGCCAGTCTACAAGCATGTTTTCACAGCACTCCAGCACTATTGCTAGAAGGCAGGTTCTAGCCAAACACCTAAAAGCATTACCTCTGAAAGGAGGGGAGCAGTGCCAGTACCTCCTTAACAGATGGCAGAAGCCATCACTGTCTGATTGTCACTACAGACAAAGAGAAGGATGTTCAGGACCTGGGGCTCCCAAATTAGAAGAATAAGATGGGAGCTCCGTAGCTCAAGAAGCCTGACATTCCCCTCACATTCTTCCATGGGTCAAGACCTGAGTTGACAAATTACCTGGATACACAGCCCCAATCCAAGAGACTCATATTGGTAACCACACAGAGCTGGGGAAGAGGCAGGAAAAAAGGTGTGGAAGGAGAAAACCACAACTTTAGAGGTCCAAATTTACATAGGAATAATAAGGTTTCTTCCAGTGAAGAGAGGGCAAAAGGAAAGACTGCCAGGGCCAGAGTCACTGTCCTGTGAAGGTGAGATTTATGTATACATCACTTCTCTCTTGCTGCTAGTATGAGGTACCATAGTATTATCTGTTAATTCAGTGTCTTACAGCAGGAGAAGAAACACACAATGACAAGGAAATGATACACCCTTTAAAAATATTGTATATATTATATATACACACACTGAAGAACACCACTTCTGAAGAGAATAACTTTACGATAAGTCTCTCCATCCTCACTTAGTTATCAGATTGGCTCCCATCCTCAAGAGAAATGGCAGACTCCCAAGTATAGTAGTTACAATGAATGCTGGTCTATGGTATACATTTTACATACTACATTTTTACTGAAGGATAAAGTTGAAAACAATTGAGCCAAATCAACCAGGAGAAAGAATTTAAACAGAATAATGAGAATGATAATTGGGAACTGTTTAAGAACATTATACTAGATTCCCCAAAAAAGCCAAAATTACGTAGTCAAGAAAGAAGGTTATACGGATTTTAAAAACAGCCTCATTTAGAGGGGATGTAAAAGCAGCTATAAAAAATAATCATTGTTAAAAAAAAGCATCTATACATCTGAGACTGACTTATTCAACAAAAGAATTTTTTTCGAACATACTGGTCACTGCATAAACTAATAATAATGGGCTTCATACATGCTGACTGCCGCAGGAAATGCAACTTACTTGGTGCTACATTAGTTTGGAGAGTGCCCTGAATCAAGAATTTCTGGTATGAAGTGAGTCAAAAGACCTATTTGATGGTATGTTGGAGCCCTCCTCCTTAAGTTTCATTCTTGGATATACTCCTGATACCTGGAGGTTAGCTGGTAACAAGGTGGCATGGTTTAAATATGTAGCTTTCCTTGCTAAAAAATTATTCCTGAAAAAATGGAAAAAAGTTGATCCCCACCAAACATAGATTCCTGGCTCAGTGATATGGCTGACCTCACAGCTAACAAATAACTAGCATTCTGCAGAAGGGGAATGCCTAAAAAAATCAAATCAATTTGGGCTGCCTTTTTAAAAGGTCTATGATTAATACAAATCCTGAAGAAAAATATGTCCCTTCCCCTCCCTTTATCCTAACCCTGTAATTACTTCATGTATTATGATTAATCAGGTATTTTGTTATATTTATATATATGAAGATATATATCTCCATCCACACACGCACGCACATTCACACACCAAATACAAAAAAGGGAAAGTTGATAGCTTCTGATTTATATTGATTGCTAAGTGTAGAAAATTGATAAGGGAAGCAAAAGGACCTAAGAAGAAATCTCTGGCCTGGAATGTTAAGGACAATAAGGAGGAGATTTTTCAGTAGCAGAATTGTTAATCATGACACAGAGAAGTCAGAAGTGTTCAAATAAATATTTCTGTTCTGTGTTTGGAAGATGATGTAGTCCTATTATATGATGATGAAATACTTATTCACAATACATAAGTATGTCTACACTGCGCAGCCCTTTCAGGGTAGAGTACATACATGGCTAGCCCCTCCCCTCTCTGAGATTCTTTTGTCCCCAAATAGAACTGTATTGATTTTCTGCTTTGAATAAAATGCTGTGTAATGTGAAGTGCTGTACAATTACACTCCAGGGAAGCATTCACAGATAAGCAGCTGCTGAAGATTTCTGAAGGTAGGATCCCCGATCAAGTCAGCTCGAATTGAAAAGCAAAATCTTTTTCTGCCTAGTTCATGACCAGGAACAATGTGACAGATTTGTGCAATACAGGTGAAGGTAATACAGTGTGTTCCACAAAAAATAATTTTGCAGGTATGGTAGAAACAAAAAATTATTAAATATTGGTTTATCTGTCTGAATCCATACATAAAGTAGAGTTGCATTCTGGATGCTGGTAATAAGGAAGCAGATACTAAAGCAGAATATAAATTAAAGTGTTTAGATAAGATTTATCTGCTCTGCAAATGTAAAAAAAAAGATTGAGTTTTGTTTGCTTACTAGAAATGCTAAGAGACTAATTATGCAGCAATGATTTTCCAGCTGAATAATTTGTGTTAAGAGTTTTTGTCAGTAACAGGTTTCAGTTTAATGAGACGCTTACACTGAAATATTGGTATTTAAACCGCTTGTCAATTTACATACCTGAATCATGGTCTCTGCCAGCTGTGTTTCATCTACTTCCAATATCATCATTTTGATTTCCTCATAAGGCACTCGGAAAGAACCAAGGAAAATTGCTAGAACAAAAACATAATACATAATGAATGGAGATGTAGTAAGAAACTGATCTTTCACTCTACTTACAAAATAAACACTAAATGGATTGTAGAATTCTACAGGCCACCCAAACATTGCATATGATAATATAGATAAGAGATATAACTTTTTATGCAGATTTTGAAGCTTTTATAATTTTTAGTCTGGCTCTTCCAGTCCTCTGGCAGATGAATTACTGCATCAACAGATGCTGCAGTAACGATAGCAAGTGAGACAAAAAGAGTCCTTGCTCTAGGAGAGCCACTCATCATTTATTATATTATTTGTACATGTTTCCCCTTTACTGCATAGGAATCTCAGCTCTTCCCCCCCCCCCTTTTTTTTTTTGAGAGAGAGAAAGAGAGAGAGCGCACTATCTTTAGCGAAACCCCTGCAAATTGCAAAACAATCACATTCCTTGAATAATACTTTTGTTTGTTGTAGTATAACAACTGTCCAACATTTTCTTCATAAACAGTATTTAATAAGTAATTTCTCATGGACCAACTCCCCTCCTAATTCCACATCTTCTCTTCAACCTTCCTCATCTGTTCTAGTGATTATCATTATTATTTTACAGCACCAGATGGAGTATTAGGCACCTCACTATAAAAATAAGACAATAAATCTGTGCCCTGAAATATCTTAGTCACAGATATTATGCAAGAAAAGGGTATCAAAACAGCAGAAAGGGTAAGAGTAATAGACAACAAATGGTAAGATTATGCTGTTACTCAGATAAGTAGAGAGGAGGGTGCATCTTAAAGGCAAGGACACAGTTTAAGCTTGATGTTGGGAGACAGTGGCGTTCCTCAAAGAGGTAGTTGATGTGGCCAGAAATCACACCTTTGCAACTGTTTTTGTGTGGGCTAGGTGTGGAAATATGAGTGTTGGAAATCTTGGAAAGGGAAAAGCTAGTACTCAAGACAGGAGACTGACAGCTTGGATGAGAATTTTGCTGTCTGGTCAGAGAGAAGAGGTTGCATTTTAAAAATATTGTGCAAAACCAAGAGGCAATATTTGGATACAAAATAGATGTGAGGAGAAGGAAGAATAAAGGTTGACCCTCAAGTTATGGGCCTGAGTAAGAGGAAGGATGGTGGCATTGAGAAAATTAACAGAAAATGGGAGCATATAAAAGGCTCCAGAGATTTAAAAATAGGTGCTCATGTTTTGGCCATAGAGACACTCCCCGACTTACGCAATCGTTCCGTTCCGGAAAGCCTTGCGTAACTCAAGTTTTGTGCAAGTCGGAAACATATACCTGAACGTTACGCCAAAAAAACAAACAAAAAACCCACTCCGATTTCTAGCTTACGGAACTTTTTCTGTAAGAGCGAATTTGCGCAAGTCGGGTCTTGCGTAACCCGGGGAGTGTCTGTATTAAGTTTAAACTGTTGATGGAGCATACAGGAGATATAAAAAAAGGCAGACTGAAATGCAGGTTTGGATGAAGGAAGACACCTAGTGGAGAATATTTGGGATGTCAGCATAGAGATAGTAGTTGAAATCATGTAAGTGGAAGACATCACCCAGCGAGAGGGTACAAGGGGAGGAGAAAATTAGTCTCCTAAAACTGCTGCACTCTTCTTGGCACTAGTGAGGTCTCAGCTAGACTCCTGTGTCCAATTTTGGGTGCCACACTTTAGGAAACATGTGGACAAACTGGAGAGAGTTCACAGGACAGCAATAAAAATGGTAAAAGGTTTAGGAAACCTGACCTGTGAGGAAAAGTTAAAAAAAATGAGCATGATTAATCTTGAGAAAAGTTGACTGTAGGGGACCTGGTAACAGTCTTCAAATATGTTAAGGACTGTTAGAAAAAGAGGACTGTGATGAACTGCTCATGTCCACCAGAGGTAGGACAAGTAGTAAGTGGCTTAATATGCAGCAAAGGTTAAATATTAAAAAAGACCCATCTAACTATAAGGACATTTAACTACTAGACTAAGTTTCCAAGGGAGGTAGTGGAATCCTCTCTCAGGGGTGGCTTAGGTATATTTGGTACTGCCTCAACACAGTCCATGTCTCCCTCTTACACATCACAGCCATCAGAAATTCTAGCTCCAATTTGTTATTAAACAAAGTAATTTTGGGCAGAATACTTTAACTGCTATAAATTAGAGTTGTCAATTAATTGCAGTTAATGAATGCAACTAACACAAAACAAATTAACTAGGTTAAAAAACTAGTTACGATTAATTGCAGTTTTAATTGCACTGTTAAACAATAACAAAATACCAACTTAAATGTATTATAAATATTTGTGAATGTTTTTCTACATTTTCAAATATATTGATTTTGATTACAACACAGAATACAAAGTGTACAGTACTAGGCATATTATTTTTATTACAAATATTTGCACTGTAAAAAAGAAACAAAACAATTGTATTTTTCAACTCACCTCATACAAGTCCACTCAATCCTACTTCTTGTTCAGCTAATTGCTAAGACAAACAAGTGTGTTTACATTTACGAGAGATAATGTTGCCTGCTTCTTATTTACAATGTCACTTGAAAGTGACAACAGACATTTGCATGGCACCCTTGTAGCCAGCGTTGCAAGGTATTTATGTGCCAGATATGCTAAATAGTCATATGCCCCTTCATGCTTAAACTTGTAAACTCTACAGTTATACATTATTTAGTTTTGGAGTGCAGTTGTGTAAAAATAATAACTCTAAATTTGTAAGTGGAACTTTCACAATAAAGAAATTGCACTACAGTACTTTGTATGAGGTGAATTGAAAAATATTCATGTTTTACAGTGCAAATATCTAATAAAAATATAAAATGAGCACTGCACACTTTGTATTCTGTGTTATAACTGAAATCAATGTATTTCAGAATGTAGACTAACATCCAAAAATATTTATAATAAATTTGAATTAGTATTCTATTATTGTTCATCAGTGCAATTAAAAATGCGATTAATCACAACTATTTTCTTAATTGTTTGACAGCCCTACTATATCTACCTATGATTCAAAACTCTGATAGACCACAGAAAATTTGGGCTGAAGCGTTCCAAAATTTTGTCTGAGGCTGACACCCAGCATGGAAAATTCATCCCAACAATTCAAGTTTTGAAAAGGCATACACAATTAAAAACAGATTCTTATACCAGGTCAGCCTGGTAACACTATAATTAATTTTATCAAGTTCATATTAGGACAACATTCTGCCAAACATATTAAGTTTCTGAAAGCTGATTGCTGGATAAGGATTATGAAGAAAATATTACCAGCCATTTAAAGGCTCTCTTTGTTCAGGGAACGTCTGAGCAAAAAGATGGGTCCTATAGCGTTTATTTGCACCACAGAATTAAATAAATTAGAACATCAAACCACCACAGCCCTGGCTTCTTGCCACTGACCATTTGTTCTTTACAATTTATTTTCTAATATTTTATCTAGTGCAGCTTAGATATTTTAAGTGACAGGTCTTCCACTTTACAAATCTATTCCTGAGAAATCTCCTGAGACTATTTCCTTTGTATTCAACCTAAGTTTCCTTTCTAAGTCCCATTAGTCCTAATTATAAGCTTCACACAACCATAACATGGGAATACAGATGTACCACACACTCTCCTTCTCCTCACGCTACGTTGTGACAGCTGCAATTAACTCTATTAATGCTAGATCCCTCTCTCTTGATATAAACCAAAAGAAGGAAACTGGCAGGACATACTTCATCAGGGGACCTGAACTCTGAATTACTCTCCCATCCCTTTATCTGGAATAGTCTGAATTTGTTGATTATTGAGACAGACTGCAGGGAGAGCGAACCAAAATACATTTTTGGTATTATATTTTTAAATAACTGATGGTGCCCAAAGCTTGAGTATGGATGATTTGTATTATTCTCAATAAACACACACATTGAAAATGTATTAATTGAAATTAGCTTGAATTTTAGACTGATTATTAAAAAATCGTCATTTGAATAAAATATCAACACAAGACACCCAACAAGTTCTACACAAATAATTTTAAAAGTTTTGGTTGTCATCAAAATTGCTTACAGAGGTTCTGTGCAATCTTCGGGTCTAAGACTTTTAGTTCTTTGATTCGTTTCTTAACGGATTTCTTTTCTTCAACATCTTCCTCCTCCTTTTTTACTGTAAAAGTAAAGAAAACAAACATTTATTCACAGTATCAAATGTAGAGAACAAAATTCCTGAATGGAAAAAGCTCTCCAAGTCAAACCGTAGACAATTCACTATGAGAAAGAAAGTGCAATTGAGGAATGAACTTCCAGGTATATTTTGTTTTGCAATTATTACTCTTGTGTTTTCTTCAGTGGGACCAAGGAAGACAGCAGCCTTTTCAACATATTAGGTTGAGATATGGTTGATAGGTTTTAATTATTTCTCTTTCCTCCTTCAAAAACAGGCATCTCAGATTAACTTAATCATGCCTTGTCCTACCTTCAGTGGACATGAAGAACAATTGATCATAACACAGGCGCCGGCTTCCTCTGGGCCCTGGGGTGCTCAACCCTGCACTCCACCCCAGGCCCCACCCGACCCCTTCCCTCAAGCCCCCACCCTGCCTCTTCCTGCCCCCGCTCCACCTCTTCCCATCCAGTTCCGCCCCCTCCTCCAAGAGCATCCCATCCCCACTCCTCCCCCATCCCTCCCAGCACCTCCTGCATGCCACAGAACAGCTAAACATGGCAGGCAGGAGGTGCTACGGAGGGAGGGGAAAGAGTTGATCAGGGAGGCCAATGGCAGACAGAAAGCATGGGGGGAAGGGAGGGAGGTGGGCGCTAAGCACCCACTAATTTTTTTTCTGTGGGTGCTCCAGCCCACGGTGTCAACGCCTATAGATCATAGTCCTCTTTATGACAGCCCGTAACATATTGAAAGACTGTTATTAGATTCCCCTCCACCCAATCTTCTTTTCTCAAGACTAAACATGCCCAGTTTTTAGACCTTTGTTCATCTAACAGGTTTTCTAGAGTTATCAATAGATTCTCTCCAATTTGTCCACATCTTCCTTAAAATGTCATGCCCAAAACCGAACATGACGCTCATACTGAGGCTTCGTCAGTTCTGTGAAGAGTGGGACAATAATGCCTCATGTACAACACTCCTGCTAATAAACCCCAGAATGATATTAGCCTTTTTTGTAACAGCATCACATTGTTGCCTAGTCAGTTATTCTCCATTTTGTTTTTGCAGATTTAACTTGAGTCTTGAGCAACATACTTCACATATTTTCTCTGAATTTCACAGTGTTGATTTCAAACCAATTCTTCAATTTATCGAGGTCCTTTTGAATTCTAATCCCATCCTCCAATGTCCTTGCAACCACACCTACCTTGCTGTCGTCCACAATTTTTATAAGCACAATCGCCACTCTTATTATTCAAGATATTATTGAAAATACTTACTAGTATCAGACCCAAGAGAGACCTTTGTGGAAACCCACTAACATCCTCCCAGTTTGAAAGTGAATAATTGATAACTCCTCTTTTGCAGACTATGTATTTTCAAGACTAACAGTTAAAAGTGATTTAAAAATTGCCATTAATCCTTCAAAAATGAGTTTCCAACTGTATCCCATCTGAAATATTTCTGAGAGATGAACTATATGAAAAGCTTGAAGTATTTCTACTATTGTATTAAAATAATTTGAAACAAAACAAAACATGCCTGATGCTGGGTGCTAAGTTCTTAAAGAATGCACATTTTAATTAATTATATTTCAAATTAATAAACCAGTTTCATTGTTAATTCTTAGAAAATTACTTCAGACACAAAAAAGAGAATGTGCTGTACTTTGACGGGGATATGTTGTATTCTTCATATACAATAAAGTAATTGAATCTCTGCTTTAAGGAGGAAACTCAGCTCAGCCTTAACCATGGATCCATAAACAGCACTTTCACGATAATAAAATTAACACCACAAATAATTAAAATGTAGAACATGATGTTTTCCATTTATCACTTTCATCACAAAAGTTGCAAGTTACAATGACATCTCAAAAAAGTAGTTGTCAGTGGAGACTCATGATCAGATGGGGATGGGCTTTAATGAGGTTCCACAGAGACTGGTTCTAAACACAACATGATACAATGTTTTATCAATCATCTGGAAGTACATACAAATATTGGTTAATATTTAGAAGACACAAAAATAAATGATAATGAAGATAGGGCAACAATACATGGTGATCTGAATCACTTGGTGTGCTGGGCCCATTCAAACAATGTATTTTAATGCAGACAGATGCAAGGTCACATCCAGGAACAAAGAATGCAGGCCATATCTATAGAAGGGGAGCCTGTATACTGGAAAAGCAGTGACTTTAAAAACAATTTAGGGGTCGTAACATACAGACAACTGAAGATGAGCTCCCAGCACAATCCTATTGGGAAAACGGCTAATACAATCCCTGGGCATATAAACGTGATTAAAGAGTAGAAGTAGGGGAGGTGATTTTACTTCTGTATATGGCCATAGTGAGTCCGATACTACAATACTTCATACAGTTCTGTTGTCTATATTTTTAAAAGGATGTTGAAAAATTGAAGGTGCAGAGAAGAGTCACAAAAATTATTTAAGTACTGGAAAAAAACCTGCCTTACAGCAAGATACTCGAAGAGCTCAACCTGTTTAGCTTATAAAAAGATCAAGAGGTGATCTTAATACACTTCTCCCTGGGTATAAGCACTTGCATGGGGAGAAAACACTAGATATTAAAGGGTTCTTTATTAGAAAGGCATAAACAAGACCCTGTGGCTGGAAACAGACTAAACAAATTCAAATTAGAAATAAGGTGCACACTTTTAGCAGAGAGAGTGACCTATTACAAGAACAAACTATGATGGGAGTGATTAATTCTTCATCTCTAAAAGTCTTCCCCCACCCACCCACACACACACACCCCGCTCCAATTTTTTCTGTCTAGGTGGTAAGCTCTTTGTGTATATGTATGTCACCTATCAAAATGGGTCCACAATCCTAGGTGGAGCTTCTGTGCACTGCCATAATAGAAGTAATAAATAATTAAAAAACACTCTTTAATGGCAGTGGCATAAAAAGTTACACTAAACAATTAAATAATTGTGGGCATTTCTCTTCAAAAATTTGGTAACAAAGCATCAGATAGCCTTATCAGATGCAGCTTCCTTACTACCGGGAAGAACTTCCCAGTTCTTTTTTTAAATCCTCAGAAGGTAGAAAAGCTTTTACATCACTATAGCAATAAAATACAAATTGGTTTTGCTTTTTTCACAAAACCTTATTTTCACAAATAAAAATAACTTCTAAACTGCCTTAGACTCCTAAATCATTTAGGCACTTTTGAAAATTTTAACCAGTGGAAGGAAAGCCTAAAGAAATAAATTCAGCCCTAATCAACAAATTATTTCTTCTGAAAAAAACCACGATTTATTATTAACACAATAGCACTTCATACATCTTTCCTGATCAGGAAAAGATGCAAAAACAATCACCACTGTTGTTTCATCAGGAATTATCGCTTTCCTCTACTGCAATAAAGGTATTACATTTTGCAACCAAATGACTGTCTCCCAAGAGTCACAACAGAGATCCCAGTTGTAATGGACTGATTACAATCAGTCCATTACTTTAGACACAACATGTACACTGTCATGTGCATTAAACAATTAATAGAACAGATGAGAATGCCACATTTCAGGTAGCATTTATGATTGTGTAGGTACACTTCTGAACAGTCATGCATTACAGACATGGCACTGGAAGAAAACAGCGCAATGGTACATGACTATTTTGGAAAAATGAGCCAGTATGACACTGGCTTGTCAGTCTATGTGCAGCCTCCTTTATTTTCACATTTATTTTTTAATTGGTTCAATCACTATTTTGTGCAGTCTTTATTACATAGTCAGTCTCTTGAATTGGATTGCTTGGGTAAATAGCTCTAATAGAGGAATAACAAATGTGTTTGTGTTTCCTGCCTCCATCTGCTGGTAAAAAACATTTACCACAGGTGTAGAATGACCAAACAATGACCAGCAGAAAGTCAGCAGTCAAAAAAAATTTTTTTTAATGAGTCTGTAAATCAAAAATAAAGATTGGAAATAATCTAGCCAATTCCCTCTGGAATTTCATACAAAAAAAATTACATGAATGAATTTATAGCAATATACAATATGACATATCCTTGGGGGAAAATATTTACTTTAATAAAGAGCAAAAAAATAGTCTAAAAGCAAAAATGTCAAAAAGGAACTTGGAACTATGTATTTATACTATACTATACTATACTATACATACATACACATACATACATCTAATTAAACTACTGTGAACTTACAGGATAATTCTTCACAGGAATTGCACTCACATCCTTTTTAATGCCAGCAGAAGGAAGCAAAGGATACATATTACTTTTATTTCACAATGAAAAACCTTGTATGATGCTCTGTATACGAAAGGTGATTATTTATATCACTGTTACCACCACTGTTACACAGTTTCCATAAATCTTATGCAAAGTATATCATGTAAGGAGTTAATGGAAAAATTATGATTTGGTAAATATGATTATCCTGTTTATATGCATGTATCATCTTTGTATCTGAAGTTATAAATATTAGCTATGTACTTGTACCTTAAACCTGCATTGTACTCCTGGGTGACACCCACCAGATAGAATTTACATCAGGGCTAGACAGCTATGTATTGATGGCACATCAAGGAAAGACAGCTCTCAAAACAGGACATTGAAGAAACTCATCCCACCCCTGCTAGCTCTTCCTGAGGATGCCTCAGACAGTAAGGAGCCAGTGGCCACCCTCTGTGATTTGGCAAAACATGTGAGGGCATGTGATATGCTCATGTGACCCTGGACTCCATCTTGGGCAAGGAATTTTCCATGCACCTGGCAGAGGACAAAAAGGCACCTGAAACCTCTCCAAGTTGCCTCTTATCTGCTCTAATTCTCTGGACTCCTTTACAACAAAAAAGAGCCTCTTGAATTATAGAGTGAGGAACTCCCAATCTTTTGGAAGTTACCAGAGAGACTTTACAAGACAGCAGTCTATTCCAACACTGTTATAAACCTGACATAAGGACTTTGCAATCATTTGTCTATATATGATTAAATATTTGTAACTTTCTTCTTTTCTTATATTATTAAATCTTTAGTTAGTTTACTAAGGATTGTCCGACAGCATGATTTTTCAGTCAAAATCTGAGATTCATATTGATCTGGGGACATGTGTCTGATTCTTTGGGATTAGAAAGACCTCACATATGGTGAAATGGGTTTTCAATAACCTCTCACTATATTAAATTGGGTTGCCTGGATGGAAACCAAGGGCTGGAATGCCTAAAGGGGTCTGTGTTTGACTTCTGGTGGTACTGCAGAAGCTCTTTTGTTACTGGCTTGGTGAATCTAATTATAGAGTAAGCCACCAGCTTTGGGGATTGTCTGCCTCATTTCTTGCCCTGAGTGTGGCATTCTCAATGTGGCCATCCCTGGTACCTGGTCACACCTTGCATTTTTCAATGAAAATCCTTCCCCTGCCTCCAGATATTTAAGCCTGTCTCATTGCCTGCCTCCCCAAGTTCCTCCCTGAAGTCCTGTCTATTCTGAGTGAGTAGAAAGCAGAACAGAAAGAAGACAGAGAACAAAAGACTTTTTTTACATTGGGTAGCGAAGGATGAACATGTGAATTAAGATACCTTGACTACTGCAAAGACAGAGAGAAGGAGACAATGAACATATAAATTTAAAAACACATTACAAAAGTTGTGGAATTTACAAGACATATGCCAAAGAGCAACCAATTACTTTGTTATATTATTTTCCTCCCCCCCACCCCCATTCCTGATATGTTCCTTTTTCTCTCTAAATTATAAACACTTTGGAGTTGGGAACTTTTGTATCTAAAGTATCTAGCACAGTTTAGGTGTTATATAAATATAACTGAATAATAATACAGAGTGCTGGACAGACCCATTTTCAAACTATATTGTATTCCAATCTTCCTCACACATGGATGGAATATACAAAAAAATCAAGCAAACACTGTAGATACTCTTTTTAAATGTTTAGGCTGGGATTTTCAAACTGTGAAAGGCAATGGGAGGTGATCACTACTTTAACAAATTATTACTTATAACTTAAAATTAATAAAATTATTTATTACTACATTTTTATGGATAAACATTAAACATTTTATATTATCAGACGTTAATTGACCCCAACATAAAACAAGTTAGATTGATCACTATTATTCTAATTAATTAAAGGTGTACGCCCTGACAAAAATATTTATAAAAGAATTATGTGAGCATATTTTCCAATTGCACACACATAAATAATATCTTCAAATTAACTCAAAAACTATTAGTCTTTGACTCTGATTAGGAGAACAACTGAATTCAGGATAGCACTAAAGCTCTTTTAGGCCAACGGAGCTTCAGTATATTCTTAGAATTAAGCACATGCTCACATGTTGTTCTAAATGAGGACATTTAAGAAGGCTCTTGATGTAAGAGATGCTAGGTCTCCTCCATAGTATTTAATATGTACTTCACAGAATCTCCTTAGTTATGGTTTAGCTGAGATTCATATTCAGAAGACAGATTACCGTATATACTCGTTCATTAGCCCGTTCGTTTATAAACTGACCCTCCAAGATGGATAGGTAAAAATAGTAAAAACTGTATGACCCTTTAATAAGCTGACCCTATATTTCAGGGGTTGGCAAACTTTGGCTCCCGGCCCGTCAGGGTAAGCCACTGGCAGGTCGGGACATTTTGTTTACCTGGAGCATTCACAGGCACGGAGCCCCTCAGCTCCCAGTGGCCATGGTTTGCCGTTCCCAGCCAATGGGAACTGCGGGAAGTGGCGCCACTTCCCACCTCCCATTGGCTGGGAATGGCAAACCGCGGCCACAGGGAACTGAGGGGCTCCATGCATGCAGACACTCCAGGTAAACAAAACGACAATGCATTAGACATTCAATTCAATGATTTCATAGAATTTAAAATCAAATTTTGGTGTAGACCCGTTTATAACCCGACCCCTGCTCTTTGATGCATCACTCTTTTACCAAAAATATTCGGCTTATGAACAAGTATATATGGTAATCTTTAATTTATGAGAAAAATACAAGTTACAGCACTCTGGGTACAGTTTGGATTTCTTAATAATTGACAAGTTAAGGTATTAGTTTATGAATTACAGTAATTTTAAAATGGGCTATTTATGACAGTATAACTTTTACTCCCTCCAGTAAATTCCTGACTCTTGAGATTCGAATAATGACTCATTTCTAGACTGTAACAAAATCTAAGGCACAGGTTACTTTTAAAGTTTCTTAGTGTGGTAATTTTTCATTTATTGCTATTACTCATAACCATTTCTATCTACTTAGTGACCAAAGAAGCATATATTTTCATCGATATCACCTTTCACCAAATACACTATCATTGGATGGATGCAGTAGGATCTAAGTTTTACGGTTTTATAAAGTATGCTTTTAGTCCTCATGTTTCAGAGCATAAAAATTTAGACTGAGTATAAACCTATGCAGTATTGTCTTTTACAGTCTGCATAGTCTAAAACAATAGCTATTAGATGTTTGACCTGCCATGCCCTAGGCGGTTTAACTCAAAGATAGCAATTTAAAAAGCTAGTCTCTTGAATATGTCAAAGACTAGTATTGCATGCATGAGCAATTACAAATTAAAACCTTCTATCAGGCATGCTAGATGCTAGGTTTTATGTACAAAAGCTTACAAATGGAAAAGCATTACATTAGAAATTCACATATATTTGTATCTATCCACTAAGCAATACAAACAATGGGCACACAATCTACTACTCCTGGTGCATAACCTTCAGTGAGAAACTGAGCTGATCAACAGTTTTCTATATTTTCAGTTGAAATTTATTATAAATTACCTGTGTGATTTTTGACAATTAAGAATATGTGATGTGAAAACATTTCATGTTAGTATAGTGCAAAACGTTGGTATTCGCCATTTTAAAAACACATGCTAAGAAGCTTAGTCTTTTCTGCAAGAAATACTTGCCCATCAGAACTAATAAAAATATTTCATTATATTGACATTTGGTAGCTTTGACCAATAAAGACCACATTACGGTTTGAAATTAACTTAAACGGTAAAAACTGTAGTCAGTCATGTTGCAGTGTTTCGGGTCTGTGCAAAAAATGACAGTTTCTCATTTTGGGTACCAGTTTCACCTCGCCTATGGGCTTACTTAACAGCTTCTAAGAAATAGGAAATGGCTGCTCACAGAACTAGATGATTGATCTACATACCCATTCAAATGAGTATCGGATCATGATTATGGCAAATTACATTGTGAACACTTCTTCATGAAATATAGTTGTATTTCTAAGGACTTCTTTCTCGCTGTAACTATTAATCAAATTCTAAACTCAAATTCACAACAGACAGACCAAGACAATATGTTATCATCATCATTGATTATTCATGTTATTGTATCCTCTAGGAGCCACAGTCATGGACCAGGACTCCACTGTGCGAGGTTCTGAACACACACAGAACAAAACAACAACTACAGTCCCCTCCTCAAATCGTTTACAGTCTAAGTACATTGGGGTTACTACCCTAATCCCCCATTTAAAAAAAAAGTGTAAGTAACAGTATCTTTCATATGTGCTCTCTCTCTAAAATACATGAACATATGTTATACATGTTTACAGGGCACTACAATGGGCCTTCAAAAGGAACAAAGAGAAACTAAAATCAGATTAAGACAATAGGCTGTGGCGACTTCAAAACTGAACAGCACTAGGTGCATCTGGGGCAGGCTACCACAGCTTCTCTTCTTTCCTATGCAATCTGTAACAGACCCACCATTTTTAAAATCCCTGGAAAGCTCCATTCCACTCTCCTCCACTATCAAAAATGCCCATTTCTTTGGGGAGTGTGATGCACCCCATATCAACTCTGATAGGGTTAACAAGGACTTGAGAGGCTAATTAGGTTATCTGTCATTACCTAAATAGGGAGAGCGGAGGTTAATTAAGAGTGAAGCCCAGCTGGGGAACGACTGGGACAGCACTATAAAGCCAGGAGACTGAAAAGAGATGGAGGCTGCAGTCACTCCCTGAGATGAAGGAGGTCATCAAGAACAGGGGAAGGTCCTGGGGAAAGTAATCTCTGGGCAAGGAGCCTAGAAAGAGGCTAGGAAGGGGTGGAGTAGCTAACAGAAGTAGAGTAGGCTCCCATGGTAAACCCAATAACAGACAAGGAAGAGAGAGAGGCTGGGTAGGAAGGAGCCCAAGGAAACAGAAAAAGGAAGGGGACCAAGCAGATCTGTATGGCTGGTTAAAGTGTCCCTGGGCTGGAACCCGGTATAGTGGGCAGTGTTCTGTTCTCCTGCCAGCCCCTGGTATAGTGGCACAGAGTCCGAAGCTGGGGCTCAATACTGTTTGGAGAAGGCATTTGGACAGTGGTCCTGTTTGACTTCATAACCCAAGAAGGAGTGTACTAAATGGAGACCTGGCCAGCCAAGTTACCCAAAGAGAGACTATCACAGAAAGAGTAGGGACCACAAAGGGGCACCTTATGCCATGCTTATTTCCCAGCTGCACAAGGAGGCGCACTAGTGGTGAGTGGGAACCACACTACAGGGATCTTTTGGTGTTTCTGATCCCACTATGTGCTAGACTAATTAGGAGAGACAAATGCTCATTTACTTCAGGTATTGCTTTCTTTCAAGAAGTAGTTGTTGTTGCCAGGTGCTGATGCAGGATCCTGCTGACTTGGTGATGATATGCAAAGTGGTGTTGTGGGATAAGGGAATGGAGTGAGAGCTAAGACAAAAATAAGTTTGTTTGTTTTATAAAAATATTGCACTTATCCTACTCTTCACTTCTTCTCCGAAAGTGAAACCATTAAAAATTAGACAAGAATGCCTGACAATATAGTATACTTAAAATGCAGCTTCTCTTTATTTGGGGCTCTAGGTTAAAAACTAAAAAACCCAAATGTTTCCTGTGTTTTTTACTGGATTTATGACAACTAAAAATAAAGTGTTTAATTATATTTTACTGAATTTTATTTAATTTGTTTTTAAACAAGCTATAACAATACAGCAGAGGAAAGCAGTAGATATAGAAACAGAGAGATGGTTCAGATCTGATGATTAAATCCTGAGATCAAGAGAGCAAAGTAACTGTGTAAGATGATGTGTAAAGTTAGTCACAGAGACACGATGATAGGATTGTAGTTTGCTTCCATAATAACCCTGTCTCAATTACAAGGATGGGAACAATCATATTACACTAATGCAGAATAAATTCATTAGAAAAACATAAGGTTTTTATTATTTTAAACATATTTTAGAAAAGAAAAAAAGTAACAAACAGCAGCCCACTTTTTTTTTTCGTTTCATTCTTGCACCAAAATGTGGGAGAAATCTGGCAACCACTTCAACAATATGGAAAACCACTAATGACTTCCCTGTGATCCAAGTACAGGAAATAGTTGTCTGACATTTAAAATTAGGATACTACCAATAACTCACCTCTCACCTTAAATATCCCATTCATGAGCTCCAGAAAAATATTATTAAACAAACAGATTAGATAAAATATACAGCTAACCATAACCTAAATACTTTTAAATGGGAAGTGAAATTCACTCCGAGTGTGTGTCAGGCAGAAAATTAACTAAAACAGGGACAAATGATTCCTCCCTCCCAAGCAGTGAATGTTCAGTCAGGCATGGCAGGGGACAGGAAAAAAACTGGCTTCAGAGTAGCAGCCGTGTTAGTCTGTATTCACAAAAAGAAAAGGAGTACTTGTGGCACCTTAGAGACTAACAAATATATTTGAACATAAGCTTTCATGAGCTACAGCTCACTTCATCGGATGCATGCAGCGGAAAAACTGTGTTCCTTGAAGGAGGGGGACAGGGGAAGGAGCATCAGGCTCTATTCTGCTGTTCCGGAGCTTGCCCCTCCCCCCAAGAGCACACATTGAGACATGGGAAGGGGACAAGACAGATAGGTGGGGAGGGAGAAAAGGGCAGCCAGACTGTTGGGAGTGGAGGTAGGGGCAGGGCAAGAGGAAACTGATGGTCTCTCTCATGCTCCCCCTCCTCTGCTTGCTGTCCTAATCGTTGTTACTACCTTGTCCCATAACGGAGGTACAGTTTGAACCTCCTGTGGATCTTACTAGAAGGCCAGTTTTTGAACTGGGATTTTCCCTTGGGGCAAGATTAGTAGAATTTTATCACCTTCTTTGTAGTACCCTAGATGCCTGGTTCTACATTAATAAGGAACAAGTATAGCAGTTTAAAAGCTGTAAGTGTTTAAAAATTTAAAAATCCAAGTAAGAGTATTAGAGAGGAGATCGTGATTTCATTGCAATTTATGTTTTCCGCCCATACACATTAAAGACTCAAAGGGACCAGCTCCTGGAGATCAACATCAGCAAAAAAGACCCAAGAGATGGCTAGTGGACCTTATCAGCCTGAAGGAAGAAGGGTACATCTTAAGTCTTCAAAGACTGAGTACCCATCATGTATACCCTCATTCCCTTCTTGCCAGGGGAGGGTGAGAGGATTCAGACTGGTGCTGAACCCAAGGGCTTAGGATGCATGGGATCAAGGGAAGATAAAGTTGCTAAATAAAGAATTTGGCTTTGCCAGATCACCTTTCAGAATAAATGTTTCAACCCGTGAAACTCTCCTGCGCAGTCAAGAATAGACACCAAGATTTCCAACATTCCTCTCATGTTCAGCAAACCAATGGCAAAAGGTGTATCATGTCTAGAGCAGGGAGAAATTTTTCAGACAAATAGTTTATTTGCCAAAAAATGCAGTTTTATCTGACCCAAAATTATTCATGAATTTCTTAATGCACTTAATTCGAGGGCGGGGGGGAGGAAGCTTTTTGGCCTTAGTTGCCATGCTCCTGCAGCACTCTCTCACACCCCACTGGTTAGAGCACTTAGCAAAGTTGTTGGAGACTCAGATTCAATTCCTTACTCTGCCTGATGTGGAGAAGGAAATTGAATTTGGCTCTCCCATATCACAGGACCTCTGGGCTGTGTCTCTCTCAATATCTCTTAGTGAAGCTCTTCCACTTTTTATAAATATTTATCTATTAGAGCAGGGACTTGAACTTAAGTCTCCACATCCTACGTGAGTTTTTGAACAATCAGGCTATAGTATCATTCTCATTTTCTTTCCCTGGCCCAATCAACAAATATTTGTTGTCATTCATAATGTCTATTCATAATCATTTATGATTGTGATTGTGTAATCAAATTAATGATTTCATGTGGCAAAGTTCCTGATCTTTCAGGTTGGTTTGTTTTTAAATAGAAAAGTATATACCCAAAACCCCTTATGTTAGAAGAATGTTAAGGTTGTGAAGTTAAGCATTCACAAGTGGAGAAATGCGAGAATTAAGGTTGCCCATGAAAATTTTAGAAATAAAATTTTCTCCCACCCTCTATTGAAGAGGAATTCTTTCTATGGCTCTGAGAGAGATAAAAGAGATAGGTAATGGGAGTATTTGATGCAGTACTTGAAGAGGCTAAGGGTCTTCCTTTATGGAAGCATTGTTTTTTCTTTGTTGGGTATGCAAGTCTTCAGTACATCTAGTAATATGAAGATGACAGAGCTTCTCTGGTGAAGGTCTGATGCATCGACTGTTTCCTTTTTTATGTGGAGCATATACTATTAGTGATCTTAAATGTGGTCTGAGAATCTTTCCATGAGTAAAAAGTGTCATCCCATTTTATAGTTGAAAAGGTCTCAACCCTAAAAAGGAAGAACTTCACCTGTGTTCTGAGCCTCGTGGGGAATTCCTGCAGATTGCAGCCATGACGCCCACTTCATCATCACCACAATTGCCAGCGATCTTGAGGCAGTGTCTGAAGCATCTATTGCAGACTGCAATAAGGTTTGAAACACCAACTATACTTCAGCGATCACCTAACTCCTCCCTAAATTCCCACAGTAATTTGTTCACAAAGTCAGAAACAACAAGAAAACAGAAATAATCATATTTGGAGAGGTGTGCCTGATAGTTGGCAATCCTTGGCTGAAGATAGAGCTACTCCTTTGCCATTCTCCCTAACATGTTTAGTCACTCACGCGCCTTTTCTTTTTGGAGGAGATCTCTGTTGTTCCATACACCCCATACAGACACTCTTGAGTGGCACAATAGCTATGGCAGTTTTAAAGACTTTCAACAACTGGCACAGCCAGTCTCTCGTAATGTGGTGTGCAAAATGTCTAATAACTTGTGTGTTTTTTGTGTTCCACCTCTCAGAATCGCTAATGTTTCACTCATTATTCTGAGTAGGTCTGTAAATGTATCATAGTCATCTGGATAAGATGAAGTGAACTGAACTACAGCCTAGTCAGACAGCTTTGAACTCACTGTACAGGACAGGATGATCCAACTCTGAAGTGGGTAGCGGAGGATGGTCTTCTAATGTGATGAGAGCCCCACGGAGCCCCTCTTCTGGCCTTCAAACAACCTCCCAACCTCATTATTAGACCAAGCCCAACACAGAGCAGGACCCACCAACTCAAAGCAGCACCAGGCCCTGCCAGAACAGATGTAAAATCTGCAGATCAGCTCCACTGATCAATACCCAGCACAACACAGCTTTCAAGATTCATGGGTCTTATCACAACATGTTGTGTACCTTATCCAATTAATCAAATGCCCTAACCACCACCATTTGGATGAAATCAGACAGACAATCACTACACTCTCAAATGAATTCTCATAGAAAAATGATGAAAGACAGAAACACCATATCACCCATAGGCGAACAATTTTCACAAAGCAATCACTCTACTGGGTCTTTCAATAAAAAGTGTTGTCAAAGGAAACCTGAACACCACCTTCAAAACGCGAATCTTGGAACTTAAATTCATAATTCTGCTAGACACCAAGAACCATGGACTTAATAGGGACACTGGTTTTATGGCTCATTACAATAATCTGGAACACACCACACTGCCGGCCACTTCAACTCCTTTTGCACAGCAATCTAACCCCCATCTGCTCACTTTATTTCAAGTGACCACATTCAACATGCATTACTCCTTCTGCTTAACAATCCGTCCCAACTTTTATTCAGCTCAGACACTCCGCTTGCTTCCCCAGACCTGAAGAAGAGCTCTGTGTAGCTCGAAAGCTTGTTCCTTCCACCACATAAACTGGCCCAATAAAAGATATTATCTCACCGACCCTGTCTCTGTCAGAGATATTGTAGACTGGAGATTAACTGGAAGAAACCCTCCATACATTAGTCTGAGGCTGATGAGGAGAACAAATACCCATCCTGGAGAGGTGGTGTAGATGAAGTAGGAGTCCTTGAGATTTCTTTACTGACCTCCCTCATTGCTGCAAGTAGATACTCAGTGCCTGCAGTCTGGAAGAGCTCAGTACCATCACAAGAATTCTAACTGCTAAAGATAATAAGGCAGACTTGGGAAATTTGGACACTGTCAAATCCTACAAGTACTGTTGAAGCTTGATCCAGATATAACTGATACTGATTATGTTAATTTAGAAAGCTTCAGTGTCACAGTAGATGGTACCAACATCAGTCCTGATGAAGCTGGTACTGATTCACAAAACACCTCTATATGCACTGAAAGCCCTAAAGGCAGTGCTGGTGCATTGATGTAAGCAACCATGATTATCTGGTCTTTAGTCAGTACATAGGAGCAGTTATCAGATTATTTTAGGGTAGCCAGAGGGACTATGTTAAAAGCTTGTGCCACCTGTAGATTAGCCTATGTGACAAGAACTCTTCCCCTTTTTCTTAGAAGATCCTTCAATAGTGGCCTAGTCATATGCTTTCTTGAGGAGGAGTAATGAGTCCTAACTCCTGTCAGATGAGGATTAGGGAACAGGAATTGCATGGAGTAAAACAAAGAAGCAGGAGCCTGGAAGCAGGCAGCAGTTGGGGCACTCTTGAAAGAGGACTGCTCTGATCCACGTGGGTCTTGTGTACCCAGATCAGAAGCAGATCTCATACCATTATCCAAGAAAAATACTTTTAAGAGAGATTCTCTTCCTTTCTGAGTCAGTTTTGAAAATGAACAAAAACAGAGCATTTGATCATGATGTGCCCCCTCACCTAAACAAAATTATTTTGAGTAGCCATCATTAAAGGGTATAGCTATCTTGCATATGAGACTATACTTAATACTGGGGGATTTTTGTTCCACATGAAGATTGAAGACCTGGCATTGGGTAACAGAAAAGTGACAAATGGTTAACCTAAACTACACAGCTAACAAAAAATGGTATCAAAACTATTCTTAAGTAAACCATATCCAGAATTTTAGCAAGCTAGATTAGAGCAATAGAGTAAGGACACTACAGAGATTCCATCTCAGCTACAAGAGGTAAGAAGGAACTGAGAGGCAGCTGGCCCTGCTCCACCTTTTTATGCCATCATGGGGAGGGGAGGAGGGGAAACGATTGGGGTACAACGCAAGGGCACGAAATGTGAAAGCATGGGCCAATGGACATTACTGGCCACAAAAGAGTCTGATCTCCACTGCATGGTGCACATCTGCACCAGGAGTGGAATACATGTAGATAATCGCACAAAAAACTAATGATTTTTTCTTGAGACAGTCAGGAGAAAGCAGCAGATCAAAGTTTAATTGATATGGTAGTCGAAAGTCAGTGTCCCCATCTATTAACACTAGCAAGGATCTCTCAGTGTGTAAGGGAACTCCTTAGTAACAGACACACTGTTAAATAAGAGGGGACAGGACCTTTGGCAGGTGCACATTGGTAGGCTCCAAACAACATAAATCAACTGTCTAAAGCAGTGGTTCTCAACCAGTGGTACACAGAGGTCTTTCAGGGGGTACGTCAACTCTGATATTGGCCTACTTTTACAACAGGCTACATAAAAAACACTAGCAAAGTCAGTACAAACTAAAATTTCATACAGACAATGACTTCTTTATACTGCTCTATATGCTATATACTTGAAATGTAAGTAGATTTATATTCCAATTGATTTTTTTAAATTATATGGTAAAAGTGAGAATAAGCAATTTTTCTGTAATGGTGTGCTGTGACACCTTTATATTTGTATGCCTGATTTTGTAAGTAAGTAGTTTTTAAGTAAGGTGAAACTTGGGGGCACGCAAGACAAATCAGACTCCTAAAAGGGGTAAAGTAGTCTGAAAGGTTGAGACACACTGGTCAAAAGGGACCATCCTGGATAAGTTCAAGTAACATTTCCCACCTCTCCAGCAGGTTCAAAAGACAGTTTTAAACAATTCCTGTATTTGGATTAGGAACAAATTGCCAATGCTATGAAGAATCAACTGTGAGCAGGGAATGTATCTATTGCATAAGGACCATCAGGGCTCCCTTACTGTAAAGAGTATAGATGCGAACTCCATTCCCTGAAAATCTGAGACTGTTTGTTCCTGATGTATTCTCAAAGTTGAAAGAAAAGCACACCTGTCAGTCACAAGTTATGGAACCATATTCACTACCATTAAGATACCAATCATTCTTGGAATATGACAGGGGAATTTCTAGATAACTGGAAGGCAGCACATTCCATATTGCAAGAACCTAAAATGACAATACACTAGAAGCAGAGAGGAAGATACTCCTGGCATGCCAGAAGGCGGATGTATCAGCAAGGGATCGTGGAAAGAAGGAGCTGACCCCCCCCCCCAACTGGGGGGTGGGGTGGAGCAAGATAATGTCCTGGACAATGAAATGCTACAAGAGTTATTTACATACCACCCTGATTTGGCCAATAATGTCTTCGATGAATGGAAGATACCCATCACGCTCATAAAGTAAAGAAGAGAAAAACTGAGTGGTTGGGTATAGATTTGACCATCTGCTTCCCAGGATTAGTAAATCACAGAATGCAAAGAATAAACATGCATTTTAGTAAATCAGCTAGCATGAATATGTATACAGAAAAAAAATAATGATATCAAATACCAATTTGTGTCCCAAAAAATGGTATCCAGAAGGAAAATGGGCTAGAGAAGGTGAGACAATCCTAGAATAAGCATATAAGACAACACAAACTATTGGATCTAGTCCTCTTTGTCTAAGAGTTCCCAACAATCTCCAAACGAAAAAGATACTGGGCAGGCTTTTCTGAATGGCCAGAAACATAGGCAGATGGAAAGGAAACTGTCAGCTGCTTTCCGCTCTGATGTAGGTGGGAGTGCTTATGTTATGTGCACATGCAGACAGGCACTATCAGACACTTACATGCCCAAAAAGCCACCCCCCGCTAGGGGGGAAAATGTAAATAAAAATAAAATTCCATTTACTTCATGGAATAGATGGGAAAAAAAACAGATTGGCAAATGCTATTTAAATGGATATTTAATTCATAGTCACACTATATCAGAAAAAAATATTTTACTTAAAGCAAAAGGTTAATTTTAAAATACGTCTTTTATATGGAAGCACCTATCTTTATTAACAGAAAAAAGGGAGAGCCTGTCATCAACATGTTTTGGAGCTCCTTTGGTCAGGGAAATTAAAGATTTTACTGGACTTGAAACAAGAGAAATACTAGACAAAAATATACTTATTGCCTCCCTCCCAAAATGAAATTTTTTCCATAGGCGAAAGTGAAAAACACTATTTCAAGTCCTATACAGTAACTGTTACATTTCTAACGCTTGTATAAGATTCTAATTCAATTACCATATTGATCAAAAATATTAATTTGATTAATAAAGAGAACTGCCATTATTTTTATTTAATTGCCTGTTTATTTGTGCAACTTTCAGCATAATTGCAGCATAATCTTTCCTGATTGTAATATAGCCTGGATTGTATGGTAAAGACATCTGAGTAATGAACTGAATGTTAAATCAATTAACTATAAAACACTGCATCAGCTTATCATTCTGTACCTTCTGGAAGTGCATATAAAAGTGCATAAAGATGACAACAGCTTCTAAGAAAGAACTCCAAATACACAGTACACATTACAATTATATAACACAATATGCTGCTTATCTAAATGCTTTTGGAGAACACTGCAAAGCATGAGCTCATAAACTGGAAAACACAAATGTATATAGTGCATCACTGAAGATTAGTGGCAGAAAACGTTCACAATTCAAGTTTCTCAGAGTTATCACAACAATGGGCATAAAATACAGAATAATTAAATAGTAGTATCTTCTGCCTTTGTTCTACATATTGACATGTTTTTTTTTTCACTGAAGGATAGAAAAAAATTGATAGCTTTACCACATGTCCACTGTTATTAGTTCGTTTTCCTAATATTTTCAAAGCAAAGCAACTTTTCTCCATCTTTTTAACCCCATCATTCACCAAATTTTACAAGACTACTGGTGTTACTAAATTTTAAATCTTGTTACCTAATATTCATGGCTGTGGAACACTATTTTTATACTAATTCTGTGTGTCACATTATCCCATTCTTATTTCTGTAACCCCTTTGGGGTTTAGAGAGCATGGCGCCTTTAAATCTTTTTCCTAGGGGAGGGAGGGGGAACAGTGAGAAAAAGAAGCGAAACTCGGGGTTGGGGCTCTGGAGCTCCTGAGCAAGAAGGGCTGCAGCCTGGAGGCCCTGGACAAAGTAAAGCAGCAAAAAACCTGCCCGAAGCCTGCGAAGGACAGGACGGCCGATGGGGGACACCCCGGGACAGGAGCCAGGATGAGCACTGTGCCAGGGAAGAATCGCCCGAGGACAGGCCGGAGCTGGACCCAGTATCACTGTTGCCCAGAGCTGCATGGGGCTGAGAGTACTGGGGCTTGTGACTCTGCACTAAAAATAAGGAGGGAGGCTGCTAGCTAGATAAGTGGGGAGGTGGTCACTCTGTGTGGCTTTTCAAAGAGTGGCAGAAGAGGGCCCTGGTGGGGTTTGTTGGGAAAAGTTCGCTGACACTGAAGACGACCAGGAGCACCCAAAACTCACCAGTAAACTGAAACTTTGCTCAGAACTTCCAAACTCTGTGTGTAGACACATTTCTTAGTGTCTGCCCTTTCAGACTGTGCTACCACTGGGCCTCTGGGGCCTTGGTTTGAATGCAACCCTGTTCTACTGCTCCCCCTATACTTCCCCTTGTTGTTTTTCTCCTCTCATCCCTCTGTAAATAAATATCTCCCTTTGTTATAGCCATTGTACTTTTCCTGTGGGGGGTGTGTGTGTGTGTTCACTCTGGGGGGTTTGAAACAGGTGCCCCTGGGGTGGAAGGGATTTTTCCTGCTGCATTCCTGCGTGTGCTGTCTCTTGGCCAGAGCTGCCTGCAGAGCAGCCTCCAGCTTGGCCACGAGGGCGCTAAAGTTACATTTCATTAGCTGTGTAGACAAAAACTTGCCATAAAAGACTTAACAAAAGCTCTAACAGGGTGCACAGATTTATGTAGAAAATCCAGAGCCTTCATGTGTTCTGCACATATATGGTAATAAAAACAGAACCTCTTCCTTTGCCATTTTTGCTTCATCTTTTGGACTACATAACACCTTATAACTATGTTAATGAGCAACAGCCCCTTGGTGCTGCAATTTTCCACAAATCTCATAAGCTAAACAGGGTTGGACCTGGTCTGTAGTTGCTTGATAAACATCTCAATAGAAAACAGGTGCTTGCAGAAAGCATTGGCAATGATTAAATAGGCAGCATCCTTCCTTCTTAGTCAGCATTGCACCCATACCATAGCATTGTCCTGACGGAGGTACTCTCTCCCCCATTAGATGTAAAACAACTTGTGGCATTAAACATCCTGTCACTTTTCATAGCAGTAAGGATATTAACCCACTAGAAGAAAGGAAATTTTCAGTCAAGATACAATTTTCCAGTTCTTTTCTGCAGGAAAAGTCCATGGAGTTCCATTATAATAAGATGTGCAATAGAAGTGTGTCACGAGGGAGCAAAACAAAGGAAGAATAAGAAGATAAATGTTTCTCACTTTTTTTAAAATAAAGTGTCAGTTATTGGGTGAGCATAATATACCGATCCCGACCCCACACAGTACAGCCTGAGGAGGCTCGCCTATTTAATTTGAAAAAATTAGTGCAGATGTGAAAAACATGACCAGGTGGCAACCCTAAATCTCTTTTTGTACACTGAATATGATCCTTCAGGCCATGCGATTTCCATGGCTTTGAAGGAATGAGCATAACCATAGGGAGAGAAAGACTTCTACCCTTGAAAGCTTCTGAAATGTCCCAATTAGTATCTATCTGGTAACTGAAGCCTTAGCAGCACCTGCATCTTTTATTTTTTAATTTATGATGAGGGTTATAGACCAAGAGCTAGAAACTACATTCAGTGTTGAATTTTAGATCTCTCATAACATCGTGAGTATGTCAGAGGTGGATGGGTAGGTGTCAGTGAGTCAGGCTGAGAGAGAGAAAAAGCAAAAAGTTTAAAAGATGGAAAATAAAAGTTTCTAGGAACCAGGTTAATTTGGGGAATATAGGCTTTGTTAACTCTTATCGCAATTTTATCCTCTTGAGAGGGCAATTCTGGTCCCCAATAAGAGCTTAAACTCCCAAAATTATCCTTCATTAACTGATTGCAACCAGGATGACAACCTTCAAAGGAAAGAGCAAGGGGAAATCTATGCACACTTCTGATAAGGGATAAAAAGATACTTGGAGCATTTACTAAGAGATTTGGGCCCCAGGAGGGAGTTCTCCTCACTGGGGCAGATTTGAGAAGTGTTGTAAATCTTGTGTGTGAATGAGAAGGCAATCATCCACATGCTCACTGACTATTTTAATTGGTATAGTTTTTGTGTTAGATTTAATTTTTCTGGGTTTGGGTGCAGAATTTTGATCTTGGGAGCATGTCCTTCTTTAGAAGAGGCTTAATTGAGTGACAGTTACCACGTGAATTGGACAAGAACCAGGACCTCTCTGGACAATATGAAACCACTGACTCATGTCTTCCTTCTTATTATTGTCATCGTCCTGGAGAACAGAAAGAAAAGTCGTGCTTTTGGCCAGGGGAGAAAGTACACAATCATAATTATAACCTATTACTCTCTTCAACAGGAATAAGAGTTTAGTTTATGTAGTGTTCTTGATGTGAACAGGTCCCCATTGACAGGCAGGCAACTCAAGGCCAGACTCTCTGCTGGAAGACCTGAGCTGTATTCTCCACTCTTTTGGATTTATCCTTTGCTTTCTTAATCAGCTGCTATCCTGTATTCTTCTTCTTCGTGTGTATTATTTAAGAATACATATTTTGTTCTTCCTCTTCACCCAGGAACAGAGAAGATTAGACACACATAGCCAGGATGTGGATCGGATACCTCCCTGCTTGATGATAAAAGCCATTGCTAAGGTGCTCTAAGACATCAGCAGTACATATTTGATAATCAGGACAGGTGTTATATAGCTCTTAGGGTCAATATAATTTCTCTGAACTAACACCAACTGATACTGTGTTGGAAATCTGCTCTTCCATTAACTTTGGATGAAACTTTTCCACAACTGATCTTCCCTGCCTTAAAGTGACCCTCCACCTTACAGTGACCTTCAGAGTACCCCTTACAAGGCAAGGCAAGGGAGGACAGGGATTATGAGTCCTGCAAGCTCAAGAAATTAAGAAGCTTCTGGAGAAGGCATGTGGAATCTCACTCTCAACACTGTTGGTGCAAAAAACAGCTATTCTTATCCAAAACATCAGAGTTCTGATAGACACTACTAGAAAACAAATGCTGTTTTCTTGTGAACAGCTTCTAAATCCTGTACTCTGAGAGAAATAAACTCCCATGGAAGTTGATTTCTATGACACTCCCAAAAGTAATATTGACTCTGTTTGGCTATTCATGGTGTTAAGAAATTCATGTTGTTCCTGAAAAGAATCTCGGCTGTGCAACTGCTGTTTTTACAGGCCTCTTTGAGGAAGTGCACGCTATGATCAGGTCATCGTAGCATGGGTATATATGAAACCTTTTTTGACCAAGGAAAACATCTTAATTTACACTTTGGAAAACATCCTTAAAAATGCAGGCCAAACAGTAAAGCAGCATATCAGTAATGTTTTCTGTTTCAGGTGAAGCTAAGATATATCCTCCGGGTAGGGTGTTATAATGTGTACATAACTTGTTTTTCAGATCAATTAATGATAAAAAACAAATGTTTGAAAATTTCTACTAAGTTGGAATTTAGAGTCTCCACCCTGAACTGGGGCTTCCACAGGAATCTCAGATTCCAGCTGAGTCTTATAAACAATGGGGAGAGGATGAAGGAATGGAGAAGGAAGCAAGCTACAGAAATATGATCATGTAGTGACAGCTTTGCTAATCTTGATGTTTCAATTGAAAGATTGTATTTTAACAGAAGTTATCATTGTGGTTATTGACGTACATGTTGCGAACTATGTAAAGCAGCCAGTCCTAAGAAAAGATTTAAACACCACCACCACCACCACGCTCTTATATAGTACTTTTCATCCATAGATCTAAAAGCTCTTCACCACCATCTTTAATTTATTCATCCTCATTACACCTCTGTGAGGTGGGGAGTATTATCATCCCCATTTTACAGATGGGGAACAGAAACACAGAGAAGATACGTGACTTCCCCAATATCACATAGGAAGTCTGCCAGTGAGCAGGGAACTGAAGCAAGGTCTCCTGAGGCCTTGGCTAGTGCCTTAACCACTGGACCATCATCACAAGAAACTAGTGGCTTAGTAGACTAGTACTGAGAGAGCATCCCGTGCATAGATTGTGGCAGCATGGAATGATTACCACCAGTTATATCATTTTTTAAATAACTACTGAGTTTTCCCTCCACGTTTCAAATCAAGCTTAAAATAAACATGGTTCACATTTCAAGAATCTCATTTTCTGTTTAATTGTATGTATATTACACATACACACAAAGTATAAATGCACAAGAAATTAATAAAGTTCCTCCATTTATCTGTTTCTTCCACAATCATTTTGCCTACTTTCACACCATCCCAAAATCATGGATTATCTTCTGTGAACTGATCCACTAGTCTGCTACCCACACTCCTTTCAAGATCTGTTTCTACCACAACACATCCAAATTTATGCTTGTACCTAATTAGTGGATCTTACTTTAAACTTAATTACTTGACAGTTATGTTGGACCAATTGATACTATACTAGACAGCAATACATCTTAGCCCAGAAATAACTGTACAGAAATTGAAGTATCACTTACAGTAAACAATTCCACCCATCTAATTAAAAACATATCATTTAAATAGCTCATCATAATTTACTTTTACTCTAAAAAAAATCTAAAATATCAAGTAGTTATCAAAACAATGTCTGGCTCTACAGGAACCCTGAAGATGCATTATACCCCTAGCAAAAAACACAGAAGAAGCAAAAATCAAGTTTTTCCCCACCTGCAAAACATGCTTCATCATTTGCAATTTTAATATGTGATCTGTACAGAATCTTTCCAACACTATGCTCACAAAGCTATTAAAAATGTTTTATTTCTCCATCTTGATAGACCAGTGATAATTCAAACCATGATTCTTAAAATAAGTTTCAAACAATAACAAATACATGCTCACAACCATAGTAATAGGTCAATGACCAATTCAATTCCAACTGGACCCTAATTCGGTTGTAATATACCACCAGCAATTATCAACAGTAAAACAAAACAAGAGAAACATGACACAGCTCTGGTTGTAACAGAGGTTTTTAAGAATGTAGAGCTGGATAAAACTAGAAACATTCAAAGATTCAATCACAATATTCACTCATGTTTAGAAGTGGTACTTTGAGTTTGATTCCATGCAACTGAACTACTACCTATTAGTATGCATAAAATTGTGTCATTCTGTATAAACATGCACCTCCTTTATACTCCCACAGTACAAAGCTAAAGGATTTTTTTCTGACACAAACTTGTGCCATGTTCAACTTAAATCAGTGGGATTATCTTACCTAATTATAAAAAACATATACATCTGATTTTACACTTCAGATTTTAGTACTACATTTTTAAAATAAACATTATACATGTTATTATACAGTCAGGATTTTCAACTGTCTTGAAGATCCGTGCATAGGTATCACAGATGCCATGGCTCTTGCTGCTGAACCTGCCCCATCTAAGGATGCCTGTAGAGAGATCTGATCCACCAGCTTGCCCTTGTCTAACAAGGCCTGGAATTATTGTCTGGCATCCTCTGGCAACTTGTCTGAGAAATTCAGCAGATTGTCCCAGAAGGAGAAATCATACCTGGCTAATATGGCTTGTTGGTTAGCAACACAAAATCATAGACCATATATGGAATAAGTTTTCCTACCATAAAGGTTTAATTTCTTTTCATTTTTGTCCTTTGTCCTGACATGCTCTCTTTCATTCACTGCCAAAAAAAAAAAAAGGAATCCGGTGAACGATGGGAAGAAAAATGTTCATAGCCTTCAGAAAGGATACATTACCTTCTCTGAGTTTTCTTAACTATTAGAGGGAGAGACAATGGCATTTGCCACATTGATTTTGTAGGCTCTAGTATGGCATCGTTGATGGGCAGAACCAAACCCAGAATGTCCTCCAGCCTGTGAGAACTCTCCTGGACCAACTCAACAGGAATATTAAGAGAGGTAGCTACTCTCTCTCTAAAGATCTTGATAAGTCCTGTAGTCATTCTGCACAAGTGAGGCATCCCGGGGAACTAATGAATTGTGAGGAGATGAGGAGCAATAATGCAAAGGAGAGTGAGGTCGATACTCCTGTATTGCAGTAGGTCACGGTTCTGAGGCCTGAGTCTGGGCTTAAGGGTCTTGCTCAGTACTGAATCATCTTCTGGACCTTCTCTTGTGAGCTAGCTTGTCATCTGCTAGAATATCTGAAAAGCTGAGGAATCACAGATGATCTGGAAGTGGGAGGCCATACGTACAGCACACAACCCCAGTCACAATTGCTCCAAAGATCCCTGTATCTGGATATCTGCTGGGTACTAGTAATAGAAATCCCTTCAGGAAAACAAAAGAGTGCAGTCATCTATCCCAGAAGTGAAGGGCATAAGAGCCTACCTCGGACTCCAGAGAGGATCCTGAGTCACTCACAACAGTGGTGTTATACCAGGAAGTGCCGAGGTCCAAGGGCATCTCTCTAGAGATAACACCACCATGGAACAGAATGATGGGTTTCCCCTAGTCTGCAAAAGTAAAAAAAATTAGATTTCTTACTGCTGCCACAAGTCCTAACACATGGAGACCAAGGCATAATCCAGTACTGGGAATCAGTTCCCTGTGAATAAGAGGGAATTCTCACTCCAAGAAAAATAAAGAAAACCTATATTAATCTAACACTAACCAATACCAAGAATTTAACTATTTATGGAAAGGGTATAATTTCCCTGTCAAGGAAGAAATTTGCAGTAGGAAGCAGGGTGGATAAAAGTTAATGATTTTTAAAAAAAAAAAATTAAAAAATCGTGTTTTTTTAATTTAAATCAGACTTGTTTGATAAAATGCTTTTTGAGGGAAAAACCTATCTAAAGATAGATATTTTTGAACTATAATGTATCTTAATTAAAACTCTCATCATGGAATAGGGATTATAAACTCTAATTCTGTAGTATGAGACAATATATTCATGTAACATTTAAGAAAAGTTTTGTAAATGAGTTCCAATAGTTAATGGATTAGGGATCCAGTCTTATGGGGTTACAGGGGCTTCCGTATAAATTATTTAGGTTAATCTTTCCATCTACGCAATGGGACTCAGTGCTCAGTCTAGAAGATACCATCAGAGATGCTTAGTTTTGTAATTCTCAAACTGTGGATTTGTGTCTCCAGAAATAACATGCTTGTTAACAGCAAAAATGTTTTTAAATAAATAGATAAATAATATATAGAGGTGAAAAACAACAGACCTCAATCCTATTGTCCCTCTGCAAATTTGTGTACAAAGAGTCAATCACTTACCTCTCTCTAAAAGTGCAACGTTTCAAAAAGTTCAATGAATAGAAGATTCTTGGGGGTGGAATAGACCTGGACCAGGAGAAGAAGTTTGGAGATAAATGTGATAAGGGAGGGTCAGGCAGTAGAACCAAAAGTGAAACTGTTTGAGCAGCATATTCCAGAAGTGTTAAGGTCTTCCTGAGTGCAGTCTTCATTGATTTGAGATCTACCATAACATTCTCTCACTAGAAGGGAATAATGGCAGCAGGCTGTAAGAAAGATGCAGTTTGGGAACATTTTAATGAAGTTCCTCTTCCTCTGGGTAAGACAGGTATGCATGCAAAAAGCAAAATAGTGCAACAAAGAAATGCAAGGCCTAGTTGCCCAAATGAAACATCATCATGAGAAGTGTTCCTTCTCAGGAGGAAGCGGCATTGACAATGATGACAGGTACATGTCTGAACATGCAGGATCTTCAGGTTGGTAAACTTTTTTATTTCATACTTCTTTCTTAAGAATTGTCTGTCTTCCTTCTGGACTATTCTTGAATTCTCATGTTTGAGCAAAAAATATAGTTGTTACTCTATGGTACTATTATTTTAGATGCAGTTGTGATAAAAAATAAATAGCTGAAATAGGCAGATCTTCCTTTTACAATTTCACCTTTAAAGTAGTACTGAGTGTCAGTGAATGCAATGAGTAATACTAAATGAGCAGTATGGTAATAATAATTAAATAACTGCATTGACTTATTTTGTTTAGGAGAATCCATCCTCAACATACAGGATTCTGAAGACTATCCAACTTCAAGATCACCATCATTTTCTATATTTTCAGAGTTATCTGCCAATGATAGTGTTTCAGTCACATCATCTATGTCACTTAGCCATAGTATACCACCTGCAGCAAAAACAAAAAAAATCTCCATCATCCAGAAACAACCATAGATAAGTTTGTGATAAGAACCAGCAGATTACAAAAAGAGGTAATTGATGAAAAAAATTGCCCAGTTTGTTTATGCAACAAACTCTCCTTTCCATAGGATTGAGAACCCACACTTCATTAACATGGTTCAGTCATTAAGACCAGGATATAGTCCACCCAACAGAGTGGATGTCGCAGGCAAATTGCTGGATAAAGTGTATGAAAGAGAAATTGAGCAGTGTGCATAAGGTCTAGAGGGTGAAATTGTTAACCTGAGTCTTGATGGGTGAGCAATGTCCACAATGATCCTGTTGTATGTGCTTGTGTGACAACAGAAGAAGGAAGAAGAATTCTTCCTTACAGAAACAATTGATACATCAGGAAATGCACACACAGTAGAATACTTACAAGTACCAGCAGTAAAAGCTATAACAAACTGTGAAAAATAATTCAAATGTCTAGTATGCAGCTTGGTCACAGACAATGCTGCAAATGTATCCAAGGTGAGAAGAAATTATTTGAGAGTGAAGAGAGTCCCAAGTTAATAACATAGGGTTGCAGTGCTCATTTGATGCACCTCCTAGCCAAAGACTTCAGTGTTCCAGAAATAAAGGCTAATGTTGTTGAAATTGCAAAATACTTACATAACAAGCACTTTGCAGCACCTGCTCTGAAAAAAGTGGGAGGAATCAAGCTAACGCTCCCACAAGACGTGCGATGGAACTCAGTAGTGGACTGTTTTGAGCACTGTATCAAAAACTGGCTTAAACTGATGACAGTTTGTGAACAAAATCGTGAAAAAATAAATGGCACTGTCACAGCCAAAGTTCTCAACATTGGACTTAAGAGAAAGGTTGAACACATGCGGAGTACCCTGAAGCCTATTTCTGTAGCCTTGAACAAACTACAGGGAAATAGCTGTTTTATTGCTGATGCTGTTGAAATTCAGAAGGAACTGAGTGAGATCTTATATGAGAAATATGCAATGACAGTTAAATTACAAGCATTAAAAAAACGAAAGGGACAAGCACTATCTTCAGCTTATTTTCTTGCAACTATTCTCAATACTCAGTAACAGGGTCAAACCTGAACTGCTGAAGAAGAGGAGTTGGCTATGACATGGACATCCAGCAATCATCCCTCCATAATGCCAACTATAATAAACTTAAGAGCTAACTGTGAACCATTCCAGAAATATATGTTCGCTGATGATGTTTTAAATAAAGTCACACCAATGAACTGGAGGAAGTCACTTAAGCACTTGGATTCAGAGACTGTTGAAGTGATCATCTCATTTTTAACAGCAGTAGCTTCTTCTGCCGGCGTAGAAAGAATATTTTCTTTCTCTGGACTCATTCCAAATTGAGAAATCGTTTGGAACCTGAAAAAGCAGGAAAGCTTGTTTTTGCTTTCCCAGATTATGAACAAACAGGAAAATAAAAGTGAAGACGACTGAGTTAGCTGCAGAAGCCAATACTTCTAGTTTCTCACGTTGACCTGCCTGACATAGTCAAATTAATTTTTTTTCATATTTCATTTAACTATTTGTTAAAAACAATTTTAACAAAAACAAGCCTGATTTTAAAAAACATGTATGTTTAATTAAATTCAAAAATGTATATGATTGTTTTGTTAAAATATTATATGTTTGCTGTTGAAGGAAAAAATCCAGAATACATAATGTTGCTCTTTTATTTAAATAAAACAGTTTAAATGTCTGTCTGGTGATGTTCTCCTCCTAATACAGCATGGCAAGAAAATCCTCCAAATATTAATGATTAACTTGTTGAACTGGAACCTCCCGTGACTTCAAAAATATCTGCTTCAATTACCTTTGGTAAATGAAATAACCAATCATTCATTTTCTGATATAACTGTAAAACTAATCTGAAAAGTTTTCAAAATAAGTCACTTTAAAAATGTATAATGTGTACCTTCTAAAAATGAAACCTACATCTATCTCTGACTTGTGAAGAATATGTATTAAGGTTATAATAAACAACAAGAATGCACTTTTACGTAGAAATCCATGATTAAATTGAGTCTTCCTGACTCGTGATTTAAAATCAATTTAATTTAAATCAAATCCACCCTGGTAACAAGTCAATGAGCTCTGACCACCAATCACAGCAATAAAAAGGAACTGAGGAGGGCCTGGGGCAGCTCTGCCCCTTACACCGTCTTGAAGCTGCACAATGTGGTGGAGGGCACATGTCCTTCCCTAATGGGTGCTGCTAATCTCTCATGCACTGGGCATGTACACACCTGAAATGGAATCAACGTATGCAAATCACTTAAAGAAGAATTAGCCAAGCTACTAGAAGCAAAAATCAATCCTGAACAAAGATCTATGAGTAGCAGAATAATATGTATAGCCCGTGACATACAGATTCATCTCCCACCAGATCCTAATTTGCTACGTGATGCCACAAATTTGCACTTGCTACTCCCAAATGCCCTCTGCATTCAACTGATCAATCCAAAGTAGGATTAAGCACCTTGTTAAAATCCACCCTAAAATAATACCCCTTCCCTAAAACGTCCTAAATTGCTTTAAAAAACTGATTAAACACAACTTGCTCTTGATTGGGAACATATACATTGGCTAAGGTGAGAAATCTACCTTTCAAGGACCCCTTAATTGAAATATATCTGCACTCTGCATCTATGACTTGTGCTGAAACAACAAAAATGAAGTGTATAGCCAAGTATTGCCACCCTTCTTACATTAGGTTATCCTGAAGAGACATATGGTAGCTGTATCCAAGTAATACTCAGGTATTGATAATCATTTTTCTTCAAGTGTGTTTCCTGTAAATAGATTATCCTAGGAAAATCTTTTTTAAGTGAGTAGAATACTTTTTCCACTCCTTTGTGTTGGACTGTTCATCCAGTTAACATTAACAGTCATGACATTAATAAACTCCCCATAAGTACCATATATTGTCTCACCCAGTATATTACCCTCTGTTAAAAGCAGTGAGATCCCCCACCCCAGCCAAATGCCAGGCCTCCATTACATTTGTGCCTCTTCTTTAAATAAGTAGACCCCTGCAAATCTGCGGATGGGGCTATTTGCGGACCATGTTTGCTGATCGGATCCGAATACAAATTTAGTATCCACGCAGGGCTCTATAAAGAAGACATTTTAGATAGAGTTCCCATCATATGCAAAGTAATAGAACTCCCACACTTGGCTTTTCCTTTTTTAAAGAAACCTACATTGTAACCTGATCCTGATTTACTGTATGTTTTTAAAATCAGACCTAACATTTTGTTATGAATATAATCTTTCCTATTAGAACATATAATATTTAACATCTGTTTCTGTTCTCTTATCCTGCTTACCTCCCTTCCCTATAAACTCACCGGTTGTCATTTGGGGCCCTCTAACTATGGGAGCCTGGGCTCTCTACTTTTTACATGCATATCAGTTCCCTGCTGGGGTTGGGATGTGGGATCGTCTTTTTCCCCCTCCTTCCCCTTTTTAAATAAGTATTCAGAAGAACCAAGCCTAATCTAATCTTGGCTAACATCTCTATAACATCAGGCATTATGAGATTAAAATAAGGCATACATTTTTTAAAGGTGAGAGTAATCAACCACTGGATCAATTTACCAAGTGTTGAGGTGAATTCTCCATCAGGGACAATTTTCAAAAGATTGGATGTTTTTCTAAAAGATACACTCTAGGAATTATTTGGGGGAATTGCTAGGATTTCTGCTATACTGGAGGTCAGACTAGATGATCACAATGGTCCCTTCTGGCCTTAGAACCTATGAGATTACTACACTGGGTTTAAGTTCACTTAGTCTTACAATTTTCCACCATAGATGACCCTTCTCTAATTAATATACATTTTTCAATGTTTGTGAAAACTCTAAAGTCAAATTTACTTCAGAGAAGATCTGAGTTTGCTGCTATTTTGTTATTAAATTTGTTTATAATATAAATTGCAACATTAATATTAACTATACTGTTATACCCATTAACTACACTGTATCCACAATGTAAAATAACCTGCATCCTCTACAGCCCAACTCAATTTAACTCTCTCTCATCATTATTATAATTATATGGAGATAATATCCATTGTTTATTATAGTATCTTAGCCCATATACTGATCTTGTTCTTCTGGATCTGGACTATTTCTCTGCTCCCATGCCTGTCTTGTTGTCTTGCTAATACATCTGTTCTGGGCCTTTTTTCATCTCACTGATTCCCAGTGATTTCTTGGTGGCCCACTGGACCAACGCCTTTGATCCCATTCGGATTGTTCTTGAGCTGACTCCCCTATTCTCGTGTCCATAAGTATCTGTTGCCCTTCTTTTGAATCTGAAATAGACATACATGTCCTTCCATTTAAAGGAATGGGGACTAGGGACCGAATGGCTAGGCAGCAGTTCTGCGGAAAAGGACCTAGGGGTGACAGTGGACGAGAAGCTGGATATGAGTCAACAGTGCGCCCTTGTTGCCAAGAAGGCCAATGGCATTTTGGGATGTATAAGTAGGGGCATAGCGAGCAGATCGAGGGATGTGATCGTTCCCCTCTATTCGACACTGGTGAGGCCTCATCTGGAGTACTGTGTCCAGTTTTGGGCCCCACACTACAAGAAGGATGTGGATAAATTGGAGAGAGTCCAGCGAAGGGCAACAAAAATGATTAGGGGTCTAGAGCACATGACTTATGAGAGGCTGAGGGAGCTGGGATTGTTTAGTCTGCAGAAGAGAAGAATGAGGGGGGATTTGATAGCTGCTTTCAACTACCTGAAAGGGGGTTCCAAAGAGGATGGCTCTAGACTGTTCTCAATGGTAGCAGATGACAGAACGAGGAGTAATGGTCTCAAGTTGCAATGGGGGAGGTTTAGATTGGATATTAGGAAAAACTTTTTCACTAAGAGGGTGGTGAAACACTGGAATGCGTTACCTAGGGAGGTGGTAGAATCTCCTTCCTTAGAGGTTTTTAAGGTCAGGCTTGACAAAGCCCTGGCTGGGATGATTTAACTGGGAATTGGTCCTGCTTCGAGCAGGGGGTTGGACTAGATGACCTTCTGGGGTCCCTTCCAACCCTGATATTCTATGATTCTATGATTCTATGACAGACTAAATGTGAACGTTCATTTATACATCATGTTGTTCTTTCTAAGAATTGGTGATCACCTGGTATAGTTCTCTTTGTTTTCTAATGATTAAGGTTGCTACATTTGGGAAAATATATATGGGCTCATTAAGAATCATCATTTGTTCAGCTCTCTCCCTCACTGCCCTCATTATTTTATCCTTATTTTGATAGCAGTACAGATGGACAATTAAATTCTCTTGGTCTAGAGCAGGGATTGGCAACCTTTGGCACATGGCCCATCAGGGAAATCCCCTGGCAGGCCGGGACGGTTTGTTTACCTATTTGGATTATTTCATCTAGATTGGTAATTCTATCCAATTGCTTGTTTAATCCTGTTTCCACATCTGATAATTTTCCCATTAATCTAATTTTCATTTTTTGTGTTTTTACGATAAGCCTCATCTCCTTATTTATCTTTTTGATTTCTAACCATAGGTCCTTCAGGTTACCTTTAGTGCTGGTCTTTCTGCACTTGCCTCTGAAGTTTTTTTTGCTTATAGGGGAATTACTCTCTTTTGTGGCTGCCTTTGTTTTTTGGTGTAAGGCAGAGGGGGAGATCTTTATACTAGATGATTTCTTTCCTTTCCCAGACATCTAGATCTTCCTGTCTTTCCTCCTTGCTTGTCACACCTGTCACAGGTCAGGGCAACAGAACCTGTATTTCCACTCCATGGTCTCCCAAGAGCACCTTAAAGGTTTATGGCTCACAGTCATCAACTTTCTAGGGAGGAGGCCCATGTCTGTCTCTCTCTCCTGACCGGGGTTTTTCCAGGCTGCACAGTTCCCAAAATGGGATATTGCCAGGAAGCCAGACTGCCTAAACTCACCAGCATCCTTGCTTTGCTTGCTCTACAGAGAAATTTGCCAGCAATTACAAGTTACCACACAGCTCTTTCTAAGCAAGCACGTTTATTCTTAAGATGAAAGCATTACACACAAAACGTTAAAAACAATAAAGAACCTACACACATGCTAAAAAGCTTACCAGAGGTCACCCCAACACCAACCTCTGGCTCTGGTAGGTGTTAATCCTTCAAAACTCACAACTGGGTTTTCCCCCACAGTTACAAGTTCATAACTGCCTCAGATTCAGAACCAGAACACAGACTGGGCCTGTCAGCCTGTTTCATTATACATTCAATCTCCCAAAATAGATAATCAGCAGACACATACCTCAGGCAGGGCTGGCTCTACCGTTTTTGCCACCCCAAGCAGTGAAAAAACCTGGCATCGCCGAATTGCCGCCGTGGACGGCAGGGGAGAGAGAAGCTGCCGCCAAATTGCCGCCACGGCCAGCGGAATGGAGAAGCTGCCGCCGAATTGCTGCTGCCGTGGAAACTCTGCCGCCCCTTTCTGAGTGCTGCCCCAAGCACCTGCTTAGAACACTGGTGCCTGGAGCCGGCCCTGACCTCAGGACATAGCTTCAAAAGGCTAGGTTTTTGTATAACTGGAGATGAGGAATGTGTATTAACCTGTCCCTTGGCATTTTCCAGGAAGTCCACTGCACACATTGTTCCACATGTCCATTCTTGTCTGACATTTTCAGTACAATCCTTTGAACTCCCACACCTCACATCACATCTCCCTCCAGAGGGCAGTTCCAACCCACAACAACACATAAACTTAGCATTTAATACAATGGATACTTAAACTTATTTAAGAGATACTTAAACTTATTTCTGCAAGGTCTAGCAAGGATATGCAGAAAATTGCCATATCTGTCACATCTCTCCCCTAAATAAGTGGATGTAACTAGCATGCTTGACTGCCATCCTAGGGGAACCCTCAGATTTATTCCCTAGATGGTGTTTAAGCAGTTAACCTTCATAATTTTATATTTCAACTATGCATATGCTAACTATTCTACTAGCAAGTTAACATACATCCTTCAAAAATCGTAATCATTAAACAACCAGTACAATTTCTCCACTTAGAACCTACAGGTCTCTCAGACACCCTTACCCTTAATTGCTCCAAAACCTTTGGGTGAACTTGACACCTGGTCCTCCCATCTGGTTCCTAAAGAGTGTGTGCAGTGTCCCCTTGTCCCCTGCCTCAGTGGAGTGTGAGGTCACCCCCATCCCCAGGAGCATTACAGTGTGTTGATCCCTCACCACACTGGGGTGGCCTTTCATTCCCCACACACTGAGCCAAGGTGAGCAGAATTTCCTGTCCTATCCAGTTCAGCGTCCTTTATATTCTCACAGACCAAGAGGCCATCAGAGTCTGCAGAAGTAGTTCCCGCTCCTTACTGCCTGTAATTATCTTTGTCATCTCCCAAGCAGCTGTCATACACTTTACTGGAGCGGGTGTTAGACTGATACTATTGGAAATAGCATGCATTGTTTCTTCCTGCCCGCCTCCTGTTTATAAATTGTAAACTCTTCCTGAAAGCGAAAAAGGAAAGTGTTAACAGACACCGAAACAACACAATTAGAATTGCATTTTCCTTTTCTACATATAAGGCCAATCAAATTTATATTGACAATATCTATTTTACATAGTAAGTGACACCAGTCAGTCAGCCACACTTTGAAACAAAACACTATTCAATAAGAATATGACCCTCCACCCAATTACTGTCAAAAATGATTGAGCGTAACAACTTATGAACCATATTTCAATATGATCGTCTAGAAAAAGGTTAGAATTATAATTCTTTTTCTTCTGTCAAAAAAAAAGACATCAAGAACACAGTGGATATTTCAGCTTTTCCTAATTACAATAGCACTGTGAGACATCATTATAAAAAAGAAAATATGATACATTAGCATAAACAGTAAGCTGGAGAAAATTTAAAACAAGTGTAAATGAATTAAAAAAATGTTAAAAAACAATACAGCACCTGTAGCACTAGGTTATACCCAAGGTCAACAATACTAGCTCTTTATCAGTATATACAAACTAATTATTTAGCTGAAACATAAAATGTAGCTTCCGCCAACATCTTTCATTGCTAAATCAAGAGCTGTCAATCTGCACCACTTGTTTGTGTGGTCTCATTGGAGCACATTGCTTCAATCTGAACATGCATAGCAAACAATGCAGAGAGCATATCTGTATCTACTTAACCTTCATCAACCAACATTCATGCACCCTCATTAATTATTTTTCATCTCACTTTCAAGCATGACATGGCTCATACCAGAAAAATAACTTGCTGATAATTGTTCAAGACAACAGCTGGACAGGCATAGTGCAGAGGTGAACTTTCTCATAGATTACAGGGTGCGTCAGCGCATTACAATTAGTTCAAAAAGTCATCTGCCCGTGTTCAACGGCTTTGAAAAGAAGAAAAAAATTTCATTAGCAGCCAAAGCAATCTTATCATATTTTAAGCCTTAATGACCCATTGCATTATATTCTCTCACATTACAATTTATCCATTTTGAACAGACCAGATGACAAACATTCATAGACTTGATCTCAAAACTCAGTACAAAATGCAATATTTCTGAAGTGGTGTCATCTGGTATAAACTAAGCAAAAGTTCAGGCTTGCCATTCAAGATCACCTAATTTAGAGACTACTAAAAGAGTAAGAGCAATTTATACATCTTCCAAGTTACAATTTATCTTTATAGGTCTCCCTAATAATACCATTACTGAGATTCCTTTGAAAGAAAATTTAATGTCATGTTTAAATGGGACACCCAATATGGGAATTCAGATCATCAGTATGCACAATGAAGAGTACTGCAAGACAATAAAATACTGCACTGGTTCATCTTATCCCACACAACCTCTCAAGATGAGGGCAACTATATATTCATAGCATTTAATACAATACATTGGGAAGCAGGGAGGTATTTTCTTCTAACACAGAGCTTCCACTACAGAAACAAATAAAGAATATAATTGATATGTCTGAGAAAGGCAGAAAGAGTCACTGGAAAATTAAGCAAGTACCTCCCTGTCTGTATAGTGACCAGAATAATGGAGCCCCAGTCCTGATTGTTGCTACTGTAATAATATGCTAAAACTAATAAAGGCCGTCAACTTACTCAAGTGCTTAAGTTCTGAATTTTGGTAATATAGAAAATAAAGTTATAAAAATGTTTTTAGATATTTACTTCTATTGACAAAAAAGACTTATTTAGATATCTAGGATTTCAACAATTTATTAAATACCTACTAGCTAAAAGATTTAATATACTAGCCAGAGATAGAAACAAAAGATAGGAATTTGGGCAGCAGAGTGGGGAATCTTACAAGAGCTCCCAGGCCATTGCCCTGGCAAAGCAACCTGACCCTTTCCCCCATAACCCTCAGCTGGCAGGAAGGGGGAAAAAATTAATGCAATTTCTACCGTAGTAATGTCACAACGCCATCACATCTGGCTAGAGCAGTTCTAATAAATCTAAGATCCATCAGCCCCCCGGCGGCCTCAAGCTTGCTGCAAGGAGCTTTGCTTCTAACAGGAAGAGCCATGGATGGGTTACATTTCCACTAACTGCACCTATTATCTAGTTTCCTGGATATGAAGGGGAGCAATGTGGCAGGGACACAAGGGGGTCTCCACTATCTCTCCGCTAACTTTTGGTCTTTGGGTCTTTTCCTATGAATAATTACAGCACATGCGCATTGTTTTCCCAAATTCTAAAAAATCTTGTTAATTGTCTATGGTGTGCAAATCTAGGAGGCAGCAAAAGAGGAACTGGCATTGTTTCCAGATTCAGGAGAAAACAGAATAGCTTTATATTTTGTTCACAGTTGTCATGTCACCTTCAGAACCATAAAGGGTAGAAATGTGTTTTTTGTTGTTCAACAAAAGCTTAAAATTCTGCTGAAATTGATAGCTCAGGCCTCCATGTTTGCTGCAGGAAAGCATCTGACATACAAATTTGTGAATGGATTTTTCAAGTTGTATAGTTATGAAATGCTATAATATAGCTTTATTCTAGTGAAAAAAAGGAAGAAAGCTCAGTGACCAAAGAAAGCCTATATAAGAGAACATACTATATTTCCCAACACTGAGTCTGGCTTGGAATGAACAAAATTTCTGGCTGCAAAAGTTATGTCTAATAATATTTAATAAACACTCTGTCCTTCCCCAGCTACTTTTCTTTAAGCAAAAGCTACCATGCTATTCTACAGTAATGATCCAATGCACCATATCTTACAAGAGGAAATACTGCTTTGTTTGGAGCAATTATAGGAGATCTATATTTTAGATGATTATTGATTTTCTTAACTAACTGAACTCCAAAAATCCCACTATTCAGGTACTGTAGGTAAAGGCAGTGTGGGGAGTGTTTCACCCACCAGTGGACTTCAGCCATTTGTGGAGCCAGCACATTAGCACATATCAACACTACACAGCAGTGTATGCCAATGATAACGAATACAGAGAATCCTGTGAAAGAGATCACTTTTAGACAACGTCCTTACTTAAAAGCACTTTTAAGTCCCACTTCAAAGCATCCCCAAACATGCTGAATACAATTCTGCTACGCCTTTATCAAGCAACAGATCTCTCCCAGTCGTTAGTGAGTTCATTTAAGATATACTACAGTGAAACTTATCTAACTACTGCAGAAAGAATGTACATAGACAGAAAGTAAAAAGAAAAGGAGTACTTGTGGCACCTTAGAGACTAACCAATTTATTTGAGCTGTAGCTCACGAAAGCTCAAGTACTCCTTTTCTTTTTGCAAATACAGACTAACACGGCTGCTACTCTGAGACAGAAAGTAGTTACCCATCTTTGACACCAAGTAAGAGGACTGTGTCAAACTTATTTTTTTTTATTTTATAAGTCTGTCTCTCTCAAACAGATTTTAATAAAATGCTTAACAATAATACAAGCAAAAAAAAGTTTATTTTATAAACCCACAACACTATTACAGCTACTCACTCCTTCGAGTGTGGAGACAAACCAAAGATTTGGCTATGGGCAGAAAGCTAAGACCATCCCTTCCTGAAATTCTGCAGATTGATAGCTTCCAAAGCTGCAACTATTCTAGTTAGAAACGTACGCTTCCAAACAAACTTTATAAACACTGATCATGGTAAGGACACTTTAAGCATTCAGGAAATATCCCAGATTTTTAAGCACTTCTATCAACGGTGGGAGTTAAGCCAATTTAATATAGAATACACATTTTAATTTTGAAAATCTAAGGTAAAATATTCTTCCTGAGTCTGACTGACTGTATGACAAGATAGATAAAAGAATTCACAGACGAGGCCTAATTTTCATTTCTCACGTCCAGCAGTCTAAACTGTGTGATGCACAAAGCAATACACATCCCTTGGGAGGGAGGGAAAATTCTAACTACATGCAATGAGAAGCGATCCAGATTATTGCTGAAGCAGCAATTTCTGTAACACATTGGTGGGCAACCTGCGGCCCATCAGGGTAATCCGATTGAGGACCCAAGACATTTTACCGATGTTGACTGCCCGCAGGCATGGCCCACCGCAGCTTCCAGGGACGCAGTTCACTGTTCCTGGCCAATGGGAGCTGCGGGAAATGGCGGGCCACAGGGCGACAGGACGACCACAGTTTTCTGTTGTTTTTTGGGGGGGAAGGCGGGTGGTCAGGATTGGCACCACAAACAGAGATGAGGCATGGGGGGGGGGGCACAGGGGGTTATGTGCTCTTCCCCCCCCCCGCCCAATTTCTGCAAGTGCAGAGCTGCCCAGCTGCAGGAGGCTGCGTCTCAGCTCCACTAAGTGCAGCTGAATGCCGCCTCCTTGGTCGTAGTGCCAGTAGTTCTCTCCTTCTGTGTGTGCTGGGAGCCTTCCTGTTTTCTGTATAACAGTGAATGCCCACGGTGGGGCTGGAATGGGACAGGAGGAGGGGAATGAGTGAGGGAGGGGAGGGGAGGGGAGGGGAAAGAAAAGGGAATAGGGGAATCATGGTGGGAATCGGCAGCCTGGCATGTGGCGTCCCCTCAGCAGCAGCTAGGGCTCCCCCACTAAGCAGGTCCATCAAACCCTAACCCTGACAAGCCCTACCCCTGGACTCCCCGACGAGCTCCCAACACTCAGACCCCTACCCCACTGATCCCCAACCATCTGCACCTGGCCATCAAGCCCCACTCCCCCAGCCCCCGAATCTCCCCACTGAATCACCACATGGCCAGACTCCCCCTGCTCAGACCCAACCACCTTCACCTGGATCCCCTGTAGAGTCCCATTGCCCCTGCACCCAGAACCCTCCAACAAGCCCCTGTGCATCCAGATTTCCCACTGAGCCGCCTGTACCCAGATTTCCCAAGATAAAAAGCTCTCACCCCACACCTGGATCCCCCCACGCTAAGCCCCTCCACACTTGGATCCTGCTTGGCTGAGCCTGCCCACCCACCCACACCTGGTGCGCCTGGCACAGAGCGGCAGGGCCCTAGGGTGTTTCTGTGGCAGGACCAGCCCTTGCACTGTGTCAGGTGCAGCCTCACTGCATAGTCCCTGTACCAGCAGAGGTGGGGGACTTCAGGGTGATCTATCACCTCAGTGGAGCCAGTAGCCTGTGCTCTCCACTGCCCTGCTGGAGCCACATTTATTTATTGACAAATAAAATTTGCAGTATTTTAAAATTTTGTGTGCTTAATTTTTTTTTTTTTTTTTGGGGTGCAGAATTCCTTCGGGAGTAATAATAGCTTCAGACTTTACGTTGGTGCCTTCAGCTTTTTATTATTATGCAATGTTCATATTTGGTGGCCATAGCCCCTCAAATCATGTCCCCCACTTTGTTAGGCACTATACAAATACAAAGGTAGACAGTGCCTGCATATCTTAAAGCCATATGGGAAAGATGGCTAAAAGTGGGAGTTCGCCTTGCACAGTGCAGTAGTGGAAAGAGATACATTGAATAAAGGTTTCCAAAAGTTGATCCCCAGATAGACGAGTTTTTCCTAACTGTAGAATTTGCCAAAATAAACTTAATTCACTGCCATCTCGAAGCAAATCTTGGAAAGGAATGCTTTGTCTGCCATGTTTCCTGCTTGCAGAGGTAGGACATTCTGGGCAGAAGTCCATGAGCAGATTCTAGTAGCCATAAGGAGTATAGCTTTGATCCACTTTTTGGAGATGGGCAGTGAAAGGACGCACCGATTAGAAAGTTAATGGGCCACACTTGACAGAGAAAGGAGAATTCTGTGTGTTAATGCCTTTGAATTTGAGGGTGAGTTGGAGGGGGTTATGTCTAACTTTTGAGATTACACACACAATATTTCTACTTATTCAAAATTATTTTAACAAAACTACTACAGGACATAGTTTATCCACACACAGTTGCTTTCTGTATTTTCTTTATGAATGCAAATGCAAATTTTTAAGCTTCCAAAATAATACAAGGGTTGTTCAACCTTTAAAATACTCTAACTCTTTCATTTGTTGTGCTTTAGCATACATACATAGGTTACACAAAAGTACTGGCAGATAAAGCCTATGTTTTTGCCAGTGGATATTCAAAACTATCAGTGCATAAAACTGAGAACAAGAAATTAGGTCAAATATAGAAGGGACAATTATTTCTGAATAATCAGCTCTAAAACTATATCTGAGAGGTTTAGGGGAAAATCTTATATCAAATGTTACAGCTATCCATAAAACACATACTATATTCTATAAAAATTCTGGTTTGAGAACCACCACCATAAAAAGCCTTTATTAGAAGAGCTGAATTTTAGGTTTATGAAAATGTTGCTTAGAAACATGATTTAATATGGAGTGCTTTTCTGTTGCTCTCTACAGGTATATTTTAAAAGGTATGTTAATGATAAACCTAAAATAGATAAATTTTAGATATTATAGGAGTTTTTTAAAAATACAGTATAATTAAGCACCATTACCTCTCACGCATACGAAACATCAGTTAAAACTAGAAGATTTTGTTAATGCAAGACAATTGAACTGACACTTCGCAACTTTAACATAGAAAAAAATATCTTTCAGTTTCCACAACATTTCAGCACAGTACTTAACGGATATTTACACATGACCACAAAGCTACTGCTTGCAAATTGTGCAAAGTAACTATTAAAACAATAATTTATTAATCAGACCACTGCAAGATTTGATTGTAGTCTCTAACGAAGAACATAATATAATATTTAAAAAGTCCAACTACTGCAAGAAATATTAGGCACAGCAAAAGCTTTAATAAATGTACTAACCTCTCGTTGCTATGGAGAAAGTAGATAGGAGCATGAAGCCAATATAGCATGCATAAATGTGAAAGAAAGTATTAGTCTGACTAGGTGCAGAACAAAAAGATGCTTTCCAATATTTACACTGTGTAAGTACATCAAAAGGAAAAAATATCTGATCTATATTTAAGTAACTTTAACGTAATTAAAAAAAACATGGACACTTGTGTGGCTACAGCAGACAAATTTGGGAACCCAGAAGCTACAATACACAAAACATCTAGCTGATCAGAACAAATTTTATTTACACATGACATAAACCAGTCAGTATGATGCTAGGCCTCAGTTTTCATTACCTTCAGTTAGGTAAAGAGAAACTTTACTGATTCACAACATGGCTGCTTACACCCAATCATAAGCCATATATTACATTAGCATTCACAAAGTTTTTAACCATTCTCACCTGGTCCTTATGATCTAGTCTGACACAAATTGGTTCAAGTGTTTCCTTTGCAATTTAGCTTTGAATAGTACTAGGGACATCAAATGACCAGTTAAAACTGAAAAAAGTGAATAATTCTAAAATATCCACCTATATCAAATGCCTAAATAAGGAGAGGTTACTTACCTTACAGTAACTTGAGTTCAAGATTTCTGTCCCCCTGGATGCGCCACCATAGGATGTGCATGTGTCCATGTGATCTCTGCCTCTGTGTCTGACTGGTCCCCATGAGCAGCTCCTGATAACTCACCACCCCACCCCACTCAGACTGCAAAATAGCATCCGCATGCTTGCACAAGCAATGCCTCAGGCATCAAATGAAAGGATAAAGGAAGGCCCAAGCCCGCCTCCATTCAGTTCCTTCTTAACGACAGAGCCAGAGACTCCACAGCAGAGGGGACAGGGGATAGATGGAGCACCCATAAGGACTAAACAACTCGAAGAACTCAAGTTACTGAAAGGTAAGTAATCTCTTCTTCTTTGAGTATATGTCCTTATGGGTGCTACACCATAGGAGACTTCCAAGCAGTAACTCAATGAGGAGGTGGGTTCTGAGGAGGTAAATCCAGGAATGTTTGAAGGACTGCACCACCAAAGGCAATGTAATCTCTGAAAGCAGTCAAGATGGTGTAATCCTTAGCAAAAGTATGGATAGAAAACTATGTTGCAATCCTACAGATTTCTGTTATGGGAATGTCCTTCAGTAGAGCTACAGATGTGGACTGAGCTTTAGTGGAATGTGCTGTTATTTTGTGAAGGGGCTGCACACCAGCAGTTTTTATAGCAGGTCAAGATGCAACCCGAAATCCACCGAAAATCAGTTGGCCTGTCATCCTTTCTGCAAATGACACAAAATAGCTTGGGACAGGCCCAAAAAGTCTTAGTTCTGTGCGTAGAGAAGGAAAGGGCCCTTCTGACTTCCACTGAAGGGAAGCTAGATTGCTCTCTGGAAGAATGAGGTTTGGGTAAAACACTGGCAGGCAAATCTCCTCATTAACATGATATTCTGAGGAGCCTTTTGGGGGGAAGCAAGGATGGGGATGTAGTAGAACTTTGCCTTTATAAAAGATGGTGTATGATCAATCAGCCATAATTGCCCCCAGCTCTCCCCAATCTTGCTGAAGTGATGGCAATGAGGAACAAAGTTCTGAGGGAGAGACGGAGGAAAAACCAGATAGCCATCAGTTTGAAGGAGGGAGTTTCCAGAGCATTAAGAACCATGCTGAGATCTCCCTAGAAGGCTGGGTTCTAACCAGGAGGAAACAAGCTGTATAAGCCCTTGAGGAATCTTGCCACAAAAGGATGGGCAAAAACTAAGAAGCCTGGATGAGTAAGTGAAAAGCTGTGATGGCGGCCAAATGTACTCTGATAGAGCTCGTTGACAGACCTTGTATCTTAATTCCAGTAGGAATTAATATCTTGGAAAGCAAAAGTTCTGAGACTTGGGAGGATGGAAGAGCGTGCCACGACTGAAGCATTACCACTTTTGGAGATAAGTCTTGTAGGTAGTGGGCTTACCATTGGATAAAAAGGATTGACAATTCCATCAGAACAGTTTAATTCATGCTTGACAGCCAATGAGGAGCCATGCTCTGAGATTCAGGGAGGAAGGAGTGGGATGGATGAGTGTTCTTGAGGTCTGTGTCAACAGATCCTCAGTCACAGGAAATTGGAAGGGTGTTACCCCGAGAGGTGGATGAAGTTTGAGAACCACACACCTATCTTGGTCAAGCGCACGGTATGAGAATAGCTCTCGCTCTTTCTCAGCCCAGTTTGAGAAGGGTTTTGAGGATTAGTTGTGGAGGTCACTAAGCATAAAGAAAGGAACGGGGCCATGGTGTTACCAGGTCATTCCCAAGAGAATTGTGGCCATAACCTCCCCTGGATCAAAGCAGGCGACAGTTTATATTGTTCTTCATGGCAACAAAATCTATGCTGAGTAGACCCCAGGTCTGGCAGATACTGTGGAAGATTAAGTGTTTGAGCTCCCTTTCATGGTCTTGCCAGATGTGTCTGAACAGAGAGCCTGTGATTGTATTCTGGAGCCCTGATAGCTAATTGATATCTCTACCGAATGGGAAATACACCACTTCCAGAGCCTTAGCACTCTCTGTATACAGGATAGGATCATGCTTCACCTTGGCGGTTGATGTAATACCTGTTGTCCAGCATTACTCTGATTGAGTGACCTTGTATGTCATGAAGGAAGTGCTGGCAAGCATATCATACCGCTCTTAGCTCCAAACATTGACATGAAGTGCCAATTCATGCAGAGACCATTTGCCCTCGGCTGTGTTTTCCTGTAAGTGAGCTCTGCATCCCAACAGAAAAGTATCTGTTGTGAAGATCTTTGATAATGCAGGATGCAAAAACTGGGTTCCTAAACAGTCCTCCATTGGGTCCTTCCTAAGAAAGTCTAACACCTTCTGAGGTACTGTGACATGTTTGAAGGCTGAGCCTGCTTGGGATATACCGTATATATTTGTTCATTAGCCTGTTTATAAGCCAACCCCCCAAGATGGATAGGTAAAAACTCTATCACCCTTTCATAAGCTGACCCTATATTTCAGGGGTTGGCAAACTTTGGCTCCCAGCCCGTCAGGGTAAGCCGCTGGCAGGTTGGGACGTTTTGTTTACCTGGAGCGTTCACAGACAGGGAGCCCCTTAGCTCCCTGTGGCCGTGGCTTGCCGTTCCCAGCCAATGACCCAACGAAAATGTATTAGATATTCAATTCAATGATTTATAGAGTTTAAAATCATCAGATTTTGGTGTAGACCTGTTTATAAGCCAACCCCTGCTCTTTGATGCGTCACTTTTTTACCAAAAATTTTCGACTTATGAACAAGTATATATGGTATTCTGTTCTTAGCCACATTTGGAAGCATGTGAGATGTATCAACATGTGGAGAGACATATTACCAGCTATAGGCAAGCCTTTACAGTTGTTTGTGGGCTGAATTGTAGTTCTGAGATTAGATTGAAGAGGGTGGAAAATCTCTCCTTGGATAGATAGGCTTTTGCTGTTGTGGAGTCTGAAGTGGCTCCTATGAAGTCTATTCTTTATACTGAAGTTAGTATGTATTTCCTGTGATTGACAAGACGACCAAGTTTGGAATAAGGTTAATGCCTTGGCCATTGCTGACTGGACTTCTTGAGATGACCAGTTTCTGAGAAGCCAGTCATACAAGTGTGGTATTACTAAGATCTCCCACTGACAGAGGTGAGCTGCTACCACCAAGAAGATCTTTGTAAACACCTCAGAGCCAGGCAAAGACCAAAGGGGAGAAACAGATATTGATAGTTATCTGTTCCTCTTACAAAGCGTACAAAACGTTTGTGGGAGGGGTGGATGGCTCCATGACAATAGGCATAGAATCATAGAATATCAGGGTTGGAAGGGACCTCAGGAGGTCATCTAGTCCAACCCCCTGCTCAAAGCAGGACCAATCCCTTATTAAATCATCCCAGACAGGGCTTTGTCAAGCCTGACCTTAAAAACTTTTAAGGAAGGAGATTCTACCACCTCCCTAGGTAACGCATTCCAGTGTTTCACCACCCTCCTAGTGAAAAAGTTTTTCCTAATATCCAACCTAAACCTCCCACACTGCAACTTGAGACCATTACTCCTTGTCCTGTCCTCTTCTACCACTGAGAATAGTCTAGAACCATCCTCTCTGGAACCACCTCTCAGGTACTTGAAAGCAGCTATCAAATCCCCCCTCATTCTTCTCTTCTGCAGACTAAACAATCCCAGTTCCCTCAGCCTCTCCTCATAAGTCATGTGTTCCAGACCCCTAATCATTTTTGTTACCCTTCGTTGGACTCTCTCCAATTTATCCACATCCTTCTTGTAGTGTGGGGCCCAAAACTGGACACAGTACTCCAGATGAGGCCTCACCAATGTCGAATAGAGGGGGACGATCACGTCCCTCGATCTGCTCGCTATGCCCCTACTTATACATCCCAAAATGCCATTGGCCTTCTTGGCAACAAAGGCACACTGCTGACTCATATCCAGCTTCTCGTCCACTGTCACCCCTAGGTCCTTTTCCGCAAAACTGCTGCCTAGCCATTCGGTCCCTAGTCTGTAGCGGTGCATTGGATTCTTCCGTCCTAAGTGCAGGACCCTGCACTTATCCTTACTGAACCTCATCAGATTTCTTTTGGCCCAATCCTCCAATTTGTCTAGGTCCCTCTGTATCCTATCCCTGCCCTCCAGCATATCTACCACTCCTCCTAGTTTAGTATCATCCGCAAATTTGCTGAGAGTGCAATCCACACCATCCTCCAGATCATTTATGAAGATATTGAACAAAACCGGCCCCAGGACCGACCTTTGGGGCACTCCACTTGATACCAGCTGCCAACTAGACATGGAGCCATTGATCACTACCCATTGAGCCCGACAATCTAGCCAACTTTCTACCCACCTTATAGTGCATTCATCCAGCCCATACTTAACTTGCTGACAAGAATACTGTGGGAGACCGTGTCAAAAGCTTTGCTAAAGTCAAGAAACAATACATCCACTGCTTTTCCTTCATCCACAAAACCAGTAATCTCATCATAGATTAGATTAGTCAGGCATGACCTTCCCTTGGTGAATCCATGCTGACTGTTCCTGATCACTTTCCTCTCATGTAAGCGCTTCAGGATTGATTCTTTGAGGACCTGCTCCATGATTTTTCCAGGGACTGAGGTGAGGCTGACTGGCCTGTAGTTCCCAGGATCCTCCTTCTTCCCTTTTTTAAAGATTGGCACTACATTAGCCTTTTTCCAGTCATCTGGGACTTCCCCCGTTCGCCACGAGTTTTCAAAGATAATGGCCAATGGCTCTGCAATCACACCCGCCAACTCCTTTAGCACTCTTGGATGTAACTCGTCCGGCCCCATGGACTTGTGCACGTCCAGCTTTTCTAAATAGTCCCTAACCACCTCTTTCTCCACAGAGGGCTGGCCATCTACTCCCCATGATGTGATGCCCAGCGCAGCAGTCTGGGAGCTGTCCTTGTTAGTGAAGACAGAGGCAAAAAAAGCATTGAGCACATTAGCTTTTTCCACATCCTCTGTCACTAGGTTGCCTCCCTCATTCAGTAAGGGGCCCACACTTTCCTTGGCTTTCTTCGTGTTGCCAACATACCTGAAGAAACCCTTCTGGTTACTCTTGACATCTCTTGCTAGCTGCAGCTCCAGGTGCAATTTGGCCCTCCTAATTTCATTCTTACATGCCCGAGCAATATTTTTATACTCTTCCCTCGTCATATGTCCAATCTTCCCCTTCTTGTAAGCTTCTTTTTTATGTTTAAGATCCGCTAGGATTTCACCGTTAAGCCAAGCTGGTCGCCTGCCATATTTACTGTTCTTTCGACACATCGGGATGGTTTGTCCCTGTAACCTCAATAAGGATTCTTTAAAATACAGCCAGCTCTCCTGGACTCCTTTCCCCCTCATGGTATTCTCCCAGGGGATCCTGCCCATCAGTTCCCTGAGGGAGTCGAAGTCTGCTTTCCTGAAGTCCAGGGTCTGTATCCTGCTGCTTACCTTTCTTCCCTGTGTCAGGATCCTGAACTCAACCAACTCATGGTCACTGCCTCCCAAATTCCCATCCACTTTTGCTTCCCCTGCTAATTCTTCCCGGTTTGTGAGCAGCAGGTCAAGAAAAGCTCCCCCCCAGTTGACTCCTCTAGCACTTGCACCAGGAAATTGTCCCCTACGCTTTCCAAAAACTTCCTGGATTGTCTATGCACCGCTGTATTGCTCTCCCAGCAGATATCAGGAAAATTAAAGTCACCCATGAGAACCAGGGCGTGCGATCTAGTAGCTTCTGCGAGTTGCCGGAAGAAAGCCTCATCCACCTCATCCCCCTGATCCGGTGGTCTATAGCAGACTCCCACCACTACATCACTCTTGTTGCTCACACTTCTAAACTTAATCCAGAGACACTCAGGTTTTTCTGCAGTTTCGTACCGGAGCTCTGAGCAGTCATACTGCTCCCTTACATACAGTGCTACTCCCCCACCTTTTCTGCCCTGCCTGTCCTTCCTGAACAGTTTATAACCATCCATGACAGTACTCCAGTCATGTGAGTTATCCCACCAAGTCTCTGTTATTCCAATCACGTCATAATTCCTTGACATCACCAGGACCTCCAGTTCTCCCTGCTGGTTTCCAAGGCTTTGTGCATTTGTATATAAGCACTTGAGATAACCTGCTGATCGCCCCTCATTCTCAGTATGAGGCAGGAGCCCTCCCCTCACAGACGTTCCTGCCTGTGCTTCCTCCCGGTATCCCGCTTTCCCACTTACCTCAGGGCTTTGGTCTCCTTCCCCCGGTGAACCTAGTTTAAAGCCCTCCTCACTAGGTTAGCCAGCCTGCTCGCAAAGATGCTCTTCCCTCTCTTCGTAAGGTGGAGCCCGTCTCTGCCCAGCACTCCTCCTTCATGGAACACCATCCCATGGTCAAAGAATCCAAAGCCTTCTCTCCGACACCACCTGCGTAGCCATTCGTTGACTTCCACGATCCGACGGTCCCTGCCCTGGCCTTTTCCTTCCACGGGGAGGATGGACGAGACCACCACTTGCGCCTCAAACTCCTTTATCCTTCTTCCCAGAGCCACGTAGTCCGCAGTGATCCGCTCAAGGTCATTCTTGGCAGTGTCATTGATGCCCACGTGGAGAAGCAGGAAGGGATAGCGATCCGAGGGCTTGATGAGTCTCGGCAGTCTCTCCGTCACATCGCGAATCTTAGCCCCTGGCAAGCAGCAGACTTCTCGGTTTTCCCGGTCAGGGCGGCAGATAGATGACTCAGTCCCCCGGAGGAGAGAGTCCCAGACCACCACCACCCGCCTCCTTCTCTTGGGAGTGGTGGTCGTGGAACCCCCCCATCTCAGGACAGTGCATCTCATGCCTTCCAACCAGCAGAGTCTCCTTCTGCTTTCTCTCCCCAGACATATCATCTGGTCCACTCTCCGCAATGGTACCTGTGGAGAGAATATGAAAGCGGTTAGTTACCTGTGTCCACGTTGCTGGAACCCGGACATTCCCCCTTCTTCTTCTGGAGGTCACATGTTGCCAAGCTTTTTCACTGTCCTCTTGGCCCCGCTGTGCAACCTGCTCTAAATCTTTAGAGTTTTGTGCCCGTAGAAGCATATCCTGACTTTTGTCCAGAAAATCCTCAGATTCTCATATGCATCCTGTAGGTTGAGGGCAACAAACCAGTCTCCCACATCTAGAGATGGAATAATGGTAGCTAGTGTCACCATTCTGAAGTGTTTTGCTAGGACACAGTCGTTCAAATTCATAAGGTCAAGAATGGGTATCCACCCTCCATCTCTTCTGGAAACTAGAACGTAATTGGAATAGAAACCTCTTCTGAAGAACTCCAGTGGAACCAGCTTTATTGCCCTCTGGAGGAAAAGAGACTGAACCCCTTATTTCATTAGTTCTTTGTGAGAAAGGTCCCTAAAGATGGATGGAGAGTGAAGGATAGAGTGGAAGCAAAATGAGTAGCCCACCTTGACGATTTCCAATATTCACTTGTTTGAGATAAGCAGTTTCCAGGCAAGTAGGTAGTAGGCAGCAGAGGATCTGGTAGAATAGGTTACTCAATGCCATCAAGCAAGGTGTCAAAACTGCCTCTTAGAAAGAGGGGACAATTGAGTAGAAGTATGTGTGCGAAGAGGGATGGGGGTCCCAGTTTTTGCTGTCTGAAATTTGTGAAGGGTTCCTGAGACTTAGAGAAGGTGTGCTGATGGTATAGGAATGGCCTGGATCTTTGAGCAATTTGGGGATTTACTAAAGACCTTTTTCACTGAAGGCACATATATCGCCAGTGACCGCAACATTTTCCTGGCATCCTTCAGCGGGTGGATTTAAAAAAAAAAATCTGTGTTCACAGAAGTGCTTGGGTCCTTCAAAAGGGAGATCCTTCACAATGTGTTCCATCTCTCTTGGAAGACCCGAGGATGGGAGCCAGAATGTACTTCTCATGACCTCAGCAGAGGCCATGTAACAAGAGACTGTTGGCAGACGTTAGCATGGAGGTTTTTGCAACTAATTGGCCCTCCAAGATGATAGACTGAAATTGATCTCTCTGCTTTTGTAGCACGTATTCAGCAAAATGTAAATTCTGAGTATGTGGGAAAGTCATATTTCACCATCAAGGCCTGAAAACTGGCAATACAAAACTGAAGAGCAGCTGAACAGCTCTTTCCACTGAGTAAGTCCAGCCGCTCAGATTCTTTGTCCATTGGATAAAATCTAGAACAAGTTTGAGGGCTCCTTGTATTAGCTGCATCCACCACTACAGAGTTAGGATTGGGATGGGGGAAAAAATGTGCCATTGCTTTTGGTGGGATATAATTATTTTTATCTGCCCTCTTACCGGTGGGTGGAAATGTGGCAGGTGTTTGTCACAGGGTACATGTGGGAGATAGCATCGCCTCACTAATAGCCACAGAGATCTTTCTTTGGGGATTGATGTTCAGAATTCTCATCAGGGAATGTTGTGACTCTTGGACTTCCTCTACAAGGATTTGGTGATAGCCTGCCAGCTACTTCATGAGGTCCTGGAAGGTACTGCAATCAGTGTAAGAGGGTGGTGGTGGCGCCATTACTTCTTTCTCCAGAGATGAAGAGGTCCTGACTAGAGAACCTCAGAAATCCTCAACCTGTGGTTCCGCTCCTCTTTTTTAATATCTGGTACCGATGAAGTGTACGGTAACCATGGCTGATATTGTACAAGTGGGTGTCAGCACTTTTTTCTAGGTATCCTATGGAATGGCCCCAAGGGTCGGAGAAACCCGATTTGGGACATGGATGGGAGAAGCGTACCCAATGATAATCAATCTCTGGACCTATGCTGTTTTGTAGGTTCCTAAAGATCCTCTTCATTAGAGGGCCTCAGAAGTGCAGTCGTACAATGAAGACTGGAGACTTAGGAAAGTCTTAATTTTCAGCTGTCTCAACGATACCGGGGAGGGGGCTTTGATAGATGTCCTCAACAGCAGAGACTCAGGCTCATTGGAAATTATAAGGTCCTCTGAATAATGAAATCTAGAAGGAGGTGGAGGGCTCGAATAGCCTAGTCGCAACTTGGGTCAGTAGTGGAGGTGGAAATGCTGACTAGCGAGATGGAGACTGCTGTGGTACCAAGGAGATTGCAGGGTCTTCTCCCACCTCAAAACTGTGGTAAAAGACTGGTGCTGCAGCATGTATGATAGCCCTGTACGTGTCACAGTGCAGCAAGGTATCCAGCCGTTCTGCTGTGGTAGGTGTTGTGGTGATAGTGGGCTTGTCCATACAAGGCTTCTTATGCATTAAACAATGCCTCAGTACTATATTCAGTTGGAGTCTCAATGGTACCCTTCAAGGGACACAAGGTCTTCCAAAAAAGTAGGACTGAGTCGAATTGTAGGTTCTAAAGTTTGACGTTTTTTTATTTTTGAATAGTTATTTTTTGTACATAATTCTACATTTGTAACTTGAACTTTCATTATAGAGAGATTACACTACAGTACTTGTATTGGATGAATTGAAATATACTGTTTCTTTTGGTTTTTACAGTGCAAATATTTGTAATAAAAATATAAAGTGAGCACTGTACACTTTGTATTGTGTTATAATTTAAATCAATATAAATGAAAATGTAACAAACATTCAAAAATATTTAAATAAATGGTATTCTATTGTTTAACAGTATGATTAATTGAGATTTTTTTTTTAAAATCGCTTGATAGCCCTAGTATATATGTGCTAAAAATCTAATAAAAATTGTTTTAAATAAAAGCACTCTTGCTTGCATCAATCATTATCAAGCCAAAAAAAACAAACGTATCACATTAATTTATTCCTAATACTGCCTTAAAATAAAAAATTTACCACTGCTTTGAGTTCTAAACCCTAGGTAACCTCCCACTGCTGCCCTGCTCCATTGCCACCTGCAGCCATCGCACTGCTCCTGCCCACCTGCCAAGGAGCCACTTCTGGCCAAACTGCTCAGTACCAGGAGCCTACCTCTTGATCTAATCCACAGAGCCAGGTGGTGGACTGATGTCGGGGTGTCCCTGTTCCCCTTCATCATGGGCTCAGTCTCTGTTGAGCTGAGGTGCAGGGGCAAGGAGCCAGTCTGTGCTGGTCGGTGCCAGTTTAAAAAAAAAACATATTAGCTAAAAACACATAACTTTAGACACTGTGCAGATGAATTAGATAGGTTTTTAGTGGAGTGAAAAATAATGGACTAAAATAGAGTAGATAATGGCAATAACACAGTATGTTCGTTTGAGAAAGTAAGCAGATTTTATTTATCTCTACTAAAGTTAGTGTACACAGTATCATACTTGTGTTTCTGATATCTGTGTAAAGGCTCCAAAACTGACACCTTAAGGCTTGTGATTAGAAATATCTTGCTATATTATCTCCTGATTGTTCTAAACTTACATATAAACTTAAAATGTGGCTTAAATGGGTGTTTGTATGCATTTTTCTCTTTCTTTATATAGGAATTAGATACAGTGCTCCTGTCTTCTAATTTCAAAGTTATCTGCAAAAAAACCTAGAGTTTTCAGGTGCCTAAATAGCCCCCAGAATCACGGTTGAAACTGTGTGTCGTCCAACCCCCCCTCCCCCAATCTGAAATGGTGCACCTACACTTATGGCTTATTACACCAATCTGTAACCCACTAATCACCTCTTTTTCTCCAATGACTGCAGGGGTGTTAATGGGCCACTCTACCTTGAATGGCCAATTACAATTTGCGCTAATTATGTATGTTAAACAATCTGTTCCATTTTGCATCATGCTGTGATGCTGGAAGTTCCTTTCCTAGACCTGAAGAAGAGCTGTGTGTGGCTCAAAAGCTTGTCTCTCTCATCAACAGAAGTTAGTCCAATAAAAGATATCACCCCACCCACCTGGTCATTCTAAAAAACCCCTTTGACAGTTTAAAATTAAGTTTAAAAGAAAAAATTATTCAAGGATAGTCAAACAGCTGCCTTCACAAAAATCTCTTTACTCTCCAGCAACTAATACTAGACATCTAGCATACTGTATCCTAAGATAATTAACAGCCATCATCAATATCAGGCTTTCACAGTCTTTTTTCCACAAGGAGATGCTGCAAAAGAAATTTTGCAAACTGACTCAACTCCAAAGTCTTCAAAAGCCTGAAGGTTTCAGTTCATTTAATCATGGGAGTTAGAACTTCGAATTCTGTCGTCAGTGAGGCTTAATTTTCTGGTACTAGGATATATTTTCATCACAATCGAACATTATCAATTGACATATCCTGGGTTCACTACATTTAAATGATATTTTCTGAATTGCTGAGAAATTACACACTGGGAGACTGTACTGATGGACCAAATCACCACCTAAAACTTCTTCTATTTGCCAAAGTGGGCTTTATTTTTTCCCCTAATGTAGTTTCCTCTTTGGTATGGCAGGTCCTTATTATATTTAAAACATGTATCGAACTAGCACCTGTGATTCCTGATCATGAATCACAACTTGGTTGTGTTAAGCGCTGTAGAAACACATGAGACAACTGACCCTGCCCCAAAGAGTTTACAACCTAAATATAAAACTAGAGACAAAAAGTGAACTCACAGCAAGGGCAGCACAGAGAAACAATGAGATAGTGTTTGTTAGTCTGATAAGCAGTCCTGTATGCACACTAGCTGCCTAACAGCTGTCAAGATGTTGGGGCAAAAGCCTATATTCCCAACTGGCTAAGGAGAGTAAAACAGCTATCAGAAGACGAGGTCAGACAGCTGTATAAAACTGTTCATCAAAAGTAAAATATGAAGACAAAGATTTGTATTAACTAGTTTGTTTAAGTTGAAGGAAATGGGATAAAGTAGTTTTCAAGTCTCCTGGTGAGGTCACGTGTTGGCATGACCCACTGAAAGTTCTACAAATAAAAAGAAATATTAATAATTAAAATCAACAAAAATATGTTGTGATAAATTTGATGGGATGAGGTTATCTCCCCTCTCTGTACATTATTTATATGGGAGTCACCAAAAAAGCCAAGTCTCAAGACTATCTAAACTTAATCTCTCCTCATCAAAAAGACAGTTAATATGACCTATAAAGCCTGTCCAACAGATAGTTTTCCCTCACTGTAGACTCTATACAGCTAAAGAGGAAATTGTTACTCAACTTTTGTTTCAAAACTTTTACTCTTTTTTCTTCTTTTTCTGTGGTTTAAAGGCTTTTGATGGTAGTTGATATTGTGAGAGTAAACCAGTAGTAATTTGACACAAACAGCATACCATGATTAACTGCTTCACGTTGTAGCAGGAAACAATGGTTTTTGTTAACAACTTAACTCTTGTTCTACACTTTTTTCAACACAACAATCCTCAAACCTCTACCAACATGTTCCCACTTCAGGAAGTCTGGAAGCTCCAGCACCATATTTGTACAGTATTGGTGGGTGGACTACGTTTCGTAACAGAGCTTCTCCCACTGTTGCATTCCGATCCTCTAAAGCATTGCCTTGCTTGAAACTTACTTGTCTGAAGATTTAAACAAAAATAAGGAATTTCTTAAAGTTTGCTGAGTATTTGACAACAGCATAAACAACTGAATTTGCACAACTTTTTCCACATGTTGCCTATATGGGACTAGTAGCAAATTCACCACAGACTGGTAAGTCTTTACCCAATTTCCAGAACATATACTAGGTTATCTGGGGAAGGACTGTAAGCAACCTGAATACAAAATAGTAATGTTCCATAAGATTACATGGTGGCAGTAATGTAACTGAAGGCTGAAATTCTGTACCTCCTTCATAAGATTCAAAAATGACATTTTGTTTCTATCTTCACTGCATGGTGTATGAACCATAAAACTGATTCCTAGGTACTCTGCTATTTTTCCTCACCACCTTGTATTGGCCATTTTCCCGCTAAAACCTTCTAAACTATGCCAATTCAGCAGAGGCAACTCAGCAGAACTTATGTCTCTTTTTTTCCTGCCTTCGTGCATTCAGGAGTTAGAACAACATAACTCTTCAGAGGGCACTAAGGAAGAAAGAGACTCAGGTGTTCCAGGCTCAAGATTTAACAGCTCAAGACAACATCTCAAGCAGATGTCACAATTAGCAACACAATGATCTTAAATGCAGAACCTAGAGCAGAGGTGGGCAAATTACGGCCCAGGGGCCACATCCAGCCCACCGGACCCTCCTGCCCAGCCCCTAAGCTCCTGGCCCGGGAGGCTAGCCCCCGGTCTCTCCCCTGCTGTTCCCCCTCCCCCGCAGCTCAGCTCACTGCGCCACCGGCGCAATGCTCTGAGCAGTGGGGCTGTGAGGTCCTGGGGCAGCACAGTTGCAGACCCCGGCCTGACCCGGCTCTGTGCTGCGCGGTGGCATGGCTGGCTCCAACCAGGCAGCGCAGCTGTAGCGCTGCCAGCCACCAGTGCTCCAGGCAACACGGTACGGGTGCAGGGAACGGGGGGGGGGGGGAGTTGAATAGAGGGCAGGGGAGTTTGGGGGTGGGGGTGGTCAGGGGTGGGGGTGTGGATGGGGTCGGGGTGGTCAGAGGGCGGGGAGCAGGGGGTTGAATGGGGGCAGGGGTCCTGGGGGGGGGGGCAGTCGGGGGGGCGGGTGGGGGGGGCATGGGTTCCAGGGGCAGTCAGGCAACAGGAATGGTTGGATGGGGCAGGGGTTGGGGGGGCAGTCAGGAATTAGGGGGGGGGCTGGATGTGGTGGCAGGGGGAAGTCAGGGGCAAGGGTTCCGGGGGCGGTCAGGGAGAAGGGATGGTTGCGTGGGGCAGGGGTCCTGGGCGGGCCATCAGGAATGAGAGGAGGAGTTGGATGGGGCGGCAGGGAGCAGTCAGCGGTGGGGGTTCCAGGGGCGGTCACGCCCCCCTCCCCTAACCGGTTCTCCATACAATTTCCGAAACCCAATGCAACCCTCAGGCCAAAAGGTTTGCCAGGCCCTGACCTAGAGTTTGGGGACAGCTTATCACAGACATCTTCCATTACTTGAAGCAGCTGGACCACTTCACACTAATAGTCAATGCAAAAATAAATGCACATTCACAAAAAGCACCTGGCTAGACACCAAAAATGGAAATTATTTATTATTTCATTTGTCACTCTACCTCTTTCCCATTCTACATTAAAGTCCTTATCTTAAACATTAGAGCTACTTGTTTGAGAAAGCAGAAAAGGAAAGAATTGTCCCTTTAAACTAGTGAAAATACATCACCTAGTTTATTTCTACCATATTTGACAAAGTCTCACAGCAAGAAAATAAAGAAAAATATATTGTCTATAACAAAGAAATCTGAGAAAGAATCCCTAAGAGGAAGGAGAAAAATGACTGAGGAAAAGGAAGTGTATTACCAATAATCCACAGAAAGGGAAAAATCATACGTCTATTTTTTTTCCTCTGAGTAATTCACAGGATTTTTGCTCTCAAGTACAAGACAATATGGAATCTATACTAGCTACCACTTTTTATTCTGCGACAACAGTAATAGCAGCCAACAAATGAAACTTCTTCCTTGGTCAGCACATGCCTCAAACTGCCACAACCTTAGTACTTGCAGTAGTACCTACAGAACAGAATTGTGCAAGAAGCAAAAACTCCAGCTAAAAGACAATATGATACATTTCTAAAGTAAGAGACACAAAATGAGTTCCCTTGAACAAAATTGCCTCTGCCTTCCCCACCTTACCCACCCACCCCAAAAAACGCTATGTTAGGTAAAGTTGCAAAAGCACATGTGACTTAGAAGCCTAGGTTTCCTTTTCAAAAATGCAAGTCAATGGGGTTTAAGCACCTAAATCCCTAAGACATTTTGAAAATCAGACTTAAGCATTTTTCAAAATGTCATTTGTAAACTATAAAAATAACCACAGGGGAACACCATTAATTAAATTAAAAAATATTCCTCCAAATTCTATATGAAAGTGTGGCGGTGAGTTGAACTACATATTAGAATATCTTCAGAGAAGTAGAACTACAGGTGAATATTTTGTCGTCTTTAAAAAAAATGCCACTGGTACAGGATTCTCAGAGTGTGACTGACCTCATACTCAAAGGCAAGACCAAATGTGGGGCTTTTTTCTCTCTTAGAAACATTTGCAAAATGTTTTATAACAACTTACTTAAGCAATTTTTGGATTAACGCTTTTTTTAAAAATTATTACATGACAGCTTACATCCAATTGAACAAAGTTAAAGGTTGATCAGCCCATTAACTGTGGTTAGAAAAGCTCATTAGAAATACTTACTGAGTATTTAGATGTTTCAATACATGTGCTAAACAAAAGTTGATGCTATTTATAGGATATATATATAATGTAAGTGTCTGAATTATTCGGTTATGAATCCCCATGATCATCATATTTATATGCTGAATTCTTGTACATTCAAGCCATAATCAGATTGCAACCAAAGGTAAATGAAGCATACTTTCATTTAGATTATATGCTTTAATATCCTCAAGGCTATTCAGAAAAACTTTATTTAATGCACTTAATTTTGGCACTTCTAATAAAACAGCAGCACAATACATAGAATAATATTAATGCTCATTGACTCATTTTGTATCTGAACTCTAGGGACCTGGCGCAGCTCCCATTAAACTCAATGGCAAATATCCCATTAAAGACCCAGTCCTCCTACCACTAAAATCAATCTTGAAGACAAACTACTTTGATTTTTTATTTAAAAAAAAAAATAGAATTGTCAACTCAAGTAATCTAAGTCACGATATTTTTGTATGTCACAAAATGATGGAGAAAATATTTGTCCAGGCCAATCTACCCTCAGTTTATCTGTACTACAGTATGCTATACTATATATTTTGCTAATCAATATTTATATGAAAATACCAGTTTCCTGGTATTATAAATTATAAATGAAGAAATACACACAGTGCCAGAAAATTCATTCAGAAAAAGAAATGATTACTAACCTGTTCTATAACTGTTGTTCTTCAGACAAGCTGCACATCTCCATTCCAATTCAGGTGTATGCATGCCCAGTGCACAGGGACGCCAACTGTCTAATCGCAGAAACCCAAACACCCTTCCCCCACCCCCTGCACCACTCCTTCTCCAAGGTCCCCCTCCCCCGCTCACTCCAGCCCCCCTCCCTCCATCGCTCGCTCTCCCGCACGCTCACTCACTTTCACAAGGCTGGGTTGAGGGGTTTGGACTGAGGGACTCAGAGTGTGGGAGGGGGCTCCGGGCTGAGCCTGGGGCAGGGGGTTGGGATGTGGGAGGGTGTTCGGGATGCAGGCTCCAGCTGGGCAGCGCTTATCTCTGTTGGCTCCTGGCAGAGGCAGCATGTCCAGCAGCAGCTCCTAGCTTCAGAGGCAGCCAGGAGGCTTTGTGTGCTGCCCCTGCATGCAGGCACTGCCCGCACTGCCCCCACAGCTCCTATTGGCTGCATGGTTCCCCATTCTCAGCAAATGGGAGCTGTGGAGTCTGCGCTCATGGCAGGTGGGAGGACAGTGCGCAGAAACCCCCGGCCGCCTCTCCTCGAAGGAGCCGCTGCTGGACATGCCAGCTGCTTCCAGGAGCAGCACAGAGCCAGGGCAGGTAGAGATCCTGCCTTAACCTCACTGCACCATCATACTTTTAGCAGTCTAAAATCTCCCGGATTCTCTTCAGTAGCCTCTAGGAGATCAAGCCCAATACCAATAGATTCCCGGCCAATCCGTGAGGGTTGGAAACCCTACCAATGTAAAAAGAAAAGGAGTACTTGTGGCACCTTAGAGACTAACCAATTTATTTGAGCTTAAGCTTTCGTGAGCTACAGCTCACTTCATCGGATGCATACTGTGGAAAGTGTAGAAAATCTTTTTATATACACACAAAGCATGAAAAAATACCTCCTCCCATCCCACTCTCCTGCTGGTAATAGCTTATCTAAAGTGATCACTCTCCTTACAATGTGTGTGATAATCAAGTTGGGCCATTTTCAGCACAAATCCAGGTTCTCTCACCCCCCACCCCGCCACACACAGTGCTTCAAGAAGAAAGTGGCAAATATATTGCCTGACTAATGTGGAAATGAGACACCACTTTGATGACGAACTTGGGATAAGGTATACCTTGTCCTTGTAGAAGACTGTATATAGAGGTCCAAATACTAAAGCACATAATTAACCAACTCTCCTGGCTGAGATGATTGCTACAAAGGCTACCTTCATTGAGAGATGGAGTAACAAACAGGTAGTTAACAGTTCCAAGGGAGGACCCATTGGCTCTGTTAATGTCAGGCTTAAGACCCAAAGGGGCATACGTTCCTCTACTTGGATATATAAGCAGTCCAGGACCTTCAAAAACCTAACTGACATGGGAGAAGAGAAAAGAGAGATTAACAATCAAAGAGTGGGAAACCAAGGCAGCTGCCAGATTGCCCCCTGATGGAACTAACAGCATGACCTTGCTGATTCAGACCTAACAAATAGTCCAGCACATGTTGTATTGGAGCCTGGACTGGGGAAACTACTTTCGGTTGGGACCAGATGGAGACACTCTTCCATTTCACCAGGTAAGAATAATTAGTAAAACATTTTCTACTATTCTAGTGTATATCCTGCACCCCCTTTGAACAGATCTCCTCCTGAGGCGTTAACATAGATTCGAAGGGGGCGAATCTTAGCGAAGGGAGGACTAGGTTAAGGTCTCATTGGAAGGCGATACACAGAATGGGAGGGTATTTTCGCAGAAGACCCTTGCAGAACCATACCAATAATGGGTGGGTAAAGATTGAATAGCTGTCCACCAGTGGGGGAAAGGCACTAATGGCAACTAATGGAACCGAGGGCCAGTCCCAAGACCTTCAGGTGAAGGAAATATTCTAAGAGTAGAGGATGCCCACCGCTTCAGGGACAAAGACCTGCCAGGTAGCCCAGGAAGTGAAAAACATCCATTTGGCTCATTATGAGCATCTTGTGGACACCTTCCTGTCCTTGAGAGGACATCTCACACTGCAAGAGAACATTCCTGCACTAGTGGAGGTGTCCGTCCAAAAACCAAGCTGTCAGGTGAAGGGTGTGTGGGTTGGAGTGTCTGAGTCTCCCATTGCGTTGGGTCAGTAACTCTGAGAATGTCTGAAACATGAGTGGAGAGGAAAAGCGGGAGCCAAAATTGGTGAGTCCAGAAGGGGGAGATCAGGATAGTCGTTTTCTCCTGTGTAATCTTGTGGATCACTCGTGGTAGAAGGGGTAAGGGGAGGAAGGCATAATTCATGCAGTCTGACCAATTGAGGACTAGGGCAGCCCTCTGTGATTGAGCTCCAGCTCCTCCCCTTGAATAATACTGGGTGCATTTGGTACTGTTGTGGGATGCGAAAAGATCCCGCATCAGGATTCCCCATTGGCCAAAGATATCCACAATTACAGAGTTATGCAACTCACATTCACGGTCAGTTGCAAAGTTTCTGCTGAGAGGATCGGCAATCATATTCTGGGAGCCCGGTAGGTAGGCTGATGTCAAAAGAATATGGTGTGTGATGCACCATTTCCAAAGTCATATAGCTTCTGCAGACTGGGTTTGTCCCCGCCTTGACTGTTTATGTAGAACACAGTGGTGATGTTGTCGGACATGACAAGAACGTGTCAGTCCTGGATGGTTTGTAGGAACACCTGGCAAGCTTTGCGTTCTGCCTGGAGTTCCAATACATTTATGTACATTCTGGCCTCTCGTCTTGTCCAGGTGCCTTCTGTCATGTGGTTGCCTATGTGAGTGCCCCAGCCCATGAGGGATGCATCCTTTATGACTGTCACAGTGGGCAAGGATTGGAGGAAGGTCATCCTTGAGCAGACTCATAGTGGATTCATCCACCACTGGAGTGAGCAGAGAACTTCTGATGGCATGTGGAGCAGAGTGTGCATGGGTTGATGCCTGGGGGAGTAGACACTTTGTAGACAGAGTTGAAGGCAGCGCTGGTGTAGGCGAGCAAAGGACATGACATATATGCAAGCCACCATGTGCCCCAAGAGAGAAAGGCAGATTTTGGCTGAAACCGAAGGGCTGGAAGACACCAAAGTGATTAATACCCTCATTGTCTGAAATCTCTCTCTTGGTAGATAAGCTCAGGCGGAAGCCACATCTATGCGAGCGCCTATGGACACCAGAGACTGTGTAGAGCATAAAGTTTGATTTTTTTGACATTGACACTTACCGCCAGAGAGGAGAGGAGTAGAAGCAGTTGGGATGTCAATTCCTGGGCCTCTTCTTTGGACTGTGCTGCTATCAGCCAATCATCCAGATATGGGGAAAAAAGGATCCTTTGACATCTGAGAAAACTTTAGTGAATACTTGCAGGGCAGTGGTGAGTTCTAACAGTAGGGCCCTGTATTGTAGATGCCGAGGCCCCACCTTGAACCTCAGCAACCTTCAGTGTGTCGGGTATATATCGATATGGAAGTAGGCATCTTGCATAGTGACAGTCGTAAACACATGCGTTTTTCTAAGCAGGGAATGACTGTTGCAAGCGTAGTCTTGCAAAATCTTGCTCTGGAAATCGAATTGTTGAAGCGTCGGAGACCCAATATCAGCCTCCATCCTCCAGTCTTTTTCGGGACTAGGAAGTAGCTCAAGTAGAACCCTGTTCCCAGAAAGGAGTCTGGGATTAGCTCCACAGCTCTGCTGTCTAATAGGGAGTTGGCCTCGAGTTGAAGGCAGTCTTTGCGTAGGTGTTCCATGCATGTGGACTGAGGAGGGCAGCAAGATGGGGGCATCACCGTAAACTCTATGATGTAGCTGCTCCGGATGATATCTAGGACCCACTTGTCTGTAGCTAGGGCTTTCCATGCTGCCAGAAAGAGTTTGAAGCGGCCCTCAAAGGGGGTAGACAAAATGGGCATTGGTGTATGGAGTAGTTAACAGCTCTCTCAGGACACTCAGAAATACCATTTATATATGCTAGTAAAAGAATCTGAAGATGGAACACTACAACTATTGAGGGCAGTAAGAAGGAACTGAGGGAGGTCGGGAGTGGCTCTGCCCTTTATACCATCACACAATAGTACAAGGCAGCATATGCCACCCCAACAAGTACCACTGAAGGGTAAAAACTATGACAATAGTGCAATGGGCATTAGCACACCTGAAGTCCAATGGACACTTGCAATCACACAGAAGAAAAAGCCTTTTGATTTTACGGTTTAATTTTCTGATTTTTCTACAGCAGTGCATTTATATCCCAGTTTTTCACGCAATAAACAATAGTGGGGTGGAGGGAGAGGTATAACCCTCTATATCCTCACAGACAGAGGTATGTTTGCCTCTTGAATCTAATCCTGTGAGGTGCTGATCATCCTCAGCTCCCACTGATTCTGCACCTTGCAGAGAACTCTCAGCAATACACATAATCAAGCCCCATGTTTGTTTTTGGAACCAAATCAAAGTTAAAAGACGTAAATTTGAAAGATCAGTTTTAAGAACTAGTGACAAAGGAAAATTGGATTCATAGATGTTTAAAGAACTAACAAGGAGCCAAAGTAAACTAAAATTTGACTATGTAATGATCTCATACAAGAAGAAATAAATTTTACCAAAACTGACAAAAAATTAAGTATCTGCCAACAACACAGAAACTAAAAAAGAAAGAATAACCAACCACAAAGTAGACAGAATAAGTGAAAAAAATTGCATACAACACTGTTGCCTTCTGACACATGTCTCATTCGGACACAAGCATCACCCACATCTCAAGTATCAGATGTTTCAGGCCTTTGCAATTTTTCAAGTGGAGGAGAAATCAGTGACACAGTCTTGAGCTATATCGAAGTGAGGTTTTTTTTTCCTTATACCTAGGGCCCTACCAAATTCATGGCCATGAAAAACACATCACGGACCATGAAATCTGGTGTCCCCCCATGAAATCTGGTCCTTTGTATGTTTTTACCCTATACTATATAGATTTCAGGGGGGGAGACCAGAGTTTCTCAAATTGGGGGTCCTGACCCAAAAGGGAGTTGCAAGGTTATTTTAGGGGTGGGTAACAGTATTGCCACCCATACTTCTGCACTGACTTCAAAGCTGGACAGCTAGAGAGCGGCGGCTGTTGGCCTGGCACCCAGCTCTGAAAGCTGTGTCCTGCCAGCAGTACAGAAGTAAAGGTGGCACCATTCTCCAGCTGCCCAGCTCTGAAGGCAGCGCTGCTGCCAATTGCAGCACAGAAGTAAGGGTAGCAGTACTGCAACGCCCCCAGAATAACCTTGTGACCGCCCCCGCCAACTCCTTTTTGTTATAACTCCTATAATTATAACATTGTAAAATTTCAGATTTAAATAGCTGAAATCATGAAATTTATTATTTTTTAAATCCTATGACAGTGAAATTGACCAAAATAGACCGTGAATTTGGTAGGGCCCTCCTTATACCAGTCTACCTATTCAACAGTCCTGGAACGCAGGTGATGAAATCGCATGCACAAAACCTCTTGTTTAAGAATCTCAGCCTATCAGTAATGTCCGGTTCCCTCAAGAGAGCTCTATCTCAAGAGCTGACTCTAAGCAGAGACCAAAGCAAAAATGCAACTCCCCTGCTTCTTCTTCAGCTTCCTCTCCCTCGTCTCTATACAGAACATTGTACAACCAAAACATAGAACCACCACAAAACTATCTTCCCAAAACTGATCATTTGCTCCCATGCTAGGAAAAAGAATTTAGAAGTGTGTGTGTATAGCCCCACCCAGCAATGCTTGCTATAACAGTATTCATAATGAGTTTCCAGTGTAAGTCATGGAGAACATGGATTTTTTTTTAAGTCCAGATTTCTGTCCATTGTCAACAACCTCAACAACTTTTGTAAATATACCTAATTTATTGAACCCACAATTCTAAACCCACATTGTAAAATAGCTAATATATTCTTCTGAAATTGTTTTCAAACCACCTCAAGATTTGTTATGTTTTAATTTGTACTGTATCTTTCCCTTTTAATCATTTGATCCGTATTTTCAAGCTTATGCTTCACATTTGGCCTTTGGTAAAATCATAGCTATGGATAATAGCCAGAGGAAAGATTTGCTTTCTGTTTTTGCAGAAAATCTTAATGCTTTAACTAGTAACAGCAGAATATCACACTATCTTATTTTCAAAAGCTACAGTTGGATAATCATTTGCTCACAATATATTTTTTTCAGCTGGAGTCACAATTAGGATTGTGCATCACCATTAAAGTTATAAATAAGCCATCTGCTTATATTCACATTGATTGGAAATGTGTGTGTGGTGAGCCAAAACATGAGATGATTGGAGATGAATAATTCCTTACCCTGTTCTTTCAAATAAAAAAGAAGAGTGGCACAGAAAACCTAGTTAGTTTTAGTTTACACATGAATACAGTTCTCACTGAAGAAATACAACCAAAAACCGTAAAATATTCTGGACTATAATATACTAAAGCAGTCAGTTAAAAGGATGTCTACAAACTATAAACATGGTGATTACATCAAGATAACATGTGCCTCATATAATCTGTAAGCACAGCAGGGACATACAGAAATGTAGCCCTTTGGAGATAGCTGGAATAAGTAACACAACTCCTCCCTGAAAACAGTACACTGGTCTTAAAATAGTACAAGGATTATTAGATGGGGTGGGATCTGAGTTACTACAGAGAATTCTTTCCTGGGTATCTGGCTGGTGAACCTTGCCCATATGCTCAGGGTTTAGCTGATCACCATATTTGGGGTCGGGAAGGAATTTTCCTCCAGAGCAGATTGGAAGAGGCTCTGGAGGTTTTTCGCCTTCCTCTGTAGCATGGGGCACGGGTCACTTGCTGGAGGATTCTCTGCTCCTTGAAGTCTTTAAACCATGATTTGAGGACTTCAATAGTTCAGACATAGGTGAGAGGTTTATTGCAGGAGTGGGTGGGTGAGATTCTGTGACCAGCGCTGTGCAGGAGGTCAGACTAAATGATCATAATGGTCCCTTCTGACCTTAATATCTATGAATCTACCAATCTATAACTAATTATGTAAATTCTAAGCACACTTAACATTGCTGTCATGATGAAGGCTCAAACTGTTTAAACCATTACTTCACAGTCAATAAATCACTTAAAATATAGTGAAATATCTTAATTTATAAAATTTTGATTCTTCAATAGCTACAGGATGCTTCTAAACCACAATAAATTTTTGCGGTTAGTTCATAGTTCAGGTGCCTAGCAATAAAACATTCAACAACATAAATATAATGTGTTTCTGTAATATGAAACCAAGAGATACAAGGGACTAAGAAATATAAACCAATATTTTAAAAAAGATGTATTAAAACCACTGGATTTTCATATACTGGATAACAATTGTTAATTTTACTAGAAGTATGAGCATAAGGTTTGAGCTGAATTTTCTACAAAGAAAAAACTTACATTTCAAAGCAAGTATTTATATCTTTCACTGAATACGTTATATTACTTCAGGAATATTACAAAAATACTATGGATTTTATTTAGAAATTTATAGTATTTATTAGATTGTATATTATCTTACATCAAATCAGTAACTACTATGAAGCAACACAGATTATTTACTGTACTATGGGACACTCTTGTGGTATATGAAGGAATGAAGTGATTGGCCAGCAGCAGATAGAGTTCAAAGCAAGTTAGGATCCATCCCAAATAAAGATATGTTTACAGATTAAAATAATTAAAGATGTTAAATTCAAAAACTCATCAGGAAAGAATTTGTGTAATTTAACTTAACTACATACCATATCACACTTATATTCAATATTCATAAGAAATAGGACTTAACTATGGACATTCTGAAAGAAAATGCCCAATCATCTCTAGTTGAAAAGATTTTTAAGAATCATTGCCAAATAATAAAGATGAGTTTTTCACAGTATCATTGTAAATTCTTAAGTGTCTTGTATCACCAAAAGATACACATTTCTGTGCTAAGAGGTAACTGTCATTCCAATATTACGAGGAAACTGTTACATCAGAATGACAATGAAAAGGCAATTTTAAATTGTCTATTAAATAGTGAGTCTCTTAAAGTGAATGCATTTGAAACTCTGTCCAGAAAGAAGAAATCTGCACACATTCAGTAATTTCGGCATGTTATATTACTGTTCTAATACAGTCAAGGTTTCCTGGACACAAGTACATTCAAATCTTTATTGCATTTGCAACTTTGGGCCTAAAACTGGCATGAAACCTATTCAAGAGATTATGAAGAATCAAAACGAATAAGTGACTGAATAATTCCAACATAGAATTATTTTGTGACATGGTATATTTAATCAAACCAGTTGCAAAGCAGGGAAAGCCCAAGAAACCATCCCCATTGCACTTCCTGTAGAGTAAGAGCGGCAAGTAAATGTACCTTCCTCCACTCTGGCACCTAAGAGGCAGAAGCCCTCAAACCATAATTTCATTGTGGACATGGAGATGACCACATATATTTTTATTTATTTTTTAAAACAACACGTGCAGCTCACTATAGCCAACTATCAGTGACTTCAAGAATTTAGCAGGAGTAAGAAAACCTATACAAAACTTATATAGACATATAAACCTCAGGTTTCAGAGTAGCAGCCGTGTTAGTCTGTATTCGCAAAAAGAAAAGGAGTACTTGTGGCACCTTAGAGACTAACAAATTTATTTGAGCATAAGCTTTCGTGAGCTACAGCTCACTTCATTGGAGCATTTACAAATACAAGGGAGGATATTGTACGAGATAGAAAATGGTCAGCTTTTGTATGATAATTCTCATATTCCTATACACCCCCTTATTTTATTTTTATTATTCATTTCTACCTTTTATTACATCCTGTGTTATGTTTTCTTAAATTTATCTTGTACATTTTTAGAAAACTATATGAACAAAACAACCTTACCCACAAACACCCTTCACTTGCAAAATTAGTGCTGAGTTGCATACGTGACTTATACTTAAGGCTACATGTATGTCACAGAGGTCATGGGAGTCACAGAATCCATGATTTTCAGAGACAGACATTCTCTGCTTCAGCCCCAGGGGCTGTGGGACTCTGGAGCTGGCAGCCAACTGGGCCCTGTCAGGGTTCCACCGACAGGCGACAGCAGCGACAGAGCTGCAGGTTGAGGCATCAGGCCCCCTGCCGCCACCAATGCCTCTTACCCTGCACACAGGTACAAGATTAATGTGTTAAAAAAATGAATGCGTTAACACCTGCGATTAATTGACAGCACTACAGTTTATGTAATTATATATCACCATGAGGGTCTGCCAGTTAATGATACGGAATTGAAGTGTAGTAGAGGAGTATGCCTTCCTTCCAAGAAAGTCCAGGCACTTCCAATACCTATCATATGGAGTGACCCTCTGCTGGTGTTGCCAGCCGTGGGACTTGACTGCGTCCACCATGATAGAATTGGGTGGTGGGTGAGAGAAGAGGAATTCAGATTCCTTGGAGGGGACATAATATTTTTTGTTCGCCCACTTGCACATAGGTGCTACCAATGTTGGAGTTTGCCATACAGTTCTTGCTGAGCCTAAGATGGCTTCGTTAATAGGTAGGGTGATCATTAAGGAGAGGAAAAATGGAGGATGTCAAAGAGTCGATGGTGCGTGTCCTTGACTACTTCTTTGGAGAGAGTCTGCAACTCTCTTTGCCATCTCCTAGAAGAGATGAAAGCCATCTGCCAGAGATGGTGAGAAAGGCATGACAGCTTCATCCAAGGAGGAGGAGGGTGTGGTCCTCAGTGTCACTTCTTCCTTGGCACCACCCTCCTGTTCCTCTATGATGTCTCATGGAGGCTCCGAGGCTCTAGATGCTTCAGCCAATGGGGTGTCTCTCAAGGGTTCTTGGGTAAGACTCAAAACCTGAGAGGCTTGCCACACAAGGGTCCCAACTGGGGTGGGAGTGGCATGGAGCCTGGTGGTGATGCCTATGGGTAGCTGTAACAGGATGGCGGTGGTGGGGCCATCCGTGGGTATATTTTAGGGCTTTTTTGGTACTGAGCACCATGCAGGGCCTGAGAGGAGTACTGTGACACCACCTCTCTGGTTCGCTGTTTGAACCCTCACTAGAGAGTGGAGGAGCATGGTATGTCCCTTGGTGCTCACACCCATCGGGTCCATGGGCATGTCAGCAGTACCAGCTGCCATCGGTCTCCATGAGCCATGGGTGCCGGACTAAGATAATCTCTGGGCCGACGGTGCCAAGGATGAACGAGATGTAAATCGCTTATGGCCATCTCAGGGCTCACTATGGGGACTTCCCACTCTCTCCTTAGATAAACTGCTGACCCCTCTCACAAGCTATTTCTTCAACCCACAGCCTTTACACGTAGAAGGCTGTGGGGAAGACTCACATCTGCCAGGTGACTCATGGCACAGGTCCTGGAAAGGCCTGAGAGTTGCCTCCATAAAGATAATCTGTTGGAGCTCTCTGTCCTTACAAGATCATGGCCAGAGTTGGTGGCACTGTTGCCAGATGTGGCTTTCCCCGAGGCAGCAAATGCACTGGCAAATGAGGCACCTCTTGAAGCCTGGCAAAGTGGGCATACCCAATTGAGGGAAGGGTCCCCAACAAAGAAGAAGTGGGAAAATATAAAGGTTGTTGGTTTGTTTGGTTTTTTTAAAATTTTTTTTTAGGAGAAAGACAAAACAGTAAAAAATAGACAATACAACTACACTATGCTAAGAGGCTAACTATCTAATTGCGAAAAGAGCAATGATCCTAACAGACTGGGAGGAGCTCCATCTCTAGCCAGGCATGGTTGAGAAGGAACTGAGGGGGGTTAGCCCATGCAGTGGCTAGCCTCATTGCACAGCAAAAGGAGACACCGTGCACACGCAGGCCTAAGAGACACTGCTACCGAAGCTCTCCGATCAGCAGCGCAGGAACGCAAGCTCCAACTACAGTGGAGCACATGTAGGGATGCTACTTGAAGAAGCAGAATAATTGTCAATAGATATTTTCAATAAATTTTAAAATCCTAAATATGCCTCTTCCAGCACTTTCCATTTTAAAAATATAAAAAATACTAAAGAAGAGACATTTTAACAATTATAAAAGAGAAAAAGAAATCCAACTCAAAGGCCCTATGAATGTTCATTGATGCAATGGATAGCAACAGAAACAGCTTCAAAGCTTCTCAATCTTTTTCTTTTAAAAACATAACTTAAATGGCCTTATTTGATTTACTGAAATTGCATAATAAATTCAAATTGAGTTGTAGCACCTACAATTACTGAACAGAAACTTAATATTAATGCCTCATGGCATACTGATTTGACTTAAACAAAAGTAAATATATTTTTGACTATTTTCAAGGTGGTAGGAAAATGTCCTGATTTGATAACATCAAAGAAATACTTGCTTAGAATTTGTGACAGCCAGTAAATGTATTTCATCACAATGGTTGCAGAAACCTCTGTAGAAATATGGATATCCAAAATTAGAGAAATGGAATATTTCTGCCTATATTAAATTAACTGAAGTTGGAGAAAAATGAGAAAAACTGGAAGAATTGATTAAAAAAATCCTTAATATATTTAATGCAAGCTACACATATTATAACTCATAACCTATACTACCTTCAAATGTGGTCTATTCACTCACCTTTTATTTTTGTCATCCTCTCAACAAGAATGTACAAAAATCACTTGTACTGTCAACAATAGTTAATCCTTATTAAGTGGTTAATAACTAAAAGATACGTCAATCTTTTGGGAGCAAAGAGATCTCTAACTGAAGAACTAGAAATGGCCATGTTCTTCCAGTAGAAATGTCACTTACATAATGCAACTCTTATGTGGTTAGAAAACAAATTGATACACTGCAGTATGAAGGAAATTATTTTGTAATTTATATTTTTAGGATTAGTCTAAATGTGTTTTTCAAGTATCCATCAGCATCACATATTAGGTAGCCTTTCTACTTCAGTTGTCTGTCATTCTTTTGTTTAATAAGAGATTAATTTAGTTTTAACTGTTCTATCTGGGAATTTACTCTCTAATGTTCTCAAAGAGAATATATCTCATCTTACGAAAGAGAAACACTGAAGCAACAATTTGCATATGAGTCAAGGGTAGGAAAAGTCTTCCTTTAACAAGTACTGCCAAGGAGCTGAAGGCTACCAAAGTGATGGATAGTAGATCCCAAGATCTACATCAGTCTGCCTTCTGGTCTGGCACACTATAGTGCTGGACTGAAGACCCTTATCAGCACCTTCCTGAAAGAAGGTCGGTGTGGCTGGAATCCCAGGATTTCTTGGATCTGCATTGCACTCTTCACAACGTGAATTTAACTTACTTAGGGTACGTCTACACTACCCGCCGGATCAGCGGGCAGAGATCAATCCAGCGGGGGTCGATTTATCACGTCTAGTCTAGACGCGATAAATCGACCCCCGAGTGCTCTCTCATCGACTCCTGTACTCCACCGCCACGAGAGGCGCAGGAGGAGTAGACAGGGGAGTGGCAGCAGTTGACTCACGACAGTGAAGACACCACAGTAAGTCGATTTAAGTACATCGACTTCAGCTATGTTATTCACGTAGCTGAAGTTGCGTAACTTAGATCGATCCCCCCCACCCCCCGAGTGTAGACTAGGGCTTAGTGTGGAAACTCTCCAGATGACAGCAGAGTCCTGATAATTTTGGAACATAGGCCAAGTGCACCTTACACTTCACTTTCAACAGGTAGGCTGTCAGTTGAACACTATTTTTGTTGGGATGGAAGCCACGGCACTCTTACTGAAGGAAAATCAGGACTCAGACCATCCTCAAACCACTCATCATAGAAAGGGCCAGCTTCCTTAAGGACACAACGAGCTTTCTCAAGAAACTGTGCAACATTAATAACCTCCTTCAGAACTCGAGCCTTGTCACCAGATATGTCACCTCCCTATACACCAACATTGCTCACATTGACAGCATCACTGTCTCAAATATTTATAACACAATGAATAACTCTCCAACGTATCCATTTAATCCTCACCCATAAAAATTTTATATTAAACAAACACTTTGTCCAAACCATGGGAACAGCTGTGGGTACTAGCATGGTTCCCCAATATGCCAAGCTTTTTGTAGTCCACCTTCAGGAAGAATTTCTGGACAAATGTACCACAAAGCCAATGATATACCTGAGATACATCAATGATATTTTTATCCTCTGGCCAGACAATCTAAACTCTCTCAGATTTCCATCACAACTTCAACCACCACCAAACTATCAAAATCTCTCTAAAACTCTCCCACATCAACTTCCCAGACACCATGATCAACTTTAACAAGAGAACCCTCCAGACAACTCTACATAAGAAAACCATTGCTCACCACACTTACCTTCACAGATCCAGTCACCATCCCAAACACACCAAAAAAATCAGTTAACTACAGCCTGGCACACAGATACCACAGAGCGTGCTCTGAGGAGAAAGCATGGGATAAAACACCTTTACGCAACAAGAACACTCCAGCAGAGAAGATGATCACATCATGGAAGGGCAACAAGAATATCCCAAGAGAACCTGCTTCAGTACAGAAATAAAAAACCCCTCTGACCGCATACCCCTAGTTGTCACCTACTACCCCTCTCTGAAACCCATACAAGGGATCATTTAAAAATTATAACCCATACTAGCGGGGGACCACATCCTGAAGCATCTTTCCCAAACCCCCTCTTCTAGTGTTCAAACACTCTAACTCGCCACGTTCATCATCTGAAGCAAACTCCCCACAGCCAAGGACACACCAACTCAAAGTACCACCAGACCCTGCCAGAAGAACAGATGCAAATCCTGCCGACATATCTCCATTGCTATGCTGATCACACCGTTCAAAATATATGGGTCCTAAACATGGCTATCACGACACTATGATATACCTCATCCAATAGTACTAAATCCCCCAATAACAACTATATGGGTGAAACCAGACAATCACTATGCTCTTGAATGAACATACGACCAAAAAAAAAAAAAACCCACCCTATCACCCATGGGCAAAAACTTTTCACAAAATGATCACTCCACATCTGATCTCTCTTAGTCCTCGTCCTCTAAGGAAACCTGCACAATACTGTCAAAAAACAAGGCTAGGAGTTTAAATTCATGACTTTGCTAAACACTAAAAATCATGGTCTTAATAAAGACACTAGATTTACAGCCTATTACAACAATCTGTAACCTACTCACTCCCCATTTTTGGTCTTGCAGAAGTATTAACCAGCCGGTTCACGTAGAATGGTCTCTTACAATATGCATTAACTACTTATGCTAAACAATCTATTTCACCTTGTATTTAGCTGTGACACACTGGAGTACCTTTCCCAGACCAGAATACCACCAGTCTCTCTTTCACCAACAGAAGTCTGATCAATAAAAGACCCATCCACCTTATCTCTCTCAGACCCTGGGACAAACACAACTACAACCACACCGACGTTTTGTATTGTTCTCTTCTTTTAAATAAATAAGACCCTCCAAAGAGATGGCTTTAGCATCTGAAGACCTACTTGGACTTATGTCCCAGATGCAAGGAACTGAGACAGGGCTCACTCACAATGCCATCTCTGACTGCAAATGGATGCATTGAGACAGCCTACACTATGACAGGCGGGAAATCACAGACCAACTTTGAATGGATGGGTTAAAGCTAAGGTAGTCACCAAATGGACTTTTAACAGGCCTGACTCAGCTCTAGCAGGCATTCTGAAATGTCCTGAATCTGCTATGGAGATAACTGTTAACAGTATGCTCACATGGGATACCGCTTCCACTGGGCAAGGTAATTAGTTCTAGTTGAATGCTTTCTACTACTAAATTAAAATGTTTTGAATCACCTGAGAGCAAAACTCTGTTACAGTTATCCACTCAACCACCATTCTGTGGAGCCTGCAGATTGAGATTCAGAACCTGGCCATAATCCTATAAAATTATGGCCTGGAGGATGGGTAATGTAATTGAAGACTGGATCAACAGGTTTGCAAATCAGAGAACCAGTATTGTCCTGCCCAAACTACAGTGATGAAAATCCTTCTGTGTTCTTGTTTTAGCTTTCTGATCACACTGGGAATTTGTGGGATTGGAGGATACACCTAGAGGAACTCTGATCCCCAAGGGAATACAAATACATATACCAGAGTCTGTGCTTGACCGGCCATGAAACAGAAGCAGTTGCACTTCTTGTTGTCTCTAGTCGTCACCAAAATGCTCACCACCCTTCATACTGGAAAAGACTCATTTCTGGACTGTTGACTGCAAATAACTCTTTTTTCAGGGACCACTTATGCTTTCTGGTGAACTTTCTGTTGAGGCGATCCGAGAGAACATTCTGCAGCAAGTAATTAAAACCTCCAGCTCCAGGAGAATTTCCTTGATTCATTCAGGATTTTAAATTTGTATTTTCTTGTTCTAGCTTGGATGTGCAAGTATGCCACAGAAGTTCTATTGCTGCTTTACCTATGAATGGCAACCCAAATCTAGAGGGAAATACAAGAGAGAACTACCTCTTAACTGCTTGAAACTCCGGGAACTTATTTAGATGTGCTTCCTGAGAATCATTTTCCTTGGATTGAATGGGGTCTATCTGAGCAATCTCGCTGATCAAGATGATAATTTGGTTCCTGATTCTGGAAATGACACTGATAAACAGGACAATTTGAAGGGTACAGAAGTGTATCACCAACATGGAACAGTTTCAACATCTGGTCAGTCACACAATGTAACTAGAATGCCTGGAGAGCAAATACTTCAGCTCCCAGAAGAAATACAACTTCTCACATCTTTCTTTGGGCAACTGGGCACAATCTAGACAGCCTAGATGGACCAGATCCTGAGAAAGTATTAAAGACTCCTCTGAAAATACAGACAAAGGACTCAAGCAGTTGAAAGATGTTGTCAGTATGTACATATACTACCTCATATGGATAGGCTATTCACAAATCATCTGTAACCTCCCTGTCATAGATTGGCCCTCATAGATACCATTGGACTAGTCAGAAAACAAAGGAACACAAGATACATGAAACAAGGAACACAAGATACATGAAAGGATGATTTACTGGAATTGGAAATGGGTGCACAATGTTGCCAAATACAGGTATTATTTGTAGCAAAGGCAAACTGGCAAATGGAAAAAGACTTCCAAAAGGTGCCAAAAATCCTCTCCTTACTGAGGAGGCATTAAGGAGAGGGAGAACAAAAAAAAAAAAAATAAATAAAGTCTTAAAGGAACTTCCTGCTTCTTCAACTGGAGGCAAGACACTGGGATATTAGAGAAGCAATCAGTTTGCTGAACAGATACACTTGCTCACAGTACATTGTGAAGCTACAGAGAGGTTTAAAAAAAAATAATAAAAAGAAGCACCTCCACGCTTGGAAGACTAAGAGGAATAACCCAGTTGAAATAGATCACAAAGCACCAGGTTCTGACACAGGAGAAAAATATGCAGTTACTACCAAGTTGGAAAAACTCCTTGAAATAGAAGTTTGCCTGACTATGCAGCTAATGAAGCTCCTGGAGCTATCATGTACCAGTTGGATGCACAGGTGATTTCTGCTTGATAAGGCCAAAAACAGCTGAATTAAACTAACTGAAAGAAAATGTGTTCATCCTCTAGTTCTAAACCTTGCTACATATTCTCAGCACCAAAACGACATATCCTACTTGCTACAAAAAATTCACCAAGAAATACTTGCAAATCTCTATCCAAAATATAGCAAACAATCCTTTCATGAGGGCACTAGTCTAGGACCCTAAAAACCTAGGTTCAATTCTTGCTCTGCCATAGACTTCTTATGTGACTTTGGATGAACCACTTCATCTCTCTCTCTCTGTCTCAGTTCCCCATCTGTAAAACGGGGATAACAGTACTCAAGTGAATGTTCACAAGGGTGCTGTGAAGATAAGTACATTAAAAAGATTGTGAGGTGCTCGGCTATATGGACCCGACACCACAATAAGTAGTGGCCAGATCCAAACCCCACCCCTTTCCATTTTTTTAAATAAGTTTCAAATTAATAGCTTACTTTGGCATAGTTTTATTTTTCTAGCCTGTCTCTGCTTACTGATTTTACATTGGTTTGGGTTGTAGGAGATGAACTTCTCATGTCTTTAGTTCAAAAACCTAGGAGGGCAAGGCAGAGCTTGCTCTATTCCAGCAGGAGGCTCTGCTGTGACCAAAAGATGTCACTTAAGCCTTCTCTAAGCCACTAACATAGGTAAGCAGAAAGGACTGAAATGTGGTGGGTTAAGGGGGCTTCTGAATAAAAGGAGCTAATAGAGCAGAAGCTAATAGGGTAGCACTTTCATAGAATCATAGAATATCAGGGTTGGAAGGGACCTCAGGAAGTCATCTAGTCCAACCCCCTGCTCAAACCAGGACCTATCCCCAATCAAATCATCCGAGCCAGGGCTTTGTCAAGCCTGACCTTAAAAACTTCTAAGGAAGGAGATTCCACCACCTCCCTAGGTAACGCATTCCAGTGTTTCACCACCCTCCTAGTGAAAAAGTTTTTCCTAATATCCAACCTAAACCTCCCCCACTGCAACTTGAGACCACTACTCCTTGTCCTGTCCTCCTCTACCACTGAGAATAGTCTAGAACCATCCTCTCTGGAACCACCTCTCAGGTAGTTGAAAGCAGCTATCAAATCCCCCCTCATTCTTCTCTTCTGCAGACTAAACAATCCCAGTTCCCTCAGCCTCTCCTCATAAGTCATGTGTTCCAGACCCCTAATCATTTTTGTTGCCCTTCGCTGGACTCTCTCCAATTTATCCACATCCTTCTTGTAGTGTGGGGCCCAAAACTGGACACAGTACTCCAGATGAGGCCTCACCAATGTCGAATAGAGGGGAACCATCACGTCCCTCGATCTGCTGGCTATGCCCCTACTTATACATCCCAAAACGCCATTGGCCTTCTTGGCAACAAGGGCACACTGCTGACCCATATCCAGCTTCTCGTCCACTGTCACCCCTAGGTCCTTTTCCGCAGAACTGCTGCCTAGCCATTCGGTCCCTAGTCTGTAGCTGTGCATTGGGTTCTTCCGTCCTAAGTGCAGGACCCTGCACTTATCCTTACTGAACCTCATCAGATTTCTTTTGGCCCAATCCTCCAATTTGTCTAGGTCCCTCTGTATCCTATCCCTGCCCTCCAGCGTATCTACCACTCCTCCCAGTTTAGTATCATCCGCAAATTTGCTGAGAGTGCAATCCACACCATCCTCCAGATCATTTATGAAGATATTGAACAAAACCGGCCCCAGGACCGACCCCTGGGGCACTCCATTTGACACCGGCTGCCAACTAGACATGGAGCCATTGATCACTACCCATTGAGCCCGACAATCTAGCCAACTTTCTACCCACCTTGTAGTGCATCCATCCAGGCCATACTACTTTAACTTGCTGACAAGAATACTGTGGGAGACCATGTCAAAAGCTTTGCTAAAGTCAAGAAACAATACATCCACTGCTTTCCCTTCATCCACAGAACCAGTAATCTCATCATAGAAGGCGATTAGGTTAGTCAGGCACGACCTACCCTTGGTGAATCCATGCTGACTGTTCCTGATCACTTTCCTCTCGTCTAAGTGCTTCAGGATTGATTCCTTGAGGACCTGCTCCATGATTTTTCCGGGAACTGAGGTGAGGCTGACTGGCCTGTAGTTCCCAGGATCCTCCTCCTTCCCTTTTTTAAAGATGGGCACTACATAAGCCTTTTTCCAGTCATCTGAGACTTCCCCCGTTCGCCACGAGTTTTCAAAGATAATGGCCAATGGCTCTGCAATCACACACGCCAATTCTTTAGCACTCTCGGATGTAACTCGTCCGGCCCCATGGACTTGTGCACATCCAGCTTTTCTAAATAGTCCCTAACCACCTCTTTCTCCACAGAGGGCTGGCCATCTACTCCCCATGATGTGATGCCCAGCGCAGCAGTCTGGGAGCTGTCCTTGTTAGCGAAGACAGAGGCAAAAAAAGCATTGAGTACATTAGCTTTTTCCACATCCTCTGTCACTAGGTTGCCTCCCTCATTCAGTAAGGGGGCAACAAGAAGAAAGCCAAGAAAAGTGTGGGCAACATACCTGAAGAAACCCTTCTTGTTACTCTTGACATCTCTTGCTAGCTGCAGCTCCAGGTGCGATTTGGCCCTCCTAATTTCATTCCTACATGCCCGAGCAATATTTTTATACTCTTCCCTCGTCATATGTCCAATTTCCACTTCTTGTAAGCTTCTTTTTTATGTTTAAGATCCGCTAGGATTTCACCGTTAAGCCAAGCTGGTCGCCTGCCATATTTACTGTTCTTTCGACACATCGGGATGGTTTGTCCCTGTAACCTCAATAAGGATTCTTTAAAATACAGCCAGCTCTCCTGGACTCCTTTCCCCCTCATGGTATTCTCCCAGGGGATCCTGCCCATCAGTTCCCTGAGGGAGTCGAAGTCTGCTTTCCTGAAGTCCAGGGTCCGTATCCTGCTGCTTACCTTTCTTCCCTGTGTCAGGATCCTGAACTCAACCAACTCATGGTCACTGCCTCCCAAATTCCCATCCACTTTTGCTTCCCCCGCTAATTCTTCCCGGTTTGTGAGCAGCAGGTCAAGAAAAGCTCCCCCCCAGTTGACTCCTCTAGCACTTGCACCAGGAAATTGTCCCCTACGCTTTCCAAAAACTTCCTGGATTGTCTATGCACCGCTGTATTGCTCTCCCAGCAGATATCAGGAAAATTAAAGTCACCCATGAGAACCAGGGCGTGCGATCTAGTAGCTTCTGCGAGTTGCCGGAAGAAAGCCTCATCCACCTCATCCCCCTGATCCGGTGGTCTATAGCAGACTCCCACCACTACATCACTCTTGCTGCTCACACTTCTAAACTTAATCCAGAGACACTCAGGTTTTTCTGCAGTTTCGTACCGGAGCTCTGAGCAGTCATACTGCTCCCTTACATACAGTGCTACTCCCCCACCTTTTCTGCCCTGCCTGTCCTTCCTGAACAGTTTATAACCATCCATGACAGTACTCCAGTCATGTGAGTTATCCCACCAAGTCTCTGTTATTCCAATCACGTCATAATTCCTTGACATCACCAGGACCTCCAGTTCTCCCTGCTTTTTTCCAAGGCTTTGTGCATTTGTATATAAGCACTTGAGATAACCTGCTGATCGCCCCTCATTCTCAGTATGAGGCAGGAGCCCTCCCCTCACAGACGTTCCTGCCTGTGCTTCCTCCCGGTATCCCGCTTTCCCACTTACCTCAGGGCTTTGGTCTCCTTCCCCCGGTGAACCTAGTTTAAAGCCCTCCTCACTAGGTTAGCCAGCCTGCTCGCAAAGATGCTCTTCCCTCTCTTCGTAAGGTGGAGCCCGTCTCTGCCCAGCACTCCTCCTTCATGGAACACCATCCCATGGTCAAAGAATCCAAAGCCTTCTCTCCGACACCACCTGCGTAGCCATTCGTTGACTTCCAGGATTCGACGGTCCCTGCCCTGGCCTTTTCCTTCCACGGGGAGGATGGACGAGACCACCACTTGCGCCTCAAACTCCTTTATCCTTCTTCCCAGAGCCACGTAGTCCACAGTGATCCGCTCAAGGTCATTCTTGGCAGTATCATTGGTGCCCACGAGAAGCAGGAAGGGGTAGCGATCCGAGGGCTTGAGTCTCGGCAGTCTCTCCGTCACATCGCGAATCTTAGCCCCTGGCAAGCAGCAGACTTCTCGGTTTTCCCGGTCAGGGCGGCTGATAGATGACTCAGGCCCCCGGAGGAGAGAGTCCCCGACCACCACCACCCGCCTCCTTCTCTTGGGAGTGGTGGTCGTGGAACCCCGCCATCTCAGGACAGTGCATCTCATGCCTTCCAACCAGCGGAGTCTCCTTCTGCTCCTCTCCCTCAGACGTATCATTGGTCCACTCTCCGCACTTTCTGCAACAGGTGCACTGAAAGCAGAGTAAAGAGTCTCATCCCAGGTGACCCATAAAAAGAACGCATTGACAGAAACCAGCTCTTTGCTTTGTGGATGGATGTACACCGCCTCCACAATCTTCAGAAACAAGAGAAGGAAACAAAGCCCAAGAGAAAGCTACAAAAGTATGTGTATGTGTGTGTGTATATAGATTTGTATATTTGTGTATATATTTTAAATGGATTTGCAATATCTGTAGTACAGCAGAACCTCAGAGTTACAAACACCTTGGGAATGGAAGTCGTTCGTAACTTTGAAAGGTTCATAACTCCGAACAAAAGTTTATGGCTGTTGTTTCAAAAGTTTACAACTGAACATTGATTTAATACAGCTTTGAAACTTTACTATGCAGAAGAAAAATGCTGCTTTCACTTTTTTTTTTTTAAGTGGTTAACATTTAACATAGTACTCTACACACTTCATTTGGAACTGGAAGTACGAAATCAGGCAGCAGCAGAGAAAAAACAATAAATAAAGTAGATGACTGGGCAGTTTATAACTTTGGTGTTTGTAATTCTGAGGTTCTACTGTACTGCAAACTGACACTGTACAGTGTTCATAATATTAAAATACCTACTAAGGAGAAGTTACTTCTCTTCTGTAGTAACAATGGTTCTTTCAGATGTGTCCCACATGCGTGCTCCCCTGTAGGCATGTCTGTGTCCCTGCACTGCTGATTGGAGAATTTTCGGCCCACACAAGCACTCAGACTTACAAACACCAAAGTTATAAACTGCCCCGTCATCTACACACTTCATTTGGAACTGGAAGTACGAAATGTGCAGATCCCTATGTAGCTGCTCTGCAAATTTCTGATATAGAAATACCCTTGGAGAAGGCAACGGATGAGGAAACTGATCTCTTTGAATGTGTGCAAATTTTAGATGGGGGTGCAAAATTGCCAATCTGATGACAGAATTTGATACAGTTCGAAACCCATTTAGAGAGTCTTTGACCTGAAATCGCTGTGCCTCTAAACCTGTCCACAATCGAGAGAAGAGTCTCCGAAATTTTCTAAAAGCTCTTCTCCTGTCCAAATAAAAGGCCAAAGCTCTCCTTACATCGAGCATATGGAGGATGGCTTCCCTATTATCCTGCTGAGGCTTTGGAGAAAAAGATTGGAATGTGAATGAGTTGGTTCACATGAAATAAGGACTCACTCTGAGGTTGAACTTTGGATGTGGTCTAAGTGTGACCTTGTCAGAGACCACCACTGAAGGGGGGATGCACCACTCTCTCTCCTATCCTTCTTGCTGAGGTAACGGCAGTCAGGAGCACTATCTATATGGAAAGGTGAGTTAAAAAACAAACGGCCATGGATTCAAAGGGTGCTCTAGTCAGTCCTTTAAATACTAGATTGAGATCCCATTGCGGGGTAGGAAGCCTGAGTTGGGGAAAGAGGTTCTCTATGCCTTTGAGAAATCTCTTTCTAGTCAAGTAGGAAAAATTGAGTACCCGTCTACCTGCTGGTAGAAAGTCACTATTGCTGCTAAATGTACATTTAGCTAGCTAATTAAGAGAGACAATTTCTTCAGATGTAACCAATAGTCTAGGACTACAGGTAGAGTGGCCACATACAGGGTGACTCTTTTGGACTGGCACCAGATCCAGAATCCAATCCACTTTTGTAGGTAAATATGACAGGTAGCCATTTTCCTGCTGTGTAATAACATTTCCTGTATCTCTTCAGAGCATGATGTTTTTATGTGCTGGAACCATGAAAGAGACAGGCTTTGAGCTATAGTATCCACAGGTTGGGATGAGAAGTGTTTCTCTCCTTCTCCAAGAAATAGCAAGGAGTGATTGGAAGAGCCATTAGTGGACACAGCAGCAATTGTGACAGGTAAGGTACCACATCTGTCTGAGCCATATGGGAGTGATCAGTATGATGGTTGTTTTTTCTCTTTTCAGGACTTTCAGCAATAGAGAGAATGGGGGAAAGGCGTAACGGCGCCGCTTGTCCCATGAGTGGAGTCTCTCTCCCATGGAGCACTGGCCAATGCCTGCTCTGGAGAAGTACCATTGACATTTCTTGTTTTGATAAGTAGTGAGCAAGTCTATTATCAGTATCCCCAGCATCGGACTATGTCGGAGCATCACTGAAACTCCCATTTATGGTCACATGGGAATTTGCGGCCGAGACTACTCATTGTCGTGTTGCACACTCCCAGCAGGTAGGTTGCTGATATTGTCACATTCTGGGAAAGGTACCAGTTTCATAGCTTTAGTGCTTCCACACAAAGGGAGAGTGATCTGGCACCTCCTTGACAGTTTATGTAATACATGTACGCTATATTGTCCGTCATGACCTTCGTGTGTGTACCTCTGATCAGCAGAAGGAACAGAGCACGTGTTCCTGACCACTCTGAGTTTGAGTAGATTGATGCGAAGGCATATCTTGCATGGAGACCATTTGCCCTGCACTTTGAAATTGTTCAGATGTGCTCCCCATCCTATGAGGGATGTGTCAGTGGTGAGTAGTAGTGATGAGGGAGGCTGAGCAAATGGGATTCCTGTGCTGGGGTTTGATGGGTCTTTCCACCAATTCAAAAATCATTCAGTTTTAATGGGCATTGATAGCAGTTTATCTAGATTGTCTTGGTTCAGTTGGGTTTACAGACCGAACAATGACTGGAGGAATCTCATGTGAAGTCTGGCATGAGCTATCACCAATGTGCCCTCAGCCACGTGCCCCAGAAGCTGAAGGCAGTGTCTGGCTAATATTTGAGGATTGGATTGCACCTTCTCTATAAGCATGGAGAGACTGAGCAATCTGTTGAGAGAGAAGTACTCTTGCTCAGATGGACTTAATGTAGCTCCTATGAATTTTAGTCTCTGTACCAGTATTAATGTCGATTTTTGTGCACTGATTTGTAGGCCCAGGTTCTTGAATAGTTCCAGAGTGGTATGGGTAACACGCTGGGCTTCAAAGGGATGCACTCCGAGGAGGCAATTTTCCAGGTGAGAGTATCATAAAGCCCTGGAGGCATGAGTGGGCACCACCACAGAGAGCACCTGACAGAATACTCTGGGGGCCAAGGAGAGGCCAAAAGGGACTACTCTGTACTGGTCCTGGCCTACTGCGAATGTGAGATATTGTCTGTGACATGGTATGATCTAAATGTGGAATTAGCATCTTGAGGTTCAAGGGCCAAGAACCAGTCTCCCTTTTCTAATGCTGGAATAGTTGTTGCCCAAGTGACCATCTTGAACTTCTGAGCCTTGACAAATGTGTTGAGCAGCCTGAAATCTAGTATGGGACTCCAAACTCCCTTTTTCTTGGGTATCAGAAAGTACCAAGATTAAAAGCCTTTTGCCTCTTAGACGTAGGGGCACTGGTTCTATGGGTCCTACACTGAGGAAATGGTTATCTCTTGTTGTAATAGGCTCTCATGAGCAGGGTTCCTGAAGAGGGATGGGGAAGGGTAGGCGGGCGGGAGGGGAAAAGTGAGGTGAAATGGATGAAGTAACCATCTCGAATAATCTCCAGTACCCATTTGTCAGTGGCTATTCATTCCCAGATGCTGCAGAATGGGGCGAGATGGCATCCATAGGGATATGAGAGGTTTACCAGCATTGGATGGCATTGTTGTTTTGAGGCTGTGAAGTAGGTAGAGGAATGAAAGGTTTCCGTTTGGAGAAAATGGTCTTCTTTCTTTGGGGTTCATAGGAGTGTTGGGATGAATATTGTGACGGGGGGTCCTGAACGAAGGCTGAGGATTATATTTTCTCTTCTGTCCAGGTGCATAAATCCTGAGCGATCAAAGAGAAGCCCTGGAGTCTTTCAAAGTGAAGGAAAACATCCATCTTTTCCACAAACAGCTTTGTGCCTTCAAAGGGAACATCCTCCGCAGTTGTTTTGGATCTCTTTGGGGAAACCTGATGACTGCAGCCAAGAAGCTTGCCTCAACACGATGGCAGTGGAGATGGAACATGCCACCGTGTCAGCTGCATCAAGTGCAAACTGGAGTGATATCTTTGCCACTAGTTGGCCTTCATTAATGATGGTTTTGAATTGGTCCTTTTGAGAATCTGGGAGCTGCTCAATAAAGGAATTGAGTTTTGAGTAGTTGATGTAATCATATTTTGCCATTACAGCTTGATAGTTTGCAATATGGAACTGGAGAGTGGCTGATAAGTATATTTTTCTCCCATAAAGACTGAGTTGCTTCCAGTCCTGGTCATAGGGGATGGATTTCAGGTGACAGGTGGAAGAGGAGAAATTTTGTGTCTTTCGCTGGCATGTAATATTTTTTAATTGGCTCACTTGCATGTTGGCAGCCCAGATGCAGGGGTCTGCCATATGACTTTGGCAGGGTCCAAGAGAGCCACGTTAATAGGGAGTGCTACTCTGGACAAAGTAGAGCAAAGTAAAATGTACAACAGTTTATGGTGCGATTCGATCACCTCCTGTAATGGTAGTTGTAACCAATCTGCCACCCTCTTATCTATCTCCTGGCAAAGCTTGAAGTCTTCTGCCAATGATAGTGGAGGGAGCATCAGTGGTCATGAAGATGAGAAATTCATCTGAAGGGGTAAGCCTCCTCCTCGACTTCAGCCTCTTGTTCCTCTCAAACATTCAGGGGGCTTGGACACCCTGGATGCAGCAGCCAAAGGAGGGTGTGTCATTGGCTCCTGATAGGGCAAGCTAGAATCCCAGTAAGGCCATTGATTGAGTAGGAAGGGTCCTGGACACTGGAACCACAGCTGCCCATATCAGGGGGTGTGGGGGCCAGAGGGTCAGCATGGTTGAAGTCCATATGGGAAATGGGTATTGTAGAGTGGATGAGAAGATCAACAGCAGACTGTCTTCTTGGTCACTGTCTGACTCAGCACTCTAAAAAATGGGGTGCATGGCATATCACCAGAGAGTCTAGAGCTCTTGGTAGACTTGGTACCAGGGCACCGGTAACAAATCGGGTGCACCTGACACCAAAAGGTCTGTCGTGTACTGAAAGTCCAGCGGTGCTGTTGGGGTCAGTACCAGTAGTGGTTGGCAGTGCCGAAATGTCTGCACCGAAAGAGTTGGTGATGCAGTGTGGATTGAGTAGTCCGCTGGTGTCTAGCATGTGGAAGACTACGGATGACAATGTCCACACTGAAGGAGCCTTCCCCCAGGATGGATTCTCTAGTTTTCTGATGCCCAGTCGATACCGATGATTACTTGCCTGTGCCCATTAGGTCCTTAGGCAATCCAACACGTTCTGTCAGGATGGTACCATACAAGCTTTGGGTACCAGATTTAGACTGCTTCGGTGCCATCAGTATTGATGATACCAAATGAACCAGAAATCATTTTCGGCTTGGTCAAGGCTCGCTGTGGGGATTCACGGCCCTTTTTTCAGAAGTCTTGTATGGCAGCTCATGGCTGTTTTCTTGGACTCACCTTCCTTTCATACAGAGGGTTGCAGTGAGGATTACCACCATTCAGAGTCTTGGTGCAGCACTGAGGGTGGTTGGAGGGCGCTTACATTAAGAGAAGCTTAAGTCTAAGTTCTCTATCCTTTCTGGATCTGGCTTTCAATTGTTGGGCATAAAACACACTTCTGGGGGATGTGGTTCTCTCCCACACAGCAGACACACTGAGAATGACCATCAGTCACTGGGATAGATTCTTTGAAACTGAGATGCTTCTTGAAAACTGGTGAACCAGACACTCTCTCTCCAGGGGGGTCCCCAGATAAGCGGTGGGGTGGATGGAATAGAAGAAAAATAAGTTTAAAGTAAAGTGGGGGTGGTTTTTTAATAAAATGAAAAATAAAGGAGCAAGAAAAAGAAAAAGGAAGCTCAAAAAGGTAGCTGAAGTAAAGAAACAATTAGCAATTATATATGGGTAATAGTCGGCTAATGGACAGCTAAGGCTCCGTCTGCTAAGATGGTTGAGAAGCAATTGTTTGCCTGCAGAACAGTGGTTAGCCTCCTGGCAGAGAACAGCGGGGAGAGGAGGGAGAAGGGGGAGAAGACAGCGCACGTGCAGGCTGAACGGAGAGTGCTACCAAAATTCTCCGATCAGCAGCACAGGGATGCAGACATGTCTACAGTGCAGCATTCATAGGGCCATTACTTGAAGAACAATTATTTCACAAATGTTCAGTTACAAAAGTGTAGCCAAACTAAACTGATTTACCATGGTACGTAAAGTGCTTTATATCAACTTGTACTTATCTGTACAAGAACCGTAGCTTTTCTTCCAATAAAACACTAGATTCCAGGAACTTAATCTGTGGAATACAAAATAAGAGATTCTTTCCAGCAAACTATATTGTCCTAAAACCTATTTAATGACATATCTCGCAGCAAGCTGCTTTCCTGCCACAGTGATATTAGAATAAAATACAGTTCATTACTGATGATCCAAAACCATCAACCATTATTAGTCTGCTGAACTTATATTAAAGTGCCTATGCCATAGTTATTCAATTGTTAATTCAAGGAAGAATTTCTTAGGATGAGCACTCTCTCATATAAAGAAAAAAAATCCACAAAAATTCCCATTTGATATACACATCTCTGACGCCCTATGCAGGAAAGAAACAGAACAACCGCTTTTCTCAGAGTATCTGAAGTTCATTACAACACTTCTCTATTTAGCTAATTCAGACACACAAGAGAACCAAAAATTTCTCATAAAACATTCCCCACGTTTTGCACTTTTGTGTTTGTCAAGTATTTTGGGGTGAGGGGTAAGGAGGTGGCAAGTTTTGAGGGAATGTTGGATCTTGTTGCTCAAGAGCATTTCCTAAGCATATGTAAGGCTGATGGAAAGCAGTGTCTATTGAACAAACATGTAAAGTCTGTGGATGAGATGGCTTTTTTAGCTGATGCCTTCTAACAGAATCACGCATCTATTGAGGGCAGGCCACAGAAAACGGGGTTTAAAACTGGTGGGAAGGGAGTTCCGTTTTGCCCCTTGGAAGAGAGAAGGGGGTTGGGAGCCTAAACATTCTCTTACCCAAAAACATTCCTCTAACACTCATCCCAAATCTCCTGTAAAAGTAAAAGAGCCCAAAAGGTGCTATCAGTGTAATTTCACTGCTCACCTGAGGAATAAAATGCCCTGTGTTAGGCAGAAGCAGGCAAACAATATCTCATGTTAGTTCTGCTGTCCTCAACACAGAAACCCTCCAAGCAATTGAAACCTATCATATTGGTTCTGTGAGGTTAGCCTCTGCAGAACCAGATATGGAGCATGTAAAGGCTGTCCAAATTGATGGCAGGGAATATTTGGGGCAGAGGGATACAGGGGCCAGATCTCTCTGGTTAAGCAGAGTGTGATCCCAAAGGCCAGTATGTTGCCTGGACAAATGGCAGAGATTGTGGGGGTGGGCGAAAGCAGATTCCTCATACCACGAGCTAAAATCCAGGTGGTTTGGGAAGGTTTGGTAAGTGTTTTGACTGTGGGGGTAATGGATCACCTCCTGTTCAACCTGCTCCTTGGTAACCATTTTTTCTGCATAGCTCAGGTTAAAGTATTTGCCTGCAGCAGGAGGGATTGTTATGCTGGGACCCCCGAGGTAAAGGGCAAGGTCTCAGGAACTACTGAGAGAATGGTAGAGAGTCTCCTTGATTCTTCTGCAGCTGGGGGAAGCCACATGCTTCCAAGTGGGAGGGTGGTTGAGACCAACTCCTGCACTGCAGCTAGAGGCAACACCACATCAGGAAGGGATGGGGGTGTAATGCCTGCCAGAGAGGGAACTGTCCAGGTTGTTAGCTGCCAGCAGGTTGCAGCTGAACCAGAGGCAAAACCGTCTCAAGGGAGCATAGAGCAATGTGACCCAGAGGAGAGCCCAGAGAAGGGGCTGGGGATCTCAGAAACCATTGAGGTGGGAGAGGATTCCTGTGATTCTAACACAGGGAAGCAGGGTGCTTCCAAGTATGGGAGGGGCTGAGACTAGCTCCTTTCCAGCAGAAGGCAACATGCCCTCAGGTGCAGGGGCAGGAGAGGTGTTGTCACTAAGGAAATTGTCCCAGTTGTTAGCTGGCAGTTCTGCAGCTGAAGGAGGGGGCCCAGAGGAGGTCACTGGGGAAGGAATAGTGGGGGTACAGGAATGTCTCCTCACCAGTCACTTGGGGCAGGATGCCCAGGAAACTAGAAGGATGGCTGGGTCAGCATCTGTGCACCCAGGCACTCAGCCTGTGACCCAGGTTTTGAGAAGTAACTCTAATTGACCTCCTGGAGGGGAACAGTCACACAGCTGACCTCTCAGGCACAGAGAAAGGGTGGCAGAAGGTACCCAAATCCAGGTCCCAGTTTTTCAGGATGCTATTTCTGATAAGTTTGTCGAAAGTAACTGTCTCTTTACATCAAAATGCAGCTCTAGCACCTGTGACAGCAGAGGAGTTGAGACCAGGAAATTGCCAGGTGGTAGTTTGAAAGAGCACAAATGACCCAACTGACAGAAAAGGGGGTGTTTTCCCCGAGGCTGGTGAAACACAGAGAGCAATTATGGGAAAGCTGCTGGGAAAAGGTGAATCTACTCAAAGCATAAACACACTTAGCCCAGAGAGCACAGATCACAGCCCTCTAGGGGGCAGGGAAGGACTCAGTGCTGTGAGGGGGAAACACAGGGTAACCCCAAAAGAGGAGCTGGATTTTCTGCATATGTACAGTACTGGGGTGGGGAGACCGCTCCCCAAAGAGCCAGCCAATGCGCAGGATCCCCCTGGACCCTTATCTTGCAAGACCCTGAGATATCAAAATGCCAGAAAGATGACTAAATTAAGAGCCCACACAGAAGGGAACGCAAGAGGGAAAGAAAAGCCAGTGACCGATTACACGGGAGAGAGTCAAAGGACACCACAGGTAACGAACAAACTAACCTCAAACCAGACTATCTGAACAGAGGGCGTGATATCACAAAGATATTTGTAAACGCCCATCTGTAATTAAGAAATTTGGTATTAATGTTAAGTTTTGTGGATAAGAATTTTGACATAATGTTAAACGTTATGATAATGCTACTTTTCAATTAATACCTGTAAACAGGTGTAAAGCCTATCACAGCAGAGAAACCATAAATGTTGTCACCCCACACACTCCTGAGCCCATGCCCCAATCTGTACCCACACTAGCCATTCTCAACTGCAGTTTGTGATCCCCACAGCAGCCCTGTGTGCCCTGCTCTGTCCAAACCTGGCTCCACAGGCAGAGTGCTGGGACGAATTTCTACTCCTGAGGAAATTCTGCAGCTGGCTGTTCTGGTGCCACAGCGGCCTCTGGTGGGCAAAAGATGGAACTGCAGCACTTCTTGGGAAAAATGTATGTGAATGGGGAAACTGAGGCACACTGCCTCATGGCTTGATGGCTGGGTGCCAAGAGAACTATATCACAAGCTGCCTTCGAGATGACTAATCCTCTTGCGGTAAACTAAGGGGAGAGCTGTGACATTCTGTACCTTGGGGGAGCATACCGTAATCCCCATATTCTTCATTTTCATATAATCATGATCTCAAATACAAAGCATGCCTTGTAAGGAATCAGGGGAAAGGTTATGATCTGCTGAAAGTCATTTCTCTATCCATATGTGTGTATCATTAATGCATATAAAGTTATGACAATTGTGTTGTACGGTGGTCACTAAAGCATGCTGTAAATTGGGGAATCACCCAGATATTAGCTCCCCAGAGGCAACAGCAAGGAAAGTAACCAACGCCTGGGCGGGGTGTCAAATAGCACATCAACAGTCATTGTCCAGCAAGGGAGATATAATACGGCGACTCACCTGCATGAGGCCCCACCAGAGGAATTGCTCAGCCTTGCTTGAAGAAACTCAGCAATGCCACACAGACATGCCTGGACTTGTGTTCTACAAGCACATGGACTGAGAGTATAAAACAGGCAGAATGGACACATACCGGGCCTTTCTCTTGCCCCCACCTATGCTGCAAGGAACCAGGACACTGAGAAGACAAGACTCCAACAGAGGAGATAAGTTTGTTCCTTAAACCTGGGTCACTCTATTAAGGATTGCAATATCCAGTGCGGTGAGAAAAATGCTTAATCTAGTTGCCGCCCAGTCTAAAAGGGTTGAGAGTTCAGACTGCGTGTAATGTTTTATTTTATTTTGGTAACCACTCTGACTTGTTATGCTTTGACTTATAATCACTTAGCCCTGGTCTACACTAGAAGCTGAGGTCAAATTTAGCAGCGTTAAATTGATTTAACCCTGCATCCGTCCACACAACGAAGCCCTTTTTTTCCCCGATTTAAAGGGCTCTTAAAATCAATTTCCTTATTCCACCCCGACAAGGGGATTAGCGCTTAAATCAGCCTTGCCGGGTCGAATTTGGGGTACTGTGGACGCAATTAGACGGTATTGGCCTCCGGGAGCTATCCCAGAGTGCTCTATTGTGACCGCTCTCAACAGCACTCTCAACTCAGATGCACTGGCCAGGTAGACAGGAAAAGGCCCGTGAACTTTTGAATTTCAATTTCCTATTTGCATGGTCACCTGCAGCTTGCCATGCTGGCCAGAGCTCATCAGCAGAGGTGACCATGATGGAGTCCCAGAATCGCAAAAGAGCTCCAGCATGGACCGAACAGGAGGTACGGGATCTGATCGCTGTATGGGGAAAGGAATCCGTGCTATCAGAACTACTTTCCAATTTTCGAAATGCCAAAACATTTGTCAAAATCTCCCAGGGAACAAAGGACAGAGGCCATAACAGGGACCCGAAGCAGTGCCGCGTGAAACTTAAGGAGCTGAGGCAAGCCTACCAGAAAACTAGAGAGGCGAACGGCCGCTCCGGGTCAGAGCCCAAAACATGCCGCTTCTATGATGAGCTGCATGCCATTTTAGGGGGTTCAGCCACCACTACCCCAGCCGTGTTGTTTGACTCCTTCAATGGAAATGGAGGCAACACGGAAGCAGGTTTTGGGGACGAGGAAGATGATGATGATGAGGTTGTAGATAGCTCAGAGCAAGCAATCCAGCGGAGAAACCGGTTTTCCGACAGCCAGGAACTGCTTCTCATCCTGGACCTCGAGCCAGTACCCCCCGAACCCACCTAAGGCTGCCTCCCGGACCCACAAGGCGGAGAAGGGATCTCTGGTGAGCGTACCTTTTAAAATACTATACATGGTTTAAAAGCAAGCATGTGTAATGATTAATTTGCCCTGGCATTCGTGACTCTCCTGGATATACTCCCAAAGCTTTGCAAAAGGTTTCTGGGGAGGGCAGCCTTATTCCGTCCACCATGGTAGGACACTTGACCACACCAGACCAGTAGCACATACTCAGGAATCATTGTAGAACAAAGCATTGCAGTGTATGTTTGCTGGCATTCAAACAACATCCATTCTTTATCTCTCTGTGTTATCCTTAGGAAAGTGATATCATTCGTGGTCACCTGGTTGAAATAGGGTGCTTTTCTTAAAGGGACATTCAGAGGTGCCCATTCCTGCTGGGCTGTTTGCCTATGGCTGAACAGAAATGTTCCCCGCTGTTAGCCAAGGGGAGGGGGGAGGGCTAGCCACGTGGTGTGGGGAGGCAAAATGCGACCTTGGAACGAAAGCACATGTGCTATGTATGTAATGTTAACAGCAAGGTTTACCGTGAAAGAGTGTACCCATTTTTCTAGAAAATATGTCTTTTTAAATACCACTGTCCCTTTTTTTCCTTCACCAGCTGCATGTGTTTCAAGGATCACAGGATCTTCTCCTTCCCAGAGGCTAGTGAAGATTAGAAGGCGAAAAAAATGCACCCATGATGAAACGTTCTCTGAGCTCATGCTGTCCGCCCACACTGACAGAGCACAGACGAATGCATGGAGGCAGACAATGTCAGAGTGCAGGAAAGCACAAAATGACCGGGAGGAGAGGTGACGGGCTGAAGAGAGTAAGTGGCAGGCTGAAGAGAGGGCTGAAGCTGAAAGGTGGTGGCAGTGTGATGAGAGGAGGCAGGATTCAATGCTGAGGCTGCTGGAGGATCAAACTAATATGCTCAAGCGTATGGTTGAGCTGCAGGAAAGGCAGCTGGAGCACAGACCGCCGCTACAGCCCCTGTGTAACCAACCACCCTCCTCCCCAAGTTCCATAGCCTCCTCACCCAGACGCCCAAGAATGCGGTGGGGGGGGCCTCCGGCCACCCGGCCACTCCACCCCAGAGGTTTGCCCAAGCAACAGAAGGCTGGCATTCAATAAGTTTTAAAGTTTTAAACTTTTAATGTGCTGTGTGGCCTTGTCCTTCCCTCCTCCACCACCCCTCCTGGTGCTTCTCTCCTCCACCACCCCTCCTGGGCTACCTTGGTAGTTATCCCCCTATTTGTGTGATGAATTAATAAAGAAAGCATGAATGTGAAGCAACAATGACTTTATTGCCTTTGCAAGCGGTGATCGAAAGGAGGTGGGGAGGGTGGTTAGCTTACAGGGAAGTAGAGTGAACCAAGGGGCGGGGAGTTTCATCAAGGAGAAACAAACAGAACTTTCACACCGTAGCCTGGCCAGTCATGAAACCGGTTTTCAAAGCTTCTCTGATGCGCACTGCGCCCTCCTCTGCTCTTCTAACCGCCCTGGTGTCTGGCTGTGTGAAACCAGCAGCCAGGCGATTTGCCTCAACCTCCCACCCCGCCACAAACGTCTCCCCCTTACTCTCACAGATATTGTGGAGCGCACAGCAAGCAGTAATAACAGTAGGAATATTGGTTTCGCTGAGATCTAACCGAGTCAGTAAACTGCGCCAGCGCGCTTTTAAACGTCCAAATGCACATTCTACCACCATTCTGCACTTGCTCAGCCTGTAGTTGAACAGCTCCTGACTATTGACTTGGTACTGTGGACACACTCCGCCGATTACATGCACTTAGAGCATTTGTGTGGGGACACACACAATTGACTGTATAAAAACGCTTTCTATAAAACCGACTTCTATAAATTCGACCTAATTTCATAGTGTAGACATACCCTTAAAGACTATCTTTATAATTAATGTCTGTTTGTTTATTCTACCTGCAGCAGTATGTTTGGTCTGAAGTTTGTCAGAGGCTCCCCCTGGGATAACAATCCTGGTACATATCATAGAATATCAGGGCTGGAAGGGACCTCAGGAGGTCATCTAGTCCAACCCCCTGCTCAAAGCAGGATCAATGCCCAACTAGGGGCAATCCCAGACAGGGCTTTGTGAAGCCTGACCTTAAAAACCTCTAGGGAAGGAGATTTCACCACCTCCCTAGGTAACCCATTCCAGTGCTTCACCCCCCTCCTAGTGAAAGTTTTTTCCGAATATCCAACCTAAACCTCCCCCACTGCAACGTGAGACCATTGTTCCTTCTTCTGTCATCTGCTACCACTGAGAACAGTCTAGATCCATCCTCTTTGGAACCCCCTTTCAAATAGTTGAAAGCAGCTATCAAATCCTCCCTCATTCTTCTCTTCCGCAGACTAAACAATCCCAGTTCCCTCAGCCTCTCCTCATAAGTCATGTGTTCCAGTCCCCTAATCATTTTTGTTGCCCTCCACTGGCAATTTTTCCACATCTTTCTTTTAGTGTGGGGTCCAAAACTGGACACAGTACTCCAGATGGGGCCTCACCAATGCCAAATAGAGGGGAATGATCACGTCCCTACATCTGCTGGCAATGCTCCTACTTATACAGCCCAAAATGTCGTTAGCCTTCTTGGCAACAAGGGCACACTGTTGACTCATATCCAGCTTCTCATCCACTGTAACCCCTAGGCCCTTTTCTGCAGAACTGCTGCCTAACCATTCAGTCCCTAGTCTGTAGCAGTGCATGGGATTCTTCCGTCCTAAGTGCAGGACCCTGCACTTGTCCTTGTTGAACATCATCAAATTTCTTTTGGCCCAATCCTCTAAATTTGTCTAAGGCCCTCTGTAACCTATCCCTACCCTCCAGCTTATCTACCACTCCTCCCAGTTTAGTGTCATCTGCAAACTTGCTGAGGGTGCAATCCACGCCATCTTCCAGATCATTATGAAGACATTGAACAAAACCGGCTCCAGGACCGACCCTTGGGGCACTCCGCTTGATATCGGCTGCTAACTAGACATGGAGCCATTGATCACTACGCATTGAGCCCGATGATCTAGATAGCTTTCTGTCTACCTTATAGTCCATTCATCCAGCCCATACTTCTTTAACTTGCTGGCAAGAATACTGTGGGAGACCATGTCAAAAGCTTTGCTAAAGTCCAGGACTAACATGTCCACTGCTTTCCCTTCATCCACAGAGCCAGTTATCAATTTCTTTGTTAAACTGACTAATTTACAAAGTCCAGCAGGCATTACTCGACACTGTAAGATGGAGTTTCCTAGGGCTGTGTCTGGGACTGGAGATATTGGCTAGTGTCATTCGCTTGCAGGTAGCTGGGATCAGCTTACATGCCAGAGGGTGTGTGTGAACAACCCAGGAGTGGGGGTTCTCACAGCAGAGCAGGGTAAGGCTGGCTCCCAGAGTCAAAGGTAAGAGAGGCCTAGCAGGTCACCCATCCAGATAACACCAGAGCGGAACGTCACAGCATCCCAGGGGGGCCTAATGGTTGGCCACCCTCAACTGGAGACGAGAGGACAAATAAACCTTATGTCCAAACAAGTCTAGTCTCTTAGAGTCTTTATTCTTAGGGGTATCTCTGGGTTGACCCTGCCGCTCCCTGTGGTTAACCGCCCCTACCACTAGGGAAGTGGGAGCAGGATGGGTGTACAGGTACTCGTGGCTGTTCGATGACACAAAGTATCAGCCCTCTTGGAGATGGGGGGCAAGGAGGAAGGAGTTTGCCACAAGGCATTGGTGATCTTTGAAACTCCTTCATGAAGGGGCAGAACCACTCTGGCCGGTGCTGTGGAGCAGAAGACGTCTAAGAGAGTCCAAGGACTGCTCTAACTTCTCCACCTGAAGGCCCAGGTTGGTGATGACCCTCTTCAATAGTTCCTGGTGCGCTTTCGCATCATCCGGAGGAAACAGGGGAGGAGGCCCCGTTATAGCCTTGTCTGGCAAAGACGAGGAAGATGCCGGTGCCGTAGGGTCCTCCACAACCATTGGTGGCCCTGGGGGTTCTTGCACCCAAGGCTTCATGCACCAGAGAAGGGCGGGAGAGGGGCAGCTGGTCTCTCCAAGGCTCCAGACACCAAGTGGGCAGCCTGGGAAAGCTGGGTGAACCCCCACCGATTTCATGGGTGCCACAGGGCCGGTTTTGGTGCCGACAATGTAGACAGCACCACTGGTACCGGAGCTTGTCCCACAATCAGGGAACCTCGCTCCAAACCAGAACCGGATCCTGAGCCATTGCTCCCAGGCAACCAGCGCAGAGTGGAAAGGTGGCTCTGTCACAACCGGTGCTGGTCACTCCGCCTGGAGTCCCATCTGGAACAGGGTCTTGGGGACTAGCAGCATTCGACGGATCCGCAACAGCCTGGAGCCAGCCATCTACGTCTTGCACTTGATGAACTGTACTGGGATGAGGCACGAGACCGGGAAACAGGAGGGGCCTGGTGCCAGGAAGAGCACACACGCGGTGATGCCTTTCTGGGGGATCAGTGACAGTCCAAGGAATGGTAGCATCGATCCCTTGCCTGGTCTCTGGAGCGGTACCAGGGTCTCGGCGATACTGGATGCCAGGACCGGTACTCCTGTCAGGGGGCGCGTGCCTCCAGAGGTCTGCACCTGGTCACCAGTGAGCTGTGCCTCGAGCCTCTCTGCCCATGCCCAAGGTTGGGAACTGAATGGGGCTGCACTGCGCTTGCCTTTCACGGTCAGAGGCGTGGTGGCTACAGAAGGGCGAACGCTGGTGGGACATCCCCTGCAACGGGGAATGGTGCAGCTGCGGTGGGAACCATGGTGGTCCGAACGCGGGTTTACCCCATGACCAGGGAACTGCAAGAGCTGGTGTAGGCGGAACCGGGAGGGTCATGATCTCCTGTGCTGACCTGCAGAGCCTCCAGCATGGATGGTACTCAGAGCTGACAGAGGCCTCCACCACTGTCTGGGGTGGCTGGCAGGTAGTGGGCTGGGCTACATCGCTCAACCGGTGCTTGGGCCCGAGTTCCCGAAGTGGGTGAAGAGTTGCCCAGGACGGGAACTTTTTCGCACCCAGTCTTATCCTTTCCCTTGTGTGAGGTTGGAAACCGAGCTTGCACTGTGTTCTTGGCCGGAGCCACGGATGGGAACCAGTGCCAGACAGTGGATGGTCCCAGTGGGGCACTGTATACCGAGATCACGCTGCTCCGGTACCAGGGCAAGGGCTGACTTCATAAGGAGCGCTCTTAAACAAATATCGCGCTCCTCCTAGTCCTTGGCTTGAAGGACTTGCCAATCTTGAACTTTTCACTAATGGGCCCCTCGCCCAAGCAATGCAGACAGCTGTTGTGTTGATCGCTAATGGGCATGGGCCTCTTGCAGCAATCACAGGTCTTAAAGCCTGGGGATTGGGGCATGCCCCGTCCCAAGGCAAAGTCCCGTTTGGGACCTACAAAGTCTAACTATAGCTAAGGGATTTAATAACACTAACAGGAACACTACATACACTATAATACAAGCATCATTGAGTTCGTACAAACGAAAACGAAAAAGCAACAGCACTAGCTGAAGCAGCAACAGTTTCAGCACCATCACTGGTGGCAAGAAGAAACAGAGAGGGAGGAGCTGGCAGCGCCCTATATACCACAGTATGTGCGCCACTCTAGACGGCGCCAGAGCCGGTCCCCTACGGACACTGCTGAGGGAAAAACTTCCGGCACCCGTTCACGTGGCAAGCACGCACACACACACAAATTGAATGCACATGAGCAAGCACTTGAAGAAGAAGAAAGTGTTTTGTCTGTACAAGTATAACAGCAAGCACCACCTCACATCTAACATATGGCGATGCTGCTCATTCACACTGGAGTGTGGCTTGAGAAAAAAATATAGGTAAGTCAATAACCTGGTTAAGATGAAACTACCTTAGATAAAAAGTCTGGATGTGTCCTTAAGGACATCTTGTCTTTGAAGACTTGAGTATAAAGAGGTTCTACCATTAAGGCTTATAATTCACTGACTCTTTTTGCAGATGTTATAGCCACTAGAAAGAGTGTCTTCTGGCAGAGGAGAGGCGAGCAAGTTGCTCTTGGCTCAAATGGAGGACCCTTACTAGGGAAAGTCCCAATGACTGGGGAAGAGAAAAGACTTTCTCTGATGTGGTACAAGTCTCTGACCTCCCTGGAGCATAAGGGGTCCAATTCACTCATCACAAAGGAGTCAGAGGAGAGAGACTTCATATTTCTACCAATCACTGGCAGCAACTCCGATCACACCAGACCTGACCGATCCTGAGATTTCGACTTTGATGGTACCGATGGAAAGGGTGTTACCAGAACGAGGTCTGATACTGAAAGAGCCCCGGCTCTGAGAGTTAGTATGTCCTGGGAGGTTGACAGAGTAGGTTTGCTTCACTTATATGGAGTAGCCAACTAAGAAGAGGAACTGCTCTTATATTTGTGCAAGTGTTTTCTGCCTTTCTGATGAGACTCTGATGGGTTACAGGTTCCCCTGTAGCAGAGCTGGACATCGTGGCAGACATGCATTCCATGTAGATTCAGCTTGATGTACAGGAAGGGTCCCCTGGCCAAGGTCCGACTGTGGCTTCTTGGCCTTTTCTGTAAATTATTTTCTAAGCCTAATTTCCCATGACTAATGGATACTGCCAGAGAAGGAGCAGCAAATATTGCACTTACCTGTGACGTGTGCTTCCCCAAGACAGTACAAGCAGTGCAGATAGTCACTGTTGACCAAAAGGAATGAGGGCAGGAGACAATTCTTGAAGCCCTGAGTTCTGGGCATAGTCCGATACCCAGAAAAGAGAGTGTATGGGGGGATGGGGGGAGGGTTGCCCCAGAGATAAGGAATCAAACTACAAAAACTTTTCTATAGTTTTTATATCTTTAAGAGTAACTATATAGAGAAAACACTAACACAATCTTTAATACGTACAGCATGAAGTCTTGAAGGAGGAGAGCTCCGGACAGTGGAGGAAAGCAAGGGCACATGCACATGCCAATGGACATGTCTTTCAAAATTCTCCTACTCCAGGCGCATAGAGCGCATGCCTACCCCACAGTGGAATACAGACAGGAACCAGCTTTCAAAAAAGAACAGGGTTGGTTTCCCCGAATCTGATTTTTTTTCAACTCTGATCAGTTAACAAGCAGCCTCGCATACATTGCTCTTATGTTTGTTGCAGTGGCATGCCTTTTGAGAATAATGTAACTAAGCACATACAAAACAGAGACTTCAGAATGGTGCCAGTCAGACAGTGCTTTCCTGAAAAAGCAATACTGCATAGGTAGCTGGAGGAGTGAGTTATGTAAAAGTGAATGCAGGTTTGTTTGGTTTCTTTGGCTCAGGCCATTTTGCCACATGCTTATCATTTTAGCACCAACAAATCTAGAAGGGATGGGGTTAGTGTGAAGTTTAAGAAAAATTAAAAAAAACAACAGACATTTACAAAAAAATAAATTGTCATTAGCTTTCAACAATTTTATTACTAAAACTTTCACAGGTTAGTAAGTGTGCAGCTGAAATTACTAAACATTTTCAGTAAACTTATTGGCTCATTCAAATTCCTTTCTACCAAATAAACAAACAAGGACTCATCTATTAATGCACCTAATGCAATCTAAAGAATAAATTCAGAATTCTTGTCCAGACTCTGAAGGAGATAAAGGGGCAATGTTGCTCAACCAGTGCTCTGATTTACTATGCTGTCCCCAGCACTTACTCAGTTTTGTCAAGGCAATGAGGCATGACATTACCTTCATCTGCCACTCCCATGCTACTCCCTATGTCAGGGATACCCTCCATATACCTAATTCTCAAGCCACCAGTCTCACCTCATTCAAGTATCTCATAGAAACTCACTTTAGGCATAGAATCTACAATAAATGAACTAAAACAAAAAACTTCTTTACAAAGAAAAAAAAACAAACAGTCACCCCACGAAGTTAATACAGCCATGTTCAATCTCACGCTGTCGTTCTTCTCATCTTCACCATCACATCTGCATTTTAGACTGCAAGTTTCTCAAGGTATCTGTTCTGCAAAAGCCTATGAAATGCATCTCTGGATGCAATCCTAATAAATTATAACTTATTAATCACCCTGAAATACAGGTAATTCTTGCCTTGCAACATAACAAAGGGATCAGATTCTGTTAATCCAAACAATACTGTTATTCTTAATACCAGGTTTCAGAGTAACAGCCGTGTTAGTCTGTATTCGCAAGAAGAAAAGGAGGACTTGTGGCACCTTAGAGACTAACCAATTTATTTGAGCATAAGCTTTCGTGAGCTACAGCTCACTTCATCGGATGCATACTGTGGAAATTGCAGAAGACATTATATACACAGACACCGTGAAACAATACCTCCTCCCACCCCACTCTCCTGCTGGTAATAGCTTATCTAAAGTGATCATCAAGTTGGGCCATTTCCAGCACAAATCCAGGTTTTCTCACCCTCCGCCCCCGCCCCCCCACAGACAAACTCACTCTCTTGCTGGTAATAGCCCATCCAAAGTGACCACTCTCTTCACAATGTGTATCATAATCAAGGTGGGCCATTTCCTGCAGAAATCCAGGTTCTCTCACCCCCTCATCCCCCTCCAAAAACCACACACACAAACTCACTCTCCTGCTGGTAATAGCCTATCCAAAGTGACCACTCTCCTTACAACCTGCATGAAAATCAAGGTGGGCCATTTCCAGCACAAATCCAGGTTTTCTCACCCCCCCCCACACACACACACACAAACTCACTCTCCTGCTGGCAATAGCTCATCCAAACTGACCACTCTCCCCACAATGTGCATGACAATCAAGGTGGGCCACTTCCAGCATAAATCCAAGTTTAACCAGAACATCTGGGGGGGGGGGGGGGAGGAAAAAACAAGGGGAAATAGGCTACCTTGCATAATGACTTAGCCACTCCCAGTCTCTATTTAAGCCTAAATTAATAGTATCCAATTTGCAAATGTATTTCAATTCAGCAGTTTCTCGCTGGACTCTGGATTTGAAGTTTTTTTTGTTGTAAGATAGCGACCTTCATGTCTCTGATTGCGTGACCAGAGAGATTGAAGTGTTCTCCGACTGGTTTATGAATGTTATAATTCTTGACATCTGATTTGTGTCCATTTATTCTTTTACGTAGAGACTGTCCAGTTTGACCAATGTACATGGCAGAGAGGCATTGCTGGCACATGATGGCATATATCACATTGGTGGATGTGCAGGTGAACGAGCCTCTGATAGTGTGGCTGATGTTATTAGGCCCTGTGATGGTGTCCCCTGAATAGATATGTGGGCACAGTTGGCAACGGGCTTTGCTGGAAGTGGCCCACCTTGATTGTCATGCACATTGTGGGGAGAGTGGTCAGTTTGGATGAGCTATTGCCAGCAGGAGAGTGAGTTTGTGTGTGGGGGGGGGGGGGGGGTGAGAAAACCTGGATTTCTGCAGGAAATGGCCCACCTTGATTATCATACACATGGTGAAGAGAGTGGTCACTTTGGATGGGCTATTACCAGCAAGAGAGTGAGTTTGTCTGTGGGGGGCCGGAGGGTGAGAAAACCTGGATTTGTGCTGGAAATGGCCCAACTTGATGATCACTTTAGATAAGCTATTACCAGCAGGAGAGTGGGATGAGAGGAGGTATTGTTTCATGGTGTCTGTGTATATAATGTCTTCTGCAATTTCCACAGTATGCATCCGATGAAGTGAGCTGTAGCTCACGAAAGCTCATGCTCAAATAAATTGGTTAGTCTCTAAGGTGCCACAAGTCCTCCTTTTCTTCTTAATACCACATCAATATCTGAAACCATGCCACTAGCACATAAGAAATAAAAACTATCACCACAATAATTATTCTGATGGTAGGTTCATACATAGTTAACTTGGTACAGAAACAATTATTTCTGTATCAGTATAGAATGTCAGTGTTTTCCTCAACACGCAGTGTTAGTGAAGATTTACAAATCTCTATTTTGGCATCTCCTTAAAAGCATACTTCAATATAGCTGTGATAGAAATACGCCCTGTCACTGAAAAAGTGAAAACTTTGGAGAATTTCTGCCAAGGGCAGTCCTAACCCATAGATGCCACCAAATCTACTGGTCTGTCTCCCCACTTCTGGGACAAGGGAAACAGCTCACAGTTCAGATTCTCAGATGTCAAGGGGACATGAGATTATTAATTTTCCTGTTCAGGAAGGTAGCAACACACAACCACAGGCTCTGAAAGGGAAATCCTTGGTTGCAACATACTCAGAAAGCAAATGGAGAGAAAGAGGAGAAAACCAGGAGCAGGCTACATGAAACTACTTTAGAGAGGGGGCTGCCCTCTGATTATCTGTGGGATAGCTGACCTTTCCACAGGCCTAAAAAAATTGGGTCAGGGACAGACTGAACAAGAGCACGATTTTATGTGTAGGAAGGAGGGAACCTTGTGAAAAAAGATTACCAAGAACTGTTTCTGGGAAAGCCTGGGTCAATTATACTCACAAGTTTAATTGCTGCAATATTTGTTCAATGTGGGCATGTCTGTATCCTTGGTGCATCAATAAATCACGTATATTTGCAAGCTAAACACCATAACTTCTGCACTCTACATTGAGACTCACCAGTTTGTCAATAGCTCATCTTTTTACATTGTATGAACAGATACTCTTAAATATGACGGAACAAAATAGTCTGAAAATACCAGGAAGCATTTTGGTGTTTTTCACTGAAATTTTTGTTCTAACTCTCACATTACATACTGCTTTCAAAATGATGGGATAGACTATTACTTCTTCAATAAAAATGAAGTGTGACTCTAAAATTTACTATTTTTCTGATTACATATTTTTTATGTGCTCTCATGTAAAATACGGAGAGTCAAAGTAGTTGATACATATACTATTCTTTAAAATTAGTAGGCTGTGATTACAAATGGTTTGTTTGATTAGAAAATACAGCTTTAAAAGTAGTAAATCAAGTCAATGAACTACTTACCTTTCTTTTGACAACAAAACGTAAGCTCCAGTTTGCAAAGCAAATCAGCGCTCTCATACTTGTCCTCATCTGCTATTAACCAGAAACAGTTTTCAGTCATTTCATGTGGCCTAATCTGCAAATCAAAGAGATATCAAAGATTCCTTGTAAATATGTAGCATAACCTTCCGTAAAATTCTACTTTGCTGTAAGGTCTACACAATACATAACAATGGTGAAGCAGCTGGTTGCTAAGACTGCTGCCTACCATGCTGAACAATACTGTCTCATTGTTTCCAGGTACTCTCATCTATCTGTATCCATCTGTTCTTCTGTTGCCCCTTGTTTTGTACTTAAATTGTAAGCTCTTTTAGGCAGGGATTGTCTTTTTTTGTTGCATGCGTGTGCAACACCTAGCATAATGAAGTCCTGGTCCACAACTAGAACTCCTAAGTGGTACGATAATACAAAATAATAACTGGACAGTTGAAAGGCTGCATGTTCATAGAGTATTTCAATCACTGTTTTCACAACTACAAAGATTTCTAATTTTGAGAATACGGTATATCTAAAATATATTAATGTACTAAAGATATTGTTTAAAAGAAATTAAATTCTAATGTTTAGAAGATGTCAATACAAACACCAAGATCTTTAACACAAACTGAGTTTTATCAACTTTTGTTTAGAATTCTTAGCATAAATCTGACTTTTCTGTTGAAGCGCTCATGACAAATGCCTATAGACAAAGATTTTAATATAAAGTATTTTATCAGTACTACCTTATTAGTTAAGGGGTTAAATGTGCGCTGAATATAAATATAGAAAATTTGACATCAGTGTAGATTTAAAATATCATCAATTTTAAGGGAGACCTTCTCTGAACACAACTGATTCAAACACGAATATAATACTCTATTTTAGCTATATTTTTCCTATGGATAACTCTTTACACTGAGTTTTTTGGTCCAAACATTTGTATTAATATAAAGGATAATGATTTTTTAAAAATTGATTATTTTTAAAGACGACCAAGTGATAAGATGGAAATACTGACAGAAGCAGAACTCCCTAGAGGAAGGAAGGAGGAAAGAGTAGGGAGGAAAGAAAAAGTAAAGCATAATAGGAGATTGATACAACATTATATTTTCATTAAACTGACATTCATTCTACACAGCTTACCCATCTGGCAATGCCAAATTACTATAATTTCTATGTTAAATTAGGCACCAGAAATTTTCCACATTTAAGTTTTACCTTTGACCAATTGAGCCTTTTCATGGTGATCTCAGGTTTGAATTCTTTTTTAGGCTTCAATCCAAAGGGCAATGTACGTGGAGGCGGAGACCACTGTACTCCAGGTAAGCCTGGTGGCGGAGGAGGTGGTGGTGGTGCACCAAAAGATGGAGGCATTCCCGAGCCCTTCAAAAAAGGCAGTGGTGGAGGTGGTGGCGGAGGTGGCACTGCCCCATTAAAAGGTGCTGGTGGGGGAGGTGGTAGTAATTGTTCAGGTGCTGCAGCAGTTGGTGGAGGAATAGATGTGCCTCCTTGTATTGATGGTAAAAAATGAACATCTGATCCATGTGGTAATGAGTCATACTGGGGAGAAAAAAAATTTATTCACTCATTTTCTTAAACTGAGTGCCATAAGGTTCATATTTACAGAATAAATAGAAAAGTAATACTTTCAGTGAGACTCCTCCATGAAACAATGAAATATGAATTTTATTGAAACAGACATGGTCTCGTTACATCCATATCTTTTATAATAAAAGTTCTTCGTCTTGCAAACACAATTTAGACTCAGAAGCAGACACAAAAACGTAACTAGAGATACTGTATTCAACACCTTGTTTCATTGGACGTGATACAATTGCTAAAACAGATAAGGTGGGTAAAGTAATTTCTGTTGGTGAGAGAGGCAAGCTTTTTACGCTTAGAAAGAGCTCTTTTTCACAGTATTTCTAAGAATAATTTTTCTTGCTCCTGGATGGATTTTTATCTAAACCAGCCAGAGTCTGAAGCAAACCAAAATCAAGACGGTCAGATCCTCAAGCTGCTACTACAGCTCAGAAAGAACTATTCCAACAATCAAGGATCCAGAACCAGTGGCATCACTTGGGACTAACTTGGTCCAGTAAAAAAAATCTGTTTTCCTAGACAAAAGCCATTCACATTCTTAGAAGAAAGTTTTGATTCTGCAAATGAAATAGTAAGTTTCTGGCTCTAACAGTTGTGAAGATGACATCACTTTGGGTTTGGAAGGTTAAATCAATACCGTGATATCCTAAACGTGCCTGATCCATAGCAGAGTGAAAATTGATCAGAGACTATTTGGTGAGGGTGTGCTTCAAACTTATTAGGCACATACCAACCAGCAGCTGATATGAAAGAAGAAGCCTCAGAACAGGTTCCATAAAGTAAAAGTGAAACTGACATGGAAGACAACTCCAGAAAAACTACCCTTGGATCTGCTATTGGAAATTTTAAAAAAAGAACGAAGGCAGGAATAGAAAAGCGGTGTAACAAAAGCAAGGTGCCTGTTCAAGTAGCATTTGGCAATTATGAGTTTTACTGGTATTTGTAACACAAGTTATTCAATTAACACTTTTTTAATAGTGAAACAGCTCTCTATGTCCAAGGCACTTAGAGCATATGGAGACATGCCTTTTTTAACATTGGTGTAAATCTAAAATAAAACTATAATTTCTGCACTTTTGACAAATTCGTTGTAAGTTGTTTTAAACATATTTAATAAAGAGTTGATTGACAATATTATAGACATCAGAAATACACTTTTAGCTACTGGTTCTTATTTATATAACTGACCAGAAAAATGGAGAGTTCCTGCAATAGTCGATTTGTTGTTTGTTTCTTTTCATAGAACCCTAGAATATCAGGGTTGGAAGGGACCTCAGGAGGTCATCTAGCCCAACCCCCTGCTCAAAGCAGGACCAATCCCCAACTAAATCATCCCAGACAGGGCTTTGTCAAGCCTGACCTTAAAAACTTTTAAGGAAGGAGATTCCACCACCTCCCTAGGTAACGCATTCCAGTGCTTCACCACCCTCCTAGTGAAAAAGTTTTTCCTAATATCCAACCTAAACCTCCAACACTGCAACTTGAGACCATTACTCCTTGTCCTGTCCTCTTCTACCACTGAGAATAGTCTAGAACCATCCTCTCTGGAACCACCTCTCAGGTAGTTGAAAGCAGCTATCAAATCCCCCCTCATTCTTCTCTTCTGCAGACTAAACAATCCCAGTTCCCTCAGCCTCTCGTCATAAGTCATGTGTTCCAGACCCCTAATCATTTTTGTTGCCCTTCGCTGGACTCTCTCCAATTTATCCACATCCTTCTTGTAGTGTGGGGCCCAAAACTGGACACAGTACTCCAGATGAGGCCTCACCAATGTCGAATAGAGGGGAACCATCACGTCCCTCCATCTGCTCGCTATGCCCCTACTTATACATCCCAAAATGCCATTGGCCTTCTTGGCAACAAGGGCACACTGCTGACTCTCATCCAGCTTCTCGTCCACTGTCACCCCTAGGTCCTTTTCTGCAGAACTGCTGCCTAGCCATTCGGTCCCTAGTCTGTAGCTGTGCATTGGGTTCTTCCGTCCTAAGTGCAGGACCCTGCACTTATCCTTATTGAACCTCATCAGGTTTCTTTTGGCCCAATCCTCCAATTTGTCTAGGTCCCTCTGTATCCTCTCTCTGTATCTTTTATAAATGTCTAAACAACAAGATGAAAGTGATAATGAAATGGGTGAAAGTGATCATGAAGTTATACAGCAAGTGAAAAAGGAAGGCAAGTGTAGATCCTCGACTTAGCAGGGAAGCGGAACTAACAACATCAAGATGGCTGAGGTCTATGTCTATTTCGCTTCAGTCTTCTATAAAACCGTGACCAGATGTTCCACACAATTAATATTAACAACAAAGAGCAAGGAACACAGGGAAAGAACAGGTTAAAGAATATTTAGAGAAGTTAAATATATTCAAGTCAACAGACCCTAATGAAATTCATCCTAGGATACCTAAGGAACAAGCTGAAGCAATCTCAGAACCAATAGCAATTATCTTTTGGAACTCATGGAGGATATGTGTAGCCCCAAAGGACTGGAGAAGGACAAACATAGCACCTATCTTTAAAAAGGGGAACAAAGAGGAACCAGGGAATTATAGAACAGTCAGCCTCACTTCTGGAAAGGTATGGGGAAAAAAATCAAATTTTAAGCAACAAGATAATAGGATTATGAGGGTCAGCCAACATGGATTTTTCAAGAACAAGTCATGTCAAACCAAACTAATTTCCTACTGGCCTAGTGGAGGTGGGGCCGGGAGACGAGGAGGAAAAAGAAGAATCGTTACTCACCCTGTACAGTAACTATGGTTCTTCAATATGTGTCCTCCCCCCCCATGGGTGTTCCACTTTAAATGCACTAGTGACCCCTGTACTTTTGATCAGATTTTTCTCACAGCAATGTCCATTTGGCCAACACATGCATGTTAGTCAGTCTCATGCCCTGTACCATTGTTATGTAACACTACGCAAGTGAACCGCCCTCAGTTTCTTCTCTTTGGTGAAGCTCCATGACAGAGAACTCTGAAGCAGAGAGAAAGGAGGGCAGGTAGTGGAGCACCCATAGGAACATACATCTCACAGAATCACAGGGTAAGTAACCATTTCTTCTTCGAGTAGTGTCGCTACGGGAGCTTCACTCTGGGTGACTACCAAACAGTATGCTCTAAGATGGGGTGGCTTCAGAGTCGAGTCCAGTAGAGAGGAAACTACAGACAATCCAAACACCGTGCCAGAGCCGGAGTCGTGAGTTATGGCATATGTCAAGGTTCCTTCCCCACTCTGAACTCTAGGGTACAGATGTGGGGACCTGCATGAAAACCCCCTAAGCTTATTTTTACCAGTTTAGGTTAAAACTTCCCCAAGGTACAAACTATTTTACCTTTTCCCCTTCGACTTTATTGCTGCCACCACCAAGCGTCTAACAAATATGTAACAGGGAAAGAGCCCGCTTGGAAACGTCTTTCCCCCAAAAATCCTCCCAAACCCTACACCCCCTTTCCTGGGGAAGGCTTGATAAAAATCCTCACCAATTTGCATAGGTGAACACAGACCCAAACCCTTGGATCTCAAGAACAATGAAAAAGCAATCAGGTTCTTAGAAGAAGAATTTTAATTGAAGTATAAGAATCACCTCTGTAAAATCAGGATAGTAAATACCTTATAGGGTAATCAGATTCAAAACATAGACAATCCCTCTAGGCAAAACCTTAAGTTACAAAAAGACACAAAAACAGGAATATACATTCCATTCAGCACAGGTTATTTTATCAGCCATTTAAACAAAACAGAATCTAACTCATATCTAGCTATATTACTTACTAAGTTCTAAGACTCCATTCCTTTTCTGTTCCTGGCAAAAACAACACACAGACAGAGAAAACCTTTGTTTCCCCCCCCCCTGCCCTCCAGCTTTGAAATTATCTTGTCTCCCCATTGGTCATTTTAGTCAGGTGCCAGGAAGGTTATTCTAACTTCTTAACCCTTTACAGGTGAAAGGGTTTTTCCTCTGGCCAGGAGGGATTTTAAAGGTGTTTACCCTTCCCTTTATATTTATGACAGCATAGCATTTGATAAATGTATGTATAGATGTCCAAGTAGAAAGCTTTACAGATTTTGATAATCTGCTCATTCTTGAGGAAGGCCTTAGAGGCAGCGATGGATCTTGTAGAGTGAGTGTGTGTATCCAAAGGTGGTTGAATATTGGAAGACTGGTAACAAGCGTTAATGTAGCCTTGGAAAGCCTCCAGTTGGAGATTGCTGACCCTTCTGATCTATCTGCTAGCAAGATGAATAACTTGTGGTCTTTCTGAAGAACTTTGTCCTGTGTAGATAGAAGGCCCGGCCTTTCCTAACATCCAGGGTGTGCAGCAGAGATTTAGATGCAATTTGGGATAGAAAACAGGGAGATGAATGGGCTGATTGAGATGGAACTCGGAGGAAATCTTAGGTAAAAATTTGGGGTGGGGTGGCAGTGTGATCTTGTCCTAAAAAAATGCTGAAGAGGAGAATGCCATCAGGGCCCCTATTTCTCCAGCCCATCACACCAACACGATGGCTATCAGGAATGTTGTCTTCAGTGACAAATGGAACAGTGACCAGATAGACAGAGGTTCAAAGGGTGATCTTGTGAAGCATTTAAGGACCAGATTGAGGTCCTATATGGAAGTAGGAAGTTGGACCAACGGATAGAGGTTTCCTAGCTCTCTGAGGAATCTCACTGTAGTCAGGTGAGCAAAGACAAAATAACCCTCTATTGGTGGGTAGAAGCCATCCTGGCTGTCAGGTGGACCTTTATGGAGCTCATCAATAGACCTGAGCTTTTGAGAGTTAGGGTGTATTTCAATATATCCGGAAGTGATACAGTCACTGGAGGAATCTGTCTGTGGTCACATGAGAATACATGTAGCGAGTAGATTGTTTCTTGCTATGTAATAATACCCTTTTCACATCTTCTGAGCAGGCTATGTCTCATCCCTAGAGCCACGGACAAACTATGCTTTGATACGAAGCACTGTGCGACTAGGATGAAGAATATTCCTGCTCTCCTGGGAGACAAGATGAGAAGCAGTGTGAAGAGTAATCAGACAGCAAACAGCCAGTTGCCTCAGGTAAGGAAACCACATTTGTCTAGGCCAGGTCAGCGCTATTACGATGACTCTGGCTTTCTTTATTTTGAGCATAACCTTGCTTATTAGGAAAACCTGTCATTATGCAAGGCACTGCATTTAGCCGTATGGAGTGGAAATCTATCAACTGCATGAAAAAACTTGTACAGATACAGACAGACATCATCTTCCTTTCCAAATGCAAACAGATTGACATCGTACCAAAAGGACTGAAGGTAAAAAAATCCATTACAATCTACATACCACACAGACTATGCTGACAGCTTGTGCCACACGCTCTCAAAGCAACTGCGGAATCACCTGATCAACATCCTCTACAGCAAACAGGGAAAGATTAAGAATGAGCTCTCAAAAATGGATACTCTCATAAAAAACCAACCTTTCACACAAACTTCCTTGTGGCTGGACTTTACTAAAACTAGACAAGCCATTTACAACACACACTTTGCTTCTCTACAAAAGAAAAAGGACACTAAACTTTCTAAACTACTACATGCCACAATGGGCCACAGCAATGGTTCCCTCAACCCACCCAGCAATATTGTTAACCTATCCAACCATACACTCAGCCCAGCAGAAGCAGCTGTCCTATCTCGGGGCCTCTCCTTCTGCCTCTCCACCCCCACGAACATGACACAGTTCTGTGGTGACCTACAATCCTATTTTCGACGTCTCCGACTCAAGGAATATTTCCAACACACCTCTGAACAACATACTAATCCACAGAGACCTCCCTACCAACACTACAAAAAGAAGGATTCTAGGTGGACTCCTCCTGAAGGTCGAAACAGCAGACTGGACTTCTATATAGGAGTGCTTCCGCCGACGTACACGGGCTGAAATTGTGGAAAAGCAGCATCACTTGCCCCACAACCTCAGCCGTGCGGAACACAATGCCATCCACAGCCTCAGAAACAATTCTGACATCGTAATCAAAAAGGCTGACGAAGGAGGTGGTGTTGTCATCATGAATAGGTCGGAATATGAACAAGAGGCTGCTCGGCAGCTCTCCAACACCACTTTCCACAAGCCATTACACTCTGATCCCACTGAGAGTTACCAAAAGAAACTACAGCATTTGCTCAAGAAACTCCCTGAAAAAAGCACAAGATCAAATCTTCACAGACACACCCCTGGAACCCTGACCTGGGATATTCTATCTACTACCCAAGATCCATAAACCTGGAAATCCTGGGCGCCCTATCATCTCAGGCATTGGCACCCTGACAGCAGGATTGTCTGGCTATGTCAACTCCCTCCTCAGGCCCTACGCTACCAGCACTCCAGCTACCTTCGAGACACCACTGACTTCCTGAGGAAACTACAATCCATCGGTGATCTTCCTGATAACACCATCCTGGCCACTATGGATGTAGAAGCCCTCTACACCAACATTCCACACAAAGATGGACTACAAGCCATCAAGAACACTATCCCCGATCATGTCACGGCTAACATGGTGGCTGAACTTTGTGACTTTGTCCTTACTCATAACTATTTCACATTTGGGGACAATGTGTACCTTCAGATCAGCGGCACTGCTATGGGTACCCGCATGGCCCCACACTATGCCAACATTTTTATGGCTGACTTAGAACAACACTTCCTCAGCTCTCGTCCCCGAATGCCCCTACTCTACTTGCACTATATTGATGACATCTTCATCATCTGGACCCATGGAGAAGAAGCCCTTGAGGAATTCCACCATGATTTCAACAATTTCCATCCCACCATCAACCTCAGCCTGGACCAGTCCACACAAGAGATCCACTTCCTGGACACTACAGTGCTAATAAACGATGGTCACATAAACACCACCATATACCGGAAACCTACTGACCACTATTCCTACCTACATGCCTCCAGCTTTCACCCTGACCACACCACACGATCCATCGTCTACAGCCAAGCTCTGCAATACAACTGCATTTGCTCCAACCCCTCAGACAGACACAAACACCTACAAGAGCTCTATCAAGCATTCTTACAACTACAATACCCACCTGCGGAAGTGAAGAAACAGATTGATAGAGCCAGAAGAGTTCCCAGAAGTCACCTACTACAGGACAGGCCTAACAAAGAAAATAACAGAACGCCACTAGCCGTCACCTTCAGCCCCCAACTAAAATCCCTCCAACGCATTATTAAGGATCTACAACCTATCCTGAAGGATGACCCAACACTCTCACAAATCTTGGGAGACAGGCCAGTCCTTGCCTGCAGACAGCCCCCCAACCTGAAGCAAATACTCACCAGCAACCACATACCACACAACAGAACCACTAACCCAAGAACCTATCCTTGCAACAAAGCCCGTTGCCAGCTGTGCCCACATATCTATTCAGGGGACACCATCACAGGCCCTAATAACATCAGCCACACTATCAGAGGCTCGTTCACCTGCACATCCATCAATGTGATATATGCCATCATGTGCCAGCAATGCCCCTCTGCCATGTACATTGGTCAAACTGGACAGTCTCTACGTAAAAGAATAAATGGACACAAATCAGATGTCAAGAATTATAACATTCGTAAACCAGTCGGAGAACACTTCAATCTCTGGTCACATGATTACAGACATGAAAGTTGCGATATTACAACAAAAAAAACTTCAAATCCAGACTCCAGCGAGAAACTGTTGAATTGGAATTCATTTGCAAATTGGATACAATTAACTTAGGCTTGAATAGAGACTGGGAGTGGCTAAGTCATTATGCAAGGTAACCTATTTCCCCTTGTTTTTTCCTAACCCCCCCCCCCCAGACGTTCTTGTTAAACCCTGGATTTGTGCTAGAAATGGCCCAACTTGATCATCATACACATTGTAAGGAGAGTGATCACTTTAGATAAGCTATTACCAGCAGGAGAGTGGGGTGGGAGGAGGTATTTTTTCATGCTGTGCGTGTACATAAAAAGATCTTCTACACTTTCCACAGTATGCATCCGATGAAGTGAGCTGTAGCTCACGAAAGCTTATGCTCAAATAAATTGGTTAGTCTCTAAGGTGCCACAAGTACTCCTTTTCTTTTTGCGAATACAGACTAACACGGCTGTTACTCTGAAACCTTTGGCTATTAGGAGAGTTGACAGAAATGTGCAGAGTAGGGAAAAGCGTCTCCTAAGGATTGGTGACCGTATCCGCCCCTAAAGCAGAAGTGAGTGCATTTCTTGCTTGACTCTGTGGCAAACAAGTCTGTGGAGTGCCCACTGATGGCATATGTAAATATGCTGGGGTCTATTTCCCACCTGTGGTCTTGGAAGAATTATCTGCTGAGAGCATACATGGTCATATTCTGTGAAACTGGGATATAGGCTACTGTGATGATAATCTGGTTGCATATGCGCTAATGCCAAAGCTTGACAATCTTGGTGCAGAGGGAGGGGGAATTTCATTCAGCCTTGACAAATGATGTAAAACTTGCATGATATATTGTCCGTCATGATTTTTATGTGTTTGCCCCAATTAGTGGTAGGAACCACAGAGAGGTGTATCTGACCACTCTGAGTTCCAGGATGTTGATGTGTAGCATTGCCTCTTATGATCTCCGCTTCCCATGTATAAGCACTCCTCATCCAAGCAAAGAGGCATCCGTCATTATGACAACATTTGGGGAAGAACATGCAAATGGGATTCCTGTGCACATGCTGTGATGATCTTTCCATCAGTCGAGGGATTGTTTTACAGAGGTACATATGGAAAGAAGCATATTTAAACCATGTCTGGTTGGTGAATTGACAGTTCTGAGCCACCTTGAAAGCAGCACATTTAAAGCCAGGCATGGTATGTAATGAAGTTCCAGGAAGCGACCTCTCAGCAACCAGTTGTTCAGGTAAGGGAATATTAAGACACCTTTCCTGCAGAGCTGTACTGCTACAACCGACATGACCTTTGAAAAGACCCTCAGGGCAGATGACAGGGCAAAAGGAAGCACTCAGTACTGAAAGTGGTCCTGGCCACAATGAAAGATAGGAATCGTTTGTCGGAAGGTGGATAGCGATGTGGAAATGCACATCGTGAAGGTCAAGGGCTGAGAACCAATCCCCTTGCTCTAGTGATGGAATGATCGCAGCAAGTGTCACCATTTTGAATGTCTGTGCCTTCACACAGGTGTTTAGTAGTCTTAGGTCTAGGTTGGGTCTCCAATCTCCACTCCTTTTTGGTACCAGGAAGTACCTTGAATAAAACCGCTTCCCTCTGTGCTGCATGGAGACTGGTTCTATAGCTCCCAAATGTAAGAGTGCGTCTATTGCTTGATGAAGCACACTCTGAAGAGGGGTCCCTGAAGAGGAACGAGGGGTTCGTTGGTGGAAGAGAAGTGGATGGTGTAACCTGTAGGGATCATCTCCAAAACCCACTTGTCTGTAGTGATCAACTCCCAGGCTCACCTGAAGTGGTGAAAACACTCAAAGGGAGGAAGACTACTGGAATCAGCACAGCTGAGGAGTATGGGAATGGCGATTCAGACCCTCAACCAACCCCTTAAAATTGATGCTTGGAGGTGGATGGGTACGAGGCGGGAGGCTGAGAAGAGGACACCTTCCTTTTCTGAAATCTCTGCCACCTTTAGTATTGCTCATAGCACCTCAGTGAAGAAAGGAATTAGATCGAGAAGGATCTCCGGGCAGTGAGACTTGCTGAGTTCTCTTGTAGATGGGTGTATAAATTAGGTCTGTTGATTAATCGCAGTTAGATTTCAGGTAAGGTAGATTTTAGAGTCCTTTAATGTTCTCAGAGACTCGTCCATAATATCTACGAATAACTTAGACCTATCAAAATGAAGGTCCTCTACTATACTCTGGACCTCTTTTGGGAATCCAGAGAGTTGGAGCCAGGAGGCTCTTCTCATTTTCACCGCAGTAAGCAATCGAATGGGCAATGGTATCAACGGCTTCTAGGAAAGCTTGTAGGATTGTCCTGACAATTATCTAGCCCTTTGCAATAATTGCCTGGAACTGATCCCTGTGTTCTGTCAATAGATGGTCCATGAAAGAGGTCAGTTCGGTGTAATTCAGAGTCACACTTTGTCATCAATACTTGATAATTGGCAATTCTAAACTGCAGGGAGGCCAAAGAATAAGACCGTCTCCCCAGTAGATCCAGACACCTGAGGTCTTTGTCATGAGGCATGGTTTTAGCATGGTGCTGCCTATCATATTCATTCACTCTGTCAACTACCGAAGAGTTAGTTGAGCGATGAGAAAATAAAAATTCTTAGTCCTTTGCTGGGACGCAATACTTCTTATCCTCTCTTTTTCATCTAGACAAAATAAAGCTGCATGTGCCAGATCTTCACTGGGTCCAGAAGAGCCTCATTAACAAGCAAGGCTATACAGGCCGAGAAGGTTGATGGGAGAATGTTGAACACCTTATGATAAGATTCTGTCAGCTCCTCAAGAGGAATCTATAGAAAGTCTGGGACCCTCTTGACCAGGTCCTGGAAGTATGCATAACTGGTTGGTCCCAAAGAGTAGTAATCAGTAGGTCACAGTCAAGCTGGAAGGGCATATAAAGTGGGGTCCCGCAGGGATCAGTTCTGGGTCCAGTTCTATTTAATAACTTCATCAAAGATTTAGACAATGGCATAGAAAGAGTACACTTACACATTTGCGGATGATACGAAGCTGGAAGGTGTTGCAAATGCTTTGGAGGACAGGATTAAAATTCAAAATGATCTGGAAAAACTGGAGAAATGGTCTGGTCTGAAGTATACAGGATGAAATCCAATAAGGACAAATGCAAAGTACTCCACTTAGGAAGGAACAAATCAGTTGCACACATACAAAATGGGAAATGATTGCCTAGGAAGGAGTACTGAAGAAAGGTATCTGGGGGTCATCGGGGATCACGAGCTAAATATGACTGAAGAGTGTGACATTGTTGCAAAAACAAAAAAAAGTAAAACACCATTCTGGGATGTATTAGCATGAATGCTATAAGCAAAACACTAAGGAATTCTTCGCTCTACTCAACTGGAGTACTGTGTCCAGTTCTGGGCATCACATTTCAGGAAAGATGTGGACAAACTCAAGAAAGTCCAGAGAAGAGCAACAATAATGATTAAAGGTCTAGAAAACATGACCTGTGAGGGACGATTAAAAAACTTAATTTTGTTTACTCTGGGGGAAAAACTGAGAGGGGACATAAGAACTTTTTAAGTACATAAAAAGTTCTTCAAGGAGGAAGGAGGTAAACTGTTCTGAGGACAGGACAAGAAGCAATGGGCTTAAATTGCAGGAAGGGCAGTTTAGGTTGGACATAAGGAAAAAATTCCGAACTATCAGGGTCGTTAAGCACTGGAATAAATTGCCTAGGGAGGATGTGGAATCTCCATCACTGGAAATTTTTAAGAGCAGGTTAGACAAACACTTGCCGCGGATGGTCTAGATAATACTTAGTCCTGCCATGAATGCAGAAGACTGGACTAGATGTCCTCTCGAGATCCCTTCCAGTCCTAAGATTCTATGATTTTATGTTTAAAATCATCCACCAGGGATAGAAGAGGGGGGACGACTGCTTCTTCCAGAAATGGAGAAGATATTGGTTCTAGGAGATATCCTTTCATCAGCTCCAGCCTCATGTTCCTCAAGGGATTCCTCTGGAGAATCAGGTCTTGTGGAAGGAATAGGTGATGCTGGTTCCTTCTCTCTATGGTGAGTGATACTCAACGCTCAGGAAAATAGTTGGTGATAAGCCACAAAGGGGTCCCAATATAGCCGGGGAGGAAGTGCATAAGGCATAGGAGGCGGCAACCAAGGTTGCACATATCAGCAAGTCATTGGTGGTAAATGTGGGCTGTGCAAGTTGCAGCTTCAGCAGAGGCTTCTGGAAAGGGGCCTCTGTAGTCGTGAGGAGGAGAGCCCTGAACTGACATTTTAGAACAAGGCAAGGTCTTCATCAGAATCCTCTTCCTCAAGTTTACTCAGGAATGGTGGAGCGCCTGAAGAGATCTGAGGTGAAACAGTTGCTGATGGTACCAAAGGTCTCATGCACTCCGAGGAAAGCACACTTGGAGCCTGAGTGGGTTTCTTAGGTATCAAGGAAGAGCTCATCTTGCCACCCCAGTCCACTAATGTTACTGATGGCCTCCCCAGCCCCGGGGCCTTGCGGTCTAGCTGTGCTCTGGGTACCTGACTGACCAGGAGCCTCGACGGTACCTGACTGAAGAGCCAGTGGCACTGAGATAGCAGAGGAGACTGACAACCTTGGCTTTTAAAAGGTAGGTTCTCTATCTGGTGAGCGAGGGGCACATTCTTTCGAGGACCTATGAGAGGAGATCTGTCTTGCTCTCTCTTTTAGACACCCTGGAGGTGTGGGCCTGTGATGCTGTTGAGGCAGTAGACCCTGCTCAGTCACCCTTGTACTGGGTCGGAAGCTGGCTGTAGAGAGCTCTCCATCACAAGAAGGCGAAGCTTTCTCTCGCTTTTTCTGGCTCTTAATTTTAGTGCCCAACGAAAGTTGCACTTCTGAGCAACGTGTAATTCCCCAAGGCAATGAATCCATTGGGAGTGCCCGTCGTTGACCAGGATCACCTCCCAGAAGGACAGACAACACAAAGCTAGGAGAACCAGGCATAACCTCTCAATAAAGAGAGCTAGTAACGATCTAATACAGTGATACTCAGACTGAGGCTCGGAATCTGCAAGTGCCTCTTTAAATTTAAGTGTTTCCTGGGGCTCTTTGCAGCACATATTAAAACACTCTGATTTTATTATTAACCCATCTAAGTTATTAACCAATCAGGATGCTTTTACTATATTATTAACCAATTGTATAATAGTTGATCAGTCATTTTGCTGTGAGAATTATATATATATATATAAAGTCGTAAATGAAACAATGAATTCACACTACTGTGGCTCTTTTGAATAATGCTGATTGCTAATTTGGCTGCTGAACCACTGAGATCCAAGTGTTATTGATCTAATATCTACCTAAATACAATATAGAAAAAATAAAAACATTTGTTTATGAAAAGAGAGAAGCTATATTAAAAGTATTTACTAACTATGGAAAAGTAACATTAACACTACAACTAGCTACCAATAAGAAGAGAAAACCAGAGTTGAGGAAATCTCAGCAGGACAGCTCCGTCCCAGGTCAACGCGGTTGAGAAGGAACTAAGGGCTGTTTGCCCGCACAGTGCTAAATAACAGCATGGAGCACAAGACAGACACGAGTGGGCCCAATGGATACTGCTATGAGAATTCTCTGATCAAAGGTGCAGGGGGTGCTAGCGTGCCCAGAGTGGGGCACCTGTAGGGACACTACTCAAAGAAGGAGTAGATGTGAGATATACTGATTTCAGTCAGGCTTTTGACAAGACCATACTCAAAGAGTAGTTATAAACGGTTCACTGTCGAACTGGGGTCCCACAGGGGTCAGTCCTGGAGCCAGTACTATTCAATATTTTCATTATTTATTTGGATAATGGAGTAGAGCGTAAACGTATAAAATATGCAGAGGACACCAAGCTAGGAGAGGATAGAAGCACTTTGAAGGACAGGATTAGAATTCAAAACCACCTTGAGAAATTGGAGAACTGGTGCCAAGTACTATACTTTGGGAAGGAAAAATCAAATGCACAACTACAAAATGGGGGGAAACAAGCTAGGTGGCAAGACTGCTGAAAAAGGACCAGGGGTAAAAGTGGATCAAAAAGTAAATATGAGTCAACAAACATTACACAGTTGTGAAAAAGGTTAGTATCATTCTAGGGAATATTAACAGGAGAGTCGTAAGACATGGGAGGTAACTGTCCCGATCTTCTGGACACTGGTGAGGCCTCAGCCCAAGTATTGTGTCCAACCCTTTAGGAAAGATGTGGACAAACTGGAGCAAGTCCAGAGGAGAGCAACAAAAAGCAATAAAAGGGTTAGAAAACCTAACCTGTGAAGAAAAAGGAATAAGGGAATGCTGAGTCTTGAGAAAAGATATGGGGGGAGGGCAACCTTATAACAGTCTTCTGAAATGTTAAGGGCTGTTATGAAGAGGACTGTGGTCAGTTCTCCATTTCCACTAAAGGTAGGACAAAAAGTAATGGTCCTAATCTGCAGCAAGGGAAATGTTGGTTAAATATTAGGGCAAACTATAAGGGTAGTTAAGCTTATAGAAATAGGCTTCCAAGGGAAGCTGTGCAATCCCATCACTGGAATTTTTAAGAACAGGTCAAACACCTGTCAGGGATAGTCTAAGTTTACTTAGTCCTGCCTCATTGCAGGGGGCTGGACTTGATTTCTCAAGGTCCCTTCTAGATCAATATTTCTATGATTTTATGATTAAGCAAAGGATAGGAAATACTTTTAAAACAAGGAAACAATGAAATATCAGAATGCAATAAATAGTACACAACCGCTCTATTCCTTTAAATTGTTTGCCCTTCTCCAAGTCCTCTGGGAGCTCAGCTGTCCTCCTTGAGTTCCAAAAAATAATTGCTAATTCTGAAATTGCTTCACCTTGACTAGTAGGCCTAAGGTACATTTTTCAAACTGGCTAATAACTTAAAAGAAATAATTATGAATATACGTCAATGATACAAAACAGCTAGGGTACAGAGAGAGTGAAAGAGGGTCCCAACACACAAAATTAACTATCTTAAGTAGTTGCTAATGGAATGAGAAGACGAAGGGTCTCTTTTCAAACTTGTCCCAAATATTCAGATCCGCCTGAAGTGGTTTACTTGCAGCATCCAAAAGTGTAATAAATCAAAACAGTTAATTTTTTTAAGTATATAAAAGTTGGGAAACAGATTTATACATAACTGATGTGGGCATGTTTGTAGTGTGTACACCATGAGTACAGCTAAAAGCATATTGAAGTGCTATGTTTAATTCAATGAATTAAAAAAATAGAGTACAGCTCAGAAGCTTAACAGCACCTCACGTCACCATCAAAAAATGAGGGGTGGGGTTTTTTTGGGTCAGTTTTGCCAAGAAATTTATATAAAATTTGGTCATTTCTTAGCCCATCTACCACTATAAGAAAGTAGTTAAATATTTTTTGAAAAGGCAGTAGATTTCAGGCTTTTTTTTTTTGGGGGGGGGGGGGGGTGAAGAGATGTGTACCTTTAAAATAAGTACTTAATTCCTTAATAGTGTTTATGGAATATCAATGGCTAATTGCACAAAACATACAGATAAACTAATTTACTTGTCAACAAAACTAAAATTATAAAAAGTGTCTATACAAGCTCAAGATGTAAACCAACAAAACATGGTCAAGAAAAAATGGTTAGTAACCTTTTGTAACTGTTGTTCTTAAAGATGTGTTGCTCATGTCCATTTCATGCTAAGTGTGAGCACACCAGGTGCGCTGTTGGCAGAGATTTTTCCCTTAGTGGTATCCATAGGGCCGGCTCTAGTGCCCTCTAGAGTCGTGCACATAAGCGCCAGCATAATGGGTGCCACCAGCTCTCAGTTCTTTCTTGGCGGTAACTCCAACAGAGGATTAGTAGATTGGGTCATGGAATAGGTACAAACACTACCTCTCGAAGAACAACAGTTACGAAAGGTTAGTAACCATTTTTCCTTCAAGTGGTTGCTCATGGCCTTTCCATGTTAGGTGACTCACAAGCAGTGCTCCAGGAGGTGGGATCAGAGTTCACGAATGTGCTGACTGTAACACTGCTCTCTCCTGAAACTGGCATCATCTTGGGCTTGTTGAGTGATACCTAATAGGATTGTGTAAAGGTACGAACTGACAACCAGGTTGCAGTTGTGCAGATGTCCTGGATTGGTACCTGCTCAAGAAATGCTACTGCTGAAGCCCGAGCTCTTGTGGAATGAGCAGTCACGATGGCCAAAGGCGGCACATTCACCTGCTCGTAGCAAGCCTGAATACAGGCGATTAGCCAGGACGAGATTCTTTAGGATGACACACGTAGCCCTCTCATCCGTTCCGCTACTGCTACAAAGAGTTGCGTGGATTTGTGGATGGGCTTATTCTTCAATATAAAAGGAGAGGGCGTGTCTAACATCCAACGTATGAAGCAGATGTTCCTCAGCAGACTTATGAGGCTTTAGGAAAAAGACAGGTTAAAAAATGACTTGGTTGCTGTGGAATTGTGACACCACCTTGGGTAAAAAGGTGCGATGGGGCACAGTTGAAGCTTGTCTTGAAGAACACTGTTTAAGGAGGTTTCAACAAAAGGGCTTTGATCGCAGAGACCCTTCTGGCTAAAGTGATAGCTACCAGGAAGGCAACATTCCAGGAGAGAAGCAGTTGGGAGCACACAGCTAACAGCCTGAAACGGGGCCCCCAGGAGCCTTGACAGGGCCATTTTTAAGTCTCATGGAGGGATCATCTCGTGAACCTGAGCATAGAGTCTTTCCAGCCCCCCTTGAGGAAACCGGACCATCATTTCACATAAGAACACCATTCTGCTGTTCACTGGAAGATGGAAGGCTGAAATGGCTGATAAATGAATCTAAATAGATGAGAGCACCAGACCTTGCTGCTTTAGGTGAAGCAATAGTCCAAGATAGACTGTAGAGAAGATTGGAATGGAGAGATTCCATTCAAAGGCTCAACAAGAGGAACATATAACACTTGGCCAAGTAGGTAGCCCTGGTGGAAGGCTTTCTATTTATCAAGCAGTCAAACCTGATCCAAGTAGCCCTGTTCCTGGGGGTCAGCCACACAGCATCCATGCAGTCAGGCGCAGGAAGGCAAGGTTCAGCTGAAGCAACTTGCTGTGGTCTTGAGAGATCAAGTCTGGGCGGAGTGGGAGCACAAGTTGTGCTGCCACTGAGAGGTCCAGAAGCGTGCCGAACCAGTGCTGGCATGGCCACATCAGTGCTATCAGGATAACCCTTGCCTTGTCCCATTTGATTTTTAAGAGAACATTGTGAACCAAGGGGATCAAAGGAAAGGCATACAGTAGATGGTCTGCTCATGAGAGCTGGAAGGCATCAGAGAGGGAGCCCATGCTGTACCCACACCGTGAACAGAGCTAATGGTATTTCCTGTTCTGCCTGGTGGCAAACAGGTCTACGTGGGGAAGCCCCACCTCTGACTTCCGGGTGAAAAGACCTCTCATGGTGAGAGGAAAAGGCTTTGTTGAGGTGATCTGCTAGTATGTTTCGGGCTCCCGGGAGATGCGTCGCCTCGAGGTGAATGGAGTGATTCACGCAGAAGTCCCACAGCTGCAGGCTTCCTGGCACAAGGCCAGAGATCAAGCCCTTCCCTGCTTGTTGATATAAACCATGATGCAGTGTTGTCTGTCAAGACCTGCACCACTTTGCTCGAGATCTGGAGAAGAAACACTCGGCCAGTGTACTGCCCTGAGTTCCCTGACGTTTATAAAGTAGGGAGAGTTCTTCTTGGGACCACAGGCCCTGGGTCCTGAGGTGAGCTGTTTATCCTAGGTCTGACGCATCCAAGACCAAGGCGACTGATGGTTGAGGGGCAGCAAAGGATACCCCTTCCATTACCGAACCTGGGTCTTTCCACCAGATCAGGGAAATGAGGACCAGAAGCGGGACAGAGTACTAAGTGTAAGTGGTGTTTGCTTGAGGAGTAGACTGATGCCAGCCACATCTGGAGGGGTCTGACACAAAGCCTTGCATACTGTACCACGTAAGTACACATTGCCATGTCCCAATAGTTTGAGGCAGACCCAAACAGTTGTTACTGGGTGGATCATGACCTTGGATATCAGGTCCAACAGTCTGGAATCAGGTCTCCGGCAAGAAGGCTCTGGCTTGGGTTGAGTTAAGCACTGTCCCAAAGAACTCTATTCTCTGAACTAGGATCAAAGCTGACTTTTGCTCATTTATCAGTAGGCCCAGCACTTGGAAGGTGACCCGGACTATACTGATGCTGTGCCATACCATACCTGAGCCTGTGACTGAACTTTGATCAGCCATTTGTCAAGGTAGACTTGCACATCTCAGCGACTCAGGAAGGCTGCTACTACTACTATACACTTTGTGAAGAGCTGTGGGGCTGCCAATAGGCTGAAGGGAAGAGCGCTGATAGTGGCACTGACCCACAATAAACCTGAGAAGTCTTCTTTGGCCATGGAAGATAGAGATATGAAAATAAGCACTCTAAGCTGAGGATGGTGTACCTATCTCCTGGGTCCAGGGAGGGAATGACAGAGGCCAGGGAGACCAAGAGGAAGCTCAGTTTCTTGACATATCTGTTGAGGCGATGCAGGTCCAAAATAGGCTATAGGCCCCCTTTGGCCTCCAGGATTAGGCAATACCAGGAGTAAAATCCCTTCCCCCTCTATGGTCTCCACACTTAGGAAGGATTGCACCTCCTGAGCGAGGAGTTGCTCCTGAGAAAGGTCCCTGAAGAGGAAGGAGGGTGAAAGAAAAGGAGGTGGGTGAATACAAACTAAAGGGACCCAATGGTCCAATGTGTAACCACACTGGGATGAAGGGTGACAGACAGTCCAACGACAAAAGAGGGGCCCGATCCAGAGCTGAGACTGGTAAAGGGCACACCTTCAAAAGGCCTGGTTGGCACTGCCAGGACATCTGAGAGAGCCTCACTGTGAGGCTGATGTGGACGGGAGGGATTTGCAACACTTGTAACCTTTTCCCTTTCTTTTGTAGTGCGCCTGTTTGGTAGATGCTGCAAATCTGGAAGGCTGGTTGGGTCTAAAATGCTTTCTAGATGGTGGTGGCATGCGAAGTCTTAAGTACTGCATGTTGGCCTTCGAGTCTTGAAGTCATAAAGTTTCGAGTCCATCGACTCCAAAAACAGGGAGGAGCCTTCTAAAGGGAAGATCCTGGACAGACTGTTGAACTTCAGGAGGGAGGCCTCTAGACTGGAGCCACCAACTGCACCTCACAGTGACTGCCGATACCATACTCCTGGCTGCTGAGTCCACTGAATCCAGAGCCACATGGAGGGATGTTCTGACCACACTTTTGCCTTCTCCAGGATGGCCATGAACTCCTACCTCAATTCCGATGGGAGGGAGTCCTTAAATTTGGACGAGTCCCATAGATTAAAATTTTACCTCCCCAGCAAAGCCTGCTGGTTGGAGATACTAACTGGAGACTGCCCATTGACTAAACGTTCGGCCCAAAAAGGTCTAGAAGTCTTTTAGCATCTTTTTCTTGGGGGTAGCACCTGACTGCCCCTTCCTGTCCTGCTCATTTGCTACCAACACTACCAGGAACCCCAGGAAGGGGTGCGAATGAAGGTACTTGAATCTGCTTGCCGGTTCATATTATTTCTTCTCTGCCCTCTTTGCAGGGAGGGAGGGGAGAGAAGACAGGGTTTCCACAGCATTTTCACTGCCACATCACTACTTCATTAATGGGCAAAGCCACTCTAGAGGGCACAGCTGCCACCATGATGTTGATCAGACCGTGTGCAGACTCCTTAAGCTCCTCAATCTCCAGACCCAGGTTTGCTGTGACTCTCAAAGAAATCCTGGTTGGCCTTAAATCATCCTGAGGGAGCAGGTTACTGGGTCCTGCCACCACCTCACCTGGGGATAATGAAGAGGAGGCTTGTAGTGGAGGGACAGTACCCTCCTTTTCCTCTGCCTCCACCATGTCTTTTGAGACCACATCCTCGAAAGTGGCACCAGGGTCAGTATCAGAATCAGGGTCCGGTACATCTATCTGAAGCCACCGAGTATGTGTGGTGGGAAGCAGGAGAGGTACTGGGAGAAATCCCCAAGGGTTCCAATATAGCCATTGCATTAGCCAGTGGCCAGGTGACGGCCTTTACCAAAGTCCGGTGGAGTGTAGGCTGGGTACTGGTGTTAAGGTTTTGGTGAGGTGGAGATTCCCCTTCGGACTCCGAAGAGGATTCTTCCCTTGACAACCATGATGGAGCGGTACCCACTTGTGCCATCATGTGTGTCATAAATATAAAGGGAAGGGTAAACCCCTTTAAAATCCCTCCTGGCCAGAGGCAATCTCCTCTCACCTGTAAAGGGTTAAGAAGCTAAAGGTAACCTCGCTGACACCTGACCAAAATGACCAATGAGGAGACAAGATACTTTCAAAAGCTGGGAGGAGAGAGAGAGAGAAACAAAGGGTATGTGGGTCTGTCTATATTCTGTCTTTGCCAGAGATAGACCAGGAATGAAGCCTTAGAACTTTTAGTAAGTAATCTAGTTAGGTACGTGTTAGATTATGATTTCTTTAAATGGCTGAGAAAAGAATTGTGCTGAATAGAATAACTATTTCTGTCTGTGTATCTTTTTTGTAACTTAAGGTTTTTGCCTAGAGGGGTTCTCTATGTTTTGAATCTAATTACCCTGTAAGGTATCTACCATCCTGACTTTACAGGGGGGATTTTTTTTTTCATTTCTATTTACTTCTATTTCTATTAAAAGTCTTTTTGTAAGAAAACTGAATGCTTTTTCATTGTTCTCAGATCCAAGGGTTTGGGTCTGTGGTCACCTATGCAAATTGGTGAGGCTTTTTATCCAACATTTCCCTGGAAAGGGGGGGGCGGGTGCAAGTGTTGGGAGGATTGTTCATTGCTTTTAAGATCCAAGGGTCTGGGTCTGTAGTCACCTAGGCAAATTGGTGAGGCTTTTTACCAAACCTTGTCCAGGAAGTGGGGTGCAAGGTTTTGGGAAGTATTTTGGGGGGAAAGACGTGTCCAAACAGCTCTTTCCCAGTAACCAGTATTTGTTTGGTGGTGGTAGCGGCCAATCCAAGGTCAGCTCCCAGACTGCTGCGCTGGGCATCACAGAATGGGGAAGAGATGGCCAGCCCTCTGTGGAGATAGAGGTGGTTAGGGACTATTTAGAAAAGCTGGATGTGCACAAGTCCATGGGGCCGGACGAGTTGCATCCGAGAGTGCTGAAGGAATTGGCGGCTGTGATTGCAGAGCCCTTGGCCACTATCTTTGAAAACTCGTGGCGAACGGGGGAAGTCCCGGATGACTGGAAAAAGGCTAATGTAGTGCCAATCTTTAAAAAAGGGAAGAAGGAGGATCCTGGGAACTACAGGCCAGTCAGCCTCACCTCAGTCCCTGGAAAAATCATGGCGCAGGTCCTCAAAGAATCAATCCTGAAGCACTTACATGAGAGGAAAGTGATCAGGAACAGTCAGCATGGGTTCACCAAGGGAAGGTCATGCCTGACTAATCTAATCGCCTTTTATGATGAGATTACTGGTTCTGTGGATGAAGGGAAAGCAGTGGATGTATTGTTTCTTGACTTTAGCAAAGCTTTTGACACGGTCTCCCACAGTATTCTTGTCAGCAAGTTAAGGAAGTATGGGCTAGATGAATGCACTATAAGGTGGGTAGAAAGCTGGCTAGATTGTCGGGCTCAACGGGTAGTGATCAATGGCTCCATGTCTAGTTGGCAGGCGGTGTCAAGTGGTGTGCCCCAGGGGTCGGTCCTGGGGCCGGTTTTGTTCAATATCTTCATAAATGATCTGGAGGATGGTGTGGATTGCACTCTCAGCAAATTTGCGGATGATACTAAACTGGGAGGAGTGGTAGATACGCTGGAGGGGAGGGATAGGATACAGAAGGACCTAGACAAATTGGAGGATTGGGCCAAAAGAAATCTGATGAGGTTCAATAAGGATAAGTGCAGGGTCCTGCACTTAGGATGGAAGAATCCAATGCACCGCTACAGACTAGGGACCGAATGGCTAGGCAGCAGTTCTGCAGAAAAGGACCTAGGGGTGACAGTGGACGAGAAGCTGGATATGAGTCAACAGTGTGCCCTTGTTGCCAAGAAGGCCAATGGCATTTTGGGATGTATAAGTAGGGGCATAGCGAGCAGATCGAGGGACGTGATCGTTCCCCTCTATTCGACACTGGTGGGGCCTCATCTGGAGTACTGTGTCCAGTTTTGGGCCCCACACTACAAGAAGGATGTGGATAAATTGGAGAGAGTCCAGCGAAGGGCAACAAAAATGATTAGGGGTCTAGAGCACATGACTTATGACGAGAGGCTGAGGGAGCTGGGATTGTTTAGTCTGCAGAAGAGAAGAATGAGGGGGGATTTGATAGCTGCTTTCAACTACCTGAAAGGGGGTTCCAAAGAGGATGGCTCTAGACTGTTCTCAATGGTAGCAGATGACAGAACGAGGAGTAATGGTCTCAAGTTGCAATGGGGGAGGTTTAGATTGGATATTAGGAAAAACTTTTTCACTAAGAGGGTGGTGAAACACTGGAATGCGTTACCTAGGGAGGTGGTAGAATCTCCTTCCTTAGAGGTTTTTAAGGTCAGGCTTGACAAAGCCCTGGCTGGGATGATTTAACTGGGAATTGGTCCTGCTTCGAGCAGGGGGTTGGACTAGATGACCTTCTGGGGTCCCTTCCAACCCTGATATTCTATGATTCTATGATTCTATGACAAAAGGGTGGAATATTTTGTACCTTGGGGAAGTTTTGACCTAAGCTGGTAAAGATAAGCTTAGGAGGTTTTTCATGCAGGTCCCCACATCTGTACCCTAGAGTTCAGAGTGGGGGAGGAACCTTGACAATGTGGTGCTAGGGGGTCCAAGGACAGGCACAGGTCAGTGACTGCTGAGCTAGGATCATGGAAGGCTTGCTTCTAAACAGTGTGGAGGTGATCAGTACAGGGAAGGCGCTCAGCACTTCCTGCTCTCTCCTGTCACTGGCCATCTTGGTTGCTGGGGGTATTTGTGGGGTTGGCAGAATTGGGAGGGCCAGCAGGTCCTTTGCTCCTTGGAACACCTCCAGTGTTGAAGGAGGCAGCCAACGCCTGGCACCACAGCTGCTTCCAGGAGTCAGCAGTGGGTCTCAAACTAGACTCGGCACTCTAGATGGAATTGGCGGCACCATCAATGGCTCAGGGGAGGATGAGTGGCCCAGCATGGGTCTAACTGAGTTGCCATTCCTCTACTTGTCCCTTTTCTGCACTGGAGAGCACCCTGTCACAGTGTACTGATTCTTATGCTTCTTCCTTAGCAACAGAAATAGGGAACAGTGCCAGGAAGAGCACGGTGCCGGGGAAACACTCCACACAAATGTCGAAGTGCTCAGCGCCAATTCAGAACGGCTCAGTTCCGAGACTGGTCTGAGGGCTGGCTCCATGAGAATGGCCTTCAGCTGAATGTCTGTCTCTTCTAGTGCGTGGTCTGAAGTCCCCGCAGATGTGGCACTTACCTTTAACATTAGATTCCCCCAGGCACTTTAGACATGTAGGGTGCAAGTCACTCACTGGCATCAGCTTGTCACAAGAGACACACGGCTTGAAGCCTGGGAACGGGAGCATGCCCAATCACTCGGGCAAAAAGTCCCTCGACACCAGGAACAACTATTTACACTATTATATATGCTAACTCTAACTAAGAACTGTATATACTAAGAATGAACAGAGAAAATTCCAAAACACTGAGAAAGGGGCCCTGCCGCAGCAAGAAGAATCGTTTCAGCAACCATCACAGGCAGTAAGAAGGAACCGAGAGGGTGCGGGCCTGGCGGCACCCCTTATACCAGCGAATATGTGCACAGCTCCAGAAGGTGCTACAGGTGGCCCTACAGGTACCACTAATGGAAAATTCTCCAGCAACAGTGCACGCAGCGCACACACACCTAGCATGGAACGCACATGAGCAAGTACTCGAAGAAATATATTTCTTCGACTTCCTACATGTACTTCTTATCCAAGGAGCTGTGCTTCTAGTCAACGTTTAGATTCTATTCCTTTTACTCCTCGCTATAAAACATTGGGAAATCTTTTGGTCATATGTTCTTACTACCTAAATGTTAAATGTGCAGCAGTTATATGCAAGTTATCTCCTTTAAAATCTGGATTTACTCTCTTTTTTGTCATCTTTTAAAATCTGTTTACTTTTGGAAATTGAAAAATTATTAGAAAGTGTTCTCATTCAGCTAGAGGTTATCTTTCACTGCAGGATACCCATTGCTGAAGGTTCAGCAAAATAAATTGCATGAGGAATAATTTCCTGCGGTGGGATAAAGATCAGTGATGAATGCCAAATCTACTAGTAGATTTCTTACCCTTTGTGGTTAATTATTCAGGAAATATGTGACAAGAAAAGTAAAACCCAAATGAAATATAAGCAACTGGTTTAATTATCATAAGCCTAGGCACAAAACAGGGATCAACTGGGAGTTCATGCAGCTAATTAATGTTATACTACAATTCTTTTTAATAAAGATTTGTGGCACACAAACAAAAGAAACTGATAGTAAACTATGTTCTGAAAATGGGTTCATTTTTCTTTTTTAAAAACCTCACGCATTGTATTAAGGTCTGAAAAGTATTAAATGAAGTATGCTTGTTTCACTAGTGACATTATGGTATAGAAAAATGTTATTTAATATTGTCCTTTACCTGGGATTTAAAAGCCTGTAATTCTGCTTCTAGCGCATTGATTTTTTCTTCTTTTTTCTGCAGTAGGGACTGGGTCTCCTGATAGACTATAAATTCTTTTTCAAACTGTATGAGAAAAAAACAACATGAGAGCATAGCGGATATTAACAACACTGCTATGTTGCTTCAGAAAATTGTAATATTTCCTTTATCTTTCAACACGAAACGAATAGCTTTCTTACCAGTTAACTCTTACTTGAATATTTTAATCCCCAAGTGAAAAACCATAGCAATTACTAGTGCCAAGAAGAGAGGGAGCACTTTGGAAATTTCATCCAAACATATCAATCAGTTCACCACAGTATCATGTGTGTTTTAATGTATGAAATGCGATGCATTAACCAAGCAGATTACACTAAGTTTTGATGTTATCAAACTAATACGTTAGTTAGATTATACAAGTATTTGGTTAAAAGGACTTTTCTACAAGGTAAAAAATGTCTTCAAAGATCAGTTTGGGAATACCATCATATCAAAACTTAAAGTTGTTTATGGGGATACACTATTCAAGAATGTGGTGTAAATGAAGTCTGACTTAAATCTGAGAGTTAGAATGTATTCTGTTTAGACTATAAAATGTGTCAATTTTTATTCTCGATCTCTCAGTCTATTCTACTGGGTAAAAAGTTTATAACATACAACTCCAGTCATATATAAAAGACTTCAATTTCTCACTATGTAAAGCTAGGGTTGCTGTTTACAATTTAAAATAAAAATAGGGTCAGAATGCGGTAACTAACTTGGCACTAGATCCCTGCCTTCTCTGCATATGACACACATACAACACATTTTTTCACTAATTAATAAATTTGGTTACTGAAAAATAAAAATATGTTGTGACTTATCACATTTGCAGTAACGAAATTTATATAGTAATCAAGTAAACCCTCTTTCTGATTAGATAACTTCAAAATTACTTACTTTCCTGGAAAGTTCTGAAGCTCTCTCTTCAAATTCTTCTATTTTTGCTTTATCTACACAAACATCTAAAACCAAAGTTATAAGGTTCTTAATGTTATACACCATTTAAACTCTGCTTTTTAAAAACACACAAACACATTTCCACAAAATAATCATTTCTAGAAACTGCTCTCACCTATTAAATGACTGAAATTTACATCTAACTTTTTACGATAAGTGAAATCTGGGTCTGTTCCACTTCGATGTAATACTATCTGGGACACACATTCTTCAATTAATTTGAAATACTGGGGTCTAAAGAAGGAAAGAGAAGGAAAACATTTTACAATGTTTTTACTTGTCAGTGCATACTTATATTAGTGTCATAAATCAACGGTATTTCAAAATGAATACATTAGGCCAAAGCATTTAGAATGACTTAGCTTCATAGAACTAGAGTTTTAAATTCCAACAAGTTCACAGCATTTCACCATTCAAGGACAAATACAGCTAAACCAGTGGGTCTCAAACTTTTTAATGCAGCACGGATCAAATCCCACACAAATATGATTCCATTTAAGGTAACGCAATATCTAACACCTACAGCAACCGGATACATTCCTCACATATTTTCATGTAAGCAGTTTTAACTTTAAATGCAACTGATTTTTTTCCCCTTTAAAAAGGCCCACCCTTGTTTCGCTCTTCGTTTTCTCTCCCCCACCCGTAAGTTCTGTACTTCTTTCCCCCTAACCCTTCTATCACCTAGCCCTCCTGCATATATATTCCAGCCTACTAGCCCCTTTCTTCCTCACATGTACTCGGCAGCTTTTGTCTCTTCTCCTGCATGCGCTCTTCCACTGCCTGGTCCTCCTTTCCCTCTGCTCGCCTACTATGAATCACAGAGCTGAGGGATGTAAATGTTGGCCAGCAGTGGAACTTGTGCAGAAAAGAGTCTTCCTCTTGGTAGAGTATGACCAGCAGCCAAGAAGACACCTTCTCTTTGTGGCAATGGCATGGATCTCAATAATCTACCTCTCACCTTATTATGGCGAAGCGGATGACCCCATGTAACAAAGAAGCTGTTGTACATTTAAAGCTGTTGTACATTTCAAAATTTCCTATCAAATTAAAGTTTTGTTCTTAAATATCAGGATGGGGTATTCTCTAGTCATATCTAGTATTCTTAAAGTGAGGGCAGGCTAGAAACACTGCAATAAAGTGGTTACTCACCTATTCTGTAGCTGTTGTTCTTTAAGATGTGCTGCACATATCCATTCCATGTTAGGGATGTATGTGCCCAGTGTACTGAAGCCAAAGTTTTTTCCTATAGTGGTGCCCAAAGGTGTAGTCCATGCACCCTGAGCCTGCTTGTATTTCCAGCTGAGGGTATAAAAGGCAGAGCCATCCCAACCCCACATGAACTACAATGAACTAAATTCCGAGGCGGAGGGGAAGGAGAGTTGGTCATGAAATGGACATGTGCAATATATCTCAAAGAGCAACAGTTGCAAAACAGGTAAACAAACACCCATCCCCCTGTTAAAGTGATTACATGTTAGGTGACTGCTAAGTAATTCAGAAGGTAGTCAGGGCTCAGAGTCTATCAGAAAAGGGATTGTAGAACCATCTCTCCAAATCTACCAACATCTCTAGAAGCTTCAAAAATAGCTTAATGTCCGGTAAAACATACATACAGATGACCACGTTGTTGGCCTGCATCCATCAGAAGTTGGGAATGTTTCTCAAAAACACTAACAAAGTTCCTTGAGCTTTGTAGAACGTGGAGAGATCTTTGCGAGAGAAGTGGTCTAAGTAATGTCAAACACTTAGGAGAAAATCTACAAGTTCCATTTTGTTTTTGCACTTTGCCATCTTGTTTCTAAATAGTTGTGGTTTGTCCACCATGTTGGTGCCCTTCTTCTTGAGACTATTGAGATCTTTTTCCCTCTGAGGCGGGAAAAGAGCAAGGGTAACATGGCATGTGATCTCCCTAGTAACAAGAGAACATAAAAGACTGCTGCACTTGAGAGAAGAGACTGTTCTTCCTTCCTGGTGGCAACACAGTGCATGTCCTAGCCAAGACTTCGATGGATCTACAGAAGATCACAGTAAAAGATCCAAATTCCTGTTCCAGTTACCTGTTCCTGATTGATTCCTGTCTTACCTGTGTTCGAGAATCCTGTTGTACCTAGTCCATGAAATCCATTGTCGTGGGTCCATTCCTCTGAACCTGGTGTAGTATGTCTGTACCTTACCTGTGGTAAACTCCCTTGTCTTGTGGGTTTGGGACCTGGACCATGTCAATTTGTTAAGCCAACCTGTACCTGAATACCCTTTATGTACTGTTTTATTTGGAGGTCCTATCAGTTACTGTTTAAAGTCTTGTTAAATAAATCAGTTTCATAGTTAAGCCTGTCTGTAGTTTTATCACCGATGATGTATGCGAGTTGGGGGAACAAATCTGCTGGGTGGGGCTTTAAGGTGTGGAACCTAGGGCACATCCAGTTAGCCACTAGCAAGATATAAACAACACTGATACACAATATGCAATACATGAGATTCTTTATGAGAAAAAAGAATGACGAGTCCTTGTGGCACCTTAGAGACTAAAATTTATTTGGGCGTATGCTTTCGTGGGCTAGAACCCACTTCATCAGATGCATGAAGTGGAAATTATAGGAGCGGATACTCACCAGCAACTACACCCCACACAACAAAAACACCAACCCAGAAACCAAACCCTGCAACAAACCACGGTGCCAACTCTGTCCACATATCTATTCAAGGGACATCATCGTAAGACCTAATCACATCAGCCACACCATCAGGACTCATTCACCTGCGCATCTAACAATGTGATATGCGCCATCATGTACATGGCAGAGCGGCATTGCTGGCACATTGGCCAAACCGGACAGTCTCTATGCAAAAGAATAAATGGACACAAATCTGACATTAGGAATCATAACATTCAAAAACCAGTAGGAGAACACTCAAATTTCTCTGGTCACCCGATAACAGACCTAAAAGTGGCAATTCTTCAACAAAAAAACTTCAAAACCAGACTCCAATGTGAAGCTGCAGAACTGGAATTAATTTGCAAACTGGATACGATCAGATTAGGCCTGAATAAAGACTGGGAGAAGTTGGGTCATTACAAAACCTAAACCTAGTTTCCCCAATACTAATTTCTCCCTACTGTTACTCACACCTTCTTGTCAACTGTCTGTAACAGGCCGCTCTCATTACCACTTCAAAAGTTATTTTTCCTCCCTTGATATCCTGCTGGTAATTGATTTATCTCGTTAGACTGACCTCACACTTGGTAAGGCAACCCCCACCCTTTCATGTTTTTTTACCTGCTCCTATATTTTCCACTTCACGCAGCTGATGAAGTGGGTTCTAGTCCACAAAAATTACATCCAAGTAAATTTGTTAGTCTCTAAGACAGAGGTGGGCAAACTACGGCCCGCAGGCCATATCTGGCCAGCGGGACCCTCCTGCCCCATCCTTGAGCTCATGGCCTAGAAGGCTAGCCCCCGGACCCTCCCCTGCTGTTCCCCCTCCCCCGCAGCCTCAGTGCACCACATCATCAATGCAATTCTCTGGGCAGACAGGTAGCGCAGTTGCAGAGCCGCGGCCTGACCCGGTGCTCCAGGCAGCGCGGTAAGGGGGGGGGGGAGGGTTGATAGAGGGCAGACGAGTTCGGGGGTGTGGTAAGGGGTGTAGATAGGGCTCGAGGACCTTAATTGATGAAAGGGACAAGCCCTAGAGCTTGAGATGCATAAGGTAGTCCAGTATCGACTGCAGCGAGGCCTGCTCAAGGCTAATTCCTTGGGCCGAGATCCAGCACATGAATCGTTGCCATTTGGCCAGGTAGATTGTTCTAGTGGAGGATTTTCAGCTACCCAGTAGGACCTGCTGAATGTGGGCCAAGCACTCCTGCTCTTCAGCAGTTAACTATGCAGCAACCAAACTGTTAGGGGCAGCGCTGCTAAATACGGGTGCAGGAGCCAGCCATGATTCTGGGACAAGAAATCCAGCCAGAGGGGCAGCTCCATCGGGGTCGTCACCAACAGGTCCATGAGCATGTCGGACCAGTGTTGGTGAGGCCAAGCCGGGGCTATGAAAATCACCTTGGCCTTATCCTGCTTGATCTTCATGAGCACTCTGTGAAGCAATGACACTGATGAGAAAGCGTACATCAGAGCGTCCAACCACAGGAGTAAGAAGCTGTCCAACAAGGAGCCCCTGTCAATTCCCCGAAATGAGTAGAACAGTTGACATTTCCTGTTCTGACAAGTTGCGAACCAGTCCATATGGGGAGAGTCCCACTTTCAGAAGATCCCACTGACCACCTCGGAGTGGAGTGAACATTTGTGTCGAGATGAGAAGGCTCTGCTGAGGAGATCTGCTAATATATTCCTGGTTCTGGGAAGATGGGCTTCCACGAGATAAATGGCATGCTGCACACAAAAATCCCAGAGAGAAGGGCTTCCTGGAAGAGAACCGATGATCTGGCTCTGCCTTGCTTGTTGATATAGAACATCGTGGCGGTGTTGTCCATCAGGACTTGAACCACTTTGCCTTGTAAGTGGAACCAAAAAGACTGACAGGCCAAGTGACCCGCGTTGAGCTGCCTGACATTTATGTGGAGGGAGCAGTCAACCCCGACCAGCGGCCTTGTGTACTTAGCTCACCCAGGCGGAATCCCCAGCCCAGGAGTTGGAAACCAGAGTTAGCAACAGGGGGTAGGGCCGCAAAGGCAACTCCCTGCAATACCAACCCAGAGTTCAACCACCACTCCAGGGACGACAGGATGTGATACAGCACCCTGACTACCCAATCTAGATTGTGTCTGTTGGGGATGTAGACTGAAACCAACCACTCCTGTAGCAGCCGGAGGTGGAGCCAGGCATGACGGACCACGTAAGTACAGACAGCCATGTGGCCTAGCAACTTCAGGCAAGTATGGGCAGTGGTGAGCAGGTGGCCCCTTACACGGGAGATCACTTCTGACATGGCTTGGAAATAGGCCTCCCAAAGGAAAGCTCTGGCTCATGAGGAGTCGAGGACTGCTCCAATCAACTCTATTCCTTGCACTGGTATGAGGGTTAATTTATTTTTGTTTCATAACAGGCCCAGGTTGTGACAGGTGGAACACACCAGATCGAACCTGTTCTGCACTTGATCCCGCGACCTTTGATGAGCCAATCATTGAGATTGACATAGACCTGGATCTCATGACACCTCAAGTAAATGGCTACTGGGACCATGTATTTTGTAAATACCCACAGAGCCGAGGAGAGGCTAAAGGGAAGCACCATGAATTGTAAATGGCGCTGGCCCAACATAAAACAGAGCAACCGTATGTGTCCTTGGAAGATTGATATGCAAAAATAAGCATCTTTCAAGTCGAGAGCGGCGTACCAGTCTCCCGGATCCAGGGAAGGAATGATGGAGGCCAGTAAAACCATGCGCAACTTCAACTTCTTGGAGGTACTTGTTGAGTCGCCATAGGTCCAGAATGGGTCTTAAGCCCTCTTTTGCTTTCGAGATCTGGAAATAGTGGGAGTAGAAACCTTTCCCCCTCCGTTTCTGAGAGACCTCCTCCACCACCCCCCGTTGTAGGAGGTTGTCTACTTCAAGGTAGCCTGCGACCAGGCTGAATGATAGTAATGGAGACGGTTGAGGAAAAGATGGGACGGATCCAAGGAATTGACTAGGGCGCACGGTCAAAATGCACACTTCTGGCCCCCGTGGTGTTTTGCCAGGCCAGGTTGCTCAGGTAAATGAAAACAGGAAGGATGGCAGTGACTAAAACTAGTATTTCTTCTGCATGTAGACTCCTGCTGAGTCTGCAAAGGCCTTGGCATCGGAGGTGGCCGGAATTGCTTCCTCGCCAACTGAGGATTATGCAACCCACTGAGTAGAGGGTGGCCCAAGTGTCCTTCAAACTGTGCAGCCTTGCATCCGTTTCCTCCACAAAGAGTCCCACTCCAACAAATGGGACATCTTGTATCAAGGACTACCTGTCCAGGAAATGCGCCTCATGACCACTGCCGAGGTGACCATCCTGGCCACCAAATCGGCCATGTCCCAGGCCATCTGGAGGGAACACAGAGCCACTGCTGTACCCTCCTCAACAAGGGCCCTGAATTCTTGGGCCACCTCCTGGGGCATGGAGTCCTTAAACTTATGGAGGGAGTCTCACAGGTTAAAGTTCTATCTCCCCAACAGAGCCTGGTGGTTCACGACTGAATTGGAGACTGGCCGTGCAATAAATTTTCGTTCCAAAAAGGTCCAGTCTCTTGGCCTCCTTATTTTTGGGGCTGGAACTAGAATGCCCTCGTTTGACCCCGGGGTGGATGAGCATATAAGTATTCGAACCCCTTCTTCTCAGCCCTCTTGGAAGTGGGTAGGATTGAGAAGAGGGTTTGCCAGAGAGCTTTGGCCATCTTTAGGATCCCCTCATGCACTGGGAGCGCAACACATGCAGGAGTGGATGTGGAGAGCACATTAAACAAATGGTCTGATTGCTCCGCCATCTCTTCCACCTGTAGGCCTAAGTTAGTGGCCATCCTTCAGAGCAGGGTTTGGTGCTCCTTAAAGTCATCTGGTGGGCTAGTGCAAGAGGGTTCAGCCACAGTCTCATCTGGAGAGGACAAGGATGACTGAACCACTGGGGAAGGGCTCAGGGCATCATCCCCCATTGGGGGAAGAGGGTCTCGGGGTGGGTACCTACCACGCCACCTCAGCGTCTGCTTGTGCCTCATGCGCCAAGCCCAGTGCCACTTGGTGACCGTCTGACATGGTGACCGACGATTGGGGTGATGAGGGCATTGGCATAACTGGCACGCCCCAGGCATTCCAGTAACACCATTGCGCAGGCCAATGGGCCTGCTGCCAGGAGGACATCTCTGAGATGGACACAGCCTCAGTAGCCCAATCACATCGGTTCTGTCTTGGCGAGGAGCTGAACTCCCTCTCTCTGACGGAGGAATCCTCCTCCATTGACCATGGTGGAGACATCGACGCCCGAGTCTGGCGGCTAACCTTCACTGTGGGTGAACAGTGCCTTGAGTAGGCAGACCGGTGCCATGCTGGAGAGCGTCTAGGTGACGGTGATAGTCGGCATGAGGATGAATGGTGCCAACCATACGGTGACTGGCACTTCCCTCTGGGCAAGTCTCAAAAAGATGGCGGAGACCAGGAACATGGTGCCAGCAATCTGTGGCTGCGAACCGGTGACCTACATTGATGCACAGACCAGGCGCACAGCAACAAAGAGCTCTGCCTCGGCTCCAGAGACTGGCGGTGTTCACTCACCTTCTGGGAGGCTTTCATGGCTGGCTTGCCCGCCTATGGAGCCTTTGCCGGGTCCACACTACACACAGTGCCGGCTGTATTGGGAAAGTCCTTGGCTCTCTGGGCAGGCATTGATTCCACCATCAATATGCATCCCCTACTGCTTCCTGGAGTCAGTGGCGGATCCCTTAGTGGAGTAGAAGGTTCCCTCAGGGACGTGTCCTCCTGCAGCTCTGGCATGGGCAGGCAGTCCAAACAGGGTCCTTTACCCAATGACCCTTGGTCAATTTTGCTCAGTGTCAAGTCCCACTTTTTAGACTTCTTGGGTACCAGTGAAGGGGATTAGTGCTGGATAGAGCCCAGTGCCGGGGATGCGCTATGCACCGAGCCCAAAGTGCTGGGGGTTGAGTCCAGCCAGGACAGCTCCGAGGCTGGGCGAAGAGCAACCTCCATGAGGAGGGCCCTCAGATGAATGTCATGTTCCTTTTGTGCTGGGACGAAAGTTCTTACAGATGCAACACTTGTCTTTGATGTGAGATTCCCCCCCGCCAGGCACTTCAGACAGCTGCCGCATGGGTCATTGACAGACACAGGCCTATTCCAGTCAGTATAGGGCTTAAAACTATTTACAGCTATAACACAAAGTCGAAAGGGAAACAACCACTGACCACTTGCGAGGCAAGGGAGAGGTGTGGTCTGACCAACCACCACAGGCAGTAAGAAGGAATTGAGAGGGCGCCCAGCGGCGCCTAATATACCAACACATGAGCGCAGCACTCCAGAGGCACTGCAGCCGACCCTACAGATATCGCTAAGGTAAAGTCTCCAATAACTGTGCATGTGGCAGACACACACCTAGAATGGAATAGACATGAGCAAACACTTGAAGAATTTTTAATTAAAGGAGTATTTGGAAGCCTAAATATAGGGCAACTTAGCAGCTCCCCATCGTATCTTTAGTCAGGGCCAAATTTTTAAAAGACATGGTTTGCGCATGTCTGAATTGTACACCTGGTACTCCCAATTCAAGAACACAAGTAATCTTAATTTAAGAACATACATCACTATCTGTACATCTAATATTGAACCTTTATCCACCTAGCGTTAGTACTTAAAGCCATATTTCTAGAAAGATTCCAGCATGATTTCCATGATCGAGAAGACGACTATTTTTATATTTTGTTTTAATGATCCCAATATGGGATCCCAATATGGACAAGGCCTCAGATTAAAGCACAACTGTGTTCTTACCAAAAAGAAAATAAGCATGTTTAGTTTCTTCTCTTTCAGATCTCAGTCTCTTCTTTATGCCATCTTATTATGCAGTAATAATGCCATTTGTACAATATCAATTATTTCTCTAATAGCAACCCAAAATGCAAAACTGATAGACTAACTCAAAATAATGTGTCACTAGATTTTATTGAAGCAATATGCCATTATTCAGTTTGGCACAATGAAACACAAGAGCTAGAGAGCTGATATTTACCACAATTTTAACTTACCGTATAAAATAATCATTTCGTATGAGCAAAAGATGCTGGAGAATAGAAAGAAAATATCCTTCAGCACTAGTGTCCTTTACTGTGTTCCACACCATATTGTAAACATCATTTGCTTCAGTAAACAAGTTAAGGAGAAGAAAACAGGAACTCTTATTTGCAGTCTAGGATATACTTCTTTTTATTTTAAACAAACTACTAAAATGCAGTATACTGTTCAAACACAGTAAAGAAAAACATTTCAGTCAAGTTTTGTGTTATAAAATCTTATATTGCTAACACAAAAACTGAATTGAATTTTCTGATACTAAAGCATTATTGTTTGTACATGTTAAGTTCCTCTCTCCCAAAAGGATATTCTAGTTCAGACCTAATATCTTCCAAACGATGGGAAAACTCAATCATGTCTTCTTCCTTGTGCTCATTGAAGACTTTCAGCTGTATATCTAGAGCATCATTCTTTATACATGTCAATTGCTGCAAAGAAAAGGTAGTAGAAAGATACACACAACTAATAACTGCACATGTAAATGAGCCCTTCAATTCTGAGCAACTTTCATAGGTTTATGTTATTTTAATATTTAACATTACAAGAACTCATATTAGTCATTCAATGTTAAATATTCAATAAAAAAGTTGTATCTGCACAACATGCTGTTCTATATTTTCTGTCATTAAAATAATAAAATTTGTTCTGATTTAATACATCTAGATAATGTATAATTTTAATTCAGCTTTCAAAACTATTTTTCATATGTAACCTCTTTAATACTCAGACTTAGTATAATATTCTAGACTGCATTTCATACAACTCTCCCAACTAAGGTACTCTACTGATTTAAATATTAATGCAGAGACAGACTACCGAGCCACTTACTGGCAATATCTCCTTCAATCCAGAGCGCATAAATTCATTTCTGATGTGAAGCCTGAAGTCCAGATCATCAGGAGATGTTACAAGAGCATTGATAAGCTGCATACAAGCTACCTGTAACAGAAAAAGAAAACAGCTATAGTATTTCTTCATTTTCAATATATTTTAATGTTAAAAGGGCATTACTGAAATCTGAATACCTACATTTTTAGTGTTCCACATTTTACAGTTTTAAATGTAATCTGTCATGTGTAAGTCATTATTAATAAAGATACTTTAATTTACCAAAATCTACTTAAGCCATGGATGCCAAATAAGAAAGTGAGAAAAACATATTTGTAATGTAACCATAAAATAGATCATTTCAGTTCTATTTCTCTCCTGAATGCTGCAATTTTATACAAGAACCTAGATCATTTCACCCATAGTAACAGAGTATCTTAAGAGAGAGTTTATAGTAAAGTTATACTCAATATTTAAAGTGTTTTATGAATTAATGCATTAGGGATTTTATGCAAAAAATGCTTTAACAATGTAAATAACTGAAATCTGTACATGTGAATATATATTTAAAATCTGCGACAATGAAAATTGGCAACTTAAATTTCACATGCAGAAAAAATACAAGTTCTTGAAAGCCAAGATACAGATCACCCTAGACAGTCTAAAAACTCTACTGAAGAGGACATACAAAATAGCTTCCTTCTTCATGTGCAAGAATTCCCAAAGCGTTGAGTTTCACAGAAACACCTGGGGAAAAATAGCTCTGACTATTCCTTTTCAATTAAAGTGTCTTTTGTGCAGTGATTTTATGATCACTCTTAAAAAACAAAATCAAAAGCAAGTTAATGTAATCATCGTCCCAGAAGAAAAGTCAGATGAACAAAGGCAAAACCTTTGCAGATTCTCACAGTGAATGATCATTGCTCTACAGCAACTACATGGAAGAGCCAACAGAAATCTCATAATAGTGGTGCCCAACCTAATTACACGGGATGGTCAAATAAACCTAAGCACAACCTTGAGTGAGCCAAACAGAGCTGGGCAGCCAGAGACTGGTGGCTGCTGGCCAGGCGCCCAGGTCTGAAGGCAGCACTGGCATTAGCAGCAGCACAGAAGAGTGGCAATACCATACCATACCACCCTTACTTCTCTGCTGCAGCCCCATATGTGGAAAGTTAGTGTCGCAAGATGGAGTCCAGAGTCACATGAGAATAACACATGCCCATAAATGTTTTGCTGAATCACAGAGGGTGGCCATTCGCTCCATCCTGTCTGAGGCTTACTCACAAAGAGCTATCCGGACAGAATGAGTTTCTTCAATAGACCATTGTGAGGGTGGAGTGCCCTTGATAGGCCACCAACACATAGCTGTCTAGCCCTAATGTAAATTCTATCTGGGGGGGTGTACCCACGAATACAGCACATCTTTAAGATCAAAGTACATAGCCAATAGTCATAATTTCAGATTCAAAGACTATATGTATATATAAACAAGTTAATCATACTTGCCAAATCATAACTTTTCCATTCACACCTTACATGACATACTTTGTATCAGATTTGTTGCAACTGGCAACAGTGTTAGCAACAATGATACAAATGATCATCTCTCTTATACACAGCATCACACCCCACTTTACTGGTAATCTCATTTGCTATGAGAAGTTAACTCTGCCTCTAATCAGCCCAGGGTGCCAACCTCCATCACCCGCTTGTCTGAAAATTTAACAAGCACTTGTGTGCTTTCTCCCATGCTGCCCCTTTCATGTTTAGGAGGAGCTCCTCAGAAGAATCATCTACAAAGCCACCTCATGATCCACCTTCCAAATCTTCCTCAAAACTCTCCTTTGCTGTCATACCTACAGAAAGCTTGACAACGGTTAGGCTGCTGGTCTGCTAAGACTGTTTATCATGCTGACCCCAATATTGTTTGATTGTTTCCTTATACTCCCTTTCTCTATCTGTAGCTACATGTTGTCTCTTGCCTTTTACATAGTTTGTAAGTTCTTCAAGTCAGGGACTACCTTCTTCTGGTGTGTTTGTATAGCACAATGGGGTCCTGGTCTATGACTTCTAGGCTACTAGGCACCATGGTAATACAAACAAGTAAAAAATTCAGCGCTTGCATACAGATCTGTTAAACCAAAGATGACTAGTCAGCCATAACTTTGCCACCTTAACTGGAATGTTTAAAGGCTAGTGTAATCATTTGGGGAATATGTCTGTGTCAGATCATGAACTCCATTGGTTTGTTTACTATTACTATTATGTAGGTTTCATGTTCACAGAACAATTTCACATTTAGATTTTTTCATATCATCTCATCTGTTCTGGCTCTGGTTTCAGTGTAGCAATCACAAAGTAGGTTGGTACAGTGTATGCGCTGGGTGTTTGAATGGATCCTAATGGAGGTCACCAGGAAGTTTTTGGATCACATGCTGTAATTATAAGCTAAACCACAAATCAATAGTAGTTATGCTGTTTGCTGGAATGGCTACCTTGTTGCATTTCTGTAACTTAACTCTTACAAAATAGGTTGTTTGCCTAATATTCAACCCCCAACCTGGAAGACCAGTCAACTGCTTTTCATCTGCTCCCTACCCTTTCATCTCTCAGATTTGGATCACCCTTCCAGGAGTTGAAACTCTCACTGCCATAAATCCCAGGGTCATTGATACACACAGTCCCAGAGAAGGACTAGAAGTTATGGATAAACAAGTTTCCATTTGTTGTTTTGGAAAACAGTTTCCTAAATAAAACAAGTTGGTTGAAAATGAGTAATTACTGACTCCAAAACTGTTTCTTTAGAATGTGTATAGCAGAAAAACAAAGGAATGATTATCACAGACAAGCCCACACACAACCCAAAGCAGGAGGATGAGTTGCTAAGCAAAGCACAGTTCTTGGATTGTGGTGGGTGCTTAATATTATACACAACTGCATACTGTTTGTGGTTGGGCGACAGCATAGGGCAGTTGTGTTATATACACCCTCGGCCCCAACTAACAGAGAAACAGAACTAACTAGCAAAACTAAAAACCAAATAAAAATTAAGTACAACCTCTTTATTATTCCTCCTCAATGTAAGAGACCAGACAGATTGGCCTGAGGCTGAAGCCTGGCCCAGATTCAGGGCTGCTGCCTCAGCCTGCCGCCAGAGGAACTCTTCCCTCTGCTTCTCCAACTATGCATGAGGGTAAACTTGAAACTTTTAGAACAAGACTGGACTTTTTAAGATACAGTAGTACAGAAAGAATTATTTGGGGGAAGTTCTATGGCCTGTATTATACAGGAAGTCAGACAGATGATCACAATAGTCACTTGTGGCCTAGGAATCTATGATATTCAAACTAAAGTAGTTGGTTAATTACCAGAGCTGGGGAAAGTACCTGAAAATGTTCTCAACTAACTGTAAGGAGCATTTTTTCTAATTTGACTATTATTGCAGTAGCACACAAAGTTCTGATTCAGGATCAGTACTCTGTTGTGCTAACGAGGATTTCTACAAACAAATGAGAGTACACTTCCCCTAGCATACAATCAAAATAGACAGGGCAGACAACATACACGCAAGCTGTGAAAAGGTACACAGCTTGTATTTTTTTCCTCATGCCAGAACCATTGCCTCACCCATCTCTGTCCAGATTCTTCAATAGCTTGCTACCCACACTGTCCACATCATCCACCTAACATACATATTAAGGCTTAGAGTGTGTATTTGGGAGCATGGCAGGTGAAATTATTTTACAATTACTGAAAGTACTAATGCCTCATGAACTTCTCCTGCCCCTCTACAGTCCTTGCTGCAAAATCAAGCCACACTTGCCTCACCCCAACCCTGGAGAGGATGTATGAAGTCTCCAACCTCCACTATAGGCAATTGCTGGATGTGGGGCAGGGAACAGCAATCAGCTGCTGCCTCCAACTTCAGTGGAAGGATAGGGAGACTCCTGATTCTACCCAAGGAGCTCCCTGTATTGGGAAGACGGACAGAAGTAGTTGAATGCATTGTGACCAATTCTAAAAAACTTGGAGCTTCAACTCAAAGGCTAATTTGTTCATAATAAGTACCTGAAAGTAATGGTTGCAACAGACCAATGATTCAGTGATTATATGAGCAGAAATTCTCACCATGGGGGTTTTAGTTCAAACACCAGTGGAATTTGATTCATGCTGTGAGCAAATCAGAGTAAGCCAAGTTTTCCTCCTTCAGAAACTTTCTAGTGAAAGGTGAGGAGTACTTGTGGCACCTTAGAGACTAACCAATTTATTTGAGCATAAGCTTTCGTGAGCTGCAGCTCACTTCATCGGATGCATACTGTGGAAAGTGTAGAAGATCTTTTTATACACACACAGCATGAAAAAATACCTCCCCCCACCCCACTCTCCTGCTGGTAATAGCTTATCTAAAGCGATCGCTCTCCTTATGCTTATGCTCAAATAAATTGGTTAGTCTCTAAGGTGCCACAAGTACTCCTTTCCTTTTTACGAATACAGACTAACACGGCTGTTACTCTGAAACCTAGGAAAAGGTGTTCTCTCAATTCAGATTTTAAGTAGAGAAGCCTTTTCTCAGACACTTTTAAAGCCAATATGTCAAACCGCTCACGCCTCCTTTCCTTCGTCCCCTTCTCTCTCTGGCTCCTTATATGCTGCTGTGTACACTCCCCTCCACCTTCTGAAAATTGTGTATGTCAAGTCTGGAACATTCATTAACACGGATTTCATACAATTACTGCTGTTTTTAAATTACTTGGTGGATTGTAGGCACCAATCCTCTTGTGGCAATTCCCACTCCAAATACTGGCTGCAACTTTAAAAACATCTAGCATCAGAGAGCAGAAATGCTTACATAAGCCTCACTTACAAGGTTTGTGCAGGATGCATTCTAACCATTATACAAGGTTTAAGATAAAAGCATCAACTTTAACATCATTAATGGGATACTAATAGGACTTGTTATATTAGTTCCAATTGTAACACTGCTGAGAAAGAAAAAAAAACTTTAAGTAACTCAATGAGAGCAAAGTTCTTCTTCTATTAAATGAGTATAATATTTTAAGTCAGATATGTCTAGTGTAACCTTTGATTAGTAGTATAAAGATGAACAGCCCCCTGCTCCCTGCCCCTTATCCAACCCCCCTGATCCCCGCCCCCTTACCATGCCACTCAGCATGTCCGGCAGCCATACCGCCCGGCTGGAGCCGGGCATGCCACTGCGCTGCCCGGCAGGAGCTCACAGAGCCGCCGCCACAGAGCACTTGCGGCACGACAAGCTAAGGCTGCGGCGGAGGGGGAAGAGCAGGGGAGGGGCCGGGGGCTAGCCTTCCCGGCCAGGAGTTCAAGGGCCAGGCAGGACGGTCCCGCAGGCCAGATGTGGCCCACGGGCTGTAGTTTGCCCACCTCTGCTATAGGCTACAGTAATGTAATATGTAATATTTTATGACTTATCTATACAGGGCAAATTTTGAACGATCAGAAATTCTACAGTGTGACCTGGCATTGCTTAATAAAAACATTCTGAATTCCAAGTCTATTTAAAAATATCTTTTCATGTGCAAACTATTTCCTAAAGAGATTGTGAGACTTGCCGTCCACGATTGATACATCCAAACGTTCACAGGTTTGTTACCAACAATTTTACGTTTTAATGTGTTTTTATTCCCATTTAAAATAATATGACACATCGCTAGTAGGACCCTACAAATGTATGCGTTCAGCTTTAAATTCCCTTTTTGGGCTCCTAAAGAGATTGAATATCCATAATTATCCAGAGCTAAGGTAATTTGCTAAGTGCTTTTAAAAAGTTAGAAGCAATAAAACCTTCCCACTGCTTTCTACAGGAAGGAGCTCTCCATTACAATATATCTGGACCTGCATTCTGGTACGATATCATGGAAGTTTGGCATTTTGCAAACAATATTTCATGATAAGAGGCTAGTCTCACTGAAAGCAAAATGAGTAACTAAGAACATAAGAATGGCCATACTGGGTCAGACCAAAGGTCCATCCAGCCCAGTATCCTGTCTCCCGACAGTGGTCGATGCCAGGTGCCCCAGAGGGAGTGAACCTAACAGGGAATGATCAAGTGATCTCTCTCCTGCTATCCATCTCCACTCTCTGACAAACAGAGGCTAGGAACACCATTCCTTACCCATCCTGGCTAATAGCCATTAATGGACTTAACCTCCATGATTTTATCTAGTTCTCTTTTCAATCCGGTTATAGTCCTAGCCTTCACAACCTCCTCAGGCAAGGAGTTCCACAGGTTGACTGTATGCTGAGTGAAGAAGAACTTCCTTTTATTTGTTTTAAACCCATTACTCATTAATTTCATTTGGTGGCCCCTAGTTCTTACATTATGGGAAGAAGTAAATAACTTTTCCTTATTCACTTTCTCCACACCACTCATGATTTTATATACCTCTATCATATCCCCCCTTAGTCTCCTCTTTTCCAAGCTGAAAAGTCCAAGCCTCTTTAATCTCTCCTCATATGGGACCCGTTCCAAACCCCTAATCATTTCAGTTGCCCTTCTCTGAACCTTTTCTAACACCAGTATATCTTTTTTGAGATGAGGGGACCACATCTGTACACAGTATTCAAGATGTGGGCGTACCATGGATTTATATAAGGGCATTATATAAGATATTCTCCGTCTTATTCTCTATCCCTTTTTTAATGATTTCTAACATCCCATTTGCTTTTTGCGTTTGAGGGAAGCAGCAGCCAGCACATCCCTCAGCCTGCACCGCTTCGCACAGCCCCCATTGTCCTGGAGCTGCGATCGGCTGAACCTGCGGACACAGCAGGTAAACAAACCGGCCCGGCCAGCCAGGGGACTTACCCTGGCGTGCCGAAGGTTGCCAATCCCTGGTCTAGCAGATTAAGACTTTTAGAATGATACCTTCAAAGATCGACTTTGTACAAAACATATCCTAATTACATGATAGTGGTGAATATTGGGGTGTCAGGGTGTCATACCCTGAACTTGTGAACTCAGGCACCATCCCCTCCAGCTCATCCAGAAAGACTATCAAAATCAGATGGGCCATGAATAATCATTGCAGTACAAAGAACTGATTAATGGTCCTGTCCCACCTGGGAAATGCTGCATGCAAGGAAGCTCATCCTGTGGGAAACTGAATGGAAGAAATAAAGTGAAGTCACAGGAAAGTTTTCCATCTTTTGGCTGTTTGAACTTGGAAGGGCCAGAGATACTAAATGGAAACCAGAGATCACCAGGGGCTCCCTCCTTGGTCTGCCCTGAAAATCTCTTTGAATAGACAGATTGCTACAACTCTGTCACTCTTAAGATTTAGATGGTAACTCATTCGTGTGTACGTCTGCTGCTTTAACCTGTAAAAAACTCTTATTCCCTTTTCCTAGTTAATAAAACTTTAGATTACTTATTACGGTATTGGCTACAGATGGTGTAGGATCTAGAATACCAATTTATCTGGAGTAAGTGACTGGTCTTTCGGGAATGGAAGCAACCTAAATATGTTGTGATTTTCTGTGTAAGTGGCCATTATCACTGAGTCCAGTTTGTCTGGTTGAGAAGACAGTCCCCTTAGATTTCCTAGTCTATCTGTGACTCCCTAGTAAGAGTGTTACAGTAATCCAAGAGTTCACATTTGTTACCGGCTTCACGAAATCTAATTATAGAACACCCCACTAGTTTGCAGGTGTCTACAGTGTTTTTGACTGTCTGCCCTGAAGCAGGTACTCACAGTCACGAGCCACTCCAGACAAGGTGACAATGAGATCCAATCTTAGGGAGCTGAAGCTAGACATACTCAGACTAGAAATAGAATGCAAATTTTAAGCAGTGAGGGTAATTAGCTATTAGAACCTTTTACTTAGGGACATGGTGGATTCTCCATCACTTCAAGTCTAACAATCAAGACTGGTTGCCTTTCTAAAAGATATGCTATAACGTACAAAAATAATGGTCTTGAGGTAGAAATTACTGGGTGTGACTCTATTGCTATGCTATGCAAAAGATCAGATTCAACCACCATACCACCACTTTCAGGCTCTAGAAATCTATCAATCTGCAGTCACTGTCCCCTGCCATTTTCAGTCAATGTACCTCAGCTTTGACAAACACACAGTTCAACTACTTAGGCAAAACAACTATGTGAAAACCAATATACCATACAAAGAGATAAAGGATAAATGGTAAGTATGATTATTAAGCAATTTAGAGTATATTACAGTCTATTCCCTAACCTTAATTCTGATAAAAATCACCACTTGAATTGACAGAGGTGGAGTTTTTCCATGTACAGAGTATGTTACCCACCTTTCATGTATTAATTTATGCCCAATGACTTCCTATGACTGAGAAAAGTGGAAGTCAATATTAAGTGTATTAAGTCATTATAATGATGTATGATTGAAATCCGACCATTTATATGATTAATATTGCCATGGTTAGACAATTGCAACAAATATTCTACAAAGTACATCATGTAAGGTATCAATGGAAAGGTTATGATTTGTGAGTATGATTATCCTGTTTGTGCACATATATCATCTTTGTGTCTAAAGTTATGAATACTGACTATGGACCAATATTTCAAATGTGTTTGCTCCTGGAGTAACATCCACAAAGTAAAAAAGAACAGAAGTACTTGTGGCACCTTAGAGACTAAAATTTATTAGAGCATAACCTTTGGTGGGCTACAGCCCTCTTCATCGGATGCAGAGAATGGAACATATAGTAAGATTATATATATATTACACACACACACACACACACACACAGATAAGTTGGAAGTTACCATACAAACTGTGAGAGGCTAATTAGTTAAGATGAGCTATTATCAGCTCTCCAGCGCACCATCAAAGATTTACAACCTATCCTGAAAAATGATCCCTCACTCTCACAGATCTTGGGAGACAGACCAGTCCTTGCTTACAGACAGCCCCCCAACTTGAGGCAAACACTCTCCAGCAACTACACACCACACAACAAAAACACTAACCCAGGAACCTATCCTTGCAACAAAACCCGATGCCAACTCTGTCCACATATTTATTCAAGTCACACCATCATAGGACCTAATCACATTAGTCATGCCATCAGGGGCTCATTCACCTGCACATCTACCAATGTGATATATGCCATCATGTGCCAGCAATGCCCCTCTGCCATGTACATTGGCCAAACCGGACAGTCTCTATGCAAAAGAATAAATGGACACAAATCTGACACCAGGAATCATAACATTCAAAAACCAGTAGGAGAACACTTCAACCTCTCTGGCCACTCAGTAAAAGATTTAAGGGTGGCAATTTTGCAACAGAAAAGCTTCAAAAACAGACTCCAACAAGAAACTGCTGAGCTTGAATTAATACGCAAACTAGATACCATTAACTTGGGTTTGAATAGAGACAGAGTGGCTGGGTCATTAAGTTAAGTATCCTCACACCTTCTTGTCAACAGTCGAAATGGGCCATCTTGATTATCACTACAAAAGTTTTTTTCCTCTTGCTGATAAGAGCTCACCTTAACTAATTAGCCTCTCACAGTTTCTGTGGTAACGTCCAACTTACCTGTATATATGTATTACTATATGTTCCATTCTATGCATCCGACGAAGTGGACTGTAGCCCACGAAAGCTTATGCTCTAATAAATTTGTTTCTCTCTAAGGTGCCACAAGTACTCCTGTTCTTTTTGCGGATACAGACTAACACGGCTGCTACTCTGAATCCACAAAGTAGTTTACATCCAGTCTAGCCAGCACATTGTGAATTAACTATTCAAGTTGGTGGCCCATTAATTAAAACAATGGGCCATAGAAGCAACTTGTCCCTACCCAGTGAGCCTTCCTGTGGACAGCTTAGCCAGAATATGACTAATGGCTACTCCTAGGAGTCAGCAAAGCATATAACAGCATGTAACTTGCTCGTGTGACACTGGACTCCTTTTTGTGCCTGTAAATTTGCACAAACTAAGGGCTTATCTTCACTACAGGGGTAAGTCGACCTACGTTATGCTACTCAAGCTACATGAACAACATGAATAACGTAGCTGGAGTTGACGCAGCTTAGGTCAACTTACCTCCGTGTCTTCACTGAACTGTGTCGACAGGAGATGCTCTCTTGTCGACTTCCCTTACTCTTCTCAGAGAGCTGGAGTACCGGGGTCACCCAGAGAGCGCTCTGCCATCAATTTAGTGGGCCTTCACTAGACCCGCTAAATCGATCCATGCTGGACCTCCCGGTAGTGAAGACCAGCCCTAAGACTGAGAGCAGTCCCTACACATGGGAAAAGATATAAAAGAACCCTAGAAGCATCTCCACTTTGCCTCTTTCCTGCCCTGATCTCTGGGCTATGGACTTACACTAAAAGGAGCATTCTGACCAATGCACTGAGGACCTTCCCATATTTTGGAAATTACCAGAGACTTTACAAGCTTGCAGTTTATTCCATCACTGCTACAAACCTGATCCAAGTACTCTGTAGTGAACGTGTGTGTGATTTCTTGGGCCATTTTAAGTCTCCCCCTTTCTTTTCTCTTATAAATAAACCTTAAAATATTGGATACTAATGGATTGGCAACAGTGTGCTTATTGGATAGGATCTGAGTTACATATTGTGGCTGGCTACGTGGCTAATCAATTGGGATATAAGGACCCTTTGTTTGATTAAACTAGTTTTGAATAACACATCATAAAGTCTAGTGTACGTGCCGTGAAATAAGTGCTGTAATGCCTAAGGAGACTGCTTGTTTGACTTTTTGTTAACCAGTGTGCTAAAAATCAAAGATTACTTTTGTTACTGGCTTGGTATATCTGATGGTAAAATAACCACCAGTTCTGGGGTGAGACTGCCCTATTTCTCAGCAGTTCGTTCTGAATTTGGCATCCTCAGCTGTGACCCACTGAGGCATGGTGACAGTTGTGCAGTGTCAAGATGGTTTATCCTTAAAAATTGCTTCAGCAGTAACCTACATTCCTTAAATCACATAGTTTTTACTGCAAAACTTGACCTAATCTGGTCAGCTTCCATTTCATTCTAATGAAAAATTCAGCATCCAATATACATATTTCATTTTTGTTTTGATGTAATAGTTCTCTTCATAAAAGAAAGAATACTTACTTGCAGCTGGACTGAGTTACCCTGGAGGCCTTCTACAACGGGGGAGAATCTGTCAATGTTCCTTTCTTCTGCTGCTGTTGTTAGAGCTTCCAAAATTTTTTCAAGGCTATAGGAAATTAGAAGACAGTTCCATTTATGAGACATATAAGTAATTTCCCTCACATACACCCCTTACTTTTTTACCTGCTGGGTATAGGCATCAATTTCTTAAAGAGAAGCAGGGCTATACATTTTAAACTGTAATTTTGTGTTAAAATGGGATTTTTGTTAGAAGGAAACTTTTATCTTAATTTAGCTATTGAAACCTAATTGGAAATTTACAAACAATAAAAATCTAACACAATGGGGGTGAGGAGGAAGGATGTCAATTTTTTTTCCATCTCCCTCCCCCCATTGTTGTAAATTTCACTGTTACTAATAAATTTCTTATTAGGTGTCAATAGCTAACTTAAACTAATAGTTTCCCGCTAACATAAATCCTAATTCTCTTTTTAACACAGAATTATAATGTGCAGTGTATGAACCTACTTGTTTAAGAACTATGTGCCTATAGCCAACAGGTAAAAAAGCAAGGCATTATTAATTCAGTTTTCAGGAAGGAACATTTTAACATGCTGTTATTTCATATTTCCCACATGTGGAAAACCAATTATGGTATACTTGTTAGTGATTAAAACACATTAAAATGTTAAATTGTAAGAAGGTTCTTAAATTTGACAAAGTGGTGGTAACATGAAAGATTTACTTCCAGTTCTAAAATTAATACATTTGAAATCAAGATTTTCTAAAAATGGAGGTTTCCGTAAACTTGTTCAACAGATAATGACTATTTAAGTACAATTAGAAGTTTTAAAAGAGTGTATTTTATTTCATGTATAAATACAAGACTTACATGTTTTCCTCTCCAACAATGCATATAGCAGATAGGAGTTTTACAACATCAGTCATCATGTTAGTTTGTCTGGGATCAATTGCTCTGGCCAGCAGAGAAAGGCTCCTTTCTTCTCCCATTATTCTTTCCAACCCATACTAAAGTAAAATCAACAGATAATGAAGGCTTAGTTTTAAAAACTCATGCAAGCAAAATTGCAACTTAAAAAATGGCAAATGTGAATGATACTGACATATTAGTCTAATGAATTTGTTAACTAGCATTTTCAGTCTGCAAATTCTGCATTTTCAAATACAAACACTGAAGCTGGAGTAAAGAATAAGAAATGTTTCTTTCTGCAAGAATCATGGATATCAATGTCCAACTGATGAAAATTTTTGCTCCAGTCCTCTTTGACATCAAGTTAATCAATATTGAGTGATGTGAAAAAGACACCAAAATGGTCAATCACATGGTACACAAAATCCCAAAAAGATCAAATGAATTGTAACAAAATTACCATAAATTTAATCATAAACTTTGAAGAAATAATAAATTCTAAATAGCAGTAGAGAATATGAATTAACTGTATCATCCTCAAAGTTGCATTTAAACTTTTCCTTCTCTCAATAATGAACAAATATGAAAGATATACAGAATAATTTACACTACACCACATCACTGGGAAAAAACAAAACTGCGTGTTCCCACAGAAAAGACTTATCCATAAGGTGATATAGCAACAGCCATATAAGGATGCAAAACGAATTTGCTGGGGATTGAAAGTTTTTTTCATCCGACATTTAATTTTAACTCTTGACCTTGAGATGTTAAGAAACTCATTATTCCCTGAAAAGCTCTGAATGCAGCACACAATATTGCAGTAAATCTTACAATTTTGTGTGTAGTAAATTCACTAAATATCAATTTGAGTCCTTGTCAGATGGTACAGGTATTTACAGACAAGCATAAACCATCATTACAATATAGTAGTGCATTTTTCCAACTGTTTATTAAATATTTAATAGGGAAATTTGATGTTTCCGAGCATTTTTCATTGTTAAGAATAATTGAAAAGATTAATCAAACACATGAAAAGGCCCAAAGCAACATTTGCTTAGGAATGACATTTTTCAACACCTGAAGATAAAAGAAAACATTAATTTATTTTCTAAAAGACCATTCTTAACCATCTTAACACTTGGATTGTTCATCCTCGTGTAGATGTGAAGGCACTGAAGAGCTGCTAAAGTCTGTACCTATACAACACAAGGCTCACAACCCCTACAATGACCTGAAAAATGAAAAAGGAATCCGACAAACATGGAAACATGGACAAATTGCTATGGATGAATACAAAAGAATAGAGCAACCATATAGGGACAAAATCAGAAAGGCAAAGGTACAAAATGGGTTACATCCAGCAAGGGACATAAAACAACAAGAAGAAGTTCTATAAATACATTAGTAGCAGGAGATAGACAAAAGAAAACAAAGGTCCACTACTTATTGGGGAACTAATCAAGGATAATACCAAGAAAGCCAAGACGTTTTTATGCCTACTTTTCATCATCAAGGTCAATGTCAACTGTAAGATGCTTAACACAATTAATATTAACAACAAGTGGGAAAAGAATACAGCCACAATGGGAAAAGAACAGGTAAAAGAATAGTTAGATAAATTAGATATTTTCAAGTTGGCAGGGCCTGACTAACTTTATTTTAGGGTACTTAAGGAACTAACAAAAGCAACCCTGGGAGCATTAGCAATTATCTTTGAGAGCTCCTGGAGGGTATGTAGGTGACATCCCAGAGGACTGAAGAAAGGCACACATGGTACCTTTCTTTGATAAGGAGAACAACCACCACCCAGGGAATTTATGGACCAGTTGGTCTCACTCTGATACCTTAAAAAACACTGGAAAACATTATTGGGCAATCAATTTTTAAGCACCTAGACAATGATAGGGTGACAAATGTACAACATGGATTTGTGAAGAACAAATCATGCCAAACCAACCTAATATCCTTCATTTAGGGGAATACTGGTTTAGTGGATATGGGGAAGCAATAGATGTGATGCATTTTAATTTTAGTAAGGCTTTTGACACAGTCACACATGACAGTCTCATGACTAAACTAGGGAAATGCGATTTAGATTAAATTAGGATTAGAATTCAAAATGACCTTGATGAACTAGAGAACTGAAATCAACATGATGAAATTCAATACCAACAAATGCAAAGTACTACACTTTGTAACAAATTTACCATTTTGTAGCAGAATATCAGGTTATCTGTACCCTTGTGGTGTTAGGAACCTATTAAAGAGTTATCTCCATCCACAGGTTCAAGGGAAGGCCCTCTGTGACACAGGGCCAGAAAGGGTTAAGCAACTTGCAGGCTAATTGACCCAGATTCAACCTTTAGAGACATTTTAGTATATAATGATTCTGCTTTTTTTTGTGTGTTTACATATATATTGTTTGGTTACACTGTCAACCCCTAACAGTTCATGTCTATCGCTGTATTCTGTTAATTCAGAGATCAAAAGGAGGTAACATTTAATTCAACTGTAAATGTAGTGATATCACCCTCTTCATTTCTCTTTTAAGCTTATAGTAAATTACCTGTAAATGACGGGAGATAGACAATTACCTAATGTTAATCCATGTAGCTAATTACCAGTGATGCTTACAAAATAGGAGGATCCTTTGAAGACACTACTCTTCACCCAGGGAACACCTGCTGTCAAGAAGCTGACAATAGCATGCCAGGGCTCTGTAAAAACTATTGGGCCCTGATGCTTTCATCTCAGATCTACTTAAGCTTCATCAGGGGAAGTTTGAATAGCAAGATTGAGGTCTCCAGTTCCATTCTGGATCACCTGGATATTAAACATTGGACTGTAACCTATGGACTAATTCTAAAACAGCTTTTTGCAACTCTAAAGCTCACCATCTCTTATACGAAACTGACCTAAGAACTCTATTCATATCTGTATGTACAATGATATTTTAACCAATTCTCCTTCTCCTTTTTTTAATAAATCTTCGTATTTGGGTAAGCATGTATTTGGGTAAGATCTGAAATATTCATTACCTGGGAGGTAATGTAGCCAAGTTGGGATTGATGTAACTGTTATATGATGAACAAGATTTTCAGCAATCCTCATCATATGTGACTTGGCTGTCTGGGTGGCAGCTCAGGGCTGGGTTGCTTTAAGGGAATTTCTGAGCAACTAGAAAAATATTATAGAAGCTGTTTTGTTGATGGCTTCATGAATCTAAGCATTAGAATAATCATCAGTTTGGGGGATTGTCTGCCCCATTCTTTGCAGTTTGCCCTAGTTGAGCAATCTCAGCATGGCCCCCCTAGGGCCCCAGTCACACCCCAATGAACCATCATTATTCAGATATTTTGTGATTTGGTGCGAGTTCCTCAATAGGTACGTCAATAAAGACAGGACACATCTTTAAAGTCACATTCCCACTAGCACTTTTTGGAGCATTTAGAAACAATGAACTGGTGCCTGGATTTTTTATAAAAGATATTTCTTATAAGGCATCAGAGTTTAGGAATTTATAGAGAGACATATGATCGGTCAACTTGATCTTGAAACGTCAAAGACAGTATCCTGACAAAGAAGTTGGAAGAGCTGTTCCTAGCACTGGTCAAAAGGAATACTTATCAATGCTAAACAAAAAGGAAAATCTGTGGATAATGATGCAGCAATGTCGAAAAAGAGAAGCTCAATTTTCTTTGGAGTTTAAATTATGACTATATTTAATGGATCATTATGATTTCACTAGCTAAATATTAGCCTCTTGGGTTAATTTGTATTGTTTGTTTCTTCGAGAAAATTTAGTGGAAATTACATTTTATATTAAAATCACAATAGGTGATTAGGCTATGTACTTAAACTCTGAAACCATGTGCACTGTTCAAGAAATTAAATGAGGTCTTGAAATTTTTTAGCTTTACAATCAGTCTACAAATCAATCCATTGAACTATTAGCGAAACATGTTGTACAGATACTCAGCTTCACGCTGAGGAAGGAAACAGAATAGAGGGCAACTATCAAAAGAAACACTTTCAATTACAAAGGATGCTTCCATCCTAACAGAAGAAACAATTTCAAAGTTGTGGTACTGAAGTAACACTTTCCACGTTAAACTTGTCTTTTAAAGCAATAGACAGTGTTCAACTTATTGACTATGTTTAGTTGTCAAGATTCACAAATCTCCACTTGGATCAGAATATTTGGTTTGAGTGTACAGCACCATCCATGCACATTAATGGATCTGGGCTTAAGGGGCTGAAACATAACTGTGGTTTTCTTTCAGATATAATATCTGAAAACCATTCAAGCAAATAAAGTCATTTCAGGTTAAATCATGGTAATCCATGTATCTAAATCATAATGTAGCATAGACTACCTTATGAATAAACTCAATTATTTAGTAACAACAAATCACATACCTTATTATTCATAAAGGCCTTCAAACACTGTACGATCTTATGCTGACTCCTCTTCACAACTCTGTCCTGACTGAATTGATATAAAAAATTTAAGTTGTAATTACAATTTAATTACATATTACACAAAATTCAAAGTTTACAGAAAGTGGTCTTACGGTTTTGTTTCAACCAGTCTTTCTAAAACATCCAGCAACAACCCCAATCCTTCATGTCCAAAGTTTTCAACCCAACTAGAAGAGAGGAAAAGAAAAAAGACACCAGTGAAGTACATTTTTAATATCTCAGATTTCAGATACTGAATTATTATTATTTATTATTTGTATTATCATAGCATCTAAGAGCTCCTGTCACGGAGCAGGACCCTCTTGTACTAAGTGCTGTGTAAACAGGGCAAGAAGACAGTCCATCCCCCAAATTGCTTTGCATTTCAATCAGTTCTTTTGCACATGCCAAGAGCCTTCACAGATATACAACATAAAATAATAAAATTTAAAAACTTAACTCAAAACAAATGAACCCCAAATTCAGCAGAAATAATCCTGAAGAACTTCACTCATTCCTATATCAAATTAAATTTTCAAAATAGGGATTACTGATTAGCTCAAAGAGAACATTGGTATGGTGCATGCTTTTCTGAAGCTAGCCACCAAGCCATCTGTTTTTTGGAAAAATAATTTTAAAATTTAAGAAATCTTCCATAATTCAGAGTAAAAACATTATTGTGTATTAGTTGTGCAAGCTTCCAGGATCTCTGGGAAATCTCAGCTTCCATCATTGTCAGTCATTCCTTTCCTTCTGTCACTTCATCAAGTTTGCAGTTCTATCGGATATCTGAATCCATATGGGTATTTCTGAATATATCATTTTTAGAAAACTTACTAAAACAATGAAAATATTTTCTTTGGTTCATAAGAGAAAAAATTAAAGACACCATGCTCTGAAATATTTTGACAGATAATGGATTCTTATAAACACACTTATTCTTTCTCAATCCAAACAAAGTGTGAATTAAAGAGTTGTTCCGTGTTTTAACACACTTTCTTATTAGTAAAATTTTTGACTAATACATTACTTCTGATAACATTACTAGAATTTTATCTTGAGACATACCACCATTTTCTTTTACTTCATCTGAGTAATGCCCCTCTTATAGGAAGAATGCAGGCCCAGAATTTTAACCAAAAGGCTGCTGAATTCTTTCAAACAGCAAGCACTCAAAAACCCTGGTTCAGCCCTATGATAGCTATGAATTCATTAGGGCTTTAGACAAGACTTATTTAACAGCTTCACTCCCATGCTTATAATATTAACTCCTCGTACATATTAGCAACTTTATTGTAATGAAGAGTTTTCCAGAAATTGGATTAGAGAACCAAATAGTTCCAAATATTCATGGTACATAACATTTTCAAGTGTGTTATGGTCACAAAAACAGAGAATGGTAACAGATATTTGGGAGAATCAAAACTTCATTTTAGAATGAAGAACAAAATTACACTAAATTTGTTATAGCAATCTAGGATGATGACCCAGCACGTTGTTAGATTTGAGAATTCTTTCACTGCAAATTTGACAAAACGCAAAGAAAGTACCAATAGGAGATTTCCAAAAATAGCTACAGCATTCTACCCAATGTTTAAGAATCTGAAGTGCCTTACAAAATCGGAGAGGTAAGAGATGTGGAACATGCGGTCAGAAATCTCAAAAGAGCAATACTCCGATGCAGAAACTACAGAACCCGAACAACCAAAAAAGAAAAATCAACCTTCTGCTGGTGGCATCTGACTCAGATGATTAAAATGAACATGTGTTGGTCCGCACTGCTTTGGATCATTACCAAGCAGAACCCATCATCAGCTTGGATGCATGTCCTCTGGAACAGTAGTTACAGCATGAAAGGGAGCACTCCCGCAGCAGCGTTTTGAAGCGCGAGTGTGGTCACGTGCAAGCACTGGGAGAGCGCTCTCCCAGCGCTCCTGGTAATCCACCTCCACAAGAGAATTAGCTCTGAACGCTGGGAGCCCAGCGCCCAGCACTCGGAGCCTGTTTACACTTTAAAACGCTCTGACTTGCTGTGCTCAGGGGGGTGATTTTTCACAACCCTGAGTCAGCAAGATAGAGCGCTATAAAACATAAGTGTAGCCAAGCCCTTAGAAATGGGACCTAGATGGAGGAACTACACCTCAAGAGTACCTAAAAATCCAAAGTCACAGGCAGTGTCTGGACTCTACTCAATCGCAGAAAGCTTAAATGCACACAGCCCCATCATCTTGGCCCAAAATAGCATCCTGGTGATTGACCAACAGGGGATTTTTACCAGGACTGTGACAGAGAGGAAGAATTGTTTAGTGGATAGGGTGCTAAGCTGGAACTCATGAGACTCTGCCACACACTTCCTGTTTGACCTTGGGCAAGTCACTCAGTCTCTCTCTCTCTCAGTTCTCCACCTATAAAATGGAAATAGTGCTTTCTTATCTTATAGGAATTTTGTGAGGCATTCAGCTACTATGGTAATGGGGGGGGAGGGGCACATAAGAACTCTAGGATAAGATACTAAAAACCTACATTGTGAAACAGGTGTTACAAACCCTAATTCCCTTCCATGGATATGCATAACAGAACTAGAAAAAGTTTCTGAAACCCTGCAACACTGTGCTCTCCCTAAGGGCTTACTACGTAATAACTTGTTTAAAAAACTGAATATTTTAATTTATAGCTTAAATTGTATTTGTAACAAAATGTAAGAATCTGTATATTAAGCAATTGTGTATTACTTTCTTGGAATATGAGTAGGAAACTATTAAGATTTAAATTTAGGATTTTGAATATGCTAGTCCTAAAGGTTTAATTCTGTGTGATGCTTTCCAAAAAAAAATTTCAAAATAAACCTTGGCACACGCTTTAACAAAGGGATAACCTGAGGCGCAGGAAAAAGAACGCAACAAGAACATATACATAATTTGCCCTAAAAATGACAGCTACTCTTTGGTAAAAGTATCCATCACTGAATTCTCCAGTCACACCTGTATTGTTTTTATTTATAAAAGCAGAGTGTGGCTGTCAGTCTGTGTTACGAGGTCCCATAGCAGTCAGTTGGTTCTTTGCATGTACACAGAGAACTTCTAAGAAGCCTGTCCTGCATCTCCATGCAAAATCAGCATCTTGTTGATTTTACCACAAATTTTCACCCATTGCTAGTGATGAAAGCAAAATTTTTCATGGAGTAGGAACTCCAGATAGCAGATAGTCAGTCATATTCTGGAGCAGGGCATACTTACTAGGGCCACCTCTGTTACTCACAAGCCCCCTTCTTTCCAGGATATGCTGATCAGTCACTAGGTGTCTAAATAACTCCACGACACACACAGATGGCTGTCCTCAACTGGACTTGAATAGTCCTACTCAGGGACCTCCAAAATATGAAGTTCTCTAGAGCTTGCCCTGCCTGAAAGGACTGAAAACCACAGCTATTGATTAGGTCAGTTGTAAGTCCCACCCATCTCCCCAGAAAAATCAAAGGGATGTAATAATCATTTCAATTGAATTTTGTATTATATTACCATGATGTCTGATGGCTTTCAATGCTGTCCCAAAGGACATTTGAAGGGGCTGGTGTTTTGTATGTGAATAAATAATGCCCATTGATAAAAAGTATCTTTTCACCTTGAATGAAAGATTCTAGATAAACACAAATGCAGACTGTGTTGCAGAAAGACCACATGGAGTATCAAAAAAGATAAGGATGCAAGAAGGGTATCAGGAAAACAGAGGACACACACCTGGAAGAGTGCCCAGAAGAAAGGTTGAGGAAGGAAGATACAGCTCCTTCTGCTGTAGTCCTCAAGCTATTACTTGCGCTCATAGCTACCAGACTGAAGGCTCCACTTCAGTTCTTGCTCCACCCACACATCATGAGTCCCCTCTACACTATCATGCCCGGCAGACAATGCAGCCTTTGGACAATTCAGTGCCTACCTGGACCATGTCACAGACAATGAACACCACACAGCACAAAGAGATACACCACATGCCTTCCTCCAGTCCAGTCACAGCTTTCCCAGACATAGTACCCCAGGAGAACAGAGGGACAGGAGACACCCAGGAAAAGCTCAATGTGTCATTTGGGGACATGCACTTTTCACTGTTTTGGCACTATTTATTGTGTTGTGAGTTTTGATGGTGGATGGTCTGCCTTTCTGATTTTTTACACTGGCATGTAAATACCCGTGTAAAATAAAGTTTTGAATTTGCACAGAAGGCTACAGTAGCACGTTTTCTTATATGTAATGTTAGAAGTGGCACAAACTGTAATGAATGTGCAGACTCAATAACTTTCATAATAAAAACTTAGAAATTGTCGTCACAATAATCCCTAAACTGTGAGTTGCAGTACCTGGCCAGTACTGAAAAAAAAAAATGCATAACATCTCTGTACGTTTCATAAAAGCTTTTACAAAAATACATAATACCACCACATTAAAAAAAAATACCACAGCTGCCCCACTCCCATATATAGAACAATTTAAAATACCATTTAATTCCCCCTCATGCATGGGACCACGTAAACCCATTATGAGTGCACAAAGCATCCATGATTTCTGTTTTGCATGTGAATCCAGCACCAATCATGCATGACAGGCACACTGTCAAACTGTGTGTACCAGCTCAGAAATCCAGTAGTGTCTTTAGTCCATTCCTGGTGAAAAGGTTCCCCGCTCTGTCCTTGCAGACATTGTGCAGAACACAGCATGTTATAATAATGTGGACTGCTTTAAATGATACCAGTATGCATAACAGAATATCAGTCTGTCAAATGTACATTCCACCCCCATTCTACAGCTAGAGAATGTGTCACTCCATCTTCTTTGGCCAAGTGCTCTGAAATCAGGGTATGGTTTCATAAGCTATGGGAACATGGGACAAGCAGAGTCCCCTAGAACAACAGTGGGGACAGTGACTCCTTTTATAATGTCATTCAACGAGAATAATGTCCCAACTTCTCCACAAAGAAAGTCCCGATCTCAGGAACAACCTGGCATCAAGCATCCTGCCAGTGCACACTATATTAGTGTCCATTAATCTGCTCCAGTGGTTGACCAGGGCCTGCCTAACCATGAAGTAGTACCCATTGTAATTTGTGTACTTATGCTCCTTGCAGAGGGCAAAACTATAGGCTCAGGTCCCAGCAATGACCCCAGCACAGTTTGGAAAGCCCACTCTCTCAAAGCCAGTAATTACTTCAAAAAATTTGTAATGCCCAACGCCTTTGAGTAATCACTTCACAAACATTTGCCACAATCATCCCACAGTTGATTTACCAAGTCCAAAATGGTTGGGCCATGGACCTGTAACAGTCTGGTGTAACCCACTTCCAGATCGCTATAGCAATCTCCTTCTAGAACAACATCCTCTCTCATGTGGTGCTAAAGGGTTGGGGCAAGCTAAACACAAACCTCTGCTTCTTCATGTGAGAGTTCTGGACCCAGTGTCGGTCACCCCAAGACCACATGACTATGTGATCTCACCAGTCTGTGCGTTGGCCCTGCTTCAGGAACATTGGTCTACAAAGGAGCAATGTGCAGCTAATGTAACAGGCATGTGCAGCATCAGCTGGGTTGCAGCTGGCATGTCAATAGCCCCTTCCAAGGGGTGCCTTTGGCAGTTCACAAACTGCCAACAGAACCACAACCTGCATCTGACATATGATTTGCCTTATTGATCTCATGAAGTGGAAAACTTCCTCCACCAGTTTGGATTCCAGGTTGATGGCCCCAGCTGCTGGGGACATACAGACACAAAGTGGTTGGAGTGGATGAGCTGGCAAGAGAAAACCACCCAGAACACTTACGGGTCAACTCCTGCAGGACAGACAGACAATTTCTCCCACAACCTACTGTGAACCAACCGCTAGAGTTGCTTCAGCTTGCAAGAACACTAGGAACCCTAAAATATGATAGTGTATGCCCACAGAAGCTGAAATTCTGACTTAGGTCTGCATAGTACAGTACAGTGGCACCAGCAGTCACGAGGCCTAACTTTTCAATACAGTGTGGACGCTCAAGCATGGGCTTGGAAACAGTTGGCGGACATGGGTCACACAGACCTCGGCCTAATGTGCTGTGTAAGCATACCGTGATGCTACTGCAATTAAAAAAAATTGTAATTTGTGTATCGACTCACTTATACAAATGGTAAGAAACAATGGAAGATGTAAAAATTAACATGGAAAACTCCCAAAGTAAAAAAAAGTGCTTAAAAGTAACAATGTAGTTACTGTATCATTTTAAGAACTGCATATTTCATTACGACAAAGAAAATTATGAACCATAGTTAACTAATTTTATGCATTCTTTTTGTGATCTGTATTTTTGTACTTAAATATTTCCTTTGAGATACTGTTAAGCAGAAAATAGCGTTTAACATGTTTAGCCACTGATAACTATTACTTGAGAAAAATATTGTACTATTAGTTTAAAAGGATAACTCATTCATAATAAAATCATGTATATGGACTATTATTTGAAGTAGGTAACATGCATTAATACATATTTTGTTTTGTTTAAGAAAAGGTAGGTAAGTATCATCCCCCTGCAGATGCGCATCAATCTGAATAAGAGGGGTAGTTGTCTAATGGATTCGATGTGCATTCTGTTAAACCACATATGAAAACTTAGTTCACCATCTCCAAAAACACAAGCTTCAATTGTCTGAGAAGCACTACTAGCTACAGAAATAACCTAACTCATGAACAGCCAAAAAATGGCACCATGCTCATACTGGGAGTATTCCGTTGAATTACTGGGGCCTAAAGCTAGCCACCGTACCTCAATTAATAACCTTCCCTTTATTACGTTTTCTGCATCTGAAGTAACACGAGATTTAGTTGTGTGGAAAGTTTCAAGTGGTAAGAGTATGCCATTTTTGAAAGACAAAACACAGGCAAAAACTAGGTTTTCAAATCAGTTCAATGTTTTATTCATTGGCAAGTCAAGAACTATTAGCAGAGATCTGAAAAGAATTGGATATACTCTCAGTTTCAGAGCACACTTGATAGAAGCTTGTTTTGGTGTAAGAACTAAGCCAAAATTATATGGAAGCCAAAACAGGGCTTCGTGAATGAAATTAGTTGAAGCTTTTTACGCTTTGCATAATTTAAAACCACTGTCATTCCCTTTTTTAGTTTTAATTTAATAAATCGGAAGTTTTGTTGATAATTTTAGAATTAGAAGGGCCCTCAAATGAAAATATGTATATGCACAAAGCAGTACAATATAGCGACAATTACTTTTACGTGGGGAAGTGAAGGAGTAATCAATACAAAGCCTAAGGCCCACTCCTCCCCCCTCCAACCAACACTGCCAACTGAAGGACATCTGGAAAAAAAGAAAGCTTAGAGACCTTGAAATGTGGACCATCATTACACTGAATCACTTGATATAAGCAGAAATCTTTAACTTTATCATGAGTAATTAGCTTCTCAGCATCTACACCAAATTCCATACCCACCTAACTATTGCACATACTCAGTCAACCTTTCTCCAGTACCAGCCTGAAGGAGCCACCTTGCAATTCCAGACAAAGACAAATAAGTGGTATTACATACAGAGAGTCTTGTGAACCTAAACTTTGCAAGTATTAAAAGGTGGACAGAGTTAATGAAAATGCTATCCCACAGTAAAAGATTTAGATTAAGTTAACTCTAAGTGGTCCTCACATTTCTGTACTAATCTTCCATTATATAAAATGGTGGACAAAAAGTCTTTTTTTATCAGACTTTTTAAAATTTAAAGTAAATACATATTTATGTTTTAAAAATAAACCTATTTGAAATTATGACAATGTATGTTCAGATTGCAACTCACCATAGCTATTATAATAATTTCAATTCAATAAAAATATTAAGCAGCACGTTTGCTGCCAAAGTTTTAAAGAAAGTCAAACAACTGAACGTGTAGAAGTCACTGGTTAAGCACCTGGAACCAGAGCTTGCTGAAGTGCTAAGCCACCTTTTGATAGCAGTAACCTCTTCAGCAGGCTCAGAGAGAATGCCTTCTCATTTCAGTTTATTCCAATAGTTCAGTTCAATGTTTAGTTCACTCACAGCTTGTTTTCCTCTTCCAATCTATGAAAAAAATCCAGTTGAGAGGCTGAGATCTACTATTTCTGAAATCTTGAGGAATGCAGTAACCAGAAACAATCACTTAATTCACGAACTACAGGTAATATTTCCTCTGTTAATAAACCGGTTTTAAATGCAAAACATTTTGATAAAGCTTTTTATTTAACTAAAGAATATTAAAATGCTGTTTTTCTGCATTTTTAATTGAATTCAAATTTCCATCCCAGTAGAACTTAATGCACATCACAAGGAAAAAATTATTCATTATCCGGTAAAGAAGAAACTAATCATTCACCACTTTTCTAATATAAGACATAAAAATTAAGAATCTGAATAAATGTATGTTAAGTGATATAATTGTTTCAGAAAGCATGTATAGACAGTATATCTTCTGGTTAACAAAAGTATAAAATGAGCATAAAGGCTATATTTATTTGCAAATCAACATGTTTTAATGGTTCCCAGCCAATGAGAATCAACTTTTCTTTAAGAAAATAACTAAAAGTGGAAAACAAGATTAAAACTGGTGATTTAATTTGCTTTATTTGAATCAATCCATCCTGCTATGTAATCAACAAAGACACTTGAAATTTTATTTTCATGTTTTTGACAGTTATTGCATGTTTTAAAGTAACCTGACTCATTAATATTGTCTTACATTTTCGTTTCCTTTTAATACAAACTGTGTGCCCATAAATATTTTTCAATTATTTATTTCCGTGAAGTATATTTCCAATGTAGAAAGGGGAAAAAAGCAGTTTGAGTCAGAAAAGATTGCACGAGTCAAGAAATATTGAGCATGTTGGCCTCTGTCCTGACAGAAGTTTATTGAATTCCATAGCTTACAACAAAAAGTGATATCTTTTCATCCTCAGTAAAAAAAAGAAAACTGCAACAAGAAAATTATCAACTAATCTAGAAGTGATCACTCTTCAGGAAAGTATATCAGCCTGTATTTCTTTGTGCTTGTCAGCACAATTCACCACGAGGTTTCAATTATTTAACTATAAACAGCATTCACAGATGACTAGACATGTGCAAATATTCTCTCTACCTTCGTTGAATATTCACAGCAGAGTTTCAAACATTCTCACCAGGAAAGCTTCTTGTGAAATAAAGTACAAAAACAAAATAGTTTCACATCAATATTTAACAAACCTGGATAAGAGTCCAACAATAAGCACTTTGATAGAAAACTGGATAGTGCAATGTCCAACCTTTTAAGAGAAAAATGTTCAAGGAATATTTTAACTTACATTCCTTAGCAAACTGAGTGAGTTTCCCCTCCAGAAATAGACAAAATGGGACGACAGAACAGCAATACTGAACAAGGAGGTAGAACTAATGGAGATAGCAAGAGCCCAAACTACTGTTTACAAATTTATTTCCACTGTGGTCTTGGCCTTCTGACAAAGAGAGGCAATAACTACTTCCTTTTTACGTAGAAGTATGGCTTCATTTTCATCATATAGAAGTAGGCATGTGAAAATTCATTCTCCAAATGTAAGGTGAATGTTGAGTAACAAAAGCTTTTTAAAATAACGGAGGGTGGCAACTGATCCAAGCTCTTAACAGTTTTATCTGCAGTGTATGTCATCATGATACTTAAGCTAGTTTTGTAAGCAATTTATGTCTACAAGCAGGATAATACTCATTTAAAACCTTCCAACTATCCAAAGAGAAACAAGTCAGTAGTGAAGAAACCAACATCTTGTAAATTTAAGACTGTGTTGAAAGGCTCCAAGGCCTTCTGATCCATTCCTCTTTGATCATTAATAGGACTACAAAATAGGTCACTTTAAAAAGTCATATTTTGACTTTTTTTCAAATCAACAGAAATGGCAGAGAATATTTCTTGTCACTGAGTAGAGAGGCAAAATTCTGAATTACTTGTGATTTAAAAACAAAATCCATAATAATACATTTTGGTGGATTCACATATAAAGAAGGTTAAGAATTCTAAATGCTGATTCCTAAACAAACTATTTCTATGGTTTTCCTACTCATAAACTATCATTTTCTCCCTAAACTGGGATTGACTGAAAAATAGCAGCTTAAATTTAAAAGAACCCTTTTCGAGCATAGCACAATAAGTGACTAAAATAGGAGCTGAAGAATGTAAATCGAACAGGACAAAGGAAAATTATTTTAATATTGCAGGTTATTTAGACCTAAGAATTATAACAAAATTATATTCTGATGGGTGGGGTTTTTACACTCTAAGTTTACAAAATGAAATTTCTTTAAAGTTTTACAACCTATTTAGAACCAATTTGGTTACTCAAAATATGTAGTTTCCATGATAAATATTTCTTAACTTTTGTTGAAGAAAACTCATATTAAGACCTTTGACAAGGAGAAAAGGTGCAGGTGATAAAATAATAAATTTGATATCTTAAATCTGAAGGTCAGCTTTAATACAATATCAAAAACCAATTTCCACTCAAGTGTCAGAGTCATTCATCAGGTATGTTTAACACAATTATAACCTATACCAAAACTTTAATTTGCTCCTAACCTCTTACTTGGGGCGATTAGGTACTCAAAAGCAACAAGTCTAGTGGGACCTACAAACACTTAAGTCATGCACCATAAATTGGAACAAACATGAACAAACAGCAAAATATAAGTAATCCTTCCATGGAATTTGTGTAAGCTACATGATGCCAAAAATGACTTGAAAGTGCTTTGGCTGAAAGTGCTTAGCAGAAGTCTATAGATCACTGTAGCGAGGCAGAGTGGATCCCTGCCACCTCAGAAAGTGACGAGCCCCTCCGGACACCAGAGTAGGCAGAGCAAGGAAGCCCTGAGCCCCGCAGAGTGTCAGGTGTGGCATAGGAAGCGTAAGGCCCGACCCCAGAGCTCACAGAGAGCAGCCACCGGGGAGACCAGATGCCTCCAGCCTACCTCCCGGTTGGGAAACTCCAGCAACCTGCAACAGACCCAGGAGCTGCCCAGGCCTCTCCCAGGCCAGCTACCTGGAAGAGTTGCCAACCCTGCCCCAAGCCAGCTATCCCGAGGAACCCCTGGTGCCGGACCGCCTGAGGACACCACCCTGACCCAGGTACCTCAAAAGTAGCCCGGGGGCAGCCAACCCTAGTCTGGCTGCAACACTGCAAGAACCCATGTCAGTGTGTTGCGGCCAGGATCCCCACTGACGCAGCAGCAGGTCGTCTGCCGCTGCTAGGGCCCCGAGCTGGTACGCAGTAGAGTAGGAGGGCCTGCGTCCCCCCGCCACCCAACTCGCGGGTGGCAATCTCCCCCTCTCCCAAGCCTTCAGACCTAGGCTCACCATTTATAATACTGTTATTGCTCAACCCCTGCCTGAGGACCTGAGCCCCTGGCTCACCCTTGCCCCACCCTGACCTAACAACTAACTGTGTTTACTTCTGCCCTCACGAAGGCCGCGAAGGAAAACTCCTGCGGCCAGACTAATTCCCTGCTAGGCCTCCTCCCGAACTTAGTGAGGCGGTGGGGGTCGCCCTGCCACCCCAGAGAGAGACTAGCCCAGCTAGCCTCTCTACAATCACATACTTGTAACGTATCTTATTTACTAGGATTTCCATTGTTATACTGGATTTCTGCCCTTTTGTTCTTTCCCTGCCATCACATGCTCATCTTAGTAGGAATCTGGTAACTGGCATACCAAAACACACTAGTGGCATATCCACAGTCCAGTATCTGGTGAAAGAACACAACACCAAATGAGTCAAAGAAAACACATGAAATCCTACGGTATACAGTTATGAAATAACTGGGCATGGAAGAATTAGATTATCTTAAGCATCAAACATCAATTTCACCATAAACACACAAACCGAAGATGATGATAATCAATAATAATCAGTCTTTACAGATAAGCAAAGTATGAAAAATGCTTCTTAACAACTTAGAGCAGGGCTGGGGAAACTTTTTGGCCTGAGGGACACATCTGAGTGGAGAAATTGAATACAGGGCCATGAACGTAAGGCTGGGGCAAGGGGTTCAGGTGCAGGGAGGGACTCGGGGCAAGGGGTTGGGGAGGACGAAGGGGTGCGGAGTGTGGGAGGGAACTCAGCAGGGAGTTGGGAGCAGGAGGTGTGTGGTGTGAAGAAAGGGGCTCAGGGCAGGGGGTTGGGGTGGTACCCACAGGTTAGGGCAGCACGCAGAGCCCTCTGTCCCCCCGCCACCAGGGGCTACAGGGATGTGATGCCAGCTGCTTCCTGGAGCAGTGCGGGGCACTACAGGGGTGGCAATCCTGCGGGCCAGATCCAAAGCCCTGATAGAATCATAGACTCATAGAATATCAGGGTTGGAAGGGACCTCAGGAGGTCATCTAGTCCAACCCCCTGCTCAAAGCAGGACCATTCCCCAATTTTTGCCCCAGATCCCTAAATGGCTCCCTCAAGGATTGAACTCACAACCCTGGGTTTAGCAGGCCAATGCTCAAACCACTGAGCTAGCCCTGGCAGGATCTGGCCCGCGGGCCATAGTTTGCCCACCCCGACTTAGAGTTTCATTAAGGCTTTGTATATTTTATATATATAGGCTTTGTCTATTTTGACATGAGGTAGACAATTTGTATTTTAACAGTTATAAAGCTTCAACTTTTTGAATCTCAGTGTCTGTCATTAAATTGTCTGATCCTTTCCCCATTATCTGTCACCCCATAATTTCCCACAACTGTTAAAATTTAAAACGATAAACAAAATGCTCAAAAATAAAGAGATATTTTGACAGATTATACCAAAAAGATCAAATTCTGCCAACCCCAGAAGTAACCTACTCATAGTGGAAGTTTCTCACTAACCAACGTGCTTCAGCGGCTGCCTTAAACCTGCTTCATATCTCCCCTTCTAGTTTTTTAGTACTTACCGTGATGGCACAATGTTATTATCCGGAGAGAAAAAAAGTTAACACCCTTTAATTAACATCGCTAACAACATTCTATTAAATGGTTCAAGAAGTAGCAACAAAGATTTGAGCCAAGACTTAATAAATTGTGTGTGTGTGATATATATATATAAAGGACTTTTAGTTAAGAGAAGCTTACTGTTGGGAGAGCAAAGGTACTAAACATTTGTGTATATGTATTGTGAGGGGGCAAGCCCAGCTGGCTATAGAAAAGTAGTGGGAAATAGATATATTAGCTCCAGGCTAAACAAATCCCTGGTACCAGGTTGAGTGAAATGGAAGCTGCTCCAGGTCAATTAAGACACCTGGGGCCAATTAAGAACTTTCCAGAAGGCAGGGAGAATGCTAGGTTGATTGGGACACCTGAAGCCAATCAGGGGCTGGCTGAAACTAGTTAAAAGCCTCCCAGCCAGTCAGGTGGGTGTGCATGTCAGGAGCTGTGGAAGCAAGTTGTGCTGTTGGAGAGGCTGAGTAGTACACACCATATCAGGCACAAGGAAGGAGGCCCTGAGGTAAGGATGAAGTGGAGCTTGAGGAAGTGAGGGCTGCTGTGGGGGAAGTAGCCCAAGGAATTGTACATGTCATGTTTCTAAAAGGTCAGCTACCATAGCTGATACTATTAGGGTCCCTGGGCTGGAGCCCGGAGTAGAGGGTGGGCCTGGGCTCCCCCCCCCCCACCTTTGCCCCCTGATTAATCACTGAGACTGGGAGACAACAGACTATGCAAGGATGGATAACTTCTCCTCACCTCCCTCGCTGGCTTATGATGAAAAATGGCTCCGTAGACTGTGACCCTTGTCTCTAGAGAAAGAAGGGTTCCGTGGAGGGTCACAGTGAACCTCTGAGGCTAGCGAAATCCACCAGGAAACGTGGGACCCATGGAGGCAAGGACAGAGCTTTGTCACAGTATATGCGTATGCACACACACACAGAACTTATTAAAAGTATATATATATTTTTTTTTAAATTAACGAGGCAGAAGAAGAAAAAGGAATTTCAAAGAAGAGGCTAGAAACCTTTGGAAAGGTGAACATTTTCTGCCATCTGCAGGATGGGTAAAACACATAAAATGACATGCTGACCTATCAAGTGGACAAATTTACAGTTTGCAATCAGATATGCATACATCCCAATATCTTGGGCTGCCCAATGGGAAGATAATTGAGGCAACAAACGGATTTTTTTTTTTTTGGAACTGGACCAGCCCCTCAACAAAACAACCAAATGGAAAAATCTGTATAAAAAAACTTTTGCAGAATCCCAGTTCATTGGGGTCTCTCAGTGGAAAGAGCCATCATCTGAGAGATCCAGCTTTCCTCTAAAGATTCAGAGCTCCTGAAAGCTCAAGCATCCTGATCCTGACCCAAGAAGAGACCCCTGTTTATGTAATCAATGTTTAGTACCTCTGCTCTCCCAACAGTAAGCTTCTCTTAACTAAAAGTCCTTTATGGACAAGAACCTGAGTTTTGGAACCTTAGGAGGTCCAAAGTTTCAAATATAGGAAACATTAGGAAAGAAGAGCTTTCCCAAAGCTCAAAAACATGAAAAATAACCATCACCTCACCAGAAGACTCCCTGGCCAACAGAAGCAAAGGTTATGTAATCCCACTTTCTTCTAAAGCATAGGAAGATTTGTAAATCAGTATTTACTGCCAAGATTCCACAGGCAATTTCTGTGCTTTGAAGGAAACAAGAATTTGGCCTTGGAGAGCAAAAATATTACCTTTCCAGAATCCTGAACTCCCTTGTATGTAGTTCAGATTCTTGTTCCACAAATGTTATGGATCTTTGAACTGAAATTCCAAAACTTAACTTCCATAGATACAAATAAAATATTCTGATTTCAAATAAGTACTTAAATAGATTATACAAGAAGGAAAGAAATAGAGCCTTTAAGTAGCTTTAAGATTTCAAATCTTCCCCGAAGGGACACAGAGTGTGGGGTTGCATCCCTGGCCACCTTGGCTAATAGTCATTGATAAGTTTCATGGAGGAAAGGTTTATCTAATTTTTTTTTAAATCCAGTTATACTTTTGGCCTTCACAGCATCACCTGGCAAAGAGTTCCACAAGTGGACTGTGCGTTGTGTGAAGTAGTACTTCCTAATTTTAGTTATAAACCTATTGCCTATTAATTTAGCCGAGAGACAGCTGGTTCTTGTTGTGAAGGGGTCTTGTTGGGCCAGACATGCTAGCATGCTGCAACAGAGACCCAGCATCTGGACCACGCTGTCAAAACTGCAGGCTTTATGTGAAAACAGCTCAGCAGGTTACCTATCTCCAGCATTCAGACACCCAGTTATACAGGGTAAATTCATCAACTGTCTGCCCTCTATAATACCAATAGAAAGATATACACAACTGTTTGCTCCTCCAGGTATTAATCGCTTACCCTGGGTTCATTAATAAACAAAAGTAAAAGTATGATTTAAGTGGTTTCAAGTAATAACAGACAGAACAAAGTAAGTCACCAAGAAAAATAAACCAAAAACACACAAGTCTAAACCTAATACATTAAGAAACTGATGGCAGGTAATCTCACCCTCAGATGTTCCAATAAGCTTCTTTCACAGACTAGACTCCTCCCTAGCCTGGGCCCAATCCTTTCCCGGTACACTCTTTGTTAGATCCAGCAGACATCTCAGGTGCTAAGCAGGGGTTTTCTCATGACTGGCCACCCCTTCATCCTGCTCCACCCCCTTTTATAGCTTTGGCACAAGGCGGGAATCTTTTGTCTGTGCTTGTTCCCACCCCAGCTTCATCAATGGAAAAGTACAAGGATTAAGATGGATTCCAGTATCATAAAATGGATTCCAGCATGATGTGTCACTGTAAGTCTCCATTCTTCCTGTATTGGCCCAAACGTACACAGGAAGGTTTGCAGGTAAATAAACCGTTTACAACCAATTGTCCTAGTCAATAGGAGCGATCAAGATTCTAAACCACCATTAATGGCCCACGCTTTGCATAATTACAATAGGACCTCAGTTATACTTCTTATTTCTAGCTTTAGATACAAGAATGATACATGCATACGAATAGGAGGAATATATTCAGTAGGTTATAACCTTTGGTATGATAGCTTACAAGAGAGCTTTTGCATAAAGCATATTCCAGTTACATCATATTTACACTCAAGCATATTTCCATAAAACATATGGAGTGCAACGTCACAGTAACATTACTAGCTTCTTTGACTACTGCTACACATCGTGCAGATTTTTTCAGAGAACTATCCATGGTGACCCCCAAGATTTTTTGTGGGGGGTTTTTTGAGTAGTAACAGCTAATTTAGTCCCCATAATTTTTTATGTACAATTGGGATTATATTTTCCAACATGCATTACTTTGTATTTAACAACACTGAATTTCATCTGCCATTCTGTTGCCCAGTTTTGTGAGATCCCTTTGTAAGACTTCAGTCTGCTCTGGACTTAACCATCCCTATTCTCTGGCTTTCTTTTGGCCTGGAATATTATTTCTCAGTCCTTGCACCATCAAAGGAAAGGGAAGCTCTCCTTTATGAGGATTTAGATACAAGTACAAATATTTATATTTAGCCTTCTACAGTGCCGTTCAACTGAGGATCTTGAGTATTTAAAATTAATTTCATTTCTTGTTATAACCCATCAATTGCAACCACCAAATTAACAGAAAAACCCTGCTATATGCCTTAATAAACTTTTTATATATCAAGATGCTTCATTAGCAAAGAATTTCAGATGTTACTATATACAAAGTGACAAAAATTAATTTAAAGGGGCATTAGCAAGAGAAATTCTTGTGTGTTACATAACCGGAACAAAAACACTCCCATTAAAGATTTAGCCTAGGTAAAGTAAGCTTTATTACCAGTAATAAAAAACACATTCCAAGGAGCAGAGAAAAACTGACTGATTTAGAATAAACAGTTACTCACAGCGTTCTGAAAGTATCTAGATTATTATAACTCCCAGTGTTCATTATTATGCCCTGAATTTCACAATGAAGAATATTTTAAGGTGTCATCTCAACAGTAACCACATGAATAATAAAAAGTCAGAATAAAAATCTAATGTTATTATGAAAATAAAACTTAAATTTTGAATAATTACAATCTTGTGATCTACCTGCAAAAACAGTTTAAAAAAAACTTAAGGGATAAAATTTAGATATTCAGATGGCTCTTTCTCAAGATTCACTTGTGTATCTAATACTCTAAGACATTTGTTTTAAAAAAAAATAGTGTTTACTAAATCAATTTATGACTTTTGTTCCCATTAAAAGCAACCTGATACAAAAATAGAATCCACTGTCACTTTGCCATGCTAGAAAACCTCCTGATGCTAGCTAGTGCTTCTAGTAGTTACTAAGAAACAAGGTACAGAAAGCAGAAAGGAGTATATGTTGTAAGGACCTGTATATTCTTATTTGGCTTTGCAGGTAACAAAAAAAACATTGGAACATACAATAATGAGCTGTTGCTTTAGTTAACAAAATCTTCAGTTCACAAGCCTCTTTAGAAACATCACAATGATGCACAATTACTTCAGTGTCAAGTGACTCAGCAACACCAATGAGGGACATGGACAACATAGAAATGCACTGATCATCCTCATCCGACTTCGTTGCTGTGGGCAACATTTGGAACAGATAAGGCAATGTATGCCCAGATATTTTACAAGTTTCCCTTATATAGTCACAAAAGTATTAACACAGGGATTCAGATAGCATGTGACTTTCAATTATTGAACCTCTTTAATTTGAGCCCAAAAATTCTCCTACCTAGACTCAAATCATAGAAGATTAAGATAGGAAGAGACCTCAGAAGGTCATCTAGTCCAACCCCCTGCTCAAAGCAGGACTAACATCAACTAATTCATCCCAGCCAGGGCTTTGTCGAGCCTGACCTTAAAAACTTCTAATGAAGGAGATTCCACTACCTCCCGAGGTAACCTATTGCAGTGCTTCACCACCCTCCTAGTGCAATCGTGTTTCCTAATATCAAACCTAGACCTCCCCCACTGCAACTTGAGACCATTGTTCCTTGTTTTGTCATCTGTCACCACTGAGAACAGCCAAGCTCCATCCTCTTTGGAACCCCCCTTCAGGTAGTTGAAGGCTGCGATCAAAGCCCCCCTTGCTCTTCTCGTCTCCAGACTAAATAACCCCAGTTCCCTTAGCCTCTCCTTGTAAGTCATGTGACCCAACCTCCGAATCTTTTTTGTTGCCCCCCGCTGGACTCTCTCCAATTTGTCCACATCTTTCTGTAGTGGGGGGCCCAAAACCAGAGCAATACTGGGCAATACTCCAGATGTGGCTTCACCAGTGCCAAATAGAGGGGGAATAATCACTTGCCTTGATCTGCTGGCAATGCTCCTACTAATGCAGCCCAATATGTCGTTATCCTTCTTGGCAACAAGGGCACACTGCTGACTCATATCCCCCTTCTTATCCACTGTAATCCCCAGGTCCTTTTCTGCAGAACTGCTGCTTAGCCAGTCGGTCCCAAGCCTGTAGCGATGCATGGGATTCTTCCGTCTTAAGTGCAGGACTCTGCACTTGTCAGTGTTGAACCTCAGATTTCTTTTGGCCTAATCCTCCAATTTGTCTAGGTCACTCTGGACCCCATCCCTACCCTCCAGCATATCTACCTCTCCCCCAACTTAGTGTTATCTGCAAACTTGCTGAGGGTTCAATCTATCCCATCATCCAGGTCATTCATAAAAAGATGTTGAACAAAACCAGCCCCAGGCCTGATCCTTGGGGCACTCCACTTGATACAGGCTGCCAACTACACATGGAGCCAATGATCACTCGCCATTGAGCCCAAAAATATAGCCAGCTTTCTATCCACCTTATTGTCCACTTATCCAATCCATACTTTAACTTGCTGGCAAGAATACTGTGGGAGACCTGTCTCAAAAGCTTTGCTGAAGTCAAGCTATATCATGTCCACTACCTTCCCCATATCCACAGAGCCAATTATCTCATCATAGAAGTCAGTCAGGTTGGTCAGGCATGACTGGCCCTTGGTGAATCCATGTTGACTGTTCACCTTCCTCTCCTCCAAGTGCTTCAAAATAGTTTCCTTGAGGATCTGCTCCATGATTTTTCCAGGGACTGGAGGTGAGGCTGACCAGTCTGTAGTTCCCCAGGTTCTCCTTCTTCCCCTTTTTTAAAGATGGGCACTATATTTGCTTTTTTCCAATTGTCCAGGATGTCCCCCGATCGCCATGAGTTTTCAAAGATAATGGCCAATGGCTCTGCAATCCCATCAGCCAATTCCCTCAGCACCCTCAGATGCATTAGATCTGGACCCATGGACTTGTGCACATCCAGCTTTTCTAAATAGTCCTTAAACTGTTCTTTCACCATTGAGATCTGCTCATCTCCTCCCCATATTGCGTTGCCCAGGACAGCAGTGTGGAAGCTGACTTTGTCTGTGAAGACCGAGGGGGGCGGGGACACAACAACCAACAAAAAAAGTAAACACACTTGAGTACTTCAGCTTTTTCTACATCTGTCACTAGGTTGCCTCCCCCATTCATTAAGGGTCCTACACTTTCCTGACCTTTTTCTTGTTGCTAACATATCTGTAGAAACCCTTCTTGTTACCCTTCACATCCCTTGCTAGCTGCAACTCCACTTGTGTTTTGGCCTTCCTGATTACACCCCTACATGCTTGAGCAATATTCTTATACTTCTCCCCAGTCATCTGTCCAAGTTTACACTTCTTGTAAGCTTCCTTTTTGTGTTTAAGCCCACCTAAGATCTCACTGTTAAGCCAAGCTGGTCACCTGCCACATTTGCTGTTGTTTCTGCACATCAGGATCGTTTGTTCCTGCACCTCCAATAAGGCTTCTTTAAAATACAGCCAAGCTTTCCTGGACTCCTTTTTGCCCCTCATATTAGCCTCCCAGGGATCCTGCCCATCAGATCCCTAAGGGAGTCAAAGTCTGCTTTTCTGAAGTCCAGGATCCACATTTTGCTACTCTCCTTTCTTCCTTTTGTGAGGATCCTAAACTCAACTGTCTCGTGGTCACTACTGCCCAGCTTGCCACCCACTTCTACTTCCCCTACCAATTCTTCCCTGTTTGTAAGCAGCCCGTCAAGAGGAGAATGGCCCCTGGTTCGTTCAGGAGTGAAGTGTTACAGAAACTTTTAAGCAAATTGTTAGGGCAGTTTGAGTTCCACAGATCAGAGACTCCCATTTCTGACTAGAGAGACCAACTGCAGTACATTTTTCTGAAATGGCTTTAGTATTTCAGATTGCCCATGCACAGAATCCTCCATGAAAAAGTTGTCCATATATTAGTTGAGATAATTATGTTACAACATTAACATATCTTGTCCATGGCAATTAATTTTTCATGTATAGCTATGGTTCAACATTTAAACTTGAATTAATGCAGTAATAAGCTTCCTTGTAGTTCGGGAAAAAATACGAGACGCTCTTACAAAACTACAAAAGCAAAATGCTCTTTTTTGTTTTCATTATTGTCTTTGATTTCTTCTGAGAAGGGAGTCCATTGCTCCCTAATCCATTTTTTCTCACCTCAACCAGACAGCAGAGTTCTGCTCACTTAGTTGCAGAAAATTTAGCTGGGCAAGTGTATTCTACTAAAGAGCACAAAGTAAGTTTTATTTCTCTTAACCCAATTTCCTTATGTAGGGCATTGCCTGGGTGTTGCCTTGCCAAAATATTTTATTCTATAAAGGATCTTATACCATGATTATTGGCTTATCTGACCACCTTCCAGAAATGCAACTGTGCAATGGGACTACTATCTGTCATGAGTTACTCAATAATATCTTGTGCATCTCAGTATTATATTAATCGTTCCGACCGCCAGAAAGCTTGTGTTTGTCTGGTGTTTGAATGTGCATCATTCTATTGGTACCGAAAGGCTACATGGTGTTGAAAATAAGATACAATGCTGATTGCATTTTTGCTGCAAAAAGAATCTTCCTTCTGTATTTTTATTAGCAAACTGTGATTTAGCAATTTGAGTCAATGGAAGATGGGTTATTTTCCCTGTTTTAATATACATTGCTCTAAAAGAAGCACGTGTCTTTGGGTTGAACATCTAGACTAACTAATATATAGCATAGGAATAGGTAAATATGGATGTCTTGGTCCCTCCCCAAGAATACTATTACTAGAGTCATTTGGGATTAGTAATATAATTTTGGTGTGCTCACAAAGGAATAAACTTGTTTCACAGTAGTGATTTTGGGCAACAAATCTGAGAAGTTTTCTTATATTCCAGGTGGGAATGTACTAAACTCTGAGGAGTTTGATCAAAGTGATAAACCTAAATTCTGCTCAGTTATATAGGTGTGAACTCCTATTTGAGTTAATCAGCATTGGACCGAGGGTAACACAGCAGAATTTGGTGCCTGTTCTTTCAACAAAGTTGAAGGTATTTTGTTGTGGTGGTATGAACAGTTTTACCTTTTGGTAGAAAGTACCTTTCCAGGAAAGGGGGTGTGTAGGGCTTCGGGAGATATTTTGGGAAAAGATGTCTCCAAGTGGTCTTTCCCTGTTCTTTGTTTAAAACGCTTGGTGGTGGCAGCATACTGTTCAAGGACAAGGCAAAATTTGTACCTTGGGGAAGTTTTTAACCTAAGCTGGTAAGAAGAAGCTGAGGGGGTCTTTCATGCGGGTCCCCACATCTGTACCCTAGAGTTCAGAGTGGGGAAGGAACCCTGACATGGTGGCAGAGCGGTGGGATCATTTTGAACCAGAGATCATTTTGAACCAAAAGCACAGACCTGAAGAGGATTTTTTCTAAGCAGAGAGCAGCTAGAGGGTTTTCTGTCTATTTGCCTGGAGACAGAGGTGTTAGTTTTATTACAAAGGAATTTTTCTTTTTTGAGCTGGAGTTTTCTCTACCTAAAGGCAGGGTAGTTAACCTCCTGCAGGGAAATTCAGAAGTTATTTTTTTTCCCCTTAACTCTCAGATATAGTTAGAGTTAAGCACAAGAAAGCAGGAAAATGAAGTAGCAAATAAACTAGAGCTGGCCAGATTCGAAGCTGAAGAGAAACAAAAAGAGCATGACAGACAGATGGCCTTAAGGCACTTGGAGGTGGAGACAGAAAAAGCCAGGGTGGAAGCAAAGGAAGCTGCCCACAAGAGAGCTATGGAGGAGAGAGAAAACGAGAGGAAGTATGCACTGAAGATGGAGAAGGCAAGGGCTCAGCAGAGAGTCAGAATGGGGGTGTGTAGGGCTTGGGGGGATATTTTGGGGGAAGACATCTACAACTGGTATCTTTCCCTGTTCTTGTCCCCTTATTGGTCCTTTGGGTCGATGCCAGCCAGGTTAGCTGAGCTTCTTAACCCTTTACAAGTAACAGGATGTTGCCTCTGGCCAGGAGGGATTTTACAGCACTGTATACAGAAAGGTGGTTACCCTTCTCTTTACATTTATGACACCATGTGACAACCTCAGAGCCACACAGGTCGTATATATATTGTGTGGATGCAGCCCACGTAACACAGAGTTGCATATGCAGCCCACAATGGTAAATAGGTTGAGAATCATTGGCCTACAGTGTACAGATTTTTTTAAGATCTTGTCCCAGAGTAACATAGCTACCTTGGCAGGCCACAGACAAACATGCAGACACAGCTGTGTCCTAATTCATTTGTGGCCTAGACAAGATCAGGATCAAGATCTTGAACAGACACTGAACATGGACAAGAAGCTAGCAAAGGCAAATAAAGGACAAGTGATGAGATTATAGAAATGCACCCTGTTGAAAAAGTAAGCACTCACATACTGCACAAGTTGAAGCATTTACACCTGCTTTGTGTTCAGCTAGAAACAGTGAATTAAACCAACCCAATCTAGAGGGCCCACATGGATCACTGAGGCAGGACCCTCATGAGAAAAAGGAAGAAATTTTCTTAAGAAACCTGTTGTTCCATTGGACAGTGCCTGGTCATTTAGAATTAACGGTAAGACAAACAAGACCTTCAGACTCTGTTCCACTTTGGACACTTGCAAACTCAACAGGACAACAACCCAAATAATGCCTCAAAGCATTTTTCCCCTCCACCAACAAACTCATTCTTGCCTGGCCTGCGTCTGAGTCAGCTGATCTTCATATAAATGCTGATTTCCAGAATGAATTTTCACATCCTTCTGGAAGACACTGTTCAACAGGTAGAGAATAAACAAGCAAGTGTCATCAGCATACTGATGGCAGTGAAGCCCATATTGTGCCACCATCCCTTGAAGGGAAAGGGGGACAGGAGGGCATCAATGGGGGCCATTGGGGGAAAAGTAATTCGCAATCACCATGCTCTGAGTCCAGTGGGAGAGGAATGACTAAAACTATTGTGGCATTGTGCCATCTACACCAGCTTTGTCATGTATGCACATTAACCACACCTTGTAGTAAACCATGCACAAAACAGAAAGAATGTAGTATGAGCCTTGAGATATGTCCTCTAGCCATTGCCATAAGAAAGTAGCCTTTTAGCAGATCAAGTGTTATCTCCAGGTGTCCTAGCCTGAATCATTTCAGCCCAAGTGCCCCTCAAGTCTTCACAAACTATTGAATAATAGCTCAATGAAACTTACCAGTTTTGATTAAAAGAGAAATATGAGTACCTCAGTATTTGCGGCATTTCCTATGCTTCATTTACACAATACTTAGAAAAATACTGCAGATTACAGAGGTAACAATGATTTATAACAATGAATAAATTTTCCAGAGTGACCACTGTAGATACAAGCATCACCACAGCACCCACCTCTGAAATGCAACTAACTCAAGTAAAATAATGTATAAACATCCAGGACACAATCTTAGAAGCTTTCCAACTGACTATCATATCCACTTATAATTGTAAGAATATTTGTAGGTAGCTTTAAAGTATTTATGCAAACTGGAATTTAATCAGGACACATTGGATTAAAATCCCTGCTGTACAAAAATTTCATTCTTTCAACATGACAGACTGTATTATGCATATGCACAAAGGACCAAATTCAGTCCTCAGAGCTCTGTAGATTTGCTGCTCCCCAAAGCAGAATGAACCTGTGGAGCAACACAGGTTTTTCCACTATAGACCCATCTGAAGAGGCATGGGGATAGACTTCTATGTTATTGCCTTATGCACATTAGCTGCTACATGCAATTTTGGGGAATTGCCAGACTCGCTGAGCATTTCGGATCACAACCTGAGAGCGCAGCTGTTCCGGAAACGCACTCTCACCACCTTAAGTGGTGGAAAATGCTGTTGCATTGTACAGAAGGTTGATTCCCAAAAACTCTGCCAGGTGCACTCATATCAAACTAAGAGACAGGCCTGATTGCTTCAGAGAAATTAAATAGTCCAGTACACTGGAATTGGGGTTGCTACTGGCAAGTGCTGATGCTGCATCACCCCGACATACAAAGCCAAATGCAAGTTTTTTGTTAAGGGTTTCTTGCTTTCAAGCAAGATGCCTTTGTAGAACACTACCTCTCTTCCCCCCCACCTCACCCAAGGTGAATGAGGGAGTCTACCTCTTGCTTTAACAGTCTCTCATGAGATGGGGAAAAAGGACAGTAACATCTTGAAACTGGATGGGATATCCCTTGTTGACTGACCATCTTCAAGACCCACCAATCTGAAGTTATGCCACCCAAAGTTACCTGGAAACAGGACAAGTGGTTGCCAGAAGAAGAGTTAGAGAAAGGAGGCTCCAGAGTTGGTCCACAGCCAGACTCAATATTGGTTTCCACTTGAGGCCCCAGATTGTGCCTCAAGTTCCTCAACTTCTGCCAAGTTTGCCTCGAATGAAATTGCTGCCTCTTACTTGAGGGATCCAAGGACTGTTGCTGTGGATAGTACTGAGATTGTGATCTGTCTAGTACAGTTGTTGGCTCAGATGCTCTCTCTTTGGGAACCAAACCATCTTAAAGATGGTTTTAGAGTCTTAAGGTATGTAATACCACATCTGTACAGCTATTAAAGGGCTCACTGCCCTAAAACAGAGGTCCTTAATAGTAGACTACATCTCATAGAATTCCCAATGCTTGCAGCCAGTGACAACTGAACTGGCTGCTGTATGTCTAACATTCACCACTGCTTGTACTGCTGTTCAGACCATGAGCTAGCTTTCTGGTAAGAGGGATTTCAGTAACTCAAGTTAGTCTTTTGGGAGTCTATCCCATAACCAAAAATCATACTTGGAGAGTAGCCACTCTCATCTGAAGGGTTTTTGAGAAGTGTATTCCTTCCTCTAGAAGAGACGTAATTTCTGTGTATTTTACTCTCAAGGGGGAGACTTGGACTGGTTTTGCTGCTTTCACTTCTCAGAAGCTGTCTCAATTACACCAGCACCAGAATAGGATGCTGACAGAAATGTTCAAACCCTTTATCGGGCACCTACTATCTCCTGTCTGCTCTTTTCCATGGCACTGCAACAGAGGCCTGCGTATGCCAGGTGAATTTGACTAGTCCAAATAGTCCTATCATTATTGAGCATGGCTGAGTTATTCAATTGAGGAAGGTTGCAGGACATCCAGAAGCTGATGTAATTTTTCCTGAATGACCTCCCGAGAATAACCAGCATCTCCATCGTTCTTTTCAACGACTCTGGTAAAACCTGTAGATACCCAATGCTGGCATAGAGTTGGTTACCACCAGAACCAAAGACACCAATGGTCTGAAGCATGGTCAGTGCTGAGGATCTCAGTGCAGGCACACCTGACACAGTGACCCCTGGAGCTGGCAAGGATTGTGCTGAGGTGCTCAGTACTGACATGTTTGGCACAGAGGATGAATCCATCCTCTTGGTGCTGGAAGCAATGCGGTCCTTGGGCCTAGAAGAGACTGATTGTGCAGACATGGATTTCAGAACGGGTGCTGACTTTGATTTCAGGACTCCACCAAAAGACTTTGGGAGGCAAGAGTCTTAGAGGGTTTGTGTCTCCAGTACAGGGAGGTAATCTGCCGATACATATGCTCTGATCCTGGGAGCAGTACTCCTTGTAGTCACTGAGTGCATCACTAGGGGGACTGATTAGCAAGGCTTATACAATGCAGCATGAGAACTCACAGAAGCATCTCAGGTCATCAGACCACTGACTGCATGAAACTGACCAGATACCTGAAGCTTCTGTGAGGGTTTCCCTGTATTTGATAAGACTTCCATGGATCTTGCCAAGAGGAAAATCTTCAACTTTGCCAACCTTGCCCTCTGGATCCTCTTGGAAAAGGACTCACAGGTCAAGCCTTGTGACAGGACAGGGCTCTCATCAAGACACAAAAGACATCAGAAAGGTCCATTGACAGGCATGGCAATGTTTCAGGACATGCAGATCTTAAAGCCTAGTAACTTAGGATCAGCTATTTTGAAAGGCAGTTGTACGGGGGTAAGGCCCTTGTACTGGGTCAGCGGTCTGGGTCTGTCCCAGAAAAACCCTATCAGTACTCTGTTCTAAAACTAAGCAACTAAGCCATCTGGCAAAGAAAAAATTAAATTTTATTAGAACTAATGTTAAAAAATATAATATGTAAGTTAGGAAAAGTGTCTGTACATCTGGTATAGTGCTCAGATTAGTCACAAATACAAAGTTAGTTTTTCAAAAGTAATATGATCCATAGAGTACATAATCAGCAATAAACCAAATGTAGGTGAATAGATTTAAAAATACAGGTTAGATCTTACAATCAGAATACCTTGGGTATGTCACTCATGAAAAGTTGTACAGAGATTTGGTTGTGGAAAGTAAAGTAGATCAATGGAGTGGAAATTGTCCCTCAGTAATTGAGAATTAGGTTGGTTGTCCATTTAGAAAATACTATCCTGACTGTGCTTCTCATCCTCACTCCAGCTCATCCCTCCTGATATTGCCGATGTCCAGTGATGTGTTCTATGTAGATATCCCCCGACCACCTGATGGTGTCTGAAACCATGAGTTGTCGCATCAGCCGAGCATAGTGTTGACAGATTCCGCATTCTCTCAGCACTCACTTATAACTGGGATCCCATGCGCCTAAGGCTCCAATCAGTGCATGTGTCTGGACCTGGTAACTCTTAGCTCTCATAGTTTCAGCCAGAGAGGGATATTTCTCTACCTTTTGAGCTTGGGCACAGTGGAAGGCCGGGGTCCTGTTCTCAAATGGCACTGTGACGTCGACCATGATGATCTTCGGGTTCTCGTTGATAATGATGTCCAGTTGCAGTTGGCTGTCGGTTCTGGGGATGGCAGAGTTTACGGCAACCTTCCCCTCGCATGGCAGGATGGTTGTGGCCAGGCGATCTTGGATGGTGTTGTGTCGCAGCTGCCAAACTCTCAAATGGGGCTTTCAGCTACACAGGATGTGGGGTAGCATCTCATAGCTGTTGCCACACTTCCTGCATTGCTTGTCCCGATTCCTGTGGCAGAAGGCACCATTCAGTGGGACGCAGATGAGCCAAGCCCTGTGGATGAATCTCCAGTCAGCTAATCAGGTGAAGCTGCCCCCGGGGAGGAAGTAGTTGCTCGCATCCCACTTGCATGTCACCTCGAAGGCCTTGCCCTAGTCCCGTTTTCGTTTTAGATTTTCCACATATTGGCAGGTATTAGCATCCTTCAGGGTCCTCTCCAGCATGATTCTAGCTCTGTGAGCGATGATAGTGTGATCTGTATTCTTCACCTGTGGCACCAGGACTCCCAGCTCCTGGCATTCCTGGCACCATGTCCAGTGGCAGCCGATATGCTTCTCAAGTCATCACGTAGCGTTGCGGGCACAAGTCCAGAGTGAAGCAAAGTCTCCCCTCTCTTCCAAATTCACCTTTCAGCAAGCCACTCAAGTAAGTGGCAACGTCTTGGTTGGAGGGGGTCCTGGCGATTCGCTTCTTGACTGCATCCTGCAGAGCACTCTCCACGATGTTCCTCACCATGGCGTCCAGGCACGTCAGAAGGCATGAATGATCACGGCAACATCGCACAGATCACCCATTTGAGGGACGTTGGCACCCCTCTGCCTCTGCGAGATGTACACCACTGCTGGCCCTCTGGGGAAGAAACGTTCACTTCACCAGCTGCCGGATGGCATTGTCTGCCTTGTTCAGACGTATCTTCACCACGGCAGATCCCCTCAGGACGAATGAGATATAGTGATCAGGAAGATAGAGATCCTATGAGATGTGGGCAGGATCAACTCCTCCCTACTGGCACCATGGCAGAAGATCAAGGCCTTACTGTGATGGCATCCTCAGGTGCCTACTGGACACAGAAACCCGTCGGCATGCCAAGATGTTGGTACGCTTGCCCGTCCTCGAGGAAGATCATGGGTTCGCCCTGGATCTGAAGAGATGTTGCCTGGACCGAATCAGTTCTACTTTAATCAATATGCAGGGATGCACACTTCCTGGCATTGAAGCAGAATCCCATCCAGATGACAGCCTGTCTGGTGATGTCAAGCATTTGTTGGAGACTCTCAGGGTTGTCTGCAATCAGGACCAGATTATCTGCAAAGGCCAAGATATTCACTCTGTCATACGGATTGAAACCTCCTCGACGGCTAGAGATCGCTCAAATGAGCGGCTCCATGGCTAAGCTGAAAACAATGGGGCTCAGTGGCAACCTTGCTTCACACCGCTACGGATAGGAATTTCGGGTGTCTTCTTCCATGGAACAGATAGTAGAGGTGCAGCCTTCATACTTTTCCCAGACCAGTTGGAGAAAGTTTTCAGGCATCCCAAACTCTCGCAGTGTGGCAAAAACGTGCTGGTGGGGCAGCAATCCAAAAGCATTAGCCAGGTCGACCCACACTATGGCACATTGCTTCTGTGCCCTCCTGGCCGTGGGGATGGCAGTCTGAAGGACAGTTATGTTCATAGCAGCCTTGGCATATCATGAAGCCTTTCTGAATGGAGATGACGGCTCCTCCATTCACCGACCAGTCTGTGATCCTAGCCGCAAGGCAGCTGGCATATAGTTTGTACATGGTGGAACAGAGAGAGATGGGTCTCCAGTTGTTGGCGTCGTCCTGTTCACCTTTCTTGCGGACGAGCACCATCATAGACTTCTTCCAGGAGCTGGGAGTACAGTGGAACTGTTTGCATTTGTTGAAAATGGCAATTAGTACCAGGCAACCGGGGTCTCTTTCAGGGAGTTGTTGCAAATGTCATCTTTTCCTGTGGTTGTGTTTTGGTCTTTGTAAGTCTGGCCTCTACTTCCCATGATGTAAAGTCTTGTTCCCGGTCCTCTGCATAGTCAACCCAGGGTTAAAGCTAAAACAACAAACTTTACAAACTGTAGAAGAAATGAGCTAGCTATGGGTCAAGGGCAAGGAATGCAGACAATTACAAGGTTCTGCCTTGCAGCCATAGGTATTAAGAAACTCAGTGGGGGTTGAGGTGACCTTTGCCCATTATGGCCTTGGCTACAAGGAGCAAGAGGGCACTCAGGACACAGACAACTCCCAACAGACAAAACTATTCAAAATAAATCAGACCTTACATCAAAGCAGGGGCAGAAGCAGGATCTGTGTGGACAATGAAAGAAGAGCTTATCTTCATGACATCCCTCGAAGGCAAAGTGGTATTATATCCATTTTACAGTTGGGAAACTGAAGCAGAAAGATTACAGCCAATATTGTCAAAGTATTCACTAATTTTGGAGGCCTGACTTGAGACACCTAGAACTCGATCGTTTATTTTAGTAATTTTATAGCGCTTAATATGTTAGTGCACAGCTCCAATTTATTTCAGTTGCAACTGTGAGCATTCTGCAGAGCTCATGCCAGGTGGGTCAAGCAGGGCACCTGGAAAATAATGAACACAGATACCAGCCACCTGTGTTAAGTTTTTGTTTAAGTGACTTGCCCAGCACCACATAGGAACTCTTTCTTTAAGCTACATAAACCTCAAAACATTCTCTTTTCATGCATGATCCTGCCTCATTCACTACACAACTTACAGCTTCTGCAAGGAACAACGCATAGATCCTAGAGACAGCATCCCCATTCATGGCACAATATTGGTTCATTCCCAAAGAACTATCCATCCTATACAATGAATTAGGCAAGGGTCGTGTGCAGGGGGGGAAGTGTGATCATGTAACTGAAAATTATCAATGCATACACACAAGGGGGCCAAACTGCATGGGCAACTGAATACTTTCAAGTGCTTAAAAGAAAACTGTAATCTTAAAGTTAATATATGTATTTGTATGCAATTTCCTAGTTTTCTTGAGAAAAATTAGAAAAAAAAAAAACATTTTAATCACATGGAACCCTACTGATACCCATATAGATCAACAGTTTTTATATCGATGGCCCAGACCTTTCCCACCTGAGGTGATAGAATAATAGATAGCAGAAGAAAGCTGTTATTCTCTTATAACCAGCTACAAAAGTAGGATAAGACAATGTTTCAGCTGTTTACTAGACAAAGGAATGCTAAGACTCTGGAATGCTGGGTTACATTCCAAGTTCTAGAAGTGAGCATACTCTAGTGCAGGGGTTCTTGAACTGGGGGTTGGGACCACTCAGGGTGTCGCAAGGGTATTACATGGGGGGTTGCAAGCTGTCAGTCTCCACCCCAAGCCCCACTTCGCCACCAACATTTATAATGGTGTTAAATATATCAAAAACTGTTTTTAATTTATAAGGGGGGGGTCATGCTCAGATGCTTCCTGTGTGAAAGGGGTCATCAATACAAAAGTTTGAGAACTACGGCTCTAGTGGTTTTAGCCCGTCTTCCGCTGCCCATCGCCTGTGCCTCCAAAAGACCCCCCTAGTCTGTCTGTCAATTCCAAATTCCATAGCTTGTCTCTGCCCATTCCCTTGTACTCAAGTAATTATGATTTTTTTTAAAAGAGCAAAATATATATTTTGCTTAACTCATTCTTTGAAATAGTTAAGCCATTTCTGCTGAAACATTAAAAAAAATCTGCTTGAGGCAAACACCATACCAAACTTCAGCCATTCAGGCTGAAATTTTCCATGCTGAGTTACAAGCAACAAATAACAGGGTCTTATAATTGGAAAGTACTAGCAAGCCTTAACTATAGGTATTGCTGTCAGTTCCACCTACAATTTTAAATATGCTTTGGTTTATTAATTAAACAAAAGCTCAATTTCCGATAGTCTGGTTGTGACCACTCAACAGCACACGCTCAGGAGTCTTATTTTGTTGTTAAAAAGTGTAATAATATTGTACATACTTTGCATCAGTAAAAGGAAAGATCTGAGAGGCACAGGAATTTATGAAACCTGCAGAGATTCCTCGAGCCATGAACACTGATTTTACATTGAACTCAAAAATGTATTGACATTAGTTTGTTAAAGTTAGTTTTGGGGACTGTAATTTTTAGATCCTCCACAAATTAAAAAAGCTAAAAACTAAGGCAAAACTGATAGGCAAGAGCTTGATTTTATTGTGTTGTACTTGTTTTATTCACAATACAAATTCCTCTAGAATTAGACATTTTTAATAATGTTCTCTCTCACTACTTTTTGTGAAATTGATGTTATCCATCAGGTTGTCAAAAACAAAATATGTAGTTTGCAACCACAAAAAGTTGGAAGTATTATTCCACATACATGTTGAAACCCAGCCTTCTAAGAAATACTCAACCTCAGTCCTATGAAGCTCAAGAGGGAATGACTGTAGACTATATTTGATTTCACAGAGATAAGTGAAACCAATTTTACAGTTTTAGAACAGTTCATGTCAAGTTGAAAGCTGTACAGCTTTGATCTGTAGGTACAGTAATAAGTCTTGAAAACGTATTACTGTATATTTATTGCAACACTATATTGATGCCAGCTTCCTTGAACGTTATGCAAAGTTAGCTGCAAAACAAGAGTAATAATGTGATGTCGTGTAGTTTTGACATAAAATGCATTAGGCTTATACAAGACTGCAGACTGTCTTATATAGAGTGTCTACCGCAAACAGTTACTCTTTCCTCCTACTTCTCCCTGCATGTCTCTAAAACCTGAACCCTTTCTTTCCCCAGAAACTAAAATGCTTCTTTAATGCCTTGGTCATCTCCCACCTTCAGTATTACATTTACTTCCTCTGAGGCTGCTCCAGTTACCATATTCCAGTCAAATGAAGCTAAACAGTATCACTTTTAAATCTTACTCAGCTCACATTACTCCTTTCTTCAAATACCTTCACTAAATTCCTCTTGCATTCTCTGTCTAGCTTAAGCTTCACATCCTCATTTTTATAGGCTTCATCTCGTCTCTCACTTCCCACAACTAGCCCTCCACACCCTTTCCCCTGCCATTGTATTCTCCCTTACATCACCCATCATTTCCCTATCATTTTATATTGAACTACTTACATAAAATGTTGTTCCTAATCAAAGTATTCATTCATCTCAAATTCCTCCTCAAAATTTCCTTCTTCCACAAAATCAACAAATGCTAACCTCACCAGTAAATCTGAGGTCCTCCATCCATGATATTAAAAAGTGAAGGGTGTGGAGGAACACAGTGCATTTTTATATTGTCTGTTCACACTGCAAGTTCCACGTGTCTGTCACTTCTAAAACTTTTAAGTAAGCTTTTTTGTTAAAAAGACAAAATACATGTAAGAACTCCTGTTTTCTTTTCAGATAGACAATGTGAAGCAATGTTTTATTGTAAGAGCTTCTCTTTGTATCCTTGGAGAAGGGTGTGACAGGGTGTACCAGGTGTTGGGTGCCACCTGCTGGAGATGCCTCCAACTTGGCGCATCCCATATGAGGGTGGTTTGTTTTAGAGGTGACAAAAATGAGTTTACAACTCCAAGAACTGCCTAGAGAGGCCATCCAAAGGGATGGAAGCAGGAAGAAGCCAAGCAGGTCAGAGCAGGCCAGGTTAAAACAGCTCGCTGCTTCTTCCAGACATCAGTTCTGGGTGAAGCTGGGACAAGGGAGGAAAGATTTTTCCTTGTCTTAACCAGGAAACCCAGCTTCCTGAGAGGCTTAACTATCCCCTGCTTTTGGCTAAAGCAGCAAAAGACTGTTTTATGTTATGGAACTTTAAAGCCCAGGTGGCCATCTTGACATAAATATCTGTTTATTACTTTAATATCATGGCAAACCGACTTTGCAAGATGCTCCACTGGCTCAGGTGAGCTTGTAACAAGTAGACAATACCTTCTGTGCCCCATTCAGCACTGAGCCAATCACCCCACATAACCTAAAACTACACCTCAAAGATGAAAAACAGTAGTATCATGACTACCTTGTGGGGTCATTTTACATAATATGCTGAAACAAGCAAGCACATATGTATATAGATTGTGTTGGTGGTTTTTCTTCCAAAGCTAGCTTTTCAAAAGGGAAAAGTAATGCCTATTCCTGCTGTTTGTGTCCCGGTAAAATCATAGTGGAACATAACCATGCACCAATATCAAAGTAGCACCCTAAGTCCATACCTTTTACCATGAAGTGGAAGTAGGAGCTGTAAAATCAAATTTCAGCAGTGTGGGGGAGTAGTCTGTTTTTTCCATAGACTATAAGGCCAGAAGGGACCATTGTGACTACCTAGTCTGACCTGCAAAACACAGGCCATGGGATTTCCCTGAATTAATTTTTATTTGAACTAGAACATTTTAGAAAAAGCCAATTTTGATTTTAAAAAGGCTAGTGATGGAGAATCCACTAGAACCCTCAGTAACCCAACTGAGCTTCTTAGGGCTTGTCTTCACTTAAATTTTATAGCGCTGTAACTTGCTGGCTCAGGGCTGTGAAAAATCACCACCACCGCCCCCCCCCCCCCCCCGAAGCACAGCAAGTCTGAGTGCTTTAAAGCACTAGTGGAGCCAGGCTCCCAGCGCTTGGAATTAATCCCCTCAAGAAGGTGGATTATAAGGAGCACTGGGAGAGTTCTCTCCCAGTGCTCGTGCATGACCACACTCACACTTCAAAGCGCTGCCACAGGAGCATTCCTGCAACAGCGCTTTAAAGTTTCTAGTGTAGCCATGCCCTTAGTCTTAAAACTTAGCCTAATTTTAAAACACAAAGTTAGGAACAGTTATCCTTTCAAAGCAACTGGTGCATTAACAGCAATACAAGTCTTATGGAACAACCCTATACAAGGGAGACAGGCTGAAGTTAACCTCAGAGATGATCATTTCCCAGTAGATGAACAAAAACTAAAACATTCCAGGTGGAAGGAGAGGGGGGGAAAAAAAACGGTTACTTGCCTTTCATAACTATTCTTCTAAATGTGTTGCTTATGTCCATTCCCTCTTGCCAACAACTCTGATAGAAGGAGACGACGACGGATAATGGAATGGACACGAGCAACGTATCTCGAAGAACAGTTACAAAAGGCAAGTAACTGTTTTGTTTTTAATTCGAGTGCTTGCTCATGTCGATACCATTGCAGGAATCCCTGGTGGTGGCCTCAGAGTTCAGTCTTACAGATTGGAGTACTGCTCTGCCAAAACCAGCATCAGCCCAAGCTTGCTGGGTCAGCGCACAGTGAGAAGCAAACGTGTGGACCGACAACCAGGTCGCAGAACAGAAAATTTCCCAGATCAGCACCTGAGCGACGAAGGCCGATGATGACACCTGCGCCCTAGTCAAGTGAGCCGTCACGATCTCTGGCGGGGACACCTTTGCCAGCTCATAGCAGTAGCGGATGCAGGCTATGATCCAGGATGAGATTCTCTGGGTAGGCACTTGGCAACTCTTCATCCTGGCCATAACAGCAACAAACAGTTGTGTAGACCTACAGAACGGCTTCGTCCTCTCTGCAGGCCAATGCCTGCGCGACGTCTAGAGTATGCAGCCTGTGTTCCTCAGCCATAGTATGAGGCTTCAAGCAGAAGACTGGTAGGTATATGTCCTGACCAGTACTGAACTGGGAGACTACCTTGGGCAGAAAAGCTGGGTACAGACGCAGCTGGACCTTGTCCTTATAGAAGATCATATCAGATGGCTCCGATGTCCATGCCCTGATCTCAGACACCCTACGGGCTGAAGTTATAGCAGCCAAAAAGGAGACCTTCCAGAAAAGAAGCAGAAGGGAGCAGGTAGCCCGGGGCTCAAACCGGGGTCCCGTGAGTCTGGACAGCACAAGGTTCAGGTTCCAAGGAGGGACTGTGTCCCAGACATGCAGGTAAAGGAGCTCCAGATGTTTCAGGAACCGCGTAGTCATGGGATGGGTGAAGACCGACCTGCCATGAAACGGAGGATGGAAAGCAGAAATGGCCGCAAGGTGTACCCTGACAGAGGACAGCGACAGACTCTGGAGCTTAAGATGTAGCAAATAGTCCAGGATGTCTTGTATGGGGGGCCTCTTACATCCAGATGTGGCAATCCAAGGCCCAACACATGAACCACTTCCACTTAGCCACGTAGGTAGCCCTGGTGGAGGGTTTCCTGCTGCCCAGATGGACCTGCTGGACACTGGAAGAAGACGGCCGTTCTTCCCCACTCCGCCACGCAGAAACGAGGTCATCAAGTGCAGTGCCGTCAGGTTCAGATGCAGCAGATTCTCATGGTTCTGGGACAGCAGATCCAGCCAAAAAGGCAGCTGCAATGGGGTGGCTGCCAAAAGACACAGGAGCATGGCGAACCAGTGCTGCCGAGGCCATGATGGGGCTATGAGGATGACCGTCACTCTGTCTTGATTCATCTTGAGCAGGACTCTGTGGATTAACGGCACTGATGAGAAGGCTTACATCAGCACTGCCGACCAGGCAGCCCTTGTCCCTGCCCAGCACAGATGGAATGATCATTCATGGCGAGACTAAAACATTCCACTAAGGTGATCTTCCAGGACATTCTTGCTCTGGGCAGGTGGGCGACCACCAAACGAATGGCGTGCCACACACAAAAGTCCCAGAGGCTGAGCACTGACATACGCCTTCCCACTGGTACATTGCAACAGTATTGTCCATCACTACCTGCACCACCTTGGCTTCCAGGTGAAGCAAGAAAGCCTGGCACGCCACGTGAACCACCTTGAGCTCCCTGACATTCATATGGAGGGCTAGGTCGGGTTGCAGCCAACAGCCCGGGTGTTGTGCTCACAGAGATGGGCCCCCAGCCGAAATCCAACATGTCCAAGACCAAGGTGAGTGATGGTAGCAGGGTCATGAAGGGGACTCCCTGCAGCACTGACTTGGGATCCCACCACCAGTCCAGAGATGAGAGGACGTGTCTCGTCACCGTGACCACTCGGTCCAGGGGGTGCCTGCTTGGAATGTAGACCGAGGCCAGCCAAGTTTCAGGGGCCTCAGATGAAGTTGGGCACGGCTTACCACGTAGGTGCATGCTGCCCATCAGACACAGGCACATGTTGGCCATGCTGAGCGGCTGGCTCTTTATATGGCCGATCAAAACTGACATAGCTTGAAAGCACACTTCCAGTAGAAAGACGCTGGCCTGCGTGGAGTCTATAACCTCTCTGATTAACTCTACACATTCAACAGGTGTTAACATGGATTTTTCTGTGTTCATCAGGAGACCCAGATCACTGCAAGTGGAGCGCGCACCAGATCGAGGCTCCTCTGGACATGCTCCAGAAAACTGTCCTTGATGAGCCAATCGTCAAGATATGTGAAGATCTGGACCCCTCCATGCCTCAGGAAATGCATGGCACTGGTGGCAGCTTACATGAAGAAAAGGAGTACTTGTGGCACCTTAGAGACTAACCAATTTATCTGAGCATAAGCTTTCATGAGCTACAGCTCACTTCATCGGATGCATACTCCAGTGGCTCCCGGAAGCAGCGGTGTGTTCCGGAACTGGAGTAGGCATCCGATGAAGTGAGCTGTAGCTCACGAAAGCTTATGCTCAAATAAATTGGTTAGTCTCTAAGGTGCCACAAGTACTCCTTTTCTTTTTGCGAATACAGACTAACATGGCTGTTACTCTAAAACATGCATTTCATGAACACTCTGGGGGCTGAGGACAGGGCAAAGAGTAATACCGTCAATTGGAAGTGGCACCCCGCCACTATGAAGCACAGGAAACATCTGTGTCCCAGAAACATGGACAGGGAAGTAAGCGTCCTTCAGATCGAGAGTGGCACACCAGTCCCCCGGATCCAGGGAAGGGATGACGGAGGCCAGGGATGACGGAGGCCAGGGATACGTGCGGAAATTGAACTTCATGAGCGACTTGTTGAGGCCGCACAGGTCCAGAATGGGTCTGAGGCCCCCTTCTGCCTTCGGGATTAGGAAGTAGCAGGAGTAGAATACTCTTCCTTGCTTATCCAGAGGAACCTCCTCCACAGCCCCCAGGCTTAGAAGATTCTCAGCCTCCTGAATGAGGAGTTGCTCATGAGAAGGATCCCTGAAGAGGGATAGGGAAGTGGACAGGGGTGGGGGAGGAGAGGTGGCTGAAAATTGCAGGGTGTAGCCCCCACCATTATGTCCAGGACCCAACAGTCTAACACAACCCATGACCAAGCCGAACGGTAGGGGGAAAAGGCAGTTGGAGGAAGGGGAGGGAAGGATCTGGGCAGTTGGCTCCCGAGCGCACCCTCAAAATGAACCCTGGGGTTTCACCAGGCCAGGCTGTCCAGGAGAGTCGGATGACGAAGGGTGGCAGCGCTTAAACCCAACATCCCTTTTTCTCACAGGCCCATGTCGAGGCTGCCACTGTCTAGATGGCGAAGCAGCTGCCTGGATGTCTGAGGAGTGTGTATCCCCAGGGAGCGGAGAGTCACCCTCATATCCTACAGGCCACGCAGATGCACATCCGTTTGGTTGGAAAACAGGCCAACACCATCAAACGGGAGGTCCTGGATAGAGGCCTGCATCTGCTGGGACAGGCCGGCGGTCCGGAGCCAGGAACTTTGCCACAATCACCACAGAGGCGACCACTCAGGCAGTTGAATCAGCTGTGTCCCAACCCATCTGGAGAGAGCACCAGGCCGCTGCGGTCCCCTCTTTCACCAGGGTCGCAAACTCCTGGGCCGCCTCCTAGGACATGGAGTCCTTGAACTTGATGGGAGAGTCCCACAAGTTGTAACTGTAGCAGCCCAAAAGGGCCTGGTGGCTCAACACCCAAAACTGGAGGCTGGCCGTGAAATAAATTTTACAACCAAACAAATCCAGTCTCTTCGCCTCTTTGTTCTTATTGGTGGAACTGGTGGCCCCCTGCTTGTCCCTTTAGTTGGCTGCCAACACGACGACTGACACCGGTGGTGGGTGAGCGTACAAGTACTTGAACCCTTTTGTGGGAACGAAGTACTTCTTTTCCGCCCTTTTAGAGGTGGGTGGGATGGAGGACAGGGATTGCCAGATGGTTTTGACAATGTTCAGGACCCCCTTTTGTACCGGAAGTGCAACCCACGCTGGGGCGGACGTAGAGAGCACATCAAATAAATGTGTCCATCTGCTTCTCCATCTCCTGTGCCTTGAGGCCCAAGTTCAATGCCACCCTATGGAGCAACACCTGATGCTTGCAGAAATTGTCCTGTGGGCTAGCTCTGGAAGGCCCCACCACCACCTTGTTGGGGGAGGAGGAGGAGGATGATTGGACAACTGGGGAGGTCCGGCCGTGTCCTCACCCTTCAGGGAGGACAAGCTTGGAGTGGGTACCGGCTCCTCACCAGCACCAGCAGCTGCCGGGACGTCCTGAACCCTGCCTGGAGCTGTGGATACTGGGGAGCCACTTTCAGCCTGTCTGAAAGAGCCACCGAGGGTTGGCAGGAATGGGGTACCAGCCTGATTGGAATGCCCCATGCATTCCAATAAGGCCAATGGGTTGGCCACTGGCTCTGCTTCCAAGTCAGCCGTGGACACACCCTCCAGAGCCCAATCATGTTGCCTGGGCAAGGGGCTGAATTACACCTCCAAGCCTGAGATTTCATTACCCTCCAATGACCGGGGTGGGGGTGAGGAGGCTTGGGTCTGGAGACCGGTGCCAGGAATGATCCAACCGGTGCCAGCGGTAGGGGGAGCAGTGCCGCATCGGGGAGTGCCTTTGAGGCCTCGGCGATGGCACGACAAAGATCTGTGCTGGGGAGATCGACGACGGCCGAGTAAGCTTCGGCATGACGACAGGGATTGGGAGCATGGTGCCAATGACTCGTAGTGGTGAGCCGAAGACCTGGTTTGATGCGGAGACCAAGAACATTGAGACCTAGGGCTCTGTTTTGGCTCTGGAGACCGGTGGCGCTCGCCTGTTTTGTGCGATGCCTTGCCAGCAGGCTTGACCTCGCAGGGAGCCTTAGCCAGTTCCATTGCCACATGCGGTGCCACCTGCAACGAAGGCGCTCTCAGCTCTTCAAGTGCCAGATCAGTCAATTGCTCCATCGGCCTAGGCCCTTGACCGCTCCCCGGAGTCAGTGGGGGAGGAACGCCAAGCCCTTCAGTGGGTCCAGAGTGGGCGTAAGGCCCGAGCAGAGTCCTTTGCCCAGAGCCCTTTGGTTGGGCTTGGTCGGTGCCGCCGCCTTAGTCTTTTTTTCAGCAGCAGCTATAGGCATCGGTGCTGGGAGGACTCTGGTGCTGTAAGTGTGCTATGCACCAAAGTTGAAGCACTGGGTGCCAATTCGGGATGTGCCAACTCCGAAGCTGGAGGCAGGGCAGCTTGCATCAGGAGGACCTTGAGACAGATGTTGCGCTCTCTTTGCATCAGCAGACAGATGCGACAGCACTCCTTCACATGCGTTTGCCCGAGGCACTGTAGACACCTCTCGTGCAGGACACTAACAGACAGACCTGTTGCACAAAGAGCAGGGCTTGAAACTCAGAGACCGGGGCATGCCGTGCGGGGGGAAAAATCCCTGCTTGGACACTAACACTTAACTAACAATGATTAAACTATTTACAGGTAAAGCACAATGCTAAGCTAGACGAGAAACCACAGACCACTTGCAAAGCAAGTGAAAGAGGTGCTCCGAATGACCAGCATAGGCGGTAAGAGGGAACTGAGAGGGTGCAGGACCAGCAGCACCTGATTTTATGCGCCATGAATGCGGCACTCCAGAGGGCGCCACAGCCCAGCCCTACAAGTACCACTAAAGCGAAAGTCTCCGACGGCCGTGCACACAGGCGCGCGCACACCTACAATGGAATTGACATGAGCAAGCACTCTAAGAAGAACGTCTATGTGGACGAGCTGTTGGAACTGTAGTTGTTGGTGAACATTTTCTCCATCATTAAGCTCCCATAAGTTCCCTATCCAAGAATAGATATGAGTAATAACCCTTGGCGTAAGCCAAGGTATAGTCCAGAAATAGAGGTTGAAGGACTACTTGATCAACTTTAAAGTCTTACCTATGTAGTATTTCACCTTGAATTGTCAGTTGAAATGTGTTACTACTTATTCTAAACAATCTTGTTCCACCTTGTATTTAGCTGAGACACACTGTGTACGTTTCCCAGACTTGAAGAAGAACTCTGTGTAAGCTCAAAAGCTTGTCTTGCACAAGCAGAAGTTGGTCCAATAATAGATATTACCTCACCCACTTAGTGTCTCTCGTGTTCTAGAACCAACACAACTACAACAACACTGCCATCTCTTTATGGAGCATTCAGATGCAGCTAGAACTGACTGTTCTTTGGATATAAAAATTGCTTCACATTTTGTCCCTTATTCTCTTCTTGTCTGGGAAAAAAAAATTTAGCAGTCTATGTAAAAATTAGCGAACCTGAAAAAAACAATATGTACAGCCAGCTTTAAAACGGCAACAAACAGCATTACCATAAATTGATCAAACACCATCAAAGTATGCATACTTAAAATCCACCTATTCATTTTATTTAGAAGAGAATTTCTTATTATAAAATTCTATGATAAAAGGCTACAGAACATTGTTAAACTTTGCAATATGCCCTAGCAGATGGAGGCATTACCTGACGGGGTTACTGGTCAAAGACACCCGTAGAGATTCTAAGCAAGTGACAAGTCTTTCATCTGTTGCTCCAGATTTTAGTTCCAGGATGAATTCCTGTGCTGTAATCTGTCTGCTGCTCTTGAGGCTTCCCTGCAAGAGGAAAGTCACACTGATTTTCTTTCTGGTACACAATTAGTTTATACAGATGACCCAATACAGTTGCTATTTATGAGAAAACCTTGATTCCTGATGCTTAATAAAAAACATTTTAGGAACTACTATAACATAATCCAAAAATATGAGTAAAACGAATTGGTGGAAATATTTGAATCATATGTTGTTTCAAAGTTTTCAGTAAATATTTTTGACTGCAAATGAACCAAGCGAGAGTCAGAGAGCAACATCTGTCAGTAGGACACAGCCCAGGTATGTTCAGTGTAGCATATTTCAACTGTAAATCAATGTTAACAGCATAACAAAGGAGGTGAGAAAAATATATGGAATGTACCAAAAATACATAATTCAACCACAAAATGTATTGCATGAGGTGAGAAACTTGGCATATTATGGCTACTTGTTTCATTAACCAGAAAAACAGCAGACCCTTTGATTACCTCTATTAATATAAAAACATTAAAGTATGATAGAAAAGAGGGTAATTTTTAATGAACTAAGTCCAAGATTATCTTTGCAAAGATACTCATTTTTCATGTATGCTACATTGAGTAAATTTGTTATCTTCACAAATCTCAAAAAGTTAAGGTAGTGAGAAAAGTGACTAGAATAAAACAAGTGTTGAAATCATTATTTACATGTCTAATCCACTGATGCCTACCCATACTAGTTACTTTTTTTTGAAAGACCGAGGGTCCGGAAAGCAGACACTGTATCATGTGTAACACTGAAGGTAGGTTTTGTCCAACAAACCTGGTATATCAGCACTCAAGGAATGTCTACAAGTAACCAGAACTATTTAACCATATTAATCTATATGCTTTAATGCTCTGCCCTTTTTTTAAAAATTAAGCCAAACCTGGAAGAAAGTTAATTTCGCATCGTAAAGTGTTGAGGTGTCCTGTGACAGTGTCAATTCTATGACCATGTCTACACTACAAACTTTGGTCAATGGAAGTTACATCAGCAAAACTTTTTTTTTTTTTAATTTTACCCTTCTGCAATACTAGTTTTGCCACACAGTTAACCAAGTATCGTTGATTTTGTTTCAGAATTTTATAGTGATTAGAAGTTGACGTAAGTGTTAATACCTTGGACTACTCATGTATTTACCTTTCCTTTTATATACACCCAACTCATCTGCATACTCTGGATTAATTTTTATAATGATTAAAGCCCTATTTCATTTACAATATTGCGGCTCCTGCAATATTAGGCTTCCACAGCCTTCCCACCTTAGGTGGAGGCCTGTGTTTTTCTGTCATCTGCCTGAGCCAGGATGCCAGGTGAAAGATTGCCTATTGCTCTGTCCTACCCCAAGGGTCAGACCCACTTAAAACCATTAGTTGCTCTGCCCTGCTGAGGGCCTGAGTTCTCTAGACTGCTTACTGCTCAGCCCTACCAGAAGGCCAGAGCCTCATAAGAATGGTTGACGCTCTGCCCCACCAAGAGCCCTGGAAGCGCTAATTCCCCCTTAAGCTTGGTTGGACAGCCGAACAGTAGCAAGGGGGTGTGGCCCCCTGCTGAGACTGACAGGGTGAGTTAACCGTGGATCCCTACATCGGGGCATCCAGGACTAAGTCATCCTGTTATCCTGACTCCAGCAAAAGGTAGTCTCTCTTATGGTAGCTGGGTATCAATTCGCCAATGCCACCTGCCTTTCTGCCGCTCAACACTCTTCCGGACTATACCATCCCTAACTTTGCCTTGCACATTAACAGGTGCATCCCAACGCCCAAATTGCTTCGAATCATTCCCCTGTGAAATCCAGCCCCTGACACTGGATACTCTCAGAAATGCCAGATCATCTGCACCAAGAGGTACAGTACACCCCTATTTACCAGTTTTACCTTAAACCACAACTGCTCTAAACCACACAGCGCTTGTGAGCACTTGAACTTACTTTTGTTTTGTTCTCAGAAAGATGAAAGCAGCAAGAGCGGTGGAAACAAACGGTTACAGTACACAACAAAATCATAAAATGCAAACCTGGGTCTACATTTATGCATAGTTACTTCTCATATCTAATCAAGTAGATTTCTTCCAAAAAGTTCAGTCTGTTGCACAGCTTGCTGGTTTCTCAAGATCCAAATATTCACAAACACACCCCCCAATCCACGAGGCTTTTTCCTCAGTGAATGGTTTCTTCAGAGTGTTTCTTTCTCCTCTGTTTTATACTGAAAACAGCTTACTATTTATGTTCTCAGATAGGGCTAATCCTTATCCTATTGTAAAGATTATTTTTTTAACCTTTAAGTGGTTTAGATAGTTTATCATTCCCTCTGATGGTTACCCATCCAAAATCTTAATATTGTGCAAAGCTATTGAGTTGTGCATTGCATCAATAGCCAAATGGGGTGGGGTGACAACCCTCCCGTCCCCCACCCAAATGGGCCACCACTGAGACATCTTATCTCCAGGTGACCAATTTCTATTTCAAGTTCATAGAACATACTTTCAATATCAATACATTACTCCTTAAATATTACCCATACATACATCTCACAATGATTACAAATCTCACATTAGGAGCTCTCTGTAAATATCTTACATGTTACTCTTTATAGATAAATATCCTGTAAGACATGTGTTTGGTGCAGGTCTCAGATGAGAGATGTTTGTTAAAAAAAAAAAAAAGGGGGGGGGGGAGGAATCCTTCATAAAAGGGATCTCTGTCTCAGAGGTTGTGCGTTTATTTTGTACGGGGCATTTTGATGTGGTCAGAGTAAAGCAAAAGTAATTATGATTATTTGCAGCATGATATAGTGATTCATCTGTCAATGCCACAGCAAGGGAGCAAATGCCAGAACTCAGTACATGATGGTTTGCTGCATCCCCTTGTCAGATGGCATTTAAGAGGTTCTTGAACCACACTTGTGTAGTAATGCCATATTTATTCCAGCTGTCACATTAAATCCACATGAAAACAAATTTTAATAGCTCTGAGACAGGGACCATCTTTTTGTTATTATACAGTGATTAGCACAATGGGACCATGGTCCATGATTTGCGCTCCCAGGCGTTAATGTAGTTTGTATTCATAATAATAAAAGACAGTAAACTGGATCAATATACAAGCCCATATTACTCCTAACAACAGAAGAAAAAGGGTGGGGAATCCATTTACAGAAGAGCTTTCTGGAAACATTGCATTGACAGTCACTGGTCCAAATGCCCATGGTGTGCAACCAAGATTTGACAGTGCATGGGAGACAGTAATGTAAGTGAAAGCCTTGAAGGATTTCCCAAGCCATGCCCGTTCAGGTAACGTACAATAAACGTATCCAAGTGGTACTACTTTAACACTATATATTACAATGAAGAATGGAGTGGCTCCTTATTTGGTCACCAAAAATTACCTGTGATTTCTGTGCTAAAATTTATCCATCAAGAAGGAAAGAAGATGTAACCTATATGTGATGACCGCCATCTTGGCTAACACAACATTGATTGAAGTATGCACCTCCAATTCTAAATGCATGACTCTCTACAGCTTGAACTAAGCTCAATAGCTGGGGGCTGTAAAAGACTCATCTATCAATTAAGCACAGAGGGTAAGACATGTAACATGCTGGCCAGTAGGGTACATATGCAGAAATTCCTACATTTCAGAGTCATGATGCCAAAATAAGATTTGAATATTTTAAACTACTGACCAAGTTAGACCATACAAAATGTATTCTCCACGAACAAAATATTTACTTCATTTGAGTCTCATTGGTAACGAGCAGTATCAAGGAATTTGTACTTCGTTCATCTCTAGGGTCACTAAATTAGAGTGCCCAAAAATTTTCCAATACAAGTACAACTTGTGTCACAAAAACTAATTCAAAACGTAGAACTGTTCCACACTGGATTCATTTGAAAGACTTCTCTAAAATCTGCAAACCTTTACTTTATTTTGACATCTTATGTTTCATCTAATACATCAATTAGGTTTTGCTATGTGAACTAGGGGAGCAGTGGCAGATGAAATTCTGTACTGACAAATATAAAATAATTCCTTCTCGTGTGTATTGTTTCAAGTAGTCACAACACTTACTAGGTTCCCAGTTGGTTCCAACAACTCAGAAGAGAAACTGTAAAGCTCAGTGAAAACCTCTGCTCACAGTGTAGTGGTGGTCAAAAAGCAAACTAAGTATTAAGATGCATAAAGAAGGGAGTGGATAATAGTGAAAATGTCATTTAGATAAATCAGTGATATAACCTCACCTGGAATACTGTGTTCACTACAGGTTACAAAAAGGATACAATAGAAATAATGGGGGGTAAAGATACTGAGTAAAAGCAACAAGAATGACTGGACTACGAAAAATAGTTGCTACGAAGAGAAATAGAAAAGAAACGATTTAGAAAGGATAAATAAAATAGTGACATCATAAAGGTACACAAAATAAACAACAATACTGAAAAGGTCAATCAGACATGTATAGTCACCTTGTCAATTCTAAAGTAAGGGTCATATAATGAAATTGAAGAATGGCAAATTTAAAAGTAATATGGAAAAAAAATTTTCACAAAATGCACAAGTAGTCTGTGGAACTCATGGCCTCAATTATCACTAAGATCAAGAACTAAGTAGGATTCAAAATAAAAAATTGGACATTTGTGTGTCTATATGACCACTATTAGACACAGAATACCGAGTTAGATGGACCCTGGTCTGTTGCAGTATGCACCTTCGATTTTGCTAAATAACATTGCACAAATTGAAATTAACTAAAACAATATAAAATGGAGAAGAGAGTCAAGTTTAAAGGACGCATGATCAGCCAAGTAAAAACGAAGTTACTTTAAAATAGTACTGCAAAGTAACACTGTAACTGAAGCGTCAGATGTTTGCAAGGGAACTTATTTGTCCCAATTGACAATAATACCTTTACCTTACAGCAGTGTTTCCCAAACTTGGGACGCCGCTTGTTCAGGGAAAGCCCCTGGCAGGCCAGGCCAGTTTGTTTACCTGCCGCGTCCGCAGGTTCGTCCGATCGCAGCTCCCAGGGGCCGCAGTTAGCTGTGCCCGGCCAATGGGGGCTGCAGGAAGTGGCGGCCAGTATGTCCCTCAGCCTGCGCCGCTTCCCGCAGCCCCCATTGGCCGGGCACAGCGAACCACGGCCAGTGGGAGCCGCGATCGGCCGAACCTGCGGACGCAGCAGGTAAACAAACCGGCCCGGCCCGCCAGGGGCTTTCCCTGAACAAGTGGCATCCCAAGTTTGGGCAACACTGCCTTACAGGATAAACTCTGCCCAACATATACAGACAACTTCCACTGTTACCTAAAGATATAAACAAAACTAAAATGTGGTGCTCTAGGACATTTGCATCTAAGGATTGATATTAGTCCAAAAATTATGCATTATCATCCCTCCAAACATACATATAAAAGTAGTAAGTACACTAAACTTTTCATAGGCATATTTTTGGTGTATTTTAGAAGTGACATACTTACAGCCTTTGAAGCAGTACTAATATATTGCATCACCATTTCTTTTTTGGTATTGAAGTCCTTTTCTCGCAACGGTGTTTTTCTGTCTTCATTTAAATTCATATCTTCCTATGGGAAAAAATTGAAAGAACTTGATTTAGCCATCCGTGTGTCTGACAATAAGGATCTTAATGAGGTCCTACACTTTGCTGAGTAGGTATATATGAACACGTTAAATGTGAAATTTAAGGAAAAAACCCAATGAAAAGTCAGAATACTAACAATGAGGAAACCGAAGAATCAAATACAAAATATCTACTTAAGCAATTTAAAACCATGAAATCGGAAAAAGTATTTAAAAAGTTTTCTTTAATTTTCAAGGAAGATGTGTCATGGTTTTACCCACCCTATTTGGCAATTTCAGCAACACCACAATAACCTTAGTCCTGTAGGGAATTTGCAATGCAGCAGCACTAGCAGTGTAGTAGTTCCAATTTAATCTCATCCTAGGAATCATATGCAAAATGGACACATTGCATTGGATCAAGTGTTGGGATGGGAGACCTGTATTTAAGATTAGATGCAAACAGCACAGTCACACTACCTCCTCTTCAATCACCCAAAACAGTAAGGCCCTTGTAAGAGTACCACAGAGTTGTAACCATATGCACCAAAAATCAAGACTGCAGTATCAGTCATTTTGGAAAAATGTATGCAAGATTAGGGCAAAAAAAATTATCTTTGCATCTTTTGTAGAGCAAGTGTCGCTGCCTTTTGTCATACCTGTAATTAGACACCCAAATTACAATCATCATCTGCAGTGCAGTGATCACACAGCAGGATTTTTCCCCCACATATGCCCCTGTCAAGAATATTTCAGACTCTTTTTGGATGCAGATCTTGCTACTAACATCCATGCCTGTCAGTCACCATGAGATGAGATTACTTCACTGCATCCAAGTACATTTTAAATCCTTTTGAAAACTGAAACTGGTGTATAACTTGCTACAGAGTTTCCTGCCACGAGCTCATTATGCTAGTGCTCTGGAATCTGTACCATATACGTGTGAGTTTCTGCACACAGTTTTAAGTTACTGATTTGCTCTATGAAGCAAATGATTTGCACCTGCATATCTCAGAGGCAGCCTCTCCCCCTGTCCCATATTATCTTATCCTTTTATGCTACAGTATCTAAGGGTCTTCCAAATAAAATAAGCAGCAAGTCCATAATAGACTTCTTGGAGTCTGTGGCACTCTTCCCTTTCCATGGTAAAAATACTTCTTGTTTTGTTTTTGATTTTATTAATTTACTTATGTGTTGCTTCGATTGATTTGTTTCAGGGAAGCTGTTATGTTGGTTGAGGTTTTTATGTGCCAAAACAGGGTTTACAGGTCTTTCTGAGGGAGTAAAAATAGGCCTTTTTCAAAAAGAAAGTTTTTGCAGCATTTTCTAAAGCTCTAGCTTCACCTAAGAGCATCTGGAAATTTGGTCCATAGCTAGGATTTCCCCCCAGCCAACAATTCTTTGTCCCCAGTTCTCACGCACTGAATCCTGGGATCTGGAATCTGCACTGTCCTAGAAGAGTGAAGCCTCGCAGTAGTTCATAGGTCAAAATTTAGTCTTCAACATCATGGAGGCTCAATCTATTGATCCCTTTGAAATTAAAATAAAAGCCTTAAACCAGCATCAGAAGCTGACTAGGGAGACAGAGCAGTGGCTCTCAGCCTATTTACCATTGTGGACCACACCCAATACTACCGATATGGCCCTGAGGATGTCACGTGGGCCACAGCCCTGTGCTGATTGGGCCACAAAATGTCCCGCGAGCCGCAGGTTGAGAACCACGGCAGTGAAGGGACTCAAGCACTGGCCTGATGTGCTCATAGCTGCCTAAACCATGCAGAAGGTGGGAAGCCACATTCCTTGCCAGCTGGAGCCTGTGCTTTGTCATCTTCACATTCGGCTTCAGATACAGTGAATTACAATAATCCGGCCTTGAGCTGACAGATATATGTAGGACTGCGGCCAGGTCCTCAGCTGGGAGCAAATTACACATATAACTTACAAGCTGAATGTGAAAGGAGGCATTTTTAGATGCTGACACTACCTGGTCATCCAAGGCTAGTGAAGACTGCTGCAGCTATTCTCAGATTAAACTCATGAGATGGACCTCCGTCAGTTCAGGCAAGGCGACTGCTAGTCATTAAATTTTGAAGATGGGGCAGTTGTTGACTCAGCCTAGTCAGAAATAATACACATCTCTGTTGGTCCTTCAAGACATGCTGCGAACAACTCTGTTCTCCTCAGCTTTTAGGGAAGGAGACGTGCAAGGAGAGCTACTATTTTGTGATATGGCAGGAAGTAAGTATTTGGTTTTCATTATTTTTTTAGTCAGTGAATTGTGCCAAGTATATAACCATATCACATCCTAAGGATCTAACAGTCCGGTTCAGTGAATGGGGTCTTTTTTGAGAGACCCAAAAGCAGTACCAAAAGATCTATTTGTAATCTCATTTTTGTCCTATCACTGAGGTTTAAAATATTTAGCCATATTCCCATGCAGAACATAGTTAAAGTAACTTCTCATTCCACACACTTTCCAGACTCTAAAAGATATTATTTAAAGGAAATGGTATCAGGAACCGTTTAACAGGGCTTGTTATTTTGGGGGTGGGGAGAGACACCATTTTCTTTTCATGTTACATATGTTGAAAATTTCTTCAATCACCACCACCACCACTTCCATAACCGCATTGGTCATTGGGGCACCATCACTGATGAGCAACCAACCAATTGTCTCCACCCCTGATGATTGTCTGTCAGTGCTTGAGTCTCCATGAAGTCCATTCCTGTCCACTCTTATATTGTCAATCCATCTCTTCTTCTGTCTACCTCTTCTTTTCTGCTCTTGTACTGTCCCTTGGAGGAGGACCTTGGATAGGCCAGATGATCTTCTTACATGGCCGTACCACTTCAGCTTGCGCTTCTTCACAGTCATCATATGACCCAGCACATTGGGTGATGAGGTTGCGGACCCCTTCATTAGTGAGGTGGTCGAAGTAGGAGATGCCGAGGATTTTACGGAAGCATCTCATCTGTGCTACCTGTATTTTCTGTTGAAGTTCTGCCGTAAGGGTTCATGTCTTGCACGCATAGAGAAAAATGGAGATACCCAGTGCACGCAGAAGTTTCAGTTTGGATTCTAGAGAGATGTTTTTATTCTTCCAAATTGGCTTTAGTTTTGCCACTGTTGCTTGCGCAGTTCTTGCCCAAATTTCTGCCTTGGATCCTTCATCAGTGATGATTGCCCCCAAATACTTAAACTGTTTTACTGTCTCCAGCTCTTGTCCACAGACAGTAATATGTGAGCTGATCCCATCACATTTGTTTGTCATCAGCTTGGTTTTCTCTGCACTGATTCCATATCATATTTTGCAGAGGTTTCATCTGAACTTTTCACACGGTCGGCAAGTTCATCTTTGCTGCCTGCCAGGCCATCAATGTTGTCAGCGAACCAAAGATTTGAGATTCTTCACCCCACAATGCTGACTGTGCACATGTGATCTTCTAGGGCATCAGTCACTAAGCACTCCAAGTAAATGTTCAACAGTGTGGGCGAAAGAAGGCAGCCTTGTCGGACTCCAACAGTGGTGCGAAACCATTCTCCTGTTGCACCATTGACAAGAACTGCACTGCTGGCCTTGGCACACAGTTGTTTAATGGTAAGAATAAGCTTACAACCAACATTGTACTTCATGGTTTTCCAGAGAGCTTCGTGCCATACTCTGTCAAACGCCTTCTTGAAGTCAACAAAGACGTGGTAGGTGTCCTGCTGGTGTTGTAAGTACTTCACACATAGAACACAAAGGTTGAAAAATCTGTTCTGCGGTACTTCTTCCAGCACAAAAACCAGCTTCTTCTTAAGCAATGATATTCTCGGTTTGTGGCTTCAATCTGTTCAATATGACTTTCAACATCACTTCACTAGGATGGCTGATTAAGCTTATGGTCTGGTATTTTTGAGACAATTGCAGGTTGCCTTTCTTTGGCAGAGTGATGATTAGTGACTGTGCTCACGTGGAGTGCTACTCACCCATCTGCCAGATCTTTTTGAGTACATCTATTACTATTTCTTCTCCGAATTTCATCAATTCAGCTGGGATATTGTCAATACCTGTAGCCTTTCTGTTCCTGAGTGATTTCACAGCTGTGTCCACTTCTTCACGCAGTATTGGAAAGTCATCCTCCTCTGGTGAATCTGGGCTGTCTAAGACACTCGGATCTCCATGTGTCTGGTGGTTGTATAGATCAGACCAGTAGTTTGTCCACCTATTGATGATGACCCTTTCTTCTTTAAGACTGTTCCTTTCTTTGTCTTGAATTGCGTTAGCTTTGGTCCATCTTTCCGAACCTGGAAGCCTTGTTGGCTATTTTTATTATTGATACACTCTTCAATTTTAGAGCATTGTTTTTCAATCCATATCTCTTTGGCCACCTTCATTCCTTTCTTGATCTTTCTGCCAATTGCTCTGTATTTATCAGCTCTATCAGTGCTGTTCTTGTCTCTTTTAAGTTCTCTTCTAATATCATACACTTGTGACCCATGGTTTTGTCTTCTTACGATATTTCCCAAGGATGTCCATTGCTGCCTCATTCATTGAAGCATTGAAATTGTTGGTCATTGTTTCTAGGTCTTCCTCTAGAGCAAGCAGCGGGGCACATTTTCCGCCCATCATTGCTTGGAATGACTCTTCAATGTTTCAGTCTCTGAGTCTTTCAGAGTCAAACGGTTCTGGTAAACTTTGACCTGATGATTTTCCTTAGCTGCAGCCAAAAATTTAGCACCAAAGGTCATGATCACTTCCAATATCAGCACCAGGGAATCTCCTTGTTTTAGCTCTGCTAATCCCAAAATGAAATCTGTTTTGCACCATGATGTAGTCGATCTGGCTGTTATATAGACCATTAGGTGAATGCCATGTTGATCGTCTGAATGCTTTATATGCTCCTAATGTGTTTGCAAGAACCAGATTGTTGTAACTGGCAAACCCCACAAGTCTCAATCCTCTCTCATTGGTTACCACATTTCAGAAAGGGCCACAATAATCTCACCAATCTGCCTGTGCATCAGTTCCCACTTCAGCATTCCAATCTCCTTGTACAATCAGGATATCTTTCTTGTGTACCTTATCCATGTCTTGGAGCTGATTGTAAAAACCTTCTGTCAAGGTTCCTCCCCCACTCTGAACGCTAGGGTACAGATGTGGGGACCTGCATGAAAAACCTCCTAAGCTTATCTTTACCAGCTTAGGTCAAAACTTCCCCAAGGTACAAAATATTCCACCCTTTGTCCTTGGATTGGCCGCTACCACCACCAAACAAATACTGGTTACTGGGGAAGAGCTGTTTGGACACGTCTTTCCCCCCAAAATACTTCCCAAAACCTTGCACCCCACTTTCTGGACAAGGTTTGGTAAAAAGCCTCACCAATTTGCCTAGGTGACTACAGACCCAGACCCTTGGATCTTAAGAACAATGAACAATCCTCCCAACACTTGCACCCTCCCTTTCCTGGGAAATGTTGGATAAAAAGCCTCACCAATTTGCATAGGTGACCACAGACCCCAACCCTTGGATCTGAGAACAATGAAAAAGCATTCAGTTTTCTTACAAGAAGACTTAATAGAAATAGGAGTAATTAGAAATAAGAAATCCCCCCGTAAAATCAGGATGGTAGATACCTTACAGGGTAATTAGATTCAAAACATAGAGAACCCCTCTAGGCAAAACCTTAAGTTACAAAAAAGATACACAGACAGAAATAGTTATTCTATTCAGCACAATTCTTTTCTCAGCCATTTAAAGAAATCATAATCTAACACGTACCTAGCTAGATTACTTACTAAAAGTTCTAAGACTCCATTCCTGGTCTATCCCCGGCAAAAACAGCATATAGACAGACGAGACCCTTTGTTTCTCCCCCTCCTCCCAGCTTTTGAAAGTATCTTGTCTCCTCATTGGTCATTTTGGTCAGGTGCCAGCGAGGTTACCTTTAGCTTCTTAACCCTTTACAGGTGAGAGGATTTTTCCTCTGGCCAGGAGGGATTTTAAAGGGGTTTACCCTTCCCTTTATATTTATGACACCTTCAATTTACTCGTCATAGTCTATTGTAGGGGTGTAGACTTGTACCCCTGTGATATTAAATGGTACTGCCTTTAGACAGATGGAAATAAGCCTCCTAGACATTGGGCGGCATCCTAACACTGAATTCTTGACATCTTTACGCACAAGTAATCCTATGCCGTTGACGTTTTTCCTCTACCCTGTAATGAAGCACATGGCTTCTTCCAAAAGTTCTCAATAAAGTTCTTCCATCTGATCTCAGAGATTCCTAGGAGATACCAAGTGTATCGTTCCATTCCGTATGCGAATTCTTTTAACCTTCTTATTTGTCTCAATGCCCTTACATTCCATGTGGCTATGGTGATGTTATCTCTTCCACCGATCCTCTTTGTTGGGGTTACACCAGTAGAATACTTGTCATGTCTGCCCTGGTGGGAGATGGATGGTGCCGTCATTATTAACCTGGGCTGTGATTAATTCGCTATGGACATCGTTGACTTGCTCATCATATGGTGTTTCTTGGGCAAATTTCTAACCTGGCGGACCCCATCCTTCTCCAGTCACATTCTTACAACATGCAGGACCAGTGGGCCTATTCTGTCCTCAGACCCACAAGGGAAAATTTACTCCAAGCCAAAACAGGGATCAAGTGCTCGAAGGGCCTTATATAGAGCTTTTTCCCATTTATGTAATTAGATTTACCTTTCTTGCTTATAAAATTCAGTGAGCCCACCATCTCTTAGTGGTTGAAATAGGTTTTAGTTTTATATAACGAAAGTTACTGTAATCTACATACTAAACATTCTTTCTAAAATATGTTCCCTATTTGCACTTCTGGAATTGCCCTAGTCTTTGCAGGCCCACTTTTGCCCATTTAAACAAAACAAAACCAAAAAAAAAAAATCTTAGACATGAAACAGTCATACTTGTCTACGACATCTTATCCTGACCTGATATTTATCTACTCTCAAAGCCAGGGCACTGAGAACTAAGTTGATTAAGTAATTCTGTACCAACTGCAACTCTTATCAAGCAAAGCCTCAGGTCCCACTGCAGGGCTGTTCCTAGCTATTCTGGGGCCCTAAGCAGCCCCAACCCCCCCCCCCCCCCATGAGGGAGAGGGTGTGGGCCCCAGGCCTCCGTGGCGCTGGAGCTGGCTTGGGGGCAGTGGGAGGGGGAACTTCCCCCCAGCACTCACCAGCAGCGCAGTGGGGCCAGGTCACTGCACTTCTCACCGCCCGAGAGTGCAGGCCTGGCCCTGCTGCAGTCCTCCGGGAAGTGTGGGCGTGGCTGGGGCGGAGCAGGGGTGCGAAGAGGCGGGGCAGGGGTGGGGCTGGGGCAGGGCCAATGGAGAATAGGCAGGGCAGGGGCTGGAGCAGCACACAGCTGTGTAGGGAACCAGGATATTTGCTGCCCCAAAATTTCCTGGTACCCTACACAGCTGCGTACTTTGCCTACAGGTAGGGACGGCCCTGTCATAGAATAACAGGGTTGGAAGGGACCTCAGGAGGTCATCTAGTCCAACCCCCTGCTCAAAGCAGGACCAATCCCCAACTAAATCATCCCAGACAGGGCTTTGTCAAGCCTGACCTTGAAAATGTCCAAGGAAGGAGATTCCAACACTCCCCTAGGTAACGCATTCCAGTGTTTCACCACCCTCCTAGTGAAAAAGTTTTTCCTAATATCCAACCTAAACCTCCCCCACTGAAACTTGAGACCATTATTCCTCGTTCTGTCATCTGCTACCATTGAGAACAGTCTACATCCATCCTCTTTGGAACCCCCTTTCAGGTAGCTGAAAGCAGCTATCAAATCCCCCATCATTCTTCTCTTCCGCAGACTGAACAATCCCAGTTCCCTCAGCCTCTCCTCATCAGTCATGTGCTCCAGCCCCCTAATCATTTTTGTTGCCCTTCGCTAGACTCTCTCCAATTTTTCCACATCCTTCTTGTAGTGTGGGGCCCAAAACTGGACAAAGTACTCCAGATGAGGCCTCACCAATGCCGAAGAGAGGGGAACGATCATGTCCCTCGATCTGCTGGCAACGCCCCTACTTATACAACCCAAAATGCCGTTAGTCTTCTTGGCAACAAGGGCACACTGTTGACTCATATCCAGCTTCTCGTCCACTGTAACCCCTAGGTCCTTTTCTGCAGAACTACTGCCTAGCAATTCGGTCCCTAGTCTGTATCAGTTCATGGGATTCTTCTATCCTAAATGCAAGACTCTGCACTTGTCCTTGTTGAACCTCATCAGATTTCTTTTGGCCCAATCCTCTAATTTGTCTCGGGCCCTCTGTATCTTATCCCTACCCTCCAATGTATCTACCACTCCTCCCAGTTTAGTGTCATCTGCAAACTTGCTGAGAGTGCAGTCCACGCCATCCTTCAGATCATTAATGAAGATATTGAACAAACTGGCCTCAGGACCGACCCTTCGGAGCACTCCACTTGATACTGGCTGCCACCTAGACATGGAGCCATTGATCACTACCCATTGAGCCTGACGATCTAGCCAGCTTTCTATCCACCTTATAGTCCATTCATCCAGCCCATACTACTTTAACTTGCTGGCAAGAATACTGTGGGAGACCGTGTCAAAAGCTTTGCTAAAGTCAAGGAATAACACGTCCACTGCTTTCCCCTCATCCACAGAGCCAGTTATCTCGTCATAGAAGGCAATTAGGTTAGTCAGGCATGACTTGCCCTTGGTGAATCCATGCTGACTGTTCCTGATCACTTTCCTCTCCTCTAAGTGCTTCAGAATTGATTCCTTGAGGACCTGCTCCAGGATTTTTCCAGGGACTGAGGTAAGGCTGACTGGCCTGTAGTTCCCCGGATCCTCCCTCCTTCCCTTTTTTCAAGATGGGCACTACATTAGCCTTTTTCCAGTCTTCCAGGACTTCTCCCGATCGCCATGAGTTTTCAAAGATAATGGCCAATGGCTTTGCAATCCCATCCGCCAACTCCTTTAGCACCCTCATATGCAACGCATCCGGTCCCATGGATTTGTGCTCGTCCAGTTTTTCTAAATAGTCCTGAACCATTTCTTTCTCCACAGAGGGCTGGTCACCTCCTCCCCATGCTGTGCTGCCCAGTGCAGTAGTCTGGGAGCTGACCTTGTTCGTGAAGACAGAGGCAAAAAAAGCATTGAGTACATTAGCTTTTTCCACATCCTCTGTCACTAAGTTGCCTCCTTCATTCAGTAAGGGGCCTACACTTTCCTTGACTTTCTTCTTGTTGCTAACATACCTGAAGAAACCCTTCTTGTTACTCTTAACATCTCTTGCTAGCTGCAACTCCAAGTGTGATTTGGCCTTCCTTATTTCACTCCTGCATGCCTGAGCAATATTTTCATACTCCTCTCTGGTCATTTGTCCAGTCTTCCACTTCTTGTAAGCTTCTTTGTGTTTAAGATCAGCAAGAATTTCACTGGGAGGTTACACAGAGACTAGAACCCAACTCTCCAATATGGCAATCCCAAATTACATCCCCTTTGAGACGCTGCCTCTCAAAGAATCAGACAACTTTTTGTCCTTGACTATGCTGCCTGTGAAATGGGGCTACTAATGCATAGGAAAAACCTACTGTTCTTGTGTTAAGCATCCTCTAAGGGCTGGATAACAGCGCTTCTATTTCTTTGACCATGGGATGCTGTTCCAGGAGAGCTGAGCAGAGATGGGATCCACCTATCGAGAAAGAAAATCTGGATCGGACTAGCTAATCTAGTGAGGAGGGCTTTAAACTAGGCTCAACAAGGTCAGGAAACAGAAGCCCACATATAAGTCAAAAACATGGATACCTGGGAGAAGGGTCAGAATCTGGGGGGAGCATTGGCAATTATAGTATGGACAAGGCAGAGATGAGAGAACAGAGCGGAAATCAAATCAGTATCTTAGAGGTCTATATACTAATGCACGAAGTATAGGGAATAAATAGGAAGAACTAGAAATGACAGCTGACACCACAGAAACTTGGTGGATGAACACATGACAAATATTGGTACAGAAGCATACTGCTTGCTCAGGAAGGACAAGCAGGGAAAAAAAGGGAGGAGGTACTCCCTTGTATACCAAAAATGTAAACACTTACACTGAGGTTGAGATGCCAATAGGACACAGACTCATTGAAAATATCTGGGTAACGATAAAAGGGTAAAAAACAAGGGTGATGTCATGGTATGGGTTTACTACAGACCACCTAAACGGGGGGGGGGGGGGGGAGGGTGGATAAGAGGTTTTTGTTTGTTTTTTAGAAAGCAACAAAATCATCCAAAACACACAATTTAGTGGAGATCGGTGACTTCAACTATCCAGACATCTGTGGGAAAAATACAGCAGGGCACAGATTATTCAATGCTTTGGAGACAATTTTTGATTTCAGAAGGTGGAGAAAGTAATTAGTGAAGAAAAACTGTTCTAGATTTAATTTTGACAAATACGGAGGAACTGGTTGAGAATTTGAAAGTAGAAGGCAGCTTGGGTGAAAGTGATCATGAAATAATTGAGTTCATGATTCTAAGGAATGGTAGGAGGGAAAACAGCACAATAAAGATAATGGGTTTCAAGAAGGCAGACTTTAGAAAACTTCGGGAGTTGATAGGTAAGATCCCATAGGAACCTAGTCCAAAGGGGGAAAAAAAAGGGAGAGTAAGCAGTTTTTCCAAAGAGCTATTAATAAGGGCAAAAGACCCAACTATCCCAACACATAGTAAACATTCGAAGTATGGCAAGAGACCGCCCTGGCTTAACCAGGAGATCTTCAATGATCTGAAACTCAAGAGAGTCCTACAAAATGTGGAAACTAGGTCAAATTACAAAACGAACACCACAAGCCAAGACATAAAATGAAATTAAACTAGCTAGAGACAAAGAGTAACAAGAAAACATTCTACAAAATACATTAAAAGCAAAAGGAAGATGAAGAATAGTGTAGGCCCCTTAGTCAATAATGGGGGAAAGACAACAAAATGTGGAAATGGCAAGTGTTGAATGACTTTGATTCAGTTTTCATCAAAAGCGTTAGTAGCAATTGGACGTCTAACATTGTGAACGCCAGTGAAAACAAGGTAGGATCTGACTCTAAAATACGTTAACAACAAGTTAAAAATTAGACAGTTAGATGTCTTCAAGACACCAGGGCCTGATGAAGTACATCCTAGCATACTAAAGGAGCTGACTGAGGAGATATCTGAGCCATTAGTGATTATCTTTGAAAACTCACAGAAAATGAAAGAAGGCAAATATAGTGCCAATCTATTAAAAAAGGGAAGAAGGACAATACGGGGAATTAGAGATCAGTCAGCTTAACTTCTGTACCCGGAAAAATAATGGAGCAAATAATCAAGCAATCGATTTGCAAACACCTAGAACAATAAGGCGATAAGTAACAATCATCGTGGATTTTTCAAGAACAAATCATGTCAAACCAATCAAATAGCTTTCTTTGATGGGATAATCAGCACTGTGGATGGGGGGGAAGTGGTAGATGTGATATATCTCTACTTTAAGTAAGGCTTTTGATATGGTGTCACATGTCCTTCTCAAACAAATTAGGGAAATAGTAGCTCCATCTAGGCTCTATAAGGTGGGTGCATACCTGGTTGGAAAACTATTCCAATGGTTCAAAATCAAGTTGGAAGCACATATTGATTAGGGTCCCACAGGGATCAATCCTGGGTCCAGTACTGTAATGATTTAGATTTAGATAATGGCATAAAGTTTGCCAATGATACCAACCTAGGAGGGGTTGCAAGTGCTTTGGAGGGTATGATTAAAACTCAAAATGATCTGGACAAACTGGATACATGGTCTGAAGGAAATAGGTTGCAATTCAGTACGGACAAATGCAAAAATACTCCACTTAGGAAGGAACAATCAGTTTCACACATACAAAATGGGGAATGACTGCCTATGAAGGAGTATTACAGAAAGAGATCCGAGGGTTATAGTGGACCACAAGCTAAATAAGAGTCAACAGTAGAACACGGTTGCAAAAAAGTCAACTTCATTCTGGAAATATTAGCAGGAATGTTGTAAGCCAGACACAAGTAGTAATTCTTCCACTCTACTCCATGCTGATAAGGCCTCGCTGGAGTATTGTGTCCAGTTCTGGGTGCCACATTTCAGGAAAGATGTGGACAAACTGTAAAAAATGTAGAGGGAAGCAAGAAAAATGACTATAGGTCTTGAAAACATGATCTATCAGGGAAAATTGAAAAAACGGAGTTTGTTTAGTCTGGAGAAAGATTAAGGGGGGGGACACATGATAATCTTTTATGTACTTGAAAGCTGATGTCACAATGGAGGGTGGTGAAAAATTGTTCTCCTTAACCTCTGAGGATAGGACAAGCAGCAATGGGCTTATATTCCAGAAGGGCAGGTTTAGGTTGAATATTAGGAAAAACTTCCTAACTGTCAGGTTGGTTAAGCACTGTAACAGATCGCCTAGGAAGGCTATAGAATCTCCATCATTGGAGGTTTTTAAGAAGAAGGTTAGACAAACACCCCGTCAGGAACGGTCTAGTTATTACTGAGTCCTGACTTGAGTGCAGGGGACTTGACTACATGACCTATTGAGGTCCCTTCCAGTCCTACACTTCTATAATCCGCCTACTACAAACTGATGTTAATCCTGTAGCTCAAGTGGCAGAAGGGTCTGTGCAGTGCTGAAGGTTCAGGCCCCAACACCACATGATGGAGAGCATTAGTGCTACACGTAACTGAATTGGCTTGAACTTTACTTTTATTCCTTTTTTTAAAAAGCTAGGTAAATTTCAAGAGAACTCTTATTTACCCTACAGCCAACTTATAGAAAGCCACTTACAGATCTAGCAAGTCTACTAATCTTCCATTTGTAAAACTTAATAGATTGAACTCCTTTAATCTATCACTGTAAGGCATGTTTTACAATCCTTTAATCATTCTTCTTGCTCCTGAATTGCGGACACCAGAACTGTACATGGTATTCCAGCAGTGGTTAGACCCGAGTCAAATATAGAGGTAACATAGCCTTTCTACTTCCATTCAATCTTCCCCTGTTTATACATCAGAGGACCACACTAGCCCCTTTGGTCACAGCTCATCATGCATCATGACAACAAAGTCTTCTATAGAGTCTCTACTTCCCAGGATAGAGTCCCCCCAACCAAAATTCTTTGGCCTCCTTTGCTAGAACCTCTTTTCTCTTTGTGGTTCAGAAGGCCTGTGCTGAGAGTAGTAATGGGAAGGGAGCATCTCTCTCAATAAAGTCTGAGGTACCTCCTTGGTACCTGTGGCATGTAGCACCCCACAGATAAAAAACTGGCTCACAAATTTTATGGAATGATGGTCTTGATCTGTATTGGAATTAAACAAGTCCCAACCTTCAAATAAGAGGCCCGCAGTTGTGATCCGTACTTCTTCCAGTACCCATGAAGACTGTAACCGAGAAGCCCTGCTCATGGCAACACCTGTGACCCTAGAGCTCTTTGCAGTGTCTGAAGCATCTAACACAACCTGCAAAGAAGTATGAGCCACAAACTGACCTTTCTGTTATAAATGGACCTCAGTTTCCTCCCAGATATCCTGAGAAAGCTTTTCTATACAACTTGATACATAATCCCATTTAAATAACTATATTTAATTAAAAAGGGCCTGGCAATTAGCAGTAAACATTTCCAAGCTAGCTGAAGAATAAGTTTTTTCCTCCCAGTAGATAGTCCTTTCAGCTTGTGGCGTTCATTTTGGTGGCCCTTACTATCTAGATCATTTAAACAGCAGCTACCACCAAGGATCCTGGGGTAGGATGCATTTAGAAGTACTGAAAGCCAAGTGAGGGTACTGTTTGCTTGTACCTGGTTTACAAGCAATTCAGATTGCATTATAAAAGTGAGCTGTAGTTTTCCATCATTTACTATTCCCAAAAACTGTCATCTGAAAATTGGTAAATTGTGATTGTGTGTCTTCTTCCAGATCACGGATTAAAAAAAGAACACGGGGCTAAGATCCCACAAGAAACACCACCACTTGATGATGATTCCCTGTTTGCCTTCACATCTTGATACATATTCTTCACTCAATTAGGGACCCAAAAAAAAAAAAAAAAAAAAGACTTTCATTCACACATTGACAATGAGCTTCAAGTGAACACACATCAGTCATGGCATAATTATCTAAATTAGAAACATCTAAAATTTAGCACTAAGTATTAAACAGTGAGATGGGATTCTTACCATCATTTTTTCAAAAAGTGCTAGAATTTCTCGCTCTGACAAAGGTTTGGGGATGAACTCAACCACATCTGCAGGAGGCGATGACCAATCAGAGGAATGTGATTGTTTCAGCTGCAATAAAGGAGGTCTTTCTTTTCTACTGCCTGGAATCCTTATGCTGGCAAATCTATCCAACTGCAAACAAAAAAAACAGTGAACGTATATCACCAGCTGTCATTCATATTATATTCAACCACAGTAAATAGTTTTCGCATATACTTTTTTTAAAAAGCTAATTGTCTGACATGTTTGACCAACAGCTCGCATTTACAATTTGATTTAAACATTTTTATGATGAGAGACCTATTCTACTCATCTTTAGACATTTAAAAAAAATGTCAGCTGCTCCAATACAATGTCTACTTTAAAAGTTGGCATCAATAGGTATCTTTTTTGGTTTTTATTACCCGAGACAAAGGGAATAAGGCACATCAATTCAGAGATTTATTTACAACACAGACCTTTAATTTTGGATGCCCAAGTATTATTTGACCAAACCTCAGCAATATATTCCAGTAAAAAATATAAAGTTAACTCTTCCCAAGAGTAACCTTGAGTTTAAAATCTACTATCTAGTAACTGATAGAAAATGAGGGTGTATCCATGCAAAGTCAATGCACTAGATGAAAGCTCATCACCACCACCACTCCCCACTGGGAAGGAGACTGCTAAGATTCTTACCAGGCCACTGGCCCTGCACTCCAACAGGAGGTCACTCCTCCATATCAGCCTCTGGTTAGGGGCTGCCAGATTAAAATTTAAGGCTGCTCAGATGCTGCTGCTACAGAAAAAAGTACTTGTCCCTTCAGCCATCGGATACATGGGAGGTCTCTGCTACTATCCATTTTTTCCAGCAGCCTCCTGGTTGCTTCAAGAGGGTAAGTGTCGCTGTAAGGTCCCCCTCCCCTGAATATCCAATGCCTTTATCTGTTATAGCAGAACAAGCACCAGTCAAATGAAACCTATGTAGGTCTTGGCAGTTTCACAGCTGCTCAGAGCTCTGAATAGGAGCAAGTAACTAGCCAGGCAATTGGTAAGTTTTCTATATGTTGCTGCCTTGGAAAGCAAGAAGAGGAAGCAGAGCCACTACAATGGTCTTCAGTATACTGAAGAAAATAGCACTCTATTTGGTTATACTTAGTTCACATTTGGAAGATTACCTTCACAATCACAGTAGCTAGAAAAAGGGGTATTTTTAAAAAAATAAGTGAAGTAAAAATTAGTTGTTTGCCCCACACACACACACAAAGTATTTGAGGCCCAGCCCTTCTCCTGGGTAGTTATGGTGCACAAGCACAAAGACTTACAACAGTTGTCCAAAAGCACGCTGAGACACCAAAAGCATACCAAAGGTATGTCAGTACATCAACATATCTACCGGAAAAAAAAAAAATAGGAAAAAAGCAAACATTTAGGCCATGTCTATATTAGCAAACTTACAGTGGCACAGCTGTACCAATGCAGCTGCGCTGCTGTAAGATCACTTGTTTAGTTGCACTATGCTGATGGAAGAGAGCTCTCCCGTCAACATAATAAAACCACATAAACAAGTGGCGCTAGCCATGACGGCAAGAGAAGCTCTCCCTCTGACATAGCTCTGTGCACATGAACACTTATGCCGGCACAACTTATGTCGATCGGGGACGTGGTTTTTTCACACCCCTAAGTGACATAAGTTTTGCCAACAAAAGTCATAGTACAGACATGGCCTTAGTCCTAAAAGTACAAGCTCTTATTGTTCAGAGATCTCAAAGTACTTTATAGAGCTAGGTAAGAACTGTGCATTGTACCTCAAAACTGTGCTCCCAAAATTGATGCAAATACATGATGTTACTTGTCCAAGGAATAAAAGATGGAGCTAGAACAACGTTCCTGACCTCTAACCACAGCACTATTGTAAAACCAGTATTTTTGGCGTGTGTTTGAATTTAATAACTATTCGGGATTGTCAAATAATAATTTGATTAAATTCCATTTAAGCCTATCAGCCAGATTAGTACAGCACTATACAGTAACTCCTCACTTAAAGTTGTCCCGGTTAAGTTGTTCCGTTGTGACGTTGCTAATCAATTAGGGAACATGCTTGTTTAAAGTTGTGCAATGCTCCCAGACAACGTCATTTGGCAGCCGCCTGCTTTGTCCACTGCTTGCAGGAAGAGCAGCCGTTGGAGCTAGCTGGTGAGGGCTTGGAACCAAGGTGGACCAGCAGCCCCCCCATCAGCTCCCCACTCCCTTAAGTTCCCTGTGCGACAGCAGGCTATCAATTGCCAACAGTTCAGCTGTCCCTCCCCCCACTGCCATGTGCTGATCCTGCCCTCTGCCTTGGAGCTGCTCCCCGAGCCTCCTGCTTGCTGTGTGTAGGGTGGATGACAGGGGCCCTCATGTCAGGGTGCCCCCCCTGCCCCCTGCTCCCCTCTTCCCCCCCCCCCCCCATGGAAGATGGGGTAAGACACACGACAAGGCTCAGGACAGAGGGAGCTTCCTGGCAGCAGCTGCTGTCTCAGCTTGCTGATCTACTTAACAAGGCAGCGTACTTAAGATGGGGTCAGCATACTTAAAGGGGAAATGTGCATCTCTCTCTCACACACACATAGGGTCTCTCTCTGTCTCTGTCTGCCACGCTGTCTCCCCTCCCTCCATTCGCGCTGCCTTGTAGAGTGTGAGGCTACATCAACAACAATGTGGTAACCCTTGAGGGATCAGCCAATTGCTAGTTCATCGTTTAGCAGTAAGGCATTCCCTGGGAAATATCCCACCCTTTGACTTCACCACCTCAGCAAGCTTCACAATCATCATCGCTGTTTGTTTAAAACTTATCGTGTGTGTGTGTGTGTGTGTGTGTGTGTGTGTGTGTGTGGTCTTTTGTCTGGTGAAAAAAATTTCCCTGAAACCTAACGCCCCCTATTTACATTAATTCTTATGGGGAAATTGGATTCGCTTAACATCATTTCACTTAAAATCCCATTTTTCAGGAACATAACTACAATGTTAAGTGAGAAGTTACTGTACAAAATACAGAAGACAGATACATTACCACCCTTGGTGTAAGGTGAAGAGCTAGCCTCTCTCCCGCCCCTCCTCTGTATCTGGTAGGATGCTGACAGTTTTATGCTCCCCAACCTAATTTTTCAAGTTCCCTGTTTTTTATAGGGAGGCAGAAAAACCACTTATTGAAGAAAAAGTTGCTTTTTCATGATTAATTTCACCATGTGTCCTCTTGACATTTTTGTTTTACCTAATTACTTTTGGAATTTCTTTTATGGCATCTTTAGGGTTATATGAATGATAAACTAATGGCAATTCTACTCCAGTTACCATTAGTGACAGTTGTGACAGCCAGCAGTTTTTACTGAATTAGCAAACATCTTTCAATGGATTCTTATTTTACCCATTACAAAAAGATCTGCAACAAGTACCTCTTATCGAAGAACATAAATAAATATTAGGTACCGCATATAAATCACCCAGTTTTGTTTATACCATACTTTTGCAGTATAAGAGGTCTTTTCCCTAGATATCTATTTTCCCATAGACTTCAGACCAGCCATAATAAAGTAAAGCCCAATATTCAGACACATGAAATTCCTGAATACGGGTCACTCACAGATTAAAAATCAACATTCTGGTCTTCGAGTTCAAACATACCCTTTACTAATACCATGAAGGCTTTGGAAGAACAATTAATATCTGAATGACTTTAATGTACAAAAATTAAAAAGAGGATTAAAAGGGTTAATATTAAACTAACCATTGCAAAAACTTATTCAAAAAGCTGGGTTTTTTTTAAATAGACTTCTTTGCTTCTTATGAAGGAAATTACAGTTCACAACGGGCATGATTTTGGTGTTCTGGAACTCTTCCTAATAAGATGCTGACTTTTTTTATTCAATACTTAAAGTAACATTGATTTTTTTTTTTTTCACACTAATCACAATTTAAGCCTCTTACAATACTTCACAGTATTAAATGTTGCCATTCTAAAAATACTAAACTATTGTTTATGAAAGAGACTTGGTAAATTTCTTCTCTGTACTTACTGCATAAAAGATAGCATTCACTAAAATACAAGAAAGTCAATAGTAACATCTAGATGGCTTAGTTTTGTTAAGAATTGTTTCAAGAGTTTCTTTCCATTTCTTCTCCTCCTCCCCCCTCAGCTCCACAGCATACCACAACACCTTACTTCCTTATCAAGTAATACCACCAGAATTTCCCACACTATCATACCAATTACTTCACTTTACCCTTCTTTTTCCACTTGCTAACCCCACAACTTGACAGGGCAAGGAACACTTATCAGTTTTGTGGTCTTCCCTACACTTGGCATTTCCAACACTTCAGATTGGACAGCACATAGGAGGAGTAGACATAGAAGTGCAGAATCAGTTTGAACAATCCCATAAATCAGAACTTTGTCTTAGTCACAGGTTTGACTGAGCCTTCAAGACTGGACACACTGTCAAGGAGGATCAAAAATACAAGCAACTGGAAGTACTACTGCATAATTCAGACTTGTGCTGTCTGGTAAGCAACAGATATTAACCTAGCCAAATCAGCTAGGCACCTTCCCTTAGTTTTGTTACTGCAAGAACGCTGTTGTTAGAAGTATCTAAACTTCCTAAAGCCTTACTAAACCAAACCTTTGGTCCAAATATTTTGTACCATGTATATCTACATGAAAGCTTGAGTCATACATATTAGGTAAGAAATATAGAAGTAATTGGCTCTAATATAAAAAGACTATTATGTGATAGGTCCCTTAGCCTCTATGTAGATTACAAAACTATTGCTATTAAGATGTACTATTAAGAGCAAGTAGAATAACAAATGGAAGCTTGAAGTCTGTACCTGTTTTGTTTTTTCACAATTATGGAAAGACAACCCTGCCCATTGCCATGGTCCCAGCTATTAGTATGTTGCAACAAAGTAACAGTTATTACAATCAGACTTTAGGAATTCACATTTTACAGCAAGTATTTAAAATATGTATCCAATCAGGTACTACACATGGAGATGATATACAAAAATTACTCCAATTAAAAAAAAAAGCACAAACTTGTACTAAGCTAAAAAACTCCATTTAACTGCAGTTCATATTAGAAAAAAGTAATTTTCAGCTTCACTGAGTTCCACCGCATGAATGACAAATTCATCATCTCTTGATGACCTTGAGTATTGTACGTACACACACACACACACTCACACTGAAGGTCATCAGGTGATTAATCTTTGTATATGTGTACATATGCATTACAGAAAAAGAATGGTTTCTTGTCTTAACTGTAGTTTGAGAGGCTTTGTCTGCACAGATCCCACACTAGATATGTGTGCACCTCATGCATGTGATATCCGATTCTTTTTAGCCATCAGCAACCGTTGGAAAGACAGAGTGCAGTGACCCAATTGCCTCCCATTTCTTTCACAATGGTAAAAGGACTCCACATTAGACTCCACTGACAAATTGTGCATTAGATTTAGAAGCCTGCACTACATTGGTCACCTCTGTACGCCTTCTGATCTCCTCATTCGGTATGTGATTATGGAGCGATATTTTACACATTCGCCTTTCCAGTGCTCTCTGGGTGACAGAATTTTTCTTCCTCTGCTTTCATCACTGACCAGCTTTCCGCTCTGTATATCATTGCTAGCAGAAGTCTACATCAGTCACCTCTGTACACCTTCTGATCTCCTCATTCGGTATGTGATCATGGAGCGATATTTTACACATTCACCTTTCCATTGCTCTCTGGGTGACAGAGAATTTTTCTTCCTCCGCTTTTGTCACTGACCAGCATTCTGATCTGTATATCATTGCTAGCAGAAGAGTGGAGTTAAACAATTTTTTCCTTTTCATCTCCACTAGAGACATCTTTATTTTGTTGAAACTTGCCCACCCCACCTTTCTCCTCCTACTGCATTCATAAGAACATAAGTAGCAGCCATACTGGATCAGACCAAAGGTTCATTTAGCCCAGTATCCTGACTTCCGACAGTGGCCAGCACCAGGTGCCCCAGAGATAATGAACAGAACAGGTAATCATCAACTGATCCATCCCCTGTCGCCCATGCCTAGCTTTTGGCAAACAGAGGCTAAGGACACCCTCCCCTCACATCCTGGCTAATAGCCATTAATGGACCTATCCTCCATGAACTTATCGAGTTCTTTTGTGAACGCTGTTATAGTCTTGGCCTTCACAACAGCCTCTGGCGAAGACTTCCACAGACTGTGCGTTGTGTGAAGAAATACTTCCTTTTGTTTGTTTTAAACCTGCTGCCTATTAATTTCATTTGGTGACCCCCTACTTATTGTGTTATGAGGCGGAGTAAATAACACTTCCTTATTAACTTTCTCTACACCAGTCATTATTTTATAGACCTCTATTATACCCCCCCATTAAAACCCCCCTTAGTCATCTCTTATCCAAGCTGAAAAGTCCCAGTCTTATTAACCTCTCCTCATATGGAAGCCGTTCCATACCCCTAATGATTTTTGTTGCCCTTTTCTGAACCTCTTCCAAGTCTAATATATCTTTTTTGAGATGCGGTGACCACATCTGCACGCAGTATTCGAGATGTGGGCGTACCATGGATTTATAGAGAGGCAATATGATATTTTCTGTCTTATCTATCCCTTTCTGAATGATTCCCTATATTCTGCTCGCTCTTTTGACTGCTGCTGCACATTGACTGGACGTTTTCAGAGAACTATCCACAGTGACTCCAAGATCTCTTTTTTTGAGCACTCACAGCTAATTTAGACTGCATTTTATAAGTAAAAGTTGGGATTATGTTTTCCAATGTGCATTACTTGGCAATCAACACTGATTTTATTTTCTTTTGAAATTTCCAGCTCTGCTTGGTTTTTGGCAGTTCTCACTTACTCCTCTACGCTCCTAGACCACTAAGAAGCAGCTTTCCTTACTGATTCATCCCTTCCCTCCATTTTTTTCCTAGGCTTTCTGCTTTCTCTTAATAAGCAGTTTGAGATGCTTATTCGTCCACTTTGATCTGCAACTCTTCCCTACAAATTTTTCCTCTTGCTTGGGATATACACTTCAAACAGTTTCTGCAGCTTTTACTTAAATAATTCCAAGCCTTTTCCACATTCAAACCTTAGAATTCTTCAGTCCAGTCCACTTCCCTAATTGCCCTAATTTTTTTAAGTTTCCCTTTTGAAATCAAGGACTCCTAGCTGCAGATTTATTTTTGTTTATCCTTCCAATTAGCTTGAACTGAAATTAACTCATGATAAACACCCTTGGTGCGATAGGAATGCAAAGGGTAAAACTCAACTGGTATTGACAGTCTTTTGCTATGAAAATCAGAGGCTTCCCATAGCATTTAAGGATGGAAATATGCATCCTACAACTCAAGAGTCACAAAGTATAGACAGAGGATCACTTGGTTGATAAATATTTCTACATACAGATTTATAGTCAAAGGCCAGAAGGAATCATTAGGTCATCTACATTGACCACCTGTATATCACAGATCATAGAATTTTACCCAGGCACCCCTCTACTAAGTCCTGTAACTTGTTTTTGGTTAACACATCTTGTTACCGGATGGGTAAAACCTCACCGAAATCGATGGGCATAAAAGAAGGGTGGCTGTTAAGATAGTAAAAACAGTTTCCTACTTCATGAAGTAGGAGACTCCACCTAAAAGAGAGGCAGATTCAAGGCCACTCAGGAATTTGAACTATTTAGGCAGAAAGGCTTTGCCAGCAATTGTAAATATTAAAATCTCTACCTTTTTTAAAATTATACAAAAAATGTGATCAAAAACCCAATTATTTTGTATCTACAAATGTAGTGCTCTGTACCTAATCAAAATGAAAAGTTCTTTGTCCTTAGTTGAACCATAGTGGGTGACCAAATGAATGAATGTGTATCACTTTTACTCTAACATTGTTGACCTGTGGGAAATGTGTCCACCTGTCCCGAGAGAGACCCCTGGTGACTAACAAAGGATGTCTGTTACCACAGTTGTGTCGTAAAGAACAAGAGGGTGTGACAGATGAGGAGTATTTACAAACCAAGTATGTTCTGTGATTGATAAAGGATATTGGTTATCGTAGATGTTTCCTATGATTTATAAAATAATGACCCATTGAAAGATGCTTTTAAATCATTAAGAACTGAGTTCCACCACAGATGTTCTTAGTACTCACGACTGAGTTAGAAATCCCTTTAGCTTACCAAACATGTAAAATGAGATACCATAAAAGAAGTTCCATAATTAATTAGGAAAATTGAGATAAACAGAACACAGTGAGATCAATTGTGGAAAGTAATTTCTCTTCCCCACAATCTCTTTGTCCCCACACCTTATGAAAAGGAAGTGTTTTGGAGATTTAAGTTGGACATGGACAAGCTGAGATCACTTTTCCAGTTACAGAATGTTTGGTAAAGTGTGTTTTTTTCTGTATTCTAGTACAGTCTCGAGAGATCATGGGTATATGCCCCGAGAGGTAAAGAATTTACTCAGTTGGTTTTATGGCAGACGCAAACATGGCTAAAGAGAACCACTTGAGAGCAGGCAGACTGTTGCGGCACAACACCCTATTGTCTGGTAAAATTACTCTTATTGAAGAGAGTTCAATGGCAATCAGAACTATGCAGTACAAACATTTAAATTAACATCAAATCATGCCCCTGTTAAAAAAAAATACTGCATAGTTGGATTCTATTTATTTACCTTCTTATCTTTAAGGCTTAACGGTTCACACAGGGAGGGGTGACACACACACACCCCTACCCTTCCACACACAACAGGGGGAGGTGACAGACACACACACTCTCCCGTACACCTCTCTCACACAGGGTGGGTGACCGACCGACCCTCCAGGCCTGGCTGGGCCTCTGGCACGGACCTGCCTCTGCTGGCACCGCATCTTCCAGAGGTGAAACAGGGGAAGAGGTGTGGGGTTTGAAAGGATGCAAGGTCACATGTGCCCGCCCCCGCCCAGATTTCTGCCAGGGTTCACACTAGGGTGTGGCTAGCAGCAGCCTTTCAGCACTGTGCGGGAGGGAAGGGATGGAAGCTGCTTCCAGCCACAGGGGAGGAGTGGAGAGGGAAAGGGATGACCTGGCCCATGTCTTTGCAGAGCTCATCTCTTCTCCCCTCACCCCACCCTCACGCCATGTGGCTGGAAGCAGCTTGTCCCTTCCCACCCACCTAATGTTGAAAGGCAGCTAACACCTCTAGGCTGCTGCTGGCCATGGACATACCCCAGCTGCCTCCTGTCCTCCAGCTACAGCGTGAGCAGGAAGGGGTTAAGCCCTAAGGATGCATTGTGCACCAGGGCAAGGCAACCTGACTGCAAGGGCTTCAGCAAACCTGCCAGAGAGGTGGCTCAGCTGGGGAGGGTCCCTAAGGGATAGAGCAGCCCTGTGCTCCCTGGGGGCAGGACCCAGGGCAGGGGGAAGGGTGGGTGAAGAGCATGTATAAATGTATAAAGGTACCTTACTCCATTTATTTATTCTGACTAGAACTATGTGCTAGACCCCAATTTTTGAACTAGCCACTGGGGCCAAAAGATTTCGTATCTTCCAGAACAGTATCCAATCTTGACTTGAAGCCATGAAGAAATGGAGAATCTATCACTTCCCTTGGTAGTTTGTTCCAGTGGTTAATCCCCTCACTGTTAAAAACATGTGCCTAATTCTCGGTTAAGTTAACCTGGCCTAAACTTCAACTGTTCACGTAACAGCCACAAAAAAAAGGTTTTTTTATGAGGCAAGTTGCAAAGAAACGTTCTCCAGTTGTTCAAAGATGTGCCTTGTTAGGTTATTCAGCAATTGTTTGAAATCCTTTAAATTTGTGGATTAGTGATGAGTAAAACTTCCCTGAGAAGTGTGGATGTAACTAAATTGAAGATACACATTCTCAAAACACACTCAGTACGGCAACTATCTGGCTTTCTAAAGTCTCTGTTCAAGACTGGAGGGTGCCTCTTGCCACTAGTTTGCTCTTTTCCACCAAGGCAGCGAATTCCTAGACTCAGTCCTGTGGAAGGCCCTCCTTGAACTTGCTGATGGAGTCCCACAGGTTGAAATTGTACCTGCCTACCAGGGCCTGATGGTTAGACACCTGAAATTGCAGGCTGGCTGGCGAATAAGTTTTCCTGCCAAAAAGTCCAGCCTCTATGCGTCTGTTTTTTGGTGTGCCACTCGCCTGGCCCTTTCATTGACAGCAGACATGACCAGGGGTCCCACTGTAGGGTGAGTGACAGGTACTCAAAACACTTCACGGGGACATAGTACTTCTCTTCCACCTTCTTGGAGGTAGGCAGAATGGAAGAGAGGGTCTTCCACACAGACTTGGCAATTTTAAGGACCCGTGGGTGGACAGGCAACACAACTCAGGCCGGAGTGAAAGAAGGTATGACGTTCAAGAGGTCATCAGACTCCTCTGCTAGCTCCTTGACCTCCAAGTTCAGGTTGGCAGCCACCCTTCTGAGCAGGGCCTGGTGCTCCTTGAAGTTATCTGGTGGGAGGGGGGCATGGAGGGCTGCTCATTTGTGAGGCTGGGTCCATCACCTGGCTTGGCATCTGCAGTGTTTGTCGGCCTACTTGCTCTTTGGCTACCAGAACATCGGGCACAGATGACCCTACTAGGAGCTGGGACCCCCTGCTTGTCCCAGGAGTCAGAGTGCTGGGGGGCCTCCATCAAGTTCAACAGCTTATTAGACACCGGCGTGGGGGAATGGTGCCGGATGGATTCCAAGGTGCCGGGCATGGAGTCCAATAGAGAAGGCTCTGAGGTAGGACAAAGCGCAGCCTCCATGAGGAGAGCCCTCAGGCAGATATCCTGCTTCTTCTGAGTTGGAGGGAAAATGTTTTTGCAGATCCTGCACATATCATTTCTGTGGGACTCCCCAAGACACTCTAAACAGCTCTCATGGGGGTCATTAATAGGCATTAGCTGGCTGCATGATCAACATGGCTTAAAGCCTGGGGAACGGGGCATGCCCCACTCCGAGGCAAAGTCCCAGCCGGTAGCAAACTACTACTTTAACAGTTAACTTAAATGTCTACGGGCTTGTCTACAATGGCAATTTACAGTGCTGCAACTTGCTGCGCTCAGGGGTGTGTGTTTTCACACCCCTGAGCGAGCAAGTTGCAGCACTGTAAAGTGCCAGTGTAGACAGTGCACGCTCCCAGTGCTGGTAGCTACGCCCCTTGTGGAGGTGATTTTTTTAGAATGCTGGGAGAGCTCTCTCCCACGGCTGCGCCGTGACCACACAAGGCACATTAAAGCGCTGTCAGGGCAGCACTTTAGCCTTGCCAATGTAGACTAGCCCTAATTAAGTAACTATCAACTAACAACAAAGAAAACAGAACAATGGACTGTCATAACCACTAACACTCTTGTGAAGCACAGCCAGGCACTCCGACCAACACATGAGTGTGGCACTCAAGGGGGTGCTACAGCCAACAGTACGGATACCGCTATGGCAAAAATCTCCGACAACTATGCACATGGGCTCGCACACACCTAGAATGGAATCGACAGGAGCAAGCACTCGAAGAACTGTGGAGCCTAAGATCAAGTGCAGCCATTTCCAGTACATATATATATATATATATATATATATATATATATATATATACACACACACAATCTATCTATATATATATATATATATAGTATCTTCCTTAATAGAAGGAACTATCAATCCTCATTTGCTATCTTTCCAGGAACCACAAAGAACCCAGAGAAAATTCCTGAATGATGTTCTGAGCAGTTTTAGTCCCAGGCCCACCACATGAACTTTTATTATTTTTAAATATAAGTTTGCCAGCACTAGAAAAGAGAAAAAGTCTCTTAAAATTCTGTAAGGGTACACTTTTCGTATGACACTTGTTGGAGTGGAAGCAATTTGAGATAGAACATATTTAGCTTCCCCACTTAACTGGCAGGCTTACAGTATCTTGCGTCAGATATCTATATTGGCATCTGCTCTGCAAAGTTGCAGAAACATTTCCCCATCATTATAGTTGGTGGACAAGCTGGCTGGAAAGACTGCTTGTTAAATATATTCTGAGAAATTCTGGAAGCATCTCTGTAGTTCCTTACAAGGATGTTTTTCATTCCACAGAGAAGAAATTTGTTTAGTTCAGACAAATCTTTGAGAGTCTTCTGAGGGATGACCCAGATAACTTAATCCTATTGAAAGCATCTTGAAAGTAACCTCCTTATGCAAACCTTTTTAGATGGCATAAGTGCTGGTAACTGATCTGGACCAAAAAAGGCAGCTTTAGCCAGTTACACAAGACACTCATTTGTAGCCAATTTGTGGGAGACACACTTCTGGAACTATAATGCAGCAGTAAAAATGAGCAAAATTAATTTAGCAGATTCCCTTTTTTATCTGAGGTTTCCTTCCATTTAGAATTTAATGAACTAGCTTATAGGTGAGCCTCTTCTCCTAAGTGGAAATATTGAAGTTAAGATCTAAATTTCTGCTTCAAGAGGATTAAGGAATTTGGTAGAATCCCCTAGCTTTACTGACCTCAAAGAGGAAAGAACAGAAAAGGAATAAACATTTTCAAGGTCCCTATTAACTAGCATACAGCTGAAATAGTACCACCTCAGGACGCAGCAAAATAACTTATTCTGAAAATCAATTGCCTCCACAGCTGCTAGCTACTGACCAGTGTCAGACACCATGAAGTAACAAAAAAGTCCTCCTCCAAAAATTTAGGAAGCTGAGCAAGAACATTGGCTGGGAACATAGTATTGTTCTGATTGCAGCAGGTGCCTATTATTCACACAGTGTATGTGACTTAAAAAGTTAAGCCACACTTGAGACACGTCTTCCTTATTACTAACCTTTTAAATAAAAAATTACAACCATTGGATTGATCAACTCAGAAAAGCAGACTGGGTGATCAACTGCTGGGCCACTCTACTTTGTTCTGTGGAGAACCACCAAGTGGAAGGATAGACTAGGCTCCTCTAGCAAGTGCATCGGAAAGATTCAGTAGTACAAGATTTTCAGGCTGATATCCTGCTTGATTCCAGAAAACTTGATCAATTTACCAAAACTGGTGGGGTGGAAGTATGTTCTAAACTACTCTGATAGGCAAGGAACACAAATAAAGCATGGTAGAGTGACAAACTGGGTTAGGACAAACTTAGGAAGCTGGTAGGCATCGCAGACTTAGCACGTTCTAGATTATCCTAGGGAGGATGTTACATGTTCCAGTTGCCAAAATTCCAATTTCAGATTTCCAGCAGTGTGTGAGTACATTTTTAAGCTCCAAAAACTAAAGACGCCGAACAGCAGGAATTAATTCAGAAAAGCTCTATGTCCTGTGTTATGTATGAGATCAGACTAAAAGGCCACAATGGTACCTTATGGCCTTAAAAACAAAAACTAGCAGCTGCAGGCTGACGATACCTTAAACCACTGGATTACTGTTTATGAGAAGCAAAATCAGGAACTGGACACTAGGCAACACCCCTCCTAACAGGTCATTTAGTTTCTATCAGTGAACACAAACATTTAAGCAAGCACATGCTCACTAGTATATTAACTTGAGTCCGTGACCCAAGAAGCTTACAAGTCACATACAGAATCATTCTGGACAAAATGCATAAGGTGCCAAAAAAGTGTTGACTGACTTCCAGGTATGGGGCTGGAAAGCAGTTTTCCACCAGATTAAATTGGCAGGGAGCTTGAGATTTTTGGCCTTCCTTTGCAGCATGGAGTGTGAATTCCCTACTGGGATAAAATGGGCATCTCACACTTAATTCCCTGCCATGCTAGGGTCACAAGCAGTGATGGTACCTTGATCTCTCCTGTTCTCTGCTGGGCCACAAGACAGTTTAGTCTCCTCAGGAATTAAATGCTTTAGTCTAATCAAAGTTATTGGGTTCAGTGAGATATCTGGGTTAAAATTAATGGCTTGTGATATTCTGGAGATCAGAGCAGATGACAATGTTCACTTCTGGCCTTGAATTCTTGTTGTCCTTCATGACAACAGATGATGCTGACAATTGTATTATCTCTTAAACTATATGAAACTAAGGCCTGGCCTACACTACAGATATAGGTTGCATTAAGTCGACCTAATAACGTATGTGTTTACCAGGTCCCTTCCACCAACTTAAGTGGCATGTAGAGTCGACTTCTGTACTCCACCTCCGCAAGAGGTGTAGAGCTTAATTCGACATCCATGGGCTGATATGGGGATAGTGTAGATGCTATATTGTGTAATTTGTATTACTTGGCCTCCAGGAGGTGTCCCACAATACTCTGCTGTAACCACTCTGACGAGCGCTTTCAACTCCGCTGCACAGCAGCCATGTACACAGGAAATGGCCCCTCCCCTGGTAAAGCCCCAGGAACTTTTGGATTTTCATTTCCAGTTTGATCAGCATGGAGAGCCCACTAGCACAGCAGATCATGGAGACACAATGCCCAAATGCGCTCCAGCATGGAGTATACAGGAGATGGATCTTATTGCTGTGTGGGGAGAAGAGTCTGTGCAGGCACAGCTGTGCTCCATCAGAAGAAATGCTGACATCTATGCAAAGATTGCGCAGGGCCTGAGGAGAGGAGCTATACCCGGGACATGCAGCAGTGCCGCATGAAAATATAAACTTTGGCAAGCGTACCAGAAAACAAGGGCGGCCAACAGTTATTCTGGTTCTGCCCCAGAGACATACCACTTTTACAAAGAACTGCATGCAATTCTCAGCAGTGACTCCACCACTACCCCAAAACACAGTGTGGATACCACTCAGGAGTCTGAGTCCCAGGCCACCTCAGGGAACAAGGAGGACACTGGATGAGGAAGAGGAGGAGGAGGAGGAGGAGGAGAATGGGTGACAGAAGAGAGGTGGATCCATTCTCTCCAACAGCCAAGACCTGTTCTTAACCCTGGAGCCCATCCCTTCACAGGACCAAGTGGTGGCCCAGTGTGGTGCCGGGGAAGGCACCTCTGGTGAGTATACATTTCCAATCAAACTATAGAGGGTAAATTCCATTATATTATAGGTTTAATCTGAAAAAAAGAATGACGTGCACTGGGTATCTGCTTGCCAGTGGATGCTCCACCTATGCTGTGGGTGCTCCCCGAAAAGACTGCTTATGTGCATAGGGATGGCATGGGAATCCTCCATTCAGATCTCTAGGAAACTTTCATAGAGGTATTCTGCAATCCTTTGCAGAGGGTTTCTGGGGAGGGCTGCCTTATTTCTTCCACCGCAGTAGGACACTTTCCCAGACCACTCCAGTATTAACTCTGCTGGCAACACTGCAGTACACAGCATAGCACCATAAGGATCAGGTCTGTATTCAGACGCTTGAAGCATCTCCTGCCTTGCCACCTCTGTTACCGTCAGGACACTTATATCACATAGGGTCACGTAAGGGAAATGGGGGAAGTTTTCAGTGCAAGTACGTGAATCACAAACAGAACAAATAATTCACCCCCCTTGGGTGAAATCCAGGTCCCACAACAATGCTTTCCCTAATGTGCTATGGCTATTGTTGACAAGGATCACTGCGTATTACAAGCAGCATTAAGAAAAGTCAGGGAGAACTTCCTGTGTCTCTTCTCCCTGCCCTCTCCCAGGTTTAAAATAAAATTTAAAAAAGTGGGAGACTTAACACACTGGTGCCTGTCCTCAAGTACTGTCCATGTTGCTAGGGGGAAGGGGATATTGCCCAACTGTGCTCCTCCCAACTGTTTTACAACAGTAGCAGCACAAGACCTGTCACCCATGCCTTGTAGCCATACTCACCATGGCTGGAGCAGCAAACCAACTCATGGAATAGCTAGGGATTCTGAGTATATTGTCGCTTGCAGTGAAGTGTATTAAGGGGTGTTTTTTTGTTTTGTTGTGCTTTTTTAAATTAGCCTTGCACCAGAAACAATATATGCACTGACTATGGTTACCTTGTGCTTTGTATGCCTTACATTTGAAAGCTTGTCCTTCAGTGAATCCTGCACACCGGGAGAAAGACTTGTCCGTATTAGAAAGCAGAAAAAGATGACTCGGGATGACATGTTCACTGAGATAATAGACACCTCTGGGACAGCCAAGGATGAACTCCTAACATTATTAGTTTCTTGGGAAGAGAAACTCTCCGTGGACAGCAGGAGAGCATCCCAGGAGCAGGAGTGTGCCACGCAGGATGAAATGCTGCAGGTTATGAAGGGTCAGACATGTTAGGGCATCTGGTTAAGCTTCAAGAAAGGCAACTCAATGCTAGACTCCTTGCAGCCAAGAAAACAGATCAGGAAAAATATGCTCTTTATTTATTCAACACATGGTGCTTGTTTAGGGGCGGGGGGGAGGGGGATTTTTCAAGGAAAAAAGGAATGGAGGGGGTTGGTTTGGGAAGGAACAACGCAGATAAGCATCACACATTACTGTGACTCATTGCTGAAATGCGTTTTCAAAGCCTCAGAGATGCACAGCTGGCTATTATCCTAGTGTCTGGCTGCTTAAAATCAGCTGCCAAGCAATTGGCCTCAATCCCCCACCCTGGGGGAAAAAATTTCTCCCTTAGTTTCACAGGTATTGTAGCACACAGAAGGCAGCAATAACTATGGGGATATTGCTTTCTCTGAGGTCTAACCTATTAAGCAAACAGCGCCAGCGACCTTTTAATCATCCAAAGGCACATTCCACCACCATTCTGCACTTGCTCCTCCTATTGTTGAACCGCTCCTTATTGCTGTCCAGTCAGCCGGTGTATGGCTTCGTGAGCCATGGGAGCAAAGGATAGGCTGGGTCCCCCAGGATCACAACTGGGGTTTCAACATCAATAGTTTTTTGTGGTCTGGAAAGAAAGTTCCTGCTTTCAGCTTTCTGAACAGACCTGCATTCCTGAAGACGCGCACGTCACACATCTTGCCTGACCATCCAACACTGATGTCGGTGAAACGCCCTGTGATCCACCAGCTCTTGCAACACCATTGAAAAGTATCTCTTTCAGCTTATGTACTCTTTGGCCAGGTGGTCTGGTGCCAAAATAGGGATATGCATGCCATCTATTGCCCCAGTACAGTTAGGGAATCCCATCGCAGCAAAACCATCCACTGTCCTGCACATTTCCCAGAGTCACTACCTTTCTTAGCACAAGTCAATTAATGCCCCTGAAAACTTGGATCACAAGTTCCACAGTGCATTTACCAACTCTGAATTGATTCCCCACTGACCAGTAACAGTCTGGCATTGCAAACTTCCATGGAGCAATTGCCACTCGCTTCTCCACCGTCAAAGCAACTCTCATTTTAGTACTGCTGCACTTCAGGGCTGGGGAAAGCTCTGCGACAAAAAGTTCCTGGAAAGTGTCTTCCACATTTGAAGATTCTGCAGCCACTGTTAGTCATCCCATAGCTGCACAACCATGGGATCCCAGTCAGTGTTTGTTTCCCTGGACCAGAAACAGCACTCAACCGTGTTCACCTGATGTGCAACTGCCATCAGCAACTGCAAACCGTTTTGCTCTATGGTTTGCAGCAGGGCTCCTTGTGTGACACTGCAATGTTCCACGTGGCAGCTCCGGTCTCAGCTTCAGAAATACTGCAGATTAAGGGATGAGGTGTTTGTAATGTTAACAAAAGTGCACACAGTTGAGCAGGGTCCATGTTGCTCGGGCTATGATGTATGAACAGCTAAGCCAGGCTTTCAAAAAAAGGTGCAAAAAACCTTGTTTAGTTTGCTGTAGAGATATGGGAAGAGAGGGAGGAAAGTGCATCATGGGAGACAGAACTCATTACCACCCACGACAACATTTTGGTCCCACAAGGCATTGCAAACCCTACCCAAAATCCCATTAAACTAGTTGCACTGTGGGACAGCTATGCACGGTGCACTACTCTGTGCATCGATGCAAGCGCTGCTAGCGAGGACACGCTTCACCAAGACAGTAAGTGTGTTGTGCACATGTAAGATTGACTTACTTAATTCCAAGGCTCCATGTCAACTTCACAAAATGGACCATGTCTACACTAGAAAGTGAAGTCTAAGATGTGTAAACTTACTGTTCTCATTTTTAAAAAAGGAAGTCTGTTCTAACCATAAAAGATGACACTGATGTTCGTTGTTTGAGAATGAACTGCAGTATCTTGAATGACAAAAGATTTTCTATCTTATAACTATGAGAAGTCTTCACAAAGTATTTCATGTTACGACTCTATTTAGACACACAAACCAACAAGTTTAAGTGACAAAGGCTAAGCTAGTCTCAGAACGTAAATTATATCGTATACTGTTTTGAAGGAGGTAGGAAAAGGTGTTCACCACACATTTGCCCTGAAAGGGTTACTGAAGACAAAGAAGAGGGCTAATTAACCCAACAGGCCATAGGTGAAAGGTATCCGGTGACTAAGTAATCCCCTGACTGAGGGAGGGAGCCCAGCTGAGAAGGAATGAGCTGGGTTGGGCTATAAAGGCAGGAAATTGGCAGCAGAAAGGGGCTGCTGGGCAAGTCTGTAGTCACTCCCTGGGAGAAGGGAGGTAGGACAGGACTCATGGGAAGGCCCTAAGGTCTAAGAGGGAACAGACCTTGACTGCTGGCTAGAGGGTACCTGATCCGAAACCTGGAGTAGAGGGCAGGCCTGGGTTCCCCAACCAGCCACTGAGGGACTACGAGACAGTGAATAGGAGGCTGCCTGAGCTTGTTTGTGGAAAACACTTTCCAATCCCAGCAGGTGAAACCATTTGGTGACCTGGCCAGAGGAAGTCATGAAGAGGCAGCAGCAGCTTGCAGAGCGAGAGGTGCTGCAGACCCACATAGAGAGGTGGAGGGATGACATGCAACCACAGGAACAGGTGTCAACCTTGCAAGCTATTCCCCAGAACTAGTAGGAGGGGACACCATCTTAGCGGTGAGTGGACCACTCCATCACAGGGGTTTTTATAAAAAAAAAAAAAAAAAAAGCACAAGCTAGTATTAAACACTATTTTAGCAAGCCATGCAGCCGCAGCAGATTAACCCAATTTTTGCATGCCTTAAACGTGATTACAACACTCATTATGTGGTTTGCCTCAAACAGTTATACCAGTTGCCCTATGATGAAGCAGCAACTGGTACAAAGTACAGCCATTTCAAAAATGAATGACCAATACTGACATTTTTACTAGATGCATCTAGACCAGTGTTTCCCAAACTTGGGATGCCGCTTGTGCGGGGAAAGCCCCTGGTGGGCCGGGCCGCTTTGTTTACCTGCCGCGTCCGCAGGTTTGGCCGATCGCGGCTCCTACTGGCAGCAGTTCGCTGTGCCCGGCCAATGGGGAAGCGGTGGAAAGAAAGCGGTGGCCAGCACATCCCTCGGCCCAGGCCACTTCCCGCAGCCCCCATTGGCCGGGCACAGCGAACCGCGGCCAGTGGGAGCCACGATCGGCCAAACCTGCGGACACGGCAGGTAAACAAAGTGGCCTGGCCCGCCAGGGGCTTTTCCCAAACAAGCGGTGTCCCAAGTTTGGGCAACACTGATCCAGACATATCATAGACCAGTAAGCTATTTTTCCAATTTAGCCAGATGTTATCAGTTATATTTTAGCATTTCATTCAAACTGGCAGTATAAAAAACTGTTTTTAATGCAGACACTGTCTAGCAGAGAAGCCAAGCTAATGTGGAAGATATTGGGTTAGTCACCGAGCACAGAAGAAGCAAAAAACTTTTAGTCTTACCATATCATCTGTCAGTGTCTTGATATTTAAATGCTGTAAATTAAGGGGGAAAAAACAAACAGTCATTTCACTACCTTACTTTGTAACAGCTGTTTTACTTTAAGAGGATTTTAAAAATCTACAAAAACAGCAAAAGTTCAATGTGATTGAATCCTTAAGGCTATTTTAATAAACTAATCTGAAATTACTAACTCAAAAGAAATTGCCTTAGAAATTAGTACTACTTCTATGGGTTGGGGGGGGGGGGGGAAGAGAGTTGATTTTATTGGGCCGGGGGGGAGGTTCTTGGTGTTACTGCTTACTTACAATTGACAGCAAATCATTTGAGAGATAACTATTTACATTTCCCAATGTGTAACAAAATTGTATAGTTACTGGACTCTTACTTGACTGAATGGAAAATAAGACAATACCATGCAAGTACAGCCTAAAACAATTCAAATCTTACCTGTTGACCTGTGATATGTGAACCCTAGAACACCTCCCACTAAATCAGGCAGGGGGGTAACCAATACAAAAAAGTGTCTTTTGGTACTAAACTACAGCTGTCAACCGCAGCAAATGCATGCAATTAACCCAAAACAAATTAACTAGTTTAAAAAACAGTCACAATTCATCACAATTTAAAATTGCACTGTCAAACAATTAAATATTTTTGGCCATTATTCCACATTTTCAAATATATTGATTTAAATTACAACAGAATACGAAGTGTGCAATGCTCACTTGTATTATTTAACACAAATATTTGCACTCTAAGAAAGACAAATAAAAGAAATAGTATTTTTCAATTCACCTCATACAAGTCCACTCAGTCCTACTTCTTTTTCAGCCAATCACTAAGACAAACAAGCTTGTTTATATTTATAGGAAATAATGCAGCCCGGCTCTTATTTATAATGTCATCTGAAAGTGAGAACAGGCATTCACATGGCACTGTTGTAGCTGTTGTTGCAGCCACAGTTGCAAGGTATTTACGAGGCAGGTGTGCTAAACATTCATACGCCTCTTCATGCTTCGACTTGGAGACTCAAGTTTTACACAATAAAGATCGCACTACAGTACTTGTATAAGGTGAATTGAAAAATAATATTTTTGTTTATTTTTACAGTGAAAATATTTGTCAAATAAAGTGATCACTGTATACTTTGTATTCTGTGTTATAACTGAAATCAGTATATTTGAAAATGCAGAAAAACATCCAAAAAATATTTATAATTTAATTTGGCATTCTATTAAGTGCCATTAAAACTGTAATTGTCACTTCTTTAATCTCACAATTGTGATTTTTTTAGTCTTTGACAGCCCTATTCTAAACCATAGTTGAGAAATTCTCAAATTGAAAGGAAAGGTGTTACCTGCTTAATATATCATCTCTACTTGCTGAGGTCTCTTGTCCTTTAGGGCAGTTTGGGAGGGTGTCTGTACTAGTGTTTTCCCAAGATGTGACAACATTTAACAGCTAAGAAAATAAAATGTTACCCCATAATACGGCTGCCACCAAACACACAAGGGGTCTAACCAAGCAATGACCTAAATGCAGGGGTGTAAGAGAAGGAATATTTATGGGAAAAATATTAAGTGTTCAGCATTGTCCTTACTCTGCCTTCACTGAAATCAACAAAAGTTCTATCACGGGACTTCAATGGGAGAAAAGTTAGGCCAATGATCAACATTTATGAAAATCTCTAAGTAAACTTACAGTGGGATGATAGCAAATATTGAGGATGAAATGAGGACAACTGGGTACAATAAGGTCTGAGATTCAGAAGTAAGAGCTTTAGACATACCTGACAATATTGCCCTGACAGTTTCCATTTTCTACTGGAGCCTAGCTAACTGCTCGAACTGCTGAGCAAGTTTCTGCACCTCTGCCCAACTTTCTCCACCTCTCAACATTAAAGCTTTTTCCCTTATTCTTACAAATCTTGTGCAAAAGGCAGCATGCAGCTCTAATCTTGGGCACATTTTTTTCCCCTGTAGACTCTAACCTATTCCACAGACAGTTCCGCCTTCCTTGCAAAGCGGCCACACACACAATCTAACTACTACTGCCTTAGCCATTGCAGAATCACAGTCAACAGTTCCTTTCTTCTGTCCAAGCAGCCTGTGAACACCTTCACTATCCAGGAAAGCAGAGACTAAGCCTGGTCTCCCAAATAACCAGAGCAATATCCACACCATTAGTGTCCGTAATGATCCTGGAAGCAAATGGTCCTTTATCCATTAAAGTAAACAGAACCAAGTGCTGATCCTAGCAGACTCCTAACATGGATTCTTCCAGACTATCCTGCATTTATGTTCGTAAACCTGCCACGTGGTCAGCCAGCCCGCCCTCAGAGCATCATGGAGAACTACCCCTTTGTTTATAAATTGTGAGACTAGAACAGGAGGCAGGGAAGGGAGGAGATTAGGTACATAGGGGTCCCTTCATTTGTCCCAATGCCGTATGGGAACTCCATGCCTGCAAAGTCACCAATATCATCCTGAACATTACCAACCTTTATATCCCCATGCATGCCTTCACAAACCTGCACAATCATGGCCCCAAAAGTCGACCCCACCAAATCAGTTGGCTACAGACCCGTAGCATTTGATGGTGGCGAGCTTCCAAACAGCAATGGCAACTCACATATCCATTGAAATGGGGCACCACATGTTGGTAGGCTGCTGCAGGCTAGTTCTCAAGAAGGGTTGCCTTCCCCATCCTGAAATTCTCTCTCCACTACTCGTCAAGTCTGCTAAATGATCCTTTTTCCACCAATCAATGCTAGTTTACCAAGCCCAGAAACAGTGCTGCATAATCTGGAATTGCTCCAGGAACCGTGTCACTAGTATCAGTTGCTATGCATCTGCCTCTTTTCCCTTGTCCTTCTCCTGCTTCCTCCACCACTGTTGAAGCTGTTGGAGAAACTGCAGCTGACAGTATATCATCTGGTTGGTGGTGTGTCAGGCAAAATCCAAAACCAATTTTCTCTCGTTTTGAGCACTGAAATACAGCCCAAGCAGACTCGGCATATTCACGGTTGCCAACATAGTGGTGCGGAGCATTGTTGGATCCATGTTGGCAAGCTGCTATTTGAAAGTGGCACGAGGAAACATTGGGCTGGAAACAGTGCAAACACGGGATTTTTTAAAAAGTTGAACCCACCTGGCGTCCACTTTACATCCACAATGCAGAGCAAAAAAATTCCAAAATGCACACTGCTCAGTAGCAAAGCAAAGGACCAACTGATGCCACATGCTTAGTATGTGGAGAGTTGCCACTGTGTACACACAAGGATGCATACTGAAAGAAGGTATAAGCCTCCCACATGCTCAGTATTAGTACAGCTTACATCAGGGATTGGCAACCTTTGGGACGCAGCCCATCAGGGAAATCCGCTGCCGGCCAGGACGGTTTGTTTACCCGCAGCGTCCGCAGGTTCCACCGATCGCAGCTCCACTGGCCACGGTTCGCTGTTCCAGGCCAATGGTGGCTGCGGGAAGCGGAGTGGGCCGAGGGATGTGCTGGCCGCCACTGCCCACATCGGTGAACCGCGGCCAGTGGGAGCTGCGATCAACTGAACCTGCGCACGCTGCAGGTAAACAAACCATCCCTGCCTGCCAGCGGATTTCACGGATATTTTTAGTAAAAGTCAGGGACAGGTCACAGGCTTCTGCAAATGTGTTTATTGCCCATGACCTTTCTGTGACTTCTACTAAAAATATCCATGACAAAAATTTAACCTTAATAATGGCTACCAGAAACAACTTCCCATTAGGGAATGTTTAAAGGGATTGGACAAAAGAATAAATAAAATATCTTGAATAAAAGGGTTTGACAAACAGATGAATGTTCACCAGCAGAACTGTAGACTTCAATGAAGACTGCAGATACTTAACTTTTCAGAAAGCTAGATATTAAGGAAGCTAACCGACACTTTGCTCACCCAGCCTAGAGAGGCCTAAGACCAACAATTTGCAGGCTCCGCACTTAAACAAAAAAAGTGAAAATACACCAAAATTCTTATACTACTTAAAATACAGAAGTATTCAAGATGTCAGAAACTACATTTTAAAGAGCCATCAGCTTTTTGTAAGCAAGCCCCCAACACTAAGGGGGAAGGGAGAAAGGAATCAAGTACGAGTCATCTTGTGGGGAAGAACACCTTTGACCTTTTCACACCTTCAATAGATCCTTCACAGCTACTTCTGGATAAATTAATCAGAGGATGGCTGCTCACTGTCTTTGAAGTCTTCCAAATTAGGGGAAGAGAAGCATAGACAGACTGCTTACCATAGTCACAGATTGTGAATTTCTCCTGAACACCAAGTTTTACAGCTGGGTTTCGGTTTCGCTGACCTGGGAATTTAGTGGTTGTAGCTAGATACACAAGTCTGCAAGTCAGGATTTGGAGACCACTCAAATCAAGCTTGTTGCGAGGGGCATCCGTTTTTCTGAATGTGCAAACAATATGCCTAAAAAATTAAGAAGTCTAAGATGACTCATTTTCCAGGAGCCAGAGTTGTTTGTCTGACCTGTTCTCAGACTAACTCGAAACAAACCTTCTGGGGTGGGTCAATTCCAGATTATCCATTGGTAGCCAGACCCAAGACATGAAATTTTCAGGGTCAGGGAACAGATTTGGTCCCTGGAAATCAGATCTTTGCAGAAATCCTGTAACACAGAGACATGCAGTTCTAGACCCAACATTGATGTTGACTTAGAAGACAAAGTCAAGTTCCAAGAATGCCAATTCTCTTAACAGAAACACTTCTCTTTTCCTTGTCACATGGAGATGAGCGAATCTCCAGGAAGAGATCAGAAAGTTTGTCTTCAACTCAACATTAGCCTCAAGACCCCAGAGATAAGCAAGGATTGTGGTTTCTTAATGAAGATAGTTTGCCAAGAGAAGACATGGGATCCCATATATGCTCTCTTGCCTGCAGAGTGCTATTACCACAGTAAATTCTCAATGTCCAAGGAGTTCATGTCAGCCCATACAATAGGAACTGACTGAAAAATAAGGTGGCTAGTCACAAGCCGAAGCAATCTCATGAACCAGTCAATGAGATGTCATCTCTGACACTGAAGGACGTGAAGTGCCTTTACTGATAACCATTTGAGCAACCCAGAAGCCTCTGGTATTTTAGGTACTGTTTCAGCCACTTCAGGTCCAACCTCCACCTTAATTGTTATCAAAAGATTGAGAGGGTAAGTACCCAAATAACCTGTAGAGGTGTTAAGAAGCCCAAGAGCATTAGAGCTATTTAGGCTAACTCCCAAAGCGAGTCAGACCTAAATACCTCTGGGGATCAGGGCCACACTGGCTTATATTTCTCATTTGGAAAAAAGTATTACTGTATTTCATTGTTAGAAAAATAGTAATAGACATAAAAGTAAATCTTACATACCTTAAAAAAAAATATGGAAGTACCCAGGCCAAAAACTGGATTAAAGTTCATATATCAGTAAGTGAAAAATTCAACATGCAACAGTTTAAAGCCATAAATGACCTAGATTATTAATATAAAAGTTAAGTTAAAGCTGCAAATACAAAGTTAAGGCTGTTAAGGATACCTTAGCTCTGCCCCTAAATCCTAAGTCAGTTTAAAGTCTTATGACTGCATTTTGTTCCATCTTCAACAGTTGAAGCTATTATGCTATATCCACTACAGAGCCAGCAGGTTTATTACAATATATTGGCACGTGGGGCATCTCCCCCGGTCCACATCAGCTGAGCTAGAGAAAATGGATCCAGAAAGTGGAGAGCAGTGTTACTCAGTTCAACTACCAGCCAGTAAAAAGATTCATAACGCCTGAAGTACAGGAAAAGGAAGTAATATCTTGAGTTTGTGGTAGGACTGCAGACCAGGCTCAGAAGAAAGATAGGCTGAAAGTGAGCAGAAGGCTAGAGGGCAAGCCAGGCAGTAGGGAACTGGATTTTAAACTGGTGTGCTGATCTTTGTATTAGCTATTGCAACTCATTGTGCCTAGGATACTTGCACCATTATTTCTGGCAACCCCAGTAAGATAGTCCTGCTACTTACTCAGATCCCGCTATTGTATGGTAGAGCCTATTGCTCAGAGCCCTTGCAGGACTTGCTTCTGAGCTCCTGCTATACAGGGCCTGCAACTAGATTTCTACAAGACAGGTGTACCACAACAATTACGACACATTTCAGTTGAGGGGGTGGGTTACAATATATGCCACCACTCTGCCAATTCCTTCTCTCAAAAGAAGGTAAAGCAAATATAATAATGGTTGTGACCTGTTTGCTTCCTTGCCTGAAGCCAAAAAGGACTTTCTCTGGATGAAGCGCAAGTTGGTGGCTGTGATGAAAGAAAAGACTTGTGGTTTGGAAGAACAAATACTTATGCTCTGGAGCATCAGGGAGCGAAGCGCATTTGGAGAGTTTCACAAAGCATCACTGCACCAGAACCAAGAAAAGTCATGTCTCTGAATTACCAAGGAATTTAAAAAAAAAAAAAAAAAAAGTGGAAACTAGAGAGTAGCCTTAGTAGCTTGTAACCACCGGCAAGAAGAGGACCAGGCAGCATTCTACACAGTTGGAAGCCAATGAGGATAGGTAGGTTGTGACTATCGGAGAAGACCAGGACCAACTCCACACAGCTAGAATTATCCAATCATTATTAGGTTCTCAAATATGGATATTGAACAGAGAAGACAGCTGTACAGGGCTCACACTGGAGAATGACTGCTCATCCCAACCCACGAGTCAATCAAGCATTCCTACCAAGATTTCGAGCCATTTGAGGAACACAAACTATTTTTGTGAGGTATTCTATGCTAGAAAGAAGTGGGAAGGGGGGTGAATTCCACAAGGGACAGATTGACAGCATGACAACATGCTGTCTTCCTGCATACAAGACACAAGATGTGACTAAGATTGGTTAGGCTTCTCAAGTTAGCATGCAAGAATCCATTGGTAGTGGCTATATTAACCCTAATGACACTTCAGATTTATAGACTACTTCAAAGAGCTTTGAAGAAGCTGAAGAAGAGGAACAGTCAAGTTATCTTTTCTGAGATCCTTCTTGTCCCACAAGCGAAAAATTCTGGAAGTAAATCACTAGCTTGGTAGGAAATGTGAAGTAGAGGGCTATGTTTTTGTAAAAGATTATTCCATATTCTTTGGGAGAGGGAGATGTACAATTTAGCTGACCTCCACCTCATCAAAAGGGGAACCAATCAGGCTAGCTAAACTAGTCAGGAAGGCATTGAACTACCAACTAAAGGGGAGGGTAAAAAGTGGAAACAAATGAGCACTCATTTAACACACACAAAAAAATCAAGATGTTGAGAATAAAATAGTCAAGGCACCAAGGGATGTGAGGAGAAGAAATTCTTTTGTTACCTATACACCAAGGCTAGGAGCTGGAGCAATAAACAAGAGGAACTGGAATTGCTGATTATGAGCATAAATTCAACCTAGTTGGTATTCTGAAAGCTGGTACAAAGATGTGCATGAGTGAAGTTTAAAAATCACTGGCTATGACCTACTTAGGAAACACCAAGTGGACAAAAGCAGGACAGTGGCATTCTGTCAAAATTAGCATTACTCATTCCAAGTCACTGACAACTCAGGAAAAACATGCTAACGCACAAGATGGGGCACTAGCTAGGTCTTCTACAGACCACTAAATCACCCAAGAGAACAAGACAACCAGCTCCTCAAGCACAGAGCTAAGGTGTAGGAAAAAAGCTGGGTGATCATTAGGGACTTCAGTTTGCTAGGCGACTGTGTACTGGTAGCATGTGACATCCTTGGAACTGCTAAAAATAATACATGACCATTTAAGTCAAGAAGTGTTGTGTCCAAAATTGGGAATTTCTACAGTAGAGCTCACTCTAAACAAATGAATTCCTCTTTAATCACAGTACTAAAAATTAGTGTTTGCTTTAGGTGCAAGCGATCATGACTTGCTTACATTTGTTATCTGCCCACAAAATAAAGTCCAAACCAGGAATGAGTATATATTTGGTGCTTTAAAAGGGCCAATTTCATAAAGCTGAAAACAATTATGAGCCAATTCAGCTGGGAGAAACAATTTAAGAAAAATGTGATTGATCACTGAGAATTCTTTAAGAATACTTTACTAGGTGCCCAAACACCCAGACTCTCCCAATCAAGAAAGAGGGACACACCAATTAAACACAACTACCTTAGAGGTGAAGTGAACGCAACTATAGAATGCATCTGATGAAGTGAGCTGTAGCTCACGAAAGCTTGTGCTCAAATAAATTGGTTAGTCTCTAAGGTGCCACAAGTCCTCCTTTTCTTTTTGCGGATACAGACTAACACGGCTGCTACTCTGAAAACTATAGAAATGTTTCCCACTTGTTACATATTCATTTTTAACAAGGGAAGCTGATAGCTCCTAATTCATATAGAAAATTGATGAGATGCACAAGAAGAGACCAGGAGAGAGGCCCTGGAAGCCAAATTTAGACTGCTAGGTAAGAGATTGAAGTCCAGAACCTCCATGGTAGCATTCTCTGAAATGCTTCTAGTTCCACACACAGGGCCAGTTAGACAGGCAGAACTGCAGGGTCTCAACATGTTGATAAGACAATGGTGTAGGGAGGAAGGGTTTAGATTTATTAGGAGCTGGGGAACCTTTGAGGAAAGGGGGAGCCTATACAGGAAGGATGGGCTCCACCTAAACCAAAATGGAACTGGATTCCTGGCACGTAAAATTAAGAAGGTCGTAAAGCAGTTTTTAAACTAACAGCTGGGGAAAAGCCGACAGGTGCGGAGAAGCAAGTGGTTCGGACAATGTAGCTCATAAAGCCAGTTTGCAAGCTTGCTATTGTGATGTATTACTGTGGCAATGTACATTGGTAAATTCCGGCTCCTTCTCAGGCTTACCACCTGAGGATTGTCCTTACCACACAACCCAAGGGTCATCTCACAACGTTGAACTCTTGAGTTTTCGAACCCTGTAGCCTGAATTGGGACAAGAACCTAAATATCTTCTGGTCAGATCATTGGCGACCCATAATAAACTAGCCCATAAATTCAGGTCAACAGAGACATCCTTTAGGGGAGGGTCTATTAATGGAGATTCTCTATACCCTATTAAGGAGGAGAGGATGGAAAACAATAAAATTTGGTTAGGATCTGAAGAAAAACAGTCAAAGAAAAAAATTCCCATTCAATTACATTACATAATGGCAGACAGCTAAAAAGTGAATTTTTTTAAGTGCTTATATACAAATGCTAAAAGTCTAAATAAGATGGGTCAACTAGAGTGCCTCATCCTAAATGAAGATATTGCTATAAAAGGCATGACACAAACTTGATAGAATGAGGATAATCAATGGGACATGGCAATACCAGGGTACAAAATATATCGGAAGGAAAGAATAGGTTGTGCTGGTGGGTGAGTGGCACTCTATGTGAAAGAAAGCATACAGTCAAATGTAGTAAAAAAAATCTTGAATGAACCCAGCTGTGCAATGGAATCTCTATGGATAATAATTCCATGCTTGAATAAGAATATAGTGGTAGGGATATACTACTGACCACGATGGTGAGAGTGACTGTGAAATGCTCAGGGAGATTAGAGAAGCTATAAAAATAAAAAGCTCAATAATAATGGGGGATTTCAACTGTCCTGATATTGACTGGGTACATCTCACCTCAGGATGGGATACAGAGATAAAATTTCTTGACACATTAAATGATTGCTTCCTGGAGCACCTAGTGCCGGAACCCATAAGAGGAGAGGCATTTACTGATTTAGTCCTAAGTGTAGCACAGGATCTGGTGACTATAAGAAGTGACTATAGCTGAACTGCTTGGTAATAGTGACCATAACATAGTAAAATTTAACATCCCTGGTGGGGGAGGGGGCGACACCAAAGCATCCCACCACAGTAACATTTAATTTCAGAAAGGGGAACTACACAAAAATGAGGAAATTGGTTAAAATAGAAATTAAAAAGCTACTGTGCCAAAAGTGAAATCCCTGCAAGCTGCATGGAAACTTTTTAAAGACACCAGAATAAAGGCTCAATTTAAATGCACACCCCAAATTAAAAAACATAGTAAGAGAACCAAAAAAGTGCCACCGTGGTTAATCAACAAAATACAAAGCAGTCAGAGGCCTTTTCCCAGTTAGAGGCGAAAAGGCATCCTTTAAAAAGTGGAAGTTAAATCCTAGAGAGGAAAATAGAAAGGAGCATAAACTCTGGCAAGTGAAATATAAAAATATGATTAAGGAAGGCCAAAAAAGAATTTGAACAACAAGTAGCCAAAGACTCAAAAAGTAACAGCAAAAAACTTTTGCAAATACATCAGAGGCAGGAAGCCTGCTAAACAACCAGTGGGGCCACTGGACAATCAAGATGTTAAAGGAGCACTCAAGGAAGATAAGGCCATGCGAAAAACTAAACCAATTCTTTGCATCGATCTTCACGGCTGAGGATGTGAGTGAGATTCCCAAACCTAAACCATTCTTTTTAGGTAACAAATCTGAAGAACTGTCCCAGATTGAGGTATCATTAGAGGAGGTTTTGGAACAAACTGATATCTAAACAGTAATAAGTCACCAGGACTAGATGGTATTCACCCAACAGTCCTGAAGGAACTCAAATGTGAAATTGAAGAACGACTAACTGTGGTATGTAACCTATCACTTAAATCAGCTTCTATATCAGATGACTGGAGGATAGCTACTATGACACCAAATTTTTAAAAAGGCTGCAGAGTGTATCTTGACAATTACAGGCTGAGAAGCCTGACTTCAGTACCACGTAAACTGGTTGCAACTGTAGTAAAGAACAGTAAAGAACATAGATGAACATGGAAGAGTCAACATGGTTTTGTAAAGGGAAATCATGCCTCATCAATCTACAAAAGTTCTTTGAGGCAGTCAACAAGCACGTGGACAAGGGGGATCCAGTGGATGTAGTGTACTTAGATTTTCAAAAAGCCATTGACAAGGTTCCTCACCAGGACTTGAAACAGGAATTAATACAGTGGAGTCCTATAGCCTGTAGTATGCACAGGGTCAGACTAGATTATGAGCCAATCCCTTCTGACCTAAAAAAAAAAAATAGCAAATAATAATCTACAATTAAAGTGGGTAGATCTGATGAGCAACAATATGTTCTTTTTTTACAGCACTTTGTGAAACGGTACTTTAAAAACATGATTGTTAGTCTGACAACATTTTCTACCTTTGATTTCTAATTTGCAGCCTTAACATGTAGTTAATATAGGGTTTTGAAATGGAAACATACACCACCCTGTCCGAAGCATTTATTTGGAAGGCAGTCTGGAAGAAGTGATTAAAGGTTGAGTTACACTGACATGATTGTTACTACATAGTAACAGTCTCCAGGAATACACAAGTGTGTTCATTTGAATTAGATATAAAAAGGCAATTTTGAATTAAATTTGTAAAGAATGTGTAGAAAGACATTAAAATGCAGTGACAAAATTTCATGTCACAAACCAGAGTATTAATTCAAGCCAACAATGATAACGAAGAATTATGGAATTCCACAAAACTGCAATGAGGTGTTCTAGGTAACATCTGTTCAGTAATCATTCCTATAAAATAGATTAATTTAGATTCAAGATTTTACACTGCAGTATCTCCAACACTAATTCAGTTGCTTTATAATTAGAGATATTTAAATCGCGAAGAAATAAGAAAAAAATCATTTGGATCCAAACACAAAGAGGCCATTTAGTCTCATCTGTAAGATTGCTTCATAAATTTCTAGACATTCTGCTTTTTCCAGCAAAAAAGTTGGCGCAAATGAGAAATTATTCATAATTCTCATGAACACTGAAGACTGACAATTGCTGAAGACTGGTCAAAAGTGCACTCTGAAATCAGTCCAACTTCCACTGAAGTGAGTGGAAGTGGTCCCATTGATTTCAGTTAGAAACAGATATTTCCTTTTGAAGGTTAAAGTTTATATGTGAAAAGACTCCGGGCATGTCTACGCTACAGTGGCACAGCTACAGCACGACAGCCAAGCTACCATCACACTCTAGTGGGGACATTTCCTACAGCCACAGAAGGATTCCCCCCCCCCCGACCCCCGTCAAGCTAGATTATCCACCTCTCCAAGAGACAGCAACCAGGTCAACCGAACATCCTTCTGTCCACCTACCTACATCTACACCAGGGGCTAGTTCAACCTACCTACAGTGCTCAGGGTGCACAACTTTTCACAGCCCTGAGCAACAGGTCAACCTATATCTTAGGTGTAGGCCAGGCTTCAGTGCCAGCAAGCAGCAATTAAAAACTGTTTAAACATCAGCAGCAATAAGCCAGTTGCAGAGTCACACGGCAGCAGCAAAGCTCAGCTTCCCCACATACACAATTTCAGGGTGGAAGGTGAATCCACATGAATGTGCCTCTCAACTCTGAGGCCGTGTCAACACTAGTTTTGTCGGTAAAAGGCAACTTTTGCCAACAAAGTAGTGGAGGTGCACACATTACAATGCTACTTTCGTCATCAAAACTCTATTTTGTTGGCAAAATAAAACCACCTCGACAAGTGGCATAGAGCTTCCTACGACAAAGTTAAAGCGACAAAGCAGCAGCGTAGACACTGCCATTTGTTATGTCACCATAACTGGCTTCCCCCAGTAGCCCACTCTGCTCACTGTTTTGAACTCGGCTGCACTGTATACAGCTACGCAGGCTTGCCCTCCTCCCATTTCAAAGCTGTGGGAAGTTCTGACAGCTGAGCATGCCAAACAGGAAATCACTAACTCAGAATCCTGCTCTCCCCAGGCAATAGGAACACAGAGGCAATCAGGCGGCTGCTGCTGGGGGGGCAGAACTGCTATACTGTACAGAGCCAGGGAGGGAGGCAGTGGCTGATGTGAAGGGGGGTGTCACTCTCCCCTCCTCAGGACTGGTTACTTCCCACCGCTGTGAACTTAGAGACAGCATGCTGACACACTCCCCCACCACACACAGTTTCTCTAAGGGCATGGCCACACTTGCAGATGTAGAGTGCTTTGTGTTAAACCCACGTTCATAGAGCGCAGTAGGGAAAGTGCTGCAATCTGTCCACACTGACAGCTACAAGTGCACTGGCGTGGCCACATTAACAGCTCTTGCAATAGCCACAGAGAGCAGTGCATTCTGGTAGCTATCCCAGCATGCAAGTGGCTGCAACGTGCTTTTCAAATAGGGGTGGGGTGGAGTGTGTTGTGTGTATGTGGGGGGGAGAGAGTGGGTTCGGGGAGCTGAAAGCATGTCAGCATGCTGTCTTGTAAGTTCAGACAGCAGCAGACCCTCTCTCACTCACACAAAATTCCACAGTAATGGTTGCTTTGTCTCGGAGCCGATAAGCATGCCGGCTGTCAGAAACTGAGCCTTCAAAGAGCATATCCGTATTCCTATAGCAAGTTCAAAACAATGAGAAGAGTGGCCACTTGACTTAAGGGGATTATGGCATGTTTCCGGAGGCTGATCAGAGCGCAGCAATGCAACACCTCGTCCATACTGGAACCACAGCGCTCCAGCAGAGGCGCAGCAAACGTTATTCCACTCGCCACAGTGGAGTACTAGCAGTGCTGTAGCTGCGGAGTCAGAGCGCTCTACGTGCCTTGCGAGTGTGGACGGGTAGTGAGCTGTGTCTCCCCCCACGCACGCGCACACACCCCCCATCACATACTCTCCCCACTTCACACTTGAGTTGAAAAGCAGCCAGCAATCTAGTAGGATGCCCATGGAACAATGAGATTGAGAAATCTGCTTCATGTGATGCTGTACCTGCCCCACGAGGCATTGCAAAGCATTCTGCAGCCAGTTGCACAGTGGTGTAGCTACCCACAGCGCACTGCTCTCTGTCGCTGCAAGAGCTGATAGCGTGGATGTGTTCTGCTGACACAAGGAGCATAGCGTGGACATGCAACAGCGGTTTAATTAAAGCAGCTTAACTTTTGTCAACAAAACTCTGTCCTGAGTCTTTGCTGACCAAGAACAAACGGTCAGTCAGATGCAGTGGAGACTAAAGGTAGTGGTGTGTTAAAGGGACATTCATTCCAAAGTCTTTCACATTGCAAGGTGGGAAACTACAACAAAGGATGTTGCCCAACATACTATGGTGTGGGTGTTTGCTTATGGTCACATGCTTGTCAATTGTGGGGTTTTCATAAATTAATCCTGGGTTCCCTTTCCTTTTTAATAAAAGTTTTCTTTTGTTATCCTACGGACTCAGTGCTTGCAAATGGGCAAGTATTGCTTCTTAGAGAGGCACCACGATGATGTTTAGGTTTCCCAAATTACAGGGTGGGGCACGAGCCAGTTCTGTTTTGCATTAAGAGGCACCCCTAGATATTGAATCTGGCCTTGTTGCTGCTGACACCACCTGGCAGAAGGGTTATACCTGCACAACAACTTGATAATCGTTAAGCTGCTGGTGTACTGAGACCACTACCTATCATACTGACCAATATTATCTCACTGTTTCCTTGTACTCCTCCGTCTGTATCCATTTGTTGTGTCTTGTCTCGTAAGCTTTTGGGGGAAGGGACCATCTTTTTGTTCTATGTTTGTACATTGCCTAATGCAATGGGGCCCTGGTTCATGACTAAGGCCCCTTGGCACTATGATAAATATTAAGGTACGGAGATTTTGGAACACAGAACTCCAATCTGAATAATTTTTAAAAAGTCTATTCCAACCAAAATCCGAAACCAGGTGCACATAGTAGCAACATCCAAGCATATTAATTACATGGTTCTTTTTCTTACTTCCCTCTGGGCACAAGTTACAGTTTAAGTTTAGTATTCAAGTATATGGAATATTTTGCACTTAATTTTAGCACTAAAAAGTCTGTGTAAACACTAAGATCCATACGCTTTCACTAGTTAGATTCAAGAAATACTACAAAAAACAGTCCACAAATCAGATATTTGGTACATAAAAAAAGTAATCATAAAAAAACAAATATGAAAATATTTATCACAACTCCTAAAACCCAAATTTAGCTAATAAATTTCATTTAGATTATAAGCTCTTCGGGGCAGAACTGTCTTCCTTCATATTTGTTCAGCACCCATCATAAAGAGCCTTGATAAAAATAAAAGTTTCTGGGCATCATGCTATACTATTTGAAGGACTGACAATTCTTGCTGCAAATTAAGTATTTGGACCTCTTACTAGTTTAATGCTCCACAAAGTAAATACAGTCACCCCTGCCCCCAACAAAACACCTAAAAAGTGGTTCTATCATGAGACCTGACCCTCCTGATGTTGTCATAGCTGTTCATTTCAGGGACAGAGCTAAAAGCAATGAACATTTGTTCCTCTTATCACTGAGAAACCAATTCAACGAAGACAGCGAGTGGCATTCTAATCTGCTTGTGCATCAGAGTCAAATACTGCCTTCAATAATACCTGTATGATTGCAAGAAGAATTTGGCTGACACTTGACTTTCAAATACCCTATATATAAGCAATTTTACCGCATTCTGAAACTAAGCAAGGTTAATGTGAAAGTCACTTACACATAAAATGAAACTTCATAATGCTTGTCTTTTTAAAAAGCATCACTTTCAGATTACAACTGTACTGTAATCAACCAGCTGGCTTGTTTTCACCCCTCCCCAACCACCAAGCTGTAATGATATAATCAGGAAGGAAACACTCCACACCACATTCCAGCTGGGACTATTCTTCCCAGCATGCGTAGACAAACACATCAGTTGTACTCAAGCTAGCATGCTGGAAATAGCAGTGCAGCTGAAAGTAGCATGGGTGGCAGCTCAATCTAAGCACCTGAGTAAAAAATGTGCCTTGACCCACTTGGTACATACTCAGGTGGCTATCCCAGGCCACCACCCATGCTACCTCTAACCACCCTGCTGTTTTCAGCACACCAGCTTAGGTCTGTTTACCTGTGCTTGGAAGCATGGTCCTAGCTGCAGTATAGGCACACCTTAAAAAAGCACTGGGTTATCTAGTTTACCATCCGCCCACTAAAGAGCTCCATAATCCCTACAGTAGAGGAGAAGGAAGTAACATTCTGAGGTCAGAAGGGATCAGCCTGGCAAAGAACCAGAAGCAGCAGCTGATCAGGAGCTTGGTGTAGAAGTCTGGGAACCAACTGTGGAGCAAAAGATGAGTAGCAGGCAGCCTGAGAGCTGGGACTAGAAACAGAGCCAGTCAGAGAAGTAGCCTTATTTCTGGCATAGAATACATGGAGAGCCCTACCAAATTCACGGCCATAAAAAACACCACGGACCACGAAATCTGGTTTTCCCCATGTGAAGTCTGGTCTTTTATGTGCTTTTACCCTATACTATACAGGAGACCAACATTTCTCAAATAGTGGGTACTGACCCAAAAGGGAGTTGCAGGGGATCACAAGGTTATTTTAGGGGGCTTGCAGTATTGCCACCCTCACTTCTGCAATTACTTCAAAAGCTGGGCAGCCGGAGGGCAGCGGCTGTTGGCCAGGTGCCCAGCTCTAAAGGCAGTGCCTCTGCCAGCAGCAGCGCAGAATTAAGGGTGGCAATACCATACCATGCTATCCTTACTTCTGAGCTGCTGCTGGCGGCGGCTCTGCCTTCAGAGCTGCTTAGCTCTAAAGGCAGCACCGCAGCCAGCAGCACTGCAGAAGGTAGGAAACACTTAGAAGTAAGGAAAGGCAGTACCGCAACCCCCACTATAATAACCTTGTGAACCTGCACAACTCCTTTTTGGGTCAGGACCCTTACAATTACAACACCATGAAATTTCATATTTAAATAGCCAAAATCATGAAATTTACAATTTTTAAAAACCTCCTCTGACCATGAAATTGACCAAAATGGACCGTGAATGTGATAGGGCCCTACATATATGGAATGACTGCACTTATGGACAGCAAATCAGTGCGAAAGGGTTACAATGAGGAATCTGTGCCAATATACTGGACTCCCCCTAGGTACTGTATTAGGGATCATTTGTTGATAGTTTTAACTGTTAGAAGTAGTTGTCTGGGGTACTTGCAGCTTTTATTTCTAGCAGCACTAATAAAGTGAAATGGAGAATTCTTGCTGCAGTCCTCAGCTGAATCCAAAGCTCTGATCAACTGTATTCAGTATTATACAGCCCCATTCTCTGTTGAATCATGCAACTCCCCCATCATTTCTTTAAAATCATACTTAATGACTCACCATGTGTTCACAAAGTTTTGATTTCTGAGCAAGTTGTGACCATGACTAAGATCAGATGAACAGTTAAAATCAATTTATGAAAGAGTAAATCCTAAAGTGCTCTTTTACAACTGTAAAAAGAATGAGTACTTGTGGCACCTTAGAGACGAACAAATTTATTTGAGCATAAGCTTTCGTGGGCTAAAACCCACTTCATCGGATGCACGCAAGGGAAAATACAGTAGCAAGAGATACACACACACAAAAGTGGGTGTTGCCATACAAACTATAAAAAGAGTGATTAAAGTGGGCTATTATCAGCAGGAGAAAAAAAAACCTTTTGTAGTGATAATCAGGATGCCCCATTTCCAACAGTTGACAAGAAGGTGAGAGTAACAGTTGGGGGTGGGGGGGGAATAAACATGGGGAAATAGTTTTACTTTGTGTAATGACCCATCCACTCCCAGTCTTTATTCAAGCCTAATTTAATGGTGTCCAGTTTGCAAATTAATTCCAATTCAGCAGTCTCTCAGAGTCTGTTTTTGAAGTTTTTTTGTTGTAATATTGCAACTTTTAGGTCTGTAATCAAGTGACCAGGGAGACTGAAGTGTTCTCTGACTGGTTTTTGAATGTTATAATTCTTGACATCTGATTTGTGTCCATTTATTCTTTTACGTAGAGACTGTCCAGTTTGGCCAATGTACATGGCAGAGGGGCATTGCTGGCACATGATGTGCTGATATATCACATTGGTAGATGTGCAGGTGAACGAGCCTCTGATAGTGTGGCTGATGTGATTAGGTCCTATGATGGTGTCCCCTGAATAGATATGTGGACAGACTTGGCAACAGGCTTTGTTGCAAGGACAGGTTTTTGGGTTAGTGTTTTTGTTGAGTGGTTGCTGGTGAGTATTTGCTTCAGGTTGGGGGGCTGTCTGTAAGCAAGGACTGGCCTGTCTCCCAAGATCTGTGAGAGGTGAGGGATGGTCCTTCAGGATAGGTTGTAGATCCTTGATGATGCACTGGAGAGGTTTTAGTTGGGGGCTGAAGGTGACGGCTAGTGGCGTTTTGTTACTTTCTTTGTTGGGCCTGTCCTGTAGTAGGTGACTTCTGGGTAGTCTTACAACTACAATACCTACCTGCTGACGTGAAGAAACAGATTGACAGAGCCAGAAGAGTACCCAGAGGTCACCTACTACAGGACAGACCCAACAAAGCAAGTAACAGAACACCACTAGCCATCACAGATTCCAACGAGAGACTGCTGAATTGGAATTAATTTGCAAACTGGACACCATTAAATTAGGCTCGAATAAAGACTGGGAATGGATGGGTCATTACACAAAGTAAAACTATTTCCCCATGCTTATTCCTCCCCCCCACCGTTACTCTCACCTTCTTCTCAACTGTTGGAAATGGGGCACCCTGATCACTACAAAAAGGTTTTTTTCTACTGCTGATAATAGCTTACCTTAATTGATCACTCATTATAGTGTGTATGGCAACACCCATTTTTTCATGCTCTCTCTCTATGTATATAGATATATATTATATATGTATCTTACTACTGTATTTTCCACCTCATGCATCCAGTGAAGTGGGTTTTAGCCCACGAAAGCTTATGCTCAAATAAATTTGTTCGTCTCTAAGGTGCCACAAGTACTCCTCGTTCTTTTTGCTGATACAGACTAACACGGCTACCACTCTGAAACCTTTTACAACTGTGTTTGCGATACCATTAGGTATACAAGATTAAAATCTGTGGGAGACAAGTTGAGAAAAGAAGAAGACTACTGTTTCAAGAAAGGACGTTAAATAGCTGTCTTAAAAAATATGAAGTCCAGTCCAAAAACATAGTGAACAAGATACAGTCTATTATCCTTTCCTTCTATGATGATTATGATGAGAAAAATAATACTTTTAGTCATGTCAAAATAACTCACCCTGTGAAAGTAAATTTTTTTACAGAGGATTTTTAGATAGTATAAGGAATTCAGAGTTTGAAATTAAAGAAATTACCAGATGTACAGGAATACCAGGTACAAGTTAGCCCTGACCCAACTGTAAAGTCAGTCAGATAATTAATGAGTATAACAAAATTGGTTAGACACTCACTAACTAGAGCAGTGGTCAACAACCTGTCAATCGCTATCGACTGGTCAATCCTAGAGGATCTCCCAGTCAATCGCGATCTCCGGCAGCATAGTGTGGCTACAGCTAAGGCAGACTCCCTGCCCACCCCGGCCCTACGCCACTCCCGGAAGCGGCCAACACAGCACTCTGTACCCCCTCATACACCCCAACACTCTGCCCCAGCCCAGAGCTCCCTCCTGCACTCAAACTGCCTCCTAGACCTTGCACCCCAGCACCCTGTCCCAGGCTCAGCACAGAGCCCCCTCCCATGCTGCAAACCCCTCGGCCCCAGCCCAGAGCCCACATCCCCTCCCGAATGCCAACCCACTGCCCCAGCCTAGTGCAAGTGAGTGAGGGTGGGGGAGAACAAGCCGGGGGGGAGGGAGCAGGGAGGGAAATGGAGTGGGAAGGGGTAGATCCTGGGTTGCCCTTAGATTCCAAAAGTGATCTTGGGCATAAAATGGTTGGAGACCACTGAACTAGAGGATGAAATCTACTAGCCAGAAAACAAAAATCTCCCTCACCAGCAAAATCTACCAGATTAACTTTTCTACGTAGACTAGCAGTTATGTGAATATAGTTAGACATGGGTAACACTCCCTATGCACATTCTTACTCAAGTTCTTTTGTTCATTTCATTTAGTTTAGCTAAAACACCTTTCCAAGCAATATGAACTAAACAGGAAAAAAACTCAATAAAATAAAAATGTCTGGGGTGTGAGATATACTGGTATAACTTGTTGATTTAAATTCACACTTCAGGTTATATACAAAAAAAAAAACACTATTCTATGAAGACCACACCTAACTTTAATACCTTTCTGAGAGATCCTGCCCACACCTAACAGCTGGGAAACACTACATACTGTGGTTCCTAAAAAGGCTTCCTTAACCCAACTCTCTTTCACTATCAGATTGTGGCTATCAAGAGTGCCCTATCTGAACGCCTTCTTAAATTACCCCATTACACACTGCCTTCTAGGTACCACTTTTGATTTCTTTAATTGTCCATGAACAGCCAGCAGCTCCTGATGCCTTCTGCGTCAGTAGATCAGAAACACTGGTATTTAAGTTTGTGACAGTAAACCCAGTTTATAGGAGCCCCGAGGTCCCCAGTAAACAAAATATCCTTCGACACATACAATATGAATGTAAAGGAAGACTGGCAACGTCAATCGTTGTTTTCAGACAGTTCTCTCTCTCCCGATTTTAAAACTGACTCCAGCTGCTGGCGTTTCAAGCGTCCACCTTTGCTCCGGGGCCAGCTCGGGAGGAAAGGCAGCCACCGGGCCCCCGGGGCCAGGGAGGGGCAGCACCGCCAGCCCTTGGTGTTCAGTGTCGGACACACCCAGGCGCCCTGGGGCTGAGCTGACCGGGCAAGGCCGGGATTTGCTTCCTGCCCCGCTGTCTAGGGCAGCAGCCGCAGCCCTGTGCGCGCAGCGGCCCGGGAGCCCGTTACACTCCCCGGCTCCCGGGCGCGGGCCGCTACTGGCCGCCTCACACTTACAAATTTGGGCTTCCTGCCGTCCACAGCCGCGTCCTCCGGGCCTGGCCCGCTCCCCGCGCCGGGCGGCACCTTCCTGCGAAGCAGCTTGTTCTCCCGGCCCCCCCGGGCAGGCGGCGGCGGCGAGTCGCTGTAGCGCTGCGGCGGCTCCATGGCAAGGGGCGCGGAGCCCGCGTTGGTCTTTTTCCCGGGCAGGTCGCGGGCGGGGCGGGTGGGGCACTGACTGGCCCAGGCCGGCGGATCCGGGGCTCTCCCCTGCTGGCGCCGCTGGCCGCGCCCGGCGTGTGTCTGTAATTAGAGCGGCTTAGCGGGGCGGCGCGGGGGGGCTCGGGGTAAAGCCGCCGCCTCGGCCCGGCCGCGGATTTAGCCGGGAAGCTCCTCTAATCTCGGCCGCCTCCGGCTGCTCGCTCTGCGCCAGCGTGCGGAGAAGGAAAATCCGGCTGTGCCGCAACCCGCTTCTCCAGCGCGGCTCTCCCCACCGTGTCCGAATAGTCCCGCCACTGGCAGGCCCGCCCCCTCGCTCCCGAACTACCCAATCCGAAACCGAGGGCGTGAAGGTCTGCTTTACGATTGGTCGGACCGTCTGTCAATCCCTGCCAGTCAGCTGTTTCCCCGGCGAGGCTGAACCAGCGGTGTTCTTCGAACCACGGGGCGACCCCAGCCGGACTACATATCCCGCGAAGCAACGCGGCGACGGCCACGCGGGGAATAGTTGGCATTGCATGCTGGGAACTGTAGTCGCCGTCGGTGTGCCGCCTGTGAGTGGAGTGTCTCCCAGCTACGAAGGGAGGGATTGGTGTACCCAGCAGAATTTGGGGCAGGAAACCAGGGCTGAGCGCTCTCATTCCTCGGGGGGCCGTCAGGCTACTGGCGAGTCACGCTGACGTTATGACAAGGAGAGAGAAGTGAGGAGTGTGTGAAGTGAAACTAAATATGCGTCCCCACGCACTGTCAACATAGGAACCAGTATAGAGAAAAACTAGCAGCCCCATTTCACTCCAGCTGCATTCGTCATTATAATGCTCCTTGCAAGTTGCCAGAGCAGTTCCCTGAGATGACCAGATAGTATGCGCCTCTGGGATAGCAGTTTATCCCAGAGGTGCTGGAGCAATTTGTATAATAGGGGTGCTGAGAGCCATTGAACCACGAGCTGTAGCTCACGAAGGCTTATGCTCAAATAAATTTGTTAATCTCTAAGGAGCCACAAGTACTCCTTTTCTAACATTACAGTTATTTACAATATTTATAAATTTTATGGAAAACGGGTAAATTGTAAGATGACAACATTGGTATGCTAATCAAAAGTGGAGAAACCCTAAGAAACACCTAATAAAGTAAATGACCAGCTCAATGGCAGGTGAATTGCCTTGTTGGTAAATACAAGGTAGTAGACATTGCAAGGAATTAACTATATATCTGTGTCTATGTCCTGAGTATTTTATATCAAATAACAGAAGTAAAAGGCACAAGTCTCCTTTTGCTTCCATTATGTGATATAAAATACTCCAGTTACCCATTGTAATTTTTTCTTTTTTGTTTGTCTTGAATGCAATAAAAATGAAATCCAATTAAAAACCCAGAACAATTACAATCACCTTTTCTGGAATAACTTGACTTGCTTAAATACAAAACAATGACAAGGAAACAGTACAGGCCTTGATCCCTCAGTTTGTTCTATGCCAGCAGACCTCTCCACCCTGTGTGTATACTTATAAAGTTCCACCACATATAGCCTTTTGCAGGATTCGGGTCATAATATTGTTTTATGGAAGAATAGGTTAATTTAGAACAGGAGTTACAACCAAAATTATTATATGAATGTGTGATTTTTCTTAAAGTACAGTAAAGCACTTGTGCTTTGGCAGGTTTCTCTAGCACTTTTTACTGTAAATTCTGATTGGAATTCTTCATGGGGAGTATAATTAGCACAACACTGTTTAATGTCATGCTTAATTATTTTTCAGAATGTTTTGATTAGAAAATTAATCTGCCTATGTAGTGCAGATGATACAGCTGTTTAAATGGGACCTTTTTAATTGCACGGTTGTAGAATGCAATAGTTGTACCAGTAGATCAGTTTCAAAGTACCGTATTGAATCAATAGCAAGCAAATAAAGAGAGAGTAGTTTATTGGATATGTTGTAAAAATATAGTTAAATATCATTAAGTAAAAAAGGTGATTATTTTAATCCTGAACACAAGGGGGTTTTAGTAGAGTTATCAATTATTATTATTTTATAGTGCCCCCACCTGTGTTTGCTAGGTGATTCACAGAACAAATAAAAATAATTAACTCTATCCCCCAAATCCATCTAATTTTATACATGATATAATGCCTAGGAATCACACAACATGAAAGGGAAAGGGTGAGACAGAGACAGACCAGGTCCTCAAGGAACAACACGTCCACTGCTCTCCCCTCATCCACAGCACCAGTTATCTTATCATCAAAGGCAATTAATTAGGTTAGTCAGGCATGACTTGCCCTTGGTGAATCCATGCTGACTGTTCCTGATCACTTTCCTCTCCTCTAAGTGCTTCAGAATTGATTCCTTGAGGACCTGCTCCATGATTTTTCCAGGGACTGAGGTAAGGCTGACTGGTCTGTAGTTCCCCGGATCCTCCTCCATGCCTTTTTTAAAGATGGGCACTACATTAGCCTTTTTCCAGTCGTCTGGGACCTCCCCGGGTCACCATGAGTTTTCAAAGATAATGGCCAATGGCTCTGCAATCACACCCGCCAATTCCTTTAGCACCCTCATACGCAATGCATCCAGCCCCATGGACTTGTGCTTGTCCAGCTTTTCTAAATAGTCCCGAACCACTTATTTCTCCACAGAGGGCTGGGTACCTCCTCCCTATACTGTGCTGGCCAGTGCAGTAGTCTGGGAGCTGACCTTGTTCGTGACAGAGGCAAAAAAAGCATTGAGTACATTAGCTTTTTCCACATCCTCTGTCACTAGGTTGCACTAGGTCCCTCATTCAGTAAGGGGCCCACACCTTCCTTGACCTTCTTTTTCTTCTTGCTTACATACCTGAAGAAACCCTTCTTGTTACTCTTAACATCCCTTGCTAGCTGCAACTCCAAGTGTGATTTGGCCTTCCTGATTTCGCTCCTGCATGCCTGAGCAATATTTTTATCCTCCTCCCTGGTCATTTGTCTAATCTTCCATTTCTTGTAAGCTTCTTTTTTGTGTTTAAGATCAGCAAGAATTTCACTGTTAAGCCAAGCTGGTCGCCTGCCATATTTACTATTCTTTCTACACATTGGGATGGTTTGTTCCTGCAACCTCAATAAGGATTCTTTAAAATACAGCTAGCTCTCCTGGACTCCTTTTCCCTTCATGTAATTCTCCCAGGGGATCCTGCCCATCAGTTCCCTGAGGGAGTCAAAGTCTGCTTTTCTGAAGTCCAGGGTCCGTATTCTGCTGCTCTCCTTTCTTCCTTGTGTCAGAATCCATGTTGACTGTTCCTGATCACCTTCCTCTCCTCCCACTGCTTCAAAATGGATTCCTTGAGAACCTGCTCCATGATTTTTCCAGGGACTGTGGCACTCTCCTCCTTGTGTTTCTTCCCGCTATCCCACTTCCCCACTTACCTCTCGGCTTAGGTCACTGTCCCCCAGCAAACCTAGTTTAAAGCCCTTCTCACTAGGTTAGCAAGCCTGCCTGTGAAGATGCTCTTCCCTCTCTTCATTAGGTGGATCCCATCTTTTCCTAGCAATCCTTCTTCCTGGCGCAACATCCCATGGTCAAAGAATCCAAATCCCTCTCTCTGACACCACCTGCATAACCACGCATTTACCTCCACAATTCAATGGTCCCTACCTAGGCCTTTTCCTTCAACAGGGAAGATGGACAAGAACATGACTTGCACTTCAAACTCCTTTATCCTTCTTCCCAGAGCCACATAGTCTACAGTAACAACAAGGAGTCCGGTGGCACCTTAAAGACTAACAGATTTAGTCTGCATCTGAAGAAGTGATTTTTTACCCACGAAAGCTTATGCCCAAATAAATCTGTTAGTCTTCTAAAGAGCCACCGGACTCCTTGTTGTTTTTGTGGATACAGACTAACACGGCTACCCCCTGATACTTGATAGTCTGCAGTGACCCGTTCAAGGTCATTCTTGGCAGTATCATTAGTGCCCACGTGGTAGCAGTCAGAGAGCTTGATCAGTCTCAGCAGACACTCCGTCACATCCTGAATTCTAGCTCCAGGCAAGCAGCACATTTCTCGAGTCTCCCAGTCTGGGCGGCAGATGGATGACTCCATCCCCCTCAGAAGGGAGTCCCTGACCACCACCAACCCTCTCCTCCTCTTGGGAGTGGTGGTCATGGAACCCCCATTGTCCCTAGGACAATGCATCCCATGCCTTCCAGTTGATGGGCTCTTCTTTTGATCCCTTCACTCAGATAACTTTTCCAAACCATTCTCTGCCATAGTACCTGTGCAGAGAGTCTGAAAATGGTTTCTTACCTCTATCTGCATTGGGGGTACATGGGTTCTCCTCTTTCTTCTTCTGGAGGTCACATGCTGCCAATTTTCTTCCCCGTTCTGCACTGTCCTCTCTGATTCTTCATTATTACCTAATCCAATCATACCATGTAACTCTAGTGTTGATCTGAAGTGTGATTGCCCTCATTTCAGCTAGGCTAGCTCAAGTGTAGTAACTCTAGTGTACTAACTCCGAGCTAACTGTTGCAGTGAAGACAAGCTCCGACAGTTACACAACAAGGGCCCCAATTCTGCAAACATTTATGCATATATTTAATTTTATTCATCTGACTTTAATAGACTAATCATATGCATACACTTAAACAAGTGGATGTGTGCAGGATTGGGGCTTTAACTTGCCTGTCCAGAATCTCCCAACCACAATCTCTTTTCCACACTATTGCTCAATTCCCCTTCCTGCCAGAAACAGACTGTCCATATTCTGGGATATGCAGCATAGTTGTAGCCATGTTGGTCCCAAGATACTAGAGAGACAAGATGGGTGAGGTAATATGTTTTATTGGACCAAATTCTGTTGGTGAGAGAGACAAGTTTTCAAGCCACAGAGACCTCAAAAAGAACTCTGTGTGGATCAAAAACTTGTCTCTTTTACCAAAACAAGTTTATCTATTAAAAGATATTACCTCACCTACCTTGTCTCTCTCATATTCTAGAATGAGCCTGATCCTGCTGCTGCTGCTTCCTTCCTGCTAGGGAGAAACTGGATCTTTTGTAGGTCATTTACATCTACACAGCAATAAAAACCCCAAGCAGTGAGTCTTAGAACCTGGATCAGCTGACTTGAGCTCCCAGAGCTGGGCTACATGGAGAAAATAACACTGTAGAGATTCAGGGTATGTCTTAACAGCAGCTAGATATCTGCAGCTGGCCCATGCCAGCCTACCTGGGCTCGTGGAGCTCAGGCTGTTTCATTGCTGTGTAGATTTCTGGGCTCAGACTGGAGCCGAAGCTCTGGGACCCTCCCACTTTGCGGAGTCCTAGAACCCAGGTTCCAACCTGAGCCCGGAAGTTTACACAGCAATGAAACAGGCCTGCAGCACAAGCCCGCCCTCTTTGTTTACATCAAATAGAAAATACCCCAATTATTATAAACCTTTCTTCTCTTTTGTTATCTAGTTTTGTACTTATGTTTCAAAATATAGAAACATCTGCCCCAATTATCCCTAGCACCTGCACTAATTTTCTCTATCAGTTGTACCTACCACACTACGCAATTTGGCAAGCATTAACAGAACATACATCTGCACCACTAATTTTTAATTTAATTTAAATAATCCCTACATGTTTCTACATTTACCAAGAACAGAGGTCATACTTAGTTCACCGTAAGCTTAACATAAATTCAAAGCATGCTGGGAACGTGGTTCACAGTTATACAGCTTAGCATAAGTACAAAGAATACAGATTTCAGAGTAACAGCCGTGTTAGTCTGTATTCGCAAAAAGAAAAGGAGTACTTGTGGCACCTTAGAGACTAACCAATTTATTTGAGCATGAGCTTTCGTGAGCTACAGAGCTGTAGCTCACGAAAGCTCATGCTCAAATAAATTGGTTAGTCTCTAAGGTGCCACAAGTACTCCTTTTCTTTTAAAGAATACAGAGGTTCTAGAAATATTGACTATCAAAAAAAAATATTTAAAATGTCATACTTGAGCACTAAACCCAAGGAGAATACTACCAAGTGATATTTCTAATTATTTGAAGATATATGGTATTAACTTTAAATCATTTTTTAAATTTAAACTTGTCAGTGCAGATTCAGTAGTATACCCTTAGCAGCATAAAGAAGCCCAAGCTTACTGGTTAATTTAGCCCTTAATTTGCACATGATTTATTCGTTCGGGGTGCAGTGTTAGAGAGACCAATGCTGTGTGAAGTACGGCAGGAAGACATAAGACACTGATTCTCAATGTCTTTGTGTTTTAAGGTCTTCCCCAGCACTCCTGCCTCAGTTCCCCTGTGAGTCTTGCCTCCATGTGCAGTTGATCTGAGGCAGCAGTGCCATAAGAATTGTTTCAAGCACCGACACTCAACCTCTAACAGTAATGATGGATGGACCGAGTGATCTACCAATGGGAATCTTTGACACACATGACCCTCCTGCCACTGAGTCAATACAGGCAATAGAATTGAAACATGCAAATTAACTGTCAAGAGAGAATGGTGATTTGTTGAGTTACGATCTGATGTCATAAGTAAAGTTACCTGAACTGTTACCCTGACCATATTTGTAAATAATCATATCAATGACATATAACAATAATTAACAACTTAATTAAATCCTAATTTCTTCAAATATAGCCTATGCATAAGACTTTGATTAATTTTAACTCCATGGAAAGTTTAAAGTATGTGCATTATTCTGGGGTTAAGATCATTGTTGACAAAGGAAGAACTGATTCAGATGCTAAATTTCCAAGGACGTAGTTGTTAATTTTATCTTACAAACTAGTTAATGGATTTACCTGTACATTTTCAGAAAATTAATTTGATACTCAAAGAGTAAATGCCCTAAGTTTGAGTAGGATACACTATACTTTTTCCTGCAGAACAAAGAGGTTTAATTCCTGCTTTAAGTACACAGGAAAACTCAACTTTAACTACAGAGTCATAACCAACAGTGCTATAACGTGCATGTGGTGGGGAGCTCTCTTAGTTCTTTGGAGCTTGGGTCAGGAAGTCTTTTGTTAAAAATATAAGAATGGCCAAATTGTCAAGCTAACCCAGCATTCTGTCTTCTGACCATGGTGGGCACCAGATGCTTCAGAGAGAACGAACAGAACAGGACACTTTATCGAGTGATCCATCCGCTGTCATCCAGACCCCGCTTCTGGAAGTCAGAGGTTTACGGACACTCAGAGCATGGGGTTGTGTCCCTGATCATCCACGCTAATAGTCATTTATGGACCTATCCTCCATGAAATTATCTAATTATTTTTTGAATTTTTTGCCTTTACGACATTTCCGGCAATGAGTTCCACAGGCTGTGTGTGTGTGTTGTGTGAAGAAGTACTTCCTTACGTTTATTTCAGACCTGCTGCCTATTAATTTCATTCGGTGACCCTGGGTTTTGTGTGATGTGAAGGGGTAAATAACACTTCCTTATTCACTTTCTCCACACCATTCATGATTTTATAGACCTCTATCATATCCCCCTTTAGTCATCCCTTTTCTAAGATGAACAATCCTAGTCTTTTTAATCTCTCCTCATATGGAAGTTGTTCCATACCGTTAATCATTTTTTTGCCCTTCTCTGTACCTTCTCCAATTATATCTTTTTTGAGATGGGACCACCAGAACTACATGCAGTATTCCAGGTATGGAAATCTGTGGATTCATATGGTGCAAGGGTTCTCAAACTTGGTTCACAGCTTGTTCAGGGTAAGCCCCAGCGGCTCACGAGATGCTTTGTTTACCTGAGCATCTGCAGGTACAGCTGTTTGCAGCTCCCAGTGGCCACGGTTCGCTGTTCCCAGCCAAAGGGAGCTGCGGGAAGCGGTGACCCGACCCGGGCCACTTCCCGCAGCCCCCATTGGCCTAGAATGGAGAACCGCGGCCACTGGGAGCTGCGAGCGGCCATATCTGCAGACACTCAGGTAAACAAAGCATCTCGTGGCCCAACAGGGGCTTACCCTGAACAAGCCACAAACCAAGTTTGGGAATCCCTGATATAGTGGCATTATGATATTTTCTATCGTATTAGCTATCTCTTTCCTAATAGTTCCTAACATTCTGTTGGCTTTTTTGACTGCCACTGCACACTGAGCAAATGTTTTCAGAGCACTATCCACCATGACTCCAAGATCTCTTTCTTGAGTGGTAACAGCTAATTTAGATCACATAATTTTGTATGTTTGGTTGTGATTATGTTTCCCAGTGTGCATTACTTTGCATTTATCAACATTAAATTTCATCTGCCATTTTCTTGCCCAGTCACCAAGTTTTGTGAGGTCTCTTTGTACATCTTTGCATTTGGATTTAATTATCTTAAGTAATTTTGTATCATCTGCAAACTTTGCCATCTCATGTTTTACCCCTTTTTCCAGACCATTTATGAATACGTTGAACAGCATTGGTCCTAGTTACAGGCTCAAACTCTGCTGGAAGGCAAGGGTTAATAGGGAAGAACTAGAAGCAGCTTGAGCCCAATATCCTATTGGGAAACCAGTCTGAAGTTCATAAAAAGAAAAGGAAGAGGGAGTCAGATACTGGCTAGTAAAAAACTAAACCATACTGAGGGAGCGTGTGCTACAACTATGTCTTTGTTTATTGTTTTGAAACGAAGTTTTGGAGTTTATTTTTTTCTCCTTAAAAAGGAGTAATTTTTTGTTTAAACAGTAAGACAAAGGAATTTATTTGCCATAATCCCAAAGAAAGGGAATTTTGAGACTAGATTTAAAGTAAATCCTGAAGAAGATTTCTTTTTCCTTATTGATTTACCTTGGGTTTTTGTTTTTTTAGTTATTGCAGATCAACCATTTTACACATACAGTGCTTTATGAAAGAGAACAGAGATGAGTTTTCAGTGTTCGTGCCTTGTAACAATGCTTTCTCTTTACAGAGCAGATTAATACATATTTTTTCCCCTCTGCCTATCCAGTGTGCTGCTTACAATTTCCCATCTAGGCTTGCTGGCCCAACTGCAACTGCTAAATATGAGCCTGCTGATTAACCATCTCTCAGAGTCTTACTTCCTGTTTTTCTGTCTCACCTTGCTGCTGGTTTCTCATTCCTGTGTGTCTAGTTGCCTCTGTTAAATGGTGCCTCCCAAATTAGGGTTGCCAGGTATCCGGTTTTCGACCAGAACACCCAGTTGAAAGGGGACACTGGTGGCTCCAGTCAGCACTGCTGTCTCGGCCATTAAAAGTCCAGTTGGCTGTGCAGTGGGGCAGGCAGGCTCTGTGCCCATCTCCGCGCAGCTCCCAGGAAGCAGCTGGCATGTCCCTCCAGCAGGGGGATGGCCACGGGGACTCCCTGGGTTGCCCCAGCCCTGAGAGCTGGCTCTGCAGCTCCCATTGGCCAGGAACTGCATCCAATGGGAGCTGTGAGGGTGGCGCCTCTGGGCATGGGTGGTGCCTGCGGGCGAGGGCAGCATGCAGAGCCCCCTGACTGTGCCTGCACCTAGGAGCTTGTGGGACATGCTGGCTGCTTCCTGGGAGCTGCTGGAGGTAAGCACCGTCCGGAGTCCGCACCCCGAACTCCATCCCGTGCCCCAACCCCCTGCCCCAGCCCTGAGCCTCCTCCCGCACACAAACTCCCTCTGAGAGCCCGCACCCCCTCCTGCACCCCAACCCTCTGCCCCAACCCTGAGCCCCATCCAACACTCCGAACCCCTCAGCTCTCTGGAGCCCTCTCCTGCACCCCAAACCACTCATCCTTGGCTCCACCCGAGAGCCCGCACCCCCAGCCGGAGCCCTCACCCCCTCCTGCACCCCAATCCCCTGCCCCAGCCTGGTGAAAATGAGGAAGTGAGCAACAGTGCGGGAAAGCAAGTGACAGATGGAGTGGGGATGGAGGGAGTGGGGAGCAGGATCTCGGAGAAGGAGCAGGGCGGGGCGGGACCTTGAGGCAGGGGGCGGGGTAAGGGTGTTCTGTTTTCTGCGATTAGAAAGTTGGCAACCCTACCCTGAATAAATAATGAATGTTATGGGCTTGTTGCTTACTACAACTGTTTCTGCTAAGAATCAGGATTAGCTACTGCATCTTTGCCGCAAAGGAGGATATGTAGATTCGTCATAAGTCAGCAACTGGGAGGATTTGTACCTGATTCTGGGTTGTCCTGGACCTTGTGTATAATGAATGTATAATGCCACCAATCTAATATGGTTGTGTGGGACACCCCTTCAGTACTTATTTTGCACAGGTGCAAAACTCAAGGCAGTGGAAGTCCATAGTTTTAATTGATTCATACTCTAACATAGCAAATACCCGCAACCCAGAAAAGATTTTTAGATGTCCCAATATGAGTTTCGCACTGGGACTGGTCTTTAAAAGTTCATAAAACTCCATTCAGAGTATCCTAGCATGACTGCCTTTCCCCCCAAAATATAAAGGTGAAGGAAGAACTCTTGTGGGTAGCACATATCATGGAATTTATATCAGCCACACATTTTTACATCTCAAACAAAATTTTACATACTGTAGGTAGATGGTACTAATTCCATACCAGTTTTCCTGATCTATTCACTAACATTTTTTAGCTAGAGTTTACATAAGTGAGTAGCAGAAGAAGCTGCAGACTGAGTATCACTTGCCTACTTTTTAAATAGAACTTATGTCCCCATGCTAAAATTGAGAATATGAGCAAAAACACAGATAGGAAGGCAAGTTGGCTTCATTAAACATTTGCAATAAAATTTTTAGAAATAACTAAGCACAAAGAGAGTTTTATACACTAACATCATTGCATCATTTAACATCAACATAATTTAAATTAACTAACATTGCCTTTGTGGAAACATGATATACCTTCTTCAAGACTCTGCCTGGATAAACAATAAAATTATATTGTAAATCAAATGGACTCTTATGAGGACATATGAAATATAATTTGTGACACTATTGAGGACATACTTATTATATGAAGTTCAGGTTTGTACTGTAATTATGGGCCAAATTCATCCATGGCCTAATTCCACTAAAAGTCACTGGGACAAGTTGACTGGTATAGTAAATTATAAATTGATAAGTGGATCTAATGTGCCATAATAAGGCATATGTTACATAATTTTAGACTTAGGCTGGGATTTTCAAAGGAGCCTAAAGGATTTAAATGCTGATATCCCATGCACTCTGTCCCTATAATATGAACTGTCCATGGTAATAAATATTGTAAATGCCAAAAGAAAATAAACTTATTTCCTGAAGAAAATGTCAGTGAGGCCCTGCAAAGAGGTAAATGTTCACACAAGCAGATCCCTTTGTTGGAGGATCAGGCAAGGACTTCTCAGGGCATGTACGGTAAGGTAAGGTTGCTTGATGTAAAATATTACCTTTCTTTGCTCCTTGACAACTGACAGATTTTTTCACAGACTGCTTCCTTCTGGTGTAATTCAATAATTTCTTGTGATTTGTTTTTCGCTATTTGCTCTTCAAATTTCCAAAGCCTTCCTACTTTCTGTCTTTCATTTTTACCTGGTATAGTTTATACTCCTATCTATTGCCTACATTAGGGATGAATTGCCATTTTTTGAAGGATATTGGTTACCTTGAACAACCTTTGAATCTTAACACTTACCTATACGTATTATTTTGTTTTTAGAGGTATGTTTACCTTCTGTGATTGAGTTATTATAAAGTGAATAAGGCTCCAAAATGAGTCTAAAGATTTTAATTTTCTTATTTGACTGTCAGGTCTCTTTGACTAACTTTCTTGTTTTTATTTTAATCCACTATTCTAAAACTTAGTATTGAAGTTTTTTATATGATCCTTTCCACTTAACTTAATTCTATCATGGACACTATTACTTAGTGGGTCAACAGTAATTAATCTTGAAGCAACTTTCATGTGTTATTTAGGACAAAGTGGAAAGTAGCCTTTCCTCCAGTGAAAAACTAATTTAAGGCATTGGAAAATTACTTCACTAAAGTGTACCCCTATGTGAAATATGATCAGTGTATACAGTGGGTAGATAAAGTCATCATTATGACTATTTCATTAGATTTTGTTACTCTTTGCCTTACACTTTGCATAGTCATGTTACACTTGTATGAAGTGAATACAAAATGCTACCGTAACACCAGCAGAACCCAGTCATCAGGGGGCGGAATGGAACCTGGGAACCTCTGGAGCTTGGGGCATGAGTCTCTACTGCAGCGGTGGGCAAACTTTTTGGCCCAAGGGCCACATCGGGGAATAGAAATTGTATGGTGGGCCATGAATGCTCACAAAATTGGGGTTGGGGTGCGGGAGGGGTTGCAGGCTCTGGGATGGGGTTGGGGATGAGGAGATTGGGGTGTAGGCAGGTGCTCTGGGCTGGGACCGAGGGCGGGAGAGGGATCAGGGCTGGGGCAGGGGTGTGGGAAGGAGTGCGGGTTCCAGCTGGGGGTGCGGGCTCTGGGGTGGGGCTGGGGATGAAAGGTTTGGGGTGCAGGAGGGAGCTCCAGGCTGGGATCGAGGGGTTTGGAGACCGCGAGGGGGATCAGGGCTGGGGCAGGCGGTTGGGGTGTGGGAAGAGCCTAGGGGGTGCAGGCGCCGAGCAGCACTTACCTCAGGTGGCTCCCAGAAGCAGTGGCACGCCCCTTCTCTGGCTCCTACATGGAGGTGTGGCCAGACAACTCTGCTCGCTGCCCCATCTGCAGGCGTCACCCCTGCAGCTCCCATTGGAGTGTGTAGGAGCTGGAGCGGGGCCATGCCGGCTTCTGGGAGCTGCATGGTGTGGTCCCCGACCCTGCGCCCCACCTGGAGCACTGGAGCGGGGCCAAGCCGCATGGTCCAGCCCCCAACCCAGCACCCTGGCCAGAGCTTTTAGTTAAGTCTGTAGAGCAGACTCATTAATCTCTCTATTTTAGTGGTCTCGGTGCCACTAGATGGGACAGAGCACCACACCCAGGTGTGTGGGTTACACTACCATTCTGGTGTTATGCAACTTCTTTATCTTCTGTCATGTGACATTTCTGGAATGTACTTCTGTCATCACCTCCACTGCAACATAACTGCCAAGTTCCAGGTAGCTGCTTGAGTGACATTTTTGTGAATGTGAGCCTGTGAAGTTAGCAAGCTTTTTCTGATTCATTCTCTTTCCCCAGCTAATAATGCTGATAGTTCTATTTGAGGATTTAAAGTACCTTCACCTATTTATATAAGGTAAGTGTTGTTATCCCCATTTTACTCATGGGTAAATTGAGGCATCAAAAGGAGACTTTCTCAAGATACTACAGTGAATCAGAGACCGAGGTGGGAATGGAAGCCAAGAGCCCTGATTCCCAATCCTGTATGTTAGCCACATGACCATTCTTCCCCAATTTGTACCTAGCAGTGGGTTTCCCCCCTTACTTATCTGTCCAAACTCATCCATCTTTTTTCTTCACCATTATCTCTTTCTTTGCCTGTCACCAGTTGTTTCCTTTGGCCCTCTTTTCCCAAGAGTCACACTTCCTTCTGTCATTTCCATCTCTGAATTTCTTTGTAACCTGTCTGATCCTGTTACCCTCACACCGTGGTCAGTTTCTGCTAGTGGAATGTGCTGCATTCTCAAAGCCGGGAAGCAGCAGTGCTGCCCATCTTAGCTCAGGAAACAACAGTTCCTCCCCTCTGTGCTCTACTGTGAGGTACAATGGGAAGGAGTGAGCCAATCCATAGAATCATAGAATCATAGAATATCAGGGCTGGAAGGGACCTCAGGAGGTCATCTAGTCCAACCCCCTGCTCAAAGCAGGACCGATCCCCAATTAAATCATCCCAGACAGGGCTTTGTCAAGCCTGACCTTAAAAACTTCTAAGGAAGGAGATTCCACCACCTCCCTAGGTAACGCATTCCAGTGTCTCACCACTCTCCTAGTGAAAAAGTTTTTCCTAATATCCAACCTAAATCTCCCCCACTGCAACTTGAGATCATTACTCCTTGTTCTGTCATCTGCTACCACTGAGAACAGTCTAGATCTATCCTCTTTGGAACCCCCTTTCAGGTAGTTGAAAGCAGCTATCAAATCCCCCCTCATTCTTCTCTTCTGTAGACTAAACATCCCCAGTTCCCTCAGGCTCTCCTCGTAGGTTATGTGCCCCAGCCCCTAATCATTTTTGTTGCCCTCCGCTGGACTCTTTCCAATTTTTCCACATCCTTCTTGTAGTGTGGGGCCCAAAACTGGACACAGTACTCCAGATGAGGCATCACCAGTGTCGAATAGAGGGGAACGATCACGTCCCTCAATCTGCTGGCAGGGAAAGGTGAGACGAGGATGTGTAGGAGAAAGCCTTGTCTGCCTGCTCAGGAATAGCTTCTAGCACAGGGATCAGCAACCTTTCAGAAGTGGTGTGCCGACTCTTCATTTATTCACTCTAATTTAAGGTTTTGCATGCCAGTAATACATTTTAATGTTTTTAGAAGGTCTTTTTCTATAACTCTATAATATATAACTAAACTATTGTTGTATGTAAAGTAAATAAGGTTTTTAAAATGTTTAAGAAGCTTCATTTAAAATTAAATTAAAATGCAGACCTTATTGTGTAGTGTGATCCTTACCCTTGCTTTTCCTTGCTGAGTTTTCCAATGTCTGGCACGTCTTTGGATACTTTAAGCTGCACACAGGCTTCTGAGTGATTAGTTGTTAACCGGCTCTGAGAGGACAGAGGGCAGATTTCATGTGTGAAGATACTTGTTGACTCAGGTATGTGGCTACAAGTGCTGAAAGCATTGCAAATGCAATTTTCTTCAAACAGTTAAATTTCACTGGCAGGGACATCCAGCAGATCAGAATAGAGGCCCCATGATCTCTCTCCATAGCTTCAAGTGAACTCTGGAGATCTCCAAACTTTGATGCCCACAATTGTGAGCTTTTTAACTGAATCAGCTGCATTTCGAAATCTTCAACACCCATCCACTGAAATACAGACAAATCCAAGTCGCTTTCTTGGAACTTTTCAGGTTTAATTAGAAAACAAAGCATTGGTCCAAATGGCTGGAAATCTTGAAATCTGTCAGAAAATTCTGATTCCAGTTCTTGCATGTACATTCTGATCTCAACATCAAACGCAGTGTGCTTTTCTACGTGGCATGATAGTGATGTAAGCAGCAAATCAGGACTTAAAAATATCCCAGTACAGTGGCGCTGGAACAATTTTTAAGGTGGGGGTGCTGAGCTGTGCCCCCTCTTGCCCCTGTCTGCACCCCTCACTGCCACAGGCTGCGGCCAGTGGGCCACTGCTGGGGCAGCTGCAGACCCCCAGGCTGGCGGCCGGTACCCCAGGCTGGCAGCAGAGCCCCCGGAACCGGTGGCTGGGACCCGGGCAGCGTGAGTGCCACTGAAAATCAGCGCGCATGCCGCCTTTGGCACGCGTGCCATAGGTTGCCTACCCCTGTTCTAGCAGTAAGGTCGGGAAATACTTCCTTGCTGCCAGTAGTCCTGCTGATGAGTGACAGGTCAACTGGCATGGATGAGAAAGTGACAGCAGAGGCAAATGTAACTCCATACAGGTAACACTTGGAATATATGGTATTTCTGCCCTTTCCTATCCTATATTACCAAACCAGCTTCTAGTTTAAGACACTTTGTTGTTTCTCTATGTCAGCAGTCTAGTCTAGTTTGGTTGAGGTGGAGCCCATCCCTTCTGCACAGGTAATTCCTTTCCCCAAAATTTCCCATAATAAATTGAAAACCATTCTCTCTACCCTAACATATTATTCATGCATCTGAAATCCCACATGTGCTCTCAGAAATTTTTCACATGATAGCACAATGCACGGAGCCTCTGGGGATTCCAGCCCAAAGTTTCTTCTCCAACAAAACTTGTGCCCAGAGCAAGGAAACAAAACAGAGTCAACCACCAAGATCTATCAGTGGGCCGTTGGCAAAATCCCCTCATGTCCAACCCCCAGGCCTCCCTGCATCCTGCTCCCAACTGGCTGCCCCATGAGTGCACTCACCAGAGCTCCCCATACTTGTAGCAGGTCTTGCGGCTGTCATTGAGTGAGTCCTTTGGGCTAAGCAGAGAGGACACAGGCTTCAGGAAGTGAAGGGAAGCCAGGGGGCCCCCTCCCGCCCCCCCCCCCCCGGGAGGGAACTCTAGTGCAGAAGGTGCTCCCATGGCAATGTGCCTTTTCTCCTTGTGGAGATACTGGTGAACTTTCCTCACACACAACCGACGATTTATTGATAAGAACAAAAATTATTAAAAGCACAGAGAAAAGGGAGTAAAAACAAGAAGAAACTGCTTAATATGCCTAGATTTACACCTTGAGTGAGCTAAACTATGGAAGGCTTTTTGAGCTTATATTACAGAAAAGAAACACTGTTTTCTGAACATGAAAGTAATCTGTGGCTCTGACCCCAGTGTCAAAGTTCCCACCCCATTCTGTCCCAAGCGAGCCTCACTTCTCTGTATTCAGAGACCCCTCTTCCCTTCACTCTAGGTCCACATGCCTGTCCTGACACACCTCGTCATCTAGGGCAGCCACCTTCCATTCTCCAAGCCAGTTTTCCCCCAGTTACCTATATTCACACACAGTAGGGTTTTAGGCTTGCTTGTTTTCTCTACACACAGTTTTTGCATGGATTCATCTATATTTAGAAATCAAGATAGTAAAATCAGTGTCAAAACTGTGCATAGACAGGGCCTAAGTCTTTTGCAGTGGCACTGACTGCCCACTTAGGTTTGACCCTGCAGACCTCCATCACAATGTGAGGTGGCAGGGTCAAAATTGAGTGAGCAGCATTGTGGCCTCATGCACGGGGGATGCAGTTCTGCTCAGGTCACGAAGGAGAAGCCATGGGGCCAAACCTGAGATTACTTTCATGTTCCAAAACCAGTGTTTCTTTTCTGTAACATAAACTTAGAAAACCTTTCTTAGTTTAGCCCACTTGAAGTGTAAATCTTGACATGTTAAGCAAAAAGTTTCTTGTCTTTATTTTCCCTGTGCTTTTAATAATTCTTATTCTTATCAAGAAATCATCTGTTATGTATGGGGAAGGGTCACTAGTATCTCCTCAAGGAGAAAAGGCACAATGTATAAGAGAAGTTACAGGAGGCAAAAGAGGCTGCAGAACCAAAAACCACTGCTCTTATCTTGGTCAATAAGACATGAACAAAGGTATCCAGTCCCAGTAAAGTATGTTTCAAAGTGCTGTGGTGGGCAAACACCTCTGGACACATCAACAGAACCAGGAACAAGACAAGAGTTGGCAAGAGGGTAAGGTAACAGATATACAGTTATTATACAATAAAACAATTATTTGCAAATTTCCTGACTTCATTAAAAATAAAATATTTGTTTCCCTTTGTCACAATATGAATACATTTGGTCTGTAAACATAATTTTAAACTATCCCTGGGATGTTAACAATTCACAGCCAACACATTGTCTCACTTTCACTACATTTTATTGGACCTACTCAGATTATTTCTTTATGGATGATTGTAATGTTTACCTAGTAACATTAAACTCACAGACTTTAAGGCCAGAACGGACCATCATGATCATCTAGTCTGACCTCCTGCATATTGCAAGCCGCAGAATCTCACCCACCCGCTCCTGTAATAGACCCATAACCTCTGTTTGCTACTCCTCAAATCATGATTTAAAGACTTCAAGTTACAGAGAAGCCACCAAGTACACTAGTTTAAACCTGCAAGTGACTGGTGCCCCATGCTGCAGAGGAAGGCAAAAAAACCGCAGAGTCTCCACCAATCTGACTCAGGGGAAAATTCTTTCCCGACCCCAAATATGGTGATCAGTTGGACCCAGAGGATTTTGGCAAGGCAAGACCAACAGCCAGACACCTGGGAAAGAATTCTTTGTAGTAACTCAGAGCCCTCCCCATCTAGTGTCCCATCGCTGGCCATTGGGGATATTTGCTACTAGCAGTCGCAGAACACCTACATGCCATTGTAGGTAGTTTCATCATACCATCCCTTCCAAAAATGTATCAAGCTCAGTCTTGAAGCTAGTTAGGTTTTTTGCCCCCACTGCTCCCCTTGGAAGGCTGTTCCGGAACTTCAGTCCTCTGATGGTTAGAAACCTTCTTCTAATTTCAAGCCTAAACTTGTTGATGGCCAGTTTGTTCTTGTGTCAACATTGGTGTTTAACTTAAATCACTCCTCTCTCTCCCTGCTATTTATCCATCTGATATATTTATAGAGAGCCATCATATCTGCCCTCAGCCTTCGTTTGATTAGACTAAACAAGCCAAGCTCTTTGAGTTTTCCATTCCTCTGATCATCCTAGTATTCCTTCTGTGCACTGTTCCAGTTTGAATGCATCTTTCTAATAATGCCTCTGAATTAATTAACATGAAAAGTACTTTGTCATCCTCAAACAATGAAACTCTGAATCAGAATCCTTTCAAGCCAATCTGTACCACCTTTTACACTAGATTTTGTTAATCTGAAAATGTGAGGCAGGATTTCTTCCAGAAGTATTAGTAGTGTGGACTTTTAGTTCCTTCAGTCCCCTTTGCTGCAGACTGCTGCAAATGTTGACATTTAAAGTAATTTGTAATTTCAAAACAGTGTAGGTGTGCTGACTTACAAGTTAAACAGTTATTTTTGTTTTTCAAAGTCTGTGATGGAATTGCTCAGATGTCAGCTATGGGAGAACTAGCAAGTTGAATCTCATATGTGAGTTAGATGCATAAAACAGAAGAACTGCATTGTCCTTGCTTGTTCCCTAGACCTTTCACTCTGAATCTCTGCCCTTATCTACATGGGAAAATTGACCAGAAGAGAACTGTTTTAGAATAGCTCCCCATAAGGACCATATATTCTGGAATTTGTTCTGGAATAATGACCCTATATAATCACATAGCAGAGTAAGTGCTAAAGACAGGAAGCTGCCTATATAAAGGTAGCCTTTTGTCCCATGTCCACTGTATTTACTATGTAATAAATATGAGACTGGTCAGACAAACTGAGCTGCAATGTCTAATATTTTTAGACTTAAAGAGCGAATGCATAGTATTTAGACTTATAGAACAATCATATTTCACTTGTCATCCTTGTGCCTATTGTAATTTCCACTCAATAGTGCTTGTGGGGATATAATTGTCAGATTATGTTTAGATGTGATTGAAGTAGAGACAAATTGGCCTGTATTTAGTTCTAAAGATGAACTCTGCTATTGTACAGCTGTTTGTTCTAAACTTGAAGGTTATATAAATAACATTCATACAGCTTCTCCCTCATTTATGTGAAGCATGTCTTTGCAAATGTTAGTGATTTTAAGTGCCACAGTTATCTAAAATGTCATTGTTCAGCAAAGTTTGGAAAGTTGCTTGATTTTAGTTTGTTTTCAAATGACAGTCGTTCTTGACGTCTGGTAATTTTGAAGCACAGACCAAACCTTGTTTCAGTAACTATATATTAGCTGGACAATAACAAATGAAATGCAGAAGCATCCCTGTGTCTACATAATATTATCAGCATTCATGAGAAGCTAATAAGGTCTATTCTGAACATCCTAATTGGAGTTCTGTGTACTCTGTGTACTGTGAACTAAGATGTCTGGGTGATTGCTAAGAACTTGATTGTTCCTTGTGCTGATAACTTACAGGAGCTTTTAATATTCTAAAGTCCAGCTAGATGGGAAATTTGCTGCATTTTATCTTGACTCAGTTTTAAACTGTATCAGTTTGTCATCTCAAGGGAAAAATAATACTAAACATCTGCACCAATGACATTTAAAATCTCTGTATTCTTGACCTTGATTCGTACAATAGCCAATTTATAACAATCATAGGAATCCATAGGCCTTTCACAAAAGCCAGGTATAAAAATACTCGAGAGGGGATCAGAGATTGGATAAGAAAGAACGCAGAACTGCTATTTAACTGCTGTATGCCAGCTATTTAATCCTGTACGCAGGATTTAGCTTGTGGTTCTACAATAGGATTGGAAAGTAGAGAAGGTCAGACTAGATGACCCCCAGGTCCAGAATCTATGAAGGGGGTGAAGGTGAAGGTGGAGAAAAATAATTGGGAAATGGTACTTTTTGAGTATCTATTTAAAAGTTTCTATGCAGTGTTGTTGTAGCTGTGTCTATCCCAGGATATTAGAAAGACAAGGTGGGTGAGGTAATATATTTTACTGGACCAACTTCTGTTGGTGAGAGACACAAGCTTTTGAGCTACACAGAGCTTGCCTTCAGGTCACAGAATGGGGATTCCTTGGCCCCACTGTCACCATGGCTGACCTTACCCACTTTTTGGTCGGTGACACCTGTCTGCTGGTCTCCACAGGAGCTGCATACATCCTTTAGTGTGGCCAGTCCACTATCAAGGCCTGAAGCTTGGGTTCCAGTAGTCAGGTGAATCTGACCCAATATGTTAATCAATGATGTAAGAAAAGAGTACAAAAATCCCCAACTTTCATAACTGAACTGTGACTTTGAAACCAGATGCTTTCAGAAGAAAGAGCAATTGCTTTGGATTATATTAATGATACTAGCCTTGCCTGCTGAGAGGGAGAGGAAAAAACTCATCATGAAGTAAAAATGACAGAAAATAACTAGTACACAAAGCCACTTGTACAGAATTAAAATGATCTGAATCATGCTTGCACAGTGCAGTGGTAGTTTTCAGCCTTCAGAAGACTGGTGTCTCTCTTGTTCCCACAGCAGCAGTGAGCTCAGAATATATGTGAAAGAGTGCCATTCTGATTGTATACTAGCAACCCCAGTGGTTAATTTAAAGAGCTATACTGATAGCTCTGTTCCTGTTTGGAAGGATGATTAACACTTTTACACAGTATCAGCAAGCAATTTGGAGAGACTTGTAAGCAGGGTCTGAATGAGCTCTCCCCGACATCTAGTGATGAAATTGGGAGAAAAGATTTCAGGAATGGATTGTATTTGCATAAACACACCTACTCTGCCTACGTGTGCAGCATCATGGAGCTGCTTTGCCAAAGTGATCAATTTTGGCTGATGCTGGGTTACAAATCACTTACATATTGAGTGCCAGGGTAATGAAATGTTGTTATCCTTGTCTGAGTAAAGGGCAGCAGAAATGCACTTAGCCTGCCCTGACTGAGGGGGCCACCCTTAACTGAATCTCACTTGTTAGGCAGGGGGTAGGGATGCAAATGACTTATGCTGGGAAAATGGGGAGAAAATGGAGTTTGTGTTTTTAGGTGGAGGTGTGGATTTTGCATGTGTAGTTTTAAGCACTATGTGATTCTCTTCTTTCCACTGTTTAAAGATACAACTGATTAGATTGAATTGAGAGCTATTATTTTGTTTAGTGCTCAGTGAAGCTAAAATCACTGGTAATTAGCTGTTTAGTCTTTGATCTGGTATGGGATAATATTGCAATGAAAAAGACTACACAGTCAGCCCTAGTCGTGAGGTTTCTTACTACTTGCTGAAACTGCTGAGAGCTGGGCTAAGTGGTGGAACCTCAGAACACGAGGGTGGTAGCAGAAGGGGATGGTGGCCAGCAGCCACAGAGTGAACAATGGTGATGGTAGAGTGAATGGTGGCAGTAGTGGGAATTGATGGCAGAGGGAATGGTGGCAACTGTGAGGCAGTGGCAGCAGCAGTAGCAGCCACAGCAGCTGAGATGTTGCTTGATGTTTTTCCCCCATTTCCCTGGGATTGTTGGACTTTCGCACTGCAAGGTGAGAAATTGAGGCAAAGGACACTGTTCAAAGTACTCTCGGGTCGGTGTTTGCTTTTGCTTTCAAATTGTGGTTGTGGTGTTTTCCCAAATTAATGTTGGGTTTGTTTTTTCCCTTTTATTAACAGTTTTGTTTGCTATACACAGGCTCAGTGCTCGCAGGTGGGGAAGTATTGTCTTTTAGAGGCTCCTGGTGTGGTGTTTAATTTTCCCAGATTACTGTGTGGTCTTGAGCTAGTTCTGTTTTGTATTGTTAAGAGGCACCCCTAGATATTGAACCCAGACCTTGTTGCTGCTGACTCCACCTGGCAGAAGGGTTACAGATTGATATAATTAAAAAGTCTCACATTCAAACAGTTTGTTAAAAGGGGGTTGTCAAGACCTGCTGGAAAACATTCTGATAACCAGATGCTGATTTTTTTGCTCTCTGCTTGTTGTTGTGTTTTTATAAGTTTCTGTTAAAAATAGAAATTACAAACAATTAATAAAGAGAAATTAGAAGGGCATGTCTGTGATGTTCCCCCTCTTGCTATCCGGACCTGTGATCTGCTAGGTCACTCCAATCCTTGACTCTGGGAGCCAGCCTTACCCTGCTCTGCTGTGAGAACCTCCACTCCTGGACTGTTCACGCACAGCCTCTGGTATATGAACTGCTTCTTTGACTGTGCAACCGCATGACACTAGCCAGTATCTCCGGTCCCAGACACAACCCTAGGAACCTCTGACTTGCAGTGTCCAGTTATGCCTGCTGGATGCTGCAAGCTTATATGAGTTCGTCAATTTAACAAATAAATTGATATGTACCAGGCGTGTTATCCCAAGAGGAGTCTCTGACATGCTTCAAACTAAACACACTTCTTCAGGTAGAATAAACAAACAGATATATTAACTACAAAGATAGATTTTAAATGATTATAAGTTAAAGCACAACAAGTCAGATTTGGTCAAATGAAATAAAAGCAAAACTCATTCTAAGCTGATGTTAACACTGTCAGTGCCCTTACAAACTTAGATGCTTCTCACCACAGGCTGGCTGGTTGCTCTTCAGCCAGGCTCTCCCCTTTGATCAGCGCTTCAGTCACTTGGTGTGGTGTCTGTAGATGTAGGTGGAAGAGAGAGGAAGAGCATGGCAAATATCTCTCCCTTTTATCATGTTCTTTCTTCCCTCTTGGCTTTGCCCTCCCTTTAGAGTCAGGTGAGCATTACCTCATTGCAGTCCCAAACTGACCAAAGGAAGAGGGGGTGACTCATTTGAGAGTCAAACAGATCCTTTGTTGCTGCCTAGGCCAGTGTCCTTTGTTCCTGTGAGGCTGGGCTGGGTTTGTCCCATACATGCCCTGATGAGGTGTGAACTGCCCCTCTGCTTTTGGAGAGTTTTGCCTGGGCCTGTTTTAAGCCACGAGGACACATTTTTAGCCTCATAACTATATACATGAAATTACAACCTATAACATGCTGTAACAACAATTACTATAACATCACTATAGCAACAATGCTCAGTGCATCATGAGCTTTCTGAAGACACCCGACATGACAAACTTTGCATTGGGTACCACACAATCACATAAGGATGAACATGGGGGTGCTGGGTGTTCCCCCGAGGTACAGAATGTCACAATGTCCTTGGAATTATTTTGAATCTAGAATATTTACTGCAGTGTACTGGCTATTTAAGGCTACTGAGGGAACACCACAGGGCTAGCACTACTCCTTTCCAGGATTTTCTTCTTAAGATATACTTGTAGAACATGACAGGTTTCAGAGTAACAGCTGTGTTAGTCTGTATTCGTAAAAAGAAAAAAGAAAAGGAGGACTTGTGGCACCTTAGAGACTAACCAGTTTATTTGAGCATGAGCTTTCGTGAGCTACAGCTCACTTCATCGGATGCATAGCATATTGTGGAAACTGCAGAAGACATTATATACACACAGAGACCATGAAACAAAACTTCCTCCCACCCCACTGTCCTGCTGCTAACAGCTTATCTAAAGTGATCATCAAGGAGGGCCATTTCCAGCACAAATCCAGGTTTTCTCACCCTTCTCCCCCCCCCCCCCCCCCCCACAGACACACATACAAACTCACTCTCCTGCTGGTAATAGCCCATCCCTCTTTGAAACCTCTCTTTATAATGCGCATGATAATCAAGGTGGGTCATTTCCAGCACTAATCCAGGTTTTCTCACCCCACCCCCCCACACACACCCGCATGGCCCCACAGTATGCCAACATTTTTATGGCTGATTTAGAACAACGCTTCCTCAGCTCTCGTCCCCTAACGCCCCTACTTTACTTGCGCTATATTGATGACATCTTCATCATCTGGACCCATGGAAAAGAAGCCCTTGAGGAATTCCACCATGATTTCAACAATTTCCATCCCACCATCAACCTCAGCCTGGTCCAGTCCACACATGAGATCCACTTCCTGGACACTACAGTGCTAATAAACGATGGTCACATCAACACCACCCTATACCGGAAACCTACTGACCGCTATTCCTACCTACATGCCTCCAGCTTTCACCCTGACCACACCACACGATCCATCGTCTACAGCCAAGCTCTGCGATACAACCGCATTTGCTCCAACCCCTCAGACAGAGACAAACACCTACAAGATCTCTATCAAGCATTCTTACAACTACAATACCCACCTGCGGAAGTGAAGAAACAGATTGATAGAGCCAGAAGAGTTCCCAGAAGTCACCTACTACAGGACAGGCCTAACAAAGAAAATAACAGAACGCCACTAGCCGTCACCTTCAGCCCCCAACTAAAACCCCTCCAACGCATTATTAAGGATCTACAACCTATCCTGAAGGATGACCCAACACTCTCACAAATCTTGGGAGAAAGGCCAGTCCTTGCCTACAGACAGCCCCCCAACCTGAAGCGAATACTCACCAACAACCACATACCACACAACAGAACCACTAACCCAGGAACCTATCCTTGCAACAAAGCCCGTTGCCAACTGTGCCCACATATCTATTCAGGGAACACCATCACAGGGCCTAACAACATCAGCCACACTATCAGAGGCTCGTTCACCTGCACATCCACCAATGTGATATATGCCATCATGTGCCAGCAATGCCCCTCTGCCATGTACATTGGTCAAACTGGACAGTCTCTACGTAAAAGAATAAATGGACACAAATCAGATGTTAAGAATTATAACATTCATAAACCAGTCGGAGAACACTTCAATCTCTCTGGTCACGCAATCACAGACATGAGGGTCGCTATCTTAAAGCAAAAAAACTTCAAATCCAGACTCCAGCGAGAAACTGCTGAATTGGAATTCATTTGCAAATTGGATACTATTAATTTGGGCTTGAATAGAGACTGGGAGTGGCTAAGTCATTATGCAAGGTAGCCTATCTCCCCTTGTTTTTTTCCTACAAACCCCCCCCCCCCCAGACGTTCTGGTTAAACTTGGATTATTGCTGTGCACATTGTAAGATGAGCTATTGCCAGCAGGAGAGTGAGTTTGTGTGTGTGGTTTGTGGAGGGGTGTGTGTGTGTGGGGGGGGAGGGTGGTGGTGAGAAAACCTGGATTAGTGCTGGAAATGACCCACCTTGATTATCATGCGCATTATAAAGAGGGATGGGCTATTACCAGCAGGAGAGTGAGTTTGTATGTGTGTCTGGGGGGGGGGGGGGAAGGGTGAGAAAACCTGGATTTGTGCTGGAAATGGCCCTCCTTGATGATCACTTTAGATAAGCTGTTAGCAGCAGGACAGTGGGGTGGGAGGAAGTTTTGTTTCATGGTCTCTGTGTGTATATAATGTCTTCTGCAGTTTCCACGATATGCTATGCATCCGATGAAGTGAGCTGTAGCTCACGAAAGCTCATGCTCAAATAAACTGGTTAGTCTCTAAGGTGCCACAAGTACTCCTTTTCTTTTTTCTTTGTAGAACATGGAATGTCATCACTGAGTCGAAGGAAGTGGTCTCTGGGAGGCAGTAGGGGGAACATTCTAGAATGCTAATTTTGTTTTGGTTGTGAGATGAGAGTGCTGCATGTAGGATGGGTTGGATCGCCTTTCAGTGATGGAGGATTAAACTGGCCCCTGGCAGTGCCAGCCAGGCCCCCATCTCAGAATCAGAAGAGCTGGGCAGCCAATCTCTAGTCATAGCTTGGGAAAGGTGGGTTGCAATAAAGGACAATAAAAGTCCTACTTTTTCCACAGTCAGGCTAAGATCTGGATGGAGGTAGGGCAAGTAAGCCTTTCATCTTCATGTTTTCCTTTTCCTTTTCTTTCAAACCTATGCTACTTTGGTTTTTCTTAGACCAAGGGAAAGAGGTTAGGCAGGGAAAGGGAAAATGTGTGGGTTTCATTTTTATAGGGCACTCCTTTTAATGTTTGACTTGCCATGAGCAGGCTTAAAAATGAGGAAGCCAGATGGGCTGATTTTGTTGTTCATGCATTGGAAGTATGTGCCTGTTTTATTTGGCTGGCCATAGATGAATAAACCAATGAAGCCCATGCCAAGAAAAGCCTTTGGACCATGTCACTTGAAGTATATTGAGTCAACTCATTATGATGGACAAGGCCACCTTGATAGCCCATATACCTAGGTCCAAAGCCTGGATGATAGCTACTAGTGCAACTAACCTGAAAATAACAAATGCTGTTGCAAGCTCATTAACTGTATGAGCTTCTTAAGAATGTGGGGGGTGGGGTGGGGGGGGACTAAAGGACATGCCCTCTGTAAAGAATTGGTATGTAACTCTCAAGGCTGGCAACTACTTGGTAATGAATAAAGAGATCATATATCTGAAGTATAATTTTTCCTGCCTCCCTTCCTCAATTTGTTCCTTTCTGCCCAGGCCACAGGCTGTCTTGGTACTCTCCTTTCCACCCATTCCAACCAATCTTCACATCTTTGACATCTGCACTCCCTTCTATACAGGCTTACCTGTCCCACTTTAATCACCCTGGATGGCATTAGGGAGGGGGCCCAATCTCCAAGGTACTTAAGGGAGTGTTAGATATCTGCTTTCCAGAACATGTAGGAGTGGGAGTTGTCAGGTAAGTGCTACCATTCATAGAGTCTTCTGGGAGTGATAGGGAAAAATGCATCTACTGCCTATTTCTATCACTTCAGGGACAAAAAATCCATGCAGACTTTCAAGGATGCATGTGTCTTGTATTTGTACATAGCAACAGGAAGTAGAGCATATGGTTTTCTATTGACTGCTATCATACCTCATGGGAAGGGGCAGATCTGGGTTACAATCCAGTTACTCACACAAAATGCTCTGAAAGAAGGGTTTGAAAGCCAAGGAAACAAGCTCCAAGAAATTCTGTTCAACATCAGACCCAAAACAACAGAGACAGTTCAGATCGGGATCTCTGAATCTAATCCCTCTTTCTGCAAAATGTGAAGATTAAGACAAGAGGGTCATTTAGCTCATCTGTAAAGACTGTAACTCTGACTCTAACTTCACCCGAGTTTTTCATTAGTGTAACTTGAAAAATGGCTTAGGTAGAACTTATGTAGTGCATACGCTTTTGCTGGCCCTTTGCACAGGCATGAATGTTACTCATTGTGCACAGCTACTGAATAAGCACCCAAATTGGTGCAAGTTATGTTACTTGACTACTTACAGCAGTTTTATGGCCATCTTAATTTACTTAGTGTGACTGCAGATTTTTAAATTCTGTTGGAAGTTGAATCTAATTGCAATTCACACCCTCCCCCCCTTTTTAAGTACAGTACAGGGACAGCGCTATGGGGACTTGCGGGGGCCATAGCCACCCCAAAATTTCTTAGCCCCTCCCATAGCCACCCCTCCCATTGCAAAGATCAAACACTACACAGGAGTAAGGGTAGCATGGTATGGTATTGCCACCCTTACTTCTTGACTGCTGCTGGCGACACTGCTGCCTTTAGAGCTGGGTGGCCAGAGAGTGGTGGCTGCTGGCTGGGTGCCAGGCACTGTAGTTGTGCACTGCTGTGCACTGCTGCCTTCAGAAGTAAGGGTGGTATGTGCCCACAAGATGTATAGTGCACTCCCACCCAGTTTTCTGTCTAGGCCACTTTAGCCTCTGCACTGGGAAGAGGCTGGCACTACCCCTGGTACAGTATCTTAAATATACAAAAAAGGTTTGATGAGAAAGGATAACAGCAAGCAAAGGAGCCTCATCTGACCAAATTCAAGACAACAAACTGCCTTGCGGAAGAAAATGTGCTGTATATGAAATACAGTTTATTAACAGAACTGCAAAAGTTAAATGACTATCTCAGCTTTCATAAGGACATGCTGCTCTAAACATCACTATGGGGTTGCTGAAAGGCAGTCAAGCATGGCTGAAGTCATAGAATCATAGAATATCAGGGTTGGAAGGGACCTCAGGAGGTCATCTAGTCCAACCCCCTGCTCAAAGCAGGACCAATCCCCAATCAAATCATCCCAGCCAGGGCTTTGTCAAGCCTGACCTTAAAAACTTCCAAGGAAGGAGATTCTACCACCTCCCTAGGTAACGCATTCCAGTGTTTCACCACCCTCCTAGTGAAAAAGTTTTTCCTAATATCCAACCTAAACCTCCCCCACTGCAACTTGAGACCATTACTCCTTGTCCTGTCCTCTTCTACCATTGAGAATAGTCTAGAACCATCCTCTCTGGAACCACCTCTCAGGTAGTTGAAAGCAGCTATCAAATCCCCCCTCATTCTTCTCTTCCGTAGACTAAACATTCCCGGTTCCCTCAGCCTCTCCTCATAAGTCATGTGTTCCAGACCCCTAATCATTTTTGTTGCCCTTCGCTGGACTCTCTCCAATTTATCCACATCCTTCTTGTAGTGTGGGGCCCAAAACTGGACACAGTACTCCAGATGAGGCCTCACCAGGGTCGAATAGAGGGGAACGATCACATCCCTCGATCTGCTCACTATGCCCCTACTTATACAAGTCCTTATTATCGGCAGTAAATCTAGATTAAATTCAAGTCCATTTATTGGTTCAATATTTCATAAAAGCTGTTGACATTAGTGTCACTAAATGGTTTGTGCTGTACCATGTTACAGTTTAGACCAGCTGATGGGAAAGTTCAATTATTAGTGCTTGGAAATCACACAGTGTAAACTGATTATTTTTAACTTCACTAAATGTTAAAAGTTTTAGAGGAGCATAACTTCCCAGTAAGTAAAGTTAGTTTAAAGAATAGTGGTTGTGCTATGATCTGAGGGTTAGATTTAATGTCTGCTGTACCTACTCCACTTACTCTAGTTACCTGTGCCACGTGGTGCTGACCTGAGGAATGGCACTAACTGCTTTTAAAACAACAAATTATTGAACAAAACTAATTTAAAAATCCTATTACTACTAATAGGAGGTGTAGGTATTTACATTTTCTAAATGGAATCCTGTACTGTATTAAAATATATGGTACTAACCAGTAAGGAATAGTGAACGTTTGTGGCTGGATGTCATTCTTCTGAAATGAGGCGTAGGCAGTTAGATGACTTTCATTGCTGCTAGCTGTCAATGCACTTGAGAAAAGCTGAGCTGCTCATATGATGGAGGCTGCACAAGAAGCTTGCTCTCCGAACACATCACAATTGGTAGCAGAGAATTACTGAATGAAATAAAATAGATGTGTGTTTACTCTCTTCTAGAAATCCTTCTAGTCAAAAACAAGCTGTCTGGGTTTTTTCCTAAGGAGAACTTTTCAGACTGCAGTATGTTAATCACTCTTTGAAGCCACTAAGACTCATAATTGCATGTATCTAGATAGAGGCAATATAAAGCAGCTTTTCAAAAATACGCTTGCCCAATTGCCTGGGACAAGTAACTTTTTTTGACAGGCAAGTAAAATATTTTTGGCTTTTGTTGTTGTTGTAATTCATCATGGTAAATAGACATGCAGGCCAGAATTTTAAATTTAGGTATGCACAGGTGTGAGCGTACACATAATGTACCTAATTTATGGATCTGAATACCCAATGTGCATTTACAAATCAGGTATTTATACTGCACATTGCCAGTTACCTGCACTATGGGTGTTTGTGTGCATAAATTAGAAATACACAATTGTATATAGCTAATTATGAAAAATCTGGCCCATATGTTTTATTAACCCACTTCTTTTCCTTCTCATTAAACATGGTTGCTCTCAGTGTTCAGTGGGAAATTAGCTGAAAGCAGGAAAAAGAGGCAAGTGAAGACAAGTTAAAGCAAAGTAGTTAAAACAAAGAAGAGTGGTTAATTTTAAACTCACCCTGTATGTTGTTCATATAATACTGTATATGGTGGCTGAGGAGGCCTGGACAACTGTGTTTAGTTTGAATGTGCCCCTTTAAAACCCCTGATGCCAGCCAACTGATGCACTGGAAATACTTAGATTAGATATTATTGAGCACTGTATAGATTAGAAGTTTTAATGCAGATGCCTATTTGAAGAACAAATGCAATCCTAACAAGGAAGCAAGGGATGGACATCTTGTGTGATTTGTGTATAGCTTTCAGACTGTTTTCCCCCACACATACATCAGTAATTGTTTTGTCACTGAAATAGAGAGCCTGATGCAGTGTAAATCAGTCTAGCTGTTTGGGGAATCTAACCCACACTGTTGTTCCAAGATGGTTCAATATCCATTGTCCTGAAGGCAGGGCTGGATTAACTCATCTCTGGGCTCTAAACAAAACTGCCTCATGAGCACCTCCCCCCACACCAGGGCTCCCTGCTGCCCTCTCATGGCTGGCTTTTCTGTGCGGCAACTCACTGCAGCTCTCCACGTTTGTAGCAGCTCTTAAGGTTATCACTGAGCTAGTCCTGCAGGGGCAGCAGAGGGGACCTGGGCTCCTGGAAGCTGGGGGGAGCCCTGGTACAGGAGCCAGTCCCATGGCAGCAGCGAGGAGAACCATTCAGGTTTGGCCCTGTGACTCTCCGTAAAGATGAGAGGGGGTGGTGGTGAGGTCAAAATTGAGTGAGTGGCCATTGCAACCTGGTTAAGGGGATCATAGCACCACTAAGGTTTAGCCCTGCCATCCCCACGTCATGATGTAAGAGCCATAGGGCCAAACCTGAGGGGAGCAGCCAGTTCTGCTTCTTCTTGTCACTGCCATCTGATCAGCTACCTAAATCAGACCAGCCAGAGTTCAGGTTGCCCCCTCCTGCCCACAAATTGGGCCCCATGCACATGCTTAGGTTTCCTATGCCTTAATCCACCCCTGCCAAATGGTGCAAGTGCTGCTTTTAAGAGTGTCTGTATCTGTGCATCCTAGGACATATGAACAATCATTCCATATAGCCATAGCAACATGTTTTTGGAGCAAGGAGTTTTGGGAAGCTTCTAACCTAGCCATCCCAGTATCCCAGTCCAAACAAGGCAAATCATTCTGACAATTGCTTAATATTCTGCTTAATTTTCTCAGTTGTAGCTAGAGTTACCACTATTTCCAACAGGGATGTCTACCCAGAAGAGCTATTTATCCTACTGATGGTGTGACAGGGTATATAGAACATAAGAACATAAGAATGGCCATACTGGGTCAGAGCAAAGGTCCATCCAGCCTAGTATCCTGTCTACTGACAGTGGCCAATGCCAGGTGCCCCAGAGGGAGTGAACCTAACAGGGAATGATCAAGTGATCTCTCTCCTGCCATCCATCTCCACTCTCTGACAAACAGAGGCTAGGGACACCATTCCTTGCCCATCCTGGCTAACAGCCATTAATGGACTTAACCTCCATGAATTTATCCAGTTCTCTTTTAAACCCTGTTATAGTCCTAGCCTTCACAACCTCCTCAGGCAAGGAGTTCCACAGGTTGACTGTGCGCTGAGTGAAGAAGAACTTTTATTTGTTTTAAACCTGTTACCCATTAATTTCATTTGGTGGCCCCTAGTTCTTATATTGTGGGAAGAAGTAAATAACTTTTCCTTATTCACTTTCTCCACACCACTCATGATTTTATATACCTCTATCATATCCCCCCTTAGTCTCCTCTTTTCCAAGCTGAAAAGTCCTAGCCTCTTTAATCTCTCCTCATATGGGACCCGTTCCAAAGCCCTAATAATTTTAGTTGCCCTTCTCTGAACATTTTCTAACGCCAGTATATCTTTTTTGAGATGAGGGGACCACATCTGTATGTAGTATTCAAGATGTGGGCGTACCATGGATTTATATAAGAGCAGTAAGATCTTCTCTGTCTTATTCTCTATCCCTTTTTTAATGATTCCCAACATCCCGTTCACTTTTTTGACTGCCGCTGCACACTGCGTAGACATCTTCAGAGAACTATCCACGATGATTCCAAGATCTTTCTCCTGATTAGTTGTAGCTAAATTAGCCCCCATCATATTCTATGTATAGTTAGGGTTATTTTTTCCACTGTACATTACTTTACATTTATCCACATTAAATTTCATTTGCTATTTTGTTGCCCAATCACTTAGTTTTGTGAGATCTTTTTGAAGTTCTTCACAGTCTGCTTTGGTCTTAACTATCTTGAGCAGTTTAGTATCATCTGCAAACTTTGCCACCTCACTGTTTACCCCGTTCTCCAGAAAATTTATGAATAAGTTGAATAGGATTGGTCCTAGGACTGACCCTTGGGGAACACTACTAGTTATCCCTCTCCATTCTGAAAATTTACCATTTAATCCTACCCTTTGTTCCCTGTCTTTTAACCAGTTCTCAATCCATGAAAGGATCTTCCTTCTTATCCCATGGCAACTTAATTTATGTAAGAGCCTTTGGTGAGAGACCTTGTCAAAGGCTTTCTGGAAATCTAAGTACACTATGTCCACTGGATCCCCTTGTCCACATGTTTGTTGACCCCCTCAAAGAACTCTAATAGATTAGTAAGACATGATCTCCCTTTACAGAAACCATGTTGACTTTTGAGCAACAATTTATGTTCTTCTATGTGTCTGACAATTTTATTCTTTACTATTGTTTCAACTAATTTGCCCGGTACTGACGTGAGACTTACTGGTCTGGAATTGCCAGGATCACCTCTAGAGCCCTTCTTAAATATTGGCATTACATTAGCTATCTTCCAGTCATTGGGTGCAGAAGCTGATTTAAAGGACAGGTTACAAACATAGTTAATAGTTCCGCAATTTCACATTTGAGTTCTTTCAGAACTCTTGGGTGAATGCCATCTGGTCCCAGTGACTTGTTACTATTAAGTTTATCAATTAATGCCAAAACATCCTCTAGTGACACTTCAATCTCTGACAATTCCTCAGATTTGTCACCTACAAAATATTGGGAATCTCCCTAGCATCCTCAGCCGTGAAGACTGAAGCAAAGAATTCATTTAGTTTCTCTGTAATGACTTTATCGTCTTTAAGTGCTCCTTTTGTATCTCGATCGTCCAGGGGCTCCACTGGTTGTTTAGCAGGCTTCCTGCTTCTGATGTACTTAAAAAACATTTTGTTATTACCTTTCGAGTTTTTGGCTAGCTGTTCTTCAAACTCCTTTTTGGCTTTTCTTATTACATTTTTACATTTAATTTGGCAGTGTTTATGCTCCTTTTTATTTACCTCACTAGAATCTGACTTCCACTTTTTAAAAGAAAAGGAGTACTTGTGGCACCTTAGAGACTAACCAATTTATTTGAGCATGAGCTTCTATTACCAGCAGGAGAGTGAGTTTGTGTGTGTGTGTTTTGGGGGGGGGGGGAAGGGGGGGGTGAGAACCTGTATTTGTGCTGGAAATGGCCCACCTTGATTTTCATGCACGTTGTAAGGAGAGTGGTCACTTTGGATAGGCTATTACCAGCAGGAGAGTGAGTTTGTGTGTGTGGTTTTTGGAGGGGGGTGAGGAGGTGAGAGAACCTGGATTTCTGCAGGAAATGGCCCACCTTGATTATCATACACATTGTGAAGAGAGTGGTCACTTTGGATGGGCTATTACCAGCAAGAGAGTGAGTTTGTGTGTGGGGGGGCGGAGGGTGAGAAAACCTGGATTTGTGCTGGAAATGGCCCAACTTGATGATCACTTTAGATAAGCTATTACCAGCAGGAGAGTGGGGTGGGAGGAGGTATTGTTTCATGGTGTCTGTGTATATAATGTCTTCTGCAATTTCCACAGTATGCATCCGATGAAGTGAGCTGTAGCTCACGAAAGCTCATGCTCAAATAAATTGGTTAGTCTCTAAGGTGCCACAAGTACTCCTTTTCTTTTTGCAAATACAGACTAACATGGCTGTTACTCTGAAACTTTTTAAAAGATGCCTTTTTATCTCTCACTGCTTCTTTTACATGGTTGTTAAGTCATGGTGGCTCTTTTTTAGTTCTTCTACTGTGTTTTTTAATTTGGGGTATATATTTAAGTTGAGCCTCCATTATGGTGTCTTTGAAAAGTGTCCATGCAGCTTGCAGGGATTTCACTCTAGTCACTGTACCTTTTAATTTCTGTTTAAATAACCTCCTCATTTTTGCATAGTTCCTCTTTCTGAAATTAAATGCCAGAGTGTTGGGCTGTTGAGGCGTTCTTCCCACCACAGGAATGTTAAATGTTATTACATTATGGTCACTATTTCCAAGCGGTCCTGTTATAGTTACCTCTTGGACCAGATCCTGCGCTCCACTCAGGACTAGATCAAGAGTTGCCTCTCCCCTTGTGAGTTCTTGTACCAGCTGCTTCAAGAAGCAGTCATTTAAAGTATCGAGAAATTTTGTCTCTGCATTTCATCCTGAGGTGACATGTACCCAGTCAGTATGGGGATAATTGAAATCCCCCACTATTATTGAGTTCTTTATTTTGATAGCCTCTCTAATCTCCTTTAGCATTTCATCAGCACTACCACTGTCCTGGTCAGGTGGTCGATAATAGATCCGTACTGTTATATTCTTATTAGAGCATGGAATTACTATCCATAGAGATTCTATGGAGCATGTGGATTCATTTAAGATTTTTATTTCATTTGTTTCTACATTTTCTTTCACATATAGTGCCACTCCCCCCCCTTCCCCGCACGACCTGTTCTGTTCTTCCGATATAATTTGTACCCCGGAATGATTGTATCCCATTGATTGTCCTCACTCCCCCAGGTTTCTGTGATGCCTATTATATCAATTGTGATAGACCCAGGCCAGTTGGGTACAGCAGAGTAGTCAAAAGCAGATATACTGGCCACTGGATAAGAAGTTTTCGGTTCCCTGACTGACCCGAGAGGGGCTACTCCAGGCTAATGAGAACACCTGACTCCAATTAGCCTGCAAAGAGTCAGATGAGGTCGTTAAGCTAATGTGAACACCTGACTCTAATTAAGGCCCCTCTGATTCTATAAAAGGGCTCACTCCGGTCAGGCTGAGGGGAGCCAGAGGAGAGGAAGGGCTGGCTGAAGGGCTGGGTAATGAAGACACCCTCAAGCCACTGAACAGGGAGCCCTAAGGTAGGGGTGAAGAAAAGAGAAGTGGGAGAGCTGTGGGGAAGTGGCTCAGGGAAATGTAGCAACTCTGGCAGTGTAAGGTTGGCTGCCAACAGCTGCTGCCACTAGGGTCGCTGGGCCGGACCCCGGAGTAGAGGGCGGGCCCGGGTTCCCCCCCAGCCCACCACTTAACGAAACACCTCCTGGGACGGGAAGACAGGCCCCTGTCAGGACAGGAGACTAAACTGTACTGGAATAAGCCCGTAGGGACAACAGAGACTGTGGGAGTTCTCTCACCAACCTCCTTGTTGGCTTATGATGAAAAGGGCTCAGTAGACTGTAACCCCAGCCCTCGAGAGGGAAGTTCTATGTGGAGAGTTGCAGTGAGCCTTTGAGGCTAGCGGGACCCACGGGGACAAGGTCGGAGCTCTGCCATACAATATCCTCCTTTAACACAAGGCACTCTAGTTCACCCATCTTATTATTTAGACTTCTAGCATTTGTGTCCAAGCACTTTAAAAACTTGTCACTGTTTATTTGTCTGCCCTTTTCTGATGTATCAGATTCTTTATGTGAATGTTTCTCATCTGATCTGGCTCATACTTTATTCTCTTCCATCCTCTCCTCCTGACTAAAACCTAGAGAATCTCTATCAATAGACTCTCCTCAAAGAGAAGTCTCTGTCCGATCCACATGCGCCTCTGCAGCAATCGGTTTTCCCCCATCTCTTAGTTTAAAAACTGCTCTGCAACCTTTTTAATGTTAAGTGCCAGCAGTCTGAATCCACTTTGGTTTAGGTGGAGTCCATCCTTCCTGTATAGGCTCCCCCATCTCCAAAGTTTCCCCAGTTCCTAATAAATCTAAACCCTTCCTCTCTACACCATCATCTCATCCACGCTTGAGACTCTGAAGCTCTGCCTGCCTATCTGGCCGTGCGCGTGGAACGGGAAGCATTTCTGAGAATGCCACTATAGAGGTCCTGGATTTCAGTCTCTTTCCTAGCAGCCTAAATTTGGCCTCCAGGACATCTCTTCTACCCTTCCCTATGTCATTGGAACCTACATGTACCACAACCACCAGCTCCTCCCCAGCACTACACATAAGTCTATCTGGATGCCTCGAGACATATAGACACTCACACTGACAAGGAATGTGCCAGAAAGGCCCTAGGGTCAGGGCTAGCCTCACCCCTCTGGACCTGTCCATCAGGTATGGTAGGGAGGAAACTGTGGTCAGCTGGTGGGGAAGGAGTAGGATTTTTCTAAGTGGGAGACTCTTGGAGTCACAGAGGGAATGACCAGCTTGGGTCAGTTTTGTTCAATACCTTCATTAATGATCTGGAGGATGGCGTGGATTGTACCCTCAGCAAGTTTGCAGATGACACTAAACTGGGAGGAGAGGTAGATATGCTGGCTGTATTTGAAAGAATCCTTATTGAGGATACAGGGACAAACCATCCCAATGTGTAGAAAGAATAGTAAATATGGCAGGCGACCAGCTTGGCTTAACACTGAAATCCTTGCTGCTCTTAAATACAAAAAAGAAGCTTACAAGAAGTGGAAGATTGGACAAATGACCAGGGATGAGTATAAAGATATTGCTCGGGCTTGCAGGACTGAAATTAGGAAGGCCAAATCACACCTGGAGTTGCAGCTAGCAAGAGATGTTAAGAGTAACAAGAAGGGTTTCTTCAGGTATGTTAGCAACAAGAAGAAAGTCAAGGAAAGTGTGGGCCCCTTACTGAATGAGGGAGGCAACCTAGTGACAGAGGATGTGGAAAAAGCTAATGTACTCCATGCTTTTTTTGCCTCTGTCTTCACGAACAAGGTCAGCTCCCAGACTACTGCACTGGGCAGCACAGCATGGGGAGAAGGTGACCAGCCCTCTGTGGAGAAAGAAGTGTTTCAGGACTATTTAGAAAAACTGGATGAGCACAAGTCCATGGGGCCGGATGCGTTGCATCCGAGAGTGCTAAAGGAGTTGGCGGATGTGATTGCAGAGCCATTGGCCATTATCTTTGAAAACTCATGGCAATCGGGGGAGGTCCCAGATGACTGGGAAAAGGCTAATGTACTGCCCATCTTTAAAAAAGGGAACAAGGATGATCCTGGGAACTACAGGCCAGTCAGCCTCACCTCAGTCCCTGGAAAAATCATGGAGCTCGTCCTCAAGGAATCAATTCTGAAGCACTTAGAGGAGAGGAAAGTGATCAGGAATAGTCAGCATGGATTCACCAAGGGCAAGTCATGCCTGACTAATCTGATTGCCTTCTATGATGAGATAACTGGCTCTGTGGATGAAGGGAAAGCAGTGAGCGTGTTGTTCCTTGACTTTAGCAAAGCTTTTGACATGGTCTCCCACAATATTCTTGCCAGCAAGTTAAAGAAGTATGGGCTGGATGAATGGACTATAAGGTGGAGAGAAAGCTGGCTAGATTGTCGGGCTCAACGGGTAGTGATCAATGGCTCCATGTCTAGTTGGCAGCCGGTATCAAGTGGAGTGCCCCAGGGGTCGGTCCTGGGGCCGGTATTGTTCAATATCTTCATAAATGATCTGGAGGATGGTGTGGATTGCACCCTCAGCAAGTTTGCAGATGACACTAAACTGGGAGGAGTGGTAGATACGCTGGAGGGTAGGGATAGGATACAGAGGGACCTAGACAAATTGGAGGATTGGGCCAAAAGAAATCTGATGAGGTTCAACAAGGACAAGTGCAGAGTCCTGCACTTAGGATGGAAGAATCCAATGCACCGCTACAGACTAGGGACCGAATGGCTAGGCAGCAGTTCTACAGAAAAGGACCTAGGGGTTACAGTGGACAAGAAGCTGGATATGAGTCAACAGTGCGCCCTTGTTGCCAAGAAGGTCAATGGCATTTTGGGATGTATAAGTAGGGGCATTGCCAGCAGATTGAGGGACGTGATCGTTCCCCTCTATTCGACATTGGTGAGGCCTCATCTGGAGTACTGTGTCCAGTTTTGGGCCCCACACTACAAGAAGGATGTGAAAAAATTGGAAAGCATCCAGCGGAGGGCAACAAAAATAATTAGGGGACTGGAACACATGACTTATGAGGAGAGGCTGAGGGAATTGGGATTGTTTAGTCTGCGGAAGAGAAGAATGAGGGGGGAGTTGATAGCTGCTTTCAACTACCTGAAAGGGGGTTCCAAAGAGGATGGCGCTAGACTGTTCTCAGTGGTAGCAGATGACAGAACAAGGAGTAATGGTCTCAAGTTGCAGTGGGGGAGGTTTAGGTTGGATATTAGGAAAAAAATTTTCACTAGGAGGGTGGTGAAGCACTGGAATGCGTTACCTAGGGAGGTGGTGGAATCTCCTTCCTTAGAAGTTTTTAAGGTCAGGCTTGACAAAGCCCTGTCTGGGATGATTTAGTTGGGGATTGGTCCTGCTTTGAGCAGGGAGTTGGACTAGATGACCTCCTGAGGTCCCTTCCAACCCTGATATTCTACGATTCTATGATTCTCCCCCTAGCCCTATGGAGAGTGCAGCAAATGCTCAGGGTAATCCAGAGAGATTTAAGAAGGCCTGCAAAGGGCAGGGCCTCTTGCAAGTTGTAAGGAGCTGGGGCCTGTGCTGAAGACACCCACTCTAAGTAATTGGGTGTGGTCAGGTTCTCCCACTATCTGAGTGAAAACCTCAAGGGGACTTCTTTACAGATGGCTTAAGAGGAAAGGTTGCCTAGCCATGGAAAAGTCTGAGAGAAAGGTGTTTGAACATTAAGGATGGACAGCAAGAGCAATATAAACAATTTCACCTGTTGAGATGAAGAGGTCACTGAGTACCCAAGTTCCATTCTTATGCTACCTTTGTATATTTTCAAGCTAATAATTTCATAATTATTCAGATTACATTCCATGTTTATGTTACTGTCTCTTGTACTATGTGTTCTTAAAAGATAAGTTAAATATCAACCAGTAATATTGCTTAGCCACACATTACTAAGTGCTGTGTTGCTCAGCTTGGCAATTGTCTTGCTCCCCTGCCACATACCTATTAAATTAGGTGGTTTTTAATCCATGCCCCACCCCTTTCTTTTTCTTGAAAGAATATTTTTGTTCATGTCATGGTCTGTTTATTTAGTATACTATCTATTTATTTAGTATAGTATCTAAGCACCTGACAATCATTAGTGGATCTTTATCTTCACAATACACTTGTAGTGTAGGAAAACACTAATCATTTTACAGGTGGGAACTGAGGCACAGGGTAGATTAAGTGATGCATCCAGGGTCACATAGAGAATCTGTTACTGAGCCAGGAACTGAACCCAGGTCTCCAGTCTCATTCCAGTGCCCTACCCACATGCTTTCTATTCTTAGATGGCTCATAGAAGACTAAAATCACTTGGCTACTCTCGCTCAGTACGTAACAATTCTCAGATAGAGAGGGCACTGAGAACAAAGAATCAGACTGATTAAATTCCTGTGACCTATTTTTGTGTATTTAGTACTTTGCTTTTGTAACTATGTACTCATGAAGCAATACAAATTTGTGCTGAATAAAAAACTGCATTGGCAATCTGTGCCAGACTGTATCTGGCACTTGTAAAATACAATTAGGGTGACCAGATGTCCTGATTTTATAGGGACATTCCTGATATTTGGGGCTTTTTCTTACATAGGCATCTATTACCCCTCTCCCTGCCTCCATCCTGATTTTTCATAATTTCTATCTGGTAACCCTAAGTAAAATATTTGTGGTTATACAAGAAGCTTGCACTTGTAATGGAAGACAGTAAGCTAGTATAGGGACTCAGAGCGGTAGGTGACAAGGTTAGATTGTTGTCAAGGAAGATGTTAATAGCCTTGTTTTCATAATGCAAAGGGGCAGATCGTGCTTATCACCATACTATCTGAGAACCTCACAACATTAATGATTTTTTTTTTCCTTACAGTACCCATTATATGCCAAGAGAGATCTGCATTTTAAGATGGGAAAGTGAGGCACAGAGATTAAGACAAAGATGTTAAGTGACCAGTTATTTTAGGTATCTCCAATTCTTGGTGCCCCACTTGAAACAGTTTAAACAGCCTGATTTTTTAGAAACTGCTCTATACTAACTCTCTGCAAATCAGGCCTTTTAATGTATTGTAAGTTGCGGCCCCAAAAACAGAGGTACTCAATTGTTTGATGCTTTTTGAAACTTTAGCCTGAGTGACTTGTCTAAGGTCACACAAAGTATTCGGCACACCAGATCTCCTGAGTACATAATTGTCCGCAGCTGGCTCTGTTCGAGGAATGCATTGGCTATCCTGGGAGACTCAAGAGGGATTCCATTCCCAAGAGATGTTCCCGCTACTGTAACAGAAGCATATTGGCTGAATACTGTGGAGAAACTTGTAAATGCTCAGAGCATAAACAGATAAATGTCATCCCCCATGGTTGTCAATTTAACTTCTTTCTTGAGCATGATGTTAAATATTTTAACAATGATTTTAATATATGGCTCAGAATCCCCATTTACATTTGGTCTATGAGATGGGGTCCTATCTGAATACCATGCACTGAAGTGCTAGTGTGTTGACACCTGCCTATCTGCATATCACTGGCATATGAATGACTGAGATTAGGACTGGCAAATTTGTTCAGAAAAAATAAAATGAACCCCTATTTTCATTTCTCTGCCAAAACAAATATAGGAATTTTTCCCATGTCCCAGTAGTGATCTCCTCTATTTCTTGACTCTTCAGATAGCTGCATTTTGTACTCTCACCAAACCTCTCTGACAATCTACCCAGTTTGTCTTTCCCAGCGATCCTCCAGTTTGCTCCATCCCTATGACATTTTCTTAGGGAGCAGAAGTAAGGAAGCTAGGAACAGCATAGTTTAGGTTGAGAATACAGAACCTTATTTAAAAATAAGGTAAGAAGGCTCATAGAATGAAAGCTACCTTGCTTAATTGCATGGTATTTAGTACTTGTAATTATTAGGCCTTTGGCACAGATAATGTCTCGGAACAATCAAAATACAGACTATGAAACACACATATATTAGTAGCATTGGTATTGTGTGGTCATGACAGATAAAGTCCTTGTAAAAATACATTTTGTTCCTTTTGTAATGATTTCAGACTTAAAATTATGTTGGTTTTATGCAGCTATATTTAATCATTCCAAGTGCGAATATCCATATCCTGTTCATGTGTGTTCTCCTTCACTTAATTTCTTATCAGTGACAGCAGTCCAAACACTTGTCTCAATTCTCAGATCAAAGCTGATGAAATCCAGATCTCTAAAGAACTGAATTGCTCATGTATTTTTGTTCATCACAAAGCAAATAAACAAAACCGAAACCAGAACAATAATTTCAAGTGTGTTAGATATTTTAGTAGCATCTCGTCCACTGCAAGCAGATTTTCCGTTTCTAACATCTCTGCTTTGCTCTTTTCTTACTCTGAGTTCATAAAATGGTTCATTTATTAATTCTTGTCTCATGCATGCACTTTTGCTCAGCAATGGGGCAAGAATGCCGGCACTTAGTAACTTCTTAGTTACTGAGGATCCACTGTGATGCTTTGCTGGAGTGCCAAGGAAGCACTTGTCTATGCCTGCTGTGGGTCAACTCCCCAACTCCGCTGGCCCTGGACAACACAAGCACTCCCCTCTAGGCCTACACAGGCCCCACTCTTTTGCTACAGGTTAGCGATAGGCACACTCCAACCCCTAAGCTCTCCAAGCGTCTCCTTGAAATGTCTAGCCCTTGTTCCACTGGACACTCCCAGTATTCACAGAATCACTGCTTCCAAAGAAACAGTACAGCCCAGCTTACCAGTATCACCCCAGATCATCACTTTGCTTGACACACAGCACTTAAATTTGTTTATAGTGAAAACAAGTAAAAGTTTATTTAGCGAAGTATAGAATTCAAAGTAATGACAAGTAGAAGTATTGGAAACAAATGGTTACGGATAAAATAAAATTATAGCATACATTCTAGAATCAACAAGTTACTTTGATGTTTTAGAGCAATGTGTTTTAGAGCAAAGTCCTTTCAGGCTTGACTGTGATTCTCTGTTCATAGGATACACTGTCAGTTTGCCTCTGTGGTGAAAGATGCAGAGTGTCTGTTTGCATGCCCAGATATATCCAAACAATCCATTGTCCTTACTCATAACATGATGCTCCCTGCTGGTTGTATTTTCCTGTATACTCCTTCCTGCTACATTTCACAATCTTTGAATCAGCATCTGGCTCAGGATGCAAATATGCATGAAGTGTGGGGAAACCAGAGAGGGAGATATGCCTCTGTTACACCTTCCTGAAAGAAACCTGTCCAAGACATGTTACCTGCCTTATGAACATAATTTTCAGTATAGATACATAGTCCTTAAATATTAGCTGTGCATACGTTTTGCAATGATTGTGGCAATCAGTGAGAAGTTGGCTCTCAGTAGAAACCTTACATGCCACTCTCTATTGAATTAATATGCATCTATTCAATGCAGGGGATCCCTTTAAAATCCTCCGCACCTCCTGTACCCTCTGCTAGTGGGCATCAAGAAGTTATTGGATCACATCCACCACCACTGGGAGAAATTTCTGCTGGCTTCAACACTGAATTAACCAGATTTAAGAAATGATCACACTAAATGATTACAAAGGTCAATTTCTTGGTTTTCTTTCTTGAAACAAGTTGCACTGAACAGAAACAATTCAGAAGTAAGTCACCTGATAGGCCTTCTGTACTAGCAGGAACTTAAATATAAACAAACATCTAATTAAGCTACCCTCTTAAGAGAGTCACATAAGAAAGCAAAAACTGAAGAGTTAGGGGTTAGAGCCAATGAAAACTCCCATATTTTACACCATGGTAGCCCTGGAAAAAAGTCTATTATTCAGGGATTATGTGGCTTTTTGTAAGATCCCACAGTACAGAAGCAGAACTATGTTTTTATTAAACCCAGCCCAGACAACCATAGATGATCAGGGAAGAACTTGACAGGGTGAAATAAAACTATGCTAGTGTAGAGGGCAGGAATGGTTGATAAAAAAGAAAAGATGTGTGATACTCTGAAAGCTAACTTATAAATGTTACTATTAATTTGTACTTTAAAGTATTAGTTACTCACCTGTGAGGATGTTTCATGCCATTTGAGAATGAGTTTCCTTTAACTTAGAATAATATGTGGAAAACTTCAGAAACAAAGTTTTGTGTGATTACATGAGTACTTCATTTTGCTTGTGGCTTCATTATGTCCATGTATAGCTAGCACTATGTACTGCCAGATTGAAAACTTGCAACAAATTTAGCCGTGGCATATAAATTCATAACTTGTACTTCAAAAATGTTACGTGATATTGCACATATCCTACTAATATCAGATATGTTTTCCTGTTCAGGACAATGTGCTACTAAGGTTTGCAGTTATTTCTACTCCTTTTAGATTCAAATTTCTAGTGTAACAAACAATATATTAGTTAAATTCTCACACCAGACCTATGAATCAGGAAAGCAGCATGTTCTTTAATCTGCAGTAACTGTAAGTAGACACTGTATTATTGTGTGCTCTGGCAGTCCCTATACAAAATTGGCAACGAGGAAAAAACATAGAATGGCATTGTGACACCAAGGCCCATTGATGGTCCGCTACTCTGTGTCAGCAATTCTTGTCAGGCCTTCTACGCCTAACACACAGTTGTTATAATCTCTATTTAAAAGGTGTCATTGAAGGTATCATGTACAAACTGGTAACATGCTGCGTGTGTGTACTGGATCTGTACAAAGGGTTATAAATATGTACTAGAATTATGTTTTAAAAATGTGTTTGGCAAGCAATGCATACGCACAGTCTGCCTTAGCCAAAGGACCAGGTATTTGCTTGTCTGACCAGCCTGGTCATCAGGCCACGACAGTGAAGAGATATTTACATATAAGGTAAACAAAGCCATCAGGACAGCAAGTGGGGAAAGATGAATATTTAACAGTTGTGACAGAGGGGTGGAGACTGTGCTCCCAGGGAGCCTTCCTGCCTCTTGAATCAGGGTCAATAAACTTTGGGAAGACAGCATGGCATCTATACCCCAACAGGGAAGAAAAGCTTGGTCTGAGTTTACTTTTCAAGGAATAAATTGCAAAGGTTTACTATGCTATAAAGAAAGGGTATCTGAACCTCAAATGATGATAAGCAATTGAATCAACTGATAGTATACACAATATTACCATATTATACAAGTGTACTGAGTAAGGTCTTTTATGAAAGCTTGTGGCACACTGGTGATTAATATCATTGTTAAATGTATGCAGTAACACTGTATGAGGAATTATGGATACTCACTGATATTATGCTTTAAAGTCTGTGATCAAACACAGGAAGAAACAGGTTTTTCCCAAACAGGATGGAGGGCAGCTATCTACCTGTCTCCAATGTAAACTAAGCATTATGAAATCAAAACAATGGAGGCTCCATTTGCACACAAATCAGCAGGGGAATGGGAATACAACAGGAAGGGAAGAACATCAGGAAGTCTCCCTGTCTCTTGTAACAGGGTCAGTGAATGTTGGGAGATATAAACAGAAACATAAAGCTATTTTTGTATCCATCACTTGGGGGGAATGAAAGGGCCAGAGCTCTTGAAATCACAGAATACTGGGTCTTTCAACCAAGGGAGTTGACGTCTCTGAGAACTGAATACAGGCAAGAAATCTGCTTAGGCAAAGATTGTAAGTCGTTGAAGTTAAATTTTAGTTTAGAAGCATATTGTTTTCCTTTTGTTTGTAACCATTTCTATCTTTACTCCTTATACTTGTTATCACTTAAACCTGTTTCCCTTGTAAAATAAACTTGTTTTACTTTTACTGTAAACCAGTTCAGTGCTGTGAATTGGAATAACAGTGTTTGTCAAACCCCAGTTCACTTAACGAGCTGCAGTGTATTGTCTCTTTAAAGGAGCAATGAACATAATAAATTGTGTGAGTGTTCCAGGAGAGGTCTGGGGAACCTGGGAGTTGGGGTATGCTGTTTTTTACTTGCAAGGCAAGGTTTGGACTGTCAGACTCTTGAAGAGTTGGTGGCAAGGCAGACAAGCTGGTATGGCAGGGAGTTGTCACAACTGAGCAGAAGCAAAATTCTCACTTGCTGAGGCTAAGAGGAGTAACACAGTAACTCACAAACCTGGGAACCCAAGCAGATTGTCACACTGAGCAGATAGTTTTGGAGAAATTTGGGCTGTGGGTGGTGGGGGTTTGGGGTCACCCGGTTAAAAGTAACTAAGGCTGGTGAAAGCCAGGGTCTGGCATGCATGCTTGTATGCAGGCTGTTAGTGTCAGGGCTGTGAGCCATAGCAGCATAGGATTTAAGGCACCCAGTGTTGCAGGGCAGGTGGTGACACAACCCCTTACTGGTCTGGGTTGCACTCCAAAGTGTCACATATACCCATTTTACAGAGAGAGGAAACTGGCATAGTACCAAAGTTTAGACCCTGTGCATTGAGGTTCTGTAACTGGCTAGAGGTGTGGTCACTGTCACCAGATACAGGTAACATAGTTCATCTTGTATCCACACAACAGCTTTTTTGCCATCAAACATGCTGCATGTTTGTATCTAACACACTACTCAGTTGTGTATGAGAATTGTGTATCAGAATGCCTCAACAGGAGACAGAGTGACATGTTCACACAATGACATTAGTAGCATGTGGGTCAATACACTCTAAGATGTGCTTCTGCAGGGAGCTGGGAGAAAAGAGGACCAGAAAACCAGTTACAAGAACAGGATACAGGAAAATCACCATGTAGCATATAGGCTTTTGGTGAGATGAAACATTATTAACTACCATGGTGTTGAGATTCCCTCTGAGACCTTTTCTATTCGGCTTATCCACAATACCTTCTCCAGTTCTGGGAGAACACTTCATCCAGTTCTCTGGGATCCAAAACACTCAGTTTGACTCTGGATTTCATCACTCAGGTTTCTTTATTTGGTATACAGCAAAGCTATGCTGAGTTGATCAGACTCAGGCATAGGAGGTGGTTATATGGCATACCAAACTTCCAAAGTTACACAGACAACCTCTTCCTTTACGTACATTTGCACATTACATGGCATTTGCTATACATTACACCACACATTTTTGGACTGCTTGGTTATTTTGCAGGAAGCAATCCCTGCACAGCAAGCTCTGTCCATGTGCTGTTCACATGGAACCTGATCTTTTCATTCCAGGTTTATTTTGTCCATAGTCCCTAGCATGAAGGTGTTGCTGCTTATCTTAGCTAGCACAGACATCCTGACTCCAGCATAATGTTTGTCAAACCTTAACCTACAACTTAACCTTCCAGTCACCTTCCCAGTTATGCTCACTAAGAGATGAGGCAAGTTACTTATGCCAAGCCAGGTCTACACATGGTTACTAACCATTTTTGCCGTGTGATGTGTGGACACAACAATATCACTAACTGGTTACAAATTCATAGGAATTCTACTATGGACAGAATTTTACTGATCTGCCCAGGGTGACATGGCAGAGTGAGGACTAGAACCTACCCATCATGACTGCCAGTGCCCTGCTCTAATAAATCTTCTCCTTCAGCCCAAGTTAAATTATTCCGGTTTTTCATTTTAATTCTTATATTAGTTATTGCTTATCTTATGGTGTAGGAGTGAGGAAAATATAGGGAATCATATGGATTTATTTTTCAGTCATATAAACTTTCAAACTGCATTTTAAAACTATTGGGCAATTTTCTATTTCAAACAGATATTTTTCCCTTTAAATGTGCCATTATGTACATATCTCATGCATGCAGAGAAGGAATGCTGTATCATCAGGCAGAAATGCAAGCGTGAATGAAATTTTGGTACAGTATCTCATCATGGTTTTAAAAATAATGTTTGTTCAGATTTCTCTCTTTGCAAATGCTGAGCCAAGAACCAACCGACCCTGTGACAACTAACAATTATAGACAAAGTGTCTCTGAAATATGCTTTAAAAGATGCAGCCTGAGGCATGTTCTGTTTCCTGTAATGTCAAAAGAAAAATTAATACAAAGTGGGTCCTTAAATGAGAAGAAACTAAATTGATGTTTGGCATTAACTGAAAAGAAACATCTTTCTTTCTTCTTTTACTTCTTATTTAGTTTTGCTTTTCTTCTTGCAAAGAAGATTTTGTAGTTATTCACACTTTTTCACTCAGACATGTGGATCTTGGTAAAGACTGGAGTGATTCGGGAGCCCAAACTTCCCATTTCAAAAGTATATGTTAAAACTGCAAGCAGTGCATGCAGATAGGAATGTTAAGTTTCCCCACATACAAACTAATTTAAATGGGGTTTGTGGGGGGATGACTAAGCACTGCTTGAGATAAATGTGAATCATTCAAGAAACTCCATTTTGGAATCCCCTCCACAGCTATTGTACTGCTGTGGTGATGAGATAGTGGCCATTTTTCTCTAACACCCTGTGTGCAGGATTTGGAGGCCGCACTGAAGCTTTGCAATCCCTACTCCAGGAGCATGTCCTCTGACCTTCTATCAGTTTGTCCTATTCAAGGATTATGTAGGGTTTCCATCTGCAACACAAAAGGGATGTCTCTGTCCTTATGTCTTGGTGAAGAACTAGAGCAGGGCCCCCATCTTGTCATTTCACTTTGTGCACTCTATCTAAAGGTATGAATTTTGCCCTATCCATAACTTATTTGTGCAAAAATTGGCAGTGTGTGGAAGGATTTATCAATCTAGTCCTTCATTTGCAATTGTAAATGTTGGGTTGGCAAATTCTAATTTGCTCATGCAAATTTAGACGAGTATAAAATTTAGACGAGTATTAAAAAAAAAAAGATTGGTTCATAGAGAATAGGCCTGACTGGAACGTTAAAAGTCCTGTCGGTGGTGCTGCCCGGCTAAGGCAGGCTAGTGCCTACCTGTTCCTACACCACACTGCGCCCCAGAAGCGGCCAGCAGTGGGTCCGGCTTCTAGGCAGGGGGGCCATGGGGCTCCACATGCTGCCCCCACCCCAAGCACCAGCTCCAAACTCCCATTGGCCAGGAACTGGCCAATGGGAGTGGGGGGGCGGTGCCTGGGGACGGGAGCCACGCGGAGCCACTTGTGCGCCTCTGCCTAGGAGCCAGACTTGCTGCTGGCCACTTCCAGAGCACAGTACGGTTCGCGGTGCCAGAACAGGCGGGAAGCCTGCCTCTGCACCCTGGCTGTGCCGCTGACTGGGAGCCACTGGAGGTAAGTCCACGCCCCAATCCCCTGCCCCAACCCTAAGACCCCCCAACACAGAATCCCTTCCTGCACCCCAAACCCCTCATCCCTGGCTGCACCACAGAGCCTACACCCCCAGCCCTGACCCCCTCCTGCACCCCAACCCCTTACCCCAGTCCTGAGCCTCCCCCAAACCTGGAGCCCCTCCTGTACCTCAAACCCCTCATTCCTGGCCCCACCCCAGAGCCTGCACCCCCAGCCTAGAGACCTGACCCCCTCCTGCACCCCAACCCCCTGCCCCAGCCCAGAGCCTCCTCCCACACCCTGAACCCCACCTTCCTGGCCCCACCCTGCAGCCCTCACCCCCATACCCCAACCCTCTGCCCCAGCCCTGAGCCCCTCCCACACCCCAAGCCCCTCATCCCCAGCTCCACTGGGTCACGGGCATCAACAAGTTTCTTCAACTGAGTCCCAAGGAAAAAAGTTGGAAAACCAATGCTCTAGAACATATCTTTTAGAAAAACATCTAATCTTGATTTAAAAATCACCAGTGATGGAGAATCTACCATGACTCTTGGTAAATTGTTCCAATGGCTAATTACCTTCATTGTTAAAAGTTTACACCTTATTTACAGTCTGAATTTGTCTAGCTTCATGTTCTAGCCACTGGATCATGTTATACCTTTTTCTGCTAGACTGAATACTCTTCAGTGAAGAGCCCATTATTAAATATTTGTTCCTTATGTAGATACTTATAGCTTGTAATCAAGTCACCCTTTAACCTTCTCTTTGTTAAGCAAAATTGATTGAGTTCCTTGAGTCAGTCAATAAAAGGCATGTTTTCCACTCCTTTAATCATTCTTGTGGCTCTTCCCTGAAAATCTCCAATTTATCAACATTCTTCTTGAAGTGTGGATACCAAAACTGGACATCATATTCCAGCAGTGGTCAGACCAGTGTCAAATACAGAGGTAAAATATACTTTCTACCCTTTGTCAAGATGCCCCTTACTATTGGGCTTGAGGGAGTGGGTGTGGGAGGAGGAGAATTTCATCATCATAATAGAAAATCCAAATGGGGTAAATCCTCCTTGCAGATCAAGCTTCACCCAGATCAGTCTCTAGCAAGGTCCTTAAGATGGTCTGGCTACATATTCAGTTTATGTCCATCACTGGCAATCTTATTGTGCCACTGAAGCTGTTGGTGAGCATGTGATCACCATCGATGTAGCAGCATTCCTTGGTACACATACTTTGTACGTCGTTAATCTTCCAGCCTAGCAACATGTCTGTACCAAGAAAGCTGAAACTGAACCAGTGCTGATGGAGGCAATTGGTGGGTTCAACTATGAATAGCCTCATTTCTGATCTTGTTTTGCCACTTAATATGGAGCTGCAGACAAAGACAAGAATAAAAAATGTCAATCCGCTACTATTCGCAGCACCCATGTTTCACTAATGTACAACAGAGTTGGTCCCTGGTTCTATATATCTTCAGCTTTGTAGGAAGCTTGATGTCACAACATCCCTACAGAGGCAGCTGAAGGCCTCAAACATGGCAGCAGCTGCTGCTATCTGAGTGTCCACATCTTTCGAGCATCCTCTAGCACTGTCTGTGATGCTTCCTAAATATATGATAGTTGCCATTGTTCAATGGCCCATCTGAACAGGTTAATACTGAGCTGGAGGTTGCTTAATGGTAAGAACCAGGGAATTCATTTTATCCAGATTAATAACCATACCAATGCATGCTGCTTCTTGCCTGACCAGATCAGCCGTTAGTTGCAGTGATTCATCAAACTGACAAATCCATTGACATATTCAAGATCTCAACAGAGAATGGTGTTCAGCTCAATGTCAGGGACAGTTGCTTCATCAAGGTTCTCCTTCAACCAGTCAATGCTGATACTACACAGTGATGGTGGCAGAACATAGCCTTGATGAACTCCCAGGGAAACGGGAAACCATGCCATGTATCTGTCATTGACTCAAACACATCTTTCCATTTCATTATAGATCTCTTCTGTTAATGACACCATCTTCCCAGGGATGCCAGCAAACATCTACAAAGTCACCTCATTGTCCTCCTTCATATCTCTCCTTAAAACTTTCCTTTCCTTTGCCATGATGTCTACAAAAATATTGACAGTGGTCAAGCAGCTTGTTTTCTGAGACTGCTGCCTATCAAGTTGACCAGAATTGTCTACTGTTTCCTTGTCCTCCTCCGTCTGCCTCCACTTGTTCTTTATCAGCCTATACTTAAGTTGTTGCACAGTTCTAGAAAAACATCTAATTTGTGACAAGGACACGAGAAGAAGCAGCAGCAGCGGCCTATAGTTAGAGTGTAAGCTCTTAGGGGCAGAGATAGTCTTTTTGTTCTCTGTTCTGTACAACTCCTAGCACAATTGGATACTAGTCGATGACTGGGGCTCCTACATGCTACCACAATACAAATAAATACTAATTATTGAAAGTGGAAAATTCTGGAGATACCATTGTTAATATTTTAGCAGCACATCTTTGACTATTCCCGACTGTACATTTTTGTTTTGATTATTTATTCAGATATTTAGAAGGTGTTAGGTGCCTTTCATATATAGAACAAAGACCAGTCCTTACTCCATATAATTTATGTAAAAACTGGGTAGGCCTAATCTTTGGTCAAGCTAACTGTGTATGTGGTCAGAGGGCATGAGAAGAGAGTGAGGAAAATTTCCATTGTAAGGCAATTACAACAGCCCAGCTTAAGAAATATAACCATAACAGCTAGGATTAGGAAAACCATTAACCGCAAAAGAATAACCTGTCAACAACAGGAAAAGCTTGTTTTTGCTATATTCCTAATAAGGTATTAGATTGCTAAGGTTTGGAAAAATACTAATGAGGAAGTGTGAGTAATTGAATATTGCCTGTAACCTATATAAACTTCTGTGTGTTCCTGTTTGGGTAGAGCAGCTAGGCTGGCTGACTCTCCCTTCATGCGCATGCTTGAATACAGGTAGCCTCAGGCTGTTCTGATCCAAACACAATGCATGGTTAATTTTCCACAACACTTAATATAAATAGACAAAATACAGGTTGGGGGAAGACAGACAAGAAAAATGACCATGGTGAAATTTAACATGTGGTTGATTTGGTTTAACTTTTTCTCTCCCCCTCCACTTCAACTTCTTTTTTGCAATTCTCTTCTAAAACAGTGTCCTCCTTCCCCCACTGCCCTCTCTTTGTCTCCTTTATGGATCTTGATTTAAATTATAATACACAGAGACCCATTGTGATGAAGGGAATAAATGAGATCTTCTAGGGTACTTGCCTACACACTATGCAAGATTCTTGTTCCTGAATTTGTATCTTAAATTTATTGTTTTAATATCTCAAAGTCCAACAGCTTATTAACTGCTCAGACACTCAGAATACACTTTTTCTGATCATGTGCCACTCATTCTAATGGCTTTGTTTTTCCAAGGACCACTAAATCTTATAAGCAAAGGTTTAATTTCCTCTTTTGAAAGACAACAAAACATGATGAAAGTGTCTGATGTGGGCTGTATAGCAATGAGGCATTCATGTCTATTTCTGTCTATTGAGATACTTTTCAGGCTAATAATTGGAGATTGATCATTGTAAAAGCTATATTGCTGTAACAAAAATGACATATGCACTGTGCAGATAGGATTATATTGGAGTTAATTTTTCATAACATTATCAAATAGGGAAGCATGAACACCACACTCATGAAATATACTTCAAGAGTTTCCTTCAGAAATATTTAGTATCTCTAATTGTTCCACATAAATTTCAGTTCCCCCTCTTGCATTGTTTAGTTAATACCTGTTGGAATTTTAAATTGAAGTTTTCTCACATCCCATGCTAGCATGAAGAGTATTTTACATTGTGTGGGAATTTATCTTTTCATAGGTAATAAGAACAGTGATCTGTTGTCAAATCTTCATTCTCTAAATTGTTTTCTCTGATGTTTATGTATCAGTGGAGTAAAATTAATTACACCAGTTCTGTAATGATGATAGAATGATAATTGTTAAACATCAATGAGATATTTCAGGTGTGGGGGGAAAGGGATTTTAAATTTCGAGAATTACTTGGGAGAAATGAATCAAAAGAAAGATCTGAGCACAACAGATCTTTGTTTGTGATGGCCAGAGAGAGGGAATGTGTGTGCAAGTCCCTCAGGACTCAGTAGAAGCACATAACTGAGCTGCAGGCCTTCTGCCCAGATTTTCTCTGCTATGATAAAATTCCTTTGCTCTTTCAATGATACAGGGTTGAACTCTGGCCACATGCAGAGCTCTAAGTAGCCAATTGCTATTCCTAAATGTGTGTCGATTAGGATAGTATTTCCTTTCCAGATTCTGGATCTTGTGGGACTCGTGAAAAGGGGATGGGAGTTCCTTACATTCCACTTTCTCTGGGTGGAGAGAAAGGAAATGTTTTGACTTGACGTGTTAGCCCAGAATGGATGGACCTTATTAACCAATCAACGAAGATATATGTGGCTGGTCTCTTTGTAAGAGGAAGGTGGAGAGGAACGTACGATGACTCTTTGGGAGAAGTATTTGAAGAAGAGGAGGAAGATCTGTTTGTAGCTGGGTTAGTTTCTGTATTAACAGCTTCTCTTCTGTTTTGCTTGACTTACATTGTCAAGAGGCAGCACAGTCAGCATCCAGCACTGGGGGTTAGGAGACCAGCAACCTGACATTTTTGACATGAGTGGCGTTACTTTTGATATACATTGAGGCAACGGAGCACAGAATCACATTTCTGGGTACTAGTTCCAGCTCTACTATGACCTACGGTGTGACCCTGGGCAAATTTTACATCTTCTCGCCTCCAGTAAAATGGACATAATACCAATCTTGCAAGCATTTTGTGGGAATTAATTACAAGGTAAAAGCAGTTTACAGAAACTAGGTAAAGTGCTAATTATTGCTATCATTAATGAAACTAGCCATAGAAAGAAGAATATAGTGCTGACGCAGGACAGTGGTGTTTGATTTATTTTGTTGAGTACCCAGAAAAAAATACAAACTTTGTGAAGAGGAGATTACTTATATTTAGTATGCTGGGATGTGTCTCTTTGGAAGAGTTGTGCTGACCAGACTCGTTTGTTAATTTAAAAATTATTAGCCCTTTGTAACTACAATCACAATTGTCCTTGACTCTGAGAATTATGTTAATTATTTGCAAAGTATTTCTTGGCATTGAAACACACACATACACACAAAAGTTTTAACTGCTGTTAATTCAATGCTATTTTTGTTTTGAGTGAAAGCGGTCCATAGACTCTTGAAGTACAGTATGAGATCCACAGTGATTCTGATGCAAAGATTCAAGGGTGTGAAGGTACATTGAATAGCTTGTGGGCATGTTAATGGACATGGCTCCCTTTACCTGTACAGTTTTGATCTTTATACAGCCTGGATTAATAGTGAATATGCTCCTTCAATTCTGCCTCACAAAATGGCAGCTGGCTCTGCCCACAGCTGATTGCTAAAAAGTAAAGATTCAGTACACAGAAAAGAATCATTACATAGCTATATATTCCACATATTTGCACCATTTATTTTTTTTCTAAAAATTGTAGGAAATTCCTAGGCAGACTTAATTAATGAAATTGTACATATATATCAATTGCCTTAGAAAGATTTTCAGAATATTGTTATTTAGAGGAACATCACCTCATAGTTCACCATTTTGAGACTTTACCTACAAGTGTAACAGCTAAGATTACAATAACTGAAAATGATTAAAGAAAAAATTCCTGTTTTAGTTCGTTTTTAGTCGATTTCACTCTTCATCCTTGTAGCAGTGTTTTACCTCTCCAATTGAGTGCCCCAGTTTCTCCTTCTTGTAGATAGTTTATTTCCTGCTGATTTCATAGTTTCATGTAACTCCCTAAATGAGATGAGGGAAAACAACAAAAACTACCTATTGTCTAAAAAGGTATACAGACTAACACGGCTGCTACTCTGAAACCTTCCTATTGTGTGGTAAACAAGAGTCAAAAGCAAATAATTGCCCCAAGAAGCAGTTCTTTTCCCTCATTCTGCCACAGCACTCCATCAAGGGCCCGAGCAATATTCCCTCACATTCATACAGGGAAATAGCAGCAGACTTCCTCCCATCCTCTCTCAGAAACATTGCTGTGCGCCCCAAAACTTATAACTAACACTCAGTTCATGTCCACAGCCCTCTCTGCTCCTTTACGCATGGCCTTTTCCTTTCTGCTGTTAGTCCACCTGAGAATTTGCCAATTCTGGCTTGATAGCCTACCATCACCCTTCCTTCAGAACCTTTCGTTGCTATTCCTGTCTCTCTCTTTCCCACAGCTCTTGCGTCCTCTATTCTATTCCAGCCTCGAAGCAGTGCCAGCCTCGACTCTTCCCTAGCTTTTTTCTGTTAATCAAAAGAAGCCTTTTTTTGTATTGCTACCCCCTTTCCTAGTGTGTATTACTTCTCAACCTATAATCCTCAGAGTTCATCTGGGAACTACATCTCCCAGAATTCCTTTGTTCCTAGGATAAAATTGATCTTGTAGCCACCGTTAAAGAGCCAGCACAGCTGTTACAATCCTATATAACAAATGCGTCAGTTGCCCTGATTTGTGTGCATGGGTTTATCTGCATAAAATTAAGGTCTGTTAGGCAGAGTTAAGCTGAATTTTGGATAAGAAATATGGAATTGGGTGTAATTTAATTTTGGTTTTTGATTAGTGTATGGGAATTGGGTAGTAGCCTTTAACTAGTTTATGAGGCCTGTAGTGGCCTTCACTCTGTGTTTCAGAAACCGCCAATACCCTACCACAGCAAATGTATGTAGTTAGGCCTTGTATGTTGTTTATAATTAGTAAACATGGCTGTTTGGATCCCACTGTGCCCATGAGGTTTCTTCATAATGTGCTGGCTGTGTAAAGAACAAAACACATAACACTAAGTGTTTGTGAAATTTTTTAGCTCATCTAGATGTAGAACTTGTTTTAGTATGTTCATTAATAACATGGTTCAAATATATTTGAAATTAGGATATCCCCACCTTTTGGCAGGTAGAATTTAGATAAGCAAAAAACAGGTAAAATGTTGTGAAATTGTATCTGAACCAAAATTCTGTCCCCTTACTCATCAATAAAATTATGTACATAGCAAGTTAATCATAGCAACATGGTGGGTCAGTGTTATGGCTGTTTGTGAAATATTAATTATGAATGTCCTGGTTTTCAAATGTGTATATATGTTTAACTAACTGATATATAACTAACTAGATAATATTTAGTTCTGCCATGAGTGTAGGGGATTGGACTAGACCTCTTGAGGTCTCTTGTAGTCCTACGATTCTATGTTTGCAGTCTGCAAACTGTTAAAGTTTTGTGTGTGGAAAGAAATATCCAATTGTACTGTGTCAAGCAGACAAATGAGAGATTGTCATGCTTGGGAAAAAAGGCTCCATTGTTCTGCTGATTCTAAAGTAAATGACAAAAAATTGGACTAATTTGCATAACTGGGAGATTAGAAAAGTATTCCATTATCCTTATTAATATATTTCCCCTTCTTAATTATAAAGATTTGAATCTTTTTGAAACAACTTTATACAAAACATTCTTGGGGACATAGGCTGCATGTAAAGTTCCAGTTCTGGATAGACTATTTGCATAACCTTACAAAAGGGATAAATTACCTCCTATTGAACAATAGCTGGTTTTAAAAGGGGATTTGGGATATCTAGCAAAAATTTAAAACCGAGAGAAGGAAACCTTTTTCTTATATTTAAATATAGACACTTGACTAGAAGTAATTTTTTAATCTGTTACATACCCTTGCACAAAAACGTGATCCTTCCACTCCTTTCAGATAAGCTAACATGCATTTAAAAATTCCTACAATATAGAATTTCAAAGAAATTGTGTGCAATGATCCTGCTTTTTTTGTTAATGAGAGATTTATTTAAAATAATAAATGCTTTGCCCCAAGAAGATTTCTTGGGAATCTCAAAAAGTGGTAATATAAAAATCATGAGTTTTATTTGGCTTAAAAAGCAATGGGAAAGTACTTTCCCACAGTGGGGTTTCAAGGAAAATGTATAGTACACATCAATGCAATGTGATGGTACTCTTATTATTTACCTGACCAGAAAGGAGTGCAATTTACTTCTCTTCTTTTTTCACAGTAGGTTGCAGAACCTATAGTACAAGTAGCAAAATTCCAAAGAATAGTATTGTCTACCTACATCTCTGAAAGATTACCTCTTGCTGTCTTAGGAAGCATCACACCATGGGAACCCATGGCATTAGTAATTGTGCTAACATGGTAACACCTCATGAACAAATTGCCCAGAAAGGGAAGAGATGGAACCATGACTTTCCTCACCTCCACACTGGCCCATGGAACTCAGCTGACACACTGGAGGCAGTTTGTTCCATCCTGATGAAATGGCAGGTCTAGCCTTACCATGAGGTGAACTGAGGCGGCCGCCTCAGGTGCCAGACTGTGGGGGGGCACCACTAAGACCCGGAGTGTAGAAAATTGTGTCTGCTGCTGGTGCATATGTATTCTCTCTGCTCTAGATGCACAGAGATGGTAGAGTGCTGTGCTGGAGGAAGGAGGGATAAGAGACATAACAGGCAGGCAGGAGAAAAGGTGAGACGGAATAACAGAAAGCAGCAGGAATTGCAGGGGGAGAGAGGAGGAGGAGGAAGACCCTTTTATGTACCTCTCTAGCACCCCCAGGAGCCAGGCTGATTAACACCAGCTTTTCAGGGAGCTTCCTGTTTCCTGCTGCTTCCCTGAACCTGCCTGAGGAGAACAGGCAGTCAACTGAAGTAGTAGGAGCAAGTTAGGCCCTTAAGACTCTAATATCTTCCCTCACTCAGGCCCTGCTACCAGCCTGCTTATTTGTCCCCTTCAACTGATTGTTGAGAGCCACTATAGCTGGCACAGAACAGCAGTCATGAGTGAAAGAAGAAAACGCCCCTCTGGGGCAGCATTCAGAAAAAGAAAGCAAGCAAAGAAAGCTTTTCGATCTAAGCAGGAAGGAGCTCTCCTAAGATACATAGACACAAATGTTCACTGTGAGTCTTCCAGCCCCAGTGAGGATGTGAGTGGTGAGGAGATGCCTGATCCTCCAGTTAGTCAGAGTGCAGGTGACCTGTCAGCTACTGCAGCATCCATATCTCCATCTCAAATGGATGTAACCATGCACATTCCTGAAGAAAAGTGTACATCAGAGAGAGTGTGGTGGAGGCGCAAGAAACAGCTGCTGCTGAGTTTAGTTCCTTAAGTCTAGATGATCCAGGACTGTGGACCCACTTGAGCAGTAGCCTGAGGGACTTCCTTGTACTGCATGGGCCTCAGCAAGTGAAAAACTTCATGTTCCCCAAAGACAATGAAAATAGAAGTTTCCATCCAACACATTACGGGGGGTGAAATCCTCAATGGTGACAAAGTGGAGAGGACATGGCTTATGTACTCAAAACCCTGAATGCTGCATACTGTTTTTGTTGCAAACTCTTCCCGTCTAATGTTCCGGCCACATTGGGTTCCACAGGAACAAAGGACTGGAAAAATCTGGCTAGAAATCTGGCATGCCATGAGAAGGCAAACTAGTGACAGAGGACGTGGAAAAAGCTAACGTACTCAATGCTTTTTTTGCCTCTGTTTTCACGAACAAGGTCAGCTCCCAGACTACTGCACTGGGCAGCACAGCATGGGGAGGAGGTGGCCAGCCCTCTGTGAAGGAAGAAGTGGTTCGGGACTATTTAGAAAAACTGGACGTGCACAAGTCCATGGGGCCGGATGCGTTGCATCCAAAAGTGCTAAAGGAATTGGCGGATGTGATTGCAGAGCCATTGGCCATTATCTTTGAAAACTCATGGCGATCGGGGGAAATCCTGGAAGACTGGAAAAAGGCTAATGTACTGCCCATCTTTAAAAAAGGGAAGAAGGATGATCCTGGGAACTACAGGCCGGTCAGCCTCACCTCAGTCCCCGGAAAAATCATGGAGCATGTCCTCAAGGAATCAATTCTGAAGCACTTAGACGAGAGGAAAGTGATCAGGAACAGTCAGCATGAATTCACCAAGGGAAAGTCATGCCCGACTAATCTAATTGCCTTCTATGATGAGATAACTGGTTCTGTGGATGAAGGGAAAGCAATGGACATGTTATTCCTCGACTTTAGCAAAGCTTTTGACACGGTCTCCCACAGTATTCTTGTCAGCGAGTTAAAGAAGTATGGGCTAGATGGATGCACTACAAGGTGGGTAGAAAGTTGGCTAGATTGTCAGGCTCAACGGGTAGTGATCAATGGCTCCATGTCTAGTTGGCAGCCGGTATCTAGCGGAGTGCCCCAAGGGTCGGTCCTGGTCCAGCCGGTTTTGTTCAATATCTTCATTAATGAATCATTAATGATCTGGAGGATGGTGTGGAGATAATGGTGGTTTGCAGATAATGCTAAACTGGGAGGAGTGGTAGATACGCTGGAGGGTAGGGATAGGATACAGAGGGACCTAGACAAATTGGAGGATTGGGCCAAAAGAAATCTGATGAGGTTCAACAAGGACAAGTGCAGAGTCCTGCACTTAGGACGGAAGAATCCAATGCACCTCTACAGACTAGGGACCGAATGGCTAGGCAGCAGTTCTGCAGAGAAGGATCTAGGGGTGACAGTGGACGAGAAGCTGGATATGAGTCAACAGTGTGCCCTTGTTGCCAAGAAGGCCAATGGCATTTTGGGGTGTAAAAGACAGCCATAAGAGACAAGAATGAATGAGTAAAGGGTTGGGCAAAAGTGAGATAATAAGATGATGTAGCCATGTGAGAGGCTTTGTTTTGGGTTCTTTGTTTCTGTGTTGTTCGCTCTTGGGACTAAGAGGGACCGGACATCAATCCATGTCCTCCAAACCACTCTGAACCAATCTCTCATATTACAGAAATTGTAAGTACAGCCAGGCAAGGTGTATTAGTTTATCTTTGTTTTCTCAACTTGTGAATTTTTCCTTTGCTGGAGGGAGGTTTATCCCTGTTTTGTTGTAACTTTGAAACTAAGGCTAGAGGGGATTCCTCTGTGTTTTGTGCATCTTTTGTTACCCTGTAAAGTTATCTTCCAACCTGATTTTACAGAGGGGATTTTTACATTTTCTTTCTTTTCTTTTTCGAAATAAAATTCTTCTTTTAAGAACCGATTAATTTTTTTTTCAGTGTCCAAAGATCCAGGGATTTGGGTCTGTGTTCACTTTGTAACCAGTTGGTTAGGATATTATTCTCAAGCCTCCACAGGAAAGGGGGTGTAAGGGCTTGGGGGGATATTTTGGGGGAACAGGAACTCCAAGTGGTCCTTTCCCTAATTCTTTGTCTAAATCAATTGGTCGTGGCAGCATACTGTTCAAGGACAAGGTGGAGTTTGTGCCTTGGAAAAGTTTTTAACCTAAGCTGGTAAAAATAAGCTTAGGGGGTCTTGCATGCGGAGTTCAGAGTGGGAAAGGAACGCTAACAGGGTATATCAATAGTAGAGCTTGAAGGTGTAAATTCCAGCTTGAGAAGACATCCCCATGCTAAAAATAGAAGTGTAGCTGCGGTGATTCAAGTGGTGGGAGGAGTTAGCTGCCCTGAGTACATACCTATTGTCTCAGATGGTATCAAAGTCAGGGCAGCTAGTCCCTAATGGTCTTGAGGCTACATATCTATTTTTAGTGTGTTAGTTCAATCAGAATTAGTGCGGGTATGTCTCCCTGAACTGGCATTTACACCTTCCAACTCTCGTGTAAATGTACCCTTAAGGTATGTCTACACTGCAATTAAAAACCTGCAGCTGGCACATGCCAGCTGACTCAGGCTTGTGGGATTCAGGCTTAGGGACTGTTTAATTGCGATGTAGATATTCAGGCTCGGGCTTCAGGCTGGGCTCTGGGAACCTTGCTGCAAACTAAGCCAATTGCTTCTTATCCTGCCTTTGGCGGACGTGGAGAGCAATTGATCATTGTCCTCTTTATAATAACTATTTACATATTTGAAGACTCATCAAGTCTCCCCACAGCCCTCTTTTCTCTAGACTAAACATACCCAATTCTTTCAACCTTTCTTCATAGGTCATGTTTTCTAAACCTCTTATTTTTGTTGCTGTGCTCTGGCCTCCTTCCAGTTTGTTTACATCTTTGTTAGTGTGATGCCCAAAACTGTACAGTATTCCAGCTGAGGCCTTCTAGTTCTGAGTTATTTTTTCTTGGCTTCTGTCACACTTCTCTTCACAGCATCACTTTCCCTGACAAAGCAAGGGAAACAGAAAACTGGAAGAAAAACAGCAAATATGTCATATCTTTGAGAGAGAGCTAAAGAAAGCTTTCAGGGGCAAGCTGATTGCATCTAATTAAGTCAGGTTCCTTCAAGATGAAAAGCCTAATATTGTCAACATTCCAAAGTTACCAGTGTTTGTCAGAGCATCTACTCGTGGACCACATGTGATAGGGAATCTGTTGGGTATGGCATTAAAAGAGAGAGGATAAAAAATGTCCTGATGGATGAGCTGAGGCTGCTTGATGTAAGTCCAGAAAAGACAACAGACATCACAACTGATGGAGCCTACACTGTGAATAAGGAGACAAATTGTTCTGAGGGGAAAGACGTTCAAGTCAGAACAGTCTGTCCCGGACATTTTGTCTTCAGGTATTTTATTTTGACTTTTACTACCTATTTGACAACTTAAAATCCTTTGTGCTTCTATAAAATAGTGAATTCTAAATGAAATCTTGGAATCACCAGCAGTTATGTAAAAAGTATTGAAAACACCCAGTTTGATACCCTGTCATAGCATATGGAAGTCAAATAGATTTCTGGAGACAAATCACCACACATGACACATTTCTGGAATCCGCAGTGTCATAGGCAGTCAGGTCCTACAATTTCCAAACCTGGGTGACAACAATAAAATTCTCTATATTGTATTTCTGTGTGAATTTCAGTCAGGGAAGATTTTAGCTAGTTGAAAAATAATATAATCCAACCGTGAATAATATGTGCTTTGTGTTAGATTTTTATGGCATACTGCTGCAGTGTTCCTTGGCTCCTTCCTCTCTTGGAATGACAAACGTAAAGAAGAACACTCCTCTTACAGCCCAGGCATAGCTGGTGGATGGGTTCCTCCTTCTACCCATGCATGTGGGCCAGGAGAAGATGCAGGGAGAGGTTTGTGTGTTTCCTTTTCTCCATCATCCCCACACTTACCAGGAGAAGGATGTGTACGGAGCTGCCTTTGACACATTCTACAAGCTCCCCTCTTATAAAGCACCAAATTCAAGCTTTGTTCCCTCACCTTCAAGGACTTTCACTACTCTTCCCCCCTCTACGTTTACCTGCTCTTATCATGTCACCGTACACTCTCTACTCTCCAGTGATGCCACCTTTGACCACCCATTTTTCTGCAATTCCTGCAACTGCTTTCACAGCAACTCCTACATTGTTCCCTGCCTATAGAATGTCCTCTCTGAAATGGGCCATCAGGATACTACCCTCTCCTTCAAATATCTTCTCAAGACCCATTTCTATCCTGATGCACAAAGGAAACCTGGCAAACCACTCCTAGCTAGATACAGGAGCAGCAAGAGACAGTTTGTGTTGATTTATTTACTTAAACAAACAAAAATAGTGGTATTTCTTCCTCACCTTTGTCTGTAGCCTGTTTTTTTAAATATCAGTTTCTTTAGGGCAGGGATTGTGGACAACACCTACCACTTTATGGGCATTAGCATGATAGAAGTAATACATAATGATCCTCTTTCCCATATCAGCCAGTTACCATTAAGTAGGCACAGCTGCATTACAGAAAACATCTGATTAGGTAGACCAACTGAATATTGCCCCAACTGTGTTTATTTTATTATAGGCATTTTATGGCTCTCATCACTTACAATACTCATTTGGCTGGACAGCACCAACATTCATGCTGTTTGGCAAATGTCGTATTTGATTTGCCCAATCCCTGCAGACTAATGGCCAGATTCAGCAATATATTCTGGGCTGCTTTGCAATGGTCTGGTAATTCAAAGCAGTATAAACCCTGTTTACGTGTCTGTCTGTTTCTTTTACAGACTGAACAGGATATAAGGTGATTGTTACACAGAGTATATCCATCTCATAACCCTCTGTTTACTTGATATCTGACTAGCTGAAATTTTAGACTGAAGAATATAAACACAATGTGGCATATTTGATTCTGATTTTAAATTAATGATTGGCTTTAATGGGGTGGTGAACCTGTGGCTCCGAAGCCACATGCGGCTCTTCAGAAGTTAATATGCGGCTCCTTGTATAGGCACTGACTCCGGGGCTGGAGCTACAGGTGCCAACTTTCCAATGTGTCAAGCCCTCACTGCTCAACCCCTGGCTCTGCCACAGGCCCTGCCCCCACTCCCCCCCTTCCCCCGAGCCTGCCATGCCCTCGCTTCTCCCCCTCCCCCCTAGAGCCTCCTGCATGCCATGAAACAGCTGATCAGGAGGTGCAGGGAGGGAGGGGGAGGTGCTGATCAGTGGAGCTGCTGATGGGTGGGAGGCGAGTTGATGTTGGGGGTGGGCTGCTGACGTATTACTGTGGCTGTTTGACAATGTACATTGGTAAATTCTGGCTCCTTCTCAGGATGGCCACCCCTGGGCTTTAAAAATAACTTCTAATTCTGTGCTTTGTCTCCAGAAGGTATAACATCGAAGGTGGAGCCAAAGGAGGGGCAAAAGTGGCTATTTTTGTAGTTGCATGCTGGACTCCAAGCTGCTCTAACTTACAGCAGCCTGTCCTGTCTTTCCCCAAGACAGCCATTGTTGCCTCTGTGACAGGCCTACAAAGATAAACTTGGCCAGAACTTCCCACCACTCACTGGGGCAAGAAAATATGCTATTGCTACTACTCAATTATGAGTACATTTTCAAAAAGGTGCCCAAGGAATTAGGAATATGGTTTATATTACTGGTTAACAGGAGTTACTAGCACAGTTAATGTCCTAAATTGCATTGAAATTGTACAAATTAGTGCTTACTAGTCCGATCATAAGATTTATCAGGCCATTCCCAGATGAGTTGCAAACCCATGCACAGCACTACCATGATGCCATTCGGCCATTCAGCTGTATTTTAATATTGCACACTGTTTTATATGCCTTTGAGATTTCATAAATACTGCACCACATTGTTCCCAGGGTGCCGATAAGCTGCTTAAACTTCTGATTGTCTTGCCATGAACTCTGATCATTCTTCTGGGTAGTGAGGTTTCAGATGTCATCTTTAATTTGTGATATTAAGACTGAACTTGATCACTGTTCAGTGGTTTTACTGAATTATTTACATACCAGTGAAGTGCTTTTTTCCAGAGTATTGGAAGCTGTCCTGTCCTAATTGGAATCATAAACTTAACCGCAGCATCTGCATGACCTGATTTCTGCTTATGAAATGGCCTTGGAGGCTTCTCTCAAAAGCAAATGGAATATGTTCCTCTGCCTCATCCATTTAGCCCTGAATACTTGGGGAATGATTCTGTGAGTAAGTGTTTTGAATGTACTTGGAGAATTGGTTTTTCCACCCCAGCACTCTTTTAAGCAAGATGAACTGTCTCAGTGAGTTTTACCAGGACTTATTTTAAATTAATGAACTAATTAGTTAGAAATATATTATTCTATTATGCAAAGAGAAACCCTGTTCTGCAGTGATAGCTTAGTCACATAAAGTGCCCTTTCATTTTATGTTGTAAAGGGAAGATGGACTTGTTTTGGAACATTTGGACCACTGTTATTAATGATCTAAACTGAAGATCTCCTCTGCCTGTTGGAAAGATTGATATTAATCTGTATTTGATAGATTCAGAAGGATTAAAGGAGTGGGGGAAAGTGAATAAAAGGGAACATCTTCCTGGTTTCATTGTTAGATGACCTTGTGCCTTAGTACATTTAAATTGCTTACTTCCCATAACTCTATAAAGTTCTGTGTTTTCATTTGCTGGATTAGATTGAAGTGTCAACTCTTTTTGATGAATTACACGAGTAATATATGTTCATGTTCTTCTTTGCTCTTTTCTTTTTTATTTATATATGTCCAGAATAATTTATTTCTTCTGAAAAAGCTTTCTGTGAAAATTTTTTTTTAAAAAAATCACATTTTTAACAAAGTGAGAGTTTTTTTTTAAAAATGTTTTTATCTTTGTTCTGATCAAATCACTCACCTTCCCACCTTTTTTTTTTTTTTTTTTTTTTAAATATTAGAAAGTTTTTGGTCATGCGGCAAAGGATACACTGAATTTCATTGAAAATAGAGGAGCTTTGGAAGAGGACGTGAGAGTAAGGTGCAAAGTGTACCATTTAAATAAAATGGACACCTTGTCATTGCTGATTAGGCACCAATCCCAGCTGGTTCCATGCAGAGCTTTATAGAAGTCACGGAGTCTCCTATAAGGTGTGGGGGTTTTTCTGCATGGATCCAGCTGCAGGACTGGGTTTTGTTTTATTGTTTTTGTTTTTTGCTGAGTAGACTGGACCACAAAGCTAACGAGTTTTTTGTGAGAAGGTTTTGGGTGCATTACTTAAAACTTGCAGAACTTGAAACAAAGCAGTAAATAAAGTTAGGGGACATCTGTGATTTGGTATGCTGCTGCTGAGAATATTTACAGGACTCTGGATATGCTGATTTGTATCCTGAGTTCACAAAAGAGACAGAGGTAAACTTGATTAAATTTATTTGTCTTTCTTCCATACGACAGAAGCGACTTTGTCTGTACAAAGTGCAAGCTGGTCTCCATATTGGAAGAGAAGGTTCAAGGTCTGGAGAAACAAGTATCGACCCTGCATTGCATAAGAGAAACTGAAGATTTCCTGGACAGATGTCAGGAGATGCTTCTACGGGCACAATGTGCTGAAGATTCAGAGCAGGCTGCGCAGCGGGGACAGGATGACGGTGAAGAAATTTGGCAGCATATGACCTCCAGAAGAAGAAAGGGGAACGTTCATGTACCAGTAATGCACATACAGGTAAGCAACCGTTTTCATGTTCTCTCCACAGGTACTAATGCGGAGAGTGGACTAGATGATACATCTGAGGGAAGGGAACAGAAGGAGACTCTGCCGATTGCAAGGCATGAGATGCACTGTCCTAGGCATGGGGGTTCCATGACCACCACTCCCAAGAGGAGGAGGCGGGTGGTGGTGGTTGGGGACTCTCTCCTCAGGGGGACTGAGTCATCTATCTGCTGCCCTGACCGGGAAAACCGAGAAGTCTGCTGCTTGCCAGGAACTAGGATTCACGATGTGACGGAGAGACTGCCGAGACTCATCAAGCCCTCGGATCGCTACCCCTTCCTGCTTCTCCACGTGGGCACCAATGATACTGCCAAGAATGACCTTGAGCGGATCACTGCAGACTACGTGGCTCTGGGAAGGAGAATAAAGGAGTTTGAGGCGCAAGTGGTGTTCTCGTCCATCCTCCCCATGGAAGGAAAAGGCCTGGGTAGAGACCGTCGAATCGTGGAAGTCAACTAATGGCTACGCAAGTGGTGTCAGAGAGAAGGCTTTGGATTCTTTAACCATGGGGATGGCGTTCCAAGAAGGAGGAGTGCTAGGCCGAGACGGGGTCCACCTGACGAAGAGAGGGAAGAGCATCTACGCAAGCAGGCTGGCTAACCTAGTGAGGAGGGCTTTAAATTAGATTCACTGGGGGAAGGAGACCAAAGCCCTGAGGTAAGTGGGGATGTGGGATACTGGGAGGAAGCACGAGCAGGAGAGCGTGAAAGGGGAGGTCTCCTGCTTCATACTAAGAAAGCAGGACAAACAGCAAGTTATCTCAAGTATCTATACACAAATGCAAGAAGCCTGGGAAAGAAGCAGAGAGAACTGGAAGTCCTGGCACAATCAAAGAATTATGATGTGATTGGAACAACAGAGACTTGGTGGGATAACTCACATGACTGGAGTACTGTCATGGATGGATATAAACTGTTCAGGAAGGACAGTCAGGGCAGAAAAGGTGGGGAAGTTGCATCATATGTAAGAGAGCAGTACGACTGCTCAGAGCTCTGGTATGAAACTGCAGAAAAACCTGAGTGTCTCTGGATTAAGTTTAGAAATGTGAGCAACAAGGGTGATGTCGTGGTGGGAGTCTGCTATAGATCACCGGATCAGGGGGATGAGGCTTTCTTCCGGCAACTAACAAAAGTTACTAGATGGCAGGCCCTAGTTCTTATGGGAGACTTCAATCACCCTGATATCTGCTGGAAGAGCAATACAGCAGTGCACAGACAATCCAGGAAGTTTTTGGAAAGTGTAGGAGACAATTTCCAGGTGCAAGTGCTGGAGGAATCAACTAGGAGCAGAGCTCTTCTTGACCTGCTGCTCACAAACCAGGGAGAATTAGTAGGGGAAGCAAAAGTGGATGGGAACCTGGGAGGCAGTGACCATGAGATGGTCGAGTTCAGGATCCTGACACAGGGAAGAAAGGAGAGCAGCAGAATACGGACCCAGGACTTCAGACTTTGACAACCTCAGGGAATTGATGGGCAGGATCCCCTGGGGGAATAACATGAGGGGGAAAGGAGTCCAGGAGATCTGGCTGTATTTCAAAGAATCCCTATTGAGGTTACAGGGACAAACCATCCTGATGTGTAGAAAGAATAGTAAATATGGCAGGCGACCAGCTTGGCTTAACAGTAAAGTCCTTGCTGATCTTAAACACAAAAAAGAAGCTTCCAAGAAGTGGAAGGTTGGACAAATGACCAGGGAAGAGTATAAAAATATTGCTTGGGCATGCAGGAGTGAAATCAGGAAGGCCAAATCACACCTGGAGTTGCAGCTAGCAAGAGATGTTAAGAGTAACAAGAAGGGTTTCTTCAGGTATGTTAGCAACAAGAAGAAAGTCAAGGAAAGTATGGGCCCCTTACTGAATGAGGGAGGCAACCTAGTGACAGAGGATGTGGAAAAAGCTAACGTACTAAATGCTTTTTTTGCCTCTGTTTTCACGAACAAGGTCAGCTCCCAGACTGCTACACCGGGCAGCACAGCATGGGAAGGAGGTGAGCAGCCCTCTGTGAAGAAAGAAGTGTTTCAGGACTATTTAGAAAAGATGGACGAGTACAGATCCATGAGGCCGGATGCGCTGCATCCAAGAGTTCTAAAGGAGTTGGCGGATGTGATTGCAGAGCCATTGGCCATTATCTTTGAAAACTCATGGTGAACGGGGGAGGTCCCGGATGAATGGAAAAAGGCTAATATAGTACCATCTTTAAAAAAGGGAAGAAGGAGAATCTGGCGAACTACAGACCAGTCATCCTCACCTCAGTCCCTAGAAAAATCATAGAGCAGGTCCTCAAGGAATCAATTCTGAAGCAGTTAGAGGAGTGGAAAGTGATCAGGAACAGTCAGTATGGATTCACCAAGGGTAAGTCATGCCTGACTAATCTAATTGCCTTCTATGATGAGATAACTGGCTCTGTGGATGAGGGGAAAGCAGTGGACATGTTGTTCCTTGACTTTAGCAAAGCTTTTGACACGGTCTCCCACAGTATTCTTGCCAGCAAGTTAAAGTAGTATGGGCTGGATGAATGGACTATAAGGTGGAGAGAAAGCTGTCTAGATTGTCGGGCTCAACGTGTAGTGATCAATGGCTCCATGTCTAGTTGGCAGCCGGTATCAAGTGGAGTGCCCCAAGGGTCGGTCCTCAGGCCGGTTTTGTTCAATATCTTCATTAATGATTTGGAGGATGGTGTGGATTGCACCCTCAGCAAGTTTGCAGATGACACTAAACTGGGAGGAGAGGTAGATATGCTGGAGGGTAGGGATAGGATACAGAGGGCCCTAGACAAATTAGAGGATTGGGCCAAAAGAAATCTGATGAGGTTCAACAGGGACAAGTGCAGAGTCCTGCACTTAGGACGGAAGAAACCCGTGCACTGCTACAGACTAGGGACTGAGTGGCTAGGCAGCAGTTCTGCAGAAAAGAACCTAGGGGTTACAGTGGATGAGAAGCTGGATATGAGTCAACAGTGTGCCATTGTTGCCAAGAAGGCCAATGGCATTTTGGGCTGTATAAGTAGGGGCATTGCCAGCAGATCAAGGGTTGTGATTGTTCCCCTCTATTCGACATTGGTGAGGCCTCATCTGGAGTACTGTGTCCAGTTTTGGACCCCACACTACAAGAAGGATGTGAAAAAATTGGAAAGCGTCCAGCGGAGGGCAACAAAAATGATTAGGGGACTGGAACACATGACTTATGAGGAGAGGCTGAGGGAACTGGGATTGTTTAGTCTGCGGAAGAGAAGAATGAGGGGGGATTTGATAGCTGCTTTCAACTACTTGAAAGGGGGTTCCAAAGAGGATGGCTCTAGACTGTTCTCAGTAGTAGCAGATGACAGAATGAGGAGTAATGGTCTCAAGTTGCAGTGGGGGAGGTTTAGGTTGGATATTAGGAAAAACTTTTTCACTAGGAGGGTGGTAAAACACTGGAATGCGTTACCGAGAGAGGTGGTGGAATCTCCTTCTTTAGAAGTTTTTAAGGTCAGGCTTGACAAATCCCTGGCTGGGATGATTTAGTTGGGAATTGGTTCTGATTTGAGCAGGGGGTTGGACTAGATGATCTCCTGAGGTCTCTTCCAACCCTGATATTCTATGATTCTATTTCCTATTTTCATATTGCTTAGGTAAGATCAGTAGATTAAATCAGAGGTTCCCAAACTTGGCTCGTGGCTTGTTTAGGGTAAGCCACTGTGGGCCGTGAGACAATTTCTTTACCTGAGAGTCTGCAGGTACGGCCGTTTGCAGCTTCCAGCGGTTGCAGTTCGCCGTTTCCTACCAATGGAAGCAGTGGGAAGTAGTGGCCCGGCCCGCGCTGCTTCCTGCAGCTCCCATTGGCTGGGAATTGTGAACCGCGGCCGCAGGGAGCTGCGAGAAGCTGTACCTATGGATGCTCCGGTAAACAAAGCGTCTGACCAGTAGCTTACCCTGAGCAAGCCACAAAGTCTGGGAACCCCTGCTCTATGCTCTGACACTTAACTGTAGAGTTTCTTTTGGTAAGAGAGTATAAAGTATGTGAGACAAACGTGATTCCTCTGTAAGGATACTGATTAACTTGGCTGCGTCTGCATTGGAGAATTGTACTGTAGCACCTTGGACTAGTGTGACTGAAACAAGCTAGTAGTATGTGTCCACACTAAGCATCCCGCTTTGGTTACGCACAATATACCATCTTCACACACAGCGTTGCCAGAGTGTGTTACAGGGCCTGTACAGGGTTGCCCTTAATGTCTGGCACAGGTTGGGAACAGGCATATGTCTATATTATATAATGTACATTTACACTGGTTCTCGTTGTTTGTTTGCTCCAGTGGATTCTTCAGATAGATTTATCCTACACCCATGCAGCATGAGATATGTCCTGTGACATAAAGAACTAAGCTTCAGCAGTAAGGTTGCTCTCAGCTAACTGAATCATTAACTTTTTTCTCATTTTATACCAAGCCATGCTACTTGCCCAACCTAATTTTGTTTTTTACAGTGAATGGTTGTTTTGGGGTATGACTAGGTTGCTGTGGAGACAATACGGTGGCATCTGCTCCGGGGACATGACTTTGGGCAGCAGTGGAACCAACTACTCTAGTTCACTGGCATTCCCAGAAATTGAAGGTCCATATAATCCTTTAATATTTTGCAAGCAGGAGATGAAAAGAAAGTAAATCCTGATCCTTTGGGCCAAAATCCAGCTTCTAAGAAATACTATGGACATTATTGCCTTGGTTTCATGTGCTTAGAAGGCAACCCTAGAGAGTACATGAGAACTACGGTGTGTCACTTTGCAATGTGGCAACAGAAGTCTTTCAATTTCTAAAGCATGAGCTTGAAAGCAAATATTCTGATGGGACGTGATAGAAATTACTAGGTCCCCAAAGCACCTCTCCTACACAAAAGCACATAGGAAGAAACAAATTCATTGAAAAACTGTGAAGCTCTAACATTCTCTATAGATTCCACTTTTCTCCACAGGACTAGTAGGAGCATTGACCAGGCAGGGAATGGGGCCAATAAATGAAGGTCAGTGATCCCACAGGTATCTGGAACCCCTAACTTACTTTCCTTGGGCAGAGGAATTTTCGACCAGCAGGTGTATTAACACAGTCCATCTGTCAATTCACCATTGGCTGCCAGCCCTCTATGTGACCTCTCTGAGGTTGTGAAAGATACCAGAATGTGCAGCAGCAGTTAATGGTGCTTTAAGCGTTAACTTGCAGTGGGGTTTACTACAGCTTTCATGCAGTTCTGAGAGCAGGAAGGGAGAAACATGGAGTTTAATGCAGCTACTTTCCCCTCCACCCCATGTTAGTCCACATGACCTATCGGTGATGTGGATTTTTTATTTCAAAGGGGAAGTTTTTCCCCTTGGTACCTCATCTTAGCTCTATTCTCCTGTCTGCCCTGTCCACTAGGGAGAAACATAAGGGTTGAAGGGATTAATGGAAAATACAATACTGTGGATTTATATTAGTGTAGTGGTGCGATGACTCACTGGTACGGCACCTCCTGCTGGTAGTCTCGGGAATTAGCTCTTCCAGCCCAGAGCACCCTCTGCAGGCCAGTGTCTCACTTGCTGCTGGCCCCAATGTCCCTCCCAGACCCCAGTACCCCTTTATCTTGGGGTGCTACCTCCTGGCAGTGCCCCATACTCTGGGTCTCCCCACCCTGGGGAACCCCCAACCCTCTATCTCCTCCTTGCCTCAGAGACTACTGCCAATCACCATCTAGTCCCTGCTCACTGAGGCCAACTGAAGTCTGGAAACCACTCATCATTGGCAAGGGGAGTTTTGACCTTCTACCTTTGTCTAACCCTGGGCTGCACCTCTGCAACCCCAGTACCTTTCCCAGCCTTTAGCAAGGCCTGCAGCCTGGGGGCTCACCAGGCTGGGGCTTCCGCAGTTCCTCTAGCCTTTCCCCAGCCCTGCTCCACTCAGGTATCTTGCTCAGCTCCCCAGCAGCAAGATCCTTCTCTCTCTACAGCTAGAGAGAGACTGACCTAGTGCCTGCCTAGCAGCCCTTTTATAGGGTCAGCTGTGGCCTGATTGCGGCGTGGCCCCAGCTGTGGCTGCTTCCCCAATCAGCCTAGCCGACTGGCTCCCCGGACGCCGCCCAGAGGAACTCTTCCCAGATACATGTGTGGAGAGAGGAAGGGAAATAGACCCCACAGTCTCAGAGAACCCCCTCAGCCAACCTCCTCTCCCTGGTGTTGTAGATGGCCTCTTTGGCCATTGCTAAGAGGAAGTTGATGAGGAGGTCCAGTGACTTTGTGGGGTCATAGACAGGGTGTGTATATATAAGAAGGTGAGGGAAGAAGTGCAGCCAAAACCACAATAGGAAATCCAGGAGGAACTGGAAAAGGGGCTGCAACCTGGTTCATTCAGGATAAACATACCCCAGGGTCTTCCTCACACCACAAAAGGGACAGGCATCAGGGACAGGGGTGAAGTGTGCAAGGTACACACCTGTGCTCACGGCTCCATGTAAAATCAGAATTGAGTCCTCTGAATGTGGAGGCAGAACCGTCTGTATAGGAAGTAGGGAAGGTGCAATAGGAAAAGCATTCAACAGGATGGTGTGAAATAAAAGAGGCCTACCTACTATAGATTACACTGTCCTGAGAGTTTATTTTCCCTCTGCAATGCCTTCCACCTCCCCAACATATAAATTACACTGGACACACACACATCTACATACACTCTCATCTTGTTGCAAGTTAACCTATTTTAATCCCAACACCTAAACTGCACTTACCCTACATTTTACATGACTACAGAATTTGGCCCCTGATATCTTTCTTATCTTCTAGATCTTCGACGATTTTTAAAATGTTACCCATGTGACGATTTAGGAACCAAAGTCCCACTGAAAGTAAATAGGATTTTGGCAACTAAGTCATTTGCATGTTTTTGAAAATGTACCCCTTATAACTTTTTCTGGTGTGTTTAAATGTTTTTTCAGTCCTTGTCTCTGTAACAGAGCACTGACTTGTATGAGTATGTAAACATTACAATCATCCATAAAGAAATGATCTGAGTAGGTCCAATAAAATGTAGTGAAAGTGAGACAATGTGTTGGCTGTGAATTGTTAACATCCCAGGGATAGTTTAAAATTATGTTTATGGACCAAATGTATTCATATTGTGACAAAGGGAAACAAATATTTTATTTTTTAATGAAGTCAGGAAATTTGCAAATAATTATTTTATTTTATAATAACTGTATATCTGTTACCTTACCCTCTTGCCAATTCTTGTCTTGTTCCTGGTTCTGTTGTGTCCAGAGGTGTTTGCCCACCGCAGCACTTTGAAACATACTTTACTGGGACTGGATACCTTTGTTCATGTCTTATTGACCAAGATAAGAGCAGTGGTTTTAGATTCTGCAACCTCTTTTGCCTCCTGTACTTCTCTTATACATTGTGCCTTTTCTCCTTGAGGAGATACTAGTGACCCTTCCCCAAACATAACAGATGACTTCTTGATAAGAATAAGAATTATTAAAAGCACAGAGAAAATAAAGACAAGAAACTGTTTGCTTAACATGTCAAGATTTACACTTCAAGTGGGCTAAACTAGGAAAGGTTTTCTAAGTTTATGTTACAGAAAAGAAACACTGTGGTTTTGGAACATGAAAGTAATCTCAGGTTTGGCCCCATGGCCTCTCCTTCGTGACCTGAGCAGAACTGCATCCCCCGTGCATGAGGCCACAATGCTGCTCACTCAATTTTGACCCTGCCACCTCACATTGTGATGGAGGTCTGCAGGGTCAAACCTAAGTGGGCAGTCGGTGCCACTGCAAAAGACTTAGGCCCTGTCTATGCACAGTTTTGACACTGATTTTACTATCTTGATTTCTAAATATAGATGAATCCATGCAAAAACTGTGTGTAGAGAAAACAAGCAAGCCTAAAACCCTACTGTGTGTGAATATAGGTAACTGGGGGAAAACTGGCTTGGAGAATGGAAGGTGGCTGCCCTAGATGACGAGGTGTGTCAGGACAGGCATGTGGACCTAGAGTGAAGGGAAGAGGGGTCTCTGAATACAGAGAAGTGAGGCTCGCTTGGGACAGAATGGGGTGGGAACTTTGACACTGGGGTCAGAGCCACAGATTACTTTCATGTTCAGAAAACAGTGTTTCTTTTCTGCAATATAAGCTCAAAAAGCCTTCCATAGTTTAGCTCACTCAAGGTGTAAATCTAGGCATATTAAGCAGTTTCTTCTTGTTTTTACTCCATTTTCTCTGTGATTTTAATAATTTTTGTTCTTATCAATAAATCATCTGTTGTGTGTGAGGAAAGTTCACCAGTATCTCCACAAGGAGAAAAGGCACATTGCCATGGGAGCACCTTCTGCACTGGAGTTCCCTCCCTGGGGGGGGGGGGGGCAGGAGGGGGCCCCCTGGCTTCCCTTCACTTCCTGAAGCCTGTGTCCTCTCTGCTTTGCCCAAAGGACTCACTCAATGACAGCCGCAAGACCTGCTACAAGTATGGGGAGCTGTGGTGAGTGCACTCATGGGGGAGCCAGTTGGGAGCAGGATGCAGGGAGGCCTGGGGGTTGGACATGAGGGGGTTTTGCCTATGGCCCACTGATAGAACTTGGTGGTTGACTCTGCCCTGGTCTACACTAGGACTTTAGGTCGAATTTAGCAGCATTAAATCGATGTAAACCTGCACCCGTCCACACGATGAAGCCCTTTATTTCGACTTAAAGGGCTCTTAAAATCGATTTCCTTACTCCACCCCTGACAAGTGGATTAGCGCTTAAATCGGCCTTGCCGGGTCGAATTTGGGGTACTATGGACACAATTCGACGGTATTGGCCTCCGGGAGCTATCCCAGAGTCCTCCATTTTGACCGCTCTGGACAGCATTCTCAACTCAGATGCACTGGCCAGGTAGACAGGAAAAGAACCGCGAACTTTTGAATCTCATTTCCTGTGTGGCCAGCGTGGCAAGCTGCAGGTGACCATGCAGAGCTCATCAGCAGAGGTGACCATGATGGAGTCTCAGAATCGCAAAAGAGCTCCAGCATGGACCGAACGGGAGGTACGGGATCTGATCGCTGTATGGGGAGAGGAATCCGTGCTATCAGAACTCCGTTCCAGTTTTCGAAATGCCAAAACCTTTGTCAAGATCTCCCAGGGCATGAAGGACAGAGGCCATAACAGGGACCCGAAGCAGTGCCGCGTGAAACTGAAGGAGCTGAGGCAAGCCTACCAGAAAACCAGAGAGGCGAACAGCCGCTCCGGGTCAGAGCCCCAAACATGCCGCTTCTATGATGAGCTGCATGCCATTTTAGGGGGTTCAGCCACCACTACCCCAGCCGTGTTGTTTGACTCCTTCAATGGAGATGGAGACAATACGGAAGCAGGTTTTGGGGACGAAGAAGATGATGATGATGACGAGGTTGTAGATAGCTCACAGCAAGCAAGCGGAGAAACCGGTTTTCCCGACAGCCAGGAACTGTTTCTCACCCTGGACCTGGAGCCAGTACCCCCTGAACCCACCCAAGGCTGCCTCCTGGACCCAGCAGGCGGAGAAGGGACCTCCGGTGAGTGTACCTTTTAAAATACTATACATGGTTTAAAAGCAAGCATGTGAAAGGATTACTTTGCCCTGGCATTCGCGGCTCTCCTGTATATACTCCCAAAGCCTTTGCAAAAGGTTTCTGGGGAGGGCAGACTTATTGCGTCCTTCATGGTAGGACACTTTACCACTCCAGGCCAGTAACACGTACTCGGGAATCATTGTACAACAAAGCATTGCAGTGTATGTTTGCTGGCGTTCAAGCAACATCCGTTCGTGTGTTATCCTCAGGAGAGTGAGATATAATCCATGGTCACCTGGTTGAAATAGGGTGCTTTTCTTCAGGGGACACTCAGAGGAGCCCATTCCTGCTGGGCTGTTTGCCTGCGGCTGAACAGAAATGTTCCCTGCTGTTAGCCACAGGGAGGGGGGAGGGTTGAGGGGGTAGCCACGCGGTGGGGGGAGGCAAAATGCGACCTTGTAACGAAAGCACATGTGCTATGTATGTAATGTTAACAGCAAGGTTTACCCTGAAAGAGTGTAGCCAGTGTTTTATAAAATGTGTCTTTTTAAATACCGCTGTCCCTTTTCTTTTCTCCACCAGCTGCATGTGTTTCAATGATCACAGGATCTTCTCCTTCCCAGAGGCTAGTGAAGATTAGAAAGAAAAAAAAACGCACTCGAGATGAAATGTTCTCCGAGCTCATGCTGTCCTCCCACACTGACAGAGCACAGACGAATGCGTGGAGGCAAATAATGTCAGACTGCAGGAAAGCACAAAATGACCAGGAGGAGAGGTGGCGGGCTGAAGAGAGTAAGTGGCGGGCTGAAGAGAGTAAGTGGCGGGCTGAAGAGAGGGCTGAAGCTCGAATGTGGCGGCAGCGTGATGAGAGGAGGCAGGATTCAATGCTGAGGCTGCTGGAGGACCAAACCAGTATGCTCCAGTGTATGGCTGAGCTGCAGCAAAGGCAGCTGGAGCACAGACTGCCACTACAGCCCCTGTGTAACCAACCGCCCTCCTCCCCAAGTTCCATAGCCTCCACACCCAGACGCCCAAGAACGCGGTGGGGGGGCCACCAGCCAACCAGCCACTCCACCACAGAGGATTGCCCAAAAAAAAGAAGGCTGTCATTCAATAAATTTTAAAGTTGTAAACTTTTAAAGTGCTGTGTCGCATTTTCCTTCCCTCCTCCACCACCCCTCCTGGGCTACCTTGGTAGTCATCCCCCTATTTGTGTGATGAATGAATAAAGAATGCATGAATGTGAAGCAACAATGACTTTATTGCCTCTGCAAGCGGTGATCAAAGGGAGGAGGGGAGGGTGGTTAGCTTACAAGGAAGTAGAGTGAACCAAGGGGCGGGGGGTTTCATCAAGGAGAAACAAACAGAACTTTCACACCGTAGCCTGGCCAGTCATGAAACTGGTTTTCAAAGCCTCTCTGATGCGTACCGCACCCTCCTGTGCTCTTCTAACCGCCCTGGTGTCTGGCTGCGCGTAACCAGCAGCCAGGCGATTTGCCTCAACCTCCCACCCCGCCATAAACGTCTCCCCCTTACTCTCACAGATATTGTGGAGCACACAGCAAGCAGTAATAACAGTGGGAATATTGGTTTCGCTGAGGTCTAAGCGAGTCAGTAAACTGCGCCAGCGCACCTTTAAACGTCCAAATGCACATTCTACCACCATTCTGCACTTGCTCAGCCTGTAGTTGAACAGCTCCTGACTGCTGTCCAGGCTGCCTGTGTACGGCTTCATGAGCCATGGCATTAAGGGGTAGGCTGGGTCCCCAAGGATACATATAGGCATTTCAACATCACCAACAGTTATTTTCTGGTCTGGGAATAAAGTCCCTTCTTGAAGCTTTTGAAACAGACCAGAGTTCCTGAAGATGCGAGCGTCATGTACCTTTCCCGGCCATCCCACGTTGATGTTGGTGAAACGTCCCTTGTGATCCACCAGAGCTTGCAGCACTACTGAAAAGTACCCCTTGCGGTTTATGTACTCGCCGGCTTGGTGCTCCGGTGCCAAGATAGGGATATGGGTTCCGTCTATGGCCCCACCACAGTTAGGGAATCCCATTGCAGCAAAGCCATCCACTATGACCTGCACATTTCCTAGGGTCACTACCCTTGATATCAGCAGATCTTTGATTGCGTGGGCTACTTGCATCACAGCAGCCCCCACAGTAGATTTGCCCACTCCAAATTGATTCCCAACTGACCGGTAGCTGTCTGGCGTTGCAAGCTTCCACAGGGCTATCGCCACTCGCTTCTCAACTGTGAGGGCTGCTCTCATCTTGGTATTCATGCGCTTCAGGGCAGGGGAAAGCAAGTCACAAAGTTCCATGAAAGTGCCCTTACGCATGCGAAAGTTTCACAGCCACTGGGAATCGTCCCAGACCTGCAACACTATGCGGTCCCACCAGTCTGTACTTGTTTCCCGAGCCCAGAATTGGCGTTCCACAGCATGAACCTGCCCCATTAGCACCATTATGCATGCATTGGCAGGGCCCATGCTTTCAGAGAAATCTGTGTCCATGTCCTGATCACTCACGTGACCGCGCTGATGTCGCCTCCTCGCCCGGTAGCGCTTTGCCAGGTTCTGGTGCTGCATATACTGCTGGATAATGCGTGCGGTGTTTAATGTGCTCCTAATTGCCAAAGTGAGCTGAGCGGACTCCATGCTTGCCTTGGTATGGCGTCCGCACAGAAAAAAGGCGCGGAATGATTGTCTGCTGTTGCTCTGACGGAGGGAGGGGCGACTGACGACACGGCTTACAGGGTTGGCTTCAGGGGGCTAAAATCCACAAAGGGGGTGGCTTTACATCAAGGAGTAGTTCAGGCAGGACTTCACGGAGGGTTCCAATAAGAAATGGTGCACCTAAGTTATTGTTCTTATTGGAACAAGGAGGTTAGCCTGGCCTCTGATTGATACATGGCTAGATCTACCTCGCAGCACCTTCTCTGTGAGTGACTGCAGTGTGACCTAGAGGAATGAGTCCCCTAGACAGGGGAGAAGGCAAATGAGTACAAAACAAATCTGGTCTATTTCTTGTTTTGATCCACTCCATCTATCTTTTACATCTTTGGCTGGCAGCAGACGGTGCAGAAGGACTGCAAGCCATCCACATCTCATGGCTGCTCGGCAGAAGATGGTACAGTACGACTGCTAGCCATCCTCATCTCTTTCCTGCCTGGCAGAAGATGGCACAGTACGATTGCTAGCCATCGTCATCTCTTGCCTGCCCGGCAGAAGATGGTACAATACGATTGCTAGCCATCGTCATCTCTTGCCTGCCCGGCAGAAGATGGTACAATACGATTGCTAGCCATCGTCATCTCTTGCCTGCCCGGCAGAAGATGGTACAATACGACTGCTAGCAATCCGTATTGCCTGCCTGCTCACCATTAGACGGTTCAATACGACTGACTGCAGGACTAAAGAGAATGACCTGGTCAAGTCACCAAAAATTTAGTCCCTGCGCCCATGTCTGCCCAGGCGCTCCCAGCCGACATGGCCAGGAGCACCTCGGACATGACGAGGACGGCTATCAGTCATACTGCACCGTCTGCTGCCAGAAGGCAATGGGTTGCTGCTACTGTGTAGCAATGCCGTACCGCGTCTGCCAGCACCCAGGAGACATACGGTGACGGTTACCTGAGCGGGCTCCATGCTTGCGGTGGTATGGCGTCCGCACAGGTAACTCAGGAAAAAAGGCGCGAAACAATTGTCTGCCCTTGCTTTCACGGAGGGAGGGAGGGAAGGGGGGACTGACGATATGTACCCAGAACCACCCGCGACAATGTTTCAGCCCCATCAGGCATTGGGATCTCAACCCAGAATTCCAATGGGCAGCGGAGACTGCGGGAACTGTGGGATAGCTACCCACAGTGCAACGCTCCGGAAGTCGACTCTAGCCTCGGTACTGTGGAAGCACTCCGCCGAGTTAATGCACTTAATGCACTTCTGTGGGGACACACACACTCGAATATATAAAACCGATTTCTAAAAAACCGACTTCTATAAATTCGACCTTATTCCGTAGTGTAGACATACCCTCTGTTTTGTTTCCTTGCTCTGGGCATGAGTTTTGTTGGAGAAGAAACTTTGGGCTGGAATCCCCAGAGGCCCCATGCATTGTGCTATCATGTGAAAAATTTCTGAGAGCACATGTGGGATTTTGGATGCATGGATAATATAGTAGGGTAGAGAGAATGGTTTTCAATTTATTATGGGAAATTTGGGGGAAAGGAATTACCTGTGCAGAAGGGATGGGCTCCACCTCAACCAAACTAGACTAGACTGCTGACATAGAGAAATGACAAAGTGTCTTAAACTAGAAGCTGGTTTGGTAATATAGGATAGGAAAGGGCAGACCCATACCATATATTCCAAGTGTTACCTGTATGGAGTTACATTTGCCTCTGCTGTCACTTTCTCATCCATGCCAGTTGACCTGTCACTCATCAGCAGGACTACTGGCAGCAAGGAAGTATTTCCCCACCTTACTGCTAGAACAGGGGTAGGCAACCTATGGCACGCATGCCAAAGGTGGCATGCGCGCTGATTTTCAGTGGCACTCACGCTGCCCGGGTCCTGGCCACCGGTTCCGGGGGGCTCTGCTGCCAGCCTAGGATCCTGGCTGCCGGCCTGGGGGTCTGCAGCTGCCCCAGCAGTGGCCCACTGGCCGCAGCCTGTGGCAGTGAGGGGTGCAGACAGGGGCAAGAGGGGGCACAGCTCAGCACCCCCACCTTAAAAATTGTTCCAGCGCCATTTTTAAGTCCTGATTTGCTGCTTACATCACTATCATGCCACGTAGAAAAGCACACTGCGTTTGATGTTGAGATCAGAATGTACATGCAAGAACTGGAATCAGAATTTTCTGACAGATTTCAAGATTTCCAGCCATTTGGACCAATGCTTTGTTTTCTAATTAAACCTGAAAAGTTCCAAGAAAGCGACTTGGATTTGTCTGTATTTCAGTGGATGGGTGTTGAAGATTTCGAAATGCAGCTGATTCAGTTAAAAAGCTCACAATTGTGGGCATCAAAGTTTGGAGATCTCCGGAGTTCACTTGAAGCTACGGAGAGAGATCATGGGGCCTCTGTTCTGATCTGCTGGATGTCCCTGCCAGTGAAATTTAACTGTTTGAAGAAAATTGTGTTTGCAATCCTTTCAGCATTTGTATCCACATACCTATGTGAACAGGTATCGTCACACATGAAATCTGTCCTCTGTCCTCTCAGAGCCGGTTAGAATCATAGAATATCAGGGTTGGAAGGGACCTCAGGAGGTCATCTAGTCCAACCCCTTGCTCTAAGCAGGACCAATCCCCAGGTAAATCATCCCAGCCAGGGCTTTGTCAAGCCTGATCTTAAAAACCTGAAAGGAAGGAGATTCCACCACCTCCTTAGGTAACACATTCCGGTGCTTCACCACCCTCATAGTGAAAAAGTTTTTCCTAATATCCAACCTAAACCTCCCCCACTGCAAATTGTTTTGTTGGAGAAGAAACTTTGGGCTGGAATCCCCAACTAACAACTAATCACTCAGAAGCCTGTGTATAGCTTAAAGTATCCAAAGACGTGCCAGACATTGGAAAACTCAGCAAGGAAAAGCAAGGGTAAGGATCACACTACACTGATAAGGTCTGCATTTTAATTTAATTTTAAATGAAGCTTCTTAAACATTTTAAAAACCTTATTTATTTTACATACAACAATAGTTCATTTATATATGATAGAGTTATAGAAAGAGACCTTCTAAAAACGTTAAAATGTATTACTGGCATGTGAAACCTTAAATTAGAGTGAATAAATTAAGAGTCGGCACACCACTTTTGAAAGGTTGCCGATCCCTGATCTAGAACATCTCTGACAGATGTTTATCTAACCTGGTCTTAAAACTCCAATGATGGAGCTTCCCCAACCTCCCTTGGCAATTTATTCCCGTGCTTAACTACCCTGACAGGAAGTTTTTCCTAATGACCAACTTAAACTGTCCTTGCCTATACTCAGAGGTTATGGAGAACAATTTACCTCACTCCTCCTTGTAACAATGTTTTGTGTACTTGAAAACTGTTATCATGTTTCCGCCCCCCCTTAATCTTCTCTTCTCGAGACTAAACAAACCCAGTTTTTTCTATATTCACTCATAGGTCATGTTTTCTAGATCCTTAATAATTTTTGTTGCTCTTCTGTAGACTTTCTCCAGTTTGTTCACATCTTTCCTGAAATGTGTCAGCCAGAACTGGACACAATACTCCAGTTGAGGCCTAACCAGCACGTAGTAAAATCGAAGAATTACTTCTTTTCTTTTGCTTACAAAACTCTTGCTAACACATCCCAAAATGATTTTTGCTTTTTTTTTTTTTTTTGCAATAGTGTTACAATGTTGACTCACATTTCACTTGTGATCCACTATTACCTCATAATCCCTTTCCACAGTACTCCTTCCTAGGCAGTCATTTCCCATTTTGTATGTGTGCAACTGATTGTTCCTTCCCAAATGGAATACTTTGCATTTGTCTTTATTGAATTTCATCCCGTTTACTTCAGATCATTTATCCAGTTTGTCCAGTTCTTTTTGAATTTTAATCCTATCCTCCAAAGCACTTGCAACCCCTCCCAAGTTGGTATCACATGCAAATTTTTGTGGTAATAAAACACAGGTCTAGGGGAAAGGGCCGTGGACTGAATGCGCTGCTCCAGTTTTCTCTTGGAGACTTTTCTGCATACCTCAGAGATCTATTCTTACATGTGCTTGAAATGTTTTTCTGATACTAGCTTATTTCTTGTGCAGTCTTCATTTAATTCTCTGCTTTAGATTTTCTTCTTTGTTTTATGCTATCTTAAGTTCATCTGTAAACTTTCCATTCTGCCTCTGTGCGTGATGTTTTGTGACTCTCCAATGCCTTTTTTATCCTTATCTTTTTCAATTTCTTGTTCATCTGCAATGGTCTTTTTCCTCTTGTTGTGTACATATTGCTAGGTGGTACACATAACCCTTGGACATACAGTAGTTGCTTTCTGAACACTGTGTCCTTCCCTCCTCCCATTGCTAGCTTACTCCATGGATTCTTTCTAGTACTTCCCCCATTCTTCTAAAATCAAAATCCTTGATTTTTCTTTTTTGGTTTCAGTCTGGAATAATGAATCCAACTGGATTATAGTCATTAGTGAGTCCTCTGCCTTTACATCATAACAGCTGTGCTGCTGAAAGTCAAGCCTTTACCTTTTTTGTCACCTTTTAATATATTGAGGATATAGCACAAGACTATTGCTTGATTTATTTCTCTCATTGTATCCCTTTTTCTGTATGTCTGGATAGTTGAAATCTCCTCTTATTAGTTTTGACTTCATCTTCTCATTCTTTTTGATCATATCTTTCTGGATTATGTCCAATTCCTATTACCACTTTGCTTCCCATACTGTCTCAATCTGAGCCATAATGATCCTTTCAAACTCCTGCAAGAATGTCCAGCATCTCCAAAGTTCCCACCTGTCTGAAAGCAAAAGTTTTTAACTGTGAATGTTATTTTGACCTGAATTGTGTCCTGCTTTACAGAGTCCATTCATCAAGCACAAGCTCAGTCCTGCAAACTGCTGAGCATTCTGGCCCCAATCCCACAAAATACTTCAGCACACACTTAAATTTAATCCTGTTAATAGTCTCACTGCATTTAACGGGACTACTTATGTGCTTAAAGTTAGGCATATGCTTAAGTATTTTGCTGAATCAGGGCCCAGGTGACTCTCTGTTGAGTTGTAAATAAATCCAATATGGCTCGGTTAAGGATACATGTACTTCCCAGTGATGTGAGAGAGGTACAACAACTTCAGGTGGTAGAAACTTACAAAAAAGCAGCATTCAAGAGTATCAAATAGGTGTAAAAAGCAAAAATAGAGAATCTGCCCTTCATCCACTCTCATTGACTTCAGTAGATGCTAGATTGTGCTTTCTAGGAGGAAGTATTATGGCAGCACTTATCAGACCATTCCATACTAGAGTATATGCATTCAGTTGTACTGTAATCTTACTGGATCCTAAGTAGTCTTATCGTAAGTTTTCAACTAAATTCAGAGCCTTTCAGTATAGATTTCAAAAACTACCTCCCCCGCTTTTTTTTTTTTTAAATCAACCATGCCACAGTGGATTTGGTTCTGTGTCTCCATTATATTGTGGTCTTCTCTTAGAACATATTTTAATACGCCTGAATTGAATAAAAAAGATTTAAATAAAGCAAATGTAAATCTAATTTTCCTTCCTCTCCCCTCCACCGGCCCATCCCAGTCCTTATACATTGAAGAGATAATTTAAATGAGCATTTGAACTGTGTACCAACTCTTTCTTCTGTATGTTTCTCAGTGGTAGAGTAAACATCAAAATTCATATCCTTCCTAGGATAGGATATTTATTTAATCTAGCCCTTTGTGGTTTTCAGTACTGTTTTAAAGAAAATTATATCACCTCTGGAAACTGAATCCCTAGGGTGAAATTACATATTACAGTGACCACAGTATGTCAGATTCTTTTTGTTACAAATGAATATATCAACTTACATTCATTTTAAAATAGTTTATGCTTTCAGAATCTAAGTCTTAAAGATACCATCTGAACAGTATTATTTCAGCAAGATGTGTCTAGGTAGACTGTTGGATCTCATTTATAAGTGTCTCTCACTTTCTGCTTCATGCCATAATAAATGTTCATGACTGTAAGATTTTAGAGGAGATCAATTGTACTTTCCTTCTTATCCCCTTATCTACTTGCAGACTTGAAGACTGTTTCTTTTCTATGGACTTTAAAGAGGTAAGAATCACTTGACTCATTTTTCTAAATTAGATAATTTAATATCATTGGAATTATTGTCTGAATTCCATCTCTCAGATGGTGTTTCAATGGTTTATTGTAAGATAATATAATAAGAACAAAATAAGAACTGCTCATATTACTGCTAGTTTCTCTTTCCCAAGTTGTCATGTCAAAGAAATGTCAGTTTCCTAAGTTGTTTTCCCACCCCTATTTCTTTTAATATCTTGAAATCTTTTTGGGTTAACCCTGACTGATGATTCAGGAAAGTGGAGTTCTTAAGATGCATTGGAAGTCTGAGTTCCAATGTACAGTATGTAATGAGGCTAGTTCTGGTGGGACCCAACTGAGAGTGCCAGTTCAGGACAAATTGCTTAAAGCAAGGCAGCTACAGCCCAAGGCTGGGGTTTCCATGCACACCAAGGCAAACCAAACCAGCCAAATAGAGAAGACTTCGGTTGGCTAACCATAAGTCATACAAGCAATTCCTTTAGACACTCCAGTTTCCCAGTATTACCACCAGTGCCACTTGTTATGGGGACAAATGGTTTTGAAAACCAATACCCCAGTAAAAGAAAAGAGGTTCTCTCGATCCCCCAAACCCAGGTCAATATACAAATCAGATTTTACCCACAAATCACGCTGTTGCCAATCCTTTAGAATCTAAAATCTAAAGATTTATTCATAAAAGGAAAATGATATAGATGAGAGCTAGAATTGGTTAAATGGAATCAATTACATACAGTAATGGCAAAGTTCTTGGTTCAGGCTTGCAGCAGTGATAGAATAAACTGCAGGTTCAAATCAAGTCTCTGGAGTACATCCACAGCTGGGATGGGTCATCAGTCCTTTGTGTAGAGCTTCCATGTGTAGCAAAGTCCCTCCAGAGGTAAGAAGCAGGATTGAAGACAAGATGGAGGAGCTGCAGCAGCTTTTTATATTCTCTTGCCATGTGGTCTTTCTTTCTTTGTTTCAAAGACAAGCTGTCCATCACATGGCATGGAAAAACTTTAGAGTTCTGTCCATAGGTATGTCCCTGCATGCCTTGCTGAGTCACAGGGTGTTTCTGCCTTCTCTCAATGGGTCAATTGTATAGCTGATGGTCCTTAATGGGCCATCAAGCAAGCGAGGCAGAGCTGACATCAACTTGTCCGGGGTGTCACCCAGAAGCATAGCACAAGTTTGAACTACAGACAGTATAGAGCCAATACTTATAACTTTAAATACAAAAATGATATATGCATACAGATAGCATTATCGTAACCATCAAACCATAACCTTGCCTTAGACATCTTATTTGACCCCGTTTATACAAGATTTGGTGCCACTACAGGACCTTGGTTGCAACAATGATCTATACGGTCCCAGTTCATGTCAATAACGTCACACAGTATACAAGACTTTTTTTGCAAAAAGTTCTTATTCTTGGCAAAACAAAGAAAAAAAATTGTAAAATATTTTTCTCCATAGGAAATTACTTAAAATATGTGTTTTGGCTTGAAGAGAATTTACATTGGGTGGTCGAATTTAAAAAAAAACAAAAACAAAAAAAACCAAAAACCCACACACATAAGCACATTGATCATCCCTTAGACTACACAAACCTATGATGGAATAATACAGCAATTCTCTTTCTCTGTAGAGAAGCAAACCTAAATTCGTTTGTAAGTTGCCATAAGTGATAGCTCATCTTATAAGGTGTTTTCAAAAGAAAAAGGGACAAAACCAAAATGGAACAAGACAAAGGGGCATATTTTTCTCCATTATAGCTTTGGTGTTACCAGAAGATTTGAACTCTGCTGTCTTTTTAGATTTAAAACTCTTTTCTTTTGCTTATTCTGGTATTAAAGGTTGAGGTCTGCCCTATGGATTTTCCAAAGAAAAGCCGCAAACCAAAGCCAGCTAACTTTCCCCTTGAAGGACACGGATACAGCCCTCCGATCAAGAATAGGCAGCAAGCAGTAAATTCTTCAAAAATACAAATGTTTATTTAGAAGTAAAAGGTTACAATAAAAGAGGAGAGATAGGGATAAAAATAAAACAAACAGTAAATGTAAAAGAAGTGGCGTGAAAAACAAAACAACACAGCTTTGTTGTGGTGCAAAAAACAAAACAACACAAAATAACACTTCCACTTAAATCTATAACATACAATAATTTAATCATGTAATCGTTTACTTAATACTCTCTAACAAGTAACAAAAAACATGTAACAATATATTGATGAACTCTAATATTAATTGCTTAACACTAACATCCAATAAGCGTTGGCCTTAGTTAGGGTTACTGAATGGGTAGGGAGATCTCACTCAAACCATCAGTAGACATCATAGAATATCAGGGTTGGAAGGGACCTCAAGAGGTCATCTAGTCCAACCCCCTGCTCAAAGCAGGACCAATCCCCAATTTTTGCCCCGATCCCTAAATGGCCCCATCAAGGATTGAACTCACAACCTTTGGTTTTGCAGCCCAATGCTCAAACCACTGACACAGGCATCCAGCTTTATTTATGGACAATACCCATATATTTGAGGAATAAAAGGGTAAAAAGGAAGATTTACACTTACAACAGCTTCTTCAATTCCCTCTGAGACAGTCTATGGTCCTTCTGTTTTGTCGGATATCGGGCGCGATGCTATAGAGAGTGCTGCTTGAGAGTGGCTTCTCTAGATGCTGCTGTGCTGGGTGGCCGCTTGCTCCCGCTGAGGTAAAACGGCTCCTCACGCAGGGGAGACAGAAGCCCGCTGGTTGCTGCTGCTGGGCTGCTGTGGCGGCCTCCTGCTGGCTGGTGGCCAGAAGTGGTCATTGCCAGGGGCAACCTTGGAATCATGGGTAGGCTGCTGCGGCTGTTACAGTTGTTGGCTTTTAAGCAGCTTCTTCAGTGTAACTTCTTGGGTGGCTTCTCTTACGCAGGTGTCTTCTTGTAGCTGTCCGGCTGTGTTCTGCTCTTTTGCTGGTTCCTATCCCTACGGAGTTTTAGCTTGCTGGCTGTCACCTTTATATACAATTTTAGCTCATTAGCTATTAATTTATAATTGTAATTCAGCCAATCATCTTTCGGAGATTTGCATATGCTAATTTGTTACATGTACTGACATTTGACACTCAAGATCAGCCAATCAGGTCCCAGAGATTAATATATGCTAATTAGTCACATGCACAATAAGCTCCTCCTCTGTCCCATAGACTTCTATAGGCTCAATGCATTCCTATGGGGTTTTCCAGCTGAACTTTAGATGAACTTCAGCTACTTCTTGTCTCGGAATCCTACTGGTTTCTTTGAGCTACAGTAGCAGCAATGAGTCCTGTGGTACCTTATAGACTAATGGACATTGTATGGCTACAATGTATCTCTATGGGATTTTGCTGAATCATTCCCCACAGGTTGATTGCATCATCCCTATTCATTTCTATGGGCTCTCATGTATTTCTATGGATTTCCCACTACATTACATAACCCTATGGCCACCATCACTAATTTTTTCTAATTTAAACTATTATTGATTTTTATTTAATTAAAACTTTGTTCCTAAAAATAATCACTATTCTAAACATGTCAAAGGGTCCTGATACCATCACCACTTACTTTACGTTCACTTAAACAGTTTTTGTAATTTCAGGAAACTAAACCACTTCTGAGGTTTTTCTGCAGATTTTACCGTTCAGAGCTTGATAAGGCATTCCAGGCAACTCAGGCAAAACTCTCTTGTCACATTGGAACCCCACTGATGTCCCAGTATAAAGTAAAACAACAAAAGCTCTGACCAGATGGTGGTGGGAAGGACCTAGAGAAATCCATAATATGATTACTGTCACTCAGACACCAAGGCAAGGTATACCTTTCAATCTTCAAGCCTGCCAGTGTATGACAAAAGCTATCAAAATGTGTAACAAATAACCAAAATGTGGAACATCTACATTGTCTGTCCTGCCATAATTGACAGATTATGTTTCCAGTTTTCTTTTTAAAAATTGGTTTATTTAATTCACGTAGTGAGAAAAATCCTTTAAAACAGTGTTTATAGTTAAAAACAAATTCCATTGTATGCAACCATAAGGTTCCTTTTCCATGGGTCATCACTCAGGTTTGAGCTCTATTCTGTTCGATTTGGATTCTTACGTTAGAAACATCTCGGATGGAGGATGCTGGCTGACTACAGATGACTACAGCAGCACCAAAGGAAGAAGGAGAACTGGCTGCTCTATGGGATGGAGACTAGCTTCTGGCCACCTCGGACAGTGCTCCACCCTAATCCAGGTGCCATCCATCTAAGTGGAGACCTGGTATGCTGTACTGGCAACAGGATACGAGGAGCAGACCCCAGTAGCTGACCAGGAGGAGCAACCTGCCACCTAGCCTGTGAGGCTCAAAGCCAACACATCCCGAAGGAAAGGAGTCTGAGGGTGCTGGTGGCTGGGGACTCCCTTCTGAGGGGGACAGAGCCTCTATCTGCCATATTCACATGATGTTCTGGGAGGTGTGCTGCCTGCCTGGAGCCTGTATCTGAGGCGTCATCTGTTCCTCCAATCACTACCCCACGCTGCTCATCCATGTGGGAAATAATGACACTGGCAGGTTTGACCCCAAGGAGATCAGCAGTGACTACAGGGCTCTGGTCAATGGTGAAGGAGTCAGGTGTGCAGGTTGTGTTACCCTCTACCAGGAGGCTGGAGGAGAAGAGCCCAGGCAAGGACATATGCATACTGGAAATGAGTACATGGCTGTACAGATGGTGTTGACAGGAGATCTGCAGCTTCCTCAATCATGGGATGCCGTTCCAAGAAGAAGGTCTGCTGGGACATGATGGGGTCTGCCTGACCAAGACAGGGGAAAACATCTTAGTGCACTGACTCACCAACCTAGTGAGGAGGGCTTTAAATTAGATTCAAAGCGGGCAGGTGACAACAGCCCACAAGTAAGCATACAAAAAGCAACTTTAAGAGAGGGCTGAATGTTGGCGGGGGGGCGGGGGGAGCTGGAAAATCGCAATAGGGTCATAAGAGCAATAAGAGGGAAATCAGTGGAGCAATCTGCTCGCATCTTAGGTGTCTATACACAGATGCAAGGATATGGGGAATAAATACGAAGAACTGGAAGTATTAGTACATAAGCTAAATTAGGACTTAACTGGCATCACAGTGGTAGGATACATCTCATGACTGGAATATGGTTAAAGACAGGCAGGTTAAAAAGCGAGAAGGTGTTGTATTAGACATCAAGAACATCCTTCTGAACCTCAAAATAAGTGTAAGGGGCAGACCACTTGAAACTCTCTGGGTAAAGATAAAAAGGGTAAAAATATAGGTGTGATGTCATGATAGTGGTCTACTGTAGACCACCAAATCAGGAAGAGGAGGTGGATGAGGCATTTCTAGAACAAATAACAGAAATATCCAAAATGCAGGACCTGGTAGTAATGGGAACTTTACCCATACATCTATTGGAAAAGTAATATGGCAAAACACCATATGTCCAGCAAGATCTTGGAATGTACTGGGGACAACTTTTTGTTCTAGAAGTGGAAGAAGTAACCAGGATATTGCATGAAAAACAAGCTCCACTTCAATTTAGGTTTAAACAGTTTCTTTTAGGCTTTATTTTGTACATTTTTAACACAATGCTATTATCATCTATAAATTACATATACATGCAAAAGCAGATAAGGCAAGAAAGATAATTGATAAAGTTGCCTCTCCCGGAGACAAGGAAACACTTTATAGTTTGCTGGTATCTCCTGTGTTCTTCTGTATCTTCTCAACTCTCTTGTCATCAGACATGGATCTTTTATCTCCTGTTCTGTAACTTTGTGCAGACTCAGTTTACCAAGTTACCTCATCTGTGTACCTACCTATTTTAACTTCATAATTAAAATGTTCTAATGCATAAATCACAATAACTAACCTAAACTAATAAATTTTTGCTTATCCTGCTAAAACTTACTTTTATCTGTCTACTTCTGTCATCTCTTCTCTGCTGACCACCCCACTAACTCTATCCAATGCTTATCTTACAGTAGTTGTTTTTCTCCTGACTGGTCTGTTTTTGTGGCCTTGGGTTTTTGCTCATTAGCGTGTCCTGGGGGGCACCTCAAGTTAACAATTCCTTCATAAACACTCTGCTTCACCCTGATATTTACACAGACCAAGGTTTTTTACAAATAAGACACACAAACCAGGTTTCATGATTTACTCAAACCTGAAGCTGTTTCAGCTAAGTTCTGAAATGCTACATCAAAGATACATACAAAGAGCAAAAATTCCTTTTTATTTTCTTCTAATAATACATATAATATGAATTTCTCTAACATTATTTAGGATATATTTGACTAACAATTCGTAATGTTATAACAAGAGGGTGTAGAAGGTGTACCATCACCACAGTGCCACCGTGTGGTTGGTGAGTGTGGTTGACAGGGCACATACACTTTGAAAGCACAGTACAGTCCTTCAGCACCTCTGCCCCAAGAGTTTCCACTCCTCCCCTTTAGCACAGAGACTTCATTGAGGCTGGGTCCTTGAACAGTCAAGGTCTTTTCCAGCAGGTCTCTCACCTCGCTGAAAACTCCAGGTGTACTAATGTTCTCTCCAAGTGCGTAGGGGAGCCCAAGCCCACCGTCTCCACCTGGCTCCAGTCCACGCACCAATGGTGGGCAGTTACACTCAATACCATCGGGTGTTAAACTGGACAGCTTTCTGCCCCAATCTCATTTTTGCGTCCTAGTGATTCACTCACTATAACCAAGTCTCTGGCCTGCAGTCTCGGTCGCCTGTCTCTCCTCTGTGAAATTGCACAAGCCTACCTTGCCAGGACCCAGGCAATGAGCTCCTGGGCAGTACTTTAGAGCTAAGAGCAGCCCTTTGCTCTCTTCTGCTGCTGCCCCCTTGAACTGCTGTGTTTCTTTTTTAAAGCCCTGCCTTCTGTTTGTGCAGACTTTACAGGTGCGACTGGGCAGAGCTGCCTAGACCCCGATCTGTCCCTTAACCCCTTGCTGTCCAGCATGAGGTTTATATACCCCATTGCAGGAGGACAGCCATTTTAGACTTGACTCTGACCAGGGTGAAAGTAACTTAAAGGACTTACTGATACGCCGGAGTCCTGAGTGGGGGTGTGGCCTCAACCGGAAGAGGCGATTTAAAGGCACCGGAGCTCTGGCTGGGAGCCCTGGGGCTCAGGGGTGAATTAAAGGGCCTGGGGCTCCATCCGCCACAGAGCTCTGGGCATTTAATATCCCTGCTGGAGCCTGGCTGCCAGAGCCCTGGGGCTCCGGCAGCCGGGCTCAGACGGGGATTTGAAGGGCCCAGTGCTCCGGCCACTGCTGGGAGCCCCCGCCCGAGCCCCGCTGCCAGAGCTCCGGTGGTGCTTTAAAGGGCCTAGGGCTCCCCGCAGCGGCCAGAGCCCCGGGTTCTTTAAATCCCTGCCGGAGCCCTACTGCTGCTACCCTTAGCAGCAGCTGGGCTCCAGCGGTGCTTTAAAGGGCCCGGCAGTCTTGCCACTGCGGGGAGCCCCGGGCCCTTTAAAGCGCTGCCCAAGCCCCGCTGCCGGAGCTCCGGAGGTGATTTAAAGGTCCCGGGGCTCCCCGCAGTGGCAGGAGCACCGGGCCCTTTAAATCACCACCGGGGAAGCCAATCCGGTCCGGCATGGCGTACTGGCTCTTGCCGGTACACTGTACCGGACTGTACCAGCTTACTTTCACCTCTGATTCTGACCAGCAAGAAGGAGTTGGTAGGGAATCTGAAGGTGCAAGGTGATTTGTGTGAAAGTGATCATTAAATTATTATGTTGTTCTAAGGAGAAATAAGAGCAGTGGAATAAGGACAAAGGACTTAAACGCAGACTTTAATAAACTCTAAGAAGTGGTAGGTGAGGTCTCAGGGGAAGATTTTCTAAAGGAAATAGGAGTGCAGGAGAGCTGGCTGTTTCTCAAGGAGACAATATTAAAGACAGAACTGCAGGCTATTCCAATGTAAATGAAAGCTAGCCAGAATAGTAGAAGGCCAATATGGCTCCATCAGGAGTTGGTTAATGACCAGGGGAAAAAAAGGAATCCTACAATAAGTAGAAACATGGACAAAATGCTAAGGAGGAGTACAAAAGAAAAGCACAAGCATGTGGAGACAAAATCAGAAAGGCTAAGACACAAAATGAGTTACACCTAGCAAGGGACATAAAAGGCAACAAGAAGAGGTTCTTTAAATACATTAGGAGCAAGAGAAAGATGAAGGAAAGTGTAGGTCCTCTATACAGAAGGGAAGCAAAGCTAATAACTGATCATCAAAAAGTCTGAGATGTTTGCCATTTTGCTTCACTAAAAAGGTTAATGGTGGCCAGATTCTCAAAGGAATTAATATAAACAACAAGGGAGAAAGAATGCAAGCTAGAATGGGGGAAGAATATGTTAAAGAATAACTAGATAAGTTAGATATATTCAAGTTGTCAGGGCCTGACAAAATTCATCCTAGAGTATTTAAGGAGCTAGCTGAAATAATTTAAGAACCATTACCAATTATCTTCAAGAACTCCTGGAGGACTGGTGAGGTCCCTGAAGACTAGAGAAGGGCAAGCATAGTGCCATTTTTAAAAAGGGTAATTATAAATCAATCAGCCTAACTTCAACACCTGGAATGATACTGGAAAAAATTATTAAGCAATCAGTTTGTTAACACTTAGAGGATAATAAGGAATAGTCAGCATGGATTTGTCAGGCACAAATTATGCCAAATCAACTGAATTTTCTTCTTTGACGGGATTACTGGCCTACTGGACAAGGGGGAAGCAATAGATGTGATATATATTAATATTAATAAGCCTTCTGACACAATTCCATAGGATATTCTCATAAGCAAACTAGGGAAATGTGGGCTAGATTAAATTACTATAAGGGGTTGTGGTGGGGTGCACTCACCCTGCACTGGACGGGGAAGAGTTAACTCCTCACTGTGGGCTGAGGAAGCCACACTCCCAATTCCCTACTGGGCATGCTGCAGGTGCAGCACTAGTATAAAAGGGAGCAGCTGCCAAGGAGGGAAGATGCACTTTGCAGGTTCCAGCTCAGGAGCAGCAGGAATCCTTGATGCTGAAGTTAGAGGTGCCGAGACCCACACAGATGCATGGGTTCCTGAGGATGTTCCAGAGGGATCGAACTCACTGGGGACTGCACCCGCCAAGGAGCTTGGAGACCCTGACAATGCCTTGACTATGGTGCTGAGAGACATGGTAGGAAGTGTCCCTGGGGAGACTAGCTATAATCCTGAGGGAAGCCGGTGTGTTTCAGTTGGAGCCCCATTGTCTCAGTGGCAGAAAACTCCACCACTGCTAGGGCCCTGGGCTGGACTTGCTGGAACAGGGAGGGCTCTGGTCCCCCTGCCCTGGCTGTCACCCACCCCTTGGTGGTGCCCTACTTCCCCGACTGTCCGCTGGGCCACTCAGTTCTCAGAAAGGGGTCATCCATATTGATTCTGGTCACCAGGTGTTACTGCCCTGGGAGCCAAGGCAACTCTATTAACTCCAGGGCAAATCTATTGACCCTGACCGCTAGGCATTACAGCCCTGAGAGGAGGGGCATCTCCATTGGCTCTGACCATTAGGCATTATAGTCCTGAAGCCAAGGAGAGTCCGGTGGGCTTATTCACGGGGTGCACCTACTTGGTACTAGTTATATCAGAGTGTTTGCCTTTGTCTTGTCTTCTGTAGATTACAGGTCCATCATTAATGATCTCAATTGAAACAATATCTGCTTTTACCTTTCCTCACTATCCAGACTATTAAAATAATGAGTCTGACAGTAGTTTCTTAGTATGCAAGTAGTATGTACTTTTCTTTATATGTAGTTTCTGGGAAGGTCAGCTACTATTGCATCCAAAAAATCATAACTAAAGACAGGAATTAAAAATAAACCATAAAGTTTGGAGTGCTACAAAAATGTGCCATCTCCTTGCTAGCTCAGATCCCTAGTAAAATATGTTAAAAACAGACAGTTGTCTGGCTGTACCTACCTGATGGCTCGTAGCAGAAAATATACCCTCAATCTGAGGGTTTTTTAACTTTTCTCTATATTTAAGTAAACCTATTGAAGAAAATTTGCTGAAAGAAAGTGCTTAAATTGTTTGCTGTTTAGCAGAAGGAACAGTGATAAAATGATACAGCTAATTGTACCTGGGGAGAAACAAATCAATGAAGGGACTTTGATGCAGAGACAACACATAACTGTTGACAATGGGGGAAGGGGCACAATTTAAAGGTTTTGGTGGTATGCAGCACGGTTCAGGGTAGGGCATATAAACCCTGGCAGAAATCTGGGGGGGCATGTGACCCCCACAGGGGCGTCCCCCCAAGTGTTGCCTCTGCTCTGATGTCAAGTAAGATTTTGATCTGTGAAGAGCACCGAATTCTAAAACAGTTAATTCAGATTCTATTCCAATGTATTTATGCCAGTTAGGGAGACTGGGATGTTAATTCAGGCTTAACTATCAACAGCTTTATCTATAAAAAGCCTCATGTTAAAGCTGGATGTAAGTGTGGGAAACGATGCATTTATTGCCTGGGCCACACTTTGAAATGCAACTCTAAGTCCCTCTGCTGGGCAGCAGATTTATGACAGTCTTCCGCTGGAAGCTAGGGAATGGCAGCATTGAATTGTATTAACAGAAATAACAGGCCCTTTTTGCATGACAGAGAGCAGAAAATATTGTGATCAGACTAATATTTTCAAATCTTTAAATTTTGTTTAATATGCTTTTAAAAATTAGAACAATTATGGGGCAAAATATAAGATTTTAATGGAAAATTTCACCATCCATAATAATGCTACTATATTCACATTTTATCTTTCAATTTAAATTCTTCTACAGAGATAATGATCTCAGATAAGAATGTTTATAATGAATGGTATCACCTACAAAGATGGAAATTGAGGCACAGTGACATGTCCAAGGTCAGACAGCAGGTCAGTGGCAAAGATAGAAGTGGATAGAACCCAGGTGTCTTGAGGCTAGATCTGGTATCATGTGCCTGTCTCTCTCAAGGCAAAATGTGAACCATCAGTTCCAGAAGCAGCTGAAGCAGGGATACACCCGCTGGTGCTGCTGGATTGTGATACTGTGTGCCTGGCATTCATGTTTAAAGGAACCAGGTTTATAAGTAGAAATATTCTGCATACTTGTATTCTACTATGGCACCTGAAGATATTGTATCATGCTGTTCTTTTCAAATATATGTATTAGCTGCTTGCTAATATTTACCCTCATAACTATAGTTTTTTGGGTTGTTTTAAATAATACATTTTGCAGCTCATGAAGCCATTAGTAGCACCTTCATTTGTAGCCCCTTCATAGTTAAAGTTGCAAACTGGGTTCAAGTACAAGAGCTACTTTTAGTACCCCCTGTAATTCTAGCAAGAAACCTCCATTCAGACTGAAAATTGACAGGCTTCATGCTGGTGATGGTTTGTTAGTTTTGCTTTTTGTCACGTCTGAAGGTAATTGATCAGGCCATTTTTGAGATAGAGGAAAATGTAACCCTGTTTGACAAAGTCTAAATTATTTGGGTATCTTTAACTCAAATTAGTTTAGTTTTTAAAGCTCAGACTTTACATACAGTGATCAGAAGAGTGAGGGGGGATTTGACAGCAGCCTTCAACTACCTGAAGGGGGGTTCCCAAGAGAATGGAGCTAGGCTGTTCTCAGAAGTGGCAGATGTCAGAACAAGAAGTAATGGTCTCAAGTTGCAGTGTGGGAGGTCTAGGTTGGATATTAGGAAACACTATTTTACTAGGAGGGTGGTGAAGCACTGGAATAGGTTACCTAGGGAGGTGGTGGAATCTCCATCCTTAGAGGTTTTTAAGGCTCGGCTTGACAAAGCTTTGGCTGGGATGATTTAGTTGGTGTTGGTCCTGCTTTGAGCAGGAGATTGGACTAGATGACCTCCTGAGGTATCTTCCAACCCTAATATTCTATGATTCTGTGATTCTATGATCCACATCCTCAGCTGTGGCCAAGGAGCACTTGGCTGAGGTAGAAGCAAAGGTGTCATTTACTTTCAGTCATGGAGCTGCTGTATTCTGATCCAGTTCCCTATTATGGGTTAGAGCAGCCCAGGCTGCTCTCTGCCAGCTGCCAATAGCCCCAAAGGGGCTGGGGAAAGCTGAGGTGCCATGTTCTCTCTTCCCCAGCCACAGGTATGCCATCTGAGGATTCCTTTCCACAGGAGACATCCCTTGGGGCCTGTCAAGGTTCCTCCCCCACTCTGAACTCTAGGGTACAGATGTGGGGACCTGCATGAAAACCTCCTAAGCTTACTTTTACCAGCTTAGGTTAAAACTTCCCCAAGGTACAAATTAATTCTATCCTTTGTCCTTGGAATAACCACTGCCACCACCAGACTCTAACTGGGTTTACTGGGAAACGTAGTTTGGACACATCTTTCCCCCCAAAATCCTCCCAACCCTTGCACCCCACTTCCTGGGAAAGGTTTGGTAAAAATCCTCACCAATTTGCATAGGTGACCACAGACCCAAACCCTTGGATCTGAGAACAATGAAAAAGCATTCAGCCTTCTTACAAGAAGACTTTTAATAGAAATAGAAGTAAATAGGAGTAAAGGAATCACCTCTGTAAAATCAGGATGGTAGATACCTTACAGGGTAATTAGATTCAAAACATAGAGAATCCCTCTAGGCAAAACCTTAAGTTACAAAAAAGACACACAGACAGAAATAGTCATTCTATTCAGCACAATTCTTTTCTCAGCCATTTAAAGAAATCATAATCTAACACATACCTAGCTACATTACTTACTAAAAGTTCTAAGACTCCCTTCCTGTTCTATCCCCGGCAAAGCAGCATACCGACAGACACACAGACCCTTTGTTTCTCTCCCTCCTCCCAGCTTTTGATAGTATCTTGTCTCCTCATTGGTCATTTTGGTCAGGTGCCAGTGAGCTTACCTTTAGCTTCTTAACCCTTTACAGGTGAGAGGATTTTTCCTCTGGCCAGGAGGGATTTTAAAGGGGTTTACCCTTCCCTTTATATTTATGACAGGGCCAGATCTGCTGAGTCTAGACAGCCTTGTGCTGGTGGAGAGCTGGTGTGCAGTCCAAGATCAGAGTCCATATGTGTAATATACCATGAAACCCAGGGAAAAGACTAGTTTTGAGGGGGGTAAAAGATATTTATGAAAGGCCTCCTTGCTTATTGCCTGAATTTATGGAACATTTAATTTATGAGTATACATTTAACTTTGCAGATATCTAAGCTTGAATTTAAAAATACATTCTCTAGTTCTTTTTTTCTTTGTGTGATAGAGCATTCAAAATGTATATCAGTCAGTGACGTTGTTTGTCCTGGTCAATTTTCACTAAAAGTTTATTATTCCTGGTCTTTTCCCAGCTGCCCAGTTCTGCTTTTATATTCCTCTGTTCCTGAGTCAATGGCTGTGTATCAAGATGCAGGGGTACTGCCTGATCTTCAGGGAACAAGGGCCTTCCCGGAGCCCAGACATGAGATGTCTCACTAAGATTGGTTAGGCTTCTGAAGTTGACAGGCAAGGATCCATTGGTGATGGTGTGACAGATTTTTGTTGCCAATCTGCCTGCGGCATCAGGTGATTAGGCTGAGGCTACAGGATCATTAGGGAAGGAGATGATGGAACACAGCAAGTGTCTAAGTTTTAAAGCTTTATTGATTAAAATAATAAAATAATAGCAAAAAGGAATACTTGCGGCACCTTAGAGACTAACCAATTTATTTGAGCATGAGCTTTCGTGAGCTACAGCTCACTTCATCGGATGCCACGAAAGCTCATGCTCAAATAAATTGGTTAGTCTCTAAGGTGCCACAAGTATTCCTTTTCTTTTTGCGAATACAGACTAACACGGCTGTTACTCTGAAACCTGTCAAAAAATAATAGCAGACAGTGATGGGTGCTCCCCATGTCACTTAGAGGAAGGAAGAAAGCGTTAGTGCCCCAAGCCCTAACCCACTTTCAGACTCTCACACTCACTACCCGAGGCTGGCCAGGCCTGCGTGTAAGGTAAGAAGAAGAGGGGGAGGGGTGGACAGGAGTTCTGTCCTGTGCACACAGGTCATCCAGGGTCTGCTGTTAATCTCCAAATTGCTTCAGCTTTCAGGAGGGTTTTAAGTCCTAGGTTTCTTTGGGGGTGTTTCATTCTGTGACCTTTATTCCTGGTGCTCTTTGTACTGGTCTAAACCAGCTTTCTGTGGTCTTTTCTGCTTTTTCAAAACACACCGGCTCCAGGGTAGTGAAGCTCTGCCCCCCCCCATCATCTTACCGGTGTTTTCCATCTCTGCAGCCCTGGTTCAGTGTACTTTTTCTTTTATAAGAGCGGTGTAACAGTGGTACATATTGGCAATAATGACACTGTCTGGGATTATCTTGCAGATAATAGATTACTTCAGGGAACTTGGAAGCATGCTGAAGAAGAATAATGTCCGATTGATCTATGCAAATCTTGTTGTCCCACTAGTGCTGGAAGACAGAAGGCAAAAGATTCTGGAAGTGATCTGCTGGCTAGGTAAATGGTGCAGGGTTTTGGTTTTGTGGAACACTGGTCCACTCTCTGAGGAGAGAGGGCTGTATAGTTTGGATGGCCTCCAACTCAGTAGAAGGGGAACCAATCTTTTCAGACACAGGCTGGCTAGAGTAGTCAGGAGGGTGTAAAAAGATGGAAGATCTGAACATAATTTAGCACAAAATCAAGATGTTGAGAACAAAATTAATCAAGGAACCAAAGGACAGGAAGAGAAGAAATTCTTGAATTGCCTGTACACCAGTGCTAGGCACCTAGATAACAAACAAGAGGAATTGGAATGGCTCATTTATGAGCATAAATTAGAACTAGTTGGTGTTACTGAAACCTGGTGGGATGAGTCATATGATTGGAATGTTAACATCAAAGGTTGTAACATATTTAGGAAGGATCAAGTGAGCAAAAGGGGAGGGTAAGTGGCACTCTGTCAAAAATGGCATTATCTATTTCTGAGTCGCAGATAACTTAGAAGAAAATGATCTTGAATGTTTATGGATCAATGTCCTAACAGATAAAGCAAAAGATTGGGTATTAGTTGGTGTCTGTTACAGACCACCAAATCATCCTAGGGAACCAGATGACTGGCTCTTTATGTACCTGTCTATGATGCGTAGGGGGTAAAAAAGCTGCATGATCATGGGGGACTTCAGTTTGAGTGACATATGCTAGAGTTTTTATGCTGCCAGTACTAAAACATCCTTGGAGTTTCTAAACATTATAGATGACCATTTTTGAACTCCAAAAACTGTTGAATCCGAGATGGGGGAACTCTGTGTTAGACCTCATCCTGACACTGATGACACAACTAAAAATTAATGGTAACTTAGGTACAAGTGATCATGACTTGATCATATTTATACTGTGCAAACAATAAAATCCAGACCAGTAATATATACAGTTTAAAAGGGCCAATTGCACAAAACTGAAAACAGTTATTATCCAAATCAGATGGGAGGAAGAATTTAATGAGAAAAATGTGAATAATTGTGAACTGCTTAAAAAAACTTTCTTTTTCTAGGTGTCCAAAAGACCCACAATTGAGGAAGAAGGCCATAAAACAAACAAGACCCACCCCACACACACCTGGTTTAGCAGGGAACTGAAGGTGTGTGTATACAAATAAATAAAACAAATGGAGGAAAGGGAATTTGATAGCTTCTGATTTATATTCATTACTATGAATTGTAGAAAATTGCTAAGGGAAGCAAAGGGAGAAATCTATGGCCAGCAGAGTTAGGGACAGTAAAAAAAAAAAAAAGGCGTTTTTAAAATACATTAGGAACAAAAAGAATCCTAACAATGGAACTGGTCCATTACCAGGTGGAAATGGTAGAATTAGCAATAATAATGCAGAAAAGGCAGAAGTTTTGAATAAATATTGGTGTTATCTATTTGGGAAAATAGATTATATAGTCCTATTGTAAGATAATACTCTTTCTATTCCACTAGATCTCAGGAGGATGTTAGCTAATAAAGTTAGACATTTTAAAATCAGCAGGTCCAGATAACCTGCACCCAAGAGTTTTAAAAAAGCTGACTGAGGAGCTCACTGGATCGTTAATGTTGATTTTTCAATAAGAGTTGGAAAACCAGGGAAGTTGAGAAGACTGGAAGAAAGCTAATGTTGTGCCAGTATTTTAAAAGGGTAAATGGGTTGACCTGGTTAATTATAGGTCTGTCGGTTTGACATTGATCCCAGGCAAGATAATGGAGAGACTGATACAGGACTCGGTTAATAAAGAATTAAAGGAGGGTAACATAATTAATGCCAATCAGTGTGGGTTTATGGATAATAGATCCCGTCAAACTAACTTGATATCTTTTTTTTTATGAGATTACAAATTTGGTTGACAAAGGTAATAGTGTTGCTGTAATATATTTATACTTCTGTAAGGTGTTTGACTTGGTACCACATGACTTTTTGATTAAGAAACTAGAACAACATAAAATTACTATTGTACTCATTAAATGGATTAAAAGCTGACTAACTGACAGGTCCCAATGTAATTGTAATCAGGAAATCATCACTGAACATGTGTGTTCCTAGTGGGGTACCTCAGGGATCAGTTCTTGGCCCTATATTATTTAATATTTTTATCACTGACCTAGAAGAAAACACAAACATCACTGATAAAGTTTGCAGATGACATAAAAACTGGAGGAATGGTAACTAATGAAGAGGATGGGTCACTGATTCAGAGTCAACTGGATCACTTGGGAAGCTGGGCACAAGAAACAATGGGTTTCAGAGTAGCAGCCGTGTTAGTCTGTATCCACAAAAAGAAAAGGAGGACTTGTAGCACCTTAGAGACTAACCAATTTATTTGAGCATAAGCTTTCGTGAGCTACAGCTCACTTCATCGGATGCATAAAGTGGAAAATACAGTGAAGAGATTTATATACACACAGCCCATGCAAAAATGGATGTTTACCATACACATTGTAAGGAGAGTGATCACTTACGATGAGCTATTACCAGCAGGAGAGTGGGATGGGGGGAGAGAACCTTTTGAAGTGATAATCAAGGTGGGCCATTTCCAGCACATTTCCAGGAGTTAACAAGAACGTCTGAGGAACAGGGGGGGGGGGGGGGGGAGGAGGAGGAATAAACAAGGGGAAATAGTTTTACTTTGTATAATGACTCAACCACTCCCAGTCTTTATTCAAGCGTAAGTTAATTGTATCCACAATATGCATTTTAATAAGGCTAAATGTAAATGTATACCTGTAGGAACAAAGAATGTAGGCCATGCTTAGGGGTTGGGGGGACTCTATCCTGAGAAGCACTGATGCTGAAAAAGAATTGGTGGTCATGGTGCATGATCAGCTGAACATGAACTCCCAGTGTGACGCTATGGTCAAAAGCGTTAGTGTGATCCTTGGATGCATACATGGAGATTTCAAGTAAGAGTAGAGATGTTATTTTATCTCTGTATTTGGTATTGGTGTGCCTGTTGCTGGAATACTGTGTCCAGTTCTGGTGTTCACAATTCAAGAAAGATGTTGATGATAAATTGAAGAGGGTTCAGGGAAGAGCCATGAGAATAATTAAAGATGAGAAAACATGCCTTAAAGTGATAAGAATGGCCATACTGGGCCATATCAAAGATCCATCTAGCCCAGTGTCCTGTCTTTCAGTAGTAACCAATGCCAGACGTTTCAGGGGGAATGACAGAACAAGGCAATTATTAAGTGATCCATCCCCTATTGTCCAGTCCCAGCTTCGGGCAGTAAGAGGCTTAGGGATACCCAGAGCAGGGCAGTGCCCCTGACTGCTGTGGCTAATAGTCATTGATGGACCTATCCTCCATCTTATATAATTTTACGTAACTTATATAATATTTTTGAACCCAGTTGTAGTTTTGGCCTTCACAACATCCTCTGGCAATGAGTTCCATAGGTTGACTGTGTGTGAAGAAGTACTTCCTTTTGTTTGTTTCAAACCTGCTGCCTATTAACATAAAAACCAGGGTCACCCAATTAAATTATGTGAAGGGGTAAATAACACCTCCTTATTCACTTTCTCTACACCATTCATGATTTTATAAACTATCAGATCCCCCCTTAGTTGTCTCTTTTCTACACTGAACAGTCCCAGTCTTTTAATCTCTCCTCATGTGGAAGCTGTTCCATAGCCCTAATCGTTGTTGGCTTTTCTGTATCTTTTCTAATTCTAAAATATATTTTTTGAGATGGAGTGACCAGAACTGCACACAGTATTTCAGGAGTGGGTATACCATGAACTTATATAGTGGTATTCTGATATTTTCTGTCTTATGAGCTATCCCTTTCTAATGGTTCCTAACATTGTTAGTTTTTTTGACTGCTGCTGCACATTTAGCAGATTTTTTTTTCAGAGAAGTACCCACAATGACTAAGATCTTTCTTGAATGGTAACAGTTAATTTAGACCCCATCCTTTTTGTATATAATTGGATTATGTTTTCCAGTGTGCATTACTTTGCATTTATCAACATTGAATTTAATCTTGCCCAATCACCGAATTTTGTGAGATCGCTTTGTAATGCTTTGCAGTCAGCTTTGGACTTAACTATCTTGAGTAATTTTGTATCATCTGCAAATTTTGTTGCCACACTGTTTATCCCTTTTTTTTCAGACCATTTATGAATATATTGAACAGCACTGGTCCCAGTACAGATCCCTGAGGCACCTTACCATTTACCTTTCTGTGCTTTGAAAACTGAACATTTATTCCTACCCTTTGTTTCCTATCTTTTTAACCAGTTACTGATGCATTTGAGGATCTTCTCCCATAACTGCTTAGTTTGCTTAAGAGCCTTTGGTATGGCACCTTGTCAAAGGCTTTCTGAAAGTCCAAGTATAAAAAATCCACTTGATCACCCTCATCCACAAGTTGGTTCACACTATCAAAGAATTCTAATAGATTGGTGAGGCATGACTCCACTTCAACATATTTTGTTGATCTGTGTGTCCTATAATTCTGGTCTTTACTAGCAATAGACTCAAGGAGCTCAATCTATTAGGTTTAACAAAGAACATTAAGGGGTGACTTGGTTACACTCCATAAGTATCTACATTGGGAACAAATATTTAATAATGGGCTCTTCAATCGAGCAGAGAAAGGTATAACATGAGCCATGGCTGGAAGTTGAAGCTAGAGAAATTCAGACTGGAAAGAAGATGTAAATTTTTTACACTGAGTGTAATTAACAATTTGTATAAATTATCAAGTGTTTATGGTGTATTCTCCATCACTGGCAACTTTTAAATCAAGATGGAATGTTTTTCTAAAAGATATGCTCTAGGAATTATTTTGGGAAGTTCTGTTATACACAGGGTCAACTAGATGACCACAGTGGTCCCTTCAGCATTGGAATCTATGAATCTATGAACTCCATTTTTCCCTTCCTTATACAGGTACTATGGAAAATGGCTATAAAATTGGCTACTTAAGAGACAGAGGTGAGAGAGTGCCCTTAGGAAGTTCAGGGCTCTATGCCTTGGATCATAGGGCTCTATGCCTTGGATTATAGGGCTGCGTGATTTTTTTTTTTCTCTAGTCTTTTTTGCTTATGTTAACTGTGATACTGACAGACCAGGTACCAACTCATGCCAAGGCCCCTACGCCTCACTGAACACTGACAAATGTGTAGTTGAATAGCAGTCTGGCTCATCTGTGTGTTAGCATTGTTTAAATAGATGCTAAATTGATAAAAATGTGTTTGGACTGGATGAAACGTTTGTAGGATGCTGCATGTTTTGATCTCACCTATAACATCTGTAGCACATAGTATAAAATTGAGTGTTTGCATTGTAAACCTCTGTAATTGTGTAACTCACCAAACAGGAAAGAAGCATTAATTAGTGTAAAGTGCTAGTCCTGCACACATGAAGGCCCATTGAAACCAAATGAGCCATTGTGAAACATCAAAGTACAAAGACTTTGTTGATTGCCTGCTCTCTCCTTCCTCCATCACCCATGAAGAGAAGAGGAGACAGACACCAACACTTGTTCCATTAGTTTGATCTGTTGGGGAAGGGAATAAAAATGCCTGACCAGAAGGAACTGTATCACTATGCTGCTTGGAATTTGGAGAGGGCATTTCTAAGCATAAGCAAAGGATCCTCAAGCTATGTATCTTGGGTTAGTCCTAAAGGACTTAGAGCTTGCATATTACTGCAGCTTCTATCACATTTTGGAAGCTAAGACTGCAATTAATTTGTGTTTGTATGTTTACTTGCTTTAACCTTGTAAATAGCTCTCATTTCTTAAATGTTTAGGTGGTTTATTATAGGATTGGGTACAAGTGTCTTTGGTTGTGATATCTAAGGTTGATCTTGGGTTAGTGACTGGTCCTTTGGGACTGGAAGTAACCTGAATATATATACATTTTTTAGTGTAAGGGTGTTCCTATCATAAAGGCAGGCTTGCCTGGTTGGCAAGATAGACTGGAATGTCCAAGGTGAATGTCCATGTTAAGGCTATTATAATACATGAGGAGTTCACCCTTGATACTTGGTTGGTGAAATCTAAGTATGGAACATATCCAGTTTGGGGTTTGTGCTCTGGTTCTTAACAGCCTGCCCTGAAGTTGGCACTCACAGTCGCGAGTCACTCTAGACAGCCTGACATTAACTTGTTTGGGCCTGATTCTCCATTGCCTCATATCTTGTGTACATAGTCAATTATACTTGTGCAAAGGGAGTGCAGATTAAAGTGGTCCTTCATTCTCCATATGCAGTCAGTCCCTTGTCTGAATGGCCGGCTAGACTGCCAGGTAGTGAGTGGTTTTGTGATGTGGAGAGCTGCCTAACAGGAAACGAACTGTGAATCACTCATTCAATAAAAGCAAATGAAGAGTCATCAAATGGTATAAATTTTAATTCCTACTTACCTGGGCATTCATCTACAGCTGAAGATACCCTGATCCACTGAACCACTCATTTACCTTTAGTATCACTCCTCTCTGACACACACCTACCATATAATATATTTTATGAGTACACTTTCCAGCTGTGGGAATTTTCAGTTGAAATAACCTTCACGTGGAGGACATTGTTATTAGCAGCACTTCTTATCACTTTATTGTTTAAGTCTCCGAGATGTGAAATTGAAATGGTTTAGCTGTACATAGATATAATTCATTCTAACTATTTTCCTCTCAAAAAGATAGAATGCCTGGGACTAAACACTAAGGTGGTAATTTTTCATTGTATGCTCAGGGATTTAGCTACATGACTTAATAACATTAATTTTCATCTGCAAATAATTATGAAATATTTTAACTAGAAGGGGTGAAATTTCATCTTTTGTAATTAGTTGATGGTAAAAAATGTGTGACAAAACCATCTCCCTTAGTGTAATGTTGGACTTCAAACTCTTAATAGACAGTTTGATTTCCTCTACTGAATTAGTTTTCTGTTCCCTGGATCAATTCCCTCTCCAAACTAGGCAATACTGTATTGTTAAATTGCTTGTCAATCAGTTCATATCTCACCAATTGAGATTAATAACGTGGTTGGTATGAAAATTTAAGAAGGCTCAAAGACTACTTGTCATTTATGCTAAGGTCACTTTACACCACTCTGATAGTTAAAGGGACCTTATAGAAATTGGAACTAAATGCCAGAATGTTGTGAAGTGGCCTTAGTGTAAATGAGAATCTGGTCCCCAGTGTTCAAAGCAACAAGACTCAAAATTGCTGATTATCTGGTTTGCTATGTTTTAAATGAAAAGTGAGATTAGCCCTGATACTTCTGTGTTCTCACAGCTCAGGCATTAGAGTTTACGAAGCCCATTGCTCCAAGCAATCTATGAAACTAAATCAGTGGGCTAAATTCCATTCTCACACTTCAATGGAGCTAATCCAGATTTACACCAGTATAATTAAGAGCAGACTGTGGTCCATTGTTTCTAGTTCAGTTAAAGCATTGTTAGTAATAAAAAGTATTCCATCATCCCAGAAATATATCTCAAAAGTTTTCTTGCTATAGGGAAAAAATCAATATAAATACTATAAAGGAAAGTTGATCATCATATATTACTTAGGGAAATTATGATTAATTTTGTATATGTTAAAATACTATAATGTTACTTAAAATTGTAGTGAATATAGGAATTTAGTGCCATCTATTGTTGAAAAATGTAGAATTATAAGAGTCAACTTTCTACAGGATAGAGCATGAGAATGAAACTAAATACTTTACTGAATTTTATTTATTTCAAGTTAAAATACTGCATGTAATTGCATTTTGAAATTCTTATGTGGTTTGTTCTTTGGATCCATTTAATTTTAAATAGTCCCTTTAGAAACTGAAGGATAGGGATTTAAATAGTCAATGCTCTAAGTTATGCAATAAAATATTCATGTTAGATATGCAGTAAATTTTTTGAAAAGTTTGGTGTAAAATCTAAAACGAGTTGAACTTTCATGTTGGTGCTACACTTAGCCTTCTTGATGGATGATTTCAAGGTGATTTATGAAAACTTTTCTGTCTGATTCTTATTTGCAATGAAAGCTGATAGAGGAAAAACAAATCCAAACTCAGGCTTGGCACTACTTAATTTTGGAATTTGAGGAAAAATTGCTATACAATATGGGAAACATCAAATCTTTGTGGGGGGAAGTTTTTAAGTTGTACGATAAATTTTTCAAAAATGCATAAGTGACTTAAAAGTCTAAGTCTCAGCAATAGCCATTGGAACTTTGGCTCCTGAGGCCTGGATCCACAAAGGGACTTGGCATTGCAGTGCTCACTCCTTTTTCTTGCAATTCTATGACGAGAACAAATGGAAAGTTATGGTTTAGTGTTGTCATCCCTTTTTCACCTGAGTGTATAGTCAAATGTTTGAGGCCTTGTGGTTTGTTTCCATTAGGGTGAGAAATTGATGTTGGAGTCAGATATTTCTTTGATGCAATCCTGTTTATCTAAAATGAACGTACACAAATTCCTGTTTCCCTGAACACCATAGGAATCCAACAGCAGCAGGGCAGCTAAGTTCCCGCTAAGTTGCACAGCTGTGCTGCAGCCTATTAAGTGCCACTCAGGGCTGCAGCAGGGAAAGATTCCTCTCCCGCAGCATGGACCTGCCGCGACCAGAGGCGAGGTGCCCCAACCCAGCCCACCCCTGGACCTGCTGCAGCTGGGGGGGAGAGGCACCCCTCCTCCAGCTCCAGCCCCAACCCATCTCCAGCACGGACCTGCCACAGCTGGGGAAGATGCACCCCTCCCACAACTCAGCCCCAGCATGGAAGTGCTGTGGAAGAGGCGCTTATCCTGCAGCCCCAGCCCTGGAGCTACCATGGCGGGGAGAGGCGTCTCTCCCCCCGCACTCCTGCCGGAGCCCTGCCGCACACCCCAACCCTCTGTCCCAGCCCTGAGCCGCCTCTCACACTCCAAACCCTTCAGCCCCACCACAAGATTTTTGTTATGTGCACCAATATGGAGGTGATTTGTCACATATCACCTCCATATTGGTGCACATAACAAAATTCATTCCGCACATGGGTGGGAAAAATTAGAGGGAACACTGGCAGGCAGTTTCCTTCTTTGCAATTTCTAACTCTGCGTTTTCATCCAGCCCTGCAGAAAAAGCTCTGTTTTCTCTCTGGATATTCCTACACAGCACCTGTGATGTGTTAACTCTGCTTGAGCTAGTGCCTAAAAATAGCAGTGTGGCTGTGGGTGGCTCGAGCTAGCTGCCCAGCTAAAATTCCATTCAGTGCCCTGGGTACATACTTTGGCAGCTAGCCTGAGCTGCTGCCTGTGCCACCATGGTCACGCTGCTATTTAGAGGTGCTAGTTTGCACAGAGCTAGCATGTGCATGTTGACCTGCGCTGGGAATTATACCTCCCCACTACTGTGTGGGCATATCCTCAAGGTCCTATTTTAAGTGATTCTTTTGTTGTTTCCAGGCTTTTCTGTCTGCTTCTGGCTCACTCAGACACATACACTTCTCTGCAACGAAATATAACCACAGCCTCTTACATTTGCATTCCATCTAATGTGGGGGCAATTCTTCCCATTGTTTCAGCTATCACTAAACAAAGAGGTATTTTATTGGTCTCTCATTTAGCCTGAATGGAAGATGACCTGAATGCCCAGCAACTTCAAGGAGATTTGTGATTACCAATAGATCAAAGACAAGGTTGTTGGGAGCCACCCAACTTCCAGCATAATGAAAACATCAGTTCTAGCTCTTTGGGGCAGAGTCTCTGTCTTCATGTCTGTACATCACCTACTACAATGGGGGTGACAAGGGAATTTGACTGTGTACAATACAAACTAATAATAAAATAATGTATCTGTGCCAATGACTTCTTTAAAGAGTCTTGAAATTTGCTATCCCACTTGAAAACGAAACTTCCAAAGCTTGAAATTTGAAGATATTGGAAGCTGCTGGGTGCTTAGCACTTTTGAAAATCAGAGCACTTAAGGAGCCCAAATAACTTTAGACCACCATTTGAGCTTTGATTAATATAAAGAAATATAAAATATTATAAACATGGAAGAACCAAATTAAAAAAAAATCCTTCTCCCAGACAGGAAGGGACACTTAAAAAAATCCCCTTTGTTTATAAGTAGATGTGATGATTGATTTTCAGTCAGCCAGTATAATATTATGCTGAGGATTGGGTGAAACCTCACTGAAGCTGGTGTGCCTAACAGTTGCCCTTCATTCAGGATAAGGGTATAAAGCAATTAAGCTCCAGCTGAAACAATAGGAGCCACTGCCCAAAACACAGCCCAAACCAAGACTGGTTAGTAATCTGCGCTGTGGGGGTAGAAGGATTTGACTGAAGGCTAAGCACAGGAGGCTGGATACCATTTGAAGGAGAGGTGTGTGTGTGTGAGACACAAGCAGCAGAAATACCACAGAAGCACACACCGAAGGCATCAAAGAAGCCACAGACACAGCCAGAGAAACATTCGTAGCATGACCCTGAGAAAAAACTGAGGGGGGGGAGAGAGCTTTTGGGTAAAGGCTGGCGGGAAAGAAGCTTGGAACCATCAGCAAAGAAACCATATCCTGCTGTTTGATTTCTACCATGTTCAGAGAAACAGAACTTTATGTATATTCTTTAAATAAACAGGATTGTATCAAATACCTGACTCAAACATCGATTTCTTCTCCCAATAGAACCAATCTGCAAGACCCCAAATATTGGCTAAATGCTTGGGTCAAAAGAGGTGACAATATCAAACTTTCCTTTAAAAGGTCTTCAGCCTTTTATCTTTTTGGCTGCAACAGTCTTACCTTTTCCTCCTCGAACTTCTGACCTTCAGGGCAGACAATCCTTTATTAAAGAAACTGGGACATGGGGGAACCATGAACAGAAGGGCTCATTTCTGTCGCCTAAAGTTTATGTACAAACGGTTACCATATGTATCATATATCCCCATGGTTGAAACCCATCTTTGCAATGATTGTAAAGTTGGGGGTCTCTGTGATTATAGGCGATGTAGCCAGTCAGAGATGGTATAGAACTGTGGCAAACAAGCCAATAATCACCCTGAAAATCCACTGGAAGTTGTTACTCTTCATCGTTATAGCTTTCATCCCCCCCCCCCCCCCGGCCCCCCCCGGTGGGAAGGAGTAGGGTGAAGCATAACCACGTCACCAATGATAGAACAGTTCATGACTGAGACATGTTGCTGGGGGTGAAATAGGGGGTAGAGGGGTAAGGTGAGAGTTAGTCTGGAGCACAGCGGGGGCAGGGGGCTCTTATTCTGCACAAGTGCAATGAGAATCCTCTGACTTGGATTCTCAGTAGATAAGTAGGATCAATATAGCTTGCAGGCCCCACTCCTACCTTCTCTGCTTGGCCATTAATTCTTCTTTGCAGAGATGATAGTGCCTCATTAAATCTATGTAATGAACTATGTAGCATTCTAAGTAACTTTCCCACTTTCCCCCATGTTCTAAAGCATATGAGGATTACTCCTGGGGAAATTCTGCTCGACTGCGCATGTACAGAATTCATGTTCATTGCAGATTTTTTTAGTTTCCCAGTAGAAAAATGACTTCTGACAGAGAAGCAAAGGGAATCCGCAAGAGCAGTCATGCACCCCTCCCTAGCAGTGTGGGCATGTTGTTTCAGGCCCCCAGAGAAGCCAGAAGAAAGGTAAAGCACTATGTGAGGGGGTGGGTGTGGCTGGAAATGCCTCAGCCAGTGGCTGTTACCCTGTGCCAGGCTCAGTTGCTAGTCTGAGCTGGGCTGGGGGAGGATGGGACTTTCTCGTGCCCTGCAAGGAGTGGCTGAGGCTGGGCTAGACCCTCCCCCAGAAACCTTCTCCAGCTGCAGGAAGCTTTGCGCCACCATCCTGCTTCCAGCCCCCATCATTCCTTGGCCATGGGGTGAGGGGTCTCTGTATGGGGAGCTAATCCCCCATCCACCCAACACTGTGCGTCTGGACCCCTTTCATAGCAAGACTCCCGACCCACTGAGCCTCACCCCCCCACATACACTGAGGATCTCCCACACCTGAACTCTCACCCCACTGAGCCTGACCCCTGCATCTGGAGCCCCCATATCCCCCACCACCAACACCCATGCACCTAGACCCCTCCTGCCAACCCTCCTCTGCATCTGGACCCCCACCCCTACATCCAGATAATCCCCTGCTGATTTCCCTACACGCAAAGCTCCACCCCCCTGCACCTGCACCACCTTGCTGAGCCCCCTGCACCAGAATGTGCACTCCACTGAGCCCCAACCAGCTGCATCTGGACTCCCACTCCCACAGGCCTCCTGCTGAGCCCCCCACACCCAGACATTCCTTGCCGAGCCTCATTTCCCCGCACCTAGATGCCCCCACACTGCTGAGCCCCTGCGGAGTCTCATTCCCTTGCCCCTGGAGCCCCCAATGAGCCCCTGTGCATCTAGATTCCCCCCCTGTACCAGATCCCCCATCAAGTTGCCTGTACCCAGATTGCCCCACACAGAACCCTCCCACCGCACACTTGGATCCCCCCACACTAAGCCCCTCCACACTTGGCTTCTGCTGGGCTGAGCTTGCCTGCCCCACACCTGGATTGGGTGCCAGGACTGGGCATGTGTGCAAGACTCTGTCCCTCTCATTTACTCTGCTTGGTACAGAGGGGTAGGGCCACAGAATGTTTCTGGGTCAGGTCTGGCTCTTGTGCTGTGTCAGGGTCAGGTGCAGCTTCATTGCCAAGTCTGTGTCCTGCAGGAGGGGAAGGGAGGCTGCAGGGTTATCTCCCACCTTTATGCAGCCGGTGGCCTGTGCTCCCCACTGCCATGCTGGAGCCTCCACATTTATTTATTGACAAATAAATTATGCAGAATTTTGCAGAATTTTAAAATATTTTGTGCAGAATTTTTATTTTTTTTGGCACAGAATTCTCTCAGGAGTAGATGATGATATTGCCCTCGTTGTGTAAATGGCAATGAATCTGTGCCATGGTTATACTGCACAGAGCTGAAGATAAAATGTTTTTAAATTGGTACACTATCTGCAAGGTTGTAGAATTTAATCTGCAAGACCAAACTTTAGCAATATTGGGTTTATGTTGTAATGTCATGTGCTGTTTAATACAAATGTTCACAATGGCTGGGTTCCATTTGTTAGATATAGTTAAGACAGATAAACTCTGTGCTAACACAGGATGCAGGTTTCAGGCAAATTACTTTAGTAGAGCCCAAACATAAAGCAAGATTTATATTATTTACACCTTTTTTTTATGGCAGAATAATTGCACTGAAGGTTTGACAAGACAAATAAACAATGTGCATGTCATATACTTTCAGTGATACTGCATCTTGTTAAGTTTGCAGAATTTATGATATAGCTACTTGTAAATATTTATTAGATATTGTGACATTCCCCAGGACATAATCTGGACTATTGGACAGTTGTGTCCCCTCAATTCTCCAACCTGGGATGCCGTTTACACTGCTTTGCTGTGAGAGCAACCAATTCTGGTCCTGCTCACACACAGCTTCTAGCATGCTGAATCACTCCCAGCTGACTTCCATGAATGCTCTGGCCAGCACTCATGAATTACATTCAGGGCGACACCAGCAATTTCCCAGTCCCAGACCTTCCTCCAGAAATGTGCATATTGTACTGTCCAGCTCTCTGCTGGACACTACAAGCTAATATAAAGTCCATCCTTTCACCAATGTAAAATGATATGCACAAACCTTGTTATCTCAAGTGGAGGTTCCCAAACACTTCCATCCAAACACACTGGTTTAGATAAAACAATAAAATTACTGTAGTTTATTAACTACAGAAAGATAGATTTTAAGTGATTACAAGTAATGAGGCATAAAAGTCAGAATTGGTTGCAAAGAAAATAAAAAATAATATGCAAACCAATACTTAACATAACAAGCAAAAGTTCATAGCAGTCTGGCTGGACTGCTTCAGCCAGGACCTCCTGCCTTAGTTCATTGATGCTTCCTTTGTCTTTCAAACGTTGTGAGTAGAGATGAGGGGAGAGACGTAATCTGTGTTGTGTGTGTGTGTTCTCTATACTTATACCATTCCCCCCTCTTTGAGGATTATCTCCAGCTGGGGTTCAGGTGACAGCCAGTCTGTTTACCCAGGAAACCTCAGTTCTATTGTCAATACGTAAAGTTCTTGCAATCAGCCTTCTTCCTGCCAAAGAATGGCCACTTAACCAGGAGATAGTTCAAGATCGTCCATGTGATTATGCTGATACCTGGCCAGGGTGTCATTGTGTCTTTTGTCTCTGAAAAACTAGGTTGGGCCTCTTTACTAACTTTCAGAGTAGCAGCCGCGTTAGTCTGTATTCGCAAAAAGAAAAGGAGTACTTGTGGCATCTTAGAGACTAAAAAATTTATTTGAGCATAAGCTTTTGTGAGCTACAGCTCACTTCATCGGATGCATTCAGTGGAAAATACAGTGTGGAGATTTATAGACACACAGAACATGAAACAATGGGTGTTACCATACACACTGTATGGAGAAAGAAAAGGAGTACAAGTGGCACCTTAGAGACTAACCAATTTATTTGAGCATAAGCTTTCGTGAGCTACAGCTCACTTCATTGGATGCATGTAAGGAGAGTGATCACTTCAGATGAGCTATTACCAGCAGGAGAGCGGGGCGGGGGGGTGGTGGGGAAGAAAACCTTTTGTAGTGATAATCAAGGTGGGCCATTTCCAGCAGTTGACAAGAACGTCTGAGGAAGAGGGGGGTGGGGGGGGGGAAATAAACATGGGGAAATAGTTTTACTTTGTGTAATGACCCATTCATTCCCAGTCTCTATTCAAGCCTAAGTTAATTGTATCCAGTTTGCAAATTAATTCCAATTCAGCAGTCTCTCGTTGGAGTCTGTTTTTGAAGTTTTTTTGTTGAAGTATTGCCACTTTTAGGTCTGTAGTCAAGTGACTAGAGAGACTGAAGTGTTCTCTAACTGGTTTTTGAACGTTATAATTCTTGACGTCTGATTTGTGTCCATTTATTCTTTTACGTAGGGACTGTCCAGTTTAACCAATGTACATGGCAGAGGGGCATTGCTGGCACATGATGGCATATATCACATTGGTAGATGTGCAGGTGAATAAGCCTCTGATAGTGTGGCTGATGTGATTAGGCCCTATGATGGTGTCCCCTGAATAGATATGTGGACACAGTTGGCAACAGGCTTTGTTGCAAGGATAGGTTCCTGGGTTAGTGGTTCTGTTGTGTAGCGTGTGGTTGCTGGTGAGTATTTGCTTCAGGCTGGGGGGCTGTCTGTAAGCAAGGAGTGGCCTGTCTCCCAAGATCTGTGAGAGTGATGGGTCGTCCTTAAGGATAGGTTGTAGATCCTTGATGATGCGTTGGAGAGGTTTTAGTTGGGGGCTGAAGGTGACAGCTAGTGGCGTTCTGTTATTTTCTTTGTTGGGCCTGTCCTGTAGTAGGTGACTTCTGGGTACTCTTCTGGCTCTGTCAATCTGTTTCTTCACTTCAGCAGGTGGGTACTGTAGTTGTAAGAATGCTTGATAGAGATCTTGTAGGTGTTTGTCTCTGTCTGAGGGGTTGGAGCAAATGCGGTTGTATTGTAGAGCTTGGCTGTAGACAATGGATCGTGTGGTGTGATCTGGATGAAAGCTGGAGGCATGTAGGTAGGAATAGCGGTCAGTAGGTTTCCGGTATATGGTGGTGTTTATGTGACCATCGCTTATTAGCACCATAGTGTCCAGGAAGTGGATCTCTTGTGTGGACTGGTCCAGGCTGAGGTTGATGGTGGGATGAAATTGTTGAAATCATGGTGGAATTCCTCAAGGGCTTCTTTTCCATGGATCCAGATGACGAAGATGTCATCAATGTAGCGCGAGTAGGGGCATTAGGGGACGAGAGTTGAGGAAGCGTTGTTCTAAGTCAGCCATAAAAATGTTGGCATGCTGTGAGGCCATGCGGGTACCCGTAGCAGTGCCGCTGATTTGAAGGTATACATTGTCCCCAAATGTGAAATAGTTATGGGTGAGGACAAAGTCACAAAGTTCAGCCACCAGGTTTGCCGTGACATTATCGGGGATACTGTTCCTGACGGCTTGTAGTCCATCTTTGTGTGGAATGTTGGTGTCGAGGGCTTCTACATCCATAGTGGCCAGGATAGCGTTTTCAGGAAGATCACCGATGGATTGCAGTTTCCTCAGGAAGTCAGTGGTGTCTCGAAGATAGCTGGTAGTGTAGGGCCTGAGGAGGGAGTCTACATAGCCAGACAATCCTGCTGTCAGGGTGCCAATGCCTGAGATGATGGGGCGCCCAGGATTTCCAGGTTTATGGATCTTGGGTAGCAGATAGAATACCCCAGGTCGGGGTTCCAGGTGTGTGTCTGTGCGGATTTGTTCTTGTGCTTTTTCAGGGAGTTTCTTGAGCAAATGCTGTAGTTTCTTTTGGTAACCCTCAGTGGGATCAGAGGGTAATGGCTTGTCGAAAGTGGTGTTGGAGAGCTACCTAGCAGCCTCTTGTTCATATTCCGACCTATTCATGATGACGACAGCACCTCCTTTGTCAGCCTTTTTGATTATGATGTCAGAGTTGTTTCTGAGGCTGTGGATGGCGTTGTGTTCTGCACGGCTGAAGTTATGGGGCAAGTGATGCTGCTTTTCCACAATTTCAGCCCGTGCACGTCGGCGGAAGCACTCTATGTATAAGTCCAGTCTGTTGTTTTGACCTTCAGGAGGAGTCCACCCAGAATCCTTCTTTTTGTAGTCTTGGTAGGAAGGTCTCTGTGGGTTAGTATGTTGTTCAGAGGTGTGTTGGAAATAGTTCTTGAGTCGGAGATGTCGAAAATAGGATTCTAGGTCACCACAGAACTGTATTATGTTCATGGGGATGGAGGGGCAGAAGGAGTGGCTGAGAAGTAATAGGTCAGCAGAGGGCAATATGATGAATATGCTACGGTTAAATCTGCTGATGCTCTTTTCTTCAACAACATAAATTGAGTCCTGGTATGGAGAGCATGTTAACAAGGACTGTTTCAGGACAAAGACTGGTGACCCAACACTCCAGAGACCCCATGAAGTGGTAAAGAGTCCAATATGATGGAGCAATCATCTTATCTTCTGCAGTGAATCAAAAAAGTAAAAACAAGTAATTCCAATTTTTTTGGTATCAACTTGCAGACTCAAATAACAGATCAGTAAACATAATGTACCATATAAAGAAAGAGTGACTCCTGTAAAAATGCTATTGAGTTAGTTTAAGCAACTGTACGTTTGGGACCTGATCTTGCAACTGGATCCATTCACATGCGCCTCTGCCCACGCAAAGTCCCATTTTCCCTGTCTAAATAGGCATAAAGGTGTGTGTTTTTAATCAAGTTACCTCAGCTGAGTTAACTCAACTAAAATCACCCTTATCACCTGTGCAGACACAGTTTAGCACATTTTAGATAGTTTGAGCTGCTGCTGCTTCTTTCATATGACAACTTGAAAAGCAACATTAAAAGTCAATGTCCAAATTTCTCATCCACTCTATGGCTTTCCGGTGACATGGAATGAATCAAGGCTGTCCCTCCGCAGAAGGATCATAGAGAATTCCCAGATGTTTCATGATTTGGATGTTTTCTCTTCATTCACATATTGGTCTGTCCTTCATTTTTCATTTGTGTAGTAGGCAATTGCAATGCCTGAGTGAGGTTCTGATGTGGTTCGGTGTGATCCATATCTTATATGGCATGGTGAAGTCAGGTGGTTGATCTGTAGGATCTGTGATCAGTTCTTGATTTTTGGTCCTGCTGTTCTCCACAGCCTCCACCACTTAAGTTTTGGTGACAGTCCTGAGGTTTTAAGAGCTTTGGCCACTTTCCAGAAGAGGTGTCTAGATTTAAGGCCGCATCTCAGTGGATGTTGGAGATCTTCATACATGATTGGGTTAATTATTGCATAGTCATATTCTTGTATTATATCACTTATCTTCAGAGGGATAGTGGTAAGATATGAGTGAGGATGGTGAGCCAGACTGTCAGTGCTGACTTCAATGCTCCTGTGACATTTTTCATAGCAGTGTCCAATTGCATGTTGACTAGTTTCATATGTTCTCTACCTGCCCATACTGACATGTAATATTCAGCTCCTGATAAGATGAAGACCAAGGTGAGCATCTGGTCCCAGATAGTTTTGTGGTAACCTTAATCTTGATGGCTGTTTTCATCAGATGGTGGTGGTGCCTGATGCTGTGACCCAGAACCATGATGAAATATTTTGAATAATCATCAAGCCTAAGTTTAGTGTCACAGAAGGGTCTATTCAGGTGTGTTCGTTGCTCAGGTGAAACATGAAGGTGTGTGTGTCTTTGTGTGTGTGTGTGTTTTTAAGGGATTGATTGGAGTTGCAATAACCAACAGTACTCCTTCAATTTTTCAAATCTTCTAGGAGGTTGCATTCTGCTTCGGTGAAGTCCTCGCTTGCATGGAAAGTGTGAGATCATCTGTATATCCAAATTTCCATGACTCAATTGATGGGATGTCACTGATATAAATATTAAAGACATGGTGCCAAGACAGATCCCTGTGGGAGCCTGTTTATTAAATGTGGACTGCAGGTCTGTTTTCATTATATGTACACAAAAGTTGCAGTTGGTGAGCATGACTGTCAGTAGAAGCAGTGCTGTTCTGCAATGCACTATTTTCTAAACTTTCAAAGTTGTTTGAGCTGATCATCTTGTAGCTTGGGATGTGGGAAGCCAAGTCTACAACTAAACTAGCTCAAATAATCTGAAAGGTGTTAAACTGTGTTGAGGTGGGTGTTCAGAACAGTGGGGAGAAGAGGTTCAGTCAAGTTAAGCTTACTTAACTGAGGCAACTTGATAAAACATGCTTCCCCTCCCGACCCTCCCTGCCCTGCCCCGGCTACTAACTTCAGAAGTTGTTAATGGTGATTACAGTGTGGCTCCAGGCAGAGCTGAAACATAATACCCAGCTTTAGTCGTGTTTTTAAAGTGAATGGGCAATTTGCCTGAGTGAGGTATCCGGCTTTCATCTTGCTAATGTATTTATTACAGAATGTGGTTAAAGTACCGTATTTTCTTTTCCTTATATTATTTAAAAGTTTTTAATCTGTTTATACTGAGTTTGTACTCTCTGTGGGAATACTTATGGGAGGAAGTCTGAGGAGCTTGGAAACTTCCCCATGTTGAACAGAATTTCCTTGAAATCTTCCCGTTTGTGGGAGGGCTCTGAGAGGCTGCCAAGGAGGTGAGAGGTACAGCCTTTCAACCGCGCAAAACCTCAGATCAATGAGAAAAGGAACCCTATTGAAGTGGTGCTGTTGTAGGGCAGGCAACCTGCACCAGTGCAACCTCCCCTTCACAATTCGGGGAGAAGGTGTGGAGAGACTTATGAGTTGGTTCAGAGATTATCTCTGTGCATGCAGACTCCTGCGCTCACGCAGAGCCCCAGTGAAGTCCATGGGGTGCCATGTGGGTGCGGAACTCATTGGAGTCTTAGTTAATACTACTAAAAGTGGTAAGAAAGGGACGGATAACTGCTGCTAGAGAGGGAGGTTTGTTGCGGAGCGTGACTCTATCCCACACTGTAACCATCCAACTAGTGGAAAGTAGAAGTACCTCCCCATCACTCAAAAGCCTTCGTGGAGTAAGCAGAAGCATCAATAGGATTGTATTATCTAGTTCTAGGCTCTGTTTTCTGAGGCTTCTATTGAGTGTTGCCTTATTTAGTTTTTCCTCACCTGCAAAGATAAGAACGTGACTTCAATGTAAGACTTAAATGGTGATTAAAAGTGATTTCAATATTCTGTCCTGAGTAATTGTAGGCATACCTATATTACTGTCTTTTCACTATGCTGCTATAAGTAATGTAGATAATAAGACAGTAAATATCCTAATGCCACTATATAAATCCATGGTATGCCCACACCTTGAATACTGCATGCAGTTTTGGTCACCCCATCTCAAAAAAGATATATCGCAATTGGAAAAGATACAGAGAAGGGCAACAAAAATTAAGGCTATGGAACAGCTTTCTTATGAGGAGAAATTAAAAAGACTGGGACTTTTCAGCTTGGAAATGAGACGACTTGCGGGGGCAATGATAGAAGTCTGGAGAATCACAAGTGGTGTGGAGAAAGTGAATAAAGAAATGTTTACTCCTTCACATAATACAAGAACTAGGGGTCACCCAATGAAATGAATAGGCAACAGGTTTAAAACAAACAAAAGGAAGTACTTCTTCACACCATGCACAGTCAACCTATGGAAATCATTGCCAGGGGATATTGTGAAGGCTAAAACTATAACTGGGTTAAAAAAATAAGTAGATAAATACACGGAGGATAAATCCATCAATGGATACTAGCCAAAATGGTCAGGGACACAACCCTGCTCTGGGTGTCCCAAGCATCTGATTGCCAGAAGCTGGGACTGGATGATGGGGGATGGATCACTTGATAATTGCCCTGTTCTGTTCATTCCCTCTGAAACACCTTTGGTAAGCAGGATGCTGGGCTAGATGGACTATTGGTCTGTCCCAGTATGGCCATTCTTGAGTTATGTTCTTAAGTTTGCTTTCTTTGCAATATTAGTACAGTCCTTCAGATGCATGAATAAATAAGAATCATAAATAAATAGGCATAAATAAATCAGAATTGAAAGCCAACTAAAAATGCTCTTGGCTGTATATTCAGTGTTTGACTTTCAGAAATGCAGACGTCAGTAGTAGATGCAGGTGCTCAGCAGATCTGAAAATCAGGCCCTTACACTATTTAATTTTCAAATTTACACTCTGGAATATAAAAAGAATTTCACATTTTTTGCTCATGAACTTTGTTGTAAGGATAGATGTTTTCCTTAGTCAAGCTAATTTAATTTACTGATAAGATTGAAGGCCTAAGTCTTACTTTTGGGTCTCATCCTGCTATATGTTTCATAGACTGTCTTTAACTGCGTATAGAGAATTGTTAAATGAAAATAATAGGGTGATTAATTTGAACACAATAGGTACAAATTAAGTTAATTATCTTATATACATGCATCTCACTCACTTATGTCTGATAAGGAAGTCTAGTTAAGCTCAGGTACATTTAGCCATTATACATCTTATAACTAGGTCAAGAACATAACTTTTTGGATCCGTTTTTAGCAGTTATGAAAGCAAAAGACTAATTGTACTGACTGTGCCTACCATAATACTGTGTTATGTATAGTATAATGATACAGGTTTGCCTATGCATTTCAAGCCTGAATTACAGTGCCACTTTTGTTGCACTCTTGAGCCTCCTGCCAACAGACTGCTTCATTATTATGTAAACAAATAGCTGCAAAAAGCTACATTGACTAAACAAGAAGTTAGAACCCAGGCCTTAAAATATATCCATCTTAGCTATCTATATGTCTTAGGGTGTTTTTTTTTATCATGTCCATCACCATATTCTGGCTCTGAAACATAAAGGGCTGATTCTCTTAGCTGTTGCAATTCCTACTTTGATTTCAGTTGGAGTGGAGGATATTCAGTATCTCTGAAAATCAGGTCTCTGGATTCTCAAACTGGACACTCAAAAACTGAGGCATTCATAGTACCAAAAAAATGGGCATAATTACTGATTATACTCAAATTTCAAATGTCATTCCAAATATGTTCCATATTTGAGAATCGTCTTAGCGACCTTCTAATAATCTGAATGTTGGCTATTGTGACAATGTGTTCAGGGCTATACAATACACAAAATTAAAGATGGTACTGGCTCCATCACAGGAGGAGATTACAATCTCAAAGACAAGCACTGAGGAGACAAGATGTACTGGGAGAGGCAGATGAAGGGGCTAGTTTAAGTGTTTTCTATTATAAATCTAATTCTATCACTCTAGCTTCCAATACAGTGCCCATGACTGTGGTATTTGTCCATCATGGAAGAAGTAAGTTTTTAGAAGGGATTGGAACAAAGAGAGAACATGGGCTTTGTTAATGGGGATTGAGAAAGCATTCCATGCATAAACATGGAAAAAGGTATAGGGATCAGAGAAAAAGAAGGAAATGAAAGGGGGTGGAGGCTGGCATCACTTACACAGCACAGTGGATAAAATGATTTGATAAAAGAGAAGGTCCAGGGCGGCTATGATTTTTGGTGCCTTTTACCTGTTATGCCGAAAGAGAATCAACATGAGGGTTGTTTTTTTTAAAGTTCATTGAGGAGATTGATGCCTTATGTCATGACCCATAGGGCCTGAACCTGGTTCTGCAGGGTTTATAGGAACAGCTATGCTCCAGCCCTCCATCTGGCTGCCTGCTGATGCTTGCTTACCTGGAACCCATTCAGTCCAGCCCCAATCTGAGGCTCCGCCCCTGCTGTCCTAGTGGTGGAGTCCCAGAACAGTTGATAGGCCTGCTGACCAGCAGGAACAGGAAGCTGTCTGAACAACTGGACTTCATCCTATTGTGGGCTGTGTGCCTTGTGCTCCCTGCTTTTACTCCACTGGCTTGATTTCTTGGCATCCTGGCCTGACTCTGGTTCCTGACTTGTGGTTCTGATCTCCAATTCGTCTTCTGCTTCTGACCTCCTGGTATCCTGATCCAGCTGATTCTTGACTTCCGTCTTGTGACTGTGTACTCTGGCTCTAATTACCCGGTCTGGCTGTCCATGACCTGGCTGTGACACCTTGGAAGAATGATTTGATGCTCTCCTGGTGGAAAGTGATGGTTGTGTAGATGTCTTGTACTTGTCAATTTAATAGAATAACATGAGTGTGGTCTATATCATTCAAAGCAGAGGAGGAAGAGAGACCTCTTAGGGATCTGTTATCTCTCTCAAATGTTTCTAAAACCTTGTCTATACTACACACTTTTGTCAACAAAAATCTGGTTTCACTGACGAGAGTGGAGTGTACACTGCAATGCTCCTCTTGCTGATTTAACACTCCTGCTATACCGACAGAATAAAACCACCTTGATGAGCAGCATAGAGCTTTTTATGATGAAATTAGAGTGACACAGTGTCAGTGTAGAACTGCGCTTGCTTATGCTGCCTTAGATGGCCACCAGGAGTTGTCCCACAATGCTCATCATGTCCACTCATCATGTTTCAACTTGTGCCAGGTACACAGGCATTCACACCTCCTCCTTTAAAGCCCTAGGAATTTTTGAAATTCCACTTTGCTCTTTGCTTGGCATGGACTGTTCACACAGCATGTTCCCAGCTGATCATACCAGCTTTTTGCAGCAAACGTGCACCCAACTGGCGTACACCAGAGTTGTTGGATCTGTTGAGAGAGGAGGCTATGCAGTCACAGTTCCACTCCAGTCATAGGCACTTTGACACCTATGAGCAGATTGCTCATGGCATCGAGGAGAAGGGGCATGAAAGTGACATGCAGCAGTGCCTGCTAAGATCAAAGAGCTGAGGTAGGTGTACCAGAAAGCAAGGAAGGCCAACAGTCGCACTTGTGTAGCACTGAAAACATGCCACTTCTACAAGGAGGTGCATGCCATCCTCGATGGCAACCCCATGTCCACTGCCAAGAGCCCCATGGACACTTTGGGGGTGGGGGAAGGCTGGAGGCAACAGCCAGTGGAGTTAATCCCAAAGACAAAGTGGTGGACAAGGAGGTCAAGTTGGAGGAGGATGTGGGACAAGCAACAGTGTCATCCAATGGCATGGCGAGCCAGGACCTCTTTTTGATTCCAGAAGGGTCTAGCCAGTCCCAGCATTCTGGCTCTGGAGCGCCTGAAGCAGGAGAGAGGAGCTCCAGTAAGTACTCATTTTGCTTTGATACTACATGTTACATGAGGTAGAGGTGTCCTTTATTTTGTAACATGGTGCATGTGGGAGAAGAGATAGTACTGTTTGTGCATCTGTTTCTCATTCCTCTGTGCAGCTGTGCAATGGGGGCCCTGTGGAAAAGTTTGTTAATGGATACCGGGATCTCCTGGGACTCCTCAGTAGAGATCTCTAGGAAACTTTCCTGAAGACACTATGGAATCCTCTGCTGAAGGTTCTTTTGCAGAGCTCCTTTGTTTCTTTCCTCATTGTAGGAAACTTTGCCATGCCAATTGGAAATTACTTATGCAGGAACCAAAGCAGCACACAGGCAAGCATCATACGGACCCAATCTGAAGCCACACGCATGCAGGAGATGTAACCTTGTATTCTCAGTAACCCTTAGTACTGAGCTATCAGCTCCAATCACTTCTCCCTGTGGAAAACAGTGTCAGCATTCAGAATAGTGTCCCTAGGCGCTTGTACAGATCCCCTTCTGAAACCACCCAGACCAATTCCAAACTGATTCATGACTGACCGGAAGCAGTCTGGAGTTGCCAGCTTCCATACAACGATCACCACTCGCTTTTCCACCGTGAGGTTACTCTCATTTTGGTATCCTTGCACTGCAGTGCAGAGGTGAGCTCTGCACACAGTTCCAGGAAGGTGGCTTTGTGCATTCAAAAGTTCTGCAGCCACTGCTCATCATCCCATACCTGCAGCACAATTTGATTCCACCACTCAGTGCTTGTTTCCATGAATACCAACATCAATATTGAATTCTTTCTTTCCATGGCACACAGCCGTGCAGGCACCAAGTATTCCTGTTTCGATGTGCAGCTCATGAAATACTGCAGGATCAGCTGCGTTATGTTTATAACAGTTACCACAAGACTGGTGAGCAGTGCAGGATCCAGGCTTTCAGGCAGAGATGTTAGGCGCAAAGTTTACAGGGGCAGCTGAAAAATGGTGTGAAACATAGTCGGAAGCCCATGGAATGGAGAAAATAGCATCATGGGGCGGTGAGCCGATCACCATGATGCACTGCAAGCCATTCCCAGAACTCCTAGTGGAAGAAGGTGGTGATTTGCACAGTGGAATAGCTACCCATGCTGCACTGCTCTCTCTGTCGGTGCGAGAGCACCACCTGTGGATGTACTCTGCCGACACAAGAAGCATTGTGTGAACATGCACAAGCGATGTAATTTAAACAGCAGTTTATGACTGTCCACATAATATAAGTAGCCTTAACTCTGTAGTGTAGACATGGCCTAAAGTACACACCACTACAGGCGATTTTTTTCTCTCACTCCTTTTTCCCTGCCCCTCCACGACTGGGGAAGTGACAACTGGCTCCTTCACCTTGAATGGTCCCTTGAAATGTGTTAACTACTTCTATTTAACAATCTGTTCTATTGACCTGTGACACTCTGAGTATATTTCCCTGATCTGAAGAAGAGCTCTGTGTAAGCTTGAAAGCTTGTCTTTTAAATTCTGCTGATGAGAAAAATATTACCTCACCCACTTAGCCCTGGTTGACACTACAGAGTTTGGTTGACGTAAGGCAGTGTAGACCTCTGCCTCCGTGAGAGGTGTAGCGCTTAGGTCAATGTAGGTACGTGACGCTATATCAATGTAGATACTTACATTGACTGTGCTGCCTTTCAAAAGCTATCCCACGATGTCCCACACTGACAGTTAAATCTGTGCAAGCACTCCGGGTGCGGATGAGCACTACTGACACAAGGAGTGTAGTGTGGACATGCAAACGTGATTTAGTTACTGCCAGGGCTGTGAGCAGGAATTTAAATGTTACCACGTGCGGGGAGGGGCACCCTTGGGGGACACAGAACTCCTCTGGTGGGGAGGTGGGAGGAAGAGCAAACTCCTCCACAGAACTCCTCCTGCTCCCGGGCTGCGATGAGAACAGAGAGAGAGCTCCTCTTCCCCAGGGCTGCGGTGGGGAGAGCGGAACTCCTTCAGCCCCAGGGAGATTACTGATGAACCCAGGAAGCTGAGTAGCACATACTGTCTCCTCAGATGCTCCGGAACCTGCATGGGGCATAATAAAAAGCAAAAATTTCCCCTACCAAACCCACAACTGGGGTCCAGCGGCTGCGCTACCTGCTGCCCATGACTGTGTTGTTTTGGTGCTTGACTTAAAGGTGTGGATTGCATCTATCATTCCAAAAAGTTACTCTGTGTGGCTTTTCATGGTGGTTTTAATACACCTCTTGAGCACAATGGAAGTGAAACTTAATTAATTAAATTCTCCCTGTCTCCACTCCACTGCTTCCCCCAAACCCTCACCCTGCCCCTGCTCCTCCTCTTCCCCACCTCTTTCTACCCCTCCCCCGAGCACACCCTATCCCCACTCCTCCCCCTCCCTCCAAGTGCCTCCTGCATGCAGGAGCCGCTGGAAGAGATGGGGAGGAGTTGAGTTGATTAGCGGGGCCTGCAGACTCCCTGAAGTACCCTCGCAGACCCTGGTTTGAGAAACACTGCTCTAGCTCCCTCCCCCTTCCCCTAGCAGTGACTTCCATGTGTGAGCTGGGCTCTGCCAGGTCCAGCAGCTCCTAGTGGTGGCTACCAGCACTGCAGCCCATTTCTGTGGGGGAAAGGAAATTCTGCACACACATTAATTTCTGCAAAATTCTGCATTACACAGTGGTGCCAAATTCCCTGAGGAGTAATAGGTTAGCTAATCTGAGTCAAGAACACTTTTTTGCAGTGTAGACATACCTCACGTGAGTTGCACAGCAACAGGGACAAAGTACTAATGTTATCAGACTTTATGTGCAAAGAAGGGTGGGGGGAAGCTTGGAATATATGAGTATATTCTACCTTTATGTCCAAATCCAACAGCAATAAATATGAGATAAGAAAGAAAATTAATGGACCACTGTATGTTTAAAATCTGTACTTGTGTTCCCCTGTGGCTGTTTAGTGGCAATGTTGCTTAAAGAATTATTACTTCACGATGTGTGATGGCTTAAATCAGTTGTCCCTAACCTTATTTTTTTGAAGTGTCTCTTGCAATTAATATGGATGCCCCAACTATTACTGGATGCTGTGGCTTTGTTACTGCCATCTTTCCTGTATTGTATCTATTTTGAGTCTCTTCCTCCTGAACTTTTCTTTCTGTTTTCTTTCTTTCCTTGTCTTTTTGCTCACCTTTCACTGTGGATTCCAGTCCTGGTTGGTTCACCCACTTGCCCGAAGGCTATCTGCTTTCTGGTGCATGTGTGCTGGGGGGTGGAACTTGTCTTCTGTTGCTGAGTGCTTAGGGCGGGCCCACATGTACTTGCTGCTGAACTGAATTCCTTGGGAGCAAAGAAAAGTGAAACTTGGCCAGTATGCACTGCTACCTGACCAGCAGCTTTGCATAAAATGTCGGGGCGGGGGAGTGGTTTTGAAACACTTGTGGCTGTGGGAGTAGTTTTGCAGTGTGGAGTGAGTGGATCTGGAGTCATGCTCTCTATCTGCAGTGCTCCTCTTGTCTGTTTTGTGCTCTTGGAGTTATCTGAAATCTTCTGGGGGAGGGGCTACTTCTTCCCCCCATATAGGGAAAAACTACTAATACACAGATAAAGTGAAACATCTTACACTCTATAAACAAAAGTGAAATTGACTGGTCCATATAGGAGCTGAATAAATGCTAGTAAACAAACTTATAAACAATGAGAAGTACATTAGACAGCTAGAATTTCAGCTTTAATAATCCTGTTCTTTTCAGTGATAATCATGCCTGAGTGAGGACAGCAGGATTTGAGCAGTAACATACAGTATGTAAAGACATTTTGTTTTTAATAACCTTTAAAAATTGTCAATGTCCCCTTAGGAGCCCCCTCTGCATAAATATGGGTGTACACAGCTAATCTCCAATTGAATGTAATTACATATCACTTGGACTACCACCAACATAAGACTCTATTCTCTCTTTTTAAAAAAGGATAAAACTTTTTGATGAAAATCTGATGATTCTTCCATTTTCTATGATCTAGTCTGATTTGCTAAAGGTTAATTTGAAGGGAGTACTGAGGGCAGAACAGTAACTAAAATTAAAAGAACCAAATATATATATAAATAAAAGCCAAACGGAAAAGAAAGGAACTAAACCTCCACCAGTGAAGGTCATTGAATCCGTTGTTCAGCTCTTGCATTGGATTGGTTTAAATTCCATGTAATTTAAGTTTAACTGCTTCTTGAAGGTTGTGCTAATGTTCATTTAGTCCTACCACATTGGGACTCTTCAGATCAAATATACAAACTAATGGAAAAGCAGTATTAACTGAAGCTTCCACATCCAACTAAGAAAATACATGAAATAGCTGTATTTTCACTGACAGGAAATAATAAAGGAACATTCTTGCCTGCTTAGTTTGTTCTCAGTCATGGACCAGAGCCAAATGCTTAGCTGGAACCTGGCTTGGCTTTCCATTAGTTTACCTACCTCTGACACAGAAATACTGTCGCTTTTTAGAAAACTACAGGGTGGATCCTTCTGTGAACTGAAAATAATACTTTACATTTCCTGATGAAAATAAGTAAATGTTTTCTATCAACAGGGGTCTGTAAAGGCTACCCTGCTCCCTTTCAGTTCAGAAGAGTGCAGTCTCTTCCAACTTGCCAGCATCCATAAATAACGTTGGTGAAATCACAAATATAGAATTGCTTAGTAATGGTTAAACAGCTGTTGGTAACTGCTTCTATGCTTAAGAGCTTTCAAAGAGGGCCTAATATAGAGACTTCACGTTGAAATCTTTGAGCTTCAAAATGCTGCTTTGAAACATAATCGGTGATAAGGCTTACAAATCTGAAATCCTCTAACCTTCCTCGGGGGGAGAGGGAAAGTTGATGCAGGGCTTTAGCTTCATATTTCTGCTTGACATTAAGCCAAAAAGCTGCCCCAGACTAGTAGATCATTTCTGGACTTAGCTACTGGTAATTACCTAATGCCTTAATTAGAACTCTGAGGATACAAAGCCAAAACTCTAGTGGTATCATGGTAGTGACACTAACACCAGAGACCCATATATCTGATTACACAGTTGTTTACATTGCTGCATAGTTGTCTTTCCTTTTTATTTTGCCGGAAAATTGTGCTCTAGAATCTAAGCCTTCATTCTGAAAATAACTAAAGGACCAGATTCCATTAATCTTACTTGTGTTGAGTAACATCTTACCCATTTGTGACTCTTTCTGGAATATGTCTATTAAAAAAGGGAAGAAGGAGGATCCTGGAAACTACAGGCCTGTCAGCCTCACCTCAGTCCCTAGAAAAATCATGGAGCAGGTCCTCAAGGAATCAATTCTGAAGCACTTAGAGGAGAGGAAAGTGATCAGGAATAGTCGGCATGGATTCACCAAGGGCAAGTCATGCCTGACTAATTTAATTGCCTTCTATGATGAGATAACTGGTCTGTGGATGAGGGGAAAGCAGTGGACGTGTTGTTCCTTGACTTTAGCAAAGCATCTGACATGGTCTCCCACAGTATTCTTGCCAGTAAGTTAAAGAAGTATGGGCTGGATGAATGGACTATAAGGTGGATAGAAAGCTGTCTAGATTGTCGGGCTCAACGGGTAGTGATCAATGGCTCCACGTCTAGTCGGCAGCCGTTATCAAGTGGAGTGCCCCAAAGGTCGGTCCTGGGGCCGGTTTGTTCAATATCTTCATTAATGATCTGGAGGATGGTGTGGATTGCACCCTCAGCAAGTCTGCAGATGACACTAAACTGGGAGGAGAGGTAGATAGGCTGGAGGGTAGGGATAGGATACAGAGGGCCCTAGACAAATTAGAGGATTGGGCCAAAAGAAATGTGATGAGGTTCAAGAAGGACAAGTGCAGAGTCCTGCACTTAGGACGGAAGAATCCCATGCACCGTTACAGACTAGGGACCGAATGGCTAGCCAACAGTTCTGCAGAAAAGGACCTAGGGGTTACAGTGGACGAGAAGCTGGATATGAGCCAACAGTGTGCCATTATTGCCAAGAAGGCCAATGGCATTTTGGGATGTATACGTAGGGGCATTGCCAGCAGATCGAGGGACATGATCGTTCCCCTTTATTCAACATTGTTGAGGCCTCATCTGGAGTACTGTGTCCAGTTTTGGGCCCCACACTACAAGAAGGATGTGGAAAAACTGGAAAGAGTCCAGCGGAGGGCAACAAAAATGATTAGGGGACTGGAAGAGGAGAGGCTGATTAGGGGACTTATGAGGAGAGGCTGAGGGAACTGGGATTGTTTAATCTGCAGAAGAGAAGAATGAGGGGGGATTTGATAGCTGCTTTCAACTACCTGAAAGGGGGTTCCAAAGAGGTTGGCTCTAGACTGTTCTCAGTGGTAGCAGATGACAGAATGAGGAGTAATGGTCTCAAGTTGCAGTGCGGGAGGTTTAGGTTGGATATTAGGAAAAACTTTTTCACTAGGAGGGTGTTGAAACACTGGAATGCGTTACCTAGGGAGGTGGTGGAATCTCCTTCCTTAAAAGTTTTTAAGGTCAGGCTTGACAAAGCCCTGTCTGGGATGATTTAGTTGGGGATTGGTCCTGCTTTGAGCAGGGGGTTGGGCTAGATGACCTCCTGAGGTCCCTTCCAACCCTGATATTCTATGATTCTGTGACACCGATGGCTGTGCCATGCCAGCCTACTCGGGCTTGGCCTGCAGGGCTGTTTCACTGCTGTGTAGAGTTCTGGGCTCGGGCTGGAGTCCAGGCTCTGGGACCTTGGGGTGGGAAGGTCCCCGAGCCCAGAAGTGTACACCACAACTAAACAGCCCCGCAGGGGCCAGCTGCAGGTGTCTAGTTGCTCTGTAGATATACCCAATAAGATCAGTGAATCTGCTCAAGAAGCAAGGTTGACAGGTTGAAAAGGAATCTTTCAAAATGTGAAGGAAATGTAAACCAGTGCAGGGAAACGGAAATAATAGCCCTGAGAGCTGTTAACTGCTCTACTCAACTTAAAGGGGTGTTAACTCTAATACCTTACATACCACTTCATTAGGCATTTAATTGCTGCTTATCTTAGAAGAACAATGAAGCTAGTATCAGCCATTGTTATTGGATGCTGTCTCTACTTGTGTATATATACAGAGATATTGGGACACATTACAGTTGTCACTAATTAAGATCACATGTTAAGCAACCTCTGCCCTTTCACTTCCATTGTCAGATGTTTTATTACCTTTTGAAAAATTATCTTTTAGGCTAATACTTTGAACAAAGAGGTATTTTTATGTAAAGTCTTTATGGAAATAAAAACTGAACAGGCTTTTTTATTGATTAAGAACATTTTATTAAAATGTAAATACTTTATTGCTCAAATAGCATTTTGAAGAGATAAAGCACTAGGTATATGTAAAGTTATTTCTTTGATGTGAGAGTCTGCTGTTTTTAATCCTCAGTGCCTGGAGATAGGAGACAATTTTCTTTAAATGAATCCTTTAGAAGGGACACGAGGACAGTCTGTTAAATCTCACCTCAACTGTTTGTGTGAGTCAGAATATTGTCGTGTAGACATTAAATGTTCTTAAGATACTGAGAAACCTGTCTTAAGTGACAGATTGTAGATCAACAAAAATGGGTTGCCTAGCAGACGTGTTTGTATGTTAGTAGTAGAGCAAAAGTGTTCTTTTAGTTTAGAGATACTTGAGGTGGCTTAAAGATAGGAATAAGCCTAATAAGTGTGATTCATTGGTCAGTGATTGACTGCATTAGTTACGTCATCTATTTCCTTCAAGCTTCAAATTCCTAAATTAACATGCAAACTGACTTCATATTGCACTTATTAATACAGAACTTTCCTTGTTGGTGCTATTTTGTCCCATTTCTGGGAATGGTTGGTTGACTCTCCTACTTAAAAATGACTGGTGCATAAACTGACTAAGTTAATTTCAAAACAAACCAATAACAAACAAAACCAAAAGACACACATACACTGAGTCACTGCAACCACTGAAAATTATTTCTCTCCTAATGTTGACACCAGTCAAATATGTCACATAAACATGATTATTGTATCACACATATTGCCGTGTGGTAGGATTTAGATTTAGTTCTGCGAGTTGTTTCTCATAGGTCTTGCTTTCCAAGCCCATACTGTCAACATCTAACCTTTTGAAACAGACATTTGAAAGAAAAATAGGAACACATTGCCTAACTTCACTGAAATATATCCAACAAGACTGTGGTTTGGAAACCGTTGAAAAATGAGGATAAATAGGGCTGTGAAAGCGCTTGGTGGGAATATATGACTCTTTTGTGCTGGGCAGTGGTGGAAAGTAGGTGCCAGTGCAACGGAGATATCTGCGCAACTGCAAGCAATTTAGGGGGAGATTTAAAGGTGAGCCTGAGCCTCTATGCTTTAATGCAACTCAAGAGATGTTTTGATGATTTTATAGAAGTCAGTAATTCCCACAGTGACAGGTTCTCCATGTTGGTTGATCTGTATGTAATCAATGAGAGAACGCTTTTTCTCCATAGTGGCTCCCCTTCTCTCACCAGTTTGTTATGTAGGCACACTTTTTCCAGCCCCTGTACAGTATTCCTGATCACACTGTGTCTCTTCTTGACATCTAACATGCAATCAGAGAAGTTTCTAAATGAAATCCACTTTTACTACTAATACTAATGTCTGTCTATTCAGTTAACTCTGCCCCACCCTCTGAGTAAGTAGTATGAATGCATTAGCACTATAGTTCCACACCTCTGGTACAGATGCCTGCCAGCAGCTGCTATGCATAGGCATGTAAGACTGCTTGAATGGAGGGTGTGGCAGAGTAATTTGTTTCTCAGAAAATTGATCTCTGAGATTTTAGGCCATATCTCAGTGCTAATATAAGAATTTTTGGGCGTAATGCTATGGTTAGCGTATCTCTGTGCATCAGATAAAACTCTCCTTGCCCCCACCACTAATTAAACTCACACTTTGCTTAAAGTCTACCAGGATATGGACTGGCACAATCCGTATAGACAACTTGAGTACAAGGTTGTCTAGTGATTCAGTGCATGTCGTGTAGAGCAGCTTTCTAAGGGGTAACCATCAATACAACCTATAGTTCTCTGTCGGTGGTATTGATGACTATTATTATTTTTCATGTACTTGCAACAAGAGGACAATGGCTTCAGTACCTGTACAATTCATAGAGAATGTCTGCCCTTTCTCCTTCTCCCTGTCCCAGTGCATAATGCTTTTTTTCTACATTTCTCCTGAAGCTAATATGAGAAAGTGTGCGTAATGTGAGGAATGGCCCAGATCTACCAGAGCAGTATTGGCATTGGTTCCTTGTTCTGTGTCAGTTGTTGTTGTTCAGTGTTTCCATATTACTTGTTATTTAATTACAGACAAACAGACAAATAAGATGAAGCAAGAAATTGAATGGCAGTGGTCAGAAAAGCAGAAGTCAGAGCTCATCATGTGCAGACTTGTAGACATGAGGGTAGGGGCTGCATGGAAGAAGGTACGGAGGCTGCTTTCATTGGTAGAGCAAAGACCGGGTCAACAGTTTGATAAACTGGTAGATCTGATAGACAAAGTAGGATTAAATGGTGATGGGCACTGAAGAAAAAGACAAGGTGCTAGTGTTTGATACAGTGGAGGGAAGGAAGATGGTGGAAGGATGCAAAGAAGGTAGTTTTATGAGAGAAATGACAAACCACAAAGATGACCTCAGTAGCATTGTTCTGAATAGTGACTGAGAAATTGGTGAGATAAGGTTTTCAGGCATGTGTGCATAACAGATCAATAGTTAGGTTTTGGCCAAGTTGAGCTTCAGATGCCCACTGGATATCCATGAGATGTCAGAAAGAGAGGTTGGGATTGTACAGAAATGGATATAGAGGCAGCCTCGCTTTCTTCTTTGCTCTTGGGGTTAAAAATCATTAGCTACAAAATATCAGCAGCTTGGACACTCAGACTAGAGGCTGCATTTTCAGAAAACTTGCACTGTATAAATCCATGGTACACCCCACACCTTGAATACTGCAGCAATTCTGGTTACTCCTTTCAAAAAAGATATATTAATATTGGAACTGGTAGAGAAGGGCAACAAAAATGATGAAGGGTATAGAGCAGCTTCCGGAGGAGAGATTAAAAAGACTGGGATCAGGGATGCGACGGAGGGCTCGAGGCTCATCAGGCCAGCCCTGCGTGGGAGGCTGGCGTGGAGCTCAGGCTAGCCTCACCCAGGGTCCTGTTTTTCCCTTTGGGAAAGATGGTCACCTTCGCCCGGCATTGCTGAAAGGCCGCCTTCTCCAGTTAGCCTCCCATGGGCAGCAGTTTGCACCATATCTAAGTGCTGGGAGCTGGCGTTACAGCCCTGGCCTGATAAGACCTTTGGGGCCACGCTACCTCCCCGATTATTTTATTTACACACAGAGGTTTGGGGGCCCCCCCTCCCTCCCCCTGCAAGAGCTCAGACCTGGGCCGCCTGAGCGGGCGAGCTCTCGTACAAACGGCCTTCTGCCATCAAGGGCATCCACTTCATTCCCGCCCTGCCCGGGGTGGGTGTGTGACAATAACCTCCCCTCTCCCCTTGGCCCATGTGGCCGAGCCACGCCGTCCGTGGGCTCCGCTGCCAACATCCGCAAGCACCGGCGGGAGCCGGACAGTCAGGTCACCCCCCGCCCGCGAACCTGGCCCAGCCTCGCCGAGCCCGCCGGTAGCCCAGGCCCTGGCGCGGCCGCGGCGCCGCCTCTTCTGCCCGTCCCCGTGATGGCGGCGCCGGCGGCCTCGCTGGCGCTGGCAGGGGGCGCCGGGCTCGCGCCTCCTCAGTAGCGGGACGGCCGGAGCCTCCCCCGGCCCGGCTGCTTTGTCCGCTTGCGAGCGGCGGGGTCTGCGCCGGGGCCGCCGTCGCCTGGAGCCGGCGAGCTGCGCCGAGAGCCGGCGGGGGCGCGGCCCTCAGCCGAGAGGGGCGGGCCGGGCCACGCGGCTCCTCCCCCGCCGCTGCCGCTGCCGCCACCCCAGCCGGGTACGGGCCCAGCCGGCCGCCCAGCGCCGCGGCAAGTTTGTGGGAAGCAGCAGCAGCAGCCGAGGGCCACGGAGGCGGCGACGGCCGGAGCCACCATGGCTGGCGGGACGAGCTCCGCGCTCTCGGAGTCCGGCTGGTAAGTGGGGCCTGTCCGCTGTGCGGCTCCGTGGGGCCGATGGTGGGACTCGGGGCCTGCCTGGAGGCTCGGGGCTGGGCTGGGAAACGGCTGCTGCTGCTCTAGGCCTCTCTGGTTCCTGCCCCTTTCTACCCTGACAGTAGGTGCCTCCCCCCGCCTTGTGAGAGGAGCAGGAAGTGATCGGGGTGGGGGAAGATGGGTAGCTTTCGCATTTGAATGGTAGCTATTGATTTGACCTTTTCTGGGTCACTCAGAGGGGATGTGTTAGGCACAGTCCCTGAGCAGAAGATCCAGGGACCAGACCTGGTATTCTTTTTCTCAGTTTTCCCAGTTTATACAGTGAAGGGTTGATCTTGTCCTGCATGTTTCCTACTTGTTACATGGGTAAGTGGGCTGTAGTTGCTTCTACTTGCAGAGGCATGGTGTGGCTTTTTTAGTTATTTTATGCACCTGGGCAGTGGGTTCCCTTCATCATCTCCCATAAATGAAACAGAAAGTAAGATTAACACTAGTTAATGAAGTAAGTTTCCCAGCATCCCTCAGAGTTGGTATTATTGAGCTAATGTTACAGAAATGATCAAAAAGTAAAGCTTAATGCACCAAGAAATTGTCTTATCTAAATTCATAGGCCTTGTGTAGTCTACTCCAATCTTTCTCTGAACAGTTTTCCCTCATTGCTAACAATGATGTTTGGGTGCAACTCCATGGTAACAACAGTGGGAATGCTGATTTAGACAGGGTTCTTAACCACCAATGGTAGGTTTTACTGAAATGTCATGTAGATATGCTGCAAATAAATTTAGTTGAGATGTAGTTAAAACACTGTAGGCACGCGCCTTTCTGGACCACTAATACTACTACTGGTTGTGCTGCGTGGGTAGGAAACTCTTTCTTTAAAAAGGGGGGCTAGTGTAGACAAAGCTATAGTGAGGGCAGACTTAGGACTAGAACCCAGGAATTGTGACTCTCTCCAGTTTGTGCTAACCATTAGACATATTACTTCTCTCAAAAAGCAACACTTACCAGACTCACCACTTTTTTCAATACAAAGCATACACATACTCACCAGGGTATGGGTTAGTATTATTTATTTACTAGTTCAGACTTTTTCTTGACTATTTTACAACACTTTTGTAAAAATGAGCACACCTTGAAATATCTGCTCATTGTAAAAATTAGTAATTTAGGCCTAGTTTGGAAAATTACTGTAGTACATGCATAAACGTCAAGCATGTGAGTAGGCTCATTGAGTTGCTTGGAATACTTGCTTAAAATCCCACATGCTTAAAATATAGCATGTACCTCCTTCCTTCCGGTGTTTTGTTGGATTGAGGCCTTAGAGTACCTAAATTTATTGCTGCCACTTTAAAAGGATCACAGCAAAGGTCACTTTTTAATTGCTGGAGCTTATATACTGTAACACCTATGCTGGTTCTTCAAATTTTAATTCAAAGTTCAGTTTCTGGAGAAAATAATCTATGGGAAGACTATAAATCTGCTGATCTGTGAACTTTCTGCTCCTACAAACTTGTATTGCCTTTGAAATAACCTGCTGTTCTTTTATGGAATCATTGATCAAACTGAGAAGCTGAGGTGTCTTGCTTGGTCTGCTTCTCTGCAGATGCTTGGCTAAGGAGTAAAGGTGCTAATTTCAGAAATTTATATTCTTTTAACGCTATTCTAGTGTGCAGACTTCAGTACACAGGGTCATGACTCTTGGCCACTAGAGGTTAGGCACTAAAGGTAACTTAATTTTAATAACTGTATTGAAGGAACTGTATCAGCAATTATAAGTTGAAATTAACCAACTTTTCAGGCAAGTAGTTTATACTTTACTTAATTTTTTTGTTTTTTGTTTGTTTCTGGTTTCTTATTATGCAGTATATAGATATAGTTTTATCGGAGTAGAGAGGTTATTTGCTTCTGTATTTGGTACTAGTGCAACTGCTGCTTGAATATTGGAATGTCCAGTTCTGGGGTCCACAAGTCAAGAAGGATATGGAAAAATTGAAGTTAGTTAAGAAAAGAGCAGTGAGAATAATTAGAGGATTAAAAAACATGCCTTACGGTGAAAGACTGGAGCTCTGTCTATTTAGTTCAACAAAGAGAAAGTTAAGGGATGACTTGATTACAGTCTGTAAGAACCTACATGGGGAACAAATATTTAATAATGGGCTCTACAATCCAGCAGAGAAAGATATAACATGATCCAATGGCTGGACATTGAAGCTAGACAAATTCAGACTAGAAATAGGGTGTACATTTTTAACAGTGAAAGTAATTAACTATTGGAATAATTTACAAAATGTTGTGGTCGATTCTCTATCACTGGCCATTTTGAAAGTCAAAATTGGATTTTTTTCTAAAAGATATGCTCTAGGAATTATTTTGGGGGAATTTCTGTGGCCTGTGTTACACAGGGGATCAGACTAGCTGACCACAATGGTTCCTCCTTGGCTTGGAATCTGTGAATTTAAAATATTAGTCTTAACACACAAATTGAAATTTTTAGGCTGCTGCCACTTTTCTATTTTGACAGTCAAATGATTGTAGTGTTAAGAAGATGGCTTGTTGATATTTGTACTACAAATAAAAAAATTTCCAAACATTTTAGTGGCTAGCTTATATTAAATAACTGAAATGGTTCACACAGTTTCTGCAGTGTGTGCCCTGGACCTTGGCAAGCTACAGCATTGGGGAGTGGCTGATGTGCTTAAGCATTTGATTTGTGCCCTCATGATGTTGCAGGAGGTGAGCCAGTGGTGGGTAGTGGGCTGACTGCCAGGCACTGCTCAGTCACTAGCGGCATGTTGTGGCCTAGTCTTATTGGGGTGAGGGGGGGCATCATATAGGAAAGAAGTGGATGTACATGGTGGGGAGGAGGAGGAGGAAGGGGAGAAGGATTGGAAAGAAGAGAATGAACAACAGAAATATCATTAAATAAACACCCAACTACTTAATTTGTTTTTTCTGCATCTGTATTCAAGATGTTCTACTGTTGTTGTTCTGTGGGGGGTGATTTTTTCCTTGACTCCTCCACCCTTTGATAGCAGCAGCAGAGCTTCAAGCAGATTTTAAACAAGTCTTCAGAACTGGTACTTAACTTGGTGTGTTTCTGGTCTACGTTAGTAGTTTAAAACATGATCAGCACCAGCTAAGTTGCAACTGTTGCTGGCACCTCTTGCGAGAAGTGGGAACCTTTCCTACTTCAGAGACAAGGTTAAAAGACTTTATAAGCCAAATTCTGTGCTTATTTACACCAGATGTGCTCTTCTTTACATATGTGAAACACCATTGTCTTTTGCAACTGCAATTTAATTAACATATCTGTTGTTGTATGAGGCACCCTGTGCTCCAGCTTGCTTTCCCAAATCCTTACTGGTTCTGCTACAGTAACAAGAATTGAGAGTAGTAAAAACTAATTGTTGGTGCTGACGTAAGCAGATATAACTCTAAATATATTTATGGAGCTGGTCTGTTGAGTAAGGAGGTGGTGACATTACACAGTCATTTTGCAGAGTAGAACTGCACTTGGGTTTTTTTTAATGTAGGGATATCTTAACCTTTTTTCTAGATAAATGTGTCCATTAAAGAGTGTAGTTTGAAATTTCCACTTGACTCCATCTTACACACCACCTAATGCAAGAACTTAAATACTTTTATAAGCACAAAGGGATATTGCAGATATATTATCTGATTCCGAGTAAATAAAACTTAAGATAGAAAAGAAATATCTATGGTACATCCAACTGGAAATGTTAGAGATTTGTCTTGTATATTTGTGTTGGTATTACAAAATGTATTTTATTAAATTCTGTGAACATTATATTTATTTGCTGTCAAGTGTAACTTTGGTAATAGTGATCAGTAATTACAGCAGATGTATTTCTTCACCTCATTTGGAAAATTTAGAGATTCAGCCCCCATTGATGTTAGTGTAGTTGTATTTTCTTATGCTTCTTTGGTCAGTTTGGAATTTTTTCCCTTTGGGAGTCCAGTAGGAACTTCAGGTAGTATAGGGCTGTGTCATAACTAGTACTGGCAGCGATGGTAGATAAAATCTGACAAATTCTGCATAGCATTTTGTTTGTGTGTGTGTTATATAGAAACGAATCTTAAAATTTAATACAACAGAAAAAATTTGTCATTTGGAATCTTGGATTTGGGAATGCCTTAACTTCTTTATGATTTACTTATTTTATGGTGCCCACAAAAAACGAACTGAATTCTAAACAATTCTTCTTTTCTCTCTGTTTCCAAGAGTGTCCCATTTTCTGTTTCTCATTTGGTAAAAATGTGGGAGTGGGTGTGCCATTGATTTTTAATTCAGCCTTCTTGTGTGTCCAACCTGTGCTCTGAATGAAGCTAGGGTCTTGTGGAAGATGTGTATGTGATGATCCTAAATTACACAACAGTTTTTTTTTCTATCCTAACGCATACACACAAAGTGGCAGATAAAAAGTAGCATGGGAATCTTTAAATCTGACATTGCTTAATTTTTGGGTGTTGGCTTTTTAAGCGAAAAAATGATGATGGCGTCTCACATTGATGTATGAGATTCAGCAAAAACTATAGATGAACAGATATATGTGAGGTCAGACCAGTGTTTCCTCTAATTTTTCCCATGCATAGGCGGAACGAATTTTGTTATGTGCCCATAACAAAATGTGTTCGTTTGACACATTACCTCCATATTGGTGCACATAACAAAATTCATGTGGTGGGGGTGGGGCTGAGGGGTTTGGAGTGTGGGAAGGGGGTCAGGTCTAGGGCAGAGGGTTGGGGTGCGGGGGGGGGGGTACGGTTGAGGACTCCGGTGGGGCATGCGGGCTCTGGGGTGGGGCCGAGGATGCGGGGTGTGGGGTGCAGGCTTTAACGTGGCTGTGTAGTCGCGGCTTTGTACAGAGCTCTCCCAGTGCTATAAAAAAACCACCTCTATGAGGGGTGTAGCTACCAGCGCTGAGAGGGCGGCTACTAGCACTGTAGCACTGTCTACACTGCCATGTTACAGCGCTGAAACTTGAAGCGCTCAGGGGTGTTTTTTTTACACTAGCGAGAAAGTTGCAGCGCTGTAAAGTGGCAGCGTAGACAAGGTCTTAATGTGCCTCACTTTAAAGCAGTTATTGACAAATCTGCCACCACCTTGCTTTGCTGTGGACTGTTGCTTCCTAGTTGCTGGGATCAAACTGACGTGCTTTCAAGTATGGACTTCAGTGTGTCTTTATATCATTTGTAACCTACATAACTTTACGTTAAAGTCTTTTTGTATGTCATTTTGTTGTTTTGTTTAAAGGAAGAAGTTTTTTTTTTTAACGTTTGTAATTTTCTAGGGTTTTTTTAAAGGAAAAAAGTAAAAATATTTAATACTATGTAGCTGTGACACCTCCTTCATCATACTTCTGTCAGCAGAGTTTGAACCCTGTTCCTTTAGTGTTGCAGCACATAATCCTGTTGCCACACGAGTTACAGAACTAACTGTTTTAGCTGGCAGTAGGAGAAGACTGTTATCCTAGGGTGGTGATTGAACCACTGAGGACAGGTGCTGGATCCAGAAGGTTGTCGCGGAGCCTGGCACACCTTGACTCTTTCACCGACCCTGCCCTCCCGCCAAGCTGGGGGAGGTTTTGTACCATATTGCTCGTGGAGTTGGGTCTCTGAGGTTATGTGCTGAGTCTGGATCGTTGCTGCTGACGGAAGCCTGGCCTGGTTCTCTCCCACAGATGTCTGCTGCAGTTGCTCAGACAGCTTCAGGATGGTTCCTAGTGTAGCAGCTGCTGCTGCTTTTGCATAGGCCCAGCCTTAGAATGTTTGTTTTCACTTTAATGTTTTGGCATGCTCCCAGAATTTTCCTGAGGAATGCAACTAAGTGGAGGGATAAGGTAATTTTCAACAGTTGTGTATCAGCAAAACTTTAACATAATTTCATGGGACAAAGGAAATGCACCTCTCTAACCCCGGGGCTTCCCCACTGCCAGATTTCAGTGGCTCTCTATGATAGTAGATGTGTTGAACCTAAAAAAAAAAAAAGTTGCAAGTATCATTTTTTAATGAAAAGTGTTAGGCAACCTAAATATAGGGCTTGCTACCAGGATCCCCTTTAATAGAAAGCACTGTTTGCCAATAGTTAATACTAAGGTCATCTATTTGTAAGTATAGGGATAAACCAGGAACATGAGACACCACTCACTATATGTTAACTGTTGGCAAGTTCTGATTTTTTTCTCACAGGAACAGCTGTGCTTGGGTGCTGATTAAAATGTCCATCACTAAATCTATATTTATAAAGTAATTGTAGGTCTGACTCCTGTTATAAAGTATGGGAATCAATGCTGAAATTCCATTCTTTAAAGTGTAATCCTAAAATATTACTTAGTCACTTAAAATACATCTATTTAACAGATATATTGTTCTGATGTAGTAGTAAATAGTCTACTGTAGTAAAATACTTTTATGAGAACTGAAATACTTTTTCAATACTGGAAGCTCCAATTTTGATATTTTATAATATAGCTGTTTTTCAGGATATATCACTAAAATATAGCACTTGAAAAACATGTAATGTAAGAATCTATCAGGTGGCCATGTACTATTTACACATTATGGTGTATCGTAAAATCACTTTTGTAACTCTGTTCTGATGTTAGTTGTTGCACACACATCATGGCTAAAACCGTAAAATAATGCTGGATTATAGCTATTTCAATTAAAAGAAAATAAAAACAACCTCCTTCCACCCAAATCGTATGTGAACAGATTGTTGAAAGGTTTCAGAGTAGCAGCTGTGTTAGTCTGTATTCGCAAAAAGAAAAGGAGTACTTGTGGCACCTTAGAGACTAACAGATTTATTTGAGCATAAGCTTTCGTGAGCTACAGATCACTTCATCCAGTAAGGTACTCAAAATCATGAAATTCCAATCTTGCATGGTCTGCCTTAATTCTCCCCATTTGTGTGCATTATAATCTTTAATTACAGGAGTGTATACTATCCTATAACATTTAAAAACATTCTACAATAATAGGTACATGTGTAGTATTGGTAATTTTTTTTATGTTTGCACTACTTTTGCTGTACTTACATTGATTTATCATAATGGTTCAATATCTTCCCTGATGTAAATTTGGTTTGTAGATATTTTTCTCCGTGGTATGTATTATAATAGTTAAGACCCGTAATTTTCATAGGAGTGTTTTGTAGCCTCTTTTGTTTGAGATACACAGAGCAGCAGTACACAGTGTTACAAAGTGCTTCACATGTGTAGCTTTAAGGTCAAGGAAAAATGTACCTCTTTATGCATTTGTTATGTATATGGATAATTACATGTTCCCATACTGCTTCTCAAATAATCCAATTTGTCATTTTCCTATAGCCTTACATGCGTTTGTAGCAACTTCTGGGAGTGTATACTATGTGTGTATGCTAAACAGTTAAAGAAGGTCACTTGTATGAAAAGTACAAAAGGGAATCATACCTGCAACATAAGCTACAGAGTATTCCCCAATCCTGCAAATGACTACATGTGAGTAGTCTTACTGACCAATGGTGTCCATAGATGATGATGGGAAGATATGTCATGATTCATTGAAATAGTGCTGTAACATGTTACAAAATATAATTTCAGTGAAGGATGCAAGTACTTCTGGAAGCTACAGAAAATTTGGAAAACCTTTCAGTCCATTTAGCAAAGTGCTTGCAGATCAAATTGTAAGAAAGTTGAAACGAATAATTAAGGTTAGAAGGCTTTTCTTCTCTCTACCAGTCTTTTAATCAAGAATTTACTTGTGTAGTATTGGTTCAACATTTATTGCATATGGGCTATTTCCTTGGTGGAACAAACTGCTCTTGGAGTTAATTCCTTTAAAGAGCAGAGAAAATGTTAATTTTAACCATTAGATTTTCAGTTTATCACATGTTAATGGCTTGATAAAATGGTAGATGAAGCTTCTGTGCTGTAGCAAGGTCATGACCCAAAACTGAGTCACCAGAATGTATCAGAGAGTTGCATGGGAGGTGTAGGTTGGGGGAGGGAGGGGAGTGGAATCGGGTGTGGATGGGAGGGCTCAGGGGAGGGGTTGTAGAGCCCGCCCCACAGCAGTGTCTCCTGAGACTCTGGTCTTGTGGGATTGATTAGACTCTGTTCCCCACTCCAGGCGTTCCTACGTGGTGCATGGGATTGCAACAGTGTTCAGGTTTGGCCCAGCCACCCTCTGTTCTAATGATGGGTAGCCAGCCAGGCCAAATTTGAGTGATTGGCTCTGCAACCTCATGTGTGAGTAATGTTGCGACCTGGCACAAATGTGGCATGGCTGGACCGAACCTGAGCGATGCTGTGACTCCCAAGGTCTTGATGCCTGGAGTGGGGAGCCGAGCCCAGCCAGCCCTGTGGGGCTGGGAATGCCACTGTGTTATGTACGATGTACTTTTTCTGTTAATGTGTGTATTGTATGTTGTGGGTAAGAAAGACAGTTGGCAGTTTTTCAAAGAGACATTATTAAGGGCACCAGAGCAAACTATCCCACTGCGTAGGAAAGATAGGAAATATGGCAAGAGACCACCCTGGCTTAACCAGGAGATCTTCAATGATGTAAAACTCAAAAAAGAGTCCTACAAAAAGTGGAAACTCCGGTCAAATTACAAAGGATTAATATAAACAAATAACACAAGTACGTAGGGACAAAATTAGAAAAGCCAAGGCACGAAACAAGATCAAACTAGCTAGGACATAAAAGGAAACAATAAAACGGGTTGGCAACCTATGGCTTGCGTGCCAAGCTGATTTTTAATGGCAGTGATCAGCTGATGGCCCTTGTGCAGGAAGGGGAGAAGCGGAGCCGCAGCGCGCTCGCTGCTCCTGGGAGGAGGTGGAGAAGAGGTGGCCTTGGGGAAGGGGGTGGAATTAGGGCATATCCCCTCCAGCCCCCTGTCATGAGCCGCTCTGGGCAGGGGGCTGGGAGCACCCCCACGACCCTAGCCCACACCCCCAGCCCTATTCCCTGACCCCTACACCCACCCCCCCACACACCCCAGCCTCCAGCCCTGACTCCTGCACCCCCCTACGACCCCATGCCCTGAATCTTGCACCCCCCGAGCACCAAATGGGAGCTTCTGCACCCCTTCCTCCCACATTCCCACCTGCACCCCTCGCACCAAATGGGAGCTGCCCAGGTAAGCACTCCACACCCAAACCTCCTGCCCCAACCCTGAACCCCCTCCCTCATTCTAGCTCCTAGCCAGACCCTGCACCCTAACGCCCAGCCTGCTCCTTCACCCCCAACCCTGTGCTCCGTGCACTCCCACCCTCAGCTCAGTGCAGAGAGAGAGGAAGAGAATGGGCTAGAACCAGGGAGAAGGTAGGTACCCACTCTATGTGGGCAGGGCCGGGATCCCAGACTGGCAGTGGGCTGAGAGGGGCCGGCAGCCGGGACCCTGGCTGGCAGGAGCCAGCGGATGGAACCCCAGACCGGCAGTGGGCTGAGAGGCAGTGCGCTGAGCCACTCAGCCCATTGCCAGTCTGGGGTTCTGGCTGCCGGCCCTTGCCAGCCGGGGTCCCGGCCGCAGGCCCCGCTCAGCCTGCTGCTGGCCTAGGTGAATGGAACCCCAGACTGGCAGCGGGCTGAGCGGGCTGGCGGTGTAAGATCAGCATTTTAATTTAATTTTAAATGAAGCTTCTTAAACATTTAGAAAACCTTGTTTACTTTACATACGACAATAGTTTAATTATATAATATGTAGACTTATAGAGAGAGACCTTCTAAAAAACGTTAAAATGTATTACTGACACGCAAAACCTTACATTAAAGTGAATAAATGAAGACTCAGCACACCACTTCTGAAAGGTTGCTGACCCCTGCAATAAAACATTCTACAAATACATTAGAAGCAAGGAGATGACCAAGGACGGGATAGGCCCATTACTCAATGAGAGGGGAAAGACAATAACAGAAAATGTGGAAATGGCAGAGGTGCTTAATGACTTCTTTGTTTTGGTTTTCACCAAGAAGGTTGATGGCGATTGAATGTCTACCACAGTGAATGTCAGTGAAAATGAGGTATGATCAGAGTCTAACGTAGGGAAAGAACAAATCAAAAATTACTTAGACAAGTTAGATGTCTTTAAATCACCAGGGCCTGATGAAATGCATCCTAGAATACTCAAGGAGCTGACTGAGGAGATATCCGAGCTATTAGCAATTCCTTTGAAAAGTCATGGAAGGTGGGAAACATCCCAGAATACTGGAAAAGGGCAAATATAGTGCCCGTCTATAAAAAGAGAAATGAGGACAACCTGGGGAATTACAGACCAGTCAGCTTAACTTCTGTGCCTGGAAAGATAATGGAGCAAATAATTAAGCAATCAGTTTTCAAACACTTAGAAGATAATAAGGTGATAAATAACAGTCAGCATGGGTTTGTCAAGAAACAAATCATGTCAAACCAACTTGAGAGCTTTCTTTGACAGGGTAACAAGCCTTGTGGATGGGAGGGAAGCAGTAGATATGGTATATCTTGACTGTAGTAAGGCTTTTGATACTGTCTCTCGTGACCTGCTCATAAACAAACTAGAGAAATACAACCTAGATGGAGCTACTATAAGCTGGGTGCATAAGTGGTTGGAAAATCGTTCCCAGAGAGTAATTATCAGTGGTTCACAGTCATGCTGGAAGGGCATAATGAGTGGGATCCTGCAGGGATCGGTTCTGGGTCCAGTTCTGTTCAATATCTTCATCAGTGATTTAGATAATGGCATAGAGAGTACGCTTATAAAGTTTGCGAACCGTACCAAGCTGGGAGGAGTTGCAAGGGCTTTGGAGGATAGGATTAAAATTCAAAATGATCTGGACAAACTGGAGACATGATCTGACATAAATAGGATGAAATTCAATAAGGACAAATGCAAAGTACTCCACTTAGGAAGGAACAATCAGTTGCCCGCATACAAAATGGGAAATGACTGCAGAAAGGGATTTGGGGGTCATAGTGGATCAAAAGCTAAATATTAGTCAACAGTGTAACGCTGTTGCAAAAAAAGCAAACATCATTCTGGGATGTATTAGCAGGAGTACTGTAAGCAGGACACGAGAAGTAATTCTTCCACTCTACTCTGCGCTGATTAGGCCTCAGCTGGAGTATGGTGTCCAGTTCTGGGTGCCACATTTCAGGAAAGATGTGGACAAATTGGAGAAAGTCCAGAGAAAAGCAACAAAAATGATTAAAGGTCTAGAAAACAGGACCTATAGGGAAGATGGAAAAAATTAGGTTTGTTTAGTCTGGAGAAGAGAAGATTGAGAGGGTACATAACAGTTTTCTAGTACATAAAAGGTTGTTACAAGGAGCAGGGAGAAAATTTTTTCTTCTTAACCTCTGAGGATAGGACAAGAAGTAATGGGCTTAGATTGTAGCAAGAGAGGTTTAGGTTGAACAGTAGCAAGAGCTTCCTAAGTGTCAGAGTGGTTAGGCACTGGAATAAATTGCTTAGGGAGGTTGTGGAATTTCCATCATTGGGGATTTTTAAGAGCAGGTTGGACAAACACCTGTCAGGGATGGTCTAGATCAGTGGTTCTCAAAGCTGGTCCGCCGCTTGTTCAGGGAAAGCCCCTGGTGCGCTGGACCAGTTTGTTTACCTGCTGCATCCGTAGGCTCGGCCGATCGCGGCTCCCACTGGCTGCGGTTCGCTGCTCTAGGCCAATGGGGGCTGCGGGAAGTGGTGCAGGCCGAGGGATGTGCTGGCCGCCCTTCTCGCAGCCCCCATTGGCCTGGAGTGGCGAACTGCGGCCAGTGGGAGCCGCGATCGGCCGAACCTGTGGACGCGGTACGTAAACAAACTGGTCCGGCATGCCAGGGGCTTTCCCTGAACAAGCAGCGGACCGGCTTTGAGAACCACTGGTCTAAATAATATTTAGTCCTGACATAAGTGCAGGGGACAGGACTAGATGATCTCTTGAGGTCCCTTCCTGTTCTATGATTCTATGAAATAATTAAGTGAGACTTTTTTGCACTATATCTATTTACTGGGTCGTAACAGGCTATCAAGGCTTACAAATGTGTCCTGAGCCCTAAAAGTTTGAGAACCACTGTTATATCACATTAATGCTACTTTTATATTAGAAATGATCAATTTTGCTTCAGTTCTGTTGTCTGAAATACAACTATCCGTAAGAAAACTCATAGAGAAGATCCCTCTTGTCATATAAATGCCTACACTTCATTACTGCTAGGGTCAATGCATAAAGTTTATGGGGGAAGTTTTCAAAAGTACAAAGGGTAATTGGGTGCTTATCTGCTCTTGTGCCTTTGAAAATCTGCTCTCCCCTCCCTATGCTAAATTGCAGTATCACAGCATAGAAAGAGGTTGAGTTTTAAGGTTGAAATGTTTAATTCTAAATCACTGTTTAGGGCCCCATTCACACTGCCATTCTAAACTCTAGAGTCTATACCCAGCTCTCCTGTGTCTTTATGTATGACCCAAGGAAAGTCATGGAACTGCCTTATCTGATTATGCTTGCCAGCTTTTTAGAAGACTTCGAGATTTACAGTTGAAGAACCCTATATAAGTGCTAAGAATTTTTATTCAGTGATGTTAGGGGCCAGTGCAGGAGTGGGAGAAGAAAGTGGGTTATTTTCAGGGATCTGTTTGTGACTTTATTCACGGATCTGTTTGTGACTTTATTCACAGCAGCAGTTTTTGAGTGAGTCTAATAATATGAGTCTGAAGGGGTAATGGAATTTGGGAATATTGAGAAGAGTCTCGGATAAAAAAAAGTGTTTTGTAATATCATGAATGAGAATTCTTTTGCCTCATTTGAGAGAGAAATTTCTTCAAAACAAGTTCTGGGAACTATGAATATGTGTACTACTTTCCCTATCTTCAGAGAAACACAGCTAGGTGTATCTTACTGAATTTTTGTAGGTTTGGATGTGGCACACATCAAAGGTCTGTATTTGTTTGTGGGTATATATTTTAATAGCCTCAAGAAAATGGATGGCTGGGATGAGGAACATTTAATCACTGTTCATTAAGTTTGGAAATATCTACAGACTTTGGAATTCTTGCTTAGGGTGAGCACTACTCAACGCTTATTCTTGGCAGTATTATCCTCAACTTTTTGTCTGTAAAGTGGTATATATTATATTTTAAATCTAACATTACAAACTCAGTATTACAAATTCATTCTGGTATTAATGAACCACAGAAGTCGTAGTAAGTAAAAAGGGAATGGTCACTCAACCTGAAAATCCCTTACTTTTCAACTGGTATTCAATAGCTAAGCAGGTTTGGACCTGAGTAATACTTCCATAGATGATCACTTGAGGACACTACTACTTAGCATTTATATAGCACTTTATATTTTCAAAGCACTCTGCAAACATTAAATAACACCAGGTGGACTAATCTCTGCTTTTCTGTGATAGCAAAGGCTGTTACTGATTTCATACATGACTTGAAACATTTACTGTGCACACATTACCTGAAGGTCTGTGCTGATTCGCCAGAGACATATTCCAAAAACTTGGAGAGAGTCTACAGGTGGCAAATGGTGGGGGAGGGGGAAAGACTGTGTTTTTAATCTATGTCTGGTGCTTGTGGGGTGTTAACTTTTGGCTGTCACTGTTTCCAGATTTGGATTTGTCCTTCTATGTCAACCTTGTGTGTAACAACTGCCTGGCAAATTTTGAGGCTCCCTACTGTCTCTGGGCTGCTGAGACAAAAGAGCAACCTCTGTCTTGCCCTGGCTCTGGGAAGGGCAGGCTGGGCTCTCCACATAAATACTAGAAAAGATTTTGTGACTGGCCTATTGTATTCCTTAGTCGTCTTATTGGGAGGCTTCCCTCTTCTAGCCCCTTCTCCTCCTGCTGTTTTTTGGTCCTCCTCCTATTTAGGTTACATTTCTACTTCCTAAAACCAAACAAATCTGCCCTGTGGTGACACTATAAAGAAAACTGGAAAAAACTAATGTCCTTAAAATGTATTTCATGTGATTTGGAGCTATGAATAATAATATGCATAATTCTAATTACATGTATGCTTCATGATGTTAGTGCGGGGTGGAGATAAGGTTGGTTGGTTGTTTTGTCTTAGCTGTGTATTTCCATATCTTAAAGGGTTTTTCATTTCTTTTAAGTTTAACCGTAATGCTGAATTTCTTGGCTTAGTAGTACCTTTTTTATTTGTTTGGTAAAGGGTGGATACTTACAACATCCTGGTATTGTTTTTATCCTGAAGTAACTGATAAATACTCTCAACCCTAACTCCCAATTTAATGTAGTTCTTGTCTGGTAATAATACTTAATAAGTACACGTGATATGTATTTGGAGAGAAGCCACAGCAATTTTATTAACTTCATGAGCATTCAGCTTTGAGTCTGGTCACGTTTTTGGAAGCATCAAGTTCATACTTGGCATGCTCAGCATCATAATGCAGTTATTATCATAGCCACTTTCATACTAGTAAAGACTGCTGTTCTTGAGTGCCTGGCTAAGGGCTTGTCTACAGTCTGGTAGTCCATAGCAAGCGGAGGTTGTTGATCTACATAGCCTGATGCACACTAAGGGCTTGGCTACACTTGCAAGTTAGAGTGCATTAAAGCAGCCCCAGGCACCCTAACTCCTGACCCGTCTACACTGGCAAGGCACTTAGAGCGCCCGGACTCTGCAGCTGAAGCGCTCCTGTAATCCACCTCCACAAGAAGCATAACGCTTGCTGCGCTCCGGCTGAAACGCCTGAGCGTCAGTGTGAACGAGGTGTTGCATTACTGTGCTGTGATTGGCCTCCGGAAATGTCTCATAATCGCCTGAAGTCAAGTGGCCACTCTTGTCATTGTTTTGAACTCGGCTGTAGAAATGTGGATATCCTCTTTCAAAGCTCTGTTTCTGACAGCCGGCATTAATGTGGAATGTTGCTGCTGTGAATGTGTAAGAGAGAAAGAAGCCGGGGGAGGGGTCTACTGCTATTTGAATTTACAAGACAGTATGCCGACACACTCTCAGCACCCCAAAAACTCACTTTCTCTCCCCCCACATACACACAACACGCTCCCTGTCACACACCCCTACCCCCATTTGAAAAGCATGTTGCAGCCACTTGTACTCTAGGATAGCTACCACAATGCACTGCTCTCTGTGGCGTTGCAAGAGCTGCTAATGTGGCCACGCCAGTGCACTTGAATCTGACAGTGTAAACACACAGCAGCGTTTTCCTTGCTGCGGTCTCCAAAGGCTGATTTAACTCCCAGCTCTCTACATCTGCAAGTGTAGCCATTCCCTAAGGCATGGTGAATAATGTAATATGATATTTCTATTGTGAGTGAATAGTTAGGTGGCTGTGCAATATTACTGAATGTGCAAAATTTTTATCTGTTGAACTTGCCTGTTGTACTATCGGCAACTTGCTTTTTTGTCCCCTAATTATGAAATACATATCATATAAATTATTCTAAAAGGTTCAGCATTTTATAAACACCTAGAAAGCCATTTAACATAGAGGTAACATTTCTACACTGCCTTTGCCACATTTCTAAGACCAGTATAATTTTTGTATCTCATGGCCAATGCTATCATATCCACTTTCTAGACTTGTAGCTTTTTAAAAATCCACTGAAGACAAACAAATGTGTATTTTAGGATGATATTTCTTTGAACAAAAGGAGTGGTTAAAAACATTTTGCATCTTTAAATTTTTAACTGTTAAAACCTGATGGCAACAAATTATTTAATTTTCCTGCAAATTTGAAATCCAGTCATAACATTTCCAGAACATAAGTAATTTCGAGCAAGTTTATAAATTCCTGTTTTTAAGTCTCAGTGACAACCATGGTACACATGTCCATCATTAGGGAAAGAAAGAAAAACAGATTGCTAAGGCTAGTGAATGAGCATGCAATTTGTTTTAAGGGGCACCTGAAATCGAGTTAGGTCTTGTCCACACTACAGTTTTGTTGGCAAAAGGTAGCTTTTGCCAACAAAACAGTGGAGGTGTACACTCTTCGGTGCTACTTTTTGTGGCAAAACTCTCCTGTTTTGTTGACAAAATAAAACCACCTTGACACGAGCTTTTTGTTGCAAAATTAAAGCGACAAAGTGTTAGTGTAGACTCTGCGGTTCGTTGTGTCAATGTAACTAGCCTTCCACAGTATCCACAATTCCCACAGTGACTGCTTTGCTCGCTGTTTTGAACTCTACTGCCTTGCAGGCATGCATCACTCCCCTTTCAAAGCTCCAGGAAGCTTTGACTTTCCTCAGCATGGAGAGTTCATATGCTGAGCAATGGTGCAATGTAAGCTGGTACAGTCAAGTGCGCCGTACCGTTAAGACATTTATTGCTGGTATTTTCAAGAATAAATAATAAATACTGTTTTTGTAAATTAACCGCTGTCATGGACTATTTTTGTGTAATGTGCCAGGTGTCATAGCTGTCCCAGTATGCATGTCGTGCAGTGTTTTAGTGCAGCTGCGTGAGACTAGTTCGTGGACTAGTTCCTCTTGTTATCCTCGTAAGGATATCGGAAGAGTGGGCTGGCATGTTTATCTAATTGTGAGAGGGTTCCATTGATAAAATAAGTCCCTTGTATGTGTTGTGTATTGGATTGTGTTGATGTCAGAGCGAGTTGCTATGGGGTTAGGTGGTAACTAACTGGGGGGTTGGGTCAGTGGTTACCACATGGGGTTAGAATATTTAGGTGTGGGGTGGAGGCTTAAGCCACAATTTAAGTTTAGTTTTGGAGTTTGGACTGAGGGTGAGCGAGAGAGCAGATGGCAGAATGTGTTGGTGCCGCAGCCCCTCCCCCCCACACCACGCGGCTGTATAATGTGTGCATCATACAGTAAAAACCCATTCTCTGCACCACTGTTTCCACGTTCCTATGTCTTTGTCCCGGCCAGAAAACCATTTCTTGACGTTTTCTTTTGTTTTTGCTTGAATTGTTTTTTTAAATATCCTTTTATTATTTCAAACGTGTTCCGTTTGAAAACTAAAATGATGGAAAAATAGTGGTCTTGAAAGTGATCATGTCTTTTTTAGGCCATAACTTGTTTCTGTTTATCTGACTGGCATAATTTTTTATTTTCTTCAGTTTATTTTAGCTCTCCATGGCAAACAACATTTTGATATGGCCTGGTGGCTATTTTGTTTTTCATGAACCTCCCAATAGGCTATACAAAGCATTGCCATAGTCTTGGATAAGTTATGGCAATAAATCTAACTTGTCTACTACCCTTGAAGGGGACGACGATATCATCAGTTGACAATAATCCTTTGCTGCCCGTACTATTTTCGAATGGTAACAGTGTCTTCCCCTGGTGTATTAAAAATGCAAATCAAGTTGCTATCAGAGCCTATATATAATTATTTTGTTTATAGACAACTCTGGTTGCTATGTTTACACAAACTCTATATCTGTAAAATATTTATCAAATCAAATCCATTATTTAAGTGTGCCATGTGCGCTTTTGTAAGGAGCAAGCGGGACACAGTCTGCATTATTTGTGTCGTGTGTGTGTGTGTGTGTGTGTGTGTGTGTGACACTTGATTTAGAATCCTAATTGTCATGGTTATGCATCTATGCCACTGTTGCATGGCGCAAAACTAAAAATCTGGGCAGTGAGTGAAATTGAAGACAGCCAAATTGAGAAAACAAAATGTAGCTAGCTAGTTTTTTTTTTTTTTTTAAACTGGTTACTAAGGATCGATCACAATGTCAATGCAACAAGCATTACTAAAAATGTTCAAGCGTAAAGCAGAGGATGGATGTGGAGAAAAGTAGGGCCTCTAAAAAAACTGACAAATGAGTCACCGACATTGCATGAAGCCACAGAAAGGCCAAATCTACAGCCTGAGGAGGATGAGAGATCTGCTGAATCGTGGGGTAAGCCTACTAATGAAAAGCAATACCCAGCTGTGTGGTTGAGGGTTCAATTTGAGTAATTTCAAAGGAAAAATGATTGGATGTTGGCTTCCAGTGAAGAGCTAGGGTGTAGAACATGTAGTAACATTTCCAGTTGAAAGTTTCTCTGCTCGAGGCATGAATATTGCTTCTCAATGGGCTGAATGTCAGATTTCATCTTTTGGGAAAAATAAAGAAACAACACTCACATCACTTCAAAAAAATTAATGAACACAAAAAGTCAGCTGCTCATACTGAACGTACAAAAATTCTAGAAACAGCTAAGAAAGACATGCTGATAAACATCAATGCAAAAAGTGAAGAAGCAGAATTTGAAACCACTGCTTGTGCGTTCAGGATGGCTTACTGCATTGCGAAAATGAATCGGCCGTATACTGACCACAAGAGCCTGATTGACCTGCAACAACTGAATGGGGTTGAGATCGGGCGATTGCTTCAAAGCCAACCTGTCTGCGGTGATATCATAGGGCATGTCTCCACAGAAATGAAGAAAAAAATTGTCTCGCAGATAATCGAGACCAAATCTAAGATTGCGATACTAGTTGACCAATCTACTACTCTTGTTCAAAAATCAACTTTTTATAATTTTTTTACAAGCCAGTGTTGATGGTGTTAGAAATCCAGTAGCATTTCCTTCGGATTTGATTGAGTTAGACAATGCATCGGTTAAGAACATAAAGCAAGACATAATCAAATGTTTACTAGGTTGTGGATTCACTGTGGAATTACTGACCTAGGTCTGTCAGTGTTTTGTAGTAATGGTGCAAATGTCATGCTAGCAGTCAAAGCTGGGGTGGGCAAACTCCTACAAAAAGACTTCCCAAATCTCATTTTGTGGCATTGCCTTAACCATAAACTTGAACTGGCCATTAATCAAACACTGGATATTACTGGGGGTACAAACGATATCAGACCATTTTTAGACAGCTTATACTTGCTTTACAGTCAGTCACCAAAAAATGCCCGTGAGCTCAGTACACATGCAAAGAAACTGCATGTCGTACTTACACTGAAAACTCTACCAATTTTTTTTTTATGATGGGTAGTTTCAATGTGAGAGCTGTCAATACAGTCTGGCAGACTTACCCAGCATTAGCTAAACATTTTGAGGAAGATTCACAAGACCAGTCAAGGGATAGAAAGGAATAAGCAAAATTCCAACGTCTCTCAAAACTGTGTTTGGTCAACTTTGTGAAAAATCTATCATTAATGTTGCATGTCCTAACTGAGCTCAAGAATTTGTCTGAACTCTTATAGAGAACTGACAATCCCAAAAGCAGACTCTGATGAAAATCTGTTTGCAGAGAATCGAGAGCCTACATAGAATCCCTGTGTTGCACACTGAACAGGCACAGTGAGCTGAAGAGGCTATGATGTTCAAGAACACAAAGTTGACAGGCGCTGGGAAAAGTCCCACAATTAATCCATCACAATTCATTCAGGCCATTGTTGACGACATGAGGTGCAAATTATTCACCACTGCTACTAACCAGGCTAATCAGAGCACAGCAGAAAGCAGTTAAAATTGCTTACCACAGCCTGATTGAGAATGTGTCTGTTTTCAGACCTGAAACATGGTACATTGGCCAAACCGGACAGTCTCTACGCAAAAGAATAAATGGACACAAATCTGACATCAGGAATCATAACATTCAAAAACTGGTAGGAGAACACTTCAACCTCTCTGGCCACTCAGAAAAAGATTTAAGGGTGGCAATTTTGCAACAGAAAAGCTTCAAAAACAGACTCATAGATTCATAGATACTAAGGTCAGAAGGGACCATTATGATCATCTAGTCCGACCTCCTGCACAACGCAGGCCACAGAATCTCACCCACCCACTCCTGCAATAAACCTCTCACCTATGTCTGAGGTATTGAAGTCCTCAAATTGTGGTTTAAAGACTTCAAGGAGCAGAGAATCCTCCAGCAAGTGACCCATGCCCCATGCTACAGAGGAAGGCAAAAAACCTCTGCCCTGGAGGAAAATTCCTTCCCGACCCCAAATATGGCGATCAGCTGAACCCTGAGCATATGGGCAAGATTCACCAGCCAGATACCCAGGAAAGAATTTTCTGAAGTAACTCCGATCCCACCCCATCTAACATCCCATCACAGGCCATTGGGCCTATTTACCATGAATATTTAAAGATCAATTAATTACCAAAATCATCCAATGAGAAACTGCTGAGCTTGAATTAATATGCAAACTAGATACCATTTACTTGGGTTTGAATAGAGACTGGGAATGGCTGGGTCATTACACATATTGAATCTATTTCCCTATGTTAAGTATCCTCACACCTTCTTGCCAACTGTCTAAATGGGCCATCTTGATTATCACTACAAAAGTGTTTTTCCCCTGCTGATAATAGCTCATTAATTAGCCTCTTACAGTTTGTATGGCAACGTCCACCTTCTCTGTGTGTGTATATATATATATATATATATAATCTTCTTACTATATGTTCCATTGTATGCATCTGATGAAGTGGGCTGTAGCCCACGAAAGCTTATGTTCTAATAAATTTGTTAGTCTCTAAGGTGCCACCAGTACTCCTGTTCTTTTTGTGTGAACCTCTGACAGTCAGTCACCGTGAAACACACCTGGGATTTGTGGAATAAAAGTGTTGAGCAGGACGGACTGTTCCTGAGAAATTAAAGAAATTACTCCTCACTGTAGATACTCTTGCAGCGAGTAATGCGATTGTGAACGAGGCTTCAGCGTTATGAACAACATAATCATGGATAAATGGACTGCATTGACCGCTCATCGTGTGGCGGATCTACTTTTCATTTCAATCATTGGACCTTCCTACACCGAGTGGAATCCTGCTGTATACGTTAAATCGTGGCTGAGCAAGGAACATCAGGCGGCCCATTCAACTGAGGGCATGGCACAACGAGAGCAAGCAAAGCAACAGGATCAGGCCTACTACGCACTGCTGTGGAAGTGTCTTTGATTTGGTAAGTTTCTGTCATAAATTTGAAAATTACTTTATTAAATTGTCTAATTGAATTAGCTATTTGAGTGACTATCAGTTGGTCTAACTATTGTTGAAGTTAGCTAGCTATTGAGACCCTGAGGTTATTGTGTTGATGGTTATGGAACATTTTTTCTGTAGGGGGGTTGGGGTCAGGGGTCGGTACTGTACAGGTAAAAGTTAAAATCTCCTTCACCACTGATGCTGAGCATGCCTGGCAGGAAAACAGCAACATGCTCTCATGCCTGAAGTATAGGGGAGGGGTGGATCATTGGTCTGTGAGCTGAGGAGGATGTGGAAGAACTCTGAAGGAATCACAGAACCCTTAATGTGGAATCCTGCTCTCCCTGGTACTAGAAACACAGTGGCAGCCGGAGATGGGAGAGAGACTGCTGTGCTGTGCAGAACCAGGGAAGGTGGCGGGGGCTGATGTGTGTGGGGTGTTCCCCTCCCTTGCCTCAGGATTGGTTGGTTCTGGCTGCTGTCTGAACTTAAAAAGACAGCATGCCGACACTCACTCTCCCCCAACACATACTCTGTCTCTGTCTCCCCCGTCCACACCCCGGCCACTTTCTGTCACACACTCTACTCTCCACCCCCCATTTCAGTGGAAAAGCGACTGGCAGTCTAGATGTCCATGAAATGATGGGTTTGAGAATCCTGCATTGTGTGACATTGTACCTGCCCCATGAGGCATTGCAAAGCCTTTCCAAAGAATTCTGTGGCCAGTTGCACAGTGGGAAAGCTACTGAATGTAGTGCTTAATGTGGGGAGTAAGCGTCATAATGATGGTTTTGTTTTAGGTTTTAATTGAAGTCTGTGAAACCAATATCAGTTGCCCAGTCTCTGCTTTGTACGTCAACAAGGGTTGGAAATGCTACTAAATTTTCATATTCATTCCATGCAGAAAGAAATGTTTCACATCACCCATTAATATTCTCTCTTACTTACTAAGGAGTGTCTTTAGGAGGCTCTGGAAAGAAACTCATTTTTGCATGACTTTCCTCTTTTTCCTCTCCATGTTGTTATGTAAAGAACATTTTCCCTTAAAAAAGAGCACTTATAAACATTAATCTAAGTTTCTGTAACTTTAGTGGTTAAAATTTTAGCATTAAAGTTAATAGTTAATAGACATGAGACTTCTTGTGTCTTATATAATGGATATTTTTGGATCACTATCTATGCTGTTAAAAGTATACCTGAACATAAAATGAACTCTTTTCTGCCAGTTGAACAGGTTTGTGCCTGTTCAAATACTGTTGGTCTTATGTGCAGTATAGATGGATTAGTTACTACAGTGTGTAAACCTTAACTTTTGCATTTACGTACTTTAGCCCTGATCCTGCAATCCAGTCTGTGGTGGTGCATGTCTGTGTCTGCAGTAATTCCTTGCTTAATGTTGTAGTTCTGTTATTGAAAAATGTGACTTCAAGTGAAACGATGTTAAGCGAATCCAATTTCCCCATAAGAATTAATGTAGATGGGGGAAGGGGGGAGAATGGGTTAGGTTCCAGGGAATTTTTTCTCGCTGCCTGCTAGTAGAGTATTTTGTCCACTACTTGTGGGATTATCTGGCAGAGCAGCCCGTGGGAGCTAGTGGGTCGGGGCTTGGAACCCAGCACCTCCTGGCAGGCCCTGCAGAGCAGCGCCTTATCCCCTCCCTGTCTGCGCCTCCTGAATGCAGCAAAACACCTGATTGCTGTGAGTGGGAGGGATGGGGGAGACTGCGTCGCTTCTCCTCCCCCCTCACTCGCGAGCCTCCTGGATGCGGCGAAACAGCTGTTTTGGTGGAAAAGTCCACAGATCCATTACAGCTGCATTACAACAGGTCTTACTCTTGCTTGCAGCTCCTTGGAGGAAAAAACTAGGAAGTGAAACCAGATATTCTAGGGATAACAAACATGGTAGATTAGTAGTCATGACTGTAGCACAGGTATTGAAGTTGTTTTTCAGGAAAGACAGAAATAAAGGTAAAGGTGGTGGAGTAGCATTGTATATGAATTACGAGGTAGACTGTAGAGAAATTAGAAGTAATGGAATGGATAAAACCACCTCTTTGGGTCAGAATAACTTTGGGGAGCAAAGATAACACAGCCCCCACTGGGATAGTGCTTGGGGTCTGCTACGGACCCTCAGGATACGATTGGGATATGGCTAGAGACCTCTTTCTTATTTTTAATGAAAGAAATACTACTGGGAATTGTGTGATTATGAGAGGTTTTAGTTTCCCAGATCTAGATTAGGGACAAGTGCCATTAATAATGGCAGGACCCAGATGTTCCTGGGTGGAATAGCTGACAGATTTCTTCACCAAATAGTCACTGAACCAACAAGGAGGTGATGCCATTTAAGGTTTAGTATTGGTAAGTAGCAAGGATCTGTCAGAAGAACTGGTTGTAGAAGACAGCCTTGTTTCCAGTGATTATGAGATAATTAAATTTTAAACCCTAAATGGAAGGATAAACAAAAATAGGTCTTCAAGTTGATTTTAAAAGGGTAAACTTAAAAAAGGAAGGGAATTAGTTAGGGAAGTGGCCTGGACTGAAGAACTCCAGAATCTGGATGTGGAGGAGGCTTGGAATTAGCTTCTGTAACTTTGACTTAAAGTATCTGGCCTGTATCCAATGCAAGGGGGGAAAAAATTGGTAAAAAGGTTGAAGACCAAAGTGGATGAGCGAGCATCTAAACAGGTTATTAAGAGAAGGCCAAAAGTCTACAAGGAATGGAAGATGGGAAGGATCAGCAAGGAAAGCTACTTCTTGGAGGTCAGAAAGTATAGGGAAAAAGTTAGAACTGCCAAAAGCCAAGCAAAGGCTGAGGGGATGGGTGTCTGTAAATACATCAGAGGGATAAATGCCAGGGAGAGGAATCAAATGGATATAAACTGGCCATCAACAAGTTTAGGCTTGAAATTAGATGCGAGTTTCTAACCATCAGAGAAGTCAAGTTCTGGAATAGCCTACCAGTGGGGGCAAAAAACCTAACTGGTTTCAAGACTGAGCTTGATAAATTTATGTAAGGGGTGGGTGGGAGGAGTATGATGAGATTGCCTAAAATGGCATGTGGCCCATCTGTGACTGCTAGTAGTAAATATCCCCAGTGGCTGGAGATGGGGCAGGGCTCTGAGTTACTACAGAAAATTCTTTCCCAGATATTTGGCTGGTGGGTAATTGCCAACATGCTCAGGATTCAACTGTTTGCCATATTTGGGGTTGGGAAGAAATTTTCCCCGTGGTCAGATTGGCAGTCCTGGATTGGCTCACTTTCTGGTTTAAGAGGGGTTGTTTGAGGTTCTGTGGCCTGTGATGTGCAGGAGGTCAGGGTAGAAGATCATGACGGTCCCTTCTGGCCTTAAAGGGTGACCCTTCTTTCAGTATACCATAGTAGAGATACAGAATCCCTCAATGAAGTCATGGAAGGGATGACTGTGTTAAGCGGTCTCTTGTATCTTGTGCTTAATTTTAATTTGTAGTAAGTTAAGAAGTCAGCAACAGCCAAGCATCTCTTGTGAGCAGCTGTAAACAGCATGTTACTCCCAGTTGCAACATAACTCCAGTGAAAGGTCTGTCAAATGAGAGGACTCCCTGTGGCAGTTACTCTAGTATTAGTGTCTTCCTGGCTGCTTCTGAGACTGCATTTATCAGCAGCTCCCCACTCTAAACTTTCATCAGCCCAACAGACATTTTAGTAATCAAATGGTCATTTTGGTATTGCTTTTAGCTTCGGGAACACTGACTAATTTTCAGATAAAGAGCCCATTAGTTGTGGGGAGTTGTCAAATATAGGTGCTAGTGCCCCTATACTCTATCATTATCTGTTTTGAGAATCAATTAAAAAATGTTTATGTAACACGTTAGCCATAATATTGCTTTACCTGTATACTATAGTGTCTAAAAAGACCTTCTTTGTCACTGCTTTCTTTTTGGATGACATCTGCTCTGATTTTTTTTTTTGTAATGGCATCAGGCTGAAAAAAATAGGTGAATGGCCTCTCTGTTATACAGTATCAAAATAAGTACAGAACTGTTTACTCATTTGGTCAGTTACTTCCTGCTTCATAACATGTACATATTTATCTTCTGGTCTGTCCTACACTTTTGTTCGTTTGCCTGTGAATGCTCTTTCAGCATTTTTCTTTGCAGCGAAGACTTCATGAGCTTCAATAATGTGTAGTTTGAATGTACTTCATCCGCTCTCAAAATGATTTCTGCTAATATCCTGGCTTTTATCATACTGCTGACACCAAGCGCAGAACATCAAAGCTGTCAGCATCGTATGTCAACCAGTGTCTTTTCCATGCATCTCATAACATTCTCACTTGTATAGTTCTGAATTAATCTGGATTTTCAGAATTGGTGACAGGAGGACCTTCATCTATGTCATTATTAGTCAGGTTAACGTTGCTTGACATGGTTTCAATCATCTGCTTGAAAATGAAATTGAATTAGATGCAGTCAAGTAAATTTTTCTATTTTAGTTTTATCATTGTATTCTCTGTGTAAATTGATTTGTTTTTATAATTACTTCATTGGTGAGGGCTGTCAAGAATAGTCAGCTTTTAATAGCCTTACACCCTCTTCTCCTCAACGCAGAAATTGAAATGTTCTGCTTAAGTTGTTATGCTAAGTAGCAACAGATTCACATGGCTGTGATGTAACTATGATGGTGCGTAGAATGAACTTCCATGTTGAATGGTCCCTTGTAAGTCTTCTTTCTTTGGCAAGAGTGAGTATAGGAGGATTTAGACTTCTTTAAATTCCTCCATTTTTATCTTCCAGCTTTATTTGTGGTCAGCTTTGTGCTCTATTTCCTCTGTCCTGAGCTCGGTAAACCTCCTGTAAAAATGTACCTTCTTCATGACCCCACCATTGCAGTCATCTTGTTTTTCAGTTGGTGCAAGACTGCAACCTGTTGGTATCATCTCAGCGTCTCCTTGTTTGTGACAAAATCAAATCAACGGAAGTTAAGAATATGCCATAACTTCTGACACAGAAAGCTGTTTAGTTTCATCTGCATTAAGACCCTAACAATATTATTGTCACTTACATTATATAAGTGACATTAGCATTTGTCATAAATATAAAGGGAAGGGTAAACCCCTTTAAAATCCCTCCTGGCCAGAGGAAAACTCCTCTCACCTGTAAAGGGTTAAGAAGCTAAAGGTAACCTCGCTGGCACCTGACCAAAATGACCAATGAGGAGACAAGATACTTTCAAAAGCTGGGAGGAGGGAGAGAAACAAAGGGTCTCTGTCTGTCTATATGCTGCTTTTGTCGGGGATAGATCAGGAATGGAGTCTTAGAACTTTTAGTAAGTAATCTAGCTAGGTACGCGTTAGATTATGATTTCTTTAAATGGCTGAGAAAAGAATTGTGCTGAATAGAATAACTATTTCTGTCTGTGTATCTTTTTTGTAACTTAAGGTTTTGCCTAGAGGGGTTCTCTATGTTTTGAATCTAATTACCCTGTAAGGTATCTACCATCCTGATTTTACAGAGGGGATTTCTTTACTTCTATTTACTCCTATTTCTATTAAAAGTCTTCTTGTAAGAAAACTGAATGCTTTTTCATTGTTCTCAGATCCAAGGGTTTGGGTCTGTGGTCACCTATGCAAATTGGTGAGGCTTTTTATCAAACCTTGTCCAGGAAGTGGGGTGCAAGGTTTTGGGAAGTATTTGGGCGGAAAGACGTTTCCAAACAGCTCTTCCCCAGTAACCAGTATTTGTTTGGTGGTGGTAACGGCCAATCCAAGGACAAAGGGTGGAATATTTTGTACTTCGGGGAAGTTTTTGACCTAAGCTGGTAAAGATAAGCTTAGGAGGTTTTCATGCAGGTCCCCACATCTGTACCCTAGCGTTCAGAGTGGGGGAGGAACTTTGACCTCATTGTATATCATAGCATTTAATTAAAAAAACACCCAAATTTATTACATCAACCATATGTTAATCAGATAAATGTATGAAAGATACAGGTGACAAATTGAACTTAAAATATAATTAATCACACTTTTGGTGTGTGTGTTGAGTGTAAACTTTTCAGGAGGACTGTGTGTCTTTTATAAATGGCTTTTTGTAGTCATCTTTTAGTGTACTAATCTGATTCTTCCTCTTCTCCTTGCTGTCTTGTTTTCCCTTAGTTCCCCCACCCCCTACCATTGTTCATATGTGGTGTCTGCCATTTTGAGTGTTGGCTTTCAACTTCCCCCAGTACTTGCCTCTTGCTATAGAAATTGCAGTGAGTGGTGCTGTGTAAGTCACATCGAGGGGGGTCTTAGCAGGGGAGAACATAGGGGCAGCAGAAACACCAGGACACAAGGGGAGTAAGTGTCTGGCAATAATCCTGTGGCTCTCCAGCATTAGAGAGAAGGGCACAACTTCATTTGCTCTGAGTGGGGTCTGTCCTTCCCCAAGGATTCACCTCAGATGCTACAGGTCTCTAGCCCATCACCTGTTGGACACTACTGAATTATAACAATAATACAGCATGGTTGTTGCACACTTAAATGCATTTAACTCAGGGAACTAAGTGAATGTTACTATGAGAACAATGTATATCTATAGAATATTGCATCATATTGGTAGAACTGGTGGCTATAGTTAAGGTTATCTAACATTTTCCATTATAAGACCCTGTTTTCAGTTGCTTCTAACTTTGCCAAACTTTAAGTGTTAGAGCTGACATTTTCTATGCTGAACGTCTATCTCAGGCTGAATATTTTTTGAATGTTTCAGCTACCCAAAGGCCCAGCCATTCCTGAGACAGTGCCTTGGGCAGAAATGTTGTTTTGCCCATGTTAAAATAAGTCTGAGAAATGTTTCATTTAGAAACTCCAAGTCCTCCATGCTTCGGAGAAGGGTGACCATAGCATTGAGAGTGTGCCTTTTTCTGTGTTCATGAAAATCTGCCAAAATGATAAATTTTTGAAAAATTTAAGTTGGCACATGCTTAGCAAAATTTTGTTAGGTGCTAGCAGCTACATTCTCCAGAAAGTCAATCTATGGCAAGCATGCTTCATCCCCACACATCTCCCAGTTGCTGCCTGGACTGCACATGTAACATCCCCACAGAGTAACTGAGCAGGCTCCAGAGTTGCAGGAGCTGAGCAGGACTCTTCCCGCAATTGCTCCTCGTGGCTTCTAGGAGCTGATATGGCACTGGGCACCAAAATAGAGAGCAGGGAGACTATGCTTTAAATGCTTCTCCTGCTTGCTGTCTTGGCACCAGCAGCAGGAGGAGGAAACTGCTTGATTTGAATGCAAAGGGTTGAGAAACTGGGTGTGGAGCAGGAGCCAACGGGCAAAAGTAGCATGAGGGTGAGGAGCAGCAGCAAGAGCCAAAACAGAGGAGGAGGGGGTAGAAGCAGGAACTGTGGGTTGGGGATGGATGGAGGACAGAGGTGGAAGGATCTACAACTATTAGAGAACATGCTGGTTTGAGAACTTGGAATTGAACCAGAATTCCTGAACCTCAACATTCTTTTGTTGTCTTGCAAACAGCTGTGAAACTTGTTGCCAAAATGTTTGCCTTGTTCCACTCTAGTGGCTGGCTTACCTAATGTAACAGCTTATTCCTGCTAACATTTACTTAATTAGCTTCAAATGTTAGAAGCCTATGCTGTGGATTGAAAGGTTCCATTCTTGCTTTCTGTCCATGTGGGGGTCAGTATTGTTCCACATGAAGAAAATGGGTGGAGGGACTAGTGTTTTTTTAAAACAAACAATACATAGGAAGTTATATGTATAAAAAAGTTAAAATAATGTTAAGATGGCAAAGTGAAGCAACCAAAATTTAAGAAATGTTTGTATTAAGGCTAGCTGTACAATCTTGTGCATGTACATTCTGATATAGTGCGTAATTACATGATCACATGCTATTTTTCCACTGGACACTTTCCTCATTCAGTGTACAGGATAGGTGGTGTTCTGGAAATGAATCAGGGTTATGCAGTGACGAAGAAGACAGTTGTCTGTAGGACCCATCTCATTTGTTGCAAAAGTTTTAAGGTGTGTAGTGAACCAGATAGGGAACTGAAGGAAGAAAGGATGTGTTTTATTAAGGCATATGAGTAAGTGAATTGGAGAATTCCTGCCTCTCCTCTGCCACAGAGTTTCCTGTGTTATGCTGAACAAGCCACTTACACCAAAATTTTCGCAGGAGGTCAATAACTTGTTTTCTGGCTGCTTAATTTAAGACAACTGCAGCCAGATTTGCAGAAGTACTGAGTGCTCACAACTGAACTGAAGTTGATCAGAATTGTGCTTTGAACCTATAAAGTGCTTTAAAAATGCTAAGTACTCTGAAAAATGAGACTAGTTGTTTGAAGTTGGGCACCCAAAATTAATGGACTCTTGACAGTTTTGGCCCCTGTACTTTTTGTTCCTTATCTGGCTAAAATGGGGATAATAACTGTATATGGTTTTTTTTTTAAGATAAAAATTCATTAGCAGTTTTGGAGCACTCAGATTCTGTGGTGACAATGTCATGGAAAAGCCCATAGGAAGCTCATAATTTTGTGTTCAGGACAGGATTTAGGTGTTGTGTGGTTAAGAAGGCCTTGGGTTGCACGTTGAATAAGGATAAACAGAAGTGTTGAATTACTGTCCATTCAGTGAGCACAGTCCATCCTAGGTGCTAAATGAGGCAGGGGTCCTGTGAAGAAAAATTCTGATTATGTATTTTAAGACTGTCATAAGGTGTCCACACCAGGACACCAAACTAAGGTTCTTTTTCGAGTGCTTGCTCATGTCCATTCCATTCTAGGTCTGTGTGCTCGCCACGTACACCAGTGCTGGAAGTTTTGCCCTCAGTGGTATCCATAGGGGACTGGGTCTGGCGCCCTCTGGAGTGGCATGCATACCTGCTGTATAAGGGGCGCCTCTGGCCCCTCCACCCATTCCCCAGGCTTTAAGCCGTGTGAGTGCTGTCGGAAGCCCATGCCAATTAATGACCTGCATCAAAGCTGCTTAAAATGCCTGGGTGAAGCCCACATCAGTGACAAGTGTCGAATATGTAGGAGCTTCAAGCCAAGAACCAAGAAGGAGCGGGACATAAGGTTCAGAGTGCGCCTCGTGGAGTCAGCCCTCGCACTGGTCTCCGAGCCACTGAAGTCACTGTGTGCATCGTCATCTGTGCAGAGTGCGTCTTCAGCATTGACTTCCTGACGCTGGTCCCAGTTGCGAGCACCGGCGAAGAGGCCTAAAAAGTGCCAGGACAGAGGGCTCTCCCCAGTTCCACATGGGGTGAGGGCAAAGGCTGTGGAGGCGCACATGCCCCCGAGGGATAGCAGCTCTTCGGTGCTGAGCCTAGCACGGACATCCCCAGCTAGGCCCTCCAGCCCCCCAAGATGCATATTCCGTCTAGTGGAAGAGGTCCCCAGCTACTGGAAGCCCCATCCACCCTGGAGGCCTTCCAGGCGGCCAAAGACATTATGTCTTTGCCAGTGCCACTGATACCTTGCTCCGGCATGGTTGTCTTCAAAGGGAAGCCAGCGCAGGGACCTGCTCTGCAGTCCTCATCGGTGCAACATTGCTCCCCAGCACTGAGGAGGTCGATGTTGAAGTGTCGATCCCCGGGGATGCACTTCCGACCTGCCCAGACTGACCAGAGTTCCCAGCATTGCTGGCAGGATTCCTGGTTCCAGTCCCCCACAGGATGGCGCCGCTCACCCAAGAACTGGCATAGAACTGAGGCTCAGTGGTCCTGGAGTGGCACCAGTCTCCGGGCAGGAGACATCACTCCCCAGGGTGAAGGTCCCCAGTGGAGCCACGACATAGCAGATCCTCTTCATTGAGGGGGATGTCGTGAGGTCCGCTGTGCCAACCGGCTTCATCCAGGCGTCACCCTTCAAGCCAGCCACTCTTGGCCAAGCACGGAGGAGCTCTGTGGGGTTACCATCTGGTGCCTGGCCCCCAGGCCAGTGGCTTTCCCCATGGCAGTTCTGGACTCCATGGTGGTTTCCGCAGCCGCTGGGGACTCTCATCCAGCGTTTGGTGTCGGGCGCATCAGACAGGAGATTGGAGAACGTATCCCGCCCTCCCCTGGCATCGGACGCGGCGTCAGACTGTGGTGCCCAGGAGCCTACTATGGGGGTAGAGGCTAACCTAGAGGTTCGAAGTCTCACCCACCCTTCCACCAGGCCCTGCCTCATGGTCGTCTTCACCTTTGATGAAGCAGTCGCGGGACCATCCCAGTCGATTCCTCGGGACAATGCTAAGGCCCACCAGGAGCTGCTTTAGAGGGTGGCAGGAAGCCTTGGCTTACAGGCGGAGGAGTTAGTGGAACCCTTCGATGGCCTGTTTGACATCCTGGCAGCGGTAGCCCTGTGCACGCTACCTGTGCATGAAGGGGTGGCAAAACTGGTGAAGGCCCTCTGGCAAATCCCTTCCTCCGTCCTGACCATTTCCGAGCAGGTGGAGAGGAAGTACTATGTCCTGGTGATGGGATCTGAATATTTGTATATCCACCCTGCCCCAAACTCTCTCGTGGTATGTGCGGTTAACAAGAGAGATAGGGGCAACCTGGCCCTACTCCCAAGAACAAAGACTGCAAGAGGCTTGACTTGTTTGGAAGGAAGGTTTATTCATCTGCCGGTCTCCAGCTCAGTGGCTAAGCACTAGGCCCTGCTTGGCAGATACGATTTTAATGTTTGGCAGTCTATTGCTAAGTTCGCGGATGCGCTGCCTGAGGAGTCCAAGACGGAGTTAAGGCAATCCTTGAGGATGGGAAAACGGTGGCAAGATCCTCTCTCCAGACAGTGTCAGATGCAGTGGACTTGGCTGTGAGGTCCATGGCCACAGCAGTCGCGATGAGATGGGCTTCATGGCTAATGTTGTCTGGGCTGGCCACGGAAGCTCAGCTCACTCTACAGGACCTCCCCTTTGATAACCCTGGCAATGTTTGCAGAGCAAACAGATGCAAAAGTACATGGGCTACAGGACTCCAGGGCTACCTTTCGGCCTCTACACACCAGCCCATGCTAGAAAGAGGTTCAAGCCGCAGCAATCTTAGACCTACCAGTCAGGTGAGATCGGAGCCCTATCATAAGAAGGGCAGGGGTTACAAGTGCTGCCAGGGCCACCAATCAGGCTCAGCCTCCCAGTCAGGTTTGTCCTGCTTCTCTCAAGGGAACACATGGGCATTTTGAGGGTGCGCCTGAGGGCGACATTCCCAGACTGCAAACTGGGTCTTTCCCCTTTTTGTTTTACCAATCGCCTTTCTTTTTTCCTCCCCGCTTGGCTCACAATATCTATGGATCATTGGGTCCTCAGCACTGTGGCAGTGGGGTACACCCTGCAGTTTATTTCTACTCCTCCCTCCTACCACCTCTTCCTCGTCCCTCTTCAGGGACCCTTCTCATGAACAGCTGCTCGGACAGGAAGTACATGCCCTTCTACAAGTCGGGGCTGTAGAGGAAGTCCCTGCGCATGGAAGGGGTTTCTATTCCCGATATTTTCTCATTCCAAAGGCCAAGGGCAGTCTCCACAGCATTCTGGACCTGCAGAATGTCAACAGGTATCTCAAGAAGTTGATGTTCTGCATGGTCTCCCTGGCCTCCATCATCCCTTCCCTGGATCCGGGAGACTGGTATGCCGCCCTCGATTTGAAAGACGCATATTTTTATATATCAATATTCCAAGGACACAGATGCTTTTTGTGCTGCTTGGTGGGACCACTCACTACCAGTTTACGGTGCTCCCCTTCAGCCTTGCAATGGCACCAGGGGTGTTTACCAAATGCATGTTGGTAGTGGCCACTTACCTCAGGCGTTGGGGAATCCAGATCTACCCATACCTGAAGGACTGGCTCATCAAGGGACACTCCAGGTCCTGAGTCCAGCACAGTGTCAAAGTGCTGCAGGATTCGGGCTAAGCTCTGGGTCTGTCAGCGTTAGTTCAGGTCCAGAGGATAGAGTTAATCGTTGCGGTGCTGGACTCTACTGAAGTCAGGGCATTCCTATCACAGGACAGGTTCAACTCGATGTCAGAGCTGATCGCCGAACTCTTTGTGCACTCAATTACCACAGTCAGAGTCTGTCTCAGACTTCTAGGCCACATGGCTGCGTGGTCCGCCGTGCAAGGCTCAAAATGCAGCCCCTCCAGCTGTGGCTGGCAATGGCCTACTCGCTGTCCAGAGATCACCTGGATAAGGTTGTTGCGATACCATACAGCGTACTCACCTCCCTAAAGTGATGGTCCGACTCAAAGCGGGTGATGACAGGAGTGCCATTTGTGAACCCTTGACCCACAATATCGCTGATTTTGGATGCCTCAGGGCACGTTTCTGAACATTGAGGACTCAAGGAACTTGGTCCGTGGAGGAGCATGCGCTGCACAGAAACGTCAAAGAACTCAGGGCCATCCGTCTAGGTTGTGGGGTCTGTCTTCCCCAGTTGTCGGGTCAAGCAGTACTAGTCGTGACAGACAACAAGGCCTCCATGTTCTATAAAAAGAACAGGAGTACTTGTGGCACCTTAGAGACTAACAAATTTATTAGAACATAAGCTTTCGTGGGCTACAGCCCACTTCATCAGATGCATACATGGAACATACAGTAAGAAGATTACATATATATATATATATACAGAGAAGGTGGAAGTTGCCATACAAACTGTAAGAGGCTAATTAATGAGCTATTATCAGCAGGGGAAAAAAACTTTTGTAGTGATAATCAAGATGGCCCATTTAGACAGTTGACTAGAAGGTGTGAGGGACTTAACATAGGGAAATAGATTCAATATGTGTAATGACCGAGCCACTCCCAGTCTCTATTCAAACCCAAGTAAATGGTATCTAGTTTGCATATTAATTCAAGCTCAGCAGTTTCTCACTGGAGTTTGTTTTTGAAGCTTTTCTGTTGCAAAATTGCCACCCTTAAATCTTTTACTGAGTGGCCAGAGAGGTTGAAGTGTTCTCCTACCGGTTTTTGAATATTATGATTCCTGATGTCAGATTTGTGTCCATTTATTCTTTTGTGTAAAGACTGTCTGGTTTGGCCAATGTACACGGCAGAGTTGCATTGCTGGCACATGATGGCATATATCACCTTGGTAGATGTGCAGGTGAACGAGCCCCTGATGGTGTGGCTAATGTGATTAGGTCCTATGATGGTGTCACTTGAATAAATATGTGAACAGAGTTGGCATCGGGCTTTGTTGCAAGGATAGGTTCCTGGGTTAGTGTTTTTGTGTGGTTGCTGGTGAGTATTTGCTTCAGGTTGGGGGGCTGTCTGTAAGCGAGGATTGATCTGTCTCCCAAGATCTGTGAGAGCGAGGATCGTTTTTCAGGATAGGTTGAAAATCTTTGATGCGCTGGAGATGTTTTAGTTGGGGGCTGAAGGTGTGTTCTGTGTGAACAGACAAGGGGGAGCACAATCACCAGCTCTTTGTCAGAAAGCCATCTGTCTGTGGGACTTCTGTATCCAGCACCAAATCCACATGGAGGCAGCACATGTCCCTGGCATTCACAACATGCTAGTGGACCGCCTCAGCAGTGCCTTTTGCTCTCACCACGAGTGGGAGCTCTATCCTGAGGTCGCCCGGATGATCTTCCACAGGTGGGGTACTCCTCAAGTAGACTTCTTCACCACCAAACAGAACAAGACATGGAAGTGCTGCAGGAATCTCTCTTCTCAGATTTCCAAGGCATTGAAAATGGCTGCGTTGACATGAGCATAGTTTTGGGCCTGACTAGGGTCTAACGCATGATACATGGTTTGCGCTTCTCCAGTTTAGTATGGGGCTAGCACCACGGCCCATCTTGTTAGTAACATTTCACATTTCAATGCGGAAACTAAGAATATAATTCCAAAACTGAGCCAATAAGAAGATGAATTATGAACAAAACACCAGATTTGGAGTAAACAATCCCCAAATGATTGAAAACAAATGAAAGGAGAAGTGTAGAACATTTGCAGGGTAAGGAACTGAAGTGTCTCCTTTCAGAAGAAAAATGAGGAGCACTGAGATGCTTTATAGTAAGCATTTTCACACGTGCTACAGAATGTCAAGTGAAGCATGGCACTGAAGCAGCAAATTGTCTGAAGTAGAAGTTAGCTGTTAGCAGAGACTCCTTAGCAGAATGACAATACAGATGAGCAGAGACATAGGTACTGAATGGCCCAAGGCCTGAGGCAGCACCCACTATCAAGGAAGAGTAAAGATATTCAAATAATTTCTCGTAATGTTTCCCCTTTTTTTTGCAATTTGACTGGCATGACTGGCTAGGTCCAACTGATGATTTAAACTATATCCAATGTGTTTTTGCATATACTTCAAGTTCTGCCTGTTTGCCAGATTTAATTCTAGTATTTTAGGCAGCCTATGCTTAGTTTCTTAGGCATCAAAGGAATGTGGATGCAGGCTACCAGTTCATTTTAGTCATCTTGCTTTATGTAACCAGGTACTCTGAAATAGCATCATTACGTTTGATGAACACCAAAATGTTGGCCACTGAACTCCTGAAAATCTTTACTCTGGTTGGGGTACTTGGAAAATCTTAACAGACCAGGGAATGAACTTTGTCTCAGGCAATCCAACTATTATGTCAGTTGCTGAAAATCAAGGCCCGTGGTGTGTCTGTTCACCATCCCCAGACAGGTGGCCCGATGGAAAGGTTTAACAAAACACTGAAGACGATGCTCCAGAAGTTTTTCCTCATGGCTGTCTGATGCTGGGACCAGTTATTCCATCCTCTCCTTTTTGCTGTGAGAGAAATTTCCCATTCCTCCACTGGCTTTTCGTCTTTTGAGCTGCTATATGGGAGGCAACCTGGAGGGATTTTAGTCCTTGTTTGAGAAATGTGGGAGGAACAACCGTCTCAGACCAGTAATGTAGTGTACAGGAGACGCTTCATGCCCTGAGCTCCTTAGACAGAAAGAACCTTCTACATGTCCAGAATGCACAGGAGGCAGCCTATAATAAAAGGGCTCATCTCTGGGAGTTCCAGCCAGGTAACTGGGTTGTCCTATTACGACCAAGCTCAGAATCAAAACTTCTAGCCCATTGGCAAGGGTCCCATGAAGTGTTGCGATGAGTGGGGACAGTAAACTACGAAATCAGACAACCGGCTAAACAAAAGGTACGCCAAATCTACCATGTGGACCTGTTAAAAGCATGGAAAGCACAAGAAAGTCTGCTAATAACCCCTGACCCACTTGAACCAGAATTAGGTCCACAGGTTGCTGAGGCCTCAGAGCCAGCTCTGGTCAAAATTGGAAATAACCTCACCATGGACCAGAGAGCCCAAGCTCAACAGGTGATCGCTACCTTCTCTTCCATATTTTCTACTCAACCTGATCAGACTCATTTAATAACCCATAATATCCAAACAGAACTGGTGCTTAAAATCTTCCACCCTTTTTCCAGAAATTCAGAGAAACCATATAGCAAGAACTCCAATCAATGCTAGAACTAGGAGTAATTGAGGAATCCTTCAGTGACCGGAAAAGCCCCATAGTGTTGGTCCCTATGCCTGATGGAACCATTTGGTATTGTATTGACTTTTGAAAGATCAATGCAATCTAAAAATTTCATGCGTACCCGATGATCTGCATTGATGAACTACTTGACTGGCTGAGGGAAGCAGAGTATGCACCACCCTGGATCTGACAAAGGGATATTGGCAGATCCCCCTCACACCAGAGTCCAGGGAAAAGTCAGCTGTTTCCATGCCTTTGGGCTCTTTCAGTTCTGGACAATGCTCTTTGGGTTGTATGGGGCCCCAGCCACATTCCAATGGCTGATGGACCAATGCTGCAACCCCATAACCAGTATGTGGCTATGTAACTAGATGACAGCGTAGTCTACCGTTGGAATTGGCAGGACCACCTACAACATTTGATGGCTGTGTTACAGTCTCTCCAGGAAGCTGGCCTACTGCAAATCCTGAGTAAGGATGACATAACCTACCTTGGGTACGCGTTAGGAAAAGACACAGTGTGACCCTTGGTCGCCAAGGTCCAGGCCCTTGTGCCCAATAGCTTCCTCAAGGAAACCGCTACGGTGGTTTTTGGGACTAGTTGGGTACTATGGCCGATTTTATTCTGGGTTTCCTCAACTATTGTAGCACCCCTCACTGACCTCTTCAGGGCTGGTGGCGCTCCCCCCCCCCCCAAAAAAAAAAAAAAAAATCCAGTGGACCAAAGCTTGTGAGGAGGCTTTTCAAGCCCTGACAGCCCAACTCTGCTGAGAACCTATTTTGTACAGCCCTGATTTTACAAGAAGTTCCTGCTACAGACGGATGCATCGGACGTAGGTCTAGGAGCTTATTGTCCCAGGTAGTGAGAGGTGATGAACACAGAGTCAGTGGCATAGTTGGGAATGCTCAGCTTTTCTGAGTCTCATTCCTGTGCCCTGTCTTTTGGGCTATAGTGCCTCAAGATTAGCAAGAGCCTGCACAACAGCAGATGGCAATGTCTCTTGGCTGATGTATTATTTTAAAACATGTTTTTCTATTTTACATGATTATGTGGGGTTTCTTATGAGTACAACAGTTGAACAGCAGGGGTAGGGTAGTTACTGCGAGAAGGACCATGGCTAGAAAAATTCCCAGACCTAGTTCTCTCTCTTGCTGCTTCTGGTTATGCATATCAGAAAGAAAATGCAAGCGGCAGTAAGATAAAGAAAAGAATTCTCAGGGTTCATGAGAGAATTCCATTGTCCACAGTCTGTACTGAATCTCTCACAAAATAATTCAGGGTACCGCAGTGTCCCAGTACATATCCCCGTGCTGTTGAACGTAGTCACTAATGATCTGGAAAAGGGGTCAACAGTGAGGTAGCAAAACTTGCAGACTATACTCTATTACTCAAGATTAAGTTAAGGCCAAACTGACTCTGAAGAGTCAGATCTCTCAAAGCTGGGTGACTGGGCAACAAAATGGCAGATGAAATTCAAATGTTGATAAATGCCACGTATGAATGCACATTGAAAAATATCCATATTATACCTACAAAACGATGGGGTCTAAATGATCTGTTACCACTCAAGAAAGAGATCTTGGAGTCATTGGGGATAGTTCTCTTCAAAAATCTGCTCTTTGTGCAGTGGTAGTCAAAAAATCTAACAATGTTAGGAACCATTAGGAAAGAGATAGATAATAAGACAGAAGATATCATAATGCCACTATTTAAATCCATGGAATGCCCACACCTGGAATAATGCATGCTGTTCTGGTCACCCCACCTCAAAAAAGATATATTAGGATTAGAAAAAGTACAGAGAAGGGCAAAACAAAAAGGATTAGGGGTATGGAACAACTTCCATATGAGGAGAGATGAAAAAGACTGGGACTGTTCAGCTTAGAAAAGAGATGGCTGGGGGCGGGGCCGGGTGGGGGAGGGAATATGATAGTGATCTGTAAAATCATGAATGGTGTGGAGAAAATGAATAAACCAATGTTATTTACCCCTTCACATAATGGAAGAACCAGGGGTCACCCAATGAAATTAATAGGCAGCAAATTTACAACATATAAGAGTATTTTTTCACACAACGCACACTCAGCCTGTGGAACTCATTTCCAGGGGATGATGTGAAGACAAAACATATAACTTTGTTCATTAAAGAATTAGGTAGGTTCATGGAGGGATAGGTCCATTAATGGCTATTAGCCAACATAGTCTGGGTGGCAACCATATGCTCTCAGTGACCCTAAACTTCAGACTGCCAGAATCTGGGAGTGGATGACAGCTTCATAGGGAATTAACAGACCAGACAATCATTGAGTGATTCATTACCTCTGAAGCATCTGGCACCAGGCACTACTGGAAGACAAGATGCTAGGCTAGAAGGACCATTAGTCTGACCCAATATGGCCATTCTTATGTTCTTATAATGTAAAACTTGAAAAGTCTCCTGAGGCTTTATCAAATAAAACATACAACATGTGATTCACTATGTGCAGTTATAAAAATGCACATAGTGTTGAAAACAAAAATCTTTCAAGTGTATAATTGAAACCTCAAACCACATTAACTAAGTACCTAATCTGGTAACTATTCTTTTCATAAATGCCCTTTGCTAGCCATAAGCTCTTGCCAACTTACTACTTTTTCAGTGCCTAGCACATCACAAGTCTGATCTCAGCTATCAGAATGTGCTAGACATACGTGATTTGAAATTTAACTGGAGGGCGAGGCGTCTGTACGCCTTTTATAATTTAGCAAAATTCTGAATTCTTCTGTTGTTTCTTTCTTACTATCATTTCCACCTTTTGATGCACCTGATTACTTATACTACTGTAGCCACCTAGAAACCCTAGTCATGGAATTGATTTAATGTTTACATGGCCTAATCACCTGTTGGCCTTTGCCATTAGTGGGTGTTAAAGATGAACAGAACTCTCCTGCAGGAAGTGGAGGTTGGAGAGCTGCTGGAAGGAAGACTAAAATAACCATTGAGTCTACATTTTGATGGCATTGACTAAGTGTTATTTGCTGGGTCATGAAATTCAAAGTTCTCTATTTGACATGAACAGACAAGGTTTCATTCATTTTGAATCTGAAGAGATCAGTTTCCTTCATAAGAATACATCTTCTTTACCTTGTGACTTAACTCTTGACGATATTTACACTTAAGAAGAATTATTTGCATTTGTTACTTCATTCATTTCTTCTTTTCTTACCAATTCCTTCAAATTACTGCGTTCTGAGTCATAAATTTTTACACTGAGACTAGGTAATTACCAAACACTGCTAAGTTGTTTGCAGTATTGGTCTGCACCTTTCATCAATACATACAGTTAAGATGAGAAACAACCACCTACTGAAATAGTAAATTTAATGTTGTGAAGATTGAAAACTGAAAAGTAAGAAGACCCATTTAGCTGCATTTAAAAACTGTCATTACCATGTGCCTTTTGCCTACTTTCCACAAGCTTCTCGATTCTGACAAACCAAGCCTGTTAACAGTTAACCCCCTCTACTTCCCACTCTTCAGTAGCAAATTGTAATTGATTCCACCCACAGTCCATGTTCTGCGCCATTTTCCTTCCCCTCTAATGACAGGTTTCAGAGTAACAGCCGTGTTAGTCTGTATTTGCAAAAAGGAAAGGATTACTTGTGGCACCTTAGAGACTAACCAATTTATTTGAGCATAAGCTTTCGTGAGCTATAGCTCACTTCATCGGATGCATACTGTGGAAAGTGTAGAATTTCTTTTTATACACACAAAGCATGAAAAAATACCTCCCCCCACCCCACTCTCCTGCTGGTAATAGCTTATCAAAAGTGATCACTCTCCTTACAATGCGTATGATAATCAAGTTGGGCCATTTCCAGCACAAATCCAGGTTTTCAGGGGGGTGGGGGGGAGAGAGAACCTGGATTTGTGCTGGAAATGGCCCAACTTGATTATCATACACATTGTAAGGAGAAAAGGAGTACTTGTTGCACCTTAGAAACTAATCAATTTATTTGAGCATAAGCTGTAGCTCACGAAAGCTTATGCTCAAATAAATTGGTTAGTCTCTAAGATGCCACAAGTACTCCTTTTCTTCTTCCCCTCTAAGTTACCTCCCACCTGTCAGCTTTGTTTCCTGCTCCAGGCAAGCTCTGCACAGTAGTGAGCGGGGCAGGGGCTGGAGCTGCTCCCTCAGGAGGCTGCGAGGAGGTTTTGGGACTGGCTCCCACTTGCCACCCTGATAGTGCATGCTGCCCTGCACATGCAGCCCCTGGGAGGGCAGTGGTGGGGGTGGGTCAGAGAGTGGAGTGGGGACTAAGCAGCTGCCCTGAAGAGAGGGGGAGTAGCTGGGGTGTTGTGGGTCATCCTCCCCAAGGTGTACTGAGCCAGGAGCTCTGCCACTCCCCTAAAGGGCACCCACTTAGTCCCCACTCTGCTTTCTGGTCCTTGCTCATGGGACCCCTGCCTTCCTTGGGGCTGTGTGTGCGGGGCATCTGGGCAGTATGCACCAAAATTTGACTTGTGACTGGGAAGGACTCTCTGCAAAAAAATAATAAAATACAATTCTTCTGGTCGATCTCCATTGAAAACCCCACAGGCTTTCTCTGATAGTGTGTTTCAGCAGACTATGGGTTAACACTGATCTGAACTGCCGCCATTTGCAAATGGAGGTGCGGCTTCCATTTACAGTATACTGCACCACGCATTGTTGGCATAGAGAGGACTAAGGAAATTGCCCCAAGGACCTCGGGTATACATCTGGAGCACTTCTGGACTTGAGTCAAGCTGGGGCTGTGTGCACACAAGAAAGCAATAGGACTTTGATGTTACATCCCAGCTGAACCCGGGCTTGGAGCCTCCAGCCATTCAGAGTACTGGGTTTGAGCCCTAGGTTAACAGAATTGGTGAGTGGATGCAAGGGGGCTTAGGCTTGAACCCAGGATCAAGCCCAGGCTTACACTGGTGTGTAGCCATATTCTGAAAGATTCACTTTTATGTTTAGTTGTATTCTTACATTTGCACATACTGAGGTTTGTTCGGTACCTAGTATAACTTGCACATGTATTTTACTACTACTGATGTAGAAAAGCAATGACATTCAGTGAAGATGGATTTTTATCAATCTTCTTCAATGTTTTGCCTTCTATCTTAACTTGTGTATAATATCTTAATTTCATTTTTAGTGAGCTTTTTTTTTCATTGCTATTGCTCTCTAATGCTGGATTTCCTTCTCATGCTGCTGCTGTTTGTCTGTATAACTTGCCTAGGTTTAGTCTGTTGTCCTTGATACCCCTGTATGTTTTTTGGTCTTGGTGTGCTCTTGCTACACCTAGTACCATCTTCTTATGGTATCTGATCTTAAAAACCTTCTGAATTTAATATTCAGTACCAGGGTGGTGGTTAACCAGTAGCTATAAATTTACATTGTGACGCTGGCAGACCAGATGTCAATTGATGCCAAGGCCCCAAATTCTCAACAAAACATAGACACAAACATAGCTGGAAAACAGTCTGGCTCACGTTTGTGTTAGTATTATAAAATAAATAGATGTTAAGTTTTATGAAAATATGTTTAGTATTTAGATGTTATGAAACACTTGTAGAATGCTGTATGTTGCTGTACTTAGGTGGACAAAGGGTGAGTGTAGTCACTGCGTTACTCATGTCAACCCTAACTGTTCTCCAGCAGCTGCTTCCAATGCTCCAGACTGATGGCTCTGGTCACCATTGTGAACTCCACTGCCCAGAGGCCATGGAGACGGGAAGACTCTTCTCTTACCTTTTAAAGCCCCCCAAATTTTTGAAATTCCTTTTCCTAATTGCCTGGCTTGGCGAGCACACTTAGCCGCTCTCCATTATTGAGTGCAGCTGCCCAGCTGCCCGTGCTGGCTACAGGCTCCAGACATGCTCCTGCCTGGAGTAGACATGAAATATTGGATCTCTTGGGCCTGTGTGAAGAAGAGGCTGTACAGGCACAGCTCTGTACCAGCCATAGAAACATTGACATATATGAGCAGATTGCTAGGGGCATATAGGAGGAGGAGTATGACAGGGACCACCAGTATTGCTGCTTGAAGGTCAAGAAGCTGTGGCATGCATACTAAAAGGCCAGGGAGGCTAATGATTGATCCAGTGCTGAGCCCCAGACCTGCTGCTTTTACAAAGATCTACATGCCGTCCTTGTCAGAGACCCCACCATCGCAACACCATGGATGTCTCTGAGGAGCCTGAGTCCCAGGCATCTGCTGGGAACAGTGAGGATGGGGAGGAGTTTGGAGGACAGGTGACTGGGGAATCAAGTTGTGGGGGAAGCCAGGACCTGTTCTTGACTCCACTGCAGTCCGGCTAGTCCCAGCAGTCGAGCATAGGCGAGCCTGAGGCAGGAGAAGGAACCTCTGGTAAGTGTAGATAAATTTTCAGTTCTGGGGATGGCACTCCCAAAGTAGCAGGACACATCTTTTGACTTTTTTCATTAATTTACTCATGCTAAAAAAGGTAATGGTACAGCCAAGAGAGGTAGAGTTGCTATCAGCTTTAGAGTCTCCTTTGGAGTTAGGCCGGGGGGAATGCGGGCAGGGGGGGAGGGAAGTGGTGGCATGCAGGGCAGTTTACGTACACAGGGATGTCCCTTGAATCTATAGTCTATACTCGCCCTGTGTTGATCTAAGTATATTGACCATGGCCTGAGAAGTCTCGGAAATTTCATGGAGGTACCCTGCAATCATCTGCTGAAGGTTTCTAGGGAGGGCTGCCTTATTTCTTCCTCTGTGGTAAGACACTTTTCCACACCACTCAGCAATAACTTCAGCAGGCATCGCTGCAGTACAGGATGCCAACAGCAGCTGTGGTCTCTCTGTCTTTGTTACCATCAGGAGTCAGAGGTCAGCTAAAATTACCACTGCCTGTGGAAAACGGTGCCAATATTCAGTGCGATTGCCCTATACTACTAGAATCATGCAACTGAGTAGTGCCCCCCCCCACCCCCCCCATTTTCCTGACCTTAGTCGGGCCATACTCACCATGGCTGACGCTGTGACTGGTGCTGGGCACAAGCAATTGCAAGCAGAAGTGAGAAGGTAGTACTTAAAACTTTTGGGGAGCAAGGGCAGTGAGTTCAGCATCTTAAGTTTTGCTTTCTGTAGTCAATACGCTGACTGTAGTACCTCTGTGTTGTATCAGAGTAACAGCCGTGTTAGTCTGTATTCGTAAAAAGAAAAAAGAAAAGGAGTACTTGTGGCACCTTAGAGACTAACCAGTTTATTTGAGCATGAGCTTTCGTGAGCTACAGCTCACTTCATCGGATGCATAGCATATCGTGGAAACTGCAGAAGACATTTTATACACACAGAGACCATGAAACAAAACTTCCTCCCACCCCACTGTCCTGCTGCTAACAGCTTATCTAAAGTGATCATCAAGTGATCATCAAGGAAGGCCATTTCCAGCACAAATCAAGGTTTTCTCACTCTTCCCCCCCCCCCCCCCCCCACACACAGACACACATACAAACTCACTCTCCTGCTGGTAATAGCCCATCCCTCTTTGAAACCTCTCTTTATAATGCGCATGATAATCAAGGTGGGTCATTTCCAGCACTAATCCAGGTTTTCTCACCCCCCCCCCCACACACACACCCCCCCTCCAAAAACCACACACACAAACTCACTCTCCTGCTGGCAATAGCTCATCTTACAATGTGCACAGCAATAATCCAAGTTTAACCAGAACGTCTTGGGGGGGGGGGGGGGGGTTTGTAGGAAAAAAACAAGGGGAGATAGGCTACCTTGCATAATGACTTAGCCACTCCCAGTCTCTATTCAAGCCCAAATTAATAGTATCCAATTTGCAAATGAATTCCATTTCAGCAGTTTCTCGCTGGAGTCTGGATTTGAAGTTTTTTTGCTGTAAGATAGCGACCCTCATGTCTGTGATTGCGTGACCAGAGAGATTGAAGTGTCTCCGACTGGTTTATGAATGTTGTAATTCTTAACATCTGATGTGTGTCCATTTATTCTTTTACGTAGAGACTGTCCAGTTTGACCAACTGACATTGGTAACGTCATGGTAGGTGTAGTCATGGTAGGTGTAAAATTGTGGCACCTTAGAGACTAACCAGTGGCACCTTAGAGACTAACCACAGAAAAGTAGCTCTTTCTGTTGATGTATTCTGTAGCAAGGTGGTTTGGTGGCAAAATAGGGATATGCGTACTATCTATTGCTCTGCTGCACCTTGGGAATCCTACTGCTGCATATCCATCCAGTATGTCCTGCACATTGCCAAGAGTCACAGTCTGGTGTAGCAAGTATGCAGGGCCATTAATTGCTTCCTTCACCTCCACAGTCCCCCTGGTGGATTTCCTGATTCCAAATTGAGTTGTGACTGACCAATAGCAATCTGGCATCGCAAGTTTCCACAGTGCGATCGCTACTCACTCCTCCACTGTCAATGCAGCTCTCATTTGGGTGTCCCTGTGTTGGACACAGATCCAGTAATGTGGTCTTGTACATCTGAAAGGGCTGTAGCCACTGCTTATCATCCCAAACTTACATTATGGTGTAACCCCACCAATCAGTGCTTTTTTTCTTGAACTCAGAAGTGGCACTCAACCAGCTGCAGCTCCTCCATGAACGCCACCAACAACCGTGAATTGGTTCTCGCTGTGTCCCACAGCGATCTGTCTTCCAAGGAATCATCATGTTCCCCACTGATTTGATTCTCCTTGCGACTCTGCAAATACTCAAGGATTGTGTGTCCTGTGCTTGCAACACTCATGACAGTAGTGCAGAGTGTGCAAGGTCAATGCTTCTGTCAGAGATGGTGGACAGCAAGGAGTGCCATGGAGGTTTGTGGGCATTTGAAAAAAATCATGAAAACTATGGAATACAAGTAACATTATGGGGTGGAGACCATTGCAAACTGGAAAACTTACCCTGCAGTCCAAGTCATCCCTGCATGACTTTTTTCGGCCCCATCATGCATTGCCAAATCTTTCCAACAAGTGCACTGAATGGTGGCAGGTTACATTGTGGGATACCTATCCAAGGTACACTTCACTATGCATAGATACAAGCACTCCTGGTGAGTACCTGCACTGCTGATACAAGGAGCCAAGTATGCACGCACATAAACAATGTATTAACTGCGGTGGCTGTATGCTGGTGTAACTTGAGTCAACATAAGTTTGTAATGTAGGCCTAAGACTGTACCTCAGCCTGTTACTTTAAAACTTAAATTACACATTTTTTCACTGTTATCAGTAGGAATGTGTTGAGGCTGAAAATTGTGAAACTTTACTTTTTATTAGATAATTAATGTAACTTTTTAGCCAAATGGCAGAACTATGTGCTAAGCTATATTATGCATAATACAACTAAAAAGAGAAAAATCTACATTAATTCTGCTTGAGAAAGTGTTAAAAAGATGACAGATTATTTGAGATAATTTAGATTTTTTTAAGTGTCCCAGAATGAAACTTATTTAAAAAAAAATCTTACTGATAAAACTATCATAATATTGAACATGCTTTGGTATCTTTCTGTGTTTCCTTGTTAATTTTCCAAATGGGCATGTGGTTTTTAAGGATTAAAATTGTACCCTTCAATTTAATAGAATTAAATTTTTTGCATTGTTTTTGTGTGTTGTGGCCACAAGCAGGTTTTGAGGCCTTCTTAGTAACAGGTAATTTTGTTTTCTCATAGGCCTTTTAATGATCTATGTCTTTGTTTAAAAGAGAAATATTAAAATTAGATACTTTATTTACCACTAACAACTTAATTGCTTACCACCTAAAGGTATGAGTTGATTCCTTCGCCTGTGATATCATTCCCAGAAGCATCAACATAGTAGCAACAGTTTGATTACTATATCAGGAAACTGTTATTTTTCAGCGAAAGCATTAGTCTTAAGAAAATGTCCTTTGGTCAGTGGTATCCAGGATCTTGAGACAATACGTATATCTTTGCACATATGCTATTAAAAATAGTATTTTGTCAAATTAAAGTGTTGCCTTTATTATCTGTTGGAAGTGTTCATGATATGAGTAAAGAGGAGAGGAAGGCTGCAGACATGTGGAGTGTCATGCAAATATGGCAATATAGTGATGGTTAGATATCAACATCATTGACAGAATGACATGGGAGGAATTTGGAAAGGCAAATGTGTATTTGAGAGTAATGAAGTGGGTAAAAACTCTTTGATCTTTTTAAAATGCAAGTAGATAAAGTGATTGGGAAAACTGATGAGGGAATTTGCAGTCTGATCATTGGATGGATCCTGATAATAGATAGAAAAACACAAACTTAAGATATTGCTGTGTCTAATAAATAATTGCACATCTATCTCTTGTCCCATAACTCAGAAGCCCCATTAAATATTTTACAGAGTAATTTAAAATGTAACTTTTATAATAATAAAAAGTAATGATAACTTAAGTTGTTTAATAAGGCACAAAGAATGATATGCTAATACATTGATTTTTATTGCCCAGAATAATGCTTCTGCATTTTTTTTGCTCTAACCAATAAAACCCTTGATAAAAAATCTTGCTAGCAGTTGGCTTAGATACAGCAGATTAATGTATTAGATTTTAAATTTGTGACCTCCTTTTGTGGAAAGCTTGTGGGGTTTTTAAAGATATTAGACTCTCCATACTTTAGGTTGAAGCTAGCTTTCCATTATAAGCCTAGTGCTTACAAGCCCCATCGCATGATCAAAACTTGAATCTGTCTGAAATTTCACTTTTCTAATCCTATGCCAAGGTAGAATTTTTGTGCAAATACAGAGGCAAATCTGACCAGGTGTCAGCTCAGTAAGTAGGTTTTTTTTTAAAATGACGGTTTTTACTTTTGTAATGTTTGTAAATAAATTAAGCTGGCTTTGTCTAGAAATTTAGGGTTTGTTTATAACGTAGGTGAGGACTAGAAACTCCAGATTTGTTGCCTTCTGACTACTCATGTTTTTCAGGTTGGGTGGGGGTGACCTTTCATGTCTTTGTTATCCTTAAAAAAAGAAACAAAACTAGTCACATTGTAAGGCTTATAAGAAGCACACGGGATCTTTTTCAGGGGAAAAGGCAATATGCCGCATTTATTGGAGATACAACAATTAGAATATGCATTCAATCACACAGACATGCACACACTGTCGCACCAGTTGATGTTATAGTTACCAGTTCAGATTCCAGATCAATCTAGTGGCCAGCTCTACTCCATACACCCTTGGTTATTCAATAATTTCTCCTTTTTCCTAGACCATAATCCGGGGTAGCCAAAAGGATCCAATGGTCAATTTTGGGAGCTGGCTCACTTTCCATATTTCTGTCTCCACAGACTGTCGGTGAGCAATTTTAACAATAATTTCACCGAATAACAAATTAGGCTTAACCATGCTGGAAACATATTGCATCCATTCATATTTGTAGCTGTCAAACAAGGACCTCTTCCATTGTTTTAAAAGATGCGTTTAATACCCTAACATTTCCAGGTATTACCCAAAACATTTTGTGTTCAAGTCATGCTAAACTAAGAATTTGCATTTCAGTACATCCTATGGCCAAGGTAGTTTTATTCCCTAATTTTGTTTGTTGTTTATACAGCAGCCAGGTGGTAGTGTTTAACCACCACCACATACTCCATGTTGCTTTCAGGTTTCCCAGACCTATTTTTACCAAGTCCACAGTAGTATCTGCCTGTTTGTGAATGAGACTATCTTGCAGTTGTGACAAGGAACTTAATTTATTCTTAATTATCTCCAGGGTTACAGTATTTATAATCCCTGCTCCAAAACCAATCCCTCCTAATATGGTGTCTGCTACCTGAGGATGTTTTTTCTTGTTAACAGACTGGCATTCCTTGACCTCTGCCCTTCTGCAACATTGGTTTCTGTAAATACAGTTAAAATGCTTATTAATTCTTTTTTGCCTAATGCAATAGGTTTTTTTTGTAACACAATACACAACAATGCTAGCGACAAGACAAATAACACAAGACAAAACATAAAACACAAAACACAATTTTTGTCGTGACAGTAGGTTCATGGTATTCTGGGTTGCTTTTTAGCTGGTACCAGCTTTTTCTGATTTTCTGAAAGACAAAAAGAACATGTTTCTACTCCTTTTGGGGTGGAAGGTTATCACTTAAAATATCCCTTTCTTTTACAAATACCCTTGCTGATTGCAGGCAAAACAGAGGAATTACCCCCAGAGTTTCCTGTGTTTTTGTTCTATAGGCAGGCCAGGTTTCAATGGCTTCTACCTTTTAAGGGTTTAGGGTGAATTATCCCGCTGTTCAGTAATTAAATTTATGAGGTGGTGTGCCTCAGTTTTTCTTATACAGCAGACCAAGTTGTAATGGTTTTTTCTGCAGTGCTAAGTTTTAAGTTTATTCACAAGTAACAGCTGAGAAGCATCATTACCATATTACCTTAAATTTTTTTTGAAAAATCATACATCCTATACATTGTTACAGGGGTACTTATTAACATTAAATTTATCCCAATATTTAATATTAACATCAAACCTATTAAAAGTATCTTGTTATACCATGCCTTTTATTTAGACAATTTGTTTTTGAGGCCTTTTTTCCTCGTGAAATCTTTGCATAGGCTTTTTAATTGAATCATATTCTTGGGTTTTGGTGAATTAAAAGTAGGGGTGTCGTGCATATAAGCAGACCCCTTTTGAACTTATCTTCAGATTTCAGCTCTTGATAAACAAACAAAAAAATATTTTTTTAAACTTAGGGTTAAACCTTTTACCCACTTTGCCGTTTAACTGCTTTCAGAAAATTAGTAAACTATACTTTTGGAGTTAATAGTTAATAAGCATGCAAACTTCAAGAAGCGTACATAGTCACATACTGACACTACAATTACTGCATTGGCTTCAGCAAAGCTGGAAAGGTAGTAGCCAAAGGCCCTATATTAGAGCCACTGTGTGAATTACTTTATGCCTGCAGATTTCCTCTTGGTCACATGAGAAGTGCTAAGCTATGTACATTTTGGGATGTTGAGTTTCTGCACGCAATGATGTTTTACTCCATTGTACTCTGTTAATTAACACTCTCTCACTGGGATGACAAAACATCAGTGTTGCACAGCTGTCCTGACCAATACATACATAAGCCTTTTAGGAATCTGTTAAGGACATCAATACCACAGGTGTTCATTTCAAGTCCATACCAAAACCTAAAGAAGATAACCAACCAGAAAGTTAACCTTGGGTTTCCATAACTGGAGCGGGATAGGGTGGGGAGGGGAGGAGGGAAGGAAGTAGGTAAAACTAGGTAACTTAAAAAGGTCATCCAGATAACTCTATATCACTACAGTGAGACAGACTTATGAACAACTTCAGCATTAAAACTGGGCAGCAACCCACCCCTCCCCTCTTCTCCTATTTTACCCTTTTTTTGTGGAGAGGGGAGGGCATGATATGGGCAGGATTTTTTCCTGACCTTTGAAGTGGTAGCTGATCTCTTAAAACATAAGTAATTATTGTGGGCTGATCTACCCTAAAAAATTAGTGGGGCTTAACTAGCTCGTTCAGGATTGTGAAAAATTTCACATCCTGTGTGATGTAATTAAACTTACCTAAGCTGTGGTTTCTTCTGTTGCGCTATCACCTCTTGGAGGTGTGGATTTATGTCAGTGACAGAAGAACCCCTTCCATCATTGTAGTAAATGTTTACACTACAGAGTTGCTGCTGTAGTGTTTCTAGTGTAGATGCATCTTGGGTGTAACTACAAATGAGTGCCTCCCAATCTTCAATGCATTTTTCCTCACAACAGTCTTGTGAGGTAGAGAGGTGCTATTATTGTTTTTACAGATGACGAACTGAGGCATAGACAAGCTGTGATTTGCCAAGGGTGACTCAGGAAGTCTGTGGAGGAGCAGGGAATTGGTCTCCGGTCTTCATAGGTTAGTCTCCTAATGACTGGACCATCCTCCTTTTTCTCTGAAGTATTTCTGATCTGTTGTTGTAGCCTTCAAACACCCTTTGTTCTGTAGATAAAACTTCATAATTTTAATGACTAATTTAGGCTTTGGCTGCTTTTTCTTCATTGGTTAATGAAGAAACTAACCATTTCTAGTATGTAGAAAACATACTTTTTTTATTTTTGTGATAACTGCAGTGTTTGATTAAAGGCCTAACATGATTGTGATGAAGCAGGAATTTTCTGTAATAAGTCTATGAATCCTCTGTGTGCCTCAGTTTTCCCTATAATGCACATGGTTACTCAGTGGGAGAGAAAAATGACTGTTTGCTCTCAGGGTAGGTTGAGAGAGATAGGAAGGAATGTTGCCTAGCTGAATGTGAATGGCCATTAAAAAGGACTGGTCAAGGCTGATCCCATATCAGTGGAGAGTCTGAGAAGACAATGGCAAATCCAGTCACCAGGACATTGACACCTATCAACCATAGACCAAGACAGAGATGGATTTCCCCGCCTCTCAGCAAGGAAGCTGAGCAAAATCTCTTACCTCCAGAACAAAGATTTGGGAAGGTCTGAGGGGGAAGCAGGGGGCTAAGTGTTGGCTGCTGGAGGGAGTTAGGGTTCTCACAGAGGAACTGACAAGGAGGTGAGATGAAGAGAGACAGAACCTGAACCTGGGGTTTCCTACAGCTTGGCTGGGCACTGTGGGCTAACCAGAATGATCTATGCCTTAACCTTTATTTCTCTATGCTAACCTGAGGACTTCCTATGTTGTGTGCCAGCTGACGAATAAACCCTATGGTTTTGACAACGTAGCTTAAGTGTCTCTGCAAATGCTTGGTGAGATTTGGTGAGATTGGTAATTCCTGAAGAACATACAAAGTCTCTATCAGGAGTCTGTCTCAGTTGGACTCACTGAATAGAGCTTGTGATGTGAAGCCGGAGTGCTGAAGCCACAGAAGTTCAGTCTTAGGAAGTGATGAGGCCTCGTGGCCTATCCTGAAGGAAGAGTGAATCCCCTTGGGGCTCTGGCACACTGAGTGAGTTCCTCCAGGAGACTGTTCCAAAGCCGGTGGTGTAGCACCCATCCTGTGGATCTGTTACAATGACAACTGAGTGTCCTAAATCTAATCTGACACTATATACAGTGAATTGCTCTGCATGATATTACACTGTTAATGCAGTGTTACGTATCTGTAGAAAATACTGAACATTAAGCAAAATAATGGGTGGTTATACTGTGATAGGTTTTTACTACTAAGATTTTGATTTTAGTTTCCTTCTCTTCTGTAGCAGAGTAAGCCTTAAGGTGACTTAGAGCTGGTCTATACACCCACATATTGATTTAACTATTATGGTATAATTAAAGTGGTACAGCTCTCCTAATGTGGATGCATGTATGGATGGAAGCATACCAGTATGCTTATACCTGTATAGGAAGGGGAATAAGATGTACTGGTATAAGGCACCTTTTCTATTGATATAACTGCATCTGTGCTAGAGGCTGTCCTGGTATAACTCCCCTTGCCCCCAAAATAGTAAAAACTGAAACAAAAACTATGTGTAAATCAGGATGTGTGATACACTGTGGCACAGATATTGATAGTGTAGTTCCCCTTGTTATTTACGGATCTGAAGGATGCCCAAGGCAGTAGTGCCATAAAAATGAATACGACTTCAAAGTGAATGCAGGGTGTGAAATTGAAAATGTAATATGTGGCATCAAAGTCTGAGAGGAGTCTTGTGAAGTTTGAAAAGCTTCATTGCCTGGAGCTTTATAGCTTTCTAGTGATGGGACACTGTTTTTTCTCAAAAGTTTTCATGGGCATCCAAACTGGTGTAAAATAATTATTTTATTCAAATTCAAAAAGTTACTATTTACACTGAGGAACTTCTCACTTTTTTGAATCTCGCTTTATTCAGGGTACTAGGATAAAGGATGTAGAGTTGTCTCCTTTTAAACACTAGATTGTAGTGGAATGCTAGCTGTGCTACAGTTGGGTTAAGACCAGTTTTCTGTTTGAAGCTTTAATCTTAAATGCTATAAAATCCACACAGTTAATTGGATTATCTTGATATTTGGTTTACCTCATAGTGGTGCCAGGGGTCAGTCAGTGATCCAGATTTGGAGTCAGTTGAGTAAGGGGTTCCTGAGGTGTGTAATGCCCTGAAAATAAAACAGCTTTTCTTAAAGTTGACTTGTATTGCCAATGTGTGTCTGCCCATACCAGGGAATCAAAGCATGGTTCTAATCCTGGCTCAAGAGTCGCACTCGCTTGAGGTTATCCCCAGAAATTTCATGGCACCCATTTAGCTCTTTGGAGGGTGGGGAGCAAAATGAGAACATTGTTAGCAAAAGAGTTTGCTTCTCCGGTTAGGTTTATGCCTAAAATGCAAGAGCAAACAGATTACATTGAGCAAGTGCAAAGAGAGAGCCAAAGAGTATTGAAGTGGATAGCTTTCACTGCAGTTGGCTAGCTCAAGGGCATGAACAGTAAGCCCTTGATCCTGAATCTAGGCAGCCAGTGTCAAGTCGATGAACAAGTGAATTCTTTTTGGGAAGGGAGAGTTGAGTGGGTTGTGGAGTAGGGGGAGAGGATTGCCAGACTACAGTGAGGGGGCATAAATGGGGATAGCTGGAGAGGAGTTGGGAGTCTCAAGTGAGGATAGGGGGATACTGGGAAGGGAGAGGGGATAGTGGCAGGAGGACTGAGGGAGAGTAGAGGCCAGGGCACTTGTCAGACCCATACACTCTCTCCTCCTGTGTGTGTGTGTGTGCCAGAATCTGGGGGATTCTGAGCCCCTCTCCCTGTCTTCATTTGTGTTCTGGGATCTGGGAAGCTCCTGCCCTTTTAGGGGGTATCTGAGCCCCCTTCCCTGCCCCTGTCCCTCTAGGGGGAGTCTGTGCCAAACTCAGGGGAGGGGGAAACTATATAGGGGCATTTGACACCCTCCTCTTGAGCCGGGTTCTGGGGATGCCTGCCCTTTTGGGGGTGTCTGAGCGTCTCCTCCCCCCCACACCCCCCCGCCCATGTGAGTCAGGATCTTGGGAAGCCCTGCTCCTTTGGTGGAGAGCCCAATACTGACATACTGGAGTCATGCACATGCTGCCGTGACTGGGCTAAGGAGATGCTTATGATAAGCATAATTGATGCTTATCATAGACTTTGTCTACACTGGCAAGTGAAAGAGAAAACTTTTGTCTTTCAGAGGTGTTAACTCCCCTTCTCCCTGAAAGACAAAAGTTTTGCTGACAACAAGCGCTGGTGTGAATAGCACTTTGTCGGCAGGAGCACTCTCTTGCCGACAACACTAATGCCGCTCGTTGTGGGTGGAAGTGTTTTGCCAGCAGGAGAGCTCTCTCCTGCTGACAAACAGTGGCTACACTGCGCATCTTTTAGTGGCATGGCTGTACTAGCACAGCCGTGTTGCTAAACACTGTGTAGTAGACACAGCTTTAGGCTCTCCAACACTGGGGAGGGAGGATGAGAGCACTAGCCAACATGAATGGAGCAGTTCACATGTCTCAAACAGTTGTTTCAGGCCATATTAATCTCCGTGGGGTGTGGTCATTCAGTTGAGAGCATCATGTTAAGATGAATGAGCCACTTCACTTCTCTCAGATCTTGCCACTTTCAGGAATATTCCGTGCTGGGAATTTGCATATAGCAAAGTAGTTGCTGATAAAATCTTAAATAGTATAGCAAAGTCTTTGCTACAGTTAAGATTAAACCAATGTTTAAAGGACAGTTTTTCTAAGTGTTCCAAAATCTCCATTCATCTCCAGAATGTTGGGGGGGGGTGCGGGTGCACGCAGGGGAGGGTGTTGTACTGTAGGGTTAGTGATCTAAATTTGGGGTCATTTGAGTAAGATGTGTCTGAGGAAAAAACCCTAGGTTTTATCAATGGATTTTGTGGTCACCTGGCTTCTAAAATACCAATGGCTTAATGTGACAGGAGTGGGAGAGGTGAGCTGGAAATGGTGCTAGGGAGAGCTATATATGGTGGGAAATAGTGGAGAAGCGGGGAGGGAGAAAAGATATATACCAGTCTTCTCTTGCATGTTTAAAGATACTGTGAGTACCTTGTAATAAAACTGTCACGTTTTTGGGACGAAGAACGGTCTGAGATTTCTCTCACTGGCTGTTAACTACACACCAACCATTTCAGAGCACAGCCATTATCGCCTTTTCACTACCTGTGTGTTTGACTTAAAAAGTGCATAGCAATGATGTGGCCTAGTGGAGAGAACAGTGGACTGGGTCTCAAGAAACTTGGACTTTCCTCAGTTTCTCCATCTGTGCAAGGGGAGTAATTAACTTCCTTGAGATCAATTGATGAAAGGACTATGTAAGAACTAGGTATTATCGTTACCTGTCCCCAGAAGTGTCTGAACTGCACATCTACGTGAAAACTACAATTGACCACCACCCCTATCAACACATTTCTCTTTCTGTACTGCATAGGCACTGTGTACACTCAAAGCTAATGTGCTCAATGCTTTTTTTGCCTCTGTCTTCACTAACAAGGACAGCTCCCAGACTGCTGCGCTGAGCATCACAACATGGGGAGTAGGTGGCCAGCCCTCTGTGGAGAAAGAGGTGGTTAGGGACTATTTAGAAAAGCTGGACGTGCACAAGTCCATGGGGCTGGATGAGTTGCATCCGAGAGTGCTAAAGGAATTGGTGGCTGTGATTGTAGAGCCATTGGCCATTATCTTTGAAAACTCGTGGCGAACGGGGGAAGTCCCAGATGACTGGAAAAAGGCTAATGTAGTGCCAATCTTTAAAAAAGGGAAGGAGGAGGATCCTGGGAACTACAGGCCGGTCAGCCTCACCTCAGTCCCCAGAAAAATCATGGAGCAGGTCCTCAAAGAATCAATCCTGAAGCACTTAGAGGAGAGGAAAGTGATCAGGAACAGTCAGCATGGATTCACCAAGGGTAGGTCATGCCTGACTAATCTAATCGCCTTCTATGATGAGATTACTGGTTCTGTGGATGAAGGGAAAGCAATGGATGTGTTGTTTCTTGACTTTAGCAAAGCTTTTGACACGGTCTCCCGCAGTATTCTTGTCAGCAAGTTAAAGAAGTATGGGCTGGATGAATGCACTATAAGGTGGGTAGAAAGTTGGCTAGATTGTCGGGCTCAACGGGTAGTGATCAATGGCTCCATGTCTAGTTGGCAGCCGGTGTCAAGTGGAGTGCCCCAGGGGTCGGTCCTGGGGCCGGTTTTGTTCAATATCTTCATAAATGATCTGGAGGATGGTGTGGATTGCACACTCAGCAAATTTGTGGATGATACTAAACTGGGAGGAGTGGTAGATACGCTGGAGGGCAGGGATAGGATACAGAGGGACCAAGACAAATTGGAGGGTTGGGCCAAAAGAGATCTGATGAGGTTCAATAAGGATAAGTGCAGGGTCCTGCACTTAGGACGGAAGAACCCAATGCACAGCTACAGACTAGGGACCGAATGGCTAGGCAGCAGTTCTGCGGAAAAGGACCTAGGGGTGACAGTGGACGAGAAGCTGGATATGAGTCAACAGTGTGTCCTTGTTGCCAAGAAGGTCAATGGCATTTTGGGATGTATAAGTAGGGGCATTGCCAGCAGATCGAGGGACGTGATCGTTCCCCTCTATTCGACATTGGTGAGGCCTCATCTGGAGTACTGTGTCCAGTTTTGGGCCCCACACTACAAGAAGGATGTGGATAAATTGGAGAGAGTCCAGCGGAGGGCAACAAAAATGATTAGGGGTCTGGAACACATGACTTATGAGGAGAGGCTGAGGGAACTGGGATTGTTTAGTCTGCGGAAGAGAAGAATGAGGGGGGATTTGATAGCTGCTTTCAACTACCTGAGAGGTGGTTCCAGAGAGGATGGTTCTAGACTATTCTCAGTGGTAGAAGAGGACAGGACAAGGAGTAATGGTCTCAAGTTGCAGTGGGGGAGGTTTAGGTTGGATATTAGGAAAAACTTTTTCACTAGGAGGGTGGTGAAACACTGGAATGCGTTACCTAGGGAGGTGGTAGAATCTCCTTCCTTAAAAGTTTTTAAGGCCAGGCTTGACAAATCCCTGGCTGGGATGATTTAATTGGGGATTGGTCCTGCTTTGAGCAGGGGGTTGGACTAGATGACCTCCTGAGGTCCCTTCCAATCCTGATATTCTATGATTCTATGATTCTACGATACGCTTAGCCTACTCCACAGAAAGAACACCACGTGCACTATATTTTTACAACTTCTTCAGCCTCTTTTACAGTCCCTTTACCCTTATGCATATGATACCATCAAATCCTATACTTTCCACTTACCCTTCATTGAACTCATAGAGAACACTTGTTTCCCTCCTAACTGCTGACAATACCCATGGCAAGAAGACCCCTGTGCCCTACTAGTGATGCAGCCTCTACACAATGTAGTGCTAACATGAGGCATACTGGATTTCCCAAGGTACCTATGTACCTCTTTCCTTTGATCATACCCACAGGGGTCAGGTAGAGAGGCTCACACATACACACAGAGGGCCAAAGCCCTGAAGATGACTTAATATCGCAATCACAGCTCTTCTGTGCTGCCCCAATTTAATCCTCCACCATTCATTACAGCTATATCTAACACACTGAATGCAGCTGGCGTGCATGCACATAATTCCCTGTGGCTAGTGCCAGCTCCAGGTGTTAAGTCTGCCTGGGCATTTACCTTAATTCTGCATTTCCTGGTTTTCATAAGCTTGAGTTTTGCTGAACTGGGCATTCTGGGAGGCCATGAGCTGTCACCAGGCAACCTTAACTCTGCATTAACAAAGTTTATTGCCATTTAATTTGTTTCTGTGGGTTGGCGCTGAAATTTTTTCCAGTTGTCAATAACCATGAATATTTTTTTTTATTACTTAATCATTTTCTCCTTTTATTGGAACTATTCCACTGTAATTTTCAAAGGAAAAGTGGCTCTGTGTTCTCCTTAACCTGCAATAATTCAGGTTCACTTTTATTTTTTTAATGTTTGTATTTTGTGACAATACAAGTGGACTCAGTTCATCTATACCTTACATTGCTGCAGTAGGAGTATTCATATATATATATAAATAATATATTCATTCATGGGTTAAAAAGAAGGGTGAAATGGAAGGAAACCAAATGCAAAATGTGGTATGGATTATTGAAATTGGTCAGTCCTCTGTAGATAGTGTGAGGTAGGGGAAAGTGACTTTTGAAGTACCACAAATTTTCCTTATGGAAAGAAGTGATGAATTAAAAAAAAAAAATTCCCACAATGTATTAATTACATGGGAGGAGAGAGGATTGCTTAGAGTTAAGGAAAAATAATTAGCATTTATGCATTTTTTGTGTATGTGCTAACAAGTCCCATAGAATAATAAGCCAGAAATTTAAAAATGTCATATAGACGTGTTTGTATGAGTATATGAATATACATGTATATCACTTACAAAAAACTTTGTTAAAGAGAATGTTAAGGCTGCAAAGTCAAACATTTCCAAGTTTGGAAACACCAGTATTGGGGCTACCTGTGCAACCTTAAATTGGCCTCCTTGTAGATATGTGTTATGGTAGAATCTTGGATTATATAATCACATAATTTTTCTACAGTATCCATATCTCATTGAATGTACAGTACTGACTATTTTTATGTATAGATCTGTTCTAACTTTTTAATAAAGATCCACCAAGAACTACAGTATTTACCATTATCACTGGTAGTAGATGGAAAATAGTGAAGGAAATGTAAAGCTCAAAATCGGTTCCTGCATGCCTTAGATGTTAGAAGGACAGCTACACATACTTGGCTTGTATCAAGGTACAGAGCACCATGTTAGAATTTTATTACCAGATGATTCACAAAAAGTGAGTCTTAAGGGCTGGTCTACACTGCTGTTTAAGTTGATATAATTTGCGTCGCTCAGGCATGTGAAAACAACAGCCCCTGAGCGGTGTAAGTTACATTGGCTTAAAGTGTTGAACACACTCTCTCCAATCTCTTGCGGATGTGGAATAATTATGCCAATGGGAGAGCACTCTCCCATCGTGTCTTCACCAGCTGCACCAATGTAGCATAGTAGTGTAGACATGCCCTCAGTCCTAACTCCACATGGAATCTATACCTCTGCCTATCTATGTTCCTGACTCAAACAGCCAAATAAATTTTGTCCTCACCCAAAGTTGTGACATAATATACTGAAACATGCCCAAATGCAATTCTGGCTTGACCCAAACAGAGAAGAGAAAGCAATGTTTAGTCAGTATTAGAACAATGTGCATCCAGAAATGAAACACCAGTAAAATACACTGATGATAAGGATTTGAGTGCTTCCTCTATGTCCTGTCCTTCTCTTTGCAGCAGGAGAGTATGAATAGCCCTTTGTTCCAACACAGCTGGAAGGGGGGCACTTTCCTTTTTTTAGAGCAAAGAAGAGGGGTTCTTAGAGGTGTGACCGTTGGCATAGGCTGACACACGGTTGGGCTGTGATTGCTTAGGAGGGCCAACAATCCTCTAGCAGCAAACCCAGACACTGCCATGTGTGGTTAGGAGGGCTAAAGGAACTGAGCTCAGATGCCCAAAGGGTTCCCCCAAAAGATGACTTTACAAGCTAGGGTAGTTTAGTACAAAGCCAAACTTTATTAAATAAACAAACAATATAAATTTAAACAGAATTGGGAAATGAATGTAACTTTTGCAGCAAAGAGTGGCTGTAGCTGTTCAGAGTAGCCATGAGCTGCTGTTTATCACTGGCCAACCTTAAGGTCAGATTGGCTGCCCTGCCAGATACACTGTTTGCCTGCCCAGCCCCTAGACACATGACTTGGACTGTAAGCCACACTGCATCCTTGTAGAGCTGTTACTGAGACAGAGTCCAGGTAGTCTCTGCCATTGAGTGGGTCTTTCCTAGCTTGAATACCTAGCAAGATTGAATACCTCTTGCAAAGGCTGTCTGTCACAAAATGCTGCCAGCAGCTGCTTGGCTGGCATCCTGCCACACAAACTGCCTGCATGCTATTCCATGAGCCAAATTATGTGTGTAGATTAAATATGAAACCCTATTTCTGTAATCAAGAGAAGGTGTCAGTAAATATTCCTTTAGAGACATCATAACACTAATTATTTCACTATGCCCCTAACCTCTGGTGATCTGGTAGTTGGCAGTGTTTACAACCATTTAGCTGTCTGACTGAATTGCATTCTTTTTTCAGGTGAGAGCATTGTCTTGGTTAATTACCATTATTATCAAGAAAATTTCTAAAATGTATAGTCCTTTTCAGCTTGGTTTCAACCCAGTACTGAGCAGCTTTCCAGCTCCTGAAAAATAGATTCCAAACCAAAGACCTCCTAGAGACATCCATTTGCAGTTGCAGGTCCATGTGGTGATCACATTTGATGATGACTTATGAGTCCATCAGCCATAGCACCACTAATAAACCTTTTATGGACTGTAAATACTTCACGGTAACCTTTACTGCACTCTTGACTTCTGATCTGTTCCCTTAATCTTAATGTTTTCTCAAGGACTGTCTGACTCTTTCAGTTTCAGTATTAATTTCTGTGCTTAAATTATAAGGTATGCACAAGAGGTGTTCTGTTTTCTTTTATCAAAAATGTATCATGTTGCCCGGTGCCTGCCCAAAGACTGTTATAAAAATGTGACATTGTCATGACTTCTTGGAACCAATAAAGAAAATCCTTGTCAATGTCATGCCCCTGTGATGGCTACTTTTGAAACCCATTTGACTGTCCACTCTAAAGAGAAGCCTGACCTCAAAAGCAGCACAGGAATCTGAGAACACCAGGGACCTGGCCGCGTCAATGTAAGATGAGCCTTCGGAACTAAAAGCCAGCTGATCAAAATCATTGAGATTAATGGTTAGCAAATAAAATGCCATCCCATTGCCATATGCATGTGTTTTTTGTTTTTTTTTGGCACTGTATCTAATGATGCAAAAAGAACAGGAGTACTTATGGCACCTTAGAGACTAACGAATTTATTAGAGCATAAGCTTTCATGTGCTACAGCCCACTTCATCGGATGCTTATGCCCACGAAAGCTTATGCTCTAATAAATTTGTTAGTCTCTAAGGTGCCACAAGTACTCCTGTTCTTTTTGCGGATACAGACTAACACAGCTGCTACTCTGAAACCTATCTAATGATGAAATCTCTTAAAATTTCAAAGGGTAGCTCTTTAAATATGATGGCTATTTTGATGATCTGATGCATCCGATGAAGTGAGCTGTAGCTCACGAAAGCTTATGCTCAAATAAATTTGTTAGTCTCTAAGGTGCCACAGGTACTCCTTTTCTTTTTGATGATCTCAGTTTCCCCTCATATTATTTTTCTGACTGTGTCAGCCAGCAAAGCCACCAACCAGAAGTTTCTATACACATGTAACCTCAAGTCTATGTAGATAATTCTAAAACCTTTTGAAAATCAATTTCCTAATATTCTGCTGACCCTCACATCTGAACTGTCCTTTGGGATTACTAACTGAAGAAGAAAAATGAGGATTTGACTCCTTAACTTTTAGAGAGTGCCAATTTGGGGCCATGCTTTTCCTGGAGCTCATCTTTTGGCTTAATTGAGCTTTCTTCTAGATATTTGCTTTTTTGTAGTTTCCCTTTGCTTCACCCCCAGCTCTTCTTAAGGCAGTGTGTGTGTGTGGAGTTGACGGAAGGGCTCCCTTCTGCCTCATAAGAGAGCTCCTTTTGAGCCAAAGGACTTTTGGCACAGGTTAACACAAAACTGGATTATGATTGGTTATGAAGGACAGAGTAGGATTGGTTACCATCCAGGTACACACAATACTCAGCATACCCAGCTCAGTTGGCCACTGCTTTGTGAATCTGTGTGGAGGAGGGCTGGACTGTTAAGTTGGGTGCTGGAGCTGAATTCTTCACTTATGACACTTAATGTAAAGCCTGTTCCTATTCCCACTGATGTCATTTTTGAGTTTTGCCATTGACTTAGTTGGAGTGGTACAGTTCTATATCTCTTTTTCCAGAAAATATTATATTTGTTTATATTAGCTGGTACTTTTCAGAGATCATGTACTTCATTTTGCACCAACCAACCCACCAAAAACCTCCAAACAGTGAATAAGAATAAAAAAATACTTGGGAGAAACCAGTAAATGGAAAAAACTGTGGCATTTTGTATCCGTCTTAGACTGTAAAGGGTGAATTCATGTGTTAGGCAGAAAATATGGAGAAAGAGATATTGAAACAAAGAAACCTACCTCTCTAGGTTAGAGTGTGAGTAATATTTTCAAATTGTATGCTTTCAAAATGTACTTGGGAGCAATACAGGTTAAAGGAGGTTCATGCTGGCCCAGACACTTCCATGTGAATTTTTGAGCACTGTAGCTTGCATATGCAAGTGATTTACCATCAGAGCATATTTGGACAAATATTTTTTTGTCCGTGTAAATATAATTGGTGCATGTAAAAAATAATCCTTAAAAAACACTTGCAAGTGTCTGAGCGTATAAACTTGTGTGTATGCAAAAAGAGGCCAGTGTACATTGATGTGTGCATATATACCATATATGAGATAGGGATAATGTAATAAAGAATCATGTTCCAGCTACCAGAGATGTTTCCCTTCTCCCCACCCCTCCTCCCCCCCCCCAAAAAAAAACAGAAGAAAACAAAAAACCTGCACTGAACTTAGGCTGTACTTGTGAGTTATGTGGCAATTCCATGGCAACAAAATCCTGATACCACACCATGCTGTCATATATTTTATATGATAACCTGAGATAAATGTATTTATTCCACACACACTTTTAATCTTGGAGTGAGAGCTGTCAGGTTTAGATCGAGGAGGAGATTTAAGTAGGAATAGCAGGAAGGAGCAAGAAATCGTATACTATTCTTTAAAAATTAAAATACGACAACAAAACCAACTTGGACCATATTATGCTCTGATACACACCTATGAACAAAAGAGAAATCCATATATACTAGTCTTAATATGCTATTTAGTTGTCTGCAGTTGCCTAAACTAATATCACATTCATGGAGATATTAAAAATCAAAATTAAAGCCTCATTAAATACATACAGTTCTTTGAATATCACAAATAAAGATAAATTAATAAAGCTGGAGAAGGCTGACTAGTAAGGAGAGAGTATCTGTAGAGATACTGATCTTTGAAACTATCAACAGTGAGATGAAATTTCTTGAATTTCATCTCTGTTTAAGAAGGCTTTGCTACAATAATGGTGTAATGTTTGCATGAGTTTGGCGGTGTTCTGTCAACTTGTTTTCCAAATACTGGTATTGGGTTTTATGTATGTAAAGTACAAACCCTGCATTATGCCAAACAAAAACACAAGATCCTGTAATTAAGAAATATTAGGGCACTTGGAAAACAACGAAGTTTAGGGAATTAATCATGAACTTAATTACAATAATTAGTTTCAAGAAATTTTTCAGAAAAATAGATTTTTGGAGACTAGATTGTATACATTTCTGTATTTTCATATTGTGATTTCTTTTGTGTGTTCTGTGCTCTTTTTATGGTTAATGATATATCTAGTTTCTCATTTCTGTGTGCCATGGGAACATAGTTGATTTTAAGTTAAAAATATCTGCTTTTTCTCTCGGTAAAGAACTAATTGATCTGCTTACCTGGGGCCCAATCCTCTCATTGAAGTTAGTCAGAACTCCCACAAAAGTCAATGGAAGCAGGATCAGACCCCTGAAGAGCAGTGTCCTCTACAGGAAGTGGGTCTTCCTCTCATAAACTGTGTAATGTAGGAAGCTCTGCGCTGTCAAACATGCCAGAAATGTTTTAATCTAAATAAAGTGATTCCATTGTTTTTTTTCTCTTTGTAATATTTAGAAATTTTAAAACCTTTTTTTTCTTAAATCCTATATACCCTGGCATTTGGTTTACAGGTAAAATACTTAATGTTCATGAGGTTTAATATGATACCAGCCAAACAGGCATATTAACCATATCAATTAAAAATATTAATTGGCTGTAATATAATAGGTACAGTTAACCTGTCTTTACCATTTTATCAGTCGGTAAGACAACAGTTCAACTATACTTCCCATAGTAAATATAGGCAGCATCCACATGCAGTGAATCTTAACCACTCCCACTTTATTTTATTTTCCACGTATCTGTTTTATGTGTAGAGTTCGAGGGTGGCAAGGACACAAGTGAAGATCTACAGTTTTGTTGTACCGTAACTGTGCATTCCCATATACCTTCCCAAGTTAGAGTTTAAGTATATCATTAACTTTAAATGGTTTGGCTTTCAACCGATATTTTTTGTTTGTTTATAAAGTTTTCTTCTTCAGTCATATTTAAACTTAACTCCAAATTTAATAAAATTTTTGTCCGGGAATTGTGATATTTATCAGTTTGCTTTTCCTCTTGAACGTTGGGGTAAACTGTATTTGCTTACATTTATTCATTTGGTAAATCTTCAGTGTGATGAAACAACTTCTTCTATTCGTCACTTATCAGACATGCATTTTATATACAGATGCAAGGTGAAACAAAAAAAATGAAGTTTTTGCTGCTTTTGAAAGACATTTCTACAACTTAAGCCAAAGCATACATCAATATTCATATGCAGAGCTTATATGGCAGTACTTCAATCCGATTTAATTTTGAAAACATGTTCCCTATCTAATACTCTGCTTTGTACAGCAGTCCTAACAGAGCTTTAAGGTTTATATCTCTGAAGTTGTAAAGGACTAGAATAAAATGCGGTAGTCTACTGATTTTTATAATGCATACAGTAAACAGCTGGTATGTACATGGCCTCTAGTAACCAAGCTGATTACATGACACAGATTAGAGGTCTTAGAAGTTCTATAAAAAGCTAGAGGAGAGAATTAAAGAAGACTGGTATGAATTTATGTAATACAGCAAATCTAGAGGTAATTGACTTTACAGGAACTCAGTAACACTTTCAGCAATGAATGACTTACTTGGGAAGAGGAAAAAGGAGTCCAGTAATAGTTCTGTGAGAAACCATTAAGTAGGCTGAAATGCCTGCTGTTTACCTTCCTGCTTTATTTAAGACGTTACTGACACTGGCAACAATTTTTATATTTTTCTTTTGCATCAGTTAATATCTGAATTTTTCACAGAAGCAGAATGTAATTTTGTTGTCACTGTACAACAACTTTTAAAAAATGTTTTGTATGGTTCGGGAACTGGAAATGTTTGGATCAGTTTAAATCTAGCCCATTATCATTAATGCCCAAAAATGATGATCCAGTTGCTGTTCAGTTGCCTAAATGACATGGCTTTGGTTAAATTCCCAGTTGAAGAGCATCCATGTTCCAAAAATCACCATCCCAGTTTAAACTAATTGGCATTCAAAGATGAAAAACTTTGGAAGGCACAGAAACGGAAGTAATCTCTCCAGCACAGAGTTGGTCCTCTCTGTAAGACTAAGGCATCAAGACAGTGAGCAGTGTAAGTGAGCTTGCACTGGTGATTCCCATACTAGACTAGACCTGTGCTATAGAGAAAGAAAATTGTCACTCTCCAGAGTGTCCAGGTAGTTAATTTTCACCAGCACTAAATTCAGTAAATAAAGTAAGTAAATAAAGGTAGAAGAAAGGGAGTAGTTGGGGCAGAAATCATGCAATTTGAACATACTATTACTCCTCTCTCTCACTCAGATGTAGGTGCTTTGCCTTGTTGTTTTAGCTTTCTACTGCTACTACTCCCCCAAATATATGTTACTGCCTGCTAGAATAGAATGATTAGTAACTCTGTTTTAGTAGAATACTAGAAAATATAGGTGAAATGTGTCAATCACAGTGTTCGCTCACTTACTACTATGTGGCTGGAAAGTGAAGCTGTGACACTTCAGCAGATAGGAAAACCAAGTGTAACAGCAGAGAACTAGATGTTTGTTCCTCACATATCTATCTCTTAGTCATTGTGTCTTTTTTTTTTTTTCAGGAACATACCGTCTGACCAGGCAGAATTTGAAAGGAAAGACTGAAATGTTACTTTGAGTTAAGATTTAATAACTATCCGCAATTAACTTTTTTTAACTAAAAATTATTTTGCCCTAACCCATGGGATTGATTTTGCAAGACTCTTTTCAACAACTAAAACTTGAGGTTAGGTGATAGCATCTTTATGCGGAACTGTGCTGGAACTTCTGATGGCTCTTGGGCTAATTTCAGATGGTTGTATTGTGCTGTATCATCTTCTGTTGCTCTGAGTTTAGTTGCATTATTTGAGCCTCTTCTATTATTACTTTGGCCTCCCCTTTTGTTTTTAATAAACTGCATCAGTTTCAATGTTTGTTTAATGGTTTAACTGGATTTGTGTATTGGCTCAGATTACTCTTTTTTTATTTCATCTACTTATGAGCTCTTCTCTGCTGCATCTTGAGGTGGTGCATCGGAAAGAGGAGATGTAAATGTTGGATAAATTTATTTGACCCTGTGATTCTGAGTCCCAACTTTTACTTTTGATACCTGTAGTTTGTACATTTTCTGAAATATAACTTCAGTTCCATATGTGCTTATTTGACGGATAGCTTCTTTTGTTTAAGTCTGCTTCAGAATTGTGACAGTTGCAGAGCTAGGGTTGCAACTCTGTTCCCTTTCTGGTCTCTAAGTACTACCACTCTGGTATAATGCCTCATTCCTTTGCTTATCTTGGGGTGGAATTTCATAATTCTCCCATTCTTAGACTGGGACCTGGGCTATGGTACCATTGTTACCCTGCATGTCCAACTGAGCTCTGGTACTTAACTGCTGTTCTCTGTATCCAGTGATATACAGTGATCAGACAGCCTTCTTAAAATACAAGTAGATATTTTGTTCCTTCTGCTAAAATAAAACGGAGAAAAAAGGATTTTTAAACAACGGTCTACATGCATGCCTGATTTACTGAGCCCCACCATTGTTGGTTGACCTACACAAACGTAGATTCTCCAGACACCACAGCTGATGCCTGTGTTTCAGTCATGTTCCCCTGAACAACCACTCTCTCTTGAGATGGTCCCTTTTAATCTTGCCAGAGTTCATTTGTTCCCTGGGCTTTAACCTTTCCTGGTCCAAATGAGTTTTGCAGGATATCTGAAGATATAAGTAAAATTATCAAAGGAATAGTTCTGCCATTGCCAGTTACCACCACTTAAAGGTTTGCTCAGAGGTGACTGTCTTGAGCCGTTCTTTTCCTTCCTGCCTGTTTCTTCCAGACAGGCCCCTGCTGAGCTTAACCAAGATATTCATACAAGAAACATCACAATAATTAGACCAGGGATTGGCAACCCTTGTCAGATGGCCCATCAGGGTAATCCGGTGGCGGGGCATGAGACATTTTGTTTACATTGACTGTCCGCAGGCATGCCCCCTCCCACCAAAAACAGTTGTCTCAGAAGTGTGGGATTTTAGCGGGACAAAACAAAAATCGCTCTACAACTTCACCATTGCCAGTCACATATCTCAAAATCACATCTGGTGTTGAATTAACTATTATGGAATAGTACTTGGCATCCTTTACTTCATCAGTGATTTGGTTTCTGAGCTGCTCTGCTATTATAGTGATGTATTCATCGTAGGTTTGGGGCATTAAAAAGTTGGTCATTTCTGAGCCACAATAGTGATGATTTTTCAAATGTTCTTTGAGAAAATCGTCAAGATAGTTAAAAAAAATTACCTTTTTGATTTGACAAACATGACTCATCATGTTCTCTTAGAGGTAGTCCCAAAGAAGACAGCAGTTTGACTGTGGCAATAACACGTCTCAGCACTTTCCTCCAATAAGGACATACCTTTTCAAACTGAGCCTATAATACAGAATCAATTCTTCCAGATAATTTACACCTTTGAGCGAACTTACACATAGCATTAACGTGAGCTTTGGAAGTTTCATGATCAGCAATATGTCTTGCAACGTTTCTCCAGTTAGAATGCCCGTTGACAAATGTTTGCTTTCTGTTACTATGGTCAGGGAATAATTTGCAAACATAACAGTAGACTGCCTTAGTGGTTTCTGAAAAAATTAACCAAATTGTCATTTCTATAATCCCATTTTTTTCATCCTGAGAAAATGAAGACTCATGAAGACCTCTTAATTGCTTTTGTCCTGCAACCTCATACTCTTTTTCTCAAATTTTCCATATTACTTACTTTTTTTCAGTTTATTTACTAAGAAATATTCTATCATAGCCAATGAAACAGATTTTGGCCATAATGCAATGTCTTCAGGATAGTTTTCTTCCCTTCCTTTGACAAAATCACCAATATTTTGTAGTTCCATTGTCACTTCAGAGTCCACTTGTTCAACTTTTGCAGTTGTTGTGGTATCCCCACAACTCAGCAAGTGATCAGATAATTCAGATGTTTTCTCGCCCATATTTTTTGATGAATGTTCACTATTCAATACTTCAAGCTTTTTAAAATAAGATGACAAACTGTCTTTTTGCTTAGCTTTGTCTTCTTGCCTCGCCTTCATTCCCCCCCCCCCATTTTTGACTGCCAGACTCATGTTGCTTTATTATTGCTAAAAAACTGACCTTGATTTTAGGCAGGAGCATGGCCACAGGTGGGCCGTAGACCACCTAATTAGGTTTAATGCAGTTAATCCCGCGTTTTTAATTGGTCCATGTCTAAGTAGTTAGGTCAACGCAGAGTCAGTGTAGACACTGTGTTGCTCACATTAACCATTGCTGGCTTTCAGAAGCCATTCACCAGTTACCCTTTTCGATAGTTCAATGGTGCAAGCGTTCCTGGTAAGGATGCACACCGCCAACACAAGGAGTGTAGACGTGCACTGTTACCCCAAAATTTGGACCCAAGGCACCTCAATACTGGTTTGTCTGTGACCATAATCCAATTGTCAGTTTGTCTCACCCAAATGGTTAATGAGGGGTGGCTTGTCCTAGAGGAATTGCCGGGGTTTTACCTTGGTGTTTGTCTCTGACTGTGGAGGACTCCCCAGAGCAGACTATTTCTCCTAATCTATGAGAGGACATGGATACAGCCTTCCGCTTGAAGGATTGATATTCAAACAGTAATTTCATTTAAAAGAAATAATTATAATACACTTAAAGCAAGAAAAGAATACACTACAATACATAAGATACAGTGAAACACAATTGCTTTACATTTAGAAGTTATACACTAAAGCAGTGCAATAGAATAAAATGCACAGAATACAGAGAGTATATAGCAGTTATAGTGTAGCACTTAAGGTACCTAAAGACCTCTCATACACATGCATAGAGCCCCCAATGCAATGTTGTCACACAGTGCTACAATTATCACAAGGAGACAAGCAGAGCTTCTATACGTACATACAGGAAGGGATTATGATGATATTTAAAGAGACGTTACTATTTAACATTAACATTCTGTGAGCCGCGGCCAAACTGTCACAGAATGGGTGTGGTGGATGTCATTCAGACATCTGACTGTATTTACAGGCACACCCAGACACACTTTTAAAACAGATAGAAAATCAGACTTACACTCTTCCTTCTCAAAAATTCCTCTGATTCATCTTTCGGGGTCCTTTTGATCTGTCTTATTGGGCTTCAGACTGCCTGTGCTGCTGTTTCTCCTGCTTCTTTTGCTACTGCGGCTTCTTCAGTTGCTGCTCTTTCTTCTGCTGCTGTGGCTTCTTCAGCTCCCACCACTCTCTTCAGCTCCTGATCTCTTCACCGCAGCTCAAACACCCACACACAAGTCTGCTGGCTGTCAGCCTTTATATAGGATTACCAGCCCTCCTCTCATTGGTTGCTTTCTCAAGTCCAGCTCATTAGCATAGATCCTCCCCATGGAGCGACATTTGCTTAGCCAATCAGCTTCACCTGTTATTCAAGCTGCTCCTCCTCTGCTCACCTGATTTACTAGCATAGATCCTCCTCTCTCCGGAGCCCTCCCTTTTAGGTGTTCTGACGTATGCTGAGTCATTCCACATTAAACTCTATCTAACTCTATCTAACTTCCACATTAAACTCTATCTAAACCTTGTCTGCTCTGCGTCCTGCATTTTAAGATCTATAACAGAGAATCATTGCGGCCACCATTTTGGGTTTTTCGCTATAAATTGTCACTGTTTACCACTTATCTCAAGTCTTAATTCTAAAACAAACTACAGTTCTATGCAAGTTAAAGCATCATGATACTGTTACCACCTTTGTAATACTTACTGGGCTTTTCGCGATGTTTTTTCTCCCTCTGCAGCTGCCTGCTGCTGCGTTTCTTACACAGGATCAGAGCAACTTAAAAACCCCTCTTGTGTCAGCGGAAGCAATGTAATTACTGTGGCAGCTGTATGCCAACATAAGTTAGGTCAACTTACTTTTGTAGTGCAGACTTGGCCTTAGTGTAGTAAACATGTAAGGCATTTGACTGTTGCATCTCTCTATGCTTGGAGTGTGGGCGTTCCAGTAGGTTTACAAATGAGCTAATTGTGAGTTGTTTGCTTTTTGTTTACTATAATGGTATAATTTCTTCTACCATTAAAGTGAGAAAGCACTTATAAAAAATTAAAACTTGAATATCTAACTTACTGCATTTGTCATGCATGATCAACCATCTTTAATTAATCTCTTTATGCATTGTTTTACATTTTAAAGCTACTGATAATTAAAGAAAACAAACTGCTAAACAGAAGGAAGACAAAGTTTGTCAGCTGCAAAAGCTAAAAATAGATATGAGTGATCACATTTATGATTAGTTATGATGCAAGGAAGAAATATTATTGAAGATAAGAATATAGTGCAGAATTTTGACCACTAAATTGCGAATTTTGACTTTAGACAAAAAAAAAAGCATAATCAAAGGTGTGCACCCTATTATATTCAGCTTTAACACTGGGCATATTGTTGTGTGTTAAATAGGCAAGACAGCATATTTTTAAAATATATAAATAGCATGCATTTAATAGCGTTTATCAATAGTTTACTAAATCTAGTTAGATTTCACTTTCATCTTTTTGTGATATGTTCATATTTATGCTGCAGGGATTGTGAAAAATCTATTTTAACTTTTAAAATCATAATAGAAGTAGGATGTTAATAGTTTGATTACAAGGACAATAAATTAAAGCTTACATTACATTACATGTCTCTTGAAATTCAACCTTATTTATCGTCTATCACAGAAAGAGATCAAATCAGACTTGTATAAAAATACTTTTTATTAATTCATAAAGTAATTTTTTAAAGAAATCCTTCAACGCTATTTTATACATTTTATTGAAATAAGGAATACTTTTGCTATTACTATGTATTTTAGATAGCTATGATATGCAAAAACTATATTAAAAACATTAAGGTTACAAAGTCAAGCACTCAAAAGATAGAAAATGTGAGAATGAAGCTTGCCTCCACAGTCTTAATTTGGTCCTCTTGTGCGTATGGATTATGATGTAGTCTTTAAGTCAGTGCACAGAATGGACAGTGCTCGCTTAGTGAATAAATGTTCAATGTTTTGTTGTTCTCATTATTCAATTTGTGGCCCCATAACGCCTTGTTTACAACATACTACTCAAATCCTGCTCTGAAGACAGAGCTGTTAATGTCTTTGTAGAGTTTTCTGTGGTGCTCATCGCTACGATGTGAGTGCTTCACTAATTTTCATGCATTTAATTTTACATCGTCCTGGTGAGATGCATGGGTATTACAGTAGAACCACCAGAGTTACGAACTGGCCGGTGAACTACACATCTAATTTGGAAGCAGAAGTACACAATCAGGCAGCTGCAGAGACCAAAAAAAAAAAAAAAAAAGAAGCCAATACAGTATAATACTGTGTAAACTACTAAAAAAATAAAGGGAAAGCAGCATTTTTCTTCTGCATAGTAAATTTTCAAAGATATATTAAGTCAGTGAAAAGAAAAGGAGTACTTGTGGCACCTTAGAGACTAACCAATTTATTTGAGCATAAGCTTTCATGAGCTACAGCTCACTTCATCAGATGCATACTGTGGAAAGTGTAGAAGATCTTTTTATACACACAAAGCATGAAAAAATACCTCCCCCCACCCCACTCTCCTGCTGGTAATAGCTTATCTAAAGTGATCACTCTCCTTACAATGTGTATGATAATCAAGGTGGGCCATTTCCAGCACAAATCCAGGGTTTAACGAGAACGTCTCGGGGGGGGGGGGGGAACAAGGGGAAATAGGTTACCTTGCATAATGACTTAGCCACTCCCAGTCTCTATTCAAGCCTAAGTTGATTGTATCCAATTTGCAAATGAATTCCAATTCAACAGTCTCTTGTTGGAGTCTGGTTTTGAAGTTTTTTTTGTTGTAATATCGCAACTTTCGTGTCTGTAATCGCGTGACCAGAGAGATTGAAGTGTTCTCCGATTGGTTTATGAATGTTATAATTCTTGACATCTGATTTGTGTCCATTTATTCTTTTACGTAGAGACTGTCCAGTTTGACCAATGTACATGGCAGAGGGGCATTGCTGGCACATGATGGCATATATCACATTGGTGGATGTGCAGGTGAACGAGCCTCTTATAGTGTGGCTGATGTGATTAGGCCCTATGATGGTGTCCCCTGAATAGATATGTGGACACATTTGGCAACGGGCTTTGTTGCAAGGATAGGTTCCTGGGTTAGTGGTTCTGTTGTGTGGTATGTGGTTGCTGGTGAGTATTTGCTTCAGGTTGGGGGGCTGTCTGTAGGCAAGGACTGGCCTGTCTCCCAGGATTTGTGAGAGTGTTGGGTCATCCTTCAGTTTAGGTTGTAGATCCTTAATAATGCGTTGGAGGGGTTTTAGTTGGGGGCTGAAGGTGACGGCTAGTGGCGTTCTGTTATTTTCTTTGTTAGGCCTGTCCTGTAGTAGGTGACTTCTGGGAACTCTTCTGGCTCTATCAATCTGTTTCTTCAGTTCCGCAGGTGGGTATTGTAGTTGTAAGAATGCTTGATAGAGATCTTGTAGGTGTTTGTCTCTGTCTGAGGGGTTGGAGCAAATGCGGTTGTATCGCAGAGCTCGGCTGTAGACAATGGATCGTGTGGTGTGGTCAGGGTGAAAGCTGGAGGCATGTAGGTAGGAATAGCGGTCAGTAGGTTTCTGGTATAGGGTGGTGTTTATGTGACCATTGTTTATGAGCACTGTAGTGTCCAGGAAGTGGATCTCATGTGTGGACTGGCCCAGGCTGAGGTTGATGGTGGGATGGAAATTGTTGAAATCATGGTGGAATTCCTCAAGGGCTTCTTTTCCATGGGTCCAGATGATGAAGATGTCATCAATATAGCGCAAGTAGAGTAGGGGCGTTAGGGGACGAGAGCTGAGGAAGCGTTGTTCTAAGTCAGCCATAAGTCAGTGTTCATTGGTAAACTTTTGAAAGAACAACCATAATGTTTTGTTCAGTTAAAAACATTTCAGAGTTACAAACAACCTCCATTCCCAAGGTGTTCGTAACTCTGAGGCTCTACAGTATCCCCAATTTACAGATGGTGAACTGAGGCACAGAGAGATTAAGGTTTTTTTTAAAGAAGTATCTGCTAATTTAAATATCTGACATGCTTAGGACCAGATTGTTCAGTTTCAGAATTATATAGCACTTAATACATTAAAGCAAAGCTCCCTTTGTGACTTCAGTTGCAGCCCCGAGTGCTCAGTCCTTCTGCAAATCAGACCCCAGCCAACCTTAATTCTGTAATTTGTGCATGTGTGAACTGGAATTTTTTTCAAAGGATTCTAACTTGGCAAAATTTGGGCACATTTTCACAGGGATAGCAAAAGGTACATGCCTGAAAAAGGATCACCTCTGGCCAAATTTCAGACAGTCAGAATTTTTTTAACATTGAGAGTGAAGCTGATAAGTTTTTTCAAGTAGCTTAACCATTTTGGCTGAAACCTGCCATGAGCAGACACCTGGCATAGAAAATTTCAACCCAAATGATTAAAGATTAGGAAAGATTAGAAAGCACCTAACATGTTCTTTGTTCAGTGAATTAAAAATGTATATTTGGAATTGTTTTTATGGATGAATTTATGAAAATTTCAATACTGTAATTGGTGTGTATGTATAACTGTCCCACTCCCTTTAGTTATTTATAGGTGGGTGAAGTGTTGTTAATGTCATATTTTCTTTTGGAAAGACATTAACTTTCAAGTCAACTCCCTCCCCCCCTTTCTTCTTACCTTTGGTGTCTCTTTTTTCTATAAGGTATTTGTGTGTATTGTGTTTGTTCGCTTGTAGGAATGGAAGGATATATCTAGAGTGTGTAATATGTGCAGTGGAGAGGTATTGAGGGCGACAATTGATATAATTACAAGCATTATAATTATTTCTGGTATCATAGTGAACAAGATGCTGTACAAACACAAAAGAAGACGTAGTGCCTGTCTCAAAGAGTTGGTTATTTTTCATCTTTATGAATGGCTTAAAAAATAAAAATGCATGCTTGCTAGCAGCCCAGTTTTCATATGAGAAAATGGACTATAAAAAGCATACAGTAGCCCTACTAGTGTTAGTATTATTTGGAGTTAGAGGCTTTGCAAACAGTAACTGTTAAAATTAAACGTGTTTTAAAACTGCAAGACTAGGAAACTTGTACTCAGGTATTTTCAGAGAACTGGCTGAGGAGCAATCGGAGCCCTTGGTTTTGATATTTAACAAACTTTGGAACACAGGATTTCCAGGGGACTGAGGGAGAAAAATACCCCAAACCTAATGTTCCAGTATTTAAAAAGGGACAATCTAGGAGACATTGACAGGTGAATTTGACATCTGTCCCAGACAAAATCATGGAAAGGCTGATATGGGATGCAAATGTTTAGAATTAAAGAACAGTCTGAAAATTAATGCCAATCAATATGATTTTATTTAAAATTTGTCTTGTCAAACTTGGTATTATGTTTTGATGAGATAAGTTTGATTGATAAAGACATAATTTACTTAGACTTCTGCAAGGTAGGAGTACTGCATGACGTTCTGATTGATTCTGTATAATGTTTTTTATTTAATGTAGCAATTCTGTTCAGAAACATGGGCCACCATAAACATCTCTTCCAGTGTTGCAGTCTTTGCACTGGCTCACTATTGAATAAAGGGTCCAATTCAAAGTTTGTCTTGATACTCAAATTCTCACCGGGACTGGCCTCTCTCTCTCTCAAAGACCATAGTTCTTACAACAACTGTGTTCTATTGGAACCATGGATTGCTAAACTATTCTGGATGGACTCATGAGTGTGGGAGATGGAACTTTCACAAGATTTGGACCTAGTCTATGGAACTTGATCCCAGAAGATACTAAAAACACAGACTTCATTGTGTGTTGAATATAATGTAGAACTCATTTTTTCAGTTATATATGTTCTCACTTTCTCTTCCTCTCAGCCAATCAAACAATTTTTCTTTTACAGTTTGGGAAGTTGCTTAGCTAATATAGTGTTGAGGGCCATGTGAGTACCTTAGGAAGAAACAGTGAGTTAGAGTCTCATCTCCACATTGGGTTAAAAAGTCAGGAGTGGTGTAACGCAGGCCTAAAAAGCCTGATTCCAGTTGGAGGAGAATTTTGCCAGCACAGGAACTGTGAAAGAGAACCATAAGGCTGTCTTCAGAGCATCTCTTTGAAAGCTGTTGTATAAGGCGTAGAGTTGGGCATGATGGGTGTGTTGGGAGCAGAGCTGGGGGTTGGGCTGAGGGCAGGAAGTGTGGGGCCACAAGTGGGGGTGTGTGCAGCACTGTGGAGATTGAAGACAGTGTTATGGCCCATAGAGCAGCTCTGGGAGCCTTCCATAATTGGAATTCCATAATTCCATATGGGTCCCCAGGGCTGTCTTTTATTCTGTGAGTCTTTCCAGCCACCATGAGCATCCCAAGGTTAGGCATGTGGAAAGCTGACTCAGTCATTTTTGTCCCCTGTGCTCCCTGGCCTGTGAGTTGTGTGCTGTGCCTCTTAGCCTGTATCTTCCCTGACAGAAGGCATGTTTTGTACGACAGGATAACTATTGTGTGTAAAACATCATGGAGACAAGGCAGTTGAGTTTTACTACAAGGCTAGCTGAGGTCAGCAGGTGTGTGTGGGGAAAAGGGGTATAGTGCTGACCTGTCCTACCTACTCTTGGTAAACCCTACATGTGCCTTGTCTCCATTTAGGATTTTACAGAGAAGTACTATTGCAAGTTTATCTCACTGATAAAAAAAAGAAAACAAAAAACCCTTTGTGTCAGTGAAAACACAGTGTGAGATAGCACAAAATCTTATCCAGCATGTATATGCAAGGAAAATATCTTGGTAAGCAAATACATTTGTTTTAAAAATATTGTGGTATTTTACTTTTTTAATTATGATAAAATATCTTTATTTACTTTAAAGATTCAGTGGGTGCCTTTTTAACATTTCTTTGGACATGTGTGTTCAACAGTTTTTACTTTTTACTTTGCATTATTATAGGGATGCCATTCACATTCCTACAATTGAATGTATCCTTTTTTTAATGAAAGAAGTTGGCCTGGCAAATTTTTATACCATGTTATATGCCAGTTTAAAATATAAATACACCCTCCCACCTGAAAAACAAAATAAAGCAAAAATACAGCCCAAACCTTGAAAAGGTAATGCTTTCAGCTATTCTTAAATTAAACATGAAAAATAGAGTATTTCATCTGGCTTCATACAACTTCTGCTCACTGTATAAAGCCTGGAGTGGTGGTTGTGGTTGTTAGTCCATTTTTTGGGTTAATAACAATAGAGTTTTGTTTTTTTAAATGAAAAACAACTGTTGAATTGTACAAAAATCTGTCGACCACAGCATCTCAAAGATATTCTGATTGAACAACAGTTACATGAATACATAATTCCATGATAAAACAAAATCCTGAATATCGAAATGTCTTAAAATGTAAAACTCGAAAAATTGTAAATACCTGCTGTTTGTAATCCAATAAACAGCCCTTAGGAATCATTTCATTCTAGTGGCTGAAAACGGTGCATTTGGGGAAAAAAAAAATCTGACTAATTACATGGGAGAATGATCTCTCTGATTAATAATGTGCTTTTTAACAACTTTCTTCTGTGTGTATATGTGTGTGTGTGTGTGAGAGAGAGAGAGAGACTGGGGAAAAAGGAAACAAACCAAGACATTTAGGCCTTGTCTACACTACACAATTTTGTCAATAAAAGTCTGCTTTCGTTGACAAAACATGGAGGTGTATACATTGCAATGCTCCTCCTGCCAATTTAACTCTTCAGCTACGTCGACATAATAAACCCCATTGACGAGAGGCATAGAGCTTTTTTCGACGAAGTTAGAATGGCTCCGTCACTGTAGACGCTGTGCTTGCATATGTCGCCATAAGTGGCCTCCAGGAGGTGTCCCACAGTGCCATCCTGACTGCACTGTTCAGCAGTTTCAGCTCTGTTGCCCTGGTGCCAGGTACACAGACCTCTTTTAAAGCCCTGGAAATTTTTGAAATTCCATTTCCTGTTTGCTCTGCAATGGGAGTTCACATAGCATCTTCACAGCTGACCATGCTGGCTTTCTACAGCAAACATGCTCCTGCCTGGAGTACACCTGAGTTGTTGGATCTGCTGGGTCTGTGGGAAGAGGAGGCTGTGCAGTCACAGCTCCGCTCCAGATGTAGGAACTTTGATATGTATGTGCAGATTGCTCATGGCTTGGAGGAGAAGGGGCACTAAAGGGACAAGCAGCAGTGCTGTGCTAAGATCAAGGAGCTGAGGCAGGTGTACTAGCAGGGAAGGGAGGCAATGGTCACTGTGGTATGGTGCCGAAAACATGCTGCTTCTTCAAGGAGCTGTATGCCATCCTCTCCGGTGACCCCACCTCTACCGCCAAGCACACTGTGGATACTTCAGCGGGGAACAGAGGCAGGGGCCAGCGGAGTCAACCCCGAGGATGAAGTGGTGGATGAGGAAGTAGAGTTGGAGGAAGATGTGGGATATGCGACAGGGTCGTCTGGTGGCGTGGTGAGCCAGGACCTCTTTTTTACTGTGGAGCCAGCTGTCCAGCTCTGGCTCTCCTGAAGCAGGAGAGGGGAACACAGGTAAGTACTTTTATTGCTTTGATGCTGCACGGTGACATGAGGTAGAGGTGTCCTTTATTTTGTTACATGGTAGAAGTGGGATAAAGGAGAGAAATTAACAACACTAGATACTGTTTGCATCTGCTTCTCATTCTCCTGTGTAGCTATGCAGTGGGAGCCTTGCAGAAAAGTTTGCAATGCACATCAGGATGCCCTGGGAATCATCCTTAGAGATCTCTTGCAAACTTTTCTGGAAGTACACTGCAATCCTCTGCCAAAGGTTCCTTGGCAGAGCTGCTTTCTTTCATCCCCCGCTGTAGGAAACTTTGGTGTGCCAGTCGGCAATTACTTCTGCAGGAACCAAAGCAGCACACAGGCGAGCAGCATACGGACCTGGTCTGAAGCTGTATGCATGCAGGAGATGCATCCTTGGTTACCCTCAGGAGTGAGATATCTGCTTCAATCACTCCTGCCTGTGGAAAATGGTGGCAGCATTCAGAATAGTGTCCCTAGGTGCTTGTACTTCTGAAACCACCCAGGCCCTTTGCTCCATCTTGTCCCTTTCCCTCCTAGAACAAACTCACCATGTGGAGGGCTCTTGCTGTGCTGTGCGCTTGCCAAGGGAAAGTGAGAAAGAGGTGTATGTAACTTCTGTGATTCAAAATACTGCCTCCATGCATTGTTTCTTTTGTTTCTGAGGATGTGCCCTTGAGGGCCATCTCCTACACACCGGTAGAGCACCTCTGTCAGATATGGAGGCGAATAAGGTGTAAGGATGACTGCTAAGAGAAGTGCTGCAATCATCTGATGCTGCAGATAATGAGCACTGAGCCTGGAGACAGAACGAGTCCATGAAAAACTCAGAATGGATAGCGAGGAGAGAGGAGACAAGGGCAGGAGTGGATGATAAAGCTGATGGAGGACCAAAGAGGGATGCTGAGGTCTCTGATTGTGCTGCAGTCGGCACATATCCGTGCTCTACTCCCTCTGCAGCCCATAGAGAACTGCATTCCATGTCCTCCAGAAATTCCCCCCCCACATTCCTGGCATGGTTCTAGCCCATTGCAGTACCCCTTGCACTCCATCCACCCCTAGGGACATATTTCATAATGACAGCTGGACTTACACGCAGCTGTGAGCCGCATTTCAGAGAGTGCTGCTCAGTGCCATGTCTCTTGTAAGAAATGTAAATCTGTGTTTTACTGTTTTTAAAAATTATTAGGGTTGTAAAGCAATAAAAAAAATTAATTGCACGATTAATTGTGCTGTTAAACAATGACAGAATACCTTTTATTTATTTTTGGCTGTTTTCTACTTTTTAAAATATATTGGTTTTAATTACAGTACACAGTACAAAGTATACTGTGCTCACTTTGTTTTTTTATTACAAATATTTGCACTGTAAAAATAGAAGAAATAGTATTTTTCAATTCACCTAATACAAGTACTTTAGTGCAATTTATTTATCATGAAAGTTGAACTTACAAATGTAGAATTATGTGCCAAAAAAAAAACTGTATTCAAAAATAAAACAATTGAAAAATATTTAAAGGACCCATTATTAAATACAGTTTTTAATATTTGTAATTTAATTTGCTTAATAGATTAATATTGACTAAAGAGATATTGGGCTTCATTGATTTTACTAAGTATGGAATTGATATTTTGCAACTTCTAATTAGTTCTAAATATGCATATCTAATTTGGTTTACCTCTGTGTTCCAAGTGAAAATATCTAAATTTGAAATATTTCTTAATTATAAAATATTATAGCTGAACCTCACTAATCCACATATCTATGATGTTTCTGTTTCACCCCCCTTCCCAAAAAGAAAAAAAAGCCTGCCAATCACTCCTTAACTTTCATCAGTATTTTTTTTTGTTTTGGGTTTTTATGGATGACTCTAGTACTCTGAAATGTGCAGATTGACACTTTAGTGGAGAATGAAGCCTTAGCTCTCTTTTTTTATAGAACAGGAACAGTAGAGGTGGCAAAAATACAAACATTTCACCCCTGTTTTTGTCGAATTACCTCAGCCTGCAGAAAGGACCACCTCTACAGACGAAAGAGTAGTTTCTTTTGTGTTCATTCAGTTCTTGACATTTCCCCCCCCCCAACCCCCCTTCCCCCTCCGAGACGGTCAACAAACGTGCAAGCTAGTGTCACTTGTGATGGTGGTTCTTGTGATGAAGGTGCTTGAACATAGTTTAATGTGCTGAGACCAACACATTCATTTCACATATGATACTGAAAAGCCATCCAGTGTTGAAGACCCTTTTTTTTTTTCCCAGTACCAACCTTTGCTGGGTTCAGATTGGCTTGAAAGACTTTATATGGTATCTCATTACAAAAGTTTACTATTACATTACCGGTTTCAGAGTAACAGCCGTGTTAGTCTGTATTCGCAAAAAGAAAAGGAGTACTTGTGGCACCGTAGAGACTAACCAATTTATTTGAGCATAAGCTTTTGTGAGCTACAGCTCACTTCATCGGATGCATACTATGGAAAGTGTAGAAGATCTTTTTATATACACACAAAGCATGAAAAAATACCTCCTCCCACCCCACTCTCCTGCTGGTAATAGCTTATCTAAAGTGACCACTCTCCTTACAATGTGTATGATGATCAAGGTGGGCCATTTCAAGCACAAATCCAGGGTTTAACAAGAACGTCTGAGAGGGGGGTAGGAAAAAACAAGGGGAAATAGGTTACCTTGCATAATGACTTAGCCACTCCCAGTCTCTATTCAAGCCTAAGTTAATTGTATCCAATTTGCAAATGAATTCCAATTCAACAGTTTCTCTCTGGAGTCTGGATTTGAAGTTTTTTTGTTGTAATATCGCAACTTTCATGTCTGTAATCGCGTGACCAGAGAGATAGAAGTGTTCTCCGACTGGTTTATGAATGTTAAAAGAATAAATGGACACAAATCAGATGTCAAGAATTATAACATTCATAAACCAGTCGGAGAACACTTCTATCTCTCTGGTCACGCGATTACAGACATGAAAGTTGCGATATTACAACAAAAAAACTTCAAATCCAGACTCCAGCGAGAAACTGTTGAATTGGAATTCATTTGCAAATTGGATACAATTAACTTAGGCTTGAATAGAGACTGGGAGTGGCTAAGTCATTCTGCAAGGTAACCTATTTCCCCTTGTTTTTTCCTACCCCTCCCCCCCCCCCAGACGTTCTTGTTAAACCCTGGAATAGTGCTGGAAATGGCCCACCTTGATTATCATACACATTGTAAGGAGAGTGGTCACTTTAGATAAGCTATTACCAGCAGGAGAGTGGGTTTGTGTGTGTGTGTGGGGGTGAGAAAACCTGGGTTTGTGCTGGAAATGGCCCAACTTGATTATCATACACATTGTAAGGAGAGTGATCACTTTAGATAAGCTATTACCAGCAGGAGAGTGGGGTGGGAGGAGGTATTTTTTCATGCTTTGTGTGTATATAAAAAGATCTTCTACACTTTCCACAGTATGCATCCGATGAAGTGAGCTGTAGCTCACGAAAGCTTATGCTCAAATAAATTGGTTAGTCTCTAAGGTGCCATAAGTACTCCTTTTCTTATTACATTACCATAACTGTTTGAGGCACACAAATTTTCCTGTGTGTTTGGACAGTGCCTAGCACCATATGGGTACCACTGGAATACAAATAATATTACTAAGATTTCCTTACTTTTATGAAACCTATTACAGTATATTTACTAATATGTTGTACTGTAATCAAACGATGAAAGATAAACTACAGTTTTAAACTAGATGAACAAAGAATGTCTGTTGCAGTTTCTTAAATATATTAAATTGTTTACTTAGGTCTTAATCCTGTGAGCTGGTGAGGATGGTGCTGAGCATTTTTCAATCCCTGCTAACTCAAATGAGAGCTAAAGGCACTTGGAATCTATTTCTGCAAAATACTAGTTCACTAATACACAGATTTTTATAATCGTTGGTGGATTTTTCAGCCAGTGTGAATTAGCAAAGTTCTACTGTATTAGGAAAACTGTGAACTCACATATCATTGGAACTTTTAATGGTGGTATAGTGTGACAGAAGATACTTTTTGCTATGTACATTGTAATTCTGATGGATCTTGTATTTGTTCTTTTTCTCTCAGCTGGTAAAATGTTAAGTTATTCTTTAAATAAATAAATAAATACCTCCTCCCACCCCCCCCAGATTTTTGGGGGGAAAAACACACAGTTCTTTTAAGAACTACAATATCTTGGTTGCTGCAGTAGCAGAATATGTTCCTACTGTTATATAGGTAGTAGGGAAGTGCATAAAAACTCTTCTCTTTAAATCTATGATTTTCCTACTTTAATATAGAAATATTTGTAAAACACATTTCTAGAAGGTTTAATGATATAGTCACTCAGTAAAATTTATGACACTGCAGCAAAATTTTCTTCCTTTAGAAAACTGATGTAAGTTCAGCAGAAACCTTTGAAACTATATTGTGCAAAATTTTACCCAAGTTTGAAGTAACTCAGTAATATAGAAAAGCAATATTGTTTTTATTATGTAGCAATGGTGCCACCTAGTGGATGTCTCAATGTTGTGCATTCTTTCTGTAATTTCACCTTCTCTGTACAGTTTATTTTAGATTAAATACAAAGTTATAAAATTATCTTATCTTTGTCCAGTGACCCAAAAAAATTGCATGTTGTAAATTCAGATACTGAATTTAAAGAATTCTCTTCTGGTTTTGAGGTTTATATTTTGCAGGAGAACTAAAAAATTCTGACTGGGTTCTCAGTTTGACAACCTGAAAAAGGATTTTAATTTTTGATATCTGCATATTCAAGGTTCAGTGAATATATAAAGTTTGGCCATGAGATTCAAAACTGCTTTATGTGACTGAAGTTGAGTTCAAAACAAGCTGTTGCAGTTAATAATGTAAAATTGATTTGTATCTTCTGCCTCCACTAATAGTGGGTTTGTGGTGAAATGTAACTCTGTATTGAGTGCTAATTTTATTGTACATTTATTGAAAATTATGCATCTTTCATGTACTTTTGTTTTATTTTCTTCTTAGCCAGAGCTGCTTCTTGCATAATGTGTAACTAGAAAGATGAGAGTGGAAGAAAACTAAAATAGATTTATGTGACAGGAATATAATATCATGGGATGGCGATAGTACAAGTAGTTGAATATTTATATGTGCATATGAACCATAAAAGCCCAAAAGTGATAATTTAATACGTTTTAAAAGAGAATTTACTATTTTATACAGTACATCTTATTTTGAAAATAGCTTACCTGATTGATTCAATTCAACGTTAAGTACTCATACTTAAGGTGCTTCTAAATAATAGATATATTTTTTATTGGCTTGATCCATCTTTATAGAGACTAGAGGGCAAATAAAAGCAGATCTTATTTCAGCTAACGTTGTTTTGGTTGTGCGTTTCAGGCATTTGTGTTATTACTGTTACAAAAAGATAAGCTTTATATATTTAGATATGTGAGTTGTCACCTGCTTTCTTTAAAAGGTATAAAATAAGACTGATGGACACATAGGTGGACAGTGCGAATGGATTTTTTGGCAATCAGAGATGCTGTAAATTTTGGTTATTATGCCTCCAACAGAATAGGGTATATTCCTGCAATATAGAAACTTTGGATGTTAAGTATTTACTTCATTTAATATGAGGGGACAATTGGAAAATAAAACTAAGTATATGTCTGGGGGTGCAGGCTCTGAGGTGGGGCTTGGCATGAGGGGTTTGGGGTGCAGGAAGGGGTTCCGGGTTTGGGGGGGCTCAGGGTTGGGGCCGGGGGTTGAGTGCAGGAGGGGGTCAGGGCTCTGGGCGGGGGGGCAGCGTGTGGAGCCCTGTGGCCCCCTGCCTAGAAGCTGGACCTGCTGCTGGCGGCTTCTGGGCTGCAGCGCAGTGTCAGAAAAGGTAGGCACTAGCCTGCCTTAGGTGGGCAGCACCGCCCATGGGACTTTTAACGTCCCAGTTGGCAGTGCTGACCAGTGCTCATCACCGTAATGCAACATTGTAGTTATCTACAAAATTCAAAATACCAATGTTGCAAGGTATGTATAATATGGGTAAACAAAGGAATAATTATTGGATGTTCAGAACTCAGGAACGTTTTGGAGTAACATCCAAAAATTCAGACGTTTGTGTGGACTTCAGTTTTCTTCCACCAGGCCTTGCAACTTCATCTGCTTTCCTGTTTACATTATGGAAATAATTCATGCCTTCCTACCTTCCTTGGCATCTATGTAGTGGGTTGGACAGCAGACTTACTTCTCTGTAAGTGTTTTTGTGGGGCAGTCTCTTCTGTTTCTCCTCTTTCTCCTCTCTTCCCTTTTGTTCTTCCTCCTCAGTTACTCTTGCACTCTTTTTCCTTGTTCAGCAGATATATGCTTTTTAAGAGTGTATATGTGTGTGGGAGGCTGTATTAAGGGAATGTTTCTGTTGCTATCCCAGCTAATCACTCCTTTCATTTCCTTGTTGAGAAGGAAGGAGTGGATAGTGATAGGCGAAGGGGATCAAGAACTAGCCGAGGCACAGAGTACTGTGCTCTCAGGTGCCTGCTGAGAAGAGCACTCTTCCTGTCTGTCAACTGCAACAATAGTGCCGCAACCTCTAGTGGAAAGCAGATATAAAGGGAGACTTTTTGTTCCCTCACAAACTTATGGAGTGGTATGTCTGGGGAAAGCAGTCTGTCCTTTTATCATTAAATTTGACTTAAAAGACAAACATGAAAGTGGGTACTTTAATCTTTCCCCTCTCCCTTGTCCCCATGGTATATACACACCACTGTATTACATGTTTTTAAATGTAGCTCTACCTCCAAGGTACATAATTTCAGTCACTAAACAGATTTAAATCTGGTCAGTACTTGGAAGAGAGCCTCCAAATAGAAAACAGATCTGGTACATTTGGAAGGAAGTGGGAGAAAGTGTGTAGGTTCTGAAAGAGCTGGCCATGAGGGACTGAAGGGCAGACAGTTGTATTTGGAAGTTCACACTCCCAGTATGAGAGTGGGGATTGCATACACACAAATTCTGTGCATTTGGGCATGGTGGGCACTACGGTACCTTATTCTGTTGTGCCCGGAAGGGACCCAGTAGTCCCTCACATGGAGGAGAATGGATTCCCCCAGGTCCCATCTCAAGAGTTATCTTTTGCAAGCTCTATCCCCGCTTGGGCATAGCTTCAAATTTCTGAGGTGGATGTGTGTTTTTCATGTTAAGTGTAATGAGTCTCTGTAATAGATTTTTTTTTAAATGTAAAGCATATTTTATTTGTAATGCTTCAATTGACAAAATTTTGGTGTCTTGTGAATAATAATTTGTGGGCTGCCTTTAAATATATCAACCAAATAATTAACAGAGATTGAGATTTTTCATTAGCTGTGATGGAACAATGTATGGACAATGAGATTATGAAAAAAACACCGCTGAAGTAGAAACTAGCTGAAAGGTTTTTCTCTTTTTAGCCACTCATACAGGAAACCTATCTGGTCTAGTTAGAGCTCAGGTTGTGCTTAATAAAGCTGAATGTGTACATATATATGTTTAGTTAGAATAGAAATGATTGGGTTTGGAATACAGCACATCCAGAGCTCCCATTAGGGAGGGAAAAAAACGTGCTCTTGCCAGTTGTTTTAGTAAACAGGAATTCTCTAGGGTAAGAGGTTTTTTTGGTACTTACAGTAGTATCTTCACTCTTGGGTCCTATTTGCTTACAGGCAGCACCTGAGAACTGATTAGAAAGCTCTAAGCATTTTGATCCTTCTCCTGAGGTCTGTCAGTACAGGTGTGCAGAGGGATCTTTTGAGACTCACTCTATACTTGTCTTTTCTTTTTCCTCTTGATTGATGTAGTGTTGCTGTTAAAAGTTCTGTTACTTAAAAATGAAAACAGTTTTCTAATACACACCTTCAAACTTTCTCTTAAAATGTAACTAGGTTCTTGCATTTTCTCTAATTTACTCGTGACAGTGTTTTTTAATGGTACATACATTGTGTTTTACAAAATATTTTAAAATATTGGATGAAGTTTTAGTTTAGTTTTTTTGTTAGCTGTTAATTATGTTGAAGTGATGAAGTAGCTGCTGAAAACTCCTTAGCTGATGTCCCTAATTGGACATTTGTTGTTGGTGAGACTGTTGTGTTGACAATGACTGTAATAGTGCTGGCTAAAGAGATGTTATTTAGCCAAAAAGTGACTCAAGTTTGTTCTCTGTGTCTTTCTGGGGGAGGGGAGGGAAGATATTCTGGTTTAGTGAGTGAGTTCAGTTGACACCTGGGTTAAGTGATCAGTACCTCAAGTCTGATGATCCACTTTGTAATCCTCATTTTAGGGTGAGACATTCAGTGGTAGAGCACAGAATCCCTTTTCAGTAACAGTTATCAGCAGTGTACTACTTGATGCAGGGGAATAATGTATGCTGCTTAGGAAAATTTCAGGTTCTAGTGCATAATTTTTTTAGTCATTCAATAGAGAGAGGGTTTCTCTTACTAGGAAACAGTTAAGCCACTATCTAGAAAGCACTGCTTCTAAGCAAGCAACTTTTTCTGTTTTCATCTGGTAGCAACTGGTAGACTATATACTTTTGCATTGGTTCCCAAAATTTGTGTGTGTGTGTGTAAATTATACGGTATAAAATGACTGACATAATTATAACTGGTAGAGTTAAAACTGAACTTAGTATTCACTGTCCTGACGTTTGAGGAAGCATACAATCATCCTTAATGTTGCAAAAAGATTTTTCTTTTGGATAACTGCATTCGTAGTCTAAGAAGATCCACCAAAAATTAGACACATAATATTTTTACCCTGTTGACTGCTGTATATTTCTATTAGCTTCCCTCTCCTATTTTTTTTCATTTTGCCTCATTCAGAAGATAGTTTTCACAAATCTTGAGTTTGTTCTAATTCTTCTTTTAGTAATGAGAGCTGATCAAAAAACAGCCAGGGGGTGAACTTCGTAGAAGTTTTTTGCAAATATGATAGTATTTTTCATTCTGTTGTCATAAGGTTTTTTTTGGTTTTTTTTTTTTTTGGGTGCAACTTTCTAAGGAGTTTTTGTACAATTTTTTGTTGAAATTGGAAATTCCAAAACTGAATCGTGATGAAACTGATCAATCAAAATTGGCAATACAAAATTAATTGTGTGTGTGTGTGTAGCACAAAAATGACAATATTTCAGAACAGCTGCCATTTTTAATTTAAAATTCAAATAAAACATTTTTTTTTTATAAAATCTCTTTTAGGAAAGCTAAAAAGTTGTCATATTTCATTAGAAAAATTTTGTCCAACTTGAATAGTTGCCAATTAACATCTTTGGGAAAAGCACATTATCTTCTCCAGTAACTGAACTTAGCTGACCACTGTGTTCTACTAAACCTGGGTGTAGGCTGTCACTTGTTTGTGTGGATCGTGTCACCTTTGTTTAACGTTTACAGAAAAAATAGTCTCTGCCTTGTAACTATCTTGGGGTTCATTAAATAACAAACCAGTGAATGACAAAGCAATAAAACTTTAATAAAACAAACTGGAGAGCTTCTGTAGTGAGCTGCTCCACACACAGCCATGTGGTGTTTCCAGCTACTGCTTCCAGGGCATATGTCCACACCCACAACACTGTCCCTATGAGGGAGTGTCTCCAAATCACAATCTTTCATAAATATATCTTTGCATGCCTGTAAGAACTTATTAACTAGTGTCTCGATCATTCAATTGGATCTGTACAGATAGTGTTGCTGTATATTTCAGTGGGATGCCACAGGTGCAGGGATCAGCTTATTTTTCTGCCTGGGTCTGAATGCCTAAGTTATGATGAGGGAAGGAGATAAAACAGTGGATAGGTAGATGAGGGCCATGGTGCAATAATTTATACGATAAATTGGGAAATCAGTGTATGCATCTAGGAGTTCACATAAAAATAATTAGTAGTTTTATATATAAATCTTGAAGAGAAGGAGAAAAAGGAAGTAGGAATGGCAGAAATGATCAATAAGGGAACCGCTCACATAGAGGCAGTGTGAAGGAACTCCTCAACTGAAGGAATCCTTTCATCTCTGTCAGTTGTTTTCTAAACTGCATTCTAAGAATACAGAAAATAGAGTATTACATATATTCCTACTGAGTAAGCCTGAAGTCCTGCCATTGTGGTTACTTAAGGAATCTAAAAGGAGGATTAACTAATAGCTTAGTCTAAAATGTGTTTCAAATACCTTCCTAAAATAACTTCATTTTGTTTTAACAGGTATCTTTCAGATGAAGGAATTGAAGCTTGCACAAATTCTTCTGACAAAGTCAATATAAGTGACGTTATCCTGACTGCCCTTAATGTAGGTTATGGTTGTGAAATTTTTGGAAAAATCTTATATCAGATTGTTCAGTCTTTACATGTTGCACATAATACACAATGTTTTTATTTCCATGTGTTGTTAAATTTGGTGTATCTGAATTAGATCTCAGAAATGCCATCTTTGCCAGGCAGTGATTTTCTTAAAAAATTCAAGCTAAAGGAAATTTTTTAAAGCATATTTTGTCGTAGAAAAATATGTAGTGTTTCTTTTTTTAGCCAGATGTTCATTTATTAAAAAACAAACATCAACACCCAAAATACATTACATTTTGTGAATGCATACAGTCATGTAAATATAAATACAAATATTAACTGTTGTGGTAATTAAGGTATTTCCTTGAGCACTTACAGTAGCTCAGGCTTGAGATCCAACATGCCTTAAAAGTGATATGATGTGGAAATTAGACTCTTATCTATTTATGTATTTACAAAGATACAATTTGGAAGCAAAAAGTGTACTGTTGCAGGTGCTTTGTGTGTTGGCCCTGCAATAAAAACTAGTTAGCAAATATTATGCCCATGTCTGTTTTGACAGCCCTAATCATTCCAAGTTAGTTAAATGAAAAAGACCACAATTGAATTGAATGCTTTAAATTTTGGGGGAATAGTTAATAGCATCCTTTGTTAAGGATACTGCTTTATGATATAAATATATTCAAAAAACCTTGCGGTGCTTGAAACTCTTTTACACATACTGTTCTTGTATTACAACTTCTGTAACTCTGTGCTTGTAACTTTTATGCATATTGTTCTTGTATTGCATTCCATCCATGGACTGTATAAAGAAAGAAAGGCATACCTGAAGATGCTTTATAAAAAACAGTATAAATACAACATAGTTATGGCAGTAAATAAATGTGCATTTACTGAACTAATCTGGATCAATAGTCTATCTATTCCTGTCAACATGTAGATAAAGAAATATAAATGCTGTATAAATACCTCAGCCACATCTTACTCATTTATCTTTTTAGAAGATGAGAAAAGTAGATATGAAACGTTTAGAAAAGTTGTTCAGAAGTCAAATTAATTGCCTCCTCAATAATCATGATGGAGATGATAATCTGGTTTCCCCCCAGGTTATAAATGACTCTTCAAAGAATAGAGATCTTCTAGCTAGGGAAAGAGGCCTGTCAATGTGTCTAAGTTAGCATTGGTCAAGAAAGTTAGGGCCTTATTTGGAATGTGATGTTTCAGAGTAGCAGCCGTGTTAGTGTGTATCCGCAAAAAGAACAGGAGTACTTGTGGCACCTTAGACACTAACAAATCTATTTGAGCATAAGCTTTCGTGGGCTACAGCCCACTTCATCGGATGCATGCAGTGGAAAATACAGTAGGATGATATTATACACACAGAGAACATGAAACAATGGGCGTTACCGTGCACACTATAATGAGAGTGATCAGTTAAGGTGAGCTACTACCAGCAGGAGAGAAAAAAACAACCTTTTATAGTGATAATCAAGATGGGCCATTTCCAGCAGTTGACAAGAACGTGTGAGGAACAGTAGCGGGGAAAAATAAACATGGGGAAATAGTTTTACTTTGTGTAATGACACATCCACTCCCAGTCTTTATTCAAGCCGAATTTAACGGTGTCCAGTTTGCAAATTAATTCCAATTCAGTAGTCTCTCATTGGAGTCTGTTTTTGAAGTTTTTGTTGTTGTAATATTGCGACTTTTAAGTCTGTAATTGAGTGAGCAGAGAGATTGAAGTGTTCTCCGACTGGTTTTTGAATGTTATAATTCTTGACATCTGATTTGTGTCCATTTATTCTTTTACGTGGAGACTGTCCGGTTTGGCCAATGTACATGGCAGAGGGGCATTGCTGGCACATGATGGCATATATCACATTGGTAGATGTGCAGGTGAACGAGCCTCTGATGGTGTGGCTGATGTGTTTAGGCCCTGTGATGGTGTCCCCTGAATAGATATGTGGACACGGTTGGCAATGGGTTTTGTTGCAAGGATACGTTCTTCTTCGAGTGCTGGAATCCATATAGATTCCAATTAGGAGTGTGCGCGCTGCGTGCATGATCATCGGAAGTTTTTTACCCAGACAACACTCGGTGGGTTGGCTGAGGCGCCCCCTGGAGTGGCGCCTTCATGGCGCTGGATATATGCCCAAGCTGACCCAGCGCCCCCTCAGTTCCTTCTTACCGACCGTGACGGTCGTTGGAACTGTGGAGCCCAGCGTAGCTGATCTCCACTCTCCCTAGCTTTCTCTCTAATTACCTGTAAATAGTTGTAATTCGTTGTTAATAGTTGTTTATACTTAGTAGTAGTTGTTAATAGTTAGTGTAGTTAGATTAGTGTACATAGTAGGGTGGAGCGGGGTCTTCTCCCCTCTCCCTGGTCCCGGTACCGGGGCCCCTGCCGGGGTCTCCAGGCTTCAAACCCTGCTCTGCTTGCCTGAAGCCAATGCCAGTGGGAGACCCCCACGACTCTTGCCTAAGGTGTCTGGGGGAATCCCACCAAGCAGACAAGTGCCGCATTTGCAAAGCCTTCAAGCCAAGGACCAAAAAGGAGTGGGACTTTAGACTCAAGCAGCTCCTTATGGAGGCGGCACTTAGCCCTCTCCCTTCCTCCGTGCACTGGGACTCGACGTCATCTTCAGTGTGGTGTGCCCCTGCGGCACCAACTGGTCCGGCACCGCGTTCAGACTCTGCTAACGACTCGCGGCGTCAGGCCCCCCCGGCACCTCCACCACCACGTCACCGGTCCCTGTCTCCGGGCCAGAAGAATAAGCAGCCCAAGCAGGTGCCAACTGCTTCTTCTTTGTTGGTTCGACAGCCACTGACACTTCCTGCAGCCGGAGCCGCGTCCATTGCTGGAGCGCAAGGACAAGTAACGGCTCCTACACCGTCGACTCCGGTGCTGCAAGGGCCGTTGAGTCTGGTGCATGTTAGCTCCCCGGTGCACACAGCCATCGAGCTAAGGCTTCCCTCCATGCTGGAGACCTTCTCTACAGCGCGGGACTTGATCACGCCCACAAAGCCGACTCCCCTGCAGCCAGTGGCACCTCCGGTGCGGGTGTTGTGGTTGAAGGGAAAACCATCCCTGATATGACCGCTGTCGCCGAGTGAAGCAGGGCAGCACTGGTTCCAGTCCCGATCTTGGTCCCAGCACCTTTCACGGCATCGCTCGCAGTCCTGGCACCGATCCCATTTTCGGCGCTGGTCGTACTTGCAACGCGGCTCGCGAAGATCCGAATCACGGTACGGCTGGTACCGACTGGATTCTCAGCACCGCTCCCGGTACTGGTCAGAGCACCGCTTGACCCGGAGCTGACCCCGGCGCTGGTCTCGTCGAAGGTCACTGTCAAGATCCAGATCAGGCTCCTGGTACCGATACGACCGCAGGCACCGATCGACATCTCGGTACCGTTCTACATCTCGCCACCGGTCCCCGGCACCATACAGCACCAGGGGACTCTGCGCCGACACGTGTGTCACTGCCTTTGCCATTTCGTTCCGCCTCCACATCGTCACGCTCACAAGGTGGCCACCATGCCCAGGACCAGGGTGAGGATGGTGCAGGACAGTGGCTGGATGAAGGCCAGGATCCGGCGCAAGGAACTCCACAGTGGTCTTTTTGAACCCCCTGGGCATACCATCAGGACCAAGGGAGTTCTTCCGGGGGCTTTCCGTTCTGCCCCTTTGGAGCCCCGAGTACCGGAGGTCACTGTGTCTCGCACCCCCAGGGGGTTCTGAGGGGACTGCTCCAGCACCAACACAGGCCCACGCCCCTAGCTTGGTGGACCTTGGGCAACAAGTTCTTCCACATGAGGACCTCACACAGGATCCCTTAGTCCCGGGGGTATCTTCCTCGTCCTCGCCTGATGAGGCAGTGGCAGGGACTACGGTTTCGGGCCCTCCTCCTATGGACCTTGGTGCCCACCAGGAGCTGCTCTGCAGGGTGGCACGCAATATGAACCTCCAGGTAGAGGAGGTGGTGGAGGTAGAGGACCCGGTGGTCGACATTCTGTCCACGGAGGCACCGTCCAGGGTGGCCCTCCCAGTCATACGGACAAAAAAGGCCAATGCCAAGACAATCTGGCAATTGCCAGCCTCTATTCTGCCTACGGCCAAAGGAGTCCGAGTACCTCTACACACACCCCCAACCGTGTTCCCTCGTCGTGGCTTCGGTCAATGAGAAGCAACGGCACGGTCAGCAGACTTCCTTAGCTTTGTGGTCCATCAACAGCACTTTCAATTCACCGTCCTTCCTTTTGGCCTATCTGCGGCCTCCAGGGTGTTTACCAAGTGCATGGCTGTTGAGGCTGCCTCCCTTCGTTGACAACGGATCCAACTGTTCCCATACCTCGACGACTGGCTTATTCGGGGCCGCTCCAGGGATCAGATGCAGTCTCATGTCTAGCTCACCATGAACATGTTCAATCGATTGGGCCTCCTGCTCAATGTCGCAAAATCTACTCTGGTACCAACCCAGAGGATAGAGTTCATCGGAGCAGTCTTAGACTCAGGCCTAGCCTGAGCACTTCTGCCGGAAGTACGCTTCCAATCCCTGGTGAACATTGTCCACAGCCTGCAAAACTTCCCAACCTCGACCGTGGAAACATGCCTATGTCTCCTGGGACATATGGCCTCTTGCACATATGTGACCATGCACGCCAGGCTGCGGCTACATCCACTCCAAGCCTGGCTATCAACAGTATACCGCCCAGGTCGGCACAGCTTGAGCACGGTGGTTACTGTACTGCCATGGATATTGGCCTCTCTAGACTGGTGGCTAGATCCCAAATCAGTGTGCGAAGGGGTGCCATTTCACGCCCTGCAGTCCTCCGTGTCCCTAGTCACGGATGCATCATCCCTGGGATAGGGAGCCCACCTCGGGGTCATCTGTACACAGGAGCTATGGGTGGCAGGAGAGTTATCCCTGCACATCAACGTACGGGAACTCGGAGCTGTGCGCCTGGAGTGTCAGGCATTCTGAGAGCTCATTCAAGGCCGTTGTGTTGTAGTCCTCACAGACAACACAACAGCCATGTTTTACATCAACAAGCAAGGGGGAGCCGGTCGTCCCCCCTCTGTCAGGAGGCCACTCGTCTGTGGGAATTCTGGATAGTCCACTCGATCCATCCGGTGGTGTCTTTTCTCCCAGGAGTCCAGAACACCTTAGTGGACCACCTCAGCAGATCATTTCAGACTCACGAGTGGTCGGTTTGCCCGGACGTCATCCACTCTGTCTTCCTGAAGTGGGGCTTTCCCCTGATATACCTATTTGCCTCTCACGAGAATCAGAAATGCAGGTGTTCTGCTCTCTACAAGGACGCTCTCCGGGTTCCCTGTCAGACACCTTCCTCATACAGTGGAAGGATCACCTGTGCTACGCCTTCCCTCCGTTCCTGCTAGTCCACAGGGTCCTGTTCAAGCTGCACAGGGACAGAGCCCATCTGATTTTGGTTGCCCCGGCGTGGCCCAGGCAGCACTGGTATACCACTCTCCTAGAGCTGTCGGTGGACACTCCAGTTCCACTCCTGCTGTAACCAGACCTGATCACTCAGGACCATGGACGACTGTCATCCCGACCTGCAATCTCTCCTCCTCACAGCGTGGATGCTGCATGGCTAATTCAATCTGAGCTGTGCTGCTCTTGCTTGGTACAACAGGTCCTTTTGGGTAGCAGGAAGCCCTCTACCAGGTCCACGTACTTAGCCAATGGAAGCGTTTTTCCTGCTGGTGCTCCTTAAAACAGCAGGGCTTGGCAATATCATCTGTCAGACTGCACCTGGCAGCTATTTCAGCTTTCCACCCAGGCGAAAAAGGGCGTTCAGTCTTCTCCAATCCCATAGTCAGCAGATTTCTCAGGTGGGAGCGCCTGTTCCCATGAATTCGACAACCGCTCCTTATGTGGGATCTTAACCTGGTCCTCCCCAAACTCATGGCTGCCCCGTTTGAGCTGATGGCCACCTGCTCGCTCCTGTACCTTTCGTGGAAGACAGCCTTCCTCGTAGCTATCACTTGGGCGAGGCATGTCTCTGAGCTCAGGGCACTCACATCGGAACTGCTGTATACGGTGTTCCATAAGGACAAGGTACAGCTGCGACCCCACCCGGCCTTCCTCCCTAAGGTGGTGTCTGCCTTCCATCTCAACCAGGACATCTTCCTCCCCGTCTTCTACCCGAAGCAGCACGCCTCTCGACGGGAACAACAGCTGCACTCCCTGGACGTTTGCAGGGCCCTCACCTTCTACATCAAGCGAACAAAACCTTTCAGGAAAACGTCACAGCTGTTTGTTGCTGTGGCAGACCGGATGAAGGGCCTTCTGGTCCCCTCCCAGCGCATCTCGTCCTGGATCGCATCATGCATCCGTGCGTGCTATGACTTGGCTGGTGTCCCAACTATGCACCTTACCGCCCACTCCACGTGGGCTCAGGCTTGGTCTTCTGCTTTCCTGGCACACGTATCCAAAGAGGAGATATGTAGGGGAGCGACTTGGTCATCGGTGCATACCTTCACTGCCCATTATGTGATAATTCAGCAGTCCAGGGGTGATGCTGCATTTGGTTCAGTGGTCCTTCACTCCGCGACATCTCTCTCCGACCCCACCTCCTAGGTAAGGCTTGGGAGTCACCTAATTGGAATAGATATGAGCAAGCACTCTAAGAACAAAAGACAGTTACTCACCTTTGTAACTGTTGTTCTTCGAGATGTGTTGCTCATATCCATTCCAAACTCGTCCTCCTTCCCCTCTGTCGGAGTAGCCAGCAAGAAGGAACTGAGGGGGCGCTGGGTCGACTGGGGCATATATCCGGTGCCATGAAGACGCCACTCCAGGGGGCACCTCAGCTGACCCACCAAGTCTTGTTGGGGTAAAAATCTTACGACGATCATGCACGCAGCGTGCACACACCTAATTGGAATGAATATGAGCAACACATCTCGAAGAAAAACAGTTACAAAGGTGAGTAACCACCTTTTCCTGGGTTATTATTTTTGTTTTATGGTGTGTGGTTGCTGGTGAGTATTTGGTTCAGGTTGTGGGGCTGTCTGTAAGCAAGGACTGGCCTGTCTCCCAAGATCTGTGAGAGTGATGGGTTGTCCTTCAGGATAGGTTGTAGATCCTTGATGATGCGCTGGAGAGGTTTTAGTTGGAGGCTGAAGGTGACGGCTGGTGGCGTTCTGTTACTTTCTTTGTTGGGCCTGTCCTGTCGTAGGTGACTTCTGGGTACTCTTCTGGCTCTTTCAGTCTGTTTCTTCACTTCAGCAGTATGATATATGTCATCATGCACAAGCAATGCCCCTCTGCTATGTACATTGGCCAAACCGGACAGTCTCCATGTAAAAGAATAAATGGACACAAATCAGACGTCAAGAATTATAGCCTTCAAAAACCAGTCGGAGAACACCTCAATCTCTCTGGTCACTCGATTACAGACTTAAAAGTCGCAATATTACAACAAAAAAAAAACTTCAAAAACAGACTCCAACGAGAGACTGCTGAAATGGAATTAGTTTGCAAACTGGACACCATTAAATTCGGCTTGAATAAAGACTGGGAGTGGATGTGTCATTACACAAAGTCAGACTATTTCCCCATGTTTATTTTTCCTTGCTACTGTTCCTCACACGTTCTCGTCAACTGCTGGAAATGGCCCATCTTGATTATCACTACAAAAGGTTTTTTTTTTTCTCTCCTGCTGGTAATAGCTCACCTTAACTGATCACTCTCGTTATAGTGTGCACGGTAACGCCCACTGTTTCATGTTCTCTGTGTATATAAAATCAACTTACTGTGTTTTCCGTTGCATGCGTCCGATGAAGTGGGCTGTAGCCCATGAAAGCTTATGCTCAAATAAATTTGTTAGTGTCTAAGGTGCCACAAGTTCTCCTGTTCTTTTCTTGGAATGTGAGAGACTCTGTCCCCAGGCTGAGCAGGGACTTGAATTTAGGTCTCCTATATCACAGATGAGGGCCCTAACTGCCAAGCTGTAGTCGGTCTCTCAGTCTCTGCTGTTGTTGTTACACTTTGTATAAATAAATGTTAATTGAGTGAGAGAGAGGCTGAGGCCTTTTCTACAGTACAGAGTTTTGTCGATGTAAGTTATGGTAATGATCAAAAAAAGTATAATTACATTGCTTGTGCATGTTCACACAACCCTCATTCTGTCAGCAGAGTGGATTCACAGTTGGTGCTCTAGCTCTGACAGAGAGACCAGTGCACTATGGGTAGCTATCCCACTGTGCTACTCGCCATCTTCTGCAGGTAGGAGTTGTGGGAAGGTGGAATGGATCACAGTGCATCATTGGTGCAGGCTCAGCATCCCTTGATCAGTTTTTTTTCTGTCCCATCATTCCATGGGTGTCCGACTCCGTTTTGCAACATTTTTCAACGGCCCCTGTTTACTGTACACCCACCATCTCTGTCTGAAAGGATGGATCCTGCATTGTTTTCTACTGTTATGATCACTCTTATGAACACATTGCGGCTGGTCATGCAGTATATCATGAACAGCCAATCTGAACAGGAATCAGAGGTACTTCACCTGCTCTGTACCATGGAAAGATACAACACCAGATTACTTTTTGGCATTCACGGAGCAGCTGCACATAGTGGACCATCGCTTTTGAGCTTGGGAAACAAGCACTGAGTGGTGGGATCACATTGTTATGCAGTCCTGGGATGACGAGCTGTGACTGCAGAATTTTCAGATGCGGAACGCCACCTCCCTGGAACTGTGTGTGGAGCTCACCTGAGCCCTGCACCGGAAGGACACAAAAATGAGAGCTACCCTCTTGGTGGAGAAGAGCATGGCGATTGCCATGTGGAAGCTGGCAACTCCAGACTGCTACAGGTTGGTCATGAATCACTTTGGGTCGGGAGGTCCACCATTGGGGCTGAGTTAATGCAACTGTGCAGAGCCATTAATTGTATCCTGCTACAAAGGATTATGACTCTTGGCAATGTGCATGAAATAGTGGATGGCTTTGCAGCAATGGGATTCCCTAACTGCAGCGGTGCGATAGATGGTGCACACATGCCGATTTTGGCTCTAGCCCATTTTGCAACAGAGATCATCAGTAGAAAGGGGTATTGCATGGTATTGCAGGAGCTTGTGGATCGTCGTGGCCGTTTCACTGATATCAATGCAGGATGGTCATGGAAGGTGCATGACACACACATCTTCAGGAATGCTGGCCTGTACAGAAAGCTGCAAGCAGGGACTTTCTTTCCAGACCAGAAGATACCAGTGGAAGATGTTGAAATGCCCATAGTGATCCTCGGAAACATAGCATACCCTTCCTTCTATGGCCCATGAAGCCTTACACATGAAACCTTGAGAGCAGCAAGGAGTGCTTCAGCAATAGGCCGAGCAGGTGTAGATGACCATTGAATATGTCTTTTGGCAGATTAAAAACATGCTGGCGCTGATTTATAGCATGTTAGACCTAAATGAAGAATGTAGTCCCATGGTCATAGCAGCCTGTTTGTGCTCTCCATAATATTTGTGAGGCTAAGGGTGAAAAGTTTATCCTGGAATGGAGTTGGAGGCGGATTGCCTGGTGGCTGATTTTGAGCAGTTAGATACCAGGGCTATTAGAGGGGCACAATGGGGAGGTTATTTGAATCAGGGAGGCTTTGAGGCACCATTTTGACAATAAGATCCAGTTATGTGCCATTCTATACAGCACTATGCCATGCTTTGTTAACTTGCTACCTTGCATGAAAACTTCGATGATTACTGACCATGATTTGTACTCAGGAAATGATCAAATTGCTATGGTGTATTAATTCCATCAGCATCCACCATGTGTAGGAGACACACAAAGATTGGCGAATACCTCCAGGAAAGTTTCCTAGAGAGCTCTCTGGAGTATTCCCGTGAAATCTCAGTGTGCATTAACACACTGTTCCACTTCACTGCTTAGCTGCACAGGGGGAATGTGAAGCACACGCCTATACAGCTAGTCTTGTACATTTCTATCCCTTCACCCACTTCTATAATTTAAAAAGCAAAGGGCAGCTATACCTCATGTAACCGAACAGCAACAGCTCAAAAAGGTCACTTACCAGAGTTTTCCTGTCTCGCATCATGCGCCCCAGAGACGGACTGCTGGGACTGGCTAGACCTCTTTAGAGTGGAAAGGAGGTTCTGACTCGCCGCGCCACGAGACGACCCTGTCGTATGCTCTGCATCATCTTGCAGCTCAACCTTCTCGTCCACAACTTTGTCCTTGGGGTTATCTGCTGCCTCCAGCCCTGCCAAAATATCCAGGGGGCTCTTGGTGGTGGAGGTGGGGTCACTGCGGAGGATGGCATCCAGCTCCTTATAGAAACGGCAGGTCTTCAACGCAGCACCAGAGTGACGGTTACACTCTCTTGCCTTCTGGTGCGCCTGCTTCAGGTCCTTGATCTTTACATGGCACTGATGTGTGTCCCATTTGTAGCCCTTCTCCAACATGCCACGAGAAGTCTGATTGTAGGTATCAAAGTCCCTATGGCTGGAGCGGAGCTGGGACTGCACAGGCTCCTCTTCCCTCAGCACCAGCAAATCCAGCAACTCAGGTGTGCTCCAAGCAGGAATGCGTTCGGTGCCTGGAGCCAATATAGTCAATTGAGAAGATGTGATATGAGCTTTTCACACTGAGCAAACAGGAAGTGGAATTTCAAAAATTCCTGGGCCTTTAAAGGAAGAGGGCAGAAGCCTGTGTACTGGGTGCAGGGCAGCTGAGTTTGAACCGCTGAGTGAGCAGGATGGGCATTGTGGATACCTCCTGGAGGCTATTTGCAGCAATATAACTAAGCGCAGTGTCTACACTGACACTTTATCAGTGTAACTTTGCTGTAAAAAGTTCTCTCATCAAGGTGGTTTTATTTTGTTGGAAAAACAGGAGAGTTTTGTTGGAGGAAGGAATGTTGTAGGGTGAACACCTCCACTGTTTTGTCGATGAAACCTGATTTTTGTCGACTAAACTCTGTAGTGTAGACAAGGCCTGACTCTCTAGCCAGAGATTGGGGTATTCAGATGGAAGGTGGGAGACACAGATTCAAGCCCCTGCTCAATTAAATATGTATTTATACAAAGTTGAACAGCTTCAGCAGGAGAGAATGAGAGAGACTTATCACTGTGACAGTGGTTCCCAAACTTTTTCATGCATGACTCCCTTTGGGTTCATTTGCGTTAACATAACCCCCAGGAGCAGTGGTGCCAATTCAGATATTTGGTGGTGGGGAGGGGGGCGGGGGAGCAAGGGATTTCTCATCCCTGTTCGCTCCTTCACTGTTGCACTGTCCTGTTCTCACCACCTCCTGGGGTCCTCATGAGAGAGTTGCCATCATGGTCAGGAGCACACGGGCTGGGCACCCCGACCCCAGCTGCAGTAGCAGCACAGGTTCCCCATCCCTCGCCATGCTGCAGCTTCCCGCCAAACTGGGGGGGTTATTGCAGCACTGCTGGCCCATGGATTCTGCTGCCAGCAGCAGGGAACAGCCTCTCCACAGTCAGCTCTGTGTGTCTCTCTTCCCCACCTGGGACAGGACCATGAATAGTCTCCTGCCTCTCCCCATTCTTAAATGGAGCTCCTGGCCCCTGCCTACCCCTTTTCTCTTTACTTTTCTCTGGTGGCTTGAGGAGCTGCTGCTGGGTTCCAGCAGAATGGCCTGGCAGGTGGAGTGGGATCTGGGTGCTGGCCATGCACCCTTCAGAGCCTCTGCCTTCCCCATCTTTTTACCCCTCCTCGTTCAAACCCCTGTGGTTTGAAGTCTCACAATCCCCTTGATATCCTTTCATGACACCCATGGGATATCTGTCCATAGTTTGGAAAACACTGGCCTATATATAGCTTGGTGGTAAGACCCTCACCTGGAATATGGGAGAGCCAGGTTCAAGCCACTGCTCTGAATCAGGCAGAGCAGGGAATTGAACCTGGATTTCCCACATCCTGAGTGAGGGCCCCTAACCACTAAAATATAGGCTGTTTGTGGGATGGATGTCTGTCTCCTGGTTTTTCACTGAAAGATCTCTGTTTCATCCTGATGCGGAACAGGGAACTTTTTGGAATCTCAAAATGGGATTTTATATGGGATGGGAAAACTGTTTTGCACCCAGAAATAGTTTCATTGTTCATTAGTCATCCATATCTATATTCTTCCAAAATATCAAAATACTAGTGAGGGAGAGGTCTTACCTGTCCCTTGATTACCTTAGTGATTGGAATTTTTGAGTCATCCATATCTAACTATCTAAAATCCAGTGTGAAATTCTTCCTTGTCTGTACAAGCATTTCCATTGTACCATTTTTATGTAGAACCTAGAGGAAATAAAAGAAGATACTCAAACCCTCATGTTTTGTGGTTTCCCACAAAATCAACAGAGAAAAAGACAAAAATTTCTTGTCTGAATTTGTAAAGATGTTTATCGCAGATCCTAGTTTTGTGTGCCTCAGTAAAGATTCCCTATTTATTGCATCAGGAAGGAAAGCTTTAAAGCATACATCCCTTTGCTCCTTTTAATTTTTGTGTGTGTTTTAGTCCTAATACCTTTTAACATTTTGATAACTAAACTTCAACTCTGCCATTTAGCCTAAAGCCGTGGACTGTCATTGAGTAGACTTGTGAGTCGCGTTGAGCAGAGGGTTGTGAAAAAAGCAGAAAAATTTCTATAAAGAAAAGAAATTACCAAGGAAAATTTAATAAACACCGTGTAGCACTTAGTACTTTGTATTCTAGGGCTTGAAGTGCTTTACAAGGGATTGTAAGAATTAATGTAAAAATATGGCATACAGGAGACAGTTAAATGATTTGCCGAAGACCACACTGAAAAAGATTCTTTTGTAGGGCAGAGTCATGCATGTTGGTTGGCTCAGTTTAACGGATGTGGATATGAAGAGAGTCAACTGTATTTCTCTCCTAGGTTCATGCTAAGGCTAAGATTTGATCTCCTGTACAGGGCTGCATATCTTACAAAAGTAAAATCTGATTTAGAGTGTGCACATGTAAACTCTTCATTCCAAAATACATGGCAAGGTGTCAGCACAAATCTGAGAATGTGCTCATAGATTCGGAGATTCTAAGGCCAGAAGGGATCAATGTGATCATCTAGTCTGACCTCCTGCATAACACGGACCATAGGACTCTCCTGAATTAATTTCTGTTTGAACTAGAGAATCTCTTTTTTAGAAAAGCATCCAATCCTGATTTAACAATGTCCAGTGATGGAGAATCCACCACAACCCTTGATAAGTTGTTCCAAGTTGCACCAAACCTAAATATTTTCCCTTTAAGTCATCTCAGAGTGTTTTCAATATTTAGGAGCTGTGATAGCCCCACAACTTATTTTCCTTTGCCAGAGCAACGTTGATCCTGTAGTTCAGCTACTCCACTTGCACATTTGATTCATGGTTTGGACTTTCATTATTCTTAGGGAGACAAGATGAGTGAAGTAAAATCTTTTATTAGAACAACTTCTGTTGGTGGGAGAGAGAAGCTTTTGAGCTTAGGCAGAGCTGTTCTTCAAGACTGAAAAAGAGCTATTTGTAAGTTCGAAAGCTTGTTTCTCTCACCAACAACAGTTGGTCCAATAAAAGATACTCCCTCTTGTCTCTCTCAAATCCTGGGACTGAGAGGGCTGCAACAACACTGCATATGTGATTTTTAGGGAGCATTGAAAAAGTGTTTATTCTCTCAGAAACGAAACATACCTGCATTCTTGGGTCTTTGATCATCGTTCTGACTTCCCAATACATAGTATTTAAAAGATTCATAACTTAAAAAAAAAAATTACATGCAAATGAAAACCCTGTTTCCATTATCTTTTTCTATAACTCGCTATTAATAGGCTGCTAGAAAAGTGGGTGCAGGAAAATCCGACTGTTTGATTTACTGCTATCAAACAATACTTACTCTCCCAAATTGTGTCAGATTTTATGTCCTATAGTACCATGTTCAGGTAAAATGACTCCCAAGGTAAACCACGCTCTTTAAGGTCCAAATTTTCAAAATATGCCATCTACTTGTTTATGAACTTGTGTGCTCATTTGAGCATGCATAGATGGTTATGGAATTTACATGCATGGGCATGTTTGGAAGAATTAATATTTAAAAATTAGAGTAATTGCCAGGTATTACCTTGCATTCATACCATGAAATTACATGCAGGAGCTAATACTGACGAGTTCCAGTGTATGTATATAGTGAGATTCATTTAAGCTTTACAGTCTATATAGAGTTGTCATATATTTTATGTGAGTAGCTGCAGCCTGCATTCATTGTAGACCCAAAATTCCCACTGAAGTCAGTTGAAATTTTGGGTACACGGGAATACAGATTCTTCTTTGAGTAATGGTGCCTGTCGGGATTCCAATCTTGGGTGTGCATGTGCCCCATGCACTGGAGCTGAAAAGTTTTTGTAGCAGTGTCTGTTGACCCACACATGCATCGTGTGTCTCCTCGTGCTCCCAGGTGAGGTTACAATAGACCATCCAGGTTGACGCCTCTCCGGTTCCCTCTTTCCGTTGCATGGCTGGAGTTGGAACCCCTGTTCCTCTGCGATCTTAGTGATTATGCTAAGAGAGCCTTTCTTGTAGTTAAAAAAACAACAAGGAGTACGGTAGCACCTTAAAAACTAACAGATTTATTTGGGCATAAGCTTTCATGGGTAAAAACCCACTTCATCAGATGCATGTAGTTTCTTGTAGTCGTATATAGTTCTTTCTTTCTTTCTTTTTTTTAGTATAGATAGTTTACATCGTTGTGATAGTTAGTTACTTATAGTTTTCCTTGGTCAGGGTTTGACTCTCTCTTCCTTCTGGGGACTGTGTCCTACAATCCAGGGTTCAAGAACTGTGTTTTGTGCCCTCACTCGTTCTCCATGAACAGTGAGCACCAACGCTATCTTTGCTGCCTCGGGGAAGCCCATATCACTGCTCAATGTGCCATCTGTAAGACTTTGCTGCTGTGGACCTGTGAAGCGCGACAACTTCGCCTCAGGAAGCACCTTAGGGAGGAGGCCATGAGGCCGAATGCAACTTGCATCCAGGCTCGTTGGAACTGATGGTGCAGTGTCCATCACCGGCAGTGAGCATGTCTCCCAGCACTTCCCATTCCTCAGATCCGGTGGCACCAGCGGTCCTGGACAAGCCCAGACATGAGAGTAGGAAGTCCCAGCGAGGGCTGCTTCTAAGTGCAGCGTTTCCTCCTAGAGCCATGCCAGGTTGGGTGTGATGTTGCATGCCGGCACTGTTGCACTGGTGCCCAAACTTCCCTTCCTTTAGGGTAAGTCGAAGAGGAAAACGGGTCTGACAGCACTGATTGGTGGCCCCAGTCCCTGCCCAATCTGTGCCGTTTCCTGTTCACACATCACCTGTTCTGCTGCTGCTTCTGCAACCTTCGCTGCAGCTGGCTCCATGGGCTCTCCCTGCATCTTCAGCTGCCTCCAAGGACGCTCCCCAGGTCCCTGGGCGATCTGGAGCCATGGAAGAACTGGGGCTGCTCTACCCATCTTTGCTGCTGCTCTCTGGCCTGTCACTCACCCTTGCAGTCCCCACTCCAGTAGACGAGCCAGTACTGCCTGAGGGCCATGCCAACACTGCACTGTGGTTCCCCTGCACCACTGGCTCCCCTGCTACCGGAGGCATCTTCGGACTCCGAGGGATTTTTGGAACAAGAGCCAACCTTCTCCCCTGTATCCAGGTGCAGCACTGACTCTTGCTTCCACCCGCCTTATCTTCCTGCTTGGCGATGCAGTACCAATACCTGACCCCAGGGCCCATACTCTTTGGCTACACTGGCCACCCTGGGACCAATACGACCCTTGGTATATGCCCTCTCAGGTCTCCTACCAGTCTACCCTGGCTCCTCTACCAATACAATCAGGGTCTGAGGAGAAGGTGGAGGTTGGGCCCGTGCTGCCGGTTCTGCGGTCCCTACAGCCATTTGCTCCTCTTTGGACAAAGCTCTCATTCCTGCCTCCATGTCTCTCCATGGTGACAATAGGCAGTATCAGGACCTGTTACAAAGGGTGGCAGTGGATCTGGGCATCCTACTGGAGGAGGTTCAATACTAGCAGCACCATTTCCTTGACATCCTCCAGTCTCAGGGACCCTCAAGGGTGGCACTCCCATTAATGATGCCATACTCCAGCCTGTACAGCGGTGTGGCTCTCCCTGGCTGCTTTTACTCCCACATCAAAACGAGCAGAACAGCATTATTTTATCCCAGGTAGGGAGGCAGATTTTTTGTTTCCTTCCACCTTTTTCCCAGTCATGAGAACGGCAGGTTGCCTCTTTATTGCCCAGGGGAGCCCTGGGGCACCTCCACTATGCCTCCTACCACAAGTCCTTTGCAAGATTTGATAAGACCGGGCTGCCATAATAGTCATAGCCCTGTATTGGCCACATCAGTTTTTATTCCTGTACCACCTCAGACTCTCCACCCAGGCACCTCTCTGCCTCAGAACACTCCCAGACCTCCTCACGCAACATCGGGGATGAGTCTATCATCGCAGTCCACACCTATTTCACCTCATGGCCTGATTTTTGGATGGAGCTCGAGGATAGACAAAGCATGCTCTACCCCAGGGTACCACATCCTTTCTCAAAGCAGGAGGGCCTGCTACCAAGTTAAATGGAAATATTTCAGTGCTTGGCTCACCACCATCACCAGTGAAATTTCTATATACATCATCCTTGCTTACCTCCTCGAGTTCAAAATGGCAGGCTTCACCTTCAGCTCTATCTGGGTCCACCTAGCAGCACTTAGTGCCTTCTTCCATGCGATGGATAGTGCCTCAGTGTTTCCTCACCCTACCACCATTTCATGAGAAGTCTTCCCAACACCTTTTCCCCGATATTCAAGTCCACAAGCCCGTGGGACTTTAATCTTGTCCTTATCTCCTCTCACGAAGCCGCCCTTCAAACCGATGGTAATGTGCTCTCTGTTCCATCTCTTCTATGAAGGTACTGTTCTTGGTAGCCATTACCTCCATTAGATGGGTCAGTGAGCTGGCGGCCATGATGGCTGGTCCCTCCTACCGTGTTTTACAAAGACAATGTCTTGCTAAGGCTGCACCCTAAGTTCCTCCCAAAGGTGGTGTCAGAGTTCCATCTCAATCAGTCCATTCACCTCCCTGTCTTCTGTCCCAAAGCACATGCCTCCAATGTGTACCGGACTCTTCGCTTTTGCAACGTCCGTCATGTCCTAGCCGCCTTATCTCCAGAGGACCGTGCCTCTCCTCAACAACGGAAATGGGTGCATCCGGACATGGTACGCGCACTTCAGCATACAGCTGCTGCATACAGTTATAGCGCACTGTATGCTAGCACAAGGTACCACAACAGCATACTTAACAGATGTCTCATGGCAAGATATCTGTCCAGTAGCGACATGATGCTCCATTCACACCTTCACCTTCTACTATGCCATCGCCGAAGGGGCAGCTGCAATTGCTGCCATGGGCCGCACTGTACTACAGATGACATTTCCTCCTGTATTGTCGCATGGACCTCCATGCTGATTACTGCTCGCTACTCACCCACAATTACAATAGCATAGAGACCATCACTCGAAGAACAGGAGATTAGATACCTGTAACTGGAGGTTCCTTGAGATGTGTGGTCCCTATTTGTATTCCAGTACCCACCCTCCATCCTCTCTGCTGGGGACTATCAATCTCAGCGGTAAGAGCGTCACTGGAGAGGCGTTGACCCACATGGAATATTATAACCTTGACCCGGAGCATGAGGGGAGACATGACACTTGAGGATCAACGGACACTGCTGTGAAAACCTTCCAGCTCTGGCACATGCACACCCATGATAGGAATACAAATAGGGACCACACATCTCAAAGAACCTTCAGTTACAGGTAATTAACCTCCTCATCATATCCAAGGTTGTCACCTGGCCAAGTTGTATGTTTTGAATAGCAGTGTAGTCTTGAGGAAAGAATGTAGTGTTAGGAGTGTAAGGACTTATTTGGGATTTTTAATGAAAACCGGGTTAAGCTAAGAAGGAACTAGCTCTTTTTCTAAACATTGAGTAAGAATAAATATGCTAGATAAGGTTTTCAAATGTTTTCATTGTCTGCACAATGTCTTACAAGAGTGTTATATGGGATACCCATCCTGTCATTGCTGGGATGGCATAATGTCTCTGTGACAGCTATAGCAACTGCTTCCATGATCAGGAATATTAGGGAAATATGAAATACCTATTTAGCTAACTCTTAATGTGATTTAGCTTTTGAAAATGAGAAGTCATTGCCAAATGACGTCTGTTCCCTGCAGATCACTTAAATTCTGTGCGATGATTAAAGAAGGTGAAAAATCTGTTATCTACCACTGAGTCGTTACGATTCTGAAGTCTGGAGAATAACCATCTCGACCAACTTATGTATAAGTTATTTAAGTTTTTCTAGTGTTATATAATTTTATCAAACTATATAAAAACATAAAAGAAAACATCATCAAATTAAAATAAAATGGATTAATATCAAATCATCACATGAATCTAAAATAAACCAATCATTATTTATAAACTTTAATCTGGGAAGGAAGTGGATCTTGTTTGGTGCTCACCCAAGAATAATTAACATTACCAGTTTCAGTGCCAATTTATATTTTTATATTCAAACCAACTGGCTGATGCTGGGAGGGTTAAATAACTGCAGAGGTGAAATTAATATTTAAACTACAACTTTGATGTCAGCTAAAGGTAGTTTGTCTAAATTGCTAGTGATAGTTTAATAATAACTGATCTCCCCCTCCTTCCAAACATATCATTATAAAAGTTTTTCCAGTACAATCCAGGATGACACAGGTTGTTACACGAAACTGGCAAACACAAATTTAGGTGAAAATAACATTTTTTCAAGATTTAAACACACATCTTCCAACCTACAAAATATAAATGTGTGAGATATTTCAGACAAATGAGGTTATTTAACCTTATGCTGTTTTAGATTTTTGAGAAACCATCGTACAGGTGCTGTTTTCAAAACCACACACATGCAAGCTCACTGTCCATCACTTGCTGAACTAAAAACATAAATCAAAATGCAAGAATGTTCAGGTAGAGGAATCCCTCTACTAATAAAAATTTGAGAATCAAAAGGTTGATACTTATAGAAGATGGTTGTTAGAACTCTTGTAATTTCAATCAGCTTCACGAAACTTGTACATCAGTTGAGATATTTTTCTGTCTCTTGACTCCTCCCCTTCCCATCCATGACATTGGCAGCAAAACACATTTATATAATTTATAAAATACAGTTTAGCCAGTGTCAGAAATACAGTAGATCACAGAGCATTCTTGTAAAAAAAGTTTGTTGATTACTTTTTGCCATCTGGTGAAATGGGAGACCCAACCCCCCGCCAAACCCAAAACAAAATATTGTTTCAAGTACATTGAACATGAATTTCTCTTTAATTTCAATACTTTATGGCTGTTATTCCTAATTATATTATTACATTTAAGGAGCTTGGGGAAATGAATACAGTAAGTCAAAATGTGTTACGTTAGGGTTTTTTAAAAATCTATAAAATATTTTTAAATTTAATTTTAAGAATTTTAGTACAAGTTGAACTTTAAAACTTATGTGTCTTATGTGCATATTAAAATTAGGAAAGGCTCATGTCCAACAAAATGTATGAAAGTGCAAAAGCAAATATTTTTTCTCATTTACCTTGTATTTGACTCTTTTTACACTGCAGAAAAGGGGCAGAAAGTGGTTTGGACATTTTTTTTTATAGATATTTAGAGTAAAACCAGTGAGCAGCTTCCATTCTATAAAGTGTGAATAGTTTCAATACTACATATGTGTAAAAGTAAAAGCACAAAACATTGGATTTAATTCATTTTAGCTGCTAAAAACCAGTAATTGTCAGTTCTGAATTAGGATGATAGCCCATATAAGATAATAGCCCACTGATACCAGGGCAAATAAATATCCAAGTGACAGTAGCAATTCGATTCTACATGTCTGGATGAATAAGGTTTGTATGAATATATGACAGGCCATTTTCAAAATCTGTAAGACAGCATTAATAAAATAAGAAAGTGCTTTGTGTTCAACAGAGAAATTTACATTATTCATAACTTCTTTTTTTTAAAGGCAACAGACTTATTTCAGACATTGAAATGTAGAAAAAATATAGAGCCTTGTCTACATTGGGACTTAGTGCATGGCAAGCTAGGGTAGCTTGCTGCATACTAAGTCACTCTGTGGACCTTGCTACCACATGCAAAAAGTGTCAAAAAGCAGTATGTCAAAGTGCATGACAGAATTTTTAATGCACTATAGCAGAGTCCCATGCGGTGACTTTGTGCGGGGCAGGCTACTATGCCGTGCATTCACCCTGGCTTGCTGGACGCTAAGTCCCTGTGTAGATAAACCCTTAGATGCCAGTCTAGGCTGTGCTGCTGTTTTTTCTTGTAACATATGTAGCTGCAGTAACGAGTCATACAAGAAGCTTAGTAAGATTTGGATTAAGTTCCACTAAATTTTGTGTGGTACAGATTTTAGACATGGAGTACCATCCTGTTATCCAAACCCAGAGTAACTAAAATGCTTATCTAAATTGTGTTTCTATCCCGTGTTGTGAGTGCTTGTGGTCCAATTGCTTCCTTGGTCATATGAATGCTTTTTCTCTAATTTTTGATGTCCCTGTCATACGTCTGCTGAATGGGATAATACTGATTTGCTACTTGGCGCAATCCCAAAATAAACAGTTAATTAAACTCAAAAGTATTTAATTCCTTAGTGTAACCGTGATGTAAACTCTGTCTGGATATAACTGTGAAAATCATCCACAAATTTTGAGTGATTTGAAAGACATCTAGCTGGAAATTGTTTTGTTTTTTTTAAAGTGTGAAGAGAGGAAGAAAGAAACATATGTTAAATATCTAAATGACTTCTATTAATGTTTTAATGATTAGTGTTGCTTAATACTTGAGAAAAATATGCAACATAAACACTTTAACTTAAATTTTTGAAAAGCAGTCTAGAATAATGAGTTCATAAGAATGAGTATGCATTTAAAATAACCATCTTCATAACTCTCTGTGTGTAGTAATTATTCTTCTAGAACAGAGGTGGGCAAACTACAGTCCACGGGCCACATCTGGCCCGTGGGACCGTTCTTCCCGGCCCTTCAGCTCCTGGCTGGGGAGGCTAGCCCCCGGCCCCCTGCTGTGCCCTCTCCCCCCAGCCTCAGCTCGCCATGCCGCCAGCGCTCTGGGCGACGGGGCTGCGAGCTCCTGCTGGGCAGAGTGGCTGCCGGCCTGCCCCAATGCTCTAGACTGTGCGGCGGCATGGCTGGCTCCGGCCGGGTGGTGTGGCTACCAGTCCTGGTGCTCTGAGTGGCATAGTAAGGGGGCTGGGAGCGGGGGGGTTGGATAAGGGGCAGGAGGTCCCAGGGGGCAGTCGGGACAGGGAGCAGGGGGCGGTTGGATAGGTGTGGGAGTCCTGGGGGGCCTGTCAGGGGGCAGGAGTTTGGATAGGATCGGGGCAATCAGGGGACTGGGAGCTGGAGGGGTTGGATAGTGGTTGGGGCGGGGGGTACCAGGGGGGAAGTTGGGACAAGGAGCAGGGGGGGTTGGATGGGTCATGGGTTCTGAGGGGGGCAGTCAGGGGGTGGGAAGTGGGAGGGGGCAGATAGGGGGTGGGGGCCAGGCTGTTTGGGGAGGCACAGCCTTCGCTACCCGTCCCTCCATACAGTTTTGGAACTCCCACGTGGCCCTCAACCCAAAAGGTTTTCCCACCCTGTTCTAAGAAAAAGAACTTCTTTTCTTATTCAAATGTATACTTACTGGTATATGTAACACATAATGTGCAAACTAAAAGTATTGTGTGTAATACTGGAAAATGTAGGCTGTTTCTGCTACTGTATTTAACAAAGCATATTTGGGATAATATATTTAAACTGAAATTTTGTTATCCTCTATTTTGATTTCAGACAGATTTAAGAACTATTGGCAAGAAATTCCTCCCCAGTGACATCAATGGTGGAAAGGTGGAAAAGGTACCCAAGAATGAGTTAATAATTTATCTTCCTCTATTCATTTTGACTTCTTGATAATAGCTATATGTTTCATCCAATTTGCATATTCTGGCTCACGTTACTTCATAAATATCTAAATATCTGCATGGTATGTATGTTTGTTGTTTTCAGTGCATACATATATTTCGTTCACAAGTTTTGGAAATTTTGAAAAGTGTAAGCCACTTCTGTCTGTGTTTTAGCACAGGCTCTTCAGTCAATTAAATAAATGGAAATCTGATTCATTTATACAACTTGGGTTTCTGTGTGCTTAGTCCTCATACTTAATTTAACTCCCCTGTTTTTGTTTATAAGTGGTGGTAGTTTTCAGTGCAAATAGTTATTTTTGATTTCTACATTTTGACTGACTGTTGCTGATGGGAAGGTTTGTGGAAACATTTTTCATTGGCACTTAGTTGCTGAGCTAAGTAAAAACAGGTTTGTTTTCAGTAAGGTTGCAGAGTGGAGAAGTGGCTACCTGTTGTATGGAGTTGATCATCCACTGGTGCTGTGCTATCTGTCTGAAACCCAGACAAATGTAGTGCAAGCATTAGTGAAGAAGAAACTGATAATAAACTATAAAAAGCTGATTTGAGACATTTTGTATTGCAGAGTAGATTTGAGTTTTGAACCAAACTTTGCTTTGTGTGCATGTAGCTCTTAACTATTTAAATAAACAAGCTTTCTCTAAAAAAGGGTTTCAGTTCTTATTTAACCCATCAAATCTATGTTTTTGTAAATATTTCTAGCAACTTTCAAGTTGGTGTTTTATCATGTGTAGCTGGTAGATGGATTTTTTTAGCCATTGAAGCTTCTAAATAATATTCTGTCTAAGTTTGAGGCTTCCATTTCACATCACACGAGTGATCTCTTCTCATTTTGTTTTTCATTAGATTTTTTTTATCTATCTATTTCCATATCTGCTTTCTGAGTTTTTTCAAAAAGAAAAAAAAATTATATCCAGTTGATGAGTTGATAGCTTTTGTCACATTGAGAAATTAGAGTGAAAAGGAATAAAAAATACTTCAGGCTTCTTCTACCTCAACCTAGTGTGACAGGGTCGGGCCAGATGGCTATAGGAGAGTAATAGAAGGCAGATATATTAACCCCAGGCTAAGTAGGTCCCTTTTCCCTGGGTAAGGTAACAGGGAATGTTCCAGAACAATCAGAAACCTTCTGGAGACAATTAAGACAGGCTGATGAGAACACCTGCAGCCAATCAAGAAGCTGCTAGAATCAATTAAGGCAGGCTAATCAGGGCACCTGGGTTTTAAACAGGAGCTCACTTGAGTTTGTGGTGCACGTTTAAGGAGCTGGGAGCAAGAGGCGCTAGGAGCTGAGAGTGAGAATGTGGACTGTTGGAGGACTGAGGAGTACAAGCATTATCAGACACCAGGAGGAAGGTCCTATGGTGAGAATAAAGAAGGGGTTGGGAGAAGGCCATGGGGAAGTAGCCCAGGGAGTTGTAGCTGTCGCACAGCTGTTCCAGGAGGCACTCTAGACAGCTGCATTCCACAGGGCCCTGGGCTGGAACCTGGAGTTGGGTTGGGCCCGGGTTCCCCCCAAACCTCCCAACTCCTGGTCAGACACAGGAGGAGTTGACCTGGACTGTGGGTTCAGAAAAACGGCCAAGCTGAGGGCTGCCGTGAAGCTCCAAGGCGAGCAAATCAGCCAATAAGTGCAAGATCCACCAAGGTAGAGCAGGAACTTTATCACAATGGTTGCACCTCAGATCAGTGTTGAAGTATCGCTGGGTTTTTGTTTTTTTTCTCATGTGATATCCATCAGACCCTTGCAAACACACAGCTTTGAGAACTGATTTAATTTCTAAAACGATTTAAGTGTTATAATTTTCTGACCTCTTATTACACTCTTATGGATTACTTGAAGGGTAGCTGTTCGTTAGTTTTCACTGATCACTAGAATAGACCAGATAATTGTACTTATCATCTACTTCAGGGCTTTACCCTCAAAGAAAATGCTTGCTGAAATATTTGTTACCATGACCTTATTAGTTCAAAATGTGAAGGGCATTCTCTCTCAGAAATATATTTGCATACTGAAAACTTAGTTATTAATGTAGTTGTTCTGGTCACCTCTCAATTCTGTTTTTAATGCCATCTCAGTACAGATTAGAGAATGCAACTCTGTCATGCGTTTTCCTAAGACTCTGTTTCAAAAAGGGCTCTGCCTTTGGATGTCATGGTGATAGGTGCATTAGAAGTAACAGAGATAGTAATGGCCGGCTGTTACAGGAAGAAATTGACAAGAAATACAGCTGTACATTGCAGGATTGCATGCAGAAAACCATTGAACTGTGCTTTAAAGCTTCTGCTTGGGGAGGTGAAAAAATAGTTCATCACCCTTAGTTTAAATTTCAAAGCTCTTTTATAAATCTGTTGTTATCCCTCAGGCATAATCTAATGTATATTGCTACGTTATGTGTATTTGAGGGATGTGATTCACACTTTGAGGCATTTATTGCCCTGTGTGCAAAACTTGGTACATAATGATATTGATATATATCCAATAGGGTTTGTATGGCAGATAATTTGTCTAATGTACGTCGAACATTCACAGAGCATTTAAGAGGTTAATAAACTCTCTTAATTATTTTTATCAACCTGTTGTTTTGCTTTCATTTTTTTCTCTCCTGTTCTTTTTGCTTTTTTTGGTTTGTTTATTCATCTTTTCCTATTAATATGTTCTTCTGTCATGCTATGCTGAGTTGATCTGCTCGGAGAGGAGCACATAGGTTTTCAAAGAGGAAGAGTCTAGTAAATCTCACTTCACTGCTTGCAAACTGAGCATAGAAATCTGGGGGCAATATAAGAGGTTAATCTAAAAATCAGATCATGTTGGGGTAATGTGTGACCTCTGAGTCCAGAACTGATGTATTCCTAGTTGTCACTGAGGCCATGTGTACACTAACACTTATGTCAGCAAAACATGTTGCTTAGGGGTGTGAAAAACCCCTGAACGACATAAGTTTAGCTGGCATAAGTGGTAGTGTGAGCAGCGCTATGTTGGTGGGAGAGCTTCTCCCGCTGACATAGCTACTGCTGCTTGTTGGAGGTGGCTTAATTATGTCGATGGAAGAACTCTCTCCTGTCAGCATAGAAAGGCTACACAAGAGATCTTAAAGCGGGGCAGCTGTATCAGTTCAGCTGTGCCGCCGTAAGCTGTCTAGGGTAGACATAGCCTGAGCATCAGGAGACTCAGGCGCATCAATTGCAATAGGTATATCTTTGTTAGTTAATTTTAATATCCAATTTAAGACTTATCTAGTGAGAATTATCTTTTGGATTCTAAATATCAGCTTGACTATTCTAGATTTTTCTTACCTACCTCTGTTGTAAGAATTAAAAAGAAAAAATAACCATAATGCCTAGAAATGTACTGTGTTTTTGTTCTATTGCTGAAGACCCCCAGTAGAGGGAGCACAAATCAGCTAACCCAGTAGTTCTCAAACTGTGGGTTGTGACACAGTTTTAATGGGGTCACCAAAGCTGGTGTTAGATGTGCTGGGGCCTGGGGCTGAAGCTGAAGCCCAAGCCCCACCGCCCAGGGCCAAAGCTGAAGCCCAAGGTAACAGGCCCCCGGCCTGGGGCTGAAGCTCTTGGGGTTCAGCTTTGGCCCCCTCACCTGGGGCAGTGGGCTCAGGCTTTGACTTTGGGCCCCCCTGCCATGGGCGGCGGGGCTTGGGCTTTGTCCCTTCCCCCCAGGGTGGCAGGGCTCTGGCAGGCTCAGGCTTTGGTCCCCCCTCCTGGGGTCATGTCGTAATTTTTGTTATCAGAAGGGGGTTGCAGTGCAATGAAATTTGAGACCCGCTGACCTTATTCCTTTTTAAAAAACACAAAGTGGAAGGCACTTCAACATAATTTGGTTCTGAGAATTATCTCACTGTGAGCTACAGCTGCCAACACTGTATTTCAGAAATATGGGACAGACCTCAGATGTTCCTCGTCTTGACTTGAGCCTCTGAGGTTGAGTCCCTTCTCCCTTGCTCTTTCTAGGAGTTCTCTGTCTTCCGCTCTGGGTGTTGCGCAGAACCAAGGTCCTCAGGCGCTGGGCAGCTGCTGAGACTTCTGTTCAGGTTCTGCACAGGTGCCTGGAGTTGTCGGAGGCTGAAGTTGTAGTGTTTGCCTACTGCAGTGCTGTGCACCTCTGGGAGGCTTGGGTGCAACTAACAGGGGACACCATTTCAAATTTCAGTGGGAGGGACAACTTTCAGCAAGGGTCCAGAAATTTGGTCCAACAACCCCTTCACATGTCAGATGGGTGGCAGGGCCAAATTTGAGTGACAGTGCAAAAATGTGCACCTGGTCAAGTTGCCAACCAGCAGCACTTTGCAAAGTGAAGTGCTGGAGTGCTGTTCTGTCCTGGAATCCAGGTGCAGGAGCAATGCTTGTACCACTCTGGCAGCATGACACCCTACTTGAAATACAGGATAAAAGGTGTCATATACTGATTTAGTATGAGAGAGGCCACTTGTTATTTAAATAAGGTATGTCCCTTATAATATAGGACGGTTGGCATAAACGGAAAGAGCCATGCCCTGGCCTAAGCAGTAACTAGAGAAGGCCCTCTCATTATTAAGCTCCCCCTACAACACACCCTGATCCTGTCTGGTAACAGTGGAGGACCAGAAACTCTAACCACTCCATAACTTCTCTCCTAAAAAGACAGAGTCAAAGTACACAGAAGGTTATAGATAAACTATATGATCTTGAACAAAACTTATTCCTAGAATTTTGACTGCTTCATCAGCAGAATCAGTTAATAAAAGCAAATCCATTTGTTTTTGTGGAAAGAACATTGTGGCCCAATTATATGACCACTAAGGGAGACCAAAAAAATATTACTCTCCCTTCTGAAATTGCTTCTGCAGATGAGCAGTGTAGGAGTTGCACGCTGTGGTTTGCAATCCTGGAATGGGAAACAGGGAATGGATCACTTGATGATTACATGTTCTGTTCATTTCCTCTGGGGCACCTGGCATTGGCCACTGTTGGAAGACAGGATACTGGGCTAGAGGGACCTTTGGTCTGACCCAGTATGGCTGTTCTTATGTTCTTAATCATTTAAAACAATTTAATAATTGAGGAACACATGCACATTGACTGTAGAACCAAATGTTCCAAACCATATTTATTAAAGGTCCCGTCCACCTAACATCAGTTCTTTCCATGAGTGTGAATGGTATTTGAGCCATCATCTTTGTTTTGATCGTTTTAAATATTTAGCTTTAGTGTTTAATATAGTTTTTAAAAAGTAGGCAGTTTTAGCTTAGGTTTTAGAGTAGCTGGATTCATGGCAAATAAAGAGAAGTAATCAGGTAGTAACTACTGCATTTCATGTGGTAATATGTACAGCCTAGCATGCTTGTATATAATTCCTAGGAAAAAAGCTTTCCCTGAAACGGTACTCTGCCTGTGCAGCCTTTATGATGAGAAGCTTTGATCCAGAGGACTCGTTTTCCAGATTAGTTCTTAGTCAGCTGGGACCAAAACCACTCCTGCTGATTGGTCTCCTTGCTGCTCAAGGGTATAACATGAGAGAGAAAGAAGAGGGAAGATGTCAGAGAGAGGGAGGGAGGTGTTCCTTACACAGACAGAACATCACTAACACCTGGGACTCGAGCTCTGATATATTGGATAAGAGGAGAAAGGTCTGAAAAATGGACACACATTGATGAAGATGTGACCGTTAGAATTTCTTTAACTTGAGAGAGTTGCACTTCCTTAGGTGAGGCTAGGAAGTCTGAAATCTGTGGATTTTTTTTTGTTCAGTTTTGATTATGAACAACTCCTTTCAGTTTTTGTAGCAAACTTTATTTTATTTAAATCATGTTCGAGCTGAGATGTAGTTCCCTATAGTCTATTCCAAAGAGAGGTAAATTATCCTTCAGCCTCTGAGGTAATGAGATAATGAATGGTGAGGAGAACTTTTTGTCTGGATATCTCTTTGGTTCTCAGTCACAGGTCCAGATCAACAGGTACCATATCAGTAAGTTTATTTTCTAAACTGAGCAATATTTGAGTAATTAAAATCACCTGATATGCAGCAGATCTGACAACCTCTTCAAACTTTTTAGTATTTATTACTTCTATGGGATGTACCATAAATTATTCCAACACCACAAAAGCACATGAGATCTTGTGAAAATGGGACGTTATATAAATAAGCCTGGTTGTTGTGATTCAACAATACTTGCTGCTTGGGATTCTCTCCAAGCCATAACCAGTCATTTGTCACTGAGAGGAACTTGAGAAAAAAATTAGAAAGTACATTTCAAGTTTTTTATGGGTGGACTGCCACTTTTACTTTACTCTTTGAATATAACACATGATTAAAAGTTTCTAGATTATTTTGGAAAGTATTTTCAGATCAGCTGTAACTGTCTGCATATTGAATAAATGCATCGTTCTTCGAGTGCTTGCTCATATAGATTCCAATTAGATGTGCGGGCACGGCTGTCAGAGAATTTTTACCCTAGCAACACCCGGTGGGTCGGCTGTGGAGCCCCCTGGAGTGGCGCCTTCATGGTGCTCGATATAGACCCCAGCCGACCCAGCACCCCCTCAGTTCCTTCTTACCACCCGTGACGGTCATTGGAACTGTGGAGTTGGGCTTTGCTGCTCTCCACTCTCCCTAGCATATTCCTCATACTCTTGTTAATAGTTCATAGTTAATAGTTGTAGTTATAGTGTTTAATAGTTATAGTTGTTAGTGGGGTTGGAGGGGTTTCCTTCCTTCCCATCTTTCTCTTGGGCTCATGCCCAAGGCTCCGGGTTTTAAGCCCTGTGGTTTCTACTCTAAGCCAATGGGCGACCCCCATGACTCTTGCCTGAAGTGTCTGGGGGAGTCTCATCAAGCTGAGAAGAGCAGGATCTGTAAAGACTTTCGTCCCTGGACTAAGAAGGAGCGTGACTTTGGTTTAAGACAGCTCATCATTGAGGCAGTTCGTAGCCCTCGGCCTTCTGCGGCAAGCCAAGATCTGGCACCGAGCGCTTTGGTGCGCAGTGCCCCAGCGGCAGCGGTAGGAACGGAACCACGGTTGGACTCTGACAGAGACTTGCGGCACTGACGTTGCCCGGCACCACTTCCACTCTCCTGGCCAGAAGAGGCACCGGAAACGGCTGGCCCACCTCAGCAAAGACCAGCCTCCCTAGAACCGCCAGCGGGGAGACATCCTGCAGCAGAGCGCCTAGGGGCACAACCTGTGGCTTCAGCACCGTTGACTCTGGCCTGAGGGCGGAGCCCTTGAGTCCGGTGACTCTGGATTCCCCAACTTGCAGCGTGGTTGAGGTCCAGTTGCCGTCTACCCCAGATACCTTTGCGGCTGCAAGGGATCTTATTGCCTTGACAGTATTGGCATCCCCTCAGCCTCAGACCAAGGAACTGGCACCTGTATGTGTGGCACCGTCCTGGGGCAAGGTGGCAGTCATCCAGCCGCTGGCACCGTCGGTCGAGCCACGGCACCGATCCTATTCTTGGTGCCGCTTGCAGTCCCGGCACTGCTCTCTGTCGTGACACCGGTCGTACTCGCGTTACCACTCCCACACCCGGCACCGGTCTTGGGACTGCTCCGGTTGCCGTCGAGGACCAGATCCCGGACCCAATGGTATCACAGTATAGCTGCCCCCCCACCCCAGGGGTCCCCTAAGTAAACAGCAGCATCATATATTGCTAATGCTTTTGTGTGTATTGGAAAGGATCTTGGGAAGGGTTAAAGGTGTGAGTGTGGAGCAAAAGATTCCTTTGCAGGTGGCGAGAGGCCGAAGCGGGAGGAAGGGAAAAAGGAATGAGTTAATTCGACGATTCAGCTAGCCTCAAAGATAAGAGGCGAAACTGCCTCTCAAGGCCAATGGACACACAAACAAGCTCCCTGCTGCTAAACAGTCAAAAGCCTGTGGGAAAGGAGAACTGAACCAGACAGACCTGAAAGGGGGGGTGCAAAACTAGTGAGAATGCGAAGGTCAGCGAATGGGAACATAACAGTCTTGCGACCCTGAAGCCGATGTGTTTCGGGGAAGCCAAGGAATCCTCGGAAGGCCTGTTGGGACTGGTACAGAGAGCACAGGGGACAAAGGTCACTGGACGAAACGCCCCCAGAAGAACCCAGGGCTTAAAGCCTTCCCGAGAGCTGAAGCAAGTTGGAGATCAACAGCGGACCCTGGACGACCCGTGCATGGGACAAGAACTCCTGTCCACCCTTCCCCCTCTTTTTCTTATGTTACACCCAGGCTTGGCCAACCTCGGGTAGTGTGGGTGTGAGTATGAAAGTGGGTTAGGGCTTGGGCCACTAACGCTTTCTTCCTTCCTCTGGGTGATGTGGGAAACCGCCAGCACTCTCTGCTGTTTTATTATTTTCCAATAAAGCTTTAAAACTCAGTTACTTGGTGTGCTCCGTCATCTCCTCCCCTAACAATCCTGCGGCCTCAGCCTGATCACCTGACGCCTCAGGTAGATTGTTAACAGAAATCTGTCACAACGCCGCACTCGACGCCAGTCATCATCTTGGCCCAGGTCCAGATCCCGGTACCAGTCCAGGCACCACTCCCCAGCATTGAGGCACAGCTCTCCATTGCCTCGTCGACGTGACTCGGGGCAGAGCCACTCAGCACCACCATAGCCATCACGTTCCGCCTCTCGTCCTTCAGGATTGGAGGCGGGGTTGCTTTTTTTTGGAACACTGCCCTTTGGACCACAGCCACCTGGACTCAGGGGCTGGACATTGGCAGGCACAGGAGCAAGGTCCCGCTCAAGAGTCTACTCAGCGGCCATTCTGGATGCCCCGGGTGTACCACCAGGCCCAGGGTGCTCCGTCTGGGGCTTCTCAATCAGCCCTGTCTGAGCCGCGAGTGCCGGAGGCTACTGCCAGCCGACCCGCCCCTGTAGGCATGGAGACAGTGATGGCTTCTCTCCCTGCTTCAGGTCCCCCTCCAACTCCGGTTCCTGGTCCGCGCACTGAATCGCTGCACAGGGCAACTGGGCTCTGCAAGAGGCCCCGGAGGACCCTCTTCCTCCTGTGGCCTCCTCCTCCTCCCCTCCCAACGAGGCGGTGGTGGGTACTGCAGTATTGGGTCCCCCTCCGATAGACCTCCGCACCCACCAGGACCTCGTGCTCAGGGTGGCACGGAATATGAACCTACAGGCGGAAGAGGTGATAGAGGTGGAGGACCCTGTGGTCGATCTTTTGTCTATCGAAGCTCCATCAAGGGTGGCCCTACCCCTTATTCAAACCATCCAAACCACTGCCAGAACAATCTGGCAAACACCCGCAAACATTCCCCCAATTGCTAAGGGAGTGGAGCGGAAATACTTTGTCCCCACTAATGGGTATGACTATCTATTTACTCACCCACAGCCCTGTTCACCTGTGGTGGTCTCAGTGAACGAAAAAGAATGGCATGGCCAGGAAGCCCTGGCACCCAAGTCAAAGGAGGCCAAGCGCCTTGATTTATTTGGGTGCAAGGTTTATTCCTTGGGGGGACTTCAGCTCAGGATTGCTAACCAGTGGGTGCTCCTGAGCCGCTACAGTTTTAACTCTTGGAACTCCCTGCTGAAGTTCAAGCAGTTAGTACCTCTGGAGTCCAGAGAGGAGTTTGGGGCTTTAGTGGAAGAGGGCAAAACAGTGACACGGACCTCATTGCAGGCCTCTCTGGACGCCGTGGACTCTGCCGCAAATACTTTATCCTCAAAGATTGCGATGAGGCGCATCTTTTGGCTGCAAGCTTCCGGCTTGCCACCGGAACTTCAGCAAACATTTCAGGACCTCCCCTTTGATGGAGAGGGCTTGTTTTCAGAAAAGACCAATTCAAGGCTACAAAGCCTTAAGGATTCAAGGGCGATAATGAGGTCCCTGGGCATGCACACACCGGCTACCCAGCAGAATCCCCCCCAGCAGCCTCCACAGTGCTCCTATCCCACTCTTCGGTCGAGGAAGGAATTTTATAGGAGACGGGGGAGTAATGGTAGGAGGAAACCCTCCAACCACCAGTCTGGATAGGGCCAGGGCCCGTCCAAGCCCTCAACAGGTTCAAAACAAACCTTTTGAAGGGACGCCCGAGGACGATGTACCAGACCTCATTCAGGATCCTATCCCACCTTTCTTGAATCATTTATCCCGTTTCCACTATGCTTGGTCTCACATAAACAAGGACCGCTGGGTCCTCCGCATGGTGGAGAGGGGATACTCTCTCCAATTTTCTTCCCCCCCCCCCCACCACCCTCCTTCCCTGTCGCTCTTCAGGGACCCCTCTCACAAGCAACTCCTTATTCAGGAGGTTCAGATGCTCCTCGCCATGGGGGTGATCGAGGAGGTTCCGAGAGAGCTAAGGGGCAGAGGGTTTTACTCGTGATACTTCCTTATTCCCAAGGCAAAGGGTTGGCTTCGGCCCATTCTGGACCTGCGTGGACTCAACAAGTTCATGATAAAGTTGAAGTTCTGTATGGTCTCCTTGGTCACCATTATACCTTCCTTGGAGTCTGGCACGCTGCCCTCGACAAGGATACGTATTTCTATATAGCGATCCATCCAGCTCACAGACGCTTCCTCTACTTTCTGGTCAACCGCGAACACTATCCATTCACAGCCTTCCCTTTGGTCTCTCTATGCCCCGGGTGTTTACCAAATGTATGGCAGTCATGGCTGCCTTCCTTCATCGATGACAGGTGCAGGTATACCTTTACCTCGACAACTGGCTTATCCAGGGGTGCACCAGAGAACAGGTGCAGTCCCACCTTAGTTTGGTCACGGACACGTTTCGTTGGTTAGACCTCCTCCTCAGCGTGGCAAAGTCAACACTAGAACTGACCCAGAGAATAGAATTCAGCGGGGCAGTCCATCCCTGCAGGCTCGAGTCCTCCTGCTGGATACTCATTTCCAAGCTATAGTGAGCCTCATCCGGAGCCTTCAGAGCTTCCCAACCTCATCTGCAAGAACTTGCTTGAGTCTTCTAGGACACATGGCTTCCTGCACGTATGTGACCAGGCACGCCAGACTTCGGCTCCGGCCATTACAAGCCTGGCTGGCATCAGTCGATCGCCCAGATCGAGACAGCCTGAATTTTGGTGGTCACAGTCCCAGAGCGGATCCTGGCCTCCCTCCACTAGATCCCCGGGTGGTATGCAAAGGAGTCCCCTTCCACAACCCTCAGCCCTCCTTGTCCCTCATCACAGACGCATCAGCCCTGGGATGGGGCGCCCACCTTGGGGATGTTCAGTCGCAGGGCCTATGGTCACCGTCGGCACTCTCCCTCCATATCAACATGCGGGAGCTGATGGCGGTACGTCTTGCTTGTCAAGCCTTTCAGGAGTGGTTGCACAGTTGTTGTGTGGCAGTCCTCACAGACAATACCACAACCATGTTCTACATCAACAAGTCGGGGGGGCCCATTCCTCCCCCCTCTGTCAGGAGGCCATTCAACTGTGGGAGTTCTGCATAGCCCACGCCATTCACCTAGTGACATCTTTTCTCCCCGGGGTCCAGAACACGCTTGCGGACGACCTGAGCAGATCCTTCCATTCCCACGAGTGGTCACTTAGACTGGTTGTCATCCACCCCATCTTCCGAAGGTGGGGGTTTCCCCAGGTCGACCTGTTTGCCTCCTGCAGCAATCGGAAATGCCCGGCTTTCTGCTCCCTCTGAGGTCACTCTCCAGGCTCTCTCACAGATGCCTTCCTGCTCCCATGGATGAGTCAACTGTTTTATGTCTTCCCCCCCATTTCCCTTTGTGCACAGGGTCTTGTTCAAGGTGTGCAGGGACAAGGCGTGAGTGATTCTGATAGCTCTGGCGTGGCCCAGACAACATTGATACACTACACTGTTGGAGATCTCTGTGGACGCTCCAGTCCCACTGCCCCTTCTTCCACACCTGATCACTCAGGATCATGGCCGCCTCTGTCATCCCGACCTACGATCTCTCCACCTCACGGCGTGGATGCTGCATGGCTGAACCATTCAGAACTTCTCTGTTTGGATTCAGTACGCAAGTACTGATGGGCAGCAGGCAGCCCTCCACTCAGGCCATGTATATGGCTCAGTGGAAGTGATTCTCGTGCTGGTGCACTCACCGCAGCACGCCCCCCCTCCAGGCGTCCATGCATCTCATTTTGGACTATCTCCTGAGTCTGAAACAGCAGGGCCTGGCGACATCATCTGTCAGAGTTCACCTGGCGGCCATCTCGGCTTTTCACCCAGGCGCGAATGGCTGATCTGTCTTCGCCAATTCCATGGTCGGTAGGCTCCTCAAGGGCCCGGACCGTCTTTACCCACAGGTTCGGCAGCCAGTCCCCACATGGGACCTTAACCCGGTTCTCTCCAGACTCATGGGACCCCTTTTCAAACCGCTGGCCACCTGCTTTCTTTTATACCTCCCCTGGAAAACGGCTTTCCTTGTTGCCATCACATCGGCGAGGCATTTCTCCTAGCTCGGAGCCCTTACCTCAGAACCACACTACATGATCTTCCGTAAAGATAAGGTGCAGCTACGGCCTCACCCAGCCTTTCTTCCAAAGGGGGTATCGACCTTGCATATCAGCCAGGACATTTTTCTTCTGTTTTTTTTAAATCCAAAACCGCATGCCAGTTGCCAAGAACAGCGTCTGCATTCCCTCGATGTTGATTGGTACCCTTGCCTTCTACTTCGGGTGTACGAAGCCGTTCAGGAAAATGACCCAGCTCTTCATTGTGGTGGTGGATCGGATGAAGGGCCTACCGGTCTCCTCTCAGCAGATCTCTTCATGGATCACATCCTGCATCCACGCTTGCTATGATCCGGCCAGTGTTCCAACCCCGCCCCTCACCGCTCACTCCACAAGAGCTCGGGCCTCCTGGGCGACTTTTCTGGCCCAGGTGCCGATCCAGGAGATCTGCAGAGCCGCAACTTGGTCCTCAGTAGACACTATTGCTTTGCACTATGCCATCGTCTGGCAGGCCAGAGACGATGTGGCATTTGGTAGAGCTGTCCTACAATCACGTTCCTTCACTCCGACCCCACCACCTAGGTAAGACTTGGGAGTCACCTAATTGGAATCGATATGAGTAAGCACTCGAAGAGGAAATATCGGTTACTCACCTTTGTAACTGTTGTTCTTCGAGATGTGTTGCTCATATCCATTCCAAACCCGCCCCCTTTCTCCTCTGTCTGAGTAGCTGGATCTAGACTGTTCTCAGTGGTAGCAGATGACAGAATGAGGAGTAATGGTCTCAAGTTGCAGTGGTGGAGGTTTAGGTTGGATATTAGGAAAACCTTTTTCACTAGGAGGGTTGTTAAGCACTGGAATGCGTTACCTAGGGAGGTGGTGGAATCTCCTTCCTTTGAAGTTTTTAAGGTCAGGCTTGATAAAGTCCTGGCTGGGATGATTAAGTTGGGGTTGGTCCTGCTTTGAGCAGGGGGTTGGACTAGATGACCTCCTGAGGTCCCTTCCAACCCTGATATTCTATGATTCTAAGGAACTGAGGGGCCACTGGGTCAGCTGGGGTATATATTGAGTGACATGATGGCGCCACTCCAGGGGGCTCCACAGCTGACCCACCGGGTGTTGCTAGGGTAAAAATTCTCTAATGGCCATGCATGAGGCGCACGCACACCTAACTGGAATGGATATGAGCAACACATCTCGAAGAAAAATAGTTACAAAGGTGAGCAACTGTTTTTTTCTAATAAATCTAATCTTCCTTGGGAAATGACTTTTTTTGTAAAATAACTAATGTGAGTGCCCAGACACAGAGATTTGCAGATTTAAGTCTTAAGAATTACTCACAGTTAAAATACCTTGAAAGACAGCACAGAGTCCATATAAAATATTTTGTGATAGACAAGAGATGTGAAGTGTGACACAGGTATTCAAATATCATCATTGGCACACCGTGTCGTTGCATATGTGTGTGTATTAACACACATATTTTATTCTCTGTATGTTTTGTATGGTTCTTAAAATCTGTATTACCAATATTAACCACCAGATGGCTGCATTAGCTTAAAATTAAAAATCCTTTCCTCTCTCCCCCAAATGCATAAATGCAATGAATAACCAACAAGCATTTTGAATTAAATACAAATAAGACTTGTAAAATGCTGCTTATTGTTTGCATGTTTAAAGCGTTTTAGTTTTCTGTTACAAGTTAAAGCGGCAAATAGTCTTGCGGCACCTTATATACTAACAGACATATTGGAGCATAAGTTTTCGTGGGTGAATACCCAGTTCATCAGATGCATTTTACAAGTTAAACATTCACCTCAGAAAAAGTGCTAAAAAGGATCTTCATTTCTGATGATTGATTTGAGAGGTGCTTGTGGAGATTAAGGAAGAAAGGGACATGCATCAGGGCCCTAATTGTGCCCTGGGCGATTGCTACTTCCCGCCACCCAACACAGATGTAATGAGGTTGAGTAGTGCCCGTATAAGAGAAATTAAAACTACTAATTATTCTTCAAAAAAGGTTTTTAATGATTTATGGCTATAAAAGCAACATAGACAAAACAAGAAAAGAAAAATTAAAGTCCAGCACTGAATAAGGATTAATATAAATGGCAAGTTATACTGAAGACAAGCACAAGTACATGTAAAGTTATTCATCAACTACCTACTATTATTCTTAACACTATAGTATCAATACAAACTTGAGATCAATTCAGCTCGAGCAACCAGATGTCTTTACTTCAAAATTTTACCCTGCATTCATCTGAAAATACGTTACCCTTCAGTCGGCCGTTTTCCGCACTGGCCAGGTACAGACAGTCGAGAAGTGCACGTCCCTTCAGTTCAGGGGGTGTGGGTCAGGTTTTCCGATCAAAGAGGGGTCCCCTTATGATCAAGACACATACACCTTAGTTCTGCGCCTTAAGGTACTTTTTATCTTATGTGTTGGCCGTGTTTTAAAACAGACCAACCAATCAGGGTGGGCCAAATTCTTAGTGTGGTTAGTGTGGTTACTTTGATATTATAAACTATGCGCGGCTGCATAGTTTATCTTCATGTAGCCAATTATCTCAAATGTGCTTTGTCAGGGTTCCCTCCCCACTCTGAACTCTAGGGTACAGATGTGGGGACCCGCATGAAAGACCCCCTAAGCTTATTTCTACCAGCTTAGGTTAAAAACTTCCCCAAGGCTCAAATCCTTCCTTGTCCTTGCATCGATACTGCTGCCACCACCAAGTGAGTTAGACAAAGATTCAAGGAAAGGACCACTTTGAGTTCCTGTTCCCTAAAATATCCCCCTAAGCCCCTTCACCCCCTTTCCTGGGGAGGCTTGAGAATAATCAACCAACCAAATAGTTAAACCAGATTCTTAAAAAACTGAACTTTATTATAAAGAAAAAAAAGTAAAAGAAGCACCTCTGTAAAATCAGGATGGAAGGTAACTTTACAGGGTAATCAGATTCAAAACACAGAGGATTCCCCTCTAGGCAAAACTTTAAAGTTACAAAAAACAGGGATAAACCTTCCTCTAAGCATAGGGAAAATTCACAAGCTAAAAGCAAAAGATAATCTCATGTGCCTTGCCTTATTTACTTACTCTTTTTGCAATATTGAGACTTATTTTAGGATGATTTTAGGAGAAGGAGTTTTCTGACCTGATGCTTCTCTGCTTCCACAAAGAACACAAACAAAGCCTCTTCCCCCCCTCCACCCTAGATTTGAAAGTATCTTCTTTCCCCATTGGTCCTTTTGGTCAGGTGCCAACCAGGTTATTTGAGCTTCTTAACCCCTTACAGGTAAGGAGGAATTCTAGGCTACCTTTAGCTGTATGGCTATGACATGGTTGCTTTAATATTATAAGCTATGCTCAGGTGCATAGTTTATCTTCATACATATGAGCCAGCCTAAAGTGTTACCTGGTTGCAGTGCATTCTGACCTCAAGTTTCAGTTTAACTTTGCAGAGCTTGCTTTTTGAAGCTTCCGGAAGTTTGAGGCCTAACATTGACAATACTTTTGTTCATTTTTAGTTTAACAATACTTTTGTTCGCATTAATCACAGTGCTTTTGGCAGTAATCAAACCTAACTGGAGTTATGAGTTACCTTGTAATTACTATGCATTCTCTTTAAAGTTACATAGTAGGTTTTCTACTATTTCTGTAGTAATTTAAGTCATGTCAGCAGCATACATGATTCTGTACTTTTGTTCCTTCCTCAGCTTTCACTGGCCATTTTTTTTATTGATTGTCATATACATTAGTTGTAAAATCAATCAAGTAATACAGGATGGTCTAATTTTTTCATAATGTGAGCCACATTTTAGAAAGATCACATTGTGGAACTATTCCTTTCTCATTTGTTATCCCACTTGTGACTGTGACAACTACCGTAATTGCTTACATAAGAATGTGTTGTTAGGTAAGTAGTTATTTTAATTTTGAATGCACTTGCACTCAGCTGATATAGCTCTCATCAACGTGTATAGCCAAACATCAGAACCAGTACTCCATCCTCATTCTCTTTTATCTGGTAGCCACAGTGGTCCATGCTCCTCCTCTTGAAATTTTATCCTCCCTTGACTTCTCTGAGTCTTTCCTTGGTTCTCCTCCTACCTCTCTAGTCACCTCTCCAGTGATGCCTTCGGAGGATCCTCCTCATCCACCCTCCAGCTTTCTGTGGCTGTTCTACAGGACTCCGCCATTGGCCTTCTTCTTGTCTTCTTCTACACCTTATCTCTGAGTAAGCTCATTGCAAACACAGATTCAACTACCAACTGTATACTGACGACTCATGAATGTACCTCTCTGTTCCAGATGGGACTCTTTCTGTCCAAACTAAAATCTCTGCCTGTCTCTCTGATATCTCATGGAAGTCTAGCTGACAGCTCGAGCTCAGCATGCCTAAAAGAGAACTCTTAATGCACCTTCCCCTCCCCTACAGCCCATCCGTGCTATCTTCTTTCTCGGTCTCTGTGGACAAGACAATCATTATCCCTTTCATTCAGGCCTGTAACCTCGGTGTTACCTTCAACTTGGACTTCTTTCTGGGTCTTCACGTCCAGGATGTGTTTAAATCTTGCCGATTCTTTTTATATAATGTCTCTAAGATATGTCCTTTCCTATAGATCCACTCACACAGCTAAAACTTTTGTCCAAGATCTCATCATCTCATGTCTTGATTACTGCAACATCCTTTTCTCTGGCCTTGACAAAAGCAGTCTTGCCCTATTTATATCTATTCAGAATGTTGCTGTAAAGATGATTTTCCTAGTCTGTGGTTTTGACCCTGTCAAGGTTCCTTCCCCACTCTGAACTTTAGGGTACAGATGTGGGGTCCTGCATGAAAACCTCCTTAGCTTACTTTTACCAGCTTAGGTTAAAACTTCCCCAAGGTACAAACTATTTTACCTTTTGCCCTTGGACTTTCGCTGCCACCACCAAACGTCTAACACCTGTTACTGGGAAAGAGTTTGTTTGGAAACGTCTCCCCCCCCAAAAATCCTCCCAAATCTTACCCCCCCTTTCCTGGGGAAGGTTTGATAAAAATCCTCACCAATTTGCATAGGTGACCACAGACCCAAACCCTTGGATCGTAAGAACAATGAAAAAGCATTCAATTTCTTAAAAGAAGAATTTTAATAGAAGAAAAAGTAAAAAGAATCACCTCTGTAAAATCAGGATGGTAAATATCTTACAGGGTAATTAGATTCAAAACATAGAGAATCCCTCTAGGCAAAACCTTAAGTTACAAAAAGACACAAAAACAGGAATATCCATTCCATTCAGCACAACTTATTTTCTCAGCCATTTAAAGAAATCAGAATCTAACGCATGTCTAGCTAGATTACTTACTAAGTTCTAAGACTCCATTCCTGTTCTGTCCCCGGCAAAAACATCACACAGAGAGAGAGGCTTTGTTTCTCCCTCCCCCCAGCTTTTGAAAGTATCTTGTCTCCTCATTGGTCATTTTGGTCAGGTGCCAGCGAGGTTATCCTAGCTTCTTAACCCATTACAGGTGAAAGGGGTTTTCCTCTGGCCAGGAGGGGTTTTAAAGGTGTTTACCCTTCCCTTTATATTTATGACAGACCCTGTCACCTCTCTCTTTGCTTCCCTCCATTAGCTCCCTCTTTTCTATTGTATTGAATGTACGCTTCTTGTCTTCGCTTTCAAGGCCCTTCATGGCCTGTCCTCATTCTACCTATCACCTTTCGTTCAGCATCAGAACGTTGGCTTTTGTCTCTGATCTGCCCATGACATCAGCTTTGAGCGCTCACTGTTCTATATTCAAACAAACCTTTTCATGCTTCTCTATGTTGCCCTTCATGATTGGGAGATGCTCCCTCTAAACTTCCACAAAGCTACTTGATTACTCTTCAAATTCCTCCTTAAAAATCTGTCCTTTGCCATGATACCTAACAAAAAAATTGACAATTGTACAGCGCCTAGCTCAGTGGGTTCCTGGTCCATGTCTAGGACTTCTAGGTGCTATCATACTAATTAATACCTTAAGTGTGGTGTTCATTTTAGGGAAAAAATCAGTCTCCTTTTGCATCTCATTTAATCTCTAATCTGATTTATTCTGTTCTTCTCTCAGCCTGTGTTGCCTACTCCTTGGCTCCCCTGCACATTTATCACCTGCCAATTACTTGTAAATCCACACCCAACAGCAGGGTGGCGGGTAGTTCGATAGTTGCCTATAGTTTCAGTCCTGCTGCTGCCTCCATTCCCTTGAACAGCTCCTGCTTCCATGTCCTCTTTTATGCATCGTTAGCCCCTAATGAAGCTGTTTTTGCTTGGAAGTCTTTAAGAAAACCCTGACATGACACTGGATGCAAGAAGAAGCCAAACCAATTTGATATGTCAACTCTGTGGTCTCCCAGAAAGTACTCTACAGAGCAGTTTGGGAACAGATGAAATAATGCATTTCAGACATTTGGGAATGAAGTATAACAACAGTTTTGGAAACAGTTGTGCATATTCCATTTGCCAGTTATACATCCTATAACATAACCTGAATTATAAAAGATAGGTATTGCATACAGTTTATAAGAAAATATTTTCATGACATAGGGCCCACAGGCATCAACTTGTGAAATAAAATAGTGAAAATATACTCTTCTGTCTAGATTACTTATTTTCTACATTTTTTGTACACTTTGTATCTTCCCTACCTGGCTAGAATTGTACCATCTATTACTTGTGTTCAGAAGGAGAGGCACTAATGGCATTCGGTTTGCTGATACTCAATATACATTGTACTATGGCCAGCCTTGTGTCTGAGAGAAAGATGTCAAGCACCTGCCTCCAAAATCAGTTCTTGATTGATGTAATGGGAGTACCAGTGTTTTATCTAGAGCCATGCTCCATGGTCCAAAATAGTTATAGTTTATTAACTTTCTGGACATGTTGGTAGACCCGTTTGCTGTAGGTGTGAGGGAGATTCTGCTGGAAAATCATAAATATCTACAGTATGTTTTCATTTGCTTATATATTCTAATTCTGTGAAGGAGGTCAGTGCATTTGTCTATTTATATAATTGAATTTTTAAACTTAAGGAATACTCTGAGTAAAGTATAAGCACTCCTTAATATTGAACAAATGTATAAATCAAAACAAAAGTAAATTGAGCAATACTTAGCTTAACTTTACAACTCTGAGCTATTGTATGATATTTTAATTTATTTAAATAGTACATGTGGGGTCAAAAGGGATAATTTTAAGTTGTTGGATACCAAGTCATTTTATTTTAAAAATGACTAAAAAGATTTAGTTTAGAGAAACAAGAAGTGGTAGGTCAACTCTTCCGAATTGTTTCTCTTGCTGCCAGTTCAAGGGTGTGATTCCCACTGATTTAATCCCAGGTATTCTTTTACATATCTTTGAAGATGCCACAATGAAAGCCAAACAAAATATTAACTAGGGCTATTTTATTATTAAAGGGAGGAGAAGAAAATATGAAACAAAATGATAGAACCCAAATAATAAATTGGTTACTTGTGTTAAAATCTCTTCTGTATGCCTCTGAGAGCATTTAACAGAGATTACATCTTGGAAAGTAAACCGCTTCTGGGGATGTTCTTCATTTGATAAGTTAAAACCTAAGTATATATTGTGCCAAATTTACTAAGGCCAGCTTAGTATCTCATAGGTACTTAAGTTTTTATAATTGGGAAAAGAATTTGTTTAAGGGCAGGAGGATCCTGTTAGCTATTAATAATAACCACACAGTTTAGAACAGGGCAAAATAAGCAATTTTATGAAATCAAAGAAGATATTTAAATCAGTTACTTAGAAGAAACCTGTGGCAAATTGCCGGCACTACTATGATGGGTCTCGTGCTTTCTCTTCTGGGGAGGGAGGGTTCAGGGCACCGTTTCTTGCCCCTGAACTGGGGTATTACCTGCCCTACTAGTGTCCTAGAGGAGGGGAGTGGAGAGGGAGGGACCTGGGCCCGTCCTCTACTCTGGGTCCCAGCCCAGGGGCCCTAGGGATAGCAATAAACCACTAGAACTAGCGGTTCCTTCCCCTGGGCTACTTCCATCTCCTGCTCTTCAGCTTGTGGGTCTTCCTGCCCTCCCTCTGCACAAACCAGGTGTCCCTTTACCGAGGGCCTTGGTCTTCTTAGCCCACCACAGCACTTCTCCAAACTCTCCTCTGCTTCCCTCCAAACTGCTCTCTACTCCCACATCAATCCACTCTGCTTCAACTCCTCCAAACTGCTCTCTGCCCCAACACCAATCCACTCTGCTTCAAGTCCTCCTCTTGTCTGATTGAAGCAGGGTTTTTTTTATCATGTGATTGGCTTCGGTGGTCTGACTGGCTTCAGGTGCTTTAATTAATTTATAGCAAACTTTCCTCCCTCTACAGGGAATAAAGCTCCCTTTCTAACACTCTCCTGCTGCCCTCTGGCCATGCTGTATCACAAAGCCATTTAAAGAGCTGTCTTACAAATATGAAGATTCTTAAAGATGATTAAACCCCACTATTTCTCTGTTCAACAGTGTTTATCCCCTGTCTCCTCTCCAAGAATACATGGTGTAACCATTTGGTGATTAAAAGGAGAAACTGTTTAGATATTAAGTTACAACAGCATTTCCATATCCCAATAAAAAAATCACACACATTTGTAAATCAGATCCTTTGAAAGTGTCTTAGTTAACTTCCTCTTGCCAATCTTTGCTGAAGTCTTGGGAAGGGTTCTTGGTTTGATTTCTTCTTGAATCTGCTCTAATTTTCTTAGCTTTCTGTGGTAGCTTGCTTTTAGAGATTAATAGGATAAGTTGATGCATGCTTGCTGGTTAAATAGGTTAGCAGGGGTGTGTGCGTGTGTTTGAGCATGGTTATCAGGGAGAGTGTTTGTATGAGGACTGCTCACTTCAGAGGTTTTTTAAATACTCTTCTCCTTCCTTTGCCCATGAAGTTAGAGGAAAACAGACCTCTTCCAGGGTTTTCTAGATTTAAAGATGGTTGCTGTCTTTGGCTCATTAACTTCCATTGGGTTGTCCTTTGTAGCCCCTTCATCTTATGAACATGTAGTTTGTTAATTCATATATGAATTAGGGTTGTCATTCTTTCTTGACAGTCATATTTCCTTTTTCTTTATGACGGGAAATTCTCAGGACTTCTTTAATGTTAATTTTAACTTTTTTTACTCCATTTCTGAAATATTTCTTTAATTTTATGAGAGACCAGCTGGAAATTAATTTCCGTTTTCAAAAAGTCCGAACACTCCAGTTCTTTATTGAAAGCTTTTTACTTCCTTTTAAACACTGTTCTAAACAATTCAGTAATTCTTAAAAAGAGTCTTTAGCATAAATAGTTATTAAAGAAATTGCTGATTCTTTATAACAGTTTTTGGAGAAATGATTCTTCTTGTCTTCCTGAGGTAGGTGAGGGAATTTCTTGAGCAAAGTCAGTAATTAATTCTCCATTAATATAAATATTCTGTACTTAAATGGCTTTTTATTCTAGTAATTAGTTTAGCAAGATCATTAGATTTCATGTTGTTGCATAAAGCATTTTACTATTTACACAGTAATGATATTAGGAATTATGAGGAGCTTTGCATTTAGCTAGCATATTTGCAGGTATACATTTCACAAAGACGTTTTGCATTTCAGCATTTAAGAAATTAACAAAAGGTTTAAAACATTTCCAACTACACACATTTTTCCTAGAGGCTTTCCTTTGCAAAGAAGGGAAGGCTGGGCTTACTTTACCTCTAGGTTTTATGGTTTGGTAAGGATCTTCAGTGTTAATTCTCTGTGAAGTCCTTTTGACCAAATTGTGTTTACTAGTTGAAGCCTTTACATTTAAAACTCCTATCAAACATTCTGTTCGACATACCCATCATAACAACCAAGCATATATCCATTTTTCAAAACATAGTATAAAAGTAATTGGCAAAGAAAATGTAAAGCAAGAAAAAGTTAAAAATGCAGCTTTTCTGATTTTATATAAACACCCTTAGGAGTAATAAATGTGGTTTTATAGCCAAGGAGGAGTTACATCCATGACACTTACTTGCCTCTGGCACACCAGAAAGCAGAAGCCTCCTGGAAATTCCTTTGGTTAATTTGAATTTTTTATAACAAAACTAATTAAAATGTGCAGTATTGTTATGTTTTCAAATATCTCGGCTATGACATACTTGTTGTGATGGGTTTGGTCACAGAGATCCTCTTGGGACTGTCACCTGAAGTACTGAAATTACCTCTGAGTACGTTTTCCCTGCCAGCTTGGGACTCCAGAACCCTGCCTTGTTGAGCCAGACATACTAGCCTGCTGCAGACTTTTACTAAAACTGCTCAGCAGGTTACCTATTTGCAGCACCCAGACACCCAGCTCCCAGTGGGATCCAAACCCCAAATAAATCTATTTTACTCTGTATAAAGCTTATATAGGGTAAATTCATAAATTGTTCACCCTCTATATCACTGATAGAGATATACGCACAGCTGTTTGCTCCCCCAAGTATTAATCACTTACCTAGGTTCATTAATAAACAAAAGTGATTTTATTAAGTATAAAACGTAGGATTTAAGTGGTTTCAAGTAATAACAGACCGAACAAAGTAAGTCACTAAGCAAAATAAAGCAAAAACACGCACGTCTAAGCCTAATACATTAAGAAACTGATTACAGGTAATATCTCACCCTCAGAGATGTTCCAATAAGCTTCCTTCACAGACTAGACTGCTTCCTATTCTGGGCCCAATCCTTTCCCCTGGTACAGTCCTTGTTAATTCCAGAAGACATCTCAGGTGATAAGCTGGGGTTTTCTCATGATTGGCCTCCTTTGTCCTGCTCCATCCCCTTTTATAGCTTTGGCACAAGGTGGGAATCCTTTGTCTCTCTGGGTCCCCACCCCTCCTTCTAAATGGAAAGGTACCAGATATAAGATTGATTTCATTATCAGGTGACATGGTCACATGTCACTGAAGGCTCCATTCCCTATGGGCTGGTCCATGCTTACACAGGAAGGCTTTCAAGTAACTAAGGCCATTTACAACTGATTGTTTCTGGAGCACCCTTAACGGCCTCCACTTAATATGGTTGCATCAGTGACACAAGTTTATATCTTATTCTCCGAACTCCAGATATAGAAATAATACGTTCAAACAAATAGGATGAACACACTTAGTAGATTACAAGCTTTCTAATGACACCAAAGAAGTGATATTTAGCATGAAGCATATTCCAGTTATGTCATATTCATAAGCATATTTCCATAAAGCATATAGAGTGCAACATCACACCCTCCTCCTGAACTTATTGCCAGAGACTTGGACACTGTCCATGGCAGAGGCAGCACATTTAAAATTCTGGTTCAGCTCTGGTCATACCCCCATCCAGCATTATCAAACGCTATAATGCTATTCATAGGGGTTCTGGCAAAGTTCTGGGTTCCTGGTCCCCAGGTGCCTGAAAACGTGTTAGGGTGTAGAATTGCTAACAGAATGCAGACAGCAATATCTATTAAACTGTAAGTGTCTTGGCATTTAGCCACCAATGTGTGTGTGTCTCAGTTTCCCTTTCCACACAGCAGCATAGGCCTGTTATGCTTTTGCTGCTGTGCCAAGCTTCCAGCCTGTTTATAGGTATAAGCTGAAAAGCAACATGCTTGTGGGACTGTCTTGTCACCATCCCTAGCATGTATAAAAGTTTTTTCCAAAAATCAGGTATGTCACACATCTTCAAAGCATTTACCATTAATATTAACTCCTTTGTCTTGACCTATAGGTGAAGTAGCCAAAGACACAAGATATCTAGCAAATCCACGGCAGACAGGTGTGCACCGTTTAGCTTGTGCAGTGTCAGTTGCATTTCTTAATTTCTTTGTGTACCATGGTAGGGGTTTAGACACAGAGTCTTCTGTCTTTTTGGTGAAGGCTCTTAATTCAGGTATGTGTTTTGGGTTTTGGCAAGAAAAGAGTACACTGCAGCCATGCCTGCCCTTGGCCCCTCCCTCTGGAATCTCTTTGTGTCAGGCCCCACCCTGTGAAGCTTCCCAAATGCAAAGTGTTTCTTCCTCTTGCCTTGAAGGGACAGTTTTATCTCTTACACGTGTAGCAGTAACAACATCCTTCAGTGGAGTGCTTTGAATTGTTAAGATCCCCTCTGTCACCTCACTCTCTGTTTCCAAAAGGTCAGCTGGGTGGACTCTCCCCTCCAGGATACATGTCCCTATGCACCCTAGGGCAGGGCCTGTCCCCTGCTGACCTGCAATTTCCTGGCAGTCAGCAGCTGGGAAGGCCCCTCTGTTACCAGGTGGATCATCCTCTTCCCCCAGGGAGATGATCACAGGACAGGAGCTGGCTCTATCCACCCCTTCCCTCAAGGACCTGCCTTGAGCTCTGGGGCTAGAGGAACTGGTCTTGACCATCCCTGCCCCCAAAAGCCCATTTTCCACTGCTACAGAGGAATTCAAGAGACACTCTTCTATTTTCCTAGCAGCACATGTGACTTCACCCTCCCCTCTGGGACTTTCAGCACAAGATTCCTTCTTGTTGCTAACAAACCCTGGGACAGAATCTGTCACATTAAAAAAGTCATGCCGCAGTAGAAACGGTGCAAAATTGTGTGTCACTGCTGCGACAGTCAGTTCAGCAAATCACCAGTTTCCATGTGTACCTTAGCTAAAGGTGCTTGGAGCACTTTGCCATTAAGCTTAACAGCATGTATATGCTCACTGCTTGGTTGTGTAGAAGCAACCTTTACAAATCCTGTGTGGTAAGAGGCAGTAGCCTGGGATACTACTGCATCCACCTTTTTGTACCACAAATACTGTTTTACATCGTCACTGCACATATTCAGGAACTGCTCCTGAGCAACCAAATCACATATTTCTTAAAAGCTTGTAATGCCTTTTTCCCCTTACCCATTTGCCTAACAAATCCCTCATTTCATTTACATAAGCCACGTTACTTAATCCAGTTTCCCTCTTAAGGCTCCTGAATTTAACCCTGTAGGTTTCAGGTGTAATCTAAAACTGTTTCAAAACCAATTCCTTAAATACACCATAGTCTGAAACATCAGTAATAGCCATTTTATTGAGTATGTCCAGAGCTCTTCCAGTCAATTTTGCAACCAAAGTAGTCATCTTTTGATCCTCAGGAATCGCATGGAAAGTGCACAGTCTCTCAAAGGTGATGAAATATTCGGCAGTATCACTGGATTCATCATATGGTGGGCATAACCGTTCCCATTTGTGGATTTTTGGGGAAGTGAAGCCAGCTGCTGAAGAGTTCTGTATCTTGCACTCCATTACACCCAGTCCATGCTTCATGCATTTGGGCCCGTTCATGCATTTGGGCCTGTATTTCTTTGTCTTTTAATTCTAGTGCAGCTTTTTGTGCTTCTATCTGAGCCTGTTTCTGGGCCTCAGTTTCTTTGTCTTTTAACTGCAGGGCTTGCTCCTTTCTCTCTCCTTCTGCCTTTTTTCGTTAGCCTCTAGCTGCCTGAATTCCAGGGCTTGCTGGTGCGCAGCTTTCTCCCTGGCAATTTGTGCATCAGTTTGCATTTGTCTTAATTCCATCTGCCTTTTGTATTCATTTTCCTTCTCAGCAATCTGCAACTTGTGCAGTTCCAAGTTTTGAGAACTTCTTTTGAGCTTCGCTCTTGCTCATTTTGCTTATTTTTCTGTCCCTAATTCCCTTACCCGAAATAAGCAAACAGAAACTCCTTTGTCTGTTCTCCAGCCACCACACTCAAAACTCACTTAAAATCATTACCAGTGTCTCAGAGCAATCAGCTGTGCACATATCCTGCCGACTATGCTTCTGTGACGGGTTTGGTCACAGAGATCCCCTTGGGACCGTCACTTAGTAGATTACAAGCTTTCTAATGACACCATAGAAGGGGTATTTAGCGTGAAGCATATTCCAGTTATGTCATACTCATAAGCATATTTCCATAAAGCATATGGAATGCAACGCCACACTTGTAAAGGCACAAATAAGTTTGTAATGACCTAATATTAAAAATGTTGTATAATTTCATTAAGATCATTTTTGCATCAATAGGGAGGTCTTCCTCCCCACCAAAAACTTAAATTATAGGTGTATTTTGACATGCAGAAAAGGTGTGGGCATAGTTTGCTGTGATGGCATGGTGTCTCTGAGAGTCCTATGTGTTTCAAGCTAGGAATACATTATAAAAAGAACCTAAAAATTGAGAGAGAACTGCAGTTACAAGATCAAGCAGAATTTTTTTTTTAAATGGATTAGATTAAGACTAGTTAAGAAAAAGGTAGGAGATCGTATTTTAACGGATGCTTTGCTGGAAGAAAGCTAGTTGATACATTTTGCTCTTAATTTTTTTCTGTAATATTGCTTCATGTACTAAAGTGACCTGATCCGTGTAGGTTTTGTCTTTTAATTTCTTTTTTAAACACAGAAAAGGAAAGGAAAGGAAAGGAAAGCCAAGCCTGAGGCTTTATACTTGAAGGATGCTATCTGTAATATAAGCTTTTCTTATCTAGTTTGTTTTTGTATGTTAGTTTTTCTAATGGTTTCTTTAATGATTATCTTTTCAATTGATTTTTTAAACTTGGCAATTACCTTTAAAATGTAAAATCACTAACAATTTCAAGTGTATGTTTTAAAATCAGACCATTTAAAAAATACGTGCCCCTGATATAATTTGCAGAAGCCAGTGTTCAAGAGTCAGTGTCCTGCTCTGTGACAGCAGGTGGTATTTTTTTCTATTATGTTTGTGATAAAGGCAAGTAACATAGTCCTTGCCTGTGGAACTCTCAACATAGAGTTAAAAGTACTTTTCAGTTGCAGTGCTTTAAACCCAAAGATTTCAGAGCATTACTAAAATTGAGTTAAGGCTTATACTCTGTGAGGTAAAGTAGTATTATTATCCCTATTGTACTAGTGGAGAAACTGAGCCCCGAAATTAGTGGACTGACTTTTAAAGAGGCTGAGTGCCTGAGGCTAACTTAATAGGAGTTGTAGCTCCCTAGGACCTCTGAAAATAAACCCACAAGTGATTTGCCCAGTGTCACAAAATGAGTACATGACATTACCTGGAACAGGGCCTGGAAGTCCTTACTTTCAGTCCTGTGCTTCAAAGCCATCCTTCCTGTCCAATCCCCATATTGTTTTAGGTAGTTGTGATATCACCAGTTTTTGAAAGGGAAATACAGAATTTTGAGCGCCAAAGTGAAGAAGGAACTGTTCTCAAATATTTAATTTACAAAAGGTGTATAAACTAATTAATTAGTTAAGTAAACAGATATTGCAAGCATATATTTTATTAGGGGTTTAGTTTCTTAATGGAGCATTGGACTTTAAGTTTTCAGTATTTGCGTGGCAAGTTTATATGTAATAAAGCACAAAAACTATGTTACAAGAATATTATTTTTATAGAATTATTATTATTATTGAATTATTATTAAGCTAGAATTAGGGTTGACTGTACAATCTTAATTCATCCCCCCTTGTTCATGTGCATTATAATACAGTCTTTACACCATCACTAGGGCCCTACCAAATTCACAGTCCATTATGGTCGGTTTTATGGCCATAGGATTTGAAAATTGGTAAATTTCACGTTTTCAGATGTTTAAATCTGAAATTTCATGGTGTTGTAACTGTGGGGGTCCTGACCCAAAAAGGGATCGGGGGGTGGGGAGTTCGCAAACCTGCTGTAGGAGGATCATGGGATTGCCACCCTCACTTCTGTGCTGCTTTCAGAGCTGGACTCCAAAGGCAGCAACAGTAGAGCTTCCTGCAGCCGCAGGAGGTTCTCGGGGGTGGAGGTGGGTCGGATCTCACCCATGCTGCTGGGAGCGCCCCAGCCAGGGGCTCCTAGCTGCTAATCCTGGCCGTCTTGGAAGGGACAACCAATGTTCCATCTAATTTTTCCCATCCATGTGCAAATGAATTTTATGTGCACCAATATATCGGTGATTTGCTGGGGCAGAGGGTTGGGGTGTGGGGAGTGCGGGCTCTGGGGTGGGGCCAGGGATGAGGGGTTTGGGGTGCAGGCTGCCCTGGGGCTGTGGTAGGGAGAGAGGACTCCCCTCCAGCCTTTGCTCCCCACAAGCAGCACTGGGCTGGGGGAGTCCTCTCTCCCTGGCGCAGCAGCGTTGTGGGTGGGGGTGTATGGCCCTTCTGCAGCCCCGGGATTGGGGCGGGGGAGCAGCGCTTGGCCCCACTTCAGCCCCGGGGCGGGGCGGGGGGGGAGCGTTTGGCCCCACCGCAGCCCCGGAGTTAGGAGTAGGGGGCGTTTGGCCCTGCCGCAGCCAAAGAGTTGGGAAAGAGGTGTCTCTCCTTGCTGCACTGCAGCCCTGGGCTGGGGGAGTTGCTGCAGCCCTACATGCCCCAAGCTCCCCCATCGCCACCCCCACCTCACCCCACTGCCATCTTCCAGGCCCACCTTGGCCAAACCCCTGAGTACAAAGTGCATGCCTGTGCAGCTCTGCTAATTAAGTGCGTGGCCCTTGGTGCCCTGCTGCGCAGCCGCGCACCTTAGAGGGAATGTAGGGCAAGACTTGCTCTTCACCTGCACGGCGCTCTTTGGGTATCTCTCCCAGTTGCAGAAAGCGCTGTACCCTTCCTTCCCACTTCTTGCCCCCATCGCTCTGCAGGGGGAGGGGTGACTGTACAGGGTGCACCCCCCTTCCGGATGCAATTATTAGCTTGTTTCAATAAAATAAATAAAGTTTATGTGAACTTGACAGGGTTTATTGATTGACACTTAGCAGCAAATAACATTCAGGGCTCAACTCCCTGATTGGTAAGTAGGAGCATCTGAGTTTTGTAGTGTAGTGATTTCAATTGATAGCCTCAAACTTGAGAACCACAGCCTTAAGTTAACAAAAACTTTGAGGAGGGGGTTGGAGTTAGGGTGATCAGATGTCCTGATTTTATAGTGACAGTCCCTATTTTTGGGGCTTTTTCTTATATAGGCACTTATTACCCCCTGCCCCCTGTCCCGATTTTTTACACTTGCTGTCTGGTCACCCTAATTGGATTAGATGACCTCCTGAGATCTCTTCCAACCCTAATCTTCTATGATTCTATGAAAAACAAGTTGGGGGAAAAAAGTTCTGGTTTCAAATGTCATTAATTGAACGTCAGCATGGAGCATGCAGCAACCGTGTCTTTCTTCATTCCCTGTCTCTGTGCTGAAAACAGCTGTCTGTGTTTAGACACTGCTGTCTCTGCATCCATGGACTTTGTTGGAATTGTCAGATAGCACTGAGCTAGACTTGCAAGATGGGGGATTCTGCCTTCCACTGAGTTCCAAAACTGTAGCACAGACAAACTACAGTCCTCTTCTTTCACAATGTTTTTGTAAGCAAGCATCTCCAACCTACAATTCTTATCAGAGCCAGGAATTGCATTAAGCGAGGTTAAATCCGACATCAACAGGTGCATTTGTGCAGGGTCAGAAATACACACTGCTTTTAGGAACCCTAAAGTTTCAGGTTGCTGAAACTTTTGAGCTGTTTTTGCTACGTCGATTCACTCTGCTCCATAGCAGTAGAGTGTTGTCTGAGCTTTTTTGCCATGCACAAACTCACCTGCTGAGCGCTGGCATTTAACTCAGCATTGTCAGAGTGATTTTCGTTTGACTGTGCTTCAGCCCAGAACAATACGTCCATTACTTTGTTGTATGCTTGGTGGATTGTGGCATGTTGAGATTCAAACCAAGTGAGTAAGTCCATGGCAACGAACTGAACTTCCTCATTCAGATGAGCATCATTTAGAGGGGTTGACAGTTCTGTTAAAACCTGCGTTTTTGATGTCAGTGTCAGCTCTTCTGAGACGAACTCAAAGTAGTACTTCAGGTGAGCTGCATAGTATTGTACAGCCCAAAACTAGGAATTCCAACAAGTAATTACTGGCTCTTGGGGAAGTGCAACTTTTTGTTCCACAATTTCAGTAATTTCAGTCATGTTTGCAATGTGCTGCCTGTATCAAAGTTTGCAGCTAGGGCAGTGTTAAAAGATCTATTTAATGTAGCAGACCAGTTTATCAACTTTACCAAACTCGCACCTCCACAGCTCACTGACAAGAGAAATTAGAGGTGCATTACATGTAATATGGACCGCATTTGATTGGGTGAGGTACCTGTAGGTGGGTCTGGTCTCCTGGCCCCCCCCCCCCCCCAGTGGCTGTGCAGGGATGGACAAGTTCTGTCCCTCCCCAGTCCAGCTGGAGCTAGAGCCCCCTTTGCTGGGGCGCTCCTAGGAACAAGGGGATATCGGATTTCACGGGGAAGGGCTTATTTCACGGTCCGTGATGCATTTTTCATGGCTGTTGAAATTGTTAGGGCCCTAATCATCGCATAATAATTTTTCCACCAGACCCCAGCCTCATTTAGTACACAGAATGGCAGATGCTTATATAATGAACAACTATCCAATATCTTGTTTTATGTCCAGTGTTCAGTGTGTGGCCCCAAGCCTTATTTACTGCACACTATTCAAACCCTGCTTTGGAAAAAGAAAAATTATTTTTTGGGGGGCTTTTTTATGGCATTCATCTATACAGTGTCAGAATGCTTTACAGACAATTAATTAATTAATTTTGATGTCTGGCCTGTGAGTTGAGTGGGTGGTATTACAAATGGAGAGCAGAGGCACAGAGAACTTAAGGTCGAAAGTGTACACTAATTTTGTGTGGTCAATTTGAAACACCGAGGACCTGATTTTTAGCATTGTAAAGCACTTTATATATTCAAATAAAGCTCCCACTGACTTCAGCTGAAGCTATAAATGCTTAGCTCTTCTGTAAATCAGACTCAAAGGTCTCAAAGTAGGCACCCAGAAAATGAGAAACATGCACTTAGTGACCAAGTGTGAAAACTTTGGTTTAAGTGACTTGCCCAGCATCATGTAGGAATGCTGTGGCAGAGGAAAGGATAGCACCTGTTTCTTCAGGGCAGCATTCAACAGTCTTAATCATGAGATTGTCCTTTCTTTTCCTGCAGTCCCCTGCCTCCTTCAATACACATCACAACTTATTCAACAAATGAGACGGAGTCGTAGATCCAACAGCCTCCTTCACTACCCAACCCGTATTCATCCCGAGATCAGGTTCATCCTGTGCACTGAATGAGGCATAGGTCCTGTGTGTGTGTGTGTGTGTGTGTGTTTGTGCGCGCGTGTGTGTACACGTATATATGTGGATGTCTATGTGTATATAGAATGTGATCATGTACTTAAAGACTGTATCATAATCATAGATACAAGGGGGTGAAATTAAGGTTGCACAGTCGACCTTAATTCTGGCATTTCCTAACTTTAGAGTACATCATTTAGCAACCTTAATGATGCTATTTTAACCAAGGAAATTGCCCTAAAAAGTTAGTTTGTTTTTTTTAAAAAAAGCAAACTGATAAAAATAGAAATTTCATGATGTAGCATCCTGGTTCATCAGATGGCTTGGAACCTGGAGCTCTATCACAAAGACCTCTGCCACTTTACAGATGGAATAACTGGTAGCAAAAGTAGGTTGTTCTCCTGCTATGTGGACCAACAGTATAGGGGAACGAGACACACAGTTTGCCAGTGGGTTTCACAGAAATTTTGTTGACGGCAGAGGAATGGTGCGAGACTCAAGAATCTTGAGTTCCATTCCAGGCTGTGGAGGGGAGTGTGCTATCGTGGGCTCAAGCTCTTCTGCCCATTCTCCCAAACTTGACCCCATCAGGTTCATCATCTCTGTCCTGTCCCTGTTCCAGTCCTGTCTCTTCCTCTTCCCTGGCTATCCTAGTACCATTCTCTTTGCCTGCACACACTCCACTCTTCAGCCTTCTCATCCCACTGTTCTTTTCCAATCAGTCTCAGTTCCCCTATCTCGCAGCTCCTTTTCCAGTCTGGCTCTCTTTCCTCCCCTCCCTTCCCCTGGGTCCCAGTCCTAATCTCCCACCCAGGGTAACCCATCACATTTCAGTTGTCCCTTTGCATTTAAAACTAAGTGATTTATTAAACAAAGGAAGTAATTGTAGTTAGTGACTTAATGGATTGTTTGTGGTCATCATGGCCCAAATTTTCAAAGTTATTTAGGTGCCTAAAGATGCAGATAGGTGTCCCTCTCCTGCATGCCCATCTCAGGCTCCTTGTTTCTTCCCGCTCTAGCTTTTAGTTCCAGTCTCTTCACCTAGTTGGTCCCACTTCTCCCTGCTTACTCCAGTCCCTTGTCAGAGTTGTCCACTGTCACCATTGCCCCAGTTCCCCTTTAAATTAAGTTTTTGTCCAGTTATTGCTGTATTGAGCCCAATAACTTGAGCATAGGATATGATCATGGAGGATAGGTCCCTAGCCTCTGTTTGCCAGGTCAACTCAATCTTTATAAATAAGTTACAATGTCACATGTTGCATTCGGTATGTATATTATTTTCAACTTTTACAATGGAGTGAATGTTGGTATTTTGATTTTTTTTTCTAAATGTAATACTTTCAGTTTCTGTTCTGCAGGAAAGCTTTTGCCTTAATTATTTTTGGTTTCAGTTTAGCTAGCAGGCACAGAGACAATATTTTCTTCATTTGGAGTAATTCATTAAAGTTTGGAATCTAACTGCAAGTTGTAAAAGCAGGAGAGTTTGTTTTTCTTTTCCAATCTATAAATAAAAAACAAGCGGGAGAAGGTGACATCTACTAATTCTAAGAACTTGAAAGACAGGGGGCTGATTATCAAAGGTATTTAGGCATCCAAAGATGCAGATAGGTGTCTAGGGAGATATTTTTTTAAAGTGTCTAAGCAAATTATAAGGAGTACTTGTGGCACCTTAGAGACTAACCAATTTATTTGAGCATAAGCTTTCGTGAGCTACAGCTCACTTCATCGGATGCATACTGTGGAAAGTGTAGAAGATCTTTTTATACACACAAAGCATGAAAAAATACCTCCTCCCACCCCACTCTCCTGCTGGTAATAGCTTATCTAAAGTGATCACTCTCCTTACAATGTGTATGATAATCAAGGTGGGCCATTTCCAGCACAAATCCAGGGTTGAACAAGAACGTCGGGGGGGGGAGGAAAAAAAAGGGGGAAATAGGTTACCTTGCATAATGACTTAGCCACTCCCAGTCTCTATTCAAGCCTAAGTTAATTGTATCCAATTTGCAAATGAATTCCAATTCAACAGTTTCTCTCTGGAGTCTGGATTTGAAGTTTTTTTGTTGTAATATCGCAACTTTCATGTCTGTAATCGCGTGACCAGAGAGATTGAAGTGTTCTCCGACTGGTTTATGAATGTTATAATTCTTGACATCTGATTTGTGTCCATTTATTCTTTTACGTAGAGACTGTCCAGTTTGACCAATGTACATGGCAGAGGGGCATTGCTGGCACATATCACATTGGTGGATGTGCAGGTGAACGAGCCTCTGATAGTGTGGCTGATGTTATTAGGCCGTGTGATGGTGCCACATGCCACAAGGGGCCACAGCAATGGTTCCCTCAACCCACCCAGCAATATTGTTAACCTATACAACTATACTCTCAGCCCAGCAGAAGCAGCTGTCCTATCTCGGGGCCTCTCCTTCTGCCCCTCCACCCCCACGAACATGATACAGTTCTGTGGTGACCTAGAATCCTATTTTCGACGTCTCTGACTCAAGGAATATTTCCAACATACCTCTGAACAACATACTAATCCACAGGGACCTCCCTACCAACACTACAAAAAGAAGGATTCTAGGTGGACTCCTCCTGAAGGTCGAAACAGCAGACTGGACTTCTACATAGAGTGCTTCCGCCGACGTGCACGGGCTGAAATTGTGGAAAAGCAGCATCACTTGCCCCATAACCTCAGCCGTGCGGAACACAATGCCATCCACAGCCTCAGAAACAACTCTGACATCATAATCAAAAAGGCTGACAAAGGACGTGCATTTGTCATCATGAATAGGTCGGAATATGAACAAGAGGCTGCTCGGCAGCTCTCCAACACCACTTTCTACAAGCCATTACACTCTGATCCCACTGAGGGTGGCCAAAAGAAACTACAGCATTTGCTCAAGAAACTCCCTGAAAAAGCACAAGATCAAATCCGCACAGACACACCACTGGAACCCCAACCTGGGATATTCTATCTACTACCCAAGATCCATAAACCTGGAAATCCTGGGCGCCCCATCATCTCAGGCATTGGCACCCTGACAGCAGGATTGTCTGGCTATGTAGACTCCCTCCTCAGGCCCTACGCTACCAGGACTCCCAGCTACCTTCGAGACACCACTGACTTCCTGAGGAAACTACAGTCCATCGGTGATCTTCCTGATAACACTATCCTGGCCACTATGGATGTAGAAGCCCTCTACACCAACATTCCACACAAAGATGGACTACAAGTCGTCAAGAACACTATCCCCAATAATGTCACGGCTAACCTGGTGGCTGAACTTTGTGACTTTGTCCTTACCCATAACTATTTCACATTTGGGGACAATGTATACCTTCAGATCAGCGGCACTGCTATGGGTACCCGCATGGCCCCACAGTATGGCAACATTTTTATGGCTGACTTAGAACAACGCTTCCTCAGCTCTTGTCCCCTAACGCGCCTACTCTACTTGCGCTATATTGATGACATCTTCATCATCTGGACCCATGGAAAAGAAGCCCTTGAGGAATTCCACCATGATTTCAACAATTTCCATCCCACCATCAACTTCAGCCTGGACCAGTCCACAAAAGAGATCCACTTCCTGGACACTACAGTGCTAATAAACGATGGTCACATAATCACCACCATATACCGGAAACCTACTGACCGCTATTCCTACCTACATGCCTCCAGCTTTCACCCAGACCACACCACACGATCCATCGTCTACAGCCAAGCTCTGCTATACAACCGCATTTGCTCCAACCCCTCACACAGAGACAAACACCTACACGATCTCTATCAAGCATTCTTACAACTACAATACCCACCTGCGGAAGTGAAGAAACAGATTGATAGAGCCACAAGAGTTCCCAGAAGTCACCTACTACAGGACAGGCCTAACAAAGAAAATAACAGAACGCCACTAGCCGTCACCTTCAGCCCCCAACTAAAACCCCTCCAACGCATTATTAAGGATCTACAACCTATCCTGAAGGATGACCCAACACTCTCACAAATCTTGGGAGACAGGCCAGTTCTTGCTTACAGACAGCCCCCCAACCTGAAACAAATACTCACCAGCAACCACATACCACACAACAGAACCACTAACCCAGGAACCTATCCTTGCAACAAAGCCCGTTGCCAACTGTGCCCACATATCTATTCAGGGGACGCCATCACAGGGCCTAATCACATCAGCCACACTATCAGAGGCTCGTTCACCTGCACATCCACCAATGTGATATATGCCATCATGTGCCAGCAATGCCCCTCTGCCATGTATATTGGTCAAACTGGACAGTCTCTACGTAAAAGAATAAATGGACACAAATCAGATGTCAATAATTATAACATTCATAAACCAGTCGGAGAACACTTCAATCTCTCTGGTCACGCGATTACAGACATGAAAGTTGCGATATTACAACAAAAAAACTTCAAATCCAGACTCCAGCGAGAAACTGTTGAATTGGAATTCATTTGCAAATTGGATACAATTACCTTAGGCTTGAATAGAGACTGGGAGTGGCTAAGTCATTATGCAAGGTAACCTATTTCCCCTTGTTTTTTCCCATCCCCCCCCCCCCCCCCCCGACATTCTTGTTCAACCCTGGATTTGTGCTGGAAATGGCCCACCTTGATTATCATACACATGGTAAGGAGAGTGGTCACTTTAGATAAGCTATTACCAGCAGGAGAGTGGGGTGGGGGGTGGTATTTTTTCACGCTTTGTGTGTATAAAAAGATCTTCTACACTTTCCACAGTATGCATCCGATGAAGTGAGCTGTAGCTCACGAAAGCTTATGCTCAAATAAATTGGTTAGTCTCTAAGGTGCCACAAGTACTCCTTTTCTTTTTGAGAATACAGACTAACACGGCTGTTACTCTGAAACCTAAGAGAATTATGTGCCTAACTCATCTATCTGCATCCTTAGGCACCTAAATAGCCTTGAAAATTTGGGCCATGATGGCCAGAAAGAATCCTTCAAGTCACTAACTACAATTAATACTTTTTGTTTAATAAATCACTTAGTTTTAAATGCAAGGTATATTTTGTTAAAAGTTTTTTTTCTTATGTACCCAGCATATTCAAGGTAATTTTATTTAATTAATAAAAACAAATTTAAAATGCTGTTTTTGTGCATTTTTAATTGAATTCCAATGTCCATTCTAATACAGCTTGGCACAAATCTTGAATAAAAAAAGAAAAATCATCCAGTAAATAAATACGTTGTTTACAATTTTTTAACATACTAAAAATGTAAAAATTAAGGATCTGAATAGATGTATGTTAAGTTATATAGTTGCTTAAATAAAATGTGTATAGATATAGCGTATACTCTGGGTTACAATAAATTTAGTGGGGTTTTTTTGTTGCTAACAGCTATATTTGGTTGTGAATCAACATGTTTTAGTGGTTGTACCAACCTTTTTTAGGAAAATAACTAAAAAGTACAAATGCAAAACAAGATAAAAATTATTTAAAGCAAGGTTTTTGCTTGCTCATTGAAATTATAATCAAAATTGGTGATTAAAATTACTTGGATTTGTATCAATCTGTCCTGACTCTCAGTCAAACAAAATGAGATTCTTTCTGTGGGATATCTAGTACAACGTGGATTTACTGAATTTAGTTAAGTGAATTTCACTAATGTCTTCTGTGGGCCATACATTATGTTAACCCCCTATTTGAAGACCCTATGTTGCTAGTTTAGCTGCCAAAGCTAGCTAGAATACAGCTCTTTTAAAGCCAGCTGGTCTGTAAAGCCAGCTGATGTTCTCTTTACTGCACTCTGGCTTTGGGAACCTGTGGTGTAGCATTTTCAAATCCTAGTGTTTGGCCTCCGTGAGAATCTGAAAGTGACAATATTTCCATAGTGTTGTTTGTTTTTTTTGAATACCCTTCATCCCCTTCAGATAATTGGCATTGTAGCTCGTATATACGTAGAAGGATGCCTTTTCTCTGCAAATCCATTTTATGTACAATATAGTCTAAAACATGAAGTTTCAGAAATTACAGACCATTAGGCTGTGTTTTGCCTATAGGCTTTGGTTTGTATGGCTAGACAACACCGTGTAGCAAAATCCCAATGTTTTTTTTAAAAAAAAGCTTGATTGAGTTTTTCATGTTTTCACTTTGCATTTTTTCATTTTGTATTTATAGCTAGAAGGCCCATGTGTCCTGCAGATACAAAAAATACGCAATGTTGCTGCACCAAAGGATAATGAAGAATCTCAAGCTGCTCCCAGAATGCTGCGTTTGCAGATGACTGATGGACACACAAGCTGCACAGCAATAGAATATAATTACATGTCAAAAATAAGGTGAACAACAATTTTCTTCAAGTCTTTGTTGCAACATTTAAACATTATATAGGATTAATGGAAAAATCAGTAATATGCAAAATATTTTGTCAAAATAACTCAAAAAATAAGCAGAATTAATTCTTACAATGCAATAGTCCTTTTTGTTCCTGACTGCATTGCCTTTTTCCCTTTTCTTCCCTTGCTGTTCTTGGTTTTTATGCAAAAAATAACATAGCTTTTGCTCTTTACTCCTTCTATGCCAGAGAGTTGCATTTTTCCTTGTCATTGTTAGGTTTAAGTTCCATAGAGAATAAATAGAAAAGTCGGAGACAGTTGTCTGGTAAATTTGAGATGAAGAGGAAACCTGAAAAATAGTGAAATATCAAGCAACCCAGGTAAAATTAGCTGTTGGCATACAAGAGCCAAAAGATTTGAGAAAACCAAGCAATAAAAGATTGAGTACATGGTCACGATCCTTGGTCCTTTGTTTGTTTCTGTGAGGCAATACTAATAATGTATCAAAAGCAGAGAGAGAGAGATATGAGTAGATGAAGTTGCTCCCCAGAATATCAGAAGTATTTTTTTGAGGCTTTTTAATTGTGGAATCTTAACTAGACATGGAGAGAAGAGAAGCTCAGAAAGATTTAATTTTATAGCCCATGAAAATGGCTCCACTTGCATAAGCGTCTCTTTTTACATGTATTTAGTTTTATTTATCTGCTGTGGGTAACAGGGCTTTGGATTGACTCTGGGGAAAAGCTTAGGGACCAAGACACTAATATCCGTGGGGTAGGAGAAAGGAAAATGGGTAAAGTTTTTGGGACATGCACTTTTGCATCGCGTTGTTACAAGATTGATATGTTCCTGGTTCATCAGCTGCCTAGCTCGTGACTGCTTTTTGATCATGGTATTTTTCAGGAAAAGTAATAGGGTGTTCATGTTGAAAGGGCAAGAATGATGGAAATGCAGTCCTGCCCCACCCCTCCAAAAGATCATATGTCGTGGATAGTGACTTGAACTATAAATTGCATTTTTCTGGTTCGTGCTAATAAATAGGTCTCAGTGCATGCTGTGAAAACGTTGGATATATTAGGAAGTTGCCATACCACTACCAACCTTGACAAGATCGTATCTAACTCTGTTTTTCTTTATTTGAGGAAGGCAAGCCAGAGATTTTTCCCATAGCGGTATCTTTTGGGCCAGCACATGTCCCCTGCATCTGCTTGTGCTCACAGCCAAGGGTATAAAGGCCAGAACTTCCTGCCCGCCCTTCAGTTCTTTCTTATTGTCTGTGGTCAGTAGTTGGAACATCTTGTGGGTGTTTGTATGTAACCTTTTTTCCCTGAAGAGAAGTATTTCCTGTTGTAAATAGTTGTTTAATAGCTCATAGATAAATAGTTTATGGAATAGGTTTTTTGGTCTCATTTGGGATATTTATTTATTTATTTTTTACTTTCTTCTCTTTCACTTATCTGCTCATATTGGAGTTGTCTGCTCCTGGTGCTATTCTTTGTACTATTGAGATTGACACCAACTGCACTTTGCATTGTTGCTGTGACTGTGTTGGTCCCAGGATATTAGAGAGACAAGGTGAGTGAGGGTAATATATTTTATTGGACCGGTTTCTATTGGTGAAAGAGACAAGCCTTTGAGCTTACACAGAGCTCTTTTTCAGGTCTGGGAAAAGCCCTCCAGAGTGTTGCAGCTAATAAAATGTGGAACAGATTAAACATAAGGATTAAACATAAGGACAGATTTCAGAGTAGCAGCCGTGTTAGTCTGTATTGGCAAAAAGAAAAGGAGTACTTGTGGTACCTTAGAGACGAACCAATTTATTTGAGCATAAGCTTTCGTGAGCTACAGCTCACTTCATCGCTTGCATTCAGTGGAAAATACAGTGAGGAGATTTATATACACACAGAACATGAAAAAATGGGTGTTATCATACACACGTCGATGTGCACTGGCTGAAATTGTGGAAAAGCAGCATCACTTGCCCCATAACCTCAGCCGTGCAGAACACAATGCCATCCACAGCCTCAGAAACAACTCTGACATCATAATCAAAAAGGCTGACAAAGGAGGTGCTGTCGTCATCATGAATAGGTCGGAATATGAACAAGAGGCTGCTCGGCAGCTCTCCAACACCACTTTCTACAAGCCATTACCCTCTGATCCCACTGAGGGTGGCCAAAAGGAACTACAGCATTTGCTCAAGAAACTCCCTGAAAAAGCACAAGAACAAATCCGCACAGACACACACCTGGAACCCCGACCTGGGGTATTCTATCTGCTACCCAAGATCCATAAACCTGGAAATCGTGGGCTCCCCATCATCTCAGGCATTGGCACCCTGACAGCAGGATTGTCTGGCTATGTAGACTCCCTCCTCAGGCCCTACGCTACCAGCACTCCCAGCTATCTTTGAGACACCACTGACTTCCTGAGGAAACTACAGTCCATCGGTGATCTTCCTGAAAACACCATCCTGGCCACTATGGATGTAGAAGCCCTCGACACCAACATTCCACACAAAGATGGACTACAAGCCATCAGGAACAGTATGCCCGATAATGTCACAGCAAACCTGGTGGCTGTCCCCAAATGTGAAATAGGTAATACTTATGGGTAAGGACAAAGTCACAAAGTTCCATGTATACCTTCAAATCAGCGGCACTGCTATGGGTACCCGCATGGCCCCACAGTATGGCAATATTTTTATGGCTGACTTAGAACAACGCTTCCTCAGCTGTCGTCCCCTAATGCCCCTACTCTACTTGCGCTACATTGATGACATCTGCATCATCTGGACCCATGGAAAAGAAGCCCTTGAGGAATTCCACCATGATTTCAACAATTTCCATCCCACCATCAACCTCAGCCTGGACCAGTCCACACAAGAGATCCACTTTCTGGACACTACGGTGCTAATAAGCGATGGTCACATAAACACCACCATATACCGGAAACCTACTGACCGCTATTCCTACCTGCATGCCTCCAGCTTTCACCCAGACCACACCACACGATCCATTGTCTACAGCCAAGCACTACGATACAACCGCATTTGTTCCAACCCCTCAGACAGAGACAAACACCTACACGATCTCTATCAAGCATTCTTACAACTACAATACCCACCTGCGGAAGTGAAGAAACAAATTGACAGAGCCAGAAGAGTACCCAGAAGTCACCTACTACAGGACAGGCCCAACAAAGATAATAACAGAACGCCACTAGCCATCACCTTCAGCCCCCAACTAAAACCTCTCCAACGCATCATCAAGGATCTACAACCGATCCTGAAGGACAACCCATCACTCTCACAAATCTTGGGAGATAGGCCAGTTCTTGCTTACAGACAGCCCCCCAACCTAAAGCAAATACTCACCAGCAACTGCACACCACACAACAGAACCACTAACCCAGGAACCTATCCTTGCAACAAAGCCTGTTGCCAACTGTGTCCACATATCTATTCAGGGGACACCATCATAGGGCCTAATCACATCAGCCACACTATCAGAGGCTTATTCACCTGCACATCTACCAATGTGATATATGCCATCATGTGCCAGCAATGCCCCTCTGCCATGTATATTGGTCAAACTGGACAGTCTCTACGTAAATGAATAAATGGACACAAATCAGATGTCAAGAATTATAACATTCATAAACCAGTCGGAGAACACTTCATTCTCTCTGGTCACTCGATTACAGACCTAAAGGTCGCAATATTACAACAAAAAAACTTCAAAAACAGACTCCAGTGAGAGACTGCTGAATTGGAATTAATTTGCAAACTGGATACAATTAACTTAGGCTTGAATAGAGACTGGGAGTGGATGTGTCATTACACAAAGTAAAACTATTTCCCCATGTTTCTTTCCCCCACCCCCACCGTTCCTCAGACGTTCCTGAAATGGCCCACCTTGATTATCACTACAAAAGGTTCCCTTTCCCCCCCCCCCGCCCGCGCTCTCCTGCTGGTAATAGCTCATCTTAAGCGATCACTCTCCTTACAGTGTGTATAACAACACCCATTTTTTCATGTTCTGTGTGTATATAAATCTTCTCACTGTATTTTCCACTGAATGCATCCGATGAAGCGAGCTGTAGCTCACGAAAGCTTATGCTCAAATAAATTGGGTAGTCTCTAAGGTGCCACTAGTACTCCTTTTCTTTAAGCATCAGGAGTTAATACTGTTGCAAAGAGACCATTCAAGGTGAAGTGGGCAGTTAATATTTCTTTGGTCATAGGACAAAGGAAGGTTAGTTGGTTACAGGGTGTTGTAATGAGCCAATCCAATATAGTCATTGAATCTGCGTGTTTTGTGTCTAGCACAGTTATGAATTTAAGCACCCAGGCTCCTCATCTTAAGATGATGTGCAGGTTTCCTTTGAGGATGAGGACCAAGAGGTCAGATATGGAATGATGGTTCTGTGAAAAGTGTTCGCCCGCAGTGATGATGGGTTTTTTTTTTTGTGTTTTATCATTTTTCTGTGAGGGTTAATTCAAGAGTATAGTGATTGTTTGGCTTCACCCACATAGTTGTTGTTGGGGTATTTAATGCACTGGATGAGGTACACTGCATATTGTGATGGGCATGCGTAGGACCCAGGGATCTTGAAAGTATGTTGCAGGGGGATGTTAATCATTGTAGCAGTGGAGATACATCTGCAGGTTTTGCATCTGATGTTATGGCAGGGGCTGGAGCTGTCTGGAGTTAGTGAATCTTGGTCTGTGGGGAGCTTCCTTCTGACAGTGAGGTTGGGGGGGTTGTTTGAAGGCCAAAAGATGGGGTTTGGAAAAGATTCCTTTCAGGATGTGATCCCCATTGAGTATGGATTGTAGTTATTTAATAATAACCCATAAGAGTTCCAGTGGGGGGTGGTAGGTGACAACTAGGGGTGTGAGATGGGAGGGTATTTTTTCCTGTATTGAACCAGACAGTTTTAGAATATTTGGGCTGCCCATTCCATGGTACGAACTACTACTTGGGTGAAATGTCCTTGTTTGGTGAAAGGTGCTTTTAAGTGCCTTAAAGCATATGTCTCAGACTTTCTCCTTGGAGCATATACTGTCGTATCTGAGTGCCTGGCTGTGGATTACAATTTCTTGGTATGTTGGGTAGTTACTGGATCTGTGCAGGTAAGTGTGATGAGCAGTGGGTTTCTTGTATGTAATTGTCTGTAGGGTCCACTTTTGAAGCAGATTGTGGTGTTGAGGAAGTCCATACTGGTAACAGAGTGTTCTAGAGAGAGTTTGGTGGATGCATGGTTGTTGTTGAAGTTGTGATGGAAATCTATGAGAGAGTTAGGTTATCGGTCCGGAGGATGAAATACCATAAGTGTATCTCAGGTAAATCATGGGCTTTGTGGTGCATTTGTCCAGAAATGCTTCCTCAAAGTGGCCAGGCAGAGTTTAGCATATTGGGAAGCCCTGCTGATACCCATGTCTGTTCCCATGGTTTGGACAAAGTGTTTGTTGTTGAATGTAAAATTGTAATGGGTAAGGATGAAATGGATGAGTTTGGCATTATGATGGTTTCCCTTATTTTGTGTATCTTGGGAAGCACGCACAAGGTCCCTAGGGTGGGCTCATGGGCAAAGAGGCTGTAGAGTTTCTCCTGGAGAGTTGTTTGTAAAGGATTTGTCAATATCATGAAATTTTTGGGTGAATTGTGATGTGGTGTGGTCTTTGAGTTTTTTTATAGTAAGTGGTGTAAGAGAATTGTCAGTTGGCCTTATTGATATAGTCATCGTGGCTGAGAACTAATGGTGTCCCCTTGGTTTGATCTTTAAGTGGTTATTGGATTTCAGGGATTGTATAGGTGTCCTATGGGGGGAGGGATAGCTCAGTAGTTTAAGCATTGGCCTGCCAAATTCAGGGTTGTGAGTTCAATCCTTGAGGGGGCCATTTAGGGATCTTGGGCAAAAACTGGGGATTGGTCCTGCTTTGAGCAGGGGCTTGGACTAGATGACCTCTTGTGGTCCCTTCCAACCCTGATATTCTATGAATTCTATGATTCCTCTTGGCAGTGGAATGATTGTGGTGGATATGGTGTTTCCTTAGGATTTCACAGTTGATTTTTTCCCTCCTGAAGCAATCAATGTAATGATCAGCTGTGTTTTCATCCTCTGTGGTGTATCCAATCAAATGATTCTTTTTTCTATGACTGTTGGTTGGGACATGGGTGGTGTCATCTTTGTCATGGAAGAATTCTTTGAGGCGGTGTTGGGAAAAGAATTCTTCTAGTTCTCCCTTTGTTAGAAGAACAGTCAATATGGCCATTTTACCATTTGTTCATACCAGCGATCCATCTAGCCTTGTATCTTGTCTTCTGACAGTGCTTCCTGCCAGATGCTTCAAAGGGAATGAAAAAAACAGGGCAATTACTGAGTGATCCATCACCTGTCATCCACTCCCAGCCAGGCACCCAGCTCTGAAGGCAGTCAAAGGCTCCACAGCATAGGGTTACGTCCCATACCATTTGTTAATAGCCATTAATGGACCTATCTTCCATGAATATATCTAATTTTTTTTTTTAACTCAGTTACCGTTTTGACCCTGGCAATGAGTTCCACAGGTTGACTGTGTGTTGTGTGAAGAAGTACTTCCTTTTGTTTGTTTTAAACCTGCTGTTTATTAATTTCATCAGCTGACCCTGGTTCTTGTGTTATGTGAAGGAGTAAATAACTCTTCCTTATTTACTTTGCTTACACCATTCATGATTTTATACACTTCTGTCATGTCCTCCTCATGTCCCCATTTCTTTTCAAGCTGAACAGTCCCAGTCTTTTTAATCTCTCCTCATATGGAAGCTATTCCACACCCCTAATCATTTTTGTTGCCCTTCTCGGTATCAAGGTTGGCTTATCAGCCTGTAATTGTCAGGATCACCTCTGCAGCCTTTTTTTTTTTAAAGGCTCAGCGTGACATTAGCTATCCTCCAGTCATTAGTATAGAGGCTGGTTTAAGTAATAGGTTACATACTACAGTTTATAGTTCTGCAATTTCATATTTGATTTACTGTAGAACTCGGGTGAATACCTTCTGGTCCTGGTGACTTATTACTAGGGCCCTACCAAATTCATGGCCATGAAAAACACATCACAGACTGTGAAATCTGGTCTCCTGTGTGCTTTTACCCTATACTACACAGATTTCATGGAGGAGACCAGCATTTCTCAAATTGGGGGTCCCTGACCCAAAAGGGAGTTGTGTGTGGGGGGGTGGTGCGAGGTTAGTTTTTGGGGGGTGGGGGAGAGTCACGATATTGCCACCCTTACTTCTGTGCTGCCTTCAGAGCTGGGCAGCTGGAGGGCGGTGGCTCTTGGACAGGCGCCCAGCTCTGAAGGTAGTGCCCTGCCAGCAGTAGTAAAGAAGTAAAGGTGGCAGTACCTTACCATGCCACCCTTACTTCTGCAATGCTACCTTCAGAGCTGGGTGGCCAGAGAGTGGCGGCTGCTAAATGAGGGCCCAGCTCCGCAGGCAGCAGCGCAGAAGTAAGGGTGGCAAATACCATGCCATACCATCCTTCTGTGCTGCTGCTGGCAGTGAATTTTGTAGGGCCCTACTTAATACTGTTCGATTCATCAATTTTTTCTAAAACGTCCTCTATTGACACTCTTTATCTGGGCTAGTTCCTCAGATTTGTCACCTAAAAAGAATGACTCAGGTGTGAGAATCTCCCTCACGTCCTCTGCAGTGAAGACTGATGGGAATAATTAATTTAGCTTCTCAATGGGCTTGTCTTCCTTGAGTGCTCCTATAGCATCTCGATCATCCAGCTGATTGTTTGGCAGACTTCCTGATGCTGATGTATTTAAATATTTTTTGCTGGTTTTTTGTGTGTCTTTTGCTAGTTACTCTTCAGATTGTTTTTTGGCCTGCCTAATTATATTTTCCACACTTGACTTGCCAGAGTTTATGTTCCTTTCTATTTTCCTCAGTGGGATTTGACTTCCAATTTTTAAAGGATGTCTTTTTGTCACTAACCACCTCTTTTACTCTGTTGTTCAGCCATGGTGGCTTTTTTTGGTCCTCTCTTACTATTTTCTTATTTAGGGGTATACATTTAATATGTGCCTCTATGATGATGATTTTGAAAAGTTTCCATGCAGCTTGCAAGTATTACGCTCTTGGGACTCATCCTTTTCATTTACATTTAACTACCTTCCTCATTTTTGTGTTCCCTTTTTTTAAATTAAATGCTATGGTGGTGAGCTTCTTTGGTATGTTTCATTCCCCCTTCCCCAAGGATGTTAAATTTCATTACATTATGATCGCTATTACTGACTGGTTTTGCTATATTCAGCATTTAAGATTAAATGAAGAATTGCCTCTCCCTTTATGGGTACTAGGACTAGCTGCTCCAAGTCATTAATGGTGTCTAGAAATTTTATCTCTGCATCCTGTCCTGAGGTTACCTGTACCCAGTCAATATGGGGATAGCTGAAATCCCCTATTATTATTGAGTTTTCTATTTATGTACCCTCTCTAGTCTCCATGAGCATTTCACAGTCACCATCTCAATGCTGGTCAGGTAGTCAGTAGTATATTCCTGCTGCTATACTCTTATTATTCAAGCATGGGATTTCTGTCTATAGAGATTCTGTGGTACAGTTTGAGTCATTTAAGGTTTCTACTATTTGATTCTATACTTCCTTACAAATATAGTGTCACTCCCCCAACAATATGACCTACTCTGTCATTCCTATATATTTTATACCCTGGTATTACCATGTCATATTGATTATCATCATTCCACCAAATTTCTGTGATGCCTATTATGTCAATATCCTTATTTAATACGAGGCACTCAAGTTCACACGGCTTAGTATTTAAACTTCTTTCATTTGTATATAAGCACATATACAATTTGTCAACATTTAGTTGTCTGCCTTCATGTGATATAATTGAATGGGACTTTCTTTCATTTGACTGTTTCTCTTCAGCTCATATCTGTACTTTATCAACTTTTGTTCTCTCCTGTTCACTAAGATATAGAGAATCCCTTTAATAGATCCTTCCATAAGAGATGAGTCTGTTTGATCCATGTGCTCCTCCTCACTGGTTGGTTTCCCCTAGTCCTTAGTTTAAAAACTCCTCTATGACCTTTTGAATTTTATATGCCAGCAGTCTGGTTCCATTTTGGGTAGGTGGAGCCCATCTTTCCTCAGGCTCTTGCTTTCCCAAAAGATTTCTCAGTTCCTAGCAAACTAAATCCCTCTGTCCTACACCAGTAGTTTTTCCACCCATTGAGACCCGGCAGTTCTGCCTAAGTGGCCCTGTGTGTGGAACTGGAAGCATTTCAGAGAATGCTACCATGGAGGTCTTGGACTTTAGTCTCTTTCCTAGCAGCCTAAATTTGGCCTCCAGAATCTCTCTCCTACCTTTCCCTATGTCATTGGTACCTACATATACCATGGCCACCAGCTTCTCCCCAGCACTGCACATAAGTCTTTGTAGATGACTCGAGAGATCTGCAATCTTCACACCCTGCAGGCAGTTCACCGTGTGGTTCTCCCGGTCATCACAAATCCACTATCAATATTTCTAGTTATCAAATCCCCCATTGCTGTTACCTGTCTTTTGCTAATAACTGGGGACCCCTCCTGTTACCCTGGAAGGGTATCGTCAGTGCAAGAGGATACCATGGCATCATCTGGAAGGAGGGACCAAACTATGGGGTCATTTCCCTCCGCTCCAGTTTGATATTCTCCTTCCCTGAAACTTTTATCTTCCTCAACAACACGGAGGCTGTCAGGCTGGAGGTGGCAGTCTGGGGGGCTGCTCTACTAAATACCGGAAATTCTCCTCTGTGTACCTCTCTGCCTCTCTTTGCTCCTCCAGTTCAGCCACTCTGTCTCAAGAGCCCGTACTCGGTCTCTGAGGTCCATGAGCTGCTTGCACCAAATGCACACATATGCCATTCAGTGCAATAAACTGGATAGCCCCCATTCTACTTCTGGACTTCTAGCTGCATTATTTTTACCCTTACAGGGTTGTGGAGTTTTTAGGTGGAGTGGGGGGTGTTTGTTGGCTAAGTTTAGAGAATGTGAAGTGTATCTGGCTCTCATGGTCCCTCTCTAAACTCCTTTGCAAAACTCGCCTGTTTGCTGCTTCTGTTTGCTAGCTCCTCTGGTTGCTTCAGAGCTGACTTTTTAAACCCCTGTTCCTCCTTGTTAAGGGATCCTAAACAGATTAGGGATCAAAGGATGGCAGGCTAGACCCCCGTTCAGAAGCTCTCAGCCTTGTCTAGCTGGCCGCTAAGCTCAGCACACAGTCCCCCAAACAGACCACACTTAAACCTTCAATCGAGTAGGCACATGGCAAACAGAAAGCACACAAGAACAAACAAATGGACAACAAACTCACCCCTAGGATCTTCTCATTTACGTGGAGAACTCCCTCGCAAAACTCCCGTTTGCTGCTGCTGTTCACTAGTTCCTCTGGTTGCTTAGGATGTGGCTTTTTAAACCCCTGTTCTACCTGAGTAGCCCTGCTCCTTCTTAAGGGATCCTAAAGGGATTAGGGATCAAAGGATGGCAGGCTGGAGCCCTATTAGGGGGCATCAGTGTTGGGACAGAAGTTCAGTCTATCATAGAGTGCAGATAATTCAACTCTACTTAGGGGTAGTCTTCATAATTGATTTTTGGGGTGTCATGTAGTGTCCATGTGGTGGGTCCTGTTACGTTTTTTCCCAAATATGGTGTTCTGTGGATTGTGGAGTTGTTGTAGTTGGTTCCACTTTTTATTTTTGTGTTGGATGACTGTCATCAAGTATTTTTTATAATTATTTTGGGTTTCTTGCATGATCTCCAGATAAGCTTTCTTGATTTTTTTTTTCCTTCCGGTGTGTGGGAGTATGTGATGATTTTGTGTTTGAGGTGGTCCCTTCTGTAGTATGTGAGGTTTAGGAGATGATTCCTTAGTTTTTCAGCATATTTGAAGTTTTATGTTGTGGTCAGAGGGTTCTAGATTGTGAGGCCTCTGGGGATGATGTCTATTGCATAGCCAACCTCAACATCACCACATACTTTGGTGCAACCAGTCCTCTTGATGTTGACAACACTAGGGGAAGATGAAACTGCTAAGGCCCTTTTGTACCTCATGGTGCTGGACTCCCCACTGCTTTAAACTGATGGGGACATTTCAGCACCACTCATTTCCATGGTGCAAATGCTTGTGGCAGCCTTTGTTTATCAGAAGCTGGAAATGGGTGACGGGATGGATCACTTGATGATTACCTGTTCTGTTCATTTCCTCTGAAGCACCTGGCATTTGCTACTGTTGGAAGACGGGATACTGGGCTAGATGGACCTTTGGTCTGACGCAGTATGGCCATTCTTATGATCTTGCCAGCAGAGTTGATGCATACTGTTAGCAACCAACCCTTTCTTCAGTACCAACTGTGAAGAAGTCTCTGATGCAAATTCAAGGATGACAGGGTACCAAGAACTTGTAAGTACTGATGTTATGTCTGGTACCAGTGTCTACTCATTAGTCCTGATCTTAATCCCCAACAAGTTAGCCCGGTACTGTGCCTCAGATGCCATGGGAGTATTGATACTCTTCATCAGAGTTGAAGGTTGGTTCATATGTCTGCCATTTGTATTACAGAAACTCCTGGGGTTCTTCCCCTCCTTCCTTTGAGACTTGCTGATGTGTATGCTGTATATGTGCACACAGAAGTAGACCCAGAGACAGGGCTTCTTGGAGTCGGTACAACTGACCACCTATGCCCACCTGTGTTCCACTTTGGCCCTACTGTTATCCATGGAGTATGCCCTCTAGTTTGAGATTGGGCTCCCCTGTTTTATCAAAGTCTGTGTTGCATAGAAGGGAGTCAGCTATGCCCAGTATCTATCCCAGTACCAGCCTCAGCACCACCGCTGCTGAGGCAATATATTCTTTAGCAGCTAGATCTATACAACTAGACCCTCAGGAACAACCAACTCATACTGAAGCTGCTCTCCCTCACATTAAATACATCTTCATCACCCCAGGATGTGCCTCTGGTTTTCAAATCTTCATCTCCAATTCGTGGTGACTCTAAAATCTATCAGGAACTACTAAAGTGGGTGGCTAATTCCTTGGGCATACAGTTTGAGTTAATACAGGAAAATCCATACAAATTGGTGGACATCTGCCACACTTGCACTCCAGGCAGGGTGGCATTGCCAATTAATGAAGATACACTGGAACCAACAAAGACTCTTTGGTGGACACCCTCACCTTTACCTTCCATTGTTCCACCTGACCCCCCAGGATCTTCAGTGGTTGTTGCAGTTAATGAAAAAAACTCATCAGGGCTGCTCGAAATCTACCCCTAAGGACAAATACTCTTAAGTTTGACTTATTTGGACATTAAAAAATTTTCAATATCAGCGTTACAAGTTGGTATAGCCAATCATCAAGCACTTTTGGTTAGGTATGATTTCTCCAGCTGGGACATGATGAACTGCTGGAGGTGGTCAAGGAGGAGTTCCAGGCAGTTGTGTTCTGTGGTGGCACGAACAGCTTTCCAAGCAGACCTAGATGTGGCTGACACAGCAGCAAAGGTGGTAGAAACGGTGATAACTATGCACTGTTCCCCATGATTTGCAATCCTCTGGCATACCTATGGAAGTCCAGCAAACGCTTCTCTGAAAAAATGAGTGAGGTTCTACATTTTCTTAAGGATTCTAGAGATACTCTCAGGTCCTTGGGCATCAACCTGCCATCTCCAAACAGGAAATAATACCACCCTTAGAATCAGCAGAGGCAGTCATCATATCCCCCTGAGACAACCTGGCCAGGCTAGAAGAAGACATAAGTCTCTGAAGGAGATCACCTCCTCCTTCCACCTTAGTTTCATCTAAACAGCCGTGTACATCAAAGACATCTGTTTGACTCTTTGGTTAAGGTCAGTATATGAAACCCATCAGAATCTTCCCTGTCCTACTCCTGCTTGGAAACAGGCTGTCTTACTTCCTCAGTGCTTGGATCATCATCATAATAGACCGATAAATTTTGAGCACTGTGGGACTGGGTTACAATCTGCAGTTTCTCTTTATCCCTTTTACCCACACCCCTTTCCTGTCCCTTTTTGGAAGCCAATCTCTTGAGGCTATTCTCAAGCAAACAATACAGACTTGTTTTAATTTAGATGAACTATATGGACTCAAAGGGTTAAAGGTGTTTACATGACCGTATCACTATCCAACATTAATCAGTGTTAAACAAGATATGAGGTTTGGTATATGGAGACCTCAGCCTGCTTAATACCATGGCAACACACTAGAAAGTTTATGCTAAAGGTTAGAAGTTTATTGATTAAAACGCACAAAAGGAAAGGAATCAAGAAAAGGTAAAATTCAATGAAACTGAAATTGAGTATTGCAGAACTAACTTAATTAAAACCTATCAAACTTTCTTTGTAAAGAAGATGAATATTGGCCTGTTTCTTAATCTGCCAAACAATCCTTCTTAGTGGGGGAAAAAAGGGTTAGTTCTGTTCGATTGAGTAAAAAATGATAGTCGCTTTCCTGCTTTACACAGAACAGACACACACACCAGGGAGAAGAGATGGTGAAGATGGGAGAAATATGGCTTTTTTTGTTGTTCTCAGGATAACAGTGTGGCTGGTCAGTCATGGATGGATACTGTAGGTTGGACACAACAGCTGTTGCTCTGGCCCCAGGCTCTCTTCCTTGGACAGGGACATCATCTGATTAGATCGGTCCTATCTCTCTCCTTCAGTGGTCCATTTCAGGCTGAGCAGAGCTGGATGGGATGTCTCATCTCCCCATGCTGGTGCTGAGCAGTAGAGTTTATTGCAGGATCAGATCAAAATCTGAGAGAGGGGACAGTAGGAAAGTAGTGGAGGTTAGAAGGTGGTGGCACAAAAAGGAGGGAAAGACAGAGCAGGCTCTCACATGTATCAGCTTTGTGTCCTCACTAGTGCAGCAATGATGCATCCCCACTGGAGTATCAAGGTCCGTTGCTATGCCAACAGTTCTGCTGCTGCAGCTTCCATGATGGTAAAAAGTTTCTTTTTTCTCCATCAAGACTCTCTTGAAGGGCTACAGAAAGGGTGAGTGGAATGGTCCATCCTCTCATTATTTTGCCCAGCAATTAGGCTGAATTTTTGAAGCATCCCTATTCATTCATTGATTTCCAGTATCCTAGTATTCTTATTTACCTGTCGTAATCTTAACACAGTCCTTGAGTAGTGTCAGTCAACCTTTTCTGTTTAAATTAATTCAGTGTTTGTCTCCTTCTCAAATCTTTTCTTAAACAATTTTATGTAACAGGTTATTGTAACAAATTCATGAACCTTTACCTACTTTCCTCCAGTTAGCTTTAGAATTAAGGTAAATTTATAGTCCCAGTTATCACAACAGACCGTTTGAGTCAGGAGCCATATAGTGGGTGCGTCCACTTCATCAGGGAAAGGGGTTTTTATTCTTAGTGTTTCCTCATACCCAAGTCCAGAGGCGGCTTGAGGGCTATCCTAGATAGGTTTTTTTGCATGGTTTCTCTGGCATCCGTTATCTCTTCCCTAGATCCTGATGATTAGTGTGCTCCTATTGACTTGAGCGATGCTTATTTTCATGTGGCTGTCCTCTTGGGTGACAGATGATTCCTCAGGTTCACAAATGCTCACTGCTAGTTTGCAGTCCTCCGCTTTGGCCTGTCATCAGCCCCAAGGGTTTTCACAAAAAGTATGGCAGTAGTGATACTTACCTCAGAAAAATCAGTATTCAGGTATTTCTGTGTCTGGATGACTGGCTGATCTGAGACTGCTCCAGTCAGCATGTGGCGGACAACATCAGATAAATCCAGTCCGTTTTTGATACCTTTGGCCTGCTAATCAACAAAAACAAGTCAGTCCTGTACACCATGTAGGAGAGAGAGTTTATTGGTGGGTTCTCGGTTCCACTACAGCAACAGCTTACTTTTCTCAGACCAGGTTCTAAGTGATTCTGGAACATAAGAGCATAAGAATGGCCATACTGGGTCAGACCAAAGGTCCATCAAGCCCAGTATTCTGTCCTCTGACAGTGGCCAATGGCAGGTGCCCCAAAGGGAACGAACAGATCGGTTATCATCAAGTGATCCATGCCCTGTCACCCAATCCCAGCTTCTGGCAAACAGAGGCTAGGGACACCATTCCTATCCATCCTGGATAATAGTCGTTGGTGGACCTATCGTCCATGAATCTATCTAGCTCCCTTTTGAACCCTGTTATAGTATTGGCCTTCACAACACCCTTTGGCAAGGAGTTCCAGAGGTTGACAGTGCGTTGCATTAAAAAAATACTTTCTTGTGTTTGTTTTAAACCTGCTACCTATTAATTTCATTTGGTGGCCCCTTGTTCTTGTATTATGAGAAGGAGTAAATAACCCTTCCTTATTTACTTTTTCTATACCACTCATGATTTTATAGACCTCTATCATATCCCCCCTTAGTCGCCTCTTTTCCAAGCTGAAAAGTCCCAGTCTTATTAATCTCTCCTCCATAGCCCAAATAATTTTTGTTGCCCTTTTCTGAACCTTTTCCAATTCCAATGTATCTTTTTTGAGATGGGGTGACCACATCTGCATGCAGTATTCAAGGTGTGGGTGTACCATGGATTTATATAGAGGCAATGTGATATTTTCTGTCTTATCGATCCCTTTCTTGATGATTCCCAACATTTTGTTTGCTTTTTTGACTGCCTCTGCACATTGAGTGGATGATTTCAGAGAACTATGCACAATGACTACAAGATCTCTTTCTTGAGTGGTAACAGCTAATTTAGACCCCATCATTGTATATGGATAGTGAGGATTATATTTTCCAATTTGCATTTATCAACATTAAATTTCATCTGCCAGTTTGTTGCCCAGTCACCCAGTTTTGTGAGATCCTTTTGTAGCTCTTTGCAGTCTGCCTGGGACTTAACTATCTTGAGTAGTTTTGCGTCATCTGCAAATTTTGCCACCTCACTGTATACCCCTTTTTCCAGATTGTTTATGAATATGTTAAATAGAACTGGGCCCAGTACAGATCCCTGGGGGACAACACTATTTACCTCTCTCCATTCTGAAAACTGACCGCTATTCCTACCCTTTGTTTCCTATCTTTTAACCAGTTACCAATCCATGAGAGAACTTTCCCTCTTCTCACATGACTGCTTATGTTGCTTAAGAGCCTTTGGTGAGGGACCTTGTCAGAGGCTTTCTGAAAATCTAAATACACTATATCCACTGGATCTCCTTTGTCTGCATGCTTGTTGACCCCCTCAAAGATTGGTGGTTGGACTTGCACATCACTCTTCAGGCTCACTTTCCAACTACTGCAAGAGATTGCCTGACACACTAGGGGCATATGGTTGCTCACATGTACATGACTCACATGCTAGACTTCACCTGAGGTGAAAACAGGGGTGACTGAAGTCTGTCTATTGTCAATCAAGGCACCCACTGTCAATAAAGGCACCCACATGCTTATTCATGTTACCAGTAAGAGTTCTGTCCTTGAACGGGTGGATGGATCCATCCAGTATCTGCAAGGGAGTTGCCTTCTCACCTCCCATCACCTAGTCGCAGATGCATTGTCATTAGGCTGCGGAGTGCACTTTGATCTCTGAGTCCAAGGACTTTTGATTCGATAAGGACTTATCCCTACACTTAAATGTGGTAGTTTTTCACAGTATATTGGGTTTGTCAGGTCTTCCTGCGTCAATGAGAGTTCGATGCAAGTCTTCAAGTAAAATATGATGGCCAGGCTTTATTTGAACGGGTAGGGAGGAAGAGGTGCCAGATCCAATCAGCTTTGCCAGGACTTTCTGCTTCAGTAATGCTCAGTGTTCTACCTTCCTGCAATTCAGAACTGCTTAGCAAACCATCTTAGCGGATCCTTCTGGATAGACCACTAGTGGTTTCTCAAAATTGAAGAGGTGATGTTGATATTTCAAACTTGGGAAATCCCAGTAGTAGACCTATTCACCAAGAAACAGAACAGAAGGAAATGCTATCAGTTCTGATCCAGGGTGGGCCACAGTCCAGGCTTCATCATGGATGCATTCCTATTCCTGTGGAAGAACAATCTACTTTGTGTTCCCACCTGTACCTTTAATTCTGAAGGTGATTTTCAAATTGAAGCAGGGACATACCAGTTGATCTTAATAGCCCATGCTTGCCAAGGCAGCACTGTTTTTTGGACCTTCAGAGGTTCTTTCTCTGGTGACCCATAACTCTGCCTCAGGTCAGAAATGTATTTTTTTTGAATCACAGAATCATAGAAATGTAGGGCTAGAAGACTCTTTCAGAGGTGATCTAGTCCAGTCCCCTGCACTTAGGCAGAACCAGCTAAACCTAGACCACCCTGACAAGCATTTGTCTAACTGTTCTTAAACATCTCCAATGATGGGAGCTCCACAGCCTCCCTTAGAAACCTATTCCAGTGTTTAATCACAGACATTTACTTATTGTGAACCTTCACAACCTCCACCTGACTGCTTGGATGCTGATTGGTGGTTGGCAAGGGAATTAAATTGCTCTTCTTGGAGTGATTGCCCATGTCCATTCAACTTCGGTGTGAGTGCTTGCCACATGCACTGGTGCTGTAAGTTGTTCCCTCAGCAGTATCTGTAGGGGACTGGCTCTGGCACCCCCTGGAGTGACGTGTGTATACCACAGCATATAGGGTGCCGCCGGCCTCTTCCAACCTCAGTTCCTTCTTGCCACCAGTGACGGTGCATGGAACTGCTGCTGCTTCAGCTAGAGCTGTTATTTTTCATTTGCTCTAACTCTTTTGCCTCTTGTAAATATTACTGTACATAGTTTCCCTCTACTTATTTCAACCTGTTTGTTAAATTAGAGACTTAGTAGGTCCCTAAAGGGACTTTGCTTGGGATGAGGAATGCCCCGGTCCCCAGGCTTTAAATCCTGCGATCGCTGTAAAAGGCCCCTGCCCATTGGCGATCCACATAATTGTTTACGGTGTTTTGGGCGAAAGTCACATTAGGGATAAGTGCAAAATCTGCAAGTCCTTCAAGCCCAGGATGAAGGAGCGTGACATTCACTTGAAGGCACTCCTGATGAAGTCTGCCCTTACCCCGATGCCAGAGCAGTGCTCTGATTTGGTGCTGAGCACTGTGACCTCAGTGCATAGTGCCCCATCAGTACCATCTATGAGCCAGCACTGGTCTCCTTCCATGGCTTCAGCCAAGAAGCCGAGGAAGATGGGGTAAGGAAGGTCTCCAGCTTCTCGCAAGGGAAAGGACGAGTCTGAGGTGGACCAAGGCCCTGTCTGGGGCGCCTCTTCACCCCCTTTGGGATCCTGGGCCCCAGCTCAGGTCGAGCGGTATAACTCAGCCCGTTCCCCGCTGGCTACCCCGGATAGTGGTGGAGGTCCTCATCAGCTCCAGGTGCCATCTCTGCCAGAGGCCCTTCAAGTGGTGCAAGACATTATGTCCCTCTTGGTGCCGCCCACTCCATCCCCTGTGGGGTGCTGGGGTAAACCTGCGTTGGACCACTGTTCCCTCTAAGCTGTGCACGTGTGTGCGCGCACACAGATCCTAAACCCCGCACACACACACGGCGAAACACTGCGTGCACAAAAATTTACATAGAAGCACAACAATTTGCACAGAAGAAATTTTTTGCGCACGTGGCCTGTCACAAAATTTGCACAGAAGAAGTTTTTTGCGCACACGGCTTGTTAAAAATTAGAGGGAACATTGGTTGGCACCACCACAGTCTCCACCTTTCCGGCAGCGCTCCCCGTCGCCGGTGATGTCCTGCCAATTGTCGCCCTCTTGCAGCTGACACGCTTCTTACTGTGACAGGCAGACGCTTCATAGCCCCATCCGGTCTCCGGAACTAGGACAAGAGCAGAGAAGCTCAAGGCACTGCTTGCCGGTAACCGGGTTCAGACCTCTGGAGGCACGCCCACGCGCCCTCCCACCCCCCGCCCCAGGAGTTTCAGGGTCAGTGACTGGAATCTTCATGACACCGGTACCACTCCAGGGACAGGTCGAGGGACTGACAGTACTGTTCCCCAGACCATCGCTGATCCCCCAGGGCGGCGTGACCATGTGCGGCTACATCTTCACAATGCCAAGCCTGCGCTAGTTCCTGCTCCCACTACACATCCCGGTACCACTTGTTAAGTGTGAGGCATAGATTGCCGGCAATCCACCGAGCGCCGCCTGTTGCTGAGGCCCCAATCCAGACGCTTGTCAAGGTCAGCCAGATCCAACTCCAGGAGGGGCAATTGAGACGGAGCCATAAATCAACCCCGTCTTTATTTGCAGGGGAGCGACCGCTCGGGCTCTGGCTCAGGTTCGGAGCAAGGTTCCCTAGCGGTGGGACAGGCTCTGGCACCTACGGTGCAGCCTATGTCAGCGGCACCGCAGACGGGCCCGTGGCCTCAGATTCCGTGGCTGACACAGTGGTACCCATGGGGATTCACTCAGCCCTCTCAGGCTGCCTGCTCGGTATTTGGAGCTTCGGAGAGACTGGCTACCGCCCTTTCCCTTCCCCCTCAGCCAAAGAGGCTGAGGCTGCAGGCACCCTGCAGGCACAGGAGGAAGTGGGCGAGCAAGCCACCAGACCACCTATGTTTTCGGAGGACCCCTTGGTACTGCTTCCTCCTAGTCGTCACCAGACGAGGCCATAGTGGGGCCCCCTCCACTGGTGCCCCAGAATGATGCTGAGGCACATTAGGAGCTGCTGAAGAAGGTTGCTGCGAACCTGGGCCACCAGGTGGAGGAGTTAGAGGAACCTGCAGACTCCCTCTTTAATGTTCTCTACCCTGTGGCCCCGGCCAGGGTAGCTTTGCCTCTAGATGAGGCTAAAATTACAAATGTCCTCTGGCAAACCCCCTCCTCCGAGCCTCCAATCTCCAAAAGAGCGGAGCGCAAGTACTTTGTGCCATCCAAGGGCCACAAGTATCTTTATACCCACACTGCTCCCAATTCCCTAGTGGTAGAGGTGATCAACCACAGGGAGAGACAGGGAGCTACCCCAAAGAATAAAGACTCAAGGAGACTGGACTTGTTTGGGTGTAAAGTTTATTCGTCCTACAGTCTACAGTTGTGGGTGGCCAACAATCAGGCCTTACTAGGCACTATGATTTTAATAAAAAGAACAAGGAGTACTTGTGGCATCTTAGAGACTGACATATTTATTTGAGCATAAGCTTTCGTGGGCTAAAACCCACTTCATTGGATGCATGCAGTGAAAAATACAGTAAGATGATATATATATACACACACACACACAGAGAACATGAAAAAATAGGTGTTGCCATACACACTATAATGAGAGTGATCAATTAAGGTGAGCTATTATCAACTGGAGAAAAAAACCTTTTGTAGTGATAATCAGGATGGCCCATTTCCAACAGTTGACAAGAAGGTGAGAGTAACAGTGGCAGGGGGCGGGATGGCAATAAGCATGGGAAAATAGTTTTACTTTGTGTAATGACCCATCCACTTCCAGTCTTTGTTCAAACCTAATTTAAAGGTGTCCAGTTTGCAAATTAATTACAATTCAGCAGTCTCTTGCTGGAGTCTGTTTTTGAAGTTTTTTTTGTTGTAATATTGCGACTTTTAGGTCTGTAATCGAGCGACCAGGGAGATTGAAGTGTTCTCCGACTGGTTTTTGAATGTTATAATTCTTGACATCTGATTTGTGTCCATTTATTCTTTTATGTGGAAACTGTCCGGTTTGGCCAATGTACATGGCAGAGGGGCATTGCTGGCACATGATGGCATATATCACATTGGTAGATGTGCAGGTAAACGAGCCTCTAATAATGTGGCTGATGTGATTAGGTCCTATGATGGTGTCCCCTGAATAGATGTGTGGACACAGTTGGCAACGGGCTTTGTTGCAAGGATAGGTTCCTGGGTTAGTGTTTTTGTTGTGTGGTGTGTGGTTGCTAGTGAGTATTTGCTTCAGGTTCGGGGGCTCTCATTTTAATGTGTGTCAGGCCCTGACCAAGTTCAAGAGCGCCCTTCCTGAGGCTTCTAGGAAGAAGTTCCAGGCGATCCTGGATGAGGGCTTGACTGCAGCCAGAGCAGCTCTCCAGGTGGCATAGGATGCTGTGGATACCGCCACCCGTACCATGGCATCGACGATTCATTCCACAGGGCTTTGTGGCTGCTCCTTTCTGGTCTTTCCTTGGAGGCTCAGCAAGACCTCCCTTTCAGTGGGCACACCCTGTTCATGGAACAGATGGACATTAAGCTCCATGGCCTGAAAGATTCCCATACAACCCTAAAAATACTGAACCTGTACGTCCCCGGCTCTGCCTGCAAGCGGTTTAAGCTGCAGCAGCCTTAGAGCTAGGGGAGCCACCCTCGCCGGGAACCTCCCCACAAATGATCCAGGGGTTACCCTGGCCTGGCCACCAACCCCTGTCTACATCCCAGGCGAGCTTGACCCGCAGTAAGCAGACTGGCAAGCATCCATTTTGAGGGTATGCCCGAAGGTGATCTACCGGACTGTTCACCGGATCCTTCCTGACCTCTGTTTGCCGACAGTCTTTCTTCCTTCCTCCCTGTATTTATGTCTATAACATCGGACCAACGGGTCCTCAATAAGGTGGTGCAGGGTTACACCCTTCAGTTACTTTCTACCCCCCTTCTCACCTCTCCTCCCCGTCCCTCTTCAGCGACCCCTCTCACGAGAATCTTCTCATACAGGAGGTAGAGGGTCTATACAGCTGGTTGCAGTGGAGGTAGTTCCTGTGTAGTATAGGAACAAGGGGTTCTATTCCCGATACTTTTTAATCCTCAAAGCCAAGGGCGGTCTGCAGCCCATACTAGGTCTGCAGGGCTTGAACTGCTACTTAGAGAAACTGAAGTTCCACATGGTCTCCCTGGCTTCCATCATCCCCTCCCTGAATCCGGGAGGCTGGTATGCTGCCCTCGATCTCAAAGATGTGTACTTCCACATCGCCATCTTTGAGGGACACAGATGCTTCCTTTGGTTCACGATAGGTCCTGACCACTATCAGTTCATGGTCACCGACGGCACCACGTGTATTTACCAAGTGCATGTCGGTGGTGGCTGCTTACCTCAGACGTCAGGATATCCAGATCTACCCATACCTCAACGACTGGCTCATCAAGGGCACTTCCAGGACCAAGGGGATGTTGCGGTGCTGCTCGTCACGTGCCGTCGCCTTGGCCTGTTGGTGAACAACAAAAAATCCACATTAGTTCCGATACAGAGGATAGAGTTCATCGGAGCGGTGCTCGACTCGACATGTGCCAGGGCGTTCCTGCCACTGGAGAGATTCAGGATACTGATGGACTTCATCATGGAAGTTTCTGCTTTTCCCCTGACCACAGTCAGGGTTTGCCTACGCATACTAGGTCACATGGTGGCGTGTGCAGATATGGTGCACCACGCCAGGCTCCGGATGTGACCCCTGCAGAAATGGCTAGCGAAGGTCTACTCCCAGTCCAGGGACCACCTGGAGAAGGTCGTCACCATCCCTGCGATGGTACTTACCACGTTGCGATGGTGGATCGACCCCGGGAAAGTCCCGGGAGGAGTTCCCTTCGTCAGCACTCCTCACTCAGTCGAGTTGGTTTTGGACGCCTCAGATGAGGGGCGCACCTTGGCACCCTCCAGACCCAAAGTATGTGGTCCCCAGAGGAGTCGATACAACGCATAAACGTCAAAGAGCTCAGGGCGGTGTACAGAGCATGAGTGGTCTTCCTACCTCACCTGTTGGTCAGTGGTCAGAATCCTCACGGAAAGCACAGACTTGATGTTCTACATCAACAGGCAAGGTGGAGCATGATCCTTGGCACTTTGCCAAGAGGTATTCCATCTCTGGGAGGTCTGCATTGACCATGGAAACTATCTAGAAGCATGTCACCTTCCAGGGGCCAGGAACATGGTAGCAGATCTCCTAAGCAGGTACTTCTCCTGTCACTATGAGTGGGTGCGCCACCCAGAGGTAGCCGGCATGATCTTCCCGAGGTAGGGAACTCCTCAAGTGGATTTGTTCACCACCAGGCAGAACAGGAGGTGCCACAGGTTTGTTCTAGACAGAGTCTGGGCAAGGGTTCCCTCTCCGATGCCTTCCTCCTCCTGTGGGCAGGAAACCTGATGTATGCGTTCCCTCCAGTTCCACTCATCAGCAAGGTCCTAGCGAAAATCAAGAGGGACAAGGCGCAGGTTATCATGATTGCTCTGGTGTGGCCTCACCATCACTGGTTCAGGATGCAGTCAAGCTTGTCAGTGATCCTTCTGTGGCCCCTGCTGAACCGATTGGACCTGCTGTCACAGGATCATGGCCGACTCTTGCTCCCCACGTCCCTCCACCTCACGGCATGGATGTCGCATGGCTGAACCCGGATGAATGGGCCTGTTTGGACGGGGTCCAGAAGGTTCTCCTTGAGAGTAGAAAGCCCTCCACTAGGCAGACATATCTGGCAAAGTGGACGAGGTTCTCCCGCTGGGCAGCCCAACAGGGCATCTGCCCTTCACGTTCTTCGGTCTTAGACTACCTGCTCCATTTAAGGAACCGTGTCTGGCGCACTTCTCTATCAGGTTGCACCTGGCGGCCATTTCGGCTTTCATCCACCAATTCAGGGTCAGACTGTGTTCTCCCATGACACGATGGCCAGATTCCTTAGAGGCCTCAAGAGGCTCTTACCTCAAGTCCCATCCCCGTCCCCTCAGTGGGATCTCAACTTGGTTCTGTCCAGGCTCACAGCTCTGCCCTTTGAGCTTTTGGCCTCATGGTCCCTCTCTCACCTATCATGGAAGGTAGGTTTCCTGGTGATGGTGACGTTGGTGCGGCGAGTCTCCGAGCTGCGAACCCTGACCTCCGAACTGCCATACATGGTCTTATATAAGGACAAGGTCCAGCTCTGGCCCCACCCAGCTTTCCTTCTCAAGGTGGTGTCCGCTTTCCAGGACAGGACTTCTTTTTTCAGGTCTTCTGCCCTAAGCCCCATGAGGCTAGTGAAGAGAGGCGCTTCATGTTTTGGACGTAATAAGGGCTCTGGCTTTCTACCTAGATCAGACAAAACCTTTCCATACATCGACTCAGCTTTTCATCTCTACAGCTGATACGATAAAGGTCCTCCCAGGGTCCACGCAATGGATTTCTAACTGCATCAGCTCTTGCATTCAGACCTGCTAAAGTTAGCGGGAGTCTCTTCACCGCTAATAGTCAGAGCCTACTCGACTAGAGCTCAAGCATCCTCGGCGGCATTTCTGGCACACGTTCTGATCCAGGACATCTGTAAAGCCGTGGCTTGGTCCTCAGTACACATGTTCATGGCCCACTATACCATCACACAACAGGCTAGGTATGATGCTGGGTTCGGCAGAGCTGTATTGCAATCTACATATTCCTGAACTCCTTACCTGCTTCCAGGGGTACTGCTGGGAGTCACCTAAGTTGAATGAACATGAGCAATCACTCGAAAAAGAAAAGACAGTTACCTTTTTCCGTAACTAATGTTCTTCGAGATGTTGCTCATGTCCATTCCACAACCCACCCTCCCTCCCCCACTGTCGGAGTTTCCGGCAAGAAGGAACTGAGGGTGGAGGGGGCCAGTAGCGCCCTATATGCCACGGCAGATGTGCACCACTCCAGGGGGCGCCAGAGCTGGTCCCCTACGGATACTGCTGAGGGAAAAACTTCCGGCACCAGTACATGCAGCGAGCACACACACACCTAAGTTGAAAGGACATGACCAACACATCTCAAAGAACACCAGTTACGGAAAAAGGTAACTGTATTTTCTCTGGCTGTCCAGACCATTTTATTGAACAGTATAAAACCATCCACTAGATACACTGACACTACGAAAGGAAGAGTTTTTCTGTCTGGTCTCAGGAATAAAGTGTTCCTTCTTTGCAGACTAAAGTCTGGGACGTCCTGAAATGTTTTCTCCACATAAAGAAATAGATTCTGTTTTATCTAACACCACCCTGAGACTTGAAGCTGGTATTATCCGTTCTGATGGGTTCACCTTTTGAGCTCTGGCTTCACATTCTTTTTTTATATCTTTCAGCTAAAGTGGCTTTCCTTACCATCGACCAGAAGGGTAGGGAAATTGTATCTTCTCAGTTGTTAGTCTTGTGTGCGGATAGGTTGAAGGGGAAGGTGGTTTCCACACAAAGGATTTCTATTTAATTACAACAATTAATAACAATGTGTTATGAGATTATAAAAATAACATCTCATGCAAAAATGCTCTCAGCAGACTCCACGATAGTTCTAGGAGCTTCAATATCCTATTGAGGAAACATCCCTATTTCTGACATTTGCAGAGCAGTTACTTGCCCATCTGTTCCAATGTTCACCAAGCATTACATATCTCGGTAGCTTCCAAGGATGGAGTCAGCTTGGGAAAGGTGGTTCTGCAATACCTTTTCAGATAGACTCCAAGTCCCACCTCTGTCATGAACTACTTTGATGTCACCTAACATGGAATGGACATGTGCAATCACTTGCAGAAGAAGAAAAGGCTACTTGTGTGTTTTGTAACTATTATTCTTTGAGATGTGTTGCATGTGTCCCTTTCATGATATGTCCTCCTTCCACAATGCTTCAGAGTCCAGTTCATTTTGGATTCCAATGTTAAGGAGCCAAAGGGTGGTTGGGGTGGGTCTGCCCTTTATACTCTCAGCTGGGAGCGTAAGCAGATGCAGGGTACCATTCTGGGAAAAATTTCCAGCTTCGGGCATGCACACGGCTGAAGTGGAATGGATATGTGCAACATATCTCAAAGTTCAACAGTTACAGAATAGGTAAGTAACTATATCTATATATATCTATGTAAAATAAATACACACACACACACGTATGTATATATAACAGCACCTTTCATACTGAAGGATCCCAAAGAACTTTGAAAACTATGTATGAGATGAGTAATTGTGCAGCCACAATTAGGATGGGAGGGGTCAACAAACAGCCAGTACGCTGCCCAACTGGGTGCCTATGTTAGGGTAACTTTTTACTAAGGACACAAGGAGGCAAGTAACAGACAAGAGACTCTTGAAAAGGTCTCTTGATTTTTTATTTTTATTTTTAAGGTCTCTTGAAAGCTTCTTGCCACTGTATATCTAGTAAACTAGGTATACTTCAATTAATTCCCCTTAGATGATGAGTGACCGAGATTTTGTTTGCACAGCAAAAAGAAACCCCTGCAGCTGGCCCATGCCAGCCGACTCCGGTTTGCGGGGCTTGGGCTATGGGGCTATTTCACTGCCTGTGTAGACTTACAGGTTCGGGCTGGAGCCTGGGCTCTAGGATCCTGTGTGGTGGGAGGGTCCCAGAGTTTGGGCTTCAGCCCAAGCCCAGAAATCTATACAACCTGTACCCCTGAGTTGGCTGACACAGGCCAACTGTGGGGTTTTCTTTTCTGTATAGACATACCCTAAGTCAGCCCCGTTGAGATTTAAACCTTGGCTTCTAGAAGTCTAGGTATTTCAAGATTGACATTTGTGGTTTAATATAGGTTAAATCATTATTTCACTATTTCACTTGCTCATCTACCAGTAGACAATATTGGTAGCTCAAACTTCTAAACTTTAGTGACCCGTGTAGTTCTTAATGGATAGAATGTGGAACTGCCATTCTCTCTGCTCAGTGCTCATTTGTTAGCATCTTTTTCTCTTTGCTGCTTTCTCTGCCTGTTCTTCTTTCTCCTATTTTTGTCTTGTCCTTTTGTATACAAAACAACTTAGATTACGCATTGTTTGCCTTACTACTCGTGGAAACAGCTGTAGTAGTCAAGATTGCATGATTCTAATCAATTTAATTGTGCTGCTGGCTTTCCAAGGAAAGATAGTTTAGCTTGTGCACTGCAGTACATCTGTGTGTAAGTAGCACTGGCTGTCCTGGGGAAACCTGCTGGAAAGGTGCCTTGTGGGTGAGAGGCAGACTTTTGATGGGGGAGCATGGCAGAGTTGCTCATATAGTAGAGGTTAGATTTAGGCTAGATTTGCTACACATAACTGTGTTTGGAATAGGAATGCTGTTATGGATTATAAATGTAATCTAAGGAACGCCTTATAATCCACAAGTTTTAACTCTAGGAATTCTAGAACTTGAATTTGAACTGAGTACTTGATAGGCCAAGTCAGGATTGAAAACAAGCTACCACTATGACCATAAGCGGTACAATCTGTATTGGTCAATGCCGAGTACTGGGCGGTGGTTAATTAACCCAGAAACCTCAGGAAGCGCCAATGGCTTTGGATTGATGGGCTCCTGAGGAGGGTAGTGGAACCCTTGATGGAGGAAATGCCATCAAGAGGCGGACAAGCAAATTCACTCAGTGTTTTTGATAATTTGGGTCCTTCAGCTGAGGCTGATAACCAGTCTAGGAGAGGAGCCCCGAAAGGCAGGCAATGGAAGATTTCCTCTGCTCTGGCAACTCCTGCAGCGTAGCTGGTTCCAAATGTATCGACTCCCATCCTTCCTTTGGTCCAAACCAGCGAAGTTAAGAGAGGGATGCTGACACATGGGCAAAGCAGCACCTCCATATCAACTGCCCAGGCTATTGCAGCCACATCACATGGAGAGGGGAAAAAATTCATAGGCAGGAGTTGTAGACCAAGCTGGATGAGCAAGCATCTCAGAGAGGTGATTAAGAAAAAGCAGAAAGCCTACAAGGAGTGAAAGATGGGAGGGATTAGCAAGGAAAGCTACCTTACTGAGGTCAGAACATGTAGGGATAAAGTTAGAAAGGCCAAAAGCCATGCAGAGTTGGACCTTGCAAAGGGAATTAAAAGCAATAGTAAAAGATTCTATAGCCATATAAATAAGAAGAAAACAAAGAAAGAAGAAGTGGGACCACTTAACACTGAGGGTGGAGTGGAGGTTAAGGATAATCTAGGCATGGCCCAATATCTAAACAAATACTTTGCCTCAGTTTTTAATGAGGAGCTTAGGGATAATGGTAGGACAACAAATGGGAACGAGGATATGGAGGTAGATATTACCACATCCGAGGTAGAAGCCAAACTCAAACAGCTTAATGGGACTAAATTGCGGGGCCCGGATAATCTTCATCCAAGAATATTAAAGGAACTGGGACATGAAATTGCAAGCCCATTAGCAAGAATTTATAATCAATCTGTAAACTCAGGGGTTGTACCGTATGGCTGGAGAATTGCTAACATAGTTCCAATTTTTAAGAAAGGTAAAAAAGTGATCCAGGTAAATACAGGCCTGCTAGTTTGACATCTGTAGTATGCAAGGTCTTGGAAAAAATTTTGAAGGGGAAAGTAGTTAAGGACATTGAGGTAAATGGTAATTGGGACAAAATACAACATGGCTTTACAAAAGGTAGATAGTGTCAGACCAACCTGATCTCTTTCTTTCAGAAGGTAACAGATTTTTTTAGACAAAGGGAACGCAGTGGATCTAATTTACCTAGATTTCACTAAGGCATTTGATACCGTGCAACATGGGGAATTATTAGTTAAATTGGAAAAGATGGGGATCAATATGAACATTGAAAGGTGGATAAGGAACTGGTTAAAGGGGAGACTACAACGGGTCCTACTGAAAGGTGAACTGTCAGGCTGGAGGGAGGTTACCAGTGGAGTTCCTCAAGGATCGGTTTTGGGACCAATCTTATTTAATCATTTTATTACTGACCTCGGCACAAAAAGTGGGAGTGTGCTAATAAAGTTTGCGGATGATACAAAGCTGGGAGGTATTGCCAATTTAGAGAAGGACCGGGATATCATACAGGAGGATCTGGATGACCTCGTAAACTGGAGTAATAGTAATAGGATGAAATTTAATAGTGAGAAGTGTAAGGTTATGCATTTAGGGATTAATAACAAGAATTTTTGTTATAAACTGGGGACGCATCACTTGGAAGTAACAGAGGAGGAGAAGGACCTCGGAGTATTGGTTGATCACAGGATGACTATGAGCCGCTAATGTGATATGGCCGTGAAAAACGCTAATGCGGTCTTGGGATGCATCAGGCAAAGTATTTCCAGTAGAGGTAAGGAGGTTTTAGTACTGTTATACAAGGCACTGGTGAGACCTCATCTGGAATATTGTGTGCAATTCTGGTCTCCCATGTTTAAGAAGGATGAATTCAAACTGGAACAGGTACAGAGAAGGGCTACTAGGATGATCTGAGAAATGGAAAACCTGTCTTATGAAGGGAGACTCAAAGAGCTTGGCTTGTTTATCCTAACCAAAAGAAGGTTGAGTGGAGATATGATTGCTCTCTATAAATATATCAGAGGCATAAATACCACAGAAGGAGAAGAATTATTTAAGCTCAGCACCAATGTGGACACAAGAACAAATGGATATAAACTGGCCATCAGGAAATTTAGGCTTGAAATTAGATGAAGGTTTCTAACCATCAGAGGAGTGAAGTTCTGGAACAGTCTTCCAAGGGAAGCAGTGGGGGCAAAAGACACATCTGGCTTCAAGACTAAGCTTGATCAGTTTATGGAGGAGATGATATGATGGGATAGCCTAATTTTGGCAATTATTTGATTTTCGACTAGTAGCGGTAGCTATGCCCAATGGCCTGTAATGGGATGTTAGATCGGGTAGGATCTGAGTTACTGCACAGAATTCTTTCCTGGGTGTCTGGCTGGTGAGTCTTGCCCACATGCTCAGGGTTTAGCTGATCGCTATATTTGGGGTAGGGAAGGAATTTTCCTCCAGGGCAGATTGGCAGAGGCCCAGGGTTTTTTTCGCCTTCCTCTGCAGCTTGGGACACAGGTCACTTGCTGGAGGATTCTCTGCACCTTGAAGTTTTTAAACCATGAGTTCAGGACTTCAATAGCTCAGACATAAGTTCATAGAATCATAGAATATCAGGGTTGGAAGGGACCTTAGAAGGTCATCTAGTCCAACCCTGTGCTCAAAGCAGGACTAGTCCCCAATTTTTGCCCCAGATCCCTAAATGGCCCCCTCAAGGATTGAACTCACAATCCTGGATTTAGCAGCCCAATGCTCAAACCACTGAGCTATCCCTCCCCGGGGTTTGTTACAGGAGTTGGTGGGTGAGATTCTGTGGCCTGCGTTATGCAGAAGGTAAGACTAGATGATCATAATGGTCCCTTCTGACCTTAAAATCTATGCTTCTATGATCCTTGCTGGTAACGTGGACACAACACGGAAGGTGGCAGTTACGGGTTATAAGTTCTGGCTTGATTGGTGTACATGGGTCACCTTCGACCATGGGAGGGATAACTGTGTTCCATTGGTCGGCCACCGCCCGCCACAAAGCCAGGCAGCCCCCAGACAGTTTGGTGATGACCTGCCACAGTCTGCCTGCCTCATGGGGTGTGTGGGCCTAGACCCAAAAGTTCCGGCAGATGGAAACCTTGCACCTGACAAAAATAAGAAACCAAGAACTTTCCAGCTTGGTAGCTGGAATGTCAGGACCATGTGTCTGGGATTCACGATGATGACCTACAATATACAAGCAGCATATGGAAGTCATCTTTGATACATCGTGAGCTGTACAAACTCATTGTTGACATTGCAGCACTTCAGGAAACAAGGCTTAGAATCATAGAATATCAGGGTTGGAAGGGACCTCAGGAGGTCATCTAGTCCAACCCCCTGCTCAAAGCAGGACCAATCCCCAACTGAATCATCCCAGCCAGGGCTTTGTCAATCGTGACCTTAAAAACCTCTAAGGAAGGAGATTCCACCACCTCCCTAGATAACCCATTCCAGTGCTTCACCACCCTCCTAGTGAAAAAGTTTTCCCTAATATTCAACCTAAGCCTCCCGCACTGCAACTTGAGACCATTACCCCTCGTTCTGACTTGCAGATCCTAAGAAGCCAGTTACACTTCTGTAGGCAAGGTAACAGCAGCGAAGAAAATCGTCTGCACAGTTTTGGTTTTGCTCTGGGAAACAAATGGGTAAAGCTTCTAGAAACACCCATTGGGAAGTCAGAGCGTATCATCTCACTTAAACTTCAGATGACCATCGGCTCTGTGAACATCATTAGTGCCTGTGCACCAACACTCAAATCTAGCCCAGAGGAGAAGGATACCTTTTACAAGTCTTTGCATCAAGTTGTCAAAAGAATACCATTAGCTGAGCAACTTTTCCTCCTTGGTAACTTTAATCCAAGGGTATGTCTACACTACAAAATTAGGTTGATTTTATAGAATTCGATTTTATACATTTTATACGGTCGATTCTGTATGTCCACACTAAGCGCATTAAGTCATCAGAGTGCGTCCTCATGACCGTGGCTAGCATTGACTTACAGAGCGGTGCACTGTCGGTAGCTATCCCAGTTCCTGCAGTCTCCGCCACCCATTGGAATTCTGGGTTAAGCTCCCAATGCCTGATGGGGCAAAAACATTGTCACGGGTGGTTTTGGGTACATGTAGTCAGTCGCCCCTCCCTCCGTGAAAGCAACGGCAGACAATCGTTTCGCCCCTTTTTTCCTGGGTTACCCAGGCAGACGCCATACCACTGCAAGCATGGAGCCCGCTCAGCTCACCATCACTGCTGCTTTTGTGGCAAATCTACTGTTGGGGCTGCTGTGATCCAAGTAGCCAATGCAATCATTGACGTTCTGTTATCAAGGGTAGTACTCTGGGAAATGTGTGGGCCTTTTTAGATTTTAGGTGCATCATATTCCTGTCCTTTGTCGCTGGTGAAGTCTTACAGCTGTACATTCCAGTCCAGTGGGCGCTGTAACACCCCGTAGCATTTCTGTGGTTGACACATGTAACAGCTACAGGGCTCTTGCTCTTTTGCTTTGGCCGAGGTGCCTTGCCCTACCAGGACCTCCAAGCATTCGACACAGAAGCACCTGCAGCAGCTGGCATTCCTACTCAGCAGCAGCTCCTGGGTGCCTTCACAGCAGACGGTGCAATAGGGCTGGTAGCCATCCTAGTCCATGGTGTATGGCTCCACCGCTTCCACTGCAACTCTGCAGCAGACGGTGTAGTAGGATTGGTAGCCGTCATGTAGCTTGGCCGGGGGTTCTGGGAACGTCTTCTCTGCCCGGCTCCTAGCAACCTCCAGGGCATGGTGTACGGCTCCACCGCTTCTACTGCAACTCTGCTCTCCTGTGAGCTGGAGGCTTCTGCCTCAGGCTGCTCTCCCAGCCAGTAGCACCGCGCAGTCACACCTACCACAGCCTACCTCTAGCTCCCATAGCTCACGAAGCCTGGACAGTAGTAAGGAGCAGTTCAGCTATAGGCTGAGCAAGTGCAGAAAGGTGATAGAATATGTCTTTGGACCTTTAAAAGCTCGCTGGCTCTGTTGGTCAGACGTCAGCGTAACCAACATGCCCATTGTTATTGCTGCTTGCTATGTGCTCCATAAAATCTGTGAGAGTAAGGGAGAGACGTTTATGGCGGGGTGGGCGGTTGAGGCAAATTGCCTGGCGCCCAATTTTGAGCAGCCAGACACCAGGGCAATTAGAAGAGCACAGCAAGGCACGCTGCGGATCAGAGTGGCTTTGAAAACCAGTTTCATGACTGGCCAGGCTTCGGTGTGACAGTTGTGTGTGTTTCTCCTTGATGCAAATCCGCTCCCTTTGTTGATTTTAATCCCCTGTAAGCCAACCACCCTCCACCCTTTGAAATAAAGTAACTCTTGTTTTGAAACTATGCATTCTTTCTTTAGTAATTAAAAAGAATCAGATAACGGACAAGGTAGCCGGGGTGTGGTGGGGGAGGAGGGAAGGACAAGGCCACATTCTTATTGTAGCCACACTAAAAATCAAACTGTTTGAATGACAGCCTTCTGTTGCTTGGGCCATCCTCTGGAGTAGAGTGGCTGGGTGCCCGGAGCCTCCCCCCTCCCCCCCCCCCGGCGTGTTCTTGGGCATCTGGGTGAGGAGGCTATGCAACATGGGGAGGAGGGTAGGCGGTTATACAGTGGATGCAGTGGGGTTCTGTGCTCTTGTTGGCTTTCCTGCAGCTCCAACAGACGCTTCATCATGTCCGTTTGCTCCCCCATTAGCCTGAGTATTGCGTCCTGCCTCCGCTCTTTGCGCTCACTTAATTCTTTCCTGGCATCTGCCACTGAATGCTTCCATGCATTAAGCTGTGCCTATCAGTGCAGGAGGACTGCATGAGCTCGGAAAACATATCATTGCGAGTGCGTTTTTTTTTCACCTTCTAATCTGCGATAACCTCAGGGATGGAGATGATAGGGGGAGCGTAGAAACATTCTACACGCTACGATTCTGGGGGGACTGCATGGTCACCTGTTCTGCTGAGTTCGCCACGCTGACCAAACAGGAAATGAAACTCAAAAGATCCTGGGGCATTTCCTGTGTACCTGGCTAGTGCCTTGGAGTTCAAACTGTTGTCTAGAGCAGTCACAATGGAGCACCTGGAATAGCTCCCAGAGGCCAATACCGTTGATTTGCGTCTGCACTACCCCAAATTCGACCCAGCAAGGTCGATTTTAGCTCTACTCCCCTCATCGGGGAGGAGTACAGAAGTCGATTTTAAGAGCCCCTTAGGTCAACAGAATGGGGTTGTTTGTTGGACGCAGTCATTTTTAAATAGACCGAACATGGCTAAATTCAACCTAACCTCGTAGTGTAGACCAGGACTAAGAGTCGGTGCAGACAACAACTCATGGCCAGATTGCCTAGGACATTTTGGCATTGGCAAGATGAATGAGAACAGCCAACAACTTCTTGAATTCTGCGCCCAAATCCAAATGTGCATTACTAATTCATAATTTACAGGAAAAGATTGCCACAAACTGTCATGGCGACTTCCACGGTCAGGCCAGTGGCACCCATTAGACCTTGTTATCATCAGGAGAAAAGACCTACCCTTATTGCAGAACACTTGCATGTTGCGCAGCACTGATTGACACTGAACACTCCTTGATTATTAGCAGTGAAGATTACAGCCAGGAAACTACATAGAGAAAAACCTAGGAGCAAGCCCAAAATCAATGCTATTAACTCTGAAAACCAGAGGGAATGCCAGGAGTTTGTGAACTTAGCATGCATGGGAAGTCATTACCAGAGAAGGCAGAGGAATTTTTGGGAAGATTTAAGAATAACAATCCATGAAACAGCTTTAGCTACATTTAGGGGTAAGAGACCATCAAAAATGACCAGTTTGAAGAAAATGAAGCAGAACTATTACCTCTCATCAACATTAAGAACACAGTCTATCTGGATCACAACAGGAAGCCAACAGAGTGTACCAAAGTGAGACTTCCACATGCAAAAACTGAGATACAACAAGCAAGCAGATGCTGTGCAAATCCTAACTGGATCAAGTTCTGTGAAGAGATACAGATAGCCTCAGACATAGGAAACCTCAAAGTCATGTATGATGGCCTGAGGAAAGCTCTAGGTCCCGCTGTCAACAAGGTTGCCCGTCTCAAAATGCACAGTGGTGAAATCATTACAGATAAAAGCAAGCAGTTGTCTCATTGGGTTGAATGCTATTTAGAGCTATATGCACAGGAAAGAAACATCACCCGCAAATCACTGGATCAAGTACCAACTCTCAGGTCATGCTAGAGCTAGATGTGGAGCCCACTGTGGAAGAGCTAAGCAAGGCCGTTGATTTGCTATCAATTGGCAAGGCTCCTGAAAAAGAAGGCATCCCAGCGGAAATCCTCAAGTGCAGGAAAGACACCCTATTACCATATCTTTATCAGCTGCTACTTAAGTGCTGGAAAGAGGGAGAGGGGACCACAAGAGATGCGCAATGCAAACATCATCATGTATAAAAATAAAGGTGAAAAGGGTGACTGCCACAACTACAGGGGTATCCTGCTACTAAGCTTAGCAGGAAAAGCTTTTGCAAAAGTCATCTTAGTGTGCCTACAACAGCTGGTGAATTGTGTCTACCCTAAATCACAGTGCCGATTCAGGGCTGGAAGATCAACTATAGACATGATATTTTCTCTGTGTCAACTCCAAGAAAGGTGCAGAGAGAAAAACCAACCATTGTACATAGCCTTTGTGGACCTAACTAAAGTATTCGGCACTAAGAGTAGCAGCCGTGTTAGTCTGTAGTCGCAAAAAAAAAAAAAAAAAAGAGTACTTGTGGCACCTTAGAGATTAACAAATTTATTTGAGCATAAGCTTTTGTGAGCTACAGCTCACTTCATCGGAGCCGTAGCTCATGAAAGCTTATGCTCAAATAAATTTTAGTCTCTAAGGTGCCACAAGTACTCCTTTTCTTTTTGAAGATGGAGTGTATCTTCACACAAGATCAGATGAGAAACTATTCAACCTGTCCCAACTTAAGTCAAAGACCAAAGTCAAAAAGGTGCTAATCAGGGGACTTCTGTTAGCTGATGATGCTGCCCTCATAGCCCACAATGAAGATCTGTTACAAGAACTCATGGACCACCTTTCAAGTACCTGTCAGACATTTGCTCTTTGCCATCAGCATCAAGAAAACAGTTGTAGTAGGACAGGGGGTTCCACAAGATCCTTCAATTACCTTAAGTGCAAACCAGCTAGAAGTAGTCCAAAAGTTCAGCTATTTAGGTTGTACAGTGACTACAAACCTCTTATTGGATAAAGAACTAAATGTTCTCATTGGAAAGGCTGCCATCATCTTTAGCAGACTAACTAAAAGAGCATGGAACAACTCAAACCTTACCATCAAGACCCAAATGCTAGTGTACCAAGCTTGCGTCATCAGCACTCTCATGTATGGTCAGGAAACATGGACAATTTATGCTCATCAGGAGAAAAGGTTGAACAGTTTCCACTTATGCTGTTTATGCTGCATACTCAGCACCAAATGGCAAGATAAAGTCACCAATGCAGAGGATCTTCAAAGGGCAAATTTACCAACTGTGACAGCCCTGCTCAAGCGAAGATGACTGCGCTGGCTGGGCCATCTGAGTAGGTTGGAAGGTGGATGCATACCCAAGGACGAGCTCTACGAGGAGCTATCAGAGGGAACAAGAACAGGACATCCCAAGCTTTGCTGTAAAGACATATGCAAGTGAGATATGAAGGAATTTGAAATTGATCCTGACCAATGGGAAATCTTGGCAAGTGATTGTAACAAGTGGCGCCATCGTCTCCGTCGGGGTATCAAAGTCCATGCTGGGAGCTGGCTCCTACAGCTTGAGGATAAAAGAGCCAGTAGGACGCAAGCAGCTCCCAACTAAGATATATACATTTACAGTAACTGCCAAAGATCATGCAAATCTCGGATTGGCCTATTCAGTCACATGAGACATTGCAAACCATCTACATCATAGGCTGCAATTTCCACCGTGTCTCACAGATGAAAGGATGCCAACAACAGAAGTTGATTGGTATTGTACTACTTTAAAAAAAAAGGAAAAAAATAAGTCTGACATTTGTTGTCATTTGCACTTGCATGTGGCAAATACCTTAATAAAACAGTATATGCAGTTAGGTACTTTTTCCAAGTTCAGTCTAGTAGATCTGGTAAATGCTCTGTATTTATTTGCAATAAAAGCTTGAAATCTCAAATCTGTTATCCATTCTGTATGCCAGTGGATCTACTGCAGTATTCTGTTAGCATACAATATAAGCAAAGCATCAGTAGCTACACTTAATAGTAGCAAGAATCCACTATGGGCTTTCTTCTTCCTCTACAGAAGTAACTGTTAATGTAACCTGTGCTGCTTAAGAGCCATTGTTGTTTAAACAATATTTACTTTGTCATACTCCCCTTGTGTCTGCATAAAGCCACCCTAAACTTCTCTCCAGAGTGCCTCTGTGTGGTAAAGTTTAGGGAAACTGGTAGTGACTCAGGAAAAGGAGAGACGAGAAAAGTAGCTCTGACCCAAGCACTGATCTTATTATGCAAGCTGATCATTAAAGCTAGTGCCAGGGAACATGTGAATTTATAGTTGGCTAATAATTGTAGCTGATTGTCCAGTTCTTTTGAAAAATAAATTTCAGGCTCGCAATCTAGTCCAAAGTATTCCACCTGTGCACTGGTTATACTGTTGTACATGTGCAGTCCACCCCATAGAACTTGGTTTTTGTTTGCATTACTTAAAGTAGTTGTGACTTGTATTTATTGGATATTATTTCACAACAGAATTCTTTGCAGCCTGGTATACTCTGTTTTAATTATAGTGGAACCTGATGATTTTATTTTTTAGATTTTGGTCACAAGGCAGGTTTTTTTGCCATAGTAGCCCAGTGCTAATAAAAATTGCATGTATAAAGCCGTAGGGCAACAGGTCTGAAATAAAATAATGAATTAGTAACAAAATATCCTGTGGTTGGCTTGGGGAAATGAGTATTGGTGGCTGGGGATGCGGAGTTGCCTCTATGTAACTGGCTTGAATTTGGCATGCTTGGTAATTGCTGAGAAGTCATTATCATCTGACAGCTGATGAGTGGCTTATGTGAAATGAGTAGGTGTTTCAATCCAAAAATCACTAATGGACGAGTTCCACATAACAAAAAACTGCCATCAAAATTGGCATTTATTAGTACCTTTCTTGGCACTTAAGCAGAGAAGTCAAAGACTGAACAGGCATGGAGACTGTTCCCTGAAAGAATTGTTATCTGCAGAACAGAGTTCAGGGACATACATGTCAGGGGAGTGCGGGAAAGTTTGCATTACCATTCCTTATGCTGTAACTGTTGTGTAGATAAAGAGATCAATTCACTTTTCCGGGTTGTTAATCTGGAGTCTTTCCTAAACATCAAATTTACTTTAAAACATGCAATCCTAATACTGTGTTTTACTTATTGTATTTCTTATTATTTAATACTTTGCAAGGGTGATTTTGTAGCTGTTTATCTTAGTAATTTGATAGTTTTTCCTATGCATTGTTTGTTTCAGTCCAATCAAAAATTTTGCAAAAAACACCAATTAATCCCAACAACCCACTCCAAGAATGGTTCAAGTGTTTTATAGCTGCGAAGTATTGACTTTGGTTCCATAAATAGGTTTGTCCAGACATATTATTATTTAAAAAGTAACTGAATATCATTTGTGTTTATATAAGAAAACATATTTATAGGTAGTTTTCTGTCAACATTGTTTCACTCTATTTAAACGTACTGCTATTTAGTAACCTGTGGTTGGGTTTTGTCTGGTAGAATCTCTATATGTAATGTTTGAGATTTTGTTTGTTTGTTTCTGTTTTTAGCCTGAACACACCACCTGGAACAAAAATTAAGCTGTCAGGAATTGTTGAAGTGAAAAATGGATTCCTGCTTTTGGATGACAGTAACACTGTCGTTCTCGGCGGTGAAGTGGATCATCTTATAGAAAAGTGGGAGTTACAAAGGGTGAGGTAGCATCACTGTGAATGCTTGTCTTACAGGAGGTTAATTATATATAACTTCTGCAAGCTAATTGTGACTAATAAAATGTTAGAAGTTTTTATACAATAATAGTATTTTAAATGCAAATATTTAGAACTTCGCTGCCCAAGTTATTGTTATGGGTAAAGCCAAATCACTGTAATTAAATGTAATATTTTATGCTGCCGTTCAGATGCTGCCCATGCAGAAATAAGTGAAAACTTTTGAGCAACAAATGATTCATTTTTTATTGTGCAGAATTTTAAATTTAAAATGTGGGTTAAAAATTATATTGGCCAGCAAACTGTTTTTAGCTAATCATTCTCTTCACCTGAAGCAGGTGTGCGGCCATCTGTCTGTTGCAATGTATTTAGCGTGGTGGTGATTGGCAGGATGGTGGTTGTGGTTTCCCTGACCAGTGCATATAGATTTTTTTTTTTCTTGCAACAGAATTTTAAAATAAAAGATTTTCAGTTGTAGTCTGTAAGCATACTTTTATGTCAGCTATGCTTAAACATAATTTTTGCTTATGTGTCAACAGTAGTATAAATAAGGTTGCAGTCACGTAAGATGAACTGAAGGTGTTGAGAGCTTTTAAAAATCTTTGTGATTTCTTTAATTTCATTCACTCCACTCTAATATGGCCAAATTAGGGGAGCATATCAGTGGAGAAAATGTTATAGGCTGGCTATTTTCTTCTCCAATATTAATGATAAGACAAAGCAATGATGATTATTCCCAGAGTAGGAAACTTTGGACTTGTGACAACGTTCTAGCCTGTTGATTGATTTCTGTTATACTAAATGGCTGATGTAGATTTAGTCGCTTTGCCAGATGGATTTAGGGACCATTGAGTGATATTTGTTCACTGAATTATCTTAAATATTTAATGGTTCAGAATGTAGACCTATTGCATATGTCAACCAATCAAAGAGCATCTTCCCCATGAGCATTATTTTCAACTGACACTAATTTTGGCAAAAGTATTCTTTGCTATTGTTGAAACTATCTTTGGTCTTAGTATGGGAAGTGGTTTTTTTTTTAAAAGTATTTTGGACAAACTCAATTATAATTGATCTGAATGATTTTGACTTATAAAAACACACGAATAAAGAAAATGTGTGTTAACATGTCTTTTTGTGCTCCGGTAATTGAAAAATAGTTGTAAAAAAATCAATATAATCTGTAAACTATGTAGGTATCCTTAAGCTATGCTGCCTTCATACAAATAATGTCCGAAATCCTAAATCAAATTGTGTAATCTCATGTCCTGTGCATCTCCAAATCTGGTGTCATAAAGGGAAGAGAATTCCAAAGGTAAGGGTTGTCAGGTGTAGAGCTCCGCTAATATCCTTGAAAATTCAGCTCTGGGGCCGACAGCAAAATAATTTCATTCATAAAATCAACAGGCCCAGCTTGACAAAGGCCTGGCTGGGATGATTTAGTTGGGGTTGATCCTGCTTTGAGCAGGGGGTTGGACTAGATGACCTCCTGAGTTCTCTTCCAACCGTAATCTTCTATGACTCCATGAAAGTTTGCAGATGACACAAATGTGGGGAGTGGTAAATAACGAAGAGGACAGGTCACTGATTTAGAGCAATCTGGATCTCTTGGCAAACTGTGCACAAACAAACAATATACATTTTAATACAGCTAACTGTAAGTGCATGCGAGAATGTAGGCCATACTTACAGGGTGGAGGACTCTATTCTTCAAAGGAATGACTCTGAAAAAGATTTGGAGATCGTGTTGGATAATCAGGTTAACATGACCTCCCAGTGTGATGCTGTGTTCAAAAGGGCTAATGTGATCCTGGGATGCATGAACAGGGGGATCTGGAGTAGCAACAGAGAGGTTATTTTACCTCTGTGTTTGGCACTGGTGTGACCACTGCTGGAATACTGTGTCCTGTTCTGGTGCCCACAATTCAAGAATGATGTTTATAAACTGGAGAGTGTTCAGAGAAGAGCCAAGAAAATGATTAAAGAACTAGAACACATGCCTTATAGTGATAGACTCAAGTAGCTCAATCTATTTAGTTTAACAAAGAGAAGGTTAAGGGGTGAGTTGACTACAGGCTGTAAGTTCCTATATGGAGAACAAATATTTAATAATGGGCTCTTCAGTCTAGCAGAGAAAGGTATAACATGATCCAGTGGCTGGAAGTTGAGGCTAGACAAATTCAGACTGGAAACAAAGTGAAAATTTTTAACAGCAAGGGTAGTTAACCATTGGAACAGTTTACCAAGGGTTGTGGTAGAATCTCCATTTCTGGCCATTTTAAAATCAGGATTGGATGTTTGTCTAAAAGCTATGCTTTAGAAATCATTTTGGGGAAGTTCTATGGCCATTATACAGGACATCAGACTAGATGGGCACAGTGGTCCCCTCTGGCATTAGGATCTATGAATTGAGGATAGAGGCTCTCTGTTCCTGTGCTCAGCCACACCCTGGTCTAGCCTGGGGCAGGTGGGAACAGCCAGTGGAGGGAAAGTCCAGTTTTGCTCTAGTAGCCCTGGGATGGAGCTTGCTCAGAAATTCTGTTTCTATGGGGATGGCCCACATGCAGTTCCGTCACAAGTAGCAGCTGAGAGAGGATAGAGTTTGCTCAGTTGCTTTGTGGGGATGGTGTCTATGCAGTGTTGTCAGGACTGGGAGCTGAGAGAGGCTGGAGTATGCTCAATGAGGATGAGATCTTCTGAAAATTTAGCTGCTAAAATCAAAGTGTGTTGTGTGAACATAAGAACATAACATAAGAACGGCCATACTGGGTCAGACCAAAGGTCCATATAGCCCAGTATTCTGACTTCTGACAGTGGCCAATGCCAGGTGCTTCAGAGGGAGCGAACAGAACAGATCAAGTGATCCATCCCCTGTCACCCATTCCCAGCTTATGTGAACTGTGATCCTTAACAGTTTTATCCTGGTTGCCATCATTTTCTCTTGGTGTCCATGTTCTATGCCAGGGATCAACAACTTTTGGCATGCCGCCATTTATAGGAAAAAATTTTTAACATGAGGACTAATGAAAATTTGATGGCTGTCTGGTGTCTTCTGTATGTCACCATTTTGATGTCACTCAAGAGCTATATTGTAGCGAAGTTAATGTATGCCCTTCTGCTTTGCTTTTTTACAGTGTGTAAAAACCCACCACAGGAGCATATTTTCCTGTACAAAAGTTCCCCAGTTCTTCCACAGCTATCCCAGTGGCCCTGTTAGATTCCTTACTGAGGAGGAGATAGTCCACAAGTGTAAATAAATACATTGTGTAATCATTGGCCATCTGCAGATTTTCTGATCTCTGTGATATTGTTACTACAATGATGAAAGAGCTGCACTACAAGAGAACCTCTGAAAGGGCTTAATCTGTACACAATAAATGGAAATCTCAGCAGTGGTGAAGTGTTTTGGAAATGCAGGAGCTCTTGGTCAGCCTTTTGAAATAAATAGGGAGTGGGTTTTGCTGAGGAGAGAAAATAGGAAAAACATTTGTCAAAATGCAATAAACTGAATTTTCTACACATTCAGCTTGATCAAAACCTCTTCTCTCTTTCAACTCTTTCATCAGTACATTTGTTGTACAGCACCCCATGGCATGGTTTTATTATTAGTCATAGACACTGAGCTCAAAAAAGTAAAATCCATATGCAGGTAAGATAAGAAAACATTTTTCATATACTTAGATTGTAAGAGCTGTGGGTAGGGACCATTTTTGATCTACCTGTGTATGATGTGCAGCACAATGGGTCTTCTGTCCATGATTAGGGCCTTTAGGTGCTACTTTATTAATTTTCAAAAGGAAAATGGTTTCAGCTGTCGAAAGAAAGTGGCCTGGGTCTTTCCAGCTCCTTGCTCTTCCATACCCAATCTGTGCTGCTTGTCATCATGGCCAGAATATAAGCAGACAGGCACATAGGGCTCCAACTGTCCTTTATTGATATAATAATACTCTGATGAGGTCAAACTAGAAGATTATAAGGTCTCTTCTGGCTTTAATATCGATGAAAATTCTGTAAATAACTCTTTCTATATGAAGAGTGTACTCTATAATAACCCAGCCTGAATTTTGGATTTTTTCCTCCAAATGAACACAGCTCCAGAAACAGAAGCTGCTAGAAGCTAGTCCAATGTGTTTATTTTCTAGTGAGAGCAAGAACTACTTGTACCTACATCTCATATGCCTGCAAAGGCGAGGGAGTGGGGAGAGAGATTATTTTGTTAATCCCCTTGTCGGCAGGAGAAAGGTCCAGTGGTTAGAACACATGTTTAGGAAGTGGGAGACATGGGTTCAGTTCCCAGCTCTGTCATGGACTTTCTGTGTGACCTTGGGCAAGTCACTTAGCCTCTGTGCCTCAGTTCCCCATCTGTAAAATGGAGATTATAATGTTTCACCTACAGAGATGTTGGGAATACGTATTTGAAAGATTATGAAGCACTTTGAGATCTACCAGTGAAAAGCACTGCAGTATAATTAGTTATCAGAATTCCCTTTATCCAAAAATCCTAGGTATCTAAATCCACAGTGTGTCCCTCATGTACCCCTATGCTAATTAATCACTTGGTAATAACATCTCAATTAGCCTATTAGGGCCTGTGCACTGTATTTGGCAGCAAGCTTCCCATCCTTGGCCCACAGACTTGTGCTAGCAAGGTTCAAGCTAGTACTCTAAAAATAGTTGTGTACACAGTACTTTGACATTGCAGCTTGGGCTGGAGAACAGGCTCTCAAGCCTACCCCTTTCCAGGCCTCAGACCATGAGCTTCAGCCTGAGCTGCAATGTTTAAACAGCAGTTTTTAGAGTGCAAGTGCAAGCTGTGCTCAAGTCTGTGGATCCAGGCCTGGAGGCTCATTCCCAGATGAAGTGTACACATGCCCTTAGGGCGGGTGGGCAAACTTTTTGGCCCGAGGGCCACATCTGGGTATGGAAATTATATGGCGGACTATGAATGCTCATGAAATTGGAGTTGGCATGCGTGAGGAGGTGAGGGCTCTGACTGGGGAGTGTGGGCTCCAGGGTGTACAGGCCAGAAATGAGTTCAGGGTGCAGGAGGGGGCTGTGGGCTGGGGCAGGAGGTGTGGGGTTGGGCTGGGGATGAGGGGTTTGGAGTGTAGGAGGGGGATCAGGGCTGGGGCAAGGGGTTGGGGCACTGGGGGGGTGGCTTAGGGCTCCAGGCGGCACTTACCTCAAGTGGCTCCTGGAAGAAGGAGCATGTCGACCCTACGCAGAGGTGCGGCCAAGAGGCTCTGCTCCGCACTGCCCCATCCGTAGGCTCTGCCCCTGCTGTGGTTCCCGGCCAATGGGAGCTGCGGGGGCAGCACTTGGGGCAGGGGCAGCGGCAGCATGCAGAGTGGAGCCCCCTGGCTGCCCCTACGCATAAGAGCTGGAGAGGCCGCGCAGAGCAGCTCCCAATGTTGCTCCCCGGTTGGAGCGCCGGAGCAGGGTAAGCTCCAGATCCTGCTCCGCAGCGGGAGCTCAAGGGCCGGATTAAAATGGCTGCTGGACAGATGCGGGCTGTAGCTCACTAATTTATGGCTTTGCATTTGTATAGGGTCTTGAGCAGTTACCTGCAGTTACTGAGACATAATGCTTTTACAGGAGCTTGCTAGGTCTACGTCACTGAAACTGCAGTGCAAAATAGAACTTCTGTTTGTCTGGACACATGCAATAGCATATAGTAGACTGTGTTACAAAGGAAACATTTAGCTTGCTGTGCTATAAATACCTCTCTTCTTATGTTCTAGAAAATTGTTACCATTTCAGGATGATAAAGTAAATGTTATGATAAGGTAAATCTTCTCCTATAAAAGTTGAATGTATAAAAATTGGACATCAGTAAGGTATACGATACATGGAATACAGAGGCTTATTTCTGATAGCCATCTTAGGCCTTGTCTACACGGGGTGGGGGGATATCTATCTAAGGGTACGTCTACAGTACAAAATTATTCTATTAGAATTTTCGGGAGCTATTTTATACATTTGGTCTTCTGTGTCCCCACTAAAGCGTGTGAATTCGGCAGATTGCATCCACAGTACCAAGGCTAACATCGAATGTTGGAACGGTGCACTGTGGGTAGCTATCCCACAGTTCCTGCAGTCTCTGCCGCCCATTGGAATTCTGGGTTAAGCTCCCAGTGCATGATGGGGCAAAAACATGCTCGCGGTTGTTTCTGGGTGTGTGTCGTCAGAAAGCTATGGCAGACAATCGTTTCATGCCTTTTTGGCGTGCAGATGCCATCCTGCTTTCAGCAGACGGTGCACCGCTGCTCTCCTGCTACTATGAATCCACCTCTCCAACTCAACTCTGCTCAGTCATCATCAACCGAGCAGCACAGCTTCCACCACCAACTCTGCTCTCCCGCTATTGCCACACTTCCGAGCTTCTCCATGTTGTCTGTCCTGGGCTACCACCTCTGTGAAAGCCACAGAAGACAACCATTTTCAGCCTTTGTTCGGCTACCGTGAATCAAACAGCACAGCTTCCGCTGCCACTCTGCTCTCCTACGTTTCGTGCTCTTTTTCCAGGATTACCCATGCAGGCGCCATAGCCATGGAGCCTGATCAGATCTCCACTGCAGTTTTGACCATTGTAAATACCTCACGCATTATCCAGCAGTATGTGCAGTACCTGCAAAACTGGACGCGGAAGCGGCAACAGCGCGATTACTATAGTGATGAGGACATGGACACAGACAGCACGGCATGTGGCGATTGGGAGATCATGGTGCTGTTGGGCCAGGTTCATGCTGTGGAATGCCGATTCTGGGCCTGGGAAACAAGCACAGACTTGTGGGACCGCATAGTGTTGCAGGTCTGGGATGATTCCCAGTGGCTGAGAAACTTTCGTATGCGTAGGGCCACTTTCATGGAACTTTGTGACTTGCTGTCTCCTGCCCTGAAGCACAAAGACACCAAAATGAGAGCAGCCCTCACAGTTGAGAAGCGAGTGGCCATAGCCCTGTGGAGTCTTGCAACGCCCGACGGCTACCGGTCAGTCGGGAATCCGTTTGGAGTGGGGAAATCTACCGTGGGGGCTGCTGTACTGTAAGTAGCCAACACAATCACTGACCAGCTGCTATCAAGGGTAGTGACTTTGGGAACTGTGCAGACCATTGTGGATGGTTTTAATGCGCTGGGGTTCCCTAACTGCAGCGGGCAACAGACGGAATGCATATCCCTATCTTGGCCCCAGAACAACGGCGCTGCCAGTACATAAACCGCAAGGGGTACTTTTCCATGGTGCTTCGAGCACTGGTGGATCACAAGGGACGTTTCACCAACATCAACGTGGGATGGCCGGGAAAGGTGCATGTCGCTCGCATCTTCAGGAACTCTGGTCTGTTTGAACAGCTGCAGGAAGGAACTTACTTCCCAGACCAGAAAATTACTGTTGGGGATGTTGAAATGCCTATAGTTATCCTCGAGGACCTAGCCTACACCTTAATGCCCTGGCTCATGAAGCTGTACACAGGTACCCTGGACAGTAGTAAGGAGCTGTTCAACTATAGGCTGAGCAAGTGAAGAATGGTGGTAGAATGTGCGTTTGGACGTTTGAAAGCGCGCTGGCACAGTTTACTGGCTCGATTAGACCTCAGCACAACCAATATTCCAATTGTAATTGTTGCTTGTTGTGTGCTGCACAATATGTGTGAGAGTAAGGGGGAGACATTTATGGCGGGGTGGGAGGTTGAAGCAACTCGCCTCGTTGCCAGTTTCGCACAGCCAGACAAGAGGGCAATTAGAAGAGCGCAGCAGAGTGTGCTGCACATCAGAGAAGCTTTGAAAGCCAGTTTCATGACTGGCCAGGGTATTGGGTTATGGGGGTGGAGGAGGAGGGAAGGACAAGTCCAGAAACCAAATCAAAATTTAGAATATACCAACTTTCTGCTGCTTGTGCAATCCTCTGGGGTTGACTGTGTGGGTCTCCATACCCCCCGCCCCCTCGTGTTTTTGGGCCTCTGGGTGAGGAGGCATTAGATCCACCATACAGCGGAGCTTGTCAGTTTGCTCCCCCATGAGCTTGACCATAGCATCCTGCCTGCTCTCATCGCACACGTCCCTCCTCTCTTCGTATTCATGTAACGCTTTACGTGACTCCGCAATTGTTTGCCTCCACGCATTCAACTGGGCCCTATCAGTGCGGGAGGACTGCCTGAGCTCGGCAAACGTGTCATCCCGAGATCATTTTTTCCACCTTCTAATCTGGACCAGTCTCTGGGACGGAGTAGATAGGGAACACATTGAAACATTTGCACCTGCTGCATGAGGAGAAAAAGGGAGGGTAGTATTTTAAAAGATACATTTTAGAGAACAAAGGGGACACTGTTTCTCAGTGAAACAGGAACTTCATAGTACACAGCACATGTTCTTTCTGTACAAGGTCTCATTTTACCTCTTATGCTGAAGTGCCTGCCACTTTGGTGTGAGTAAGCCATCACATGCTGCCAGGCAACAGAATTCAGCTTGCAGGCAGCAGCCAGGCAGCAGAATTCAGCTTGCAGGCAGCCTGCGGGCTCTCTGAGATGATCGCTTCACACAACGCCCTCCCCCTCCACCCCCTCCACACACACACCCACTGCGGGGCTCCGATGAGGCTCTGAGCAGGGATGAGCCCTTTAAACTAAACGCAAACAGCCTAGCGTGGCTGGGTCTCCCCCCACCACGTGGCTCTGATCAAGCTCTCACTCACCAGAAGTGCCTTCTTCAGGGTCATGGTCGGGGAGCATCTTTGGGAGTAGGGGGAGGCTATTGGCTCCAGCATTAAGAATAGTTCCTGGCTAAGGGGGAAAACAGATTCCCCACTTGCGGCGTGTGCACTGTCCTCCTCCTCATCATCCTCCTCGCTCCGTGCTACTCCCGCCTTGCAGGTATCCACGGACAGTGTTCGGGTAGTGGTATCATCACCCCCCATAATTGCATGCAGCTCACAGTAGAAGCAGCATGTATGGGGCTGTGACCCATAGCGCCCGTTTGCCTCCCTGGCTTTTTAGTACGCTTGCCTGAGCTCCTTGATTTTTGTACGACACTGTTCTGTGTCCCTGGAGTAGCCTCTTTCCGTCATGGCCCTGGAGACTTTAGTGTACGTATTTCCGTTCCTTTTTTTGGAACGTAGTTCTGCCATAACAGATTCGTCTCCCCAACATGCAGTGAGATCCAGTACCTCCCGTTTGGACTATGCTGGAGCTCGTCTGCGAATCCGGGACTGCATGGTCTCTTGAGATGGTGGACTCTGCATGGTCGCCTGTGCTGATGGTGACCAAACAGGAAATTCAAAAGTTCCCAGTGCTTTTACTGCCTACCTGGCTAGTGCATCGGAGTTCAGAGTGTTGTCCAGAGCGGTCACAAGGGAGCATTCTGGGATAGCTCCCAGAGGCCAATATCGTCGAATTGCGTCCACAGTACCTGTAACCCGGAACTGCGATCTCGATTTTCGCACTACTCCACTTGCCAAGGTGGAGTACAGAAATCGGAGTAAAGAGCCCTTTAAATCGAAAAAACTGGTTTGGTCATGTGGACGGAACCAGTTTTATTTCGAGGTAACTTGGCTAATTCCGAAATAACCACGTACTATAGACCAGGCCTAAGTTACGCAACTTCAGCTACATGAATAATGTAGCTGAAGTCGACGTACTTAGATCTACTTATTGCGGTGTATTCACTATGGTAGGTTGACTGCTGATGCTCCCCGTCAACTCTGCCTACGCTTCTCGCTCTGGTGGAGTACCTGAGTCGATGGGAGAGCGCTCGGTGGTCAATTTATCACATCTTCACTAGATGCGATAAATCAACCCCCGCTGGATCAATCGCTCTGGAGGTAAGTGTAGATATGACGTAAGTAACTTGCAACAAAGGGCAGTAGGTTCTAATATAAAGAAGCACAAGTTTCAAATACATAAAGGAATGAATATTTTTTTCCTAGCACATGAAATTGCACACAGATAAACAATAAGGAACATTCTGTTTCATTCTATCATTGATAACTTAGTGGATTTTATAAGTTATACAGTATTACATATATAAGTACACATCAATTTTTAATCAAAATGATCTCTCCTGTTTCTGTCAAAATAATTTCCTTTCCTAGTTGTTTATAGTAGACTATAGGAGGTTGTATGTATGCACATTGATTTCCAGCCTCTGGTGATCCACTTTTTTTCTGTTGGTAGGAATGTGAAATTGAATTTAATGCTCTGTTTAGTGGGAGGATACAAATCTTAATCTAATCTCTGACAAGAGAAAATAAACTTCCAGGTTCAAAGATGTTGGAAAGATGCTAGAAATATTTTCAAAAAGTTCTTCTTTTATATTACATATTATAATACATACTATTCAGTGGTAATGTCTGGGGGTTAAATCCAGTAAAGTAAGACCCTAGCGTGAAAGTCGGCTGAGCAACAGTATCATGGGCTCTGTCCTTAAGTGTTTACTTCTCTGAGTGATTTGCTACTTTCAAATGCTTCTCAATGAATCAGTCTTGAGGAGTGCTGGAAGCTTTTATTTTCATCAGACAAAGCAGTAATTGTGTTTTCCATTGCAAGTGGGGTTCCTATAGAAAGCAATGATTTGGCAGTTGCATATACTGAGTTATTTGGTATCTCATGTAATCCAGAAATGCTGTTATTACTTGACGGTGTTCTAAAAAAGTGGGTCAGATTTAATCTTAAGGGTACTTTTAAAAGTCTTTATAATTATGGTCCAAAAATCTACACTTATGCTATATTCAGGATGCTGTCAGCATTCTAGTGTTGAACAGAGAAGTCATTTTATTTTTTCAGCAGTGGAGTTGTCTTTTTGAGCTACTGTTGATTTTCTTCCTGTTCCACCCATGTGACTTGCGAGTTCCTGGCTTCATTAATAATCAAATATAGATACTAAGGTCAGAAGGGACCATTATGATCATCTAGTCTGACCTCCTGCACAACGCAGGCCACAGAATCTCACCCATCCACTCCTGCAAAAAACCACACCTATGTCTGAGCTGTTGAAGTCCTCAAATCATGGTTTAAAGACTTCAAGGAGCAGACAATCCTCCAGTAAGTGACCCGTGCCCCATGCTACAGAGGAAGGTGAAAAACCTCCAGGGTCTCTTCCAGTCTGGCCTGGAGGAAAGTTCCTTCCCAACCCCAAATATGGCGATCAGCTAAGCCCTGAGCATATGGGCAAGATTCACCAGCCAGATACTACAGAAAATTCTTTCCTGGGTAACTCAGATCCCACCCCATCTAAATCCCATCACAGGCCATTGGGCCTATTTACCATGAATATTTAAAGATCAATTAATTACCAAAATCATGTTATCCCATCATACCATCTCCTCCATAAATTTATCGAGTTTAATCTTAAAGCCAGATAGATCTTTTGCCCCCACTGCTTCCCTTGGAAGGTTATTCCAAAACTTCACTCCTCTGATGGTTAGAAACCTTCGTCTAATTTCAAGTCTAAACTTCCTTGGTGGCCAGTTTATATCCATTTGTTCTTGAGTCCACATTGGTACTGAGCTTAAATAATTCCCCTCCCTCTCTGGTATTTATCCCTCTGATATATTTATAGAGAGCAATCATATCTCCCCTCAACTTTCTTTTAGTTAGGCTAGACAAGCCAAGCTCCTTAAGTCTCCTTTCATAAGACAAGTTTTCCATTCCTCGGATCATCCTAGTAGCCCTTCTCTGTACCTGTTCCAGTTTGAATTCATCCTTCTTAAACATGGGAGACCAGAACTGCACACAGTATTCCAGGTGAGGTCTCACCAGTGCCTTGTAAAACAGTACTAAAACCTCCTTATCCCTACTGGAAATACCTGTCCTGATGGATCCCAAGACCTCATTAGCTTTTTTCACAGCCATATCACATTGGCGGCTCATAGTCATCCTATGATCAACCAATACTCGAAGGTCCTTCTCCTCCTCTGTTACTTCCAAGTGATGCGTCCCCAGTTTATAACAAAAATTCTTGTTATTAATCCCTAAATGCATAACCTTACACTTCTCACTATTAAATTTCATCCTATTACTATTACTCCAGTTTACGAGGTCATCCAGATCCTCCTGTATGATTTCCCGGTCCTTCTCTAAATTGGCAATACCTCCCAGCTTTGTATCATCCGCAAACTTTATTAGCACACTCCCACTTTTTGTGCCGAGGTCAGTAATAAAAAGATTAAATAAGATTGGTCCCAAAACCGATCCTTGAGGAACTCCACTGGTAACCTCCCTCCAGCCTGACAGTTCACCTTTCAGTAGGACCCGTTGTAGTCTCCCCTTTAACCAGTTCCTTATCCACCTTTCAATGTTCATATTGATCCCCATCTTTTCCAATTTAACTAATAATTCCCCATGTGGCACGGTATCAAATGCCTTACTGAAATCTAGGTAAATTAGATCCACTGCGTTTCCTTTGTCTAAAAAATCTGTTACTTTCTCAAAGAAGGAGATCAGGTTGGTTTGGCACGATCTACCTTTTGTAAAACCATGTTGTATTTTGTCCCATTTACCATTGACTTCAATGTCCTTAACTACTTTCTCCTTCAAAATTTTTTCCAAGATCGTGCATACTACAGATGTCAAACTAACAGGACTGTAGTTACCCGGATCACTTTTCCCCCCTTTCTTAAAAATAGGAATTATGTTAGCAATTCTCCAATCATAGGGTACAACTCCTGAGTTTACAGATTCATTATAAATTCTTGCTAATGGGCTTGCAATTTCGGGCGCCAATTCCTTTAATATTCTTGGATGATTATCTGGGCCCCCCGATTTAGTCCCATTAAACTGTTTGAGTTTCGCTTCTACCTCAGATATGGTAATATCTACCTCCATATCCTCATTCCCATTTGTCATGCTACCATTATCCCTAAGATCCTCTTTAGCCTTATTAAAGACTGAGGCAAAGTATTTGTTTAGATATTGGGCCATGCCTAGATTATCCTTACCTCCCCTCCATCCTCGGTGTTTAGTGGTCACACTTCTTCTTTCTTTGTTTTCTTCTTATTTATATGACTATAGAACCTTTTACTATTGGTTTTAATTCCCTTTGGAAGGTCCAACTCTACTTGACTTTTAGCCTGTCTCACTTTATCCCTACATGTTCTGACCTCAGTAAGGTAGCTTTCCTTGCTTTCCTCCCATCTTCCACTCCCTGTATGCTTTCTGCTTTTTCTTAATCACCTCTCTGAGATACTTGTTCATCCAGCTTGGTCTACAATTCCTGCCTATGAATTTTTTCCCCTTTCTTGGGATGCAGGCTTCCGATAGCTTCTGCAGCTTTGGTTTAAAGTAACCCCAGGCCTCCTCTACCTTTAGATCCATAAGTTCTTCAGTCCAATCCACTTCCCTAACTAATTTCCTTAATTTTTGAAAGTCAGCCCTTTTGAAATCAAAAACCCTAGTTGCAGATTTATTTTTGTTAATCCTTCCGTTCAGTTTGAACTGAATTAGCTCATGATCACTTGAACCAAGATTATCCCCTACAACCATTTCTTCTATGAGTTCCTCACTACTCACCAAAACCAAATCTAAAATGGCATCCCCTCTAGTCGGTTCAGCAACTACTTGATGAAGGAATCCATCAGCTATCACATCTCGGAAAATCGGAGCCCTATTATTATTACTAGCACTCGTCCTCCAGTCTATATCTGGGAAGTTAAAGTCTCCCATGATCACGCAGTTTCCATTAGTATTTACTTTATTAAAAACATTAAAAAGGGCTCCATCCATATCCAAATTAGATCCCGGCTGTCTATAGCACACCCCAAGCACTATCGCAGGGGCGGCTTTAATAGTTTTCTTCCCCAATGTAATTTTTGCCCAGACGGACTCTGTCTTATCCATTCCATCACTTCTTATTTCTTTACATTCTACCTCATCCTTTATATACAATGCTACTCCACCACCTTTACCTTTATTTCGGTCTTTCCTAAACAGCACATACCCTTCAATACCTGTAGTCCAGTCATGACTACTATTCCACCATGTTTCTGTTATCCCTATCATATCTGGTTTCACTTCCTGCACCAGTAGCTCTAGTTCCTCCATTTTGTTACCTAGGGTCCTTGCATTGGTGTACAAACATCTTAATTTTTGCTGTTTGGCCTCGCTCACATTCTGTACCCTATTAGGCACGGTCATTCTACAGCCAGGATAACCTATTAGACTGTTATCCACACTGCCCTTCCTCTTTATATACATTCTCCTACCCATGGCTGTATCCTTTCTTACTTCGTTTTCTTTCCTCTCAATGCTAAAATCTGGCGTGGAGATTACCTGGACATCTCCCCCAGATTCCTACTTTAAAGCTCTCTTAATCAGTTGTGCCAGCCTCCATCCTAGAAGTCTATTTCCTTCCCTACTCAGATGAAGTCCATCCCGAGACAACTGTCCTCTGTCCATGAATGCCTGCCAGTGGCCATACATCCCAAAGCTCTCCTTATCACACCACTGCTTAAGCCATCTGTTGATAGTCATAATCTTGTCACACCTTTGTTGCCCTTCTCTAGGAACAGGCAGAATCCCACTAAAGATCACCTGAGCCTCAATTTCCTTAAGCGTCTTCCCCAGCCTAGCATAGTGTCCCTTAATACTTTCCAGCGAGAATCTAGCCATATCATTTGTTCCCACATGAAGGATAATTAGGGGATTCTTTCCTGCTCCCTTTAGGATCCTTTTCAACCTCAGGTCTATATCCCGTCTCTTAGCACCCGGAAGACAACACACCCTTCTATTCTCTGGATCAGCTCTGGTTACAGGCCTGTCTATTCTTCTCAGTAAAGAGTCCCTGATCACATAGACCTGCCTTTTCCTGGTGACAGTGCTATTCTCCACTCTATCCCCTGTTCCCTCTGGCTGCAAGTTCTTTCCATTCCTATTCTCCCTTGTAATCCTCTTCAACCCATCCTGTATCCTCCTGGGGCTCATATTTGGTGTAGTCTCCATTGACTCTTTCCCTTTTCCTATAGGACTAGTCGCTCTTCTCTTCTTCCTTGACCTTCTACCTTCAGCAACTACCTGCTGAGCCCCTTCTTCATTTTCCAACTCTGCAAACCTGTTCTTGAGCTCTATTTCTCTTTCACTAGCCATCTTTTCCTCTGCCTGGTTCTTTTAGTCACATGCTTCTACTGACCACTTTCCTCACCCAGTCTCCCCTCAGAATTCCTTAGCCCTGCTTCCATCTGCAAGTCTGAGCTTTTCCCTTCAGATACCTCATGTCTTTGCTCCATAATCTGCTCAAACTCCTTCCTAAACTCAACCAGACTTTCCACCTGCATCTCCAAACCTCGGATCTTTTCCTCCATCAGCTCTATCAGACAGCATTTCATGCAGACAAAACTCTTACCAAGTATCCCCTCCAGGATCATGTACATACTGCAGCTTCCACATCCAGTCATCTTCATTGTGTCTTCCACTACATGGGTGTGTCCCACTTCTGCCTCTGTATCTGTCATAGCCTTCCCACCTAAATCCTGTTAATCTGGGAAGCACAAACCACACCAAAACACCACCACCCACAGCAAAACCAAATCCCAAACAAGTACCACAATACAAACTCCCCCTCAAACTCCCCTGTTTCCAGCTCTGTTTGCTGGCTCCTGTGCCACTGCAGCTGTCTGTGCCACTGCCTGACTGGCTGGATAACTTTATAGGACCCCTAGTCAGAGAAGCCCCGCCCCCTAATCAGGGCTCAGCTTCTCTCCCAGCACAAAGCCCCAACAAGCCTCTCCACATACAAATACTACCAATACAAAACCAAATAGAAATACCTTCTCCTCCAACAGAACTCCCACTCAAACTCCCCTGTTTACAGCTCTGTTTGCTGGCTCCTGTGCCGCTGCAGCTGGAGGATGGTCCATATGGATGCTAGTAAATTCTGCTTTAGGTGATGAGTGACAACATTTGATGGGTCTGTATATATTACATAATATAGACACACATAGAGAAATTCTTAATAACAAAGAAGTGGGGGGGACGGACTGTATGATGGGTAGGTGACATGCAAACTACTGAACAGATATGAGCCTCTCCTTTTGTTGTATGAATGTATTGGAGTGTTCCTTTATAATTACTAATCTCAGTGGAATAATCCAAGCACATCTGGTAGGGTGAAGGAGCTCCAATTAAACATTTTGAAATTTTTTTGAAAAACGAAAAGTTGTAGTAGCTCTTTTAGGAACAGATGCAGATACTGGGTTTTTTTGAGTGATGTCCATGTTGTATTCAACGGAGGGGTTATGCACGTGCACCATGTGCCTGGAGCCGGAGCTTTTGGAAATAGTTCATGTAAAACCACACATGTACCGCCTTGTGGTTTTGCCCGAGGCGATAAAGAATGCAGCGAGCCACCGGTTTCTCCAGTTCCTTTTCTCTGCCACATGGTCCAAGTCGGAGCTTCTACTCTCCTATCAGCCTTGTGACCCACTTTCCAAAATTTTACAAAAATATCCTTAGTACTGTCCATACACCAATGCCCATCCTTCCGACCCTCTTTTGGAGACTGCCTCAAACACTTTCTGCCAGCATGGAAAGCCATAACAATGGACAAGTGGGTCCTAGATATTATCTAGGGTGGCTACGTCATAGAGTTTACAGCGATGCCCCCATATTGCCCTCTTCCTTGGTCCAAATGCGTGCAACACGCACGCAATGACTTCCTCCAACTAGAGGATGACTCCCTGTTGCGGAGGGGAACTCTGGAACTAATCCCAGTTCCCTTTCAGAGAACAGGGTTCTACTTGAGCTACTTCCTAGTCTCTCTCCCCTCCCTCCCCCCAAGTGGAGGATGGGCACTGATATTGGATCTTTGATGCCTCATCTGTTCGATTTCCAAACCAAGATTCTGCATGGTCACACTTGCAACAATCATTCCCTCCCTAGAAAAAGGCATATGGTTTACGGCTTTCGATATGCAGGATGCCTACTTCCATATTGATATACACCTGACAAACAGAAGGTTCCTGAGGTTCAAGGTGGGACCTCAGCTTTTTCAGTACAGGGTTCTACTGTTTGACTTACCACTGCCCCACGAGTGTTCACAAAAGTTTTCTCAGTGGTGGCAGCTTATCTCAGGCGTCAGAGGATCCTCATTTTTCGCTATCTGGATGACTGGCTCATAGCATCACAGTCAAAGAAGAGGCACAGGAATTGATGTCCCAACTGCTTCTACTACTCTTCTCTCTGGGGCCCGGTGTCAACATCGAATAATCAACTTTATGCCATAACACAATCCCTGGAGTTCATAGGAGCTTGCATAGATGAGACTTCCACATAAACTTATCTACCATGGGAAAGATGCCTCGCTTTCTTGGGACATATGATGGCCTGCACATACGTCACGCCCTTCGCTCACCTTTATTTGCACCACCTTCAACTCTGGCTACAAAGGATCTACTCCTCCGTGCATCAACCTATTCACACTCTGGTATGCATGCCACCAGAATTCTCTCCTCATTACAATGGTGGATGAACCCAGTATGAGTCTATTCGGGAATGACCTTCCTCCCATCTGCAACCACCATGACTATCATAATGGATGCGTCCCTCATGGGTGACCGCATGACACAAGGCACCTGAACAACATAGGAGTTCCGGATGCACATAAACATATTGGAACTCCGGGCAGTATGCAAAGTTTGCCAGGCATTTTTGCCAAACATCCAGGACTGATATGTACTTGCCATATCAGACAACACTACTGCAGTCTTCTGTATAAACAAGCAAGGGGGAAACGAAATCCCGAGCTCTGAATACAGAAGCTATATGCCTGTGGTAATGGTGCGTTGTGCACAAAATTGTTTTGACAGCAACCTAACTGACTGGCACCCAGAATGTGATTGCTGATGCTCTCACAGAAACTTTGCAACCAACCACAAATGAGAATTGCATGACTCTGTAATCGCGGACATCTTTGGCTGATGGGAACCCCAGCAAGTGATCTTTTCAAATCCCACAACACCACCAAATATAGCCAGGATTGTTCAAAGGGAGGAACTGGAGCCCAATCACAGGGGGATGCCCTAGTCATTGATTGGTCAGACAGCATGAACTCTGCCTTCCTCGCCTTACCCTCCTAGCATGAATAATCCATAAAATCAAATGAGAGAAAGCAACAACCATTCTGATCTCCCTTTTCTGGCCTCGGCAGTTGTGCCTCCTGCTTCTCCTCTGCATTTCAAAGCACCCTTCACTCTCACTTCGGGCATTCCCGGAGCTACTGACTCAACACAATAGCATATTCAGACTTCCAACCTGCACACTGTTCAACTGATGGCTTGGTTTTTGGATGGACACCGCCACTAGCTCAGGAGTGCTCTCTGTCCTTTCAAGTAGCAGGAAAGATTCCACAAGATGCCTGTATTGAGTCAAATGGACGCATTTCATTTCCTGGGCTACATGACGGGGCCTGGTCTCCAGAGTGGCATCCCAATACTCTTGGAGTATTTACTCTTTCTGAAGGACTCAAGGCTGGCTCTCAATTCCATCAAGGTGCATTCAGCTGCCATTAGAACTTTTCACCCACTGGTGGATGGCCAGTCCATTTTTGCCCACCCCCTACCTGTATGGTCCTGGAAGGGCCTTTTTTGAAAATTCCCCCCCGCCCCATTCAGCCTATTGTCCCCTAATGGGACCTTAACCTCGTCTTCACCTCATTGATGACCACCACCTTCGAACCTATGGTCTCCTTCTCTCTATCTCTCTTTTTTATGAATGTTGCTTTCCTCATCACCATTACATTGTCTAGGAGGACTGGCAAACTGGGAGCCATGGTGGCTAACCCACTCTTCACGACTTTCCGTAAAGACCAGGTCTCTCTATGCCTTCACCCCAAGTTTCTACCCAGGGTGATTTCCCCGTTCCACCTCAATCAAGCCATACATTTACCTACCTCCGAACAGTACTACTTTCAAAAGCTCTGGCTCCTGATGCATGGCGCATGTGCAAAACCCCTCAGTGGAATACAGATGGGGACCACACATCCCAAAGAATCTCCAGTTACAGGTCAGCAATTTTGTTTTTAAAATAATTGTGTGTGTTGTCAGTTTGATATTCCATATATGCAGGAGGGAGTTTCATCAATTTCCAAAGTAAGTTCCATAATGGAGCAGATCTGTTTCTTCTAATATTCTGCCTATTGCAATAGCCAATATCGCATGCCTCAGATGAGAGAGTCAAAGTCCTATATTTTACTTAATTGTGAAGTTATTTACCATTGGAGTGGTATTTCTTTTGTTCCCAGAAGATCATCTTAATCAGAAGTAATTATAGTATTTATAGTCCTTGTAATTGTATCTTAGCCAATGTAACCACATGAACTATTTTTATTCCTATAAATGAATAATCCTTTTGTGAATCTCACTAAGCTTATTTACTTCAGTGATACATCTTGGATCAGTTTTTTTTACAGACACTCCTTATGGCCCTGATTTATTAAAGCACTGAAATAAGTGCTTAACATTTAGCATGTTCTCTAGTGCTTTCATGAATAGGAATGCTTTCCTGAAGCAGGCCCATAAGAAGAAGGGGGAAATTATGAAGGGGAATAATTCCTATTCCTTGATATTTTGTAGTATTGTTAGCACTATTAAAACTACTGTTGCAATTCACCCCAGAAGTGGCTGAATTGCTCTGAGGATGAAATTAAATATTTTATATAGATAGTAATTTTTAAACGCTCATGAAAGGCCCCATATAAATCACTTTTTATGCAAGATACTGTGTAATTTTCTTTTTACTGTTTTAAATTATACTAGTCTTATGGCTTTCAAAGCCTTATTATTTTTGTGTTCTTGGTAAGGGCATATAGGAATGTCCATTTGTGTTCGATATTATGTTGATGAGAGCATAGTGTAAACACCTATATAGCTACTGTTTATTGGTATATGTCTATTATTTCTTCTCATGTGTGTCCTTTTTAAACTAAGTAGTCTTTTAAATCTCTCATTTTATGAAAACAGTTCTTTTCCTGAAATATACATTTGCCCCTTTTCTAGAGCTTTCTTGTTTCTGCTAAGTTTGCAGCTGAGTATAGTCAAGCCTCTGCTGTAATTTATTTGGAAGTAGGGAGAAGGTGGGACTGTATAAGGCTATGTCTACACTTAAAATGCTACAGCGCTTCAGCGTAGACACTCACTACAGTGACTATAGGATTTCCCGATCGCTGGAGGTAATCCACCTCCCTGAAAGGCGGGGGTAGCTAGTCAGTGGAAGAATTCTTCCATCAACCTAATGCTGTCTACAACAAGGGTTAGGTCAACATAGCTGTATCTCTCAAAACTGTGGATTTTTCAAACCCTTGAGAGATATAGCTGTGCTGATGTAAGTTTCAGTGTAGACTAGCCTTATTACTTTGCGCACAGTAATGTCTTCCACTCAAGGATCTCAAAGCACTTTATACATATTAATTCACAAACTCAAACAGGCAGATAGTATTTGCATTTTAATGATGGGCAAACTGAAATACAGAGAAGTTATTACTCTAAATTTATATGATGAGGCTAGGTCTACACTATGACTTTCTGCTGGCATAGCTATTAGAGCTAGGTGAAATTTTTCAAACAAGTAGTCAATTCTCTGAAAAATGCAGTTTTGGTTGACCCAAAACTAATCTTCTCTCTGTCTGATTCAGAGAAGGGATTTGAATCCACACCCTCTTCCGCCTAGCTCAGTGTCTTAATCATCAGGCTATAGAGTTGTTCTCACTCTCTATCTTTGGCCGAGTGAATATTTAAATATTTATACAAAATGGAATAGCATCAACAGGAGAGATGCAGAACAGAATAGGCCCTGATCCTTCAATGAGCTCTGCACAGACAAGCCCCTTTTGTACATTGTACATTTTTGTCAGAACTAAATGAATAATTATAGTAGTAAATTCTTAATGTAAGTGTTAGAAATATAGAGTCATACAGTTTGAGGCCAGAAGGGACCACCAGATCATGTAGTCTGACCTCCTGCATATGACAGGACACCAAAACCACCTAGAACCCCACACAAAACTCAGCAATCTAAATTAGATCAAGGTAGTATAGTAGTGATTATAGTACTGATTTCTAAATAATTTTTTTGAATTAATGAAAGTGAAATAATTGACTGTTCACTTCAGATTACATCATTTCATATTATTTCATTAACATTTGGTGTTTACCCTAAAAAATCTACAAACTACTCAATTTATATTAATTTATTTTTATAGCTAATGTACAGAAAATAGTTATCAAGAATGTAATTTTTCAGTTACTAAACACCCTGTACTGCTACGTGGTGCAGTAAAATAAATACCCTTTCCAGCAAGCGTTCCCTATTCAGTTAGACAACTTTTTCTTTTTATATGGTATGCTGAAGATCAGATAATGTATGCACAGCTTGGAAGCTGCGTTAATGTCAATTTGTATTTCTCACTAGAGTCTTTCCTTTTCCTGAAATTAGGTGTGGGTTGGTGTTGAACTTGGGGGTGAAGAGGTGGTAAGTTACACATCTGGTATGATTGTGGTTTCAGAAATCTACATCAGAGGGTTAGCAGTGAGGTATATCAGCTGCCACTCTTTTCATATTCTAGCTTCATCTCTCTGTTTTAGGATACAGTGCATAGGTTGCTACTGAATGACTAGCTAATTCTTATGTTGTGAAGGACTTTGCTTTTGAAAAAATTTACCTTATCTAAGTGATATTGATATTAAAGGGCTTTTCCTGTTTGAGGTTGATAAAAGGCATAAAGGTTTGATAAAAGGCATAAAGGAAACATTTTTATAATGTTCAGGAATTTTTTATCTTGCTACTTCCATTGACTTCCTAAAATACTGAGACGTTTGTCAGATAACCTTGCCATGTTTTCATTTGCAACTTGTTAATGAAAAGCTGTTTTTTTAAATTTTACAGAGTTTATCAAAACACAATAGAAGTAACATTGGAACAGAAGGTGGACCACCCCCTTTTGTGCCATTTGGGCAGGTATAGTAGTCTTTTTTTTTTTTTTTTTTTAACTTTTGACCTTGGTATAGATGTAATCAGGATTAATATTTTGTAAAATAATTTTAAAATCATAGTGACTAGAAGTTCTATTGTTAGAATGGATAGAGTGACTATTTGCCTAACTAATAGGAAATGTGAAGTCTTTATTTTAATACATTCTTTTTGATGTTTCAATATAACATACTTTTTTACGTGTTTTCAAAATGTTAGTTAAATGCTTACCACTATGGCAAATTGATTCTTTAGATAATTCGGAACATTGCTGATTCCAACACCTCATAGATTTCAAGTCATGATCAAAATTGTCCCTTTACAATTAAAAAAAATAATAAAATCCCAAAACACCCTGAAAATAACTTAAAATGCAATCTAATGGCTATTGAAAATATGTGGGAAAGAGAGATTACTTTTCAGTATATTTGACCTTGGTAGATTGAAGTCAGGGGTGTCAGGCTCTAATCCTTTATAAGTAACTGAAACATTTTGCCATAGACACCATAGCAGATATCAAGGCTAACATTCAATACATTGTCCAAGATAATACTGGCTGTGGACAATGAGGGAATTGTGTATTATTTTTATGACTATCATATGCCCTGCAGTTATCTCTGATATTAACCTGCCTAACTGCCAAGAGTTAAATTAAAAGAAACCGTTAAGGGAGAAACCAATGGAAAATGAAACAATGACACACATGAGAGTCCTGGAGGAAACCAAGGAAAAGCTTTTTATTGGGGAATACCCCAACTGACTCATCCAGGCTTGGATGGTCTACTCTTAGGCTGAGCCTAAGATCAAAGGGAATCCTAAATTTAAGAAAAAATGCTGTCCTTGGGAAAGAGGAGTGTGAGAATGGGTTGTGAGCACATGGAAGCTGACACCCAGATTGGCAGAGGTAGGGGGAGTACGCTGTGAGCGGGACAGGTTCACTGATGTGAGTAATCTGCACCTCCCAGAGCTACTGATAGGCTAAATTTTTAGAAGGAAGAGCACATCAGATCTTTCATTCTATTAACTCATTTAGGAAAATGCTTTATGCCTTTGAGGAATGAACATATAATGCTTAGTTTTGAAGACACTGCTTTGTGTCACTGTTAATATACGCTTTCACTGGCTCCCAAATGGAAACTCTTACAGGAGCCAAAATTGAGTTGTTAACATAGTTATGAGCCAGTGGGACTTCAGCCTAGAGATCTAGTCTGTAAGTGGTCAAACGTGAGGTTCCGCCCAGAATTAGGTGCAGAAGGCCCGGTCTGTCACCTAAGAGATGCATTTGAGGGGGACTAAAAAGGGGTCTGAGGCACAGTTTGCCCTGTAGCCATGTCTCTGGCTGACTGCTTAATTGTTTCTGTTCAGACCACAATATCTTGGACCCCTAAAAATAAAATAAATAGTATCTAGTTGTGTCTTTGTGAATTCCAGATATTTCACAGGAGCAGGCTTGGACTTCAGGTTATTTATTAAGATCCCTAATAACGCCTGCAATCAATCATGTGATGATACTGGTGGATCCTTGGATACCTGCCAAAGTACTGAACTTGATCAACCCATCATCCAGAGAATTGTTCAAGACTAGTTATCTTTGAGACCCGATAACTCTAAGTGGTTGGCAAATACAAAATGCTGCTCCACTATCAGATATCTGGTGTGTATGTGAGCCAAAATATACAACTTTAGGGATGCCTAAAGTTAAACACTTAATAGATTTTAGAGGTGTTGTGCATCCCCAACTCACACAGAAGACAATGGGATTTGCTTTAATACCTCTGATGATCATTTTTATTTAGGGGTTTACCTAATGAATTTATGGCTAGCGCCTGCGAGCCAAGTTCAAAAATTTTAACTTTGGCTTTTGAAAACTTCCCCTTATAATTTTTCTTGCCACATTTCCCTGGCAACTGGATCTTCCATCTTTGGAGGGTTAGACTGTGTGCCAAAATTTTGATCCCCTCCTCCTTTACTAGAGGTGAAAGTTTGAAGGCCACTTTCTCCCATGGACCAGACATATGTTGTAAACCAAGATGTTTAGTTGTCCTAACTATATATTTTTTGTGATTAACTCTTTTCAAAAGTTAATACTCTAATGAAATATGAATATTTTGTTCTGTAACTGAAAATAGAAAGGAGAGAGTAAATTTCTGTAATACTGCTTTTGTGTTACAGAAATGTGTGTCTTCTGTGCAACTGGACAGCAGGGAACTTGATCAGAGAAAGACTCTGCAAATGATGAGCACTGCTAAGCCTGTTGGAGACAATGATGAATTTGAAAAACAGAGAACAGCTGCTATTGCAGAAGTAGCAAAGAGCAAGGAGGTTAGAATATACATTTGCTACAGTATTTTACTTACTGTACTTCATTATTTTAGTTTTTTCAAGTATTTATTTCCTTAATGTGAGTCACATTATGGTGTCTGTTTTCTTAAGTTCCTTTGTCTACCAAATATTTAGAAAAATAAAAAATCTAAGGCAATGAGTCTTTGGAAATATGAGGTGTGTTCTCCCTTTTTTAAAGAGATAATATGATGTAGATTGACCACAGAATATTTTCTTGTGGATCTAATTTTGACCTAACCAAGTCTGCTAAAATATGCATGAATTTTATAATTCAGTTTTGCTTTATGCAGACAGTACAATTTGAGTAAGCAAAACTTGCTTACTAGGCGGCTTGTATTGAAGCTATTTTGATGCTGAGATTAAGGTAATGGTATTAAATTCAACCACTATTTCCAACTCCCAAAAAACTTTGATTCATTGTGTTCGGTAATGTTGAATTGTATGGAACTTAACATGGTTAATCCTTGGGTTATTTTATATCCTTCCTTACACTTTTCCATTTGATTTTATTTTTATGATTTGCCTCAGAGTAACTCATAAAACTTAAAATTATATCACTGTTTTTACAGCCTCGCCTGGACATAGGGGAGAAGGGAAATTCTAGCTAGTAAATTACTCTGTTATTTTATGGAAATTAACATTTTATTTGTCTATATAAAGGATAACGATAAACATTTAGGTACCTGAGATTTACTGCATTTTTCTGTAGCATCTTAAAGGTTATTTTCCTAATTGTGTTGTTTACTGAAGGTTTTTTCCCTTCTTATCTAAAGACCAAGACATTTGGAGGAGGCGGTGGCAGTACTAGAAGCAATCTTAATGTGAGTGCTGGAGGGAATCGAAACAGGGAAGTGTTCCAGAAAGAAAAGATAACAAAACCTGAGGGGAAAAATGAAGGTGTCTATCGTGAACTGGTAAGGCTGAGGATCTAAATGGAACCTTAAATATCAGTATTTGACATGTAGACTAAAAACTATGAGATAGTGAATTTTCCTTCAGTTTCTATAAAAGGTTGTATAGATTTCTGTATTTTACTCTCTGTTGAGATTGGTTTATTTTCATGGAATACCTAACTCATGGAGGATACAATTAATCAGGCTGTATATTGCAACTGAGTAGAAACTCTTACAAAACAAAAAATTGTAACATTTGTGTGGTAGGCTCATTACAGTAATATTTTTCTCTCTTGAATTTTAAAATAAATGCAGCAGTTTGCAAGTTGAAGTAACTTAACTGTTATAATCAACGGCAATTTTATACCACATTTTAAGAGCTCAAAGCAAGACATTTTAAGACTATTTTCCTTCTGGATTAATATTAGTTTATCATCAAAAGAATATGCTTACTGTTTCGTGTTTAAACCATGCAGTGAAGTACTGCTTCTGCTATTTTAACTGGTAATAAAAGAGGGAAACTCCTGTTAATTCTCATCCTGGAACCCCATGCTGTCTGGGTCACAAATAATGTCTCTTGTTTTGTAAGATGGGGGCCGCTGGCAGGAGGCTCAGAACTATCCATTTAAATTCAAAACAATATTTTCAAATCTATATCACAGTTACTTGGTGAGAAGTTGTCAAGATTCCTTCCCCACTCTGAACTCTAGGGTACAGATGTGGGGACCTGCATGAAAACCCCCTAAGCTTATTTTTACCAGCTTAGGTTAAAACTTCCCCAAGGTACAAACTATTTTATCTTTTGCCCTTTTGCCCTCCCCTAACCCTACACCCCCTTTCCTGGGGAAGGCTTGATAAAAATCCTCACCAATTTGCATAGGGGAACACAGACCCAAACCACTGGATCTCAAGAATAATGAAAAAGCAATCAGGTTCTTAAAAGAATAATTTTAATTGAAGAAAAAGTAAAAGAATCACCTCTGTAAAATCAGGATGGTAAATACCTTACGGGGTAATCAGACTCAAAACATAGAGAATCCCTCTAGGCAAAACCTTAAGTTACAAAAAGACACAAAAACAGGAATATACATTCCATTCAGCACAGTTTATTTTATCAGCCATTTAAACAAAACAGAATCTAACACATATCTAGCTAGATTACTTACTTAAGTTCTAAGGCTCCATTCCTTTTCTGTTCCCGGCAAAAACATCACACAGACATCTCCCCCCCTCCAAGTTTGAAAGTATCTTGTCTCCTCATTGGTCATTTTGGTCAGGTGCCAGTGAGGTTATCCTAGCTTGTTAACCCTTTACAGGTGAAAGGGTTTTTCCTCTGGCCAGGAGGGATTTTAAAGGTGTTTACCCTTCCCTTTATATTTATGACAGAAGTGTTATTAGTTATGTGAACTTTCAGAACACTTCACTGAGAAAAATTGATAGTATATACAAACAGTCCTTAAAAAAACCTGCATCTATTTTGCTCAGTCCGATGGTCTATAAGTTCATAAGGTTAGAAATGTTTTTCGCTATCAACAAACCATGAAAGATATTTTTAAGTATGTAATTGCAATTGACATTTTGTGTTTTAGTGCTGGAGGCAGACGTCTTGCTGGAAAGCGGTGTCATTTGTGACAATGGGGTAGCATTTGTGACAATAGAAGAGACAGTAAACTAGTTTCACCTGCTTTAATAATTGCTTAATAATATAAAAATATTGTGTATGTCTAGTTTTTCTTCCAACTGTTAAAACCATTGATAAAGCAGGTTAGAGACTGGTTTAAAGTAACTGTTTAATAGGATTTTTATACTGTGTGGGTCATAAATGCCATCTGTTTTCAGCAAGATGGCTGCCTCCAGCACTAGATTTAAAAATGCTAAATGTAATTAAAGACTTAAAAAAAAAAAAGTCAGAGATCATTAATGTGGTAAGTGTTTCTTACATTTATATCCTATGTGTTTCTGAGATACATGTCACAGATACCGTACAGGGTGCTGTTTATATGGAGTTGAAAAAATGGAATTTTTCATAAGTTGTTATAATATTCTGCCTTCCTCACATGACCAACTCCAACTGCATGAGGGGTGTAGTGCTTAGGTTGACATAGGGTGATGCAGTGTCAGTCTAGACACACAATTACATCAACTTCAGTGATTTCCAGGAAGTGTCCCACAATGCCCCCCCACTCCATGGTCTGGTCACTATTTTGAGCTCCACTGCCAGATATACAGGTACATGCCCTTCTCCTTTTAAAGCCCCATGAATTTTTGAAATTCCGTTTCCTGTTTGCTCAGCATGGAGAGCTCACATATCAACTGCATGGCTGACCATGCTGGCTCTACACTGCAGACATGTTCCTGCCTGGAGTACACCAGAGGTGATGGATCTCCTGGGTCTATAGGGAAAAGAGGCTGTGCAGACATAGCTCTGATCCAACCATAGAAATGTCAATATCTATGAGCAAATCGCTTGGGGCATGGGAGCGAAGATCTACAACAGGGACATGCAGCAGTGCCATGTGAAAGTCAAGGACTCTGTGGCAGGTGTACTAGAAGTCAAGTTGCTCTGATGTGGAACTACAGACATGCCACTTTGACAAAGAGTTTCATACCATCCTTGGCAGTGACCCCATCACCATCTACAAGGGCCCCATGTGTACTTGGGAGGAGTCACAATCACAGGCTACCAGAGTGAATCCTGAGGACGAGGTGTTGGACAAGGAAGAGGAGGAGGAGAATGGGGGACAGGCAACCCGGGATCCAATGACTCAGTGAGCCAGGACCTCTTTTTGACTCCAGAGCAGTCGAACAAGTCCATACAGTACAGTATGGGAGAGCCTGATGAAGGGGGAGGAACAAGCTATCCCTGATAATGTTACGGCTAACCTGGTGGCTGAACTTTGTGACTTTGTCCTTACCCATAACTATTTTACATTTGGGGACAATGTATACCTTCAAATCAGCGGCACTGCTATGGGTATCCGCATGGCCCCACAGTATTCCAACATTTTTATGGCTGACTTAGAACAACGCTTCCTCAGCTCTCGTCCCCTAACGCCCCTACTTTACTTGCGCTATATTGATGACATCTTCATCATCTGGACCCATGGAAAAGAAGCCCTTGAGGAATTCCACCATGATTTCAACAATTTCCATCCCACCATCAACCTCAGCCTGGTCCAGTCCACACAAGAGATCCACTTCCTGGACACTACAGTGCTAATAAACGATGGTCACATAAACACCACTCTATACCGGAAACCTACTGACCTACCTACATGCCTCCAGCTTTCACCCTGACCACACCACACGATCCATCGTCTACAGCCAAGCTCTGCGATACAACCGCATTTGCTCCAACCCCTCAGACAGAGACAAACACCTTCAAGATCTCTATCAAGCATTCTTACAACTACAATACCCACCTGCGGAAGTGAAGAAACAGATTGATAGAGCCATAAGAGTTCCCAGAAGTCACCTACTACAGGACAGGCCTAACAAAGAAAATAACAGAACGCCACTAGCCGTCACCTTCAGCCCCCAACTAAAACCCCTCCAACGCATTATTAAGGATCTACAACCTATCCTGAAGGATGACCCAACACTCTCACCAATCCTGGGAGACAGGCCAGTCCTTGCCTACAGACAGCCCCCCAACCTGAAGCAAATACTCACCAGCAACCACATACCACACAACAGAACCACTAACCCAGGAACCTATCCTTGCAACAAAGCCCGTTGCCAACTGTGTCCACATATCAATGGCCCAACTTGATTATCATACACATTGTAAGGAGAGTGATCACTTTAGATAAGCTCTTGCCAGCAGGAGAGTGGGGTGGGGGAGGTATTTTTTCATGCTTTGTGTGTATAAAAGATCTTCTACACTTTCCACAGTATGCATCCGATGAAGTGAGCTGTAGCTCACGAAAGCTTATGCTCAAATAAATTGGTTAGTCTCTAAGGTGCCACAAGTACTCCTTTTCTTTTTGCAGTTTGATTTGATATTGCAGGGACACATCTGTTCATTTACTCATTGTTATCTTGCTACAAGACGTAGTGAAATAACCAATAGAGGTAGAGTTGCTATCTGCTTCTCATTCCCCTGTACAGTTAGGCAGAGGGGACCCTGCAGAACAGTTTGTTATGTGTATGAAGATGTCCTGTGAATCCTCCATGGAGATCTCGAGGAAACTTTCCTGGAGGTACTCTGCAATCCTCTATTGAAGACTACCGGGAATGGCTGCCTTATTTCTTCCACACTTTTCCACACCACTCAGCAGGCATCATTGCAGCGCACAGGCTAGTAGCCTATGGACCCGGTCTGCAGCTAGACATGTGCAGGAGCAGCTCCCTTTCAGCCTCCGTTACTCTCAGGAATGAGATATCAGCTGAAGTCACCACTGCCTGTGGAAAATGGTGCCAGTATTCAGTTTAGTTACCCTACCTGCATATACTCATGCCTGTGAGCTCCCCTCCCCGTTACTATGCCAGCTCGCCCCCTCCCTCTCCGCACCATATTTGCCGTGTCTGGGACTACCACCGTGCTCTATAAATTCCAAGCAGACGTGAGAATGTCATGCTTATAGCTTGTGTGGATCAAGGGGAGTGAGTTCAGTATACCAAGTTTATCTTGTGAATACACTCACAATAGTACCTCTGTGCATTGTATTTTTTTGCAGCTGGAAATGTGGCCTTGAGGGTCTTTCCAACCACAGCAGTGGAGTAACTCAGCCAGATAAGGAAGAGGGCGCAGGATGATGTGTTCGAAGAGATCCTGCAAGCCTTTAGTGCTGCGGGTACTGAGCACAGGGCTTGGAGGATCAAGCTCGCGGACAGAATGGACAGGGATAGTGCGGACAGGAAAAAAGCATGGAAAAAGGAGAGTGATGTGACGCAGGAGATGATAGCACTTCTGAAGCATCAGTCAGACATGCCAGAGAGACTTGTTGACCTTCAGGCTCAAAATAATCCATGATTGCCTCCCTCTGCAGCCCATAGAGAACTGCACTCTGGGACTTCCGTACACTTCCTCCCCCCACATTCCACGTGGCATCTGTGGCTGTTGCACTATCCCTACCACTCCACCCCCACGGAGAGTACGGACCATCACAGCCGCATATACACCAACCTTTGAGAGAGACAGTTGGTGTATGTGTTTGCAAAATGGAAATGTTCTTTCCTCTTCAAAAGTTCTTTTCCCTGTATTCATAAAGTTTCATTCAGTTATAAATGTCTGTTTGCATGTGTTTGGAATAAAACTCTATTTATGGAAACTTAATTCATATTTATTAGTTCACAACATATGGTGGCCGGGGCTGACATCATTCACAGTTAATAGTGATAGGGGCATTTGCAATGTTATATTACCACTTGCACAGCACTCCGTACAAGATTCATACTGGGGTGCAAAAAAAACCCCAAAAAACAAAAAAAACAGGCACACTACACAACAGTAACACACATTACTGTGGCTCCTTATTAAAATGATCTTTACTCCCTGATCCCAATAGCTCTTTTTATAGCTATTTTGAGCAGCCAGACACCATATCTGGTGTCTGGCTGCTCAAAATCAGCAGACAGCCATTCCACCTTCACCCTCTTGGAAAGTTCTCCCCCCTTGCTTCAGAGAGATTCTGAAATGCACAGCTGGCAGTTATAACCATGGGGATTTTTTTCACTGAGGTCTAATATTATGAGTAGACAGTGACAGCGGCCTTTCAAGCAGCCAAAGGCACTTTCAGCTGTCATTGTGCACCTGCTGAGTCTGTGGTTGAAGCATTCCTTGCTGCTGTCAGGGTGGCCAGTGAACAGCTTCATGAGCCACAGGAGTAAGGGGGTAGGCTGGGTTTCCCACATTCACTATTGGCATTTCAACATCCCCAATAGTAATCCTCTGGTCTGGAAAAAAAAGTCCCTGCTTGCAGCTTTTTGTACTGGCCTTTGTTCTTAAAGATGCATGCGTCATGCACTTTCCCTGACTATCCTGCACTGATGTCAGTAAAATGTCCTCGGTGATCCTCCAGTGCTTGCAATACTATAGAAAAGTAGCCCTTTCTGTTGATATACTCTGTGGCAAGGTGGTCTGATGCCAGAATAGTGATATGCATGCCATTTATCGCCCCAGTGCAGTTTGAGACCCCCAGTGCAGCAAACCATCCAGTATGTCCTGCACATACCCCAGAGTCACAGTCCTTCGTAGCAGGATGTGATTAATGGCCCTGAACACTTTCCAAACTCCAAATTGATTCCCGACTGACCAGTAGCAATCTGGCATTGCTTCAGGCTTCGATGCCGTGATTGCCATTTGCTTCCTCAGCGTCAGTGCAACTCTCATTTTGCTGTTACTTCAGCGGAGGGCTGGGGCGAGCTCTGCACACAGTTCCAGGAATGTGGCCTTGTGCATCCGAAGGTTCTGCAGCCACTGCTTGTCATCCCATACCTGCATAACTGTATGATCCCACCAGTCAGTACTTGTTACTCGGGCCCAGAACCAACACTCCACTTTCTGCAGCTGCTTTGCGACTTCCAACAACAGCCTGGAAGTGTTTCTTTCCATGGCGCGTTTTCCATGTGGCTCCTCTCCTGACTCTGGAAATACTGCAGGATCAGGCACGGTGTGTTCGCAATACTCATCACAATAGTGCAGAGCTACGCAGGAACCAGGCTTCTCACAGAGATGGTGGATGCGCAGATTTGTGGGGCTTTTGAAAAGAGGTGCGAAATGTTATAGGATGTAGATAAAATTATGGGATGGAGAACACACCATCATGGGATCTTGAAATCATGTTCCCAGTCACCCCTGCATGTCTCATTTGCCCCCAGGAGGCATTGCAAACCCTTTACAAAACACCCTGCGCTAGATGGTGGCGAGTTGCACAGTGGGCTGCTTACCCAGGGTGCACTGCTCTCTGCATCTATGCAAACGCCGCTAGTGAGGACATGCACCACTGACACAACGAACGTAGTGTGGACATGTAAAAGTGATTTAATTGCTGTGACTGCGGTACGTCTGTGTAACTTAGATCAACTGTAGTGTGGACCAGACCTGAAGAAGAGATCTGTGTAAGCTCGAAAGCTTGTCTCTCATCAACAGACGTTGGTCCAATAAAAGGTATTATGTCATCTGCCTTTTGTCTCTAATATCCTGGGACCAACACAGCTACAACAACACTGCATATAACAATGTTCTGATTTGGTGGTGGTGTGATAATGTAAATGTTTATTCAAGGTCCCAAGACAGTGAAGAATCAGCTCCTTTTATCCTTTGTAGCCCTAATATTAGGCATGGTTGTTTATTTGAAATGAAATCTTTAACAAAGATGGTTTCTTTCATTATGTTACCTTCTCCCACGTCCTATAAAGGAATCTGATACCACAGCATCTTTGCCTCGTGTACTATGAAGCAATGAACTAGTTTCTGTCATAGCTATTATACCGGTACCAGACGACTTACTTTCAGGTTAATCATTCTGCCTTCTTCAGCTTTAAAACACAGACCCTCCTGTTCTAATCTTACTTTTTTATTTTTCATTCCGGTCTTTATATGTAAGAATGAGGAAGAGAGAGAAGCTTTTGGTACAATATATATATAAGAGAAGAAAGAGACTGATTATCCTGAGGAGTCCATAGATACTTTGAATGTTATAAGGACTATGTGACAAAGAGGGTCTCTGGGAAATTGCCTTTCCCTCATGTCTCAGATTATGGTCCTGTCCAAGATTAGCTCTCAACAGTTCAGCCTGTGGCTGCTGCTTAGCTCCTGGTGGAAACAGTAGCTGTCATATACATCAGCAGACACGAACACTGAGTATTTCCAACTCCGAAAGGAGGTGCTGCACCACTGGTACATGGTAGAATATCCTTTCTTCTCTGACAACTATGTAAAAGATATTACCTCATTCGCCTTGTCTATCTGCAAGGGAGACAGAACAGTAGAACACATATACTGGGCAGGCTCCAGCTGGCACTAAAGGAGTGGATTCTAAACCAACACTGTCGTTTTTTTTTCCAGGAGAGCTGCATTCTAATCTACCTGTTTTTTTACTGATATGCTCACCTACATGGCCCGTGTCACTGTACTATCTGTGTGCCTTTTAGTCGTTAATGGATTTTATCCTCATCACACCCCTGTAAGATAGGGAGGCACTATGCCTATTTTACAGATGAGAGACTGAGTCCCAAGTTAGATTAACTTGTTCAGCCTCACATGGGAAGTCTGTTGCTGAGCTGGGCATTGTACGTATGTCACTTTAGTGTTAGTAACATAGACCATCCTTCCTACGACATTGCAGAGGACATGAGTAATTGTAAATGTTTTTATTTAGTGATCGTCCTGTGCTTCAGTTTGTGGACATTCAGTCTAAGAATATTGTTGGGTGGACTTGTTTATTTGGGGATGCGGAAGGAATTATGAAGGAAGTGGAATCAGTTTAGCCAGAAGTGTAGGAGTTTTAGTTTATCCCCAGTCAACTATACTTTATTCTTTTTTAGAAGTTATTCTTGCATGCTCCAGTTTGGTTTTGGAAATGAATTTGGATATTTGTATCTGCAAACTAGATGGCTGATGTTTAAATACTGTTATTTACTACTTGTGTTGTAGTAGCACCCATATGCCGTAATTGGGATCCATCTAATTGGAAGCAAGACTTGTGAAAGTAACAAACTATAGGAGAAAATGAGTAATAATGAAAAGATCACATGGTTACATTTGTTGTTGCACAACTTGTACTAATCTCTCAGCAAAACTAATTGTGTTCTTTTAATTGGGTTTTATTTAGTTTTGCATTAAGGAATTACTCAGTTTTCATGTTTGACACATATACCAAAATATTTCTAAAACATCCACTGCACTGTCAACCTACTGAGTGATATGGTCCAGTTTATCTGGTATGTTTGTTCCAATACAGGGTTGTCCCTTTCCCCTTTTTTAGGCAGAGAAGTGTGACATTTTTACAGGGAGGTGTGTGAGGCTAGAACCTTTTCCTCATACTACACATTTATTAGACGTAACAAAATGGAGGACTGGAGGATTCAGTTTTCAGCTTGGTACTTCAAACAGCAATATTATGTAAGGCCTTCACCTTTACTATGTGTACACTGATAGCTATATTTGCTCTCTGTCAGAATGTTTCATATCATTGGGAATGAGAAGTCATGTATTTCTGAAGAAGGAAAATTACTTGTATTTCTTTCAGTTTTATTCTGCAGGACCTTTATTCGTTATATATCTAACCTCCCTATTTTGCAGAATGTATAATCTGATTTTGCACAGCCATTGTCAGTCATAGCTTTGGAAATGTTTGTACCAAGCACAAAAGGCTGGCCCATTACTATGCTTGATATATTTTTGCCTTCTTTCTTCCCGCTAAGAGGAGAGATACTGCTGTCTATCAGGATACTCCTTTGTTTGATGGAGTGAGAGTTAAACTATGGGAATCAGAGTTTGACATCATGTAATATTATTTCTTTGGTTTTCTATTTGAAATTAAATCAAAGCAAAAAAGAAAAACACAACAAAAATTCCTCCAAAAAACGAAACCCAAAAATCAAAGGAAACCTCCCAAAGCACATAAAATCCATCTCTTAAAATTACCATCTGTTCCTGTCTCCTCATTGTACTCTAGTCAGTTACATGAAGCCATGAAAGCTTATTTGTTAGTATTTTTATAAATAGCCCTGTCTAAGTATTTATCATCATACATGAAAAATAAATTAATGTTTTAATTAAATATTAATATGCAATTTACAAGCAAACCTAGTATTTTATGGAATCTGTGTTGTAGCCTGTGATTACTTTTGTGTATATCTTTTATTACAGGTTGATGAAAAGGCTCTAAAGCACATAACAGAAATGGGTTTCAGTAAAGAAGCAGCAAGGCAGGCGCTTATGGATAATAGCAACAGCCTAGAAGCAGCATTAAATTTTCTTCTGAACAGCAGTAAACAGAAACCTATCCAGGGACCACCACCTAGAGGTATAACTTGTAAAGCTGTTTTGTTTTAGACTAAAGTGTCTAGATAATAGGGGATCTTGTGCCACTAGCACAAAAAGATAATAGTGGCCTTTGTTAGTGTATTTGGAGTTATGCAGGGGCAGAACTGCATGTATGTTTTCCTCTGAGTTGTAATGAATTCAAGACCTGACAGTGAATATTGGAAAAGTACCTCTGTATATTATAGCTATAATTGTTTCCTAGTTAAAAATCACACACTTAAGTGTTCTTAATTGAACATAATCCATGTAATTTGTGGATCTGATTATATTTTCCTGTTTAACGGCTTCAGCTGTTTTATAAAAACAATTATAATAAAAAGAAATGTAGAGTTTCTGTAGATTTGTCTGGATCTAAGTCATTTGTTTGTAATATCCACAGGGAAAGGAAAGGGCAGAGGCCGACTAAGACCTGAAGATGAAGAGGAACTAGGAAATGCCAGACCTTCTGCACCCAGCACACTGTTTGACTTCTTAGAGTCCAAAATGGGTACTCTGACAGTAGAAGGTAGGTTGTTGAAATTAAAATGATCTATGGAAGCAAGATCAGACACCGCTGGTCTAATTTTTCTAAGTTGCTAAGCACCTTCTTCTCTATAGATGTTACTGAGATTTGTGTCAGGTCAGAACATCTGAAAATCCAGGTTGTTCATGTTTCATATATGTATGGTGTTCAATTAACAATGTATATTCATCTTTTCTCACTATCACTTGGTTATAAAGAGATGTTACAAGTTTATTAATAGGAAAAGACTTAATTACTTCATCGTCATCATGGATCTAATGGAAAATATTACATTATCTGTTTGCCATTGTAGTGTGTTCATGGTCGTCCCTCCCCCTCTGGCTCAGGGGGAGGCCACTCCGCCTCACTACAGCCATGAAAATGTTAAATTATCATTTTCTGTGAGTTCTTTTAATACACTGCTCAGATAAAAGGCTGATGTGGAGGTAATAGTGTGTGGTTTTGCTGAACTATGGGTGAGTGTATATGAAGCAGATTGGAAGTAACGAGGCCTTGGGTTGTCTCAAGGTGGGTCTGCATATCCAAACCACTTAAGAGTGCGGGGGACAGAAGGTAAAAGGAAATAAAGATGCTTAAAAGAAAGGGGACCTGACTATCCCAAAGAAAACAGTACTATTTTCTCATGAGAGGGCTAGTTTCCTTTTCTTCTGGGTTCATAGGGTTTCAGTTCCTTCCTCTTCAGCCACATTTAGATGAATATAAGATGCTTGTGTCCACCTAGCTGTGGAAGTATTTTCACTTAAATTTGGCTCCCACTGATGTAAGTGCCTCTCTACACCTATTTAGTAACACCACTTCCCCAATCTCCTGCACATATCATCCTGCCCACCGATTACCATCCCGACCGTCCCGATCTTCTGACCCAGTACAAGGGCAAAATCAAGCAGCCCAGTCGATCCATGTCTGCTCCATCTCAGAGTGTGGTATTTAGATTCTCATCAACTATCAAACGGGCATGTTCCTCTGCTGTATAAGACATTCTCTTTAGTAGTCGGAAAGATTCCATTAGATAATGTTATCAGGCCAATTGGAGATGCTTTTCGTCTTGGCCACAACATAGATTTTACCAAAAGCAGAAGAGATTCTGCTAATCCTGGACTATGTTCTATCATTAAAGATGTTGGATCTTGCCCTCAGCCCTTTGAGAGTCCACCTAGCAGCGATCAGCACACTCCATCCTTCTATGTAGTGTTACTTTGGTTTTACAAACCTGCTAACTGCTAGATTTTGGAAAGGCCTCCTAAGAACCTTCCCACTTCTCCAAGTGATAGCACTTCAATGGTGTCTGAATCTGGTACTCTCAGTATTAACATCCTTTGAACCAATGGCATCTTGCTCCATGTCTCTTCTCTCCATGAAGGTCACCCTCCTTGTTGCTATCACTTCGGTGAGAAGGGTTGGGAAACTTGGAGCTATGATGGCGGACCCATCATTTACAGTATTCCACTCAGATAAGGTGGTCTTACATCAACACCTGAAATTTTTACCAAAGGTAATCTCCCAGTTTCATATTAACCAATCCATTCACTGACTGATTTTCTTCCCGAAATAGCATGCATCTGCAGAAGAATCTCCCTCAATGTCCAATGAGCGTTAGCCTTTTACCTTCAGAGAACAAAAACAATCAGGAAGTCCCCTAGACAGTTCCAGCTGGGTAAGGAATGTTAACTGAACTATCAGTGGGGATAGGCAAGTCTGACTGGCAGGAAGCATACATGGGTCATTCACTCTAGTGCTGTCTGTAGTGCCAAATTAAAGGCAGACCATGTTGGAATGTATCTGTCTCCTGAAATGCTATGATATGGTGTGTCCTGGGTGTACAGCTCATTTGAGGCTACCTCTTTCATCTCTTCAGTTGAAGTTGTATTCAGTGATTTTTCACCTCTGGAATGCATTCCACTCTTTCTCAATAACCAAATGATGTCAAGATTAGTGAATGTAAAAGGTTCTCCTGTAGTCGATTCAACAGCTGCTTCATTGAAAACTGGACTTCTTGGCTTTGGAATTTTTGTACCTTGGTAGGAAAATGAGTGAGTCATGAAGTCAGGAAGCTCCTTCAAGGAGCGGTTCTTTACTGTCTAGACAACACTTGAGACTGGGACTTGCCCCGTTAATACACTCCTGATAGCAGACCACAATAGTACCGTTGCCACCTGCTGGATCTTCCAGGAATATCTTATCAGGAGCACAAAATCTAAACCTGCCCTTGATGAGGTCTGGGAGAACATACAATTCTTCATTCAGTTCCATGTGGCAAAGAATCTTGTTTGCAATTGCATTTTCCAAATGGAGTACTTTGTTGTAATCAATGGAGGAGCCAATGCTGCGCAAGATACACGAGAAATTTGCCACAAGTTTTGGAATCTTTTGGTAAACCAACAGCTGCTTGTTATGGTAGGTTATCTGTATGCCGCACAGTTGTTGTGTATGTGTTGAAAACCTGCCTTTTACTCAAGCACTTGTACATGAGTCTTTGTGATAAATGGCAGCCTTCTGCTCCATTTGCTTGTTGTCATGCTGGTGCTAAAGTCACTTCAACCACTGATACATCACTTAAAGTAGTAGTACAGGTTAGGCAGTAATATTTTTTCAGGTTTGGCATCTGCTATGGATCCCTGTAGCAGCTGCAAACAGTCTCTTCATATTACTGTTGACATCAGTGCTTTCTTCCGCTTTTGATGGTACCACATCTTTTGTAGCCTTTAAGAATATGCACTGTGATTAATTTCTGTGGATGGGATTGCTAAGAACTATGATCATATCCCACAGTTCATCTTCAATAAGAGCCTTGTGCTAAGTATTTGCTCCTCTTCAATCCCATTCAAAGCATATATTTCTCCGTATTTAGCCTCTGCATTGGCCATCACCATTACTTTCGTATCCATTAGAGCCACTGTGATTCAATTTCTGTACTCCAGCTAAGTATTGCAGCTTGTAGGAATAAAATCAGTATTTGTTTCTCTTGCTTTTACCTTTTGACACAACACATTACATACATTCTTGGTGTAACACTCAATGTGATATGCATTGTGGTATATCTTTTGGGTCAGGGCGCCCACTTCACTTTCCATGGAACGTTCTCACTAAGAGTGATTTATTCATACAGTTTCTCCTCTGTTTCTCGTGTTGAAACTGTGCTTAATGGATGCTTTTGGGCTTCCAACTTACCACAGAAGAAAGAGGTGTTCTTCTTGAAACCTTGTGTAGCGATTGCGGGTCCCCCTCACCCAGTTCCTCAGGATGATGCTAAGTCCCATCAGGAGCTGTTGAAAAGAGTTGCCTCTAACTTGGGGCTCCATGCGGAGGAGCTAGAGGAACCATTGGACTCCCTATTCGATGTTCTCTGCTCTACAGCACTGGCCAGGGTGGCACTGCCCCTGCATGAGGGGGTGTCAAAGATCACAAATGCCCTGTGGCAGACCCCCTCATCCATGCTCCCCCTCTCCAAGAGGCCAGAAAGAAAATACTTTGTTCCGGCTAAGGGTCATGAGTACCTCTATACCCACCCATCCCCAAACTCCCTGGTAGTAGCAGCCGTTAATGAGCGGGAGAGGCAAGGCCAACCGGGAGCTATACCTAAAAATAAGGACTCAAAGAGGCTGGATTTGTTCGGATGCAAGGTGTTGAGAGTGTTGACGGATAATACAGCCTTGATGTTCTACATCAACAGGCAAGGGGGAGCACGCTCGTTGACTCTCTGTCAAGAGGCTTTCCATTTATGGGATTTCTGCATCAAGCACATGATCCACCTGGAGGCCTGTCACCTCCCTGGGTTCAGGAACACGCTGGCAGATTGCCTCAGCAGGTCCTTTTTTTTCTCACCGCAAGTGGTCACTTCATCCAGAGGTAGCCTGATCACTCTTCCAGAGGTGTTGAACTCCCCAGGTGGACCTGTTCACCACCAGACAGAACAGGAAATGTCATCGGTTCTGTTCCCTGTAGGGTCTGAGCAAGGACTCTCTCTCTGACGCCTTCCTCCTATCATGGTCCGGGGGTCTGATGTATGCGTTCCTGCCGATCCCACTCATCAGCAGAGTCCTGTCAAAGATGGAGAAAAGGCCAAAGTCATCATGATCGCCCTGATGTGGCTGCACCAACATTGGTTCTGCACGCTCATGGACATGGCGGCGACCCTCCATGGTCCCTTTCCGACCAACCAGATCTGATTTCACAAAATCATGGGCGCCTCCTACACTCCAGCCTCACCTCCCTCCACCTCACAGCTTGGATGCTGCGTGGTTGAACCCGGAGGAGCGGGCCTGCTCTAACAAGTCCAGCAAGTCCTCCTGGAAAGCAGGAAGTCTTCTTCTACAGCAACCTACCTGGCAAAGTGGATGAGGTTTTCCCACTGGGCGTCTGAATGTAGCATCTCTCCATCGAACTCCATTTACAATTTATTTTAGATTATGTGCTTCATCTTAAGAGCGAGGGGCTGGCCTTCTCTTCCATCAGGCTGGACCTTGCAGCCATCTCCGCTTTCCACCTACCGATCCAAGGTCAGAAGGTGTTCTCGCACAACATGTCGATCGGATTCCTGAGAGGCCTCAAGAGGCTCTTCCCGCTGGTTCGGGCCCCTGTCCTCCTGTGGGACCTTAACTTGGTTCTTTTTAGGCTCATGGACCTGCCCTTTGAGCTTATGGTTTCCTGCTCCCTTTCCCACCTGTCTTGGAAGGTCGCTTTCCTTGTGGCAATAACATTGGTGAGATGAGTGTCGGAGATTAAAGCCTTGACATCAGAGCTGCCACACATGGTGTTCTAGAAGGACAAAGTTCAACTGCGACCCGATCCGGCCTTTCTGCCAAAAATCATGTCTTCCTTCCATGTCAACCAGGACATCTTCCTCCCAGTGTTTTGTTACAAGCCTCACACCATTAGTGAGGAAAGGCAGCTGCACGTCCTGGACATCAGATGTGCCCTGGTATTTTACCTGGAGCATACCAAGCCCTTGTGCAGGTCAACCCAGCTCTTCATCATGACAACAGACAAGATGAAGGGCCTCCAGTGTCCTCGTAGAGGATTTCCAACTGGATCACCTCTGGCATCCGGACCTGTTTCAAGCTGGCCCAGGTCCCACCACTGCTGATCATGGGGGCCCGTTCGACCAGAGCCAAGGTGTCCTCAGCGGCCTTCCTGGCGCACATTCCCATCCACGACATTTGCAGAGCTGCAACATGGTCTTCGGTTCACGCATTCACGGTGCATTACGCCATCACAGCAGGCCAGAGATGACGCTAGGTTTGGCAGAGCTGTGTTGCAATCTACACATCCATGAACTCTTACCCACCTCCATTGGTACTACTTGGGAGTCACCTATAATGGAATGGACATGAGCAAGCACTCGAAGAAGAAAAGACAGTTACCTGTTCCGTAACTGGTGTTCTTTGAGTTGTATTGCTCATGTCCATTCCATGACCCGCCCTCCTTCCGCACTGTCAGAGTTTCCAGCAAGAAGGAACTGAGGGTGGGGTAGCCGGTGGCGCCCCTTATACCACGGCATGTGCATCCCAGTCCAGAGGGCACCAGAGCCAGTCCCCTCTGGATACCACTGAGGGAAAAACTTCCAGCACTGGTGCATGTGGCGAGCACATACACCTAATATGGAATGGACACGAGGAACACATCTCGAAAAACACCAGTTACAGAACAGGTAATTGTCTTTTCTCTCAGGCTTTGATTTTACACAAAGTCTGGACATTGCTGTATTGCCTATGGAGAGAATTAATGACGTGTTGTCTCACTCTTTAATAAATTGTGACTTTCTGAGAAATACTTAGGTGTGATCTACACTACAGACCTATATCAATATAACTGCGTCACTCAGGAGTGTTAACAGTATCACTAACCTGCTGCAAAATTTTTCAGAGTTAGGGGAAGACAGCCTTCTCTCTGCTCCTGTGGCCCAGCTACTCCCAGCACACACAGATGACGTGGCCTTTTGCAAAGCAGTTGCCCCAACTACTTGCCCTTAGTGGAGTCTGAGTCCAGCTACCAGGAACCTATTGAGCATACCCAAAACTGCCACACCCAATTCCAGAAACTTCTGGAATTGGGTGTGGTAGTTTTGTAATAAAAAAATAATATAAAGTAAGCGCTATACACTTTGTATTCTGTGCTGTAATTGAAATCAGTATATTTGAAAATATAGAAAAAATCCATAAATATTTACAGTAAATTTAAATTGGTATTTGATTAAGTTTTAAGTGTGATTAAAACTGCGATTAATCACAACTATTTTTTATCTAGTTAATTTGTTTTGTGGTAATCGTTTGAGTTAACTGTGATTAATTGACAGCCCCTAGTTCATATAACTAAGTAAACAAAAACAAATATATCTGAGATACCTTTTCCAAAGCACCATATGTATAAAAGTAATGATAAATGAGCCCTATTCTTCAGGAGTCAGTTTAAACTCAGACTATTTATCCAGAAGTCCTTTCTTTGTCTGTTGGCCTCTGGAGAATCCAGTCTGAACCATTACATGCAAATGTCTTCAGGTGGTGGTACCTCTCTGAGGTGTTACAACCGGAGTAAATTTGCCTAATCATCCCCCACTGTTCTTAATTCCTGGAGGAGCTGTGATTACCCTCCCCCATGGAATTTCCAGACAATCCCTGGCACACAATGATACATAAACTTAACACAGTTAAGATCTCCCGCACACACATTACAGGAAATTGCCATATCAGTCACATTAGTCATCAAATATTTTTATGACTGTTAATGGACACTAATTTCTGCTTAGGAAGATAGGGTAGGAAAGCCCTCTTGTACCAATTTTTCTGTCCACAGGCATATCAAGTTACTATGTAAGGAAAAGGAAAGTGAAGATCAGCCCAGAAAGAAAATGTACTCCTAGATAATAATTTAGTGGACTGACAATCCCTTAAAAAAAAAAAAAAAAAAGATTGCTGGTAAGAGAATTAAGGACACACTATAATTTACCATTATCACTATGTTTTTTTATTGGTGGTCTGTATTTTCATATCAATAATTATCCCTTTTAGACCCAATTACAAGTACTCCTGTTCCAGTTCATAATTACTGGTAATGCTTTCTGTTACATCTCACTGCTATCATAATCCATTCCCCGGTCCATAGAATCCAATGCTTATAGCCCTTGAGCTCCTGCCAAAATATGGGATACATAATGCTTCTAAATTCCCATTTACTAAAGGAAAGATGTAGTTACAAGATACTTAAGATAAAAGACGAAGACAAAGGACTCAGCCCAATGTTATTCAATATCTTTATCAATTACCTTGAAGAAAATATAAAATACATAGTTAAAATTTGCAGATGACTCAAAAATTGGTAGAGTATTAAATACTGATGTTGATATATCAGTAATACAGACCAACCTGAATCACTGTTATGATGGGCTTATTTGATCAACATGCATTTTTATCACAGCCAAATGCGAAGTCATATATATTCAGGAGCAAAGAATGCAGGCCACATTTATAAGATAGGAAACTGCATCCAGGAAAGCAATGATTCTGAAAAGGACTTAGGAGCCATGCTAGATAACCAATTGAATATGAGCTCCCCCTGCAATGCTGTAGTTAAGAGGGTTGACACAATTCTTGGATGTATAAAAAGTAGAATATCAAGTAGAAGTAAGGAGGTGGTATTGCCTTTGTGTATAGTAGAGGTCAGACTATAAATTGGAATACCATAAATTGGCATCCACACTTCAAAGAGGAGGATGACAAATTGGAAAAGATTCCAAAAAGACCAAAAAGAATAATCTGAGGTCTGGAAAACATACCTTATGGTGGGAGAGTAAAGAAGCTCAATCTATTTAGCTTGTCTAAGAGAATTCTAAAAGGAGACTTGATCATAGTTGACAGGTACCTAACAAGGGAAATTGATTTGTGACAAGAGATAGCTCTTCATTCTTGCAGAAAAAGACATAACAAGATCCAGTGCTTGGAAGCTTAAGCTAGACAAATTTAGACTAGAAATACAGGTCCAAATTTTACTGTAATTAACAACTGGAACAATTTCTCTTGGGACATGGAGGATTTTCCATTACTTCAAGTCTTTAGCTCAACACTGGATATGTTTCTAAATGATATGCTACAGCTCAAATTTAAATTATGAGATTGATACAGAAGTACTGGGTGAGGTTCTTTGGTCCGTATTATGTAGGAAGTCAGACTGGATCACCACAATTGTTTTAGGTAAGAGACCTCAATACTGATACAGAAATTATATTAATAATTTTTTTATAACATAATTGCCACATCCTCAACAGCCTCATTTCCTATTCTAGACAAAGGTAAAATGTGTCGTTGTTGTTGTTCCTAATACATTTTCAAAATAAGGTAAAATTTTATAAATGAATTTGTGCATTTCGTTTGTCAGGGCAGAATAGAAAAATGTAATTTAAAAAAATTGTCTCCCTGCATCAATTCAATCCAATTAACACATAAAAGTAGGTTTTTGTATTATCTGACAAAATTTATGATTTGGAGTGGGGGGAGGTACAAAGAATACCACCCTTTCCCCCATAACAACAGCCAAACTTCCTCATTGCATCATTTCTATGAATCAAAAAATATTCTTTTCTTATTTGGACTTAAATACTCCAGTGCAGTATTTGCATCAAAAGCACTGCGGCATGGTGCTAATACATGAGAACCAAAAAGTGAAACTGCCTACAAACAAAAGTGAAATTGATGGTAAAGGTAATTCAACATTATTGGTGAAAATTAAACTAGATATATTCAAATCTTTAACACTGTAGTTTGACATTGGTAGGATCGGCAAGGAAATTTGATTTTTTTGGTGTTTTGTTAATGTGTCTCTAATTATTTACTTTACTATACTTACTTTCATCTGTTAGACTTAACCAAAACGTCGAATAAAAAGATATATATTTTTCCTCTAGTTCCTCTAGTTGCATGTTACTTTAAGGTTCTATGAGGTCAATTAATCTTTTGTAAATCTTAGTCTCCAATTACAAAATAGCAACTTCCCTTTACTTTTTCGTGCCAAATGAAATACAGAAACACATTTCCAATTGCTTAACTTATGTTCAGAAAATTAGAAATAACATCTTTATATATTGCAAAACACCATTCCCTTAATAAAATTGATTTTATTAAACAGCACTGGCTGGTATTTCCTGCTCAGCAAGTTCCTACTGATTCCTTTAAAAAAGGGAGTAAGGTTTTTTCCATGTAATCTTCTTAAGGTCACAGATGTAAGGAGGCCTAAAGAAGTAAAATAATTGACTGACTGTTTAAAAGGGAAATGCCAGTTGGCTTCCTTAAAACTACTTGGCAGAAGACAAAAGCCTTCTGGCATGTAATTAATTTAGAAATGGAAATTTTTCCAAACCATTTCCCCAAACTTCCAGTTATAATAATAATAATAATTGGGCTGATGTGTCTGTTTGTGTGACAAAACAGCATGTCACCTCTATAAAGTGCCAAATTTAGTTTTGTGTATTTGCTACCCTATGGAAATATGTTGCTTTCCTGAGAGCTTTAGTTAGTGGTTCACTGGAGAGGGCAAAAAGTAGTGGAAACAAGGGACATCCCTGTCTGCCACCTCTGCATAAAAAGAAAACCTTTGACCAGCATCCATTAGTGTTAACTTTTTCTGTTAAGGGATGCACAGAATACTTGCACCTATTTAGCGACCAATTTACATAGCCCAAGTTTATTGAGACACTATAACCTTTATGCAAATTTAGCCCTATCTCTAAATTTTTCAACACTGAATGGCAAGGCAGGTAGGCTTCACTTATCATTCTGTATTTTTTCCATATACAACTGATGATGTCAAACACTGCACAATAAACTCATTAGTACCCTCCAGCTAGATCCAGGCTATGAAGTAGATCTAGTCCAATAGGTATTACTTGGCTAATATATTTTTGTCTCCTGTAATTAAATGTGGTTGTAAGACTTATAGTTTGTTAGATTTTGATTCTCTCAATGTAAAGGTATAAGGCATTTTTATAAGGGCCCCTTGCGTGTCACAGTAAATATGCATAGAAAAGAAGAGCCAGTTTGAATTTTCTGTATTGAACTGAACCCTAATTCTAACAGATCCAGACTGTCAAGTTCTTCTTTGAAAGATGTACCTGTGGGTGCTCCACAGTAGATGTTGGTGTGCCCCTGCACCGTTGTTCGGAGATTTTTATAGCAGTACCCGTATTGGCCTCACATGCGCAGAGGCTGCCTCACATACCAGTCTTGTCTTAATAGTGCGCATGGGCAGCCGAACTCCTCAGTTCCTTCTCTACCATCCCTGGCTGGAGTCGGACCTACAGCAGACTTGTTAAAACTTTTTCTGTTACCCATTCTACATCCTTTTTTCCCTTAGTTTAGCACTCTAGTTACAAGATAAGTTCATTCCTTTAAAAAAAAAAAAATTGTTCTCGCTTCTTCCCCTCAGCCTCCAGCCGACGCTAATATGCCTGGCTCCCCAGGATTTAAGCAGTGCACTACATGCAGGGATGTCATCCCTATCTCGGATGATCACTCCCAGTGTATAAAATGCCTGCGGGAGTCCCTCATTCTTCAACAATGTGCCCATTGTTCCAAATTAAAATTCAGGGCATGTAAAGACAGAGAACTCTGCCTGAAAATGATTCTTGGGCAGGAATCACCCGGACCTGCTTCTGACCCAGGTACGGGCTCCTCAGTGAACCGCAGCCCTCCTGCCTCCTGAAAGGACAAAAGAGAAAACGCCAACCTCACTCACCCAGAAGGGAAACATCGCAAGCAAAAAGGTCGCTGAGCAGATCTATTTCTTCTATGCAGACCTTCTCTCGGCTCCGCACCTTTGATGCACTGGGTTCCTCCAGCATCACACTAATCCCGCCTCTGGCTGCAGCGACAGCGCAAGCTCCCGGTGCTGAGAGTTCAGGCTTCCAGTTGCCTGCCTTTCTCATGGTACCGTTCGGCACCGCAATGGACACGGTGCCAGCACAGAGGACCTTGCCGGAACAGACGTGGGCTGCGCTTATCTCCCCGGCACCAATTACCTCAGTGCATGCATTGATCGCTACGGTGTAGAGAAAGTCGGTGCCAAACGACCCTCCAGTGCCACAGGCGCTCCAGCAGAGGGTTTCTCTCACTCAGGCTCTCTGGCACCGCAGTTCATTCATTCACCAAACCTACAGGTGTCACCTAACCTACAGTCACATCTACTTGACACCTGTTTTTTTTTTTCTGGACATTCACATGCGGTCCAGACAGCTGTCTCCTGCTATACCTCACTTTTCTAGTGATGAGGAAGCCATAGTGCAGGGAGACTTTTCATCATACCAGTTCTCCCAGTCACAGACCCAAATCTGCACTGGTCACACAAAATCTAGGTCTTCGTTCATCAAAGACCTCCCTCCCTGGTATACAGACCCGTGGATGGCACCACCTATACCCTTCCCCGGTCAGTGGCAATACTGAGGTCAATGGGCACCATATAATCAATTCCAATATGATAGCCAAGGTGCCAGAAATAGGAGCAATGCCACCTCGCCACCACCAGTGCATACAGCTACGAATGAGACACAACAACAAGTTGTTACTTCACACTTCGATAAATATGCTACACCTGCTTCCCCAACCCTTCTGGAGCCCGTATCCACACAGGATGAGGCTGTACTGCCCCACCAACGCTGTCTGATGATTTCTTAAAATTTCAAGACCTTATCAAAAGAGTCGCCAAAGAATTGAGGATCAATCTAGAGGAAGTTTCTGAAAACCAACATGAGTTGACTGACATCCTGCAACCTCCCTCCATATCCAAGATTGCCTTACCTATAAATTCAGCCATTATGGCTCCTGCCAAAACCACATGGCAGACACCGGCTACTTGCACACTTACCTGTAAGCGAGCTGACCTGAAATATTTTATTCCTTCCAAAGGGTCTGAATTCCTTTTTACTCACCCAGCGCCAGACTCATTGGTAGTAGAGGCAGCTAACCAAAAGAACAAACACCAGTTTCCAAGATCTACCCCAACTGTTAAAGACAGTAAAAGGCCCGACCTGCTTCATCGTAAAGTGTATGCTTCGTCCACATTATAATTCTGGATATTTATTCGGCCGTTCTGACAAAATATGACCACAAAAACTATGAGAAACTCATGGACTTTATTGATGACATTCCAGAGAGCAAAAAAACCATTAGTTTAAAGCCATAGTCTCTGAGGGACAAATCGTCTCCAGTACCGCACTACAAGCTGCGCTTGATGTTGCTAATACAGCTGCAAGGTCCACTGCTACAGCAGTCGTGATGCATTCAGCCTCATGGCTTTCATCGTTGTCTTTTCTTTGCACGGTTCAGAATACCAACGAAGATCTCCCTTTTGATGGTGGAAAACTATTTGCCAGTAACACCAACGATGTGCTTCACTCCATGAAGGACTCGAAAGCGACATAACGGTCTCTGTATCCAAACCCCTGCAAATAGGAGGAGACAATATAGATACCAACCTTATCAACATCTACGCTACCCGACGTATGTCAACAAAGTCATAGACCATATGAACAACATCAGCAGCAACCAAGATACCAACGTTGCTGTACCAATTCATCGACTCCATGTCAACCCCCTGCCACTAATAAGCAAATCTGAAGATGTGGTCGAGGGTATAGAAAACATCATCCCTACTTCAGTGCCCATTCCCTTCCTATCTTTGCCCCCCACCCCGTCCCTTTTCCGGGACCCCTCTCACGAACAACTGCTCCACTAAGAGGTGCATCACCTCCTCCAATTAGGAGCAGTAGAACCAGTGCCCAACCAACACAGAGGAAACGGGTTCTGCTCCCATTACTTTTAACAGAAAAGAAAACTGGGTGGTGGCGACCCATTCTTGACCTCAGATGCCTCAACAAATTCATTATTAAAAAAAAAAATTCAAAATGGTGACTCTTGTAACCATAATCCCAGCACTGAAGCAGGGAGATTGGTTTTCAGCCCTCCACCTGCAGGACGCTTATGTTCATGTGACCATACATCCTGCCCATAGATGTTTTATTCGCTTCGTTCTGGGCTCACAACACTACCAGTACAGGGTCCTACCTTTCAGCCTCTCAACTGCGCCTCGTGTCTTTTTCCAAACTCCTCGCAGTTGTAACAGTTCATCTCAGAAGGCAGGGAATCATAATTTTTACTTACCTCGACAACTGCCTTTTCAAAGACTGGACCCTCCAAGAAGCCATTCAGTCCACACAACGGACAGTCCAATGTTTCCATGCTCTTGGCCTGTGAATGAACAAAGAAAATCTACACTCACTCCCACCCCACAACTGGAGTTCATAGGAACACATTTTGACTCATACAAAAGAATAGCATCTCTCCCACTCCACCTTTTCAACACCATCAACCTTTTGGTTGCCAAGCTGTACAACAGTCCACAGGTGGTGGCACGAGATTGCCTACAACTCCTAGGCCACATGGCCTCTTGCACTTTTCTAGTCAGGAACGCTCGCCTATTCATGAGGTGTTTACAAAGTTGGATGACCACTGCCTACAGACCGAATGTCTATGGTCTGAACAACCTTTTATACATACTTCCCAGAGTCAAGGATTCTCTCCACTGGTGGACATTGCCTCACAACGTTTGCGCCGGGGTCCCCTTTCTACAGGATGTCCTGCTGGTTATCATAACTATGGATGCATCCCTTATGGGATAGGGAGCACACATGCCCCAATACACTGCCCAGGAGCTTTCGTCTCCTGCCGAGACGTCCCTTCACGTCTAGAACTCTGAACGATACACAATGCCTGCCTCCATTTTCTCCCCTTCATACAAAACCAACATGTCAGGATAATGACTGACAACATTGTCTGCATGTTCTATGTAAACAGGCAAGGGGGAGGGAATCCCACTCCCTTTCTACAGAAGCGATGAAATGATGGAACTGGTGTCTCAGACACAATGTCTGAATATCAGCTGCATACTTACCTGTCTCTCTCAATACCACCGCAGACTACCTCAGCAGAAGATTTCCCATAGACCATGAATGGGAACTAAACGAGGATATAGTACTAGACATATTTCACACATGGGAATACCCAACCACAGACCTTTTGGAAATGCAGCAAACAAGAAATGCCCAAGATTTTGTTCCAGAGTAGAACTAGGCAAACGCTCCTCGGGGGATGCGTTCATGTTTCCATGGAACGCCGACCTAACGTATGCATTTCCCCAATACCACTCATACACAAAGTACTGATAAAAATACGAACAGACCAAGCCAAGGTCATAATGATCACCCAGACAGGCATGGTACCCTTTCCTTGCCAAGATGGCGCTTCCGCACCCATCCCACTACCCCTCCACCCGAATCTCTTGTCCCAACAACATGGTCTACTATTCCACGCCAATTAAACCATGTTACACCTCAAGGTTTGGCTCCTTCATGGTTCTCTCATGCCAAGTGAACTTGCTTGGAGCAGGTTCGAAATGTACTCCTTCATAGCACAACGAATTCTACATGCACACGTACCTTCATAACTGGACAAGATTTACACACTGGTGTGCTGCCACAGAAACCGCTCCTTTTTTCCGTGCCTCTCCTGCTAATCCTTGACTATCTGTTAGAGATTAAACTCTCTGGACTCTCCCTGAGTTCCATCAAAGTCCACTTGGCCACAATTACAATGTTCCATGATGCCACCGACGATAGGCCTATCTTTGCTCACCCCATTACTAAGCGATTCTTTAAGGGACCCCAAACCCTATACCCAGACATCAAACTGCCTAATCCACCTTGGAACCTTCTCCTAGTCTTAATTTGTCTAACCCAAAAACCATTTGAACCATTAGCCACATGTTCCCTCCTACATCTCTCTATGAAAACTGCATTTCTAGTAGCAATTACTTCTTCGAGATGTGCAGGAGAAATTGAAGCACTCATGGCAGATCCACCATACACCATATTTTTTAAGCACAAAGTCACCCTACGCTTACTCCCCAGAATTCTACCGAAGGTGCACTCATCTTTCCACGTCAGTGAGCCTGTCCCTCTCCCTGCCTTTTTCCATAACCACATGCAAATTCCTTTGAATCTACAATGCACGCTTTAGACATGTGCCGGGCTTTGTCCTTCTACTTGGACAGGACTAAAACCTTTAGGCGTTCTGAAAAGCTATTCGTCCCCGCTGCAGAACGCTCTAAGGGCTCATCTGTCCCTAACCACAGACTTTCTAACTGGATCTCGAGTTGCATTTGTCTCTGCTATCAATTACAGAATGTGACTCCCCCTACTTTTATCAGGACTCACTCCACCAGATCCATAGCAGCATCAGTGGCCTTTCTGCATAATGTCCCCCTTAAGGACATTTTCAGAGCTGCCATTTGGGCTTCTGAAAATACGTTTGCAAAACATTATGCTCTTACACAGGGACCCATCACCGATACATGTATGGGCAGAGCTGTTCTATCTACTGCTTTCCTTCCAGAGCCGAAGTCCCTACCTCCTTGAGAGGTACTGCTTTTCAGTCACCTACAGTGGAGCACTCACAGGAACACCTCTCGAAGAAGAGGAGGAGGTTACTCACCTGTGCAGTAACGGACGTTCTTCGAGATAAGTGTCCCTGTGGGTGCTCCACTCCCCACCCTCCTCCCCTCTATTTCGGAGCTAGGGCAGCCTCCGTTGTAGAGAAGGAACTGAGGAGTTCGGCCGCACATGCGCACTATTAAGACAAGACTGGTATGTGAGGCAGGCTCGTGCATGCGTGACTGATACGGGAACTGCTGTAAAAATCTCCGAACAGCAGCGCAGGGGCGCACCTACACCGACAGTGGAGCACCCGCAGGGATGCTCATCTCGACGAACATCAGTTACTGCACAGGTGAGTAACCTCCTCTTTTAGTAGCATGGGAATCTTCATGTACTGTTAAAGGAGCTAATTATTCCCTAGGCAAAATGGAATCTTTTTAAATGATGCTTATTTCTTGGATTCCGTGATAAAAACAATAAAGTTTTTATCCGTTTTCACCACCGCCTGTGCTGCTACTCAATAGCACTTACGTTAGAAACACATTATTCTCCAATATGTTAGGCCAATGTTTTGCCAACTTTGTTACCTTGCTGCTAAAATTGTTGACATGTGGGAAAAAAGTTGTTACATGAGTTCCTCCAAGAACTTAATTTTGGACATATTTAGCTGTGTCAAGTTCTAAGCCCGCTGCCAAAACCATTCTGCTAAACGCTTCTATTTTCTGCATCACTGTTATGCTATTCTGAATCTTTTTGCTCCTCTGTGTGATGGAGGGTAATTGCACACCTCAGAAATGAACTGTCTGTCTCTTAAATGAACATTATCTTCCAGACAGGCAATAGTCTTTACAAATAATTTGAATTCTAAATCATTAAAAATTCCTTCTCTTGACCTTAAAATCAATCTTGATTTTAAAAAAGTGAACAGAAGCATTATCTGAATTAGTAATGTTCTGTAACTATTCCTTGAAATTGAAATCAATAAGCCGGAAAAAAAACATTTGAAGCTAGTTTGTGGAATTATATATAATAGTGTTCCCCAGGATTAAATGAAGGTCCGCAGTGTCACAGTTCCTGCTCTCTCCTATTCCCCTACTGGAAGTAAGCTTTATCAGCCTTGTAATGATAACACGTCATTTATACCTGCACACCAACTCATCCATGTTGAGAGGGCAGAGTCAAGACTGCCTTCTCTTTCTCCCCGCCTTCCCATTCCCCGCTCAGTTGTGTGGTAGAGAGCACGGTGAGCCCCACAGCAGCTGCTCTTCCCAACTTGCACAGACTAGTGGTATGGGTTGCCATCTGAAGGAAATAATGGGGTGCCTGATGCCCCGTTACTCCTCTCCATGGGTGTTAGAGGTGATTCAAGATTGAGCCCTTTCATTTTGTAGCCATGAACATTCTCTAAACTTTAAACAATTTGGAGTTCATTACACAATATGTTTAGATGTGGGACATAATCAGATGGCTGGAAAAAGACATAGATTACACTCCTTTTAAATATAGGCCCAAAGTGTAATTTTTTTATTACATGACATCCAGAACTGTGTGCTTAATATTTTTGGAGTTTTATAATATTATCCTGAAATAGTTTTTGTGATTACATTTGTGTGATTATGTCCACGTGTATATGTTATACCTGATGCATTATTATGCATCTCAGTCATCTATTAAATGGACTTGTTTGGCGTTTTTTTGGCTTGCTCTCAAATATTTGGCTCTCTTAAAAATATGAATCCCTTCAAATGGATGCAAGGGGCTGCCAAGATCCAAATGTAGTGTAGGAAATTACACTGTACACTACTGTACTGTACACTACTGTAGGGCGGATCAGTGTGTGAGATACTTACACCATGCCCTGCAACATCCGAGCTGTTTTGTTGCTGGTTACTTTGCTGTTCAGGGATTGTTAATTATATGAAGTTATATTGTGGCTTCGTAGTGAATTGCATTATTCGAATCTAGCATATGGCATGCTACTGATTCTTTACTGTACATTTCTTACTTTTGGTAATAAACCTTCTATATTTGTAAGTATATACTTAAGTGCCTTGCTTGCTTGTGGCCTTAAACTGCAACCCCCACCAAAATAATTACATAATTCGTAGAAAGATTTCAGAAAATGGCAAAACAGTATTTCCAGATACCTAAAAATTTAAACCCACAGCAAGAAAACGAAAAAAACCCCACCTGTTAAAACATTACATTTATAGTAATTACATCAGATACTGTTATGTAAGATATGAACAGACTATACAATAAATTAACCATCTTCTTTTTCAGAATGACCACCATAAAAATTATTTTGAAAATTCACCATTATAGAATTTCTGCCCATCCCTAAAACAGACACGGGAGTTGAATATAAAAATCTCTTCCAAGTTTTTCTGCAGAGATAAATATATGCCTCTGATGTCCCTCAAGGCAAACCGGTCTGTTTAATAGCTGACTGTCATCAGTTTAACTAGAACGTGTCCTCAGACCATGGGAAATTGTGTTACCAATATGCACTCCAAAAGCTCTTCAAAAACTTATTATATCCAGATTTAGTTTAATCTATCACATTCTTTGAGTGACAGTTTATACACTAAGTAATATTACTTTTCACGTCAAAATAAATTGTAAATATATTTTCATTTATGGAATATGAAAAATGACTGTCATTATACCAGGGTGGAGAAAAATCAATGATTGTTTTTAAAAACCAAAAAAAAAAAAAAAAAAAGGATTTTTTCATTTTAATTGGATTTTTTATTTTATTGTTTAAATTATAATAGGAGTTTTTGTTTTTAAAAATAAAACTTTTTAAAATGAAATCTCAATTTAATATAAAATATGTGTGACCAGAGTCGCAGAGGAGCCAACCGAGGTCACTCAATTAGGGTGAAATGCAAAGAATGGGGCACCCCAAAGCTGGTGGCTATTCCAATACGTAGATTTACCAAACCAGCACAAAACAGCTTCTGTAATACCTCGCTGGTTACCCAGAAGCCAACAGCACAGTTCCCTTAGAGTAACCCAGCCTCAGGCCTCCACCCAGACACCCAAGTCAAATATGATGAGGATTACTGAAAATCTTATTCATCATATAAGAAAGTTCTAATCCCAAAGGATCTGACACATTACCTCCCAGGTTAATGAATATTCCAGATTTTACCCAAATACATGCTTACAAGCCAGTTCTCATTAACTAAACTAAAATGTATTAAAAAAAGAAAAGAGAGTGTTGATTAAAAGATCAGTATAATACAGATATGAGTACAGTCTTGAGGTTTAGATTCATAGCAGAGATGGTGAGCTTTGTGGTTGCAAAGAGTTCTTTCAGAATTGGTCCATAGGTTATAGTCCAAATTATATTCAGGGTGGTCCAGTCAGATCTGGGATCTCAATCTTGTGGCATAAGCTTCCCCTGCATTGAAGCATCAAGTAGATCTGAGATCATAGAATATCAGGGTTGCAAGGGATCTCAGGAGGTCATCTAGTCCAACCCCCCCGCTCAAAGCAGGACCAATCCCCAACTAAATCACCCCAGCCAGGGCTTTGTCAAGCCTGACTTTAAAAACTTCTAAGGAAGGAGATACCACCACCTCCCTAGGTAACGCATTCCAGTGTTTCAACACCCTCCTAGTGAAAAAGTTTTTCCTAATATCCAACCTAAACCTCCCCCACTGCAACTTGAGACCATTACTCCTCGTTCTGTCATCTACTACCACTGAGAACAGTCTAGATCCATCCTCTTTGGAACCCCCTTTCAGGTAGTTGAAAGCAGCTATCAAATCCCCCCTCATTCTTCTCTTCCGCTGACTAAACAATCCCAGTTCCCTCAGCCTCTCCTCGTAAGTCATGTGTTCCAGTCCCCTAATCATTTTTGTTGCCCTCTGCTGGACATTTTCCAATTTTTCCACATCCTTCTTGTAATGTGGGGCCCAAAACTGGACACAGTACTCCAGATGAGGCCTCACCAATGTCGAATAGAAAGGAACGATCACGTCCCTCGATCTGCTGGCAATTCCCCTACTTATACATCCCAAAATGCCATTGGCCTTCTTGGCAACAAGGGCACACTGTTGACTCATATCCAGCTTCTTGTCCACTGTAACCCCTAGGTCTTTTTCTGGAGAACTGCTGCCTAGCCATTCGGTCCCTAGTCTGTAGCGGTGCATGGGATTCTTCCGTGCTAAGTGCAGGACTCTGCACTTGTCCTTGTTGAACCTCATCAGATTTCTTTTGGCCCAATCCTCCAATTTGTCTAGGTCCCTCTGTATCCTATCCCTACCCTCCAGCGTATCTACCTCTCCTCCCAGTTTCGTGTCATCTGCAGACTTGCTGAGGGTGCAATCCACACCATCCTCCAGATCATTAATGAAGATATTGAACAAAACCGGCCTGAGGACCGACCCTTGGGGCACTCCACTTGATACCGGCTGCCAACTAGACATGGAGCCATTGATCACTACCTGTTGAGCCCGACAATCTAGCCAGCTTTCTCTCCACCTTATAGTCCATTCATCCAGCCCATACTTCTTTCACTTACTGGCGAAAATACTGTGGGAGACCGTGTCAAAAGCTTTGCTAAAATCAAGGAACAATACGTCCACTGCTTTCCCCTCATCCACAGAGCCACTTATCTCGTCATAGAAGGCAATTTGATTAGTCAGGCATGACTTGCCCTTGGTGAATCCATGCTGACTGTTCCTGATTACTTTCCTCTCCTGGTGGTAGGATCAGGCCCTAATTACCATTCACATACGTTCTAATATGTCTTTCATGGTTGGCTTTGGGTCATTTAGCCTGCAGTATGCTTAACCCTTTCTGGCCATGTGTCACACTTTGTATAAGATTCTTTGCAATTATATAACAGTGGTAGCAACATTGATTTGCGTGGTTATTTTTTAATTAGACCACGTCACAATATGTTAAGGCCTAAACTACTTATTATCTCTTAAAATACGTAAATAAAAAAAGTATGCTGACTCCGTAAGCCTCTATCAAAAACTTTGAGTTAAAGGCTGCTTTTCTATATAAATAAAGAATCAGGGGGAAACATCTGACTTTTGAGGTCAAGTTTTATAAATATGGCACAGTAGGTCAGCCTAAGTAATTTAGGAGGCCGTCTTATTTTCAAGAGACTGAAGTGTGACTAGAAATTTAAGCTCCAGTCACTTTCAGTTCAGCATATTTGAAAATTTTCCCAGGCTGACATGAAATAATCAGTTTAATTAGCTGACTATAGTTAATCCCTCATTTAATAAATCATTTAGTTGTAATTGTGAAACATGTTTTGATAAGAGAAGTTTTTGTATCCAAAGCCTTTTAAGGTTTTTTGTTTAATACAAATAAATCTTATACACTGCTTTGTGTGTTTGTTTAAATTCCAGTTACCATTCTAATGAAACTTAATACAAATCATGTGCAAAAACTTAATTATCTAGTAAATAAGCAATATATCATTCAGCATTTTCTAACATACTAAAAATGTTTGCAGTGTTACTGTAGCTGTATTAGTCCAAGGAAATAAGAGAGACAAGGTGGGTGAGATGATATATTTTATTGGACCAACATCTCTTCGCTAAAGAGACAAGCTTTCGAGCTGCACAGAGCTGAAGAAGAACTCTGTGTAGTTCAAAAGCTTGTCTCTTTCACCAACAGAAGTTCATACTAAAAATAAACAGTTAATAAGAATCTGAAAATATTAAGCTATATGATTGCTTAAATAAATGTATATCTTTATAGTGTACTCTCTTAGGTAGCAAAAAGATGCACTAAATCTAGTGTAAATGCTCTATTTAGTTACAAATCAACATATTTAATGATTATATCAGCCAGTGAGAATGCACCTTTCTTTAGAGAATAACTAAAGTACAAATGGAAAAGTTGATTACGATTAATTATTTAAATTGAGGCTTTCCACTTGGTGATTTAAATAATTAATTAAATCACTGATTTAAATAGCCTTGATTTAAATCAATGTACCCTACATTAATCCCTTGATAACCCCTAAAGGAATTGCAGGCATTCTGGACCCCTTGGGTATGTCTACACTGCAGTTAGACACTCACGACTGGCGTGTGTCTGCTGACTCAGGCTCACAGGGGTCAGACTGCAGGGCTGTTAACTCCACTGTAGACATCCAGGCTTGGGGGGCATCCTCGGCTCTAGGACCTTGCAAGGTGGGAGGGTCTCAGAGCTCGGCATAGGCATCAGGTTCCACTGACACCTACATGGTACAGTGTGTTAACATGAGGCCAAATTCTGACTTGAGCTACACAGCTGCAACTCCCATTAACTTTGGGAGCGTTGCAAATGAGTATATTGAGGACAGAATTTGGCTTTACTTTTTACAATTATTCTGTATTGCTGTATCGCAAACTAAATAGTGTGAATAGCTCTATTGAACTTGAAAAGACTACTTGAGAAGGGAGAATGGTCTTAAAATTTGCTAAAAAGTGCTGCTAATAAAAATGCTTTGTACCCTTTTCATAAGACTAAATACAAAAATTGACAGAGAGTTTCAAGGACCCAATTCCCAGTGAAAGTCCTTTTTTTTTTTTTTTTGGTAAATAGTTTTATTGGACTAAGTGACGTACATCTGACTATAAAGTAACATAAGCAGTGGTTCCAAATTTTTATATTCAGTTTGTTCCTTTTGATCATTTTCCGCAGGGGCATGTGCAATGAATTGTGATTAATTTCACTAAATAATTGGCCAGAAAAAAAACAGGTTACCCTGAAGGATAATACATTTACTTACACAATGTGTTTTTGTAATGTCCTGTGTAATTTGACTTACAATTATAATTCTCAACTATTAGTTGCTAGTACTTGGTATGGATTTGATTCAGCAAGGTAATAAGCATTAACTTTAAACACATGAGTAATCCCACTGAAGTCAGTGGGGCCATTGATATGCTTACTTTCCTTGCTGACTCAAGGTCTATTTTGGCACTTCTCTGGTAATGCCGGGTTGTTTTTTTTTCTTTTTTTAATTGTATGGCTCTTTCCTAGATTTGTACATATCTGTTTATAAATATTTTTTCTGTTTTCTCACATAATTTCATTGCTATTTCCCAATTTATTCTGTTCTATGTAATTTTGGAATAACATTTAAGAATATTTTTGCAAATGTAAAACCAACGTGAAAGATCTCTATTAAAAACATACTGAAAGAATGAAATGCACCTTATTTTCAAGTGTTTTCCAGCAAAAGCAACCCAGGAATGGTATTGCTGTCTTGTTGGATTCTTCCTGCCATGTTTGTGAATTGGGGGTTTGGGAACAGACAAGATTAAAGATTGAAAAGATGGCATAAGCAGATAAAAGCTTTAGTATTACTTTGTAGTCTCTGAGGCTTGTAAATTTTCTAGTTAGCTCACTGACTTTTTCATAAGAAGGTCTCCCTGTTACATTCCATTTAAAGGTTTAGCGACTATCCATTTTTCAGATACTGTACCTGTCCCCGTTTGCTGCCAAAGAGAAGAGATTAAGAGAAGATGCTGTCCCTAGTCTCTGTTTACCAGAAGCTGGGAATGAGTGACAGGGAATGGATCACTTGATGATTACCTGTTCTGTTCATTCCCTCTGGGGCACCTGGCATTGGCCACTGTCGGAAGACAGGCTACTGGGCTAGATGGACCTTTGGTCTGACCCATTAAGGCCATTCTTATGTTCTTAGGTTCTTAAACACACCTTGTTGTATCTTGAGTATGTCTGAGTTCATCTACATCTTGCTCTGAATTTGGAAGCCATAATTTAAATTAGAAATCTTCTTTTTTTCCTTTGTGTTCTCCCCTTCCTTTTCTCCACACTGGAATCTTTGTTTTCTCCCCCCTCCTTAAAATGGCAGCTGTTCAAGCAAGTTGCCTTTGGGGAAAAATGAGTGGCTTCCTGCAGATCTCTCACCCACACTTTCATGTGAGTACGTGTTTTGATCGAAGTACCACAGAGTATGGTACATATTTCCCACTGGATTTGGGAATGATAATCTCAAGTTCAAACCTAGTTCTGTCCCTGTTAAACATGGTGTACTATTCCATTGCCACACCACGTGGGTGAACGCCACTTGTTTTTCTAAACTAATCATAGAACCTCTGTATCTCAGTGTCTGACGTGTTATTTCTTAAAACTGATTCTTTGTATGTGAAGTAAATTGTTAATGCCACAAATTAATGGTGCCAGTAATTGAAACACTGTGTTCTTTTTCTTTGTAGAACCAAAATCACAGTCTCATCCACCACATCAAGTGCAACACAGAGTGCTCAATATAGAGCAGAATGGCATAAAAGACTACACCCATCCAAGACATCTTCCTCGAAATGATACTAGACAGCCAAGAAATGAGAAACCTCCTCGTTTTCAAAGGGACATTCAGAATTCAAGACAGGTTTTGGAAAGTAGTGGCTTACCAAGAAACAGAGGTCCTGAAAAACACAGCTCTTTAGGACCGGAGCAATGGACTGAGGATAAAAATAAGTGTGATAGACTTTATCCAAGGAATGATAGGCTAAAGGATATTGGTCATCCCTCAGCCATTCACCAGAGTGATGTTTCTTTTAGAAAGAGGGATAATGCTATGCAAAACAGACTAGGAAAAGGGGCTGCATTCATGGAATTGAGAGAGAATTCCAGTGTTCAAGATACCATTGATGATGATAATCAGAAACGAGGAAAAAAGGAAAACCAAATACATAATCCTGACAATTTTTATGACAGGAAAACACGAACAATAAGTAATGAAACTTTCAGTTTAAAAAATGAGCAACATTTTGGTATGAATAGTGACTACAAGAATCCTATTAGAACTGATAGTTTTAATACTTTACCAAATGGAGACACTGAATATCCACAGAAAGGAAGACGAGTAGGACCTATTAAATCACCAGGACCCAATGTTGCTCCACCTTTTGAAGACAAAATGTTATATTATAACGCTGGTCCGAAAAGGAGATCTGGGCCCATCAAACCAGAAAAAATATTGGAACCATCTATTCCTGTGGAGTATGGTAAAAGCTGGAGGCCCAGGGATGAATGTTTTGCTCTTTATTGGGAAGACAACAAGGTATGCCCCAATCAAGTAGGAAATACTGTAAATTGTATCTTTAAAAACAAAAGGGATGGTGGCTTCAATGTTCTGCCACAAAGGGGGAGGGGAGGGAGAGAGAGAGAGAGCATGTGTGTGTAATTTCTTACTTGAGCTAGTAACTTGTTACCTAGGGCCGCATACATGAGGTACATGGCGTACTAAGTCTTGGGGAAGGGAAATGGAATTCCTTGCTGTCCAGAGTGATCTTTATGAACAGGTGACATTTTTGGTGCTAGCAGCAGCAGCCTACAGCCCTTCTTAATATAGGTGAAGATCACATTGATCAGAGGAAATGGGCACCTCCCTGCTGTTTGTTTTTATACGTCACCAGGACATTGTTTATTAGCTGAAATATTTCTAGAATGGGTTAATTATTTGTGTCTGTTAAAAAGCCAACAATTTTGTTGTCTTGACTTTAAAAGTATAAATATTCCCTTATTTCATTTGAACTTTTTAATGTTTCCAATTCCTGCTACTTTTGATTATGAGAAGAAATTTTCTTTTTTTTTCTCATTGTTATGGCCAGTTTACATTATTTTTTCCCAATTGTTATTCTCAATTGCTATTGCCATCCATCTTTTTTGTTTTTTTAATCTCTGCCCCCCAACCCTGAGTTTTTTGACAATCTGAAAAGAAAAATTACATTAATTTTTTGTGGGTTTTTATGGATTTTTTCATTGTTGGTCTTTTTTGGATTTTTTCATTGTTTATGGTTTTTGTGGGTTTTTGTGGATTTTTTCATGGTTGGTCTAACAGCTAATATTTCTAATGATTTCATATGTCTGTTTTTTTTATCAGGTATGATTTGTATTATTTTAATATTTTAAGCAGTCATTCTGGTGTATAAATGTTCAGAGTGGGAACTGGCCAGGGCAGTTTTGGAAACTTTTACAATAATTAATTTTTTCTTTTAAATAAAGAAGCAATTAAGGTTTTTTATTTTTAATCTGCCTCTTTGGCTTATATGACTCAAAATAAATGGTCAGATGTTCATACACAAATGTTTGCCATCATGAGGACAGGTTAATATAGGGGGTTGCATGTTTCAAATATGTGTGCATATTTGGAACTGGTTCATTTGCATCATGTACATGAATTATGGATGGAATTTTTTGAGAAAAATAATTTAATCATTGTGTGATGCTTGAATTGCTGGGTTGTGGATAGTCAGGAACTCACAAAATGTGCTAAGCAAGAACATAATTCATTGCTTGTTACTGATGTAGTGTATCTTGGTGAAAATTAGCGACAAGAAATGTATTGATGCAGCAGATAGTCGTGGACTGGTGTGTGCCTGTGCTGTCTCCAGTGGTTGTTTGGAAAGATCCTGTAGCCAGGTAGTCAAGTGCAGTGGTGGTTGTAATTACTGTAGGAAATAATGATTTCTTCCTGTTCAACTCTATAAAGAGTGATAGGATAGTCTCCAAAGATTTGTTTCAGTCTGGAGATTATCTGAACATAGATGCTTGATAGGGAGGATTAATTTATGTGAACTGATTTGAACATATTTCAGCTTAGTTCTGTTTGGGAAAAGGCTGAGGTTAGTTCGGCTCATGGCTGCTCTAAATCCCCTTTAAGATCCTTGCAGAAATTAATTAGAAGTGTACTTGTTCAAACTTCTTGTTTTGTTAGAATTAGAAAAGTGAATCCCTACTCTCCTTCTATAAATCCTCCTAGAAAGATAAAATAGTTGTCATCTTGATACCACTTTTCTGTCTCTGATAATGCCACCAGGACTTCCCTGCATTTTAAACCCTAAATCACTTAGGCATTCTGTTGGTCTAGGAATGCTCACACATTTTTTGTAATAATCTGAATGTGTTCTGAATAAAAAGTCCAAATGAATTGCTAATTCTTAGCTCTGTCCACTGTCTATCTTTTTTCCATTGTGTAAAAATGTCCAGGTAATGAGGGACATGTACATTTGCATTGGTTTGAAACTGACATGAGTTTCTAGAATATGCATATTTGATACAAACAATTTTTGAAAATTTAGTAACTTTTATAATAAATTGTTTAAAATATAATCTTTTAAAATGTTATTGATTTTTCTTGTAATATTTAATCCAATGTTTTATGACCTTTAGAAATTTCTCTTTAAGTTTTATAGGGCAGAAATTGAAGCTCTTCATTCTTCTGGAACAACTGCAGTTGTTAAATTCTGTGATTATGGAAACTATGAAGAGGTGCTACTAAGCAACATCAGGCCCATTCACGCAGAGGCATGGGTATGTGATAACAAATTGTATACAAAGATATAAACTACATTATTTGTATAAAATATGTAGCTTTAAACAGATGAGTCCTGCAAAGGGTATAAATGTAAAAGCACTGTGTGGAAAAATACTTTAAAACTGAATAGATCTGCCTTAGTTATTTAAATAAACACCCTTAGATAATAGAAAAGAATCCTGTGGTATTATTTTTCATGTATAATAAAATTAAATTGTATTGTTTTGAAAATGAATACCATTATTTACTTGTTAGAGAAACAGTGATTTGTATATGCAAAATGGGCATTTTATGCATATTTTATTCTCTCGCAAGTTTGTGTTTACTCTATATATGGAATACCAAGTGATTGTCAAAATAAGATTTCTGATTCACTGACATGGCTATTGTTTTTTTTTTACATGTAAAGATTAGGAAAAGAGCCTTTCAGATATACAAATATATTCCAAACATTTTTATTATGTGTATATGTATAGGTAAAAAAATACAGATTTGTTTGTATCATGATTTTTCTTTTTTTGTTTTTTGTTTCACTTTTTTCTTCTTTGCCAATATCATGCCAAAACTGTGTGATTACAGAGATTCGCTTAGAACATATTGGCCTTATAGCATCTAATTTTTAAAAGGCTTTGGAAATAAGCAGTCACCCAGTGTTCACTGCCAGCTGTCTTTCATCTTGAGTTGTTACCTCTCATTCTGTGGACCTCCCTTATGGATTTTTTGTTTTTGTTTTGTTTGGCAACTCTACAGGAATCTGAAATGTTTTCTAGTTTCTGCATTAATTTTCCTATGAAGTCTCAATATCTTATTTCCACTGGTCGAACTGCTACTTACCACCTTTTGGGACACAGTTGTTTCCCAACTCTTGATATTTCAAAATCTTCCACTTGTAAGGCACCTCATTCCTTTCTCCCATCTTCTCTCTTTGAGTTTCACCACAGGCTGATAGTTGGTCTCAAAGTGCTTATGGAGAAACCCTGAGATTTCGCTGTTTTGCTGCTTGGATATCCTTGCATCTCTGAGTTTCTTGCACGAGAAAGCTATTTGCACTTTGTGCTTTACTTTTGTGTCCTGATGCTAGATCTAATTCTCATTTTAAATACATTCCTCTTCAACTTCTCAACACTTATTGGAATCTTGTTCTAATGCTAGTAGATATATTTTAAGTTATTTTGTGGTTTCTCTCTCTCAGTATTCATACATTAACCAATGTAAGAGTGACTTAGGCAACATATACAACAGTTCAAAGTGAAGTTCTAAAGCCTTGTGGTTCACCATAAGATTTGAGACTTTCTGGGGCTTGATCAGTATGATCCAGTTTATAGCCGTCTCCAAATTGACTGCAGGGATTCCTTTCATTCAGTCATTTTCTATTGTCAACAAGAGTGGCTATGTTCCATCCTTTAGCGGGATTCTCTATGTTTGACCCTAGTCTTTCCACGTAATACTGGTCCTTGATAATCTGTATTGAAGATGTGCTGTTACCTACATACAGGCATCTTCTTTGTCCCATACTTCAGCTCTGGTTCTATAATACTGCTTGGTTCCCCACATTGTATTTAAAAGCATCCTTTGAAGCAAGTGTCAGTGCTGATAGGAGGAGCTTTAATGATTTAACTCTATAGTCTATGCTCCAGTAAAACCACGAAGCATATTCAATCTATTTTTCAGATTCCTTGTGACTGTTTTCTCCAAAACACTTTTTTGGTGCTTAGAAACTGAATCACACCTAAAATTTCTCAACATACATCAAAATAGAGAAAGTACTTCTCTGCAGGAGGAGGATGCAAAAATGTTATGTCAGTCAGCAGCAAAGTAAGAAACACTGAACTGAAGGCATATGAAAATCCAGTTTAACCAATGTGTTGTTCTGTTTCTTTTGGCTGACGTCCTCTATGACCACCCAAATGATGCTGAGATACTGCTTTCCCCATTAGCATAACTATCAAACTGCTTACTGTAGAAGTGTAGTGATTCTTGGTGTTATCAATAAGAAAAAGATTTTTCATTGTCAATATAGATATAGGACTGGACTGCTTTAGTGAAAGAATCTTCTCTCTTTGCTGGGATGTAGATCCCATCTGCCTGATATTTCTGGGATCCCCTTTTAATTTCCACCTCATCTGAAGAAGTTAATGCAAGATGATCTGAAGGTTCCTAGAGCTATACATTACATGTGGAAATCTATTGCTGCAGAGTGATAGTCCTGCTGTAGCGTTCTTCCATTATCTCATTTTCTTTGGATCCTGGTATGTTTCTTTTAAAAAACCTCTCTGACAGCTAACATACTGATTGCTAGAAATATAGAAAACCAAACCATTGGCATTAGTATACGAAATGTTACAAATCTAACTCTGATAGGTTACACAAGGTAAATAAAAGGGCTACTGAGTATTGGTTTTTTTAAAGACCCCATTAACAACTATCATTGTACTTGTCATGCAAAAATAATAAATCTTTATAGTTTTGCTTAGTTCTTGTAATATATGTATAAAAGCCCTGCAATCTGACTGTTTTTAATTAAAAAATTTTTTTTTTACTTTACATTATTTAAGAATTCTTTTAGTGGTCATCTCCTACACAAGGTTTTGAAAATGTACCCCCTTGTTTCCCTAAATGTAGCAGTGATCACTTAATGAAAATGTTGTATTCCTGACAAAAAACACACCAAAAAAGCCTTTGTAGAAATAACAATTGCTTGTTTTTCTATTATAAGATGTAAAGTTATACTAGCAAACTGAAAAGCATGAAATGTTAAAGGGCTTCATGACTAAATTAATAGTCTGTTGTGTGGAAAAATAAAATAAAGTGAAGATAATACTTTAAACCTAAAGTGTTAATTTTTTCCTCAAAGTTTTAGGTTTATTTTTTCTTATTAATTACTACTGGTTTTCTTTCTAGCATAAGTGTTTACTCGGTCACTTCACTATGAAGATGATTTATTTATTTTCTCCTTTTCCTTCCTGTCATCCTTAGGTAATAATCTGGTAGGGTTTGCTCCTGGATCTACAGATAGAGTTTTAGTTTGTGGTTATATCTCCTTTTTTCCTGTAATGTAAAGAAAAGCAACACTATGTCTTCCCCCACCTCCACACATGGTAATCTCATTCTGGTGTTTCTACAGTCCAACTAGGATTAGGTTCATAGGAGCTTTTCTCAGTGCCTCTTTACTTCAATAATAGTGATTATAAAATAAAGTCTATAGTTTGTTTGTTGTTAGTCTCTTCTTCCTGAATCCCACCGTACAATTCTGCATAGAGAGCAGTATGTGTCTCCTAACCATGAGGCAAGGAGGTGTAAAGAACTGTCAATCAAGATAAGTATAATGATGCTTTCTCCACACTCTGTGGCTTTGTGAGGCATGGAATCCATTCATCAGGTAATTCCTTGTTTTGGACTATCCAGTATGGGGAGGTTGCAGAAGGGAAAGAGAGAGGAGTCTAAGGCTCCAGCTGCATTATTCTTGCTAGTATAAGTACTTCTTTTGGAGCAATCTTAATTCCAGGTGGTCTTGCTTCCAGCTTTCTGTCTCCTTCCTCACAGACTTGTAGGCACTTTAAAAGTTCTGACCCTTTCTTAAAGCAGACTGTATCTTTGGCCCTCTCCCACAACAGTTTCTAGTGCCGGGTAAGTAAAAAAAACATTTAGGGCCCTTCTCCAGCAACGTTCCTTCGTTGGAGTAATGCACCGGGCAGGGCTTTCAGCTGCCTCTTCTACCTACACTCAATCATGCAGTTGTGTCTTGGCTGGAGAAAACTTTTGCTGCAGGGTCTGAAAATTAGTCTTTCTGGGGCTCAGGGTAACTCTTCCAAACCCCCCCCCCACGACTCTTGATTTATAGCAACTATGGATTACTTGAAAGATCTGATTTTCTCTTTGTGCACTAACATATTTAATGCCCTAGCACAGAGGTGGGCAAACTACAGCCTGTGGGCCACATACAGCCTGCGGGACCATCCTGCCCATCCACTGAGCTCCCGGCCCGGGAGGCTAGCCCCCAGTCCCGCCCCTGTTGTCCCCCTTCCCCTGCAGCCTCAGCTCACTGCGCCGCTGGCTCTGTGCTGCGTGGTAGTGTGGCTGGCTCCAGCCAGGCGGCACGGCTGCCTGTCCTGGTGCTCTGGGCGGCGCGGTAAGAGGGCAGGGAGCAGGGCGGGTTGGATAGAAGGCAGTGGAGTTTGGGGTGGTGGTCAGGGGGCAGGGGTGTGGATAGGCGGTCAGAGGGCAGGGAACAGGGAGCGTCGAATGGGGGCAGTGATCCCCGGGGGCAGTCAGGGAGAAGGGGTGGTTGGATGGGGCAGGGGTCCTGAGGGGGCAGTCAGGAATGAGAGGAGGGGTTGGATGGGGTGGTGGGGGGCAGTCGGGGACAGGGGTCCCAGGGGGACTGTCAGGGGACAGGGAACAGGCGGGGTTGGATGGGGCAGGAGTCCCGGGGGGGCTATTAGGAGGTGAGAAGCAGCGGGGGTCGGATAGGGGGCGGGGGCCGGGCCACGCCTGGATGTTTGGGGAGGCACAACCTCCCTTAACCAGCCCTCCATGCAATTTCAGAAACCCAGTGTGGCCCTCAGGCCAAAAAGTTTGCCCGCCCCTGCCCTAGCATCACACCACACTGCTTTCACAGCTTACATTTAGGCAGCAAGCCTCCCTGTTGTTAATATTTAGGCAGACGGAATGAATATGACTGAGACAACTTTATTGTTATTCTCTAATCTAACTACTGATGGCTTCTTGCTTATCACCTTGTTTGTCTAGCCTCCTAAAAATGAGGCAGCCAAGTAAGGTTCTTCTAACATAGTGTTTCTCAAACTGAGGGCCCCAACCCAAAAGGGAGTCGTAAGACTGTTATAGGGGGGTCATGAGTGCAGTGGCTGCTGGCTAGGCACCTAGCTCTGAAGGCAGTGCTGCCGCCAGCAGCAGCGCAGAAGTAAGGTATGGTATGGAGGTGGGTCTTCACAGTCTGAAATATTTTCAAAGAGGGTCCCAGCAAAAAAAGTTTGAGGACCCCTAACAATCTAATATAATAATTCAAAGATTGCCTTAGGAGAACTACCCATGTCTAGCTGCATCCATTAGAAACACAACATTCTTCTTTTTATAGAACCTTCAGATAAGCTTCAAGAACTTTGGCTCTTTGGCTCTTTCACCATTAGGAAAACCTCCAGGTTGATAGTTGGATTCACAATGTGTTGAATGAATGATTGAGGATTCCCTTATGCAGGATTTCCTACTACCTCCTCTCCACCCCCCCCCCCACCCACACACTCACATAGTTTTCATCTGGAAGGCTATCATTGCAGGCTCTGTCTCCCATAAAGGGTCTCATGGTCTGATTTCTCTACTCCCATGAAAACTCTAGGTTTGGGTTTTTGTGGATATGTGCCTTCAAAATCCAATTTTCCCATTATGATGGTTTAGTTTCCAACCTCTTCTCAGTAGCAAAGAGTCCTGTGGCACCTTATAGACTAACAGACGTATTGGAGCATAAGCTTTCATGGGTGAAGTATTCACCCTCAAAAGCTTATGCTCCAATACGTCTGTTAGTCTATAAGGTGCCACAGGACTCTTTGGTGCTTTTACTAACTAACTAACACGGCTACCCTTCTGATACTATCTCTTCTCAGTTAAACTAAAACAAGACTTTGCTGTGGGTCTCTGAGTTTCTTGAGTCTTTCCCCATTCTTGTGAGGGAACACTTTGACAGAAAGGAAACAGCAAGGAGTCTTAGATTCCTGTTACTTCTTCCAAAGGGTGTCATTCATGTGTTGGTCATCTTTTCCTTTTACATAGGAAGTCATAGACTCATAGAATATCAGGGTTGGAAGGGACCTCAGGAGGTCATCTAGTCCAACCCCCCTGCTCAAAGCAGGACCAATCCCCAACTAAATCATCCCAGCCAAGGCTCTTTCAAGCCTGACCTTGAAAACCGCTAAGGAAGGAGATTCCACCACCTCCCTAGGTAACCCATTCCAGTGCTTCACCACCCTCCTAGTGAAAAAGTTTTTCCTAACATCCAACCTAAACCTCCCCCAATGTAACTTGAGACCATTACTCCTTATGCTGTCATCTGCTATCACTGAGAACAGTCTAGATCCATCCTCTTTGGAACCTCTTTTCAGGTAGTTGAAAGCAGCTATCAAATCCCCCCTCATTCTTCTCTTCTGCAGACAAAACAATCCCAGTTCCCTCAGCCTCTCCTCATAAGTCATGTGCTCCAGTCCCCTAATCATTTTTGTTGCCCTCCACTGGACTCTTTCCAGTTTTTCCACATCCTTCTTGTAGTGTGGGGGCCCAAACTGGACACAGTACTCTCCTTTGAGTAGTTTCCTATACTTCTGAGTGTGTGTTTTCCTTTCCTCCATTATCTTCTAACAGACATAACCTAGGGTACATCTACACGAAAGCTGGGAGCATGCTTTCCAGCTCAGGTAGACATATGTGCTAGCTCTGCTTTCGTTAGCATGCTTTAAAAATAGCAATGTAGCCAAGAGATGGCTTGGACTAGGTTTGTATGCAGGTGGCTACCCCGGCTACACTGCTATTTTTAGTGTGCTAGCTTAAAAAGAACTAGTCTGTGTTTGTCTACTCATGCTGGGAAGCACACTCTCAACTGCAGTGCAGACATACCTGTACAGATGCAAGCGGTATGGAAAGCAGCTCTTGAGGTTCACCTGGATTAGGAGTCTGTGAAGATTTCTCATCTTGGTACGTGTAGGCTGTACAATTCCACATGTTTCTCTCTGACTCTAGGTTGGCAAATGCTCGTCAAGCAGATCATTGTAGGCCATTTTCCAATCTTACATTCAGGCATTTCTCATTCATCCAGCCTGTGTAATATCACTACTTGTTACTACAGATTACATCCCTTTCCCCATTTTGTGGTTGCTCAGAAGTGTTAAACACCTTTACCATCTAAAGGATAAACTTACCATCCCACTCTTTTAACCTTTCCGAAAGTCTTTAACTGAACCTAATCAAAGTCAACGGTTTAGGTATCCAGTATGATGATTTTCTCATGTTGGGGACAAAGTAATTTTTCTTGGTACAGTCCTTAAGTTCTTTAATTTTAAAAGGGACTGTTTTCCCCCCTCCCATTTCCTCAAAAAATGTGGCTTCCAGGCCTCTCAGAGCATAATGTGACTAAGCTGTTCTGACTTCTGTCTTACAATCCTTTTGTCATCTGAAAGGACACCTTTAGTTTCTCTTTTTATGGGACTTTATAAACTCTCGTGTTTAGCTCCCTTAGTCCAATAAGATGTTGAAATATCTAATTTCTTATAGAGAAAGCATTCTCTGTGCAGAAGTTAATTTGGTCAGTACATATGCCGGTTACAGAAAGAGATAGACAAACCTCTTGGGTAGGTACTATTTCACTACATCTGCTCTCTATCTGGAAGCATATGATGGGGGAAGAGACAATGGTTGACAAAAAATTACTGACTGGTAATTGTTGAAGCAATCTCTTTTCTCTATTTTGCTTCCCAACCTCTTTTCCCCCATTAATTTTGGGAGTCTGACTGGCTGCCCTTAAAGGATTAGCTCAGGAATTTTATGAACTAAGAAGGAAGTGAGAGGACTCGAAGAATTATCCCTGCCTTGATTGACGGTTTTTTGCTCTCTGGTAAGAGGAGATGTACATGTTGGGTGGTAGAGAAGAAATTATGACAAACCGTATTCTTAGTAAATAATTAGTAAATAATTGTATTCCATTTTCTATTCTTTTCTACTACACACAGTATATATTCAGTAGATACAGAACTCATGGTGAAGGTTTAGTGTCTCATCCTTGGACGGTCACACCGAATGCCCTGATAATTTGGGTTTTCTTCATTAGTAGGCATTCTGTAGGCATTATCAGATTCCCTCTGCCAAGAAATGTTCTCCACTTGAGGAAATACTTCTTAAAAAATTAATTTCAATTGACTGTGAAATGGATTGGTGGCAGAAAAGCAATCTGGCTCCCTGCCTTGGAAGTGGTAAGTCATAGGGAATATTTTTTTTCCCCATTGAGACTTGCAAAATATAGCAGAAATACGAAGACAATTAGTAAAAACTTGCTAAGAGTACTGTGTTTCCTGCTTCTGTTGTTCAAGCAAACCATTTTTTGTTCTTAGGTTGAGTTATCAGACAGTTGCTTTAATACTGGCAAGAATGGTACTGAGGGTCTCCCTGTATGTTCACAATGCCAATTCAATTGATAGTTTATTTCATGTCCCAAGAAAGGCTTTTACAGTTTAGAGAGTTAACTGGTGGTAGGCTTCTGAGTTTGGACATTTCTGTTTACAACTATAGGAGAATAGTGATAGTTTAACAATCAGTGCTGCTCAGGAAACTCATGAGATCTATAACATTTCCTACAAATTAATCTGCTTTTATGTCTTGTGAAGATGTAAAACTTGAATTGGAGAGGTATTTATCTGTTTGAGGCTTATATAAAAATAATGTCTACACTATAAAAATTGCCATATTTAAGCTTGGCTGTTAGGCAAATTTAGGGAACAGCTAATAACTTCATTAAATTCCTCTTCTAGCTTTGATCTGTTTGTCGCATAATGAGATGAATACGTATGGCTAATTTTGCATGTGTGTTCTTCCCACGTATGCAGTGTTGTTATCAGTCCCAGGATATTAGAGAGACACGGTGGGTGAGGTAATATCTTTTATTGGACTGATTTCTGTTGGTGAGAGACAAGTGACATTTACAAGGGAGCTGAGGTGGGAGAGGCCAGTTTTCATTTTTAGCCTCAAGCTTCGAGGCACCAGTGAGCCAATGCGGACAGAATTGTAAAATTCAGGTCAGATTATGTCATTAGTTATCCCCTGTGGAACAAACAACCAAAAAATGGTTTTGGCATTTCAGTTGCCAAAATATTTAGCACAACTATATTTTCGTGTCATAGTTTTGAGACCCAATTAGGTCTTACACAAACTAACTTAGTGTCTTTTCCCTTGTAGCCAGCACTAAAGTTAATAAAGTTAATCAAAACATAGTTTCATATGAAAAGTTCTGAAGCATTTCAATAACTGGAATTAGGGGGGAAATCTTCCTTTGTCTTTATACTGGGTTTTATTTGAATAGTGTTATAATCTAATTTTCTTTCTTTCTTTTTTTTTTACCAAAAAGTTAACCATTGACAGTAGTTATCACATTTTGGCATTGGAGATATCACAGTATTTCCTAATATTCAGAAATAAGATTTAGCTTGTGGTATCTCAGATACACTTGTGGAGTTACTGTTGGCAAATGTTGGCTTTTTTAATGGCAAACTCTATAAGTGAAACGGTAGGTCTTAAAAAGAGCCAGATTGACACTTCTGTAGACTGAAGTCTTGTACCTCAGTTCTTAGATAATCTCCATTGATGCATTTTATATTGTATGTACTATTATTATTATGTATTACCAGAGAGCCTGTTTCCCTGGTCATGGACCAGTACACCATTGTGCTAGTTGCTGTACAAATACAGCTAGATCTAAGACAACTAAGAAATGAAATAGAAAAAATAACTCTGTTCATTGTTGAACAAATTGATTTAAGCCAATTTGCAGTTTGACAGATATTTATTTCCTTATCTCTTTGGGGAATTTGCATAGGTAATTCAGACAAAATAAATTTTAAGAAGAACCACTGAGTTAAATGCAATCCTGATCAGACTGTAAAAGTCAAAATATTACCCTTCTGGTTAAAATACCTCACTACTGTTATGGCACATCTAAGGGTTTGTCTTCACTACTGTGCTAAATCGGCACCACTGCAATTGATGCAGCGACATCGATTTAGCGGGTTTGGTGAAGACGTGATAAATCTATTGAAAGAGCACTTTCCCATTGACATATTTAATCCACCTCAACGAGAGGCAGAAGCTATGTCAACGGGAGAGCATCTCCCACCAACGTAGCACGGTGTAGACACCGCATTAAATCAGTGAAGTTTCGTTGCTCAGCTAATTGATTGTTTTACACCCCTGAGCGACGTAACTGACGTCGACTTAAGCAGTTGTGTAGACAAGGCCCTAGATATACAACCATTTTTGTCATAGAGGACCTGAGTAATTTGGTGATTGGAGTACTTCATGCAAATGTCTTCTCAATATAACCAACTACTATAATATGTAAACCTTTGCAGAAACTGAAGTTTTCTTTAATTTTACACATATCCCAACTTTAATGAGTAACAGGATATAATACTTACCCTGGAGCCATATCTTTGAGTCCTCTTTGAGAATCCATATCTTACTCAGTGGGATATTGGATATTTACATTCCACCTGGGAGATATGGAAAGTAAGTAAAACTTGGCAATGTAGTATAGTGGATAGAGCATGCACTGGGACTCAAGAGATCAGGGTTCTATTCCTGGCTAAGCCACTGGTTTGCTGGGTAGCCTTGGACAAATCACTTCTCCCTGTGTTTCAGTTTCACCATCTCTTTGTAAAACCCTTGAGATCTATTGATGAGAAAAGTGCTATAGAAGAGCTAGGTATTATTATATCCAAGTTATTAGAAGTTAGTTCACAGTTCATACTAAATTTCCCTGTGCCATTATGTCATTAATGGCCTCTGATATCTACTTTAAAGACTGATGACAACATCTGGTTCTAGTATCTCCATCTTTTTCATGTATATGCACTAAAAGTAATAGCAAAGTATACTAAAATGCTATTTTTAATATTCAGAATAGCACAGAGTCAAAATAGGAGTGAACAGCATACCAGTAGCTTACCATATGAACAGACAGTGGGAAACTTAATTCTTGTGTTCCTCAGGTCTGGATATAGTGATTATTTACATATGTAGCTGCCAGCAGTCCTAGTGCCCATACTTCAAGAGTAGTTTCAAACACATTCAGAGTATGGGTATTTTAATTTCTAAGTCGAAGTTACAGAACACAAACTGCAAGAAATGTCTTCTGGATGTGAAGTACTCAGTGGTATTGGATCCATTTACAACTTGCTGCAAACACCTTGTCTCAAGAATCAGCTTCTTGGAAACCATGACATGTATGCCATGACGACATGTTGGCTATCTTTGAAGTAATGTGACCTACAATCTTGAAAACCAGATTTAGGCACAGACTAATTGAAGTCTAATTGGAAATAATTTATTGGTGGTCTTCTGACTAGGGGTCCAATCCTGTAAAGTACTAAATCTCTCTTGTGAGGTGTACTGAGCTATCTTAACTCTCATGGAAATCAGCATCTTGTTTTGGGCCCTGTGAAAGTATGCTTGGTACATACTAGTAAAAATGACAACCCCGTGCTCTCAGAATATGGATAGATGAAAAATATGAATATGCTTCCCCTTTCTCCAAATTTCAGGATCATAGCCACCAGTATATGAAAGAAATAATGTGGAAAAAAATTCTACATCTCTTCTTTTTTCAAATTGCATAGTCTGTAAGAAAGGAGATAAAAGTTTCATAGAGATGATTTACCTCGTAGGTTAGAAAAGTGTTTTAACCAGTATAGCTGCACGTAATCCACAACTGTATCTGTAACTGTATCTGTAACACGTAATCCACAACTGTAACTGTCTGGAGTATCTCTTTTCACAGAAATTACATCCTGTCAAAGGTACACCTGACAGCAACTCCATTAGGGTTTTCAGAATTAGTGTTCATTTTATTTCTTTTGGTTTACATAAAAAAAAAAACTCTTAACCAAGAAATCAGGGCTTTAACATAATTTAAATGCACAGCCATTGAAAAAACAAAGGTATTAGTCACACAGCTACACTATTTTTTAAACACATATGCAGAAAAACTAAACTTGCATCTTTCTGAAATCTTAATGCAGTATTCAAATTAAACTCTTGGGCTCTAAAAACTCATGCATATAATTACAGTATTTATAATTGCTGAATCTGCCAGAATTGAGTTAGAGTGAATACTTCAATCTTTTTGTGGGGGGGATGTCAAAGGACTTTTGAGACTAACAGCTCCTTCACTTCTAAAACTATGGATTTGAGTATCATTTTCAAAATGTGTTTATGAGCTCTACTCAAGTACCATAAATAAGAATCCAGTTAAACAACAGCAACTGGTTATCAAGAGAGCAATACATTTCTCTTTTGGTTGTAAAATGTTTTAAGAAGTGATATAGATTACATTCTAAATAACACTGTGGGTAAATTCTTGTAAACTGAGGCATATTATCATTCAGCAAAATGCCAGGCATTGCTTTGACAGTACAGTAGCCAGCAATATTCTAACGGATTCTCCCCTGCATAGGAGCATCATGGAGCCAGTTACAGCTCCCTGACCCTGTGGGCCAGTCTATGCTGGCCCTACTGAACCTTACACCCATGAAGCTAGATCTAGCAATCACAGACTTTTGTTCTATTATGTCCTTTATACTGGGATAGGAGTGACTGGAGCAGGCTTTATGCCAGCAGTAAGATACCATCTGCCATGGAATTCCAAGTGGTTCTGAGCAGAACAACAGGGTTGAATCATATTCTAGAATCTGGCCTGTTAATTATTGGAAGTAATTTTCCTGTCAACTTATTGTAAGCCTTTGATATCATATACTATTAACTTATTTCGCTAGAGATAGTAATAATAATAATAATTAATAATTCTTGTACTGGAACAGGTTAATCAGAAAAGTTTGTGAAGTTATTTCATGGGCATCCTGCTGTACTTACAACATAGTCTACCTGAGCTCATCTTTTTTTTCTCTGATGTCCTGGTAGTTCTGTTCTTTTCTTATCCTACCCTTTTTCACCTTATTTCTGTTCTTAAAGATCTTCCATTGTGGGCAAAATGAAACTGAGGAGGAAACAAAAACATGTGTGTAGCTGTTGCAGCAGTGTCTGTTCCTTTGTTGATGGAGCTCCCTCAGTGCACACCTCCTTTCCTTTTTCTCTCTGACAGTGATGGTGAACCTTCTTGAATCAGAGGGCCACAAGTGAAATTTTGCTAGTTATTGGATGCAGACTTTAGAGAGGCTTCAGTTGTGTTAAAGCTTTCCCCTTTCTAGCTTTCACTCTTCTTCCCGATTCTACCTTTCTCACCTAATCTGTTTCTCTCCTTGAAATTTTTCCCCTTTCAGTTATTTCTTCCTGGTCTTTCCCTTCCTTTCCTTTCAGTCTACTGTCATCTGTCTCATTCTGGCCCTGCCTCTCTTGACATCTGAGATCAACTGGATTACGTCAGCGATCTCCATTGCTGATCATCACTTCTACCAAGGCTCAAAACTCCATTTGTGGCACAGCCAACAGAAATGGCATCAAATGCCATAGAGGTTCATCATCACTGTTCTAGGAGATGAGTGAAGTTGAGCCCTCAGTGAGAGAATCCCTCTGGCCTTATAGCATAAGTTTCAGCCCAATTAAAGGAGGGAACTGCGGACCAAAGCTTGATGTCTTGACCTGAAAAGGACTATCTAATGCCATGTCATTGGGCGAGCTTCATCAAGGAGGGAAAGGAAGTACTGCAAACGTGAGTAAATCTTGTTTATTTGGGTTTTATTGTGCAGTGTTTTGCTTCTTATGTGAACTGAAAAGCTTTTAGTTAGCTGTATGTCAGATTACGTGTTGACTTAAAAATTGCCACAATCCGACTCATTGTTCTGTTCTTCCTGCAGCAGCTGATGACATTGCTAACACGTGAAAGGAGAACATCCTTGCACTCCTTAGGTGCACGTGATACCATCAGCTCTTGCAGGTGGACCCAGAATCCTGAACTCTGATTTTAGCACATAAGTAAAGGTGGAATTTTTGCATGTATTTTCTTTTAAAATGTAAATGTATTTATAATTTTGAAGTCTGCACATAATGTTGAGATACTGCCTTGCAAGCCAACACATACAATTATTCACAAAATCTTCAATTTTCAGTTATTGTATGGACAGTTGAACTTTTTTCTCAGTTTTTAAATTTCTTGGACCCCCATACAAACAGTGGTATGCATTTGTAACATTTAATTGTTTTTGCAATAATTCCCTCGTTTATCATTTTAAGAGCTAGATATTAACTAGCTTTGTCACATTCTTTCCTTCACTCTGTCTTAAATCTTCAGTATCGTGCACATATTTCAAATTATGCAAATACCCCAAATCATATGAGAGTTGGAGCTTGTTTATTCACTAGCCATATACTATGTGCCCAAACTCCAGCCTGCAACTCACATTGAGGGATTTCCTTACCAAATTTGGGATCATGCATGTGCGTATATAATTCTTTCTAACTTAAAAATTGTAACTTTCAAAAATATATGATCATTTTTTATGGTGGTTTTTTACCCTGGCAGCCAAGTGGTTTGTCTCACTTTATCTTTTGGAGGCTTCCTTCTAATCCTTTGAATGTTCTGTCCACTGCCAAAAGCCAGGATGCATGATGTCATTCTCACTAGATTGTTTGTTTTATCAGTTGTCCAGCAGTATAGCAAATGTTTTTCTTACTCTAAAAGCAAAGCATATTATCTCTGTTAAGTGTGTACTCAGTTCAAAAAAGCAGAGCCCTGAAATTGCCTACAGCATATATTCCACATGGCACCAAATTAACACATCATCATTCTTTATTATCTTTGTAGAGGTTTTAATTTTTTTAAATCTTTTTTTTTACCTCAATCATTTAAAAATTTAGACTTATTTTTTCAAATACTGAGCCAATTATTGGGATACTCTTCTGTAACTCATCTTTATTTCCACTTGCTGGATTGCTTGTCTTTTCACATGTGATTTAAGAACCCAAACAGAATTCTCTGGGATTTTTCCACAGGAAATAAAGGGTTGTATATATTTTGACACACATACAATATGCATTCTCAGTTTCTAATCAGTGATTCTTTTCCTGGTGGTTTGTTAAAATTTCTACTGTCCTGCCTTAATTAATGAAAGGTTTTTTCTGTAAGATACCTTAGTACATCAGTTTGTCTTTAACTGCTAACTAATATTTACAGCCTGGTATTTACCACTGGATCACGTTCTTAATGCTTAGTATAAAGAACCTCTTCATTTTTGTGATAGCAAAACCAAGATGCTTGATTAGCAATTCTGCTAACCAAGATGTCAAGGTAACCCAGTGGTTTCATAATGTGTTACGAGGGAGCTAAAATAGTATCTCAGAAGGACTCTCAAAAATAATGATTTTCTATCTTTGAGAATATTATGACACCTTGCATCTGGAAATGTTTGCATAGATCACAATAAGATTTTTACTGTCTTTTATGTGCCACTGGCAATAATTATAGTTTCAAATGTGAAAGGCCTCTGTTGTCATCCTGTGGACCTATCTCCCACCGCAGGAGAATAGCAATTCTAGTGGAGTTACTCTGGAAGAATTGGACCCCAGGTTTATGTGATCCTAATTTTAAAGGAACTTAATTGTAAGATCTGTTGGGATGTCTGGTATTCAGGAAATAAATGAATGACCTGTCTTCAAAACTGGAGCAAACCAGTGAAATGTCAAGAAATGCTGATACTCGATGCTACATCTGTTGTTGTTGTGTACCTTCTATTAAATTCAAGTCTGCTACGGGTCATCTGTCCTCTCGTCCGTGCCCTGATCTTTCATTCCTTGATTTTCATAAGGAATTATTAATTTCCTGTCATTTGGATATTAGATAGCTATTTTTCCCAGAAAAGGGCTAGGACAAATACTAATACTAATCTAACAGAATGTTTTTAAAAGGGGAGCTGTCTTTAAGACTTTTGATATCTGTGACACAGTGTAATCATTTTCCCAATTGGTGCTCTACTTGCTCTGTAAATGCTTTCAAATCTGTAGACGTCTGTGTTTCCAGTATTTTCAGTATTACTAAATAAATCATTGTCAATTTAGAATTCCAATTTAGTATGTAAAGAGCATTTATTTTGGTTATTGGGAAATACTGGGACTAATAAAGCAATGAGGACTGTTAAAAACTTGACAGCATGCCATGCCCAATGGAAATACATCATAGACTTTCATAGGATCCAGCAAGGAAAATGTAAAATAATTTGACAACTTCTGACAGCTTACTAGGGATGCAAGTAGTAGAAAAGGTCTTGTACGAATAATTTAGTTGCTATATTTAAGGAAGGAACAAAGGATTGTTCAAGGAAGTGTAGACTTATAATTTCGTTTGTAAAAAAGTGTCTGAAATCATTACTGAAAGGAGAAATAGGAGGCATAATATGTCGATTTCTTCTAAGCATTTAATACTTTGTAATGAGTGAGATACAGTTTGGTCAAAAAAATGGAATATTGAAATCAAAAAGTTGAAATTTGCTTAGGGAAGGAAATAGGAAAGTTTCAGGGGAAAATAAAACTGCTTAAGGTACATTGCAGTGCCCTACTGAAGTTTCTGTATTAGAATCACTTACTTACTTTTGGACAGAAATTCTGTTAAGGCATTCTTTATGAAAATGTAAACATTTGTTGCTGAAACACAACACAAAAGCAGTGGATTAAAAAAGGAATAAAGATTTGTAAAGGATTAAATGAATTTGGAGTGTGGTTTTATGGACTTGCAGTAGCTCATGAATTTCCATATTCAGACAGCAGCGAAGCAGGGAACCAAACTCCTAGCCTATGTAAAAGACATGGTACACTGCAGAGAATGGATATTGGAGATAGGGTGTTAGCTAGATAGTACATTAAAATATTTACATAATGTTGAGCAGCAGCATAAGAGATAAAGATTGTTTCAGGATATGGAGCATAAATGGACAGGAATTATTCTGGCTGTATATACTGTGCTGACACAATAATTACATAGTTACTATTCAACGTCTCAAGAGATTTCTCAGTAAATCTTATAATATCATATGCTAATTCTATTTTATCCCACTAAATAAAATATTTTGCAGTAAATTTCACTGTAATTCTCATAATACCTGTAACTGTGCCGTTTGTCACCATTATCCCATATTATTAGTAAGACTACATTTAGAATACTGTGTAAATCAAATGATTTTATTACAGTTAGGATGATGCTAAAGCTGAAAAGGTTCAGCATACGATTCAAGATTCAAAATTGGAGTGAGATTAATCAGATTTGCCAATTTTGCTGTCTAGCTATAGATAGATTTATACACTGTGTAAGTCTAGCTACAGATATATTCTGTGTGTGTATGTATTATATATCTTAGAAAAAATAATTATGAGTACATCTGATAGTAACGAGGTCCTGAAAGAATACATAAATGAAATAATCTGTTTAAGGTACTTACTTATTTAAAATCTAATTCTCACATTTACTTATGCTGAGTAGTAGTAGCTTACTCTGTGAGTAATCACGTAGAAAACAGTGGGAGTGTTCACACATTCAAATGTTACTCAGCAAGTTTAAAGCTGACAGATTTGGACCACCAGAAAAAAGAGGAAAATGGCTTATTATTCATTGAGGTGGAATACTCTTCTGTTGCAATATATATTTTTGTAAAAATCCCTAAATCACTAATAGAAGTACAAGTTTAAATCCATGGAAAAGGAAGATGTCTTATTTATTGTTTTTGTTGTTGTTTTTTAGAATGAGAGACTGGAATTTAAAGGGAGTCTAGTAATCCATGTCCTTATCAAAGCAGAATTTTTCCTACATTATGATGATAAGTGCTAAATCTTGAGTGCTACAGTTTTCCCAGTGCTATCACTGGAAGGCCATTTTACAGTCTTGGATAGATGTCACTATTAGAAAGTATTTCATTATATCCAGCCTATATTTTCCTTTGATCACTTTAGGCCACTACTACCATGACATTTTCCTATAAATCAGCCAAAACAAGTTATCACCTTCTTTGGGGTTCACACTTTTTAGATACTTGCAGATGATGATAATGTGTCAGAATCTGTGAATACTGATATGTAATAATTAGGGCTGTCAAGCAATTAAAAAATTAGTTGTGATTGATTGTGCAATTAAAAAATAGTAGAATACCATTTAAAATTTTTTGGGTGTTTTCTACATTTTAAAATATATTGATTTCAATTACAACACAGAACACAAAGTGTACAGTGCTCACTTTATATTTATTGTTTGTTACAAATATTTGTGTGGTAAAAAAACAAAAGAAATCATATTTTTCAGTTCACCTTACACAAGTATTGTAATACAATCTCTTTATCCTGAAAGTTGAACTTAAAAATGTAGAATTCTATACCAAAAAAAACCTGCATTCAAAAATAAAACAATCTAAAACTTGAGCCTACAAGTCCACTCAGTCCTACTTCTTGTGCAGCCAATCACTTGAACAAGTTTGTTTACATTTGCAGGAAATAATGCTGCCCGCTTCTTGTTTCAATGTCACCTGAATGTGAGAGTAGACGTTCTCATGGCACTGTTTTAGCTGGCGTCGCAAGATATTTACGTTCCAGATACAATAAAGATTCATATCTCCCTTCATTTTAAACCACCATTCCAGAGGACATGCATCCATGCTGATGACTGGTTCTGCTCGATAACTATTCAAAACAGTGCAGACCGACGCATGCTCACTTTCACCATCTGAGTCAGATACCACTAGCAGAAGGTTGATTTCCTTTTGTGGTAGTTCAGGTTCTATAGTTTCCGCATCAGAGTGTTGCTCTTTTAAGACTTCTGAAAGCATGCTCCACACCTCATCCCTCTCAGATTTTTGAAGGCACTTCAGATTCTTAAACCTTGAGTCAAGTGCTGTAGCTGTCTTTAGAAATCTAACATCTTTGTGTTTTGTCAAATCTGCAGTGAAAGTGTTCTTAAATGAACAACATGTGCTGGGTCAACATATGAGACTGCTATAATATGAAATACGTGGCAGAATGCAGGTAAAACAGAGCAGGAGACATACTATTCTCTCCCCAAGGAGCTCAGTCAAAATGTAATTCATGCATTATTTTTTTAACGAGCATCATCAGCATGAAAGCATGTCTTCTGGAATGGTAGCCAAAGCATGAAGGGGCATATGAATGTTTAGCATGTCTGACACGTAAATACCTTCTAATGCCGGCTATAAAAGTGCCATGCGAATGCCTGTTCTCGCTTTCAGGTGACATTGTAAATAAGAAGCGGGCAGCATTATGTCCCGTAAATGTAAACAAACGTGTTTGCCTTAGTGATTGGTTGAATAAGAAGTAGGACTGAGTGGACTTGTAGGCTCCAAAATTTTACATGGTTTTGTTTTTGAGGGCAGTTATGTAACAAAAAAAAATCTATATTTGTAAGTTGCACTTTCACAATAAAGAAATTGCATTTCGGTTCCTTGTATTAGGTGAATTGAAAAATATGATTTCTTTTGTTTAACATTTTTACAGTGCAAATATTTGTAATAAAAATAATATAAAGTGAGCACTGTACACTTCGTATTCTGTGTTGTAATTTAAATAGATATATTTGAAAATGTAGAAAAACAACCAAAATATTTAATAAATTTTGTTTAACTGTGTGATTAAAACTGTGAGTAATCGCAATTCATTTTTTTTCGTTAATCACCTGAGTTAACTGCAATTAATCGACAGCCTTGATTCAATGGTTGTTTTGCCACTGGGGCCAGTATTTCACTCCAGTTGAGTATAGTCACCTTAAAACTCCTTACTGCAGTTTCCACATGCCTGTATACCTAGTGACTTTAATATAGGACCTTCCCATGAAAAGGCTCTTTAATCAAGTCTGCTTCCATGTATAAAAGCAATCACATCTCCCAGGCCAAGTGCAAGACTACTATGTTTTTAAAATCATAACTGGAAAAATGAATCGCAACCTTTCTGGGATGCAAAGAAATGTATATGCATAAAGCCAAGCATCTTGATGCCATTCAGTGCACCTAAATAAATCAAGTTCCTGTATATTATTTATATTTATTAATATGTCCACTTTAGGCAAACTAGATTTTCAATCTATCTCTCCATATAAAATATGAAGATTACCTAACTATATAACCAAATAGATCATAGAAGGAATACTAGTGGCTGGCTATGTTATGTTTTATGCGGGCAGGAAAAGGACCCTTGAGGATTTCAGGCAGAATCTGAAGAACTCCTGTTCCTTCCTAAGGCAGCTCAAAGGGGTGAAATCAAGTCCTCATTTCATCACTTAGCTTTGGAAAAAAGTATCTCAAAGAGCTAAAGCTAAGTAAGCTTCAATACATCATGGGAAGAACCCACATAAAGAGTGGCAGGAAAACATGTCTGTAGAATACCCAGAAAATTTCTTTAAACTTCTTAAAACATAACAAACCCTAAAGCATAATGTAAAACCTTACAAAGGATCTTAAAATTTTCTTTCTTTCTTTCTTTCTTCCTTTCTTTCTCAGCTAAACCTTTCCTAGTCTTTCAATACTGACCTCTTAGATAAGTGGCCTGGTGATGATGGGTGGATTACAGGATTTGTATCCAGTGAGCTGATTAGAATCTATCCTATTAATGCATGGAAGCTGCCATTTTGTACAAAAGATGTCAGGAAGAGAAGGAAAGCCTGGACCCATTGGAAACACTTGGTCTTGGCCTTGAAGGAATTTTAAGCAGCGCAGAGTCCTTTAAAACGGAGTTGGAAGGAATCTGTGTGGTCTCCCCAAAGAGAAGGTTTCCCAATTCCTTGTTTTCATAATGTATTTGGCCAGGAAGGGTAGAGGGGGATTCACCTGATCAATCTCAGGGCATGGCTACACTTGCAGATGTAGAGCGCTTTGAGTTAAACCAGTCTTCGGAGAGCACAGTAGGGAAAGTGCTCCAGTCTGTCCACACTGACAGCTTCAAGCGCACTGGCGTGGCCACACTTGTGGCACTTGCAGCGGCATTGGGAGTGGTGCATTATGGGCAGCTATCCCAGCATGCAAGTGGCTGCAACATGCTTCCCAAATGGAGGGGTGGGGTGGAGTGTGACAGGGAGTGTGTTGTGTGTATGTGTGGGGGGAGAGAGTGGAGTTTTGGGGGGCTGAGAGCTTGTCAGCATGCTGTCTTGTAAGTTCAGACAGCAGCAGACCTCCCCCGCACCTCTGTCTCTCACACACAGCATTCCACACTAATGGGTGCTTTGTCTCGGAGCAGATAAGCAGCCGGCTGTCAGAAACAGACCTTTCAAAGGGCATTTCCGCATTCCTTCAGCCGATTCCAAACAATGACAAGAGTGGCCACTTGACTTAAGGGAATTAAGGGACATTTCCAGAGGCTGATCAGAGTGCAGTAAAGCAACACCTCGTTCACACTGGCGCCGCAAACATTATTCCACTTGCCGAGGTGGAGTACCAGCAGCACTGTAGCCATAGAGTCAGAGTGTTCTATGTGCCTTGCCAGTGTGGACGGGTAGTGAGCTAATGTGCCTGGGGCTCCTTTATTGCACTGTAACTCATAAGTGTAGTCAAGCCCTTAATTTGTCTAGGATTTCCAAGTCAAACTTCAGTACTCTAAATACAAAGGCAGAAATAAATGTGCTACAGATATTGTACCCAAAGTAAACAGGTAGGTAAAACCTTTTAGGATCCTCTTTGACTTTCTAACTAAACATTGTCTTAGGGAACTGAAGTGTCTAATTATATAAGTGTATACTGGTTTTGTTTATGAGAACAAGAATCCAGAGTTTAATGACTGAAGCCACTATACTGAAATAATTACAGGAGAAGGTTTACAATGTTCTGCACAATAAAGAAATTCTTACTGTTTCACTGGATACATTGCAAATGTAATGGGCTATGTGAAACAGGCAGGGTAATATAAGGTAACACAGAGGTATAGATAAAAAGAAAAGGAGGACTTATGGCACCTTAGAGAGTAACAAATTTATTTGAGCATAAGCTTTCGTGAGCTACAGCTCACTTCATCGGATGCATTCAGTGGAAAATACAGTGGGGAGATTTATAAACATAGAGAACATGAAACAATGGGTGTTACCATACACACCGTAACCAGAGTGATCACTTAAGGTGAGCTATTACCAGCAGGAGAGCGGAGGTGGGGGGGACGGGACATTTGTAGTGATAAGGTGGGCCATTTCCAGCAGTTGACAAGAACATCTGAGGAACAGTGGGGGGCGGAGGGGATAAACCTGGGGAAATAGTTTTACTTTGTGTAATGACTCATCCACTCCCAGTCCATATTCAAGCCTAAGTTAATTGTATCCAGTTTGCAAATTAATTCCAATTCAGCAGTCTCTCGTTGGAGTCTGTTTTTGAAGTTTTTTTGTTGTAATATTGTGACTTTTAGGTCTGTAATCGAGTGACCAGAGAGATTAAAGTGTTCTCCAACTGGTTTTTGAATGTTATAATTCTTGACATCTGATTTGTGTCCATTTATTCTTTTACGTAGAGACTGTCCAGTTTGACCAGTGTACATGGCAGAGGGGCATTGCTGGCACATGATGGCATATATCACATTGGTGGATGTGCAGGTGAACGAGCCTCTGATATTGTGGCTGATGTGATTAGGCCCTGTGATGGTGTCCCCTGAATAGATATGTGGGCACAGTTGGCAATGGGCTTTGTTGCAAGGATAGGTTCCTGGGTTAGTGGCTCTGTTGTGAGGTGTGTGGTTGCTGGTGAGTATTTGCTTCAGATTGGGGGGCTGTCTGTAAGCAAGGAGTGGCCTGTCTCCCAAGATCTGTGAGAGTGATGGGTCGTCCTTCAGGATAGGTTGTAGATCCTTGATGATGCGTTGGAGAGGTTTTAGTTGGGGGCTGAAGGTGACGGCTAGTGGCATTCTGTTATTTTCTTTGTTGGGCCTGTCCTGTAGTAGGTGACTTCTGGGTACTCTACTGGCTCTGTCAGTCTGTCAATCAGAGGTATAGATGTGTGCCAGGGCAGAGACATGAACATCTTCCTTTTTATGGACTTAATCGTGCAGTGTTTCCATGTGTCATTTCCACACGTGCAAGCCATGCTATGGTCAAGGCTTATGTGCATAATCCATGGCATTTGCACTGCTCCAAAACCTCATCAGCACATCAGACTGATGCCATCCCATTCATGAAGATACAAGTCATGTGCTAGTCAGGAATTAAGACTACCATGAAGTTATTTCATTAACATGCTGTTACACTTGACTTTTCATGTGGTCTTTCATTGATTTCTTTGTGTGAAGTTTGTTAAATTTTGAAAGGCAATTTATGTGATTTATGGGAAGGATATTCAAACTCGGGTTAATCCTACAAATCAGGCTGAATTTTTTAGTATAATTACAGATATTTTACTTTCTGCATAATTTGTCTTTTATGCAAATTAATCTTCTAATTTGAAATGAATTACAAATGTTTTGCAATGTACAGTTATAATAGCGTTAGTTTTCACTATTGCCCTCCCTTTCCCCGTCCTATCCTTTTAATTTGTCTTGCAAGAAAAACAAACATATAGGAATACAGTTATTTTGGTTATGGTTTTATATTCTTTCTAATCCCAAACTCAAATTACATTCTCATCACTGTGTAATATAATGTTTTTCCCAAAGTGACTATTGTACAATCCCATAATTCTTAATTAAATGATCTTCTAAACTAAGCTTTTGAGTAAAATGAAATGATATATCATCATCTTTCAGTGCTCTGCAAAAAACATCTGATTGATAGGGCTTTAGAAGAAGACTGAAGGTATGTCTCTTAGATTATAGAGAGAGAAAAAATGTATGGTAGGTGACAGTCTAGTTGATCTGCAGAACTGATGATTTTAATCCTGCTGAAATTTAAATTGTGTTTTTAATTGTGTTACGGTGCCTATAGCCTTGGATAGGTGTCTTTTTAGTTATTTTTAAAAATCAAATATATTTCCATACATCTACAACTTAATCGTAATGATCCAGATTAGCAACTATGTAGCATAGACATACACTCCTGTGCTATCTTTTCCTTTATAATATTATTTGTATTTTGAAGACTATTACAGCGCTGAGGTGGCCAGATAGGTTTAACCTCTCCTCTTAGATTAATGGATACAAGTGAGTGTTTTGTTAATATATTCCTTCATGTGAAATTTCGATTTACCTTCTGGTTTAAGGCTACTTGAAATTGCAATACCACTTAAGGCTGTTAAACACTACCTTGTTTAATTTTTATAAGCCTTTTGCCTTTTATTCAAGACCTTTCAAGGATTGAGGTTTAATTTAGTTTCTTCCCTTCCTCTACCCTATGAGTTTGTGGCATTCTTTCTCCTTGGCAAAAAACTGCCTCCTTTCAGGATATGATTTAGATGGTAGTACTTCACGCATGATACTCCATGCAACACTTCAAGCCCTTAAGATAGGCATTTAGAGATGGAGAGCACTTTGCTAAGGAGCTAAGTATTGATGTACTGTAGGAAATTCACATAATGCTAGTGCAAATACTGTATGATTAATTTTGACATTTTTTCAAAGAAATGAACTATTGCAAATAGCTAAAGAATGCTAATATGCTCCCCCCTCCCTCTCCTACACTGATCCCAAATAGTTATTATAGTAGTTGTTCTTGGAGTGCTTCCACATGTTCATTCCAATGTAAGTATGTGCACGCCTCATGCACAGTTGGCAGAATTTTTTCCTTTAGTGGTATCTGTCGGGTCGGTTCTAGTGCCTCCTGGTGCCGCACACTCATAGCACTGGAATAAAGTGTCCTGCTGAGCCTGCGCCCCTCAGTTCCTTCTTACCGCCCATGACAGTTGCTGGACCATCCCTCATTGTTTCAGCAATCTTTTCCGGTGGTTTCCTCTCGTTTGTTCTGTATATAGTTTTTAGTAGTTAGTTTGAAAGTAGTTTTAGTAAGTTAAGTAGGTAGAGTTCTTGGACACCTCTACACTTGTTGGAGAGGCTTATCTACTCCCCGCTACTGGGGTATGCCTCGGTCACCAGACTTTAAGCCCTGCTTTTCCTGTGGCAAGTCGATGCCATTGAGCGATCAGCACGCTAGTTGCCTCAACGGCTTACAGGGCTCACAGGAAGGCTCGCTGTCAGATCTGCAGTGAGTTCAAGCTCTGCACCCAGAAAGACCAGGTAGTGAAGCTGAAGGCCCTGATGGAGGCATCACTGAGACCAGCATCAGAGTTGCAATCGGACTTGGCACAGAGCATCTCCACTTCAGTACAGAGCATGCATCCCGCCAGTAGGGACTCTCAGCACCATTCCTTCTTGCCAGTGCCTAGGGAGGCATTGCAAGTACCGAGACAAAAATCATTCCCTGGTACCAAAAGGGAGCAAGCAAGGAGACCCATGTCGGGTTGCTCTCCCTCCCCAGTACCACTACAGACCCCACCAGTGGCCCTGGCACACATGCCGATCCTGCATCCCTCAGCAAGGAATGCACCATCCTCCAGCAGACAGTGTACTAGGCAGTTCGTGGTACCAACTACCCCAGAGGCATGTGCAGTAGCTAGGGACTTGCTCACACTGCCAGTACCAGGGTCCCCTAATATCCAGTTCTTGACAATGCCAGCGCTGTCAAGGGGCAAAGAGCCCTCCACTGGCCTCCGAATGGCACCGAGACCACTCTTCCTCAGTAAACCCACTTTGATCACCTTATCCCCACGACACCACTCACCAGCACCGGGAGGGTCGGCACCACCATGGTCTCCTTGCAGCTCGTCTTCCTCATCAGGGACAGAGGTGGAGTCCTACTCTTCCCACCATCAGGGCCATCCACGCCACTCACCATGCCCGTCCTACACTACAAGGACATCTAGTTTAGTGGTAACTCTGAACACTTGGCCAATGCGATAATGAGGGTCGGCACCCATGCAGTGGTGTTTTTGGAATCTCTGGGAATTTCCCCCAGGCCAAGGCACTGACTCGAGGCCTCAAAGAGTAGGGCACCTCCGGTTCTGTGCCACAAGACACCAGACCTGGGCTCCAGTACTGAGCCACAAGAGCACATCCGTCAAGTCTTGGCTGACACAGAGGAGAGATTAGAGGTCTTACCAGCCTCACCCATTACCTCCTCTTGTCAGGACTTGGTCTCGAATTTGGGCATCTAGGCAGAGGTGGTGAAAGAGAACTCATGGCCTCCTGGACACCTTGGCAGTGGTAGGCCCCTTGAGTGGATCTCCCCCTGAATGAGGTTATTATGGAGCCTGTTAAGGCTCTTTGGCAGAATCCTCCTTCCTTCCCATTGACAGCTAAATGGACGAAGCAAAAATATTTTGTGCCTGCTGAGGGCTGCGAATTCCTATTCTCGCACCCTCCCCCAGGATCCCTGGTGGTGGAAGCCACCAAGGATAGGGACCGCCAAGGTCAAGCAGGTCCCACATCTAGAATCATAGAATATCAGGGTTGGAAGGGACCTCAGGAGGTCATCTAGTCCAACCCCCTGCTCAAAGCTGGACCAATCCCCAACTAAATCATCCCAGCCAGAGCTTTGTCAAGCCAGACCTTAAAAACTTCAAAGGAAGGAGATTCCACCACCTCCCTAGGTAACCCATTCCAGTGCTTCACCACCCTCCTAGTGAAAATTTTTTTCCTAATATCCAACCTAAACCTCCCCAACTGCAACTTGAGACTATTACTCCTCGTTCTGTCATCTGCTACCACTAAGAACAGTCTAGACCGATCCTCTTTGGAACCCCCTTTCCGGTAGCTGAAAGCAGCTATCAAATCCCCCCTCATTCTCTTCTGCAGACTAAACAATCCCAGTTCCCTCAGCCTCTCCTCATAAGTCATGTGTTCCAGTCCCCTAATCAATTTTGTTGCCGTCCCCTGGACATTTTCCAATTTTTCCACATCCTTCCTGTAGTGTGGAGCCCAAAACTGGACACAGTACTCCAGATGAAGCCTCACCAATGACGAATAGAGGGGAACGATCATGTCCCTCGATCTGCTGGCAATGCCCCTACTTATACATCCCAAAATTCCATAGGCCTTCTTGGCAACAACGGCACACTGTTGACTCATATCCAGCTTCTCATCCACTGTAACTCCTCGGTCCTTTTCTGCAGAACTGCTGCCTAGCCATTCAGTCCTTATCCTGTAGCGGTGCATGGGATTCTTCCGTCCTAAGTGCAGGACTCTGCACTTGTCCTTCTTGAACCTCATCAGATTTCTTTTGGCCCAATCCTCCAATTTGTCTAGGTCCCACTGTATCCTATCCCTACCCTCCAGTGTATCTATCTCTCCTCCCAGTTTTGTGTCATCTGCAAACTTGCTGAGGGTGCAATCCACGCCATCCTCCAAATCATTAATGAAGATATTGAACAAAACCGGCCCGAGGACCGACCCTTGGGGCACTCTGCTTGATACCAGCTGCCAACTAGATGTGGAGCCATTGATCACTACCCGACAATCTAGCCAGCTTTCTCTCCACCTTATAGTCCATTCATCCAGCCCATACTTCTTTAACTTGCTGGCAAGAATACTGTGGGAGACCGTTTCAAAAGCTTTGCTAAAGTCAAGGAATAAGACGTCCACTGCTTTCCCCTCATCCACAGAGCCAGTTATCTCGTCATAGAAGGCAATTAGATTAGTCAGGCATGACTTGCCCTTGGTGAATCCATGCTGACTGTTCCTGATCACTTTCCTCTCCTCTAAATGCTTCAGAATTGATTCCTTGAGGACGTGCTCCATGATTTTTCCAGGGACTGAGGTGAGGCTGACTGGCCTGTAGTTCCCCGGATCCTCCTCCTTCCCTTTTTTAAAGATGGGCACTACATTAGCCTTTTTCCAGTCATCCGGGACGTTTTCCAATCACCATGAGTTTTCAAAGATAATGGCCAATGGCTCTGCAATCACATCCACCAACTCCTTTAGCACCCTCATATGCAACGCATCCAGCCCCATGGACTTGTGCACGTCCAGCTTTTCTAAATAGTCCCGAACCACTTCTTTCTCCACAGAGGGCTGGTCACCTCCTCCCCATGCTGTGCTGCCCAGTGCAGCAGTCTGTGAGCTGACCTTGTTCGTGAAGACAGAGGCAAAAAAATCATTGAGTACATTAGCTTTTTCCACATCCTCTGTCACTAGGTTGCCTCCCTCACTGAGTAAGAACCCACACTTTCCTTGACTCTCTTCTTGTTGCTAACATACCTGAAGAAACCCTTCTTGTTACTCTTAACATCTCTTGCTAGCTGCAACTCCAGGTGTGATTTGGCCTTCCTGATTTCACTCTTGCATGCCTGAGCAATATTTTTATACTCCTCCCTGGTCATTTGTCCAATCTTCCACTTCTTGTAAGCTTCTTGATGATCTAAGATAAAGGACCCCAAAAAGCTGGGCTTGTTTGGCAGGAAAGCCTACTCCACAGGGGGATTGGAGTTCCGCATAATGAACCAGCAAGCCTTGCTAAGTCACTATGACTTTAACGTGTGAGAAGCAAGGCAGAAAATTTAAAGACAGGCTTCCCCAGGATGCCAGGCAACAGTTCTTTTCCCTGGTGGAGGAGGAGAAGACAGTGGCCCAGGCCATCCTGCAGGCAGCCTTGGACACCACCAGTTCCATGGCCAGATCAATGGTCACAGCTGTCATCATGCACAGAAAGTCGTGATTACAAGCCTCGGGGTTTCTTCAGGAGGTGCAGCAGATGATCCAGGAACTTCCATTCTAAAGGTCCTCGCTCTTTTCGGAGCAAATAAATGCTAAGCTGTATGGCCTTAAAGACTAAGGCAACTCTGAAATCCCTGGGCCTATATTCGCCTGCAGCATTTAGAAGGCATGATAGCCCCCAACAATCTGGGTGCTATTATTCTCAACCACCCAACCACAACCAGCAGAGGAGAAAGAACAAGGGGTTTGGGCATAGGTCCCTCTGCCGTCTTCCTCCACAGGACCATCACAGTCTACCCCTCATTATTCAGGCACCCCGAAGCACTCGTTTTGATGAGGTGTTTGAGGTCGATTTACCAGTCCCTTCACTTCAGGATCCAGTTACCCCTGTATGTTCCAACTGTCTGTCCCATTTCCTTAGTGCCTGGAACCACATTACCTCAGACCACTAAACACAGTGGAATTTGGGCATACCCTCCAATTTTCGTCAGCTCCACCTTCCCACCAACTTTCCCCATCCCTCTTCAGAGATCCTTCTCACAAGCAACTATTGGAGCAAGAAGTCTAATCCCTCCTTTGGAGCGGGGCTGTGGAAGAGGTTCTGCACCAACTGAGAGGAAAGGGCGTCTATTCCCGCTACTTCCTGGTCCCAAATATCAAGAGGAGTTTCAGACCAATCCTAGACCTGCGTCGGCTCAACTGCTTTATCAAGAAGTTGAAGTTTCACATAGTCTCCTTGGCCTCCATCATCCTGTCACTGGATCCAGGGGATTGGTATGTTGCCCTCGACTTGGAAGACACAAACTTCCACATATCGATTTTCCAAGGCCACAAACGGTTTCTAAGATTTTTGGTAAACCAGACCCATTACCAATGACCATTTGGTCTATCACAGGGGCGGGCAAACTTTTTGGCCTGAGGGCCGCATCAGGTTTCTGAAATTGTGTGGAGGCCCGGTTAGGGGAGGCTGTGCCCCCTATCCAACCCCGACCCCCCCCCGCTTCTTACCCCCTGACAGCCCCCCTGATGTTGGACTCCACCTGCCCCATCCACCCCCCCTCCCGCTCTCGGTCCCCTGACCTCCCCCAGACTCCCCACCCCTAATTGCCCCCCGCCATCCCATCCAACCCTCCCCTCCTTCCTGACTGCCCCCCAAGACCTCTGCCCCATCCAACTACCCCTTGTCCCTGACTGCCCCAGACCCCTCGCCCCTAACTGCCCACCACCACCCCATTCAACTCCCCCTCTCCTTCCTGACTGCCCCCCCCCGTCCCTTGACTGCCCCATCCAACCCCTCCTCTCCTTCCTGACTGCCTTCCCTGGGACCCCTGCTCCCCTTCAACCGCCATTCCCCACCTTGTGACCACCGCGACCCCTATCCACGCCCCTGACCACCCCCTGAACTCCCCTGCCGTCTATCCAAGCCCCCCCACCCACCCACCCCCCGCTCCCTGCCCCCTTACCACACTGCCTGGCTCACCGGTGGCTGGCAGTACGGCTGCACCAGGACAAGCAGCCATGCCGTGCAGCACAGAGCCCTGGATCAGGCCGGGCTCTGCAGCCCTGCTGCTCAGAGCATAGCGCCGTGCAGTGGCGTGGCTGCGGGGGAGGAGGGACAGCCTCCTGGGCCAGGAGCTCAGGGGCCGGGTAGGATGGGCCCACCGGGCATTGTTTCATAGAATCATAGAATATCAGGGTTGGAAGGGACCTCAGGAGGTCATCTAGTCCAACCCCCTGCTCAAAGCAGGACCAATCCCCAACTAAATCATCCCACCCAGGGCTTTGTCAAGCCTGATCTTAAAAACTTGTAAGGAAGGAGATTCCACCACCTCCCCTAGGTAACGCATTCCAGTGTTTTACCACCCTCCTAGTGAAAATGTTTGCCCACCTCTGGTCTATCAGCTGCCATGCAGGTCTTCACCAAGTGTTTGGCAGTGGTACTGGTCTTTCTAAAAAGGGGAGTTCATGTTTTCCTATATCTCAACAATTGGCTGATCAAAGGTTCGTTCAGAGCGCAGGTGGAGTCCAACATCAATCTCATGCAATCAATCTTCTGAGCTTTGGGGCTATTATAAATGACCAGAAGTCTACTCTTATTTCTGTGCAGAGAATAGAATTCATCGGGGCAGTGCTCGAATCTGTGCAGTCAATGGTCCTGCTTCTGGAGGACTGCTTCCATGCAATTTCATCTTTGTTAAGCTCCCTTCAGGCACATCTAATCATGACAGTTGCAGGTTTGCATGAGCCTCCTCAGTCACATGGTATCATGCACATATGTGGTATCATATGCGGGGCTGCATCTCAGACCTCACCATGCGTGGTTGGCCACGGTATACTTTCCTTCCAGACATCATCTGGACATGATGCTCACCGTTCTATCTTGAGTCCTCGACTCAGTGACATGGTGGTTGGATTGCCACACAGTCTATGTGGGAGTACCCTTTGTGAGGTGCCGGCCATCCCCATATCTGGTCTCTGATGCCTTGGTGCTGGTTGGGGAGCCCACCTGGGGCATCTCAAGACCCAAGGCCTGTGGTGTCGAGAGGAACTTTCACTCCACATCAATATCAGAGAACTCAGGGCAGACTGCTTGGCCTGTCAGGCGTTTTTGGCCCACATCACAAACAAGACAGTCTTAGTTCTCACAATGCAACAGCCATGTATTACATCAACAGGCAGGGCGCAGCTCACTCTCTTCACCCCACCCCCCATGTCAGGAGGCAGTCTATCTGGAAATTCTGCATTTCACATTCAGTCAGCCTAGACACATCTTACCTACCTGGTGCACAGAACCAGCTTGCAGACTGCCTCAGCAGGTCCTTTTCCAGTCACCACGAGTGGTCCCTTCACCCAGATATTGCAAGAGACATCTTTCAAAAGTGGGGGACTCCCCATGTAGACCTATTTGCCACCCATTACAACAGGAAATGCCAGCAGTTCTGCTCCCTAGGGGTCACAGCCCCAGGTCTCTTATAGACACCTTTCCTGTTCTACACCTTCCCCCCATTCTGTTGATTCACAAGGTTCTGATGAGGATCAAGCAGGACCGAGCACGGGTCTTCCTGATAGTTCCAGCGTGGCCCAGGCAGTACTCATTCACTATACTTGTACCCTTTCAGTGGAGGCCCCAATCCAGCTTCCGCTGCACCCAGACTTGATCACACAGGACCATCTCCAGCTCCTCCACCTAAACCTCAGCTCGCTTCATCTGTTGGCCTGGAACTTTCATCAGTGAACCTTGAAGAGCAGGCTTGCTCATAGCAGGTTCGTAGCATCCTTCTGGGCAGTAGAAAACCCTCCACTAGGGCAACGTACCTGGCAAAGTGGAAAGGATTCGTCATCTGGTTTTTCCATCATGGAGTTCTTCCCATGCAGTTCTCATTGCAGCTTGTTCTGGAATATCTTCTGGTTTTGAAGCAGTAAGGACTGGCTTTTTCTTCAGTCAAGGTTCAGCTGGCAGCCATTTCAGCCTTTCATCACAGTAGGTCAGTTTTCTCACACAAAATGGTAATTCATTTTCTCAAAGACCTGGTGAGGATATTTCCTCAGATAAAGGAAACAATTCCCCCCTGGGACCTAACCCTTGTTCTGTCAAAACTAACAGACCTGCCCTTTGAGCCGCTAATGACATGCTCACTGTTGGAAGGTGGCCTTTTTGGTGGTCATTATGTCAGCCAGGAGAGTGTCAGAGATCTGAGCCCTCACCTCACAGCCCCCATATCCAAACTTCTTCAAAAATAAAGTGCTGCCCATGTCCAAAGTTCCTCCCAAAAGTGGTTTCTCAATTCTACTGCAACCAATCAATTTTTTCTGCCAGTTTTCTATCCTAAGCCACACACAGATAGGGAAGAACAATATTTGTACTCCCTGGATGTCAGACGGGCCCTGGCATTCTGTTATTAGAGGACCAAACCATTCTGTAAATCACCACAGCTTTTCATAGCAATAGCTGAAAGGATGAAGGGGCTCCCCATCTCCGCTTAGATAATTTAGTTTTGGATCACATCATGTATCCAGGCATGGTATGACCTCTCAGCCCCCTTCCCCCCCCTACCCCCCCCACACACCACTACCACCACTACCTGAGTGCTCCTTCGATAAGGGCTCAGGCTTCTTTGGCAGCTTTTCTAGCTCAAATCCCTATCCAAGATATCTGCAGGGCTGCAACCTGTTCCTGGGTGCACATGTTCGCAGCGCACTGTGCCATCACTCAGCATCTAGAGATGATGCCCACTTTGGCCATGCTATGTTGCAGCTTCTCCTTGAACTCCGAGGCCACCCCTGGTGCAGCTGCCTGTGAGTCACCTACATTGGAATGGACATGTGCAAGCACTTGAAGAAGAAAACTGATTACTGACCTTCTGTAACTTGTTGTTTGAGATGTGTCGTACATGTCCATTTCGAGGCCAGGGATGTAAAATATTAAACAGTTAACTGATAAGTATTAGTCTGACCATTAGCCCACTCTAACCGTTAACCCCCTGCGCACCGGCTGGTGCTGTCCCAGCCGCGCTGGCCGGCTGGAGCAGCCATAGCCCCAGCCTGCCCGGCTGAAGCAGCCACAGCCCCTCTCCCTTTAATCGGTTAACCGGCTAAATGATATAATTTTAATCATTTAAATGGTTATCTTTTACAATGATATTTACATACCTGTCCAAGACCCACCCACCAGCCCCTCTCTCGGAGTGTTTGGTAAGAAGAAACTGCAGGGTGCGGGCTTGGCAGGGCATTTTATTCCGGCGCTATGAGTGTGTGGCACCAGGGGGTGCTACGGCTAACCTGTAGATGGATACTACTAAGGGAAAAAATTCCAGCAACTATGCTCAGGGCACTCACTCATGTACATTGGAATGGACGTGTGCAACACATCTCGAAGAACAACAGTTATAAAAGCCAGTACATAATCAGTTGTGAACATGACTCAGTGAGGCTGGAGAAACAGTGTTGTTAGTCAAGGCATGTGGCATAACTGAAGGAGGACAGCAAATTTGTAATATAAGTAATTTATTTGGTCATAGGACCTTCTCTAGAGGTGTTCAGGAGCAGCAACAAGGAAGTGGATCTTGGAAATGAGCTAGCATTCATGACCCAAAGGATGGACTTTGTGCTGCAAGAGGGAGGACAAAGAGGAGTAGAAGGATTTGACAGCAGGTTCCACAGAGGGAGATGAGTTAGAGAGGCAGAGAAGTCCTGGACATAAATGGATAGGTAGCTAACGATTGAAGAATAAATGGGTGGGCGGTGGTCAAGGAGGTGAAGTGCTGGTGGCAGAGAGGGAATGTAGAAATCAGAGAAGGAGGTATACATAGTGAAGATAAGGTCAAGCAAGTGGCCATTTTGGTGAGTGAGACAGTTGATTTAGCATTTGAGATCAAACAAGGTGAAGGTCAGAAGGCAGGCAGCTAACAAGGGACAAGACATCAACAGATGAGGGTGGGAGATTGTGAGCAGAGGAGGGAGAGCCAAGTATTGGACAGAGCAAAGAGATCGGGAGGGGATGCAAGGAAAGAAGAGGAAAGAGTCAGACGGAGTGTTGTTTACTAAACTATCTCTCTCTCATTCTCACTTGTTACAAAACCTCCTTTTGTTTCACCCAAGGCTTCAAAGAAGAGGGGAAAATGTTTTTTGTCGGTTGGTTTTTTTTAGGTTTCACTACAGACTATTGTAGCAAAGCTAACTGAATTGAAATGTGTGCACCTTCAGCTCTTCACTATATTTATAATGGAATGACAGTACAATAAAATTTGTCTTACTCAATTTTTAGTTTTAATTTCGACTGATCAGTTGTGTTTCTGGGGTTCCCAGGACCAACAGCATTAGGACCAGAGGTTTTGTATAAGCCAGATATTGTGGAAACTCTCTTGTTGTACCTTATCAATGACCTTTACTCTGAAGTGCTTGTCATCCTTACAACGAGACCCCATTCATTACAGGTGAAAGGTAATTCATTCTTTAATTTAGTTTCTGGGTCTCTCTTGAGGAAAGACTATCACTCCTGTGAATAATGTGTAGAGTTTTTCATGGTATACGCAACTACTGAATAGCTTCAAGCCTGGCTTAGGCTGTTAAAAAGAAAATGAAATGGCTGATTGAGTACACTCGTTTGAAAAATACTAGAATACATTGCTAAACCTTCAGCCACAATTCTGTGCAGAATAGTCTGTCTGTTCCAGACAAACCTACATTTAACAGACAGACCAGGTTAATTCTTCACTCTTAAGAAGGGTAATCTTTTTATTTTAGGGTTGAAGACTTTGGCAGGGAATTGTAGGAAATCTCAGATTGTATCTGTCTTCATTCTCTTGGCAAGTAAATAAATGTATAAAAAACTTTTTGCTTTCAGTTCTGCTGATTCCCTATTTAGAAAGATAGACATACTGACGGTGATGAAAAAATCAGGAAACTTTCCTATTAAAGTTTTCAGCATCTCAAAGTTTAAATAATTTTACACTGACCGTACTAAAAGTCTGATTATGGTATAAAATAGGGTTTCCTGATTTAGGTCCTAAGACTTACTTTACTTTAGTTTGTTATATTGTAGATCTTATTTTCTTTTCTGTGGAGGGTGAAAAACCTTCTGTATTTCATACAGCTCAGTGTTGCAGAAATGAAAGTGGGTTAATTAGGTGCTGAAATGTCATTGTTAACTGTGTTTGCTTTATCTGCAATTTTAGAATAACCAACATTGATACATATTAAGTTTGTTTTCAAGAACATGAATCTAATGACAATAATACATACTTTGGTAAATAATGGAGAGTTCTGTGATTTGTGAAAGGTGTTTCTCCCTTTCTAGAACACTCAATTTTTTTGGTAAGCTTTTCATAATACAATACAATTACACAGAATGATTGCCAGGGGGCAACTTTGTAGGTGGATAGCTGAAAAGGATTTCATTGCATAGGCCATTAAACACATTTGTTTTGTCAAACATATTTGGTAACAGTTGTTGAGCAAACTGTATTTTTGGAAGATTCTCTTCATCCATTACGTTGTTTTCCCTGATCCCACTCAACTGCTGTCCACTTAATATCTACTATGGAAGTTTTAATTTGTCACTAACAAAAAATAAAGAAAGAAAGGGTGCAATCAGTCAGAGAATCTTGGCATGAAAAGAAACTCTTGGTATTAATTATATTAGTCTGTCACGAGGATTTAGAGTGGTGTATTGTTCAGAGGTCATATTTATTTGAACTGTTTTAACATAGAAAGTTTTTAGAGGGTAGAGGAAGGAGATGCAACATGGATTGTACAGGGGCTTTGGAATAGGCACAGTCACATTCTTTAAACTCAGGAACTGCAAGGGACAAGAGGGTATAATGCTGCCAGTAGTTCTCGGGCAGGTTCAGGGCAATAGTCCTTAAACTACTTCAGAGTTGGCCCAGGTGGGTCAAATGCCTTCTACAATCTGATGCCTCAGTACATGCTGACCTTATGCTCCAGGAGGTATTCTGCTCCAGGATGATACTAAGAGCTTCCTCTTCTCCGACCCCAATTCAAGAGTGTCTGAAAAGCCATGATCTAGCCCTTTCTTTGTTGCACTTGCCTTAGCATGAATGAGCGCGACCTAAAGGGAGGTACTTCAGAGACAATACTTTGCTTTTCTATAGCATCTTCCATCCATATTCAAAGTTTTTTTTACTAATTAAAGTTAACTGAGCATTGCAGCACCCCTTGGAAGTAGGCAAGTATTTTATCCCATTTTGCTAATAGGGAAATTGAGGCACAAAGAGATTTAAGTGACTGGTCAGAAGTCAAAAAGGAAGTTGGTGTCAGAACCAGGAATAGAACCCCAGTCTTCTGACTCCTGATCCTCAGACTTAACCACAAGACCAATATAAAGCATCTGTTAACGAACTAAAAAATTTCAAAACATGATTACCTTCACAGAATTGGGAATATAAAGCTATAGCTGTACCTTCACATGATCAACTTCTGTGCAAGTGAAACTAATATTTCAGCTCTGCCTCATGTACTGAGAGCTATCAACCATATTTGTTCTATTGCAGGGGATTATTTGAGGGACTAAACAATTGCCAGACCCTTTCAGAGATGAACTATTGAAAAATAGATACAACTTCAAAGAAAGTAAAACCTTTACAGATAACAGAAGGCGAGATATCTAAATCCACAGTTTCCAACCTACAATCTCTGAAAATTTTTGACTAAGGCACAAAAAGGGTTGTGCTATAATGCTAGCTTTCACTCCTTTTGTGTTTAAGCTTTTAGTCAAGACAGTGTTTTTGTTAACTCAAGTAATTTGTTTATCCTTGAGATTAAATAGGAGCAGACATTCAAATGATAAAAATAACCACCCTTTTGCCTGCTGCTCCATGTTCTTACATTTGTCCTTCAGCTCTGACTACAGTTAATGTGAAAAGTTGTACATTACTAATACGTCATTGCACAACATTTTGAGATACTTTGTATGCAAGACAGATTAAAATAATCACCCTTCTTTCCCCTTCTTCTTTACATTCTTTTTACTACTTTTCTCATTATTAGTTTGTGAGAAATTGATGTTGGTAATGTTATTTCATTTTATGAAGAATGTTTTAGTATTAAGTGCAATATGCTGTATATTGATTTGAATGAGCTTTTATACCAGAACCCATTTGTTCTTTGCTTTTGGATATAGTGAATCCATAAAATGTAAAAAAAAAAAAAAAAAAAAAAAAACCCAAAAAAACCCCACCTATATATCCCTTCTATGTCCATACAGGAAATTCTGTTTTCTTCTCTTGTATAGATTGCCTCTCCCTTCATAGGGCAATCAGATCCATTTGTGCCCTAGGAAACTTAGCTGTGTCCAAGAACCTAGTTTATATAAAGGGGACCTTCATTTGAACAGCTGGACAACTAAAAAAGGAAAAATCTTTGAAAATAATATGCATTTCTGAAATAACCTCCAAATCATTCAGTCTGTTTAGGAAACAGATTGCAGATTAATTCCCTGGATAAATAGAATAGATTTGCCCTTTTAGAAAATAAGACATGTCTCTCGTTCAATCACATTTGTAATAGAAGACTTTGCTGTGTTTCACTTAACTCTTTATTAACTTCACACTGCATTATAGGAGAGGAATAGCAAGATATGTCAGTTCTAAAGACTTGTGGCTTCTTACTGAACTTTTAAGAAACCAATAAGTCTGCCTCCTTAGTTATAGTATTTGACGGAATTAAAGATGCTTTTTCTTCCTCTTAGTCTTTTTTATCCTAGTTCTTTCTTGTCCTCTTTTTAGTATTGATTTATATTCCTATTAATTATGAAGAAAACAACTAGCAAGGGGGAACCAAAAGTAATTTACTCACCATGCAGGACTCTGTTTCCCATGTGGCTTTCTTAATACACCCATTCCCCCTCTTGAGCTAACATTTCCCTGTACCCCTTTATTAGCTTTTTGCCCTATAAAGTTATGAACTATTCTCCTCTAGTTTGTGTTCAGTGATGTGTAACATAGGATTAAGGGTTGGGATCAACCAATAATGTCCCCTTTTTCAACTTTTCACAATCCCACTATCCTCTTTGTCTGAAAAACTCCTCAGTACAAAAATAACTGTTTTCTTGAACTGAATGTGCTGTGCTTGGGCAGGGGATTCCTCTTTGAGGAATCAAATCAGAAATGAAAGCAACCTGGGTTGGTCATCTTGCCAATCCCCAGAGCAAGATTGTTTTCTACAGTATGCTTATTAGTGCTTCATCCAGGCTAGTTTTAATACCTCAAGAAATTGAACTTCCACCATCTCCTATGAGAGATTATTTAACAGTCATAGATTCATAGATTTCAAGGCCTGAAAGGGATCATTGTGATAATCTAGTATGTGACCTCCTGTATAAGATAGGCCTTAGAACTTCCCCCAAATAATGCCTGGAGCAAATCTTTTAGAAGAAGTCCTGATTTAAAAATTGTCAGTGATGGAGAATCCACCACAACCCTTCGTGAATCATTCCAATGATTATATTACCTTGACGGTTAAAATATACTAATTTTTAGTCTTAATTTGTCTAGCTTCAACTTCCAGACATTGGATCACGTTATACCTTCCTCTGCTAGATTAAAGAGACCATTGTTAAATATTTGTTCCCCGTGTAGTTACCTACAGATTGTAATCAAGTCATCTCTTAAACTTCTCTTTGTTAAACTAAATAGATTAAGCTCTTTGAGTCCATCACTATAAAACTTGTTTTCTAATCCTTTAATGATGCGCATGGCTGTTCTCTGAATCCTTTCCAATTTTATTGTGGATACCAGAACTGGACACACTATTCCTGCAGGGGTCACACTAGTGCCAAATACAGAGGTAAAATAATCTCTCAACTCCTACTCAAGATTCCCTTATTTATGCATCTCATGATCACATTAGCTCTTTTGGCCACAGCATCACACTGAGAGCTCATGTTCAGCTGATTATCCATGATGACCCCCAAATCTTTTTCAGAGTCACTGCTTCCCAGGATAGAGAGTTCCCCATCCTGCAAGTGTGGCTTTACATGCTTTGTTCCTAAATGTATACATTTAGTTGTATTAAAGCACATATTGTTTGCTTGCACCCAGTTTACCAAGCAATTCAGATCATTCTGAATCAGTGACCGGTCTTCTTCATTATTCACCGTGGTCAGGATTTTTTCCCCTGATAAACCTTAATTTTCCCTTTGTTGCTGCTCATGTCGATTCCATTCTAGATGTGTGCATGCCCACGTGAAAAGTTGTCAGAGTTTTTTTACCTTAGCAGTATCTGTAGGGTTGGCTGTTATGTCCTCTTGACTTCCACACTAAAGCGTTGGTATAATAGGCGTTGCTGACCCTATGCCCTCTCAGTTCCTTCTTACCGCCCATGACGGTTGGTCAGAGCGCCTTGTCATGCATCGCAAGAGTGTTAACAGTTCTTACAGTCCATTGTTCTGTCTCCTTTGTTGTTAGTTGATAGGTACTTAGTTAGATCTTTAAATTAAGTGTTAAAGTAGTAGCTTAGGAGTTAGTGTCAGCTGGGACTTCACCTCAGAACAGGGCATGCTCCATTCCCCAGGGTTTAAGCCATGTTCATTTAAGCTGATGCCCATTAGTAACCCCCACGAGAGCTGTTTAAAGTGTTTGGGGGAGTCCCACAGAAAGGATAAGTGCAGGATCTGCAAAAACTTTCGCCCTCAAACTCAGAAGGAGCGGGATATTTGCTTGAGGGTCCTTCTCATGGAGGCTGTGCTTCGTCGTACCTCGGCACCCTCTCGATCGGACTCCATGCCCGGCACCTCGGCATCAGCATGCACCACATCACCAGCACCAGAACCCACCCGGCATCATTCCCCCTTCCCGGTGCCCAAGAAGCAGTTGGAGTTCCTGGGCCCTCTGGCATGACAGAAAAACGGGGCTTCAGGCAAAGGACCTGTGTGGGTACTGCTGCAGTCGGATCCCTAGTCCAGCTAGAGACCTGCGTCCGACCCCTCGCCTGTAAAAGGTGAGTCGCTACCAGCCTGCGAGACTGGCATGACTCCTGCAGTGGTGGAGGTAGGGCAATGGCCTGCTCAGTGGCAGTCCTGGCACCCATGGCGCGTACCTATTATGTCGGTCCCGTACTCCCACGGTTTCTCCCAGGCTGCATCAGACAAGTTGCCTCTGGCACAGCGAGCACCTAAGTCAAAGCATGGTACTGAATCTGACACCAGGGCGACATAGCAGGCCCCAACACCCAAGGAGCAGCCCCTCCCCCTGCTGTGCATTCATCTTTGTCGTCTCCGGACAAAGCAGTGGTGAGCCCCTCACAAACAAGCAGTCCCCTCCCCCCAATGACTTCAAGGAGCACCCTGCTCAAAAGGGTGGCTGCCAACCTTAACTTAGAGGCAGAGGAGCTAGCGGGGAAGTCGTGTTGCCCATTCACCCAGGGGTCCTTAAAATTTCCAAGTCTGTGTAGCAGACCCCCTCTTCCATTCCGCCTACCTCCAAGAAGGTGGAAAAGAAGTACTTTGTCCCCACAAAGGGATTTGAGTACCTGTCACCCACCATCCAGTGGGATCCCTGGTCGTTTCCACCATCAATGAAAGGCCCAGGCGAGTGGCAAACCAAAAAATGGACGCCAACAGGCTGGACTTGTTTGGCAGGAAAACTTATTCGACAGCCAGCCTGCAGTTTGGGGTGTCTAACCATCAGGCCCTGCTAGACAGGTACAACTTCAACCTGTAGGACTCCATCAGCAAGTTCAAGGAGGGCTTTCCCAGAAGACCGTGCCCAGGAGTTCGCCACGTTGGTGGACGAGGGCAAAGTGGTGGCAAGACGTCCTCCAGATGGTCTGGGATGTTACGGACTCAGCTGCCAGAATAGTCCCCTTCATGGTGATCATGAGGTGCAGCTCCTGGGTACAATCCTCTGGGCTCCCAGGAGATGCAGACGATTCTTCCGCTTGAGGGAGCAGGGCTCTTTTGGGAGCTGACTGATGCATGGCTCCATGGCCTTAAAGAGTCCTGTGCAACCCTTCGTTCCTTGGGCCTTGAAACCCCCCAGCAGGCTAGAAAGCCATTCTAACCACTGCCGCCTTCACCTCCATCGAGGCCCCGGGGTGTCCCCCGGTCCAAATCCTACAGAAAGAAGGTCAGAGACAAAGGATTTAAATGGCGTGACCATTTGTCTTCCTGTTCCTCCTTCCAACCTTGTTCTTTCACAGGCCAAGGAAGCCAAAAGCAGGTGTTTTGAGGATGTGCACTCGGACGGCGCCCCAGTCACTTCCCAGGATCCACCTCCCTGTTCTTTCCTCAACCACTGCTGCCCTTCCGGTCAGCCTGATTGCGGTTGACCTCGAACAGTTGGACGCTCAACATAATATCTTCAGGCTACACCCTGCAATTTGTGACCAACCCTCCCTCCCACCTCCCTTCCGTCCCTCTTCAGGGACCCTTCTCACGAGCAACTCCTGTTCAGGAAGTGGAGAGCCTCCTATGCCTAGGGCAGGTAGAGGGAGGTCTTTTCACACTTGAGGAGAAAAGGGTTATGCTCCGTTATTTCCTAATCCCAAAAGCAAAAGGGAGCCTCAGACCCATTCTCGACCTGGGCCACCTCAACAAGTCTCTCAAGTTTTGCATGGTCTCTCTGGCCTCCATTATTCGCTCCCTGGATCCAGGAGACTTGTATGCTGCCCTTGACTTGAATGACACTTATTTCTATTTTCCAGGGGCACACGCGTTTCCTCCATTTTGTGTTGGGCCACTGCCATTTTCAAATCAGGGCGCTGCACTTCAGTCTCTCGTCAGCCCCAAAAGTGTTTACAAAGTGCATAGCACCAGTGGCCACTTACCTGAGGCACCAGGTGGTGCAAATGTATCCATACCTTGATGACTGGCTAATAAAGGGCTGGTCCCGGGATCAGGTGCAGCGGCATCTCGATCTTGTTTGCTCCACCTGTCGTGATCTGGGGCTATTGATAAACGAGAAAAAATACACCATAATGCCTCTACAACACACAGATTTCGTTGGAGCAGTCCTCGACTCTACTCAGAAAACCTTCTACCAGAGCCACCTACCATGTCCGTCCACATATTCACCTCCCATTATGCACTTACCCAGCAGGCCCAGGATGATGCTGGCTTCGGTAGAGCAGTACTGCAAGCCGCTAGACTGTGAACTCTGAGCCCCCCTGTGAGGATACTGCTTGTGAGTCACCTAGAATGGAATCGACATGAGCAAGCACACGAAGAAGATAAAATGATTACCTGCCTTTTCGTTTAACTGTTGTTCTTCGACCATTACCTGCCCTCCTACCCCTCTGTCGGAGTTGCCGGCAAGAAGGAACTAAGAGGTCGTAGGGTCAGCAGTGCCTAATATACCAACACATGAGTGTGGCACTCAATAGGGCACAACAGCTCACCCTATGGATACCGCTAAGGCAAAAATCTCCGACAACTGTGTACATGGGCGCACACGCACCTAGAATGGAATGGACATGAGCAACACATCTCGAAAAACAACAGTCATGAAAATGTAGGTAACTGTTTTTATATCCTCTTGTGCCACTCAAAATAATTCTTCCCCATTCTTAATGTGTACACCCTTTAAGTTTTGTAGACAGCTAATATTTTGCACCTCAAAACATTTTAGAGAAGCTATATATTTAGCTCATTTCATCTTCTTTCATAAATCAATCTTTCCAGCCCCCTAATTATTTTTGTTGCTTTTCTGTGAACTCGCTGTAATTTGTCAATATCTCTCTTGTTTTGAGGTGCCCAGGACAGAATGCAATATACTAGATGTGTAATTACTTCTCTACACCATTACCTGGTGCCTCTAAATATACAGAGGCTATTTTTATTACCACTGCACATTGCAAATTCATATCTAATTTGCTGGTCGCTGTTGCTTGTTGGCCTTTTCAGCATTACTCCTTTATGGATTTATACCTCTTGTTTCAGATCTGTATTTCTGAACATTTCTCCCCAGATTTCTTCGTTTGCATTTTTCCATGTTGAATTTCTCTTTGTTGCATTCCCCCCATGTTTCTAATCTCTCCAGGGCCAGTTTCTCCAGCTTTCACTGGTTTTGGCAAAAATATCTTGCTGCTTTGATTATGTTGCTTGTATGACTTTTGGTAAATAATTGTACTTTTATACATGTATGTCTCTGCTGCAAGTCCCTTAAACCTTTTCCTGCTGTTTCTGAGATCTAGTTTTGAAACTTTTCAATTTTTTACTATTTGATTTCCCAGTTTTGAAAAAATTTGAAAGAATTGAAATAGTCATCCATTATGGCAGTTTCCATGTCATGGTAGTTTCCTGAGTGATTATCTGCATAGAAGCAGCAGTTTCTATTTGTATATAATGCATTCATTTACTTTCTACGTTTAAAACAATGCTGTTTACCTGCAGGAGGAGGAGGAAGATGGTTATGAACAAACTCTAGAGTTCCGCAGAGGAGGTGATGGTCAGCCAAGGCGGTCCACACGACCAACCCAACAGTTTTATCAACCCCCAAGGGCTAGAAACTGATAGGAAAAATAAAAGGTAAATATGTAGTAGTGACATTTTATTTGTGGATTTCAGTTTCAACAAAAGTGCATCCATTGTGGCAAAAGGTATGTACCTCAGTGTTATAATATGACCTGTTCAAAGTTACCATAATTAAAAAGAAAAAGAACTTTGTGGGGTTATTTTCTGAAGCTTTGTTAATGACAAGGTTGCCTTGAGGTCTCTGGTGTTGAGTTGCCAGTGGTGAGCAGGTTGAAAAAGTACAATAAATTATAGTAATTTCTATTATAAGATACTAAGACCAAATTTACAGTGTAAAGTTCCTACGGGGGAAAATGGGTGTTTCTTATAAAAAGTCTTATTAAAATAAGTAAGCAGTAACACATGACATGGCCTGCTTTATATTGTAATAATGGCATTTTTCAGAAGTATAATGCGGCATAAGCCAAAAATCCACACCTAGAAATGACTGTTATTACAGCTTTATGTATGTACTAGAGTGTTTGTGTCTTTATAAAATGCTTGTTTTAACAATTACACTAAATTTAAAAGTTTCATGTTTTCCTTTCAAAATATTATATCAAGTTGATAATAAAACAACCTAATATGTAATCTTTAAAATAAAGATTTACTATTAATTACAAATTGTACTATTTACTATTTTACTATCACTAATTTACTATTAATATATTTTTTTCAGAATCAACCCTTTGCAGTCAGAAGTAAAAGCTTTTACACAACAAATTTTATACTATTTTGCTTTGATTTAGTTCTTTTCCTCCTTAACTATAAAGACTTAATATCTTTTTCGTAGTAAATTGTGCATACATAGGGTACAATTCTGTAGACAGAACATAGACAGATGAAAAATATATTTGGCGGTTTTGTCCCTGAATGTTTTGATGAGGTATGCCTGAATACTGACAGCAAAGTGGGGGCTGTCCAGTTTATTGCACTGAATGCAGCATGTATGTTTGCCTGCCTTGTGGGCAGGTGGCATATGTGTGCACAGAGGCAGATTAGGGGTTTGTGGAACCCTGGGCCAGAGCAAGTGGGGGGCCCTCCCCAACCCTTGCAACCTGAAGTCCTTCTCTCTCCCCGGCGCTCCTGCCAGGGAAATGGGGTTGGGGTGCGGGGGCTTGTCCCACCCTGTCCCCGCTCCTGCCAGTTCTGCCCTGGAGCACTGTTGCAGCGCGGGGCCTTCCCGTGCTCCCCAGCAGGAGCCCCAGGCGGGCAGAGCGGGGCAAGTCACTGCACCCCGATCCTGCTCCCCAGCAGGAGCGCCCGGTGGGAAGAGTGGGTTAGGGCACAGAGGTACCCTAATTGGCCCAGGCTCCTGGCACGGATCCCAGTGGCCCAGTGGCTGATCCACCACTGTATGTGCATTTGGTGCAAGGAGCTCATGGCCGTCAGAGACTGAGTGCAGACTCTTGAGACCAGAGTGACTGAACTGGAGGAGATAAGAGAGACAGAGGTACATAGAGACAATGTTCTGGGACACAGTAGAGCAGTCCCACGCCCAGTTTGCCAGCCTCTGTGCTGTTGAGAAGGATGAAAATCTTGGGGAAGGAGAACATCAAGCTGGAGCAGAGGGAAACAATCTCATAGTTGCAGGTTTCAGAGTGGTAGCCGTGTTAGTCTGTACTTCCAGATGATGTCATGGTATTCTCTCACACTGACAGTGCCCCCCTAGGAGGGAATCTCAGTTATTAGGAAAAGGCAGATAATAGTAATGGGGATTCAGTGATTAGAAATACAGATAATTGTGTTTGTGATGACTGGGAGAATTGCATGGTGAATTGCCTGATGAGTGCAAACATTGCTGACCTCTCAAAATATCTAGATAGACTTATGCACAGTATTCAGGAGGAGCTTATGGTTGTGGCACATCTAAGTACCAGTGACTTAGAGAGAGGTGGAAGAGAGGTCCTGGAGGCCAAATTAGGCTTCTAAGAAAGATTAAAATCCAGGACCTCCAAGGTAGTATTCTCTGAAATGCTTCCAGCTCCACACACATGGCCAATTAGACAGGCAGAACTTCAGAGTCTCCATGAGTGGATGAGATAATGGTGTTCGGAGAAGGGATTTAGGTTTATTACGAGCCAGGGAACAATTTGGGAAAGGAGGAATCTGTACAGGAAGTATGGGCTCCACCTAAACCAAAATGGAGCTAGACCATTGGCATGCAAAATTAAAAAGGCCATAGAGGAGTTTTTACACTAAGGGCAGGGAGAAAGCTGACAGGTGTGGAGGAGCATATAGTTCGAACAGACACATCCCTTAGGGGAGGATTTATTAATGGGGATACTCTATATCCTATTAAAGAGGAGAGGATAGAAGTTGATAAAGTACATGTAGGAATTGAAGAGAAACAGACAAACAAATGAGAGTCCCATTCAATTACATCACATGAAGGCAGACAGCTAAATATTGACAAATTTCACAAGTGCTTGAATACAAATGCAAGAAGTCTAAGATGGGTGAACTTGAGTGCCTGGTATTGAATTAGGACATTGATATAATGGGCATCTCAGAAACTTGGCGGAATCATGGTAATAAATTGGACACAGTAATACCAGAGTACAAAATATATAGGAATACCAGCATAGATCACGCTGGAGGGGAAGTGACACCATATGATCCAACTTAGCTGTTACTACTCAAGAAAGAGACCTTGGAGTCCTTGTAGATAGTTCTCTGAAAACATCCACTCAATGTGTAGCAGCAGCCAAAAAAGCTAACAGTATGTTAGGAACCATTAGGAAAGGATAGATAATAAGACAGAAAATACCATTATGTCACTATCTAAGTACATCGTACGTCCCCACCTTGTATACTGTGTCCAGTTTGGTCGTCCCATCTCAGAAAAGATGTATTAGAATTTGAAAAAGTACAGAGAAAGGCAACAAAAATAATTAGGGGTATGGAACAGCTTCCCTATGGGGAGAAATTAAAAAGACTGGGACTGTTCATCTGAGAAAAGCAACAACTGAGGGGGCATATGACATGAATGGTATAGAGAAAGTGAATAAGGAAGTGTTATTTACCCCCTCATGTAACACATGACCTAGAGGTCACCCAATGAAATTAGTAGGCAGCAGGTTTAAAACTAACATAAGGAAATACTTCTTTACACAAGATACAGTTAATCTGTGGAATTTGTTGCCAGTGGACTGCTCCTGTTTTTTCCTATTCAGATGCCTATTCCTTCTGTTCCATGTCCAGTTACCCAAAGTCTCCTCTCAGATACATAGGTGAAATTCCTACTGAAATCAGTGTTGTCTTCCTTTGTCCAAGACTCCCGCACTTCAGCCCTTTTATGAGCAATGTACACAGCCAAGTAATTTCCCTTTTTTATTGACTCACTGAGCCCAGCAAAAAGAGTCTACAGCTCTTGCATTAGAGTCTAGGCCCCAGTGAGCCTATCATGAAATGGTCAGGTGAAAAGATACCTGACTTCAGCACAAAAAATAGCACATAAAAATCTTCACTGTGGTCTGAATCTGTAGTGAAGATTATCTTTGCAGCTATAGTTATTAATTTATTAATAATTTATTATTTTAAAATTGAGATGATTCATCCTCAGAAAATGTAACTGGCATCTATGCTAACAAATGTAAAAGACAAACCATATAATCTCTAGACCCCCAAAAAGCATGATGTTACTAAATTAAAACAAAAATGCAGTGGCTATTAACAGCTGAGTTATCAAGCATGCCCCGCTTGTTAGCCTTTTTCTTTCGTGTGAATCTAATGAATCCTTTAATCTTTAACTGTTGATCAAAGGTCGGTAATGAGTGAAGTGATGTCTTAAGTCGCATCATATTTGGTGAGCATTAACCAGTTAATCTTTTTCAGTTGCCTCTTATTTTCTTATATGTTTGTTTTTATTAAGCAGTACTTAAATTTGTGATTGGCTTCTGCTGTCTCTTCCTCCTTCACATGGCTCGGAGTATATTGCTCTAAATTCCTTTGCAAGGTCTATCTGCTAGAGTATGTTTTCACTGCGGAGTTAGTCTAGACTATAACTAGGGCCCTACCAAATTCATAGCCATGAAAAACACGTCACGGACCATGAAATCTGGTCTCCCCCTGTCAAATCTGGTCTTTTGTGTGTTTTTACCCTATACGATACAGATTTCATAGGGGAGACCAGTGTTTCTCAAGTTGTGGGTCCTGACCCAAAAAGGAGTTGCAGGGGGGTCACAAGGCTATTTTAGGGGGGTTGCAGTATTGCCCCCTTTACTTCTGCACTGCCTGCAGAGCTAGGCAGCCAGAGAGCAGTGGCTGCTGACTGAGGGCCCAGCTCTGCAGGCAGCAGTGCAGAAGTAAGGGTGGCCATACTATATTATGCCATCCTTACTTCTGCACTGTTGGTGGCTGTGGCTCTGCCTTCAGAGCTGGGCTCCTGGCCAGCGTCCATGGCTTTCCAGCTGCCCAGCTCTGAAGGCAGCGCTGCTGCAGAAGCATTTGCAGAAGTAAGGGTAGCAGTAACACACCCCTCCTATAATAATCTTGCTCCCCCACACAACTCCTTTTTGGGTCAGGACCCCTACAATTACAACACTGTGAAATTTCAGATTTCATGAAATAGCTGAAATCATGAAATTTATGATTTTTAAAATCCTATGACTGTGAAATTGAACTGTGAATTTGGTAGGGCCCTACCTATAACTTGGGTGTTGACCCAAACCCTCTTCTGTCCACACAGAAAAACCTCTAACCCAGTTTTGACAGTGCTTTAAGACAGATTAGCTGGCATGGCTTTAGCTTGGGTTTCGCTTCAGCCTGGCAATCTGCCTACTTTGCAGTGAGAATGCAGGATAATCAAACCTGAGCGCGGTTAGTCCTCCAATCAAATCCCACAATTCCATCTGGGCTCTTCTACTTGTCTAACCACTCCCTTCTTCTGCACTGCATTTTAACCCCATGTTTGCCTGCTCCATTTCTGCTGCATTTCCACGCCATTTGAACAGATATGCCATCCAAGAAATCTTTCCTCCTTGCTGCCAGTTGGTCAGAAGCTGACACCAGGCTTCTGGTAAAGCTGTGTGTGTGATATCAGTAAGACCCATAATTCAGGCAATGTACCCATAATCAAGAGTTCTGTGATGATAACTCTGAGAAGCTGGCAGCAGACGTAATTGAGCAGGTGGAATCTCAGTGCAGGGACTAGGTCTCCCATATCAAATTGTGCATGAGTTTATAGAGTGGCACAATTGAATGCGCTGCGTGGGATATCCTGCTAGAAATCCAGCCCAGGGCACAGGCTGATACAGCACCATTGTGGACACAGTCATGTGGGTCTGGCATGGGTAGGGTTTTGCAGTGGGGATGTTCCACCCATACTCTGCAATGAACACAACAATTGTTTCTGAGGCGAAAGGACAAATACTTTCCTTTTCTGATCATATGCTAAAATATCCTGCTTTCTTGGGGATTATTCATTTAGTTTTGGCGATTGGGCATACAAGATTTATTCCTGACTTGTATCAAAGTAATAATTGAGCTAATTATGGACACCCTGTTTAGTGTTCTTTAGAGATTCAATTTTTAAAACCCAGTACATTTACTGAGAAATTTGCTGAGAAAAGGTGAGTGAGTCACCGACACCAGAAATTTCACAGATAATTAAAAATACAAACAAACCTTTATGTATTTACAAATCTTGTGGGGTATATACAAATGTGGATTCTAAAGTAACTGTATCTGCTGAGGAAAAAAAAAGACTTGCGTGTCATGGTGAACTTAATTAAAACCCCTTTCAAAGTTCAGTGGCTGTCAATAAAGCTAACAAAATAGCAAATTATAATGAAAATATTGTATTTTCATTATATGAATTGATGGTACAAGCTGTCTTGGAATACCATATTCAGCTGTGGTCACTCTTATTGCATAAGAGATATAGAAAGAGTAATAGAAGTCCACAGATGGATGATGATAATGGTTAGAGGCATGGAAAGTCTTCCATAAGAGAATGATTGAAACGTTTTGGGATTGTTTAATTTAGTGAGATGGAAAAGAAGGGATTTAAGAGAGAGTTATATTTGGTTGCTCCTTCTTACCCTTCCTCATATTGCAAGAACAAAAGGATATTTAATTAAAAGGAAAGTCAACAAATTTTGATCTACTAAAAAGAACTCTTTACTGTGAGATAAATTGAGGCCAAGAGTGAAATCCTGGAGTTTCCCGTTGACTTCAGTGGGGTTAAGATCTAATCCCTATAGTTTAATAGGATTCAAAAAAGGATTAGTCGTGTGTATGGATAATGGGAACATCCTCAGTTGCATAATAGGTGAAAATATAGGATGGGAGGCGGTAGTAACCCTCATATTTCACAACATAAGCAAACCACTAACTGATGGGAGTTCGGAAGAAACTTCCTCAATGAGTAGATTATTCTGTAATTGTTTACTACAGGGCTCCTCACACCTTCCTTTGAAGCGTCAAGTACAGACCAACGACAGTGACAGGATACAGGATTAGCTGGACCTGCTGGTCTGATCCTGGGTGGCAAATACAATCTTTCTAACATTTTTCTAAAATGTCAGTCATGATTGGTTTTTTGCAAAAACTCTCTAAATTAAGAAAAGGAGTACTTGTGGCACCTTAGAGACTAATAAATTTATTTGAGCATCACGAAAGCTTATGCTCAAATAACTTTGTTAGTCTCTAAGGTGCCACAAGTACTCCTTTTCTTTTTGCGAATACAGACTAACACGGCTGCTACTCTGAAACCTCTCTAAATTAAGTGGCTATATTTAGGTGGAAAAATATCTGCACAACAAAACAAACTTAAACACGCTCTATCTGTAGTTAGTAATTAAATTCTGCAGAGAAAATTGATATATAATTTATTTTAAAAGAAAATAGAGGATTTTTTTTAAAAAAAAACAGGTGTCTCATGAAGCTGAATACAGTTTCTTAGCATGTTTTATCATCTTTTAAGAGACAGTCCAAATAATATGTTTTAAAATATCACTATACTTCTTCCTCACAATTTAAAACATTATTCCTTAGCTGAAGAAATTAGATATTTCCTGTCCTCCAAGTCTGCACAGAAGCTGCTTATTTCAAAATTTGCTCAAAAAGATACATCCAATAGCTATTTCTTACCCAAAACTTGGGGTTATTGGCCAAATGTAATAAATGGCCAATGGCAGCTTAGACTGTTACACCTTGGCTAATGTTATCAGTCCCAGTGCAGTTCAGTCTTAACGTACTTGTATATATGCAGTTCAAATATAAAATGTAGTGGGGTTATGCATATCCAATATTCATTGTCATTACAACTCACTATAAAACTATATCATTTGCACATTGACTAATATGAATCTTCAGTTGGACTAGATCAAAAAATTAAATGAGTTGCTCTCCTTGCCTATTATAATGTAAAATCTCAGTAACTATGACTAAATATAAACTATTTAAAAATGTGAAAATTACACATTTGTGTTTGTGTATTTGTGTGCATATTTTATATTAATAAAAATGTTTAAATCTGATGATGATCAACTTTTATTTTTATTATTAACTTTAAGATTGCATTTGGAAAACTTCCAATACCAAACATAGGAAATAATTACAAAGAGAAAATCTTTATTATACTTCATGTTAAAAGTTTATTCCATTTTTACACCAAAAGAAAGCATTAATATTTTAAGGCAAAATTATATTTACAGCTTTTTGTTCTCTAAGTAAATTCTGTAATTAGGACAAGAAGTGAAGTGATAGCAAGGTAACAGGAGAAGCAACAGGATTATGTGTGTATCTGAGCTTAATGAAGGTTCACATTTAGGCTAGATAATGTAACGGTTCCAAGTAAAAGTGTCTTTTGACTTTATTCCTTCTGGAATTTGTAATACAAGTTAGTTCCCTCCCACACCACGTCAGTGTTTGCTGTTGAATCTTTAGAAAAGTGGCATGGCTGTTTACTTTTCCAGAAATGGGTTAGACTTTTAACCATCTCAGTAGTAAGCATTTGTGCTTAATTTTAAAACTGTGTGTTTCACTAATCCATTTGGATACTGAAGTATATCTCAAAATTCTCTTTATTTTACTGAGCTTACTAGGTTTGCTTTGTGGAGTTTGTGATGAGTCCAACAGAATCTATAGAGGAAATTGGTCTGTCTGAGGTGTAGGCAGGTGAAGAAAAGATCAGCTTTACATTGCAGTGGATGGGTTTTCAAATATAGCTAAGACATCCATCAGACAGTCCCTCTTAGTATCTTTTTCAGGTAGATCACTATGCTGCTCTCTGTTCATTACATTTTGGGTGAGATTTGCAGGATTTAGAATTAATCTCACTCTCTTGTCATTGAAATCAGTGGAACAGAGCTAGACCAATGCTGAAAATTCATCCTAAATGTTTTCCTTTGCACTTCCCTATGTCAGAATTTGTTTGTTTTTTTGTTTTAAACCAACTTTGGGAGGAAGGAGTAGCATTATAATCTATTCCTCCCCAATTTTAAATATAGGTAATAAAGTCAAAATGGACCCTTCCCCTTTATCTTCTTTAGCTCACAAGAGTTTTCAGGGCTGTAGGAATGAGATCTTAGGTAATTGGGGAAAGGCTCCAAATGCTGACCCCTTCCTCATATCTATTTCTGAGAACTTTTGAGAGGGTGTCATTTCCTCTTTAAAGAGTAATTTGGTACTGTTCAGGCAGGAAGTGAAGTCGTTCCTATGCCATTACTTAAAGACCTAGAAGATGCAAGAAACTTGGTGATGGGCAGCCAAGGTATAACTTGCCAGCTTGGTTCATGGTTGCATTATATCCTGAAGGTTTTATATCTCTTATTCATTTTTGTCCTATCTAATGCAACTGATAATCTTCCCTGCACAGAGACATAAGCATGAATGGCATTAAAAATTGCTGAATTCTATGCAGTTTGAACAGATGGTGGGTACATTTTTCAAAACTGCCTGAGTCCCATTTTCAAAAGAGACTTAGGTTCCACTGACAGGTTTCAGAGTAGCAGCCGTGTTAGTCTGTGTCCGCAAAAAGAAAAGAAGTAATTGTGGCACGTTAGAGACTAACAAATGTATTTGACCATAAGCTTTCGTGAGCTACAGCTCACTTTATCAGATGCATACATTGGAAAATACAGTGGGGAGATTTTATATACACAGAGAACATGAAACAGTGGGTGTTACCATACAGACTGTAACAAGAGTGATCAGGAAAGGTGAGCTATTACCAGCAGGAGAGCGGGGTGGAGGTGGGGGGGACCTTTTGTCGTGATAATCAAGGTGGGCCATTTCCAGCAGTTGACAAGAACGGGAGGGGAGGGAGAATAAACAAGGGGAAATAGTTTTACTTTGTGTTATGGCACATCCACTCCCAGTCTCTATTCAAGCCTAAGTTAATTGTATCCAGTTTGCAAATTAATTCCAATTCAGCAGTCTCTTGTTGGAGTCTGTTTTTGAAGTTTTTTTGTTGAAGAATTGCCACTTTTCGGTCTGTAATCGAGTGACCAAAGAGATTGAAGTCTTCTCCGACTGGTTTTTGAATGTTATAATTCTTGTCGTCTGATTTGTGTCCATTTATTCTTTTATGTAGAGACTGTCCAGTTTGGCCAGTGTACATGGCAGAGGGGCATTGCTGGCACATGATGGCATATATCACATTGGTAGATGCGCAGGTGAACGAGCCTTCCACTGACTTAGCCTCATAACTTCATAAGTGCCTTAGTCACTTATGAAAATGGGACCTAGACTTGTAAATCCCTTAGGTGGTTTGGAAAAATTTACCCACAAATTATTTTATGATCTTGATTATTCCAAGCAATTGTTATGGCCCCACAACAATTTAAAAATTTTCATTCAGCTTTCACTGAGAAGATACAGTAACAGAATGATTCTGTCAAGAAGAAATATTACAAGTAGGGGAGGCAGGAAGCTCAGACTTTGGGTTGCCAGGCATCCAGTTTTCAACCGGAACACCAGGTCGAAAAGGGAACCTGACAGCTCCAGTCAGCACTGCTGAAGGGGCATTAAAAGTCCGGTGAGCAGCACAGTGGGACTAAGGCAAGCTCCCTGCCTGCCCTGGCTCTGCACGGCTCCCGGAAGTGGCCAGTATGTCCGGCTCCTAGGCACAGGGGCAGCCACGGGGCCTCTGCACACTGCCCCACCCCAAGTGCCAGCTCTGCAGCTCCCATTGGCCAGGAACTGCAGCCAATGGGAGCTGTGGGAGCAGCACCTGTGAGCATGGGCAGTGTGCAGAGCCCCCGGCCCCTCCACCTAGGAGCTGGACATTCCAGTCCCTTTCGGGAGCCACCTGAAGTAAGCACCAGCCGACAGGAGCTGCACCCTAAAGCCCTTATCCCCGGCCCCACCCCAGAGTCCACACCCCCAGCCAGAGCCCTCACCCTCCACCGCACCCCAAATCCCTGCCCCAACCTGATGAAAGTGAGTGAGGGTGGAGGAGAGCGAGTGACGGAAGGAGGGGGAATGGAGTGAGTGGGGGCTGGGCCTCAGGGACGGGGCGGGACAAGGGTGTTTGGTTTTGTGCAGTTAGAAAGTTGGCAACCTAACTCAGGCTGGGCACATACACACTAGAAAGGATACTTTACTGCTATCTAGGAAAAGGGCTAGGGAGATTCTAGTTCAAACATTTATTGAAGAATCAATAAAAGACCCGCTGGAACTGTCCCTTCAACGCCAGTAGTAATTAGATCACATAAGGTATGATTTCAACAGTGCTACTTGTGGAGTAATGTACTACTCAAAGCAAGTAAAGGTATCAGAATCTGGCTCCTAACTTCAATTAAAATACTGTCTAGCCCACCTTTGCTAGAGATAATATCGCGTAATGTAGGGGGAGGAGGATAACTAAAAGAGAAAAAATCTCTGCTTTTGTGGATTGTGGGTCTTGGAGAGGGGCTGAGGAGATCCTAAAAGCCTTGGTCATTTATTTATTTTTTAGACTTCCCTTTGCTCCGTCACAGTTACTCTAAACCTCTTTGTCAAAGTCCCTTGAAGTTCTCACCAAAGAAAAAAAATGTCATTTTCATAGACTGTCATTGCTTAGAAGTGTATGTGTGGGGCAGGGGAGGGTTGTTTTGTTTTTTTGGTAGTATAGTATTAGTCATGTCTATTGCATTGAAGTATAACCTTCCAGTTTACTCTTCTAAAGGCTTATTTCTCGTAAGTACAATAGAATAGATACGTACTCTTTTGGATGAAAAATAGAATTTGTACAGAAAATAGAGAGCTTTGTAGCTTATGTATGTTATTTTTTTCATTTAGCAAAGTTCTTGGGGGGGAAAAAGTCATCGACAACCCCCCAGTGCTCGAGACTTCTAGAAGAACTTCTGGTTTTTCCTGAGGAACAGAATACAAGAAAGACGGCTGGTGTGATCAGGAGGAATCCAGAGCTGATCAGCACACAAGACTTTTTTTAACGTTCTTAGTTGTATGAAGCAAAATACTTTTTACATATGAAAAAAGCAAATTGTTATTGCTGCCATCAATAAACCCACGGTGCACTATTCTGTTCTTTGCCTTATATTTTACTCATCCGTCGGTATTACTTAAATTTCAGTATTATCCTTTTATTTCGTTTGGAGTGGACTTTGTATCCATTCCTGCTTCCATTAAAGAAAATAGCAAAACTCCTACTACATTAAATGGAAGCAGAATTGGGCCCTTAATATTATTTTATTTTTATAGAATAACCATTCTAAAACTTGTTAGAACATCTCCAGTAATTACTGTAGAGTGGAATCATGGACTGACTCCCACACAGCTTCATATGGTTCTTTTCCAAAATTACCTGAGGCCAAAGTTATGACTCTGCATGCATGCTATGCTATGCTATTCACAAAATGTGCTTAAAAGGCTAATGAAGGATAATTGGTCAGTATTTCAACAGTAATATCCTAAATAATTTTAGCTAAATATTTCCTTTTAAAAAATTGATTGTACTTTGCTGTGGAAACAGATATTGTCTGAACGTGGCACAGTAAGGTATGGTTTTGCATCAAGGTACTTTTAACTGGGCTTACAGCACCAAAGGCAGACTCAAAGGCACAGGAGAACATAGATTACACTTGAACGGTTGAATATTAAATTCTCACTTTTTCTTATAGTTTCACATTTTGCTTTTATTGCTTCAGTTACTGTTGGAAATGTTTTAATTAATCTTCTTTGAAGCTTGAAAAAGGGGCCCCAGGTGGGGAAGGCTACATTTCATTTTAATCCTTATTGCAGAAGGTAAAATTTTATCCCTGTGTGGAGAGGCAGTACAGACCTGTGCACCACCCACGTCCCATGTAAGCCTTATATTGATGGCTGAAATGGGACTGAAATGGTGTATAAGGGAAAGAATAAGTTAAAAATTATTTAGACAAGGTAGATGTGTACAAGTCACCAGGGCCTGATGAAATACATCCTAGAATACTGAAGGAGCTGATTGAGGAGATATATGAGCCATTAGCAATTATCTTCTAAAAGTCATAGGAGATGGGAGAGATTCCAGAGGCCTGGAGAAGGGGAAATATATTGCCAATCTGTAAAAAGGGAAATAAGGACAACCCGGGGAATTCCAAACCAGTCAGCTTAACTTCTGTATCCGGAAAGATAATGGAGCAAATCATTAAGCAATCAATTTGAAAACACCTAGAAGATAATAAGGTGATAAGTAACAGCATGGATTTATCAAGAACAAATTGTGTCAAGCCAACCTGATAGCTTTATTTGACAGGGTAACAAGCCTTGTGGATAAGTGGGAAGCATTAAATGTGGTATATCCTGACTTTAGTGAGGCTTTTGATACTGTCTCGCATGACCTTCTCATAAACAAACTTGGGAAAAACAACGTAGATGGAATTACTACAGGGTAGGTGTATAACTGGTTGGAAAACTGTTCCCAGAGCATAATCATCAGTGGTTCACAGTCAAGCTGGAAGGGCATGTCAACTGGGGTCCCACAGAGATCAGTTCTGGGTCCGAGACTGTTCTATATCTTCATCAGTGATTTAGATAATGGCATACAGAGTACACTTACAAAGTTTGCAGATGATATGAAGCTGGGGAAGGTTGCAAGTGCTTTGGAGGATAAGATTAAAATTCAAAATGATCTGGACAAACTGGAGAAACAGTCTGAAGTAAATAGGGTGCAATTCAATAAGGACAAAAAGCAAAGTACTCCATTTAGGAAGGAACAATCAGTTGCACAGATAGAAAATGGGAAATGACTGCCTAGGAAAGGGATCTGGGGGTCATAGTGGATCATGAGCTAAATATAAGTCAACAGTGTAACATTGTTGCAAAAAAAAGCAAACATCATTCTGGGATGTATTAGCAGGAGTGTTGTAAGCAAGACACAATAAGTAAAAATTTTACTCTATTCCATGCTGATTAGGCCTCAACTGATGGTGTCCAGTTCTGGGTGCCACATTTCAGGAAAGATGTGGACAAATTGGAGAAAATCCAGAGAAGAGCAACAAAAATGATTAAAGGTCTAGAAAACATGACCTATGAGGGAAGATTTCTTTAGCCTGGAGAAGAGAAGACTGAGAGGGGATCTGATAACAGTTTTCTAGTACACAAAATGTTATTACAAGGAGGAGGGAGAAAAAGTGTTGTTGTTAACCTCTGAGGATAGGACAAGAAGCAGTGGTCTTAAATTGCAGCAAAGGCGGATTCGGTTTGTTATTAGGTAAAACTTCCTAACTGTCAGGGTGGTTAAGCACTGGAATAAATTACCTAGGGAGGTTCTGGAAACTCCATCATTGGAGATTTTTAAGACCAGGTTAGACAAACACCTGTCAGGGATAGTCTAGATAATATTTAATCCTGCCTTGAGTGCAGGGGACTGGACTATAAAACTCTCAAGGTCCCTTCCAGGCCTATGATTCTATGTGACTAGGGAGTCTTTGGAGCCCACCACCAGTCCAGTAGCACTTCTGAAACCTGTAGGGAGTCCCCCTGGTTTCTAGGTCATATATGAGGTGTTCCTGCACTGTTTCCTCTCGAGGTCCCTTCCAGTCCTATGATTGTGATGGTCCTCTGCACAAAGGTGAGTTTCACACAGGTAAGTTTAGCAGGGTGATTTCGTCAGTCAGTAGGCCTTGTGGTCTGGGCCTATGATTCCAGTCTTTTTATCAGTTCGGGGTGTTCTGGTCCTCTGGATGGACTGGCCCAGCTGGATTTGCTTCTTGACTGGTAACCCCTAGGTCTACCCTCCTTGGGGCCAGGAGTTGTATCTCTGCAGTGGGTAGGGGGACTCGGACCCTCCCTCTCCACCTGGCCCCCACCCAGGGCTCTGAAAGTTCAGTGGTGTGAGATGGCCTAGGTTTGGCCAGCCCTTTGCTCACCTTCCCCCCTGGGCCACTTCCTACCAGACCTTGTGTCTCAGTTTGGCATGTGGCTGTAGTTTATTTAGTCTTTACTTCAAAATCCCTGCAGTCTAGGGCCAATGCCTGTGGCCCTCTTGTCCCCCTTGCCCATGGTTCTTGGCTGGGGTGGGGAGGGAAGAGACTCAGCCACATCCCATCAGTAGCAGCAGCTTCTGCTGCTGCAAAGTGGTGGCACTCCTTGAAATGCCCTCTCTTTCTTCCCTTAACTGGGGCTGCAGGAGCTCCCTTTATATTGGTCTTCTTCCCAGGAGCATGCTCGACAGATCCTGAGGGACAGGGCCTTCTGGGCCTAGCCCTTCCCCTGCCTCAGCCTTTGTATGGGGTTTGTAAACCCCATCACAGGAAGTGTTAATAACATGTTTGAAAGTATCCATTCCTGAGTGGAAGTTGAATTTCTCTCTACTAAGTGCTAATACAAAATACGCCAGGAATACCAGAACGACTACAACAAAAAGAGGGTTTATACTGATGTAATTAAATAAATTTATATAATATATAAGGCACATACTGTGGTCTCAAATCTACAAACACTTAGGCACATGCTTCACTCTTAAGTATTTGAATAGTCATACTGCAGTCAAAGTTTAAAATTAGCACATGCATACATTTTGGCAGGATCGTTGCCTTACCTGTATTATGTATAAATGAAATAACTATCTTAGAGTAAGTGTCTGTTTCTTTTCTAGTCAACTAAATAAGGAACAGGAAGTTTTGCCATCCTGGTAGATCCTAAACAATGGCCTTAGAATTGTTATAAAATTCAGAAGTAAAATTAAAACAAAAATGCAAAATTATTATCCACAAATGAGCAGTACAATGTAGAAGCTATTCACTGCTAATTAACACATAATTCTCTAGTTTTGTGAAGTTTCCTGGTTTACTTTCCAACTCCTTACCCAGAGACCATGAGTCGATCTGATCAGTGCAACTAAATTGTACCTGCAACTAAAATGACTGAATACCGAAATTATAGGTCTAACATACTGATTGCTGTTTGACGTTTCCCTTCCAGCATTATCAATGAGACCACTTACAGCAGCTATTCAACTTCACAAAGCTATACAGGTTATAGTACTACTTAAAAGTAGTTTTGTCTTTTCAGTGCTAGTAGACTGTGTGCTTGGACAAGTATTATTAAGGACAGAGCCCTACAATCAACGTACCAAAGCAGTCTGTGAACTTGAAATCATTTTTTATATTACTCTGAAATCTCTTGCTTCCTTGAACTAAATCCATAAAAACCAGGAAAAGAGCAGTCTGGTTTAGTGAAATGCAAAACAATACAAAGTCAATTTAATTTATCCATGAAAATTCAAAGAATCTGTACAAAATATGATGTGCCTTTCCTCTATGGCACACTCACGTGATTCTGAAATTATCAAATGTAAATGGACTGGTCCAGATACAAATGAAATGTGTACATAACTATTTTTATTTATGAAACACTGAGGTCAACATCCATGTCCCATTTCTCCCTCTAGCTACGTATATTGCTTGGTGGTACACAGTAACTAGAAAGCTTGTGTAAGTGGCCACCATGGGATTCTCATAGTGTAAGAAGGGAACTTATTTTCCATATCTTTATAGTCCCTGTCCTATACTGGAGTAGTTATCCTTCCTGTGTTTGAGTTAACTCTGTTTAAAAGTTGCTGCATTGCTCTGATTCTTTAGGCGCTTGAGTATGATTGATTTGATTGGATAGAGAATGTTTGCATCAACCTGTTTCTCAGGGGAAGGGCTTTTTATTTTTTAAATGAAATATTGTCACGGCATTTAACCTTGATCATTGATCCAACATATGGAAAAAAGATGATGATAATATGGGTCTCCTTATGTCTTATTTTCTTGATTTCCAAACTGATCTATCAAACACAAAACACCTCTAAGCACACGAACAACATAAACTCAAGCATATTAATATCAGTCTAAATAATTTGTCTATAAAAATATAATAGATCACTCGTGCAAGAGAAAAACGAAACAAAAACTCTTCAGTAAGCCTTCTATTTCAGAAAAAGCCTTAGTGAGGCAGGCTTTCAGGTATGCCCCAAGAGTTAACAAACCTTAGTTTGGTTGGGCTAACAAGGGTAGTAAATTCCTGATTCTAAGGTTCTGCACTGAGCATTCTGCTATTGGTCTTCTGACATGTACTTTTAGGTAGAGCTGGTTGAAACTTGGATTCTCTGCTTTGAGTGACATTCAGACACTGAATTGGAACAAAAAATCAATTCCCAAGAACCAAAATACCCCCCTCCCCCCCCACCCCCGGTGTCCAGTCAATTTGTATTGATAAAATCAAAATGTTTTCTTTTAATTTTGACTTTATATCAACAATGCATATATAGTGCTTGAAACAAAAATGAAATGAAATCTATTTTGTAGAGCTGTCAATTAATCTGTTAACTCACGCGATTAATTCAAAAATTGTGATTAAAAATATTAATTGCTATTAATCACACTTTTAATCACACTGTTAAACAATAGAATACCAATTGAAATGTATTAAATATTTTGAATATTTTTCTACATTTTCAAATATATTTATTTCAATTACAACACAGAAGTGTACAGTGCTCACATTGTATTATTTTTTATTATAAATATTTGCACTGTAAAAATCATAAACAAAAGAAATAGTATTTTTCAATACACATCATACAAGTGCTGTAGTGCAATCTCTTTATTGTGAAAGTACAACTTACAAATGTAAATTCTTTTGTTACATAACTGCACTCAAAAAAACAAAACAATGTAAAACTTTAGAGCCTACAGGTCCACTCAGTCCTACTTATTGTTCAGCCAATCGCTCAGACAAACAAGTTTGTTTACATTTATGGAAGATAATGCTGCCCACTTCTTATTTACAATGTCACCTGAAAGTGAGAACAGGTATTCTCATGGCACTTTTGTAGCTGGTGTTGCGAGATATTTACGTGCCAGATATGCTAAACATTCGTATCCCCTTCATGATTTGGCCACCATTCCAGAGGACATGCTTCCATGCTGATGATACTCATTAAAAAAAGCATTAATTAAATTTGTGACTGAACTCCTTGGGGAAGAATTGCATGTCTCCTGTGCTCTTTTACCTTCATTCTGCCATATATTTCATGTCATAGCAGTCTCATATGATGACCTAGCACATGTTGTTCATTTTAAGAACACTTTCACTGCAGATTTGACAAAACACAAAGATGTTAGATTTCTAAAGATAGCTACAGCACTTGACTCAAGTTTTAAGAATCTGAAGTGCCTTCCCAAATCTGAGAGGGAGGAGGTGTGGAACATGCTTTCAGAAGAGTTAAAAAAGCAATATGCTGCTGCGGAAACTACAGAACCCAAACCACCAAAAAAGAAAATCAACCTTCTGGTGACATCTGACTCAGTTAATGGAAATGAATGTGCATTGGTCTTCATTGCTTTGGATTGTTATCCAGTAGAATCCATCATCAGCATGAACGTATGGCCTCTGGAGTCGTGGTTGAAGAATGAAGGGACATATGAATCTTTAGTGCAAATGGCACGTAAATATCTTGTGATGCCGGCTACAACAGTAACCTGTTAATGCCTGTTCTTACTTTCAGGTGACATTGTAAACAAGCAGTGAAGGAACAAAGTATGGACACCGCGTAGAATCAACCACGTGGGTTTATTATGCACAGCGCTGGCGGAGTGTCACCTTGCTTATTAGGCTCAGAGACACTGCCAAACAATTGATTACAATGGATTATATGGATTTTCCATGGGCGGAGGGAAATGACAGGGTAGGCAGTCCCAAACCCCTGGATAGGTCTAGCGGCAAGACAAAATAAGCACAGTAACCAATTGTCAACGATTACATAATGTCTCTGCCCATGGTTTCAGGTTAACAAGTAACATACAATTAGTACTCAGGTGTTTTCCTTTAAACAATGTATAAACTGTGTTGTTATAAAATATATATGTTGAATTCTGATTTGGGATCCATAGGAACGAAGTAGCTCCTCTGATTGTCCACAAGTACATACCTAGGGGTTAAAGCAAAGAGACAAATGAAAAGTACATGGCAATAAAGATTGCTTTTTAGTTGCTCATTTGTGTTTCTAAGACAGGCACTGGTAATGGCTTGGAGGAGGGGTGTACATCTGTGAGAGGGAGGATGTCATATCTCATACTGACAAGTTTGAACCTCTTCCATAAACTCAAGGTTGGTGTGTAGGAAGGCACCTCTTCTACGGAAGAAACAGGGCCCCTTTCATTCCTTAGGTCTGTTTGAAACTTTTAGATATAGCCACCAGTTATATTTCTCCATCTGGCAGCATGCTGACCAAGCTTATCTCAGCAATAAGCAAGGTTGTCTTTTGTTTGTTCTGCTTCTTAGCTAATATTGTTCACTATTTGCCTTAGGCTCTGGCCTCTTGACCAAACTCTGGACTTTGGGCCTGTAAAAAGAGCTGACACAGTCTATATATCAGGTTGTTACATAAATAGCATATGGATTTCGGCCCTTCAAGCAAGTAGCATTATCTTCCGCAAATGTAAACCAACTTGTCTGCCTTACCGATTGGCTGAACAAGAAGTAGGGCTGAGTGGACTTGTAGGCTCTAAAGTTTTACATTGTTTTATTTTTGAGTGCAGTTTTTTTGTACATAATTGTACATTTGTAAGTTCAACTTTCATGATAAAGATATTGCACTACAGTACTTGTATTAGGTGAATTGAAAAATAAAATTTCTGTTTTTTACAGTGCAAATATTTGTAATAAAAATAATATAAAGTGAGCACTGTACACTTTGTATTCTGTGTTGTAATTGAAATCAATTGTTTGAAAATGTACAAAATATCCAAAAATATTTAAATAAATGGTATTCTATTCTTGTTTAACAGTGTGATTAATCACAATTAATTTTTTAATCGCTTGACAGCCCTAATATTTCAAAATGAAACATCTTATCAAAATGCTTTGTTTTGATTATTTTTTTCTAAATGAAATTTTGCTGAAATTGAAATTTTCCCATGGAATGTGTCTATTAGGAAAAACTGGCATTTTCTAGTGGAGGAATCATCCATTGGAAAATTTTTAACCAGCTCTAATTTTAGGGCCCATCAAATTCTTCCACTGATCTTAACTGTCAGATTAGAGCATTATCAGAGGGTTGGTTCCTGAGAGAGACAGCCCCTAAATCATGTAAGACTGGATAGATTATGCAGACATCTGGCATTTACTGAAACAATCTGGAAGCCAATGGAGTCTATGGAATGCTGATTAAATAACCCCCATGCATGAAATTGCTCCAAGTAAACAAGCAGCTATAGTCTGCACTATCTGAAGTTAGAATGATCTTTAAGGATAAAAGGCATGAATATTATGACACAGTCTGCATCCATTGTAATAATTTGTAACCTCACATGCACAGAAAAACACTCAGCCAAACCTGTTTTCTGGACATACAGAAGCAGCCAAAGTTACAGTTGGACCCTTAGACTGCATATTTAGTCACAAACGTAAGTCCTCCAGGCCAGGGATTGTCTCTGTTTATACAAAGCCTCGCACAGTGGGGCCTCAATCACAACTGAGACTTTTAGGTGCTACCATACTGTAAATATATACTACTGATATCAAGAAAAGGTAATTATTACTCCAGTCAAAGGAGATGATATCTCCTCCCCTTCTTTGGTTGTTTCCCCAGTCCACCAGCTGTGTGAAACAAGTTCTTTTCTCTGTGATACAATAGTTTGTCTGTATTCTTAGAATCCTTGTCTCGTAGATCGATAAATTGGAAAAGGATGGCTCAAGATGGAAGCTGGTCTTAAACAGAGATCATGCTTTGTATTCTTTAAACATTTATCAGGAATGTAATGCCTTATCTAAATTATAATATAGCTAGGATCTCGCCCTACAAAAGGCAAGGACGTTCACTCACTCGAACAAGCCACACTTACACGAATGGTGAGCTCTGCACCAGCTTTTTCACAAAGTAGGTGGTAAGACAGGTTTTTATATTTTTAAATAATTTTTTCAGCGAAGAGCTAAGGAATGTTTCAGCTCACGAGCCCGCAATGTTTTCAATCAGCTAGCTGAGCCCATATTCACCAGTATCTACACAGCCCTCTAGAGTGTTAACCCACTCAACCAGACAGTATTCGTTCCAATTCCGGAAAGTTCTTGTTTTATACCATTTCATTCCTTAGCTAGGTCTTTTAATGCAGAATGGAGTCTGATCTATTGGATTGGGGTGTGCTTTTAGATAAGGGGAATCCATGTGGTTAAGTGCAATATTTGTTATGCCAGGTTTATTGTTGGCTTTCTCCTCCTCTTCAACTCAACTCCTACCTTTCTTCCTCGTTGAATCCCAGTTCAACTAACTCCATGTCAAAGGGCCTGATCCAACTCTCATAAAATACTGCTTTGACTCAGTGAGAGCTGGATAAGATCCAAAGATTCAAGGATCCAGCAAACCCAGGTGTGATGCTTTTTCAATGCACCCAAATCTGCAGGTCATCGTGTAAACCCCCCCCCCCCCCCCCCCCCGCCGCCATTACTTATCAAGAGAGAGATTTGCCGGTGCTAAACTGCATGACAGCTGTCACCCCTCTGTGTTAGCCATGTTGACAAACTTCTCATGACTCTGCCAGCCCTCACTTCGCTTTGCAGATAACACTTTGTGCACCCCAGTTCCCGAGCCCCCTGGGAAAGTGTTTCCCTGGAGTATCCAGCCCCTGCCACTAAATCCTCAGAAATTACCAAATTTGCTATCTCCAAAAAGAGAGTGTTCTCACCAGCTTGTTTGATTCAACTAAGAATTCACACTTTGCTTACTCCACTGATCACTGAGATCTACTTATGAGAACGCAGGGAAGCTTATTACTAAAGAGAGAGATTTAAGTGATGCAAAGTGAGAATAATGGAAACAGAAATGGTTACAAATAACATACGTCTAAGAGCTAAACATGACTTTGACCTGAAGAAGAAGAGCGCTGTGTAGCTTGAAAGCTTGTCTCTCTCATCAGCAGAAGTTGGTCCAATATAAGATATTACCTCACCCCCTTATCTCTCTAATATCCTGGGACAAATACAGCTACAACAATACTGCAATAAACATAAGCATCTTGCCTACAGCAACCTCTCAATGTTACCAGGCCCTAAAGCCAGGATCCAGCTTTCACAGATACAAAAAGTACTGTCCTTTTTGCTCCCTCAGTGATGAACCACAAAAGTGGTTCTTTCCCCCTCTTCATAGTCCAGTAATCCTCTGAAATGTACCCTTTGGAACTGTACCCAGTAGATGAGATTCCCTGGTGTGCTCACACCATGCTGCTTTCTCATACTCCTGTTAACTTGTTTGTTCTGATTGCCTAGATGCAAATGGAGCATACTTTGTGTTTGGCTTATCCTGATTCCTTTACATCAGAGACCTAGGCAGACAGGTAAATCAGTGTTCCTTTGTCTATGGAAAACTTGTTACTCAACCCTTCCTGGTTACTTAGTTTAAACATATTTTTGGTACCTACAAACAACTTCTTGCATGACACCTGTACATACATCTCACCATGCTTATGATGACCAGTATGATAGAAGCTTTTATTAGATACCTTTTGTGACATTCTTTATAGATAAATATGACAGCAATGTGTTTGATGTAGTGAGTTTGTCAGGCCTGATAGGACACCTTTGCCAGTTGGCACTGGGGGGCTCTGAGGCTCACACCACAGTATGGGACTATACAGTTGACCACAGTGATAGGCATGGCAAAAAATTCTATATAGACACCCTTTCACTTTGACAAATTTCCAGAAGCATCTTTTCCCAGCAGAGTAGAAAACCATGTTGGGACTTTACAGAATGGGCATATGCTCCCTCTCTCTCTTGCTCTCTCTCCTTGAAAGGCAATGGTGTCCTTTTTCAGTTTGCTGGGTTTTTCCAGTGCTCATTTCTTATTGGATTATATGGATTCATTGTTTTACTCCTGATCTGATATTTGTTTACTGGACCATTCTGGCTTTGATTATAAATTTTGCTTTCCGTTACATTTTCTTAGGCACCATGAGAGTCCTTTGATTCTGAATACCTTAGACATTAAGTTACTGCCACAGCATAACTTCATTTATCTAAGAAGTTTTACAGACCACAGAAAGAAGCATGCATTTGGATAATCAGGAATGCTCACTGATCCACATGCTCTGTGAAGAGATATAGTTACATTTTGGATGTAACCATGACTGCATTCAGAATCAAGCCTTTTGAAAGTACAGAATATTCCAGAAAAGGAAGCCTGAAAATGCTATCCATAAAAAAGGGGACATTAATCCTTACATTCAAATAGCTAGAAACCCTAGAAAGGAAGATAATCAGACACAGAACACCAGTCAAGCATTGTAGATAATAACAATAAGGCATTTGTAAAAATTTTCACTAAGGAAAATATTTCTGACAATATTCTACGTAACTGTTACAAAGAGAAAAAACAACTCAGTATGAAATAGGTAGGTAACATTTTAAAACTGCTTTACAATAAAAATATTATTCTTAACCCCCAAACTTAGCACTCCAACTATTAGAGGGGATAACTAATGTTTTGCTAAGGCTGCTTTAATCGTATGTCATTGTGCTCCAATTTAAAATCCACATTAATTATCTGTCTCATGTTGATTCTTCTCTTTGTGCTAGTCAGCAAGGGAATGATTTAAGAGTTGCATTACTGTGGCTGAGCATGATAATAAGAAACAAATCATAACCTCTTAATGAAAAGGAATGTGGGTCTTTAGATAACAGAAAAAGCATAACCAATATGATACACTGTGATAGTATTGACCTGGCACAAATGAAATAGCAGTCAGCTCTCTAACTGAGAGAATAAAAGAGCAAGATTACTGTAGCGATTTTCTGAAACCAGCCAAAGCAGTAAAATAATCTTCTTCCAAAATAAAACAGATTTTCTTTCTTTCTTAAAAAATATTTTATTCAATCTCTTTCTCAGGTAATTATATCCAAGCTTGACTGTTATGGGATGTTGATGATGATGTGGTGTTTTTTTTAATTTTTGTTTTTTGTTTGGGTTCATTTTGATGGTTAAAGTACTGCTAACAGTGTTGACTGATCTTAAATACTGTGTTCCTTACTCAGGGTTCACTTGGTCATTTCTCAATCAAAGTCCCACAGAATGAAACTGCATAAAAACTGAATTAAGGACCTCAGGATTTGGCTGTTCGTGTCATACTGACAGTAACAGTAGAATTAAGACATATAGCTGGGGTCCATGTATTCCACAACTGCAGAATACAACCCTTGACACAGAATTGTGCTCCAGAATGTTTGCTTTCGTTTTAAAAAAATCAAATTCTTATACTTGTGCAGCTGACTGTACAACATGTGAACTGATGCTGTGGTGCCAACCTGTGTCTTCAGTCTGCCAGGGAGCAGGGGGTTAGGAATCAGAGCTTGGGTCCAATTTGCAACCAGGGGGTGGAGGAGCCAGAAATATAGGCTGGTACACAGCACTAACTGAAGAACAGTGCAGTAGCCAGGCATATTAGATGGCAAAATCAGTTTACAAACTTTTTCTATCCTAACTCACGTGGCAAGAAGCCTGTTGTTGTCCAGGGTGCTTGGAAAACATGGCAGGAGCTGAAGCCTGGGACCACCTGGAGAGCATACGCTCTCATCCTCAAAAATAATCACTGGACAAAAAATAATTGTTGAAAATAAGCTCTGATAAATGTTATGTTGGCAAGTATGTTTGACTATTAAACTTTGTTGTGCAGGAGAGAGAAGGTATTTTGTGGCAACAGAATAAATTAATTTTGCTACAGAATTTAGGGGTTGTTTCTGCACAGTATATGGGGTCCTGAAATGCAGTACCTACAGATCCAAAGTGCCAAGTATTTTATGATCCAGAGGGATGATGATGTTTAAGATATCTCCTCCTGTATGGACCACCCAGATTACAAATGTTTCCCTTTTATTTTCTCTTTGTCTTGCAATGAATATAAACATCTTTACCGGGTTCATCACATCAAAGACACTCCATGCTGCATGACTCCTTACTACTGAGCTCTCCTTAAATGAATAGTGTGTACCTGAGGGAAGATGATGTGCAGCTTCTGTTCCTGTGGGACTAAGAAGAATGACCTGTTACTAACTCAAGGCTGTCTTTCCTTTTGATTTGAGGTCAGAAATGATGACCGTGTTAGTGTCTCCTTTACATTACACAGTGGTGCTTATGTTTATGTTGCAAATACCTGGAATAACACGTGCCACCAACTTGACAATTAGTAATACTAATGCTCCCTTTTATGTCTCAGCATGCACAGGATCACATTCATAGCCAATATAATTTGCATTGTGATTCATAACACAGCCATTTTTTCTGGATTTTTTTCAATGCTATAGCAGATGGCAAAACTTGTGCTATTATTTGGTGCTGGTTAGAGCATATACTTTTGTGCCAGTTACTTTCATTACAGACCATTTTTCCCTAGTGTTAGTTTTACTTGTTGATGTTTATTCACAGATATTAAGGCGATTAAGAACACCTAATCTGACCTCCTGCACAGGCCATAGAATTTCACTCAGTAATTTTCCATCCAACCCATAAGTTCTGGCTGAGCTTAGACCATATATTTTAGAAAGATGCCCAGCCTTGGTGTCTTCTTCTGTTCAGATTCAGAGGAGAACAAGGTATTGTCACCACTGAAGCTGTGGTGAACTCTTTCAAGTTCAATTTGGAAAAGGTTTGTGAATTTCTGTTTTGAGACGCAGCTTTCAAAAGGGTACTCCCAGGGGAATTCTGCACCACTGTGCATGCACAGAATTCATGTCCCCTGCAGATTTTTTTTCTTTGCAGAAAATACATTCTGCTGGACAGGCGCTGCAGTTACACGTTTCACCCATCAGTTTGAATTATTTGTCCATAAGTGGTTTGAGCATGAAATCTCCCTAAATGAGACTTGCCTCGGGCACCTCCATAATAAAGAGAGGATGATGAGACTGTCAAGAAACCTTCTTCTGGGACAGGCACTTGGAACAACAACTAGAAAAAAGTTTCCTGAGGGAACCATGTCCAACCCGCATTGGAGATAAAATAGTGAGGTTTTATATATGTCATAGAAAAGTAAAGGGATACTTCCCAGCTGGGCAAAGTGTAAACTGATCAGGACAAAACCCTGGCTAGCCATCATTTGGCCCTCTTGCTGGATAAGAGAACATCAATTAGTCTTTTACATCTCTAATCTCTATGATATCAAACCAAATTGGAAAATAGCATTTAACCAGATTTTGCAGCAATCCACACCTCTGTTGGAATGTGTTGTTTCAAACTTGTCTGCGCTCTCAGTAAGTGCAGTATGTAAGTGTGTTAGTTCATATTAGAAAGGTTCTCTTTGTAACCAAACTGGCTGCACACTTACTCTCGCTCATTTTTCCCCTTTTTTATTTTTCATGAAAACTTACATGCTGCAGAGAAATGTTGGAATGGTGAGTAATCTGACTTTGCGGCCTGATGCTGCTGCTGGACAAATGCAGGAAGAAATCAGGCTGGAAATCATGGAGGAAGATACTCTTCCTTGAGAGTTCCAGCACTTTCCATTTCTAGCTAGGTTAGAAAAGCTAGATCATTTTCTGGCATTTTGGCTGAAACCAGAAAGGTCAAAGGTATGTAAAGGGAAGTGTAATGAGTCCTCGGAGGGCCAGGTTGCCTAGTGGGTAGTGCACCCAGTTCCCAGTCTCAACTCCCAGTGGGGAGGGCTTTCAGTCCAGTTCCTAACTCCTGTGTGTGGCTGAGCTTCACCTCAGGATTTACTACATCCTTGCTCTTTCCTTACCAGAGTGGGAGTGGAATGGAAATGAGGCAGGTGATAGTGGAGCCTGGGCCCTCCCATTCCACCATGCTCTGACCCAGGGACCTATGAGAGCCAACAGTGTCCATCACCCTTAGAGTAGCCTCCCTGGGTCACTTCCTATCATCCATATTCCCCCCGCCCCCAACCCTTCTCCAAGTCCAATGTAGGGTTATTGGCCAGACAATGGTTTCCTGCTCAAGGTACAGCTTCAAAAGGATGGACCTTGAGGTGGGTCATTTGCATTTCTCTCACCCCAAGTGTTTCTTTGGAAATCCACCTCACACATACAATCCTGCAATAACACATAAACATTTGTATTTTTAATACAAGTTCCTAAGCACCTAACCTCATATCAACAAGGTTTAACTTCATTCCATAGGTTTCTCCAGATATTGCAGGATATGCTCACATCTTGTGATAAGATCCTATTTTCTTTTCATAAAAATCCCATGGCACATTGGAAATCCAGCTCCAGCTTCTGTATCTGCCTGTGGAACTCTGTATAGACAGAGCATTGCTCAGGCATTTTATGCATAGCTATTTTGAAGAGAGTCTTCAGATATTATAGTGAGCCATTTCTGTCCCTTTTCCTCTAGCTTTTAGTTGTGTGTACCACACATGGAAGTCATTAGCATCTTCCTATGTATCCTGTTTTAAAGTGTGGTCATTGTTCTGAGCAGTGGTACATTGTAAAATAAGTAACCCAAAATATGGATTAAAGTCAACATATATGCATGATTGAGAGAATCATGGAGGAGAGGCTGCTTTGGCACATTTGAACAGTGCTTCCAGTTTGTCTAGTTCTAAATAGCTCCTATATAGTATGTAGGATCAAATTATGGTTCATTGAGAGTGATTGATAATGACATTAGTGTTTATAATCTCAAGACAGATAATTTAAAATCATAACATAATTTCATTGTTAGTGAAAATCATGATTCTCATAGCATCATAATGTTTATCTTTATGAAAAATAGCCAATTGTCTACGGTATATGATTCACTCTAAAGCTCCTAGTATAGATAGACTTATTATGTCACATGAAGGTACTGTTTGCAGTATTGTTGGAACTGGGTTGGTCCTAGGATATTAGAGAGGGTCAGGTAATATCTTAGAATCATAGAATATCAGGGTTGGAAGGGACCTCAGGAGGTCATCTAGTCCAACCCCCTGCTCAAAGCAGGACCAATCCCCAATTAAATCATCCCAGCCAGGGCTTTGTCAAGCCTAACCTTAAAAACTTCTAAGGAAGGAGATTCTACCACCTCCCTAGGTAACACATTCCAGTGTTTCACCACCCTCCTAGTGAAAAAGTTATTCCTAATATCCAACCTAAACCTCCCCCACTGCAACTTGAGACCATTACTCCTTGTCCTGTCCTCTTCTACCACTGAGAATAGTCTAGAACCATCCTCTTTGGAACCACCTCTCAGGTAGTTGAAAGCAGCTATCAAATCCCCCCTCATTCTTCTCTTCTGCAGACTAAACAATCCCAGTTCCCTCAGCCTCTCCTCATAAGTCATGTGTTCCAGACCCCTAATCATCTTTGTTGCCCTTCGCTGGACTCTCTCCAATTTTTCCACATCCTCCTTGTAGTGTGGGCCCCAAAACTGGACACAGTACTCCAGATGAAGCCTCACCAATGTCGAATAGAGGGGAACGATCACGTCCCTTGATCTGCTGGCTATGCCCCTACTTATATATCCCAAAATGCCATTGGCCTTCTTGGCAACAAGGGCACACTGTTGGCTCATATCCAGCTTCCACTGTCACCCCTAGGTGCTTTTCCGCAGAACTGCTGCCTAGCCATTCGGTCCCTAGTCTGTAGCGGTGCATTGGATTCTTCCGTCCTAAGTGCAGGACCCTGCACTTATCCTTGTTGAACCTCATCAGATTTCTTTTGGCCCAATCCTCCAATTTGTCTAGGTCCCTCTGTATCCTATCCCTACCTGCCACCGTATCTACCACTCCTCCTAGTTTAGTATCATCCGCAAATTTGCTGAGAGTGCCATCCACACCATCCTCCAGATCATTTATGAAGATATTGAACAAAACCAGCCCCAGGACCGACCCTTGGGGCACTCCACTTGATACCGGCTGCCATCTAGACATGGAGCCATTGATCACTACCCGTTGAGCCCGACAATCTAGCCAACTTTCTACCCACCTTATAGTGCATTCATCCAGCCCATACTTCTTTAACTTGCTGACAAGAATACTGTGGGAGACCGCTTCAAAAGCTTTGCTAAAGTCAAGAAACAATACATCCACTGCTTTCCCTTCATCCACAGAACCAGTAATCTCATCATAAAAGGCGATTAGATTAGTCAGGCATGACCTTCTCTTGGTGAATCCATGCTGACTGTTCCTGATCACTTTCCTCTTGTGTAAGTGCTTCAGGATTGATTCCTTGAGGACCTGCTCCATGATTTTTCCGGGGACTGAGGTGAGGCTGACTGGCCTGTAGTTCCCAGGATCCTCCTTCTTCCCTTTTTTAAAGATGGGCTTTACATTAGCGTTTTTCCAGTTGTCCGGGACTTCCCCCGATCGCCATGAGTTTTCAAAGATAATGGCCAATGGCTCTGCAATCACAGCTGCCAACTCCTTTAGCACTCTCGGATGCAATGCATCTGGCCCCATGGACTTGTGCACGTCCAGCTTTTCTAAATAGTCCCTAACCACCTCTTTCTCCACAGAGGGCTGGCCACCTACTCCCCATGCTGTGTTGCCCAGCGCAGCAGTCTGGGAGCTGACCTTGTTCGTGAAGACAGAGGCAAAAAAAGCATTGAGTACATTAGCTTTTTCTACATCCTCTGTCACTAGGTTGCCTCCCTCATTCAGTAAGGGGCCCACACTTTCCTTGGCTTTCTTCTTGTTGCCAACATACCTGAAGAAACCCTTCTTGTTACTCTTAACATCTCTTGGTAGCTGCAGCTCCAGGTGCGATTTGGCCCTCCTGATTTCATTCCTACATGCCCGAGCAACATTTTTCTTCCCTGGTCATTTGTCCAATCTTCCACATCTTGTAAGCTTCTTTTTTATGTTTAAGATCCGCAAGGATTTCACTGTTAAGCCAAGCTGGTCATCTGCCATATTTACTATTCTTTCGACACATCGGGATGGTTTGTCCCTGTAACCTCAATAGGGATTCTTTGAAATACAGCCAGCTCTCCTGGACTCCTTTCCCCCTCATGTCATTCCCCCATGGGATCCTACCCATCAGTTCCCTGAGGGAGTCGAAGTCTGCTTTCCTGAAGTCCAGGGTCCGTATTCTGCTGCTTCCCTTTCTTCCCTGTGTCAGGATCCTGAACTCGACCAACTCATGGTCACTGCCTCCCAGAGTCCCATCCACTTTTGCTTCCCCTACTAATTCTTCCCGGTTTGTGAGCAGCAGGTCAAGAAAAGTTCTCCCCCTAGTTGGCTCCTTCAGCACTTGCACCAGGAAATTGTCCCCTACATTTTCCAAAAACTTCCTGGATTGTCTGTGCACCGCTGTAGTGCTCTCCCAGCAGATATCAGGATGATTAAAGTCACCCATGAGAACCAGGGCGTGTGATCTAGTAGCTTCTGTGAGTTGCCAGAAGAAAGCCTCATCCACCTCATCCCCCTGGTCCGGTGGTCTATAGCAGACTCCCACCACTACATCACTCTTGTATTGCATTAATTTCGGTTGGTGAAAAAGACAAGCTTTCAAACTACCCAAAGTTCTTCTTCAGGTCTGGGGAAGGTACTCAGAGTGTCACAGCAAAATACAAGGCGGGGACAGATGGTTTAGCATAAGCAATTAACACATATTGTAAGAGACCATTCAAGGTGAAGTGGCCAGTTAACACCTCTGCTGTCCTAGGACAAAAAAGGGAGGTTAGTGGATTACAGATTGGTGTAATAAGCAATAAATCCAGTGCGTCTGTTCTGTCCCTGATTTTTAGTGTCTAGCAGAGTGTAGCAGGGTGGACACCTGCTTGGGCCCAGAAGGGTTTAAAACATCCCTGAGAGAGGGCTGTTGCAGAAGAAAGGCAGCGAGGCTGATTGGGGAAGCAGCCTCAGCTGGGGGCCATTCCCAATCAGGGCCCAGCTGGCTCTATAAAGTCTGTGAGCCAGAAGCCCAGAGAGTGTCTCTCTCTGCCTTGAGAGAGAGAGAGACCTGGCTGCAGGAGCTTAACTAAGTATCTGGAGGGGAGCAGGACTAGGGATAGGCCAAGGGAGCCGGGGAGCTTTGGCCTAGGAAAGCCCCAGGCTATGGCCTCGGTAAGGCCTATTAGGTACGGGGGTTGCAGGGGCAGCCACGGGTAGGCAGAGGCAGCAGGTCCAAACCCAAACTTGCCTGTGATGCGTGGCTCATATTGCAGTCTGCCCCAGGGTGCGGGGGCTAGCTGGTGACTGGCAGGAGCCTACGACTGAGGCGGGGTAGGGATAGTGGGTGGGGGGGTTCCCCTGGGAGGGGGAGACTCAGAACTGTGGGGTACTGCCAGGGGGCAGCACCCAGTGAAAGGGGCACTGGGGTCCTGGGAGGGATACAGGGGCCAGCAGCAGCAAGGTGAGACACTGGCCTGAAGAGGGTGCTCCGGAGGCTGAAATGCTAATTCCCTGAGACGACCAGCAGGAGGCGCACCCGATGAGTCTGCACCCGGTTACACAGAGTGATGAATTTAACCTCCCAGGCTCATCTTTTGAAAGTGTGTAGGTTTGCTTTGTGGATGAGGACTGAGAGGACAGATGTGGAGCAATGGCTTTGTGAAAAGTGTTTGCCCATGGGTGATGTGGTGGTTTTGTTTTCTATAATTTTTCTGTGAGAGTTCATTTGAGAGCGTAGTGATTGCCTGGTTTTACCCAGTTGTTTATTGGGGCAGTTAGTGCACTGGATGAGGTAAACCAAATGTTTTAAGAGGCATATGTAGGACCAAATGATATTGAAAGGTTTGTTGTGGGGGGTGTTGATCATTGTAGCAGTGGAGATATGTCTGCAGGGTTTGCATCTGTTGTTATGGCAGAGTCTGGTTCTGTTTTGAGTTGGTGAGTCCTGGTCTGTGGGAACCTTGCCTCTGATGATGAGCTTAGACAAGGTTGGAGGGTTGTTTGAAGGCCAGAAGCGGGAGTTTGGGAGATATTTATTTTAAGATGTGGTCCTTATTGAGTATGGATTATAGTTGTTTAAAGATACCCCATATGGGTTCCAGTGTAAGATGGAAGGTGACAACTAAGGCTGTGCAGTCGGAGGGTTTTTTTCCCACCTGTATTGATGCAGGTTCTCGCAGGGTATTTGGGTGGCCCATTCCATGATGCAATCTATTCCTCTGCTGGGGTGTCCTTGTTTGGTGAAGATCGTTTTAAGTGCATTAAAATGTGTATCTCAGACTTTCTCCTTGGTGCATGTTCTGTGGTTATCTGAGTGCCTGGCTTTAGATCACAGATTTCTTGGTGTGTTTGGGGTGGTTACTGGATCTGTGAAGATAAGTGGGGTGATCCTTGAGTTTGTTGTGTATAATTGTCTGTAGCATTCCATTGTTGAAGCTGATCATGGTGCCCAGGAAGATGATGTTGGTAAGGGAATATTCTAGACGGGGTTTGATGGATGGATGGTGGTTGCTGAAGTTGTGGTGGAAATTTATGAGGTAACTTAGGTTGTCGGTCCAGAGGATGAAAATATCATTGATGTATCTCGGGCACATCATTGGTTTCTTTATGCATTTGTCCAGGCTTTGTCAAGATGGCCCTTGAAGAGGTTGGCATATTGGGGAGCTATCCTAGTACCCATGGTTGTTTCCATAGTTTGTACAAAGTGTTTGTTGTTGAATGTAAAATTGTTATGGGTAATGATGAAATAGGATGAGTTTGGGGGTGGATATCTGAGTGTTGTTCATTGTCTTGTAGCTATTTGAGGCAGGCAGAGATGGCATCATTGTGAGGAATGTTGATGTGTAGGGAGGTGACATCATGGTGCCAAGGATGGTGTTCCGAGGGAGGTTGTTAATGTTGGGCCAGAAGTTCAGTCCCTTGGAAAGTACAGATAATTCAGCTCTGATTGATAAATGGATGATGTTGGGGTGATGATAAATGAATGATGTTGGGGAGTCATGTAGTGTCCATATGGTGGGTCTTGGTATCATGGTTTCTCCCAGAGGTGGTGGACTGTGGTTTGTGCAGTTGTTGTAGTTGGTTCCACTTTTTGTTTTTGTGTTGGACGGCTGTTGTCAGCTCTTTGATGAGTTTTTATAGTTGTTTTGGAGTTCTTGCATGATCTCCAGGTAGGTTTCCTGATTTTTTCTTTCCAGTGTGTGTGTGAGTAAGTGAAGATTTCTTGTCTGGGATGGTCACTTCTGGAGTATGTGAGGTGCAGGAGATGATTCCTCAGTTTTTCTGAAGTCCTTCTGCAGAGCTATTCAACATATTTGGAATTGTATGCAGTGGTCAGAGTGTTACAGATGGTGAGTCCTCCAGGGACGATGTTTTATTTCTTGCATTTGCTCAGGAAGTAGATATTGCTGTTAGCTTCTGCTTCTTTTTCTTTATATTGTGGAGTTTCCTTTTCGGATGGCAAAATTCGATATCTTCCATTGTTGCTTGCAGTGTTTAGCCAAGTTGGTCCCAGTATATTAGCGAGACAAGGTGGGTCAAGTAATATTTTTTATTGGATCAACTTCTGTTGGTGAAAAAGACAAGCTTTCAAGCTACACAGAGCTCTTCCTCATACCTGTGAAAGTTACTCACTATGTCACAGCTAAAGGCAGAACAGAGTTTTTAGCATAAGTAGCTAACATAAAGGTACTGTAGGACTCCCAAGTGCAGCTGTAAAGGAACAGGAAAATCTTGTATGTGTAACCCTTCTGCCCGTCAGAGTTGGCAGCAACAAGAGCCGGGTTCAGTATCTAGGGGTTCCATTCCAATAACACAATTGAAAACCGGCTCAAGCCCCCACTCAGTGTCCTGGGACAAATATATACCACCCCCACTGGGCACCTCTAAGAGGCAGTATTTCCCCTCTAGCAAGCACAGAGTCTGAGTGTAACAAAAGCCTTTTAATAACAGAGAGAAACATTGTGGCATTATGTTAGGGAAACACCACCAACAGGATTCATAACACAACCCATGAGCAAAACCCATCCCAAGCAAATTGGGCCATTTCCTTTCCCTTTGGTTCTTAAGTCCAGCAACCCAAAAGTCTCTGTCCCTGGTCAGTGCAGCCCAAGAGTGTGAAAGTTTATCTGCAGAGTTTTACCTCCCAACCTGGGTAGAAAGGGGGTGTGTGGGGGGTTTAAGGGGCACCTTACGTGGTCTGAAGCTGGTTGCCCCACCTCTCCATGGGGCTCCACTCCACTCTACCAGCTGTCCCACAAATTGCTGTGCTCTGCCAGCCCCGCCCCCACCATGAGCTGCTCCAGCCGTCCCGTGAACTGCTCCACAATATATCTTTAGCCCTCCCCCCCACTTCTTAATACAACACTCAGTGATTTCAGCTCTCAGTGATTTTAGCTCTTTCATGATTTCAGCTGGTAGTAGTTTCAGCTTCAGTGCTGGTGCACCATTGGCCGAAAGTGAATTGAGCTCAGCAGCCTGTAACTAGACTCCTAATAGAATCAAAATTACCTTTGATATTCCACAGCGGAGAGAGGAGGAGGTGCAATTGGCATGTAGGGCCCTCACCAGGGGCCCACACCACCAAGTATTAATACCTGTCCCCAGCCTATCTCAATTCACTGAGTTTTGGAACCCATGTCCCTTGCCTAGCGAGTGCTACTCAGTTGATGGCAAGTCCCTCCATCAAACAAAAGGCTAAGTACAGTTCCACTGTCCTTGATTCACATAATCATGATAACAATTTATTCTTCCTGCCCTAATAACAGAGAAACTGGGGATCCCACAGCAGCCAAAGTGACCATTTGGCCAGCTATGGGCTCATGTGAGGCGGGGTGGGTGTGCCTATGCAAATGAGATCAACCCCTGAAGTTCTTTTCCACAACTTGCCACAACTCACCACCAGATGTCAGGGTGGAGCTCATCCTGACTGCTTACATCTGTTAACATGTGCTCTTTGGAACTGTTCTTGTAAACTCATATTGGATGGGCATTTTGCAATGGGTAATGGGCAGCTCTTACAAGGCAGGGACTGTGATGAAGAATCATGATTTGGCCCCTGCTTACCCTTTCTATGAGGGAAGTAAGCTTTACCAGCCCCTTTCCCGGTGTAGCTTACTTCCCCCTCCATACTGATTCCTGCCAAAGTTCTGCCCATTCCTCACCCCTGTCCACCTGTCATAAATATAAAGGGAAGGGTAACCACCTTTAAATCCCTCCTGGCCAGAGGCAAAACCCTTTCACCTGTAAAGAGTTAAGAAGCTAAGGTAACCTTGCTGGCACCTGACCAAAATGACAAATGAGGAGACAAGATACTTTCAAAGCTGGAGGGTGGGGAACAAAAGGTCTGTCTGTCTGTGTGATGCTTTTGCCAGGAACAGATCAGGAATGCAGCTCAGAACTTGTTAGTAAGTAATCTAGCTAGAAATGCATTAGATTTCCTTTTGTTAAATGGCTGGTAAAATAGGCTGTACTGAATGGAATGTATATTCCTGTTTTTGGGTCTTTTTGTAACTTAAGGTTTTGCCTACAGGGATTCTCTATGTTTTGAATCTGCTTACCCTGTAAGGTATTTACCATCCTGATTTTACAGAGGTGATTCTTTTACCTTTTCTTTAATTAAAATTCTTCTTTTAAGAACCTGATTGTTTTTTCATTGTTCTTAAGATCCAAGGCTTTGGGTCTGTGTTCACCTGTACAAATTGGTGAGGATTTTTATCAACCCTTCCCCAGGAAAAGGGGTGTAGGGCTTGGGGGATATTTTGGGGGGAAGACATCTCCAAGTGGTCTCTTTCCCTGTTCTTTGTTTAACACGCTTGGTGGTGGCAGCATAGGGTCCAAGGACAAAGCAAAGTTTGTACCTTGGGGAAGTTTTTAACCTAAGATGGTAAGAAAAAGCTTAGGGGGTCTTTCATGCAGGTCCCCACATCTGTACCCTAGAGTTCAGAGTGAGGAAAGAATCTTGACACCACCTAATCCCCACCCACCTGAGTGGGAAGGGGAGTTGTATCCTGGTGGCAGCTGAGTTCCCTTTACCCCTCCCCCCTCAGCCTGAATGTGAGTAGCCCACATAGGATGCAAGGGGACCCCTTATACAATTTTATTACTCTACGTAGGCACACAGTCTAACTCCCAGTTGAACCCACTGTGTTCAATAAACCTTATACCTAGTAGTTCATATCTATTTTTTCCATTACATATAAAGCATGGGTACTGTGTGTATAATCTGCCAAACTCATTACCAAGATGCAAGATGTTCCTTGTGAAATATGTGTCTGTACACTTATTCCTCTGCAAGGTCTAAAAACTTGTAAAAGAGCTGTATTGCTCTGAATTAATCTGGCTCCATGGGCTCTTGCTGCTTGATTTTTTTTAAGGGTGTCTCTTCTGCTAATCCAAACCTGTAAAGGCAGATTAATTAGTAATGCTTACACAGCACTTTGAAACTGTAAAGCTCTAATGTAACTGCTAAGTATTTATTATCCAGGGAAGTAATGTGGATGAATCATGTCATTCTAGCTATATTTTCTTCTTCCTCTTCTTCTTCTTCTTTGTCATGCTGTGGTAGTTTTCGGTTGTTTAGACTTGTCAGATCAGAATTGTGCTTACCTTTGTATTTTCTCTGAATATTTTGATTTGATCACTGGCCTTTCTATAGTAGTTTTGCCCACTTTTTTGGTCATTTTTGCTAAATCTGTATGAATGTATGTGTGCCTTCTTTGAATGTTATATGGGACTGTAGTCCTTTTCATGGGAGCTGGAAGAATTTTTAATACCCAGCCCATAGTGTCAAGGCATCAAAGAAATCTTTTTCTGTAGCCTAGCCATTGCTGTAGGTGACTTGCAAGGGGACACAGTGGACTTTTATTGAATGATACAGAAAATTAGAAAAAGGAATGTTGCATTTTTACATAAGCAGCACCTTCAAAACCAGCAGTTTTTAAAAAAAGAAAACTAGAACATTATGGTTTGAATTGTTGTTCACACATCAAAAAGTTACAACTTTTGCTTTGTTTCAGGACTAAATGTCAATTTTCTCTTTTTTGGGTCAGTATTTTTTAACACGATCGATTTAATTGTGTGTCGGATATGTTTTGCTCTGATTTGACACTGTTTTAGAATTAAATTGGCTTCTTCATTTCTGCTATAGTAATTCAAACATTCACTGTGTTTTGATGAGACTCCTTTCTTCTAGGGAATGTGATTTCATTGTATGTTGGTAACAATATGTTTCAAGCTTTGACAATTCTTCTTGTAAGTCTGTTGAATGTAGCAGGATTCTGTGACTGTGCAGGACAGAAAACATTTTCTTTTCATATGGTCAACAAAGTAATGGCCCCGTTCTATAGAAGAAATCTATGTGTATCATAGCCAAAATGAGATCAGCTCATATGATCAGGAGCCTGGATGAATTTTTGTTGTTTTGAATTGGGTAAAAGTTCAGAATCCCAAGGGACACCATTAAGTCGATAGCTAGATAGTTTTTTTTTTTTAAACTGAGTTCAGAGAGATTTCCTGTACTGCACCTGTCTGAATTTTCCTGCCAATCTTTGTAGCTTTACAGTTATATGTTTCTATTTAAAAAAAAAATTTTCCCCTTTGTTGCTATATGAAAGATCCTCACAAACAGAGGACACTGACTATTCAGGGGAAACAGTAAAACTGACTGTACACAAAATGCTGACCAATTTAATGCAGCAAGTAAACAAACTGATGAAATACAGACATATTGTTTTTGCTAATATTTTAGTTACAGTAATTTTAGGCATTACTTTGCTAGTAGTTGTCTCCTTAAACTTTTTAAATAGTTTTAATTAGGAAAGGCTTCATCTAGATGTACAGAATTCCTTATTTCTGTAAGATGCATGCTTTCTGTAAAACTGAGAAAAATTCAGCTCTTGCTAAATTATTATCTGATCATCTTATTTGTAATAACCTTAATCTGTCAACACCTACGGAGAACAGAACCATTATAAAGTATTATTCTTAACAGTATTTTACTGAACAGTGCAAGCAGATACATTTGTATACGCAGTGTTTATTGCCAGAAAGAATCAGGGACATCATACATGTGGGTAAGGTGACCAGACAGCAAGTGTGAAAAATCGGGATGGGGGTAATAGGAGGTAATAGGATCCTAAATAAGACAGAGCCTCAAATATTGGGACTGTCCCTATAAAATCGGGACATCTGGTCACTCTACATGTGGGACTTGTAAGGTATCTTGCCAATTCCTGTAAATGCCCATTTAAATGTTTGAGCTAAATGGCTCAGTGAGACCTACAAAGTTTTTTTTCCTGGTGCCACAAGGCCCTAGTATTGTATTTTTCATCATTGGGTTGGAGTATCATGCTTTGGAACATGCTGGAGAAGAGTGCTTTTTAAATGTGAGATCATTACATATTACATGAGAAGACTTCACTGTTAAATAGAATTCTGGATTCACTGTAAGGTCCTAGGCCTGATCTAAAAGCGTTACATAGGGTAGGACCTAGCTACTTCAGGGACTTCCTCCACACAACACACCATGATTCATAGAGACACTCATGAAAATTTAGGTGTATCTCTCATGTGCCAAGGACAATTATTTTTGGGTCTGACAGGTGGAACATCCTAATGCTGGAGATTAGGAGTAGTCCATGAGTTTTGGAACAAAATGCAAATTGCATTTATTTGTGAAAAACTTTCCTCCCAATAGAGGAGTCTACATCCACGGAACAAACAGATCCATCCCAAAATCTAAATACTACTCACCACAGCACATGCTTTCCTCACCCAACACTGAGAAAAAACAGAGCTAATGGACTATTTTCAGTTGGTTATGAATGGGTGCTAGATACTTTAGTGATATGTGTATGGCAAATGCATAAGCGTGATAAGGGTCTTTCTGACTGTTTTCTTTGAAGTGCTCATGTTGATTACTTGGATTTTTAGTGTCTCTTGACACAATTTTGTGATTCTCTGGTAATTACTTTGACAAACTTTCACCCATTTTACTTGCTGCATCCCTCCAATTCTGAATGAAAATGTCTAAATAAAAGTTTGCCAAATTGCGAAGTAGCTTAGGAATCCAGTTTGTGTATTAGGGCTAATTTTCAAGCAGATGCCACTTACTGCTATTGAGATGAAATCATCTGATAACTGACATTTCCATTTAGTCTTGGATCCTACCTTTCTATAATGACTTTCTCAGTAGAATCTCCCTAACATGCAAACTTTCTTTGAAGTTGAATTGGAAGTTGCCTTCAGTAACTTGGAAGAAGTCAGGTGTATTGCTCTTTATTTGTTTTAAGTCATCTCTGTCTTCTTTAGTAGCTGTGATATAATCTCTCTTCTCGGGCTGGCAAAGGTTACTCTGCTTGCCAATATATAAAAATGTGTCAGGCCTGGGAGACGAGGGTTGATACATTTGTGTTTGTTACTGTGTCTTGCAAAGTTCCCCCCTCTCCTTCTACCTATATTTTCTCCTGCAAATATTTATTTCAATATTTTTATTCCACCCATTGCAGTTAGACCACATCAGTTAAAATATAGTACCTTTCATTTCCATTAGGTTTTAATTTTGAGTTTTTCCTTCTGTATCGTCTGTTGTCATTAATTAGCAGCTTGTCGCTGGTTAGCTAACCTGCATTTAATAAATAAGTTTAGCATTAATTCTTGTGGGTGGCCCAAGTGTACTTTCCAGTCCCTTTAGATTGGGTAAGCTGGAGCTAGCTGGGTTGAAAGACATCAACAACATGGCTCCCCTGAATGACATGCTGCCACAAGGGATGAGGAAGCCAAGGCAGCAGTGTCTTGTAATAAAGTGTGTAGATCTGTCCTTGGTTGCACGGAAGGGAATTGAGCTGCAACCATGTCACCATCTTCAACAGATCTAGGGAAGGGGTTGGTTGTGAGCATTAGAGGGTGTGGAGTAGACACAGGCAACTTGCAGGAATTGCACAAGACACGTTGATGCAGACTCACACTGTATCATCCATTCTAGAGAGCTGCTTCCTTTCAAGGGATCCCTCTTAAAACAGGGTCCTGTGAATTGCCAGAGTTGGAGGAAGCACAAATGGAGCTACACTGCCAGTGGCCCTGGAGTCAGTGCCAAAGCACAGGAGGTCTATGTGGATAGACCTGTGACTTCAGATTTCCTCCTGCTTCTTCTCTTGTGGGGTAAACCATTGGATACTAATGGAAGAATCTGACAAATTCCCTGGGGGAAACCTTGAAGAGTTTCAGGGCAGGTCTACACTACAGCCAGTGCTCTGAGATAGATCTACCGGCGGTCAATTTAGTGGGTCTAGTAAAGACCCGCCAAATTGACAGCAGATCACTCTCCAGTCGACCCCTGTATTCTACCCCCAACGAGAAGAGTAAGGTAAGTTGACCTGAGATTTTCTCCCATCGACTCCCTGCGGTGTAGACCCCATGGTAACTCGACCTAAGGTATGTTGACTGGAGTTGATGGCCTAAAGTGTGTTGACTGGAGTAGTTGGAGTTGCATAGTGTAGGTCGACTTACTGCGGTAGTGTAGACATAGCCTTGTTCCTTCCTTTTATCTCTCTCACATTGAGGAGTGTGTGAGCTGGGTCAATGTCATTCTGGAGGTGAGAGGAAAGTACTGAATGTTAATAGTCTTTTTAGTGATGTTAAGTGCTGTTTAAGAGATATGACTTATTATATAAGGCAAGATTGTAGTAATGGATGCCTTGGGAGAGAATCCTAAATAAACAGCTTGCATGTGGGGTCCTGCTACTCTTTAGCTTCTGTATGGATTAGATTGGTGTCTCTGGGCCCAGGCTTTCCATAGGGCATTCTACTTCCCATCTGTTTTTAAGGAGTGATTCTGTTTATGCAGTGTTGTAAATAAAACACAATCCAATATACCTGCTGGTTGCCTTATTAATCCTGTATTCAAATTCACTGTCTTTCAATCTAATTGAAGCATTCAGTTCTTGGATAAAGGACACTTATATCTTTGTGTATTATTAGTTCCATGATACCATGTGTTGTTTGGATATTCTCCAAATTTGCTATTAAAGAAAATGTTCCTTCAGAGTTCCTTTCCTTCCTGTCCTCAAAGGGAAGGTAGTTTTGTTAGTTTACAGAAGTTTCTGGTCAAAGGGGTCACCAGGAGGAAGCATATCTGTCTTCTTTCCATTTTTATTGCACATGGGAACCTCTTAATCTGCAGGTTTTATTGTTTTTTAAAATTACAAGATACAGTGGCATTCAATAGAGGGTGATTGGCTTTTTTGCTATCATCCTTGTTATTTTCAGTTTAGATTTGTTTCTCTGTTCCAACTGTTTTCCTATTAGGGGAAAAACACACACTATTTCTTTGTTTTGTTATTATCTGTACTCAGTTTGGAGGGGGTGGAGCTGTAGAGATTACAGGTCTATTAACGTTTTTTGAGGAATTCTAAAACTGGAATTAAAGTCAATTGTATTAATACAAAAAGAAAAGGAGGACTTGTGGCACCTTAGAGACTAACAAATTTATTTGAGCATAAGCTTTCGTGAGCTAAAGAAAATACCCTCCCATTCATATTAACATTCCATATTCTCTGGGTCTTTTAAATGTGTCCACTGAAGAAGTACCACAAACAGCTTAGTATTTTTTGTAGCTCACAAAAGCTCATGCTCAAATAAATTTGTTAGTCTCTAAGGTGCCACAAGTACTCCTTTTCTTTTTGTGAATACAGACTAACACGGCTGTTACTCTGAAACCTGTATTAATACAGATTCCAATATCACAAGTGTACTAGTTTTAAGTGTAAAAATCATGCTGGCTGTTACAATGGTTGTGGCCTCAATATGAGGTGGTTTTAACTTTGGATATGTGACACAGTTTAGGGATCTCTTCTAGCTGTAATCTTTCAGGTCCAAGAATTTGGTTTGAAGCTGAAGAAAGAGTTTAAGTGGGGAGAAAAAGGGAAAGCTGAATCTAGTTGCACTAACTGTTAATGGATTAAACAACCCAACCAAGAGGAAAACAAATGTTTTCTTCTTTAAATAAACTAAGCTGTTTGTGGTACTTCTTCAATGGACACATTTAAAAGACCCAGAGGATATGGAATGTTAATATGAATGGGAGGGTGTTTTCTTTAGCTCAACTAAGAATATGCCCACACAAAAATCTCCCTAGAGCAAGCAGATTCTCTCCCTCACTTTGGCTGCTTTTCCAGTGAGGGCTCTTTGAGTGGACTAATTACGTGGTACCACCTCCATGTCCCCCTACAGCTGCTGGCCCTTTTATGGGATGGGCTCATCTCAAAGGTTCCCCCATTCCTCATGGTTATTGATCCTACCACTGGGACTAGAACTAGGGTTCACCTGCTGTTCCCCCCTTCATCCATCTTCTCCTTCTGCTGTGGGAGCTGGGATCTCTTGAATGGATTATTTGCTTCCTAACTTCCCCACCGCCATGGTTGCTGCTCATTCAGTGGGGGCAGGGCTCAGCAGTTCACCTGCTCCCTTCGCCCTCCAATCCTCATAGCTGCAGTTTATTACATTTGGGATGGGGCTTCTGGGCTCTCACTCTTTGCAACTGTATCTGCCTCGAGAGCTCCCTCCCCACGTCCATTTTTTCCCTTTGGGTGTTCTCCAATTTTACTGCATCCCCATATTCAGTTCTATGTGTCAGAACGCACCCCACCAATCATCCAGTACTGCCACCAACAAGTTCAGCTATCCGGGCTCCCGCCCATTCAGTTCGCCAGTAACTTCAATTCCAGCTACCCCCAGGTTCATGTGTTCTCTACCCTCCCCACATATTGTATCTCTTTCCCACCCTCCATCAGCCCCAGCATCATTTTTCTCACCTCGTGATTCTCCCCCCACCCCAATTCCCCTTACTTGTGTTGGACTCAGAAAGAACTGAGGGGGCTTCTGGACTGGCCGGGTGAAGCTGGAGATGCTCCTTGCTATAGGGTTGGGAGGAGGCTCAGCAGCCCTTCTTTCATTCGCTTCACTGTGTTTCAACGAGGCGCAGCCTGAAGTAGCATTCCAAGCTTTCCCAGCCTGCACAGCAGCCCTTTATGGGGTCCCAAGCATCGGCCAGGATTCTTTGTGTGGGGAGGTGATTTTGATTATGTAGTACAACGGGGTCTAGACAGTAACGAATAAATGTGCATGGACTCCAAACACCACGAGACCTTATGTAACACTCCTACCAGTGGCGTTGGCAGCAACAAGGTTGGATTCAATATTGAGGGGTTCCTTTGTATATTACAAAACAGAACTGGTGCAAGCTCCCACCCAGAAATCTGGGAAACCTGAACTCCACCCCTGGGTGCCTCTAAGAAGTAACACTTCCCCACTCGTAAGCACTGAGTCTGCATATAACAGAAGAAAACTTTTATTAAAAGGGAAAGGGAATCCAGCATTAATTTGGGAAAACAGGACAACAATGATTCAAAATGATGCCAGCTATAAGTAAAAGCCTGCCCCACAGTATCTTGGGCTGTTTTCCTTTGCCTCAGTTTTCCACCTTGCAGTATGAAAGTCCAATGGATGAATGTCCCTTTCACATACCACTCCCCTTTCCCTCTGCTGCACTCCACTCACAGTTGGTTGTGTGAAACCAGCCAAGTCCCTGAACTTGGGGGGAATGTTCACGTGGTTTCACTTCCCACCCCTGAAGGGGAGGGGTCAATCAATGGCTCTGCTGCTGTCTCTGCTGTTACTTGCCACATACTGCCATCTTTGCCTCTAGCTGCGATGCCATGTTCTGAGGTTTCACAACTTAACTCAGTTCTTAGTGATTTCAGCACTTAGTGGTTTCACCAGGTAGAGGGGAACCTCACTGCTACTGTAGCCTCTGTGTTGTCTTTCATTGCAACACCATCCCCAAACCAGGTCTAAGGTTCAGTCCCCTAGCCCTACTCATAAGTATTTCAGTGGCAGTGATCACTGACCAGAAAACAAGGACTCCAAATTGAGTCTGATCAGCCAGTCTTGAACACTGGAGGGGGAAGGCCAAATGGTAGCTCTGACTCTTTAAACAGAGTCCACACCCCCAGGTAAGAACACCTGTCTCCTCCTCACCCCTGACTTTCACTTGGATTTGGCATCACTACCCCCTGCTTAGCAAGTGAGGTTAAATGGTGACCATCCTCAAGAAGGCATGTTAAATACAGTTCTGCTGCCATTTAGTCAGACAATAAGGATAACATTTAATTCCTCCTGTATTCAACACTAAAGTGAATTTTAACCCAAAATTGATCACTTTAGCAAAGCAGGTCTGTCTGCTGATCACCAAAGGCAAAGTCGGTGAGTCTTTTCTCCCGGTTCCTCAATAGATGGCAGGGGAAAGCTCATTCAGACCCTGCCTTATACTTAAAGATGACAGAACACAGAGGGTTGGGGAAGTAGGGAGCCTGGGACAAGTAGCCTTGAGGGTAGCATGGAGGGACTGGGATAGGTAGCTGGGATGTGTGGAGACTGGGACAAGGAGCCAGGGTGTGGCTGGAGACTGTGATGAAGAACTGTGGGGGGAGAGGAAGACTGAAACTGAGATGACAAATTGAGGGAGGATTCGGGCCAGGTAAAACGGGATTAGGCTCGGAGAGGACAGGGCATAAGTATCTGTAACTGCTAGAGTACATTCGTGTAGTATATAGAGACCCAAAACAGATCAGAACTGGAATATGAGATCTTTTAGTCCAGTACAGGTTTACATACAAAACTAATCAGCTTCCATTTTGGAAAATCTTCCTCCCCCACACCCCAACTCTCTGGAGGATGCTCAGTAGATCTTCTAACAGTAAATAGCTGTTCTCTCATTGGCCACCAGGTGGAAATAAACATCAAAATACCTGCAATGTTAAACTCCTCCCCCTTTACATTATTAGTAATAATAAACTTAAAACATTAACATTATAACAACAAACAGAACATCCTAATTAAGAGGTTGGGGCAGATGAACCTAATCCCCAAGCAATTACAAGGGATTATTTTGCAATCTCCAGCATCACTGTCTTACTACTACAAGTCCAGACTGTCTCTAGGTTTGGGAGAACTTCTTGAATGGCATAGTGGAAACACCTGGACTATTAGCAGATGCAGAAGGGCTTTCTGATGATACAGGTCTATCTGCAGGTTCAACTTCCAAGTCTGCTGTAGTGGTTGGTATGGGGTCCCCAGCAATTTTGCTATTTCTGGATTAGCAGTTAGGTAGTCTAATGACTCTGTAAAATGTAGTACTTCACCATCAGAATGAGAATGTTATACAGGTAACTCCTCGAGGTACTGCAGATGAATCCATTTATGATGTCTATGAATGTGCCTCCCATCTGGTAACTCAATCACCCAAGAAAGTGGTCCCACCTGTGCCATGATGCGACCTGATAACGGTGAGGGACATGGTGAAAATTAAGAGTATATACTGTATTACCTACACCTAATGTTCTTGGTGATATTTGTACTTCATAACAAACCTGTGCTGCCTGCAGTTTCATCAGGGTGTAGAGAGTCCAGATGAGTTCTTTATTTCCTTTTGATTTAGAGTTCTGCATGTGAATTTCCTATTCTGGTTTATAATATCACATGATACTGGAAAAGGAGACCGGCCATCTTGGCTTCTACATTACCACATGACATCTTCATTCCCTCGTTTATGATTTGCACAGCCTGCTCCGCTAGGCCATTTGGAGAAGGGTGGTATGGTGAAGTTCTAATGTGTTTGATGCAGAGTTTTTTCTCTATAAATTCCTGAACTACAACATCAGTGACCTGAGTACCATTGTCACTCACCACTGTGTCAGGCAGTCCAAAAATGGAAAATGTAAGTCACAAGTTATCAGTTGTAGCCTTGGCTGCAGAGGAGGGCATCACATGTGCCTCAGTCCATTTTGAATAAGGATCAATTATTATTAAAAATGCTGTACCCATAAATGGACCAGCATAGTCTACATGAAGCCTCATCCAGGCTCGCTGAGGGCACTCCCACGGGTGCAAAGGAATTTCCACAGGAGCATGGCAAATCACATATTGTTGCACAACAGTCTCACTTTCCTGATCCATTCCCGGCCACCACACAAAATTACATGAGAGCCCCTTCATCCATAAAATGCCAGGATGTGCTTCATGTAACACCTTCACCATTGCTCTACTTACTGGGTATGATCATTCAGACCCATTCTGGACCTTTAAGGCTCCTTTTGATAGTAATAAGGTTGGAGTCCTGTGCTTACCCTCTCTTACTCATTTGTAACCATTCCCTGCACTCAAGACAATAATGGGTTTCTCTCTGTCTCTTTTCATCTGTGCTGCATTGATCAGAGATGTGGATGGCAGTTCAGTAAGGAAGATGATTTCTGTAGGCTGAGATACATTTGGTGAGCTAGCTGATAAAGGAAGGTGACTCAAAGAATCCCCATTACCCAGCTTTTCCAGGTTTATAATCAAACCAGAAGTCATAAGCTGATATGGTCAGAGTCCATCTCTGAATTCTGGCAGATACCATATAGGGTACAGGTTTGCTTTCACCAACCAGGCTTTTCAGAGATTTATGGTCTGAATATATAATAAAATACCTGCCATATTGCAAAGAGTGGAATTTCTTTACCCCAAACACTACTGCTAGCCCTTCTGATTCCAGTTGGGAATAATTTTTTTTCTGCTGGAACTAGTGACCTTGATGCATAACTGATAGGATGCTCAGATCCATCTGATGTTCGATGAGCTAGTACTGCTCCCACCCCACATGGTGAGGCATCACAAGACAATACTAGTTCTTTCCAGCTATCTTAATGAACTGAAAGGTTTGATGACTTTAGCAATTTCTTTGTTTCTGCAAAAGCTAGTTTTTGTTTTTGAATCCACTGGAATGTTATCCCTTTCTGTAACCGTTTGTATAATTGAGTGAATATGGATATCAAGTTGGGTAAAAAATTACCATAATAATTTAGTAGACCTAGAAAGGGTTTCAATTTGGATGCTGACTTTGGTAGTGGTGCCTTGGTAATGGCCCATACTTTCTCCTCTAACTGGATGTAAATCAGTTGCATCAATTTTCTGCCCAAGGTAAATGTCTTCAGCAGCCTGAAAAATACACTTCTCCCTCTTAAGAGTCATACTTGTGTCAGCCAAGTTTTGTAGCAGATGGTCCAAGTTTTGCAAGTGTTCTGACACAGCATCTCCTGTAATCAGGATATCATCGAGGTATAAACAGACATGGTGCATGCTTTGAAAAATACCTGGAGCTGCTGACAGTTCAAATGGGAGGCGAATGTAATGAAACAACTCTTAGGGAGTACATAGGGTTTAGATCTATTTTCTAGAGCAGAGATTCTCAGCTGGGGGTCTGTGAGCTGGTTTCAGTGGGTCTGCGAGTCCTGAGCCCCCCTACCCCACAGAACTAAAGCCAGGAGCCCAGAGCCTGCAGGACCAAAGCCCTGAGCCTTGGTACCCTGCAGGGAAGAAGCCTGGAGCCCTGAGCCCTTGGGTTACTATATGTCCATGTTTTCCCAGACATCGTCTCTCTTTTGATCCTCCACCATCTGTCCCAGAGGGTTTTTCAAATCGGAAGCTATGCCTGGATTTTTGAAGAGAATAAGAGGGAGAATATCTTATTGCCCTTGTATAAATCCATGGTACGCCCACATCTTGAATACTGTGTACAGATGTGGTCCCCTCATCTAAAAAAAGATATACTGGCATTAGAAAAGGTTCAGAAAAGGGCAACTGAAATTATTAGGGGTTTGGAACGGGTCCCATATGAGGAAAGATTAAAGAGGCTAGGACTTTTCAGCTTGGAAAAGAGGAGACTAAGGGGGGGATATGATAGAGGTATATACAATCATGAGTGGTGTGGAGAAAGTGAATAAGGAAAAGTTATTTACTTGTTCCCATAATATAAGAACTAGGGACCACCAAATGAAATTAAAGGGCAGCAGGTTTAAAACAAATAAAAGGAAGAAGTTCTTCACTCAGCGCACAGTCAACCTGTGGATCTCCTCGCCTGAGGAGGTTGTGAAGGCTAGGACTATAACAGGGTTTAAAAGAGAACTGGATAAATTCATGGAAGTTAAGTCCATTAATGGGTATTAGCCAAGATGGGTGTCCCCAGGAATGGCGTCCCTACCCTCTGTTTTTCAGAGGGTGGAGATGGATGGCAGGAGAGAGATCACTAGATCATTGCTTGTTAGGTTCAGTCCCTCTGGGGCACCTGGCATTGGCCACAGTTGGTAGACAGGATACTGGGCTGGATGGACCTTTGGTCTGACCCAGTATGGCCATTCTTATATTCTTATGTTAAGAGCAGAGGCAGCTCAGAAAGTACTTTGTCTGAGCTGCCTGAGCCCAGAGTTCCTTCCCTTGCAGCTGCAGCTTCTTGATCACATGCAGCTGCCAGATCCCACCAAACAGCTCCACAATGCAGCATGGAAACTATTTTGAAGCACTTGGAGGAGAGAAAGGTGATAAGGAACAGTCAACATGGATTCACCAAGGGTAAGTCATGCCTGACCAACCTGATTGCCTTCTATGATGAGATAGCTGACTCTGCGGATATGGGGAAAGCAGTGGACATGATATATCTTGACTTTAGCAAAGCTTTTGATATGGTCTCCCACAGTATTCTTGCAAGTTAAAAAAGTATGGATTGGATGAAAGAAAGATGGATAGAAAGCTGGCTAGATTGTCGGGCTCAAGGGGTAGTGATCAACAGCTTGATGTTTAGTTGGCAGCCGGTATCAAGCGGAGTGCCCCAAGGGTCATTCCTGGGGCAAGTTTTTTTCAACATCTTTATTAACGATCTGGACAATGGGATAGATTGCACCCTCAGCAAGTTCGCAGATGATACTAAGCTGCGGGGAGAGGTAGATATGCTGGAGGGTAGGGATAGGGTCCAGAGTGACCTAGACAAATTAGAGGATTGGGCCAAAAGAAGTCTGATGCGGTTCAACAAGGACAAGTGCAGAGTTTTGCACTTAGGAAGGAAGAATCCCATACATTACCTGGGGACCGACTGGCTTAGCAGCAGTTCTGCAGAAAAGGACCTGGGGATTACAGTGGATGAGAAGCTGAATATGAGTCAGCAGTGTGCCCTTGTTGCCAAGAAGGCTAATGGCATATTGGGTTGCATTAGTAGGAGTACTGCCAGCAGGTCGAGGAAGTGATTATTTCCCTCTATTTGGCACTGGTGAGGCCACACCTGGAGTATTGTGTCCAGTTTTGGGCTGTCCACTACAGAAAGGATGTGGACAAATTGGAGAGAGTCCTGCAGAGGGCAATGAAAATGATTAGGGATGTAGTGGGGTGGTTACCCGTTCCTGCCCTGTGGGGCTTAAAAGCCAGCCCTGGGAGAAAGGCTAGGCTGATTGGGGAAATGGCCGCAGCTGGGCCATGCCCCAGTCAGGCCGCAGCTGGGCCTACAAAGGGGCTGCTAGGCTGAAGCTTAGCCAGAGTCCCTCTTTCTACATTCAGAGAGGGAAGGGCCTGGCTGCTGGGACCTGAGGGAATACCTAGATTGGGGCAGGGCTGAGGGGGAAAGGCCAGGGTAGCTCCAGCCTGGAAACCCCTAGGCTGCGAGGCCTAGATTAGGGCCTATTAGGTACTGGGGATGCAAGGGGGCAGACATGGGTAGGCAGAGGCATCAGGTCCAAACCCCTTCGCCTGTGATGAGTGGCTGATACACTGTAGTCTGCCCCAGGGAGCGGGGCTAAGTGAGTAGCCAAGACTGAGGTGAAGTGGGGATAGTGGGTGGGGGGTTCCCCTGGGTGGGGAGACCCCGAGACTGAGGGGTTGCTGCCAGAGGGGCAGCACCCCAGACAAAAGGGCACTGGGTCCGGGAGGGACACGGGGGCCAGTGACAGGCGGATCACCAGATGGCAGAGGGTGCTCTGGAAGCTGATGAGCTAATTCCCAAGGACAACCAGCAGGAGGTGCCGCCAGGTGAGTCCGGCTCTATTACAAGGGGGCTGGGGCACATGACTTATGAGGAGAGGCTGAGGGAACTGGGCTTGTTTAGATTGCAGAAGAGAAGAGTGAGGGGGGATTTGATAGCAGCCTTCAACTACCTGAGGGGGTGGGGGGGGGCGTTTCCAAAGAGGATGGAGCTTGGCTGTTCTCAGTGGTGACAGATGGCAGAACAAGAAGCAATGGTCTCAAGCTGCAGTGGAGGAGGTCTAGATTGTATATCAGGAAACACCATTTCACTAGGAGGGTGGTGAAGCACTGGAATGGGTTATCTAGGGAGGTAATCTCTCCATCCTGAGAGATTTTTAAGGCCCAGCTTGACAAAGCCCTGGCTGGGATGATTTAGTTGGCATTGGTCCTGCCTTGAGCAGGGGGTTGGACTCAATGACCTCCTGAGGTCTCTTCCAACCCTAATCTTCTATGATTCTATGTCAGGCTCACACTGCCAGACCCTGAACTCCTTCTCTGGGGAGTGGCTCTGGCTGGGGCTGAGCTTTGTGGTGGAGCTGGTGGGAAGGGCAGAAAGGCGATGGGCAGTGCAGCTGTTTCCTGGGGAGGAGCTACCCAGGAGGTAAGAGACAGGCTGCACCGAGTGCCTGGGGTTTGGGGGGGGGAGGGAGTGCAGGGGGGTAGGGTCATGAGGAAGTGCAGGGGTTAGGGGAGAAGGGGTTACAGGAGGGATTAGTGGACTGGGGGTGTAGGAAGTGTTAGGGGATCCCACTTGAGCTCCCTCTCCCTTCTCTGGCAATGTCCTCTTTTGGGGAGCCTGAAACATGGTAACCCTAAGTGGGGCTTGTCAGGGTTCCTTCCCCACTCTGAACTCTAGGGTACAGATGTGGGGACCCGCATGAAAGACCCCCTAAACTTATTTCTACCAGCTTAGGGTAAAACTTCCCCAAGGCACAAACTCTTTGCCCTTGGAGGGTACGCTGCCACCACCAAGTGATTTAACAAAGAATCAGGGAAAGGACCACTTGGAGTTCCTATTCCCCCAAAATATCCCCCAAGCTCTTACATCCCCTTTCCTGGGGAGGCTTGAGAATAATATCCTAACCAACTGGTTACAAAGTGATCACAGACCTAAACACCTGGGTCTTAGGATCATAGACAAATCAGTCAGGCTCTTAAAAGAAACAGAACTTTATAAGAAAGAAAAATGGTAAAAGAAGCACCTCTGTAAAATTAGAAGGGAAGCTAATCTCACAGGGCAATCAGATTTAAAACACAGAGGATTTCCCTCTGAGCCAAACTTTAAAGTTACAAAAAGAAAAACCAGGAATACACCGTCCTCTCAGCACAGAGAAAATCACAAGCCAAAACAAAAGTAAACTAATGCATTTCCTTGCTAGTACTTACTAATTCTAATGGAATTGGATTGCTTGCATTCTTGATCTCTCTCCGGCAAGCACACAAAACAGACAGACAAAAACCTTCCCCCTCCCCCCCACCAGATTTGAAAGTATCTTGTCCCCTTATTGGTCCTTTTGGTCAGGTGCCAGCCAGGTTACCTGAGCTTCTTAACCCTTTACAGGTAAAAGGATATTGTGCCTTTGGCCAGGAGGAATTTTATAGTACTGTATACAGGAAGGTTGTTACCCTTCCCTTTATATTTATGACAGGGCTAAAGCCCAGTGCCCCATGGCGCAGAAGCCCCAAACCCTGGCACTCAACGGGGCAGAAGCTCTGAGTCCCCAGAACTACAGGGCCGAAGACCCTCCCAGCAGCTGAAGCCCCAAGCCCTCCCCTGCACTCTGGGCCCGAGAGTTTTTATCGCATGTTGCGGGGGGGGGGGGGGGCAGAAAGAAAAGGTTGAGAACCCCTGGTGTGGAGGGATTTTGGAGGTATGCATTATTTACACTGATTTTTGTGAACGTTTCTCCCCCCAGATAAGGTAGTGTACCGCTCTTCAATTGTGGAGAGTGGATACACATCTAACTTGGCCACATCGTTGACTGTGATCTTTTAGTCACCGCATATCCTCACTCCATCATCTGATTTCAATAATGGGACAATAGGAGGAGACCAGTTTAAGAACTGTACAGACTCAATAATACCAGCTGCTTGTAACTGATCCACTTCTTGGTCTACCTTGTAGCACATGGCATAGAGTACTGGCCCTGGCTTAAAGAAACATGGTTTAGCATTTGGATCTATGTAAATGCTGCCAGTGACCCCTTTCAGAGTACCAAGACCGTCCCTGAAGAGCTTTGAGTGTTTTTCAAGAAGTGCTTCTATGCTTAGCGTAAGGACATGTTTGATGTCAGCCCAGTTAAGTTTTTATAGCTTTAATCAGTCTAATGAGGCTGGGGCCTTACCCTTTCACTACTACAAAAGGTAAGCATAGTTTCTGGTTCTGCTACTCCATCTCAGTGCCAACTTGTACCTCTTATTGGAACTTGCTCTCCTGTGTATGTACATAATACCACCATTACCGCTCCCAACTGTGGTGTGTTGTCCTTTGGCCACAACTGGTGATAAGCATCTTCACTGATTATAGACAGAGAAACTCCTGTATCAGTCTCCATGGTTATTCTTTGTCCATTAATTGTAACATCCACTTGCAGTAGCTTCTCTTTTTAGCTTTTGCTGGTAACATAAAACATACAGGAGAACCTCAAAGTTACAAACACCAGAGGTACAAACTGACCAGTCAAGCACACACGTCATTTGGAACTGGAAGTACGCAATCAGGGAGCAGCAGAGACAAAGAAAGAAAGAAAAAGCAAAATCAGTACAGTAGTGTGTTAAATGTAAACAACTAAAAAAATAAAGGGAAAGTTTTAAAAAAAGATTTGACAAGGTAAGGAAACTGTTTCTGTGCTTGTTTCATTTAAATTAAGATGGTTAAAAGCAGCATTTTTCTTCTGCCTAGTAAAATTTCAAAGCTGTATTAAGTCAATATTTAGTTGTAAACTTTTGAAAGAACAACCATAATGTTTTGTTCAGAGTTATGAACATTTCAGAGTTACGAAAAACCTCCATTCCCACTTAACCTCCATAAACACTTAACAAAACATCTATAAATACATGCACAAGATAATAAAATTCAACGTTCATTATTTGCAAAACTTGGAAAAAACAAAACCAACCCAAACAAAAAACCCCTGAACCCGTAGAGGTCATGCAGGTCATCAATTATTAAAGTGACTAAATAGATAAATGAGTAAGAACGTAACCTATGAGGATTGGGAATGAATATGTACTAAACTGTAAAAGTAGGCAATAGTTTAATGTGTGACCAGACATCCTCATAGTTTTTCCAAGTGTTTCTATTACACAGAGTCGTTTTTTCCATTAATGCAGTAGTAGAGAGCTCACTAAACCAATCTGAGGGTATGTCTACACTACGAAATTAGGTCGAATTTATAGAAGTCGTTTTTTAGAAATCGGTTTTATATATTCGAGTGTGTGTGTCCCCACAGAAAATGCTCTAAGTGCATTAAGTGCATTAACTCGGTGGAGTGCTTCCACAGTACCGAGGCTAGAGTCGACTTCCAGAGCGTTGCACTGTGGGTAGCTATCCCACAGTTCCCACAGTCTCCGCTGCCCATTGGAATTCTGGGTTGAGATCCCAATGCCTGATGGGGCTAAAACATTGTCGCGGGTGGTTCTGGGTACATATCGTCAGGCCCCCGTTCCCTTCCTCCCTCCGTGAAAGCAAGGGCAGACAATCGTTTCGCGCCTTTTTTCCTGAGTTACTTGTGCAGACACCATACCACCGCAAGCATGGAGCCCGCTCAGCTCACTGTCACCGTATGTCTCCTGGGTGCTGGCAGACGCGGTACTGCATTGCTACACAGCAGCAGCAACCCATTGCCTTGTGACAGCAGACGGTGCAATAGGACTGGTAGCCGTCATCGTCATGTCCGAGGTGCTCCTGGTCGCCTCTGTGAGGTCGATCAGGAGCGCCTGGGCAGAGATGGGTGCAGGGACTAAATTTGGAGTGACTTGATCAGGTCATTCTCTTTAGTCCTGCAGTCAGTCCTATTGAACCATCTTATGGTGAGCAGGCAGGTGATACGGATTGCTAGCAGTCCTATTGCATCATCTTCTGCCGGGCAGGCAAGAGATGAGGATGGCTAGCAGTCCTATTGTACCATCTTCTGCCAAGCAGCCATGAGATGTGGATGGCATGCAGTCCTTCTGCACCGTCTGCTGCCAGCCAAAGATGTAAAAGATAGATGGAGTGTATCAAAACAAGAAATAGACCAGATTTGTTTTGTACTCATTTGCAAAACCCTCCACCCCCGTCTAGGGGACTCATTCCTCTAGGTCACACTGCAGTCACTCACAGAGAAGGTGCAGCGAGGTAAATCTAGCCATGTATCAATCAGAGGCCAGACTAACCTCTTTGTTCCAATAAGAACAATAACTTAGGTGCACCATTTCTTATTGGAACCCTCCGTGAAGTCCTGCCTGAAATACTCCTTGATGTAAAGCCACCCCCTTTGTTGATTTTAACTCCCTGTAAGCCAACCCTGTAAGCCGTGTCGTCAGTCGCCCCTCCCTGCATCAGAGCAACAGCAAACAATTGTGCATCTGAGTTGAGAGTGCTGTCCAGAGCAGTCACAATGGAGCACTCTGGGATAGCTCCCAGAGGCCAATACCGTCGAATTGTGTCCACAGTACCCCAAATTCGACTCGGCAAGGCCAATTTAAGCGCTAATCCACTTGTCAGGGGTGGAGTAAGGAAATCGATTTTAAGAGCCCTTTAAGTTGAAATAAAGGGCTTCATCATGTGGACGGGTGCAGGTTTACATTGATTTAACGCTGCTAAATTTGACTTAAAGTCCTAGTGTAGACCAGGGCTGAGGGAGGAAGTGCAGATTTCTGTTTTCTCAAAGTAACTCTTTTGGCCACTAAAATAGTTCCTGTAATCCATGTCTTAATGTTATCTGGTAACACCAACTCATCCAGCGCCCCTGAAACACACAATCTTGGAGAAGGAAAGATGGCGACACAACATTTTTGAGAGATCGCTGAATGTGGTGTTCCAGAACACATGCATTTTTTTTTGCCAGGTTTAGAGAATGTGGGAAAGGTTGGCATGTAGCTGTTCACATCTCTAACATTTGCTGTGTGGAGATATTCTGGAGTCCCACAGGATCCCTTTAATAGCTTGTTCTAGAAGAATTGCAAGAATAAGGAACTTGACATATCTTTCACATTAATTCAGACAGCGTCCTCGGTTTCTGTTGTGATAGTAAGGCAAAGTTCTTTTCCCCATTTTTCTTTGAGACTGAGAGGGTAATGCGGAGCATTAAGCCACCTAGAAGTAATTCCTACAAAGTGACTGTAAAAGTAGGCAATTTAATTGGGGATCGGTCCTGCTTTGAGCAGGGGGTTGGACTAGATGACCTCCTGAGGTCCCTTCCAACCCTGATATTCTATGACTTTTGTTTCCGTATTTCTTAACGTGTCGTTCTAGAGATGAGAGAGTCAAAACAGACCAATTGTCTGTGTCCTTTCGTGAATCATTGAGCATAGCTGCTGAAAGAAGGAACTGGGAGACAGCAGTAGTTGATATTTTTTACACTTGTCATCAAAGTAGGCCAGTTTATCAGGTTGTTTTAGATCTTTAATTTTTGTTAATCCTTGTTCTATCCAAAAGTCTTAAGCATGGAATTGGCTTTGATCCTGAGGCATGGGTTATCCCATAGTGGTACAAGAAGAGAATGAGTAAAACTGGATGCTGTAATCCGCTTAACGTATTGCAGGATGGCCTATATAGATGCAAAGATCAGATTTTTTTTCTTAAGGTATATTAAAAAAAGGAGAGGGAACCCAATGGAATAGCTAAGCTTTTTTCTATCTCAAACCAGGGTAGTACGTATGCAGAGCTACTGGAGGGGAGTCTGCTAAATCCATAATGTAAGTGGATGGGTACTTGATGCTGTATCTGAGTTTGGTCCCCCTCAGGATTTGCTTCATGCCATTGAATGCAGCCCTCTTTTTGTTAAGATCAGTTGAGAAGTCTGGAAAAACAGAAATTTTGTGGCCTTTGTACATAAGGGTTTCAGCTTTTCTGGCAGCATTTGTTGCCATTACTTTATCATTGAACTTCAGGAGTTTGAAGATAATGGGTCTGGTCTTAAAAGATTCCTGCCTTCTAGTATGAGGCATTTGATGAGCCCTTTCAATATCTAATGGGGGCAACTGGGTGTCCAATTTAAGTATGTCAGGAAGCAGCTTCTGTGAAGAAAGCTAATAATATCTTTCTCCTCTAGACCCTCAGCAATTCCCAAGAGGTGAAGGTTGTTCCTTTGAGATTTGTTTTCTAAATTATCCTGTTTTCCTTCCAATTTGTCTAGTCTAAGCTTTAAGGAGGCAGTTTCTTCTTTAATTTCACTGGTTTCAATGACAGTCTTTTGTAGCTCATGTTCCAAGTGAGCCACTTAGGATTTTATGTCATATATATCTTTGGAAATGCCAGAGATAACTTGAGATTGAATCCAGTCAGTCTGTGAGGCATTCTTTCAGTGCTGTGATATTCTGTGCCAGGTTATCCTGTGTTGAAGTTTATCGAGGGGATGAATTTAAGCATTTATGTCACAAACTTATTGCCAATTTGCTAGGAAAATAATTGCTAGAGACAAACTGATAAGTGGGGAGTGAGGAGGTCCAAGACTAGGCAGTCATCTTCCTTACGGGTACCCAACTGTTAAATTTTAAATGCTGCACCATCTCTGAATGAATGGGGTTATGATGGTGCATTACAACTTTAACCAGTTTATCAAAGGATTTGGCACTGGGCTTTTCTTGTGCCACTAAACTTCAAATTAAACTCTAAGTTTTTCCTCCACAAATGCTCAGTAAAATGGCGTGTTTCTTATTATCATCCTCCATATCACTTGCAATGAAGTTCTGCAAGAATCTCTCTGGGTACTGACTCTCCCTGCATCATACTCTTCGATTTTTCCATATTCAGCCATTTTTCTCTGCAATAAAAAAAGGTTGTCACTTACTCACACAGTGTGTAGAACTTGCTGGTAGTTGTTTTCCGTTTCTCCTTGTCACCAGTGTAGTATATGGAGACCTAGAACAGATTACAATTGAAAAAGAAGATCTTTTATCCTAGTACTGCCTCTATCTTGGAAAAACTTCCTCACCTCCTGCCTGAGCCCCCGGTACATGCTCAGTACAGTCTTGGGGCTTCTACCAATAAATAGTTATTCTTACGTTGGCCACCCAGTGGCAATAAGCATAACAAAAAATACTTAAAATTCCCCTCACAACCTGGATCAGAACCCAGGCTTTGTGAGTCTCAACAGCTCAGATCCACAAAGAGTAACACAAACATGTCCAATCCATAAAGAAGAGTTTGAGTTTGTAACTGGTATGTTTGTACCTATAATCTTAAGTCTCCACAGGGTGACAAAAATAATTTTTAAGAAACAGAAACCATGTGAAATGGAAAAAAAAGTTGTTCTTTCTAATACTGTCATTTTGCTTTGCATTTGTAAGCTACAAAGCAGTATTTACATCATGTAAGGATTGGAGAATGTACAACTTTGACACTCAGATTATTGACAAAAAGCTTATCTGCTTCCCTAAAGGCTTTTAAAGTAATTAACTCCCCATCATTTTCAGAGGGAACAGTGATTGTATATTGATTTGGAAAAGGCAAAGTGTAAACCACATATGAATCAAATGAAATCAGTAAGTAACATCTGTATCTGTGTATGAATGTTCCCATTCCATATACACTGTGAGAAGAAAAAGTGTAGGTGGACTTGTGTGGGTGCTTCAGCTCAAAGGGAACAAAGTACAGGTGGAGGATAAGTTACATACTGCAGAACAGTTCTAGTCCACCCCTTAACTGAGCTGTTTGCTCTCCTTCCAATATCAAGATGGGTTTTTAACCTTCTATACTATTTCTTTCTCTCAAACTCTTCATCATTAGCATTTCCTTTTTGTTCAAGAAAATTTTTGATTTTTTTCAGGACAAGTGCTGCTATGGAGCTCCTGCTGGAGGAAAACTGCAGAGGCTCAAGTCCTTGTGAACGTCTGCTCACTTTGAACACTGCATACATGTTTACAGCAAAAGATGTAGGTGTAAAATATACAGACACCAGTCTATCAAAAAGTACTGTTAAAACTCTCATACACATGGTTAGCTGGACTTCAGGATCGGAAGACGAGAGGGGCTTCACAAAAGATGTGGGCCGACCTGTGTAAAATCTCAGAGACAGAGACTTGGGGTATGCCTACATTGCATTAGATATGTGATGGTAGCCGGTGTAGACATACTAGCTTTGAGCTAGCTAATGTGAGTACAAATAGCAGGGAAGCCACCGGAGTATGGACTTAAGCTGTACAGGCCCACCAAGGACCCCTGGTACTTTGTTGGGTGCCTAGCCCATGCTCAATTCCATGCTGCTGTACATTCATTATGAGCGGTACTCACACTAGTTAGATTAAAGCTAGCTGAAAGCTATCTTAGGTATGTCACCATTTTGAAGTCTGCTGCCCAGACTGGAAGCCTCCCTTCCTCTTTAAAATCCCCAGGATGGTTTTGAAATGACTCTCTTCCTGCTTAGTGAGCACCTAGGTATGGCTCCACTTAACGTTACTTTACACTGCTGCCTGGTCCAGGAAAGCAGTCTTGGATTTTTCTCAGCCTGTGGGAAGATTGAGCAGCACAAGCCCAGCTGCAGAATAGCCATAGAAATAAAGATGTCTATTTGGACATTGCAGAGGGCATGCAGCAGCTGGGGTGCCACGGGAATGAGCAGCAATGCAAGGCAAAGGGGAATGAACTGTGACAGTCCTACCAGAAAGTGAGGGAGGGCAATAGAAAATCTGCTATCCCCCATGCCTGCTGCTTCTATCTGGAGCCGGATGCCATAAATGGAGGGACTCTACCATTACCCATGAGTGGCAGTGGGCACCTCATGAGACCTGGAGGAAGGAACCTCAGTAGTGCCTAATGATGATGAGCTCATAGAGGAGGGGGATAAAAGCCAGGAGCTTTTTTTGAGATGCAGCCAGAGCTGAACCAGATGAGTCCAGAGACAGAATCCAGAGGGGAAGGGAGTTCAGGTAGGTGTATTAATACACATTTCCTTTTTCTTTTCTCTCTCTTCATGTTCCCTGAAACACCTCCCTACCCACCCCCCGGCTTCTCACTCCTCAGCTTCCAAAACAGAAAGTGCACGGGCAGAGAATATAGGAATTGCCTTGTAAAGTAGCCAATTTTTATTTCAAAAACATGCCTTGGCAATAAAATTAGAGAAAACTGTAAGAATTTAAAGATTGTGACCATTTCAAGATTTTGTTAGGGCAGCCAGGTCAAATTTCTACTAATATAAATCAGTTCATTGATTACAAATATGAAAAGAAATGTACTGAAACTGATTCGTGAGGATTCAAATAAAATCCATAGAAAATTTCAAATAGCCTCTGTAAGCAATCTAGTAAGTGGTCTTTCAGACTACCTGATTTTTATGAATAAACTTGAAAACTGAACATGTAATGTAAACATGCATGGGGCAGTGCTTTGGTTCTCCAGTCCAAGAACCTATGTCCCAAATGAATCATTCATGGGCTGTGCTCTGGGGCTGGTTCACAAGAAGTCACGGATTGGAGGAAGCACATGGTAAAAGAAAAACAGAAGGACCAAGAGGAAAGATAGAAGAATCGAACAATGTATCAAGAAGTGCATTAAGGAACCATGCCGCTCCTCAGACAGCAAACTCAGATGCTTCAAAACATAATGAAGCAAAACACACACAGACTTCTACCCCAGTAGCAAGGTTTGAACAATTCTATGTTCTTGGGCCATATGCCATACACACCACCCCTAGCAAGACAACAGCATAGCCAGCCACAGTACCCCTTCCACTCAATCCCAGTATAAAACGTGAACGGCTATGATTTAACCAATGGAGTGTCATGACATTTTTAATATCATGGAACAGAGCAGGTGCAGGGACATGTACCTGGAAGCTCAGGTGCTGCTTCAGGTGCTAACTGCATACTGTCTTCTTTCAGTAAGAGAGGGGCTTGATGGTCTTTTCCTCCAGATACATACAGCTGGCAGCTCAGTACCAGCAGGGGCCTGAAGTCGCCTGCTGTCAGGTCAGAGAAGGCACGGACAGCAGATAGAAGTCAACCTCAATGTTGCTTGCTGAGGACAAGGGGTCTTTGGCTTGGGCCGGCATGCTGTGGGCAGGAGTTCAGGCATGGCCCCGAGCTGGTCAGTCTCCACGCAGTACACATAACTTCACAGGGGATGGCAGCGGTTGCTGTGTCTCTCTGGCCCTGCAGAGGGCACCCCAACCTTTGCACCATCCCTGGAGACTCAGTGGGTGGCCGCGATGCCTCACTCCATTTAGGCCTTCTCCAGAACCTGCGGGAAGTGGCTCCTGCTCTCCACTCCACCTGCCACTGCTGGGCTTCAGGTCCCATGGACAAGTCCCCTCCTGCTGTGGCACCTTCTACCTGGGCTCCTGGCTTCTGCCAGCTGGGAACAGATGCTGAGCTGCAGCTGCCCGTGGGTGCTCAGCAAGCTCTGCTGCTCCCTATCCAGCCATCAGGCTCTGAGCACCACTCCATAACCCAGCGGACGATTCAGTTCTACATTTGCATGCCTTCGTTACATTTTCCAATACACAGGTGGTCAGGATGCCAGCTGCCTGCAGTCATGTTGCCTAGGCAACTTGGAGCATTGCATGTCTTGTCGGCAAAACAAGCTGAGAGGGCAGAATTGGGATATGTCCCCATCTATTGCACCACTACAGTTAGGGAAGCCCATTACACTGAATCTGTTATTTCCTGTGCATTGCCCAGCATCACCATCCTGTGCAGCAGGACACACTTACTGGCCTTGCACACCTGGGTGATGACAAGTCCCTACCACAGATTTTTTTTCCAATCCCAAACTGGTTGTCCACTGACTGATAGCAATCCGGTTGCACGCTTCCACTCATGACAGCCATCCATTTCCCCACTGTCAAAGCAGTTCTCCTTTCGGTGTGTTGGCGCTGAAGGGTTGGGGTGAGCTTGGTACACAACTCCAGGAAGGTGGCCTTCCACAGCTCAAAGTTCTGAAGCCACTTCTGATCATCCCATATTTGTATAAAAGGCCAAAGAGTGAAATCCTGGTCTCAATGAAATCAGTGGGAGTTCTGCCATTGTCTTCAATGGGCTCAGGATGTCACCCCATTTGTTTAAAATGGGCCTTATCTTTATAATGAGATGAACCATAACTATGGAGCTGAACATTCTCAGGCTTGCGCATGTTTTGAAATCCAGAGCCAAATGTTAATTATATCACACAAACTCCTGATTCTCCATTCCAGTCCATTTATTTTGGTGGTGCTACATCAGTACATGGAGTGGAGTCTCAGGCACTTAGCATTTAATTGCCTTTGTCCAGAACATTTTTCATTTTACAATAGTTCCAGAACATTTGCACAAAGTGGGATCCAACTTTGATCTAATGACAATAGATTTTTTTTTATAGGAGGTGATTTTTTTCATGGCTGATAATGTAAAATATTAGTTTGTATTTAACTTTAGCAGAGAGTGCTTTAATTTGTTCCTATATCTGAATCAGTTATTATCTCCCCATTGCAGGTCTAAGGTAATTTCCCATTTTTGTATACAAATCTTAAGTGACTCACAAATAGATTTCAGCTGTTAATGAGAGTCGAGGTGAGCTATTTGTCAGCTGGTTGAATCTGGGCTTATACAGCTTTTTAATCTTGTAGCTATTTTTATTATTATGTTTTATTCTTATTACATTTTTGCCCTTCATTGAGAAAATATCCTTTCTGAGGAGATACCAATAGAAATACTTATTATTGATTTTAAGCCAGTTTTCCATAATCATATAAATGTTTGAATAACAGGGGTTTGTGTGTTGTCCACTGTCTTTTTAACTGTTGAGTAAGATCTTTAAGACTTCTGAGACATGGTGGAGTTTTGTGACCTTTATTTTGATTTGAAGGCTTGTTGTGCAGGCTTCTTCCGTATTCTATTAGACGTACTGAGAATTTGTTACTTTGTTTTGATATCTTCATATAAAATATCTAAGAAGGCGATTGGAACAGTTTGATTTTTTGGAATAATTTTGCTATGTTACAGTTACACTGTGCTGCTTTCATGTAGGGAAGTTGCAAGGTCCCTTTTCTGATTCTACATATACCATTTGGTCCAGAAATAGCTGGATTGCTTGACTTGAAAATTATGGGAATATTAACAGACAAACTTGATGAGATATTTAAAGGGTGGCAAGAGTAAATGAAACAAATTAGGAGGGGTAGATCCTCAGCTGGTGTAAATCAGCATAGCTCTGTAGAAGTGAATGGGGTGAGCTGACAATCTGTCCCTAAGGTTTATGTATTTTTTCTTCATTTTGCTGTTTTTTTATATTGAGAGGCTTGTGAATGAACTTTTTGACTAAATTGTTCTGTTGGGGGTCAGAGCACGTTACGGATGAAACTGGGGGTCAGAGCACGTCCTGGATAAAACAAGATTAGAGATCAACTGATATCAAAGTATTTCCTTATGAGTTATATCCTAAGCATGGCATCATGTGGGCCCACAACTTTCTTCTTTGCAGTCTGTATTCTCTCTCCAAATGAGCCTACTCTAGAATTACACTGCACCTAAGGTTCGCTAGTGCATGGAGAGTACTCTCTGCTTGCAGCCAGAAGGATAGTGACCAGACCCTTCTCCATTGTGATATTAATTTAGTTAGTTTCCAAGCTATGTGGATTGAACAAATGAGTCCATTGTGCATGTACCTATTTCCACTGTACATAATCTCTCTCTTGTTACAGTAATAATGGGAAACTATATAGCATACCAATCAGTTAATGACTATTAATTGTCCTGGAAACTGAAACCACAGGCAGGTTGCTCTTGAAATATGCAGTGAGAATATGCTCTGAATTGTCAAGGAAATATATTACAGTGAACGGTGACTCTCTAACTTTTTCCTGTAAATGAAGTTTGTAATTTTGGGAATTTATTTAGATTTGGTAAGGATAAAATCACCTAAATGGGAATGTTTGTCTATTCCATTGGTTCTCAAGCTTACTTGATCAGGCCCCCTTCTTTGTATTTGTAGTCATTTACGTCCCACCCTAACCCTGGTCGCTTGGCCAGCAGCTGCTTTCTGGCTGGCCAGCTCTGAAGGCAGAGCAGAGAGCCGTGGCTGCTGGCCGGTCATCTGACTCTGAAGGCAGCACTGCCACCAGCAGCAGGGGAAGTAAAAGTGGCATGGTATGGTATTGACACCTTTACTTCTGTGCTGCTGCTGGTGGCTGCTCTGCCTTCAGAGCTGGGTGCCCAGCCAGCAGCCACTGTTCTCTGGCTGCCCAGATCGCACTGTGTGTAGTAAGTTCCCCGCCCCCCCCCAGCTAAATTTTCTCACGCCCCCTAGAATACATTCCATGGCCCACAGTTTGAGAACCTCTGGTCTATTCTAATCCAATATTAATAAATTGACACACAGTGCTAAAGCAAGAGATGATTCAGCCAGTCAGAATGCATAAGAGCTAGGTTTTACTAGCCATTTACCAAACAAAAGCCTATTTTTCTGTTCTGTAATTAGTATAATTGTAGTTAAGGTTTATATTGTCTCTATAGTGAATGAGTAAACAGCGAATTGCTTGTTTTGACTTTTTTTTTTAAAAGAAACAACCCCACAGCCTAATGAAATATTTTGATATATTCAGCTCTAGTTCTAATTCAATGGAAGAAAATGAAGGTGTTGAATAAAATTGCATTTTTCTTTTGAAATTTCTAAGTAGTTGGTTTCAGTCATCTCTGTTTAATGAGGTCTATGCCACAGCAGCAGGGTGGATTGATTTAAATCAAAGCAATTTAAATAACTGATTTTAATCCTGATTTAAATCAGCACACAGGAAACCTTGATTTAAATAATCAATTTTAATTGTGTTTTGCGTTTGTACTTTTCAGTTATTTTCCTAAAGAAAGGTTGATTTCATGGTGATTCGTAACCACTAAAACTCTTTGATTTGCAATTAAATATAGCATTTGCACTATATTTGGTGCTTTTTTGGGCTAACCAGGAGGATACGCTATGTTGGTACGCTTTTATTTAAGCAACTGTATAGCTTAACTTATATATTTTCAGATTCTTAATTGTTACATATTTTATTATATCAGAAAATGGTGAATGCTGTGTTTCTTATTTATGAGATGATTACTCTTTTACTTGTGATGTGTGACAAGCACTGTTGAATGAAATTCAAATTCAATTACAATGCACAAAAACAGCATTTAATTTTTGTTATTATATAAAAGTACTTTATGCTGGACAAATAAGAAAAAAGTTTATCAAAACATATTTGTATTTAAAACTAACTGATTTATTACACAAAGGAAGTATTCTCTGCACATAGTGAATTGAGCTGATTGTTTCTGGTCGCCATGTCCTTTAAGATTTTAGAACTAGTAGATCTCATTTTCTTATGCTTAGTTAGTATTTATAGATTGGAAGAGGAAAACAAGCTTTCCTGTTTTTTCAACTCCCAGCCAGTTTCTCAACTGTAAATGAGCCAGTTATTGAACTGAGTTAGCTGAATAAACTGAAATGAAGAAAATATTCTCTCTGCACAAGCAGAAGTGGCTACTGTTGTCAAAAGTCAGTTTAGTGCTTCAACAGACTCTGGTTCCAGGTGCTTACCTAAGTGGATTGACTTTCTTTAAAACTTGGCAGCAAATGTGTTCTGCTTAATATTATTTATTGGTTTTAATGTAAATGATTATAATAGATTATAATACATTTAGATCTTAACAGAGGCTGTCAGTTTCAAATTTAACTTCAGGTTTATACTTTAAAAATAAACCTATATTTAATTTAAATTTAAAAATCTGATTTTTAAAAGAACCATTAATCACACTTAGAATTTGAAAATATTTTCCTGAAATGCTGTACAAATATTTCAACAAATTTGCAATTGACTGTATCAGTGGCAGAAATCTTCATTATTTGTGTATTTTGCAGGTATTGAAGAATAATATTAAATGTTTCTCTGTTTTGTAAGCTCTACAATTTCAATATATCTACATAGGTTCATTCCTGTTGTTATTGCATAGACATATACTTTCCGGGAGTTTCGTGTTTTACTGAAAGATCAGACCTATGTGATGGAACCAGCCTTCATATTCTGAAGTGACTGGATAAACTTAGAGGGTCCGACTAATGCTAGTGGTATTATATGAGGCATACATGTAATCTGAACATAATTTGAGAGCAAATCCAAGCCTTTTAGATTGAATGGCCACCATTATGAAATTTGGATTGTGCAGGAGTAACTATGCCTTGTCTTCTTGTGGGTTATGAAAACAGGATGTGTATCTGATCATTCTAGCTGACTGGTAAAGCTTCTGGCAGCAGGGGAATGTGATACTTGTCCTCTGTCATTGAGATCTTGGGTATCCCAACATGAGCCTTGTGAGGCACCTAGATGCCACAGAGATGAGCCACAGATAAATATTTATACTTTTAATGCTGACACTATTTCACAGCGCTCAATTTTAAATCTGTAAAATCTTCTGGGATATTGTTACATCATAGAGATGGATCTCTGTTGTTTCAGTGATGTGCCATTCTGAGAAACGCAGCTGGAGTAGCTGAGAGATTAGTTGGTGTGTCCCAGTGAGAGAGAGGTGGCTGGGGAACAGATTGGGGCAGTCTCTCTATCCATGTTATGGTACTTATATGACTCCGCTTATCTTACCATAGTATCTGAGCATCTCACAGTCTTGAAAGTATTTGTCTTCAGAACATCCCCGTGAAATAGGGATTATCCCCATTCTACAGATGGGGAACTGAGGCATAGAGAGCTAAGAGAGTTACCCAAGTCACATAGGAAATCTATGGTGGAGCAGGGAATTGAGCCTGTCTCTCCAAGACTAGTATCCTAAACACTGGACTATCCTTCCTTGTATAAATCAGAAACATGTGGGCAACCTCACAACTTAAATATAAACTGGTGCCTTAGTAGTCACCTGATCTTGGAACATCTGTGTACTGGACCAGTGTCTCACTGTGACTTAGAGCATCCTGACTGCTGCTCCAAATGATACCAGCTCCTTTAGGAGTCCATATGGCAAGCATCAATTTTCAGGGCTGTCAGTGAGAGTCAGAGATAGTGTAGAAATTGCTGCATCAGTGCTATGTCACTGGAAGGCTACCCTGCAATGAGGTAATCTACCTGTGTAGCACAGTGTAGCTACACTCCAGCATAAAATTTAGGCCTGGATGTATAAATTCAGGACTGGTCTGTACATCTGTACATAGTAGTTGAATCTCTAGAAAGGATAATCTCTGCCCAATTATTGTTGTTGAGTCAGTTGTATGCAAAATACAGTGCATAGCCAGTGCCTCACTTGTTGTATTTTGAATTTTGTGCTAGTCTTTACGTGATTCTGACCAAACACCTTTATTATTTCTTAGCTGGTCACAACTTTAAAATGTAATCATAATTATTCTGAAATTGTTTCCTTTATTGTACTTCAGTTATTAGTGGATGCACTCGGTATAGCCAAACTGCTTACAAGTACTGTAGTCTACTTCCCTAAAGTTAAATTGACTTAGATGTATTACAGCCCAAATTCTGCTAATATCTTTCTTTCCGTCTTGTCGACTTGAATCATATCCAGTATTCAAACAGAATAGTTGTTAAATGTGGTTAATAAAAAGTTCAAATTCCTGTTTAGACTTCAGCTAGTTGTTGAATCTTGGCGAGTCAAGTATTTTAGAAGGACACACTGAGTTGAGAGTTAAAGTGATTATGCAGAAAATTGTGTGAAGGCAAGTTAGTGATCTGTGTTGTGTGTGGCAGAGGAATAGTTTCCCCTATTGCTCCATTCCATTTGAAATGTGTTAGATGTTGCATGACATATTGTAAAGCTCCAGTGATTGTAACTGAACTTTTGTGAATGTTGTAACTTTTGAGCGGCTGTCAGAAAGGTTAAATCTTGGTTATTTTTACCATTTTCTATGTTTATACAATTTTTACCTTCCAATATTTACTTTACCACAAAATTGTTTAATATGTATTTTTATTTCTTTAACCCTTTGGTATATCTATTCTGTCTCATTTGTACAAAATTCAAGAGTCTAGCATGTAAACTTGGCTGTAAATACCAACCTTTTCCAGAAGAGGCTCTTAGCTACTATTGTTAACTTGGCTTTGGTCTTTTATTTTAAACTGCTGCAATTATTTCAGATCAACGTATTTCTCACTGATTATTGGCCAGCTGAAAGGGACGTTCTCCTGGATTCATTAACCCCCAGTGGTCTTTATTTCCTGCAGAAATGCAGTTACTATTATGAGCTACATAACGATCTCCAGAAATAAACCTTTAAAACATCTTCTTGAATCATACCAACAGCCTCTTTTTAAGTTATTACTAATTAAGTATTAAGTATTACTAATTAATTATTTTCATAGCACCGACATTGCACTAGGCATTTGCATAGGGCTTGGTCCTGTACCCTTGAACTTAGGGCAAGTGTTTCCATTAAATTGAATGGATAAGGTTTCAAGCCTCTAGTACAGTGGTTTTAACCTTTTTTCATTTGCAGACCCCTAAAAAATGTTGAATGGAGGTGCAGACCCCTTTGGAAATCTTAGACATAATCTGCAGACCCTCAGGGGTCTGCAGACCACAGGTTAAAAACCACTATTCTATGGTAACGACAGTCTTTGGTAGAGCCTTTAGACATAGTCTGTGGACCCCAGGTTGACAACCACAGCTCTAGTGTGCTAGATGCTAGTTTAGTGGCAATATTGGGCTGCAGTGCTACATATTTGCATTCTTCACAGTTCAAGGGCTGGGTGTATTCTTGAATCAGCACACTTCCCTAGGAGGGGAAGGGCTGACAGTTGGGCTGATTTGGATAATCTCAAGAGGAAGTTGCATCTGAATGGTTTTGACTGGGAGAAAGATTGCCCCGATGCAAGGCACTAGAAAAGTGAGGTAGGGAAAAAGAAAATGAGGCTTGATGTTGGTGGATCACACCTTTACCCAATCCCTTTGCGAAGTTCTGGTGGGAAAGGGGGATGCCTTTTTTCTGATTCTTTTGTTGCATGTGTAACACCAATGGACCCTGGTTGTTGGTGTCTGGGATCAAAACTGGCACCTTGGGCACTTAATGCATGAGCTAAAAGACACGTGTCTTTTAGCCAAGGCTGTAGCAGGCTCATCAAGCTCTAGCTGCCCCTAGATGGGGACAGACTGCCACACCAAGAAGGCAGGGGTTACATACTTCCCTTAGCTGAGGAAGTACGTCTTGAGCTTCAGAGACTTTCCAGTTGATATCCTGGATGTGCCCCCTCTTGTAAAGCCAATGGACCCTGGTCGTTGTCAACCAGGATCAAATCTGAGACCTCTGGAGCTTAACACGTGAGCCTCTACTGCATGAGCTAATGGCTACATGTCTTTTAGCCAAGTGTGTAGCAGACTCATCTATCTATTGCTGGTCTAGCTGCCACTGGAGCAGGACAGAGTGCCACACCAAGCAGGCATGGGTTACACATGCACATGATTTGACTGTTCCAGGCATTACAAGGAAATGGAATATGCCCTGAGGAGAAATAAAGGGGATTGTAATGGGGTTCACTCACCACTGTGGCACCTCCTGCTGGCTGTCTTGGGAATTAGCTAGGTTCGCCAGTGTGTCCTCCTCTGGTGATGCCTCACAGCCATCACTCCTGCTCCAGGACCCATGTCTCTCCAAGGACCGCAGCGTCCTCTTCAGTGACACAGCTCTCTGGCTGTGCCACGCTCTGTGTTCCCCACTTCTGGGGGACCTGCAATTTCTGTCTAGCCACTTATTTCAGTGGCAACTGCAGTCCATTGTCCATTGCTGCTTCCTATGCTCCAGCACCCCCTTTGCCCTTGCTTCAGGGACTCAGCCTGCAAATGCCAGCAGTCAGTCAGAAGCTGTCTCCCACTCCCCTGGTCTCTGCTAGCAGCACTGCTCTGTCCAGAGTGCTGGCAGTTCTCTCAGCCCTCCCGAGTCACAGTCCTTCCTTCCTGGGCTCCCAGCAGAGAATTGCCCTCCTTTGCACTGCAGCTCCCTTTTTATATGGGGCTGCTTGGCCCTGATCGGCTGCTCCCTTCAGCCCTTCTCTGATTGGCTGCCTCCTGCGCAGCCTCCCTAGGGCTCTATTAATCCCTTAGAGCCCAGACACTTTTACTATTCTTTTGATGACTTCCTCAATGCAGTTGCAGAACTAAGCAAGTCTCACTCCTCCTATCATATTTTCACCCCTTTCTCCCCATCTCTGTGTGTGGTTACTCCAGTGAATGCTTGGCAGATTGGCCAATCAGGTTTCACTGCTGCTTTATGACCATTCTACTTAGGCCTCATCTACAGAGGTTTACAAGTCAACAATTTCTGGGGGGTATAAATAAGGTGAGAATTTAAACTGATAAAATTATCCTGGCATGATGCCCTGAAGGTACACTATTCTAGTATAAGAGTGTCTTTTCCAGATTTGTTTGTCACTTGGGAAGGGATTTAAGCTATACCAAAAAAGCCACTCTTATTCCAGAGTAAGTGTGCCTACACTGGAGTTATACCATCATCACTATATTGGTGTAACTGGTAAAACTTTTCCATGTAGCCAAGCCTGTAGCCTCCGGATATTCTGGGATTTCATTTTGATCACCCTCCTAAGAGGTCTACATGCTCTACTTATTCTATTTTTCATCTCTTTTCCTTTTGTCCCTAATGACCCCATTTCTTCACAATGACTTCAGGGGTAGTAGAGTTGTTAAAATGTTCAGTGTTCTTTGCTTAGAAAGGGATACTTTTACAATGAATCAGTGATTACATTTCCTGATTACTCCGAGAATGGGGATATTAGTATTGCCTATTAAATTGAAAGAAATCTAATAATGTGACTTGTTTGACACAGGTTGCAGTGCCTTATGTATGATATTGAGTTGTTAGGGTATTTGTTTTGATTTATATACCCACATGCACTTAATTATTTCTGTTTCTTCTTGACAGCCTGCTAGAAATGCCTCAGCGCATCTTGTCCCTTTGTAGAGTTGATGAATAGCACCTGTGTGGGCTGAAAGCCTTCACAAAAAATTCACAAGGTAAAAAAGGTATCAGGATCCCTAGTGTCAGTGAAGTATAAGGAACTAAACAATAATGACCATACAGTGCAGTTGATGATTCTTCTGCTGTGAGAATTGTTGATTCTATAAATGTATTTTAAAAGATCCACCAGCAAACATTTAAAAGTAATTGCAGGGACCCCAGTGGTACACATAAAAGCCAGCAAGTAATAGCTGAGGTTGAAATGCTGGGTATATTTATACTGCAAAAAAAGACTTATGACAAAGAGTCTCAGAGCCCAGGTCAACTGCTTGGGCTAAAAATAGCAGTGTATAGATGGTCCAACTCAGGCTGGAGTCCAGGCTCTGAAACCTCGCCAAAAGGGTGGGTCTCAGAACCCAGGCTCCAGCTGAAGCTAGAATGTGTATGCTGCTATTTTTAGCCCCATAGCTGGAGCCTTCAGAGCCTGAGTCAGTTGACCCTAACTCTGAGACACTCTGCTGCAGATTTATTTTGCAGTGTAGACGTACCCATAGTCTCCTGCTGCTGTGCCTAGGTATTAGCATGATTCATAAGACTGCCCACTCTTTACAGATCTCTGTAATTACTACACAGAAGGTAGTGAAAGCGCGCTGGTTACAGGATGTGGCGGTGGGACAGATTGTGGTAAAATTAAATCTAAATAGGTAGGGAAGTTCTCCAGTGGTGGTGGATGCTGTGATATTGGGTCTTGTCATCATGTGGAGATGTGGCACTGTGTATTGATGGAACGCAGTATGAAGCAGACGAAGAGAGATGCACAGAGAAATAATCTGAAAGGAGCTTGTCCTCAAACTAAGCAAGAAAAATTTATTGTATAGTTTGCATATAGGAAAATAACTGGTAACTCCTCACCTCCATACCAAATTCTGATCCTGCTCGCCTTACTCAGATGTGTAATCCTACTAAAATCAATGGTGCTGTGTAGTGGGGTGGCAGATCCTAGTGCATAGGACAGCAGAACTCCTTTTTTGACCCACCCTAAACTCATTGCTAGTACCCTGCATAAATCTCCAGAGTAATTACTGATGACTCACGCTGGCAGGCACTGGGCCAACAGAGCCATGCCCAGGGGCCCCAGACAATTGGGAGTCCCCAGAAAAATGGGTGACCCCGTGCCCCAACACGATCTGCCTGCCCAGTGATCCTGCTGGGGAGTGGTGTCAGGATGCCGGGGCTTGCCTCGCTCTGCCCGCCTGGTGCTCCAGCCGGGGAACGGGGTTGGGGCTCAGGGGCTCCCCTGCAGGAGCGCTGGGCGGGTGGAGTGGGGCAAGACCCAGACCCTGCTCCCCAGCAGGAGTCTGGGCTGGCAGGGCAAGCCCCCTGTGACCTAACCCCATTTTCCTGGCAGGAGTGCTGGGGGCGGGGCAGGTGCAACTGCAAGCAGAGAGGGTGCAGAGGGGCCCCCATTTGCTTTGGACCCGGGGCCCCACAAAACCCGAATCCACTCCTGCTGGCAGATGGATCTTGTTAGCTCCAACCAGGAGGCTTGGAAATATCTCTCTGAGTGATCTAGAGCTAGAGTTGGGGACAAAAGAGGGTCCTTAAGGATAATCAAGCTTGAGGAAAAAACACTGTGTAACCGGAACAATTATTTCATTTATATGATTATGTATTGGGCTGCAACTTACACTTGTCAAGGATAATGGGTTCTTTTCCTGGGTGGCTACTTAAGGTTAATTGAGAAGATGAAATGTGCTGAGACACACAGAGAAACTTTATTTAATGCAGACAGGTATAATTGAAATCATATGAAAGGATCAGTGTACATAAATATAAGAATATGATAAATACAGTAAAGTGCTTTCCTGTATTGTTCATATTTACAATCTTGTACTGTGCATACTTACAATTTATGGAGACCATATATAATCTCCTGACATCTTTAATTAACTATGGAGGTGCCACTAGCAATTCCAAGAATATGGTCAGCTTTTCTCTACACTACAGTCCTAATCCTGCAAGTGTGTGCATGTGTACAGTGCCAGGGAACTCAGTGGGACTATTCACACGGGAAAGTGACACAGGGCTAGATTCACAAAGGGACTTAGGGCCTAACTGCCTTTTTAAGTACCATGTGGTATGCAGTGTTGTTGTAGCCATGTTGGTCCCAGGATATTAGAGAGACAAAGTGGGCAAGGTAATATCTTTTATTGGACCCTGCTGGTGAGAGAGACAAGCTTTCAAACTCACATAGAGCATCCTGAAGAAGAGCTCTGTGTAGCTCGACAGCTTGTCTCTCACCACCCACTTTGTCTCTCTAGGTACCACTCACATTCACAAAACTACTGTTCGGCTGCTGCCTAATGCTGTAGGTGCCTAAATTCCCACTGGTGGGCATGTGCAACACCACTTAAGTTCTGATGCTGCCTCAAAGCTCATGAGTTGCTTGGAGCCCTTGCTTACGCCTAAGCCCCAGCGGGATACTCAAACCAGGCATTCCCCTGTCTATCTTGCCTGTGAGACATGATCTGGTAGGCGTGCTGAAAGCTTCTCTAACTCACACAAAAGATAGCTGGGGCAAGGAGGGGTGTGTGTGTGACTCCCACATCCCAGGTGAGTGCTCAAACCACTGGGCTATTAGTGTGTGTGTGTGTGTGTGTGTGTCTCACTCTTTTGTTTTTTTGCACCCCTCCAGGAGAGGATTCACAAATGAGAATCCTGGGAGGAGGGAGGTGCCTCCTTCTGGCCTGGCAGAGAACAATAGGAGCTAGGCACCTAAGTGCTTTTGAGGATCCGGGGCTAAGCCCTGCCCCTTCCTTTGTAAACCTAGTCCAAAGTGCATAAACATTTGCAGGGTTCAGGGAGGTCTAACTTTTTGATAGTCTTAGATTGTTTTTGTATTCTAGTGTATTCTGTGTATTTTGTATTCTCTTGTTTTGCTCTTGTTTTAACTTTTCTTTGTCTTGAGAATCATAATAAAAAGCAGCTGATGTGAGTTTTGACTGGGTAAGGACAGCAAAATTTGTCTCTGGGGAAAAATACTGTCTCTTTCCCATCCACAACCAGACCTTTTAAGCTTCTTCATCCTTACACAATAATGTCCTCTGCCAACTAAATCAGAGAATATGTAATTTATTATTGTATTTTTAACAATGTATTATCTACAAAACAATTTTAAAAAACTGACATTTGTCCATATTTTTGTTCTTCCTTTGTCTACCCACCCTGTTTCTTTCCCTCTCATTCTCGCCTCCATTTTCCTTCTCTACCAACCTTCTAATCCATTCTCTTTTATATCCCCTAATCATTCTGTCTCTTCCTTCACCTCTTACTCCACACTTCCACCTCACTGTTCATCTCTTCTCTTCAAGGTCACAACACCTGTCTGCAGGGTTGTCCTCTTACCATTAGACAATACGGCCTTCCACAGATACAGGGGAAGAAATGTAGCTAAAAGCCGTGATTCTTAAATTATGATCCATGGAGCCCTTTTTGTTGTTCCAAGAGTACAATATCTTAGGAACAAAACCGTATTAGGGAGGTGATTGAGAGGCCTAGGAGAGAAGTCCATGATAGACTATTTATCTTAGAAAGTGGTCTGCAAAATGAATAGTTTAGAGAATCACTGGGCCAAAGTATGAGTTCTATCTTCCCTTATGCATTACTTACTGATATTAAAGATGCAGGATATACATTACTAGAAGCTAACCGCCATGTGTCCTAACAATTATTCATGTAAGGGTGAACATTAATTTTCCAAAGATGCACACTCTCTTTTCTTTCTTTTCTTTTTTTTGCACAGTGTGGATTTTAAGAAATGCCCTTAATAAAACAATTAAAGCAAACAAAGCTTCGTCAGATACACTACTTGGAAGAAAATGTTTGATGTAATTGTTGATAATGGCTGTATAAATAGTGTACAGTGTGTTTGCATTAAATGACTCATGATTCAGATATTATTCATGAAACCCATGATGGATTTTTTTCCTCAGAGGAAAACGACATTATAAATGTTATGATTTATAGAATTCACTGCATAAATATTTGGAAGACACTTTTGCACATCCTATATAATATTGTTTTGAATGTTTTAATATACAAATCTTTGAATAAGATAAAATTAAATATTTTGAAATTAAATCTATAAAAAGTTTAATATGGAAAAATTAATTAGTATCCTGAAAATGTTGCTTGTAACAAACTTCAGGTAATGAGACATGAAATTAATCAGTTGAACACATGCAGTATGCATATACTTAAGTTTTGCTTTAAATATAGAATAACTTATTTGATAGGCTTGTGCTTAAAAACTATATGTAAAGTATTATGACATTATGCTTTAATATACGTTTTTGAAAATTCCAGCTAAGTTATTCTCTGAAATTTTGTGTTTGGATAGCATCTCGAGGTCTATTCTGTATTGTCCCAACATGTGCCTTTTTTTGGGACCTAGCCTGCACTCCTTGGGTGCCTAAAGCTCCCAAAACAGCTGTTATAAATGTGAATGTTTCAAGACCAATAATCCACTCTTTTTTAACAGGTGGACATGACACAATTCATCCTTCTGCACAGGGGTGTGTGCAGGAATAAAAATGTGACCCCTTTTGGAGGGGCACGTCCTGTGCCCCAGCCGCAGACCCAGGGCCGGAGGAGCTCACTCTCTTCACCCCAATCCTGGAGCTGCAGGAGTTTTGTGCCCGTACTGATTACTGGGGTGGGAAGGGGGCTGTGCCCCTGCTTGATTCCCCTTGGGCATGCCCCTACTTCAGTATTATTGAACTGTCAATAGCAAATTAAAGGCCTGATCCTGCACATCTCGACCCTGACTTCCACACAGAATCCCATTGACTTCATTGGGATTCTTTATGGGAATAACAGGCTATGTAGAGTTGCTTGAAGCATCGGGCCCTAAAATTCCTTTTTTATAATGTACTCCTTACTGATGACCTCTTGTGTGTGTGTTTCGCATTGTAAGTTACCTTTTTTTTCCCCCACAACAGAAATACCAGGGGCCAGATTTTGCCACACACTACTCAGCCCAGGTAAGAGTGGTAGAATCAGGCCCCAAGTAAATATTGTTCTTTTGACAAAAGGTCTCATTTTTAGGGTTTTCCCATTGGTCAGTTACCTGTCAGCAGAGAAACTCGGTAACATTGACTCAGGGTATTTTCTAGTGTAACATATTTATTTACAAAATGTATACAAGTCCTATTTGCTTTCAGCATAGAGAAAAAACAGCAGAGTGGTACAAAGCCTGCTAGCCAGGAAAGCAGCTCTGACTATTGGTCTCCCTCTCTCTTTTGGCACGTCTCTCTTCCCATCCAGCCTATCTCTTTGGCCAAGGAAATCCATCAACCCAAAGTCAAATGGCCTTCATTTGCCTAAATACTGAGACTGGATGTTTCAAGTGGACATGGCTACCAACTCTCCCCTTGTCCAGCTGCTCTGAAACTCAGAGGAACTTCAAATTTGTTTTACAGGTATTTCTTTGAAGTTATAGATGCCCATCTTACAGGTTAAAACAAACAAAATAATACAAAAGAGTGGTCTAGCAATATCACAACTCAGTCCATTCCTCCTCCTCAGTAGTCTCAGAAAAGATGGGTTATGTAGCATGTGTGAAAGGGTAACAAATCTGTGCTCTGGCTGACAAAGTGGGGGGAACTGGTTTGAAAACTAAAGTCCCCTCCCAGAGAATGCTCCATCAGCGGTGAGGGGTGCCAGCTCAGATTCCTCTACTGATCTTAGCTGTGGCCATATGTTGAAAGGAAAGAGAGGCAATCTTTCAGGAAACCAGGTTCCAAACCACTTAGGGATTTATATGTTGAAACCAGCACCTTGAATTTCAGCCATGAGCTAATTGGGAACCAGTGGACATCACAGAGCTCCCAGCCAGCGACCCTGCTTAAAATGTAGACCTCAGCATTCTGCACTAGCTTCAGCTTCCACATAGTCCCCAGGTGTAGCCTTGTGTACAATGTATTGTGGGAGGGCCCAGATCAGAGAGAAAATATTGTACTGTTCTTGCCAGAAGAAAAAATTGCTCTTGGCCTCAGCTACCTTGGATATCAGGAGCAGCCCAAGATCTATCAGCACCCCTAAATTGTGCACTTGTCTGATTAATGGTGGACACCCTCCTTCACTGGTGTGTGCCAGATGTTTCTCCAGCTGTTCCCAGACAGGTCTGACTATAAGCAGTGTCCAGTGTGGACAGGTCTCTGCTAATCTCCAGGCATATAAAATGAGAGCTTAATCCCTACTGATCATTTTGGTGAGGTTGCTGCATAGCGTGGTCCTGAGTGATGCTCCCAATATTTAACCTTTCTATCACGTTTTGTATCAGATACTTATATTAGTATTTCACAGCATGCTTTTCATTGCTGCCCTTGGCCTAATAATATAGTGTAATAGGGAATTACTGATTCTAGTACAATTAATGATTTCGGGACAATGAAATCGATATCAGATTTGTCTGCAGTGTTTGGCATTGTTAGTAGTAGGCTGCAGATTTATTTTTCATTTTTTTTTATTGTATGTCAGCCTTTGAGGGGAAATAAGACTTTTTTCCTTAAATTTATTTGACCACCTCTTAGCTATTGTGCAGCAACTATTGCTCAAAACTGATTACATATAAATAACTATGCATGTTAAAGAAAAGAAAGACCTGTCAGCCTCAGAGATTTTTTAGCAAGATTTCATAATGTCTGCTGACAAAATAAGTATTTCCTTTCCATAATCCACCCAGGACAACTCCAATTTGAACAAGGAGAACTATTTTGTTTTGTTTTTTTAATAAAGAAACCAGTATGTTTCTGGAGATACACAGCCATTGACTCCACGCGGTTTTAAACCTCCTGCTATAAAGAGGGTGGTTCATTCATAAATCGATTGTTTTTCTGTAATCTTTCGAGCTTGTAGTTTCTTAACCTTGTGTCACAAAATATTTCCGTAGAATAAAAGGCTCCAAGATGAAATAGCAAGCAGAAGAATCACGAGTAGTAAATTGTAGAGACTAGGAACATTCATTTCTTTATTAAACTGTGTCTTGTTTGAACAACAGAGAAAACCCAAGTCTCATTCTTTGAAATGTGGTGTTATAACAATGAGTGCTTTACTATTTCAAGTTAGTACTGTAGTTGGAAAAATCACTTTTTTTGGTATATGTTTTCCAGTACTTAGTCATAGGGGCTGGATTATTTATTTCATACATTTGTTTCTCAGGGCAAAAGACAAAATAGTTATAAAGTGATAGTGTCCCCATCTCCCAGCTGGCTTCCAATCCCCATCCATTTCCCTCACTGGCTCCCAGTTCTGGTCTCCTTGCCCAACCAGCCACAGTCTCCAACTCCCATTTGCAGTTTCCCTCTACTTCTCCATTCCCAGTGACACCAGTCTACTCCTTCCCCCCCCACTCCCCATCCAGCTTTTCTCCCTCTGACAGCAAGGAAGTCATTCAGAGCAAAAGAGAGAGAGAGGCTCCACAGTCTCAGTTCCAGTGCCCAGCCCCACCCTGACTCAGAGCAGCTGTGGGTAACCATTACAAGAAAAGTCCTTCTGTATTGCCATAGCCCTGGGATGGAAAGAACATGCTCAGTCACTCTGTGGGGATAGCACACATGCAGCATGGTCGCAGGGAGAATATGTGACGAGATGGTACATGCTCAGTTGCTTTCTGGGGATGATGCACGCAGTTTCGTCAGCACTAGGAGCATTGGAGGCTCAAACGTGTTTAGTGAGAAGGGCCGTCCCTAGCCATTTTGGTGCCCTATGCAGCACCCCTCCCCCCCACCGTGGCATGTGTGTGGCCCCAGGTCTCTGCAGGGGGCAGGACCAGGCTTGGGGGGCAGGAGGGAAATGACCCCCCCAGCACCCACCGGTGGAGCGGAGTGGCTTTGGGCTGGGTTGCTCCACTTCCTGCCACCCAGTGATTGTAGGGTGGGCCTGACCCTGCACTCACGGGGTGGTGGGAAGTGCAGTGACCCAGCCCCAGCCTGCTCTGCTCTGCCCCACTGGCTCCCAGCCTTGGGGGGCAGGGGAGAACCCACCCCCCAGCACTCACTGGTGGCGTGGAGCAGGCTAGGGCTGGGCTGCTTCACTTCCCTCTGCCTGAAGGGGTGGAGTGGGGATGGGGCAGAACGCAGGGGCAGGAAGAGGCGGGACGGGGCAGGGGCCATGGGGAAGAGGCGGAGCAGGGGCTGTAGCAGCATGCAGCTGTATAGAGCACCAGGAAATTTGATGCCCCAAATTTCCTGGTGCCTTACGCAGCTGCACACTTTGCATATGGGTTAGGATAGCCCTTTTAGTGAGTATGAAACCTGAGATTTTAATTGTTAAGCTCAAGTGTCTGAGTATGTGCAAACTATGATTTTTTTTTCAGAGGCTCATAACTTGGGCAGATTTTCACAGGGATGACAAAAGGCCACCCCCTGCCAAATTTCAAGACACCCTTTCCAAAGAAAAGGGGCACTAGAGCATTGACAAGACAGGGTCTCAGGCAGACACCCAGGATGGAAAATTTCAGCCCAAATGGTTGTAGTTTGGCAAAGTTACGAGCTACTGAAAACAGGGTTTTATAAGGGGACATGCTGGGCAGCCTCACCTATCATATGTCACGGACATGTAAATTCAAGTCTGTTTATGACTAAGGTAAATACTATTTCTTCCATCTAATGAACTAACTTCTGTGAAGTGCTATTGTATCCCCAGGCAGTAGCTTTGCCACTGTTGTATTACATGTATGAATGGTTTATGTGTCACTGTGTTCTACTCCGGGGTGTGTGTGTGTGTGTTAAGGTTAATAAAGCTCCTATAGGAACTAGGACAGTCGGGGATGGTTAGCTCTGGGATTGTAAAACAGCTCCAGAGAAGTTCCAGCCATTGGGGTTGTTCGCATATACCAGTTCAAACTGCGTTTTCCAGAGACTGGGAGACAAAGAAAGAGCTTTGTGTAAAAGGGATGAGCTTGAACTGACACAGAACCTTCTTTCTGATCCATGAAAAACCGACAGGATCTTCTGTCCAAGGGGGGCCCAATCCTTGCAGAAGGGTTGGAAAGATTTGTCTTACTAGTGCTCCATAAGACTGATGAGTGACTCCCTGTATTGTTAGTGTGTATTTAAATCTGTTTATTGTTTTTATTATGTTTTCTCTTTAAGGCATGCTCTTCTCTTAAGAATAAATGTGCTTGCTTAGAAAGAGCTGTGTGGTAACTGCTGGCAATACCCTGCTCAGAGTCCTTGGAGAGAGAGAACAACATGCAGGCATTGGCTATTAGCTTCTGGCAGACTGGCTTGCTAGGTAGAGGGAGAGACTTGAAACAAAAACAAAAACACCGAAAATCAATTTATGAATTTTTAAAAGTTGCTAATTTGAAACACTTAAGCTCACAGAGCTTTTAATTAATTAAGTTATGTTTAATCTAAGCAATTACAATTAATTATTTAATTATGGCATTAGTCAGTGAAGTCTGACTCTGTCATGAGACATGCTTGGAGTCTTTTCTGCAGACAGAAAACTGCACAGGTCCAAGATATCTCAGGCAGATAGCTCAATAAAGAAATGGCATGGAGTGCGTAATGCTACTTTATGCAGCTGGAGGAGTAAAGCTGGACTGATGAGGAGGGAAAGGAGTAGACTGGTGATTCTGGAACTGGAAGGGGGAACAGTGACTGGGAGATGGAGATGACTGGGAGTGGTCAGGCAAGGATTATATTTGTCCAAGTTGAATTTCATTTTATTTCAAATGTCTGAGGCCCTTTGGATTATTTCTTTGACCTCACTACACACACTAGGTTTACGACACCTTTCACTTTTATTTGATGCCCTAATGGTGCACCAATGAGCAGTGAATAAAACTCTATAATGCATTATTTTAAATAAACCTACATTACTTTAGTCTAAGAATATTCTATGCCTTTTAAGGCACTTGTGCTCCTATGGATTGATTCTGTAAAGTTTAGAATTTTAACAGACATAATTTTACTTGATTTTTAAGGAGTTTAAATAACCTGGTTCTCTATGCATTATTCAAAATAGCCATCTGCTTTGGGGATTTTGGTTGCCTTTGGAAGGAATCTAGCATTTCTGATGTAGTGTCATAATTTAAACTGAAATATCTAGGTCTAGCATAGTTAGCATACTTCAATACTTTCTAGCTCATTGAAGACATAAGAGTGAATTGTCTCCATAGTTAGTTAGTTTTGGTTTCTAAAGTCTTCCAGACTCTCCTGTGGTTGGAAAATGTTAATGTTCTCTATGTCTCTGGGAAGTATTTTCTCCAAATAGCTTTGAAGAGTTTTACACTCTTGGTCTCATTGCCTTTTAGCTTATTTTCTGACTAATTAGGGCCAAAGGCTGCAGTTCATACTCATTATAAAGACTGAGGACAGGATAAGAAGCAATGGGCTTAAATTGCAGCAAAGGAGATTTAGATTAGACATTAGGAAAAACTTCCTAGCTGTCAAGGTGGTTAAGTACTGGAACAAATTACCTAGGGAGGTTGAGGAATCTCCACCACTGGCAGTTTTTAAGAACAGGTTAGACCAGGGATCGGCAACCTTTGGCATGCAGCCCATCAGGGAAATCTGCTGGCGGGGCAAGACGGTTTGTTTACCTGCCAATTGCAGGTCCCACTAGCTGCAGTTTGCAGTTCCAGGCCAATGGGGGCTGTGGGAAGTGGCATGGGCCGAGGGGTGTGCTGGCCGCCGCTTCCCACGGTCCCCATTGGCCTGGAACGGCAAACCGCGGCCAGTGGGAGCTGCGATTGGCCGAACCTACGGATGCTGCAGGTAAACAAACCATCCCGGCCCACCAGCGGACTTCCTTGATGGTCCGCGTGCCAAAGGTTGCCGGTCCCTGGGTTAGACAAATACCTGTCAGGGATGGTCTACATCATACTTAGTCCTGCTTCTGTGCAGGGAACTGAACTAGATGACCTATTGAGATCCCTTCTACTCCTACTTCTATGAGTCTGTGTAAAACCTCCATTGATTTGGACTTGTGCCTAAGACCTTGATTCAGCACTCTATCCCTATTTAGCAAAGCACTTAAGTATGTGCTTAAAGTTATTAAAGTGGTTAAGAGCTTGCTGAATAGGAATGGATTTAAAGATGTGCTTAAATGTTTCGCGGTACTGGGAAATAAGGAAGGTAGGATTTGTTTGTGTGTATGCGTGCACACACAAATATATACATACATACACTTAATTGATTTAGGGCTGCCTTAGTATGGATGCAAGGGCAAACTTAAACTAACTGAGGGTGGGTAGTGTGAATGCATTCATTCATCAGTGCTTCAACTGGTGCATAACTCAGTGCTCTCGTGTAGACAGACCCAATATCCTTTCAACTATTGCAGCGATTTTCAACCTTTTTTCATTTGCAGACCCCTAAAAATGTTGAATGGAGGTGCGGACCCCTTTGGAAATCTTAGACATAGTTTGCAGACCCCCAGGTGTCCATGGACCACAGGTTGAAAACCACTGTTCTATGGTAACAACAACAATTCATGGACCCCTTAGACATAGTCTGTGGATCCCTAGGGGTCTGCAGACCACAAGTTGAAAACCACCGAATTATTGTACTGTATTTAATAGCATATCCAGCTCTTGCTACCTTAATGCTACCTTCTGTTCCCAAATGCATTTACTATGGACTTAAGGAAAAAGTCCAAGAACTACGATATCCTGCTCAAATCATAGAATCATGGAATCGTAGGGTTGGAAGGAACCTTGAGATCATCTTGTCCAGTCCCCTGCACTCATGGCAAGACTAAGTATTAAGTATCAAACTGAGGATGTGCTGAAAGTTAGGCTAGACAAGTTCTTTCCTGAATTGAGCATCAGTGTTGAACAAACCACCAGATGAAACGTTCACAGAATTTCCTGTAGTTTCCAGAAAGGTAATCACATGAACAATCAAAGGCCCACAGTCACAGGAGCACTACCTTCCGTGACAAGTCTATTGGTGTTCCTTTGGAGGTAGAATTTGTGTGTGTTTTGTTTTTTATTTTAAATTGAAAGCTCTTCCTGCTGGCTTGTTTGCTGAATTGACCACAATTCCCCCAGTTTCTCTGCATTTCTGGAGGAGAACTGATATTTTTTCTTCTACTTTCTGAGAGAGACTTTAAGGATTTTTTTTCCCTGGGAGTTTTCTCCCTTTCCCCCCAGCTTGGCCTTTGTTGGGAGGGAGAGGGTTGACATGGAACTTCATTTGGGAAGGCTGGGGACTCTCCTAGCTTAGTGTGAGTGATTGCAGTAGTTGAGCAGCCCTAGCATTAACAATTAAAGGTCACTTGCTTTCCCACTGAGTGAGTGAAGTGCAGTGCATGGGGAAGATTACCTTAGTGCCAGAGGTTTCTCCTGGTAATTACCACCCTATGGAAAAATGGCAGGACCTGCTCCTGTAGCCAGGGGATAAATGCCCCCTGCTTTGATGCATAGTGCATTGGGGCATACTAAAAGGTTCAGTAAGGTGGTTCATCATTATACCTCCTATATAAACAAGTCCTCCACTTTGCTACCAAATATTCTGGTATCACCTTGAGGCAGCTTTTGGATCAATATTGACTGTTTGCTCCTTCACTGGAATCTGCCTCCAGCCATTCACACACAAAACTTGTCCATTCTCTCAGAAAATATGACAATTTGGTGATTTCATTTAGATATGATTCTCCAAGTCCAGTCCTGCCAGTTTGGCAGACAGTCTCTCAGCTGCCTGATCAATGCTCTTGAGAAATTGAAGGAGAAATAAGCCAGCTGCTGGCCCAGCACTGTGAGATTCCAGGGTGTTCTTTTATTTTGCTGTTATTTTAAAGTGCATTAGTTTCTTTCCAGTGCAAGGATGGGGTATTGACCATGGTTAGAGTCTCTGAAAATAGGTTCTATTTGATTTACAAAAAATAGGTTACCAGCAGGAACATGTAGAGGTGAATAGAGCTGGTCCAAATATTTATTGTTCCAGAGGGAAATGCTGACTCTAGCCTGGTTGTTAGGGATCACCTGGGATATGGGAAACACAGGGACTTGAACCCAGGCTATAGGGTCAGTCTCTCTGGCCTAATGGTTTAAATAGGGCAGAGTAGGGATTTAAACCTAGGTTTCCCACATCGCAGGTGAGTGCCCTCACAGGTGGAGTATTCTGGGGTTGGTCTCCATTTAGTTATTTTTTCACATAAAAAAGGACAAAACCATTTCCTGCTCAGCTCCAGTGGTGAATACATTGGGCTAAAAATAGTCTGATACAGCCTAGTCACCATCTGGTCACATTAGAAATCCTGCATGCAGTATTGGCATGCCTGGCTGTTGGAATAAGTAGGGAGGTTGGGGATAATGAAAGAGATGCATTGTTTGGGGAAGTTTGTGTTACACATTATTGCTGTATGGCTGGCCCATGGTGGTGGATTAACTTCTTTCTCCAATAAATTCACCCACAAGCTTATGGACAAAGTATGATTTTCTCCCATATTAATTTTATAATGCTCCAAACTGTCCTAAGTATTTCACAGAAAACAGAAAGATCTGGTCTCTGCCCAGCTGAGCTGAGAATCTAAGGTCTTGATCCTGCAATTGGCTGCAGGTGGTCTGATTGCTGTGCCTCCAGAGAGCCCTACAGAAGTCAAAGTGGGTCCACGTTGGTGCAGGGGAGCTTCCCAAACGTGACTCATGGTAGGATCAGGGACTGAATTTTAGACAAGACAAAATTAATGAGGATAACAAATAGTGGGGGAAGTGATGAAGTGAGGCAGGGCAAGAGTTACAGAAATAGAATGGGGGTCACAACAATATGATCATGCAGTAAGTTAGTTTAGGCCTGTCCACATCTTGTTTCTGTTAAGATGATTTTAAATAAAAAGAACAAGAAAGTGATACTGCATCCAGTTTTGCCCCCCCGTCCCCCCCGAAAGGATGTGGAAAAATTGGAGAGAGTCCAGCGGAAGGCAACGAAAATGATTAGGGGACTGGGGACATGATTTATGAGGAGATGATGAGGGAATTGGGATTATTTAGTCTGCAGAAGAGAAGAGCGAGGGGGGATTTGATAGTAGCCTTCAACTCCTGAAGGGGGGGTCCAAAGGGGATGGAGCTCAGCTGTTCTCAGTGGTGGCAGATGGCAGAACAAGGAGCAGTGGTCTCAAGTTGCAGTGCGGGAGGTCTAGGTTGGATATTAGGAAAACTATTTTAGTAGGAGGGTGGTGAAGCACTGGAGTGGGTTACCTAGGAGGTGGTGGAATCTCCTTCCTTAGAGGTTTTTAAGGTAGGGCTTGACAAAACCCTGGCTGGGATGATTTTAGTTGGGGTTGGTCCTGCTTTGAGGGAGGCCGGGGGAAGTTGGACTAGATGACCTCCTGAGATGTCTTCCAACCCTAATCTTCTACGATTCTCTGATTATATGATAAGGGAATGAATATTATTGGCTCATTTGCTGTGGGCATTGCTGAAGAAGTCTGTTTACAGGAGGGATTTAAATGAGGGAAGGAAGGTGGCTTGGCAGACAGAGTACTTCCTACGTACGAGTGGTATGAGATGAGGTGCAAAGACCAAGTGGAAAGGATCGTGTTGGTTTTCAATGGCAGGGACATCACATTTAAATGTTTATAGTGGGGGAATCAAAGAAGGGGATGAGATGGTCAGATTGACAGGCAGGAAGATAAACTGAGTGTCTGCAATTTCGATGGACAGGAAGGGAGGCTATTTAGAATTCAAGCTGAGCAGGCAGGGGGGTGGGGAATGGTTGAGAGTTCTGGCTGGCTACTAGGGTGGAGAAAAAGGATAAGATCTTTGACATGTTGTGCAGGAAGAAATGGCAATATTTGGGCATGGCCTGGATGAGAAGGGAGAATGAAGGGGTGGAGTTTAAATTTATGAGCCTGGGTGACAGAGGATGGTGATGGGAGCACCAACAATGATGGAAAAAGAGATGCTAGTGTAACTCACTGGTCAGTTTATGTTACAGGTTTCCGTCTTTGATGCCCAGAGGATGAGAGTCTGTTGCAGTCTCAACTACAGAGGTTGGCTTTTTAGCTCAAACTGTAGTGACTCATGCTTTTACTTCTGAAGGTTCTTGGTTCAATCCCTGGTATGTTGGTCGAGATGGAAGCTGTCACACTATCTTACATTGAACACTTACTAGCTGAACACTTGTGTCATGTTCAGTCTCCTTCCCCTTCCAACAAAATGTCACATGCCTCTTTCTGCTGCACAAGTAAAATACTCTCTTTAAAATCAGAGCCCTACTTTCTACTACCTTACTTTGATATTCTGATTTTACCATTCCCTGTATTATGCTTTTTAATAATATAGTTGGTTGTAATTTATAGATGGTACTAGGAAAAATGAGTGATGTCATATCACAATTACAGCCTTAGAAATTTAAAGTTTAATTATTATCCAGTGAGTGTATATTAAGGCTAATGAAAGAGTAACACAGTGGATTTATTGTTCACCATTAATCCACACAGCAGAAAAAGTTTAGGCACGTGTAGTTGAACCCTTCCCTGACTTTCAGCACCATGCTATAAACTAGTTTTGCTGTGCAATGCTGCAGCTTGCAGATATGCTATTCTTGTTGCCACATTTTTACTATTTGGTTCTTTTATTTCATTTTATGCAAAACAGAGGGAAGAAGACCACTGGCTTTTATGTTGAGATCATCAATTAGGTGGCAGCAATCAACACTGGGGTCAAATTGTTCAGCCAGGGCTGGATTAACACTAAATGGGCCCAGATCCACCAAAAACTTTAGGGCTCCTTGAACATCAAAGGGTCTCTTTTGAACTCTGATAGTCAAACTTCATCATCCCCCAGAAAGATTATTTCTTGTGTGACAAAGCTCTGTCTTTGCCTCCGTGGGTCCCGCATTTCCTGGCGGATTTCGCTAGCCTCAGAGGTTCACTGTGACCCTCCACGGAACCCTTCTTTCTCTAGAGACAAGGGTCACAGTCTACTGAGCTGTTTTCATCATAAGCCAGCAAGGGAGGTGAGGAGAAGTTATCCTTCCTTGCACAGTCTCTGTTGTCTCCCAGTCTCAGTGCTTAATCAGGGGGCAAAGGTGGGGGGGGGCGGGAAGGGAAGCCGGGCCCACCCTCTATTCCAGGCTCCAGCCCAGGGACCCTAATAGTATCAGCTATGGTAGCTGACCTTTTAGGAACATAACATGTACAATTCCCTGGGCTACTTCCCCCACAGCAGGCCTCACTTCCTCAAGCTCCACTTCACCCTTACCTCAGGGCCTCCTTCCTTGTGCCTGATATGGTGCGTACTACTCAGTCTCTCCAACAGCACAACTTCCTTCCACAGCTCCTGACATGCACACCCACCCGACTGGCTGGGAGGCTTTTAACTAGTTTCAGACAGCCCCTGATTGGCTTCAGGTGTCCCAATCAACCTAGCATTCTCCCTGCCTTCTGGAAAGTTCTTAATTGGCCCCAGGTGTCTTAATTGACCTGGAGCAGCTTCCATTTCACTCAATCTGGTACCAGGGATTTGTTTATCCTGGAGCTAATATATCTATCTCCCACTACTTTTCCATAGCCAGCTGGCTTTGCCCCGTCACACTTGTAATCCTCCCTTAACTCTCCAGTGGGCTTCTTGATCTAGTCTACCCATAAATCTTGGTTTCTCACTGCAAGCCAGGTCTTCTCAGACCTCCAGGATGGAGCCAAGCATCTTGCTTAAATCTGCCCTAGCAGAGCATTCTCTTTTTAGGTGTTTTTTCAAAAATCAAAGATAGAGTGGATGGTAGAAAAATCTCACTGTTTTGTTAAAAATTAGGGTAGGCTAAGCAGAGCCAGAGACTTAAATCTTTAGAATGGGGCTTTCACATTCCAAAGGGGCAGATGGTAGGTAATTCTTCTGTGATCTGGTGCAGTGAGAGTGAGGAGATATATGCTCCTCCCGATATATTACTCCTTCAAGAGTGATTTATTGTAAATATATAGAAGTCATGTAGTGTATATATGTCCATAAAATAAGGGAAACCCCGGGAAATTACAGACCAGTTAGCTTGACTTCAGTACCTGGAAAGATAATGAAGCAAATAATTAAGCAACCAATGTGCAAACATCTGGAAGATAATAAGGTTATAAGTAACAGGCAGCATGGATTTGTTAAGAACAAATCATGTCAAACCAACCTAATAGCTTTCTTTGACAGGGTAACAAGCCTTGTGGATGGGGGAAGCATTAGATGTGGTACATCTTGACTTTAGTAAAGCTTTTGATACTGTCTTGCATGACCTTCTCATAAACAAACTAGGCAAATACAATCTAGATGGAGCTATTATAAGGTGGGTGCAAAACTGGTTGGAAAACCATTCCCAGAGAGTAGTTATCAGTGATTCAGTCAAGCTGGAAGGGCATATCAAGGGGAGGGGTCCCACAAAGATTGGGATTTGGTTCTGTTCGGTATCTTAATCAATGATTTAGGTAATGTCACAGAGATTACACTTATAATGTTTGTGGATGATACCAAATTGGGAGGGATTGCAAGTGCTTTGGAAGATAGGATTAAAATTCAAAGTGATCTGGACAAACTGGAGGATGAAATGGAATAAGGACAAATGCAAAGTACTCCACTTAGAAAGGAACAATCAGTTGCACACATACAAAATGGGATATGGCTGCGTAGGAAGGAGTTACTGCAGCAAGGTATCTGGTGGTCATAGTGGATTACAAGCTAAATATGAGTCAAAAGTGTAACACTGTTGCAAAAAAAAAAAAAAAAAAAAGCAAACATCATTCTGGGATGTATTAGCAGGAATGTTGTAAGCAAGACAAAAGAAGTAATTCTCCCACTCTACTCTGTGCTGATTAGGCCTCAACTGGAGTACTGTGTCCAGTGCTGGGTGCCACATTTCAGGAAAGAAGTAGACAATTTGGAAAAAGTCCAGAGAAGAGCAACAAAAATGTTTAAAGGTCTAGAAAACATGATCAATGAGGGAAGATGGAAAAAACTGGATTTGTTTAGTCTGGAGAAGAGAAGATTGATAGGGGACATAACAGTTTTCAAGTACATAAAAGGTTGTTACGAGGAGGAGAAAAATTGATTTTCTTAACCACTGAGGCTAGGACAAGAAGCAATGGGCTTAAATTCCAGCAAGGATGGTTTAGGTTGGACATTAGGAAAAACTTTCTAACTGTCAGGGTGGTTAAGCACTGGAATAAATTGTCTCGGGAGGTTGTGGAATCTCCATCATTGGAAATTTTTAAGAGAAGGTTAGACAAACACCTGTCAGAAATGGTTTAGACAATACTTAGTTCTGCCATGAGTGCAGGGGACTGGACTAGATAACCTCTTGAGGTCCCTTCCAGTTCTTCAAGTCTTTGATTCTATGCATGTCCTGTTGAACCTTACATCTCAAGATATTAGAGTTGGAACCAGGAAGAGTAGCAGTAGACCTTTATTACCATTCCTATGTAAAGTTATATACTGAGGACCATAGGTTGTATTCTGGGATGCAGTGACTCTGAAAAAGACTTTGGGGTCATGGTAGATAATCAGCTACACATGAGTTCCCAACATGGGCTAATGAGATGCTGGGATGCATAAACAGGGAAATCTCAAGTAGGAGTAGAAAGGTTATATTCCATCTGCCTTTAGCATTAATGCAACTGCTGCTGGAATACTGCATCCAGATATGGTGTTCACAGTTCAAGAAGGATGTTGATAAATAGGAGATGGTTTACAGGAGAGCAATAAGGTTGATTAAAGGATTGGAAAACATGACTTATAAAGAGAGACTCAAGGAGCTCAGTCTATTTAGTGTTTCAAGCAGAAGGTTAAGAGATGAATTGATCACAGTTTACAAGTACTTACCTAGAGAACAAGTATGTGATGATGAAGCGTTCTTCAATCTATCAGATTAAAGTTGATTGGAAGTTGAAGCTAGACAAATTCAGACTAGAAATAAGGTGCAAATTTTTAACAGTGAGGGTAATTAATTGTTGGAACAATTTACCAAGGGTTATGGTGGATTTTCCGTCACTGGTAACTTCTGAATTGAGATTGGATACTAAAAGATATTCTGTAGTTCAAAAAGGAATTATTTCGGGAAAGTTCTATGTTCTGTTATGCAGGAGATCAGACTCTAGATTATCACAATGGTCCCTTCTGGCCTTCGAATATATGAACACCCTTTCTTGTTTATACAAAACTTACTGGATCAAAGATATAGTTAAAAAGCTGTGAGCCGCAACCCAAACTGTTTTAGAATTACTATTTCTCTGTTACCAAGCAACCCGGACCATGTCACATTGTCAGACCTGTGCTACCAAGTATTCTGGACTACCTTGCCATCACTGCAATAGTGCTATCTGGCACTCTTCACTTTTCAGTCATAAATATGCTAGTGCCATCAAGCATTCCATACTACTGCAGAATTTCTACACCAGAGTTTGCAAACATATCAGAATGCTCCAGCATCAGTCAACAGTGCTAATAAGCACTTCAATCTGCTCCAGCATAATACCCCAGTACTATGGCCATTTCCAGACTGCTCCACCAGATTAATCAAATACTACAAAGGTACTCCTAAATGTCCCAACACCATCACCCCACATCTATACAAGTTGCCTGTTTCTCGGCTCCAGTTGCATTGAACCTGGTATTCTGACCTCTGTTAGAACCCTTGTGAATCCAATTATGCAAAATTCACTTTTATGAGCAGTGCTATATTTGGTGTGCATTGATTCTCCCTGAAAGGCTTCTATAGCTTGATTCCCCACACAATGGAAACTGTTACATACTTAATGCCTTGGCTAAAAGTAAATGGGGACTGTAGTTATCAACATATTGACTTCATTCGGAACTGTGGGTGCTCAGCACCTTGAAAATCAAACTATTATTATAGAAGCAGTTCTGCTCTCAGGTACTCCAGTTTAAAGCAGGAGAAAGTCAAATGAATTTCATCAGATTTAAACAGAGATCAGAATCATGTCTTTAGACTTCGAATAGCAACATAGAACTTGAAATATGTTGCCAAGAAGTCAGTGAAAAAATAGAGTGCAAGGGTATCCTTTTTTTCAGAACTTTGTTTTTGGTGAATTTAAATTCCATTTTCTCAAATTATTTTATATCCAGTATCTGAGAATATCCCACAGCTGGAAATCTGAAGAAAGTCATTCAGCTGAAGCATCTGTTGATAGGCTTTGGGGGATTTTTGTGGTACTTATACATAATATATAACAAGATGCCACCTCATAATATAAAACTGTCAGAAGAGTGCACATAGAGTAGTAAGAAATAGTGAGAGGTACAGTAAATGAATCATCTCTTTGTCAGCCAGTAAATTCTTTTCCAGACCTCTTTAGAGGAAGTTCTTCACGTCTAGCTATGTTTCTCTATTTTTTCTGTGATGGTTCAAGATGACTCTTACTCTTCAAACCAGTATCTTTAATTCCTGCTCTCTGGCAGGGGCTTAGAGTATATGCTAAGCTGTGCTCTGAAAAGAGAAGACAGGAGGAAAAGGGAAGTAAAATAAATCAATCACACAGTAATGTAAACATCTTAGAAGTCATTGGCTTTCTGTCAATGCAAACTGATTAAACATGCACGACGGGTAACCTCAAGAGATTAAAGCATTGACATGCCACACTATGCTACTGAACGTTAGAGCACATATTAATAGTACAGAAAAAAATCCTACACAGTTTCCAATGACCTGTACAATTAAGGAATGAAACATTTTGATTGTCTCCTGTGTTGGCAGAGAATGCTGCATCAGACACTTCATTAGTATGCATTCTTGTATGATCTGATTCCCTATTGTAGCTGCAGACTGCCAATGGCAATCATAGGAGGGATAGGAGATTATACAATCTATAGACCTTGGAATAATTTCTAATTAAATGTATCAAATAAGGAATCTGTAGTTTGCTGTGATTCATTTATGTCCAAGTTAATATCGTTTTAGTGAAAAATATAAATATAATAGCGCTTACATTCGAAGTCCAAACACAAATTATTGTTTAGTAAACAGACTGAGAATCAGCTATGACACTTTATTGAAATACACTAGGTAGTTAGTCTTCAGTATGTGGAACATTTACCTATATTAGGTGTGTGATCTTCTACAAATGAAAAAATACTTCAATTTGACTTTAGTTGTCAGTACCTATTTCATAGTGGAATGGTCATGAGAATTATAGGTTTCATTGTATGTCTAGTGCTTAATAGAGGATATCCTTATTATCAATCTCCTCATGAAACATTTGTTTCAATCTCAGTGCATTTGTTTGTAAATGTTGTGAACAACAAGTAAATTTATGAATAAGCTGGAAAATAAAAAATGTTTATTAGAGGTTTACACCTTTTTGACTGGCTTTGTTCTGGGGATCTTAAAATACCTTGCTGGCTATCAAATATTAGCTGTTAAAAAGATTTAAGATTGTTGTCTAATATTTCAGTGACACCAATAGCTTATGCCATGGTTATGTTTGTGTGGTAAATCCTTGTTTTCAGGGAATAATATTTTAGCTATAACCATTCATTTTGCTTTAAAACTCAGCTAACAAGGTCAAAGCCATTGTAGGGGCCTGTTCTTATTGGAGCCAATGGTATGGCACACACTTTGTCATTAATTTCAGGAGAAGCAGCACTAGGTTTCAGGAGTGACTTTCCTCCAATATAAAATGGTCACTTTTTCCCCCCAAGTGCTGGGATGTGTACACACCTATGACTTTACTGGTTTCATCTTCCTAATTTTCCAGAAACAGACTGATTATTTAAAATCTGTATTTCAGATTATTCGTTCATAATGAAGACTAAGGACCTACTACTTAAAAACACCAAAACACTTAAAGCAACTAATTATATAAAGGTAGAGAAAAGAGTCACTGTTCCTGCACCACCCTTGGTTTTTACTATATAGTCAGCATTATGGAAACATAAGAGTGTACCAGTGCATATGATTGATCTTTCATATGCAAATGTATTATATTGTGAATATGCATTTGCACTGTATTGTACATAATAATGATGTCAAAGCAGCCATTACAGTGTAATCTGTCAATGTGTATCTGTCAACCTGTCAATTAAGACTCAAAACATGACTGAATACATTTGGTGTTGTGGGTCTATAAGACACATTAACAACCGTTTGCATTCTATATTTGTAACATTCTCAGGCATTGCAGTGTGCACCGTGAATGCATATTAAGAATAACGTATTGTGCTCAGCTAAATTTTAAACATACTGATTGACATGTCTCCGCCACCTTTTTTTAAGTACTGCCATAATTTCTCCTACCATCAAAACAAATTATATAAAACTGCCATGGCCTGTGTTTACAAAATGTTACAGGTCTGATTGAAACTCACAAAAGCATGACTGTATTTCTCAGGGTATTTGTCATAAGAAAAGTGAGCCTTTAATTCAAATCACTGGCAATAGTGGCCTTAAGTTATCATCATCTTCAGGCTGCATGGTGGTCAACGTGAAATGAGTTGATAGGCTCAGTCCAGTTCACAGGTATCCACATCATACAACGCCCTCCACATTTGTTACTACTGGGAGCTCTTGTTGGAGTCTCCAAAGAGAGGTCAAAGATTCTGGAAGCCTGGAAAGTGAAATACTCCATTATCCCACTAGTAGTGGTCCTGTCAGAACAGGGTTGAGGCACATCGATGGTGCAGTATGGGAAGCGTGCACTCTCACTATACATGCTTTGCCTGCTTCGGGGAGTATACACATGGTTCGTTCTCCAAGGCTGTCAATCTGTGCACTTCTTTGGCTTCACCCTGATGCCAAGTGGCAGGACCTGCTGCCACTTTGTGAAGGTGTAGATCCATGCTGGACAAGTTGTGACTCCACCCTAGTTTCACATTCTGCAGGGACATTGCTTCACAGCTCCTCCAGGGAGTCCTTTGTTTTCAGTTTTTATGTTGTTTAAAATTTCCCAGAAATGTATCCGTGTATTTTATATAAATTAATAAATGAGCAAAAATCAGTGCAAAAATTAATTTGTCTGGGTTAGTATTGGGGAATAGGAAGACAGAAAAAAGCAACAAATAGAGGCAAAGTAGGGGTATTTAAAGTAAAAACAATTTAAATACCCCACTTTTATTTATTTCATGAACTGTAAATTAACAGTTTGTACACACATGCATCAGTGTGTATCTTCTATTACATTGCCTTATTTTATCTGACAGCCTCGTATTTACACTTAGACTAATTTATTATTAAGATAAACATATCTACCCAATGTAGGGGGATTGGATTTTCTTAACATTATCAGTATTTTCATGAATGTTCCAAAGTGTGGGTGAAAATCAGGAAAATCAGTTTTTGCCAGTATAAAATCTGTAAATAGTGAAAAAAAGGGCCTTATCCATGGGGCTATGAGCACAGGAGCACCGTTGGTACTGTTCACTGATACCCTCCGCGCCTGCCTCTTCTGGAGGACCCTGCCATAGAAAATCTTACTGCCATGTGCCAGGTTGCAGCCTCATCTTTCATCTTCTCCAGAACCTCTTATTGAGTTTCTGGTTGCTTTTTTTCCTGCACCTGTTCCTCTATGTGCTCCCTATCTGTGGCTCTGCAATGTCCTAATACCTCTTCATCAACTTCCTCCTGGCACTGGCCTAGATGACCATCTGTCAGTCCTAGAGAAGGAGGCTGGACTGGGCATTTCTCTGTGAATCTACAGCCTATCTACAGTCCTTTGTCCATTCATGCATCTGTGCAGAGTTCCTCTGAGTGGTGTTCATTGACTCCTTGGACTCCTCCTCAGAGCAGCGGGCATTGTCTGGGGTTCTCTGCTTGATCATGTCACCTTCTGAATCCCTTGTTTTGACCCTGCACCTTGCAACTTTGTCCCTGTCTCCTCTCCTTCTTTGTCTCATACAATCTGTTGGCCTCAGTCACCCTTCCCTCACCTGAAGTGCTTTTTATTGTTTTTGGCTCCATTCCCTTTTGTCAAACAGGCGAGGACTTTTCATTACATTCACATAATGATTAGTTGCCACTAGATGGCGCTGGTTATTGTTAGGGGAGTATCTCGCTGTCTGGTTATTATGAGACCAGCATAGCATGTGAGATTTTTTCACTTGTGACCTGGGAGCCCAGAACAAGCAGCTGTGCCATGGAGAGAGATTTATTAAAGAGCATTCTATTACCTAAAATGTCTGGTCTTCTCATGCTACTGTTACTAGCATACTCGGAAGAATCAGCGTTTTTGGTCATATGTACAGCATATGATGTGATTCCTGCAGTACCTAGGAACAGGCAGAGGGTTAAAGGCAGAATTAAATCTGAGTGCAAATTTTCCCTCTTTGAGGAGTTTAGGTCAAACTCAGTATTATTTCTGTATAGTTTTAACTCATTTAATTCAATGAAATCAGCTTTATGGAGATCATGGCCACTGTGAGCCTCTCCGTGTCTTTAATTGGATTTCCTATGCACATCTCATTTATTACAATACTATCAAATAATAATGAAAGTCAGTATTATTCTCTATATGAGACCCTGCTCATGCTGCTGATTAATATGGCAACTGCAGAGATTGTTATTCAACTTGGAGAAAAGACATAACTGGAACACAGATTATTTCTATTTTAAAGTCTCCATTTCAGACAACCAGAAATTGCTTGTTTGCTGCATCTACTAGTCCACTGACTAAATCCTTTATTGGAATGATGATGATGATGATATATGGTAATTAGTATGTTCACTCTGCCTGGTGGGAATATTTCACAATTCAAGAGATTGAGTTCTCACAGGGATTTCTTGTTAGCGGAGTTCACTTATTTATTTCCTAATGTTTATTGAGTTCTCTGAACCTGTTCAGTGGATTTCTTGAGAGCAAGAGGATAAACTAATTGGGCTGGTTTCATGTAGAGGTGTGTTCTGTTTTTTTTTCCTTTTCAGTTAAAAACGTCATAAGGGCATATATACAGTTAAATAGCATATCTCTGGTGTGATAATTGAGGGAAAATAATTGACAGAATCTGATGGAAACCGGAATATGAAGAAGTCAGATAACACTGCTTGAATATTGCATTGGGAAAACTGAGTTTATGTTAGAACTTCAGATCATATGCTGCTTTCATATTGGAAGACACAACCAACTGATGGAAAACGCATTTCCAGTGAAATTATTCAGGGTGGGATTTTAAACAGTTGAAAGTCACTGGCACTTGTGCTCCTAGATCACTGAGATGCTTTTAAAAATCACACCTCAGCAGTGTTCCATGCTGATTCATCTAACACATGGGACCATATTTGATTGACATCAGATTTATTGTAAAGTAAATGGTCACTGAATTACAAGGTTATAAATAAATTGTAGTAAAGAATTCTGGTGCCATCATTAACACAGGAGCACAGCATCAGTTTTCTTCTCTATGTTTTATGGATTTAAATCCATTTTTAAATTCACATTTTCTATTAAGATATCAGGCCAAACAATTTTTGATTTAATTTTTTAAACGTGAAGCTGAGAGCTTGGTTATGGTTCACTGGAGACTGAGAGTGCTCAGAGACAATGCCTCAGTGCCAACCTGGAAGGACCATTCCTACATCTCTCTCGCTGCAAACTAAGCTGATTACTTCTTTTCTTACCCTTAGCGGGCATCGAGAAAAATTGATCAATCCTCTTTATAACAACCTTTAACATATTTGAAAACTGTTATCATGTCCCCCTTTAATCCTCTTTTCTCCAGCAGACTAAATATGCCCAGTTTTTAATTAACCTTTCTCATAGGTTGTGTTTTCTAAATGCTTTATCATTTTTGTCGCTCTCCTCTGGACTCTCTTCAGTTTGTCCAAATGTTTCCTAGAGTGTGGTGTTCAGAACTGGACACAGTACTCCAGCTGAGGACTCACCAGTGCGGAGCAGAGTGGAAAAATATAGACACTCTTTGTATTACATATAACACTCTTGTTAATGCATCCCACAATGATATTTGTGTTTTTTTGCAACTGCATTACATATTTGATTCATATTCTATTTGTGATCCACTGTAACCCTCAGCTCCTTTTCTGCAGTGTTATTGCCTAGCCAGTTATTACCCATTGTGTATTTATGCATTTGATTTTTCTTTCCTAAGTGTAGTACTTTACATTTTTCTGTGTTGAATTTCATCTTGTTGATTTCAGACCCATTCTCCAAAGTCTCAAAGTCATTTTGAATTGTAATCCTGTCCTTCAAATTGCTTGCAACCCCTCCCAGCTTGGTGTAATGGGCAAATTTTATGAGTGCACTCTTCTCTCCATTATCCAAATCATTAATGAAAACAATGAATAGACCAGACCCCGAACAGACCCCTGCTGGACTTCACTAAGTACATCCACCCAGTTTGACAGCAAGCCATTGATCTCTACTCTTTGAGTACATCTTTCAACCAATTGTGCACCCACCTTATAGTTATTTTATCTAGACCACATTTCTCTAGTTTGCTTATGAGAATGCCATGTGGATTTGTGTCAGAAGCCTTACTAAAATCAAGACATATCACATCTATTGCTTCCCACATCCACTATGCCAGAAACCCAGTAAAAAAAGATTAGGTGTGTTTGGCATGATTTGTTCCTGCTGGCTATTATTTATCACTCTATTATACCCTAGGATTGAGCAAATTAAGTAACCAATAATTTAGTTCCAATATCTTTCTGGGTATTGAAGTTAGGCTGACTTGTCCCCTTTGCTGCCTTTTAAAAGATGGGTACTATGTTTTTGCTTCTCCAGTCCACTGGACTTCACTCATCCTCCAAGAGATTTTAGAGATAATCCCTAATAGTTATGAGATTGCTTTAGCTAGTTCCTCACATACTGTAGGGTCAATTTCATCAGGTCCTGCTGACTTTAATACATCTAATTTATGTAAATATTTATCTAATCTGTTTTCCGTTTTGGCTTGTATTCTTTCCCCTTCATTTTTTGTACAATGACCAGCACAATGAGGTCTTTGGGTATTACCATAATGTAAATGGATGATGATAAAGACTTGACTGATAGTTTAAAATTGCAGAGAGTTAACATTTTTATGCTACATATTTGCAAGTTATGTTACTAAGCCTTATGGAATGTTATAGCACAATAGGTCATACTACCTTATTTTGACTCCCCACAATGGCTCACATAGAAAAACAATCCCCTTACCTCTGGGGCAGCCATCAGTCCCATATTAGGACGTATTCAAAGCTTTGTGGGAATACCAACCTTCATCTTTAGAAACAGTCAGATTGGCCAGTTTTGCCAGTCCAGAAAACAGGGAGAGTCTTGGGAGAGAAATATATTGTCCCCTTTCCAACTTAGTACGCTGAAATGCAAGAACTGGAGGGGTATGATGTGATAGTGCCTCACTTCTGATAGTCCCATTGAGCTCTTGAGCGGAGTAATGAAAGAAATACTTAACCTTATTACTATGCAAAATTATACCAGAACTCTGTTCTAGACTAGACCCTTGGTAAAGTGGCTTATCCATAAAGTATTTATTACTTCTCACAAACAGGGGCCCTGTACTGTGCTAATAAAAATCTTTCCATTAAAAAGGGAGAAAACAAAAACAATCAAAACACACACAGTCTGAGTATCACAATGGAATCTGTAGGAGCTCAGCACTTCTGGAAATCATGCTGCTTTATTTAGCTGCTGAACTATGGATTTAGGTACCTAACTTCAGGTATCTGACTTTGGAAAAATAAATCAACTGACTTGACCAAGGCAACAGACAGGAGAGATAGTGCCATCTTAGTCTGACGAGGAATAAATTCTAAAGAGATTTGAAGGAAACATGGCTAGTAAGTGTCACTCATCAGAAGTATTTTATATATTGGGATAGGTACACGGGTTCTACTTTAAAAATCTTTTGCATGAATTGGCTAATGGAACTAGAGATGTGATTCCTTTCTACTTGGTTTATTGTTTCCCATTATGAATAGCTATAATCTCTCATGTTGTGGTTAGTAAATTTCTACTGAGGGTGTTTTTACATCTTGTGATGAAAATGAATCTGTAGCTAACTTGCCCGTAACCTTACTTATCAAATTCTCATGCTTTCTGGGCTTACATAAAAGTTTATTGATAATGGCCTTGAGTGCTGTTGATTTATCCATACCTAACTAGGCAGGGAGATTGTCCATTTGAGCACATGGATTTCTATTCCCCATATGCTCTAAAATGACCTCCTCATATGAAAAATCTTGAACTGTAGTCACTGCTGCAAATGGTATGGAATAGTGGGAGGATGAAAAGAATGCTGCAATTCACATGAAAAATGGTAACAAGGCTACATAAGCATGGTTGTGCAACCTTGAAAAGAACAATATGTTAAAGGAAGTTAGCAGTAATACGTTTTTTTATTGGACAGTTTTATGTAGGTACAGAAGCTATTTAAATTTTAGTAAGGCATAGATGAAGCACACATGTACAGGACTGCAAGTCCTTTTATCAGGTTAGTCAAAATATTAATGGAACTGTTTATGGCTTCACTACATCAGTAGGTTTCACACACCTCCGGCAATTCCCCTCCCTGTGCTTGTATCATCACCTAATTTTACTGCTTCCTTGCTACTCTTTTCTATGATTACTTGCTGTGGGTAACCATCTGCCATGACTGCTCCTATACTACTTGCTATACTACCAATCAGCTGTTTGTAATGAGTCTCCAAAGTAAGAGTTCAGAAGTCCCGACTGGACTGCACCATTACCATTTTAAGATAGCACATTCATCTTACTTGGTTTGTGTCACCATATGCTGTCTCTAAAGCAAGTGTCTCATTGTTTCACATTGACTCCAGCTCCAGACTGTTCAATCTGCATGACTGACTGGGTCATATGTGTTTCCTCTTCCATCTCTTGATTTTCCTTGTGATAATCATCAGCGAACACAGTTGCATACCCCTTTATGGTGTGGTTCTGTTGCCTCAAACACTGCTTGGACTGTAGTTGTTCATTCAGTTTCCACAACTTTTCCCATGTAGTGTCTCTTCATAAACTCTTGGTTATGGATGGTGGCAAGATCATATTCAAGGATCTTTTAGGTGTGTAATTCTAGATCAACAGTCCTTTTAAAAATGGGCTGCCTCTTTTCTATACAGTCTACAATGTGGTTGCTGAACCCAGTGGTTTAGGGGTTCTGAGCCAAATATCAAATCTTACTGTAAGGTGGGCCGGGGGGTTGGTCATAAGATTACATCCAGTACAGCATCATTTCTGGTAATGTCACATCTCTGTCAACCAATCTCTTATCTCACATCAATGCCATTTAGACAGAAGCTGTGGGTATTGTACTATTGGTAGATGCTAATCTGTTCAGCCATCAAACTAGCCTAACAATGGTAATTAAAGAGATCAATCAGAAGTTTACCTTAGTATATAATGATACCTATGTGTACTATTTAACTTTGAGCAGTCTTAGAAATCTTACAAACCTTGTCAGTGACCTGTGTACATTGTGATTTTCCCTGTCTGAGTTTTAAATGGTAACCCCCACCACTCAAGGAATCGCAAACCCAAATAAAACATATTTAGGGAAAAATCAGTAATCAGTTTACTTTCACACATGTTGCAGAAGAGAATTGGGGGTCTGTTTTCTTCAGATCAGTTCTTCGCATGCATGTAGTCAGCAAACTTCTATGTCAGTACTTATGAACCTTGCAGCATGGTACTCTGCACTTCTTCAGAGAAAATTAGATCTAACAACATTGTCAAACCCCCCCCCCCCTTTTTTATATCTGTTATTTAGAGTCTTAGCTACTAAAAACTGATCTCCTGAAAACTCAAGATTCTTCATAGAAAGTTGATAAGTTAAGGATACAATGAATGGATGCAATTAAAATCTCCACATTTTCTAGGCCAGGTGTCTGCAGTAACTGGAAAAAGAGATACTGTGGAATTAGTCTTTGGGGAGTGGCAAAAATTGGGTTTTATTGGTTCCCAACATACATTGGTGAGCTTGGAAATGAGAAATTTAGACTAGTGAACTATTATAACAGGGTGGTGGGATGCAGACCTATTTTTTGCTGACTCACTCAGATGTCAGGTGTTAGACACGCAGAACTATTTTTACTGATTCAATCTGATGTTAGGTCAGCTAAGTTCTATTAGCTATAGAAGACTATAAGGTGAGATGGAGTGCTTCTCTGAGGCAGAGAGAACTAGGGGGCTCCTGTCACGAAAACACAAGGAACAGTTACGCTCAGGAGAAAACTTAGGCTGAGATTTATATTGCAGTTATTTAAGTTTTCCATAAAGGGAAACTCCAGGAAGAGAGAGAGAGGGGTGATTCTAGGCTACTTTCATTAGCTACTGTGGTAAGAGCAAGGTAGGAACTATCCCTGCCCTGTGCTTGGGGGGAGAGGTTTGTACTCTTGGCCTTAAAACTTGTGAAAACAATAAATGTAGTCAAGGCAGAAGAGAGGAGTACCTATGGACCAATGGCTGAGGATCCACTTGCATGGAAACCTGTACATTGTATATCAGTCTAATAGGCAATTACAAGCAAGCAAGCTAGTTAGCCTATCCCTCACTAAAGAGATTTTCTTTATGTAGGATTTTTTTCACACCAGAGCATTGTAAAGATGTTTCGAATGTTCTCCTTGCAAAGAAAAGCAGACAGGAAAGTTCTTAAAATAAATCAGAACTCAATAAAAATATGGATGCTCTTCTCACTGTATTCTCTTTTTAACTTTATTTTTATTGTTTTTATATAAAATATAAATACATAATGAATCAAAACATAGAAAGATACGTAGAAGACGGAAATAGCATATAAACAACAAAATTCAACTTTCATTATTTACAAAACCTGAAAAAAACCCAAACCCAAAACAAAAATACCCTGAACCTGTAGAGGTCATGCAGGGCATCAATTATTAAAGTGACTAAATAGATAAATAAATGAGAACATAACCTATGAGTTTTGGGGACTAATGTATACTAAACTGCAAAAGTATGCAATAGTTTCATGAGTGACCAGATATCCTCATATACTGTGCTGGCTTTAATAAACTTGTAAGGAACTTGAATACTATTGTTTTGGACATGATATAAGAACCTAAACAGACAGTTGTAGTGTTAGACACGCATTGTGGAGCAATAAACTGTGGCACCCGCTCTGTATTTAAGGGGCTATGTTACATCTGATTGGGCTCCTACTGCTAAGATGCAGTGCTACAAGACCCAACTCCAGATCATCCATCATACCATAAAAGGGGACATAATTTGACTAAAATGGGATGGAAGCTGCACAAAATACTAACCCACCGTCTGTCATTGGGGAAAATGTGGCTAGGAAGGGGACATTTTAGCATGTAAGTGTCAACCTTACGTGGAATAAATTGCACACTTCTGTATCCATAGCAATAGGGGCACTAGGAAGATTTTTGGCTTCTTATGACTTCCATATCAACCAGCTACATCAGAAACAAAAATATAAAACTGAGGAATACTATGTGAATTTGTCACACTCCCTGGAGAACACTGGGTCCATAAACCAATAATGAGATAAAAATATACTATTTTCGTCTGGGATAGATACAACCTTGCTTCAGTACTGTTCATTTTATGTAAATTTGTTCTTACTTTCCTTAGACCAATAATACTACATTTTTGAAGTAAAGAATACGTTGTGAATTTGTATCATAATTAACTTGTCATTTAGCTGAATACATCTGAGATGAGCAAAATAGGTAGTGTTGTCTTTTTATTGTTTTACAATGCCCTGTGTGAATGAACCCTTCAGAACAGAAATAGCTTGAGCAAAACATGAAATGAACTTGCAGTATTTTCTGGAAAATGCTTTTTTGTAAAGTGAGACATGACAGAAACATTTTTTTTTTTTGCTTGCTGTGTTACAATACTTCAGACGTGCTATACTAATAACTAGGTGTGGTGATACAGTTTAGGTAGCTCACCACAGTCAAAAGACGTGTATGTTCTGCTCTTAATAGTATCAGCTGAGAAAAGCTATTTCTAATGCTTGATATCATAGACCACATAATGCTTTAAGAAGATAATTAAGAGACTGACTGGACAAAGCAGTAGTTCCCTTGAGACATTTAATGGATGCTTGCAAGAGCAGTTCAAATAGGCTAGAGATTCTCCTCTAGTATTTGTGGTGAATGGGTTCACAAAGCACATTGTTGGGCCTGTGTGCAATATTGTTATTACTCCCTGCTAGAAGCGTTGACTTGGTAGAAGACTCTGAAAACTTTCAGGCAAAATTTCCAGGGGTATTAGAGGATCTGAGCAGGTTTCAAGGAGATTATAGGATTCAGATATGAGAAAATGCATTTCCATATTCTCTCACCTCACACACTTCTCATTTTTGTAATAATAAACAGTTTGTCTCTAAGGTGCCATAAGTACTCCTTTTCAGTTTGTGAAGACTTACACTGTTTACAAAGTAGCTGAAAGTCTTCTCTCATGTTCAAACTCCTGTTCAACCTGACCAGTGCACGCAGGTGCTGGTTAGGCTAAAACCAAATGGGAAAATCCATACCTGTATAGATGTAACTTCTCGAAATGAAGAGACTAAACCCACTGCAGTAACCACACCATAACTAGACTTAAAACCAGGTGGATTGGGTGCCATGGATGAAGCTCTATTCTCAGTAGTTGTTGCTGGTTAACCTGACACTGATTCCTTTTGATACTTTAATCAAAGCAAATAATTGAAATAAAACAATTAACATGTGACAAAGATATAGCCATTTTTTCCAGTTCCATTTTAGCTTTATTTGCAATGTTTTGTTCCTAAATGCATCACCTTGCCTTTGGGTGTATTAAAATAATCTTGTTGGAATTAGACTAGTTTACCAAACAGTTCAGATTAGTCTGTATAATTGACCTGTTTTTTCATTATTTATCACTCCAACTTTTGTGACATTTACAAATTTTACCAGCAATGATTTTATATTTTCTTCCTGATCATTGAGAAAGATATTGAATAGCACTGAGCCAAGAACAGATCCCGAGAGGGCTCCATAGCAGCACATTTTGGATGATGACGTCCCACTGATAATTTTTATTTTTTGAGATCTATATATAGAGTTGAGCCTGGGACACTTGTAGCACGTTTAAAATGAGGATGATATCTGGGTAATTGGTTTTGATTGTAATAAGCAATTCAATACACGGGATCAGCTCTTGTGGGTTGACTTTTATTGTTTCTATTGTGCGGAAGTGGAGAAAGGGATAAAGGGAATTAGAGTTAGCCTGACTCTTGCTCTATTCCTAAGAAAACTAAGATGTCTGCGTTCAAACTCTAATAATGTGAGACATTAAGACAGGGCCTGGGCGAGTGGGAAGCAAGTGGGAAAACTGTAAGAGATGCTGTTTTGACCTTGTGTTAGATAAGAACGGAACGCAGACTGTAGCAGGAACTGCTGAAAAAAGTAAGATTTCAGGAAGGAATATGTATAAACAAGACACTGCTGTTGATCATTATTGTATGCAACAAAAGGTATAAATGCTTGCTCTAATTGTTTATCTGGCGAAGACCTGCCTAGGAAGGGGGAATCCCTGTCCGTGTGCACTCTCCCCCTTGCAATTGCTTGATAATAAACTGTCTCTGACTTGCTGGAAACAACCTAAGAGTGAAGACTGCGTTTTCTTCCACAATTTTGTTTTTAAAAACATATTTTCTACATTCAAATGCCATTATTTGTAGTCAGTCATTGTGTTGCATAAGCCATATTGTTCTATGACTTTTTTGCTGTTAACCAGGAATGTCTCCAATAATTTTGATGAAATTTTGGCTGGAAGTGTGTGATGCTTCCTGGCGGATACCCAGCATTGGGAGACACCTCATTACCTTTAGCATGTCTGTGCCTGCCGGTGGTCAGCTCCCTAACTCCACTGGCTACGGGCACTCCCCTCTAGGCTTATGCAAGCCCCGCTGCCACTCTAAAGGTTAGCGACAGGGCCCTGAGCCCTCTGAGTGTCTCCCTAGAGAGTCCAGCCCCTGTTCCACTGGACACTCACTGTATTCACAGATTTGCTGCTTACAAAGAAACAGTACAGCCCAGCTTACCAGCGTCACCTCAGATCACTTTTCTGCTTAACACACAGCACTTAGATGTGCTTATAGTGAAATCAAGATTAAGTTTATTTACCAAACCATAGACATTGAAAGTAATAGCAAGCAGAAGCATTGGAAACAAATGGTTACATATAAAATAAAAAGTCTAGGCATTCTAGACCCCAGACTTATTAACATGGTACTCTAATGTCTTGTAAAGTAACGCTCACTTGAAGTCCTTTCAGCATTTTACAGCCATGCTGACTGCAGTGATTTCAGCAGGCAAACATGCTTATAGCTTGTCTCCCTGGGGAAGGATCCAGGGTGTCTTTTGGTATCTCATGATCTATCAGAACAATCCTTTGTGCTTATTCATAAACAGGATACCCCTGCTGATTGTTTCTTCCTGTGGCTTTCCTCTTTTGTTGATTTTGCAATAGCTTGATTAGCATCAGGCTTAATATGCAAATAGACATGCATTGTGAGGCAGACAATACATATTTGACCAGACAGAAAGATAAGCATCTGTTACCACTAGCCTGAAACAAATATTTCTGAGGATTGTCACCTCCTGGTGACTTCCATTAATCCCAAATCTTTAAGAACATAGTTTCAGTACAGATACATAAATAATATCTGTAAATACATTTCACAGTGACTCTGATGACTAGAAGGCTACTGGCTTTTGGTAGAGACCCCACATGGTGAACTATAATGCCTATATCTGACCCAGGGGATCCCTGTAAAAGCTGTGCACCCCTGTGCTCTCCTTCAGGTGGCCCCAAAAGTCCCTGGATCACAGAGTGGATGTTAGCCACTACTTCTTCAAGAACAATATGTAGTATGTAATGCTATTACCTGCCGCCCTGGTGGTTGAGGGACAGATTTAGATTACTCCCTGAAGTTGTATCTGATCAATGTGCTAATTGCTTTCTCACCAGGGACGAATTCCTTCGTGTTTAGATATGCAGGATCAAGGAATGAGTAGATTATGTATTTACTATTATGTAGAAGTCACGTTTAATCTGGCATATAACAGACAGCCCTGTGATAGTAATTGCAATGAATCTAGCCTTATCATAGATTCAGCCTTTATGGTGTATGGTGTTTGAACATCTCATAGGAGAATGTTGACCCATTCCTTGTATTGGAAGGTTCTTTTTTCCAGAGGGGTCATTATACATTGTAACCCTGTGAAAGTTTAATTTGCTTGGTTCTCTGGCTATTGCTATATTGTTTCTGTCAGGGTTGACATATCCTAGGTCATACAAATAATTTTAAAGAGCAAATATTTTGAAATTGTAGTTTCACCAGGTTATACCACATATCAGGTATTTTAAAAAATCTTATTCTGTGATAGACTTTCCTTCAATCTCTTCCTGCAAAATCTTTGTCCCCACATCTATTTCAATTGATATACTCTGAACTCTGTGATGTACTATCTATGTACTCAATAGAGTAAAACATAGAAAAAAATCATCAAATACATTTAATATAAGTTTGTTTGCCAAACAATGTTTCATCCTTAATTCCACTTATGAAAAAATAAATGACTAGACCACCCTGTCCTTTGCCCCTCCTGTCTGACATGCAGTTCTGGTACACAGGGTTTAACACAGATTGAGGGAAACTTTTGTGGAAGCTCCTTGTTGAAATATTGGCAGCACATCAATGAAGAAAATAGTAAAAGCTTAAAAAACCTTCATTTACCAAGGACATGTCTGGACAGATTCAACACCTGACTTACACAGGTCTCCTAAGGTTGCATCTCTCTGAAATGGTCTTTGACTGCTGCTTTCTGACCTCAGGGTGCAATATCTCTGCTTTCAAGGCCTGATGTTTGTCTCTTTCTAGGCGGGCGATTTCTCTCTCTGCTTATCTCTCTCCAATCAGCTCCCCATGTCTGGAGAACATTTCACCTATCTCCCATTCCCTTTCTGACAATTGCCTGGTTTTAGCTGGCATCCTTTTCCTAACTACGATTATTTATTATTTATGTAGCAGCATAGGTGTGCTATAAAAATGCGTTGTGAGACCTGGTCACTGCCCTGAAGTGTTTAGATACCATGATGCATAAAATAGATAGACCTAATTCAGTGGAATACAAACAAAGGATGAAGCAGGAGGATGGGAGTAGGCAGACTTGTAGTTGATCTGTGATGAAAGGCAGTGCTGCCAGGGTTCTCTTTCAGCTGTCAAGTAATTTCTTCTCCAAGCATAAACTGACCACAGACCATCCTCACTTCGCCAGGGCTGTCTTTCTTCCTCAAGCTGTCCTCAAACCACCACCTGTATCCTGTATGTTCAGATGGCTCATTGAGGAAGTGTTATGCATTATTATTTAGCTAATTTGTAGGCCATCTTACTGTGGGGCTTGTATTTATTTGTCAAATTAAAGTTAAAAAACATCATGTGAAAGAGCTCATTGGCGATCTTTCAGCTGAAAAAGTTATTTTAAGGTTGTTTTTTGGGGGAGAGCGTTATGTAAAAGTTGCAAGATTTACATATCAATTGATGATTTCTCTGAGGAGTTGAAAACATTAAAATCTATTTATGACTCAAATGTATTGGTGTTACCAGTGTTTTTGCCCCCTTGTGTTGCTTTCTTTAAGGGCTAAACTAAAACTATTTTTTAAACTGCTGATGACACTGCCTGTGGCAGGAGGGTTTGAAGGCAGGAGCTCAAGTATTTCGTATATGGTTGTGATAGTGGTGGCTGCTCAATTGCCAGTTGAAGGCAATTTTTTTGCCATGCTGACTGGCAGCCACCATTAAAAATGTAAGCTACTGGTATCATGATTTCAGCCAACAGCCCAGCTAAGATCAGCCCTATACTAAATAGTTTTTGAGGGTGCCTCTTTCCCTCTGGCCCTGTTGTGGAATTGACTCACATTGGTCCCTGGACTGAAACATCTGTACTGTTTTGCTGATTTGGGTCACTAGTTGAGTGGTAGTTTATCAGTGGGCAGGATTGGTGGTGGTGTGAAAGGGATTAATTGTCTGTTTTGTGGCGAAGTCTAGCAAGATAGGTATTGATAGCTTTTAATTTTTTGTCCATCTGCCCAGTCATGATGGAAATGACATAAGTCATTGAAATACCATTTCCTAACTAACTTTACCAGAAGCAGCACCAACTTGGCCACATAACTTCATGGGCCACTGAATCTTCATATGATCTGAAAAAGATGTGGCATTTCAGATGGTATATTGCTCGTTGTTGCGCATGCATTTAAACAAGCTCATGTTTTAGGATATTTTTCTAAATTTGAAACCTTACATTAACTAGCCATTGGGAGTCTGAGTCTCAAAAGCTGTGACCAAAATAGTTGGCACCATCTCAACTGTGTGTGCTAATTCCAATTTAATTTGTGTACACAAACCCCATTTTTATGAATATGAAGAGCCATTTGTACTTGTCAGTATTTGACGACAGATACCACATGATCATATGTGAGTGTAGTTTCTCTGTTTATACCCAGAAGGAAGCAACTGTAGCTGATTTGAAGTATCTGTTGGCAAATATGGATTTTTTAATAGTTCCCACTTTAGAAGTGCAGTTACTTATTTAAAAGACTCGGCTCTGTGAGTGCTATATCCTCAGCCAACATACATCATGTATCTTAAAGTGGTCTTACTGCAATGACCTCACACTTGGCATAATGGGAACCTTTTCTTTTCCAGGACATACTCTGTATACCCTAAAGAAGAGTACTTCAGAGGTTACACCAAGCCACTCTGTTTTTTATTACTTCTATAAGTCAGGAGAAATGATGAACTATTCACCTTTCATAAAATTTATTGATTTTCTTAGGGATGATTTAAACATCTGTTGATACCTTCTTGCAGCCTCCCCATAATATGAAACACAGTATCTCCTCTCTATTTGCAATTCTTACTGTGCCATGAAAATCTCACAATTACGTTAATTTCCTTTAGTGTTAATTCAGAAATATCTATTTCTTTTTACTGTTAATCAATTATAGAAAATTGATGCATCAAATTTAGGTTGCTTTTCTGGTATTAATGTCATTCTTATATCTTCATATCTTATCTGATTTGTTGTCTGTAAACTCAATATAGATTGATTCTGACTGTGGAAAATCAGAAAACAAGGTGTCTATTTAGCAAGAGTCAGTCCTACAAAGTGGTCAAAATTAATTACTGGTAAGCTTCACTTTTCTGTGACCGGCATATAGAATTAATTATAGTCTAGAGTTAGTATGGGATGGTGAGATATTGAGGCTTACTATAGTACCAGTGTAACTCACAGGTTGTGTAACCTCCCCAAAGTATCTGGGGACAAAAGTATCCTTTACTTGGAATTTAGAATAGTTTTACTGAAACTTAATGCACCAGTTGTCAGCTGTTCATTAACTAGACTCTATTATTCTGTTTCCACAGCCTAACATTTGATTACTTCAAAATTATATTTGCTATTAATTCAGGAATTGTGTCTGGATGACTGCATTTATAATTGCATTATGTAGGCAGCGTAATCACCCACAAGAGCAAAGGAGGCCTGACCTTCAGATCTGGCCCACTAGCTCCGTGTGTACTTACTTTCCTCCATTGTTCTGTACAGTACATTGTTCAGTTGGATATGTTTTCATTCTTTCAGACATTTTTTTTAGCATAATTGATTAAAGCACCTTCTGTATAAATTGAGTTTCCCATGTGGAGTTTTTAAAGCCTCTGGAACCTGATAAGCTTTTGTAACAGAAGAAGAAATGTTTCATGCAGCTTGAAGTCCCTCTTGCATAAAGCAGCATTTCATCAGCTACCGTCTGCTCTGTTGAGTTCTGCTGGCACAATGATACCTGAATCCCATAGCCTAGCAGTAACTAGCTTTTTTGTCCTTGCCTCAGGGAATGGGATTCAAGAACAAGTTGTTTTGTTGTTCAGGAATGGGAGATATTGGTGCATAAAATATACATGTTCCTTGTTTTAGTGGAAAGAATTTTGCTTTAACCTTATGGGGGGTAGGAGGATTCAATCTCTGTTAATGGTAAATGTCACCCTTTGGTCCCATTTATAAAACTGTGGGTAAGTGCAAAACCATTGGGATTTAATTTGCGAACTTAAAAAAGATTGGATATTAAACACACTGACTGCAGGTTAAATGTATTAAAAATCAGAATCCCAGCAAGCTGTTTTGTGAAAGGTTCAAACTCTGGCAAACAAGCTGCTACCTCCTCACCTGCTTTCACGTGGCCAGCAGTGACATTCGGCTGCTGGTAAGGTGAAGTCAAATAGATGTGGGAGAACATTATTTTTTATACCTGTCACTTTAAAATATGCCCATTCCTGCTGCTGCTCTGCAGCAGTGAAGTAGAAGTGGAAGTGGGTATATTTTAAAGTACCAGCAAGGAACTATAATTAAGCTCTCACTAGGCTGGTGAACCTATTGCCATTTTCTTCCCTAAAAGACATGTGCTTTTCCACAAAGCACACTTTTCCAAACACCCACAGCTGTGACAAAATGCAACAAAAATACTTTTTTGAGTAGCAAATTGTCTTTTTATGTTTGAACCACTCTAACAATTAAAGAGAATAAATGTAAAAGGCTTATTTGAAATTTAATTTTTTTAAATGCTAGCTTTTATAACATGTAAATGGAATGGATGAAGGTACTTAGACCTAATGATTCATTAAAAGTGTGTTTGAAATTTTAGATCTCCAAGAGATGAAAAGTAACGCAATGCCTTGTGATTAGTTTAGCATATGTATGTGCTGTTTCAGGTGTCACTCTAATAGGGTAACTGTGGGACTGCAGGTGTTGTCAGGAGGGAATAATTATCCTAAGCCCATAACCACCCTGCACTGCTACCCTATCCTATGTCATAAGCTCAGTAAACTTAAATCAAGTCTATATTTGGATGGGTGATCAAAAGCAAAACTTGGGTTCTGTGGGAAGTGCTGTTAGTGGTTCAATAGGTGGCACTGTTTTCTCTCCGTTAGTGTGAGCAGATACCAACCACATCATGGTGTTAGAGGGCACAGTAATGCTAGAGGTGTAGTGGATGGAGTCATTTTTTGGATTAATAATACTTAGCATTTTTCTTGCTTAGATCTCAAACTGCTCGACTAAGGAGGGTAAATAATAATATACCTGCTTTATGGGTTGGTAAAATGAGAGACAGAGAGATTAAGGGCTATATTCTGAAGTTCTTGCTTATGCTGAGTTCTTTACCCTGCAAATAATTACATTGAAATCAGTGGAAGTGCTTGTGGAATGAGATGCTATTCAGCAGGGATAAGAGTTTCAGACTCTGGCCCTAAGTGACCTATGGAACAACTCAGTGCCATACCTGAGAATAACACCTAGTTTTCCTGACTGCCAATCCCATACCCTATCCACAAGTATAGTCCTACTTATAGTCAGTGGTGGATTAGCCAATGGGCCCACGGGCCCCGGCCAACTGGGGGGCCCTGGAAAAATGGGCATCCTGTCCCCAGCAGAAAAGTGCCAGGGTGGGGCGGGGGAAGCCCCTGCGTCCCGACCCTGCTCCCTGGCAGCAGCACTGGGCTGGAGGAGCAGGGAAGCCCCAGCACCCTGACCCCAGCTGTGGCCTGGACCTGGAGGAGCTCTGGCTCCCTGCCATGGCCTCAGGGCTGGGGGAGCTCTCACTCTCCGCAGCAGCCCTGGGCCCTGGTGAGAGGACAGAGCTTCTCCAGACTTGGGGCTGCAGTGGGGGGGGCATAAAAGAGCAAATGGGGGGCAGGTGTAATTGGGTGGGGCAGGACTGTGGGTAGAACAGGGGCGGGGCTGTGGGGGGAAGGGGCAGAACAGTGTGAGGCTGTGGGCGGGGCCACAGGTGAAAGGGGCGGAATGAGGGCAGGACCGCAGGTGGAAGGTGTGGGGAGGGGTTCCCCCACTTGCTCTGGCCCAGTGCCCCACAAAACCTTAATCGCCTCTGCTTATAGTTACTAAGGGCTAGAATCACAAAGAGGACTTAGGCATTGCAACATTCAATGTTCCACTTTTGGTGGGAAATAAGGGTCGTAACATCTAGATAAAAATACAATCAGAGCATGTAATTGTGCAGTTTCCATATTATCCCCCACCTATGGGTAGAAATCTCATGAATTAGCCAAGCTAGTGAGATTTTTCATGTTGGACCTAAGTGTCTGAGAGCTGTGCTTGAGATTTTGTGCTGTAAAAGCCAAGATGATGATATTATTTGTATCATGAGAGCACCTAGAAGCCTCAGCCATGGACCAGGACCCCACTGTGCTCGGTGCAAACACAGAAGAGGGAGAACAATGAGGAGTCCTTGTGGCACCTTAGAGACTAACAAATTTATTTCTAAGCATAAGCTTTCGTGGGGTAACACCCACTTCATCAGATGCATGTGTTGTTTTTGCTGGACAGACTAACACGGCTACCCCTCTGAGAACAGAGAGACAATCCCTGCCCTGAAAATCTGTGATATCTAGCCCTAATTTGACCTTGACTCTGAACACCAAATTCTATCCTAAACCCAATTCTGATCCAGTCACCACCTCCTTTGCCTGTCTCTGGTATTAGGTAATTCCTTGAACTTCTCACTTCTGAATGCTTTTGTCTCTAATCAGATGGAAGTCACGGTTATTAGAGGGTTCTAGAAGCCTTCCGCAAAACCATATCTTATCCATCATTCACATACATCCATACAACTCTCAGTGAAATCAATGGCTGTTTTGTATACATCTCTGGGTGAGAATTGGGTCCTGTGACTCAGTCTCCCCAGATTTTGATCAGAACTGATCAACAATTTCTGCTGAACTGAAATCTTGAACAGAACCAGAAAATAATTTCCACATGTGTGTGTTGTCAACAGGAACTGCTTTTGAGAACTGAGCCATTCCTTTTGGTACCTAAATATACTTCCATTTAAAAAAAAATCATTTTGCCTATTGTCAAGGTTCCTTCCCCACTCTGAACTCTAAGGTACAGATGTGGGGATCTGCATGAAAACCTCCTAAGCTTACTTTTACCAGCTTAGGTTAAAACTTCCCCAAGGTACAAACTATTTTACCCTTTGCCCTTGGACTTCCACTGCCACCACCAAACGTTTATCTGGGTTTATTGGGAAAACGTTGTTTGGAAACGTCTTTCCCCCCCAAATCCTCCCAACCCTTGCATAGGTGACCACAGACCCAAACCCTTGGATCTTAGAACAATGAAAAAAGCATTCAGTTCTTGAAAAGAAACATTTTAATAGAAGAAACAGTAAAAAGAATCACCTCTGTAAAATCAGGATGGTAAATACCTTACAGGGTAATTAGATTCAAAACATAGAGAATCCCTCTAGGCAAAACCTTAAGTTACAAAAAGACACACAGACAGGAATATTCATTCTATTCAGCACAACTTAATTTCTCAGCCATTTAAAGAAATCATAATCTAACGCATACCTAGCTAGATTACTTACAAAGTTCTAAGACTCCATTCCTGTTCTGTCCCCGGCAAAAGCATCACACAGACAGACACAGACCCTCCTCCCAGCTCCCTCCTCCCAGCTTTTGAAAGTATCTTGTCTCCTCATTGGTCATTTTGGTCAGGTGCCAGCGAGGTTATCCTAGCTTCTTAACCCTTTACAGGTGAAAGGATTTTTCCTCTGGGCATGAGGGATTTTAAAGGTGTTTACCCTTCCCTTTATATTTATGACACCTATATTAACTAAAGCGAATATTGTTATATTTTTTGAATCAAATGCAGAAGTTTAGAGGGAGTATAACTGAGAAAGAATGGAGAGAATGAGAAAGAGTTGGAGAGAAAGGAGAAAAGTAGAGTGATATGAAGTTTGATCTGTTTCCATGTGTTTTCCTCATTCTTCCTGTAAGAGAAATGTAAGGTAGTGTACTCATCATCTATCGCACCCTCTTCTGTCAGGGCACATTGCTGCAAGGAGTCCTTCTCTTCAGTGCCTCCTGCTGGTCATCTGCCTTTCCCTGGATCTTCCATGTTTCGGCCTTCCAGACAAGTAACAAAGTTCAGTTCTGTTCTGGAGTAACAAAGGGTATGTCTAGGCTGCATTGTAAACCCAGGTCTGTGGGACCCGGGCTTTTGGGCTGTGTTTCCAAGCCTGTGTTTGAGCATCCACACTGCATTATAAACCTGGGTTTATAACTGCTGGACCTGGGTCTCACAGCCATGCTAACTTGTCCATGCTGCACTACCCAGACCTTCTGACTCATCCTGTGGCTTGAGATGCACCCACACTGAAAAATGACAAGGTATGATGGGACTTAGGATCTTATCTCCCCCACGCAGGGTCTTAGGATCCGGGTCAGACTGATTTGTTTGTGGATGGAACATGTGTGTGTGTGTGTGTTGTGGGGGTGGGTTGGGATCAAACCTGGCCCGTACCTTTTGCGCAGCATGTAGTATAGGCATATCTAAAATGTCCAACTGAAAGTCCAAGTGAACATTCAAGTAATAATTCTTCCACCCCTCTTGGGCTCCACTGAAGTGTTCTTACTGGCCTTTCCTCAGGGACTCCCTCCCAGGACACTGATCTGCTCCAGCAGTTGGGCTTGCATGCCTCTTCCTCAGGGGCTAGTAAAGGAACCCAGGCCAACCCTCTACTCTCAGTTCTGGTCCATGGACACTGTATTAAACAGATAGATTTGGTTCTTCAGATATGCTGCTGTTTGCCCCTTTCTACAACTAAGCCCTCTAATGCTTCTTCCTTGCAGTCTGTGCTTAACACAGCCTCCCTTTGGTTCTCAGGTCTCTGGCTTCTCCATTGTTTGGTGAACTAATCAGCATTCCACCCCTGGACTCCACTGAAGTGCTTTTACTGACCCTAACTCTGGGCTTTTCCACAGGAGCCTAACCTGCTCCTGCAGAGTTCTTCCTTTGTCTTCGTTGTCTTAGCAGGTTTTTCCTCACTGCCACCCTTCCCCATGGTCTCTGGCAGCTTCTCTTAGGGATCTCCCTGCTCCCTGTCTGCCCTAGTTCAGTGCTTCCTCCACAGGAGCCTAAGCTGTTTCCTGTGGGTTCTCCTACCTGACTTCCTGCCTGTTTAAGCCCTATCTCAGGGTTCCCACCCACAGGTACTTGAGCCTTCAGGTTCTTCTATCTGCAGTAGAGATCTGCTTTCTCTGGAGTGTCTCCTGCTAGGCTGAATTCTCAGCTCTATATGAGTAGTCCTTCCTAATTCCCTGCAGCTGGGGTCACTAATATAATTAAGTTGCCATATTACCAACATTTGGGGTAGGCCACAGGCAAGGCTGAGCCTGTGACAAGGAAAGAGTGATGGGTTGCTAAGTTTGTATCATATAGTCAAGATTTCCATGGACCCAGCTGATAATGACATAAGAATATAAATAGGCTCTTGATATATTCAGTTTAAGTAGACATCTCTAATTGGTAGTAATTATGGTCTGACATAGGGAAATATTTTGTTCACTTTTTATCATATGTGTTTCCCCCCACCCCACCCCCAGTTTTTAAAACTTTGCCTAAAGTTGCTGCTATATTATTGTTACACAGTTTGGTTTTTTTTTTAAATAAAAAAGAAATGTAAAATATGGCTCCTTTTCAAGGATAATCAGTGTATGGAAACATCTTTCCAGCACTGTATAAGGGAAGGGCTCTGACTCAGTAAGTAATCACAATAGTTTCTAACCAATGTATTGTTTAAATACCTAAGCATAATATGTGTTGATTAGCACTACAAATGGGCTATTCAGCATCCACGTCCTTTTTAAAAAATATTTTTCTTACACCTTATTTCCAGATCCCTTCTCCACTGAATTTTCTCACATCCTTTGTATTTTGCAGTGATAAGCAAGGTAAAATTTCCTATCATAGTCATACCACTGACTTAACTATTAACATTCTTTTGTCTAAGGAGATTATCTGTCTGAGGAGTTGGGAGGTACTGTACCAAAAGAATGTTTGGTTAATTGAAAAATGTGATGGTGATTTTATTGTCCCCCAAAATCCAGTCAGCCAGTCATGCCCTTTAATTTACTGATTGTTTTAATTGGGTTAAAATAACAACAGCAAAATAAGCAAATTAGCCAATGACAGAGACCATTTTTTGAAAAGCTATATCCAGTCCCACTTTATTTTTAGGTATGGTCTTTAACTACAGTTGCAACTGTTTCCAACCTTTTGAATTGTTCTGTGAAGCATGTTCTGGATCTTAAATGTTCAATAATAAAACACAGACACCACAGTTCTTAAAGTTCCATACACGACAGAAAAATTGTAGGATTTAAATGGGTAAACTTTTCACTGTGGTTCCAATTATTCATTGCACCTACTCCTTATTTTTACATGCAGAACAAAATCAGCATAAGACCAAAACTCTCAGTGACTGAATGGAAGTTTTGGTAAGCAAGAAATGCCCATAATATAAATATATTAAGGTTGTAAAGGCCCAGGTAATTAGCCTATATATACAACCATTTCTTGAACTTCACTGTTATCTTTTTGGGGTGCCACTATTTATCTTATATATTCTCGGTGATCACACTGGCATATATTAGAAGAGGCATAAGTATTTCCTTAGAAGAGCCTTTCAGTATAATGTACTAGGAAAATTAACAAGAATAGTTGAATCAAATGGTAAAATTGATAGAAGCTCCATTATCTTAAATAATGAAGTACAGAGGCAGTAAGATAAAGGAATTTTTCTTCAGTTATTTTTAATCCTGTAAACTTCAAGATCAAAAATGGAAGATAGCTGTGTCTCTTGAGTGCATGAGAAAAAAGAGAAAGATCAGTGACTATCTTTTTTTTTTAATGCATGTAAGTTTCTTGACTTTAGTTTAATCCATCACTTACAGTAACTTTTGCAACTACTAGACTATATGTCTTCTGTAACTAAAAAGTCTCATGGCAGACAGGTCATGAGATAATGTGGTGGGATAGAAAAAAGAACATTGCTAAGTGGAAAAAAGGCTAAGGATTTTTGGGGGGGGGGTTCTAAATAACAGATAGGCTAGAAACAGACCTATGCCTATTTACTAAAGTGGAAGATCTGGCTCAAGAACTCTTCTATTATTCCTGATCTCTCTTTGGCATTTAACACTAACATGGTGTTATTTATACTCTTGGTGGAATTCTGTGCCAAAAAATTAAAAATTTGGCACCAAAAATTAAAATTCTGTCACAATATTTTAAAACTCTGGAAAATTCTGCATATTTTATTTGTCAAAATAACACTGTATAATCATGCCAGTTTCAATTATTTTGGTAATTTATTTCATAATACCTGTCAGCAACTATGTCTGTAACAGTACAGACAAAAAAAATTCCCCCAGGAGTAGAAAGTTAAAGAAACCTCTATGACAACCCAGTTCCAGTTTCTCTGTCCCCTCCCTGCCAGAGCCCAGCTGGGGGGCCAGACGCCTGCACTCCATACCCCCCAGAAACTAGCTGTGGGGTGCCCCCTGGCCCAGACACTTGCACCCTACTCCCTCAGATCCCAGTGGCAGGGCACCCTCCCCCACCCAGTTAGGGTTGCCAGGTTTCCATTTTTTTACCGGAATGCCCAGTCAGAAAGGGACCCTGACGGTTCCGGTCAGCGGCATGGTGGGGCTAAGGCAGGCTAAGCCCTGGCTCTGTGTGACTCCCAGAAGTGCCGACATCTGGCTCTTAGGCGCATGGGTGGCCATGGGGGCTCCATATGCTGTCCCTGCCCCAACACCAGCTCCGCAGCTCCCATTGGCTGGAAACCATGGTCAACGGGAGCTGCTGGGGTGGTGCCTGTGGGCATGGGCAGTGTGCAGAGCCTCCTGGCCCCTCCGCCTAGGAGCTGGACATGTCAGTGCTTCCAGGAGCCATGAGGAGCCAGGGCAGGCAGGGAGCCTGCCTTAGCTCCTCTGTGCTGCTGACTGGGAGCTGCCTGAGGTAAGCTCCTCACGGCTGGAGCCTGCACCCTGACCCCTTCCTGCACCCCAACCCCTGCCTCAGCCTGGAGCCCCCTCCTACACCCCAAACACCTCATTCCTGGCCCAACCCCAGAGTTCAAACCCCCAGCTGGAGCCCTCACTCTCTCCCACACCCCAACCCCCTGCCCCAGCCCAAAGCACCCTCCTGCACTCCCAAACCCCTCATCCCTGGCCCCACCCCAGAGCCCTTACCCCCAGCCAAAGCTCAACCCCCTGCCCCAGCTCAAAGCACCCTCCTGCACCCCAAACCCCTCATCCCTGGCCCCACCCCAGAGCCTACACCCCCTTCTACACCCCAATCCCCTGCCCCAGCCAAGACCCCCCTTTCTGCACTCCAAACCCCTCAGCCCCAGCCTGGAGCCCCCTCCTGCACTCCAAACCCTTCATCCCCAGCCCATCCCCAGAGCCCACACCCCCAGCCAGAGCCCTCACCCCCTCTCGCACCCCAACCCCCTGCCCCAGCCTGGTGAAAGTGAGGGTGAGGGAGAGCAAGGGGTGGGGAAGGGCCTCAGGGAAGGGGTGGGACGGGAGTGGGGCAAGGGTGTTCAGTTTTGTGCAATTAGAAAGTTGGCAACCCTAACCCCAGCCCAGACATCAGCATCTCCTACTCTTAGAGCACAGCTGTATTTCTTAGTCCACTATACAGAACAGAAACAAACGTAAAGAAATTAATAAAAAGTCTGACAAATGGCGAGCACAGAGTTCTACTGGATTTTCTTTGTTTCTTTTAAATTTGAAATGAATGTGATACTTCTGAAAAATGCCAGAATAAGAGTGTTGGGGACAGAATTATTCGCTTTACCCTCAGATGTGTTACAGCACAGCCAGCATGGGAAGTGACTTCCCTCACCGTTTCTCAGCTATGTGTCTTACCCAGGAGCTGGAGAAGACCATACCTCTTAAATACCTGACCTCTCTACAGACACTTATAGCACGGATGCCATGTGAGTGTGGATGCTTGACTAGAAAACTTTTGTTGTTGAGATAGGTCTAACCTGCTTTTATACTGAGATATAGTAAGTCTAGCAGCTGGTACACTAGTATAATCATCTCACTGTTACCTTTTGTTCCCCTCCATTTGTTGAATTCACCTATTGTCTCTCATCATATACTCAGGGTCTACACTGGAGCTGGAGGTGCTATTTCCAGATTGGGTGGCTAGTGCACTTAAAATAGCAATGTAGCTGTGGTGGCATGAGCAGCAGGACAGGCTAACTTCCCTGACTACAGTCCTGCCTGAAATGCTAGGTACATACTCAGGGCGGCTAGCCTGTCCCACTGCTTGGGCCACCATGGTTACACTTTTGTTTTAACATGCTAGGTCAAACAGAGCTAGTGCAGGTATGTCCACTTCAGATGGAGATTACACCTCCAGTTCCAGTGTAGACATACCTTTAGATTGTAAGCTTTTGGGGCAGGGACCATCCTTTTGTTATGTGTATACAGTGCCTATCATAATGGGGCCCCAATCCTGATTGGCATTTCTCAGCACTACTGCAGTATGAACAATAATAATTATGTCAGTCACCTCATTCTCATACACTAAGTTAATCTAAGGCCATGTCTATACTATGGGCTCAATTGGCATGCTGTGATTGATGCAGCAGTGTCATTTTAGCGGGTCTGGTGAAGACACAACAAGTCAATGGGAGAATGGTCTCCCATCGACCTCTGTACTCCATCTCCGCCAGTCGCAGAAGCTATGTCGATGGGACAGCGTCTCCCATTGACAGAGTGCAGTGTAGATGCCACTGTAAATCGACCTAAGATATCTTGACTTCAGTTACTAGCGTAACTTTAGGTTGACTTACCTCATCAGTGTAGACCAGTCCTTAGAGTCCAGTGTGTCTCAGTACTAAAGAATACAAAAAAACAAGATATTTCTGATTCTTCCTCATTTTCAACTGATTGTGCACATTGACTTCGACAATTTGCTGGTGCAATAATTTGGCAATCAGGTGGGGAATAAAAAGCCTCTATCACCCCAGTGACCAGAAAAAATAACGTAAGTGCTTGGCAAGAACTTGTATAGTGTTCTAGTGACTGTAAAATTAAACAGATCATGTCTAATCTTGTAGGTTAAAAAATTAGTGAGTAATTTTGTAAAAATTTTACAAATTTGTAAAATTTTGTAAAAATTTTACGTAATGTTGTAAAAAAGACAGCTGCTATAAAGTGTTTACATACCACTGTTTTAGATGCCTACTCTAAGGTAGATAAGATTATTTTTAGAGGATCTGCACATATTTTTTGCTTCCTTCTGCTTTACAGAAGCATCCAAAGACATTTTCCCAGACCTGGGCTGACATTACTGATATAGCTGATGGTAAATAAGGATGTTTCGGCATAAAAAGGTGTTATGTAAGTTGTTAAATGAAAGCAGATGTTTCAATTTCATTTCCACTCACACACAAGAACAAAACAATGTGTCTGAAATGGGAAGTACAAATTGGCAGCTCTTTTGTGAACAACCAGACATAAGGTGGAGGTAAATAAATGAAAGTTTTATCTCCTGCTAAGCTTTGCAAAGGTGGCTTATTTAAGGTGGGTCCAAGCAGCTTCATTGTCACACATCCCCGTTTCTATTCCTAGTGATAAAACATGTATCAACTTAAAAAAAAAAGACAGAACTTATTCCTTCTTGCGTGCATCTCCCTGCATTTGTCAACAATGAATTTCATCTGATCCTCCACTTCGCTTGGTTATATCCCAACATGAAAATATCAGATGTAAATTACAGGCTAAAAAGCAGTAAAAGGCTTATGGTAAATTTTCCAAAGCACCTAAGTGACTTAGCAGCCTACAATTAATTTTCTAAAGTGACTTAGGTACTTAGGAGTCTAATTCTCAGTAAAAGTCAGTGAAACTCCTAACTCTCTAAGTCAGTTTTGAAAAAGAGTCTTAAGCTCTGAAGTCACTTTGATGCTTTTGAAAATTTTACCCATAGTCTTGTTTTTTATTAGAAGATTATGTCAATTTATAGATTCATAGCAAGATGAAAGAAAGACTAGATTTAAAAACCAAACAGCCAAGCAACCCCACACAAAATCGCTTATAATTACAGAAGGGAAAAGAACAGAAGTCTCAGTTGTGGTTACCTTTGCACTAGGGGTCAACTACTATCTTTCTCTCTCTCACCTAATCTAAAGGTCTTTTATTTTATTTTATAGCATCTGTCACCAAAGTATCTACCTGCTTCCAAGGTAAATTACATCTGCACAGAGCATTCCTAAAAAAAGGAAACATACATTTTTCATGGCAAATGGACTTCAAACCAATAGTTTTGGTTTCAAATTTGTTTTCAAAGCATTCAGACCAACTTATTTGCATTAATGTATTTTAAACTGGAAATAGAGTTTGTCAATTGCTCATGAAATTGGTGTGTCCTCTGCGTGGAAATGCTATACTATGTAGTAACAACTGATACTGAGTTAATAAAAATGGAAAACTCTATAAGAGAGAATGTGATGCTTCCTCAGGGTACCCAAGGTAACACGGCATTTCACTACCACCTGCACTTAGCATGAGAATGCCTGGACTGTTGGGAGTCAACTCCCTGACTCCACTAGCCACAGGCAATACAAGCACTCTCCTCTACATCTCACAGGCCTTGCTGTCTCTTTACAGGTTAGCGATAGACACACTTCAACCATGGAGCCCTCTGAGCATCTTCCTGGGATGTCCAGGTCTACTGGATGCTCACAATGTTCACAGATTTGCTGCTTCTAAGGAAACAGTATACCTCAGCTTACCAATTCCACCTGAGATGACCACTCTGCTTAACATACAGCATTTAGGTATGTTTATTGTGAAATCAAGTATAAGTTTATTTAACAAAGCATAGAATCATAGAATATCAGGGTTGGAAGGGATCTCAGGAGGTCATCTAGTCCAACCCCCTGCTCAAAGCAGGACCAATCCCCAATTAAATCATCCCAGCCAGGGCTTTGTCAAGCCTGACCTTAAAAACTTCTAAGGAAGGAGATTCTACCACCTCCCTAGGTAACGCATTCCAGTGTTTCACCACCCTCCTAGTGAAAAAGTTTTTCCTAATATCCAACCTAAACCTCCCCCATTGCAACTTGAGATCATTACTCCTTGTCCTGTCATCTTCTACCACTGAGAATAGTCTAGAACCATCCTCTTTGGAACCACCTCTCAGGTAGTTGAAAGCAGCTATCAAATCCCCCCTCATTCTTCTCTTCTGCAGACTAAACAATCCCAGTTAGAGTCATAGAAGTCATAGAGTCATAGAATATCAGGGTTGGAAGGGACCTCAGGAGGTCATCTAGTCCAACCCCCTGCTCAAAGCAGGACCAATCCCCAATCAAATCATCCCAGCCAAGGCTTTGTCAAGCCTGACCTTAAAAACTTCTAAGGAAGGAGATTCTACCACCTCCCTAGGTAACGCATTCCAGTGTTTCACCACCCTCCTAGTGAAAAAGTTTTTCCTAATATCCAACCTAAACCTCCTCCACTGCAACTTGAGACCATTACTCCTTGTTCTGTCCTCTTCTACCACTGAGAATAGTCTAGAACCATCCTCTCTGGAACCACCTCTCAGGTAGTTGAAAGCAGCTATCAAATCCCCCCTCATTCTTCTCTTCTGCAGACTAAACAATCCCAGTTCCCTCAGCCTCTCCTCATAAGTCATGTGTTCCAGACCCCTAATCATTTTTGTTGCCCTTCGCTGGACTCTCTCCAATTTATCCACATCCTTCTTGTAGTGTGGGGTCCAAAACTGGACACAATACTCCAGATGAGGCCTCACCAATGTCGAATAGAGGGGAACGATCACGTCCCTCGATCTGCTCGCTATGCCCCTACTTATACATCCCAAAATGCCATTGGCCTTCTTGGCAACAAGGGCACACTGCTGACTCATATCCAGCTTCTCGTCCACTGTAACCCCTAGGTCCTTTTCCGCAGAACTGCTGCCTAGCCATTCGGTCCCTAGTCTGTAGCTGTGCATTGGGTTCTTCCATCCTAAGTGCAGGACCCTGCACTTATCCTTGTTGAACCTCATCAGATTTCTTTTGGCCCAATCCTCCAATTTGTCTAGGTCCCTCTGTATCCTATCCCTACCTGCCACCATATCTACCACTACTCCTAGTTTAGTATCATCTGCAAATTTGCTGAGAGTGCAATCCACACCATCCTCCAGATCATTTATGAAGATATTGAACAAAACCAGCCCCAGGACCGACCCTTGGGGCACTCCACTTGATACCGGCTGCCAACTAGACAGGAGCCATTGATCACTACCCGTTGAGCCCGACAATCTAGCCAACTTTCTACCCACCTTATAGTGCATTCATCCAGCCCATACTTCTTTAACTTGCTGACAAGAATACTGTGGGAGACTGCTTCAAAAGCTTTGCTAAAGTCAAGAAACAATACATCCACTGCTTTCCCTTCATCCACAGAACCAGTAATCTCATCATAGAAGGTGATTAGATTAATCAGGCATGACCTTCCCTTGGTGAATCCATGCTGACTGTTCCTGATCACTTTCCTCTCGTGTAAGTGCTTCAGGATTGATTCCTTGAGGACCTGCTCCATGATTTTTCCGGGGACTGAGGTGAAGCTGACTGGCCTGTAGTTCCCAGGATCCTCCTCCTTCCCTTTTTTAAAGATGGGCACTACATTAGCCTTTTTCCAGTCGTCCGGGACTTCCCCCGATCGCCATGAGTTTTCAAAGATAATGGCCAATGGCTCTGCAATCACAGCCGCCAACTCCTTTAACACTCTCGGATGCAACGCATCCGGCCCCATGGATTTGTGCTCGTCCAGCTTTTCTAAATAGTCCCTAACCACTTCTTTCTCCACAGAGGGCTGGCCACCTACTCCCCATGCTGTGTTGCCCAGTGCAGCAGTCTGGGAGCTGACCTTGTTCGTGAAGACAGAGGCAAAAAAGGCATTGAGTACATTAGCTTTTTCCACATCCTCTGTCACTAGGTTGCCTCCCTCATTCAGTAAGGGGCCCACACTTTCCTTGGCTTTCTTCTTATTGCCAACATACCTGAAGAAACCCTTCTTGTTACTCTGAACATCTCTTGCTAGCTGCACCTCCAGGTGCGATTTGGCCCTCCTGATTTCATTCCTACATGCCCGAGCAATATTTTTATACTCTTCCCTGGTCATTTGTCCAATCTTCCACTTCTTGTAAGCTTCTTTTTTTTATGTTTAAGATCCGCAAGGATTTCACTGTTAAGCCAAGCTGGTCGCCTGCCATATTTACTATTCTTTCGACACATCAGGATGGTTTGTCCCTGTAACCTCAATAGGGATTCTTTGAAATACAGCCAGATCTCCTGGACTCCTTTCCCCCTCATGTTATTCCCCCAGGGGATCCTACCCATCAGTTCCCTGAGGGAGTCGAAGTCTGCTTTCCTGAAGTCCAGGGTCCGTATTCTGCTGCTTCCCTGTCTTCCCTGTGTCCGGATCCTGAACTCGATCAACTCATGGTCACTGCCTCCCAGATTCCCATCCACTTTTGCTTCCCCTGCTAATTCTTCCCGGTTTGTGAGCAGCAGGTCAAGAAAAGCTCTTCCCCTAGTTGGCTCCTCCAGCACTTGCACCAGGAAATTGTCCCCTACATTTTCCAAAAACTTCCTGGATTGTCTGTGCGCTGTTGTAGTGCTCTCCCAGCAGATATCAGGATGATTAAAGTCGCCCATGAGACCAGGGCGTGTGATCTAGTAGCTTCTGCGAGTTGCCGGAAGAAAGCCTCATCCACCTCATCCCCCTCATCAATAGAGGTTCAAGTAAAAGTCTTGGAAACAAATCGTTACAGATGCAATAAAAGTATAATATGTATTCTGGGGCCGACACTTAACTAACTAGATAACCTAATCTCTTGTAGAATATTGCTGACCCAAAATCCTTGAAGTGTTTACAGCCAGGTGTGGCTGTAATCCTTCGTTCATAAGACAGACATGTTGTCAGCTTGTTTCCTAGGTGAAAAACCCTGTATGTTTCCTTGTATGCCCAGATATACCTTAATAAGCCTTTGTTTTTAGTCACAAACAGAACCTCTCCCCCTACTGTTTTGTTTCTTCCTGTAGATTTTTTCTCTTGTAGATTTTGTAATCTTTCAACCAGCTTCTCGCTTAGTAGTAACTAGGAATCCATTGTGAGATATACAATGCAGAAAACATGCATGCCCAGACAAGTAGATAAGTGTCTGGTACCTCCTGCCTGAAAGGAACATGTCCGAGGTATGTCGCCTCCTGGTGATTTGCCTTAACTCCAAGACCTTAAGAACATAATTTTTAGTATAGATACCTAACTTCTTAAATATTATTCATCCATACATTATGCAATGATTATGATAGACCAGTAGGCTCTTGGTAGAGACCTCACATGGCACCCTTTGATGAACTATTATATATATATATAATATATATATAACCCAGGGTATCCCTATAAAACCCTATGGCCCCCTTGTGCCCTCTGCCAGTAGGCACTGTTAGAGAGCTTATTCCTTCACTCTCCCACTTCCCTGGTCCTTCTCGCATGAACAGAGAGCAACAATACCTGAAGTCTGAAGGTGCAAACAATTCGATGTTTATTGGGGTGAACTTCCAGCAAGCTTAAATACAAGTTCCTTTTTCCTTATTTTCGAATCCCTGTTCCCATCTCCCCCTTTAGCAAAACATGGTTCCAATTTCCTTACCCCCATTCCCTGTTCCCATCTCCCCCTTTAGCAAAACATTGTTCCAATTTCCTTACCCCCCATTCCCTGTTCCCATCTCCCCCTTTAGCAAAACATGGTTCCAATTTCCTTACTCCCATTCCCTGTTCCCATTTCCCCCTTTAGCAAAACATGGTTCCAATTTCCTTACCCCCATTCCCTGTTCCCATCTCCCCCTTTAGAAAAACATGGTTCCAGTTTCCTTACCCCCATTCCCTGTTCCCATCTCCCCTCCCACACACCCATCCACACCCACTCACTTCCTCATTGACTACAGATTATATAGTAAAATTTGAGTTCTGCTTAGCTATACCTTAACCAATCATTTTCCTGAAATTTAACTAACCAATCCTAACATATTGTAACATGATTATGTAACCAATTATATCCCACCACCTTAATTAGTTTACACCCAGCAAAATTAATTATACAGCAGACAGGAACAATCACAGAACCAGACAGAGATTATAGAGACAAACAATAGCAAAGTGGGAACTATAATGACAAAACAATACAGAAGTGAGGATTTCACATCCCAGTATTGATAAGTGAGTTCTTGCCAGACAGGATGCTCTCAAACTAAGTTTCCGTTTACATTTTCTAGGCACTTCCCTTTCTCTGGAGGTGATAGGCATTATCAGGACAGGATTGTATTCCTAACAGCCCAATAGCACCTTCTTTCAATGTGACTAGTTTGGAATGTGAGGATGTGACCGGTCGCTTCCTAGCTTATGGCTGCCTCTGCTGTTTAGCCAAAGACCTTAGCCTAAGAACAGGGCCTCAGACTGTCACAGTAAGAGAAGGCCCTTACACCAGCAGACAGTGATTTTGATTCTCTTTTGTACCTCTATAACTAGCCAAGTGATAAGAATACACCTAAATTCTTAAAGTACAGGCCTTTACAGACGGGCCTGAATATCTATATCCTAACAGGCACCAAGAGGTCCTTGGGTCACAGAAAGTACAAAGCTTTGTGGGGTACCTGTAACAAGAGCGTTAGTGCTAGAATAAGCATGTAATGGTATATAGAAAACATACCATTCAGTACACTGAATGATATGCCTCTGAGAGTAAAGTTTTGAAACTAGAAATTGAGTGACGAGACTGAGGCGGTTTGCTGAGTATTAATAAAAACAACATACATCTTAAAGGCAGCAGAAATACAACTTGAGGAGAAAGAAACTGTGATCAAATTAAAGTAAACGAGCAGAAACGGGGGGTGGTGGGGAAGGCCTAAGTATAAGTTGCTTAAGTCTGGAAATGTGTCTTGTAATAAATAAGTTGCTTATATAAAACTGTCAAAAGGCACCAGTAAACACATTACCTTTAGTCTGCTAGCTAAGTTACATTATAATCAAAAAGTGTTAAAGGATTCTTTGTGATAGCACCAGAATTAAAATATACTGCTGAACTCCCAGCTGTCAGTGGCTTTAACACAACTGGATCTAACATGAGGTCAAGGAGCAATGTGTCATGATAAGTCTCACATTGCTCCACATGAGAGCTTAGTTTGGTGAAGTTGTTCTTATGATTGACAATCAGACTGCAGTCATATTTCATTTTATCATCACAGAGATACAGCAGATAATGAAAACATTGTGATTTAAACAGAGCATAGTGGACAGATAACATGGACTTCAACCATAGCCTTTAATCTCTCGGATTTTTCTGGTGAATAAATTTAAAGTGAACAAACTAATGTAGAAATCATCAGGATTCAACACTCCACTACCATCAAAAAGTGCCTCGGCAAACTTCTATTTTGAGTGGTTATGTGCAGTGACTATATCAAATTAGTCACATTGCTTGCAATCTGTGGAAGAAACCTTACATCTAAATAAACTGATAATAAGTTGGGACTACATTCATCAGTGTTCTTTTGGTCTCATTTCTGAAAAGGAATCACAATAATTAATACATCATTAAAAATATCTAGTATTTCATCCTAAAGGGTTCCAAAGTGCTTCACAAATGGATGCACACTTATAGACAGGGATCTCTCCATATATCAACTGAGGTTTTGGGGTGAAATGGTGCAGCTATAGTGTATGGTACGAGATAGGTGCATAGTCTTATATTTACATAATATTCAAATTCATGGGTCAGGAAACAGCACAACTCCAAATCATGACATCATGGTCTCCATATTGGAAGAGAAGGTTCAAGGCCTGGAGCAACAGGTATCGACCCTGCGTTGCATAAGAGAAACTGAGGATTTCCTGGACAGACATCAGGATATGCTTCTACGGACACAACGTTCTGAAGATTCAGAGCAGGCTGTGCAGCGGGGACAGGAGGATGATGAAGAAATTTGGCAGCATGTGACCTCCAGAAGAAGAAAGGGGAGCGTCCATGTACGAGCAGCGCAGATACAGGTAAGTAGCTGTTTTCATGTTCTCTCCACAGGTACTAATGCGGAGAGTGGACTAGATGATACATCTGAGGGAAGGGAACAGAAGGAGACTCCGCTGATTGGAAGGCATGAGATACACTATCCTAGGATTGGGGGTCCGCTCCCAAGAGAAGGAGGCGGGTGGTGGTGGTCAGGGACTCTCTCCTCAGGGGGACTGAGTCATCTAACTGCTGCCCCGACCGGGAAAACCGAGAAGTCTGCTGCTTGCCAGGAGCTAGGATTCACTATGTGACGGAGAGACTGCCAAGACTCATCAAGCCCTCGGATTGCTACCCCTTCCTGCTTCTCCATGTGGGCACCAATGGTACTGCCAAGAATGACCTTGAGCGGATCACTGCAGACTACGTGGCTCTGGGAAGAAGTTTGAGGAGTGCAAGTGGTGTTCTCGTCCATCCTCCCCGTGGAAGGAAAAGGCCTGGGTAGAGACCGTCGAATCGTGGAAGTCAATAAATTGCTACGCAGGTGGTGTTGGAGAGAAGGCTTTGGATTCTTTGACCATGGGATTGTGTTCCAAGAAGGAGGAGTGCTAGATAGAGATGGGCTCCACCTAACGAAGAGAGGGTAGAGCATCTTTGCAAGCAGGCTGGCTAACCTAGTGAGGAGGGCTTTAAACTAGGTTCAGCAGGGGAAGGAGACCAAAGCCCTGAGGTAAGTGGGGAAGTGGGATACCGGGAGGAAGCACAAGCAGGAGCACGCGAGAGGGGAGAGCTCCTGCCTCATACTGAGAAAGAGGGACTATCAGCGAGTTATCTCAAGTGGCTATACACAAATGCAAGAAGCCTGGGAAACAAGCAGGGAGAACTGGAAGTCCCGGCACAGTCAAGGAATTATCATGTGATTGGAATAACAGAGACTTGGTGGAATAACTCACATAACTGGAGTACTGTCATGGATGGATATAAACTATTCAGGAAGGACAGTCAGGGCAGAAAAGGTGAGGGAGTTGCATTGTTTGTAGGGGAGCAGTATGACTGCTCAGAGCTCAAGTATGAAACTGCAGAAAAACCTGAGAGTCTCTGGATTAAGCTTAGAAGTGTGAGCAACAAAGGTGATGTCGTGGTGGGAGTCTGCTATAGACCACCGGACCAGGGGAATGAGGTGGACGTGACTTTCTTCCGGCAACTCACAGAAGTTACTAGATCACAGGCCTTGGTTCTCATGGGAGACTTCAATCACCTTGATATCTGCTGGGAGAGCAATACAGCGGTGCACAGACAATCCAGGAAGATTTTGGAAAGTGTAGGGGACAATTTCCTGGTGCAAGTGCTGGAGGAACCAACTAGGGGCGGAGTTCTTCTTGACCTGCTGCTCACAAACTAGGAAGAATTAGTAGGGGAACCAAAAGTGGATGGGAACCTGGGAGGCAGCGATCATGAGATGGTCAAGTTCAGGATCCTGACACAGGGAAGAAAGGAGAGCAGCAGAATACGGACCCTGGACTTCAGGAAAGCAGACTTTGACTCCCTCAGGGAACTGATGGGCAGGATCCCCTGGGAGAATACCATGAGGGGGAAATGAGTCCAGGAGAGCTTGGTGTATTTTAAAGAATTCTTATTGAGGTTACAGGGACAAACCATCCCGATGTGTAGAAAGAATAGTAAATATGGCAGGAGACCAGCTTGGCTTAACAGTGAAATCCTTGCTGATCTTAAACACAAAAAAGAAGCTTCCATGAAGTGGAAGATTGGACAAATGACCAGGGAAGAGTATAAAAATATTGCTCGACATGCAGGAGTGAAATCAGGAAGGCCAAATCACACCTGGAGTTGCAGCTAGCAAGAGATGTTAAGAGTAACAAGAAGGGTTTCTTCAGGTATGTTAGCAACAAGAAGAAAGTCAAGGAAAGTGTGGACCCCTTACTGAATGAGGGAGGCAACCTAGTGACAGAGGATGTGGAAAAAGCTAATGTACTCAAAGATTTTTTTTGCCTCTGTCTTCACGAACAAGGTCAGCTCCCAGACTGCTGCACTGGGCAGCACAGCATCGGGAGGAGGTGGCCAGGCCTTTGTGAAGAAAGAAGTGGTTTGGGACTATTTAGAAAAGCTGGATGAGCACAAGTCCATGGGGCCGGATGCGCTGCATCCGAGAGTGCTAAAGGAGTTGGCAGATGTGATTGCAGAGCCATTGGCCATTATCTTTGAAAACTCATGGCGATCAGGGGAAGTCCCGGACGACTGGAAAAAGGCTAATGTAGTGCCCATCTTTAAAAAAGGGAAGGAGGAGGATCCTGGGAACTACAGGCCAGTCAGCTTCACCTCAGTCCCCGGAAAAATCATGGAGCAGGTCCTCAAGGAATCAATCCTGAAGCACTTACACGAGAGGAAAGTGATCAGGAACAGTCAGCATGGATTCACCAAGGGCAAGTCATGCCTGACTAATCTAATTGCCTTCTATGACGAGATAACTGGCTCTGTGGATGAGGGGAAAGCAGTGGACGTGTTGTTCCTTGACTTTAGCAAAGCTTTTGACACGGTCTCCCACAGTATTCTTGCCAGCAAGTTAAAGAAGTATGGGCTGGATGAACGGACTATAAGGTGGATAGAAAGTTGGCTAGATTGTTGGGCTCAACGGGTAGTGATCCATGTCTAGTTGGCAGCCGGTATCAAGTGGAGTGCCCCAAGGGTCGGTCCTGGGGCTGGTTTTGTTCAATATCTTCATTAATGATCTGGAGGATGGTGTGGATTGCACCCTCAGCAAATTTGCAGATGACACTAAACTGGGAGGAGAGGTAGATATGCTGGAAGGTAGGGATCGGATACAGAGGGACCTAGACAAGTTAGAGGATTGGGCCAAAAAAAATCTGATGAGGTTCAACAAGGACAAGTGCAGAGTTCTGCACTTAGGATGGAAGAATCCCATGCACCGCTACAGACTAGGGACCGAATGGCTAGGCAGCAGTTCTGCGGAAAAGGACCTTGGGGTTACAGTGGACGAGAAGCTGGATATGAGTCAACAGTGTGCCCTTGTTGCCAAGAAGGCCAATGGCATTTTGGGATGTATAAGTAGGGGCATTGCCAGCAGATCGAGGGACGTGATCGTTCCCCTCTATTCGACATTGGTGAGGCCTCATCTGGAGTACTGTGTCCAGTTTTGGGCCCCACACTACAGAAGGGATGTGGACAAATTGGAGAGAGTCCAGCGGAGGGCAACAAAAATGATTAGGGGACTGGAACACATGACTTATGAGGAGAGGCTGAGGGAACTGGGATTGTTTAGTCTGCGGAAGAGAAGAATGATGGGGGATTTGATAGCTGCTTTCAACTACCTGAAAGGGGGTTCCAAAGAGGATGGATCTAGACTGTTCTCAGTGGTAGCAGATGACAAAACAAGGGGTAATGGTCTCCAGTTGCAATGGGGGAGGTTTAGGTTGGATATCAGGAAAAACTTTTTCACTAGGAGGGTGGTGAAACACTGGAATGCGTTACCTAGGGAGGTGGTGGAATCTCCTTCCTTAGAAGGTTTTAAGGTCAGGCTTGACAAAGCCCTGGCTGGGATGATTTAGTTGGGGATTGGTCCTTCTTTAAGCAGGGGGTTGGACTAGATGACCTCCTGAGGTCCCTTCCAACCCTGATATTCTGTGATTCTATGAACATGACCCTCCTGTTCAATAGGGTGGAAATGATCACCATTCCTTTTGGGTGACTTTCCTCCACCTTTTCTCAAGTGTCTAGGAGTTCCACTGCAGGTGTGCAGATCTGCTGATGACATCTCCATATGTGGTAGATTTAGTGGTAGGTAGGAAGTGGACCCCCCCACTATTCATGAGCTAACTATTGCCCAAATTTGGCTTACTGGAGAGCATTAATATTCATGCTATTTGGAAAATTTAAAAGTGGTTCACTCGCATACCCTCCCCCCCATCATGCATAGCAATCTCATGCAACAGTTTGAAAGGAAGTGAAAACACCATATCCAATTGAGATTTGGAGGGGAATTTACACAGGCATACTGTAATTATCAAAGTTCTGGTTAAGCTAAGGCACCTGTTTGGCAGCAGTGGTCAGGACTCAAGTCCAAAAGATGGAAGCTCCAGCAGCAAAATGTCCCTTTATACCATTCTGGATTGTTTGTTCAGTACTGACTTAGAGAGAGAAATGCCATCTCCTGAATTGCTAACACAACTTTCTGCAGCAACAACATGTTCCTTGGAGGTTTTCCGGCCAAGTACAAAATAGGCTTGACTCTGCTTAGCATGTAACATTTGGTTTGATCACAGCACAATGTGGTATGGGTGCAGGATCTATACATAATAATGTATAGATCCAGCTGCGTCCTTATAGAGTTTTAAGGAGGAACAGGAAGTATTAGTTTGGTGTGCATTTATGTTGTATTTATAATAGTATTTATATTCTGTGTCAGACCTGTGTGCTGAGCCCGGTATTTTCCAGTTTTTGTTTTGTGAAATCAATAAAACAGGCATCCAATTCAAGCTCTGTTTCTGTATGTGTAACACAAATGAGTTCAATTAAATAACTGGGAACAAATAGAAATAAAATGAGAGGTTATAAGCACATCCTTGAGGGAAAAACAGTCAATAATATCAGAGTTATGTAAAACAATGAATCACTGTGGAACTCTCTAGGCTTAGCTCTAGGGAGATTTACAGTAATAAGAACGATCAGATTTCCTGAGTTCAAGAGAAAATTCATGAGTCATTATATTTACCTCTCTAATAAATAGAATATCAACTCTTGGTATCTGATTCTGTACTGCCTAGCACCTTTTGTAGTCATTAAGTTGGTAGAAAGTGAGTGTAAAAATCTTACAAACCAGAATACAATAGCCTTTTACTTACTTTTTGGACAGCTGTAAATCAATACACCAGGTGTAAGAAAATGTACAAATGAGGCCATTATTCTTTAACCTGATTGGGCGTGCATGCATGTTGAGCAAGACCAAAGATCAATCAAGAAAAATCAATAGGAAAAAAACCAACATATTATTCAAGTGAAAATGTTGTTGTTAGTTTTTCTTTCTTTAGTATTTCACTAGGTATTGGGTCAAATTTTCAAAAGGGCCTAAATGACTTAGAAGCTTAAGTCCAATTTTCAGGCCTTAAGTCACTTGTGAATATGGCACTTAAGCTCCTGGCCCAATGCAGGACCAACACCAACTAAATCATCCCAGCCAAGGCTTCCTTAGAGGTTTTCAAGGTCAGGCTTGACAAAGCCCTGGCTGGGATGATTTAGTTGGGGATTGGTCCTGCTTTCAGCAGGGGGTTGGACTCGATGACCTCCTGAGGTCTCTTCCAAACCTGATATTCTATGATTCTATGGAGATTCCACCACCTCCCTAGGTAACCCATTCCAGTGCTTCACCACCCTCCTAGTGAAACAGTGTTTCCTAATATCCAACCTAGACCTCCCCCACAGCAACTTGAGACCATTGCTCCTTGTTCTGACATCTGCCACCACTGAGAACAGCCTAGCTCCATCCTCTTTGGAACCCCCCTTCAGGTAGTTGAAGGCTGCTATCAAATCCCCCCTCACTCTTCTCTTCTGCAGACTAAATAACCCCAGGACCCTCAGGCTCTCCTCGTAGGTTATGTGCCCCAGCCCCTAATCATTTTTGTTGCCCTCCGCTGGACTCTCTCCAATTTGTCCACATCCCTTCTGTAGTGGGGGGACCAAAACTGGACGCAATACTCCAGGTGTGGCTTCACCAATGCCGAATAGAGGGGAATGATCACGTCCCTCGATCTGCTGGCAATGTTCCTACTAATACAGACCAATATGCTGTTGGCCTTCTGGGCAATGAGGGCACCCTGCTGACTCATATCCAGCTTCTCATCCACTGTAATCCCTAGGTCCTTTTCTGCAGAACTGCTGCTCAGCCAGTCAGTCCCCAGCCTGTAGCAGTGCATGGGATTCTTCCTTCCTAAGTGCAGGACTCTGCACTTGTCCTTGTTAAACCTCATCAGATTTCTTTTGGCCCTATCCTCCAATTTGTCTAGGTCACTCTGGACCCTATCCCTACCTTCCAGCTTATCTACCTCTCCTCCCAGCTTAGTGTCATCTGCGAATTTGTTGCGGGTGCAATTAATCCCATCATCCAGATCATTGATAAAGATGTTGATCAAAAGCGGCCCCAGGACCGACCCCTGGGGCACTCCGCTTGATACCAGCTGCCAACTAGACATCGAGCCATTGATCACTACCTGTTGAGCCTGACAATCTAGCCAGCTTTCTATCTACCTTATAGTCCATTCATCCAATCCATACTTTTCTAACTTGCTGTGGGAGACCATATCCTCTGTAACACAGACCGTAAGACTACCCTGTATTAATTCCTGTTTGAATCAGAGCATATATTTTAGTAAAATTTACAATCTCGATTAAAATAATTCCAGTGATGGAGACTTCGTCACAACCGTAAATTGTTCCAACCGTTATGTCACTGTTAAGAAATTGTGCCTTATTTCTAATTTAAATTTGTTTAGCTTCAACTTCCAGGCACTGGATCTTGTTATACCTCTGTCTGCTAGATTTAAGGGCACTCTATTATCAAATTTATATTCCCATATAAGTACTTATTGACTGTGATAAAGTCACCCGTTAACCTCTCTTTTGATAAATGAATAGATTGAGCTCCTTGAGTCTACCACTACAAGGTATGTTTTCCAATTTTTTAAACATTCTTGTGGCTCTTCTCTGCACTCCCTCCAATTTTTCAACATCTTTCTTGAATTGTGGACACCAGAACTGGATACAGAATTCCACCAGCACTGAATCCAAAAGTAATATAACATCCTTACTCCTGATCAATATTCTCCTGTTTAAACACCCAAGAATCACATCAGCCTTTTAATCACAGCAACACTGGGATCTCATATTTAGCTGATTATCCACCATGACGCCCAAATCTTTTCCAGAGTGTCTGCTTCCTAGGATAGACTCCCTCATCCTATAAGTCTGGTGGTCACATTCAGGGGTGCAATTCAGACCACTGAAATGTTGTGTCGTCACTTGTTTATAACCATGAGTGCCCCAAATGCTTCTGCTACTATTGGTACCTGCCTGGAACACACATGCAGCCAGCATGCACTCTGTGTTCTCTGTACTGTACAGCTCTGATTCAACCACTTTGAACCCAACAGCCTACCAGCAGTTATCACAGACTCACTCTTATCTTTACCAGACTTGCTTAAAGTTAGCAGGTGACCCCTAAACACCCCACCAAGCTTTCCCAGACCTGTGTGCTCTGCAATGTCCAGCCCTCTCCTGCAACATTCAGCAGAATAATAAGGTCTGTTTGCACCTGTAGGACAAAATACACAGATGATCACTTTAACTGGAGATAACTAATTCAAACACAACACTGTTGGTTTAAATTAAAAGTAAAATAAGTGAGATCAAGTCTTTGTCCAATATGACTTTTTCACCCAGAATCTTTCTGCAAGATGGCTGACATCCCCCGCCTCCCCAGTCAGGATCTCCTCCAGAAACCCAAAGTGCTGGTTCCTTTGTCTTCTTAGCTGAAAGAGGTAATATAGTGTTCGTTACCCCTTTCTGTTATAGTCCAGTGGAGCTTTGAAAATGGATTCTCCTGAAAGTTTCCTCTCAAAAGTGTATTCAAGCTGTGAAGAAGGCGAGATGCAGTCTGGTGGCGAAGGAATTGCCATACTGTTTTCTTTCTTGGCAGTGTTTGCTAACATGCAAACTGTGTTGTTTCCTGCAATCTCCTCCCTTTGCTAACTTGATGGCCCTGTTTACTGCTTATATGTAAATTGAGGTAAGCCTTTCCTTAGGACAGACCTGTTTAATATCTTTATGTAGGAAAGGCTCTCTGGTCTTGAACATGTGCTCGTAACATCATACAGGATTCAGAGTAGCAGCCGTGTTAGTCTGTATTCGCAAAAAGAAAAGGAGTACTAGTGGCACCTTAGAGACTAACCAATTTATTTGAGCATAAGCTTTCGTGAGCTACAGCTCACTTCATCATACAGGAGACATTCATAACTTTACATACAATGTTTCTACATACATTTTGCCATGATATTATTGACCAGTGAGTTATTAGTTTTCCAATGATACCTCACAAGGTGTATTTTTTTTACCACGTTTATGACAATTGTGTGTAGGGTGTGAATACAGGGGTACTTAGGATCACAAAGGCATCTTCTTCATTCCTAGATGTATGACTTTACATTTGGCTGTATTGAAATGCATATTGTTTGATTGTACCTAGCTTACCAAGCAATCTAGAGCACTCTGTATCAGTGCCTTGTTTTTTTCATTATTTATCACTCCCCCAATCTTTGTGTCAGCTGCAAACTTGAACAGTAGTGGTTTTATATTTTCTTTGCAGTCATTTATAAAAAAATATTAAATAGGGAGGGGCAAGAACTGATCCCTGTGGGACCCCAGTAGAAACACCCCCACTCTGATGATTTCTCTTTGACAATTACATTTTGAGGCTCATTAGTTAGCTAGTTTCTAACCCATTTTATGTGTGACATTTTGATTTTGTATTGTTCTAGTTTCTTAATCAAAATATTGTGTGGTACCAAGTCTAATGCCTTGCATAAATGTAAGTATATTGCATCAACACTATTAACAACCAAACGTGTAATCTCATCAAAAAGGAATATTGAGTTAGTTGGACAAATTCTATTTTCGTAAACCAATGCTGATTAATATTTCCTTCCTTTAAATTTTTTATTAGTCGAGTCCTGTGTCACTATTAGCATTATTTTGTCGGGGATTGATGTCAGGCTGACAGGCCTATAATTACCTGCGTTGTTTTGTTTGTTGTTTTAAAATAATGGTACAACATTAGCTTTCTTCCAGTCCTCTGGAACTTCCTCAGTTTTCCAAGACTTATTGAAAATGAACATTAATGGTCCAGAAAACTCCTCACCATGCTCTTCAAAAACTCTGAGATGCAAGTTATTCAGATTTGATGATAGAGCAGAGATTCTTGCTAACAGGCTTTCTGCAATTCCTGGTAAATATCACCACGGATGTCCGTGAAGGCATCATCTATGTAAGATAGCACTGTCTCTGATGGAAGTGTTCTTGTATGATGCCTATCTCTCTGTCTATTCTACACATTTCCCTGGTTCTTCTCTGCAGTAGCTGCCGTCTACCAGCTGGGAGACATGGAAGCTACATTGCTTTCTGCTTGCACTTTTCCTCAGGATCAGCATGCTCAGCTATTCCAGGCTGTGACAGATAAAGTGACAGCTGATGCAGACACAGCAGTGAAATGAGAACAGACACAGATAGATTTTAAACAGCAGGATGTAACTTTTAATAAAACTTTTTGACACATTGGTCAAACTAGACAGTCTCTACGTAAAAGAATAAATGGACACAAATCAGATGTCAAGAATTATAACATTCATGAACCAGTCAGAGAACACTTCAATCTCTCTGGTCACTCGATTTCTGATCTAAAAGTGACTATTCTTCAACAAAAAAAACTTCGAAAACAGACTCCAACGAGAGACTGCTGAATTGGAATTAATTTGCAAATTGGATACAATTAACTTAGGCTGGAATAGAGCCTGGGAGTGGTTGAGTCATTATACAAAGTAAAACTATTTCCCCTTGTTTATTCCTCCCCCCCCCCACCACCACTATTCCTCAGATGTCCTTGTTAACTCCTGGAAATGTGCTGGAAATGGCCCACCTTGATTATCACTTCAAAAGGTTTTCTCTCCCCCCACCCCACTCTCCTGCTGGTAATAGCTCATCTTAAGTGATCACTCTCCTTACAATGTGTATTTTTTCATGGTCTGTGTGTATATAAATCTCCTCACTGTATTTTCCACTTTATGCATCCGATGAAGTGAGCTGTAGCTCACGAAAGCTTATGCTCAAATAAATTGGTTAGTCTCTAAGGTGCCACAAGTACTCCTTTACTTTTATTAAAGTTACCCCCCCACACACACACACAGTGGTGGTGCTAACACATTGGGGCGCCCCACAATACTAACCTAACCTCCAGCCATGATTGCCTAACCAAGCTAACATCCCTCTTGGATTCTGTCCCTGAAGTTAACTCCAGTGCACCCCCCAAAATTGTTCTCCCGAAGGTGAATAACCAGGACATGAGGTGAGGCTGCATTGTTCATCAGTGAGTGAAGAACTGGCATGAGCTGATTCCCACTGAATGCCTCTTTTGCCGAACCACTGGAAGCAAATATCTTTGGCCCTGAGCTGAGATCTACCAGTGTCCTGGCTGCCCTCTTGTGTGGCCAGTGTAGTATAGAGTGCCAGCAAGTCCAAATATTGAGTAAGCTCTGGATATCTTCTGGAAAAAAAAAGTGCATGGGGTGAGTTACATTTTTTTTACTGTTTCCTGCCATTTTTTCCTTGGTGCAGACCTAAGTCTTGTTTAAGCCTTTATTTCGAGCCCCTATTACTTGCACTGTCTGTGGGCCAAAACTCACTGCAGCTGCTAACATCATTACCCCGATTCTTAAAGGTCCCAAATTTACCTGGGTCAAGACCACAGTAGCGCCAGGCTTTTCTCAGAACTACTGCCAGTTGGTACCTTGTCAGGAAGCTGTCATCACTGTGTAGCAACCGCAGGCCTGGCTGCTGGCTCTGGATTTTTAGTAGAGTCTTTTACTGCTTTTATGGGACACAAACACTCATCTGCACATTCCTTCACCACCACATAAGCCCCTCATTTCCTTCTGATCTGTGTTTGAGTACCTTAAGTGCAGGGACACTGCTCCTGTGGGTAGTGATACATCCTTTAAGTTCCATGCATGCTGGAACCTGAGTGCAACTTCCAAAGGCACCAGCTCAGTCATTAAAAGTGTCCAAAAAAGGGCAAAACCGAATGTCGTCCTAAATAAAATGGAATCCCTCCCAGAGCCTTGGTAGAGCAGTGGTACAGCCTTTAATAACCTGGTCAGAGTTTCTACTGTTATGGGTAGCCTGTCATCCCTCCGGCACCCAACCCTCCTTGACCATCCTTCTAAGAGCTTCTGTACTACAAAATCCCTGCATCAGTTGGGGAAATCCACCAGCCTACTTCTATAGGACAGGCCTACTAGCTGGCCAGATATAGTGGAGAGAGCCAACCTGCGGTGGGCTGAAGACACCACATATCGTGCCACCTGCTGTATAGATATGGGCCACTCTGATGAAGCCCTTTGCCTTATAGGTCCTCAACGTTTGCAGGGCCACCAAGTCCTCAACTAGCCCTACAGATGTCATGAACCAGGTTTCAGAGTTGTTGGGAAAATCACCCACAAATCGCTGCTGGAAGGTTGGGTGAGGACCTAGCATATGTCATCCTGAAATCAAGATAGAAAATCGGCTACATCATTATCCACTCCTGAGACATGCACTGCATGAAAAAGGATGTTAAACTACAGGCAGTGTAAAATGAAGGCCATCACCAGCTTCATTAACCAAGTAGTCTTAGCCAGCTGTCTATTTACGATATGGACCATGGATTGGTTGTCACACCAGAAATGGAAGTTTTGGTTCTGCAATTTTTCTCCCCAAATAGTGACTGCCATCAGTAAAGAAAAAAACTCAAGGAAGGCGATGTTTCTTGTGACATCCTGAACCACCCAGCTTTCTGGCCACCTGTGCACCCATTACTATTCTTGAAAGTAAACCCCAAATCTATGCCTCCTGAGACATCAGATTGTACCTGCAGCTCAGTCTTGAGCAACGATGCGAAACGTCATATTGAAACCCCATTAAGCTGTTTCAGGAATCTTTCCCATGCTTATTAAACTTCCTTTGTTTTCTGACAAAGTGGTAGAGTTTTAGTACTCCTCAGGAGGTTGATGCCAGATGGGCACAGAATGCCCAACCAGGAGCCACCGCCTGGCACTGAAAGTTTGGGTGCCTCATGACCACCTGTAGTTCCCTCAGCGTAATTTTCTTTGTCTGTTTGAGAGTCCGCATCAATGCCCTGACCGATTTTAACTTCTCTGCACATAACTGTTCAGTTCAATGCCCAGATATGTGAAACTTTGGGCAGAACCCTTTGTCTTCTCTGTGGAGATGGGGACCCCAGGGTGCTTGCTTAGGTTCTGGAGTGCCTGCTGCAAGCACTTGCAGATGCCTGCTCCTAACCTTCCTGCAAATAAGAAGTAATGGAGATTGTGCACTGTGTGATGCAGGCCAGTCTCATGCACAATCACCCACGCTAGCATGGAATGGAATCATTCAAAAGTAGCATTTGACACCGAGTATCCCATGGGCATGGCTTTATCAAAGTAGTAGTGGCCTTTGGCACAAGGCGGGAATCTTTTGTCTCTCTGGGTCCCCACCCCTCCTTCTAAATGGAAAAGCATCAGGTTTAAGATGGATTTCAGTATCAGGTGACATGTTCACATGTGCCGGGAGACCCCAACCTCCATTCTTCCAGGGCTGTACCCAAGAAGGTTTGCAAGAAAACAGAGCCATTCACAGGTCACTGGTTCTGAAGCACCGTTAATGGCTTCCACTTAATATGTTTATATCAGTAATACGAGTTTATATCTTATTTTCCTCACTCCAGACATAGACATAATACTTACGAACAAATGGGATGAACACACTCAGTAGATCATAAGCTTTGTAATGATACCTTACAAGACACCTTTGGCATAAAGCATATTCCAGTTACATCATATTCACATTCAAGCATATTTCCATAAAACATTATGGAGTGCAACGTCACAAAGCCTTCGCTATTAAGTCCTTGAACTTGAATAAGGAAATACATCTTTCAGGGCTCCTCACACAAATTTATACTTGCATAAATGTGAAAGGCTGTGGACCAGTTCTCTCACGTTTGAGGCACCTTAGGTCTGTGGGATTAATCCTTCTCTTCCCTGTCCTTTTTATCCCCTTCCTCTGTGTGCTCTTCTCGAAACAGCAAGGTAACTAAATTCACAAATCCCCCTTTAAAATCTATTCCTTAGCCCCTTTAGACAGATGATTCCTGAGGGGCTGATTGGATCCCGTATAAGTTCTAGGGGCTCTAGCCACTCTGTCTCCTGCCTGTATCTTATTAGGAATGCTGCCACCTGGTGATAGGAAAGTCCCTCCCCGATTGCTCCATATCCCTTGGATATTACTCCCTCCCCAAATCTCTGACAGTGTGACCCCATTGTCTGAGAGTGGCTCACTTTTCTCTGGCAGGCTGCCCAGCTTTGGGCCACCAATGCCAACAATTTGGCCAGGTCACCCCAAATCCCTTGCTGGGGCGGGGGGGGGGGGAGGTTGTCACAGGGAAGAGTGACCTGGGAAGCCACCATTTCCCCAAGTGCCAAGGCTCACAATTCCTTCCTTCCTCATTTGCAGGCCGCTGGAGACTCCCACTGCTGTATCCTGAGGAGACCTGCTGGACTCTTGGTGGGTTCTGGGAGTGAGGGACACTCATTCCTTTTCATCCTTATCCACCTCAATGAGGCTCAGACCCTCGCTAGCCTCAAAGTCAGTCCCTGAAGCCATCACATGAACCTCTTGTATGAAAGTTCAAGTCTCCATCCCAGCAGAATGCACTTCTGTGGCTCACCACTATCCACAAAGCGAATTGTTCCAGCCAGGGTCCTGGCTCCTGCCCACTGTTCCCCTCATCCTGCGACTCTTCATCCGCATTGGTTGAGGGCCACTGATCCTTGCTTGATCTCTATTCCTGTGAAGACTGAACACATCCTCCCCCATGAGGCAGCAATCCCAGGCCCACAATTCCTTGGCAAAGCTGCCCAAATGAACCCTCACCCACCTCTAAGGCCACCATTTTCAGTGCCTCTAGTAAGGCAGTGCCAACTGGAGGACAACCCTACTACTTGTGCCCCACCCCAAGAGAGCAGGGGAAGGGAGTGGTTATTCTGCCTGGCTCCCTCAGAGTGGCTCCTGAAGCAGGAATTCACAAGCCTTCTGGCCACACCCTTGGCCAAAGCCCCATATGGGAAGAGGGGGTATAGTAGGACATAAGGAGCAGTGCGCTTCTGCGGTAGCTGAGACATGTCCATGGTCTCCCCTCCCATGAACACAGGAGTGGGGGTGGGAGACTGTGCCAATGGACCTGGTACTGGCTGTGCCGGCCTGTCCTTACCACCACAATAGTGATCCCACGTATCTTCTGTCCTCTCCTCCCATGAGCTGTGGGGGTGGGGCAGGAATGGGAGAAAGCCACAATTTCAGGCTTAACATGGGCTGCACCATCTCAGGACCCAGAAGCCTCGTCAGCTTCCCCATGCAGCCCTGGCCTCCCTCCCCCAAACAGAGAGGGTGGGGGGAGGAAGCCCTTGTGGAATTCCTCCAGCTCTGATAGCAGAGGGATCCTCCATGCTGGGGGGGGGGCAGGGGTATGACCCCCACAGCTGGACAGAGTCACCACTGCCAGGGCAGACACTCCACCCTGGGGAGAAGGGCCCCAGAGCCTTTATCTGTATTCCTTTGCATCCTGTTGCTGCCGGAATGGTGACTAACCCTTTCTCTGCTGTATCAGAGCCAAAAGAACTGCCATAGCGTTACGGTTCTTGGTTAAATCCTGGGAGCTGAGTCTCTGGCACCCACTGGCCAATCAGCCCCTTTCCCCCCGAGCTGGCCAGTGGGTGCCAAAGACTCCAAGGGTGAGGAGGAGCTACTTGGTGTCCCTCTGTCAATGTCTCCCACCCCCACCCCCCGCTTGCTTCTGGGACTGTTTCCTTTCATTTTTGACCCATCAAATTCCCCCACCTATTGAGTTCCCATAACAATCTCATCCCAGAGACTCCAGCATGTTGGATGACTCAGGTAAGAATTGTTGATTGGCAGTTTGCTATATTTTTCTTTACTTCTGTTTTTTATCTTATCTAGTGTAATATTGCCACGCTTTAGCTAGATTTTTTTCTGCAAGTCTTAAAAGTGGAGGCTTTAGCTTCAAAGCATTTGGCTATAGAACCAACAGGGTACAGCTTAAAGCACAGACCCAGGACACAAAGCATGTATAGCCATGTTTTATTCAGCATGGCAGAATCATAGAGCTCATCTTTTTTTGTTTTAGTTTGTTTGTTTCATGGTTCTGTTCCCCTTGTTCTCTAAGTGCTGGTAGAATACAAATGCAGACTTGATCCCAGTTTACCTCTGGAGTTAACTCCTCAAATGGCTGCAGATTACCCACGGCAGTTTTAGCTAATTTCCATATGAGCCAGACAATGAACCTGGATTTAACTCATGTGTGTGTCTGAAAAACAAAAAAGGCGCACACACGTTTATTGTGGCCTGGTACTCAGTGTTTCACTACTTCCTGGAGAGGAAGCCCTTATCACATGACTCTTCTACCTCATCTGTGCGATTCAGAGACTCTGCTGGTCTGCTTCCCCTTTGCAGCCCAACCTCCCTGCCATCTATGTACAAAGCGGTACTTACATCTTGCTGTGTGTGTGTGTGTGTGTGTGTGTGTGTGTGTGTTTGTTTGTTTTGGAACTTAGGTCAGGTGACATGTGGCTTGAGCAAAACTGGTAGCAGTGAAAATATATTAATCCTGTGGCTGTACGAAGGGAGATATGCCCTCCTCATTTTCAGCAGTTGTGCCTATTGTGATGTTTTACTGGTCTGATGCATTCCTGTGTCCATTATCTTGTTTCTCATTCAGATTTTGCTCACTTTCAGTGGCAGGGAAAATGGGGGTGTGCGATGTTTCTTTATTACCATGGTGGTGTGAGATCAACTGGAGCTGGGTGGAAAGATGTTTGGTGTGGACAACCAGTCTAGTTTGGGGGCTGAATATTTGGAGAGAGCTAGGACTATACACTATTTCCCTACCTCATTGTAAAATATACTACGTTTGGGCTCTAGCTGTCTGTGACACTAGATGGTCCTTATTTAAATGGTCTGCTGTGTCAGTGTGACAATTTAGATATAGCCACAGTATGGAAGCTGAGAGAATTGGGCAGCACTGGTATAGGCTGGGGATTTGGAACAATGAGGTGGGAGCATAGTGACTCTGAGATTTGACACCTTTAATCTGTTGCGTGATGGGCGTAAGGAGATGACATAGAAAAAGACTTGGGTCTGGTACATTTATTGTCAGTTCCACTGATCTCATCATCTGGGTTATAACCATTTATGGTCCATAATCTGCAGTTCATGCTGTTCAATACAAGGTTCAATGGTCACCAATGTCTGTGATTAATCATGGATGAGACACTTGCTTTTACTGACATGGCTTTTGCTTGACATTACTGATACTGGATGACTGGGCCTTTAGTAGCTCTCCTTTCTACAGATTGAACACAAAGAAGATGTAGCTATGCCATCACTTCCAAAGCAAGAGGTGTCCCACCCCAAAATTGATTTAGGTGTGTAAGCCAAATGTGAGAGTCACAAGGTGGAATTAAATTAGGAATCATGATGGTGTTCAGGCTGATGTGCTTCATTGTTGGTTTCCTCTCTGACCCAACTGAGTCCTGAGGGTTGAGGCCTTGTGTTGGAGATACCCAAGGTTATTGTCTTGGTTGACTTCAATATTCATCTGATAGCTCGTGAGAATGGTTCCTCCTCTCTGGCAGTGCACAAAGGTCTTCTTTACTATACTGATTATTTTGGATCTGTCAATATTAACTGTAGTGTTGACGGATAAAGAAAATTACCTCAAAGTACCCATATTTCATTGCATGAATAAAAGAATTTTAGGAACTCAGTGTTACATGACAACATTTTCACACTTTTGAAAGCAGCTTCCTGTTCATAAAACCTCCTTATGGCAGATAATTTCAAAACAGAATAAAATGTGGCTGTCTAAAATCCCGTTTCATTTTGTGCTGAGATTGAAATGTCACCTGGCTTCTGATTCCTCCTGCTCCAAGTCATTCACTTATTGTCTGAGATAGTAATTTTCCCAAATGTTGTACAGAAGCCCTGTAAATTAGATAGTTTACCTTTATTATCTTATAAAATATACTCTTAATTTCTAGGAACTGTAAATCATCCATTACATTTCATGCATTACTCTGGTTTTGCATGACAGTAATTAAGCTGCTGGCAACAGATAATCATTCCTATTTTTATTTAAATTGATTTCCATTACCTTTCTGGATATGATAAAAGGCAGCTTGCAATAGTGAAATTAAGTCCAAGAGTCTGATTCTTCTTTCACAGTTGTTTTACATCAGCATAGTTCCATTAACTTTCAGTGAAGTTACTCCTGAATTCCCATATGGCTTTGAGTCTTCTCACAGTTGCTCTGGTGTAATTTAGGAGTAACTCCCATGAAGTCAGTGGCATTAAACTAGTGAAAGCAGGAACAAACTTTAAAATTGTCTGACTTTAAAATTGTGCACTGTTGTTGGTGAACAGCATTGAGACTTTCACCTCTGGGGCCAAGTTCAAATTCACCCTAAGCAGGAATGCTAGTGACTGAAAGTTATTACCACATGTGAGGTGGCTGTGGTATCTTCTGTGAAATACATTGGTTGTCTAAGGGTTCCAGTGTTATAAATGCAGTCTGTGTTATTGTGGCTTGCAATCTTTGGGTGAAACCAAAGGTGAGCCATTTGCCTCAGAGTGGGCTGATGTCAGTAAAGGATTGCTCAAATGTTACACTCAACCAGAAAGTGCACTCATCACAGCTGGAGCAGGATGCACCCAAGCAACCGACAACAAGGCGGCTCTGTGCTCCCATATTATGGACTTGCATGGGCCAAAGGAAGAGGGAGAATAGTATGTTTATGAATGTTTTTTGTACATCAACATTTGCAATAAACGAGGTACTGTCACATCACTCAGTGAAATGGGGGGGGGTGTTACTGTCACAGTAAACGGAGAGAGGTATTGATTGTCATGAATTTTTGTTTTGGATGCTATGACTATTAATATAATGGGAGAAAACTGTGCATTTACATTATTGATCGCTGTACAATGATGTATTTAGAAATTATGTTGGGATACATCTTGTCATGCCTCACTCTGTGTTTATCTTTATTATTCCAAGTACACATGATAAGATGTGATGTAGTGATGGCAATACATTTTCTTAATAAAATAAAAGACTTTATTTGAATTACAAAAATAACAATATTAAAGTGCTGCCAGGCAGGCCATCTGCTACTAGAACACTGAAATAACACGAACAAAACAAAGTGTATAAACCAAACATTGAACAATGCTAACGGTGCCATCAGAATAATCCCCTAATTTTGCATGTCCCCTGGTATGTTCTCCTTTCCCTTTCTTGTGCATTTTGCATGCACTTCTCGCTGTTGCATGGGTTTTGAGGCCTGTAGAGGGGTGGCTGGCTGCAAAGGGAAGGGGATTTGTGTGGGGGTGGATGCATGCAGTGGGGAGGGACTCAGCATGGGTGTGGAACTATGCTGGGGCATAGTGAGACTAAGTGAGGACTTCAGAACTATCAGTCTAGCACATTTCATGGCAATATAGGCCTGTCCACATTAGAGAAATCAACTGGTGCTATATCAGCCAATTGCTTAAACCCAATTGTTCAATCATTGGTTGTGTGTGTCCACATTGTTACTGCTGCTCCAGTTTAGCTTTGTCTCTGCCTCTATCTCTGCTTTCATGTCCCCGCACAGTCTCTCATTTCCTACTCTCAGTTCTTTCCCTTTTACCGTTTCCTTTATCTTTTACTCTCCATTTCCATGTCACTCCTTCTATTGTGTTACCTCACTTATGCCCTTTGCCTGTCAGCCTCTTCTCCTTTCCTATCCCTCCTTAAATAAATATTTAGTTCAGGAATCCTTACGACTTTTCAATCCTCACTATTCATTCCCCAAATCATCTCTTACTGAGCTGTCATTGTACGCCCTAGTCTTTGCGGATTGTGAAGTATTTGGAGTAAAGAGTGGGCCTGATTCAACCTGTTGAATATTACTGGAGTTATCCAAAGAATACCTTGGCCCAAGGTATTCAATTGTGTTTTTGTAAAGCACTATGTAAATGTATGGCAGTATAAAAGTAATTAACAATCATAATATTATTATGATTGTTAATAATAAATAGAATCCATAGGAGTATAGTTGTCAATTTGTCACCATTGCTGTAGCTGCTCAATGAATATTGTGCTGCTGGTAATAAACATTTTCAGCAAATAATACCCTTGATTATAGAGGAGTCATTCTGGTAATTTACCTTTCTAGTAATTTACCTACTGTAGATAAAATTTGAAATGGGTCAGTAATTATTAATCTATTTAGAATTACTCATTTATGGAGGGAAGCAATTACTGCCTACTTCCACAGCTCAATCACTTTTCATTGCAGAATGGAACATTAAAAATACACATTAAAAATACCAGAGATGGGACTGCTAAGTCTAGAGTCTGTAGATAACATTTTCAAAAGCGCCAGCAGCCTAAGATTTATTTTCAACGGGATTTAGGCTCCTAAGGACTTAAGACCTATTAAGTTTCAAAAGTGAATCAGGCACTCAGGAGCTTATTTCTCATATTTTGTTTTGTGCCTGTTAAGAAAATGGTTTTTTTTTGGTTTCCAATTTTGGTCAAACAGAAGGGAGAGAACTGTTCACTGTGACTTGGGAACCAAGAAAGTTCACCAGAAAGGTGACAATATTGCTTTGATATTTGCTCTGCTTAGTTTATTTTGATTGTTCGCACCAACTCAGAAATGTTAATTTGCTGCAAAATCAGGGGTTCTTGCCACAGAAGTAGTGGCTAAATTAAGATCCTGTGTATGTTACTGAGAATTTGTTTATGGATTTGATTTTTCTTGTTCCTAACTTCTTCCATTTCAATTAGTTACTTATCTTGATATGGGTGATGGGAAAATCATAAATATGCAGCTCCTCAGTGCCTATTACCACCTGGGGTAGTTTTGCTCCAGGCTCAGATTTTAAAAGGTATTTAGGCATTGCAATCATAGAATCATAGAATATCGGGGGGGGGGGCCTTCAGGAGCTCATCTAGTCCACCCCCCTGCTCAAAGCAGGACCAATCCCCAACTAAATCATCCCAGCCGGGGCTTTGTCAAGCCTGACCTTAAAAACCTCAAAGGAAGGAGATTCCACCACCTCCCTAGGTAACGCATTCCAGTGCTTCACCACCCTCCTAGTGAAAAAGTTTTTCCTAATATCCAACCTAAACCTCCCCCACTGCAATTGGAGACCATTAGATGCTTTACAATTTTTCCACATCCTTCTTGTAGTGTGGGGCCCAAAACTGGACACAGTACTCCAGATGGGGCCTCACCAATGTCGAATAGAGGGGAACGATCATGTCCCTCGATCTGCTGGCAATGCCCCTACTTATACAGCCCAAAATGCCATTAGCCTTCTTGGCAACAAGGGCACACTGTTGACTCATATCCAGCTTCTCATCCACTATAACTCCTAGGTCCTTTTCTGCAGAACTGCTGCCTAGCCGTTCAGTCCCTAGTCTGTAGCAGTGCATGGGATTCTTCCATCCTTGCTGAACTTCATCAGATTTCTTTTGGCCCAATCTTCTAATTTGTCTAGGTCCCTCTGTATCCTATCCCTACCCGCCAGTGTATCTACCACTCCTCCCAGTTTATTGTAATCTGCAAACTTGCTGAGGGTGTAGTCCACGCCATCCTCCAGATCATTAATGAAGATATTGAACAAAACTGGCCCCAGGACCGACCCTTGGGGCACTCCACTTGATACAGGCTGCCAACTAGACATGGAGCCATTGATCACTACCCATTGAGCCCGACAATCTAGCCAGCTTTCTATCTACCTTATAGTGCATTCATCCAGCCCATACTTCTTTAACTTGCTGGCAAGAATACTGTGGGAGACCGTGTCAAAAGCTTTGCTAAAGTCAAGGAATAACACGTTCACTGCTTTCCCCTCATCCACAGAGCCAGTTATCTTGTCATAGAAGGCAGTTAGATTAATCAGGCATGACTTGCCCTTAGTGAAACCATGCTGACTGTTCTGATCACTTTCCTCTCCTCTAAGTGCTTCAGAATTGATTCCTTGAGGACTTGCTCCATGATTTTTCCAGGGACTGAGGTGAGGCTGACTGGCCTGTAGTTCCCAGAATCCTCCTTCTTCCCTTTTTTAAAGATGGGCACTACGTTAGCCTTTTTCCAGTTGTCCGGGACCTCCCCCAATTACCATGAGTTTTCAAAGATAATGGCCAATGGCTCTGCAATCACATCCGCAAACTCCTTTAGCACTCTCGGACGCAGCACATCCAGCCCCATGGAGTTGTGCTCGTCCAGCTTTTCTAAATAGTCTCGAACCACTTCTTTCTCCATAGTGAGCTGGTCACCTCCTCCCCATGCTGTGCTGCCCAGTGCAGTAGTCTGGGAGCTGACCTTGTTCGTGAAGACAGAGGCAAAAAAAGCATTGAGTACATTAGCTTTTTCCACATCCTCTGTCACTAGGTTCAACATTGCAATGCCTAACGGGCTTTAGAACCTAAGTTTCTTTTTCAGAAGTGACTTAGACATAGAAGCCTTCCTTTCAGTGAGACTTGGGCTCCTAATTGCCTAAGTCACTTTTGAAAATGTATGTCTACACTGCAGTTGGGAGGGTGCTGCTCTGTGTGAGTAGACAGACAGGTGCTAACTCTGCTCCAGCTCCAGAGCTAAAAATAGTAGTGTAGCTGGGGGTAGCATGAGCAGTAGCTTGGGCTAGCCACCTAAGTACAAACTTGCCTGGAACCCCAGATATAAACAGTTCTCTCTCCTCTGTTTGTTCAAAGTATATATACATATAAACAAAAAATTCTTCACACACACACACACACAGAGCCCCTGAATCACTTTTGAAAAGTTAATAGGACTTAGGCCCTTAGGCGCCTAAAACACTTTTTAAAATGAGACTTAGGCACCTAAGTCAGTTAGTGAACGTTGTGCTGAGGGAAACATCTAATAAGATTCTTTAAAATCTGAGCCGAAGTACTTTTTAACAAGAAAACAGGCTAAAGCTGGGCAGATTTAATTTGCATACAAAGTGGTGTATTTTTTCCTTGATGCACATACATAACTCCCATTTATCCTAATGTGTGTTATAAACGCTCACAAAGGCTAGAAGCCTATGTTTTCCTCATATCTTCTTTCTTACACGTATTATAATCACTGCATGTACAAACAAAAAGTAATCCCCCCACTGTTTGTATTGGGAACAGTGATTATCTGTGCTTGATAAACCTGTAATAGGGTAGGTAACTACCTGATGCGTATAGCTTGGAATTAGTCATACTTGTTCAGCACTTCAGTAACATTTGTACATATTAAACAAGAAAAGTTGCTAACGATAAAATTGTGGTTGAAATACTGGAAAGAGCTATGAAGTCTGTTTAATTGTATTGATCAACATTTTCAATTTGTTCTTTCAGAATTTAGAACTCAAATATTTCAAGAAATTCAAACACAGTTTGTGTCTAGTCTTCTGTGTTGTTAAAATGAGTTGGTTGCTGTTTTCTCTGCACACTGAGTGAAACTTGTATATTGTTGTTTATTTCTGGTAACACCTTTAATGTGCCTGAAGCTATCCAACATAAAAAAAAGGGCATGGGCTGTGTTCTAAAGACCTTACAATTCGAGCTGTGTGACGTTTTTTTCAACCAAAACTGTTTTTTGGGGGCGAAAATGCAGATTTGGTAACACTGGTTTTGCAAATGTGTCAATTTCACTGAATAGTTCTTTTCAACCCTCCCTTTCAAAATTCTGAAAAAATTAAACATTTCAACCTTTTCAAAATGACATGTTTAAATTTTTTGATTTTAAGTAACTTTTGTTTTGATGAAATTTCCTTTAAAAACATTACTAATTTAATATTTGAAATTAAAATTAAACATTTAATTTGGGGTTAAACAAAACGTTTAATTTGACCTGAAAAATTTTTTTAATTAGCTAAAAATAAAAAAAAAATTATTAGTTTGATCCAAAACTAAATTTTGTTTTGATTTTTTTCTGAATTGACAGTGAACTGACAAATGCATTATTCACCCAGCTCTACTTACTATCTGAAGTCCCTATCCTGCAAATTGTGTGCGGTCAGTCATCTGTTTCAATTAGTAGGGCTCCACATTGGCAGTGGGGTTCATGTACTTGCAACAATTTTGCTGGATCTGGGCCCAAACGACTAAAACACAGCAACAAAAGTGTGTGTGGGGAAGCGAGTTGAGCAGAGGCGGAGAATGCAACATACAAATAAGTAGTGGCCGTGTTTTTGTAGAGCAAAATATTTGAAACTCATTGTGGCTTTTTTGTGGTGGCGGTGGTATCATCAAAAGGGTATAAAGACTATGCTCAGTAACTCTGAACTCCATCATTGGCTGGCTATTTTTTTTATAGGAATCACAGTACAAGTGGGTCTTCAGGAGGGATTTGAATGAGGAGTGGGAGGAGGGAAGTAATAAATTTCCTGTTAGCCCTTCCTGTAATGTTTAGTAAGCACTCAGGTGTCAGTCAGCCTTGGCAGGAGAAAAGAAGCTGCATTTTAATACCTGCACACACATTCAGCTCAGACTTAATTTGCTCAGGCTTCTGGAAACATCTAGTTTTCACAGTGCAGGTTCATAGGCATTAACACAGATCAGGACCGGCGCTAGGCACCAGCAAAGCAATCACGTGCTTGGGGCGGCACAATTCCAGGGGCGGCATTCCGGCCACCCTTTTTTTTTTTTTGATTGGGCAGTTGTGCTCTTGGAGCTTGGGGTGGCAAAAAACCTAGAGCCGGCCCTGACACAGATATTAACATAATCATGTTCATAGTAATATTAAATAAACTGAGTTACATAGTCACTCCCATACTAGTATTATGCAGCCAAATTTTCAAAAGTGGTCACAAATTTTAGTTGCCTCAAGCAAGCTGAGGCATACAATCAGTGATCACTTTTGAAACTTTTGTCCTTTATACCTCTCTCTATAGATCCCTTGTCTGGAATCAGAACATATGTTTATGGGGTGCGTATTTATATACAAAATGTGATGGCATACATAGATTTGATGCTTATTAGTAATATGGTCACCCAAGTTTCATGCCAGGAAAAAGCCTTACATCACATCAGACCATAAGCTAGATGTCACATATTTTAGAAAATTGCTATAATTTAAAAAAAATTATTTGTTATGTTTCTGCTCTTCTACCTCAAAGGTCCCATGTACAGGTAGAATGAAAGAAAAATTACTACTCATATCTTTTCAGAGAAAATCTAAACATTTTCTAAAGCAGTCTATAAAGCATAGTGTTATGATTAGCCAGGATGGTGTCCCTAGCCTCTGTTTTCCAGAAGCTGGGAATGGGCATGTGACACTGCACCCCATATTCTTAATAGTGATATTATGATATGATTATGATATAATTATGATGTATTTTATGCAAGATAGGTCATGTGAGATATCATGGAAAAGTTATAATTTACTGAATATGATTATCCTATTTGTATGCATGTATCATTTTTGTATCTGAAGTTAGGAATATTGACTATTTATCTATATTACAAATGTGTTTACACCTGGGGAATGCCCACTAGACAAGATGCTTTCATTCTGAAAAGCTGGATGGGGAAGGGCCATTAGAGAAAACAATAGGCCTTAGAAGAAGCTTATCTTTCACTTGGGGGCCTTCCTGAGGATGTTGTAGACAGCCTCCAAATCATGGCTGCTGTGACACTACAGGGACATGTGACCAGGTCACCTGGTGCTGGCCTCCATCTTAGGATGGCAGTATTTTTCCACTGGCTGGCATGGAAACCAAGCTTTGAAACAAAGGGTTTCTGCCATATGCAAAAGCTATATAAGGCAGTAGAGTGACATCATCTTGGTTCTTCACTGACTCTCCACCCAAAGAGACTCCTTGAAACACCTAAGGAACAAAGACTGAACTGGGGGAAGTGCTGGACCCAGGCTAAAGGGATTTTTAGCCTGTGAATGGAACAACTAGGGATTCTAGCTATAAGCAAGTGCAGCTTGACCCTTAAGGATCTGCAGCCTGCTTGTATCATCACTTAGGGTGAGGATCTGCTATTCGTGTCCAATCTCTTTAGAATATTATGCTTTGATTGCATTTTTGTTCATTTCCTAGGTAGTCTGCTTTGATCTGTTTGCTATCCCTTATAATCACTTAAAATCTATCTTTTGTAGTTAATAAACTTATTTTTGCTTTATTTAAAACCACTGTGTGGGAGCCAGAACTCGGGGCAGAAAGCTGTTGTGTATTCCTCTCCACATTGAGGGAGGAGGCGAATTTCATGAGCTTATGCTATACATTTCCCTGTGCAGTGCAAGATGGTATAATTTTGGGTTTACACTGCAGTGGGTGGCATGCCTGAGCAGCTGGGAAGTTCCCTAGCTGAAGCCTTCCCATGCAGGGCTGGTCAGAGCGTCTGCATGTAACTGCAGCTGGGTGTGCTGGTGAAAGTGCAGGCTGGTCACAGCAGTACAGTGTAAAGGTAGCCCAGGCTGGTGGGTCTGGGGGGCTCAGTCATACCCCGAGGTGGTATCCCAGGGGGAACCCATCACAGAGCGACAGGGGATGGATCACTTGATGATTACCTGTTCTGTTCATTCCCTCTGGGGCACCTGGCATTGGCCACTGTCAGAAGACAGCATATTGGGCTACATGGACCTCTGGTCTGAACCTGTATGGCCATTCTTATGTTTTTAATTTAGGATGTAAAATCCGCTAGATCTAGAATCAGGTGCTTTATACCAATACCCATATTAATAGCATAGAGTAAATGTCATGGACAGATTTGCTTGGGTGATATTGGATATTTAAACTGTAACTTCTTCAGGCCTGGATACAGCATGTCAAATTGATTTGTACAGAAATGATTTGTAAGGTGGTGGTGTAAGTTCTTTACAGTCCCTTATAGTCAGGCTTAATTACACACACTGTGGTGGTGTGTAAGGCAGTTTAAATAAGTGTAATTTGCATGCTGAGGAACCAAAAGAAGCTTAAGCAGCCCTTCCTCCCTACTTTAACTTGTGACATATGCTATAAATGTGGCAGCAAGGATTTGCTTTAGTGACTGGGGCAACACATCATGATCTGCTGTTTCTTCTGTTGGGAGTAGGTATTGATTGGACAATAATATGACCCTTATCAGGCACAATCAGCATAACAGCTGTAGCAGAAATTGTCAGTGTGACAAGGACTCTTGCATTATTCTTGCTGTGATCTAAATCTATTAAAATGAACATGGTGGAAAATGTCTTTGGACCAGGAAAATCTCAAATACCTACTGCAAGGACTTCTGCTAGGAATAGAAATGCTGCATCATATTAAGTTCAAGCAACTATCCAGAGACTCAGCTTTTTTTTGTCATAAGCAACAGCATGTATCATGAATCCTGCTAGGCTTTATCCAGGGTGAAACTGAGTGACAGAGTCAGAAATTGATTCTGCATGAATGCTGATTTTATCCTCAGAAGGGTCACTCCAACTCTCCAGCACTGTACTGCTACATGCCTCTCCTTCACAGATTCTACTTGTTGTTGCAACTGAATGAACCCCTTTTCTTTCAACAAAAAGATGAGTGGCATATATTTTATAGTCTCACTGCATTTAGAACCAGATGGTACTTGGGCTTATCTAACCTCACTGAGATACTTGCTGTTTCTTCTTTATCAGCCAGATTTTGATTGTTTTCTTGCTTACCAAGGACCTGGGCTTTAAAATCATAGAATATCAGGGTTGGAAGGGACCTCAGGAAGTCATCTAGTCCAACCCCCTGCTTAAAGCAGGAGCAATCCCCAATTTCTGCCCCAGATCCCTAAATGGCCCCCTCAAGGATTGAGCTCACAACCCTGGGTTTTAGCAGGCCAATGCTCAAACCACTGAGCTCTCCCTCCCCCACAAATCAATAGTATCTTCCACAGAACTGTATGTCTACTTCATGATTACATGTGGTGTTTATGTTTAATATGTATCTGGGGCAGTAATTAGTCCTGCAGCTGCTTAGAAAATATGAAGCATAATTCAAATACACGCATATGAAAATTAAAAATAAAGCTCTAGTACTGACAAGTAATTCCCTGACTTTATTGTTCCTGTAAACAAACATATCTAAATGTAGAATAATCAACAGAGCCAAAGGCTGACAAAGTGCTAACGTTACTCTTTGAATTGGAAATTACCTATTACCGTCAGCCTCAATTGAGACTAGTAGTGGAACAATTCCAAGCCTGTTTGTTTTCAAGGAACGTGAGTATTTGTAATTCTTCTCTTATCCTCAGTGACCTTATCATGAGTTTGTAACCGGTGAGACACATTAGTTACATGCGGCAGAAGAATTGGATGTGGTAGTCACTTTTGGGTTAGTGGTAGGCCACAAAATATCCATTGACCAGAACTGTACAGTTTAAGATCCATTATAAGATTGTGGATCATGATCACTTAGAATCATCATAGAATCATAGAATATCAGGGTTGGAAGGGACCCCAGAAGGTCATCTAGTCCAACCCCCTGCTCGAAGCAGGACCAATTCCCAGTTAAATCATCCCAGCCAGGGCTTTGTCAAGCCTGACCTTAAAAACCTCTAAGGAAGGAGATTCTACCACCTCCCTAGGTAACGCATTCCAGTGTTTCACCATCCTCTTAGTGAAAAAGTTTTTCCTAATATCCAATCTAAACCTCCCCCATTGCAACTTGAGACCATTACTCCTCATTCTGTCATCTGCTACCATTGAGAACAGTCTAGAGCCATCCTCTTTGGAACCCCCTTTCAGGTAGTTGAAAGCAGCTATCAAATCCCCCCTCATTCTTCTCTTCTGCAGACTAAACAATCCCAGCTCCCTCAGCCTCTCTTCATAAGTCATGTGCTCTAGACCCCTAATCATTTTTGTTGCCCTTCGCTGGACTCTCTCCAATTTATCCACATCCTTCTTGTAGTGTGGGGCCCAAAACTGGACACAGTACTCCAGTGAGGCCTCACCAGTGTCGAATAGAGGGGAACGATCACATCCCTCGATCTGCTCGCTATGCCCCTACTTATACATCCCAAAATGCCATTGGCCTTCTTGGCAACAAGGGCACACTGTTGACTCATATCCAGCTTCTCGTCCACTGTCACCCCTAGGTCCTTTTCCGCAGAACTGCTGCCTAGCCATTCGGTCCCTAGTCTGTAGCGGTGCATTGGATTCTTCCATCCTAAGTGCAGGACCCTGCACTTATCCTTATTGAACCTCATCAGATTTCTTTTGGCCCAATCCTCCAATTTGTCTAGGTCCTTCTGTATCCTATCCCTCCCCTCCAGCGTATCTACCACTCCTCCCAGTTTAGTATCATCTGCAAATTTGCTGAGAGTGCAATCCACACCATCCTCCAGATCATTTATGAAGATATTGAACAAAACCGGCCCCAGGACCGACCCCTGGGGCACTCCACTTGACACCGGCTGCCAACTAGACATGGAGCCATTGATCACTACCCGTTGAGCCCGACAATCTAGCCAGCTTTCTACCCACCTTATAGTGCATTCATCCAGCCCATACTTCCTTAACTTGCTGACAAGAATACTGGTAGAATAAGTTTTTCTGCTACAGTATTCACCTTTGCTCTGTTGTGTGATTTATAGATACACCAAATCAGATGCCTAAAAGACACTGGTGTTGATATTGCCAACTTGAGTAATTGAACCTAGTTTTTTTTTCTTCCCACAGCTACAAGTTTCATCTGAAAAAATTCCTCACGTTTATCTTTCAGTGATGGATGTTTGGTTTCTAAATGTTGCAACAACAACAAAGGTGCCGCACTCTGAGCAGCCTGCACTTGAGAACAAACTACATACTTTCATTTTGAATCAATGGTTGTAAAATCTTACATTTTATCTATGTTATTGTATTTCTTCACTTTTTTCTTTGTTTCTGAGCCACCATTGGAACAATTTGCTACTGTCCTTATTCTGGAATAATCAATCTTTCTGAATCACCCCTTGGCCAGAACTGAGCTCCAAAGTGCAAACAGCATGTGCAGAGTGGTCTGGGTGAGGCTCAGCAGTGAGCTGCGTACGTATCATAGAACCATAGAATATCAGGGTTGGAAGGGACCTCAGGAGGTCATCTAATCCAACCCCCTGCTCAAAGCAGGACCAATCCCCACATATCCAGTGGTCCAGTTCAGTAACACATTATGTCACGGTTTGTATGCATGCATGCTTGTAATTCATGTTAAACATAGTAAATAAGGTACATGGAGCATGTATTGTTTTGTATAAGGTAAATCCAGGCACATACAGAGGTACAGCCAGTGGTGAGCTGGAGCTGGTTCATGCGAACCGGTTGTTAAATTTTGAAGCTGGTCTAGAACCGGTTGTTAAAGGGGTGGGCAAACTCTGGCCTGGGGGCCACATTCGGCTCACGGGACTGTCCTGTCCGGCCTGCCTGAGCTCTCAGCTGGGGAGGCTCCCCTGGCTGAGAATCACTCACCTGGCGGTGCTTCGGGTCTTCGGCGGCACTTTGGTGGCAGGTACTTCAGTGCCGCCGAAGACCCAGAGCGAGTGAAGGAACCGGTTCTTCAGATTTTGGCAGCTCATCACGGGATACAGCCTTAATGCAGTTTTATTAACCCAGCAGAGACACTCTAGCAGCCTGATGCCTGAATTAATCTACAGTGATCCAGTGGTAGTGTCAGTTTACAACATTATTGTGGTCTTAAAGAGACACTGCATTATGGGGCTTGTGTTGTATATCTGATGTTTATTTTGTTTTAATTTATAATTTTGCAGAATTATCATTTTTTTTTGCATGACTACCTATATATGCATGCAGAAGTTTCAATCCACAGTTTGGAAAACCCTATTACAGATGATTAAAGTAGCTTTGATTTGCTTCAGTGGTAGCTATGACTAATCTTCTTCAGCTGGAAGAAGACCTTTGTCAAATCTAACAATGTTTTGTGGTGAAGGATGTCTGAGAGCAACTGTTTCAAGACAGGAAAAGTGACTGCTCACTGGAGTAATTCAATTTGATGAGTCAGCAGATGTCACTGGAGCTGTGCAGCTTCCAGTGTTTGGGATACGAGTTTAAAATAGGATGGATCTAGACTGTTCTCAGTGGTAGCAGATGACAGAACAAGGAGTAATGGTCTCAAGTTGCAGTGGGGGAGGTTTAGGTTGGATATTAGGAAAAAATTTTTCACTCGGAGGGTGGTGAAGCACTGGAATGTGTTACCTAGGGAGGTGGTGGAATCTCCTTTCTTGGAGATTTTTAAGGTCAGGCTTGACAAAGCCCTGGTTGGGATGATTTAGTTGGGGATTGGTCCTGCTTTGAGCAGATGACCTCCTGAGATCCCTTCCAACCCTGATATTCTATGATTCTATGATTTAATGGTTCTGTTGAAGATTTGCTCTTTTGTAAAGATGGGTGAGGATGCACAACAGGAAAATGCTTATTCAAAACTTTTTGAGAAGCAATCAACCATTTCCACATTTAGTGGGCGTAGGATGATGCAGGCTGGATTGATAGTGCCAAGGTCAAATAAGGTTACCATCCTGGTCACTGAGATCAGGAAAGTGCACCTAATGACTTGGCTTCACATTCTCATGCAGTTCACCAGATATCTGCTACTGAGATAATAACTGAAAACCTGCATCCAGAAACTGCTAACGCTGTGAACTTCATTGAAGGCTGCCCAATGAATTCATGACTTTTTACATTGCTTGTGATTATGCTATGGGTTCCTTTCACCAGTAACTTATCTTTCACAATGAGGTGAGGTGTCTGTCATCAAGTAAAGTGTTAACTTGACTCTCTGAGACAGGAGGAGTGTATGTTTTCCTGAATGATCAGCAATCGCCCCTTGCTGATGATGGCTTCAGTACTTCATTTTGTGTGGTGTGCCTAGTCTATCTTTCTGACATCTCTGAGCATCTCAATGAGCTGAACTTTTCTCTCCAGAGGCAAAATATGAATGTTCTGGTCACACATGACTGGGTAGAAACGTTAATCAGAAAACTTGGAAATTGATCTTTCTCAGGCACAAAGAGGAATTTCCTCCTCTTTAAGATTTTGAGGGAAACTGAGGAGTTGGTTGGGAACCATCACAAACTCATAAGTCAGCAACTGATGCACCTTCAGACTCAGTAGCAGGACAATTTTTCTGACAACCCACAGAGAGAAAATAGATGAATCGCGCATCCATTCATCCAAGCTGCAGTTGACTCTGCAGCACTGAATGAGTCATTATAAGACAAATTAATAGACCTTTCCTGTGTCAATATCCAGTGGCTGACTTTCTCTTAGACAGGAGCTCACCAGATTTTGACTATCTCTGAAGGATTTCCCAAGAAGTTCTCATCCTATTTTCATCTTCGTATTTCTGTGAGCCTCTCTTTTATCCCAGTGGCGATACAACTAAAACATCTCCATCATCTCTTGACTGAAAATGACATAAGATTACTGTGTATTTCCCCAAATTCACCTTTATGTGGAATATCTCTTAGCAGTAGGATAGACTCATTCATTACATTGAATTGTTAGTACATACTAAAGTGTTGTCCTTCTGAGATGCTATATAAAAAGGAAGAGAACTAGTTAAACTAATACAGTCACCACTGTTACAAAATTACAATAAACCTTGTTTAAAGTATGTTATGTTGTTGCCCTGGATTTTTGAAGTGTGTATCCCAGTATGTGATCAAGCTAATTGCAACAATATTATGTGCATTCGGCCACCCTGAAGTAATGAAATAGAATATCACATAGTTAAGCGTTAATTTGGAGACAGGCTTTCAGAAGCAAGGTCAAATCTAGCTGGCAGTTTCTGCTAATCAGAATGGGAGGAGGGGATAAACATGTAAACATCTGAGTCTGAAAACCTTGGTGGTTGAGAAACCTTGAGTCTAGAGGCCTCTGATATTCAAAGTTTATTGAAAGTTAGAAAAGTGATGATATAGTAGGAGTCATTATGACCTATGTCTTTTGTAGAAGTTAGTTATAAAAGGTTAGCTAATAGCGTGTACTTTGGAGCAGTCCTCTGAAGCCATCTTGAAAGACGTTTTTCCTGTCACCCTTTTTCCACGGTGGGTGAGCAACTGGCCACTGCAAACCTGCTGTTAATTACTTAGTACCATTCCAGATGTTAGGTAAATATCTGGGAGTTCTAATCCTATTGCTTATGTTTGTGTGTGCTTAAATCTAATAAACTTAAATCTACTAAACAAGAGCATGCTTACTTGCATGAATCTTATCAGACGGAAGTGCTGTGTTCCTGTTGATTTATTCCTTACACTGCCTGGAGTGAAATAGTTAAGTTGCCCCTGTTGGGGGTTCTCAAACCCACTGGTAACAATGTAAGGTATCAATGGAAAAGTTACAAACTGCTAAGTATTGTCCTGTTTAAATCTATGTATCGTCTTTGTATATGAAGTTATGAATGTTGGCTATGATTTTGTATCTCAAACATGTTGTTTTCTTGGGTGACACCCCAAGTCGGATTTGCATCAAGGCTACCAAGCCAGTTGATGGCCCATTAAGGACAACTGGCTTGCCCAATAAGCCCCTCCTAGAGACATTTCAGAGAGCACTGATTCAGCAAGGCATGTAAGGACATGTGATAAGAACATGTGATCTATCTTTCTATGCACTTGGGCTGAAAGTATAAAAGGAGACTGTGACATCACCTCTTTGTCTTCATTCCTGCTCCAGATTTCTGGACATGATTTTTTAACAAAGAAGAGCTTTGAACAATGAAGTGATGACCCCCAATGTAATTTTTGAACCATAGACACTTATTGCAAAATAGCGGATTTAACATCACTGCTATTTTCCTGACCTGCAAATTCTGAAATCAGTTGTAATGTATGAGTCCTTTAACCAATTAATAATGCTTTTCTTTTCTTTTTATATGAATAAACCTTTAGTTTTTAGCTACTAAAGGATTGGCTACAAGCAGGATTGTTGGGTAAGATCTGAACTATATTTTGACCTGGGGAAGTGGCTAATCCTTTGGGATCAGAAGAACTCTATATGACAGTGTTTCCCAAACTTGGAATGCTGCTTGTTCAGGGAAAGACCCTGGCCGGTTTGTTTACCTGCTGCGTCTGCAGGTTCAGCCGATCGTGGCTCCCACTGGCCGCGGTTCTCTGTGCCCAGCCAATGGGGGCTGTGGGCCAATGGGGACTGTATTTTGTCTTTCTGATAACCAGTAAATTGATACAGGAGCTTAGTTTTGCTACTGATTTGGTGAACTCTAATGTTAGAAACACTACTAGTTTGGGGGGGTAACTACCCTGTTTTTTATTAGTCTGTCCTGAATTTGGCATTCTCAGCTGTGACCCACACCAGGCATGGCCACACCCTCTATAAACTTTGTTTTTCAAAACTTCACTATTTGCTGTTATTCCTGGTATCGTTATAGCCATAATGACTTGAGGCTAGGATTAAATGTTTATAGATTCATGGCCAGAAGGGACCATTCAGATCTAGTCTGACACTTCCTGCATAACACAGGCCACAGGACTTCCCTGAATTAATGTCCGTTTGACCTAAGGCATATATTTTAGAAAAAAATTCGATCTTAATTTTAAAAATAAATACATTTTAAAACGTGTAGGGAGAGGGTATAATGAAACATTTCTTAGTTGGGTGCGGTGGGTGGGGGGACACCAGCTCCTAAAGTTTGGAATGTGGTGTTCTGCAGTGGTCACAGTCAACTTCCTCTTCCCCAGGACCTAACTATGCCTTAACAATGCAGTCTGTGACAGTCTAGAGAGTTAGAATCTGGGACAAAGAATTAAACTCTAGCTTCCTGCATGGCCATGTGCAACACAACTACTGGTTTGCCAGGCTAGTCCAATAGTCTCAACTGATCACATGCATTTGCCAGGTAGCTTACATGTCATCAAGTATGGAAAGATTATGAGATGTAAAATTCATATAGGCAAGGATAAATTAGTGTTGGAAAGCTTAATAAGTACTTTTGAGTGTGTTTCATATCAGCAAATAAACCAAAAATTCTCTTTTGGATGACAGTTTTGAGCCAGCCAAGACCGTTTTTTCTCATTCATCTTGATTTTCAAAAGCAAAGACACCAAGGACTCTTGGGGTACCACAGAAGGCTTAATAATCTTTAACAAATGTGATCAAAAATAGCTCTTCTAACTTCCCATTTTCTTGTCCTTACAATAGATCTAATATTCTCCCAGAAGACAAATATCCTTGTTAAGACCTTTCTTGCTCAACTAAGTTTTGCTTTATTTTTCTTGAAGTGCCACCCTGCCTCTTAAATCTAGTTTCGGCTGAATATTTTGAATATTCATACATCGTATACATAACCCTCTGAAGGGCCATTTCTGTATCTCACGATTCCTACTGAGCACGAAAGGAGTTTAGAAAGGGCTTGAATTGCCCTTCACATCATTGTAGTGTCATGTTGAAAGGCTACTTAATATGTAAACACAATCGGTAGTAGTCTGAACACACTCTGCAGCATTATTTTTCCAGATTACACGTGTAGGTGTTCAATGCATTTCATCTTCTCGTTTTAAAGAGACTGTAATTCCAGATCTGCTTACTGTGGCCTCATCCCTGACTCAAAGCATATCAAAATGCAAATAAGCACACAAGTCTTGAGCAGAAGTAAATGCAACAGAAACTCATCTGCAAGTTACCAACATTTCAAAATCAGTCAGATATACAATATGCTTCAATGTGCTTACATCACAGCAAGTTCTAGTCTCTCGGACCTCTGCAGGTGCTGTGGTCTCCAGAGTTGTTACACAGCCACATTCATGGCTATAGCCTCATCTTGATACATGGGAAGTTATCAAGCGTGCATGAAGCCCTGGTGGGGATGCTAAGAGTGTTGTGGTACATCAGACTCTTTGATCCTTGGTTCCTTATGGCACCACAAACTCAGAAACAAGTGCTGTCGAATTGGCAAATTCCATGCCCTAAGGTCTAGCCCATGATGACTTCCCAATAAGCTCTCACCTGCATGTTTAATAGGAAATGGTATTTTCCTCAGGCTGACAAAAAGGAAAGTGTGAAAACACTGTGCAGAATCTTAGTTTAGCTGTCGTTGTGGGTGCTCAGGACCCTTGAATATGTTTCAAGTTGGGCACCCAGAATTTGAGGCACCAATACTAGAGGCTTCTTTAAAACCATTTATCCCTGGGAGTTTTTTTCAAGGACTTCAACAGGAGCAAGGCTGGGCACCAAATGCTATTGAAATGGAGGAATGACTACTAAAATGGAGAAAAGACGCTCATCATCCTTTATATGAATTTCTCACATTCATGCAGAAACATATTTAACTTTGTCTGTCCTCTGAAAGAGACAGGTCATGTTTTAGTATGAGTCTGTGCTGGGCTTCACAGACATCATCTAGAAAATGAGAGGGAGAGCCTTCACTCTCTTCATATGATTAGGAGAAAGAGTGCAGCTACCTGCGGTGAGTGTGGTGATGAAATAATAACAGGACCGGCCAGGTGGAGGCAATTAATGAGTCACCCTAGAAAAGAGTGTTTCTGTGAGGAGCAAGGAGCCTGCCGTCATGGGCCACAGGAGTATAGGAGAAGAGTGGAGCTGAGGAAATACTGGTGAGCTGAGTGACAGTGTGGACTTACTTTTGGGATTTGGATTAAGAAAAACACCCCTTTGGACTTTGTTTAAGGAAAGCTAGTTTCCTGATCCTTTAGGAGCAGAATATGAATGGAGATTCTCTTGTTCTTGAGATGTTCTGCAATAAGTCATACCACATTAGTATCTAAGCCATACATTAGTATATATTTTAATTTTGGTTCACACTGGCATGCCACACAGTCTTATAACCTTTCATCAAAAACAAGATGAGTCATCCATGGTTTCAAAGGGGGCATATTGACTCCCATTTCAGCAGAGCTGAACAGAGATTTATCTTGGCTGTAGTCTGTAGCTAGACCTTGTATATGAAAAAAATAATTTAAAACATTAGTGTATGTTCATCTTGAGCACCACCATTAGTAAGACTTGCTATGGGGGAGGATTTGAGGGGCTAGATCACATGCATGACGAATGAGTGCAAGGTGGAATTTTTAAAACATGCCCTCAATTTTTAGAATGATGCATCCAGAATATTAAATAAACTGCTGTGGTTCTCCTGGTGCTGTGGCCCAGGACCAGCTCTCTCTGTATGTGCGGTGACTCCTGAATTTTGCAAGGACATTAGTATCTACATGAAGTCATAGAGGAAAAGGAAAAATGGAAAGAATTCAATTGCTCAGCCTGAGCAGTAGCTGATTTATAAGATACATGATAATCTACTTATTAGAGAGCAGAAATTAGCCCTCAGACAGCTAATTTAATATTTCTTTTTAATCTCAAGCATTTCTGGTAAAATTCTTGTGATGGTTAAAGTGCACACACAGATACATTTTACAAGTGTGGATTGACTTGTACATACAAGTCCTATAATGTCATAGGAATATCACAACCAGACTCATGACCAGGACTTTGAGGTAATCATAGAAAAGACAGCTCCCAGAGACTCCTTCTCAAATTTTATGCGGAGCCCAGTGCTTGGTGTGACAGGGCTTTAGGAATGCTGTGTGGATGCCATTGCAGTGCAAATGTAATTGCAGTGCGAATGCAAAACATATAGTGACATATTTTTCTTTGGAGTATTGAAATATCCTAAGTGTTAGTGGATTGTGAGAGAATGTGGACTCTTTTTTTTTACAAACAATGGTCCAGATTCTTCTATGTTATATCCATCTAGCCCTTTTGACTTCATTGGTCATGGGTGCATCTAAGAACAGAATTTTGCCTGGCAAGTTTAGTTCATGTGACTTAGCGCTACTGTGTAGCATATTTAAGAATGACTAAAATATTCCCCCAGTGTTTGATTTTCAGTAGATGTGGAGGTGGGCACTTGAACCATATTGTGCCTCTGTATTCCTTATTTGCAGGTGCGTGTCATAGAGCAGCCCTCTCTTCCCCTGGAGTGTTCAGCTGCCTCATGATAGACATGATATGTCCCTTGCCCTCTTTCAGAGTCACAGAGATAGTCCAAGTATAAACATAGTTCTTGTGGGATTTATTTATTACAAGGGAAAACCCCAGGCACATTACAAGTCCAAACACCGTAATCTAAGCCATATATCAAATAGAGCTCCAGCTTCACTCACCACACTCTGGCTCTCCAGCCCTGCCCCGGCATCCCTCCTCACACTCTGGCTGGCCCATTGGCTTCAGCTGTCCAGTGTCAAGAGTCATCAGGCACCTTCCTCTGCTGCTCCCAGTCCTCAGCCCCTTTCAGCCTCCCAGCACTAGCTCTGGCTCCTGAAAGTAAACAGGCTAGACCACTGCTGGCTTCCTGATAATTCCATCCTCTTTCCAGGGAAGGCCTGCAGAGAGATTTCTTCTCTCCATCTTTTCTTGGAGACTTACTCCAGTCTCCTGACTCTGGCTCCTTAACTCACCAGGTCTCTCTTTCCTGGTCTTTTATAGCCCCCCAGGTGCTGCCCCTGCCCCGTTAATTGGCTGAAGCAAGAGCATATATTCTGGCACAAGGGAGCTGGAACTGCTTCTTTTATAGGGGCCAGCCACCCTGTGACAGTGCACCAGTGGATAAACAGGCAAAAAGCCCAGCGTTCTATGCACATAGAGCAAGACAAGACACCTCTCATATAGACACATATCTAGAAGTGCATTTACAGGTATACCTGTGCGTCGGTGTATACTCACTGACTGAAAGTCAGGCTCTATACCTTTGGCAGTACTTGACTGTGAGCGCATCAATCCATATCACAGCGACATATAAAAATAATGAATGAAACCACATAGTTTATAAGAGTAAACGTGGCAAAACCCCTTGATCATGAGGAAAGAAAGCACTAGTAGAGCCAACTTTACTCTGACAAGTAACATAATAATTACATTCATGGTACCCTTCACAGTGATATTTCATATGGCACTTGGAAGTCCCAGATGGCTTTTCTTGTTTGTTCATTCATTAAATAGAAAATGCTACAAGTTGGTTTAGCATTATTTTGAACATCACACCGAAGTCATAAGAAAGTCTCTTAACTCCTTACCTCAGGCACCCATTGCTTGTCACATCGTAAGTAACTTAGATGAAATGAAACATGTTCATTATTAATACGTTACAATGTTAGGATCAGTTCCTCCGGTCCCCACTCTGCAAGGCTTTTAGTGGGACCCATTAAATCTGATAGCTGTAATGGGCTACTCTGCCTATGCACTCTCTCATGTTTTAATGATGAACTTATGGGAAGTAAGGTGTCTTGGACACATTATGCATCTAAAGGTCCTGGATCAGTGACAGTGGTAACTTTCTATTGTGATGTCATACCATTATGGCACTAGCATCACAATATCATGTTGTTTATATTATAATGTGATGATTAGAGCTGGTTGGGAATTTTCCATCTGAATGATTTTTTTTGGCAGAAAAGCAGTTTTTGAAAAATCAAAATTTTAGGTAGGAACTTTTAATTTTGCTAAACTTTTTCAATTTTCCATGAAGAAAATCTAACTGAATTGGATTGATTGGACCCAAAAATGGAATATTTTGTTTTGTGAACGGCCTCACAACATTTAGTCTTGAATCAGTTCAACAAAACATTAAACTGCATTTCCCTAACAGTGCATTGCCTCACAGGAGTTGTAGGTCTGGTACCAATTCTCTCCTGCAGTAGGCTTCCAGGATGACTACATCTCCCATAATGCAACACAGACACCAGCCTGAGATGCTGCATGGTGCTCATGGGAGCCACATGACCTTGGGTACATTATAGGTGAAGTAGTCTGGCCAGGGAGCTTGGACCATAGGGTAGAATGAGGTGGGTTGGGTTGGGTTAGGGTCTAGGTGATTCCCTATAAAGAGTATTAGGAAGCTGCAGGGAGGGCAGCAGCAGGAGCTGCTGCCCAGGAGGCTGCAGAGAGACTGCAGAGAGCGTGAAAAGCTTCTGCAGGGAAGATCCTGAGACTGGGGTAGTTTCCCCAGCTGAGAAGAGCTGAGAGTAGATAGCTAAAGCAGGAAAGCCCTGAGACACCAGGGGAGTTTAGGGCTGTGCCCAGTGTAAATCCAGAAGGAAGATTTTTTTGTGTTTAATTTTGAACTTTAACCCAGGAGGGCTGTTGTTATTGGACACGTAAAAGCCTCTTTTTGAGTTTATTGAGGAACCACGAGGAGAAACTAAGGCGAGGGGCTGCTTGCAGAGCTGTCCTAGGGCATTAAGGAGGCAACCAAGAGGAGGCTACTTGTTCACAGGACGCATCAGGCTCACAAGTGACAATTCCCATAGGGAAATGTGCCACGATGGGTAAAGGCAGTTTAATGTTGAACTGACTCAAAATGAAGCGGTTTGGATCAGTTCAACAAATTAAATTGAAACACGCTGATTTTGTGAATGTTGAAATGTTTTGATCTGAAGTGTCAAAATGAAACGGTGCAACATTTTTGCACTAAATTTGCTGGAATCTTTCATTCAGCCAAAAGTTGATATTTCAACTTTTCATCCTATTTGGGGTGAAAACACATGTTGGAATTGTGCACAGGATGGAACTTGTGAGTTTTCACTCTGCTCTAGTCATGATGTTTACATGCAGAATGGAGAACAGAGATGGAGGGAAACCCTTCTCGAAAACAAGGCTCAAGTCATACACATAACCATATATACACCCTTGATCTGCTTGCATACTGTATTAATAACTGATGATATTTTGAGCTATACTTGGACCTATAATCATTTTACATTCTAAAACAGGCATTTTATTTCATATTTCAGAAAATATTGTTCTTATTATTGTGGGAGACATTCATAGGCACAAAGGAAAAAATCAATGTGATTTAGGTGACTAACTGCCCTGTGTGCCTCTGGAAATCTCCTGTTCTTTATTACAGCATGTAGAGGTGTGCTAGATGATTTGCAGAACATATAAGACACAGTCCCTGTCCTAAAGAGCTTAAAATAAAAATTGTAAATTTAGCAAGTTGTTTAACATATACACAAATGATTGGTGTGGGGGAATGGGGTGAAGAACTAATGAGGGATATAGTAAGAACATCCTTGAGTTACTCAGATTGTGTGTGAAACTAGGGATTGAATATGTAAAGGGACTCAATTTGGCCTCCAGTTACGTACATGCAACATTGCCCACACAACTTTTTGCCCAACATTACTTGTGTCTGGTACCCCAGTCACTTGTTTCTGATGCTCATTTGCTATTTTAATTTTAAAGCACATTTTGCTATTGACTTATTATTTTGTTTGTTTGCATTACAGTAACGCCTAAATGCCCCAGCAGAAGTCAGGGCCCCATTGTGCTAGATGCTACAATCATGTAGTAACAGACTTCCCTTTCCTAAAGAGCTTATGGTCTCAATAGACAAGACAAGAGTGTTTTTCTGCAACATCCTTACTTCTTCCTTCCCCTTTCACCTACTAATTCACAAACACCTTGATCCTGCACTCAGTGAAGTCAATGGCAAAACTCCCATTGGCTTTAATGATATAGGACTGGGATCAAAGAGCCTTTTAGTGTGGTAGTGGGAGCATTTCTGATGTAAATAATCTCACCAATATTTATTTGCCTTAATACTTGCCTTCATTGGGACTATTCACATATGTAAAGTTAAGCACGTGCATAAGTGTTTGCAGGATTAGGCACAAGAAGTTGGTTGATATATGTGTGTACAACTAGTAATAAATGTAGCCAGTGCTTCCATAAGTAGGCAGCACTATCTTTTGAAATACTATCAAACTTTGGCCTCACCTACATTTTTTCTTGTCATTCGAAGGAAGTTATTTTGGTGGTTTGTTTGCCTGCCTGTGTGCTGCATTGACTTTCAGTGTTATATCTAAATATCTTTAGCAAGTTGTTTAACATACATGATATCAGATTCTCCCCTTAGTTAATTATAAATATTATATAATAACACTGCTGATGAACAATCATGAATTTCTATACCATAAATGAAATATCACGTACATTATTATTCAGTGATTCAATGTCTGAACATTAAGTGGGGCAGTAATGTTGGCAGTACTGTACTTGGTGTCTTCCTGATAGTGAAAATATTTGTATATGTACCAATATTATTTAAAAAAATCACTTTATTTAAAGCCTATTATTAGAATTTTATTCAATCATTGGAAAGAGGAAAATTGTACAAAGAGAAAGTATATGCCCTTGGCAGATAGTATAGACCTGAAAATAAATGGGTTTGGAGAAATAAAACAAAGAGGGATCATTAGAAAACCAGCAAGCTGTTGAAAGAACAGTCAGTCAGACAGTGTCATAAAGATTTGAAATGCTGCAGTGTTGGTTTTTTTTATGGCAGTCCTCATTCAGAAAGGTCATGGCAGTATGGAGGATGAAGGATTATCCTTTATGGTCGCTAGTAATTTTAAATAGTGCAAACAAATAAATCATGAGGATGAGGAGATGTTTATTAGCTTTCAAAGCCTTTGCAAGTATTCAGTTAAGTTATAGGAGTGTTGTGGGTGTCACAGGGGATGACTGAGAAGATCAGTACCTATAACTATCCCCATTATATTTTAATTCCTCTGACAACTGGTCATACAAAGTCTATCTGATAATAAAAATCATAATTCTAAAATCAAAATATTATGCTATAAAATAGCTCCCAAATAAATAGACACAATGGCTAAGGGCTGTGAGAGTACAAAATGGAAAATACACCCAGCCACAAAAAGCAAGAGGGTTATAAAGATGCTGAATGGAAAAGTGGACTTAGGCAGGTTAGCAGGTTGATTTAATAATGTTAGGTTAATCCTATTCCTTTAACTTCCCTGAGTCTTTCATGGTTGAACAATGACCACAAGTAATATTGATAGTAGTGTCTCTCAAAAAGTTAAGTAACTCCTATTATAAAAATAATAGGTCATGTTTTCGAAGGGCCTCAATCTGGTCTCTATTTTGAACGCTGGCACTTGTTTACACAGCTGATGAGATGTTAACATCTCTGTACTCAGGGAATAGAATTTACCCCAGTTCAACCAGGATCTTAAGCACCTGCCTAACTTTAAGCACAAGGTGGGTGAGATAATATCTTCTATTGGATCAACTTCTGTTGGGGAAAGGGATGAGCTTTCGATCTTAAACAGAGCTCCTTTTCAGGTCTGGGAATTGTATTCAGGCCTGGTCTACACTTCAAAGTTAGGTTGATGCAAGGCAGCTTGCGTCGACCTGGTTATGCACACCGATGTAAGTGCCTCGTTATGCCAACATAGTAATGCTACTCCCTGAGTGGCATAGAACTATGGTCAATGCACTTAGGTCAATGCAGCTGTCCCACAATGCCCCATACTGACTGCTCTGGTCACCATTGTGAACTCCACTGCCCAGGGATCAAGGAGAGTGGAAGCCCCAACTCCCCTTTAAAGCCCCACGAATTTTTGGAATTTCTTTTCCTGATTGCCTGATTTGGCGAGCACCCCTAGCAGCTCTCCATTGTTAAGTGAAACTGCCCAGCTGACCATGCTAGCTACACACTCCAGATGCATTCCTGCCTGTAGTAGATGGGATATATTGGATCGCCTGGGCCTGTGGGGAGAAGAGGCTGTGCAGGCATAGATCTGAAACAGCCACAGAAATGTCAACATCTAGAAGCAGATTGCTCAGGGCATGCCGGAGAAGGGGCATGATGGGGACCAGCAGCAGTGCCACATGAAAGCCAAAGAGCTGTGGCTGCAGACGTGTCACTTTTACAATGAGCTGCATGTCCTATTTGATGGAGACCACACAGCCACGCCCCACAGCACTGTGGATACCTCAGAGAAGCTTGAGTCACAGGCCCCTGTGAGGAAGAGGAGGAGGAGGTGGTGGATGAGGAAGAAGAATCTGTGGGATAGGTGACTGGGATCTAGCTGTGCAGCGAGCCAGAACTGGTTTTTGACTCCACCGCATTCCTGCCAGTCAAGCACAGGCAAGCCCAATGCAGGGGAAGGAACCATGAGTAAGTATTGTGAAAGGGTCTGGCCAGATGGCTACAGGAGAGTGATAGAAGGCAGATACATTAGCCCCAGGTTAAGCAGGTCCCTGTTCCCTGGGTAAGGTAACAGGGGCGGTTTCAGAACAATCAGGAACTTGCTGGAACCAATTAAGGCAGACAGGCTAATTAGGACACCTGGAGCCAATTAAGAAGCTGCTAGAATCAATTAAGACAGGCAGGCTAATCAGGGCACCTGGTTTAAAAAGGACCTCACTTCAGTCAGGTAGGGGCGCGCAAGAAGCTGAGAGTGAGAGGGCATGCTGCTGGAGGACTGGGGAGTACAAATGCTATCTGGCATCAGGAGGAAGGTCCTGTGGTGAGGATACAGAAGGTGTTTGGAGGAGGCCATGGGAAAGTAGACCAGGGAGTTGTAGCTGTCACACAGGTGTTACACGAAACACTGTAGACAGCTGTGATCCACAGGTCCGTGGGCTGGAACCCGGAGTAGAGGGTGGGCCCGGGTTTCCCCCATCCCCCCAACTCCCTATTGGATACAGGAGGAGTTGACCTGGACTGTGGGTCCCACCAGAGGGGAAGGTCCCTGGCCTGTCCCGACCCACTAGGTGGACCAGCAGAGACTGAGGGGATTGTTCTCTTTCCATTTCCCCATGCTGGCCAGTGATGAGGTTAGCTCAGTGAACGGCAGGTTTGAGCCACTAGCAAAAGTGGCGAAACTGAGGGCTGCTGTGAATCTCTAAGGTGAGCAAATCCGCCAATAAGCGCAGGACCCACCAAGGCAGAGAAGGAACTTTGTCACAGTATGTACATACATTTTTCATTTCAGAGATGCCCCCCCCCACCCCAAATAGTAGGATACGGCTTTTGACTTTTCATTAATTTACTCCTGCTAGAATAGGTAGTGGTGCAACCAGGAGAGGTAGAGTTGCTCTGTGCTTTTCTTTCCCCTCTAGAAATAGGCGGGGGGTGGGCATGCAGAGCAGTTTGTTTATGTATACACAGGGATGTCATTGAATCCTCCTCAGAGATCTCGATGAAATTTTCATGGAGGCACTCTGCAATATTCTGCTGCAGGTTTCTAGATATGGCAGCCTTATTTCTTCCTCCACAGCAGAACACTTTCCTGTGCCAATCAGCGATAACTTCGGCAGGCCTCATTGCAGTACACAGGCTAACAGCACACAGGCTCAGGCGGTTTCAGGACGCCAGCAGCAGCTGTCCTCTCTGTGCCTTTGTTACCCTCAAGAGTGATATATCAGCTAAAATTAACAATCCCTGTAGAAAATGGTGCCAGTATTCAGTGCCATTGCCCTATACTACTAGAATCATGCAACAGAGCAACTCCTTCCTCATTTCCCTCACCCCCAGTGGGCCATACTCACCACAGCTGTGACTGGCAGTGTGCATAATCAATCCCAAGCACAAGCGAGAAGGGGAGCAAGTTCAGGATCTTAAGTTTTGTTTTCCATAGTGAATATGCTGACAATGGTACCTCTGTGCATTATGTCTGCAGCTGATGACATTGAGGTCTTCAGGGTCTCTCCCTGCACACCTGTGGAATGCCCGAGCCAAATAAGGAGGGGAAAGAAGAGGTCTTGGGATGACATGTTCAGTGAGATCCTGCAAGTCAGTGCTGCATCAGACAATGAGCACAGGAGGATGAACACTGTAGGCAGCCTGGAGAGAAGAAAGGTTCAGGAGTCCCAACAGGAAAAGGAGAGGGAGTTGCACAAGGATATAATGGGGATTCTCAGGCGGCAAATACAGATGCTGTCGACCAGTAGTGGGCAGCCTGTGGCCCATCAGGGTAATCTGATTGCGGGCTGCAAGACATTTTGCTGATGTTGACCATCTGCAGGCATGGCCCCCTGCAGCTCCCAGTGGCCACGGTTTGCCGTTCCTAGCCAATGGGAGCTGCGGGAAGCAGCAGCCAGCATGTCCCTGTGGCCCACCGCTTCCCGCAGCTCTCATTGGCTGGGAACGGTGAACCACAGCCACTGGGAGCTGCGGGGGGGCCATGCCTGAGGACGGTCAATGTCAGCAAAATGTCTCGTGACCCACAATTAGATTACCCTGATGGGCTGCAGGTTGCCCCCCACTGCTGTAGACTCTAGTGGACCTGCAGGTTCAACAATTCTGGGCTTGCCTCCCTCTGCAGCCCTTTGGGTACTCAATACTGGGAATGCCACTGCACCCCTACCTGCTCCACAAGGAGACGTTAAAGACAATCACAGCTTCACCTACACGGACTGTGAAAGCCACAGTTGGTGTAGCTGTAGCTTAAATTGATATGAATGCTCTTTCCCCTTCATAAGTTTTGTTCTGTGAATTAATTCAAGTTTTATTATGTTTTGAATGTATTTGTTTTAAAATTGCACTTTTTTTGCACTGATTTTGTTACACAATAAAGTTTCGTTGTTTGGAACGTAATTCATTGTTATCAATTCACATAGGATGCTACCAAGTGCTCAGCAGTTCTGAAAGCAACCAATTTCCTTTAACTGCACGGTGTCGCACAACTCATCGGATCATTCACAAACAAAATTAATAAGTGCATTGTCTATGTTTTATTCCTACGCGTACAGCAGATGATTCCTACCAGGCCACAAAAGAGCAGGGCCAGGTAGAGCACAGTAAAACAAATGCATTACTGTGTCTCACTGTTAAAATGGTCTTTCAAAGCCTCCCTGAGCCATATAGCTCCCATGCCGAGCTTTTCTAATAGCCCATGTATGTGGCTGTTCAAATTCAGCAGACAGCCACTCCACCGCCACCCTGACAGAAACTTTTCCCCCTTTACTTCACAGATACTATGCAGGACACAGCAGGCAGCTATAACCATCGGGGTATTTTTTCTCACTGAGATCCAATCATGTGAGTACAAACACCAGCCTACCTCAATCAACCAAAAGCACATTTAACTGTCATTCTGCACCTGCTGAGCTGGTAGTTGAATTATTCCTTGATGCTGTCGAGATGGCTGGTGGATGGCTTCATGAGCCAAGGAAGCAATGGTTAGACTGGGTCCCCCAATCACAATTGGCATTTCAACATTTTGAATGGTAATCCGGTTTTTGGGTAAGAGAGGCCCTGCTTGCAGCTTTCTGAACAGTCCAGTGTTCTTAAAGAGACAAGCGTCACACACCTTCCCTGACCAGCTCACATTGACATCAGTGAAGCATCCCCAGTGATTGACCAATGCTTGGATGGAAAATTAGCCATTTCTTTTGACACAGTGACAAGGTGGTCTAATGCCCAAATAGGAATATGTGTGCCATCTATCGCTCCATTGCAGTTTGGGAATCCCATTGCTGCAACTCCATCCATTATGCCCTGCACATTGCCGAGAGTCACACTCCTGAGTAGCAGGAGGAAATTAATTGCTCTGGTCATTTTCATGCCAGTGGCCACCATGGTGGATTTCTGAACTCCAAATTGACTTTTGACTGACGAGTAGCAATCTGGTGTTACAGGTTTCTACAGTGCGATCGCCACTCACTTCTCAACTGTCAGGACAGCTCTCATTTTGGTGTCCGTGTGCTGGAGGGCTGGGGTGAGCTCAGTGCATAGATCCAGTAATGTTGCCTTGAGCAGCTGAAAGTTCTGCAGCCACTGCTCATCATCCCAAACCTTCCTAAGGTGCGATACCACTAGTCAGTGCTTGTTTCTCAGGTCCATAAGCAGCACCACACCATCTGCAGTTGCTCCATGAATGCCCCTGACAACCTTGAACTGGGTCTTATGTCCCACAGCAATCTGTCCTCCAAGGAATTGTCATGTTCCTCACTGATTTGTTTCTTCTTGTGGCTCTGAAAATATGTCAGGATTGTGCACCCTGTGCTTGCAGGGCTCATGACAATAGTGCAGAGCTGTGCAGGTTCCACGCTTCTGTCAGAGATGGTGGATAGCGAGGCGGGTGATTTGGGTTTGTGGGTATTTGAAAAAAAGGTCTGCAAATTATGGGATACAGATAATATTATGGGATCTTTTATTGGACCAACTTCTGTTGGTGGAACAGAGACAATCTTTTGAGCTACGCAGAGCTCTTCAAGTGTGGGAAAGGTAATTAGAGTGTCTGAGCTAAATTTTAGGTGGAACAGATTGTTAAGCATAGGAGTTACCACCTGTTACAAGGAACAGTTCAAAGTGAAGTGGGCCATTAACACCTGCAGTCATAGGTCAAAGGAGAGTTAGTGCATTAAAGATTGTTGTAATGAGACATCAAACCAGTATCCTTATTAAGTCAATGATTTTTTTTTGTCTAGCAAAGTTATGAATTTAAGCTCCTGGACTCATCTTTTGAAGGTGTTGCGCAGGTTTCCTTTGAGGACAAGGGCTCAGAGGTCAGATATGGAGTAACTGTTTTGTGAAAAATGTTTGCCCACAGGTGCTAGGGTTTTTTGTGTGTCTTTTATCATTTTTCTATGTGTGTTCATCTGAGAATGCAGTGATTGTCTGGTTTCACCCACATAATTGTTGGGGCATTTGATGCACTGGATGAGGTACACCACAATTGTGGTAGGCATATGTAAGATCCTGAAAGGGGTGTTGTGGGAGGTATTGATCATCACAGCAGTAGAAATATGTCTGCAGGTATTACAACTGTTGTTCTGGCAAGACCTACTGCTGATTTGAGTTGGTGTGTCTTGGTCTATGTGGTCTATTACTTTGGATGAGGAGCTTCACTCATAGACTTTAAAGTCAGAAGGGACCATCATGGTCATCTAGTCTGACCTCCTGCACATTGCAGGTCACAGAACCTTTCCCACTCACTCCTGTAATAGACCCCTGACCACTGGCTGAGTTACTGAAGTCCTCAAATCAGGTTTAAGGCTTCAAATTACAGAGATTCCACCATTTACACTAGTTTAAACTGCAAGTGACCCATATCCCATGCTGCAGAGGAAAGCGAAAAAACCCTTGGTGAGGTTGTGGGTATTGTTTGAAGACCATAAGAGGGGGTTCAGGAAATATTTCTTTCAAGATGTGGTCCTCATCAAGTATGTAATTGTTGTAATTGTTTGATGATACCCTGTATGGGTTCCAGTGTGAGTGGTAGATTTAAATTAGGGATGTGTGGGTGGAGGTTTTATTTCTATATTGAAGCAGGTTCTCTCAGAGTATTTGGGTGGCCCATTCCATGATGTGATCTATTTCTCTGGTGGAGTGTCCTCTTGTGGTAAAGGTGGTTTTAAGTGTTTTAAGGTATGTATCCTGGACTTTCTCCTTGGAGCATATTCTGTGGTATCTAAGTGCCAGGCTGTCGATAACAGATTTCTTGGTGTGTTTGGGGTGGTTACTGTATCTGTGAAGGTAAGTGTGGTGATCAGTAGGTTTCTTGTATATGGTTGTCTTTAGGGTTGTTGAGGCTGATTGTGGTGTCCAGGAAGTTGATACTGGTGTGGCAGCATTCTAGAGCAGTGGTTCTCAAAGCCGGTCTGCCGCTTGTTCAGGGAAAGCCCCTGGCATGCCGGACCGGTTTGTTTACCTGCCGTGTCCGCAGGTTCAGCCGATCGCGGTTCCCACTGGCTATGGTTTGCTGCTCCAGGCCAATGGGGGCTGCGGGAAGGGCGGCCAGCACGTCCCTTGGCCCGCGCCGCTTCCCGCAGACCCCATTGGCCTGGAGCGGTGAACCGCGGCCAGTGGGAGCCGCGATCGGCCGAACCTGCGGATGCGGCAGGTAAACAAACCGGTCTGGCCTGCCAGGGGCTTTCCCTGAACAAGCAGCCGACCGGCTTTGAGAACCACTGTTCCAGAGAGTATTTGATGGATGGGTGGCAATTGTTGAAGTTGTGTTGGAAATCTCTGAGGGAGTTTATGTCAGAGCATGAAAATATCATTGATGTATCTGAGGTATATCATTGGTTTTGTTGTGTATTTTTCAAAAAATTCTTCCTCAAGGTGGGCCATGGAGAGGTTGGCATATTTGGGAACCATCCCAAATGAAGAAAGTCATTACTCTGTTAAAGAGTGGGTGAAAAATGAAGCACTACAAGGTAAAAGCGCTTCTTGTTTAGAGATTTCATATTTCTTTTTAAGACTGGAAAAGTCTGAAGTGCATTTTAAGGTAGAATTTTGTTTATATAAACATGTATTTTAAGTCATTTTTATTGACATCAGCATGGAAAGAGGATCTCTGTTTTTAAGAGGCTTATTCTTACTTGAAATTAAAATATTCTGTTTATGACATCACAGTTGGTTTTTGCATAATTTTGTAAACAGAAGAGTATGACCTCAAGGGAGGAATGAGCAGATGAACTATCGAAAACAAAGATCCTGTTTTCATGCAAATGTTTCTAATAATAAAAAGAACCAGAGAGAAAAATACAACAACCTGTGCTGTGTAACCAGAAAGTCTCTAGAGAGAATGCTTTTCAAAGGAGTCATCTGGCCTGAAATGACAGTTTGCCTTTGTACATTTAAAGTATTAAAATAGAATATATGGTAAATTTTCAGTACTCTGTATGACAAATCTGATATTTTATGCAGTATAAAAAATCTTATTTTACGACATACATTAATGCAAGAAACCACAACTCTGAATGTGTTAAAATGACAATGATGTATGTCTTCTATGACTTTTACTGCTATTATCTGCACTGGGAGTTGCGGGTGTTCATGATTTCATTAGAAATAAATGATGCAGCAAGGAGGCAGAATTGTTGGAAAGACATATTTAATGAGCATGCATAGAAAGTATTGTTGCATGCTAAGAGGCCTGTGTTTTGTCTGGTAGGAGCCTGGCCCAACTTGTCTTTATTGTAGACGTTGGCAAATTGAATTTGCGAACTTATGCTGACCTAACATCAGGGGTAATTTGCAGGACAAAGGAGACAGATGAGGAAATAGCTTGATCTCTGTTGGCTAGATTGTGAAATGATGATCTACCCTGGGTAGGATGTAGCAGTTTTTCACACTGCCTCTCAGGCAACGCATGATGGAGATTGTGGTTCAGAGCCATAATCTCCCTCCTGGTTCCTTTACAGCTGAGGAGGGAGTAAACTGCAATGGGTGTATCTTTGGTGCAGCCCAGTGCACTGGCACAGCTACTCTGCCTAGTGAAATGGGCATGGGTGGAGACAAGGATCTGCCCATTTTCTACCCTATTTTTCATTCTCCTATCCACCTGTACCTAGGGGATGAGTGGGATGGGATGGGAAGTAGTAACTCACTGGAGTCTGCTTCCTCTCCTACTTTGCTCCCCACCATGCTCCTCATTATGTTCCTTGCTCCGTCATGTTAGCCGGGTCAAAATTTAGTCCTATATTTTTACTCTACTACATACTGCTCTTTCAGCTATTTATACCTGTATTTTCCTGACAGCATAGATAGCTAATTTGCATAGGTCTGTTAGGAACTGATTTTACTCCTATTGAAGTGAATGGCTACATTCCCATTAATTTTAATGGGAGCAGGATTAGACCTACTTACTTTATAGGAAAAAACATCCCTTTGCCTTTGATCATGTAGGTGAGAGCAGATTAGTGCTTTGAATATATATATACATGTACTGTAGAAATGAATGAATGATGTGATAAAATTCTCATCATATCTGCTTCTAATTTCAGAGAGATTCAAAGTAATAATGTCCTGAATTAGACTGTGTATGTTTATATATGAAAAAGTTCTGGTTTTTGCCATGATGTCTTGTACAGAGAAACAGGATGCATACCAAAGATTAATACATACAGATAATGAATTCTGAAGAATTCTGAGCATGATTCATGAAGATTTGTATTTATGTTTTGTTGGAGCTTTTAAGTAACTCATCTGCTGTACCTCATATGTTTATTTTGCAGGCAGCTGGTAGAAAGACTTAATGTTGTTTTCCACGTTAATTGCATTTCTCTTTTGGGGCCCAGATTAGTTAAAGCTTTGCAAGTGCAGAACCAACAAGCTTTTGGGAGCTTCGGCAGGCCAGCACCAGCTAAGCTGTTTTTTTTAATTGACGAGTTCATAATGAAAATAAAACCACATCTATAATCTCCTGCTGAGGGATGAGCAAACTGGTTTCGATAAAATCGATTCTACCATTTTCTCCTTGAACTTTTATTCATTTTTAGAACTAAACTTTTAGGAAATTCTGAAGTATCCAGTTAAGGAACCCACAATCTCTTTCCCTCAGATGTGGAGATGGGAGACGTCCAACCACCCCATTCTTCCCTACACCCACTTGCCTACCTCACACTGCCTTTGGATGTAGAGACCAAGTAGTAGACTCCTGCCCTTTCAGAGAGCAGACAGCTGAACCATTCATTTAATCCAAAGTCTGGTGGTCATCTTTTTGGGCAGGCATTTTTCACTTCAGGAGTGGGACCCACAAACACTCTGCTGAGTCCTGCAGCTGCTAGCTTGTTAATAATGTTGAAACATGCTGTGATTGAGAAAGGTGTCACACAAAACACTGCTGCATTCACAAACTCTCATTGCCCTTAACAGGGCTCGAAAGCTACTCAAACATGGAAGATGTCTGATGAGATTTGATGGAAGAATGGGCCGGCCAGTCTTTCTCTGAAAAGGCAATAGAGCAGGGTGGTCAACCCTGAGCCTGAGAAGGAGCCAGAATTTACCAAAATACATTGCTAAAGAGCCACAGTAATATGTCAGCAGCCCCCAAATCAGCTCCCCCCCGCCCCCACTCCCAGCGCCTCCCACCCACTGGCAGCCCCGCCAATCAGCGCCTCCCCCTCCCTCCCCACACCTCCCGATCAGCTGTTTCATGGCGTGCAGGAGGCTTGGGTGTGGGGAGGAGTGAGGGCATGGGAGGCTCAGAGGAGGGGATGGGAAGGGGTGGAGTAGGGGCAGGGCCTGTGACAGAGCTAGAGGTTGAGCTGTGAGCACCCCCTGGCACATTAGAAAGTTGGCGTCTATAGCTCCAGCCCCAGAGTTGGTGCCTATACAAGGAGCCACATATTGACTTCTGAAGAGCTGCATATGGCTCCGGAGCCACCGGTTGGCCAACCCTGCAAGCTTAGCAAGCTCTGTCCCCTAAATATGCCAGAGGGAGCTCTGAATCCTAAATCTGCCCAAGAGTTGCTGCTGGGTCTTCCACTTTGGAGATGATATCCAAGCAGGGAAGGCCTAGGCCCCTCTGTGGGGAGGACATCTCTTTGATGTCTGTCACTTAGTTACCTATCTATGTATATGAGGTGCCAAAAAGATCAGATAAACTCTTATGCAACTCCTTATAGAAACTGAACAGAGATTTCAAACCTCTTGAAGTGTTCCAATCCTTTCTCTTGTCATGCTTCCACTACAGTGTAATTTATTTGGGCTATTGAGGAAGACCCTTGCTTGATGGTGTTTAACCTGACCTTTTTAGTCCTTGTTTATGCCTTTAAAAGTATTACTACATTTGAAAGTTTTTCAGTTATAAAGATGACATGTAGTACAAACAAAAAATCTACTCATTACCTCTGAGCAATATTACTGTAACTGCAATGTACAGTTCATGGCTGATAAAACAAGAGAAGAAGTTCAGAGAAAAATAGCATGAGCTAGTACTACAATAGGTGTATATTAAAGTTGTGACAGATGTGGAGCTGATATGTAATGTTATGATTACTGACATGTTATCATTTTATGAACAATGTGTGTGACAGTGTCAGTGATGGCAAATTATTGCATATTGGGCTATTAAAATTTCCTATGTGACTATTGATCTAACTTATATTTGGGGTAGTAGAATGTTCACTCTGTGCCTATGCTGCTTGAATTCAGTGGGGTCTGTGCATGAAGGTGCTGTAATGGCTTCTCAAAAAAGAACACCCAAATGCTTTTGAAAGACAAAGGGGCAAGCTGTTAGCTTCAAGGATCCTGTCTCCAACATGTTCCAAACCTTATTTTGCAAAGCTTGGAGTTACCAGATCAATGCAATGTAAACCAGTTAAAAAGTGTCGTGATGCCTGCGAAGAGGATTGTCATGGGCTGCTCAGGGAGTTGTTAGTGAGCTCTGACAGTGAAACAAGCTGACAAAGAGGAAATCTGTGAAAATGTCACTAAGGAGCTAGTTTTACCAGGTTCCCCAGGTGGTATATGTTTAAACACCTGGTAGGCTAGACATGTGTGTAGTCTGTTTTATTGTTTTTAAAATGTGTTTTCTCTTAAATGCTTTAGTTCTGAATATATAATGCTTTGCTTTAAGGCGGCTGATTGGTCCATAATTACTAGCCATTGTCCCAGAGGGAACAGAATTGCAGTGTCTGGACATGAGACTGCTGAAGTAAATCATGATTGATAACCATGGGACTGCAATTTAGAGCCTGCACTGAGAGTGGTAGAATCACATAATTCCACCCCAACATGGACAGCTAGAGACCTGAGCACTAGAGGGGGTGTGATTGGAGAGATCAGGAGGGGTTAATAAATATAATACATATATTTGACAAGTCTGTACCCCATGTTCACCATTTTTACAAGACTATTATAAATTTCGTACACAATATGCCTTGTGAGGTAATGTTTGAAAATTCACGATCTGCTGAACGTTATTGTCCCAATAAACCACGTGTATCAACATTGTATGCAGTTATAAGATTCTATTATATTGTGGTATATTACATTGTGGTAACATGTTCCAAAGTCAGAAAAGCAGGCCCAAACTAGTTGTCCAGAGACAAAAGAAACACTAACATCCTGGCCAGGTATCAGCAGAATCAAATGGACTATCATGGACTATCACCTGAATAAGCGGCTATTCTTTGGCAGGAAGAAGGGTGTGAGTTAGAACGTTACATATTGGCAAAGACACAGCTGGGAGTTTCCATGTAAACAGACTGGCTGTCTTCTGAACCCCATCTGGACATAATCCTCAAAGAGCAGAGAAGGGTATAAAAATGAGAAACAGAGGCCCCTATATCACCTCTCTCCTCCCTCCCCTGATGTTTACTCATGGCAGGTACAATGCTTGAAAGAAAAAGGAAGCACCTATGAACTGGGGGAGGGGTCTGGTTGGGAGGCTTTTCAGTCAGTACAGATTGCTGTAAGCATATGGTGGGATAAAACCTTTGCTTTGAATCCATTTAGTTTGCTGTGGTAGGTATTAGTTTGCGTATTATCTTTTATTTTCTTTGTAACCAATTCTGACTTTATGCCTCATTATTTGTAATCGCTTAAAATCTATCTTTCTGTAGTTAATAAACTTGTTTTATTGTTTTATCCAAACCAGTGTGTGTTTGGGTTGAAGTGTTTGGGAACCTCCACTTGAGATGACAGGGTCTGTGCATATCATTTTCCATTGATGAAATGATGGACTTTCTATAAGCTTGCATTGTCCAACAGATCTTGGCAGTAAAAGACGCACATTTCTGGCGGTCAAGGGCTGAAACTGGGAGTTTTGCTGGTGTTACCCTGTATGTAATTCATGAGTGGCTGGCCAGAGCATTCATGTAACTCAGCTGGAAGTAATTTTGAATGCTAGAGCCTGTGTGTGAGCAGTATATTTAGATATATTGAACAGATTTTAATATATTATCATCTCATATTTAAATTAACATGAGGGGAAAATGGGGAGAAAAACTTTAAGAAAATCTCTCTGGAGTATCTTGTCTTCCTGTGTCTCTGTCTAGATTGTAATGTCTCCTGGGTGGGCTTTATTTTGGTATCTGTTTGTGTGCAGCATCAAATACACTGTAAGCACTTAACAACCATCAACAACATTATTGGGACACAACCATAATTGAAAAATAAAGGAAACTATGAGAGATTGTTACAGCAGAATGAAAGACCCAAAAGACCAAAATGGTTTTGGCGCATGCAGTGTGCAAATTTAAATTCTGGTTATAGCTACATTGGACTTATAAGGAAAGGTTTGTTCTTGTGTGTGAAGAAAATGGCTACCATCTAAGAGATTTCCACGAGAACTGGAAGTGGAATACACCAAAGAGGTGCATGGAATTACTTGAAATATTTTTATTTGAAGGTATGAGGGAGTGAGTTTATCTTGTGTGATGTTAGCAGTGACCTCAGTGTAAAACAAAAGTCTTGCAGTTTTTGGGCCAGGTCCTCCGAGTTTATGCTATCCTTCTTGCAGCACACTCATGGCTATGTTGACACCGCAATGGGTCAGCACAGCAGCTGGGAGCAGTAGCCAGGTCTTTTTGCCAGCTCTACACAACCAGAGGGTTTCTCGACATTGGGGTGATCCTCCTGTGGCAGGCTACATGAACTTTAGGTCCAGAATCCACCAGCCGTGGAGTGCAAAGTGGCAAGCCAAAGCCCTGACCATAATGCCTGGGGACTTCAGTGAGCATTGACTCGGATAACGGAAGTCTTTCTATTGACTTCAGTGGACACTGAATGCATAGGATTAGGCCTATAATGTATACGAATATTATGGCATGGTTTCTAGCTATTTTTTCATCATGTGATCAAGCCACCAGATTCTTTCCCCTTCACTAATGTTGAAATCATAGAATCACAGCAAGGGTCATCTAGTCTAATCCCCTGCCAAGACACTCAATAGTTGAACAAGAAGCTGAACAGAAAATAAAAAGCTTTTTAGATCACAAATAAAAAGGGACAAATCCAATCATAAACCAGCCTTTGTACATCTGCAGCCAAAGACACTGTACTTTATTATGATTCTATCTTTATTTTATTACTTAAATTTGCAGTGTCAGCCCTTACACAATGTGTTTAACTTTTTATTTTTACAATGGGGATTGTGTGTCTAGTGGGTAGTTGAAATGTATAAAATTATTGTGAAATCTTATTCAAGCATTGATTGAATTTAGCGACAAACAGATACATTCATTTAGTCTGTATTTTATCTACTATGTTTTACTTTAAAAAATGAAAAAAAAAAGAAAAGAAAAAAGACAAACATACCTATAATAGGAATAATATAATTTCAGGTTTTCATAAAAGACAATGCAATCTATTCCCCATATTATGTCAGATTTTTTTTTATTTGTACTATACAGATCAGATCTTATATCATGTGGATTCAGTATAGTTGCTGTCAGTTTTGTTACTGTAAAGATCTCTAGTCATTCTTAACCTGTGTATTGTGATCTTCTGACCATATACTCCAGGGGTGGCCAAGCTGTGGCTCCGGAGCCACATGCGGCTCTTCAGAAGTCAATATGCGGCTCCTAGTGTAGGCACCAACTCCAGGGCTGGAGCTACAGGTGCCAACTTTCCAATGTGCCGGGGAGTACTCACTGCTGAACCCCTAGGTCTGCCACAGCCCTGCCCCCACTCCACCTCTTCCCACCCCCTCCTTTGAGCCTGCCATGCCCTCGTTCACAACCCGAGCCTCCTGCACGCCATGAAACAACTGATTGGGAGGTACAGGGAGGGAGCGGGAGGCACTGATGGTGGGGCTGCCATTGGGTGGAAGGGTGTGGGGGGAGCTGATGTGGGGGCTGCTGACGTATTACTGTGGCTCTTTGGCAATGTACATTGGTCAATTCTGGCTCCTTCTCACACTCAGGTTGGCCATCCCGATATACTCTATGCTCATGCCCTCCCCCCCCAGTCCTTGGAGTCATCACTAGTGTAGTTCAGGATGTGTATGTACAATGCTGTATCATAGGTAGGTTTGGAAGGAATAGTGGTAGATGTCAATTTCACTGTATACACAAACTGATGGAAAAATATTTCCATCGATGATTAAAAAAAATGTACATATAGGTAATGTAATGTAACAGGCTGCTTGAGATCTTACTAGAGTTTAAGGATATTTACTTTATATATGTTGACAATTTGTGTTTCAAAGGTTATAAAACTATAATGTCTCCTGTCATTAAATAGTTACTGTCTGACACCCCCCAACCCCCATAATTTCCTGTGAAAATCCTGTGGAAGCTGTGAAAATGTAAATTGATATATAGAAAAAATGCCTAAAATGCATAATTTATCACAACTGAAATTTTAAATAGTTAAAAATTGAAAAAAAAAAGTGCTTAAAAATTAACATTGATAATATCTGTTGAAATTACATAACAAAACTTGAATTCTGCCAAGCCCAATCATAGGGCATTAATTCCTTGGCTGAGTGAAGAGAAACACTTTAAGTTTGGGACCAACTGGCTCTGTAGTTCTGTCAAAGCACTCAACTGCTGTCAGCTCTTGTTTCTTTCACATAGCTGTTATGTCTGCAGCCTTTCTGGATGCTACATCTGCTGTTTGTGGCATTGCAGTAAGTACAAGGAGGACAGCCAGAATTCAGAGTTGAGGAAAATAATAATGGCATCATCAACAAAAGAAATCTCCAAGTATGGTATCTCAAATGGGAGATCAGCAGCGGCATGATAGGAGAGACCATGGGTTAAGTACTGCAGGAGGGAGGGAAGGAATGAAAGCATAGCTTCTGGGAAAGAGTTGGGTCGGGTAACAATTGAGGCAGTGGGAACAGGCAGAGAAAATAGATGCAAGGGAGAAAACAGGCCTGCAGGCCATATCCTTGTGAACCTGATCCAACTCCCATAAGAATTAAGAAGGAGGCTTCCACTGACTTCAGTTTTAGCTGGACAGGGCCTTTCACGAGGAAAGTTGGGTGTGAGTCATAGAGCAGAGTAGGAGGCATTTTCCTTTGTAGGCGTAGGCTTGGAGTGAAGTAATCTGGGTGGTAGATTTTGAAGTATGTATTTTGTGGGAAGATAGGTGGTGGACTGAGAGTGGGACGGGGAGCAAATCTGAAGTCTTCTAGTAACCACTCTCCCTCCATGACAATTTTATCATCATAATAAATGCACTTAGGCATGATATGCAGGGTATCATAAATGTGAGGTCATGATGGTATGAAGAAGAGTAAGTGCAGCTCTAATATAATTTCCTTTGACTGAAACACCCAAAGTATTTGCTCAAATAAGTATAAATTATTTTTTCATAGGTTTTTATTTCAGTTGTATTCATTGTTTCCAAGTAAATTAGGTTATTTAACCGTGAGATCGCAGACATTTAAGACATGGTTTTTAAAATTGTTTTCTGCATACATAATGAGTTTTACATCTTCATTTTAAGAGTGAGGCAACACACTGTAGGCCTGGTTCTCAGTACAAAGTTTGGAAAACATTTAGCTCACCTGATGGTGGGAGGGAGGGAATCATAAGAAAGGAGCAGGTCTACATAGTTATAGGTATAGATAACTGTTAAGTATGTGGGGCTGATTGCTCAGGGGTTTTCAAGGTTTATTGGATGTGTAATATGTCATCATTTAAATTGGATTATGATTTCATTCTGTTAAAGGGTCCACTCACTGTAGGTGTGCTTCCTTGTGGCTGGATCTGGGAATTAGCTCTCACCTAGTCTGATGCCCCCTTCCATTGGCTGCTCGCACTGTGCCTCCTCCCCGTGACTCAGAGAAGCTTCCTCTTTGTGACTCAGCCCTTGAGCAAGGTCACAATATAGTCCCCCCCGTCATGGGGTGTATGGACCCCATCTGGCATGGTGACTAATGAATTACTGCAGCAACCATCAGCCAGTGCTGATTGGCAGGCTCACAGCAGTTGGGAGAATAAATGAGCTGAGAAGCAGAGGGACAGAGTGGCTGCCAGAGAAACAAGAAGGCTGGAGAAGGACAGTCCTGCCAGGTAGCTCACAAAAAGCCACCCAGAGACAACATGCTAGAGAAGGGATGATTGGACCTACACAACTAAGGGAGGTAGGAAGGAGCTTAGAGCACAGAAGGAGGAGGTGTTGAAGCTTGATTCTTCCCGTCTGGTTTAAGGGCCCCAAGCTGGAAACCAGTGGACTGCATCGGCCTGGGGTCCCTTACCGACCCCTCAGATTCTTAAGAACCAAAGGGGTTTCTAGACCCGTGAGGATCAGGACTAAGATAACCTCACCAAGCATAAGGGGAAACCATATATCTCAATGAGACTGTGACTAGCAGCTTTCATAGCCCAGAATGGGACTATCATAGGAGCTCAGGCAGGAGGAGCTGACTGACTGCCCCGCCAGACCAAGTAGACTCTGTGCAATGCTGTGCCTAACCAGAAGGGAAATTGTCACATTAGCACATCTGCTCACACCCCCCTTCCTGGGTAACAAAGTCCCACTGGACAAGATGTCCAGATGCTACATAAGAATGGCCATACTGGGTCAGACCAAAGGTCCATCCAGCCCAGTATCCTGTCTATCGACAGTGGCCAATGCCAGGAACCCCAGAGGGAGTGAACCTAACAGGGAATGATCAAGTGATCTCCTGCCATCCATCTCCACTCTCTGACAAACAGAGGCTAGGGACACCATTCCTTACCCATCCTGGCTAATAGCCATTAATGGACTTAACCTCCATGAATTTATCCAGTTCTCTTTTAAACCCTGTTATATATAGTCTTAGCCTTCACAACCTCCTCAGGCAAGGAGTTCCACAGGGTGACTGTGCACTGTCTGAAGAAGAACTTCCTTTTATTTGTTTTAAACCTGCTGTCCATTAATTTCATTTGGTGGCATCTAGTTCTTATATTATGGGAACAAGTAAATAACTTTTCCTTATTCATTTTCTCCACACCACTCATGATATTATATACCTCTATCATATCCCCCCTTCGTCTCCTTTTTTCCAAGCTGAAAAGTCCTAGCCTCTTTAATCTCTCCTCATAGGGGACCCGTTCCAAACCCCTAATCATTTTAGTTGCCCTTCTCTGAACCTTTTCTAATGCCAGTATATCTTTTTTGAGATGAGGAGACCACATCTGTATGCAGTAATCAAGATGTGAGTGTACCACGGATTTATATAAGGGCAATAGGATATTCTCCGTCTTATTCTCTATCCCTTTTTTAATGATTCCTAACATCCAGTTCGCTTTTTTGACTGCCATTGCGCACTGCGTGGATGTTTTCAGAGAATTATCCACGATGACTCCAAGATATCTTTCCCGATTCGTTGTAGCTAAATTAGACCCCATCATATTGTATGTATAGTTCAGTTTATTTTTTCCAATGTGCATTACATTACATTTATCCACATTAAATTTCATTTGCCATTTTGTTGCCCAATCACTTAGTTTTGTGAGATCTTTTTGTAGTTCTTCACAGTCTGCTTTGGTCTTGACTATCTTGAGCAGTTTAGTATCATCTGCAAACTTTGCCACCTCACTATTTACCCCTTTCTCCAGATCATTTATGAATAAGTTGAACAGGATTGGTCCTAGGATTGATCCTTGGGGAACACCACTCAATTACCCTTCTCCATTCTGAAAATTTACCATTTATTCCTACCCTTTGTTCACTGTCTTTTAACCAGTTCTCAATCCATGAAAGGATCTTCCCTCTTACCCCATGACAACTTAATTCACATAAGAGCCTTTGGTGAGGGACCCTGTCAAAGGCTTTCTGGAAATCTAAGTACACTATGCTCACTGGATCCCCCTTGTCCACATGTTTGTTGATCCCATCAAAGAACTCTAATAGATTAGTAAGACTCAGATGCTGTCTCAGATGGTCTTCCATTCCATGTATCTTGGTCTTGTGTCACTTTCCCAGTGGCTGGTGGGGGAACACAGGCCCTTCCTCTATACTGGGTTCCAGCCCAGGGGCCCTATAACCAGCAGCCAAGGTCTGCACAGTCCCATTCCTTGCTGCTGTTTCCCTGGTCATCTTCCTACCCAGCCGTTCTCAGCCTTTCTTCCCTGTAACTTCCATAGGTTCACTCTTCTTTCAGGGCTAGGGCTAGCACTTATTCTGTTTCTTCACTGTCCTCCTCATCACCTTTCTGTGAGTCCCTCCCTTCACTCTCTTCTGCTGTCAACTTCCTGGTTTTATACTAACCAGCCTGCTCCTGCCCCACTGGGACTCATGATCAACTAAGCCTGGTCCTCCCTTCAAGTGCAGTCCAAGTACCATAACTGGCTCTCAGGCCCATATTAGCCCCTTCAGGGCCTCTGTTGGGTACATACCCCATCACACATTAATATTAAATGCTATTTTATCAGAGAAGAACACAGCTGATTCTGCAAGATGACTGGATGGGACTGCACTAATGGCATTGTCTCAGTATATCTTTTTAATAGTTATTATATAATTGTCTGGAATATTTCATTGTACATCTAGAGCACTAAGAATACCGTACAGTAGATGTACAGTAAGAGTAATGTTGCACTAATGATCTGACCACCCTTATTGTTCTTATTACTGTACAATTAAAATACACCTGTCAGTACCAAACCTTAGCAATTGTCTTTGCCAGTACTTTCCCTTTACTGGGAAGACTGCTCCACTTTTGCTGAGGGAATATACTGAACCCACCAGAAAGATATGAGTGATTTTTATTTTAAGTACATGTTAATAGTTTAATGAAATATATTTGCATTCATACAATTCTCTTGGACAGCCTCATACTTCAGTGCTACTTTTGTATCAAAGAGGGGTGGGATTCCTTAGCCCAGCCCTCACCGCTGGCTGTGGGAGAAGTGGAGCCCACATATTTGCGTTGAGCTCAGTCCACTGTTGCCAATAGTTTGAAAAACTCAAGGGAACCTGGGTAGTTGAGGCTTAAACTCTATGTGCTGTGTGAAGTCTGGTGAATTGTTATATAACATTTCAATCAATGTTTGTAATCATCACATTTCTCCCTGGGAATTAATTGAGTGTTATCCTCATTTTGCAGATGGGAAACTGAGGCAGAAAGGTAGTCCGAGGGAGAATCAGACCTCCTGCTACCTTTGACTGAGAATTATGCAAATAAGTAAAACAGTAAATGAATATTGATATACAATAATATTTTAAAAAATTCCTAGCTGAACTACAGTTGTTGAAATAAAACTATTGTAACTACATGTTTTAACAGCGTACTAATATAGTACGCTCTGTATCTATACCAGAGTGCCTACATTAGCTATCTTATTATCATGGATACAGTTAGATTCACCTTAATATTCATCTACCTAGTGCAATTTAATTTATTATTTCTACAGAGTGTCCTTCATACAGTCTGTCTCAACACATGGTAAGGGAGTTAAAAAATAGTGAGATGATATCTCTCAAATTGGAGAATCCCTGTCAGAAGAGGGAGAGAGATTGAATCAGTGCTTTTTCTCACCAGCCTGGCTCCATCCCTTTCTGGGACAGACCTCCTCACTTGGGCAGTTTGTTCCTCCAAAGGAGCAGGGATTGAAGGTGATTTGCAACTCTGTGCCACCATTCCAGGATCACCTTCCATCACTGCAGCCTGCATATGAATTAAAGAGCAAACTTTCTTAAGAGGAGGAGGAGGAGCGGGTTTAGCAAGATGTCAAAAGTTGAAATTTAAAGCAATCAAGACATTAACATTTTGGCAGGGACATAGCAATGTCTTAAAGTCTCCTTCTAGAAATAAAACATTATCATGAAGGTGGAGAGTGACAGTGAGTTTTTCCATTTCTCTGATCTGATGCACTGTGACCTGTTTATTTGTAGGCTTGTCTTATTTTAGCTAGAAAGATGTTCTATATTTCTAGGCTGCTATCCATAATAATTTCAGGAGTGAGCATTCTTTTACTGTCCAGTTTTCTCATGGTTCTTCTTCCAGTGACTCAGAAAGTGAAAGGTAATTTTTGGTTAAAATTTTTTTTACTTGTGCACTCTAATGAAATAGTGTTCAAAAATGTTGTTACAAGACAGAGTCAGAAAGCATGTGAATGTTTCCTTATCACAACTCCCTTTCCAGCAATTCAGAGAACTAGATATTTTTATCTCATATTGAATATTTGGAGTTTTAAAGAAATACAAGATGACTTTCCTCTGAAATTCCCTCCAAGAAGAAGAATATTGTGTATTTTAATGAGAACATTTGGACAGCATTCCTTTATCTTTTTATATGCGTCTGACATTCTTGTACCCATTTATGAAGGAATATAAACAGAGTGACCTTATTTTATCTCTCAATAAATTGTGTGTATTCGTGTGTCTATTTCTGTCCCCCTTTTTTAAATGACTCTTTTGGACTCTTATTCCCTCTTTATTTTGAAGAAAAAAAACCTCCTTTTGTGTTTTCTCATGTAGGTCCCCAACTGATATAAGGTAAAAGGTGGCTATGCTGCAAATATTTCTAAAACATTTGATAACGTTAAGTTGAATTCTATTCCAGCTTTGTCAGATGATTTCAAAGAAAAACAATTGTTGAACACAATTTAATCCTCTTCCTAGAAAATTTCCTACCAGGCAAACACACAAATTTATATAAAAGCATTCTGAAATCACAACAGACAAATGGAAAAATGTAATTCTATAAGAATAACTTGACAGTATTATCATCATATTCTGACATACAAAATACTAATTTTAAAAGCCTACATGCTGCATTACTTTCCCTTATGTCCTTCAGCTGTACTTCATCCTACACTTCTAACCAAAAAGTACCCCATGGTGCTTCTGATTTCAGTGGTATTCACTGACTATGCTTGCTCTTAACCTATATCATAGCTTTCAAACTAGGGTGTCTAAATCTGTGTTTAAGCACTTACATCCAGCTGTAAATGTCTAACTTTAGGCACCAACGTTGAAAGCTGTGTTTTTTTAAAATATATGTTTAAAAAGCTAAATTGGGAGCTTTTACTATGTTTTGTTTTAGCTAAAAGTGATCAATTAAAATGTCATCTGCTATCTTTAAATGTCTATTAAAATATGCACCTTATTATGCATAGATCTGAAGTAAGACACGCATAAAAATATTTTTGATTGACATGTTTATTATGCATGGATTTGACATTTCATGTATGTATAATAGTCACACACTAACTTGATGGTTTAGTATCAGTGACTTTATTGATATTTTTTTATTTAAAGAATAAATATTCAACAGCAGAGTATTGTGCTCCTGTCTGGTGTCACTTGTTTCACATGCCGGTCACTGTAGAGCTTAACAAAGCTATGCGTATTGTTACTGGGACTTTATGTGCAACTCTGTTTCCAGAGCTGCCAATACATAGTAACATAGCATTGCCCCATATTTGCTGTGAGAAGGTCCCTGTCATGCTGCTGGCCAAGACCCATGTGACCAGTGACCTGGCTTTGTATACAGACATCTTCAACCACCTGTCATCTCATCAGTCTTCTGGACACCCTTTGTGGTCATTTATGCTACCACGAGATGGTGGAATCTGCTTAGCGCAGCAAGTGGTCAGTGACCACAGTTTTAATCACTCTCTTGTCACTGATTCAACCATTTGTCCACCAGGTTTTGATCTGTCCAGGCACCTGTGGTCTTCTCTGAATTGGTATCGAGCAGGACAGGGCAACTATACAACCAATCTCTTTAAATCGGGTTTTTCTAATGATCCACTGACTTATCATTGAATCATAGAATATCAGGGTTGGAAGGACCCTCAGGAGGTCATCTAGTCCACCCACCTGCTCAAAGCTAGACCAATCCCCAAACTAAATCATCCCAGCCAGTGCTTTGTCAAGCCTGACCTTAAAAACCTCAAACGGAAGGAGATTCCACCACCTCCCGAGGTAATGCATTCCAGTGCTTCACCACCCTCCTAGTGAAAAAGTTTTTCCTAATATCCAACCTAAACCTCCCTCATTGCAACTTGAGACCATTACTCCTTGTTCTGTCATCTGCTACCACTGAGAAAAGTCTAGCGCCATCCTCTTTGGAACCTCTTTTCAGGTAGTTGAAAGCAGTGATCAAATCCCCCCTCCTTCTTCTCTTCTGCAGATTAAACAATCCCAGTTCCCTCAGCCTCTCCTCATAAGTCATGTGTTCCAGTCCCCTAATCATTTTTGTTGCCCTCTGCTGGATGCTTTATAATTTTTCCACATCCTTCTTGTGGTGTAGGGCGCAAAACTGGACACAATACTTCAGATGAGGCCTCACCAATGTCGAATAGAGGGGAATGATCACATCCCTCAATCTGCTGGCAATACCCCTATCTGGACCAGGTCCTTTTCTGCAGAACTGCTGCCGAGCCATTCGGTCCCTAGTCTGTATCAGTGCATGGGATTCTTCCGTCCTAAGTGCAGGACTCTGCACTTGTCTTTGTTGAACCTCATCAGATTTCTATTGGCCCAATACTTTAATTTGTCTAGGTGCCTCTGTATCCTATTCCTACCCTCCAGCATATCTACCACTCCTCCCAGGTAAGTGTCATCTGCAAACTTGCTGAGAGTGTAGTCCACGCCATCCTCCAGATCATTAATGAACATATTGAACAAAACTGGCCCCAGGACCAACCCTTGGGGTACTCTGCTTGATACCGGCTGCCAACTAGACATAGAGCCATTGATCACTACCCATTGAGCCCGATGATCTAGCCAGCTTTCTATCCACATTATAGTCCATTCATCCAGGCCATGATTCTTTAACTTGCTGGCAAGAATACTGTGGGAGACTGTGTCAAAAGCTTTGCTAAAGTCAAGGAATAACACATCCACAGCTGTCCCCTCATCCACAGAGCCAGTTGTCTCGTCACAGAAGGCAATTAGATTAGTCAGGCATGACTTGCCCTTAGTGAAACCATGCTGACTGTTCCTGATCACTTTCCTCTCCTCTAAGTGCTTCAGAATTGATTCCTTGAGGACCTGCTCCATGATTTTTCCAGGGACTGAGGTGAGGCTGACTGGCCTGTAGTTCTTGCACTCCTTCACTTTTTTAAAGATGGGCACTACATTAGCCTTTTTCCAGTCGTCTGGGACCTCCCCCGATCGCCATGAGTTTTCAAAAATAATGGCCAATGGCTCTGCAATCACATCCGCTAACTCCTTTAGCACTCTCAGATGCAGCACATCTGGCCCCATGGACTTGTGCTTGTCCAGCTTTTCTAAATAGTCCCGAACCACTTCTTTTTCCACAGAGGGCTGCTCACCTCCTCCCCATACTGTGCTGCCCAGTGCAGTAGTCTGGGAGCTGACCTTGTTCGTGAAGACAGAGGCAAAAAAAGCATTGAGTACATTAGCTTTTTCCACATCCTCTGTCACTAGGTTGCCTCCCTCATTCAGTAAGGGGCCCACACTGTCCTTGACTTTCTTCTTGGTGCTAACATACCTGAAGAAACCCTTCTTGTTACTCTTAACATCTCTTGCTAGCTGCAACTCCAGGTGTGATTTGGCCTTCCTGATTTCATTCCTGCATGCCCGAGCAATATTTTTATACTCTTCCCTGGTCATTTGTCCAACCTTCCACTTCTTGTAAGCTTCTTTTTTGTGTTTAAGATCCGCTAGGATTTCACCATTAAGCCAAGCTGGTCGCTTGCCATGTTTACTATTCTTTCGACTCATCGGGATGGTTTGTCCCTGTAACCTCAACAGGGATTCCTTGAAATACAGCCATCATCCCCTGTGATGGATTTTGGACTCACCACCGATTGTGCCTCCCACTGGCAAGTCTGGGAATTAGCTCTGTCCGGTACAGAGCGCCTTCTGCTGGTTGTGGCCCATCCATCTCTCGCCCTGCTAGAGTCTGGACCCGCATTGCTCCTCGCTCGGCGTCTTGAGGACACTGCCCTCTGGCCATGCCCACTGCTCCGGATTAGCCCCCTTCTGGGGGTTTGGTGTTATCAGCAGTCCATGATCTGCACCTGCTGTAGTGGCCAGCTGCAGCCGCAGAGTCTAGTCCCCTTGTTGCAGGGACCAGCCACAGCCTGGATCAGGCCACGCTCCTCTTCAGCCAGGTGTAGTACAAGGGAGAAGGGGGGGACCCAGGCCCACCCACTACTCTGGGTCCCGACCCAGGGACCCTCTAGGATGGCCTCTATGCCCTCCTTCACTCCCCTCATCTGTCCATCCTCCCTGGGTCACTTCCCCTCTGACCCCTTGCACCCTCTAGACCCTTTCCTCAGGGCCTGCAGCCTGGTAGGTATGGGGCTGGAGCTCTCCTCTGCTCCCCTGAGCCTGCCCAGCACTGCACAGTCGAAGGTGCTGGTCTCCTTAGCTCAGGAGACAGACATTCTCCCTTGAAGGTCTGGGAGAGACTGCCTGCTCCTTTCCTGGACAGCCTTCATATAGGGCCTAGCCTGATCCTGATTGGCTGCCCTCTGCTCGGCACTGATTGGCTCTCCCACAGGCTTGTTGTAGCCCAATCTTGCCTGGGGGTGGAGCACAGCCCCACCACAACCCCCAGTAGAAAAGTGGTTAACTTTCAGCTAAGCCTGCAGCCTTTTCTGTGCAGCAGCAACATCAGTAAACGGGGTGCTGCTGCTAGCACTCTGTCACAGCCACGCTTAGGACATTATTATTTGCATCACTAGATTCACTAGCACTTTCCAGCTACTTTGTGCTACTCCAGTGATGTACAACAGCTACAAATCCAGCTTTACCCACGCTTGCTGGTCTGCAATGGAGAGACAAATGCTCAAGATTGTGCTTTTTGGCCCCTTGCAATCTGTCAAAAAGGCCTCCTGTTATATCATACAAGAAGTATATAAAGCTTGAGACAATGAGTCAGATTCTGTTTCCCTTTATGCTGGTATATATCTGGTGTACATCTGTACATCTGGTGTATATCTGACTTTAGTTGAATTACTCTGGCTTTACACCAAGTTCACTAAGAGGAGATCATGTGCCAGCCATGGATACACCGTACTAAGTCTAGTTATTCTGCACCAACAGTTAAAAACACCTCACAAACATCACGCCGCTATTTCCTTAGGTTTTGTGATGGGATCACCTGCAGTGTGCTATTACAGCTTTGTATGATAGCATTTGACAAAGAAGTAGGAAACTGCTAAACACAACTACTTCAAACTTTATGCTTCCAACCTTGCTTGGGCCTTTCATTGTGCCATACGTCCACCTTCCCTCCAAGACCTCTTTTTAGTAACAAAATGCATACTTCATAAAGTATATAATTACTTGATTACAAGACAGGAACCAAATTACTTTGCCTGAAGACTGCCACCGTGGTTCTGGGCCTCACACTGCCACTCACTTTTATCAGCGTTTCAACTAATGATACAGTTAGCTCTTTTCAATCAGCTGCTAAAATGACAATGTCCTTGCTGCTGCTGCTACAACTACAATTACTGCCCCTGCTTAGAATTGTAAGTAGAATTTAGAGGGGGAAATGACTAATGTGATATCCTTTATTATGTACCACTTCTTCTTCAATATTCTTCCCTGGATTCAGATTTTATTTAGCCCTCTGCTAACACTGCCATTTAGTTTAGATGTAAAGGAATGCAAACATTACCTGTATTTGAGTATTCACATTGCTTCTTCCATAGAACCCTGTGAATTACCACTTTGGAAACTTTCTTGCTTGGCTACTTGCTGCATTTTATAGGACAGTAGAGGAAATTACTTTGAGCTGTAGCAAACACAAAAGCTGCAAGTCCAGAGAAAACTGTATAAAAACCTATTCTTACTAAGAAACCTCTTGTCTCAAATGTACTGAGTACAATTCTGCTCCATCTGTATTAGCAGACTACCTTTGGTAAGAAGCCAAATTTTGTTGGTACTTTGAAGATCACACTCTGTGTCTGCAGTTGGAACTGGTGATGTGATTCCCCACTCATGTAGACATACCTGCGCTAGCTCTAATTGAGCTAGCATACTAAAAATAGCAGTGTAGTTGTGGTAGCATGGGCAGTGATAAGCTGGCCACTCCAAGCGCATACCCATGGGCTCCAGGCAGCTTTGTACTCAGGGCGGCTAGTCCATGCCCTGCTCACCACTGCTTGTGCTCCAGTGGCTACACTAATATTTTTAGCATGCTAGTTCTCATCAAGCTGTTGTGAGTATATCTACGCAAGCTGGGAATCACACCCCTAGCTCCAAGTGTAAACATAGCCTAAGTTGTCACTGTATTCAGTAAGAGAACCAAGGCAGCTCAAAAAGAAAGGAGATAAATACAATTACAGTGATTCATTTGGTTTCTCCATAAATCAGAGCACCTTCATAACCTGACAAACTATTTAGCTTATTATTTCTGGACATATGGGTTTAGTTAAGCAGACAGCTGAGTTCTTATACTCACTAAGTATCACCTTTTACTATCAATTTTAATGAAGAAGGTAGAACCCGTGAAGGTCAAGATAGGTTCACCCATGGAAGAAATATTAATATTTGTGTAGTGTGATGATGGATGATCCAAGGTGGCCCAATTACAGAAATAGCCCATTTCTGAACACCCCGAGAATTCTGCCTTTCCTGTCCATGCATTTGAAGAGCAATTACATATGAAAGGTCTTAGTTAAAACCAAACAAGGGCTTGTAATTAGCCCTGCTTTTACAGTAATACAATAAAATAATGAAAGAAAACATTGGAAGAAAATGACAGACGCAAACAACATATGTTATATAAATGCTACAGCAGTCCTATTTCCTATCTAATCTTGACAGCCACATGTACAAGGGTTGCAATTACAAGCATGGAATTATCTGTCCTCTGTGAGAGGAGATAGAACTGATCATTCTTTCATGGAAAAGGAATTTCCTTTCCTTTATTACAGGTCGTCACCTGATTTTCCTTATATCATTGTAAAAACTGCATTCCATCAAATAAAGATAACAATCTCCTATAAGCCTTAGCAACTAGTGTTACACACTTTTTATTATTGGCATCCCCACATATTGTCCCCTCACAATGGTTTTTGTAGGTGAAATTCTGAATTTGCGATACTTCATTGGTTTTAAAGGACTCATATATTATCTTCTTTTAAAAAATCATAATTCCAAAGACTTAGTTCAGACACTTTGTTGTCGCCCTCTCTATCTGTGCAGCAACATATATCAAGCTCCTTTTCTAATTGTTTTCTCTTTCCTGTCATCCCCTTTTTTTGTGCTCAGTTCCATTATTTTCCCAATCCCATATTCTTCAAATCACTATCTAAGTGGCCTATATTAAATAGGGAACTACATTTCCCCCAGTTTCTAGTAAACATATTGCAGCTTAAGAAATGTAAAAGAAATCGTCTTCTAGGCTAGAGCCTCAGTTAGTATAATTTGGCTGCAGCTCCTTCAAAGTCAATGGAGAGCCTCACCTACTGAAGTCAATGGAGCTAAACCAATTTACACCAGCAGAGGATTTGTCTCTTTAACCCAGTATTTCATTTTATTTTTGTTACTCTGCAATGTAGATTCCAAGGTCAGAAGGGACCACTGTGATCATGTAGTCTGACCTCCTGTATAACTCGGGCCATAGAACTTCTCCATAATAATTCACAGAGCATAGCTTTTAGACAAATATCCAATCTTGATTTTAAAAAATGACAGTTATGGAGACTCTACCACTCATCCTTGGTAAATTGATGCCGCCATGGTTAATTAACCTCATTGTTAAAAAATTATGCCTTATTTCCAATCTGAAATTGTCGAGCTTCAACTTTCAGCCACTGGATTGCATTATACCTTTCTCTGCTAGATTGAAGAGCCCTTATCAAATATTTGCTCTGCATGTAGAAACTTATTGACTGTGAGATCAAGTCACCTCTTAACCTTATCTTAGTTAAGTGAAATAGAGTGAGTTTCTACAGTATGTTACTATAAGGCATGTTTTCTAATCCATTAAATTCTACCTTCTAGCTGATTTGGATCATAATTGTTTTCAGCTTGTGAAATTGGCCTTTTAAATCATTACGTATTTATATTACTTGTCTATACTATATTCTGTTTGAACATTATAAATGAGATCAAGTAATGATCACTTGTACCTAAGTGGCCATGAATTTTTAGTTCTGTGATTAGTTCCTCTTTATCTGTCAAGACGAGGTCTAATATAGCATTCCCCTGTGTTTGGATGCAACGCTTTTTGAGATAGGAAATCATCATCTAGTATAATTAAAAATGCCAAGGATGTTTTAGTACTGTCAGCATCAGACCTCCACCATGTCACTCAAATTGAGATTCCCCATGATCACACAGCTTTCCCCCACAGATAACATAGATAGGAAGAAATCCCTACTTCTGTTCTCATAATTATATCAGTTCTGGCATTTGGAAGGCCCAGAAAGCTCCCTAATTTTAACATCAACTATCTTCTAGAATTCAGCACCACAGAGCATCAGCATATGCATTTAGCGGTAAAGGTCCAGATTTAGCCTGACTCGCATTGGGTAGTACATTTTGACTAGTTTTACTGATTTCTACAGGAACATGAGTAACCATGTCAGAATCTGACCCAAAGGTTTTAATAGCAGGTTCAATTTGCCTACCTCCTGATCTATAGAAAAAAAAACTCATAATACCTATAAAGGACTGTAGATGCCTGTGTTTTTTCATAGCCTAATTTGCTTAGTCCATCCTTAATTGGGTAATGGTAGAATAATCCAGCTCTATTACCTCCTAAGTCCATTACCTAAGTATTGGTTGTATGTACCATTAGGTTCTAATCCTTGCATGTTAATGGATGCCTGTGGGAGTCTATGATAACAAGGGCACAGGGTAAAAAAAACCATACTGTTTGGCCCTTTTGTAGAGCAAGTTGTGTTGCAAGAATAAAGATAGATATCAAAGAGCTGGCACATTTCAGTCACAGACTGGAGAGAGACTGCACAGAACTAGATGGACATTTGGATTTTGCTTTGCTTCCTCCTCCATTCCTGCCCATTTCTCTAGTTTTGACCTTGCCAATGACATGAGTGTCTACTGCTATTACTCTCTTCTCCCTCAGTCAATCTAATAAGAACTCCCTGTCTGTCTGGCACACAACCAGGTTGGAGAGATGAGCAGAGGAGTGGTTATGTGTTAAACTCAACCCTCCTCTGATCATCACAGTAATCCCTTGGCCCATCCAATCACTCTGTAAGAGGTAAAGATATGAAATTAATAACTTCCTTGAAGTATCTGATATGGAAACTCTCAGAAGGGGCTGACAGTCACTGTAGATTAGTACTGTTCAACTGATATTTGCCAAATAATTTAGATGATACATTTCATAATATTTTTTTCTAATAAATTATTGAATCTATATATGTTTTCACTCTTCATCCAGCAGTATGATGAAACTTGTCAAATAAATTTTATGATGAACACTTTTTTCTTATTTGGTGGAGCAGGGACTGTCTTTCTACAGTTTGTACAGTGCATATCAGCAGAATATTGCAGCGTACCTTCATGAAAGTTTCAACTAGATCTCTCAGAATGATTCAAGGGACATCCTTCTATGTGAATAAACAAACTGCTCAGCATGCTCCCCCCCAACTCTAGGGGAATGAAAAGCACAGAGCAACTCTAACTTTCTTCCTTTTATCACAACCTCTTCTAGGACAAGCAAATTAATGAAAAGTCAAAAGCTGAGTCCTGCTATTTCCATCCCTGTAATGGAAAGTGTATGTACACAATTACCCATGATTCCTTCCCTTGCATCAGGCTTGTCCGTGATCGACTGCCAGGCCTGGCTGGATTGTGATGGAGTCAAAAACAGGTCCTGGCATGCTGCATGCCAGGATCCCCTGGTTGCCTGTCCTGCATACTCCTCCTCCTCTTCCTCCTTGCTGTTCATGGCTGGGACCTGTAACTTGGGCTCCTCAGAGGTATCAATGGTGTTGTGTGGGGTGGTAGCGGGTCTCCACTGAGTATGACGTCATTGTAAAAGCGATAGCTCTGTGGCTTGACACCAGATCAATTGCTGGCTTCTCTGGCCTTCTGGTATTCCTGCTGCAGCTCTTTGGTTTTCATGTGGCACTGCTCCTTGTCCTTGTCATACCCCTTCTCCTGCATCCCCCATGCAATCTGTGCAAGATGTTGATGTTTCTGTGGTTGGTTGGGATCTGTGCCTGCACAGCCTCTTCTCCCCATTGGCCCAGGAGATCTAATATCTCTTGTCTACTCCAGGCAGGAGCACATCTGTAGCTGACATGGTCACCTGGGCAGTTGCACTCAACAATGGAGAGCCTGCTATAGGTGATTGCCAATCTGGGCAGTCAGGAAAGGGAATTTCAAATATTCATGGGGCTTTAAAGGGAAAGGGGTCTTCTGGTCTCCATGACCGCTGGGCAATGGAGTTCACAATGTGACCAGAGCAGAAAAATTGTGGGAGAGCTGCTGGAGGACTGGTAGGCAATGCAGTGTCGATCTCCATACATCGACTTTGGCTCAATGCCGCTCAGGGAGGTGGTGTTACTATGTTGGTGTAATGGTCAACTTACATCAATGGGAGACAAAATTAAGTGTAGACACCTGCACAACTAGGTCAATGCAAGGCAGCTTACATTGACATAACTTTGTAATGTAGACCAGGCCTAAGTCATTTCTTTTCCCCTTACCCCTGTCCCATTCCCCTCACCCTCTTTTCCATTCCATCCCCCTTACTTCCCCACTGTCCTCTGCAGGATTGTACAGGAGACAGGATGGTGGCCATGCAGGGTACCCAGCACATGCAGAGGGCAACAATGATGGGCACTAGGGGACCCAGGACCCACTAGAACCCAGCTGCCGAGGCAGTGAGCCAGAGCGGCCAACCTCACCCGGCAGGAGAAGCAGCTCAGTTCTGGCCCCTCTGCTGCCTGACTAGGCCTCGCTGCTGCTGAGATGGGCTGAGTGAGCTGGAAACCAGCCGGGGATGGGCTCCACCGGGAAAGACAGAGTCCCCCTCCCCTCCCAGTGAGTGGGGGGAGGAGAGGAGACCGAGGCAGTGGCATGTGACCCTGTGTGCCCCTGATGCCTTGCAATGACCCCCTACCCCTCCCAAACTACACCCATGACCATTGCTGCAGTTAAGCCACCTCCCAGAGAGGCAATAGCTGTGCTGATGGAAGAATTCTTCTGATGACTTAGTGCTGTCTATGCTGGGGATTAGTTTGACATAGCTAGGAGACTTAGGGGTGTGGATTTTTCACACTCCTGAGAGACGTAACTATTACAATGTAAGTTTTCGTTATAGACTAGCCTTTCGTTAGACTGGTGCAACTTTGCTAATGTACAGAAGCCCTTAGAATTGGGAGGTTTTACAAAGTCTTTGGGGGAAACAGCAGTTGCTGGTACACAGTCTGACTGAAGAACTTGAACCCAAAGCGTTGCTTGGTTTCTGAAAGGGATGCTACCTACATCTGTCAGTTACAAGCTGAACTTTGTTCTGCCAGATAATATCTATATTGTAAATAGATTACACTAGGAGCTCAAGATCCTGTGTCTATGGACTTGCTTATATGAAAAGTTGTAGTTTAAGTAAGATGTGATTCGAAATAGGTGCAAAAGGCTGAGTAGATACCTTTACATTGATAAAATACACTTAATCCCAACTACAAGTGTCTACACAGGGGTTTGATTGGTTTAACTAAAATATTTTTAAAAAGATTAAGCTAAATTGGCACAATTTCTGTGTATATACAAGGCTTGTGTTATCACATTATTTTTCCTAAGCAAAGGAATAACCCACAATTGGAGTTCAATATTTTCTGAGAGCTCAGATGCCATGGCAACTGCAAAATGTTGACTCTTTTTGATTGACACAACTGAGTGTTTCTGTTTAAAAGATCCATTCACAGCGTGAGTCATTATGTTTTTGCTGTGTTTTTATTATCATGTTACAAGTATTTACTTGACAACATTCAGCTCTAGTGCCAAATTAATGCAATTTATTTCAGTGCACCAATTTCACAGTTCATGAATTTGTGGTTATTATTACTAACTTTTCAGCGTAAGTGTGCTTTGAAAATTAACAGGCAGTATAATATCCAACAAAAATTATGTAGCAGTAGAAAACCTAATAATCTGGATACAGGGGTGCTTGTTCTTAGAAGAAATCATACCGGTTTTGCTCACCACAGCAAGCTGCAAGTTCACAAGGTGATAAATGCTTCTCAGGTTGTAGATCATGAAATACATTTGCAAATAAAGGACAAGATTTGTTGTGCTGCAGTCCCTTGGCATGGCTTAAATGGTGTAAAGGGGGTTGGATTAGTGCTATAAGAGACCAGCAAAGATTTTCCAGTTTTTATAAAGACACTGAATCAGGCTCCTGCATCAGCCATGCCACACTCCAGCAGAGGCTGAATGGGGAGTAGGGTCTGTCAGGATTGGTACAGGAAGGTGGCAGTGCTATGCTGTGCTGATCCGCCATTAGCATTAGAAGCTGCTGTAACTCATGCTGGGCCAGCACGGAATTGGACAGCCATAATTAACTCGCCGATGCCCACACTAAGCAATCTTGAATGCAGTGGAGAATTGAGTCCAAAGGGACTTTTTAACATTAGAATTGGCATTTCTGAATCTATGCAGTGTTGCTGGAGCCATGTCTGTCCCAGGATATGAGAGAGGCAAGGTGGGTGAGGTAATATCTTTTATTGGACCAATTTCTGTTGGTGAGAGAGACAAGCTTTTGCGCTTACACAGAGCTCTTCTTCCCAGACCTGAAGAAGAGATCTGTGTAAGTTCGAAAGCACATCTTTCTCTCACCAACTGAAGTTGGTCCAATAAAGGATATTGCCTGACCCATCTTGTCATTTCTGAATCTGAATCATTTCAGCCATTTTGCTGAAAAGTGAGTATTTTTGATGCCAGTGGCATGAAATTTAATGTCAGCTTTTCAAAGCACTTGGCATCCTGCAACATTCTTTCTTCAGCTTCAGAAGAGCTTTCACCCAAAATTTTCAAACTTAGGTGCTTAGAGTTAGGCATGTATGCCATAATGAAATATACCCATATTCAAAAGGTGGATTTGGGGGTTAGGTTACTGTTGTCTGTTTCAATGCCACAATATGCCATTTTACTCTTGATTGTATTTGTTGATACTTAAGGGCCAAGTCATCCAACACACAGAAACAAAATTACCCACGCAATAATAGAGTTCTTAAAAAAGAAAAAAAAAAGGATAGAGATTGTACTATGGCTCTCAATAACACAAGCTGTGTAAGTGTAACTGCTAGATAAAGCCACAGATAGGGCATTTTGAAGTAATTTATTATTTATTTTATTTATTAATCCTGTTTACAGAAGTGACTAAGAACCAACCAAGATCAGGGCCCCATTGTTTGACCTACTGTTATATTCAAATATCTATTTAAGTCCACCACTTTCATTAGTAAAAGTATTGAGAAGAGAATTAATTTTCACTGTTTTTGTAGGACATGCACAATAACAATGTGTGTGCTCTTGATCTTTTACTGACAAGAGCAGCTAACAAACGAACCCTATTTCAGAGCTTTATTGATATAAATCAGGGTTTCCTTCAGCTCCCATTGGCTGGGAACCGCGAATGGTGGCCACTGGGAGCTGCGAGTGGCTGTACCTGAGGATGCTCAGGTAAACAAAGCGTCTCACGCCCCGCCAGGGGCTTACCGTGAACAAGCCATGAACCAAGTTTGGGAATCCCTGATATAAATAATTATTGAAAAAACAGAGGTCAGGAGAAGAGAAAATGTTGTATGTAATAAAACTGAAAAGGACAAATTAGATAAAGGAAAATATTCCTTTTCTATTCATCTACCAAAGAAAATTTGAGGAGAAGCAAATGTTATTGTTGTGTTCATTATATTTTATTTTTAAAATGATTTAAATGTACATGCAAATTAAGGGCAATCCTCGGTCTCCTAGCAAGTTGCTAATGCAGCTCTCAATGCTGAAAAGTTTTGGGCACTCCAGAATTAAAACAACATACTTGACAGTGTTAAGTTAAAATGCAGTGTCAAAAAGTATGTAACAAGAAAGTTGAGCCCGCAGGCATTCTGTGCCCTGGCAGTCACATGAAAGACAGTGACAATGACAGCAAAACCAGGACACTTCTGCTTCTCATTTCTGCAAACTCAGGCACAAAGGAGTGAATATGACACAGCTCATTGCACAATGTTGGCGGGCAATGATGCTTAACCCCACTTATCAACAACATGGTCTCTCGTGAATATGTTACCTAGTCTATATTATTACAAACAACATGACATGACTCAGGGTGAGATTTGCCTGAGTACTCCATAGTGATCTAACTCTGCTTCCCATTGAAGTCTATGGGAAAATGCCATTGACTTCAATGAGAGTAGACTTAGACCAACAGTGTGTGTTTTGGAAACTCCAACCTTGATATGTGTCTTGTGCCAGAGATACTACGGTATGGCCTACACTCAGCTTTTGTATCAGTGTAACTATTTCAGATATGTTGTGACTTTTTAAATTTCTACTTGTACAATGCACTGATACTTGTATAAAATGCATTTTACTGGTATAGCTTATTTCCTTTCCCTTGTAGCAGTAGTTTTAAACCTGTGGTCCGTGTACCCCTGGGGGGTGTGCAGAACGTGTCTAAAATTAAAGGGGTCCACACCTCCATCCGAAGTATTTTAGGGGTCTGCAAATGAAAAATGGTTGAAAACCACTGCTTTACACCTTGGGCTAAAAGTGAGATCAATATATGCAGCATCCTACAAGCATTTTATGAAGTCTGAACACTAAACACATTCTTATCAATGCAACATCTAATATCAATTTTGATAATACTAACATACAGATAAGCAAGTTTGGTTTTCAGCATTTGTAAGTATTCAGTGTGGCCTGTGGCCTTGGCATGAGCTGGCACCTGGTCTGCCAGTGTCACAAGTTTATTATCCTCACTTTACAGATAAAGGACTGAGTTACGGAAAGAATAAATGGCTTCTACAAGGTCACACAGGAAGTCTGTGTCAGAACCAGAAATATAACCCAGATCTTCCAAGTCCCAGTCCAGTGCCTTGACCATAAGACCATCTTTTCTCTACCAACAACAGACTTCTACAGTGTCTGGTTAACACTGTAACCTCATTCCCAGAAGTACCATCTGCTAGAGGCAGAGCCGTCCCTCGGGTAGGGCTAATCGGGGTGACTGCTCCAGGCCCTTCGCTTTGGCGGGCCCCGCGCTTCGACATCACCGTGTTAGATGGGGTGAGGACAGCTGCTGTTTGCCTTGAGCAGAGCAGGCAGAGGCAGCCAATGAGCAGGAGGTAGCGTGGTGTGTCTGGCCCCGCCTCCTCCCAGCGGCTCATACCATTTGGCATAGCTGGGGGGTTGAGTGGGCTCGGCAGGCCTGGGTCAGGGGTTTCTGGCTGCTGTGCGTGCAGCCGGGGTCCCCAGTGGCACCTGTGAACAAACCGCACATCCTCCCTCAGCCCTTAGGCCCCTTCCGGGCCTGAGGCAGCACTATCAGAAGGGTGCTGTGCATGCAGCTCCCCCGCCCCGTGCGCCCACCCCGGCCCCACAATTATTTGAATGCAGAGGCTGGGGAGTGTGGGGGACCCAGCCCAGGCTGGGCAGGAGGCAGCACCGGCACTCAGCAGACAGGCACCTGCGACCACCAGTGGGTGCGCCTTGCTCCAGGTAAGCCTCCTCATCCGACGCCCTGCGTAACAGCTGGGGCCTCATCACCACCACCAGCGCGCCCCCTGCCCATCCCCCCCACCAGCACCCCCGGTGGAGATCCAGCACGCCCCCTGCCTCATGGAGGGCCCATACAGGCTAATCTGTCCTGGGCCCTGCATCCCCTAGGGACAGCCCTGGCTAGAAGCAATACTTTCTGTAATTGATACATAATAATATTAGGCTCCCTTTTACAAAGGCAAACCAACATGGGAGTAGAGTATTTAAGGACTATCCACAGACATAAAATTGAATCAATATTTTAATTGCCAGTCCACCTCTATTTAATAGTTCTACAGAACAAATTTATGAACTTGATGAACGAGACCCTTTTTGTTTGTAACATTTTTAGTATAGCCCAATCCCTAAAATTTCAAGTGTTAGCTGATGTTTCTGCTAACTTTACATGTTTAGTGCATCTTCATCATGTATGTGAATTTGTTCAGATGTAAATTTCCAAATGTTGCAGGAGCAAGAGTAAGTGTGATCTAGGGATTAAAGTACAAAAATGAAAATAAAAAACCCTACATTTTATTCCTGCCCCAGTTTCCCAATCTGTAAAGTGGAAATAATACTTTCCCACCACGAGGGAATGTTGCGAGGACAAATGTATTAATTTTTGTAAAGGATTTTGAGATTCTGGAATAGAGGTCCATAAATAAGTGAAAATATTGTTAGAAATTTTCTTCATTTGACTCAGAAAATTGCAAAGCTGTGGAACTAAACCACCTTTAGAAGCACCTGCAGCTGCTTATCATCCCCAATCTGAACAAATGATTAAGTGACATGAAATGCAGACAACTGTAGTTTTGAGTAATTCCCCATCTAAAAATGAGCTATTCAGTATCCCTGAATGTTTTTTGGGAAAATAATCTTGATAATATACCAGAGAGTTGTTTGAGCCATTGGTTGACCTATAGGCTTGAGTTAAAACAGCTCCTTGAATAGACGAAAAAGGGACTTAAACTTTAAATCTCATTCCTAATCATTGTAATTAACACTGAGCTCTGCTGGTATTACAGTCCTTTCTAGCTCTATCATTTACTGTCTTAAAGGACGAGGCCATGTATCACAGCACTAAAATTGGTGGGCTCTTTAACCTTAATATTAACTTGGTGACAGTAGCTTTGCAGCCTTTACATTTATTAAATGGGCTAGTGCTGCAACATGTTAAGAATGTATATCAGAGTGTTATATTTGATTTCTTTTTCTATTAAAAAAAACCTTTGTGCGTTTTTATTTGTGTCACTGCAGTGATACATTAGAAAAATAGCACCGTTCCGACAGTTCACTTTGCCTAATATACCACTTTTCATGCCCAAACATCCTGCTAGTAGTCTTTTTTAGATCCTTATTTCAAATCCTAACCATTTCAAATTCATTTCTGAGTACCTCTAGCTTTAATTTGTGACAGACAGCTTCATCTTCATTATAGGAACAGCAGAGACACCTAGTTTATGGAGAGTTTTATTTTTAACAATGAGTGCATTTTACACTCTATATTTTACTTGCCTTTCATACTGGTACAATGTGAGTTATAGGCCCTATCTGGTATTAACAAGTTTCTATAGTCTCAGCCAGAGATTCTCTTATCACAGTCTATACAGTGTATTCACTATTCAAAGCATGATGAATATAGAACCTACCAATCAGCAACACAGAATATTCTGAACTATACACAGAGGTGAGATGGGGGAAAAAAATTCAGTCCTCTTGGCTGTAATACCACCTGTCAAAAAACACTATGCTGCAGCTAGCATATATCTACCTTTCCAACATTAATGATGCTTGTAGAGATGAGCACAGCATGAGCTGCATTGGCAGAAGATGCTGCATTTTCTGTGGATTTAGTGGACATAGACACTACTGCTGACATATGATAAGTGACCATTTAAATTTCGAATCTGAAGAGGCATTTAATTAAGATTTATAAAGACAGATGCTATAAGTCAGATATCAAATGATGGCTAGAAGCACTATAAAATGGAGCCATATTCGTCCTAGTCCCCTATAACTAACCTTTCCCCTAACTTAAAACACAAAGACTTTTGCAGCTTTGGTCCTGCAAGATGAACTGGAAAAACTCTAGCTCAGCTCATTCCAAAGCCAATTGAAGTCAATAGTTTGGGGGGAAGGATAGCTCAGTGGTTTGAGCATTGGCCTGCTAAACCTAGGGTTGTGAGTTCAATCCTTGAGGGGGCCATTTAGGGATGTGAAGAAAAAATTGGGAATTGGTCCTGCTTTGAGCAGGGGGTTGGACTAGATGACCTCCTGAGGTCCCTTCCAACCCTGATATTCTATGATTCAGTAGGAGTCGTTCCACTGATTACAAATGGGCTTTGGATTAGGTTCTAAGAAATTATCAAAAGCCTACAGATATCAATGGAATGACTGTATTGACTTCAGTGGGCTCCAGATCAAGCCTTCAGTGTACATCCTACCAGTTCCTGACAATCACAAGCTATAATTTTCAGAACCAACAATGCCCAGCAAAGCTTTTGGCGATATCCTAACAATAAGAATAATAATAGCTCTTATATACAACTTTTCATCAGTAGATCTCTTAGCACTTTACCAAGTAGGGCAGTACTCTTACCACATAACACAGAACTTGCTGCATTATACACACAGCATTCTCCCCCCACAACCGTTGATCAGAGTAAAAAATTATTTAGTTTTCTATAATGTTCACATTCTCTGAATGCTTATAAGTAACTGAAACCCACGACACAAGTAAGGTCCCATCTAAACTAGGAAAATGGGTCATGCTTAAAAATGTACTAGCTAGCACATTTTATTATATGCTTTTTCACCTAGTCTAGATATGGTTTAACACTTGTGACACAGAGGCTCTTTAGCAAAGGATGCTCTGTTCTTTGCAAACAACTCTCGTCCCAGATCTGACAAACTCACTACGCCAAATTCATTGCTTTCAGGGTATTAGTCCATAAGGGGTAACATGTAAGCTCGCAAATGATCGATTTTCATAATCATGGTGTGATGTGTGTATGGGTAATGTGTAAGGAATAATATAACTATATTGAAGTTTATGCCTTTATAGTCTTAAGGTTAAAATGCATCAACAGGGAGAAATATTACTTGGTGACAACATGTTCATGCAGGAGGGAGTTACCTCCCTTCCCTGGTCAACCAGAGAGGTATTGCAAGGTTTCTATTGCCAAAGTAATACTGAGTATTTGCATTGTAAACATATGTAATTGTATAACTCACCAGACAGAAGGTATTAAGGTAAAGGGCTAGTCCTGCATACAATATGGTCCATTGAAGGCAAATGGGGTGTTGTGTAGCATCAAAGGAGAATGGCCCTGTTGACTGCATTTCTAACTCCCGCCATGAAGGAGAGACCTACACATTAACTCATTCCATCAGTTTGGACTCTGGAGTGGAGGGGATAAAAATCCATGACCAGGAGAAGCTGAATCTCTCTTTGCTGTTTGGATCCCTCGAGCTAAGAAACAAAAAAGCAGCGAGTCGCCAGGGTCAACCTGGTTTAACCTTAAAAGACATGCAGTGGACAGATTATTACATCTCTGTCGCCTTTTGCAACCATAGACTGTGACTCATTTGTGCTTGTGTGTTGCCTGCTTTAACCTGTAAATAACTCTCTCATTTCATTTTCCTAGTTAATAAATCTTTAGTTTACTATAGGATTGTACCTACCAGTGTTGTCTTTGGTGTGAGATCTAAGGTACAATTGACCTGGGGTAAGTGACTGGTCTCTTGGGACTGGGATCAACCTGAATATTTTGTGATTTTTAGTGTAAGTGACCATTTATCACTAAGTCCAGCTTGCCTGGGTGGCAAGATAGACTGGAGTGCCCCAGGGGACTGTCTTTGACTCCATGGTAAGACTGCTACAGTGACCCCGGAGTTCACATTTGTTACAGGGTTGGTGAAATATAATTATAGACCATATCACCAGTTTAGGGTCTGTCCTGAGGTTGGTAATCATGGTCGTGAACCACTCCAGACAGTGCAATACTCCCTTATAGAGGTGCTGTGATAAATTCATTAATGCTTCTAAAGTACTGATCTTGTTGATATTCCACAATTGTGGAATGGGGATGGGACAAGGAAAGGATACACTTCTAGGTTATCACTTAAATTCCTCCAGGTCTACTCCTCTGAAGGCTGTTTTTGGTGGTGGTTGTAAAATTTTATTTGTTTGTCAATCCTGTACCTAAAGAGAAAGCTGTTCACAACATAGACACACACAGACTCTCTCTCTCATATCACAATTGGCACTAATTCATACCCTGGCTGGAAGTTTCAGCTGAGAGACCAATGATCTGAATGGACTTGGAAAATGTCTCACTCTCATCGCAAGAAGTGATCCTCCAGTTTTGAGTCACATTCGTGGAGCAACTTGTGTGAGTGGAATCTTGCACTGCTGCTGTACGGTGCTCAACATGTTCTGTAGGTAGGAAAATTACTTTAGTCTCTAAGGTAGTTATTCCAGAGCTCTTCATAGATGCAAAATGTAGCTTTCATGGATGTTAAAAGAAAGGAATTGTATAATGCCATAAAGCAGATACTGCAGTTTCAGTCTTTTCAGTTGGATTCTCAGTCAGTATCTTAAGCATCAAATTTTGTTTTCCTTCTGTAAGAGTTTAAGGATCTAATACTTTGAATCTAATGCTCCATCAGGCTAACTTATGTATTAAATCATAAGCAATTTGTGAAATTATCTGAAGTCTTAAGAGCGGCAGCCCTCTGAGTATAGGGAAGGCAATTTTGGAAAACTGAAACTCTAGTGAGCGATGTTTTTAGTGGTTTAGGGAAAGTGCTCTCATTTGTGTAGTGTACTGCTGGCAGAAAGCTATTACTTTGTCAGTAGCTTTTACAGCTTTCTGCATGAGGACTTGCTTTAGAGACCTGTGTACGAGGCATGGGAATATATTGCAAATGGCCTGCTATGATCTAGAGAAGACAAGAGTGGGTCAGTAGTTACAAGGTATTTGAGTCTTTCAAGTGCTTTTTGGTAGTTGCCGCTCTTATACAAAAGTACTTAAATGTTGTAAAACAGATCATGAAAGGTTGAGAAGTAGGAGATAAATCTTCTATTGCAGCTTAAGAATCATGGGAGTGGGTGATCATAATTTAAGACTCTAACATGGAAAATTCAGTATTAGCTGTCAGTGTAAGGCAAGACTTTGACTTATATTTCTCAGGAAAGATAACTAATTTCTGTAAAATGGTGGTTATCTCAGTTGTTATGTAAACATTTGTCAACGTCTGCAACATAGCTTCAGATCTGTTAAATGCTGTCTAAATATAGGTGAAGCTAAAAAGATATTGAAGTACACTGTATATTGACAGTAAATTGAGTACCAATAATTATGAAGCACTGAAAGATAGCAGGAGTGTTAACAGTACCTAATTGCAATACATACAATTGAATAAACTTACCATCTGAACTAAATACAGTTTGTTTGTTTTTTTACATTGATTACTCTTACAATACCTGTCCTTGTACAAAAGTTCAAGTGGTGATGCATTTAGTTTGGAATAAGATATCTTGAGACATATTAATTCAGCTCAAAACATAACTGTCAGGGTTCCTTCCCCACTCTGAACTCTAGGGTACAGATTTGGGGATCTGCATGAAAGACCCCCTAAGCTTATTCTTACCAGCTTAGGTTAAAAACTTCCCCAAGGTACAAACTTTGCTTTGTCCTTGAGCAGTATGCTGCCACCACCAAGCGTTTTAAACAAAGGACAGGGAAAGAGACCACTTGGAGATGTCTTCCCCCAAAATATCCCCCCAAACCTTACACCCCCTTTCCTGGGGAAGTCTTGATAATAATCCTCACCAATTTGTACAGGTGAACACAGACCCAAACCCTTGGATCTTAAGAACAATGAAAAATCAATCAGGTTCTTAAAAGAAGAATTTTAATTAAAGGAAAGATAAAAGAATCACCTCTGTAAAATCAGGATGGAAGATACTGTACAGGGTATTCAGATTCAAACACAGAGGATCCCCCTCTGGGCAAAACCTTAAAGTTACAGAAAACAGGAATAAACCTCCCTCTTAACACAGGGAAAATTCACATAAAACAAAAGATAAACTAATCCGCCTTGCCTGGCTTACCTATACTGGTTGCAATATTGGAGACTTGGATTAGGATGGGTTGGAGAAGATGGATTTCTGTCTAGCCTCTCTCAGTCCCAAGAGAGAACAAACATCTAAACAAAGCACACAAACAAAAGCCCCCCCCCCAGATTTGAAAGTATCTTGTCCCCTTATTGGTCCTTTGGGTCAGGTGCCAGCCAGGTTAGCTGAGCTTCTTAACCCTTTACAGGTAACAGGATGTTGCCTCTGGCCAGGAGGGATTTTATAGCACTGTATACAGAAAGGTGGTTACCCTTCCCTTTATATTTATGACAATAACCATCTTAAAGTAATACCAATTATTTTTCTGCTGAACATATAGTGTATGTAACTGTTTCAGCCTTGAAGAAAAAGTAGACAAGATTTATAGTATGATACCTTTTATTGTGCCAACACAATAATATATAGTGCACACATCTGGCGGGAAAATAAGTCCCTTAAATATACCATTTCATCTAAAGAAATGAACAATATGCCATTTTAGGTGTCCAGTTCTACTATTTTTCTTGTTTAGCTTATGTTTCTGATGCAAATTGTATCCCATTTTTGGGCCTTGGGAATGTGAGAGATATGCCTTCACTTTCAGAGTAACAACACTCCATTGGTTAATAGGGTTACCTATTGATATTAGTTCAGGCATGTAGTAGAAAAGAACTGAACTCTGTGTTGAAAAATGTATCTGAAAAGCTGGCTTAAGTATAACTGCTATATCTACAAAGTGATTAAGGCCTCTAACTTCCAGTTCAGGTACCTCACTCAAAAATGTTGATCCTCAAAACACCTGCTCAGCTGCCACCTAACCCCATAGGCGCCTAAGTTTTGACTGATTAAAATGCTCTAGACACCTACACATCTGCACAGCGGGCATGTGCACAGCCTAATACCCAGCACTCAGCTCATGCTGAAGCTCCTCTGGGATCCTCAAACTAAGCATTCCCTGCCTATCTTGCCAATGGGACACAATCTGGTAGACATGCTGCCAGGCTCTCTTAGGACATGTGCACCAGATCAGTTCCCTTCTTCTTTTACTCAATAGCCTAGTGCTTAGAGCACTTTTCGGAGACCTGGATTCAAATCCTCACTGAGGCTGAGAGAAGCAGAAATTTGAACCAAGATGTGCTCTAGGATAGTGAGGGGCAGATTTCTGTCAATCTCACCTCTTGAAATTGTTCCACTTTGCACAACATACTTAAAAATTCATGGGAGGAGGGACTGCAACCTGACACTTCAAGGGAGTGTCCTAACCAGTGAGCTGTAGAGTCAATCTCACTTGCTCTCTGGTCCAATGAATATTTAATATGCAAAGAGGCCTTCAACAGAAGAGGCTTGTGAGAGCTTTGCCTCAGGATAGCCCAGTGGTTAAGGCACTAATCTCGGAGAAAGGAGAGCTAGCTTCAAGTCCCTGCTCCAACTCAAACTCTGATCACCCACATTCTGGATGAGTGCTTTGGGTAAAAATGCACCATCACTAGCATGTCTTCCTTTTTAGTTTTTGCAAGAAGGGCAGACCTGCCTTAGGTGTCTAACTCTAGGAGTGAATTCATTGCTGAGAATCGCTGAGAATCCCAAACCGGGATAGGTGCCACCCTCTGATCTGGAGCTAGGTGCCTGAATCCCTTTGAAGGGTGGGGCTTAGGCTACACACGCCTTTCCTTGGCATTTCCTATTGGCTAGTTGTAGTGGCTCCTGTTCAGCATGTTGGGTTTTGTTAACCTCATTCTTAGGGGCCTAACTGTGCCCATGGATTGTATATGGTGCCTAAGTCCTAATTTGGAGCTGTAGGTTCTATTTGGTGGCAGACCACCTAAAGTTAGGCGTTGCAATGCTTAGCCTAAATCCTCTTTGTGGATCTAGCCACAGGTGTAACTATTCAGATGCTATCTGTTATCCTAAAATATATGGAAACCTCAGAGTTTATCTTGTGATGAATCTTTCAAACATAAACCTTCAAAGACTCTCATTTCGCAGAGCATTTGAGTCCATGCTTAAGTGCTTTCCCAAATAGGGATGCATTCCTGAATTGAGGCCAAAGTGCTTTATAGATATTAACCAGTTAAACCTCCCAATATTTGGATGAGGTAGGTAAGTAAGTAATGTTAGCACCATTTTATAGGTATGAAAACTGACACCGAAAGGATAGGGACCAGATTTTAAAAGAGCTCAGCTCCCCACAATTGGGGCCAGATTTACAAAATTACTCCTCTCCTACTCCAGCCCGTAAATGAAATGGGCAGATTTTCAAAACTGCTGACATTTATGCAGGTGGTGAAAACTCTGGGTACTAAGCTGTTGTAAAACTCTAGCAACTTAGTTGCTTTAAGTTAGACCCATAAATCAATGTATTTAGACACTTAAATATAAATAGCTTGATTTTCAAAACTATTAAGTGGAACAGTTATGGAAGTTTCCTGAAACATCCTGGACAACCTTATTGAATTAAATTAAGTCTTACAGAATGAGGGCTTGTCTTCACTACAGTCAATGTAAGTCACGCTGCTGGAACCTACATCGACTTACTGCGGTGTCTACACCGCACTATGGGACCATCCATATGCCATACCTCCATCAACATAGCTTCCGCCTCTCATTGAGGTGAATTACAGAAGTGGATGGGAGAGCGCTCTCCCGTCAATTAGCATGTCTTAACCAGACTTGCTAAATTGACGTTGCTGCTAAATTGATTGCTGCATCAATTTAGCCTGTAGTAAAGACAAGCCCTAAGTTTATGTATTTTAGGAGTTCATGGTATTAAAAATGAATATGTTTATGTATTATTGAGGGGTTCTATGTAATTTCCTGGGGGTAGGGGGGCCAGAGCCATCCAGGAACTAAGAACAGTGGTTACGTAAATTCACTTAGATTGTAACACCTCCAGACAGCTATCACCCCCTGAAAAGAGGTTCGTATATACTGGTTCAAACTAGATTCTCCAGGGACAAATAGACAAAGAGAGGATTTGTGGTTAAATAGCCAGAGTTAAAATTTGCTCAGGGCCTTCTTACTGATCCAACAAATGGACACGACCTCCAGTGGAAGGGGTCCCCAATTCTTAGGGAATGGTTGACAGGGCTTTGGTCTACTGAGGTACGACAAGATTGAGAGCTGGCTCTGAACTGAAGCTGTGATGAACTTGTGACCACAGGAAAATCCCTGTGTGGGGTTTGATGAATTAATCACTAACCAGAGCCCATGTTGGAGTTGAGGTGATCTCTGGTCAGCTTATTAGCATGTGTGTAGGTTCTTTTATTGTTTTTAATATGTTTTCTCTGTAGTGCTTTCACCTTAAGAATAAATGTGCTTCTGTTGAGCCTTTGGTAGTGAAAATGTAGTTAATACATAGTAATTAGTAGTTGGCTGTACAAATGCTGTAGGTACAGAAATATTGCAGTGCCCAGTAGCATGCTTAATTTTGCTTTCTGAGTACTGAATATCTTATTTCTGGTTTCAGAGTAACAGCCGTGTTAGTCTGTATTCGTAAAAAGAAAAAAGAAAAGGAGTACTTGTGGCACCTTAGAGACTAACCAGTTTATTTGAGCATGAGCTTTCGTGAGCTACAGCTCACTTCATCGGATGCATAAGTGAGCTGTAGCTCACGAAAGCTCATGCTCAAATAAACTGGTTAGTCTCTAAGGTGCCACAAGTACTCCTTTTCTTTTTTCTTTTTATCTTATTTCTGTATCATTTAAAGTTTATGAGAGAAATACACCTGTAGTTTCTTTGTTACTGCTGTTATTATCTATCGCCTTAATTTCAACAACAACTCTATATTCAAATATATCTGTAGGGAATATCAAATTCACTTAGGAATGGATTTAGTGGGATAGCTTGCTTGATAAGCTGGAAACTTTTTTGGAAAACATCATCCCTCTTGTACATTAAATGTTTGTAGGGCTGCTAACTTGGTGGCAAAGTGCTCCCATAAACCTGAGAATGAGGGTAGTTTAAATTATCATCTGGGACAGGTGCTTTCACAATAGCTTTCAGTAAATCAGGTTTCAGTGTGATTCACCCTGAAGTGATAGTATGGCCCTACAAGAAGTATGTGATGGATTGTACACTGAATCAGATGTTTTTTTTCAGAGACCATGATGTTTTATATCTGCAGTGGCTTTCTTAAAATTACATTGTATTCTTCCTGTGTCACTCCACATAGAAAAAAGATATTCCTAATAATAGTATACTCCTAAACTTGCCTTGAAAATTTCCCTGCACAAATGGGAATAAGTTCTCAAGTTCGTAATGAAATTTGAAAACCCTCAAATTTCTAGATGTTTTGCATTTTTATAACAATGCCTCTAATCTGCACCTAAACTGTGTCATTTTGATATTTTAAATTAAAATTCTGAAAAAGAGTTGCTTTCCCATGGGATTTCCAACATTTCTTATTCTCTTGGTCTAAAATACTGTGGTGAACAACTTCTATTTTTCTATGTAAAGAGGAACAATGAGGTTGTGGTTAAGGCAGTGGACTGGAGCTCAGGAGACCTGTGTTCAATTCTAAGCTCTGTGTGTCCTTCTAGAATGTCACTTAGGCCATGTCTACACTACAAATATTGGTTGACACAATCAGCATGCAGCCACCAAAGTTAGTATATTGTTTGTGCAGGTGCATATTTGGCTGCTTGCATTGACACTACATATACTCACCAAGTGTGCTTGTGTAAATGCAAAGTGCAGTGCAACATAGATAGGTGTGCCATGCACCACTCTGGCACAATGCCAGTTGAGAAATTTTTGCAATGTGTTATGGGATAGAATTAAGTCACCCAGGGGTGATTAGGTCACTAGGGGTCAAGTTCCCAACATGCAATTTTCTCCATCCCATAATGCCATCCATATCCCATATTTTTTGCACCTTTTTTTTAATCCCACAAATCTGCATGGCATTTTTCGATATCCGCTATTTCTGAGTGAAGCATGGAGCCTACAGAACTCTGCAGGGTTCTTGTGAAAGTTGCAGATGCAATGTTGCAAATACAGGAGGCATGATCATTCTGTATTTGCAGACCTGAAGGATGTACTGCAACACTGGGGGACATGACAGTTCTTTTGAGGACAGTTTGCTAAAGGATGACGTGAAAAACAATTCAAAGTATTGGTGGTATTGATGGAGCTGTTGCAGATGGTGGAGCTCTGGGCCCGAGAAATGAGCCCTGACTGGTGGGAGGGCATAATAATGCAGTATTGGGACAATGAGCAGTGTCTTCAGAATTTGTGGATGTGAAAGGCCACATTCCTGGATCAGTGTGCAAAGCTTGTCCCACCCATCTAGAGCAGAGACACCAAAATGAGAGCTGCATCGACAGTAGAGAAGTGAGTGGCAATCCTGCTCTGGAGGCTTGTAATACTGGATTGCTACTGGCCAGTGGTAAACCATTCTGGAGCTGGAAAATCGACAGTGGGGGGCCATAATTATCCAGATATATAGTGCCATTAATAGTCTTCTGCGATGCAGGACAATGACTGTTGGCAACGTGCAGGACATAGTGGATGGCTTTGCAGCAATGGGGTTTCCTAACAGTGGTGGAGCAACAGACAGCACACATATCCCTATTTTGGCACCAGTCCACCTTGCCACAGAGTACATCAGTAGAAAGGGCTACTTTTCTATGGTTATACAAGTGTTGATGGATCACTGGGATGCTTCACCAACATCAATTTGGCTGGTCAGGGAAGGTGCATGACTCGTGCATCTTTAAGAACACAGGACTGTTCAGAAAACTTCTGGCAAGGACATTCTTTCCCTAGCAGTGGATTACCATAGGCAATATGGAAATGCCCATAGGGATTCTGGGCAACACAGACTACCTCTTGCTCCCCTGGCTCATGAAGCTGTACACTGGCCACCTTGACAGCACCAAGGAAAGATTCAACTGCAAGTGCAGGATGACAGTTGAATATTCTTTTGGTAGATAGAAGGGGCACTGGCAGTGTTTATTCACAAGATTGGATTTCAGTGAGAAGGTGAGGTGGAGCAGCTGTGTGCTGACTTTGAACAGCCAGATACAAGGGCCAGTACAAGAGCCCCATTTGGAGCTATGTGGTTGAGAAGGATTTTGGAAGAGCAGTATTGTGCTGTGCTGAACTGTTCTCTGGTTGTGGAGCTTTGGGCGCTGCTAGGAATTGAACAGTGCTTGCAATTTATAAATATTAAACTGTGTTTTACCGATGCTATGAATTATGCTGTGTGTTCTTTGTATTCTACATATGTAACCCACACACCTTCGGGATGTGGTGTTCTGTCCCATCTAGTGACACCAAGACCGCTGAGAGAGAGTTAAATAAGTCTGCTCTACAGCCTTAGTTAAAAAGGAGTTGGCTTTTAGCTCATGCGGTAGAGGCTTATGCACTGCGCTCCAGAGGTCCCAGGTTCAATTCCACCCGCCAACAACCGGGGTCTGTCGGCATTACAAGTGGAGCCAGTTGGCTCTAAGTGGTCTTGGTGCCACTTGATGGGACAGAACACCACACCCAGAAGGTGTGTGGGTTACACATATAGTGTGTGTTTTCTTGAACCTACGGGTTCTATGATGCTTTACACATTTACAAGTATTGGGTGCTGTGAGTTGCACTGTGCATTCTGCAATGTGTGTTGTGAACTAATAAAGATAATTTCATTTTCAGAAAATAGAAATTTAGTGAGTGTGAACAACAATGCAGAAATACAATGTGCAAAAAAAAAAAGCAATGCAATACAAAGTTTTAACATAAATCAACAGAACAAAACTTTAAAATTGGAAAGGCAGCAAACATTTCTGTTGCTTTCAGTGCACAAATGTAGTCCATTTTGGCTACTCATAAACCAGCTGTGGTTCTTACAGGTCAGTGAAGCTGTGGTTTTCCTTGATGTCCCCTGGAGTGGAGTAGTAGGGGTAAGGATATGGTCTGTGATGTCACGTGTTATTCTGGGGCGGGGGGTGCAAGGAGCTGCTAACATGGAGATCTCTAAGGACTGCAAAGGATGGGGGGTCTGGGAATTTTGGACCTGTAGGCCAACAAGGGTCTGCAGCATTTGGGTTTTCTGCTTGAGAAGACCCCTTACGTACTCATCTCACTGTCCTTTTGCATCTCACTGTCCTTTTCCTGGGCCTCTCTCCTGTCTGCTCTGTTCTTCTCCATGCTGTCTGCCATGTTGGCTCTCCTTGCTCTTTGTTCGCAGTCTGAGGCAACACTGGTTTGCAAGATCTCACTGAACATATCTTCCCTAGTTCTCTTCTTTCTCCTCCTCATCAGTATCAGGTGTTCTGCAGATGTCGAGGGGGCAAACCTCAAGGCTGCAACGCCAACAGTGGCTGAAAAAAAACAGACAGACACATCTCTATATTTTCAGTCACAACAGAAAGGGAAAAATAGTTTCAGAACCCCCTTCCTTTATTCCCATATAAACTTTTAATAAGACATGCTTACTGACATGTCAGTTTTGGAGCACCTCTGCACAGCATCGCTTCTCAGCCCCAGCCACAGTGAGTATGGTCTGCCCAGGGCCTGGGTGGGAGGGAGACAAAGGAATTTTGATTGCATGAAACAATACAATTTTGATTTCCTTTTCCATGGGTATGAGTATAGGGCAGTGTGTAAGGGACCAGGACTTGGGTGGTCTGACCTAGTGGTCAGAGCAGGAGTCTGTGCTGGGAAATGGAGTCAAGGGTCCGAACCATAGTCAGAGGCTGAATGCCAGGGCCAAGGGTCAGAGCTAGAATCAGATTCAGAGAGTTGAGTCCAGAGTCAGAGCCAGAGTTGGAATCAGAGAATAGGCCCAGAAAGCAGACATCAGGAAAAAGGCAGGGAAGCAGGGCTCAGAAGTCAGACAAACAGCAGGGTCCAATGCATGAGCCCAGTTGCCCAGACAACTTCCTGTGCCTCTTTCTGGTTTAGCTGGCCCAATCGATGGGGCAGGGTGCTCCTCCAATCAGGACTCCTGGGGGGTGGTGCCTCTGTGGGGCTAGGGAGTGTGGAACTGTGGCCAATGGGAGCTGTGGGGGTGGTGCCTGCAGGCAGGGGCAGCGTGCAGAGCTGCCCGGCCACCCCAGAGCCTAGGAGCAGCTGTTGAATGTGCTGCTGCTTCTGGGAGCCACCTGTAAGCGGGGGAATAGTCCCACTATTGTGGGGAACTTTCCTGGCTTCTGCACTACCCCAGTGAGGTGGGCTAATGAAAGGATCTGAGTCCTCGCTCCCACTTCCTTTACCCAGTGGCCTCCCTGCCCTTGAGGACTCCCTTTCCACTCTCCTGTCTGGCAGAGTCCTTGTAACCCCAACAAGGCTGGGCCCAGGATTCCTGGGGGGCTCGACCCCCAACCCTACTGTGGTCACCTAGGACAGGGGTTAGGGTGTCCCCACTCCGGGGTACTCTCTCTGCACTGGGCCCTTCTCTGACACACTGACCATTATATACAGTTTAAAGCAAATGCAAGTTATTTAATCAACAATTAATTTTAAAAAGAATAAGGAAAAATGGGAAAGGTTAAAGGAAACACATCAACCTGCTCTGTGGCAGGGAACATCACAAACAGTGTCTCTGGAATGTCAGGGCAGTTCACAGTCTTTTCCTTGTAAGTCCCAGGCCTCCTTCTCCGGCCCTGGCTGTGCTGCAGGGATGCTGTGGGTTGGACACTTGCTCTAAGTGGTAGGACCCTTCTGCTCAGTGTCGCCCCCACCTTGTCGGGGTTACGATCCAAGCCTGGCCTGCAGAGCCCCTTGGCTGAGGCGTCTCCCTGTGTTGGGCCTGCTGCCCAGGGTCCCCTTCAGTCTCCCCAGCTGCTCACCGCATCCAGCTCCAGACTGCTCCAACCCCAGCTGCACCACTCTGTCTCTGCACTGCTGCGGCTGCTGCTCTGCCTCCAGCTCCCTGGGCTGCTTCTTTGGCCCCTCTGGCTCTGGTTGCTGCAGCTCTGCTCCCAGGACAGGTCTGCTCTGCAGGCTGCTCCCAGCATTGATCTGCTTCGTGAGCTGCTTTTCTGGCCCCTCTGGCTCTGGTTGCTGCAGCTCTGCTCCCAGGGCAAGTCTGCTCTCTTTGGGCTGTGCCTCTGGCTTTGGGGCTGCAGCTCTGCTCCCAGGACAGGGTCTGCTCTCTCTGGGCTGCTTTTCTGATCCCTCTGGATCTGGCCCAGCTCTGTTCCCCAGCTTAGCTTGGGCTCCTGCTTTCTCCTTAGCTCGGCACCACTCTGTCTGACCCAGGCAAATTCAGCTCACACAGAGGACGGGACCTCCCTGGCCTCCTGACTCCCTGATTAGCCTGCCCGCCCTGTCATTCAGGCTGACCTGGAGCATTGGCCTCTCCCCATTGTACCTGGGGGCTGTCAGTCGCAGGGTCCTGGTTTCCCATAGACCCTTCCCCGTTTAGTACTGGGAGCTAGCCAACCAAAACACCCCCACGGAATGTTAGTAAGGGGGCAACAGTCCCCTTACACACCCAAGATAAGCATCGCCCAGCTGCACCCTGAACCCCCTCTCACACTCCAACCCCCTGCCCCAGCCCCTCCTGCACCCGAACTCCTTCAGAGAGCCCTCACCTCCGCCCACACCCCAATCCCCTGCCCCAGGCTCAGCCCAGAGCCCCCTCCTGCACCCAAACCCCCTCCCACACCCCAACCCCCTGCCCCATTCTGCACCCAAACTCCCTCCCAGTGACCAAACCCCCTCCCTCACCCCAACCCCCTGCCCCAGACTCAGCCCAGAGTCCCCTCCCACATTCTGAACCCCTCGGCCCCACCTGATATCCCTTCCCCTCATCATGCTTGTCCATTCTCTGCTGGTGGGACTAGCTAGATTGTGATGGAGTCTTGAACTAGTCCTGGCTTGTGGCATGGCTGTGTCCACCATGGCCTCATCTGCCCACTCCTTGCTGTTCATAGCAGCGGTCTCTGTCTCAGGCTCATCTGAAGGATTCATGGAGGTCTGGGGGACGATGATGGGGTCTCTACCAAGTATATCATGCGGCTCATTGTAAAAATGGCAGGTCTTTAGCTCAGTTCCTTCATTTTCATGACGCACTGCTGCTGAGCCCTGTGGTACTCCTTTGGCTGCATCTCCTGTCAAATCTTTTTGTTTCTCTGTCTAGCCCATAGCTGTGCCTTCACAGCCTCTTTTCCCCACAGGCGTAGGAGATCCATACCTCCTACCTACTCCAGACAGGAGTGCATCTACAGGGTGGAGTCGGTATGATTGGCTGTGGAGTTGCATGCAACATAAGAGAGCTGCTAGGTGTGCTCGCCAAGCTGGGCAATCAGAAAAAGGTTTCTCTGACCTCTGAGCAGTGGAGTTCATAACTGTGACCAGAGCGGTCACTGTTGCAGGGAAGTGGGCATTTTGGGAAAGCTGCTGGAGGACTGTTAGGGCCAATTTGTAAATTACACTTTCACAAAAAAGTATCAGAGGGGTAGCTGCGTAAAAACAATGAGGAGTCTGGTGACACCTTAAAGACTGTGACAGGATCGGATCAGATGGCTACAGGAGAGTAATAGAAGGCAGATATATTAGCCCCAGGTTAAGTAGGTCCCTTTTCCCTGGGTAAGGTAACAGGGAATGTTCCAGAACAATCAGGAACCTTCTGGAGACAAGACAGACAGGCTGATTAGAACACCTGCAGCCAATCAAGAAGCTGCTAGAATCAATTAAGGCAGGCTAATCAGGGTACCTGGGTTTAAAAAAGGAGCTCACTTCAGTTTGTAGTGCACGTGTAAGGAGCTGGAAGCAAGAGGCACAAGAAGCTGAGAGTCAGAACGCGGACTGTTGGAGGACTGAGGAGTACAAGCATTATCAGACACCAGGAGGAAGGTCCTATGGTGAGGATAAAGAAGGTGTTGGGAGGAGGCCATGGGGAAGTAGCCCAGGGAGTTGTAGCTGTCGCACAGCTGTTCCAGGAGGCACTCTAGACAGCTGCATTCCACAGGGCCCTGGGCTGGAACCGGGAGTAGAGGGTGGGCCCGGGTTCCCCCCAAACCTCCCAACTCCTGGTCAGACACAGGAGGAGTTGACCTGGACTGTGGGTTCACGAAAATGGCCAAACTGAGGGCTGCCGTGAAGCTCCAAGGTGAGCAAATCCGCCAATAAGCGCAAGACCCACCAAGGTAGAGGAAGAACTTTGTCACAAGACTAACAAATTTATTTGGGCATAAGCTTGCATCTGAAGAAGTGGGGTTTTTACACATGAAAGCTTATGCCCAAATAAATCTGTTATTCTTTAAGGTGCCACCAGACTCCTCGTTGTTTTCATGATAAAGAGATTGCACTAAAGTATTTGTATGAGGAGAACTGAAAAATACTATTTCTTTTGTTTATCATTTTTACAGTGCAAATATTTGTAATAAAAATAATAATATAAAGTAAACACTGTACACTTCTTATTAACATAAGAATAGCCATACTGGGTCAGACCAAAGGTCCATCTAGCCCAGTATCCTGTCTTCCAACAGTGGCCAATGCCAGGTTCCCCAGAGGGAATGAACAGAACACGTAATCATCAAGTGATCCATCCCCTGTCACCCATTCCCAGCTTCTGGAAAACAGAGGCTAGAGATACCATTCCTGTTCATCCTGGCTAATAGCCATTGATGGACCTATCCTCCATGAACTTGTATAGTTCTTTTTTGAACCCTGTTATAATCTTGGCCTTCACAACATCTTCTGGCAAAAAGTTCCACATGTTGACTGTGCATTGTGTGAAAAAATACTTCCTTTTGTTTGTTGTAAACCTGCTGTCTATTAATTTGCTCTGGTGACCCCTAGTTCTTGTCTTATATGTGGGATAAATATTCCCTCATATTCACCTTCTTCATACCATTCATGATTTTATAGACCTCTATCATCTTGTCTCTTAATCATCTCTTTTCTAAGATGAACAGTCCCAGTCTTTTCAATCCTCATATAGAAGCTGTTCCGTACCCCTAATAATTTTTGTTGCCTTTGTCTCACCTTTTCTAATATATCTTTTTTGAGATGGGGCGACCAGAACTGCATGCAGTATTCAAGGTATGGGTGTACCATGTATTTATATAGTGGCATTATGATATTTTCTATTTTATTATTTATCTCTTTCCTGGTGGTTCCTAACATTCTGATTGATTTTATGACTGCCACTGCACATTGAGCAGATGTTTTCAGAGAACTATCCACAATGACTTGAAGATCTCTTTCTTAAGCTGATTTAGACCCCATCATTTTTTATGTATAGTTGGGATTATGTTTTCCAATGTGCATTAATATGCCTTTATCAACATTGAATTTCATCTGCCATTTTGTTGCCCAGTTACCCAGTTTAGTGAGATCCCTTTGTAACCCTTCACAGTCAGCTTTGGACTTAACTATCTTGAGTAATTTTGTATCATCTGCAAATTTTGCTACTTCACTGTTTACCCCTTTCCCCAGATTATTATTGAATATGTTGAATAGGACTGGTCCCAGTACAGACCCTTGGGGAACACCACTATTTATCTCTCTCATTTTGAAAACTGAACATTTATTCATACCATTTGTTTCCTATCTTTTAACCGGTTACCAATCTATAAGAGGACCTTTCCTGTTATCTCATGTCAGCTTACTTTGCTTAAGAGCCTTTGGTGAGGGACCTTGTCAAAGGTTTTCTGAAAATCTAAGTACACTATGTCCACTGGATCCCCCTTGTCGACCCCATCAAAGAATTCTAGTAGATTGGTGAGGCATGATTTCCCTTTACAAAAAAACATGTTGACTCTTCCCAAACAAATTATGTTCATCTATGAGTCTTACAATTTTGTTCTTTACTATAGTTTCAACCAGTTTGACTGGTAGTGAAATCAGGTTTACTGGCCTGTAATTGCTGGGATCACTTCTGAAGTCCTTTTTAAAAATTGGCATCACATTAGCTATCCTCCAGTCATTTGGTACAGAAACTGATTTAAATGATAGGTTACAGACTAAAGTTAGTAGTTCTGCAATTTCACATTTGAGTTCCTTCAGATGGTAAATACCATCTGGTCCTGGTGACTTATTACTTTTTAGTTTATCAGTTTGTTCCAAATATCCTCAATCTGGGACAGTTCCTCAGATTTGTCACCTAAAAAGAATGGCTCAGGTTTGGGAATCTACGTCACATCCTCAGCCATGAAGACCAATGCAAAGAACTAATTTAGTTTCTCCTCAGTGGCTTTATCATCTTTGAGTTCTCCTTTAGCATCTTGATCATCCAGTGGCCCCACTGGTTGTTTAGCATGCTTCCTGCTTCTGATGTACTTGAAAAAATTGCTATTACTTTTTGAGTCTTTGGCTAGCTCGTCTTCAAATTCTTTTTTGGCCTTCCTAATTATATGTTTACACTTCATTTGCCAGAGTTTATGCGCCTTTCAATTTCCCTCACGAGGATTTAACTTCCACTTTTTAAAGGATGCCTTTTTGCCCTTCACTGCTTCTTTTACTTTGTTGTTTAGTCACGGTGGCACTTTTTTGGATCTCTTACTATGCTTTTTAATTTTGGATATACATTTAAGTTGAGCCTCTATTCTGGTGTCATTAAAAAGTTTCCATGCAGCTTGCAGGGATTTCACTTTTGGTGCTGTACCTTTTAATTGCTGTTTAACTAACTTCCTCATTTTTGTGTAGTTCTCCTTTCTGAAATTAAATGCTACAGTGTTGGGCTGCTGTGTTTTCCCCGCCACAGTGATGTTAAATTTAATTATATTATGGTCACTATTACTAAGTGGTCCAACTATATTCATCTATTGGACCTGATCCTGTGCTCCACTTAGGACTAAATCAAGAATTGCCTCTTCTCTTGTGGGTTCCAAGACTAGCTGCTCCAAGAAGCTGTCATTTAAGGTCTCAAGAAACTTTATCTCTGCATCCTGTCGTGAGGTGATATGTACCTAGTCTATATGGGGATAGTTGAAATCCCTCATTATTACTGAGGTTTTTTAATTTTAATAGCCTCTCTAATCTCCCTGAGCATTTTATAGTCACTCTCACCATCCTGGTCAGGTGGTCGGTAATATACCCCTCCTGCTATATTCTTATTATTAGAGCATGGAATTACTATCCATAGAGATTCTAGCGTACAGTGTGGTTCATTTAAGATTTTTACTTCATTGGATTCTACTCTTTCTTTCACATATAATGCCACTCCCCCACCAGCACAACCTGTTCTGTCCTTCCGATATATTTTGTACCCTGGTATTACTGTGTCCCATTGATTATCCTCATTCCACCAGGTTTCTGTGATGCCTATTTTATCAATATCCTCATTTAATACGCGGCACTCTAGTTCACACATCTTATTATTTCGACTTCTAGCATTGGTATACAAGCACCTTAAAAACTTGTCACGTTTTAGCTGTCTGCCATTACATGATGTAATTGAATGGGACTTTTTTCCATTTGACTGTTTCTCATCAGATACTTCCTGTATTTTATTATCTCACATCCTTTACTCTTTACTAGGACATATAGAATCTCCATTAATAGATCCTTCCCTAAGTGATGTCTCTATCTGAACCACATGCTCCTCCATACCGGTCGGCTTCCTCCCCAGCCCTTAGTTTAGAAACTACTCTATTCTGTGTTGTAATAGAAATCAATATATTTGAAAATGTAGAAAAACATCCACAAATATTTAATGAATTTCAATTGGTATTCTATTGTTTAACAGTGCGATTAATCACAATTAATTTTTTTAATCACAATTAATTTTTTGAGTTAATTGCGTGAGTTAACTGAGATTAATCGACAGCCCTAGTTTTAATAACACTTTATTAAAAAAAGCGTAGTGTGCAATTACATCTTTAGATGCAATTATCACAATTGTATGTACAAATTGTTACATTTTTTGCATGTGTAAATGGCCAGTTAGACGCACAGCTGAGCATTTGCACACACAATTGCAGTAACTATATGAAAAATGGGACATTTATTGCACATTTATTTTTGTGTACACCTGGCTTTTTGAAAATAAGCCGTAGATGGTTTATACACTATATATTAAAGTAAATGCTGTGTAAATACACTATTGCTGTACATGCAGTGAATGCGCAGTAGCTAAATTAGTTGCACAGTAACAACTAATTGGTACACCTGAAAGTACAAACTGTAACACCTTTAAAGTTGAATATTATTATTCCATTTTAAATATGAGGTATTTTGCTGTTGTGTACATTGAACTATTTTAGGGATATTTTGTAAATAAAAATGTGTTAAAGAAATAATACAATTATCTATTAAAGTTTTTATAGTTTTTAGGGTATTTTTTATAGAATCCTACTGGCTTCATCCTTATTAGATTCTATATGAGTTCACACTAATGTAAATACACTGAACATTATTATAAACAAATGAAATACTTGCTGAATTTTAGCTAGCTCATAGGTAGATAGAAATGATTTTCATATGGCATATGTTTGCTAACAATCTGTACTCCAAAGTAAACTTGTATGGAGAAAGGTAATTCTATTTCAGAAGTTTTCAATATATAAAAAATTGGTTTTGTTTCTATTAGGAACAAACCCCCAAATTACAAAATTCATGATGAAAGGGAAAACACTGGGGTCGGTAGCTCTGGGACAGTCCACCTGGTTGACTTCTTTGGAGCCACACCCTCTGGAAGACCAGGGGTCCTTGACTCAGGGCCAGTCTACCTGGCTCACTGTTCTAGAGTCACAGACTCTGGAAGACCTGGGGTCTGTGATTTCCGGGCAGCCGCTCTGGCTGGTTGTCCTGGAACTGCAGTCCCTGGAAGTCTGGACTCTCCAGCAGCCCAGCAAATGGACTTTTGAGGAACCAGGCAAGTGAGCTGGTACAACACCAGATAGTTTTAGAAAGTTGCCCAGCAGATGGGGCCCTGCCTTGTTTCTGGAGGAACTTCACTGAAATCAAAATGTCTTCACAGACTGTTTCCATTTCAGTGAATTGGTTAATTCTGACAAAATAAAAACAAAACAAAACCCTTTTGTCTGTATTTTTCCAACCAGCTTTACTCTGAAATATGCTGTATATGAGGGGACAGACCGCTCTATTTATTTCCCCTCTCCTATTTTGTCCAAATTAATCTAGAGAAAATTTACCAGACAAACAAAAACATCCCAACTCATTAACCAAATGATGCAATGAAACTCCATGAAAGAGATTTGGACACTAACTCTTTAAAAAGAAATTCACTGAGAACCTGACCCAATTCTCATTGAGGTCAATGAGTGTCTTTCCATTGACTTTAATAGGAGCTAGATTGAAACCTTAAAGGGCACCAGATACACATGTGTTTATTGAACCGTTATTGGATTTCACTAAATAGACCTTTAAATAGTTTATTGGGATTAAAATGTAACAAACACAAGGGCTAGATTTTACCTGCAAAAACATCCGTGCATGGAATTTCCATTAAGTTCCCCATGAAGTTCCTTGAGAATTTACAGGATAAGACCTTAACTCCTTAGGTAACTATATACTGAGGAAAACATATCATGATTATTCATCAAATATTCATTTAGAATTAACATAATGTAACCAATTTTTATCATGGGAGGTTTAATGTTGAATAAGGTAGTCATTGATATTTATTGTTTATAAAATGCCATAGCTTTTCCTTTAGGAGTAAATAAGTGCCAATTTGGGAACTGTATTTGAAAGCTTGACTTTGTTTTAGACATTTGATACTCCCTCTTGCATTGCCAGTCTTAAGGACAATTTCTCCAAAATATAAACATCTGGAAAAAATTCAACATTTAGCACTAAACACTAAGCACTTTACCGCACAATGACTATCAACACTGTATAATAAAATCTGACAAATAAGCCATTACTGTCGGAGGGAAAGCTTTTAAATCAGGCCTTAACTACTTTTATTAAGGGCTTGAAGGTAATCAGTGAAATTATATTTTTTCCCCCTGTGTATTTATGCCTCTGTCTGCCAGTTACAATTTATCCACTACCTGTTATGAAATACAGGTAACCAGATAATACAAGCAATTAGCAAGCATTTCTCACTGCTGAAAAAAGTGTTATTTCCTCAAATGTATGTTCCCCAAGGGAGACAACAGTATGGAGGTGACATTTTGTTCCCATCTTTTCCCAAAAGATACTTTGTTGTTTCCTTCTTATCCCAATTGATCAGTAACTTTCAGTGAATGCTGACTAGTAATATAGCAATATGTTCTGTTGCACTGAAATACCATTAAAACTCAAGTTCACAGACAACACCTATTCTAGGCTTCTATATGGGCATCAACATGAAATATTTTAAATGTGTTTCTTGATTATATTACCCTTTGTTCTCTTTTATATTCTCCCTCCCCCAGGCACTTCCATTGTCTATTATACTACCTATTAATGTGGGACTTGATGCTCTCCTCAGTAGGTACCTTCAGTGAAACAGAGCAGGTGGGACTGGGGCATAGAAGAGGTTGGTATTGCTACAGGTTGTCATGTTTTGAACCTCCACAGCAATTCCATGTGGTGCAGGCACTCCACAGTGAACATGGGGAGGGATTTCAGGGTAAAATGGGAAGGAATCAAATTGTTGCAACTCTCTGTGTCATGTTTCCAAAGGTACCCAGAAAATTTCATCTGAGAAAGTCCCATATCGTGTGCAGCTACTCCTTTCTATGCCCGCCACATTTATTGAATAGGGTAGTAGAGCACAGCCTTGGAAGACTGCATCAATGGCCATATAGCTCCTAAGGGAGCCTTGCTGCAATGTGGGAGGATTTCCTGCTGTAAGTGTGGGGGAGCAGATCATCACAAGGTATGGCCTAGGAGCAGCATGGTTGCACTCTGCTTATCTCAGAGGTCCTCAGGGGCTGGCAGAGACTCTCCTCTCTTGCTTATGTTTCTTTTTGCTGTTGGAGGAAAGCATTGGATCCTTAATTTGTTTGGTTATTGGGGCATAAATTATGGTCCTTCTTCTAATCTGGCCAAGAAGTTGATGGGTTCAAGGTGAGGGAGTGGGTAGCGGTGGTGGCAAATGTGGATCCTTGTAGAGATGTATTTGAAAGCTGGTGCTGGAACTAATGGACTTGAGAAATTCATGTAACACCTGCATTTAAACAAGAAGTTAAGGAAATTTCAAGAAATGAGAGACTTATATACTTGACTTATGAAGTAGAATATACTAGAAACACTAATCAGGGCTAGTTTCTAGGGAAACACCCAGGAAGCTGTAATTTAATTAAGGATAGTCAGTACTACTTCACAAAAAGGAGGTTGTAGCCACCATTTGATTTATTTTAAAGAAGTAACAGAAAGCTGAAGAAGGAAAGATAGGGATATAATTTGCCTGTACATTAACTTTCTTATGCATTTTCTATTCAGTACACAGGCTGTTAGCTACACAGTTCCTATTAGAGAAGTAAATTGTGTAGATGAAACCGTGCTCTGAAAATGTAGGGTCTGCAAGGACAGCAGATACATTGTAGAGGTGATCTACTTGCTTGCACTGGCTTGGAACTCAAAGACAGAGGGTAATTGCTAAATATTTAGAGAGAGGAAGGGAGTGCTCCAGGATCAGTATTAGAAACAGTTCTGTTCACTTTGCATAGCAATAACCTGGAGGTAGAAATGTGCAATAAAGAGATAAAATGTCCTGAAACAGGTCTAGTAGTCACTGACAAAAGAGGGCAATATAATTCAAAATTACTTGAATAGACTAGAAGCCTCGGCAGATAAATGGCTTATGCACGTCAGCACTGAGAAATGTAAGGTACTGTAGATTGGGGCAATATGATATTAAAAATATTCAAAGGAAAATAGTCAAATTACATAATTCTTTGGGGGAATATCTGAGTGTAGCAAAGGATAAAAGTCTGAAATAGTAAATAAGAAAGCAATAAATAAATGCAACACTCATTTATTATTAATATTTTTATATGCCATCATTTGTGTCATGCATAACATGGTCCATGTATCAAGGAACTTACAAGCAAGGACACTGGTCTTACTCTCCTTGAAGTCTCATTGTTTTCCATGGAAGCAGGATTTGGCTCTAGGTTCAAAAAGACATTAGATCCTTTCAAAAATAAATGCCTGATTTAGGTTTCATTAGGTCTACATGGGAATGTTGGATCTTTATTGCCAAGATTGTGAAAAGGAGTGGATTTAGTAAGAGGAAGTGGTATGCAGAAAAAAAAAAGATTGATCCAGATCCTCACGTGGAGTAAAATGACACCGCTCCACTGACTTCATTGGAGCTGCAACAATTTACACCTCTGAAAATCTAGCCCCTTTAATATAAGCCTGAGAAAATAATTCTATCACCATATCAGATAGTACAGCAAAGCCACATTTAGAATGTTATAGTTGTTTTTGTATATTCATAGATTTTGAGGCCAGAAAGGGCCATCACAAAAAGTTCCTCTTACAGTGTAGAAGACAACTTCATTTTTCATCACGAGCCGGAGGAGACAACATGCTGGATCTACTTCTGATAGGGAAAAGTTATTGAGAATTTCAGGACAATGTCTGACCTCCTGTATAACACAGGGCATAAAACCTTATCCAGGAATTTGTGCTGATAGCTTCTGTTTTGAGCTATAGTCTATCTTTTAGAAAGATGTCCAGTCTTCATTTAAAGACTTCAAGTAATGTACTCCACCATATCCCTAGGTAAGTTGTTCCAAAGTTTAATTACCCTCATTGTCTAAAATATGTACCTGATTTTTAGTCTGAATTTGTCTAGTTTCTGCTTCCAATCATTGAATCTCATTATGCCTTTTTCTTCTAAAAAGCCACCCACTATCAGAAATGGCTTCCCTGTCTAATTACTTGTAGACCATGAACATGTCACCTCTTCACCTTTTTTTTTTATTTTGGCTAAATTAAGTAGACTGAGATTTTATTTGATTTTATTTGTGGTGGTGGGGAGTCTCTTTTTCTTTCTTGCCACTTCCCTGTTCAGGGTTGGTGACTTTTATAGCCTGTTATGGTTCAGTTCAGGACAACTGCACCTGTATTGCCCTCTGTGGTCCAGCAAGGAAACCCACTTTAGGCTTCTGGCTCCTTAGATGTTGCTCTCTTGGGTAGAGACATATGGCTCTCGCCTTGCTGACTGGAATATTTCCAGGCTGCACAGTTCCCTGAGTATACTGGGATAACCCCAGCAAAAGACAGACTTCCAGAACAGGCCTGCTTCACTTCTCTCCTCAGAAAGAGTCCACAGCGTAATTGCCACAGTTAAGTTATCACATAGACTTTTCTAAGCAAGCACATTTATTCTTAGGGTGAAAGCATTACGGAGAAAATATATTAAAAACAATAAAATAATCTACACGCATTCTAATAAGCTGACCAGAGATCACCCCTACTCCAACTTGGTTTCTGGTTGGCGATTTGTACTTCAAACCCCACACAGGGATTCTTCCGGTGGTCACAAGTTCATCACAGTTTCAGCTCAGAACCAGCACCCTAAAAGGGTCACTCTTTTATCCCATTTAGGTCTTTGAAGACACTGTGAATAGGTAATCAGCCAGACAAAGCTTCAAAAGGCTAAATCCTTGCATAAACGGAGGAGGTTCATTTGCATATCTCTCCCTAGAGATTTCATGGGAAGCCTGCTTAATTATTAAAGTTCATTATTGTCTTAGCCTATTATTTAAAAGATTTCTTTGAAGCTCACACCATTTCCCAAGTTTACATTAGTCAGGTCTCCTAGACAAGTTACATACAATCCCCAAATAATCCATGAATACTTAAACCCACAGAAACATTTGTATTTTAATACGAGGAGCCCCTAGAATATTTAAACTTAATTCTCAAGTATCAGAGGGGGATCCATGTTAGTCTGTGTCCACAAAAAGAATGAGGCGTCCAGTGGCACCTTAAACACTAGCAGATTTATTTGGGCATAAGCTTTCATGGATAAAAAACCCACTTCTTCAGATATATGGAGTGAAAATTACAGATGCAGGCATAAATATACTGACACATGAAGAGAAAGGAGTTACTTTACAAGTGGAGAATCAGTGCTGACAGGGCCAATTCAATCAGGGTGGATGTGGTCCACTCCCAATAATTGATGAGGAGGTGTCAATAACAAGAGAGGTCTGTTGATATCTGGCCCACATACCCAGTCTTTGGCCACCCCCTAGGTCATCTTCTGTCCATCATTGCTAGGGTCATCCTACTGATATAACTGTTGGGTCTCTGCTGTACATGTCAATATCAATGTAGCCTAGCCTCCTTCAACTTGTCTTCAATTGGGACAACCTGTATTAGGTCTCTCACAACCTCATTTTGTTTCCTATTATGTGTGTGTGGGGAAAGCTATTAATTATTATTATTTTTGTTGTTATTTTGAAACTTTTTATTAAGCCAAGTTGCAACAGAATGTTAATATACTGCATCGTACATCACTTATTACTTATTCAGGATCAGGTAAATATTCAAAGAATCTGGTGAAAGATTCTGACTTGCTGGCTGGGGAGCCCTCCACCTCTGAATATGATAAAAGGGTGACCACATTTCTAAATATATAATCCTCTTTTTGGTACTTCTTTTTTGCATGTGGTTGGTGTGAAAGCTTTTCCATAACAAAGATAGCTCATATTTTACTATATCACAATTCCATAGGTGGAGTCACATTTTTCCAATGATGTGCAATACAAAATCTGGCTGCTAACAATAAAAAATACATTAATTTGTCAATCAGTTTAAAATGTAGATTCTTTTATGGAGCATTAAGTAAACAGGTAAAGGGCTCTCTAGGAAGCTGTCATTTTGTAAAAAGATGAATCTCTAAAATTTCATCCCAAAACTGTCTAGAGTTTCTTCTTTTTGCAGGAGAATTCTTTGTTGAAGCATTGCTAGCGAGGACACAACATTCACATGTGCAAATATATTCTTCTTTTCTTGCAACTCCTCCAACAGAGCACCTCCCTAGTAGCAAAAATATGGTGGACCTTAACTGGAGTTGAATGCCATCTATACAGTAATTTATAAAAAATTTCTTCATGAGCTACAGAAATTGAAGATGTATATCCCCTTTCCCATATAAAGACCCATTCATCTGGATCAGTTTCTTTGTCAACTCACTCTCCTATCTTTTCATCTGGGTTGTTTACTTATCAACATCTTTTTCAGTCAAAATTGTATAAAGAATTAAATCTTTTGTTCCAGCTTGCACCTGGGTCAACTCCTCAAATGTGTTTAAAGGAAGGTCCAGATAAAGCCTTCTAGTATCCAGATTTCACAATAACATGTTTGACTTGTAAATATTAAAACTATAGGATCGTCATATTATTTACATTATTTCATACCTCTTGGTATGATTTCAAATCAGTAGCCAGGAACAGCTGCCTGAATTCAGTAATCTCAGCTCTTTACCCACAAAAATAGTCACTTTGATATTTCCTAGGGGTAAATTCCTGATTTGTAATTAAAGTAATTAAGGGAGATGGCCCCAGCGACAGGAATCTAGAAAATTTGTCCAAAGCTGCAAAGATGGTCTGGATGAAACCGTAACTTTTTATATTTTTATTTTTTTAGATTGAGCTTTCTAAGTCTCTCACTGTAAGGCAGGTTTGTCGGAATACAAATCATTCTTGTAGCTCTTGTCTGAACACTTTCTGCTTTTAGAAGTGTGGACACCAGAAATGGACTCCGTATTCCATAGACTCACCAATGTTGTATTCAGAGGTAGTATCACATCGCCAGAACTACTTATTATTGCCCTGCTTATGTATCCAAAGATTGCGTTCACCCTCTTAGATTCAACATCACACGGGGAGCTCATGTTCAGTTGGGTATCTATTATTACCCTTTTCAGTGTCACTGTCTTCCAGCATCTCCATCTGAAAAATGTGACATATGTTTTTTTATTCCTAGATGTAGACTTTGTATTTGATTGTACTAAAATGCATGTTGTTCTAATGAGCTCCCCTTAACTAGTGATCCAGATCAATCTGTATAACTGACCTGCCCCCATCATTATTTATCACTGTGTCATCTACCAATTTTACAGCAATGATTTTATATTTTCTTCCAGATCATGGATAAAAATATTGAATAGCATTGACTATTTTGGTCATCTTATTTTAAGAAATATGGATCAGTAGTTATGTCGTGTTCCCCATCAGTACCCAGCCCCGGCCGGGGAAACTAACGATCCAACCAGCGGACCAAATTGGGTGATGAATCCTGGTCAGGTGCCACCTGAGGCACGTTGCGCATACACAAAGAGGAAGAAATATACTGTAGAATTGGAGCAGATTCAACACATGACAATCAGAATGTTACAGGGACTTGAGAAACTGAGGGCCTGAGTCTGAGCACACAGAGCAGCCATTGCAATAAATCAGTTGATGGTACTACTACATAAAAGGAGATGTTCAAGCATCCTGTATGATTGGGCCAGAGCATCTGTATCACTATTGCTTCATAAATGAAACCAGCTGAGGTATTCAGTTCTCAAGGTAACAGAGAGATGAATGCTGAGAGTCTGTTTGGACTAACAGTAATGGCAAACACATGAACAAAAGGGATGAATGGGAATGAACACATTTGAATTTAAAGGTGAACTGCAGAGGAATAAAGCTCTTTACTGCCCATTTGTGATGTATGAAGACAGACTCAGAAGGTTTTCCTTCCTTCTTATTTTTTTTTCATTAGAAATATGAGGAATACTGCATCTTGACTTTCTAGCTTTCTTCTTTTTGCAGGAGGATTCTTTGTTGAAGCATTGCCAGCCCACAGTTGCAAGAGGAGAAGGCAACTGCTAAAGATTTTTAAATGTAAGTTCGTTGTAAAAAATATTTTATCTCAAAAGAGGGGTGACCTATGGAAGATGTATTTCCTTCTGTTCTAAAAATGTCTCCAACACTGACAAAGTTTCAGGATCAATTTGAAACTATTGCCATAATATTTACTATGGTATGCAATTATATATTTCCTCATATATATTGTGACATGGTCAGGCCAGATGGCTACAGGAGAGTAATAGAAGGCAAATATATTAGCCCCAGGTTAAGTAGGTCCCTTTTCCCTGGGTAAGGTAACGGAAGGTTCCAGAACAATCAGGAACCTTCTGGAGACAATTAAGACAGGCTGATTAGAACACCTGCAGCGAATCAAGAAGCTGCTAGAATCAATTAAGGCAGGCTAATTGGGGCACCTGGGTTTAAAAAGGAGCTCACTTCAGTTTGTGGTGCACGTTTAAGGAGCTGGGAGCAGGAGGCACTAGGAGCTGAGAGTGAGAATGTGGACTGTTGGAGGACTGAGGAGTACAAGCATTATCAGACACCAGGAGGAAGGTCCTATGGTGAGGATAAAGAAGGTGTTGGGAGGAGGCCATGGGGAAGTAGCCCAGGGAGTTGTAGCTGTCGCACAGCTGTTCCAGGAGGCACTCTAGACAGCTGCATTCCACAGGGCCCTGGGCTGGAACCCGGAGTAGAGGGCGGGCCTGGGTTCCTCCCAAACCTCCCAACTCCTGGTCAGACACAGGAGGAGTTGACCTGGACTGTGGGTCCACGAAAATGGCCAAACTGAGGGCTACCGTGAAGCTCCAAGGTGAGCAAATCCACCAATAAGCACAAGACCCACCAAGGTAGAGGAGGAACTTTGTCACAATATGTAACAGGACCCAGCATCAGACCCCATGTCTGCCTCAGTTTCCCAACTCAGTTTACCAATGGATGCATTTACTGTTCAAACGCTCTACCTAAGGGAATTTTACCCTTCAATCTGAGGGGGTGATTCCTAGATCAAGGAGACATATCTATGCTACATCTGATTGAGTGAGCACATTTAAAATGGAGTGTAGCCATGGTGGTGTGAGTGCCAGGAGGGGCTAGCCATCAGACATGCTAAACTCATGAGAAAAAAAAAAGCAGAAATTGGGCTTGTTTTTGGCTTAATTGGCTTGTGAGTTGCTTGTTGGCTAGTTTTTGGCTTGTTTGGCTTGTAGCTTGTTGCTTCTTTTTTTCGATTGGCTCCTGGCAAACATGGGCAAGTGGGGGAGAGAGTCAGAGACGCACAGAGGGCCCATCACAGTCCCAGACTGCACGCAGGGAGGATCTAGTCATATAGAGTGTTGGGGTTCTTAGGGATTGGCCCTTTTTTTGGCTTTGTTTTGAAATGGGATAATCTTGATTTTGGCTTATTGTGAAAGTTGGGGTGCTTATTTACCGCATGAAAGTTGGCAACTGTGCTAGCCACCCTCAGAACATGGATAGATAGATATTCAGGGCAGCTAGCCTCTCCCACCATTTTCTCTGGTACAGCTACACGCTATTTTTAGTGCGCTAGTTCTATCAGAACTAGCATGGATAGGTCTCCTTGAGCTGGGAATTATACCCCCAGCTTGAAGTGAAGATATACCTTTTCTAAACAGCAGGGATCCTCAGCCAGGTCTTTCACCTAGCTGGAGTGGAAAGTCCCATTTCAGGTCCTTTCCCTAACCCAGTCTCGCCTACAGTTCTCACCCTTGGGTGAACTACTTGTTGGCCTTTATATCCCCAGGTGGGAGGCAGCTGAGTAGTCACAGGTGAAGACTAAGCCCAGCTCCCTTAAAGGGTCATCCCAGCAGGATAAAGAACATGGGTATTAAAATGTTATAGAAATAAGTAAGCTTACATACCCAGTAGTTATTTTTCAAAAGAAAATGTCTTGGTGGTTTCAAAACATTTTTGCATCCAAAAACAGAGGAAGTTCTCGGGTGAGAGCCAGGCATAGTCTATTTTTGTTCTGAACCAGGTGCATTATGAGCATTTCCTGCTGCTGTAAATTGGCCATGGATGCAATTTTTACTTGTCTATTTCATCTACCTACTTTCAGATGTCACCAGCCTTCACTGATGAAAACATTTCAAACAAACCATTCTGTGCCACAATTTTAACACACTATCTGTGGGGAGAAAATTACCATCTTTGGCTTCAAAGTTGGCCAGAAAAAAGGGAAGCCTGAAACCCAGTGATTTCTCCCTTCCTCCTCTTACCTCTTTCCTCATTCTCTCATGCAAAAGCAGCAATTTGGCATCATAAGGGTGTTACCAAGAAAATCTGATATGCATGTAAATATAGTATTTTTTCACCTACACCATACTTTTCCTTCCATTATCCCCAAGTGAATCAAAAGGTGGGAAAACTTTATTGTTGTCATTTTACATATGGGGAAACCGAGTCAAAGCAATTGTAAGTGACTTGTTCAGCCACACAGAAAGTCATGGGAAGAATCAGGAATAGAACCAAGATCTCCTGACTCCCAGCCTTGAGCTTATTACTTGTGACCCCAATTATATAGTTCTCTCGGGGAAAATGGGGGGGAGGGAGGGGCTCAACTGAAATGTGTAACATTTTTGGTATTACTTAATGATGTAGTTCCACGTCTTGCATGCAGTTTGTCTTCTTGAGCAGCATACTGTCATTACCATGTGCTGAATGATTGTAGAATCTGTGCTATTTAATTGTGCTTTTCCTGAATAAACAAGAATGTGGGTTATTGTTCTTTTCTGAATAAATTTCCTATGGCACTATAAAAGCTTTTAAGCAAAGAGTTGGGGTGTGTATGTGTACTGCAGGGATTACAAAAGTAACCCTGTGTACTTCTGCCCTATTTCTATAATGTTTTGACAGATTCAGTGAATAAAGGTGGGGAAGGGGGAAAAGGTATGACTTGTACATAATAGATCATAGAAGTCAGAGATGGTAAAGACCGATCAGATCATCCAGTCCATTTGATCATCCAGTACCCTTGCCAGTGCAAGATATAGTGACAGTCCCCTGACAGAGGATGAATCAGATACTAAAATAATAAGAACGGATTTAGTAAAGGAAACAGAAAAAAGAACAAGAGATTCAGGAAATAAGATATAGTTTAGAAGACTAAATAAAAAAAAGAAACTAGAAATGTAAATAACAATGTCTTGTAGGGAGTAGGCTGAGGCTCCCAAACTCAATTTTTAGTTGTGGTTTACCTGTATGTAAAAATTTAACTTAAGAACAGCCATATTGGGTCAGACCGATGGCCCAGCTAGCCCAGAATCCTGTCTTCTGACAGGTTTCAGAGTGGTAGTCATGTTAGTCTGTATCAGCAAAAACAAGGAGGAGTCCTTGCGGCACTTTAGAGACTAACAGATTTAGTTGGGTATAATGAAAGCTTAAGCTCAAATAATTTTGATAGTTTCTAAAGTGCCACAAGGACTCCTCCTTGTTTTTGTCTTCTGTCAGTGGCCAGTGTCAGATACTTCGGGGGAATGAACGGAACAGGGCAATTTCAAGTGCTCTATTCCCTCATCCAATCCCAGCTTCTGGAAGCTGGAGATTTATGGACACCTAGAGCATGGGGTTATGGCTATTAATGGGCCTACTTTTGCAGCACTCTGAAAAATACATGTCTATTTATGTACATCATAAAACCGTCACACAATGCTGACAGAAATGGCTGTCTCTCTGACTACAAGGGCTAACAGTTAAAATATCCCACCCAATGATTTTCCTGCCATTTCAAGGGCCTTGGACATTAATGTACCTTGGTCCTTCCTATTTTTTGCCTGTGGCATACAATAGTTTATTATATTGAGGACTGTAGTTCTTTAGTCTAATCCAGGTTATTTGGCTCTATACAGGGGGTAAATGGATGGGGGTTAGTGATCTGTGGTGATCTTTGGAAAATGCTTTGAGATCTTGGGATGAAAAGTACAAAGTGCTATTTTTTGTTTTAGAGTTTGTCATAGGTTCTGTATTCAAGCTGAGTGAAAAAATGATGTTTTTCCCTTGTGGAGAATTTTGACAAAAATGAAAAATAAAATGGGACCTTCTGGTGAAAAATTGAAAAGTGAAATAATTGAATTTGAAAACACCACCAAAATCAAAACCCAAGGGGTATGGAGCCAAAACTCTTGTATCTGAACCCCCAAATGCTGAAAGAAGTAGGATGAGGTAGGCTAGAAAAATGGCTCCAGTTGTGTCTATTTTCTATGCTTATAACTAGGGTTTACACAATTCATTTGAAAAATACTAAACATAATAAATTACACTATAAGGACTAGATTGTGGCTATCCCTGTGCAGAGGGAGAGGTTGTGAGGAACTCTCCTCCCTTTTCATTTCCACACAACAGACAGCCACAATATTGATTCTTGTGCTTGTAGCATCTAAAGACCCAAGGATGTCCCGTGTGAAGTGATTATAGAGTTCCTGGGTTTTCACTGTTATTAGAAAGGACCAGGATATGTTGTAGCAGGGAACTTAATAATAAACAAAGGAAGTTCCTGGTTAGGAGAGTTCTCTAGTTGCTATTTAAAGCAAGGCTCTTTGTGTTTACGTCCTCACACTACATGGTGTTAGCAGTAGGATATATGATTCTCTCTAAAAAAAGAAAGAAAGGAAAGAGACATCCACCCCACCCATACTGCCAAAGTAGTGAATGAGTGGGGAAAATGGAAAAGCAGGGAAGAGGCTTGGGCAAAGATCACCCAGAAGGAGACCAGAGACCTGTGAGAGTCATATCCAGAATCCTCACAAAAACCGAGCAGCGATATGTTCAAGTGGAAGAGGAAGTTCTAGTATTCACTTGGACGTGTGAATGGCTCTGTGCACATCTGTTTGGTTTGAATTTTAACACAGAAGCATACCACAAGCTCTTAGTGGCATTGGGTTCAAAACCATGGAATGGCCTTTCACCTAAGATTCAAAGATTTTGTCTATGGCTGATGTGATTTTCTTTTAACTTTGAACACATACGAGGGAAAGCACTCAGAGCAGCAGATGCTCTATCAAGAGCCACAATTGAGCAGCCCCCCAATGGAAGAAGAAAAGGCTTTAGAGAAAGATGTAAAAGTCTACATTGACCTTCTTCTGGCAGCAGTTCCATCATCTGCCAGCCAACTTCAGCAGATTAGAGATTGCCAGAAACTGACTTAACTGTGGCAAAGATAGTGGGATCAAAGAGGTCAACTTCCAACAAACCTACTACCATATTGCCAGGACCAAAATGACCTTCACATGGCTGATGGCCTGCTTCTGAAAGGATGGAACATTTTTATCCCTCTGGGACTCCAGAAAGAGATGCTTTCTGAAATCTCTGAGGGACACCCAGGTACAAACAAGTGCAAGGCATGAGCACAACAGTCTGGTGGCCCGGTCTGAGTAGGCAAATTCAGACTTTAGTAGAGGGCTGCAAGATGTGTAACAAATTTTTAAAAAACAATTCCCAGAACCATTACTCTCTACAAAGCTACCTGATTGACCTTGGCAGTGTGCAGGCACAGATTTATTTTTTCTGGAAAGGACACATACGTCATTGTAGTCAATTACTTATTGACTTGGCTATACTTACAATGTCTTCATTGGCACAGGTCATCCGGATACTAAAGTCAATATTTGCAAGACATGGAGCTCCTGAAGTCCTCAGTTTAGCTCTGATACATTCTTAGCATTTGCACAGGACTTTGATTTTTGAACATCAAACTAGTTGTCCACATTACCCCCAAAGCAACGAGGAGGTGGAGAGAGCAGTGAAGGCCTTAAAAGATTTCTGCAAATATCAGTGGACCTATATAAAGTACTCATGGCATGTTGATCAACACTGCTTGCGTGGACAGTCTTCAGCAGAACTTTTGATGGGAACAAAGTTTGGCTCCAAAGCTCTCAGATATTTGGAACTGTTCAGAATTTGTCAGGACCTTCCAGATCCTCCTAGCGAAGACTCCCAAAGGACTGTTCTGGATTAATCAGGTTCATCTTCAATATTTCCACAATGAAGAGAAGATCTGGAACCTGCAGGTACTCTGTCAGGGAGTCCCTTCTGCAGGGATCCCCATGCACAAACTCAACAGAATTGAGAACAGTCTGGAAGACTGGTCCTCCCCGGTTACCAGAGAGGACCAGGATGCATGTTGCAGCATAGAAAGTCCTTTGTTAGGGGAGTTCTCTAGTTGCTGTTTACAGCATGACTCTTTGTGTTTATGTCCTCACACTACATACAGTAACAAAAGAGTAGTAGACACCCCATAGGTTATTCCCTATTCATAGAGGGTGGAGAAACTTAACCCCCTGTTGACAGAGTACCTGTTGCATCTTTTCAAACTGTGGTGTGGTCCAGGTGGAATTCAGGCTCACTCAGCTGGAAAGTTTCCAGGGATTCCTGCTGGGACAGAATGAGTCTACATCGTGATTTTGGCTTAGGCTGTAAAAGCCAAAATGGAGCACTAAATGTTGTACCGTATGCTGGAAGTTCTGACTCTTAGCTTCAGTATTTGACACTAAACTATGAGCATCTATAACATACCACTTAAATAGCCTATTTTTATGAAATAGTTTGTGCACTTCAAGAAAAGGTAGAGAAAATAGTCTTTTACTCTTAATGTGGACAATCCAAGGCTAGAGGTTAGGTAGTTATTAATTTATAGAGCTTATAGCTTTTAGTAACTTGTAGCTTCATTTTATTCTCTTTTTGGTCACTGTAAGTGTGCATTTTTTTGTCATTACAAACATTACAGATTTAAAAATAAAATAAAACCCTCTCTGGACTGCATTTTTTTTTTTATTCCCAGATACTGCTTGATTTTGATTCTGGGTGACATGAGTTAATACCAAGTCAATGGTAAATTCAGCTGTATTAAATGTCTTCAGAAGGGAGATGACTGGATTACTTTGACTAAGCCTGCTGGTAAAAATATCCAAAGATGACAAAGAAAAGGAGGTCAGTGGCAAAATAATTAAATGAAGGCAGAGGAAAGGAGATGGTGGAAAGATACCGAGAATCATTTAATCCAAATAGACGTAACATAGAAAGCAAAAGTCAAAGAATCTTGCAGGCAGTGGGGCACCTCAGAGAGCACCTATGCTATTCACAAAAAGAAAAGGAGGACTTGTGGCACCTTAGAGACTAATAAATTTATTTGAGCATAAGCTTTTGTGAGCTACAGCTCACTTCAGCTACTGCATGCATCCGATGAAGTGAGCTGTAGCTCACGAAAGCTTATGCTCAAATAAATTTGTTAGGCTCTAAGGAGCCACAAGTCCTCCTTTTCTTTTTGCGGATACAGACTAACATGGCTGCTACTCTGAAACTTGTCACTATGCTATTCAGTAGCTCCCCTATGTCTTTTGTGGTGGGAATATCAATCCCTGGCCTTAGGCAAGTATCTGCTTTGGGCATTGCTATTTGGGGGTGTCCAGCACCTGTGCAAATTCTGCAGCTAACAGGATCACTCCTCCAACTCCATCTTCTCTATTGAGACTCTACGTCTAAGTATTGCAGGTCCAATGATATATATTGTGACACTTTCTTTATAGGTATGAATGCTTCCTCATATCTGTAGGTCCAGTGATCGACTGAGCTTTCAAAGAGACTTGTTAACCTTTTCGGGAAAAGATGGTTTTACACATTGCAAAATAAGATGGAAGGATGGAGACACAGAGAAAAGTCTGCTGCCTCCTTAACAAACATACTGATTTTTTTCCACTGCTATATTTGCATTACCTGAAGCCTGCTTGCTTTTAATGTAGACCTGCTGTCCAGTCAGCCGGGTGTTGCTTTACTTTGCATTTTGATGGTCACAGTCTGACTTCAGAAAGAACACTGTCTTCTTGCCAAGATACCAAGATGTATATTGTAAGTTATGCCTTCTATATCCAGGAGCAAATTTTGCCCTGACTTGCAGTCCTAAAAATAAAACTGTGGAATCTCTTATTTTGATTGTTTGATAGTCTTTTCCATAGGCGTATTTTAAAGGCTGCCATTTGCAGGAGAAGGGGTCATATGTGAGATCTATCAACCTTGAGAGTATCCCTTTAAAAACAACTTTCCATTTTTTGGATATCTGGTGCACATTTTCCCATATCAATGTTGATATACACTGGAAAATTATGGGATGTGTGTGTTCAGCTGGCTCTCAGTCTTGCCCCCATTTTTATGGACACAAATATTAGCAGCTGTGGGCCTGGTTTTATGAGGGGTTATGGGCTTCTTGTGAAAGCAGTGAACACACCAGGGTTATAACATTACAATATAAAAAAAGATTAGAAATGATTGCATTGCTCCAAAGACAATTAATTGTGTTTTAGAGGTAAAATCAAAGGCTGGGGAAGCAAAACCTATTCTGTGTATATGGGCCCATCGGAGTGGAATCTATGGGAAACATCAGAGAAAGGGTGTACCCTTTGCCTTCTTGCAAAAGACACCCTGAAATTAGCCTCAGAATGATGGATTAGAGGAAATGTATCTTGATATTCAGTTCACAGGGAATTCTGGACAGTTATATCACCTGGTATCCCAAGGGGAAAGTCCAGGAGACTATTTATAATAAGAAATTTGAGCTATTTAAAAGATGTCAGCAATATGTAATAGGAAAATACCAAAAGAACTAGAAGGAATATTGGAATGAAACAATCGTGTTAATTGTTTGCACTTATATCATGCCTTTCATTCAGGGATCTCAAAGCACTTTCGTATCAGAATATTGAGTGTTATTTAATTAAATGGGTTTGGTAATAGATTTGTTATACTCTGAATATGAAGGAGAGCTGGAAGGAATAAAAAGCACAGAAACACTTGCCCGATAAGATGAATAGAATTTTATTGCAAGAAGAAGAATATAGTCACAGTATCTTCTCCTGTTGGTGGCTCCTCATCCTCCCTGGGCAGTACTCTGGCACAGAGGTCTTTAATACCTTGGCTTGCTATCTTTGGATTTCTTTGTTTGCCCAATAAGTGGGAAAGGTCTCCCAGTCATTCTGAAGCACCCAGCTCTTCCCTCCTGCAACCTGTGCTTCTCCCTCCAAGTTCCATACAGGTAGAGCTTCTTCAGCCAGCTTTTCCTACTCCCACATATCCTTATATCTGCCAATGTGGCACTGAAGGTTTCCCAAATCAGAGCCACAATGAGCAGCTCTCCTAGTGGTCCAGTTTGGAATAATTTAATTAATTTTAAATTTTCCTTTCAACCAAACACTCAATTTAACACTATTTTAAACATGCTTTTAGGATACAAATTCCACTCTGCATAAACAAACGGCAACAGCAAAAATCTCTTCCACAGCCCCCCCCCCTACATTTAATAGCACTTATTCACACATAGCTTCCAGTTTATTAAGATAAAATCAACAAATAAATTGCTGCCTTACCTTCAGTTCCCTTTATATGTGCATTTTAGCTTGATTAGAAGTAAAAGGAATCCAGCCATGTGAGGCTGCCTTTACAATGCTAACCTCTTGGGTCCATTTACAGTGCTATTATTGTGTCTCTCATTATTGCTAGTATATGACATTTAGTCACGTGTAAACTGTAGGGATTTGGAGAGGAGTTGAAAAGAAAAGGAAAAATTTGCTGGATGAACACAACAAATTTGGTAGGCAGGTCAGATATTTTGAGGGTGCACTTAAGAACTGTCACACTTTCAAAGAGGTTTCAGAGGGTAGCACTTATCTACAGAATCATTTGAAACAGGAGTCAGTCGCTATTGCCATTCAGTTCAGCACAACAAAGCAAAGTGATGTGGTCATTGTCAGTTCAGTTTCTTGCCACATCTTTGAGGCATAATTTAACTACTTGAGCCAGCCACACACGAAGTGAACTCTGGAGATTGAAAGTCAGTGTCACCCTTAGATTACCCTTTTATCCTGATTCTGTGGAATACGGTAGATAATTTCCAAAGAAAATATGCCAGTACAGCTGTTACCCTGTTGATAACTTGCCTTTCATCTGTGAAATCGCTTTTACACTTGGTATCTGCCTTGAACATGAGTATTACATCTTTACTACGCTGTTGGGTTCATTTGAAAGGTATCCTGCTGCTGCAGCTTGGAAGGGGTGCATTTTTAGGGGCTTGTTTGGATTCACGGAATGATAAGCCCATATAAGTAGCAATGACAGGATATTTGGATAATAGTTCTCAGAAATAATAGTAGAGGAAAACCTTGTGAAATTGTGGATAAAAGGAACCTTTCTAGCACTATTCTATTTTAAGTACCATTTAGTATTCATCCGTTTCTGCTGTAGTGTCTATTCTAATGATACCTTCCCTGATTCTGATGTTCTCTTTAAAAACATGCTCAGCTCATATCTCCAAAGTAAGCAGATATTCATCCCACTCAACACAGTCATTTACAGAGAGAGGTACGTGGTGAAACAAGAATTCAGATCTCTGTGCTTCCTGGGTATATTGCTACAGGACTTGATTGTTTGAATGAAAGAAGCAGCTCCAATATCTCAAGCCAGAAAATGTGCTTTCAGATTTTACGTACTCTTCCTTACATTATTCTGGTGGTGATGTTTATCTCTAAAGAACCACACAGTCTTAGTGACAAGAAACAACTATTGCTTCCTTAATACTGTACTCAAATCTTTAATTCATGAATGTTGTTTCCAGGTGTGAGCTCTGATAAGGAGATGTCAGTAATATCACGAGGAACTGAATCATGATTAAAATATACAAGTGATGAGCAACATCCTGTTTAAATGAAACAGGACACATTCTGCACAATTTTATTGAAGCCATTACTTCTGGTATTGTCTGAGACTTATAAGAGGATTTTGAAAGGCAGGTTTCTTTAAAATATTGATTTTTGTCATTTAATCTCTATTGTTTATAATAACTAAAATATAAATTTTCTCTCCCCGTTTTCCCCTTTTTACATTTGGCAAGCACAGGATCTTCCTCCTTGTGCATTTTCTGTAGTATGAACCAAAATAGACAGAGCCACATTAACTCCTCATTTTTTGTGCCCTGAAGATGTAAGCACAGCTCACTGCTATTCTCAGAAGCCTACAGAGGAAGGGAAGTACTGGAGTGCAGTGAGACAGCATTCATGCAGACCCCAGCTTTGTAGCCTAGGGAACCGGCTGGCTCACTAGGCAAATATCCATTTTCCAGACAGCTAGTCTAGGCCTGGCACAGCAGGCGAAATAATGTCTGTCAGTTATTTTTGTGCATGATCTCCTTGTACAAAATACAATGCGCTCAATCTGGAGTTGCTGGTGTGACTGTGCATCTCCCTGAGCCAATGGGGTCTACTCCACCATACAGTAGAGGTGAGGACAAACCATGTGGTAGGAAAGGTGGTGGTTGCATCGCTGCCCCCCCCCCCATTTCCCCCAGGTTTCTAACAGAGAAGAGTGGCAGTAAACAGTAGCTGGAGTGTGCTGATAGAAATTGTATTGGGGATACATTAATTCAGTGCCTCCTTTTGTTGTCTGAACCATGCTCCTCCCCCAGTCAATACGTCTCACTTTTTGGGCAGCCCTGAATAGCTGCAAGCCCCCTAGTGGAGGGGCACTGTTGGTGCTTGTGTCAATGCAAACCACACATCAGGTGCATTTTCTGCTGCCAAGGGCCCCCCACCCTGTTTGGAATATAGCCCCATATATTGTTGCCCTCACCTAGGCAGTAGCTATTGTATGTGTGTTTTTGTTCTGGTTTGTTAATTCCTTGGTAACAGAAAATTACTTAGTAGGGTTTTTTTCTTTTATCTGTAATAATTTACTCTCTTTGGGCTTTCTGAAGTTTCCATCATTATGAAAAGAGACTTGCTGCTCAGTTCATTTTGCTCTGGGAGACGTAGTGATTCACTCTGGAGGTGGCAGCACTGCGGTATTCACTGTATGGACCTGCTAGCCCAGGCCTGGCAGGATTTCCCTGTCCAGCGCAGGCAGAGCTTTTTGTCAGAGAAACATGTCAAAGCACCAGCATTGCCAGCTCCAAGTATTCAGAAATCAAGTCAGGGCCCCCAAAATCAAGAGACTGGCTTAAAAATACGAGATTAAAAAAACTGCATTCTAGCTATTGGCCTTCTGGATTTAGCCTTTATGGATCACATTTTCAAACTTTTCTCTGCAACCACGATGGCTAGAAACTTTCTTTTTCAAATGAAAGCTGAGTCTCTGACTTCATCACAGTACTCCAAGAGCTGGGGCTTTAAGAAAACAGATCCCAAGAGTCACAATAAAATCATGAGAACTGGCAACACCGTCAGGTGTCGTCTACAATATGAATTGGATAGCAGGGATTCTTCCATAGTGAATTTGATTGTGGCGTGAGTATGACCAAAAGATTAATATGTTGTTCCAAATGGAAATTTCAATACACTAAACCCGCCACAACAAGCATTACAACAGAAATTCAATCTTACTCTCCTAATTGACTTGTGTGTTGCATAACAGTTACAGAGCAGAGTCGTGTGTAAACATCTCCATATGTTATGCTGGCATGAATTACTATTGATACAGTGGCTTGCTTTTCTTCTGCATTGGTGCTATTTTGATGAGGTTATTCTTTATGAGAAAGAGTGTCAGTGTGTTCCCTATAAGTCCTGGGTATCTAATATCTCTGGTGTAATTAGTATTGTGTGCTCCTAACACAGAAAAGTGGAGCTGCTTGAAGAAGCATTTAAAAATTCAAGTGGTGGAATAATTTGATGGAGCCTCTGTACCATGCACTGGAAGAGCTATAGATTTTTTTCCTGAAGTGAGAGCTGTGATATTCTCTGGTGGATTGTTTTTTTGAGACGAAGACCAACTCAGAGGTTCTCAAACTGTAGTCCATGGATCATTGGTGGTCTGCACTGAGCTTGCTGGTGACATGCAGCTGCCTCTCCTTCTTACCTACAGCTGCATTAAAAGAAGTTAAAAACCCCCAAACCTTAAATACTTCTCCAGGATCACTTTACTAGGGCTACGTTTACACTACAGAACTTACAGTGGCACAGCTGTACTGCTGCAGCTGCACCTCTGTAAGGTCTCTGCTGTAGCCACTCTGTGCCAACAGGAGAGAGCTCTCCCGTCAGCATAATTAAACCACCCCCAAAAAGCCATGTTGGCAGGAAAGTATCTCCCACTGACTGGCACTTTTGTCACTGAAACTTATGTCTGTCAGGGGTGTGTTTTTTCACACCTGTGACTGACAAAAGTTTTACCAACAAAAGTGCGAGTGCAGATGTAACCTACACACCTTTTGGGTGTGGTGTTCTTTCCTGTCTAGTGGCACCGAGACCACTTAGAGAGAGAGATAAAATGAGTCTGCTCTACAGCCTTAGTGAAAAACTAGTTAGCTTTTAGCTCATGTGGTAGAGGCTCATGCACTAAGCTCCAAAGATCCCAGGTTCAATCCTGCCCGCTGACCACTGGGGTTTGTAGGTGTTACAAGTGGGGGCTTGTCCTGGATTTCAACTGGGAAGTATCTGAAGCTTGGGACACGCTTCCTCTGCTAGGGGAAGTATGTAACCCACACACCTCCTGGGTGTGGTGTTCTGTCCCATCTAGTGGCACCAAGACCACTTAGAGAGAGAAATAAAATGAGTCTGCTCTACAGCTTTAGCTATGAGCCAGTTGGCTTTTAGCTCATGTGGTAGAGACTCATGCACTAAGCTCTAGAGGTCCCAGGTTCAATCCTGTCTGCCAATGACTAGCGTTTGTCAGCATTACACAGACATAGCCTAGGTTAGCAACTGCTGTGGTTCCCACAGTGATGCTAATGGTTGTTAATGGGAAGGGAGATTTCCACACAATTGCAAATGAGAGGGCAGGTGTGCCACAAGACAATATTTGGATTAAAAGGTACTCTGTGTGTGAAAAAAGTTTGAGAATTCCTGATTTTGCTCAGCCTTATAAGGCTACCTATTTATTCCTGTTATCACTGAATTCTGGCAGACACATGGTAGCTGTAATAAGTTGAATTAGATAGAATGTCATACATTTCAGTATTTCTGCTTTTGCATGGATCCGTCTAGTTTTTTATAGCCCAGTTGTTGCATCTACAGTGTTTTCATTTATGTTTACACCTCTCCTAAAGCAGTTTCTTACTATATGCTTTGGTATAATGTTACATGCAAAATAAAATTGAAAAACATTGTGGGGAATATTCAAGTGAGAAACGGCCTTTCGACTCGTGTCTACTGCTATCTAATGGCTTAAGTATTTCCAGCTCTTTTGATAACATAAGTATAATAAGGCATATTGATTCAAGTGTTGTTTGTGAGGGAACTCTCACTAGAGGCAGTGACTCAGATTCTTTGTACTGAGCGAAGATGGTTTACTCCCAGGACTGTATTGATTACAGGAATCCCTGTGTCTCTTACTTAGCGGATTTAAAACTTCATAGTTTTGTGTTCTTAAAAATCTCCCTTTATCTCTGACTGAATTCAAAGAGAAGACATTTTAAATAAAAATGATTTTCAATATCCTTCAAGCTGTTCTCAGCCGTCATGTGTTTAATTTTTTTTAAATAAAAAAAAGTTCAGCCATGGAACAGAGAAGCTGTTTGTGCTTGTTAAAATTCAGTTTTCATGTTTACATTTGAGGAGTTTCTATGGGACTTGACTTCCCTCTTCCTTAGGCTAATGATGATGATTTTATAACTTCAAATTGCTTGACACTGTCTCTGCACAATACAGCTTTTTGTTCGGGGCGGGGGGCTCAACATCTTCCTGCCTGGAGGAAGAAACTGTGATGATTTCCCCTAAAGGCCTGTACAGTATACTGTATGAATAGCTTTCTAGCATTAAACATTAATCAGAGAGTTTTATTTCTCTGTGTTCAGATGTTTTTTCTTGTCTTGCTTTAAAATCTGAAATGTTCTCAAGAGATCCTAGATGGTAAACATTTAACAGGAACTTCCTTTGCCTTCTGTTCTCTCTCTCAAGTTAGCTCCTTTAATGCAAGTTTTTTAAACATGGAACTTCATGCCTCCTCAATTTGGGGCCTGGTTAACAATTTGAGCTGATTTAATACTAGACCTAAAGTAGTTATCTGGTTAAATTTCATGACATTTTCTGAATAAATTATTATTTAAACATTTTTTAAAAAATTATTTGCTCAGTTTATAGAGCTAAGCCTCAAAATGTGCTTCCTCACATGACTCAGATCTGAGTGCCTTAATCACAAGAACATTCTGTCTTTTGCTCTGATTTGGTTGTCTCTGCAGGCAGATTTGAGACAGATGGGCTGGGAGGAAGGGTGAGTTGAGAGAAAATATTCTTTGGCCACCCTCTTTTACAGAAACTTTGTACCCAAGTCAAATGTGGCATATAGCTAGTTCAAATCCTTATTTAGAATGTGGAGGTATCTGCAGAAGCATCATTTCTGTAGTGAAAATGAGAATAGTCATCATGTGAGCCCTGGAGCTCAGCACCTTCCCATAGATGTCATAGGAGAATTTTATCATGAACAATTAATTATTTAATGTAAGTGCATTATCAACTTGTGCAATGTGTTGGTGCAATATTGGTGAAAAGTTAATCAGTGCAATATGTCAGTTCATATTTCTTCTAAGTTACCAATGGAATGCACTTTTTTAGACAGCAGAATCTGGGCCATGTCCTCAGCTAGTGTAAATCAGAGTAGCCTGATGACTTCAGTGGAGGTATGCTAATTTACACTGTCTGAAGATCTAGGCCTTTAACCCTAACAGGGTTGAAAATGTTGGTTAAATTTAGTGAATCCCTCTATTGAACTTCATGGATGGGTAACCAAGTCAGGAAAATGAAAAATGATCTAGAACAGTGGTGTGATGAAGCAATTTTGTTTCTTTGTGGAAGCTTCTGGTGCCAAGTACACTAATGTTCAAAGCATCGCTTTTTCCCCTGCCTTACGGATAAGATTTCCAATGCACATAGAACAGAACAATCTTTGTTGTAGGATGTTACTCTTTAGAACAGGTTAGTGCAGGTAATATTTCCAGTAAGTAGTTAATTCCTTATCTTCAAGCATTGTGAATCCAAGACTTTAGTATCTGACAGCTCTGTTTGTGCAAACTGAAATAAGATTGATTGATTAGTTCCTCTTCTGCTGATCCACCTTTTCAATTCGCATTATCTAAGCTTAGGTGATTCCTCAAAACAATATGCAACCTCAGCCTCCCATTAAATGTGGTTGGACTGCATGCCCTAACTACTCTTCACTTAGAGCTGTGAAGTGTGCAAGAGAAGTGACATTTAGTATCAGGCTGATATGAACATTCATTCAAAAAGCTTTTAACTTCAATTGGAATGACAATGGCATCAATTTGTGCCCTTTCCATAGCTTGGTGTGCTCCTAAAAACAAGGTATTTCAGTGAGTGCCCTCTCTGGCTACAAGAAATTATGAAGAAGAGATACAGAACTATCTGACATCTAGATTTGTGAGGGCGGGGCCTCTGCATTTCACTGAATGAGCAACTCATGCATTACACATGAGCTAAGAAAGGAGCTGTGGACATTTAATACATTCACTCACTAGTATGCAAGTAGGATCACTTTAATCTCTGTTAGAACCTGAAACCCAGTGTTAACCACTGATATTGTTCTATGAATTAAAAGTCAAATGCATGTTTATCCTTGGATTTGTTCTTATTAGGTGAACTAAGTGTAACATTGTGAATGCAAAAAAATTTAGCGGTAGCTGGAACAGGGTAACTACTGTTATATTCAGTGTAGTAGGACGTGGCTAAATATTTGATTGATGGAAGAGGCTCATTTTTATGAAAAACGTGGTGGGGTACTGCTGCTCTGATACTATATTTGTTTTTTAAGCTGGTAAAATCAGTCTTTACATCCTGGGTGAGAGAAGTACAAAGACCATCTAATCTCACTGTATCAGAGGGGTAGCCATGTTAGTCTGGATCTGTAAAAGCGGCAAAGAGTCCTGTGGTATCTTATAGACTAACAGACGTATTGGAGCATAAGCTTTCGTGGGTGAATACCCACTTCATCGGATATTCACCCACCAAAGCTTATGCTCCAATACGTCTGTTAGTCTATAAGGTGCCACAGGACTCTTTGCCGCTAATCTCACTGTGACAGGGCTTGGGTGGCTGGGTGGACTAGTGGTTAGATCGCCTAGCTCTCAGCTCCTTGCTGGCTGAGTGGCCTCAGTCTTTAAGGTTGAGGGGGTTAGAGGGACCCGGGGTCTCCCTCTCCACAGGGTCCCAGCCTAGGGCCCTGTTTATGTTAACCTCCTCCCCAGCAGGGAGTCAGAATCCGCTGTTCTGGGCTACTGCCTACCAGTCTGTTAGTCTGTTCAGTTTGGGACGTGGCCTCTCTAGTCCAATCTACTGGGCAGCGGGCTTCATTTCTTCTTGGATCCAAATGGTGCCTTACTGTGGTCCCAGGCTCCTACAGGAGGGGCAGCCCCACAATGTCTCTGGGGTTTGCTCAGTCAGTTAGCTCCAGTGCTGGCGGTTCCTCAGCAGTATTCTTTGGCTGGGGAACCAGTGCTTAGTTCCAGGTGGCTCCCCTGGGTGGCAGGCCAGTGCTCTGTCCCTTTAGGCAGGGAGAGCTACTTCCTGCCTCTTCACCAGTCAGCCCTGAATTGAGACAGACCTTTTTCTCTCTCCCCGCCCCCATCAGGCCTGGCATTGGCTGCAGGTATAACGGAACGGACTAGCTGGGTCCAAAGGCTCTCCTTAACCCCTTCTTTGTGGTAGGTGGTTCCCCTGTTTCACCACACTCACTTTATTAGAAATTGCCCAGTCTAGAAATTGCTGGGAATGTAAACTATAAGAGTTGGGGTAGAAAAGTTTGGATATGAAAGAGCATGGGGATATCTGGTAGGTGACTATTTACTTTACTAGGTCATGAAATATATGAAATTAAGGGGGAAAATGCTTACATATCACTAAAAATATGTTGTGTCCCAGACACCATTTTATGCTAATTGTTGACAAGTGCTAACTTTTTAATGGTAACCTTTGTAATTAAATATATAATAGATTTAGATTGCTCAAAGATGTGCAAAGGAGTTGTAAAATGATCTCGTGTTTTCTTTATGGCCTCCATCATTCAAAATGGGCTTCGATAATATGACCCTAAGCCTGGGATTCAGTTTATTATGGCAAAATCCTTCTTTCAGCCTCATCTAATGCATTCTGACTCCCATACTGAACTGAAATAGGTCAGGTGGACCTGAGATGAGGATTTCCTCCTAACTAGACTGGTAGTAAGTGCATTGTCTTTCAATCAGGACTACTTATGAGTTGCATCCTAGGAAGCCAGCATGAATAACAATCTAGAACAGCGGTTCCCCAACTTGTTCCGCCGCTTGTGCAGGGAAAGCCCCTGGCGGGCCAGGCCAGTTTGTCTACCTGCCACATCTGCAGGTTTGGCCAGTCGCGGCTCCCAGTGGCCGCGGTTCACTGCTCCAGACCAATGGGAGATGCTGGAAGTGGTGGCCAGTACGTCTCTCGGCCTGCGCCGCTTCCAGCAGCTCCCATTGGCCTGGAGCACCGAACTGCAGCCACTGGGAGCCGTAATTGGCCGAACCTGCGGACGCGGCAGGTAAACAAACCGGCCTGGCCCGTCAGGGGCTTTCCCTGCACAAGTGGCGGAACAAGTTTGGGAACCACTGACCTAGAAGAATAGCCTACAAGCAACAAGCTCCACAATATGTATTCCAGACTAATCATAGACTCATATCACTTTGGGCCAGATTCACCAGTATATCTGGTTTGGTTTGTTGTGCTCTAGTGGCAAAAAGCTGCACTAAATCTGATTTAACCAGCCATTTCAATGGTATTTTCTTTACTGTCTCTTTGCACATCACCAGAAGAACACAGCAACTAGAAAGTGATTATTAGTGCTGGCTCCTTATCTCCACTTCACCAATCCTCATTCTAGAGTTTACTCCTAAATTAAGACCTAGCAGAAATAAAAAAATTGGGTGTCACTGTAGTACAAATAATTAGTATAATAAAAATATTTCAGGTTCATGCCTCAATTTGTGAACAATTTCCTTTTCAAACTGGGCTATAGATGAAGAACTGCCAATTTGTTATTGTGCTAAATGGATAATGAACACAAGAGGTACATGACCTCATTTTGTAATTAAACTAAAGTATCTCACATTTAATCAATATATAACAATTTAAACCCAAAGTATCTCAGTGTGGTTCCTTTCCCTAATCCCAACCTTCACTGCTGATTTAATCATCTGTTGCAGGTGCATCTATCACCAAAGCTACACCAAAGATAGTGCTTGGGTAGAGAAGCCTGTAGCCTTGATAGAATTCCTTGTTTTTTAACGATACACTATGCATACCTGGACGGCAATTCCTCCCAGTTTTTCCCCACCCATCAAAGATTACTCTTGCCTAAGAGCACACATTAGCCATTCAGTAGGAATATTCTTGATCTTCCCTCTTTTATCTATGAAGTTTAAGATAAGGTGTCCTCCTTCCATTGAACTAGTAGAGAATGTCATGATCCTTGGGTAAGCTACGCCTTCTGAGATCCTTTTCCAGTTTCCAAGGTGAACTCCTGTTACTTGACAGGCCCAATGCTCCACTTCTTTGTGGGGTGGTACCCCACAATCCAGCTACTCTCCAACTGGGTCTCCAGGTTACACTTCCCTGATTGCCATCCCTGATACCTCACACACACCCACACCTTTTGGGAGCCTGTAGACAATAATAATATTCAGTGACACAGAAGCAGCTTCTTCAAAACAAAGTATAGTTTTATTTTTTAAAAGATGCACAGTACTCACAAAAATATATTTAAAAGAACAGAGATCTATACACACCTATGCTTGGCATTCCCTTCTAGCTCCTAGGTAGACATGACTTAGCTTGGGTGCCCCCATTCCCCTGGAGACCAAGTTACAGTGTACTGGTTGCAGACTCTGACTCTCCATCATCCTGTGTCAACTTGCAGCAGATGACAGCTTCCCTCCTCCCTTTCTGCAGAGTGGATCTTTTAACTTCTCAGGATCTTTTGATCTCCAGGTTCTCAGCCTTGGCAAAACAGCTGTGTTACCAAGGTTGGGGTCCAGGAGTCACCTTTTCACTGGCCATTAACCTGGCTATTGTAACTACGTGTTTGCTGGGATGCTCCTTATCTAGGCCATTGTTTTGCCTTTCCTGCTTGATTCCTCTGACAGCCCCATTTCTAACTCCATGGCACGTAACCCATTTTAAATAACTATTCAATGATCTGTATAACATCCACAAAAAATACAAATATTTCCCAGTTGTTCTTCAAGTGATTGAATGCCCATTCCACTGTAGCTGTTTGTACCCGTCAGGGTAGCACAAGCGCCTTCTGCTGCCTCATGTACCATACACAGGCATAAATGGCTGAGCTGCCATAGATCCCTCTCAGTTCTTTCCTACCACCCCTGACAGTTGCTGAAGCTCCCTTCCTTGCCTGTAAATAGTACCCAGTGTATAATCAGTGTAGTTTTGTAGTTAGTTTGTTGGTTAGTAAACAAAAAGTTGCTTTATGTGGCTCTGGGTACAGGCCCAGGTATCAGACATATGTTATGCTCAGCAGGTTTCAAGCCCTGCTGCTCTTCTGGTAAGACAACGCCTAATAGTGACCTTTACCCAAACTGCCTTATTTACTTGGGGGAGGCTAATGTGGGTGAAAAGCGTAATATTTGTAAGGGCTTTAACCTTGTTCTAAAAAAGATAGGGCACCTAGATTGAAATATCTGCTGCTGAAATCAGCACTACATCCTCCATCTGAGCCATCTATTTCAGTCTGGATTCTGAGCACCTTGATGTTGGTCAGTAGCGCATGGTCAGTGCTACCAGTACTGAGAGGCAGATCGGCATTGCTGGTACCAAAGAAGAGGCATCAGAACTCGGACTTGGTACCGGGATCATCGAAAGATGCAAAGAGATTGAGTTCTTCTAAAGATTCGGGAGGGTGTCAAAGAAGAGGCACTGCTCAGAGCACACGTCTACACAGGGGAGTTTGTTGGCTACAGCGCCCAGTATGGGCCTGTCGAGACCGGCTTCTGAAGCACCTTCATTGACATCACCTCATGCCCCAGTATTGCAGAATGTCTTCCCAGTACCATTTACTCCTGAGGCATTTGAGGCTGAGAGAGTAGTAAACATCTTGGTGTTGCTGTCACCAGCAGCTCAACAGACTCACCTGGCACCGACACTCAAGGTACCAACATCAGTGCTTTCACGTCCACATTGGGCAGTTCCTTCTGATTCAGGCATCAGGGTACTGATTAGGGAAAAGCCACAGATGATGTCGTCAGCTCCTCTTTCTTCAGAGTTTTAACCTTCATCAGTACCAACGGGTACACTACCACCATGATCATAAGAGTTGGCTTTTTCTTCATCAGACTCTGAAGTGGTATCCTATGTGTTCCAGCCTTTCTGGTCCCATTATCAGGAGTATGTCACCTGCTCACTCTGCCTAAGCACCAGCAAGGGACTTATAGAAGGGATGCTAGGGCTATGCACAGTTTGGGACTAGGGCTATACCAGTGGTCCTTTTGAAGCCCAGAGTTTCCCCCCCTCAACTGAGAGCATCCCTGCGGCCACATCAGCAAGCTCCATCTACAGGTCATCAGGAACATTGCCGCCACAGATACCATAGCATCAGTACTGAGCCCAGCACCGGGATCCCTCTCATGAGTGCACACAAGAGGAGCAGGAATTGGACCAGTGTTGTAGTAATCCTCTTCCTCTTCAAGAAATTGTGGTGGAGCCTATTTTTCCATCTCTTGATGATTTTAAGACTCATCAGCAGTTACTGAGGAGGATGGCCATGGCCCTGGGCATCTACCTGGAGGAGATCTGGGAAAAATCCCACAAGCTGGTGGACATTTTTGACATCTGTGGCACTTGCTAGAATAGCTCTCCCTATAAATGAGGCTATCTTAAAGCTTAATAAATTCCTGTGGCAGACCCCAGCTTTCCTGCCTCCGACTGCAAAAAGGGTGGAGAGGAGGTACTATGTCCCCTCTCAGGGGTTTGAGCACATATATAATCATCCTGCTCTGGGCTCCCTTGTACTGGTGGCCGCCAATGAGAAAGAACAACGGGTCACCAGGTGCCAACCACCAAAAATAAAGAGGAGAAAAAGCTGGATTTATTTGAGAGGAAGCTTTATTCCACAGGTGTATTACAGCTTGTATTCAAACCAGCTGGGGAGCTATGATTTCACCCTTGGGGATACAGTTTCAAAGTTCAAGGACAAGCTCCCAGAGGAGGTGGAACGGGAGTTCCAGACTCTAATACAGGAGGGAAAGTTGGTCACTAAAACAGCTCTTCAGGTGTTCTGGGGGCTGCAGATTCTGCAGCTCACAACATGGCCTGTGCTATGATAATGAGGTGCTTGTCCCGGTTACACTCTTCTGGCCTCCCGCCAGAGGTGCAGCAAACAATCCAGGACCTACCTTTCGAAGGGCCATCACTCTTCTCAGAAAAGATGGATGAGATGCTGCATAATCTCAAAGACTCTAAAGCAACCCTGAAATCCCTGGGCATTTTTACCCCAGCAGTGAAGCCAAAGGTGTTCCATCCTCATCAGTCATAGCACTTTCAGGGGTTTGCCTCTGGAGTCCAAGCCTTGCCAAGAAGAAGCAGAATTTAGAAAAGAAGTCCACCATGCCTCTCTGCTTCAGCAGCTGCCAGTTCAGGCAGGTGGCATTTTCCAAGAGCTCATTTTGATGGGCAGCTCGAGAGCAGTGCAGCAGTTCTAGGAATGCCATATTTGTCTTTTCCAGTTTTTGAAGACTACCTGTCTCACTTCTGTCATGCTCGGGCCCATATCACAGCAGACCTGTGAGTTTTAAGCACAGTGGAAGTGGGATACACACTCAGTTCATTCTATTCCCCTCCTATCCCCATTCCTTGTCCCTCTTCAGGGACTTCTCTCACAAGGCAGCAAGAGATACAATTGCTTCTCCCTGTAAGAGCTATAGAAGAGGTCCCTCCTTCATTCAGGGGAAAGGGATTTTACTCCTGACACTTCCTGATCCTGAAGGCAAAAGTGTGTTCAGGGCTATTTTAGATCTAAGGCAGTTAAACAAGTTCCTAAAAAAAAAAAAAAAAATCCCAGATCAGTGGTTCTCAACTCTGGTTCAACCGCTTGTTCAGGGAAAGCCCCTGGCACGCCGGGCCGGTTTGTTTACCTGCCGTGTCCACAGGTTCGGCCGATCATGGCCCCCACTGGCCGTGGTTCGCTGCTCCAGGCCAATGGGGGCTGCAGAAAGCAGCGTGAGCTGAGGGACGTGCTGGCCGCCCTTCCCACAGCCCCCATTGGCCTGGAGCGGCAAACTGCGGCTAGTGGGAGCCGCGATTGGCCAAACCTGCGGACGCGGCAAGTAAACAAACTGGCCTGGTGCGCCAGGGACTTTCCCTGAACAAGCTGTGGACCAGAGTTGAGAACCACTGTCCCAGATGGTCACTCTAGCTTCCATTACTCCTTGCCTGGAACCAGGGAACCGGTATGCTGCTCTTGACTTAAAGGATGCCTACTTTCACATGCAATTCCTCAGGGCCACAGACAACTTCTGAGATTTACTGTCAGCAGTCACCGTTATCAGTTCACAGTGTTCCCCTTTGATCTCTTGGCTGCCCCAGTGGTTTTTACAAGGTAGCAGCCTTCCTCTAGAGGTAGAGGTCTGTGTCTTCCCTTACCTGGATTACTGGCTGATAAGAGGTTGATCCAAGTTGCCGGTGTTGTCCAGCATAAGTATAATCCAATTCCCCTTCAATGCGCTCGGCCTGTTAATTAACACAGACAAGTCAGTCCTGTCTTCAGTTCAGAAAATAGAGTTTATTTGAGCAGTCCTGGATTTGACAATGGCCAGGGCCTTCTTACTGCAGGCAAGGTTTCATGCAATGCAAAACCTCATTCTAGATTTAAAGGCTTATCCCAACACCATGCTGAGAGATTGTTTAAGTGCCTGCTGGGGCACTTGGCAGTGCATACTTATATAGTGCAATATGCCAGACAGTGTTTCAGACTCCTTCAAGGTTGAGGTGTATTTGCTAAGGAGGCACCACATAGACATGTTAGTGCATGAATCAAAATGGATCTTGTCCTCCCTTGACTGGTGGAAAGACTCTACTAATGTCTGCAAGGGAGTCCTCTTTGTCTCTCCTAAACTGTTTTTTACCTTAGTCATGGATGCCTTGGACCTGGGTTGTCGGGCTCACTTGGGACTCCTGCAGATGCAAGGTCTGTGGTCTACCCAAGATCTCAGTCTACACATAAACATCAGGAAGTTGTGAACCATCCAGTTAACTTGCATGGCATTCCTTCCTCACATCAGGGGAAGGGGCATGTTCATGCTGAGTGACAATACGAAGACCATGTTTTATGCAAACAAATGGAGGGAAGGGGGTGGGTCCAGTCCTTGTTACTCTGCTGGGAAGCAATCCTAATCTGGGACTTCTGCGTCAGCAACTCTATACTTCTGAAAACGGCCTACCCCTAGGTGCTCAGAATATGCTGGCAAATTGCCTGAGCAGATGGTTTATCAATCACCATGAGTGGTCCCTTTGCCCAGACATAGCAAGGTACATTTTCCAGCTCTAGTGAACTCCATAGGTGGATCTGTTTGTGACAAAAGACAACAGAAAATGTCAGTTTTGCTTCTAGGAGGAACACAGTCTGATTTAATTAATGGACACTTTTCTACTGCTGTGGTCAGAGGGTCTGCTGTACACTCTCCTCCCCCCGGCCAATCCCTTTTCTGTCCAAGGTTCTTTGCAAGATCAAGCAGGACAAGGCCTGTATGATGTGGTGTCCACTCCACACAAGGTAAAACAGGTTAAATTAGGTCAATTAACCTTATATGCTGCACTTGGCGGAGAGCCAGACACTGATAAAGACTAATTGATGATGAAGTTAGTTGGGAAGGAGCTGGTTGGGCTTGTGTTAAGGGTTGAAGCTGAGAATAGAAGGGGACTTCAGGGGAAGTAGTGTGCAGTCAGTCCCTGGAAGAAGGGAGGTTTGTTTGTGGCTATGGAGTTTGGCAAGAAGTCAATGAGGGAAAGCAGTCTACAGTTACTCCCTGGAAGAAGGAAATTTGGGCAAGTAAACCCAGAGGGGGTGGGGCAGAAGGTAGAGAAATGAGTAGGAAGGAATCCACGGAAATAGCCACAAGGTCTGGGAGCAAGCAAACCATAGTTGCTGGACATAGGGTTCCTGGATGGAACTTGGAGTAGTGACTTTCCCCTACCAGCCACTAGGAAGTGGCATGGGACCTGGCCTTGGACTGGAACCAGTCTGGAAAGGCATGTGGACAGCTGATCCAGTGAGACTTTGATACTCTCACAAAGGGAGGACTGTCTGGAGGGCTGAATCATGAAGAAGGAGCTCTGTGAGTCCTGGGAGGAAGTGGGGGGGGGCGTGGTGTGAACATCTGTCAGAATGAAGGTGTCAGAACTGAGCTAAATCCCAAACACAGCCACAAGTTGGTGCCCCAAAGGTGAGTAAACCTCATGACAGCCCATCTTGTACTGATCACCCTGGCATGGCCCCATCAACCCTAGTTTTCACAGCTGTTTCATGTCTCAATGTTTCATGTCCTCACTGTCAATCCCACTTCTTTCAGACTTAATTTAACTGAATTGTGGACACCTCCTCCATCCCAGTCTTCAGGCCCTTCACCTGATGGCCTTGAGGCTTCATGGTTAAAATCACCAGAGGAGATCTGCTGCAGAGAAGTCCAGGAGGTCCTGATCAATAGTAGAAAACCATCAACTAGGACTGCTTACTTTGCTACATGGAAGAAGTTTTCAAACTGAATGGCCATAAGATATTTAAAAGGTTTGGACAGGCTGTTTCCACATGTTCAGAACCCTATTCCATCACACAGCTTGAATCTCAGCTTAACAAAGTTAATGAGTTCCCCCGGCCTTTGAGCCAATAGTGATCTTCTCTCTTTTGCCCCTTTCCCTGAAGGTAATGTTTTTAGTATCCATTACATCAGCCAGGAGCGTGGAGGAGTTGAAGACACGAGTATCAGATCCTCTGTAAAGTGCAGCACACAAACACCTATAGTGGAATGGACCTGCACAACACATTTCAAAGAACAACAGTTATGGAAAGGTTAATAACTGCTTAGCTCCACACAAGGTATAACAGCATCACTGGGTCCTCTCTTCCCCCTGACACTCTAGCCTTTACTGACCCAGGCAGTGACAGATACAATTTGAGAATGAAAATAGATTGTCAGTATCATGTAATAATCTGAGTAGGGACTGCAAGCAACACATTATAATCCTGGTTTTGACACTGGTTTACTGTTTGATTTGGGCTAAAGTTTTCATTTATCTGTGTCTGTGTTCCCATCAATAAAATGGGTTAATTATACCAACCTCATAGGCATGTTGTGAAGATTAATTCTTGTAAAGTGCTTTGGAGCTATGCCATAAAATGCTATATAATTGCTAAAGGGTAGCAGTATTGCTAGGTTGTAGCTTTGGCCATAGCTTTCTGACCTTAGTTAAAAGCTCCTAATGGCAGGAGTAACACTTTAATGCAGGATTTTCAGGCAAATTCAGTGTTACCTACTGTAAACACTATTAGACAAATGTGTTTTAATGATGAAGTAAATTAGCAGTCGCTCTGGCAAGGGACTTGCTGTTATGTGATTTTGTGTATGTGCAAGCACTTAATCTAAAACCTGTCCTGCCTTATTGTGTTTTACTGCTCTGCATGCCATTACATTCAAATGCTTCAGCAAAAAGTCTGATGTGGTAGTGGCAGTTAAGGTTGTTTCCCCCCTTCCAGCTGTCAAACTGTTTTATTTCATGCCACTACTCTAAGTTCAGGTGGGCAAGCTGAAAAGCAAGGGAAAGCTGCCAGCATTTGTAACTGGATTTGAGCATTGAAGTCGAGTTTTCAAGGGAAATGATCTTATATCCTCAGCACCGATGATCTTTATTTTCTCATTAGAGCCTTCTGTAATGAAGCAGGTTCAAAAGTGTCCAGTGTGTTATCAGTATCGGGCTTGCTTTGAGTTTTTCCTTTTTCCCTCTTTTCCTTCACTCTCCCCAACTGGAGGTCTCCACCTTGTGTGTGCCTTACCTTTGTCATTTTAGCTGTTCTCATTTATTGTGACCCCACATTTATTGTGGGCCCGAAGGGGTTAAAGGACAGTACTGGACCCAGGTAGTTTCCCGCCCCCCGCCCGCCCCTCCAGACCAGCAGCGCCTGCTCCAACTGGAAAAAGGGTTGAAAAGGGAGTAACCCAGCTCAGAAGGAGTAAGGCTGGAGAGGAGGATGGACCTACCCTGAAGGATCCTGGTACAGGTACTGGAGAAGCCTTCCTGAGGGAAGAAGACTACATTTTGATCCCGATTGGGGCTGACGATTTTATTTGCCTTTTATTTGGGGTTTTTTTTTTTTTGCCTTTTTCTGACTGGAGGCTGGAGGAGAAAGGTGGATGGTAGGAAGTGACCCATGGAGGATAGCTTGGAAGGCACCATCAGGAGCCAGACACAGCTGACACTCCTAGGGCTCTGGGTTGGAGCTGGTTAGTGGGCAGGCCCGGGCTCCCCTACCAACTTCCCCTGCTACAGGAGGGACATAGATCTTCTGCCCACCTCAATACACCTCTGATTAAGAGAGGGACTGGACTGGAAACCCTATGCACATGAAGTGGATGAGGTGGATGAGGCTTTTTTCCGGCAACTCACAGAATTACTAGATCGCACGCCCTGGTTCTCATGGGAGACTTCAATCACCCTGATATCTGCTGGCAGAGCAATACAGACAATCCAGGAAGTTTTCGGAAAATGTAGGGGACAATTTCCTGGTGCAAGTGCTGGAGGAACCAACTGGGGCAGAGCTCTTCTTGACCTGCTGTTCACAAACCGGGAAGAATTAGTAGGGGAAGCAAAAGTGGATGGGAACCTGGGAGGCAGTGACCATGAGATAGACGAATTCAGGATCCTGACACAAGGAAGAAAGGAAAGCAGCAGAATAAGGACCCTGGACTTCAGAAAAGCAGACTTTGACTTCCTCAGGGAACTGATGGGCAGGATCCCCTGGGAGAATGCCATGAGGGGGAAAGGAGTCCAGGAGAGCTGGCTGTATTTTAAAGAATCCTTATTGAGGTTACAGGGGCAAACCATCCCGATGTGTAGAAAGAATAGTAAATATGGCAGGCGACCAGCTTGGCTTAACAGTGAAATCCTTGCTGATCTTAAACACAAAAAAGAAGCTTTCAAGAAGTGGAAGACTGGACAAATGACCAGGGATGAGTATAAAAATATTGCTCGGGGATGCAGGAGTGAAATCAGGAAGGCCAAATCACACCTGGAGTTGCAGCTAGCAAGAGATGTTAAGAGTAACAAGAAGGGTTTCTTCAGGTATGTTAGCAACAAAAAGAAAATCAAGGAAAGTGTGGGCCCCTTACTGAATGAGGAAGGCAACCTAGTGACAGAGGATGTGGAAAAAGCTAATGTACCCAATGCTTTTTTTGCCTCTGTCTTCACGAACAAGGTCAGCTCCCAGACTACTGCACTGGGCAGCACAGCATGGGGAGGAGGTTAGCAGCCCTCTGTGAAGAAAGAAGTGGTTCGGGACTATTTAGAAAAGCTGGACGTGCACAAGTCCATGGGGCCGGATGCGTTGCACCCGAGAGTGCTAAAGGAGTTGGCGGATGTGATTGCAGAGCCATTGGCCATTATCTTTGAAAACTCATGGCGATCGGGGGAAGTCCCGGAAGACTGGAAAAAGACTAATGTAGTGCCCACCTTTAAAAAAGGGAAGAAGGAAGATTCTGGGAACTACAGGCCAGTCAGCCTCACCTCAGTCCCTAGAAAAGTCATGGAGCAGGTCCTCAAGGAATCAATTCTGAAGCACTTAGAGGAGAGGAAAGTGATCAGGAACAGTCAGCATAGATTCACCAAGGGCAAGTCATGCCTGACTAATCTAATTGCCTTCTATGATGAGATAACTGGGTCTGTGGATGAAGGGAAAGCAGAGGACGTGTTGTTCCTTGACTTTAGCAAAGCTTTTGACATGGTCTCCCACAGTATTCTTGCCAGCAAGTTAAAGAAGTATGGGCTGGATGAATGGACTATAAGGTGGATAGAAAACTGGCTAGATTGTCGGGCTCAGTGGTTAGTGATCAATGGCTCCATGTCTAGTTGGCAGCTGGTATCAAGTGGAGTGCCCCAAGGGTCGGTCCTCAGGCCAGTTTTGTTCAATATCTTCATAAATGATCTGGAGGATGGTGTGGATTGCACCCTCAGCAAGTTTGCAGATGACACTAAACTGGGAGGAGAGGTAGATACGCTGGAGGGTAGGGATAGGATACAGAGGGACCTCGACAAATTGAAGGATTGGGCCAAAAGAAATCTGATGAGGTTCAACAAGGACAAGTGCAGAGTCCTGCACTTAGGACGGAAGAATCCAATGCACCGCTACAGACTAGGGACTGAGTGGCTAGGCAGCAGTTCTGCAGAAAAGGACCTAGGGGTTACAGTGGACGAGAAGCTGGATATGAGTCAACAGTGTGCCCTTGTTGCCAAGAAGGCCAATGGCATTTTGGGATGTATAAGTAGGGGCATGCCCAGCAGATGGAGGGACATGATCGTTCCCCTCTATTCGACACTGGTGAGGCCTCATCTGGAGTACTGTGTCCAGTTTTGGGCCCCACACTACAAGAAGGATGTGGAAAAATTGGAAAGAGTCCAGCGGAGGGCAAGAAAAATGATTAGGGGACTGGAATACATGAGTTATGAGGAGAGGCTGAGGGAACTGGGGATGTTTAGTCTACGGAAGAGAAGAATGAGGGGGGATTTGATAGCTGCTTTCAATTACCTGAAAGGGGGTTCCAAAGAGGATGGCTCTAAACTGTTCTCAGTGGTAGCAGTTGACAGAACAAGGAGTAATGGTCTCAAGTTGCAGTCGGGGAGATTTAGGTTGGATATTAGGAAAAACTTTTTCACTAGGAGAGTGGTGAAACACTGGAATGCGTTACCTAGGGAGGTGGTGGAATCTCCTTCCTTGGAAGTTTTTAAGGTCAGTCTTGACAAAGCCCTGGCTGGGATGATTTAATTGGGGATCGGTCCTGCTTTGAGCAGGGGGTTGGACTAGATGACCTCCTGAGGTCCCTTCCAACCCTGATATTCTATGATTCTATGAAGGTGGCACTAAGGATGCTAACCAGTAGACCATCTGACCCACAGGGGACCCTATCACAGATATACATAACAGCCTGGTTACAAAATATCACGGTCACCCTGAGGTGAAGCTGTTCCGTGTTGGACAGAAGTTGAGAAACACAATAAATAAGGCTGCTTCTGTTGATGTTCTTGCACTGTACATCTGGCTCTTACATTTTTAGGACCTCTGAAGGTGGGAGCATTGCTGACCCAGCAGACATTTCCTTGCTTCGTAATGCATCTTTTTTATTCATTCTCACCAAAGGAAGCATATGTTAATTTGGCTGCAAATACCATAAATTCTTAGATAGCTGGAATAGGGGATCCACACTCGCTAGAGAGAGATATCAAGGAACATGGTTACGTAAAGCTGCAGTTAAAGGGTTAGAATTCTAAGATCCATAAAGCCAAAATGTTTATCATTATCATCTAAGTATTATACGCATTATTGGAGATGGCCCCACACCAAAATCCCAGATCCAAACACCACTAAAGTCTGGGCAGAGGATTTTGGAATCTGGACATGGACTCTCACATCAGGCCAAACCGTAAATCCAAGGCAGCTGACAGATCTAAAAGAATCAGCATGGACATGCTTGTCTATAATCAGGACAATTGGCAGCTGCACAGTCTCTATGCTGTAACCATGCCTGACACCAGACTAACTAGGCTCAGGGTATTTGAAGACTACAGTTGCCATCAGAGTTGCTTCAACACCTGTTCTCCTTTTTCTCAATGACATTTCCCCCAAATTGTATATTAGCCCCTTATTGATCATTAGCAAGATTCTCAGTGTCACTAGATAACTTCTTAAGCAGAGGCTTCACCGGTGCTTCCTTATTAACATCTGGCAACCTATTCTTCTGAAGCAGGGGTTGGCAACCTTCGGTTCACTGCTCATCAGGGTAATCCGCTGGTGGGCCGTAAGACATTTTGTTTACATTGACAGTCTACAGGCACAACCCCCCACAGCTTCCAGTGGCTGCGGTTCGCCATTCCCAACCACTGGGAGCTTCGGGGGGCCATGCCTGGGGACGGGCAACATAAACAAAATGTCTTGTGGCCTGCCAGCAGATTACCCTGATGGGCCACATGTTGAAGGTTGCCGACTCTTGTTCTGAAGTAATTGACACTCTTTCCAAAAGCAGAATCAATAAATCTCCACTGACTCATTAGCTGAAGATGAAATGTGGTGAGGTCTCAGATTCTAGCCTCGAATTCCCTCAGTGCATTCATTAATTCAGTATTCCACACCTCCCCACTCCACCCCAACCCAATGATCACTAAGCCAATCTCAAAACCAGTTTCAGAGTGTGGCCAGATGTAGGATTTAAGCCAAAACCCAAAATAGTTAGTTTTATGGCTGTCATGGAGTCATGAAATCTTGAAGTGATAAGTATTGACATTAAAATCACCAAGTATAATCAATCTCAGCAATGTATAACAGAACCTTTGTGAGGAAACCAAAACTAGCATGTAGGCTGAAATATGTGATCCCCATCTGAAGAATCTTATAGAAAATGGACACACTCATTCAGTTCTAGCTGTAGATTGAGAACCCGCTGATGTTTCTGGAGATCTACAAAACTGGATTATGGTTTTCAGACTGTATGTAATTTCTCTTTAATGAGAGGTAGGACCTCTGCAGATTTGAAGACGGTTGACATCCTCTTCTTATTTGATGAAGTATCAATGGTACCTGTCAATAACACCACTGCAGCCTTTAGGTAAACCAGAAGGTGGAATCTAAGGAAACCCAAGGAAATACTTATGTGATGGACTCATTAAAGTGTTGGTGTATACACTATAATACATATTTCTCATTTGAAAGGGTCATCTTTTAATGCCACTGATCTTGAGCAACAAATCAGATGAAGATCATTGACTCACATAAAAATATTCTGTACATTTTTTTGGATAATAATTATAAACCGAATTCAACAGAAACAAGGAGAAGGGGAGGGGGAAATACTTTCTCATTCACTTCATTTCCCCTTTGTTTAGATTAGAAATGTGACAATGAAGTTATCATTGCTAGCTGATGTGGATAGTTGAGAAACACACAGTCATGCTGAAAATAATTTTATTTGGCTTCCAAGAATTTTGGAATGTCGCATGAACATGTTTTATAATCAGATCATCTCTCAGTGAACAATGAGAGGAACACTCCCCTCCGCACCCTTCTATCTATATGGAAAGTTCTCCTTCATCCAGATCCTCAGATGGTACAAAATGTCCTAGCTCCACTGAAGTCCGGAGCTATGTTTATTTACACCAGCTGAAGATCTTGCCCTTTATTTCTATAGTTGTGTACAATACTCTTGATGAAACTCACCTGAATTTCAGGCCAACTTCATTAGAAAATTCACAGACCTTTCAACTGAATCTGGACCCAGTTTTAAGCATACGTTGGGCCAGCTTTCCATTGAAATCATATGGATGTCGTTGTTTGCATAGTTTCAAGATAAAACCAACTTTAAACTCAGTGATTTCAACAGAGTTGTCTTTTGAGATGCCGAATTTATTAAAACCTGAAGCTTAGGTCAAACCTTGGGAGGTGCAAACCTCCTTGGACTGAAATCAAAGAAAATATTCTCAGAAAGTCTTGAAAGGTGAAACTGCCAAACTGTACGTGACTCTGCATATTTCTTTACTTCCTTCAGGGCAAATACTTGAGATTGTTATGGAAAAGCAAAACTTAAACAAGCCTCTGTTGCTATCAGATGTATCTTTAGTTTCCAAATCATTTGTTGTTTTTTTTAATTGTCCTTGAGAATGTTCCCACACAAAAACCAGCCAGAGGATTGTTCAGTTCAATTGTCAACTGAGGCATTAAAATACAATAGTGAGTAATGATATTTCACATGGAACAGTTCATTAGCATTATTTATTTAATATTTACTGAAAGACTCTTTTAGTCTCATTCATCTTCATTTCTAGGATTAAGCATTTAGAGGTATTATAGAGGGGTGGGGCAATTTACTTGGGATTTGTAACTGATGCTCAACATCCTCTTTAAACAATGAAGCTCCCAAATGCCCAAACCCCTTTGGAGTTTCTTGAAGCACTGTGCAATTTTTTACTTTCTGTAATTTTTTTTCCATTTTGTTTTAAGGCATATATCTGTATCTATATCTATATCTATCTATCTATATATCTATATATATATTCATCCAGCTGGTGTCTGGAGTCCATTGCAGACTTTTCTTTGTAGAGCAACAAAGTCACATCAGCTCCCTGTCATATCCCTCTGTGCCTCATTCATACAGTCAGGAACACAAGCTTGCCTTATGGCCTCACTCTGCCTTCGGCCTATTTTCAGCTGCATTACGTATCACAACAACATGAGAGATGGAGAAAATATAAAAATAAACAAGTCAAATACAAACCCCTGTTATACTGTTAATCATGTGCTTTTTTCACCTTTTTCTTTGTTCTGCTTGCATAAATGGGTACAGTTGTTAAGAGGGGAAAAAAAGATTGTATTAATAACAAAAGAATCTCAAAGGTATCCTTATTCATATCTGGTAAACAGACTGCTGACCAAATTAAAATAAAGCAAGAATATGAAGACTGCAATAAACAGTGGCAAGTAGTGAGATGAGGTGTAATTGGACGTAGATCACTTACTTTACATTTGATCTGTTTGTTACCAGATCGTCTAAATCAGGGGTCGGCAACCTTCCGCATGCCCATCAGGGTAATCTGCTGGGGGGGCTGCGAGACATTTTGTTTACGTTGACCATCCGCAGGCATGGCCCCCCGCAGCTCCCAGTGGCCGGGAATGGTGAACCGTGGCCACTGGGAGCTGTGGGGGGTTGTGCCTGTAGACTGTCAACGTAAACAAAATGTCTTGTGGACCGCCAGCGGATTACCCTGATGGGCCGCATGCAGAAGGTTGCCGACCCCTGGTTTAAGTTATTATAAATCAGACATGAGAGAAGTGTTTTAAATGTTTTCCTTTTTCAGTTTTCTCATTTCCTGACACAGTTTTAGAAACAAGATAATTAGAGACTACACAGTAGTTATTATGCTTTTTTATGGTCAATTTTTTACTGACTTCAAAAGCAAACTGCTATTAGAAAGAGAGAGAGAGAGAGAGAGAGAGATTTCACAAATGTTTGATATATAATGGTTTAGACCATATGGTTTTCTTCTATGATGAATCTGGAGTTTAACTTTATTTGTTTTTGTAATTTATAGTTTGGGCCCTACCAAATTCATGGTCCATTTTGGTCAATTTCACGGTCATGGGATTTTAAAAATAATAAATTCCATGATTTCAGCTATTTAAATCTGAAATGTCATGGTGGTGTAATTGTAGGGGTCCTGACCCAAAAAAAGAGTTAAGGGGGGAGTTGCAACGTTATTATAGGGGGGATTGCAGTACTGTTACCCTTACTTCTGTGATCCTGCTGGCGCCGGTACTGCCTTCAGAGCTGGGCCTCTGGAAAGCGGCAGCTGCTGGCCAGAAGCCCAGTTCTGAAGGCAGAGTCACGGCCAGCAGCAGCGCAGCAGTAAGGATGGCATGGTATTGTATTGCCACCTTTGCCTCTGTGCTGGGATCAGGACCCTCAATTTGAGAAACGCTGGTCTCCCCCATGAAATCTGTATAGTATAGGATAGAGGCACACAAAAAATGAGATTTCCGTGAGGTGTGTTTCATGGCTGTGAATTTGGTAAGGCCCTATTTATAGTAGGGGTGGCCTGGGGCCTTAGCTAGGTGCTGCTTTTTATTTTTTGTATAAATATCAATACATAAATATATATAATATAGATTCATAAAATCATATAAATGTAAGGCCAGAAGGGACCTCAAGAAGTCATCAAGACCAGCCCTTTGCATGGACGCTTTCGCGGATTTCAAGACCAGAAGGGATCATCATAATTATCTATTCTGACCTCCTGTGTAACACAGGCCAGAGAATTTTGCCCAGTAATTACTGTATCAAGTCCATGGCTTCTGGCTGAGTTAAAGCGTATCTTTTAGAAAGATACCCAACCTTGAGTTAAAGATTTCAGATGACAAAGAAGCCACCACATCCCTATGTTAGCTGTTCCAATAGTTAATGACCATCACTGTTAAAAATGTGCACCTTATTTCTAGTGTGAATTTGTCTAGCTTCATATTTCAGCCACTGGATCTTTTCATGCCTTTGTTTGTTAACTGAAGAGCTCTCTACCATAAGAACTCTTTTCACTTTGTATGTACTCATACACCATGATGAAATCACCCCTAAACTTTCAATTGACTAAACTAAATAGATTCATCTTCTTTATTCTCTCACTGTAAGGCAGGTTGTCCAAATCTTGAATCATTCTTGTAGCTCTTTTCTGAATGCTTTCCTACTTGACAAATCATTTCTAAATTGGAGTCACCAGAAGTGAACACAGTATTCCACTATTGCTATGTATAGTGCCAATACCACCCCCTACTTCTATTCAATATTCCTGTATCTATACATTCCAGGATTGTATTAGTCCTCTTAGCTACAGCACTGCAGTGGGAGCTCATGTTCAGTTGGGCATATGCCGTGTGCCCTAAGTCCATTTCAGAGCCACTGCTTTCCAAAATACAATTGCCTGTTCTGTGACTGTGACCTACATTATTTGTTCTTATATATATGACCTTGAATTTCATTGTATTTAAAACACAAGCTATTCAAGTGAGCCCTGCTTACTCAGTGATCCAGATTGCTATATTGCCCTGCCTTGCTCTTATCAAATTTAACACTCCACCAATTTTTGTATCATTGCAAACTTTATCAGAGTTTCTCAGTAATCCCAAGAAAAGTCACCATCCAAAATTTTTGATCTGTATATCTATTTCCATATCTCAAGTCTCTGTGTAATACTAAAGTATAGTATCTGCATATCATAAGATAGCACAGATACTTAATACAATGAAAAGTACGGTGTGAACTAGCATTATAGTTTTAAAAACAAAATTGGGATGTGCATAAAGGAATGTTCAGGCATTTGCAAATGAATTCAACATGTTCTTAATGATAAAAGTCAACATCTAGCTGAATGGTTTCAGAGTAGCAGCCGTGTTAGTCTGTATTCGCAAAAAGAAAAGGAGTACTTGTGGCACCTTAAAGACTAACCAATGTATTTGAGCATAAGCTTTCGTGAGCTACAGCTCACTTCATTGGATGCATAATCAGATTCATTCTATCTGAATGTTGCAGGTGATCAAAAACACTTTTGTGGAAACACTGACATGTTTGGACAGAGACACCATAAGTTACATGCAAAGTGAAAGATAGTTGGATTCTATCAAACACTGAGAGCAATGGAAAGGTTTAATAAGACCCTATTGCTCCATCATTCAAGACGCGTGAACCAGCCCTGCATTAAGTATTTTATTTAAATAATCTCAGCTGTTAGGGGGAAGAAGTGGCTGCCAGCTAGTATCCAAACACTAAAGTGAGGCTTAACTAATTAGGTGTCCCTGCCATGCAAACTTAACCTTTAAAATCTGATTCATTACAATAGGAGGGGATTTAGTTAAAGATGCATTGAATGTTGCATTCTGCATTTTTATAGTGGTGTAAATGCATACTGATGCAAAACCAATTTTTATGAACCATAAAAACTGTACCATAGTTTCATTCTGCGCAAGGGATTAAGGACTATTTGAAGACTTGAGGAAGTTGAAAATATTATATGTATTGCTATCATATTTGTCATCCTTATTTTAATAAATTTGTTATTGCACTGGTGCTATTTATTTGATCAATATTTTCTAGGTTTTCTATGAAAATTTTGTTCCCAGGCAATACATTCTGTTTTTCTTTGTTATTTTGCTTTCAATTTAAAAGTTTTCCTTACCTTAATTCCAAGGAATTTCTGACATTTGTGTGTGATTTTAATGTATTGTTATAGTCATATTAATCTTTCTCTGAGTGGGCACATGCTCTCATCCAAGTCATGTTGGCTGTTGGTGTGAAAGCATAAAGAAGTCATTCCACAGACATGAAAGCTGGCAAGCAGAAAGCAAAAGGCAAACGCAACTAGGAATAATAAACAGCTTTTCCTGAAGGCCTTAGGACTTTAAAAAGGTCCTCACTGAAGAAAGTGGAGCACAGCTTTTCATTTTTTTCTCTTCTGTATTATTTAGCTTTCACTTTAGGATTAAGGATGTTAACTTTAAGAGGCAGCACCATGATCCTGTCAGAAACAATACATGATGATCCAAAAGGAAATTGGCTGATGATATAGTCAGTGTGTTCCCAAAAGCATCAGCTCCTTCAGTATTCTGCACCCACTTGCTTTATGGCTGAGAGATAATGCCATTTGTTTCTTTAAAAATCTTTGCTAATCTGATTTTACGGTTTTGTGATGAGTACATATGTGACTTAGCTTGACATTGACACTAAATATTTTCTCTTTAGATTTCTACAAAGTGAATTTTGTGTCATGTTTGTCTTTGTAACATTATTAAAAATGTGTAAAATAGGCCAGACCCCTTTACAGCCTTTGATGGATGTTTGAAACTGGGAAGTCAGATATGAGCTAGATGATATGGAATGGAATTGAATATAGTCAAATGAGCAGCACATACCTATTTGTAAGAAGCCTAACAAACATTTATTCCATTTATTTCATTTTGTATATAGGACCAGATCCTCAACTGAAGTCAATAGAGGTATGACAACTTACACCAGCTAAGGATCCAGCCCTAAGAATCCCACTTTTAAATAACTTTTATCCCTTAAATGTTTCAGGCTCGTGGCAAGCATTTAGAGTAATAGATAACGATAACTGATAGAATCATAGAATATCAGGGTTGGAAGGGACCTCAGGAGGTCATCTAGTCCAACGCCCTGCTCAAAGCAGGACCAATCCCCAATTAAATCATCCCAGCCAGGGCTTTGTCAAGCCTGACCTTAAAAACTTCTAAGGAAGGAGATTCTACAACCTCCCTAGGTAACGCATTCCAGTGTTTCACCACTCTCCTAGTGAAAAAGTTTTTCCTAATATCCAACCTAAACCTCCCCCACTGCAACTTGTGACCATTACTCCTTGTCCTGTCCTCTTCTACCACTGAGAATAGTCTAGAACCATCCTCTCTGGAATCACCTCTCAGGTAGTTGAAAGCAGCTATCAAATCCCCCCTCATTCTTCTCTTCTGCAGACTAAACAATCCCAGTTCCCTCAGCCTCTCCTCATAAGTCATGTGTTCCAGACCCCTAATCATTTTTGTTGCCCTTCGCTGGACTCTCTCCAATTTATCCACGTCCTTCTTGTAGTGTGGGGCCCAAAACTGGACACAGTACTCCAGATGAGGCCTCACCAATGTCGAATAGAGGGGGACAATCACGTCCCTCGATCTGCTCGCTATGCCCCTACTTATACATCCCAAAATGCCATTGGCCTTCTTGGCAACAAGGGCACACTGTTGACTTATATCCAGCTTCTCGTCCACTGTCACCCCTAGATCCTTTTCTGCAGAACTGCTGCCTAGCCATTCGGTCCCTAGTCTGTAGCGGTGCATTGGGTTCTTCCGTCCTAAGTGCAGGACCCTGCACTTATCCTTACTGAACCTCATCAGATTTCTTTTGGCCCAATCCTCCAATTTGTCTAGGTCCCTCTGTATCCTATCCCTGCCCTCCAGCGTATCTACCACTCCTCCTAGTTTAGTATCATCCACAAATTTGCTGAGAGTGCAATCCACACCATCCTCCAGATCATTTATGAAGATATTGAACAAAACTGGCCCCAGGATCGACCCCTGGGGCACTCCACTTGACACCGGCTGCCAACTAGACATGGAGCCATTGATCACTACCCGTTGAGCCTGACAATCTAGCCAACTTTCTACCCACCTTATAGTGCATTCATCCAGCCCATACTTCTTTAACTTGCTGACAAGAATACTGTGGGAGACCGTGTCAAAAGCTTTGCTAAAGTCAAGAAACAATACACCCACTGCTTTCCCTTCATCCACAGAACCAATAATCTCATCATAGAAGGCGATTAGATTAGTCAGGCATGACCTTCCCTTGGTGAATCCATGCTGACTGTTCCTGATTACTTTCCTCTTATGTAAGTGCTTCAGGATTGATAGTCATGCCCCACTCTATGTACTATGTATCAGCAAAAATATTTTGAGCCATATATGTTATGTGTGTTGTTCCTTATATATTGGTACAAATCCAGAATAATGCCATTAATTCAAATGGAGTTCAATGCAAATTGAACTACTCTGACTTTATATCTGAGAGTCAAATTTGGCCCATATTGCATAAGAGTCTCAATGACTCTTTGGTCCTTGGACTCTCTGCTGACACTGCCAATAAGGGAGCTAATTTTTGCCAGATGCCACTGTGAGTTTTGGTGGGATGTGGTTATTTGTCCCCTGGCCCCTGACACAATCCCACTGACTCATTTCATAGAGGCCACTCACCAGCTGACCTTTGCCACATTTGAACAGAGATCGTAACCTATAACTAAAATGTTCCATATTCCATTACAATCCCCTAAGCCATCCAGGTCCCTCACATCCTAATATTGGAAACAAATATTTGGTCAAATTGTCAAAGTGTCAGGGACCCGACTGGGACATGAGTAGTTAGGCCTAATGGCTGGAGCCATGAGGATAGCCAAGCTGGAGGTTAGAGTGGAGTCAAGATCAGAACCCTGGAATACCTGGGACATAGCTGAGAGCAGAGGAAGGATCAAATGCCAAATGCCAAAGACAATTGGGAGCCATGACTGTGGTCAGCAAGTGGAGCCATGGAGAAGCCAAATGCCAGAGCCACTGGATGAGACAGAGATGTAGTGGGGAAGCAGAGCCAGGGATCAGACACTGAATACCAGAACTAATGGGTGAGATGGAGACATAGTCGGGAAGCAGAGCCAAGGTCAGAGCCAGGGGTGTCAAAGATGGAGAAGGACAGGGGCTGAAGCAGGCACAAAAAGCAATGGGGCAGGAGCAGGCATAGGTGGCAGGAAGCAGAAAGCAGGACCAAACACAGCTCCAGGCATGGAACGTGTTGACAAGCGAGCAAGCTCTCGCTGTTGCTGGGTCAAGTAGTAGCTAGCCCCACCCCTCCTCCAATCAGAAAGTGAAATTAACCAAGCAATCCTTGCTAGGATTAGGTGTGTTGAGTGCATTGCTGGGAGAGTGACCCTGCTCAGCTGGCTCCCTGACAGAACAACCCGCCACACACATAGAAGTGCTTTCTAGGGGCTTTAGGGCTTGATTTTCGTGAAATCAAATTGATTAGGGTTCTTCTAGTGAAAAGTGAGTATGAACTGTGGAGCACAAACATTCCCTTCTGGTTCCCAAGACCATTCATCTTCCAGATGCTCCATAAGTTCTTGGTGAACTTGATGAAGGTGGGTAACAAGGTCTGTCGCAGCAGAAACTTGCGAGTCTGTAGGTGGAACTAGATGGTGATGAGGGTGAAAACCATAACTGGCATAAAATGGACTATGTCAGATGGAGGCATGGATGGAGTAATTGTAAGCAAACTCATCATATAGCAGGAGAGTGACCCGGTCATCTTGGGAATAATTAAGGAAGCATCAAAGGTATTGCTCTAAGATTTAATTTACCCACTCCATCTGTCCATTGGTCTGTGGGTGGTAGGCTGAGGAGGTGAAGAGTTCATTTCCTAGGGGTTTACAGAATCCATGCCAGAATTGGGAAGTGAATTGTGGGCCCTGTACAGACACTACTCCTAATGGAAATCCATGAAGCTAAACAACATGGTTTAGGAAAAAGTAGGCTGTATCCTGAGCAGTGGGGAGAGCGTGAAAAGAAATAAAATGTACCATATTAGTGAAAAAGATCAATAGCCACCAGGGTGATGGCACAATCATGGAAGCGAGGTAGTTCTACAATGACATCCAATGAGACCACACCCCAGGATAGAAGTGGGATGGGCAGAGGCAAGAGTAGATCAAGCAGTTTAGCATGGTGGCCACTTGCTCCAACAGTACAGGCCACAGGAGATGACATATTTTTTCATGCCAGTATTCATCCCTGGCCACCAGAAACTTCTTACCACCAAGTCCTGAGTCTTATGATGGCCAAAATGGCTGGCCACCAGCATGTCATGGCACATTCTCAACACTTTATGTCTGTGCTGACCTTTTGGAATGTAAGGGCACTTCTCATGATACAGTAGACCATTGTGCAAATGGAAATCCAAGTTGACTAGAGTGTCAGAGGTATCAAATGTCTGACAGATTTTAGCCACTTGTGGGTCTTTTGGGAGTAGTGTCCAAATAAGGGACATAAAATCCAAGGTTGTGGTTCCCCAGATAAAGTTAGATGATTGTATCACAGCATCTTGGGGAGCTGTGGTGAGCTCGGCGTATTCATTCATGTGGGAATGGGTGTCTGCTTTCCTGTTTCGTGACCAAGCGTGGAAGGTATTGATGAATCTAGCAAAGAAAAGTGACCCCCCCCACACCAGTGGATCTGCTGTTGAGTAAGATTACAGGCCATCTGAAGACGTTATAAGTTCTTGTGATTTGTGAGGACCTGACCTGGGAACTGAGCTCCCTATATAAGATGTCTTCAAGCTTCAAATGCTGTTTTGAGTGCGAGCAGCTCCTTGTACCAAATACCGTAGTTTTTCTCAAAAGGGGTTAGTTTAATATGCACAAGGATGGAGTTGATTATGTGGGCCTGCATTTTTCAAAAGTGTAGCCCTGATTGTGCAGTTAGAGCAGTGGTAATATGTTTGGTCGGGTCTGGATGAACAAGAACAGGAGCTGAAGTGAAGGCTTTCTTTAGCTGATCAAAGGCAGACTGTACTTCCAATGACCAGACAAAACAAACCTTCTTTTTGGAAGATTGCAGTTATTGGTTTTATTTGCAGGGAGAATCCTTTAATGAAGCACTGATACAAATTGGCAAATCTGAGAAATTGCTGAAATCCCTTTGCATCTTATGGGGTGCACCACCCAGTGATGGCAGACACTTTCCATGGATGCATTGGTAGACTCTAGAGAGAAATAATATAAACGAGGATCTCAATAATGTCCTTGTTGAATTCATATTTCTTTGGTTTGGTGTAAAGGCGATTCTGGGGAAGTCTGTCAAGGACAAGATGAACATGTTGCTCATGTAACTTCAGGTGTTTGGAAAAGACAAGAATATATTTAAATAACAAATCAATCTAACATGTCCCTGAAAATGCCATTCACTAAATCCTGACATGTAGCTGGAGCGATACATAGCCCAAATGGCATAACTAACTACTCAAAATGTCCTTATCGAGTGTGGAACTCTGTCTTCTACTCATCAGTTTCCTTTATATGGACCAGATTGTAGGCTCTGTGTAGATCAAGTTTAGCAAAATCCCTGGCTGAGTGAAGTCTCTCAAAAAGTTCATTAATAATTGTCAAAGGGTAGCAATTTTTGAACTGTCACTCTATTCAGAGCCCAGTAATCAACAGAGTAGCACAGGGAGCCATCTTTTTGTGTGTATGTGTGTGTCACAAACAAGTATGGAACCCCTGCTGCAGAGTTAGAGGAAAAATAAACCCCTTATCTAAATTCTCACAGAGGTATTCCTAGAGTGTCTGGAATTCTGGTTCTGAGAGGGAGTAAATACGGTCAAAGGGAACATCAGCCGTGGGCTACAGGTTAAAGGGGTAAACATAACTCTGAGATCATGGCAAGACATCTGCTGTCCTTTTGTCAAAGGCATCAGCGTAGTCTTGATATTTCTCTGGAATACCCAAAGTGGATGAAGGGGTGATGGAGAGGCCAGCATCTACCATTTAAGACCATCCTTCAGTCACTACATCATGAGGGGGTTTGGGTCTGACACCTGACCTTGGGAGACATGACTGGTGGCAGAATCTTGATGTACAGCTCAATGTGCCTGTTCCCCACTGGATGGGCAGGTTGTGGTCGACCAGTCAAGGAATACCAAAGATGATGGGGAAGTGAGGGGTGTAGATTAGTCCAATCTGCAGAACCTTCCAGGGCCCTGGAGTGTGGTCACAATCAGTAGTGTCATTTGATGAGTAACTGGGCCAGAGGAGAGTGGGGACCCATCCACTGATTCCACCAAATCTGGGATGGTCTTACACTGAATGGGAATGTTATGGGTCTGAGCAAAATCTGGGTCCATTTAGGTATTGGAAGCTCCTGAGTCCACAAGTGCCCTCAGCTTGACATCAGTAATGTCAGGATGTTGTAACCAAAGAGGAAATTGGAGGGTTGTTTGTTGCTGGCTAACTATGGTGAGGGTACTGATTAACAAATTGGACTTTCCCAACTGGGGCAGTACACAAGTCCTTCTGTGGCCCTTCCCTAAAATGTAGGCATAAGTCTCGAGCTCTTTGATGGCTCCTTTCTGTGTCATTAAGACAGGGTCGAATATAGCTGGCCAGTGCGGGTTGAAATCTGGACTCCCCTTCTAGTTGATGTTCAGCCAGGTGATCACTGATGCTGATGCACAGCTTGACTAAGGCATCTAGGTTAGGTGGTGGCTGTCCTGGTGGCAGCTCATCCTTAATTTCTTCATGTAAGCCAGGCTGGAAATGATAGCATTGTGCTGCCTCGTTCAATCTAGCATTGGCTGCTAAGCACTGGAATTTTGTGGTGAACCTGATGACAGGTCTATTCCCCTCATGTAGGTTCCAAAGCACGCTCTTGGTGGAGTGGGTACAATCTGGGTCATTGACAAAATCATCATGGCTCAGATGAATTCCTCAAGCTGCCTCAGCAGGGGGCTGGAAGTCTCTAGGATAGGGGATGCCCATACTGGGGCCTCCCTGATTAACAGGATGATAATGAGCCCCACTTGGGCCAGGTCAGTGAGAAATGACAGAAGTTGTGGCATGAACAGGAGCCAACATTAATTCAGAAAGCCGCAAAATTCCCCCCCCGCCACTGTCAAACTTGGCTGACAGCAGAATCTTCAGTTCCTGGTGGACCTCGGCCCCAGGTAGTAAGATCTGTACCTGCAGGGCCTGCAGCCTTTGCAAGGTGTCCATTACCTTTGTCAGGAAGAGGGAAGACTTAATGCGGGGGTCAGCCTTTCAGCCGAGCCTGGTCACAAGAACAAATGGATATAAACTGGCCATCAGGAAGCTTAGACTTAAAATTAGATGAAGGTTTCTAATCATCAGAGTAGTGAAGTTCTGGAACAGCCTTCCAAGGGAAGCAGTGGGGACAAAAGACATATCTGGCTTCAAGACAAAGCTTGATAAGTTTATGGAGGAGATGATATGATGGGATAGCCTAATTTTGGCAATTAATTGATCTTCGACTACTAGCAGTAGATATGCTAAATGGCCTGTGATGGGGTGTTAGATGGGGTGGGATCTGAGTTACTACAGAGAATTCTTTCCTGGGTGTCTGACTGGGGAGTCTTGCCCACATGCTCTGGGTTCTGCTGATTGCCATATTTGGGGTCGGGAAGGAATTTTCCCCCAGGGCAGATTGGCAGAGGCCCTGGGGTTTTTTTGCCTTCCTCTGAAGCATGGGGTACGGGTCACTTGCTGGAGGATTCTCTGCACCTTGAAGTCTTTAAACTACGATTTGAGGACTTCAGTAGCTCAGACATAAGTTGGGGTTTGTTACAGGAGTTGGTGGGTGAGATACCATGGCCTGCGTTGTGCAGGAGGTCAGACTAGATTATCATAATGGTCCCTTCTGACCTTAAAGTCTATGATTCTATGGTCTTTCTTGCTTGTGCTGCTCAAACTGTCAGGGACATGACTGTAAAGTGGGCAATTGGGCCTAATGCTGGAGCTATGGGAGTAGTCAGGCCTTAAGGTTAGAATGGAGTCAAAGATCAGGATCATGGATTTCACAGGGGTGTGATCGAAAGCCAAGCTGAGGGTCAGAGCCAGGAATCAGAAGCTGAATGACAAAGCCAATGGGTGACGCAGAGATATGGTCAGGAAATGGAGCCATGGTCAGAGCCAGGGGGTCAAGGATGGAGAAGGGAAAGCACTGGAGCAGGCACAGGAAGCAGGACCAATCACAGCTACAGGCATGTAAAGTGTTCAGCAGCCAGTGAGCTCTGTCTGTTGCTGGGTCAAGTAATAGGTAGCTCCATGCCTCCACCAATCAGGAGGTACAATCAATCAGGCAGTCCTGGCTAGGATCAGCTGTATCCAGTGTGTTACTAGGAGACTGACCCTGCTGCAGCTGAGTCCCTGGCACAAAGCTTCATATTGTCAACTCAGGATGATTGCTTGATTCCAACACTCTCTGAGTCAGATTCAGACCTTACACATAACTGGTTTTAAATCCAGTGGAGTGCTCCTGATTTACATCAAAGTGAGATTAAGAATCAGGTTTAGTGTTTCTACTGGATCTTTCTTTCTTTCTTGTATATTTTATAAGTGAATTTAGTCATTCAGGAAGATCCCAGATTGACAGCACTGGAAACTTCTGAATTTAGCCATAGAACAGATGTAGCTCTGGCAGCAGCAGCAGGATTGATACTAATACTTCAACTGATGTTCAAGTCCTTTTACTAGCATTAAGTTAATTAATCCTTTCTATGTCTGTGTCAGGTAGGTAGGTATTATTGGCCTCATTTTACAGGTGGGGTAGGCGAATAGAGGCTCCTAGAAATGAGATGACTTGCTCAAACTTCACTGTGGTGCTGTTAATCACCATGGTTGATAGTGCTCAGTGACTCTAATAATTGCAGAGCTGATGAGCAGGGATCCTAGAAATCCATTTGCCATGGTAAAATACATAATTTGTGTTTTTACAGAGAATCTTTAGTTATTACATTTTGTGAAAAAATAAAAATATATATTAACTAGTAACTAAATTTTGCTGAAAGTAACATTGTCGCTTATTCAATACATGCAACTTTCCCCTCTTGTGATTGGTTTTTGAATGGACTTTAAATTTACATAGCTAACCATACTCCAATAAATGGCTTCCGGTGTATATGTTACCCCAAGAACAGGCTCAGGGATCCCAGAGTAGCCCTCTTGTTGCTTACTTCCAGATTCCCAATCTGTTCCTGAAAGGTGAAAGGAGGGGCCCTGCCCTAGTAGAATTGCCATGGTTTACCCAGGATTTCCCCACGGCCTTCAGGAAATTCCCCCAGATCAAAGTAGATCTGTTCACCCCTGGGAGGACACAGATACAGCCTTCAACTCAAAGGATTGACACCCTGGCAGTACTTTTCCAAAGCAAAGTATGTTCTTTCTTTAGTGTAACCAATCTTTCCTAATACAATTAATCTAATCCTAAATTAAATCTTAAACATAAATCCTTTCGCACAGGTATATAAGTTAAAGTACCCAAGACTGTAATGTCATACAGTTGGAATGGTTTAAGTGATGATGTTCTGCACGTGGTGATGCAGAACACTGACAGCGATCTTAATAAACCCTAAACTTTATACATAGTAACATAAACATACACACCACAGACACTCATCTTTATTATCCCAAGTTTACACATTAATTAATTTCTATTTCTATCCTATATCCTATACCAGGGATCGGCAACCTTTGGCATGTGGCCTGCCATGGTAAGCCCCCGGCAGGCTGGGCTGGTTTGTTTACTTGCTGCGTCCGCAGGTTTGGCTGATTGCGGCTCCCACTGGCTGCGGTTCACCCTCCCAGGCCAATCGAGGCTGTGGGAAGCGGCACGGGCTAAGGGATGTGCTGGCTGCCCTTCCCGCAGCCACCATTGGCCTGGGACAGCGAACCGCGGCCTGTGGGAGCCGCAATCAGCCTAACCTGTGGATGTGGCAGGTAAACAAACCAGCCCGGCCCGCAAGGGGGCTTACCCTGGCGGGCAGCGTGCCAAAGGTTGCTGATCCCTGTCCTATACTCTGGCTGGCATGCTTACTCTCTGTAGGCTTCTCTCCCTCTGTTCTGTCCGGGTCATTCAGTTCTGTCCCAGCAAGACCACGGCGGTGGCTGCTGCTGCCATCCTGTGGTTGCTTCTGCTGTTTCTTCTGATTTCTTTGCTCTTTTAGGTTTCTTCTGATCTCTTCTGGTTCTCCTTCTCCTGCTCCTATCTTGACTGACTTTTGCCTGCTTGCTCTCTGCCTCATAGAGTTTTTGGCCTGTTCTGATTGACTTATTTTTCAATCCTAGCATTAGCATACCTAACCTCCAATTATCTTCATACACTTTCTGATTGGTCCATACTTATAGACCAATCACAACTGCTAAATATAACTGTCAATCAAAGCTGTTACACAATAAATTTTAGTTTTATGGGATGTTGATTATTATAGGATGGTGACCCTCACCTAGTTTTTGGACTGAGCATGTATGAATGACCCCCCCTTCCTTCAGTTTTGAGTGACTTTTACCTAAGCTCAGTTCATACTGCCTACCAACACATTAGCCAATAGACTGAACTGCTTGAAACTGCCATCTCACTGTCCTTGGCTATGTGCCAACATTGTACCCACACTTAAATTACTAAAAGTTACTTAGTATATACTTAATTGTTAACTTAAGCACCTTAATGTTACCGTCTACCCCTGCCACTCCATTTCTTACCAATTCAATTAATTTTATTCATGTTTTCTTCTTCTTTTCAGTTAATGGCGACAGAGCAATGTTTTCCAGTGCTGTGCTTAAGAAACAAAATTGAGCAGCTCAAAACTCTTCATATCATATAGAGGTTACTGAACGGCATTTAGGGCTTTGTGTTTTAATGCATCTCAAATTCACTTCAGCCTCCAGACGTGAGTAATTAAAGTTATGAAAAGATGGTGAAAACTTTAAAAATCACCCCTAAAGACCATGTCACGGAGTCTGGCAAGGACAAATTTCATGTTGATGGTAATGTGCTGTTCTGTACCAATTGCAGCAAGGCTGTCGATTACATTAGAAGGCAGACAACTGCAGAACACATGGAAAGCGCTAAACATAAACCGAATGAAAAGAAACAAAAACAAGAGGCTGAAACAGCAGGGCCATTGACAACAGTAATGAAACAATGCACTGTGATTGGATCATTCTATTAATTTTATTTTATTACAATGATTGATGGCACTGGTAGGCTTCAAACTTGCTTACAATTATAAATATATCAATAAAATGTTGTGTTCAACTGATACCTATATATATTGTGGCTAGGGAAACTAAAGTTCAGTGTTTCATTTTAATCACAGAAAACCACAGATTTTTATGCTTTTTTATCAGAATTTTTTTTTATCATGGAAAAGTAGGATCCCTGGTGATGAGTCTTCTGAATTGGCTCAGGAATTCATGGCCATTGTGAAAGCATGGGGTGATTGCAGGCTTAACTCATTTGATCTGCAAACATTCTGGATCTAGTTTTTGTTCTAGGATTAGGACATTATTTTCATGGTATGGCCTTATCATAGAATCATAGAACCATAGGGTTAGAAGGGACTGCAAGAATCATCTGCTCTAACCCACCACCTCTTCTGGGTAGTCGTTACAGCCAGTGTCTCCCATTGGGCAAGAGACCTTGTTTGAGAGTTCACCAGAGCAAGGCTATCTCTAAACTGCACATCGTACTTGTGAAGCTCTGGGGCTCCATTTTCCCTTTGGCAGGGGAGGAGATTCTGGGGTGAATGCTTATTACACTCCAGCCACTGTTGCTCCTCCCACTAAGTCAGTAGAGCTCTGCCAATTTAAGATTGAGGATCTGGCCTTTAAAGTTCATGGTGATATTATTAGTTCTACCAGCTGCTTTTGATACTGCTGATCACGAGGAGGGGTTGTTGTCTTTCAGAGAAAACACAGAGGATAGGGTTAGGCAATTACTCTTTGGCCTTCCAAACTCTGTCAGGTTCTACTCTGTCACTCCTCTTGTTAAACAAGTATAGGAGGCTGCTAAGAGGTCTAGTGAGGAGAATTGGGTTTTCAGAATGCTCATGAAATCCACCTTTATGTCTCCATATGGGTGAATGTGGATGAATGAGATTGGAACAATTTGACTGAGGTCCAATTCGGATAAGATTGCAGTGTTGATAGAAAGAGCAATGTGAAGATATGGCAGAGTTTGTATTGGCTACTTGGAGAGTGTGTATCCGTCCGTTGTTAGTTGGATATACAACTTAGAGGTCTTGTTAGATTCCCAGCTGTTTTTAAATGATTGATTAGCAGAAGTGACTCAGAGGATTTTTGCAGGAGATAGCTGAAGGCCTATCTCTTTGGGTATTGGGGAAAGGTGGTCTGTGAGATTGAAAGGGTTCTTGGGGAACTGAAGGGTTTGAGATTTTTGTCATGATCTGGATGGAAAGTCTGGGGTCTGTTTTAGTTTTTCCTATTATTTTCAATTCTATTTTATTTTACTGTTGTGGATTAAAAATATTTTGGCAAGTTGCCTACAGCCTAGTATAGACAGCTTTTTGTATATCTTAACATGAAATAAATATTATTTCTCCTCTGTGCAACATGATCTAGGCTCAATGAGGTGAGGTAAGGGTGGTGTCGTAGTCCAATCATTAACCCTATTTGCTTTTATTAGTTTCAGTAACAACCATGTTTGATTAGTAATTGTTTTAAGGTAGTATAAAAATGACACCCTCCCCCACTTGCCCAGCCATATCATTTCTGATGTTTGGGCCTAATGCAGGATTCCTTCTGATGGTCAGGGTTTTGCATAATAATAATTCTATACATAATCAGTGTCTCCACTGTTTTCATTTGCTTCATATCAGAGCTGAAGGACTTGATGCAAAGTGAATGTTAATATGGTTCTTCAAAGCGAGTAATATGCTACTAATTGACATGTTACTCAGTACATCAGTTGGGATTTTATGTAGTAAAACGAGAGAGCAATGACACAATGCTTGCACTCACATTACATGAGGCTGCAGACTATATATGTTGGAAATTGATCTATTACAGTTCTCCCATTGACATGGTAATGATTCTTAGAAAGTCATTATGATTTCAGCCTTTTGCTGACATTTGTTGTAGTCTCAGTGACATGCTATTACCCTTGTCAGAATTTGGTGTAAAACATCCTTCACTGAAACACTGTTCCTTAGCCTGGGGCTAGACTGACACTTGGCCATACATGGCAGTAAAGGGGCAGGGGAAGGAGGTAAAATCTCAGTGAATTAGCTGTTCTCCATGTTGGAAGAACTGACATGAGGGATAATTTGGCTCTAAATAACTATAACATTTCAAAATTTTAAAATTAGATTTTATTTGGGACGCAGTATGCAAAGAGGCTAAAAATCTATCAAAAATTGCACATGTTTGATATACTCCTGTTTTGCCCCAGAATTAGGATTTGTGTTAATTGATCAAGCAGCTCAATATCTAACTACCCACTTTGCCTGCACACATATTGCATTCACATGCTACCTAAACCTGCACTTTCAAAAACTTGCGTATGATTTTTGGTTGAGCAATAGAGCTGGGCAAAATTTGTGGCAAATAATTTGTTCACTGAAAAATGAACCCAACATTTTTGGGGTTGACTGAAACTGTGTGAATTTGTGTTGAAAAAGCAAAAGAACTTTGGCAAAAAAACAACAACAAAAACCCACCAATTAACCCTGAAAAAGTAGAAACATTTTGTTTCAGGATTTTCTAAATGAAATGCTTTGACTTTTCATTTTGAAAAAAATATTTAATTTAGAAATAGATTTAACAGAACCTCCCCCACCACAAAATAACACCTGAACATGAAACTAGATGCTTTGTTTCACATAGAACAAAATGTGTAAGACCCAAAACAATTATTGTTCTGATTTTTTGGTTTGGTCACTGAACTGAAAAAATCAATTATTAGACCAGCTTCAGTGAGCAAATTTAGTGGCTCTTTTAAAGTGTATCTCTTAGTGTACAAACTAAAGCCATGCTGTCATCTGCCTCTAACAGGAAAGCTATATAATAAAAATGCTTTTAACTTTGCTGCTGGTTTTGATTGTTTCCTTGTTTGATTTTAGTTGATATAAGTGACAGCAAACTTCTCACTCTGATATACCAAGGGTTCAGAGTCCAGCCTTGCCTGTGGAGCAGTATAAACATCCTGGGCAGACAGGCCCAACTCTTAGCCCCTCATTTGTGGTTTATTCCTTCTGTTCAGTATTGCAGATAGCTGAAATCTCTGATATGAAGTTGTCAGATGTCAAGGGAGCCCTTTTGCCCAAGGACATCCCTTCTCCTAGGGAAAAGGTGGAGAAGCAAGTAGAAGCAGAACCCCTAGAAACATTTCAAACCTCAACAGCACCTGGGCTTGGGGGCTCCCGCCAATTCCTGGCTCCCTCCCATGCATTGGCAAACCTCAGGAGCCATGGCTGGAGGATCAAAAAGGGATCTGGATCTGCAGACTGCCTGTGGGGGAGAAAGGGGGAGTGCATGAACTTTCCATTCCCTTTTCAGTCTCAACTAGTTCTGTCTACTGAGTGTTTGCCCCATATCCTGGCTGGCCTCAGGATAGGTCAGAGGTCTACTTTGTGAGAATAAGGATTCCTGCTCACATGTGGTTTCCCACTCATCGTCTAGTGTTGGGCTGGGAAAGAATTAGTGGCCATATTGTCAGAGCTCTTAGGGATTTTTCACCTTCCTCTAGAGCACTGATAAGAGATCATCAGGAAAAAATGTTGAGGCTTTAATAAAGCTGTTGAACATAGAGTGATTGGTGGAATTATTAAAAACTTGTGTGGAAGAAGGCTGGAGAATCCCAAACAGCAGTCCAAATTTAAGGCAAAGCAGACTCAAATTCTTTTAAAGAAGAAAACTAGGAACAAAAAGCGATTGGTGTGGTTTCACTCACCAGGTCAGAGTCTGCACTTTAAGTGGAATAGAATCATAGAATATCATAGAATATCAGGGTTGGAAGGGACCTCAGGAGGTCATCTAGCCCAACCCCCTGCTCAAAGCAGTACCAATCCCCAATTAAATCATCCCAGCCAGGGCTTTGTCAAGCCTGACCTTAAAAACTTCTAAGGAAGGAGAATAGTAGAAAGGCAGCCCAAAACTATATAATCAGTTCAGATTTGCAGGACAATATAAGGGCAGCAAAAAAACCAGGGCCATATAGTGCCTAGTCCTTATGCAGGTTCACAGCAGTGGGTGGAAGGAGACTTTGGGCAGCATGTGTCAGGTCCAGGCAGGATTGCAGCCCTGGCACCCTGAGGAAACCAGGGTTGCCCTTTTCCCTACTCCTTTCAGAGTGCATAGTACCGTAAGTGGGAATGAGGCAGGGCCATGTTTCCAATCCCTCTATTTCTCAGGCAGTGGAGGATCAAGATATACTCATCAAGGGGGTATAGTAATAGCCTCACAGAGGATGCCTACCTAGAAGGACAAGAAACCACTTACTATGGGCTTCAGAGTAACAGCCGTGTTAGTCTGTATTCGCAAAAAGAAAAGGAGTACTTGTGGCACCTTAGAGACTAACCAATTTATTTGAGCATAAGCTTTCGTGAGCTACAGCTCACTTCAGCGGATGCATACCGTGGAAAATACAAAAGATGTTTTTATACACACAAACCATGAAAAAATGGGTGTTTATCACTACAAAAGGTTTTCTCTCCCCCCACCCTACTCTCCTGCTGGTAATAGCTTATCTAAAGTGATCATTCTCCTTACAATGTGTATAATAATCAAGGTGGGCCATTTCCAGCACAAATCCAGGTTTTCTCCTCCCCCCCACCCACAAACCCACTCTCCTGTTGGTAATAGCTTATCTAAAGTGATCACTGTCCTTACAATGTGTATGATAATCAAGGTGGGCCATTTCCAGCAAAAATCCAGGGTTTAACAAGAACGTCTGAGGAACAGTGGGGGGGTGGGGGGGAAGGAATAAACAAGGGGAAATAGGTTACTTTTTATAATGACTCAACCATTCCCAGTCTCTATTCAAGCCTAAGTTAATTGTATCCAATTTGCAAATTAATTCCAATTCAGCAGTCTCTTGTTGGAGTCTGTTTTCGAAATTTTTCTGTTGTAATATCGCAACTTTCATGTCTGTAATCGCGTGACCAGAGAGATTGAAGTGTTCTCCGACTGGTTTATGAATGTTATAATTCTTGACATCTGATTTGTGTCCATTTATTCTTTTACGTACAGACTGTCCAGTTTGCCCAATGTACATGGCAGAGGGGCATTGCTGGCACATGATGGCATATATCACATTGGTGGATGTGCAGGTGAACGAGCCTTTGATAGTGTGGCTGATGTTATTAGGCCCTGTGATCATGTCCCCTGAATAGATATGTGGGCACAGTTGGCAACGGGCTTTGTTGCAAGGATAGGTTCCTGGGTTAGTGGTTCTGTTGTGTGGTATGTGGTTGCTGGTGAGTATTCGCTTCAGGTTGGGGGGCTGTCTGTAGGCAAGGACTGGCCTGTCTCCCAAGATTTGTGAGAGTGTTGGGTCATCCTTCAGGATAGGTTGTAGATCCTTGATAATGCGTTGGAGGGGTTTTAGTTGGGGGCTGAAGGTGATGGCTAGTGGCGTGCTGTTATTTTCTTTGTTAGGCCTGTCCTGTAGTAGGTGACTTCTGGGAACTCTTCTGGCTCTATCAATCTGTTTCTTCACTTCCGCAGGTGGGTATTGTAGTTGTAAGAATGCTTGATAGAGATCTTGTAGGTGTTTGTCTCTGTCTGAGGGGTTGGAGCAAATGCGGTTGTATCGCAGAGCTTGGCTGTAGACAATGGATTGTATGGTGTGGTGTGGTGTGGTCCCCTCACGCCCGTACTCTACTTGCGCTATATTGATGACATCTTCATTATCTGGACCCATGGAAAAGAAGCCCTTGAGGAATTCCACCATGATTTCAACAATTTCCATCCCACCATCAACCTCAGCCTGGTCCAGTCCACACAAGAGATCCACTTGCTGGACACGACAGTGCTTATAAACGATGGTCACATAAACACCACCCTATACCGGAAACCTACTGACCGCTATTCCTACCTACATGCCTCCAGCTTTCACCCTGACCACACCACACGATCCAGGATGGGCCAGGGCTCTGAGGTGGCCGCAAGCATTCGCTCTCTGAAGTGCTTGATTGGTTAGTTCTTGCTCAGGTGTTCTGGGTCTAACTGATCGCCATATGTGGAATTGGAAAGGAATTTTCTGCAGGTCTGGTTGGTAGTGACCTTGGGAGGTTTTTGCCTTCCATTGCAGTGTGTGCATTGTCAATACAATAATCTGTGGCACTTTGAAAAATGGAAAAATCAGAGCCAGAATAAAATAAGCTCAATTTCATATCAGAAACAGTAATGTAAGGCATGGTATATTGAGTGCATTATTTATTACCCTATTAAATTCACCTTTTGAATTTACCTGAACCTGCCACAACATTTTGAGTCTACCACACTGCTGTGTCACAGAAACCAGGAGGCCATGTTCCAGAATTGAGGTCCAGCAAAGAACACAAGACCTAAAGATGTATTATGAAAAATACATAAATAAGGAAAACCTCATTTTCTTACCTAGCATGTGTATTAGAAACAAAAGAGACACTCCAAACAATATGTGGGTATTATGACTCTTCCTCATCCAGGTCTGAGCTTCAACTGCTACTCCCATCTCAAAGTCCTCCCTTCACTTCCCTCAGAGCAAGGCTACCTCATGCTACGGAAAGGTAAAGAGGTAGAGAGGAGAATCAGAAGTTGTGTTGCATCCCATCTGCCCTTTCATTTAACCCATGTCCACAGCCAAGGTGGAGAAAGAGCAAGACAGATGTGGAGTCTTTACACCGTGACCCTTGGGGACACTTTTGTATGAGGATCCCAACTGCTGGGCTAGGGGGAAATGTGGATGGAAATCATCTTTCTGGAAACCTACTGATGGGGAGGGGGAAATGCTGTCCCTCACCAAGACTGATGTGCCATCAGAGACAGGAGTGGGGAATAAAATGCTGCCCACTTTCCACTCACTTCAGAACTAATTGTTTGATGCTTCATGCACAGGTATTTGTCCCTACTTTGAGACTAACAGAAAGCTTTGTGAATCTCATTCCTTGTACAGCACCTGGACAGGAAGAGCCCAAATCAAGAATGACACTTTGGAACTCTAGACCTTCAAGTTATTTAATGTAATATTTTGTATTTATATGAGATCTTTAGCAAGATATTAATAAGTGACAGAGAATAGTCAATGAAATGTACTAAATTCCTGGGAAATGTTAATCACATTAGGCTAGAATTTCATTTACACTAACCCCACTGTGTAATCTATGCCCACCTTAAGGCCTCTTTACACTGCCAGAATGGTGCAAAGGAATTTTAGTACGACTGAGAATTTGGCCCAGTCAGTATATATTATTATTATTATTATTTTATTAATAAAAATATTGCTAGTACAGTGACACTGGCTAGACACTAAGAAAGATTCTAAGAAAAAAGTCAATGAAAATTTAACCCTTTCGTAAATGCACTGGATTTGGAGAGAATCTGGGAACATGTGGGGTTTTAGAAATGTGCTTAAGGACTTGTGACTGTAGCATTTCGCTAAGAATGAGTGATTAGAGAAATATTACTAGCCAACTTCCTCAGCACCAAAATTAAGGTGAGGACTGAAGTTTTTGTTCTAAGTCGGTCTACATAGCCGAATCTAACGTCAGGAGATCGTGTTATATCACAGTGGATCAAAACAATATTATAACATGGTTGGAATATATGCATGTGTGGATGGGAGCAAACTAATCCTGTTCTGGAACTCTGTAACTTCTCTAATCTACTCAAGTGAGAATCGGAGCTACAAAGAGTTGCACCGGCTGAAGAACCCAGAGACTCTGAAGACACACAGATCGCTTACTGGAGTGACAAGGTGGGAAGTAGCCCGGAGGAGCGAAAGGGGGACAACAAGCCATCGTCCCGAGGCTGGTCAGCGTGTTGCAGACAGATCCCTGCTGACCCAGTGGCAGACTCAGTCACCACTGCAAGGGCCCTGGGCTGGGACCCGGTGGAGCAGGGAGGGCCCGGGTCACCCTACCTGGCCGCTTGACCATACAGCATTGTTCGGAGGGCAACTTTAGTGACTCTGGCTGCTGGGCCATACAGCCCTGCCCAGAGGGCTACCTGATTGAGTGGCCGCTAGGCTATGCAGCTGCGCCCAGAAGGTGACCTTGTGGACTCCAGCTGCTAGGCCATACAGCCTTGCCTGGAGGGCGACTTTATTGATTCTGGCTGCTAGGCAATACAGCACTGCCCAGAGGATTAGGGGTATGGAACAGCTGCCATATGAGGAGAGATTAAAAAGACTGGGACTTTTCAGCTTGGAAAAGAGATGACTAAGGGGAGATATGATAGAGGTCTATAAAATCATGACTGTTGCGGAGAAAGTAAAAAATGAAGTGTTGTTTACTCTTTCTCATAACACAAGAACTAGGGGCCACCAAATAGAATGAATAGGCAGCAGGTGTAAAACAAACAAAAGGAAGTATTTCTTCACACAATGCACAGTCAACCTGTGGAACTCTTTAACAGAGGATGTTGTGAAGGCCAAGACTATAATAGGGTTAAAAAAAGAACTAGATAAGTTCATGGAGGATGGGCCCATCACAGGCTATTAGCCATGTTGGGCAGGGAGGGTGTCCCTAGCATCTGAATGCCAGAAACTGGGAATAGGTGACAGGGGATCGATTACTTGATGGTTACCTGTTCTGTTCATTCCCCCTGGGGCACCTGGCATTAGCCACTGTTGGAAGACAGGATACTGGGCTAGATGGACCTTTGGTCTGACACAGTATGGCCAATCTTATGGTCTTATGTTCTTATCTATTTTAACTCTGCATCAGTCCCTCCATGAAAAATTACTTTACTGAAAGATCCTTTTTGATTTATGATAGATACGTTATGCAACTACTGAAAAAGAGAAGGCTTTTTAAAAAAAATGGTTCTCATGTTACAAGGGATTCAAGCATTAAATATGACATTGCTCTACCACACTAAGTAATGAAAAGGTAAATGCTCTTCGGAATTTCTTGTTCTGTAATTGAATAATTACATAAATGATTTTTATGGCAAACTTATCAGGGGTTCATTTGAACAATTAACATATTTCTGCCCTCAAGGTCCCAACATCATATTTTGCAATTTTGTTCAGAATGATTGTTACTATCTTTACTCTTTGTGTTTTAATTAATATTATTAGTTTTGCTTGGCAGATTAGTCCAAGGTATTTTTTTAAAAATATGAAAATATGCATCTTACATACAAAATACCAAATTGATCTAACTTTTTTAAATCGCATTTTCACTTGAGTCCCTCTTATGACACAACAAGGCTTTCTTTGTTAGGAAGCTTTTTGAAATCCACAAGCGAGTGGCCTTGGAATTACATTAGTTGGCTGAAATCATAAAATGAGGAGGTGTAAAACAATAGAAAAATACAAGGAAAAGTTAAGTAAACTTTTAGAAGCTCAACAAAAGAAAAGGACTCTTCTTAAATTGTAAACTCATTGGGACAGAGGCCATCTTTGTGCTGTGAGTCTGCAGCGCCTAGCGCAATGGGATCCAGATCCATGACTAGGGCTTCTGGGCACTATAATAATACAAATAATAAATAGTAATAAGCTCATTGTTTGAGAGAGTGTAAGTGGTATAGGTACCCAAATCCCACTGAACAAATAGTATTTTTAAAAAGCCATGTGGTTTGGTGGATATGGCTGGCATGGAAGAATTGAGTTCTTGTTCCTGGCTTTGCACTGGCCATTTATGTGAGCTTGGACAAGTCATTTTGGGCTAGATCCAGAAAGGCGCTTAGGCTTTGTGGGGAGGGGATTTGAACTTACATTCTTTCCCAAGAAAAGTCTCCTAACCACTGGGATCTGGGTATTTTGGTTTCTCAGTATTTCCTGTGGGAGCTGTTCACTGTGTATAAATAATTACTGGGCCAAAGAGAAAGTGAGTAACTCCCTAACTCAGTGGTTGGGGGTGGAGGGAATCACGATGACCCGCCTCATCCTCTGGTTGTTTTGTGTGGATATAGGTGTACCCAGAGAATGCCTACTGGATCAGGTCTCACAGGTAAGATAGGCAGGGAAGCACATTGTCTGAAGATCCTGCTACAGCTTTGGCATTAGATAGGCTCCCGGGCACATAGGCAGAGGTGGCTGTGTGCATGCTCACTGGCAGATTTTTAGGTTCATGGGGGAATTTGTCAGCAGAAATTTAGGTGTCTAGGGACTTTAGGTGCCTATAGAGTTCTGCAGCTGCTGAATAAGGGTTTTGAAGATGCCTAAATGTTGGATTTAAGTGCCTAAAGTGGCAGTTAGATACCTATGTCCTTTTGTGGGTCTGTGCCTTTCTTCCAAGTTACTTCCATCCAACCTTCATTTCTTGGTCTTTGTTTCCCCTCTGTAAAATGGGGTAATGAAACTTATGCTCCTTTGAAAAGGGGCTATCCATATATGAAAAGGGCTAAGATTAATATGGGCAGTCTCTGACAGCCTTCAACCAGCTAAATTCTTGGAATTATTATTGCACATCCTGGCACTGAGGAAAGACTTGGAAGAGAGGAGAGCGTCCCTGTGGTATGGGTTCAAGGAGACCTTTCAGTGCATAAGGAAGAAAGTAGAAGAAGGCTCAAAGAAGTGCATGAAACAATGGCCCAAGGTTGGCATCACTGACAGTGTAGAAGGGTTGACACAATAAGAGACAAAGGCAGACAAGTGAGAAGTTGCAGAATTGTGAAGGATATTTCAATCTTTTCTTGAGTTAGTGCATTTGGATGCCGCACCATCAGTCATGGATTATTTGATACTTTCTTTCAAACACCAAACAATTGTCAGAGATGGTTAGACTGGCTGTGAGACCAGTCCCACAGCAGGGTGGTGTACTCAGAGAGAGGGATCCAGACTGAATAAACAGCATAGCTTTGCCAATCTGTTTTTTACAAATCAGGCCAGTATTATTAATGGTTAGAGAGACTGTGTGTTAACATGACAAACTGCCAATTCAGGGCACCTTTTATGAAAGCTGGAGCTATTTTACTTTGTTTCTGTGATAGAAACTGTATCTTTTATTAATGTCTCATTTTTTAATGAAGAAATCATGAAATTATGTATTCACAAAAGGGCAACACATCTCACACCTACATTGTAGCCAAATCTGTCCTTATCCCCGTTCGCCCCTTCCCCTGGAGTTGATCATGCTACAGGATGGGAGGGATGGGATTCTGAGAACCTATTAGTTATGTACACTCAACACATTGTGGAGAATACTGCATTGAGTCCCCATGGGAGGAAGGATGGGTAAGTAGCTAGTTTGGAGCTTGGAAGACTTGGGTTCAGTTCACTGCTCCACCTGGATTTTCTCTGTGGCCTGGGGCAACTCACTTACCTTCTCTGTACCTTGGCTTCTCGTCTGTAAAATAGGGATATTGTCACTTTCCTGCTTCACAGGGGGAGTTGTGAGGATAAACCTGTTAAAGATGGCGAGCCCCACTGGCCATGTAAGTACCTGAAGATAGTATGCAGGAGGCTTTCGGTATGCTGGGGAGGAAGAGGCTCCAATAACAGGCAGCTTGTCTGGGGCACAGGCACAGCAGCAGTGTAAGCTGCTAATATAGACTGAAATAACTATCTTGGCGCAGCTCCTCAAAGATACAAGCACCTAACTCCTGTTGAAATCAATGGAAGTTAGGCACCCAAATACCTGTTAGGATCTGGGCCCCTGATAAATGATCCAGTGGGAATGATACCTTCCCTCCTAAACCCTGCTGGATTGTTCCAGGCATAGCCTGCTTCCTCCCAAGGCTGTGCATTGATAAGATAAAAATAGCCTTCTGTGTATTTTAAAAGCACTGCAGAAATCCCCGATATTCAATTTAGTTTTGTTTGATACTTGAAACAATTAACTCTGGAATCAATCAATTTTAGGGAAAGTATTTCCAGCTGCAGCTGTGGGCACCTTTTCAATTTCAGATACAACAGCCACAGTTAATTATCCAGTCAACAATAATTCTATTTAGTCTGAGAAAAAAAAATCTGGTTTTAATTTTCAAGCTTTAATTTAGCAATATTAGAATTTAATCAGTGATTGCCTAATGAGGAATTAGATAATGCTCTTGGAAAGTAGATTACTACACATCCAGCTCTAACATTTCAGTTCAAACTAAAAAGAAAAGGAGGACTTGTGGCACCTTAGAGACTAACAAATTTATTTGAGCATAAGCTTTCGTGAGCTACAGCTCATTTCATTGGATGCATTCAGTGGAAAATACAGTGGGGTGATTTATATACACAGAGAACATGAAACAGTGGGTGTTACCATACAAGATTTCTGTTGGGAATTCTTTTTATTTCTTTATTTCTTTTTAATTAATTTTGGATCAGTAGGCATTACTAGAAAATATTGGGGTGTTTCAAACAGGAGCTCAGATGTCATGGAGATAAGCATGGTATAGAAACAATAATAGAATAGAAATATAGGGAGAAGAAAATATTTTTTTTCCTAATCTCCTCTGGATGTGGTTTGGCTAACAGCATTGCTTTCAAATCCTGCTCATGAATGTATAAGGAATAGTAACTTCACTGATATATAAACTATTTTATATAGGTTAGATATGTTTAGAGGAACAGGCTTAGAAGGTCAAGGCAATAAAGAGCCTTGACCTTTATTATATAGGAGAAGAAGTGTTACTGAGGTGTGCCAGTACAAAGAGATTCCCATGCACCTCCTTTAGTGCTGAGTCAACTCTGTGACTTCAGTGGCAGCTCAGCATCTCCAGGAATTGGGCATTGTTCAGTTCCTTGCAGGATCAGGTCCAAGGTTCATAAACGGAATCATTCTGGCACTGATTTTCTAATCTTCTCCTTCTCCTCCTCTGGAACACATTTTGTTTCTCTTATTGTCCCTCATGCTGCTTTCTCCATCAGCTTCTTCCCCCTAATGTGGTAACCTTTCCATCTGCTCTCTCTCACCCTCTTTATTCCCAATGCTGCATGTGTGCTACCTTTCTGGCTTGCCTTCTTGGCAATGGGGACTCCTTTGCACACACTCTACAGTATTCTGGTACAGGGGAATACCTATGCACCTCCTAAGGTGCATGAGCTGACCCTTCATTGCTTTGTTTTTCCAATCACCCCCTGCTCCTCCAGACCTTCCTTTACTGTTCCTGTGCTCCCTCTCTCTCCTCCCCATTTTCCTGAGGTGGAAAAGTCACAGATATTTCCCTCATTCCCTGCCTTTCAGAGCTACAATCATCCTCAGCTTCCTTCTGCATCCCGCAAAGTCCTATATCCACCTCTGACCTCTAGCTGCTTCTGTGCCCCACTAAGCTTGGCCATAACTGGCTAAAGAAGCTGGGGCAAATGCTGCTGCTGTTCTGGGTGTATCTGTGTAGGAATCTATGTCCTTTCCTTTCACTTGCACAGTGAGAGGAGGCCAGTAGTGGGGGAGCAAAATGGGTAACTACTACTGAGAAGAGGAGACTGCTAGAGGAGACGTCAGCAGCACCTCTCTAAAGCAGACCTGAGGCTATCAACCTACTGATGTCACATGACTGGTCCTGGGGCCACTGTGTGCAGCTGCACAACTGTAGGACCAGATCTGATCACAATGTAAGCCAGCATGCTGCTCCCTATGTGTTTATACAGTGCCTACCACAATGGGATCCTTACTATATTCTCTGGACATTGCTATATCTTCATTGTCATTGTCAATCCCTTGAGGATGAGAATGATCTCTTTCACGGGTTTTATTTTTATGGGTCCTTTGGTGACTGAGGAGTCTGATCCTTGAGCCACAGGCTTGTTGGCAGACTTTGCAGGTGGTAGTGGAAGTCAGGGTTCGGCCGTGATTGCTGCGTGACAGTTGGCTGTCCTTTCTTTTCTGGCGTTTTTCTACAATCAGGGCAAGGCGATTTTCCTCAAAAGTGGACGTTCCTTCTCTGACAAGTCTTTGCCAGTTATCCCTATCCTGGGCTACTGTTTCCCAGTGTGTGGTGTCAATGCCACATCTCTTGCTAATGACTACAGTGCTAATAATAAATATCAAAGCTAACTACAGTTCAAACGATTAACATATATTTAATGTATGCAGTGTTCAAGAAGAGCTCTGTGTGTCTTGAAAGTTTGTCTTTCTCACCAAAAGAAGTTGGTCCAATAAATTACCTCATTCATTTTGTCTCCCCAACATACGTTTAAATCATGAAAAGACAGAGGGGTCTGTAGGTGCTAGAAATTGTTCCTTAATAACAAAGTCTTATGTGGGGAGAGCAGTAGAAGGATTAAGTTTGTAGGATAAGTTTCGAATAAGGGCCTATAATGCATCAGAGAAACACAGGAACTTTAAAAACTATGATTTTTACTTACCTTGCCCATTGGGTATAATAAAAAAACATATGTTTTGAAAGGGGAATAGCCTGCTGGTCATAGAAACTAAGGTTATGCTTGAGACACTGGGGAAATCTTACAAGAGCAGTTATCCAAGGTAAAATATTATTTCTGTAATGCTAGGAATGTGAGTGTCACTAGTTATTTGTTCAGTGCTGGGCTTACAAGTTAGACTTGCCAGAGGGTATTCTAACCTACACACCTGACATTTCAGAAAATGTTCTGATTCGTTCAGTCATTCCTGTATGTCAGTACCTGCTAGGGCTGCAGTTAAAATATTAGTTTGGTGGTTTATTTTTCGGTGGTAGACTTTCATGAACTTCTGTAACTCAAAAGCAGCCTGCAAATACAGATATTAATCCATTATTTGGATTAGTGTGATGTCATTTGGTATTACAGAAAACTATCATCCTCTTTAAAAAAAAAGCTTTATAGATATAAACTATCTGCTTTTAAAAAGAGATTTTTAATATACATACTTGTTGTGCATATATTGTATGTAAACCAGGAAGATAATATCTTTTAAACACATAGGCATCCATTGCCTTCATAGAGAGTAATAGCTCCAAGTAAAAGAGCTATCATTTATTGTGCCAGTGATGTGTGGATTAAAGGCTCCCTAAGTATACACTGACCTGATAAATCATAATGGCTCTGTTGGAGTCAGTACAGGCTATCATGACAATGAACTGTGGATTAAGGACCATTTAGAGTTGTTACAATCTCAATGGAGCAGACATAATGATTTTGCTGACTGTCTCCAAAGTGTTCTCAATTACAGATTTTATTTTCTATTTATTAAAAATAAATCAAAGCGATGCCAATTTATCTACCTAGATGGAAGGTAGATTAATAGATTCCAAGCACAGAAGGCATCATTGCATTAAGCTAGTCTGACCTTCTGTATCACACAGGCCATAAAATTTTCCTAGAATAATTCTTACAACATATCTTTTAGAAAAAAACATCCAACCTTGATATAAAAATTGCCAATGATGGAGAATCCACCATGAGCCTTGGTAAATTGTGCCAATGGCTAATTACTCTGACTATTAAAAATGTATGTCTTATTTCCAGTCTGAATTTGTCTAGCTTCAACTTCCAGCCATTGAATTGTGCTATATCTTTGTTTTCTAGACTGAAGAGCCCATTATCAAATATTTATTCTCCATGTAGGTACTTACAAACTGTGATTACGTTACCCCGTAACCTTCCCTTTGTTAAGCTAAATAGATTCAGCTCTTTGAGTCTATCACTATAAAGCATGTTTTTTAATTTTTAAATCATTCTTATGGTTCTTCTCTTGAAACCTCTCCAATCTATCAACATCCTTCTTGAACTGTGGACACCAGAACTGGAAACAGTATTCCAGGTGTGGTAGCACCAGTGCCAAATACAAAGGTATACTAACTTCTCTAACGCGAGATTCCCCTGTTTGTCATCCAAGGATCCCATTAGCCCTTTCTGCCAGAGCATTGCACTGGGAACTCAAGTTCAGATGATTATCCGCTACAACCTCCAAAAGGGAATTGACAAAGAAGATGACAGAAAGATATGAGCAAGGTCAAAATCATGATCCATCTAGTCGCTATAAGTGTGGAAGAAAAGATCAGCAACAATGAGAAAACATTAGAAGTGCTATCATGCATCTGTCTATATTAGCAAGTGGGTAGATGTTCCACATGAAGTCAAAGAGCTATTGTGCTATCATGATGAATAAGATCCCTCTCTGCTTGAAAAAAATGCTTTGACATTCATCTAATGTGACCTAAAAAGCAGAAACACTGTCACTTAGCAGGAACATTGAGCTGAAGCAAAACAACAAGAAAATCAAACCCCTGAGCAGTAAGCATGGGACAATGTAACTTGCAATATATGGAGAAAGGGGAAGAAACAAAATAGTAAGAGAGCAGACCAAACTGTTGGTCTGGCAGAGAAGACAAAGTAGCTGTACATGTCACTACAAGAAGAGATGAATGATGGGTCATGTTTACAGTGGAATGGATAAAAAAACCCATAGCTGGCCTGTTGGAACTATGAAGAACGGAGCTGCGTTCATTTAACTACAACAAAAATCCAGGAAAAGAATCAGTTCTGGTGGGTTACATTTTTATGAATTTGTTTTAAGGAGGAGATCCCCAACCCAACAGATCCCTCCTTAACTGTGCCTTATTTATCATATAGTAGATTGTAATATGTTTACAATTTAAGAGTCACCACTAGATGAATATATCAAGTATTACATTTCTGGATGGTCCCTAGTAATAATAATAAATAATAAAACTGGCATGATGCAGTCTTTTTTCTCTATGTACAGTCCATCTTGTGGACTCCTTACATGTTGGAATGAATTGTGTACTTTTTAAGGGGGGGAGCAGGGGAGAATCAAAGAAACTCATAATATAAAAAAGATGTATAGGGAGTCTTTGGATTTAGATTTCAGAGTGGTAGCTGTGTTAGTCTGTATCAGCAAAAAGAACGAGGAGTACTTGTGGTACCTTAGAGACTAACAAATTTATCTGAGCATAAGCTTTCGTGGGCTAAAGCCCACTTCATCAGATGCATGCAGTGGAAAATACAGTAGGAAGATATATATATATATATCCAGAGAACATGAAATTTTTTTTCTCCTGCTGATAATAGCCCACCTTAATCGATTACTCTCGTTAGAGTTGGTATGGCAACCCCCATTTTTTCATGTTCTCTCTCTATATATATCTTCCTACTGTATTTTCCATTGCATGCATCTGATGAAGTGGGCTTTAGCCCACGAAAGCTTATGCTCAAATAAATTTTAGTCTCTAAGGTGCCACAAGTACTCCTCATTCTTTTTTGGATTTAGAGGAACAGCTCAACCACATTTGGTTCTGAATGGCATGGGTTGGGATGCTGTGGCAAGAGCTCCACCCCACTAGTGACTGACTAAGGCAGGGGTGACGTATATTATCTCCTGATTCAGGAAAGCACTTTAGCATGTGCTTAAGTCCATTGAAATCAACCCGCTTCCCCTCCACATAACTTAAAGTTTCCAAAATGAATTAGAAGCTCCTCAGACACTTCTTGTTTCATTCACTACACTAATATCAAAGGGTTTCCCTAATAAAAATGCAGGGCATGAACTATGTTAGAAATGAAAATACTACCTAATATGTGACCAATCAGATTTTGCATAAAAATTAGAAGCCTATTTGCTATCTCCAAAATTGTGCTAGAATGATTTGGTGCTCTCTGAAACAAGTCCTTGATTTATTTTTGCTTGTGGCTAATTGAGAAAAATTATAAATATGAGATTTGTGAATATTGGCTTGTGTGGTCAATCAAGGACAAAGAAGACAGAGATTTTGTAAAACACAGGCCATCTGTCTTCTTTTCCAACCTAATTAAGTATGGTACAATCAGTGGAAAAATGACAAACAATATGGCTATTTTAGCATGTGACTGTTAAAGAAATCTGATTTATACATTAGTAATTGGTTAATAATTCTTTCATGCTGTACACATTCAGTTTCGTTTCAGCTGCAATCTATTGCCCAAGGCTATGCTACTGAATCAAGGTAAAACAGCAAGTAAAGGCTCTTTTTGATTATGTCCGCAGTTGCAAGACTTTTCAAAATTATCTATCATTAACAAGACACGCAACACAGTGGTAGATATGCTGGAGGGTAGGGATAGGATACAGAGGGACCTAGACAAATTAAAGTATTGGGCCAATAGAAATCTGATGAGGTTCAACAAAGACAAGTGCAGAGTCCTGCACTTAGGACGGAAGAATCCCATGCACTTCTACAGACTAGGGACTGAATGGCTAAGCAGAAGTTCTGCAGAAAAGGACCTAGGGGTTACAGTGGATGAGAAGCTGAATATAAATCAACAGTGTGCCCTTGTTGCCAAGAAGGCTAACCGCATTTTGGGCTGTATAAGTAGGGGCATTGCCAGCAGATCGAGGGACATGATCATTCTCCTCTATTCGACATTGGTGAGGCCTCATCTGGAGTACTGTGTCCAGTTTTGGGCCCCACACTAAAAGAAGGATGTGGAAAAATTGGAAAGAGTCCAGTGGAGGGCAACAAAAATGATTAGGAGGCTGGAGCACATGACTTATGAGGAGAGGCTGGGGGAACTGGGATTGTTTAATCTGCAGAAGAGAAGAATGAGGGGGGATTTGAGAGCTGCTTTCAACTACCTGAAGGGGGGTTCCAAAGAGGATGGATCTAAACTGTTCTTAGTGGTACCAGATGACAGAACAAGGAGTAATGGTCTCAAGTTGCAGTGTGGGAGGTTTAGGTTGGATGTTAGGAAAAACGTTTTCAGTAGGAGGGTGGTGAAGCACTGGAAGGGGTTACCTAGGGAGGTGTTGGAATCTCCTTCCTTCAAGGTTTTCAAGGTCAGGCTTGACAGAGCCCTGGCTGGGATGATTTAGTTGGGGATTGGTCCTGCTTTGAGCAGGGGGTTGGACTAGATGACCTCCTGAGGTCCCTCCCAACCCTGATATTCTATGATTCTATGAACACAACCGCCACAAAACTAACCCCCAGCCAAAAAAACTTCCAAATCCCACAACCTCCACTAAACAACACTTTTGCAAAACACAGATGAACACAAAAATTAACAAAATTAGATATTTTTTACTGTTTGGTTACAATTTCCTAAAATTTTCAGAACCGAGGAAATCAAATCAAGCAGGAAACTGTGACAATGCAGTCTTCTTTGTCAGAGTATGACTATGATGGGGCATACAAACTGGAAGGGAAAGTGTTAAGGAGTTGCTCTGGGCCCAGGCAGCCCCATCCCACTGTACCTGAAAAGCCTGCACAGGCTTGAATAGGTGCACAAAAAGGGGAGCAGAGTAGCTCAGTAACTGGCAGACAATGGAGGCAAGCTCACCTATACACTCAGCTCCTGGGAAGAAGTTCCACAGGAGTTCTTGCTGCCTGAGGCCTGGCAATAGTGACCTGACAGGCCTCCAAAGAAGGGACCTGTGACTCTTTGAGGGTTTATCTTTGTGTTTATTTCTTTACTTTACCATGTAGGGAAAGAGGGGACTGGTGGGAAGTGATCCAGGGAGGCAGCTGCATAGCACTGCAGGGTGCAAAACTTGTTGCCTATCACTGGGCCCGGACTTCCCTACCAAACCCATAGGAGGGACAACTATGGAAGTTATCCCTCAGTGGGGAACCTATCTGGAGGAAGACCCCTGCAGATACAAGGTTCTGGACCCTGAGACTCTGATCCCAGGGCAAGCTCTGAATCCCTTGATTAATCATAAAGACTTCCCTGTTACTGAACTTTTTACACATACCCTGAAAGGGGTGGACTTGGTTGGAGGGCTGTGGTGTTTAGATGTTGCTTGTAATTATTAGAATTGGGAGCACTGGCTGTTGGGAGTCTGAAAGGACAGGAAACAGGAAGGAGCAGGGAGGAGTTGAAGAGGTTGAGGGAGAGCTATTGAGGGTGCAGCAGGAGCTTGGAAAAGAGGTTTCCACTTTAAAAAATAAAGTCCTGTTGAAGTTTGTTAGTACCTTGCCTGGCTACTATAACATTTTGGCAACGAGGATGGATCTTCTGCCTCAGAACCCACCTGCACCCTTTCTACAAAGCCCAGGGTGAGCCTCCAATTGCTTTTACTGCCTGGATCCATATGTTTGAGACTTATCTGCTTGCCATCAGTGCTACAGAGATTTCTGAAGTAAGAAAGTGTGGTCTGCTAATCCACTGCCTTGGAGCAGAAGGGCAGCGTATATTTTACACTTTTCCCCTTGCAGACGATAAATATGAGACTGCACTCACTGCATTAAAGACATTTTTTGTACCAAGAGTGAATGTAGTAGCTAATAGCTACAGATTTTGCCAGTGTGAGCAGAAACCAGAGGAGACTATAACGCAGTATATTTCTTCCCTGAGGAGTCTGATTGTAACTTGTGACTGGGAATATGGCAGATGAGATGATTAGAGACCAGCTCATTGACAAAAACAACCATGCTTCGTGTAAGAGAATGTTTACTTCTAGAACCACAGCTTACACTAGAAAAAGCAATAACCATTGCTACTGTGGAAGTATAACATTGTATAAGTATAACGTTGTATAAGGGGACATGCTGGATACATTGTATATGAGAGGGCATGCCAAAACATGTTACAAAGTATCTGAGGGAGCACACATAGGGACAGTTAGCTTTTGAATGGAGAAGCAATTAAGATAGAGCCAGCACATCTAAGAAGCAGGTATCAGAATGCAAGGTGTGAAGGGCAATTAGTTAAGTTAACTGGAAGCTGTTAAAGGAGATTGTTAAGGGTGGCAGGTAATTGAAGATACGTGACTGGTCTCAGGGATCTCGAAGGGTGGTGACTAAAATCTTTTTCTTCTTTTGTCTGTAACTTCTCTGTAACTTGTTCTCCAGCAAGCTGTATAAATTAAGAGACACAAGCCCCACTCGGGGGGCTCACTTCTAAATGTATTAGCAGAGCAGCTTTGCTAATAAAACAGAGTGGTCTGATAAATTGTGAGTCTGAGTCAAACTTTGACACTACCCAGATTGAGTCAGCTACAGCTGAAGCCAAAATAATGAGCATGGATACAGGAGGCACAGTCCAGGCTGTGACTCCTTTGCAGAAAAGTTCACTATCGCTGCAGACAAACAATTACAAGAGAAAAACATTTGAACAGAACCAAGCAAAGTAAGTCTTTCACAGACAAGCGGCAGGGTGTTAAGGAACCAAAGTTTCAGTGTGAATATGAAAACCTGGAATTTTACGCAAAGGGGACCATAAATTCACAGCTCCTCTTAAAATCATAGAGAAGACGGGACCTTACATCTATCTACTTTGTGATGGGCGGGTATAGAATGCTTCTTATCTTGCACCTGCCTATGCACCAAGAGGAGATTATGCCAACACCCAGATAACTTCACCGTAGTATCAACACAACTGGAACCGGGGCTTCAGAGATGGCCTGTCAGACCCAGACGACCACCTGTCTGGACTAGAGACTATGTTATGTAGTATCATAGTGTTTTTAGTGTAATATTTCTGTCAACACTATAGTGCCTTGTTTTCTATTTGTTCCTGTGGTTAGAACAACAGTGTTTATTGTAATTGGGAGAGTTTCTTAAGAGAGGAGGGAATGTGATGTTTAGATGTTGCTTGTAATTATTAGAATTGGGAGCACTGGCTGTTGGGAGGAGACAGGACAGGAAACAGGAAGGAGCGGGGAGGAGTTGAAGAGGTTGAGGGAGAGCTAGTGAGGGTGCAGCAGAAGCTTGGAAAAGGGGCTTCCACTTTAAAAAATAAAGTCCTGTTGAAGTTTGTTAGTACCTTGCCTGGCTACTACATCAAGGGCTGAGTCCCTAAAGCACAGACCATAGCAGGGTGGAGAGGGAGTAAGAAAGACGAACTACTGGGACAAAGTCAACCTGCCACATCCCTGCCCAACTGGCAGCACAATGACACAGACACACAAACTTAAACCCTGAGGATTGTCCTGACCACTGCATTTGAACCATAGTCCTCACTGCTGAAAGGCTAATGCTCATGAACCTTTTGGACCTCTTGTGCCATTCTTTAAGGCTCGATTCTGCAAAGTGCTTAGCAATTCCTGGAGGTGCTTAGCATCCTCAAGAACCTTGCAGGGTCAAGCCTTTAGTGCCTAATTCATAATTCCCAAGAAAGAATCTCAGCCTTTCAATGACTTTTATATTTATGAAAAAATAAAATTGGCCTTCTGGTATTAAAGAGATAATTCCTGCTGCTGTAGCTTGAATTTTGTATTCTGCTTTTAAAAGAGAGAATTCAAAGTATCAAACTAGCTGAAAATCACACATAACACGTAAAAACACCAGTCAACAATTTAAATGAAGGAGAATTTATTAAAGACTGAACAGAAAAGGAAACTAGGATGTAGGATCTGCAGAACCTGGGTACAGTAAATGCACTTAGCTTTATGAATCATCCCAGTAAAGTGTAAGGTGTCAAAGAAATGCAATTAAACTTGAAGTACAAAGTTAGATATGTGCTCAGTCAGTATTTACAGTCAATTAGTTTTTCCACAGAGTGTCAGTAGTATTCCTAAAAATCATTTGATTTTCTACTTAAACATTCAGGTGACAGAGAAGTTCAAGGTGACTTGGATGATTGACCTTCGTTGATGGAATACTTTTCCATGCTTCCTCTGGCATTAGCTATACAAGTAGTGAGCTGGGACCTGTATTTTTCTACTAAACTCTGTTCATTTTCTTATTTTCTTCTCTACCCCATCCCCCTCCATCTTTTTTTGTCTATTTCTGTGCTCTCAGACATTTAGCTCTTTGGGGCAGGATTTTTTTTTTAATTGTGTCTACAGTGCATAGCACGAGGGGGCCCGGTCCTTGATTGGGGTGCACAAGCACTACTGTAATATAAATAATAACAACAATTTGACATTTGTCTTTTTTATAAAAACTGAAGAAATCTGAAAACCTGGAACTGACTTATGTTTGCAGGAGCCAAGTGAGGCCTGTGTGGTTGCAATAGAGGAAAGTGCTTTATTGGTAATAACCTGCAAGTGACACAGATAATCAAGCATTTCCTCTGAGTGTAGTCAGACGTACAATATTAACTTTTTAAGTCTTTTCTGCCCAAGGGCTGGCACAGCAGCTCTGGATGGAGGCTGAAAGCACCCCAAATACAGAATACTAATTAATTTCATGTTCTTCACTGATGTCTTGTAAGTTGTAGCCTTTTCACTTGGTTCTTATTCTTGTAATGTGTTGTTTTAGGCTTCTGTGATGGGGTTGTTCTACTCATCACTGGACAGCGCCACCACCTGGGAGTTCTCGGGATTAGCTCTGTCAGGCTGACACTTCTCCCAGCCGTTACACCGTATCAGTTTCTCTTCTACAGCCCTTCTCTCACTCCAGGAACTACAGTGTCCTCTTTGTGACTCAGCCGTCCCTGGTTTCCCCTTCTGGCAATCTTCCTCTTTGCTGCTTCACAGTGCCACACCCACAGTAGCTGGCAGGGGAACCTGGGCCCACTCAGGATTCTGGCTCAGGGACCCTCTACACACAGCAGCCAAGGTCTGTTTCCTGCACATTACTGCCTTTTCCTGAGCTGCTTCCTTATCTCCTACCCCTCCCCACTCTTTTGGCTTTACCAGTCTCTTCATTCCCTCCTTCCAGGGAGTAACTTTAGGCAACCTCTCAACACTCCTCCCTTCTCTCACTGAGTGACTGCAGACTTTTCCTTGCCACTCCTGCTGCTTCCAATTTCCTGTCTTTTGTAGAAACCCCACCTGCCCCTCACAGGTAAGCTTCTCTCTAATTAGCTGCCTCCAGCCTAAAGCTCCCCTGTTTGCAACCTAATTAGCTGATTGTGCCCACCTGGCCCAATTCAGCTCTTGCCGGGCCACTGTGGTGAGCAAACCCCATCACAGCTTCTGTTCCTGTTTGTAGAAGAGCTGACAACTGCTACAGTAAACAAACACACTCTTCAATGATTCATCTACAACAGACTCTGAAATAAGTAAATTCTTAGGATATGAGCATAAGAACTTAAACTCCAGACCAGTGATCCATCCAGCAAAGTGTCCTGATTCTGACAGCGACTACTACCAGATGGTTTAGACCAGGGATTGGCAACCTTTGGCATGCGGCCCATCAGGGAAATCCACTGGCGGGCCAGGATGGTTTGTTTACCTGCAGCATCCGCAGGTTTGGCTGATTGCAGCTCCCACTGTCCGTGGTTCGCTGCTCCAGGCTAATAGGGGGTGCGGGAAGCGGCGTGGGCCGAGGGATGTGCTGGGCAATTATGGAAAGATCTGTCCACAGGGAAAGTTGTTTCCTTACCTCCAACAGTCAGTGGTTAACAAGAGTCTCTGGGATTCAATACTCTACAGTTCAGCCTCTGGAATTGGCAAGCAGGCCAGTAAGCTTTTATGTTATATTACTACAATGACCAAATCATGTGTAATTGCATAGTTTTATAAGGCAATGCAATTTGCAAGTGTGGTCACTTCCTCTTTAGATCTGTTCCACTTGAAAAATTATAAAATATGCACTGTTTTTTGGCAGGCAGCTGAGAGTGGTATACTTTCCAGAAAGCTTTGCAAAGTCCAGATAAGTCTGTAGTTTTCTCATGTGTAACTTGCTGAATTGGAATATCTCAACAAGAGGATTGTTTAATGACAGGAGACCAATATTTCCCATGTAGCACACTATAGAAGATTACTGAAGAGTTAATTATGAAGCATGCTAAAAGCTTAACACACTAAGGACATGTTGGTTCTGTTTTTTTAAAGAATAAGATATATCATCCCAGACTTATTAAAGTTTTGTCTTTTCCCCAAATGGCCTTTTTTTGACTTAAACAATCCTTTGTACTTTCCTAGCATGAAATTATAATAAAAGACAGAGTCTCACAGATGTCTAAAATGACCTTGAAATGAAAAGAGAAAATGACTCAAGCAATGTTTCAAAAGTGAATATATATCACTCATCACAGAAAAAGGAATTGACTTTGTATTCCTTAGTCTTTGAAATAATCTTATATTAAACAGACAATAGACTTCCAGCTCTTTCAAAGACCAAGTTTTAATCTTACATGAAGATTTTTTTTTTTGCCTGTATGTCAAACTTCTGTTTAGATTTCACCCCCTCAAACAATTGGTGGCAGAACAGGAGGATGAGGGGCCGAAAAGCACTAACATTCCTGGTGTGGCCACCACACCTCAAATTTCAGAAGCACCATCACCACATGCACCATTTAGCATCCTTATTGGCAGTAGCAAGGCCAGATTGAATGCCCACATAGACAAACATTACCCCTGTACACTTCCCACTTATAGTAATTAATACCTTCCAAATGCCGTACCTCAACTAATGAACCTTCATGTGTGAAGGAAGTAGAATGGGTGCACTTAGCATTTGGCTTGAGTGAGAGAGAGTATCTAGATCTGTCTCTACTTCTGTGTGTGTATCTTATGATTATTTGTGTTACGGCAACTCTGGGGGGCACCATTGTGCTAGACACTGTACAAACACATAACAAAAAGATAGGCCCTGCCCCAAAGAGCTAGCAATATAAGGCAGGAGACAACAGGTGGATACCACAAACAGATGAGGGGGGCCTGTAAGGAAACAGTGAGGCAATACTGTGCAATGTGTACCTATTTATGTAAATAAACAGGGGATAGAACTAGAAATGGTAGAAACTTTCAGAATGGAAGAGGCTGTTAAGCAGTCCCATTGTAGGTGAGATAAATTTCATTTTACAATGAGGAAACTGATCAACAGAGTGCTTAAAGGGTAGAGTGGAACCCAAAACCTCACTCTTTGGAAAAAGTGAAGATGAATAATGATAATTTGGGGTCCAAATTCTGTGATGTGATACAGAATATGCAACCAAAGAGAAGTGGGGGAAGGTGATTTGATGGATGATGCAGGATGAAATAGGGGCCCCATGCAAGTTAGAACAACCTTGAGGACTGCACTTCAGCCCATAAAGGCATGTAGACTGAGTGCTACTCCTGAAGTGCCCCAACCTTCACCCCAAGTGCATTCCCTATGCCAGGGATTGCAAGTAGAGGTGGGGGAAAGACAGTGTAGAAGTACTTATGGTGGCCCTGTACCAGCGGAATTCTCAGTTACAGTTCCCACACACCACTGGAGTAAACACCTGAGACCAACAATTTTACACTTTCGGTGGCATGTACAAAGTGGTAATAATCTGGAAGTCAGTGGCCAGCCACAGTCAGTTGGGCACTTAGCACATCATATTGGAATGATTACTACCCCCAAAAGTATCTGCTATTGTTAGTGTCCTCTGGAGAGGACATGGGGCTGTAGAAGAGAGGATGTGATTTGATGTGACTTTGTGTTGCAATTTGGATAAGGGGAATAAAGTCAAATGTTAATTTGTTTAGTTTAGCTTAAAGTAACTGCAACAAACATTTTAAAACGTATCCTAGTGAAGATGCCCAAAAAGAAAAAGGCATGACAGCAAAACAACCAAACACAGTGAGTTAAGGGAAAAGATTCCACAGCACACTGGAAAGTAGGTGGAATGGAGTAGAGAAGAAGGGAACAAGAAACAGACTCTCAATCTCCACTGCCTTGCACCTGTTGCTATTTACAACCGTGTAAAGGGAGTGTAATATGTACAAAATCAGAATTGTCTATTTACACCCAGTTTTCATACGTTTAAAGGACTACTCTGTGTTAAAGACAGTGGAGAATCTGGCCCACATAGAATAAAATACTAGAACTCTCCCTTTTCCACAAGTGATGCTTCATGGTTCCGTCTTTTCATTATTAGAAGAAATCAATACATAAAATATCAGATGCTGTTCAGTCAGTGTTAGCTGCTTTAGGTGCTACCTTTGATGAATGGCTGAATCATGTTTCAACATTTAGAACGGAGTTGGATGCACTCAAGACCATTCAGGAAAACATGAAAAAGTACGTGGAGAAAAAAATCAATGGATCATCTGAGTTTTGTAATCACTTTAATCCAATGGCGCAGGGCTTTTGCCTTATCACTTATCACTAACTAAAAGTCAAGTGAGTGAGCCCATGATGTCAGGACCAACAGACAGAGGAGGGGAAGATTAATTTCCTAGTGGTTCTTGTTGGTTTGGGATTTTTTATTTTATTTTATATTTTTAGAAAGTTAAAATCTTTGCTCAACAAAAAATACATCCAATGTGATATAAATGCTGTTTCTCAAAAGTGAGCATTGATACGGAGAACCAGAGCTGGAGTCACCATAATACTAACAGTCTCTGATCCCGAAGTCATGGATACTTGGCTGGTGTGAAAAAGCATAGTTGTGATATAAGATAGTTGGCTCCATTTCCCCCTGCCCATATGCCTCCAGTGCGCACAGTCCTGGAGACACATATTCAAAAGAGCGTTTCCTGAAAAGCAATATTGCAGCAAATATCCTGAACCTACCCAGAATGAAAGAACAGTATTGAAGGGGGAAGCTGTATCTTTGAAAACTCATTCAGCAGAGGTCTTGGACAAATGCGATATTGGAGAAGCATCTACTAGAGAACATGAGTGCTGACTGCGAAGGGGACAATACCTGAACTAAAGGACTGATATTTTTCAATAGGAAGGGCTTCTCTTTTCCTTTTCACTGTGATTGTTTGTATTGTAGCAATTCCATGAAAACTAAGACAATGGTGAAATGTACAATATTCTGCTGATAAATGAGCATCTTGATCTGACCACTACAGAAAATGCCTTACAGATATTAATTCTTTGATACAACGTTTTCTTTTAGAATGCTTTTGGGAAATACGGAAGTTCATTGGTGGCGGAATTGTTGGCTCTAGGAGGACAAAGTTGCAGTCTGGAGATTAGTTTTATTTCTCTTGTGAAGAGTCTAATAATGGTAGAGGCAGATACTTGAGGTTCTGAATTATTATATTGAAAAGTTTAATTTTTGTAATTGTGTGTTTAAATGATGTGAGGTTCTTCCTAGGCTTGTCTGCTAAATCGAAAAAAAATTATAAACGCACACAGCAATATTTTATTACCTTTATGTGCAGAGTAAGGTCCTACTCACCAGGAGTAAGTGTGGCAGAAAATGAGTCCACTACACTTCCCATCTATCAGCATACAACATATAAAGCCAAGGGATACAGCCACATGACGTCCCAGTATAACTCATGGGATAGGGTTCTCTACTACTTAACAAGAGTAAGGGTGATAGAACTAGGCCCTCAATCATGTTATTAGCTACATTATAAAAATCGATTAAAAATAAAGGCCTTTTTTTAAAAAAAGGCAAAATAACCTTTTAAGGGACAAGAGAATCTCTTTACCTCTGAAGACACGCTCTGTGCAAGCTTGAAAGGTTGTCTCTCTCACCAACAGAAATTGGTCTAATAAAAGCTGTTACCTCGTCAACTTCTCTCTCCACTAACCTGTTATGTTAAGTAGAAATTTTAAACCACTTCTGGTTTAGGTTGTTACTTTTTAAACAATAAATATTTATTTTTTTCCTTTCCAGCAATTAATTTTGCTGACTAGGAGATCTTTTAAGAGCCCCGACACATTTTCTAGTAAAAGTTTTTTTTAAAAAGCTTTAAGTGGTTTTTTGTATGTTCTTTGTTAGGGTTTCCAAACAACTTCTTTAGCATTACTTCAAATAGGTTAACTTTTTTTAATGAAGTTAAAATTAATTTTTAAAACAAGTTTCACAGCATATTCTTTATATTTATCTACAGTCCTATATTTTGTTCTAGGACAGTCTTGGAAGGAAAGTCCTGAATATTGTTAAAAGATTAAATATAGGAATTTGTATTCAGCTGTCTTGCAGAAGTACTACGCTGTAGAATGATGTGTTGTAATGTATGATGGAGGCCAGTGGGCAAGCGCTAACTGTGAACTGTGATCATTTATCTATCTTTGCCAGCTTTGTGCCACTTCAGTTAGTTGATTCAATAAATCACTCAGAAGGGCTTGGATGCTGATGCATATTTTATTAATCTTGGCAAACTGGCTGCTAACACATCTTCTTTCATTTTGCAGTCATTATTTTTTTCTTCTTCAGAGGATTTCCGCTAGAGATATGCTCATACAATGGTAAGCGTAGCCATACTTTAAGCTGTACCTCCCATGCAAGGACCTAATGCAGTTGAAGAACAGTTGTCATATTTTAATCAGGCACCAAAAATTCACACACAGATGCCCAAGCTGAGTGTGCAAAATATAAATTCCGAGACACAAACAGGTAACTCTGAGTGCACATTATGTACCACATGGGTAAGTGTCATCACTGAATTGAACTGGGACTCTTCTGAGCCAAAGTGATGATCCTCTGCATCTTGAACTAAAATGCTAAGTGTAACAGTCCTGTAATATCCTGGACAAAATTTGACCAATGTAATTACCAGTAGCTAGATTCCTATTTACTTGTTTGTGCATATAAATCAGGTAGTTAAACATTAAGCAACTAATATTTCTGTTCACAGTGAGTTGCACATGGGGAAAAATGGCACAATCTGGCATGAACAGGCTGGATTGACACCCTGTTAAAAATGTGACCCTTAATACTGGATTTAGAGTACCTTTTAACATGATTAATACCCTGTTCTTGGAATGAGTAGCAGAGGCACATTGGATACGTACACCCCCCAAAATGACAACTGGATCACACCTTTCTGTTCCCTGATGGTTGATTACCCTGGTAACAATAATCTCAGTTTGATGATTAAGCATAAGTATGCGGGGAAAAAAACCAAACAGGTTCCTGAAAGGGTTAAATCACAGTGCAAGATACAGTTATGTCCACAGTCGTCATTATCTCCAAGCCTTCTGCAGACAGTGCATTGAACAAAGCAAAACAGCATTATCTAGCAGGGAAATAAATTGATTACCAATTAATCTCTTCTGCGCTCCATGCACTCTTCAATCTGTTCAATGCAGTGTCTGCAGAAAATCTCTATCATGCAACACTTTAATAACAAACATTTTGCAATATTGACTCTCTTTTAATTTACTACTTGTTTTTCTTTACTTCTTTATGTATCTCTTCTTTGGCATTTTAACTCCCTGGTCTAAATTCTTACCTGGCTTGTGTGGGTTCGCTAGTAGTGGGAGCAGAAAGCCTCTTTCCCCATACAATATCACAACCACACAGGAGCCATGCACCATGCTACAGCACTCTTTGAACTGAACTGTTTGCTGCAGGTCCACCTAATGCGGGTCCACCTGATGATGGCATTCTACAGTATGAGGGACTGTAGTAGTCAGCTGGGTAGGAGAAATGACTGTGCACCGATCTGGAAACCGAGCACTGGGATAATGCTTGCTGCCCATTTTACAAACATCAGTAAGGGCTGCAGCTGAGGAAGACTATTTTTAGCCTTTCTGTTCCTTTCTGCCTGAATGTGCCTTGCATAGGCAAAGTGACTTGGGAAACCTGGGCCATTCCAGCTTTAACCCCCACATTGAACTCTCCCTCTCCCCACCACAGGGAAAGTCGTAATTTGGTTCTTTGTATTTTTCTGCATATTTTTAAAAAAAATTCTTTCTCTCTCTCTCTCTCTCTCTCTCTTTGTTAATGTTTGGTATATTAGGCAAAACATAAAATATCCAGTAGATAATGATTCTCAACATTATGAAGAACAAAACAAATAGCTAAAGGATAACCCCATGCATGTGTCCCCCAAACAGGCAGCTCCTGCATGTGGGCAAAACATTAATATACACTCATTCTGGCCAGTAACAGCATCCAACGTGGAACCAAATACAAAGTACATACTTGGATCTGTGTGTTTAGTGTCACTGCTGGATCAGGAGATGCATATGCCTAACTATGTGATCCCAGAGTAAATACCCATTCCCTATATCTGTATATAGTATGCAGAAAGGTCTCTCTAAAAATTCTGCTGGAGCCATGATGACAAAACAACTTTCACTCCCACCGTTCTACTAATTTTGATGGATGCAGTGTTTCTGGCATGCTAGGTTTGCACCACCTTGCCACTGTTTGTTCCAAGGGATATATACTATATAAAAAAAAATCCAGTTGAAAGTCCAACAAAGTTCAAAGTTTTAGGTAGAAGAAGGGATATAAAAACAATCCAAGAGACATAAAATGTATATTGCTAAATTACCAGGGTGAGATGAAACAGACCACAGTTAATCATAAATTATTAGGATAGTGGCATAGAGAGTACACTTACAAAGTCTGCAGATAATACCAACCTGGGAAGGGTTGCAGGTGCTTTGTAGGGTAGAATTAAAATTCAAAATGATCTGGAGAAATGGCCTGAAGTAAATAAGATGAAATTCAATAAGGAGAAATCCAAAATATCCCACTTGAATTTGCACACACACAAAATGGGAAATGACTGCCTAGGAAGGAGTGCTGCGGAAAGGAATCTGGGGGTTAGAATTCAGAAACTGAATATGAGTCAACAATGTAATGCTGTTGCAAACAAAGTAAACATCAGTCTGTGATGTATTAGCAGGAGTGTTCTAAGCAAGACACGTTGAAGTCACACTTCCGCTCTACTCCACTCTGATAAGGCCTCAGCTGGAGTAGTTTGTCCAGTTCTGAGCACCACATTTCAGGAAAAATGTGAACAAATTGGAGAAAGTACAGAAAAGATCAACAAAAATGGTTAAAGGTCTAGAAAACATGACCTATGAGGAAAAAATGGCAAAAATTGGGTTTGTTTAGTCTGGAAAAGAGAAAACTGAGGGGAGAGATGATAACAGTTTTCAGGTACATAAAATGTTGTTACAAGGAGGAGGGTGAAAAATTGTTCTCAACCTCTGAGGGTATGACGAGAAGCAACGGGCTTAAACTGCAGCAAGGGAAGTTTAGGTTGGACATTAAGAAAAATGTCCTAACTGTCAGGGTAGTTAAGTACTAGAACACATTTACTAGGGAGGTTATGGAATATTCATAATTGGAGGTTTTTAAGACAAGTGTAGACAAACACCTGTCAGGAATGGTCTAGTTATTACATAATCCTGCCTTCAGTGCAGGAGACTGGACTGGATGACCTATTGAGATCCCTTCCAGTCCTGCACGTCTATGATTCTACTTCCACCAAAGAATGGTAGTAAGCTAGATAAGTACTTTTAGCTCATGTTTGTTTACCAAGAGGACTCAATTTCCAGCACAACATAAGAGATCTATCTATCTATCTATCTATCTATCTATCTATCTATCTATCTATCTATCTATCTATCTATCTATCTATCTATCAAGAGCAAAATGGCAGTGAACAGATGGTTTTTTCAGAATCGCCATCATGGAATATATTGCCCTTTCTTCCTTATCAGAAAGTTCAGAGGATTCCATACCTATTTTTTTGGTAGCATTATGGATATTCGATCGACCTCAATATTTAATTCCTCCTGAAAGAGCTCTCTCTTTTTATAGGATATTTATTAGCTCTGCTCCTATTTGAGAAAACTCAGATGTCAAGGACACAAATCTTTGCTATTTTGGTTGTGTGGGCAGAACGATGCCAGGTTTATACCATTTGACCAAGGTACAAGACCATTTTTTACTGCCACAAATTGGTCAATACTGGATTAAATGTTAAAACAAAAAATGAATAGAAAAAGGTAATTTTCAGAAGCAAATGTCCTTAAACTGTCTGAAAAATATTCCTACAAAACATATTCACAGGAGTTAAAAGGTGATGCAAAAGTCACAAGATTTCTAAATATTTGAATGATGTTCATTATTTGGTCAGCGAATTTTAGCATTTTTGCTATTTCATTCTTTTGCTGGATCCTGAGGAGAATTCTTAAGTGCATTTAAAGATTTTTTTAAATTTGTTTTGAGTCATAGACTCCTAGGGCTCCAAGGGTCATCTGATCTAATCCTCCGCCAAGATGCAGGATTTGTTGTGTCTAAACCATCCAAGACAGATGGCTATCCAGCCTAGTTTTGAAAACAGCCAGTGAAGAAGCTTCCACATCCTCCCGAGGCAGTCTGGAAGCTTCTTCACTGGAGGTTATCCAGTGAAGTCCAAAAAGAAAGATCTAACATTATCTAGAAATAGGAGTTTTATTAATTCTTTTGCCACTTTTAATTTCTTCTCTGCCTTTTACTAGACTTGTGAGCTGAGGAAGTTTTTAAAAAATAAAATAATGTTTTTGTTTACCAGTTATGTTTTTCTATTGTTTACAGCTATGAGGCCAAACCTTGCCCTCCATTACTCCCAGGCAATCCCAGTGGAGTTATTTAAATTAATAGGATTATATGGGTATATAGAGAGCAGAGTTTGATGTTTAAACCACTAAATTTTTTAGAAGAGTGACTAAGGTCTTCATTCTACATAACCACATGCAGATCCTTAACTTTAAGTACTGAGTGGTCCCATGGAATTCCCAAGGAATTGCTCACATGCTTAAAAACAAGCACATATGCAAATATTCAAAGGATCAGGGCCTAACCCCCTACCTCTGCTACCCTTTCTCAGCTACCCTTACTAATGTTGAGTAGTACCTTAATTGTGAGTTGGCCCATTGATTACAACAGGACATCTTGGGGATTATGTTCCTACTCAATATGAGCTAGGATGACAGAATGTAAGCCTGTATTCGGACTATTTTGCGGGCAATACAAACATTACCATATGGTGAGATTAAGGGCATGATTTTCAGCTTTTAGTTTCCTGTGGTACCCATGCATTTTTGTGTGCAAACTCTTGCATATCAGGTTGACAGAATCTAACACCTCCATTCCCCCTGTCTCAATGTGCATGCAGGCAGAACCCTCACTGTTGCCTCAGCGAAAATGGGGCGATAATCTTTGACTCTCACATTTGCTCAGGGTGCTGTTTTTGTGTGTGCTGCATATTAGTATATTCTGGAGTTGGAAGGTGGGTAGGTGAGTCACTCTACTGCTGCTCTCATTTACTTTCATATTCCAATTATATTTTTCAGACAGCCATAGAAATTAGTAAGTAGCTTGTAATGAGGTCTTGGATTGTGGTCCCCAGAGTAGTTTTGGTCAAAGGAAATATTGATGTTGTTTTTTTCTTTGGTGTGAATGTGAAGGAGGGGTGGATTTGCATTATGTAGTGAGATGATTTCTATGCCAAACATGGATCTTGCAAGAGCTACACTTTCAATTATTTAGTCACATTCCCAAACCCAGGGTGATGATCATCTTAAAAAGATGAGACAACTTGGGAAAACATTTATTGTGCTTGCCAAAGAGAAACCTCTGTAGTGATCGCATTTAGGAAAGTATTAAAAGGCTTAGTATTAAATGGTTTGTATCATATGTTTATATAGAGAATGGGCTAAATTGCTGATGCAAGTGCATTCCATTGATTTGAAACAAGTGTTCCAGGTCATTTATATTAACTAAGAGGAATCAATCTCCAACCATGATAGAGTAGTTTTTAATAATACAAATATTTATTATATGAACCTAACTTCTATTGACCCATCAGTCTCAACCCTCTGTTATGATCCTATGAAGAGTTCAGTGATGGGTAGTGGGAATTTGACAGAGCTAGCTCAGTCTATCGCTGTACAGTATAGATAGCTCGAGTTCATTCAAAATGCATTCTTACTGGTCTTAAATTTTATGCAAAATATGATTCAATATTTTTGGATAACATCCACATCTATACAACAACACCTGACTCATGGAAACTGAGTTAAAACTTTAGGAGTAATTAGCTGCACAAACATATTGTTGGACAGAAAGTGGGCATTTTTCTAATCTACAGGATTTCATTAACACACAATAGCTTAGTTTTATGTATGGGATTTATTTTCACTTATTTGGGGATTACTTGTTACACCACACTTAGGGCATCAATGTTTTGCATGTGTGTATCCTATATAAGTGTTTATATCCTCTCTCTCAAAATCTCATTTTCTTTCCAGTCCACCCACTTATCTAATCTGACTAATTTTACGTGTCTATATTCTGATGAACGTGCTTGTTTTACGAGTGGCTTGTGCATAGTGGTAGTTTTGTTGTAAATACTCATAAATATTTCACATTAAATGATTTACATCATCCTTCGGTAGCACAGCATATTCTGGAACTCACTTCCTTGCACATGGCAACTGGCAGTAGAAGAAAGGAAAAAGATTGAAAAAAAACTAAGCAGTGAGAGAAAAAGAGAGCCCAATGAATACTGAATTAATTAAGACAACAACCTTTCATAAATATGCCAGTTTGCGCTTGATGGCTCTTAACAAAAACCATTTATTTCTGAACTGTTACTGATTAAGACTTTCTGTGTAATCCTGTCTTTCTCTTCTGAAGCATGAAGCAAATATTATTCCACACGATAATTTGTTGACTGAAGACCTAGAATTTTAGATTGGCTTTACCAAAGAAACATCTAGTAATATTTTTATACCATTTTGACAGACAGTTCTCATTCCTCTTTGTTATGCCGCCAATCCAGAAAACATAAGACAATTGTAAAGTGTCAGTGAGATTGAGAAGCAAGATAGATTCCTTTGCACAGTTTGAAAGGTCTTTCTTTCTTTCTTTTTTTTTCTTAACCTGTGTGAAATTTTATGCATTTTGTAGTTTGAAAATTGTAATCATGAAATGTTTTTGTGCTAAAAAATTCAAGGAAAATACTGAAGTCAATAACTGACAACATAAACTAGCTACTTTAGGTGCTAATTAAGTAGTGTTTGTCTTTTCATTCTATCAAATAAAGGGGTTCATTTTGAAGTGTATTTTTAATAGGGCTTAAGAGGCTAGAGAAATAACACAGTTTAGAATCTGGATGATGTTTTTCAACATAAAGTACAACCCTTCATTTTCCTTAAAAAGCATCCATTATGGATAAGGGAGTTGCACAGGCAAAATAAAAGATAAGTAATGAGAATTTTTATTAGAAGCCAGACTTGAATTTGTATGACTTATTTTTATACCCAATAACAATTAGAATTGCTTTTTCAAACAGCATCATTTGGAAACTCCCATAATTGTCTTTTTCTTTACTCTAGTGAAAATATAACATAACATTTGTGTTTGTTTATTAAATTGTTTGAAAACCCTTCTAAAATCTCCCATTGACTTCCAAGGAAAGAGATTCAGAATTTCAATACTCTGAAGGTATGACCAGGTCTTTAGGGGTATTTCCTTAAGTTTCCCCTACCCTAGGCTGTTGAATGGTGTTATTGTGCTCGGTTAGAGCCTGATCCAAAAGCCATAGGATCAGCTCCAATCCTGCTGTCATTGAAGTCATTGAGTATGGCCATTGAGTTGAATGGAAGCAAGGGGGGAGGGTATTGATATTTTTCTGTAAATATTGGCTGAAACTAATTAATTTATTTAAAAAAATGAGCAATTTGCCCTTACTGTGCCCACTTTAAGCGCTTTGCAGTTTTCTCTGTCATAACACATGATTTATTCAGTAAGGGAATTATTGTTGAGCTTAACTACAGTTAGTATCCACTTGCTTAAGAGAAAAATTCTGAGAGAATATTTCTCCATGCCTCAGACCATTCTGACCAAATTGAGTAGAATGGTGCCCATTTAATACCAAGTGATATTGAATAATTTACCTCTTTAATGTCAATTGTAAATCACTGTGTTGGGGGATGGAAGGTGGCTGGGATGGTGATACAGATGCAGCTGAGCCCCACTTCTGTGTAGGAGATGGGGGAACCAATATTCCAAAGTTTCTCTTCCTTCACAGATCTAGAGTCTCTTTTTGCAAATAACAGCATATGACTACAAAAGGCAAGTTGATGGTCCAATCGTTTTCCCTATATTCCGTACAAATGCCCCTATAACTTCAGTGTCAGTTGGTACTGTAAGGTTGGACGAAAGCTGTGATTGCTGCTGACACTATGTCATGTAACCATAGTCAAGAACACAATATAATGAATCCCGACTTAAGCAACTTTCCAAGGGACCAATGAAAATTCGTTTCTAGTAGAGGTGGGATTTTAACTACAAGTCAAACAGAAATGTGTGTAGGAAACACTTTAAAATGGTCTGTTATGATCGGAGGTTGGTTACTGGAGGTAGCCTTTATTGCAGTTTCACTGCGTGTGTTTTGTTAAACAGCTTTTTCTATTTTCTGAATTAGATGTTGCCATTGCAGAAGTTATGGATACATTATGTGTTAGAATGTATCCTGATTTCAGAATGTATGACTGCTGAAAACAGCACCAGGTACAGTACCAGTAATTTTCCATTCCATAATATTCAGGACATGCAACATCAAAAGGTTATTTCAAAGACACTGAAAATTTAACTGCATCATTCAAAGTGTCTAGCAACCAAAAGCTCACCAATAATTTAACCATAATTCAGAGCAGTTGGGAAATGGGAACTTCAGTAATTTAATTGCAGCCATCACTAGGCAAGTCAGCACTTAAAGAGACACATGAGCCTTGAAGGCAAAAATAACTCTTGATTTAACCTTTGCTGTCTGAAAAGCTGATGTCTTGGATGGATGGATGGAGGGCAGGATACTAATTGTCCTGTGGTGACTGGCAAGACAGGCAAGTTGGCTTTTGTGGGTCTGGTTTGGAAGTGAGTTCTGTTACTAGACTGGCAATCCAACTGTCTTGTATCTTGATATAAGTGCAGAGGAATCTGGGGGAAAAATGAAGGAATAAATATCTATTTTCATTTTAGCCAGTCCCATGTGTTTCTTACTCCTTTATTGTTTGCAATGTTGTTGTAGCTGTGTTATTCCCAGGATATTAGAAAGATAAAGTGGGTGGGGTAATATCTTTTATTGGGCCAACTTTTGTTGGCGAAAGAGACAAGCTTTTGAGTGACATAGTTCTTCTGAGGTCTGGAAAAGGTACTCAGAGTGTTACAGGTAAATCCAAATTGGAACAGATTGTTGAGTGTAAGTAGTTAATACATATTGTAAGAGACCATTCAAGGTGAAATGGCCAGTTAACACCTCTGCAGTCATCCCCCTTTTTTGTTCTATGACCAAAAAAAAAAAAAAGAGTATATAGAGAGCAGAGTTTGATGCTCACAGCAGCTCATGAACCCTGTCTGCCATCACATCTACTCTTTCCCTTTCTCTTGCTTTCATATCAGTATTAAGTTTGGCTTCTTTCTTCGGAACAATAGAACATAAGAATGGCCATATTGGATCACACCAATGGTGCGTCCAGCCCAATATCCTGTCTTCTAATAGTGGCCAGCGCCAGGTGCTCCAGAGGGAATGAATAGAACAGGTAAACATCAAGTGATCCATCCAATATAAACTTCCATCATAGTCTACTGAACAGAAGACCTAAACAAGCTCCCAAACTTCAGACATTTCTAGCATGAAATTATTAAGAAAGTGACTTAAATTCTGGGTTTTTTCTTGCCTGAGTCATTGGTCAAAGTATAAATTTGTGTGTGTGTGTGTGTCTCTGACTTTCATTGACTCAAGGAAATTTATGACTGGAAGGGACCTTGATAGGTCATCTAGTTCAGTCTCTTGCACTGAGGCAGGACTAAGTATTATCTAGACTACCCCAGACAGTGTCTAACCTGTTCTTAAAAACCTCCAATGACAAAGATTCCACAATCTCTCTGGGTAATTTGTTCCAGTGCTTAACTACCCTTATAATTAGGAAGTTTTTCCTAATGTCTAACCTACATTTCCCTTGCTGCAATTTAAACCTGTTACTTGTCCTGTTCTCAGTGGATAAGGAGAACAGTTTATCACCATCCTCTTTATAACAACCTGTTATTACTTGAAAACTGTATTGTGTCCCTTTTACTCTTCTCTTCTCCAGACTAAATAAACCCAGTTTTTTCAATCTTTACTACTAGGTCATGTTTTCTAGACCTTTAATCATTTTTGTTGCTCTTCTCTGGACTTTTTCCCCTTCGTCCACATCTTTCCCCAAGTGTGGTGCCCAGAACTCCAGTTGAGGCCATACCTGTGCTGAGTTGAGCGCAAGCATTTCTTCTAATGTCTTCCCTAAAACACTCCTGTGCTAATACATCCCAGAATGATATTTGCTTTGTTTGCAACAGTATTACATTGTTGACTCATATTTAGTTTGTGATCTATTCTAAACCCCAGATCCCTTTCTGCAGTACTTCTTCCTAGGCACTCGTTTTCCATTTTGTGTGTGTGCAACTGATTGTTCCTTCCTAAGTGGAGTACTTTGCATGTATTATTATTGAATTTCATCCTGTTTATTTCAGACCATTTCTTCTTGTCAAGATCATTCTGAATTCTAATCCTGTCCTCCAAAGTGCTTGCAACCTGTCCCAGCTTGGAATTGTCTACAAACTTTATAGGTATCCCCTCTATGCCATTAACCAAATTGTTTATGAAGATATTGAATAGAACTGAACCCAGAAGAGATCCTTGTGGGCCCCACTCAACATACTCTTTGTTTCCTTGAAGGTAGGTTTTTGTTTTAGAGATTTGTTTGGATTTTGAACAGCTATATTTTGACGATTCCATTGCTGACATTCTGGAATTTAGTGGTTAATTACCACAGCATATTGTAAAGCAAAAATGGAAAATATATTTATTCTTTTTACAGCCATTTTGTAATTTTGTAGTGATTTTTGTTGAAATTCTGATAATATCAGAGAAAGCTGCGACAGAAAGCATGTTTGTGAGCATCATTGTAACATGCCTGTCTCTGCAAAGTCCCACAGCGCAGAGCTTGTATATCAGCAGCAGTATAATAACACTCTGAGGTGGCCTCTAACAGTTTGCAGACAGGCCTTAGAACAGTGATACATAATTTATAAATAGGGGGAGAAAAGAGTGAAGTTTGAGCTTCTTATTGAACAGCCAGAGCTCTAATACTCATAATTTGCCAGTTTACATAGACAATGCCTTTGTTATACAAACTCTACAGCTACATCAGCAATAGCATCCTATTGATCACATCCAAAAGGTTAGTACTGTGATATCATAGAATATCAGGGTTGGAAGGGACCTCAGGAGGTCATCTAGTCCAACCCCCTGCTCAAAGCAGGAACAATCCCCAATTTTTGCCCCAGTTCCCTAAATGGCCACCTCAAAGATTGAACTCGCAACCCTGGGTTTAGCAGGCCAATGCTCAAACCACTGAGCTATCTCTTCTGCCCATCCAATCAGGTTCCCCTATCCCTTGTAACATAATCACAACGTTATATCAATGACGGCTAAATAGTAGGGAAGAAAAGACAGGTTTGGATAAAATAAGAAGGTCAGTGCTGCAGCTGATGTAAAATAATGGAGCTCCACTGATCTCACACTCCAAATGTATATATTACATACAGTGAAGTCAATAGCCTTATGCCAATTAAATTAACAGCAACTAAGGCCAGGGTTACACTACACCCATTTCGGTAAACTACGTCACCCAGGGGTTCGAAAAATCCACACCTCCGAGCAACGTAGTTATAATGACCTAACCTCACCCCGGATACACAGCACTATGTGACAGGAGAACTTCTCCCATCAATGTAGCTACCGCATCTTGGGGAGGTGGAATAATTATGCAGCTGGGAGAAGCTCTCCCATTGGCCTAGTCGTGTCTTCACTAAAGCTGTAGTGTTGTATGAGAAGACTAGCCCTATGAATCGGATCCAGAATTAAACCTTTTTGGTCTTTGCCATCACTGGAAATGGAAATACTGTAATACCAAAGCTGCAAATTGTAGACTATAGCACAGTGATGTACACACCAATAAGAAATTTCTGGAGACCAAACCAGGAAGTATAGAAACTCTCTGGAGCTTGGCTGTTTTGAGACTTGAAGCCCAACTGCATTCAAACATATTCATAGATTTTTAAGGCCAAAAGTGAAAATTATGACCATCTACTCCGACTTCCTGCATAGCACAAGCCATAGAATTTCACCCAGTGATTTCTGTATCAATATGCATCCAAATTTTTGAAACCTGATTTGAAATGAACCAAACCATTTGAGGATTCTGCAGTTTACCAGTGAAATATACTATAAGTGCTTTCTCTATGAACTGACATTTTTATTTGGTATAATTTTTAATTACAGCTTGATTTTATGGTATCTTTGAAATGATTTAATTTAATCTGGAAGACACTAGCATAGAAGGACATTGTATATTTGAATTTCATCAGTCATTCTTCATAGCACACACAATTAAGATAAACACAGGTATAAACTCCCCAAACAATCTTTAATTACTACTGAATATAAATATCCATATATAGAAATCTCTCATAAACTCTGCATTTTATAACATTCTTTGCAGTAAAGGAATCTAACAAATAGCCATAAAATCTTGAACTACAAGGACACACAGTTTTCCTTTTGACGTACTTAATTAGGCAAATACAATAAGAGAGGGAGAGATCAAATGCAGTCACACAGTCAATGAAATCAATAAAAATACAGTAAAATCTTAGTAACATATACCATGTGATCCACCCATAAACAAGGCCTTTTCTCACCACTCAGAAAAGACTTAGTAGCAAAGTCTTGAACTTCATGATTTTTATGAAGTATTCTAGAGTATTTTTTCTAACACATCCTAAAGTAGTTTCAGACAATGCTAAAACTGAACTACAGTTTCCCAAATAATCGCAAAAACAACAACAGAGACAAAAAACACCATTTGGAGAGATATTGTTGCTTTTTAAAAATACTTACTTGCTAATTCACAAAATTCAGTAATTTGCAGTGCTTCTTCCTGTTGTGGGTTCTAATCAGGAAGATATTGGTGTATACATTTTGTGACTTTTAAATTTATGGCAAACAATTATTATGAAAGTGTAGTATGGAATATAAAGGAAACCTTTTCTATATGTGTGTGTGTTTGATGGGGTAATGGTGGATCTTTACAAGCATTTTCAATCCTTTATGTGGGAATAACCTCAATGGAGGATGATTTGCCTCTACATTTTAATTGAAGGGCCCAATTTCTCTCCTCAGCTATACCTGCACAACCTCAATAAATTAAGGCAGGCAGAATTTGAATAGAATGGGTTAACTGCAGCAGAAGTTGACCTTCAGAATCTTTAATATTGGTTATGAATCATGAACTAGAAAAAAAACAGATCTCAGATCCCAAGATACATTTGAAGTTAGAAAAAATGTAATTAATAGTAAACTGAGCAATGGAGGTAAACAAAATCAGTATATGTGGATCCTCACAATGCCATTTTCTATCAGTCTTCAAAGTCCTTCTCCCAAAGTGAAGTAATTTTTTTCACATAATCATGAATATCTGAATCTCCATAATATTGTTTTCCTAGTCTATATTAAACAGCAAGCATGTTGCACAAACTATGGAATGAGCAATGCATGCCCTAGTTGTTGTGAAAACAGGTCAGCACTGGTTCAGTTAATGAAGATGGAGGAAAACAAATGGAGATGGATGGATGCATGCTAAGATAATGTGGATAGATTTGGATATGAAAGAGTTATGTAGACGTAAAAAAATTGTGGGTAGGTTTGTTGACTGATAGTCAATGTCTCTCTATTCTTTTAGAAACATCTTGAAGATTACACACACACACAACCCCAACCCTGCCTCCCAACTTCCCCAGTGGAAAAAAATGGCATAAACACATATCATTTTTGTCTTTAACTTTTGATCATTCAAAACAAGATTTTGGATTAGGTTAGGTCTGTAGGCCCTACATGGGCCCACAGAAGCATAGAAGGAATAAGATATCTCTCCTCCCCATACAACACCCTCCCCCACAAACAGGGACAGTAGTAGATTATTTTCCCCTGGAGCAAAGGTGGATCAGGGAGATCAGACTAGATGACCGTAATGTTCCTTACTGGACTTACAATCTATGGACTGTGACTCTCAGTTATAATTCCTGGCCTGAGTTCCTTCCACAACCCAAAACCAGGCACTGCCCCTTAGACAGAGCTGTGCCTATGGCACAATCGAATCCCATATTATTTGTAGCATTAACACCTCTGTTTTACTGTAGTTAATTATAGAACAAACAATTCAGCAAGTTTGCATGTAAATGTTTCTGTGGTCTCTACTCTCTTAAGATTTTATCCAAGATTTTTTGTTTGTTTCTTTCCCCATGAATACTCTGCTTACAGTCAGTGGAAGACTGTCTAACACTGCCCTCTTTTTGAACTATGGTATCTTGGGGTTTGTCCCACAAAGTAAAAAAAAACAACATAGGATACTATTTCTATAAAAAGTAAACCATTTGAAAATAAATGGTTTGATGGGTTTACATGATCTGAGACACAACTCCGACATTTAACTAACCTTACCCTGGATGTTAGAGGACAAAAGATAAGCTCTTAATTCATTACTACATAATGTAAACTAGAAATTCAGTGGAGGCCTCTTAAGCATACAGTCTTAGTTTGTTTAAATTTATTCAATAAAATCAGTCTATTAGGTCTTAATGGACTTAAAATCAGGTAGTAAGCCTTATGTGTCTTGCATACAAGAAAGTGATGAAGCTGAGTAGTTTCAGAGGAGATTGGGTCATTGAAAAAAATATAGCCAGAACAACTTAATTCAAAAGTTTGGTAATTTGGTGCATCAGTGATTCATAGTATTTTGTACAGGGGGTCCTTGGTATATGTCGGGGTTGTGTTCTTGAAAAGGGTGATGGATACTGAAACAACGGATACTGGGGAATTTTTCCCCGTAGGAAATAATGGAAGAAGGGGTGGATGCGTTCACGTCGTTGCCACGTTCACTTATGACAATGCTCTTTTCGCCTAAACAGTGTACCTTTTCACTGCAGGTTATACAGTACACATTTTACACACATTGAATAAAATAATGTAGAACCCTGCTAACACCATTCACACACATAGAACATTTTAATAAATAATATAAAACAGTGTAAATTATGCTTACCTTAGGTAGGGGTGGCAGCTGGGTTTTCTTGGGCTGGCTTTTCAGTTGCAGGAAGTCCTAAAACCGGTGACATCTGCTCTCCTGCATGAATCTTTGAATGATAGATCTCCCTGTGAAAAACCCATCATTGAGAGCCCTGGAGACTTTGGCAGACTATTCACAAAAAGGATCACCGGTCTGTATGATTTCCGTCATCCCATCCGGCAATCCAAAGAAACGAGAGAGATTCCTTGTTGTCAGACTCCTGGCTTCCTGCCCTATGTCATCATCGTCCTTGGTTTCTTTGGATATCCATTGTTGGACCAGCTCAATAAGTTCCTCATTTGTCAGTTGCTCAGCGTAAGACTCCAACAACTCCTCTACATCCTCCTCCTCCACCTCCTTGAAGACGACATCCTTCGCCAACTTGACAATGTCTTGCTGGAGAGCAGGAATGGCATCAAATCCTGTGGAGATGTGGACAGCATCTGCCTATGCATGGCACCAAATGCCGTTCATATATTGCAAAGTGACCTCCTCCTATGATTTGTCAATGTTTTCCATGCCGTTCAAGATGTTATAGGATTTCCAAAATTCCTTTACACTGGGCTTTCCTTCACCTGTTGTCTCCTTAATCAGCATGGAGAATGTTCTCTATAGGTAATAAGCCTTGAACGTGACCATTACAACTTGGTCCATAGGCTGCAGCAATGATGTGGTGTTGGGTGGCAAAAATAGGACCTTGATGTTCAGGCAGAGGGCTTCGTTATTGAGTTCATGGGCACTTCGTAGTCCAGTAGAAGGAGAATCTTAAAGGCCGTCGACATTAAGCCTTAAATTCAGGGACAGCATGGTCTACAAACCACTCAGGGAAAATACTGCATGTTATCCAGGCCTTTCTGTTCCACTGCCAAATTACAGGGAGAGGAGACTTGATGTAGCCCCTCATTGCTCTTGGGTTCTCCTGTGGTAGATAGGCAAGGGCTTCAACTTGTAATTGCCTTCTGCATTTCCCCCAAGCAGAAGGGTTAAGTGGTCTTTTGAGGCTTTGAATCCAGAAGCAGTCTTCTCGTCAGTAGAAATATAAGTCCTCGTTGGCATCTTCTTCCAGTAAAGGCTCATCTCATTGCTGTTAAAAACTTGTTTTGGACAGTAGCCACCTTCTGAAACAATTTTCTTTATCTGCACAGGAAACATTTCAGATTCTTCTTCATCTGCACTAGCCACTTCTCCTGTGAGTTTTACATTATGTAGATTGGCATGCTTCTGGAATCTGTGGAACCACCCACAACTAGCATTGAAGTTCTCCTTATTGCTGTTTTGCTCTTTCCCTCTCTTTCCTTTAAATTGTAATACAACCTTTTGGCATTCTCCTGAATTAAGCTTAAACTCACAGGCGTTTTCTTTTGATGGAGGTCATCAATCCAATCAGCCAGCAAACGTTCCATCTTCTCCATTTTACTACTTCTCTGTTTCATTATCTTCATCAATGACAATTTTGTAGCACTTCTAGTGCTTTCACGAATTTGATCAGCACTCTTAAAAATTGTACGTACCGTCGTAGCAGGCAAACTGAGAATATAACGTCTGCTGCACGCTCACCTCTTTCAATACGCTTTATAACATCTAATTTCACTTCTCTTACACTTTTATATTGCCTCTTAGACACACTTAACACTTTGAATGTGTTTTGCACTTATGATGGGTAGCACTGTACAGTACTCATGGCCTGCCACACCTCTTCCCACCCCCCTCCAGCACTGCCCTGCCTCTTCCCATCCCCCAACCCTGCCTCTTCCCTCCCAGTTCCAACCCCTCCTCTGAACATGCCCCAGCCCAGCTCCTTCCCCTCCCTCCCAGCCCCTCATGCACACTGCTGAACAGCTGTTCCACGGTGTGCAGGAGGCGCTGGGAGGGGGAGGAGTTGATCAGAAGGGGCATGGATGAGAGGTGCTGGGGGAAAAGAAGGGGCACTGCCTGCCGGTGGGTGCTAAGCACCCACAGAAAAGCAACTCAAAAGTTGAATTGAGTAAGTTGCAAATGACGGATATGCAGATAGGGACTGACAAGAATCGGAACACATTCCCCTATTGATGAGTGATGGATAAGTGAAACGACGGATAAGAAGGAGATGTATACTAGGGACCCCCTGTATTCCATTGATACACAGTAGTTTAATCCTTGTCAGCTGATTGAAACAGACTTGACCCCACCCTAGTCACAATTATATTAAGATTATACTAAAATTACAGTTGTAAATGGTTTATAAAGAGTTGATAAATGATTAATAGATGTTTTAGCAGGTGATTAATTAATTGTTACAGGTCATTGTAGAGTTTAAAGGGTCAATAGGTTTCCAATAACTGTGACCTGTAGCACCTTATATTGATGTCCTTATAACCATCTATAACTAAGGCTCTACCAAATTTATGGCCATGAAAAACACATCACAGACCGCGAAATCTGGTCTTTTGTGTGCTTTTACCCTATACTATACAGATTTCATGGGGGGAGACCAGCATTTCTCAAATTGGGTGTCCTGAACCAAAAGAGAGTTGTGTGTGGGGGGAGAGGTCACAAAGTTATTTTAGGCGGGTTGCAGTATTGCCACCCTTACTTCTGCACCACCTTCAAAGCTGGGCAGCTGTTGGCCAGGCACACAGTTCTGAAGGCAGCGCCCCGCCAGAAGCAGTGCAGAAGAAAGAGTGGCAATACCATACCATGCCACCCCTACTTCTGTGTTGCTGCCTTCAGAGCTGGGCAGCTGCAGAGTGGCAGCTGCTGACTGAGGGCCAGCTCTTCAGGCAGCAGCGCAGAAGTAAGGGTGGCAATACCACGCCATGTCATCCTTACTCCTGCGCTGCTACTGGCGGTGACTCTGCCTTCAGAGCTAGGGTCCTGGACAGCAGCCGCTGATCTTCAGCTAGCAGCTCTGGAGGCAGCACTTCCACCAGCAGCAACACAGAAGTAAGGGTAGCAGTACCACAACCCCCCCACAATAGCTTTGCGAACCCTCTTTTGTGGGTCAGGATCCCTACAATTACAGCACCATGAAATTTAAGATTTAAATAGCTGAAATCATGAAATTTACAATTTTTAAAATCCTATTGTAGTAGGAAGAGAACCTGAGATATACGCCCTGGTATTAGAGGCCTGGTATGAGGCCTGAGCTAAAGTAGTGGGCAAGCTTTGCTGATATAAAGTCAAGTTAGCAAAAGTTAGGCTGTGAGCAAATGTCAGGCTTTACCTGCTTGCAAGTTCACAGAATTTGGCAAGAACAGGGCTGATATTCCAGAAATACACATTCCTAAAAAATGCTAGGCACAGAGTAGTTACGCAAACCCATTTCAGAAGAGTGGTACCAGAACATTCCGATATCAACAATGATACAAAAACATTCCCCCAGGATAAGAGGAACACACTGACCCTTAAAAGATAAGGTCAGGATGACAGTGTGATGAATAGAAATATTTTAATGAAACCAACATGTACAAGGAGATGGGTGATAACTAGCCACGTCAGGGGGCAGTAACTAACTAAGTCAGAGGGGCAGTACGTAATTTGTTTGCATCAGGGTATAAAAAGGTATTTTGGAGAGAGTGTCTTGGTCCAGCCGAGGAGGGAATGGAAATTCACTGAGCTGGGTCCATTGTCACGAGCATACATCTCTTAGTATCCTTGTAGAGTTTGCCAGGTGCTATTACCGTGGCTTTGTCGACAATTAACCTGGCCTGGTACCTTTGTACCTTAATGGATCTTGTGGTCATTGGGCGGTTCACCTGAGGTCTGCTGTGCTGGCTGTCTGCGCAGAGCTGGGGCAGCATATAGGGAAAACACACAGACGCAGCTGAACGTCTAACCACACCTGTGACTGTGAAATTGATCACCATATGCTATCACTACTGTGATAGTGAGGTAATAGTGTCCATGTTTAAGATGTGCAATAAGTAAACAAGGAGACATGGGTGTCTAGGTTGTCAGGGAGAACTTGGCCTTGCCTCAAAGTAGTAGTGCTACCCCATATAAATGGTCAGGGCTGCCAGAATACAGAAGTAAAGAATCTTCCACCTTTTGACATCCATGATCTATCAGCTTTGCTCTGTAAGTCCTGTGATTGATATACCAAGATGGTCCATTTCGTGTGAGACAGCAACCTGATGACCATGCCTGTGAAGAGTTGCATCATTCCAAGTTGTAGTTTTGGTGGACTGTCGGAGATCCCATGTAATTGGATGCATTATCACAATGTACTGCAGACATCAGAGGATGCATATCCCCGGGAGGCTTTGGCATGAATCTGTCATATTTGCACCGAGGGGTGACAACACCAACAAGGCATCTACAACTGAAAGTAAGGCAGGGGCTTTAACCCTGGTGCTGAGTACTAGGTTATTCATGGTTAAAAAAAACAAGAGCGAATGATAATCCCGGGAAATACCTCGTCCCACTGGGATGAGATGGAGGTGCAGTAACGCAACCCTTTTTCTGGTCTACCAGTACTGGTTTCACGCTGTGCGACCCAAGCTGCTGAGTCTTTCTCAGCGACTTCCTTCACCTCGGGTAGCTAGGTGCAGCCACTGCGCTGCATCTTCACTGCCTGTGTTAGCCATCATTTTCAGGGTTCATGCTGGATCTGTCCACCTCACATAATGCCCAAAGCGATATTTCGGACAAGCCTTCATTGCTGATGGCATAGTTCCAATGAGCAATCCTCTACATATCCTTTACATATCCTTCACCACATATGATTACATCACTCCACCATGATGGTTCAGTGCTTGGACAAGATCAGCACATGGATGAACAGCTGGTTGGAGCTGAATTTGAGCAAGATGCTGATGGGCAGAGGAAAATGTTTTGAAGAGTTTGCAACCACAGTACAGTCTTCTCTGGTTGAAGGGACAATAGACCACAACTGGTCAAACCTAAATCTGCCATCTCCCTAACTTTTTGTTTGACCTACTCTGAGCACATCTAACAGATTGGGCCCAAAAGGCAGGCTAGATGGGGGAATGTTTGCTTTGTGAATCCCTCTCGGGTTTAGCCTTGGGTCAGGCACTGAGCTGTTGGTCAGCATCAGGACTTAGGCAGCTGTGACATCAAAATGTAGGTGCCTTTGGGACATTAACAGTGGAAACTTAGATACCTACTGTGACAGACCCAGGCCAGTGGAATGCAGGAATCTGGTAGAAGGCAAATATACTGGCCACTGGATGAACAGTTTTCTGTTCCCTGAGTGACCAGAGCAGGGGCTGCACTAGAGCAATCAAGAACCTGCTAGAACCAGTTAAGACAGGCAAGATAATTAAGACACCTGGAGCCAATTAAGAACATACTAGAATCAATTATGGCAGGCAGACTAACAGGACACCTGGTTTAAAAAGGACTTCCCATCAGTTAGGGGAGGGCATGCAAGGAGCAGGGAGTGACAAGGTGTGCTGCTGGAGGACTGAGGAGTACACGCGTGATCAGGCTTCAGGAGGAAGATCCTGCAGTGAGGGTAAAGAAGGTGTTGGGAGGAGGCCATGGGGAAGTAGCCCAGGGAGTTGTAGCTGTCATGCAGCTGTTACAAGAGACACTGTAGACAGTTGCAATCCACAGGGCCCTGGGCTGGAACCCAGAGTAGAGGGCAGGCCCAGGTTCCCCCCAGCCCCCTCAACTCCCTATCTGAGACAAGAGGAGGTGACCTGGACTGTGGGTCCCACCAAAGAGGAAGGTCCCTTGCCTATCCCCCGACCCACTAGGTGGGTCAGCAGAGACTGCGGGGATTGTCCTCCTCCCTTTCCCCATGCTGGCCAGTGATGAGGTTAGCTGAGTGAATGGCAGGTTTGAGCCACTAGCAAAAGTGAATCTCTGAGGGTGGCCGTGAATCTCTGAGGCAAGCAAATCCGCCAATAAGCGCAGGACCCACCAAGGCAGAGGAGGAACTTTGTCACAGTACAGTTAGGCAGCAGCTGAACAGGGGCTTTGTGCATGCTAGTGGTGCCTAAATGTTGGATTTAGGTGCCAAAAGTGACAGTTAGTCACCTAAGTCCCTGTTGTGAATCCCGCCTCAGATGCTACAGTGATGAGCGTGATATAAGAATTTATATAGAATAGAACAGAACCTTAATGTGAAATGTAATCCTGGTCATAAGAGCATAATCTGGTGATAGTCCCAATTCTGTCTTCTCTAATGACAGTGTGAGTTTTTCCTGGACAAAGACCATAGAACAGGTCTTGGTGTTGGTGTTCAACCCATTAATTTTCTAATCTGACCAATTTTTGTATGAATGTATTTAATGTAGTATATACTTGATAACATCTGGATGAAATTCACTATAAAGCACGTATATACCTGGAAGCCTTCAAAGAGCATTGTTGTTCCATAGCATTAAATGCATCCAGAAAGGATTTGATTTGACAGATATGACTAAGAAAACCATTACAATGAAGTGATTTTTGCATAGCTGAAAGTGGTTTATAAGATTTGTCCAGAAAATGGTGCTTACATTTTCTTACATTCTATCAATCTTGTTAAAATAATCACAGTTTACATATAAGAACTAGTTACCTGTGAAATACAAGTTTGACCTCAGTACCTGATTTAAAATAATTTACACCAAGGCATTTACAAGAAAGGGAGAAAGGGTGGGAATAAAAAATGCTTTCCTGGCTATATTCCTGTTTGTCAGCCTCCATATATCATTATGGATGACATTGATTCATTATGTACTAGCTGCCGTGAAGTTCACTGTTTAAATTTAAGCTAAAACGAAACCCAGCAAAATCAATGCATGTGGCATTGATGTGGTGTAATTTTTCTGGCTAATCTTCAGAAATCTGAATTTTTCTCTTAACATTAAAGTAACTTGGAGCTCTTGTTGTTTTTCACGTTATGAAAGACAAGCTGGACCTCTGGCAGGGTAGAGTTGTTGTAAAGTGAAGGTTTCCAAACAGCCTTGGATTCCTAATCTTAGGGTCAATTTGATGACAAACGATCTCTTAGAGGGAAATGGAAGAGGGGAAGAAGAGGGATGTCAGCTATTAGTATCTTAGCCTTTGATGGGGCTCAGACACTATAATAATAAGCATGGTATAAATGGATGGATGGGAGGAAACTTCAATATATGCAGCAACATTGATGGTGGCCTGAGATGAGACTGATTTAATGTGAAGCAATGCCTTGATATTTGGGCAAAATATTTTGGTATCATGGAATCCAGCTACAGCAATTTCAGGCCTTCTCAAATTGTATTATTGCACCATGTGTTCAAGTGCATTAAAACCCTTGATATGAACCCATTACACGCCTTGGCTCTGTGAGCATATACTACCCTCAGTAGGTTGCACAGTACTCATGAATATGAAAGTTGAATGCATGATCACACAGAGAAAAGGCAAGTGCCATTCACTACATTCTCATAAAGCTTGAGGGCAAAAACGTGGCCTGTCCTGTCCAGTGGCACAGAGGGTTATAAACCCATCACACACCATGCACATCTGTGAAGCCTTCCCAGACACTGGTCCTGGTTGGGGGGAGGCAGGCACTGTGAAAAAATGGGCAGTGGGTGGAGCCTTAGTTTTATCTCTGCAGCTTGGGGCCAAGATGTCCCAGCCTTTTTGTGCCATTTGTGAGAAGTGTTAGGGCCACTCACTCTACACAAATACTCATCCCATTGCTTCCCTCCTTGCTGGTCTACTGGTGCTAGTGTGTCGACCTGCCCTTGAAGCATGCTGAGGATATAGAGGGCCCTTTGTGGGGCTGCTCCATCTCCACTACAGAACTAAAGTAGTATGGAGGGCTTCCCACCGAGGGAGCTGTGGACTCTGGCCTATGGGTTATACTTGGCAAACAATATGTCTGTAGTTATTTGTCATCTCAGTATAACCACAAGATGCTAAATGATACTGATTGCTTCTCATTTTCATTAGATCTGTATTTCTGCTTCTTCGTTTAGTCTTTATATGGTAACTTCTGTGTGAAAAACGATGTTTGTACAGTGCTTTGAACATATAACATACTTTGTAAGTCATAGAATCATAGACTTTAAGGTCAGAAGGGACCATTATGATCATCTAGTCTGACCTCCTGCACAACGCAGGCCACAGAATCTCACCCACCAACTCCTGTAACAAACCCCTAACTTATGTCTGAGCTACTGAAGTCCTCAAATTGTGGTTTAAAGACTTCAAGGTGCAGAGAATCCTCCAGCAAGTGACCCGTGCCCCATGCTGCAGAGGAAAGCGAAAACCCCCCAGGGCCTCTGCCAATCTGCCCTGGGGCAAAATTCCTTCCCGACCCCAAATATGGCAATGGGCAGAACCCTGAGCATGTGGGCAAGACTCCCCAGCCAGACACCCAGGAAAGAATTCTCTGTAGTAACTCAGATCCCACCCCATCTAACATCCCATCACAGGCCATTGAGCATATCTACTGATAGTAGTCGAAGATCAATTAATTGCCAAAATTAGGCTATCCCATCATATCATCTCCTCCATAAACTTATCAAGCTTTGTCTTGAAGCCAGATATGTTATTTGCCCCCATTGCTTCCCTTAGTTGTAAGGATGACTGGTATTCATTATATTAGTATTGATATCCTGACTTATTGTTAAAAGACACGAGCTCAGAATTTCACACTGATTAAATGCCTAATTGAGCATCACGCTATTGCTTGGCACTAGTTGACCATATTCCTAGAGGATGGAATTTATGCTAATCTCTTTCCAATTAGGCAGCAGTTATTACTAGTGGGATAAATTGGTGCCTTGCAAGAAGTCCCAGTTAAGTGGCCATCCTGACTGAGTGCGTTCCCATTAAGTGGAGTATATTGTACTATGGAAAGTGATTACAGAGAATTTTGACTTTATATAGGGCCAGGCTGCAGGAAGTGCTTGCTGGGCCACACAGGGATGGAGCCACTTGCAAGAAGCCTCCCCCTCCCTTGTGCATAAAGGCCTCCCACAAAATTGGACCTTGTGCTTGGGGAGAAAACAGGGACTGCTGGCTTCTTCTCCCCCCAGGGACCAATAAGAAAGGGGGGGAAAAGGGGTGAAGGAAGGAGGCAGGGTTATGGCCAGCAGAGTGAGGCTGCCAACACAGGAGACCAACTGCTTCGTGGAGCTGAGGGGATACCTCATATGCATATAGAACTTCCCCAGACAATTTGAAGTTGCTTGAGGCACAATCTCCCCACAGTTCCACTGCTCTTCACTACCCAAAATGTGAGATTGTGGCAGAAGTGCTATAATAATATAAAGTTCATAGGATATTTTCAAAATCAAAATTCAGAACAATTTTGTGACAACATTTTCAGGGTGGCAAAATATTCAGCCCAAAGACAAGTGTGCTGGTGTCACTACTGCCAGCTCTCACTCAGCAATGACATGCATATTTTTCAGAGTGAAGGAATTTCGTAAGAAACGGCATTCTGAACGAGCGTATCATGCAACACTGAATGAAGCCTTTAACATCCACTTTGAGCAAAAGAACAACTTTGGTATTGGCTACAGTCATTTGACTTGTTTCTTCATTCCAAACACTGTTCATTACAGTGAACGCTCATTCCACTAGACTGTGCCTGATAATCACAGAGCGAATTTGACTCATTGTGGAAAAAATATTGTGAGCCAGCATTCTGTAGTCATATAAAATCCAAAATTTTGTTTGATGACCTTAGAAACTGGGACCTTTCAGGTGTACCAAAAGAACATCAGACTACCATGTGTAAAACAAGACGGTCTGGTAAAATTAGCACATGTGGTCATTTAATCTTAAAAGGGAAGATTTTAGTAGAAAACAAGGATTGAAACTCTCTCAAAAGGTTCCACATTGCTTAGTCAGTGAAGTCCCTGAATAATTATGTATCACAGGAAGTGGCAATTTCCATTCTTCAATACATCGTTACTACACTGAATATATAACTCTTTTTGGTTCCATTTTCTTTTTTCTTTTCTTTTTTGATCCTGATTAAAATCCATTTAATCCTGTCAGGCTGTTGACCTTTGTGTGTTTAAGCCACTAATACACATGAATTGTCAGATCTATATTTCTCAAGTAGTATTTCCATTAAAATGAGAATGGTTTCCAAAAAGTAGCGCAAACATCCATTAGATATTATTTTCTTTTTACTTGGTGGTTACTAAAAGAACATGTGACTCATCAGCAACAGAGTACTGTAGTACAGCATGACATTGATTATCAACATGTCAGAGGTAACACTGAGCAAGTTTGGAGTAACTCAGAGACTTTAAGGTCAGAAGGGACCATCATGATCTTCTAGTCTGAAATCCTCCACATTGCAAGCCCCAGAACCTCACACACTCACTCCTAGAGTAGACCCATAACCTCTGGCTGAGTTACAGAAGTCCTCAAATCTTCATTTAAAGACTTCAAGTTACAGAGAATACACCATTTACTGTTGTTCAAACTAGCAAATGTCCCATGCCCCTGTTGCAGAGGAAGGCAAACCCCCATACACCCCCAGGGTCTCTGCCAATGTGACCTGGGGGGAAATTCCTTCATGACCCCAAATATGGCAATCAGGTAGACCATGAGCACGTGGGCAAGGCTCACCAGCAAGACACTTGGGAAAGAATTCTCTGTAGTAAGTCACAACCCTCCATCTCTAGTGTCCCATCTCTGGCCATTAGAGCTATTTGCTAACAGCAGTCACGGATGGGCTATATGCCATTGTGGACAAGCTCCTCCTACCATCCCTCCATAAACTTCCTCAAGCTGAGTCTTAAAACAAGTTAGGTTTATTGCCCCAACTACTCTCCTTGGAAGACTGTTTCAGAACTTAACTCCTCTGATGGTTAGAAACCTTCATCTAACTTCAAAGCTAGACTTATTGATGGCTAGTTTCTAGACATATTGATGGCTAGTTTCTATTCATTTGTTTTTTTGCCACCATTGTCCCTTAACTTAAATTCTTTACTTAACTTAACACCTCCTTGGTGTTTTGTCCCTCTGATGTGTTTATAAAGACAATTATATCTCTCCATATCCCTTTTTTTGTTAGGCTAAACACGACAAAACTCCTCTTGTAAAAATAGGTTTTCCATTCCTTTGATTATCCTCGTAGCCCTTCTCTGCACATGTTCCAGTTTGAATTAATCTTTCTTAAACATGGGGGACCAGAACGGCACACAGTATTCCAGATGAGGTCTCAACAATGCCTTGTATATGGTTAATAACATAATAACCTTATGTCTGCTGGAAATACCTTGCCTGATGTATCCTACAATTGCATTAGTCTTTTTCACGGGTACATCACATGGGTGGATCATAGTCATCCTGTGATCAACTGATACATCAGGCCTTTCTCCTCCTCTGTTACTTTTAACTGATACATTCCCAGTTTATAGCAAAAATTCTTGACTTTGCACTGTGCACTATTGAATTTCTTCCTATTTCTATTACTCCAATTTTCAAGGTTGTCCAAATCTTCTTGTATGATATTCAGGTCCTCCTAGGTATTGGCAATATCTCCCAACTTTGTGTCATCCACAACTTTTATTAGTGCTCTCCCATTTTTTGTGCCAATGTCATTAATAAAAATGTTAAATAAGATTGGGCCTCAAACTGATCAATGAGGAACTCCACTAGTAACCTCCCACCAGCCTGAAAGTTCACCTTTCAGCATTGCCCATTGTAATCTTCTCTTTAACCAGTTTTGATTCTCACATTAATCCCCATCTTCTCCAATTTAATATTTTCCCCTGTGGAATAGTGTCAAATGCTTTACTGAAATCCAGGTAAATTAGATCTACTGCATTTTCTTTGAGATGATAACCAATTTTTTAGAGAAAGAAAGAGATCAGGTTGGTTTGACACAATCTATCTTTTGTAAAAAACAATTTGTATTTTATTGCAATTACCATTTAACTCTATGTCCTTAACTCCACTCTCTTTCAACATTTGTTCTAAGATCTTGCATTAAATTGAGTTCAAGTTAATGGGCCTGTAGTTTCCTGATTCTCCCCCCCTCCCCCCCTTCCTTAAATATAGGTAACATATTCGCAATTCTTCAGTCATAGGGTACAACCCTGAGTTTATGGACTCATTACAAATACTTGCTATTGGGCTTGTAATTTAGCGTACCAGTTCCTTTAATATTTTTGGATGGAAATTATCCAGGCCCTCCAGTTTGTTCAGATTAAGCTGTTTAAGTTTGGCTTCCATTTTGAATGTAGTTATTTCTACTTCCATATCTTTGTCCCCCTTAGTGACCCTGCCACTGCCAGCAAGTTTCTGATTACCCTTATTAAAAACTGAAACAAAGTATTTGTTTACGTGTTTGGTCAAACCTGGATTATCTTTAATTTCCACCCCATCCTCAGTGTTTATCCGTCCCCCTTCTTCTTTCTTTGTTTTCTTTTTATTTATATGGCTAAAGAACCTTTTACTATTGGTTTTAGTTTCCTTTTCAAGATCCAACATGGCTTGGCTTTTGGTAGTTCTCACTTTGTCCCTACACTTTCTGACCTCCAAGAGATAGCTTTCCTTGCTGATCCCTCCCTTCTTTCATACCATGTTGGCCTTCTGTTTTCTCTTAATGACCTGTCTGTGATTCTTGTTCATCCAGTTTTGTCTGCAACCCTTCCCTACAGATATTTTCCTTTGCTAGGGATTCAGGTTTCAGATATGTCATAAATATAAAGGGAAGGGTAAACACCTTTAAATCCCTCCTGGCCAGAGGAAAAAAACCCTTTCACCTGTAAAGGGTTAAGAAGCTAAGACAATCTCGCTGGCACCTGACCAAAATGAAAATGAGGAGACAAGATACTTTCAAAGATGGAGGGGGGGAAACAAAGGGTTCTCTCTGTCTCTGTGTTGGCTTTTGCCGGGACCAGAGCAGGAATGCAGGTCAGAACTCCTGTAAAGGGTTAATAAGCAATCTAGTTAGATATGCGTTAGATTCTGTTTTGTTTAAATGGCTGATAAAATAAGTTGTGCTGAATGGACTGTATATTCCTGTTTTTGTATCTTTTTGTAACTTAAGGTTTTGCCTAGAGGGATTCTCTATGTTTTGAATCTGATTACCCTGTAAGGTATTTACCATCCAGATTTTACAGAGGTGACTCTTTTACTTTTTCTTCAATTCAAATTCTTCTTTTAAGAACCTGATTGCTTTTTCATTATTCTTAAGATCCAAGGGTTTGGGTCTGTGTTCACCTATGCAAATTGGTGAGGATTTTTATCAAGCCTTCCCCAGGAAAGGGGGTGTAGAACTTGGGGGGATTTTGGGGGGAAAGACATTTGCAAGTGGGCTCTTTCCCTGTTATATTTGTTAGATGCTTGGTGGTGGCAGCAATAAAGTCCAGGGACAAAAGGAAAAATAGTTTGTACCTTGGGGAAGTTTTAACCTAAGCTGGTAAGAATAAGCTTAAGGGGTTTTTCATGCAGGTCCCCACATCTGTACCCTAGAGTTCGGAGTGGGGAAGGAACCTTGACAAGAGAGTTTCTGCAACTTTGTCTTAAAGTAATCCCAAGCTTTCTCCATGTTCAGATCTTTGAGTTCTTCAGTCCAGTCCACTTCCCTAACTAATTCCCTTAATTTTTTAAAGCTTACCCTTTTGAAATCAATGACCCTAGCTGCAGACCTATTTTTTTATCCTTCTATTTAGTTTAAACTGAATTAACTCATGATCATTTGAACCAAGGTTGTCCTCTCTAATCAGTTCTTCTGTGAGTTCCTTGCTACTTACTAATACTAAATCTAAAATGGCATCTCCTCTTGTTGGTTTGGTGGCTAGTTTTGTGAAGAAATCTGTTGGCTATCATGTTCAGGAATATCTGGGCTCTTCCATTATTAGTAGCACGTGTCCTCCAATCTATACTAATTTCTGTGGGAAATTAAAGTGTCCCATAATCACACAATTCACAGTAGTATTTATTTAATTAAAAATATTTAAAAGGTCTCTATCCACATCCAAATTGCATCCTGGGGGCCTGTAGCAGACCCCAAGCATGATTCCAGTGGAGTCTTCTGTTATCTTTCTTCCCCAAAATGATTTTGACCTGAATAGGTTCTGTTTTATCCATTCAATCATTTCTAATTTCTTTACAGTCTACCTCATCACTAATATACAGTGTTATTCCACTACGTTTATTTTTGTTTCTGGTTCTCCTGAACAGCACATACACTCGATACCTGTACTCCTGTCATGACTCCTATTCCACCATGTTTCCATAATCCCTATAATTTCTGGTTTCATTTCCTGCACCAGTACTTCTAGTTCTTCCATTTTGTTACCTAGGCTTCTTGCATTGGTTTACAGACATCTTAGTTTCTGATTGGCTTCATCCAGATTCTTCACCCGATTAGGTATAGTCATTCTACTGCCAGTATCACACACCTGACTGTTCCTGTCAATGGTATTGGCAATATCTTTCCTCTTGTTGTCCATTCTCCATTCCGGTATCCTCTTTTACTTGATTTTCCTCCCACTCAATATTAGAATAAGGTTTGGAGATTACATGAACCTCTCCCAACCGTCTCCCCCATATTCCTAGTTTAAAGCTCTTTTAATCAATTGTGCCAACCTCTGTCCTGGAAGTCTATTTCCCTCCCAACTCCGGTGGAGTCCATCCCATGAGAACTGTCCTCTGTCCTTGAAAGCCTCCCAGTGGTTGAACAACGCAAACCTCTCCATATAGCACCACTGCCTGAGCCATCTGTTGTTCATCATAATCTTGTCTTGCCTCTGCTCTCCTCCTCTAGGGACTGGTAGGATCCTACTGAAGATCACCCGAGCCTCCAATTATTTATCTTTCCCAGCCTGGGGTTGTCTTCCTTGATGCATCCCAATGAGAGTCTAGTAGTATCATTTGTCTCTATGTAAAGGACAATCAGTAGATACTTTTCTGCTTCCTCTCCAGCCTCAAATCCACATCCTATACCTTTGCTGCCAGCAGACAGCACACCTTTCCATTCTCTGGATCAGCTCTGAAGACAGGCATGCTTGTTCTTCTTAGTAGGGAGTCCACAATCACATAGACCTGCCTTTGGTGCCATTCTCTGTCCTTTGCCCTTCTGTTCTTTCTGACTGCAAGTCTTCTTGTCATCTGTTCTTACTTGAAATATTCTGTGAGTCATCATCTTTCCTCTTGGGGGTCCAAACTCTGTCTATGTCATTGTCTTTTCCCTCTTCTTGTAGGACTCACTGCTCTGCTCTTCTTCCTTGCTTTCCCATCTTCTGTTATTGCCTGCCTCTCCTCTTCATTTCCAACTTAGCATAGCTGTTCTTCATCTCTATTTCCCCTTCGCTAGCTGGTCTTTTCCTTTGTCTTGTTCTTATAGTCACATGCTTCCACTGACCACTTTCTTAATCCAGCAGTCTAACCTTACAGTTCTCTGGTCCAGCATGCACCTGCAAGTTTGATATTACCCTTCTGCCTCCTCTCTCCTTCCCTCCATCATCCACTCAAATCCACTTAGAAACTTGACCATAGTTTCTAGCTGCATCTCCAAATCTCAGCTCTCCTCTTCCATCAGAAGGGCAGTACTTCATACAAACAAAGCATCTTCCAGATATCCTCTCTGGGATAAAGTACATCCCACAGCTTACACATCCAGTCATCTTCATTGTCTCTTCCATTCCTTGGGTCACTACAGCTGCTGCCTGTATAGCTGTTATAGCCTTCACCCCAAGTACCTGTCCAGAAGGAGAAAAAAAACACAAACACACAACCCTCCTCCAAACTTCCCTTACAAACTCCCCTAATTTTAGCTGTTGCTTCCTCCAGTGCCATTTGCTGCATTTATAGGCCTGATGATTATGGAAGCCCAGACTCTTAATCAAGGTTCAGCTTTGATCAAAGGCTTTGTTTCTCTCACAACACATTTCCCTCTTACCAGACTTTCCGAACGGAAAACAAGCTAGCAAGCAAGCAAACAAACACACTTTTAAGAAGTCACTCACTGTCCATAAGGAACAAGCACTTGCTTTTCTTCTCCAGCAGATCTCTCTGCAGACTCCCTGGCTTTCAGCTCTGTTTATTGGCTCCTATGCTGATGCTTCTCAGGTTGTAGATAATTCAGGGAATTTTCAGTGTAATTAATGGATGTCATAGTCCTGTTTTGGATAATGGAAATTTGGATAACCGAGGTTGTAGTGTATTATGAAATGTTACTAAATTACTTTCCTCTAACACCTGATTTTGAAAGATAAAGGTTTACATTATGCAAAATATGCAGAACTGGTTTGCATCCTCATCAGAATAACTGAACTAGGGTAAGTATGTGGTGTATTTCCTAATGGTCTCATGGCATACAATCAGTGATGAGCTGCCAAAATCTTAACAACCGGTTCCCTCCTCACCCCACAAGGGGGGGTCGTGGCCCACCCCTGCCCCCCATGACTCCTGCCCCGCCCCTGCCCCCCGGGACTCCTGCCCCATCCAACACCCCACATTCCTTGATGCCCCTCCGGGACCCCTGCCCCATTCACCCCCCTCCCCTGTCCCTGGCTGCCCCGAGAACCAGGCAAGAGGGTCCCGTGGGCCACTATAGTTGGTGCCCACCCCGCCCCGCCCCTAAGAGCCAGAGGGACCTGCCAGGGGGCGAGGTGGGGAGTCCCGGCGGTACTTACCTGGGGTGGCTCTTGGGAAGCATCCGGCAGGTCCCTCTGGCTCCTAGGGGCAGGGTAGCGTAGCTAGTGGGGAAACAGGGGGAGCGGCTGCTGATTCGCGGGAAAGGGGGGGGCGGAGAAGCAGAGTGGGGCAGCGTGTTCAGGGGTGGAGGCGGAGCGGAGGTGAACTGGGGCTGGGTGTGGGGCGGGGAGCTGCTGGTGGGTGCTGTGCACCCACCAAATTTTCCCCGTGGGTGATCCAGGCCCGGAGCACCCATGGAATCAGCACCTAAGGTGCCACTTTTGGCCGGTTGTCCACCTCGCAGGACAACTGGTTCTAAAAAGGATTCTAAATTTAACAACCGGTTCCAGTGAACCAGTGCGAACCGGCTCCAGCTCACCACTGCATACAATGTATTAATTAAAAATCCCACATCCTCACACCCTCCAAAAATGCAATAAACCTGTTCATTGAACCAGTTCTCTTGGCACAGTCAATTTATTACAAGGGTAGATTAGGCTAATTTCTATTAATTTTTTTGTTTGGCTTTAATAAAAATAGGTGGTATAAATAACTTTTATGAAGCATGCAGTAACCTGTAGACATCATTTCATTTCCATCTCACAGATTCACTGCAGCTGCTTGTTATACTATGGCTGCCTTTCCTGTAATTTATAATCAATTACACTGATTAAACATATTTTCACTGTTTCTCACCTGAGCCAGATGGAGGACTGATCTCATTTTTAAACAAAATGTTGTTTCATATGATCAAACCAATGTGCTTGATAATATACTTGTAGTAGAATTTTATTTCTGATCATTCTCAGAATTATTTTAGACTTCTAGATTTCTCTCTCTGATTTGATGATTATCTTTTATGAACTGTTCTTTATTTTTTATTTTTTTTCAGCTTCTCAACTCCATTTCACAGGTGACTGCTACATTAGCTCTAATATACACTTTTGGCAATGCACTGTGATCCTCTTAAGGCAAATGGATCCTAGTCTCTGCGGCACGGGAACTCAATCAAACATAACATCTTGGAAAATGAAACCACATGCTGAATGGGAGAAGAACCCCCCTTCTGTGGTAATCTCTTCATGGCTGTTGGTAAAATAATTACCAATATGTGGGTAAGTAGAGTACATCTGGGCAAATAAGAAGGGAGATTCTCTTCTCTAAAAAGAAAAGGAGTACTTGTGGCACCTTAGAGACTAACCAATTTATTTGAGCATAAGCTTTCGTGAGCTACAGCTCACTTCATCGGATGCATACTGTGGAAAATACAGATGATGTTTTATACACACAAACCATGAAAAAATGGGTGATAATCACTACAAAAGGTTTTCTCTCCCCCCACCCCACTCTCCTGCTGGTAATAGCTTATGTAAAGTGATCACTCTCCTTACAATGAGTATGATAATCAAGGTGGGCCATTTCCAGCACAAATCCAGGGTTTAACAAGAACGTCTGAGGAAGGGGGCGGGGTAGGAAAAAACAAGGGGAAGTAGGTTACCTTGCATAATGACTTAGCCACTCCCAGTCTCTATTCAAGCCTAAGTTAATTGTATCCAGTTTGTGAATTAATTCCAATTCGGCACTCTCTCGCTGGAGTCTGGATTTGAAGTTTTTCTGTTGTAATATCGCAACTTTCATGTCTGTAATCGCGTGACCAGAGAGATTGAAGTGTTCTCTGACTGGTTTATGAATGTTATAATTCTTGACATCTGATTTGTGTCCATTTATTCTTTTACGTAGAGACTGTCCAGTTTGCCCAATGTACATAGCAGAGGGGCATTGCTGGCACATGATGGCATATATCACATTGGTAGATGTGCAGGTGAACGAGCCTCTGATAGCGTGGCTGATGTTATTAGGCCCTGTGATGGTGTCCCCTGAATAGATATGTGGGCACAGTTGGCATTGGGCTTTGTTGCAAGGATAGGTTCCTGGGTTAGTGGTTCTGTTGTGTTATGTGGTTGCTGGTGAGTATTCGCTTCAGGTTGGGGGGCTGTCTGTAGGCAAGGACTGGCCTGTCTCCCAAGATTTGTGAGAGTGTTGGGTCATCCATCAGGTAGATCCTTGATGATGCGTTGGAGGGGTTTTAGTTGGGGGCTGAAGGTGATGGCTAGTGGCGTTCTGTTATTTTCTTTGTTAGGCCTGTCCTGTAGCAGGTGACTTCTAGGAACTCTTCTGGCTCTATCAATCTGTTTCTTCACTTCTGCAGGTGGGTATTGTAGTTGTAAGAATGCTTGATAGAGATCTTGTAGGTGTTTGTCTCTGTCTGAGGGGTTGGAGCAAATGCGGTTGAATCGCAGAGCTTGGCAGTAGACAATGGATTGTGTGGTGTGGTCAGGGTAAAAGCTGGAGGCATGTAGGTAGGAATAGCGGTCAGTAGGTTTCTGGTATAGGGTGGCGTTTATGTGACCATCATTTATTAGAACTGTAGTGTCCAGGAAGTGGATCTCTTGTGTGGACTGGACCAGGCTGAGGTTGATGGTGGGATGGAAATTGTTGAAATCATGGTGGAATTCCTCAAGGGCTTCTTTTCCATGGATCCAGATGATGAAGATGTCATCAATGTAGCGCAAGTAGAGTAGGGGCGTTAGGGGACGAAAGCTGAGGAAGCGTTGTTCTAAGTCAGCCATAAAAATGTTGGTGTACTGTGGGGCCATGCGGGTACCCATAGCAGTGCTGCTGATGTGAAGGTATACATTGGCCCCAAATGTGAAATAGTTATGGGTAAGGACAAAGTCACAAAGTTCAGCCACCAGGTTAGCCGTGACATTATCGGGGAAACTGTTCCTGATGGCTTGTAGTCCATCTTTGTGTGGAATGTTGGTGTAGAGGGCTTCTACATCCATAGTGGCCAGGATGGTGTTATCAGGTAGATCACTGATGGATTGTAGTTTCCTCAGGAAGTCAGTGGTGTCTCGAAGGTAGCTGGGACTGCTGGTAGCGTAGGGCCCGAGGAGGGAGTCTACATAGCCAGACAATCCTGCTGTCAGGGTGCCAATGCCTGAGATGATGGGGCACCCAGGATTTCCAGGTTTATGGATCTTGGGTAGTAGATAGAATATCCTAGGTCGGGGTTCCAGGGGTGTGTCTGTGCGGATTTGATCTTGTGCTTTTTCAGGGAGTTTCTTGAGCAAATGCTGTAGTTTCTTTTGGTAACTCTCAGTGGGATCAGAGGGTAATGGCTTGTAGAAAGTGGTGTTGGAGAGCTGCCGAGCAGCCTCTTGTTCATATTCCAACCTATTCATGATGACAACAGCACCTCCTTTGTCAGCCTTTTTGATTATGATGTCAGAGTTGTTTCTGAGGCTGTGGATGGCATTGTGTTCTGCACGGCTGAGGTTATGGGGCAAGTGATGCTGCTTTTCCACAATTTCAGCCCGTGCACGTTGGCGGAAGAACTCTATGTAGAAGTTCAATCTGTTGTTTCGACCTTCAGGAGGAGTCCACCTAGAATCCTTCTTTTTGTAGTCTTGGTAGGAAGGTCTATGTGGGTTAGTATGTTGTTCAGAGGTGTGTTGGAAATATTCCTTGAGTTGGAGACGTCGAAAATAGGATTCTAGGTCACCACAGAACTGTATCATGTTTGTGGGAGTGGAGGGGCAGAAGGAGAGGCCCCGAGATAGGACAGATTCTTCTGCTGGGCTAAGAGTATAGTTGGATAGATTAACAATATTGCTGGGTGGGTTAAGGGAACCACTGCTGTGGCCCCTTGTGGCATGTAGTAGTTTAGATAGTTTAGTGTCCTTTTTCTTTTGTAGAGAAGCAAAGTGTGTGTTGTAAATGGCTTGTCTAAAGTCCAGCCACGAGGAAGTTTGTGTGGAAGGTTGGTTTTTTATGAGAGTATCCATTTTTGAGAGCTCATTCTTTATCTTTCCCTGTTTGCTGTAGAGGATGTTGATCAGGTGGTTCCGCATTATAACATTATAACATCCGCATTATAACATTCATAAACCAGTCGGAGAACACTTCAATCTCTCTTTTCACACGATTACAGACATGAAAGTTGCGATATTACAACAGAAAAACTTCAAATCCAGACTCCAGAGAGAGACTGCTGAATTGGAATTCATTTGCAAATTGGATAAAATTAACTTAGGCTTGAATAGAGACTGGGAGTGGCTAAGTCATTATGCAAGGTAACCTACTTCCCCTTGTTTTTTCCTACCCCGCCCCCTTCCTCAGACGTTCTTGTTAAACCCTGGATTTGTGCTGGAAATGGCCCACCTTGATTATCATACACATTGTAAGGAGAGTAATCACTTTAGATAAGCTATTACCAACAGGAGAGTGGGTTTGTGTGGGGGGGGGGGGGAGGAGAAAACCTGGATTTTTGCTGGAAATGGCCCACCTTGATTATCATACACATTGTAAGGAGAGTGATTGTTAGGGGGCTTATTCCTTCACCCACTTACTTCCCTGGTCCTTCTCGCATGAACAGAGAGCAACAATACCCGAAGTCCAAAGGTGCAAACAATTCGATGTTTATTGGGGTGAACTTCCAGCAAGCATGATTCCAGTTTCCTTCCTTAGTATCCTCCTTCCCAGCTCTGACACCACAGAGCCTTACACCTGTGTCCCTGTTCCCATTCCTGCCCTTAGCCAAACATTATTCCAATTTCCTTACCCCCATTCCCTGGTCCCATTTCCCCCTTTAGCAAAACATGATTCCAATTTCCACACCCCCATTCCCTGTTCCCATCTCCCCCATCCAACCACCCATCCCCTCCCACCCACGCCCACCCCCACCCCTCTACTTCCTGATTGACTGCAGACTATATAGTAAAACTTGAGTTCTGCTTAGCTATACCTTAACCAATCATTTTCCTGAAATTTAACTAACCAATCCTAACATATTGTAACATGATTATGTAACCAATTATATCCCACCACCTTAATTAGTTTACACCCAGCAAAATTAATTATACAGCAGACAGGAACAATCACAGAACCAGAGAGAGATTATACAGACAAACAATAGCAAAGTGGGAACTATAATGACAAAACAATACAGAAGTGAGGATTTCACATCCCAGTATTGATAAGTGAGTTCTTGCCAGACAGGATGCTCTCAAACTAAGTTTCCGTTTACATTTTCTAGGCACTTCCCTTCCTCTGGAGGTGATAGGCATTATCAGGACAGGATTGTATTCCTAACAGCCCAATAGCACCTTCTTTCAATGTGACTAGTTTGGAATGTGAGGATGTGACCGGTCGCTTCCTAGCTTATGGCTGTCTCTGCTGCTTAGCCAAAGGCCTTAGCCTAAGCACAGGGCCTCAGACTGTCACAGTAAGAGAAGGCCCTTACACCAGCAGACAGTTATTCTGATTCTCTCTTTTATACCTCTAGAACTAGCCAAGTCATAAGAATACACCTAAATTCTTAAAGTACAGGCCTTTGCAGACAGGCCTGAATATCTATATCCTAACAGTGATCACTTTACATAAGCTATTACCAGCAGGAGAGTGGGGTGGGGGGAGAGAAAACCTTTTGTAGTGATAATCACCCATTTTTTCATGGTTTGTGTGTATAAAACATCGTCTGGATTTTCCACGGTATGCATCCGATGAAATGAGCTGTAGCTCACAAAAGCTTATGCTCAAATAAATTGGTTAGTCTCTAAGGTGCCACAAGTACTCCTTTTCTTTTTGCAAATACAGACTAACACGGCTGTTACTCTGAAACCTCTCTTCTCTAAGAGTGTCCCGTTTTTATAAACTGAATCATTTAATAACGTCTGATGCTTTTTTCCCCCTCGCTCATTGTGCTGAGGTCCAAATTTGTTCCTGACGTTTCAGCATCTCTAGAGTAGTTCCTCATTGGGTTTCCAAACAGTGTTAGAAGAGATTGTTTTCCAGTTCACTCACCACACACTGCCCTTCTTTCCCCCTGGTGCTCTGTGAGGTTTTTTTTTTTATCTTGTTATCTGTGTTAATTTTTTTTTTTAAAGTACAGAGAGATCTTCTGGTGCTTTTGATTCCCAATTCAGATACAATGAATGACGCTATTTTCCTGTAAGTCTCACCTATTTTATTTTTTTGGTCAGGCGGGACAATGCGAGTAAATGATACATTCTTACTCTCTTGTGATTTTGAATGAAAAGATTATTAAAACAAAAAGATGCACAGAACATTCTTGACTGTTTACAAAGATATCTGATATTGACCTCTTAGGACTCTCTTCTTCAGAAGATGTTCAGTATGTGCAAAAAGTGCAGAGCTAAAATTAAGGTTAATATGCAGTGACTGGAACCTGAACCCTTTCCTAAAATCTTCATTTTTCCAGTTTAGAAACAAAGTGGAGAGGTTTCAGTTCAATGTGCCCAACAAGAAAACATACAGAGTGTGACTAAAATCCTGACTGGTACAATTTTCATAAGTTCTTAAGGGCCAGATTTTTAAAGGTACTTAGGTGCCTAATTTCCATTGATTTCAATGGGAGCTGGGTGCATAAATACCTTTAAATAATTAAATATTCAATGAGCAGAGTCTTGAAGCTGATTCTTCCACATTCCAGCTCAGTGCCTGCCACTGGGCTATCGAGTCATTTTCTTTCTTTGTCTCACACTGGCCCAATTAATTATTTAATTATTTATACACCTGGAACAGCTTTAACAGGAGAAAGTAACAAAGACCTATCGCAGAATACCCACTTAGAGTTAGGCAATTTTTTTGTGTGGGAGTGGGAGGACAAAAATTGCAAATGCAGGTCAACCAAAACATTCCAGGAATTCATGCAGTATTTGCCACTTTGATTTGGTCAGAAAAAAACCAACAAAAATTCCAAAAAAAAATTGAAACATTTTGTTCCAACATTTTTTAAACTATATTTTCCTGACTTGCAATGATTTTTGTTTCAACATTTCTTTCTAATTCCTGAAAAACATTTTTTATTTTTTTAAAAAGCTCAAAATTGAAAGGCAACATTTTATTTCATATTGAAGAAGAACATTATGTTCAATCCTTTTTTTTTTTTTTTTTTACTTTTTAGTTCACCAAAATTTTGGAATTTATTTTTGTTTTTGATCAACTTGAAATTTTTAAAAAATGTATACTTCAGAACTGCCAGGGAACCAGAAAAATCAGTTGTTTGCAGAGCTCTATACCAAATATCCTGGGAGGTGGAAGACCTGAGTTGAAGTCCCTGCTCCAAATCAGGCATGATAGGGATTTGATCTGGGTCTCCCACATTCCAGGTGAGTGTTCTAACCAGTAGGCATTCTGGACATGTACAGATGCACAAAATTCCTGACTTGTGAATCCTAATTGTAGGTGTGCTCTGAGAACACATACTCTCTGGCAAGATAGGCAGGGGAACACCTAGTCTGAGAATTGTGCTGAGGCTCAAGTGTGACCTTGAGCTTGAAGCATCTTGTCAGCTGTGGAGTGGCATCAGGAATTAAGGTCTTTGCACATGCCCTCTGGTGGCAATTTAGGTACCTACATGATTACGCAGCAGCTGAGAGGTGTTCTTGAAAATGTCAGGTGACACCTAAATGTTGGAAGAAAAGGAGTACTTGTGGCACCTTAGAGACTAACAAATTTATTTGAGCATAAGCTTTCGTGAGCTACAGCCCACTTCATCGGATGCATGTAGTGGAAAATATGATGGGAAGATTTTATATACACAGAGAACACGAAACACAAACTTCCTCGTGGCTGGACTTTACAAAAACTAGACAAGCCATTTACAACACACACATCTGCTACCCAAGATCCATAAACCTGGAAATCCTGGACGCCCCATCATCTCAGGCATTAGCACTCTGACAGCAGGATTGTCTGGCTATGTAGACTCCCTCCTCAGGCCCTATGCTACCAGCACTCCCACCTATCTTCAAGACACCATTGACTTCCTGAGGAAACTACAATCCATCGGTGATCTTCCTGAAAACACCATCCTGGCCACTATGGATGTAGAAGCCCTCTACACCAACATTCCACACAAAGATGGACTACAAGCCATCAGGAACAGTTTCCCCGATAATGTCACGGCTAACCTGGTGGCTGGACTTTGTCCTTACCCATAACTATTTCACATTTGGGGACAATGTATACCTTCACATCAGCGGCACTGCTATCGGTACCCGCTTGGCCCCACAGTACACCAATATTTTTATGGCTGACTTAGAACAAGGCTTCCTCAGCTCTCGTCCCCTAATGCCCTACTCAACTTGCGCTACATTGATGACATCTGCATCATCTGGACCCATGGAAAAGAAGCCCTTGAGGAATTCCACCATGATTTCAACAATTTCCATCCCACCATCAACCTCAGCCTGGACCAGTCCACACAAGAGATCCACTTCCTGGACACTACGGTGCAAATAAGCAATGGTCACATAAACACCACCCTATACCGGAAACCTACTGACCGCTATGCTTACCTTCATGCCTCCAGCTTTCACCCAGACCACACCACACAATCCATTGTCTACAGCCAAGCTCTACTATACAACTGCATTTGTTCCAACTCCTCAGACAGAGACAAACACCTACAAGATCTCTATCAAGCGTTCTTACAACTGCAATACCCACCTGCTGAAGAAACAGATTGACAGAGCCAGAAGAGTACCCAGAAGTTACCTACTACAGGACAGGCCCAACAAAGAAAATAACAGAACGCCACTAGCCATCACCTTCAGCCCCCAACTAAAACCTCTCCAACGCATCATCAAGGATCTACAACCTATCCTGAAGGACAAGCTATCACTCTCACAGATCTTGGGAGACAGGCCAGTCCTTGCTTACAGACAGCCGCCCAACCTGAAGCAAATACTCACCAGCAACCACACACCGCACAACAAAACCACTAACCCAGGAATCTATCCTTGCAACAAAGCCCGTTGCCAACTGTGTCCACATATCTATTTAGGGGACACCATCATAGGGCCTTTACTATCACCATCACTTTAGCCACACTATCAGAGGCTTGTTCACCTGCACATCTACCAATGTGATATATGCCATCATGTGCCAGCAATGCCCTCTGCCATGTACATTAGCGAAACCGGACAGTCTCTACGTAAAAGAATAAATGGACACAAATCAGACGTCAAGAATTATAACGTTCAAAAACCAGTCACAGAACACGTGAATGTCTTTGGTCACTCGACTACAGACTTAAAAGTGGCAATTCTTCAACAAAAAAACTTCAAAAACAGACTCCAATGAGAGACTGCGGAATTGGAATTCATTTGCAAACTGGATACAATTAATTTAGGCTTGAATAAAGACTGGGAGTGGATGTGTCATTACACAAAGTAAAACTATTTTCCCATGTCTATTCCCCACCCCCCCTACTGTTCCTCACACGTTCTTGTCAACTGCTGGAAATGGCCCACCTTGATTATCTCTACAAAAGGTTCCCCACCACCCCCGCTGCTCTCCTGCTGGTAATAGCTCACCTTACCTGATCAGTTTCGTTACAGTGTGTATGGTAACACCCATTGTTTCCTGTTCTCTGTGTATATAAAATCTCCCCACTGTATTTTCCACTACATGCATCTGATGAAGTGAGCTGTAGCTCATGAAAGCTTATGCTCAAATAAATTTGTTAGTCTCTAAGGTGCCACAAGTACTCCTTTTCTTTTTGTGGATACAGACTAACACTGCTGCTACTCTGAAACCTGCCTAAATGTTGGAGTTAGGCACCTCAGGATCTTTGTTGATCTAACCCTGAGTAACGCACAAAATATTTCCATAGTGACTTTGGAGAGTTTAACCTTGTATTTAAATATTTACAAAAAATGAGAGAAGGCATGGTTTAGTGCTATGCTGGAACAGTTTGGCCAGTCCTCTGCACAAATCATTTTCATATCTATACTAAATAAACCTACGGTCCTAAAGGGACTGATTGCTCTCCTGACACTTGCTAAACAGGAAGTATGTTTTTTTTCCTTAAGGATATTCTGATTGCAGCTTCAAATAAGAAAAACAAACTATGTCTTCTAACGGAATCTGTGTGAGGAAGGGTACTCAGTACTCACAGAAGTTCATACCCTAAAGTGCACCTATTTCCATAAAAAAGATGACCTTTATTTTATTGTCCTGCACTGTAGGCTTTCTTTTGGAACTCAATTTATTTAAAAAAAATATTTATCATTTCACTTGACGTAAGTGTTTATTTATTTATTTTCCAAATTTGGAAATCCAGCAAACACAGTTGATTAATTATTCAAAATTTTAGGCAATAAAATTTTTGGGCTTCTGCTATTTTATAGCAGATTTATTTGCATTCTATATGCAGAAATACATTGTCGACTAGAAATTAAATGAACAGCTGTGGCAGGCACATAAACTATGGTTCTTAGTGAAGCCAAGGGAAAGAAATTTATTTTCATCTCATTATCACTGTGTCTATGTAAATCCTTCGTGAAATCCTGACTCCAGTGAAGTCCACTGGAGTCTGACATTAAATGGGACCAGGATTTCACCCTCAGTCTATAGTGGGGATTGGGGTGGCACACTAGGAAGGAAAAGGATTAGGAAAGGAGAAAGTCGGTGTGAACATTTTATGTATACGTAGTAGATACACTCAATGTAGTATATACACATTTCTAATATATCTACCTTTTATTTTTAATTGTTGCTATGTTATGTTTTATTTGTGAATATTTGTGCAAGAAGAAATGGCTCTTTCTTGAAAATAAAATATTTTATGTCCCATAGCTACCAGCCAGTTGCTGTTCAGAGAATCCCAGTGCAAATATGTCTCCTTCCACTCTGCCTCACTCAAATAATTCTGCCAGTCAATTCTTCTATCACTGGAGAGGATGCTTTGGGTAGGGGTGGAATGGTAGCACAATATTCTTGCTACAGTGTCTCAGTTGTGTAACTTCTTTTCAGGACAGGTTATGAGCTGACCTAAATTATGCAGTTATATGATTTGAACATCGGTCTGTTAGAGACTGACTGCTAGTGCCATGTCACAGACTGCAGTTAAAAGGTCAATATTTTACCTAAAAGGCCAGAGAGCCTCTCCCCCACACCCAACTCCTTTATCTTAGAGAAATGTCTATGAGTACTGAAATTCATTAAATACTACAAACCCATTTGCACACCCCTTTGCAGCTGAGCTGCATTTTACAAATGCCAGAGCAAAAGCTGACAAATGCAAATAGATTCATTTGCTCTAACCAAAATTATGTTTCAATTAATAAAATTACACATGGATTAACTTCAGTGCCTCTTTCCACTTCCTGTAAGAGCATCCTTATCAAATAAATACCCTATTAGCAAAATTTATTTTTATGTCAGAAAACCTTTTAGTGCAAAGAGCTTGGTACTGCTCCAAGTCTTAGAGCTTTAGTTGTACATGGAAGAAGAAAATAATTTTAAATAGTTGTTTAAAACTCTGCTAAAGAAAAAAATAATTTAAATGAATGCAATCCAATTAAAGAAATAAAGTGATTGGTGCATGTATTACAAAGATGCTTGTGTGGAAGTATTAATAAAAATAGAGTGGTATCAGCATATTTTATTCATTTATTTCTTAAGGAGGATTAGAGAGCATAAAGTGGCTGCATCATATGAAAGTCATTCAGATCTTTAGAGAAGGCATGAATCACACAATTTAATTTTCAAAGTTTGCAAATCCTGTCTTTCTTTTACTTTATGCTAGATAATCCTATTTCCAGATACAGAAAACTGCTTACAGAACATGTTGATTAAATAATTGAGAACAAGTGAAGAAATCTAGGTGACATGCCAGATTAATTTATTTTCCTAATTTAATTGCCTTTTACCTTTAGCCTTATGTTGGGTTTTGTTGAGGATCAGATCGGGGAACTTTTACAATCATTCACATTTCAGAGCTGGAATGGGAATATAGAAATAGTTAGATTCCCAGAACATTCTTGCATAGAGATTTGCATTTTACCAAAATACCCCTATTTTCTACAATTTGTGACATTTGTAAATCTCTTGGAAACCAGAAAGATTATTTGCAAATGATGAGTCTTAGTGTGATCAATGAATTTGGATTCAGTCATATTTGGCTCATGGGATGTCTAATTCTTTAATAACTGCTCGCAGTACCAGTGACACAGACATCCAGTCAGCTGCTTCAAGAGCCTGAAATAATATAGTAAGGCACATTTATTATAGACAATAATTATGGCTATGGAATTTTCTGTAAATTGCCAGACAGAAAGAAATCCATCTAGCAAGACTTGAAGGTTTGGGAAGAAGCCTGGTGACCATGCTCGTTACATAATGCAAGAGTGAGTGATGAAACAAAATTCTCACTTACAGTTATAATAATTATTAAGTGCTTTATTTAGAACCCATTCAGAACCTTTGGAACTCCATTTATTAATGAGGGATGTACTTGCATTTTTGCAAGATGGTGTATCCAGAGGATTTATTCAGTGGGAGATTATTATATGTAGAACCCTTTAGGCCAGACTGTTCCTAATGAAGTGAACAGGCAAAGAGTGGAAAAATAAGGGGAAGAGAGAGAAACAACTCTTTGAATTTGAACTCAGTGGGAGCATTGTCTGAGTAAGGACTGTGAGACTTGGCCAGAGGCTTATGAAAATCCAAGTAAAGGAGTGAACGTTGTTCCTGGAAAAGCATTCCAACACTACAATGCATTTGACTCTGTTTCTCACCGTCACTCTCGTTAGAGTGTGTTGTTTCATGTTCTCTGTGTATATAAAATCCCCCTATTGTATTTTCCACTGCATGCATTCAATGAAGTGAGCTGTAGCTCACGAAAGCTTATGCTCAAACAAATTTGTTAGTCTCTAAGGTGCCACAAGTACTCCTTTTCTTTCTGAGTATTTTGAACATTTTTGTTTATTATCTTAGCCTAAAGCAGTCTGCACCACAACTAAAATCAGTCAGATTACAAATGTTCTCTCTCTGTGTGCCTTAGTCCCCCATTGTTAAAATGGGGCTAATCATACTTCCCTGCCTGTGTGAGCTGTTGTGAGGCTTAATTAATGTCTGTGAGGTGCTCATATACTATGGTGATGGAAGCTTATAAGACGCTAGATGATTGGATTGAGTGGTTGTCTTATGTGCTTTGCCTTAGTTAAACAGAAGAATGTCAGCCTACTGATTTGTATGGGGAAAGACTCTGACTTTGCTTCCAGCCAGGTGCTTATATTATTCTTAGAGTATGAGATTTCAGAGATCATGATCAGAGACTATTAAAATATGTTAAATGAAAAATGTTTACATATATTTTAAAACTAAATGTAGGTAATCTGAATGATTTATTTCTTGGCATTCAGATTGGAGGAGCTTCTGAATCATGCGCCAAGCAGTTTTACTTGCAGCTTGGTAGTGGACTTGAAAGACTGTCTCGCCACATGATCTACTGCCATAACTGTGATCAGAGGAGGCACTTATGCTAGACCCCTTTTGTTATCACTGAGTGGTGTTGTTACTGAATGTTGCCCACAAGGGCCCCTTTGGAAGTCATCTCTCCCACCTTTTTTAAATAACCCAAATTTATTGACCTGCAGATCTTATTTGTCTCTTGGGCTTTTGAATCAAGGAGGTGGGGGTGACAGAGCATGTTTTTTAGGGTTTTATGGTGCATTAGTTGGTTGCATTTGAAAAAGGATATGGTTGACATGTTTATTTATTATTTGTGTTTTTAAAGTAACTGCAAGGCACTTACAACCCTTGCATGGGAAGACAAAGAAATTACATCAACATTAAAATTTTAAAGGGATAGAGATGCCAGTTGCTGATTTCTAATTTTCTTTCTCCAGATTCCAGACTTCCAGGGTTGTACATGTTACTGGTCTGAATAGCCCGTGTCATCTAACAACACAGTAATGCTAATAGATCTAGCCACTTGTAAGAGACACTCATCCACTGTCTAACTTGATATCTGAAATTATACCACTGTGAAATTGTACCATTTTCAGCAGCATTTTTCATTTACACCAACAGAGGAGCCTGAGAGCTCAACACTTTTATCTGATCTTTCTGGCCAGATGATGTCTTGAGAGTGAATATTTCCCCCTAACTTATAAGAAATGTATGACATTTCTCAGCGAACTGAAATGTATAAGGAGAATATTAACTGCTTATCTATGTTACACAGCCACCTTAATTCTACACTCTTATACTGTACATTAACTGTATGATAGCCAGGGACAGAACATAATCACATATCAATAAGCATGAGTCATACTAATAAGGTAGGAACTGTAACTCTGGATTTCCTGGCATCTATAGTCTTACAATCTAGAACCTAATATTGTGTTAATTACCTTTTTTTTCATTTTATTTCCTTGTTATTTTGTCAGGGAAACAAGGACAAAACAAAAACAAAAGCAAAATGGGGAGTTGGGGAGGGAAAGGAGAAAAAAGAAACGGAAAACTGCATAAACCTGGTGACCGTGAATCCAGCAGTCTTCCACAAATGGGCTGAGAATAAACAGTAGTGCACCTTGGGATATTCAGAGCTCATTTGCCTGGCCTTTTCATTTCGTAGAGGCCCTGAATCAAATGGTCATGTAGCTGGCAGGGGCTTAGCTTCCATGGCAGACCTTCCCTTCAGTCACGATAAGGGACATTCTGTTAAATGTCTCATCAAGCCCTTGCCTCAAACCTGACCAACACCAGCTCCTGTGGATGCAAAGTCAATGTGAGTGGCAAAATTCTTCACCCCATACTAAACTTTTACATCCACACTGAAGTTACATTGTTTTATATTTTATAAGCAGCAGTGGAAATAACAAGATGGCTCTAAGGTTAAATAGGGTTTTGTTTCCGGAAATGATTGTGGAGCTATGCTCAGTCACCATGTACATAAAGAAATTCCTAAGCCTGGAAGAAGGGATATAAATGTTAAATGTACTATAACACGCTTCATGCCAAATTATTGCTCTTCTACATGGGTGTGCTAGAATGGGAAAAGGGTAAGTGGGGAGTCTTTTCCCTCCCTCCTCAGGCAACTATGCAGGAAGCAGCCATAATTTGACTGTGAAGTGCTGAGAAGGGCAGTGGGGAGACCAGTTAATACCGCTTGCAGCACTCCAGTCCTCACAGGAAGCGTGCCAAGAACCTGGGATTGCATGTGCTCCAATGCCTGCTGGAGGAAATTCATGCAGAACAGGTGTACCAAGTTCTTTGGATGAGTGTACTCTCCCCACAGCACTGGAGGTTTTATGCCTGCTTCTGGTGTCTGCAGACATGATGCTTCCAGGGGGCTACATATGAACCAGCTCAGGTGTGTAGATATTTCAAGGTCTCTTCTCTCTCGCCATTCTCTAAGCAGGCAAAGAAATAGATTTCAGCCAAAAATATATTTGCCATCATTCATGTGGCCTACGAATAGCACAGGAATGAAGTTTACAGTGATTTGGTGAAGAAACATGTTCTTTGCTGTTTATGTATAGTTAAAGTGACTCAAAGTCAGGAATGTTGCAGTAAAAAAGGACTGCCATGATGGGATGTTTGTTTGCCATTTTCAGATTCATTTTCTTTATTGTTGGCCATATTAAGATATCATCATCAGCGTTATGAGAATGATGAACTGCACATGCTGACTGTGTCTTTTCAGTGACTGATCTTTCTGTCAATTAAAATATTCAGACCAAGACAAAGTGAAGTAATTAGTCTTCATTAGGGAGTAATTGCCATGTTCAATTTCATTGTTTTTTAAAGAACTAATTTTTAATTATTTGGGAAAGTAAGGGAAAGTATCGTAAGTAGGGATGGGCTAACTCAAAAAATTCTATCTCTTGGAATTTGTTCCTACAGGAGTCCCAAAATATGGATGGCCATTCAAACCTTGCCTGAACCTTTTGCTCCTCATCTCCCCAAATTGTGCAGCACTCCCTCTCCACTTTCCTCACAGCCCCTCCATTTCTCATGAAGTCCTGGAGAGTCCCCTACCTGGTTGCTGGTCTTTTAGTGGCAGAGGCCACTGGATAAAACCAGCACATACCCTTCTGCCTTATAGCAGGCACACAGAGGCCCAGATCAAAGTGTGTAGATTATTTGCAGCCTGTGGTCAGTCTAATCAGTATTTATCTGTGGTCTGTGTCCTGAGCATGAAGTCTCTGACCAATACTGAGAGGGTCTTGAGTGTTTAGTGTGGTGAATGAGATTTTTCTGGTGTCTAGCATGTGGCATGAGGGTGCAGAAGCATCTGTCCTCTAGTCTCTAATTCATGAGTAGGTTTGTAGTTTGTAAGTTTGTATGTGTTGTGCTTTCTGTGGAAAAGTGCAAGTGTCTTTGAATGTAACTGCAAGTTAGATGAGAAATTTAGGAAAGGGGTTGAGTTAAACCTTGTATTAGAAATTTAACTGGTTACCTTCTGACTTTCTGAAAAAAGGGTAACGATACTTTCCTGCTTTTCAAAGGTGTTGTGAGAATTGATTAATTTATGGGCCAAATTCACTAAGAGTTTGTTCTAGTTTCTGCACCTTGCCTTCCTATCTACATCCCACTTAATCTCTCCCTCTTTCTGCCACGGCCATAACAATGGATCTTTTCCCTCAGTCTTTCCTTAGGAACATAGGAATTTCCATACTGAATCAGACGTGGTCCATCATTCCAGTATCCTGTGTCCAACGGTGGCTGACACAGATGTTTCAAAGGAAGGTTCAAGAAAACAGATAATGCTTAAGTATAGGATACACTAATAAAATAAATAGTTTCCTAACCCCTTTGTCTCTTCTAATTTAGCGTCTACAGTCTCTTCCTCCTTTTCATCTACTGCAATCTCACATCCCTCAAAGTATTTAATTTCTGTGGTGACCATCCTTCACTCATCCAATTTTTTACTATTCCTCTCTGTAGTGGCAGACAAAGGGTTAATAGCAGCCCTTGGAGTGGCTGCACAGAATCCAGCCAATAAGAGATGGCTTAGAAGGAGCCAATCAGGGCCAGGCTGGGCTCTATATAAAGGCTGCAAAGCAGAAGAGACAGGAGTCTCTCCCTGACAAGCAGGGGAAGAGGACTGGCTCCTAGGGAGAGCACCTTAGAGCAGCGCTGGGCAGGCTCAGGGGAGCAGAGGGAAAGCTCCATCCTGATACCTGCCAGGCTGAGGCCCCTGAAAGAAAGGACCAAGAAGGTGCAAGGGCCAAAGGGAAGTGGCTCAGGGAGTGCAAGCAGTAGAGGGGAGAGAAGGAGGGCAGGACATGGCTGCCGCCAGAGGTTCCCTGGGCCAGGACCCAAAATAGTGGGTGGGCCGGGGTCTTCCCCCTTACACTGCACCTGGTCATGGAGGAGCATGGCCCGATACAGACTGTAGCTTGCCCTGAGGCAAGGGGCTAGACTTTGGAGCTGCAGTTGGCTGCAGAGCGTAGGTGCAGACTGAGGACTGCGGATATCCCCAGAAGGGGAGAGAGCCGAGTGGGGCACAGCTGGAGGGCTGTGTCCAGAAGAGGACGCCACAAGCCAGGGAGCAACGCGAGTCCCAGACAGCACTGCAGAGCAGAACAATGAGTGAGACACCACCTGCAGAGGGCGCTTCACAGCTGGACACCGCTAATTCCTGGAGCAACCAGCAGGAGGTGCCACAGTGGTGAGTGTGGAACCAGTTACACTTTTCCATCCCTCACTCATTGTCTGTAACCCTTTCGCTCATTTGAATTTTCTGGGAGAATATTTTAAATTCACATGTATCGGGGATCTGCTGTTTACATTTTGACCCATGCTTAAAGCAATTTTTCTCTTTAAGGCTGTTTAATTTCATAAGTATACATTGTCTCCTATACATCTGAAAGAATAATAGTTTCTGAATATTTATCAAGATTTAAATTTCTGGTCTCTCTTATTAAATAAATTTCAATGAGATGAAAAATCTCTTAATCTAAAACAAACTAAAAACAGTTTTCCAGAGCAGTATTTTTTATGAGCTAGCATATGAAAAAAATGGATTTATTTTTGTGCTTTAAGTAGGGTTATAAATAAAACCACAGCTCTCTTAAACTATGTATCCTCTCCCCATAGAGATTTTGCTTGAGGCAAAAATAGCTTTAAAAAACTCTGTCTCATCTGTTTCATGTTAAATGACTTTATGCTCCACACATTAAGAAATGTGATTTTCCTCTGCTTTTATTGATATCTCCTATAAGATTTCTAAATAATTTTGCCTGGTGTGGCTAGATATACTTGTAATGCCAACAGACCCCAGTCTTCAGCAGGCAGGATTGAACCTGGGACCTCTAGAGCTTAGTGCATCAGCCTCTACCCCAGGAGCTAGAAACCAACCAGCTGTTAGTGAAGGCTGTAGAGCAGACTCATTTTATCTCTCTCTTTAAGTGGTCTCGGTGCCACTAGATGGGACAAGATGGGACAGAACACCACACCCAGGAGGTGTGTGGGTTACATACTTCCTCTAGCTGAGGAAGTATGTCCTGAGCTTCAGAGACTTCCCATTGAAATCCCGGATGAGCCCCCACTTGTAACGCCAACAGACACCAGTCATTGATGGGCAGAATCAAACTGGGGACCTCTGGAGTTTAGTGCATGACCCTCTACTGCATGAACTAAAAGCTAACTGGCTGTTAGCGAAGGCTGTAGAGCAGACTCATACAAGGCTAATTGGTCTCGGTGCACTAGATGGGACAGAACACCACACCCAGTAGGTATGTGGGTTACATATGCAGGCCACCATTCACATTCATATTCAGGGCTTATGCCACAAAACAAACTGAGGAAAAGAAAAAAGGAATGACAACACTGTGCTTGCCAGTTGTTGAAGAAAAGATTATGCTCAGTTTTGGGAATCAGTCCCTTTGGTGCCACCACATGACACCAATTAATATTTATTTCATGTAAGATATATGTATGTGGATCAGGAGAAAAATAAATACCCTTCCCGTATCGTATTCTAAGTTATCAGTCCATCCAAAGTAGTTGGAGTCATGCTCTGCAATATCATGATGCTATAACTTTATGGTCTGTCTTAGCAATTATAAAAACACACCCAATTTTTAAAACTGTGGCATTCATTTCTTAGCTGTGTAAATAATTCCTGTAAGACATCAATAATAATTCCATGTTAAAAAACAACATGAAGAGAATGTTAAAACTATACAGCTGAGGTCTCAAAAGACTGGCAGTGACAAAATTAGGGTTGCTCATATGTAACTCTTATGCATAGTAAGTGGTTGCAGTCTTTAACTACATATCCATTATTTCTGAAGTAGTACAGTATATTATACATTTCGCTCCACAATCCTGGGTTTGCATATGTTGCATCTTGTATTTTTTTCTATTCTCTTATGTTTACACTATTTTTTTTGTAGGTATGGGCCAGTATAGCTCTTATAACTTTGACTTTTTATACAGAAAGTCCTTTTCTGTCTATTCTATTCACCATAATACTTATACATGTGTCTTGGTCACTTTGACTTAAATGGAACTTAAGCAGGTGCTTTGCTGAGCTGGGGTTTTAGTCAGCAATGGCAGTCTGCATTTTCTTTTCAAGCAGAAGTACCAGTTTCCTTACATCTAATTAAGAGAATGAGCCTGTTAATTATTAAGCTAACTTACTGGTGCATGCTTTAATTTTATTAGATGGAATTTAGGAGCTAAGGCAATTAGCTACAAACATCCTGCAAACATTTATTATTGGAAATAGTGCTTACGCCTATGCTACGTATCACATAGTTCTGTTGATAAATTGTATAGTCAGTTGCTTGACCACACTTTGGTTCCTTATGAAATATATTCAAGAGACCAAAAATAACCAATATCAGTCAATGAAAAGGTTCAGTGCGATACCAGTCTCTGGGAAGCCATCTCGTGGAGCATTGTTACATTCTGCTTCCACAGAAGGCGTGCTCTGAAAGTTACACCCAATGCCATGTTTTTAGACTCTATCTGTTTACAAATAAAAGGTATTGTGTACGTCATCTGAAACTAGATTTAACCAATCAGCTTTCTACCTTGTTTTTCTGGTACCATGCTGTACTCCTTATCTCTTTGTTCTGAACACATGCATTGCAGGTACCAAAGGGAGTGAAGGCACCTCCTAGGTTTGTACTAGGGTAGAACAATCATATGTCTTGTCCTTTTACTTTGGGACATGCCAGTACTGGCCTGTGAGAAAAACTCCCTACCTGTTGCTATTGTAAAATACTCATATGTCCTGATCCTGACAGCTATCCTGTTTACTTAAGCCAAAGTTCACTTCAGGTAATGCAAGATGCTATGGGATACTTGGGTGGACAGAATTTTGGGGAAGAGTATAACACATTCAGTTAATATAACTTCCCAACATTTATATTACTACTACACCTAACATATATGTATTGGCTAACACTCCTCATGATAGTAGGCACTGTACTTGTGTTTGTAGGATAGGTTCTTAATTGAATTGGGAACTTTGATAGCCTGTATATGCCAGCAGTTGTTCACTGTTATTCTATCTGGTATACTTAATAGTTTAGGCACAAATTACTGTGCACTTTTCATTTAAAGACTTTCATGGGCTATCTTCAGTGCACAGAGACTAATGCACAGTAGTATGATACCACACATATGTATATAAGCTTGTAGTAAAACACTTATACCATTGTATTCCTGGTGTAATAATAGCCGATCACAGAACACGGTGGGGAAGATTTGCTGCTGTAGCTGAGGTCTGCTCAACACTGTATCAAGCAATACAGTGATTCTCCCTGATTCTGTCCCTGGCACAAACTATGCATCCTGGGACCAGTCTACCAGCAGGGGACAGACAGAACAATACACTCCTGCCACGGCCCCATCACATCTCAGTATGTCCCTAATAGGCCCTCTAGGTTGGGGCTGCAAAGGAGCCACTTACACTGGCATTCTGCAACTAGGAGAATCTCCCCATGTATCCCTAGCTGGGGAAATATAGGCAGTTTGCATTCTCTTTGCACTGTCTGAATGAAAATCCGGTTATGCATTCTGATTCCTAAACAAGGCTGCTCATTCTACATGAATTTTGGAATTTCCTGACTTTTGAGAGCACGAAACGTTAATATTTTATTAACCTAGGTTTTGTATGGAATTTACTAGGCCTTTGAAAAGAAAAAAAGATGGGAAGGAAAAACAAACAAAACAAATAAAAAACAAAAAACCAAGAGGGAGCTTCATTGTCTGAGTCTTTGAAGTTCTGTGAGCTTGTAAAAAAATTGCAATTGCATGTGTGAATTCTATAATCTGGAGCTGTTTGACAACTCTGGAAATTCCTGCCCTGTGCACCTAAGCAAATCTGCAGTAGGTAGCCTGAAGAACCTTTTCCAGCTACACAGCAAGCCCGAATTGAGCGGACCTTACAAAATGTGTAATAGCCTTCCCTAACTCCTTCATACCTGATAATGTCTGGAAAGACTGAGAAATGGGCTTCAGCTGTGCAGTATATGGAACTGCAGTACACTTTTTACCCTGCAGATAAATTGCATGTACAAGCTTTACCTTCCTTTAAGACAGTGGTTCCCAAACTTGTTCTGCCGCTTGTGCAGGAAAGCCCCTGGCGGGCCGGGCTGGTTTGTTTACCTGCCGCGTCCGCAGGTTCGGCCGATCACGGCTCCCAGTGGCCGTGGTTCGCCGCTCCAGGCCAATGGGAGCTGCTGGAAACAGCACGGGCCGAGGGACGTACTGGCCGCCACTTCCAGCAGCTCCCATTGGCCTGGAGCAGCGAACCGCGGCCACTGGGAGCAGCGAACCGCGATCGGCTGAACCTGCGGACGCAGCAGGTAAACAAACCGGCCCGGCCCGCCAGAGGCTTTCCCTGCACAAGCGACAGAACAAGTTTGGGAACCACTGCTTTTAAGAGCATAGGGAGAAAACATGCTAAATCCACTATTCATGCACAGCATGCAATTTTAAACATTCATACCTCAATTAAGAAAAGCAACAACAATTATCCCTGGAATACTCAAGGTACTTGGTGAAAGATCTTACACTGTCAAATTTCAGCTTCTCACTCGTAGCTGTATTGATGGTAGAGCTGTGGAATTAAAATGGTTACAAGAATGATTTTGTAAAAGTGCATTTTGCCATTCACCTCATATTAAAATCCATCACCTGAACACTTTAAATCAAGATTAGATGCCATTCTAAAAGACAAGATGCTTTAGCTACAAGTTATGAGCCTAGATGCAGGCATCATGGGGTGAAATTCTATTACCAGGAGGTCAGGCTAGATTTACACAATGATTGTTTCTGGCTTCAAAAATCTATGAATCTGTGAAAAAAGGGCAGACCATTCAAAGTTAAAAAAAAGACCATCTTCCCAAAGATCTGAGTTTCAGAAAGTTGTAACTGACTGAAACAAGGGATTTATAATGGAAATAGCTATGGACAGAGCCCTACTTGAATTGCTGGATGATGGTCAGAAAATTGGGGCTGAGTTGCAGACAAGTCATGGAAAATTGCTTAAAAGTAATAATGGACCTTATTATTTGCAGCAATAAAGTCCATTATTCCTTTTCCGCAATGTTCCACTGTTGACTACCTGGGGCTGAGAGCAGTGGTTCCAGCTGTCAGCTGCTTGGGGGTTGAGAGTGGGGGCCTGGGGCTGACAGCAGCCACCTGATTGCAGCTCCTGCTCTCGGCCCTGGCGTGGCCGGGGCTCCCATCGTCCGATGGCGCGGCTCCTGCCATCAAAATTGCGGTGGAAGCCTAATACTGCCAAATCCAAAATTTCCACAATATCTCAAGTTAAGTAGGGCCTTAGTTATGCAGCCTTGACCACGGTGGTGCTGTTGCTGAAGCTATCATACTACCTATTATAGTATAGTAGTATTATTCTATAATACTGTAGTATATATCCAACAGTTTTATAAGCATGTGAATATACCATAGGTCAGTAGCAGCAGCTGCTCCTGTAACTAGTCAAACCATTTTAGCAGGATTTGCTTGTCAGCTACAAAACACTCTACAACATCAATGAATTAATTTTCATAAAAGTCCTGTGAACTAGGTAAACATTATTAAAGTGATTTAAACTGTTCTTTTTATACAAGTTCCTTTTTAATACAAGGGGTGGGAGAAGGAAAATCCTCAGCTGGTGTAAATTGTAATAGCTCCATTCAAGCCAATTTACATCACTGGGTGTGATATTATTATTCTTTGTTCCTCTTTCACTCCATCATTTCTTACTCTTCCATTTTCTCTACCATATTTTTTTGTTTTTGTTTTTGCATGAAAGCCAGGAATTTCCGATGAAAGAGGAAAGTTGTGACTGATATGGTAACTACTTCTTGCTGGCTTTTGATTGTAAGACTGTCCTAGATTATCCCTCCTTCTCCTCTCTTTTAAAGGAAGTGTTTGGTCAAGCCAGTAAGTACCTTATCAGCACCACTTCCCGGGTTTGTCCAATAGGACCATTCAGATCCAGGATGCTTCCATTTACTATTGACTTTAGTGGGAGCAGGATTGGGCCTCTAAAGCTTAAATCCTTTTTTTTTCTCTTTTACTCATAAAATTAAAACGGAAAGAAACAGTTGTTCTAAAATCCAGCCTCAAAGTTCCCCTGGGCCAGTCTATACAAAATATGGTCTTTTATTTAAGATTAGGCTTTGCATGTATTAAGTCAACTATAAAACTTTGTTGTTGTCCCCCAAAGGAAATCCTGTTTATTGTTGAATAGATGCCTTAGCTTGGGTAAGACCCTGTAGGCACCTTTGTTTTGAAACATAATCTATAAACTGCTCTTGAGAGGAAAAGGCAAAACCTGGCATATAAATTTAATTGTGTCAGGAAAGAATCATTAGCTCTAAACCCCAGTTTTTTTGTCAGCCAACATAGATAGTATCCATTGTTTTCTGTCACTGTTGGATCACACTAAGAAAGACAGAACTGACAAGCAAAGCCTGCTAAAATGGTTTGACTAGTTACAGGAGCAGCTTCTACGACTGACCTATGGTATATTCACATGCTTATAAAACTGTTGGATATATTAACTCACAGAAGGACATTCTTTGGGGTGTTTCATACTTTCATGAAATCAGGAGGTATATGTTTCACTTTTATCCACCATGGAGTTAAGTCAAGGCTGAAATACTTGACCATGTAACCATTTATGTATGTATACTGCCAGAATACCCTTGGGTAAAAACTAAACAGCACAAAACTAAAAACAAGTGGAGAATGTAGATGGTGCATTAAAACTACCTGCAGCCCCAGGTAAATAAAACTATCTGAAAAATTAATGCCTGAGTCCTGTCACTAGTATTTTATTCTGTTCGGGTCTTTACACTGTGCCCATCACTGTGGTATCTGAGTGGATGCATTATCTCATCAGCATTCGGAATCACCTGAAAGCCTGGAAGAGAAACCAAAGATATATACACGAGACATAAGGAGTGTAAAACTGTGACAGCAGCAAGTAACAGAATATTTAGTTTGAATATCAGAAAAAATTCCTTATGGTAAGGAATTAGCCTCCCGAGATGAGTGGCAGAAGAACCATCACTTACATCTAAAACTGGAGTGGATTCAACACTGATAATTTTCTACATGGAGCTATCCTGCCGTAGCAGGATGACAAAGATTTCTTAAAGCTTGAAAACTTGTATGTTGTAAACAGATTACTTAGTTAGGTTATTGATTTCACCTTAACTTATTAAATTAGAAAAATTGGGAAAAATCAATTTACTTGTTGCTATTTTATGCTCTTTGTTGACTTTTTGTATTTTTCTTGGCTTGGACAATGCTAATCAATTAAGTTAGTTGTGCTTTTCTTTATAGTCATTTTAACTTTAAGATTCTATTGCTCTGGTCCAGCAACACCCTTAAGCACATGCTGAACTTTAAACACCTAGGTAGTCCCACTGACTTCAAGAATGTGAATAATGGGTCTACTGTAAATTCAGTGGCCTGAAGTTCTAGAGAGTAGGGGCTCACTTTTGACACCTGTTGGAGAATAGAGAGAAGAACAAGCCAGAGCTACTTGAGCATTCCGTTGGATATGGGCTGCATCAGAGAGGGAACTCTCTGCTGGCATCTCTTGGTGAGCAATAGGACTTGACTGAATGGCCTGGGTCTCATTTGCATTTTAGTTAAAATACAGGTAAATTTTGTGTTTGTGGGCAATTTAATGCTATTGACCCTGTTGGGAAATGGAGGGAAAGAGATTGACACCAAATGTACCCAGGGTCACCCTGACAAAGACTGCAGTCAAGCACAGTTGGGAAAGGGAGCCTGGACAAGGCTAAAAATGGGCGGGGCGAGGGGCGGGGGAGAAAGAGAGAAAGGAGAGACTTCTGCTGGAAGTCCCTGTGTGGTGGTAAAGACTCTGTTAATGATCCTGTAGACAACTGATTCTTCTCTAAAGAGCTGTGCTGAGGCTACTTCCAAGTGGTAGATGACAGCTGAGGAGGATTTGAGATGGTGGACAGTGAAGAGCGGAGGTAGGTTGGGTTGAAATCACAGAGAGTAGTAGCTCACCTAAAGGACTCTAGTGCTGGCCTCCCTACCCAGCAATCAAAATCACCTCAGCTGGGTCAGGTGGTAGAGTCCCCAGAGCAGCGCAGACATCCAGAATCCCTGGACTCCATCAATCCTGGACACAAACTGAGTGAGGAGCTGGGGAGGAGGGAAGTGGGTAGAACACATCAGCCATTCACAACTGACGGAGGAGGAATGAGACTGGGTGTAGTATTGTTAATGTATTAATTGCTGGCTTTCCCAGTTTCATTCTGTTGTCTCTTCTTCCTCTTGCCTTCCTTTAGTAAAGTTCTCTTTGTTTTAAACTCCTGGAGTCCATGCTTGCACCTAGGGATGTATTACTCAACACAGGTGCCCAGGGTGCTGTATACAGTTCCCCAGGCTCTGTATGGAGGCTCGAGCTGGCATTCTTTAAGACATTAGAAGAAACCCCTAGAGAATTGAACCCAGCTCTTTTTGCTGCCAACAACTCCTAGCAGAAGGGTCACACTACTTATATGCTTAAAGTTCAGCACATGCTTCAATGCTTTGCTAGATCTGGCCCTAAATACTACAGTGCCTGAGTTTCAAACATTGCAGGGGATGTATGTTTGAAAAGAATGGTTTTCACTGGATTTTTTTTTCTAGATGTAGAAATATTTCTATTGCCCTTTCATTTTTATAAAAGTCTAGCTCAGATTTAATTTAATAGTACCCCATTTCATTGGACTTGTGTTCAATTATTAGAGGCTATGGCAAAAATATGGAGATGGAAACATAAAAATATGTTGCTGAAGTGAGTTGGAAGAGGAAAGCGAATGAAGCCAGGGCCTGCAACTTGGTATTTATGCTGAACATATTTTCACTGATCTCAGTTTATATCTGGTACTTGCAGGGCCCAATACATTTTCAGTGGCTTGGTTATCATCATGCATGTAGACACAGAATTAGTTTAACCAGTGTCAAAGTGGTGTCATCTTTTTGCACACATTGCATTATGCTCACACCATTATCTGATAAAATGTTTCCTAAGTGTGCTGAGGACTTAATCTCTAATATATCTCCTTCTCCACACACTAAGTAAAGAGTAAAGACCTCAATCTTGCAGGCAGATACGTATATGTGCCATATGCCATGTGATGCAGATGGATCAGCTCTGCGTATCTGGTTGGTAGTAGTTTAAGAACATATTTACTAGATAGCCAAGCAGATTTTTGTCGGTAACCTACAGTTGTTTTAGAAAAAGAGAAACTCATGCCCTGACAATAATCTGCCTATTAATAGGTTCATTGCTTCAGCCACACATCTGGTGATATCCTGTCATTTTAAGCACATACAGAAAAAGACTCAGTTATTGTACATGATTGACACAGAATTAATACTTATGATAATGGGCTGGGAAAAGGTCCGTATCCTGCTCACTTTTCTCATATAAGCAGTCCTGCTGGCATCAGTGCAAATTCTCAAATGAGGGGCATGAGTGAGATTACAATAAAAAAGATAGGGTAGGATGAAGATGGAACACATAGTACAAAGTGGGGGTTTAGATTCAATGGGAGATATAGATTCTCAGTATCCCACTGTCCTTAGACCTGATCTTGCAAAGGGATCCACACAAGTAGACCCTTATGCCTGCACATTGACTTAAATGGGACTCTGCAGAGGGCATAACATATACGTATCTGCGTGCAAGATTGAGGTCTTGGGTATTTATAAAATGCCTATCAGTACTCTATAGGATAGATGTGACAGTAGGAAACTAGGAAAGAAAATAGCATGGATGGGTAAAAAGGGTGATATTGGGATTCAAGTAATATTCATAGTGAGAGAGATTTTTATTCAGAAATATCCTGATGTAGCTTTGGCAAATTATCAAATATGATAAAATATGAACAAGGATGGGCAGAGGAGTGAGAACAGCAGTGTTCCAAGGGCTGACAGCTGATATTTTTCTCCTTTCTGTCACACAGGTGTCTGTACCCTTCAGGAGTAGTTGTGGGAAATATGGACTGTGATATGCAGACAGACTTGGGAGGGCAGGGTCCAGCAACTGAAAAAGCAAAAGGGAACAGCAAACGAGAATAGCTAGAAGATAGGCAGTAGTGCATTTACACTGATGGGCAGCAGGTTTTAGAATTCAAAGGGTCAGAGTTTTCAGCCTAGTTATAATACAGTATATCTGCTGTGTATCACCATGCTGCTGTGCTCTGTTGGGTGTTAATTAATTTTAAAAATATATAATATAAAAACTGTAGGGCCAGATTCCACTACCTTTACTCATGTTGAGTGGTTGTTTTACTCTTTGAGAAATTCCACTGAGTTGCAAAACTCTATTGACAATGGAGTAGCACAACTTCAGATCAACCAGTTTATTTGAGCATAAGCTTTTGTGAGCTACAGCTCACTTCATTGGATGCAGCTTATGCTCAAATAAATTGGTTAGTCTCTAAGGTGCCACAAGTACTCCTTTTCTTTTTGCGAATACAGACTAACATGGCTGCTACTCTGAAACACAACTTCAGATATAAGTAGTTTGAGACATAAAGAGTGATTTTTTCCCCTTTTTCTAGCCAATTTTAGGGATCACTGAGAGAAAAGCAAAAAAATGCTTCCAGACTGCACTCAGAACAGCTAAAGATTAGATGGAAAAGGGCCATCACAGAGGTCACATGACTAAAAGTTCAACTCTAGCTTGAGCATTTGATTTAGCATGCTCTAACCCCTTTAGCTCCTAATTTCTTTCTGATCCATACAATCCCAAATCATCTACAGTTGAATATTATCTGATTTATATTCAGAAATAATCAGCTCTCCAGTTATGTCCAATATGTGTTCCATTCAGCAAATCCGTTACGTGATTCACACGTCTTTATAAAGAAGCATGTTGACTGCTCAAGAATACTATTTCTGGGGACAATTCTGCCCTCCTTATTCAGACAAAGGTTATACTGATTTCACTGTGAGTGTTGCCTGAGTAAGGTGTGTAGGATCAGGATCTCAGTGTGGAGACATTCAGAAGTCAAAGATGACCTGTTATACAAGCCTTTAGATGAAACCATATTACAACTCTCCAGCTATGTCACTCTTTCCCACAACTTGCAATGGAATTAGAAGGCACAACTAATACCATTTGCTGTGAGCAGATCTTCATTCTTATGTACTGCCACCTAAAAACTCAGATCACATAAGCAACATTGATAACCAGGCACAAACTCTTCTTGAAAGAATACACTCAGAAAAATTCATCTTGCAAATCAAGGGGATGTTCTTAATGGGCCAGAGTGTGTCGCTTGGGATGCAGGTGGATCAGCCCTGCTTGGATGAAAGGGGAAATCACCACAGTGTCATACCTTCCCCTGGGGAACCCCATGGAGTTTGCTCCACTGGAGTTCCATGGAGAAGGAATTGAGTGGGCTTCTGGAGATGGGGGATGAAGGAGACAAAGTAGGAGACTGGCCATGTTCCAGAGCATAGGGCCTTATCTCTTCTACAAGTGTTACATAGCTTGAATGGCAGTCACTACTATAATTAAGGTTGCATAAGATTTTCCAGCTGCAGCTTCCAGATAGCTTTTAAGGTCAGTCTGGGGCAGAATGTGTTACAACAGTTCATCCTGGAGATGAGAGAGGCATAGACCAGAGTGGCTAGTTTCATGTATCAGTGGAAAGGGCATAGTCTTTTGGACAGCTGAAAAGGATAGGAGTCAGAAATGTCTTTATCGGTGAATCCGGGAGCAAAGATGACTCCATCAGAAACCTGCAATTGTGCACTGTTGCAACTGTGAATTGGTTAAATACCCTTAATTGATTATGAGGTCACTGTTACTGCTAGACCCCCAAACTGCTTTACACTGTAGATCATCATTATTTCTTCTCTAACTTGAAAGGAGTCTGAGCCAACTATGTGTCCACATCCAAATGATGAATTATTGAGAGTGGAAAATATTCCATTAAAATATTACTGTTGATGTCAGAGGTTGTATTTGCATTAACAGTATCACCTTTGCCAGTTTTAATTCTTTCTGTCTGTATTGAGAATATAACCTTCATTTGGCAAGTAAGATGTCAAATACACAGTTAGCTTAACATTTTATTTTAATTTCTGCACATGCAAACAATTTAAGTGAATGACCTTAATAAATAGTGCGGTTTGCTTACTACTAAATTATTACTTCACACCCACATCCCAATACTTTGCCCACCACAAAGGGCAAGTGAGTATGTGAACCAAAAAAGATTACTATTCAGTTGTTCTGCAAGGCTTAGTGGACCATGCAGGCAGATTCCTGAGTACAATGCAGGAAACACTGGAAAAGTTCATGAGAGCAGGGTGCTGAGAAGATCAGGATTGTACTTGAAGGGGCAAAGAAGGGATTTAGTTCCCCAGAAATTATATGGTTCTGTACAGCATGTCTGTGCCAGCTGTTATTTTGAGAGACCCTGTATACCTATTCCTATCTTGGCTCATGAAACTGTACCTCAATTAGCCTGGAAAAAGGGAATTCCATTAAAAGCTAAGTAGCTGCAGAGTGGCCATGGAGTGTGCATTGTGTAGGCTGAAAGCTTGTTGGCACTGCCTATACAACCATCTGTATGCCAATGTGGCAAATGCTGTTCATGTAATCATTGCTTGCTGTGCACTATATAATGTTTGTGAGGATAAAGGGGAGTGCTTCCATCCCAAATGAGCTCAGGACAAGTCTTGTTTACAAATTCTGTACAGTTAGCTGGATCCCACCCATGTGCACTGGATCCCACCCAGTGGTCAAGGGAAATCAGGGATGACATATGAGCTCACATCTTGGCAAAGTAGGAAGGAAGAGGGTGACATCTGAGTGTGCCCTGCTGAGGGACACCTTCACACCCTGTAAACTGCCAGACATGCACATGAGGAAATACTGGAACACACTTATGGGGCTATGGATCTCTGTGAGGGATTTGTTCCTCTTATTAGCTGCTCATTTGGGTGACATTGTCCAAACTAAAGACAGTTGTAACAGGGCACCTCCACTGGGTTATCACCTTGGGGTTGGGTTTGTGCTGGGGAGGGTGGCAGCTGTGTTGTTAAGCAGCCATTGTACAATGTGCACCATTCAGACTTTAGCTCTCCTAGCCAGAGCACTTGCATTTTTTAACATGCTTATGATGGTCTGCTTTGGGTGGAGAGTACTGCAACCCATTCTGTTTATTGACTTTTTATTATCAACAGTGCTAAGTGCAATTGATGGCTTTTAGAGAGCACTAATCCCTGGTATGGTTGAAACAGTTTATCTTTCTGAGGAGGAAAGATGCTGGCAGACACTGGTATTGCCTGGTATGTTCCCACTTTCTTTGTTACTGGGTCTTGATTTGATTTTCAATGTGTGTAATAAAGCCTTAAGACAGTGGTTTTCAATCTTTTTTTCATTTGCAGACCCCTAAAAATTTTTGAATGGAGGTGCCAACCCCTTTGGAAATCTTAGACATAGTCTGTAGACTCCCTGGGGTCCACGGACCACAGATTGAAAACCACAGCCTTCAGACATTTTTCAGCCTGTTTTGTGTGCTTTAGGTATCCAATATATAGAAAAACAGTATATGCTTCTTAAAGCACATAACAGCATACCTTGCACTTTTCCCATTCCTCCCATGTCTCTGTATGGCTTAAGATATTTCTGAATCTTGGGGGTGAGGGAAAAGTCAAGAATATTAGTACTATGATGGCATCAGATTTTTTTACATGCTGTTCCATTACATGAAGTTGGAAGCTTGTGGCCCATTCAAGAGCCAAACCAAACCAAAACAAAACCACCTTCTGTTCATTATTAGGAAGGAGGGCCACACACAATTAAACAAAGTATACTGTTTAATAAAAGGTGTGAAGTAGAAGGTTTAATGGAAAGATTTTGAAATAAGAACTACAAAATATTGTTACCAAAGTAACTGTTCACAACCGAGAACATTTCCCACAGTTTAATGTCATTGCATCAATCTTGTCCGCCTCCTCAGAAACGGTGAGTGATGGAGGACAGTGACTTTTGCTAGGGATGTCTCCTGTGAGGGGTTTTGGGAGTCAATACATGGCGGTGTTCCGGTACTCCTGCAGGATCAGTGTTCTCCTCCTGGTCAGTCAGGGAGGGTTAGAGGTCACTGCAACAGGATTCTCTGGCTCACTTGCACCCTGAGTGGCAGCTGGAGGAGGCTGCAGTGGTGGCTGATGGGCTGGTTCTGGGGCCTCAGCAACAGGTGGACATCTCATTCTTGCAGCCACCAGTTCAATAAGCTTCTCCATTTGGAAATGCTCCCATTCCCTTTGGCATGTCTCCTTGTCCATGAACCAGTTCATAAGTGTCCCCTCCAGCTGGAGAGATCACTCCTCCTGTGCTCTAAGGAATTCAAATTGCTCCCTTTTTCTCCTGTCCATTCCTATGAGCAGATGCTTCTGGATCCTTCTCTGTTTCACTCAACTGTCTCTGGGGTGCTGTTCTTGACCTCTTAGTGGGAGCCAAAGGTTCTGCCAATTCAAAGAGAAGAGGAACATATTTTTGCTTTTTGAAGCAAACTGAGAAATTCCCCCACATTGTTTTTTACAATTAACAATGTTCATATTGTCTCAGTGGGAGTCGGAGGAGGTGGGGGCTATGTTCCAGGGCCTATGTTCTTCCCTTAAGCCTGGCCAACATTTGGAGAACACAGCTTCTTTTCAAGGTACCAGAATGGAAAACAGAAGTGACTTTCCAGGCCTGTGGAGGAGAGCCAGCAATCTGTGCCAGAGAGACATTTCTGCTAATAGTTACCGCTCTAGATAGGGGTTTGGTCAGCTTCAAAGGTGTACCAAGCTGATTTGCACTGCCAGTGAACCTGAAGAACCAGCTGGAGTTTCTGCTGCAACAGAAGTTTGCTGAAACATACTTACAGGTTTAGGAGGCAGTTCCACTGAATACTGATTACATTCTTAGCTAGCATAGGGAGATTTCATGCAAAAGATGATCTGAACCATGAACTCTCCCCTCCCCCTGCTGGCTTTACCTGAAAGTCCTGGCCCTGTGCTTGCCTAACAGTGAAATGGACAGGGAAAGAAAGACAAACTACAACTTCACTAGGTTTCCTGAAGATTCAGCTCAGCACCACAACCCCTTGCCTCAGACAACTAGAAAAAGACACTACAGTATTTTTATCTGACTGCCAGTCCAGATCCTCCTTCTACCCCCACTTTCCCTGACTTGTGCAGCATGGCTGTTTCAGAGAAAAGGGAAAACACCAGGGATAGAGACTTATCAAAACACTGTAATCTTCCAAGGGGAAACAGACTGCTGTAACTAACTTTTCTTTAAACAATCAACTGTAAATTTTTTTACAGCTGTGTGCTGTTCCCTTCCCCATCTGGCACTTTTCCAAAACCACCCTTCACTCCCTGACCTGCCTGCTGCCAGTACCATCGCTGCCTCTCTCCTGCCTGAGAAAAACACACGGGGCACAATGATTTTTCCTTTATAATGTGTTTGAAAAAATAGCTTTAGAAGCCAAATTCATAACTGTAGTTCATCAGAAATCAGTCGAATCATTGATTTAGAACTCTGTCTCACTAGAGGACTATTTTGAAGTGGAGCTGAGAGGAGGGCTGGATGGAGCGGTGGGGGGAGTTGGAAGAGTTTGGTAAAGGGATAGGGCATGACAGTGCTGTGAATGCTGCACTGCGGTTGAAACACACAGAGACAAAGCAATGTATGGCATATTATTCAGGAGGAAACATCAGTGCACACTACTTCAAACGCCTTTGATCTTAAAATTGGGAATTTAGCACCAGAGCAAGAGGGGGACATGCTTGGGGGAGGGGGCGGAATTGTAACTTACCAGCCTTTGGTTCTGGTTCCTCCTCTGGCTTGGTGTCCTCCTCAGGTTCATCGGGGAGGGAACTTCTTCAACCTGCTCCTTTGGGTAAAGGTGCAGAATCACATGCTCCTCATCCTGCGGGCCTTCTGGGGCATCCTCCATGGACCCTCCTGCCTCCTTGCCCTTTTGGACAATGCGGCTGGCAGGGTTGAGGAAGGGATCAGGAGCTACTTCAGGCTCAGTACATGGGGGCTTTGACAGCACCCAGTCAGGCTCCTCATAGAAGGGGTATGTATGATGAGCCTTCCTGGCCTGACTCTTGAAGTCTTTGGCCTTACTGTACAGGAGCCTTGTGTGCTTCATGCGTTCCTGGCACTGGGATGGAGTCCACTGAATGTATGTCTGCTCTAGCCCCCATGAAGTTTCCTGGTATAAGTCTGTGTTCCTGCCACTCTGGGAGAAGTTGTGGAGGAAGTATATTCTGCCCACACTGATCAGCACCTGGGTTTGGTTGGTGGGCTAAGCTCCAGCTCTTGGAGTTGAATCCATTTTCATTTGTAAGGAGTTCAGTGAAAAGCTTTTCTGCTGTCATCAGTCAATGCAGCATGCTACTACCTGTGCACAGAGGTACAGGGACCTACATTGTGTGAGGTCAGGAGGAAAAGTATTCAGTGTGTAGTAGATGGAGGACTAATGAAATACAAGACATGGTATGTGCCCCGGCCCCTGTTCACACTGCAAACGGTCATGAGGCCATGCTACAGCCTAAGGTGTGTACTTATCCACACCCTGAGGTGTGCTAGCTTACCCACCCTCTACTCACCTTGAGACATGAGCTTCGTAGGTTAAAGCACAAGCTCACGCATGAACACATGTACATTTGTCTGTGTAGATGTGCCCATGGAGTTGTTCCTGATTAATTGACCCTGGTTAACTGTTCCTGATTAACTGTATCCAAACATGGCATTAATCAGGAACTACTCCATGCTTAGCTAAGCCCTAAGGGAGTTGGATGTCCAGCTCCCAGTTGCTGTTGAGCACTTTTAATTTCTTATGCCCCTTTGAAAATCTCAACCTTATATAAAGCTTGACAAAAGGTTTCAAGTAGGATGGTTTAGAGTTTTCATTGAATCAACTATAACACTGATTTATGGTTTCAAGCCAGTTTTTCATATATTGGTGTGAATCCAGGTGACGCGTGATCATTACAACTGAGTTTTCACTTTGCAGTTTAGGTTGCGTACTATGTATTTTTCTTCCCTTCTCTAAGTGAAATTAGCAAATTAATTTAAATTCAGGCTTGAAGTGTATTTGAATGAAGGCCTGCATAGATGAGAATCTATATGTGTGTGAGAAACATATGTATAAATATATGCAGGAGGTACATCTCCCTCTGCATATGTCTACACTGCAACTGGTGATGTGAGTGTAGCGCAGGGAGGCACACCCGCGCGAGCTTGCATTTTGCTGTTAGAGCTAAAATAGCAGTAAGGGCTTCAGCAATGCAAGTACACACCCAGGGTTCCCACGTGAGCTTGTACAGCCTGCAGTGAAGCCTGTGCTGCTTCTCAGGATCCTTCCCTTAGGAATCCACCTCTCCCCAAACACTGCTATTTTTAGCTATGCTAGCTCGATTAAAGCTAGCATGGCTATATCTGCCCATACTGCAAACACACCTCCAACCGCAGTGTAGACATGCAACACAATATGCAACACAATAATTTGTTATGTTAGGATCTATTGTCCTGAGGAATATTACTATGGTCTTGTGATTAAGGTGTGAGATCAGGGTTCAAAGCCTGGCTGTCCCACAGACTTCCTGTGACCATGGGCATGTCACCTAATCTCTCTGGCCTGAATGCACTAAAGGGGTTAAGCGTCGTGCTGCTGATCATAACAGCACCTGTTAGGACACTAGAAAAATCACTGATTCTCAAAGCTTGAATTAGGCACCTAGGCTCCCTGTGCAATGAATGGGGAGAGAGAGGCGCCTTAGCCTGTGATTTACCAAAAACAGCATGCTAAGGAGCTACCTAAGCTATACAAAGGGAGATACCAATAAGAGGGATGTGTCTCAAAGTTAGGTGCCTAAGTCTGGTTTTCAGGGAGCTATCTCTGCTAGCAATTCTCAGCTGTGACTCCTCTTTTGGTGGTAGGGCCTGGGAAGAAGGAGGATCTCCCTCACAACTTTTAGTCCAGTGGTTAGGGGATTCACCTGGGATGTTGGAAATCTCTGCTTCAAGTCCTCCCTCCATCTGGTGAGAGAAGGGATTTGAACTGGGAGTTGACATCTCTCAGATTGGTGCCCAGAACTATAGGATATTCTGATGAATTGCTCCCTCAGTCTCTCCAGTTGAAGCTGTTGAATTCTGGATAAAGAATTAGAGACTCATTGGAGCAAGGAGCCTGGAGGGTGGAAGATCTAGATCCTGCATTTGGGGCTTGTCATTCTTGGCTTATTTCAGTCTGCCCTTCTCCCGTTGGTCTGGGGGAGAGGTAGGGGAAACCAGGTCTACCCCGTTCTCTAGGTTCCCACCCTGTTTTAGGTGACTGAGGATTGTTCCTTCAACTCCCCACCCCACCAACACTGACTGGGCTGCTCTTACTTTCCCCTGCTTTCTACATTTTCCCCAGGTCTGTGAACACTGCTAGATCTGCCACACAGCTTCTTCCAACCTGACTACTGAGAAACTTCTGCAAAGCTGCTCGCAACCTCTCTAGCAGTAGCTAGTCTGTATTTCAAACAGTCCTTCTGGTACTTCTCCTGGAGCTGTGATGGTGGTTCAGGCAGTCCCTCAGCCTCTCTCCTCCGTGGAGCTGAATTTGTAACTTGGGCAAGCTGTAGGGCCCCATTCAACTTCTCCTTCAACTGGCCGCATTTCCCCAATTAGTTTCCAGGTTCAAAGGGTTCTGCAAGCCGGCCCTCTCTTACGTGGGTCTCTCTTTTAGTAGCTAGTTGAAAGAGATACGTCCACCTTCCAGCACTGAGTCCTTTTGACCTGGGCTTCTCCTGTTGAAGCTCCTCCAAGATGGCGTACTGCTGCAGGTGCAGCTCGGAGAGTCTGCTTCTGGCAAGGAGGGTCTGCCTACACCCAGAGATGCTGTTTAACTGCTGCTTGCCTGGTGTAGGGTTTGTACATCCATCACAATAATATACATAAAGTTAAAGATGAGAACGTTTTTCAATAGAGTCCAGGTAACCATTCTTCCTTTATGGGTGGCCTAACTTAGTGGGGTGATAGCGAATGACTAGTGAGTCTGTAACAGTGGTGAATTTGTTGGAAACATTAAATGTTCATTTCTAGACTTGTTTAATTATTTAAATACAGTATGTTGAATTTTGTGTGTGTGGAGCTAGCAGAACTCCACTGTAACACACTTTCTGCCTTTGGAGGTGTAGTTCCCTTATCCATCTGGTTACCTCCTTTAGTGCCAATCTCCTTATGGGTTTTGATGGACAGGCCTGGGTTCTTCTGCCTCCCTCTCAGCAGGGTGCAACTTCCTTATTTTCTTTCCATATGAATTTATTCCACCCCCCTCACTCCTTCCTGGCAGAGTCACCAGGGCAGCTTGGAAGAAAAATTCTAATCACAGGGTGACCCCCAGTTACTTGCCAGATATTTGGAGACTCCCAAGAAATAACACAAACAATATATTCAACAGAGTAATGATATTAAACAGGAAGTAAATATAACATAAGAGGGTAAAACACTACTCTCAGGGTCACCAATACGCATGAATTTCCCCAGTCACGTGATTTGATATAGCAAACATAAAATGTAGTGTCCAGTTCGTATGTGCACTTTGTAAGGGCCCTTGATGACCTGTGACAATGATAGCTTCTGTAGCTGCAACTAGCAACTTGGTTGACTTGGTTCAGTGCAGCCCCAAAGACTCACATGTGGGATAAGATGGTAAATCCCTCCATGGGTTTAATAGGCAACAGTACTAAAATCCCAACCCCTTTGCCCCCTGGTGTGAGGACACAGTTCAGGGAGTAGGGGGTTTCCCAAACAATTTCCCTGCCTATCTAAAAGATGGTGCACTCACAGCTCCACAAACGATCCTCAGGTTCAGAGATGGATCTGGACGCCTCATTCAGTGCAGAGGGGCTGATGATTGCAGCTGGCAGGCATCCTCTTCGTGCGGGAGTCAGGCTGCTTCTGGTCCCAGGATTTCTCCTCACCACAAAGGGGTGCAGGGCTCAGGGTGCAGATTACAATAACTCTACTAAAAGTCCTCTCACTCTAATCTCTGACCCTAGTGCTCAGACACACTCACAGCAGGTGGGCAACCCTGACCTAAAAGCCAGAGCAGTGGTGCCATGTGGTTAGATTTTACCTAGAAAGCTAAAGCACTAACTCAGCCTGGCTGGGTAAGGAGTTCTCCCAGCAAAACTCTTTAAACTGGGAGTCACCTTGAAGAGGGAAAGGACCAAGCTTGAGGGATCTTGCTTCCAGGTACCCAGAGGCCAGATCTCGGGGGAAACCCTGTATGGACCCTGGGAGTCAGGAGCTAACTGTGGGGTGGGCATCTCATTGCCTATTGATCAGGCTAGCTCTTCTTCCTGGGCTTTTACTTGTCAGTCATTGGACTCTGCCCCCTTCCTTTCTCTCAGGCACTGTTCCTCCTCTGAACAGACATGATGGTGACCATCCAGGAACACCTGCTATCCTTCCGCAAACCAACAAGGGCCCTTATCCCTCAAAATAGTGCCTCTCCTCTCGATTGCCTAATGGACTCTGAGTCTGCCCTTGCTCCCCCTTCCTCCCAGGAACAGCGCCTAACCCTGAGTTACAAGCACAGAGAGATCCAGGAATGTAGGTAAGCTCCTTGGGGTAGGGTGACCATATAGCAAGTGTGAAATATCGGAATGGTGGTTGGGGGTAATAGGCACCTATATAAGACAAAGCCCTCACTATCAGGACTGTCCCTATAAAATAGGGACATCTCATCACTCTGCTTGGAGGTTACAGAAGGATTAGGGGTTCTGTTGATTCTGCAACATTCAAACCTTCAACTGTAGTGAGGATAAGAGTTTTAAGAACTTAAGAATGACCATACTGGATCAGACCAAAGGTCCCTCTTGCCCAGTATCCTGTCTTCCGACAGTGGCCCATGCCAGGTGCCCCAGAGGGAATGAACAGAACAGGTAATCATCAAGTGATACATGCCCTGTTGCCCATTCCATGATGTTTAGATCACTAAGCTATCCATCCACTCAGTGCAAGGCAGTACTACTCCCCTACAATTCCATAAGGGAAGTTGCTGGGTGCTGAGCACTTTTCAAAAAGTGGTCCCTTCTTTTACCTATCACAATGGGTGCTTGAGTTCTTTTGAAATCCAGCCACTTATTTAGCACCCAGCAGATCCCTTTTAGGTACCTGAGCAATTCTGAAAATCTGGCCTGCTCTCCTTTTCTTAAAAAATTCCAGTGCACAGTCTGTGTGCAGCAAACCCCTTGCAAGAAGTTAAGCAATGTGGGTTGGTGGGTGGGGAAAGATACCCGTGACTCATATTTTCACTGAAGATGTTTCTAAGTATGGGCAGCATGTTTCTTTTGTGTATTTAATGTAAATTTTACAGGCTCCCTGATGAGACATGAGCCTGCCTATTTCTTCCTTAATGCAAGCGTACATAACTTTTAATGAATAGAGCCCTTTCATGCACAGCAGTGGCAAACACAACCGCTCATAAGGTATAAATCTGAGACAGAGGAAATACTGTTTATTATTGAGATAATCTGCTTTCACTGAAGGGGTGTGTGTCTTCTGCAGTGAGACTTTGCCAGCATCAGCTGTCTCGCCAGCATCAGTTGTCTCGTCAGCTTCTACGCTTGTTCCACTGCACAGCCGAACAGCTAGGTAGGTCATTTATCACAGAACATAAAAGAAAGAATTCAATACTTTTGAAGTGGGGAATCCAAACCCACCAGCCTGTCAGTAATTCATGCTATAATTCCATCTTTGCATAATCAGGGAGATTAGCTGTCAGCAGTCTGTTCATGTGCAAGAGAACAGCAACATCTTGGAGTTTAGTTTTCCATGTAAGCCTACAAATTTTTGAGTGTTATATGTTTTGATCTGCAGAACACATTTAATGGAGGAATAAATATTTTTTTTAAAACTGTCAGCACATTTTTCTTTTTAATAAAACACAGATGCCAATCTAGCATTTTATTACAAAGAGTTGCCTACATTGCGTGAGGCTCCCTCTTTGTGGCCAGTACACAAGTCAATTTTCTGGAGATGGTGAAAGGCTGGACACTGGGTCTGTATGCATACAGATGGGCCACTGAGTCAATTCTGTGCATGAATCAAGTCAGCTGGAAAACTGGATAAAAGCAGGACCTGACTGAAAACCAGATTTTGCCGATGAACTGAGATAGTCTCTCTAAAGAAACACTGCCCAAAAGTATCAGAAATTGAATACAGTTATTGTAATCCCACAAACATACAACTGAGATTGGGCAAAATGAATCAGATAAACATACGAAAGCAAAGTCTGAAAAAATTGTCAGGTGCCTTATTACACACTTAGTGAAAGCCGGTGGAATTCTCTATTGTGAGAAGGAAAATAGCATGAAATTGCCAGTTTCTTAAGAAAAAAACCCAACAAAATATAACATCTGAAAGCTAGGTGTACTCACCCCGTACATCACCGTCCAACAGTAATTGATTGGGCAGAAATCTCTCAATACAATCACGTAGAAGATAGATTTGTTTTGAGGGATTTTTTTCCCAATTCCAATACACTGCATGTGATAAATCTTTCAAATCCACTTGAATTCTTAATCATCTTATATTTACTGTTGGACTTAAATTGGTATTTTATAAATGAAATTTCCCTCCTTGAGGAAGTAAATTCTCATTTATTTTTAAGATGGTGGTGATGTTTTAGCTGAGAAAGAAATAAATTCACTCAGGAACAAAACTTCAAAGAAGTATCAAAACTCAGCTTTTATGGCATCATCATTGCCCGTAGTTAGCTGGCAGTGATATAATTGCACTTATTTAGTCTTTTCAAAGATATATATGGTCTCAACTCAAGGAAACAATTAATCTGTCTGGTAACACTTCACTGTTAATAAAATTAATATCTCTTTGGACACTTATTTTAAGATTTGCTAACCCAGTTTGAACATCATCCCCAAACATTTATTTTTAACATATCAAAGGTCATTTCAGTTTAAAGTGCAGTTGTACTCTGAAAGTGACTGTAAAATTGGAATTGTCCTGCTCAAAAGATCAGCTCACTCACTGTATTCACAGTTAGAACTGCTCACTTTAGAGAGAGAAATAAGTATTTACAGCTTTTTACTTTTGCTAGTGCTTCAGAGCTAACAGAGGTAGGAGCAAGCTGTGCATTATAGTCCTCCTAGCCCTGCTTCCATTCAAGTTAATGGTAAAACTCTCATTGATTTTAATGGTGCAGGATCAGACCCTATATTCTATCTTGTACACCATCAATGGAATTATTTGCTAAATTACAATCACTTGCACGTTTCCAAACCCACCAAAGTCAACTGTGAGCTCAATTATTCCTGCAGAAATTGTGTTATTGGTGATGATGACTGAGATAGAAAGACTCAACTTTCAGAGCCCAAGCTGAGTTTGAGGTGCCGACACAAGAAAAACATTTTTAACGGCAAACATTTGATCCTCAAAATTACTGATAGATAATAAAAAAGGAAACCAACAATACCATTGTGATAGTCTCTGTTTAGAACAGAATTGCCATTTAATGTACTAGGAGATAACTGCTTGCCTTCCGAGCTCATACATAGTTAGTTCACCTGTGTTTCCTTAAACCGCTTATAGGCAGTAGCCATGTTGCTTGATGGCCAAACATTAATTTCTTACTACGGGCTATACCCTATAAGGAGTTGAGTTCATCCTGGGAGTTAAGGGTGCTCAGCACTTCAGTGGTTGAGGGCCTAAATATCCATGCAGCATTATGATGCTGTGCTTCAAAAAATCTCCATAGTTTTATTGATTGTCTGTGTCTATTTCTTCTCCCAGTGTAGTGTCTGATGAACACAGTGTGAAGAATTTGACCTTGTTGAGACTCAGACCAAGGATAAAAAAGTAGTTGAATTTCTGCTGAAGTGGCAATCTCCATTAACCAGCAGGCTTTTTCAGAAACGACTCAGACCCTATTGTTTCTACTCAACTTTTCATCAGAGATTTTTTTTCCCATAGGAATTAGTGTGTTTGTCACATTAATAGAGACTGTTGCATATTAGTTTCTTTTCTGTATAACTTTGTCTGGATGGAATGAACGCCCAAAAGGCTTGGCTGCTTTTCGTATATGTACTTTATTTGAATTAGATTCTGGAATATAGATAATTCAGTTGTTTTACTAAATCTTGAAACTGACCCCAAATCTCCATAATGTGTATTTTATTAGGATTGTCTCTGCTGTTTTGTCTAACGTGTCACATGTATATCTCAGTGTCTAGCTACTGATGTTAGTGATCAAGTTGCACAATCAATGAACTCATCTGTGAAAAAAAGTTGTAGTGAGGAAAACATTAGCTAGCTGGAGCACTAGAATTTTAGTTAGCTGACTGTTTTTCATTGGTTACCTGTTACCCAAGTTGATTAATAATTACCCTTTGCGCTGTAAGGAATCCTTCCTATTTAGGTATCTTTGTATTTTGTAAAAGCGAAGATAATAATATTACTGAACCTTCCTTGATGTTGCTGCATTCTTGGCTTGAGGTTTGCAAAGTCTTTAGATTCTTTTATCTTACTTGAGCTTTGTCATATACAATTTAGTAGAGTAAGATATCTATTGTATAACCAAAGTTATACCTCTGATTCACATAAGACTATAAGTGGTGTGAGCAGCTCAGCTATGTTTTTAGATGCACTTGTAATAATTGCTTTTGAGCAGAGCCTATGGGTCTCAGATGGTAGTTCTTTTAATGTATTTTTGCCAGCCATGGATACCCTGCATAAGGCACTTCAGTCACTGTTTGATAGGGCTCTATATTTATGAACAGATGGTGTAATTTGCTTACTGCTGCTTTAAGGGTTGTTTTAGGGTGACCAGACAGCAAATGTGAAAAATTGGGACAGGAGATGGGGGGTAATAGGAGCCTATATAAGAAAAAGACCCCAAAATTGGGACTCTCCCTATAAAATCAAGACATCTGGTCACCCTAGTTGTTTTCTTCATTTTGAGGTACTCTGGTGCTTTCCTGTGTTAATGCTATTTGTCCACTTCATCTGTTTCCGTTTCTTTATTTTATTTCTCCTGGGGCTCATCCTTCACTTTTATTGTGTGTTAATTTTTTTCTGGGGATTATTACCGGTGTTACATATGGCCCCTGAATGTTGCAATAAAAATCCCCTTTTTATTATTCTGAAATACTTTACAGTGAAACTGCTACTCTGCCAATACAAAATACATTGTGTTAATGTTGGGTTATGCCAAATTGTTACAAAATCTTCCCATCACCTTCTATGACCATGCTTGTTAGATTCACAACTATCACATTGGATTCAGCTAATCACAATGATAAAATCATTTTTTTTTAATTTTTACATTTGTCTTTTAAAATATTTTTCATAGAAGGTATATCTTTTGTGCTTGGAAGAGATGTCATATTGACAGCCCTAGGGGACAAAGTCCTTTGTATTCAAAGAACAGTTGTAGTACAGACAACAGTTGTGCAAATACTTTGACCCCACTCCACAAATGTGTTTCACTACTGATTTGAAGGAACCATATCTAAATGTTTGGAACTCCAGCTCCAAACCCATTCAATTTTGGTGCTTTCTGATGCTAATGTCAACAAAGGGTGTCAGTTAATGCTGTTTGCGGTCATGGCTTTTTTATTGTGGATGACTGTTAATTAGGAACTAAATTCACTTTGTCTACCTCCTGTCAGTGCAACAGAGTTTTGGTGTTTGTGATCATGTACCGTGCTAGTAGATGGTCTTGCTATTTGCTCACAGCTGAGGGAGATCTTCAGCTCGAGTGGTAGAAGACTGTATTGTTTGTGATGAAGACTCTACATCAGTCTCCTCTGATGACCATATAGTCTGTTTCTGTTTATGGCCAGACTTTTACATCCAGACCTGCATTGGGGATGTGGTGTTGCTTGGACCAGGCAGAGAACAAGCCCCTGGGCAGTAAAAGGCAAGAGAGCAGGGAGTCGGGGAAGTGGTACTGCTGGATCCTAGACAGAGATGCTCTGGAGCAGCAGGAGGCAGAGAAGTGTTGCTGGTGGGTCAAGACATTAATAGGAAATGGATGGTAGTTCCCTTGCCTTGGGTTTGAGGAGAGGGTAAGTGAAGTGTGCAGCCAGGAAGGGTGTGAATTATTTATGTGCATTCAAGGCTGACTTTTCAACCTGAAATGATCTCACACACATTCACAGAGGAATAGAGAGGAGTTAAGAAGTCCAAAAACAGACTATGGTGAAAACATACTTTAGCAATAAACACTTTTTCAGGACAGTGGTATATTGAGATTGATTTGAATATGAAGCTTACTTTCTTACCAAAGTGTGTAATCACCAAACAGAGGTGTCAGGTACTCCAGTTGTCACATATGTATCTGCCACTACATGCTTTCAACATTAATGAAACATCTGGTTCAAAATTCTGTGAAAATGCTCTTTGTCAATCTTAGATGAACTAGTTGTCACTTCTTGCCCTGCACTGTTACTGTACTCTGTGAAACAGTTGTAATGTTTCAGCCCACAGGGAGCTGTATTTCAGGGGTGGATAATGAGCTGATCACTGTGTACCATATATCATTCCGCACTTGCATCCTTCAGGATGAAAGATTGTAGAAAAGTGAGATTACTTGTTTCACGTATGATATCAAACAGTTTTCAGGTGGTACTGAATTGTCACGAGGGGCTAGAATCAAAATGGTGATCTTCCAGTGAAAGGTTCAGAAACTCATCATCTTTTTTACAGCAACAAATTAATTGCTTCATGTGCTCCTTCTCCAGAATGTTATTCCTGAAATAAGACTTTTCTACCAAGCATCTAGTTGTAGTAATGTGGTGCTTATTCAGATTTGGCAAACACGCAAAGTACACATGCTTGTGTCTCATGAAAAATGACTTGCTATTTTAAAATGATAAAACTTTAAAAAGAGAGTGACCTGAGAGTTTCTCCTGTCATAATGTGGAAAATTGATAAAAAGGAATATTTGATAAGCCTTTAATGTAAGTGAATACCATATGGAGGGATAGGCCAGGGAAATATTGATCTAAGTATTAATATTCATAAACAAACCCCCTTAAGTGACCTTAAAGGATCATCAAGCAGAATCATAATTTAGGAATTAATTTCTGTAATATCTAGAAGTATGCTTACAGATACCCTTTCAAACTAAAAATAATATTGACAGTATCTTTACCTGTATTACTTATAACACCTTATATTATTTAATGAAAAGCTTTCTTAGAATCATATTTATCTTTCTCGATTTATGCTGTTAAGTTTTTGACTTAACAGCATAAATTGACCCAAGTTGACCCAAGATCAAAGCAAATAACCTCATGCCAGTATAATAAGCATTATTCGCATTGTCCAAAATATCCAACAGAGCCCCACACCACTGTTATCCACTTCTACCCATCATCACCCTTTGGGGTGTGCTGAAAGGCCCATCCTTCTGGGCACAGGAGAACAGATAGGCCTTGCAGCATGTCCTGAAGACTAACAAACTCAAATTATTTTGGACCAAAGGAGCAGGCAGGATCTATACTGTTTGTACTTTTTCCTGTTCTGCCTGAGAACAGTTATAGAGGTTGTGTGGGCAAATTCGTTATGCCATTTTAAAAATCTGAAGTTATTTATGAGATTCCATAGGGAAAAAACATTACATTAATATTGGTTGTTAAGGTTGTCAGAAAGGTCAAGGTCTGAGAGGTCAGTTAAACTACCTGGTTGCAACCAGGAAAGTGGGCCACACCTAGTTAAAGATGAAGGCCAGCTGAAGGAGGAGCTGGGAGGTGAGAACATAAGAACAGCCATACTGGGTCAGACCAAAGGTACATCAAGCCCAGTATCCTGTCCTCTGACAGTGGCCAATGGCAGGTGCCCCAAGGGAATGAACAGAGAGGTTATCATCAAGTGATCCATGCCCTGTCACCCAATCCCAGCTTCTGGCAAACAGAGGCTAGGGACACCATTCCTGCCCATCCTGGCTAATAGGTCCATCAATGGCTATCTTCCATGAATCTATCAAGCTCCCTTTTGAACCCCGTTATAGTATTGGCCTTCACAACACCCTCTGGCAAGGAGTTCCAGAGGTTGACAGTGCGTTGCATGAAAAAATACTTTCTTGTGTTTGTTTTAAACCTGCTACATATTAATTTCATTTCATGGCCCCTTGTTCTTGTATTATGAGAAGGAGTAAATAACACTTCCTTATTTACTTTCTCTATATCACTCATGATTTTATAGACCTCTATGATATCCCCGCTTAGTCGCCTCTTTTCCAAGCTGAAAAGTCCCAGTCTTATTAATCTCTCCTCGTACGGAAGCCGTTTTAGACCCCTAATCATTTTTGTTGCCCTTTTCTGAACCTTTTCCAATTCCAATATATCTTTTCTGAGATGGGGCGACCACATCTGCATGCAGTATTCAAGGTGTGGGTGTACCATGGATTTATATAGAGGCAATATGATATTTTCTGCCTTATTGTCTGTCCCTTTCTTGATGATTCCCAACATTCTGTTAGCTGTTTTGACTGCCACTGCACATTGAGAATAAAGGGAGGAAGCTCAGATAAGAAGGGGGCTTCAGGGAGAGAGAGGAAGAACTCTGTAGTCCCTCTCTGTCTGCTAGGGAGTGGAGGAAAGGGAGAGAGGGAGATGTAGAGTAAGCCCAGAGAGAAGCTGTGGGAAAGGGTCTGAAGGAATAAGAGGACACCCAGGGAGGTGGTGTGGGAACAGTCTGATACAAGGGGGAGAAGGACTATTTGAGCTTGGATCTGGGCTTCCATGGAAAAAGCGCTGGGAGGTGTTGCTCCACACAAGAGCGGGAGGACAACCTTGAAGAGCCTGAGAAGGCATGAAGAGCTACGTTTGTTTGAATTTAGTTTATTGGACTCTTTATATACTGCAGAAGAGGTAGTACTAAATGTGATTTGGCTGGAGGTCTGAGTCATGAGAAGAGACAGACCATCGCAGGGCTGGAGTGGCTGTTGGCAGCCTGATGAGGCGAGCCTGTATACCATGCCCAGCCACTAGAAGGCATGCCAGTGGTGAATGAACTCTTCTACCCCTGGATGGATAGACTAAAATCTAGATATGGACATCTGGCTACCAATAGCAGAAAAAATACTGCTGGTGTTAGAGGCCACTCAAGGTTATCTGCCGCTCTAGGCAAAACTTCACTGTGCTACCTCTGCTCCTGTCCCCTAAAATAGAGATTCTCAACTTGATCGGTGCACCATCAGAGTTTCTTGGTGTGTGTGTGCAGTGAGTCATCTTCTGTTGCTTTGGTAGTGGTGATGGGGCACCAGTTTGCAGTGCCTCCTCAGGTTTGTCCCAGCTGCCTCTCTGTCAGGAAGCGGGGGTAGCCAGGCCAAATCTGAGTGCGTGGTATTGTGACCATGAGGTCACAGCACCACGGAGGATTGGCCCAGCTGCCCCTACCATCCCAGACAGTATCTGCCACCCAAGGCTGCTGCCTAGTTTTCCTATAACTAGGCAGCAGCCTATAGAGTGCCCACTGCTTGGTGCCATCGTTTGTCATTATTAATTTATCTTAAAGAAGAATTTTTTTCACATAAAAATTGGGCATAATTGGAAAAGGAGAACTTATATACAAAAACCAATTTAATTTGCCACTAGTTATTTTGTGTCCCCTGGGGAAACATTATGGTCTCCACTGTGTTCCCTATTATTGCAGATATTGTGTTTAGAACAAGGACTTTCTACCTTAATGCCCAGTTTCTCTTGCTTGATCTTGCAATTGAATGATAGTCCTGCATTTCATACACCACAGTGTGTTACTATGGTAATTACTGTTATATCAAAATTTCAGCACTGTGACTTCGCCACAGGATCTTACAGTAATAGAAGATGCTCTCTGAGGGAGGAAAACTCTTGTGTTAAAAGCAAAATATGTTTGCCAGAAAAAAGGAGAGGAAAACTCTGAATAATGCGTGTTCAGTAAATAGATTTTTTTTCACATATCAATTTGAAATTTTGTTTAGCGTTAAAAATCCCATAAAATACTTTAAAAAAATAAAATAAAAAACCTTTTCTCAAGCTTTATATAACAAAAATATAAATGTGTGCAGTACATCTTAATGATATGCTGAGAAAGCCATCCAAGTAACTCTACAGCCACTTTGGAAACACTTCCTGGTACCTATAGGAGTTTTGAAGAGGTAGCAGAAAGCTAGGCTTCTTAAGAGGAGCTGAGTTGTGCAACATTCTGAGGCCTAGGATGTGCTGATTCCCTTTGAAAGGGGCTCTGTATAGCTGCACTGCCTCAGGAACCCCAGAGGAAGAAATTGTGAGAGGTCTGATTCCTTCCCTGCTCCACCACTTGCTCCTGGGAGTTGAGGGGAGGGTTAATAGTCCTATACCCTATGGATTACTGGCCCATATCAATAAAAGATTACCTCCCACCCACTCATGAACCAGGGCAGGTGTGCTGCCCAGTATGTTGAGGGACAGAGCCAAGATTCCACCAATTTCCTAGCCTTTTCTTCCCACCCCCTTCCTATCTACACATGGAGTAAGGGTGTGCAGCCTCTGCTTACTCCATACAATAGAGAGATGGGGAGGATACACAAGGCCATGAGGAGGGTTTTACTCCTCCTAAGGCTTCTGTGTGGCCATATAGGTTGGTTCATAATGCTGTCATATGTAAAGGTGTACAAAGGCAGATTAGATTTTAGTGTTCTGTATTTAATAAGGGAAGAATTGTGTGGCATGGGTAATGTGAAATGGAATTATTAGGTTGAGTAAAGACACTAAATAAGGCTTGCAGTTTATAGCTGTGTCTGCTTTTCTATTTATCTTGGCCTGTGAATATGGCAAGGAAATGTACCAAGGGACCAAAACCCAGAAGCCTCAAATGTATTTTCATCTTACATACTGTACATTTACACAGAATATGGTCTGAAAGTGTTTCCAAGGCACCAGGGTAATATAGCTTGTCTTGCAGGCACTTATGACAGTTGCTTTTTTTACTTTATGAATAATGTTTTAGGGAACATGTATCAACTCAATAAGTCTAGATGCACATGGAACCATCTGAGAAGTGAGACACCTGCAGTTTCACATAAGCTACTTATCAAAGCCTATATTTTGCCGGCTTTTATACTGATTTTCCAATGCAAATACAAAAATTATGGATAAAATGCAATTTTTTGAATAGCAGCAACCCAACAACCTGTATTTGTTTCCTTTCTTTGGTCAGATAAGGATGCCCTTATTCTCCTTGAGTAGTAATTTGTAGCTTACTCAGTAAACAGCCCCACTGACTTCAGTTGACTTTGGATCAAGCCCATAATACTTCAGAGTCACCTCCTGCACTGAGACTTGGAGAACCTCCCACCCCCTATGTCGCTGGAGTTGTCAGCCCAGATGATGATGCACTGTTGGAATATGCTCAACTACAGAGGGCCATTTAGCTGAGTTAAGCAGAGAGGAAGCATAAGAGTTCAACGGAGCTCTACGGAATCAGGCAGAAAAGAGGGCTTGACTGGCTGCCTTGGAGACAAGGAAGAGGACTTGGAGTAACATTTGTATTTCTTTGCAATCAGCATACTGTCAGGAACACCTAGAGTGATTATGGCCTAGTGCCAACACTTCAGAAATCTTCTGTGGGGAGAAAATGAGGGTGGGTAACATGGTAAAACTGCTGCTTTTGCACTTATTGTGTGAAAAGAAAAGTGCCGTGGACAACCTTGACGACTCCACTACTAATGCTGCATAAGACTCCTGTATCTTAGCTGACATTGTATAAGTAGGGAAGGGATAAGGACAGTGTGCAGATGACGATGTGAATCTGAGGTTGATGTCATCACACAGAGCATGTGATCACCCACACAATTTTAAATATGGCCATTATTCATTACAAATTATGGGCTTTTCCATTTTGTGTAGTTTTTAAAGGCTGCCTGCAAATGTAGGGGGTCACTGGTAAAGCCCTTCATTTTTGGTTTCAATTTTTTTTTTAAATCTTCTGGGGATTTTATCAGTGCTTATTACAAAAATTAAAAACATAAGTCCAAACTAAATACACAGTTAGTTCTCGGTAAATATCTGGGTTAATACTGGGACAGCAGGAAAGGAAATAAAACAACAAACAGAAAAAAGTAAGAGTACTGAAAGTACAAGCAATTTAATATGTTGGTTGATTTCATCAACTGTACGTTAACAGTACATTATGCATGTGCATGCATGTGTGTATGTATCTTCCACTACATTGCCTTGCTTTAATAGACAGTCTCACATTTGTATGCAGGCTAATGTATTACCATAAACACATCTACCCTATGTAATGTATTGGATTTGCTTAACATGATCAGTATTTTCAGGTACTTGAGGGGTACAAAATTTGAGTGGAAATTGGTAAAAACGGAATAATAGCTTTCATAAAACCTGGGAATTTTTTTCTTGAATGCCCTTAGTCATTGGCAACTGTTACAACATGGATTAACCAATGTCTGAAAGCCTAAACCAGTGTTTTCCAAACTTGGGACGCCGCTTGTTCAGGGAAACCCCCTGGCGGGCCTGGCCAGTTTGTTTACCTGCCACATCTGCAGGTTCAACCGATCGCGGCTCCCACTGTCTGTGGTTCGCTGTGCCTGGCCAATGGGGGCTGCGGGAAGCGGTGGCCAGCACATCCCTCAGCCCGCGCCACTTCCCACAGCCCCCATTGGCTAGGCACAGCAAACCACGGCCAGTGGGAGCCACGATCGGCCAAACCTGAGGACATGGCAGGTAAACAAACCGGCCGGGCCTGCCAGGGACTTTCCCTGAACAAGCGACGTCCCAAGTTTGGGAAACACTGGCCTAAACAATACAATCCTAACACAAAGATGTGTAGGCAAATAAGAACATGAAGAAACACTGAATATTGATTGTAGGGTTCCCAGTTGGAAACATCTACATGAGGTTACCTACTTGTGGTTAAGAAGATGTGTTACTAGAGTTTCTAATATAAGACCTAATTTAATGGGAATGAAGTTAGGCCCAGGTCCACAAGGGGACTTAGGCATGTCAGAGTTAGGCATTGCAACACCTGTGTCATGTCTCCACAGGATCTGTGTTATGGGCAGCTTTTAAACAGTCCATTGGAAGAACCCCTTCAGTTTGCCAGACCTCTTAGGGTTCCCATTTTTCCTTAAGAGTAGGCCATGCAGCATCAATGCCTCAAAGTCTGAGCCTCTGGCACTCCTGTTTCACACTGTGAGCTCTGTCTAGCGAGTCCAACTGACATAGACGCCTGGTCAGAAACTTTTACACTCCAGTGATGAATACACCTCAGAAAGTATTTGCAGTGACACCAGGCTGCCTTTTCAAAACAGAGAAGGATTTATTAGTCAACTGGAACTCAGCATCAGGAAGTCCTTAGGTTAGTGTAGAAAAGCAAAGGTTTAAACCTAGTATGTTCTGGCCTAGCCAGTGTTCCACCCAGCCAAGCTGCTGTGGAATCCCTTTTTTTGGACCTCTCCCTCTGTCTCTGTCAGTCCGAGGTGAGAGCCCCGTGTCTCTCCAAAAGCTAATTGTTATCTCAGCCACCAGACATCTTTTGGTCTCTTGTCTAATTCCCACAGACCCAGGCTGAGTTCACATGCTCCACCTGCTGGAGATTCCCATAGACAGGTTTTCAATTGTTCAGTCATTGGGGCTCCAATGGCCTGTTCGGACCATCCATTGATATGGGTCAGTTTCAACCCATCCTTTAACCATCCATTCATTCCCCCTTAGACAGTTACATTACACAACTCCTCATGTCTCCTGCTCTGCCCCAAGATCAGCTTTTTGACCCCTTTGCACTCACGGCTAGCAATGCAAAGTACAGACGAAAGCAAGGCATGCATATGAGTCATAAAATATTCCCACCTCATCAGAGTCTAACCATCTAGCAGCTATGGCATCCTGAGTTTGTCGCCACAAGTTTCTGATATAATACATTGGGTGTGGGTGTATGTGTGTATGGCGGGGGGGGGTGGTGGAAAGGAGAGAGGCATTTGAGAATGAAATCCACAAAAGCCAGCATACTAGGTGGGGAGCCACCTAAACTAGCCAAGAGCAGATGCTGATGACAGGAGTGTGTCCTAAGCTTTGCCCATCTTACACAGTTAGGCACCTGATGGGGCTGGTGGGAGTTGCCCATCTCTGCTTACAATCTTCCGCTCTGAACCCTCTCCTGGATTCAGCTGCCTTAAGTGCCTAAGCCACTTCTTGCAAAAACTGCACTGGTGCACGCCTAAGTCAACACAAAATGGCCAGGGAGAGGAGGTGGCAGCCTTCCTTATAACCTTTTGCCCAGTATTCAGGGCACTCACCAAGGATGTAGGCGATCCCAGTTTAATGCCCCCTTCTGCCTGATAAGGAGAAGGGATTTGAACATGGATTTCCCACCTCTCAGGAAAGTAGCCTAGCTACTGGACTATAGAGTTAGTTTCTTTCTGTCTCTCTGGCCCAGTGCATATTTAATTATTTATACAAAGTGAAATGGCTTCAACAGAAGAGGATTAGGGTTGCCTACTTTCAGATTTCTTAAAACCGGACACAACAGGCCCTGCCCATCACTCGCTTCCCTCCCCCCCCGACCCCTGTTGCTTGCTCACTCTCTCCCCCTTGTTGCTCGCTCACTCACTCCCCCTCCCCCCTGCTCACCTGCCGCCTGCATAGCAGGGCTTGGACTGACTCGGAACCTACCTGCCTGCCTGCCCACGAGATGCAGGCCCATGACCTGGGCCAGGCTGTCACGGGGCTGGCCAGGCTTGCAGTGGCATTTGCAGGCAGTGACACTCTCCCTCCCCCGCTCCATTCTGGTGCCCTTGCAGGCGGTAACCAGAGTTTTGGTGTTCGGTCAGTACTTCTGACTGGACACCCTCCAGGTCCCCTTTCCAACCATATTTTCCAGTCAAAAACTGGGCAGCTATCAACCCTAGAGAGGATGAGCGTGCCCGGCCTTGGAATATCCATAGTCCAATGGCCAGGATACTCTTCTAGCCCAGAGATTAAGAAAAAATGCTTTAGAAAATATCTTATTTTTAATTTGAATTTGTTTGGCTTTAGTTTCCAGTCATTGGTCCTTTTTATGCCTTTCTCTGATAAATTAAAGAACCCTTTAGAACCCTTTAGTATTTTCTCCCTGTGAAGGTACTTACACACTGTAATCAAGTCACCTCTGAATCTCTTGTTGATAAAAGAAACAGGTTGAACTCTTTAAGTTTCTCACTGTAAGGCATTTTCTCCATCCCTCCAATCATTTTTGTGGCTTTTTTCCACCCTCCAATTTTTCCACATCGTTTTAAAATGTGCTTCTTGCCTAGTAGGTCAACAGACTACAGAGCCATGGTCTGTTAAAAGCTCAGAAAACTTCTGCTGAATGAATTTCTCTTATGCACCCAACAATCTTCCAGACATATTTGGATCATCATTTATAAAGATAGCAATATGAACTCCAATGGCACTAAACAATACAAGAGCAATTAACACACACTTTCATCTAAACGTGAAGAATGATATTTTTCTATGTGAATTTAAGAGCAAACCTCATAAGAGTTTGTTAGAACTGAAAAAAGCAGAATTTGTACTGAATATTTTTCATTGAGACAGAATTTCACTAAGCTTCTCGCCTCCTATATTTAGTCCTCCTATTATGTTAAAGGATATATTGTTGAATAACATACATTCTGTGCATAATGGGATTATAAAGTGGTGACAACTCTTCCTTTATGGTTGTAGCAATGGATTATTCTTCTATAATCCTGATCTTCTGCGGAAAAGAAGAGTATTGCTTTTCATGTGTCATCTTGGTATTAAGCACTATTTTGCGCCCCAAGACATTCCAGAAGCTACATGTAAAGATTCAAATAAACGGCTGTCTGTGGCAGATACTAGAAGGCGGAGTGATGGAGAGAGAATGCTATGCTGCTCACCGGTAATGATCGGCAAACCTCAAAAGGCTCATTGTCTGGATTTATTTGGAATATAATTTCAAATGTTTGGATATCTATGCAACCATTCTGAAAGAACTTCTCCCATCAGGCTTCATGGCACTCCCTAGGTTTACTGAGGCATCCTACTTATTATGGAGCATTGGGAATGAAGGCCTCCTCCTTAGCCTGGGGTCACTAACTTCCCTCCCTCCCTGATTTTCTCTTGGCACTTCATCAATACACCAACATTCCTCAAGGTGGGCAGGCAGAACTGATCCACCAGTCAGTTAGGATGACAAATATTTGTACAGAAGTCAGCAGACTAGCATATCAATCCATTTTCTTTAAAACCCAGACTCCAAAGGGGCTTTCTGAATGCAATCCGTTTTGGTCTAACTTCAAGGGGAGCAGAGTTAGTGCTGAGCACTTTTAAAAATCACACCAAGTCTTCAAAGCTCTTGGTCTCCACTATCCTAGGGAATAGGCTGTGTCACGTTATACCCCTTGAACTCAGAGCGCTAAACAGGGCACAGTACTTATCCTGCACTTCTGACATGCCTGTAATTTAAATATTTCAATAGGATTTTAACCAAATTTTTCCTGAGTATGGAAAAAGGTGACCAGAAAGAATCATAGAAATCTTGAGTGAGATGCCAGGCCAGATTGTGATCTCAATTATAATAGGTTTAAATCCAGAGTAGCTGTGTTGACTTCGCTGCAGTTATCTGAGGTTTATACCAGTGTAGGTGAGATCCAAATCTGGCCTGTAATTTATAAAGATCAGCAGGTGATGTAGAATGACAAAGGAGTTTGAGAAACAAAATTGTGCCACAGCTAAAACTCTAATAAACATTAGTTTTCAACTGTATTAGAAAAATTCTGCTGTAGTCTCAAACTTCTGTCTTTGAATGCTTATGTCACATAGATCTTTGTTTTACTTGTTGAGTACAATAAATAGATGTCCACAGAGTTACTGTTTCCCTCCTACAGTTATGAGTTTGGATTCTAAATTCTCCCCCCAGCCTCTTCAAGTTTGTGGCTGTTTTAATCTGGGTCTTTGGTTGGAGACACTCTCTCTAATAGTGTTCAAAAGTGACTACCAGCTGATGGCCTATCTGGAATGTGATTGTTTCAATCCTGTTCCCATCACAACAGACCCTACTTCATATCCTTTTTGGCAGCCTTATTAGAGAGACCATGTATTGAATGAACATGCAAACCATTGTACCTGCCCTCCCAGCCCCATGTCAGGATTCATGCACATTAATATAGTGATGTAGGAAAAGCCTACAGTGCTACTGCCCATGGCATACTTGTTCAGTGTAGCAAGAGTGAGGAAAGAGGATGCTCCTGTCTTTGAAAGACATAGCAGCTGATAAAAAAATTTCTACGTATTATAAATAACAATAACTGCTCACCCATTAAATGCACCGATATATTTCACACTCAGAATTCGGCAGCAGTTCATAAACCACTTAAGCTGGTAATGCCTAGTTTATGACAGCAGCTGAGTCCCTCTAGTGAATTACAGCTTTGTATTTACATGGTGGCCCTCTATTATCCCAAATATTGTTTTCTAATATTTAAAAACATTAAACACACTATTGAAATATGTTGAAATATAAATAACTGTAGAATAAAATATGAGAAATCTATACATTTATTGCTGTTCCATGGCTCATAGTAAATATAGGGGCAAATATATGTATATATATTAGCAGTTACATTAAATACACACCCATTAGTATCTAAATATGGATTGTAGGGCTATGATATTTCCTTTTCAATAAAGTATCAACCATTCGATGTTTTCCTTTTTTTTGGTTTTGGTAAATGTCTAGTTTTCAGTGATTACAGTAGCTGAACTGTGAAACTGGTGGTTGTTGCTGAATATGTGTCTGGAGCTCACGGAAAGAGGACCAGAGGAGAACAAACTGTCCTCCTGATTTCAGTGATGAAGTGTCCTGGGGGAAAAAGACACATTTAAAATATATTTTTTATGAAAAAATGAATAAATCTTAGCAACTCCCAAACTTTAGGGAGGCAAATAGCTTAGGAAGGGACTAGATGGCTATATGAAGAAGAATAGGATCTGTGGATTAACTCTCTGGGAAGGATTAATAGATTCCAAGGCCAGAGGGTCCATTGTGATCATTTAGACTGACCCCCTGTATAGCACAGGCCCTAAAACGTCCCCACAATAATTCCTAGAGCAGATCTTTTAGAAAAAAATTCCATCCTTGATTTAAAAATTGTAACTGATGGAGAATCCACCACGATCCTGGATAAATTGTTCCAATGATATATTACTTTCACTGTTAAAAATTTAAACCTTATTTCCCGGTCTGAATTTATCTAGCTTCAATTCCCAGTCATTGGATCATGTGACACCTTTCTCTGCAAGACTGAAGAACCCATTATTAAATATTTGTTTCCTATACAAGTACTTACAGATTATAATTAAGTCATCCCTTAAACCTCTCTTTGTTTAAGTAAATAGATTCAGTTCCTTAAAGGCACGTTTTCTCATCTTTTAATCATTTCAGTGGCTCTTTTCTGACCCCTCTCCAATTTATCAACATCTTTAACAACATCTTCTTGGATTATGGGTACCAGAGCTGGACATAGGTTTCAGAGTGGTAGCCGTGTTAGTCTGTATCAGCAAAAAAACCGAGGAGTAATTGTGGCTACTTAGAGACGAACACATTTATTTGGGCATAAGCTTTCATGGGCTAAAACCCACTTCATCGGATGCATGCAGTAGAAAATACAGTAGGAAGATATACATATACACAGAGAACATGAAAAAATGAGTGTTGCCATACCAACTGTAATGACCTTATTCAATTAAGGTGGGCTATTATCAGCAGGGAAAAAAAAACCTTTTGTAGTGATCATCAGGATGGCCCATTTCAAACAGTTGACGCCCCTACTCTACTTGCACTACATTGATGACATCTTCATCATCTGGACCCACGGAAAAGAAGCCCTTGAGGAATTCCACCATGATTTCAACAATCTCCATCCTACCATCAACCTCAGCCTGGACCAGTCCACACAAGAGATCCACTTCCTGGACACGACAGTGCTAATAAGCGATGGTCACTTAAACACCACCCTATACCGGAAACCTACTGTTTCACTATACTTACCTACATGCCTCCAGCTTTCAGCCAGACCACACCACACAATCCAACGTCTACAGCCAAGCTCTAAGATACAACCACATTTGCTCCAGTCCCTCAGACAGAGACAAACACCTACAAGATCTCTATCAAGCATTCTTAAAACTACAATACCCACCGGCTGAAGTGAAGAAACAGATTGACGGAGCCAGAAGACTATCCAAAAGTCACCTACTACAGAACAGACCCAAAAAAGAAAGTAACATAACACCACTAGCCGTCACCTTCAGCCCCCAACTAAAACCTCTCCAGCGCATCATCAAGGATCTACAACCTATCTGAAGGACGATCCCTCACTCTCTCAGATCTTGGGAGACAGGCCAGTCCTTGCTTACAGACAGCCCCCCAACCTGAAGCAAATACTCACCAGCAAGCAAACACCACACAACAAAAACACTAACCCAGGAATCTATCCTTGCAACAAAGCCCGTTGCCAACTGTGTCCACATATCTATTCAGGGGACACCATCATAGGGCCTAATCACATCAGCCACCCTATCAGAGACTTGTTCACCTGCACATCTGCCAATATGATATATGCCATCATGTGCCAGCAATGCCCCTCTGCCATGTACATTGGCCAAACTGGACAATCTCTACGCAAAAAAATAAATGGACACAAATCAGACGTCAAGAATTATAACATTCAAAAACCATTCGGAGAACACTTCAACCTCCTTGGTCACTCAATTTCAGACCTAAAAGTGACAATTCTTCAACAAAAAAACTTCAAAACCAGACTCCAATGAGAAACTGCAGAATTGGAATTAATTTGCAAACTGGACACCATTAAATTAGGCTTGAATAAAGACTGGGAGTGGATGGGTCATTACACAAATTAAAAACTATTTCACCATGCTATTTTTCCCCCTACCGTTACTCACACCTTCTTATTAACTGTTTGAAATGGGCCATCCTGATTATCACTACAAAAGGTTTTTTTCTCCTGCTGATAATAGCCCACCTTAATTGATTAGTCTCGTTACAGTGTGTATGGCAACACCCATTTTTTCATGTTCTCTCTGTATATATATCTTCCTACTGTATTTTCCACTGCATGCATCCGATGAAGTGGGTTTTAGCCCATGAAAGCTTATGCCCCAAAATTTGTTAGTCTCTAGAGCTGGACATAGTATTTCAGCAGCAGTTGCACCAGTGCTAAAGACAGGGGTAAAATAACCTCTCTACTCCTGCTCGAGATTCCCGTTTATGCATCCTAGGATCGCAGTGGCTGTTTTGGACACAGCTTCATGCTGGGAACTCATGTTCAGTTAATTAACCACCATGATCCCCAAATCATTTTCAGAGTCACTGCTTCCCAGAATAGAATCCACCATCCTGTAAATATGGCATTACATTCTTTATTCCCAGATGTAGACATTTACATTTAGCCATATTAAAATGTATATTGTTTGCTTCTGCCCAGTTTACCAAATGATGCAGATTGCTCTGAATCAGTGACCTATCCTTCATTATTTAACCATCTCCCAATTTTTGTGTCATCTGCAAACTTTATCAGTGATTATTTTATGTTTTATTCCAGGTCATTGATAAAAATGGTAAATAGCATAGGGCTGAGAACAGATCCCTGTTGGGCCCTACTGGAAACAGACCTGCTTGATGATATTTCAAAAGTCAGCAACCCACATGCTTCAGGGTGCAAACTGAGCCCAACCTGGCCCCAGGAAGAAACATCCCCTCCACAAATTATACTGTAGCACAATTAGATGGTGGGTTTTGTTTGTTTGCTTTTTATTTCTCTGAAACATCTGGTATCAGGTGCAGTTGTAGACAGAATCCTGGATTTGACAGATCTTTCATCTGTTTTGCTATGACTCATCCTATGCTCCACCTGTTCAGTCACACTGAATCACATTTAAAATCTCTCAGAACTGTTGCTTAAGAACATTCAAAGTTTTGTTTGGTTTTTGTTTGCTTGGTTTAAATGTACACACTCATTGCCTCTTGCTGCTGGAGGATCCAATTAAAAAGCAGTGGTATGGAAGGTTCAGAAGCACCACTGCTCCAGTAAATGAGTGATGCTCCTGCAAGGAGTACAGTTTCACTGTGAGATGTCAAATTAGACATTGGCTTAGTCTTTTCGAGCACCAGAAGCCATTATCATTGATATGCAGATACACAGCATACAATCTCTTATGTTCAGGAACAGGTACAATGTCAGCATCAGAAATACAGAAAAAGAGAGTGAAGAAATCAGATTGGGGCTTCTTCTTGATTACTCAGCAAGTTGGTCCATTAAATGGATCGCCTCGTGCATTGGCTGCTACTAAGCTGGAGTAAGGGTATCAGAATCAAGCCCTAAATGTTTTGATTGTTTTTTGCAACATAAGGACATTTGTAGTTGCAGGCTTATACTGAGTCATACACCGGAATAAAATGTCAGTGCTGTACATGTGAATTCGTGTAACCTTTTTATCCAGGTTGACAGTATTTTTCATGTATCCTGTCTTCTTGTAAATTCTTTCTGGTACTATTAATGTAACTGTTAGGTGCTTGTTTCTTCCTCTTGCCATATCCACTGCCATATATTTACATCTTTCAAATGTTGAACAAGAAAGCGAGGGAAAGTGAAAACCTAAACCAAAACTAACACAACAGACACAGATAAGCAAAAACAAGAAGCAATCCCTTTATCATTTATGTCTGGGTAACAAATTGTCACTTATTTTTCCCCCCATGGTAAATGTCACGGTAAATGTAACTGTTTTGTCACCACCTGCATCCGATGAAGTGAGCTGTAGCTCACGAAAGCTTATGTTCAAATAAATTTGTTAGTCTCTAAAGTGCCACAAGTACTCCTTTTCTTTTTGTAAAAAAAAAAAAAAGAGTTTAGTATTATTCTTGAATGGAGATGAAAATTCAAAACACTTTCTCATGGCCCAAGAGCTTTTTCAGACTGAATAAAGCATAAGAGAAATTATGCAAACCATCTAAACTAAGCAGTTTTTATTAAACACATTAAATATTCCGTGATCTTGCCCTCTGACTTCTGCTCTCAGCATATGAGAAGCTGACTGGAAACAAAGCTAAATCCTTTTCCCTGAACAAACAAATATATTGTTAATATATTCCATGGTCAGAGACAGCAAACATTTCCCTGTAATAAGGATGGGCTCTCCCAGCCCCTAGAAAAAATGGCTATGTGAAGAACTGCATCAAACTGTGGTATCTGTATTATGAGGTTTTTTTGTGGGGAAAAATGAGATTTTGGTAAAACTTCATGGGGGGAAATGGATAAAGTACAAAATGTACTTAATTTCTATATTGTGAGGAAAGTAAACCCTGTGACTTTTTAAGCCATGCACCTTTAGTAAAGGCAGTGGCAATCAGGCACCATTTTGTTCTCTGTCCCACTTCCCTTTGATCACTTCTCTAAACAAGAAATTGTGCTGTAAGCAAAGCACGCTGGACAGAAGGAAGGCTAGGAGGACTATACCAGCACAATACCTCTCATTTGCAAAGCACTTTATTTCAATAAGACTGAAGCAGTCACAATAACTTCCTGGGCAGGATTTCTCCTTTCCAAACAGACCTATTCCAAACCATCATTTGCCCTGAACCATCATTAGACTGGACTTTTCTGACTGTCCAACAGTTGTCCAATATATGGGAAAAGTCCCACTGTCATGCTGAAGGGCCCAAGCACTTCTCCCCGCCAAGGGTGGCAGGTTTATATAATTTTTGGTGGTGCCCAGAATAGGTCCAAGTCCCCAGCTCGTACACCTGCCTAAGGCTCTGGGAGGGAGTTTGGGGGTGCGTTAGGGGGTTTGGGGTGCAGGCTCTGAGCTGGGGCAGAGGGTTGGGTGCAGGCTCTGGGAGGGAGTTTGGGTGGGGGCTCTGGGCTGGGGCGGGGGTTGGGGTGCAGGAGGGGGTGAAGGGTGCGGTGCTTACCTCAGGTGGCTCCCAAAAGCAACCTGCACACCCCTCTGGCACTGGCTCCTAGGCGGGAGAGAGCGAGGGGCCTCTGTGCTGCTGCCCGCAGGCACCGCCCCCGCAGCTCCCATTGGCTGTAGTTCCTGGCCAATGGGAGCTGCGGAGTCGGCACTTGGGGCGGGGGCAGCGTGCAGAGACACCCCTCTCCCCAGCCTCGGGGCTGTAGGGCCATTCTTTCCACTTCTGGGAGTGGTGCAGAGCAAGGCCAGGCAGGAAGTCGCCTTAGCCCTGCTGTGCTGCTGGTGGTGGCGGCGGTGGCGGCCGGGGCCCCCCCAGCCCTTTTAAATTGCCTGGGTGTGGCAGGCAGGGCTGGGAGACACTGCAAGGGAGGCAGATGGGGCCATTGGAGAGACCCGGCGCCGAACATTGGTGGAGCTGGGTCCCCAGGCCCGGAATATTCCTGGAGCATGGGCACCACGCTGCCTCTGTTCCCTCCGCCCCCCCCCCCCCCACTAGCCCTTGCACTTCATTCCTCCTCTTATTTTTCTTGAGAAACTTTTTCTTCCCTCACCATAAATATTACATCAGGCTTTCAGGGCCTAATATGTTGCTACACATGCTCCATGGAAAGTTAGACAAACTATGGTGAATAGTAATCTCTCCTGAGGATAAATTTGAGTGACTGTCACTGGGATTTGAATTAACTAGATATCCAGATAAGGGAGATAAAAAAGCATGTAGAAGCAACTGAACCATACATTTTTGAGCTGGAAAGCCTTTGCCATTCATATAAGTAAAAATTCATTAAACTACCTTTAATAATCTGTCCCTTAGGTGCTTTTGAAGTTTTACACTAAATCTCACTGAAAGTCAATAAGTGTTAGACTACTAAGTTACTTTTGGAAATGAGACTTAGGCTTCTAGGTCAATTAAGTGCATTTGAATATTTTACTAGTTAAAAAAACCACCTCACTATGCCTCAGCTTCCCAAGTGTGAAATGTGGATTCTAATGCTTACCCATCTTCGTAAAGCACACTGAGATGTACAGAAAAGTGCTGCATTGCATATCTGTTTTTCAAATTATTTCCTTCCATGGATGTACAGCATTAAGTTGTAGCATTCAGTTTTATTCTCTTGTAAGTAGGGTTGACAAGAGGGGTTACAAAAAGATGTGTTTGATTATTTGTTGCACACTAAGGCTCCATTGGCTTCCAGCCATACATTCATAACTGCTGTGTGTTCTAGTTGTATGGAGGGGCACATTCTTTGGACCCCTACTCTCTCAAAAAGCTGCTCTTTCATATCTTTTAATTAGAAAATATCAATTTGACTCCTGTTTCCCAAAGGTGTTTTGGCCAAATGATCTCTCTTAGTGTTTCTAGTCTTTGATGAAAAACAAAACCAACTGATTCACTAGAGTGAAGTCACAAAAATACAAATTTGTTAACGTTAGGGGGCTTATTCCTTCACCGACTTACTTCCCTGGTCCTTCTCGCGTGAACAGAGAGCAACAATACCCGAAGTCCAAAGGTGCAAACAATTCAATGTTTATTGGGGTGAACTTCCAGCAAGCATGATTCCAGTTTCCTTCCTTAGTATCCTCCTTCCCAGCTCTGACACCACAGAGCCTTACACCTGTGTCCTTGTTCCCATTCCTGCCCTTAGCAAAACATGATTCCAATTTCCTTACTCCCATTCCCTGTTCCCATTTCCCCCTTTAGCAAAACATGGTTTCAATTTCCTTACCCCCATTCCCTGTTCCCATCTCCCCCACCCACACGCCCACCCCCTCCCACCCACACCCACTCACTTCCTCATTGACTGCAGATTATATAGTAAAACTTGAGTTCTGCTTAGCTATACCTTAACCACTCATTTTCCTGAAATTTAACTAACCAATCCTAACATATTGTAACATGATTATGTAACCAATGATATCCCACCACCTTAATTAGTTTACACCCAGCAAAATTAATTATACAGCAGACAGGAACAATCACAGAACCAGACAGAGATTATTCAGACAAACAATAGCAAAGTGGGAACTATAATGACAAAACAATACAGAAGTGAGGATTTCACATCCCAGTATTGATAAGTGAGTTCTTGCCAGACAGGATGCTCTCAAACTAAGTTTCCGTTTACATTTTCTAGGCACTTCCCTTTCTCTGGAGGTGATAGGCATTATCAGGACAGGATTGTATTCCTAACAGCCCAATAGCACCTTCTTTCAATGTGACTAGTTTGGAATGTGAGGATGTGACCGGTCGCTTCCTAGCTTATGGCTGCCTCTGCTGCTTAGCCAAAGGCCTTAGCCTAAGCACAAGGCCTCAGACTGTCACAGTAAGAAAAGGCCCTTACACCGGCAGACAGTGATTTTGATTCTCTTTTGTACCTCTAGAACTAGCCAAGTGATAAGAATACACCTAAATTCTTAGAGTATAGGCCTTTACAGACAGGCCTGAATATCTATATCCTAACAGTTAAGTGTGGCCTTATAATTTCAAATGGAGAGCAGGACCATGCTATATTGTAAAATGATGCCCATCATACTGGTTTGTACAAACCACAGTGGAGATAGTAGTGCAGGAATAACTTCAATAAGTTCATCTGTAAATACTATCCTTAGTGCACTTTGTCTCAACATGTTATACCGAGTGTCTTTGATAACTTAAGCAGAAAAGAAAGGCTATCTGATGAAATTTAAAAAGAGGAAACAACTTATTGAGAGGAAAGATTATCCAGTGGTTAGGGCGCTAGCCCAGCACTTGGGGACTAGGGATCGATTCCTTGCCCCACCACAGACTTACTCTGGGCAAGTTACTTAGCTTCGCTGTGTCTCAGTCCCCCATCTATAAAATGGGATACTAGCACTTCCCCACCTCACGAGGGTGTTGTGGGGAAAAATTCCTTAAAGATTGTGAGGTGCTCAGATATTAGGGTAATGGAGGCCATATAAGTGCCATAGATCGAGGAAGGTATAAAGGGAAACAGTTCTGCACAAACAGAGCAACATAGTGCCAAAGAGCATCCCCTTGAAGTGCATTGAAAGAAGCCCAAGACTGGATATAAACTGGTCATTGGGAAGTTTAGACTTGAAATTAGATGAAGGTTTCTAACCATCAGAGGAGTGAAGTTTTGGAATAGCCTTCCAAGGGAAGCAGTGGGGGGAAAAGACCTATCTGGCTTTAAGATTAGACTCGATAAGTTTATGGAGGAGATGGTATGATGGGATAACATGATTTTGGCAATTAATTGATCTTTAAATATTCATGGTAAATAGGCCCAATGGCCTGTGATGGGATGTTAGATGGGGTGGGAGCTGAGTTACTACAGAAAATTCTTTCCTGGGTATCTGGCTGGTGAATCTTGCGCATTTGCTCAGGGTTTAGCTGATCGTCATATTTGGGGTCGGGAAGGAATTTTCCTCCAGGGAAGATTGGAAGAGGCCCTGGAGGCTTTTCGCCTTCCTCTGTAGCATGGGGCACGGGTCACTTGCTGGAGGATTCTCTGTTCCTTGAAGTCTTTAAACCATGATTTGAGGACTTCAATAGCTCAGACATAGGTGAGAGGAGTGGGTGGGTGAGATTCTGTGGCCTGTGTTGTGCAGGAGGTCGGACTAGATGATCATAATGGTCCCTTCGGACCTTAATATCTATGAATCTGTGACTGGAGTGCCAGAAACAGTGGGATAGAAGTGCAGGAAGTAGCTATGGTTTGTGGTTGTGGCACTAGACTGGGGCCCAGGAGATCTGGGTCAGTTCCTACATCTGGTACCAACTTTTTGTGTAACTCTAGGTATATCACAAGGGTCCAAATTCTCCACATCTGATCTGTGTTTTTATGGCACAGAGTGGGCTTAGCTGAGAATCCAACCCTTATTCTCTCCTTTCACAGTTTAATTCTCCCTTTGTCTGCCTTGTCCACTTGTAAACTCTTTGTGGCATGGACTGTCTTTCATTATAGATATGTAGTGCTACTAGACATTACTGTAATGCAAATAATAATAGTAAGATGTAAGTTGTCACAGAAAAAAATTCAAAATAATAGGACAATTTTGAATCTGGTAATAAACTGATAGTGAAGATGATGGAGGGTAGGGTGACATGATTCCATTTCTTAGAGCTAACTAGTCTGGCTGTAGGTTTCTGGACCCTCTCCCTGTGTTGTAGAAGTGGTAAGAAGTAGATGCATATACATGAATGAGATGGAAACCGAGAGTCAAGGGAAAGCACAAGGTATTTAGTCTTGAGAGACAACTTAAGATCTGCATTAAAGAGAATGATAACCCTTATAAAATATACTGTGGCCCAAAAACAATACAGTGGATCTTTATTGGGGATTACCATAGTATTTTAATAGTAATTTGGAGTCAAAATAGGGGAGGAAAAAAACCCTTTGTTTCTTTCCAGGTACTCTAGAATTGTAGTAGATTTCTTTAGTTTTACCTTTATTGTAAACACTGGCTACATGTCTAGACAATTTTTTTTTTCTGGACTCTGGAGTTAGGCTAATTCCAATACTTTTTCACTAGCAAAATTAAGCAGTTCATTTCACAGCATTGGTCTGTTATGCAACTAATCATTTTATCAAAGCCTCTAGCATTGCCAATACAGTAGTTGAATAAACAAATAAACTCCTTTTCAAGTTTAAAGTCAATTTGCCCAATGCAGTTTCTTTTCAAAGGAGACACATTTTGTGTTGTTCTGATTAACATTTGCAAGTTGTTGATATCAGGACTGGTTATGAGAATCAGAAAGAGCTTATTAATAATATCACTGAATCAGAAATATTTATTATGAAAGGATTTTGTAGTCTTTATAGCAGAACATTATTAACATGCAAACACAGAGAAAAGCACGCCTGCATTATTAAAGAGAAGAACAACAAGAAGGAAAGTTAATTTGTACCATAACCAGGTCACTGCGCTAATCATGATTTCAGACCCATGTAACCTGACCTCCTGCTTTACTGGCCTGGTAATTGTTTCTGCTCATGCGATAGACAGAACAATAAAATGAATCTAGAAATCTGAGCAGTCCAGGAGTGATGCTAACTACTTGCTGTCTACACAATTAAATAATTCAATGTAATTTCAGATACTCTAGTTTACAGAATGCTTTGGTCAGTGATAAGATAATATTAACCCCTGTACAAAAATAGATGAGAGCTTTCTGTAAAGGAAGGATATACTAGTCATAAATGTATTAATTCTTTTCTCACTTGCTGCACATTTACCTGGGAGGCACTGTACATATTAGATTTGCTTTGGAAATAAAGAGAGTGCTTGTTGTCAGAAAGTTGTTGGCTTTTTGCACAGCCCACAAGTGTACTACAGAATAGATATGTTCACAATTTGGCCTAGTTATAGCTCATAAGTCGTCAAGAATGAAAGAAATGCTGAGTTCCCAAATTACCCAGTAAAAACACATTGAAGGTTACATTTATCTATATCAAGTAGATACATCTTATTTTCTTTTAGATATAAAAATGCAATTTTGTTGTCATTGAAATTGTAAAACCATCTGACAAGTCTTTACGAACCTCACAGACTAGATTAATTTAGCTGAATAGAAAACTCCATTATATTATTTTTCATCACTATTGATAAATTCATACGAAGATTACTAAAAGTATAATAATGTAAATGATGATGATGATGATGATAATTTTATTTGAAAAGAACCCATCTCACAATGCACTTTGATGCGACAGAAACTAGTTCTGTAATACCTTCATTAGGACTTTAATACCTGTATGTCATACATAGGAAGAGAACATTTTTGCTCAATCTCTTTCTTGCACAATTAATTTGTCTTCCATTTGTGCCAAAAGGCCAGATCCTGGTCCCATTGAAGTTAATAATAAAGCTTCTATTGACTTCAGTGGGTCCAGAATTTTGAGTGAAACCTTGACTCCCTTGAAGTCAGTGAATGAAGTTCTGGCTCCATTGAAGTCAGTATAGTTTGGAGCTCATTGGAGTCAGGATTTCACCCTTTATCCTAAAACAACCTTTTAAAACCAGACTACATTGTATAGCAACACAACTTGAATAATTTCTCTGAATACTTTCTAACAGTACTTTGCACGTCTCTGCAAATATCTCAATGTACTTTAGAAACGTTAGTGAATTAAGACTCCCAACACCCTTCTGAGGCAAATATTTTTATCCTCTTTCTCCAGACAGGGAAATTGAGGCAGAGGTAACTAACTTCCCAAGACGATGCAACAAATGTTTGGCGGAGCCAGGATCCAGACAGCCTCACTTCCAGTCCTGTGCTTTAACAATTAGACCATGCTTCCTCTCCTAAGTCTTCAAAAGAGCTAGTGGAAACCTAACACTGATATGCATTTATGCGCATCTCATGCCCTATGCACAGCTCAAAACATCAAGTTCAGTGTTCTTGAAATGGTAAAAACACTGAAGTGTGCATTGTAATAGTACCATTTTAACGCTATTACCAGAGGCCAAGTACCATTTTAATGATCTGTGCTCATGAGCAGAAGTGTATTGTTGACACCACTGGCCTCCCTATGGGTCTGTCTTTCACTTTTTTCTGTCAAAGGGAAGTCAGTAGATTAGATCATTTAGGCTACATGTACAGTTTCTTACAGGATTGGAAGTGAGCGCAGCTACATTGTTACTTGCACCAGTGTGGTTGGTATTAGCTCTAAAATAACATTAAACCAAATTAAAATGTTTGCCAAACGCTCAATATCAAGGAATTTCTTCAATATCAGGGATATGTCAGCTGTTTGTGTGTGATAGGCAATAAGAATCTCAGAGGAAAGTGTCATTCAATCCCATAATATTATAAGTAAAAGTAGATCTTTAGGGCTGAATGTTATATGATTCAGAAGTCATATCACCTGGGGTGCAGGATGTTGTTTTCATAAATTGGAGCATATTTAACCAAAACAAATTTGCTTTTGTTTTAGGTAACCACATACCACTCCATCAATGTAACGAAGTCACACTGGAACTCAATTACTTTTACATAGATATTCTTCTTTCTTTTCTTACTTTTGGTTGTACCAGTGAGTGCATATACATTGTTGGATGACAGATGCAGACTTTTCAAATGGGGTATATGGTAAAGTTCAATTGATCTGTTAAAGAGCAATTTCATTTTAAATTCTCTGTCTTCTTGTAATGTTTACCAATGAAAGAACATGAATAACCCCAGGAAAAACATTTTTTAAAGGTGAGGAATTTGAATGAATTTCTGAAATTGCTGGATACTACCAAGGTAGAAAACATGATTCATGAGATAGAAAACCAGTACATTAGAGATGGCTTGGTAGTTAAGAGTCCCAATTCCAATCTAGTGATGTCAGTTCGGTATCCATTAAAAGTAAGTCTTTTTTGGAGATTGTCCATCAACTCAGTTACAAACTGTTTTGTGAAAAACAAGGATCAAGAAGCTAAAAATAGGAGTTCTGACACTGGCTTTCCAGCTTCATAAATTTACTTAACATGAACGATTTCTCATTTTTTGCCCTGCAAATGGAAATACTGTATTAATTGCTAATGTTTGGGATATAAGATTTTTTTGCTTTGTCTTCAGAAATCCTACATAAACTTAGCTAAAAATATGGACTAAACAGATAACAAGAGAAACCCAAAAGAAGAAGGCCTTGAGCCAAAAAAACACCCAGTAGTGTTTATGAAAGGCCTTGTCACCATCATATTTAATGTAGAGGTATGGCCTACAGACAGTACAGGTCACAATAAGCAATGCATCCTGGCTTCTTAGAGCAAAATAGAGCATGGCAAGCAGTAGTCTTTCTGAGTCATGTCGACATGTTAAAAATGAGGCAGCTGCCGTCTGCTCCTTTTTATACAAATCAGCTGCATTCTCAGATTGCTGGCAAACTGCCATCACAACTTTCATCTGGGTAATGTTCAGACTATCCTGGTCTAACTCCCAAGTTCTGAATAGTTGATGTGCTCTCAGGATCAGAATTGCAGATGTCTAGGCTAACTAACATTGTAGCTGGTTGAGTCATCAGAAATTCTGCCTAACTTTTTGGGTTCAGGGATTCCTAACTGGCTAGAGACACTGGGTAAAGAAAGGCAATGCTTGTAGGCCATCTAGCTCACTTTTAAAAGAAAAGTATAAGAGCCACAAACTTTATAAAGTAAGTCTCCAAAATAGCCATTCCTCCCCCTAAAACTGAGTTTTTTAATCCCCCTGTGACAATCCTTTATTGTGCACCATCATTCTACTCCATTAGATACCTACTTCTACTGATGCAGTAATTGAAGGATGTCATTGTGCTGACAATGGATTGAGATGGTGGATTATTACAGCAGGAAACATTACAAAGAAGATTTGGTTTTGAATTATTTTTGTGTTCTTTTCAAGGCTGCAGATTAGCATATTTTGGGAGATTTTCCTTTCTTTTTATTCAGCTTCCCCTTCAGAAAGTGAATATAGTGCTTGAACATAGTCATAGATTGATAGTACTAGAAATTCTGCCTACTTAAATTGCCTCAGCAGTTGGAACTGGACATGGCACTTATCATAATGTCCTAAATGTTGTACAGTTTTGCAGTGTGCTATTAAACAGCTGTCACACTTGACTTTCTAAGTAATTCAAAGTAGAGCAAACTAACCTAAAGTGTCAAACATGGTAAGAAGGAAACAATGGACATATTTAGGACATGCTTTAAAGATGCCATCAACATGAGTTCCACATCAAGTGATAATATGGACACCAACTGGGAAGAGGAAAAAGAGGGTGACCTAGAGAAATATTACACAGAACAATGGAGAAAGAAGCTAAATCCATCAACATGACACTCAGAAGCCTGAAAAGACCAGCACAAGACCTAAATAAATGGAAAAAATTGACGGATGCCCTATGCACCTGAGGGTGTGGGAGGATAAAAATAAAGAAAGAAGGTGATGTTCTATTTTAGAGGAGGCTGAACTTCAGTGGTGTGTAACTGATTCCTATATAGAAGGTAGGAAGAGACTTGGGATCCTGCAGAATTTAGCATAGATGATGTTGTCATTAATGGTTATTAATTAGGTCCAATCCTGTGGTATTCACAAAGGGAAAAATCCCATTTTAAATCCACTGCACAAATGCATAAAGATACCACAGTATAGACCATTACCTAGATTGTATACATTGCCTCTGGAGTAAAAGGGCACTAAAGTCTTATGCCCTAGCTGGGGTAAGGTGAGCCAAGAGATTTCTCACCCACCAATGCAATAAAGAAAAGCAAGCTGTAAAAAACTCAAAACAACACTTCTTCTCCCCCCCTCAAAAAACCCCCTCTTGCAGGGGTGAAAGTAACTTAAAGGATTTACCGATACGCAGGGCCAGGGTCCTAAGCAGGGGGGTGGGGCCTCAACCGGAAGGGGGTGGGGCCTCAATTAGAAAAGGTGGGGCCTTAAAACCCCCGGGCCCTTTAAATAGTGATTTAAATCCCCAAGCCCTTTAAATCACTGCCAGAGCCCCATGGTAGTGGTAGCTGCGGTGGTGGCCGGGACCCCCGGGGCTCTGGCGGTGATTTAAAGGGCCCAGGGCTCCAGCTGCTGCCTGGAGCCCTGGGCCCTTTTAAATTGCTGGCCTGGGGAAGCTGCCCCCTGCCGGTACAGTCAGCTGTGTACTGGCTCTTGCTGGTTCGCCCTACCGGTCCGTTCCGGCTTACTTTCACCTCTGCCCTCTTCCCAGTGTTCTTCTCTTTGGGCATTTGATTAGTTGAAACTTTACTTTTTCCACCTGTAACAGCTATTATGAAATATTTTTAAAGCATTGACATTTTGAATTACATTGAGTAAAACAATATGCAGTATATCTTTGATATTTGATTTAGGTTTATTGTGGAGAAGAGAAATAGATCTAATAAAACAGATTACCTCTAACATTAACAGAATGCAAATTATTAGAGGAGAATAAAGAAACATCTATTTTTCACATATGCTAAGCCATTTTTCTAACTCACTGAGCTATGTGGGTGGGGAATTGTATCTTCAGTGAGGCTCAGTCCCTCCCCAAAATTCACACAGAGCAATATGGTTCTGCACCACAGTGTACTCAGACCAGTGGCTAAAGGCCATAGCTTGCCCCACAACCAATTTACCTTATAACAGTTACACGTGGTATGAATACAAGTATTGAGACAAACAAGCAAGTGATGAGCTGAGACCACTCCTATTGATCTGCTGCAGAGAGACCAATAAGAATGAGGAATGAGTAGAGGCCATTGACTTTAGCTAGGAAGAAAAGACATTAATAAAAGGCTTGTCAAACTGAGAGCTGCAAAACAAATGCAGTTTTCTTTAATGATCTCCCATCATTTAGCATGCAACCAGATATGTGGTAAAATGAGCAATGACATCAATCCGTAGGAAATTATCTTGTCATTAAATCTAGGAAATTCCACAAGAAAATCAGCATAGGTGGGATCAGCTACTGAAGGAGACTTTGGACTGGTCCATACTCGGAGGAGAGTGGGGAAGATCGATCTAAGTTATTCAACTTACCATGGTGTCTTCACTGTGGTAAGTCGGTGGCTGATGCTTGCCAGTCAACTCCACCTGCGCATCTCGCCCTGGCAGAGTACTGGAGTTGATGGGAGAGCACTCGGTGGTTGATTTATCATGTCTAGACTAGACACGATAAATTGACCCCTGCTGGATTGATCGCTGCCCATCGATCCATCGGGAAATGTAGACAAACCCAGAGTTTTGATTTTTTTCTGTTACTGAAGTGATTGGAAAAATTGTCAAAAAACATTGTAAGAAGCTTTCAATAAGCAAATGTTATTAGAGACAGCAACAGAGAAGGGGTTTGGCTGCTTTAGGACTGAGTCTACATTTAAAGGTCACCACTAGTTTTGTATGTCTTATTCAATTACAGAATTGACAGCACACTACACAATATTTTAGTAGAGTTTCTGGATTCCTAATTCTAATTTGGAGAGGAAGGTAAAGTTGGGATGGATAAACTGAGTCTGACAAAAATGTGAACCACTCCCTGCTAAACTCTCCCAATTATATGTGAACAGAACGTTTTTTTTTTTTTTTTGTAGTGATGTGGAATGTTCAGATAAAGATTTCCTCCAATGAAAAGATGCCAAAACAGCCCCTACATATTTTCATTATCTTCCTCCAGCACAATTTCATACCTGCTGGTAGGTCTCCTACACAAGAAGATGTGCTGCCAAGTAGTGGAGGGGAGGGTGTGATGCTCTGTACCTCAGGAGAACACCCTACACCCCCATATGCATCCTTCTAATATGATTGTGTGGTATTCAATGCAAAGTTTGCCATGCCGGGTGTCTTCAGAAAGCTCATGAAGCACTGAGCACTGTTGTTATAGTGATGTTATAGGTTGTAATTTCATGCATGTAGTTATGAGGCTGAAAATGTATCCTCATGGCTTAAAACAAGCCCAGGCAAAACTCTCCAGGAGCAGGGGGCTCTTCACACCTCATCAGGGCATGTATTGGACAAACCCAGCCCAGCCTCACAGGAACAAAGGACACTGACCTAGGCAGCAACAGAGGATCTGTTGGACTCTCGAGTGAGTCATCCCCTCTTCCTTGGTCATTTTGGGACTACTATGAGGTAATGCTCACCTGACTCTGAAGTGGTGGGGGGTGGAAGCCAAGAGGGAAGAAAGAACATGATAAAAGGGAGAGACATTTGCCACACTATCTCTCTCCCACCTCCGCCAACAGACACCACCACCAGCAACTGAAGCACTGATCAAAAGGGAGAGCCTGGTTGAAGAGCCAGCCTGTGGTGAGAAGCATTTAAGTTTCTAAGGGCACTGAAAGTTTTAAGATCAGCTTAGAATGCATTTTGCTTTTATTTCATTGGACCAAATCTGACTTCTTGTGCTTTGACTTATAATCACTTAAAATCTATTTCTTGCAGTTAATAAATGTGTTTGTTTATTCTTTCTGAAGCAGTGCATTTGGTCTGAAGTATGTCAGAGATTCCCCTTGAGATAACAAGCCTGGTACATATTAATTTCTTTGTTAAATTGACGAACTCATATAAGCTTGCAGCGTCCAGAGGGCATAACTGGACACTGCAAGACGAAGGTTTTTAGGGTTGTGTCTAGGACCGGAGATATTGGCTAGTGTCATTCGGTTGCACAATCCAAGCGGCGGCTGGCCAAAAGTGGTCCCTCATGTAGCTGGGAGAAACTTACATGCCAGAGGCTGTGTGTGAACAACCCAGGAGTGGGGGTTCTCACAGCAGAGTAGGGTAAGGCTGGCTCCCAGAGTCGAGGATTGGAGTGACCTCGCAGATCACCGGTCAAGATAACACCAGTGGGGAACATCACAGAGGGATATACAGGCAATTAGGTAGTAGGGTCCTAGAGCGTTCTAGGTAAAGATTTGATCCAGAACCAACACTGGATGGGGCTTATTTTTCTGATTCCAGTTCAAAGAGGAAATATTGGGTTAGATCAAGTCAGTCAAGCACAGCATAAAGGAGTGGTGCAGAGATTTACAGCACCCAGGAGAGCAGTAGGAGGCATTTTGCCTCAGTGGGCTTTTGTCTCTGCTTTCAGGGAAGAAGTCCACCAATGAGATGTCCTCATTCTGATGCTTTAAAAATCCCCCTTGCCATCTGGGGAGCTTGAGAGATGCTTCTCCCACCAACTCAGAGAAGCTACTGAGGCTGAGGCTGGGAATAGAAGCTGCCTGCCTAGCTTGTGCTTGAGAGACCAACCCTAGCAGTGGGGGCTGGGATAGAGAAAAAGAGGAGGAGGAGTTACTGGGCCAGAGGCCTGACTGAGATGCCAAGGCAACCAACTGCAGGCTCCGACTGCTTCTGCTTGGCTGATATCACTCCAACCCGAATACTGAGAATGGACAGACAGTGTGGGGGCAAAGGGGTAGGCTGATGAGTGCCGGCATCCAGCGGAAGAAGGAAACACAGCTCCTTAGTTGCATCCTTCTGAGTAGGGAGAGAATTCAGTTTTTCTTTTCAGACTCATGGGCCCAGCTGACCAGAAGCACCTAGCTTCATGGGGAGGTACCCTCTCAGTTAGCTGTCCCTGAAACTATTTGGCTGTTCAAAACACTGGGAAGGGTGTGAAGCCAGTCCCCCACCCAAACAATTACCAGCTACAAACTGACTCCAGAGGGAGAGGAATGTCTGGCAGTCTAACCCATTAGGCCTCCCTTGTTCTTGGAAGTCTAAGGGAAGGCCAGAGTTTGAGCTATCTGGGACTTGCTCCACCCAATGAGAAATCTGTCTTACAAAGGACCTCCTTAAAAGTGAGTCCTGGGAATAGTTCAACAGATGGGCAAGTGCTTAAAGAGGAGGAAGTTGTGGCCTGTTGGCGGACAGCCAGATGAAGGGTCCCCTGGAGTGGAAGGGGTATGCAGCACCACCTCACACAGAAACAGTGGTCAGGCCCACACACTCCTTTAAACATTTTTCTTTACCAAATTACCTTTCTTCAAGCTGCCCTAAAGAGCTCCAACACAAAGGACAGTGTGGGCACTGACCATCTGACTGCTGCAGATAGACGATGGGATTGCAAAAACCTTGTTTCTGTGTGCTATGTGAGATTTTATTGACATTCAGTGACTAGTGAGGATAATTTTCATTTGAGGGAGGTTCTGATTATTGTTGCAAGGTTTATTTAGTCGCTCATTCATCTGTTCCCTTTTATTCCGTGCACTTTTCCCTTACCCCAATTCCTATCCTCCTCCTCCTTCTTTTTAATTTAACTGTAGCTTTGCCATTAATAAATAGTTCCTTTTTAAAATTGGTCTCTGATTCCTTTTAATTGGTAATTCCATAGAACCTGTATATTAATTTAGACCACTTGGTGAAGACACCACACACACACACTCCAGTTAGCTCCAGCAAACTGAAGGATGACACCTGTCATCAGCCCAAGAAGCAAAAAAATTCTGGGGCCCAGAGCCATGCAGGAGAGAGGAGCAAATAGACTGTTCCATACTTGGGGATCAGGAGGGGGACACAAATGGATGAAGCAGTATATGTATGTGGAGGAGTAGGTATCCTTTGCATTGCTTCATCAACTCAGGGTTTTGCCAGCCTACATTGCTCCCCTTTGGTGCCTGTGTATCTCTTAGCTAGGTCTGGGTGCCCAGCAAACCACCATCATATATCCCAACAGGGAAAGAGAAAAGGAAACATTCCCCATCAGCATCAGAGAAAGGAATTGTCTTGGTGCCGGGGCTAGTTGCACCCCTAATTCCTCTCACTGGTTTCTGTGAGTGCACCCCCTCAGATCTTAGGTATTGGGCCTTTACCTTCCCTGGGGCAGAATCCCACAGTTGTTCCACTCTAAGATGGCAGTCTGGACTTGTCAAGGTTCCTCCCCCACTCTGAACTCTAGGGTACAGATGTGGGGACCTGCATGAAAACCTCCTAAGCTTACTTTTACCAGCTTAGGTTAAAACTTCCCCAAGGTACAAATTAATTTTATCCTTTGTCCTTGGAATAACCACTGCCACCACCAAACTCTAACTGGGTTTACTGGGAAATGTAGTTTGGACACGTCTTTCCCCCCAAAGTCCTCCCAACCCTTACACCCCACTTCCTGGGAAAGGTTTGGTAAAAATCCTCACCAATTTGCATAGGTGACCAAAGACCCAAACCCTTGGATCTGAGAACAATGAAAAAGCATTCAGTTTTCTTATAAAAAGACTTTTAATAGAAATAGAAGTAAATAGAAGTAAAGGAATCACCCCTGTAAAATCAGGATGGTAGGTACCTTACAGGGTAATTAGATTCAAAACATAGAGAATCCCTCTAGGCAAAGCCTTAAGTTACAAAAAAGACACACAGACAGAAATAGTCATTCTATTCAGCACAATTCTTTTCTCAGCCATTTAAAGAAATCATAATCTAACGCATACCTAGCTACATTACTTACTAAAAGTTCTAAGACTCCATTCCTGGTCTATCCCCGGCAAAAGCAGCACAAGACAGACACAGACCCTTTGTTTCTCTCCCTCCTCCCAGCTTTTGAAAGTATCTTGTCTCCTCATTGGTCATTTTGGTCAGGTGCCAGCGAGGTTACCTTTAGCTTCTTAACCCTTTACAGGTGAGAGGATTTTTCCTCTGGCCAGGAGGGATTTTAAAGGGGTTTACCCTTCCCTTTATATTTATGACAGGGCTACACTGCCTTGTAGCTCAACTGTGCTTAATCCTGCAGGTCTGACTGCATTCAGCACCTTCAGGATCTGGTGACCAGTAGTAAACACAGTGACCAGGCAGCTTTCTCAAATCACCGTATGGTTTAATCTTAACAGTAGGAATAAAGCATAACATTAGAGAAAAAGGTTATCAAAACAAAAAAAGGTCTGCACACATGTCTATCTTACCTAAGCCCTGACACCCTGTGAGAGAGCTTAGGAAGGCCACAATTCTTCAGACACCCCAGTTGGTGCTTGTGGCTGTCAGTCTGTTACCCCCCAAGCAGCTCCCTGACCCTTGCCTCCCCAACAGAGAGAGAGAGAGAGTCCTTTTAGATCTAAGTCCAAATCTTTGTTCTTCTTGGTTTTGCAGGCTTCGCCCTGCTGCCCAAAATCAGTGTGAGGAGCTCCTCAGGAGGTCAAGCCAATGTTCCCTTGGCCAATTTCCCTTCCATTGTCTTGTAACAATCCCCAAATGTTTGCTGACAAACGTCTTCTCTTAAGTCATTGTATTACCTTCCTACCCTTTTCCCCCCAACAGCCTGCTGTTAAACTAAACCAATATATGCATACAGTAAACATCCCTTACAACAGGGGTTCCCAAACTTGGTTCATGGCTTGTTCAGGGTAAGCCCCTGGCGGGCCACCAGACACTTTGTTTACCCGAGTGTCCGTAGGTACAGCCGCTCGCAGCTCGCAGCTCCCAGTGGCCGCGGTTCACAGTTCCTGGCCACTAGGAGCTGCGAGTAGCTGTACCTGCGGACGCTCAGGTAAACAAAGCATCTCTCAACCCACCAGGGGTTTAATCTGAACAAGCCACGAACCAAGTTTGGGAACCCCTGCCTTACAACAACCAAATATATAGTACTAAAAAAATTATTACATAGCAGACCTGCATCCTTCGTGGCACCTTCATCTAAACTCAGACTTTGTCCCTTTCCATTTTAAAGTAATTCCCTGTCTCTTTGCTGGGGGCTCATACTGGTGCGCCTAACAAAATTAAGGCCAGTGGTAGCCTATAACACAGTATAAAGTGAATTATCTGTTACAGAGACTACCAGTGAGTAAGGCAGTGACTAACAATAAAATAATTAAAAACTGTATTTCTACAAAGATCTTATAAAATATTAAGGGTCATTATTATAATAGTTGAATAAAAAGGCCTAGGTTATGTTTGATGTCAATTTAAAATGATAATTTATCCATGATATATGGCATGAGGTGAGTCAGAGCAGAATTTTACTATGTAACTATAGTCATCTATTTCCTTTCAAACTCTAGGGAATTATAAAAATATATCCACACAGAAAGTGCAAAGTAGGGCCAGAGTATAACTGCAGACAATAGAGTACTAGCTATTTCCTGGCAGCAGTAGTAGGATATTGAATCGCTCACCTCTAGAGTGCCAATTCAAAACCAGACCAGCTCAGCAGTGACTAAACATACACAACTCTTAGGTTTCTTTCTATAACATCCTCCCTTATCAAGGTTATCTGGGCACAGATTGCTAAATCCGTTGCCACATCAAGGCCCTGTGGGACTTTTTAATGCTATTGAATGCCCTAATAGGCACAGCTGGCCAGAACCCAGTACCCCATGCCATGAAACTTGGACTTGCTATGATCATCCATGCATTCATGACCTCCAGGCACAATTACAGCAACCTGTTAAATTGAGGAATGAAGCCCCACAGTCTGAAAAAGTTCGGTTTTGCTTTGACAAAGAAGATTGAGGGGTGACCTGATAACAGTCATCAAACATGAAGACATCAAGAGGTGGAAAATTTACCACTTCCCTTGGTAGTTTATTCCAGTGGTTAACCACCCTCACTGTAAAGAAATTGAGCCCTTTTTCTAATTTGAATTTGTCTGGCTTTAGCTTCCAGCCATTGGTTCTGGGTAAAATGTGTAGTATTAAATTGTGTTCTCTGTTATACCAGTGTAAATCCAGAGTAACTTCACTGACTTCTTTGTAATTTGACCCCGAACATGGTTTTATTTTCAAGATTGGCATGAATGGTTATGCAGATTACTCTGATAGTAGCATCTTTTTTCTTTACTGGCTACACCACCCGCCTCCAAGCCAGTATTAACTCTCCCATCTATTTATCTCATTTCTCCCAGCATTATCCAGTTTCCAAACATCTGTCAGATGCTTCACTGCAACGTATTTTTATCTTTTAACCTTCAGCTACATTTGTCACCTGGACTGGGTTAAAATTAAGACCCCTGGCACCAAAATAATGAAACACCATGCCTCTGTGCATCAAGAAGGGGAAATCAGTTTTACCAAGAAGGAAAGAAAGAGTGGACACAACCAGTGACCTTATCCTGGACCCCTCCAGAGATATGAGAAGAGCAACATTGACCATATACTTATACTTTAAAGTTATTAAGCAGTAAAGTGGGGACCAAAAAGGATAAAAGAAGATAGTATGCTTAGCCACATAACATTTCAGCCTTAGGGTATGTCTACTTTGCAATTAAAAACCCATGGCTGGCTCATGCCAGCTGACTTGAGCTTGAATGGCTCAGGCTCAGGGGCTGTTTAATTGCGATGTGGACATTTGGACTTGGGCTGGAGCCCAGGCTTTAGGAACCTGTGAGGTCAGAGGGTCCCAGAGCTGGGGTGCAGCCTGAATCTAAACATCTGCACTGCAATTAATCAGTCTCTTAGTCTGAGCCTGCAAGCATGGTCAGCTGGCATAGGCCAACCACGGGTGTCTAACTGCAGTGTAGACATACCCTTAGAGACCAGAGGCTGTATCACTCCCTTCACCTCACACACGCTACGAATAACTTGCTACTGAAGTCAAGGTGTTTGTGATGGGGAAATAAGTCCCAGAAGAGTAAGACGAGGAAACACCTGGATCTAATTAAGGAAGACTTTGCTGAAAAGAGAAATAATCAATACCATAAGAAAGAATTGATTGCTCTTATGTCAAATGTAATGTATCTATTTTAGCCAGAGTACCAAGTGTGCTGTATTCAGAAGGCAACTGTTGTACTCTCAAAGAGCTGGGAAATGCTTTTTATTTAATTGTTCCATCAAGAACAGATGAAACCAGATTTAGTATTGTACTTAGAGAATACCTAAACTCTCTATGTCTCATGTCTCTCTGTAGCCCACTTCTTCCTGCCTCTGCATTTCCTGACAGCCACTTACAGATGGATCTACACAGAACAAAAAGCAAAACAAACAAACAAACAAACAAAAAAACCTGCTGCAGCAAGCCTCACAGCCTGGGTCAACTGAAACAGCAGTGTAGACATTTGGGCTTGGGATGGAGCCAAGCTCTGAGACCCTCCCGCCTTGCAGGGTTACAGAGCCTGGGCTCCTGCCTGAGCCCAAACGTTTACACTGCTACTTTTAGCCCTACAGCACAAGCCCTGGAAGCCAGAGTTAGTCAATTTGGGCCCTGAGGGTATGTCTACACCACAATGTAAGCTCAGGGTTAGTAGCACTCAAGTTAGCAGATCCTGGGTTTGCTAATCTAGGGCTTGAGCATCTAGACTCATTTGTAACCCCAAGTTAAGAATTGTTGACTCCTGGGTCCCAACCTGGGGCTCCAGTGTCTACACAGCATTATGCGGGCCTGAGTCCAACCAGACATATCCCAGACTTCCTAGTGCCCTCCCAAAATGTGGCCTCTCTAGTCCTTTGTTTATGATGCAGTGTGGAAAGCTTGACTGTCCACCAAATTTGACTGTTCAGAGGACAAAGAACATTGCCCTGTGGGATTGTGGGATACTTTTGGCGAACTCTCAGAGTATGAATCCAGTGGGGCTTTGTTTACACTGCAAAATAATCTGGTTTGAACCTTGGGTCCCAGCTCAACTTGGGCTTGGCGATTCCAACCCTGTACGGTCCTGGCATCCTGGGTTAGCACAATTTGGGTGTAGACTGAAGGGGCATTAGGCTTCAGCCTGAGTTTGAATCCTGGGCTTACGTTGCAGTGCAGACATACTTGCTGCCTTGGGTCTTGTTTTGCTGTGTTGACATACATACTCATGGTGCCAAAGGATGGCACTATGCCATAGCAAACATGTTGGATTCTTCTTTATTCTGCAGCATTTTAATTACACAACTCTTGTGAATCGTGTTGTATTTGGTGTTTTTGGTTAAAGCCCCAGCTTCTGGAATCTTGTCACTATGTTAAAATCTCAGCCTTCATTTTGAATAAAAGCCATTATGGCAGCAGGGAAAACTTAAGAAATGTGACCTAAATGTACCCTCAAAGCTCAAAAATTAGAAGACAAAAAAATCGCATGATTTTAAAATCAGACTCATGATTTCGGGCACCCAATCTATGGTTTGTGAATATGTGCGGTTGGCAACAGTAGGTCCTCGACAAGTCAAAATGTCATGACTATAAAAGGCTCTTGTAGTTACATATTAGATCATTGCTTCCTGCTTTTACCATTAAACCTCCCCTTTGAAAGTCAAAGCTTCAAAGGGTAACAATCAGTCTGCAGTCATTAATATCTGTTAGGTTTTATGGTACTCAAAAACTTGGACCTGCTTCAGGTATACTACCGAGTTCCTGATTTGTCTTCTCATTTTTCATATCAGCTCTTTCTCTTGAGGTGTAGTATCCATGATAGTGTCCTTTAAGGTGTCCTTCTGATTCTTCCTGAACTCAGATCCATTTGACGGGCATAGTATAAAGGATCTAGGAGCATTTTCTTTGACCAGCATTTCAGCAGGTCCCATTTACTTTATTCTTATACATGTACCTACTGAGGAACATTCAAGTTTACTGACCTGCTGTAATATCTTTAATGCATCTGTTTATGAGCTATCTGCTTCTTCTCAACAGAGTACCTCTTGTTTAGGTTAAGAAAGCCAGATGCAATTGATTATCTTTTAAAAATATATATATTTATTTATAATTGGATGGGAGATGCCAGATTAGCCTCTAGGATATATTTCTGTATGTAGAGTCAAGAAAGATCTTCATCACTCTGTCCTAATGTCTGGAGTATATTTTTGAGTTTGACTTGTTCATTCTGCAGGTCCCTTTGTCCTTGAGTACTTTGGACTGGATATAATATGATCAGAGAAACCTAACGCTTTGTAAAAGTTTCCAATCTTGCACTAGTTTATTGTAGACCATTATCTGAAAATACTTGCTAAGGAATTTCATGTCTTGTGAAGGTAGACTTCAAATGTTTCTCTGAGGTCATCTTGTAGAACACTCAACTCACAGCACTCTGAGCACAAGTCAGTTACCACTGAATTGTCTTTGCCTTTAAAGTAAAAGCGAAGTTGATGCATTTTGAGAAGGTCTTTCTGGTATTTGCTGAAGATATAATGATTCTATAAACTGTTGTGTTGAATATGTTTGACACAGAACATTTTAGAACCATACAAGGAATCTGTGTGTTTCTGTCAGGCTGGTAAAGGATTTCTCTGGCTCCTCTTTCGCATATTTCCATATCAAAATGTCCTTTGGCATTGCAGCATAGCATTTTGTCCCTTGTGCTGTGTGGAATCATAATTTTTTCCTCTAAGAATTGCATCCCTAGCACAATGTAATCTATCACCAGTAGACCAGTGAGGATGGAGTAGCAATGAGACTCCTTTCTTTGCCTCTGTGTATCTACCATATATGATTTTTTTTAGGATTTTTGGGTGTCTGCATCCTCACAAACAGCAGGTTTCCAAAAAAGTGACTCTTGGCAAATAAGGCCTCCAATTCACTTCACTGGTATTGTTACCCCAGTTATTTGCTGATTTGTAAACATTCCAGTGAGAAAGTTTTCAGGAACAAGGGTGCTCAGAGAAAACAAAGCAGTTGGCTCAGATAAATGTGTACAAGAGTGTTCCCAGCAGACATGCTCTTGTACCTATTTACGTGGGTTGGGAGTTTGGAAAGAGAAAGGTGATACCTGGCTACTGGGTATCTCAGGACACAGTATCTTACTGCAGTAGCAAGCAAAAACAGAGTTGAGAAGTGGCTTATTAGAACAAAAACCAATATTGGTTTCACTCATAGACCCTGTCAAGATTCCTTCCCCCCTCTGAACTCTAGGGTACAGAAGTGGGGACCTGCATGAAAGACCCACTAAGCTTATTCTTACCAGCTTAGGTTAAAAGCTGCCACCACCAAAATGTTACAGAAAGAATAGGGGAAGTGCCCACTTGGAAACGTCTCCCCCCCAAAATATCCCCCCAAGCACTACACCCCCTTTCCTGGGGAAGGCTTGATAAAATCCTCACCAATTTGCATAGGTGAACACAGACCCAAACCCTTGTATCTTAAGAACAATGAAAAAAGCAAGGTTCTTAAAACAAGAATTTTAATGAAAGAAAAAGTAAAATAATCACCTCTGTAAAATCAAGATGGTAAATACCTCACAGGGTAATCAGATTCAAAACTTAGAGAATCCCTCTAGGCAAAACCTTAAGTTACAAAAAGACACAAAAACAGGAATATACATTCCATTCAGCAAAACCAGCCATTTAACAAAAGGAAATCTAACGCATTTCTAACTAGATTACTTACTAACTTAACAGAAGTTCTGAAGAGTTATGAAGAACATTCCTGATCTGTTCCCAGCAAAAGCATCACACAGACAGACAGACCCTTTGTCCCCCCCTTCCTCCTCCCCAGCTTTGAAAGTATCTTGTCTCCTCATTGGTCATTTTGGTCCGGTGCCAGCGAGGTTATCTTAGCTTCTTAACCCTTTACAGGTGAAAGGGTTTTTCCTCTGGCCAGGAGGGATTTAAAGGTCTTTACCCTTCCCTTTATATTTATGACAGACACTAAAAACATCTGTGATTTGTACAAGAAAATGTAGACATATGCAAACCTATGTTAATGAAACTATGGATGGACAAATGCTTTCCTGTTACACTTGTGCAACTCCACTGATGTCACTGGTATTAAGGTTGAAAAGTTTTCACTGAGAGCAAAATGTGGACCTATGCTGCTCCACCATAACAGTATATGAGAAGCCAGAGGCAGTGGATTGGAATAGCTTTTATGATACCCATCTGGGCTGGCTTTTCTGGATACTCGGTCTAGCTGAGCTGGTAAAAGGTTGACTAGCTATTCTGGATGTTTCTCTCAAATTAACACCCAGCCTTTAGTTGTTTTGTATTTAATTAAAATGCAATGTAAAACCTTAAATGTCCACTCAGGTGAGACCTCATATGAATACATACCTGGAAGGCATGGAAAGTGTCTGATTCAAGAGAAAGAAAAAGGTATAAAAAGAAGCACTTTATAGCATGAAGGGGAACTGCTCTTAATACTTTACAAGCTGTGTCCTTGTGCCAGAGCATCACATTTGATTACATTAGCCAAATAGTTTCAATTTATTAGCGTAAACTTTGTTTTTTTAAGAGGGCAAATACATGGAGAAATGTTAGATATTTGGTATCTTTTTTTTTAAGTTATCAGAAATGTGATCAGTCAAACCACTAGACCCACTACATTCTGCAATATAAAATTATGTTATTGAAGAAGCACTAAAATGAAGCACTTTTAGTATCAAAACTGAGATGCTAGTATCAAAAAACAGCAGTACTCTTTAAAGTTCCTGTTTCTGATCTCCCCAGAGCTGCTGCAGCCTGGATGGGAAAATGCTGGTGATTTTGGTCTTCTTTATACAAAATAATTATGTGAGTTGATGAAAATGCCCTCAACTCATGAGAGATCAGATGGGAGTGGAGGACACTCAGCTCCTCACAGGAGGTGCTCAGTACCTGGGGCCTAAAGCACTGGATTATTTGAATTAACTTGTTTCAGAGTGGAGTGGAAAGTAGTTTTGAGGCATTTAAGTAATTAGATATCTTGTGTTGATTTTAAGTAGATATTTAATAGAACTTCCAGGACTTAAATATGCCCTAACATTTGAGTTTTTCCTTGTAGAGCAGTGGAGAAAGTAAACCAAATTCTCAGCTGTACAAAACCGTGGGCCAAATGATAAAATAGCTACATTTAAGTGAGTAACTCCATATTTGCTGTGACTCTGATTTTTCAGTACACCTCTGTGTCAAAGAAAAGTAAATTAATGTATAACAATTCAAACCTATTTAATTCTGCTGAATGCGCAGCTGTCATCAGAGAAAAACAAAAACAGTTACACCCCCCTCCCCCCCAAATTAAAAAACATATTGGTTGCATGCACTTTCCCCCTCCCCATGAGTCAAAATAATGTGCAGGTAGCTTGTAGGTAGAATTGTGTGCTTCCCATTTGAACAGAAAACATCTGCAGGATACCAAACGTCCTCTTTCTTATTAGTGCAATAAAATATTTAATGAAATATAGGCGAGAACGGCTATCTTAGAATAATAGATTGTTTGGAAAGTCACCACAGGGTCAGCTATGGTATTTCTGTACTGATACAAAATAAGTAAGGATCTAACAAAATAATAAAAATAAGGAACATTAACAAAATTCCACTGTTTCTGTGGACACACCAGGTCACAGTAGCAGCAAGTACTTTGGCTGAGAATATTCAAATGTTTCTAATGAGACCGGTTTTGTACTGTGTTAGCAAAAATGCGCTAGCACAATGTGACAGCATGATGGAAAGTTGCCAATAAAAAAATGCTATTATTGTAGTGCAGCAGACCCCTTTAAACCATTCCATCCTTTTTCCTCTTTACAACGATGACCTCCTGACAATGCGAGTCGTTTACTGCATTTTGTGTTAGCACTGAGTGTCAGAAAACCCTAATACCGTGCCAGCTTACTCTTAGGGTCAAAGAAAGATGAAAGGGGACCTTAGCACTGCTGGGGAGCTCAGCAACTCCAGCAGAACCAGGGTGAACCTTTATTTAGCTTATGACCACTTCCTTTCATTTCTCACCAGTACCCCTGATCTCTTTAAGGGACTTTTTCATTTTGACTGCATTTAATTATACTTTGCTATGCTCTGCTGTTGTCCACTTCAGTGCATAGTGAAGTGCAACACATCCCCGGAAGCAGCACTTGTCTGGTCCTTTGGATACCACACAGCTCTTTTATTACTTCATTCTTCTAAAAATGTAGCCTGGCGTGTGATATGGAGGAGGGCGCTAACTTGCACTACATACCTTTGTATTCAATCTACCATTTCAAAGCGCTTGCCATATTAATACATGTACAGGATCACACTTCTTGTATGTGTTCAGCAAGCTTTGCCTGAAAGGAGGTGGCTACAGCTGAAAAAAATAATTCTACAAAGTATTTTTGTCACAGCTTTAAAATAATTCATATAGCAGAACCAGCGTACTGGCCTGGGACTTAAATTCCATTGTCTCTGCCACTGATCTCCTGTGTAATGTTGGGCAAGGCACATACGCTCTCTGGGCATCTGTTTTCCCTCCCACCCTGTCTCATCTACTCAGCTGTGAATTTTCTGGGGACAGGGACTGTCCCTCATTATATGTTTGTACATTACCTAGCATGAAGGGGCCACGATCTTGGCTGAGTCCTCTGGGCACTATAATAATATAACTAGTAATAACTGGAATACTTCACATATCATAGTTTCTTGCAGCTCCTCAAAATGCTTTAACTATCATTATACATAGCACTAGTCTAATGCAGTCACATTCGGCTAACTGGCAGCATTTAACTTACACATTCCACTCTGTGTGTGTGTCTCTGTGTGTGTGTGTGGACACTGGATCAAGCTCCTAGGCTTGCAAAAGTACTTTAGAGGAGCAGTAATCTAATGAGGAGAGCCGAGGAACTGGAGCCAGGAACCGTTAACAGGGTTGTAATCCCAGCAGTCTTTGATTCTGGGATGTTGGGTAAGTGATGTAGGCCCCATATTTTTTCACTTGAAGGGAGACACTTTTATTTATTTAAATATACATTTGAAATTGTTAACCTTAACCTCTATGGGCCAAATTCTTCCCTGATTTACACCCTTCTATGGAATTGCACAAGACATAATCAGGGCAGGATCTGACCCTCTGAGTGTTTGTTTTCCCATTCTGCACACTCACTCCATTGGCTTGTGGTGAGGATTAATGTTTGTGCAGGGCTCTGGAGATGTAAAATATACAACATATCCAGAAGGATGGAAAATTGAGTTCACCTTGCAGGGATTGAAACCCATGGTCATTCCAACGATTGTGGAAACATAATGTCAAGCCTGAACACAAAGTCATCTTCTCTATTTGAACATGGATTAAATGATCCCACATAGTATATTTGAATTATAATCTAAATGTCTGCTACTCAAAATACCTAGTTTTTTATGGGTGTAAGATAGCAAGGTGAAAACCTGCACGTCAAACATTAGGCATGGATTTGTTTTCACAGGCAGTGAGATAAATGATTGAATGCATCATAAATTATTAAAAGGCTCTGTATTAAGAACAATGTTTCCTTAGCACCTGTTGTATACTTAGGGCTCCGTTTGGTTTTTTTTCAGAAATATTCAGAAATGCATCATTTGGGTTTTAAAACCCACTGAGTCAAAACTAGTCTAAAACTCTAGGTGCAGATTCTGAAACTTTGGCCTACAAAGTGTTAGTCAGACAGGTAACCTTTCTTTGTAGGAATGAAAGTATCTTTGTTTTCTAGAATTTGAAAATCTTTATTTGTTCTTCCTTACTTGCCAAATTCTGTGAGTTTCTCTGCGTCGCAGTGCAGATGTCAGGTTTATCTTCCTGGCCGCAGCTTCAGTCTGGTACAGAGCATGACACAGAAACAGCTACTCTGCATGCAGTTAGTTATTTTTAGACACATTTTAACCTAGAAACCTTTAAATTATGACATGCTACAAACTATGAGAAACTTCATAACTCTGAATGACTTATTATGAAGTAGTGTGCTAGAAGTGTGCAAATGGCTCCCAGAGATAATTTTCCAGTCCATTAAATGAAAGACTAATTTTTAATGAAGTAGAAAGATCAACCGTGCAACTTTTATTCACATGAGTAATCCTTAATCCTGTGAGAAGTCCTGTTAAACTGATAGACTGATCCTAAAGGTGCTGAGTACCTGTGGTTTCCATTAAAATTTCACAAGACATCTAATTTAAAGATAGATACTTTTTAGTAATAAAGGACATGAATTTACTCAACTGTCCAAACTCCAGCTTCGTTGGAGACCAGTGTGAAGCAAATGTCTGTTTCAGTGGAGTCACTGTGTATTTTGATGTATTGTTTTTAACTGTAAGTTAATTTTGTAAATATTAATGCATATGAAAATGAATGATTGCTAGAAACGAAACTGGTGACAAGCACAGTACAGAGCAGGTAGCAGTCACTGTACAAGCTCCATTGCACAGCTCTGCCAATGCACCTGAGTCTTGGAAAGAAACACCCTGCAGTTTCTATCACTGACCTTTTTTGAGCTGGAAGTGCCATTTATGTCAAATTATGCCAAACTGCAGGTTGTTTTTGTAATGCAGGCCACTCACTGTTCATTGAGAGCTAGGATGAACTCAGACCAGGAAATTCATTTCTCTTTTGACCACTTTGAATGTGAGTCTCCAGAGTGAAAGTCTAGTAAGGAATTAACCTGTTCATGTTTTTGAATTAAGGTATTTTCATTAAATCTTCCCAGACTGAAAAATTAAGAGTGCTGCATTGAAGTCAAAAGTAGTTTTGCCATTGACTTCACTGGGCTTTGGATCTGACTTTGTAGACATAGTCATACATTTGAGCCTTGAAGCCTGCATAGGCTATCAGATAAAATAGCGTTTCTGTGTTAGACATGGGGGGGGGGGGGAAGCAAAATGCACTACTTCTCATTGCCACACTTTCAGAACTCATCCCTTACTGATGTTAAAACAGGCAGCGTTTAGCAAATTTTGCATCAAAACAATAACTTCAAAGACTCATGGAGCGCCCATCTCTTTAGAGAGATCAAATGGAATAAAAAAAGAGAAGAACCCAAACTGATTTTCTATGCTCGCCTCCACTAGGCTCACAGCCCATTTCTTGTCCTTTATTTGCTAATTTTAATTCAAATACGTTTTGCATTGCAATGCTACGGTGCCTTTAGCAGCACAAAGATTAGGGCCATCTAATTTTTTATTGAACTGGAGAAACAGCACCCACTCGCTCACAGATTGTTCAATGGATATTGGGATTCTTAATGAATGGGACATTTATTTTCGTGCCAGCTCAACTACCAACACTGACAAGATTAGCATACATTTTGGCAACTGCACTAACACAAGGTGTTAGTAAAATGGGCCTTTTATCTTCAAATCTAATTTACTTTAGCTATACTCATTAAAAATGTCTTTTGCATGAAAGGGATTTCTGTAAAAGATATTCTATCAACAGCAAGGCCTACAGAAAAGTGCCTCATTACTGGTATCAACTATTCTGACACTAGGAAATTAGAAGCCCTCTTTTTTAAAATGAAAAACATCTACTGTGCCATGAGTTTGAGATAATACCCGATTGTTTTGTCATGGATATGATTAACCAAATTGTTGCATGGCTGGTAGCTTTTTTTTACCTGCTGCCAATTGCATAGTTTTGAGTTAAAAAAACCCCAAATAATCCAATCTTTCACCCGTTATCCTCTTCTTTGGGACTACCTACATGAAGACTACTCATGGGGTGGATTATCACACCTTACTGACACTGACAAGCACCTGCCACCACAAATAGCCCATTAAAGTCAATGGGACTATTTAAGAAGCAAAGGCTTATCTTTACTTCACCACCCATAGTTGCACTAGTTTAAGTGAAGGTATGATTGCAAACTGATTTACTTAAACCAGGTGCATACGACTGTGTGGTCACTCTTATTTCATGTAAACCAGGCTCATTTTGGTTTATCTTAAATTGATTAAGAAAAGGTTTAAGATAAACTAAAATAAGCCATTCTTAAACCAACAAGTTCAATTCAATCTGTGCAAGTCCACATGTAGACAAGGCCCGAGTAAGAATCACGCAGTCTGGTGCCCTGTGTGTAAGGATTGTAGGATCAGGCCCATGATTTTACGTTTTAGTTTTTTGTTATTAAAAGATTGGGCCTTGTTCCTGCTCCCATTTAAGTCAACAGTATAATTGTCATTGACTTCACTGGAAATTAGACCAGGCTTCTAATTTGAATAATACAGAAGCAATGCAGAAAATACTATTTTCCTTTTGCTTAACCTGCCACTAGACTGAATAAATGTCGTATGGAAAACTAAACTTTTCCACCAAAGCATCAAAATGTATAATAAAGAACCCAGTTCAAAGGAATTAGTCATATTTCTTCTGAGATAATACTCAGTCTTTTTCATGACATATGAATTTTCATGGATACATACCATTTTCATATATTAATAATATTAAAAGAAACAAAACAAGGTGATAAACCATAAGCGTTTGGCAGGTAGAATTAATTTTTTCATGGAACACAGCCATCAAACTGCTTCCAAACAAAAAATGTTCTGAGAGTATATTATAGAAATGTTAATACCAAGAACTAGTTGAAATAATCCTCTGAAAATAAATTCATTTTGCTAATAAGGTGGTTTGGTAAAATACAGGCCAGATTCTGATACTCTCACTCATGATAATAGCACCTTACTCAGCAAATAGCCTGCAGATTTCAATGAGTTTACAGTGGAGTAAGGTACTAGCCAAAGTGGGTGAATGTATCAAAATCTATATATAGTTGCACTGCATACCTTTAAAAAACAAGAATACTGATACTGAACCATTTAAGTCAATTTGAGCCTTGGCATTGATTCCAATGGGTGCAGGATAAGGTTCCTAAGAACAGTTTTGGAGTGTATTAATTTTTGGAAGTATTATGCTTTTTAATAATGTGCTATGAATTAAATTAAAAATAAAAGAGTAAATACCTAGGTAATGATGAAAAATTGCTTGTAAACAGGGTGGTACTCTGCTTTATCATTAAAATGTTAGCACAGAGAGAAAAAGTTATTATGAAAATATATAGCTTTAATTTGCAGACATATAAACACTTTTGGTACAGTACAGACATATGATGCCAGAAATCAAAATGATTAGTTTTAAGCATAACACTTATTTACCTTGTTTACACAGATAAATTTGATGTAACCATCATACAACAGATAGTTCCCAGCTCTTACAATTAAGTGAAAATGATGCATCACTGATAAACCTGCTGCTTTGTTGCAGAGGATGCAGCAAAGAATAAATTATCAAGAAAATATGCCACCAGTCTTACAAATACGATTTTGGAATTGATCCAAAAAACAAAACCAATGAAAAGGAGCCTGGAATGGTAGCCAAAAAAGGCAGAAATCAGATCTTTCACATGAAATACCAACCCAGAGAGGAGCAATAGTCAGTGTAAACTAACTAAAGTTCTAGAATTGCTAATAATGTGAAGTGTTTTTTGTTTTCATCTGACAGATTAGCGTCAGAAGTATCACATACAAATATCTGTTACACAACCAAAGTGATGGAATACGACTGATAGATTGCTGGAAGAATAAAAATATCAACACTTTTGGGACAACGAAGGATTTAGGCATTCCCTTTCTTCCTTGCATCTGGCCATATTTATTGAGATGGACATGTATGTGTGTGTATGTGTGTACATTTGTTGTAAGAAATAGTAAATACATTTTTTCCCTAATAACGGCAAGTAAACTGTTGGAGCAAGGGTCATTTGTGTGAAGATATTAAGTCCGTAACAAGTGAAAGGTGAAGATGTTACAGCAGTTCAAATTCTGACTACATGACAATATTTTGCATCTTTGCTCAACAGGAATTGCACTTCTTGTTAATGCCTTCTCTATCATACTGTCTAAGCATTACTCAGGAGGAAAAAATTCTGTTTGTTTTACTAGTGCATGTTTCCTCCTCTTTTTATCATACATCCAGTGGAATACACATTTCTTTTGTGTAAATATATGTAAATCCAGATATGTTTTATATTAAAACCCATAAATATACTTTGCATTAATCTCATGGACGGTACCTCAAACAGTTCCCTGCACAGGAGCATCTGATGCCCTCTTGTGGTTAAAATGACTTTTTAAACTTAAGTTTAATGCATCATTGTCTTACCTTCCTCTCTCTGTATATTCACTGATATGGTGGGTTTATGATAGCTGCAAATGATGTTCATGTTTTTATAGACTCCTTGCTAGCGATTAGTACGAAGATTTCATTAAAAAAGCTGTAATCTGAATTTGACTTTAAAAAACCTGTAAACACCTATTTACAATTATAATATTATTAAGTTATAAATTAGTGGTCCTTCATTGTAACTGCTGTCAACATACCCAATCTGGGCATTGTTCAAGGTTTGTTAGACAGCAGTTTGGTTTATCCACATGGAAACTTTAAATATTAGAAATCTCCATTGGTTTCTTCTCCAACATATGAAGGTCAATTCTTCCATTTAGTGGGATTTGTACTTCCAAATTTTCATCTGCTCTGTGATGCTTTTTCCCTTTCCGTAAACAGATGTAAATGCCCATCCCAGTTACTAAAGTGATTGACCCCAAGCTTATTATTGACAGGGCTACTAAGGTAGGCACGCAAGATGGTGACTCCATTTTTTTATGCGTAGGCTCTATAGATATTTGTGGCTCTTTTTCCTCTATATTAATGTCAGGCTCCTTTCTTAACAAACTTTCAATATAGCTCTCATTGCTCACTGTGTCATTGACAAAAAGGTTCACCATGACTGTGGAATGGAGGGGCTCTGGATAGCCATGATCGCTAACTTTTACCAGTAGCCGGTAGAGACCATAGTCATTCTGCATCAGTGACTCTTCCAAGGTGATATTACCAGTTTTAGGGTCAATCCTAAATGATTCAGGTCGTGGACCTCTTCTACCTATGATGCTGTAAGCTATGACAGCATTCATGCCAGTGTCTTTATCTACAGCATAGACTTCTGTGATGGGAGAGCCAGGAAGAGTAGAAGGAAGTACCAACAAATAAGATGTATTAGACTGAGGAAACAAGACCAGTGGGGGGTTGTCATTAATGTCCAGAAGAAGGATAGTTATTTTAGCAGTAGAAGACAGGGCAGGGTCACCTCCATCAACAGCTTCAACCCACAAGACATAGGAACTTTGCTGCTCCCTGTCGAGGGAGACCTTAGCTCTCAAAACTCCTTTGCCAGTGTCTATCACAAAAATATTACTTCCATTTACAACTGAAAGGGCTACCCATCCATTTTGCCCTGCATCAGCATCTGTAACACTGATAACTCCAATTTCCCCAAAACCAGGAAAGTTTTCTGGTACAAAAAAACTGAAATCCTTATTGATAAATCTGGGACTATTGTCATTTTTATCCAACACTGTGATGGTGACAGTTGCTATCGATTCTCTGGGAGGCAATCCAGAATCTATTGCTTTAACAGTATATCTGTATTTCTCTTTTTCTTCTCTGTCCAGCTGAGTGGAAACTGTAAGAACACCTGTAGTTTTATCTAAAGAAAAATATGAAGGGGCATCAGGCCCTAGAAAATAGGAGACTTTCCCTCTCTCTCCACTGTCAGCATCCGTTGCATGCAATTTGGTCAAAAAAGCATTGGGAGCATTATTTTCTTCAATAGATAATTCTATTAATTGTTGAGGGAAAACTGGTGAGTTGTCGTTATCATCCAGAACCTGCACTTTAATTATCTTGTTTACATGAAATCCCTCTGAGTTCCATGCAACCACTGATATTTCATAGAGCTGCTGCACCTCGTAGTCTAAAGGCCTTGTAGTCTCTAATAAATATTCATTATTGTATGGTTTGTATGGTGACAGTTTGAATGGCCCATTGCCATCCAAAAAGCAATCCACTTTATATTTTTCATCTGGGTCTTTTATGGTAAAAAATGCTATCGGTGTGTTAACAGGCTCCAATTCTTTCAAGTAAACCACACCTTCTACTTCATTAGCTATAAAACGAGGGACCACTTCAGGGGGTCTCAACATGACTTTGATGATGGACACCAGCACAGTGATCACAGCAGGGATACAACCAGGACCATTGGCCAATATAGTCAATCTATGGAGCCGGAGAGCATCACCATCGATTTTACTGGAGAGCTTGATCGCTCCTGTACTTTCGTCCAGGTGGAACAAGTCTCTTGATGGCTGGGGGACTTTTTGACTGTAAGAGTAAGAGATCTGGGCATTGGATCCCAGGTCCATGTCAACTGCGTGGATGGTGGCCATGTGTGTCCCTGCACTGGAATTCCCATAGACGGTGACATTGAGTTGGGAGTCACTGAACTGGGGGCAGTTGTCGTTGATGTCACTGATGCCAATGGTGAGGGTGGCACTGCCCAGCAACGGTGGGGTCCCCCCATCCTCTGCGATGATGAGGGTGACATACTCCTCTCTGGCCTCCCTGTCCAGGGCCCCCATAACAATCAAGTAGGGGGTCCTCTCCCCGCTCTCATTCTCCTCCACATCCAGGGTGAAGACCCCATAGTCATCCTGAAGGCGGTAGGTCTGGACCGCATTGGTACCCAGGTCAGGGTCGAGGGCCGGGTGCTCTATGGCCAGGCGGGTGTCGACGGGGGCATTCTCGGGCACCCAGAGGCGCATGTTGGGCACGGGGAAGTGTGGCGCATTGTCATTGACATCACGGATGGCAATCTTCACCTTCACCAGGCGGAAGTGCTCCTGAGGCAGCACCAGCACGTCCAGCAGCAGCAGGCAGGGCTCTGAGGATGGCGCCAGCAGAGAGGCAGGTGAGCCGACGCCAGTCTCCAGGCACAGCGCCTCGCGGTCGATCTGCAGGGCTGAGGTGTGCAGCTCCCCCGAACGGTTGTCCAGGCTCACGTACTGGCCGCCCAACCCCTGAGAGGCGAGGCTGAAGGAGAGCACAGGCTCCCCGCGACGGGTTGGCGGCCCCTCTGCAGCCACTCCATGTAGCCGCAGGTCCTGTGCCAGGCTCCCGATGAGCACCCCGGCCGGCAGCCCCTCGTTGAGGCTGTAGAAGAGCTCGGTGGCGCGGCTGTAACTGGCGAAGCAGTTGAAAGGGCCGATGAAGAGCAGGAAAAGGAACAAATGCTAGGGAGAGAAAGGCACAGGGGATTAGAGAGGGACTGTCCCTGTCATATGCCCAGCCAGCCCACCCTGCCCACAAGCTGCACCACAAATACAAAACCGCCTACCCACAAATACACCACTATGTGAACCACAAATACACCACCATCTGTAGCCCAAATACCCCCCAACGGCACCCTAACTGCATCACCATCTGCACCACAAGTACACCAGCTAAAAACCAGTTACCTGCCCATCTATGATCCAAATATACCACTAACTACCCACAAATACATGACCTTCAGCACCACAAATACACCACTACTACCCCCCAAATACACCATCATCTGCACCACCACCCACACTCCAAATACACACCCATCTATGCCCCAAACACACCACATCACACCATACTTTGGACCCCAAATTCCCCATCTGCTGAACCATCACCTGCACCCCAAATACACCACCACCTACACCCCAAATACACCATCTGTGCCCACAATACATCACCATCTGAACCCCATATCACTTATACCACAAATATACCACACTTTGCACCCCAAATACACCACCACCACCACCTGCATTCCAAAACCACCAGTCTAGACCCCAAATATATCACAATCCTACCCAAAATATACCATTTTCACCACCATCTTCACTCATATTCACCACTATGTGCATTCCAAATACCCAAACGTTTGCCCCCTAATTACACCACCAAATACATGAGCTCCTGACCTCAAATACACCCAAGCCATCTGCAATATCTGTTCCTCACACGAACCCATATAACAATGTGCACCAAATACACCTTCTGCATCAGATACATCACCATAAGCATCTGATATGCCACCCTCTGCACCCGAAAACGGACACGTGCACCACTTCCCCCCCCAAAAAAAGAAACCGCCTGCACCAAATACACCACACACTGTGCACCAAATGCATTATCCACTTCACATAGTCTACACTGCCGCGTCCATCAAACAGGTCATGCACACCAACTATCGTAAGCAAATAGACCATGTCACAAATGTTCCTATTCCCCTCCGATGGTCCTGCTGCACAACTCCCAATGCAACCCGGTGTACAGCAAACAGATTATGCAGGGACCCTGTAGCGAAGTTTACCATCAGCACCAAAACCACCTCACCCAGAGGGGCAAAAGGGCTCCCCGTTCATGTTGCCCACAGCTCGGTGTTCAAGTTTCAATTCCCGTTTAACAGGTAAGTCCTGATCCTCACCGGCCCCCTTCTCCCTCCGCAGGACTCACACGAAACGCCAACAGAAGCGCCTGAAAAGAGTATGCAAAAGGACTGGCCCTTTCTGATTGCCAAGCCGGTCTGTAGCTCTCTGCACTTGGAAACGGGTTCGCTTAACTTGGCCTCCAGCCTCGGGGAGTTCTTCTCCCCTCCATTTAAAGCCATTCTCCGTTCAGTGTCATGAACGGTTCTCTAACCTAAACAAAGACATCTCCCCCCCCCCCCCCCCGGCTTTGATTGCTGTTGGTAGAGGTGCTACAGCCAACAGGACCCACTGATCGCTCCCGGTGAAGTTTAGATCCAGCTAGAGCATTTGCTTCTTCTTCTTCTTTCCTTTTTTTTTAAAACCCAACCGCTTCTGCTGGGCACGAGCTCACAACTTGCAGGGCTGCCCCCGCACACATCCCCTACCTGCAGGTTTCTGGGGCTGGTGGCGCGCCCCGCGCCGCGGAGGTGCCCCATCTCCGGCTGCCGGTGCCTGCTCCTCGGGAGCCAGCTTGTTCCTCGGGCTTGCGAGCGCCTGCCCGTCCCTTGGCAGTTCATTCCCACTGAAACTGCAGTCATTTCGCTCCTGGTGGGAAGGCAGCAGAAGACACGCCCCTCGCTCTTCATGCAAATCGCTGGGAGAACTTCAGCCAATAGTCGCAGGCGCATCAATTAACAAAAGGCTCGGGTGGGGGAAGGAGGCGGTGCGCGATGAGCAGGACAGACGCGGCGGCTGGCATCCTCTCCTCCGGGCTGCTGCGGCGAGGTCCAGGAGGAGCCCCGCCCGGCGCCCGGCGCGCAGCAGGCGCGCGGAGCCCGGCGGCGTGGAACGCACCAGCCCACCGCTGGGTTTAGCAGCGTCCTCGCGCGGAGCTCTGCCCGCTGAGCTCCCCCTCCCCAGCTGCAAACCCGTCCAGAGGGACCCGCGGTCAACAGGCGCCAGCGCCGGTGCGTTCCGCGGGGACAGCGCAGACTGTGCCCTCGGGCTCGGGGCCGCCTTTCAGGGGACGCTCTCTTTGCAGACTGGAGTTTGGGGGCGGCCAGGAGGCAGAGGGATGCAGCGAGTGCCGCTGACCTCCCGGACACATGGCACTGCGTGTCACCCGCCCCAAAGCGCTGCCCAGAAATGCGGGACAAACGGCCGCGATCCGGATTGAAGCTAGTAGGCAGGCTGGGTTGTAGCGCTAACCATCCCAATCTAAATTCATCCAGCCGCGGCAGGATATGCAGTTATATTTTCAGCCTGAGCTCTCAAGGGATGAGGGGTGGGGGGGAGAGAGGGGAGTCCTGTAAAATCGGGGTAATCCGCGTTTTGCCTTCTAGCTTTGGAACCTTGTTTCCTTTTAGTTAAAGAATAATCAATTGGATCTGAATCAATAGGCTCATTGGAACAATCCAATTTCTATCATGTCAGGTCTCTGATAATGTTCCCAATACAGTTTGATGTTTCCCTGTACTGCTCCCAACTCCTCTTTCTGCTTCGCGGCAGATACTCTGGGCCTGATTTTAACGTTTTTATACCATCCTTTTCAATTAGACGGTTGTTGACCTCCTGGAACCAGCCATCTAGCTGCTCCTAGGGACCCCACTTCACCATGTTAAGAGTTAACTTGGCCAGAAAGGTTCTGCTCGGAGGAGTTTGTCGCCAGGGTGCCGCCTCCGCTGGGTGAAGGTCCACACCTACATTTAGTTAAATCAATCCAGGGCTGAGTACTCCTGGATTCCTCTCTAAAACCTCACAGAGCAGCAGCTACTAATAATGCTTTCTACACCCGGCAGCTGGCTAGCAGACTTTGTCGCACCCTGACAAAAAATTGCCTGATGTCATTGGGTATGTCGAGACTGTCAGATTAAAAAACCTACAGCGCCAAGTGTTAGAGCCCAGATCAGCTGACTCGGGCTCACCTTGCTTCGGTTGTGGGGCTGAGAATTGCAATGTAGACGTTCAGACTCAGGCTGGAGTCTGTGCTCTGAGACCCTTTCCCTCACAGGGTTTCAGAACCCAGTGTTTACACTGCAATTTTATAGCCCCACGCCCCAAACCCCTCAAGTCTGAGTCAGCTGACTGGGGCCAGCGACAGCTGTGCCGCAGGTCTTTTATCATAGTGTAGACAGTATCCATTAATACATGCTTTGGTCATTTCCCAACTGGACTACAGCAATGCGGTGTATCTAGTCATGCAGCCATCAGGCTTTAAAAACCTCCAACCTGTACAGGATGTAATGATACTTTTCCTTATCAAAACAGACTACTGAAAGTACAGCATATCTGCCATCTGCTCTTTCCATTGGCTCTCCATAGAATGTCAAGTTAAATTCAAGATCTCTCTGCCTTTATTTTTGAGGTGCTGAATGGTTTGGGCCCCCCAGATACCTGAAAGATTCTCTACTGACCATGGCTGACAGCTACATTTCTCAGGTACAATGGAGCTGTCACCACAAGAATAAAAGTTAGATTGTGTAGCAGACAGAGCTGTCTTGGTGGCAGCCCAGGTCTGTGGAACGCACTCCCCCAGGATCAAAGAACCACCTCAAACTTCTCTGCTTTCAATTCCAGGTGCAAGGTGCAGCTCCTGAACCTTGCCTTGAATAATAAAAACACAGTGCAGCAGACAGTACATAAATAAATAAAATAAATAAATAATAATAAAGAAAACAAAAACACGCCCCCCCCCCCCGGATGAAAAAAGGGAAAAAGAGTAAACCAGACTAAAAAAGATCAGTCTTGTGGTTGGATATACTTCTGGAAGGCACTCAGATATTACAGAGAATCTGAATAGAACCCTCTGACACTGACTCCCTCTGATACCTCAAGCAAGTCACATTAGCTTCTCTGTCTTATTTTCTCCAGCTGTAAAATACACAAAGAACAAGGATGTTTTTAGGATTTAGAGTCCAATCCTGCTTTTACTGAGGTCAGTGGGAGGATGAACAGGCCCTAATTTGTTCAGTAATTCCCATTGAAACGTAGTATCACATTTATCATCCACACTACACCAAAAAATTACAATACCACAATAATCATATGTACCTCAAAAAGTAAAATGTGCTACAAACTAATGAACCTGTTGTATTTATTATTCACCAATCTCTAGGGTTCTGAAACCACGCAAGAGTATTTTTCCCTTATAAATTGTCTAGCTCTTTACCATTTTAGTCTAGCAAAAATAGAACAGGCAGTACGTACAGTGTATACAGTTCAGAGGATACATGTATAATTTAAGGAATAAATCAAATTACTCAAGTGCCTTTCTAAATTTTCATCCACCTGCACAATATTGAAGACCTGTCAATACTAAAGGTGCTCAGATGCTCAATCCTTTTTAGTTTAGTCTAACTGGATATAATGAGACCTACATTGGGTCTCCTTCTGGTCTACCTCTACTGGTTACCTAGGGTAGACTGTTGGCTCCACTGAAGTCAGTAGGAGTTTTGCCACTGATTTCAGTGAAGTCAGGATTTCACCCCAAAAGTCCATTGGTTAATGGTCTCAGAGGCAGTTTTAGGACTTTATGAAGAATGAGTTTGAGGCCTCCACAGAACTTCCATTGCCACTTTGTTCTCCTGGAGACTGATTCTCTCTTTCCAGACCCCTTTATCACAATGTCTACCCTTGTAAAACAGCTATCCATTTTGCTCCCCTCATTCTGCTTCTTAATCAGTATCTCTTTACATAGGCATGTGCCATCCACATCTTTGTATTAGCAACAAGTCCCTACTGATGACCAGTTTAAAGAATGTCAGCATGCTATTACGGGAAGGGCAGAAAAGATTCAAAATAAGTAATTTTTTTGCTAAGGTTTTCTGAGAGTCTTTTCCAAAGCACCCAGAAATTTAATGGCTGATTTCTACAGATCTCCAGACTAATGGCAAATTTTCTACAGGGAAACATAAGATTTTTAGTAGTCGTTCTTTCTATTTCAATAGTAGGAGATCTATTTTAAAGAAAAATGTATTTTTACCTTGCCTTTTATGTATAGTCCTACTGACACTAAGTTTACACACTTTTGTCAGTAAGATAGCACCTCCCAGAATGCTGTAACTCAGCCAACATTCTGGGTGTGTTATAATTAGGCAATACGAAGGAACACGTAGGTACCCTTCTGTGGGATTGTTTGCCTCAGGTGAGTTACGAGGCACGAGATAGAAGATTAAGTGACAAACCACCCAAGAAGCAGAACAATTATATATAAATACATTAGCTGGATTAATGCTATGGTGAAATACAAATGAAGAAATGAGTGAGAGATTCACAACAGTTATTCAGCTTTATTGAAAGGGAACCCTGAAAATATTGTTTTCAGCAAACCAGACACCTTGGGCAGTAAACTACCAATCCATAAAGGATCGTCTGGATGAAGGGGCTACCTACAGCCCCCCTCAGTCCCTATAATACAGCAGCAAACAGCCAGCTCCTTCTGCTGGCCTCTGGTTCTACTGAGACTCCCCAATGACTCTGCAGAGCTGGGTTGACAGATTCCCCAGAATCCCTAGCCTGGGTGTAAATAGAAGTGTGAATGGCGAGGCACTGCTTGGGAGAGTAAAATACAAACATGCCAGAGAACCCTACATGCCCAAACTCTGGCTCTCTACACACCCAGGCAGTTCCTCTCATGTCTACACTGCTTTTTTTAGCCATGTAGTGTTCAGCTGCCTCCCCGCTGCCAAAGCATTTCCCCACCTCAGGGAGAGACACCGACTGCAGGGAAAAGCTCTGGTAGGGGGGGACTTACTGGCTCTCCCCCTGCCGGAGCCTTTCACTGGCGCATGTAGATATGCACCACCACACTTTTATTATTAGCAGTAGAAGCTGCCTATTGTCTTGGCTCTGGGCAAGGAGAATGACCCGCATCCTGCGCTCCCCAGGAAAGAGTCTTTTTGGGTGGCAGAGTCTACTGGTGGGAAACTGAGACTAGTGCCCTATGAATGACAAGTAATGGTCTGATTTTCAAAAGTGCTGAGTATCTGGTGCTTCCACTGGTTAGAGTGTGAGCTGTGATTGCTCAGAATCTTTGTAAATCAGGTCCTAAGTGACCAACCAGTCCCCATGATAGAGCAATGGACAGGGGCAGTAAGCCGCCACTTCCCCTAAAGATACCAGAAGTAGTTAGGAGTCCTGGGACCAGGCTGGGAGAAGCAGCTGTGGAGCTGGAGGGGTATTATTTGCTTCAAAGTTTGTAAACCCCAACTGTCTAGTCAAGCCTGCAGGGGTTGATTTGTTACAAACTCTTGCAAAATGAACCTGCAGGATTCAGTTCATAAACCTCTCATGAACCCATCCCTGGAGCAGTCATACCTCTTTACTTTGAAGCTTAGTTGAGAGGGGATGCCTTTCTAGTCTGCTCAATATCTGTTGTGGGTTGAGCTAACGCTGAAACGGAAAGACATCATAAATTTGATTGGTTAATCAGTGTGAAGAGAAAAAGAAACTGAGCAAAACTTTTGCACAGCACTTTAATGTACTGCATTCCCAAACATTTTTTGAAGTTTGAAAAACATTCTTTTCTTTGGTTATTTTAATTTGTGCATGTCTTCAGATTTCCTCTTTTCTGCCTGGAGTAGAAGCAAAAATGCTGTGGCATTGTGAAAAAGATTACCCACACTTCATTTCCAGTTGGATCACAACAGTGTTCTGAAAAGGAAAACTAATTAAACGTTTACTAACTAAGTGCATGTATGTTTCTAAAACTAATTAGAAGGGAGGGATTGACTCAGATTGTATTCAAACTCTTCTTTTATACTAGTGTTTTTTACATCATATTACAGAGTATATTAGCTTCAATTTCACTCAGTTCTTGTGGAAGCCTGTAAATAATAATGATATGATTTTTGTACCATAGTAGCCAAAGCAAAGGCTGTGATACAGTACTAATATGATACAGCTGAAAATTGTTAATACCATAAGTCTTTCATTATATTGCTTATCACATTAGCACAGGGACAGCGTTCCAGCTTCTGCCAGCTTACTTTCTACACACTGCCTGTAAGTATAAGGGACTCATGAATATTTAAATGTTTGTGAATAGGGTTCTCATTGACATTAAGCCACAGCTTCTGAGCTGAAGTTGCAGCCTTCTCATGCCAGAAATCAGATTTTCAATGAACATCCTGTGACTAGCAATGGAACACAGCACATTAAAGGATCACTGTGACATGCCTGGTAGTTATCAGATCATAGAGGTATGTGCCTACTGGGCTCCGAGTAGCTTGCCATGTGCCATTCGGTTCCTACTGGCCAACTAGCCACAGGCTGCAATTCTATGAGACGGAAATGTTTTTTAGATAGTGGATATAATGCTGCTGCACAGCCCAGTCTCCTGTGGTTGCTGTGGCAGCTGCAGCTCCAGAAGTTTTCTGGCTTCTCCTCTGTTGCTTTCTCTTGATTGTTTTGCATATATTACCTTTTCAGACTGAGTTCCCAGCTTCACTTTGAAATACATGGAATGTCTTGTGATCCCATATGGAGGACTACATGTATTAGGCTATATAGTATAATGTTCTAAGGTTTGCTTAATTGAAAATGGGTCCATTTGAATTTTCTTAGGACCGGATTCTGCCATCCACTCAGTCTTTAATCAGGCAAAAGTCTCATTAACTCCAAAAAGCATTTTCCTGAGCAAGGAATAAGTATGATGATATGTAGGATTTGGGCCAAACTGCCTATTTTCTTTGGACAGGTTAGTTGACCAGGTTTCAGAAGCTTCTTAGGCTTGGTTCACAAGACCCTTGTCTGTGAAAATGTTTCTCAAATCAAAAAGGATGCACAGTGTCTCTTTGAACTGATGAAATGGCAATTGGCTTTATTATTGAAGAATTATTTTAGATTTATTAATTATTATTATCAACCCAACGCTATACTGAGATGAGAAATCAACAGTGGTGTCCATTCATATGGATCTCAGTGCACAGTCAGAGCCAATCTCACTGTTAAAGCTGAGCAATTAAGGTACAATATTTTTGCAAGTATTTGCTTGAACTTTTAAAAAGAATTTGCTTCATCTGTATTCATACCCCCTTTGTGATCACTTTTCATGTATACTATAGGAAACAAGTTTATTGGCCAGAATATCTGCAGCAGAAAATTTTAAGTGAACTTCACAGAATATGCATAGAAAGTTAATTTTCAATTTGTAATGTGATATATTCCTGAGCATCATCTACTGACACCTTCATTATTTATAAACATACAGATATAGCTTGTAATACCAGTGACTTCAAATGTGAAGTTAAGCACATGCATAAGTTAAGCACATGTGACCTTAAGGCTTCTGGGGAAGCCTCAGTTAAGGTTATATTCAGATTTGCACTTAAAGCAGGACTAAAATCCCTGTATTGACACTTAATTATAGAATTTTGTCTCCATGTTTTATTCACTCACTCTTTAGCAGAGAAGTGAATTTTCCATAACATTTTTTGGCAACGTTGACAGAGGAAACTTTTAAAATGAGGATCTTTGGACATTTTCCCTGAGATTACATAGTATGGACTCATAGCTAAAAAACTATAGTCAACTATAAAGGAAACTTTAAGTTACAGCACACACACAGTTCAGCTACATGTCACAAGTTAACTTTTACTCAAATACAAGACCAGATATTTCCCTTACAACTTCAGTTTGCTGACACAGCCATCCTGTCTCCCTGCCGCCTCAGCTCCCTTCCTCACACAGAACCTGGGGTACCAGAGATACTGGGTAGGTAGCAGGGGCTAAGAAGGAGGAGATGGATCTGGGTGGAACATAAAATGGAGATGAAGCCTGGAGCTAGTGGGAGGGTATACCTTTTTTCAGTTTTTGCCTCAAAACATTTTTTGTTAATGATATGCACGTGCAAATCACATGTGTCTTTGGGCATATATACAAAAAAACCACAGCATATCGCATTGTTAACATTACACTGCAAAAAAAGATAATCACCAAATTTACAATGATCAAAATAAAAGCCTAAGTAAGAACTAACTTGCTTAACAAGTAACATGGGTTATCCTTAAAGACAGAAAAACATTCTGTATTAACTGGTCTTCGGCAAAGGCCTGACTAAATATATTAGCTTTGCACTATGCCCTGAAGGTTAATAAACTTAAGCTCTGTCTAACCAATGGAGAAAGCAGATGGTTCTCCACTGAGACTGTCTTACCACTAGCGATTAGTTTTTTAAACATAGGTACCTTGCATGAGAGCAGATCGACTGACCTCATTAGTTAAGATGGTCAGCTGTGAGAGCCAGTCACTCAGATATTAATAGGATACTACAAGTTGTATGGAAATACTACATTTCGCTAAGGCTGGGCCCAAATTATACAGGCTACTTCCTGTGTAATTACTGTATAATAGCAACACTTTGAACTATACCCAAAAGTGCACAGAAATTTAGCATAATTTGCAGACCCCCACTGGCATACTGTGCTCCCTCTGACCCACCCCTCAAAGCAACTGTGCTACCATTAAACACACAGATCTGCTCCCTTGGAAGTCAGTGGGAGTCTTTCCATTGAGTTCTATGGCGGGCTAGACCAGGCTCTAACTTGCAGCTTCTGTGAAGGTCTTTAAAGGAAGTGCGACGTTGCACTCTATATGATTTTATAAAAATATACTAATGAGTGTGAATATAATGTAACTGGAATATGCTTCATGCAAAAGGTCTCTTGTAAGGTATCATTACAAAGCTTATAATCCACTGAGTGTGATCATCCTATTTGTATAAATGTATCACTCTTTTATCTGAAACTAGAAATATGAAATATAACCCTGAGGTCCTACTGTAGTTATGCAAAGTGTGGGCCATTAATGGTGGTTTGGCATCTTAATGGCTCCCATTAACCAGGACAATTACCTGTAGATGGCTCTGTTTTACTTGTAAGTCTTCCTGTGTACCTGTGGGCTGGCAAGTGGGTAATGAAGTCTTACAGTGACATGTAATCTTGTCACCTGAACTGGAATCCATCTTTAACCTGGTGCTTTTCCATTGAGAAGAGGGGTGGAAACCCAGAGGGACAAAGGATTCCCGCCTTATGCAAAAGATATATAAGTGGGTGGAACAAAACAAATGAGGTGGCCATCATGAGAAATCCCCTAGCTACCACCTGAGCTGGAACAAGGGCTGTACCAGGGGAAAGGATTGTGCCCAGACTAGGAAGGCATCCAGTCTGTGAAAGAAACTTATTGAAACATCTCTGAGGGTGAGATTTTATCTGTATTCAGTTTTATTACTGTACAAGACTTAGATTGCATGTTTTATTTTATTTTATTTTGCTTGGTAATTCACTTTGTTCTGTCTGTTACTACTTGGAACCACTTAAATCCTACTTTCTGTATTGAATAAAATCACTTTTTACTTATTAATTAACCCAGAGTATGTATTAATACCCTGGGGGGCAAACAGCTGTGCATATCTCTCTATCAGTGTTATAGAGGGCAAACAATGTATGAGTTTACCCTGTAGAAGCTTTATACAGGGAAAAACAGATTTATTTGGCGTTTGGACCCCATTGGGAGTTGTTAAAGGCAGGAACACTTCTTAAGCTGCTTTTGGTTTAGTCTGCAGGTTTGGGGCACGTGGTTCAGGGGGTCTGTATTGGAGCAGACTGGCGTGTCTGGCTCAGCAAGGCAGGGTGCTGGAGTCTCAAGCTGGCAGGGAAAGCAGGGGCAGAAGTAGTCTTGGCAAATCAGTTGGCAGCCCCAAGGGGGTTTCTGTGATCCAACCCGTCAGAGGGAGCTCCGTGCAGAATGTGTTGCAGTAGTGCAATCTGGAAGTCAAAAGCCTGGATAACTGTGACAAAGTCAACATTTGAGAGGAATGGTCACAATCATGCTAAATATAAATGGGAAAAAATATTTTTAGCCCCTGAAGCCCCCTGGCAGCCCAGGGCCATATGAGGGTCCAAAAATAAGTAATAATGTTGTGTGCATTGGTACAAATATTAGTATTCATTAGTATAAGGTTGTACTTCCATACAACTTGCAGTATCCAGAGCTTCATAAGCAGGCATTAACATATTTTTGATTTTCACTTTCACAAATCTTAATATTATCTCTATATATGCATGAATATTGGGTTTTTTCATCTTCAACTATCATAACATCATGATACATTGATATATTTATTGACATCGTTTTCCAAAAGACTTGGAATGACATACTTTTGGCATTCTTCAGACTAAGTTCTCCATTCATTTGCACTGATTTATTTGACATTTCATTACATAATAGTTTTATGGCTACAGGTTTCATTATCACAAAAACTTTGTAATTGCCAGATTCTTAGCAGATGTAAATTGACCTAGTTCATTGACTTCAAAATCTTTGTTGGGGAAGTGGAATGTTCAGAAAATTAACAATCGGCTATTGAGCCTCTTGTTGGTTCAAACTCAGGTCAGTTTTAACTATGGGTCAGTGAACACAATAATAGTTATTACAGGTCAGTGAACTTTGTTAAATTTGAAGCTTTACAGACCTTTCAAGCTATTTTTAGAGTTTTCAATAGTAATTCACGAACCTTTTGTTCTGTAATTTGAACCCATATTTATTTTCAAGGTTGAGGTCATTTTTAATACCAAACCAAACATGTTTCTTATAGTTAAAGGGAATATATAGCCTAAATAAGGGATAGAAGAACTATAACTAAGCTAGGCTGACAAAATTGGATGGTATATATGCTATTTTTCCTTTTTTTATTAGATTTCTTCTCTCCCTCGCTAATTTTTCACCACTTTTCTGTATTAGTTGTTCACTCTACCTACTCTGTACTTTATTTTCACCCTATTTATTGATCACTTCTCTCTTTTTTTTTTTTTTGCCCAGCCTTGTTTAAGTGGAGCAGAAGCCCAATAATAGCTGAGTTTGTCTTCTAGTGGTGTCTTCTGTTCAAGTTTGAGATGCATTCACAAGGTGTTCTGTACTATGCTGACACTGTCTGTGCTGCCTGCTCTTAAGCAAAATGAGTACTTCATTCAACAGGGCTGTTAGCTTAGCACTTTTTTTGAGCCCTGGGGCCTCCAAGCACACAATGGGCTAGCTCCGTGTGTGAAGTTACACACGTGTAAATGTTCACAGGCTCAGAGACTAAACATTCAAAAATAATGAATAATAAATTCTTATCCTCACACCAATTTCTGCAAAAGGGATCTACTGTGGGCTCAGTAGCCAAATTTCATTGTTAATGATACTGACCATATTGAGGCCAGTCTTTGGGGCTCCTACTCACACTAACCAGCACTTCTCACATAGTCCAACTGGTTTCAAAATCCCAGTCTAGCCATTTTTAGTATGCTGGACTATTGAAAAAATGAGACATGATGTATATTGTAGCCAGATCCTTTTTAAAGTGGCTGAGCTATGCAAACACAACTAGGAGAGTTTATTATGCAGCAGATTGAAAAATCCTTGAATACATTTGAAAGTTCCAGGAATATAGTTCACCTGAGAGGCTAGATTGCAACCTTTTGCACCCTACTTGGATTGCAGGCTGCCATGGGAAGGGAAGTTGGAGATAAAGACTCTGTGAAGAAGTGGCTGGGGAGGGGGGCCACACAGGGTGGCTCTAACCCCCACTCATTGGCTAGAGTAGCTGGCTAGGTGCACAGCATGGGGTGAACAGCTCCACAAAAGGGTGAGTTTGTTATTGCCCCCTCACAGCTTCAGAGCAAAGGGAGTCAAAGATGAATTATATGTGTCTGAACACAGCTTGTTCTTTGGTCTGATCCTGGGATGGTACAGCTAAGTACTGCCTCAGACTCAGAGTACGCTGCAAAGTTACAGGCTAGAACCTTAATGAATAATTTGAATTTATTTTTGTTATTCACCCAGTTTATAGGATTGGGTGAAAAATTTGCGAAATGCATGTGAAGTTCTCACAGTTCTTTTTCAATTAAAAGAGACTTTTAAAAATGCTTTGTCCCACTCTAGACAACATTTATTGCGTACTAAATGTGTGTGTGATCCAGGCAAAACCTAATTTCATAGGACAATAAAATAAGCATAAAAACCAAAATAAAGCCATTTTATATAGTATTCGATATAGATCAGCATCTCACTCAGATAATAACACTGTCCCCCAGATAGATGTGCTCCAGAATAAAAGTATTTCTGATGCAATGTACCTGTATTTTGTGATTGCAAATCAATGTTTACAGCTCCTAGAGAGTTATAAAGTTTAGTTATGAATCACAATGACCTCCATGGTGTCATGGGATAAATGCTGTAGTGACAGAACTGAGCATAAAATCTCCATCATTACACTTGAATTACCCCATAAGCTCTCCCACACATCCGAATCCCCAGTCCACTACAGTCAGATGCATGGAACAAAGAAGGGTTTTTATTTGGGATTCAGTATAGTTGAAAATCAATAGATGTAGAACGGTGAAAAACAACTATCAAAATTATATCTCATGATACAAATGTGCTAATATGAAGCCTAATTCACGACTCTGTTACACTGCTTTGACTTCAGCAGACATACAGTAGGATAAAACTAATATTACAGCATGGAGAAGTAGGCCCATGGTGTTTAAGTCAATGTGTAACACACATTGTTTACATTTGCTAGTGTCAATGATGTAGCAATTTCTCTGCATGGCCATTAAGCAATTTATTGTCAGTGATGCATTATATGTACAGTACTTATACTGTACATCATGCCTTTAAAGATGGTACAGTACTTTGAAGCTGAAAAGTGATATCAGAGCTACTTACTTAGAAACTAAGAGACTCTCATACATTTCCCATTAGTTCAATCTTCTTTTCTTTCTCCATTTTAAACACTTTTATAATTCTCTCTTTTCAGCTTCTTCTCTTTTCCCCATATTCCCCAGCACTCTCTCTTTCTTTTACTTTCCCTATGTCATTTCTCTCATTCTGCAATATCTTTCCCTGCTCTTCTTCCTTTCTCTGCTCCCTTTTAGTCTCCTACTTCCCCCTCCAATCTCTTTTCTTCCCTCCCATTCTCACCTCCCCATTCCCTCTTTGCCTCATCTATCCCCTAGATTACTCTGCCCCACATTGCTTGTTTCAATCACCATCTTTGGTTGCAACTCCTCGCCACCTCTTGGTGAAGCTTTGATTTTTCCAAGGCACCTAATACTTTGGTTTCTAGTTCTTCCTCACCTTTCAGCCATCTTTCTCTAAGTGCTCTCTCACCAACCTGTGCTCCCTTTCCCAAATACTCTGTCACCCACTCTCTCACTTCCACTCTCCATCTTCTCTCTAAGCTTACATTAAATTTTCTCCCTTCATCCTCTTCTCCCAGTAACTCCCATTCCCACACAAGCTTTCTCTCATCATTATGGCCCCCCCTCCTCTCCCCAAATCTTCCCTGATGTCTCATTTGACTTGAGGTTGCCAATAGAAAGCATTCTTTGCATGCCACGTGGTCCTCTCTTCTTGCCCAACCACCTCTGATCTTCATTGGGTGTGTACATGAATCAGTGTGGGACGCAGTCAAGAGGAGGCAGGGGCAAAACACTACTGCAGCCCTTCCTGCCGTCTCACGTTCTTGGAGGTGCAGAGCAATCACGTTGATATTTGAGGGAGTATTTTGCTCTTATTCAGAATTAAGTACCTGAGGTGGCTGTCTATTTCCCCTCTTCCCAACTCAGACGCTGGTCTCATCTAGTTCTCTTTATGCTAACAAAGATTGCTGTGATGTGGGACAATGGCAGAAGGAATGATTCCAACATGGACAATGGATGAGATCGTCATAAAAAACTAAATGGAAACTTTAGTTGTTAGGAAACAGCTGGATAAAATTCCTCTCTGGAAGCAGCGAGAGGTAATTACATTCAAATATTGTGTGCATCTAACAAGGTTGTAGTATCTGCAATTGCAATATATTGTTCCACAAAAAAAAGTTTGGCTTGACAACAGCTACAGAAGCATTCCTTAGGAAAGTTTTTATCATCAATCAGTGAAGCAGTCCAGCAACTGTAAAGTAGGTTGAAGTTCCAGATCTTGGGCTAAACAGATCAGAATATTTTGCCCAGGGGTCTGGTTTGGTTTGACTTTAATCTGATTTTATCTCACTAACACTGCTGCAATGTTAGGGGGAAATGAACTACTATACACCATAGAATGTAATAATGTATCATTCATAAAAAAAATCAACAATATCAAATAAACATACTTCAGAGCTGGAACAGCAGACAGACAGGGACAAATAGGCACAAACTAAACACTTGCATTTGCTGGCATTACAATTAAAGAAGAATTCCAGTTGTTATAGAAATCAGTATGAAACCCTAGTCCACTTGGCACTGAGACAGAGAAAAAGCAAGTCCCAGAAATCCAATCAGAATATCTCAACACAATAGCCTGTTCTGACAACACGCTTCTGACATTTCCTTTTAACATCTTTTTATTATTTAATTCCAAAACTATTGCAAAACAAAACAAAAAAAACCCACTTTGTTGTTTCCCAAGCTGCTATCTTGCTCTCTGAAGAGCTAAGACTTTTCTTCAGCCCCCTCCTGCTTCAATCAGGCTCTGATATAACATGACGGAGATTAAAAATCACATTTGTTAGGAGAGAAAATGAAGCCACCTAGTCCCAGGGATGTTCAGTCTAAAGCCACAAAGGTCTGATTGCTTTTCAGCAAAGTGTGAAGTGGGAGAGGAGGGAACAAGCCCAAAGCTGATGTCAGAAGGAAGCTGCTTAGGAGACCTAATTTTCAGGGGAGTCTCCTGCCTTACTATGCCAAGCCAGCTTTGGTGGGTCTGTCTCTGTAAGGATTTCCCCCCTTGCACTTCCAGGAGCAATAGCTGAATCTGAGTCAGGGACATGCCACTCAAGCATGGTTCTGCTTCAACGTGCCTCTTCTCCCTCCCCTGCTGGGACAGCTGGGTGGATGGTCTGCCCCTTTGTACTTCCTTATCACCTGCCTGGGTATCAGTGGCCTGAGATGCCAAAGTGTCTAATGCCACACTGAAGATGCTATGGATACCCACCATCTTACATCCATCCATTCACTCTGACCTAACATGCCCCTCTATATGCCAGTTGTTAATTCTGCATGCATGGGCCTCTGTAGGCCCAGGAGTGCCAACTTTACCTCCAGCCCCGCACATTCGAAAAGCCATAAATAAGGTTCCACAAAATTAAGAGATTGGCTTTAAAATTGGGAAATTAAAAAAAAAAGTTGGCATATTTTTATTTGCTTTCTCATTTTTGAGTCTTTAGGGTTCACATTTTCCAGCTATTATCCACAAACAGAAAGGCTAGAAACCTCTTCCCCCCCTCCCCCTCCAATGAAAGCTGAGATTCTCATAGCATGACCTCCAAATCTGGGACTTTAAGAAAACGCACCAAATATCAGGAGACTCATGATAAAATTACAAAACTTGGCAACCCTGTAGGCCAGTTCAGCACGATAAACTGGTGGGTAATATGGGACAACAGAAAGGGAAATACTGTTTAAGTAGTGAGCATTTAATATCCACACAACTTACCTGCTATGATTCTCCTGGCTGTTTGTATTTTGTTTTGGTTTCCTTCCGTTGTATTTTTTTTTCCCTGTTGCCTTTTCCCATGTGACTGCATTGATGGAAATAAGTAAATTTATTTTTTTAACTAGTCACTGAAAATCAGTAAAAAAATTCCAACAGTTAAGATTATTTTAACTCATTTTACTGACATGGAGAACAACAATTTAACCATACTCTAGATATAATTCATCCATTAGAGGATCTATTTATAACTATGAGTTAACGGATTTGACTCATCTAACAAAGCCCAGCCTTGATTATGAACAGCATGCACATTTTAACGTAGAATGTGCATATTGCATATGACACAACAAAAGGACTATGAGGAAGAGAAGCTAAACCTAGGTATGCATTTATTAATGTTTTTAATACAAATGAATAACACCCTGTGCTTATATAATACCTTCTATTTCAAAATGATTTACACACATTAATAAATTAATCCATATACCACTCAGATGATATAGGCAAGTAATAGTATTCCTTTTTACAAATTGGGAAACTGAGGCACAGATAGGTTAAGTGATTTGCCCAAGGTCACACAGGCAGAAATGATGGTCCCATGGTTAAGACCCTAAGCTGGGATTCAGGTTATTTGCATTCAACTCCTGGCTCTGGCACAGATTTCCTGTGTGCCTTTGAACAAGTCACTCTCATGTTTCAGTTCCCCATCTATAAAAGTGAGGTTACAATGGTCTCATTTTTTCAGCCTTTGTACATTTAGAGATGCAAGAGACAAACCTTTCCCTGAAGAGATTACAGTCCAAGGCCCTTGTGATAGTTTTGGAGCTATTCTGAAATGAGTTGTGAATACTGTATGTTGGCCTGGTTACTGGGATGTCTCCTGTATAAATAGAGTGGGATAACCCAATAGAGAACCTTCTGGGAAAAAGGGCAGGAAGAAAAAGAATGGCTCAAGAGAAGCCGCTTTTCAGCAAACTCTTTAGTGTTGTTAAGGGATAATGCCAGAACTATTATGACTTTACCTCCTTTCCAGACAACCTACAAAACGGGTTTGGATCAGGACAGGAAAAGGCCAGTGAACACAGAAGAAGAATAATGGGATTGTCTCTCAAGAGAGAGGCCGTATTTGTCCAGTGGAACCAGAATGAGACACAGTACTCTGCTGGGGGTGCTCTGAAGAGGCTAGGGCTACCTAGGTTACTATTAAGGGATGGTAAGACTTCAGGTAAGATGCAAATAGACTGTTAGTTGTTTTGAAATCTGGTTTCTCTAGATGCTTTGTTTCTGCTGCTAAAATAAACAATATTTGGTTCTAAGAAGGCTGTCTAATCATGGTGCACCAATGGCCGTAGATTCCCATAGGGAAGAACCGTAGGTGTCCAAACTCAGTTGGACCTGAATTAGAACGGTGGATACACAGGGTACTATAGCATGGGTCCTGGTCTAGGAGCAGGAGAATTGCAAAATTCCATTCCCGGAGAGGTAAAGGCATGAGACCTGACACCTGAGGGAGGGCACTCAGAGAATAGAAAGGGGAGAGAGGGGCAGCTTGCCCTGTGCCTTCATAGAGCTGTGCGGAAGTCAGTGGGGCTCTACTTTTTTGGATACAGGGGTTGGCACATGCAGAACAGCTTGCTTAATGGTCTCCCAATCTAACTTAAAGCTTCTAGGTGCTAGTGGAATCCAAATAAGAATAGCCTGTGGTAGAATTAGGAACGGAACTACATCTTTAGTGTCCCAGTCCTATGCTTAGTCACAAGATCATCCTTTTTCAGTCTTTTCTTAAGTTACAGTTCCAGGGTGAGTGTATCTTTGCTCTCTCTCAGCCTCCCCATATGCACTCTTTCCAAGTGACAGGCCAATACTTCTCTTAGTGTGGAATTCCACAGTGCACCACCATTTCTCATCTGGGTCCCCAGGTCACGGCACCCTTGTTTACCAATTATGCCCTCAACCGGTCCAGCAGGGTTTTAGCCCTGACTTAGACTTCCCTCCAGAAAGTTAAAATGATACAAGCATGGAGGCAATTATACAAGTATAAAGGTATAAATATATTGCTTGTTTCCACTTGGCCTAAACTGATATAGTAAAATCAGTCCAAAACCCATGTATAGATGAGCCCTTAAAGCAGAGGTGCCCAAGCTTTTCCTGTCATGCCTCCCCCCCCCTTACCAGTAATGGAATCTGTCCACACACCCCTCTCCATTACTGCATGGGTGGCTCAGAAAAGCAGCTTGGGCTGAAGGTGGAACTGGAGATGCGGGAGGAACTGGAGCTAGAGGTGGAACTGGACTGGGGCAGAATGGAGCTGTGACTGGGGATTGAGTGGGGCTGGGTGGCTCTCCCTCCTTGCCCTCCATGGGGGCTGGCCCGGGTCCCGCTGTGCACCCCTCCAAATGTTCCTCTACACCACCCAAAGGAGGTGCACCACACAGTTTGGGGACCACCGTCTTAGAGTAAACAAAGAGCCATTCCATGAAATATTTACAATTGAAGGATTGGGGGAGGTCAATTTAGTCAAGCATGAATTGAGATATATATGATACATCACATATCCAAACCAACTGAGGTTTATGTATGTCACCCATGTTTTATCAAAGTTACAGTACATCTGTCATTTCTTCCACCAATCTCCTAAGTCAAATAACAGGCAAGAATAAATAAAATGCCCCATCCCAATTTAGATTTACTGAATTAGCAATGATCTCTAATATTATTATGGTTATTTTTGTACAATCATTTCCCCAAATGACTAGACTATATCCATAGTTAAATAAAGTGATTGATGTGCCCTGTTTGCCACACTCCTGATTTCATTTTGTAGACATCTTTAAAAGTCCACCAGTTTATTACATTACATATTTCTCATAATTGTTTTGTACAAAGATTAACCTCTTCCATTGCCAGATGAACCTACACCTTGGCAAACTATTCTGAGCTTGAGAGAACTTGTTGTTTCTGTATTGGTGGCTGTGTTTAACACTGTGATGACCTCTTATTAGCCAAGTATTAGCGCCATATTCTGACATGGTGTCCCATTATAGGTCATATCCTGTTGCCAACATTATAGAATCACTGATTACAACCTGTGCAAAATCATTGCCTTCAATAGGGATGGATGAGTGGAAGTCTGTGCAGAAATTGGTCCAGCGAGGTAGTTTTAGTGCAAGAACAGACCACTTGGGGCATTCAAACTGGTCGTATGTTTTTTGCAAGACTGCACACTTAGTGTTGAATCCTGCAACCTTTATGCACATCATTAACACACCAATAAGATAGAAGGCTACTTATACATGTAAAGATGACACAGTTATGGGTCTGGGTTTCAAAACATTTCCTTTGATGTCTTATCTAAGCTGTTCTTGAATATTTGTCGTGATGGGGGTCTTGATCACTTCACTTGGGAGTTTATTCCATTGTCCAATTGCTCATGCTGGGAAGAACTTTTTCATAATATCTAGCCTACATTTTGCCTTTCTTAGCTTCAGGCCATTGCTTCTACTTCTACCATCTTCTGAATATGTGAATAATTCCCTGACTTCAAATATATTAATACCTATAAGGTATTACTATTTTTGCACTTTGAATATATTTCCCTTTCAGTCTTTGTCTTTTCTAGGTTATATACAGTAAATTTAGCTGCCACAGAGTTACTGTGTTTCAGGACAGAGTTGGTTGCATTAAAGTGGTGGTGAAATGGTGTAGTAGAATCCAGCTGGACATTGGCTTTTGTGAAACATCTGCACTATTTTTTATTTCCTTCAAGTCTGGGGTTTTACGAAACTATTTTCAGATTTGTTATATTTTGACCCATTATTTAAACTATTATTTTTTTCAAAGGAATTCTCTGTTTTTGTTGGCTCAGGACACCAGTATGGAGCACTCAGAATACAGGAATCCTGAAAATAATGTTTTCCACGGCACCTGCTGCTTGCAAACCCACAATCCATACCGACCAGGGTAGTGTCTAGTTTAGTGGATCAGTCATAGTACATGATACTTTTAACTGAATCAAGAAATAATGTACACTAGTACATGAGCTCTCCGTCCAAAAAGATCCCTTATTCAGCTTTTTGGCATTTTAATTACTGTAGAGTATTTTAGGTGACATTCTGAGCTAGACTGTAAACCAGGTTGACACAGATCCAGCGCATATGAAAAGTATAGATGCCAGGTATGGATGGCATTACAATTTTGTTTTATTTAGGTTTTTACTGTGGAGTTAGTTTTCCCATGTTTGATTCAGCACCCCAGGGTCTTACCAAAGGTCTGCATTTGTCTGTGTTGTTATCTATCGCTTTCCAAATGGTTCCTAACACTGTTAGTCATTTTGACTGCACGTTGAGAGGATGTTTTCAGACAACTATCCACAATAACTCCAAGATCTCTTTCTTGAGTGGTAACAGCTAAATTAGACCTATAATTTTTTAGGTATAGTTGGAATTATGTTTTCCAACATGCACTACTTTGCATTTATCACTATTGAATTACATCTGCCGTTTTGTTCCCCAGTCACCTAGTTTTGTGAGGTCCCTTTGTAACTCTTTTCAGTCTGCTTTGGACTTAACTATCTTGAGTAATTTTGTATTGTCTTCAGATTTTGACACCTCTTTGTTTACCCCTTTTACCAGATAATTTATGAATATATCGAACAGCACTGATCCTAGTACAGATTCTTGGAGGACTCCACTATTTGCCTCTCTCCTATGAGAAAACTGACCTATTCCTAGTCTCCCACATCTGGTATTAGGGAGCATAAGTGCTCCCACACTGCAAGCACCCTTTTCTGTTGCCAGCTCCCAGGCTTTATAGGAGCCAGGTCTGTTTCTGCCCAGCTCAGCTTCATCCCCAATTAAGCTTCATTGCCTCCTAGCTCCCCTCCAGGTGCAGCCTATTGGCCTCTCTTGCCTATACTAACACTTCCAGGGCTAGTGTGGGATGAATGCCCTATTACAGCTCCTTTTCCATTTCTGTGTCTAGGATTGTGGACTCTCCTTTGCTGCCTGCATTACATAGCTCTCTAACAAAGGCAATCTTATCCAACTCCTCTTTTATTCTCTGGAATGCCCATGATCTGCAGACTGAAATGTGGTGTGGTTATAGAATTCCTGATATCCACAGTTACCAGAGAAGACGAAGTTTTGATGCATCAGGGATCTTAATAAATGAGGGAACTTCTTGATTAAGGAATTCTATAGCTGCTGCAAAAGCATGGCTTTCTGTGTTTATGGTCTCACACTGCATAAAGGGCGTGTGTATATATAATTCATATGCTGAATATTAGTCATCAAAGTGGTTTTCAATCTGATTTAAATGGACAGTACATTCTATTAATTCCTGTATCCTAGTATCTCTTTTTCCAATTTGGCCTGATGCAAAATTGCAACCTGCTGACTTCCTCTGATTTCTTTATCAGAAACTCCTTGGTGCTGTCTTTAGCAGTCTCCTCATTCCTACTCTCTCAAGGATGCTGACACATACAGTTCTTCTGTGTATGTTTTCATGTAACATTCTTCTACGGCTTTCTGAGGCTTTCTGGGTAATGAAGTCTTACAGTGACATATAATCATGTCACCTGAACTGGAATCCATCTTTAACCTGGTGCTTTTCCATTGAGAAGAGGGGTGGGAACCCAGAGGGACAAAGGATTCCCGCCTTATGCAAAGGATATATAAGTGGGTGGAACAGAACAAATGAGGCGGCCACTATGAGAAATCCCCTAGCTACCACCTGAGCTGGAACAAGGGCTGTACCAGGGGAAAGGATTGTGCCCAGACTAGGAAGGCATCCAGTCTGTGAAAGAAACTTATTGAAACATCTCTGAGGTTGAGATTTTATCTGTATTCAGTTTTATTACTGTACTAGACTTAGACTTGTGTGTTTTATTTTATTTTGCTTGGTAATTCACTTTGTTCTGTCTGTTACTACTTGGAACCACTTAAATCCTACTTTCTGTATTGAATAAAATCACTTTTTACTTATTAATTAACCCAGAGTATGTATTAATACCCTGGGGGGCAAACAGCTGTGCATATCTCTCTATCAGTGTTATAGAGGGCAAACAATGTATGAGTTTACCCTGTATAAGCTTTATACGGGGAAAAACAGATTTATTTGGGGTTTGGACTCCATTGGGAGCTGGGCATCTGAGTGTCAGAAGTAGTCTTGGCAAATCAGTTGGCAGCCCCCAAGGGGGTTTCTGTGATCCAACCCATCACAATGGGATTTAAAAAATAGACAGCACCTTGTCAACTGCATAATGTATGTTGGCACCAAAACATCAGTTTATGTAACCTGGTTTCTGATTTTCGTCAACGTAAAGATAACTGTACATCCATTTTTTTGTTATGATTTCAATGAGAAATACAGAGGACTTAATATATATAAGGTAATTTGCATGCCTGAAGCACTTACTTCTAATGTTTGGCGCACAGTGTCACATCCGCCTTCCTGCCCAAAATTCCACTGAGCATGTGAGAGGAAATTCCATTTGAGATCTGCTAAGGGTTGATCACGATAGCATTGCGAGAAAGCAATACAGTTTATATTGGAAAGCACAAACCTCTTCCCCAGACCAATTATGATAATAATTTGCACTTCTGTAGCTCTTTTTATCTGAGGATCTCAAACAAATTTACAAACATCAGTTAATTAAACCTCAAAACCCCCGGAAGGCAGGGTAAGTATTGCTAAGCCCAAAATATTTAAATACAACTTTCCTTAAAAGATTTTAGTCATTACTGTTGGCATTTTTTAACATTTTTGGTACCATAAGAGAAATACGCAGAGAGAAGGATTTAATAGACATTACATAGTTTAAAATGTTGTGTCTAGACATTTTTTATTGAACAAGGCAATTTAGGGCTAGATTGACGGTAAAAATTTCAAAAGTACTCATATGAGTTAGGAGTGAGGGACAGATTTTCTAAGTACTTAGGTGCCTGGTGGAATTTTCTAAAACATTTACATAGGTTAGCTGCCTAAATCCCATTGATTTCATCGGAATTAGGTGCCTAACCTGGTTAAGTGCCTTCAAAAATCCTGCAGGAAGCCTAAATATCTTTGAAAATCTAGCCCTTAGGAGCCTAGGTCTCATTAAAAGCCAATTAAACATAGATTCCTCATTGCCTAAAGAAAAGGAGTACTTGTGGCACCTTAGAGACTAACAAATTTATTTGAGCATAAGCTTTCGTGAGCTACAGCTCACTTCATCGCATGCAAATACCTTTGTTAGTCTCTAAGGTGCCACAAGTACTCCTTTTCTTTTTGCGAATACAGACTAACACGGCTGCTACTCTGAAACCTGTCATTGCCTAAGTCACTTTTGAAAATGAGACTTTGGCCCCTAAGGGTATTCTACACAGCAAGCAGGATCCTGCGACAGTGAGTCTCAGAGCCCAGGTATACAGACTTGGGCTTGTGTGATGGTGCTAAAAACAGCTGTGTAGATGTTGTGGCTCGGGCTGGAGCTTGGGCTCAGAAGCGTGGGTGTGATCTTCAGAGTCTGAGCTCCAGTCCAAGCTGCAAAGTTGACACAGCTGTTTTCAGCACTGTAGCGTGAATTCCATGAGCCCAAGTCTGTATATGTGGGCTCTGAGACTTGCTGCCACAGGATCCTGCTTGCTGTGTGTGTGTGTGTGTGTATATATATATATATATATATATATATATATATATATAAAATCACGTAAACCTAGATATTTAGAAGGATTTAGGCATTGCTTGGCCAAGTGGAGCAATGCCTAATCCCTAGGTGTAGGGTGACCAGAGGTCCCGTTTTTAAAGGGACAGTCCCATATTGAAGCCCTCCTGCAGGTGTCCTGACTTTTTCCTAAAAATGGACAAATTGTCCCTTATTTTCTGTCTCCCCCACCCCATCAGTACTGACAGGTTCTGCTGCTGGCCAGATCCCTGATCACCAGCTGGCCACCCACCAGCAGTGAGTGGGGGCTCAAGTGGCCGACGAAGGGGGTGCAAGGCTGGTGGTGGGGCAAAGATGCAGTGGTCTATCAGCGCAGCCCACACTGCATGCCGGCTCTTGGCCAGCAGGGCCCTGTCCTGTTTCCATCCAGCACTGGCTGCAAGCTGCAGAGGCTGGTGTGTGCGGACAGGTGCCTGGCAGCAGCCGGTTATGTGTGGCCTCTGCTGTCCACCCGTCAGCCTTTTATGAGCTCCCCCCTCCTGCTGTCCTCTCCCTGCTTCGACCCTTTGCACCCCTCCCAAGCCCTGCTGCTCCTTCATATCCTTCCCCATGGGGCATGTGCTGTGTGGAGAAACAGCCCCTGGTCAGAGGGCTCAGCTCACCAACAGCCTGGCTGGCAGGCTCCTTCCTTCCCCCATTGCCTCTGGCTAGGCAGGCACCCCAGGAAAGCCAAAGACCCTCTGGCTCAGGACACTGGACAGGAAGAGCAGAGCACTGTGTGTGCCAAAGCCCTGCACAGCGGTGGCATGGGGAAGCCTCTCTGCCCTTCAGTTAAGCTCTGGAGTGGTGAGGGGGTGGGGGAGCAATTTCTAGCCTGTTAGTGCCCCAACCCTGCAGGCTCCACAGCAGCCCCCCGGGCAGGGGCTTAGTACCCTTTTCACTCACCCTGGGTTCTGCCCCCAGGGAGCGCGGGGCTGCTCTGTCCCCACCCTCCCTTGCTGAGCCACATCTCTGACCACGTTTGCAGAAGCCTCTGAAGTCAGGTTCCCTGGGCCCTGGTGCACAATGCATGATTAGGGCTTAACCTCTTCATGTCCATGCTGTAGCCCAGGGACAGAAGGCAACTGGGTTATGGTAGGGGAGGGAGATGAGCTCTGCAAAGACACGGGCAAGGTCATCCCTTCCACCCCCTCCTCCTTCCCTGGGGCTGGAAGCAGCTCCCGTCCCTTCCCTCCTGCACAGTTCCTAAAGCCTGCTGCTGGACACATTCTGGTGTGAATCCGGACAGAAATCTGGGGAGGGGGGCATGTGATTCTACTTGCTCCCCCAAGTGTTGCCTTAGGAAGATGCAGCACCAGGTACCAGGAGAGGCGGGTCCATCCTTGGGGCCCAGCCAGACATGGAGGGCAGAGAGTGCCAGGCAGGGAGGCGCCGGTCGGTCAGTCAGTCACCCCCATGTGAGAGAGGCGTACAGGAGTGTATGTGTGTCACCTCTCCCCGTGTGTGTGTGCGGGAGTAGGAGTGTGTGTCACTCCCCCCTGTGTGAGCCCCAAAGCCTTAAAGATAAGAAGATAAATAAAAAGAATCCAGCTATGCAATATTTCTTTTTAATGGGGGATCAGTCAACTTGATGTGAATGTGAACGTTTATACTGCATAGTTCTAACTGATTGCTGTTGAACTAGCTTGAATACAAGTAATTTTACCAGGTGTCCCTTATTCAGCATAGGGAAATATGGTCACTCTACTTAGGTGGCCCACCTAGTAGGATTTTCAGCCCCCAGGTAGGTTATTCCAGGCTGCGTAGGCTCCCGAGAGAGTGCGTGGGGTAAATTAAGGAGTTTTACAAGCTGGCCAGTTGAACAGGGAGCTGCCTAAGTTAGTCAGGAGTGAAATGCTGAGGAGAAGGGTGGGGAGAGGAGGCTGATGAGGAGAAGGGCTTTGGCACCAAGCAGCTGAACTGGTGCACCTGGCTGATGGGTCAGAGATAGACACGTCCCTCCTCTCGGAACCCTCATCTATGGACCCTCTTGTGGAGTTAGACACCTAAGCTAAGTGCTTATGTAGCCCTTGCTCCAGCAACCAAAACCATTTCTTTCTGTGTGTCTTACTCACACTCAATACCTCTATCATGCTCACATCACAGTTCCCGTGCCTCCACCTCTGTTTTGTGCAGCTGCTATGCTGCCTATTGGTGGCCTACATCCAGCCTGCCTGCGGCAAGGTCTGACAGGTAGGAGGTCTTAGACATGATCAGGGCATACCTACAGGATGAGGCCCTGCAGATGGGACAGTTGTTCCCCAGCCTAGCTTGAGAATCCTGCTTTGTGGCTTCCTGAGCTAGGGCTCCAAGCAGCTCTGTGGCTACTTTGAAAATACTGACCAGAGGAAACTTAGGTGTCATGGGGACGTAGGCAGCTATGGGTCAGATGGCACCTGGGCTGCAGCTTTGAAAATGTCAGTAGTGCCTACATGGTGGACTTAGGCACCTATCTCCTGCTTAAATGTCTAAATCCCTTTAAAAGTCTGGCCCTGAGGTGCTTTTTGAAAATTTTATCTGGGGCCTATACATGCAAGGGATGGGGACTAAGCAGATTTAAAGGACTTGTTCACTGCTGTGTGCCTGGACCCAAGGTCTAGATATCCTGTGTTACAATCTCCCCTTGGATTCTACTATCTATTACTGCCTAGTGTGGGAGGTTAGTCTATCTCATAATGTATCACTTAGTGATTTTCATGTAAACAAAGGGAAGGGGGAGTCCACATTATGGCTGGTTATTTCTAAAAATATCTAGAGGCAGGCCTGTGTCATGTCTCTTGATTATTTAGAAAGAGGTGGGGGCAAAAACATTTACATTTCCAACCATACACAATGAGTTAATGAGAGCCATCTGTTCTTCAAGAGAAAGTTGAGGCTTCTTGTGAATCAGCTGGTAGGAGTCCCTCTTCTTTTGTCAGCTTTCATGATACAACTTTAAATGTAATTTGGGAAACAAGAAGCTAGTCATATTTTATGTTGGTTTCAGACTTTTAAAGCAATTGAATCCTATTACAGTTTCAATGATGTTTCCAAAAGGAAAACATGCCAAGGAAACAAAAAGTAGACAGCTTATGGGATTTGTCCTGCAAATTGTTTAGAAAAGATGGTTAATTGTGCATGACTTTCAACATTGTTTTATGAACCATCTTAAAGGAAGAAAATTGCTCTGTTCTCTGTTTCTAAATAAGGCAAGCTGTTTCTGTTTCCTTTAAATAGCTTCATGTGGTAACATAGTAGGAATAGGAAAAAGCAAATGCACAAACACAAAATTAGTAATATTTACAACATGATTATTGATAAAATACAGAAGAGACCCATACAGTAGCCACTGAAATCAATAGGAACAGGATCAGATCCTATGTTGCCCTGTCTTCTGTAGGAAAGAGAGCACGCATTTTTCAGCATTGGTGCAGCTGCAGGATGGCTACTAATGATGTAAGTATATATGCAGTGATCATAAATTCCTGAGCCATGTGTTCACTAATGCTTCTAATTAGTAATGCTGGGTAGAAAGTATAGACATTACTATAGAATATGACATATGGTGGGAAAAATAATGTAGTATTAGTCTCCTGAAACAACTAGAATTACTTTTTTCTTAAAATTAAAGGCACCTGATTTTTATACCCTGGGGACTAATGCCACAATCTTTATTTATATGTGAGAAGCGGCATCTTCTAGTTTCTGAGAATTACAATTGCCAATTTGCATTTATCCAAGGGGGAAGGTCTACAGTAATTTGTAATGAACATTCCAACACCAAACCAGAGAGCTGAAGATGTCACAGCCTCTACTCCATCCTACAACTGCAGCTGTCCCTGTACGTACTGTAAGTGAACCCCATACTTACATGTTTGAAGCCTTCATCGCCCATGTGGACTTCAAACCAAGTCTTTATTGTACTAGATAGGACAGGATTGAATTGACTTGCAGCAGTAACAGAGGGTGTAAATGGCAACCCTTCTATATACTGTCATCTGAGTGTATTTCAGGAGGCAGAAAATAACACAGATTTTACACATCTGTGACAAAATAGTGCAGATTAGTATTTATAATCTCATTGAGATTGAGTTCTTCCAGACATACAGTTCTGCTACTGATTTCTTTTTCATCCAGCAGTAATTATAGATCTAGTTAATTAAGAAATCCAGTTTTGACATCCTGTTAGATAAACGTGCAGATAAAAGACAAACCCATGCAGCAACTAAGTTCCTGATAGAGAAAAATGAATTGTCAATTAAAGCTTAAAGACTTAACAAGATTTACTGAAAGAAGACCGCTTTGGAGTCACAGATTTGATTAAGAAGGCAATCTTGACTAGCCTGCCAAACTCTCTGATTTTGATTACACCAGGGAAAACAGACGCTAGTGGCAGAGGCATAATTTTAGTAGTGGCAGGAAACATACCAACTGCTTCTAACTGATCCGATAGTAAAGGATTATGGGTTTAACTACTAAAAGGGAATTTTGTATTTCTGGATTTGATTTCACATTAAAACAATGCCCCCTTAAATCATGATGTAGAATGTATTAGCTGCAACTTTTCCAAGCGGAGAGCAGAAATATAGTGGTTTAGTCTGAGCATCCTGTCTTTTACAGGGATCCCTTGAGAGCAAACATGATAATCTAAGAGTATTTCTCTGCAGTATTGCCCCTCTGTTAACCTGGGATTTGTGTCATCATGCCAAAGGATAACTAAGAGAAAATATAGACTTGGGTAGAACCCTGATCTGTCATTCATTATCTTTATCAGTACTTTGTGGAGCACTGGGAAGGAGAAAAAATATGTAAGAATTACAGTATGACCACAGATTGAGAATGCATGGGAACCTTGTGAAATACTTGGGTGTTTGGCTAGATCTGCATTTTAGGTACCCCACCTCCCAGTGGAATCCACACCCCCAAGTTAGGCAGTCAGGCTCACTATACAGTGCATGGTTGGAGCCTAACAAGGGGATTCACATAAGCCAGGAAGATGAGTGGAGAGCTGCCTAAACTACCTGATAAGCACTGCCAAGGAGAGGGATGTGTCCTAAGCCCTACCCCTCAAAAGCAGTCAGGTGCCTCCCTCCACTAAAGGTGCCTCCCTCCACATTGAACCCTGTCCTGGAGTTAGGCATCTAAGCCAACTCAACAATTTCTCATGGAAAAAAAAACCAGCAATGGTTCCCCTAAAGTCCAGTAGTTAGAACATTCATCTGAGATGTGTGAGACCCTGGTTCACATCCCCACTCTGTCTGATGCAGAGCAGGGACTGGGACCCAGGTGTCCCATCCCCAGTGCTGTAGCCCCTGGAGTGGGTCTCACAATCTCACCTGTTGAAGCTGTTCCACTTTGCATGCATTCCTAAATATTCACTGGGCCAGAGAGTGAGAGAATCACTCTATAGCAGGGTTCCCAAACTTGGTTCACAGCTTGTTCAGGATAAGCCCCTGGCGGGCTGTGAGATGCTTTGTTTACCTGAGCATCCGCAGGTACGGCCGCTCGTAGGTCCCAGTGGACATGGTTCGCCGTTCCCAGCCAATGTGAGCTGCAGGAAGTGGTGCAGGCCGGGCCACTGCTTCCCGCAGCTCCCATTGGCCAGGAACAGAGAACTGTGGCTGCTGGGAGCGGCCATACCTGCGGATGCTCAGGTAAACAAAGCATCTTGCGGCCCGCCAGGGGCTTACCTTGAAAAAGCCGCAAACCAAGTTTGGGAACCCCTGCTCTATAGCCTAGTGGTTAAGACATTAATGTAAGAGGCCTGGGTTACAGTCCCTGGTCCAATGAATATTTAAGTATTTGAACTCAAGGGGCTTCCTAACCTTCCCCAACACACAATAATCCTAAAATCACAGGAGGCTCTGAGAAGTGTGAAGTGGCCCCTTTATCACAATGTGAGGTTCTCAGCTGAATGAGAACACCCCCAGGAGATGAATTGCCTGTGATGTGGACAAATATTATCTCATTGTTTCCTTATACTCCCCCATCCATCTGTATCCATCTGTTGGCTCTTGACTTGTAAGATCTTTGAGGCAGGGACTGTCCTTCTGTTCTGGTCCTGAACCACGACTGGGGCTCCTAGGCACTACAATAATGCAAGTAAAATATAATAGTCTGAATGGCTCCATTCATCTCAGCTGAGGTTCTCATCCCTCCTCCCCTGCCCCAGTAGTAACTCTTGATAGCCTATGCTATGCATCAAGCCTCCCCTGACCCCAGTCTCAGCAGTGTGTTCTTGGTTCATGCTCCTAGCATGACTGTTCTCAGCTCTCCACCAGAAGGTCAAGTCTTCTCCAGATCCCAGCTCACATGGGTGAGCAGGGAGAGGGGCTGACCCCACTCCCAGGGGACAAGGGCCCCCAGGTTCTTGCACGTGAACAGGGGACAGGGATAGGAGCTTGAACCCCCTGAAAAGAGCAAGTCCCCCAGATCACACATAGATGATATGGGAGGGGGGTTCAGACCCTTCCCCCAAGCAACAGGAATCCTGAGTTTCCAGCTCACATGTGGGGCTGAAGGGAGAGGGACTCAGACACCCTACAAGGGACAGAACTACCCAGATTTCAGCACATGGGGCAGGGAGTGGGGCAATGCCCCCAGCTCCTGGTCTTCACATTGGGGAGGGATAGGGAGAGAGGCTCAGAGCTTCCTGGAGGAATAGGGACCCACTAGATCCTGGCCCACACATGAGATGGGAGAATGTGGGGCTGACAGGTGTTCTCTGCCCCATATCTCCCCTACTCACCTTGCCACCTACCTTCATGTCACCTCTCCCTCCCTCCCTCGCACTCGCCATCACATCTCCCTGATCTGAGACCATCTCTCCTCCTCCTAATCCACCAAACCCTTCTGCAGCCCCTAAGCCCTCTCCCCTCCCACCCATTGTCACATGTGCAATTTATTTTAATTCTGAATAGAGTTTGAGTGCCTTTTGAATTTTCCACTGTATTGATTACATTCCCCCCTCCCCCCAAAAAACCAACCACCCTTTGACACAGGCAGATTGTAGTAACATGTCATCATTTCTCGTTTAGATTTCTATCAAAGAATTTACTGCTCTTGGCTGTAGCTCGGGTTCTATAGCCACTGCATGGCCCCATGAGCCATCAGTTTTTGTGAATAGTGGCAAGTTTCTTGGATAGGGTTTCTGCACATGCACAGTATAATCTGTGGGGTCTGTGAGAGTTAGGCTCACACCTCTCTGGAGAGCTTAACTCCTTTTTGAATAATGGTTTCAATATAGTTCCCGCAAAGGGCAGCAGGTGCCATTCATTAGCTGAGGTAAATGCTGAGAAAATAGGGCCATTTAGGGGATGAATGTCACCCTAGGTTTGACCCCAGGTGTGCATCTAAAAGTAAGAATCTCAATCTTAAATTAAGCAGGTATTTTTGGTGGGGGGCTATACCTTGTGAGCCCTATGCTCAAATTATCCCAAGTTTGGATCAGTAAACTCATTCCACACTTTCGTGTGGCATACCACATTTCAAGGCAATCTTAGTAAACTTACAGATTTTTAGGGCACTAAGAAGGGTTATCCTTTAAACAGAAAGGTCTTCACAACCTTAACTTTAATGGAGCTGGTGCTCATCTAAAATGAGTTGCAATCATCCATCCTGGACCTGGAGGTTATTAAAGCATGAATCAGAAACTGAAAGGATGGTATGAAATCATCCAGCCAGAAACAGTGGAAGAAGGGGTTTTGTTCTATTTGAAGATCTCACAGCAGTGAGAAATTTCAGAAGGCCCCCTCAAGCTGCAAACAGATTTGATGATGCTGAGAATGTTTTGCTTTGTAGACACTACTTTGGTAGGCAATCGCCCTTGGTAATCAGTAGAATGGAGTAAATAATTTCATCCCTTTGTAGGTGGTGATTTCTCCATTTTTCCTCTCTGATGCCCTGTCTAGGGCAACCACAATTTGGCTCAATATTACTGGTATGTCACATTAACTCTTCTCCAATTTCCTCTCTCCCTTCTTTCTTTTCCTCTCCTTTCATTCTTTCCTTTTGTCTGAACCTTCCTGAGTGAAATGAGTCAGAGATTTATTAGTTAATGTTCCTATGGTGCTTTGAATGTGTACAGCACTGCATAAATGCTAGATAATATTATTATTATTAAGAGGAGTGTTATATGGCAGCCACTGAAAAATGACTAGCTACTTGATCACTTTTGGCAGGAATGATATACTGAAAACAAGCTCTTGATTTATAGAAGAAACCAGATCAGCAGATACTTTGTTGGAGACAGCAATTCCCATAGACCTCTTCAATTCATCTAGGACTACAGCAGGATGTAAGAAGAGGTGACAATGTTTAATACACAAATCAAGAGAGCAGTTGGATGGATGAAAGTGGGTAATTACCAACTGCCTCTCACTACTAAATATTGGCTGAATCTCTGCAAATATCCATGGGTAAGACACTATGGACTCCTCAAACCACATGGGTGCTTTGTAAATAGAAAGTCTCAGCAGCTGCCTTTATATTTTTTAACCTATAAAAATAACACGAGAGCTCAAATGAAGATGTTATGGGAATGAATAATATTCTAGTTTTGTTAGAGGCAGAATATGTTTTCAGGTGGTATCACAGAAGGAAATTACTACCGGGATTTTGGTGGCAATTGGATATTCATTTTAACAGCTTGCTATAGTTTACAATGGATTGGCTTCCACATGTCTTTGTGGACTTTTAAAAATATAAAATTATGAAAAGCTCATGGTGCAGTCACACATTTCTTTTGCATTTCCTCTTATAGCATTGACAATTATAAACAGGTGTATAAACAGCAGCTTTCTCCCCTGTAATCAGCTTATTCTTCTGGACCGAGTCCATCTGTGTTACCTTAGCCCCATGTTTGCAAAATTGCAATCAATTGTAAATTAAAAAATGTATTAACCATTGCAGACACATCATATAAATGCAAAATCAGATGACACACCCAACTATGAGAAACATTCAACTGTGTGAAGTCACCTCATCATTTCTCTACTTACTTTTTTGTATAATGATCCATATTTTCATATTCCTTTCTTTAAAGAACACTTTACAACAGGTAATGTTGTGTATTGTATTTACACATTAAATACAGCATTCCTTTGCTTACAAAGTAATATTCTGAGTCTCGAATGAGAAGGCAAGTCCCTATGATTGAAGGTAAAAGAAGAGAAATATAAGAGTTTGATACTCAAATTATTTGGGAAATTGTGTATCAATGTAGCAAGATTTAAGTGGTGTTGGGTATACTTATGGGTGCATTGATCACGTCATATGTTCAGCCAAAATGGTAACATCATTTATTGAAGATGTTGTGAATTTGTTGGGATAGCACAGAAAAGAAGAATAACACGATAAAAAAATGTTCCTGTCTTCAATGAGCAAAGACAAGGCTAAACAATGTCTTTTTCATGCCAATTTTGAGGAAGCCCAGGCTCAGCAAGTGGCAGTTAGCCATAGCTCTGTGTTCTGTACTTAAAGGGAGGTCTACACTTACAGCAGCATGTAGAGTACAGACACTGCACACCCAGCTAGCATGGGTATAAATAGCAGTGTAAATGATGAGGCACTGCTTATGCAAGTATAGTACAGACAAGCCAGAATCTTGGGCTATGTACCCTACTCATCTCTCTACGTACCCAAGCAGTGCCTACCATGTCTACATTGCTATTTTTATCAGTGTAGTGCCCCACTGCTCCCCGCTGCCAGAGCCTTTCCCTGCTGCATCCTCCCTGCCAGAGCCTTTCAACATCACATATAGCTACATACCCCAGTATGGATGCAGCTTGCCTTTCACTGCAGTGTGTATCTACACATACCCTACAGTCTGACTGCCACAAATGTAGACAAGGCCTAAGTCTGGCTGTAGAAAGATGCTGACATGGCATCTTAAAGTAACTGGAGTTCTTTAAGTGATGGACCTTATGTGTATTCTCCCAAGCAATATTCATTGAGGACAAGGGAATGAGGACCCCAACTGCTTCCTCCTGATTGGAGGACTGCTCTATTGAAGGATGTGTCAGCTGTAGAAGCTTGCACCAGGGTGTAGTGCCTGGTGTAAAAGTGTGAACAGAACCCCATGTTGCAACTTTACATATTTCCAGGAGAGGGACCTCTCAAAATGAGGGTACTGATGCAGCCTGAGCTTTAGTTGAGTGGGTTTTCACAGCTTGGGGGCCACTGTTAACTCATAATAGAGCAGGATGCAGCCTGAAATCCATTTGGACAGTTTTGGGGATGAGCTTGCCTAACCCTTCCTATGTTCCAAGAAGGACACAAATAATCTAGGTGATTTCCTGAAGAGTTAGTCCTCTGAATGCGAAAGGGATGATGACGACCCTATCAGAGCTGGTGATTCTGTCAGATCTGATTCTTCTTTCTCCTTGAGCTCCTAAGGAGGTTCAGGATTCCCAATGGGACTGAATAGGCTCAGGATATACCATGTATGGGTGTGATGGGCCCCAATAAAGGCCTGTACAAAGGGTTAAATGGAAATTGAGGTGGTCCCCATGGAGCAGGGTACCATTGATCCCAAGATGCATAGTCTCTCTTCTGAGATTGGGACGGTGGACATTCTAGATACTCTGGGATGACACTTTGTCTCAGTGGGAGTGGTGATGCTTTCCCACTCATGCCCAACTTGTCAATGAGGAGGCATCTTCTGACTCCATGGGTGGTGTCTTCAGTAGCATGGGCCTCATTATGCCCCAGTTGGTAGAAGGAACCAGTAAAAAAAGGAACTCTCCCTTCCTTACATCTGCTGGACTGATGGTGTGGGGATCTTCCTTGCCTGGACTGATTCCAACAGGATTGGGGATTCTGTGTCCAAGACAATGGCCGTATCCTCACAGGCAGTGCATTTATCCCCAGACTCAAGGGAGTGGAATGGATTTGTTTTTGCAGCACTGGTGCAGTGCTCTTGGCATGGTCTTTGGTACTGAAATTCCTTATCATGGCATGATGGCATCCTTGCTCTAGGAGGCATCCACTGTTTCGCTCTTGCTGGTACCAGGGCCAGTCCTGATTCTGTGGCTAATGAAGGATTGGGCTGCTCTTACTCTTCAGAACTGGGACACTGGTACCATGCTCCTTGTGAGCTTCTGACATTCCCATATTGGGCTTGGAGTCTCACCCAACTTGGGAGGTGTCAGAGAGGAGGTCCTCTTTTGGGAAGAGGATTTGACTGGGGTCTGACAGGCTAGAGTGGGACTGGAGCCTCATAGCAAGATCCAGTAGGACTTTCTGAAGCCTGTACTCATAGGCTTGATGGGTTTGGTTTGGGAAGGATTGACAAATGCTGCAGTTTGAGGGGATGTGAGCTTCCCTAGGGCAGTAGAGGCCCTTGAGGTGGTCATCACTGTGCAGAAATGCACAGGGTCAGGAAAATGCAATGCTTAAATCCTGGGATCTTGGGCATACTAAGCACCACATATGGGGGGGGGGAAAGACCCCTAAGACCTATGCTACAAAAAATTATGCTAGAACTGACTTTTTAAAAAACCTATTACCTAAAAACTATTTACAGGTAATTAGAGTTAGACGCAGAAGAAGCTAGCTAATGTTGCCAACACTGAAGAGACTCCCTCTCAGACCACAAGCAGTGCAAAGGAACTGGAAAAGTGGTCAGTCTGAGTCACCACTTATGCCCTCAGTTTGGAGCAAGAGGAGGTAAGGGGTGTAGGTGCAGACCAACGGATGCTGCTAGTAAAAATCTTCTGGTCTCAGGCACGTGAAGTGCATATGTCCCTGCACAGTGGAATGTATATAGGAAACAGCACTCATAGAAGAATCTGAAGTATTCCAGGAGCAGAGAAGAATCCAAAAGAACTAAGTCATGAAATAATTTGATAAACAGTGGATAAGTCCCATCAAAAGATGAGGATGATGAAATTCCCATCCTGTACTCCAGATTCTGTTCCCACTACTGAAGAGAACTAACTTTGTTGTTCCAGGATTAAGTATTAGCTAACTTATCTTTATTCACACTGTTATCTCAGTGAGGCACTGGAAAAGGAGAGACCCAGTACTGTTCAGGTCCAATGAAAAATAAAACCTATTGGTGGCAATGAAATACAGAACATTTTGCAATCTCTTAGAGCTTCGTGTATACATGGAAGAGAAAGGTATGATAGAACTGAGCTCTTTATAGCAATGTTTGAGAGAGATTTGAGAAATTTCAAAATGGAGGCCCCAAAGAGTAACTTTTTCTACGCAAGCATTGCAATATAATAAATAGGTAATAAAAGTTTTGAAAAAAATTGACTAAAAATTAATCTGATGTGTCTGTTTTCATTATCCAAGCTGAGAAAAGTTTAAAAAAGAAGGAAATAGCATAAATAGTGAAAAACAAGTTAGATTTTAAAGTTTATTCCTATTTGAATGATCTAAGGTGTTATATGTTTTTAAAACAATACAGTTTTTAACCTGACATTACACTCCAAGGAAAGAGTTTAGCCAAAAGATAGTAGGAATTACACATTAACAAAAATATGCTTTATAGCCACTGTACGATTCAAAATACCTTGAAATGTGTAGCTTACATAATACATTATTAATAGATTATTCATGGTTGCAATGATATAACTGTCATTAATAATCAGTTTCATTAATAGTAATTTTGTGTCATGATGACTGCAACTGTGAATCTGTTGGTTTACATTTCTTCTAAGAAACTAAAGACAAAGCTGGCTCTGAACTGACCATCACAATCAAATATTTGTGAAATGATAGAAGCCCATGTTTTTAATTGCAAGTAAGAGACAGTGATTAGCATGGAGAAAAAAGCTTCACTGTGAACCATCACAGACTGACTGAATAGTCATGGTGAGATCATCACGGCCAAAAACGTAGTAGTCATCCCGAAGCAAGACAGAAAAACAAACTTGATTATTCTTAGAGATGTTTTTCATTTGCGATGGTTTTCTTATATAACTGTCATTAATGTCTCGAAGAAAGAATCAAACCAAATGTTCCCGGGATTATGTGTCTGAATATTAGAAAATGGAAACTTCAAGGGGGACCAATTTAGCATGGGCAATTTTTCAAAACTATGTTGCAGTTTGAATATTTAATAGCCATACAATTTTTTGCTATAAAAAGGCACATTAGAACATTTTTAATTATAATATTTAATGTTATTCTCTCTACCACATTTGGTCATCAAAGGATTTACTAAGCCCCTTTCATAACTTAGACACTTGTATTTAGATTTTTCTGAAATAAATTAGCTGCTGAACTGAATGTAACAGGAACAAATGGACTGCTTGCCCTGGAAGGGTGAAAGCAAAGCTATCACACTGTATCTAGTATCTGTTCCAGCTGTTAATCGTGAGACTTTTCATGCTAAGGAGATGGATAAAACCAAATAAGAATAAACTTATCTTTTCTGTTGTCACTATTTTCAAAAGTATAAGCATTTTAGTCTACCTTTCATGGACAGGAGACTTCAGTACTTAACCTCTATTTGACCAATGAAAGTTAGCCATAATTCTTGTTATTGATGTTATTCATATATGTGCATTACAGTAGCTCCTAAAGGTCCCACTCGGAATTGGCACCCCATTATACTAGGTGTTTTATAAACACATAAAACGACACAATCCCTGTCCTGAAGAGTTTAGAGTTTATGTGTTGAGCAGGGTGCAACAAGTGAGAATGACAAAGAATAAGAGGGGAGGGAAAGGGAGGAGGAAGGTAATGATAAATAGATCATTCAGTTACATAAGTTAACTACTCCACAGTTTGGTGGTTCCAATTTATTTGAGAGTTTGTCCTTTTAAAACATGTAAATTAATAAACAAATGAACAACATCACCTGTCTTCAACCTAGCCAGCATTAGGTGACTGATTTCTTGCAGGAATCATGGCAGAAGTGGGTCTTGAGGGGAATTTTAAGGAAGATAGGGAAATGGCCTAGAGTAAGACAGATAATACAGAACCATCTCTTTAGAGTGTTCTGACAGATGTCTTAATGTCTCAGTAAGAAACATTCTTGATGAATAAAAGGTACCATTGGACATCTAACATAGTGAGCATCAATGTAAATGAGATAGGATCCAAGGCTAATGTTAGGATATAGATATTCAGGTCTGTCTGCAAAGGCCTACACTTTAAGGATTTAGGTGTATTCTTGCCACTTAGCTAGTTATAGAGGTATAAAAGAAAGAAAGAATCAAAATCACTGTCTGCTGGTGTGAGGGTCTTCTCTTACTGTGACAGTCTGAGGCCCTGTTCTTAGGCTAATTCCTTTGGCTAAGTACCAGAGGCAGCTATAAGCTGGAAAGTGTATGGTCACATCCTCACATTCCAAATTAGTCACATTGAAATAAGGTACTATTGGGCTGTTAGAAATACAATCCCGTCCTGGTAATGCCTATCTATCCGCGGCCCCACAAAGTCACGGGACCTCCTGGTCAACCTCCTCCTGGCCCTAGCTAAAGTGGCCATCTATAAAACCAGGGTGAGGAAGTTGGCCGATGGAGTCTCCTGTGACTGTGGGGCCTATTTCTGATCCTCCTTCCGTTCACATGTCCGGGCAGAGTTCCTCTGGGTGGCATCCACTGATTCCCTTGATGCCTTCGAGGAGCAGTAAACGCTGTCCGGGGTTCTATGCTCAGTGTTCCCATCTGGTTCCCTTCGTTTGACCCTTTGACTGCACTCCTATCCTTGTTATTTCATTACGTTGGTTGTCCCCAGTACTTATTTGGTTTCCAGGTCCTATGACCCCCCTCTTAGGCTGGGGGGTGCGGGGGGGGGAGGTGTCCTGGATCTCAATAGGACCTCCAGAGAAAGGGAAGTGCCTAGAAGATGTAAAACAAAACTTAGTTTGATAGCATCCTGTCTGGCAAGAACTCACTTATCAATAGCTGGGGTGTGAAATCCTCATTTCTTTGTTGTTCTATCACTGTAGTCCACATTTCCCTATTGTTTGTCTGTATAATCTCTGTCTGGTTCTGTGATTGTTTCTGTCTGCTGTATACTTAATTTTGCTGGGTGTAAACCAATTAAGGTGGTGGGATATAATTGGTTAGATAATTGTGTTACAATATGTTAGAATCGGTTAGTTAAATTTTAGTGAAATGATTGGTTCAGGTATAGCTCAGCAGAACTCAAGTTTTACAATATAGTGTGCAGTCAATCAGGAAGTAAGTGGCAGGGAATGGGAACAGGGAATGGGGGTGGGGGAATTGAAATCATGTTTTGCTAAGGGGGGGAAATGGGAACAGGGAATGGGAACAGGGACACAGACAAGGCTCTGTGGTGTCAGAGCTGGGAAGGGGGACACTAATGAACGAATTTGGAATCATTGCTTGCTGGAAATTCACCCCAATACACATCGAATTGTTTGCACCTTTGGACTTTGGGTATTGTTGCTCTCTGTTCATGCGAGGAGGACCAGGGAAGTGAGCGGGTGAAGGAATAAGCCCCTAACAGCTAACATAGGGAAAGAACTAGTTAAGAATTATCTAGATAAGTTAGACATCTTCAAGTCGGCAGGGCTTGATCAAATAAATCCTAGAATACTCAAGAAACTGTCTGAAAGGATCTCTGAAACATTAGCAATTGTCTTTGAGAACTCACGGAAGATGGGAGAGATCCCAGAAGGCTGGAAAAGGGCAAATATAATACCTATCTATAAAAAGGAGAATAAGGATAATGCAGGGAATTATAGACCAGTAAGCTTAACTTTGGTACCGAGAAAGATAATGGAGCAAACAATCAATTTGTAAACACCTAGAAAATAATAACATGATAAGTAACAGTCAACATGAATTTGTCAAGAACAAATTATGTCAAACCAATCCAATATCCTTCTTTGACAGGATAACAAGCCTTGTGGACAAGGGGGAAGCAGTAGATGTGATATGTCTTGACTTTAGTAAGGCTTTTGATACTGTCCCACGTGACTGTCTCATAAACAAACTCGGGAAATAAAGCCTAGACGAAACTACAATAAGGTGGGTGCACAATTGGTTGGAAAACTGTACTCAGAGAGTAGTTATCAATGGTTCACAATCAAGCTGGAAGGGCATATTGAGTGGGGTCCCACAGGGATCTGTTCTGGATCCGGTTCTATTCAATATCTTCATAAATGATTTGGATAATGGCATAAAGAATACACTTATAAAGTTTACATATGATACCGAGCTGGTAAGGTTGAGAGCATTTTAGAGGACAGGATTAGAATTCAAAATGATCATCAAAATGGAGAAATGGTCTGAAATAAATAGGATGAAATTCAAGAAAGACAAATGCAAAGTACTATATGAAGGAAGGAATGACTAGTTGCACAAATACAAAATGGGAAATGATTTCCTAGGAAGGACTACTGCAGAAAAGGATCTGTGGTTATAGTGGATCACAAACTAAACATGAGTCAACAATGTAGTCCTGTTGCAAAAAAATAAATCAAATATCATTCTAGGATATATTAGCAGGAGTGTTGTAAGCAAGACACAAGAAATAATTCTTCTGCTCTACTCAGCACTGATTAGGCCTCAGCTGAAGTACTGCATCCAGTTCTGGGCACCACACTGTCATAAATATAAAGGGAAGGGTAACCACCTTTCTGAATACAGTGCTATAAAATCCCTCCTGGCCAGAGGCAACATCCTGTTACCTGTAAAGGAGTTAAGAAGCTCAGCTAACCTGGCTGGCACCTGACCCAAAGGACCAATAAGGGAACAAGATACTTTCAAATCTTGGAGGGAGGGGGAAGGCTTTTGTTTGCGCTCTTTGTTTATGTGTTTGTTCTCTCTTGGGACTGAGAGAGGCCAGACAGAAATCCATCTTCTCCAACCCATCCTAATCCAAGTCTCCAATATTGCAACCAGTATAGGTAAACCAGGCAAGGCGGATTAGTTTATCTTTTGTTTTATGTGAATTTTCCCTGTGTTAAGAGGGAGGTTTATTCCTGTTTTCTATAACTTTAAGGTTTTGCCCAGAGGGGGATCCTCTGTGTTTGAATCTGAATACCCTGTACAGTATTTTCCATCCTGATTTTACAGAGGTGATTCTTTTACCTTTCCTTTAATTAAAATGTTTCTTTTAAGAACCTGATTGATTTTTCATTGTTCTTAAGATCCAAGGGTTTGGGTCTGTGTTCACCTGTACAAATTGGTGAGAATTATTATCAAGACTTCCCCAGGAAAGGGGGTATAGGGCTTGCAGGGATATTTTGGGGAAAGACGTCTCCAAGTGGGCTCTTTCCCTGTTCTTTGTTTAAAACGCTTGGTGGTGGCAGCATACTGTTCAAGGACAAGGCAAAGTTTTTACCTTGGGGAAGTTTTTAACCTAAGCTGGTAAGAATAAGCTGAGGGGGTCTTTCATGCGGGTCCCCACATCTGTACCCTAGAGTTCAGAGTGGGGAAGGAACCCTGACACACACTTTGGGAAAGATGTGACAAATTGGAGAATATCCAGAGGAAAGCAACTAAAATTATTAAAGGTCTAGAAAACAAGACCTATGAGGAAAGATTAAAAAAATGCAGTTGTTTAGTCTGGAGGAGAAAAGACAGAGAAGGGACATAACAGTCTTCAAATAAGTAAAGAGTGGTTATAGAGAGGAGGGTGATAAATTGTTCTCCTTATCCACTGAGGATGGGACAAGAAGTAATGGTCTTAAGTTGCATTAAGGGAGATTTAGGTTAGACATTAGGAAAAACTTCCTAACTGTAAGGGTAGTTAAGAACTGGAACAACATCCTTAGGGAGGTTGTGGAATCTGTCACTGGAGGTTTTTAAGAACAGGTTAGACAAACACTTGTCAGGGATGGTCTAGATAATATTTAGTCCTGCTTCAGTGCAGGGGACTGGACTAGGTGACCTACTGAGGTCCCTTCCAGTCCTACATTTCTGTGATTCTATGTTGTTGCTACATGAAAAGCTGCAGAGTCCCATTATGCTACTAGACAGGTTCATGGAGTTCTAATAGGCTTTCTCTGCATTGGGATAAGGACTGTGCCTGCTATTTGACTAGTGCCAGCAGTAGAGGGAGCTGTGAGAGGCGTAGCATAACAGCCCCGACTGCTTAGTTTGCATGGAAGGAGCAAATCAACAGCCAGTAATGAAACAATATCTGCCAAATAATTTATTTTCCCTGGTGATACTTATAAATCTGAGTATCCTTTACCAACTGCATTTATAAAATATAGGCACACAGAGGTCAGATTTTCATTTTGGAGAGAGAAAAAGTGTTTCGTCGTAGGGTGTAGAATGCAACTATCTTCAGCAGCATAGACTATAAAACAAAGGATACACTTAGCTTATACACAGTGCTGTTTAGCCCTCAACCCCCAACCCTTTGTGACTGTATATTAGGGCTGGCTGAAAATTTTCCTTCAATATTGTTTCTGAACAGAAAATTGGGTTTTCAATTTAAAAAAAATATTGATTTGGTGATGTTGCTGGGGTGGCTCATGGGAGTTGTAGTTTCATTGCCCAATGTCCTCATTCTTATCTATGGGCCAGGCTCCCCAGCTGGACTTCATCTCCTATTATGCACCTCAGCCATGTGACTCTTCTGATGCACTGCCTCCCAATACCAAGTGGGGACACTGCTGTGCATCATGGGAGATATAATTTGACCAGGGATCCTGGCCTTTGGAAGAGAACGGAAGCATGAGGCACCCATCATAAGCAACTGTCTGCAATGTGTGTCCATACACAACCAGCAGCTGCACCCAGTGCACTCAAAGGCAATCAGCATCCAGGCCATTGTTCAAGTCAGACTACTGTGCATGATGAGCGAGAAGTATGAGCCCAGAGCCAGCAATAGTGGCAGTGTTAAGAAAGTTAGTTTTGAGAAAATACAAGGGGAAGAGTTCAGGTGAGTAATAGCCAGTAACAAAATATCAGGCAAACACCGAAGTAAACATCCTCAGTGATACACTCATAGCAATAAAAAAAAGGGGGGGATGGTGAATCCAAAAAGCAATTTTTATTTACATAGTTAGATTTATAATAAAAAAAATAAAGGAACTTATCCAAAGCTCTACAAACTTTTGTCACATACTAAAAATAGGGAAATAATTACAGCAGTTTCCCCAAAACCTAAGCCCAACATTTTCACTAATAAGAGCCTAAAGTAAGGCCCTTGTAGATGGTGCCTTGTTGGCAGAAGTGCTCAACACCTCCCATGGTGGATCTTAAATGAACAAATTGCTCCAATTGAAACACACTCTGCCTCACTCACTGTAAAACAATTGAGAATATGGCCCAGCCAGGGCATGTGCCTGACATTAGCTGAACAACTTGACTTTGCATATTTAAAAGGCTGTGGGGGAGGGGAGATTCTGAAGGGATCCATTGCTCAGCTTTATTATAGCGGTGGCATAATGCAAGGATATACAGTCTGTACATGCATTGTAATGGATTAAAGCTACTAGGAATTGCTAGTCAGTCAAATTTTTTCTCCACATCGTTATGTGATGATGCATATAAATGACAAATACAAAACACAATTTCAAAAGGCAAGGAAAAACAATCACCTATTCAAGAACAGATTTACTGCACCTCTTACCATTCAAATGGGGGAAAAAATCTCTCTCAGGGGAAGCATAGTTGTTTGTAACTTTATTTTATTTATTTTACAAAATACCTGCTCTAAGGAGGGGAAAAAAGCATGAAACTTAAATGTGTAAACAAGATTGCCATTTATTTCATATACAACAAACACTTACTGCACACATACAGGTTAGAATGTGATTTTTATTTCAGCTGAAAATAAGAATACTTGCATTAAGTAGGTTATTGAGTCATTGGCATTTACCGCTTAATGTCAAATCTTGCCTGCAGCGTAGATAGATTTAAACAGCTTCGCCACAGAAATGAATATTCAATCAATAACTAGGTGAACTAGGGTTGTTTTTCCCATTAGCCTATGTCCCTCAGGAAAGGACACCACCTTGATTCTCCATGCGTTTAGGATCATGACCGTGGGATCAAGAAAATACTGGAGAGCAAGCAATGGGGAAGAGATAATTTCCTTGAGAATTTTCCCTCCAAGCCTCTGTTCAGTGGACTGTGATTTTAATAATCATCCATATAAGAAGGAAACATAAAAACTGGGAATCATATTTTATTTGATAAGTTTGAATGATTCTCAACAAACAATAAAATGAAAATATTTTACCTGCTTTAAAACAAAGTTCCCTTTTTAAGAAAAATGTATTTTCTCTTTTTAAAGTTTATATTTTATTGATTTTTTTAATAAGGGGAGAACAGAAAAAGAAAGATGAAAGAACAAAGAATTAATGGAATGGGAAGGGAAGGGAAGGGAAGGGAAGGAAGAAGTGCACTAGATGTCTTCCAAATGCAGAGGAACAGACAGCCCCTCTGGTTGGGTCACATATAGGCCCACCCCCTGCCAGGGTGCACCAATAGAGTAGGAACTAGTAGTCCTTCACTTTCTCGTTGGATCCTCGGCCTGAGTCCAGACTCCCTAGTCCTTATCCCTGGTATCAGGGAGGTTCAGTGGTCCTTACCCCTTGCTGGGAGATTTCTGCTCCATCTTCCTTGGTGGGCTGGTAGAGAGAACTTGGCCCTCACTGTCAACTGGTTTCCAGTCCAGGGATCCTTGAATAGGAAGTTAAGACCTGATTAGACAGATTCCTGATTGCCTCCCTGGACCACTTCCTTCCTGGCCCAGTATGGGGTTAAGGCCTTAACCCCTTCCTGGACTCTTATCAACACTGCTTCTGCTAAGCCTCCTCCACCAACTCAATGCTGAGCTTCTTAGCCCTTTCTATTGTCCAGCTGGTTCTCCTGAAGGAGAGTTTTCTCCATTCCCCTTGTAGCGCAGTCCCTGACCTGCTGGTACCTTCCTGTTCCCTGCAGGTGCCTTCATCAGCCTGAGTGGGCTTATTTCCTGCTAGCCGTTCCCAACTGCCTTGGGCTGCCTGTTGCAGGCCCAACTTCCTTCAGGGAGGCTGTGTCTTCCAGCAGGCCAGCTCAGCTCCCTAACTTCAGTCTGGCTTCTCTCACTGAGTGAGAGCCAGAGATTTGCTCTCTTTCCTAGTGAAACCCTGGGTGAGCCAGGTTCAGCCCTTTTAACTCCTCCCTCCAGGTGGGAGACTTACTGCAGGGGTAGGGTGGTGAGGCTGATTGTGCCCACAGGGTCTCATGAACCATAACAGGCCCAGTGTCGGGTTGACACAACCTATCACAGTAATCATCTGGTTAATGCTTCTCTGAGGCTCATTCTGAGGTCTATAACTTAATCTGCAAAGTGCTATCTGTTGAGCATATCGGAGATGATGCAAAATTCTGTCATATCAATTGCGTAACCCATTGAAACCTATAGGACTTTTAAAATGTTTTGATGAGCAAGCTCCTATTTCAGTAAGGAGCACAGCAACTTTGCAGAGCACTTGTCTGTGGGCTTTTTAAAACAACTACAATAAATAATAACTAGCTACAGAAATAATCCTAGATCATCCAGTCCAGCCAAGCAGTGCTTGTCACAAGACCAGAATATAGGGAAGGGGAGTGGCTAAAATGTCTTTAAATCCTTTTTATTCTTCTTTCATCCTGGGGTCCACCAGGTGTCAGGCCAGTCCCTAGCATAAATTAGATTAGCTTCGGGGCTACTCTAATTTATACACCCAGCTGTTGAGAGCGCTGAGGGGCTGGTATGAATGCCAGGCACTGTTGAAGTATAAGGACACCCCAGAGAAATCTGATTCTTCTTACTTTTCCCTGAGACTACACAGAAAAGGGGTGGCATAGGAGTACCTAGGCGGGAGGAATCCTCAGAGTGCCAGCTTAGCTGGCTTGTGGCTGCTGTGTGTCAATGGAGTGCAAAAAAGCAGCACAGAGCAGGGCCCAGAAAGTGTACAGATGTCCACATCTCAAAATCCATACAACTGTCATTAACTAGGACCATTGTGGGGAGTATCAGAAAAGAGGCCAAGAAATACCTGAGCATGGAAATTGAACCTCCCTCCAATCCCTTGAGGCGGTCTTTCAGGTCAGGGCTAAGGTATGACAAGTGCGGCAGTCTGGATGAATTTATATTGCTTAAGCCATGTTTACATTACAAAAGTATGTTGACCTAATTATGTCAGCCTACAGCCACTGCAATTATTAAATCGCTTGTGTGCGTGCACACTTGGTTCCCTGTGTCAGCGGTGCACATCCTCACCAGGAGAGCTTGTATCAATTGGATTGTCAGTACGGGGCGTTGTGGGACAGCTCCTGAAGGCCAGTAACATTCAACTTAAGTAACACAGTGTCTACACTGACACCATGTGAACCTAATTACATAGACTGTGACTCTGTGTCACTCAGGGAGGTGGTGTTACTAAATCAGTTGTAGAGAGGCACTTTTATTGGTGGGAGCCAAATTTAAGTGAAGACACTTCCACAGCTAGGTCAATGTAGGCATCTTATGTTGACCTAACATGCTCATGTAGTGTAGTGTAGACCTGGCCTTATGCTCATGCTATAATTATTATGTGGCTCTAAAGAGGACTTCAAGGCAGTCAGTTTGTTACCTTCTGCAAGCAATAAGTTTACTTTAAAAAACAAAACAAAAACAGATGGTAGTATTATGCTCCAAATATAGTTCCAAGCTGCCCATCTGTAGGAATGCTGTCATCACTGAAATTAGGGAAAATGTAGTTTCCTTTAGCTGCCCATCCTGAAATTTAAAAAGAGATATAACCTTTAGTCCTGGTTGTGTAATGGAGTACCACAAGACAGCCATGGTCATGCACAAGCCAGACTGACCATAACTGCTCTAGTCTAGCTACGAATGTTACGCCAAGCCAGCCTACTCCTCCAATAGCGTGTCCCAGGTTTAGTTTACTTTTGTACAATGGGTGCTTTTTAATCTTTGGTGCCAGCTGCAATGGAGAACCTCCACAGTCAGCGCAAAGGATTCCAGAGCTTATTTGTAAGTGAAACAAAGGTGTTCATCATCTAATGACTGTGTTAAAAATATGGACTTTCTTTTCGAGAAGGTAAAGACCTGGTTATACATTGAATGAATTCAATAGAAATCAAGGTGTCTGATACCATAAACACTCTGATGCTGTGTAGCTAACAACAGGATAGATAAGGAGTACTTGTGGCACCTTAGAGACTAACCAATTTATTTGAGCATAAGCTTTTGTGAGCTACAGCTCACTTCATCGGATGCATACTGTGGAAAGTACAGAAGATCTTTTTATACACACAAACCATGAAAAAATGGGTGTTTACCACTACAAAAGGTTTTCTCTCCCCCCACCCCACTCTCCTGCTGGTAATAGCTTATCTAAAGTGATCACTCTCCTTACAATGTGTATGATAATCAAGTTGGTCCATTTCCAGCACAAATCCAGGGTTTAAACAAGAACGTTTTTGGGGGGGGGTAGGAAAAAACAAGGGGAAATAGGTTACCTTGCATAATGACTTAGCCACTCCCAGTCTCTATTCAAGCCTAAGTTAATTGTATCCAATTTGCAAATGAATTCCAATTCAATAGTCTCTCGCTGGAGTCTGGTTTTGAAGTTTTTCTGTTGTAATATCACAACTTTCATGTCTGTAATCGCGTGACCAGAGAGATTGAAGTGCTCTCCGACTGGTTTATGGATGTTATAATTCTTGACATCTGATTTGTATCCATTTATTCTTTTACGTAGAGACTGTCCAGTTTGACCCATGTACATGGCAGAGGGGCATTGCTGGCACATGATGGCATATATCACATTGGTGGATGTGCAGGTGAACGAGCCTCTGATAGTGTGGCTGATGTGATTAGGCCCTGTGATGGTGTCCCCTGAATAGATATGTGGGCACGGTTGGCAACGGGCTTTGTTGCAAGGATAGGTTCCTGGGTTAGTGGTTCTGTTGTGTGGTATGTGGTTGCTGGTGAGTATTTGCTTCAGGTTGGGGGGCTGTCTGTAGGCAAGGACTGGCCTGTCTCCCAAGATTTGTGAGAGTGGTGGGTCATCCTTCAGGATAGGTTGTAGATCCTTAATAATGCGTTGGAGGGGTTTTAGTTGGGGGCTGAAGGTGACGGCTAGTGGCGTTCTGTTATTTTCTTTGTTAGGCCTGTCCTGTAGTAGGTGACTTCTGGGAACTCTTCTGGCTCTGTCAATCTGTTTCTTCACTTCCGCAGGTGGGTATTGTAGTTGTAAGAATTCTTGATAGAGATCTTGTAGGTGTTTGTCTCTGTGTGAGGGGTTGGATCAAATGCGGTTGTATCGCAGAGCTTGGCTGTAGACAATGGATTGTGTGGTGTGGTCGGGGTGAAAGCTGGAGCCTGACCACACCACACGATCCATTGCCACAAGTACTCCTTTTCTTTTTGCGAATACAGACTAACACGGCTGTTACTCTGAAACAGGACAGATGTTTTAGAGGGGATATAAGTAATCCAGAGAAAAGGCCACTAGGCTCATCATTTTAAATTTCATCAACTCTATTAGCATGTGTTCTCCCTTACCTCTCAATGCTGGCTTTGTTTAGATTTTTTTTTTTTTTGGTGCTCACTAATGCTCCTTATTTCAATAGCTCTTTTTTTTGGAGGGGGCCAGTCTTTCCATATACTTACTCTTCTTCTTCTTCTTCTTCTTCTTCTTCTTCTTTTTTTTTTTTGCTACCAGTTTCCTAATTTTAGATCCTGTCCTTGAATTTTTACATTCTTTGTAAGTGTGATGAAGGCATTGCTTGAATCAGTTTTATAGTTCCCTGGATCATATTCAAAGACTTCCATTAGGTCACCATCATGTAAGATGGATTCAGCACTGGAAGTTTTCAATTATGCCTATTCAGAAGCACTTACATATCACAGTGGGTCATCTGTCAGCAAGTTCCTGATCCATCTGAACAACCACATTTCATAAGGAAAAGTTATCTCTTAAATTAAATCTGAGCTAATATATATATATATATATATATATATATATATATAGGTCCAGATTCTGTTGGTGCTCCAGATATACACCACTATAACTTAGATCAGACTCTTATCCACAGTATACGTGTTAAAGAGAACTGAAATAGTTGTACTGCATTTTGGACAACTTCATACCTGGGGAGTTTTCAGAGCTGGGTGCTATTACTATTCACACTTACTCATCACTGGGAGGGTAAGACAGTTCAGATTATTAGTACTTGTTTGCTGTGAAAGGTTTAACAGAAGGCAAAGCTTATAAGTAAAAGGCTTTTTCCCTTTGGCTCAGAAGCCAGATGAAGTCATTTTTGCTTGATCTCATTCTGACATCCCGCTAAATGTCTTAATTTGTCTCTGTGCAAAAGGGAACATCACATCTCTGACTTCAGGCAAAGAACAGCCTATCTGGAAATAATTAGAACACAGAGTTTAAACAAAAAAGACTCCTTTTGTGAATGTAAAGAATATAAGCCAGATTCCTGCCTACACTTCTGTCCCTTTGTGCTGTGGGAGTGGTGCAAATGGGCTGTAAAGCTGCCTTACCTAGGAATTCCCCTTGCATAAGAGAATTCTCAGATGGTGTAAAGTCAGCCTAGCTGGCTCCAACATCTTAAATTTAATTCTTCATAGGGTTGTACCAGGGACTGGAGGGGTGTGTGCGGCTGCATGAGCTGTACTACAACAGTCCCCAAATGGTGAAACATCGCCTAAGGGACCATTATTGCTGGCATAAATTAAAGCAGCCTTTTGGCTGCTCTAATTTATACCGGGGCCTAAACAGACCTGGAATAATGGGAATGCAAAAATGGCTTAAAATTACCTTTGCCCCCTTCCTTCAGAGTTGCTCAGAGCTCTGGTGCACTTGAGGATATCTGCTTAAGTATTTTTTTCACATGAAAAATGTATTGAAGTTTTTCAGTAGGCTCCAGCTGCTGCAGTTGTCTGCCCCCTTTTTTTTTTTTTAAGTAGCACAGAACTTGAGTCATCAATCAAAACAAGCGAACAAACAAAAACAAATCTTTTGCCTGCCTACTGGCCTATATAAGTTCCTCGTACTCTTGAGTAGTAGAGGTTATCCAGTTTTATCAGGTAGAATTGTCGCTCATCAGTGACTGAGCTCCTTCATGAGACTTTCTGGTGCTACCCCCTTCTCCTGGGCAGAATCTGATATCTTGTTATGGCAATGATAGAGATGACACTGAGCATTCTTGAGTATCCCAGATGCCCTAAAACAGAAGTGGGTTCTTCCATGAAGAATATAGGGACTGGACAAGAAAGAACTTAAAATGGATCACTGTACAGGCACTCTATATCAGCAGGGCCCTCTGAATTCTACTGTCATGGAATCTGCCACAAAATTTACCCTGTCACAGAACTAAATTCCAGAATCTAAGTTTCAGTAAAATACAATAAAATTAAAAAAAAAAATCTGTAGGCTTAATTCTTCAATCATTGAAATTCCCTGGAGTGTGAGGATGGAAATTTGGCCCTATATCTTAGACCTTATGGCTACCAGGAAACCCTTCCAAATGTGAAGTGAGTGTAAACTGATGTAATACACCTGTAGGCAGGATTTTTAAAATGACTGGGAATCAGGCATTGTTTGCTACACTGTGGGAGAACTCTTTGGCTGCATTACTTTTGGCTGTAGAGCTAATAAGTTTATTGTGTTATGGGTTTCCATGGCATATTGCCTTTTCTACTGAAGTGTCTGGCATGGTAAGGAGCCAAAATTAATGACCCTTCTGGGCTTGTGCAGACAGCCGGCCGTGGCTATTTGTATCTGAATAAAACCTTAAAACAATAGATTTCTGAGAAAGTTGTCTTTTTATTTCATAGCTTGCTGGGATTCTCTGAGTTTGACAGACAGAACGGGATATTACATACCCTTGCATATGTGGCCTTCTGGGCTGCAAAAAGCAAGACTTGTAGATTTGCATAATAAAGAAAACTGCGGTAGAAGTGGTGGAGCCAGAAGGAGTGGTGGAGGGGGCAGGGACAGTAATAACTCTATCCTACTAGAACAGCGGTTTTCAAACTTTTTGAGCCTCTGCTTTAAGTTACAATTTAAGTTACAGACAAAAAGAGGTGAGTCAGGAGGTGGAGGTAGCGCTCCCCACCTGAGCCCCGCTGCGGGGGGCTGAAGCCCGACTCCCACTGTGCTAGGCTGAGGCCCAAGATGCCTGTTGTTGCCACTTGTCTCCCTTAACATTCCTCTGTGTCCTCCTAGGGAGGTGCACCCCACAGTTTGAAAATCTCTGTTCTAGAAGGCTCCTCTCTTCTGAAACTGGCCCACAGTAGTAGTAACTTCAGGAGTGGGGCCAAAGCAGAGAGGATGGTACAGGAAGTGAATTTTGGGGGTAGAGAATGTTCCTCCAGTTTCCCCACATAGGGCTTGGAGCTTTGAGCCTTTAATGCGTATAGAGCACAAATTATTGTAACATGTTTATTATGTAAAGAGTCGCATGATCATGAGAACTGTATAATGCACTTTAAGTAGGTGTTGACATACACTGATACAGTTTTAGACTTATTCACTTTATTTCGTAACATGGTTAATTATCTTAAATCATAAAGGCAGGGAAAATGTTTGTTTTGTAATAAGAGTGTAAGCAGCACGGTGCATTTATGCTTCATATCAAGCCTTTCTGAAGGTAGCGTTTTTTAGATAATGACTGTAAAATGTTTTCCCTTTTTAGTAGTTTTTATTTTGTAATGTATAAAAGAAATCTGTTTTCTGTTAATTTAATATGTTTATTTACAGGCAATTCTGTGATGCTCATTGCTATAGCATTAAACATTTTATCTCCTCTAATTGATTATTGATGCTGGCATTGTAAGAACATTGACTTAATGTGAATATAATGTCCCTGGAGTCAAAACTAAACCAAACAACAGCATGGATTAGTATTATTTCTGGATTTTTATCTTTTGATGTATCTAAATATTCAGAAAGACTTTGTTTGTTGCCTTTGAGATGAATGCACTGAAATTTTCCACCATTGCAAATTGATAGGCTAAACCAAAATCTAGATTTTGAGCACCCTCCCAACCCAATGAATTTTGTAGATCAGTAGAGAAAGGACCAAACCACAAAATTATGATCTAGGTCTGAATTTTAAACATGTCAAAAGTCAGAACCATATCAGTTTTCCATGGTGAAAATCCAGCTGGCTTTCCTATGTTTTTATTTAGCATGTATTGTGATTACCCCTGCACTGCACTGAAATGCTTTGATGCGGCCATTTTTTGACAATAATTTTGTTATACGAGTTAGCATTTCTGATATCATCAAGTATGGGATGCAGGTAAATGAGGAATGATATATCATTTATAAGGGATAGTCGAGGGATGGGAGTCATGGCCTGAAGTTTGGAATTGCACCAGTAGAACTCAATTCTTCTTTTGGATGTGCACATTTGAAGACTTAATTTGTCCTGTAGTATGTATTGCTATTAGTTGACACGACAATATATGCCTCAGGACCCCAAGTTATGCCTATGAAATTCAAATGGAATGCTATGTTCAATCTGAAAATTGGAGTCAACTTCCAAGAATTAAATACCAGTGATCCAAGTGGATACAAGATTCACCATCAAGAGAAAGCCAGAGTAAAGAGATTTGTCATGCATCTCACCCTGAAAATTATGTCTTGGGCTCCAATAAGATTCTGTTGGGCTGAATTCCAGAGCTGCGGATAAAGCACTGAATTTGGTCTCTTCCTGGTCCCCACGAATTCCAGGTTACTATAACTGGAGCATTTCCCAGCATTGTAACTATTGTTAAAATCTCATAGGGTGAGAGGTTATTTGTGAGACAACTGGGACCTAGACTACTTAGGCCTTCATATTTAATAATTAACAAATGAAATTGCATCCAGCAAGAATCAGCAGCCAGTTCTTACTGTGCAACCTATGTATACTCTGATTCATATGTATCATGATTCATTCAGATGTCTGTTTACCCTATAGAAATATAAGCAGCCAGTCTCTACTAGCTGGACAATTTGAATGTTCTTAAACAGAGCTGTGTGCAATAAGAAGACTTGTTTTTTAAAACATAAATCCTGCCAGGCTATCTTGATTGGGATTTTGTGTTTTTATTTTATTTCAATAAATTAATGACGAACAATATAGTAACAATCACCAATTGCAAATAAATTCAAAGGACTAGAAGGATAAGGATATTTACAGGATTAGTGGAAGAGGACAATGTGGTGGATGAAATAGATTTGGATTTTAGGAAAGCATAGGACACTGTCTCACAAAATAGTAATTTAAACAGGAATTCAAATTTGTGTGTATTGCAAACTTGTTTTTAAAAAAACATAAATAAAGGCTACTGGCAAAGTGAAATCTATTGAGTTGGGGAGAGTTGTCTAGTGGAGGGATCAGGAATGAATCTGAGGACCAATACTATTTAATATTTTCCTCAGTGATCTGCAAGAAGCAATAAACAGCACACTATGAAATAGCCGGTGATACTAAATTGGGAGGAAATGCAAACATTAGTGAGGGCAGGGAAAGAATACAATGGGAAATAGATTACAAACATGAGCAAAAATAATAATGTGAAATTCAAGCTAGTACATATGAGGAAAGATAATCCAAACAACATGTAAAATAACCAAATGGAAGGAAAAACACTGGCAGTACTGATGCAGAAAAAAACTTAAGGTTGAAAGTGGACAATAAGTTACACTTGAATTTGAAATGTGATATGGCTGGAGGGGAAAAATAGGCTGAAAGGCCAGTGGCGTAATTTTGAACTGCACATGCAAAGGTGTTTCATTACAGAGCAGATAGATAATAGTTCCTCTCTACCTAGCTTTGGTACAACCAAACCTGGAATATTACTTTTAATTCCGGGCACCATGTTACCAGAAATCATCATCAAACATGCATAATCTACTGAGGACCACTGAGCCAGCCTGTGTGCCCACAGTTGATGGCGTCACACCAAGAATTTCCCAGAGCGATCTCAATCCTGCAAATCCAAAAATCTCTAGGCAGCCAAGTGGGTGGTGACAGGTAGGGTGAGGTCATACACCCTTTGCATGTTGATAAAGAGTTTGAGAGCACAGTGTGCTCGGGTGTTCTTGTCCATCCTGGAGACATGGCAACTCTGGATATAGTGAGCAACTGAAGGAAGGCCAGATCTTTGCAAGATTGTGAAATTTCACACAAAGTCAAACCACAGAAAGATATTGATGAACTGCAAAGAATTCTGAGAAAAGCCATCAAAATGTTCAGGAAGAAGTAGTGAGTAAATGGAATAGGATGTTGTCCAAAGAAAAGTATGTCTGCACATTAAAAGGAGACTAGACCTCCCCTCCCCTCCCCTTTTGAGCCTCATCGTACAGCCTGTACCACTGCAGCCGCATCTCTGTAAGGTCTCTCATGTAGCCGCTCTATGCTGACGGGAGAGAGCTCTCCCGTCAGCATAATGAAACCACCCCCTATGAGTGGCAGTAGCTGTCTCGGAGGGAGAGCATCTCCCGCCAACATAGTGCTGTCCCTACCAGTGCTTTTGTCAGTGAAACTTATGTTGTAAGATCCTTTTCTTATTTATTTTGGATTGGATTGGTGATTTTTAGTTATCCAGCTACCACTAATTCATCCAGTTTATTTGGTGTGAGCATGTGGGACCTTAAAATAGGCAATAAGCTAACAGAGCTTGTCTACACTGTGAAAAAGTTCCTCCTCTGCCTTGGTGGGTCCTGCGATTATCGGCGGATTTGCTCACCTCAGAGGTTCACAGCAGCCCTCAGTTTGACCACTTTCATGGCTCAAATCTGCCGTTCACTCAGTTAGCCTCATCACTGGCCAGCATGGGGAAAAGGAAGAAGAACAAACCCTGCAGTCTCTGCTGATCCACGTAGTGGGTCAGGGAAGAGGCCAGAGACCTTCCCCTCTGGTGGAACCCACAGTCCAGGTCAACTCCTCCAGTATCAAGCAGGGAGTTGGGGGGATGAAGGGATGGGGGGAACCCAGGCCCACCCTCTACTCCAGGTTCCAGCCCAGGGCCCGTGGGTTGCAGCTGTCTACAGTGGTTCCTGTAACAGCTGCATGACAGCTACAACTCCCTGGGCTACTTCCCCACGGCCTCCTCCCAACACCTTATTATTCTCACCACAGGACCTTCCTCCTGATGTCTGATAATGCTTGTACTTCTCACTCTCAGCTTCTTGCACCTCTTGCTCCCAGCTCCTCACATGCACACCACAAACTGAAGTGAGCTCCTTCTTAAACCCAGGTGCCCTGATTAGCTTGCCTGTTTTAATTGATCCTGGCAGCTTCTTGATTGGCTGCAGGTGTTCTAATCAGCCTTTCTGCCTTAATTGTTTCCAGAAAGTTCCTGATTGTTCTGGAAACAATTGATTGTTCCCTTAACTAGGGAAAAGGGACCTACTTAGCCTGCTCTCCTGCTGCTGCCCTCTGGCCTGGGCTTTCCTTGCTTTTTGCCCCTGCTTTTGGCTCCCCCCCCCCGACCAGGCCAGACGGTCCCGCCTTCTCCTCCCTTTTTTTTCTTTTTGTTGTTGTTGTTGTTTTTTCTCTTTCCTGCTGTTGCTAGAGTGCTGGCCGGCTGCTGGCTGGCTGTTAGCCCCCCGCCCCCCGCCGGCCCTCGGACACTGCTGCCACTCCAGCTGAAACCCCCCCCGAGAGAGGGGGGCCTGCCAGCCTGCTCCCCAGATGGGGGGAGTGGAAGGACCCAGCCCCCAGACCCAGCCGCTTGCTGTTTGTCTGCGGACCCATCTTCAGTCGAGAGGACTCGTATCACTTACTCTGGCATTTCTGGAATGCTGTTGCTGAAAAAAAGAAAACCTGGAATAGACAGAGAAAAAGCCGTCCACCAGAGGAACACTGCCCGGGGAATCTACAAATCTCCGTGGAGGGGGCCTAAGACTGAGTAACTTTCGAACTGTGCTCTCATGTGGGGGGAGGCCTTGACTGTGTCTTAATTGTGTTTGTAGGGACACGGGGGGATGTGGCACGGAGCTGCCCCCTGATCCATCTGTGTCCTCCCAACCCCCGCACTATGACCTTCCTCACTGCTCCCCCTCCCGCTCCGCCATCTTTGCTGGCTATCTAACATCTGCCTCTGGACTTAGCTGCTTGCCCTGATTCCACCGCATGGACCAGAAGCACCAGCCAATCAAACAGGACTCTCTGGACAAGCGTACGGTGGTTTATGTGACCCCCCATGAATTGTCCACCCCACAGCTTGTCCCTTTCTATTTGACCCCAACTCCTGTTAACCACCTGCCACCGCCCCCGCTGGGGCATTGGCGATGGAGGGCACCGGGGTGACCTCCACCGCTGCCATGCCCATCGCCTCCCCAGACTCTAGGGAAGCCCCTCCAGCTGGCGGGAAAGGCCAGTGCAAGAAGAAGGGGAAGGGCCCCACTAAAACCACTGGGCCCTCCATGGCAGGGGCCACCCCCACTGCTGCGGCCCCATCACCGACCACAGTGTCCTCCCCCGCAGCCCCCTTCACCAGCTCTGCGGATGTCCCTCCCTCAGCCCCCAGGACATATGCCCGGGCGGCGGCAACCCCCCCCGCCTGCCGCCTCATCATCTCTCCCGCCCACCGCCTCTGCCACCATGAATAGCGGCCGGGGCCCCTTTCCCACCATGACAAGGAAGCACGGTGTCCAATGCCTCCTGGTGCCCACCTCACCCCACTTGGAGACCTACATGCGGGCGTTGGTGAGGGTGGTGGGGCCCTCGGCCATTGTGGCGGCCTCCAAAATATACGGGAAGGTCGTCTTTTTCTTAGCATTGGAGGCTGCCACCCAGGAAGCAGTCAAGAGGGGCCTGGTGGTGGGGGGGGTTGTCCCCCTAGAGCCGCTAGAGGACCTGGGCGTCCGCCTGGTCCTGACCTCCGTCCCTCCTTTTCTCCCCAATGCTGCCCTGCTACCCGCCCGTTCCACCCTGGGGAAACCTGTTTCTGTTATCAGCCCTCTCCCATTGGGCTGCAAAGACCCCACCCTCTGTCACATTTTTTCCTTCTGCCGGCAAGTGAAACTTTTATTGCCATCGGTGGCACGCAACGGAGTGGCGCTCGAAGGGTCCTTCCTAGTCCCCCACCAGGGGACCCGTTACCAGGTGTACTTTTCCACGCGGGAAGCCCGGTGCTACCTCTGCCGGGTGTCGGGGCATGTCCGGAGGGACTGCCCCTTAGCCTGGCAAGGAGGGGCACCTGGGATCCCCGAGACCTGGCAGGATATCAGCCCCATCATTGCCGACGCCCCTGGCTGCCTGGTACCCGAACCCGCCCCTCCTCCTCTTCAGACCACTGCTACTCCCGGTCATGCCCAAGGGGCACCTCCCCTACAATGCCCAGACGAGCGGGAGAGCCCTGCCCTCGCTGCTGACAATCTGGTGGGGCCTATGGAGGAGGGTGTGGCAGAGATACCAACAGGCATGGGAGAGAGCCTGCCCAAGGGAGAATCCTCCCTCCCTTATGTTGCCCCACCGTTCCCCCCCCCCCAAGTCCCTGAGCCATCGCCTTTACCCCCTGACACAACCCCTGCTAACCAGCCCCCAGATGATGCCATAGAGGGCTGGGCCCTAGTCCAGGGGAAGCGAGGCAAGCGGAAGGCTCAAGCTCTGCCTCATCTACCCAAGGCGGAGGCCCCCTGGAAGACCAGGAAGGGAGGCACCGATGCCAAACCTTCCGCTTTGCCCACAAGTGCATCCCATCCACCGGTGTCAGCCGGGAAAGACGTGGCAGCACCAGAGGGTAGTGTCTCCCCTCCACAGGAGACCCTCCCCTCCGAGACCCTCGAGGAAGCCCCTTCTGTCCTGATGCTACCCGAAGTCCCCGTGAACCCCAAGACAACCATCATGGCGGGTGCCGGCGGGGAGAACCCCGGGGCGGCGGAAAGTGTCCTCTCCTCCATGTTCAAGGAGATCGAGGCCTTAGATCTGACCCCGGTCGCCCAGGGGGAGGACAATCTGGGCAACCTCACTCCACCCTTCTTTTCCCCATGCTCCCTCCCCTTAACTGTTGCTTCCGCTCCCACCTCTGAGGAGCCTCCGGACTCCTCCACCGACCCAGTCGCCGATGGCACCCCGCTGACGACCACCGAGCCCGCTCAGGTGACAGCTGGCGCCACGCAGCCAGGGCAGGAGTCGCCGGGGCAAACCCCATTGGTGTGGAGCAATCGACTTCCTTCCCGGGTGGGGGCCCTACAGAAGATAATCCACCTCCTGATGCTGTGGCCGCTAAATCCACCACAGAGCGCGTGCCCAGTGTCACTGAGAGCTCCCTCCTGACCCCCTTAACCCTTGAGCCTGATCGGGAGGCGCCACCATCCAGCTGCTTGCCTCCTGAAACCCAGAACCTCACCTCTGTCCCTGCCAGTGCCCCTACCCCTATCCAATTTACCTCCTGCAATATCATTGCCGTCCCCGGGGCTGTCTCCTTCCCTTTCCCAACTGATGACCCCCAGGGAGCGGCCCATTAGGAGCTGCTATCTTTCCTCCACTGCCCCCTATTGCCCCAGAGCTTGAGGCGGGCCTAGAAGCTCCGGCCCATCAGGCACCCCGTCAGGGCTCTGCACCCTGCTTGTCCATTTTAGTGGACCACAGGGCTGCACCAAGGGCCCCACAGGGGAACAACTGGGAAATCGTAACCCCACCCCCCCATGAGCTGCAAGGAGAGCTGCGGAAGTTTTTAGAGGATGTCCGTGGCTCCCGCAACAAGGTACAGCTTGCTCTCCAGCGATGGGGGGATTTTTTTCAAATCCTCTGGGCCACAAGGGCCCTCATGGGGGAAGGTAAAGGGATGGGGAAGCAGGATGCCGCGGCCTACTGGCATCCGTGTCTTCCGTGACCAATTACTCACCTACAGGATGGGTCAAGGACTGTTGCACGGCCTGCTGGGGGATGTGAGCATCCCTGCCAGTGAGGATCCCCCCTGGATCTCCTTCCTTTGGGAGGGATGGTACTCTGTGATTTTCCTGCAGGAGACCCATACGGATCCGACCACCGAAGACAGTAGGTGGCTGGAGTGGGGGGACAGGGTCTACTTTAGCCATTCCACGATTTGGCAGGCTGGAGTGGTGACTCTGTTCTCCCCCGACCTACGGCCCAAGGTGCTAGGGGTCGCCAAGGCCATACCGGGTCGTCTGCTTCATCTCCGGGTCCGTATAGAGGGGCTCGTTGTTAACCTCGTTAATGTCTATGCCCCGACATCGGGCCCGGAGTGGCTGCAATTGTATCAGCAGGCGTCCACTTTCCTCAGCACCTTAGATTCTCACGAGTGCCTGGTCCTAGGAGGGGATTTTAATACCACCCTCGAGGAGCGAGACCGCTTGGGGACCGAGCAGAGCCCGGCCGCTGTGGACACCCTCTGGGAGATAGTTGAACATCACTCCCTAGTGGACATCTGGCATGACCAGCAGCCGGATGACACTTCCACGTTCACCTTTGTCCGGGTGGAAGCCCATCAGTCGAGCCACTCCCGGTTGGACTGCATTTATTTATCATGCTTCCATCTCTCACGAGCCCACTCCTCCAGCATTTGGCTGGCCCCATTTTCTGACCATCACCTAGCCACCGTGACAGCCTCCCTCTGTGTGGAGAGGCCAGGGCCGGCCTACTGGCATTTTAACAACAGCCTGTTGGAGGATGAGGACTTCGTGACATCCTTCCAGGAATTCTGGCTGGCCTGGCGAGGTCAGCGGTGTGCCTTTCCCTCGGCGCGGCGATGGTGGGACCTGGGGAAGGTGCGCGCCAGGCTTTTCTGCCACGACTACACCCAAGGCACCAGCCGACGGAGAAATGTGGTGATAGAGCAGTTGGAACGGGAGGTCCTAGAGCTGGAGAGGCATATGGCCGCCAGCCCCGAAGATCCGCTCCTCTGCGGAGCATGCCGGAGAAGCGGGAGGAGCTCCGGACCCTCGAGGACCATCAGGCCCGGGGCGCCTTTGTTCGATCCCGCATCCTCCTCCTTCGGGAGATGGATCGCGGCTCCCACTTCTTCTATGCCCTGGAGAAAACAAGGGGGGCCAAGAAACTCGTCACCTGCCTCCTGGCAGAAGACGGCACCCCCCTCATGGAACCAGCAGAGATGTGCGGGAGGGCCCGAGCCTTCTACGCAAGTCTTTTCTCCCTAGATCTGACCGACCCTAGCGCTTGCAGAGTGCGTTGGGAGGAGCTCCCTACGGTCAGCGCGAGTGACCGAGACCGGCTAGAATTGCCTCTCACTCTGGCCGAGTTCTCGGAAGCCCTCCGTCGTATGCCCACTAATAAGTCTCCAGGCATGGACAGGCTGACCGTGGAGTTCTACTGCGTGTTTTGGGATGTCCTCGGCCCAGACCTAGTCACCGTCTGGGCCAAGTCTCTGCAGAGCGGGGTCCTCCCTCTTTTGTGCAGGCGAACAGTGCTCGCCTTATTGCCGAATAAGGGGGACCTCCATGATTTACAAAATTGGCGTCCCGTCTCGCGCCTCAGCATGGACTACAAAATCGTAGTGAAAGCAATCTCACTGCGGCTAGGGTCTGTGCTGGCAGACATGATTCACCCAGTCCAGACCTACACCATCCCGGACCGCAGTATCTTTGGTAACCTATTTATGGTTCGGGACCTTTTGGAACTCGGACGTAGAGACGGTCTGTTGTTCGCCCTCCTGTCCCTAGATCAGGAGAAGGCATTCGATAGGGTGGACCACAGGTACCTCCTGAGCACTCTGCAGGCGTTTGGCTTCGGACCCGTTTGTGGGTTTTCTCCGGGTGCTGTACACTTCTTCAGAGTGTCTTGTTAAGCTCAACTGGACCCTGACCAAACCGGTCAGCTTCGGGTGAGGAGTACGGCAGGGGTGCCCCCTCTCAGGCCAGCTGTACGCTCTGGAGATTGAGCCCTTCCTCTGTCTCCTCTGCAGGAGGTTGACAGGGTTGGTGCTGCGGGAGCCGGAGCTGCAGCTGGTCCTGTTGGTGTACGCTGATGACGTGCTCCTCGTGGTCCAGGACCCTGGCGACTTGGCGCGGGTGGAGGCTTGCCGGGCCATCTATTTGGCAGCCTCCTCCGCCTGGGTCAACTGGGTCAAGAGCTCTGGCTTGGTGGTAGGAGACTGGCGGCAGGCGAGCTCCCTGCCACCTGCGCTTCAGACCATCTGGTGGAGCGCGGGTCCGCTGCTCTACCTGGGCGTTTACCTTTCTGCCATGCATCCCTCTCTGTCGGAAAACTGGGAAAATTTAGAGGGCGGGGTGATAGAGTGGCTCCGGAAATGGACGGGACTACTCCGATGTCTCTCCCTCCGAGGGAGAGCGCTGGTGCTTAATCAACTAGTCCTGTCCATGGTCTGGTACCTGCTCAACACCCTGGTCTCGGCCCCGGGTTTCCTGACCAACCTCCGGACATCGATTCTGGGGTTCTTTTGGTCAGGAACGCACTGGACCCCTGTAGGGGTTCTTCATCTACCCCTGAAGGAAGGAGGACAGGACACCCCTGAAGTGTCTACACACTCAGGTCCGTGTCTTCCGTCTCCAGGCCCTACAGAGGCTCCTCTATGGTGCAGGCAGTTCGGCGTGGAGCACACTGGCGCACGCCATCCTGCACCGCATCCGAGGGCTCCAATATGACCGGCAGCTCTTTTATCTCCATCCGGGAGCACTTCCGCGAGACCTCTCGGGGCTGCCAGTCTTCTACCAGGACCTCCTCCGGACTTGGAAACTGTGTTTAACGACCAGGTCCATGGCGGCCACCGAGGGGATAGATCTCCTCGCGGAGCCCCTGCTACACAACCCCCAACTCCGTGTGCAGGTGGCGGAGTCCCGCTCGGTGTGCCAGAGCTTGATCCTGGCAGAAGTCACGAGAGTTGGAGACCTCCTGGACTATGACCGGGGAGACTGGCTGGATCCCCTGACACTCGCCCAGCGCATGCGGCTCTCCAGACCTCGCACCCCCCGGTGCGTACTTCAGGAGGCGAAGGCCGCTTTGCCGCCCACTGCTCGAGCTTACCTCGACCGGGTCCTGCTCGAGGGCACGCCCTGTCCACCCTCTACCCCAGGCCCGCCGAGACCTTTTAATTGGATCCCTGCCCCGCAGACCCAATTGACCCCCTCACCCCTTCACTGCGAGCTGGCTGCATGAACTGCAGCCGGTACGCTTCCAAACTGCGCCAAGAAAACATCTATACACGCTCGTGCTCCACACCCTTCATGCCCTCACCCTAGTGTCCCGCCCCGACACAAAGTGGTGAGACCTTCTGCCACCTTTGGAGGGTGAGCAGCCCCAGTGGGCCAGCCTATATTCCACCTTGGTTCCGAGGCCCGTCGGGGACATCAGTTGGCAGCTCCTTCATGGAGCTGTGAACACGGGCACATACTTGGCACGGTTCACCCCCATCCCAGATACTTGTCCTTTTTATGGTGTGAGGGAAACCCTGGTGCACTTATATTTGGAGTGCGCCAGGCTGCAGCCCCTGTTCCAGCTCCTCACAAATCTCCTATTACGTTTTTGGTTGCATTTTTCCCCTCACCTTTTTATTTATGCACTCCTCATCTGTGGCCTCACAAAGTCACGGGATCTCCTAGTTAACCTCCTCCTGGCCCTGGCTAAAATGGCCATCTATAAAACCAGAGAGAGGAGGTTGGCCGATGGAGTTTCCTGTGACTGTGGGGCCATTTTCCGATCCTCGGTCTGTTCACGTATCCGGGCGGAGTTCCTCTGGGCGGCGTCCACCGACTCCCTTGATGCTTTTGAGGAGCGGTGGGCGCTGTCCGAGGTTCTCTGCTTGGTGTCCAGTCCGGGTCCCTTTGTCTGACCCTTTGATTGGGGGAGAGAGTAAGGGACCCCAGCCCCAGCCATTGCTGCTGCGGACACCACCACCTTAGAGGGATCCTTTCACACGCGGGTGCATGTGCCCCCCCCCCGGATTGTCCACCCCATAGTCTGCTCCCTTGTTGGGGGCTTTCAGAGGAGGGAATTGTTGGTGACACTCGGGCATGGCGCCAGGTAACTCGAGGGGGTGGAGGACCACGAGAGTCAAGGAAGCCCCCTGCTCTGGCCCAGGCAAGCTTGAACACTTCCCTCCCCTGAAGCTAATGAGAAAACAATTGTGATTGGTTGCTGTGTTACACATTGCATATGCTGCTGTTTTTACTTTGTAAGTGTGTTATGCAAATAAAAATATCTTTTGCTTCAAAAAAAAAATTACTCTCTTGTAGCCCTGGAGGAAGAAGGAGGGAGAGGGCTGCGGCTCCTGCTCCTGCTTGTACTGCTGCTGCTAGGCCCTGGGCTCTCTCTGCTGCCATTGCTGCTCCAGCTGCTCCCCTGGCTAGGCCAGACACCCCCCACCCCCCGTTCTCTGTTACCTGGTTGCTGGCCGGCTCCTGGACCCCCCACCTTTGGGTGCTGCTACTGCTCCAACTGCAGCCCCTTGGGGGGGGACCTGCTGGCCTGCTCCCCAAAGGGGGGAGTGAGGGACCCCAACCCCAGCCGCTGCTGCCGTGGACACCACCACCACCACCTGAGAGGGGTCCTTTCTGCCTGCCTGGACGACCACCTGGAGTTCCTGGAGCTGCTGCTGCGGAGTCTGCTGCCTGGAGCTGCTGAAGCCCCGAGGAGGAGAAGAAGAGGACCATCTACCAGTGGGGGAGCACTAGAGACTTTGCAGACCACCGTGGAGGGGGCCTTAAGACTGAGTATCTTTCAAACTGTGCTCTTGTGGTGGGGGTCTTGACTGTGTTTGCAGGGACACAGGGGGTGTGGCATGGAGCTGCCCCCTGATCCATCTGTGTGTCCTCCAACCCCCACCACTACCACCACCGCTGCCCCCTCCACCAGGCCCACTGGCTGTTTACCATCTGCCTCAGCTCCTGCCTGTGGACTCAGCTGCTTGCTTGGCTTGCCACGCCCTATTTCCACCATTTGGGCCAGAAGCAGCAGCCAGCCAAATTGACTTTGTGCAAGCGCACAGGGGCGCACGTGCCGCCCCCCCCAGACTGCCCACCTCACAGCTTTGCCCCTTCTTACCTGCCCCATTTGCCCTTTGCAGCCTTTGCCCCCCACTTTTTGCCCCAGCCCCCCTTACTAGCTTCAGTTTGTTTGCCTGCCCCACCCGTTTTCCCTCTACAGCCTTTGTTTGTTTGCCCCGCCCCAGCCTCTGAAGCTAGCCCCTTGGTTTCCCTGCCCTAACCCCAGCCCGCTCAGCCCCTTGCTCCATGCGCCCATGCCCCCTCCCATGTGCTTGTGCAACACCCCATTTTAGTTTCAAACCTCTTCACTGCACCCCTAATGTTGTTGTATCCCCCCCTCCCTTAGTGCAGCTAGAGGAGCTGGAATTCCACCCTGTGTCGGCGACTGACACCTAACCCCTGGTTTGTCCCCCTGTCCAGCCCACCCCTTTTGGCACCCTCCTCCCCTGCCTGCAGCCTAGTGGGGAGGAGTAGTCGACCTGCTTCCCCTTTCCCCTCCTCCTTCTGGTGTCTCCCCTTCCCTCCCTGCTCACGATGGCGGGGAACGAGACGGGTGCAGCCCCTCCATCAGCCCCAGCTGCCCCTCCCCCCCGACCCTCCGTCACCCCCCAAGCCTCTACCTCCGCTGCCGCCGCCGAACCACCTGCCACCACCCCCGCTGGGGTGCCAGCAACGGTGGGCACCGGGGTGACCTCCGCTGCTGCCACGTCCCTCCCCCACTCAGATTCTGGGGGAGCCCCCCCAGCCGGAGGGAAATGCCAGGGTAAGAAGAAGGGGAAGGGCCCAGCTAAAAAGACCAGGCTCTCCATGGCAGGGGCTGCCCCCACTGCCGCGGCCCCACCACCGGCCACGGCGTCCCTTCCCGCTGTTCCCTCCACCAGCTCTGCGGGTGTCCCTCCCGCGGCCCCCAGGGCGTACGCCCAGGTGGCGGCAGCCCCCGCGCCTGCTGCTACCTCATCTGTCCTGCCCACCGCCTCCACTACCATCTATAGTGGCCGGGGCTCCTTTCCCACCATGACCAGGAAGCACGGCGTCTGTGGGGCCCACAGCCATTGTGGCAGCCTCCAAAATGTACGGAAAGGTTGTCTTCTTCTTAGCATCGGAGGCCGCCACCCAGGAGGCGGTGGAAAAGGGCCTGGCAGTGGGGGGGTGTTCGTCCCCCTGGAACTGCTAGAGGACTTGGACGTCCGCCTGGTCCTGACCTCCGTCCCTCCCTTTCTTCCCAATGCCGCCCTGTTACCCGCCCTCTCCACCCTGGGGAAACCCATCTCTGTCATCAGCCCTCTCCCGTTGGGCTGCAAAGACCCCACCCTCCGTCACGACCTCCTGTTCCGCTGGCAGATGCAGCTTCAACTGCCACCGGCGGCGCGTGACGGAGAGGCGCTCGAGGGGTCCTTCCTGGTCTCCTACCAGGGGGCCCATTACCAGGTGCATTACCCTAAGGGGGAAGCCCAGTGCTACCTCTGCTGGGCAGTGGGGCACGTCCGGAGAGACTGCCCCTTGGCCTGGCAAGGAGGTGCATCCGGGACCCCCGAGTCCCAGCAGGGCACTGACCCCGTCATCGCCTGCGCCCCTAGCTGCCCGGCCCCTGAAGCCACCCCTCCTCCTTCCCCGTCTACCATTGCTCCCGCTCGGGCCCAAGGGGCACCTCCCCCACTATGCCCAGACGAGCGGGAAAGCCCACCCCCACTGCTTGCAATCTGGCGGGACCTGTGGAGGAGGGTGTGGCAGGGACACCGCCGGGCATGGGAGAGGGCCCGCCCCAGGGGGAATCCTCCCTCCCTCATGCTGCCCCACCGTTACCCCCCTAAGTCCCTGAACCATTGCCTCTGCCCCCTGACATGACCCCTGCTAGCCAGCCCCTGGATGATGCCATGGAGGGCTGGGCCCTAGTCCAGGGGAAGTGGGGCAAGTGGAAGGCTCAAGCTCCACTCCTCCCATCTGATGCAGAGGTCCCCCAGAAGACCAGGAAGGGGGGCACCGATATCGAACCTTCTGCTTTGCCCACGGGTGTATTCCATCCACCGGTGCCAGCTGGGGAAGACATAGCAGCACTGGAAGGCAGTATCTCCCCTCCATGGGAGTCCCTCCCCTCCGAGACCCCTGAGGGAGCCCCTTCTGCTCTGGTACCATCTGAAGTCTCTATGAGCCCTGAGGCGACCGTCGCGTCAGGTGCCAGCGGGGAGAACCGCAGAGTGGCAGACAGCGATCTCCCCTCCATATATGAGGAGATTGAGGCCCTGGATCTGACCTTGAGCCTGATTGGGAGGTGCTACCATCCAGCTCCTTTGCTTTTGAAGCCCAGAATCTCACCTCTGCACCTGACCCTGTCCCTATGCCGTCCACCTCCTGAGATGTTATTGCCACCCCTGGGGATGTCTCCTTCCCTTTTCCAACAGATGACCCCCAGGGAGCGGCCTTTGTGTTTCCCTGTCCCGACCCATTAGGAGCTGATATCTTCCCTCTGCCGCCCCCTATTGCCCCAGGATTCAAGGCGGGCCTAGTGGCGCCAGCCCATCAGGCGCCCTGTCGGGGGTCCGCACCCTGTCTGCCCGTCTTGGTGGGCCACGGGGCTGTACCAAGTGCCCCGTCGGGGAATAACCAGGAGACCGTAACCCTACCCCCCTATGTGCTGCGAGAGGAGTTGTGGGAGTTTTTAGAAGATGTCTGTGGCTCCTGCAACAAGCTTGCTCTCCAGCGATGGGGGGACTTTCATCAAATCCTCCCAGCCGCGAGGGCCCTCATGGGAGAGGGTAAAAAGACCAGGAAGCAGGCCGCCGCAGCCTACCAGCCGGTCCACCTCTTCCGTGACTCCTTACTCATCTATGGGGTAGGTCATGGACTGTTGCGCGGCCCGTCAGGAGACACGAGCGTCCCTGCCGGCGAGGATCCCCCCAAGCCCTCCTCATGGCACCTCTTACCATCGCAACGTTGAACACCTGGGGCTGTAGGATGGGTCTCCGCAGGTCCCAGGTGCTATCCTTCCTTCGGGAGGGGGGGTACTCTGTGGTTTTCCTGCAAGAGACCCATATGGATCCAACTGCTGAAGACAGCTGGCGGCTGGATTGGGGGGACAGGGTCTACTTTAGCCATCTCACAGTTTGTAAGGCTGGAGTGGCGACCCTGTTCTCACCCGACCTACGGCCCGAGGTGCTGGGGGTCGCCGAGGCTGTGCTGCGCCGCCTGCTGCACCTCCGGGTCCGTATGGAGGGGCTCATGGTCAATCTCATTAACGTCTATGCCCCAACATCAAGCCCAGAGCAGCTGCAATTCTATCAGCAGGCGTCCGCCTTCCTTGGCACCTTGGATCCTCATGAATCTCTGGTTCTGGGAGGGGACTTTAACACCACCCTCGAGGAGCGGGACCGCTCGGGGACCGAGCAGAGCCCGGCCGCCGTGGACGTCCTCCAGGAGATAGTCAAACACCACTCCCAGGTGGATGTCTGGCGCGACCACCACCCGGATGACATTTCCACGTTCACCTTTGTCCCGGTGGAGGCCCATCGGTCGAGCCACTCCCGGTTGGACCGCATTTATTTATTACGTTTCCATCTTTCATGATCCCACTCCTCCAGCATCCAGCTGGCCCCATTTTCTGACCATCATTTAGCCACCGTGATGGCCTTGCTCTGCGCGGAGAGGCCGGGGCCGGCCTATTGGCATTTCAACAACAGTTTGTTGGAGGATGCGGGCTTCGTGATGTCCTTCCTGGAGTTATGGCTGGCCTGACGAGGGCAGCAGCATGCCTTTCCCTCGGCGCAGTGGTGGTGGGACCTGGAGAAGATGCGCGCCCGGCTCTTCTGCTGTGACTACACCCGGGGCGCCAGCCGAAGGAGGGATGTGGTGATCGAGCCATTGGAACGGGAGGTCTTAGAGCTGGAGAGGTGTCTAGTCGCCAGCCCTGAGGATCCGCCCCTCTGCGGAGCGTGCCGGTAGAAGCGGGAGGAGCTCCAGGCCCTCGAGGACCATTGGGCCTGGTGTGCCTTTGTTTGATCCCGCATCCGTCTCCTTGGGGAGATGGATCACGGCTCCCGCTTCTTCTATGCCCTGGAGAAAAGGAGGGGGGCCAAGAAACATGTCACCTGCCTTCTGGCAGAAGACGGCACCCCGCTCACGGATCCAGTGGAGATGTGCGGGAGGGCGAGAGCCTTCTACGCAAGCCTTTTCTCCCTGGATCCAACTGATCCTAACGCTTGCAGAGTGCTCCAGGAGGAGCTCCCTATGGTCAGCGTGGGTGACCGAGACCGGCTAGAGTTGCCTCTAACCCTGGCCGAGTTCTCGGAAGCCCTCCGTCGCATGCCCACCAATAAATCTCCGGACATGGATGGGCTGACCGTGGAGCTCTACCATGTGTTCTGGGACGTCCTCAGCCCAGACCTAGTCACCGTCTGAGCCGAGTCTTTGCAGAGCGGGGCCCTCCTTCTTTCATGCAGGCGAGCTGTGCTCGCCTTATTGCCGAAGAAGGGGGACCTCCGCGATTTACGAAATTCGCATCCCATCTCGCTCCTCAGCACGGACTACAAAGTCGTGGCAAAAGCAATCTCGCTGCAACTAGGGTCTGTGCTGGTGGACGTGACCTACATTGTCCCAGGCCGCAGCATCTTTGACAACCTATATCTGGTCTGGGACCTTTTGGAACTAGGGTGTAGGGATGGTCTGTCATTCACCCTCCTGTCCTTGGATCAGGAGAAGGTGTTTGACAGGGTGGACCACGGGTATCTCCTGACCACTCTGTGAGCGTTTGGCTTCGTACCCCAGTTTGTGGGTTTTCTCCGGGTGCTGTATGCCTCCGCAGAGTGTCTGGTCAGTCTCAACTGGACCCTGACCAAACCGGTCAGCTTCAGGCAAGGAGTATGGCAGTGGTGCCCCCTCTCAGGCCAGCTGTACACTCTGGCGATCGAGCCCTTCCTCTGTCTCCTCCGCAGAAGGTTGATGGGATTGGTGCTGCGGGAGCCGGAGCTGCGGCTGGTCCTGTTGGCATACGCCAACGACGTGCTCTGCATGGTCCAGGACCCGGGCGACTTGGCACCGGAGGAGGCTTGCCAGACTGTGTACTCGGCGGCCTCCTCTGCCTGGGTCAACTGGGTCAAGAGCCCTGGACTGGAGGTTGGGGATGGGTGGCAGGCAAGCTCCCTTCCACCCGCGCTTCAGACCATCCGGTGGAGCATGGGTCTGCTGCTCTATCTCAGCATTTACCTTTCTGCCACACAATCATCTCCACCGGAGAACTGGCATGATTTAGAGGGTGGGGTGATAGAGCGGCTCCAGAAATGGACAGGACTACTCCGGTGCCTCTCCCTTCGAGGGAGAGCGCTAGTGCTTAATCAACTAGTCTTGTCCATGCTCTGGTACTGGCTCAACACCCTGGTCCCGGCTCCGGCTTTCCTGGCCAATCTCCAGACATTGATTCTGGAGTTCTTCTGGTCAGGACTGCACTGGGTCTCTACAGGGGTTCTCCATCTACCCCTGGAGGAGGGAGGGCAAAGTCTGAAGTGTCTACACACTCAGGTCTATGTCTTCCACCTCCAGGCCCTGCAGAGGCTCCTTTATAGTGCAGGTAGTCCGGCATGGAGCTTACTGGCACACACCTTCCTATGCCACTTCCGATGGCTCTGATATGACCGGCAGCTCCTTTATCTCCATCCGAGAGGTCTTCCGCGAGACCTCTTGGGGCTGCTGGTCTTCTACCAGGACCTCCTCCAGACCTGGTCCATGGCGGCCACCGTGGGGCCAGATCTCCTTGTGGAGCCCCTGCTATACAACCCTCTGCACAATCCATGTGCAGGTGGTGGAGTCCCCCTCGGTGCGCCAGAGGTCGGTCCTGGCAGAAGTCACAAGAGTCGGAGACCTCCTGGACTATGACCGGGGAGACTGGCTGGATCCCCTGATGCTCGCTCAGTGCATGGGGATCTCCAGGCCTCGTACTCCCCGGCGTGTACTTCAGGAGGTGAGGGCCGCTTTGCTGCCAGCTGCTCGGGTTTTCCTTGACCGTGCCCTGCATGAGGGCATGCCCCACCCACCCTCCACCCCAAGCCCTCCGGACCTTTTTATCCAACCTCTGCCCCATGGACTCAACCGTTCATGTATCCGGGCAGAGTTCCTCTGGGCGGCATCCACTGACTCCCTTGACGCCTTGGAGAAGCAGTGGGCGCTGTCCGGGGTTCTCTGCTCGGTATCCCTGTCTGGTTTCCTCCATTTGACCCTTTGACCGCACTCCTGTCCCTGTTATTTCATTAGTTGTCCCCCGTATTTATTTGGTTTCCAGGTCCTGTGGATCCCCCTCTTCGGCTGCGGGGGGATCCTTTAGTAGTGGAGCCCAATAGGTTCACTCTCCTGTATCCCACTTCCCGGATCCCAATAGGATCACTCTCCTGTAGCCATCTGGCCTGACCCTGTCACAACACATAAACCACTACATCAGCATAGTGGCACCGCTGCAGCTGTGCTGAGGTAGCACTTCAGTGAAGATGCTACCTATGCCGATGGGAGGTGTTTGCCATAGGTAATCCGCCACTCCAAGAGGTGGTAGCTAGCTCATTGGGAGCTGTGTACACTGGGGATTAGGTCAGTTTAATTGTGTCACTCCTGGGTGTGGATTTTTCACACACCTAAGTGACATAGTTATGCCGACCTAATTTCCTAGTGTAGGCCAGGCCATCGTCTTGTTATCCCGAAAAAAACAGCATTGCTATCAGTCTGAGCAGTTTCTAAAGAGACCATGTGATTTCAACAAAGACCTCAATTCAGCAAAGCACTTAAACATGTACTTAAACCCTCCTGAAAGTAATAAGACTTGAGCACATGTTCAAATGCTTTGCTGAATCGGGCCGCAAAGCCTGCAGGGTTTTTTACTGAAATAATTGAAGTTCAGAGAAAAGCTGACACATAGCTCTGCCTAGAAAGGAATGCTTCTGTTGTGGTACAAATTAACAGACATGATGATGTGCACAGTTAAGAGACAAATGTTCCATAAATTCACTCGTGATGAGGCACGACAGGATACCACATCAATTGTTTTCCGAATATAGCCTGATCTTCCTTAGAAGTACCCAATACAAGCACAGTAAACTACTGGAAGCCCTGAAGCCACTTTGTTAGTCATCCTGCTTTGATTCTACATTGAGCAGGAAGGCTCATTTCAGAGCAGTGTACATTAAAAGCAGGTGAAGGCAAAGAAAAGAACAAGAAGGATGCAATTAAAAGAACAAGACGGATGCAATTAAATGATGGCTTCTGAAAACTGGTCATTACCAGCAGCTAGGGAAATTATCTTTAGAGTAAGCTATAATAATTCCAATACTAAAAAAATTGTAATAATACTAGTAGTAAAAAAAAAATATCTAGCACCATTATTTCTTAACAAATGATTGATTTTAATTGAGAATTGGTAACAATAATTCATTAAAAACTGTAGAAGAGGATCAGCTGAATTGCTAAAATAAGGAAAAAAGTTGTTTCTTAGATGCTGATGATTGATTTTCTAACATGCCTGTCTGAGAATGTTGTCCTACAGTTTTATCTGATCCTGTAAGGTCCCAAGCATGGACAAGCTTGCCATGTGCCTGCCACTGAAGTCAATGGGGCTTCTCAAGGGTGCAGAGGTCTATCCACATAGATTTCTTTGCAAGAGCAGGGCCTTAGTTTGCAGATCATTTAACATGCATGCAGATTCTGGCCCTTCTCCTGCTCCCATTGAAAACAATGGCAGTTTCATGGGGCTCTTTTTTAGGTTTCCATATTCATTTAAAACAAATCCAGGGAATAAAAAAAACCCACTGCCTCTCATGGTTTAAATTTAATTAAAACTGGATGGTAAAATAATTTGATTGCAGACTTCTGTCCAAAAAAGAAATCCAATTCCAAAATTCAGTCTAACATGAAATCTATTTAAGAGGTGCCCACACACAAAGAATAAATAACCTTAAGTGCTACTTAGGTTACATAATTATTTTAAATGTTATTTTAAATTACACCTGAGGTTTCTGCTAGTTACCTTCCTCAGATGTTTACCAAATGAACATATGGAATAAGCAGTATTTAAAAATTTGAGCCTGCCAAAACACTGGATGAATTCAGACTTGATCAGAGACCAACACTTTTAATTTGTTGTTGGCAGAATGGAGCTATTAGAGTTTATATTTATCAATCAAGTTGCCACATATGGTCACTATTAGTCTGCATGCTAAAACTCCCTGTTACATTTTAATGGAATAAAATTAGCCACATTTACAAGTAAAGTATATCTGTACATCAATAAACCTCATTCTTATTACTTTCACCCCACAGATATCCAAAGGCAGTGATCATTCACAATGTGGCCTGTAAAATTTCAGCTGAAGAAAGAAAGCTACTCTTGATGTGCTCAATACAGATACAAAAGTGTGTCAGCAAATGGTAAACCTCTCTGGTGCACAGATATAGATACGTGTCATGCTTCCTTCCCTTTCCAAATGGTACATTATTATTTTTGTCTTTTCACATATAACTTAGAAATAGGCAATAGTGTTGTTGTTGTTTCAAAATTGATCCTGTGCTGAAATTTTTTTATGCCATGTTATATTTCAGTGTAGAGTAATTTTAATCACCAAGCAATAAGACCTTGGAAAATAGATTTTATAAAGGAAATGGACACATTTTTAACCATAGACGTGTGAATGCTGCCTGGATCTTTTTTTAATTCCTTAAAGATATATCAGCCTTCCACATTATCTTATTTAATAAGAAAACCAAACATGTCAAGTGCTTTGGATGTTATTCATAAACTAATATTAAGGAACTGATTTTTCATAGCCTTGGACCATGTGTAGTCACTCAGCTGTAAAATACAACCTCTCTGATCTGGTGGCATGTATACCCTCGTTGCACAGTGTAAATGACTGCACAGAGTGTGAAAAAGTGAAGAATCAGGCCAATGAACCACAGAATTTAGAATTGGATAAGATCTACATTAATATGTCATGTATGACATGCCAAAAAGGGAAGGGTAGTAAGAGGTCAAATTCTGCCATTAGTTACAGCCAAGACATTGATTTTAAGGGGATTGGGTGGGTATAACCAAAATGAAATTATGGTCAAAGGTCCAGATGCACAAAGGGCCATAGGCACCTAAGTTCCAGATTTAGGCAGTACTACGATCTACAACGCCCCTACTCAGGTGCCATTTAGCCTTGCAAGCACCTATATCTCTGCTGTAAAAGTCCCCTAGGCACCAAAATTTCTGGCCATGCACACTCCTGCCTCAGGCAGATGCCTGGATGCCTATCTCACACTTAAGCCCCAGCAGGATCCTCAAGTCAAGTAAGGATAGGTGGGGTAATGTCCACTAGGTGTGGTCCTAGCATGCTGAACTCCACACAAAATGGCAGGGGAAAGGGGCAAGAAGAAGAATTCCCTCATAGCATTTATCCCAGTGGTAAGGGAACTCAGCTGGGATGTGGAAGACTACTAGTCTGTTCTATTCCCCTCTCTGCCTGATGAGGAAAAGGGATTTGTACAAGGGGTTCCCACCTCTCAGAAGAGGTCCATAGCCATTTAATTACAGAATCATTCTCACTCTCTCTCTAGCTCAATGACTATTTAATTATTTAATACAAAGTGGAATGGCTTCAATAGAAGAGGTTGAGCTACACATCATAATATTCGATAGGCTAGTAGATAGGGCACTCACCTGGGAGGGGTGAAATCCCTTCTCCTCATTAGATGGAGGTGGAATTGGACCTTCCATATCCCACCAAATGATCTAAATATTATAAGGGAGGCCGCTTCCTCCCTCAAAGCCATCTTGTGTGGAGTTAGGCATGTGCCACTGCTATTCTTGTGAGAAACAGCTTCACCGCCTAACTCCGGGAGATTATTCCTAGCTATGGATCCAAGAGACAGGTGCCTCCCTCCAGCCTGGATTTAGATACCTGACTCACTGAGAGAAGCAGGGCTTAGAACACACCCTTGTAATCAGTATCTGCTATTAGCTAGATTGGGCAGCTCCCTGTTGAGCATGCTGGCTTTTGTGTATTCCATTCTTAGGTGCCTTTCTCTCCCCAGATATTGTATAGGGAGGTGAGTAATTCAGGCTTTGCTGATTCCACTGGGTGGCTAAGTGCCTAAAAGTTAGGGCTTGCCATGCTCAGTAATGAAATATCTAAGTCCATGGTGGCTCTAGGCCAAGAGCCACAGTCTACCACCCTGCTTGAGTAGCTAAGGTAGGTGCTGAGTAGATGCATACATCTTAAGGCCAGAAGGGATCAATGTGACTAGCATGCATAACACAGGCCATAGAACCTCACCTAGTAAACTATGCATGAAACCCACAACTACTGTGTGACCTACCACATGTCATTTAGAAAGATATCCAGTCTTGATTTAAAGACTTCAGATGATAGAAAATCCACATCTTCATTTAAGTTATTCCAGTGATTAATTAATCTAACTGTTAAACCATATAAAGTCAGTATGTGACGGGGAGACACAGACAGAGAAATGCTCCTCCACGCCACAGAACACCTCTGCAACTTCTCTTCAGAGCATACTTAAGCCCAATTACTAAAGCACTAATCCATCATTGTGATGCACTTGATAGACTTGGGCACCTGCCATTGACTTCACTAGGGCTCCTGTAGGCAAAACTGTCTGTCCACATGAATCACAGTGCAGGACTGGGCCTTAAACTACTTATGCAGGGTACTTGCACAGCCCTCCCAAAGGAAGGGGTGGCAGGACATAAGAGGACCTGCACAGCCGCTGATTTAATGCCATTGACTTCCATGATATTGTTCCTAGCTTATACTGGTGTAAATGAGAAGAGAAGCAGACCCATGGGGTCTTGGCCTGAGAGCGTTCTGCATTTCATTCACTATCAGCATATCATGTGCTACTGGTATCTTAATTAATTAGGGTGACTTTTAGAGTGAATTAACTGTTAGGAATGAACACATACTGTGTTGGATGATGTGCTGGATTGTATTTTGAATATCCATCTGTAATTCAGGACATGACATACCAACCATTATTGTCCAGTGGCCAGCAGGAGTTTTGATTTCAGGCTTTCAGGAGGATTAAACTCTGTATGGCAAGCGCTCTCCCTTTTCCACTGGAGTACTACTGGAAATGAATAGGCTAGACATAGTTCAAGCAGCAAAGAGATTTATTCCTCTTCAGTCACTAGCACTTTCCCTCTTCACTTCCCTCTCCTTGCCTGAAGTCGTGCATGATTCTGAGCTCATTTTAATCCAATTTGACACCAGTGTAACTCCACTGAATTCAGTGGAGTTGCTCCTTGTTTGCACCAGTGTAAGTGAGAGAAGAACCAGCCCCAGCCCAGTACAATTTACTTCCTCTCCTTGTTTTTATCTCTCTAATTCATAATACCCCCTGTAATTACCTAAAAGGGCCCAGTTCTATTCTTTAGCAAAAATATTACTATTTTCAATATGCCCCTTCCTACACCAAGAGTTAATTAAGTCCAATGAATTACAGTGCCTGTGTGCCCTTCCTATGGTGTTAGTAGCACACAGTCACACTCTGACACCAATATAACAACTGGAAAAGTAGCACACCTCAAGCAGATGATGTCAGATACTGGGACAAGTTTATTTATTTAACTGTTAATTTGTAAAACTTTTTCATTCTTGTTTATATTGGCCTTTATGGTGGCTGTTAGCTACAGCCCATGCAGCTTCATTATTCTAGTAGGACAATTAGAAGGTATTGTGCCATAGGTGCTGACACTAGGGGTGCTGGGGGTGCTGCTGCACCCCTTGGCTTAAAGTGGTTTCCATCATATTCAGGGTTTATCAGTTTGGTTCAATGGCTCTCAACACCCCCACTATACAAATTCTTTCAGCACCCCTGCATTGTGCCTTAGAGCATAGGTTCCGTTTGGAAGGCATAGCCTCTGCTCCAGACAGCTCCACAGCAGGCAGAATAGGTGTGCTATGATCCAACTTCCTGCCCTCTTTGCTTTACCTGGGGCACTAGGAAGGAACAATCTATGCACTCCCTCAAAGGGCAGAGGCTGTGCATGGCCAACCTTGAGCCTTTCCCCCTTCCTCCCTACTTATTCAGGCTAGGACCAGATACAGTCTGGCTATTAACCAGAAAAAAACACACCTATAAACAAACAAATAAATAAATAAAAATACTCAGGCCTGTGGTAACCCCAATGTACGTAAGGCGTGACATCATTGACTTCAGTGGCGTACAAAAGAATTAGGGCCTACATGTTTGCAACATAGGAGAATGAAGACTGCTGTTACAACTTTGATCTTGACATTTCCTAACATTGTGATTTTAATAGTGCATTTAATTGCTTTAAAAAAAATTGAGTGAAAGAAATCATTAGCATTTAAATGATCCCAATCACCTCACTGGGATGAATGCAAAACTGATCCAGACCTATGGAGAGCCCTCAAGAACATCATCTCCTCACAGTATTCTTCTGCATCCAACAGATTCTGCTACACATCCTATCCTGACAATGTCCCCATCCCCTTACATGGAGTTCTCTGCTCAGGGAGGGAGGTTGCTACATCTGCCTGTCAGTTTTGGGAAATGGTTTGCCTGCTCTTCCCTAGAGTTTCACTTAGGGACCTACCTTCTTCTTGAAACACAGGAATGAAAAAACAATTAAAATATGCTTGCAGCTGAGCCTTCTGATAGGTTATTCTCAGCCAACTGGAAATGCTGAAGAAATGCCATGTGACTTAAACTGTGAGTTAGCACTCAATCAACCAAGATAAATTAAAAAATCCATCTTGAAAATGACATTTTTCTCTGAAGTCCAGATGACAGAGGAAAATAATTGTAGAATCATAGGACTTGAAGAGACCTTGAGAGGTCGTCTAGTTCAGTCCCCTGCACTCATGACAGGACTAAGTATTATCTAGACCATCCCTGACAGGTGTTTGTCTAACCTGCTCTTAAAAATCTCCAATGATGGAGATTCCACAACCTTCCTAGGCAATTTATTCCAGTGCTTAACCACCCTGACAGTTAGGAAGTTTTTCGTAATGTCCAACCTAAACCTCCCTTGCTGCAGTTTAAGCCCCTCAGAGGTTAACAAGAACGATTCTTTCCCCTCCTTCTTGTAACAACCGTATATGTACTTGAAAACTGTTATCATGACCCCTCTCAGTCTTCTCTTTTCCAGACTAAACAAACCCATTTTTTTTCAATCTTCTCTCATAGGTCACATTTCCTAGATCTTTAATCATTTGTGTTGCTCTTCTCTGGACTTTCTCCAATTTGTCCACATCTTTCCTGAAATGTGGAGCCTAGAACTGGACACAATACTTCAGTTGAGACCTAATCAGCATGGAGTAGAGCGAAAGAATTACTTCTCATGTCTTGCTTACAACAGTCCTGCTAATACATCCCAGAATGATTCACCTTTTTTGCAGCAGTGTTACACTGTTGACTCACATTTAGCTTGTGGTCCATTATGACCCCCTGATCCCTTTCTGTAGAACTCCTTCCTAGGCAATCATTTCCCATTTTGTATGTGTGCAACTGATTGTTCCTTCCTAAGTGGAGTACTTTGCACTTGTCCTTTTTGCATTTCATCCTATTTACTTCAAAACATTTCTCCAGTTTGTAGAGATCATTTTGAATTATAATCCTATCCTCCAAAGCACTTGCAACCCCCTCTGCAAATTTTATAAGTGTGCTCTCTATGTCATTATCTAAATCATTGATGAAGATGTTGAACAGAACCAGTCCCAGAACTGATCCCTGCAGGACCCCTTGGTATGCCCTTCCAGCACGACTGTGAACGACCAATAACTACTCTCTGGGAATGATTTTCCAAACATTTATGCATCCACCTAATAGTAGCTCCATCTAGGTTGCATTTCCCTAGTTTGTTTATGAGAAGGTCATGCAAGACAGTATCAAAAGCTTTACTAAAGTCAAGATATTCCACATCTACCATTTCCCCCCTATTCACAAGGCTTATTACCCTGTCAAAGAAAGATATCAGGTTTGTTTGACATGATTTGTTCTTGACGAATCCATGCTGACCGTTACTTATCACCTTATTATCTTCTAGATGTTTGCAAATTGATTGCTTAATTATTTGCTCCATAATCTTTCCAGGTATAGAAGTTAAGCTGTCTGGTTTGTAATTCCATGGGTTGTTCTTATTTCCCTTTTTCACACTGGCACTATATATGCCCCTTTTCCAATCTTCTGGAATCTCTCCCATCTTCCATGGTTTTTCAAAGATAATTGCTAATGGCTCAGATATGTCCTCAGTCAGTTCCTTGAATATTCTAGGATGCATTTCATCAGACCCTGGTGACTTGAAGATATCTAACTTGTCTAAGTAATTTTTGACTTGTTCTTTCAGTATTTTAGATTCTGACCCTACCTCATTTTCACTGGCATTCACTATGTTAGACATCCAGTCACCAGTAATCTTCTTGCTGGAAACCGAAACAAAGAAGTCATTAAGCACCTGTTAACATTTTCTGTTATTGTTCCCCCTCCCCCCACCCATTGAGTAATGCTCCTACCCAGTCCTTGATCTTCCTCTTGTTCTAATGTATTTTAGAATGTTTTCTTGTTACCCTTTATGTCTCTAGCTAGTTTGATCTTATTTTGTGCCTTGGCCTTTCTAACTTTGTCCCTACATACTTACATTATTTGTTTATATTCATCCTTTATAATTTGACCTTATATTCACTTTTTGTAGGACTCTCTTTTGATTTTTAGGTCATTGAAGAATTCCTGGTTAAGCCAGGGTGGTTTCTTGCCATACTTCCGATCTTTCCTGCACAGTGGGATAGTTTGCTCTTGTGCCCTTAATAATGTCTCTGAAAAACTGCCAACTGTCTTCAATTGTTTTCCCCCTTAGACTTGCTTCCAAGGGAATCTTACCTACCAACTCCATGAGTTTGCTAAAGTCTGCCTTCTTGAAATCCATTGTCTTTGTTTTGCTGTTCTCCCTCCTACCATTCCTTAGAACCATGAACTCCACCATTTCATTATCACTTCCACCCAAGCTGCCTTCCACTTTCAAATTCAAAACCAGTCCCTCCCTATCTGTCAAAAGCAAATCTAGAACAGCCTCTCCCCTAGTAGCTTTCTCCACCTTCTAAATTAAAAAAAAAATTGTGTCCAATACATTTCAAGAAGAAAAACCCCATAGGAAGATAGGAACACAGGAAGCTCTGTTTGTTCACTAAAAGGCTAACACCCTGGAAGTGGATTAGATTCAGAGTGTTTGTACATTTTCAACTAATAATTACTTGGGAGGGAGGGATGGAACTGGGCAGTAGAAGGGGATTTAGGCATCAGAGTTCAGAAGGAAGGAGGGAGTCAGGCAGCATGAGGAGCCGTTGCTTAGCAGGAGGAGTGCACAAGTGGGTAGAGTGGAAAGAAATAGCGAGACAGCAGAGTGGAGTAAATTGGGGAACTGAAGCAATCTCAGATGGATAGAGGGCTCTAAATGGAGGAACTCATTAGTGTTTAAATGATCCCAATCACCTCACTGAGGTGAATACAAAACTCATCCAGAACTATGGAGAGCCCTCAAGAACTCCATCTCCTCACAGTATCCTTCTGCATCCAGCAGATTTTGCTACAGATCCTATCCTGACAATCTGCCCTTCCCCCCAAAAAAGGCTAAAAAGGGAAATTCAGTGACAACAACAGTAACAGATATTGGGGTAGTGGGAGAGGGAGTTTGGAGATGAAACAGTTGTAGGTAACCAGGCCATCAGGAGTGGGATTTGGTGGCAGGATGTTTGCTCATTTAAGTAAAGTCAAGTGTGTTTATGCCAATGCTTGATGCTCCAAATACGTACCCAGGAACTGAATTCAATTTTATTCTGTCAGATTGTGGGGGCCATTTTTAATATTTGGTATATGTTTCTACTCACCTTGATATGCCCATCAGGACCATGAATTGAGTGTAAATTTAAAGGACATCTCATTGTTTCAGGCTTTTATTTTCACCCCTTTGCCAGGTGAACAATCTGGCCCTATATATACTTGTGAAACATGAGACCTTAATGGCTCCAGGGATCCTGGAGCATAGGACTATTGCAGTTTGTTCACATGCAGACTATATAATGTCAGGCTAGCCCTGAAAATGGAGAGTTAGATATTAATTGATTTATCTGGTTTTATATCTATTTGGAGAGGAGTCAGAGGGCTGATTGTATGAAAATGTGCTGGAACAGTGGGGCACACAGTGACCGGCAGAGAGGAAGACCTGAAACTCTATTTTAACTTTAATTAACTGTAGTCTTTGATTGATTTAGGGTGCAAATTTCACCAGTCACAAATAACAGGTTCTTTACTCAGGCAGCTACATAAGAATTTTTATTAAAAAATAGATTAGTGGGCACACATTAAGTCTTGATGAATTTTATTTAGTTGAAATAGAAAAAATATAATAAAGCAAGATAAATATGACAAAATGTCTCTCTGCATTGTGCATAATCACAACCTTATGGATATTCTTAGAAGTGAAGATGGAAAGAAAATAAATGGAGAACACCATAAATGTATTTAACAGTACTAAGGCTTTCACCATTCTGTCATCTTGATGTCCCAAGTAAAGGTTAATCAAACACCTTATTTTATACCCCTTTTTCTGCAGCACCCATACATGTCTGGGGGCCATATTTAGATTTTTTTCCCAACCTTTAGTCCAAGTATTGCTGTCCAGGAAACCATAATTGGGGTTCAGATTGTTGACATGAGCTATGTGCATTAATATCTTTCCCAATATTTCTATTGAGTCTATTCAGATAACCTTATGATTAACATAATACAAATTCTCATCAAATCCATTATTTCATACTTCTGCAGCATATTTGTTTATCACAATTTATATATTGCAAAAGCTCCTACAAATCTTATAACCATAGGCCAAATACTTATGCTATTTGCCAGGCCTTGCTTGGCCTCATGCTAACCACTATACCTTACTAGCCATTCATTAAGCTTATTGCAAAGCCTACTTTATTACATGTTCCCCTGCTTGCATAATAGTGATTCTTAAGCAGCTTAATTTATTCTAACATATAGTTTACTGGTTACTCTTAGGTATTGACCTCCAAAGAGCAGGTCAGAGTCCAAAGGTCAACACAATGTTCTGTAGCACTTACTATAGAAAGTGCTTAAGATGCATTAATTAATTGAACTTCAGAATAGCTTTGTAAAATACTTCCATAGGGAAGCATTCTTATGTTCATTTTACAAATGAGAAAACTGAGGCAGAGAAGTCAGTATTTGCGTGAGGCTACAGGATGAGTCAATGGCAGAGACAGGCTCTGAGCAGATGATGGCCTGTTTTCCATTCCCATACTCTGTCCATAATGTCAGTGCATATTTGACTAATAAAGGGAAGTACCCCTGAGGTGGCCAGTTCTCAAGAGCTGCAAAATATTAAAGAAGTTTGACTGGAATGCCCCTGCTGATGGCATCCTCCAGCAAAAAATGATATATCATCTTATAAGGGATAAATGAATGGACACATTCATAATGTGAACTGAATTGTATAATACATTTTGCTCTCCTGTAAGTTGATATATACATTCATGTATACCAAGGCCAGAAGAGGGTCACTGTAACCATCTAGTCTGACCTCCTGTATAACACAGGGCCCCCAATAGTTCCTAGAGCAGATCTTTTAGAAAAACATCCAGCCTTGATTTAAAATTGGTCTCTGATGGAGAATCCACCATCATGAATCATACACCCCGTTCCAAGGCATAAGACAAGCTGCCTTTTCCTCTCACTAAATTTTATCTTTTTTGAGCTGTCAATATGTCCATAACCTGGTTTGAGGGTCATTTTATCTATGATAACATATAAGTGAGGTTTAACAGAAGGGTAAAGACAGTATTCTACAGTGTGCTGTAAAGTACATGCTATGCTTTTGCAATGTAAGAAATAAAATGATCATGAGTCATGAATAAAGCCTAAAGCCATATACTGCAGAGTACCTTGCCTCTTATTTGCTGCAGTAACCTGGTTAGAGACACAGAGCTTGTGAAAGCAACACAGATTGGCCTGCCAGCCTGACAGATGTTTTCTTTTGGATACGTAAACAAGAATGTATGCTCAGCTTGACAATTATAATATAAAACAACTGTTTAGGATAATTAATTAGTGATTCAGTGTAATAGATCTGTCAGTGGTGTGGAAGGTGGAAGCTTTAAAGTTCAAACAGATAAATGTCTGTTTGAATATAGTTTTTATATTCTTTAACGTTCATACTGTGATTGAGTAGGCTTTGTATTGTGGGATATCCAGTTTGCCTAATGCCTTCTTTTGTTAATGGTGTGTGATGCTTTGTACCTCGGGGAACACCCTACACACCCATGTTCATCCTTATAATATGGTTGTGTGGTATCCAATGCCAAGTTTGTCATGTCGGGTGTCTTCGGAAGGCTCATGGTGCACTGAGCATTGTTGTTATAGTAATGTTATAGTAATGATATAGGTTGTAATTTTATGTATATAGTTATGAGGCTGAAAATGTGTCCTCATGGCTTAAAACAAGCCCAGGCAAAACTCTCCAAGAGCAGAGGGGCAGTTCACACCTCATCAGGGCATGTATGGGACAAACCCAGCCCAGCCTCACAGGAATAAAGGACACTGGCCTAGGCAGCAACAAAGGATCTGTTGGACTCTCCAGTGAGTCACCGCCTTCCATTGGTCAGTTTGGGACTACGATGAGGTAATGCTCACCTGACTCTGACAGGGGTAGGGGAGCCAAGAGGGAAGAAAGAACATGATAAAAGGGAGAGATATTTGCCATGCTCTTCCTCTCCCTTCCACCTCCATCTACAGTGACCAAAGCGCTGATCAAAGGGGAGAGCCTGGCTGAAAGGCAACCAGCCAGCCTGTGGTGAGAAGCACCTAAGTTTGTAAGGGCACTGAAAGTGCTAAGATCAGCTTAGAATGCATTTTGCTTTTATTTCATTTGACCAAATCTGACTTGTTGTGCTTTGACTTATAATCACTTAATATCTATCTTTTGTAGTAAATAAATTTGTTTATTCTACCTGAAGCAATGCGTTTGGTCTGAAGCGTGTCAGAGACTCCCCTTGGGATAACAAGTCTGGTACATATCAATTTATTTGTTAAATTGACAAACTCATATAAGCTTTCAGCATCCAGTGGGCATAATTGGACACTGCAAGATGGAGATTCCTAGGACTTTGTCTGGGACCGGAGTTATTGGCTAGTGTCATTTGGTTGCACAATCGAAGCATCTTACATGCCAGAGGCTGTGCGTGAACAACTCAGGAGTGGGGATTGTCACAGCAAAGCAGAGTAAGGCTGTCTCCAAGAGTGGAGGATTGGAGTGACATAGCAGATCACTGATCTAGATAACACCAGGGGAATGTCACATGGTGCTCTTAACCTTCATTGCGTACAATAAAATAGCATCAACACTCTATTGTTCTTATTGGGCCTGGTTATACACAGTGATCAGCTTTTCCTGCATAGGAGTTGAAGGCATTCAACACCTTTCTTATATCATTCAAGAAATATTAGCAATTGATAAAATTCTGCAAGACAAAAAATCCAGGTAGTCAGAAATGTTTTGACAAGAAAGTTATCCAGAAAGACAAGAAAAGCTCAGAGTGGAGGCATATTGGAAGGGCAGTGTAATCAGGTGGCCACCTCCAGAGCAATCCCTGGTGGCATGGGATGGTGTCACAGGCTGGCGGGCCCTTTAAGGCAAACTGGACTCAGCCTTGCCTGTCACCTAGCAGCTATCCTCCAGCCTTGCTGGTGATCTAGCAAATTAGGGATCATCAGTGATCCCAGCTGAATGCAATGGAGATTTAATTATAATGACTGACCCCAGCTGTGGGCATCAGACAGCAGACTACTTAAACAGAGCTGTGAATGCAGTCAAGTGGGAGAGATTCAGAAGAGAAGGGAAGTTTTCTTTCAGGGGGCTGAGGGTGGGCTTGGTGAAGTCAGGCAGGAAGACACCCACACCCCGCAGGTCAGGTTCCTGTGTAGAAGCCCCTGAGAATGAGTCAGTAAGGAGCAGGAAGTTCCTGGAGGTAAACTGCTAAAGCCTCTGGGGAAGGCAGGCAATGGGGGAATCCTGATGGGGAAGAAGCAGCACTGGAAGAACTCTGAAGGTCCTAGGAGTCCTGGGTAAAGCAGCCCAACTAGTCCAAGAGGGGAAGATAATTATTAGTTTAGATGTTTATTTGCACTTATAGCTGGACCTGTTGTTACATCAGAAGGAGATTTAAGTGACTTTAAGTGAGCTGGCCAGAGGGCTAGGCCCTTGCAGATCCAAGGAAGTGGCAATCAGAGTGTGCAATGCTGGGACCTGGTGCCACGGGGTGCTATGCTGGCAATAGCAACTGTCTACTGGTTGGTCTACAGCACCATGCCTCCATTTCCCCTTCTCAGTCTGCTTTGGCAGCTGAAGTGACTTGCTGCAGTAGTTGGCCCCTGACTAATTCCTTTGTAAATGTCTACCCCTTCTGGGGAAACAGAGTTCCTTAGTCCAAGTGCAAAACACGAAGTCCTTGCCCTTCTTTCCAAGGGGTTGATCTGTTCTTCTCTAATTCTTCTGCCCACCCTCTGGGCTCAGCTTTTAGCCTTTCTCAGGCTCTTTTCCATTGCTCCTATCATCCCTTCCTGGGCTCTTCTGGGTTGCTTCCTGCTCTTTCCCAAACAGGCACTCTCAGGACTTCCTACCTGGAGTCTTCTGCAGGCCTCTGCCTGTCCTGTGTCACCTTCTTCTCCTTGTAGCCATCTGCCAATCGGTTGGATAAAAATGGATGTTTTATTTGAGATAAAAAATCAGTTTATTTAAATTAGATTTTTGATTTAACTTGGATTTTACTTAATTCAAATTAAATACAGGGTTTTTTTTTAAACTATAATTACATTTGAAATTGACAACCTATATTAAGGCCTAAACTACTTATAATCTATTAAAATAATTTAAATTATTAAATAAAAAAATCAAGCAATATATGTTTGCTGCCAAAGTTTAAAAGAAAATCATGCCACTGAGCTACTAGAAGTCAGTGGCTAAGCACCTGGAGCCAGAGTTTACTGCAGTGCTAAACTCGCTTTTGATAGCAATAGCCTCTTCTGCAGGTGTCAAAGGAATATTTCCTTCATTTCAGTTTATTCAACTAGTTCAGTTCAATGACTACTTTATTCAAAGTTAAAAAACCATTTCGGAATTGAAATGTATGACTAAAAACTAGGTTGGAGAGGATGAGATCTATTAGTTCTAAAATCTTGAGTGACACAATAAACAGAAACAACTAGTTAATTCACTAACTGGAGATAATACTTCAGTTAATTTTAAGTGCAAAACATGTTTTGATAAACTGTTTTTTATGTATCCAGAACATTTAAGGTAATTTTATTTAATAAAAAAAGAAACAAAACAAAAACCAAACATAAAACCCAGCATTGCCTTTTTTGTGCACTTTTAATTGAATTTGAGTTTCCATTCAAAAAGAGCTTGACACAAATCATGGGTAAAAAATGAATGAGCTGGTAAGCTATATAAGTTCTCAAATAAATGTGCATAGATATACTGTATCATCCTGGACAACAAAAAGAAGTACCAAATGAAAAGGCTATATTTAGTTGCAAATCAACATGTTTTAATCATTGACCACCAATGAAAATCAACTTTTCTTTAGGAAAACAACTAAAAAGTACAAATGAAAAACACAATTCAAGTTAATTATTTTAACCAATCCTGCTTGCTTCTTTTAATCATGATAAAAATTAGTGATTTAAATTGCTTTGATTTAAATCAGTCCACCCTGTCTGCCACCACCACCCTTTCTTCCTTGACTCTGGGATAGATAAAGTAAAGGCCTGATTGGGTCACATGGGGAGAAGAGTTGGTTGAATCACAAGTGGGGCTGAGAAGGGTTTAAAGGGTTCACCCTTTAAAGGGCCAACCTCCCTGTGACAGGCAACATAAGGAAGCTTGTGTTGTTATTATGAGGTATTGTTAATAAGTGTCCAGTGTTGTATTCTAGCACCTTTGAACAGCACTAAAAGTTACTTTTAATAGTTTTTATTTACTGAAAGAAAAAAAATCTGAATTGATCCTTGCTTCTGTATTATTATTGGTCAATTAGTGTAAAAACCTTTCAGAGGACATTCTACTGAATTCTAAATAAAATTTGGCTAGACCATGTCCATATTCACTTTCATCTCTTTCCACGAACATTTGTATGAACAAAGTTTTGTTTGCTTGAATCTTTGGGCATGATGCTATTATCACATGAATCCACTTGTTTGCACATGAATATGCCTATTTGTTCCTGAATTTTTTGGTGACGGTAGATTGGCACTGAGGCTAGTAATCAAATTAGTCACAGATGCGACTACGCCCTTCACAAACTGTTCTGTACACATGTGCACAAACACAGTTACTGTGCGTGAATGTAACAAGAGAAAACTGACTGTGAAGTCTGTTGTAAACAGTTACCAGGAATGTATTATTTCCAGTGGGTTATATTATATCTTTAGTCTGAGGCCCACTTATATAAAACATACTGATCTCACTTGTGGAACACAGGAAAGTAAGAGGTCTAGAATGTCCTAAGGCTTTATTATTTCCTGCTACCTGTCTCCCTGAGAGAATTTTGCACTAAGGGTATGTCTACACTACGGAATTAGGTCAAATTTATAGAAGTTGATTTTTTAGGAAGCAATTTTATAAAGTCGATTGTGTGTGTCCCCACTAAGTGCATTAAGTCAGTGGAGTGCGTCCACAGTACTCTGGCTAGCATCGACTTTCGGAGCGTTGCACTGTGGGTAGCTATCCCACAGTTCCCGCAGACTCTGCTGCCCATTGGAATTCTGGGTTAAGCTCCCAATGCCTGATGGGGCAAAAACATTGTCGCGGGTGGTTTTGGGTACATGTCATCAGTCATCCCTCCCTCCGTGAAACCAATGGCAGACAATCATTTCGTGCCTTTTTTCCGTGCAGACGCCATACTGCTTTCAGCAGACCGTGCAGTAGGACTGCTAACTGTTGTCATCGAACCACCGCTTCCACTGCAACTCTGGTCTCCTGCTCTCCTGGTGCCATGAATCCACCTTGCAGGTCCTCTATATGACCGTCGTCATCCATCGCTTCCGCTGCAACTCTGCTCTTGTCTCACCATACCACGGCAAGCGTGCAGCCCACTCAGCTCAGCTCACCGACACCGCCGCTGTTGTGTCCTGGTGCTGCTGGCAGCAGATGGTGCAGTAGGTCTGCAAAACTGGTCATCCAACCACCGTTTCCACTGCAACTCTGCTCTCCTGCTCTTGTCTCGATAACGAATTTCTTCATGTTGGCTGTCATGGGTTCCTGCTTCTGTTGCAACTCTGCTCTCCTGCTCTCATGAATCCACCTTGCAGGTCCCCTCGTCGTTCTCTATAAATATCTATTCTTGTGGCATCCATCATCAGCCACTGCTTCCTCTGCAACTCTGCTCTCCTGCAGATGCCATACCATGGCCGGCATGGAGCCCCCCCAGATTACCGCGGCAGTTATGAGCATTGTGAACACCTCACGCATTATCCTGCAGTATGTTCAGAATCAGAACCTGCAAAGAGAGGCAAGGAGGTGACAGCAGTACGGTGACGAGAGTGATGAGGACATGGACACAGACTTCACTCAAAGTACGGGCCCCAGCAATTTGGACATCCCAATGGCAATGGGGCAGGCTCATGCCATGGAACGCCGATTCTGGGCCTGGGAAACAAGCCCTGACTGGTGGGACTGCATAGTGTTGCAGGTCTGGGATGATTCCCAGTGGCTGCAAAACTTTTGCATGCTTAAGGGCATTTTCATGGAACTTTGTGACTTGCTTTCCCCTGCCCTGAAGCACAAGAATACCAAGATGAGAGCAGCTCTCCCAATTCACAAGCGAGTGGTGATAGCCCTGTGGAAGCTTGCAACGCCAGATAGCTACCGGTCAGTTGGGAATCAATTTGGAGTGGGCAAATCTACTGTGGGAGCTGCTGTGCTGCAAGTAGCTAATGAAATCATTGATCAGCTGCTAACAAGGGTAGTGACTTTGGGAAATGTGCAGACCATTGTGGATGGCTTTAATGTGCTGGGGTTTCCTAACTGCGGTGGAGCGATAGACGGAACGCATATCCCTATCTTGGCCCTGGAACACCGGGGCGGCCAGTACATAAACCGCAAGGGGTACTTTTCCATGGTGCTGCAAGCACTGGTGGATCACAAGGGACGTTTCACCAACAGCAACATGGCATGGCTGGGAAAGGTACATGACACTTGAATTTTCAGGAACTCTGGTCTGTCTGAACAGCTGAAGCAAAGGACTTACTTTCCAGACCAGAAAATAACCGTTGGGGATGTTGAAATGCCTACAGTTATCCTTGGGGACCCAGCCTACCCCTTAATGCCATGGGTCATGAAGCCATACACAGGCACCCTGGACAGTAGTCAGGAGCTGTTCAACTACAGGCTGAGCAAGTGCAGAATGGTGGTAGAATGTGCATTTGGATGTTTAAAAGTGCACTGGTGCAGTTTACTGACTCAGTTAAACCTCAGCGAAACCAATACTCCCATTGTTATTACTGCTTGCTGTGTGCTCCACAATATATGTGAGAGTAAGAGGGAGATATTTATGGTGGGGTGGGAGGTTGAGGCAAATCACCTGGCTGTTGATTACACACAGCCAGACACCAGGGTGATTAGAAGAGCACAGCAGGGCATGTTGTGCATCAGAGAAGCTTTGAAAACCAGTTTCATAACTGGCCAGGCTTTGGTGTGACAGTTCTGTTTGTTTCTCCTTGATGAAGACCCGCCCCCTTGGTTCACTCTACTTCCCTGTTAGTCAACCGACCTCCCCCCTTCGATCACTGCTTGCAGAGGCAATAAAGTCATTGTTGTTTCAAATTCATGCATTCTTTATTAATTCGTCACACAAATAGGGGGATAACTGCCAAGGTAGCCCGGGAAGGGTGGGGGAGGAGGGAAGCAATGGGTGGGGGTGGTGGAAGAGGGGAGGAGGGAAGGACAAGGCCACACTGCACTTCAAAACTTATTTAATGCCTGCCTTCTGTTGCTTGGGCAGTCTTCTGGGGTGGAGTGGTTGGGTGCCCGGAGGCGCACCCCACCCGTGTTCTTGGGCGTCTGGGTGAGGAGGCTATGGAACTTGGAGAGGAGGGCGGGTGGTTACACAGGGGCTTCAGTGGTGGTCTGTGCTCCTGATGCCTTTCCTGCAGCTCAACCATATGCCAGAGCATACCAGTTTGACCCTCCAGTAGCTTCAGCATTGCATCCTGCTTCCTCTCATCACGCTGCTGCCACCTCTCCTCTTGCTCCCGCCCCCTTTCCTGTCAAGCATCCCTCCTGTCCTCGCATTCATTTTGTGCTTTCCTGGACTCTGACATTGCTTGCCTCCACACATTTTGCTGAGCTCTTTCAGTGCGGGAGAACTGCTTGAGCTCAGAGAACAGTTCATCGCGAGTGCGTTTTTTTCACCTTCTTATTTGCGCTAGCCTCTGGGATGGAGGTGATGGGGGGAGTGTTGAAAGCTGCAGCTGTGGGAGGAAAAAAAGGGAGAGTAGTATTTAAAAAGAAACGTTTTGGAGAACAATGGGTAGACTCTTTCATGGTGAACCAAGCTGTTAACATTACATAGTACATGTGGTTTCGGCACAAGGTAGCATTTTGCCTCTTATATTGAGGGACTTCCCGTTTGGTGTGCAAGATCACACACGCAGGGCCGGGCAACAGAATTCGGCTTGCAGGCAGCATGATAAGCCACAGTCTTTTGGCTTCTTTAACCTTCATAACATGTGGGAATGGTTTCAAACAGCAGCGCCCTCATTTTCCATATCAAGCACCTGTTGGATTGGCCATTTAAAAGGAGGGTCTGTGGTTTTTGGGTTAATGTGCAGCACAAACCCAACTAAACCCCCGCCCACACCCAACTCTCCGGGATGATTGCTTCACCCCTCTCGCCACCGCGTGGCTAACAGCGGGGATGATTTCTTTTCAGCCACAGGCAAACAGCCTAGCACAAAAGGCCACCTCTGAATGTCTCCTTAATAAAATCCCCCTATTTCAACCAGGTGACCATGAATTATATCACTCTCCTGAGGCTAACACAGAGAGATAAAGAACGGATGTTGCTTGAATGCCAGCAAACACTGGGACCATACGCTGCCATGCTTTGATATCCAGTGATTCCAGACTCCATGTTACTGGCCTGGCTTGGTAAAGTGTTCTACCATGGAGGACGGAATAAGGCTGCCCTCCCCAGAAACCTTTTGCAAAGGCTTTGGGAGTACCTCCAGGAGAGCTTCATTGGGATGTCCCTGGAGGATTTCTGCTCCATCCCCAGACACGTTAACAGACTTTTCCAGTAGCTGTACTGGCCGCGAATGCATCCCAAGTCTTCAGGGCAAATTACTCATTAAACACACTTGCTTTTAAACCATGTATTATATTTAAAAAGGTACACTCACCAGAGGTGCCTTCTCTGTCTTCAAGGTCAGGGAGCCCGCCTTAGCAGGGTTAGAAGGGTATTGGATCCAGGGTGATAAACAGTTCCTGACTGTCGGGGAGAACGGTTTCATCCTCCTTCTCCTCATCATCTTCCTTGTCCCCTAAATCCTCATCCCTGTTGAGTGAGACTCCCCCATTGCAGGAATCCATGTACAGGGGCAGTGGTAGGGGCACCCCCTAGAACTGCATGCAGCTCATCATAGAAGCGGCATGTCTGGGGCTCTGACCCGGAGCGGCCGTTTGCCTCTTTGTTTTTTTGGTAGGCTTGCCTGAGCTCCTTAATTTTCACGCGGCACTGCTGCAGGTCCCTGTTATAGCCTCTGTCCTTCATGCCCTTGGAGATTTTTTCAAATATTTTGGCATTTCGTCTTTTGGAACAGAGTTCTGATAGCACAGATTCATCTCCCTATACAGCGATCAGATCCAGTACCTCCTGTTTGGTCCATGCTGGAGCTCTTTTGCAATTCTGGGACTCCATGGTCACCTCTGCTGATGAGCTCTTCATGGTCACCTGTGCCACGCTGGCCAAACAGGAAATGAAATTCAAAAGTCCCAGAGGCTTTTCCTGTCTACCTGGCTAGTGCATCTGAGTTGAGAGTGCTGTCCAGAGCGGTCACAATGGAGCACTCTGGGATAGCTCCTGGAGGCCAATACCATTGAATTGCATCCACACTATCCCAGATTCAACCTGGCAATGTCGATTTCAGTGCTAATCCCCTCATCAGGGAGGAATACAGAAATCGATTTTAAGAGCCCTTTAAGTCGACAAAAATGGCTTTGTTGTGTAGACGGGTGAAGGGTTAAATCGATCTAACTCTGCTAAATGTGACCTAAACTTGTAGTGTAGACCAGTGGTTCTCAAAGCCGGTCCGCTGCTTGTTCAGGGAAAGCCCCTGGTGGGCTGGACCAGTTTGTTTACCTGACGCGTCCGCAGGTTCAGCCGATCGCAGCTCCCACTGGCCACGGTTCACTGCTCCAGGCCAATGGGGGCTGTGGCAAGGGCGGCCAGCATGTCCCTTGGCCCGCGCAGCTTCCCACAGCCCCCATTGGCCTGGAGCGATGAACCGTGGCCAGTGGGAGCTGTGATCGGCTGAACCTGCAGATGCGGCAGATAAACAAACCAATCCGGCCCGCCAGAGGCTTTCCCTGAACAAGCGGTGGACTGGCTTTGAAAACCACTGGTGTAGACCAAGGCTAAGAGTACTCAGTGACTAAGAGTATGTCTACACTGCAATCAAAAGTCTGAGTTGCCATGATGGATAAGACTCAAGGTCTGTCTAGCCCAGTATCCATCTCCAACAGTGGCCAGAACCAGATACTTCATAAAATGTGTAAGAATCCCACAGTAGAGAGATATGATCTAACTTCTGTGTTCCATGATATTTTTCTATAGGAGCTGAAACGATAAATAAGTGGCTTCCACCAAGTAGCATACTCTTCCATTGTCAAAGGTGCAGCTGGAACTAATGTTTCGATAAACATAAACTAGGGCTTAATGGTTTATGCATCATAACTATTATTGGTTTAAATATTCTATTGACATTTTTTAACATTTTGAAACCTACAAATATTCACAGTTGTAATTTCCTGGTAATATTTAGCATGTAATAATCCAGCCCCCAAAGTAAAAGAAGCTATATCAAAGGATCAGAATCACTAGCTATATCAGAGTCTAGAAAGTTACATACAAATACAGCATTATGCAGCTGGCTTGTGAAGCACACTAAAAAAAAAAGAAAACATTTCATTTTCCAGTTTCAAATGTGTCTCATGTTTTCAATTTCTTTTTAAAAGTCTCCTTGACACATATCCTTTGACAAGAGAGTGGTAAATATAGATAGTGCTGACAAAAGGGTTCCTAGACACATGTCCTTGGTTAGGACCTGGATATATCTAGACAGCTCTATAAAACTGAAATTTTACATATTTTTATTTATACATTTCAGTCTTTCAGAGTGGTGATTAATCAATAAATAACTTCATAAAAATAAAGGGAAAGCAAAGGAGAGAATGATTAAGAAGTCTCCATGATAGCCTTCCTGCTATTCTGATAAGGGTTAACTGCTGAACTGGGAGCCATGGAATTTATTAGTCTTTTGATGAAGTCACAAATACTCCATAAAATTGTAAAAATAAGGGATGTTGAGATGGCAAATGACTTGAGTTACTATGGGATTGTGTTATCTTTAACCCCTCTATTCCTGGCTCTATGAAGGAATGACCGGTGGGTACAGACTCAAAAAAAAAAAAAAGAAAAGAAAAAGAAAAAGAAAAAGAAAAAGAAAAGAAAGTTGCATGATTTCAGTAATAGGGAAGCTGGGGGATATCACTCAAGACCCAGAGATAAGCTGGAGTAGTTGTGGGATGAATAGAGTTTCCCAAAACGTAGTGTAGTTGGCAGTGAGGAAAGTTTGCTATTCTAATGAGATTTTATTCTGATGAATTAGGAGTGGATGGTTAGAAGAAGTTTAAATTTGGCTACTGCTGCTCAACACAAATGTGAAACCTAAATCTGAACTCCTCACCCTGATTTGGGGACCAGGGCCAGAACACATGTTCTTCTAGACTAATCGCTAAAAAGCTACTCCTCCTTCCTGAAGGATGGAATTGGTTTCTGGTCTACCTTCAATGTTTTAATACAGTTTCAAGATTTAGTTATGTATGGTCTGTGACATTATTGACATAATCTGGGACCGTATAGATCATTGTTGCAACCAAGGTCCTGTAGTGGCACCAAATCTTGTATAAAGGGGGTCAAATGAGGTGTGTAAGACAAGGTTATGGTTTGCTGGTTACGATTATGCTGTCTATATGTGTGTATCATTTTGTAGTTAAAGTTATGAATATTGGCTCTATACTGTCTGTATTTACAAACTTGTGCTATGCTTCTAGGGAACACTCCAGACAAGTTGGTGTCAGCTCTGCCTAGCCTGCTTGATGGCCCATTAAGGACCATCAGCTGTACAATTGACCCATTGAGAGAAGGCAGACACGCCTTGCAACTCAGCAAGGCATGCAGGGACATGCCTATGGACAGAACTCTAAGGTTTTTCCATGCCATGTGATAGACAGCTTGTCTTTGGAACAAAGAAAGAAAGACCACATGGCAAGAGAATATAAAAAGCTGCTGCAGCTCCTCCATCTGGTCTTCAATCCTGCTTCATATCTCTGGAGGATCTTTGCTACACTGAAGCTTTGAACCAAGGACTGAAAGACCCATCCCAGCTGTGGATGTACTCCAGAGACTTGATTTGAACCTGCAGTTTATTCTATCACTGCTGCAAGCCTGAACCAAGAACTTTGCCATTACTGTATGTAATTGATTCCATTTAACCAATTCTAGCTCTCATCTATATCTTTTTCCTTTTATGAATAAACCCTTGGGTTTTAGATTCTAAAGGATTGGCAGCACCATGATTTGCGGGTAAGATCTGATTTGTATATTGACCTGGGTCTGGGGCTTGGTCCTTTGGGATCAAGAGAACCTTTTTTCTTTTACTGGGGTATTGATTTTCATAACCATTTGTCCCCATAACAAGTGGCACTGGTGGTGATACTGGGAAACTGGAGTGTCTAAGGGCATTACTTGTGTGACTTGTGGTTAGCCAGTGGGGTAAAACCAAAGTCCTCTCTGTTTGGCTGGTTTGGTTTGCCTTGGTGTGCATAGAAACCCCAGCCTTGGGCTGTAACTGCCCTGCTTTAAGCAATTTGTCCTGAATTGGCACTCTCAGTTGGGTCCCGCCAGAACCAGCCTTGTTACATGGTCATCTAACTGCAACTGTCTAACCTTGTATCTGCTCAATCAAATGTCAATGTTTGCATTGGTTTGCCAGACCCCAATGTGACTAGTTAGGATTGGATTGAATTTTACCCTGGCATGTGAATTTTTCACTCAGATCTGTATTTTAAAGGAGAAAATCATTAGAAAATATATCCAAGAAATAAGGAAGTTGTAATAATGAATTGGTAGCTTGATCATTCGAGAGCTCTACAAGAGGAATTCTACAAAGAATAAGAAGATTACAGCACCTTTGTATTTGATACAGGTGTGACTGCTGGAATACTGTGGCCAGTTCTGGTGTTCACAATTCAAGAAAAATGTTGATAAATTAAAAAGAGTTAAGAATTAATAAATAATTAATAAGGGGTTAGAAAACATGCCCTCCAATGATAGACTCAAGAAGCTTGATTTATTTAGCTTAAAAAGAGAAGGTTAAGAGGTGACTTGATCACAGTTTATAAGTATTGATATGGGGTACAAATATTTGATAATGGAATTTTATTCTATCAGACAAACATAAGAAGAGCCATACTGGGTCAGACCAAAGGTCCATCTGGCCAAGTATCCTGTCTTCCGACAGTGGCCAATGCCAGGTACCCCAAAGGGAATGAACAGAACAGGTAATCATCAAGTGATCCATCCCATGTCCCGTACAAAGGTATGGGCTAATCAAAGGTATAACAAGATCCAATGGCTGAAGCTAGACAAAGTCAGACTGGAAATAAGTCATACATTTTTAACAGTGAGGGTAATTAGTCATGGAATAATTTGTCAAGTGTGGTGGTGGATTCTCCATCACTAGCAATTGATCAATCAGGATTGGATGTTTTTTCTTAGAAGATTTGCTCTAGTTTAGACAGGAATTATTTGGGGGAAGTTCTCTGGCCTGTGTTATGCAGGAGGGCAGACTAGATGATCACAGTGGTCCCTTCTAGCATAAGAATCTATGAATCTAAGATTTTGCAGAATCATCAGCACAAGTCCTTCCCCACAACCCTGAATGCTTTTAAAATACAAATATATGCTTTAGAAATCCTTTGCTGCTACTATTTGTAGGTCATCTAGAATAGGTGTGTAATTGGAGGCAAGCCAAACAGTACATCTGTCTCTATCACAAGTAACACAAAAGCGCTGCAATGCAGTACTTCTGGGAATGATATTACATTGCTACATCGGCATTGCAAGATGTTCCTACTTGCTGTCAGAGACATGGTAGGGTATATACCACTGTCTTCAAAAAGTAGCTAATAAATTATCCATCCCAGCTACAAACCTCAGTCTGCCCAGACTTTTGTATTCTGAGGAAAATTATTATTACCCAGCACTTGCTTAAACCCAGTTCTTGCAGAGACTGTTTAGGAGGCTATGAATGCCTTTTCAGAGGACAAGGAGAATAACAACTCAAATAGACACTTATTAAATCTTCAGGGTCCAGTACTCCCCCTGTAGTATTGCAAGTGCACGGGTGTCAGATCAGGCAGATCCATGTGTAGGACATGGGAAAGGAGAACAGCAATATATTCCTCCTGTCTTTGAGTTTGTGGAAGTCCTTCTGTCCCCATTTAATAGTGTTGGGGCTCCACAGTTATGGAGGGGTGTATTAAGCAAGAGGGAGTGGGGCCAACAGATTGGCCATGCTCTGCAGCATCATCCTCCCACAAACAGGGTATAGCACTCTAAGGGAATGCTGTACCAGACATACTGGGGTGTGAACATTCCCTCTTGAGATTCTGTGCTGTCACAGAGAAAGTACAGTCCCCTGAGCGTGGTGCAAGATACTGGGTCTTTGCACTCCACATTTTCTGATGGTCATTTTCTCTATCATATTTTAGAACTGATCAAAACTAGTTCCTATTTCACTTCTGATTGGCTAAAAATATTTGAAAAAATTATCCCTTTGCCACTCAAATTACCATTTGTTAATTTTCAAGGACATTTACGTTATTTTAATAATTGATCAAAATGTATTATATAATACATTTCAGAATCCAGTTTACAAAACTTTGCCCACTTTTAATAAACTCTGTGGTAAAAAGCTGAAGCAAAGTTCTGGAATGGATGAACTAGATTCTCAGCTAGTGTTAATCAGCATATGTCTAGGATCTGGCCCAATATTTCTTATTGTATGTTTGTCTTCAGTAAATGCCATACTTAACTGAATAGAGACTTTTGTAGACCTTTCTTTCCAATTTATTTTCAAGGGAAAAATAAACTAGCCAGTGAAAAATCATCACTGCCTAAGCTAAGCGGTGGTATCTATCAATCTGTGCAAACTGAAGGCAGTACTCATTCTTAATCATTTATATTAAACAACGTTTCATTCTGTTTCCCCTGAAAAACAGATCTTCACTGTATCCAAGACAGAACTGCTGAAATTAAAATGCCAAGAATTTTTTTAAGAATTGCTTTGTATTTACTTGTACATCAGCATTTTAACAGACACTAAAAGGCATCACTTTAAAAACAAAACAAAAATATATCACTCTACAGTTGTAGAATGTCCCTACATTGCACTCCATGGGTATCCCAAGATCTGTGGACTTTCCCTCCAGATCTCAGAAAGGCAGCAGGATGGACAAATCTATCTATCCCTTGTTCTCTCATATAAACTTACTTCTCTGATGGATGGATTAAGGATCCATCACCTGAAAGTCAGTGCTTCCTTTTCTTTTTATCTGTAGTTGAGTCAAACACTCAATGCCCCAGAAATGCAGTTTGGCAATGGGCTGGGGGTGTGGGATGGAGAGAAGGATTTGGGAAGTCTGCACAGTGAGCCTATACACCCTGCATTTTGCAATGAGGGAGTGGGACTTCAGACCTGTATTCTTCTGTCCAAACTGTAGACGTCAACCTCTCTCTGACATCTCCTCATGGATGTCTAACCATGAGGTCAAGCTGAGCATAGCTAAAACAGAGCTCTGGATCTTTTCCCAAGCCTGCCCTACTACCTCCTTTCTCAAGCACTGTGGAGAACACGCCTTCCTACTTGTCACTTAGGGCTGTAACATGTGTGATGGGTTCCCCCCAGGATGCCACCTGGAACTGGGGTACCACTGAGCCCGCTGACCCACCAGCCTGGGCTCCCAATCACACTGTACTGGTGTGACAAGCTACAGAGCCCTCCAGCCTGCATTTTCACCTGCATTCATACATGTAGGGACACACCCAGCTTCAGTTACAAGCAGGCTCACTGACCAGCCCCTGCAGGAGTAAGCTACTCCCAGCTCCTCAGGCACAAACCCCCTCTGGAGTATAAACCCAAAATTATAACATCTTGTGCTGCACAGGGAACTATACAGCATAAGCTCATAAAATTCACCCCCTCCCTCAACGTGGAGAGGAATATGCAACAACCATCTGTCCTTGAGTAATGATTCCCACACCCTGGTTTAGAGAGAGCAAAAACAAGTTTATTAACTACAAAATATAGATTTGAAGTGATTATAAGTGATAGCAAACAGATCAAAGCAGATTACCTAGCAAATAAACATAAAATGCAAACTAAACTTAATATACTAAGTAGATTGGCTATGAATATCAAATTCTCACCCGAAGTGATTAAACAAGCAGGCTGCAGATTCTTAAGGGGCAAGCTGCACTTGCTTTACAGCTTGGAATCCCCAGGTGTTCCATTCACAGGCTAAAAGCCCCATTAGCCTGGGTCCAGAACTTCCCCCCGTTCAGTCTTTGTTCCTCAGTTGTTTCCAGGAGTCTTCTTGTCTGGGGAGTGAAGAACATCAGATGATGTCACTTTCCACCTTGCATAGCTTTTGCATATGGCAGGAGCCCTTTGTTTCAAACCTTAGTTCCCAGACCAGTCTGTGGAAAAACACTGACATCCCAAGATGAAATCTAGAGACATGCAGTCACATCACATGTGTTTGTAGAGCCATTACTCGGAGGCTGTCTGTAGCATACTCAGGAAGGCTCCCCAGGTGGGAGATAAGCTTCTTCTAAGTCTTATTATTTTCCTACTGGCCCATTCAGTACCCACTGTCTAGAATGAAAACATCTTGTCTAGTGGTCATTACCCAGCTGTAACTACATGTGAAATACAGATACATAGTCAATATTCATAATCTCAGATACAAAAGTGATACATGCATACAAAATAGGATAATCATATTCAGCAAATCATAACCTTTCCAATGATATCTCACATGACCTATCTTGCATAATGAGACATGCCAAACCCGTGAAAAAATGCAGAAATCGGGCTTGTTTTTGGCTTAATTGGCTTGTGAGTTGCTTGTTGGTTAGATTTTTACTTGTAGTTGCTTGTTTGGCTTGTAGCTTGTTGGTTGTTGTAGCTTGTTGCTTTTTTTTTTTTTTTTATCAGCTTCCAGGAAGCAGGGGCAAGGTGGGTGGGGGCGGGCAAGCAGGGGCAAGGGGCAAGCAGGGGCAAGGGGGGGAGAGAGTCAGGAGTGCACAAACAGAGGCTTAAGGGGAAGAGACAAAGCAGGGGTGGGGACTTGGGGTGAGCAAAGGGGTGGAGCCACAGTCCTGCTGCTGGGACCCCTCCTGAATATGGGCTGGGCACCTTGGCAACATTGGCGCCATTGTAAACCAGGTACTGCTTTGCTTTGACTATGTCACTTCTCTCTTTGCATCGTTCCACTGGATCCCTCTCTTCTATCACATCAAACATAAGCTGCTTGTCTTCACCTTCAAGGCCTTTCACAGCCTATCCTTATCTTATCTGTCATCTCTCATTCACTAAAGAGCTGTTGACTACCAACTCCAATCAGCTCACGATGCCAACCTCAATCATGCATTTGTTACACTTTCAGACAAGCACCTTTGTGCTTTCTCCCATGCTGCCTCTCATGATTGGGAAGAGCTCTCCATAAACTTCTGCAAAATTAATACATTATTCTCCTTCAGAAACCTTCTCTGCCATGATGCCTACAATAATCTTAGCAAGAGCTAAGCTACTGGTATGTTGAATCACTGCCTATCATGCTGACCGATATTGTTTCCTCATACTCCCCCAGTCTGTCTGTAGCCATGTATTATCTCTTCTCTTAGATTGTAAGCTCTTTAGGGTAGTACCTCGCATATTGATATCCCAGGCTATATCAGGGGTTCCTAGCCACTGTCGTAATAAAAGTAAGTAAATACTTTTTCAAACTGATGCGCATGGAGGTTTGGGGACCATGGTGTGGGGGTGGGCCAGGTGGATCTGATCCTCTGCAGATGTAGTGGAAAATCCCTCAGCTTTTTAGAAGCGTGGCAGCAGCTGCAGAATACACTGCAGCCCTGCATTCTGCTGGCACTGTATGGGATGGCTGAGGATGGGATTCTGTACCTCATCAGTCCATGTAGAATGTGCTTGTGTAGAGATTATTTATTTACTGTTGCTGAGGGGGGTCAGGATTTTGCCCTTACTACTCTTTATAGTGACTTTATCAGGAAGATGTTTGGTCTTCTGAAGAACCACATTTTATTAGTCATTATAGCCACTGTGCTGAATCTGTTACCAGTTTTCTACAGTTAGGTTCAATCAACAGTCACCATCACTTAGGCAATGAGCTGTGTTGAAGAAAATAAGAGGGTATTGTGCGCTACAATATATTAACTTTTAAGAAGAGTGGCTCTCATTTTCAGATCAAATTTTGTGTTAGTGAAAATATGTCACATTTAATCAGAGGGTGTTGTGGTTTGAATATGTCAACCACCAGCAGCATACAGTTTTGGTTTTGATGTAGGGACATTCTTCAATTGTAGAGTGATTTTTTTTAAAGTGATGCGTGTTAGTGTCTGTTAAAATGCTGATGTACAAGTAATTACAAAGCAATTCTTAAAAAAAATCTTGGCATTTTAATTTCAGCAGTTCTGTCTTGGATACAGTGAAGCTCTGTTTTTCAGGGGAAATGGAATGAAATGTTGTTTAATATAAATGATTAAGAATGAGTACTGCCTTCAGTTTGCATAGATTTATAAATACCCCCTGCTTAGTTTAGGCAGTGATGATTTTTCACTGGCTAGTTTATTTTTCCCTTGAAAATAAAGTGGAAGGAAAAGTCTACAAAAGTCTCTAATCAGTAAAGGTCTGGCATTTACTGAGGGCAAACATACAATAAGAAATATTGGACCAGTTCCTAGACGTATGCTGATTAACATTAGTTGAGAATCTAGTTCAGCGACCGGCAACCTTTGGCATGCGGCCTGTCAGGGAAATCCACTGGCGGGCTGGGATGGTTTGTTTACCTGCAGCATCTGCAAGTTCAGCCGATCGAAGATCCCACTGGCTGCGATTCGCCATTCCAGCCCCCTACAGGCCCCATTGGCCTTGAACTGTGGCCTTGAAGGGCTAAGACAAAAGGTGATACTCATATTATGACCTTCAATGTTTTACATTCTCTCTTCCTTTTCTACCTGTAACTTGGGGCCAAAAATTGCAAGGAGTTCAGCATCATCCCCTCCTGTTGATTTTATTGGGAGTTGAGGTCCCTCAGCATCTTTTATGAGGTGCTTGGCCCCTCACACAATTGGGCCCTATTTGCTCAGTTGTATAATCCTGGGTATACCTTTCATTCCAACTGTCAGTAGTTGAACCATTTGATAGCTTCTCATTTGATTCATGGGACTGTTTTCATTCTGGCCTTTCCTCTCATTGTGTAATACTTTTAGTGTTGGTGGATCATGTCAAAAGAGCTTTACTTTTTGTAAAGGATCTACTCGTTTTTGACCTGTGAAGTTCCATACTTACATGAATGTCTGTACAAGATATTAAGCTTTGTTTAGAAATTCTTTTTCTTGAGGTCTTTTGGATATGATAATATTTTTGTAAAAAACATTCTTACTCTGAAATGGCACTGGATAATCACAAAATGTCATGATCAGTTCACTATTAAAGGACATTAATATATTGTATTATGATACTATATTATGAATAAAAGCCCATCTTAGAAAAAAGCCAGTTATTCGCATTTTGGCATTTGTCTAATTCTTATCACTTAGATCAATTGGTATGTTTTAACATAACTGTACTTTTTTCAAGTGATTTGAAGAAATATGATGAAATACAGAATTCCACCTCATCTGATACCAGTTTTCTGTTATAGAGGAAATTTGAAAATGTTCTTAGTTTTTTGGTTTCCCAAAGAAAGTTCCTTGATCACAAAAAGTAAAAAACCCCTAGTCTATGGACCAGATTCACCATTCATTCTTTCTGCTTTGTGCTGCTCCAGTCAGGCAAAACAACCATAAACCTACTGTAACTAGCTGGTTAAACTAGGTTTATGCCTTGGTTAAACTAGGTTTATGCCTGTTTTGCATGAACAGAGCAACACAAAGCAGTCAGAACCTACTGAAAAATCTAGCCCATTAGACATGGGTTCTACAATTGACTCTACCACCAACTGGTTGTACAAGCTTGGGAAACTCACCTACAGCTAATTTTTCAAGAGTGGCCTGTAATTTTGTGTACTTCATAGTTTTGTTGCTTAACTTGAGGACACTTACCCTAAAGAGGCCTACAGTATGATTTTTCAGAGGTGCTGAGTAATTGCAGCTCCAATCAAAGCCAGTGGGTGCTATTAGAAAATTGGGCCCTAATTCTATGTTTCAGTCAAATGGATATCATATTACCTACTCTTTTGGAAGTGATGGGAGGCATTCTGAGATCGGAAATATAATCTCACCCATAAAAAAACCAACTTAATTTTGGGTCATTTATTTATATTCTATCTCCAAAGATGATTTTATGTCCATTTTCTAACTATTAATTGTAAGTGTAAAGGAAATTTAATTTTTATTTGTGTAATTTCATCATTATCATTTTCCACTCCAATTCAACATAGATAATGCCCACAGTGATAAGATACCTATAGTGTTCCTATTCCAGTATAACTACTGAATCTCAGGCAAAATGAATGGAAAAATATGAATCAGCATGTTCTGTTTATTAAAATGGTGCTGTAAAAGGGTCCATGCTACAGCATCTCAAAAGAGATGCTCATTTCTCCTCAGATTGCCAGCTCATTGGAAAGACGTGCTCATTAGTATTCTGTAGTCTTTTATAGCCTTGATTTTGATAATCATTAACTTACATGGGCTAAAACATCAAGATTTACTATAGTGTTTATTAGACTATCAATAAATTCAAAGGTAAGTCTTCTCTGGTGTCATTGCATTAGAATTCAGACCTTTAATGGCATTCCTGCCCTCCAGAAACAAACAGATTGAATTTTTCTGAGGGCTTGTCTACACTTAAAACCCTACAGAAATACAGCAGCTGCGCTCCAGCACCACTTCAGTGTAGACACTACCCACGCCCATGGGAGGGGGTTCTCCCATTGGCGTAGATAATCCACCTCTCCGAGAGGAGGTAGCTATGTCCTCGCACTGTCTACACCATGGGTTAGGTTGGTGTAGCTATGTCTCTTAGGAGTGTGGATTTTTAACACCCCTGAGAGACGTAGTTATGCTGAAGTAAATTCTCAGTGTACACCAGCCCTGAGATACAACATGTATTAACTCGCCCTTACCCCATTAACTCAGAGGAGAACACTTTCTTTTTACAACCTCAGCTATATTTTCCTGCTCTTCCTGTAGCTTTCCTGTTAAAATACTTCTTATAAATCTTGACCTATAAAATAATATTACTCTATTTCACATTTTTGTGTGCTTCTGCAGATGAAACTATTTGCAGTTTGGGAGTAAAACATATTGATATAACTATAAAAAGAAATAAGGTGGTAAAGAAATGTTCCTTTCTACTTTGTGTGTGTGTGTATCAATGAGATAATATTGACTAATTCTTCTTTGGTACTGTAGGATAATCCTTTGTAAAGGGCATCATCAGTTACATCTTGGCTGTAGGTTAAAATACATCTTAAAATACAGTTGTGAAAGAAAAAGTGTACATGAAAGTTTGGTAAATTCAATGGGGAAGAAGGAATCTTTAAACTGGAGTCCAGAATCCTTATTCACAAATGGGCTACATATGATGGAAGTACTGCAGCTACAATGCAACACTTCCTTTACTACTTCATTAATGGACCTCCAGGCTTGACTTAGTTACCAGAACATCCACGTATTCAAAGAGTAATAAGGCCTACAAGTTCTGTCCTTTGGCCAGTTTCAAGCAACAGGGCCACAGCGGTATAAATATTCTGAAGAACTGTACTAGAAATTATTGTTTTGAAATGACCAAAGCTGCTCAAGAGTTCTATCTGATGATATGGGCCAAGATTGTCAAAATGAAGAATGGCGAACTGTTTCAGAGAAGATAAGCCATCCCCTCTCCGACAAACTTTAATCTATTTCTAGAATCAAACTCAAGCCATCCCTATTTAAGGTTCACAAATAGACAGCTTCCCCCCCCCAATTATTTTTTGTTTGTTGCATTTGCATTTCCAGCTCCTTGTTGCAACTGGAAGTACAAAAAACAAACAAAAAACCAAACCAAACAAACAAACCAACCCAAAAATACCCTCAGAGAAAAAGCTACTTACACACCTGCCCAACCAGAAAGAAAAAGCACCCTAAATACTAAGGTTGTACTTACAAATTTTAATGTCAAATTATATTGGCTCAAGAGCTTTAGATCATGTGGCTAAGGATCCAAGTTTTGGGTTCTAATCTAAACTAAACTCAAACTCTGGGGGCCTGTTTCACCACTATCTTGCACCTTATGTAGTAATTTCTGGAAAATATTCCAAGAATGCTGCCCAATCACAGCTCTTCACTCATTTACAGTGGGGCAAAACTTGGAAAATCAGGTCCTGAATCTGCAAGGCTTGCATAAGTTTAAGTTATCTGAAAGTTATGCCTTGATACTGCGTAACACGCTTAAAAACTTGATTAGCTTAAACCCCAGGGAATATCCCCACTGAAATCCAGAAAATACAGCTAATGTTAAAGTCAATGGAAATACTCATGTATCTAAAGTTAAGCACACACTGGAGTGTTTTGTTGAATTGGGATTCTAGGAAGAACCAGCTTTATTTCCCACAGTATTCTTGTCAGCAAGTTAAAGAAGTATGGGCTGGATGAATGCACTATAAGGTGGGTAGAAAGTTGGCTAGATTGTCGGGCTCAACGGGTAGTGATCAATGGCTCCATGTCTAGTTGGCAGCCGGTGTCAAGTGGAGTGCCCCAGGGGTCGGTCCTGGGGCCGGTTTTGTTCAATATCTTCATAAATGATCTGGAGGATGGTGTGGATTGCACTCTCAGCAAATTTGCGGATGATACTAAACTAGGAGGAGTGGTAGATACGCTGGAGGGCAGGGATAGGATACAGAGGGACCTAGACAAATTGGAGGATTGGGCCAAAAGAAATCTGATGAGGTTCAATAAGGATAAGTGCAGGGTCCTGCACTTAGGATGGAAGAACCCAATGCACCGCTACAGACTAGGGACCGAATGGCTAGGCAGCAGTTCTGCGGAAAAGGACCTAGGGGTGACAGTGGACGAGAAGCTGGATATGAGTCAGCAGTGTGCCCTTGTTGACAAGAAGGCCAATGGCATTTTGGGATGTATAAGCAGGGGCATAGCGAGCAGATCGAGGGACGTGATCGTTCCCCTCTATTCGACATTGGTGAGGCCTCATCTGGAGTACTGTGTCCAGTTTTGCGCCCCACACTACAAGAAGGATGTGGATAAATTGGAGAGAGTCCAGCGAAGGGCAACAAAAATGATTAGGGGTCTGGAACACATGACTTATGAGGAGAGGCTGAGGAACTGGGATTGTTTAGTCTGCAGAAGAGAAGAATGAGGGGGGATTTGATAGCTGCTTTCAACTATCTGAAAGGGGGTTCCAGAGAGGATGGTTCTAGACTATTCTCAGTGGTAGAAGAGGACAGGACAAGGAGTAATGGTCTCAAGTTGCAGTGGGGGAGGTTTAGGTTGGATATTAGAAAAAACTTTTTCACTAGGAGGGTGGTGAAACACTGGAATGCGTTACCTAGGGAGGTGGTAGAATCTCCTTCCTTAGAAGTTTTTAAGGTCAGGCTTGACAAAGCCCTGGCTGGGATGATTTAATTGGGGATTGGTCCTGTTTTGAGCAGGGGGTTGGACTAGATGACCTCCTGAGGTCCCTTCCAACCCTGATATTCTATGATTCTATGATTCTATTTATCAAGAGATTCTGGATGCTAGTGATTGGTCCAACATAAGGTGTTACTTGTAAATCAGGAGGTGTCAGGATTCTGGGCAAAAGTGGGTGCGTGAGTCAGGCAGCAAAGCCAGGGGTCAGAACCATGAGGACAGTCAAAGCCAGAGTCCTAAGTCAAACCAGGAATCAGAGCCAGGTCAGGCATTAGTCACCACCAGGTATCAGGATCAGTGTTGGGGTTCCAGAGAGTTAATATCAAAGTTAATATCAGGAGTTCAGAGGTAGGGCAGCTAAGACAGCTAGCTAGAGAGCCAATATTGTTGCTTGGATACTTCCTGGAACAACCTATAGGCTCATATAGGACCAAGGAATCAATCAGGGATCACTAAGACAACTGTCAGTTGGGTCACTTGAGATGGAACTTCCTCTTTTGTGGAGCGAGTGTGGCATGCAGGAACCAGTCAGTTTACAGCAGGTGGTAGTGAGGGAAATGTTTATATGGTAGTCTTAGAGCTGTGGGTTTGAGTCCTGATGAGCCTTATGTCATATACTTTTGCAGTGTCATATCTAATATATTTATTGTTTGGGCTAATCTTGCTGTCTGTAATTATGCATTTTAAATTCTATGAATTTATAGTTCTTTATAGATTTGTGATTATCTAAACTGGTGCAAGATTGTGTGTAGAGTTTTGAATATTTGTATCTATTATTATTAAATCTATTATTTATGTATTTTTGAATATTTTTATCTAAACTGGTGCAAGATTGTGCGTAGAGTAGATTTTGGATTATGTGCTGAATTACTCCATAGCTGTCCTGAAAACACTGAAAACAGTTCCAAAACATAGACACTAGCAACCAATTAATAAAACCCTTGCAGATTCTTTTTGTTCAGAACAGCCTTCAGGCTAATGTTCATAATAAAAGGTTACTAAAATAAATGATAACCAAATAAGGCTGAAAACAAATGAAAATCCACTTTTAATATATGGAAACAGTCACACAAAATTAAAATATGGTCTCCAATAGTTTTTCCATAATATTCTGAAAACTTACCAGAGACTTGGAATATCAGATACATTGTAGATGGAAATATCTACAGTAATCACCATTAAAAAGGAAACATTTGATCAAAATTATAACACAATGGTATCAGAGATGCAAAAATTGTCAGTTGCTCCTCATAGGGGAAAATTCAGCATCTCAGATCTTGTCTACACACTAATTTGCACTGGTTTAATTCAAGGTATGTTTTAAACCAATTTAGTTAAAACAATAAAAACCCTTGTGCGCACACACACACACTGGTATAAAAATGGTGTATGTAGATTAGTTTAAGTCCATAAGGCATTGTTTTTGAATATTTTTATGTAAATTGGTGCAAGATTGTGTATAAAGTAAGGTTCAGACACCATGTCTACTCTAATATTAAATCATCAATTTTATGACCAAGCCAGTGAACAATTGTTGCCTACAGTAAAAGTCAGGTTTTATTAAGATACAATAAGACTTTGCACTTCTATAGCAATTTCCATCTGAGGATCTCAAAGCACTTTGCAAACGTTCATGAATTAAGTCACACTGCATGCTACTGATGTAGGGAATTAAGATTCGATATATGCAAAAGTATTTCTCCGGCTCAGATAACATTGTCAGGAAGTAGCAGTCGTTGTTCAATCATTTCATTGGCCAAAAGAGAAAATAGTACATCTTACCAGCTATTTTTTATGTGAGTTTGTGTACTGCTCCCAGTTACATAGCCCCGATCAACATCCCATATAAATAAGAGCCATATGTTTCTCTACTGTGTAAAATCAAGGGGTGAGGAACAAGCTAATCAAAAACCCATGCAGATTTTGAAGTGCAGCTGTTGAGACACATTCACCCTCTTGTTATGCACAGATGCAGGTTGGGCTGAGGGTCGAGGCCAGAAATCTTCAGAAGCCCCTTGCCTGAGCCTTTTGGTACTCCGGGCAGATATGTGGAGAGACTCCCCCCCTCGGCCTTCTTTCTAGGTTCCGCTCTTCTGCAATGGCAGCAAGACCAGGCCTAGCTGTACTGTTATTGGTTGCTGTCCAGTACTTCTGTTTTGTGATCTCCCTGACACAAGTCACAAGGGAACATGGAATGTTGCAAACAGCACTAATTAATTTGAAAAATGTACATTGATTTTAGCCTCTGTTTGTATGAAATAATGATACAGAGAACAGCTATTTCCTGATTCCATCCTCTTTGGTCATGTGCATGTTTTGCAGAGGTGGCAGAGTGGCTGTATAAATGGGGTTAGGAAGAATATCCAGTATAGTTGCCATTCCCTTCAGAGTTTTCCTTTTATCAATGGCTCCATGTCTAGTGGGCAGCTGGTATCAAGAGGAGTGCCCCACGGGTCGGTCCTCGGGCCGGTTTTGTTCAATATCTTCATTAATGATCTGAAGGATGGTGTGGATTGCACCCTCAGCAAGTTTGCAGATGATACTAAACTGGGAGGAGAGGTAGATACTCTGGAGGGTAGGGATAGGATACAGAGGGACCTAGACAAATTAGAGGATTGCGCCAAAAGAAATTTGATGAGGTTCAACAAGGATAAGTGCAGAGTCCTGCACTTAGGACAGAAGAATCCCATGCACTGCTACAGACTAGGGACCAAATGGCTAGGCAGCAGTTCTGCAGAAAAGGACCTAGGGGTTACAGTGGACGAGAAGCTGGATATGAGTCAACAGAGTGCCCTTGTTGCCAAGAAAGCCAATGGCATTTTGGGATGTATAAGTAGGGGCATTGCCAGCAGATCGAGGGACATGATCATTCCCCTCTATTCGACATTGGTGAGGCCTCATCTGGAGTACTGTGTCCAGTTTTGGGCCCCACACTACAAGAAGGATGTGGAAAAATTGGAAAATGTCCAGCAGAGGGCAACAAAAATTATTAGAGGACTGGAACACATGACTTATGAGGAGAGGCTGAGGGAACTGGGATTGTTTAGTCTGCGGAAGAGAAGAATGAGGGGGGATTTGATAGCTGCTTTCAACTACCTGAAAGAGGGTTCCAGAGAGGATGGATCTAGACTGTTCTCAGTGGTAGCAGATGACAGAACAAGGAGTAATGGTCTCAAGTTGCAGTGTGGGAGGTTTAGGTTGGATATTAGGAAAAAGTTTTTCACTAGGAGGGTGGTGAAACACTGGAATGCGTTACCTAGGGAGGTGGTGGAATCTCCTTCCTTGGAAGTTTTTATGGTCAGGCTTGACAAAGCCCTGGCTGGGATGATTTAGTTGGGGATTGGTCCTGCTTTGAGCAGGGGGTTGGACTAGATGACCTCCTGAGGTCCCTTCCAACCCTGATATTCTACGATTCTATGGTTTTTCTGTGATTTTCTTCAATTCCACCCTAAACATTGTGATAGGGAGACATAAGGGTCTGACTAAGTGAACAGATTTGTAGCAACTTACTTGGTGTTGCTGTATTTGGATTGGATAAGGGCAAAAATCAACATGTGACAAATAAAGCAGACACTTTATGAACTGACTCACCCAATGAACAAATGTAACAACACAACGGCTATTACATTCAGCTTTCACTTTTAGAGATTATAGGACTGTGCTGATGAATTTCAAACCCACAGGATAACAGCTTGTTGGCAAAGCCATCAGATCCAGTCCAGAAATATATATAAGTTGGTCTTCTATCTTACACGAAAAAATGAATAAAAATAACATAAGAAACTCATGGCCCTGTAATTTTCAGGTAATATTAATATTTTTAGAAAGACAAATATACAGATTTGGAACTAACTTCTGAGTTAATCAGAATCCATTCTCCTCAACATAGCATGCTCACTTTCCAGAATATTATCTACATCATACATCACCCACTGTTGTCAGAAATGAATGTGAGCTGCTAAAAATAATTGGATTCTTCTTCACTAAGCTTTCTTCTTTTCAACATTTTTAGCCAAAAGACAAAACAAGACACAAATCCAGTGTAACAGTTATTACCTCTGACTCTGATAGTGACAATTAATGTCAAGCACTTCAGTACTCAATACAATCAGTGCAGTACTTGGCATTAGTGAGAGCTCTGCAGCCATTATTTGCCTCATATACTCCGAGACAACGTTGTTAGTGCTTATGTAGCAACACTCTGTTGCTATCTGATTAACTAAATGTACCTTTAAAAAGAAAATAAACATGGCTTACTGTTATCTTCTATGAAGGCGTTGCGATAATACATTTTGTGCTGTTGATATTTAATTAAAGCTAATGTTGTTTGCTCAGGAAATGAATTTGAAGTGCCTCTCCATATGATGCAGAGGTGGCATAAAGGACACGAATACTTTGCGTAAGAAAAAAATGTGTTTTGGTTTTTGTCAGCAATTTATATCAGGTTCAGAAAAACAATAAGGAAAGACAAGTATACAAGCCCAGTTCTTCAGTTAGTGTAACTTAGCTGTACTGACGTCAGCATAGCTGTGCTGATGTACAGTAGGGTGCCTAACCTATGGCCCATACAAGGCCCACCAGAGCATTTCATAAGACCTATGCCTGCTTCAAGACAATATACTAATGGCTGATTCATTAGCGTATTGTCATCATGTTTACATCATTTTAGTTTACACAAGTGTGTAAATAGACAATGCTGTACACAGAAACAACCTATCTAAATCATACGAAACAAGCTGAATTTAAAATATAAATCAATACAGGTGACTTTAAATCTTATTAAAATATGTAGAATCTATTTGGCTCACACAATTTGTGCTTAGGTTTATGTGGCCCTCCTGTGTAATAAGGTTGGGCACCACTAATGTACACCATCTGAGGCTCTGACCCACAGCCTGAGGAGGGGGGGGAGAGAGAGAGAGAGAACTCAGTGACTGATTGAAACATTCTGCATCTGAATTGAGAACTCATGAAGCCCATGTAGTAAATAGGGACTTTAAAGGTGATTTCTTTCATTCACATAGCTTCACCCATCTAACTTATGAAACCTGAGGTGCTGCTGTTTGAACAAAAAAGATGGATCAAATAATTGAGGCAACTGAAATGTAGGAGTGTTTACTGGCTCCTTAGTCATTATACTAGTTTCCCAGTGCTTGATGAATATTAACCAGATACTGGAGCCTATCAATCAGATTCTTAAAGGTATTTGGGCACCTAATGATAGTCCATATTGTGCCAGGTACACCACAACTCAGAGGTATGGGCTGAAGGCTCTATCCCTGCTGAGTCCCAATAAGCTGTCTGTCACAGGGCTAAAGGAAAGGTTGAAAACACCCGAAGTATATGGTTTAAACAGTTACAATTCCAGAGAAAACAGTGGTTCTTAGCTTGCCCCCCAGAAAGCCGTCCAACACAGGGCTTGGGCTCCTGTGGTGCCCTCTCCATCCATTCCGGTATTAAAGGCAAATAGGAAGTTTCCTGGCCAGGATCACTCTCATTGTCGGCTATTCCCCCTGCTACTGTGATGACACTTGCTATGCTGCTCCAGCTCACTGCTCCAACTGCAAGGGTAGCAGGGTAACCCCCCCCCATCGCTGGCTATATATAGTGTCCTTTACAAAGACCATAGCCCATTCTTGTTGGCCCTACACCCAGTCTGAGCACACTGAGCACTTCCCATAATAATCCCCAGTGACTAGGGCACTTTGACTGCAATAGCCTTCTTTATGGTTTTTATTCCTTAAGACCTGAGCTAGTCACTTGGCATTATGTCACCAGAGTTCTCTTTGGGGCCCTCTCTGCCCAGCCCATGCCCACTCGCTGCTACTTCCCCAGTAGTTCTTCACACATCTGAATCTAGTTACAGTATCTGACATTCACAGCCTGCTCTCTGCACAAGGTTCTCCAGTTCCAGCAGCAGCCTGCTGACCACCTGCTACCTCAAAAACTTCCTTTGGCTTGCAGACAGCTTCCCTGTGCTGCACCCAGCTCCAGTGCAACCACTGCCTTCTCAGCTTGCAAAGTACTTTGTCTGAGCGCTTTGCCCTTCATGAACTTCACCATTAACGCCCATCCCAGACTGTCAGATGTAATTTCCCTAATTTGAGGCATCAGAAAAGTCATACATTGATTTTTATATTTATTAGTACATTGCTTAATACTCATATACCTGTTAATCTCAGTTTGTAAAGCACAGAATGAAGACTCATTTTCTCCTCATTTTCCTATTGAATTGCAAAACGCTATTTTGCTTGCTAATTTATATTCATTCTCCCCCAGAAAGACTGTAAAATGATAAGGAGGAATATTATCCAGCTAAACTGCGCTTTCACACTAGCTTCTATTGCCGTCAGAACAATTTTATCTACTGTGTCTGACTAAAATCATACCCAAGAAAGTATCCCTCCACTCCTTTTAAATAACACTAATTGTGTCCATTCTGTGTATAGTCTCTGTGGTGTGGTACCTAGCAGAAATGTCTTTTTATAGCAAAAGGGATCATCTGAAGAAATAATATGGAATGTGTCTCCTTCCCTGCTCAATGTTATCCTCTTCTCCTGTGTGCATCTATTTTTCCTACAGTGTCTGACCGGGATTTGGGATGAAGTACCATGTTCGTTTGATATAAATTGGTTTATGGAACATTTTATCCCAAAAACACTTCTATACTGATTTTTAAAATATATATATAGGTATTTAATGCTTAGAATAAATTTAAATAATTTGTTTAGCCTGCCATGTACTTTAAACCTCATAAAAAACATAAGATATTTATAAGCGATGGGAAGCCTGTCCTTGAACAGGTGCACCCAAGTTGTTATCCATATAGAATGAAGTTTGTACCAAGTTATTTATGACTGATTACTGATTGATTTTCAACTATTGTCTCTATAGTGTCTAATATAATGTGGCCCTGATAATAAATATTCTATAGTTTGCTATAGGAGTAATTCCAAATGGAACAATTTAAAAACAGATGAAGAATGTACACCCCCACCCCCCGGCAAAAAAAACCTGTCAGGGAAAGGAAATGGTTCTACTCTCTGTGCTGTGGCCTCAGTAACTTCAGGAGGGGTTCTTGGATGAATCTAAGGTACTTATATGCTCGTCATCATCATAGTATCTGAGTGCCTTAGAATATTTAATATATTTATCTTCAAAACACCCCTGGGAAGTAATGGAATAATACTGCCATCTTTTTTCAGATTAGGAACTGAACATAGAGAGGCTAAATGACTTGCCCGAGGCCACACAGGAAGTCTTCAGCAGAGGTGGTAATTGAACCCAGGTCTCCCAACCCCTTGCCTTAACCAGAGGACCATCCTTCCAATGGAAGTGAAAGGGCCCTAGAGCTCTGATCATGGAGGTTCCTCTCCATATATGGCTCTCCTTCTCCAGTGCAGAAAAGAGATTCAGCTGCCTTCAAAGCTATGCCCTATCCTCCTCAACCTATGGATTGTGCTCCATGAGTTCATCTATGCAAGTGAAGTAGGCAGGCTAAGGGAGAAGAGGGTGAGTTGGAGGGAGATGTGAAGTGATCAGACTGCATTATTTTTCTGTGCCTCTCCCTTACATGGTAGGGATCCCAATTTAAAGAGGGTGATGTGAGGCAGCCATAACCAAGGAAATAAAATCCGTTGGATTTATGGTGTGAACCACGTAACCTAATTGGGACCATTTAGCGTCTCATCTTGCAGCGATTGAAAATAAATAGCAAAATCCCACTGGCTTCAATGGAAGCAGGATCAATCCCTATTTCCTGCCTTACACGTTGACTCTACCACCTTTCTTTTCTCAATAAAAATAAATTTTAAAAAGGTTAGGGAGTTGGGAGGTGCTAGATTTTCCCCTCCCATGGATATATGTTCAGGAGAGAGATCTGGGGGAGGAAAATGAATGAATGACCTCAATATGAGAGAATCGATATCCCATTACCAATCCCCTGAACTAACAAGTCCCCTAGAAATAACCTATTACTTATGATGACTCTTTATCTTTGTAACATATTTCTTGGCTCAGATACAGCAATATGAGTCTATTGCTTATCTTTGTAAAACCTTAATACAATTTTCATACTAATTTTTGTCACTTTTATTGCCTTAAAGATTTATTGTCACTGCAGCAGGAGATATTTGTTGATCCCTAAAGGCAGAAATGAATAATCAAGGTGTTTCCATGGATTTCACTTTGTATTTTGAAAAGTGGATTTGATGTCTAGGGAAAGTGTCTTTCTGACTTACAAACTTGATGTAAATTCCACTCTTGTCTATATTGTCTTTAATCTTCCTGTGTTTGCTAACACAAACATTGTCCACTGCAACTGATGTTTTCAGCTTATTTTTGTGCTGGTATATTAATTGCAAGTGGAAGAGATTCGCTATCATTGTCTGTGGCTTCATAAGAGCAAAAAAAATTCTGTTTTACCTTAACCTTCATGATCTCATGGTCTTTCCCTCCTAAGAAAGTAGAATCAAAGCAGAGAGGATTTTGTAAGGACATTTAAAAATATTCCTTCTATAGAGAGAATAGAGGACTTATGTGTTAAAGTAAATAATTTGTTGAAACAAAAACAAAAAAGAGTACACAGCGCATTATCAGACATGCATCATACCAAGGAGACATGAACCATAGCACAGGGAAACACCATTAAAGACATTTATAACCACTCTAACAACATAACAGTGAATAGAAGATTAAGCAAAAAATGCACAGTGTCATGAATTCAAAAGACAAACAAATAAACTAACACAGAAAAAAAAGAATAATAGAGACAAGGAAGGAATGATTACCTCCTAATCCTGATATCACTCAATTGCAATGGAATGGAAGGATAATTATAACAAAAAATCAAAGCTAGAAAATAATGTAAAAGGGAGTTATGAATTATATTAATAATAATAATCTTATGCATTAGTTTGTACAGTGCTCAGCATAAGAGAGTTTGATTGGGTTAGGTCCACATGGCTCTTCAGTCATACAAATGATAAAGGATACCACAAATATATGGAAAGCACAAAGATAAATAATAGTCTTTTAGCTTATATTTTAAGCATTTCTAGTTAGTATGCTTCAAAATTTATCAGGCCAAATCCTGCAGTCCTTACTCAAGTAAAACTCCCATTGAATTCAGGATGGAAGGTGAACATTTCTTGTCTTCTATGCACACGCCAAGTATACAGGCTTTGTAATTTGCATGGCAATTAGTCAGGTGTAATCCTCCCCCAGCCCATAGTCAGCACATGAAGCAGTTGCACAGACACCACAGCCATTCCATAACCACCACTGTCACCTTTAGGCTACAGAGGCGGCCGCACCCTTCCTTTATATAGTGGTTTTGGTCAATGGTTCTGCATAACTCATGAACTCACTGAAACCATCCTGACCCACTATGACATTCCAGGGTGCAATCCAGACCAGCGAAGGGCTGTGTCACCACCTGCCCTGCCACCTTGGATGCTTTACAATGCTTTGCTGTTGTAGCTTCCAACTTGGGTTGTTCACAATTAGCCGGCCAATCATACCTTCAGTGACTGTGCATAGCTACAGCCCTAGTCCAGCAACTATGACCCTAGCAGCACACCAGTCACACTCTGGCTTCCAGCAGCCTAGTTTACTGCTTGTCGGGTGACCCAACATACTTCTAGTCCCAAATTTTCTCCCAGAAAACGTGTGTTCTGCACTGTCCAGTCCTCTCCAGTACAGATATTGGAGGCCCGTTGCCCCTGTAAGGGGTCAATGTACAATAGTTGTGTAAAAAATGTTCTGTGCCCCTGCCGCAGCCCCTGGAGGAGTTCTGCACCCCTGCCAATTACTTGGGGGGGGTGTCATGTGCTGCGGCTTACCGCCCCCCCCCTTTGTACATGCCCCTGCTCCTGCTCCTGGCTCTGCCAGGGCTTGCAGGTTCTCTGCTCCCCTTCAACCCATCAAGGGACCTGGTGGGGAGTCAAGAGACTGGAAGTGCCAGCTCCCAAAGCTCATGACTCCTTAGCAGCCCAGTCTCCCAGGGCTTTCAGCTCCATGTCTCTGGGGTGGACTGCCCCTGAGTCAGGACTCCATTTCCTTTGTGGAAATATCAAAATCCTCTACAAAATGAAATTATATCTATCTGCACAGCTCTAAGGACCAAATTTCCCACTCACAGCAGTGACAGTTGCACTCATATAGCTAGTTCTAACATTCTAGTATATAATTTAGTTCAAATGATCATTTCTCATAATCAAATCATTTATCAAAATGATAGCAATGTAATTTATAATTCACTCTCCTTTTCATTTTGCACAGTTTGCCTCAGGAGAATATTGCCTTCTACGTATTTTCTCATTTTGAATTGCTCTCAGAGCACAGTAGGGTAAAACCTGGGTTAATTATTTTAAATGGGATAAAACACTATACATTTATTTTCAAACTGTGACTCAAAAAGGTACTTCATCTAAAGAATTGTCACAAAGCATAATTTAAAGGTGAGGTTTAGGACCCCAAATACTGGATGGGAACAATGAATTAATGAGTTCTAGTCTTGGCTCCGCTATGGATTCCCTCTGGCTTTGGGAAATTCACTTAACCTGTCTGCCTCAATTTCACTATCTAGAAGCTAAAAACAACAGGAGTTACTGTACTGTCCACATAGGGAGGTGATAAGAATTAATTGGTTAGTACTTTAATTTGTGAAATTATTTACATCAATCTTTATTATTATTAATATTAATTTATGGTCAGGTCAGGTCAGGCAGGTAAGACGTGCCACTGGTACCACATAACCCAGTGGAGGTTGGGTGCTTGGTGACTAAATCGGAAAGCCCACCACACACTGAGTGGTAGGGGGGTATGCCAGATCCCCAATGGATTGAAAAACAATGTCCGCAAAGGAGAAACTCCATCTGGCACTGCTGCCTTCCATCTAGTTCTCAGCTGAACAAAGATAAGGGGAGCAAATCCTAACCCAAATCTGCTGTGAGGGAAACATCAGGTGGTTGTCTCTGCAGCTCAGCTCTGCCCCTCTGCTGTGCTGGTTTCCAAACATCTTGGTCACCAAGCCTTTGGGTCTAGTTGATAATGCTGAAAGGGGGGCTTTGGCAGGCCTAAGGCAAGCCTCTGCCACTGTTTTTTTTCCTGCCTAGGTGTATGTGCTTACGATTCAGGAACCACGGTCACCCTCTTCAAACTTGCTTGTTGGACTGTGAGGACAATGTGCACTGGTATAGCTAACAATCTGGAGGATGTCAAGGACCCTAGAAAGTCTGTCATTATTGACTGAAAGTTGTTAACATCAACATAGCCACTGTCTCTGGCACTAGACACAGGGTCTGTACGTGAGCTGCGCTACACCTTTTTTTGGCATAAAAAAAGCAAACAAACCCACTATGAAGAGAGGGTGGGTTTTGCAGTCAAAAACTCGTTAGCACCCAGGATCGAATGTCCGGTTACAAAATCTGAATTGTGTCATATCACTAAGAATATGCACCACGGGTGGCTTTGCCAAGATCATCAGTACATCTGCCCCAAAACTTTCCTCCATTTCGGAAGAGAAGTACTTATTCTATCAGCTACTTGACAGCATCATTAGTAAGCAACCACTGAGCAAGCTACTCTATCTACTTCGGCACTAGAGTTCGCACAGTTCAAGAGATGGGCCGCTATGCACTGGCCACCATGGAGTGGGAAAAATGAAAGGTAGTGGGCAAAGACTACAAAAGCTCTGGACCAACTGAAGATTGTGTATTATCAACACCTTCCAAGGTGGTCATCGCCGGAAGATCTGCAGAGACAACCCAGATCTGGACACTGGCACCAACTGCATTTAACTGTCACCCTGTGACGACATGTCCACCCTTCACAAGGCCTGAAGGGATTAAGGTGGCCAGATGGGCCAATTAGCCACCTAGCCTGCACCTGGAGGAGGACTCTGGGAGCAAGGACTAATTAGAGACAAGGCTCAGCTGGACAGGAACAGGAGATGACTGTATAAAGCCCAGCAGCTGGGGGCTGCAGAGAGTGAGGCTGCAGTCCCCCTCAGGGTGAGAGAAGGCAAGGTAGGAAATAGCCCAGGGTTATAGATTTGAGGTTCAGGACTGTGCAGACCTTGACTCCTTGTTGTCGGGTCCCTAGGCTGGAACCCAGTGTGGAAGCGGGCCTCCACACACCAACCATTGGGGAAGTGGCACTGTTAAGGGGCAGTGAATGGGAAGATAGCATGGGACAGCAGGTCCTGAGATACTTTGATATCCCGAAAGGGTAGGACTATCATGATGTGGCTGGAGGGCCAAGCCAAAAAGTGAGAGCTACTGAGTTCCAAGGGAGCGAGACACAAAGAGAGTGATGGAGTGCAACCGCAGGAAGGGGCGTCGACCTGGCAGAGCTAATCGCTAGATGTGGCCAGAAGGAGGAGCTCCAGGGGTGAGTAAGGCACCCCGTGACACACACATAGAAAACACCTATGGGTTCTCCCTGCCAGCCATTTACACAGTGCAGACTGTGACACAGACCATGCACTTATATGCTGCAAAATAAGCCTTTCCCTATGGAAATTCCATCTTACGAAACAGAGCTGTTGCTCACATATTAACATCAACAACACAAGAGACCAACAAAGCGGTCTCCAATTCACTGTGACTCTCAGGGAAGCTGTGTCTTTGACTGCATCTCCCCTGAATGCTGACACAACATGTAATACTCTCAGAATGAATATAAGTGCAGCTGCAACCTTCACTTTTGGTAAAAATGACTACAATAGAGACTGGGTTTGCAGCATATTCAGAAGAAACACTTACAGTTATTGAAGCCAAATACACAGCCTATCTCCACCACATTATGAACCCCTCATTATGAACCCCTAAGACATGTGTTACCTTCATATTGGCCAAGAGTGCGTTGCAATGAACAGCAAGGCAAGGTGCCCAATTATACTGGCTGGATCTGTACGAGAAGACACAAATGTCCTTTGAGAATGGAAATCTAAGAGATTTACGATGGAATCAAGAGTGCAATAAGTCCTTCAGCCAAGAAGACTGCCCTCAAATCTCTTAATGCATCATCAACAGACGCAAACAGATGTAACTCTGGACGTAACACTAGCTCTGTTCTGGTGAAACCACTGTTTCTGAAGCAGCACTACATGGGATTCCCAGGTTCCAGACTATCAAAGAGCTTGATATATAACCATCTATAAAATAAGCCTGAAAAGGCAAAGGCAATCACCTCCCGAGCACTAGGAAATGCTATATAAAAAGATGGAATTCCAGCCGAAGGACTAAAACAAGGAGGACAGGTTGTGCTTAAGCATCTGCACAATGTCTTGCTGGTCTCCTGGAGGGAAGGAGAGATAACAGAAGACATGAAGGATGCTATGGTAATAATGTTTTGTAAAAACAAAATTGAGCAGAGTCATTACAAATCCAGAAGTCTCTGTATTAGTGCTGTAGGCAAGACATTCACATAGGTCATCTCAAAAGACCGCAAGACAGAATGTGCATATCCAGAATAGAGTCAGCATAACTTCCATGCTTTTGAATCAACTATCAATATGGTCTTTGCACTAAGGCAGCTTCAAGAAAAGTGTCAAGAGCAAGGAAAAGCTCTCTACATAGCTTTCAAAGATTTTACAGAGGCTTTTTACTTGGTCTGCAGAACTGACCTTTTCCCAATTGCTAGAGAGAAATGGCTGCCCTCTCATCCTCCTCACTCTGATCTGATCCTTCTATGATGGCATGAAGACTACAGTTTAGTATGTTTATGATCAATCTGACAGGTTAGAAAACCACAGTGCTGTCAAACACTGGATGAGTTTTGGCACTCTTTGTTATATTCTTCTCCCCGCTGCCTCATCATGTTTCCTCAACTGGCACCGAGGGTGTACATCTTCATACAAGATCAGATGGAAAACATTTCTGCAATTCACATTTAAGAGCAAAAAGCAAAGTCAAACAGCTGCTGCTAAGAGAACTTCTTTTCACTGATGACTCAGTGCTCACCACACACAATGAAAAGGAGTTCCAGCAGCTTTGCGATAGCTTTGTGTTAGCTTGTGAAGAATTTGGACTAACCATCAGCCTAAAGAAGACAAAGATTATGACTCAGGATGTGTTGACTGTACCAGAAGTTTTATTAGCGAGCATCATGCTAGAAGCTGTGCACAAGTTCTGCTACCTAGGATCAAATATATCTGATAATTTATCTTTGGATGACAATCGTAATTCTCACATCAGAAAGGCAACCACCACATTGGCACAGAGAGTACAGTTATAAAGTTTGTGGATGATAACAAGCTGAGATCAGTTGCAAATGCCAAATGCTTTGGAGGATAGGATTAAAATTCAAAATGATCTAGACAAATTGGAGAAATGGTCTGAAATAAATAGGATGAAACTCAAAAAGGACAAATGCAAAGTACTCCACTTAGGAAGGAATAATCAGTTGCACACACAGAAAATGGGAAATGACTGCCTAGGATGGAGTACTGCAGAAAGGGATCTGGGGGTCAAAATGGATCACAAGCTAAATATGAGTCAACAGTGTAATACTCTTGCAAAAAAATGCAAATATCATTCTGGGATGTATTAGCCGGAGTGTTGTAAGTGAGACACGAGAAGTAATTCTCCCACTCTACTATGTGCTGATTAGGCCTCAACTGGAGTACTGTGTCCAACTCTGGGCGTCACATTTCAGGAAAGATGTGGACAAACTGGAGAAAGCACAGAAAATAAAAATAAAAATGATTAAAGGTCTTGAAAACATGACCTATGAGGGAAGACTGAAAAAATTGGGTTTGTTTAGTCTGAGGAAGAGAAGATGGAGAGGGGACATGATAACAGTTTTCAAGTTCACAAAAGGTTGTTACAAAGAGGAGGGAGAAAAATCGTTTTCCTTAACCACTGAGGATAGGACAAGAAGCAATGGACTTAAATTGCAGCAAAGGCAGATTCAGTTGTTTTTTAGGTAAAACTTCTTAACTGTCAGGGTAGTTAAGCACGAGAATAAATTGCCTTGGGAGGTTGTGGAAACTCTGTCTTCGAGATTTTTAAGAGCACATTAGACAAACACCTGTCGGGGCGGTCTAAATAATACTTAGTTCTGCCATGAGTGCCGGGGTCTGGATTAGATGACCTCTCAAAATCCCTTCCAGTCCTATGATTCTGCCAACTGACCAAGTGCGTGTGTGATAACAGGAAACTGACATTGAACACCAAGATATTGGTTTAACCAGACATGAGTTTTGAGCATTCTGCTGTATGGTGGTGAGACTTGGACTACCAACAGCAGGCATGAGAAGAGGCTAATTACCTTCCACACCTGTTGTCTTTGCCGTATTCTAAACAAGTGAGAAACCCCAGTTCCTGAAACTGAAGTATTTCGAGAAAGCAAAATTTCTAAATATAATCACTATTCTCAAAAACAGACATCTCTATGGGTTTGGTCATCTGCACCGGATGGACAAAGGACACATCCAATGGATCTCCTGTATGGAGAACTTGTGGATAACTCCAATGCCAGTGAGCCAACCTAGGCTCAGATTCAAGGATGTTTGCAAAAGAGACTTCAAAACTTTCAAATTGACACTGCAGGATGGGAAGATGCAGCTAGCAACTGGCTAGAATAGAGGGCTACATTGCACCAGAGAGCCAGAGGCTGAAGAGAGGGTCTTGAGAGAGATGAAAGTGAAGAGAGGAAAAAGGAAAACACAGAAGGCCTCAAGTGCTAGTAGTATTCTGGCTTCATCTTTTGGCCCTGCCTTTATGCCTGCATTATTTGTGGCAATAACTGTCACTGGATAATTGGACTTTTTACGACTCATGATGCTTCAGTTCAGTAACTGAACAGCTTGACGTTTACACCATCGTCTTCTGAGATGCCCTTTTTAATATTAATTTAACTCCATACACCCCAAAAGTATTTGCTGTTGCTATGATGTACATATTCACTCGATATGATAAAATAATAAAAAGGGAAGTGAATTGATGAAGTTATCCAATCGGTCACTGGAAATTATATAAAATTATATTTTTGCTACCACCAAAATGTAAATTATATGTAACAACAAGGTTAATTGCTAAAATAGCCATAATCCACTCCCACTTTTTGCAGACATATTTTCAAACATCACGAACTCCAAAGAAGGCAGAAGGAAAATCACTAGATATACACTGTTAACTTATTTGAGAATTCTTATGCTTAATTAAGTTGCAAGAGTCAAAAGCAGAGTGCCACAAGAACCATAAATGACTACTTGTGATAAACTTCAGGTCATTAATATTTGCATCATGCAGTTGCTTTCTAACTATTTAATCATTATTCTCTCATCTGATATTTGTTCTGATTTCAACACAGAGAGACCCTTTCACGGGTTTTTGTTTGTTTTTCCTGTATTACTCTTAAGCTTCAGACTGTTGTACTTGACACTGATTGAATGGTTCAGTCATGTTTAGAAGCACTATAAAATTCTGTTTCAGTTTCATCCTTAGTTGACTTGTCTGATGGTGTGAGTTATCTCAGAAAGTAAAAGCGCTTTGCAGCTTGCGATGAATCACAAAGAGAGAGGGACGAACTAAGGTCTGCTGCAAAGGAGGATCAGCTCCGAATTGGTTTTGTGGAATTCAGATTATGTACATTTATTCTGGCACTGGTATTGCAGCCATTAAACTGCCCAAATTGCAGGAACCAAGATCCTGAATAGTGAATCAATGAATAGAACACAGGGAATGGGTTGTTTTTAAAAAATATTTCCTAATAATCCTTGAGATAATGTGTGTGATTAACTTGGCTTTAGTATTATCTCGGCTACCCTCTCCTTACACCTAGACTCCAATGGTAAAAACTATACACAATTAAATGTATCTCCACATGCAACTGATTTAGGCAGGGCATCTGTCACCTCTCACACCCAGGGCTGGGTTCTTCTCCTCTGATTTCTCACCACAAACATCAACCTCCCTCCTTCAGGAAGGGACATTTCTTACCTGTCCTGGCCTGAGGTAAAGGTGTGGCTCATCTGCAACTGATGTCAATGGTAGAAAAAAACATTAACTGGTCTGGAAATCAGACAGTGACAATATTGTCTCTCAGACAATATTCCCTCATGTGACTCTCTCCTCATAATTAATCCTTAAAACCTGGGGATCCTTAAATCCTTAAATCCTTAGAAAACAGAAATTCTTATTCTGGAGCAGGTAAAACCAAACCAAACCATTTCCTTGTAAAACTCAAATTGCCCTGTGTTTAGTCTTCTACAAAGGCCCTTCTCCATCCTTCCCTTCCTCAGTCACCACCTGAAGGGGGACTCATACAAATTCCTTCTCTTGCAAGCACTGCACAAACACAACATGTCTTATTTCTGCCTACGTAGTAATTATCCTGTCTCTTGGCCTGTCTCAGAGTTCAGGCCACCAGGCAATGGGACAGTTGTGTAATCTGCCTTCCAAATTGGTCTTGCCCACCCTCTCATGAGAAAGAAAGCCCTTTTCTCACCCAGTCTTTCAGTTTGGATCCCAAACTCTGGAACTCAACTCAATCAGACTAACTTTTCTAATATGCACTTTCTGAGTGGGGTACTAGTTGTTGCCCATCTCTACTGAGACTTGACATTCAGGCAATATCTCAGTCTGATCAAGGCTACATGCAAGGGAGATAATGAGGCTCAGAACAACAAATCCACCTAAAAAGGATTGGGTGGAAATAAGCAAACCTTGATGTGTGCTGGGTACACTGCTTTCATTGGCTTCCAATCTCACTTGCTTTAAACTGGGCCAGGAATGAAGGCCTCAAAGGAGGTGTTCCTAGCTCTGGTAGGGAGAAGCCTGCTTTTATTTTCCCATGACCAGGATGAAGCTGGAAGTTCCAGGTCATAGGACTGTGGTGAAACTGTCAGAGGAGCAGCCCTCAGGGGACGCCTCCTTTTGCTTGCTTCACCGGGTGACAATTTTCCCCGTGAAACAGTCCTCGTAGTACCCGAGATTGTCTGTATCTATTGCCCCATATCCCCTGGGAGGAAATACCATTAGGTGTGACTTTACTCAATATGAGAAGGACACAGAAGAAACAGTTCTGGGCATGCTGGGAAGAGCCTGCCTCCGCCTCTTGCCTTCAAGCACATTTCACTTGTCTTTACAATCTAGGCTGGAACACCATTCCCCAAAGCCTCACTTTTAGACTGAGTCTACAGTACAAGATAGGGGTGTGATTCCCCTGCTCGTGTACACATGCTTGTGCTAGCTGTGATCGTGCTAGTGTGAGCACGAATAGCAGCGCAGCTGTAATAGCATTAGTAGCAGCAGCAGAGGCTCAGCTGAGCTGTGTGGCTTACAAAGCTGCCTGAAAACAGTACGTACTCAGCACGGCTTAGCCATTCCTTAGCTGCTGGTACTTATGCTGCCACAGCTACACTGCTATGTATACTCACGCTAGCACAAGTATGTGTTCACGAGCAGGAAAATCACACCCCTAGTTTGTAGTGCAGACACAGTGATTGTGCAGTGATGCTTGATCTTAATATACTTCTGTTTTGTTCTGTCTGAAACAAAATTAGGTTCCAAACACCATACCACATGCCCTAAAACCCGCGAACAACGTCTGTAATTTTAAGAATGTGCATAATGCCATTAGAGTTAAAACATGTGATAGCACATATGAAACAGCTATTTTAACAGAGACTGACTAAAAGTTTCTTTATATTAAACATATCTGGTTATTTTCACTGTTCTCTTTTACTCGTGACTGGCCAACCTTAGAAAGCTTATAGGTTTCCTCTGGAAAATCCCCCTCTCCCAATTACTGCTTCTTTGAACTTTTAGAGATCCTTCCTCATCCATACACCATCTTTTCCTCTCCCTCTTTCCAAACCAAATTGTTTCTCCTTTCTGTGCCCCATCTTTCCTTCTCCCAATAAGATTTCTGATCCTACTCCTCTCTTTTCTTACCTTTGATTATAAATCAGCTATTTGGCTTATCTACCCTGGACTTAGGTGTTCACATGCTATCGTTACAGTACTCAGATTTCAGAGGGATGAGTGTAGTAAAGGTTCCAAGTCACTAACATTCTCTTCTTACTCTGTTGCTTCTCTTTCTCCCCCATTCTTCCCAGCATTCACCCTCTCCACTCCTTGATCCAAGGTCTATTCTGCTGCTGTCTCTATTAATATTCTATGAAATCTCTGCTGGTAACTCAACAAGTCTGGCATGATCTGCTAGGCCATCTGGAGTTTTCACATCTTGCATACTCCAGGTTTTGCCTTGGTTAAAGGAGATAAATAATGTATTGCATGATTCTGACCCTCTGGAAGCCCTAAAATACACAAGTTCTCAAGATGGCAATGAGCCCAGAAGAAGTTATCAGACCTGCTGTGACCCCCCCTCCCCCGCCCCACTATGGAGAATGTGAAATACTAGAAACAAGAGAGGGGAAGGGCAAGCAGAAGGGATCCTACACAAGAATGGAATACTTATCTGAAATTATCTGAACCTTCCATAAGGTATCAGTTTGATTTGGCACAGTTCCGAGCACATTTGAAGAAGAGCTCAGCAAAGGTCATAAAAATAGGTTTTCCCATGAATGAAGATTAGATTAGACCTAATTTTCTGGTAACATTTCACTGGGAATTGGTGTGTTTAGTTTCAAAAAAATATATTTGTGTGAAACAATTTTTAGTAGCAATCTATGGGCTGCAGAAAGAGGCAATGAAAATTATTAGAGTGCTGCAGGTAAAGAGATTGAAAACCCTGGGACTGTCTTGTTAGAGAGGCGATGAATAAGAGGGACAAAACAAATATATACAGACCGGTACAGCCGGTTCAAGAGGTATATCGGCTTTTTCATTTATCATTTTACAAAATACATAATGAAGGGACACTTGGTGAAACTAAATGGCAATACATTTAGAAAGATAAATATAAATATATGCTAATTATAACATATGATTGACCTGTGGAACTCATTGCAGCAAAATATCATGGAGGCTAAGAGCTCAATAGAATTAAAAGAAGGATTGAACATGTAAATGGATAATGATAATATTCATATTTATATTAGTCAAGGAAAAATGTAAGTCAGGAATAAGACAAACACTAACTCATGGCAACTATGAAGAAATTTACCCTATGGCAATACCAGAGTTGTCCATTATTGTCTTTTTGCTGTTCCTATAAAACACTTGGTACTGATCACTGTCACAGTTAAGGCAATGTTAAGAATGAGACACTGGTATGGCAATTGCTGTATTCTTATCATATTGTAGTGAAATACCTTGTCTTTGGTTATGATGGGAAAGCTATGGAAGACAGATGGGTTTTGCAGAATGTTATGAAGACAGACGCTTTGGCTCTATCCTCTCCCTTCAACAGCTTGTTTCAGCTTGGGCACCTTTGTCTGAAAACATTTTCACTCTTGCTGTCATGAAATGCAGTAAAGAGAGTTTCTAGTGTCTTGGGATAATACTAACCTTACATATTAAGAATCTAATTGAGAAAGACTACCTCAAATTATTTAAGCAAAATAAATATTAAATAATAATAATAATATTATTAATACTAATAACAATAATAATATAATAAATATTTAAACTAAGAATCCCTTCTATCACTAATCCAAGAGGCTAGTGCATGAACCATTAAAATATATGTCCTACCAAAATATCTCAAACACAAAAGAGGTCAACCTTCATTGGAATACGCAGAAGACGATACTACATACAGTGCTTACCCTTGATGCTTCAAATAAGCATGTTCCAATCTTTAGACATGCTTTTCCAGTTCATTTGGGGGAGGAATAAAAGCAGAATTAAATACAAACTTTTTTCCAGATACCAAACAAATGTTGGAGAGTCGTGTTCTCTGGGCCTGGTTCTGTTCTCTCTTATACTATATTTATGATATACAGTGGTACAAAGTAAGATCATAGGTTTCCACACATAATCAGGCACTCACATGTATTATACATACACAAATTATTTATCAAGTATAACACACATAACTTGGAGGGCAGTGGAAAAAAACAGTTCTTCCAGTTATACCACTGAAATCAGCACCAAATAAATATAAAAACTAGGACTGTCAACAGATTTAAAAAATTAATCACTAGACTAAATAAAATTAATTTGTGATTAATTACAATTTTAATCACACTGCTAAACAATAATAGAATGCCAATTAAAATGTATTATAAATATTTCTGGATCTTTTTCTACATTTTCAAATATATTTATTTCAATTATAATGCAGAATATAAAGTGTATAGTGCTCACTTTATATTATTATATTTAATTACAAATGTTTGCACTTTAAAAATGATAAACAATCTACACGTCAAAGCATGAAGGGGCATATGAATGTTTAGCATAACTGGCACTTAAATACCTTGCATCACAGACTACCTGTGCCATACGAACATGTGCTCTCACTTTCACTTACAGTACTATCTCCTGTAAATGTAAACAAACTTGTTTGTCTTAGTGACTGGCTGAATAAGAAGTAGGACTGAGTGGACTTGTAGGCTCTAAGGTGTTACATTGTTTTAGTTTTGAATGCCGTTATGTAAAAAAAAAAATCTACATTTGTAAGTTGCACTTTTATGAGGAGAATTGAAAAATACTATTTCTTTTATTTATCTTTTTTACAGTGCAAATATTTGTAATAAAAATAATAATATAAAGTGAGCACTCTACACTTTGTATTCTGTGCTATAATTGAAATCAATATATTTAAAAATGTAGAAAACATCCAAAAATATTGATAGTAAATTTAAATTGATATTTTACTATTGTTTAGACATGTGATTAAAACTGATTAATCGCAGTTAATATCTTTAATCGAGTTAATTTGTTTTGAGTTAATCGCGTGAGTTAACTGTGATTAATTGACAGTCCTAATCAAAACATAAATCCAGACTCACATACTATACACATCAAAATTATCTTCACTATGGAGGCTGCACTAAAAGAGTTCATTTCATTTTTATATATTTTACTTGTCCCATAAGTGTTCCCTGTTTTCTGTGGAGAGAGTTTCACTCAGACCAATGGATTCTTTTCAAACAGATTATTTTTTAAGTGCAGGTTATGTTTTAGGAAACATCAAAACTCTGTCCCATTTAGTAAACATTTCTGACATTCTAGATTTTGCCCCAGCTTTGCTTAAGACTTTAGGTGGGATCTGAAAGGGGAAAAAAAGAGTAATCTGAATCCTCTCTTTCAAAATGGAGTTACCTTATCACCATCTATGACATTACTTCCCACAGAGAAATAGACAGCAGCAGCCCATGTCCAAGTTTGCATAAGAATTGCACACCCACAGAAAAGCAGGAAGAGCTAAAGGGATAAGTGACAATCTCTATGAAGCATTGAAATAGATCACAGAAAATAAAAAAAAAATGAGAAGCAGAATTTCAGAGTGCTGTTGATTACTTCTGTGCAGTAATCCTTCACATACTCCCATAGACTCCTTCATCATATTGGGGAGAATCCTTATGGAAAGTAAGCACTTCTTTTCCCTAATGCTCACCTCCAAAACAAATGGAAACATCACCAACTTTTGCTGCAGAGGATGTAGGAAAATAGATCACCACAAACTTCTATCCTCAGTCCACTGAGGCACGCTGCTTCCCTCTGTCCTCTGCAGACACAATGCCTCCATCCCCAGCCACTGGTGCCAGGAGCTTTGCAGACTGCAAAGGCAGCTATAGAGATCTCCTTGTGGGGCTAACCATGACCTCCAGGGGATTTTGTGTTGTAGATATGCAGGATCTTTGAGAGAGTTGTGCAGAATGATAACATGAATCACAAATCTGTCAAGTAACGCTGAAAATTAAGGTCTTCAAGACAAAGGCTATACACGTATCAGTCTCACTCTTACCATGTACTCCCCACATCTGTTTGTAGAATCTACCTGTTGTCTCTTGACTCACATTTTGATTGCAAGGTATGTGGGCCAGGAACTAACTTTTTGTAATATGTTTGTACAGTGGATTCTTCATCCTTGATTTGGTGGCTTGTAGACACTATCACAATAAAAACAAATAATACATATAAAAAAATTAATCCAACAATCTCAGCTAATGAACAGCTTTATACAAATTGAAGCCTGTATACAGAAAATTCAAAACAGAAAAAAGGGATGCATTTATGTGCTGCAAATAGATCATCCAGCTCTTGCTTAAAATTAAACTTGACAAAACCCTTGTAAAAATAGGGTAGGGAACAATCTTGTCTTGGTGGACTACACTTTCCATCTATAACTTCTCTGACACTATGGATTACATGCAATATTCTCGGTTTCATGTCATTAGAGCTATGTCAAAAAACAAACAAAACTCCAAACACATCTTTAGATTCCTTTTAAATAGCAAATATGAATATTTCCACCTCCATTATTAAAACAAAAGTGCCTGTTCTTTAAAAAACAACAACCCTCAAACCAAACCAACCATGTGCGATGAAAGTAAGCATGGAACTGAAAAAGATAAAACTGAGGAGTTATGATTTCTTGAAAGCAGAAGCTTCTAATGGATACATCTTGCAAATTTTCACTGCCGGTGAATGCTAATAACAAAATGAATAACAAGGGAAGGATAATCAAGTTAAAAGAACATAATTACAGTGCTCCAAATAGTGCAAGACAACAAGAAGCAAATTTTCAATCATAGTGTTGTAAGATAAATGCGTATTAGCCTTTTCCAGAAGCAAGCCATTTATTTGCAAATATCAGTTCCCCATGAAAGAGTAAAATCTTTTTTAATGTCTACTTGTTTCAGAAATGTGTGTGGTAATCCTATAAGATAAAAGTGACTGGGAATAAATAATATATGGTATAGTGCATTGTAACATGCAATATCAGAGAATCATAGAAGATTAGGGTTGGAAGAGACCTCAGGAAGTCATCTAGTCCAACCCCCCACTCAAAGCAGGACCAACTAAATCATCCCAACCAGGGCTTTGTCAAGTTGGGCCTTAAAAACCTTTAAGGATGGAGATTCCACCACCGCCCTAGGTAACCCATTCCAGTGCTTCACCACCCTCCTAGTGAAATATTTTTTTCCGAATATCCAACCTAGACCTCCCTCACTGCAACTTGAGATCATTGTTCCTTGTTTTCTCATCTGCCACCACTGAGAACAGCCTAGCTCCATCCTCTTTGGAACCCCCCTTCAGGTAGTTGAAGGCTGCTATCAAATCCCCCCTCACTCTTCTCTTCTGCAGACTAAAGAAGCCCAGTTCCCTGAGCCTCTCCTCGTAAGTCATGTGCCCCAGCCCCCTAATCATTTTCGTTGCCCTCTGCTGGACTCTCTCCAATTTTTCCATATTCTTTCTGTAGCAGGGGCCCCCAAAACTGGATGCAATATTACAGATGTGGCCTCACCAGTGCTGGAAACAAGGGCACACTGTTGACTCATATCCAGCTTTTCGTCCACTGTAATCCCCAGGTCCTTTTCTGCAGAACTGCCACTTAGCCAGTTGGTCCCCAGCCTGTAGCAGTGCATGGGATTCTTCTGTCCTAAGTGCAGGACTCTGCACTTGTCCTTGTTGAAACTTATCAGATTTCTTTTGGCCTAATCCTCCAATATATCTAGGTCACACTGGACCCTATCATTACCCTCCAGAGTATCTACCTCTCCCCCCATCTTAGTGTCATCCACGATCTTGCTGAGGATGCAATCCATCCCATCATCCAGATTAATGAAGATGTTGAACAAAACTGGCCCCAGGACTGACCCTGGGGCACTCTGCTTGATACCAGCTGCCAACTACACATTGAGCCATTGATCACTACCCATTGAGCCCGATGATCTAGCCAGCTTTCTATCCACCTTATAGTCCATTCATCCAATCTATACTTCTTTAACTTGCTGGCAAGAATACTGTAGGAGACTGTATCAAAAGCATTGCTAAAGTCAAGGTATATCACGTCCACCGCTTTCCCCATACCCACATATCCAGAGTTATCTCATCATAGAAAACAAGCAGGTTGGTCAGACATGACTTGCCCTTGGTGAATACATGTTGACTGTTCCTGATCACTTTCCTCTTCTCCAAGCGCTTCAAAATGGATTCCTTGAGGATCTGCTCCATGATTTTTCCAAGGACTGAGGTGAGGCTAACCAGTCTGTTTTTCCCCAAATTCTCCTTCTTCCCTTTTTTAAAGATGGGCACTATATTTGACTTTTTCCAGTTGTCCAGGACTTTCATCAATCACCATGAGTTTTCAATTATAATGGCCAATGGCTCTGCAATCACATCATCCAACTCCCTCAGCACCCTTGGACGCATTGCAGCCGTCCCCATGGACTTGTACATGTCCAGCTTTTCTAAATAGTCTTTAACCTATTCTTTCACCAGGGTGGGCTGCTCACCTCCTCCCCATACTGTGCTGCCCAGTTCAGCAGTCTGGCAGCTGACCTTGTCTGTGAAGACTGAGGCAAAAAAGCATTGAGTACTTCAGTTTTTTCCACATCATCTGTCACTAGGTTGCCTCCCCCATTCAGTAAGGGTCCCAAACTTTCCCCAACCTTCTTGTTGCCAACATACCTGTAGAAATCCTTCTCTTTACCCTTAAAATCCCTTGCTAGCTGCAACTCCAGTTGTCCTTTGGCCTTCCTAATTAAACCCCTGCATGCTCGAGCAATATTTTTATCCTCCTCCCTAGTCATCTGTCCAAGTTTCCACTTCTTGTAAGCTTCCTTTTTGTGTTTAAGCTCACCTAAGATTTCTCTGTGAAGCCAAGCTGGTCGCCTGCCATATTTGCTATTCTTTCTTCACATTGGGATGGTTTGTTCCTGCACCCTCAATAAAGCTTCTTTAAAATACAACCAGCTCTCCTGGACTCTTCCCCCGCCCCACCCCCCCACTCATATTAGCCTCCCACGGGATCCTGCCCATCAGTTCCCTGAGGGAGTCAAAGTCTGCTTTTCTGAATTCCAGGGTCCATATTCTGCTGCTCTCCTTTCTTCCTTTTGTCAGGACCCTGAACTCGAGCTTCTCATGGTCACTGCTGCCCAGGTTGCCACCCACTTCTACTTCCCCTACCAATTCTTCATCTGTACTAAGTGCAAAGTGGTGTCCATATTGGAAGAGAAGGCTAAAGGACTAGAGACCCATGTATCAACCCTGCATTGTATCAGAGAAAATGAAGACTTTCTGGATAGAAGTCAGCATTTGGTATTGCAGGCACAGCGTGCTGAAGAATCAGAGAGGGCAGTTCAGAATGGGGAAAAAAATTGGCAGCATGTGACCTCCAGAAGAAGAAAGAGGAGAACCCATGTAGTCCCAATGCAGATAGAAGTAAGGAACCATTTTCAGGCTCTCTGCACAGGTACTACGGTGAAGAATGGTTTGGAAGAGTCATCTGAGGGAAGGGATCAGAAGGAGACCCATCGACCAGAAGGCCTGGGATGCATTGTCTTAGGGATGGGGATTCCATGATCACCACTCCCAAAAGGAGGAGATGGGTGGTGGTGGTCAGGGACTCCCTCCTAAAGGGGATGGAGTCATCCATCTGCCACCCAGAAACTTGAGAAGTGTGCTGCTAGAACTTTAAACATACTTCCATTGATCTTTCCTTGCATTGTTTTTCACTGCTTGTCTGCTTTCTCATACGCCTCCTTTTCTTTTTCCAATATTTTGTTGATCTTAGATTCAAGAATTTTACTTCAGTACCTTTTTCTTTCCTTAGCGAGACATCATGTCTCTTGGCTTACCCAGTTCTTGCTGTATCTTTGCTGATATCCAACTGTCACTGCAGCATCCTGAAACATATTGTCTCTGAGCACTGCTTCAGGTCCAGTCTGCATTTCATCATCCTCTGCCTCTAGCAGTGCCTCAAGTCTGTTCCTCAATTCTAGTTGGAATTTCTCACAGCACTGTTTTGTTTTCAGTTTTGTACTGTTGATTTTCTGTACCATTTTCTGTTTAAAACTGAAAAAAATATCTGTTTTAACTTCAGTTTAGCAAGATAAAGATTGTGATCACTGCTGATATATATGGCCGTGCGTCTTGGACAGAAGACCTGAATCTTGAGCTCATCCAGGTATGGCATCTGGCAAATTCCACATTTCTTTGTGAGGAAACTAGGTCAGACACCAAGCACAATTCAATGAATCTTTCATTATTTTGGTTTATGACCAACACAGGGTTACCCGTTGCTCTTTTCATTCCTTTGTTGTCACATCCTACTTCAGCATTAAAGTCACCAATCACCAGGAGTAAGTCATGTTTTGGTATTCTGTCAGACACATTCTGGAGGCAATTATAGAACTAATCTTTATTCTCATTGCTGTGTTCCTGGGACAGAGAATAGCACTGCATGATTGACATCATTAGGATTCTGGTTTGGAGTCTGACCAGGGGTGAAAGTAAGTTAGAGGACTTACCGGTACGCCGGAGTCCTGAGCAGGGGGCGTGGCCTCAACCGGAAGAGGCATGGCCTTAAATCCCCGGGCCCTTTAAATCTTGATTTAAAGGGCCAGGGCTCCAGCTGCGGTAGTGGAGGCTGGGAGCCTGGGGCCCTTTAAATCACCCCCGAGCTACCAGCTGCAGAGGCGGCTAGGAGCCCCGGGGCTCGGGGACAATTTAAAGGGCCCAGGGCTCCAGCTGCCACTACCGCAGCGGAGCCCCTAGTCCTTTAAATCACTGAGGAGCCCTGGGGGCTCCCGGCTGCCAACACTACCCCAGGGCTCTGGGCTCTGGCAGAGCTTTAAAGAGCCTGGGGCCAGGCTCCATCGGGGATTTAAAGGGCCCCGGGGCTCCAGCCGCCGCTACCGCCCCGGCCCTTTAAATGCTCGCTGGAGCCCCACTGCTGCTACCCCAGGGCTTTGGCAGCAGGGATTTAAAGGGCTGGGGCAGTAGCAGTGGCTGGAGCTCCGGGGCTCTTTAAATCCCTGCCAGAGCCCCCCCACCCCTACCCCAGGGCTCAGGCAGCAGGGCTCAGGCGGGGATTTAAAGGGCTTGGGGCTCCAGCCGCCGCTACCGCCCCGGCCCTTTAAATCCCCCCCGGAGCCCTGCTGCCACTACTCCAGGGCTTGGGCAGCAGGGCTCAGGCAGGGATTTAAAGGGCCCCGGGAGGGTAGCGGGGGCTGGAGCTCCAGGGCCTTTTAAATCTCTGGGGCTCGGGCAGCAGGGCTCAGGCTGGGATTTAAAGGGCCCCGGGGCAGTAGCAGCAGCTGGAGCTCCGGGGCCCTTTAAATCCCCACCAGAGCCCCGCCGCCGCAATCCCAGGGCTTGGGCAGCAGGGCTCAGGCTGGGATTTAAAGGGCCCCGGTAGGGGTAGCAGCGGCTGGAGCTCCAGGACCCTTTAAATCCGCGCCTCAGCTCCGCCGCCGCTACCCCAGGGCTTTAAATTACCCTCTTGGAAAGCCGGTCCTGGTACGGCGCACTGGCTCTTACCGGTACACCGTACCGGGGCGTACCGGCTTACTTTCACCTCTGAGTCTGACATATATGATATATGATAGGTTCCCAATTGATGACTGATTTTATTTACACAGAGTTTGTCATAATGAGGGCAACTCCTTCTGAGTATTTGTTGTCACCAAGACCTGAACAAATTAGATGTTTCTTCTCTAGCTTGAAGCCCTTCTTATCCCTATCTATCAATCTGCTCTCACTGATGCCCAGTTTTCAAGTCAATAGTTATGATCTGCCAGATCTTTGATGTTTGAAACATTGATCTGTGTGACATTCTGTTCAGGACACCCAAAACTATAAGCTACTGTGTTTCCCCTCTGCCTCAGCAAGAGTGAGCTTTGCTGAAGATTAGACTGTGTCATATCCCTGCCACACCAGTCTGTCTGCTTCACCAGTAAAGTCCTTGAGACTCTGCCAGTATAAACGCTGTCTGGCAGGTAACAATCAGTGAACCCGAGTTCCAGAGATGTCTCCTGGCAGTGTCTAGTCCCTCTCCCTGGGCATTCACATAAATTAAGCTTGCTGCCTCCAAAGAGACAGAGCACAAACCAGCCTGCCTGAGGACTCACACTTTAGGTCAATATAACAGCACTGAAATTGTTTACAGTAAAACTAAGAATAAGTTTATTAACAAAGGACAGAGACTTAAGTGACACCAAGCTAGAGAAAAAGATATACCTATGGTTAAAAAACAAAACAAAACATGCTTTCTAGTGACCAAAACTTAATTTTAGCACGTTACAATCTTTGCCTAAGCTGTTTTCTCACTTACATCAAATTAATAGCATCTCTAATCCTCAAGGTAAACTTTCACTTATACTTGCATTGTCCTCTGCCTATAATCCAGACAGGTAGACAGGTAATTCCACATTCCTTTGTCTAGAGCAAATCCATTCACTGCCTCCAAACCATCTTTTAAGAACATACTTCCAGCAGGCACATATAATGCTTTATACACAACCACTGATTTTCAGGACCAGCATGTCACTTGTTTAAATGATACCTTATAGGACACCTTTTTGATACATATTATGACAAACAGTGTGTTGGGAGTAGTGAGTATGTCAGGCCTGATATGAGTTATAGTAAAGTGGACCCTCTGCCAGCTGACATTGAGGGGCTCTTAGGGTCACAATCTCCTATTTCAATAACCAACTTTAAAATGTTTTCTTCTTGCCAGCATCAAACGTTTTGGGGTCTGTCTTACAGAGACTGCTTTTCACCAGGAACTCTCCCCATTTTTTCTGGGTTTGGAACCATCAGCCACACCAAGGTGCAGCAGGTGGGGTTCAGTGGAGTTATGTCAGCAGAAAATCTGTCCCTAGTTCCACACTTTGGCTGAAATGCATCTGTGGTGTGAAGGATCCACACATGTTCTATGCCCTGCTTAAGTCTCACTAGAGTCTTATTTGGGGGATTTAGAGTAACAGCCATGTTAGTCTGTATTCGCAAAAAGAAAAGGAGTACTTGTGGCACCTTAGAGACTAACCAATTTATTTGAGCATAAGCTTTCGTGAGCTACAGTTCACTTCATCAAATAAATTGGTTAGTCTCTAAGGTGCCACAAGTACTCCTTTTCTTTATTTGGGGGAGTTAAGTAGGATCCAGGCAATGCTGACCTTCAATACAGGGGTGAATTTTACCCAGTAACAGCAGTAGCATCTTTCAAAAGATGCTTTCAGATCATGTTCAGAATTTGGATAATCTTTAGCCAACTTAAAGCATTTCAGGGATGTCTGTATGCATTTCAGATAGTTCAGCAGCCTCCTGCCTTTACCTTTTCTTCATCAAGTGGTCTACATCAATGCTTTAACATGGCAGTATTTTCAGCATTTAATGGTATGCTCTCCTATAGTATTAGCTTCTATGACCCTTGATATATCTGTGAGTTTAAGAACTTCTAACTTGTGAATTTTCATTTTCTGAATTGAGTGTACTATTGCTATGTCTTACTCCGTTCATTTCAGTGGAAATCCTGAGAAGTTTAGGCAGTTTTAAAGTTTCCTGGCAGAAATGTCCACTCCAGCCCAACTTTACCACCAATTTGTTGCTCTACAGAGAGAATTAAAGATACTGGCTCATTTTCTCTCACAGTATTAATTTCTGCTTGACCTACAATGAGCAAATGTCTTTTTGGACATATTGCAATTAAAGAAATGGACAAGTGATTGTCATTAGTTTTAATACATTTAACATGTATTTTGTTAATCAGAGTAACTCATGTCCTTCTCTGCATAATTATGTTCTATCATTTAATAAAAACATTCCATTCATGCCAGAGCACAGCTAATCACTTTTCAACATGGCACAAAAAGGCATCAAAACAGCCTGATTCCAAAGTGTAAAGCATGCACCAAATTTTATGTATGGGAAAAGAACCTGATCAGACGCATCTAGTTACCAAAATATTCATTCTATTATACCGGGTGTTTCCCCATAAAGTATTTTGTGCTACTTACTAGAACACTAAAAATAATGTTATATTTTACTATATGTGCCCATATTAAGCCCCATTATTTTTCTGCTTTACCTTACTTAATAGTAGAAGTTCTCATCTACTGAAATTTCAGTTGACTTGAGTACTTGGAATATCCAAGCCCACTCCTAACTGGTATCCATCTGTAAATCAAAATAGCGTGGATTGGATGCATTCCCTAATTACTAGTACTCTATCATGAATTACTCTTTAAATTACTACCTGACAGCGACAGTCTAGAATCATTATTTTTTTCTTATCACTCAACCCCAGGACTGCCAAGAATCAAGAATTTGCCATCTATGACATGCGCTCCATGCAAAGATCAGCAGTGGCACACACCTATCTACATCTGTCTTTCAAAGTGTCTACACCCTCTCTGGAGGTTTTGTGTTTGTATTTATGAGTGAGTTTGCAATTAGTTGTCAGATGTAATGGGAGCAACAAGGGAGAAGATACCTAATTATCCAAATTACTTCACAGGAGGATATAATGTTATGTCCACAGGCACTTACTCTAATAATAATGCTCCTCCATAAATGGATCAGTGTTTGAGTCAGAGCCAACTGTCTCCACTTCTCTCCTTTCCTTCTCAAGTTATTATTGTAAGAAGCTTACAAGAAATGGAAGATTGGACAAATGACCAGGGAAGACTATAAAAATATTACTCGGGCATGCAGGAGTGAAATCAGGAAGGCCAAATCACACCTGGAGTTGCAGCTAGCAAGGGATGTTAAGAGTAACAAGAAGGGTTTCTTCAAGTATGTTAGCAACAAGAAGAAAGCCAAAGAAAGTGTGGGCCCCTTACTCAATGAGGGAGGCAACCTAGTGACAGAGGATGTGGAAAAAGCTAATGCACTCAATGATTTTTTTGCCTCTGTCTTCACGAATAAGGTCAGCCCCCAGACTACTGCACTGGGCAGCACAGCATGGGGAGGAGGTGACCAGCCCTCTGAGAAGAAAGAAGTGGTTCGGGACTATTTAGAAAAGCTGGATGAGCACAAGTCCACAGGGCCGGATGCACTGCATCTGAGAGTGCTAAAGGAGTTGGCGGATGTGATTGCAGAGCCATTGGCCATTATCTTTGAAAACTCATGGCGATCGGGGGAGGTCCTGGATGACTGGAAAAAGACTAATGTAGTGCCCATCTTTAAAAAAGGAAAGAAGGAGGATCCGGGGAACTACAGGCCAGTCAGCCTCACCTCAGTCCCTGGAAAAATCATGGAGCAGGTCCTCAAGGAATCAATTCTGAAGCACTTAGAAGAGAGGAAAGTGATCAGGAACAGTCAGCATGGATTCACCAAGGGAAAGTCATGCCTGACTAATCTAATTGCCTTCTATGACGAGACAACTGGCTCTGTGGATGAGGGGAGAGCAGTGGACGTATTGTTCCTTGACTTTAGCAAAGCTTTTGACACGATCTCCCACAGTATTCTTGCCAGTAAGTTAAAGAAGTATGGGCTGGATGAATGGACGATAAGGTGGATAGAAAGCTGGCTAGATTGTCTGGCTCAATGGGTAGTGATCAATGGCTCCATGTCTAGTTGGCAGCCAGGTATTAAGTGGAGTGCCCCAAGGGTTGGTCCTGAGGCCAGTTTTGTTCAATATCTTCATAAATGATCTGGAGGATGGTGTGGATTGCACCCTCAGTAAGTTTGCAGATGACACTAAACTGGGAGGAGAGATAGATATGTTGGAGGGTAGGGATAGGATACAGAGGGACCTAGACAAATTAGAGGATTGGGCCAAAAGAAATCTGATGAGGTTCAACAAGGACAAGTGCAGAGTCCTGCACTTAGGACGGAAGAATCCCATGCACCGCTACAGACTAGGGACCGAATGGCTAGGCAGCAGTTCTGCAGAAAAGGACCTAGGGGTTACAGTGGACGAGAAGCTGGATATGAGTCACCAGTGTGCCCTTGTTGCCAAGAAAGCCAATGACATTTTGGGATGTATAAGTAGGGGCATTACCAGCAGATCAAGGGATGTGATCGTTCCCCTCTATTTGACATTGGTGAGGCCTCATCTGGAGTACTGTGTCCAGTTTTGGGCCCCACACTACAAGAAGGATGTGGAAAAATTGGAGAGAGTCCAGCAAAGGGCAACAAAAATAATTAGGAAACTGGAACACATGACTTATGAGGAGAGGCTGAGGGAACTGGGATTGTTTAGTCTGCGGAAGAGAAGAATGAGGGGGGATTTGATAGCTGCTTTCAACTATCTGAAAGGGGGTTCCAAAGAGGATGGATCTAGACTGTTCTCAGTGGTAGCAGATGACAGAACAAGGAGTAATGGTCTCAAGTTGCAGTGGGGGAGGTTTAGGTTGGATATCAGGAAAAGCTTTTTCTCTAGTAGGGTGGTAAAACACTGGAATGCGTTACCTAGGGAGGTGGTGGAATCTCCTTCCTTAGAAGTTTTTAAGGTCAGGCTTGACAAAGCACTGGCTGGGATGATTTAGTTGGGGATTTGTCCTGCTCTGAGCAGGGGGTTGGACTAGTTGACCTCCTGAGGTCCCTTCCAACCCTCATATTCTATTATTTGATTCTTCAGCCATTGCTATAAATGCTGGTCGCTAGTTTTGGTTGAGTATAGATTACCTGCATACAATATTTTGTACTCATAGAATTGGAAGGGACCTCAGGATGTCATCTAGTCTAACCCCCTGCTCAAAGCAGGGCCAATATCCAATTTTTGGCCCAGATCCCTAAATGGCCCCCTCAAGGATCGAACTCACAACCCGGGGTTTAGCAAGCCAATGCTCAAATCACTGAACTATCCCTCCCCCCAGTGGTTGCCAGTTCTTTTGTTTATGATGCTATTTCAAATTATATGAATCTCATTCCTTTCATAGCATGTGCCAGCAAAGAGGGAGAAAAAAACCACTGACTGCCCACTGGAAGTTTTCAGTAGCTGAGCAGCTGGGCAAAGTAGTAGTAGAATAAGCAAAAGAAGAAGAGTGATCACACAGGAAGTTCATTCACTTTTGGAATGTTTTACCACCTTGAAAGATATTCCCTATTCTTAAAGTGGGGAGTAATTCAGGGCCAGTAGTACCTCCAAAGACAGAACGAATGTTATCAAAGCTGTGACTGTACTATGTGTGCCCTACACTAACTGATAATTGGCAGATGAATCAGAAGAAATTGAAGCATTTGAGAGAAAAAGGTCCACAGGTGTGTCTGTCCCAACTTCATCTTTTGAGGGGGTTTCCTCACTTTTTTAATTTATGCTTGGCATTTCAAACATAAACTTTGTTACACACAATTAGCCTACTTCACGGGACTCACATGTTAAAGCTTCAACAAGCAATAAGGCAAGTGTAACCCACACAAAAATGAGTCTGCTCTACAGCCTTAGCTAAAAGAAAGTTGGCTTTTCACTCATGTGGTAGGGGCTCATGCACTAAGCTTCTGAGGTCCATGGTTCAGTCCCATGGATGACTAGGGTCTGTTGGCATTACACAAGCACTACCAGAAAATGTGTGGGAAAATAAAAATGACAAGTTAATGTGAGGTAACTTTCTTTTAAGTTTGATTACATGCTAAGATATAGCACTTTGCAGAATCTAAATAAAGCATTTTGATATAGTTAGTGACAAAAAGGACTCAACATTGCTGAATTGCTTAAAGTCCTTAATTCTACAAAATACACAACTTTTAAACAAAAACAGATTTGATCTTTTTCTTATTAGCCACCTAAGTATTGCCTCATATATACTGTCAGGTGTATGATGCAAAAGGCCCACCTCATGTGCAGATTAATAAAGCATAGCTCCAATGAAGAATAACCAACTTTTGTGTCAGAGTAATGTACTGGGGCATGAAGGCAAAGGGACAGATTCTAATACTCTTACTCATGTTCATCTCAGCGGGACTTCTTGGGGAGTACAGTACTATTTCACAAGAGTATAGGGTTTCCGAATCTGGCCCATAATCAGTAAAGTGCAGTAGTCAGTGTGTCAAACTTTTTTTCAACCTTTCTGATGACTTTGTGGAATCAGGACATCAAAGATATAAATGCTATGTTGTATGAAAGGAAAAGAAGCTGCTATATTGCCTAGTGATGTTTGCAAGTGTTGCTGTCATGACTAAGGTCTGCTGCCTCTTGTAAAACTGTACTCAGGCACACATAGCCAAGAAGATCCATCAAACCCTTTAGCCAAAACAAATGAAAGTCATTTATAAATATACTATCAGCTTTGGTCTCTTTCTGGTGTGTTACATAATTCTCCATCTCCTTCAGTCCTGTCTGCTTTAACCCCTGCTTGTCCCAACCAGCTTTGGAAAAGAAAACCATTCCTTGCATACACACTCTACTCTTAATTACCCAATATGTAATCTAATATTATTAAAGAAGCCTAGAATAAAATATTTTAATAGCTCTGTAGGCATTTGTTAAGGTCTTTTGCGTAGTTTGCATCTTTTCCATCTGACACTGCAGATGTGCCTTCTCATTAGTCACTGGCACAACTGAAAGGATTTGCCAGAGGGTCTGGAGGGAATACAGGAACTGGTCAGAATCTAGCTTCTGTACTAATGAGAAATCCTGCATGCTCAATTTAACATTCATGTGTTAATTCCTTCAGTACCACTTTGGCAGGTAGTGGTGTAGGTGCTAAGTACCTCAAAATTCAGATCTAAGTACCTCAATATTCCATCACATACAGTCCTCAGCTAAAACCTTTCCAGTGCATTATCAGTGATCTACAACCCATCCTGGACAATGGTCCCTCACTTTCACAGGCCTTGGGAGGCAGGCCAGTCCTCGCCCACAGACAACCCGCCAACCTGAAGCATTCTCACCAGCAACGACACACCACACCATAGTAACTTTAACTCAGGAACCAATCCATGCAACAAACCTCGATGCCAACTCTACCCACATATCTACACCAGTGACACTACCACAGAACCTAACCAGATCAGCCACACCATCACTGGTTCATTCACCTGCACATCCACCAATGTAATATACGCCATCATGTGCCAGCAATGCCCCTCTCTTATGTACATCGGCCAAACTGGACAGTCCCTACATAAAAGGATAAATGGACACAAATAAGATATTAGGAAAGGCAATATTAAAAAACCTGTAGGAGAACACTTCAATCTCCCTGGACACACAATAGCAGATTTAAAGGTAGCCATCCTGCAGCGAAAAAACTTCAGGACCAGACTTCAAAGAGAAACTGCTGAGCTTCAGTTCATTTGCAAATTTGATACCATCAGCTCAGGATTAAACAAAGACTGTGAATGGCTAGCCAACTACAAAAGCAGTTTCTCCTCCCTCGGCGTTCACACCTCAATTGCTAGAAGAGGGCCTCATCCTCCCTGATTGAACTAACCTCTTTATCCCTAGCCTGATTCTTGCTTGCATATTTATACCTGCCTCTGGAAATTTCCACTACATGTTTCTGAAGAAGTGGGTATTCACCCAAGAAAGCTTATGCTCCAATACAGTCTGTTAGTCTGTAAGGTGCCACAGGACTTTTTGCCGCTTCAATATTCAGAAGCACTTCACATCTTCTGAGCAATTTATGCCCATCTCTAGTTAAAAGTACTTCAGGCCAAAATCCTAGATCAAGCCCACTGAGCACAGTGGAGTTCCACTAGATATGAAATTGGCTCCTGGCATGCTATTGCATCCTATTATTTTGCATGGAAACATTCAGTTTATTACTACTGGTCCAAATCCCAAAGTACCCAATTCCTCCTTTTTCATACAGGCCTGACTAAGGCAACACCCCCTTTAGCTTACATATTTTGCTTCTGTAAGAAATCAATAAAAGACTTTGAGATTTGACCCATTATTTTTAATAATAGCAGTATGGTGTGCCTGGTTATGATCTATGAAGGGCAAAAGAAAGCAAGAAGAACAGAATGTGTTCCTTGAGATTACAGGGAATTAGGATACCTTTTACAAGAGGTAACAATCCAAATAAATCTGCAGTACTGAAATTGATAACCCTGTTCTCCAAACCTATGGCATGATATTTCATTGTTAATGTATCTTTACTATATCTGGGAATGGAACATGCTGCTCCATTCTTCAATACACTGAGTAGGCAAGTGAAACAATTTACAGAAACCTGTAACCTACATACAATTGAAATAAATGTGCACTCATTGAGAATATGAAAAGTGACCGTTCATTTAGGCTGTTCACATTGTTTGGGATTGTACTGTATTGTTCAGCTACTTAAGAAAGCAGACCTTAAAGTACTATTTCAAAGGACAGCAATGGGATCACCCATTTGTCTCATGGCAATGTGTTACACTTTCCTGTGGGGCACTGAGGTTAGTGCCCTGGCTGTCAGAGTAGGGGACATCCGAAAATGGGTAGGTAAAAATGACAAATCAGAATGGATTTACAGCAACAGATCAAAAGTCTCAGAATACATATGATTAAAAATATGGTAGGCACTGACTGACCAGTGACTTCATGTGTACAGTAACAATGCTTTAGTGAGAACTCTGCAGTGGATATTATAACAAGAATTCTTCCTGTTTTAAACACCTTAAGCAAACAAGAAGTATCAAATTCCCCATCTGGAGCCTGAAATTTCCTAAATTTCTCTGAAGGAAGACCTCCAAAATTTAATTTTGTTCTGGACATGCATATTAATATTCCTGATCCCCTTGAAGCCAGGTAAGCTTTGATATATGTTCCAACTGCCTTAACAAGACTCAGGTGAGTACTAGTCACTCAGACTCAGTCAGTTTGATATTAAACATAATAGTACATGCTTCATTACACCCAATTCAGCTAATCATTATGATATAATTACAGATATAATAATTTAATTCAATAAAAAACCAAATGCAAGGCATTTATTAGTGACTCATCTCTGTTCCCTATGAATGAGCCTACTGCAGTACTGTTGAATTGCCATTTACTGTATAATGACATTGTTATTAGGGGAATGAAAAATAATTCTACATCACGTTCTCCATTGTAAATTGTCCATGATTGGTACCGATTGATTTTCTGCACTTTTTCCATTAGAATTTCAAACAATGAATTGACTTATATACAATATTTTACATAGTTGTTTTGTATTGAAGATCTCAGAATAATTGGATAATTTCTATTTTAGTTTACCAATTAGACTGACAAGCTGGCTTAATTCATTTCCTGACTGTCATTAAGCATATTTTGTCTAATGGGAAAAAAAAAGCTATTAATCCTTTCTACATAGAAGACTCTTCCCTTTTCTGAAACTTGAAGAATTAAGTCCCACAAAATAAAAGCATGAGCCTTTAATGTTTTGTTAGATTCAGTAAAAGCCTACTGTCCCAATAATGTTATAAGACCATAAAAATGGTTTAGGCAAACTATGCTAAAGAAGACACATTCTTTTCCTACCTATGGAGCAGAAGTGAACCCCTTTATTTCATTTAGAAGTAGTTGCACCTGTCCAAGTCTAACACCTATTCACGCCATTGATTTCATTGGTATTGAATTATGGCTCCATGCCTCAGTACTCTGATAGGAAGGGAACATGGAACTGTTTTATCCCATGATGAATGAGAAAGGGGAAAGCTGTTCCACTCAGTAGGTAAGATAAAAATAAGATCTTGTCAGGTGTACAATCATACCTACTTTGACTTGAAACATAATTTTTACTGGTGCTTGTTCTTTTCCATTTCTATGCCCTGTAGATGCTTCTATGCTGGAATATTTATTTTCTAGTAAAGTTAGAGAGGTCTTAATAATTCTTAAATACTTTAAAAACTGGATGTAAGATTTTCAGAAGATTCTAGTAGCTAACTCAGTCTGTTTTGGAGTCTATATTGTACAAGTTATTAAGCAGGAATTCACCCTTGTGTAAACAGGGCCAGCACAAGTGTCTATGCACCATATGAATCCCACATAAGCCCTACTTTGGGACCTTACATGGGACTAAAGTGGTGTGCAGGTCCTTGTGCTGGTTCTGTGCACACAGATGAATTTCACCATATATGAATAAAGAAACCAAGGGACCAATGATTCATCTTGTCCTGAGCTTGGGCAAGTATCCCATGCTTCAGAGGAAGCAACAATATGCCTACATTTTAGATAGTTGTACAAATTTGGAATGGCTACCTAATACAGTTGACTGGTGATATGGTAAAGAGCTTTTCCGCTCTGTCAATGGCTCAAATCAAAGACAGACTGAAAATCATTTCAGTACATATGGTTGGCTTTGTAGCCTACTGTCCACAAAATAAATTGGTGGTCGCAGTCCATTCTTTAAAGGACAGATAGATATTTATATTTAAAGACCATCATGGTCATTGGTATTCATTGGCAAATGTCCTGGCAGTCTCCGAAGAGAAACCAGGGACTAAACAGACATGGAGAGAGAATTAACTTCTTGTTCCCAAAGTGGGTCTCTTCAGAGCACTTTGGCAGGACAGTGTGTGACACCTGTTTCGTAAATATAAACGTAAGTCTGTAGTCTTCTGGGCTGTCAAACTGGTACCTTCCCTGATTGCTAAAAATTGATTTAGAATGTAATAAATGTATACCATATTATACAAGAAATAGAGCTATTACACACATAACTTGATTGCACATTGCTGTGTATGCCGACAGATACCAGTGCATCCACTAGGATTTCCTGAACAAAATCCTCCTAGTTAGTTAAACAAACAAACAAAAAAATGGTTTCCGAGGAGTTCTAGGGATTAAAATAGCAATCTCATCAGCTTCAAGAGATTTTTCAAGAACAACTTTTTTTCAACATTCAGATTCCTTTCAGTATCTGTAAGCTGTTACTAGACCAAATAATAGAAAGTTCTGTAAGATAGGTCTGCATTCTCATTTACAAGGCCCTCTATATCATTCTGCCAGAGTAAAGATGTCTTAAAGTCAGTATAACTATAATTTATACCCAGTCTTTTACACTGACAGAGCAGTGTTAAGAGGCCTTCATGTGAATGACCCCCCCCACACCCCCAAATTATTTACTTACAAGGAGCCATTTTTCATGAATGCATAAAGCCTTTATTAACATATACCATTGCCATGAATAGAACTATGTCCAGTGTGTCATTGTGGGATTACCCATGAAAGTAGGTACCATTGAGCAGGAGTCCGGGTGGCAGAATTGGGTCTCATTTAAACAAACATAGGTGCAAATTGCTGGCCAAGTTGCCACCCACTTCTACTTCCCCTACCAATTCTTCCCTGTTTGTGAGCAGCAGGTCAAGAGGAGCACGGTCTCCAGCACTTGTACCAGGAAGTTGTCCCCAACACGCTCCAAAAACTTCTTTGCCCTCCCAGCAATTGTCAGGGTGATTGAAGTCCCCCATGAGAACCAGGGCCTGTGATCTGGAAACTTCTGTTAGTTGTCTGAAGAAAGACTCATTTACCTCATCCTCCTGGTTTGGTGGTTTATAGCAGACACCTACCACGACATCACCCTTGTTGATGTCTAAACTTAACCCAAAGACTTTCAACAAGCTTTTCTCCACTTTTATGCTGGAGCTCTGAGCAATCATACTGCTCTCTTACAAATAGTGCAACTCCTCCACCTTTTCTCCCCCACTTGTCCTTCCTGGACAGTTTATACCCATCCATGACAGTGTTCCAGTAATGTCAGTTACCCCACCAAGTCTCTGTTATCCCAATCACATCATAGTTCCTTGACTGGGGTTGGGGTTGGTCCTGCTCTGAGCAGGCGGTTGGACTAGATGACTTCCTGAGGTCTCTTCCAACCCTAATCTTCTGTAATTCTATGATTCTATGGCTGTGCCAGGACTTCCAATTCTTTCTGCTTTTTTCCCAGGCCTCTTGTGTGCATGTACAGGCACCTAAGATAATTAGCCAATTGCCCTACTTTCTCAGTATGAATCAGGAGACCTCCCCTGTTGCACCCTCCTCCTTGTGTTTCCTCCCAGTATCCCACTTCCCCACTTATCTCAAGGCTTAAGTCTCCATCCTCTGGTGTAAAGCCCTCCTCACTAGGTTAGCAAGCCTGCCTGCGAAGATGCTCTTCCCTCTCTTCATTAGGTGGATCCCATCTCTTCCTAGCAATCCTTCTTCCTGGAACAACATCCCATGGTCAAAGAATCCAAAGCCCTCTCTCCGACACCACCTGCGCAACCACACATTTATTTCCACAGTTCGATGGTCCCTATCTGGGCCTTTCCCTTCAACAGGGAGGATGGACAAGAACACGACTTGTGCCTCAAACTCCTTTATCCTTCTTCCCAGAGCCACATAGTCTGCAATAACCCACCTAAGGTCATTCTTGTCAGTATCATTGGTGCCCACAATGGAGAAGTAGGAAGGGGTAGCGGTCCAAGGGCTTGATGAGTCTCAGCGCACACTCTGTTATATCCTGAATTCTAGCTCCAGGCAAGCAGCTGAAGATGAAGCTGCTACTACGATAGGAAACCTTGGAGACATTTACTAAGTGTCTAAAACCCTGTGTGGAAATTTCAAAATATAAAGTGGATCAATAAAAAGCAAATATGGGAAAATGCTTACAGCTGAGGTAGAACAGAAAAATAGATAGGCAGAACATTTCAGATGTCCTCACAGAACTAGCCCCACTTCAGCACCAGACTTCGATAAACAAACCTGATCAATTTGATAGTCACATCAGTTCAATAAAGATGTCAGAAGTAGAGGCTGCAATCAAGAAGCTGAAAAATAACAAAGCAGTGGGAGGTCATCAAATTACAGCAGAAATGCTAAAAAAACACTGGATACCATTCATCCTTATGAAACTGACAGGGCTATTCAATGAAGTTTGGGAAAAAGACCCAGTGGAAACACTGATTCATTGTCAGAATACCCAAAAAGGACGTGATCTTCGGGTATTCTGGCTGAAGAGGAGTCACCCTACTCTATGTTGTAGGGAAAGCTTTCTGCTGTGTGGTACTACACAAGGTGAAGCAGTGGATGCAAAGCTTAGAGAAAAAGAGGCTGGATTCGTGTAGATCAGATATTCCCATTATGGACCATCACAGAAGCATGCATACAACGGCAAGATCCCCTTATCATCAACTTCGTTGATTTTCAAAAGGCCTTTGACAGCCTGCACCGACATACATCGTGGAATATTCTTCAGTCCTATGGAATCTCAGCTACAGTTGTTAACATCATTAAGGCATCATACAGAGATGTGAAATGCTGGGTAAAGGTGAACAACGAGACATAGTGGTTCAGCATGGGCACACAGTGGTTCAGAGTAAAATAGGACTGCTTTTTATCTCCACTGTCATTTGGTATTGCCATAGACTGGATACTGAAGAAGTATGAGCAACATGAACACTAGTATAACATGGATAGATGGCAAGTGCCTAGAAGACCTAGACTTTACTGACAATATTATTCTATTGAGCAGCACCCCTGAAAAGTTACAAAGAGAATACCTGGCAAAAACAGCAGGCAAGCAAGGGTCAGATTTAGTTATGCTTAAACAAATATCTTTGAAATTCAGACATCGAATACTTACATCACATCAGAAGATGAAAATATCAAGAACATAGAACAGTTCACCTACATTGGCAGCACCATATTGGCTAACAAAGACCTCAAAAAGAAAGTGACTTTAAGGATCCAAAAGGCATTCACAGCATTTACTAAATTTAACAACATATGGAAATCAACGATATACAGCACCGGAACAAAACTGAGAATTTTAAATTCAAACATAATCTCAGTGGTAATATATGGCTGCCAGAGCTGGAGCTGTACCAGTACGTTAGACAGAAAACTAGGCAGCTTCAAAAATAAGTTCCTCCGAAAGATTCTGGGCATTGTTGAACAGACTTCATCACCAATGAAGGGGTATGAGAAATCACCAACCAGTAACTTGTTTCCATTGGAATCAGAAGAACACATCAGACATACTTGGGGCGTGTACTCCGGATGATCAAACTTGTTTATTTTATAAATAAAAGTACATCTTTTGTCAACCAACCTCAAACTCAGCCTGCCCTCTGAGCATCAATCTTATTCTGTGTTAGGTACTTATATGGGGCAGGAGGGATGGCCTCAAAACCTGGAACTAATTTTGTTGCACAGGTCCATCTCCATTTATAACAAACAGGAGTTTAGGAGAAAAATATCATATGTATTATTGCTATTTTCCAATAATATTACTTCAATTTTAATATGAAAAAAAAAGCCTGCAATGGAGGTTAAATCAGGGTCAAAAGGACATATCTGGAACAATTTGATTGCTGACTTTTTGAGACTGAATAGCAGCTTCCATCCATCTTAATTATTTTTGAGACCATTTAGGCAATAGAAGCATGCCATAGGTAGTAGAATTAGAGGATATTACAGAAGATGCTTTTGATTTAATCACAAATGGTGCTTAATTGTAAATTAGATCTTTCTTTAATAGTTTAGGAAGTGAGCCAATGGAAGTAATGAAAACTCAACTCGCAGAAAAGTATTTGTGATTTCTCACTAAAAGGTCTGGCTTAGTATAATAGTAAAAGTCTTTTTTGACAGATGAAAGAATTGCCTGTGAATTGCTTTATCTGAAACAAGAAAAAAGAAAAGGAGGACTTGTGGCACCTTAGAGACTAACCAGTTTATTTGAGCATGAGCTTTCGTGAGCTACAGCTCAAATAAACTGGTTAGTCTCTAAGGTGCCACAAGTCCTCCTTTTCTTTTTTCTTTTTGCGAATACAGACTAACACGGCTGTTACTCTGAAACCTGTCATTTATCTGAAACAAGTAGTCATAATAGTTGAAACTACAGCTATGACTACAGGGAGACAAGTAAGAAAAATCTTGATCTTTCATCTTAACAAAATTTTAAACATTTGTGAAGGGATGAGCAATAGCAGGGGCAAGTATGCTATTCAGCAGGTCCAGGGTTTGTATTTTATTATTTCTTATGGGACTGGAAACCTGCATATGAAGTTGGGAAAAAAGGGCTAATTTTTTCTGAGTGCCCAAGAAAGTTGGGTTAGATAAGGACTGAATAGGATAAGGGCTTGGATAAGTTGAAGTTGAATATAAATCAGTACTTTTATTATCTCAAGTCAAAGCCTTCTGGAAAGCACACTCGGAAGTTTGTAAGGTAAAAACAAAGAGTTGAGATAATTTCAAAGTAACCAGTGGAGGAAGCATGACAGACATGAAACCTAGAATGGTCCAAATTCTCCAAGAAGAAGATGGACAGAGTGAAACTGGAGATAAAAGGGAGCTTAAAAACAAAATCAAAACTTAGACTGTGGTTTCCTTTCTAATGTGCAAAACTAATAAGCACAGTAGGTTGGTCAGGCTAGAGGAAAATGCATGTTCTGCAAGAAAGAAAGGGATAAGTTTAGCAAAACTTACAGATGTCCATTTTAAAATATAGAGCAGGGGAATAGGCACACAGTTCCAAGTGACAGAACCTAAGTGTTCTAAACATGGGAACTTATAAATGTTATTAAATGTATTCCTTTTCTCCTTTCTGAAAATAGAAACAATCTCTCTCACTCTTCCCAGCCCTGAAGAAGTAGTAGCATTAGTTTAAAAGGTGTGGGTTTGTTTTTTTTTTTATCTGTGGGTGGGAGCTGTATGTGAAGAGCTTATTGAGGGTAAACTAAATCAAGATGATGAGATTTGCATTTAGTTCTGAAAGCGGGTCATTCCAATCTATTTAGGTAGCAAGTTTCACATCTAGTTCCAGCTTCTCTGAAAGTTATGTCTCCTGCAAGAGTCTCCACTATTCGTCCAAAATGTCATTATTCCACATAAAAATAGCTGTCATGGGAGGCCATACTTATAGATGGAGAGGTAATCTCAGGTAATTAGGGCTAGTAAAGGCTTTGAAGATCAGAATGGAGACCTTCAATTGGACTGCACTCAATGGCAAGCCTGTACAGAAAATAAAGCACTCAGCTGAGCTATCTCCTACCAGTCTCCCTTGCAACACAAATGGGTGGCAGTGTTTGTATCTGTAGGAGCCTTTTCAAGGTGCATGAATTCATTCCTAGGTATAAGGTGAAGCAATCATGCCCAGAGGTCATGACTGTGTGAGACATGGGGTATGTCTACATGAGGATAAAAGTCCTACAACACGTCCACTGCTCGACCGGATCAGTTGACTCAGGCTTGGAGGGCTCGCACTGTGTAGGGGGTTGGAGGGCTTGGAGGGGCTAAAATTGCTGTGTAGATGTTCAGGCTTCAGCTGGAGCCCAAGCTCTGGGACATTCCACCTTTGCAGGGTCCCAGAGGTCAGGCTTCAGCTTGAGCCCAAATATCTACATAGCTGTTTTTTAGCCCCATAGCCTGAGTCAGCTGACTGGGGCCAGCCACAGGGTTTTTATCCCCCTGCAGACATGGCCATAATGAATGGGCATGTGTCTGAAAGCATGAGGTGAAATCATCTGGCCAGTTGCAGATGGAAGTGAAAATTTTGCTTTCCATGTCTATTTGGACATCCTCTAGCATTGACTGGATGTGGACTGCAAGAAGACTTAAGTGTCTGAGAGCAGATAACCCAAATAGGATATTATAGATGAGGTAAATTGCTCCCCCTCCTGACCATCATCACCTCAGTCTTGCCTGGTTCCTCTTTTCAATCTGGTTTTATTTTAGCTAAGCACTGAGAATGCTGAGTGAGAGTGCCATTTATGTCTGATGTAAAGGAAATGCAGAGCTGAGTGTTATCTGCATACTATGGGCACTTCAACCACCCTTGTTTCACCAGCGTCATATAAATGTTCAATAATTTGAAGTAGAGGACTGAGCCTTGTTGGATTCTATTGGTGACAGCTGTAGAGGTAGAGGAACAACTGCCCAGAACAAGCTTTTGGGTGAAAATATTATAATTCCTAAATAGATACGTGTGCAGATTCTCATCTGTGTCCAGTCTGTGGTGGGCACAGAGGAGAAGGTTACTGCAAAGGAGCTGTTTGCAGCTTCCAGATACTGGGATTAGTACAATGGTGGCCTGATCCCCAGAATAGTTTAGAACTGTCTCAGTGCTGCTCTAATCTATACCAGCTAGCTGTGCTCTCAAGGACCGATATTGCTCCAGGCATTGTTACCAGATGTGCCCGTTAGGGGTATGCTCATTTATTCGGGTTACTCTTCAGGGGAGAGGGGGTCTGTAATTCTTTCAATGTACTGCTTGTATCACTTGTGTGCTCATATGGAGCTTCTCCCTTCTGCAAGTCCCCTCCTAATGGAGCTATCCTGAAGGACCTAGGTTCCCCAGGGCTGGGTTCCTCCAGCCCCAGAATCAGATGAACACCCACACACCCACACACTAACAGAGCAAGTCTGAGTGGACTGGGTCAATCAGCACTCTCAAACTGAGCCCCTGTATGTCCCTGTACTCAATAGGCTGGGACAAGCAGCACTTCCAAGCTGACACCCTTATATTGCACAGGTACCGCACTGGAATAGAGTAAGCCGGAGCAGGCCATGTTGAACAGCACTTCCACGATGCCACCCTTATTTGCCTCTGGACTCAGCAGGCTGGGTCGAGCAGCACTTCCAAGCTGCCACCCTCGTATGTCACAGGTTCAGCATGTCCCTATCCCCACTTTCACATTACAATTGTTCTGGTAGTAACCCACTTGATGAGCAAACCCCACAGTATTTTTGGGCGCTACAGGGATCTTTAGCTTAGGTAAAAGGAACATTGCTGCAGAGTGAATGGGAAAGCCAAAACACAAGAGAGTAAAGTTCAGAGAGAGAGGGAAGCAACCAGCTTAACCATAAAAGATATTTATTGAATAACAGTGATAATCACACAAGGAGAGCCTAAACAGACATAACAGTTACATTATTCTATTCAGGGGACACCATCATAGGGCCTAATCACATCAGCCACACTATCAGAGGCTCGTTCACCTGCACATCTACCAATGTGATACATGCCATCATGTGCCAGCAATGCCCCTCTGCCATGTACATTGGTCAAACTGGACAGTCTCTATGTAAAAGAATAAATGGACACAAATCAGATTCAAGAATTATAACATTCATAAACCAGATGGAGAACACTTCAATCTCTCTGGTCACTCGATTACAGACCTAAAGGTCACAATGTTACAACAAAAAGACTTCAAAAACAGACTCCAACAAGAGACTGCTGAATTGGAATTAATTTGCAAACTGGATACAATTAACTTAGGCTTGAATAGAGACTGGGAGTGGATGTGTCATTATACAAAGTAAAACTATTTCCCCATGTTTATTTTCCCCCATCCGCACCTCCCACTGCTCCTCAGACATTCCTGTTAACTGCTGGCAATGGCCCACCTTGATTATCACTACAAAAGGTTTTCTTCCCCCCTCACCTCCTGCTCTCCCGCTGGTAATAGCTCATCTTAAGTGATCACTCTCCTTACAATGTGTATGATAACACCCATTTTTTCATGTTCTGTGTTTATATAAATCTCCTCACTGTATTTTCCACTGAATGCATCCGATGAAGTGAGCTGTAGTTCACGAAAGCTTATGCTCAAATAATTTGGTTAGTCTCTAAGGTGCCACAAGTACTCCTTTTCTTTTTGCGAATACAGACTAACACGCTGCTACTCTGAAACCTGTCATTATTAAAGATGACAAAACCTGATCAAACAAGTCAGGGTTAAAAAGTTATACCTGAGGTAGAAAAAAAAAAAACACGGACAGAGAGACAGAGAGAGAGAAAGAGAGCTGGTGTCTCACTCCATGAAGCTTGAACTGGTTGGGGTTCCCAGGTGATGGTGGTAGTTCAGGGTCCTGAGTGCTGGAGACAGGCAGAGCCCCCAGCACAATCAGTCAGGAGAAGATGAAGTGCAAATGGAACTGATGCAGACTTTTGATCCATGCATTAGAACAGTTACTTGAGTGTGGGTTGGGGCTTTTGTAGGAAAACAACAATGGTTCAAAGGAGAACTTTAGGCTAGACAATAGGAACTGATTATTCCTGGCTATGGGTGGTGTTCCTTCAAGGAAGCTCACAATGCAATTAGGCAGCTTCAGTATTTTGGATATCAGTCAAGGATTCATTACTATAATTTGTCTGATAACTGCTGAGCTGGGTGTGTGAGGCATAGGCTCATTAACATCTGGAGCAGAGATTCCCCCATAATGCAGTGCTTCCCTGCTTTTCTGGTCCCAGAGTTCAGTGCGGTTTTTGCCTTGGAATCTCTTGTTCTCCATTCTGTATGTTAATGGAGATGCCTCCCTGCCCCATCTTTGATGCAGATAAGGCTAAGGGAGTTGCCTTAATCCTGGTCATCCTTGTCAGGAGGGGTTTAGGTGTGTCTCCCACCACCTTTTCATTGCTTTCTGTAAGTCTTTCTTCTGATCGGTTTTGGTTCAAGCAGAGCCTAGGGGTAGGGGGGTGTCCTTCATGAGTCAGTCAGGCTGGATACTGCGCCCTGGTTCCCCAAGAACACAGAACTGACTGGTATCACCATATCCCTTTCCTCCTGGTTAAAACACCGCTGTTGGGATGTAGAAGGGAAATGGGTAGGGGCTGCATTTCCTATGCACAACCTGGGGAAAATTCTCCCAGTCAGCTCAGCCACCTGTAGTTATTGGGGCTGTTCAGTACACCAAACCCTAGGGTTCCATTAGCGTGCCAGATGTACCGTAACTCTGAGTCAAGCACAGTAGGTGCTTCAGCAGCTAGGCCTTGTATCCCCAGTTGGTCCCAATAATCACTCAGACACATAGCTAAGTGACAGGGCATTTTACTAGGGCTGGCAGGAACAGGAAAGGTTGCAGATACCCTAGGTAGAGAGGTTTAAACAATTCAAAGACTGCAAGTTCTTTGTTCTTGTTTGGGTCTCCGGGGAAGTCCAATCAAGAGTCATGGTTCTTGAGGCCTAGTGCCTGGGTTGACCTCCCCAGTCCTGTCCCTATTCCAAGCAAAGAGGCACATATAGGTTTCCAGGGCAGTTATTGTCTGTCCTTGGGGCCCTGTTGCACTGGCTCTCTGTCCAGCTGCTCCTGCTCCCCCATGAGTCTTTAGACCACTGCACTCAGCTGTAATGTCTGGCAGTTGCAGCTCTGCATACAGTTCTTGGGGATTCCACTCTGAATTGAGGTTCTCTCCAACTCCCTGCTTGCCATGCACTATGCCCTACTTCAGCTTCCCTGCAGCTCCTCTCTTGCCATGCACTGGCCCCCACTGCCTTCCAAACAGAGCCCCACCACTTCTTGGTTCAGGACCTTCTCCCTTACCTGGTCAGGAGGAAGGGGATGTGCAGTGGGTAGGGGCTGACAAGAATTTTGATTCCTTGCTTAGCAGATCCATACACAGCTTTCCTGATTACTTTTCCTTGGCCAGAACAGCATAAAGCAACCAGAGCAGAGGGACAGGATCTCGGGTTTGCAGACTGGGATATGTTAGGTGCATTGTACTGTAGTGTTCTGTAAACTCTTTCCCTTGTAGCAAAAATATAGAGTATTAAAAAGATTAATTAGACATGTGCCTCCTCAATAGTACCTTAGGCCTGATCCTGTTAGGATTTTTCAGGGAAGACTCCCCTTAAAGCCATTTTTTTGGCCCTTCCCTATGAGTAATAGTTGTTTTTATTTGATTTTCTGTTCCCATGGCAGCTCCCTCTTTCAGCCTGTGCTGTGAACTAATTTCTCTTAGTGCCTGGGAAAACCCAAGCATTGTTACCACCTTCAAAACAATGTAAATCATTGACTTAAGAAAAAGTCTTACAAACCTTAGGACAAGTGGTGACTCCGGTTTCTTTCACCACCCATTGAGTTTTTGAGCCTGAAGGAAGCAGAAAATACATTATATTTCTAAGGGTCTACTTATTCATATCTTCTAGGCTAATTTCTGCTTTTTTCTATACACTAATTAAAACAATAGCTCTTCATGCTCGATTTATCAATGTAGTAAAAACCAGTTTCAGTTAATTTCCTTTCTTTAGGAAAAGGTTTCTTGCTTGAATAATTTTTAATTATAATATTACAGAAACTGAAGTCTTTATTGAAGTACTATAGGACATAAGCTAGATCTAAAATGTCAGTGTTTCCATTCTGTATTGTGTTTCCATTCTGTATTTCAATATTTGAAACAATATCAACGCAACCTGAGTCTTATTATGCAAATTGTATGCTTGGACATAGCTGTTTATTTAATTGGTTTAAATTTTATAAAGTTAAAGAGTTGTGAAAAATAATCCATTTAGATACTGGAGATGCAGATGTTTTTTGAGCAGTTTAATTTTAAAAAAATGCTTAGTTCAAATAAAATATTTTGTACTTATTGTGAGCCAAGGCATTTTAGTACTTTGGAGAAACCATCAAAATATTATAAAGCTTGAATATGTAGCAAATTCATCATTAAGATTAATTAATCTTCACCATTATTGTTATGAATTAAACCTACAAAAGCAAATAAATTTGCTGCAACTCCACCCTCGGCTCATCCCCTTGTGATTTACCTGCATTTAAAATATATTATTTATTTGTTCACCTTTCTAAATTGCCTGTGCAATGATCTACCCCATGCAAAAACTTTATTACAAATCAAATAAAGAACAAAAGTTTCTCAGCCCCACAACATATTACTTGCCTAAAAGGGCAATTGGTTCCCTCTCAAAAACTGGGCAAATAGATCATAGAAAGTAATTTTGCATTTTTCTGTTTGTAATTTGTCCATGAATAGATGTAAAAGTTTCTTGAACTTTAGTTATTGCGAAGCATTTCTTTTGGGCTGTAGCTTGTTTATGAGTACTGAATTGCAAGCATTTCATATTCTGAATTCAAGAGTTTTAATTTGACCCCTAAGTCATATGGCTGTTTTTTTGTCAGTTTTCCTGTTTGAATACTTGAGATTACAAGTCTGAAATTCACTTTCTAGGAACATTCCTGTGATATTCACTTAGAATTCATTGTGTCTGTGAAAATCTTGCCAGCAAACCAGAATACGTGAGGGAAGAAAACTCAAGGATGCAAATCTAGACAAGCAAGTTCATTTAACAATTCAAATGCATATTCATAGATAATATTTTATATTCTCTGCTGTCAAATCAATCTTCTGCCCCCAAGAGAAGCCTGTGAAAACAGATGCATCTTGCAAATGTGCCTGTTGGGTCACTATTACCCGCTCCCATTTAAACCAGGGGACACTGATCACAAGTGCTTCAGCTGATCCCAAATGTTGCAGTATGGCTGGAAGAGAGAGGTTCTTGGGTCCCTCAAAACCCTTAGGCAATCTTTGCCCAACACCCTTCTTTTCCCCTTCCCATCCCTCTGTAGTTTGAGCTGTTTCCTGGAAGGTAGCTTAGTGCCTATCCCACCTCTGTCAAAGCCTTTGGGAAAGTGTAGAAGGTCCAACTGTTCTCCCTTCCCCATCTTCTAACTTGAAAGCGAGGTAGACAGATATTCACAGGTATCAGTGGGCTTAATCCAGAAACCATTGACAGAGTTGCTGGACTGGATGTCATCTGGCATGAAAGGGTTATAACAGAAATGAGAAAAAGGTTATTTTGATATTGAGTCATCATGGTAAAATTATTAGCATTAGACTTGCATTTGATCCATTTTATTCTAATACCACCTCCATATACCTGTACTGTCATAGGTTCATTTTACCCTTCTTGACTTACTAATATTCTCCACAGGCATATGCTGACATGTTCCATTTGACCATGCAAAATCATCTCCATATAGGTGCGTTTATATCATTTTGAGATCTGTGTGTTGACACTGAATTCCATTAAAGTGCTGTAAATAGCAAAGTAGTGTCAGTTTCAGAAAGTGTTACGAAAAGTGTCTTGCACATTGACAGTAGATTTTTTTTTAATAGGTGCACATCTCATTCACTTCCAAACACTTCTATTTCCAAAGTATCAGTAGAGATTATTCTCCTTTAAATCCAGTCCAGGGATGTGCTGAGTTCCCTTTGCTTCCATTTACTTCAGTGGAAATTGAAAATACTACCCGCAGCATCTTTGTATAATCTGGCCCAGTATGTCTATCAGTTAAGTTATATATAAACTACTTGTCATTAAATACTGAAGACAAACCCAATGTATGACTTTGTAGAAGAAAAAAGATAAATGTGACTTAAAGGGGCTAAATCATTTTAATAAATGAAACTATAGATATCCCCCTCCTACACAAGCCATTTTAAAAGTCATCACAATTCAGCAGGGAATTGTGAATATCAGTGTTGACTCTATATCAGAAATGCAAACAATGTTAACTGCATTAATACCTACAGAACATATCTATGGTTAGACAGGTACAAATGAAAACAGTTTGGTCCTATAACTTAGTGTGAACAGCCAACCTGTTGGAGGGTTTCCCAATGATAACTTTATTATTTGTTCAAGGGTGCTGGGACAACTTTTATAGAGGAGGTGCTGAGAAACATTGAACCAAATTGTAAACCCTGTATATAATGGAAACCACTCAAGCCAGGGGGCGCTGTAGCACCCCTGATACCAGCACCAATGTATTTGTTCTGACAAAAGGAGCAAATCTTGGATCTTTAGTGGCCATTTTTCTTTAAATAAAAACATAGCTTGGGGGTACAATCCATCCATTATTATTTGGGAAGTTCCATGTTAGTTAACACAAAAAGGTATATAGATTCTAACAGGATGATAAAGTCACAGATACATTTCCTTTGAATGCAATATATATTATAATATGCATTTATGTATGGGTAATATTTATCACTATGATGATGATGTTGATCACAGGGTATTGTAGTTGTATACTCTTCCATGCTGCTGGTCTCATTATGGTGCTACTGTAAGCAAATTACTAGTGTCTCCATGTATTCTGTTTTCTTGTTATATGCTTATGTAAAAAAATGGTATTACTTTAAAATTTATTGTTCTATAAAACAAAACAAAAAACCCCACAACCCACAAAACTATACGCACAGGGTGAGATCCTCAGCTGGTGTATTTCAGAGGAGATCCACTGAAGTGAACCATGCTATTTAAATTCAGTAGGATGAAGATACTATATGGAACTTGTATGATTTACAGCAGCAAAGTATCCTACCCATATTATCATAAAGTTTAATTTGTCCCTTTTGGGATCTAAATTGCAAGTACTAATATATTAAACAGAATCCCTACCAAGCCAAACATATAGCACTCCCTAGTGATAAGACTCTTATAACTTTGTTGCTGGGCCAAAGCCCCCTTGTGGCCCACCAGGGCACAACTCACTATGCTGCAGGTCTCCATTGGTCTGTTTTGTCTCTTAGGTTACGACAATGCTGCAATTAGAGACCTGTGGCTGGCCTGGGCCAGATTACTCAGGCTTGCAGGGCTTGGACTCAGGTTCTGGGGCTGTTTAATTGCAGTGTAGACTTCTGGGCTTGGGCTGGAGCCCAGGCTCTGGGACCTGAGAGGTGGGAGGGTTCCAGAGCTCTGGTTGCAGCCTGAGCCCAGAAGCCTACACTGCAATTAAACAGCCAGAAGCCCGAGCCCTGGGAGCCCAAGTCAGCTGGCACAGGCCAGCTGCAGATTTTTATTTGCAGTGTAGACATATCCTTAGAGGTCCAGGTAGTGGTGCTTTGGTCTTCGATCCAAATCATCCTTCAATCCTACCTCTCTTGGGGCATTGAAGTTCAAAGGTAATCAAAAAGGAAAATAAAGAACTCAAAGCTAGGGTCATCCCACAAATCTTCAGTGGGGCTCCATCTTTGTGTTCAGGGCTTATTTCCAAAACAGTGTGAGCGTCTGTTGATTCGCTTCTTAGGATTCAGTCATCCCTTCCAGGAGGGTTGATCCAGCTGGCAAGCAATCTCCATCTCAGAGCTGCAGCTAAGCTTCTCCCACACCATGAAACACAGAGCTTTGTTCTCCGTCCTGGTAAGCTCTGATATGGCCTCGCCCCTTTCCTCTTATCTTCCCTCTTCACCCCTGACATTGGGTGCAGGTGGAGTAGGGTGGGGGCTAACTGCATCCACAGGCTTTCCCTAACCGTTTCATTGCCAGTTGGGAGACTGTCAGCCTCCTTAACCCCTTTTTGGTGGTATGGAGCCTCTTGGCCCCATCCAACTCAGCCAGACCAATTATGCTGGGTGATTTCAATGCCTATGGAGATAGCTTTTGAAGAGTATTTCAGGATTTCTGGCCAATATGACAAAGGCCTGGGCCAGGTTGTTTTTGGTTTAGCTTCTTATAGCTGGCTACAACAGATTTTTAATCAGGTCTGGGTTTGGAGGAAAGGGGATAAAATTCACGCCCTTGTCATAGACAGCTTATTACCTTTGCCAATTTGAAACTGGGTCCAACTTATTGAAGTGAAAGACTTGTTTGGATGGTCATGAGACTAATGGAGGCTTCTGGATGTCAGAGGGCTTTGAGGAACACTGCAGTTAGGTTGCTTTGCTAGCAGATTTCTTCTGCTCTAGTCAGAATTTTAAATGACCTTTTGTTTTTGACAATTTAGTTTCAGTTCTGATTTACCCATTGAATCCGCAGCGCTATGTCCTCAAATACTGTAGATATTCCTTAAAGGTCACACATCTCCTCTGTGTCACTTCTAAGATCAGATGAGATCATGGCATGCAGTGGAACAGCTGAAAATATACAGATTTTACTTTTAGTCAGTCCCGTAAGTGGTATCACCTAGCACTGGATTTTTGTGTTTGGTTTTCTTTATTGATATTATTTTCAGTTTAATTAAATATTGAAGTCATACAGTTGAATCCAGAACACTTTGAAATTACTTAAAGAGCCAAATCCCATTCAATTTATTCTTGTAAATACTACTACTGATGTCAATGGAACTGCTTGCATGAGTAAGTGAAGCAGGAATTGGCTCAGAGTCTATGAACATAGATGCTTAATCACTGAATTAGGAATACACTACTTCAAGCTGCCAAGGTAGCTAGGTAGAGAAGAAAATGCTCACAAAAATAATTACTTCATTTATTGGCTAGTACATCTATTGTTGTTCATCATTAGGTCATTAACTTTAACAATGTCAGACATAATCTTAACTATACATAATTTAACTACATTAGTGTGTGAGCTAATAACTAAAAGGACATTTCACTTAGAGGAGTTATTAATGCATTTTTGGCTTCTCAGAAATGCAGCAGTTCTCTAATGCACCATGAGGCATCTAAAAGGGACTTATTAGACATTAAGGAGAGATAATTAGGGAATGAGAGAGAGAAAGAGAGAGAGAGAGAGAGAGAGTATATGAGCACAAACCTGCAGAGGCTCCAAGAAGCTGAGTGACAAAGAGCTGGACATAGGGTGTAGGCCACCTGATTTGTAAAAACCAAATGAGTACCTTAAAGATCAAAGGTCACAGTTATATTAAGCCAAAGCAATCATTGTGCCGCAGGGGACCTGCCACTTTTCTCAATCAGCTTGTCTTGGAACAACACTTGTGTAGCCTTTCTGCTCTCATATTCTTTAGAAACATGTTCCTAAGAAATATGTAGGAATTTTTTTCTCTCTGTGTATATATACACACAGAAGTAATTACCAGGTGCCTCTTGTCATAAATGTAAAGGAAAGGGTAACCAGCTTTCTGTATACAGTGCTATAAAATCCCTCCTGGCCAGAGGCAAAATTCTTTCACCTGTAAAGGGTTAAGAAGCTAAGGTAACCCTGCTGACACCTGACCCAAAATGGCCAATGAGGGGACAAGATTCTTTCAAATTTGGAGGGGGCAGGGGAACAAAGGGTTTGGGCTGTCTGTGTGATGCTTTTGCGGGGAATAGACCAGGAATGCAAGCCTTACAACTCCTGTAAAGTTAGTAAGTAATCTAGCTAGAAAATGCATTAGATTTTCTTTTGTTTAATGGCTTGTAAAATAAGCTGTGCTGGGAGGGAATGTGTATTCCTGTTTTTGTATCTTTTTGTAACTTAAGGTTTTGCCTGGAGGGATTCTCTGTTTTGAATCTGATTACCCTGTAAGGTATTTACCATCCTGATTTTACAGAGGTGATTCTTTTACCTTTTCTTTAATTAAAATTTTTCTTTTAAGAACCTGATTGATTTTTCATTGTTCTTAAGATCCAAGGGTTTGGGTCTGTGTTCACCTGTACCAATTGGTGAGGATTTTTATCAAGCCCTTCCCAGGAAAGGGGGTGTAGGGCTTGGGGGGATATTCTGGGGGAAGATGTCTCCAAGTGGGCTCTTTCCCTGTTCTTTTTTTAAAACGCTTGGTGGTGGCAGCATACTGTTCAAGGACAAGGTAAAGTTTGTACCTTGAGGAAGTTTTTAACCTAAACTGGTAAGAATAATCTTAGAGGGTCTTTCATGTATGTCCCCACATCTGTACCCTAGAGTTCAGACTGGGGAAGGAAACTTGGCATCTCCTTTTCCTATGAAAACATGGTGGTCATTTGTGTGGTAGGAGCAGCAGCTCTCACTAAATAGTTTCCCTCCTCTCTCAAATCCCTCCTGAAAACCACACGTTTCACAAAGCCTCCAAGCCATCTGTAACACTTCAACATCGATGCCATCAGCTAGTGCATTATGATCTGAATTGTATTCCCTGTATCTGAATTGAAAACAACATGGGTAGCAATCATATCATATATGTAAGCATAAAAGTTGTGAATATTTTCAGTGTGCAAAAAAAAAAGGAATAGGGATTAGAACTAAGTAAATTTAATAGCTTATTTGAGAAATTTCACCTTTTCCCCTTCCCTCATGTAGTCTGTTATCAGAGTGCAAAAAATATATATCTTCATTATTAATTAATGTCTTTACCAAATAATTCTTTGTCTGCGGACTTTAGAAATGTGAATATTATCAAATATGCACTTCACACTGTAACTTAAATAATGAGCTTAACCAGCCAACATAATATTAATTTTGAAAGGTTTATTTAAGACAAATTTTGAGATTCCCAGTTCATGCTGTGTTGGATAATTACATAAATATCCTAATCATGGAACAGAAATAATACTATGGGATCTCCACTATGCCCCCTTTCTGGTGGCTATAGGCCAGAGACCATAAAGGGACAATAATGGCCAGCACAGGATTTCCCTGACACAGGAACTGCAGCAAGAAGCCATATGTCTGTCTTCCCAGAAAACCCTTGGAAGCCCTGATGTAGGGGCCATGCCAGGGGGAAATGGTTGTGTCAGAGAATGATGTGAAAGGCTCCCTCTAGTGGGGAAAAGCTTCAGCAGTGGAGCCATTTCCTCTGCCTCTCACCTGCCACAGAGAAAAACTCCAGCAGCAGGGAGGGAGTGGGACTCTACACTGTTAAAATAGTATAGATGGGGGAGCCACTGCTTCGGCATATAGAGAGCCTTGTAGGGTACATATCTGGGGATATATCCTAAGGTTCGGGCGTGTCTGTAATCTACTCATCTAAGGAGTGCCTCACCCTCTACCCTGCTCTTTTTGCCTGTGCTAGGAGGTGTGCAGTGTATGTACTCTATACACTGCCATAAGGAGTGTGCATTGTAGATGTACCCCATTATTACACCAGGAGCAGCAGAGAAACCAAGAACTAAAGGGTTCAATGCTGGCTTACAGTCACCTAGCCCTTGCCCTCCCTACCCCATTCAACTGTGAACTATGGGCTGCACATTTCAGGGGCATAACATAGAATTTCACCCTATGTGATGTACGTCCTGTAACTAACCAACAAAACATGAATTACAAATTCTGCAATCCAATTATAATACATTGACAAAGTGTTACATTGTTTTTTTCACTTATTAAATCTCTCTCTCGCATTACAGGGGCATACTATCCTTTTCCTGTTTCATACTTCCCCCCAAAAGTAAGTAAAATAGTCCTGAAACAAACAAAATAAAGGGACCGGTGGAGGACACACAAAAGAAAGGAAAATACTTCTGCCACGTTAGGACTTCATCATGGTGGAATTGCTTTCCACTAATACCTGACCTCTCATCCTTTTCAGAGCTGTTTGAATAACTGATTTTTCAGCTGGTTGTCCTAACTGGGAAAATATATTGAACTTTTTCATATTTGGATATGTTTCATTCTACCTGAACCTAAACTTTTCATTTCTGAGGGTTTTTTAACCTTTAATTTAAAAAGAAAAATAGAATTGAAGTAAAATTTAAAACAAAATGTTATTTCTAAATGAAAAGTCAAAATGTTTCATTTCAAAATGGTGTTAAAACAAATTGTTTTGACATTTGTCAGAATTTTTTGCTTCTTTGTTTGTTTCTTCCAAAATTCCAGGAATTCAGCACAATTTCACAAAATCCTTTCATCACCCTGAATCTGCATATTTCAGCAAAAAAAAAAGTTGTGTGGAAAAATTTATCCAGCTTTAATATTTTTGTATATTCCACATCCAGTTAGACAATCAGCATGTTCTGAAATGTAACCCCCCCCCCCCCCGCAAAAATCCCCAAACCGTCTCCCCTTTCAAATCTATGAGCTCAGCTCTCAAATTTCTTAACCAAATGGAAGGAAAAGCATACCAACAATTAGTAAACCTTTGCTCATCAGTATTTAATTATATAAAGTCTTAAAGACTTCCCTGATATCCTTTCATGTCACATGAACATTTACAGTATTTGAAAGTAACTCAATTAACTTTCGGATAATCAGCCTTTGGATAAGTCCAAAGCAGACTGTGAAAAGTTACAAAGAGATCTCACAAAACTGGGTGACTGGGCAACAAAATGGCAGATGAAATTCAGTGTTGATAAATGTAAAGTAATGCACATTGGAAAACATAATCCCAACTATACATATAAAATGATGGGGTTTAAATTAAATGTTACCACTCAAGAAAGAGATCTTGGAGTCATTGTGGATAGTTCTCTCAAAACATCCACTCAATGTGCAGCAGCAGTCAAAAAAGTGAACAGAATGTTAGGAATCATTAGGAAAGGGATAGATAATAAAAGAGAGAATATCATATTGCCTCTGTATAAATCCATGGCACACACATCTCAAATACTGCATGCAGATACGGTCCCCCATCTCAAAAAGATATATTGGAATTGGAAAAGGTTCAGAAAAGGGCAACACAAATGGTTAGGGATGTGGAACAGCTTCCATATGAGGAGAGATTAATAAGACTGGGACTTTTCTGCTTGGAAAAGAGAGGACTAAGGGGGAGATAAGAGAGAGGTCATAAAATCATGGCTGGTGTGGAGATAGTATATAAGGAAGTGATATTTACGCCTCTAAATACAAGAACTAGGGGTAACCAAATAAAATTAATAGGCAGCAGGTTTAAAATAAACACAAGGAAGTAGTTCTTCACACAACACACAGTCAACCTGTGGAACCATTTGCCAGAGGATGTTGTGAAGACCAAGACTATAATAGGCTTCATAAAAGAACTAGATATATTCAAGGAGGATGAGCCATTAGGCTGAGCATGGATGCAAAATCATACTCTGAAGTGTCCCTAGCCTCTCTTTGCCAGAAGCTGGGAATGGACGACAGGGGATGGATCATTTGATGATTACGTGCTCTGTTCATTCCCTCTGAAGCACCTGGGATTGACCATTGTTGGAAGACAGGTTACTGGGCTAGATGGAACATTGATCAGACCCAGTATGGCTATGTTCTTATGCTATGAAATCTTAAGCTTCCCATAATATTTTTTTTCTAGGAAAAGTTATTTTGTCACCTGCATAGCAGAATTGACGTTCAGTTTTTTCTGGTCTTATTTATGTAAGTAATGGGATGTATTTATTGCACCCAGTTCCTTGTCTGGGTCCTTTAATATCCTTACTGCCTTGGCTTTGGCCAGAGAAGTGAGAACTGCTGTTTTCTGCCTTCATATACGCAGCACTACCCATTGTTTTATATATATGCCAAGTGCATGGACTGAATGTACCAGCCTCAATTTTATGTCCTACTGTCATCAGCCATTCACCACAGTTAATCATATGTATTTGGGCAGTGTTATTGGTGAAGGGTGTGTTCACTTACCCCTATCCATTTTATGTGATTAATTAACTTAGTGCGAGGGTGAGAGGGGTTAGGGTACTGCAATATTAAGTGCCCCATACAACAATATTTTATATATTTATATATACCAAGGTTGGGATATGTGCCACATGTCCCCAGAGAGAGGACTTTTGTATTCCCCCACCTACCTTCTATCTTTCTTTAGCCTTCTTACTTCTACCTAAGCTAATGTTGTATTCACTTTTTGCTTGTAAGAGCCTGTGATTTTACAACTCTCGTATTCATTCCTTACATTGCAAATACCCTCATTCTTAAACCGGTGAAATGAGAATATTTCAGACGGTTGGGTGACCAATTCCAGAACGAATATGCCTGTTCATGTACAAATTCTCATTCATGTGAAAGTATGTGTGTCTGTGCATGTATAGCTGTATTTACACGAATAAAAGCATCTCTCCAAACAATTGGGCAGACAAAGTTCAGTCCCAAGCCTGTTCACACAAAACAAACAAACTAACAAACAAAATCTCCCCCTCAATATACAGTGGTACAATCATTGTTAAATCAAATTTCTTCTCAGATTTGATGAACAAACATTCAGGAATAATTTTTCCCACTGTTTTCGTAATTCTGTAGAACAACATGAGGCAGATATTCTACTGTGAAAACATGAGGTTTTTTTCAGTTGCTGCTTGATTCAAATGGAAATGTCTAAAAATAAGACAGACAGGAAACCTTTTATTGCATTTCATTTCATTGCAATTTACAACATATACTTGAAACCCATGATGAGACACGAGTCAGTACACGAATGCACCTTCCCACAGCTTCACAAAACTATCCAATATTAAGAGGGAGATCTTTTTCTCTCCAGCTACATTTTCTATATTTCTGCTGCTAACATTTATGGGGAAATGTATATCCCTATCCCACAGAGAATAAGAAATAAAAAAGGAGTTTTTCTCTCTCACCATGAACATGTAAGTTAAGCACGGGTTTCCTTAAAACTGTCTCAACCCCCTCCCAGAAACATGGGGAACTATATACACCATTCTGGACATCCCTGATGGGTCATGCTTCGCCATTCACAAAGGCTGAGTCCAGGGGTTAAAACAAAGATAACTTTATTAGGAGTGAAAAAGGGGTGGTGGAGAGAACAGAAGGACTTTGGGAAAACCAGAAATTAATAGATCAACAAATGTCTTCCACCCCTAAGTGCATATTAACCATAGTCCCAAACTCGGCCCACCAAGAACTTGTGGTGCATTGCAGCCACTTCCCTCTTCCCCAGTTTCCTACTCAGAGTTAGCTGTCCTGGGTTAGAGCAATCCAAGGATGCAGGCAGGGAAATGCTACCTGGGGGCTTTACTGCCTGAGCCAGCTGGGGTGAATTCAGCACAATAGCTGGGTAGGAAGGCCCACACCAGAGTCCTTTAGTTAGGCGCTACTCTCTGCAGCTTCAGCCCAAGCTACCTCAGCTCTGCTCCAGCTGCCTTGGCTCTACAACCCCCACTACCTGAAAACCACAGCCTCTTCTCGGTGCCGTCCATCACCTTGAAGGTGCTGCCACCTGCACTGTGCACCAGCCACCACTTCAAGGCTGCCTCTGCTACTCTGCACCATCCATTACCTCAAAGCCCACCTCTGCTCTGCAGAGTCCACTGTTCTGCAGCAGCCCCAGCTCCGCTTTTTAGAAAGGGAAGAGTTATATCTAGCATTCTTTTACAGAGTCCTCACCAAGGGATTCCCCATAGGTAGTAGGAAACTTCCCCTCTCCACCCCACCTCTCTTTCCATCCCTTAACTCCGTCCAGGCTCCCTGGCCCCATGGAGCCTGACAGCAGTGTATGTCAGGGCAAACCCAGGCACATTTGATATCAACGTCTTGTTCTCGTATTTCCCAACAGGATCAATAGTATTTTATTGCCCCCAAATTCAAAATTGAACTCTTTTTTTTAACCCAAATGCCTCAAACTGTCATCTAACCATAAAGAAAATGAGCCTGGCTTATTCAGTCAATTCTTCTTATTCTCCAACAGATGCCGGCAGAGAGTTCATTCTCCTATGGCACCTCCGCCCCATCTGCAGTCATCCTTGGGCTGCTCTTCTCTCTTTTCACCAACAGGTGGCAATAGAGAGCTTTTTTATTTTCTATAGCTGCAGTTCTCAAACTTCATTGCACCATGACCCCCTTCTGACAAGAAAAATTACTACATGACCCCAGGAGGGGGGAACGAAGACTGAGCCTGCCCGAAACCTGCCTTCCCCGGGGTGGCAAACAAGCCTAAGGGCTTCTGCCTTGGGCGGGGGACATGTAACCTTGCCCCTGGGTGGTGGTGCTCGGGCGTCGGCTTCAGCCCCAGTGTAGCTTGGGCTTTGGCCCTGGGCCCCAGCAAGTCTAACACCAGCCTTTGCAACCCCATTAAAACTGACTTTGGGGTCCCGACCCACAGTTTGAGAACCGCTGCTCTATAGTAATGGTTCTTAACCTGTTTACCATGGTGAGCTGCATATGAAGCTCTTTATGTGGTTTGAGCATTGGCCTGCTAAACCCAGGGTTGTGAGTTCAGTCATTGAGGGGGCCATTTAAGGATCGGGGGCAAAAATTGGGGATTGATCCTGCTTTGAGAAGGGAGTTGGACTAGATGACCTCCTGAGGTCCTTTCCAACCCTGATATTCTATGATTCTATGTGTTATGTGGGCCATAACCACACAATACATATACTACCTGTATGGCCCTGAGGATGTCACATGGGCCGCAGCTGTGTGCTGATTGGGCCACAAGTGGCCCATGTGCCGCGGGTTGAGAACCACTGCTCGAAAGCTTCAGGCAACTGGGCTGACACATATATAGGGAATTTGGGTTTCCACCTCTCAAGCCTTTTGATTGCCAGTATTTCAGCACTCCTGCTATCTCATATTGGAGATCTTCATTCCTCCTTCAAGCTCCATCTCTCCCCACCTCTCCTTTCTGTGGACTCTCTCTCTCTCTTTCTTAACTGAAAATGTGAGAAGAATATGCATGTGCATAATTCCCCCTCACCTATAAAGTGAGGGTGGCATCTATGCTTCTCAGAGCCTTTGAAGTCAGCATTCAAGCCCTTTGCATTAACATTTCAGAGATGGAGACCAACGTTGTGTTCACACAGGGACAATTAATGTTTGTACAATCTTGGGAAGTGAATTCATCTGCCACTTCAGTATTGTTTCAGAAGATTCTTTGAACTTGCATATACAATTAACAGCCTCTCCCCACACAATGTTTTTTCTCCCCCAGAATCCCATTATTGTGCAGATAGATTTTTGTACCCTAACCTAAGTCAACATCTTTCCCACCCTCAGAGCCCTGGGCATCTCTTACTTAATAGTTAGGCAGTAGGTAAGTTTTCATCCCATTATTGCTGTGAAGTAATTGCCCCTGTCTTCCAATATCCCTTATTTCTGAGTAACCCCATTCCTTTCACATATGATTTCCGAAATGACAGCATCCAATCTGTCATGGCTAATGATGCACAGGTTTATATGATTTTGTTTGTTTATATATATATATATATATTTCCTTGTTTCATTAAATGAATTCAATTCAAAGAATACACTGAAAAAATGTTAAGGACATCAAAAGGAAAATTGAAACAGTTGCCTGATCACTGTATCTCCTTGAGTGCAATGTTGGCCACATTTCCTTTTGTCACTGAGGTAAGTGTAGTAATAACAACTGAATGACAGTATGAAAATATGGATTCTCAAGCATACTGCATGTTTTTCTCAAAAGACTAATTATCTGGTGATGCACACTTGATCCAGTGTGTAATAACACAGTGTTGTTCATTGCAGAGAGCTATGCTTCATTCCCAAATTGCTTCATTCACCTCTAGGCATCTTTAATGCCTACCTCCAACTCACCTGACCCTATTTCCATTCACTCCTTGGCCTCCTCTTGGTCACACTCTCCCACCTCTTCTTGGATCCTTTAGGTGTAGCAAGCTGTTGCGGTGGCATATTTCTGCCTCCCTCTGTTTCTCTGATTCCACAGCCTTTGTTAAAATAGCGCAGTACCTGACTTCTCTCTGCTGTATACTACTTTCGTATACTTATGTCCACTACTTCTTTACACTGGTGGTATTACTGTTCTAAGACTTCATGTCTTCCCTCGTTTATTATCTGCAGACACACTTGTGCTGTCTTATGTAACAGTTCTATTGATTAAACCGCTGTATTGTGAAAAATACTTGTACTATACCATGAAGGTGAATTAACTGTGCTGTTTGATAATATCTGTGCCTTGCTGCATGATGAAGATTAGCTAGATTACATTTATTTAATCTATGTGTGGCAATATTAGGGTTGTACAAAGCCTGTTTTCCTTTCCATCCCTTGCCTTGCCATCCTGAAACCACTTTTTTCCCCCCATGGTTTTGGAAACCTCTCATGGGCCGCATCACGAAAGATCCAGTGAACCCCCCCCCAAAATCCTTCACATTTTCCACAAATGAGGGGGCAAATGCTTGTGCTTGGGGGGAAGTGACAAAGTTGTAGACAAAATGGGGTCTAATGAATAAAAGGATTAAAACTTAATGGGAATTTAGTGAAGTGGCTCTCAACCTGAATGCTCTATTTATTTAAATAGAATTATCAGAGGTGTCTGCAATTCAACACATCCACACATAATCTCTGGGTACCTTTAAAGTTTCAGTGTCATCAGTAATAGTAATAAATAATAAACTGCTTATCCTGTAATAAATATCTCAATCATACAATGCTCTAAAGAGCCAATAAAGTTCCAAAGAAACAAAATTCCCCCCACACCTCAGACAAGCTTCTCCCTACATTGACTAACAAAATCATCAGATAGTTATCAGTCCTGCTCAGGGTTAACTAACAATCCTCACTAGTTGGTACTGTAGTTCTGAATTGTGCCATTTGCTCTCATTCCTGACAAGAACGGCCTTTTGTGGCTTTATTTGAGAATAATGGCATAGGGAAGACTATGTGAAAAGCACTGCACTGGTTCACCAACAATAAAAAAAGAAAGTGTAGTGTGGTGTTCTTGTTTTGCTTTATCATAAAAATCAGGTTGAAAAGATTTTTCCTTCCATGCCTTATATTTGGAGTGTTTGAGATCTACATTCTGCCATTTTTGACTTGGACTCATCCCTACGTGATACCCACACACTGAGGGAGAGTTGAAGAGTAGCTTAATATGAAAGGTAATTTAGACCATCTAATGTCTGACAGTACCTAGGAAGGAGAGACCTGGAAAAAGGTAATGCCTGAAAGAGCTAGGGCCAGATTCTGCTTTCTGCTTGAATTTAGTGGAGTCACATGGTAGCAGATCATCAGCTACAGCAGAGCGCTGTTCAGCATAGCTGTGGAAAGACACAGGGCATAGTTGACTTTAAGCACCTTTGTGTTTCCCTAAGCTCTGGAGCTGCTGTAGGCTGGTTCTGAACCACTAATAATTTAGAGCAACCTTGGGGCTGCTCTAAATTCTGCCTTTTTGCAATCAAGCATTCAAGAGACTGTTTCACAGTCAGAGAATATAGGAGGACAGTGCAGTCTGGTCTTGCTTCTTCGCACCACTGACATGTACTGAATATTGGAGGTTGGGGAATGCCCTTTCGAGGTTGCTTAAGTGTCAGTTATGCATTTGCTTTAGAGCCCGACTCCCTACTTATGGGAATTCTATACACATACGACTAGTGAAGTCTGTTGATTTTCTCCCACTCTTCGCTCATGTAAGTGAGAGAAGAACCAGACCCCTGATGTTCTAAACATTGTAAACTAAAAGAACTATTGCACTTCTTATTTGGCTCTGACAGCATGTCTTTGAAGTTATATAAAATACGGAGGAGAAAATGGTCTCTGCACCTCACAGATTACAATCTAAATTCCTTTTTTACTTATTACTTTTTAATTATTTTTGCCAGAGGCACTAAAGCAGTTTGAAACAACTAGCAAAGTAGCTTCCATTGCCAAGATGCCCCACCCAGTCATTGGCATAATGATAACAATAAATTTAATTGAATGGGCTATCTGCCACAGCATGTTAGACAACTATCAACAAACAAAGTTAAAATCATTAAACACCCAAACAAATCTATCTAACTAAATTGCTGCACTTGGCCAAATCCTCTTGGAAATAAATTCTCTCTTAGTATCATGTCATACAAGAGGACTCCATGTTTCTTCTCCATGCCAAAGAGAGGACTGCCAGTGCACCCAAAACTGCAGAAGGAAGGAAAGAGCTGGTAACTCTGGTGAATTGTTAAAGTCAGGAAACTAACTACACTGGAACTTGCTCTTGTAGTTAACTCAGATTTAGAGAAAATTTTACAGTGAAAAGTCACGCAGTCCTTATGTAGGCAAAACTCCTTTGAAATCAATGGGCATTTTCTCTGTGAAAAGCTTGAGCCACATTCTCAGTCTCTCACCACAAGTTGTCATTTGTACCTGTGTAAAATGAGAGGAAAATTCTACTGAATCAGAATGGTGGCACCCACTTTCCACAAATGGAAATTACTACACAAGGTACAAGGCAGTCGACAATCAGACAAAGTTCCTGCATCAGGGAGACCAGGGTGGGGGTAGGAGGAGGGTTTGAGTAGTGATGGATCCACCATCAACCCTATCCCCAAACTAGCTCCTCCCTTATCAGCCTGCGCAATAGAACAGAGGTTCTCACAACAAATGTTTTGGTAGCCTCAGAGTGTGGTCACCAACTCTTGCGGGTGGATGGTCTGATAATTTTCCCAAAGTATGTAATTAACTTGAGAAAAAACAAATAAATATGCACATACACATGTTGAAGCGCCCACCCATCTCTCTGTTTCTGCCTCCCATGGCCCTTCAACAAGAGCCCAACCTGGGAACTCACCAGCCTCCTGCAGAGTCCCAGGCTCTCCAGGTCCCGGCTGGGCGGCAGTGGGAGTGGGAGTGGGAGAGCTGTCCAGGGAGCACCCTGGTGACTGAATGCTGCAGCTGCCTCCACTGACAAAAGCCACCTCTGGCACTAAGCATATTGGCCCCACGTGTCTCCGGAGGTGCTGCCCGGAGCCCTTGAAGAGGACTCATGGTGCAGGGCGTTGAGCCCTGCTGGTGGTGCCAGCAAAAACACCAAGGCGGTGCATCTTGCTGCCCTTGATAACAACTGTTTAGGAGCAACAGCTGTGCACTGCAAGGAAGGGCTGCTGCTTTTTGGAAGGGAGAATGAGGGTAAGGGGGGCTGTCCTGCCTGGGAGAGCCATGACTCAAGCTGTTTTGGGGATGGTTGAACCTTTAAATTGTGCCCTCCATTATCAATGTATACAGCTTGGGGGAACAATGTTCCCCCCACTTCACCCCAATCTCCTCCCATGCTTTTGCTTTTGCAAAAAAATCCTCTGGGAGACACATTTGAGAAATGTTGCGCTACAATGAACTGATTTATAGAGAACCCCACAGGACACAGCCATACAATGTGCAGAGGGTGTGGGCCCACTGTTTGATACCCTGTTACTTTGCCCTCCTACCCTGGCACTTTGATTAATATCAGCTTTGGATATTCAACAATCAGAAAGGCTTTTACATTATAAAGGGGCTAGGATTGAGGGTAATTATTATTGCATCCTGGATAACACACAACTCAGATGAAATGAGCTAATAAGTAGATGTTGTCTAGCAACAGTGGTGGGTGAAATTCTGTGGCCTGCGTTGTGCAGGAGGTCAGACTAGATGATCATAATGGTCCCTTCTGACCTAAATATCTATGAATCTATGAATGCTTCACCAACATAACAAGTCTCTGTAAAAAGTACAGTCTGTAAACAGAAGTCAATGAGATGAATACTGTGGATGAGTAGCCCACCAACAGGTATTAGGGTTGCATTATCTAGCCTTAATGAATTAAGGCATAATATACATAGAAATGAAGAAGTAAAGGACAAATTCTACCTTACATCACAGGTAGAGTTAGAGAGAGTACCACGCCACGACCTAACTACTGTCATGGGAGACCTGAATGCCAAGGTCGGTAAGGACAACACAAACAATGACAGAGCAATGGGAAGACATGGGTGTGTCACCATGAATGAAAATGGAGAAAGGCTTGTTGATTTCTGTAATATGAATGACCTAGCCATTGGCGGAACCCTATCTGAACATCGTGAAATTCACAAGCTGACATGGTATTCTCCAAATGGCAGAGATAAGAACCAGATTGACCATATCAGGATCAATGGCAAATGGCGAAGCTCATGGATAGATATGAAAGTGAGAAGGGGTGCAGATGTTGGCAGCGACCACCACCTTGTGACAGCCTCCATGAAGCTAAAACTGAGAAATGTAGGTCCACCAAACAAGGGACATAGATGTTGTGATATTGACAAGCTAAAGTCCCTTGAAATACAGAAAGCCTTCTTTCTGCAGTTAAAGAACAGGTTTCAAGCACTTCCAGACCTTGATGAAGAGGAGGGAATGCAGATGAGGAGATCAACAAGAATGCCTACCTCTCAGCCCAGAGCCTCCTCCTGCACCCCAGAGCCTGCACCCCCAGCTGGAGCCCTCACCCCCACACCTATACCTCAACTCTCTGCCCCATCCCAGAAGCCCCTCCTGCACCCTGAACTTCTCATTTCTGGGCCCACCCCAGTGTCCACATCCCCAGCTGAAACCCTCACCCCTTCCCACACCCCAACCCCCAATTTTGTGAGCATTCATGGCCCACCATACAATTTCCATACCCAGATGTGGCCCTCGGGCCAAAAAGTTTTCCCATCCCTGACCTAGCAACAGAAAATCCCCTTAGAAAAGAAACTTGGAGAGGGGTAGGGGAATAGGGGGGGAGTGCACCTAACAAACATACTCTAAATGTAGGTCAATAACCACCCCCACCCCCCAAAAATACTTCAAGAGTAAAAAGAATGCAGACAGCAGCTGAGTGGGGATTATCCAGTTTATTGCATGGAATGCAGCATGTATGATTACCTGCCTTGTGGGCAGGCGGTGTATGTGTGCATTGGTACAAGCAGCTCATGGCCCCCAGAGACAAAGTATGGGCTCTTAAGATCAGATTGGCTGAACTGGAGGAGGTAAGGGAGACACACAGATAGAGAAGATTTTCTGGGACACAATAGAGTGGTCCCACATCCCCTCTGGCAGCCTCTATCCTGTTAAGGAGAATGAAAGTCTTGGGCAAGGAGAACATCAAGCTGGAGCAGAGGGAAACAATATCATAGGTGGGACCCTCCCTCCAGATGAAGTCATGGTATCCTCTCATATCCCTCCTGGAAACCCAGTTACTAGGAAAACACAAGTTATAGTAATGGGAGATTCGATTATTAGAAATATAGAGGGTTGGATTTGGAATGACTGGAAGAACTGCATGATAAATTCCTTGCCAGGTATGAAGATTTAGACTCTCAAGAAACATCTATACAGACTTATACTTAGTGCTGGGGGGAAACAGTGGTCACAGTACATGTAGGTACCAATGATATAGGAAAAGGTAGGAAAGAAGTCATGGAGGCCAAATTTAGGCTGCTAGGTAAGTCCAGGACCTCCATTATAGCATTCTCTGAAATTCCTCCAGTTCCATGTTTAGGGCAAGAAAGACAGACAGAACTGCAGTGTCTCAAAGCATGGATAAAATGATGGTGTAGGGTGGAAGGTTTTAGGTTTATTAGAAACTGGAGAATGTTTTGGGGAAGGAGGCGCCTATACAGGAAGGAGGACTCCACCTAAACTAAAACAGAACCAGGCTGCTGGCATGTAAAATTAACATGGTTGTAGAGGACTTTTTAAAGTAAGGGCTAGGCAAAAGCTGACAGATGCAGAGGAGCATATGATTCAGGTGGAGACATCCCTTAAGGATGGGTTTATTAAAGGGAGAGCTATATAGTCTGATAAAACTGGTAAAGAAGTTGATAAAGCACTGGTAGAAGCTAGTGAGGAACAGTCAAATATAACAGAGTCCCTTTTAAATATCATACATGAAGGGAAGCAATTGAATATTGACAAAATGTACAAGTGCTTATATACAAATGCTGGAAGTCTAAATACTAAGATGGATGAGTGCCTGGCATTACTAATGACTTTCAGATCAGAATGGTGAGAGTGAAAATCTCAGGGAGACTAGAGAGGCTGCAAAGGGAGAAAACACAATAATAGCGGTGGTTTTCAACTACCCTCATATTGACTGAGTGTATGACACCTCAGAAAAGGATGCGGAGACAACATTTCTCGACTTCATAAATGTCTGCTTCTTGGAGTGGCTTGTCCTGGAAACTACCAGGGGAAAGGCAATTCTTGATTTAGTTCAAGCACAGGATCTGGTCCAACAGGTGAATATCACTGAACTTCTTGGCAATAGAGATCATAATGTAATTAAATATTACATCCTTGTAGGTGGAAAAATGACAAAGAAACCCACCACAGTATCATTTAACTTCAAAAAGGAGAACTAAACAAAAATGAGAAAGCTAGTTAAATGGCAATTAAAAGTAACAATCAAGGGTGAAATGTCTGGAAATTGCACAGGGACTATTTAAAAACACAATAATAGAGGCTCAATTTAAATGTATACCTCAAGTAAAAACAGTAAAAGAAGACCAAAAAATGAAACCATAGCTAAACTGCAGAGTAAAAGAGGAGGTTTGAGGCAAAAAGGAATCCTTTAAATATTGGAGGTCAAATCCTACTGAGGAAAATAGAAGGAAGTATAAACTCTGACAAGTCAAGAGTAAAAGTATAATAAGGCAGGCCAAGAAAGAATTGAATAACAACTAGCTAAAGACACAAACTAAGAGAATTATTTAATTACCTCTGAAACAGGAAGCCTGCAAAACAGTCAGTGGGGCCACTAGATGATCAAGGTGCTAAAGGAAAGACATTGCGGGAAAACTAAGTGATTTTTTCCATTAGTCTTTACTGCAGAGGATGCAGGGGGAGAGCCCCGCACCTAAGCCATTCTTTTTAGGTGACAAATTTGAGGAACTGTCCCAGAGTGAGGTGTTTTTGAGCAAACTGATACATTTAACAGCAATAAGTCACCAGGACCAGATGGTATTCACCCAAAGGAACTCAGATATGAAATTGTGGGGCTATTAACTGTGATATATAATTTATCACTTAAATCAGCCTCTGTACCAGATGACTGGAGGGTAGCTAATGTAATTCCAATTTTTTAACAAGGCTTCAGAGGCAGTCCTAGCAATTATAGGCCAGTAAACCTAATTTCAGTTCCAGGCAAATTTATTGAAACTATAGTAAAGAACAGAGTTATCAGACACATAGATGAACATGATTTGTTAGGGAAGAGTCAACACGGTTTTTGTAACGGGAAATCATGCCACACCAATTTACTAGAATTCTTTTGAAGGAGTCAACAAGCATGTGGACAAGAGTGATGCAAATGATACAGTGTACTTGGACTTTCAGAAAGCCTTTGACAAGGTCCCACAGCAAAAGCTCTTAAGCAAAGTAAGCGGTCATAGGATAAGAGGGAAGGTCCTCTCATGGATCAGTAACTGATTAAAAGATAAGAAACAAAGGGAAGGAATAAATGGTCAGTTTTCACAATGGAGAGAGATAAATAACAGGGTCTCCCCAGGATCTATGCTATTCAACATATTTCATAAATCATCTGGAAAAGTGGGGGAAACAGTCAGGTGGTAAAATTTGCAGACAATAAAAAATTAGTGCTAAGAGTTACAGGAGGACCCCACTACATTTTGTGACTGGGCAACAAAATGGCAGATGATATTCAGTGCAGATAAGTGCAAAGTTATGCACATTGGAAAACAATCCCCATTATACACAAAATGATGGTATCTAAATTAGGTGTTATCACTCATGAAAGATCTTGGATAGTTCTCTGATAATATCGGCTCAATGTGAAGCACCAGTACAAAAAGCTAACAGACTGTTAGGAACCATTAGGTCGACCTGTGGAACTTGTTGCCATGGGATGCTGTTAACACCAAAAGAATAACTGGCTTCAAGAAAGAATTAGATACATTTGTGGTGGATGGGTATATCAGTGGCTATTATCCGAGACGATCAGGGATGCAACCCTATACTCTGGGTGGTCCTAATCATCTGACTACCAAAAGCTGGGTCTTGACAGAGGATGGATCATTCAAAATTGCCTTGTTTTGTTCATTCCCTTTGAAGCATCTGGCACTCTTCACTGTCAGAAGACTGGATACTGGGGTAGATGGCCCATTGTTCTGACCCAGTAGGGCCATTCTTATGCTATTAGTGTAAGTTGTTATCTGGGTGGGGTTCTTTCAACCCAAAGCTCTTGGTAACTTTTACTCTGTGCGAGGTGGTGTCAGGAAATAAATCAGGGGAGACACGGCCGTCCGACCGATAGATGGCTGGCACAAACAGGACAACACAAGAGTGTTTTCACTTAAAGCTAAATTTTACTTCGTCTCAAGCATTTATACACACATCTGCAAGAGGTTAGTAAAACACCCCCAATCCTTGATAATTACCAAAGCTGAGCATGGCTTTCCAGTGGCACAGCGGCAGCCCGTCTGCCGCTGGGAAACACAAGATGCATCCAGAGAGAGAGAGTCCAGTCCTGAAGAGTCCCACTACCTCAAACTTTTCCCCTTATTTATACATTAGTAATAGAATGACATGTCCCTTAAAGCAAACTTGTTAAGTAAGCAGTTTCAATGGTCAAGTGAGAGGTTCCTTCTGATTATCGATTAACCAGGTGTGGGTTTTTCCAGCGTTTGCAGCCGTGAGGACCCAATAGACATTCCTGGGGCACATCCTGCTCTTCTAAGATGCATGTATCAGCAACTTCACACAATTCTTATCAGGAAGGATGCGGGGTCAAGCTGCCTTCTCTGTGGCACCCAAAAAAAACCCCTCCCCTCCTGCCTTGGTCAAACTGAGAGTGCTGAATGGCCAATTTACAGCCTGCTGACTAGGCTGCTTTTAGTAATAAGCCATAGTGGTTTCAGGCACTTTACTAGTTTGCCAAAGTCTCCCTGTACATAAGTGAGAGTCAGGCTCTTATAATTTAGCGGATATCAAAAGTGTCCCTTGAGATAAATAGTTATATCAGCTTTGTCTGAGTAACTGTTAGCTCACAGGAAAGTAAATCTTGATTCTTACCTTAACAGAAGATAGTATTACTTATTATTGGCATAAATTCAAATGTAAACTATTAAATTAGTTACTGAGATAAACGTACCTGGTCACTTAAGGTTGAATTCACCTAATTGTATAGACCGGCACAGGGTTTCCATACTACTTAAACCCTGAATTAAGCGTTTACATAGGGACAAAATGGTTCAGTAGGCCACATACAGGACTTTTGCATGCCGGGGGTAGGGGTTGGGGGAGCGGAAAGCTGTCTAAACTAGGAGCTTCCTTGACATAAATTAGCTCATTGTATGAATGAGGTTAGCATATTGCCCTTTTTTCCCCTTTAAAACAGAAATTTAACTGGGTTTGATGTCCAACATGATCTCAAAAATGAGTTCTCTGCCCTATGCAATCAATTTAGTTCTGTATCTAAAACTAAAACTAAACTCGATAGTGAGTGCATTAAAGCCTTTATCAGCAATTAAGGAAAAGAGGAAAGGGAGAGGCAGTTGTGCTGATTCCTCTTGTCAAAATTTAGCCAAGATGATCAATTGCTAGATACAAATGCCTCATACTTGAAGACTGGGCAATACTGGAAGACAAAGTAAGATTTACTAACTAGGTACCTATTCAAATGCACTTAACACCTTCCCTTCACTCTGCCAGTCTGCTTCATTTGTATGAACTCAAACATACAAAGGCTTCTGAGAGCAGGATTAATATATCTTTCAATATCCTGCTTCCTCATGAGAACAGAAGAGACAGGCAGATCATAAGAGCCACTCTAAGTTTTTTTGTTGGCTCCACACTTGCAGTGGTTAGCATTTTATAAGATTTGCTGTCTCTGTTTTGGGAAAGTAGATAACATTTTATTGTCCTCCCAATTCTGAACAATCTAACTCTTAAACTAAATCCATTATTTTAAGCCTGTCTCCCTTGTCAGGGTAGCTGTATGAAAAAGATTGTCAGTTATTTATTAACATAGATGAACTGATTCTGCGTTATGTGGGCCAGATCCTGAGCTGATGTAAATGGCCTCATAGGGATCAATATAGCTATGTCAATTTACACCTGTCATAAATAGAAAGGGAAGGGTAAACCCCTTTAAAATCCCTCCTGGCCAGAGGAAATCTCCTCTCACCTGTAAAGGGTTAAGAAGCTAAAGGTAACCTCGCTGGCACCTGACCAAAATGACCAATGAGGAGACAAGATACTTTCAAAAGGTAGGAGGGAGAGAAACAAAGGGTTTGTGTGTCTGTCTACATTTTGTCTTTGCCGGGGATAGACCAGGAATGAAGCCTTAGAACTTTTAGTAAGTAATCTAGCTAGGTATGTGTTAGATTATGATTTCTTTAAATGGCTGAGAAAAGAATTGTGCTGAATAGAATAACTATTTCTGTCTGTGTATCTTTTTTGTAACTTAAGGTTTTTGCCTAGAGGGGTTCTTTATGTTTTGAATCTAATTACCCTGTAAGGTATTTACCATCCTGATTTTACAGGGGGGATTTCTTATTTCTAATTCTATTTTTATTAAAAGTCTTCTTGTAAGAAAACTGAATGCTTTTTCATTGTTCTCAGATCCAGGGGTTTGGGTCTGTGGTCACCTATGCAAATTGGTGAGGCTTTTTATCCAACATTTCCCAGGAAAGGGTGCAAGGTTTTTGGGAAGTATTTTGGGGGGAAAGACGTGTCCAAACAGCTCTTCCCCAGTAACCAGTATTTGTTTGGTGGTGGTAGCGGCCAATCCAAGGACAAAAGGGTGGAATATTTTGTACCTTGGGGAAGTTTTGACCTAAGCTGGTAAATATAAGCTTAGGAGGTTTTTCATGCAGGTCCCCACATCTGTACCCTAGAGTTCAGAGTGGGGGAGGAACCTTGACAACACCAGATGAAAATCTGGGCTAATAGACCACTTCATGTAAGTAAAATTACACAACTGCTCAAGTGTTTGCAGGATTGAAGTTTTCCCTCCATATTCCCCATGGACTTCTCCAGCCTTCCCTTAGTACCAGATTATAAGAAGAAAAGAACTCATTCTAGTGCTCATAAATATAAAGGGAAGGGTAACCACCTTTCTGTATACAGAACTATAAAATCCCTCCTGGCCAGAGGCAAAACCCTTTCACCTGTAAAGGGTTAAGAAGCTAAGATAACCTCGCTGGCACCTGACCAAAATGACCAATGAGGAGACAAGATACTTTCAAAGTTGGAGGGGGGGGCGGGACAAAGGGTCTGTCTGTCTGTGTGATGCTTTTGCCGGGAACAGATCAGGAATGCTCTTCAGAACTCTTCAGAACTTCTCTTAAGTTAGTAAGTAATCTAGCTAGAAATGCGTTATATTTCCTTTTGTTAAATGGCTGGTAAAATAGGTTGCGCTGAATGGAATGTATATTCCTGTTTTTGTGTCTTCTTGTAACTTAAGGTTTAGCCCAGAGGGATTCTCTATTTTTGAATCTGATTACCCTGTAAGGTATGTACCATCCTGATTTTACAGAGGTGATTCTTTTACTTTTTCTTTAATTAAAATTCTTCTTTTAAGATCTTGATTGCTTTTTCATTGTTCTTAAGATCCAAGGGTTTGGGTCTCTGTTCACCTCTGCAAATTGGTGAGGATTTTTATCCCCAGGAAAGGGGTTGTAGGGCTTGGGGGGATATTTTGAGGGGAAGACATCTCCAAGTGGGCTCTTTCCCTGTTCCTTGTTTAACAAGCTTGGTGGTGGCAGCAAGGATTCAAGGACAAGGCAAAGTTTGTACCTTGAGGAAGTTTTTAACCTAAGCTGGTAAGAATAAGCTTAGGGCGTCTTTCATGCAGGTCCCCACATCTGTACCCTAGAGTTCAGAGTGGGGATGGAACCTTGACACTGGCTCACAACAATTGAGAAGAACATTTCAGATTCTGTAGGGCAGTGCCTCTCCGTGTTATAAAAAAGAATCAAGCATAAAACTGTTCACAAGCCACTCCAGCTCATTAAAGGGTATGTTCCTTCTTGCATTGACTGAAGTTGTGCAAGATTGTCCACTAAAAGAACTATAAATATTATATCACTCCAAGCACCACCTATCAAACCGAAGTATTATAAAATATTTCACTAACATCAAAGATCAAGTACATACAAAAGCCCCTCTCTTGCACCAGTGTAAATCAGGAGTTGATGGAATGACATCAGTGTCAAAATTGGTGTCATGTTCTATTAAACTGCAATTGTATTCTGAAAAGCAGCTATGTAAAAAAATCACTGTCCTGCTCAACAGAACTATTCCTTGAACATATTCAAAATCCTATTTTCTTTAGTGACAACAATAAATTATTTCATTATTCCTGCTAGCCATTTTGACTTCATAGTGCTAAGAGAGTGTGAGTGGGATTCTGTTCCTTCTTGTTGTGCTCCAACAGAATTGTTTACCAAGTTCTAAACAGTTACTCCTGGGTGTAGCTCCATTGGAGGCGATGAGGTTGTACAGTTGTAACTGGGAGTATAGTGTAGTTAAGGGACCATCAGTAGTTAAGGTTCTGTAGAAGCTGCATGACAACAAGAAAAACTCAATTTCCAGATCCTTAGTAAAGTTTTTTAGGGATGGCAGTAAGAAAAAGGATTTTGACTTATAAACAGAATGCATTTGGTTGTTAGTCGGCAATGGAGCTATACCAGTTCACAACTGCTGAGGATCTGGTGCTTGATCTGGAGTCCTTAAAAGACATGAAACTCTGTGACAGCTTTTTTAACAGTCAGTTTTCAGAGTAGAATTGTATATCGAGTGGCTTAATAGTGCAGACAAGAGAACCTGGAAAAAACAGCAGCAATAGTTTCTGAGTACAATCTCACAAAGACTGGATGTTTATGTGGGGTAGGGGAGGTAGGTAGGGCCAGATTTTGCATTCATTTACAGCATTGTAAATCTCCTTTAGCCTCCCAATATATATTAAAAAAAAAACAATGCAAGGGAATTATTTAAAGAAAGGTAAGTTGAAGAAATGGGTTGTGTATTTAGATCTAAAAGTTGTAAAGTCCATGTTCATTCTTATTGTTTGATTGACACTATAAAACTCACTGTTACAACACAAGTTCTGTCTTCTCAGCCCTCCTTTTGGCTGAGTGTTTTCTAGTTCTAGTGGACTATAATAGCTGTCACAGGAGGTCATGATTTGTGAAGAGAGAGACTTGGACCATTTCCATTGAAGGCTTTGAATATTAAGATTGAAACCATAAATAAGATTCTGTATTCAGTGGGATGCCATTACACAGAGCAGACTACTGGATGACATGTCCAGAGACTTCTGTTCCCGAGAAGCGAGGCTGCTGCATTTTGAACTTTTCTTTAAGAGTCTGCTTGGCTTTATTCCCAGATATAAAGAGTTGCAATATTTGAGTAAGGAGGTCACAAAACCTAGATCACAATGGCTAGATCTACATCTCATAGGTTGGAGTTACTCCAGATTTTCATTGGGTGTAAATGAAAGCAGAATCTGCCCCCCTTTCCATTTCCTGTTATTTTAACTACATTGACAAATCATGTAATACATATTAAGAGATGGAATTTTGGTTCCTGGTTCTTGGAACATAAGAACATAAGAATGTAGGGTTGCCAGGTGTCTGGTTTTCAACTGGAACACCCGGTTGAAAAGGGACCCTGGTGGCTCTGGTCAGATCCGTACGCTGCCCCTGCCCTGAGTGCTGGTTCTGCGGGATCGGTGCCTGTGGGAGAAGGAAGCGCGCATTGCACAAAGCTGCCCGGCTGCACCTCCACCTTGGAGCCAAGGGATAAGTTGCCACTTCTGGGGAGCTGGCTCACATCCTAAATGCCCTCCCACGCCCCAACCCCCTGCCCCAGTTCAGAATGCCCTCCTGCATGCTGAACCCCTCGGCCCCAGCCCAAAGCCCTCTCCTGCACCCTAAACCCCTCATCCATGACCCCTCCACAGAACCCACATCCCCAGCCATAGCCCTCACCCCCACACTCCAACCCTCTGCCCCAACCCAGAGCCCCCGCCTGCACCCTGAACCTCTCATTTATGGTCCCACCCCAGAGCCTGCACCCCCCAGCCGAGAGCCTTCACCTCCTCCCACATGTCAAAACCCTGCCCCAGCCCAGAGCCCCCTCCCACATCCTGAACCCCTCACTTCTGGCCCCACCCCAGAGCCCCCACCCCCAGCCAGAGCCCTCACCCCTTCCTGCATCCCGATCCCCTCCCAAGCCTAGTAAAAATGAGCAAGTGAGTGAGCATGGGGGAGAGTGAGCGACAGAGGGAGGGGGGAATGGAGTGAGTGGGGGATGGGGCCTTGGTCAAGGGGTGGGGAAGGGGGCAGGGCAAGGGTGTTCTGTTTTGTGCAATTAGAAAGTTGGCAACCCTATAAGAATGGCCACACTGGGTCAAACCAAGGGTCAATCTAACCCAATATCCTATCTTCTCAGAGTGGCCAATGCTAGGTGCTTCTGAGGGAATGAACAGGTAACCATCAAGTGATCCATCTCCTGTCACCCATTCCCAGCTTCTGGCAAACAAAGGTTAGGGACACCATCCCTACCTATCCTAGCTAATAGCCAATGATGGACCTATCCTCCATGAACTTATCTAGTTCTTTTTGAACCCTGTTATAGTCTTGACCTTCACAAAATTCTCTGGCAAAGCTTTTACATGTTGTTAAGTCTGTCTTCTAGAAACTGAGTTGAAATCTAGTTGTGTTTAACATAGCACTTTTAGCTGTTAATAAAACTGGAAAAGAGCTAGGTGTAAAAATATGAAGTGCTTTTATTGTGGTTACTAATGTGAAAGAGGAAAGAAAAAATATCAAGCCATTATTAAAAAGACTTTCATTTAAGCTGAAGTCTCGCTTGAATGGAAGGCTTTAAAAACCATACCCATGCAGTATATTTATAATATAGTCAAATTGTTTTCCCTCTAATGTTAGAATACATGAATAGATTCAGACAAAACTACTTAACCCTTCCATGTTTTATGACAAACCTCAACCGCTCTCTAGTCTCCCCTGTGGCCTGATACTCAGCAGTCTAGCTCCCTGGAAACAGCAACTATACATCTTGGTATAAAGTTGGCATGTAAGGAAAGGTGTAAGTTTGACAGCACTAGAAACTAACTTACTCAGTTTATCCACATAATAGGGTGTAGCACAGCAGTGAAAGATCCTCCACACTGCCTCACTGATGCGTTTCATTCCTAATCTGGATGGTTAGAGTCCTTTGTTCTCAATGCTTATTTAATTCCTTGGTCTCTTTCTTAAGAAGGGTGATGACAAGGACTAACTGTTTTTTTTTTTAAAGCCACTTAAATCGTACCCCCAAATGGGTCAGTGTCTGCAATTAGAAACCTACCTTTGCTCGTGCAAATGATTAATTGCACAGCAAGTGCTTGTTTGTGCATGCAATTGGCCATTTGGACATGCACCTTTTATATGGATGTTTTGCTGTCCATTTTTAATTTGCCCTTTTGAAAATTTGCCTCCTGCTCTAGGTATTGGGCATTGTAAAAACCCCATTATTTACATGGGATTATAATGCCGGCACAAGCAGCCAGATTTGAATCAGTAACCTGGAGGTAAAAAGGCACTGTTTCTCATCAGCGGATCTGAGATGGCCAATCCTCCAGGCTTTCTGGGACAAATTCTGTTCTCATGTACACTGCTGCAAAGCAGAAGTAACTTCCTTGATGTCAGTGTAAAACCATTTCAAGTGAGATCAGGATCAGACCCTTGTAGATCCCAATCTTTTAATCAGAGCCAGGCAGGGAGACACTGGGGTATATGCAGAGCCCGGCTGAAGGCAATTCATTATTATTGTATATATCCCTATTAGATTTCACATTTTTTCATCAGTTCTTAGGGCAAATTCATAAGCATAGTGACAATTGAAAAAGCTGGTCCAGATACTTTGACTCCTATAGAGTGACACAGATAAACACCAACTGGCATCTGGCTCACTATGCTTATTCAAAGAGATATTTTGAGAATTCATTTACAGCAGAGGATGGTGTTCTGATTAGCATATTACAATGTATCCTTTATAAACATGGTGTATTTCACCAATATTAATGATAGGTTCAGAAGGCAATGTCTAGATCCAGATTAGTTTGAGGCCACATTTGGGGATTCAGGTAATAGACTGTATCAGGATTATGAACTGAGTTCTGATTCAATGGCACTAAAAAAGAAAAATGAAATAGTTATCTGTGAAAAACTTATAACTCTTCTTGTGAAGATTTCCTCCAGCTTGAGCTAAAATCTCATAAAATAAGCAGGAGCTGGGACTGGATCCCTTCTAATTTTGTGTCCAGTCTGAGATGAAAACAGAATTTTGATTCTGAAGCACACATATAGCCTTTAATTTGAAAGAGCTCAGACTCAGGGGTTTGTTCCTCCTTCAGCTAGTAATGGTACACACTGGGAATGTCTGCATTGCAATGAAACATCCAGAGCTGGCCTGTGTCAGCTGACCCTGGCTCATGAGGCTCAGGCTGTGGGGCTATAAAATGGCAAGGTAGACATCTGGGTTTGGGCTGCAGCTGGGCTCTGGGACCAGGGCCGGCTCCAGGCACCAGCTTTCCAAGCAGGTGCTTTGGGGCAGCATTTAGAATGGGGTGGCAGTCCGTGTGCCGTGGCGGCAATTCGGCGGCGACTGCTTGGGGCAGCAAAATTGGTAGAGCTGCCCCTGACTGGGACCCTCCTCACTTGTAGGGTCTCAGAGCCTGGGCTCCAGCCTGAGCCTGAATGTTGATATTGCAGTTTTTATCACTGCATCCCGGCCCTGTGAGCCAGAGTCAGCTGACATGGGTGTTTCATCGCAGCATGGATATGCCCACTAGTCTCTCCCCTTAAATTAGCAGAAACAGCACTACATTTATTCTACAGTTTAATAACTGAGGCTAGAGGAGACCACACTACACATTTGTTGGCATTTGATTTCTTTGCCCTATGTCTTAAAATATACTGGCTCTTAAAATTGCTTTAAGATCTACATAAAATTGACAAGACCTTCGTTCTTGGGAGTATAATAGTGAGACGAGAGCATAAAGGTAGCATTTTATCATTCAGAGTAAGTACTGGAGAGCCATGGTAGAATAGTTGGTATTTTGCATTTCGAGAAGCAGGTTACACTGACAAATTTTGGCTTGAGTTTGACAATGGGAATTTTAATAGGTGTGTGGTTTGCTGGTGACACATGCAGTAAGGAGGGCATCACAGGATGGTTTAAGGACTCCTAAAAATGTTTCCTAACCTTACTTTGATTAGTTATATTTTTATAGCTGTGGAAGGAAGGAGAACAGAACTCCCACCTGGGACCGTCACAGTCACGAAGAGTTAGCTAGTAAATTGCTTCTGGAGCACTGATAGATGGAGGGAGCACTTTGGCTGCCTTTTGCTAGTAAAGACTCTATTAGTGAACATTTTTCACCTGGAACGGTTGCAGGCAACTCCAAGACTGAAGTGTACTGCTCCTTCAGAATGGATTATGGCAGTAACACTGACAGATCTTACCCTACATTGGCAGGGCCCTGTGAGAAGCAAGGTATATGGAGTCTCAGATGTACAAAAGGGCAATTCTTTCCTGTGATAGAACCAGGGAAGCAGCTAGCACCTTTGCTTGTGCAAGGACTGCTCCCATAATCCCTCTAAAGCTTTTAGAAGCAGGACAAAGCCCAGGACCGTCTGGCTATGCTGCCTCCCTTCTGATTTACCTTCCCTCATGTTTTGACCCATGCTTGCTGTGACCTGGCCTGGCCCTTTCCTTATCTGCTCTCTGTGCCAAGCATAGAGGCACAGAGAGGCCCCCCTGCTGAAGCAAAGGGGATGCCGAGCAATAGTAAATTCTCTGAGTAAATTATCACATGGAAATATTCATTCAGGTCTAGTATCAGACACTTGTCACCAGACAGTTGGGGAGGGAGGGAGGCGTGAAAAGCTGAAGGCTCTTGTGGTTTGGGATGCTCCTTAAAGTTGTGGGGCGTAAAAACAACAGAAGAAAAGGAAAAGTTGTAGGTTGTGTTAAAACAGAGTGCCTACGTTAGAATACCTCCAGAAGTGACGCCTCTTATATGGTAATATTACTGGCAGATGCCTACTGGTTATAGTCACCATTTCTCCCTTTTATTTTTTTTTAATATTAATTATTTTAGCTAAGAGAGCTAAGTTCCCATTCATTTTAAGCACCTCTTATATGACTCATTGTTTTCCAAATACTTGGTAAGACTTTTAAACACTGAACATAAAAATATCATAAAAGATAAAATTCTCAATGCCCTTGAATCTTTCATATACAATACACATTCTTCTTTTCAGACACGGAGTTTGCCAAGCCTATTTGCAGCAGCCTTATCAGTGAAGGGAAGTGCCCTAAGTCCACAATCAAATCTGGTCGGAGGGTGGGCCTCAGGTATGGGTAACATTGTCTGTCTTTGGCCCCAGCCTCATGAGGGAGCTCTTGCTGGCCCCGGTACAAAGGCTGGCTACAAATTGACCCTGGCTCATTCAAAATCAGTTCAGAAGGGCTCATGAGCAGTGTGGCAAAACCAAAGAGGGAAATCAAATATACAATACATTATACTGCATAACATGGTTGACATAAGGTATGGAAGCCCTGTGGTCAGGTTACTTGGTTGTGATTCAGGACACGTGGGTTCTATTCTCAGCTCTACACTTGCTTTCTGTCTCTTTGCCACAGTTTACTAACCTATAAAATGGGGATAAATTTTACCTCTCTCCTTCGTAGAGTGCTTAGAAATCTACAGCTGAAAAGCTAGGTATAATTATTATAAAAGTATCAGAAGATATACCTGTGATGAATTGCATCCCTTAGGAAGCCACCTGATGTGTTGAGATACCACTGAGTCTACCTCTTCTGCCAGCATGGGTCCCCTTTAACCTGTCTTGCTGAGCCAGGCTCTTAAAACCTCCTCTAACACACACACACACAGGCAGGGCCACACCCAGCTGTAGATCAGCTCTGGGAAGACTCATCTTAAGGGACTTGCTCCAGCACTCAGATGTCCACCTCCCTTGGAGTACAGACCCAAAGATATGTTACCAAATTTGCCCCCTCCCTCAATGTGGAGAGAGGTGTGCACACTTCTTGCCCCCGCACCCCATTAAAATTATAGAAACTGGGTTATATTATAAAAAAATAAATTGTATTAACTACAAAAGGCAGATTTTAAGTGGTAAAAGGGGTAGCAAATAGAACAAAGCAGATTACTAAGCAAATGAAATGAAACACACAAACTAAACTAGTTTCACTAAAGAAATTGGTTACAAATAGTATTTCTCACCCTAGATATTGTTGCAGGCAGTTTGCAAAGCTTCTGTGATTCAGAAGTCCAGTTATATTCCTTTTCAGACTAGTCCCCGTCTCATTCTGGACTCCCCTCTTGCCTTCAGTTTTTCTTCTTGGGCAGACAGGTCACAGAGAGGATGAGTCGTGTTTGCCTCCCTCCCCACCCTTAAATAGGATTTACATAAGGCGGGTGTGATGTTGCACTCTATATGTTTTATGGAAATATGCTTATGAGTGCGAATATGATGTAACTGGAATATGCTTTATGCAAAAGGTCTCTAGTAAGGTATCATAACAAAGGTTATAACCTACTGAATATATTCCTGCTATTTGTATGTATGTATCATTCTTGTATCTGAAGCTAGAAATACGAAGAATAAGTCTGAGGTTCTATTGTAATTATGCAAAGTGTGGGCCATTAATGGTGGTTTAGAATCTTGATGGCTCCCATTGACTAGGACAATTGGCTGTAAATGGCTCTGTTTACTTACAAACCTTCCTGTGTATGTGTGGGCCAGCCCAGAGAGAATGGAGGCTGGGGTCTCACAGGACATGTGATCATGTCACCTGATACTGGAATCCATCTTAAATCTGGTACTTTTCCATTTAGAAGGAGAGGTCGGGACCTGAGAGACAAAAGGTTTCCGCCTTGTGCCAAAGCTATAAAACGGGGTGGAACAGAACAAAGGGGGCTGCCAGTCATGAGAAAGCCCCTGTTTTCCCCCTAAGATGTCTGCTGGAACTAACAAAGACTGTACCAGGGGAAAGGATTTTACTACAGAGAATTCTTTCCTGGGTGTCTGGCTGGGGAGTCTTGCCCACATTATCAGGGTTTAGCTGATCGCCATATTTGGGGTTGGGAAGGAATTTTCCTCCAGGGCAGATTGGCAGAGGCCCTGGGGTTTTTTTCACTTTCCTCTGTAGCATGGGGCACGGGTCACTTGCTGCAGGATTCTCTGCACCTTGAAGTCTTTAAACCATGATTTGAGGACTTCAATAGCTCAGACATAGGTTAGGGGTTTATTACAGAAGTGGGTGAGTGAGATTCTGTGGCCTGCATTGTGCAGGAGGTCAGTCTAGACAATCATAATGGTCCCTTCTGACCTTAATGTCTATGACTCCATGATTGGGCCCAGACTAGAAAGCAGTCTAGTCTGTGAAAGAAGCTTACTGAAACATCTCCGGGGGTAAGATATTATCTGTAATCAGTTTCTTAGGGTATTAGGCTTAGGCTTGCATGTTTTTATTTTATTTTTCTTGGTGACTTACTTTGTTCTGTCTGCTATTACTTGAAACCACTTAAATCCAACATTTTATACTTAATAAAATCACTTTTGTTTATTAATTAACCTAGAGTAAGTGATTAATACCTCGGGGAGCAAACCGCTGTGTATATCTCTCTATCAGTGTTATAGAGGGCAGACAATTTATGAGTTTACCCCGTATAAACTTCATACAGAGTAAAACAGATTTATTTGGGGTTTGGATCCCATTGGGAACTGGGTGCCTGGGTTCTGGAGATAGGTGACCTGCTGAGCAGTTTTTGGTTAAAGTCTGCAGCTTTGGGGGGGTGGACCAGACCTGGGTTTGTGTTGCAGCAGGCTAGTGAGTCTGGCTCAACAAGGCAGGGTTCTGGATTCCCAAGCTGGCAGGGAAAACTGGCTCAGAGGTAATTCCACAGTCCCAAGAGGGTCTCTGTGACTGAACCCGTCACAGCGAGAATCTTTTGCTTCCCAAACTTGACCACTCCCCTCCCTCCCCTTACAGTGGAAAGTTACAAGAAGTCCCAGGTAATGTTTTAGTATCAGGTGACAAGACCACCTGACTCTGTAGTATCACAGTGTCCATGAGTCAGTGGCAGTATGGAGCATCCACAGGAAGGCCAAGCTTTTCACAGTCCATTATCCTCACTGATGGGCCATCCTCCATGTCTGCCTTTTCCATTGTTGTACCTGAAGTGTTAGCAGTGGGAGTCACCCAAAGTAGCATAGTTGAAATACAGATACATAGTCAGTATTCCTAACTTCAGATATAGAAATGGTACAGGCATACAAATTCGATAATCACATTCAGTAAATCATAACCTTTCCAATGATATCTCACATGAGCCATCTTGAATGAAGTATATCTCAGTTATGTCATATTCATATCATAAGCATATTTTCATAAAGAATATGGAATGACATGTCACAATACCACCATTTACAGATTTAATGAACATTTAGAATAATAATCATACTTTTAGAATAAAGTATAAGAATGTTTAATAATCAGTTCCAGTTTGAATGAACGGTATTCTTAGAAAATTGCCTGCCCCTTCATAATCCACTTACACAGGCACAGCTGGTCAGGTAGTTTCCTTACTTCTTTCCTTTCAATGGCTGTTACTATAAAACAAAGTCTGTCTTTAATAAAATTAATAGAACAGAAAAGCAGCACCAGCAGCGAGAGTACCACATTCAGCAGCAGAGATGTAAGGTTTGCCCTGATGCTTTTAACTGAGGTGCCTGTCAAGCCGAAGGCAAACTCACATTCTCAAAATGGCAAGATCAAACTCTTTCTCAGCAGCCACTTTTTTAGGAATGCAGAAACAAATCAAAGATTTGTTCTGAAGCCTACAGGGCTTCTAAGCCAAGAGAATGTGGAGGAAAACTCTAGGTTCCACCATTTGTAAACGATATGTTTGATAGGTGTTACTTTTCTGTAACTTCTTTAGCCCCAATCCTGCAAACAGATATGCACATGCATAACTTTATTCTTATGCGTAAATCTCAATGGGACTACAAGTGCTTAGCTGTTTGCAGTTGGGGTGGGGGCAGGTTAAGATTGTAGTGAAGGCATTATTCACTTGCAGGCCTTTCCCTATTTAGGAGATCACAGATACAATTCTCACCTTTGGGGGCTGGTTCTGCTCTTGCTTACAGTATTTTACATCAGTATAAACTATGTAGGGCAAGACCCTCAGCTAGTGTAAATCAGCCCAGCTGTAACTTCAATGGAGTTACGTCAGTTTATATCAGGTGTAGAGTCCACTTCTGAAACAAAAATTCTGGAGACGATTCTTCTCCAGTCTCATACCTTGTGTAGTCATTTTGCCCTGTGCAGAGTGATTCTAAGAGAAGTAAGAAACAGTCCCACATTAAGGATAGGGCGATGGAGAATTGGGCCTAAAGTCCTCAGACTTTAAAGTCCTCAATCCTCCGTTCCCATCTAGATATAGACAGACTATAAGTGGTGTAGCTACCGTGATTCATCCTCCACAAACTGTAGCAAAAGCATCAGGAGGAAGGCACTGGGGAAATTTTCTGCCGCTTCATGTGATAAAAGCTGCAGAAAATATTTTGTTGTGTGGTTACCATGGGCTTTAAATTATTTCTCAGCATTGTTATTCTTCCAGTAAATTGCAAACAGGAGGTAGGCAACAAATTCAGGCCATATAGTAACACTTCTTTAATAAGGGCCTGTGAATCTGGCTTTGTCCCATACACTTTTTGTGTCCAGGTGATTCTTGGCATAATCACCAGGTTTCATTATTGTCCATGTTTCCCCTCATGAATATAGGTTTGTCTGCAAAACAAAACAGAACAAAAAAACAACAGTTTTCACCTATGCACAGTCCAAGGCCTAAATTTTGCCTCTAGTTTGAAAGAGCCTAAGTCCCAGTATCAGCCCCACAATGGTCTGATCTAAACCAACTCCATGACATTGAGTGGTGAGGCCCTGTGAGGCTGCTTTTTCTTAGCAGTAATAAAAATCTAAGGAAGACATATAGGCAAGGGCTTTGTTTGTGCCATTTTTTCTTATGTCACTGGCTTTGATGGAGGCTATATTTTGTTTTCTTTCAAAGGAGAGAGCCTAAAATGTTCACCACACCCCTTTCTTCATCTGCTTTTTATTGTATATTTACTTCTTTTGTAAAGAAAATAAACCCTAAAATTTCAGTTTCCACTTTCCTGCTGCTAGAAATTGGATACAAAAGACTGGAACATTTTGTCATTAAGTAAACAAATAAGCAAGGATATATATTAGGGTTTAGCATCACTTACATGACTTTTGTTAGCTCTGAAATACCCATACGAACACCCTCTCTGTGAAATCTTCCTGGACTTGTGGCTGGTACCAGCCACAAAATTAAAACTTACCTGATGAAAACATGTAACAGAAAATGGAATTTACACCTTGATGTACAGCTTTTCCGCCTCCTGAAATCTGTGAAACTGAGGCGTTGTTTCCTTTGCCATTAGCCAATCCAAATAAGTCAGCTTCTCCCTCTGACTGGTTCTGTGGGAGACTATTTGGCCCATTATGTTCCAAGTCTCACTGCTCCACCTCTTAAGTGTTAGAGATTCTCTGAAGCTGTCTCTCTCCCCCTGAACGTACTGGGGTTTTCCAAGCTGTCATGTTGAACAATAAGCAAGATCAGTGATTGAGAAATCCCGCAGTGCACTCTAGAGTATATTAGCTCCACAGCAGAGCTGAGAGAATAATTCATAACAAGTAAATTATTCAGTGAGTTTTCTTTATTCCTATTCACAAATATTCTCGGAATTGTTCATGTTTAGAAATGATTTGTGAATTTCTTCAGGTAATAATCCTTGGTCTGCATGTTGTTTTTGAACAGCTTGTTGCAAAATACTTACCATTTGCAATTCATGCTGTATTGGTTACTTCTATTAGTCACGTTCATTGTGTCTCTTCCCTGGCTGGGTACCTCATGTAACTCACTAATGCATTGGGAATTATTCCTTTCAGTCAAATATGAAACTCAAGATTCACCTGCTGCAAATTTTGGGCTTAGAGAAGGACAAACAACCTTCCATAATATTAGAAGTGTATGGATGTGTGGGAGATTGTTGGGATTATTTTGGAAATTCTCTCATATTTCTCCAAAAAGACTATCAATAGCTTCTTGTGAAAACTACTGAAGAAGATTCACCATATCATACTCATTTGATTTCCAGTAATACATTAAGTTGTTTATTTTGAATCAGTTAGTAAATACAAGAACCAAGAGTCTTTCCTGATACCCTGACAGGTCCATGTGAACCAATCACAGAGGCTCCCCTGGTCAGCTTTCTGCAGTTCCTCAATCTCAACCTTCAGGCCTTCCCTGAATTCAGAGGTGCCAGATTAACTGAAGAACCCATGATGTGAAAGAACAGGGCACACAAGATCTTGAATAGAGCAATATATCTCAGATAAAAAGATAGTGCACCTAAGACCCCCTTACCACAAGGAGAAAAGACTTATTGGGGCTGTGGGGAGTGGAATGAACAAGGGACTAATTGGAGAATTTAAGGGGTGGGAAAAGAAAGTTGATGAGACAAGAAGAAAAATTGAGGTTGGGAGAAGATTGGTTTAGGGGAAGGATGAGACATGATAAACTTGGAATAAGCGTCTGATTTTTTTTTTTTTATAGTTTACATGAATCCAAAACTCCAAACCTTTTAAGATTTGTCTATTGCTTCTCTACACTCCTAAGTCTTATTCTATGATTTGTGAAAGCACTCCCGATTTTACTGCTGATGTTAAAAAGACAAACACAAATCAATACCTTGCTCTTTAGCTCATGGTAATGTATTTAGATAAGTGCTGAGACCCCTACCTGTCCCCTATTAATGTATAATATAGCTTATTGGCTGGAGATAAAATCCAATGGAGAGAAATTGATTGTTTCATACCCCTTTGCAGCTTGAGGACATTTGATTGTATTGACAATGGCAAATTAACAGTTATGTCAAAGATGAAACCACAATGATGCATTTGCCATATGTGATATAGTAAAAGCATTGGCAACACATCTCCAGAAGAAAGTGCTACTCCTGGTGGAATTCTGCACCAAAAAATTAAAAATTCTGCACAAAATATTTTGAAATTCTGCAAACTTCTGCATATTTTATTTGTCAAAATAACACAATATAATCACACCAGTTTCACTTATTTTTGGTCATTTCTTTAAAAATACCTGTCAGCAAGTATGTCTATAACAATACAGACAACAAATAAGATTCCAGAAATGGTTTTTGACAAATAGATCCCTTACTAGGCATATTAATACAGAACTCTGAGTAATAAATCATTTAAACTAAAATACACAACCGTATTTCCCACACACCTCAGAAGCAGTGCAAAGGCTTTGGTGGAGTCCAAGGCTAATGGAGGAGCTGAGGGAGAGGGAAGTAAATTGATGGGAAGGAGCCTGAGTGTGAACTTGGAGGGTTGTTGGATATGGGTGGGAAAAGAATGGAACAGGCTTTTGGGGGGGGGGGAGGGGGATGGGAAGGGATTGTTAGAGTGCTTCCCCCATGCAGACCCTAGCTGACCCCTAGCCTATCCCATTCCATCAGGCACCTCTGCTCCTGTCCCCATGTGTCTCTGTACCCTCACTGAGGCACTCCCCTGTCCCCCCTCTGCCGTCCCCATGTGTCTCTGTGCCCCCATCCAGCCACTCCCCTGTCCCTATGTCTCCCTGTCTCTTCTCCCCCTGTCCTCATGTGTCTCTGTGCTCCCACCCAGCCACCCTCTGTCCCCATGTGTCTGTACCTCCCTCCCCCATGTGGCCCTGTGCCTCCATCCATTCAGCCCCTGTCCCAGTCTGTCCACTAGCCTTTATGAGCCCATCTGACATGCACTGCAGCATCCAGCACTGTCTGTCTCCCCATAGCCTGTCTCCTGACCTGGCCTGACAAGCTCTGTGAAGAAGGCAGCTCTCTCTCTTCCCACACTGACCGTGAGCTGCAGCTTTGGTCTATTGCCACAGTGTCCTCCGGCGGGCAAAAGGCAGAACTGCAAAAGTTATTTTCTGCTGGGAGCTGCTGCTGTTCTTGTGCCACAGCGCCCTCTCATGGGCAAAAGTCAGAACGGCAGCAACATTTTGGCAGAAGCTTTTTTATGCACAAAAAAATAGAAATCTGTGGAGCTCAATAATTATGCACACATGCAGTAGTGCAGAATTCCCCCAGGAATAATGTGCAGATCATCTCCATGATGTTATCATCCTTTTCTATGCTATCATCTTTTTCTATCCCTAGCTTGGTAACCAAAGCCTTTGTCTCAGCTAAACAGAATGTTTGCAGTCAGTCAAGCCTTTATAAATGTGTTAAGTGAATATTTTAAAGTTAACTCCATTATAGTTAATTTGCTCCCCCCTCAGTTATTATTTGGCAAAAGTACTTTGAATATTTTAGCTAGTTATGCGTTATAAAAAGGGACTTTATAATGAGTAACAGGAGAGATGGAGCAAGATACAGTAACTTATAAGGAACATTGTCTAGTGGTTGTAGAAAAGGCCCGGACATGACACGATCCAACTTATATTTCTAAATTTACCACTGACTATATGTCCTTAGAACAGCCAGAAAACCCCTTTGTGTCTCAGTTTCTTCTCTGTAAACTAACTGTTTACAGGTGGAATCTGTCCCCTCTAACCTTCTTTTCTCTGATGATATTCATGGCTAGCAACCATCAGTGATGGGTTGTCATTAAGGCTGGTTGAAAATTTTCCATCAAAAATTAGACACTTTTTTTTACTAAATGAGGAGTTTATTATTGTGAAGGTGTCTATTTTCTTTTTAAAAATGTAGATTTTTATAAAGCACAACATTTGGTCTGAAAACCAAAAAGTTTCCAGATGTTTGGCAATGAGATTGTTTTTTCTGCTAAAAGTTGACAAAAATATAAATTCTCATGTTCATCAAATTTTTCCATAAAAATTCAATTTTTCCAACTATCTCTAGTTGTCCTGCAGTTGCCAGAGATTGAAAGGAGTCCTACTGCTGATGCCCTGGTTCCTTCACGATGGAGTTTGTGGCTTTTAGTATCTGGCTTTTCCCCACATGAGCCCTGTTCTTCCTCCTCCATCACATCTGGCTTGGGGAGAAGGTACTTCTTGGACCTAGTACCCTGGAAGTGGTGTCCTCATGTAGTTCTGTCTATGAGAGATGTCTCACAAGTGCTTAACCAACAGAATGTTCTAGTCTCGGTTGGTTGTGTTATATATAATATATAAAGATTTAAACACAAAAAATATGCAACCTTAATAATATTCTTTTAACAAAGTTGAGCACTCACAATTTAGGGAATACCAGAATGAAGGTTGATTGTGCAACTTTAATCTGCTTGCCTTGTGCATATGCATTAGGATACAATCTTTAATTGCCTGGTCATTTATTTTTCCCACAGGAAGCCTGCCTCATTCACCTCATGTGATGGAGCTGCTCTGGAAACAGAGCAGGGCTGTGAAGTGAAGGAGACTGTAGCCTGCAGAACCCCTGGCTCATCTGTAGAGGAGGTTGGACAGTGTGAAGTGGTTGAGGCAGGGGATAGCAGGAAAAGGAAGGGTAGTTTCAGGGTTAAGTCAGTTGAAAGTTGCCCTGGAGAATAGGGATCCATCCCAGCCTCTGCCAGAAAGTTCCTGTGTGTTGTTAGTTGAGTCATATGGATTGGGTGCCCAACTTGAGACCCTGGGATCGGGATTTGCAGAAATGCTGAGAACTCAGAGCACTATGGGGACAACCTTAATGCTGGCGTTTCCTAAGTGCTTGACATTGCAGTCTTAATAATGTCCTTTTAAAGTAGTTTGTGCGCAAGCACACCCACCCACACACCCACCCAGTTAACAGTAACAATTAAGAGACATTGAGATATCAGAACCCCCATAATACTTAACCAGGTCAGAGTTAAGGTTGATATGTTGTGATGAAATATGCTAATCTTTTTATTTGATAAGAAACATGTATTTGTTTATCATGTGGGAAGTGTCAGATTTCTGATGGGCTTGATTCTTCTTTTCCTTGCTTATAAATGCATAGGCATTGTATGTGATTTGATAGGCAAGTCCATTGTTGTCACTTAGCAGCCTTAATTGTTTCTGACATAAAGGTTTTGGAATAAAAATAAATATCCAAAAATGTATCTTAAAACTTCAGAAGTCACCAGAATGAGGAAAACTAGCTACCAATAAAAGTGCCTGATTCAGTAGTCTTGGAACAATGAATAATTTCTCATGCATTTTTAAAGACTGTTATAAGAAAATTGCAGTGCCGACAAAACAAAAATGTCTCCAAGTTCAAAAAGGCTCAGAATAGGGGAGGGAAGATTGTTTTGATGACTAAAGCAGCATAGAGCCACATATAACGACAAAATGAGATACTTAGATATTGGTTCTCAGGAGTTTCCTGCAATGACTTCAGAGTGAATAATGAGTCTATTTATGTCACGATACCCAGACTCTTTGTTTGGCAGAGAAGTCTGTTTGCTGAGGTAATCTTTTGGGCTGGCACACCATATTTAGATAAACTTATAAAAAAATCAGGATAAAAATATTTTTACTTCTTACATGCAATCAAAGAAGAATATATCAATCTCCCCAGAGTCTCATAACCCCAAAAGACCTGATGCAAGAAGCAAAAAAGAGACATCATAATGATTATTTTTAGCAAAAGTTTAGTTGTCTGCACTTTAAGAAAGTTAGATTTTGTAACCAGCAGTATCTTGGCAAGAAACATAGCATCAGGCAAACAGCAAAGAGCAGCGATTGTAGAATGCCAAGGGAGGAATAAAAATGTTATAGTTTGAAAGTTGTAAAGAGCCTTACTTTAATCTCTATGCAGTGCTTTTTGGGAAGCCAGACCATTATGAAAAGGCACAGTTCATTCTCAAAGATGGCTCTATTAGCCAAAGAATTTCCCAAAGAGTTAGGAGAACAATCTTAAACGAGGGTGATTGCAATGGGTCTGCTCTCAGCATTTCATCCACAGACATAAGAACATAAGAAAGGCCATACTGGGTCAGACCAATGGTCCATTTAGCCCAGTATCTTGTCTCTGACAGTGGCCAGTGCCTGATACTTCAGAGAGAATGAACAGAACAGCACACTTTCAAGTGATCTATCCTGTCATTCAGTCTCATCTTCTGGCAGTCATTTGGTAGACCAGGTAGCTGAAAGTGATGTTATAATATACTGCAGAAATGAGTATCTCAGTGAGGATGGAGGTGGGTTTTTTTGCTTGTTTTGTTTTTGGGCATTATGTAGTGAAATCCTTGTGATTGAGAAGCATTGTGTAAATTTGACCTTACAGGTACAATATCAGAGCACCACAGAGTACTACAGGACAAATTCCCGTAGCATTCTTGACTTTATGAACAATATTTAGATTGACATTTTGTTTTATAAATGCATTACGGGCCAGATCCTACAGTCTTTATGCAAGTACCACTCCCACTGTAACAAGTGAGAATTGTGTGCTCAGAGATTGAAGGATCTGAAGAATGTGTGCACACATTAAAGCATATGAGGTCTGATTTAAGTCTCCCATTGTTTTTTTATGGATTTGGAGCAAACCCATGGATACTCAAAAGACCCCCCAAAGATGGTTAACACTACAATACCCAACTTACCTTTGTTTATGAAAGACACATTGATAGGAAACTTCCCTCACCTCTTTCCTACAAAAGGGAGTTATGCCTCCAAACTCAGTAGAAATTTATAACCAGGGACTGTTCTAAAGTTTGACTAGGCAGCATTCAGCACCTTTGCTCCTGGGAAAGAAATATATGCAGAAAACAAAGAAACAACATCTTTATCTGTGAGACTCACTTTTTCTTTCCTTACTACCAGTGTGGTCTCAGTCTCTGTATTTTAGCAGAGGCAAGTGACGCATTCAGCAAATGGATGAGATGTTTTACTCATATAGCTGTCCACATCTGACAAATATTTGCATCTTCCTTTTCAAGTTAATCTGGAAAAAAATCCAATTTTTTTTTGTTTTGTTTTATGTAAAGGGAAGGGAAAATTAGTGCATAGCATTGTTACATTATTTTACAGAAGTAGATAAAAGCCATCTATGTATGATTTCTCTGGAAGAGCAGCTGCAACAACATATTCCTTTAAGGCCAAATACTGAACTCAGATGTGCATATGACCTCTCATTGAATATACACGATTTTTATTGACATGCACAGCCAGGGGCAGAGTTTGGCCCCTAGTTGTCAATTACTTCATCACCAAAAATTACAAGAAACACATGGGGCCAGATGTATCCCTAGTGTAATTGCATTTTCTTCAACTGACATCAGTGCAACTAAACCAGGAATGAACCTGATCCATGATTTCAACTCTAAGAAGTATATTTAGCAATTATTACTTCAGCTAATACAGAAACATTTTCTGCATTCTGCTGATTCTCCAAAGGCATTCCCTTTCCATGCACTCTCCCATGTCTGCCTGGGCTTATTTTGTTATATGAAAATAATTCACATATGGCTCAATTGTGGCTTCATCTATTTTTTTTTAACCTGACACCCTTCGTCTTTTCTATTTGGAATGTAAAGCTTTTCAAAGCAGGAATTGTCTTTTACTATGTATCCATATAGCGTCTCACACAATGCATCCCTGATCTTAGCTGGTCTTTTAGATGGTACTATAACACAAATGATATCTATCTTAGGACTCTTTATAGACCCCATCTCCATAGAATCTAAGCATTGCCTTTATGTGATTTGCTGGGGCAGACCCTTAACTGTGACAAAGGAGCATTTAGAGCTACTGGGTGGGGAAGGGGGAGACAAAATACATCTATGTATCTCCCCCTGCCACTGCCCCCCCCCCCACTGCTAGAGCTACTCTGAGCTGGCCAACTACCTGGCATGAAACTTTTGTTGCTTCCAAAGCCAGAAGTATCAGTCAAAAAACCCAGGAAACAAATACCTTCTAAAAATGATTTTTGGTATTCTTATATTCTCCCCCTTTCTCCTCCAAAGTCAAATTTCACCTCATGCAGCCATTGTATTTCATTGGCCAGTCTACATAGTTGCTAGACTACCTAAGAAAAACAGCAGTACCTCTTTATCCAGACTCAAACAGTTTAAGTTGTTGAGTTTCTACCTGCTTCCTTTCCTTATCATCGATACAGCACTAATAAAAATGGCTCAGGCTGAAGCTGTTTCAAATTAAACCTTTTTAAGGTGGCAGATTTTGGCTTTTTTTTTTAAGCATAGCTTAAATAATAGTTCATCTTTTAAAAATCCTGTAACCCCTTCCTCTGGACCTTTTCAAGTGCTATATCTTGATAATAATGTAATAACCAGGAGTTTAAAATTCTGAATGAGGCTTACTGGAGAAGAGTAGAATCTCATTGCAGTTCCTTTAGAATTATACTCTGTTATTATAACCATACATCCAAACATTCTGTTGACTTTCTCAGTGCTTCTTGGAACTGTCTAGACAGCTTTGGAGAAAAATCCATTTTTACCTCAAGGTCCTTTACTGAGTTTTCATGCTTCATTCTTCCAAGTCATTTTATACTTGTAGAAAAGTTTTTTCTTTTTGCTCGAGTTGTTTTTAATCCATTTGCAAATATTACATTTGTGGTAGCAAGCAAACAGTATAGCTAAAGTTCCTTTCATTATAAATCCCCCACTCTTGGTTTCCACACATTACTTTCTGAAAATTTCACCTTTTGGGTAGAAAATTTGTATGCTTGGTCCCAACTGAAAGATGGTATTTTAAAAGTTTTAAGAAATTCAGATTTTTTTTTCCAGTGGAAGAGATACCTTGTTTGCATTAGAAGGAAATCTAAGAGCTTTTTTATACTTGGATAAATCAAAGATGCTTGAGCTTTTAAACTTCAGACTTCATAGGTCTCATAATTCTCACTAAGGAGAAGGGAAAAAAAATCTAGGTCCAGAGCTTTAAAGAAAGTCTATTTCTAATTATATAAAAAGTGGCTTGATTTTGTAGACTGCTGAGCACCTGTCAAGGTTCCTTCCCCACTCTGAACTCTAGGGTACAGATGTGGGGACCTGCATGAAAACCTCCTAAGCTTACTTTTACCAGCTTAGGTTAAAACTTCCCCAAGGTACAAATTAATTTTACCCTTTGCCCTTGGATTTCCACTGCCACCACCAAACTTTATCTGGGTTCCTGAAAAAACGGAGTTTGGACACGTCTTTCCCCCCAAAATCCTCCCAACCCTTGCACCCCACTTCCTGGGGAAGGTTTGGTAAAAATCCTCACCAATTTGCATAGGTGACCACAGGCCCAAACCCTTGGATCTTAGAACAATGAAAAAAACATTCAGTTTCCTTACAAGAAGACTTTTAATAGAAGTAAAGGAATCACCTCTGTAAAATCAGGATGGTAGATACCTTACAAGGTAATTAGATTCAAACATAGAGAATCCCTCTAGGCAAAACCTTAAGTTACAAAAAAGACACACAGACAGGAATATTCATTCTATTCAGCACAGCTATTTTCTCAGCCATTTAAAGAAATCGTAATCTAACACATAGCTAGTTAGATTACTTACTAAGTTCTAAGACTCCATTCCTTTTCTGTCCCCGGCAAAAGCATCAAACAGACAGACACAGACCCTTTGTTTTTCTCCCTCCTCCCAGCTTTTGAAAGTATCTTGTCTCCTCATAGGTCACTTTGGTCAGGTGCCAGCAAGGTTACCTTTAGCTTCTTAACCCTTTACAGGTGAGAGGATTTTTCCTCTGGCCAGGAGGAACAGTAGTGCCAATTCAGGTATTTCTTAGGGTCAGGGCAGTTTCTGCTCTCCACCCTGGCAGGGACCCCATTCCAGTCCCTGCTCATTGTATCTATCCCCCAGCGGGGATCCTGGGGATCCCAGGTCTCTCTTGGGCAGGGAGATTTTCTTCTCTCCATGAGCTGGGGCCGCCCAGACCCAAGTTCTCAGCAGACTCCCCTGCACTCTACCATACAGGAACAACCTCCCTGTGTGCCAGGTCACAACACCACTCACTGAAATTTGGCCCAGCTGCCCCTCTGTATGTAGGGATGGGTGGCTGGGTCAAATTTCAAAAACATTGTAACCCCACACTAGGTTGCACACCACACACTGAAATTTGGCCTGGCCACCTCTCGATCCATACAAAGAGGAGTCTGGATAAAATTTCAGTGTCGTGACCCTGCACACTAGGTTGCACATACATCACTCACTGAAAATTGGCCCACCGGCCTTTTGCCTGTATGGAGAGGCAACTGGGTCAGATTTCAGTAGTGTTGTACCACGCAGCTGGAACAACACTCCAGCAGCAGCTGTACTGTTTTGGTACGAGACCCCTGCTTAAAAGTGGTGGGTTTGTAACTGCCCCAGCCGCCTCTGGCTCCATGGGCTTTCAGACTTTGATCAACTGCAAAAATCTATGGGGGGCATTTGCACCCCCAGCCTCCCTTTATTGGAGTCAGTGCATGGGAATCTAACTTTAGACTTCCTTTTTTCAAAATCTTATCCTTGATTTATGAGGTCATAATTGTTTAAAAATGTATAGTAAGGCATAAGGGTGGGATTTCCAAAGTGTTCAGCACTGGGCTAACTCAGCTCTGACAGAAGCCGGTAGTAGCACTCCTATTGAGTCCAATAACAGCAGAATTAGGCCAACTGTGAGTGCTTTTGAAAAGCCTGACTTTCACAGATGGAATACCTAGCTTTAAGCACTTACATAAAAGTAAGCTCATTCAGGTGGCCCAAGAACTCACCTCTCCCACTTGTGTTGACAGGAATTATAGGGGTTCAGCAACATCCCTTGTCCCACGCCACTTCCTGCACCCCCCATTGGTCTGGAGCAGCGAACTGCAGCCAGTGTGAACTGCGATCAGCCAAACCTGCATATGCGGCAGGTAAACAAACCAGCCCGGCCTGCCAGGGGGCTTACCCAAAGGTTGCCGATCCCTGCTCTACAATATTGCCAACGCTAAATGTTTAAAAAATAGGAGTTAGTTTCCAACAAGATTGTGAGACTAGCTTAAAATTCATGAGATCTAAAATACAACTTTGGGTTCTTTTTGTTTGCCTTCTGGTTTTTGAACCTTTAGGTCATACTCAGGGCACATTTTCAAGCTTTTCTCTGCAAACATGGGGTCTAGAAACTTACTATCTTAAAATGAAAGCTGAGATTCTCAGGTAATCACTTGTTTCCAGAAGCTGGAGCTTAAACAACGTGTCAAATAATCACAAAACTTAGAATAAAATCATGAGAGCTGGCACTTAAGATTAAAAGATTTGGCCTAAATATTTGTATTAAGTTTTAAGTTGCACGACTGGTTCCAGCATTGTAAGAGCTGTGAAATAAGTTGCATAACTGAGTAGAGACAGAACTAACTACAGTATTTTGTGTTAGCTATGGGATTTAATTTCTATAGTGTTGCCCAAATATGAACTTTGTAGCACTGCAGCTAGATTCCTGCCATCCCTTGCCCCCACTTTAACTAACCCGCAACAAAACATAGAAATTCAGTGCAAAAGGCTATATTGATGCAACATTCAGGTTGTACATTAAAACGCACAGCTAGATTAACTGTCCCAAAGTCCAAAATCCTAGATCCAGCCAGAGGCTGCTTCAGCTATAGGGCAGCAGATTCTGCACAGAGTAGCAGGGGTGGCTGGGTCAGACTGGAGTGAATGGTGCTGGGACCTGGTGCTTGGTCCACCCACTTCTACCATACCCACGAACCATCAGAAGGCTTGCTACTCCCCAATTGAAAACCTCTGTTTTACAGAGTTGGAGGCAGGTGTCACACTGAAGTTTTGCCTAGGGCAGCAGATTGTCTTGAGTGACCTCTGGACCCAGCCAAGAGCCTGAATATTGAAGTAAGTGAGGCTGAGGAAAGAGCTGCATCATACCTGCAGCTGCAGGGTTTCAGTCACCTTGGCATTGCTGTGTCATCCCCACCCGCCCTAGACAATGTGTGCTGATGGATCTCGACTTAGGACATAGTTCTGAAATGAGATGCATGCTGGGGATCCTCTATGCCTCCATTGACTTCAATATTTCTTTGCACAGAGGTGGGAGTCCACTTCCACACATCTCAATGCAGGATTCAGGGCCTTTTCCAGGGACGTGAACCACTTATATGCAGGTTCAGGCATCCTGCCTCTCTTCTATCCCATCCCCAGCAACATACTGGAACTTCAACAATTGCTATGCATTCATGAGTAGCAATGTGCCCTTGTTGCCAAGAAGGCCAAAGGCATATTTGGCTGTATTAGTAGGAGTATTGCCAGCAGATTGAGGGAAGTGATTATTCCCCTTTATTCAGCACTGGTGAGGCCACACCAGGAGTATTGCATCCATTTTTTGGTCCTCCCACTACAGAAGGGATGTGGACAAATTGGAGACAGTCCAGCAGAGGGCAACAAAAATGATAGGATGTTGGATCACATGACTTATGAGGAGAGGCTGAGGGAATTGGGATTATTTAGTCTGCGGAAGAGAAGAGCGAAGGGGGATTTGATAGCAGCTTTCAAATACCTGAAGGGGGGTTTCTTAGAGGATGGAGCTAGGCTGTTCTTAGTGGTGGCAGATGACAGAACAAGAAGTAATGGTCTCAAATTGCAGTGGGGGAGGTCTAGGTTGAATATTAGGAAACACTATTTCACTAACAGGGTGATGAAGCACTGGAATGGGTTACCTAGGGAGGTAGTGGAATCTCCATCCTTAGAGGTTTTTATGGTCCAGCTTGACAAAGCCCTGTCTGGGATGATTTAGTTGGGGTTGGTCCTGCTTTGAGTAGGGGTTTGGACTAGATGACCTCCTGAGGTCTCTTACAACCCTAATGTTCTATGATTCCATGACTTTTGTGATTTTTCCATATTATGCACATATTGTACATGGGGCCAAGATGAAAAATTCAGAATCTATATTTTTACCACCCTATCTTTTCTTCTGTTCAAGGTTCAAGGTATTCAGGTGCTCTCTTAAAACCAGAGAGGATGATTCTAGATTTACTTCCACTGACTTCCTGAAAACACAAGGCCAGATTCTGCTCTCACTTTCCTTGGTGTAAATCCAGAGTAACTCCCTGGACATCAGTGGAGTTACATTGGGGTAACAGAACAGCATTTTCAGCAATTGCTTTCCAATATGCCTAAAACCAAACCATAAAAGGAGCCAAATTATACATATTTTTTCTCACTATTATAGGGAGACAATAAGGACCAAGCCTCACCCTGCACTTGCAATGTGTATGGAAAGTAAACATCTGATTCCAGAGTAATATTCCATCCCTCCCTGAACCCCACAGAGAAACTCCCTACAGGTTTGTGGTGTTTTACCCACGAAAGCCTATGCCCAAATAAATCTGTTCGTCTTTAAGGTGCAGACTAACACGGCCACCCCGTGATACTTGTCCCTACAGGTTTGAGGATCCACATCTAGAGAAAATTTTACTGGGGAAAGAGTTAGGATATGTACTCAGAAAATTTGCTATTATGGACCCCCAGAAGTGCCACTAGTTTCACCTCTATCTCCTTACTTAACCAATGGTGTGCTGTAAGGAACCTCTGTGATTTCATCTGTTACATGGTATATCACTGTTACTCCACTGCTAATGTACGGTTATTTTTTCCTCCGGGTTACTGGAAGAGATGTCGTCCCACAGGGGCTCCTGTGATATCTTACAACATTCACATTACTAACAATAAAAGTCACTCTTTTAAGCAATATTGCTGCTAATATCACCACTATCCTTGCAGCTCCTCTTTGTTCCTTTGATTGTATTTCTGCTTGTAGTAATAAACCCAGTTTTTGCTGGGTCTGGGAAAGTTATGATTAAGGATCATAGTATCTGCCAGTGTAGATTGGCACAGCTCCATTGGCCCCAAGGTGATAGTCCTGAGAAATGAGATGGTCAGAGTATCATGATCATTCAAGGAAAGGGAAATATATTTTTCTGCCTCTTCTTCTTTTCCCTTACTTGTGCCAAAAAGGACATTTCAGGTTAACACAACTGGGAATTTGACAAATGTTTTCTATAGATTGGAAAAAAATCAGAATATTTTTCCAGAATTCAAAAGGTTCTCATTTAGTAGATGGGAGTATATTTAAATTTAAAAAGTGTCATTTCAAACACATATGAAGTGAAATGTAATAACTGCATTTCTCCAATGCTGTTGCAAAATATTCACACTAATAATAATACAGGCTCAAAGACTGGAACCTGAGTTCTTTGATCACATTCACTAGCACCTTATCCACAAATAACCCTACTGATTTCACGGAGACTACCTGTGAAGAAAGGTACTTCTCTGCATGACTAAGGGGATCAATATCTGATGCCATGTGTTATCAAGCACAAAGACAGATCGGAGACACAAATCATGGCTCCAGATCTGCATTATGCTAGTGTTCAGGGTGCACTAATCTGGGGTTTTAGTTCAGCGTCATCTCTACCATGCATTTATTGAGTGTAACGGAATGATCATGTATGTAGTAACTTGGAAATACTGCTTGATATTGCATCATAATATCATAGCTATTTTTATTACTAGAATTGTCAAAATGGCCTATCTATTTGAAGTATTTAAGTGCTAATAAGGGATAAAGAGGAAGTGGCTATAATGATGGGATCTCATTTCCAGGGTTTATTCTCCCTCCATGCCATTTTCTGTTAGTTTTTTGGTAGTTCACAAAAAAAGATGAACATCTCTTTAACAATACTGACTATTACTAGCCAATTTCTTCCCAAACCTCCTGATACCCATGATAAGCTGCATTTTAGATCTGAGTTCCTTTAGTCTAACTCGATTGCTAGCATTTTTTTTTTTTGCTTTACTAATCCCGAAGCCACTAATGGAGTGTGTAGTTCTGTGCCCTCCTATGTAAAACAGCTTTAAGAAGTATGACTTGAATTTTGTTGGTAAAGGTATCCTGAGGGCAGACAAACAAACAAACAAAATCAGCATAGTGTCCTCGTCTACTTACATAACTGTTGGCACTTTTCATTTTTCAACTTTATCTATTCATATATAAAACCCTTTTATTTTCTTTCTACCTCCAAGGCAACATGAAATGATGAAGAGATAAAATGTTCCTGGAAAATGGGACTATTAAATTCCTTGCTTGATGGGAGCTCTAACAGAAAGAATTCATTTACATGAAGCCTTTATTGATGTTTCATTGACTTGAAATAAAGAATTAGAGCCAACAGAAATCAGTTAAATATGAACTATATCAAAGAGTTTCCATTGTTTTATTCAGGAGAAATGAAAATTATTTACATTTCTGCTGAAAAAAGTACAGAATAATACAGGAAGAGCCTTTAAATTGGCTTGCTCATTCATACTGACCTGCTGAACATCACAGGTGTGAGAACTATTTTGAGCCCCCTTTTTTTTTTTTGATATAGTAAAACTGTCTGATAGATAACTCTCAGATTATTACTTTTTTCCACATTAGCTTTGGGAGAGTCTTTAAAGACTTAATGTGTGTTGGGTTGTTGTTTTTTAAACACAATTTATATAGTTTTCTACCCCAGCTTTCCCAGGGTCATATTGTGTATTCTAGTTTAATCTTTGAATTTGTATTTGCACTGAGAACCGTAATAAAAATACAAGTCTCTCTATAGAACAATAAACTTGTCTGTTCTTCTCAATACACTACTAAATTTCAATAGGTGATACATGCATCTCACTATTAACAATACACTAAACTATAGATATGGCCTAATCCCAATCTTACTAACAATTATGAACTACATAACTATGAACATGAGTAACCTTTAAGTTATATACAACCATAATTGCTAGCAGGACTAGGACCTCAGTGACATCTACATCTTTTGCATGCTAAATAGGTGGGCTTAAATTCTTGGGGGTGCATTTTAGGACACTCCTTTGTTAATTAGGCTTTTGTTATTGCCATTTAGGCACATCAGTGTGTTGGAGAGAGGCATTCTCCCTTCCTGAACTCCAAGGTACACAACCTGCTACTTCACTGCAGTGTGAGATGCAGCTTGTTCCTTCTTGAGAGGCTGGCCAGCTATTCCTGCTGGTGCACAGGAATGGGGGAGCTATAGCCCTGCCACTAGAACTGGTGAAAAAGAAATTTTCTTGTAAAAAAATTGTTCAGGAGACATTTGTCTCTCTTCCCCTCACCCCTCCAACCTCAACAAATTTAAGATTTTTGACCAGCTGTATCTGCCTCCGATCTACTCCTTTTGAGCAGCCATGCACTCTGGAGAAATAGAGAAGGAGCAGAGCCTGCAGTGCTAGTGTGCAGGGAGGGACTGAAATTCTGCCTGGGTGTTACACAGGGAGCTCACTGAGGACATAGGCTGTTTACTCCCTTCCACCAACTGGGCACCCACTTCAGACAAAGCCTAGCTGGGCCTGTCTGTTTTTTAAAGATGCATTATCCTGGGTCATATTCCATTGGTTTTTCAAATAGAGACTCTTAGGGTATGTCTACACTACGAACTTTATCACTGCAGCTGCGCTGCCATAAGATCTCCTGTGTAGCCACTCTATGTCCCCAACGAGCGGGGGTAGCTATGTCGGCATGAGAGCCTCTCCCACTGACAATAGCACTGTCCACACCAATGCTTTTGTTAATGAAACTTATGTTGGTTAGGGGTGTGCTTTTTACTGTCTCTTTGTCTAGGTCATACTTGTGTTTTGAAAAATTTAAGAGCACAGGAAATAGATTTGTTTTTTTTCAACACGATTTGATCACAGGTTTATATGGCAGAGGCAGCCTGAGCGTTTTGCCTAGCAGAGACCTAGCAGAAATGTGTTGTAGACTTTGTGTTCCTCTTTAAGGCTGACTGGTTCCTGGGTTTTACTATGAGAACTGCTTTTGAAGACTGACTAGAATCAATGAGAGCTGGACAATTTTTTTTTGACAAATAGTATACATGCTGAAAAATGCATGTTTGGTCAACACAAAACTATATGCAAATTTGACATGAATTTCCTAATAGTTTCAGTAACAATAAAAATAAAAATAAATAAAAATCTGGTTAGATTCACAAAACAGCCAGAGCCGCAGGTAATGATGGTGCCCCTCCCCCTTGTCCACCCTTCCCTCAGGCTTATAGCTTTTAGCCCAGTGATTAAAGCACTCACCTGGGATGTGGCAAAACCAGTTCAAATTCCCACTGTGAAGCAGGGATATGAACCCAGTATCCCCCATCCCAAGCGAGTGCCCCAGCCAACAGGTGAAAAGCTATAAGAGGAGCACCACCACCTCCTCTTCTTTCTCCGGGTCTTTTGTGAATCTTGCCCTTTAAAGATGCCCAGAAACAAAATCGTTCTGTTTGAACAACATGTTTTATTTTATCCCAAACTGACTTTTTCGATTCGATGAAGTTTTGAAGTTTGGTTCAACTTGAACTAAACCTTATATTTGCAATTTTTCAAAACTGCCAGCAAGCCCAAAATCAGTCATTTGCCCAGCTTTGGTATCAGTTTTATAGTGGGGAATGTTTTATTGTGTCATGCTTTTTAATTTAAAAAAGCTCACTATGTTTCCTTATGGAAAAAATAATGCTTTTCATAGCCTCAACCTGTTTTTTCTCATCACATTAAGTACTATACCCAGTGAAACCTTATTGGAATCACTGGGGTAGTATGGGATTCATAGCACAGATTCATGCAGTACCTTTAATTCAAAATTTTTTGCATTCCTGCTGGAGCAAAGGCTTATAAAGCTGTAATGTAAAACACCGTGTTTGCGTTTCTAGAAGGCCTTTCATTCAAGTATTCTCACCACTTCCCTAGAAAGCACAAAAGTATTATCCTCACTTTACCAATGGGAAAACGGAGGCACCAAAGGTCTCAGGGACTTGCTCAAGGTAACAGAAGGTCCACTCAAAATCCCATTAAAGGCAGCAGGAGTCTTTTCATTGACTTCAGTGGCAGCTAATGTGAGCGCCAATCAACTCAGTTGGAAAACAGAAAATTAGTAGCAGAGCCAGGAATAGAACAATGCTCCCTGAATCCCAGTTCATGATCTAACCATTATAACATGCACGTTAGCTTGTTGCCTGACTGAAATCATGGTATGGTAACAGGATCTCATAAATTCAATGGGAATCAGCTGTTTTGCACAGGAAGAACAGGGGCAGATGGGTTCCAGCATCAAAGAATCAACTTTTTCATTTCTTCTGGCCCAATTGTAGTAGGCCTACAGGCCTTGGGTCTCCAGTAAGTTATAAGAGGAAGGAAAGGAAGAGATGTGACCACAATATTTCAGAAAACAAAACAAAACACGAGGGTAACTCTTTTCCTCCTCTTTCTTCTTCCATGACAGCTTCAGAGAATTTAGTCAACTGCACATGTACACATTTTCAAAGAGGCATGGAAATATGAAAATTTCAGCTCCAGAAAGAGGGTTATATGGAAATAGGAGCTCTCAGGGCCTCTGCAGCCACAGAACTTTGGATTTATCCTACTATAGGCTCAAACAGGAACAGCACTAACATTTGTCTATCTGCCAAACATTAGCACCATCTGGAGGTTTTGCACAACATTATTTAAACATTTGCAAATGATTTAGAGCTCTCTCTTAACACACATATATTAAGCTGGCAGAATGGAGTTTCCACCAATTTTAGTATGCCATGCACCAAATTCACTCATGGTATAAACAACTTCACTCCATTATAATTATTTGTTTAGGACCTTTATTTAGAGCCATGGGGTAAGCTGAAGTCAATAAGGTTACCCTAGGAATGAATCTTACCCTATATGTATTTTCCCAGAGATTAAGGGTAAATTTCACTTCTGTGCAGAGAGCCAGCAAAAGGCCTACACACTTGGTAAGCTCCTCAAACTTTCAGGTAGAGTTATTCAGCAGGCGGAACTAAAAAGAGCTACCAAAAAAGCTTTTTAGTGCACTTGGAGGGTCTCCACAGGTATGCACAAAATAAAAAAAAATCCTCCTGCATTTTCATATCCTAAGCACCTTGTCTGATTAACTTTCGGTGGGCTTTGTTTAGCAGAGAGAACTATATTTCATACATTGCATGATGCAGAACACTTTTCCTTAATTATATCTGATAGTTTATCCATCTTCCTATAAGGGTCCTCAAGGGAGCAAAAACAAACAAACAGATTCCTTAGCAACAAAATGTGAGCTGAGTAAATTGAATTCTGTGTTGTGTTACAAGAGCAGCAAAATGTCTCAATTCCTGCAATAAAATTTCCAAATTGTAGTAATCAAGAAGTTCAGAGAAGGCATGTAGGTCAAATGGCAACTTTATTCATGCGTAAAGCAGGCAAAGAGACCAATAAAAGTGAAAATTAAAATATATAAATATTCTTTAAAAACAACATGGAACTTGTTCTTTCATATAATGCGGTCCATGGTAATTAACAGCTTAAATGAAAGCCCATTTTGCCACTCTTACTTATGTAGAATAGTTCATTACTCCAAAGGTAGTCCCATTGAGATCATTAAGACTATCTCATGCGGTAAGACATTAATCAATGTGAACAAGGGTAAGCGACCCAGCCCCTAATTTTTTTAGGAGCTAACAACATTAATCACAGGTGGAATTTCATTGAAAACAATGGAGTCATACAAGAGATGACTTTGGCCTGCATTTAATATCCTATCAAATAAGGCACTAGTAAGAGCTATCGTGCCTGATCAGCTTCTTTCCCCTGCATGTTTTTTTTTTTTTGCAGTAAAGTATTCTGTTTCACTTCAGTTACTCCAGCTAACAGGCATGATTGTCTGCTCCTGTGATTACAGCCGATACCTCTGAAGCTAGACAGGCATTTGCCACTTCACTTCCTTGACTACCCATATCTTCTTTAATTGCCACCTGCCCTCCACTATTGCTCTCATCAGCTTGCCCTTCTACTTTATTGCTGTTTTCATGTCCTTTCACCTCTCTCAGCTTCATGTTTACTTCCATGCTTCCCTTATTCCTGGAAGGGTCTGTTTTTGGCCACCACACAACACCTCCATCCTTCAAACTCCTCATTAAACCCTACTTTTCAAGCAATTCCAGTTCATTTTGTTTCATCATCAGTGAAATATTGTCCAATATGTTTTCCTTATTTGTATTATATTATTTATTATTTATTAAGCTTTTGTGGCAGGGAAAGTGCCTCTATTTATATGTGCCATTTACTACTGTACTATGTAAACAGTAGATAAAAATAACTGGGCCCCAATAATTTAAAGCAATCTCTGTATTCTTCCTACTTCACCTTTGACCACTTTCCAGCACAGTCACTAATCAAAACCCAGACAAAGACAAAAAGAAAAGAGTTATTCAATTTAAAAATGAGTTCCTGTCTTCATTGTCTTGATCGGAATGTTATCCTACATTTCAGGAGCTCCACTGATCCCAAGCTTGGAGCAGCTGGAATTTTCCCCTGGTTCAATCTCACATTTAATTTTTTACGCTTATGGTTCCTGATGAAATTAATAGTTCATCTCAGGTTGGCCATGAATAGGGAGCCAAAGGAGCACATGGACATGAGTGCATGAACATGGATGGAGTCTAAGAGTCCAATTCTAATTTATAAAGACTTTCTTAAATTTGAGCAGCAGACTTTTTATTTAGAGAGTTTCTGATATTGTTACATTCAGCAGTTAGTTTCTAATCTTAGAATAATGTGAATTAATTATATTCCAATTTTAAGATTTGTTCCATTTTTTTTAGTTATTCTTTTACATATGAGGTGTTCTTTATTTTGTGAAGCTAGCAAAGATCATCCTCAAGCAATTTTTTCCCCCATTACAAACATAATTAGCACACAGTCTTTAGACTTTCTTTAGCCGGAAGTTCTTCTTTTGGTATCTTTATTTTCTAATTTTTTTAAAAAAAAATTCTCTACTGGGCTACAGATAATACCATATTCAATCAACATACATAATATTTAAATATATATAAGCCATTAACTCTTCATGTTTAAGTACATAGAAAACAATAAACAATGTTTTTGAATGCCTATGTACAGTACAGCATATTTAATTTCAGAAAGGGGAACTACAAAAAAAAAAAAGGAGGTTAGTGAAACAGAAATGAAAAGGTACAGTACCAAAAGTAAAATCCCTGCAAGCTGCATGGAAACTTTTTAAAGACACCATAATAGAGGCTCAACTTAAATGTATACCCCAAATTAAAAAACATAGTAAGAGAACCAAAAAAGAGCCACCGGGGTTAAACAAAAAAGTAAAAGAAGCAGTGAGAGGCAAAAAGTCATTCTTTAAAAAGTGGAAGTTAAATCCTAGTGAGGGAAATAGAAAGGAGCATAAACTCTGGCAAATGAAGTGTAAAAATATAAGTAGAAAGACCAAAAAAGAATTTGAAGAACAGTTAGCCAAAGACTCCAAAAGTGATAGCAAAAAAAAATTTAAATACATCAGAAGCAGAAAGCCTGCTAAACAACTAGTGGGGCCACTGGATGATCGAGATGCTAAAGGAGCACTGAAATACGATTAGGCCATTGCAGAGAAACAAAACAAATTCTTTGCATTGGTCTTCACGGTTGAGGATGTGAGGGAGATTCCCAAACCTGAGCCATTTTTTTGAGTGACAGATCTGAGGAATGGTTTCAGAGTAGCAGCCGTGTTAGTCTGTATTCACAAAAAGAAAAGGAGTAATTGTGGCACCTTAGAGACTAACCAAATTATTTGAGCATAAGCTTTCGTGAGCTACAGCTCACTTCATCGGATGCATTCAGTGGACCGTCCCAAGGGACTCTCTGTGACCAAACCCATCACAACCACAATTGCTTTCTTAAAAAGAAAAGGAGGACTTGTGGCACCTTAGAGACTAACAAATTTGTTTGAGCATAAGCTTTCGTGAGCTACAGCTCAGGAAGTGTCCCAAATTGAGATGTCATTAGAGGAGGTTTTGGAACAAATTGATAAACTAAACAGTAATAAATCTCCAGGACCTGATGGTATTCACCCAAGAGTTCTGAAGGAACTCAAATGTGAAATTGCAGGACTACTAACTGTCATCTGGAAGCTATCATTTTAATCAGCTTCTGTACCAAATGACTGGAGGATAGCTAATGTGACGCCAATTTTTAAAAAGGACTCCAAAGGTGACCCTGGCAACTACAGGCCAGTAAGCCTCACTTCAACGCCGGGCAAATTGGTTGAAAGTATCATAAAGAACAAAATTGTCAGGCACATAGATGAACATAATTTGTTGGGAAATAGTCAACATGGTTTTTGTAAAGGGAAATCATGCCTCACCAATCTATTAGATTTCTTTGAGGGGGTCAACAAGCATGCAGACAAAAGAGATGCAGTGGATATAATGTATTTAAATTTTCAGAAAGCCTTTGACAAGGTCCCTCACCAAAGGCTCTTAAGCAAAAATAAGCAGTCATGGGATGAGAGGGAAGGTTCTTTCATGGATTGGTAACCGGTTAAAAGATAAGAAACAAAGGGTAGGAATAAAAGGTCAGTTTTCAGAATGGAGAGAGGTAAATAGTGGTGTCCCCCAGGGATCTGTACTGGGCCCAGTACTATTTAACATATTCATAAATGATCTGGAAAAAGGGGTAAACAGTGAGGTGGCAAAATTTGCAGATGATACAAAACTACTCAAGATAGTTAAGTTCCAGGCAGACTGTGAAGAGCTACAAAAGGATCTCACAAAACTGGGTGACTGGACAACAAAATGGCAGATTAAATTTAATGTTGATAAATGCAAAGTAATGCACATTGGAAAACATAATCCTAAATATACATATACAATGATGGGCTCTAAATTAGCTGTTACCACTCAAGAAAGGGATCTTGGAGTCATTGTGGATAGTTCTCTGAAATCATCCACTCAATGTGCAGCAGCAGTCAAAAAAGTGAACAGAATGTTGGGAATCATCAAGAAAGGGACAGATAATAAGGCAGAAAATATCATATTGCCTCTCTATAAATCCATGGTATGCCCACATATTGAATACTGCATGTAGATGTGGTCACCCCATCTCAAAAAAGATATATTGGAATTGGAAAAGGTTCAGAAAAGGGCAACAAAAATGATTACGGGTATAGAATGGCTTCCATATTAGGAGAAATTAATTAGGACTTTTCAGATTACAAAAGAAGCGACTAAGGGGGGATATGATAGAGTTGTATAAAATCGTAAGTGGTATAGAGAAAGTAAATAAGGAAGTGTTATTTACTCCTTCTCAGAATACAAGAACAAGGGACCACCAAATGAAATTAATAGGTAGCAGGTTTAAAACAAACACATGAAAGTATTTTTTCATGCAACACACTTGTCAACCTCTGGAACTCCTTGCCAGAGGGTGTTGTGAAGGCCAATACTATAACAGCGTTCAAAAGGTAGTTAGATAGATTCATAGAAGATAGGTCCATCAATGGCTATTAGCCAGGATGGGCAGGAATGGTGTCCCTAGCCTCTGTTTGCCAGAAGCTGGGATTGGGTGACAGGGCATGGATCACTTGATGATAACCTGTCTGTTCATTCCCTTTGGGGCACCTGCCATTGGCCACTGTCAGAGGACAGGATACTGGGTTTGATGGACCTTTGGTCTGACCCAGTATGGCCATTCTTATGTTCTTATATTAACTCTTCTTTTTCAGATTCTGAGGGTCACATTTCCTTTCCTATTACAGCAAGTGGAGAGTAGCCATACCCAGGAGAATTTGCTGTTGGAGTTCAGAAGCTGGGTAATCCTATCACCATGTGGTAGGGATTCCTCTCTGAAATCCCACAGTAACGCAGATGAATGATCTCCATTGGCATTTGGGAGCTGGTATAGGGTTAGGTTGGGATGCATCTTGACTGCAGTGTGCATCATTGCTCCATTAAAATCCCTGAGGAAATCTGACCAAGAATAAATGATATTTTAAGGAACATTAACTTTTATTGGAACATGATAATGGCTAATACTCTTCTGCCAGTAGGGAAGAGAAGTCATTGGGGCAGTGTGGTTGTCAAGAGATGCATGGAGCCCATAGGATGCATGGGGGGGGTAAGGCCAGAGTTCCCTAAATCCCCTGCCTCAACTATCATCTCTTAAAGGCCGCTTCTCTAAGGAGACCATGTGGACGAAACTCCGGAGTCAATCTCAACATTTTTAGGGCCCTCTGTATCCTTTCCTCTAGAACTTTCCAGAGGAGGTTACAAAATGGCCCCTTATCCCCCACAACCTTACGAGCACATCAGTCATTTCTGAAATCTCTCTATTGTGGGGTATCACTAGTGAATACTAAGTCCCTGCAGTTTCCTTTGGCAATGTAATTCTCTACTGAAAAAGCATACACATTACAAACATGACATGTCTGACAATAGGACAAGTTCAATTCAAATAAGAAGTGGTTTTTATTTTTAAAAAATTACATTCAGCCCCAGGGTCTCCTTCGTCAGATGGAATGGAGAAAAGATGGCAGCTGTGAGCAAGTCCCTACTATTGCTGCTTTTGAAGATTTATTTTTGATTGAATATTTAAAAACTCCAAGAAGGTTTTGTAGCTTCCAAGAGTCAAACTGTACTTGCTGTGGGTGTGTGAAGATCTCTGTTTAAGCTCAGAAGCTTGTCTCTTTCACCAACAGAAGTTGGTCCAATAAAAGATGTTACCTGACCCACCTTATCTCCCTAATATCCTGGAACCAACACAACTTTAACAACACTGCAAACACCTTTAAAATGACAGTCGTAGAACTTTAGCTTGCACATTCTGTTCCTGTTATTTCCTTGGATGAAAAGTGCTGCCACTGGCTAGAACAGAAGTTCTAGTGGAAGCCAATTTGATATGATTTTATGCTCTGCTAACCAAAGTTTGATTAATGAACCAAAATTCCTCTGGGGAGATTGTCAAGAATTGGGGTTTGGGCATTTGGAGAGAACAATGGCTTTTTGTCTGACTTACTGGTTTGCAATTTGTTCTTTTACATTATGTTTGGTCTGGTTATGACTCACGCAGAGCTGGATTCACAGCAGAGTAGTTGAAAGAAAAATCAACAACACAAAAAGAATGAACACTCAAAACTCTCCACTAATGACGTATCTCTTCCTAGAGATGCAAACTGAGCCCTGTAGTCAGGTCACAAGAGCTTTCTTTTTCTTGGCCAAGTTCCAGCTTTGAGATGGTAAAAACAACAACACACACACACACACACAAAACCAACAACCCAACAACAACAAAACTTCTAAGCTGTACTGCATTATAACAGACACTCTCCTGATAGTATGCTCTGTTTGACGGAGATCAAACCAGAAAATAAGTCTTCAGGTTAAACAATATGTATATATTTTTAAACTGTTGGGGTGAAATCCTGGGAGGTTTTTCATTGACTTCAGTGTAGCTGGGATTCCGCTCTTGACCTTTTTCTTTTATACCACAAGTCTTTTGGTCCCCCAGATAAACCCCTACTTCCCTAGAGCCAAAATAAGTGTGCACAACAAATATTCTTTTGTATTTGGTGCTCTCTCACCACCTCTCATTATTCATTCTTTGTACTGCAGGAACACTGAGACCTCAGACAGGAATTGTTCAGAGTGCCATACAGACAGACTAATAGTTCCAGTCCTACACAGTTTACAGTTTGAGTAAGAATGCATAATATGCCAAAGATTTTCTAGTGTGACTAGTGATTTGGGGTGCCTAAGTTGAGGCATCACAGTGGACTTTGCTTTGCAGAGCACAGATGCAACACTTTCTGAAAGTTAGTCCCTTTTATATTGTCTCACTGTGGGTGCCCAAAAACGGAGGCACCCAAATCTCTAGCCACTTTTGAAAGTTTTGACCCATGGATCTACTTGCCAATGTATCATGTTCCCCATCACTGAATAAACTTGTGGATCTTTGCATTTTCTTCTTGGGAACCCGGTGCCTGTTAAATTAAATAGCAGCATAGATAACCCTTTGAAAGCACTGCAAAAGTGATAGTTTTGTCTCCTCTCAGGCTGTCAAGCCATTTCCCACTGTAACCCTTCTGCACGTCAGAGTTGGCAGCAACAAGGGCCGGGTTCAGTATCTAGGGGTTCCATTCCAATACACAATGCAAAACCAGCTCAAGCCCCCACCCAGTGACCTGGGACAAATATATACTACCCCCACTGGGCATCTCTAATAGGCAATACTTCCCCTCTTGCAAGCTCAGAGTCTGAGTGTAGCAAAAGCCTCTTAATAACAGAGAAAAACAATGTGGCACTATGTTGGGGAAACACCACCAACAGGATTCATAACACAACCCATGAGCAAAAAAAAGCCCACTCCAAGCAATTTGGGGCATGTCCTTTCCCTTTGGTTCTTGAGTCCAGCAACCTAAAGTCACCCAAAGTCCCAAAAGTCCAACAACCCAAAAGTCTCTGTCCCTGGTCAGTGCAGCACCTGAGCTCGAAAGTTTATCTGTAGAGTTTTACCTCCCAACCTGGGTGGAGATGGGGGGAGTTAGGGGCACCTTAAGTGGTCCAAAGCCAATTGTCCCACCTCTCCATGGGGCTCTGCTCTGCTCCACCAGCCATCCCACAAATCGCTCCTCTCTGCCAGCCACACCCCATGAGCTGCTCTAGCCATCCCACAAACTGCTCCACTCCACCAGCTGCTCTGCTCTGCCAGTCGTTCCATGAGCCACTCCAGCCATCCCAAGAGCCACTCTGCTAGCTGTCCCACAAACTGCTCCACAATATATTTTCAGGCTCCCCCACTGCTTAACACAACACTCAGTGATTTCAGCTCTTAGTAAGTTTAGCTCTTTTATGATTTCAGCCTGTAGTAGGGGAGCCTCAGTGCTGGTGCACCATTAGCCCAAAGTGAATTCAACTCAGCAGCCTGTAACTAGACTCCTAATGGAATCAAAATTAGCTCTGATACTCCACAGTGGAAAGAGGAGGAAGTGCAATTAGCATATAAGGGCCTTACCAGGGGCCCCATACCACCAGATATTAATACCTGTCCTCACTCACTCTCAATTCACTGAGTTTTGGAACCCATGTCCTTTGCCTAGCGAGTGCTACTTAGTTGATGGCGAGTCCCTCCGTTATAACAAAAGGCCAAGTACAGTTCCACTATCCTTGATTCACATAATCAGGATAATTACAATTTATTCTTCCTGCCCCAATAACAGAGAAACTGGGGATCCCACAGCAGCCAAAGTGACCATTTGGGCAGCTATGGGCTCATGCTAGGCGGGGTGGGTGTGCCTATGCAAATGAGATCAGCCCCTGAAGTTCTTTTCCACAACTTGCCACAACTCACCACCAGATGTTAGGGTGGAGCTCATCCTGACTCTGCTTACACCACAGTCCTAAATGTATGAGGCTTCCCATTCTCTTCCTTGATCAATCTCACGTTTTTTACAAAATGCAGAAAACGTTTAGATGTGCTGTTTGGGGTCTTGTATTTGACACATCCCTTTTCCTTCTCTTAGGACTTGATCGTGTTTTGTAACCACTACTATGCTAGGATGTATGGAGGTACATAGCTGGAGGCATTCTATCTGCTGGAGCCTGGAAGGTGGAACGACTGAGGTTTCTGCAAGTGCACAAATGGAGTAACACCTAACACCAGTGACAGACATGGGACTGACACATAATAATATGAACACTGAGGTGTAACCATTTTATGAACATGATATGTGACCTGGTCAGTGAGGGGAAGTTACTGTATACTGGGGTTATCATACTTTCCCATGTGAGTGCATTGATCTAGTTCAATAGGGGGCACAGGAAAGAACAAAGAGGAAAGCAGCACAATTGTCCCAGCTAAGGAACTGCCTAGCAAATATTGGGAGCAATTACAAGACAATGCTTCCATGCTCTGGGCCAAAGTGACACAGTTGTTTTGCCAGGCTGCGAGGCTAGAGATTAAAACAAAAACTTAACCAGACCAACCACTAAAATATTAAAAAGCCTTCTGAGGAAGAGAATGGAGGTGAGTTGCAGGGGTGTCCAAAATGTTGTCAGTGAGCTCTGGCAGGGAGACAAGCCGACAGAGAGACAGACTCTGCAGAGAGGGTCTATAAAGAAACTTGTCTTGCCAGGGTCCCCATGTGGCAGATGGCTAGATACATGCTAAGCAGACATGCAGACATTCTTTTATTGATTTCAAGATATATTTTCTCTGCAATGCTTTTGTTCTAAGTAAATGATACTTTGTTTAAAGGAGGCTGTCTGGTTACCACTTACCACTGCCGTTGCCCCAGAGGGAACAGAGCTGCAGAGTCTGTCTGGTGAAGATGCTCTATGCCAACAAAAGAGAGCTCTCTGGCCGGCATAATAAAGCCACCTCCTTGAGAGGCAGTAGCCATGTTGGCAGGAGAAGCTCTTCCCCCGCAGGACATAGAGCTGTCCGCTCTGGCACTTATGTCTGTGTAACTTATGTCACTCAGGGGTCTGGATTATTCACCCTTTCCCAAGCGACATACATTATGCTAATATAAACTGTAGTGTAGACGTAGCCTAAATCAGAACTCCTCCCCCCATTTTTTTAATTATAAAAATCCCCCAAATCTCAAGTTTTAGCCATCATAGCTGCAGAGAAAAAACTGGAACATGTGACACAAGTGTATCCTGAAGGTTCAAACACCAGAAGACAAAATAAAAAGAACCAAACTTTGTTTTTTAAAGTCATGATTTTTTAAAGGCAATATCATGATTTTTGACAATGTAGGGTTGTAATGCTGCCTCCCACAGGGCACAGCTCATCTGCCTTTTAACATCCACCTTGACCAGCCAACTGTTGATGAAGGGGACCAAGAGCCTGGTGTCTTGTGCCACTGGCATCTGTGTGGAATTTCTTTTGTAGAGTGAGCATGCAAGGCTAGCACTAAACTGTAGTGTCAGGCTCCAAAAATACAGGAAAACATAACATAAGAAGAGTTTCATACTCTCTTTTTAAGGCTTTAGCCTTAAATACTATATTTATAAGGCTATTTCTATAATACTATATTTCTAAGACTCTGGCTTCAGTGCACAGTGCTCACCCAACCCTCCTCCATCCAATTTTCAGAGAAATAGACCCCATTTTCACTCTGTTTTTGGCTTATGAAGGCCTCTACTACCAAACTTTTGACAGATGCCTTTTACTCATTATAAATCAAAATAGAAATTAGAAATCACAGTCTCTCTCAAGAGCCTCCCCCACCTGACTGCAGTCCATTCTCCTGGCTGCTCAGACAGGCTGTCTCACCTCCATCTTGGACTGGAAGAAGGATCTTTCCCTTCAAGAGACCTCTTTTTATTTAAACACCTGCCTTGCTGACCCCACGTGAATGTTCCAACCAGTAGATTGACCTCCACTGTAAGGAATTAACTCTTTCACTACCTGCTCTAGTGGGTTATATACTCCCCATTATGTGAAGGGCGGGGGGCTTAGACTATCCTCTCCATCACAGAAATTCAGGGAGGAAGAAGTTTTGCCCTCACTGTTCTTTTTGTGCACTAACTCATGAGCTGCTAGAATATGGGTTCTGGGCTTCCTGATTCACTTCAGAGGATGGTGAACTTAACTGTATAGATAGTATATGGCCTGCTGCTCAGTTCTTTCCCCTCACATTCCCTTTCATGCAGCCTGAGCTGAGGCATGCCTTACTCCTTACCCACTTCCACACACCCTTTCAGAATATGATGAGGACATGGTGCTCTAATTCTGATATCATTCTTCATTTCAGCAGCTTTTATGGCTCCCTTGGTGACATTAAGTTTAAATTTTCAATCAGTTTTCTGTAGCATTGTTTCCAAATTTGTTTAGATGATTCTTTTGTGCAAGCCTAATGAGCACAATCAAGTTTGTAATGGAAAGTGAATTTATGGGGCAAACAGCCATCAGCTTATGAGTTCTGAGGAGCCTGTTTGGCCTTTTTGCCAGAGTTCAGCAGCAGGGTGAAAATTTAGCTGCAGCTTGTACACATGGGATGTGAAATTGTTTTCTTGCCATTGTATGCTTTAGCTCGTTTATTAAAACAACTGGTAGTGAACCTATCACTATGCATCTGAATTATCAGTTTAAACACTAGCTTTAGAAAGAAAGAAAGAAAGAAAGAAAGAAAGAAAGAAAGAAAGAAAGAAAGAAAGAAAGAAAGAAAGAAAGAAAGAAAGAAAGAAAGAAAGAAAGGATGCACTCATCCATCCCACTGAATAGCTGGAATAAAACTCTCCAGAAGTCAGCAGGCCCCATTCTCCTTCACCTTGCATCATATATAGTAATTCATACCTGTGCAAAATGAATGTAAAATGCTACCAAGTCAGAATGCTAGCATGACATCCACTTTGCACAGGTATAAATAATTAAGGTTCAGATTTTCTATTGTAACTGAGATGGAGGGGTCATCAGGGAGCTTGTTAGGGTGCCTTGATTCTTTGCCCAGTTCTGCGCCAGCCTGGACTGCTCTCAACTATGCCAATTGGCAATGGTCTCCAAGGGACCCAACCATTACCTGGGGAGAGCTGGCATGCAGCATACTCTGGTGGCACTCCCCTACTTCACTTCCTTTTCTGAGGGCGGAAGAAGCTAATTAGGCTGGATATATGGCTGAAGAAATGAATGAAGTAGAGTGACCATTTTTCCTTGTGCTGAATATGGGACACTTGGTAAAATTACTCGTATTCAAGTGAGTTCAACTGCAAACAATCAGAACTATGCTGAACAAACATTCAAATTAACATCAAGTTGACTGAGACCCTGTTAAAAAGAAATACTGAGTAGTTGGATTCTTTTTATTTACTTTCTTATCTTTAAGGCTTTAGGGTTCACATGGGGAGAGGTGACATACACACACTCCTGTACACCTATTTTACAAGTGGGGAGGTGACCAACCGACACTACCCTCTCTGCCTGGTGGTCTCCACTCTCCAAGCCTGGCTGGACCCCCAGGACAGACCCACATCTCCTGGTATCTGGCACCATGTCTTCCCAGGCAACACTTGGGGGTGGCACACAGGGTCACATGCCCTCCCCCACCAGATTTCTGCAGTGTTCACACCAGAATGTGGCCAGGAGAAGTCTTTCAACACAGTGCAGGAGGAAGGGGATGGGAGCTGCTTCCAGTCACAGGGGAGGTGGCGGGGGAAGGGATAACCTGGCCCGTGTCTTTGCAGAGCTCATCTCTCCCCTCCCCTCCCCTCCACCCCAACCCCCCATGGCTGGAAGCACCTTGTCCCCTCCTGCCTGCACAGTATCAAAAGGCAGCTAACACCTCTAGGCTGCTGCTGGCCACCGACATAATCCAGCCACCTCCTGTCCCCTGGCTACAGCATGGGCAGGAAGAGATTAAGCCGTAAGAATGAACTGTGCACCAGGGCCCAGGGAACCTGACTGCAGGATAGGGGGTGGGGGCCTGCTGGCCAAGAGCCAGCAAACAGCAGGGGCTCACTGATGGTCCAGTAGGGGCGGCGGCAGCAGGAACCACCAGTACTGATGGGGGGCGGGGAGACAGAAAATATGGGACAACTTGTCCGTTTTAAAGAAAAAGTCGGGACACTTGCAGGAGAGCTTATATATGGGACTGTTCATTTAAAAATGGGACATCTGGTTACTCTAATGAAGCTTCAGCTTCTTTTGTGCTTCTCGAGTAGCACAAAATGAATGGAGATGAGCATGTGGACCTGTCAGATTCAGCCATCCTTTGCACATTCTATAGTACTCACTCATCTGATACTGCTAATTAAGTCAATGTGGGTATTATGATCAGCAGACCTGGGCCCTGTATAATGTGTAAAGGACTGAAGAAGTTAATCCAGATTTTTGCTGGTGTAAATACAAGCAGAATTTGGCTGTGTGACTATCATAAATATAAAGGGAAGGGTAACCACCTTTCTGTATACAGTGCTATAAAATCCCTCCTGGCCAGAGGCAACATCCTGTTACCTGTAAAGTATTAAGAAGCTCAGCTAACCTGGCTGGCATCTGACCCAAAGGACCAATAAGGGGACAAGATACTTTCAAATCCTGGGCGGGGGAAGGCTTTTGTTTGTGCTCTTTGTTTACGATGTTGTTCTCTTTTGGGACTCAGAGAGGCCAGACAGAAATCCATCTTCTCCAACCCATCCTAATCCAAGTCTCCAATATTGCTACCAGTATAGGTAAGCCAGGCAAGGCGGATTAGTTTATCTTTTGTTTTACGTTAATTTTCCCTGTGTTAAGAGGGAGGTTTATTCCTGTTTTCTGTAACTTTAAGGTTTTGCCCAGAGGGGGATCCTCTGTGTTTTGAATCTGAGCACCCTGTAAAGTATTTTCCCTTTTACAGATTTTATAGAGATGATTTTTACCTTTCTTTTTTATATATAAAATCCTTCTTTTAAGAACCTGAGTGATTTTTCCATTGTTCCAAGATCCAGGGGTTTGGGTCTTTGATGATTTTGTAACCAATTGGTTAGGATATTATTCTCAAGCCTGCCCAGGAAAGGGTGTGTATAGGGCTTGGGGGGATATTTTGCGGGAAGACGTCTCCAAGTGGGCTCTTTCCCTGTTCTTTGTTTAAAACACTTGGTGGTGGCAGCATACTGTTCAAGGACAAGGCAAAGTTTGTACCTTGGGGAAGTTTTTTAACCTAAGCTGGTAAGAATAAGCTTAGGGGGTCTTTCATGAGGGTCCCCATATCTGTACCCTAGAGTTCAGAGTGGGGAAGGAACCCTGACGGTGACTTAGCTTAAATCCATTTGGCAAAAGTTTAGCCATGAAGATGAGTCTTGTTACCTTTGGAAGGTAACAAATTTGAGAGCCGACAGAATGTGTAGAGGATGAGTTTCTCACTGCCTCCTTATTATTCCTTTTTCCATCCTGCGGTAATCTCCTTATACTACCCAGTTACAGTATTGGAAAATGTCATTCTTCCAACTATCAGATAATTGTTTAAACTGAGGAACATGATGTAAAGTGATGGTTTTCTGGTTAATAGAACCTGCTGGCGGATAGTACTTTTAGCTTCATAAAGCCGATTGAACACAGTGAATTATTGTTCAATGCAGATCAATTACCATGAAAAAGTGTAGAATAAAAGCTAACACACTGTGATGGTTATTTATCATGACAAATTTAAAGAAGGCTGTTAGAAATAAAGGTTTGTTTGTTTGTTGTTACTACCATAACAAATCATAGTGTTATTAATTAAATGTAAAAGAATCATGTTTCTAAAGCCTAAATACTAGAAAAATTAAAATATTTCCTTATTAAGAGTTCTGTTTCTATTCAATCTCTTCCATAAAGAACTTAATGAAAGAGATAAAGATTGAGGAAAAGATAAGCAAGGTTAAAAACAAAAAGAGGGATAAATTAATTCATGTTTGGTGTGATATAGCTTGTAACAATTCAGCATACTGAAATGTTTCATGCATTCTTTCTGAACAGTAAATCCAGAAGCAGTGCAGTCAAAAGCTGGTGAACAAGCCCAAGCTCGAAGTCAATTGTCCATTAGAATCAGTATGAAAAACAAGTGAAAAGTTTCAGAGTAGGAGCCGTGTTAGTCTGTATTCTCAAAAAGAAAAGGAGTACTTCTGGCACCTTAGAGACTAACCAATTTATTTGAACATAAGCTTTCGTGAGCTACAGCTCACTTCATCGGATGCTGCAATTTGTGAAGTTCTTTGTAGAATAATGATGGCTGAGAAAGAGGAGAAAGGAAGAACATGGATAGAGCCCCAAGGAGAAGTAGAAGGACAGTATTTCGGGGAGATTTTTAAAAGTCTTGGTACGTAGTAAATTCTGCCTTCAGATGCACACATGAGGAGTCTGACTCCTCACTGCCTTGCAGCTTGTGTAAACATTTACAGCTGTACAAAGGAGTGTGAACCTATCGCAGGTCACACACTCTGTGCTTTGAACAGGAATAAGTGACTACACGAGGTGAAGGGCAGTGCAGAATCCAGTCCATAGTTTCAGATAAAATTAATGAGCATGATAAACATGATTATCCTTTCATTTACTTCTGGTGATTCACAAGTAACTTAAACTCAAAATAAAATAAAATAAAATAAAATAAAATAAAAAAGGTTCAAAAGCAGTCTGGGGCCGATGGTTCTCCTTGGCTTCCGAAATTGTGTGAGGGCAGAATTTGGCTAAATATTTAAATAGTATGGTTAGTCAGGGTGTGAAAAAGGAAGACTTGGACCCAGACTTCAGTTGTGGTTGAGGGCCATACTCAAAAGCGGCATTCACATGATCCCAGACTGCCTGTGTTCTGGCCTACTCCTCTGGCACATGCCAGGTGCCAAAGGCTCAAAGAGGCTAGTATGGGGAGTATGCTAGAATACAGAGTTGCTCCAGCTTTGCTCCCTTTATCAAACTGCTCCACTTATACTGGCAGCTGCATGTGGGAGCTGCTGCACTGTCACATGCCACAAGAGAATCCCCTTACCCAGGGTGATCCTCCAGTGGCCAACTATACTGGCTTTAAGGATGATTCTCGCTGGCAGTATGGCACCTCACAGTGCATGGTTGGATCTGGCCCTTAGTCTGCCCAGGATATGATCATTCCAAGCCAAGTGTACTGTTTGTCTTGGAGATATTTCTGTGTTGATTTTAATTAAACTCCAGGATCATAAACTCCTGGAGCTTTCATCATTTTATTTATTTTTGTTTTTGAAAAAACAAACTGGCTTGCCAGGTGAGTTTTCCCAAACTCTCACAGCTCTTTGTCTTATGTTTTATTGCTTCCATAATTGCTCACAGGAAGTGTAATGTCTTTTGGCATAAATATATCAATTTTATATTGGTGTGACATCTTTAAAATGAAAAACAGTTCCCGCATGGAAAAAAATATCCCTATTTCATTTTATAGAGGGTGTTGGGTAAGAAAATTTCTAGTGTACTCGTGGGAATACAAAACTAAACAACAGACATCAGTGCACTGCATAAGGGCCTTATTCAGATAAATGATATGAGGCCTTCAGGGGCATTGAAGCTCCATGTCATCACAATGAAACTGGTGACCTATCCAAGGGAGGTCAGTGCAGAACTCCTGGGAATATCAACAACAAAATAGCCACTGCCTAAAAATTAACTCATTTGCTCCATAGGCAAGAGTAGCAGAGCTACCAAGGAGATGGGAGCTGGTTTCCAAGGGCTCCTCGTGCCCTGGCAGGAAAATCTTTTGTGGGCTCAGAATAGAAAACCATCAAGACCAAAAATTAGCACAGCATTGTACATAGAGCTAGAGGATGAAGAATCTTTTGGAGCACATGTTTTACCTATGCACCGGGTAGTTTCTGCAGGCACAGGTCATCCCAGGGTGCAAGGGAACAGAAACCTCCATATTCTATGGGTGACAGTGCAGAGAGTTGCTGGGCAGGCAGGGAGGGAGTTCATTTAACAAAGCTGTGTTCCTTCCCATTTCCACAGATCCCTATGATGAGTCTGCCTCTCAGTGTTCCAGTGGCTGAGCCGCTGCAGACATTTTTACAGGGCTAAGGACTGTAACACAATCCTCTTGAGACTCCAGTGGGAGAAACAAGAGCACGTCTAGTCTTACTCTTTTACGGCTCCTACCCCAGGCATTGTACTCATGATCAGAGTCACAGTTCCCAGCACAGGGAAGGGCACCAGAGAGGGAATAGAGATTGTGTTTCTAGTGCACATCCAATAAGCACAACTGGGGTCATAACGGAAAATGACTTTATACATTCAGAGCAGAGAGCTGGGCTTCTCAACTGCAGAGGCCAACATGGGCTGAGCTGGAGAGGTGCAGGTTCAGTGTACTCTGTGTAGGAAGCCAGGCTGCAGAAAAGGGACTGCATGCACCTGGGCCATCGGACACACCAGCCCATGGGGGAGGCAGGGGTGCAATGAGGAGAAAGTGAAGGTGTAGTCTGTGGGTCTGAAGTATGCTGATCCACTAGTCAAAAGTCCCAACATATATGCAAGAACTGCAGCCATGATACAGCTCATGGACTTCTATAGTGTCTAGCAATATCTTGAACCACTTGCCAATGGGTGACGGGGTGAATTCCATCTCTCCATATCCCCTTATATATGGCTTGTTTACCTGGGCTCTGCATATGGGACCACCATTTAGTGTGGCTGTAAAGGGGTGGAGAGGCACACATGCAGCTTTCCCCAAGCACACAAGGACAGTCCCCGACCTCTGGAGAATGCAGGGATCCGGAAGCAGGATGTTGAAAAGAGGGTGGGATGAGACATGCACCAATGCCTCCACCATCTACCACAGTGGTCAGCGGAGTGAGAGCAGCACCCCAGGGAGCAATCTTGCCCCATTGAACGGAGGATGCAAATTGTGAATCTCCCAGAGACTGCCAGAGATACAATTTCATTGGTGCTCCTTCCTGGTTGAGGAGGCTCCACAGTGCTCTCTATGTAGGGCTGTGTCTTAAAAAACACAATTTAATCCTATTGAGTAACTCAAAGAATCTGCATCCAAAACAGCATTATTACAATCAGCCATGTGCCTGCAAAAGTCAAAATAAGTGTTGGCTTTTCTTCACTTTCTTTATTTTTCCTTTTGAAATTGAGATACAGAATCTTTCCTAGACAGGGACAAATAAACAAACATATAAATAAAACCCTTCACAATATTTTGACATGTACATTGTACAAAATGACACTGGCATGCTTTGTATTTTAAATATCATGAATGTGGTCATTTAAAATCGTGCTTTAAATAATCGTATTAATGCCATGAAAACTATACCTTAAAGGCAAATACACCTGGAACATATGATGTGAAATGCATAACAGCTGCATTGAAAACATGCCTCCAGACACTCGTCTGGAATAAACGGGTGTAGCTTTAGTGAAGTCAATGGAAATACACTGATTTATACCAGTTCAGGCCTATATTATTTTTTTCCATCTTGGTCTTTTGTCCTGAAATCTAATACTGATGACAAGTGACGGAATAATTACTGTTTATGATTTTTTTAAGTGAAATGCAATTCTGAACTGAAAACTCTATAGAGAAAAGAATGAATATTTACTAGGGGACTTCAGTCCATTTGAATCAGGTTTACGCATTCTAAGCACCATAAAGTTTCTTTTTTGTTTATTTGTTTATTTATTTTTGGAAGTCTTAATTCCAAGAGGTTTTCATTTCTTTTTTTTTCCTTTTTTTTTTTTCCTGCTTTGAAGGAGCTCACGTCTCAGATAATCTCATAGAAGAGATAAAGCAACATTTCTGCAAAAGCTTGCAGAAGAAGGAAGCGTTACAACGAATGACAAGGTGGGAACATTCGCTTTGATCCCCAGCTATTCTAATTCCTGTTCCATCTCTGTGACCTCTTAGTGACCTGAGGGTTTTCCCGCAGTTTCACATCACCACCTGCAATTTGCATAATGTAAAACTCCAGAAAAACATGGAGTAGGACAGGCTTAAATTAACCTTGTGAGGTGTGAGTTTTACTCTAGCTCATTAATTTCAAAGCACATGTAATTCTAATTCTGAACAGAGAGTAGTTGCTTCTATCTGTAACAATAAACTTCAATAAAAATGACACTTTAATACAGATGCTGGATCTGCTAAAAATGAGATTTTAATTCTAGCTTCAGTTGACATCTTACATACAGGAAACCTAAATATTTCAACCTAATCATTAGGCTATGCCACAACATACTTACAAATACTGAAAATCCTATCAAGGTGTGACAAAATTATAATGTTCAGCATAGGAAATATTATATTTTCATTGAGTGAAATCTAATCTTCACTACCCAGGTCCTTTAGTGTGGTCTGTGTTGTGGTTTTATCTCAGAGGAATATTCTTTTGTGTGCCTGAAGCTTGTTGTAGGCCAGTAGTTCTTCTAAATAGACTTCACTACCACTTGAATGTAACTTAACATATGTTTATGACCCATGGAAAATTGTCCTGGAACAGTATCTTGGTAAATTAAAGATATAATTCTCTGTTGCTTTCACCTTTGCTGAGTTTGAAAGCATTTTCTGTGCTTGCATGGTGTTGCTCTAAGTTACAGTAAACACCCTGCACCATGGGTCATTACCATAATAATACTTACCATATTAAACCACAGCAATCTGTCCTACAAAACAATTGCATTTCACTGTATTCAAGGGAAACATTGGCACATGAGATTCAGCTGCTCTGACTGAATATATTTATTGATTTCAGTTTATAAAAGTGCTAAGAGAGTACCTATCCATGTGCCCTAGGAGCCCATGATATAATTTAAAAGTACATCATCATATGTCTAGCAATTTAAAAGAAGCAACCACAGAACTCCATACCCCTCAGACAGTTCCCCATCCTTACAATTACTACTTGTCATCCATTTTCAAATGGCCCAGAATAAAGAAGCACTTTGAAATACATGAAAAAAATAATTTCAGGCACTCAGAGGCCATAAAAATCTAACATTCCCTCACAAACAACAATGAAGGCCAAATCTTCCAAGGGATGTGTGCTTGATTTAGGTACATACAGTCCCTGTGTTATATGGGACACACACTACTGAAATTTTGCCTCTAAAACTCTCATTAAAATGACATTACATGAATCCTTTTCCAACCAGGTTTCTCCCTCAATTTGTTATTCCTCTCAAATATCAACCCTTGATTAGTAAGGGCAAAATTCTCCTTTACATTTCCCAGATCAGATCTTGATTTTGATATTCCCAATATGTCCTGATTTTCCAGTATTGCCTCACCTATGCTGGGAGAAGGGACTATTGGAATCAAGCTTTTCCAGGAGAATGCAAAAGCAGACTTGTAAGGCGGGGGGTAGAATAAGATGTGATCATGAAATTAAAGTCTGCATCTTACTGCATACTTGAAAGAGGAAGGAATTAATTTCATTCAGACCATTAGGTATAAAGGGGGATACCACCAATATCCTTTAAAAAAAAAAAATTGTGAGAAATTGGCTTGGCACTTACTGGTTGTGAATCTTCCCTCCAATCCAGAGTTAGGCACCTAACTCACTCTGGGTACATCTACAGAGAAATTAAACACTTGTGGCTGGCCTGGGTCAGCTAATTTGGGCTCACGGGGCTTGGGATGCAGGGTTGTAAAATTGCTTGGGCTTTGGGCTCAGGCTGGAGCCTGAGCTCTCGGACACCATGAGGGCCTGGCTCTAGCCTGAGCCCAAATTTTTACATAGCAATTTTTAGCAGCCCACACTTATTGAGTCCAAGTGAATTGACCTGGGCCAGCTACAGCCATGCTGCAGATCTCTTATTACAGTGTAGATATTCCCTTTGAGTGTGACACTTAGGCTACAGGGAAGAGCAACAGAGATGCCTAAACTTGGCTTAAATGTGAGGGAGCTGCTGGCAGAGCATTCTCCAGCTCCTTGTCTTTTAGAACTTACTTCTGTCTTTGGACCATCAGAGGCTGGATATGTTAACCTTTCAGAAACACTCATAAGCCTGGGGATTTAGGAAGGGAGTAGGAAGATACTCCTGGGATAGGGCCTGGACCCTCTAGAGGATTTTGAGGAGGTGGGTCAGGTATAGGGATAGAGATTATGAGTATGGCAGTAAATAGGGCATTCCATCTGGAATTATTGTCAATTTGAAGGATTTTGAATATTGTAAGGAGGCCCAGAGCATGCTGAAGGGGAACTTCTTGCTGCTGTGTGATTATACATAGAGACAAATACATGCAAAGACAATACATATGCTTTATTTTGTGATAAAGTAAAAAAAAGTGTTTACAAATGCACCCAGTCATGGCCTGGAGAGCCCTGACCCTATTGCATTAACTTGTAGAACTCCTTCCACATGCAGTAATTGAGGAAGGGCTTCGTGCAGTCCCAGGGAGGAGACATCCTCCCCACTTTGAGCCACATTGGATAGTTCCACTCACTATTAATAATAATTCCACTTATTATTCATTATTACGGTTGTACTAGTGCCTAGAGGCCCCTCGTATTATGGCCCTATTGTGCTAGGCATTGTACAAACACAAGATCTTATAACCTAAATGGACAAGGCTGACTGACATTATGAGTGAAAAAGGGCACAGAGAGGGGAAATGACTCGCTTAACATCACCGAGAAGATCAGTGGCAGATCTGGGATTAGGACCCTTGTCTCCCAAATTTTAATCCAGTGCCCTATTCCCTGGACCATGCTGCCTCAAGAGTCCCCTTGCTCTTAATAACCAGAGGGGAAAAGCCTCGGCACAGCTGTTAGTTTTAGACTACCCTCCTGCTCTTGTATCCAAAGCAAGCCACATCTTTGATGTCAGTATCATTTAATAGTTTTAGGAAGATAGCGACAGAAATACATCACATTGCTTCTAAAGCCTCAGAAAAGAAGAAAAAAATGATTTTTTTGTAAGATGGCATTGCCTGAAGTTGCCCTCTTGGTAGCAATAATGTGTGTGGCACCAGAGTATAGTTGCAGGGAACAACTTTTGCAGTTGATTAAATGCCTCTGCTCCACAAAGACCATTTATTGCTTTGTCTGCTTCAGCTCAATAGACATTCTCCTTTAAATAGAACAGAGGTCAGTTATGGAAAATGTGATGCTCAAACCTTCACTTTTTAAGTAAAAACCCTTGACAGAATGTGTTTTTCCCTTAGTATGGCAGATACTAGTATTTTGTCTCAGTGCTTCAGATTATCATCATTTAGAACTAAAATGATATAATAGGACAGAGCAGGTTGATAGGAAGGGACACAATGTATCTTTAGCTATTCATTTTCCCAATACATTTGGGGTTTTTGCAACTATGCAGTCAGGCTGTGATTTGTTGTTTTGGATGGGATTTAAATATTATTGAAAACCCATTAGTAACAGTTAGAAATACTTTTCATAGCTATAAAAAGTTAGATGGATTTATGGAGAGCATATTTCCAGTGCAGTGTATGGGAACTTATATCCAAATTGGGTATTAATAATAATCATAATAATACAATATGTGCTGTTAAAATTAGGAATATATTTATATGCTGTACAGACTATGGTTAACATAAAGGAAAGAAAAAGGAAATTTAGGATATAAAATAGGTTCTAATCTTAGAAAAATATAATGCCTGTCTCTTTATCACACAAGTTTCTATGTCCTGTGGTCAAGGTTATTCTGTTATTAAGTATCTTACCACTAAAAATATGCAGATTAAATGGTATTTATTATCCTAGGATGGATGTCTAATGGCATATAGTATATGGTCACTTTTGTGTATGTGTGTTTGTGTTAATGTAATTGTGCTCAGAGCTCTTGTTTGAACCTCAGTTACAAAATCAGACATTTTATAGCCTAACTCAAAGTACTTGCTTTCTGGATCTGATGTGAATAACTATGAAGATGAATTAGGAGTGTTCCAGCAAAACACTAAGAACCCCTACTTTACAGAACAGCTCTGAACTTAAAGGGACATGTTACAATTTTTCATTTTTTTCTGTGATCAGAAAATGCTTCCATGCAATATACAGTATTATGTGGTGCTGAGTAGCCAGATGGAATGGACCCATTCACTTACTACCTGGCTGCATCTTAATAAAGAGATCTATTTAAGCAACTGGACAAAGGTGAAAGTAAATCAAATAACTTACATGACATGAGGCATAAAACACTCTAGAAAGATGAAGTCCAAAACAAAGTGGCACTAAATATTTTATCTTGCTTGTAGTGTTCTATAAATGCTTTGAGTCTTAAATTTAATTAATAATATTTATTGATGCTGCAACAACAGGCTGTGAAAAGCACACAGTCAGGATTATATTTAGCTTTTATTCCTCTGTTTAGTAGTCTTGGGGGTGTCAGGGTTTGGGTTTGTTTTTTTAAAAATTTTGTAGGAACAGATGGGTATTGAAGTAAGTATCCTGCTTTAGTAACTGCAGGTATCCAATGTATCCATGCTAATAGATTGACTGGTACCCAACATACTGCAGAGAATATGTTTGGTTCAAATAGCTACTGTAAGCTTCAAGATACCAGCATGATGGCTTATTTATACATATACTGCTATTTGCAAAAATTCTAAAGGAAACATGGAGCTGTTTGAAAATGTTACTAGCTATCAAACCATGTTTGCCATTTCAAGCCTGTAAAGGGGAAATGCTCAACTATTGGACCTAAATATTCTTAAACTTATGCATTACCTCACCCTATTTGCCAAAGCATTAATCAGTCTGTCCTGTTCACTCAAAGTCACAAGCTTCAATAAACACATTAGCTAAGCAAATACTTGTGATGCATAGATACTCCATGAAGCCAGATTTGTCAGTATTGGCTAAAATTCTCCTGCTTCCCAAATTAAAATAATAATAAAACAATTTTTCTACTTTACATAAACATTCTCCTGTTTTAACGATGCACTATGAAATAAAAAAAACTTGCAAACCGTAGGGGGCCAGATCCTCACATGCTTGCTCATGTTGAACAGTGTATTAAGTAGAGGTAGATAGGAAATGGATTTCCTGTCTGACATGTCTCACAAGGGTTTTTGAGATTTTGAAAATTTTTCCCATCTCAAATCAGGACAAAAAAAAATTGAAAAATTTTGTGAATCAATAATCCAAATTAAAAAAAACAAAGAAAATCCAGGTCAGGTCAATGAAAATGTTTCATGTCAATAATTTCACAGTGTTTCATTTTGATTTGGACCTTTGGAAATTTTTTAACCACTCCCTTTTTTAAAACTATAAATTAACAAAAAAAGTTTCAAAAACTAAAAGTAATTTTGAACTAGAAAACACAACTTTTCATTTAGAAAATATTCACTTGAGACACTGACAATTTTGAAACTTTTCAAACCAAGAGATTCTTCTAAACCAGACCTTTCCAACAAAGATTTGTTTTTGATGAATAGCCATTTTCTGACAAAAATATTTCACTAGAAAATTCCCAACCAGCTCTAATCCTAGAGCCAGATTACAAAGGTGTTTAGGGAACTAAGAACGTAGATTAGCACTTAGTTGGATTCACAAGCAGGCCTAAGTATATGAGGTAGTAACTCCTGTGCTTAGGTGCTTTTGTAAACCTCATTATGTACCTATCTGCATCATTAGGCAGCTAAACACCTTTGTAAATTTGGCCCTTACTGTTCAAATTGTCCCACTGATTTCAACCAAATGAATGAGAATGAGAGAATATTACACTCCTGACAGACTACTGCACCACAGAGCAAAACTAAGAGATACTGAAGGTCTGTGACTAGAACTGCAATTTTTTTTTCCAGACAAATAATTTATTTTGACCAAAAAATGAAATTTTGGTTGACTCATGAATTTGACACAAATAGTTTTGGCCAGTCACAAAATGGCTAGAGGAGAAAGAGGTGGGGCTGTTGGTGTTACCATTTACCCTGATAGTGTTTATCCTAGCGGATGGGTAGTCATCGAACATATAGAAAACCCATGTTTGAATCCCTTCTCTGTGGCAAATTCAAAATTGACTGTCTTAATTCACCACATTTTCACATTCAGTATGACCCGAACAGAAATTTTCTTTCAATTTTTCAGAACTACCACCAAACTGAAAAATCAATTATTCACCCAGCTCTACTTGTGGATATTCAAGCACAATATTACCTCTCATGGACATTCCTGTACAGTTAATTTCAATGTATGGTGTACACTGTACAGTGCCATTGGGGGAATCTTCAGAAAAGATACTAGTAAATTCAAGAATAACTCTGGAAATAATATAGAGTAGTTAGACTTAAGTTACATGAATAAGAGCCTGGAAAGAACATTAAGAGTTTGCTTAACTACGACATTCTAAAGGAGACTGCCCTCAGTTTGCAAGTGTGTTTTGAATATAATCATACTTTTCAGCATGGATACTCAGAGGACACAGTATGCGTCGGAGACTAAAGGGACTAGCTTATGTCAAATGTCCCAAAGGAAAAATAAATGTAAAGGATGCAATAAAGAGAACAATCCATACACAATGCAGTAAACATAGCACTAGGGATAAGGGGAAACTTCAGAAGGTTCAGACTTCAGATTCATTTTACAGAAACACTCCAGAATTTGACCATTTCTCCAAACTCCAACTGAGCTATCCAGTGTCCTGTGTGGTCTGCAAAGTTGCATTGGAACTCTTGCGGGAACAGGTTCTGCTTTGCTATTTCAGCACTTCCAGTTCTAGTCCAAACACATCCTAAAGCTGCAGTGGTGCGCAAAGAGGAAAAAATAATTGGGAAGTTTGCTAACTTGAACTCCTTTAAAGCTCCTAAAAAGCTTTTGATTTGAGATAAGGATAGATTTTTTATTTAAAGTGAACTGGTTCACCCATCCCTAATTAGAGAGTAAGCATAGACTTAAGACTGAGAAATATTCAATACAGAGTTTGCATTTACACTGGTGAAATGAGGGCCAGTTTGAACACTGTACCTGAATGTACTGGTAAAGCTAGAGGGTAAGATCCTTACCACTGCGCTGGCCCTTTTACACTAGGTAAAAGGGTAGGAGTTGTTTAAGGGGGTTGCTAAAGGCCCAAGATCCGGCTGGGGCAGAATTCTCCCATCACATGAGCTGAGGAAGGCTTTTTTTCTGAGGATCCTATACGTTTATGAAAGACTGTGATTTGGAGAAACTCCCTCATAAGGGATAGTGTTGTGGGTGTGGAAATTTGGAGGCGGAGGTTGGGGACACCGCATGGCTCACTACAGAAGCTCTCCAGTTTGTTTTATTAAAGTTTTATTCTTTTCTCATTGACTGGTTTGTCATTTGATGAACCCCAAGATCGTTACACCTCTTACCAACCCTAGCTTAAGGGGCATATTAGGGTGTGCGTAAGGACATGTTGGGGACAGGGCCATAGTACCCAGTACTTTGAAGAACCTAGACAGCACTTTGGCCTATAATGGCTTAAAATCATCACAGCCTCTACTTCCTGTTGGGCTAAGTTCTTGCCAAGAACTTGGTGTGAATTTCCTAAGAAGAGACAGACCTGCAATGTATTACCATCATTTTTATTTGTATCACACTTGTATCTAGAGGCCCAAACCAAGATTGAGGCCCTGTTTGTGCTAGGACTGCCCAAACGTAGTGAGAGACAGTCCCAGCCCCAAAGAGTTGATGATCTAAATTGACAATTCAGACAAAGAGTGGGAGGAGAAGCAGAGGCAGAGGAAGTTGAAGTGACTTGCTGAAGGTCAGGCAGTAGGGGGATATTTTTATCAGGGCTGTGTGAGGAATTAATTAAGATCCCTGAAATCAGGTGAACTTGAATTCTGCTGTAAGTGTGGAAAAAAACACAACAGCTTGTGGCCATGAATATTCATGGCATGAAGCGATGTTTACACACTCCTAGGCTCAGTAATCCCTCACTCTCTCCACAGACAGGCTTCCCAGCCAAATGGCCAACATGTCAGACTCTGAGGGACAGCCAACTTAGTTTTAAATATCTTCTGAGGAGTGAGGGGCAGAGGCCTGAGGCCTGACCATTCTCTTCTTAGGTTGGATAATCTCTTTCTAGGATGTTTAGGTGGCACTGGGTGGCTGTACTCTCCAGGGTCTTTGGTGAGAGTCACCAAGGAAGAGTAATTGCAAGCAAATCCTAAAGCACCTTTGGGAGTGTCGGAGCAGGAAACCCCACCTCCTAAATCAACAGTCAAAGCTGGGAAATGCTCCTGCATCTGACAGCCAGTGCTGCTACACTTAACCCAAGGACATAGATGCTTTTCAATCCATAGCCTAACAGCTCTCTCTTCAAGAGAGTGTGTGGATGTAGGGTGGAGATTATTGGAGATTTTGGTTCTATAAGTTTAGAATCTCCAAGCAAACCTGTAAAATTTCACCCACTACCACTTGCTGCAAACAGACTCTGCAGGGTATTGTTGGTGTGGGGAAATGGAAATGGAAAACTCTAAATTTTGCGGGCTCTGGGTGCAACCCTCCACCTCCTTCTTCTTCTTTTTTTTTTTTTTTTTGGTTCTCCAGAATTCTTAAAAATCCTGATGCAGCCACTAGTAGGGGCTTAAAGGACCACTAGCCTTCTGAAACAGTTTAAAAAGAAGAGACAAAAAAAACCCTGTTCATGACATTTTATTTTGGAGTCTATTTTTTTCATTGTACGTCTCACAGCTTCCACTTACTGACTGTTTCAAGATTGGATGTTTGCTACTTTCTCCAGAATTTTTTTTCTGACCCATTTTTGTTTGTTCTGTCTTATTCTATATACTTTTTTTCCCTTTCATCCTTGCAAAATTCTACACAGGGCAAGAAATTGTTTTTGATGGATAAGTAAAATATCATTTTTTCAGTGTCATCAATGATCATGGTACAAGACAGATAAGTAGATTTTGTGCTTGGCCTGTTAAGTCATCATGGCAGTTTTGCAAGGCTGCAGCATTTACTTTAGCCATTAGCCTTGCTGACTCCTCTGCTTGTTCTGGTATTTTTCTCTTTTCTGTGCCATTTGGACAATACTACTTTTACCTCATTTTTCCTCCTTAGAATAAATCAGCAGTTTTGCTTCATTCGGAACAGCTATTAATTTCAGAGAGTAATCTGGAATGTAGTTGCCTTTTGAACACATCCTGTTGTGTAATCTCCAGATTGCAAAATAAAATAAATCCCTACAGTTTCACATAATACAAGAGCCTCCACTGATATGCCAGCAGAATTGTTCATAGTGGTTTCTCCTCTTGTGAGTTCTAAGTAGAGTTTCATCTAAATTTATGTACATGTAGCATACCAAAATGGTGGATATTTTTCATTAGCAGTTTATCACCTCTGTGTTTCTTCCTGCAGTAAATACAGCATTGCCTGAGCTCTGAAGTTTGGAGGAACCAACATGCAATGAAATAAAGACGTATAAATGAAGCACAACGAGCTAACACATATTAGCTGGCGTTTGGGGAGAAAAAAAAACATATCAAAGTGACACTCCAGCAAGAGTTACATGTAAAAAGCACTAATCAGACATTACATTTTCTATTAAGTGCTTCCTGTCTCATATAGCACACCACACAGCATGATTTTTTTTATAATGAGCAAACAATAATAATGGACCAGAAAAGGAGCAATCACGTTTGAGTGAGAGTTGAACATCCTAGTTCAACGTACTCCCACTTTTGTTAGTAAGTGTGAGAAGCACCACAGACTTTATTCTGTGTCCCATTATTATTTATATTTGTATTACAGTAGCACTTAGAGGCTCACTGAGATTGGAGACCCATTCCATACAAAACCACACCAAGTCAAAGACCTTGCTCCAAAGGACTAACAATCAAAGCAAACAAAATGGATAAAGTCTATGTCATCATTTCACCCATTTCAGATGTTGAACTAAGGGAGATTGATTGACACACCCAACGTCACCCAGGAAGTCTGTGGTAGAGCTCAGAATCGAACCCAGCTTTACTGCACCCCACTCTAGAGCCTCATGCACAAGCCTATCTGTTGCCTCATGGGAAAGGTCCCCTAGGTTGGCACAAATGGCAATCTTTTCACTGAGACAAGGTACGTTAGGCAATATATTTTACTGGATTAACTTCTGTTGATGAAAGAGAAGCTTGTGAGCTACGCAGAGCTTGTCTTTCACTCTGGGAAATGTACTTTTCCCAGTTACCTTTCCCAGACATGAAGAAGAGCTCTCTGTAAACTCACAAGCTTCTGCTAGTGAACAAGACAAGTTGCTCAAATAAAAGATATTATGTCACCTGCCTTGTTTCTCTAATATACTGGGACCAACACAGGTATAACAACACTGCAAACAATCTTTTCATGTGAGAAAGAGGAAATTTATCCTGTCAACAGTGTATTTTAAGTTGAAATATCACTGGCTACTTTGTGAAGTCCTACAATGGCCGGGTCACATATCTACATGTCATGAGTCAGTGGTTCTCAACCAGGGGTACACTAGGAGTATGCAGAGGTCTTCCAGGGGGTACATCAACTCATCTAGATTTTTGCCTAATTTTATAAAATGCACTAGAAAAGTCAGTACAAAGTAAAATGTCATACAATTGTTTATACCGCTCTATATACTATAAACTGAAATGTAAATACAATATTCATATTCCAATTGATTTATTTTATAATTATATCATAAAAATGAAAAAAGTAAGCAATTATTCAGTAATAGTGTACTGTGATGCTTTTGCACTTTTATGTCTGATTTTGTAAGCAAGTAGTTTTTTAAGTGAGATGAAACATGGGGTACACGAGACAAATCAGACTCCTGAAAAGGGTAGAATAGTCTGGAAAGGTTGAGAACCACAGCCATGAGTCATGAGTAAGTTAAGCTTTTCTTCATTCTTAATAAAACTGTTGTTGTGACATTCACATTGGGGATTTTGATTCTCACTCTCAGCATTCATGGCATTTTCACACTCTTGTTTGAGTTTCACTTTCATTGTGGTTTCAGAAGTAAAATTGAACACATCTCCACCACATTCATCTACTTTTACGGCACTTTTTAGTTTGTAGGCACTGCCTGCATAAGCTGATTCATAGGGAAAGTAGATTCGGGTTTTTGACTTTCTTTTTTAAAATGTTCATGTTTTACCTCACACACTGTGGGTGTTGTTTATACTACAGAAACTGTCCACTACTGACATCAGGGTGCTAGTCCTGCACCACTAAAAATCAGTGACGGGAATGGGAGCTTTGCCATTCAATAGGCAACGGGTGTCAAACATGGAACTGTTCCTCTGCTGCTGACCCTAGCTAGTGTTGAAACAATTATGTCAAACACGGCAGTTTCTGCAGTGTAGACAGGACCCTAGCCATGGTATTATTGATGTAGTCAACACTACAACTCAACTGGTGTAAAACATTCTGATACCAATGAAGCTGCAAGTCAAGAATAAAACAAAGTCACTTCATTCCCTTGTGCTCAACTCCAGGCTATGGAGTGATCGGAAATTGAGTGTACAGAAGGAAATGCACAAACATTTGCACTTCTGCAGTACTGTCAATTAATCACAAAGTTCAGCAGATCACAACCTCAATCAAAAGCAGGGCTAAGAATCCATGAACCTTTCCTGGAGAAGTTCTGTCATAGCTTCTTTAGGGCAGGTCTACACTTAAAATGCTGCATCACGGCAGCTGTGCCACTGCAGCGATTTAATGAAGACGCTCAATTCCAATGGGAGAGAACTCCCCTATCAGCGTAATTAATCACCTTGCAGAGAGGCAGTGGCAGTCTTGATGGGAGATGCTCTCCTGCCAACATAGTGTTGCCTACATGGGGGTTGGTATAACTACATTGCTGAGGAGTGTGAAAAATCCAACCCCCTGAGTGAAGGAGCTTTACTAATATGGGTCTGTAGTGTAGACCAGACCTTACTAAGATCATAGAATGTGAATAGACATTTAGGGTGGGATTTTCAAAGTGCTCAGCACTCAACTTCAATGAGAACAGAATTAAGCCAATGCCGAACACTTTTGCCCATTGACATGAAAAGAAACAAAGGTAGGCCAATGCTGAGTAGAGCAGAGCTGGTAGGGGTTGGAGTTGTCGGTGGTGTTCATTTTCAACAAAACATTTTTGCTGGAAAATGCCAATTTGTCAAAATCAAATGTTTTAGAGGAAGGATCTGTTTCAATGAGTTTTCTGTTTAGAAAAAAACAGTTTCAGAGCTGTTGAAATATCCTGTTTTGACATTTTCAAAATGAAAAAGTTCTTTTTTTTTTTGGTTCAAAATGCTTTTTTAATTCTAAATGAAAGTTAATTTACAGTAAAAAAATGTAAGGGAAGGTTGAAATCTGCACAAAGTGCTTTGAAATGATCAAAATGAAGCATTTTAATGGACCCCATCTGATTTTTTTTTCAGATTTTTTTCTTCAGATTTTTTTTTTTTTTTTTGAGATTTCAACTTTTTGGCCTGATTCGGGATGGGAACATTGTTTCCTATCCATCTGTAATGCTCAGCACTGTTGAAAATCCTACCCTTATTATATATAATATCTCATCAAAACAACCATTACTTTAAATATTTTAATAATATCCTAAACATGTTGGAGCCTTCACAGTTGGGCCATTATGTGTCTGGCTCAGCTGCTCACACTATTCCTATAGCACTGGAAGTTACTCTTCATCAGAATATCAAGTGAATGTGTAGAGACATATCTGGATTTGTTTATAAAGAATACTGATTTACATGAATCATTATACTGATTGGTTATATTTTAGCTGTTTTGGAGAATTTTATTTGAAGAGTTGAAGTGTTGATGTGTAACGTTCCAGAAGTTGAAATAATTATCAAGTCCAAGTTACTGGTTATCCTATGGATAAAGACTGTCTGCAATAGAAAGATTTGGGAGGATTTCTTACCTATTCTTATATCTATGTCTCACTTCCCTCTGTGATCTGATTTGACCAATATTATTGTCTGACAAATGCAAATAGTGAAACAGTTTGGTGTGAATCGTCACTTGCTTTAACAAGAAAGAGCTCTGAAGATTGCAATGGAGTAACTGAAGAAACCTTGTTGATGAAAAAATTGGAAGATTCTCTCTCCCCCTATATATAGAAGCAAATTCTCCTCTCACTGGTTTTATACTGATTTTAAAGGAGTTGGACCTGATTTACACCAATATAAGTTAGAGACAAATTATGCCCTTGGTTTCATCTTAGGTCTTGGCTACACTTGCGAGTTACAGCTCAATAAAGGAGCCCTGGGTGCATTAGCTCACTACCCGTCCACTCTGACAAGGCACGTAGAGTGCTCTGACTCCACGGCTACAGCGCTGCTGGTACTCCACCTAGGCGAGTGGAATAACACCTCCGCTGGAGCACCGCGGTGCCAGTGTGGATGTCCTGGTCCTATAGTGTGCTCTGATCAGCCTCCAGAAGTGTCCCACAATACCTGTGCTAGCCACTCTGGTCATCACTTTGAACGCTACTGCCCTGCCTCAACCATCAGACCTGCCCTTTAAATTCTCTGGGAATTTTGAAAATCCCCTTCCTGTTTGCTCAGCCAGACGTGGAGTGCTCTCAGCAAATCTTTCCAGGTGACCACGCCTCCACGCGCCAGGTGATCCCCAGTATGGAGCAATGGCGAGGTTCTGGACCTCATCTGTGTTTTGGAGGAGGAAGCTGTCCAGTCCCAGCTGTGCTCCAGCCTTAGGAATTATGATACCTTCGGGCAGATATCAAGGGACATGATGGAAAGAGGCCAAGACTGGGACGCACTGCAGTGCAGGATTAAAGTGAAGGAGCTGCGGAATGCCTACTGCAAAGCCCGCGAGGCAAAAAACCATTCCAGTGCTTCCCCTGCGACCTGCCATTTCTAGAAAGAGCTGGATGCAATACTTAGGGCCGACCCCACCTCCACTCCAAGTACCACCATGGACACTTCAGAGCCCAGTTCAACAAGACAGGAGGAGGAGGAGGAGGAAGAGGAGCAAAGCGGGAGCGAGGGTGCTGAGGCAGAGGAAGACACCCTGGAATCCCTAGAAGCATGCAGCTAGGAGCTGTTCTCAAGCCAGGAGGAAGGTAGCCAGTTGCAGCGGCCAGTGCTTGGGGAAGGACAAACACCAGAGGAGGTTCCCGGTAAGCAGCTTGTATTTTGGGAAGGAAGTTATTCGGTGCGGGCTCTTGGGGTGAGGAGGGTTAGGCCTGCATGCATGCCTAGATGCGGAATAGGGCATTGATGTACTCTCTCACATTGTGGTAATTGGCCTCAGTGATCTCTTCAAAGGTCTCATCCAGAACTTGGGCAATGTGCTTGTGCAGGTTTCTCGGCAGAGCCACTGTGTTCCTTGTCCCAGTAAGGCTAACTTGTCCACGCCACTGTGCCGTGAGGGGTGGGGGGACCATTGCTGCACACTGGCAAGCTGCATATGGGCCAGGGCGGAATCTGCATTGCAATAGAAGACCCTCCCTTGCTTTCCAGGTCACCCTCAGCAGTGAGATATCTTCCAGGATGAACTTTTGGGGAAAATGTGGGAACAGTGTTCAGTACAGGGGCCCTTTGCCACTGTTGGCTCTCCCCAAGGCACAGAAACCCAGAGGACAGTACAGCCGTGAAACAATCAGTCATGCTTGACCCTGTGCTTACTCACCATTTTGGGTCTCCTGTGGGTTATGTGCGCTCACTTGGGGATGGGCAATTTCTGCTATTGTGTAGACTGTGCTTGTCTACTTTGAGTATGGCTAAATCATTGCTCTGTCTGGTGTGAACAATACTGCCTCTGTTAAGTGTTGCATTTTGCCTTTACAGATGCAACCTTGAGATCTCAGCCGTCTGTGTTATCACCGGCTGAAAGACTCCAAAGCATCAGAAAGAGACCACGTAGAAGCAAGGGAGACAGGTTGCATGAAGTAATGCAGCATTCAAGTAATGAAAATCGAGACTTCAGGAGTGGCAGGACAGTGAAAGGAGGATCCGCCAACAGAATGAGGAGCGCTGGCACAAAAGCGCAGTGCTCTGGCAGCAAAGCACTGATTGGCTGATAAGCATAATGGAGCGCCAAGCGGACTCTATCCAGGCACTTGTAGCCATGCAAGAGCAGCACTACCACGCCCATCCCCCACCCCATGCAACCTTGTCCCAGAACTCTTTCCCTTGTGCCCCCATGTCACCTCCAACCCACTTTCCCCAACATCCGGGTTCTTACCGCCACCAGCTGCCTCCAACACCTGTAGCTTCACCACCCAGCCCTAAAAACTATGACCCTTACCCTCTGCACTCAACCCCCCATCACCATGCAGTAAAGTCATCCTGAAGCGCAGCACTCATTGCACAGCACTTCAGACAGGAAGGCTGAGGATGATAACAGGACATATGCAAATCTGTGATTGTACCTTCCCCACCCCACCCCCTTGCCCTTTCTGTTTCCCAAGCAGTTGTGTTTCTTTTCAAGAAATGAATTTTCTTTTCAATAAATGAATGTTTTGGCTTTGAAAACATCCACTATTGCATAAAGTAAAAGATACCTTAGCCCAGGAAAGAAACAGGCACTGCAAGTCAGTCTAGCAAACACAGATTCCTACTAACATTGGAACCACTGCACTTCACTCCCATGCCATCCACAATGTCATGCACGTTACCCGGAGTTACAGTTCTTCTGAGCAGGATGCGATTAATGGCCCTGCAAACTTGCATCAACATGATTCCAACGGTCAACTTCCCCACTCCAAACTGGTTAGCGACCGATTGGTAGCTGTCTGGAGTTGCCAGCTTCCAGATTGAGAAAGCCATCTGCTTCTCCACCGTCAGGACAGCTCTCAGTCTCGTATCCTTGCACCACAGGGTGGGGGCGAGCTCCTCACACAGTCCCATGAAAGTGTCTTTTCTCATCCGAAAGTTCTGCAGCCACTGCTCATCATCCCAGACTTGCATGACGATGTGATCCCACCACTTTGGGCTTGTTTCCTGAGCCCAAAAGCGGCGTTCCGTGGTGGTGAGCATGTCCGTGAATGCCACAAGCAAACTCCATTCCCACAGACTGAAAGGGAAGACAGAGCATGCAGGACAAAAAACGTTGAAAGATGGCACCAAATGTGGACGGAAGCACAGGGATTGCTGGGATGCGAACCGATGCATCACGGGGTGTTGGGACAGGACCCAGAATGCCCCGAACCCCCCCCATCCCCCTCCCACAAGCCACAGTGCCAGAATGGGAAGAGGTGCTCTGTGGGATAGCTGCCCATAAGGCACCGCTCCCAATGCTGCTGCAAGTGCCGCAAATGTGGCCATTTCGGTGAGCTTGTTCCTGTCAGTGTGGAGAGACTGCAGCGCTTTCCCTACTGCGCTCTTTGAAGGTGGGTTTAACTCAAAGCACTCTACATCTGCAAGTGTGGCCATGCCCTTAGCAAAATCTGTTACCAGTAGTGGCTATTATGAACAAGAGAGATTAAAGATCTGTGTAAATTGAGACAATGTCCATTAGAGCCAGCATTAGCTGCCTGTCTATAGCTCTGCGCATGGCTGCCTGGAAAATGGTCCCTCAGAGTTTAACTGAAATCTAAAAAAAGCAAACCAGAATTAACATTGAAAGTTTAGGCTCATAGTCCATCCCTAACTCATTCTATTGTGACTGTGTAAGGCTGTGGTCTCAGAATATCATATGACTCTGCATTTCAAGTATACAGCAAAGACTGGGGTGAGTTAAAGACTGCATGTCAGCTTTTGGATTAAAGGTTCAGAGGATAGCAAGCCCTTACAATTTTCACTCTACTCTGCTTCCTGATTATATAACAACACTGCACTTCTATAACATCTTCCATCCAAGGATGACAAAAGCTTTTTATAAACATTAATTAATTTTGCCTCCCAATAGACCTATAAGGTAGGGATATGTTATTTTACAAATGGGTAAAAAAAAAAAGAGAGAGAGAGAGAGAGAGAGAAGTTAAGATAAAACGTTCAAATGTGTTGACTACATTTAGTTACCAATTTGGCATTTTTACGAATACAGACTAACACGGCTGTTACTCTGAAACCTGTCATTATGCAAGGCACTGCATTTAGCCGCATGGAGTGGAAATCTATCAACTGCATGAAAAAACTTGTACAGATACAGACAGACATCATCTTCCTTTCCAAATGCAAACAGATGGACATCGTACCAAAAGGACTGAAGGTAAAAAATCCATTACAATCGACATACCACACAGACTATGCTGACAGCTTGTGCCACACGCTCTCAAAGAAACTGCGGAATCACCTGATCAACATCCTCTACAGCAAACAGGGAAAGATTAAGAATGAGCTCTCAAAAATGGATACTCTCATAAAAAAACAACCTTCCACACAAACTTCCTCGTGGCTGGATTTTACTAAAACTAGACAAGCCATTTACAACACACACTTTACTTCTCTACAAAAGAAAAAGGACACTAAACTTTCTAAACTACTACAGGCTACAAGGGGCCACAGCAATGGTCCCCTCAACCCACCCAGCAATATTGTTAACCTATCCAACTATACTCTCAGCCCAGCAGAAGCAGCTGTCCTATCTCGGGGTCTCTCCTTCTGCCCCTCCACCCCCTCGAACATGATACAGTTCTGTGGTGACCTAGAAACCTATTTTCAACGTCTCCGACTCAAGGAATATGTCCAAAATACCTCTGAACAACATAATGATCCACAGAGGCCTGCCTACCAACATTACAAAAAGAAGGATTCTAGGTGGACTCCTCCTGAAGGTCGAAACAGCAGACTGGACTTCTACATAGAGTGCTTCCGCCGACGTGCACGGGCTGAAATTGTGGAAAAGCATCATCACTTGCCCCATAACCTCAGCCGTGCAGAACACAATGCCATCCACAGCCTCAGAAACAACTCTGACATCATAATCAAAAAGGCTGACAAAGGAGGTGCTGTTGTCATCATGAATAGGTCGGAATACGAACAAGAGGCTGCTCGGCAGCTCTCCAACACCACTTTCTACAAGCCATTACCCTCTGATCCCACTGAGAGTTACCAAAAGCATCTACAGCATTTGCTCAAGAAACTTCCTGAAAAAGCACAAGATCAAATCCGCACAGACACACCCCTGGAACCCCAACCTGGGATATTCTATCTACTACCCAAGATCCATAAACCTGGAAATCCTGGGCGCCCCATCATCTCAGGCATTGGCACCCTGACAGCAGGATTGTCCGGCTATGTAGACTCACTCCTCAGGCCCTACGCTACCAGCACTCCCAGCTACCTTCGAGACACCACTGACTTCCTGAGGAAACTACAATCCATTGGTGATCTTCCTGATAACACCATCCTGGCCACTATGGATGTAGAAGCCCTCTAAACCAACATTCCACACAAAGATGGACTACAAGCCATCAAGAACACTATCCCCGATAATGTCACGGCTAACCTGGTGGCTGAACTTTGTGACTTTGTCCTTACCCATAACTATTTTACATTTGGGGACAATGTATACCTTCAGATCAGCGGCACTGCTATGTGTACCCGCATGGCCCCACAGTATGCCAACATTTTTATGGCTGATTTAGAACAACGCTTCCTCAGCTCTCGTCCCCTAACGCCCCTACTTTACTTGCGCTATATTGATGACATCTTCATCATCTGGACCCATGGAAAAGAAGCCCTTGAGGAATTCCACCATGATTTCAACAATTTCCATCCCACCATCAACCTCAGCCTGGTCCAGTCCACACAAGAGATCCACTTCCTGGACACTACAGTGCTAATAAACGATGGTCACATCAACACCACCCTATACCGGAAACCTACTGACCGCTATTCCTACCTACATGCCTCCAGCTTTCACCCTGACCACACCACACGATCCATCGTCTACAGCCAAGCTCTGCGATACAACCGCATTTGCTCCAACCCCTCAGACAGAGACAAACACCTACAAGATCTCTATCAAGCATTCTTACAACTACAATACCCACCTGCGGAAGTGAAGAAACAGATTGATAGAGCCAGAAGAGTTCCCAGAAGTCACCTACTACAGGACAGGCCTAACAAAGAAAATAACAGAACGCCACTAGCCGTCACCTTCAGCCCCCAACTAAAACCCCTCCAACGCATTATTAAGGATCCACAACCTATCCTGAAGGATGACCCAACACTCACAAATCTTGGGAGAAAGGCCAGTCCTTGCCTACAGACAGCCCCCCAACCTGAAGCGAATACTCACCAACAACCACATACCACACAACAGAACCACTAACCCAGGAACCTATCCTTGCAACAAAGCCCGTTGCCAACTGTGCCCACATATCTATTCAGGGGACACCATCACAGGGCCTAACAACATCAGCCACACTATCAGAGGCTCGTTCACCTGCACATCCACCAATGTGATATATGCCATCATGTGCCAGCAATGCCCCTCTGCCATGTACATTGGTCAAACTGGACAGTCTCTACGTAAAAGAATAAATGGACACAAATCAGATATTAAGAATTATAACATTCATAAACCAGTCGGAGAACACTTCAATCTCTCTGGTCACGCAATCACAGACATGAGGGTCGCTATCTTAAAGCAAAAAAACTTCAAATCCAGACTCCAGCGAGAAACTGCTGAATTGGAATTCATTTGCAAATTGGATACTATTAATTTGGGCTTGAATAGAGACTGGGAGTGGCTAAGTCATTATGCAAGGTAGCCTATCTCCCCTTGTTTTTTTCCTACAAACCCCCCCCCCCCCAAGACGTTCTGGTTAAACTTGGATTATTGCTGTGCACATTGTAAGATGAGCTATTGCCAGCAGGAGAGTGAGTTTGTGTGTGTGGTTTTTGGAGGGGTGTGTGTGTGGGGGGTGAGAAAACCTGGATTAGTGCTGGAAATGACCCACCTTGATTATCATGCGCATTATAAAGAGAGGTTTCAAAGAGGGATGGGCTATTACCAGCAGGAGAGTGAGTTTGTATGTGTGTATGTGGGGGGGGGGGGAGGGTGAGAAAACCTGTATTTGTGCTGGAAATGGCCCTACTTGAAGATCACTTTAGATAAGCTGTTACCAGCAGGAGAGTGGGGTGGGAGGAAGTTTTGTTTCATGGTCTCTGTGTGTATATAATGTCTTCTGCAGTTTCCACGATATGCTATGCATCCGATGAAGTGAGCTGTAGCTCACGAAAGCTCATGCTCAAATAAACTGGTTCTAAGGTGCCACAAGTACTCCTTTTCTTTTTTCTTTTTATTTGGGCATAAGCTTTCATGGGTAAAAAATCCACTTCTTCTGATGCATTTACCTATGAAAGCTTATGCCCAAATAAATCTGTTAGTCTTTAAGGTGCCACCGGACTCCTCGTTGTTTTTTTCAAAAGCAGCACGTTTTTCCAGGTCTTGCCCTTTATGCACTCTATGGATCAAATTCTGCCATTTTTACAGCAGAATTGGATCCTTATTGCTTAGGACAGGTGACAGTTTATAGATTATCTCTTTAAGAGAGTCTTTAAGAGTAATTTTCTTTGTAAAATAGCATTTATCTGCAGCCCTTCATTTGTGGCTCCCAAAAGAAGTCTCAGAAGACACTGTAAAATGGCTCTTAGAGGTCCTGATGGCATTGGGACGATAGCAATTTAAAGAGCATAGCATATTATCCTCACTATTAGTGGGTGCACTAGGGTACAGAGACTTGATTCTGCCTATACTCCTTGCTTCTTCTGGAGCAGAGGGTACAGCTTTGTGTGGCTCTTATGCAGACTTGGTAATGAGTGTCGGGTGGAAGAGTCCCTCTTTCTCTATGTGACCACATAAGGGCTAGCCACTATTGAACCCTGCTTTGTCAAATATTACTCACTATCTGTGCTATTTTCTAATTCATTAGCACCACCACGTCACCTGTTACTGTTGGACATTATTTTTGAATTGCCATCTCAATGTGTTGTCAGCTAGAACATGGGCCAGATCCACTGGCATTATCTGGCTTTTCAGCGGTGCTCTGACTTGACCAATAAACCTGACAACCAATTTATGGGTGCTTTGCTTTGAGTCTGGCCTCACATTCCCATTTATAAAGGCAATTCTGACCCAATCCTCAGATTTTCAAATTGTTTCAGGTTTCCTAGACAAGATGATTTTTCCCACATCAATACTAATGCTAAGTTTTAGCCAGTAGCAATTTTTTACAATAGAAGAAATAGCCCCAGAAAAAGTGGAACCAGTGACAGCCTAATAATTATAGCAGTGCTAGAATGTGCTGTTGTAACATGCCTTTATAGTGGAGCTAGAGAAGTATGTTCCATAGCAAATTGCATTTTCATAAATACCAAATATTTGGGGATAATTACTTCAAGGCATTTGGATGCCTGAGGGCTCACTACTTTGTGAATGGAAGTTACAGTGAAAAACAGATAAGGAACAGCCACACATTGTTCAAAGCTCTTTATATCTAACATTTTCCAAAATGCTTAGTTCTAAATAACTCTTAAAAACAACTTGAAAGGGCCAGGATTAGCTGCCTGTCTATAGCTGTCTGCCCTTTGTGAAATCAAAAGAGTGTTAAACATAAAATAATAACTGCTTTTTTTGTTTTACAAGCAGTGTCCTCATTCCAGGGCCATATTTAGCAATAAAGTTTAAAGTTTCAGAGCTGGGACACTTGTTTAAAGAGAGCCAAAACCGTAAGTGAGAGCATTTTCTAAAGTTGCTTCACCATTTTTGTAGTCTCTTACTGACAAAAGAGACAGGTAAAGATTTGCAAGTGCTGAAATATTTGAATATGCTCAGAGCTACTGAATACAGCCATATTTATCAGCTTTCATAATTTATCTGTCAAAGCACAATTGTATAATCTCTGTGGGAACTGACAGCTCATACACAAGCCTCCTTCCTTTATTTGCATACATCATCTTAATCCTGTATTATTGTATTTTCTTGCTTTATGAAGGCATTCCAAGATCTAGGTCCATTTCTCTGTTATTTCAGGTGTTAGCTGCATCTAATGGTGGTCTTATGCAATTTCCTATGTTGTTTCTTCCCTTGTTACAAATGTATCTTGGTCTGATGTTCACTGTCAAACTATCTTGTAAGAGATGGATCAAAGGCCACTGATTTAATTTTGCCTGTACAACCCCCTTGTTAACTGGTGACCGTGCTATTTTGGATATTGTTGATCCCAGAAATAACGCATTATCCCTAAAAACATGACTGACTCATGCTATGATACCACAGTTACCAGACAAGTGCCTTCTAGAACTGGCAGTTTCAGGAATGACTCAAAATTTCCCATAAAACCTGCAGGTACTGCAAAGATTAATTTCATCCTACATTTTGCCTCTCGTTTTGGAGTTGCCTTTTTTGTGTCTCTCCTTTTAGTGATGTTTATGAAGGGTCTTTTAAGTCATTCTTGAAATTGCCAGTTTCAAGAGGCACAAAGACTGGTAACAGTGGTTTCATGGCATGAGTCAGTCATGTAAGTTTCATGATCATTCAGGGACGTTACAACATTTCTGGGAGCAATGATATCAAAGGCATCAAACAATTCTGAAGGATATTGAATAGGCAAAACGCATTACTAAAATCAGTCATTTTGGTTATTAGTCATTGTAGTATTGGCAGTATTTTGTCAAGTATCATGGAGGTGCATAGTACTTAACAAAACTAGAAAAAGGTAGATTCCCACATCCTCAAAGGCATTTAAACATCTAACTCCCTTTCACATGTCTGATCAGGTGTCCCCTCCTGGCAGCTCCCGAGATTGCTGTGAAGAGAACCATACATGGAATCCCTCAGGTGCTGGCTGCCCTCAGTCTGAACAGGCTGCAGCAGTGTTTATTCCCTTAGCCTCAATTATATATTTCCAGGGCACCAATTATGTTTACTACCCTATCATAGAAATGGGGTCCTGCAGCCTACCTGTCTTAGGTCCCCACGTCCAGCTCTGACCCCCCGAGATACCCCAGTAGCTTAAACCCACCATCTCCCAGAACTCCACCCCAAGGTATGAGCCTTCTGGTTTTCCTCTTCAAGGGGCCACATGGTAAGTGTAGCATGTGTAAGCAGAGTCAGGATGAGCTCCACCCTGACATCTGGTGGTGAGGTGTGGCAAGTGGTGGAAAAGAACTTCAGGGGCTGATCTCATTTGCATAGGCACACCCACCCCGCCTAGAATGAGGCCATAACTGCCCAAATGGTCACTTTGGCTGTTGTGGGATCCCCAGTGTCTCTGTTATTGGGGCGGGAAGAATAAATTGTTATTACCCTGATTATGGGAACTGTGCTTGGAACTATACTTGGCCTTTTGTTATGATGGAGGGACTCACCATCAACTAAGTAGCACTCACTAGGCAAGGGACATGGGTTCCAAAACTCTGTGACTTGAGAGAGGCTTGAGACAGGTATTTGTGCCTGGTGGTGTGGGCCCCGAAACACCAATTGCACCTCTGTCTCTCTCCACTGTGGAATGTCAGAGCTAATTTTGGGTCTATTAAGAGTCTTGCTCCAGGTACTGTGCTGAATTCACTTTGGCCTTATGGTGCACCAGCACTAAGGATCCCACTACTATGAGCTGAAATCACTGAGAGCTGGAATCACTGAGCACTGTGTCAAGTAGTGGGGAGCTGGAAGAAATAGAGTGCAGTGGTGCTGTTCGTGGATAGGCTGGCAGAGTGTTTGTGAGACGGTGAGGCGAGCTGTGCAGAGCAGAGCCGTTCGTGAGACAGTGGAGTGTTCGTGAGATGGCGAGCTGAGCAGAGCTGTTCGTGAGACGGCAAGCTGTGCAGAGTGGAGCTGGTCGTGGTGGAGCGGAACAGAGCAGAGCCCTGTGGGGCAGTCAGCTTCAGGACACGTAAGGTGCCCCTTACCTCTTTCTCCCCCTACACTGGCACATTTTAGCCAGACTGGGGAGCAACACTCTGCAGATGAACTTTTGAACTCTGGGGCTGGACTTTTTGAACTTTGGGTGATTTGTGGATTGCTGGACTCAAGAGACGTTTGGGTTCTGGGACTCAAGAACCCAAGGGAAAGGATGTGGCCCAATTTGCTGGGGTGGGTCTTTGCTCATGGTTTGGTTAATGAACACTAGTTGTGGTGTTTCCCCAATTTAATGCTGATGTCGTTTACCTCATGTTATTAAAGATTCTCTGCTACACCGAGACTCTGTGCTTGCGAGAGGGGAAGTATTGCCTCTTTGAGGCGCCCAGGGGCTGGGTGGGGGCTTGAGCCAGTTTTGCATTTGCTTTGATGAGAGGGAACCCCTGTGTACTGAACCCGGCCCTTGCTGCTATCAACTTGGCCTGGCAGAAGGGTTACACATGAAACATACAGACAGACAGGCACAAGCACAGAATTCTAACAGCAGTGCTCTTTACTTAAGAAATAAAGAAAAAGAGGGAACAGATCATTTAGAAAATAAAAAAGGCACAAAAGAACACAAATTATTTAGAAAACAACTCACACCATGAATGTAACGCCCCTCACTAGTTTACCCTTCCTTTGGGAATTCACTGGGGGCCATCTGTGTTCATGAAGGCAGAGTTCACCCTGCCTAATCTGGTTATTATATGCAGTTCTCTCAGTTTGAGAAAGAGCAAATAGCCAAACATCAAAGAAATCAGCTCCTGTCCTTTTCTAACCTTCCAGACCCTCTGTCAGGTGACCTCCTAGTCAGTCCAACTGGTAACCTCATTGTGTCTCCCCAGCTAAACCAGTTCCTCTGGGCACGGGCCAGCCTTTTGTCTAGAGAAATTGCATTTCAATGGTCAAGCACTTAAACCAACAACCTGGTTTTGGGGTTTTTTTTTTGGACTCTTTGCTACCCACCTTTGGAATTCTAGTCTCACACAGAGGCAAAAGCACAACAGAGAAGACAAGCACAAACTCCATTTTGAATGTGGAGGTAACTTGGTAAAGATACATACAGAGAATTTATAATCTCATACAGAATTCATAAACTATACAGACAGATTACCCAAATCACCACACTTTCATTGTTTTCAGTGGAAGTTAGGCGCCTACATGTCTTTGAGGATCTGGGCCAGAATATCTGTTCTAAAGAGATTAGAGTATAAGGACCTGAGCCTTACTCACACAAATAGTCCTCCCTCACTTGAGTAATCCCATGAATCTCCAGGGAACTATTCAAGTAAGGACTACACACATGGGTTAGGACTTGCAAGATCAGGCTTCAAGTTATATTAAGAACAGAAAGAGAGTATGACAACATAGTGATGGGCTGTGAATTGGCTATTGTATACTCTCCCATTAGATAAATTATACTGAAGGACATGCAGTCCACATGAGTTCAATAATTAGTGTGCTACTTTGAAACATACTGGTCTCTGCATGTATACAGACTGCATAAGTCAACACTGGAGTTTGAATCCTCAATCTTCAGAATCAAAAGCATAGCCCCTATTATTTCAGGTAAAGAAGTGGGTCTATAGCTATTAGTAAATAGCCAGCTTTTATCTTCACTGGGGTCAGTTATTAAGGGGAGATATAATCACATGCACTAAGCAAAAGTATAACACATATCTTACAGGTTACATAGTGTTATTAATAGGACTGTTTACTGATGCCTACAGAAACTGAAACAATTAATTTATTTTTCTCTGGGCTAGAATTTCAACATTTAGAATCTCAACATTTGATACAATTCATCATTATGTGCCTTTGAGTCCTGAAATAAATGACATATTTGAAATCTGACTTTTCCATGTTCTTCTGTTCAAGTAGCACAAGACATTTCCATATTCTCAGGAAGCTAGAATCTTGAAATTTTATATGTTCAATCAGAGTTCAAACCCTACTCATCCAACTGAGAGAAGAAACTGTACCATATGCCTTTCTGAGTTAACAACTAGCACAGCCCTAATTGAAAATACTGATTACTTATTATTATACTTAATATTTTAATTAATGTACCAAATGCTCATAGAAAACTGATCGATTCATTATGAAAAATGAATAAAAACCATACTGAATAAATTCAAACAAGTAAATTTGAGAAGAAAGGGAGAATAAATTTGAAAAATTATATTGCTATTTTTATTGCACTCTGTAAAGTGGTTTATTTTTATCGTTCAGTTTGTCTTTAATATTTTCTTTTATGTGTCATCCCTAAGCTCCTTTCTTGGTATATTGCTATTAAAGAACTTAGGGTCTGATCTTCCTCCCACTGGGTATAAAATGTGTCCTTTTATTTCTGGACAAAGATAATTATGAAAGTAGCATAATCGCCTATAAATAGTAAAATAAATACATTAATGACATAATTATCTGCTGTTGAGATCTTACAGTGCTCACCACAGGATGGACTTTGAATGAAGTTAAAATAAATAAAAATAAAAAGAAGTACAATAAATAGCTGCAGATGCAATGTAGTCAGATTCTTTAACATTTGAACCCTCAGAAACATTTTTCTTGGTTAAGAAATCTCATCTTAATAAAATTAACTCTATTTTTCAGTTATTTGTTCCTAATAATCCACCCCCTTTGACCATCCTCTGAAGTCTATTAAACAGTGTATAATCAAGTTCTTAAACAAACAACAACAAATGTACCATGCCTAGAGAGTGGAGAGTGGGTCCATTCAGTGTAATTAGACTGGAGTATTACTACCATTCTGATTGTATTAACTTTCTCTTCTGTTGGCAGGTTGATACTAGTTCACTGATCTGTGTTATTTTCCATTTTCTAAAACACCACGAGTGTGTTCTTTATACCAAGGAGATGAAAACACAGAAAATTGTACCACAGAATATAATTGACTATCTGTAAGGATGACAGTCAGTGCAAATGATAATTTTTACAAATGACTACCCATGACGTTGTGGAATAAGGAAATTAAGACTAATATGGTGTGATATTTACCTAAAATCAACTGAATATACATTTTATTGTCTAAGTGCCGAGTTTGTTATTCAGCAACAACAAAGTAATCAATAGAAAGGCACTATTCTAAATGAAGATTAGAGAAATCAGTCATTTTTATTTCAAATTAAGTTGATGACAACCACAAGATGCCATCAATGCTACTGTCAGGCCTCTCTGTTGTCACATACATAATGACCATCTCACTTCAGGGGAAAAAAAAAGCTTTATTGTTTGGATATTCAAAGTCAGCTCTTGAATTTTCCGTCTAAGAGCCTGATCCAAAATCCATTGAAGTCAGTGGAGAGACTCACATTGACCTCAAAGGGCTTTGGATGAGGATCTGCCAGCTCAGTGATTTGTTTAGGTTATAGTATGCACATAATGAAAAAGAAATCTACTTGGTGCCTACGGCAGCTGCTGGCCATTAAAATAATGTAATATATATGACAATTATAAAGTAACAGATTATCTCTCTCCTTCTATAAGTATATTTATACATTGTTACAAATGCAGTATTAGATAGAATACATGATTGTAATGAGTAAACAATTTGTTTCCAATAAGAAGAATTAGTTTGAAATGAACAAGATGAGATTCAATAGGGACAATTGCAAAGCACTTCACACAGGAAGGAAAAAATCAAACACAGAATGTCACAGGGTTCACTCACTGCTAGGGCACCTCTTCCTAGCTGCACTGGGGCTTAGCTCCTTCCAGGTCCAATACCCCCTTCTATTTCTTGCTCATGCACCCTGTCACTTCTTTCTGTCTACAACTCAGGGTCCTCTTTTTGTGGCTTGGCCCTACTGCCAGGTCACTGTATGTTTTTCCCTTACAGGGATTATCAAAGTCTCTCCATCCAAAATGGCAGTCTTCTCTCTCTCTACCATGACTATGCCACTTCCCCAGTAGCTGGTAGGGCAACCTAGGCCCACCCTCTACTTTGAGTTCCAGCCCAGGGACCCTCTAATCAGTAGTCAAGGTCTACAGTGTCCCACCTTTCTATTATATCCCTGAGCCTTTTCCTACTCCACCTCTCATGTTTTCAAGTGACCACCTTTCTGATTTAAACCTTCTTTCAGGGCCTGGATCCCCTGGGGTTTCTATTCTCCACCTGGCTTTACTTCCTTCCCTCTCTAACATCCTAAGAATAGCCAGAGGCTCCCTCACTACAGCCCCCTTCTGCTGTCAGCTTCCGGGCTTTATACACACCAGGCCTGCTCCTTCTCTGTTGGGCTCCATCATCATTCAGGGGTTACTTAAGCCACCTAATTCCCCTAAGCTGTGACCTATCCATTTAATGACTTGTTCTTAGCCTCATCAACCCCTTCAAGTCTAGTGTAGGGTGAACACCCCACCACAGACAACTACAAAGTGAGGAATTACTGGCTAAGTGGTAGTACTGCTGAAGAGGTTCTGGGGTAATAGTGGACCATAAATTGAATATGAATCAACAATGTGATACAGCTACAAAAAAGACTGTCATCATTCTGGTGTGTATTAACAGGAGTGTTGTACGTATGTAATTGTCCTGATCTACTCAACATTGGTGAGGCCTCAGCTGGAATACTGTGTCCAATTGTAGGCACTACACTTTAGGAAAGATGTGGACAAATTGGACAGAGTCCAGAGGAGAGCAACACAAATGATAAAAGGTTTAGAAAACCTGACCTCTGAGAAAAGGTTAAAAAACTGGGCATGTTATTCTTGAGGAAAAAAAGACTTAAAAAATGTCTTCAAATATGTTAAGGGTTGTTATAAAGAAGATGGTAGTAAATTGCTCTCCAAGTCCACTGAAGGTAGAAGAAGTAGTAATGGGCTTGATCTGAAGCAAGGGAGATTTAGGTTAGATATTAGGAAAATCTTTTTAACTAAAAGGATAGTTAAGTTCTGGAATAGGCTTCTAAGAGAGGTTGTGGAATCTCTACAATTGGAGGTTTTTAAGAACAGGTTGGACAGTCCCCCTTGGTTTCAGAACAAAAGACAAATTAGTACAGATCTCAATTGTGTGGACTTGAATGGAGCCACAACAATTTACACAAGCTGAAGATCTGGCCCATAGTGTCTAATTCTGATCCTCATTTTCACCAATTTTACAAAGAGGTAATTCCAAGCACTATCAGTGAATTTAGTCCTGATTTACAACCATATAACTGAGATCAGAATCAGGGCCATAATCTTTACAACAGCCTATCAAAGCAGAGATGTCAAACAAACACTATTTCTCTAACAGGGTACTTTTGTGGTTTCCATTTCTATAGAATCTGAGCATCTCAGAAACTCATGGGAGCTAGGGGAACATTTTAAGACATGTGTAGACATGGGGAAGAAATGGGTACTTTAAGGTGTTGAACACTAGGTAATTTTATTCCAAAAATTATTGAAATGTGTCTAGAAGAACAAGAAAAAGGCCAAATATGAATAATTGTCTGTCTTAACGACAATTCAGAATGTGAGCCTCACTGTTTATTTTGTCATTTGTGGTTCTTACCATGCCTTAGGGGACACTACAAATGAAGTCAAGCAAAATTTTACAGTAATTAATTATGAATATTAATAAAGAAAAGGAAAAAAAAGAAACACAAGCAAGTAGTAAACAATGGTTACTTCAGTCACAATCTCCTCTTTATGTCTCTCTCTGTAGAGTTTTCAGCAAGGGTTACCTCTTAGAGCATGGGCTCATCCTGGTAGTGATCCTCTTCTCTAGGTAAGGTAAGAACACAGTATATTATTCCTCATATCAATAGAAAGTCCTGCCTTAGTGTATCAGAGGTAACTAATACAGTTTATAGATGGGCAAGGACATTCATTTAAGGATTGGTGAATCCGTCTTCATTTATCATGGATAATATAAACAGTAAATAAATGGGCAGAGGTAAGCGCTCCTATGATCTGAAGAAAGTATTTAATTCAGTTACCTAAAAGAAACCATTCAAGAGTTCTTCAATTGCCTTATAAACTCACCAGATCACTTCAGGGAGGGCCTTAAAACAGACTAATTAATTAATCTTAAATTCAAAGTTGGTTCCACTGTTTCTCTCTGTTCATGTCTTCTCTCCAGGAGTACACAGGCTAAACAATCTGGTATTTTACTAGAAGTTGTTAGTACCTTGGTGTCAGGGTTCCTTCCCCACTCTGAACTCTAGGGTACAGATGTGGGGACCCTCGTGAAAGACCCCCTAAGCTTATTCTTACCAGCTTAGGTTAAAAACTTCCCCAAGGTACAAACTTTGCCTTGTCCTTGAACAGTATGTTGCCACCATCAAGTGTTTTAAACAAAGAAAGGGAAAGAGACCACTTGGAGACATCTTTCCACATAATATCTCCTCAAGCCCTACACACACCCTTTCCTAGGCAGGCTTGAGAATAATATCCTAACCAATTGGTTACAAAATCATCAAAGACCCAAACCCCTGGATCTTGGAACAATGGAAAAATCAGTCAGGTTCTTAAAAGAAGGATTTTATATATAAAAAAGAAAGGTAAAAATCATCTCTGTAAAATCTGTAAAAGGGAAAATACTTTACAGGGTGCTCAGATTCAAAACACAGAGGATCCCCCTCTGGGCAAAACCTTAAAGTTACAGAAAACAGGAATAAACCTCCCTCTTAACACAGGGAAAATTAACGTAAAACAAAAGATAAACTAATCCGCCTTGCCTGGCTTACAATACTGGTTGCAATATTGGAGACTTGGATTAGGATGGGTTGGAGAAGATGGATTTCTGTCTGGCCTCTCTGAGTCCCAAAAGAGAACAACATCGTAAACAAAGAGCACAAACAAAAGCCTTCCCCCGCCCAGGATTTGAAAGTATCTTGTCTCTTTATTGGTCCTTTGGGTCAGGTGCCAGCCAGGTTAGCTGAGCTTCTTAACCCTTTAGAGGTAACAGGATGTTGCCTCTGGCCAGGAGGGATTTTGTAGCACTGTATACAGAAAGGTGGTTACCCTTCCCTTTATATTTATGACACTTGGTTAGAAAAGTATTTCAATATCCCATTAAAGTTAGTATCAGAACAATTTAAGTCTAATCCCTTGGCAATGCTTTTATAATCATCATCAAACCAATGACACTGAAGTCTTTATGATGTTGTCATTTGCAGAAGCGGTGATGGAGTGGATGATTGCTTCTTCTTAGTGCTGAATTATGGTTTCTTTGTTCATGGTCTTCTTGCTGATGTTTACTTGCTTGGATAAGATAAGATGAGCAGGCTGCAGAAGAATGCACTTCAGAGGAGAGTGAGGAGCTCACATCTCAATTCAGAAAGATATATACCCTTTGTGCTGGATTTAGAACCCCTTTGTAATAATTTACGAATACTGTATGTTGACCTAGCTATTGGAATATTTATGGTATCATTACATTGGTTTATTTTAATAGGAAACTGTCTGGAAAACAAACCAGAAAAGAAAGACTTGCTCAAGATAAGCTAACCCACAGCAAACACTTGAGCACTGTTAACAGACAAAGCCAGGCTAGGAAAAGGCCCAAGAGCACAGGAAATCAGAAAAAAAAAACCAAAAAACAAAAAAACCTCTCACAGGTTTAAAAAGCACCATTTTCAAGAGATGGGTAGTTGTTTGGGGGGAAGCAGACTGAGACATAGGGCCCCTTTGGGGTTGTCTGAAGTAGTTAGGCCTGCCTAGGTTATCATCTATTACTTTTAGGTAAGATAGACCTTCATATAGACTATTTTAAAATCCTTTTTTCCTCTGAATGCTTTGTTCCTACTGTTCAAATAATTAGGTAATCCTACTTTGGTTTAAGAAGGCTGTCTGATCAATGTACACAACTGGTCACAGTCTTCTGAAGAGAAAAACTTCAGGACCTTCAGGGAAAAAAACCCAGATACTGTAGTCTTACACCCAGTCTAGAAAAAGATTAGCTAAATTCTAACTCTAGATAAATAAAATCATGAGACCTGACACTTGAGGGGGTGCACTAGAGATTTTAGGAAGGGGACAGAGGTGCAGCTAGCCCTGTAACGGTTGTCAGAGTTTAGGGAAAATACATGTGTAGTCCCCTATGGAGGAGCAAGAATACCCATACTCACTTCTCTTAGGTGGAAACATGTGTCTATCTCCAGGTTGAACAGTTCCCTGCCTTCTCAGCAAAATACAGTCTGCCCAAGCAGACCTTTTTGCTTCCTCTTGAGAGACTAATAACACTAACTGCCCACAGTTAAGCTATCACTCAGCTCTTTTTATGCAAGCTTATTTATTCTTACGGTGAATGCACTATAGAGAAAACATATTACAATCAATAAAAGAATCTACACACATACTAATAAACTTACCAGAGATCACCCCTACTTCGACATGGACTCTGGCAGGAGTAATCCTTCAAACCAAACAAAGGGGTTTTGTCTATGGTCACAAGTTCATAAGAGCCTCATGAAGTAGCACCCTCATGAAAAGTTTAGACCACCCTTCATATGGTTCAAGTAAGGCTGCCAAATTTTCAACTGGAAAGTCCAGTCAAAAGGGAGCCTGTACGGTGTCTAGTCAGAAATACTGACCAGACACCAAAAGTCTGGTTACCGCTCGCATGGCCTCCAGAACAGGGGGCTTGCTGCCTGAAAACTCCACCACCAGCCTGCCTGCAATCTCCTTCCATCCTAGCTGGTGGAGTGGGGACCAGGAAGGGCCAGAGTAAGGGGCAGAGGATCACGGGGCAAGGGGGAAACCACCGGGTCATCAATATGCACCAGCCCCTTCTAAGCCAGGGCTGCCTCCTATCTGCACCTTGTGGGCAGGCAGGCAGGCAGACTCCGCGTCAGCTCCCAATCCAGTTCTGCAGATGTCAGGTGAGTCATGGGGGAAGAGGAGCAAGTGAGGAACAGTGGGGAATGAGCAACTGCAGGCAGGGTAGCGAGCAATGGGGACAAGGGGGCTGTAGTGTCTGGTTTTAAGAAATTGGAAAGTTGGCAGTCCTAAATTCAAGGAATCTTTAATTTGGATTTTCTAGGAGCATGTAGTCAGTGGACAATGTTTGTTTCTCCACAGGTCCTAACTTCAAAGGCCCTCACAAGTATCTTCTAGGAAACCCACTTCACATGTATTGTCCCAAACAGTTCTTTGAAGTTCCTAACATTCATATTAGTCATGTCTCTAGAAAAGTTACATACAATCCTACAATAATACTTTCTTTCCTTTTCATACAATGGACCTCTAAGGTATTAAACTTAATTCAATAAAGTTTATTCAGAATATTGAAGGAAATTATCCTCTATCAACGGGACACCTTTCTCTTTCCATACTCTTCCTAAAGGTGGAAGTCATACCTCTTTTAGGAACTTGGCTGAATCCAAATACAAATCACTGTCGCCATTTTGTTGGCCCAACAGCTTCATGGGATTTGCTTGGTGATAACTTCATGAACACGTAATCTGCTAATGCATATGCAGAAGGACTGTAAATCTTCTTAAACTTATGCTTGTGCATATTGCTTTTGTCTTTGTGGCAGGACATTCTCAGGACATCTTTAAAAATGAACTCTTTCTTTTATTCAGTAAATTTTCTGAGATATCCCTTTACTTCCATCAGGATTTAGTAGATGAAATTCTCTTTCACATGAGTCTAAGCACTCCTATTTTCAATATAAAAGTCTTTGAGCTTTCAAAATAGTCTTTTTAAACTTAAGTGATTTTTAAGGAGAGTCTTTAAACATAAATGGTCAAAGAAGGCAGTCTCCTCTTTTTAACAATACTTGTTTCTTGTCTTTCTGAACTGGATAAGGCAATTACTGAAACTTTGCCAAATATCTAATTAGTTCCCCAGTTAATATAAGTATTTGATACTCAAATGACTTCTTATAGTAGTAACCAATTGTAGCAAGATCATTTGAATCCATAATGGTACATAAAACACCTTACTATTCACGTAGGTATGGTATCAGTAAGTTATTGCCTTAGATGCAAAACATTTGCAAATGAACATCACAAAAAAAGCTGTGACTGTGGTCACTGGAGAGTCCACACTGAGAATTCTCAATCAGGGCAAACTGCAAAGAATAGGGCAGACAATCTCCAAAACCGGTGGTTTATTCTACTAATTAGATTTACCAAGCCAATAACAAAACAGCTTCTGTAATACCTTATTGATTACCAGAAAGCTAAAATACAGTTCCCTCTAAGCAATCCAGCCTTTGGCTCTCACCCAGACAGCCAAGTCCATATGGTGAGGGTTATTTAAAATCTTATTTACCATATTTTAAGTTCTTCCAGTCCCAAGAGATTGGACATGTTACCTATCAGGTCAATGAATATTTCAGATCTTACCCAAATACATGCTTGCAGACAATTTTATTAACTAATCTAAGATTTATTTTAAAAAAATAGAAAAGAAAAGAAAGAGAGTTAACAGTGGTTAAAAGATTAATATGCATACAGATATGAATAAAGTTCTTCGGTCAGTTTCATAGCAGAGATGGTGAGGGTGCTGGTTTGTAAAAGTCCTTCTAGAATCAGTTCAATAGGTTATAGTCCAATCGGCAGTCCATCTGTAGAGTTTGTTCAAATTCTTCCATAAGAATTTTCAGGGATAGTCCAAAGCTAACTCTACAGTTCTCTAGCAAGCAGATAGCATGTTGACAGCAGACATCACAGCAGGGGTCTTCCTGGATGAAGAATAGGCAGTGTATATTGTTGCTTTGAAGCTAAGCTTCTGATTCCCTATGTATACACAGGTAAAGTCGTGGTATTAATTAACATAAGGCAATTATGCATTCAAACTATCAAGGTATTCCATTATGGCACAGACATTTTAAGAAGAAGACAAAGTAAGCCCTGGTCTACACTAGGACTTTAGGTCGAATTTAGCAGCATTAAATCGATGTAAACCGTCCACACGATGAAGCCCTTTATTTCGACTTAAAGGGCTCTTAAAATCGATTTCCTTACTCCACCCCTGACATGTGGATTAGCGCTTAAATCGGCCTTGCCGGGTCGAATTTGGGGTACTGTGGACACAATTCGACGGTATTGGCCTCCGGGAGCTATCCCAGAGTGCTCCATTTTGACCGCTCTGGACAGCACTCTCAACTCAGATGCACTGGCCAGGTAGACAGGAAAAGAACCGCGAACTTTTGAATCTCATTTCCTGTTTGGCCAGCATGGCAAGCTGCAGGTGACCATGCAGAGCTCATCAGCAGAGGTGACCATGATGGAGTCTCAGAATCGCAAAAGAGCTCCAGCATGGACCGAACGGGAGGTACGGGATCTGATCGCTGTATGGGGAGAGGAATCCATGCTATCAGAACTCCGTTCCAGTTTTCGAAATGCCAAAACCTTTGTCAAGATCTCCCAGGGCATGAAGGACAGAGGCCATAACAGGGACCCGAAGCAGTGCTGCGTGAAACTGAAGGAGCTGAGGCAAGCCTACCAGAAAACCAGAGAGGCGAATGGCCGCTCCGGGTCAGAGCCCCAAACATGCCGCTTCTATGATGAGCTGCATGCCATTTTAGGGGGTTCAGCCACCACTACCCCAGCCGTGTTGTTTGACTCCTTCAATGGAGATGGAGGCAATACGGAAGCAGGTTTTGGGGACGAAGAAGATGATGATGATGACGAGGTTGTAGATAGCTCACAGCAAGCAAGCAGAGAAACCGGTTTTCCCGACAGACAGGAACTGTTTCTCACCCTGGACCTGGAGCCAGTACCCCCTGAACCCACCCAAGGCTGCCTCCTGGACCCAGCAGGCGGAGAAGGGACCTCCGGTGAGTGTACCTTTTAAAATACTATACATGGTTTAAAAGCAAGCATGTGAAAGGATTACTTTGCCCTGGCATTCGCAGCTCTCCTGGATATACTCCCAAAGCCTTTGCAAAAGGTTTCTGGGGAGGGCAGACTTATTGCGTCCTTCATGGTAGGACACTTTACCACTCCAGGCCAGTAACACGTACTCGGGAATCATTGTACAACAAAGCATTGCAGTGTATGTTTGCTGGCGTTCAAGCAACATCCGTTCGTGTGTTATCCTCAGGAGAGTGAGATATAATCCATGGTCACCTGGTTGAAATAGGGTGCTTTTCTTCAGGGGACACTCAGAGGAGCCCATTCCTGCTGGGCTGTTTGCCTGCGGCTGAACAGAAATGTTCCCCGCTGTTAGCCACAGGGAGGGGGGAGGGTTGAGGGGGTAGCCACGCGGTGGGGGGAGGCAAAATGCGACCTTGTAACGACAGCACATGTGCTATGTATGTAATGTTAACAGCAAGGTTTACCCTGAAAGAGTGTAGCCAGTGTTTTGTAAAATGTGTCTTTTTAAATACCGCTGTCCCTTTTCTTTTCTCCACCAGCTGCATGTGTTTCAATGATCACAGGATCTTCTCCTTCCCAGAGGCTAGTGAAGATTAGAAAGAAAAAAAAAATGCACTCGAGATGAAATGTTCTCCGAGCTCATGCTGTCCTCCCACACTGACAGAGCACAGACAAATGCGTGGAGGCAAATAATGTCAGACTGCAGGAAAGCACAAAATGACCAGGAGGAGAGGTGGCGGGCTGAAGAGAGTAAGTGGGGGGCTGAAGAGAGGGCTGAAGCTCGAATGTGGCGGCAGCGTGATGAGAGGAGGCAGGATTCAATGCTGAGGCTGCTGGAGGACCAAACCAGTATGCTCCACTGTATGGTTGAGCTGCAGCAAAGGCAGCTGGAGCACAGACTGCCACTACAGCCCCTGTGTAACCAACCGCCCTCCTCCCCAAGTTCCATAGCCTCCACACCCAGACGCCCAAGAACGCGGTGGGGTGGCCACCGGCCAACCAGCCACTCCACCACAGAGGATTGCCCCAAAAAAAGAAGGCTGTCATTCAATAAATTTTAAAGTTGTAAACTTTTAAAGTGCTGTGTGGCATTTTCCTTCCCTCCTCCACCACCCCTCCTGGGCTACCTTGGTAGTCATCCCCCTATTTGTGTGATGAATGAATAAAGAATGCATGAATGTGAAGCAACAATGACTTTATTGCCTCTGCAAGAGGTGATCAAAGGGAGGAGGGGAGGGTGGTTAGCTTACAAGGAAGTAGAGTGAACCAAGGGGCGGGGGGTTTCATCAAGGAGAAACAAACAGAACTTTCACACCGTAGCCTGGCCAGTCATGAAACTGGTTTTCAAAGCCTCTCTGATGCGTACCGCACCCTCCTGTGCTCTTCTAACCGCCCTGGTGTCTGGCTGCGCGTAACCAGCAGCCAGGCGATTTGCCTCAACCTCCCACCCCGCCATAAACGTCTCCCCCTTACTCTCACAGATATTGTGGAGCACACAGCAAGCAGTAATAACAGTGGGAATATTGGTTTTGCTGAGGTCTAAGCGAGTCAGTAAACTGCGCCAGTGCGCCTTTAAACGTCCAAATGCACATTCTACCACCATTCTGCACTTGCTCAGCCTGTAGTTGAACAGCTCCTGACTGCTGTCCAGGCTGCCTGTGTACGGCTTCATGAGCCATGGCATTAAGGGGTAGGCTGGGTCCCCAAGGATACATATAGGCATTTCAACATCACCAACAGTTATTTTCTGGTCTGGGAATAAAGTCCCTTCTTGAAGCTTTTGAAATAGACCAGAGTTCCTGAAGATGCGAGCGTCATGTACCTTTCCCGGCCATCCCATGTTGATGTTGGTGAAACGTCCCTTGTGATCCACCAGAGCTTGCAGCACTATTGAAAAGTACCCCTTGCGGTTTATGTACTCGCCGGCTTGGTGCTCCGGTGCCAAGATAGGGATATAGGTTCCATCTATGGCCCCACCACAGTTAGGGAATCCCATTGCAGCAAAGCCATCCACTATGACCTGCACAGTTCCCAGGGGCACTACCCTTGATATCAGCAGATCTTTGATTGCATGGGCTACTTGCATCACAGCAGCCCCCACAGTAGATTTGCCCACTCCAAATTGATTCCCAACTGACCGGTAGCTGTCTGGCGTTGCAAGCTTCCACAGGGCTATCGCCACTCGCTTCTCAACTGTGAGGGCTGCTCTCATCTTGGTATTCATGCGCTTCAGGGCAGGGGAAAGCAAGTCACAAAGTTCCATGAAAGTGCCCTTACGCATGCGAAAGTTTCGCAGCCACTGGGAATCGTCCCAGACCTGCAACACTATGCGGTCCCACCAGTCTGTGCTTGTTTCCCGAGCCCAGAATCGGCATTCCACAGCATGAACCTGCCCCATTAGCACCATTATGCATGCATTGGCAGGGCCCATGCTTTCAGAGAAATCTGTGTCCATGTCCTGATCACTCACGTGACCGCGCTGACGTCGCCTCCTCGCCCGGTAGCGCTTTGCCAGGTTCTGGTGCTGCATATACTGCTGGATAATGCGTGCGGTGTTTAATGTGCTCCTAATTGCCAAAGTGAGCTGAGCGGACTCCATGCTTGCCTTGGTATGGCGTCCGCACAGAAAAAAGGCGCGGAATGATTGTCTGCCGTTGCTCTGACGGAGGGAGGGGCGACTGACGACACGGCTTACAGGGTTGGCTTCAGGAGGCTAAAATCCACAAAGGGGGTGGCTTTACATCAAGGAGTAGTTCAGGCAGGACTTCACGGAGGGTTCCAATAAGAAATGGTGCACCTAAGTTATTGTTCTTATTGGAACAAGGAGGTTAGCCTGGCCTCTGATTGATACACGGCTAGATCTACCTCGCAGCACCTTCTCTGTGAGTGACTGCAGTGTGACCTAGAGGAATGAGTCCCCTAGACAGGGGAGGAGGCAAATGAGTACAAAACAAATCTGGTCTATTTCTTGTTTTGATCCACTCCATCTATCTTTTACATCTTTGGCTGGCAGCAGACAGTGCAGAAGGACATATTGCCTGCCTGCTCACCATAAGACGGTTCAATAGGACTGACTGCCGGACTAAAGAGAATGACCTGGTCAAGTCACTAAAAATTTAGTCCCTGCGCCCATGTCTGCCCAGGCGCTCCTGATCGACCTCACACAGGCAACCAGGAGTACCTCGGACATGACGAGGACGGCTACCAGTCGTATTGTACCGTCTGCTGCCACAAGGCAATGGGTTGCTGCTACTGTGTAGCAATGCCGTGCCGCGTCTGCCAGCACCCAGGAGACATACGGTGACGGTTACCTGAGCGGGCTCCATGCTTGCGGTGGTATGGCGTCCGCACAGGTAACTCAGGAAAAAAGGCACGAAACAATTGTCTGCCCTTGCTTTCACGGAGGGAGGGAGGGAAGGGGGGGGACTGACGATATGTACCCAGAACCACCCGCGACAATGTTTCAGCCCCATCAGGCATTGGGATCTCAACCCAGAATTCCAATGGGCAGCGGAGACTGCGGGAACTGTGGGATAGCTACCCACAGTGCAACGCTCCGGAAGTCGACTCTAGCCTCGGTACTGTGGAAGCACTCCGCCGAGTTAATGCACTTAATGCATTTCTGTGGGGACACACACACTCGAATATATAAAACCGATTTCTAAAAAACCGACTTCTATAAATTCGACCTTATTCCGTAGTGTAGACATACCCTAAGTAATGTTCTTTCCTGCAATATCTTACATCTTTGATATTCAGGTTAACTGAACCTTCTGCATGCATAATATAATGTAGTTAAGACACAAAAGTGAATTCGCATCCACCAGATAATCTGGTTACATTATTAACTTCTAACAAGATATAGGTGAACACAGACAAATACAACTAGTATCTACCTGTTTCAGAGTAACAGCCGTGTTAGTCTGTATTCACAAAAAGAAAAGGAGTACTTGTGGCACCTTAGAGACTAACCAATTTATTTGAGCATAAGCTTTCGTGAGCTACAGCTCACTTCATCGGATGCATACTGTGGAAAGTGTAGAAGATCTTTTATACACACAAAGCATGAAAAAATACCTCCCCCCACCCCACTCTCCTGCTGGCAATAGCTTATCTAAAGTGATCACTCTCCTTACAATGTGTATGATAATCAAGTTGGGCCATTTCCAGCACAAATCCAGGGTTTAACAAGAACGTCTGGGGGGGCGGGGGAGGGGGGTTAGGAAAAAGCAAGGGGAAATAGGTTACCTTGCATAATGACTTAGCTACTCCCAGTCTCTATTCAAGCCTAAGTTAATTGTATCCAATTTGGAAATGAATTTCAATTCAACAGTTTCTCGCTGGAGTCTGGATTTGAAGTTTTTTTGTTGAAGAATTGCAACTTTCATGTCTGTAATTGCGTGACCAGAGAGATTGAAGTGTTCTCGACTGGTTTATGAATGTTATAATTCTTGACATCTGATTTGTGTCCATTTATTCTTTTACGTAGAGACTGTCCAGTTTGACCAACGTACATGGCAGAGGGGCATTGCTGGCACATGATGGCATATATCACATTGGTGGATGTGCAGGTGAATGAGCCTCTGATAGTGTGGCTGATGTTATTAGGGCCTGTGATGGTGTCCCCTGAATAGATATGTGGGCACAGTTGGCAACGGGCTTTGTTGCAAGGATAGGTTCCTGGGTTAGTGGTTCTGTTGTGTGGTATGTGGTTGCTGGTGAGTATTTGCTTCAGGTTGGGGGGCTGTCTGTAGGCAAGGACTGGCCTGTCTCCCAGGATTTGTGAGAGTGTTGGGTCATCCTTCAGGATAGGCTGTAGATCCTTAATAATGCGTTGGAGGGGTTTTAGTTGGGGGCTGAAGGTGACGGCTAGTGGCGTTCTGTTATTTTCTTTGTTAGGCCTGTCCTGTAGTAAGTGACTTCTGGGAACTCTTCTGGCTCTATCAATCTGTTTCTTCACTTCCGCAGGTGGGTATTGTAGTTGTAAGAATGCTTGATAGAGATCTTGTAGGTGTTTGTCTCTGTCTGAGGGGTTGGAGCAAATGCGGTTGTATCGCAGAGCTTGGCTGTAGACGATGGATCGTGTGGTGTGGTCAGGGTGAAAGCTGGAGGCATGTAGGTAGGAATAGCGGTCAGTAGGTTTCCGCTATAGGGTGGTGTTTATGTGACCATCGTTTATTAGCACTGTAGTGTCCAGGAAGTGGATCTCTTGTGTGGACTGGTCCAGGCTGAGGTTGATGGTGGGATGGAAATTGTTGAAATCATGGTGGAATTCCTCAAGGAATCAATATAGCGCAAGTAGAGTAGGGGCGTTAGGGGACGAGAGCTGAGGAAGCGTTGTTCTAAGTCAGCCATAAAAATGTTGGCATACTGTGGGGCCATGCGGGACAGTCTCTACGTAAAAGAATAAATGGACACAAATCAGATGTCAAGAATTATAACATTCATAAACCAGTCGAGAACACTTCAATCTCTCTGGTCACGCAATTACAGACATGAAAGTTGCAATTCTTCAAAAAAAAAAAAAAAAAAAAAAAACTTCAAATCCAGACTCCAGCGAGAAACTGTTGAATTGGAATTCATTTGCAAATTGGATACAATTAACTTAGGCTTGAATAGAGACTGGGAGTGGCTAAGTCATTATGCAAGGTAACCTATTTCCCCTTGTTTTTTCCTAACCCCCCTCCCCTCCCCAGACGTTCTTGTTAAACCCTGGATTTGTGCTGGAAATGGCCCACCTTGATTATCACACACATTGTAAGGAGAGTGGTCACTTTAGATAAGCTATTACCAGCAGGAGAGTGGGTTTGTGTGTGTGTGTGGGGGGGGGGTGAGAAACCCTGGATTTGTGCTGGAAATGGCCCAACTTGATTATCATACACATTGTAAGGAGAGTGATCACTTTAGATAAGCTATTGCCAGCAGGAGAGTGGGGTGGGGGGAGGTATTTTTTCATGCTTTGTGTGTATAAAAGATCTTCTACACTTTCCACAGTATGCATCCGATGAAGTGAGCTGTAGCTCACGAAAGCTTATGCTCAAATAAATTGGTTAGTCTCTAAGGTGCCACAAGTACTCCTTTTCTTTTTAGTATCTACCTCTAATTCTGTAACAATATAGGTTTACATTTCAAAGAATTTAGTCTACTTAACATGGCTTTGATATGTATCTACAAGAAATGGCATTGTTTGCCATTTCAATACTTCTCTAATATGTCCTTAAAGGTCGATTTTGGGTCATTCAGCCTGCTGGCTGTTTAACCTTCTCTGGCACAGTGTCACAGAAGCTTCTAGAATTTTAAGCATTTAAGAGATAAACAAAGATTTTGACCTTAAAATGGAAACATGAAGTTAGAAGTAAAATTTTCCAACTATAATATTTTCCTTAAAGTTAAATGAATGAAAACTTAAATCTTTATAAGAGATGAGGTAACATCTTTTATTGGACCAACTTCTGTTGGTAAAAGACATGAGATTACATGGAATTCTTCTTCACAGCTGAAGTGTACTGTCACGGCTAACTACAAGGTGGAACAGATTGTTTAGCATAAGTAGTTAACACATATTTCAAGGGACCATTCAAGATGAAGTGGCCCGTTAACATCCTTCCAGTCATGGGGTGGGGGGGGTTGAGGGGGGAAGGAAAGGAAGGGCAGGAAAAGTCAGCTGTTCGGGGAGGTTGTTAATAGGTTATGGATTGTTCTAAAGAGCCATAAATCCAGTGTCTCTATTCAGTCCATGATTTTTAATGTGTAGAAAACTTATGAATTTAAGCTCCTTGTCTTGTCTTTTGAAAGTGTTGTGCAGATTTCCTTTGAGGATGAGGACTCATAGGTCAGATATTGAGTGATCACTTTGTGAAAAGTGTTTACCCACAGGTGATGTGGTGTTTTTTGTCTTTTATCTTTTTCCTGTGTGAGTTTGTTCAACAGCATAGTGATTGTCTGGTTTAACCCACATAGTTGCTATTCATTGGGACATTTAGTGCACTGGATGAGGTACACAAAATGTTGTTATAGGCATGTCTAGTATCCATGGATCTTGAAAGGTGTGATGTGGGGGAGCAGAGGGGGTTGATTATTATAGCAGTGGAGATATGTCTGTAGGTTTTGCATCTGTTATTCCGCCAGGGTCTGAGCTGGTATGTCCTGGTCTCTGGGGAAGCTGCTTCTGGCGTTGAGCTAGGAGGTTGGGGGGTTGTTTGAAGGTCAGAAGATGGGATTTAGAAAACACTTCTTTCAGGATGTGGTCCCCATCAAGAATGGGTTGTAGTTATTTGATGATACCCTGTATGGGTTCCAGTGTGGTATGGTAGGTGACAACTACAAGTGTGCAGTCAGAGGGGGTTTTATATCTGTACTGAAGCAGGTTCTCTCTGGGTATTTGGGTGGTCCATTCCATGATTAAACCTGTTTCTCTGGTGGAGTGTCATTGTTTGATGAGGGGAGTTTTATGTGTGTTAAGGTGTATCTCCCAGGCACTCAGATACCACAGAATATGCTCTGAGGAGAAAGTCCAAGGCTATACACCAAATTGATTATCTTCACAACTTCTAAAAAGGGAGAAGTGTCCTGCTTTCTGAGAAGACACTTTGTTTGCCTTTTAATCTATAAGAGCTTCATTCACAATTCTCAATCAAAGTTTCTCCCAAACATTCTGTGCAAGGTAACATTCACAACAACTAATATTGAAATATATCTTTCTAATATGGCATAAAACTATATAGAATATTAAAGCAAAAATGAAATTCTAAAGCTGCATTCCAACCTGTGCAATCAGACCTGGAGGTGATAAGTACAGATTTATGACCAAGGAGAGGCATTCTCCTTGAAATTTTTTGTGCCTGTCACTTGCTGGGAGGAAACAGATACTTGCTAGGAATTCCTTTAACTAGTCTGAACATTTCATTTAATAAAATAAGCAATGAAAATATAAGCATGTAAGCTATTATTCTCCAATCATCATATGTATTAAAATAATTATAAATATCTCCTAAAATTCAGTAAAGGCAAAGATAAGTTTGTAATAACATAAAATCTAAATTACTATAATTTTATTAATAACCATTTTGCATCAGTTTGGAGGCCTATCCCCTATATCAACCTGGACTGAGATCAAAGTAAAAGGAGTCTTAACTCGCCCTTATTTTGAACCTGAACCTGTCATATAATCTTAGCAATTACATTTGACTCCTGTGCTTGATTTCCAAGAGAGAAGTATATTTACTTGAGAGGTTTGCACAGGATCTTCCGAACCAGAGAATGAGATACTTGGCCCAGGGTCTGAACCAGTATATCTCCAAAATTAAGTTAGTTTGTGATTGTCAAGGTTCCTCCCCCACTCTGAACTCTAGGGTACAGATGTGGGGACTGCATGAAAACCTCCTAAGCTTACTTTTACCAGCTTAGGTTAAAACTTCCCCAAGGTACAAATTAATTTTATCCTTTGTCCTTGGAATATCCACTGCCACCACCAAACTCTAACTGGGTTTACTGGGAAATGCAGTTTGGACACGTCTTTCCCCCCAAAAATCCTCCCAACCCTTGCACCCCACTTCCTGGGAAAGGTTTGGCAAAAATCCTCACCAATTTGCATAGGTGACCACAGACCCAAACCCTTGGATCTAAGAACAATGAAAAAGCATTCAGTTTTCTTACAAGAAGACTTTTAATAGAAATAGAAGTAAATAGAAATAAAGGAATCACCTCTGTAAAATCAGGATGTAGATACCTTACAGGGTAATTAGATTCAAAACATAGAGAATCCCTCTAGGCAAAACCTTAAGTTACAAAAAGGACACACAGACAGAAATAGTCATTCTATTCAGCACAATTCTTTTCTCAGCCATTTAAAGAAATCATAATCTAACACATACCTAGCTAGATTACTTACTAAAAGTTCTAAGACTCCATTCCTGGTCTATCCCCGGCAAAAGCAGCATATAGACAGACACAGACCCTTTGTTTCTCTCCCTCCTCCCAGCTTTTGAAAGTATCTTGTCTCCTCATTGGTCATTTTGGCCAGGTGCCAGCGAGGTTACCTTTAGCTTCTTAACCCTTTACAGGTGAGAGGATTTTTCCTCTGGCCAGGAGGGATTTTAAAGGGGTTTACCCTTCCCTTTATATTTATGACAGTGATTGTTAGGCTTTTGGGATAGCCCTTTTAAAATCATTTTAATATTGTGCTACTTCCTTCAAGAGGACCTCCTTGCATGATCCATTTTTAGTCACAAGGTCAGTTGTTAAAAAGTTTAGTGAAAAAGAAGTATGGTAATGAGCTTACTGCTATTAATTGCTGCAGGCTCTAAAGCAATTTATGAATTGCTTTTTACAAATTAATCAGTGTATATTTTAATATATTTTATTTCTTTAAAAAAGCTGGATTTTGTTTATTAACATCTACTTGCTTTGAAAGGGGTGATAGTTTGGGATCCTACTAATTTATCCACCTCCCTTTAATTAAATTACATTTGCTCCTGTGTGTGAGTATATTTTTTCTTTCTGTGACCTAAATTCAACATTTAATCTATAGTTGACTTATGTTTTCAGCATACTCCATCTACAGGATCTGTGTTGCTAACTGGTTTGATGTTTTCAAAAGAGTCATTGGTTTTTTTTATATAACAGTTGCAGTACATTTAAACCAAGGCCTGAGTGACACCCGCTTGCTTGTATGTGAATATGTAATATGGGTACTCAAAAGTAATGGCAGTTAGTAATGGGCCAACTTTAAAAGGTTCAGAAGTTTGGTTCAATTCAGATAAGTACACAAATCTTTGCAAAGCTTATCAGAACTTTGAATCCCTGAGGTCTGCAAAAATTGGGTCTGGAAAGCTTATGAGAACAGATTTTCGTCCTGGTGCCAGATGGGCTGGAAATAGAGTGATAACACCTTTTCTTGTGGTATTTTAGTACTTCTGCTTCCTTTCCTATATAGAACCAGAAAATGCAGAGGAAAGCAAAAATAATGGTAATAATGACAACAAATAAAACTTGAGCTAGTGAACAGGAGCAGCAAACAGGGGGGATTTGCAAGGGAGTTGAGACAGGAAGCATGAGAGCCAATACACCTAACAGTCTCTAAACGTAGGTCAATAATCACACCCCAACAAACAAACAATATTCCTCTCCCTCCACAAAAAGCTGCAGGAGTAGAAAAATGCAGGCAGAAGGCCAGCAGCAGAGTGGGAACTATCCAGTTTATTGCACTGCATGCAGCATGTATGATTACCTGCCTTGTGGGCAGGTGGAATATGTGTTCGTTGTAAAGAGCCCATGGCCCTCTGAGGCTGAGTATGGGCTCTTGAGACCAGAGTGGCTGACCTGGAGAAACTAAGGGAGACAGAGCAGTCACAGATGACACTTTCTGGGACACTTCCAGTCTGAAAACCTCTGTACTGTTGAGAAACACGAAAGTCCTGGGGAAGTAGAACATCAAATTGGAGCTGAGGGAAACAATCCTGTAGTTGGGACCCTTCTTCTAAATCAGTGTTTCCCAAACTTGGGATGCCACTTGTTCAGGGAAAGCCCCTGGCGGGCCAGGCTGGTTTGTTTACCTGCCGCGTCCGCAGGTTCGGCCAATCACGGCTCCCAGTGGCCGCGGTTTGCCGCTGCAGGCCAATGGGGGCTGTGGGAAGCGGCGTGGGCCAAGGGATGTACCGGCCGCCACTTCCCTTACTGTTCTAGATGATGTCATGGTATCCTCTTGCACTGAGGAAACCCTTCTTGGAGAGGGAATACCAGTTATTGGGAAGAGACAGATAATTGTAATGCAGGATTAAATCATTAGAAATATAGATAGCTGGGTTTCTGACAATGGGGAGAACTGCTTGGTGAACTGTTTGCCTGGTGTAAAGGTTGCAGATCTTCCAAGACAGCTAGACAGAACTTATGCACAGTGCTTGGGAGAAGCAGGTGGTCATGGTACATGTAGGTACCAATGACATAGGGAAAGGTAGGAAAAAGGTCCTGGAGGCCAAATTTAGGCTGCTAGATAAGGGATTAATTCACCTCCATGGTAGCATTCTCTGAAATGCTTCTAGTTCCATGCACAGGGCAAGTCAGATTGGCAGAATTGCAGGGTCTCAATGAGTGGATGAGATGATGGTGTAGGGAGGAGAGTTTTACGTTTATTAGGAACTGGGGAACCTTTTGGGAAAGGAAGAGCCTATACAGGAAGGATGGGCTCCACCTAAACAAAATGGAACCAGATTGCTGGCTTGTAAAATTAAAGAGGTTGTCGAGGAGTTTTTAAAGTAAGGGCTTGGGGGGAAGCTGATAGATGTGGAAGAGCACATGGTTCTGATAAAGACATTCCATAGGGGAGGATCCATTAACAGAGATTCTCTATATCCTAATCAAGAGGAGAGGATCGAAATTGATAAAGTACAAGAAGGAACCAATGAGAAAGAGTCGAATGTAAACATCCCATTCAATTACATCACACAAAGGCAGACCACTAAAAAGTGACAAATTTTGTAAGTGCTTATATACAAATGCTAGAAGTGTAAATACTAAAATGGGTGAACTTGAGTGCCTGGTATTAAATGAGGCTATTGATACAATAGGCATCACAGAAACTTTATAGAACAATGATAATCAATGGGGCACTGCAAAACAGAGCACAAAATATATAGGAATGACAGAGTGGGGTAGTGGCACTATGTGTGAAAAAAAGTATAGTCAAATATAGTAAAAATCTTAAATGAATCAAACTGTACCATTGAATCTCTATGAATAGAAATTCCTTGCTTGAATAGCAGCAGGCATATACTACTGACCACCTGACCAGGATGGTGATGGTGACTGTGAAATAATAAGGGAGATTACAGAGGATATACAAAAAGAAAACTCAATAGGAATGAGAAATTTCAACTATCCCCATATTGACTGGGTACATGTCACATAAAGATGGGATGCAGAGATTACATTTCTAGACACCATTAATGATTTCTTCTTGGAGCAGCTATTCCTGGAACCCACAAGGGGAAAGGCAAATGCTGATTTAATTCTAAGTGGAACATATGTTCTGGTCTAAGAGGTGAATATAGCTGAACTGCTTGGTAATAGAGACCACAATATATCTGAATTTAAACAAAAATGCCAAACAGGTCCACCACAATAGCATTATGCTTCAAAAAGGAGAACTACACAAAAATAAGGAAGCTAGTTCAAAGGAAATTAAAAGGAATAATCTGAAGGGTAGAATGCCTGCAAGCTGCATGGAAACCTTTTAAAAGCACCATAATTAAATGTGTACCCAAATTAAAACTTATATTAAGAGGGCCAAAAAATCCCAAAAAAACAAACAAAAAAATGAACCCCTGCCCCCCATGACCATGGCTAAACAACAGAGTAAAAGAGGCGGTTAGAGGCAAAAATGCATGGTTTACAAATTGGACATCAAATCTTACTGAGGAAAATAAAAAGAAGCATAACTCTAGCAGGTCAAGTGTAAAAGTACAATTAGGCAGGCTGAAAAAGAATTTGAATACCAACTAGCCAAACACTGAAAAACTAAGAAAAAAACAAGTTAAATACATCAGAAGCAGGAAGCCTGCCAAACAATCAATGAATAATCAATAAGAGTACAGGGATTCACATATTTCAAGGTTATCCAGAATAACTAAATGGTAATCATGCAAATAACACCCATAACCAATCAGACTGCACAAAAAAGGAATTTTTCAAAGATTAAAACTAAACAAACCAGATATGCTAAAGAAACACCACATACTAAGGAAAGAAAATTCAATTTGCTTTAATTATTGAATAATGACCTACAAATAAATAAATAATAATAAAAAATAAAACTATTTAATCTATATTATTTGAAAAGGAAAGATTGAGTTCATGTTATTCAAATAACACAGGACAAATTAGCTTGGCTCTACCTTCATCCTTTACTGCAGAAACATATATATATATATTCATATTCCTGCATAAGCCAATAAGAAAAGGGTTGAGATTCTAGCTATGCAGAACATATGAGAATCACAGTTTTACAATCCCATTACAAGATTTAAAATATTTCCAGTTAACAGTGTTACATTAACCTATTCCTCTTCTCAATTTATGAAGTCATCTCAAAAGAAGGATGTCATTTCCTTTAAAAAAAAAGTTATTGTGAACAAAATCTTGAAGAATGTACTTACAAATAGGTGGAAGGTAAAGGAACTAAATGAAATATTTGCTTTGATTTCTCTTTCCCTGTTTTCTGGGAATAGACGCTTTAGAGAGATCACTAGATACTAAAATCAATGCTGATTTACCTAAAGTATATTGCATATGTTTCCTCAGGTTTAATAATTAGAGTATGTTGCTGATTAATTGTGTTTTTAACTTCTTTGCTATGTAATAAGAGGTTTCATAATAATGTTATGCTTGGCTGGTGAACAGTAATTGTGCTTCTGACCTTTTCTGTTACTCCAGAGGTCTTCTGCATTTATAGATTCAAAGGCCAAAAGAGACTGTTGTGATCATCTAGTCTTACCTCCCATATAACACATATGGTAGAACTTCCCAGAAAATCATCCAATCTTGATTTAGAAGCTGTTAGTGATGGATATGCCTCTACAACCCTTGATAAATTATTCCAATGGTTTATTCTTTCACAGTTAAAAAATGTATGCCTTATTATCAGTCTGAATTTGTCTAGCTTCAATTCCAGCCATTTAATCATGTCATATCTTTCTCTGCTAGGTTCAAGAGCCCATTATTAAATATTTGTTTCCTATGTAGATACTTATAGGTTGTAATCAAGTGATCCCTTAATCTTCTCTTCGTTGAAATAAATAGATTAAGATCATGAGTTTATCAATGTAAGGAATATTTTCTAATCCTTTGGTAAACCTCATGACTCTTCTCTGACCCCTCTCCAATTTATCAACATCCTTCTTGAATTGTGGGCACCACAACTGGACCTCGTATTCCAGAAGCAGTCACACCAGTGCCATTTAAAGAAAGAAAATAACTTTTCTATTTCTACTCTAGATTCCCCTGTTTATGCATGCCAGGATCTCATTAGCTCTTTTGGCCACTTTGTCACAGTGGGAGTTCATGTTCAGCTGCTTATTCACCAAAACCTCAGATCTTTTCAGAATCCCTACTTCCCAGGAAAAAAAAAATCTTAATCTCCTGGTCATAGATTTCTCCTTGTGTTCCTTTGCCTCCCATATCAATTTTCTATAATTCCTAACTTCTTATTTATATTCATTACTATATGTGAAGGATACATGGGGGAGAATGTTGGCTTTGCTAAATGTTTAGTCACACCATACATATGGTGCAAGCCCCTCTGTATGAACATTGTGTTTGAGAGAGAAACTGGTTGGAGTGCAGACAGAGCCAAGGAGCATTGCTGTACTCAGCATCATTCAGTGGGAAAGGGAATGAAGATGACATTAAATTGTTGTGGATTTTAATGCATGGGATTTAGCATGGGATAGGAACACACATTCGTGGTGGAGAACCCGATAACAGCATAGTAAGAGAGCGGGGTGTGCTATTAGTGGGGAGAGTGGACAGTCTAGTGCTCCATAGGACTCATCTGCAGGTTTTGGGCCTGCTTCTTCATGGATTCCTAGCCTATCTGGGGTTAACAGGACCCACCTGTGACCCTTTAACAAAGTCACCAACCCCAACCCAACTGAAGATTGATACTCCAGGGATGTGGCACTGGTTACCACATCACAGTGTCAGAGAGCCAGCTGCACTAGGGCCAGTCTCATAACAACACATTGGAAACGGCTGATCCTAGCAGGGGCCTACTGATTGATTTCACTTCCGGATTGATTGAGGGCTTGCTACTCTTTGATTCAGAAACAGGCCGAGTTCACTGGCTGCTCAACACATTTCATGCTTGCAGCTGTGTTTGGTCCGGATTCCTGTACATGCCTTGGGCTTCTGTCCCACTTGCTCTCGTACCTGCTTCACTTCTGCCTTTTTATATCTTAACATTCTTGGCTGTGACCCTGGCTTTGCTTCCTGACCATGTGTCCATCTCACCCATTGCTCTCGCATTCAGCCTCTGCTTCCTGGCTCTGACCCTCAACTCTGCTCTCGACTACACTTCTGGGTGTCTTGTGGCCCTGATCCTTGACTCTGCTATAACTTTTAGGCCTGGCTACCTCCAAGGCGCCGACCATTAGACCTGGCTGCCCACATCCTGGACACACAGTAAAGTTTCCTCCCTCACTGAAGAGAATATTCAGGGCCAGATCTGCAATCACAGCTCACTCCACATAGTGGGGCAGAATCTTGTAACAAGGCCACTTTTAAAATAACAGAACCCAATATTCCAATTTTCTCCTTATGGGTAGTTCTGGTCTAGAAAGCGGTAGTTGCATATGCAACAAGTCTGGCCCCTGTGTGCATTCAGAATCATAACTGTTCACCTTCGTGACCAAAGGTGTTACTGCTTTTAACTCCTTTTAGCCCTGGTGAGCCAACTCAGCTGAGAGAGTAAGTGCTTTTTATTATGCATCATTGACTAGCTTCCATTCAGTCTGACCTCTGTAAACCCACTCTCTGCCATTGGCTTATACAGGTGTTATTGAGAGCTTAATTTGAAAACAAGGGGATTTGCACTGTTTTCATTAAGAGCAAAATTTGCCCAGTAGAAAGAACTCACTTTGATGATCAGAGCTGAATCTATGGGACTGGAAATAAGAAAAACATCATTTTATATTTTATACAGTCATCACTGAGAGACTAAATACTTAGCCCCATGCATCCATTTCCACTGTCACTTTTCACTAGTCACTGTAAGTATGGCCTACGTTCTTTGTTCCTAGATGTACACATTTACATTTAGTTGTATTAAAACACATACTATTTGCTTGTGCCCATTTTACCAAGTGATCCAGACAACTCTGAAACAGTGACCTGTCCTCTTCATTATTTACAGCTTTCCCAATTTTTGTGTCATCTGTAAACTTTCAGTGATGATTTTGTTTTCTTCCAGATCATTGATAAAAATGTTAAATAGGAGTAGGGCCAAAATGGAGCAGGACCTCTCTTAAAACACACCTGCTTGGTGACAATTCCCCAGTCACAATGGCATTTTGAGTCCTATTAGTTAGCTGGTTTTTAATCCATTTAATGTGTGACATGGTATATTTATATAGTTCTCATCTTTTAATCAAAATGTCCTGCAGTACCAAGTAAAGTGCCTTAGAGAAGTCTATTAATCAACACTATTACCTAAATAGAGGAAGGTGATGATAGCTCTTTCATATATGAGTATCTATCACTTCCATTCCAGATGTTTTGTATGTCTAATTTGTCAAAAACAAAATTTGCTAGTTTGTACCAGTATGCTTATATGTGTGCAATTGCAAATTTTTCACCCCAGTAACTATCCATCTGTCCTGGAGTAGTTAGAGATATGCAGGAGCTGAACTCAACTCAAAATCTCCGGTTTAGAATCCATATGTAGTATTTGCAAGACTGACACACACGTAGACACTGTGACGACGGGTTCCAAACCTATCCTATTGTAGAGCTCCTAAAATGCTCACTACTTTTTACTCATAGTGACCCAAGAGCAGCTTGCAGTTCTAGATATATTACCTAGCAGCTCAGTTTTAACCACATGAACAAAAGTGTGATGTAGATTCCGGGATCTTGAATAACAACACTAGAATAACATAATAATAAGAATTAATAATGATATGGAGAGTCTTTATATGAGGATCACAAGACAGTTTAGAAACACTTTTTTACTGAACTCCCCTTTGTAAAGCAAGTGGATACAGTATTATGCCCCACTCCACCACCCAGGAAATAGAGAGGCTAAATGAGTGGGTAGTTAGTGACAGCATTAGACCTATCTATCTTTCTGTTTGTCTGCATGCTCACCTAAAACAGCTATCCTTAAAAGAAATGTCCAACTTTCCTTTTGCAATTAGATAAAGTTATGGTGGTAGATGGCTGCCACATAGGCCTTGAGGAATAGATGAATAGTTTAATATAGAACAAAAGACATGTTTATTACATAAGAGTTCTGACTGACATATAGCTTCTTCCTACTCAATAAGGGCCTGATCTAAAGCCCACTGAAGCCAAAGGAAGTCTTGCTATTAACTTCAATAAGCTTCAGCTCAGATTCTAGCACAGAACAGAGAATGTTAAAATGATAGCCATAGACTTTGGGTCTAAACTAAGCTATGACTCATTGCTGGCATTGCAATTCCAGGTTGGGCATCAGAACTACATACCTACATTCACACTGTATTGAAGTAATGTAACTATAATCCGGTGCCGTTTTGTTACAGGGTAATACGAGAGTTTCAGAGAGAGCAAAGATACAGCATTTCTGGTACTGTTTTTTTCCTAAGGTCACATTATTACCTTGTGTAGTTTAAGTTTCATTATAAATAAATAAAGTCTGTCCTACAAAGTCCTGCTGTATAACATCAATTAAATATGAATTTTATTGAAACTGAATCAGGACAAGAACAAAACCACTGTGGATTATGTTAGTCTTTCATCTGAAAGTAATAAAACTGTGATACTCTGTAACTGTTATCAGTGTTTTATTTTAACTTGCTTCCATGCCTAGTTTAATAAAAAAAAGATACCAATTTTGCTGTAAGCCTTTATAAAATATTTTCCATATGTGGTGCATCTTTTTTAAAAACTTGGCTGTCTTAAAAGTGTTCTTTTCTATGTTTAACAAATGAGAAAGGTTTGTGGATGCATATGGGAGCTGATGCTAGGAAATGCTACTTTCGCATCCTTTCCTATTCCATGCTTATATTTTTTAATGCAGTTTGTTTACGCAATCTGAAACTGCCTTGTATTTTACTGAATCCATATCCCTTTTCTATCTCATGTCCTACTGTTCAGATACCATGGTAATGTTGCATTATAAATTGACAGACAGATGGTTAATATCAGTCTTCTTGTACCCTTTCCTCATGACATTCAACCCTGCTCTCTACATAAATGAGAACTTAACTCACAGAGGGGAATTATTCTGTTATTGTTTTCTCAAATTGAATCATACCTGACTCTGCAAGAAGTTATATTCATTTCAATGGGATGACTCAACATGAATAAACCTGGAAAAATATGATCCTGAATAGAGAAAGGGAATAAGTAAGTTTATGACATAGCCAACTAACTTGTAGTAGGTCTTGCAGAGAGAAAAGATCTTGAGTAGGGATTCAGAGGAAGAGAAGGTAGTGGCTTTGCTGACCTGCTGAGGAAAGGTATTCAACAAGTAGAGATTAAAGTGGGAGAAAGCATGGCAATAGATATGAGAGAAGAGGGCCACTGGGATGTCAAAACCGGCATGATTAGCATCACACAAGGACAATGTAAGAGATATGAGAGGGAAGGAGTTACTTAGTCTTGCACTCATGCAGTAGCCAGGTCAGTGGAAGAGTGTCACTGAGGATACACATATGCCATAAAAATGAAGTATAATCTTAAAGACATTTATTAGATCAGAACAGGAACAAGCACAGGGTTTACAGAGAGTAGATTAGCTGCAGTATGGTGCCATGCCTGCCTAGTGTAATTGACTATAGCATTACGACAACAAGAAGTACCACTACTCTGTGGGCTAGCCTCAAGAAGGAAAAAAGAATGTGGGGAAAACCTTTCCTAAACGTTAAGGACAGATTTACAGAGAATTAACTGAGCTGTCGTATGATTCAAAATACAATATAGAATTATTTTCCAAATGTTCCAGTTCTCTTTGATTGAAGGAAATCTATGGTAGGGAATGTTAGCATATTGTCTAAAAAGCAATATATAACAAACCCAAACAAGCATAATCCCAAGAGTTAAGTCGGTTAATAAAGTTGCTGACAATTTGAATCAGAACCATTTGCTAGCAGTTTCATTCACTCTATGTAGCTTTGGAGTCTTAAAGCTCCACAGAAAAGAAATCAGCAGTGTGACAGGTATTCTTTTTTTTTTTTTTAAACATTGATTCATTAGATTCATTTGGGTCTCTTTGAATAATCTCGTCTTCAAGTGTTCATCAAAGGGAAGACCTAGTGAACGCTGATCTGTGTGTGAAATGCTAGGAAGTCTAGGAAACAAAATATCTGTTAGAGTCCACCAGGTTCCTTAACAGTCCAAAAATTGAGAAGGGCATGCACACACAACTACTGGCAATAGGCCTGCTCCATTTAATACTTACCTAATAACTGACTTCCATAGTCACCCTCCACTACTGGTTTGTTGTCCTCCATTTTTTGACACATTGCTTATTGATAGCTCCCTATTTGTTAACAATATGAACTGTCTGTCCCATCATCCTTTCTTTCACAATGATTTGTTTTCAGCAGGCTCTCAACCCCTTCCTTTACACCTCCTTATCATATCCTCCTGTCTGCTTCGTGCTTTCATATTCTGTTTCCATGCTCTTTTCAGTCCTCTACCCCACCTTCTAATCTCTCTCTCTCACTCTCTCTGTAGATATTGAAATGGTCCGATCAAAGTTGGACTAGAGTCCGCACATTTCTCTGTCTTTCCACTGCTCACATTCTTTCCCATTCTCTTGCATATAAGAAAATGAATGGATTTAAAGATAATGGCCCAGCAGGCAGTTGAACCAGGTGGTGTGGCCCTGAAATTAGGCAATAGAGGGAAGAAGAGCTCCACTAGCTAAAATAAAAATTCATACAGACAGAAAATGTATGTTTTGTCTACAGCTATAAAAGGGGAATGAGAGTGACCAGTAAAGGACTGACTGGTGGCAGGGAGACAATAAGAGGATCTGCTAAGTGAAAGGAAGGAGGAATTCTGTTGGTGAAGGGTATGGGATATGAAGGGTGGAAACAGCTTCTCATGGCACAATTCTGTCTTTCTCTGACCAGCAAAAATCTTTAGGGGGAGGCTGCTGCTAACCTGACAGACCTCACCATCCAAAGCACTAGGAGTTCTTCACTAGGAGGTTTTCCAACTACACCCAGGACTCTTCAGGCGAAAGCTGCTTCGACATCATTTGCCTTTGAGCAACTGGAAACCTCTAGCTTCTGCAAAACATGGAAAGGAGTATGCGCGCTTTCAGCTGTAATACAAATTTTCCATTCTAGTCCTAGCACTAAGATATATGGTTGCTGCCAGATAAAGTCTCACCCTGGCTACAGTAAACTACAATATATTTTGCTACTTATGTATGTCAAAAAAGCTATTCAAGAGACACCTTTAATAACACAAATGAAGCGGGACATGGACTAATATTCTATTAGTCCATTCTATTAGTCTATTAGCTCCCAATTAGCTCCCACTCACTAAATCTGTATATTTTAGCAGATTTTACTGTAAGGTACTGAACTGGAAAATAAATAAATAAATAAGATAAATAAAAAGGTTAATCGACTACTGTACATTATCCAGATTTTCTGGGTAAGGATAATTGTATACAATTCCAAAGTGTTGGGCAGACTAATCTATGGTGTGCTATTTTGGAATCATGAAACCAAATGCACTGGCTACTGTTCGATGAGTAGAGCAGAGAGTTCAATGCTAGATTCACTGCCAAATCTATCCAAATAAATGTGTTTTCTAGACCATTTGATCTAGGATGCCCTCTCTAAGTCACCAATCTATGTTTTTGACTATCCTTTCCCCTACAGCTGGCTCAGCCGTTCTCCTCTCCTGTGCCAAGTGATCAAACAGCTCCTGCCACCCATCTTTAAAACCCACTTTTTTCAGCTAGCATCCTACCACTTTTGTCATCTTCACCTCCCATTGCCATGCCTGCAGCCAGTCATGCGGCTGGGTAGAAAAATTAAATAACACAAACTGCAAAATAACTAAAACACCAAAACAAAAAGAGAAAGTCACTTCAAATGATTGCAGATCTAATCTACAAATGTAAATAATACTCTTCTGAGGGCATATCTGCCACTTCTGTGAACCCTCTATCTCCCCTAGCCCCTATGGTTTGTTGGATTTACTTGATGTGGTTCCACTTAATTTTAAAATTCTTGGGTGAAATCGTGGCCTCCTGAAGTCACTGAAAAAATTCCCATTGACTTTAATGGGGCCAGGATTTTACTCCTTTTCTCATATAGAATGTCTGCAAAGCAATGTGTGTGTTATGATGACATAATATAGTTTAAAAAAAGCATCATTTTAACTTGTTCTTCATAATCAAATATATTTGGTTTTGTTGCTTGTACATATTGTGGTGACTGCAGTGAAAGAATAATTGAATTTTAATGGTTGACTGTGAAGAGGGGAGTCTACAATGAGCCATGTAGGCATTTGTGTTAGGATGACATGAAGCAGTGTGCAAAGAATAGTAAAATGCATCCACATAGTTGCTGTCCATTATTACTACTTCTTGACCCTATCATTTCATACTATCAGATTTTCTCAGAAAATTGCGGCTAACCCACATTGCAGGTGCTGCACTAGATTAATCAATATTTGCGTTTTTCCCAACCTTTGAATGCACAAGTACATTTGTTCTAATAATACCAGATTTAGAGTCAAGCTTCCAGATTGAAATCTTTCTCAGTGTGATCCTAAGCGAACATAAAGCTGCTCAGCAATGTAATAAAGCTGGGACAAATAACTGACTAGGAACACAGAACACTGGGTTAGCTGCAACTGTGAGTTTAATTAAAGTTTTTCTGGAAACCACAAATGTGATCCCACTTACATTTTGAAGTCTGGAATCTTCAGGCCTATGCAGCTGGGTGATTTGGAATGCCCTATCTTTGGCTTTCATGATGACTTCCATTTGTTAAAATGTGACTGGCCTTTTACCAACATTAAAGCTTTTTTGGAGCATTCTGCTGTTGATTTTTTACTGTTCACAATGTTTTCACTGCCAGAAGCACCAACTAGGTTCTGTCCATTCGGCACATGCTGGAGTCACAGGAGATCTAGTAGACTAACCATGGACCCAGATGCTCCTAGTTCTACTCATGGCATAGCCACTGGTTTCCTGTGTGGCTTCAAGACAGTTTTTGCACTTCTTTTTGTTCCAATCCCCCTCATCTGTGCAATGGAAATCATAGAACATTCTTACCTATTTCACAAGGGTATTTGAGAGTTGATCAGTTATATCCTCAGTGGGAGCAATATTAAGTATAATTATGAAGTATACAGTGTTATGATGCTTTACAGAGAAATAACTTTAAAGCAACAAACAAACTCACAAAAAGAGAAGAGGAAAAGAAAGATAGGAAGAAAATGGGGGACAAAGAGAAAGGGGTTTAAGGCAGCAGTAAGATCATGTGGTTGTGTGCATAAACTGCTAAACATCTTCATGATTTTGCTTTTTCTCAATACATTTTATTTGCTACTTTGAAGCCACAGTTGTTTGTTAATTGCTTGTTTGTTTTATAGCAGTGGCAGATTTTAGTGGGCAGCCTGGTTGAAAAATGCAATTGGGCCCCCTTGTCTGTCAGGTAAACAGAGGGGAATGGTGCTCCAGCAGCATACTAACCCCCTGGTCTCAAAAGAAAGCTGGCCTAGGATAGCTCCTCATTTTCTCCCTAGACCGATTCAATCTCTGCCCCTCCAGTCCCACACCCTTCCACAGCAGTTTCTTGGATATGTCTCCACGAATCACTTCAGCTTTGATGAAACAGCATATTTTGACCAAAACAAAATAGTCAAAAATGTTCCATACAGTTCTAGTTAGTATGTAATTTTGAATGCAGTACGTTATTGCAGTTATTTCTCCCCAAAAAGGTACAAGAACCAGAGACTCTATGAAGTATGCTAGGGACTTTGCTATTGTTAATCCATTTTACATGGAAGGCACTCAGATACTACGGTAATGGGTGTTAATATAAAACCCTAAAACAGACAGGTAGGTACATATAACTAGTTATTGTAATCAGATCTTTTGCCTGAGACAGATTTGATTCTCTTTTCCTGTCTACGGTCACATTTTCTATTCTTTTTTTCAACTTAGGAGATATTTCTATACTTTTTGACATTTGGAATCTCATTGTTAGACGTACAGTACAAATTTATTCCTGGCACAGTGTCTCTATTATGGTACATCCTGTACCTCATGAGCATTTTGAAATCTTGGCTCTGACTATGTAATGCAAACTAATGCTTATTAAAAAGGAATTCCTGATAACAGATAAAAATCAATCATGAAACATAGGTTGTTATACTCAGTTCAAGTCTTGATCCTCTTATAAGTGCTTTAATTCTGGTTCACTGAGAAGAGATTAACTGAACTAGTGGGAAATACGTTTAAAATACTTACTTATGAGCTTAATTAATGAAGAAAAGATTTATCACATTTGTGGTTAAAAAAATTCACTGAGGCTTATTTAGGAATGCTTTGTCATCCTAAATGCCTAGCCTGACTGAAATTACTTTTACAATAATTATGCTAACTATTTTAACTTAACCTTAGCAATGAATATTTAAATAAACCTATGATGCCAGCGAGGACATAATTTTAATATGTCCTCATATATTGTGTAGCAGCAGGTACAATCTCAGACCTAAATCTCATTATACTGTTTATTCGCCAAGTTCAGTGTTATATTTACAGTTTTCATTGACAGAAAAAAGAAATCAACTTGCAGTTTGATTTTATGGAACTTTTCAAATGTTATGGTATAAGAAAATTTTCCTTTTAAAACCTAGTATTTGTGATTAGTTTTCATATATGCTTGGGGTTGCCAACTTTCTAATCACACAAAACTAAACATCTTTGCACTGCCCCCTCCCTCCCCTCAGGTTCTGCCCCTTCCCTGTCCCATCCCACCCTGCTCCGAGGCCCCGCCCCCCATCACTCCCTCTGTCACTCACTCTCCCTCACCCTCACTCACTTGCTAATTTTCACTGGGCTGGGACAGGGGGTTGGGGTGCGGGTGGGGGTGAGGCCAAAAATGCGGGGTTCATGGTGCAGAAGGGGGCTCTGGGCTGGAGCAGGGGGGTGGGTATGTGAGGGGATACTGGCTCTGGGCTGGGAGTGCGGGCTCTGGGCTGGGGCCAGGGATGAGGAGTTTGGGGTCTAGAAGGGGGCTCTGGGCTGGGGCCAAGGGGTTTGGTGTGCAGGAGAGGGTTGTGAGCTGGGGTTGGGGTTGGGGTGTTGGGGTGAGGGTGGGGATGAGGGCTCTGGGTGGTGCTTACCTTGGACGGCTCCTGGAAGCGGTGACATGTCCCTCGGCTCCAAGGTGGAGGCGAGCAAGGTGGCTCTGAATGGTATGCACTGACTGAACCCACAGGTATCACCCCTGCAGCTCCCATTGGCTGTGGTTCTCAGCCAATGGGAGCTGTGGAGCCCGTGCTTGGGGCAGAGACAGTGTGCGAAGTTCCCCTGGCCACACCTCTGCCTAGGAGCCGAGGGACATGTCCCCGCTTCCGAGGAGCTGCACGGGAGCCAAGTAAGAAGCCTGCCTTAGCCCCACTTTGCTGCCAACCGCACTTTTAATGGCCTGGTCAGAGGTGCTGACCGGAGCTGCCAGGGTCCCTTTTCAATTCAGTGTTCCGTTCAAAAACCAGACACCTGTCAATCCTATTTATGTTGTGGGCCTATTTAAATGGATACTTGAAGTTATGATATGCCAATATGTCATACTAACAGTTTTTATTAACTCTCTGAATCTCAGTCACAATTACACTTTCAGATCAATGAAACCACTGCTTCTCTAAATATACAATACATGCAATACAAATAAAATTTTAGTGTTCACCTGTTAACAAAGCATTTTGCCTTGTCACAGAAGCAAAAACGGGAGCATTTTTTTCTAATACTCTACCCCTGCCCCAGTGTCTCTAAAGCTGATGTTGGCAGAAGTACAGCTGAAGTAAACATGTATCCACGTAGAGTTGAAAATTCAGCTGGGTTCCATTTAACATTTATATTTGCAGAAAGTTGAACTGGATTTTAGCCATCCAACTCCCATTTTGCCTTGTCCCTTGGAAAATTTTCAAGGTCATGTCATGGATGTAAGTATCATTACCTTTTGCCAGGAGCAACATGGAACTGTTAAGTATGGAACAATGTAAATTATCTTTTATAAAAGCATGTTTATTGAAAGTCATCTATTGGAGAGTTGTTCTGAAACTTCCTCAGAGCAGCTTTGGGACAATTACCATTAGAAAATACTAGACGTTTCCTATATTTCCTTTTAAAAGATTAAAGACATCAGCCTGTGAGGTGCTGTATGCCCCTTGGAAGGTGCTGAGTAACCTAAAGTCCCACTGAAATCAACAACTCTTACTGAAGAGAGGCTCTCAACATCTAAAAGAATTGGGCTGGATGGATTTATCATTAAATCCATCATAAGCAGTGAGCTTATGATCTAGCTCCAATTGCATGTCCCACTAGGACAAAGACATTCTATTTTTTGTGTTCACTCAATGTGCTTAAGATTTAGGGTCTATGTCTGTAAATAATTAAAATGCTACAGGTTTGCATGAGTGAATCCAGCATTTCCAATATGGACAGTTAGCAAACGACATAGTACAAATGGAATGAGCTATCTTAAAGACACTCTAAAAATGGGGGCGAAAGTTGGCAACAACATTTTTACCATGAGGACTGCAGGAACAATATAAATATTGTAAGGAAAGATATAGTGCTCATACAGTGTATAACATGCAGAATAGAGACCCGAATTTGAACTAGTATTTCTTGCCTCTCTGTAAACACATCATCCATTTTGCTGCTGTCTATTAGTAAATATATAGTAAGTATACAGGTATCCTCTGTATAGCCAAACTGATTGTAGCTTTCTAATTTTCATTTAAGTGTTCTCTTTCACTTGTTCAAAGCTGAGCTGCTATGATTTTTTAAAAATAAATGAATATAAAATTAATCCACATACAAAGCCATTATCAGAATGCATATATTTTATCTTAAATAAACACACTTTAAAAATGAAAATATTTGAAAATCAACTTTGAAGATGATGAAGTGCCAGCAATGTGCTTGATTCTGCACACGATGTAAAATACACAGTCCATAACAGAATAGGCAACGTGCATACAGAAGATCAAAGATGGGAATGACATGAAATTATGATGATTTCTACAATTATTACTTGTCTTCCAGGATCCAAGTTCAGGATTCTCTGTATTTTTTTTTCTGCAGTTGATGATGTAATATGACTATAACTGAAATTGTAGTAAAGGATATAGAGGATGCAGTGCCTAACCTTGTGATAAATCAATGCTGTCATCAGTTGATGAAGATACATGGAGTTCTGCATTCAGGTTTTGGTAGCAAAGAAACATATTTTCACCTTTCATTATAGCTGTTGTATCACACTTACTATCACACACTGTGTTATTACTTTCTGTCACCTGATAAGCTGGTTATAAGGCACTGCAATACATTGTGACACAAGGCAACAGCTAACAAGATGATAATCCAGGTAGTTTGTAACTGCCACAGCTGGGTTTTCAGTGAAGGCTTCAGATTAAAATTTTCATATGTAGGTGCCTAATGTTGGTACCTAAATCCAAATTACAAAACATCAGATAACTTATTCTTTTTTATTAAGTCACAAGAGTGGCCATTTTTAGGCCCTGATCTAGGAAAGCATCCCAGTTCAGAACCAAACGTTAGGATGTGCCCAAGTGCTTTCTTGATTTGGGGCCTATAGTTGCAAAGGGGAATTGTGCCACAGACTTTAGGTACAAGAGTTGAAGTTAATATCACCTTTTCAAGCATTACTTATAAGGACGTTAACATTAAGCACAAGATTATTTTCAATCATTTTCAGATCTGAGTGTCTATTTGATTCACTCAAGGCCAGATTCTGGCACCCTTAGTCCCACTGAATACTCCTCGGGTGGTCCATTTGTGGAGGAAGGTGATATTTGTAATAAGCACGAGCATTAACATTTAACCCTTAGATTGATTAATTTTTATGATAAAACATGTTCATCCAAACCTCAAATGTGGATATAAAGGAAGTCAAAGACAACATAAATGAACAACAATTATCCCCACTCCTCCACATTGGCATGTACCTCATTTATTTCAGAAAATACCCGTGTCATCTTTTATACGAACATGTTCTAATATCAATTCCTTTTTGGTTCTACTAGACCTAAATTTCAAAGCTATTAAAATATATTTCATTAAAAGAATAGCAATACCCAAATTAAGCGCTCTTTCCCTTTAACTATAATGGCAGCATCAGTAAGATTTTGATTCTTTAACTTGTATGATTGTATTAGTACAGACTGTGCGACAATTCCTCTCTAGTGGATGTCTAGTAGATAATGAGTGGTGTCCATAAAGAGAGTTTGGTGCATATAAAGAAGCAAGTGAGGAATGTGATCAGTCCATGTGCTAATGGAATAATCCACATTAAGGGTTTCTTTCAGCCTTTGTGTGTGTAACTACTGAGCGAAAATAGGTCTCAATTTTAGCTGGTTAATGGGAAAAAAAATCTACTGACTCTGGAACTGTGTTCTAATTCTTTGACCTGTTTCCAATATATTTACACTGTACAGATATCCAACAACTAAAGGGTTTTATTTACTTTCAAGGCTTTAAGCACTAAAGTTACATTAGGTTCTTTGTGTAATTTCTCATAAGCATGCACAAGAATTCCAATCTGAACTGATTCCAAGACTAACAAGAAAGTTGTTATTTCCTTCAAGCAATCAGCATTAAATGTAAAAACAAGGCAATTATTAAGGAGTTGAATGTAAAGTTTCTGAAATGAGCAGTAACAAGTCTGTCACTAGACCAGTACTTATTGTATACCTGAGAGGAAATACATTATAACTTCATTCTTATTTAAATTAAGGGTGAGACCCTCACCCCTACTCTGGCCCTTTTGGCTGCATAAAAGAGCTGGGAATGCAAATAAGGAGCTCTAAATTTCCTGGTATTAGTAGAGGGAGGGCTCCCTTGGCAAGGACATGGTAGAAGACAGCTGTCAACCTGTCTTTGATGACCCCTCCACAAGCCCTTGTGTACAGGATGTGCTGTGGGAGGGGCTGCAACATGGAGTGCTGTAGAGATTCTGGGCAGCACAGTGTCCCATAAGGCAGCTCCAGCAAGCTACTATCACTTAGGCCCCAAAGCTAAGTTACCTCAGGGGCCACTCTAGAGCAGCATAGGAGAAGGAAGCAAAGCTACCTTAGCTGCCCATTTCCCTTGGGCTGAGAGTGCTGTGCTGCACTGCTGTGTCACCACAGGAGTCTCCAAGGGAAGGAATCAAGAGCCATAATTTCCTTTCAACTCCAGGGAAAATAATTTGTTGTTGGCCTAAACGAACATCAAATTACTACCTCCTCAGCCACCTCAGCTCTGGGGACTGCTATATTGAGGTGGGGATGGAGCTAAATCTCTTCCCATTCCTTGCCACTCCCTGGCCACTTGCTTCAAGAGGTGAAGTGTAAGTGGCCATGCAGTACTTGTGATTGCCACAAGGTAAGTCTAGGTAGACTATGCAGGGACACTGGCGAGGCTGGGAGAACTTGTTATAACTTGTTTTGGATTTTTTATTGGAAATTAGAAAGCAATTTCCTCTCACATGAACTTGAAAACTCATTGTCTTATATTGAAAAAAAAAAAACTAATGTAAACTATCACTGTATTACAGGGATCGGCAACCTTTGGCATGCAGCCCATCAGGGAAATCTGCTGGCAGGCCAGGACGGTTTGTTTACCTGCAGCATCCACAGGTTTGGCCGATCGCAGCTCCCACTGGCCACGGTTTGCCGTTCCAGGCTAATGGGGGCTGCAGGAAGCGGCGGCCAGCACACCCCTCGGCCCGCGCCGCTTCTTGCCGCCCCCGTTGGCCTGGAACAGCAAACCACAGCCAGTGGGAGCTGCAATAAGCCGAACCTGCGGACGCTGCAGGTAAACAAACTGTATTACATAGACAACAGATTGTATCTCTTAAATCCTGCAGTTTCGTCCTTTCCTTACCCAGAAAAAAATATAGTATTTTAAGCCTCAGTCGCACGTTATTAATGTCTTTCTCATCATGTGGGCTAATCCGAACTTGATTGTGAAATGTGGCTTTGCAGTTGGCAGGCCCTTAGTGTGGTTGAACTGCAGAGTAATAAATCCAGCACTGTTGTACCAAAAATAATGCCAGAGAGCCAATTTAGTGTTAATCCATCAGACTGGCATCAGGAAATATCATATGACTTCTAACTAAAAACAACACATAACAAGAAAAAAGCACCCAACCCTGGATCCATTATCCCTGGACGATGCCGTGAGTCAGATGTCATTAGAGTTTGGCTGATCTGCTTATATTACACTAATACATTACCTGTGTGCTATCAGTTTCATGATGTCTTAGTGTAATACATTGCAAAAAAAGAAGAAAAAAACAGTAGTCCTTTGAATGATTTTTTTCTTGGGTTGTGGAGTAAAGATGATGTATAGTATTTCCCCATTCAGGACTACTTGCTAGTCTTACTGTCTCTACTGTGTTACAGAATTCCTGAATGTAAATTCTCCAATCTAAGCTCAGTGCAAGCATATTAGTGGAGACCTTTTCCTGGACACTGAAAATTTTCTCCAGAGACCTTGCCCTGCTATCACAGGGAAACAAACTTTGAAAGTGCTCTAGGAAACTATATCCACAATAACAGACATTTTCCTGGGAAGATAAGGTTCTCTCCACTCCCTTCACTTTAGGTAGTATAACAGATGGTAACCCTAACCTAAGTAAAATGAATACAGGAGCAGACTAGTGTGGATAATTGCAAGACAAGATTTAGATATCTAAATCAGCTTATTTTTCTTTTTTAAATGAACTGACAGCTATCAGACATTTTAATTTTTACTGTCACCTTCATTTGTTATTAGAATTTCTCTTGAATTAGCTGATTTTTTTTTTCCACTGGGACTATTAAATATCAAAATTGTAAAGCACAATAATCTTATCATGGGTTTCAACATACGTACTTCCACCAGTACATAGTACTCAACATATTTACTAGTGGAAGTAGAGGGAGGTTCGGGTCATATTTATGTAACCCCTTCCCTGAGGGATAACACAAACCTCCTCCCTGGTGTCTGTTAATTTCAGAGACTTCTCTTCTCCTCACAGGAGGTTGGGTCTTGGGTTCTTTGTTCTGACGCTTTATGCCTCCACCCAAGGTAACCCCCCCTCACTGTGTCTGGGACACAAGGGTGCTATCCCTCATGAAGATAACTAATGCTATTACTCTTAACAAGGAGTATAACCCAGTATACAAACAAAAAATACATTAATACAAACCCCAATATCTGAAATATATATGTTTCAGAGTAGCAACCGTGTTAGTCTGTATTCGCAAAAAGAAAAGGAGTACTAGTGGCACCTTAGAGACTAACCAATTTATTTGAGCATAAGTGAGCTGTAGCTCATGAAAGCTTATGCTCAAATAAATTGGTTAGTCTCTAAGGTGCCACTAGTACTCCTTTTCTTTTTTTGAAATATATATGTAAGGATATCTGTATAACATAGAGGACTTTATTGGGGACAGGAAAAAAGAGAGGCTCTAACTTTAGGGAAGGAAAGGGACAAGATTAACTAAAAGACAGCTGTAACAGATTCCCCACCTCCCGACATTCACAACAATACCATAAACTCCAGCTCCCGACCTGGCACCTTCCCAGGCAGATGGAATGCCTAAGATGAACCCAGGGATGGGTGTAGCAGTGCTGCAAAATTTGGCTGGTTAAAGAAAACAAAAGGGCCCTCTTACAGTGTTTTCACCCCTGAATGGGGTAAGGTTCTCTCCTGGCTCCCTGAAGCCATGTGGTGGTCTCAGGTGGCTCTTAGTAGCTAGTGCTGGGTTAGATCTCTGCCACTCTGGACACTGCTCTCTGAAGGGCTGGAATTGTCTAACCATGCACTAGATGCCACAGCAGTTTGAAGTCTCCCTCTGTGCGGAGTGGGAGTTAAGCAGAGACTTCCTGAGCTGCTCTCCTTCTCTCACAGCTCCAAACGTAAAAGCTCTAAAAATGAAACTAAATCTAGTCCCTTTGTCTCTGAGTCAGGCTTTTTCATCCCACTGAGGGACTGAGCAATCCTGGCTCTTCATTGGCCCCGCAAACTGTTGGTATAAATCACTCCAACTCCATCAGAAACCACTGTATTAGTTTCAGCAGGAGTTTCCAGTCCTCTTGTTCTCCCCACTTCCCAGACTCTAAATAGGATAGTATTTGGTGCCTGGAGGCTCTACAGCCGTTGTTTTGTGCTCCATATGTAACCCTTCTGCCAGTTGGAGTTGGCAGCAACAAGGGCCTGGTTCCTTTCCAACAATACAACACAGAACTGGCTAGAGCTCCCACCCCGTAACCTGGAACACACCATCCTTTGGGCACTTCTAAGAGGCAATACTTCCATTCTCACAAGCACACAGTCAAAGTGTAAAAAGAAATGTTTAATAAAAAGGGAGAAAGCTACCCAGCATTAGCTTGGGAAAACACCACAAGCAGATTCATAAACATACTTTGGGCAGTGTCCTTTTGCCTCAGGTTCTTAAGTCCAGCAACTGAAAGTTTCTTTAACATGCCCTTCCCTTCACCCTCTACCACATCCCACTCACAGTAGTTGTCCTTGGCCAGTGAAGACCAAGAGTTCAGAGGTTCATTTGATGAGTTCACATACCAACCCGGCTGGGGCGGAGGGGAAGAAAGGCATCTTCCTCACTCCACTGTCCAGTAGCTTGTTCTGACATCAGCCACGCTGCGGCCGGCTCCACCAGCCACGCACCGCTCTGCACCCTCTGGGATGTCTTGAGCTCCCACCACTTAGCACAGCTCTCAATGATTTCAGCTCTGTTGGTCTGCAACTAGATACTCTGTTAAAAGAAAAGGAGTACTAACCAATTTATTTGAGCATAAGCTTTCGTGAGCTACAGCTACAGCTTCTGATGAAGTGAGCTGTAGCTCACGAAAGCTTATGCTCAAATAAATTGGTTAGACTCTAAGGTGCCACAAGTCCTCCTTTTCTTTTTGTGGATACAGACTAACACGGCTGCTACTCTAGATACTCTGTTGAGTCTGAAGCAGCTCTGTTATTACACAACAGAGAGAGGAAGGAGCTATGAGATATGCTGATGGGTAGAATCTCTCAATCTCTCCTATTGAAGCTGTTGCTCTGTGGCTATGTCTACACTTAGAGCTGGGTGTGTGTGATTCCCAGCTCATGTACACATACTCACACGAGCACTTCTTGAGCTAGCTCACCAGAAATGGTCGTGTAGCTGCAGTAGCACAGGCACCGGTGGCATGGGCTAGCCGCCCCACTAGAAACCCTACTGGGCCTCATGGGTATGTACTCAAGGCAGTTAACCCATGCTGCCACTCATCACTGCTTGTGCTGTGGCAGTTACACTATTATTTTTAGCATACTAGCTTGTTGAGAGCTAACATGAGTATGTCTGAGTGGCCTGGGAACCACACCCCTAGCTCCAAGTATAGACATAGCCTCAGAGCAACAGCTTCAACAGGAGAGATTGAAGGAGTCCCACATCCCATAGCTAAGTAGTTAGAGCATTTCTGAGAGGTGAGAGACCCCTATTAATAATTTTCCCCCCACCTCTGGAAGAGGGGGGAATTGAACCTGGATCTCCCACATGCTAGGTGAGTATTCTAACCATTAGAGAAAGTTATAAAATGAAAATCACTATCATGACCTCCTCTTCCATCTGTTTGGCATGGAGAGAGGCAGGCACATAATTCAATTCTGCAAGAAATGCCTAAGGCACCTGAGGCACCTGACTGTAGGCAATAGGTTTGTGTTCATGGAACACATGAAGCCGGGTCAGAAATGCCTATATCAGAGAGTGGGGTGCGGTTTAGGCCACACCTTTGTCATCAGCGTCTCCCACTGGATGGCTTAGGCTGCTCCTCACCTAGCATGCTGTTTTCAGTGGATTGTATTGGAAGTGAAGGAGTACCACATACATCCTAGTGCCCTGTTTAATCACTGTTAGGTTGTTGCCTTCTAAATCATTGCGGCAGATGACAAATACAGTACGTGGAGCCCACTGACTCAGTTCAAACTCAAAGCACCTAGCTTTAAAAGATAAACAAACAACTCACCCGACTTCTAGAGCAAAAGAGACTAACCACCTTAAATAGTCATTGTGACAAATTGTGGCCAACATCCTGTTTCAAAAAAAATATAAATTACATTAAATTTATAATACTTGGGTCAAATTCTCAGGTGGTGTAAATTACTTAAATCAATTAAACTATGCTGATTTATGCCTTTTCTAAATCTGTCCGATTATTCCTTTAAATACCTTATGTGGTTGTTTTTACATTTACAGGTTTAATAATTGCACAAAGGCAAGTCTGATTGTTCTTAATGCTAACAGAAGTAGGGCCTGATCCAAAGCCCTTTGAAGTGAACAGAAATACTCTCTTTATTATCAGTGAGCTTTGAATCAGGCCCCAGCTTGCCTTGTGGAGTTAGGGAATGTGAGCATCCAGATGCTAAATTACACTTTGGGTAAGAAGGACAAAGAGGTCTAGGAACAGAAATAAAGTGCAATTCAAGAAGGATTGACTAATTTACCTATGGGAACTTCTCAAACCCCACAGCAGGGAAGTATGGATAAATGGTATTGCCACTTCTAAATTATAATGTTTTGAATTTTATGGAACACAACCTTTCTTTATTTTTCTAACTATCGGCTGATCTGTGGAGGACATGGCTATTTGTTTCCAGGTGAAATTGGCATGGACACTAGAAGTGAATGTGGAGTTACTCTACTATTCTCTCGGGGGTATGATGAAAAAGTTATCACCACCACACTGTCATGCACCCAGTTATACAGCAGAACAGAAGAGCAAACTCAAGAATTCCTGATATTGTGAAAAGTATAAGTTTAGCTTAGCTAGCTACAGTGATGTGTGTTAGTGGATTAAAGCAACCTACTGGAATTCAGCAAAAACCTCTGCTAAATTGTCAGTATAATATTGGGATGTACTGCATTGAATAAATATGGTGGTGTGAGGCATATGAGGCATTTTCAGAATGCATTTGTTGCTTATTAATAGGTTTTTCTGACATTGTTGGACAAGACTACACGATTTTTATGGTTTTCTGGATGAATTTTCCTCTCATGGATATACTCTGTCATGGATATATATATACATATATATATATAACATGTATTAACAACTACACGTTACTAAATGAATATAAGACATGGTCCTCTGCATATTATCACTGCATTATGTGTATATAACTCATCCCAACAATAAAATATTCTCACAGCAAGCATTACTGGGGTCTGTAACACCACATACTAATCAGAATGTAGTGATTGCTCATACCAACCAGAGTCTGCTTGCTCCATAACAGAGTCAACAAATCTTATATCACCACTTCAGTGATTCTGCTTTTATGACAGTTGTTATGGGTACTGGAAACTAAATGTGTTAATATAAATTTAAGCAATAAAATCACAAAAATATACACAATAGGAAGTTTAACTAGTCAAAGGATAAAAAGAAGAATTGTCCATCTTATTGAGAAAGATGTGATCGAAGAACTCCATTTAATAGCTCACTTGGAATTTTGGTCATTTGGCTTTCTAACCACGGTCAACCTCAGCACTGCATTTAGGCAAAATTAGGTGATTCATTATCCACAGTTTATTTGCTCTATGAATTTGCCTATGAATAACAGAGATGCACAAAACCAGTAAAAAAGTACAGTATTCTGCAATAATGTCAAAGACTTCATCTTACTTACTGTTACTTCATTGTTCACTGATTCAGGCATAACCAGTAGTAAATCAGTAATATTCATGTTATTCTTAGTAGTATGGTTTACAAAATAAGTAATAACAGTAGTAGATTGCAGCTAGCTGAGGAGAACATGACCACATATTCAAACAGGTCTGACTGACATATTTCATCCAACAGAGGGCAGTATATTCATATTGTTAGAGGAAAGAGATTAACACAGAAGCAAAGTATATTGTTATCCAAAAGCTGGACTTAAATTCTTTGAGTAGGTTCCTAAATTGTGCAGCACTCTGGCAAAAATTCTGGGAATCCTACAGCAGCTTCAAGTAAATTTTTAAATAGAGAATTTTAGTGAATTAAACTGGAAAATGAAGAATATAGTCAGTACCGTAGCCTATGGGTGATTCATTTTTATATCAAATTCATTTAACTGTACACTATTTTCATAGTTTTAGCTTTCAGACTTGGGTTTCAGAGTCAACAATCTACTAAGCTGCATCAGACTGCTCACACCCCGAAGATATTATTTCAGGATGTCATCAAACTCAGGCAGAACTCTCTGCATTCATCTGTTATACTTGCACCACATTCTCAAGTTTATCTCCACACCTATGTGAGTGTAGTTAGTCGTTGGCTGCATGTGTGTTCTCTCTCTGTGCTGCACTAGCTCTGGCCAGATAGCCCATTCAGCAGGCTCCAACTGACCTGCCCAATAAGAACACAAGACTTGGTTTAGTAGTGAAGGCATGAGGCCAAGTTTATTGTCAAGAATAGTGTTAGATCCCCGGATCAATGTCTACAGTTACACTAACACATGTATGCCCGTTGCAATGGACTCAGCTCATCTAATGGCAGGACTTTCCATTCCCTCCTTGGCTGGCCAAAGACACTCCCTCTGAGACCCCTCTTTATACACCAATACAAATAAGTTACGTATTGCCCCTCTGACGTGGCTAGTTATTACCCTTTACCTTGTACATGTTGGTTCAATCAAAACATCTATGTCTACCACACTGTCATTTGATCTTTAAGAAGGGGTCAGTGTGTCCGTGTATCATCTTTGGGGAGTGTGTTTGTACCATACTTGGTAGCAGGGTGTTCTGTTAGCACCCTTCTGGAATGTGTTTACATGAGTTTCCTCTGCTTAGTACTTCTCAAGAATGTGTGTGTTTTCGCAATACTGGCCCCTTTCTTCCCAGTTGCTGGGATCAAGCAGACATGTTTTATAACAGGGTCTGACTTCTGCTCACAGCCTGACGTTTGCTAACTTTGCTTTATATTAGCAAGGCTTGACAACTACTTTTGTTCAGGCCTCAGACCTCATCCTGGGTCTCTGATACAAGGCCTCATGTCTCAGGCTCTCTTCCTACTACAGTGGGCGAGAACTATTTACCAATGTAAGGTACCAAATTCTGGAGCACAGTTCTGTGGCAAGAAGTAAATTCCGTAGCAAATTCTACAGGTAAATTATGTGGCCACAGAACAAATGGGGCCCTCGTTATGATATAAAAGTTACTACATCATTTTTCATAAGGGTATGCCTTGAGAAGTTGCCTCTCATAGGTCTATAGAGCTACTATTGTTTGCTATTCTTGCCATGGCAATGAAATGTCATGCCTACTGCCTTTCAAAAGAAGGATCTTCTCTAAGCATATACAGAAGTGAAGCTCTCAAAGCGATCATCTGCATTAGCATATAGTTGTATTGTAGCCATTGGGGGATCAGGAAGAAAATATTAAAAATAGATGCATTATTAACACAAACATATTTTCATTTCCTCATTAAAATATGAAACATCTATGTTTCCCTTAATAATCAGCTTTGGGGAGGATGAAAGTCTTCTGTAAAGCACCAGATGGGAAAACATAAGTATTGGTTTAAGGGTGCCCATTGCCTTTGTAAACATTATTACTTGATCTAAAAACAAATCACATCCAAGGCTGCTATCATTAAAAAAAAGCCAGCACAGTCCCTCCTTCTCTGTCTTTTTTACATTCAATTATGCTGTTTACAGATTATACTATATGCTCCACAGGCCGTGAAAAGATTGATGGATGAAAGACTCCACCAAGTGCTTTATCAGCTGCCTGCCTGCCTTTAAATGTAGTCCAGCAAACATGAACTATAGTCTATACAAATACCTGTAACTCATTTCAGAGAAAAGTCTGTTGGGAAGAAAATGCCATAGTTCACTTCATGAAAAAAAAAAAAAATTTGAAGAAGCAGTGGTCTCACTTACACAGAAGCAAATAACTGATGCAACTCAATTTAACATAAACTTTGAGCGTAGAGCAATGTTAAAAAAATACCAAACTTTTTGACTAACTTCAACAGCTGAAGACTGACCTACTCTTAGCCACCATCAAACTACTTCATCTTTATAAACATTCCTTCAGATGAAAGCCTGGATATGGGGTGTGATGCGGTGTTCACCCCACACCAGCCTCAAAAGGGTTAAGGAAGCTAAGGAAAGGGGCAATTAGTGAGATAGGCCACAGGAGGGGCTTAAGCTGGAGAAGCAACCCCTGATTAGAAGATGGAACCCAGATGCACAGGTGTGGTCTGGGATAGTATAAAGCCAGAAAGCTGGCAACAGAAAAGTGGCTGCAGTAAGAAGTTTGTAGTCACTCTCTATGCAGTAGAGCGAGAAGGATGAAACTGAACAAAAGAGTAGGAGCCTGGTCCTGAGGGATGGGTGCAGCCAGAAGAGAGAAGGGTGGGGAAGAAAGCCTGTGGGGGGTAGAGCAGGAAGCAGCCCAGGGAGATACAATAAGGCTGAGGATGGAGCAGACATTCCTGGTGCAAGTGCTAGACGAGCCAACTACAGGGGGAGCTTTTCTTGACCTGCTGCTCACAAACAGGGAAGAATTAGTCGGGGAAGCAAAAGTGGAAGGGAATCTGGGAGGCAGTGACCATGAGTTGGTTGAGTTCAGGATCCTGACACAGGGAAGAAAGGTAAGCAGCAGGATACGGACCCTGGACTTCAGGAAAGCAGACTTCGACTCCCTCAGGGAGCGGATGGGTAGGATCCCCTGGGGGGACTAACATGAAGGGGAAAGGAGTCCAGGAGAGCTGGCTGTATTTCAAGGAATCCCTGTTGAGGTTACAGGGACAAACCATCCTGATGAGTCGAAAGAATAGTAAATATGGCAGGCGACCAGCTTGGCTTAACGGTGAAATCCTAGCGGATCTTAAACATAAAAAAGAAGCTTACAAGAAGTGGAAGGTTGGACATATGACCAGGGAAGAGTATAAAAATATTGCTCGGGCATGTAGGAATGAAATCAGGAGGGCCAAATCGCACCTGGAGCTGCAGCTAGCAAGAGATGTCAAGAGTAACAAGAAGGGTTTCTTCAGGTATGTTGGCAACAAGAAGAAAGCCAAGGAAAGTGTGGGCCCCTTACTGAATGAGGGAGGCAACCTAGTGACAGAGGATGTGGAAAAAGCTAATGTACTCAATGCTTTTTTTGCCTCTGTCTTCACTAACAAGGACAGCTCCCAGACTGCTGCGCTGGGCATCACAACATGCGGAGTAGATGGCCAGCCCTCTGTGGAGGAAAGAGGTGGTTAGGGACTATTTAGAAAAGCTGGATGTGCACAAGTCCATGAGGCCGGACGAGTTGCATCCGAGAGTGCTAAAGGAATTGGCGGCTGTGATTGCAGAGCCATTGGCCATTATCTTTGAAAACTCGTGGCGAACGGGGGAAGTTCCGGATGACTGGAAAAAGGCTAATGTAGTGCCCATCTTTAAAAAAGGGAAGAAGGAGGATCCTGGGAACTACAGGCCAGTCAGCCTCACCTCAGTCCCTGGAAAAATCATGGAGCAGGTCCTCAAAGAATCAATCCTGAAGCACTTACATGAGAGGAAAGTGATCAGGAACAGTCAGCATGGATTCACCAAGGGTAGGTCATGCCTGACTAATCTAATCGCCTTCTATGATGAGATTACTGGTTCTGTGGATGAAGGGAAAGCAGTGGATGTATTGTTTCTTGACTTTAGCAAAGCTTTTGACACGGTCTCCCACAGTATTCTTGTCAGCAAGTTAAAGAAGTATGAGCTGGATGAATGCACTATAAGGTGGGTAGAAAGTTGGCTAGATTGTCGGGCTCAACGGGTAGTGATCAATGGCTCCATGTCTAGTTGGCAGCCGGTGTCAAGTGGAGTTCCCCAGGGGTCGGTCCTGGGGCCGGTTTTGTTCAATATCTTCATAAATGATCTGGAGGATGGTGTGGATTGCACTCTCAGCAAATTTGCGGATGATACTAAACTGGGAGGAGTGGTAGATATGCTGGAGGGCAGGGATAGGATACAGAGGGACCTAGACAAATTGGAGGATTGGGCCAAAAGAAATCTGATGAGGTTCAATAAGGATAAGTGCAGGGTCCTGCACTTAGGACGGAAGAACCCAATGCACAGCTACAGACTAGGGACCGAATGGCTAGGCAGCAGTTCTGCGGAAAAGGACCTTGGCGTGACAGTGGACGAGAAGCTGGATATGAGTCAGCAGTGTGCCTTTGTTGCCAAGAAAGCCAACGGAATTTTGGGATGTATAAGTAGGGGCATAGCGAGCAGATCGAGGGACGTGATCGTTCCCCTCTATTCGACATTGGTGAGGCCTCATCTGGAGTACTGTGTCCAGTTTTGGGCCCCACGCTACAAGAAGGATGTGGATAAATTGGAGAGAGTCCAGCGAAGGGCAACAAAAATGATTAGGGGTCTGGAACACATGACTTATGAGGAGAGGCTGAGGGAACTGGGATTGTTTAGTCTGCAGAAGAGAAGAATGAGGGGGGACTTGATAGCTGCTTTCAACTACCTGAGAGGTGGTTCCAAAGAGGATGGTTCTAGACTATGCTCAGTGGTAGAAGAGGACAGGACAAGGAGTAATGGTCTCAAGTTGCAGTGGGGGAGGTTTAGGTTGGATATTAGGAAAAACTTTTTCACTAGGAGGGTGGTGAAACACTGGAATGTGTTACCTAGGGAGGTGGTAGAATCTCCTTCCTTAAAGTTTTTAAGGTCAGGCTTGACAAAGCCCTGGCTGGGATGATTTAATTGGGGATTGGTCCTGCTTTGAGCAGGGGGTTGGACTAGATGACCTCCTGAGGTCCCTTCCAACCCTGATATTCTATGATTCTATGATTAACTACATGTGGTAGGGTCCCTGGGCTGGAACTTGGAGTATGGGTGGGCCCAGGTTCCCTTTCCAACCACTTATGGAGTGGCATTGATAGGACAGTGGAAGCAGGGAGACTCTATACCCTAGAAGAGGAAACCACATAGTGACCTGTCTGAATCATGAAGAGGAAGTTGCAGCTCCTGGAGTGAGAGGGTATGCAGAGTGAGAGAGAGGACAAGGGGTGGAGACACTGCAAGGGGAGGTGTTGGAACAGGAAGAGAGCTATTCCAGAACAGACAGGAAGATGTGCCACCTGCAGTGAGTTAATACTCCATGATGTGTGGTCCTACACCATGCCAGGAAAGCTAGTAGACTTGGCTGCTATCAAAGCAGTAGAAGAAAGGAATTCCTAAACTCTCCACCAGGAAGGTCCTAACTCCAAACTTTCAAAACTCAGGATTATCGGTAAAATCATCCTGATTTTTGATAAGTCCAGGATCTGCTAGGATCACTGCTACAAGGGGGGAAAAATGGTGTGGCGCGTAGCCATCCTAAAGTGTGTAGGGCTTTATACATTAGACTGAACACTCTGAAGTGTTCAAAGAAGCACAAATGAAACCAAAGCCCACTTTGAACACTTGGAGCTGTACGCTTTCTGCAGCTCACCCACCTCGAAACAGGCAGGGTCCCATTGGCTATAGTTTCCAAAAGGCTTTCAGAGGTAGCCCCAAGTAAAAAGAATATTGCAGAATGTGACCCTAGCCATGTGGGGAAAGTAGGGGCTGTTTGACCAGTACTTGGCACTGCGATCAAGTGCCCAGGAAGGAGATTTAAGGGGATGGGTAATGAGTAGGGACCTACCAAATCAATGGCTGTGAAAAATGCATCACAGACCATGAAATCTGGTCTTTTGTGTACTTTTACCCTATACTATCCAGATTTCATAGAATCATAGAATATCAGGGTTGGAAGGGACCTCAGGAGGTCATCTAGTCCAACCCCCTGCTCAAAGCAGGACCAATCCCCAATTAAATCATCCCAGCCAGGGCTTTGTCAAGCCTGACCTTAAAAACTTCTAAGGAAGGAGATTCTACCACCTCCCTAGGTAACGCATTCCAGTGTTTCACCACCCTCCTAGTGAAAAAGTTTTTTCCTAATATCCAATCGAAATCTCCCTAACTGCAACTTGAGACCATTACTCCTTGTCCTGTCATCTTCTACCTCTGAGAATAGTCTAGAACCATCCTCTTTAGAACCACCTCTATTTCATGAGGGAGACCAGCGTTTCTCAAACTGAGGGTCCCAACCCAAAAGTGGTTGTGAGGGGGTGGCAAGTTGATCGTAGGGGGGGTCAGGTATTGCCACCTTTATTTATGTGCTTCTTTCAGATCTGGGTGGCTGGAGAGTGGCAGATCCTGGCTGGGAGCCCAGCTCTGAAGGCAGTGCCACAGCCAGCAGCAGCGCAGAAGTAAAGGTGGAAATACCATACTATGACACCCTTATTTCTGCATAGCTGCTGGTGGCGGTGCTGCTTTTGGAGCTGGACTCCCAGCCAGGAGCTGCAGAGCTTCCTGCAGACAGGGGAGGTTCCTGGAGGTGGGTCTGACCCAGGCCAAAGAGGGCCCCTGCAGGGAAAGGGGGCCATCCCACACCAGCCTACCCCGGACCAACACCTGGAGCCTGCCATATGGTATGAGCCCTTGGCCAGAGCACCCTGACACCAGCTCCAGGCTCAGCACCCTGGTATTCAGGAGTTAAGTGGGCCTGGGGCTGGCTCTGTGTGTGTGTGTGTGTGTGTGTGTGTGTGTGTGTGTGGTTCCCATGGAACCCACTCCCAACCACAGCACTCTGGACAGTCACCCATGTTGCCCAGCTGTAAGGCTGGCCTTGCTCCCCCAAAAGTGAGAACCCCTCCATACTATGATGCCTTCAACTCTGAAGGCAGCACTGCCGCCAGCAACAGCACAGAAGTAAGGATGGCAATACTGTGATCCCCCCACAGACCCACTTTTGGGTTGGGACCCTAACCATTACAACACCATGAAATTTCAGATTTAAGTATCTGAAACCATGAAACTTAGGATTTTAAAAATCTTATGACCAACTGACCAAAATAAACCATGAATTTGGTAGGGCCCTAGTAATGAGAAGAGCTCTGGCTCCATCCTGCAGTTCCCAAGCCATTATAGCTGACTAAGCTTGCAGCAAGTAGTTCCAAAAAAGGAGGGGTGACATTATTTTCCTTCTCCTCAGAGCAAAGCAGGAAAAGGAGAGGAATTGTCATTGAGTCCCAGTTCATTATGTGCTCTGCTTTTGGAGCAATGCAGCCATGTGTTAGCCTTTACTCTGGGCAGATTATAAAGTTGCAAGCTATCCATTTGTGATTTGTGCATCTGCTTTACATTATGAGCAATTAGTAATTTGTTAATATATTAATGAACATATTGTAACTCATTAAGTAACAGTGTTTAGTGAACTAAAACTGCCTTGGTAAAACCTAAACATTAAATTAAAAATACGTTCAGTATAAATACATATTAGTGCATTTAATGTATATAATACTGCACATCCTTGAGAACTAAGCACTTCAGAGTCTTGTCTTCTCAATGCATGTGTCATAAATATAAAGGGAAGGGTAAACACCTTTAAATCCCCCCTGGCCAGAGGAAAAATCCTTTCACCTGTAAAGGGTTAAGAAGCTAGGACAACCTCGCTGGCACCTGACCAAAATGACCAATGAGGAGACCAGGTACTTTCAAAGCTGGAGGGGGGAAACAAAGGCTTCTCTCTGCCTGTGTGTTGCTTTTGCTGGGACCAGAGCAGGATTGCAGGTCAGAACTCCTGTAAAGAGTTAGTAAGCAATCCAGTTAGATACGCATTAGATTCTGTTTTGTTTAAATGGCTGATAAAATAAGTTGTGCTGAACGGAATGTATATTCCTGTCTGTGTAATTTTTTGTAACTTAAGGTTTTGCCTAGAGGGATTCTCTGTTTTGAATCTGATTACCTTGTAAGGTATTTACCATCCTGATTTTACAGAGGTGATTCTTTTACTTTTTCTTCAATTAAAATTCTTTTTTTAAGAACCTGATTGCTTTTTCATTGTTCTTAAGATCCAAGGGTTTGGGTCTGTGTTCACCTATGCAAATTGGTGAGGATTTTTATCAAGCCTTCCCCAGGAAAGGGGATGTAGGGTTTGGGGGGAAAGACATTTCCAAGTGGGCTCTTTCCCTGTTATGTTTGTTAGACACTTGGTGGTGGCAGCAAAAAAGTCCAGGGACAAAAGGTAAAATAGTTTGTACCTTGGGGAAATTTTAACCTGAGCTGGTAAAAATAAGCTTAGGGGGTTTTTCATGCAGGTCCCCACATCTGTACCCTAGAGTTCAGAGTGGGGAAGGAACCTTGACAGCATGTGTGTGACTACCGCTGATGGGACCATAGACTTGTCTACACTGGCAATTAACAGCACTGCAACTTGCTCACTTAGGGGTGTGAAAAAACACCCCCCTTGAGCACATCAAGTTGCAGGACTGTAAAACACCAGTGGAAACAGTGCCCCAGCACTGGGAGCTGTGCCCCTCATGGAGGTTATTTTTTTTAGAGTGCTGGGAGACCTCTCTCCCAGCGCTGCGCCACGACCACACAAGGCACTTTAAAGCGCTGCCGTGGCAGCACTTCAGCATTGCCAGTGTAAACTAGCCCTCATATTCATCCATTTATATCACAGGATTCGGTGAAATTAGAATCCAAGCTACATCATAAATATACCAGGGAATATTATAATAAAAGGCCTTAACAGAGTGATGTGAGTTTTGTGTAGTCCTTGTACTTTTAATAACTATGATGTTGGTTTGGTGGGGCTGAAGGGGGAGAAATAGCACCTGAAATTTCACAGTAAGTAAGACCCTCCACTACCTAGAGGCTAGTGTGTGTGTGTGTCAGTCACACATACACAAAGAGAAAATTCAGCTAATGCTTGCTCACCTCTACCTATCAGCACGTGGCAGTTAAGTCTCAAGACCCGGCATCTTCTCTTACTGGTCTTGCCTTTGTAAATTAACCCCACTAGTCAATTTTCTATTAACAGCCAGAATTCAGCTAGAAGAACTGCGTCTGATCCCATCTCCAGCTGTACCATGCAGCGTGACATGGGGAGGGAGGGACTTCTCCTCTAGCAGCACCTCTCAGGCTCCTCCATTCACATCCTGCTTCTGAATCCTTAGGTTTCAATCACTGCTACTGCAACTGCCTCTCCGACCACTGTCAATACCAGCCTGATCCTGCCACCCTGCTCATCTCTTATTCTCCACCACTAGATCTGCTTCACTTTAAAGCAGCTTCTGCTGCAGTTCAGCTCAGGTCAGTTTCTCCAAAACCAGGTGCAGCTTGTCACCAAAGTAGCAACGTTCCCTTCTCTTTAGTTACAACGAAGGGAGTCACAGGTTGCATCACTCAGAGGCTAAAGAACAACCATCAGCAACTGGCTGCTAATGGGCTGTGGCCTCCAGGCCCAATTTTTTAATGCTGAAAAGCCACCTCCCTTCCAGGATTGACCCAGGCACCTGCCTGCCAATGATCAAAACTTCTCCCTCTGAGCTTTAAGTAACTACATTATGGCTAACTTCTGCTGTCCGTGAGACTGGTAAATCTGGAGAAAGCCGATTGAAGTCAGTGGCATTATTCCAGATTGATACCAGTGTCAGTGAGAGCAGCACTTGGCCATTACTAATAACAGGTCAGATTCCTAACACAGGCATACAGTAGTGGGAGTGGGTTTAAAGAGCCTTCTACCCCATTTGGCATGGCCTGCGTAAGGGCCAGGTTGAACTACACTCAGATGACTGGAGGAATTGTGCCATCAGTATTCAGCATGGGTCCATGGCACCCCAAGCACAGGATGGGTAAGTAGAAGGACTAAGATGTCCTTCCCAAAAGGATGAAGCAGCGGGTGCATCCCCTTGGCATGCTCAAGGAGTTCAGGGAAGCCAAATTCCTTCAGGGCCTCCCCCTCTGGTGACGTGTCTGTTCATTGCCCCTTATGTGGCCATATATACTGTAGACTTTATTCTGTCTAGACATGGCTTAAGGTCAGTGGAAGTTTAGCCTGAGTAAGAACGATAGGCTCTGGGCCATAATATCCTTTTTAAAAGTTCATTTAAAATGTAATTATTGGGATTTGCCACAGCCAGATTAACAAATGCAGACTCCTTTTGTCTATGGTTCTGAACTCTGCCAGGTGAGATCCCTGGAGCAAGTTTCAGCCATTCAGCTGTTGCTGATTTTATTCATCCTAATTCAGGAAAGGAAATTATTTTCTTCCTACCCATGGATATTGGACTGCTGCCTCTGGCAACACCCACAGTCAAGCATAGAAGAAAAGGATGTGCCAAGATGTAACAAGCATTCCACTGAAATGACAGGATTCGATTGTAAAGTCATCAGTAAATCAGCATATATGATTTTCCTGTTGGAAGATATCTTATTTTACTTCATGCCCCCCTGTGCTGCTTTCACAATGATGGGTATTCAAGAGGTCTGATGAATAGAGTTTCTGTTTGATGGAATGTTCCAATAGGAGAGTGTTTCATGTTCTGGTAGTGGACTCTGAGACTGGGTAGGGGGCAGACTGATTCCAGGGGTATGTGGGATAGAGGAGAAAGGCAGTTGGGATGGTGAAAGCTGCCCTAGGATCACCCCAATTCCAAATATACTTTTTTGGCTGCAGGCAAAGAGGGCGCCTTGAAAGCCTCCCACCTTCTATTCATGTTAGAGCATCAAATCCTAATTCAGCCAATCACTGGGCAGGGCTGCAGGCCTGCAAACGCAGGCTTCACATTTCTGCTTCCATAGCGCTCGACTCAACTTCAACAGGACATGGAAGCTGACTCCATGTAGCCACCATCTCATGACGGGTGCCTGGAATGGGGAGTCACAAAATGAGAGAGCAAACAAACAAAAAATTGAGAAGAAAAAACGCACAGAAATGAAGACAGGTAAGAATGCAAAAAGCAATATCTAAGAGACACAAATACAGAGCTAGTGGGCTGGCACATGGTGTAAGGCAGATACAGTAGGAGGAGGTGTCCATCCTCTAATTCATTCCCAGGGGAGATATCACTGGAACAATGTTGGAGAACATGATTCCAGCAAGAATAATTCCCCCCTCCTCCCCTCAGCAATAACAAAGATTCAAATAGTTTATGCTAAACACGTGATAAGAGGCAACAGAAACTCTCTACATTTGTCTGATACTTCATTATTCTGCACACATATATTTATTGTGTGATATGTATAAAGGTTGCGATTTCCAAAGAAGCCTGTAGAAACTAGGGGGAAAATTCCCATTGAATTCCAACTTCCTTAGGCTCCTTTGAATAAATTCCCAGGCAATATTATGTTGGGGGAGTGTTGAATAATCATGATGGGTCTCTTCAAATAAAGCTATTATTATTTTGTTTTCCTTTCACAAAAGCCATTTTATATATGCATTTAAGCAATAAAAGGAGGTGTTACTTGCTAGTCCATCTTATTCTCAATGCCTTTATTCAATAATTACATAAAATAAAGGCAATAAAGTTTTCCTTTCCTTTCCTAAAGTATACAATTTTCAGTGCCACTGCTTTAAAGGAGGACCTAGCTATTATCTCTGAAAGCTGAAGTTGCAATGAATGGATTAAAAATGTGAAGGAATTACATCCAGAGGAGGTGGGAATGTAAACAGATCAGATGTTGTTTCAGTCATATAAACATAACTCTCACTGCAATAAGTGGAGTTACTTCCAATTTACACAAGTGTAACTGAGATCAGAATATGTCTCTTATACCCCAGACCACTGAATGAGACTAGCATTGCATGCAATTTTTCTAATTTGTTATAATTTATGAGCAGTTTAACAAGGCAGCAACTGACAACGGCTGGGGGATGAACTCATAAATCTCACAAATATCTATTCAAATATTCTTTGTCAACAGGCTCATGTGTGCAGCTGATTGAAAGGTGTTCCATAAAATTTACTGTTGATGTGGCAACTTTCTTTCCCACCCATGTCCTGCAGCTGCTGTAAAAAGTGAGCCTTAAATCTGTGTTCTGCAGGCCATACCAAGTTACAGGGGGAGATGAGAATTTTGAAACTGGATGTAGTGAGGACTCTTGTCTTGGACCAGATTACAAACTTCTTCCTCACACTGGTGGGCAATTACTCATGTGACTCATCCGGCTGACTACAGTGGAACTCCCCTGTGTGAGTAAATGCACATCAGTGCAATAAAGGATTCACAATCTGGCCCTAAAGAATAAAGAAGCCAATTCTCTTTGATGTTGTACTACCCACCAGTTGATTACTATTAAATTGTCTAAACAAAGTGATTGATATGCTCTTTCCTGAGCAAAGAAGAATCACTTTGCATACTAATACTATCTTGTGTGTACCTTCTAGAAAATGCTTTGGTTTATTAATGAAGGGTGAAGAATTTACAGCATTCTTTAAGAAAGTTCATTAGAATTGGCTGTGTCATGATTGCTAACTTTCCACAATGCTTCTAGTTTTAAAGGAACAACACTTATGAACTTACTGTGGGATTCTGCAGTAATAGACAAAAATATTATAACTTGCATTATTATCTCAAAAAGGGTGGGATAGAAATATTGGAGTTCTCAGTGAGTTTCCAAAATTGTTAAAGACGTGGAAGGCTTCCATATAAAGAACCTCTGAAAAGGTTAATATTGTTCAGTTTAGAGAGGAAATGAATAAGAAACAACAGGACAGAGGGATACCAAATAAGTGTACAAAATATAAATTGGACATTCCTGTTTGCTCTCTTGAAATGCAAAAATGAGGGGCTGTTGAATGAAACTGAAAGGGAACAAGTTTAAAACCAATTAAAAGAAATACTATTTTTACAGACTATATAAATAGCCATTACCACTCATGGCCACAAAATACAATGAAGTCAAGAGCTTAGTATACATACAGTAACTTCATGTATCCAAATAAAATGGGGTGTGATGACATATAAAATCAATATTGATAAATAGATTTCAGATAAGAAAGGAACCTGTTGATATAGTGACCCAAAATTGAGGACATGAACTCATTTCTGATAAACAAAACAACAAACAAAACAGGGTCCTCCACATCCATAGGAGCTACTCACATGAGTAAAGTTACTTCTAGATGTGTGTATTTGCAAGTGAGGCCCTAGCATTTTTGGATGTCCAACATGAAACAGCTTAAAGGGCTCTGTTTCTCAAGAAGTGTTGAGCACCACCTTCTGAAAAGCAGCCCCCTTTAACATGTCTCCATTTAGCACGCAAAAGTTATGGCACCCAAAATCACCAGGCATTTCTGAAAATCTTGACCACCTTCTTTATATACTGTCTCTCTCTCTCTCTCTATATTGCAAGTAACTATATACGCTGTCTATTAACATGACCTCTTAGATAACCTTTACAAATAAAATTTCAACAATTTAAGATTGGCTTCAACTAGATGTCAGAAATAATATGTGCCTGAACATATTGTTTATCCGGTTTGGAATATAAGCTCCTGGGATGACTCTTCCTCTATGTTATATACTGTGCTAAGCACAATAACGGAGCTCGACAAATAAGAATAAATAATAATAATAAAAAAATGCCAAAGCCGTAGTTGCTTGACTCTGATGAAGTAGGAAAAAAATCAGTAGTTTTTTCACTGTGGAAGAGCTAAATGTGGGAATGTTAGTCAGTGAAAGCAGAGTTTATTTTGGGACATACAATTCAGGTGTCTTCACATTCCAACTTTCCTGCAGAAAGGAAATATCTTTTATAATAGGAGCTCCATATTGTTCAGTGTAATTCACCTTGCATGACAGAAAATGTTCTGCAAGACAGGAGGAATTTTAGGGCTCCACAAATGGCAGTCCATCTCCCTTATTTGTCCTTTCTCGGTCTTGTTGTCTTTTTTTCCCCTTTGTCATCTACTTTCTCCCACTCGCTGTCAGAAAGGGCCATCTGACAATTCAGCAAAGCACCACACAATAAAACACCTACAGGGGACAAGCAGCAGAAGCAGTTCCAATGAGCGCTTTTAAGGGAGAGTGTTTAAAAGCCAAGAGTTACACAAACTGAATGTGAAATTCTTACATTGAAGAGTTGGAGCTGATCTGCCCTAAAAATAGATATCCTCATTAACTATTTGTGGCTATGCCAAAAATATAATCTTTATTATAGGAAGATAGCTATACCTACGTTACAACATATTATGATGCCTACAACAGTGGCACCTATATGTCACAACCTCAATTGCACCCCTCTGTGCTATGCACTGAACAAAAACATAGTGAGAGACCTTCCATGCTCTAAAGCTTTTACTGTCTAAACAGTCAAGACAGACAAAGGGTGGGAAGGAAGGTGCCCAAGGTCCCACAGCAAGTGAGTGGCCCAGCCAGGAATAGGACCCTCGCTCTCAGACCAGTGCTCTGTCCACTAGACCTAGTGTAAGTGATATCCGCTCGTATAAATGTTCTGAATTTATTTACACAGAACTGCTCCTTATAGATCACTGAAGAAGTTGTGCTGGACTGAGCTTTCATAACCTTTCATGAGAGGGGAGAAGGGAAAGCAATGGGAGAAAGAGGAAAAGTACCAAATAAGAGAGGTGGGCTGTAGAGCTAAATGCACTTTCTCTAATGTCTCACTTTCATTTTGGGGATGCTGGTCCTGAGCCTAAACCTGGTTATGAGAAACCTCCTGAATGTTAAAGGACTCTGAACCCAGATCAGGATCTGAATGTTATGGTTGTTCCTTTTCTGTACAAAGGGCTGAAGGAAAATACTGGCTCTAAACATCTCTATACTCCAGAGAATTAATTCGGGGCATGCAGAGACTGATTTTTGTCACTGTGTCAGTCAAAAACTCAAAGATCTGTAATTATGTTGCAAAACTTCTCTCCGAGGCGGTTGTGTTAGTACTGAACTAAGTTTTGATAACTACTGAGCATCTGCGACTCCCACTGAAGTCAATAAAGCAAATTCTGAAGTTCTCACTCAGTTTTTTTACTCTACCCTTCTTCCATCACATCTCTCTTAGGGGCAAATCCCAAGGTCAATATGTTTTATTCAAGAAAAGCTGCCTTTTAAGTGATTGGGAGTTTATCCTGAATAAGGAATGGGTAAGGGCAACTGATGTCAAAGAGAGGTTTGCAGAAGTAATAACTGAGGTCCTGCTTGTTGCTGGCCTTCAACAGGCTTGCAAGTGGGCAGGGGATGAACAACAGGGACACAAAGAGATCCCTCCCCTTTCACTATGCTGTGAAAAGGGCTGTCCTTTTGTTCCCGAGTGTGAGGGCTGCTCGAAGCTCATGCCACAGTGGTATTAGCAATCACAAAATGGGAGGAGGGAAAAGGCAGAACCATGACCCCTCAGCACCCCATCCAGCAGAGCTCAGCCATCATGGAAAGATGGTGAGAACATGCTGTATATACACCCTTTACAAACGGGAAACTTGCTGTTCCACCCTGGGCTCCCTAAGGGTTCAGGAGCTCTGTATGAGTCAGAATTCAGCCAGAGGCTCCAGTGCAATGCAGCCATTTGGCTTTCAGCTAAAACCTGGCCCTGAAGAAGGACTTTATGATACACACACTTAATCAGAAAAAAATAATCTGGTCAATTTTCATTAAATTACCAGAGCTTGAGCTGGGCTCCACAGCACTACAGATCTCCTGTGCACTCCAGGGTGAAGTTGGAAGGGAGGGGAGTAGGGAAAACATGACCTCTTTCCCCTCTGCTGACCAGTGGAGCATGCTGCATCTTAGAAAGGCCTGACACAGACCTCCTGCAGCTGCCTGTTCAGGCAAGAGCAATTCTGGAAGAAATGCACCTCAGAGAGGTGTCACTGAGGCACAATTCTTCCCAAGACAGCTCCTGTTGCGGTGCAGTGCCATAATCTATCCCTTCAGTTTTGGCATATCTGTTTTTCTGTGTTTCCATGATTTATGCAGACTTTTATAGTCAAATAGAGTCTGATTATCCCTCCTTGAAGCACACCCTGTGCCACCTTCTGCTTGCTGCTTCCTGCACTTCTAAAACAGGAATTGCAGTGTCCATCGCTGCTCTCGCTCAGCCTCAGCCACTTTCTCAACACGCTATTAAGATATTTTTCCTCGTGTTTTCCACTGATGCGCCTCATTTATCCCACCTTCTTTTTAATAATGCAGTTCTACAGAGCACTGCTCGTCTGCAAGTTCCCATCTGGCATTGTATGCACAGGTTCTCCTGGGTCTCTTTAGGGCTGACTAATCTGGCTGGCCAACGTGTTCAGAGAGTTAGATGCTGTATTAGTCCTGTGACTCCTTCCTGCTGTAGTAGAAATAAAATCCGAGTATAAACTTATTTTTGTGTTTATGTTCATATCTAGTCTTTGCCTTGTGCAGTGTGAACAGGCTGCCCAGGGGACCTACCTGAGGATTGGGGAAGCTGGATTCTTCTCAACTTGGCAGCAGAGCTTGGAACAGAGCTGCAGCCTTTCTGTGGCTGTTACAACTCATTAGCTTTATCTGTATCCATAGTGCTGCCACCCCCAACACCTTATAGGGGTTTAGGCCAGTCACTGGCTATGTATCTACCACTCTTATGGCCCACCCAACACTCACATCAAGGCAATGCTGCTGCCGGGTGTGCCCCTTGTATGGAGCAATTCAGAGCATGGGTCACAGATTACAGGAGCTGCCAGGTCTGCATGCAAGGCTGCTCTGTGTTAATAGTTCTTTCAGTAGTGCTGATGGATCATTTTTCAGCTACCAATGGCATTCAGGTGGGAATCTTTCTTGTAGCAAAAGAAGGCCATTATTGTTGGTGTAATCAACCACAGAGTGTGTATAATATCGCTTTGCCCTCACACTTGTTATTATAGTCTCAATTTGCTGGAGGACTCTGATTTTAACATATTGGTTTTTTCCCCTGCAGGAGATTGAAACATTAGAAAAACCAGGGCCATGATTTTGAAAAATGGGGGTGTTGCAGGGTGGACACCCGCTCGGGCCCAGAGGGGCTTAAAATAGCCCTGGGAGAGGGCTGGGGCAGGGGAAAAGCTGGGCTGATTGGCAGAGCAGCCGCAGCTCGGGGCCACGCCCCAAACAGACCCAGCGGGCCTTATAAAAGCCAGGAACAGAAGAGTACACTCTCTCTCTCGTTCTGAGAGAGCGGGACATGGCTATAGAGAACTGAATGGAGGCCCTAGTTTGGAGCAGGGCTGGGGAAAGGCCAAGGGAGCTGGGGAGCTCTGGCCTAGGAAAGCCCCAGGCTGCAGTGGTGACCAGTACATCCCTTGGCCCGTGCCGCTTCCAGCAGCTCCCATTGGCCCAGAGCAGTGAACCGGAGCCACTGGGAGCTGTGATTGGCCGAACCTGCGGACGCGGCAGTTAAACAAACTAGCCCGGCGCGCCAGGGGCTTTCCCCGCACAAGCGGCAGAACAAGTTTGGGAACCACTGACCTTGACAGTTCTGTACCACTGTGGTTATGATCCTTCTGGGAAGGAAAAGAGAGAAATTGGTGTGCCCTCACATGGTATAAAATCTCACTCACTGACATTAGTGCTCTAGTTGACGCTGGTTGGACCTAAGATATGACCAAAGATTGGGTATGTTCTCATTTTACGTTTCCTGCTTGCTTTCACCTCATTGTAAGCCCCCTCAAAGCTATTTCTCAGACTCTGCTTCAGCGACAACTGTCTGCTGCCGGTTCTTGCTGGTCCAAGCTGTTCAATTTTCTTTTTCAGAAAGATTCTCTCTCTTTTGCTATGACCAATTTTAAGTCACCTGCTACATTAAACCTTTTAGTCCATAAAGGTATCCAGTTACAACAAGGTTAAAGTTGTAGTGCAGATGGGATATACCCATATCTCTGTAAATGGGTTATAAAACTTGACCTGCTTTACTCTACTGTATCTGGCAGTTCCTTGACTGTGTGCTCCCCTCCAAAATTCTGCAGCAGTCTGACTTTGAATCTGGCTGATAAGACATTTATTTTCTCTCCATCTATTTGTTGCAGCATTTTTATGGATGTGTGTCAAAATATTCTGCTTTCATGTTGTTGCTCCCCTTTTAAAAAAAAAAGCCAGTCCTGAACACATTTGACATTTTGCAGGCTTGGAATCTGAATGTTCCAGTTCAGGTTATTTAAGCTGGTTATATTTCAGCATGTTCTCTTTTTTTATGCTTAGAACTATTGCCCAGCTCTTAAGCTGTATCAGTCAAGGAGTTCAGTTTTACACTGATAAATTAAAAAAAAAAAGTGGGGGACATGCACATTTCCAATTCCTTCCATCATTTATATTGTTGCTTTTCCATTTCTATATTCAGCTATCACTGTTATTTGCATATAGTAATATTCTAGATAACAGAACACTCTGATTTTTTTTTTTAAGGCTAGAGAGATGATGATAGGGAGATAGAAATATTATTGCAACAGCAAGATGGAATGGCATGCAACAAGAATTTTTGTAATTGTTTCTAAGATGTTTGTCACTTATACATGATTTTCCTAAGCAGCTTGAAGATAAGATAGACACTCTTATGCATCACTGAGCAAGTATATAATGGCAGTGATAGAAAGGAAGAATGCACTATTCTGTTCCCTGACAGTACTTGCCCTGGGCATGCTGTCTCTCTGTCTCACTTTCTTCCTTTAAGCACAGAAAAATTAAACCCTTCTTTAACAGTCTGTTTTGTAATGTGTCCACACAAGTCTGAGTATCTCTGTATAGTCAAACATACAAATCATTTTCAGACAGCAATTTATTTTTTAAAGATTATTCATTTTGTTCTTCCTAATAATATTAATCAGGATTGCTATTGCTAAGATTGTGTTGTTCTGAGCAGCAGCAGCTCCTTATAGTACCATTCCAGAAGTTGTTGCAAAGATAAACACCATGGCAGGAAATATGTCATCAATGTCATATCCAGCATGGTTAATAATGGTCCAATCTTGCTTCTACTGAAGTTAGTGGCCAAATTCCCATTGACATCAAGGGGATCAGGATCTGAATTTCTAAAATCCATTGCACAGATAATATACTTCTCTCAGTACAACAAATACATTTTGGTCAAATTAGATAACCACCTTGAAATGTTATCAGTCATTTTATCCCTGAAATGTAAGGCGATAAAAAGTTACTCAAGAACCCACACCAGCATGAACTACAGATTCATTTGTCCTGTAATGTTGAAACCACAGGGTTCAGATAACAAAGTATATTTCCCCATGCTGCTGCACTAATCCTCATCAACCCCAAATCAGGGGATTAAAGATAAAGTCATTTCACATTGGAATGAAAGGAGCTTTAATTTCTTTTCTTTGTTTTTGGTCCTGTAAACAATTTTAGTGGCAACAAGGAAGCTGAGTGAGTAAACAGAACATATTTCAAGTTTCTTGCATATGCAGGAGAAAGCTAAAGTTAGAAAGCAGTATGAGACCACAGGAGCACTTATGGAGCAATGCAGTGGAAACCATGGCAATAGCAATACCCTTCTCTTACAGACACATCCACTGAATGCTGAGAATTTACATTTTGATTTGTCTATGAACTTTAGAGGGGAAAAAACAATTTTATAAAAAGATAATGTGCATTTAATTTGTCTGTGATTAAAATGTATGAACTCCCTTATGATTAAAGCATAGACAATAATATATAGGTTCTACTTCAAATTATTTTAACCAGTTGTTTAAGATGCTGGGTTTGTAGCTTATTCTCAAATGCCTCTTTGAAAATGAGTTCTCAGGAAAAACAGATTATAATTAATAAACAGCCTGTATCAAGGGTCTCTGGCTCCATCTTGTGGTCTGTTATGTTGCTTCACCCTGAAAAACTTTTAAAAAATTTTAAACGCAGCAAAGACTATGGATGTAATTCTAGATGTATTGAATTCAAGGAGGTTTACTTTATTTTTATTTTTTTGGCATTGACTTTATTGCGGCCAAGATTTCACTCTATGTTTCTGTACAGAAATGAACTGGCTTTTCTTCAGAAACGTTTATATTGCCGAACTGTGTATAGCTATATAAGATTACGTTCCTAAAAGCTTTGGACACGAAACCTTAAAACTGGTCCATTTTAACCTATCTTGTGTTTCACTTTTTGTCTCCTCAGGGTTTCAATAAAGGCTCCGTTTTTCTAAAATGTTATATAGGTGCAATATGCAGTTGTACACACAACTGTAAATTAAACAATGGGGAACTAACAAATGTCACAATAGGTCATTTTCCTTACACAAATGCTTATTTTGCAGCCCTGGGTGCATAAGCACATTTTATTAGAACAAGTTAGATTACATTTAGATCAGTTTTAAAAATGTAGCCTTAAAAATTTGAAGTCTCTCTTCACTTTTTCTGATCTAAAAGTGACTATTCTTCAACAAAAAAACTTCGAAAACAGACTCCAACGAGAGACTGCTGAATTGGAATTAATTTGCAAATTGGATACAATTAACTTAGGCTTGAATAGAGACTGGGAGTGTTTGAGTCATTAGACAAAGTAAAACTATTTCCCCTTGTTTATTCCTCCCCGCCCCCGCCCCCCCACTGTTCCTCAGACGTTCTTGTTAACTCCTGGAAATGTGCTGGAAATGGCCCACCTTGATTATCACTTCAAAAGGTTTTCTCTCCCCCCACCCCACTCTCCTGCTGGTAATAGCTCATCTTAAGTGATCACTCTCCTTACAATGCGTATGATAAACACCTATTTTTTCATGGTCTGTGTGTATATAAATCTCCTCACTGTATTTTCCACTTTATGCATCCGACGAAGTGAGCTGTATCTCACAAAAGCTTATGCTCAAATAAATTGGTTAGTCTCTAAGGTGCCACAAGTACTCCTTTTTCTTTTTCCGAATACAGACTAACACAGCTGCTACTCTGAAACCTTTATTATGACATTCTTCTCTTTCAGAAAGACACTGGCAGTAATGGGCTGTGAGGCTGAGTTAAGTATATCCTTTACAGCTGCAAGGGGTGCATAATGAAAAACTTTCACTCCTGATTTATTAACACTTCATGGGAACGTCTGCCCTAAAATCTATCTCCCTCTCTCTCTCTCTCCCTTCTTGGCTGCTTACAGTGCTAAAGAGGGTGTATTTTTTTAGCTGAAAGGCAGTGCTAAGCTTCACTACATAAATATATGCCTGATATGTGGTTCACATCAAACTAGCCTAACCTCCTCACTGAGCAATAGAGATAACAGCTGTGAGGATGTGGCCTTTTGACTACTTTCCATTGCTGACTGTGAAGAGGCTGATTTTACGGGCCCATTCCCTGAGCAGAGTGTCTGAACGTTGCCAGCAGACACCCCAAGATGTCAAGAATCTATAGTGTCTGCCAAATTCTAAGAGGTATCCCTTTACCATAAAATAATAGCATACAAGAGAAGGGCTTTTCAGTTTTCACATTTTAGAAGAAAAATCACACCTCTATAAGCAAAGTAGTACCTGTGCTTTTGCCTTTTCAGCTTCATGTTACTCTTTCTTATGATTGATGTCCTTTGGTGGTTGTTGCTTAGCTATCCCCTATATTGTAGGGAGGTGGAGTGGCCTCTGTTTGTTGCTGACAGGGAGGAACCATCCCTGCCCCCTGGTGGGTGGAGCCAGGCTTGGGCTGCCCATTGTGCCAGAAGTAGAGGGACAGAACAGGAAGTATAAGAGGCGGGGCCTCCAGCTCAGTTGAGGGAGAGCCAGGGAAGGAGTCGGGTGCATCTGCCTTGCTGCTGATCCAGGGACTGAGTTGTCCCAGCCCCCTGTCTCTTGAGGAATACCCTGAGGAGCTGCCACTCAGCAAATACCCCAAGGAGGTGCTGGAACTGCTGACTGTCAAGTAACCTGTTGTGCCTGAGGGCTCATGAGCAACAAAAGTCCTACAAACAGGTAGGGGTAGGAAGTAGCCCAGGGAAACCAGATATTAGTCCAGTTGTGTTGCTGAAACCACTGTCATCATGTTTTGATAGGATCCCCACCACTATTAAGCCCTGGGCTGAGACCCAATGGAGTAGGGTGGGCTTGGGTCCTCCTACCCCCTGCTGCCAACTCCACCCTAGTGTGGGAGCCTACCCACTTTAGGCTGGATGGCCTGCATTTGGATGTTGTCTGCCCCAGCCAGAGAGCTGGCTACAGACTGCTACTGCTCCATCCTGCCTAGAGGTCTGAGCCTGATTGTGGAGGTTGTCTGCCCCAGACAATAACAAATAATCAAAAACTTCAGACCAGTTGGTATCCTGAATGGCAGTGGCACACAATTTCTGTGGCCATCTAACTCTCCCTTCCTGAGGGTGAGTCCAAAACTCTGTCCAGTTTAACTGTCATTAAAATACAGTCAGGCCCTTACATCAGAGGAGGAGGCATGTTCTATGTGAATTCCAGTGGGGGCAGACTCTGCCCTCACTGAGTGAATCCATGGAGAGACTGAAAGTAGCCACATAGTCAAAAGCCTACAATATGGTACCTACAATATGGATCTCAGATGGGAGAAGACACGGAGGGGGGGGTCCATGATGATGATGATGATGATACTCTCCTCAAGCAATCTGAGACCCTTCCCCATTAACATTTTGGGTTTCCTGGTCCCTTCCTCTACCCGTGCTGGATGTAATACAGTCCTAAGGCTTAGAAACTACTGCTGCCATATTTGTCAAAGGAAGTAAGAAAAGGAGGAATAAACTGGAGCTCATTAATGAGTTTCTTGTCTTCCATTGCTTCCACCCAGGTAGCAGGAACAGTTCCTCTAAACCAGGGGTTCCCAAACTTGGTTCGTAGCTTGCTCAGGGTAAGCCCGTGGTGGGCTGTGAGACACTTTTTGGTACCTGAGTGGTGGCCTGGGCCACGCTGTTTCCCGCAGCTCCCATTGGCTAGGAATGGCCAACCATGGCCACTGGAAGCTGCGAATGGCGGTACCATCGGACACTCAAGTAAACAAAGCGTCTCATGGCCTGCCAGGGGCTTACCTTGAACAAGTCATGAACCAAGTTTGGGAACCCTTGCTCTAAACCTATTCATGAGCCATACATTGAATGCTAGTCACCCTGGCAGCTAGGCACTTCTCTCTCAAAAATACATCAACATGGCATACAGGCTGTTCTATAACCTGCTGGGTCTCACATGTTTCCTAAACTGGCTTCAGAATGTGGCCCAGTAGTTCAATTCCTTCTCTAATCCTATATAGTTCCAGAAATGTATACAGAATTGCTTTAAATTCTAAGAGAAGACCTTTTTAAGTAGTCAAGGCTTTCTATCATAGGTGGGGATATTTTGACTTCTACTTCAACAATAATAGCCGGGCAATTTGCAAAATGTTACCAAAGGCGTAGTCATGGACTTCAAGTTAAATGGGTGGGTGTCATGACTCTTCATTCCCACCCTGATAACAGTAGGATCCATTTTTCCGTGTATTGGCCAAGGAATCTGCACATGCTGCTCAGAAATATACACATCAGCGACATCTGAGACTGTTCAGTCATTCCAAGAACCACCATGTTATCATATGCTAATACGGCATTAACATGTGCTTTATATCTTTACAAGTAATACTGCTCCATAGAAAATGTGTCAGGCTGCAGCAGTATGGCAAGATTCTACTTCCCTGTAGCCCAGCTTCTCCTGTAATGGGTGAACCTCCACATCAAAGAGGTTGGTGCATTATGGTTAGTTACATATGCACAAGCTTTTGACAATGTAGCCCTTAACGTGCACAAATACTGTATAGTATTTAAATATGTCAAGATCTTTGAAATTCACAAACGGGTGTATAATTGGAAAATGAAGCAATTTTCTCTGGTTTACCCCAAATGTGTTCACTGTATAGTCAAATCAATTGCCCATTTTTAAAATAGTTCTTTTATTTTATTACTTCTATCCTTTATTATCTAGTTTAGGTTATTTTTTGTTTTTAATACACATTTCATTGGTGTTAAGGATCTACCTGCTCTTGCACTTTCTTTAAGGCAACTGGATTTAGCTTTCCAGGTACATCAATTTTGTCATCACCTTCATTAGAATAACACATTTTCACCATAACTCAATTGGCTCAAGGAAACTGGTATAATTAGGGTGGAATATAAGGAACATAGAAAGCTCAAGAGACTTCAGATATTCAGAATCTACTCAAACTCTTGGCTATATTTGTATGCCTGGATGCTATAAAATGCTGTCAAAACTCAAGATACTAGTACATTACTGTAAGTTATTTAATGAGTAGAACCATACTCCAAAAGTAATTCAAAAAGAGAGAATGGTGAGGAAAATTCCCCAACATAAATCTCTTTGTATAACTCTGGAAGGTGTTTGTATGTATTTCATGCACTGCAAACAATAGAACAGAACAGTGCACAACTATTACCAATAGTCCATTTCCTTGTGTACTGAAAATTTAACTGAAACAGCAAATTAAGTGTGACAGGTGGATGGCAGGGTAAGAACAAAGGTTGGGAAAAGTTCTATAGTGAGAACTCGGAAGAAAGGGTTTTTTCTTTTTGTGAAAGAAGAACAAAGCACCTTTTTCTCTCATAAAACAGCAAAGTAAAGAGTTCTGTTTATTTAAAATCATTGTTTATAGATTTAAAGTACTTTACATCAAAATACAAAGTTATTGTGCTTTTCTAATCTCTGATTATGTGAAGAGGACATTTGTAAGTATTGCGCACACAGTCATGTTTGATTTACTTTCCATCAGTGTACCTTAAATAGTTTGAAGAAAAATATATTCCTTCACCTCACAGCTTCTATTTGCATTCTTTTAATCCATGAATTCTGATAAATGCAAGGACTCACTTCCCTTAAGAAAATGCTGCTCTAGGCATTGTTGTAGGATATGTCCTCTAAATAGCTTGGTTATGTAGCTAAGTCATTCTTGTTGCATTCCCCAAGGAGAAGACAATGAATTAATGTTGTTCTCTTACCATTAACCCTGCACACGCTGTTGATCTATATTTGATATTCGTTCAAGGTCGTGGGGGAGAAACCTGCAATGGTTACCAATTTGTTTATTGTAGATGCTGTCTTCACTGTAAGCCACCTCTGAGATTTAAGATGGGAGCATGGATTGCTGGGGAGGCCTAGATGCATAATGAAGTAATATCCCAGTTTTAGGTACTACTGTGATGCATAAAACTCCTGCCGATCTCAGTGGTGCCTGAACTAATACTCTGATGTGGGGCTCCCACAGTCTCTCCTGGATAAATAAAGAGTCAGGGGAGCAGGATCCTGGGTCTTCCACCTCCACGGTGAGTGTTCTAACCACCAGATGACAGAGTCATTCTTATGCTCACCCTCACTCTGTCTCTTAAAGTGTCACTGGACTAGAGCAAGTGAGCACAAAGTGGAGAATGGTTAGAGCAGTCACCTGGGAAGTTGGAAACCCAGGGATCCAGGCCCCTGACTCCAATGACTCTCTAAATTATCAAGAATGCAACAGCTTCAACAAGAGACTGAGGGAGCACCTCAGAATATCCCATAATCCAATGGTAAGACCACTCACCTGAGAGGGTCAGACCCTTATTTAAATCTTTTCCCCTCAGGTAGAGGAGGGACTTGAATCAGGTTTCCCAGTGTGACATTATCTGATTAAAATATGACCAGATAGATCATTGTTGCAATCGCTATTATATTTGCAGCAAATCTTGTACAAAGTTTGTCAAGTGAGGTCTATTAAAAGGTTATGATTTGCTGGTTATGATTATGCTATCTGTTTTCATGTATCAGTACTGTATTTGAAGTTATAAATATTGGCTCTATACTTGGATTTCAAATGTTTTCTTCTGGGGTAACCCCTACAAGCTAACCCCCAGCACATCTTGGAGGGACTATTAGAATTAAGTGGCTCATCAAACACTTGGTTGACAATGGACCATGGGAGACTCCCATCTACGCTGGGTGGACTGTCATGTAAACATGCTGTCTGGAGTGTAGGATTGAGCATGAACATGTGACTTGACCATATGACTCCAAACTACATCTTTGCTGTAATTTTCTACAGTAAGAACAATGGGATGCCCTCCACATGGCAAAAGCTATAAAAGGCCCTGGAAACACCTCCACTTGGTCTTCAGTCCTGCTTCTTACCTCCAGAGGAACTTTGCTACAAATTGAAGCTCTGAACAATGGACTGAATGACCCATCCAAGCCATGGATGTACTCCAGAGACTTGGCTTAAGCCAGACATTTTATTCTATTACTTCTACAAGCCTGAACCAAGAACTTTGCTATTACTGTATGTATTTGATTCCTTTAACCAATTTTAACTCCCCTTTCTTTTTTTTTATTAAATAAACCTTTAGATTTTAGATTCTAAAGGATTGGCAACAGCATGATTTTTGGGTCAGATCTAAGTGTTATATTGACCTGGGTGTGGGGCTGGTCCTTTGGGATCAGAAGAACTTATTATTTGATGACACTGATTGTAAAGAACCACTCATCTCTGAATCCAGTGTGTCTGGTGGTGATATAAGAACTGGAATGCCTGAGGAAACTGAATTTGTTTTCTTGTTAGCCAGTGTGGTGAAACAGGAGTTTACTTTTGTGGCTGGTTTGGTATATCTTCTAAAAGAATAACAACCAGTTTTGGGTTGTTTTGCCCTATTTCTCAGCAGGTAATCCAGAATTTGGCATCCTCAGTTCTGATCCACTAAGGCACGGTTACACCCAGATAAAATACCCTAACCAATGGGCTAGAAGTTGAGGTCTGATTTTTTTTTTTCCCCCCTGCATCTTGCAAAAGTGGCATTGGCATCTAACAACAAAGTTCGTTCCCAGCTGTGGATCTCTAGCAGGCATAGCTACAGCAGGAAGGAGATTATCTCCATGATGGGGGTGTGGCTTAGCACACTCACCTCTTGCCAGCATCTCCCATTGGCTAGCTTGCTGTCCATCTCCCTGCCTAGCATGCTATCTTTGGCAAATAATAATCTAAGGCAGCTATCTTTCCCCATTCACTGTATAAGAGCTTAGGTGCCAAACTCAGGCTTAATGAATCACAATGATTTTCTAGATGTCAAACTCCTTATGTGCATCCAGGCCAAAATTAATTGGCAATAAAAGCGAAAAAAAAAAATCCCACTTCCAGCAATGAATGCTGTTTTTATTCCTGGCTCTTGGAGGAGACTCTGATGGAGTCTTGTCTCTGGTTTATGAACCAAATCAGCTCCTACTCTATTTCCAAACAGTTAAAGGAGCTATTTCAAGCTACTCTGTATTCATTTCACATGGTTGCAGGTGTCCATGCCCTGCATTACTGTCCATTACTGCATTACTTCATGCAGATCTTGTTTCTTAAAGAGAGAACTGTTCTCCTCTGCTGTTATTGCTCATTTTTATTTTAACATAACATCTTTTCAGGTTGAAATTTTAATTCAACAGGCCATAGTTTTTGTCCAGTTAGCCTATCATAGCCTAACTCTATCTCCCTTTCACCTCTCGTTAATTGTCCTCCTTTTCTAATGCTGGAAACCTGGAAACTCTTCTTTAGGCTCTGACATTTGATGGAAATCTCTCTGTTCCATGTCATCTTCATATTGCCCAAGGTCCCCTTTGCCCCATAAGAGCATATCTATTATCTGGTTTAATCTATTGTTCCCCGCCAGTGTAGTGATTCTGGGCCTCTGCAAAGTGTCCTGACCTAGCTCTTCAGTTACCTATGCTCTTTTCTTCTCTTTTAGAACTAATACAGAAAGGTGCTGAGCACCTGTCAGTACTAAACATCCACAACTTTTGAAGTCAGTGGGAATGGAGAGTGTTCTTCATCCTGCAGGAGGCATTCAGTACTTTGCAACTTAATTATCAATCAGTTGTTATTACTGTCCTGTTTCAGCAATTTCTCAGTCTGGACTCTTGACTAGAGATGCCTAGTGAATCACAGGTGTGACAGATAGTGGCTTAACTGCTTCCAATAGAGATTGGTGTTCACTCTAATAAAAGCATTCAGCTTAAAAACCTGATTCTATGGGGAAAAAGGTATTTATTCTGAATGACACAGTAAGCCAATCAGTTCAGACTTAAGTACATCTAATTAGAGTTAGGCCATTTACAACATTCACAGGCAACATTTCAAGTGCTCAGTATAATTTACTAATACAGTTTTATCAGGAATAAAGTCTGTTCAATTAGGAAAATTATTCTCAGCTGTGATCAGCTAAAGATCAAGTTGAGTCATTATCAAAGTACATCAATTACAAAACATATATTTGTGGCAAAATTCAGCAGAATTATTAGGGCATGTTTCTACTTTTTTTTTAAAAAGTATAACTATTACAAAGTTTTTAAATTATTTAACAGATATTGACATTCTTCCATTGGGGAAATAAAGGCAGCTATAAGAAATTATCAGAAATGCATGGCTCTTGTAGGTTGCAGATCTCATTCAAAATGGTCACTGTTTCACACATTTGCAAATCTCATTAGAAAGAGTAATGATTTATATAGTAATAAGAAAGGGTGATCGTATACTAAATCATTACATATGAGATAGAATATGGTAATGATTCTCTGAAATATTTTAAAGTATATTATATTAAAAGGTCAGATTTCCAAGCTTTTTTCTGCAACTGAGGTCTAGAAACTTTTTAAATGAAACTTGAGATTCTAACAATCACATGATTCTGAAATTCATAGACAAATATTGAGAGACTCATTAGAGTTGACAACATTGACATAGCACTCATCCAGTCAGCTTAGTAAGAACCTTATCCTGTGACCAATTGTTCATCCATAAACTCTGAAGTCATTAAAATATAAAGACCACAGAGGAATGGTGATTTTGAATGCCAAGTTGTTTGGGTGCCCAACCTGATGTGCCTTAAAGGAATGTACCTTAATTTTCAGAAAGTACTAAGGTCCAGATCCACAAAGGTACTTAAATGCCCAAAACCCAGATTTATGTTCCTAAACTGGATACTTGGCACCGAAGTTTCAGTTTTGACTCCATTATGAACCACAACTCCTGCCAAGCCCTATAGGTGACTACACTCACTAGGCACCTAATTTTTCAGGGTAATAGTTCTGTAGGTGCCTATGTTTCTGTCTTTGGTCATGTGCACTGCTATCTCTTGCCTCAGCCTCAGTGATTCACACACCAGGGGAAGATAGGTGGCTGCCTAAGTCATGTGTGGGGGCAATATGGTAGGACTGCTCAGAGGCTGCCTATGGGATCGGCTCCATTCATAATCTGGCTAAAGGGGGATGTGGTGGTACTGCTTATAATTTTTGAGCCCAGTGATTACAATACTCACGCGGGATGTAGGAGACCTAGATTCAATTCCACCCCCCCTGCCAGAGGGGGAGAATGCTCTAATCACTGGACTATGGGATATTCTGATGTATGGCTCCCTCAGTCTCTCCTGTTGAAGCTGTTCCACTGTGGATGAATACTTAAATAGTCATTCAGCCAGAGAGGGGGAAAGACTCTCTAGCCCAGTGGTCAGGGTACTCACCTTGGAAACCCCAGGTCCAGTTCTCTGCACCACTCACACGTTCATTTGTTATGCAGAGTGCAACAGCTTCAAGAGGAGAGAATGAGAGAGCTCCTCCTCAGAATATCTCATAGTCCAGTAGTTACAGCACTCACCTGAGACGAGGGGAGGCCCCCCTCTTCAAATCTGGCAGAGAGAGGGGAATTGAATCTGGGTCTCCCACATACCATGTGCGAACTGTAATCAGTGGGCTCAAAGCTATAAAGTAGACAGGGGCAGCAGCACCACCACCTCTTCCTCCTCCTGGCATTGTCCCTTTGTGTGGAACGAGGCAGGTGCCTAACTCATTAGCACAAGAAATGCCTTAGGCACCTATGCTACCTGATTTCAGGCATCTGGCTCCTGTCCATGGTTTGGTAAGCAGAGATAGGTACTTCCCTGCAGCCCAGATTTAGGCACCCATCTCTGTGAGAGGGGCAGGGTTTAGCACATACCCTTTTCACTGGCATCTTCCACTTGCTAGCTTCAGCGGTTCCCCGCCTACCATACTGGCTTTTGTAGATTGCATTTGAAGATAGCTGTCTCTCCCCATTTATGGTATAGGGAACTGTGACAGGGTACCCACCCCACAAAAGGCCTGGAGGGGTTAAAATGGCTAAACAGACCAATTAACTGCCCATGCTGCACCTGAAGAAGGAGCCAGGGAGCCAGCCATGAACTGGAAATGGGCTCAGCAAAGAGGAACCGGATGGGCCTGTGGGGTTACCACCTAATGTTGTTTGACCAGACTGGGCGAGTGTGTGTTTTTGTTTTGTGGGATTTTTTTTAATGGATTTGCCTGTTGCCAGAAAAATAATTTAATCTGCCTTTTTTTTTAAGTGGGTCTAAAGATTTGCATTATTATCACAGTACACTGGGATCTGTAATGTTAAAAGTTTCCGTGTCCAGCTCAAGATGCTGCAGTGTTCCCACTTCTGCAGTTTAAGCGGTAACAGATAAAAACTGTTGAAAATACAGCAGCTGTCTGCCCACCAACAAGCAAGCACACCACACATACACGTGTGTGTGTGTGTGTGTGTGTGTGTGTGTGTGTGTGTGTGTGTGTGTGTGAGAGAGAGAGGGTTTGAGTCACACAAGAGTGAGGAGACATGCGAGACATATTAAATAATGGAAGATCAGGGTGATGGTGGAAGTGATCCTCATACGCTCCCGGAGGGAAAAAAGGCTCACATCAGAAACTGCATATTCAAAGACAAGTGGCTAAATGAAACAGACTTCAAAGGCTGGCTGGCAAAATGTGCTGATAAAACAAATGTCTGTCATCAATGATTTATCAATCTTTCCTACATATGTTATCTCTCTAAATACTGTAAGTGGCTGTTTAAGGGGTCTGGGCTGCAGGGTTGCCTTGTGGTTGGGATTGCGGTGGGCTTGCCTTATTGTGTGTGGGGATACTGTTTGTTTTGCATTTCAAAGTTAGTACCCTAGGAACTTGTTTAAAGCCCAGAAGCTGTGATCAGCGAGAGGTTGCAAAGAAATAGCCTACAGTCCCGAGGAGGAGGGAGCTTGGTCTGGCAAACCCAGAAAGGGGAGGAAGCCACATAAGTAGGCAGAAGCCCAGTGAAACAGTAGCAAGTGATAGGACTGTACAGACGTTCTCTGTTTGTCATAGGGTCCCTGGGCTGGAACCCAGTGTAGCAGGAGGGCCTGGGATCCCCTAACAGCCAAGTGGTACAGGTGTTGGAGATGGCAACCGGACAGCTGTTCTGGAAGGACTCTGATTTCCCTGGAAGGGGAGGACCTTAGTGACCTGGCTGTAGGCCAAGCCACGAACAGGAAGCTGCAGCTCTGGGAATGAGAGGGACCGCAGTGTGAAAGAGATAATGGGAAGAGACCCTGCCAGAGGAGGGCAATGCCTGGCAAGAGCTAATCCCCAGAGCTGCCAGAAAGAGAGATCCCTCATGTTGAGTAGACCCTGTGACAGGTGCCTAACACAGCTTTGTTGAATCACAGTGTTGTTGCTGTGTTTTGTTTTGTTTGTTTTTTTTTTCAAATGAGACTAAAAGTTAGGTGCTGTGACACTCAGCATTGCAATGCAAAGTCCCTTTGTGGACCCCACCCTTAGCGGAAATCAAGTCTCTTTAAGGTGTCTCAAGTTGGGCACCCAAAAAGTATTAGTCACTTATGAAGAGTTGGTCTAGTGTATTTCCTTCCTTCCTGCCTTCCTTCCCCCATGTATTTGTCCCCCTTTAATATGAGGACTCTATTAAATATTCATAACACTTAATTTAAAATATAACTTGGTGTCACTATGTACAGTTGAACTACCCTGGTTTACTCCATGCCCCTTTGGTTATACTTGATGATTAGTGTTAGGGCACAGTGCGGCATGATGTCCATACATAAAGTATATTTGTGTGGGAGGGTAACAGACCAAAAAATCCCAAGGAAACCTTAAAATCAAGCCAGGTCCTGGGGTACACATTAAGAACAGTAATGTGGAAGCTGCTGCTTCTACATTATGATAGCTCCACCTCACTTCTTTTCAGACTGATTTAAGCACTGATTCCCAGAATTAAAATGCTCAACAACTCACAGGTTCAGGCTCTTACTAAGCTGACTGGATGAGTCCTATTTCAGTGCCAACTCTCATACATCTATCAGTATCTGGCATTTTTCTTAAAGCCCCAGCTTCTGAAGTCATGTGATTTTTGGCAGAATCTCAGCATCTTTTTTTTTTTTAGAAAAAAAAGTTTTCAAGACCTCATAGTTACAGAGAAAAGCTTGAAAATGTGACCCTTTAAAGGCTCAAAAGCCAGAAAGCAAATAAAAAGAGCCCAAAATGTATTTGTGTCCTGATTGTTAGTCCATCACTCATGACTGTTGAACACTTGGGGGTTTCAGTACGGCCGGATTCTTTTGACTTTAATTCCCACCACCACCACCCCTACACGCCACCCCAGGATCAGGAATTATTCTCCAGAAGTAACATTTTCAAAAGTACATAAGTCACTTATATGTTTTTGAAAAATTAATCTTATTATAATAATACATATATTGTAGGAATTATTTTGGGGAAGTTCTATGGGTGTTTTATACAAGAAGTCAGACTAAATATTCACAGTGGTCCCTTCTGGCATTGGAGTCTATGAATCCTAAGTGTTTTTGCTGCAGTGGTCTTATTTATGCTTTTGTCAAGAGACAGACTTATTAACTTCACTGTTATACAGGGACATTAGTGACTGTGTTTCATTTCAGGCCTAACAGATTATTTTTATTTTATCTTTCCAGGAATTGTCTAACATTGTCAACTCATATACAAGTTTATCAGGAGGTCATGCAAAACTACAAAATTGTAATTCTATTAATCTTGTGTTTAAACTGAAGTATAGTACTTAGTGAATGCAGCAACATAATGAGTTCCTAACGAGGATTAGGATGCATCACATGTACCTCAATGGAAATCCCTCTGGAATATTAAGGAGCATTATTGATGAGATCCAAAAGGCATCCCATATAGCCCTCTCTAGTCAGAAAAATGGTGGATGACATGTTGGAATGAAAGGAAGAAGTTTAACACTGGAGATTTTCTCAGGGTTGTGATGTGGCTACACAAGCTACTTGTGGACGTAATCTAAAAAGGAAAAAGACTGAATGCCCAGACTTTGTTTCCTCTTTCTAATCATAGAAGATTAGGGTTGGAAGAGACCTCAGGAGGTCATCAAGTCCAATACCCCAACCTCTTTCACCATTATCTCACCAACTTGAAAGCAACTCCAAAGAAATCAAAATTTGTTACTGTGGATTTAGAAGAAGAGTTTTGTGCTCTCCGTTCAGTTCAAAATGGAAAGGGCATCTACATAAGAAAACCACCATCACAACTGGTACAAAAAGCCAAATTTGTTCGGTATCTTAATAAAAAGGTCAAGTTTGTAGGGTGAATTTCACGCGTGTATTCAGGGCTAGTGCACAGCCCCCCAACAAGTAGGAATGAAGGCCTTCTTTTATCTCCTGAGAACATTTGGAGTAGGGGGATGAGGTGGAGGAGCAAAGGATGATACTGGTGGAGCAAATATACAGAGGATACTCTATATTCCCTAGGTCCTAGACAGGGTTACTATGGCAGCCTATAAACTGGAATAGGAAGTGGGATTGCACTTCAGTGGAGCCCCCTAAACTTGCGTTATGAGGTTGGATTTCAACTCCTCAAACTTTCATTGTCATAAAGCTAAATTAATGGGTATTTATGCAATGGAGTGACTTAATGCCTATATTTGCAACCCGATGACCTATCTTTTGTGGCCTGAATCAGAGTGAATGACACTTATGGTGATATTTTTGCACCTGTAGTTTGGCTGTCAGCCAAATCTGAGTAGTTCCGTAGTTTCTAGCTACCCGACTGTAGCCACAAATCTGGGAGTCCAGAAGGGCAGTTCTTCAATGATTACTTGGTTTTACCTCCAAAAATTATGAAGCATATGCAAAAATGTAGATGTGAGGGGGCTTGCAGTGACACCAGCTTTGTGGCACTTGTTTCAGATAGAGGGCTTTTATCTTCATACCTGCCAATCCAGTACTTATCACAAGCATTTATATTTCTACACTGGGATATATAGAAAATTAACAGACAGCAATTTCAGCATAAATTTGTGCATTTGTTTGTTTGTTTGTTTTTTTTACTCACTCTACAAACCAGGTGTCTCTACAGAAACATGCAAAAGTTATGGTCTCAGGTTTTCCCTGCAAAAGAGCTTTCAGCCTCAGTTCTGCACTGCTCTTCTTTCAGGGCAGTTCAAAAATCTTTGTGCTCTCTGGTTATTCAAGGAAGATCTGCTACCACAGTCGCTCTGTATAAAAGAACTTCTATTTGCAATTATTATGCCGTTTAAAATTACAGTCCATTGGGAAGATTTTATTACAGTAGAACTGTGGATCCACAGCTCTGATTATAATTACACCTTAGCTCTGATTCTATGTTGAGGGGATAGTTAGTTTCAGAAGGTTAATACTGTGTAGGTTACTTGCCACCTAATGACAAGAAAAGCTTAGTGGTCTTTTGTTCAACCTCATTTAATGTTTCTGAGGGTAAGGTTTCACTCAGAAATCTGCTAAATAAGCAGTGGCAATCAATTACTCAAGTTAAGTAGGGAGTGAGGATGCATCATTTACTCTTTGGCCTTCATTAGGTTTGGTCCTTATAGCTCTGGAAGATGGTAGAAAAAAATGTAGCCTGCCAAAGAATAAAGAGCCAGAGTGCGGGGGCGGGGGGGGGGGGGGGGAGAGTGAAGATACATCCAGTCATTGTATGGCTAAACTGAAAATGGAGATTCATATGGGGGAGATTTTCAGTGGCACAAAGGAAAATTAACCTTCAATGGGAGATGACATCCTCATTGTTCTTTGTGCCTCCCCTTCTACCCCACCAAGCCAAAAGGTACCATAGATTAAAACAATGATCATAGAATTGCAATGAAGAACTCCTGTAATCAAGCTGCACAAACTGCCTCGTTGTCAGGTGTTGGGCAAATAAAGCCAAAATAAGGGTTCCACTAACCTTAAAAGATGCATGTGACCAGGTTATTTGGGGGGGGGGGGAACAAAAAAAACCCACCATGTGCTATTGCACTGTATTATTTCAGAAAACCATCAGCTTGATCCTCAGTTGGAATAAGTCTACAAAAATTTACACCAACTGAAAATGTGGCCAAATATGTGATTGTGTAATGAAGGACTATATAGACTGATCCTGCATCAGGATCTGTTAGCTCAGCCCCTTACATCTTTACAGATTCCTCCCACAGAAGGGTAGGGTACAGGGGGATGCACATGAAGATCCCACTGCAGAACTGGGGCTTATATCCGCATACTGCATCTGTACTTGAGGCAGAATGAAGATTGAAACCATCAGAGGGACAGCATCTGACTACGCAGTTTAACCTTGCAACCTTAATATTCTCTTAATGTTTTTTTTTTAAATGGAAGTTGTTCATAAAGAAGTTGCACGCTCCTAAAATTGTAGGAAAAAAACATGGCATGTTGCTATACTGAATGAGAAGCAGTGTGCAATCCTGTAACTAAATATTATATTGTAATGCATATGTATAAAGGACAGAGTTAAGAGTGTACCTGCAGTCTTGTCTTTTGGCATTTCATGACCTTTGCATGCTTCATAATGGAACTTGAAAAATCTCATAATATAGCTGCTTATTTGATTTGTTGGTGTGTAAAAGGAACTGCATTCACAAAGGAATTAAGGTGCCTAACTGCCACGCTAGGCATCTAAATCCAGAATCAGTCTCCACTGGGATTCACAAAACCCCACTCAGCTGCCTCTGAAAACTCTAGATGCCTAAACTCACCCAACACCTAAATTTTCACTGTAAGTTTCATGGGTGCCTATGTTTCTGCTTCTAACCATGCTCATTACATCCCTATGCCAGGCACCTGGGTGCCTAAACCTCAGACCAGTGCATGAACCAGGGAAAGACAGGCATTTGCCTGTCTGACTTGCCTGCAGGGCCCAATCCAGGAAGAGTGCTCAGAGCTCACCTACTGGACTGGGCACCTGTAGGTGAGGTTATACAAAACACAGAGTGAGGAGAGAAACTTCCCTCATAACTAGGGTGACCAGGTATCATGTGGGGGTTGGGGAGTGAGAGAAAGCAAAAGAGAGTAAGTGTGCATAAGAATGAGAGTGACTCTGTAGCACACTGGTTAAAGCACTCTTAGGGGAGATGCAATTCCCCTGCTCTAATGACTTTTTAAAATACTATAGTAATGGGGGCCTGTCATTGGTTTGCGCCTGAGCCAGTGGGTGTCTCACACAGTGAGTTCACCTAGTTGACAATTGTCCAACCAAGGTCTAACTTGGGTTGGCCTGCTTGGACCTCACATTCACAGAGAGTAAATCAAAATGTCTCTGTGATGATGTCTAGTGTGATTAACTTTGAGTTCTGGCAGCCCTGGAAAGAGCCTTCTCCCCATTAGCCGCTGTGGAAGCGGTCTGGACCTTGATGCACCCCAGAAGGGGAACTGAACTCTTATAGTAGCACAGTAGGAGAGCTGGGGCCTGAAAGGCCCAGAGAGGATGAGGACCTTGCCTCTGGGGGGAAGCCCTGGAGTACAGCTAAATACTGGGGTGGAGACCATTGACAGACCACATGACTAAGGACCTACACCCAAGGACAGCCCCAGGGAGAGAAAGTGGAGGCACATGTGCTCTGCTAAGGGGATGCTCACAAGAGGTGAGTGCCAACCTGTTACAGCAAGTCTACTTTATTCTTAAGGTAAAAAGCATTACAGATAAAACACATTAGGCTAATAAAGAACCCATTCACCTACTAATAAGCTTACTAGATATTGCACCAACTCTAATATGGGCTCTGGCAAGAGCAGGCCCACAGGGTTTCCTTTGTGGTCACAAGTTCATCACTGCCTCAGCTCATAACTAGCATACAGTCTTATGGGACAAGTCCTTCCAACCTTGTCCAGAGGAGTGGGGCCTTCTGGGGAGCAGGGGTCCTGTTTGTTTTCTTCATCAGAAGGAAAGCACTGAGCCAGTTTAAAATCAGGTATTTATCCAAAAAACATTTCCTTATCTGGTAGTCTCTCAGGAATCCAGTATATGCACACCTTCCCAGGGGGGTGGCTTCTCTGGAGATGTCACAACCTGACTAAATGTGTCAGATCACCCCCTGTTGTTCTCCTATTTACAATTTCCATGGAAATACATACAATTTCACAACCACACACATACAATTACATTGTTAATGCACTGTACCCCAAAGGTATTCACCTAATTCAATAATGTTCATTCAGGAAATTGTCAGTCTGTCATCCTCACAACTCTTCTTGAAGTGATTGGGAACTACAGCTGGCCAGGATCTCATCTATCCGGGCCCTAACTACTAAACAGCTTTGTCATAAATATAAAGGGAAGGGTAAACACCTTTAAATCCCTCCTGGCCAGAGGAAAAGCCCTTTCACCTGTAAAGGGTTAAGAAGCTAAGACAACCTTGCTGGCACCTGACCAAAATGACCAATGAGGAGACAAGATACTTTCAAAGCTGGAGGGGGGGAGGAAACAAAGGGTTCTCTCTGTCTGTGTTGTCTTTTGCTGGGACCAGAGCAGAAATGTAAACTCCTGTAAAGGGTTAATAAGCAATCTAGTTAGATAGGGGTTAGATTCTGTTTTGTTTAAATGGCCGATAAAATAAGTTGTGCTGAATGGAATGTATATTCCTATTCTTGTGTCTTTTTGTAACTTAAGATTTTGCCTAGAGGGATTCTCTGTTTTTAATCTGATTACCCTGTAAGGTATTTACCATCCTGATTTTACAGAGGTGATTCTTTTACATTTTCTTCAATTAAAATTCTTCTTTTAAGAACCTTATTGCTTTTTCATTGTTCTTAAGATCCAAGGGTTTGGGTCTGTGTTCACCTCTGAAAATTAGTGAGGATTATTATCAAGCCTTCCCCAGGAAAGGGGGTGTAGGGCTTGGGGGAATTTGGGGGGGGGGGAGACGTTTCCAAGTGCGCTCTTTCCCTGTTATTTTTGTTAGATGCTTGGTGGTGGCAGCAATAAGGTCCAGGGACAAAAGGTAAAATAGTTTTTACCTTGGGGAAGTTTTAACCTAAGCTGGTAAAAATAAGCTTAGGGGGTTTTCATGCAGGTCCCCACATCTGTACCCTAGACTTCAGAGTGGGGAAGGAACCTTGACATGGTGGCAGAGCGGTAGGATTAACTTGAAATCATTTTGAGATCAATTTGAGATTTTTTGAACCAGAAGCACAGATTTTAAAAAAGGACAAGCTTCTAAGAAGATGTTACAAATAATGGAGAATGGTAAGGAAATGTAAAAGGCTGTTTTAAAAATTACATCACTGATCTTTATAAAGCACAAACCCATCAATCAATGAACCTCCTCCAACAGTTCAATGCTGCGGTCCTTCTGTAGTGTAAGTCAGTGCAGTACCACTGAGTCAATGGATTTACACTAGCTGAGGACCAAGCCTTTGAGTCCGTGTGGTCCCTCGGCAAACAACAGGCACTCATGGGGACTTTGAAGTGGACCCATTTCCTAAGCATTACTGGTAATTATTCACACAGATTAACATAAGGCAATTGCCTGATTTTCCACCATTCACAGATGATTTGCTATACTTTCAAAGAGAGATGAATACAGCAGTATCCTATATTTACAGTTCATTTCAATGTTAAGATGTCCTTTTGATCTGTGAATTAACACAATACAGCAGAGACTGTTTGATAACATTGTTGACTTCTACTGGTATATATGTAATTACACAAAAACACAAACATATGTTTTTAAGGGTTGAATTTGATTCATTTGTCCTGCAGGATGCTTAACCCTTTCTTTTCATGAGTCGCACCATGACTTTGTGAGTGTTCCTAAACCTCCTCTAATGACACCTCAATCTGGGATATTTCCTTCACATTTGTCATTTAAAAGGAATGGCTGAAGTATGGGATTCTCCTTTATATTCTCTGCAGTGAAGCCTGATTGAAGAATTCATTTAGTTTCTCCACAATGGCCTTATCTTCCCTGAGTGCTCCTTTAGTACCTTGATCATCCAGTGTTGTCATTTACACCTGAGCAAAGAGAAGGTGAAGTGGATATAAAAGGCATCTTTTCTGATTTGGTGGGTCACCCTACCCACCCACTTTGCCTAGGTAAAATGATTACTCATTGTGCGAGACAGAGGTCACAATCCACCACCCACATCTAGCACAGCAAAATACTAAAACATTCAATACACTGATTAGCTGTTTCCTCAACTAGTATGCATTGTTTAAAATGTCCATTAACATCAGCAGTAGATGAACCCCCACACTACCTTTCAACTGAAAACAGGAGCATTTTCAATCAGCAATTCACTTGGAGGGAAGAAGGCAGGTAATTAAGTTCATAACATACAACAAATTGCAATGAGTCCTTCAATGTTTTTCCTATTCATTAGTATGTGAATAGGCTGCAGCAGTTGGGGAATTTTCCCTTTATTTTTTAATTACTTATATTCTCTTTATTCATTAGGTCACCTTCCTGAAAGTGATTCCTAGGAATGTACTGGTACACAGGCAATATTAATCAAATGTAGTGCAACATTTAATCCAACCTCCTAAGTGGGTAAAACTTTGGGTCATCCTGTTTACAAACTAAATTTTAAAATGAGATATTTCTAAATTTTAAGATGTCGAAGTAGTTTGTAAAAACAAGATAAGAGTTTTTGACAAGGGCATCCGAATTCATTGCTGGTTCCCTTAGAGCTATCAGCTAAGCTCACAAACTGTTGTTCTGATATAAAGATTAGCATGTTTCTTTGTTTTCCTCAGGAGAATATATGTACTTAAACATCCTTATAGATCTTTCCAGAAAAGATGGTAAGCAGCCAGTCACCCATCTCACTCAATTAGATATCTGCCAACAAGAAGTTATTTGGTTCCTTTAGTTATAGGCAGAATATGATCAGTGGATATAAAAAAATATTAGTGGTAAGGAGCTGTTCCAAAAGCATTGCTGCAAAGGAATTTAAACTGTAGTTTACAATGATGGTAGAATAAAAATGTATTAACAAGACTGGCAGCCTGATATTACCCACTGTTAAGTAAGCCAGACTCGCTAGTTATTGGATTTCTAGAAATTTGGATGGACTCAGTCTTCCTGTGACAGCTCATCAATGTTGAGTGCAGGGGACTGGACTAGGTGACCTATTGAGGTCCCTTCCATTCCTACACTTCTGTGATTGTATGAAGTGCAGGGCAGCTGACATCTTGATAATGGCTCCATCAAGTGCTGTAACTGTTCCACTGCATTTCCTCCCCGGCCCCCTTACTGACTTGTTAACAAAGAACTTGGGTCATTAATTTGGCTTATAGAAGTACTTGGCATATGTGGTGAACAGTAAGCTCTGCCAGCAACCCACTGAAGATGACTGGTAAGAGAGGAACAATACATAATCATTAAAGAGACAAGCTGTGGTGATGTGGATGGGATTAGCTAAGGAGAAGATTAAGAAAACTGAATTTGACATGGAGTGGAAGGGAAGAGACACTGAAGAGCACTGACACAACTTAAAAATTACATTAGTTGCAAGTAGACTTGTGCATGAAACCTAGAAAAACAGGTCATATGACCACAACTGAGGGTGGAATAGCTTTTGCTAGCTATTGCTGCTACTCAGTTCAAGAAGAGATTAACTTCAATAAACCTCTTGCCTGGTAATTGATAAAACAGCTAAATGTGTGCTTGTAAAAAACAAAAAACAAAAAAATCCCACAAAACCCCTGGCCAATACGTTTGTAGGGAGTGATTTTTCATGCTGGACTTTATTTTTGCACCCATAAATAATAGGAAGGCCCACTAATATGTGACCCAAGGAAGTACATATTCAAATTGGCATATTTGTATGATGTTTCCATACCGCTTTATTGATAAATGCATTGCATGCTGCTATATCCTGTAAACATTGTTCTGTTCTCTTCCACCCCATGACCAGATATCACACACAAAGGGCTCAGTTGTGCAGGGTTGTGGGTACAAGTTGTCAGGGACTTCTGGAGCAGATGCACTTGGTACTTTCTTAGCTGAGGTAAGAGGAGAGAGGGGAGCCAGCAAGAGAGCTGTGCCTGGCATATGACTTGAGGACCTGAGGAAGGCTGTGAGAAATTTTGTTTAGAATCCACAGCCACACCATATTTCCCCGATTAAACAGGGAGCTCTTAGTGCAGCTCTCAAGCACATTGGAGTAGCTACTACCATGGCTGGTATTAGGAGTAGCTGAAAGTGGCTACATGTTATTTTCATTCACTGGCTCACACTAAATCCACATATTCCACTCATGCTCTATCACTCATGTCCCTCCATGGTCATGTGCTCAACTTAGTAGTGAGAATAGATTTTTTTTTTTAAATTCCTAAACACTGTGAGCATTTATCTGCATCATGTGCAAGTCCAGAGACTAGGACACTTCAGAATTGCTCAGTGGGAGAAAACATCACTTCCTTTGTGTTTGTGATTTTATGCAATCCCCCTATAACCTATTCTTATTTCCCTCTCATGTACCACTGATTCCTACCCCCTCCCCATACACACCTCTTCCCTATACACACTACACATTCCTGGCTGGTGCCCCTTCATGGGCTCTCTGTCATCCTGCTGCGTGGAGAGCTACTAGGATGGATCTTCACTTTCTCATGCCAAACCCAAAGGGAGAGGAAATGTTGACAGTTTTTAACTCCTGCCCTCCTCCTCTCAAAAGCAGCTGCACAAGCGATCCAATCTCTATCTGCCCCCCTCTGGCTGCTTCTGGCTTCCTCTTTGAGATGGGGTATCCACATATCTGGTTCAGTTGGCTTCACTTGTGGTGATTCCTGTCTGATTCCTCCAGGGCCAGCTCTGTGGCAGCTTGTCTGCAACAGGTGCTAAGAAGATTGAGCACTTTGGCATTCAGTCCTCCTCTTAGCTTCCCTGGCACACTGCACAATCAAGCTCCAATACAATATGATTTTTTAAATTGCTGGAGGACATAGACACATTACAATTCCAAGAGACACAAAATATTACAAGAGAAGTGGTTCTATATTTAAGTGCCATCCCCCACAGGAGTTCTTATCTCCCTGCAGAAACCTTAGGCTAAGGGCTTCTTCATGGTGGTTTTGTCACTAAATTCTGTCAGAAGTGTTCTTTAGCAGATAGCAAATCTTCACCCAGGAAGAGGAAAGCTATAAAACATGTTTACAAAACACAAAATCACGATAACAGCAAAAGAGAAATCCCCTCCAAAATATCTCATTGTTTAAATTACAACTTCTCTGAAAAGTAGAAATGCTCTTAAAATGGATTTAGAAATATAGGAGTACATGCACTCAATGTCTCTTGACAATTTTAGGCATTGATGTATGTAATCTCTCTACTCCATTTGAAACTACACTATCACCATGTTATATAAATTGAGTTTCATGGCTTTTCATTTTACACTGTTAAGAAAAGTCCAAAGTATTTCAATATTTTGGTTGCCTGGATCACCCCCTTTTCCAGCATGCATTGATTGTGGTCTTCCTCCCTCCCCTCCCCTACTCATACACACGCTTTGCCTTGTAGATCGGTCTAAAAGGAGGCTTCAGTTTCTTCTTATTTTCCCCTACCTGACCTAATTGTTTGCCCTTTCCTGACTCTTATTAAAGAAAAAAAAAACTTCTGGTTAACATTATAGCACTTTGGTGATCTCCATCAGTATAATTCAAGGTCAGATGTGTGAACCCCGTACTCCCACTGGTGAACAGTTACTCACAATTAATAGCAGACTACTCATGTGAGTAACTGCTTACCAGTGGGAAACATTCAGTCTTACCAGTACAAATTAGCTGTAATGAGGACACTTGAAGGTGCCTGAATGTGTCATGACATCTGTGTAGGGATATTATGCTCCTCAGAAGCCATTAGGTCAAGCAGCAATGTAATTATCGCAAGGTAATAACTTTAAAAAAAGGGATAATTTCCATCGAAAATTTCAGAGAAGCTGCATGTTCCCACAAAAATCTTCTGATTTCGTCAAATCAGCACTTTCTAACTGAAAATTGTTTCAACCAGCTCTAGTAAAACTATTCACACATTTCAGAAATAAATTGAACAAGTGGAAGGAAAAGGCCTGGGTAGGGACCGTCGAATCGTGGAAGTCAACGAATGGCTACGCAGGTGGTGTCGGAGAGAAGGCTTTGGATTCTTTGACCATGGGATGGTGTTCCATGAAGGAGGAGTGCTGGGCAGAGACGGGCTCCATCTTACGAAGAGAGGGAAGAGCATCTTTGCCAGCAGGCTGGCTAACCTAGTGAGGAGGGCTTTAAACTAGGTTCACCGGGGGAAGGAGACCAAAGCCCTGAGGTAAGTGGGAAAGCGGGATACCGGGAGGAAGCACAGGCAGGAATGTCTGTGAGGGGAGGGCTCCTGCCTCATACTGGGAATGAGGGGCGATCAACAGGTTATCTCAAGTGCTTATATACAAATACACAAAGCCTTGGAAACAAGCAGGGAGAACTGGAGGTCCTGGTGATGTCAAGGAACTATGACGTGATTGGAATAACAGAGACTTGGTGGGATAACTCACATGACTGGAGTACAGTCATGGATGGTTATAAACTGTTCAGGAAGGACAGGCAGGGCAGAAAAGGTGGGGGAGTAGCACTGTATGTAAGGGAGCAGTATGACTGCTCAGAGCTCCGGTACGAAACTGTGGTAAAACCTGAGTGTCTCTGGATTAAGTTTAGAAGTGTGTGCAACAAGAGTGATGTAGTGGTGGGAGTCTGCTATAGACCACCGGACCAGGGGGATGAGGTGGATGAGGCTTTCTTCCGGCAACTCACGGAAGCTACTAGATCGCATGCCCTGATTCTCATGGGTGACTTTAATTTTCCTGATATCTGCTGGGAGAGCAATACAGCGGTGCATAGACAATCCAGGAAGTTTTTGGAAAGCGTAGGGGACAATTTCCTGGCGCAAGTGCTAGGGGAGCCAACTAGGGGGGGCGCTTTTCTTGACCTGCTGCTCACAAACCGGGTAGAATTAGTGGGGGAAGCAAAAGTGGATGGGAATCTGGGAGGCAGTGACCATGAGTTGGTTGAGTTCAGGATCCTGACGCAGGGAAGAAAGGTAAGCAGCAGGATACGGACCCTGGACTTCAGGAAAGCAGACTTCGACTCCCTCAGGGAACAGATGGCCAGGATCCCCTGGGGGACTAACATGAAGGGGAAGGGAGTCCAGGAGAGCTGGCTGTATTTCAAGGAATCCCTGTTGAGGTTACAGGGACAAACCATCCCGATGAGTCGAAAGAATAGTAAACATGGCAAGCGACCAGCTTGGCTTAATGGTGAAATCCTAGCGGATCTTAAACATAAAAAAGAAGCTTACAAGAAGTGGAAGGTTGGACATATGACCAGGGAAGAGTATAAAAATATTGCTCAGGCATGTAGGAAAGATATAAGGAGGGCCAAATCGCACCTGGAGCTGCAGCTAGCAAGAGATGTCAAGAGTAACAAGAAGGGTTTCTTCAGGTATGTTGGCAACAAGAAGAAAGTCAAGGAAAGTGTGGGCCCCTTACTGAATGAGGGAGGCAACCTAGTGACAGAGGATGTGGAAAAAGCTAATGTACTCAATGCTTTTTTTGCCTCTGTTTTCACTAACAAGGTCAGCTCCCAGACTGCTGCGCTGGGCATCACAGAATGGGGAAGAGATGGCCAGCCCTCTGTGGAGATAGAGGTGGTTAGGGACTATTTAGAAAAGCTGGACGTGCACAAGTCCATGGGGCCGGACGAGTTGCATCCGAGAGTGCTGAAGGAATTGGCGGCTGTGATTGCAGAGCCCTTGGCCATTATCTTTGAAAACTCGTGGCGAACGGGGGAAGTCCCGGATGACTGGAAAAAGGCTAATGTAGTGCCAATCTTTAAAAAAGGGAAGAAGGAGGATCCTGGGAACTACAGGCCAGTCAGCCTCACCTCAGTCCCTGGAAAAATCATGGAGCAGGTCCTCAAAGAATCAATCCTGAAGCACTTACATGAGAGGAAAGTGATCAGAAACAGTCAGCATGGATTCACCAAGGGAAGGTCATGCCTGACTAATCTAATCGCCTTTTATGATGAGATTACTGGTTCTGTGGATGAAGGGAAAGCAGTGGATGTATTGTTTCTTGACTTTAGCAAAGCTTTTGACACGGTCTCCCACAGTATTCTTGTCAGCAAGTTAAGGAAGTATGGGCTAGATGAATGCACTATAAGGTGGGTAGAAAGCTGGCTAGATTGTCGGGCTCAACGGGTAGTGATCAATGGCTCCATGTCTAGTTGGCAGCCGGTGTCAAGTGGAGTGCCCCAGGGGTCGGTCCTGGGGCCGGTTTTGTTCAATATCTTCATAAATGATCTGGAGGATGGTGTGGATTGCACTCTCAGCAAATTTGCAGATGATACTAAACTGGGAGGAGTGGTAGATACGCTGGAGGGGAGGGATAGGATACAGAAGGACCTAGACAAATTGGAGGATTGGGCCAAAAGAAATCTGATGAGGTTCAATAAGGATAAGTGCAGGGTCCTGCACTTAGGATGGAAGAATCCAATGCACCGCTACAGACTAGGGACCGAATGGCTAGGCAGCAGTTCTGCGGAAAAGGACCTAGGGGTTACAGTGGACGAGAAGCTGGATATGAGTCAACAGAGTGCCCTTGTTGCCAAGAAAGCCAATGGCATTTTGGGATGTATAAGTAGGGGCATTGCCAGCAGATCGAGGGACATGATCATTCCCCTCTATTCGACATTGGTGAGGCCTCATCTGGAGTACTGTGTCCAGTTTTGGGCCCCACACTACAAGAAGGATGTGGATAAATTGGAGAGAGTCCAGCGAAGGGCAACAAAAATGATTAGGGGTCTAGAGCACATGACTTATGAAGAGAGGCTGAGGGAGCTGGGATTGTTTAGTCTGCAGAAGAGAAGAATGAGGGGGGATTTGATAGCTGCTTTCAACTACCTGAAAGGGGGTTCCAAAGAGGATGGCTCTAGACTGTTCTCAATGGTAGCAGATGACAGAACGAGGAGTAATGGTCTCAAGTTGCAATGGGGGAGGTTTAGATTGGATATTAGGAAAAACTTTTTCACTAAGAGGGTGGTGAAACACTGGAATGCGTTACCTAGGGAGGTGGTAGAATCTCCTTCCTTAGAGATTTTCCTTTTTAAGGTCAGGCTTGACAAAGCCCTGGCTGGGATGATTTAACTGGGAATTGGTCCTGCTTCGAGCAGGGGGTTGGACTAGATGACCTTCTGGGGTCCCTTCCAAGCCTGATATTCTATGATTCTATGATTCTATGATTCTAAGTGTTGCATTAGATTAAGTCTGACATCTAATTCAGAGGAATAAACAGAAATACATGACCAAAACTTTATTAACTCCTAACATCTGTTGGCTGGGATGACAATGAGGAAAGGTATGCATCTCTCTATGTGGCTCTCATATGACTACTTCTGGAAAAGTTCTGGGCAACTCAATACAAGAAAGATCCAGATTTTCAAGGAAAGTAGAGGAAGTCTCATCACATGGAGCATTTCAAATCTATGGTAGTCTGGGAAGAGCTCTAGAAATTGTGCAATATGGAATAATCCTGAACTGAAAGGGGAATGGAAGAGGTAATCTATGAAGATTTTACCACTGTTTACTTAGGAATATGTGCTATAACAAGTGTGCAGAGTTTTAAGAAACTGAGCTTTAGTAAACATTCTGTGATGCCAGTGCTACTTGTTCAGGGTGTTTTTCTCCATCTCACTACCAGGAAGAACCCAAAAGGTTAACAACTGTCAGAATGTAATTCCTCCCCAGTGTAGTATTGCCAGCTCCATGTCTTCAAACATCTTGAGTCCAAACCCCCCAAAAATATATTAGTGGCTTAAAATCATGGGTTTTATAAGAATGTAAGAGCTGCCATACTGGGTCCACGTTACCCAGTACTCTGTCTCCAACAGTGGCCCATACCAGAGCTTCCGGAGGAATGTACAGACAAGGGCAATTATGGAGTGATCCACTCCTGTCTTCCACTCCTAGCTTCTGTTAGTCAGATCTTTAGGTTCACCCTGAGCATGGGGTTGTGTCCCTAAACATCTTGGCTAATGGCCATTGATGGACCTATCATAGAATCATAGAATATCAGGGTTGGAAGGGACCTCACGAGGTCATCTAGTCCAACCCCCTGCTCAAAGCAGGACCAATCCCCAAAAATTGGTCCCAGCCAGGACCCAGCCAGGGCTTTGTCAAGCCTGACCTTAAAAACTTCTAAGGAAGGAGATTACACCACCTCCCTAGGTAACGCATTCCAGTGTTTCACCACCCTCCTAGTGAAAAAGTTTTTCCTAATATCCAACCTAAACCTCCCCCACTGCAACTTGAGACCATTACTCCTCGTTCTGTCATCTGCTACCACAGAGAACAGTCTAGATCCACCCTCTTTGGAACCCCCTTTCAGGTAGTTGAAAGCAGCTAGCAAATCCCCCCTCATTCTTCTCTTCCGCAGACTAAACAATCCCAGTTCCCTCAGCCTCTCCTTATAAGTCATCTGTTCGAATCCCCTAATCATTTTTGTTGCCCTCAGCTGGACGTTTTCCAATTTTTCCACATCCTTCTTGTAGTGTGGGGCCCAAAACTGGACACAGTACTCCAGATAAGGCCTCACTAATGTTGAATAGAGGGGAACAATCACGTCCCTCAATCTGCTGGCAGCGCCCCTACTTATACAGCCCAAAATGCCATTGGCCTTCTTGGCAACAAGGGCACACTGGTGACTCATATCCAGCTTCTCGTCCACTGTAACCCCTAGGTCCTTTTCTACAGAACTGCTGCCTAGCCATTTGGTCCCTAGTCTGTAGTGGTGCATGGGATTCTTCTGTCCTAAGTGCAGGACTCTGCACTTGTCCTTGTTGAACCTCATCAGATTTCTTTTGGCCCAATCCTCTAATTTGTCTAGGGCCCTCTGTATCCTATCCCTACCCTCCAGCGTATCTACCTCTCCTCCCAGTTTAGTGTCATCTGCAAACTTGCTGAGGGTGCAGTCCACACCATCCTCCAGATCATTAATGAAGATATTGAACAAAACCGGCCCCAGGACCAACCCTTGGGGCACTCCACTTGATACCGGCTGCCAAGTAGACACGGAGCCATTGATCGCTACCCGTTGAGCCTGACAATCTAGCCAGCTTTCTATCCACCTTATCGTCCATTCATCCAGCCCATACTTCTTTAACTTACTGGCAAAAGGTATCCCCCATGAACCTATCCAGTTCTTTTTTAGAAGCCAGTTATACTTTTGGCCGTCACAATGTCTCATGATAATGAGGTCCACAGGTTAGTTGTGCATTGTGTGAAAAAGTATTTGTATTAAAACTGCTGCCTATTAATTTCATTGGGTGACCCTGGGTTTTTCTATTTCGTGAAAGGGTAAATAACACTTCTGTATTCACTTTTTTACATCATTCATGATTTTATAGACCTGTATCGTATCCCCTTTTAGTTGTCTTTTTTTTCTGAACTGGGCAGCCCTAATCTTTTTACTATCTCCTCTTACAGAAGCCTTTATGTACCCTTTATCATCTTTTTTTTTTTTTGCCTTTTCCAGTTCCACTATAGCCACGCTTGATCATCTCTGTTGCCCTTCTCTGAATATTTTCCAATTCTACTATCTTTTTGAGATAGTGGTGACCAGAACTGGAGACAATATTAAAGGTGTGGATGTGCCATGGAGTTATATAGTGGCATTATGATAGTTTGTCTAATTTTTTATTCATTTCCTAATAGTTCCTAACATACCATTAGCCTTTTTGACCACTGCTGCACATTGAGTGTAAGTTTTCATAAAATTATCTTGGTGACTCCAAGATCTCTTTGTTCAGTGGCAACAGCTAATTTAGAACCCATCATTGTATATGTACAGTTGGGATTATGTTTTCCAATGTGCATGACTTTATATTTTTTTCCAGGGTGCATTATTTTATACTTACGAACATTGAATTTCATCTGCCATTTTGTTGCCCAGTCACCCAATTTTGTGAGATCACTTGTAATGCCTTGCAGTCTGCTTTGGATTTAACAATCTTGAATAGTTTTGTAGCCTCTCCATACTTTGCCAATTCAATATTCACCCCATTTTCCAGATAATTAATGAATATGTTGAACAGCACTGGTCCCAGTACAGATCCCTAGAGGAGCCCACTGTTCACCTCCCTCCATTGTGAAAACTGATTAATTTTTACTACCCTTTCTTTCCTATCTTTCAACTAATTACTGATCTGTGAGAGTACTTTCCCTCTTATCCCACGGCTACTTAGTTCCCATAAGACCCTTTGGTGAGGACCTTGTCAAAGGGTTTCTGAAAATCTAAATTCGCTATATGGGCTGGACCATCTTGATATACATGCTTATGGACTTTCTCAAAGAATTCTAATATATTAGTGTGGCATGATTTTCCTTTTCAAAAGCCAAGTTGACTCTTCCCCACCAAATTGTGTTTGTCTATGTGTCTGATAATTCTGCTCTTTACTATAATTTCTACCAGAAGTTAGGGTCACCGACCGGTGATTGCCAGGATCTCCTTTGGAGCACTTTTTAAAAAAATGGGTGTTACATGTAAGCTACCTTCCAATCATCTGATAAGAGGCTGATTGCAGTGATAGGTTGCATACCACAATTAGCAGCTCTGTAATTCCATAGCTGAGATGCATATAAATTGTTGTGTGAATACCATCTGGTCCTGGTGACTTATTTAGTTTATCAATTTGTTCTAAAACCTCTTCTATTGACACATCAATTTGGGACAGCACTCCAGATTTGTCACCCCAAAAGAATAGGTCTGATATGAGTACCTCCCTCACATCCTCTGAAGTGAAGACCTGTACAAAGAATTCATTTAGCTTTTCTGCCATGGCCTTGTCTTCTCTGAGTGCTCCTTTAACTCTAGTCATCTAGTAGCCCCACTACCTGTTTGGCAAGCTTCCCACTTCTGGTGTACTTAAACAATTCTTTTTACAATTCCTTTTTTTGCGTCTTTAAGAAAATTTAAAGACGATATAAAAAGGTGTTGTGTTATTTTTCTCTGAATTCTCAAGTCACATTTTCAAGGTTTTCTCTGCATTCGTAAGGGCCAGAAACTTACTTTTTTCAAAAAAGAACTAGATAATTTCATGGACGATAGGTCCATCAATGGCTATTAGCCAGGATGAGTAGGAATGGTGTCCCTAGCCTCTGTTTGCCAGAAGCTGGGAATGGGTGACAGGGGATGGATCACTTGATTACCTGTTCTTTTCATTCCCTCTGGAGCACCTGGCATTGGCCACTATCAGAAGACAGGATACTGGGCTAGATAGATCTTTGGTCTGACCCTGTATGGCTGTTCTTATGTTTGTTTTTTAAAAAAAAATGAAGGCTGAGATTTTCACATAATCACTTGACTCCAGGAGATGGGCCTTTAAAATAAAACAAAAAACTTTCAAGAGTGAGCAATGCTTCCAATATTCGACTGTCCTGACACTTGATCCTCTACCACCAGTTCTGTTCCTCATTCATCTTTATGGTCTGTAATTCTACTACAGTAAAATCAATGAAGATTAGAAAATAAGGATGTGAAATACAGCAGGAGGCTTAAAGTTACTATGTTCAGGAGACATAGCAGCACCAAAATGTTTTCTTGTATTGTAAACAGCAGCATGGTGAATAGTGTTGACAAATACAAGAATCCATCATTATCAGAAAAACAAGCCTGCTTTAAAGTTGCCAAAGGGTAGTGTTCCAGAAGATGTCAGCAGAGTATTAGAAAACAAAACTGTAAAATTCGTCCCAGATTCTCAGGACTACAGTATCTAAATATTTCAGTGGTGGAAATCATTGTATTAAATAGTGATGCTCATGAAGAAGGCTGTGTCTAAACTATTATTTGCTTCTCTGATCTTATCACTGGTGTCTGCAAAGGAGAGCTGGAGTTCTGTGATTGCACTTTTGATCTAATGAATTAGTTGAAAGGCTATTGAAAATATAGTTTGCTGAGAAAATGGCCTCAGATCTTTGCCTTGGTAGTTTATTTTTGTAGTAAGTCCATGTTGAAGATTGCAGCAGCACTGCCATTGAGGGGATAATCCTGTCAAATGTACGGCTAGATTCAGTGAGCCTTACTCACACCTGAGTTGTACTTACTCCTTGAGTAGTCCTATTGATTCCATTACTGTGGCACAGAAAGGAACAGAAGAGCCTGGCAGATAATAAATTTTATTGAAATTCCTCTCCTCTTCCAGCCTTATCATGTTTTTACTGAAGCTTATAACACATTTTTTTATTGATTCTAACAGAGCTACTCTCAGTGTACGACACTTTTCAACAGGAGTAAGAATACCAGAATCTGACATGTTGTGGTTGGGGTAAAATAATAGGGGTTGAGCTTGCTCCCATTTAAGCTAATGGGAGTGTGGAAGTATAACATTGTATAAGGGGACATATACATTGTATATGAGAGGGCATGCCAAAACATGTTACAAAGTATCTGAGGGAGCACACATAGGGACAGTTAGCTTTTGAATGGAGAAGCAATTAAGATAGAGCCAGCACGTCTAAGAAGCAGGCATCAGAATGGAAGGTGTGAAGGGCAATTAGTTAAGTTAACTGGAAGCTGTTAAAGGAGATTGTTAAGGGTGGCAGGAATTGAAGATACGTGACTGGTCTCAGGGATCTCAAAGGGTGGTGACTAAAATCTTTTCTTCTTTTGTCTGTAACTTCTCTGTAACTTGTTCTCCAGCAAGCTGTATAAATTAAGAGACACAAGCCCCACTCGGGGGGCTCACTTCTAAATGTATTAGCAGAGCAGCTTTGCTAATAAAACAGAGTGGTCTGATAAATTGTGAGTCTGAGTCAAACTTTGACAATTTGGAGGTTCCACCGAGATGGCAAGCGGCTTCACTGAGGCTGTGTGATCCCTGACTGCCTTGCAGGACGATCGTGGCAGCCGGCGCCTGGACGCTTAGTCCAAGCGATCCTCCACAAGACAGAAAGGTACACAGCAGCAGCGCAGTCTACGCCATTGAACTTGTTGGTTCCCACTCTGTTCGGGTAGGGGTCTTTGGATCCAGCTTCTGGAATCAGATGTCTCAGGTAATTATTATTTTTGTGCTTTAACTGGTTTGAGGACTGTCTTGTGTTTGTGTCTATCCGTCTTCCCCGTGGTGTGTGTGTGAATATGGGAGCCATCTCTGTCCGGAGACTGGCTGACCAAGGGGTCCCCGTCCCCACGGTCTGAATAAGTGGAATCTGCACAGCTGCAGCTGCACCACGCCTTGGGTATAACCCCTGGTGTGAAAGCAAGGGCAGTTGAGGCAGTAGCCTGTGGGCTCCTTTCTGTGTGTTGCACCGGGTACCACTCTGCTGAGCCCGAATTTCCTTCTTGTGTGAGTGCTGTGTGAAGCCCTCCTGGGTGGGTAATCAGAAGTCTAAGGTAGAACAGTTCCCTAAGGGAACTCCAGCTTATTTTATGTATTTTAGGAGGGGTCCGGACTCTTGTAGGTTTCTTGAAAAATGGTCCAAATTAGCTCTAGAGAACCCCAAATTACAGTGGCCACTGTTAGGTTCTTGGGACAAGGATCGAGTGGACGCTTTAAAAAGTAAACTCATCCTCCCAAAAACCAAATTGGAGAGAGGAGAAGTAGACTGCTTCATGCAGTGGTGGGAAGAGGCAAATCGTAGATGGACTGAGTCAAAACTCACCTCTCTTAAAATTCTATCAAAAAACTAACAATTCAATTGGATGCAGTCTCTCCCACCACTAGTCCGAGCGCTCCCCTTTCCCAGTCCTGTGCAATGATCCGGATCAAACCCGATCCCCCACCATACTCCTGCGCAAATAAGAAATCAGAAAAGGAAAAATCTTCAGTGACTACAGATAATGAAAGTGAAGAAGATACCCTCATTGGCCTCGCAGCTCTGCAAAATATTATGAAGAAGAAATCCAAAGCAGACTGCAAAGATTCTCTTGACATCTCTTCTTTGAAAAGAGAACCTGATGGGAGGTTAATGAGAGACTCTGATCAAACTGTTGTGGCACCCTTACGAGTCCTTAAGATGGGAGAAAGTGAGTCCATATGGGATTATAAGCCCTAGACTCGTATGGAACTTTTATCTATAGTTAAAAGTTTTCCCAAACCACAGGAAAACTCTGTCAAATTTGCTGAGGAGTTTCTGTTAATCTGTGAAACCTATGAACCCTCTGAGACAGATCTCCTCCAACTGGGTAAATTGTTAGCTCCTGCCAGTTATTATGAAAAATGGTTGGCTGCCGCAGACTGGCCAGCTGAGGCACGCCACTCAACCATAAAAAGTACTGGCCCAGATTCGGCATACAGAGACCGGTGTTTGGCTCTTTGGAAGTGCCTGCATCAAGCCATTCCCAAAGTGTGGTCTCCTAAAACAAACTGGACAGCAATACGTTGCTGTAAGCAAGGGCAAGGAGAAAACCCAGGCGACTATAGGTCCCGGCTAACTGATATTTTCCTACAACATTCAGGAATACAAGAGCCCGATGTAAATGGGCAGGGGGCCTTGGCACATGCATTTTTTGATGGTCTTCTCCCTGCCACAGGCAGCATGTTAAAACAAATAAGTGTGGGATGGGAGACTGAAACCATGGACAAATTGCTGGCAGTAGCAGAGCATTGCCACCGCACTTTAAAAGGAAAGGAGGAACAGTCCTCCCAAAAGTTAATGGCTCTGCAGATACAGCATTATTCAGGACTAAGCAGACCACACCGGGGACAGGGACGGGGTTGCGGAAGGGGGCGGGGGGCTGGATTAACTGGGGTTTGTAACTACTGTAAACAGCCTGGACACTGGAAAAAAGAGTGTCCAAGACGACCTAATAATTGTATGGGAAATCAAGTGAACCCCCCGCTGGTTCCTCCAGCTGATCCCCAACCCTATTTTTCACCCCAACAATGACAGGATGCTGGGGAACCTCACAAAGTTTTAGCTCCCTTATTACCTCTGTCCCCTACTGGAGAATGTGTCCTGACTGTAAATGATCTCTCTCTCCCTTTCCTTGTTGATACTGGAGCTTCTCTTTCTACAATCCGCACCACTGACTTGCCTGAGGTTCCTCGATCTGGAAAATCTGTGTCTGCTGTTGGCATTACAGGGATCCCTACCTCTTTTCCCCTCTCAAAACCTTTGTCTGTTCAGGTCGGTCCCCTCTCTGAGGAGCATGCATTCCTCCTCTCTGATTCCACCCCTGCAAACCTTCTGGGACGGGACTTGCTATGCAAACTTGGCTGTTCTATTTACTGCTCCCCAGATGGTGTCTATCTGCAAATCCCTCAGTCTTCCTTATGTGATTCTGTGGCCTCCCTGCTGTCTGAAACTTCCCTCTCCACTCCGGTCTTTGGGTTGCTCTTTGCATTCTGATTCCCTTTGGCGATCGCCCACTGGTACCTTTGTAGCCCCCCCTCTCACTCTACCCGTCTCTAGCTGCCCTGCTACATGGTGTTTCGCATGTCAGCAAGGAGGAGATGGTCTCTGCTATCAGTAAGGCGGGGTGGTGGGCTCCCCATTTCAGCTCCTTTGCAACCCGCCACTGTGCCGCTTGTGTTACTTGTCAAAGCCACAATGTAGGCAAATCTGTAAAAGTAACACAAGGGTTCCGGGGTTTGCCTCAAGCACCTTTCCTACACTGGCAACTTGATTTTGTACAAATGCCAAAGTGTCAGAAATATGAATTCATTTTAGTTATAATATGTCTGTTTTTGGGTTGGATTGAAGCCTTTCCCTGTCGCAAAGCTGATTCATTGTCCGTTGCAAAATGTCTGTTAAACCACATTATCCCTACCAAGGGAATTCCTGCCACTTTGTCTAGTGACCGGGGAACACATTTTACTGGAAAAATTGTTCAACATCTAAACCAGGTATTACATGTCACCCACCTGTTGCACTGCCCTTACCATCCACAGAGTGCAGGGGCAGTTGAAAGGCGAAATGGTGTGCTTAAAAATAAGCTGGCAAAAATCTGTAGTTCCACAGGGTTAAACTGGCCAGCTGCTTTACCACTGGCCCTTATGGAAATTCGGTCATCCCCATCCCAGAGACACAAACTGAGTCCATTTGAAATCATCATGGGACGCCCTATGCGAACAATGGCTACTATTACCCCAGCCCCAGACCTAAACCTAACTCACAGCACGCTCCTCCAGTACTGCAAAGGGTTAATGCAAGCTGTGAGCTCCTTCCATTCGCAGGTGCGAGCAGCTTGGCCGACAGAACCCACCTCTGCTGCCTGTCACACTCTTGAGCCTGGTGATTGGGTCTACCTGCGGCACCACCTTCGGAAGCACGCCTTGGAACCCCGGTGGAAGGGTCCATACCAGGTACTGCTCACCACCCAGACAGCAGTGAAATTATCCGGCATCGCTGCATGGATCCACGCCTCACAGCGTAAGCCAGCGCCACCTCAAGGGGACCAAGCACCTCTGCAAGACCACGCAGAAACAGCTTCAACCCCAGAAGACAAAGAGGAACAGCCTGCAATACCTTACAATCTGCGCTCTCGTAAGGGTTGCCAGAAGCAGAGGGTAAGCAGACAGCAGGACCAACAAACAAGAAGCAGTAGTGAGCCTAGCGCCTGCTGCCTGGTGGACATAAAACCATGACTGCGGTTCCCTCGAAAGGGGTTGTCGGAACCAGAAAGGGTCCTGCTTCCAACATGTGTCCTTTGAGAAGCTTAATCCTCAGCTACTGTGTCCTGAGGGTCCGGGGAATCCAGAGTGACAGTGACAATTCTTTCATCCAACAACAGGTGCAGATAGCCCAGATCCTGAATATTTCTAATTGCTGGGTCTGCAGCCACATCCCAGCTCAGTCACAAGCTAGTATCCCCACCATGGCAATCCCTTTGAATTCCTCAGAGCTTGCTGGAGAACCCTATCCACTTAAAAGGACATGGAAGGAAAATGACACTTGGGGGCTGGGAAAAACATATGTTACCCCTAACCAGAGTGCTAATCTAATGTTGTTAAATGTCACCAGTGAAAGTAATGAAAAAGAACGATTGATGTATGGAATCCAGTAAGTCATTGGTCATGGGCGTAGCCTTGACCAAAAGGGGGGGTTGTGGAAGTATAACATTGTATAAGGGGACATGCTGGATACATTGTATATGAGAGGGCATGCCAAAACATGTTACAAAGTATCTGAGGGAGCACACATAGGGACAGTTAGCTTTTGAATGGAGAAGCAATTAAGATAGAGCCAGCACGTCTAAGAAGCAGGCATCAGAATGGAAGGTGTGAAGGGCAATTAGTTAAGTTAACTGGAAGCTGTTAAAGGAGATTGTTAAGGGTGGCATGTAATTGAAGATACGTGACTGGTCTCAGGGATCTCAAAGGGTGGTGACTAAAATCTTTTCTTCTTTTGTCTGTAACTTCTCTGTAACTTGTTCTCCAGCAAGCTGTATAAATTAAGAGACACAAGCCCCACTCGGGGGGCTCACTTCTAAATGTATTAGCAGAGCAGCTTTGCTAATAAAACAGAGTGGTCTGATAAATTGTGAGTCTGAGTCAAACTTTGACAGGAGCATGAGTACGCCATTAGAGAAAGAAAAATTTAAACAAAGCTGAATGCAGTTTTAAACTGTTATATCCATGCCTTTGAGAAATATGACACAACTTTCCAGTTCTGTGATGTAGAGGAAATTGTGCTGTAATGAATTTTTTGTCCGATTTTTAAGGAAGGTTCTTACAAGAACTGTAAAGTTCTGGTAACTGTGTTGGAGTTACAGATCTGACTTAATCTGTAATCAGAATTTTTTTTTTAATTTTTATTTTATCAACCTCTTGACAGTGATAAAATGCTCGATCAATATAAAAATATTATTCTGCCAAAAAGGCATAATGTCTCCTGATGCATCCTAGTTATATTAAGGGCACAGTAATTTACAACATCACTTTAAAAAGTGATGCCATGATTGGCTAGTTCTGTTGGACAGTATATAGTGAAGTGGTTTTTGTGGGAGGTACCATCTACTCCACATCTATTACCATCTGGTAAGGTACCATCTTCTCCACATCCCTCACCATACTTTTTCCAGTGAGTTGCTCCAGGGAGGGAGCAACTCAGAAAAACCTCTGCACTCTCCAAATACATGGGCTAGTGTTCTGAACAGCCTTTATGCAGGCCATGAAAAGAAGGGGGAAGCTTCTTACTCCTTCCAACCATCACAGAGGCTAGGTCTATACCAGGAGGGATCGGCAACCTTTGTCACGTGGCCTGTCAAGGAAATCTGCTGACAGGCCGGGACGGTTTGTTTACCTGCAGTGTCCACAGGTTCAGCTGATCGCAGCTCCCACTGGCTGTGGTTCGCCATTCTAGGCCAATAGGGGCTGCGGGAAGTGGCGTCCAGCTATAAAGGCTAGTAAATTGTTTGTTTTAAAAAAGAAAGCAGAGATTTTCATTCACATAACTCCAGGAGCTTGGGCTTTAAGAAAAACACCATATATCACAAGGCTTGTGATAAAATTGCAGGAGTTAGCAACACTGATGAAATCACTGTAACCCAATAAGTAGGTTTAGAGATTAATTATGGAGTGACAATTTAGACTGCAGTAGTTTGAGGGGATTTGGCATCCAGGTCAGCTACAGTATCAGGATTAATATCAGAGTGAGAGACCTGATGAGCACTTGAGACACTGTTTAAACAAATTATGTTTTTCTTTATTAATATTCTTATAAGAAACACAACCATACCACAAACACTGTAGTATAATAAGGGAGAGAAGCAAGATACAGAATGTATAGCACTTGTATTACTTGTCGTTGCCAGAATCAGGGACTGGACAACTGGGGATGGATCATTCAATACATTTCCCTGTTCTGTTCATTTCCTCTGAAGCATCTGTCACGGGTCACTGTTGGAAGATAGGATACCGAGTTAGATGACTATTGGTCTGATCCAGTATGGCCATTCTTATGTACACATTTGAAATTGGTGAGATGTTCAGCAGGTGGACTTCTGTCAGTCTTGTCCCAGTGCATCCCACAGCACATAGCTTGAGTGGCACCTTTCATAATGGGGTACATTGATGCCCACTGTACTCTGAGTATATTCATAATGGGTGCAACTCCATCATCTGTGCTTTTGCATCATATTAATATTGTGGTTCCTAACTCCTATAGGCTTATTAGCTATTTACCTCATACTCACTAGCATTTACAAGAATCAGTCACTATAGTATTGGGGTTTAACATCTGCTTACCCCTATTTCTTAGGAATTGCTCAAAATACCGGTGTCAAGGTTCCTTCCCCACTCTGAACTCTAGGGTACAAATGTGGGGACCTGCATGAAAGACCCCCTAAGTTTACTCTTACCAGCTTAGGTTAAACTCTGCCACCACCAAAGTGTTACACAAAGAACAGGGGAAGTGTCCACTTGGAAACGTCTTCCCCAAAAAATATCCCCCCAAGCACTATACCCCCTTTCCTGGGGAAGGCTTGATAAAAATCCTCACCAATTTGTGGAGTGAACACAGACCCAAACCCTTGGATCTTAAGACCAATGAAAAAGCAATCAGGTTCTTAAAAGAGAATTTTAATTAAAGAAAAAATAAAAGAATCACCTCTGTAAAATCAGGATGGTAAATACCTTACAGGGTAATCAGATTCAAAACATATAGAATTCCTCTAGGCAAAACCTTAAGTTACAAAAAGACACAAGAATAGGAATATACATTCCATTCAGCACAACTTATTTTATCAGCCATTTAAACAAAACAGAATCTAACCCCTATCTAACTAGATTGCTTACTAACTCTTTACAGGAGTTCTGACCTGCATTCCTGCTCTGTTCCCGGCAAAAGCATCACACAGACAGATAGAACCCTTTGTTTCCCCCCCACCCCTCCAGCTTTGAAAGTATCTTGTCTCCTCATTGGTCATTTTAGTCAGGTGCCAATGAGGTTATTTTAGCTTCTTAACCCTTTACAGGTGAAAGGGTTTTTCCTCTGGCCAGGAGGGATTTAAAGGTGTTTACCCTTCCCTTTATATTTATGACAACCGGTAACTGGTATTTTGCAGTTTCTTATTCCATAGTCACCAGCATTTAGCAAAGCTCTTTACTGCAACACTTGATTGGGTGACATTAGGGTTACTTATCAGTTAGTTACTTGTGTCAACCTTATTAAGGTGTTAGGCCTTGATTTGTTTGGCTAAGCTAGCTATTTTACAGGCCTTCGGTCCTTGCATTACCAAATTAATCAATACTATAAAACCTAAATATACCTTATTCCTGGCTACATCAAAGTGTTTTTAGATTGCTATCATGCCATTTTTCACATATGTTGGGGTGGGTTGATGTAATTGGGGGGTGATCATAGAAGAGTCAAGACAAAGGATTTATTTACACTAGACAGTTAAAAAAAAACTATAAAGTGAACTTAATAGAAAGGATCAATTAGTAGATTTAACCCCACAAAAATTGAAATTAAATAGTTCTCAACCTGATTAAAGAGTTTAATGAGGTCCTGTTTCCTTAAATGAGGAGATAAGCCAGAATTTATCTATTCAAACATGATCAGCCTTCAGAACCTTGTCACTATTTTCCTCTTCAGTGCATTTGTGCAGATTTGACACTTGGAGAAAGATTGTGATTTCAGTTTATAAGTATATGGAACAATTCCCTGCATCAAAAATGGTCAACAAAGTGACTGCTTATTAGGCTGCAATGAATATGTCCTCAGAGTGTTTCATGTTTAAAGACCACTGCAATATTTTATATAATTAATCTAACTTACTTCTTCCTTTCAGATATTTCAAGTTTTCTCTATTGCTGCCATCTAGGAAATATCACAGCAAAGAGAGCTCATATTATGAGCAATTTTATTGGTTGTCGTATATCTTCTTCAAGTTCAGAGTGCCCATTTAAGTCATTTGAATGGGTCAAGACTTTGAAGTTTAAATAAGCTCTGGAGAGATGAACGTATCAAGGATGAACTATAGTTAACAACATTTTCAACTTCCTACTTCAAGTGTCTTTTATGAACAGGGAGAACTACAAAGATTTGGCTCTCAGCGACTGGTTTCAGACTCTGTAATTGAAAATAAAAGTGCAAAGCACTGTAGCATCAAGCATAATTAAGGCTGCATGTGAATATATTAAAATGCAAGTATTTGAGGCAGCAACTATTAGGAACCCTATGTGCTACTGCATTACAAAAACATCATAAATGCATATTTCTTATTCTGTGATTATCTGTTGCTACTGAGGATTTTGCTCAAATATGGACTACAGAATTTCCCTCATTTGAGATAGTTAAAAAAGCGTAAATTAATTTACTATATTAACCTATGAAAATAAGACATTTAATTTCTCTTCCAAGGGGATGATCTAAGGCTGCCATACCAAGAGAACAAGGAGAAATTACATTGCATGCACAGTATTGAATAAAAGGAAAACATGCTTTAGTTGTGTTTTGTTTTTGTTTTTTTTTTTAAAGAAACTGCAGCTGTATGGCTGGCATTCTTGGTTCAGCTATTTTAGTAAGTGATCATTAAGTAGTTTCTGAGAGAATATCACTGCTCTGTGATTTACATTCTTGAATTATGAAACTCAGTTCTTTTCCCCAAATTCTCTGCATTCTGTTCCCCCACCACCACCCCCTCTCACCATCCCCCACACTTTGCACCAAATTACATCTTGCTAGCAGGTTGGGCCACTTATGCCATCTGCTTTGTTATCTTAAGATATATTTAAAACAAGTCATTATTTTTTAAATTATGATCAGGTGAGGCACATCATAAGGCATGTTGTTTCTATGAAACCTGTAGGGAACATGCCTGGCCCAGGGCCAGCCTTATGGGTGGACAACGTGGGTGACTGCCCGGGGTGCCATGGTCGGGGGGCGCCATGCTCAAGAGACAACAAGTGGGGTGTGCTTGGGGTGCGAGGCCACAGAAGGGAACGCAGGGCAATGGGATGAGGAGAGGCAGCGAGGTCCAAGGACAGTGGGGGTGGGGATCCTGGGGAGGCAGTGGAGGCCAGGAGCAATGAGGAGATTGGGAGGAGTCCAGGGAGGCAGCAGGGGCCAGGGGCACCAAAATAAAAGTTCACCCAGGGTGCCACTTTCCCTAAGGCCAGCACTGCCTGGCTAGGGTTGCCAACTTTCTAATTGCACAAAACCAAACACCCTGCCCGGCCCCTTCTCTGAGGCCCTGCCCCCCCTCCCTCCGTTGCTCAATCTTCCCCACCCTCACTCAGTTTAAGTGGGCTGGGACAGGGGATTGGGTTGTGGGAGGGGGTAAGGGTTCCAGCTGGGGGTGCGGGCTCTGGGGTGGGGCCAGAAATGAGGGGTTCAAGGTGCGGGAGGGGGCTCCAGGCAGGGGCACGGTTTGAGGTGTGGGAGGGGGTGAAGGCTCCTGCTGGGGGTGTGGTCTTTGGGTGGGGCCAGGGATGAGGGGCTTGGGGTGCAGGAGAGGCTTTGGGCTGGGGCAGGGGGTTGGAGTGCAGGTGGGGGTGCGGGGTCTGGGAAGGAGTTATGGTTCAGGAGGGGGGTCCAGCTTGGGGCAGGGGGTTGGAGTGGGGGCAGGGTCTGGGAGGAAATTAGGGTGCAGGAAGGGGTTCCTACGTGGGGCAGGGGTTTTGGGGTGCAGGGTCTGGCCAGGAAGCGCTTTCCTCAGGCAGCTCCCAGTCGGTGGTGCAGCGGGGCTAAGGCAGGCTCCCTAACTGCCCTGGTTCTATGCTGCTCCCGGAAACGGCTGCCATGTCCAGCGCCTAGGCAGATCTGGGCATGCGCCATCACCGCAGCTCCCATTGGTTGCAGTTCCTGGCCAATGGGAGCTGCGGAGCTGGCATTGGGGGCAGGTGCATCACATGGAGCTTCTCTGATTGCTCCTGTGCCTAGGTGCTGGAGATGTCAGCCATTTCCAGGGAGTTGCACAGAGCCAGGGCAGGCAAGAAGCCTGCCTTAGCCCCACTGCGTTGCTGACTGGACTTTTAACAGTCCAGTCTCTGGTGCTGACCAGAGCTGCTGGGATCCCTTTTTTACCAGGCGTTCCAGTTGAAAACCAGACGCCTGGCAACCCTATGCCTGGTTCTTTCACATACATTTGTGTAATAGATTTTCTTAAAGCTGTAGGCAAATCACACATGAGGTAAAAAGAAAATTATGCCTAACTCTGTCATGTTTCTGGGGGGATTCCATCTAATAATATACCTTTAGTGATACACTGGACTAGATATGTCTTTGCAGTGCCTGGCACAATGGGGCCCTAACCTAGCTGGTCTTTAGATGGTTCTGAAGTATAAATGTTAAATAATAATAGAGGAATTTTTAGTATTCAGACTGTTAAAATATTGGAAACTTGGCACAAAATGTCGTACCTCTTGATAAAATATATATATTTTTTCTAAATGAAGACTGACAGTTATTGTGTTTTCTATACTTAAAAAAACCCCCAAAAAACAGAGGCCAAATAGTCCTCTCCCACTGATAGACCCAAAGGAAAGGAAGAGGGTCTCCAGAAGTTTCTGCAGGGTTGAGTTTGCAGAGTTTCTTTCCAGTCTTCTCTTTTAAGGGGATGGACTTTAGAGGGCCAATAAGGGAGGTGGAGCAAGGTAGAAAAAGACATGGTATCTCAATCATGTATCCGTTATGTTCATGGCATACACACAGATAAATAAGATAAAAATACAGAAATACTCTTGCTGGAAGGTTACAACATAACACTATTTTATTTCTTAGAATTTGGAATAGCATGCAAGAACCCAGTTAGGAATATATTCATAATGACATGAATGAAGAACTCCTCCAATTTGTAGGCAGATTTCAACACTTCAGCATCATAGAATCATAGAATATCAGGGTTGGAAGGGACCTCACGAGGTCATCTAGTCCAACCCCTTGCTCAAAGCAAGACGAATCCCCATCTAAATCGTCCCAGCCAGGGCTTTGTCAAGCCTGACCTTAAAAATATCTAAGGAAGGAGATTCCACCACCTCCCTAGGTAATGCATTACAGTGTTTCACCACCCTCCTAGTGAAAAAGTTTTTCCTAATATCCAACCTAAACCTCCCCCACTGCAACTTGAGACCATTACTTCTTGTCCTGTCATCGTCTACCACTGAGAACAGTCTAGATCCCTATACTAGAAGTGTGGGTGGAGGCACAAAGAGGGCCACAATTTAGGTATTGTGGGCCTGATATTTTTGCAGAGTAATGTAATTCAAACTTCCTTTTTGCTTTCACTTTTGTATCCACAAATTATTTGCACCAGTGAGGTCAACATAAATTTTGGGTTTTAAAAACAGTACCCTGAAATGTAAGAGCTAGATGAATCTACCGGAGTTGGAAATACAGGTCCAGCAGAGCACTTAAATGTGAATGAAACTTTAAGCACTTGAGTAGTTCCTTTGACCTCAGAGGCACTACTCCTGTGTTTAAAATTACCCACATGTTTAAGTACTTTGCTAAATTGGGACTAAAGCTATGCTAATAATGGTGGCGATTCACTGAATATGAGTAAAATTGAAGAGTAGTTTTACTGAACTAATTTTAGTGAGGAAAATCTGGATTGGGGTTATAGCTTTCTAAAACTAAATTATCATTTTTCTGAAGTATATGAATTTCTATGGCTTTTGAAAATCCATTAGAAACTCAAACAGGTAAGATTAGCTTGGGAAGAGAAAATTAGTTAAATTATAATTAAAATACTGATATCAGTAGTTTAAATGGAACAGGGAGAGGTTCATATAAACATATCCACGCTCCACCAGTTGGAAATTAAAGATGTAGTTCACAGTTAATCTGGTAATTGTCTTTTCTTCAAGCAAAGCTTTATAAAGAAAACCTAAAGAGGACTAACACTTCTAATCACTGACTTCTAATCTTTGTGTCTGTTTGTTTGCCACAGTGCTGTATATTGCTGTTAGTGTGATAATATTCTATTAAGTGGCTGTCATTTTACTCAATATTATGGTGCATAGATTTTGATGTGTAATCACTGCAGACCTTTCATTGTAGATAATTTTGCATTTTATTATTTCATCATTTATTATTTATTTATTATTTCTAACATTAAGATTTCTTGCAATAACACCACAGTAAGAATTTAATACAATGTTCGATCCTTTCTAAGGACAGGCTCTGATATCCACTTACTCCATGAATACTCTCACTTACCTGCCCCTTGAGTAAGGTGCTACTTAATATTTGTAAGGGTAGGAGAATCTGGCCCATAGACTGTATTACCTACAAACAGAAATCGGATGATATTTTTTCTCCAGTCCTGGTAGTTAAGCAAATATGATTAGTGATGTCCCACAACCAGGGTTCTTATATGATAAATCTAGAGTCAGAGATCAAGGAGAAACAAGAAGTATTAATGAATTGTGTGAGTATAAACCACACTGCTGTATGTCTGTGACCCAGTTTGTTACCTTAGCAACAGCATCAGGGAAATGTGGACATTTCATACCTTTTGAATTAAATGAAATTGCCATTTGAATAATAATTGATTTTATTTAATAAAGAAAAGCATGGCTTGCAACTTTCCTACTGCAATTCCCAATGAATAAAATCATGAATAATCAGTGACCAATTCTGGCAAAACTCAAATGTGTGTGTGTGTGCGACTGCTGAGTTCACTTTGTACTGGTGTGTTTTTTCAAACATTCAGCAGTTACACTCATTTATTCCAGTGCTGAATTTGACCCTTGTACTGAATCAGATCTTTAACTAGGGTAAATCACCATAGTGCCATTTAAGTCAGTTGAACTTTGTCAATGTACACAAATTAGGGATCTGGACAAATCTTTCAAGAAGTAGGTATGTGTCAGAAAGAGGTCTCTGTGGAGGAGTTCTCTTTTAAGGAGATGTGAAGTGTCTTTATATCACATTAAAGAGTAATTAAAATAACCAATATTGCTGGCATTTTAATTTTAAAAAAAATCTGGAAAACCTAAGCAAATGCATAAATACTTGTTGATCCTACACACTAAACTTGTATGAGGAAATTCCATCCTGTCTTACCAGAAGGTTAACTACACATCACATACTTCAGCACCAAACAAAATGTCTCCTATAATTCCAATCCACCAAGTAATGCACATAGCTAGCCTATGTAACCATTAGCTCTCATTGATGATATCACTATGCTATCTACCTCTTTCACTCCTATTGTTTGTTACTCTCAATTGCTGTGTCTTGTCTTAAATTAGTGCCTGCAAATGTCTTCACTGACATGTACCCAGGAGCAGCATTGACCTTAGAAGGGCTCCAAACAGATATGAAGCTTAGTCCTCATAGCATTACTTGCAGGACTCGGATACAGGGCCTGATATAAAGCCCACTGAAATCAATGAGTCATTCCATTATCTTCAATGATGCCCTTAGATTGCAAGTTCTATGGGAAGGGGCTCATCTTACTCTGTGTGTACAGCTCCTAATAAAATAGGACCCCATTCTTGACAAGGGCTTTTAGGTACTACTCCAGTACAAATAATAGATAATATTTCTTATACATTACAACCCACTATCATTTTCCCTAACACTGCTTTCTACAGTAGCTAACACCCACTTGCTGTGAAGCTATACTGGACAATATATTACCATTCATTTATCTATGTTAAATCTATATGTTTCATTAGTAGTAATATCGTATTCCGTCTCCATGATCACATATAATATAAAATCCACATCCCGATACCTGTTGTTAATACAAAGCAAAACACAGTCATTGAAGCTAATGGCTCTAAAATGTTTTTCACCTGCACCCTAAAGCCAGCTATGATTTCTTGTTGCAACCTACTCAAATGCCATGCCATCTTATGGCTGGAGAGGGTTGCGGGAATGGGATAATGGCAGGAATGCATATCTCTTTGAGTGCCAATGTCTGAGGATGTTGTTGGGAGGTGGAAGTTGCAGGAAGAGGATTCTAGGTGGTGCTGGGAAAGAAAGGATTAGCAGTGTCAGCAGCAGTGGAGTGAGGAAAAGAGTGAGTTGCTTCTTTTCATCTCCAGCACTTCCTCCCTTTGGGGCCTACCATCCATGGGATTTGGTGGCTTTGTTCTTCTCAGCTCCTGAGGTCAGACCCAGAAGAAAGCTACTTGAGACTCACATGTATCTTGTGCCTCTTAGGCAAGAAGTCCTGTTCTAACACCATACAAACAAACCCTACCCTTATTTTTATTTTCCTCATAAACTATGCCACTTTCAGGATGGCTTTCCTTTTTTTACATGAAATACTGTTTTGGGAGGTCAGTATCATTTAAAACTTGTCATTGATTTATGCTTTAAACAAGTAATCTCAGTGTGGTGAAAATCATCAGAGTAAAGTTGTTTTATAGGCTTGTTTGTGGAATAGAAGTATGCATCTACAACATGTCAGATTATAGTGTTTCACAATATAACTCTATGGTACTAGAGAGAGCTATTTTGCTAGTCTGCATTGCAAAGGGACAATTCATTGAACCATTTATTTAGATAATTATGCTTCAAAATTTAATATAAATGGGGAAAAAAAGAATATGATCATAGTTACTAGACAGCTGTTAAAATGTCCCCAAAACACTTGTGGGGTGGGAGGAAGAAGAAGAATTTTCTTACATAAAATGTGAGTAAAAGAAAAAACAATTACAAAGTGGTAGGAGAGAGGTAAGCTCTGATCCTGCAACTAGATCCTTGAAGGCACAGGGGTCCTTCAGTTATGGGTTCCATCCACGGCAAGCCCTCTGTTAGCAGGATGAGTCTGTCCATGCACATTACAATGCTTAAGGCCCTGATCCTGCATCTGAGTCCGGGTGGCTGGACCCTTAGGCCCATGTAGAGTCACTTGCAAAATCAGGGTCTAAATGTGTTACTTGTGAGAACTTCACACTTATTGCCGCTAATTGAACCAAATTGGGGACTTTTGTAAGTGGATCCAATTTCACTGACTTCAAGAGTGGATTGATTTCAGTGAAGTTGTACCCACTTATACCAGGTCTGAATTTGGCCCATTAATTTTTTTCCTCCCAGGGTCATTTAATCAGTTAAATATATCTAAGTGTGCCTTAGATTGTAAATAAAACAAATATATAAGCATTTATAAGTGCACCATGGAATGAGTGTATTGATGGAAAATGTACTGCACCATGTCCAAATATTACTCACATCATAATAATATATTCTCTTGTTGACCTGTAGCAGAGGATGTTGGCAGATAATCTGAGTATAAAGTGAAAGATAAAGGCTGCCTTAATAACCAGTTTTATTAATTTTTAATGTATTGTTTGCTAACTGCAGAAGCAAAAAGGTAGATTAAAAACAGTGTAAAATACATTCAACAGATGCTAAGTAGTGTTTTGTCATGCTTTATTATTTTATTTTACCCTGTAGTGTGCCTGGAGATTGCATCTCAAAAGCTAAAACACTGGCTTATCCAGCAGGTCCATTCACAATTGGTCAACAAAGTCCCAGAAGATCTTTTGAAAAAGGAAATGGAAGCTTTTTAGGTAGTAGAACAAAATAACACAATCACGGAGTACTTTAGAGGGAACTCTTTTTGCTGAAGCTACCATTAGCGCTAGAGAGTTCTGAAATTTACAATTTGTTGTCACAGATTTTCACTCAAATATCTTCAATGTTATACGAGTTCATACTACCTTAATTTGTACTCCAGCAGTGATTTGGACAAAATGGCAATTTTCCACATCTAATGTAATGATTTTAAAGTCTGATATTATCACAGTGCCCTAGGGAAAGAAGCAAATGCCAGTTTAATTGGAAAGAAAGATCATTTTCTTTTTAACGATATTAAGTTCTCATTTTCAGCCTTGATAGGACTTTAAACCTGTGATTGGCCCAGAAAAGAGTATCCTGGGATTTGGCCCATTGGGAATTTGGAAAAAAAATATCTGTGGGTGCTTCGCCTATGCCCCCAATTGACAGCAGTTCGAAAGCAGTTAGAGATTTGAAATATTACAAGTAGTCCCAAGGGAGATAGATTAGTTGTTACCAGATTTTCCCATTACTTTGGGGGAATGCTCATTTATTAGGGTTACTTTTCTGGGGTAGTGGGGTTTGGGGGGTTCTGTAATTCTATAAATGTACGGCTTGTGTCACGTGTGTTTTCATATGGAGCTCTACTTCTCCCTTCTGCAAGTCCCCTCCCAATGGAGCTATCCTGCAGGATCTATGTTCCCTAAGACTGGGTTCCTCCAGACACACACACATACACATACACACACACACACACTAACAGAGCAAATCTGAGCAGACTGGGTCAATCAGCACTTTCAAGCTGATCCCTTAGGTGTCCCTGGACTCAGTGGGCTGGGTCAAGCAGCACTTTCAAGCTGTCACCCTTATATGCCATAGGTTCAGCATGTCCCTATCCCCACTTTCACATTACAATTATACTGGTAGTAACCCACTTGATGAGCAAACCCCACAGTATTTTTGGGCGCTACAGGGATCTTTAGCTTAGATAAAAGAATCATTGCTGCAGAGTGAATGGGGAAACTAAAAACACAAAAGAGTAAAATGTAGAGAGAAGCAACCAGCTTAACCATAAAAGTTATTTATTGGATAACAGTGATAACTACACAAGGAGAGCCTAAACCAACATAGCGTACATTATTAAAGGTTACCTGAGGTAGAAAGGAAAACAGAGAGAGAGAGAGAAAGAAAAAGATCTCACTGCTCCCTGAAGCTTGAACTGGTCAGGATTCCCAGGTGATGGTGGTAGCTCAGGGTCCTGAGTGCGGGAGACAGGAAGAGCCCCCAGCACGATCAGTCAGGAGATGGAGTCTCAGTGCGGCTTGGGTACAGGGTTTGGGTCCATGCATCAGAACTTAGTTGAAAAGAGGTAGAGGTTTTTGTAGAGAAACAACAATGGTTCGAGGGAGAACACTAGATTTGTTTATGGGTAAACTGATGACTCAAGGGTTTTCTTTAGGCTAGACAATAGGAGCTGATCGCTCTTGGCTATGGGTGGTGTTTTCTTCCAGGGAGCTCACAGTGCAATTAGGCTGCTTCAGTATTTTGGATATCAATCAAGGATTCATTATTAGAATTGGTCTGATAACTGCTGAGCTGGGTGTGTGCAGGTGTAGGTTCATTTACATCTGGAGCAGAGATCCCCCATGATGCAGTATTTCCCTGCTTTTCTGGTCCCAGAGTTTAGTGCAGTTCTCTGTTCTCCATTCTGTATGCTAATGGAGATGTCTTAATCTTGTCACCCTTGTCAGGAGTGGTCTAGGTGTTTTCTCCCAACACCCTTGTCTGCACTCTGCAAGTCTTTTCTCTGATTGGTTTTGGTTCAAGCAGAGACTGGTGGGGGTGGGGGTGAGGTGGGGTGTCTTTCATGAGTCAGATAGGCTAGATACTGTGCCCTGGTTCCTCAAGAACACAGAGCAAACTGGTATCATAGTGGTCAGCGTGCAGGTGAGGCAGAGTAAGATGTATGATCTTTTTAAATGAAAACTCTGTTACAACCTCAGCTATGCTATTGCTACCACTCCACCATAATAAATGCCTGTTTCTCACAATAATTCTTTTGCACAGCACTAGCACAAGTGTAGTGAGTGCATTAGAGCTGGGAGAACTATTCAGTACTAGATACTGTTCTTTATACTATATACAATTTCAGACTGGAAATAAGACATACAGTTTTTAACAGTGAGTGTAATTAACCATTGAATAATTTGCAAAGGTTGTGGTAGATTCTTCATCTGACCATTTTTAAATCAGGACTAGATGTTTTTCTAAAAGATGTGCTCTAGGAATTATTATGGGGAATTCTATGCCCAGTGTTATGCGGGAGGTCAGACTAGATGATCAATGATCCCCTCTGGCCTTAGAATCTGTGATTCCTTGAGAATGATATATTCAAATAATTTAGCCCTTTTCTCTGTGAATGAAATATCTGAGATCAAAATTTGGGGGAGAGAGTTGTTTGTTTTCCTTTAAGAAAATGTTTATTTAAGATTGTTGAGATATTTTAGGCGCACATATTTTGCCCTATGGATTCTTCACAAAGCAGTTGCTTCTGTTATGTATTTTACTAGTCATTATTCATAGTGTGCGCGTCATCTGTTAAAACCATGGTATTTCTTTTACTCTCCCTGATCCGGAGATGCTCCCCTTGACTTCAAGGAGTGGTCCTAATGATTGGGGGGGAAAATAAACAGGAGGGGGGAAATCAAATTGACTTCAAGCTGGCCGTGCTAACCTTTCTGATACAAACCTCCAAGCAAATTACAAGATTTTTGCTTTCCGTCAACATCCTTGAGGAAGATATAAAGGTCACTTTTATGAATGTTTACAGAAAATGACTAAAAAGAGTCAGAAATGCTGTTGCGAGGAGGCACTTTTTATTTATTTATTTTGCAGAAGCTGCAGTGTTTCCCACACTCTGCAAAGTGCTCTGGGAGGAAAAGTTTTATATATAAATGTAAATTATTATCATCATTGCAGTAGCAGCCAGAGACTTCAAACAGGTTGCGCCTCCGCCCCGCCCCCCCATTGTACCCACATATAGTATAGTAAGTGACAGTCCTTATTTTACAGTCTACAGATGAAACAAACAAGTGGGTGATCGGGAGTGAGGACTGGCTAAGAGGAACAACAGAATGCTTTAGCATAGACTATCCCTGTGCACAATTCACAGATGTAATCAGCAGGAATCAGTCTGAGGATTCACAACTCACCACTTGTCTATTTGTTGTCAAAAGGAGGCCTGACAATTCTGTATAGGTTTTCCACTTAGAATGTGAGTTTTCAGACCCATCTATGGGTGTGTGGGATAATCCAGTCAGGGTGAGGGAAGCACTACATTAATTGATATTGGGTTGAGGGGTGCATAATTAATTGATGTGGGGCTAGGGAATAGGCAGTATGGGTTTGGAGGGATATGGAATTAATTGGCATTCTGGGATAATCTGGAATCCCTCTGCACCATCAAGCTGCACTTTATGCACATTTGTGTGATATTATTCAAAATTATATGTAATTTTATGCAAATTAAAGTCTACTTTTTTGCCACAAGAAGATGGCAGGATTGAAAATGGCAATTTTATGTAAGCCTCAAAGGAGAGGTATTAAGGAGTTGAATGTGTCTCTATGTTTCAGAGAGAGGCTCTATTTTTTATGAATTAAAAACTGTATATTTTTAAAGTGAAATCAACTTTCAGCATAATTCAATACCATTTATTTTGTTTGCATTTTACTTTAAAAACATGCAGGTGAGTAGTGTGATTAGTCAGCTAAACAGCACATGTATGAGAGGGGAAAAAAAGTAAAAGCGTCTGTTGTGAACTTCCCAGACCACCTTCTTACTGATTGTGTTGTGAAAGAACTCTGCCATTAAATCATGTTAGTAATGTAACAGCTGGTTCATAAACATTTAGTCAAACTATTTCTTGAAGTGAAAGAGGTAGAATCAAATTAAATTTTATTATTCTTAATAAAATTGATGAAATACTTGGAAATGAAGAAAAGATGTGTATAAAATGTCTAGGAGGGGGTTATTTTGATGGAACCCTGTATTTTACAGTACTTAGAATAGATTGAAATAAGAGTAGGTCAAAATTATAGAAATTAATCCGGTCTACAAGGTTAATGAACCCAAGGTGCCGTTATAAGGGTCCAATGTAATTTGATCTACAGTGTCAGAATAGGTCTCCAGAAGCATAAAAGACAATTATTTTAAGAGTGGAAAATGGAAGTGTTTATGACAGTGTCTAGTAATTTGTGAGAATGGAGGTCTTCAGAGGTTTCTTTTGGGAGGAGGAAGGAAGAAGATGAGAATCATGGGATTTTTTTTAGATGAGCAAAACATTAGATCAGTCATCCCTGTGGAAAGGTAATTTCTTTTTTGTCTCAGTAACTAATGTGACTGAAAATACTTCTGTATTCAAACCCTACACATTATTGTAATAATCATTGTACAAAATATGCCTTGTGAGGTATCATTTGAAAGCAAATAACTTCCTGGTCAATAATATCATGGTGAAATGTACATAACATTATCTGTAAAGTTTTGAATTCCTCCTGCGTGGTGATGTTAGCAGATGTTCAAACCCACACAGACCTGACTAGGCAAAAGTTGTTAAACTTAGGTCTATCCTAAACAAAGGAATGTGTGTTTACCTCAGTTTAGATATAAGTAGTAAACAGAGTCCTTGAGACAAGAGAGGAAAATGGCAGGAGACAAGGCAAATCTGCATTTCAGCAGGTAGCGGGGTAGGGGAGAGAGCATGGAGCCATCTTAACCACCAGACTCCATGTCACCTTCTTTACCATTTGAATAAACTTTGCTTTGAGGGGTAATTCTCAGAAGAGTCCACTTCAAAGAGTGACTGAAGTATAGAGGTGAGGGACAAAAACACACAAAAGCATCTCTATCCCTCCCTCCCTCTCTGTCTTTCACCTTAGAAGACAAAGAAACAATTCCTTTGACTCTGGGGGGAGATCCTGACCTGAGAATTTGGTCAACTTTGTTGCTGGGAACATGCGGTAAGAATTTTAACTTCAACCAAGTCTGGCTTGGTTTAGCCACTAGAAAGTGTTTTATCTTTGTCTTGTAACAATTTCTGATTTTAATACCTTATACTTGTATTCACTTACTCTCTCTTTGTAGTAAGGTAAACTTGTTTTATTTTTTAATCAAAACTAGTCCAGTGTTGTATTTAAATTGAACTGTTTGGTAACTCCAGTTAAAGTAGCAAACTGCTGAATATTGACCCCCTTACTGGGGCAACAACCCTTTAATGTCTGAATTGTCCAGGAAAGGGCTGAACAGTGCAGAACACAAGCTTAGGGGAAAACTCAGGACTGGAAGTGTGTTGGGGTCACACTACAAGTAGTTACAAAGGCTAGTGGAAGCCAGAGTCTGACTAGAACACGGCTGATAGGCTGCTGGGGTCAGAATTGCTGGGCCAAGGCTGCAACAGTTCACAGACACTCAGGGTCTGACCGGCATGTTAGGCTGTTTGTGAGTGGCCCTGGTTGGGAGGTACAACAGCAAAGCATTTTGTGGCACCCAAGGTTGTGGGGCAGGTGGTGACACAACCTTTCACAGGTCTGCACTGGATTGCACTCTGGAATATGACAGAAGTGTTTAGACAATGTCTAGTAACTTGTGAGAATTCCAGGTTTTCTTTTGGGGGAATGGGAGGAAGAATTATGTGTATTATGGAATTTATTTGGATGAGTAAAGCATTAGAAAGTTATCCCTGTATTAAGGTAATTTCTTTCTTTGTCTCAGTAACGAATAGTGGGTGGAAGAACAGTATATAGGAAGAAAAACTTGGGCAATTGAACACTAGAGTAATCAATTTAAAGCTGACTATGCAGAAGTAGCCATGTCTCTGTTCTTTATGGACCCCATCCTGCAAGGTGCTCAACTTTCTGGCCCTGATCCAGCAAAGCACTTAAGTATGTGATTAATTTTAAGCATATGAGCATTCCTATTGACTTTAACGGGACTACTTACATAGTTTGCTAAAGAGCTTTTCTGGATCAGGGATAGTGCTCAGGGCCTTGGAGGACTGAGCCCTATATAAGGAAGGCATCATGGACTCAATCCGGTACCAGTGAAGTCAACGAGATATTTGCTATAGAACTGTATGAGAGCAGGGTCAGACGTAGGTTTGCCAGGCATCCAGTTTTTGACCGGAATGCCTGGTCGAAAAGGGACCCTGGTGGCTCCGGTCGGCACTGCCTACCAGACTGTTAAAAGTCCAGTCAGCAGTGCTGTGGGTGTCCAGGGCTAAGGCAGGCTCCCTGCCTGCCCTAATTTTCTGCGGTTCCTGGAAGCAGCCGCCAGGTCCATGCAGCCCCTAGATGTCTGGGCAGCCAGGGAGGCACTGTGCGCTGCCCCTACCCCAACGGCTGGCTCCGCAGCTCCCATTGACTGGGAACCATGATCAATGAGAGCTGCAGGGGCAGCGCCTGCGGGTGCTAGAGCAGTGCGTGAAGCCTCCCTGGCTGCCCATGCATCTAGGGGTTGCAGTGACCTGGCGGCCGCTTCAAGCTGCAGTAAGTGCCACTCGGACCCTGCACCCCGAACTCCCTGCTGCACCCCAACCCTCTGCCCCTGCCCAGAGTCACCTCCCATACCCAAACTCCCTCCTGGAGCCTGCACTCCCCCCAACACCCCAACCTCCTGCACCCCAAACCCCTCATCCCCTGCCCCATCCTAGAGCCCGCACCCTGAGCTGGAGCTCTCTCCCTCCCACATTGAGGGGTAATTCCCACATATATACATTGCTACCCATTTCTTGATAGAAATTTCACTTCTGCTGTAGTCTTTCCTTGGTATTGTATTCATTTAAAGCTGGGGATTGTGGGAGCTTTATTTGGTGTCTCAGTTCTGAACGTAGAGCATATGTGCTGTGGATCACCAAAACACAGAGTGTGGCATTTGGCTTGCATGGATGAAAGGTCTACTGTATTAAAGTTAATACCCACTCATGCCCAAGAGTGAAGAGATCAGAAGAAAATATATTTGCTATTCTATTATGTTTTTGAAGTCTATGAGTTTGGTATTTTGCTTTAGTTCGAGACAGTGATCCTCTATTATTAAGGTAGTCCGAAAATAAAGTCATTTTTACATCTCCAATTGCTTTGTCTAGTTTCCTACATCTCACATAGTTTATTTACATCAAATGGTGACATTCAAGTAAATGCATTCCGTACTGCACACAGAGCCAGACTTCTGGTTTTATACCTAATGCAGTAACTTTCTATTGAGGTGCTGCACCTTCATAGTTTGAATGTGTATCTCAAGCAAATGGAGGTAGGGCGATTTTCACCAGCTAGAATTCTGCCTTGGAAAATTTTACTAGATTGCAGAATATCTAGAAAAAGCTATGACAATATAGCTTCTCCAAGGAAGCCTAATTTCAAAACTTTTTTTCATTACTATTTGTCTGAATTGCAGCAACCTTAACTGTCTTTACAATTAATGTTAATCTTTGCATTTCTATGTAAAACCAGGTCCTTACATTCATTTTTCCAGTAGTCAGTATTTGTTCATCTCCAGAGCTGTTCCATCATTTATCATTGACATTAACTAAAATTCCTATTATAAATAGAACATTGAAGTTAATTTTGGTTAAATTAACTATGTGTGTTCTGTCTAAAGATATCATTAAGTAAAAGTAAGGCTGTCAAGTGGGAAAGCCATAACAGTATCCATTTTTAAATACCACTTCCAACTTTCCTGTGATAAGACCCTAGCTCCATTTGGAATTATTTTTTTTCTACAATGATTCTCTGCCATATCCCACTCACAGTGGTTGGGTAGAAGTGTTTTTCTGCCAAACTTGGCTTTTAGAGTATAAATGGAGGGATGTGCAATACACAAATAATGCTGTATGCCATCTGTGGCATACCATGTACACTGGAGCTTATGCACGGGTGGAGATTCAGGAGGTGCAAAGTGCCATGGATCAGGATGCACAAATCCATACCAGTGATCTGGGAAGGAAGGAAAGATGGATGGATTCTGTATATTCCCTACAACTCCACAGCCTCCCTGCCTCCTTTGGGCAATAGGATAGAGCAACTGTTATGTTTATAGCATAACAGAGAAGTTAGATAAAACACATAAAATGTTCTTACTGGAAGGTTGCAGTGTAAGACTACTTTTATTCATAAAATAAAAAAAACAAAACAAAAAACAAGAACCCTCAGTAACCAAAAAGAGAGAGAGAGGGAGACCAAGCAGGCTGCTCCTCTGCTCCACTGACCTCAAGATCCCAATAACAAAGTGTTTCAGAACAATACCTGGAGGTATCATTTTTCCTGTCAGCTTGTAGGTTTACATTCTGTTGAAGTTGTAGTTGATATGTAATAGGGTGTGATAGATGTAAAATAGGGAGGGAAATAGCCATTCAGGAAAAAAGGGAAAAGGAAAACCTATGTGCCCACTATAATATCCTAAATAGTTTTCTAAAGTAGGGGACAGACCACTTGGCATATATTGTTAGTTGCAGTGATGTTTGGTGAGATGACCGTCTACTGTGATGTAGGTGTGGGAATAGGAATACACAGTAATTAAAATAAAGAAGATGTTAAAATCTATTTAAGGTTGGATTGATCAATTACAGAAATATTTATCTTGAAATTAAGATTAATTTTTTAGCCATGAATTTAGCTTTAAAATATATACCGTGTGACTTTCCAAAAGGGTTTGATATTTTGAAATTGTCCCTTGTTGGAAAAGAAGAATATTTTAAACTAGGGCTCTCAATTAATCACAGTTAACTCATATGATTAACTCAAAAATTAAACACAATCACAATTATAATATTATTAAACAATAGAATACCAATTGAAACTTATTAATATATTTTTCTACATTTTCAAATATGTTGATTTCAATTACAACACAATACAAAGTGTATAGTGCTCACTTTATACTTTATTTTTATTACAAATATTCTCACTGTAAAAATGATAAACAAACGAAATAGTATTTTTCAATTCACCTCATACAAGTAGTGTAGTGCAATCTCTATCATGAAAGTGCAACTTACAAATGTAGATTTTTTTGTTACATAACTGCACTTAAAAACAAAACAATGTAAAACTTTAGAGCCTACAAGTCCACTCAGTCCTACTTCTTGTTCAGCCAGTCACTCAGACAAACAAGTTTGTTTACATTTGCAGGAGATAATGCTGTCCACTTAATTACAATGTCACCGGAAAGTGAACAGGCGTTCACATGGCAGCATTGTAGCCGGTGTCACAAGATATTTACGTGCCAGATGAGTTAAAGATTCATACATCACTTCATGCTTCAACCACCATTGAAGGACCTGTGTCTATGCTGATGACTGGTTCTGCTCGATAACTATCCAAAGCAGTGCTGACCGACATGTTCTTTTTAATCATCTGAGTCGGATGCCACCAGCAAAAGGTTGATTTTGCTTTTTGGTGGTTTGGGTTCTGTAGTGTCCGCATCAGAGTGTTGCTCTTTTAAGACTTCTGAAAGCATGCTCCACACCTCATCCCTCTCAGATTTTGGAAGGCACTTCAGATTCTTAAACCTTGGGTTGAGTGCTGTAGCTATCTTTAGAAATTTCACATTGGTACCTTCTTTGTATTTTGTCAAATCTGCAGTGAACGTGTTCCTAAAATGAACAACATGAGACTGTTATAACATGAAATATATGGCAGAATGCAGGTTAAACAGAGCCAGAGATATACAATTCTTCCCCAAGCAGTTCAGTCACAAATGTAATTAATGCATTATTTTTTAATGATTGTCATCAGCATGGAAGCATGTCCTCTGGAATGGTGGCTGAAGCATGAAGGGGCATACAAATGTTTAGCATGCCTGGCACATAAATACCTAAGTGCCATGCGAATGCCCGTTCTCACTTTCAGGTGACATTTTAAATAAGAAGGGAGCAGCATGATCTCCCGTAAATGTAAACAGACTTGTTTCTCTTAGCAATTGGCTGAACAAGAAGTAGGACTGAGTGCACTTGTAGACACTAAAGTTTTACATTGTTTTGTTTTTGAGTGCAGTTATGTAACAAAAAAATATCTACATTTGTAGGTTGCACTGTTGTAATGGAGATCACACTACGGTACTTGTATGAGGTGAATTGAAAAATACTACTTTTGTTTTTTACAGTGCAAATATTTGTAATAAAAATATATATATAAGGTAAGCACTTTACAGTTTGCAATTGAAATATTTGGAAATGTAGAAAACATCCAAAAATATTTAAATATATGGTATTCTATTATTGTTTAATAGCGTGATTTAATTGTGATTAATTTTTTTAATCGCTTGACAGCCCTACTTGCAATTCCAACACAGCCCTCAATATACCACAGCAAACTGCAACTATTTGAGAAAATGATACTGATTACAGCAAGGAGAAAGTTATTTCTGTGTCACTACAAAGAGAAAATCCACTGTCAAAATTATGGAGAATATTGAGGAGAGCTGAGGTGAAATCCTGGCTCCACTGAAGACAATTTGACCTGTATGTGAAAGTCAGAAGAGCTGATAATATGGAAAATGAGCACAAATATGTACTGTTTTGATTGTGGCTTGGGCAGAACTATTGGATAATTACAGTGCATTCCAGTCAGATAAAAGAAAATCTTCAGGTTGCCATACATTTTAGCACACTGCATTGCTATATTTCCTTGCTGAGAGACACGCACGCACACTACTGGCATGGACTGAAATACTGCTAGGTTTGATTACAGGAGCTTTGTTACTCTTCTTATTTTGTTACACACACCAACAAAACCCTATTTTAAAGAAAGCTAAGTCTGTAAAGTCAGGTTTCAGAGGGGTAGCCGTGTTAGTCTGTATCAGCAAAAATAACGAGGAGTCCTTGTGGCACCTTAGAGACTAACAAATTTATTTGGGCATAAGCTTTTGTGGGCTAAAACCTACTTCGTCAGATTCATGAAGTGAAAAACACAGTAAGAAGAATATCCTCACTTACAGAAAGACCCCCAACCTGAAGCAAATACCCACCAGCAACCACACAACAAAAACATTAACCCAGGAAGCAATCCCTGCAACAAACCCTGTTGCCAACTCTGTCCACATATCTATTCAAGGGACACCATCATAGGAGCTAACCACATCAGCCACACCATCAGGGGTTCGTTCACCTGCACATCTACCAATGTGATATATGCCATCATGTGCCAGCAATGCCCCTTTGCCATGTACATTGGCCAAACCGGACAGTCTCTACACAAAAGAATAAATGGACACAAATCAGACATCAAGGATTGTAACATTCAGAAACCAGTAGGAGTACACTTCTATCTCCCTGGACACTCAATAACAGACTTAAAAGTGGCAATACTTCAACAAAAAACTTCAAAAACAGACTCCAACGAAAAACTTCAGAACTGGAATTAATTTGCAAACTGGGCACCATCAAATTAGGCCTGAATAAAGACTGGGAGTGGATGGGTCACTTCGAAAAGTAATTTTCCCTCTGCTGATACTCACACCATCTTGTCAACTGCTGGAAATGGGCCAGCTTGATTGCATTGGCCTCGTTAGCACAAATTACAAAAGTAATTTCCCTCTATTGGTATTCACCCCTTCTTTTCAACTGTTGAGAATAGGCCACTTCCACCTTAATTGAATTGGCTCATTAGCACTGAACCCCACTTGGTAAGGCAACTCCCATCTTTTCATGTGCTATAATATATATTCTTCTTACTGTATTTTTCACTTCATGCAGCTGATGAAGTGGGTTTTAGCCCACAAAAACTTATGTCCAAGTAAATTTGTTAGTCTCTAAGGTTCCACAAGGACTCCTTGTTATTTTTACTGTAAAGTCAAGCACTCAAAAGTTAGAAAATGCCAGAATTAAGATTGACCATGTAACCTTACCTCAGCCCCTTCCTCCAAATACATTAGGATACAGTCTTTAATTACATTATCAAAAGCTATTTTTTCCACAAGAACCCCATACCTTCCCAGTCTGCCCCCCTTCTAAATAAAAGGTCTGATTTTTTGAAAGTGCTGGGCACTCAGAAACTCCTATTGAATGTAGTAGGATATAAGCATTTTTGTGACTAAGGCCAATTATTTATGTACCCAAATAAAAGCTTAGGACAAAAACTTGTCAGAAATGTGTGCCTGGGACAAAGGTCTTAAATCCATATTTAGGCACCTGAATAATAGCCTTGTAGAATTAGGAACCCACCTTCATACACACCCATTTTTAAAAAAAATCTTGTGTTTGGTAGTCACACAGATTGCTTGTTGTTGTTTGTTGTTTTTAATTCCAAGGAAACCAAAGCAGATTCTGCCATTTCATCCAACTTTTTAAAATTTGAATTGGTTTTCGCCTCCAACTTCAACAATTTAGAACAGCATACTGGCATACAATGAAAATGAAGCTGAACACATGAAAAAAAATGTCTCCCAGATGTTGATGACTGCTTATTTATTCATGAATGCCTTGTCAGTTACTGCCATACAGCCCAAGGATGTTAATTTTAGTTTAGTTCTGTGGACAAATTAGTCTAACCAGATACTGTAAATTGTTGTCTAATTTTTGTTAAACATGCTCCTCGAATGTAAATAAAATGTTCTAAGTGGAACATTAGGAACAGATGATTTACCCACAATACTTCTCATTCTTTGATGACTAGCTGTTTCCATGTCAACTATGTACAGTAAAAAGGTTTTGGTGCCATATGGTTTATAGAACCATCTGTGTACCCCAAGGACAGTCTCAACTTACACTGAAAATGAAAACTTGTTTTGTGAAAGGTTAAAGTATCAGCAATATATATAAAAAGCTATCTATTGATTCTCTAAAACTTAATTTCCCAGCTGTTCACGTCACATTCTTTTTGTTATTACTGGTGAATACCATTTAACTTTAGGAAGAGGTTATAAATCCAGGAACATACCAAAGACAGCCTTTTACAGCAAGCTGTGATAACAATGTACCGTAGGCACCTTGCTAAAATCTAACTTGTGAAATGAAATAGCATCAATTTGATCTAACAATAGCCGTCTGGTGTGTTTTGGCTACCTACTGTCGTTTTGTGTAAAACAGGGTAAATCTTGCAATACCACACAGGGCCGTTGGCCTGAAGAAAAAATTCCCAGGAAATAGACTTATCCATTGAATAAATACAATTTCTAGTCTATTTTTAACTGTATTTCCTACATGTCTCAGCTACTTTACTGTATCTGTGCTACTTCATAATTCTCAACCAAGCTATGGGTACTTCTACACTGCAATCAGAAGCTGAGATTGCAACTTGTGTAGACATAGAATATCAGGGTTGGAAGGGACCTCATCTAGTCCAACCCCCTGCTGTAAGCAGGACCAATCCCCAGTTTTTGCCCCAGATCCCTAAATGGCCCACCTCAAGGATTGAACTTGCAACCCCTGGGTTTAGCAGGCAAATGCTCAAACCACTGAGCTATCCCTTCCCCCCATACCTGTGCTAGCTTTGATCTAGATGGAATAAAGCGAGCTTGAGTAACAACAGCTGTGTAACTGCAGCAGCAGGGCCAGTGGCACAGCAAGCCTCCTGAGTACAGCCATGCCTTGAACCCTGTGTACTTACTCGAGCTGCTAGCCCATACTGCTAGGGATATTCACGCTAGCTAAAATAAAGCTAGCTGAAGTATACCTACACAAGCTGCAATCACACCTCCTGACTGCAGTGTACACTTACCCTAACCGACCCTGATGTTACCTTGGTTGCAGGGAAAAAGTATGGTTAAGTATAAGGAAGGTACAAGTGACTGCTTCTGGACCCAGTCAAGAACAACAGTTTTATTGTATTACCAGGAAAAAAAAACAACAACAACAACCTGCAGTTAAAGTTGAAGGCACATATCAGAAATTTAGCACAGGAACTTTAGATGGATATTGTAATTATCCAAACCCCAAACATTATGAATTTAGGAAATTCAGAGTTCAGGTTTGACTTAAAATAAATCCAAATATGTTAATTTATGGAGATATAGACACCCTTAACTGTACACTGGCTTGACACATGGCAACAGCCATATAGTTAGGGCTGATGCATATGATGTTTAGGGTTTAAGATTGGTTCTGTGTACAGCATCTGGCACTATGGTCCTGGTCCATGACGAAGGTTCCTAGACACTATGATAATACAAATAAATAAATGCTACTAATTATAAAAATCAACAGAAACAGACTTATTTTTGTTTGTATCTTCTTCCGGTTTTCCATAGGGCAAGTTCACATGGATCAGTTCACAGGATAAAATATCTGGACAGGTATCAGATTTTCTTGCTAGTTTTAAAAGGGCCAGATTCTGTTGCCCTTATGCACACTGAGTAGTACCTTATTCCCAACGTGGTCCATTTCAATGGGCCCGTTCACCAAAAAATAAAGATCTCTAGACTAAATGTTTGCTATTTTATCTCTGTCCCTCAAAACCAATTCACAAACTAAAGATCAAAATCCAGATTCACCAGTACACTCCTGCTTTTCTGATGATGTGATCCTGGCAAAATGGACAGCAAAAAATGGGACAGTTTGCATTGCCATAGTGGCTCGAAACGTCTGAAGTGTACCAGTAAACCGGGCTGTAAATCTAGAAGGCCTAAGAGTTCTGTGCTTAGATCACCACTGGGTTACAATTTTTAAACTGCCACAGTATCTAGCAACGAATGAACTGGAGAAAAAGAAAAGTTGTTTTGCTTTCCCTTCCCCTACATCTTGATGGTAATAATTGGGTGGAAGATTTCCCATCTCCTGGTCTTCCCAGAACCGTGATTTTACCACTCCTTTCCACTCCCTTTTTCTGTCAGGGAAACACAAATAACGGAAATGGTTTGAATCAATTAAACAAACTGCAGTTACCTTACAGTTGGATTTAATATATTTCTTTCCCTCTTGCCCACCCACATCCTTATTCTCTTTTCTCCTTTGATTTGTTTTTTTTTTCTGTCCTATCTCTGAACCTCTCCATCTCTTTTATAGAATGATTGTCCCCTCCCCCACCCCACTTGCATAGCAGTTATTTTTCGTTGCCTTCACCTAGTCTGTCTCTGGGATTTGTAGCTGCTTTCCCATGGCTCTTCATCTTGGCACCAGCCCAGACAGTTCTGGTAACAAAACTCGCCTGTTTGTTGTAAGGATGGGTGTCCCATTATTAGTCAATGAGTGCTTATTTTAATTAATGACATAATGCTAATATGGGTTTGGCTTTGTTAATTTTATATACTATATATAAAGCCTCAGAACATGCCCTGTGTAAACTCCATGTTCTCCAAAAGCACTAACAGTTTCCCACTGACCTGCTCATGTGGTTCATAAAAGTGTTGTACCTCCTGCCAACCAATCTGTGTCTTGATTGCTGACCAAACATCCCTGTTTGGGGTTTAATGACAAACCTGACATGAGAGACAAATTCACAGAGAGGTTTGCTGAGCCTGGCTGAGGCTTGAAAGAATCTGGATGAGTCTGGCTCATTTTTGAGGAAACCTGGGCTGCCTTATGTCTCAAGATGCAACCATTTAAAATTCAGTGATTGTGCTGTGATGGCTCAAAGTGAAACTAAAAGCAGGGTATCCAGAGTTTTGGTTTGATGTGAGCCCAAGTGTACTGAGTTGTAATAGGAATCCCCATTACAACGATTGCCTGTTAGCATGCTGCACATTCTGGGACACAACAGGTGATATTCCTTTCAAGCAGCTTTAGCAAAATAAGTGGAGCATTTTGATGACCCACATCTATTGAGTTTTGGCATGGACAATTATTGGGAAGTAAATATTTTCAGAGTTTTGGGGGATAGGGAACACACTGGATCACCACAAAAGTCCAGAAATGGAAAGGGTCCAGTTGTCCAACACACTGAACGCAGTGTGACGATGAAGGCTGTGATGTGGGGTAAAGGATGGAGGTTTCAGGACTGTTGTGAATGAAGTGTGAGTGGGTGGAAGATAAAGGGTTCTGGGCAACCTCTAAGTTGGACAGGAAGCAAGGTCAGCACTATACACTGAAAATCTTGCATATCCCTAGTGAAAAGGAATATGACATAAGGTATTCTCCTTTTTGTAGCAGAACTTATGAAATGAGCACCTGGCTAGATCATCAGTAGAGAATGAACTTTAGAACTCCAGCTCAGGCCTTTAGCACTAGAGCTAGAAGACTGACTTCATTAGCTATATATAAGCAGTAACAGGCTAGTATCCTCTTATGTGGTCTAGCCACTAAAAGGGACAAAATATGTTTGGCCAGTGTCTTGCACGATATATATCTATATCCTTTATTTGTTTCTCTTCTTTTTTGTACTGTTTCTCTTTAATCCCATATGTTTGTTTTCTCAGTCTCAGAAGTGTCTCTCTGTTTTGCATGTATTTGTATCGGGATTTTATTAATATTATTATGTATTTAACCTTTCCGAGTTACTAATACAACAGTTTGAACACATAAGAGGGATCAATGTTGAAGTGTTTAGGCCAAAATTCTGACTTACATTGAAAGTGTTATACTCTCATAAACTTCTGTAAATGGCAAATATTCTTGTAAGAAAATCTGCCCTTCCTTTGTTTAACACCTACTCAATAAACCAATAACAGACTGGCTCTGTGTGACAGCACTTAGCTAATAAACAATTCTCAGATCTGTGCTGATGCCAGTTTCTGCTACTGGCATCTTGTCCAAATATGTTTTGTTATAACAAGTTGCTGCATAAAATAAGTAATGCCTTGTTTTTTTCCACCTCAATTTAAAATGTTGAGGGTTAAAGGTGAATTGAAATCACACATTAGACAAATGGAAAGCAAAAGCTGGTAGGGAAAATATTTCCAACCTGTTACAAATAGCAAAAAGTAAATTAAGAACCATTTTACAAAAAGGGACTTCACAGACACCTTTTGTGCATTTAGCACTGCATTTTTGCTCTTTCAACGTCTTTTGAAACACATTATTCATGTGTTTTTCAGTCTATATTTTGCAGAGTCCTTCCCTACAGTATGTAACTACTATATTGTAATCAATGTGTGAAGCTTGGAAGAAAATATTATACTTACACGTTATCTATATGGAGGAAGAAAAGGTGACATTCAGTAGTAGAACTAAAAAGAAAAGGAGTACTTGTGGCACCTGAGAGACTAACTCTATGTATATAAATCCCCCACTGTATTTTCCACTGAATGCATCCGATGAAGTGAGTTGTAGTTCACGACAGCTTATGCTCAAATAAATTTGTTAGTCTCTAAGGTGCCACAAGTCCTCCTTTTCTTTTTGCGAATACAGACTAACACGGCTGCTACTCTGAAACAAGTAGTAGAACTGGTTCTTAAATATTTCCATATGGCAAGCAAATTAAACAGCTGTTTGATAATAGATAAAATTGTACTCATTAATTGCTGTTAAGTTGTACAGAGAAAAAGAAAAACAGTCGCCTACCTAGAAATTGAGCAGTCGTGGACTGCCATATTCAGCATTCTGTACACAAAACAACAGTTTGTAGTACAAAAGAAATCTTCAGCTGTGGTTTTCCTGTTCATGAAAAGCTTCATTTGCATGTTTGTAATTTTCCACTGCCACATTTTTGTATGCTACCATAATTATACAAGAAAGCAAAATTAGTGAAAGCATCTAGTTGTTTTGTCTTTAAAAATGACAGACAATACAGGCATTATGTGATTTCGATCCATTGTTTAATTTTGTTCCCAAGGATCTTACAACAATATTACTATGGATATATTTTTATTACACATTCCAGTAAAACATATTATGTTAATATAAAGTCTTCCCTCCACTAGATCTTAACCAAGCACTTCATTTTCACAGTACTGTATCTAGTAGATTACTTTTTGCAGAACAAAATTGAAAAGAATTTTATTTTTAAAAAGTCACAAATATTATTTATTTGTTTATTGAAAATGTGAAACCAAAACCAATTTTGGGGTCTTCAACTGCCATTTTCAATTAAATTAAATTGGTTTTCAGTTATTTTTTTAAAACTGAAAAATCAGCATGTTTACTTAGCATTTTTGAAAGTTTTTTTTTTTTTTTTAATGTTTGGATGAAAAACTGGAACATTGCAACCAAAATGAAAACCTTCTCCAAACAATTTCTTGATCAAAAAGCCATGTTTCATTTTTAAAAAAAGTTCAACAAAAAGATATTATTCAGCTCTTGTAGCTACTCCTCTTTTAAAAGTCCCAGTTGTAGCTTCTACCACTTCCCTGCAGACATTATTTCACAGTTTAATAGGTCTCAGTGTCCGGGATATTCAGCCTCTTAAAATTTCATCCTTTTACTCTTGGTTACACCGCTCCAGAGCACTTTAAATAATTCCTCTCCATCTTTGGTGATTCTTTGAAATACTTATAAACATAATTCCCATAAAGACTAACAGAAGAGGTGTGTGTATGTGTGTGTGTGTGTGTGTATGGGTGGGGGGAATAAGATTCTATGCTGTACCTTTAAGAAGCACAGCATAGATCTTGCAGTCCAGGAGGAGAAAGGGCTAAAATGGTTTTAAATCACCTTAGTGCCCTCTGATTCTGGGCTTTTTCAGGGACTGCAGTGGCCCTTGGTGTAATTTAGACAGCCCTGGGGAACTGTCTAAGTTCTGGCAGCCTTCTGGGCTATCCTGTGGGCAGCAGCACTGCTGGCATCTCAGCAGTGCTATAAGCAGCAGCCCTGTGCCCAGCGCACCTTCCCACCCTCAGCCAGGGCTTGCTAGTGGATGCTCAGAAAGATAGCACATGGCACTCTTCCTCATTTCCTGCACCAGATTAATTGTCCCATAGTAGAGCTGGGACTTTTAGGGCAGATCTTCACTACGGGGTTAAGTCGACCTAAGTTACGCAACTCCAGCTATCTTAGATCAACTTACTGTGGTGACTACACCACACTGGTTCGATGGAAGAAACTTTCCCATCAACTTACTTTATGCTTCTCATTCCAGTGGAGTATCGGAGTCGATGGGAGAGTGATCTTCATTAGACCCGCTAAATCGACCCCCGGTACATCGATTGCCGCAGTGTCGATCCCAGGTAAGTGTAGAAATACCCTTAGAGCCTCTTTATGCCAATTAGCAGTTGGGTAAAGGGGCTGGAGCAGGGATGAGAATCTCACAATATAGCTATTATTTGGCTCTTTTAATATTTCCTCAGAAATTGGTCCCTTTCTGCCCCTAATAATAGGTTTCATCCTGCACCCATCAAAGCAAATGGCAATTTGGACCAGAAAGCATTCGGTCAATTTGTGTGAACAACTACACACCAATGTGCTATGGATTTCACAATCTGGCCTTTTACCAAAGAGTTCCATGGATCAAAATCAATTTTAGTTATTCACCTCTGCCATTTGTCAGCATTTTCTGGTGCTGAGGTATCCCAAACAAAACACAGTCCAGGAAGAGTGGAATAAGAAAAAGGACTTCCACTTCTCTGATCTGTGACTTGACACTGCTATTGTTCACAACCCAAAATTGCATTGTGCTTTCTTGCTGTCATATGGCATTAAAAGTTAATGTGTATCTTTTTGTCTGCTGTCACCCTTAGATCTCTTTCCTGCTTTCTCCCTCATGTTGAGTGTAGTATCTGTATTTCAGCTCATTTTTCTTCAGCTGTACTAGCTTACATTTTCACAGGCTGAATCTCATTCCATTGTGCCTGCTCATATTCCCAACCTCTGTAGATCTCTTTATATTACTTTGCTGCCCTCACTAGAGTTTGCAAGGTCTCCCACATGAATACCATCTGCAAATTACATTAGCAGGCTGTTTATTCCCTCTCAAGATCGCTAATGAAAATGTTAAATAAGACTGGATATGGTAGGGCGGTCAAGTTCCCCAGAGTTCTTGACACAAAATGTACTGACCTGAGCTATGCAGTTTTTAAAAGATCTATTAGTTAACAGTAACCAAACAACAAAAAACTGGTATTTTATACTCTGGAGAGGGATCCTATCATGCTTCATTCTTAAAGGGCATTCACTCATTTCCTTAATAAAGTTCCTCTGTGCAGAACCACTCAGAAAGAAGGAAAACAAATTAAAGGTACACTGGGTAATGGCAATCTTTCTGACAGTTGAAGTGGGGGGGGGAGGAGAAAAAGAGAGATTACTCAAATGCCCAGGACAAAGAGAGAAAAGAAAGCATCTCCTGTTACACTGTGGAAAGCCTGCAAGAGAATGTTCTTTGACACATTCCTGACATAATCTCTACCCTTACTGGAGGGAGGAAAAGAGTTTGGTTCCCATTATCACAGTGGATAGAACATTAAATCCTTTGGTAATTTATGGCAGAGCTAGTTGGACTGTATATTACAACCTTCACTTGTGAATCAATCAGGTACCAATCCTCATTGCTGCAGATTTATATATGATTTGTAAGTAGTCACTGAACATCATCTTCCAAGAGGATTTCAAAATGCTTTACAGATATGAATTTGTGAAAGACTCAGCACACACCACAAAGAAGGTAATATTATTACTATTATACAGAGAAGAGAGCTGAGACTTTAAGCCGCTATCTAAGTCCTATTAACCAGTTTTTGTGACCATGCACTCAAAGGTTCCATCATAATCCCTAGGCACAAGGGGCCAGAGAGGGTGGTCAAGGGTTGGAGAAAGAAGCAATTCAAACTATGGGGACAATATATCATATAAAAAAAGAGAGAATGAGTCTCTTAATCAGCAGTCTATCCCTATTTATTAAAGCACTTAAGCATGTGCTTAACTTAAGGCAGGTGTCATAAATATAAAGGGAAGGGTAACAACCTTCCTGTATACAGTACTATAAAATCCCTCCTGGCCAGAGGCACAAAATCCTTTTACCTGTAAAGGGTTAAGAAGCTCAGATAACCTGGCTGGCACCTGACCAAAAGGACTAATAAGGGGACAAGATACTTTCAAATTTGGGGTGGGGGGGGGAAGGAGTTTTTGGTCTGTCTGTTCTGTGTGCTTGCCGGACAGAGATCAAGGAAGCAAGCAATCCAACTCCATTAGAATGACTAAGTACCAGCAAGGGAATGCGTTAGCTTATTTTTGTTTTGGCTTGTGATTTTCTCTGTGCTGAGAGGAAGGTGTATTCCTGGTTTTCTTTTTGTAATTTTAAAGTTTGGCCCAGAGGGAAATCCTCTATGTTTTTGAATCTGATTGCCCTGTAAGATTATCTTCCATTCTAATTTTATAGAGGTGCTTCTTTTACCATTTTTCTTTCTAATAAAGTTCTGTTTCTTTCAGAATCTGATTGGTTTTTTTGTGTGTGTGTGTCCTTAAAAAAACCCAAGGTTGGTCTGTGCTCATCTTGTTTATTCTCAAGCCTCACCAAGAAAGGGGGCTTGGGGGGATATTACGGGGGAGTAGGAACTCCAAGTGGTCCTTTCCCTGAGTTTGTCTAAATCACTTGGTGGTGGCAGTGTTACCTAATCCAAGGTACAAGGGAGAATTTGTGCCTTGGGGAGTTTTTAACCTAAGCTGGTAGAAATAAGCTTAGGGGTCTTTCATGCAGGTCCCCACGTCTGTACCCTAGAGTTCAGAGTGGGGAGGGAACCCTGACAGCAGGTAGTTAAATTCTGTTGATTTTAAAGGGATTTAAGCGTATGCTTAAGTGCTTTGCTAAACAGGAACAGACCTAAGTATGTACTTACATGCTTTGTTGAATTAGGGCCAGAGACTTAGGATAAATTTGATTCTATTCTATTCTCCTTCATGAAATATATAAATTGATGACTGAATTCAGAGTTTGCAGTGTTATAGCAATGTTGTCTCTCATACACTTGGACCAGGGTGGGAGAAGTAATGTCTTTTATTGGAGCAACTATTGTTGGTGAAAGGGACAAACTTTTGAGCTTCACAGAACTCTTCTACAAGACTGAGTTATTAAAAAGGCACAATACCTAGTAATACTAATGAGTAATTGCCTGTTGCGAGATCACATGCAGTGTGGTAGTATCTTCTATCAGGATTTCAGTGTCCCAGACACATGGGAAGAAAGGTGAGATACAAGGGATGTGGTTTAATTAGGACATTTTATTTACTTAACTCATCTGGGAATTTTCCATCACCAACTCATACAGTGCAGGTCATTATTCCTTTCTCACTTATTTCCACCTGGTGGAGTGCTGTCTTCGGTCCCCATCCCTTCATTGCTGATCCTAGCCCATTGCTGGGACCACACTACCCTCCCATTTTATGAGGGTTAACTAAGAGGCAGGGAAAGGGGATTGTGTCCTCTCTGTACCAGACATTAGGAGTCCCAGCCTGATTCCCACTTTCTTTAGGAGATGCCTTCCCATAAGTCTATTTCCAGTTGTAGTTTGTCACTGAACCCAACCTCCCTATGGAACAAGTAGCTGCATTAGACACTCACACCTGCTGTGTTGTGACAAACCTAATGCCCTGACCTAGCCACAGATCCCTGAGCTGTTGTGGGGAAGGCAAAAAAATGAACATCCTCATGACGTCCCTCATGAGGGAAAAAATGCTTCCCAGTCCCCAACCAGGCAACTAGCATAAGCCCACAGCAGACCTCACCACCAAACGTGGTCCTACTCTAATCCCAGGGTCAGAGAATGGTAGCTGCTAATCCTGGCATGAGAATGCTCAGGCTGGAGGGACAGAGTTTATATAACTAAGATGTGTAGGGACTAAAGGCATATGTGAGCCCCACCAGGCCTCCCATCAGCTCAGGCAATGTCTTCCTCCCCTTCCTGGTCACCCCCACTCTCAACCCAAAGAGGGGAATCCTAATGGAGCCAGTACCCTGTTCTCCTTTCCCCCACACCAGTCCATACAAAGCTCTCCTGCCTTTGAGGTTGCGGGAGATGTATTGTTTGTGGAAGATTACATTTTGCAAGAAAAACAGATATAACATTGAGTAACAAATACTGAGGCAATGGACTTTTTCAAATGAAATCATCAGAAAATAAAATCCATTCACCAAGCCAATTTTAGATTTTTATCTTACAAGTATAAAATAATTCCAAAGTCTTGTTGATTGAAGCTCTATGGATCACAAACAGATTTGAGTTACGCAGTTTTGAAGCCTTTAATGAGCCTTAAATCTTAGTTCTCTCCTTATCATTTTTTTTTAAAAAAAGAGTTTGAATAAGCTAAAATAAATAAATAGATAAAAAAATCCCTCACTCCCACTTGGTGGTGCTGTTGGATAAGGAAAACAAAGATTCACTGAAACACATGGTGAGGAAGATTGTGGTGAGTTAAATACAATTAAAAGAAGGATGGCTTCATTCACCTCTGTCATATCCAATCTTTCATTTCTTCTTTTGACACAATGGTTTTAAATTAGGTAGAGTGGTAATTCCTGGTATCTTTGATTCTTGATAACTAGCGCAGAGTGCACAGATCTTTAACACAGATGTCATGCCTCTGAAGAATGAGTTAACGAGACTATTATTTTCATTATTAAATTGCCCAGTTGAGGGATAGAAAATTGCTGCTTTTACATTGTTTACTGTCAACTTGCAGCACAAATTATATTACTTATCTTTTAAAACCTTTCATATGCTAAGGTGAACATTGAGATCACTGGGTGATTCAATACCATATTTTCTATTAGTAAAATATATGATTGAGCCAATAACCTTGTTTCCATAGTATTAAACAGTATGTGCTTGAACAAATTTGAGTATCTGTTCAAATTACACTGATCAATATAACACTGTGACATTGAACTTCAGGCTGAGAACTCTGTTTTCCATTGTCGATAACCTACTTATAATCTGACTTCAGAAATGTTCTCTTTTTACAGGTATGCTGTAACATAGCTACAAACAATTTCTCTTATTTGTTTGGCAATGGGTTATACTTACTGCCTGAGGTATTAACAGATTTTAACAAAGCATGCAAGCAGGGCCAGATTTCCAATTAGGCACAGTAGGCATTTGTCTAGGAGCACCGGAGTTCTAGGGGCACCTTATCTCTCTAAACCTGTGTACAACATGAAGGTCAGCTGTAGATGGGGGGGAAGGGTTTCTGAAGCTGCTATGCCTCGGGGCGTATAAGGTGTAGGTATGGCCATAAATGCAAGAAGCATTTAGTGCCTGGCACAAAGTATTCAACTGTACATTTTAACCAACAAAGAGAAGAGAATAATTATGGAATTGCTGGTTTATAAGAAAAACAGTGACATACTGGTGTTTCAGCCAGTTAGCAGAAGTTCCTCAAATTGTACCAATCATTATTATGTTAGGTCTTTCATCAGGGTTAGCGGAGTCTGAGTGACTCTTGGTGAGTAAGATGACATTTTAGGGCTAGATTCACAAGGGGCACTTAGGTACCTAACATGGCAGTTAGGCACCTAAGTCTGACATTTAAATGGCACTGATATTTATAAGATCCCTACTCAGCTGCTGCGTAACCCTGTAGGCAACTGAAGTCCATAGGTACCTAAGTCTCCGAGGTACCTATATTTCTGTTGGTGGGCTGGCATGCACCAAGTCACCTAAGTCCTGATACTGTTGAGCTGGTGGGCACCTAATTCAAACTTGAGCCAGAGGAGGAGGTGGTGGTGTTATACTCAGTAGTCCATATTAGAGTACTCACCCAGGATGTAGGAATCCCAAGTTCAAATTTTGCTTGACGTGGGACTTGTCTCCCATCACCTAAGTGAGTGGCCAGCAACTGGGCTATAGGGTACTCTGGGCTAGGTTTTTCTCCTGTTGAAACTGTTCCATTTTGTGTGAAATACTGAGATATTCATTGGCACAAAGACTAGAATCTGGGTCCCCAGGATAGTGTGCTAAGCAGTAAGCTATAGAGTCAGAGTCAGTCTCACTCTCTCTGGCCCAGTGAATCTCACCCATATTGACTTACAGGAGATTGTCAAAAAAGATGGTAAAGCTTGAGCAGGGATTTTCAGTGACAAAACAGAAGTTTTAAAATTTCACTTTGCTTCAAAGAAAGGGTCTCAGCAGCAGCATTTTTTGGTACACTGGTAGGCAGACACATTGATAGTATCTTTGACATGTAAGAAAAGGCATCCTGAGGGCCCAAATATTGTCTCTGTGTAGTTAAAAGGAGGCACTTAAATGTGCCTTTGGAGAACTGTTGTTTTCAATATAAGGGGAGGAATAAACCCACAGAATGTTTCCACCTCACATACTGGGGCCTTATGTGTAATTTTTTTCTTTCAGTTTTCTTTTTTGGGCCCAAATCCTGAGAGCTGTGTTGAGCGTCCTTAATTCCCACTGAAGTCAGCAGCAGTTGAAAATACATAGCCGGTCCTCAGTACTTTTCAGAATCTAGCCCAGCATGCAATCTGATTCATAAAAGCCTTTCCAAAGGCAATTCATAGAATCATAGAAGATTAGGGGTGGAAGAGACCTCAGGAGGTCATCTAGTCAAACCCCCTGCTCAAAGCAGGACCAACCCCAACTAAATTATCCCAGCCAGGGCTTTGTCAAGCTGGGTCTTAAAAACCTCTAAGGATGGAGATTCCACTACCTTCCTAGGTAACCCATTCCAGTGCTTCACCACCCTCCTAGTGAAATCCACCATGATTTCAACAATTTCCAACCCACCATCAACCTCAGCCTGGACCAGTCCACACAAGAGATCCACTTCCTGGACACTACGGTGCTAATAAGCGATGGTCACATAAACACCACCCTCTACCGAAAACCTACTGACGACTATTCCTACCTACATGCCTCCAGCTTTCATCCAGACCATACTACACGATCCATTGTCTACAGCCAAGCTCTACGATACAACCACACTTGCTCCAACCCCTCAGACAGAGACAAACACCTACAAGATCTCTATCAAGCATTCTTACAACTACGATACCCGCCTGCTGAAGTGAAGAAACAGATTGACGGAGCCAGAAGAGTACCCAGAAGTTACCTACTACAGGACAGGCCCAACAAAGAAAATAACAAAATGCCACTAGCCATCACCTTCAGCCCCCAACTAAAACCTCTCCAATGCATCATCAAGGTTCTACAACCTATCCTGAAGGATGACCCATCACAGATCTTGGGAGACAGGCCAGTCCTTGCTTACAGACAGCCCCCCAACCTGAAGCAAAGACTTACCAGCAACCACACAACAGAACCACTAATCCAGGAACCTATCCTTGCAACAAAGCCCATTGCCAACTGTGTCCACATATCTATTCAGGGGACACCATCATAGGGCCTAATCACATCAGCCACACTATCAGAGGCTCATTCACTGCACATCTACCAATGTGATATATGCCATCATGTGCCAGCAATGCCCCTCTGCCATGTACATTGGCCAAACTGGACAGTCTCTACGTAAAAGAATAAATGGACACAAATCAGATGTCAAGAATTATAACGTTCAAAAACCAGTCGGAGAACACTTCAATCTCTCTGGTCACTTGATTACAGACCTAAAAGTTGCAATTCTTCAACAAAAAAAACTTCAAAAACAGACTCCAAGGAGAGACTGCTGAATTGGAATTAATTTGCAAACTGGATACAATTAACGTAGGCTTGATAAAGACTGGGAGTGGATGGGTCATTACACAAAGTAAAACTATTTCCCCATGTTTATTCCCCCCTTACCCCCACTGTTCCTCACACATTCTTGTCAACTGCTGGAAATGGCCCACCTTAATTATCACTACAAAAGGTTTCCCCCCCCGCCCATCCGCTCTCCTGCTGGTAATAGCTCACCTTGCCTGATCACTCTCATTACAGTGTGTATGGTAACACCCATTGTTTCATGTTCTCTGTGTATATAAATCTCCCCACTGTATTTTCCACTGCATGCATCCGATGAAGTGAGCTATAGCTCACGAAAGCTTATGCTCAAATAAATTTGTTAGTCTCTAAAGTGCCACAAGTACTCCTTTTCTTTTTGCAGATACAGACTAACACGGCTGCTACTCTGAAACCTGTCTTTGAGTATGGTCTTTCGACCAGTTGTGCACCCACTTTATAAAATAATTTCATCTACAGCACTTTTCCCTGGTTGCCTTTGAGAATGTCATGTTTGACTGTGACATACCGGGTAAAATCTGGATGAGTAGCTGTGTCACCCCTGCCCTCTAACCTGGGGTGCCCTTTACAATGCTTAGCTGCTGTAGCCTTCAGTCTGGACTACTCACAAACAGCCTCTGGCATGTAAGTCACTCCCAGCTATGTCTGTGTGTGCGCTGCAGCCAGCCAGCCGCACCTTGGCTCTTACCAGCCTTGGTTATATTGCAGGGTGACCTCAATACACTCTCAGTCTTAGATTTCTCCCCATAAATGTATTCTCTGTACTGCCCAGCCCTTTCCTGGACAATACAAGCTTTATATAAAAGCCCATTATTGCTTTAATAGAAATAATATGCACATAACTTGCTATCCCACGTGGAATTTCCCAGATACTTCAATTTAAACAAACTAGATTAGATAAAACAGTAAAACAAGTTTATGAACTACAAAAGAATAGATTTTTAAATGCGAACAGGAAATGAGGCTTAAAATTCAGAAATGGTTACATGAAATAAAGTTAAAGCACCACTGGTGCCTAACTTTATAAACTATATCATATCCAAGCAAAGTTTCTCACTATATGCTTTCAGCGGTCTGACTTCTTAGGTCAGAACTTCTTTTCCCCAGAATCCAGTGAATGCTTCCTTTGCCTTGTCACTTTAAATGCTGTGAATGCAATGGGCAGGGAGAGGGTTGGGGGGGGGGAATGTTTTGGGGTGTTTGCCCCTCGTTTTTATAGTGTCAGTCCCCTTCTTGAAAACATTGCCAGTTGAGATCTAAGAGACGAAGAGTGTATAGGGAAGGATGTTCCCTACTGTTTTTTCCTCACCTGTTTGAGCGGTCCTTTGTTTCCCTTCCTGCTTGATGACTCTGTTTACTGCTTAAATGCAAATTAAGCAGAGCACACTTTCCTTTGCTTGAGACAGATCTGTTTTCCAACCTCAGTTTGGAATGTGTGTTAAGAACACAATACAGTGGAATCTCATAATTTCACGTAAACTGTTGCCACATATATTTTATCGGGGCACTTCTGACCAGCAAATTATTAGTTTTCAAATGATACCTCACAAAGTATACTATGTATAAAGATTATTACAATAGTGTATAGGGTGTGGACACAGGGGTACATTCTATCACAGTGGCTCTATGAAAAGCCTTATGGAAAGTGAAGATATATATCAAGTCTTCTGCTTTCCTCCTACCCACTAACTGTGTAAAAAAGGGAAAATAGGTTGATTTGGCATAATTTTTTTGACAAACTCATGCTGGCTATTCCTAATAACTCTGTTATCCTCTAGTTGCTTACAAATTGATTGTTTAATAATTTGTTTCAGTACTTTCCCAGGTATCAAGTTTAGGCTGACTGATTGATTATTTTGTGTCCTCTTTGTTCCCCTTTTTGAAGATAGGCAACCATGGTACATTTCTCCAGTCCTCTGGGACCTCACTCATGCTACAGTAAAGTATAGATGACAACAAGCGCAAATCCAACAAATGTGAATATTTCATTATTTTGAAGAAGTTTCTATCAGCCTTGCAAATTAAAAATAATAAATTGTCATGCTTTATAGAGTACCACAGTGCAAAGCCAGTTTGTCATTTTCTAGAAGGCTATCCATTACTAACAAATACTCCTTTTTGTGAGTTACAATTATGACTTTACAGTCAAGTGGAACATGGCCCCAAACTAGATTTGCTTCAGCTCATTCAGGCTGGACTGATAAAATGAAGTATATTAGGCAGAGTTGGTTGAATTATTTGTTGTGAATACATTTTACAAATGTTGGTATTTAAAAATAATAATGGTATTTACTTCTTTTTTTCTCTTTTGGGCACCCCTATTGAAAGTACAGAAGAGTACCAGCATTTGTCAGATCAGGTAAAATATTTCTAATCCTAGAACGTCGGGGAAATCAAACACCTCTGCTTTATTATATGAAATTGTCTCTCATACATGCAATGAACTAAACAGAAAGTGTTCCATACATACTAAAGTAGAAAAAACAGTTTGAAGGCAATTTAGCAAGAAACCCCCCCAAAAAATGTGGTGAAACATGCAGTGCAAATGGAATTTTGCTGTATTTTCTCAAATCCTAATTAGGCAATTATTCAATACTCTGCATCTCCGAGTGTAATACTAACTTTTGTATGCGTTGATTTTTTTTGTACCACGTATCTTTTTGTGCTAGTTTATCTTCATAATTGCTTTTACCTATTATTGGAAGTCCATGGTTTAATTACATTGTATTATTTACGAGTGGTTATATAATCTCCTAATGTGTTACTTTTCTTAACTAGCACAACTCCGCCCTAATTAGATTGGTTAATTATCTTTAGTTAATTTCAGCAAACTGTCTATGATGCCTTATTGCCCATTCTGTTCTCATCATTCTTTACAGTCTCAACTCTGAAGAATATAACACTTGATTCAACACTCACTGAAGTCAGTGGAAAGACTCCCATTGTTTTCAGTAGATATCTGATTGATCCCTTGCTCCCCTAAACTGGGAAGTCTCAGAATAAAGATTTACCAACAACATTTTGCTGCCCTTAATAATTCTCTGTCTGAGGGTGCATAGGGTCCAGGCAATGCCATCCACAATAATTGATCCCTGCATAGGTGCTGTTCAGGCAGAGCAGCCATGCTGAGGAGCCTGAAGGGGAATGTAAAACTTTATTATAATGTTTAACTAGTAGATGGTGCCAGGTGTAACATATCTTATTTGTGCTGGTAGTAACCAGAGTCAGCAGCGCATTAAAGATAAGAAACAAATCTCGTGTATCTCTCTGGGGTGGAAGCTCTGCAAACAGGACATACTTCATACATGTCATTGTGTCAGAAGTGAAGGCAGCCTAACTAGTGCCAGAGGAGAACAGAAACAGAAGGAAAGCAACAACAAAGGTTGTAAGCAGGAAAACAAAAACAAAACAACCCAAGGGTTGCAGGAGCTCATCAACAAGCTACTTTTCAACATCCCAGAGAACTTCAGCTTTCACAGACTTTCAGAGTGAACATAGCGTTGCTTCTGCTGTCACTTTGCTCAATTTTGCACTGCAACCAAACGCCACAAGGAAACTGGAGACATCCAGGTATGCTCTTTAATTGATACTATGGGGAACCATGGAGACCACATCTTTAAGCCTTTTACCTTTACTAGAGATAGTCACATAGATGATTATAAAAGGAATCTGGCTATGTTTGAGGCATACTTTATACCTCAGATAAATGTGGTTTATGAAAGGGCATGTCTTCACGAGAGAATTCCGCAAACCAGGGCATTTCATGAATCTTTTATCAGAGCTTTACATACATGGGTGGAACACTGATGTTGGGACTTTAAAATATGAAAATATCAGATAGGACCTGCAGACAAATATCTTTCACAGCATCTTCAATTAAAAACAGACAATCCTAGAGCCCTCACTACCAGATGGGGGAGCAGGCAGATACCAGACACAGTGTTTGGTATAGAATTCTCTAAATACTTTTACTGATTACAATAGAAACCACACTCACTCTACATTCACACCCCAAACATACTGAACCAGAGTTCGAAGATTAGATTGAAGTCCTGATGGCCAGTCAAGGTTGGCTCCAATCATAAGGCGTGAGGAGTCAGCACTACACACCTCTTCAAAATCAGGGCTCTGGATCGATGTCTGATTCCAAATTTCAGCTATGTCAGGCAACTATTTATAGACCAGTCCATCACATCATCAGGTCTTTGTCTCTGTTTGCTAGGCCTTTCACCCATAACTTCAAGAAAACAGTTCTGGGCAGGCTGCCATAATCCCAGACATTCCATTTCTCCCAATTTTCGTCCACAGCTGTAACGGATATATTGACATGTTAACACCACCAACGTTATTCCCTTTTCTGCTGATTCTGTATGTTTCCCATGGACACAACAAAGTTGTTTTACACAAACAGTCCTTGACTGCTCACAACCTTATATCTTCGCTTCAGTTGCCAACACGCAACTCATGTACTCATGTCAAGAACACTGCATCCATGCTAGGCCTCAATGGCCTATAACATATTGCACCGTATACTACTATATATCCCAACACCAGTACTGTTCAACATATTCATAAATGATCTGGAAAAAGGTGTAAACAGTGAGGTGGCAAAATCTGCAGATGATACAAAACTACTCAAGATAGTTAAGTCCAAAGCAGACTGCAAAGAGTTACAAAGGGATCTTACAAAACTGGGTGACTGGGCAACAAAATGGCAGATGAATGTTGATAAATGCAAAGTAATGCACATCGGAAAACATAATCCCAACCATACATATAAAATGGTTGGTGTCTAAATTAGCTGTCACTACTCAAGACAGAGATTTTGGAGGCATTGTGGATAGTTCTCTGAAAACATCTACTCAATGTGTAGCGGCAGTCAAAAAAGCGAACAGAATGTTGGAAATCATTAGGAAAGGGAAAGATAGTAAGGTATGCCAACATCTTGAATACTCATGCAGATCTGGTTGCTCCATTTCAAAAAAGATATATGAGAATTGGAAAAAAAATACAGAAAAGAGCAACACAAATTATTAGCGGTCTGGAACAGCTTCCTTATGAAGAGAGATTAAAAGACTGGGGTTTTTCAGCTTTGAAAAGGATGACTAATGGGGGGAATATGATAGAGGTCTATAAAATAATGACTGGTGTGGAGAAAATAAATAAGGAAGTGTTATTTACTCCTTTCTCATTACACAAGAACTAGGGGTCACCAAATGAAATTAATAGGCAACAGGTTTAAACCAAACAAAAGGAAGCATACAACACACAGTCAACCTGTGGAACTCTTTGATAGAGGATGTTGTGAAGGCCAAGACTATAACAGGGTTCAAAACATAACTAGGTAAGTTCCTGGAGGATAGGTCCATCAATGGTTATTAGCTGGATGGCAGGGATGGTGTCCCTAGCCTCTGTTTGCCAGAAGCTGGGAATGGGTGACACGGGATGGATCACTTGATGATTAGCTGTTCTGTTCATTTCCTCTGATGCATTTGGCATTGGCTACCATTGGAAGACAGGTTACTGGGCTAGATAGACCATTAGTCTGACCTAGTATGGCCGTTGTTATATTCTTTCATGGCTATTCAAATATCAAAGCAGTATGAGCTAGTGAAACAGCCAAAACAAAACAACTTACCAAACTTGAAAAACAAGAGACTAGCTTAGAAACTGTAAACAGATGTAACACGAGTGCTAAAAGTAGTTATCATGAGATCCCAGAGACTAAGAGGGACAAATTCCAGGCTGACTACAAAACATTTCTTACTATATGCACAAGATGTGGGAAAATTCATAGCCCAAGTGATGTTTGTCCAGACAAGGATGAAAGAGGTATCAAATGCACAAAATATGGACATTTTGCAGCTGTTTGTTATACCAGAGCAATGAGCATCTTACAGTCAGACAGACAATCTAGAGCCATTGTTTTTGGGATCTATTGTATATGATGATACAGAGCCTACCTGGATAGTGAAACTGAATATTAATGGAAAGACTATAGAATTTAAAATTGACACAGGAGCAGACATGACAATATCAGAAGGAACTTCAACCTCTCTGATACCTGATATTACCTGACACAGACTTGACTAACGCTGGAGGTATTCTGAACAATATGGGCTAGTTCCTCACAGAAATAACTTACAAAGTCAAGAGCTTTGTATTAAACGTGCATGTGATCAAAGGTTTGAAGGCCAATAACCTTCTCAGCCACAGTGTGGCAGCCATGATGGGCCTAGAGAGAAAGGTGGAAGAGTTCAGAATATTTGATGACATTGGACTTTTGAAACGAGAGACAGTACAAATAACCTTAAGCGACAACGCTGAATCATATAGAGCAACACCTCTACCAGGCAGACCTTGGAAGAGACTAGCTACACATTTATCAGAATTCAAAGAACATCATCACCTGGTTATAGTGGACTGTTTTTCTAGGCATATAGAAATAAGGTACTCAAAAGACATAACCTGTTGCAGTGTTACAGAGAAACTGAAGGACACTTTTGCTTTTTTCAGTATCCAGAACAACTAATGATGGACAATAGACCACAATTCAGAGTAGTAGAATTTAAGTATTTCTAAATGAAATATGATTTGGATCATGTTACCAGCAGTTTACATTACCCACAATGAAACGGAGGGGGTGAGAGAGCTGTACAGACAACCAAGAAAATCCTACAGAGGAAGATCTATTCCTTGCTTTTCTGAGTTACAGATCAACATTGATAATAGCTATTGGATATAGTCCAGCAGAACTCCTGATGGGAAGACAACTCAGAACTACTGTTCCAACTTTGGAAAAGAACCTATCACCAAAGTGAAAAGACATGAAGCGAGTAGCCAAGTTAGATGAAGAGGCCAAGAGAGCTTATGAATGCTTTGACAACAGACGTCACTCAGAGAACTGCCAGGCCTAGAACATGATGACTGTGTTTGTGTCAAACTGGATGGAGAAAAAAAATAGAGAATTGCTGCTGTCAAAGAAAAACAATTCATTGCCAGGTCATATGTGATCAAGAGTGACAGAAACCATTGACATCTGCAGTCTGTTCCTCTTGAAGAATAATCAACAGAGCAAACTCTACAGACACCAGATGGAGAACAAGAAGAAGACTGAAAGATTCCAGATGACAGCCAGTTGTTGCAACTAATGGATAGCTAGACAACGTTGTTATGCATTTGGATAGTGTAATTAGAAAAACCAGTCCTACTCAGAGACACTTAACAGATTGATCCATACTGAATTGTAAAGATATTGTGATAATGAAATTGTGTAAATGATAGGAATGTAAAACTTAAAAGGGGGAGATGTAATGGAAGAGGTGGACAAATTGTGGCCTGCGGGCCACATCTGGCCCATGGGACTGTCCTGCCCGGCTCTTGAGCTCCCAGCTGGGGAGGTTAGCCCCCGGCACCGCTCCTGCTGTCCCCCCTCTTCTAAAGCCTCAGCTCGCCATGCCACCAGCGCTCTGGGCAGCAGGGCTGCGAGCTCCTGCCGGGCAGGGTGCCTGCGAGAGCCACCGGCCTGCCCCAGTGCTCTAGACTGCACGGCAGCGTGGCTGGCTCTGGCCGGGTGGCGCAGCTGCCAGTCCTAGTTCTCTGAGCGGCATAGTAAGGGAGCGGGGAGCGGGGGGGTTGGACAGGAGCAGGGGGCAGTTGGATAGGCGTGGAAGTCCCGGGGGGCCTGTCAGGGGGAGGGGGTTTAGATAGGGGTCAGAGCAGTCAGGGGAAGTTGGATCGGGGGTGAGGTTCCAGGGGGGGGGGCAGTTGAGGCAGGGGATCCAATGAGGGGGTGGTCAGGAGCAGGGGGGGGATTGGATGGGTCGGGAGTTCTGAGGGGGGCAGTCAGGGGGCAGGAATTGGGAGCGGCGGGGGCCAGGCAGTTTGGGGAGGCACAGCCTTCCCTACCTGGCCCTCCATACAGTTTTGGAACCGCAATGTGGCCCTCAGGCCAAAATGTTTGCCCACCACTGTGTAATGGAATGTAAAACTGTATTATAATGTGTAGCCATTAGGTAGCACCATGTGTAACATAAATTATCTGAATTGGTAATAACATGAGCCAGCATTGGATTAGATATTTTAAGGAGAATACATCTCATGTATATCTCTGGGGTGGAAACTCTAACCAGTCCATACCTGGGACATGACAGAGCCTGCTCACTGGGGCTGTAATGGCAGATGAGAGATGGGAGGGGTTCACAACAGTCTGCACCTTGTTTTCTAATTGAGAATGGTGGATTTTGCCTCCCCATCTCATCCATGCACCATCCTCACAGACAGCAATAAAGCTCAGGCTTTATTATTCCTGGATCAGACTATATGCATGAAAATGATCACTATGGCCTCAGTATTTAAATGTTTGTAGATAATAAATTATCTTGCTCTGTGCTCTATATAAGAAGTCTTTGCTAATGGGAACAGAGACAATAAGCAGTTTGCATGAGATATGTCAGTAAAAGCTTGACTCATAAATATTGTATGTCCCACTTATGCATGGGTGTGGGGCACTCTAGTCATAAGGAACAGATTTGCACCTGTTTAATTATTTTACTTACACACACACACACACACACAATCTGTCTTTAAAATCAATTTTAAAATATGTCTTGACAATTGTTAATAATTTAATACATGGAAGGCATAAAACTGTATAGAAGCTATTTAGTCCTCTTTCCCCCACCCCCAACCTTACTGGTTTAATTATAAGGTATTTCTTTTTCATTTTCTGTTTGATCATATTATCTTTAATAGTAATAATATTCTACACCTACTTCTTTTATGTTGTATGTAACATATTCTGATAATTTCTGTAGTATACAGGGTTTTTTTTAAAATTATTTTGTACCTGCACCTGATTTAAGAAAAATGAATTTTTAAAAATACATATTTTACCAAATCTCAGTTGGAATCTCTGGGTTACATATTCAAAAACCCGAAACGCCAAGCAACCAGACCTGAGGGAATAACTTTATGAATTTAGCCTCTTTTTCTGCTTTCAAAATGTCCATGAGAAGATCATTGCTTCCTAGGGTGACCAAATGTCCCAATTTTATAGGGACAGTCCTGATTTTGGGTCTTTTTTCTTATATAGGCTCCTATTACCCACCACCCCATCCCAATTTTTTCACTTCTGCTGTCTGGTCACCCTATTGCTTCCTCAGATTAATTCATTATTAATTCATTATTCAGATTACTCAAGCTTGATTGAGAGATAGATAGATAGATAGATAGATAGATATAAAACAAACACAGCTCAAATTTTGATATATATAAAGATCAGAAACAATACTTATGTAACCAACACAGCTCAAATTTTGACCATTGAGCATCATACATTTACAGTGAACTGCTGTAATATATTACTAGGGTGATTGGGAGCAGTTCACTGTAAATATATGATGCTCAATGGTCAAAATTTGAGCTGTGTTATTACTCGGGTGATTGGGAGCAGTTCACTGTAAATATATGATGCTCAATGGTCAAAATTGGATCTGTGCTGGTTACATAAGTATTGTTTCTGATCTTTGATGAGCTGCTCAGCTTTGCAGGGCCTGAAGATCAAATCCTTAAATATACTTAGGCACATATCTGCCTGTTAAGTCACTAAGTCTACCATTTAGGTTGCACTGCCTTTTTCAAAACCATTCCTCAGTTGTCACTAAACCCAGTAAATGCCTAACACCTTGTATACACTGGTGATGGTGTGTAGGATATATGTAGGTACACACCAGAATATAAAACAGGCTGCGTCCACACTGTGGTGTATATCTACATGTGGCAGTGAAAGGCTCTTTGCTGGGGAGAGGCAACATAGCATTCCTTCACTGCCTCTTCCCTACTGGAATCTTTCACTGTGGCAGGGAAAGGCTCCAGCAGTTTCCTGTGGCGAGGAAGGACTTCGGTAGTGGGGATGCAGCAGGGCACTACACTGCTAAAAAAACAGTGTACTCGTGGGAGGTACTGCTTGGGCATTCAGAGAGCCATCTAGGGTACATATCCTTAGGATCTGGCATGTCTGTACTCCCCTAAGCAGTGCCTCACCATCTATGTTGCTATTTATACCCATGGTAGGGGCATGCAGTACATATAGTCTATGCACTGCCATAAATGTAGACACCAGCCGGCATTCACAAAGCCCTCCAAAGTGCTGATGCTGCCCCACAACTAATGAGCAGCTCTGAGCCCCACCTCAAGGCAATGCTGAGAAACATCATTTCACCAGTTGGGCCTAGTTCCATAGGCATGCTCTGAGCACACCAAAGGCTGATACTTGTCAGACCCCACAGTAGGAGGGCGAGATTCAGACCACCAATAGATGGAGAGGGCAGCACAGCACCCACATATAAGACAGCTGAAGGAACAAGGAAATGTAGGGTGTGCATAAGAAGTATCAAGCATGAGCAGGACACAAAGGGCTTGTCTATATGGTGCAGCAACAAGCATCAGTGGGGTGGAAATTCTAATGCACACCAATATGCTGCTCACTAACTGGCCTGCATAGACCCTGTTGGCATGCACTTGGAAGTTCCCTTGTGCGTATTAACGTAGGGCACTAGGGAACTTTGGTGCATCACAGCAGTGTCTGCATGAGCCAGTTAGTAAACAATATGTTGGTGGGCTTTAGAATTCACACCCTACCGGTGCACACTGCCACATCATGTAGACAGGCCCAGAGAGAGAGAGGGTTTCAGCTGCTAGGGTATGGGCTACCTAAGGAGCTGACCTGGCTTAGATGCCTAACTCCAGGAGAGGGTTCATGGCCGAGGACTTTGAGTGCAAGGAGCACCAATTCAGCTACTCACACCTTAGCCTTTCTCCTTTCTCCCAGCCCTCTCATCTGAATTTCACTGCTGGCTAGCTTAAGTGGCTCCTTGCTCAGCTTGCTGGCTTCTGAAAATTCCTTCCTTAGACACCTAACTCTCCCATGCATTGTGTGCAGAGCCTGGGTGAATAACTTGGGGCTGACAATTCCACTGGGTAGCAGGCCACCTAAGGGTTAGGCATTGAAGTGCTGAACAGAGTAACACCTAAATTCCTTTAAGGAGCTGGGCCTGTGCACCTATCTCCCATTGGGAGGTAGACTGTAGTGACATTTTCAAAAGCGCCTGGACACCTAACTCCTATTGATTTCAATGGCAACTAGATGCCTCGGTGCATTTGAAAATCCTATTATAGTCACATAAATATCTAAAAATCTGAGAGAGATGAAGTGGGCAATTGGGGGCCAGGTTGTTACACATAAAGGTTTGAAGTGGACAAGCCCGCTTCATTTCAAGTGGCAGTCTCCAACATGTATTACCCCTTCTGCTTCACAATCTGTCCTAACTTGTATTTAGCTCAGAAGCTCTGCTTCCTTCCCCAGACCAGAGGAAGAACTCTGTATTGGCCAGAAGTTTGCCCTTTCCACCAACAGAAGTCCAATAAAAGATATTACCCTCACCTACCTTGTCTCTCTTTTATCCTGAGACCAACACAGCTACAACACATTATAAATCTAGACCTAAGGGCTAGATCCACAAAGGAATTGAGCACCTAACTGCTACTTTAGGCATGCACATCCAACATTCAGGCGCCACTGAGATCCTCAAAACCCCTGATCAGCTGCCATCTAATGGTCCTTTAGTTTTAGCTGGCAAAGTCCTGTAGGTATATACATTTCCTCTGACAGGAATGTGCACACTCACTTAAGTGTGGATGTTGCTGAGCTGCTTGGTACCCTCCCTGATGCATACACTCTGGCAGGATTCTCAAAGTAGGCATTCCCTTGCTGGACCCAATGCAACAGGCATACTCAGAGCACTCTAGGAGATGGTTCATGGCTGTGAATCCCAAGGAGAGGGAGTCTACTAACTCTCTCCATAAAATGCACAGGGAATCTGATGCCTAACTCAGGACTTTGGGTTAAAAGTTAGGCACTGCAATGCCTAAATTCCTTTGTGGATCTAGCCCTAAGATATTTACCCATGGTCACACAGGAAGATGGTTGCAGAGTGTGGTATACTCGCCTCTTGAACACCCCCTTGATATCCAGGCATGATGCTGCCATTTTCTTTGGATCCTAGCCCCCTCTGCAAGTTGTTAGCTGGCCTCTGTGGCTTGGCCCTTCAGCCAGGTCACACACTCCAAAAATTGCTCTGGGGCATAACAAACACAAAATAAAAATAGCCCCTTGTCCTTCAGGGCTAAATGTAAATAAACTAGTTCCTAACCCTTTTAGGCTAAATTTCCTCCAGGGAATTGAATTGTCAGGGTTCCTTCTGAACTCCTGCCGCTGCTCGTGGGCTCGTGGCCAGCAGTGGGCCCTAGCCCAGACTGGTTCCTTTCATTGTAGCCTAGGGAGCATCCCTCCTCTAACTCCAACCAGGAACTGCCTTTCTGACGGCAGGCAGCTTCTTTTATTTGGGCCTGCTGTGCCTTGGTTGGCAGTTGCTGGTCCCTACCCCTTCTGGCTATTGGAGAACCAGATCTCACTAGTTATCAAGATACAAAACTCTTTACACATCACTAAAATGCAGCCCATCAGCTTGTGCCAGTTCCTGAATTTGTTGTTCTGTATCTTTACTGTCCTATCTTTGTTTTGGATACTAGCATTCCAGGTACTGGTCCATGATGGTACCTCCCTAGTTTCTACTAAGACTTAGAATGTAGGCATCTTGATTTTCTTTTCTTCTCAGAGAGCTGATTCCTGGGGTGTGGTACAGCAGCGCATTGGGGTCTCCAATAAGGGTCCACAAAGGCCTGCTACACCCCATCACACAAAATAGGGAATTAAACTTACGTTTTTTTCTGTTCCAGACTAATGTCCTAACTGCTAGACCATTCTTCTTCTCATAATCAGAATGTGGGATGAAGAAGCCATTGAGACTTTAAATCTCTCAGGTAGAGACAGTATTTTACTGTGGTGTAACAGATTAAGATTAGGGAAATTTAAAAATGTTTAATTTTTTCCTTATAGGACAACATAGCCAAACAGAAGTATTTCTAGAAAAACTAGGTCACTGTACAATAAATGATATATTGCTCTTATTAGATTTACACAAAGTAATTTTGGGGTGCTAACCACAAAGGTTATGGGGAAATTCATGTCTGGTTGTTTATCTCTATATAGCAAGGCTGTAGACATGGGTTATGGGAAACCTGACACCATGTGTCATGCCACGTGAAAGATACTGATCTGTACTTTTCTCTCATCATCATGGTTATTAATGCAAAGCCTAACAGTGAAGTGTGTGAACATAAACTTGCCTCACTCCTTTAAATTTTTCTGTGCTAGTGCTCTGAGAAGGGTCTGGGAACCTTGCTGCATCAAGCAGTAAGTAAACAAAATTTATGAGGAAACTGCAGTGTTAATAAATTGTCTAGTCAGTTGCTTGACCATATTTTGGTTCATCATAAAGTATATTCAAGAGACCAAATAATCAATATCGGTCAAGTTTATTGCTAAAAGTCAATAATAATATAGTACAATAACAATATAGTACAATAATAATATGACACCAATTTTGGGGAATCTGTCTTGTGCAGCATTGTTAAATTCACCTGAGACAGAAGGTGTGCTCCCAAAGTTACACATTTCAGCTAGATGTATTTATAAGATGATTTTACAAGTTACAAAACTCTTTACACATCACTAAAATGTAGCCCATCAGCTTGTGCCAGTTCCTTAATTTGTTGTTTTGTAGCTTTACTGTCCTTATCTTTGTTTTGGATATCAGCATTCCAGGTACTGGTCCATGATGGTACCTCCCTAAGTTTCTACTAAGACTTAGAATGTAGGCATCTTGATTTTGACAAGTTTCCTACCTGCTTATGTCAAATGCCGAATTCTACTATTGCAGAATGTTGTGGATTATAGCTTAGCATGAGTGAACAAAACTCTGAGAAAAACATAGACCAGATCAGCTCTTATAATTTTCAGGCATTCGTATAATATGGTATATACAGACCTAATGTATAAGTGTTGCTAATATCAGTTTGCTAGAACCTGCCCAAATCAATAGAAAGTCTCATATTTCTTAATACTTACATACCTTTGATAAAAGAAAAGGAGTACTTGTGGCACCTTAGCGACTAACAAATTTATTTGAGCATAAGCTTTCGTGAGCTACGGCTCACTTCATCGGATGCATGCAGTGGAAAATACAGTGGGGAGATTTATATACACAGAAAACATGAAACAATGGGTGTTACCATACATACTGTAACAAGAATAATCAGGTAAGGTGAGCTATTACCAACAGGAGGGTGGGGGGAGGAAATCTTTTGTAGTGATAATCAAGGTGGGCCATTTCCAGCAGTTGACAAGAACGTGTGAGGAACAGTGTGTGTGTGTGGGGGGGGGGAAATAAACATGGGGAATTAGTTTTAGTTTGTGTAATGACACATCCACTCCCAGTCTTTATTCAAGCTAAGTTAATTGTATTCACTTTGCAAATTAATGTTGCAAATTAATTAAGACTGCTGAATTGGAATTAATTTGCAAACTGGATACAATTACCTTAGGCTTGAACAAAGACTGGGAGTGGATGTGTCATTACACAAAGTAAAACTATTTCCCCATGTTTATTCCCCCCCACACACACACACACACACTGTTCCTTACACGTTCTTGTCAACTGCTGGAAATGGCCCACCTTGATTATCACTACAAAAGATTTCCTCCCCCCACCCTCCTGTTGGTAATAGCTCACCTTACCTGATCACTCTTATTACAGTGTGTATGGTAACACCCATTGTTTCATGTTCTCTGTGTATATAAATCTCCCCACTGTATTTTCCACTGCATGCATCCAATGAAGTGAGCTGTAGCTCACGAAAGCTTATGCTCAAATAAATTTGTTAGTCTCTAAGGTGCCACAAGTCCTCCTTTTCTTTTTGCGGATACAGACTAACATGGCTTCTACTCTACTTTTGATAGCAAACCTTTAGAATAATTCATTGCAAAAATTGTTTTCAAAACAATCATTGACATATACAAGAATGAAAAGATGATAAACATTTGAATATCACATACAAAGAATATAAAATCATTTGGAAGCATATGACCAAATTCTCGTTATGAGGATGAAAAATACTCAGATCAGACAGGTTTGAGATCTTATAGGACATGTGACAAATTGCATAAAATATATTATAACTTTTCAGATAAATGCTGGAAAATGTAACAATTCTATTACTTTTATCCACTTTTGGTGATTTTATCAAGTTATACTAATTTTCTAGTCTAATGAGATCACAGGTCTCCATCATCTGTGCAATCCAGTTGTTTTTCTTCTTTGACTGTATCCCAATATTACTCTGATGAACATTTTAAAAAGTTCTCCGCAACCCCTGTCATCCATCTCAGCAGTGCAAAGCAACTGGAAAGCTGCTGTACTGGAGTAACTGGGGATTTCTTTATGAAAGGTAATTCCTGGGTTGCATAAAACCAGTGTAGAGGACTCTGCACCATTCATTTCTGCCACAGGCCACGGAAAACAATCTGCTGCCCCACGCAAAATATCAACATCGTGCCGCCCTCCTCAAAGTCCTAGTCCAACAGAAGTGGCCCAGTTGCCCCCATCATGTTGCGGGTGTCATTTGACCTATAAAGTTACTTTTTTCAGTATTATTTAGTATTGACAGTTAATTATGTAAAGCTAATCAGCAAATTAAAAATCGCAAAGAAATGTTTATTATTTGTTCCTTCCTAGAGAATCAGATACTATGGAAATGGGAGCCACAGAGACAATTTCCTTCTTGTAAAGTCCAAGAGGACATTTGAATCTTACGTAATAGGGATTTCCTGTGTCTACAATCAAGAAGAGCTACAACTCTCCAGCAAAGATGAGAGAATATTGGGTTTTGGAAAAAAGATAATAAAGTTCAATCTGTTCACTCTTATCAAGATATTGTAGGACTTGTCTGTACTGCATGCTAACTTGATTTTGTGCACACTGAAAAGTCCTGTGTATACATGACACAAACCCTTAGAGCATAGTAGCTCCACAATTAAAGTGTAATCTATACTGAGCTTTGAAGTGTAGCAAATTCACTGCATACTGAGTTAGTGGAGACTGACGTTTATGTGCACATCACTCATTTGTACTTTTTGGCAGTTTTCCAATTGCTATCCCACACTGCTTTGTATATCACCAATCCTGATTTGTCTGTTTACCTTTATTGCTCTGCGGTCAAGTTGTTAGTTAACAATTTCTAATGCCTTATTCTTGGTGAATCCTTATACCCACGTACAGCAATTGTGGGATTCTCACCTTAAACTATTCAGGCCCTCAGGAATGCCATTATGAGCACATTAACTACCACAATTATCCCAAAGTCATTGTCTAAGCTTGGTTATAATCAGAGTATTTTTTAATATATCTATAGACACTGGGATCATGAGCCTCTTTCAGATAACAGGGAGTTTTGGAAAACAGATTTGGATAAATGTCAGTTGATCTGTATTATCATTATCCTTGTGCACCGGATATAAAATTAATTTAAAAGATCAGGTGGTAACATGTTTCCTAATCATAATACATCGAATGGACTGAAGTCTTATCTGGAAACAACTAGTCTGGCAATTTACTAATGTAATCCTATCTTATTACAAAAAACATATTTTGATTTTTGTCTTACTAGTACCAGAGATGGCCGGAATTTCAATTTTCCCTTCAGTTCAGCTGGCTGTTGTTATACTTCCTGATCTGTGGGTTTGTTAATTATTTGGGGAACAATTATTTTTTTTAAAAGTACCTTCTTTTCCTCTACAAATATGCACAAGATTTGATCTATTCACAGGCCTTGAAACATGTCTATATTTAAAGTATATACTGGATGATAGCCCCCACCTATCTTATCTCTAGGCACACATAATAACATGGTCATTCTGAAAGTTCATCCATGCATGCAAGGTACAACCGCTGTCACAGCAGGGAAATATTTCTTTAGAACAAGTAGCATAACAGGATGTTTTGTGGCAGGCTATATTTCCTACTCAGCTCTTACAATGGATCGCAGCAGAAGCCCTGTCACTCCAGATTTCCAAATTGGAAACCTTAACACCTTGGAGAAATCTTCCACATATTTCTTCTGAACCAACCCTGAAACATAATGAGCAATCAGTGGCTGCAAAGATGTACTGCTGGATGGATCAGCTACTTGTAGCTATTTCAAGTACCCCATGTGAATAGTGCTGGGGAGGGGAGGGAAATGTCAACTTGATATGCTTCTTCCTGTTTAGTCTCAAAGATCTACGTTGCCAAGCAACCAGTGTATCTTCTGAAAAAAGTTTAGCATGACAAGAAACACAATAGGTATAGGATCCAAACTGCTACCAGAAATTATTTGAAAGTTTAATCGCCTGGATTTTATGTGATTATAGTTGAAAAGATGAAGATACTTCTTCTAATTAGAGGATTACTACAGAACTTCCTCATAGGTGCCCTTCATGCAGAACCATCATGACTGTTAGAACTTGTTTGTAAAAAGGAATTTACTTGAAAAGATGATTAAATCATCAAAAGTTAAGAAGATATCTATACAGTTCAGGTAATCACACATAAGTTGGCCTTTTATCCAGAGTTTTCTGAATATCTTTGGTCTGGAAATAGTGGAAGAAAAGACATGTTCATGGTATTTTAGTACGTTAAATCAGAGTGCGTATCTAGAGGCGTATGAAAATGAAAAGAAATAAATAAGATTGCTGGTATAGAGTTAGATGTGGATGGGTCGCTAAGATGGCCATAAACAGCAGATTAAAGGCCAAATTATGTTCGGCCCTTTTGAGTGGAATGCTGGAGGGGTAGGTGCAAGAAACATTCCCTACTCTTACGTGATCTGTGAAAGGGCCAGGCTGAATTGCAGTCCCTACATTCAGAGGGACACTCCATCTCTTCTTCCCTAGAGGCATCTAGTGCTCCAAGGGGATCAGGGAGGAGGGAAGGCAATGGTTTTCTCCAGCCTGCAGTGGCCTGGAAAGTGGGACCTGTACACTGGGGAAGAGGAGACTAAACTAGGCTGACAAAGCCTAGAATTAAAGTTAATGTTTGCACAGCACTTTAAGGTCCTCAGTGCTAATTAATGATTAAAAATAATTATAATGAGATCAAGTGCTGTATTTCAATCTTTGGGATAAATCTTAACTAGTGTTATGCTCAGGAGGAGGATGCAGTGTGCTGCCCTCTGCACACCAGACCAAGCCCATTAGTCAATGCAGAGGGAAGAAGGACCATGTCTTCACATTCTCCTGGATCTTTCGTGACCAGTTTGAGTGGCTCACAGTCCTCAGAGAAGACAATGGCTGCAGGATTGCCAACTCTTGTGATTTTATCATGAGTGTGCTGATATTTGGTGTTTTGCATAGAGAGTGATGTGATTACATGATACTCTCAGCTTTTATTTCATAAACTCAAAGAAGTAAGTTTATAGCCCTTGTGGTTGTGGAGGAAAGCCCAAAAATATGAATTGAAAGAAATGCATTTTGTACAGAAGGTACATAAGAGTAGACAAAATGCATTTCTTTTGTATCAATCTCATTGATTTGATAAGGCTGGGTATGTCTACACTGCAGCTAGGAGCTCTCAGCCCAGGTAAACTGACTTCCTCTAGCATGCTAAAAGTAGCTGCAGGGATTTTGTATCTCTGACAGAGACTCGGGCTAGCCATGGAAGCTCAGATCCAGGTGAGCCTGAGCTCCCATCCAGGCAGCAAGGTCCACACTGCTACTTTTAGTATGATACCTTGACCCCCACTAGTGTGAGTCTGTATACCCAGGAATGGAGGCTTGCTCCCCGCTGCAGTGTAGACATACCAATTGTGGCTGGGAATTTGAAAGCAGCTTAAAAGAGTTAGGCCAAACTCCCATTGACTTTCAATGGCATTTGGGTACCTAAATCTCTTAGGCTTATTTGAAAATCTCTGCCAAGGTGAGTAAATTCATTATACTGCTACTGCACTATGTTGTTTTTTAAACAGCTTTTTGAAGCTTTCCTCCCCCATAGTAGCATCTGGGTAGATCTATACTGCCCCCCAACCACACAGAGTTTGGCAGGGGAGGGTTCTCCAACAGTTCATTAGGTGTTTGGTTTTTCTCTCCTCCCTTACAAGAGAATAGAGCTCCTGTCTTTGGTCCTTTTCCCCTAATACCTCAGTAGAAGAATACTTCACACTTGAAGGTCTCTTTGTCCTCCAAAGATTTCTGAGGAGCAGTTGCTGTTGGCCACTTGGGGAACCCTTATAGCAACAGTGCAGCCTGGGCTCCCAAGGAGCGCTCCTACGCATCACACTTCATGTGGAATTGCCTGTCGCAGCTTGATGTTACAATAGGATAAAAAAAAAAACACGTTGCAGTGGTGACTCAGACCCACATTATTTTAAAATACAAAATGTAGCTGACATCGTCCTGCTAAATAGCAAAAATTAACTAGTCCATCACCTATGTTGCATTCTACAAATATTTACTATGAGGGGTCAGAATTTTTTTAAAAAAAGAAAAAAGATACATTTCTGTGAGCAAGTCCCATTTTCTAAAGTGGCTACTGTTCCTCTGTGAATGCTGATGGAGCCAACAAAAAATAAAAATAGGTTGTTTTTTATCATTTATGTCAACAAAACGAGCCTGGCCATTTTTCAACCACAGTTTCTATATGTAATGCTGTTTGGATAATTAGAACTATAATTTTAATGATTAGATGCTACTTGGTAAAATTATTAGAGCCAGTCAGAACATTGTTGTCACACTATGTTCTTTCATCTAAACTTTTTTGGGTTGAGAAAGAAAGAGGCTGGGAGGCCTGGTGATAAGAGCGGGACCCTAGCATTCAGGAGACTCCAAGTTAAGTCCCTGCTCTGCCTGAATCAGAGTGATCCAAAATAAGTAATACATAATAAAAACCTCTGCTCTAAATCAGGCAGAGCAGGGACTTGACCCTGGGTCCCCTGCATTTCAAGTCACTGACAACATACATACACTATCTTGTTTTCACAAAAGTTTTTGGTATTGTTCCAATGAAGAGCAAAAATAAATTTCAAAATCTCAAAAGTTGCCCCCAAACAGAATTATTGTCCTCCATTAACTCTAAAACTTATCGCAGTTTCCTGATAAACACAATTTGAAATAATAACTGAAACTTTATATCTAAGGGACAAGTCAAGGAAGCAGGGAGAGAATCCAGTTTCTGATTGGGCTTGATTCCAAGAGCAGTCATTTACACCTGTGCTACTGTTCGTACATGGAGCATTTGCACCCAGATTTTCTTAGGTGTAAATGACTACACAAGTTGCAAGGCAGAGGTCCACTGTGTCTTTCTTTGCTATAGCCAGAAAAGGAAACCTCCACTTCCAAAAATAAATGGAATGGTTCTAAAACTAACCCTAAGGTCTTCAAACATGTTAAAGCACCAGGAACATGTTAAAGGCTGTTATGTTCATAGTATCTTCTCCTTCCTCCCCTCATGTTAGATCTGATATTGTGGCTACAGCTTGTTTGTTAAGACTTCTTGTGACGGGCTCATTGATGTCCTTCCCTCCTAGCAGAGAAAGCCACGCTCCTGAGGCTCTGCTGGGCATGCTCCACTTGGAAGTCAGGTATAAAAGCCTGCAGAGCTGCTCAGTTGGGGTGGACCTCTGGAGGGGAAGGAGGCTTGTTGCTCTCTCCAGCAGAAGAGAGCTCGCACCCTGAGATGCAGAGGCCAGACATGCCCAGACGCTGCAGAGGGGAAGCCGAGGACGCCGTGGACTTGGCTGAATCTGAGAATATGGTAGGAAGTGAACCAGGGAGTTCTTAAAGGGGAACGGTGCTGAGACCATTCAGGCTGGCGTGTTTCGGGAGGATCCCTGCCGGACAACTGATGAGGAGAACTCGCCACTAACAGGGCCCTTGGTCGGGACCCGGTGGAGTGTGTGGGCCCGGGTCCCCCTACCTGGGCCACTCTCCTTTGAGAGGAGCTGGCCTCACACAGTGAGTTATATGGACTCTGGTGATTGGGTCGCACTGCCCTAGGGACGCATTGTATGGACTCCAGCCGCTAGGCTGCATTACCCCACTGGGGGAGAGGAATAAGGTGGACTCTGGCCATTGGGCCGCACCACACTAGGGGTGCATTGTATGGACCCTGGCCACTAGGCTGCGCTACCCCAATTGGCAAGGGGAAGTAGTTGGACTCAGACCGTTGGGCCACCCTGTGCAAACTACAGAAGGATTTAACACGGACTTGGGCGTAGAGAGGCTGTACTACCTCCCGTCCCCCTAAGGGGCTGATGAGGTACTAGCACCGTCACACCTCTGTTCCGGACCTTATTCCACTCTGTATGTAGTACTGTACTCAGCAAGGCCATGGGAGTAATAGAAGTATGCTTTCGGGAAATACAAACAAAACAAGCATGATTTTGATGGTAGGGTGGATTGTGGGTTTTGCTTTCTTTTTTTAGGTTGTGAAACAGAATTAAAAAATGTTTGGACTGAATCAAACCTATTAGCATGGGTCTTCATTTATCACATCATTCCTTTACGCCTGAATGAGGAAATAATTCTGAGACACGGTTAACTGACCCTGAGGATAGTTATGGAAATATTGTAAGGGAGGTACTGAGGGACAAACAAGGGGAAGGTATCCCTTCTTCACTGTGTTTTATTAATTTGTTTGGACTGATTCTCTTCTCAGTTACACCATTTTCATGTGGGTTTAAGTCCATGGGCTTCAGTGAAGTTTCACCTGATTTACACCAATGTCACTGAGAAATAGATAAAACTGTATAGCTCATATGGGACATCTAGGCATGAGGTGAAATAATAGAGCTGAATGCAGTGTTTATGTCTGTTACTGTATCATCAGTCAAGGGCTTTGAGTCAACTCAGCTACTACTATTGTGAGGGGGGAAAAAACAGCCTTGATAATGTAGGGATTTGGAAAGGAAACAAAACTGCTGCATAAATCTCTCATTGTCCTGCGAAAGCCAAGAACTAAATTGCAGGAGGAGTGCAGTCTGCAACAACATCGTTGTCAGAGTTCACGAGCAATTACTTTGGGTGATGATGTTTCCTTTCTCCAGGAGATGTCACTGTAGACACTAGTGAATGTGTATTTCATGAGTTTACAGCATAAATACAATCAGAATGAAATGACAAAGATTTATTCATCCCAAAAATACCTTGGCCTATTTCAACAGGATTCTTGCCAAATGTACATGTCAGGAGCAAGGACTGGAGTTTTCAACACTGCTCCTCTGTAAACTACACTTGTTTGCACCAGTCCATTAAGGAGTCATCATTTATTTACATTCACAAGAGAGTGGATGCTCCAGAGGGGTTCAAACTCAGCTGAAGAGAGAGACTTTGGGAAACAACAATTCATACATAAGTTATTATAGCCTCAGGGAAACAGATAGTGCCAGCAGGTAACTACATATGCAATTTATATACCTATTTATACTATAAGTACATCAAAATAGGTAGGCAACAAAATATCTAGGAGAGCTCCACTTTACTATTGTTTCAAATATCCTTCAAATATATACCTGAGATTTTTGTCCTCTCACTCATTACCAGTGAGAGTTAATGGGTGCTGCTGCATGCTCAGTACTTTTGAAATATCAGGCCAGGGAGGAAAAAAGGGGGCAGGGGAAAGACTGAGGTCGTAAGGAGCCATGGGAGGAGACTGGGGCCACTGCTTTTCTGGAAGGGGGCTGCTTTCCAGAAGGGGAGAGAGCTGCCAGGAAGGGGGAGCATGGCTGACGGTGGTTGTGCCCCCCACTGTCAGCAGACATGGATAGTCTATGGGAAGCAGTGAGTAGGAAATAAAACAAAATGGTGGGGGGCAGTCATTAGCATTGGGGAAACACAGGTGCATGGGGTAAGCACGGCAAATAGGGAAGCAAATGTCAAGTGGAGCGGTGCCTGGGCAGTGCAGGGAATAAGCAGAAAAAGGGGACACTGGGCTGGGAAAGCGAGCACTGAACAATGTAGGAGGGGAAGGCTGGGGAGGGCAGGTACTAGACGCCAAGAGGAGGGGCCCTGGTTGGAGCAGGGAACAAATAGTGAAGCAGGAAGGCCAGGTCTGGCCTGTGAAGGTGAGTATCAAACCACAGGGTGAGTACCTGGGCATGGCAGATATCAGATAACAAAGGGGGAGGTCTGCCTGGTGGGGCAGGTATCAAACAGCAAGGGGAGGGGGATGTATGGGCAAGACAGGTAACAAAATAGCAAAGGGGGCCCTAGGAAGGGCAGGGGACAGGAGGCAGGCAAACAAGCAGCAAAGGGGACACTGGGGCAAGGGAGGCAAGTAGCAAATGGAAGGAGGGGGGGGAGTAGCAAACTGAAAAAAAGAGGGCAGCCATGCAAGACTGGGGTGAGTTGCAAACCATGAAGAGGAGAGGGACTGGTAGGCAAGCAGGGGAGAGGGTGGAGGAGGAGGCCCACCAGCCCAATGCAAACTCAGCAGGGAGGAGGGGGTCGTCCAAGGAGGAGACATATACCCCTGTGTGCTTGGAACAAGAGTCTCTGCTGAAACAGTAGTACCAGGGAAGGTGAGTGCCATGTCCCCCCTCCCCAGCAGCAGCAACAGCAAAGGAAGGGGAGAGCATCAGCAGAAAGCCCAACCCACAAAGTCACAGGTGTGCAGGCAACAAGCCACAGGGACTGTAGAAAGAAAAGGATGGTTCATGGTCATGGCAGTTGAACACTGGCCTGGAGAACTGGATATTACCCTGCCTCTGCCAGAGTTCCTATTCAATACAAGTTAAGTCACTGAAACCCGATATTTCACAGATGGTCACATACGTGTGTTCCTCATTTTCTCGGTGCCAGACTTAAGACCCTTGAGATCTGATTTGAGGAAGTGCTGAGCATTCATAGCTGCAATCAAAGTCAATGGGAGCTATACATTGAACATATAAAGTGCTATATAATGCTAGGCACACTGAAAGATCAGGCTCTAGGCATCTGAAATTGGGCATCTAGTTAATGGATATTTTTGTCCTTAATCCGTCCCTCAGTTCCCCACATATAAAATGGGGATAATACCACCTTCTCACTTGCCACAGGTGGTGTAAAAATAAATTCATTAATGTCTGTGAAGCAGTTAGATACTGCAGAGATGAGTGTCACAGAAAAGTTCATAGATACCAAGGCCTGAAAGGACCACTGTGATCATCTAGTCTGACCTCCTGTATAACACGGGCCATAGAACTTCCCCACAATAAAAATTCCAAGACCATTAATCTCATAATTCTGGTTTTAGAGCAGGGTTTGAATAGTGTGTGCTAACTAAGCCATGGAGTTTTATATTGAACAATGAGGGGAAAAGAAAATATTGAATGACTGCTTGTCATGGATCCACAGGTTTGGTGCTGTGCCCCAGCTCTTACACTGTCTCTTGGAGGAACCCCTTCAGTGTACCAGACCCCCAGGGGATCTCACCTGCCTTCAGGGTAGGCCACCAAGTCCAAGACTGAGCCTCTCGGCTTCATCGCTCCTGCTTCACATGGTGAGCTCTGCCCAACGATCCAGACTGAGACAGACTCCTGGTTGAAGACTTGTATGCTCTTCAGGGATTAATGCACCCCAGTAAGTATTTACAGAGACCTGAAGCAGCGTTTTCAAAGCAGAGTTGGACTTATTAGTCAACTAGACCACAGCACTGGAAGCCCTTAGGTCAGCAAAAATAAAGGAAGGTGAAAAAGTAATCCATCTGGCCAAGCCAGAGCAATCCACCAGCCAAACTGGAGTTAATTCCATTTCAGCCTCTGTCTCTCTAATTCCTTCCTCAATCCAAGATGAGAGCAGCTAGAATGCTCCAGAAGCCCACTCTTAATCCCCTGATGGTCACTTCCCAGTCCTTTGTCTTCATGCAGGGTCACGCTGAGCTCACAACTCCACCTGCCAGAGCTTCCTGCTGTTAAGTGCCAATTGTTCAGTTGTTGGGGCTTCTGATGTACCTCTGAACCCTGCATGCATTGGATGAAGTGAGCTGCAGCTCACGAAAGCTTATGCTCAGATAAATGTGTTAGTCTCTATGGTGCCACAAGTCCTCCTTTTCTTTTTTCTCTGAACCCTCTGCTGATCACTTTCAACCGGTTCTTTAATGACCTTATTCACTGAGGCCCAGACAGCAAGGTGACACCCACACCTCAGGAGCAATCTTAACCCTTTCTCCTCCACTGGGTAGCAGTGCAAAGTACAGAAGGAAACTGAGGCACACTTAGGATTAATAAAAATATTACTGAAATTTCCCACTTTGTCATATGGCTAATTAAGTGATCACCATTCATCCTGTTCACTGAATGAGCCAGGGACCCAGTAAAAAATCGTATGTGATCATGTAATTAGAGACTGGTTCATAATGACCGACTGTGTGACCTGCGGAAAGTCACTTCACTTCTTGTACACCTCAGTTCCCCCATCTGTAAAAAGGAAATAATGGTCTATGTACTTGTGTAAACGGATTATTGTGATTAGAATGTATTCTGATTATTCTTCCACTGAAAAAGAATTATGGCACATTTTGTTGGAAAAAAACACAAGGATGTAAAGTTCAGTTGTTGGCAATTTGATGTGCTCACGTAGGATTTTGGCAAGAAAATTCCTTCTTGTTTACATGGTATACATAACCATCCAGGGTAGAAATGATGATTGCTGATACCAGCTACACCTTGCATGTGAACTTTAAACGTAACAAGGAATGGAAACACCGGGGAGAGATTTCAGGTATTTTCAGATAAGGTTTAACTTTTGGAAATATTGCTCATTTTCCAGTGAATAGGCATCTTTTTTGTTTTTTGACTAGAGATCATTGATCAGTGCTCTATAAATGATTCTTTCCACTACAATTGAAACAGTAGATTCCTGGATTCCAAGGCCAGAAAGGACCATTGTGATGATCTAGTCTGACCGCCTGTATAACATAGGCCATAGAACTTCCCCAAAAATAATTCCTGGAGCACATATTTTAGAAAAAAAACACATCCAACTTGAATTTAAAAATTGCCAGTGATGGAGAATCCACTACGACCTTAGTAAAATGTTCCAATGGTTAATTACTTTTATCATGAAGAATGAACCATATTTCCAGTCTGAATTTGTCTCGCTTCAATTCCAAAATATATTTGCAAGTCCATTGCCTTAACCACTCAGCCACCTCACTGGAGGTGTTTGCTAGGGAAGCAATGTGCCCAATGTGGGGCACAAACCCCCAGGTCCAAGATTAAGAGTTTCACGTTCTACTGCCTGAGTTACTTACACTCACTCATGCTTACTCTCTCTCTTTCTCTCTACATGGTAAATGGGACAATCTTGATAAAATACAAAGAAGAAATGCATCATAGGGGAAAGGAGCACCAAAACCAATATGCACAAATCCCCTCCGCAGATGAGCAATCCTTTACATACAAATATACATTGTTCAGGACATTGTGATTATCATCCCTTTTTCTGTTAAAAAAGATCAATAAACTGCAGCAAACAGCTTTCCATTTCTTTCTAATGTAGCAACACTTCGTTCGTATGGACTATGAGCTTTGTAATTATCTGAGATTCTGCCATTATTGTTTTCTAGTTAACAAAAAAATCAATGCCAGTGTCCACCTGATTTTCAAGCTGCATCCTACATCCTTAATATCTCCAGTGATTGGCAGGGTCAGAGACAGTGGCTACAGTTTTATTCCAGAAAAAAAATGAAACCTATCTGGAGGATTAGTGCTACATGTAGCAGTACTAACTGCACATAAAATACCACACACATTGTGAACAATTCAAATGGCCTTTAAGTGCAATAGGCTAGCTTCATTAGATTAATGAGCCAATGACTCCCAACTCTGATGCCTCTTCTAATTATGCATGATGCACCATTTCCTTCAAAAAAAGACATCTAATTAATTAGGTACAAAATGTCATCTATAGGTCATTGACAGCAAGGAGGATCACCACTGCTTCAGTCAAGTCCTCAGGCAAATGTATTACTCCTGTGGGATACCCACCAAATGTCATTATTGAATCAAAAAGAGCGTCTGCAGCAGAAAGATTACAGAAAGGAGAAAAAAAATCACAAATCTCTCCCCACTGCCCCAGCTCATACAGAGTTATCTGTCTGACCTTAAGTAGGTAAACACAGCTCTCCTGAGATGTCACAGATTAAAGATTTCCTTTTAGTTACATAAAATAAAAAAGATGTTGCAAAGCCCCAAGCATTCTGTAAAGCACATACACGGTGATGTTAAACATTCCTGCACTGAACCATCCTAAAAGAAATACAGTGCTCCTTTAGTAGAAAGCGCTCTGGTCTAGTGTACTCCATGACGTTACAGGGCTCAACTTACAGCTTCCAACTCCCTGCTAGAAAGTTCCCCATTCCAGCACAATTTTAGGGCTCCATTAAAAGCCTCTGAAACATTGTGAGAGTGTAGTAGTATGAGTCCAGCTAAAGGCCTCATCCAGCTTCTATGAACTTGAACGCTTTCATTTGGTATTTAGGGAGCTTTTTACGAATCCGTCACTATGTATTTATACAACGCAAGGCTTGCACAAAAGTTGCTTAAAGTGAGCATACATTTTTATGATGTGCAAACTAAAAAAAAATTATATCAACTTCTCAGTCTACAAAACTCAGAAGAGTTCAAGGGGAAAGTATTGCATGCTACCAATTGCTAGCTCTAATTTACAAGGAGCTAAGAAAAAATCCTCAGTGTTTAACCAAAATGTGGTTTAGTCTCTTTTTATATATTTACAGATATGAATTAGCTCATAGAACCAGCATACCATATAACCACTGGGCAAAGTTAGTAGGGCTGTAGTATTTTCCCCAAAGCTATTTTTTTAGAGCTGGCTTAAAACCAGCATTTACATCCCACTTGAAAATCTGAGATTACAATATTTGGTTTTGTCCCAAATTGAGACAGTCAAAAATTGCAGAATGTATCACAAAATCAAATATTCACAAATATTTTGCTTCAAACATATTGAAATGTTTTATGTCAGCTTTATTGTTTCAACTATTTCTATTGTATTCAATTACATAAAAGCTGAAACAACAAAGTTGATATGAAGTTTTGATAATTTCGCATTTAAAGTGTTAATGAAATTGATACATTTATAGCTGTCCTCCCAAGTTCTACTGCAGTGGGGAACTTTCACTGACCATAGTTGAAATTCATCCACACTGTTTTCTGTACAGAATCTTTTATTCACTGAATCCCTAATGTACGCAAGGAGTTTGGCACATAAAAGCAATGCCCTCAAATCAAAACTTGTTGGGCAACAGCTCTGGCTTGTAGGAGATGTTGGGGTAGTTTTCTGATTTCTTTCCAAACCTTGAGAGAAAGCCAGTTGCTCTTTTTAGCAGGTGACATTGAGAGGCATCATGCTTCCCCCTCATAGAATCATAGAATATCAGGGTTAGAAGGGATCTCAGGAGGTCATCTAATCCAACCCCCTCCTCAAAGCAGGACCAATCCCCAACTAAATCATCCCAGCCAGGGCTTTGTCAAATCTGACCTTAAAAACTTCTAAGGAAGGAGATTCTACAACCTCCCTAGGTAACACATTCCAGTGTTTCACCACCTTCCTAGTGAAAAAGTTTTTCCTAATATCCAACCTAAACCTCCCCCACTGCAACTTGAGACCATTACTCCTTGTTCTGTCATCAGCTACCACTGAGAACAGTCTAGATCCATCCTCTTTGGAACCCCCTTTCAAGTAGTTGAAAGCAGCTATCAACCCCCTCAGCCTCTCCTCATAAGTCGTGTGTTCCAGTCCACAGAGCCAGTTATCTCGTCATAGAAGTCAATTAGATTAGTCAGGCATGACTTGCCCTTGGTGAATCCATGCTGACTGTTCCTGATCACTTTTCTCTCCTCTGGGTGCTTCAGAATTGATTCCTTGAGGACCTGCTCCATGATATTTCCAGGGACTGAGGTGAAGCTGACTGGCCTGTAGTTCCCCGGATCCTCCTTCTTCCCTTTTTTAAAGATGGGCTCTACATTAGCCTTTTTCCAGTCGTCCGGGACTTCCCCCAATCACCATGAGTTTTCAAAGATAATGGCCAATGGCTCTGCAATCACATCCACCAACTCCTTTAGCACTCTCGGATGCAGCGCATCCGGCCCCATGGACTTGTGCTCGTTCGGCTTTTCTAAACAGTCCCAAACCACTTCTTTCTCCACAGAGGGCTGGTCACCTCCTCCCTATGCTGTGCTGCCCAGTGCAGTAGTCTGGGAGCTGACCTTGTTCGTGAAGACAGAGGCAAAAAAAGCATTGAGTACATTAGCTTTTTCCACATCCTCTGTCACTAGGTTACCTCCCCTATTGAGTAAGGGGCCCACACTGTCCTTGGCTTTCTTCTTGTTGCTAACATACCTGAAGAAACCCTTCTTGTTACTCCTAACATCTCTTGCTAGCTGCAACTCTGGGGGTGATTTGGCCTTCCTGATTTCACTCCTGCATGCCCGAGCAATATTTTTATACTCTTTCCTGGTCATTTGTCCAATCTTCCACTTCTTGTAAGCTTCTTTTTTGTGTTTAAGATCAGCAAGGATTTCACTGTTAAGCCAAGCTGGTCAGCTGCCATATTTACTATTCTTTCTACACATCGGTATGTTTTGTCCCTGTATCCTCAATAAGGATTCTTTAAAATACAGCCAGCTCTCCTGGACTCCTTTCCCCCTCATGGGAATTTCAAAAGTGCTGGTCACCATACTGATCTGCCTCTTCAACGGTGCCTGTGTCAGACATTAGACATTGATTTTTGTACTATTAGGAAAGTGATGGCACAAATAGAGTTTTGGTCATATGACTAATTTTTAATCAAAAAATTAAAAGTTAAAGCCTCGATTCTCAGCTGTATTTGGACAGCTTTGCACTGTATCCCCACTGCACAGTGGCCCTAAAGCCAACCACAGGAGGGTCACAACAGCGTGTTAGGATCTATAGGTGGTGTAGAGATTCTGTAGAAGTTCTTATGCCAACCGCCTTTCTGCAGCTGGTGCATGGGAAGTGGCCAGGGTATCATAGTTCCCCAGCCATCCCTAAGCACCATAACAGACCCTTCTGTTCATTGGCAACCAGCAAAAATGAGAGAAACCCGGAGGCTACTCTAACATGCACAAGGGGACCAAATCAATGCCTAGGTGGCCTGGGATAGAGGAAGTACAAAGGGCACCTTTACACTCCTCCTGTGCTACACTAAGAACTGGGCCCTATATGAGAATTCATCAAGACAAATGAGAGTTTTTCAAACCTTCAGTTGAATACCTTGAGCATGTAATTGATGCCAGGGCTTAAGGAAATCACCAGAGAAAGAGAAGATGGTTCTTCAAGTGCCACTGCCAGAGAATGTGTCACAGTTGCCAGAGTAACAGCCGTGTTAGTCTGTATTCGCAAAAAGAAAAGGAGGACTTGTTAGAGACTAACGCATTTATTTGAGCGTAAGCTTTCATGAGCTACAGCTCACTGCATCGGATGCATTCAGTGGAAAATACAGTGGGGAGATTTACATACATAGAGAACATGAAACACTGGGTGTTACCATACACACTGTAACCAGAGTGATCACTTAAGGTGAGCTATTGCCAGCAGGAGAGCGGGGGCGGGGGGGGGGGACATTTTGTAGTGATAATCAAGGTGGGCCATTTCCAGCAGTTGACAAGAACGTCTGAGGAACAGTCGGGGGGGCGGGGAGATATACATGGGGAAATAGTTTTACTTTGTGTAACGAAAATAACACAGTTGTGTTATTCTTAGGACTGTTTAACTACTATGGTAAACTTCTGCCTAATCTAGTGACAGTATTGTCACCTTTATATGAACTGTTACAAGTGAAGAAAAAATGGAAATGGCCTAAAGAATGTGAGAGTGCATTTAAGTTTGCAAAAAAACTGTTGACAGCAGCTGAAATTCTTATGTACCTTGATGCCTCGCTATCATTGTGATTAGCTTGCAATTTTTCACGATGTGGAGTGGGTGCAATTGCCTTTGATGGACAAACATTCACCACTCATAAGAAGAACTATATGCAAATAGAGCAAATTAAGCATTATCTTCAGAATTCGGAAGTTACCTATCAGTATGGTAAACATTTTACTTTGCTGAGTGAAATGGGTATCTGGAAAACTTGTCAGACACACAGGACTTGTTTCATTCATGGTAAACCTAGCTAATGGCATTTTATGGAAATGATATATGGACCAGTTGCAGCCTTGACAAGTACTGGAGTCCAGGCAGAGGTGCTGGAACTATTTTTATACTAGGGGTGCTGAGAGCTATTTTACCAAACTGTAAACCCTGTATAGAATGGAAATCACTTCAAACCAGGGGGTGCTCCAAAACCTCCCAACCCCGCACCCGTAGTTCCAGTGCCTATGAGTCCAGGGATATTCTAGTATGACTTTCTGTTCCTCTGATTGAACCTCCTTCCATTACAACTTCTAATTTTGATGACTTGGTGGAAGAACCTTTGTATCAGAGCCAGTTGATTCATTACCACAATCTCCTACCTTGTTCAGGACATGGCTGCACCACCATCACTTTGTTATCCTAAGAGAGTGTGAAAACTAGTGATGTGCCTGAATTTATTAATAATTTAGTTAGTGAGTTGCTATTCAGGGCAGTATAATGCCTTGCAATTTAAGAGTTTGTGGTAGTCCACCCACAACTTTTTAGATCACACAGTGGTTTTTGTTATTGTTGTAAACAATAATATATATTTAGGAATTTTTTTTAAACCAGAGTGGAGGAATGTAATGTAGTATCTCTTCAAATGTTTGAGTGCTCTGCAGTCTCCTGTCCCCAGTGAAAAACCTCACTTTGTTTTTTTGTTTCAGTTTTGCTGCCAAAACAATAAAGTCTCCACAGCAGATAGCTCTGTTTCTATCAGCAATCTCTGTGCCTGTCTAGCTCCATTTCCACTGGAAATACACATATAACAGAAATGTTACTTCCTGCCTCCCTCCTCCTATTGTCTTCTCTGTCCCAATTCTATATACTCTAACCAATCCAAGTACAGATCTTCAGCATTTTCCTTCAACCCTGACCCCTACCACCCTCATTTCAGGGGGGAATGGCACTTTAAAAGGCAAGGAAGTGGGATATAGAGTAGTAAAAACTAGGGGTGGAGGATAGAGGGTACCTTGACCTGCTATCCCATGTTAAAACTACAAACTGCTCTTTTCTCCACAAGGATTTCAACTCGTGTTCTATTCTCTGTATGTTCTTATACCACACTCATCACTCTAGCATCTGCGTGCCTGTTAGCTAACGAGGTATGAACACACTTTTTTTTTTGTCTTAGTGAAGGTAAGACCATAGTCTTTTGAGGAAGCCCTGAAGATGAGAACTGTGCGGGGGGAAGGGGAAGAGGCATGTAAGAAGGCTTTCCACCATGCATTTTAGAGTTTCTATGTAGACCTTACCAATATTTTTCAACAAAAACATTTTTGGTGAAAGATGTCAACCAAAATGTTGTGTGCATTTGTGCTATTTGTGTTGAATTCACCAAATTGTTTTGTCTGAGGGGAAAAAAAACAAATGAGAAAATGTCAAAATTTGTTATTTGTTTAGGAATGTCCTTCTAATTTATTAAATAAATAAATAAATAAATAAAAACCTTTAAAAAGCTCAAAATGTAAACAAAACGTTTTGTTTTGGGTTGAGCTAAGTGTGTTCTTTGACCTAATCTTTAAAAAAAATCAATTTTTGTTAATTTTTTTGTAAATACCATCTGATAAACATGACATCAAAGGCTTCTATGATGTGGTCAAAGTTGCATACAGACCTCCCCAATCTGCCTTGACAGTGCTAACAAGTACTGATGGTGAATGTCTCATCGTAGATTGCACTGCCATTCGCCAATGGTGTCATGAACATTTTAGTGAACTACTGAATTATCTACTGTTTCTGATGAGTCGCTCAATAACGTCCATAAATTGGCCACATCTAATGCCCTTGCTGATCCCTCCCTCCCCCATGAGCCAAGGTTTTGAAGGCTGTTCAAGTCATGAAAAATAACAAATTTCCTTGTCCCAGTGCCATTCCAGCTGAAGTTTTCAAACATGGGAGGAAATCTCATTTACAGGCTTTTTGAATTTTTCTTACATGTCTGTCTTCAAGAAATCATACTGCAACAACTAAAAGTTGCCATCACTATCTATAAGCATAAAGGTTCAAAGAGCAACTGTTATCATTTGTGCTCTGTAACTGGCAAGATTCTTTCATGCATCCGCCTGAACTGAATCCTGATCCAAATCACTGGCAACATTCTATCTGAGTCACAATACGGCTTTCGTGCTCAGCACTGTAGACATTGATTTTATTCATTTGACAATTACAGGGAAAATATCATCCTAGCTAGCTAGAAAATATCACCTAAATTTTTATATCCTGTTTCTCAATCTAACCACAGCATTCAACACGATCAAATGCACTGCCTTCTGGAGACTGCTTGGTAAATTTGGATGTCCATAAAAAATGTCTTAATATTGTTCTGCAATTCCAGGAAGACATGGCTGGAAGAGTTAGTGTTGATGGTGATCTAAGAGACCCATTTCCAATCACAAATGGGGTAAACCAAGGATGTGTCCTCACTCCCAGATTTTTGGGTCTATTCTTTGATGGAAAGATAGAGAAACCCTTCAGAGCTCTTCAAATGGTGTCTTTATATACTTTTGCACTGGTAAGCTCTTCAATTTTTCCCTTCAAAACCAAGGTGATAGAAGCATTGATGCAGGAACTGCACTATGCTGATGATTGTGCCCAGATGGCACACTCAGAAGCAGCACTACAAGATCTTGCAAAGAAGCTTTGCTGAAGATGCTTGTAACCTTGGCCTCACTCTCAGCCAAACAACAACTGAGGTTATATACCAAACAGATCCTCAGCAAGCTTACTAAGACTCATCAATAAGCTTGGAAGGTACCATACTCCGAGCCATCAAACAAGTTACTTATCATAGCGGCATCTTGAGCAACCAAGTGACAATCATCCACACCACAAAATGGATGTGCAAATTAAGAATTAAGCCAACACCACATATCTGGAAGCTACATGGAGTCTAGCTACAGACAAAAATCAAAGTCCACAATGCTGTTGTCCTCACCACATCACTCTATGGGTGTGAAACATGGACCTGTTATTAACAGCACATTAAAAAGCTTGACAGTTTCCATTTGTGACACTGATAATGATTGCTGGGCATCAAATGGCAGGACAGGGTTTCCAACACAGAAGTCCTGGTGAACGCTGGTTCATTTGGCATGGAGACTTATTTGATCTGTGCCCAAATGAGGTGGACTGGCTATGTAATTCATGGCCTCATATGCCTGAGGCCTGTTTATCAAAGCAAGTCTTATATTCTGAATTAAGCTCTAGCCATCATTAGGAGGGGAGCTGTAATGCTTCAAAGACACACTGAAACACAATCTGTGCAAAAGGAACATTTCTGACTCTAGCCTTGAGTGACTGGCAATTGATCACATTGGATGATGCCATGCCATAAGGGTGGGTTTTCACATCTTTGAGAAGAACTGCATTGATCAGCCATGCACTGTGGAAGCACAGTGCCAGGCATGAAAACAATATGCACCTCAACCAACAACTGGGGCAAATGGCTGTGTGGCTAATGCAGTTAACATTGTTCTTCCCAAATTGGTCTATGGAGTCATGTACAGACCCATTAATACAAACTGTGATGGTCAACGTCATCCCCAAAATCAATGCATCTAGCATCATATATGAATAGTGATAGTGTTAGGCAATGCCACTTTGAGAGGAGATGTAAAACTGACATTTGGTCATTAAACATTTCATGGCACATTTTACAAGAACAGGAGTGTTAATCCCACACTCCTTGTTAAATTCCAGTTTGGTTGATGACATTCTGCCTGAATTCCTCACGTATTTCCAGCTGAAATATTCATCACTTCTTGTCAATAGCTCTGTAAGTATGGTGGGTTTTGCTGTGCACTGTTACAGCTATTGTATTCCATAACAGAAATGGCTGCATTTTAATGGTAAGTGAAATGATTCCTGTGTATGTAGTTAAAGCACCGTGGGTTTCTTCTTGATAACAGATGTTAGGCAAATGCTAAATATTGTAAGGAGAATCTCAATATAGGGACATATGAATGGCCTTACTGATTAGACCAGTTCTCCATCTAGTCTAGTATCCTGCCATTGACAATGGCCTGGCCAGTACCAAACGCTTCATGGGAAGGTAGAAGAAACTCTGCACTAGACAGTTATGGGATAATCTGTCCCAAGAGAAAATTTCCTCCTACAGCCCAATAGTTGTCTTAAGACCTAAATCATGAGAATCTCTTTCAAAATTCTTGGATTTTTTCATTATATTATATTTCTGGATATTCTTCTTATTCATATACATGTCTAATTCCTTTATTGAAATTACAATATTTTGCACATCTGCAGCACCATTCACCCAAGCAACTCCCAGTCCCTACCAGAGCTCAGAATAGAACCCAAGGATCATTCTCTAACCACTAGGCCTCCCTGTCCTCCCAAATGAGTTTTCATGGTACCCTAACACTCTGCACTTCTTTCATCTACATTCAGCAGCATGCAGCCCTGCACCCTTAGTACCTTGTGTGAACGAGTAACTAAAATTTGTGCTTTGAGCTTCAAATGATTTAGGGGAACTTGAGTTTCTGCTTCCCTCTCCCCCCCCCCCCCCTTGGCTTGTTTCATGTTTTTGGTATTACAAGCTGATTTTCTGCTGTTTTTCTTCTCCCCTCCCCTGTTCTCATTATCTCTTTCAATCTCCCACTCACTAAATGTAATTCTTGAAGAAATCCATTTGTCTCAGAGTGCACATACATTAGCGTACATTCCAGCAGCTCCATTAGCTCCAGCATTTAGCAAAAGCTTGTTTCTGCCTCCAGCTGGGAGTAGGTGGGGCTTGAGGTGGAAAATAGTCCAATATCCACCACTTTTTATAGCCTTACACTTCATTGCTGAACTAATAGGCACATTCAGACTATCAGAAGACAGCCTACCAGGTAGAAAAGCAGATGGCTGAGGAGTTTCACAGGCCTTGTTTGTCATGGTCCACAACTCTGACATAAAATTCAGTGTGCCTCTCTTTATAAAAAGGGAGATCGAAGCTGATAGTTGGCGATGTATGGGTTATAGTAAGCCACATCCTTTCTTAGGACCAGTGTTTGTGGAGTGGGGCCACACCACAGTAATTGTCCCCTGGAGCAATCTGACTGACTCGTCTGGAGCTCAAGTGTAGGAACACTGCCCTCCTCTTCCAAGATGTTGCATATGCTGTCCATGCTCTGCCTCAGCTCAGCAATATTTATAGAGTGTCATGTGTACAGCCTGTGACTCTATATAGAGCACTTATAAAGCACATTACATGTTCAAAGCAATGTACAAACATTAACTAACTAATCATTACAACATCCCTATTTGATGGGGAGCAACACCCTTCATCACATCCCTATGAGGAAGGTACATAAGCATTATCCACAGATGGGGAAAGTGAGGCAGACAGTTGACATGATTTGTCTTAGGCTATACAGTGAGTCACAGCTGGGATGAGAACTCAAGACGTCTATCTTTATACATCCAGTTTTTACTGTGGCCGACTCCAACCCATAGCTGGAACAAGGGTAAGAATCTGTTCTCTCTCCCCTCCACAGTGCTAACACAGCCTGGCCCTATATCTTTGTTTCTCTATAATCTAAAGTAAAGGTCCTGATTCTAGACATGATCTGAGGTGCAGCTGATCTCTTTGACATTCCCTTTGAATGGGCTATTTTAATAAGAGGCATTGATTGAGTCCAAGTGAGATCAGTGAATCAGCTGTAAAAACTGCACTTCATATTTTGTAATCTTTAAAATGAATGCACTGACAAATTTTGGGTTTAAAAGAAAGGAGTCAAAAATGATCTTGCATTTGTTTAGAATTGCACACAATGTGTAAGATAAAGCAATCAATACCTAATTACTAGTCTATCTCCAAGACCACAGCTTTCTCTAGTTTAATGTCTGAGCTTTTCACTGAGATAAACCACCTACTGTGTGACCTGATGCATTTGTTTTGACAGCACTGGTTAAGGGGTCCTGCTTCAAACATGACAATAAATATATGGCTCCCCTCACTTCTCCAAATAACTGAGCACCAGAAAAAGTTAGGTTGCAACTTCATTATTAAATACTAGACATAAGTAAAAAGAATCATTTTTATACTGGAATGTGGATGTACATTCAAAAACAAGAGGCGTTACGAACCAGATTTTGCTCTCAGCTACACCATCATACATCTGGAGCTCGACTGAAGGGAATGGAGTTAATCCATGTTCTTATCAGTGTAAATGAGAGCAGAATATGGCCCTCTGTATTAAATATACATAAGTTATATATGTGTATATTTTATATGCATTTGAAAACAAATACATCATGAGTGGTTATTGGCAGACCCTTTTATAAAGTCAAGTTCCTGACTGGTACCTTTTAAACTCAAATAGCACTAAATGTTTCACTCTGTTGAAAATTATATGCCTTCTTAATGGGCCTGATCTTTCAATGTACTGAGCAATTTCAATCCAAAGCTTGGGATAGAAGTTGCAATTTGCTGGGGGCCTAGGTATACAGGGAGAAGGAACTTAAATAAAATATTCAGGCAGGAACGTTGACATGATGAGTGGAATGGCCAAATTCTATACATCCAAAATCTGTCTTAGGCTTTTATGCTGTGCACGCTCCGATCACCACAGTATCTAGATTGCACTTATACTTGATATACCAGATATTCAGTCTAATTTTGTATTATTATTTAACATTCATATTGCAGTAGTGTCTAGGAGACTCAGTCATATGCCAGGTCCCCATGGTGCTAGGCACTGTACAAATACATAATAAAAACCAGTCCCTGAATGGCTTCAAGTTCGGGGGTGGGGTGGGGGGAAGGAAAGGGGTAGTGATAGGCTCTGTTGCATGTCTTAGTTCTTTTTTTGGGGGGGTTCTTTCTCTTGTTTATAACCTACTTTACCTGTATATACTGTGTGAATTAAAAGATAGGGACATAGTTCAGGTAATGTATTAAAAGAATAACTACAATGAAAATGAAAGAGTGCATTTGACTGAGTTTTTTTTTAAGAAAGTCCACATTTTGTTCTGTTATGTGATGACTTTTGTATCACAAGGATATTGCCACACTATTCAGCTTCCCTGGTCTGGCCTAGACTACAAAGTTAGAAACATACGCTGCCTTGCGCTGACCTAGTTGTTCATATGTCTTTACTTAAATTTGTCTCTCACCAATGTAACTGCCTCATTACACCAACATAATAACACCAGCTCCCCGAGTGGCACTGAGCCATGATTGATGTACAGAGGTCGACACAGGGCAAGTGTAGACACTGCATTTCCTATGTCGACCCTAACAGTCCTCCAGCAGTTGTTGCACAATGATTGACACGAACTGCTTTAGTAACAATTGTGAACTCCACTGCTCATCAAGCATGTAGATTGAAAGCCCCCATCCCCATTTAAAGCAGCCACAAATTTCTGAAATACCTTTTCCTGGTTGCCAGCTTGATGAGCACACCTCTATCTGCTCTCCTTTGTTGTGCTCAATGCCCAGCTGATCATGCCAAATACATTCCTTCAGATGTACTCTGGCCTGGAGTACACAGGAGATATTGGATCTGCTGGTCCTGTGGGAAGAAGAGGCACAGCTCCAAACCTACAATAGAAACATCAACATCTATGTGCGGGCTGCTTGGAGATGCAGAAGGAAGTATGTGATAGGGAGCAGCATCAATTCATTGTTACAAGGAGGAGGGAGAAGAATTGTTCTTCTTAACCTCTGAGGATAGGACAAGAAAACAATGGGCTTAAATTGTAGCAAGGGAGATTTAGGTTGGACATTAGGAAAAAATTCCTAACTGTCAGGGTGGTTAAGCACTAGAATAAATTGTCTAGGGAAGTTGTAGAATCTCGATCATTGGAGATTTTTAAGAGGTTAGACAAACACCTGTCAGGAATGGTCTAGCTAATACTTAGTCCTGCCATGAGTGTAGGAGACTGGACTAGATGACCTCTCGAGGTCCCTTCTACTCCTATGATTCTCTGATTCTATGAAAGACAAGGAACTGTGGCAGGCATACCAGCAGGTCAGGGAAGCCAACACTCAATCTGGTTCCAAACTGCATACCGGCTGCTTTTTCAAAGAGCTGCATGTCATATGTGGTAGAGACTCCACCACCACCCTACTCACCACCATGGATAACTGCAAGGAGCCAGAGTCACAGGACCCTGCTGTGAACAGTAAGGAGGAGGACGTGCATAAGGAAAAGAAGAAGCAGTATAGTGACAGGCAACCGGGAAAGGGTCCAGCTGAGCCACAAGCCAGGAACTGTTTTTATCTCCACCGCAGTCCAGCCAATATTTGTTGCCAAGCCTGGGTGAGCCCAAAACAGGGGAAGAAACCTTGGGTAAGTGTGTAAATAAATTACAATGATGGCACCCCCAACTAAGCAGGACACAGTGATTGACTTTTCATTAATTTACTTGTACTACAAAAGGTAGTGGTACAACAAAGAAAGAGTTGCTATCTGCTTTTCATTCCTGTCTACAATTAGGCAGAGGGGGGCATGCAGAGCAATTTGTTTACATATAGAGAGATGTCCCTTGAATCCTCCTGGGAGATTTCAATGAAACGTCTATGCAATCTTCTCCCAAATGTTTCCAGAGATGGCAGCCTTATTTCTTCCTCTGTGGTAGGACACTTTACCACACCATTCGACAATACATTTGATAGGCACCATTGCCTTAAACAGGTTAGTGGCATACAGGCCTGGGCAGCTTCAGGACACCTGCAGCTGCTGTGTTCTCTCTGCTTTGTTACCTTTGGGAGAACTTCTGCAAGCTAAAGGCCGTATTTCTGGATCTGTTTGCCAAGCTTGCCACAGCCATCCAATGCAGGGACACCAAACTAAGAGGTGCAGTAGAGAAGCAAGTGGTAATCATGCTGTGGAAATGTGCACTACCAGATTGCTACCAGGCAGTGAGAAATCATTCTGGAGTAGGAAAATTCACTGTGGGGGCTGTTGTCATGCAAGTGCACAGGGTCATTAATCATCTCCTGTCATGCAGGACAGTGACTCTCAGCATTGTGCAGGACATAGTGGATGGCTTTGCAGCTGTGCGGTTCCTGAACTGCAGTGGAGCAGTAGATGTCACGCACATCACTATTTTGTCCTTGGAGTGCCTTGCCATAGAGTACATAAACAGAAAGGGCTAATTTGCCATGATTGTGCAAGCTCTGGTGGATCACCAGGGATGCTTTACTGACGTCATCATTAGCTGGTTTGGGAAGGTGCATGGTGCATCTTTAACAACACAAGACTGTTCAGAAAGCTACAAGAAGGGACCTTCTTTCCTGACCAGTGGATTACTATAGGTGATACTGAAATGCCTGAACGTGGGTAACCCGCCTAGCCCTTACTCCCCTGGCTCATGAAGCCATACAGTGGCCACCTTGACTCAACTACAGACTCAGCACGGGCAGACTGACAGTTGAATGTTCTTTTGGTAGATTGGCAGGGCACTGGCATTGTTTACTCACCAGATTGGATCTCAGCGGAAAAAATCTCAGTGGTTATATGTTCCTGTTGTGTCCTGAATAATATTTGTGAAGCAAATGAGGAAAACTTGCTGCAGAGAAAGAGGCAGAGCAGCTGTCTACTGAGTTTGAACAGTCAGACAAACAGGAGCTATCAAACAAGCTGAATGAGGAGCTATGAGGCTTAGGGAGACTTTGAAAGAGCAATTTAACAGCAAGCCACAGTAATGTTTTGAGATGTATTGTGCTCAGCCTGGCGCTTCAGTTTGGGGTCCTCTGAGGAATTGTGTGGTGCTTGCTGCACATCTGTGCAAGTATCACTGACAGTGAAGCCAATAGTGTTCGGGTGCTTACTGTACATTATTGATGACTACCCTGTTTGTCACTAATCCTATGGTTGTGAGTGTACAAGACCATACTTTTGTTGCCAGCAGGCATTATACACCATATGTTCTAAACTAATAAAGGTGAATAATTTTCAAAACAAAAGAGTTTTATTCACTTACAAAAACAGTTCCAAACAAAAACTATGAAGAACTTTAAAGTAAATACATTTTAACTTAAAAAAAAATAGGAACCTTAATAAATATGCAAGAGGAAGGAACACTGATGTCCTAGTGTAGCTATACATACATCAGCCATGGCTGTCACAGGTCAGTGTATCCATACTTTTTTCTGGTGTGAAGTGCTAGGGGTAGGCATGTGGGCCCTGAGGCCTTGTGGAATGCTAAAGGGGTGTGTAGGGAGGTGCTTTGCTGCAGTTCTCAACCTACTGCAATGGCAGTCAAGCCTGGGATTGTTGAACTTGGACGTCCACAGGAGTCTGCAGCATCTGAGTTTGCTGAGGGAGAAGCTCCATTATATCCTGGTCCTTTTCTTGGGCCTCTCTCCTGTTTGCACTTACAAAAGGTCTGCAGTCACTGCTTGTTTTCCCAAACCTTCATTACTATGCAATCCCACAAATCAGTTCTTGTTTGTCAGGCTCAAAAGTGGTGATCCGCTGTCTGCAGCTTCTTCATGAATGCCAGCAACAATTGGTTTTCCCTATGTTCCAGAGCAAATTGGCCACCTTGAAATCATCGTATTCCCCACAGGTTTTCTTGCAGGTCTGCAAATACCAGAGGATCATGCATCCTTTGCTTGCAACACTCAGGACAATAGTGCAGAGCTGTGTAGGCTTCATGCTCTGTCAGAGAGGTAGACAGCAACAAGTCCCAAATGGGTTCATGGGAAATTGAAAATATGTGCAAAAATTATGGGATAGAGATGATATTATGGGATGGAGAATACTGAGTTATGGGAAGTTGACCGCTTGCTCCCAGTCACCCCATGCAACTCAATTCTGCCCCACCATGCATTGCCAAAACTATCCAAAAGACAATGCCCTGAATGATGGCAGGAGGTACACTGGTGTACCTACCCAAGGTGCACTGCACTGTGCATTGACACAAGCACCTCTGGTGAATATAAGCAGTGCTGACATAAGCAGCCAAATATGCACATGCACAAATGATATACTATCTGCAGCAGCTGTATGCTACTGTATGTATGTTTGTTAGTAAATATTTTAGCAACAAGCTCAAAGTGACTTCACAATTTTATTGTCTCTTTCAAGTCACCTACAAAATTTTCATAATGAACTTGAATTTGTTTGGGTTCTTTTTTACCTTCTAGAAACTCTTTTGAAACCACGCCTTTGTCTCTTCTTCTCACAACAGTCTCCTCTACTGAGCAGTATCATATCCCCAGAGCATTTAATAAACTGAAATCCCAGTGTGACGCTGTAAAAAAAGAAAGATGACAGTGTTTACACTAATGTATCACCACTGTTTCACAGTTGAGACAGAGCTTATACAAAGTATGCCTTGTTAGATATCATTGAAAAAGTTATCTGCTAAGAATTATTATCCTGTTTAGATGTGTGTACCATCTTTGTATATGGAGATATGAAACTTTGATGTATGCTTGTTACTAAACACTGTGTTTGTGGGTAACACCCACAAGACAGATTTACATCAAGACTAGCCAGCCATGTGTTGACAGGCCATTAAGGAGAATCAACGCTTCCAATGGGTCTCTCTGGAGGACGCCTCAGACACCATATGGACAATGGAGGCCCAGTGACACAGCAGCACGTAGATCCCTGACTTCAGGTTTGAGACAGTAACTTCCCATACATATGGACTGGGGGTACACATTGGAGACTGTAACACCACATCCTTGCCTCTTTCCTGCTCCACATCTCTAGACTGTGATTTCTAACAAAGGGAGCTTTGAACAATGGATTGAGGGCCCCATTATTTGGGATGAACCAGAGAGGCAGATTTAACATCACTGCTATTATCCTGCTATTATCCTGATCTACAGACTCTGAAATCAACGGTAATGTATATGTTTCACTTTAACATGCATCCGATGAAGTGAGCTGTAGCTCACGAAAGCTTATGCTCAAATAAATTTGTTAGTCTCTAAGGTACCACAAGTACTTCTTTTATTTTTGCAGATACAGACGAACACGGCTGCTACTCTTTAACCTCTTAAAAACTCTTCTTTTTTATATTAATAAAACTTTAGTTTACTGAAGGATTGGCATAATGTCTGGGTGAGAGCCTGAAGTGTATTTTGACCTGGGGTGAGTGTCTGGTTCTTTGAAACTGGAAGAACCTAATATATGTGATTTCTGGTTTTAATAATCATTTTACGCAAAAGTCTGGTTTGTCCAGATGGTGCATGAGGGGCTAGTGGGCCTGAAGGGGACTGTCTCTGATTTCATAATGTAACCCTTCTGCCAGGTGGAGCTGGTAGCAACAAGGGCTGGGTTCAGTATCTAGGGTTCCTTTTCAACAATACAACATGAAACTGGCTCGAGCCCCCACCCAGTGACTTGGGACAATTACACACAAGCCCCTGGGTGCCACTAAGAGGCAATAGTTCCCCCCTCACAAGAACAGGGTCTGAGTGTAGCAAAACCTTTTAATAAAAGGAGGAAAGTAACTCAGGATTAATTTGGGAAAACACGGCATCTAGGGTTCATAAACATAAACCATGAGCAAAAGACCCACCCCCAAGTAAGGCAGTGTCCTTTCCCCCTCAGGTTCTTAAGTCCAGCAACACAAAAGTCCTTTTAATGTGCCTGTACCCTTCTCTGTTCCACAGAGTAGCCCCAGAGTAGCCAGTGCAGCCCCAGAGTTCAGAGGTTCATCCACAGAGTTCACCTCCCACACTGGCTGGAGGGGGAGAGGTCAGGAGGTACCTTTCACTTTCCGCTGCTTGGGCACTCACTCGTTGCCCCAATGGCCGATTGCTGTGCCTCTCTGTGGGCCTCTGCTCTGGCTCACTCCACCAGTTGCCCAGCTGGCCACTTGCCAAAATGTCTTTAGGGTCTCCCGACTTAACACAGCTCTCAGTGATTTCAGCTGTTAGTGTGGGAGCCTCACTGTTGGTGCACTCTGGGCAGTCTCTTGCAATAAAAACACTGTCCCAAAGTAGGTCTTAGATCTAGGTATTAGTGATTTCAACTCTGCAGTATGTAACAAGACTTTCAATTGAGTCTAAATTAGCTCTTTTATTATACTGTGGAGAGAGGAAGGGTCAAATTGTGTCTGTGATCCTTAAACAAGGCCCACGCCACCAGGTACAAATACTTGTCCTCACCTTCTCTTAACTCATTGGGCTTTGGAACCCATGTCTCCTGCCTAGTGACTGCAATTGAGTTGGGGGTGAGTCCTTCCATCAAGGTATGCCAGGTACATTTCTCCTTCCCTCGGTTCACACAACAAGGTGACTGGGGATCCAACACCAGCCACAAATGATCATTTGGCCAAGCAATCCCATCATGCTGATTACCTAGGCAGGGTGGGTTTGTCCATGCAAATGAGATCAGCTCCTGAAGTCCTTTTCCACAGCTCACCACTAGGTGTCAGGGGAGAGCTCATTCAGACTCTGCTTACAATAATAACTAGTATAGTATTTTGGAAACTCACTTCTGTTACTGGCTTGGTGAAGTCATATGATAGAGCACACTACCAGTCTGGGGTATATTCCCTGTATTCTGGCAGTCTGACCTGAGATCAACGCTCTTACCTGTGTCCCAAACTAGGCAGTGTGACACCAGTGAAAGGGGAAAAAAATCAGCAAGATGAAGTCTCGGCATAATCTAAGGGGTTGTCCACACAAATAATTAGTTTTCAGCAAGCTGTGCTATGCTGCAAATCTATCCCACACGAAACTGCCTTGGATCAACCGTCCATGTGAAACCTGCTGACATGTGTTAATAGTTTGTTAGTGCACTTTGATCTAATGCTCTTTGAAACAGGACTTGCTCAAAATGCTCTAATGAACTGTTAACACATGTCAGCAGTGTCCACACAAACAATTAGTATGTGGCACACCAGGGAAGGGTAGATTTAAACCCCAGCTTGCCATGAACTAATTGTTCATGTAGACAAGCCCATTGTGTACATTTGTTTACCCAAACACCTGTCCTTGAATAGGGATGGGTAAACAACATGTAGGCCAATCCCTTCTTTCAGTATTCTCAGCACAACACCAACATTCCAAGGGAGCAACTCAGCCTCAAGAATTGAGTCTAATCACAGACCAATACAGAAAGCAAATTTTCCTGTAGTTCACCTGGCTCTCACTCCAGTCATCACTGCCTCCATGCAGAACCTTGCATAATTAAAAACTAACAACAACACAGCATGTTTTCTCAAGACTGAACATTTGTTCCTACACTAAGAACTTGGAAGAGTATGCTCACTCACAGCCCCAGTAACACCTGCCATATCAATACATTCTATATCATGAAATGGGAAGGAAACAGCCAGGTTGCATTGGGGACAAATCTGCCAATTCAAGAGAGTCACTTGTGAATGTAAAACTGTACATGTAATTGCCTGCCTATCTCTGCATGATGGATTATGGGTGCAAGTCACTTATTGGCAGCCTAAGTAACCATCCTGGAATGTTCTAAGGTAGTTTCAAAATGTTGTCTTTCAAGTTCTCTACTTTTTTTTTTTTACTTACATCTATATGCAGTCTAAGTTTTGTGTATTGAAAGTCAATATTAAATATAATTTTTGGGTCATAACACTCAAACGAAAGTTATATTGGCATGTACTCTTGAAACTAATGCTATAACCATGCTTGGTCTAATGTCAGTAGCAAGGTATACAATATTTTATATTGGATGTTAATCTGTGTTTGACTCAGTATTTGTTTTAAGCTGGTATCTAGTTGAAACCCTCCATTTCTGGAGGTAAGCCTTCTTATAGCCCCACATGCTGGAGACCTCCTGGGGAGATACATATGTGAAGAGTGTGGCAAAAGTAACATACCTTGTTTCTCTCCCTTCCTCTCCTGCTTCCAAGTTTCAAAGGAAATCTGCTAAAAAGTAAATAAAGTCACATTATTTTTTTAGTCTCCCCAGCAGATCTCTCAGTTGTGTTCTTGTGCCAGCCCCCAGTCTAGGAAACCTTGCTGGTATGGCTCCACTCCTTGGAGTGCAGGGAATAGGGTCAAGATGCCAGTGTGGAGGAATCCCCCTTTTGTTCTTCTAGGGGGAAACAACATATATTCATAGATTCCAAGGCCAGAAGGGACCATTGTGATCATCTTGTCTAACCTTCTGTATAACACACTCCATAGAACTTCCCCCAAGTAATTCCCAGAGCAGATCTTTCAGAAAACTATACATTTTTTTTATTTCACAACATCCCTGGCAATAAGTTCCATAGGTTGACTGTGTGTTGTGTGAAAAAGTACTTCCTTTTGTTTATTTTAAACCTGCTGCCTATTAATTTCATTGGGTGACCACTGGTTCTTGTGTTATGTGAAGGAGTAAATAATACTTCCTTATTCACTTTCTTGGTCCATATTTGTAACCCAGCATCATCCAAAATTGATCACGTGGGCAACACAGCTCTGTCTTTTGGAACCTGACACAGAGTAGGTGTGTTAATGTAAATACAGTCTAGTCCTGAAGCCATTCATCCCCCCAAACACACACGCACCTCATCACTAGCTGTCAAGGGAGAGCTCATTCAGACCTTGCTTACATATGTGTCTGAGAAATATGTTCTTTACTATAGTTTCAACAAATTTGTGTGGCACTAGCCTGTAATTGCCAGGATTGCCTCTGAATCCTTTTAAAAAAATTGTCATCACGTTAGCTATCTTCCAGTCATCTGGTACAGAAGCTGATTTACATGGTAGGTTGCATACTACAATTAGCTGTTCTGCAATTTCATATTTGAGTTCCTTCAGAAGTCTTGGGCGAATACCATCTGGTCTTGGTGATTTAGTACTATTAAATTTATCAATATGTTCCAAAACCTCCTCTACAGACATCTCAATTTGGGACAGTTCCTCAGATTTGTCACCTAAAAAGAATGGCTGAGGTGTGGGAATCTCTCCCACATTCTCTGCCCGGGAGATCAATGCAAAGAACTAATTTAGCTTTTCCACAATGTCCTTCTCTTCCTTGAGTGCTGCTTTAGCATCTTGATCATCCAATAGCCCCACTGATTTTTTGGCAGACTTTCCGTCTCTTGACGTATTTAATTTTTTTTCTGTCACTCTATGGGTCTTTCACTAGTTGCTCTTCAATTTTTTTTGGGGGGGGGGGACTGCTTAAATTATACCTTTATACTTGACTTGCCAGAGTTTATTCTCCTCATTAGGGTTTGACTTCCAATTGTTAAAGTATGGCTTTTTGTCTCTTTTGCTCTGTTGTTAAGCCATGTTGACTTTTTTTGTCCTCTTATTATTTTTTTCCAGATTGTATATTTAATTTGAGACTCTATTATTGTTTTCTTTTTAAAGTTTCCATGCAGTTTGCAGGAATTTCACTCTCGTGACTGTTCCTTTTAATTTCCATTCAGCTAGCTTTCTCATGTTTGTGTAGATCCCCTTTCTAAACTTAAATGCTATTGTGGTGAGCTTCTTTAGTATTTTCACCCACAAGAATGTTAAATTTATTTATATTATGGTTGTTATTACTGAGCGGTTCAACTATATTCACCTCTTGGACCAGATCCTGTGTTCCACTTATGACTAAATCAAGAATTGCCTCACCCCTTGTGAACTGGCTGCTCCAGGAAGCAGTCATTAATGGTGTGTGGAAATTTTGAGTTTTCTATTTTTATAGCCTCTAATAGGGATTGGCCTCTAATAGTTGCGATCGGACGAACCTGCAGACGCTACAGATAAACAAACCGTCCTGGTCCGCCAGCAGCTTTCCCTGATGGGCCGTGTGCCAAAGGTTTCTGATCCCTGCTCTACAATTTCCATGAGCATTTCACAATCACCATCACCATCCTGTTCAGGTGGTTGGTAGTATATTATTAAAGCATGATATATTCGATCTATTGAGATTCTATGGTACAGCTTGATTAATTTAATATTTTTATTATATTTGAGTATGCTTTCTTTCACTTATAGTGCCACTTCACCACCAGCATGACCTACTCTGTCATTCCTATATATTTTGTACCCTGGTTTTAGTGTGTCCCATTGACTGTCATCATCCCACCAAGTTTCTGTGATGCTTGTTATATCAGTATTCTCATTTCATACCAGACACTCAAGTTCACCCATAGTTGGACTTCTAGCATTTGTATAGAAGCACTTATAAAATTTGTCACTTTTTAAGCAGTCTGTTTTCATTGAACGGGGCTCTTTTTCATTTGACTGTTTCTCTTCAGTCACTAGCTGTACTTTGTCAACTTCTATTCTCTCCTCTTTAGTAGGACTTGGAGGAGAGGAAGGTGATCAGAAACAGTCAACATGGATTCACCAAGGTAAAGTCATGCCTGACCAACCTGATTGCCTTCTATGATGAGATAACTGGTTCTGTGGATATGGGGAAAGCAGTGGATGTTATATATCTTGACTTTAGCAAAGCTTTTGATACGGTTTCCCACAGTATTCTTGCCAGCTAGTTAAAGTATGGATTGGATGAATGGACTATAAGGGGGATAGAAAGCTGGCTAGATTGTCGGGCTCAACAGGTAGTGATCAACGGCTCAATATCTAGTTGGCAGCTGGTATCAAGCAGAGTACCCCAGGGGTTGGTCCTGGGGCTGGTTTTGTACATCTGGATGATGGGATGGATTGCACCCTCAGCAAGTTCATAGATGACACTAAGCTGGGGGGAGAGGTAGATACACTGGAGGGTAGAGATAGGGTCCAGAGTGACCCAGACAAATTGGAGGATTGGGCCAAAAGAAATCTGATGAGGTTCAACAAGGACAAGTGCAGAGTCCTGCACTGAGGACGGAACAATCCCATGCACCACTACAGGCAAGGACCGACTGGCTAAGCAGCAGTTCTGCAGAAAAGGACCTGGGGATTACAGTGGATGAGAAGCTGAATATGAGTCAGCAGTGTGCCCTTCTTGCCAGGAAGGCTAACGGCATATTGGACTGCATTAGTAGGAGCATTGCCAGCAGATCGATGGAAGTGATTACCCCCCTCTATTCGGCACTGGTGAGGCCACATCTGGAGTACTGCATCCAGTTTTAGGGCCTCCCCCCACTTCAGAAAGGATGTGGACAAATTGGAGAGAGTCCAGCGGAGGGCAACGAAAATGATCAGGGGCTGGGGCACATGAGTTACGAGGAGAGGCTGAAGAAACCGGGCTTGTTTAGTCTGCAGAAGAGAAGAGTGAGGGGGGATTTGATAGCAGCCTTCAACTACCTGAAGCGGGGTTCCAAAGAGGATGGAGCTTGGCTGTTCTCAGTGGTGACAGATGGCAGAACAAGAAGCAATGGTCTCAAGCTGCAGTGGGGGAGGTCTAGATTGTATATCAGGAAACACTATTTCACTAGGAGGGTGGTGAAGCACTGGAATGGGTTACCTAGGGAGGTGGTGGAATCTCCATCCTGAGAGATTTTTAAGGCCCAGCTTGACAAAGCCCTGGCTGGGATGATTTAGTTGGCGTTGGTCCTGCCTTGAGCAGGGGGTTGGACTCGATGACCTCCTGAGGTCTCTTCCAACCCTAATCTTCTATGATTCTATGGTTCCTTAGAGCACTGTTTCCCAAACTTGGGACGCCGTTTATTCAGGGAAAGCTCCTGGCGGGCCCGGCTGCTTTGTTTACCTGCCGCTTCTGCAGGTTTGGCTGATCGCAGCTCCCATTGGCCACGGTTCGCTGTGTCTGGCCAAGGGGGGCTGCGGGAAGCGGTGGCCAGTATGTCCCTCAGCCCGCCCCACTTCCCGCAGCTCCCATTGGCCGGGCACAGTGAACCGCCGCCAGTGGGAGCCGCAATCGGCTGAACCTGTGGATGTGGCAGGTAAACAAACCGGCCGGACCCGCCAGGGGCTTTCCCTGCACAAGCGGCGTCCCAAGTTTGGGAAACACTGCCTTAGAGCCTCCAGTTCAGCCACTCTGGTCTCAAGAGCCTCTCTTCAGTCTTTAAGGGCCATGAGTTACTTGCACTGAATGTACACTTACACCACCTCTCCATAAAGTAGATAATCATACATACTGTGTTCAGTGTAATAAACTGGATAGCCACCCATTCTACTGCTAGACTTCTGCCTGCAATCGTTTTACTCCTGCAGCTAGTTTATTTATTTTTGGGGGGTGGGGATAAGAGGACATATATTGGCCTAAATTTACCGAATCTGAGGTATATCTGGCTCTCATGCTCCTTCTTTTTGAAAACTCTTTTTAGAAAACTGGCTTTCAGCACCCTCACTGTAAAAAGTGTTCCAGTGCCACTACAGCACCCCCTGCCCCCCGCACTCCTAGTTACCATGCCTATAGTCACCTGTTCTCTTCATTATTTACCACTTCTACAATTTTTGTGTAATCTTTCAACCCCTCTCCATCCTTCTCCCCCTTTTTCCTTGAATATATGATCTGCAGGAAGCTTTGTGGGGGAAATATCAGCACTTTGTCCTCCTAGGACTCCTCCTTCCTATGGGACAGGTTGATTACCTCCACTCCCTCTCCACATATATTTATTCGGTTAGGAACATCCGTCTACTTATTCCAATTTTCTGCCACACAGAGACGTCACTTTGCTGCTCAACCAGCTTCTACCCTTTGCAAAGTAATTCAATAGATTATAAACAAGTTCTTTGCTCTTGTCGGGAATTGCAGCAGGTGCTTGCATGGATTAAGGGAGTGATCCATTTGTCAATACTCTTAGGCCTGGTCTACAGTATGCGGTTATTTCAGAATTTGCTGAGTTACTTTGAAATAAAACTGATTCCGTCCACATGACCCAACCAGTTTTTTCGATTTAAAGGTCTCTTTAATCCGATTTCTGTACTCCACCTCGGCAAGTGGAGTAGTGCTAAAATCGAGATTGCAGTTCCGGGTTACAGGTACTGTGGACGCAATTAGACGATATTGGCCTCCGGGAGCTATCCCAGAATGCTCCCTTGTAACCGCTCTGGACAAAACTCTGAACTCCGATGCACTAGCCAGGTAGGCAGTAAAAGCCCCAGGAACTTTTGAATTTCCTGTTTGGTCACCATCAGCACAGGTGACCATCAGCACAGTCCACCATCACAGGCGACAATGCAGAGTCCAATGGGCGTTGGGGACTGCGGGAACTGTGGGATAGCTCCCCACAGTGCACCGCTCTAACATTTGATGCTAGCCTTGGTACTGTGGACGCACTCCGCCGAATTCACACGCTTTACTGGGGACACAGAAGACCGAATGTATAAAATAACTTCCGAAAACTCAAGTAGAATAATTTTGAAATAATTTCATACTGTAGATGTACCCTTAGGCTTCATTCTATACTTTAATCTTTTCTCTTTTCCTGTAGCTGCTCTTGAGAACTGGGCTGCACCTAAAGCTATTTGAAAAGGGAAATATCCCCTTTAACACTCTCCATGTTCTTTTTTGGTCTTCTGTATGGGCTTGATCCTGTGAGGTATGGAGCACAGCACCCTAAACTCCCACTGAAGTCAGTGAGAGGTGAAGGCACTCAGCACCTTGTAAGAAATGTACAGCCTTTTGAACACACAAAATATCCAAGATTTAAGTGCTCTCTTACTCATCTTTAGAATATTTTTCTCAGCTGCACTTTCCCCTGACATTCAATGTATTTCATACTTTATTTACTTAATCATTTTTATCAGCAATTATTAAAACTCATTCTCTCTTGCATCTTATCAGATTTTTTTGGGAGGAGGGGTGTCTCCAGAGCTCAGTGTGTTAACAGATCAAACAGGAGGTTGCTCCTTTTATACGATCATACAATATCAGGGTTGGAAGGGAACTCAGGAGCTCATCTAGTTCAACCCCCTACTCAAAGCAGGGCCAATCCCCAATTTTTACCCCAGATACCTAAATGGTCCCCCTCAAGGATTGAACTCACAACCCTGGGTTTAACAGGCCAATGCTCAAACCACTGAGCTATCCCTTCCTCTTGATATGGATATCTACACAGTGTTTACCTCTTTATTCTAACACAATATTTTATCAGGTGGATTATGAAATCTTTTTATTTTTTGTTTGCTAGAAACAGTTTGCTTCAGAGAGCTTGTAAGGTAATTCAATAGTAATCTCCTGTCATCAACCTTAAAAAAAGGAAGCTGTTTCCATTGTTCATTTCCAAATGCTTATCTCTAAGTCTTTATATTATCAATTTTACAAAGATTTTGTCTGCAGAACATTGAGGTAAACATGCCAAGTTGTTTATGCCTGAAATAATTCTTTCTGATAACTAACTTGTAGAGATGGACAGTATCTAATCCTAAATCATTGGGGATTTTTCTGCAATCCTCATCTAGGATGAACAATTGAAGTCAATGGGAGTTTTAACTAAACTATGAACTGTAGGACAGGGTCCAATGTGCCTATATTGCAAAATGCAGGAACTGACATTAAACTTTGACACTATGATCAGGGAAAATATATGAACTGCAATGTATGTTACCTACTCTTGGAAGTCCCCTTAGTGCAGAATTTTAGCCACACCTACTGGTGATACATTATTTATTTGTATATTTATCTGGTATCTATTAAAATAGTAGCTGAACAACCATACATTTATTGAAGAGAGCACTATTTTATCCAGATATCTACTTTTTTTTTTTTAATGGAAATTTTGTCTGAGCCTTAACTGTGGCCAAACAGTGTACGGCACAATTGAGGAAGTAGACATAAAACCATCTTTACATGCCTCTGGTCCTGGGACCACTCTGTGCTTACCTGGTCTCCTGAAATAAGTAAATTAGAGAAGCCTGAGGGCTACTCCAGCTTGTACCTGCTGCCAGTGATTTCAAAGGACTGATATTTCAATGAGTTTTGGATCATCAGGACACGAGTAGGCTCTGTCCACTCATGCCCCCGTTTTCACAGGAACATTTTAGTTAAAAATACAGCATATGTCCTGTCAAGGTTCCTTCCCCATTCTGAAATCTAGGGTACAGATGTGGGGACCTGCATGAAAACCCCCTAAGCTTATTTTTACCAGCTTAGGTTAAAACTTCCCCAAGGTACAAACTATTTTCCTTTTTCCCTTGGACTTTATTGCTGCCACCACCAAGCGTCTAACAGATATATAACCGGGAAAAAGCCTGCTTGGAAACGTCTTTCCCCCCAAAATCCTCCCCAAACCCTACACCCCCTTTCCTGGGGAAGGCTTGATAAAAATCCTCACCAATTTGCGTAGGTGAACACAGACCCAAACCCTTGGATCTTAAGAACAATGAAAAAGCAATCAGGTTCTTAAAAGAAGAATTTTAATAGAAGAAAAAATAAAAGAATCACCTCTGTAAAATCAGGATGGTAAATACCTTACAGGGTAATCAGATTCAAAACATAGAGAATCCCTCTAGGCAAAACTTAAGTTACAAAAAGACACAAAAACAGGAATATCCATTTCATTCAGCACAGCTTATTTTTTCAGCCATGTAAACAAAACAGAATCTAACGCATTTCTAGCTAGACTACTTACTAAGTTCTAAGACTCCATTCCTTTTCTGTTCCCAGCAAAAGCATCACACAGACAGAGAGAACCTTTGTTTCTCCGCCCTCCCCCCTGTCCAGCTTTGAAAGTATCTTGTCTCCTCAGTGGTCATTTTGGTCAGGTGCCAGCGAGGTTATCTTAACTTTTTAACCCTTTACAGGTGAAACAGTTTTTCCTCTGGCCAGGAGGGATTTTAAAGGTGTTTACCCTTCCCTTTATATTTATGACATGTCCTGAAGCCACTTTTTAAAATGAAGCAACTCTGTATCGTTTCAAAATCCCCAAGTGTGTATTATGAATTTAAAAGGCTGCCCAATTCCAATTTAAAAATCAAAACTTTTCTCAAATGACTGAGGAGAGATTGGGGGAGGCGGGGGAGGAGGAGGAGACTGGAAGTCCTGACAGCTAGTTATTGTTTTTTAATACTCTTCTAATTATTATGCCCAATTAAATTATATAATTTGGAATTAGTGTTTTCTTTACCTTTTTTAAAAAAAATTCTACTTGGATTTTTAAAAAATATAATTCTCCTGCTCATTTGCTGCTTATCACCCCAATTCAAGACAACATTCTTATACAAAGAAGCACTTAAGCATGTAGTTAACCTGAAGCATATACCCAAGGGCTGTACTGAATTGTATATACTTCTGGTGTGATCCCAGACCGTGTATCACTTTCTGATATATTTGCTCATCTTTTGCAGGCTTTGCTAAAGGATTATTTTGTCTATTCCTAACCAAGCTTCCTTTACTAATAATACTCCTGATGAATATTATTTCCCAATATTTTTCAGCTCCTTTCTCTTAAGATATGTTGTAGTTAAAAATGGTCAAGCTTTTTTCAACAAAATATTTTTATGTCAGAAAATGCTGATTCAAGGAAACCAAAACTTTTTTGTGGGAGAGTTGATTATGACACATTTTTCAACTTGAAAAAAAAATTTGAAAAAGTTTAGAAATTGTCAAAACATTTTTTTGACATTTTCAAACAAAAAATAACTAACAATCTTTGTCCTCTTAATATTTTGTATTTAAGTTGTTTGTCTATTACTATTGGTCTGTCTCATCTATTTAGATTGTTAGACAAGGTAGGTGAGATAATATCTTTTATTGGACCAAGTTAAGATAAGATAAGAACATATTGCCTCACCCACCTTGTCTCGCTAGTATGCTGGGACTGACACGGCTACAACTACACTCCATATTAAGATTGTTAGCTGTTTGGTGTGAGGGTAGTGTTCATCACCTAGCACAATGGAGCCCCAATTCTCATTAAGGCCTCTAGGTGCTGCTAGGATACAAAATGTAGTAACTGTTCTTTAGACCTGTAAAGGGGTTCACTCACTGCAGGATCACCTTCTTAAAGCCAAGCATGGCAAGGCATCTGTCTTCCCATATGGGGCCCCTTGCTGACGGTCTCTCCATTGCTGTAGTGCTCTCTCTTCCCACAACTTGGCTCTTCAGCAAGGTCACACATTAGTCCACCCCTTTCAGGGTAACAGAGTCCAACTGAAGTAGAGTCCAATGACCTTACAGCAAGTCTTTTGTCCGTCTCTGGGTTCTGTGGTCCTTACACCCTTACCTCAGGGAGTTTCACCCCACCTTCCTCAGGGGCGGGTAGGGGAACCCAAGATCTCCCTCTACTCTGGGTTCCAGCCAAGGGACCCTGTATCTAGCAGCCACAGTCTACTTCCTCAGACTTCCTGGACTGCTTTCTACCTTTTTCTGTCCCCCTGAAAGCATCTGCAGAATCTCTCCCCAGAGCACCTTTCCACTGTAAACTTTCTGCAGAATCTCTCCTTACAGCTTTTTTCTGCTATAAACTTTCCAGCTTTATCATCACCATGCAGCCCCTCCACAGCTGGGCTTCATTATCAATTGAGCCTGGATTTTAATCTCTCACAGGTGCTGCCAGATATGTTAATTGGCTTCCTCAACCCACATTAGCCCCTTCAGAGGTGGAGTATACATCCCATGAGAGGACCCATAATGGTTGCATTCCTTTTAAGTATTCTCTGCACTGGTGATGTTTGTCGTTATCTAAACACGACTGTGTAGCCTTTTTTCTCCCTTGTCTTACTTAGCTGCAGTTACAGAATCTCTGTTGTAGGAGAAGCATCAGCAAACAGCTATACTGAAAAAAGAGAGTGTAGTGCAAATCTGGTGATAAACTGATGGGGGTGTTGTAGGAGCAGTGGAGCCAGGTGCCCTAAGACTGAGCATGCCTTTGCTGTGACTCTGTGCTAGCTGATTCATGGAGCAACATTAAAGGTTATGGCAGCCAGTAAATAACCTGTCAAACTCCTACTGCTTCTCCTACCTGATTCAAAGGATTCATCAATCTCTCCACTCACTTGTACTGCACATCTGGATTGCTTATTGATGATCTGGATCATGTTCATCAGTTTCTTGCTCATTTAATGCCTCTGTAATCACCTCAACCCTGTGTAAACCTTTTCAGAACCACTGAGTTGTAAAATATCTTCTTTTTGTTGTTCAGAGTTCTGCTCTGTGCTTTCTATCTGTTTGACAGTACTATATGCTATTACAATCCCTCCTCCTCTGCCCTTGCACCAGCACCTTTACTCTGAAGTAATAAATGTTTCCAACTAAAGAGACAAAACAATATAAACTCAAAATGAAGACATACAAACTTTTTCATCAACCTTTTTTTTTAATGTAAAGGAGACATTAGCAATAAGGTCTAGCTTTGTTGAACACTCCGGACTTTGTTACCTTTTTTATCTGGACCGTGTGAATAAATTGAACAACTGTCTTGTCAAACTTAAATGAAATAGAAGTATTGCAACTGTTAAGCCTCAAAGTTCCATATACTTCAAAATGCAAGCCTTGCAAAAACAAAGCTTAAGCTTGTGGCTTGTGGTTAGGACGTGCTGCAACCAGATAACAATTTATGCTGACTCCTATGTACTTATCAACCCCAAAATAACCACATTCAAGATCTAGTTGGCTACAGAAAATAAACAGGCCTAAATTATACTAACAACTAACAATTGGACATAAAAATTAAATACGCATCAATTATACAACTAGGGCAACCACATGAACAATGTGGCCCACCCTGATTGGTTGGTCTGTTCTAAAACACGGCCGTCAGACCAGATAAAAAGAACGAAGGCACGGGAATGTGTGTGTGTGTTTTCGGTACCCACACCCCCTGAACCGAAGGGACGTGGATTTCTCGACTGTCTGTACCTGGCCAGTGTGGAAAGCGGCCAACTGAAGGGTAATGTATTTTCGGACGAATGCAGGATAAATCTATGGAGTAAAGAAGTCTGGTCGCTCGAGCCGAATTGATCATAGTTGTATCGATACTGTAGCATAACATCAATAGTAGCTGGCTGATGAATAATAGCTTTGCATGTATTGTGCTTGTCTTTCAAGTAGCCCAGGCGGATGCATGTAGTGCTGTCGTTCATCAGCTCCTTATACGTATAATTGTGTTGCCTTTGAAATATTTTGTCACCAGAAATATAAAACTGGTGAATAAGAGCTTTACTTATGATTGTCTTCAGGGCTTTATTATGACCTGCCAGGACCAGCATATGGAGAGTCACTGTTCAGAAACTCGCAAATGGTCCACAGTATTACATGTACTTGCGCTTGTCTTCAGTATAATCTGCCTTTTGTATTAATTCTTATTCAGCGCTGGTCTTTGGTTTTCCTTTTCCTGTTTTGTTTATGCTGTTATTATAGTTGAAAATCATTAAAAGCCTTTCTTGAGGAATAATTAGTAGTTCTTACTAGTAGTTCTTACTCTTTGTTTCGATACAGACACCACTTAACCTCATTACATCTGTGTTGGATGGTGGGAAGTAGCGAACACCCCGGGGTGAAATAAGGCCCCAAGACGTGCCTCCTTCTACCTTTATCTCCGCAGATAGGGAAAGTGAGGCTGCTCATTTTTTCCTTCTGTCAACTTTTAACCAGAAAACTAGCAACATTTACTACATTCATCAATTTTGGGGGCTTGCTGACTCTGACACTAAAACTTCCCTCAAAGGCCCAACTCCTGGGGAAGTTTAGAGTATTCTCTCAGGCTTAATTTACTCCAACATTAAGCTTGTTAAAAAAAAAAAAGTATATTTTTTTCTAGTTTTGATTGTGAAAGAGGAAGTCATAGCATGTGTGTAGTAGTGGAGAGCATACAATGGGGAATGTGGGAATTCTGTATGTTCATTATCACTGAATGGAGAGCTGAAGTAAATAAGCAAAGGTAAACAACAGCTAACACTGAAACCTACAGCAATTTAAGCCTTAACTAATGCCCATGAAGATCAACAGAAAGACAGATTGGCTTTGGGGAACATTGGGTCAGGCCTTTTATGAAGGTTATATATAGACTCATTGTGGCTAATGTCTACCTAACTGTCTAGGTCAGTGGTTCCGAAACTTGTTCCTCCGCTTGTGCAGGGAAAGCCCCTGGCGGGCCGGGCCGGTTTGTTTACTTGCTGCGTCTGCAGGTTTGGCCGATCGCAGCTCTGAGTGGCCGCGGTTCACTGCTCCAGGCCAATGGGGGCTGCGGGAAGCTGCACAGGCCGAGGGATGTGCTGGCCACCGCTTCCCACAGTCCCCATTGGCCTGGAGCAGCGAACCACAGCCACTGGGAGCCGCGATCGGCCGAACCTGCGGACGCGGCAGGTAAACAAACTGGCTCGGCCCGCCAGGGGCTTTCCCTGCACAAGCGGCGGAACAAGTTTCGGAACCACTGGCCTAGACAGTTAGGTAGACATGAGGTAGTTTATGTCGACCTAATTATGTCAGTGTCTACACTACAACATTCTTTCTGCCAATGTGAGTGCTTTACTACACCGACATAATAACTTCACCTCCACAAGAGGTGTAAGGCTTATGTCGGTGTAGTTAGGGTGATGCAGTGTCTGTGTAGGGTAGATGGACCCTGCTCCCAGCTGTGAGCAGGGGTGAGAAGCCCCGGGCGGCTTCCCCTGCTTCCAGCAGGGAACGAGGGGCGGGGGGGCTCCAGGCAGATTCCCTCCACTCCTAGGGGGGACCAGGGAGCAGAGGTGGGACAGCCCGCTGTGAGCCTGGGGGACAGCCAGGCTCCTAGTAGGGAGCTGCCAGCAGAGCTGAGAAACCATGCTCTCAGCTCCTCACATTGCCCCTCTTAGATCAGTGAAAACTCTCCTGGTCAGGACGCACACCACCAACCCAAGGAAGGTAGAGTGGATATGCACCACTGGAGAAATTACTGCTGTGGCTGTAAATTAACCTCATACAGATTGACTTAGGTTTGTAGTGCAGACATATTAGTAAAGTCGTTGGAGGGAGGGAAATTAGACAAATGGACTGTCTTCTTTTGTGGTTCTGGTCTTCCTGGTTAGCATTAAAGACGCAATTGTCGCTATTTTAACATGTGATTTTTTTTTTAATTTAAAGAAATCCCCCCCACAGATCTCCATGTTCTAGACACAGATATTTACTATAAATTAATTAAAAAAATAAGGATGTAGCTGCTCAATAACCTACTGAACCTCAGATTAATAGTGAATACTGCATCTATGTCTTTATTATTAAATTTCAACTCAGAATAAAAATCTATAAAAATTCAGTCTTCAGTATATGCTGATAAAAAATACAAGCCTTCAGCATATATTTATTGTGGCTATTCCTTTTTCATCCAAAATCTTACCAAAATATAAGGATCATCTTCATGTGGCTGGGAATTATACATATTTATTCACTAGAATTAAATCAAAATTGCATTTTTGGTTGTCTTTAATTTGAAGAATACATTTTCAGAAATGAATCTTGATATTACCATACAGATGGAACTGAAGAGTATGTCAATATTGATTGACGAAGCTGATATATTGCTTGTTGCTTTATTTTAGATTAGTTCTAAATTTTCTGGTGGAGAATATAAAAATGTAAAACAGTATTTCAATGTTCCATTCCATTTAAACTGTGAAGAAAGTAATAATTTAGAGAAAACTAATAAAAGACTCTGCTGTTAAAATGTGATTGACATATGGTTAAAATATGTTTTGCTTGTAAAGACAGTCAGGTACCAATAAAACAGTGTTGACCCAATTGCTACCTTCAGGCTTCTTTGGCTCACATATAATTGATTTTAAAGCAACAGCTGAAAGAGAAAAAGAATACTGTGTTATGTCTATATGGATTTCCACTGATAAGTTGCCATTGTTTTCATTAGAAATACATTTGAAATTATGGGAAAATGTAACCTAGAGCAAGTCTAACTAATTGTTTTATTTGTTTAGCATTTTGTAAAATGAAAGGCAAACTTTGGAGCTCCATTGTAAACATAAAATTCTCTCTTTATTTTTTGGTACATGGAAATATACATGCCTGTATAACATAGAATGAGAGTTAAAATGAGTGATTCTGTACATGAATGTGAATCAACCTTAAAAAAGGTATGCGTTGTTAAAGGAAACAGAAATTTTAAATACTCTTTGTTTTAGGGTCTCAATGAGGCAAAATTTAATTTACATGAGTAGTCATAGAATCATAGAATAATAGAATATCAGGGTTGGAAGGGACCTCAGGAGGTCATCTAGTCCAACCCCCTGCTCAAAGCAGGACCAATCCCCAACTAAATCATCCCAGCCAGGGCTTTGTCAAGCCTGACCTTAAAAATATCTAAGGAAGGAGATTCCACCACGTCCCTAGGTAATGCATTTCAGTGTTTCACCACCTTCCTAGTGAAAAAGTTTTTCCTAATATCCAACCTAAACCTCCCCCACTGCAACTTGAGACCATTACTCCTCGTTCTGTCATCTGCTACCACTGAGAACAGTCTAGATCCATCCTCTTTGGAACCCCCTTTCAGGTAGTTGAAAGCAGCTATCAAATCCCCCCTCATTCTTCTCTTCCGCAGACTAAACAATCCCAGTTCCCCCAGCCTCTCCTCGTAAGTCATGTGTTCCAGTCCCCTAATCATTTTTGTTGCCTTCTGCCGGACGCTTTCCAATTTTTCCACATCCTTCTTGTAGTGTGGGGCCCAAAACTGGACACAGTACTCCAGATGAGGCCTCACCAATGTCGAATAGAGGAGAGCGATCACGTCCCTCGATCTGCTGGCAATGCCTCTACTTACACAGCCCAAAATGCCATTGGCCTTCTTGGCAACAAGGGCACACTGGTGACTCATATCCAGCTTCTCGTCCACTGTAACCCGTAGGTCCCTTCCTGCAGAATTGCTCCCTAGCCATTCGGTCCCTAGTCTGTAGTGGTGCATGGGACTGTTCCGTCCTCAGTGCAGGACTCTGCACTTTTCCTTGTTGAACCTCATCAGATTTCTTTTGGCCCAATCCTCTAATTTCTCCAGGGCCCTCTGTATCCTATCCCTACCCTCCAGCGTATCTACCTCTCCTCCCAGTTTAGTGTCATCTGCAAACTTGCTGAGGGTGCAGTCCACACCATCCTCCAGATCATTAATGAAGATATTGAACAAAACCAGTCCCAGGACCGACCCTTGATACCGGCTGCCAACTAGACATGGAGCCATTGATCACTACTCATGGAGCCCGACAATCTAGCCAGCTTTCTATCCACCTTATCGTCCATTCATCCAGCCCATAACTCTTTAACTTGTGGGCAAAAATACTGTGGGAGACCGTGTCAAAAGCTTTGCTAAAGTCAAGGAACAATACGTCCACTGCTTTCCCCTCATCCACAGAGCCAGTTGTCTCGTCATAGAAGGCAATTAGATTAGTCAGGCATGACTTGCCTTTGGTGAATCCATGCTGACTGTTCCTGATCACTTTTCTCTCCTCTAAGTGCTTCAGAATTGATTCCTTGAGGACCTGCTCCATGATTTTTCCATGGACTGAGGTGAGGCTGACTGGCCTGTAGTTCCCCGGATCCTCCTTCTTCCCATTTTTAAAGATGGGCACTACATTAGCCTTTTTCCAGTCGTCTGGGACCTCCCCCGATTGCCATGAGTTTTCAAAGATAATGGCCAATGGCTCTGCAATCACACCTGCAAACTCCTTTAGCATTCTCGGATGCAGTGCATCCGGCCCCATGAACTTGTGCTTGTCCAGCTTTTCTAAATAGTCCCGAACCACTTCTTTCTTCACAGAGGGCTGGGCACCTCCTCCCTATGCTGGCTGCCCAGTGCAGCAGTCTGGGAGCTGACCTTGTTCGTGAAGACAGAGGCAAAAAAAGCATTGAGTACATTAGCTTTTTCCACATCCTCTGTCACTAGGTTGCCTCCCTCATTGAGTAAGGGGCCCACACTGTTCTTGACTTTCTTCTTGTTGCTAACATACCTGAAGAAACCCTTTTTGTTACTCTTAACATCTCTTGCTAGCTGCAACTCTGGGGGTGATTTGGCCTTCCTGATTTTACTCCTGCATGCCCGAGCAATATTTTTATACTCTTTCCTGGTCATTTGTCCAATCCACTTCGTGTAAGCTTCTTTTTTGTGTTTAAGATCAGCAAGGATTTCACTGTTAAGCCAAGCTGGTCGCCTGCCATATTTACTATTCTTTCTACACATCGGTATGTTTTGTCCCTGTATCCTCAATAAGGATTCTTTAAAATACAGCCAGTTCTCCTGGACTCCTTTCCCCCTCATGTTATTCTCCCAGGGGATCCTGCCCATCAGATCCCTGAGGTTGTCAAAGTCTGTTTTTCTGAAGTCCAGGGTCCATATTCTGCTGTTCTCCTTTCTTCCCTATGTCAGGATCCTGAACTCAACCATCTCATGGTCCTTATCAAATGAGTAGTCCCATTGATTTTAATGTGTTTAATTGTGTGTTTAAGAACTGTTCATGAGTTAGAGTAGGCAGGATCAAGCCCAAGAAGAGTAAATATTTATTTATTTTGATTTGTACTATAGCTACCACAATATAGCACAGGTCTCAGGCCATGGACATCCTTGATAATCAATTTTTAGAAATATAAACTTAAATAGAATGGCATATTTTGTTTCTCCTATGCTAGGAGAAATCCTGGCCCCACTGAAATCAATGGCCAAACTACCATTGGCTTCAATTTGGCCAGGATTTCACCCCTTATGTCTAGTGAATGTTCGATATTTATCTTCCTGCCTTGTTGCTCTGATAGCAACCTGAACTGAACTTCGCTCAGTTTTAACCCAATAATGGGCACTCTTTTCCCTGGTACTATTATAAAATTGCGTATTTTCCAATTTGTAATTTATCCACACCTCTAGTTCCTATACTCCCTTAGAGGGCATAAACTCACCTTCTCAGACGGGTACTAGGTAAGGACCTGCAGAGACTCAGTAGCTGCACCATGGCACTGAATACGGGCAGCCCTGCTAGAGAAGCATGGGCGAAGGTGTCCAAAGGTTGGCCAGCTCCTTGGTGTCCCTATTTCAGCTAGCTGGAAAGGGGACCCCAGACAGAATCCTCTGCACTGTACTCCCCATCATGTGTTCCTCTATAGTGAGTGCATAATACAAACAATGGCACATTCTTAGTTGTTCTTCTTATCTCCTTATTATGTCACCACAACCATTCCCAGTGGCTATTGTTAACCCCAGGGGAAAAGTTAAGGTGCAAGGGTGGCACTGATATTTACTTTATATTTCCAGGTATTCAGAAGTATAATTTTGTATTACCTTGGGTCTTGTATTACTTTGTATTTCTTGGGTTTCTGAGGTTTGAGTGTAGTTGAACTCAGTGTTCTGGAAGGACATGAAGCACTGCCGGGCAACCTTAACTCTGTGCAAATGAAATTTGGGGGCAGTTAATTTACAAGTGGGCACATTCTTGATTTACTTTCTTATTTCTCATTATCTTAATAAGACCCTGTTACTTCTGTTCAATCCACACTTGGCAGGAGAGCTAATCTATGTAAAATATGCATAGAATGAAGCAAACCAAACCTTTAACAAATGTAGGCTTTTTTGTTTGCTTGTTTGGGAATGGTTCAGAAATGATTCACAATTTCTGTTAACGTATTCTATGGGCCAGCACAAGACCTGGGAGAAGGGGTACAAAAGTAGCTTTAAGCCACCATTGCAATCTAGAACCAATCTGTAGCAGGCTAGTTCCCAGCACAAGTCAGAATGGGCCTTAGGGTGTAGAGGGAGAACAGCAAAGGCATAATTCTTTCAGAAAGTGGCATCTGTTTCCATCTGTGCATAGCCATGTCCTTTCCTGGCCACTCAACAGCTGTACTAGCACTGCATGGTCCTTGGGCTCAGGGGTTTACTATTAGGACTATATTATGCCTGGCCACTATGGATGGCTTCTTGCATACTTCCTTGCCTTCTGTGCCCATGCTGGCCTTGGAACAACCTAGATTAAAACATAATCATGTAGTTTGACTTCTTCTCATTCTTCCCCACTTTGCTTTCCACAGTTGTTGTAATACTAGAAAGGTTTGCAGGATCACCATTTAAGGAATCACAAGCCTCTTGCTTCTTTTTTACTTCCTGTTACCACTGGGGCTGTTGCACACTGGTAACTCCTAGAAATACAGAACATTACAGAGATGTGATTGATGACAAAAGCTACATTGGTTGATGGATTTTGATCCCCAGCAGAAATCTGGCATCAATCATATGCCTGAAATTTTCAGTGTTGCTAGATGATTTAGTATCTGATGTCCCATGTTCTACAACTTCCATTTGGAGTGGAACAATTTCACTCTCATTTTAGGAGAGTAGCAATAATTTCCACTCTGTGTCAGATACCATAAAGTCAGCAAGTCACCACAACTAGGATACACTACCATAAATGCCATTTTACAACAATTAAGAAGAGAAAGAAACACATTAATTGTCCTGCTGCCTGTCCAGTGGTAGTTTTTGCTATTCAGTGCAAAGTTCTGTATGTTCTCATAGATGTATTTTTGTTTAATACTCTCTCTCTCTCTCTCTCTCTCTCTCTCTCTCTCTCTCTCTCTCTCTCTCTCTCTCTCAAGATAGAATATATTAAAGAGGAATATGTAACTGTCTTGTGGTTAGAGAGCATGGCTCCTTTAAAACCTTGGCAGAGGAATTGCTGATGGCTCCAGTGAGACGAAGTGCTGGTTGTTTGAGAGGAGGATGGAGAGAGGGAGACTGACAGGGTGAGTGTGTCATTAGCTCTAGACAAGGAGGCTACAGCAAGAAGACCTTCACATGGTGAAGCAGCCGAGAACTAGCACAAAGCCTGGGAGGGACAGAGAGGCTGAACGGGGACACCCCAGGACAGGAGCCAGGAGGAGCACTGTGACAGGGAGGAATCACCTGAGAAGGACAAACCAGAGCTGGACCCAGTATCACTGTTGATCAGAGCTGTATGGGGCCATGAAGAGTGGTACTTGTGATTTTGCATTGGGAATAGGTAGGGTGGCTGTAGCTAGCTAAGTGGGGAGATTGTTGCTCTGTGTAGGTTTGCAGAGAGCGGCAGAAGAGGTCATTGGAGAGGTTTGTTGGAGAAGGTTAACTGGCCCCAAAGATGACCAGAAGCACCCAAGACTCACCACTGGACTGGAACCTAGCTCAGGATTCCTGAACTCTGGATCCAGACACAGGGTCCTTGTGTTGGATGTAACTCTGTTTTACCATTCCCCTTATCTTTTCACCTGTTGTTTTTCTCCATTCATCCCTCTGTAAATAAATGAGGAAGGATGCTCCAGAGGGAGGGGAAAGATAGTCCTGTGGTTCATGTATTAGCCTGGACTATAAATGACCTTGGTTATAAATGACCTGCATTCAATTCCTTCTCTACTATAGACATGCTAAATGGGGATAATAGCACTTCCCTACCTCACAGAGGTGTTTGGAAGGATATAAAAACCATAAAGATTGTGAGGCATTCAGATACTATAGTAGCGGAAACTCTATAAGTACATATGATAGGTAGTGATGAATGAATGATTTGTCAGTGCATTGGTGTCTAAAAACCAGAATGCAAGTTATTGCTGAGCTACTAAAATGACAGTGGAATTATCCACCTCCAAACAGAAGTTGTAAAAGATGGGGCACAGGACAGTAAATCAGCTGGCAATACTGACAATTTCAGCATATGATTGATGCTAGATATATCCAAATGTTTATATATGTTCTGTTTTACAATCAAACTAATACATTGTGCAATATACCGGTTGCCAAGTAGTGTAGGTATTGTAATCGTACCTTAAATTAGCCAATAACTACATTTTGTCATACTATTCCTGTATTTCAAGATAAATTACTGAAAGGAAGTGAAGAGGGGCTAAATAGAAAACAAAGAAAATAGAAAGCACATACAAGTCTATCTTCTCTTATAGCCCCCATCATCCATTTTATTGCCCCACATTATTGAGTTTACCCTCAGTACACCCCTGTGAGACAATGGTCTATTTTGGGGAGAAGAAAACTGAGACATAGAGGTGAAATGGCTTGGAAGAAGAGGCAGGAACTGAATTGAGTACTCCTGAGTCCCAGTTCAGTGACTTAACCGTACAGCCATCCTTCTTCTTGCACAATGATGAGTCCACACAAGTAAACTATCCACTGACAATATTCAAGTACATCCAAATAAATATGACATGGTGAAAATTACAAAATGATTAATATTTAGTTTCCATCAGTAAAAGTTAGTTATACTCTGGATCCTGCATGCAATGCAGAATATTGAAAAAGCTTATGTATTAAACTCCTGCATTACACATAATTAATAAATGGGTTCCAGACTAAATGAAAGTTTGTTTGTTTCTTTTTTCTTTATAGGTAGCCTTTTTCCCATCAGAAGAACAGTTTGCAAATGCAACTAGTCAATTTTTTTTTCAGAATGGTGAGGAAAAGTTTTTGTAAACATTTTTAAAAAAGATTTTCACTTTATTTATTTATTTATTTATTTATTTACTTATTATGGTCTTCAACCAGTTTGTAGACAAGTCAACATTATCTGAAAAAATTAAACAAAAAAATAAAAAAGTGTTTCGCCTTCCACTGTAGCATGGGGCACGGGTCACTTGCTGGAGGATTCTCTGCTCCTTGAAGTCTTTAAACCACGATTTGAGGACTTCAATACCTCAGGTGAGGTATAGGTGAGGTTTTTTGCAGGAGTGGGTGGGTGAGATTCTGTGGCCTGCGTTGTGCAGGAGGTCAGACTAGATGATCATAATGGTCCCTTCTGACCTTAGTATCTATGAATCTATTTGCTTATTCTTTATTCAATCAAAGAGTATTTTGGGGAGTCTTAACAGTCTAGTGGTCTTAAGCTACAATAGCAAAAGTCTTGGAAAGCATGGGGGAAAGGATATAGGTGGGATTTTCAATAACACTCAGCTTTGGCCCATAGTTAAGTCATTGGTAAAACTTCCATTGAATTCAGTGGCATCAGAGTGCTTTTGAAAATCCCAGTTGTAATATTGCGGGGCAAACCACAGAAGACTCTGAGGTTTGGAAAACATCAAACAATTTGAATCTTAATATGCTCACACCTAATCCACTATGGTCTGGGAACTGGATTGAAAAATTTATGAGAATGAGCTATCACAAGATACACTTTCAGGTACCAGTTGGGTTGGAATAACTTCAAGATTAGCCTCTCTGACAGTGTTTCTGATTCCAGAAATCAACAGTGGGGAGAGCATAGAAGTGGAGAGGCATGAAAGTCAAAGGGAGAAGGATTGGACCCTCGGTGATTATTTGAATAGTGTACCAGATTAAAATGGTCAGCAAATTAAACATTCTTTTCTGCATGATCAGTGGGATTAGGACTGGATTCAGAAGGCTTATTTTATGGTCCAGGACATTTTTTTAAATGAATTCGTGGTTGATTTGCAACAAGCACTTAATGGGAGTGCAGAGTGAGGAACACCTACTGGGCTGGTCCAATAAATTGTCCATTACCAATCGATGTGCTATGAAGAAGCAGCTTACAGCCCCATTGAGAAATTCTACTTGTTTTATTCCTGAATTTTTCAACAACTATAGCTAGATGATATTTCTAACTGGTTGGTGTTTGTGGATTGTAATTTACTATCTTGGGGCTTTAGAGTTTGAAGGAACTTTTTTTTGAGCTGGTGGAAACTGTCTTTTTCTCTTTCAAAGACATTCTATGTCTTGTACTCATACTGTGAAAATAATCACTTACTCTTAATAGTCATTCTTTTGAGTGGTCTGCAATGGAAAGTTCTCACTGACTTCAATAGCAGCAAGTTTGGACACCCTTTGGACATATCTACACTGCATCAGGGAGTAAGACCCCCCAGTCCAGGCCCGCAGACTCATGCTAGTGGGGCTCATGCTAGTACTCTAAATATAGCTGTGTAGACATTGTGGCTTGGGCTGGAGCTTGGGCTCTGAAGATTGAGGGTGGGGGCAGGGGGTTTGAGAGCCTAGGCTCCAGCCCAACTGCAACTTCAAAGCACTGTCTACACAGCTATTTTTAGAGCACTTGTGTGGGAGACTTAGTCCAGATTCAGTGTGCACACGCCCAATGACTGTTTCAGTGGTCTGTAAGGTAGATTGTCAGCAAGTGATCAATACAATTCACCAGCCTTCTTGTACCACCTCATAGGCTCTCTTTAAAAGTAGGAAGCTATTTGTCCTTCTAGGTTTTTTTGATAATTGCTCCCATCTCCTTAGTATCACTACATTTACCACATCTTCTGCATAGCTGTCAAATGCCCTCCAAATTATTTTTGTAGCATACACATTTTTACTTTATGTATAGTGTAATGCAGAAAAAAGAATCCACATAAAGAGCAGCGATGATGTAAGGAAATGATTTTTCCTCAAGAGCTGTCCAGCAAAACTCTGCACGCCTATGCACAAACACACAGACTTCACACTACGCACATAAGCACATATGACACACTTCCCTCGGCTCAAACATACAGACACTTCACCCTTTTCCCATTCACATCTACATGCAAACAGAAAACAATGTGATTTTGAAGCCTATTGAGCATGGCATTTCCTCAGGGTAGCATCATTATAAGAAACACCTGTTCTAAATAATTTGGTGCTGTTTATCCACTGGGGAATTTCTCAGGCTGTTCAATTGCCCTTAAAATGTGTTATTTCATAGCTGAGATGGCATGGTCTTACAACAGGCTGCAAATTAAGTCGTGTAGGGACTTTGGCAATTCAAACCTCTTGAAAGAGGATTTTGTTTCTACCTTTTGCAGAGTATGGGTGTTTCTTTGCTTATTTTGTCCGGGGAAGCAGCTAGTTCTCTGGAATGGAATATGCAGGTTGAAGCTCTTGGATCAGCAACAGTGGTGCAGTTTTCTATAGCACTTGTTGAGAGGGGTGGGTGGAGGTTGATAATAAATAAGGCTATGATTTAATCATATATGTAGGCCCATATACGTAGGCCCAAGACTAGTTGCTTGTCTCTGTGTACCACCACAACGTATTATTTTATCATTTTCCCTTTGTTTATGTCTCAGTGTACACTCTTCCAAAATTGGAATTGTTCTTCCACTATAGGTTTTCACAGATAATTTTGACTTGCCAAATTTTATGTGCTTCTTACATCTCTCTATTTCAGTTTCTGTTATTACATTTACTTGTTCCCCAGTGTCTATCTTGTATGTCAGACACTTGCCATTTGTGCTCATTTTAATTAGCTAATCTTTTGAGTCTTCAGCCTCCTCAGTTACTGTGCTTAAGAACAACTCTTCCTCTTCAGCTGAGGATTCCATTTTTGCACTTGATATGTGTATTTGCTTGAATTTTCTGCACATTTTTGCATAATGGTTGGGCTTATTATAGTTTCTATATATTTGACTGAATGCGGAGCATTTCCTATACTCATGCTGGTTGCTATATCACTGGCATTGGTTCCTGCTTTCCATTTTTCTGGTCCTGGCCAACTTAATTTCTATGAACTTTTTCTGTGGTGGTTTAGCTATGGTATTCAGAGGCAACACTCTGTGCCTTTCTCTAGGACTTTTATTTGTATTTCTGTTTGTTCTGCTGATTGGCATATAAATATTACCCTTTCTAGCATCAAATCCATCTCACTTAGTAACCATTCACATAGTTATTTATTGTTACATTCTGGGACAATCTGGTCTTTAATGATAAAGTATTTTAATATTTTATAATTGCAGGACTGGCTTTTTAGTTTTAAGTCTGTGGCTAATTCCTCTGTTGTTTCCTGTTCATGCTGTATTCTGTGTACTCCCATGGCCACACTGGGTCCGACCAATGGTCCATCTCGTCCCATATTATGTCTTCCAACAGTGGCCGGTGCCAGATGCTTCAGAGGGAATGAACAGAACAGGGCAATTATCAAGTAATCTCCCTTGTCATCCAATCCCAGCTTCTGGCAGTTAGAGATTTAGGGACATTTAGAGCACGGGGTTGCATCCCTGACTATCTTGGCTAATAGCCATTGATGGACCAATTTTCCATGAATTTACTAATTCTTTTTTGAACCCAGTTATATTTTTGGCCTTCACAACCTCCTTTGGCAATGATTTCCAGAGGTTGACAATGTGTTGTATAAAAAAGTACTTCCTTTTGTTTATATTATGTGAAGTGGTCAATAACAATTCCTTATTCACTTTCTCCACACCATTCATGCATTTATAGATCTCTATCATATCCCCCTTTAGTCATCTGTCAATATGGAACAGTTTCTCAGATTAGTCATCTAAAAGGAATGGCTCAGGCATGGGAGCATCCCTCAATTCCTCTGCAGTGAAGACCAATTAAAAAAAAATCATTTAGCTTCTCTGCAACTGCCTTGTTTTCCTTGAGAGTTCCTTTAGCACTTAAATCATCCAGTGGCCCCACTGGTTGTTTGGCAGGCTTCCTGCTTCTGAGGTACTTTAAAAATTGCTGTTGTTCTTCAAAAAAAAATTCCTAGTTGCCCTTCAAATTCTTTTTTGCCCTGCCTAATTATACTTTTACGTTTGAGTTGTTAGAGTTTATGTTCCTTTCTATTTTCCTCAGAGGGATTTAACTTCCAATTTTTAAAAGATGTCTTTTTGTCTCTAACCACCTCTTTTATTTAATTGTTAGACATGATGGCATTTATTTGGTTCTCTTACTGTTTCTTTTTGGGGATGGGGATGTTATACATACAATCTGAGCCTTTGTTATAGTGTTTTGAAAATGTTTCCATGCAGCTTACCGGCATTTCACTCTTCCGACTGTTCTTTTTGTGTCCATTTAACCAGCCTCTTCATTTTTGTGTAGTTCCCCTTTTTGAAGTTAAATGATACTGTGGTGGGTGTTTCCCCCTCGACAAGGATGTTACATTTAATTATATTATGGTTGCTATTACTGAACCTTTCAGCTGTATTCACCTTTTGGACCAGAGCCTGTGTTCCGCTTAGGACTAAATCAAAAATTGCCTCTCCCAATGTGGGTGCCAGAACTAGCTGTTCCAAGAAGCAGTCACTAATGATATCTAGAAATTTTATCTCTGGATCCCATTCTGAGGTGACATGTTCCTGGTCACTATTGGGATAACTGAAATACCCCATTGTTATTGGGTTTTATGTTTTTGTAGCCTCTCTAATCTCTGGAAGCGTGATGACAGTGATTCTAAAAAGGTGTTTGATAATATATACCTAGTGCTATACTCTTATTATTCAAGCATGGAATTTCTGTTCACAGGATTGGATTGAAAATGCATGGTACTGTTTGCTTCATTTCAGATTGTTACTATATTTGGCACTATGATTTCTTTCACATATAGTACCACTCCCCCACCAGCATAACCTCTATCAGTACTATGTATTTTGTTCCATGGTATAACTATGTTGATTATCATCATTTCACCAAGTTTCAGTGATGCCTACTGTACCAATACGCTCATTTAATACCAGGCATTGAAATTCACCCATCTTAGTGTTTAGACGTCTAGCATTTCTATACAAGAACGTATAAAATTTGTCAATATTTAGTTAGCTCCTCCCAGCACTGTATATATGTCTATCTAGATGTCTCAAGAGATCTGTAATCTTTGCACTCAGCAAGCAATGTACCATGAGGTTCTCCAGCCATCACAAACCCAGGTATTTATATTTCTAATAACTGTGTACCTCTCTCAGAGTAGCAGCCGTGTTAGTCTGTATTCGCAAAAAGAAAAGGAGTACTTGTGGCACCTTAGAGACTAATCAATTTATTTGAGCATAAGCTTTCGTGAGCTACAGCTCACTTCATCGGATGCATTCAGTGGAAAATACAGTGAGGAGATTTATATACACAGAGAACATGAAAAAATGGGTGTTACAATACACACTGTAACAAGAGAGTGATCACTTAAGGTGAGCTATTACCAGCAGGAGAGCGGGGGGAAGAAAACCTTTTGTAGTGATAATCAAGGTGGGCCATTGCCAGCAGTTAACAGGAATGTCTGAGGAGCAGTGGAGGGTGTGGGGGGGAATAAACATGGGGAAATAGTTTTACTTTGTGTAATGACACATCCACTCCCAGTCTCTATTCAAGCCTAAATTAATTGTATCCAGTTTGCAAATTAATTCCAATTCAGCAGTCTCTCGTTGGAGTCTGTTTTTTTAAATGGACACAAATCAGATGTCAAGAATTATAACATTCATAAACCAGTCGGAAAAACTTCAATCTCTCTGATCACTCGATTACAGACCTAAAGGTCACAATATTACAACAAAAAGACTTCAAAAACAGACTCCAACGAGAGACTGCTGAATTGGAATTAATTTGGAAACTGGATACAATTAACTTAGGCTTGAATAGAGACTGGGAGTGGATGGGTCATTACGCAAAGTAAAACTATTTCCCCATGTTTATTTCCCCCAGCACCCTCCACTGCTCCTCAGACATTCCTGTTAACTGCTGGCAATGGCCCACCTTGATTATCACTACAAAAGGTTTTCTTCCCCCAGTCCCCCACTCTCCTGCTGGTAATAGCTCATTTTAAGTGATCACTCTCCTTACAATGTGTATGATAACACCCATTTTTTCATGTTCTGTGTGTATATAAATCTCCTCACTGTATTTTCCACTGAATGCATCCGATGAAGTGAGCTGTAGCTCACAAAAGCTTATGCTCAAATAAATTGATTAGTCTCTAAGGTGCCACTAGTACTCCTTTTCTTTTTGTGTACCTCTCTGTCTCTCTGAGCATCTCCAGTTCAGCCACTCTGGTTTCAAAAGACTGTACTCTGGCTCTGAAGGCCATGAGCTGCTTCCCCTGAATGCACACATATGCTACCTCCCCATAAGGCAGATAATCAAACATGCTGCATTCAGTGTAATAAACTGGATAGCCCCCATTCTGCTTCTGGACTTCTGCCTACATTATTTTTACTCTTGCTGGTTTTTTTTTTCTGTTTGTTTTTTGTGGGTTTTTTTCTTGGGGGTGGCAGGGTGGATGTTTATTGGCCTAAGTTTAGAGAATGTTTATTAGGTATGTTTGGCTCTGAAAACACCTGTTTGCTGCTCTTGTTTGCTAGCTCCTCAGGTCATTTGCGAGCTGGCATTTTAAACCCCTATTCTCCCTGAGTTAGCCCTGCCTCCTTTTCAAGGTATCCTAGAGGAGTGACAGATGAAAAGGTGGCAGGCTGGAGCTTCATTAGGAGCTAGCAGGACAATTGACTCAGCACACAGCCCCCCAAACAGACCACTCTATAAACCTCAATCAACAGGCACACAACAAACAAAGAGACAACATACTCACCCCCAGGGTCATGTAGTCACTCCTCTGTTATCTGGAAAACTCCCTCTTAAAACTGCCATTTACTGATCCTGTTCACTCATCCTGAACATATACCAGAAAATGATCCTCAAACATTTTCATTATTTCTGCAAAGATTTCTTCTCTCTCCCCATCACCATCTGCATGGAATGCATCGTACACATCTAGGGCTTTTATGCCTGCCACTGTTAAGAGCAGAGCAATCTTTTGCTCATCCTCCAGTTTATTTGCCCCAACGGCTTTCATGTACAGCTTAAATTTCAGTCTGAACTTTTTCAAGCATATTCAGCATTTCTCCTGATTTTCAGTTTTGATGGGTAAGTTACAGGCAGTTGCTCAGGTTCTGTAGCAGCTATTCTATTGTTACTTCTCTCACTGGGTCTTCCAGCACGCTGTGCCTGCCACTCCTGGTACCATGTAGTATCTTACTGATGATCAAACTGGTGTTGGGTAAACCCTCTATTATGAACTATGTGTAGCACTGAGGTAACAAAACTAGCTACTGTTTTGTGTAGCTGTAGCCTATGACTGCCCTGTCCTGAGCTTCTCTATTTTGGCCCCCAGCAAGAAGGGAAACCAAAGATTGCACAAAGAGTGTACAGGAAATGTAGCATCTCTACACTCCCTGGAGGACTTATTCTATAGCAAAGACCACTGCCAACCATACTGAACAATATTGTCTCATTGTTTTCTTCTATTTCCCTGTCTGTCTGAATCCATTTGTTTTCTCTTGTTTCATACTTAAATTGTAATTTCTTTGGGGGTAGGAACCATTTTGTTGTTGTTTGTATAGCTCCTACCACAATGAGGTCCTAGTCCATGACTAGGGCCCCTAGGTGCTACAGTAATACAAAATAACAATATTTATAATAGTTATTGTAGCAAGGAAGAGTGGAGTCCCTCAGATGTTGCCAGGTATGGACCACAACACACCCCCTGGTGTGCAGAACGAGGAAAACCATGCTCACCCTGCCGGAAGCGGAAGGGCAGGACAGGAAGAGGAAGTACAAAAGGCAAGACCTACAACTCACTTGGGCTGGAGCCACCAAGGGAGACAGACACATCCTACCAGCTGCTGGAACCCCGCTGTGCTGAGGACTGGCCAGATCTCCCCAGGCCACCAGCTGATCGAGATGCTGAGGAAATGCTGGACCTGCCACCTGAGGACTGGCCAGAGGTGTAGCTAATTCCCCCCTTTGAGCTCACCTTTATAGGTATATGACAGCAAGGAGGCATGGCTTCCCTCAGAAATTGACAGGGAGGGATGGCTACACAGCCTACATAATGTTCTCATTTGGTCTATAGAAAGCATTCTTCTTGAAGTCTGTACAAGTTCTGTGAATAGGTCATATCTAAAAATATGCCCCTAAAATGATCAGTAAATGTAAAAGTTAATGCAGAACACTGAAATTTAAGCAACTACTAAAGAACATTAAAACAAGACCCATTATCTTGAGTGCTCTGTAGCTCTAAATAAAATACTCTATGACATCTAGCTTTAGTTAAAAAAAAATAAAACTAGTGTAAACACTTATGTCAGTTTTTCAGAACTGATTGATTGAAAATACAGATAGTTTAATACAGAAAATACAGATCTGTTTAATAGAAAGTTGCAAGATAGTAAAGTTCTCAAAACAAAATTTTCTCTGAATCCAACAGTTGATGGTCTTATCCTGTGCCAACTACTCATTTCATGATTATTTTTTACTTGCCTCCTCTTTTCTTTTCTAGCTTATGTTTTTCAATATGTTTTTTGAAAGTCTCTTTCGAGCGGATAGTTCTCCTAACTGTGTTTATAAGTCCAAAGAATTTAAGAGTCATTCCCTCCCCTCCTCCACCCTGTCATATTCTGTTTTGTTTTGGCTTGGCTTGTCAAACAAAAGGTTTTCTGCCAGTAACCTAATGTCGCTTAAATGTCCTCCTGTTAACAGAGTAGACACTTAAAGGACTCTAGGTATGAGAGATGTTAGATGATGTCAAGAGTATACCTATACAAGGAGAACTCCAAGCAACAGGAATTGTGCTCTGGATATTAGATCCTCCTTCTTTGGCTTGGGGTCCAAGGAACTAGTAGACGAAAAAAATTCCTTGCTAGATTCCATCTAGAGTCAATCTCACTGAATTTGTCATTCAGCCTGTATCAGAGTTGAGATCAACAGTGGAAGTATCATAGAGACATAGAGCAAATGTCCCCAGTCTGCTCTTATCTGGGGGTCTAAGGCTTTTATCATTTAACAAGCTTTGTGCTGGTGCAGTATTCTGCCCATGAGAAGCTCATTGCAGGTTGGGCTCTAAGACTGTATTGAAAAATGAGACAAGTTAATTATTCCCAGGCCTACACTCAGTGCCAGGATGGAAAGCAGCGGAAGTTAACATTCCCACCCTACCAACCACTCAGGTCACTCCCCACCCTGCGATCCTCCCATGCACCTAATTCGATACAAGGAGAGGAGCTGAGCAGTAGGAGCTGCTGCTATGGAGTTATTGAAGGGTTGGGCTCACAGAGAACAGATGGTCAATGGCAGAGATTCTCAGACTGTGGTCTGTGGACCACCAGTGGTCTGCAAGCTCCATTCAGGAGGTCCACGGATAGTTCCCTCTAAGGTGCACGCCTGGGCATCCGCACACAAGAGAATGAAATGCCACCCACCTAATTAGTGGAGCTGCACAGCTGAGACTCTGCTAAATAGGTGCCTGGACCCTGGAGAAGACACACATGTAAGGTGAACTGGTGGTCTTGGAGGGAATAGCAGTAGGTGGGAGGGGGCAGTGGGGTGAGAAGAAGGGGTGGAGGGAATTTGGGAAATGCATAGCTGCGGTAGCCAGAGAAAGAGATGACTTTCCCCAGCTCCAGGGCTGCTGGGGAGAGACCCCCCTCCCTCCCAGCCTCAGCTCTGTGGTTGCTGTGGCTGGGGAGAGACCCCCTTCCTTCCAAGCCCCAGCCTGGAGGCTGCCACAGTGGGGGAGAGAGGGAGAGACCCCTGCTCCTTCTCAGCCCTAGCTCGGGGGCTGCCGTGGTGGGGGAGAGAGGGAGAGACCCCCCCTCCTTCCCAGCCCCAGCTTGGGGGCTGCCACGGCAGGGAAGAGAGGGCACATCCATCGCATTAGAAACGTTAAAATATGAGTTGTTTGCTTTTATTTGTAGAACAAAAAAACTTTAATTATTTATTTTAATATAGCGCTTTTATCCAAAGCACCTTACAATAGTTAACTAATTGTACAAACAACATTTGGAAAGATCATTAAGTGGTCTGCTGAGACCCTCAGCAATTTTCAAGTGATCCGCAAAAAAAAAAGTTTGAGGGGTTAAGAGGTCTATGGGGTAAAGAGGGATGAAATGGACAAATTGTACTGGGGACAAGGATAGATGCAGGTTGGGATTGGAGTTGGTAAGAAAGAATTAATATGGTGGAGGAAAGGTTAGATGTACTATACACTTATTGATGGTGTTTATACTTTTTATGCGTGTATTTGCCACAAGCTTTTTGCTAAGCCCATGTAGGCAATTCTGATGAAAACCAAATTCTCATCATGTACTAAACTTGCCCTTTGATTCATGAGGTTTTCTGAACTTTGCCCATTGGAGGCTCAGGAACAGCAAGATTAACGCTCAGTAAGAAATAAATGGTGAATGAAAAGGCTTCAGAAAGATCTTTAAAATGTCTCTTCTTTAATGTGGTGATTGCCTTGCTTATGTTGATGAATTAACATGTTAACACTAAATCGTTTCCATCAATAGATCTGTGAAGTTGCTATTTTCATGAGAACTTTGAAATCTAATCTAGGAGGAAGTGTTGCCATTGCCAAGATGTGACTGTTGGTCGTTTGGGAGGGACAACAATGAGATTGCAAAGAATGGGGCAGAAGAGCCTGAAAACTGGTGATTATTCTAATAATTAGATGCATCAAGCCAGCAACAAAGCAGCTTCTATAATATCTTACTGGTTATTTAGAACCCCAAAACACAGCCCCCTTAAAGCAATCCAGCCTTGGGCTCCCACCCAGACAGCCAAATTAAATATGATGAGGGTTACTGAAAATCTTGTTCATCATTTATAAAGTTCTACCAATCCCAAGGGAGTGGATACATTATCCCACAGGTCAATGAACATTTCAGATCTTACCCAAATACATGCTTACAGCCAATTCTTATTAACTAAACAAAGATTTATTAAAAAAAGAAAAGAAAAAGTATTGTGGTTAAAAGATCATTATACATACAGGTATGAATAAAGTTCTTAGGTTAGTTTCATAGTTGAGAGGGTGAGCTGCTCAGTTGTGAAAAGATTTTTCCAGAATCAGTTAATGAGGTTACAGTCCAAATATAGAATTTGTTCAAATTCTTCCATGAAAATTATCAGGATAATATAGACTGGATTTGGAGACTTCAGTCTTGCTACTCAAGCTTCCCCTGACCAAGCTTAAGCAGATCTGAGATGACAGGATCAGGTCCTAGAGTTCTTTTATAGATCTCTGGCAAGCTACTATATCCTCTTGACAGCATGATAATACAACAAGAATTCCTTGAATGAAGAATAGGTAATTCACAACAGTTGCTTTGAAGTAAAAATCCCCATTTCCTATGTATACACAGGTAAACTAGTAGTATTAAGTAACATAAGGCAATTATCCTTTCAAACTCTCAAGGCATTCCATTATCCCATGGACAATTTAAACTGACGACAATGTAAGTAATATTATTTCCTGCAATATCTTACATTTTTGATCTTAAGGTTAACTGAATCATCCCCAAGCATAATATAATGTAATTAAGACCTGAAAGGGAATTACCATCCACAAACTAATCGGTTACGTGGTTAACATCTAACAAGATACAAGTAAACACATACAAATACAATTAATATTTACCTCTAATTAGAGTTGCCAATTTTGGTTGGACGTATTCCTGGAGTTTTCATCACATGATAGATTAAAGATCATTAGAGATTATTCTTTAATTCCTGGAGACTCCAGGGCAATACTGGAGTGTTGGCATCCCTACCTCTAATTCTGTAACAAAACAGATTTGCATTTCAAAGCTCTTGTCTATCTAATATGGCTTTGCTAGCTATTTATAAAGAATGGCCCTAATTACCATAAAAAGAAAAGGAGTACTTGTCGCACCTTAGAGACTAACCAATTGGTTAGTCTCTAAGGTGCCACAAGTACTGCTTTTCTTTTTGCGAATGCAGACTAACACGGCTGTTACTCTGAAACCTAATTACCATTTATATACTTTTCTAACATGTCTTTAAAGGTCAAATTTGTGTCATTTAGCCTGCTAGTTGCTTAACCCTTTCTGGCTCAGTGTCATGCAAGGAAACAGGTTTTCCCACAGCAAAAGGATTTAAAAAAAAAAAAAACTTGGCAAATCTACTTTTCATTTTTGTGGGAAACTGAAGGCAAGAAAGGAAAAGTATGTATATTGCTTTGTAAAACTATAGAATTATCATGATTTTTTGGCCTACGTCATTACTGCAATTTGCTTTTTCTTCCCCCACCCCAACTCCCCAGTTCTGCTTTAAGGCCTCAATCCAGCAAAATATTTAAATGCGTGCTTAATTTTAAACAGTAGAGTCGTAGTCCTTTTGACTTAATTGGGACTGCAATTCATATGCTCAAAGCAACCACATGATTTGCTGAATTAGAGACTTAACCAGGAGTAAATAAAACAAGGAGTACTTGTGGCACGTTAGAGACTAACAAATTTATTTGGGCATAAGCTTTCATGGGCTAAAACCCACTTCATCAGATGCATGCATTGGAAAATACAGTAGGAAGATATATATACACAGAGAACGTGAAAAAATGGATGTTGCCATACACACTGTAACGAGACTAATCAATTAAGGTGGGCTGTTATCAGCAGGAGAAAAAAACCTTTTGTAGTGATAATCAGGATGGCCCATTTCAGACAGTTGACAAGAAGGTGTGAGTAACAGTAGGGGGAACAATTAGTATGGGGAAATAGTTTTTACTTTGTGTAATGACCCATCCACTCCCAGTCTTTATTCAAGCCTAATTTAATGGTGTCCAGTTTGCAAATTAATTCCAATTCTGCAGTTTCTCATTGGAGTCTGTTTTTGAAGTTTTTTTGTTGGAGAATTGCAACTTTTAGGTCTGAAATTGAGTGACCAGGAAGGTTGAAGTGTTCTCCGACCCAGAAGTCACCTACTTCAGGACAGGCCCAAAAAAGAAAGTAACATAACACCACTAGCCGTCACCTTCAGCCCCCAACTTAAACCTCTCCAGCACATCATCAAGGATCTACAACCTATCCTGAAGGATGATCCATCACTCTCACAGATCTTGGAAGACAGGCCAGTTCTCGCTTACAGACAGCCCACCAACCTGAAGCAAATACTCTCCAACGACCACACACCACACAACAAAAACACTAACCCAGGAACCTATACTTGCAACAAAGCCCGTTGCCAACTCTGTCCACATATCTATTCAAGGGGTACCATCATAGGACCTAATCACATCAGCCCACCTTAATTAATTGGTCTTGTTACAGTGTGTATGGCAACACCCATTTTTTCATGTTCTCTTTGTATATATATCTTCCTACTGTATTTTCCAATGCATGCATCTGATGAAGTGGGTTTTAGCCCATGAAAGCTTATGCCCAAATAAATTTGTTAGTCTCTGAGGTGCCACAAGTACTCCTCGTTTTTTTTGCTGATACAGACTAACACTGCTACCACTCTGAAACCAGTAGTAAATGAAATTCTTAAAGAAAAGTTATTTGTGATTCAGTTATCTGCCAAGCTGGTTAGAAACAGAAAGGAAGAAGATACTTTCCTCCATATCATCTTCAAAGGCTTGTGAGTGTGCCTGTACTTAGATTGTAAGGTTTTTGTGGCAGGGACTGCCTTTTTCTTCTGTGTTTGATTAGTACATGGCACATGAAGTCCTAGTCCATGACTAGGGTTCCTAGAAACTACACTAATAGAAATAAATCAATGAACAATAACAACAGCCACTAAGTGGTGATCAGGAGCCAGCCTATTTCTAGGAAAAAGATAAAAATAAACACTGACTGCAGATACAGCTATAACTTTCCAAGGCTACAACTAAAATTAAATTCAATGGTGACCAGGATTTAATTTGCCAGCTGCCTTCTTTAGGCCCAATCCTGTAAGATCCTGAATACCTTTTGCAAGTTGTTAGGCATCTCCAATCCCATTGAAATTAGTGGCAGTGGAGGGCACTCAGCACGTCACAGTAGGGGCCTCAGGATTTTGCTGTATCCAACCTTAAATCAGGTTGTGATGGAGCTTAGTAACACGGGAATTGTCACATTATGTCAGACCATTGTTTCTCCTAGTTCAGTATTCCTGCCTACAACAGTGGTCTAAATATCCATGGAAATGACCAGTCCTTTTTTGAATCCCGCTACGTTCCTGGCCTCACTGATATCTTGAAGCCATGAGTTCCAGAGTCTAATTGTGTGTTGCATGAAAAATAATTCCTTTTACATGTTTTGACATTGCTGCCGTTCAGAAAGATTTAAAGACAGATGTGTAAAGTAAAAGAATGGAAGAAACTGCTTTTAATTTATTCAACATTTACCTAGATATTGGAATGTAACTTTTATCATTTTCATCATAGAATGCCAAAAAAACCCACAACCAGTTAGGTATGTTGTAGACAGAGATGCACGTATCATTACATTTAACACACACATGAATGGATTTTCTCATCTAGGCTGTAAGAATGATCAGTTTATAGATTACAGGAAAGGGAACAATTTGCAAAATGCAAACTGCAAAGCATTTTCAGCTCTCATTGATCATAGAATCATAGAACTGGAAGGGACTTCAAGAGGTCATCTAGTCCAGTCCCCTGCACTCATGACAGGACTAAGTATTATCTAGACCAGTGGTTCCCAAACTTGTTCCGTCGCTTGTGCAAGGAAAGCCCGTGGCAGGCCGGGCCGGTTTGTTTACCGGCCACGTCCGCAGGTTCGGCCAATCGCGGCTCCCAGTGGCCGTGGTTCGCTGCTCCAGGCCAATGGGAGCTGCTGGAAGCGGCGCGGATTGAGTGATGTACTGGCCGCCACTTCCAGCAGCTCCCATTGGCCTGGAGCAGCGAACCACGGCCACTGGGAGCCGCGATTGGCCGAACCTGCGGACGTGGCAGGTAAGCAAACCGGCCCAGCCCGCCAGAGGCTTTCCCTGCACGAGTGGTGGAACAAGTTTGGGAACCACTGATCTAGACCATCCCTGACAGGTGTTTGTCTAACCTGCTCTTAAAAATTGCCAGTGATGGAGATTCCACAACCTCCCTAGGCAATTTATTCAAGTGCTTAACCACTCTGACAGTTAGGAAGTTTTTCCTAATGTCCAAACTAATCCTCCCTTGCTGCAAATTTAAGCCCATTGCTTCTTGTCCTATTTTCAGAGGTTAAGACGAATAATTCTTCTCCCTCCTCCTTGTAACAACCTTTTATGTATTTGAAAACTGTTATGTTGCATCTCAGACTTCTCTTCTCCACACTAAACAAACCCATTTTTTTCAGTCTTCCCACATAGGTCATGTTTTCCAGACCTTTAATCATTTTTGTTGCTCTTCTCTGGACTTCCTCCAATTTGTCCACATCTTTCGTTAAATGTGGCTCCCAGAACTAGACACAATACTCCAGCTGAGTCCTAATCAGCATGGAGTAGAGCAGAATAATTACTTCTTGTGTCTTACAATACTCCTTCTAATACATCCCAGAATGATGTTTGGGTTTTTTTTGCAACAGTGTTACACTGTTGACTCATATTTAGCTTGTGATCCACTATGACCCACAGGTCCCTTTCCACAGTACTCTTTTCTAGGCAGTCATTTCACATTTTGTATGCGTGCAACTAATTGTTCTTTCTGTGACGGGGCAAGGCCAGATGGCTATAGAAGAGTAGTGGGAAATAGATATATTAGCTCCAGGCTAAACAAATCCCTGGTACCAGGATAAGTGAAATGGCAGCTGCTCCAGGTCAATTAAGACACCTGGGGCCAATTAAGAACTTTCCAGAAGGTAGGGAGAACGCTAGGTTGATCGAGACACCTGAAGCCAATCGGGGCTGGCTGAAACTAGTTAAAAGCCTCCCAGTTAGTCAGCTGGGTGTGGATGTCAGGAGCTGTGGGAGAAAGTTGTGCTGTTGGAGAGACTGAGTAGTACACACCATATCAGGCACAAGGAAGGAGGCCCTGAGGTAAGGGTGAAGTGGAGCTTGAGGAAATGAGGGCTGCTGTGGGGGAAGTTGCCCAGGGAATTGTACATGTCATGTTTCTAAGAGATCAGCTACCATAGCTAATGCTATTAGGGTCCCTGGGCTGGAGCCTGGAGTAGAGGGTGGGCCTGGGCTCTCCCCCACCCTTTGCCCCCTGATTAATCACTGAGACTGGGAGACAACAGAGACTGTGTAAGGAAGGATAACTTCTCCATACCTCCCTTGCTGGCTTATGATGAAAATGGCTCAGTAGACTGTGACCCTTGTCTCTAGAGAGAGAAGGGTTACGTGGAGGGTCACAGTGAGCCTCTGAGGCTAGTGAAATCCTCCAGGAAATGTGGGATCCATAGAGGCAAGGATAGAACTTTGTCACGCTTCCTATGTGGAGTACTTTGCCTTTGTCCTTATTGAATTTAATCCAATTTACTTCAGACCATTTCTCCAATTTGTCCAGATCATTTTGAATTTTAATCCTATCCTCCAGAACTCTTGCAACCTCTCCCAGCTTGGTATCATCCTCAAACTTTATAAGTCTACTCTCTATGCCATTATCTAAATCATTGATGAAGATATTGAACAGAACTGGACCCAGAACTGATCCCTTCCAGCATGACTGTGAACCACTGATAACTACTCTCTGGGGACAATTTTTAACCAGTTATGCACCCACCTTATAGTAGCTCCATCTAGGTTGTATTTCCTTAGTTTGTTTATGAGAAGGTCATGCGAGACAGTATCAAATGCCTTACTAAAATCAAGATATACCACATCGACCGCTTCCCCCCTATCCAAAAGGCTTGTTACCCGAAGAAAGCTATAAGGTTTGACATGACTTGTTCTTGACAAATCTATGCTGACTGTTACTTATCACCTCATTATCTTCTAGGCATTTGCAAATTGATTTCTTAATTATTTGCTCCATTATCTTTCTGGGTATTGAAGTTAAGCTACTGGTCTGTAATTCTCCAGGTTGTCCTTACTTCCCTTTTTATAGATGGGCATTATATTTCCCCTTTTCCAGTCTTCTGGAATGCCTCTCAACTTCCATGACTTTTCAAAGATAATTGCTAATGGCTCAGATATCTCCTCAGTCAGGTCCTTGAGTATTATAGGATGCATTTCATCAGGCCCTGGTGATTTGAAGACATTTAACTTGTCTAAGTAATTTTTGACTTGTTCTTTTCCTATTTTAGACTCTGATCCTACCTAATTTTCACTGGCATTCACCATGTTAGACGTCCAATCGCCACCAATCTTCTTGGTGAAAAGCAAACCAAATAAGTCATTAAGCGCCTCTGCCACTTCCACATTTTCTATTATTGTCTTTCCCCTCTCATTGAGTAATGGGCCTACTCTGTCCTGGGTCTTCCTCTTGCTTCTAATGTATTTGTAGAATGTTTTCTTGTTACCCTTTATGTCTCTAGCTAGTTTGATCTCGTTTTGTGCCTTGGCCTTTCTAATTTTGTCCGTACATGCTTGGGTAAATTTTTTATATTCATCCTTTGTAATTTGACCGAGTTTCCACTTTTTGTTACTCTGAAACACTTTTTGTAGGACTCTTTTTTGAGTTTTAGATCATTGAAGATCTCCTGGTTCAGCCAGCATGGTCTCTTGCCATACTTCCTATCTTTCTTACGCAGTGGGATTGTTTGCTCTTGTGCTCTTAATAATGTCTCTTTGAAAAATTGCTAACAGTCTTCAATTGTTTTTCCCCTTAGACTTGCTTCCCATGGGATTGTACCTACCATCTCCCTGAGTTTGCTAAAGTCCGCCTTCCCTGAAATCCATTGTCTTTATTGTGCTGTTCTCCCTCCTACCATTTCTTAGAATCATGAACTCTACCACTTCATGATCACCTTCACCCAAGTTGCCTTCCACTTTCAAATTCTCAAACAGTTCCTCCCTATTTGTCAAAATGAAATCTAGAACAATCTTCCCCATAGTAGTTTTCTCCACCTTCTGAAATAAAAAAAAGTGTCTCCAATACATTCTGAGAACTTGTTGAAATGTGTAATTTAGGGTTCTCAGAACATGAAAGATGCATATGGATGAGACTTGGAAAAAAAACTTCCCTTGTTAACATATTAGAGTTCTTCAACATGCATAATTTCCTAAGCACTAAATAAGTATTATCAAGCTCTTCTGATACATTTCTAATTAGTGACTAGAAGGTGCTGGACTGTTTTTTTTTAATTTATTTGTATCTTTGTTCAGGATTTGTCTTTACATTTTTTCTGTGTTTCTTCTTTCATAAAACAGCACAATAATAATGATGGTCAGAGATTTTTCGGTGCTTTTCAAAAAGTTTTATGAGAGTGAGATTTGTTTCTCTCTTCATTTTACAAATGGAGAAGCTGAGGCACTGCAGTGTTCAAATATCTGGCACAAGGCCATACAATGAGTTATTGAAACAGCCAGTATATAATCAGGAACACCATGGAATCTAAATCCCTATCCATTGATCTACTTGGCCTCCTGTAAAAATTTACAACTTTATACTGTCAAAAATTGTAATTGTAAATTTCCATGAAAGCATTTAAACTAGCAAATACCTAAATTTTTGTCAGACTTGTTTTGTCTTTTATGGTTAAATTGCTTTAAAAACATTTACCACATGCTTCATGAAATGTACTACTGTACATGGTTTATTTCCTGTAACCTGATTATAGGTAACCTTTCTAGAGAATGCATAAAAGATGAACAGGTGAAGGAGTACAGACGCACAGACAACTGAAAACTACTATTTAATTTGAATTATTGCTGTGAATGAAGCTTTGTTGTGACAGGTAACTATTATGTATGAAACAGTGATATATTACTTTAAGTTCTCCTGATAGTCTTTATGTATATTTCTTTTACCCAGGACAGTTGCAATTTAATAGTGCATTAAAAGACCATGTGCTGTGCCATTTGTCATGTATTATGTTTATATAATCTATGCTACAAATTCCTGTTGATCCCTAATTAATCTAGCAACCACCTCATTAACTTTTTAAAAACCTCCTTCTAATTTAAGGTTAATTACTTATCAGTTGTGCCATCACTGATACACTAACCCCATCTGTGTGCATCTTTCTCAATTTAAGAAAGACACACCTATAAGGGGAAAAAAAGCTAATTAATAACGATAGTTGCTCTGAGACGCAGGTGGGGATATTTGGCACTTGCTTCATCTATTTATAATAATCAAAAAATAAATTAAAATGTTGCAAGAGAATATAAATCTTATCTATACGTGATTATATCTAGAGCTAGGTGAACATTTCTCAAGAGAATTTTTTTTCTGTCAAAAAATGCAGTTTTGTTACCATCAAAGCTTCCTACAGGAACATAGAATCATAGAATTTAAGGTCAGAAGGGACCATTATGATCATCTAGTCCGACCTCCTGCACAATGCAGGATACAGAATCTCACCACCCACTCCTGTAACAAACCCCTAACTTATGTCTGAGCTATTGAAGTCCTCAAATCGTGGTTTAAAGACTTCAAGGTGCAGAGAATCCTCCAGCAAATGACCGGTGCCCCATGCTACAGAGGAAGGCGAAAACCCCCAGGGCCTCTTAACCCTTCTCTGTATCTGTTCCAATTTGAATTCAGCCTTCTTAAACATGGGAGACCAGAACTGCACACAATATTTCAGATGAGGTCTCACCAGTGCCTTGTATAACAGTACTAACACCTCCTTATCTCTACTGGAAATACTTCGCCTGATGCATCCCAAGACCGCATTAGCTTTTTTCACAGCCATATCACATTAGTGGCTCATAGTCATCCTGTGATCATATCTGGTTTGGCAAAATTTAGTTTCATGAAAAAAAAAAGATTGACAATCCCCCAAACAATTTTGATAAGGTAAAAACATGCTGTTTTAACATTTGTTTCACAATGACATTTTTTTAAATAAACTTTTATTTTATATTATAAAAATAATCAACATTTTAATTGACCTGCTTTTTTCTTTTTTGGGGGGGGGGAATTTCAAAATTATTTGTATTGCTTTGATGCAGAATGAAACAAGTTTCTAAATTGCAGAATTTCCAGCTTTAATTATCTCCCTCATGTTTTGTATGTCACTTGTCTTCCTGGGCCTTGCTCCAGTGACTGGATCCATGTGGATAGAACCCTGTGCCCATGTGAATCCAGTCACAGGATGGGGGCCTCAGTCTGCAAATTCTACAATCTGAGACACAATGTTTCCTGCAGCCACTCACGGAGTGATGCATCTTAAAAAGCACCCCTTGCTCATAGCTGTGCCAAAAGAAACCATCTAGCCCTTTTTAAATAACTTTTAAATAAGAATATGAAATTAAATAAAATCCACCAACTCAAATCGCAATCAAAGAAAACCCAAAATGTCACCAGATGCATAGGGTCAAATTCAACAGAACTGGTGCAAGAGTTGTAACTACACCTTTCTTTCAAATCGTTCCCATTTTTCTAGTTAGCTTATGACTGATTTTCTCAAAGCGGCTCTGTGTTGCAGTGCTGTGATCCCACCCCATGCTCTGGTTCTATCGCTTCTTTTTCTGTGCCTAATCTGCACTTACAGGGGCAGAGTCAAGCTGGTGAAAAGTGTCATTGCTCCACTTCAGTCGCTCCATGGGGCTAGGACAAACTGCCCCAAACTGACTCCCAAGATACAGCACATCCAGCACTGCACAAATGCATAAAACAAAAGACTACCAAGATAAACAATACGAAAGATGAAAAGAAAAGTAAAATAACATTCCAGGAATCCAATTTAGAAACACATACAAAAAAGTTCTTAGTTTTGCTATTAGAAAGTTTGGTTATGTAGGAGAAACATGTACAAGAGACTTCTAAAACTCAAATATGAACTGTGATCTCACTGCCAGCTTTCTCCTGGTGCCAGCTTGTCTGAGTTCCAGGTCACACAAATTCCACTTTTGTTTATTGATCATCTTGGGTTTCACATGAGGCAAATATTTATCCCATTTATCCCTTGATCTAGTGTCACCACTCAGGAATACTTCCTTGGTGATTACTACTTCTTTCAGAAAATAACCTTAGGAAATAGAGAGCGTTCAGTTACATATGTTTTCCACCAATCCAAGATACTAGAATATAAAAAGGGCACATTGCACAACCGACAAATTCTATAGAATGAAAATAAGTACTTACTGATAGATAATGTGAAAAGGTCTCTCTTGCTAACCTTTATTCTACTATCATGGCCTGTTAAGAGTCATCACTCTTGCTAGCTTTCATTTTCTCAAATATTAAAGCTATTGTCCTTTCAAGTATAACCCCATGTACTTTTCAAGGACAAGTTATTACCTATTTGGACCTGACCCTACATAGAAATCCATTTTGTTTCATGATAGATAAAGGTGTTCTATTATAAGACAATACAGAAAGTTTAAGCATTATATAATTTTATCAAATTCTAGATATTAATATAAAGTAAATTGCATTGTATTACCACAGATTCTTATCTAGGAGAAAATGGGGTACACTGATCACTGGAGAATAGTGTAGAGCAGTAGTTCTCAAAGCCGGTCTGCCGCTTGTTCAGGGAAAGCCCCTGGCACGCCAGACCGGTTTGTTTACCTGCCGCGTCCGCAGGTTCGGCTGATTTTGGCTCCCACAGGCCGCGGTTCGCCGCTCCAGGCCAACAGGGGCTGCGGGAAGGGCGGCCAACATGTCCCTTAGCCTGCGCTGCTTCCTGCAGCCCCCATTGGCCTGGAGCAGTGAACCGCGGCCTGTGGGAGCCGTGATCGGCCAAACCTGCGAACGTGCAGGTAAACAAACCGGTCTAGCACGCCAGGGGCTTTCCCTGAACAAGCGGCGGACTGCCTTTGAGAACCACTGGTGTACAGAAAAGACTAAACAAAAGGAGTTTAGTCAGTTTTCTCTATTGAGATGCCTTTTGGTAAATAAAGGAAATTTGGCTATGTTTATAAAATAGCTCCTAAAGATGCTTGCCACTTAGACTTTCTAAAAACATTAAGGAAATTCTCTCTCTCACACACACACACACAAACACATGCACACACACAGGCTGGAATTAGGGTTGTAAATGTTAAATCCTTAAGGGAAAATCTTTGTGAAAAAATTTTAGGTTTACAAAAAGAATACAAGCACTAGCATGGAAATTCAAAGTTAATTTTATATTACTGCTATTAATAATCAATAATCCAGATATGCACAATTCTATCATATCTTGTCTTATACTATGCTTATTAGCATAGTACCTGAGCATTTCTCTCATTTAAACAACCTTAACTCATTCCTATATCACCATATATATAACAATCAAAAACCTGGAGGAAGCCTGGTCCCATTGACTTCAGTAGGGCTAGGGTTTTACCCCGAGATGAATATCCTATCCTCAAAAAAATACACATCTTAATTTTCCCCAAACTGAATAATGATCTAAATGAAGTGTTTTATTTTTGTTGCTAGACTCAGAAAATGTTATTATGGCATTGACTACAAAGTGAGCCTGTCTTTAAGTAGCTACAGCAAATATTCTGTCTTCTTTAAGACTTTTCTCAGTTATGGGTGAAATATAAACTTTTACATCTTTCACCCCAAAATGAATACACTCTGAACTATCATAAAAGAAATTATCCAAATGTAGATGGCATTTGATATATAAAAGGTTCACCACACCTAAAAAAGTTGACTGATTATCAGATGTGAGGAACACCCAAAGTTCCCAATAAAGCCAGTGTTTTATTGAAGTAAATTATTTAAGGCAGGGGGAAAGATTGTTTAAGAGAAAAAACAGATTCTTGGACTTCTAGGTCAGTGGTGATTGGGGGAGCGTAAAGTTTGTTTTAGTGATGTGATCAGTGCATTTCATCATTTCTTTCTTTTTTGAGTAAACTTGTCTCTGAATTTGTTGGTGCTGTATCATGTGTGATTTTTGAGAACTACATTTTTTTTCTTTCTTACTCTTTAAATAATTGATTGATATTCATTATCTTACCCTTGAACTCAAGAAAAAGTTATTTTAAAAACAGAAGAACAGAAGAATGGCCATACTGGGTCACTCCAATAGTCCATCTCAGCCAGTATCCTGTCTTCTAACAATGGCAAATACCAGATGCTTCAGAGGGAATGAACAGAAAAGGGCAATTAGTAAGTGATCCATCCCCTGTTTTCATCTCCAAGGGTCTGCTAGTCAGAAGTTTAAGGACACCCAGAGAATGACAATCCAAGAAGTTTTGGAAAGTGTACGGGACAATTTCCTGGTGCAAGTGCTGGAGAAACCAACTAGGGGCAGAGCTCTTCTTGACCTGCTGCTCACAAACCAGGAAGAATTAGTAGGGAAAGCAAAAGTGGATGGGAACCTGGGAGGCAGTGACCATGAGATGGTCGAGTTCAGGATCCTGACACAGGGAAGAAAGGAGAGCAGCAGAATATGGACCCTAAACTTCAGAAAAGCAGACTTTGACTCCCTCAGGGAACTGATGGACAGGATCCCCTGGGAGAATAACATGAGGGGGAAAGGAGTCCAGGAGAGCTGGCTGTATTTTAAAGAATCCTTTTCGAGGTTACAGGGACAAACCATCCCGATGTGTAGAAAGAATAGTAAATATGGCAGGCGACCAGCTTGGCTTAACAGTGAAATCCTTGCCGATCTTAAACACAAAAAAGAATCTTACAAGTGGAAGATTGGACAAATGACCAGGGAGGAGTATAAAAATATTGCTCAGGCATGCAGGAGTGAAATCAGAAAGGCCAAATCCCACTTGCAGTTGCAGCCAGCAAGAGATGTTAAGAGTAACAAGAAGGGTTTCTTCAGGTATGTTAGCAACTAGAAGAAAGTCAAGGAAAGTGTGGGTCCCTTACTGAATGAGGGAGGCAACCTAGTGACAGAGGATGTGGGAAAAGCTAATGTACTCAATGCTTTTTTTGCCTCTGTCTTCATGAACAAGGTCAGCTCCCAGACTACTACACTGGGCAGCACAGCATGGGGAGGAGGTGCCCAGCCCTTTGTGAAGAAAGAAGTGGTTCGGGACTATTTAGAAAAGCTGGACGAGCACAAATCCATGAGCCCGGATGTGCTACATCTGAGAGTGCTAAAGAAGTTGGCGAATGTGCTTGCAGAGCCATTGGCCATTATCTTTCAAAACTCATGGTGATCGGAGGAAGTCCCGGACAACTGGAGAAAGGCTAATGTAGTGCTCATCTTTAAAAAAGGGAAGAAGGAGGATCCGGGGAACTACAGGCCAGTCAGCCTCACCTCAGTCCATGGAAAAATCATAGAGCAGGTCCTCAAGGAATCAATTCTGAACCTCTTAGAGGAGAGGAAAGTGATCAGGAACAGTCAGCATGGATTCACCAAGGGCAAGTCATGCCTGACTAATCTAATTGCCTTCTATGACGAGATAACTGGCTCTGTGGATGAGGGGGAAGCAGTGGATGTGTTATTCCTTGACTTTAGCAAAGCTTTTGATACAGTCTCCCAAAGTATTCTTGCCTGCAAGTTAAAGAGTTATGGGCTGGATGAATGGATGATAAGGTGGATAGAAAGCTGGCTAGATTGTCAGGCTCCATGAGTAGTGATCAATGGCTCCATGTCTAGTTGGCAGCTGGTATCAAGCGGAGTGCCCCAACTGTCAGTCCTGGGGCCGGTTTTGTTCAATATCTTCATTAATGATCTGGAGGATGGCGTGGACTGTACCCTCAGCAAGTTTGCAGATGACACTAAACTGGGAGGAGTGGTAGATATGCTGGAGGGTAGGGATAGGATACAGAGGGCCCTAGACAAATTAGAGGATTGGGTCAAAAGAAATCTGATGAGGTTCAACAAGGACAAGTGCAGAGTCCTGCACTGAGGATGGAACAATCCCAAGCACGACTACAGACTAGGGACCGAATGGCTAGGGAGCAATTCTGCAGGAAGGGACCTAGGGGTTACAGTGGACGAGAAGCTGGATATGAGTCACCAGTGTGCCCTTGTTGCCAAGAAGACTAACGGCATTTTGGGATGTATAAGTAGGAGCATTGCCAACAGATCAAGGGACGTGATCGTTCTCCTCTATTCGACGTTGGTGAGGCCTCATCTGGAGTACTGTGTCCAGTTTTGGGCCCCACACTAGAAGAAGGATGTAGAGAAATTGGAAAGCGTCCAGCAGAAGGCAACAAAAATGATTAGGGGACTGGAACACATGACTTACGAGGAGAGGCTGAGGGAACTGGGATTGTTTAGTCTGCAGAAGAGAAGAATGAGGGGGGGATTTGATAGCTGCTTTCAACTACCTGAAAGAGGTTCCGAAGAGGATGGATCTAGACTGTTCTCAGTGGTAGCAGATGACAGAACAAGGAGTAATGGTCTCAAGTTGCAGTGGGGGAGGTTTAGGTTGGATATTAGGAAAAACTTTTTCACTAGGAGGGTGACGAAGCACTGGAATGCGTTACCTAAGGAGGTGGTGGAATCTCTTTCTTTTTGAGGTTTTTAAGGTCAGGCTTGACCTGGCTGGGATGATTTAGTTGGGGATTGGTCCTGCTTTGAGCAGGGGGTTGGACTAGATGACCTCCTGAGGTCCCTTCTAACCCTGATATTCTATGATTCTATGAGGTTGCATCCCTGATCACCTTGGTTAACTGCTATTGATGGACCTATCCTCCATGAAATTAGCTAATTATTTTTTAACCAAGTTATACTTTTGGCCTTCACAACATCCCCTGGCAATGTATTCCACAGACTGATTGTGTGTTGTGTGAAAAAGTACTTTGTTATGTTTGGTTTCAATCTACTGCCCATTAATTTCACTGTGTTCTTGTGTTACATGACACTTCCTTATTCACTTTCTCCACACCATTCATTATTTTATAAGCCTCTATCATATCCCCCCTTAGTCATCTCTATTCCAAACTGTAAAGTCCCAGTCTTTTTAATCTATCCTCACATGGAGCTTTTCCATACCCCTAATAATTTTTGTTACCCTGCTCTGTGTCTTTTCTAATTGCCAGAGTTTATCCTCCTTTCTATTTTACTTAGTAGGATTTGACTTCCAATTTTTAATTTTTTTTTTGTCTCTAACCTTTTACTCTACTGTTTAGGCAAGGTGGCTATTTTTGTTGTCCTTTTACTGTTTTCTTTTTTTAATTTGAGGTGTACATTAAATTTGAACTTCTGTTATGGTGCCACTCTTCTAACTGCTCCTTTTATTTTGCATTTAACTAGCTTCCTTATTTTTTGTAGTTCCCCTTTTTGAAGTTAAATGCAACTGTGATGAGTTTCTTTAGTACCCCCCCCCCCCAAGGATGTTAAATTTAATTACAGTATTTTTGCTACTACCAAGCAGTTCAGCTATACTCACCTCATGGACTAGATCCTGTGCTCCACTTAGGACTAAATCAAGAATTGCCTCTCCCCTTGTGGGTTCCAGGACTAGCTGTTCCAAGATGCAGTTGTAACACCAACAGACCCCGGTCGTCAGCAGGTGGGATCAAACCGGGAAATTCTGGAGCTTAGTGCATGAGCCTCTACAGCATGAGCTAAAAGCCAACTGGCTGTTAGCTAAGGCTGTAGAGCAGACTCATTTTATCTCTCTCTGTAAGTGGTTTCAGTGCCGCTAGATGGGACAGAACACCACACTCAGGAGGTGTGTGGGTTCCACAGTCATTAATGGTATCTAGAAATTTTATCTCTGCATTTTGTTATGAGGTGACATGTACCCAATTAATATGGGATAGTTGAAATCCTCCATTATTGTTGAGGTTTCTATTTCTGTAGCCTCTCTACTCTTCCTGAGCATTTCACAGTCATCATCCCCAGACTGATCAGGTGGTCAGTAGTATACTCCTACTGATATACTCTCTATTATTTAAGCATGAAATTTGTATCCATAGAAATCTGAGGGTCCTGTTTGATTCATTTAAGATTGTTACTATATTTGACTCTTTGCTTTCTTTCACATATAGTGCAACTCCCCCACCAGCACGACCTACTCTGTCATTCCCATATATATTGTTTGATATTACCATGTCCCATTGCTGATAATAGTTCCACCAAGTTTCAGTGATGCCTATTATATCAATATCCTTATTTAATACCAAGCACTGTAGTTCACTCATCTTAGTATTTAGACCATTGCCTCTTTAAGGTACACTCTTAACTCGGGCATCCCTCAGGGCTCAGTCATGGCCCCGATACTTTTTAATCTATACACCGCAGATATACGAGCGATGGAGTCAAGTAAATTCATCTATGAGGATGACATTGCCCTAGCTGTTCAGCATGAAAGCCATCATACCATCAGCTGCACCCTAACCCGAGATGTTAGCACAATGGCTGATTATTTCCAATGCTGGCAACTTAGGCCTAACCCAAAAAAACCCATGGTAATCACTTACCATCTGAACAATAAAATGGCTAATACCAAACTTGATGTGCCGTTCTGCGGTCAGAGCATCAGCCACAAGGCTAATCCACAATATCTTGGCTTTACACTTGACCTGATTTTGACCTTTCAACAGCACCTTGAGAAAACCTGCAATAAGGATTAAGTCTGGTGCCATGCTTATGAGAAAATTGGCCGGAACATCATGAGGTTCTAGTCCATGGACCTTACGAACCGGAACAATTGCCTTGGTATATTCTGCAGCTGAATATTGTGTGCCAGTGTGGTCTCACAGCAGACACACTAAACTCCTTGACACAACTCAGTAATGCTGTGCGCATAGTGTCAGGGATGCTCAAATTGACTCCAGTAGACTGCCTCCCAGTCCTATCACACATCCAGCCTCCACAAATTAGAAGAGCTGCTCAGACATCTCGCTTTCTTAACCATGTCAATGAAAAGGCGAGGATCCCACTGCACGGTGACGTGCAGAAACCGCCAAAGACAAGATTAAAATCCTACTCAAAACAAACAGCTCATCACTGACCCTGATGAGGAACCACTGGGTTTTGATTTATGTCAGAAAGACTGGTGCAGATTGAATCGCATCAGGACATCTCATGGGAGATATGGACAAGTCCTCTTTAAGTGGAAAATGAGACAAACAACTGTATGTGACTGTGATCACCAGGTTAAAACAATGGAGCATATCATATTTCAGTGTCCCCTTCATTCTTTTGCCGGCAGCCTGAAGGACATTCACCAGCTCACTGCTGCAGCAGTGTTCTGGCTATCAAACTTAGATATAATTTTTTAGTCTTTGCTACCTACCCGAGCCATATGAAAGAAGAAGAAGTATTTAGACTTCTAACATTTGTATACAAGCACTTATAAAATTTGTCAATATATTTAGTTGTCTGCCTTCATATGATGAATTAAATGTGACTCTTTTTTATGTGACTGTTTCTCTTCATTTCCTGCCTGAACTTTTCTATCCTCCCATCTTTACTAGGATATAGAGAGTCCTGTTAATAGATCTTCCCTAAAGGATCAGAGGGGTAGCCGTATCCACAAAAGCAATGAGGAGTCCAGTGGCACCTTAAAGACTAACTGATTCATTTGGGCATAAGCTTTCATGGCCCAAATAAATCTGTTAGTCTTTAGTGCCACCGGACTCCTCATTATTCTTCCCTAAAGGATGTCTCTGTCCAAACCATGTGCTCCTCTGCACCTGTCACCTTTCCCTCAATGCTTAGTTTAAAAACACTTCTATGACTTTTTAATTGTACATGCCAGCAATCTGCAGACTCTATACAGTGTGTGTGTGTGTGTGTGTGTGTGTGTGTGTATACACACTCACACATTTCTTTATTATACACATTTCACACATTATAAAGCTATACCTTCAAAAGTTGAAGTTGATAAGAATTTGGCATCATGAATCCATTCTGCTATTTAGGTTCCACTGCACACTAATTAGGCATTCTACTATAATTTTATTAGAAGAAACAAGTATTTCATTTTCTTTTTCTGCATCTAGCAATTCAAAAAAGAATTCTCAGTCAGTTTGAACTATTTCCTCCTCTTATGGATCGAGAATGAGCCATCTATTAGGTTGTCTATGCAATCAGCAATTTAAGACAGACTATAAATCTATATCACAGGGTTTGGGCAGATGAGAAGGCCCATAGAAAAGTGGTGAGTCATGTAATTGAAAATACAACTTTTAACAGTAAAAGAGTATGCACATGCGCTGACGTTCTGGAGATAATTCATTTCCTATATATGAGCGACAAAGAACTGAAATGTCAATAGCCCAATAGAATAAATAGCTAATAGAATTACCTTCCAGTTGTACCCCATGATTTATTTTCATATGAAACATCATTTTAGAACAATGGCAGATGTGTGAAGAGAATCCCAAACAGTAACATCTAGCTAGTATGTTCAGTGTAGAATACCCATACTCACTGCATTGCAAATAGGGAGAAAAAATTCATAAATTCAATTTGATATAATCAAGCTGGTACTATTCTATGTAAGGCCCATCTGTAGCAGCTGTCTGGTGGCATAGGCAAGAAAATGAAGAAGGCAGCAACCAGTGGAGGAAAATAGATCAGCCTAGCCTCAGTGCAACCAACTCAATATCTGTAAATTTGTACAATTTATTTTAGTGTTTCTATGATTAGCAATTTTGTCTTGTTTGCTGGTAAGCTAATAAAAAAGGAAAAGAATAGGGAGGGATCCAAACCCATACTCCAAACATCCCTACATTTTGAGGAAGTTGGAGTAAGAATTTAGATCAAAATGTTGTGGCTCAGACCTATTTTTAAAACAAATTGACTGTGAAACATTTTCAAGTATTATACAATTATGATCTTAATGTGATAAAATACCAGATGTGGCTTTCAGTTAGTTATAATAACGTAAATTCATGATGACTCTATTCATTTCAATCAGGCCAGATGATGATACTCCTATTCACATCTGAGCAATATTTTACTCTTTGAGCAGTCTCAATGATGTTAATGGGATTACTTGCGGAGCAGGGTACTACTTGTGAGCAAAACTATCACAATCTGGTCCCCAGAGATATCCCAGATTAACATCTCTGTAACTGAGAGGAGACTTTATTCCTAAATCTCTCAATTCTGTAATTACCCTTGATTTGCTGGAAAACATTTTATTTTCTACTGAATCGTATGATTTTATGTAGAACATTTGTATTTAGTTTTGGCACATGCATATGTAACGCCGACAGACCCTGGTCATCGCCAGGTAGGACTGAACCTAGGAACCTCTGATAGTATATGAGCCTCTGCTGCATGAGCTAAAAGCCATATGGCCCTTAGATAAGACTGTAGCAGACTCATCAATCTCTAAGTGGTCTTGGTGCCACTAGACAGGACAGAACACCACACCCAGAAGGTGTGTGGGTTACATATGTACAGTATGTTCATCATTAAAATGGTTGCATTTTCTATGCTTATATGCACATATTTCAGATAGCATGAACTTCAATGGTTGAATGCACAGATGACCTGTTCTCGATCTGTTTCTCAACACACCCTATTATTAGGGTTGCCAACCCTCTCAGATTGGCCGGGAGTCTACCAGAAATAGCTGCGATCTCCCAGTGGCTATTGAAAGCAATCTGATAGATTTCAATAGGTTGCAAAATGTCTGGTTGGCAGTGAAACGGGGCTAAAGCAGGCCCCCTTACTACCCTGGCTCCACATGGCTCCTGGAAGCGACTGGCACATCCGGCTCCTAGGTGCAGGGAGCTGCGGCCAATGGGAGTTGCGGGGGCAGTGCCTGCAGGCAGGGGCCGCACGCAAAGCTGCCTGGCAACTCCTGAGCCTAGGAGTCAGACATGATGGTTGATTCCAGGAGCTACCTGGGGTAAGCACAGCCTGGTGAGAGCCCACACCCCTTACCCCATCCTGCACCCGAGCCCCCTTCCCCAGCCTGGAGCACCCGCCTGTACCCAAACTTTCTCCTGAAGCCCACACCCTGAATCCCCTCCTGCATCCCGACCCCCGCCCCAGCCCTGAGCCACCTCCTGCTCTCCAAACCCCTCATCCCTGGCCTCCCCCCAGAGCCCGCACCCCTAGCCAGAGCCCTTACCCTCTCCTACACCCCAACCCTCTTCCCCAGCCCAGAGCCCCCTCCCACACCCTAAACCCCTCATTTATGGCCCCACCCTGGAGCCTGCACACCCAGCTCCAGACTTCAACCTCTCCCACAACACAACTCCCTACCCCAGCCCACTGAAAGTGAGAGAGGGTAGGGGAGAGCGAGCTATGGAGGGAGGGTGGATGGAGTGAGTGGGGCGTGGCCTGGAGAAGAGGCAGGGCAGGGGCATGGCCTCCATGGAAGAGGTGGGGCAGGAGGCAGGGCAAGGGTGTTTGGGTTTGTGCAATTAGAAAGTTGGCAACCCTACCTATTATAAGGCCCTATTTTCTGAACTTATAACTTTTGCCAAACTTCAACTGTTCAGGCTGAAATTTTCCTTGCCTGGTGTGTACCTCAGACTGAATTCTGTTGAAAAACTGTAGCAAGGTATAAGCCTCTGAAAAATCTCAGATTGTACAATAGCAATAGAAACCTTCTAGGCAGCTAAATTCTCCAGAGATTCCATCTTCACTGAACACGTTTCATTCCAGGACTGTGAGGTGAGCAGGACGTTTCCTGCCATTGTTACTCCTGGATGCTGCAGACTGCTCTGGCATCAGACACAGGAACTGAGGGGAGGGAGACTGTCTCCTGTACTCTCAATAGTCCCCTGCTGGTGCCCAGGCCATGTGGAGGAAGACAGTCTGATTGGAATGCAGAGGGGACAAAAAGAAGACCTGAGGCAGGGGTTGGTGGTGGAGAGAGTAAATTGTGATAAGGAGACTGCAGGGGCTATATTATGTACAAAGGGGCTGAATTAAGGTTGCAAAGGCAAGAAGCCTTTATAATACAAAGTGTTAGGCAACCTAATAAATGTAGGGATTACTAGCAGCTTCCTTATCATAATAGTATATAAAACAATTAAAAATGTTCCCTTTATAGCAATCTATTGTAACATTCGTCTATAATTTATTTTCTATATGTCCCCAACTCAGCAGAGTTTCTAATGTCACTCATTGTAAAAATGCAGTAAGGTAACTCAGTACAACCACAGTAAAGCAAACCACTGATCTAAACATTGGCTCACTGAGCAGTACAAAACTACTGTAATACATTCTCTCTAGATGTTTCCCCTCAGGATCAACTACTCTTCAAGAAAAAAGAAAAGGAGGACTTGTGGCACCTTAGAGACTAACAAATTTATTTGAGCATAAGCTTTCATGAGCTACAGCTCACTTCATCAGAGTTACACGGTGTTTTCTGACACTGAGTTCTAGAAACTCCTTGCCAATTACTGTAAATGCTTTTGTTGACCTACTTGGCAAACCACTAGAGATCAAACCACAGTTATAGCAAACAGGCAATACAAAAAGGGTTATGCTTCTCTTAGCCTGTCTCTCAAGTTTCAAGTTCTCTGGTAGCTAAATTAATGTTTACTTGGTTGCTTCAGGTTTATCTGAAGCAAATCCCTTTGTTCCACTGTTTGACAGTCCTCAATCATACTTGGTTATTCTGTCTTTCTTTTGCTTATCAAAAGTGACGACCAACAAACACTTTGCAAGGACATCACCTTTCAGATCAGATTAAAGGCAGACACTCTCAAGTGCCACAGAGGAGTTTGCAGTTCCACTTTGCTGGCTTGTTGCTTAGTTTGTGTTGTTAAATACAAAATAGAAAGGAGCTGTTAAAGTGATAGGGTTACAGCAGGTTCATAACATTTTATCCAACTGACCAAAAATTAACTCCTGACTCATCTGGAATACACACACATGCAGATTTCTATTTTGTATGTGTAACTGCTTGTTTGTTTCTGATCATGCAACTGAAAACCTTTACTTTGAAAAGCTGGCCCTAAAAGTATTCAGTAGTTTCTCGTGCTGCAGGAGTCAGAACATCCAGAAGATTTAGCTGCAGCGCCTCATAACTGGCTCATGAGTTATTACTGCTGATGAACATACTCCTCAAATCTCCTCTGAACAAATTCTATTTGCATTTTTATTTGGGAATTGTCTATTGTGACTATACGACCCTCCATTAGGGTTCAGCAGATATTGCCCAGGACCTAGTCCCAGCAAAACTACTCATTTGGTTTTGTTACCCTGGATAAGTCCCTACATTTCTATATGCCTTTGGCTCCCAATAATGATGCTTCACTTTAAGGTCAGCATGTAAAAGTGCTATGTCAATGCTAAGTATGATTATTGCATGCAGTGTTATTGTAGCATTGTTGGTCCCGGGATATTACGGAGACAAGGTGAGGTAACATCTTTTATTGGACATATTTCTGTTGGTAAGAGCGAAGCTTTTTACATAGAGCTCTTCTTCAGGTCTGGGAAACTTACACCATGTGTAGATGAGAGACCTTACAGAGACACAGCAGTACTGATGCAGCTGCACCGCTGTAAGAACTCCTGTATAGCCAGTCTATGCCAACTGGAGAGAGAGTTCTCCTGCTGACATAATTAAACCACCCCCACTGAGCGGAGGTAGCTGTCAGCGGGAGAATGTCTCCTGCTGACATAACACTGTCCACACCAGCCCTACCGATGTAACTTACGTCGCTCAGAGGGCTGTTTTATTCACACCCCTGAGCAACATACGTTTTACTGACAAAAGTGCCAGCGGAGGCATAGCCTAACTCGGGGTGTCACTGCTAAGTACAAGCTGGAACCGATTGTTTAGCAAAAATCGTGAAAAGATATTTCAAGGGACCAGTCAAGTTAACACCCCTCTGCTCATGAGGAGGAAAGGAAGTGTAACAGATTGTTGTAATAAACCATAGATCCAGGTTGTGAAAGTGTTCACCCACAGGTGATGTGTTTTTGTTTTTTAACCATTGCCCTGTGGGCGTTCATTCGAGGATTGTCTGGATTCACCCACAAAATTGCTATTGGGGCAGTTAGAGCACTGGATGATGTATACCTCATGTGTTTAGGACCCATGGATCTTGAAAGGTGTGTCATGGGGGGGTTGCAATTTTCAATGCAGCTAAATTACAAATGACAGAATAGGGATTTTTTTATTTTTTATTTTTTTGGTAGATTATAAGGCCTGGGATTCTTTGTTTTCTCAGCTTCTTTCTCCAAGAGTAACAGTACCCAAAGCTTTTTGGGAAAAAACAACAATTCTGGCATTACCACCAAATCTTCCCTTCCTGATGGTGTAAATTGTTGTAACTTCAATGAAGCTATACCCCAAATTTTATCAGCTGGCTTCTGGTCCTCCAGGATCTTTAATTTAATTTGAAAGAAATATATAGTCCATGAAAAGTGTTTTGTGATTTTATAACTCCACTAGTACGTCTGGAGGATGTTCCACTAACATCTCTGGAGGATGTTAAACAGAATCTACTAAAGTTAGATATTTTAAATTGGCAGAAAACTTGCATCCAAGAGTTTTTAAAGAGCTGGCTGAGGAGCTTGATGGACCATTAATGTTGATTTTCAATAAGTCCTGGAGTTCTGAGGAAGTTTCAGAAAGCTAATGTTGTGCCAATTTTTTAAAAAGCTAAATGGGACAACCCACTATAAGCCTGTCAGTCTGACCCTGATCCCAGGTAAGATAACGGAGTGGCTGATATAGGACTCAATAAATAAAGAATTAAAGGAGAGTAATGTAAGTCATGCACATCAACCTGGATTTATGGAAAATAGATCCTATCAGATTAACTTGATACCTGTTATTGGTGAGTTTACAAGTTGGTTGATAAAGGTAATAGTGTTGACGTAATATACAAGACTTTTGTAAGGCCTTTGACTTGGTGGCACGTGATATTTTGATTACAAAACTAGAACAACAGAAAATTAACATGGCACACATTAAATGCATTAAAAAGTGGCTAACTAGTAGGTCTCAAAATGTAACTGTAAATGAGGAATCATCATCAAGTGGGTATGCTTCCAGTGGGGTTCTTGGCCCTACACTATTTAACATTTTTATCAATTATATTTAAGAAAATATAAAATCATCACTGATAAAGTTTGAAGATGACACAGAATTATGTGAGTGGTAAATAATGAAGAGGGCACATCACTGAGTCAGAGCGATCTGGATTGCTTGGTAAACTGGGAACAAGCTAACAATATGCACTTTAATATGGCTAAATGTAAATGTATACATTATGAACAAAGAACATAGGTCATACTTACAGGATGGGAGACTGTATTCTGGGAAGTAGTGACTCCCCAAAAGATTTGAGGGTTGTGATGGATAATCACCTGAACATGAGCTCTCAGTATGATGCTATGGCCAAAAGAGCTAATGCAATCCTTGGCTGCATAAAGAGGGGAATCTCGGGTAGGGGTTAAGAAGTTATTTTACCTTTGTATTTCCTGTGACAGTTGCTGGAATACTGTGTCCAGTTCAGGTGCACATAATTCAAGAAGGAGGTTGATAAATTAGAGAGGGTTTAGAGCCTCGATAATGATTACATGATTAAAAAACATGCCTTATAGTGATAGACTCAAGGACATCTATCTATTTAGTTTAACAAAGAGAAGATTAAGATGTGACTTGATTACAATCTATATGTATCTACATGGGGAACAAATATTTAATAATGGGCTTTTCAATCTGTCAGTGAAAGGTATAACACAATACAACGGCTGGAAGTTGAATCTAGACAAATTCAGAATGGAAATAAGGTACAAATTTATAATGGCCAGAGTAATTAAACATTGGAACAATTTAACAAGGATTGTGGTGCATCACTGACAATTTTTAAACCAAGATTGTTGCCTGATCTATGCACTGCACATAATTATATTGATTACTTAAGAATTCCCAGTTAACACGCTGAAGTTTGATAAGTTCTTGTCCCAAGATCAGCACAATATTATTAGAATTACTGGGTAGTCAGGAACCCTGATCTGAATGGTTGCAACACTCACACTTAGGAGAAACATTTTGTATTTGTAATAGTTTTATTAATACAGTTAGCAGTCATGAACACTCCCACCCCACAAGATAGATAGAGATAATAAAGGATGTGCAATTGAGCATCCATATACTTACACCATCCCCTGAAGAACAACTTGAAATGTTTGTCATTACCTTCCTCACCATCATCTACTTACTCATCACCGGTGGTTGTCATCCTGTCATCGCCCAAGAGCTACTTCTCTCCCCATCCTAAACACACAGGCTGGCATACAACCTTAATAATATGTTACACTGCTGATGCTATGCCTAAAGCATATTCAGGAGAGGTTTCTTCCCTTTTCCTTGTTTGTATTTCCTTACCCTAATAATGTTGGGGTGCCCTTCTCCCAGAAGTTACTCGCCCTTTTACCTCAGAAAACACATCAATTAGTTATCATGGTACTCTTATGGTTATACATCTGTGAATGTTCCTAACTTCAAATATCTGAAGGTGGTATAAACTAGAATATTGTGGTTACCTGTTAGCAGTTTAGCCATTATAACATTCTTTTATGGACTTGGGTTACTCCTGGTTAACTATGTACACTAAGGCCATGTCTACACTTACAAGCTTACAGCGGCCGAGCTGTGCCGATACAAATGTGCCGCTGTAAGAGCACTCATGTAGCTGCATTATGCTGACAGCAGAAAGCTCTCCCATCGACATAATAAAATTAGCTCAATGAGTAGCAGTAGCCATGACAGCAGGAGAGCGTCTCCCACCGACATAACTTTGTGCACACAAGCTCTCATGTTGGCAAAACTTACGTTGCTCAGGGACATGTTTTTAGGGCTGCATAAATAGTTAGGAAATATATGGAAACACCCCTGAGTGACAAAAGTTTTGCTGACATAAGTGCTAGTGTAGACACGGCTTTTGGGCCTTATGCCTTGTTTAGCTAAGCTATTGTTCTGCAGGCATGAGGCCTGTAGGCTCATTTCTTTACTGCCTTAACTTATGCCTATGCCTTACCTAGCACATACCTATACTGATAGGCTACAAGATTGGATGTTTTTCTAAACGATATGCTTAGGAATTATTGTGGGGAAATTCTATGGCCTGTGTTATAGAGGAGGTCAGACTAGATGATCACAATGGTGCCTTCTGGCCTTGGAATCTATGAATCTTTAATCTATGAATAACTGAGGTTTGCCCGGACAAATATATAAATTATGTCTCCATTTTTAGTGTTTTAAAATTGCTGTATTATCAAAGGTTTTATGGTGGATTAAATATATAATTTGTTTTCTTTTAATATAGGTCTGCGGCTGTGTGTGTGTATACAGTCAAAAAATATAGCATCTAGTACTTAGGATATAGAAACATTCTGTATGTCCTTGAATCTTCAAGCCTTTTCCTTTGGGATCTCGCTGCTACATCAGTAAGCTAACCACTAATGTTGTGGCAATTCTGTCTAGTAAATGTGGTGAGCCTAGTCTTGAATTTTTTTCTGACTCTAAGAAGTTATTTCCTTTTACTTGTCAGCGAGAGTTCTGTGTAACAAACTACAAAGCAAAGAGAAAATATCCTTTTAGTGTATTCTTTCCACAAAGTAAGCTAAGGTTATTTTATCTTTCAAACTTTGGAGTAAATATTCAGTTGTAATTTTTCACAGGTAGGTAATTAATTACCACAGATTAAATACGGTAGTGGGAAATGAATTCAAAATTATAGATGTGCAACATTTGGAATGCAAAATTCTGCAGGGACTACTTTTGAATATTACATACATGTTTTCAAATCAGGCACATCCAAATGATTCCAATTTATAAAATTCTCTTAAACTTAACAGCTGCATCATTTTTTAAATGAGTCTCCCTAGGCTCATCAGTCTGAATAAAAAAAATCAGATGACCATTCTTTATCTTGAACAGAAACCTGGCAGCTCCCATTTTAACTAGGCAAGTGAGGTAGGGAGAGAGAAAATGGGTATGATTATGAATAGGCTACTAATCCAAAGTAACTTTGCATAATAGCAAAACCTCTTTTTGTTTGTCTTGGCTTTAATTAAATTTCCATATATTTCTTGACTATTTATACAGTCCTGAATTTTCAAAATTTACAAGGGAATTGAGTCACAATTTTTGGCTGTCCAATCTGTCAGACATTAAAGGGGATTGGCACTGAGGATCCTGTTTCTGAAAATTAGGCCTCATTAAAATCTCTCAAATTTCCCACCCAAATATGACTCACTTAGGCCCTTTTGAAAATTAAGACTGCAAAGTCTTGCTCTGCAGCACCACTCTACAATGTAGGACTATAGATACCATATTATGTAGTACTATAATATCCACACAAACCACATTACTGATTTCACCTCAAGATGATTTCTCTTTCTTGTGTGGAGCAGGACCAAGCACCCAGGTTACAGAGATAATCTCATGCTCTGCATTGGAAGTTCTTCATCTGGCACCCAGCTGTAACTGTTGTCCCCTGACATAGAGACATTTGCGTGGTCACACGAGTAAGGAATGCTGCGGTGAGCTGTGGATAAGGAAGTCCAGTATGGGGATCAGTTGAAGAAGTTTGATTTCTCCAGTGCGACAGGTATGATTAGACAAGGTGAAACATTTCTCCGAAGTAGACCTATGTCTCAAAATTTGTTCTCTCTCCTAATGGTCTTGTTTGGAGTTCCATTTTAGGAACACAGGGCTTTGGCAGACAGATAGCCTACATTTCAATTCATGTATATAGCTGGTCAATAAATAGATATAAATGATTGTGATTCCTTCCCTTCACCTTTAGAAAAAAAATTAAACTTACAAAATGTGTTCACCAGCTCCATTCATGTAGCTTAAGGCAAGAGCAAGGCTCATAAAGGGGAAAAAGTATGTCCTATCCCTGCAAATGTGCACAAGAAATGTCAGTGTAAGGGGCCTCCTCTTTGTTCCCCTCATGGAAGAGCCAGAGACAATCACCGTCCTTGTATTTACCAGCATTCATTTAAAGTTAAACCATATAATAAAAGCATCTCTTAGAACCTTATCAAAACCCATTGAGGTTAATGGAAGTCTTTCCATTGACTTGAGTGGGTTTTGAGGCATCCCTTGTAGATTTCAAATAGAAATCTCAAAGAATCTCAGAAGCAGAAGGATGTGGAAAAAATATTCACTGCATAATAATTTATACAGGTCTATAGCACCTTATAGCCAAGGATCTCAAAGTGCTGTACAATATATGTAATTTTGCATCACACCACTACCGAGAGATACAGTAGCTCCATTTTAACAAATGAAGAAACTGAGGTAGAAAAAGATTAAGTTCTATATTTTCAAAATTTACAAATTTTAGTGCTTCAGTTTCTGGATGCACACGAAGAAATTGTGGATGTTCTTCACCTCTGGAAATTAGGCTCTAGATGTCTCAAACTGATGATCAGTTTTGAAAATGTACTGATCATTGTTGAAATTAATAAAGGAAGCCTGGCAATAAAACTCAGTTCTCCTGACTCCCAACCGTTTACCTTAAGCAAAAGACTACCAATCCTACCCTATAGAATACAAATCAGAAACAGCCCATTTGTAGCAAGATGACACAAATGTTGTATTCCCTAACAATGCCATGTGCTTCTTGTGAAAGAAACAATTAATATTCTGGAAAAATGATTTAAAAGAATCAAACCTCAGTTTGCATTGCAAATACAGTAGTTGAGTAGCTGAAATCCAAAGGTCTTTCTTTGAATGTTCACATTATTGTTTGTCATCTTGTCTTTTGAAAGCATGATTAAGCTTTTATTTGCTTGTTAATATTGTAATCCTTCCTCCCCTCCCGAAAAAAATACCTGTAAAACTATTTTTCTTGAGCAACTACCTGATTAGATGGATAATGTCTTCTTCTTCTTTTCCTTTATGCTGCTTTTCCCAGTGAAGATCGCAGCGGCAGCACGGAGAATAGGGAGGACCAAACCTCCTTTTCCTCCACAACAGGTTCCAGCTCCTCCTGGGGGATTCCCCAGTGTTCCCAGGCCAGCTGGGAACCTCCAGCATGTCCTGGATCTGTCCAGGGACTCCGCCCAGTGGAACATGCCCATTATAGTTCCAATAGAAACCTCCCGGGGGCATCCTCATCAGTTTCCCAAACCACTTCAAATGGCTCCCCTCAATCCGAAGGAGTAACAGCTCTACTCCAACGCCCTCCCCTCATAACCGAGCTCCTCATCCTATCTCAAAAAGTAAACCCAGCCATTCTGTGGAGAAACCTCATATCCACCATTTGTACCTGTAATCTCATCTTTTCAGTCATTACACAAAGTTCATGACCAGAGGTGAGGATGGGGACAATATTAGAGCAAATAAGTAACTTATTTATGTGTTTAAGGTTTATTTTGTATAATGCTGTTGATAAACCTTCACTTCTACTGAGGATGTCTCAGACACCTACAGAGAAACTCCAAAGCAAAGCATCATATATATAAAAAAATTACAAACCAGCCTTACCTTACGGGTAAAGCTAAATGTGGTCTGCTACAAAGTATGTTCTACTAAAATGAAAAAGGAAAAAAAAATCATTGAAACTTTTCAATCAATTCAATCTTTTCAATCTACAGGAAACTGAACAAGGTATTTGATGTTTTTTCTGCACTTTCCATCTAACTGGCATAGTTAATGGTACAGAGTGCTGATGCTGCAGCAGATTCGTAAGATTCTTCTTCAAGTTCTGACAATGTTCAAACAGATTTCACTGATCAAATGGCAAGATAATATAAACAGTGTCATAAATATTGAAAATAACGTTATAGTTAAAGTGTATGCAGTGCCCAGTGTGACTAAATGCTTGTGTGACACTCTGTACCTCAAAGCAACACCAAAGAACCCCCATATTCATCACTGCCATATAATTATGATATGTTTGTACAAAGTATGCCTTGTGATGTAACATTTTAAAAGTCTTGACCTGTTGAACATTAATATCCTGTTGGATTGTACATGTTATCATTGTATGTGAAGTTATGAAGTTTTTCTATGTGTGTGTTACTGAAATATGTTGTGAGGTGGGGAACACCCACAACCAGCCTTACATATACAACAATGGAGTAGCCAAATGTGCTGATGGCCCAATAAAGGAAATCCACTTTCCCAACAGCCATCCCAGAAGACTTCTCAGGGAGAGCACATAGACAATGGGGGTGCCCCCCCCACACACACGTTACAAGCATAGATCTTTCCAGTGAGGGAGATTCCACAACCTTCCTAGGCAATTTAGTCCAGTGTTTAACCACCATGACAGTTAGGAAGTTTTTCCTAATGTCCAACCTAAACCGCTCTTGCTGCAATTTAAGCCCATTGCTTCTTGTTCTATCCTCAGAGGTTAAGAAGAACAATTCTTCTCCCTCCTCCTTGTAACAATCTTTTATGTACTTGAAAACTGTTATGATGTCCCCTCTCAGTCTTCTCTTTTCCGACTAAACAAACCCAATTCTTTCAATCTTCCCTCATAGGTCATGTTTTCTAGATCTTTTTTGTTTTTGTTGCTCTTCTCTGGACAATAGTCTCCAAATTGTCCACAGCTTTCCTGAAAAGTGGCTCCCAGAACTGGATACCATACTCCAGGTGAGGCCTAATCATCCCGGAGTAGATCGGAAGAATTTCTTCTTGTGTCTTGCTTACAACACTCCTGCTTATACATCCCAGAACGATGTTTGCTTTATTTGCAACAGCGTTACACTGTTGACTCATATTTAGCTTGTGGTCCACTCTGACCTCCAGATCCTTTTCCACAGTATTGTCCGCAAACTTTATGAGTGTATTCTCTATGCCATTATCTAAATCACTGGTGTAGAGACATCATGACTCAGCATCACTCCCCCCACAACTCAACCCCTTGGCCTCACTCCCCTCTGGAAGGACAAAGACTTTGAATTGGGAAGGGGGTCCCAGACTGGAGAAAAGTTCCAGCCTGTGTATTGAAGATCTGTGACCTCTTTGTACTATCTATCACGGTGAGACACTGCTTGATTCAAATCCCCTTTAGTTTTTAGAACTCAGATTGCATATTTACTTTTATTCGCAGGTAGCCAACTTTAATCCCTATGCTTACTACTTATAATCACTTAAAATCTACCTTTTTGTACTTAATAAACTTGTTTTATTTTTTACCTAAAACAGTGCGTTTTGGTTGAAGTGCTTGGGAAATCTCAGCTCAGTTTACAAAGACTAGTGTATGTCCCTTTCCCACTGAGGGAGAGGGGGACCAGGTAATGAATAGGGTTCTACCAATTTTATGGCCCTGAAAAACATGTCACGGATTGTGAAATAAGCCCTTCCCTGTGAAATCTGATCTCCCCCGTACTACTGGGAGTGCTCCAGCTAGGGGCTTCTAGCTGTGAGTCCTGGCCAGTCTGGGGAGGGACAGGACTTGTCCTTCCCCTGCACTGCTGCTCTCTGGGGAGATCAGACCCACCTCTGGGTACCTTTTGAGTTGGGACCCCCGCAGTTACAACACCATGAAATTTCAGTTGCAAAATGTGAAAATGTGAAATTGCCCAATTTTAAAAACCATCTGGCCATGAAATTGATTAAAATGGAACTTGGATTTGGTAGGGTCCTAGTAATGAACTTACGCTAGTCAGGCTTCTGACCAGGACAAGACAGTACAATCCTGGGATTCAAGGCCAGGGAGCTGAGGGGAATTGGCTGGAGCCTTTCTAGAGTTGGTTCATGAGTAGCTGGGAGAAGCACTCTTGTAACTCAGTTGGGCGTGTCCTGCCTTAAGAGGTCTGTGTAAGTGCAGTACCTGCCAGATGTTTGTAGTTTGCCAACACCACCAGTGTGAGTGGGATACCCCAGGTTGGTGGGACAGTGAGCTCAGCGGTCCGACAGTTCAGGTTGCACTCCCGGAACTCCGTCACTGCTCGCTATGTTCCATTTACACATTGTGGTCCTGATCATGCAAACCTGGGTGCATGTGCATAACTGCTGCATAGCTGCAATATTTATATTATATAGTGGAGTTCCTCAAATATTCTACTGTTCTAAGCTTTTTCTGTAGACATCAAAGAGAATAGTTAAGCTAACAGCAACTCCAAGAAAACTGTACAGTTTACATAGCTTTCTTTGATTGTCTTCAACAACCAGAAAAGAAGAGTCATAGAAAACAGAGCCAAACCCACATTTTCAAAAATATGTGTCTAAAGTTAGGCTTTGAGTCACTATTTCTTTTCCTGATCCTTTTGACAGAGCAGTGTGTCAGAGATGCAGCCTTTGGTATCAGGTTTCTCCTGTTGCCCTTTCCCTCTTTGTCTCCATGGGGGCTCCCTCTGTTACTCTTTTCAGGTCACTTTGATTTGTCCTGCTAGGTCCTCATTCACATTTATGAAGATGTAGTCTCTGAGAGGGTTATACCAGTCTTCTAGGAGCTGTTCACTATGTGTGTCTCATCTGGGGACTATTTTGAATAAACAGATGGTATATCATGGGTTTTTTTTATTTTTTTTTCTGTATCTTTTTGATAACTGAAGGAGATCTCTTGAAAACGTGTACACAGAATAGTTCTCTTTGAGCCCACATTTTGCATTTCTTTCTAAACAAGCATCCACTTGTGAGGATCCCCGTGTTCAGAAGAGGGGAATCTGAATGAAATAACATAAAGCAAAGCTCTGTTTCACCGGGGCTTGTAAGAATTCAGCAAGGGTTAACAATTTGCAGCTATGTTGAAGTGTGAAATACCAGTGCAAGGCCCTGCAGGCTTTACAACAGTAATTGTAATATATAGCATCTAAAGGTCAGTGTATGTTTCATGAAAGCCCATTGATGACAGCTGTCATTACAACTTCACTACAAAGAAAATTGGAGTTATGAAGGCACTCATGGGGAATAGCAGGCACTTCAGCACCAATGGTTTACTGCTGGTGCTATTTTTACATGTCAGTTCTGCTTACAAACAGACCAGTAAGCAAGATAAATGACAAGAATGTCTGAACTTGACTGACAGCTCCTGTTTCACTGCAGCTTAAAATTTGGCAATTTAATTATTCAGGCTCTGGTGGTCACTCATTACAAAATGGGGGACAAAATAAGTTTTCTCCAAGATGCATTTATAGCAGGAAGCTGGTTAATTACCTCAATGGCAACTTCTAAAATGTTGCCATATGTGAAAAGAAAATAGAATTAGAAAGAAATGTTTTGTAGCCTAATGTTTTTCTCCTGATGGCATTTCACTTGTGTTTCAGATAGTTTGTGGAACCTAACGCTAGGTAAAAATCCATTCCTGGTTTTGTCGGATTATCATTATTATTATTATTTCATTATCATTATATTATTAATGATGATGATAATTATTTGTAGTATGGAAGCACTTAGAAACCTCAATCAGGGATTAGGTGTCCATTGTGCTAGGTACTGTAAACACATATAACCAAAACACAACCTCTGTTCCAAAGAAATTTCACTATAAATATAAGACGAGAGACAATAGGTGGGTACTACAAACAGACTGGGAAAGCATAAGATACCAATGAAACTATTGTGATTAGTATAATAAGTGGACATATCAACTCTTATTCAAATGTTTTCAGTTTTAGAGCCTGATTACATAATATTTTACTTTGTTGCAGCAAACTCCATGACTGTTTTTCACTCTTCAGCTGCTCAGAGGCTCAATAGTGTCAACATAAAAAAGCTAATGCCCTGACTTGAGGAGATTACAATCTGAGAGGCCCATTTATAGTTGCCATGCATATGACTGTGGTAGGAAAGAAGATGGAGGAAACACTTTTGCTCACACTGTACCATATAGGAGAAAGCCATTATCTGGCTGCTTGTACTCTGGACTATGTCATTAACACCCTGTGTTGGGGCTGGTACAGAACCACAAAGAACACTGAGGTTTTCTGCTTCAGTGCTCCCTGGTCACACAGGGATTAATCTGCAATGGAGATTAAGAATCTCTGCACATTCCCCTCTATTCTGCTAACTCTTCACTCCTCTCTGACCATACTCTTTTCAGTGAGCTGCTCCTGGGGGGAGTAATTTGGTAGCTACCTCTGTGCACTCAGGGGCTACAATTCTGGGGAACATTTATGTAGGGTTGCACAATGTGGGAAGCCTCTTACTCCCTTGCCCTCTTCCTTGCATGGCAACCCAGGGCCAGCCATGACTTAGTCCTGGCCCCAGCTGCCATTCCTTTGAACAGCCCAAAGGGGGACTATCTGGGCAGCATGGGGCACAAGAACTGAGAACAGGAGTGAATGGTTAGTTTAAACTATTTCATCCACATGTTGTGACAAAAATATTTTTGATTCTCAGGGCAGGCATCTCAAACATTAACAGTTTATTTCAATCTCAGATCACATTTAATGTCACTAATGATTCCTTCTAACAAAAAGTAGATATTGGGTTCAGATTTTCATCTTTGACAGTGAGAGCTGTTTTCAAATAACTGAGTGCTCTATTCAGTAGATATGCTGATGGCAGCAGAGCTGACTGCTAGGGGTCCATGGACATTTATAGTTGACTGCCTTCCTCAAAACTTAACATGAATACATTTCCTTTTGACAGGGGGATGCTGTTTCTAGTCCTCTCTTCTACTCCAAAACCGTAGGTTTTAGAGATTTGGGTCCCCTCCATGACTATGTGGAGAATGGCTGACCTGGATATGTGAGCAGTGCACTAAATAAGGCTCCCTGGAACATGAACACAATGAGTGCTAAGATATCCACACCACTGAGGGAAGCATGATTCTTCAAGTGATTAGTAAGGATAGTTTTGGAACTTTTGATCACAAATTAATAAGTTTCCCAGCTTAAATCACCAAAGGTATTGGCCGTGAATACAGATAATGTTATAAAAAGCCACATTTCAACTTAAAAAAAAAAACATAGATACTAGAGATGCACGTGGACAAAAAACCCTTATATGAATATATTTGAACTCTGAAGAAATTCAGATTTGGATCCAGGTCAAAACCTTGTGACTGACCCACATCTCTGTAATGGATCTAATCTCAGCCCCCTTAAACCTGGGGAAGTACAGATAAATATCTGAATCTAAATTTTTGCAGCTTTGGTTCTCTCTAGTGTTAGTAAAATAAATTAGCAATGTTTAGTTGAAAGAAAATTTGCTGGAGTTTTAAGAAGTGGATTTGGGTTCATTTGGATTGTGTATTACTATACAAAGTTAGTTTTAGAGCCAGTGTTTATTGAAATAAAGATATGAGATGGGAACCTACACTATGGGTTTGTAGTAACTGCAGATTCTTGAATCCTTGTGTTTGAGACAGAAAATGTGTGACAAAAGTTCTTTAGATTAATTGAGAGAAAAACCAGAACTGTAAATATGTATAGGAAGCAAAAGAAAAAAGGGGAAAAAACAATATTGTTTGAGTTTTTTAAGAGTGTAAGTCAGCCACCACATATAGCAACCCAACACACAAATCTTGTGATGGAAGAACCTCCAAAGGGGGAGTCTGAACTTATTTAGGACCCCACTAAGTCAAGGGTCCTTTGGTTACTATACAATCATGCCTCACCCACAAGAATCTACAACAGGTCCTCTCTGAACCACCCCTTATGAACTGGTGTTATCCTTGGATGGAATGAAACCAGTGTCCTTCTGGCATCTTTATTAATTCCCACCTCTGATGTCTTCAGGAGTCTGCCAGACAAGGCCACTGCCTCCTTCAAATTCTAGAGGTTCACAGGACTGTTGCCCCTACCCTGCATCTGGGAGTTGTACAGGACCATTAGAGGCTGATGCACTCAGTCTACAGAACAAAAAAATGAATATACAGTAGCAATTGTAAAAACATACCCAACTAATGTGCCTCAGTTCTCTATTTTATATGCTGTATTCTTTGTTCTTGCTTGAGTAAATTGATGTTTTAAACACCTTATCTAATAGCCTTTGAAATTCTGACTCTGCTAAGTGAAAGTGTAATGGTTTTGTTAGAAAGCAACACTCAAAAGGGCCACATTTGCTGGTACCCTTCAGATACTCTAGCAATGCAAAGCAACTATAAGGTAGGCTTAGTTGGCTGGTTAAACCAGATTTATGTCTGCTTTGCTTCAGTGGAGTGGTACAAAGGAGCCAAACCTTTATTGGTGAATCTATCAAAGCTCTGAAATACTGTATGAAAATATATCAACTCTGTGACGTTGCACTCCATATGTTTTATGGAAATATGTTTATAAGTGTGAATATGATGTAACTGGAATATGCTTCATGCAAAAGATCTCTTCTAAGGTATCATTACTAAGCTTATAATCTATTGAGTGTGTTCATCCTATTTGTATGAATGTATCATTCTTGTATCTAAAAAGTAGAAATATGAAGTATTTCTGTAGGCTCCTATTGTAATTATGCAAAGTGTGGGCCATTAATGGTGGCTTAGGATCTTGATGGTTCCCATTATCTAGGACAATTGGTTGTGAATGGCTCTGTTTACTCTCAAACCTTCCTGGGTACATGCAGGCCAACCCTGAAAGAATGGAGACTGAGGTCTTACAGTGACATTTGATCGTGTCACCTGGTACTGGAATCCATCTTAAACCTGGTGCTTTTTCATTTAGAAGGAGGTGTGGGGACCGAGAGAGACAAAAGATCCCCACCTTGTGCCAAAGCCATTGTCATAAATATAAAGGGAAGGGTAAACCCATTTGAAATCCCTCCTGGCCAGAGGAAAAACTCCTCTCACCTGTAAAGGGTTAAGAAGCTAAAGGTAACCTTGCTGGCACCTGACCAAAATGACCAATGAGGAGACAAGATACTTTCAAAAGCTGGGAGGAGGGAGAGAAACAAAGGGTCTCAGTCAGTCTATATGCTGTTTCTGCCGGGGATAGACCAGGAATGGAGTCTTAGAACTTTTAGTAAGTAATCTAGCTAGGTATGTGTTAGATTTTGATTTCTTTAAATGGCTGAGAAAAGAATTGTGTTGAATAGAATAACTATTTCTGTCTGTGTATCTTTTTTGTAACTTAAGGTTTTGCCTAGAGGGATTCTCTATGTTTTGAATCTAATTACCCTGTAAGGTATCTACCATCCTGATTTTACAGAGGGGATTTCTTTACTTCTATTTACTTCTATTTCTATTAAAAGTCTTCTTGTAAGAGAACTGAATGCTTTTTCATTGTTCTCAGATCCAAGGGTTTGGGTCTGTGGTCACCTATGCAAATTGGTGAGGCTTTTTATCCAACATTTCCCAGGAAAGGGGGGGTGCAAGTGTTGGGAGGATTGTTCATTGTTCTTAAGATTCAAGGGTCTGGGTCTGTGGTCACCTATGCAAATTGGTGAGGCTTTTTATCCAACATTTCCCAGGAAAGGGGGGGTGCAAGTGTTGGGAGGATTGTTCATTGTTCTTAAGATCCAAGGGTCTGGGTCTGTAGTCACCTAGGCAAATTGGTGACGCTTTTTACCAAACCTTGTCCAGGAAGTGGGGTGCAAGGTTTCAGGAAGTATTTGGGGGGAAAGACGTTTCCAAACAGCTCTTCCCCAGTAACCAGTATTTGTTTGGTGGTGGTAGCGGCCAATCCAAGGACAAAGGGTGGAATATTTTGTACCTTGGGGAAGTTTTGACCTAAGCTGGTAAAGATAAGCTTAGGAGGTTTTTCATGCAGGTCCCCACATCTGTACCCTAGCGTTCAGAGTGGGGAAGGAACCTTGACAGCCATAAAAGGGGGTGGAACAGAACAAAGGGCGGTGGCAGTAATAAGAAAACCCCTAGTTTCCACTTAAGATGTCTGCTAACAAGGACTGTACCAGGGGAAAGGACTGGGCCCAGACTAGGAAGGAGTCTAGTCTGTGAAAGAAGCATATTGGAACAGCTCTGAGGGTGAGATTTACCTGTATTCAGTTTCTAAATGTATTAGGCTTAGACTTGCATGTTTTGTTTTATTTTGCTTGGTAACTTACTTTGTTCTGTCTGTTATTACTTGAAACTACTTAAATTCTACTCTTTATATTTAATAAAATCACTTTTGTTTATTAATTAACCCAGAGTAAGTAATTAATACCTGGGGGAGCAAACAGCTGTGCATATCTCTTTATCAGTGCTATTGAGGGCAGACAATTTATGAGCTTACACTCTATAAGCTTTATACATAGTAAAATGGATTTATTTGGGGTTTGGATCCCATTGGGAACTGGGTGTCTGGTGCTGGAGATAAGTGACTTGCTGAGAAGTTTTTGGTTAAAGTCTACAGCTTTTCGGGCATGGACCAGGCCTGGGTCTGTGTTGTAGCAGACTAGCATGTCTGGCTCAACCAGGCAGGGTTCTGGAGTCTCAAGCTGACAGTGGAAAACTGGCTCAGAGGTAATTCCAGCACATCAGGTGACCGTCCCAAGGGACTCTCTGTGACCAAACCCATCACAACCACAATTGCTTTCTTGCACACCATTATTTTAGCGACTGACTCATTGCCAGTTGTGTCTTCATTGTGTCTTATGAGACGTAACGAAACATAATCTTAATATACAGGAAGCTCTTCATGTGGGACACTGACTTTTCAAATTGCCTAAAAAAACTTAAAACTCTGATCTTATTTTTCCCTTTGGCACGATAATGCATTTTAAGATTTTTTTTTTAAATCAGTGAACTGTAGTTTTTCATTTTGTTATTAAAGCAGCTGTGAATGAAACATCTAGCTTTACTGTGTTGCCTTTGGGAATTCTGACTAAAACATGTTTCCACAAAGGTGAGATTAATGTGTTGAGCTTTCTAAATGATTATGAAAAATATCAAACCAGTTATTTAGTTACAAGGACAAGAGAAAAACACAGACGTATATGTCTTCCTTAAAAAATGTTTTAGGACTTTGACACATTATTTCTTGTATGGGAGAGGTGCTGAACAAACCTTTAGCTAATATTTATTTTACTTCAGATTATGGAAAACATGTGTGTATTTATGTTTAAAATACTGGGCGTCAGTCAATTCAGCTCCTCCACAACCGTATTTTTTTGCAAATTGACAGTTCCTGAAGTGAACCAAGCAAACCCGATGATGTAAAAAATGGTAAGGTTTTTCATTCTTGTTAAAGTTTCAAGAGTTAAAGGTCCAGGCACACACACTACACATTTGCATGTTTGCATGTATGATTGTACATGCAGCTATGACAAGAGTTGGTCCCAAAAACAAATGTGAAAAAAATTGAAGTTGAAACCATTTCACAACTTTCCACATAAACCCATTTCTAGGGTTTCCTAAATATTTCACATTTAAAAAATATGTTTATCAAAAACACTATCAAATTAGTTATAATGATTTCTAAAAGTTTTATTTTACTGAAATCGGAGGTTTCAGTAAACGGGAAACTTTGATAACCATCTTGATAACTATTTCAATAGTATTTTTGATAAAAAATCTACAAATATTTCAATTTAAAATGTTGGTAAAAATCAGTACTTTTACATGAAAAAGGTTCTGTTTTCAAAAAGGCCATTTTTGAAGAAAATATATTTTGTGATAAAGATTTCTATCACCTCCAGTCATGTTGTTTCTCTGATGGTTGTGCAATTGTGCATGCAATCATGTGGGAACATTTTGTTTTCAGATTTAGGGCTTCATTTCTCGATCAATTTTTCCTAAGTGTGAAATTTGCAGATGGGCTTTACCTTGGCTCTATAAATGCACCTGAAATTTGGTAGTCACATTGCAAATGCAAATTATGTATATATGGAAGTAATAGAATGCAGATGTCTGTCTGACTGATTTACTACAGTAATCAGTGTGACGTTTCACTACTTGTTCTTTATGAAAACATGCTTATGATATGAATATGATGTAACTGAGATATACTTTATGCAAGATGGCTCATGTGAGATATCATTAGAAAGGTTATGATTTACTGAATGTGATTATCCAGTTTGTATGCCTGTATCATTTCTGTATCTGAAGTTAGGAATATTAACTATGTATCTGTATTTCAAAAGTGTCACTTTTGGGTGTCACCCCCAACCAGTGCTTCAGGTACAACAATGGAAAAGCCAGACAGGGCTAATGGGCCATTAGCAGTCACAATGGACTGTGAAAGAGCTTAGTCTTCCTGTGGACTCAGGAGACAGCTTACAAGCAAGGGCTGCCACAGCCATGCAGAGACATGGGTCTGAGTCACCTGGACTGGATACCCCTCCTCCCCTTTTGGAATGCCAGTGGTTTTCCACTGGAAGACAAAGGGTTCCCGCCTTACACTAGAGTTATATCAGGTAGGGGAGTATCATCATCTAGGTTCTCTTCTGCCTCCCAACCAAAGAGACACTGAAAAAACACCTAGAAGGAAGAACTGAACCGAGGGGAGAAGGGTTGAGCCGAAGCTGGAAGGGCGTCTAGTTTGTGAGTAATAATACCCGAGGTATCAAGAGGGAGACCAGTGCAGCTGCCTTTCAAGACTTTCTGTTATCAGCCTGCAACAATCTCTAGGGTGAGAAATACTATTTGTAACCAATTTCTTTAGTGAATCTAGCTTAGTTTGTATGTTTGGTTTCATTTGCTTAGTAATCTGCTTTGTTCTATCTGTTATCTCTTATATTCACTTAAAATACATCTTTGGTAGTTAATAAAGTTATTTCTTGTTTATAACAAAACCCAATTTATGCAATTTCTAACTGGGGGTGGGGCAAGAAGTGTGCACATCTCTTTTCACATTGAGAAAGAGGGTGGATTTTTATGAACTTGTGCTATGCAGATTTTTCTATACAGCACAAGACAGTATTATTTGGGTTTATCTCCCAAAAAGGGGTGTGCATGTGAGTGCTGGGGGAGTCCTCTCACACAGAGCTGACCTCAGCATATGTCTGCAGAGGGGTGTGGCCCTACTTTTGTCTGTGTGCTGCAGGAGGCAGGAGAGCCTAATTCAGCAAATCAGGGAGAGGGAACCCAGGCTGATAGAGCAGGGGAGGCTCAGTGAAATCCCAGTACATCAGATAGCATCCCAGAAGGTACTTACGTATTCAAGTGATCATACTTGTAAAATTCTGGGCACAAATTACTGGGAGTTCAAAATGCATGTGTTCCTTTAGAAGCTGCTTTTGAAAATTTGGGCTTAAAAGTCTCAACTGAGAGCATCCTTGAAGTTTGACATTTAAAACACAGCAATTGAAAACAAATGGCATTTTTTTAGAAGTATTTAGTTTAAATAGTAATGTAAAAGTAACTGTTCATTGTTACAAAAATTAGAGTAATAGAAATCTCTCTCTGTATATATATATACACAAATAGTAAGTGAAACTGAATTTGCACTACTGTAGCTCCTTTGGGTAATGTTCGTCACTAATTTGGCTCCTGAACCACTGAGGTCTGAGTATCACTGCTTCAAAGTAACCATTTAGAGCTAATTGTTTAAAACTTAATAGAATAGGGAAGGGACAAATGTTGAAAATGTGTGCCTGTTTTGCTGGTAATGCTTAATTGTTTCTGATGAGAAACAAATGAAAGAGTCCCATTCAATTACCTCATGTAATGGCAGACAGCTAAACAGTGACAAGTTTTTAAAGTGCTTATATACAAAGGCTAGAAGTCTAAATAATGAAATGGATGAACTTGAGCGCCTTGTATTAAATGAGAATATTGATATAATAGGCATCATAGAAACTTGGTGGAGTGAGGATAATCAATGGGACACCATAATACCAGGGTACAAAATATATCGGAAGAACTGAACAGGTCGTGCTTGTGGGGGAGTGGCATTATATGTGAAAGAAAGCATAGAATCATATGAAGTAAAAATATTAAATGAACCAAACTGTACCATAACATTTCTATGGATAGTTATTCCATGCTCTAATAATAAGAATATAGCAATAGGGTATATTACCGACCACCTGACCATGATGATAACAGTGACTGTGAAATGCTCAGGGAGATTAGAGAGTACATAAAAAATAAAAAAACTCAATAATAATGGGAGATTTCAATGATCCCTATATTAACTGGGTACATGTCACTTCAGGACAGGATGCAGAAATAAACTTATTTGACACCTTCAATGACTGCTTTTTGGATTAGCTAGTCCTGGAACCCACAAGAGAAGAGACAATTCTTGATTTAGGCCTAAGTGGAGCACAGGCTCCGGTCTAAGAGCTGAAGATAGCTGGACTGCTTGGTAATTGTGACCATAATATAATTAAATTTAACATCCCTATTAACATCCTGTGTGGTGGGGAAAACATCACAGTGGCCCAACACTGTTTCATTTAATTTCAGAAAGGGGGATTGCACAAAAATGAGGATATTAGTTAAACAGAAATTAAAAGGTACAGTACCAAAAGTGAACTTCCTGCAAGCTGCATGGAAACTTTTTAAAGACACCATAATAGAGGCTCAACTTAAATGTATGCCCCAAATTAAAAGACACAATAAGAGAATCAAAAAAGTGCCACCATGGCTAAACAACAAAGTAAAAAAAACAGTGAGAGGCAAAAAGGCATCGTTTAAAAAGTGGAAGTTAAATACTAGTGAGGAAAATAGAAAGGAGTATAAACTCTGGCAAATGAATTGTAAAAACATAATTCATCATAATAATCATCACTCCCATACCTGCATTGGTCATTGGGGCACCAACATTGATGAGCAATCAACCAATTGTCTCCACCTTTGACAATTGTTCTAGGGTGACCAGATGTCCCAATTTTATAGGGACAGTCCTGATTTTGGGGTCTTTTTCTTATATAGGCTCCTATTACCCCCCACCGCCGGCCCGATTTTTCACATTTGATGTCTGGTCACCCTAGATTGTGCATCAGTGTTGAGTCTCCACGAAGTCCATTCCTGTCCACTCTTTTATGTTGTCAATCCATCTCTTCTTCTGTCTACCTCTTCTTCTCTTCTCCTGTACTGTCCCTTGGAGGATGATCTTGGATAGGCAGGATGATCTTCTCACATGGCCGTACCATTTCAGCTTGCACTTCTTCACAGTAGTCAGGAGGTCTTCATATGACCCAGTGCATTGGGTGATGATGTTGTGGACCTCTTCATTAGTGACATGGTCGAAGTAGGAGATGCCCAGGATTTTACGGAAGCATCTCATCTCTGCTACCTATATTTTTTCATTCAAGTTCTGCTGTAAGGGTCCATGTCTCGCACACATACAGAAAAATGGAGATGACCAATACGTGCAGCAGTTTCAGTTTGGATTCCAGGGAGATGTTCTTATTCCTCCAATTTGGCTTTAGCTTTGCCACTGCTGCCGTTGCTTGCGCAGTTCTTGCCTGAATTTCTGCCTTGGATCCTTCATCAGTGATGATTGCCTCCATATACTTGAACTGTTGCACTGTCTCCAACTCTTGTCCACTGACAGTAATATGTGAGCTGATCCCATCACATTTGTTTGTCATCAGCTTGGTTTTCTCTGCACTGATTTACATGCCATATTTTATGGAGGTTTCATCCAATCATGTCACAAGGTTGGCAAGTTCATCTTCACTGCCTGCCAGGCCATCAATGTCATCAGCGAACCAAAGATTTGAGATTGTTCGCCCCCCAATGCACCACTCTTGGAGTCTGGCAAGGCTGCCTTCTTTCGCCCACAATGTCCAACATCTATTTGGAGCGCATAATGACTAATGCCCTAGAAGATCACATGTGCACAGTCAGCACTGGGGGGGGTGAACAAAAATATAAGTAGGAAGGCCAAAAAAGAATTTGAAAACAGATAGCCAAGAAATCAAAAAGTAATAGCCAGTTTTTTTTAAAGTACATCAGAAGCAGGAAGCCTGCTAAACAGTGGGGCCATTGGATGATCAAGATGCTGAAGAAGCACTCAAGGATGATAAGGCCATTGCGGAGAAACTAAATTAATTCTTTGCATCGATCTTCATGGCTGAAGATGTGAGGGAGATTCTCAAACCTGAGCCATTCTTTTTAGGAGACAAATCTGAGGAACTGTCCCCGATTTAGGTGTCATTAGAGAAGGTTTTGGAAGAAATTGGTAAACTAAGCAATAATAAGCCACTAGGACCAGATGTTATTCACCCAAGAGTTCTGAAGGAATTCACATTTGAAATTACAAACTGTAGTTTGTAACCTATCATTTAAATAAGCTTCTCTACCAAATGAATGGAGGATAGCTAATATGATGCCAATTTTTAAAAAAAGGGCTCCAGAGGTGATGTGACATTATTAACATGAACTGTGACCATATAGATCATTGTTGCAACCAAGGTCCTATAGTTGCACCAAATCTTGTACAAAGGAGGTCAAGTAAGGTGTCTATGAAAAGGTTGTGATTTGCTGGTTATAATTATGCTGTCTCTTTGTCTGTATCATTTTTGTATTTGAAGTTATGAATTTTGGCTATGTACTTAGATATCAATGTGGTTAATTCTAAGTAGCACCAGTGACTCATTTGGCCTGATTACTGAGAAGGGACTCTTCAGATTAACTGCTCAATCAAGAAACACTTAACTGACAATGGACCTTGGGAGAATCCAAACACTTAACTGACAACAGACCTTGGGAGACTCCAATACACATATGAGGAATCTTCCTGGGAATGTTCAAGGTAGCATGTGAGCAATGGCTGCTCTACCTGTAAAGAACGGAGTCATACATGGACATGTGACTTGTCCATGTGACTCCAAACTCCATCTTGCTGCTGTGATTTTTCCAAAATAAGAACAAAGGGGTTCTTCCACATGGCAGAGGGTATAAAAGGCCCTGGAATGACCTCCATTTTGTCTTCAATCCTGCTTCTTTCCTCTGGAGGAACTTTGCTACAAACTGAAGCTCTGAACAAAGGACTGAATGACCCATCCAAGCTGTGGATGTACTCCAGAGATTTGATTTGAACCTGCAGTTTATTCCATGGCTGCTACAAGCCTGAACCAAGAACTGTCATTACTGTATGTAATTAATTCCATTTAGCCAATTTTAGCTCTCATCTTTATTTCTTTTTTTTATGAATAAACCTTTATATTTTAGATTCTAAAGGATTGGCAACAGCGTGATTTGTGGGTAAGATCTGACTTATATATTGACCTGGGTCTGGGGCTTGGTCCTTTGGGATCAGGAGAACTTTTTTTCTTTTACTGGGGTATAGGTTTTCATAACCATTCATCCCCATAAGTAGTGGCACTGGTGGTGATAGTGGGAAACTGGAGTGTCTGAGGGAATTGCTTGATGACTCCTGGTTAGCCAATGGGGTGAAACCAAAGTCCTCTCTGTCTGGTTTGGTGTGCCTTAGAAGTAAAGGACCCCCAGCCTTTGGCTGTATGCCCTGATCTAAGCAATTTGACCTCAATTGACACTCTCAGTAGTGTCCCGCCAAAGGCCGCTTTGTGACAGGAGATCCCGGCAATTACAGGCCAGTAAGCCTGACTTCAGAACCAGGCAAACTGGTTGAAATTATTGTAAAGAAAAAAATTGTCAGTCACACAGATGAACATAATTGGGTGGGGAAGAGTCAACATGGGTTTTGTAAAGGGAAATCATGCCTCACCAATCTACTAGAATTCTTTGAAGGGGTCAACAAGCATGTGGACAAGGGGGATCCAATATATATAGTGTACTTAGATTTTCAGAAAGCCTTTGACAAGGTCCCTCACCAAAAGCTCTTAAGCAAAATAAGCAGTCCTGGGGAAGGTTCTCTCATGGATTGGTAACTGGTTAAAAGATAGGAAACAAAGGGTAGGAATAAATGATCAGTTTTTAGAATAGAGAGAGGTGTATATAGTGGTGTCCCTGAAGGGTCTGTTCTGGGACCAGTCCTATTCAACATATTCAAAAATGATCTGGAAAAAGGGGTAAACAGTGAGGTGGCAAAATTTTCAGATGATACAAAACTATTCAAGATAGTTAAGCCCAGGCAGACACGAAGAGCTACAAGAGGATCTCTCAAAACTGGGTGACTGGGCAACAAAATGGCAGATGAAATTCAATGTTGATCAATGCAAAGTAATGCACATTGGAAAACATAATCCCAACAATACATATACAACGATGGGGTCTAAATTAGCTGTTACAACTCAAGAAAGAGATCTTGGAATCATTGTGGATAGTTCTATAAAAAATATCCACTCAATATTCAGCAGCAGTAAAAAAAGCAAATAGAATGCTGGAAATCATGAAGAAAGGGATAGATAATAAGACAGAAACTATTATATTGCCGCTATATAAATCCCTGGTATGCCCACATGTTGAACTCAAAAAAGATATGTTGGACTTGGAAAAGGTTCAGAAAAGGGCAACAAAAATTATTAGGGGTATGGAACAGCTTCCTTATGAGAAGCAATTAATAAGACTGGGACTTTTAAGCTTGGAAGAGAGATGACTAAGGGGGTATATGATAGAGGTCTATAAAATCATGACTAATGTGGAGAAAGTAAATAAGGAAGTGTTATTTACTCCTTCTTATAACACAAGAACTAGGGGTCACCAAATGAAATTAATAGGCAGCAGGTTTAAAACAAACAAAAGGAAGTATTTTTTTCACACAACACACAGTCAACCTTTGGAACTCTTTGCCAGAGGATGTTGTGAACTCCAAAACTATAGCAGGGTTCAAAAAAGAACTACATAGGTTCATGAAGGATAGGTCCATCAATGGCTATTGACGGGGAAGGTGTCCCTCTTATTTGTTTGCCAGAAGCTCAGAATGGGTGACAGGGGATGGATCATGTGATGATTACCTGTTCTGTTCATTCCCTCTGAGGCACCTGGCATTGTCCACTGTCGGAAGACAGGATACTGGGCTAGATGTATCTTTGGTCTGCCCCAGTATGGCCGTTCTTGTGTTCTTATGTTCTTACGTTATGTGCTGTAAAGAGCCGCAGGAGGCACATTAAAGCATGATACTCAGAATGAGGCTCGGGGGCCACAAGTGGCTTTTAAAGAGAATAGGGGACTATATTACAGTTCAGATAATGGATATATGGTTACCTAGGATAGCATGACCTGGAGTGTTGGATATTGGACAATAGACAAGCTGGATAATTGAAGTTAGAGGGGGGTGTCTTGCTGACCTGATGTAATTCAATCTACATTTTTCTTTGACTGACCTTGGGTGACCAGATGTCCCAGTTTTATAGTGACAGTTCCAATATTTGGGGGATTGTCTTATATAGGCGCCTATCACCCCTCAACCCCCTGCCCGATTTTTCACACTTGCTGTCTGATCACCCTACAGTGGCCACATTCAACAAGTGAGGGAGCAGACTCTGAGATAAGTTAGATCACAGCCTCCTTTTTTACTCCTTATCAGTGGACTAAATTGGGCAGCAAAAGGTAATTCCTGTTGGACAGTAAACCGTGATGAAGGATCCCCCTTAAAAACAAAGATTGAATTAAAATAAATAAATAAATACAACCTATCCACAAGAAGAACAAGAAGAAAAATTAGAATGATTGTATAAGATAGATAGAATGATTGTGTAGTACCAATAAAAGGGAGGATATGGGTGTATGCATACTTAAATCATTATATATATATATATATATATATATATATAAATCATTCCTCCAAAAAATTAGGAGGAAAAGTGAAGTGTTGGGAAGCTTTAGCAGGGGCTGGGAAGGGAAGGGAATGAGACTCTCTCTGAGGTCCAAGAAGTACTTTTTTGTGGGAAACCAGTGGTTCATGCAAGAAGTAACTAGGTTTTTTAGGATTATAGTTGTGCTATCTGAGGGCAATATCTTTCAGGAAGAATGACAGAAAAGAAAGGATGGCATGATTAGAGTCTTAAAGCTAATAGGATCTTGTACACTGGCTTTAAGAAATAAAGGAGGGCTTGCCACCTGGTAAACAGGATTCAGTTTCAATCTTGAAATGATTGTGCAGAAATAGGAAACCTAATTGTAACAGAAAAATCTCATCACAATATTTGCATATTACATCCTATGGTGAGATTTTAGTGACACATGGAATGAGAGCAAGATGATAAAACATTGATTTTTTAAAAATTCCAGGTAGTAATTCTTTACTGGCCTTAGAAGCAATAAAAGGATTGATAGTGGAATTCTATATTAATGTTGCATGCAGTGTTGATGGGTGGGGGTGGGGAAACACTTAATAGGGCCAACTTCAGACTTGGTAGCAAACTCTCCCTTGGGTGCCTCTGACTCTTTTTTTAACCATCTGGTTCAATGATTTATGATCTGAAAAACTTCTTTCTTTCCACAATTTAAGGAGATTTATGTGAACATTTGGGTGGGACTGGTGATGATCTGGGACAGTGATTTTGTGGGTACAGTCACATACCACAAAAGGTCATAGTTGGTGCTGGCCTGAGACAGTCCTCTATATTTCTCAAACAAATATTGCCGGCGGACTCATTTGTGTACATAAACTCAGTGCACGCAAAAGGGATACACAATTGCCTTAACTGCAGATGTTGATTTTGTCTGTACAAAATCAGAGTTTGCTTCTTAAAATGTAGGCCAAAATGTCCCAGTTTCACGCTACAGAATACAGGACACTGTAGGATTGTATTTGAATTAAAGATTCCTGGTTATTCCTGTGGCTGTTTTAAAATTTGTATTAGATTTTCCAGTTAATCAGTCATGGAGAAAACAGTTACTGTAAGGGACTTTGCCTTCCCAATATGCCTGTAATACAAATGGCTAATAATTTAAACATGCATTAATTAAAAAAATAAAAATAAAATAAAATAGATTTTTACAGTAATTACTACAATACATGAGTCAATATAATATTTTCCGTTTCAAAAGGGACCATAATTATTTTTCTCTATGTTATGTTTCCTTGATGTTATCAGATATTACTTTTGTAATCTCTTTGGGCCTGGCACTGTTGTTGGGTTTTTTTTTTTTGTTCTGTGTCTGTACAGCACCTAGCACAACGGGGTCCTTGTCCATGACTAGACCTCATAGTCACTATCAAAATACAAATAATAATTGTTGCCATTTATTACAGTCTTTTATTTATATACAGTCTTCTTTTTCAAAGGAGAATGCAGACCTACTATATGTCTCGCTTTCACAGCTGGTCCTGACAACTTCCTTTTCAATATTCAAAAAATATTGCTGATGCATTTGTTTTTTAGCTAGTGAAGATACCTCATCTAAACATTCAATACAAAGAAGTCAGATATTTAAATACTGGAGGGTTTTTTCTCTCCCTTGTTGAATTTTAAATTATGTGAGTTTCTCCATTACCACTATATCCCAAAGTCTGTTATATTAACTACTAACAGAAAGAAATGTATTTTTTTTATTTCCTAGCTAAAATGAAGCATGCTGCTACTAGTGAATGTGTTATTAATGATTTATCTTCCTGCAAGGTCAAATAATTAATTAATAGATCTGAACAAATCCCTGGGAATCCAGTCATTCATTTAATTACATCCATGATCCTGGCCCAGCAGTCTTGTTCCTCTGGGTTATCCTGCTAGATATAAAATAAGCTTCCTGTTTTCCTACCTCTCATCCTGCAGTTGACTGGTCATTTCATAATTTTTTTCAGCGCTTTGCTGGAGTAAAGTAACATTGATATAGTGTCTTAAAGATCATACTAGATGCCAGTCCTTAGTGGATATACTCTATTGATATGTTTTTTCTCCCATCACCATAACAAGCATTGCATTCTCCTTGGTATCTTGGTTTATCACTTCTTTACATACTTGTGAAAATGTGACCTTATTGCTTACAAGTTACAACTGGCATGCAACTAGAGAAACACAGTAGTGAATTAGGACCATAGGATAAAATCCTTGGGTCCATTAAAGTCAATGGCCATTGACTTCAGTGAAGTCAGGATTTCATCCATACTGTCTAATTTGTAAATACTGTAAGTGGGCAAGCCTTGATACAAACAATTGACCTTACTTTCTTGGGAGCTTATTATTGTATCTCCGGGGTACACAGTCCTAATGTGTGTATGTTGTAGTCTTCCCGGATTGCTAAATTCCACAGCTTTTACTGAAGATTGTACTTATATATTGTCATTTATGGAAGTTCATGGTGAAAGCAAACTGCTCAGTTTGTTTGATGATTATCCCAGAGTAGCCTAAAAGCTGCTCAGACTCACTCTTTGGTACCAGCCTGGCAAACAGCAGCCTCAGGAACTTGGGACCAGAAAAGTGTCTTAAAGCCATCTTTATACCCCGCCACCTCCCAGTTTGGACTGGGCATTTCTAGGCCATAGCTAAATCTCTCTCTCTCTCTCTCTCTCTCTCTCTCTCTTTTTAAAATGGGATATCTTCTTGCATTTCTGAGAGCACTTTGTCAGATATTATAATTGGTAGTGTCTGGAACAGAAAGGCAAAGGTGGAAAGAGTATTCATGTTAATAGTGGCTAAGTTACCTGTCCATTATATATGTCATTCAAATGTTGTAGATCTATTTCTATTAGTGAAGTGAAAATGAGATCATATAGCTGTTCTATATTATCTGATGATTGGACTCAGAAATATCTAATTGAATCTTTAGGTCAAGTGAGCCCATATATAATAGGTAGCACTTGTCTTTCTGATGCTATACGTTTGATGTGTAGGATCTTGATTTTCTTTTGATTAACATTTTACATTGATACTTCCTCACAACTTTTGAATTAATTGGTTGTTTCCCCAAGAGATGCCTAGGAATTGGATAAAAAAGGAATTACATCATCAGTATATAATGTAATTCTGTGTTGGATGGCCAGTATTTTTATGCCTTCAACACTATTACTGTGCTGAATTTTTTGAATGTTTAGTTCTACGGTTAAGGCAAAAAGAAATGGCAAAAAGGGGGACCCTTGCCTATTTCTTCTAGACAAAGTAAAAACTTCTGAGTGATATCCATTACTCCTTACTGCAGCAGTAGGCTGTGAATACGTCTTTATCTAAGAAAGTTTTTGCCCGTTATACTGTCCCAAGACTTACATCAAATAGCTCCACTATACCCAATCAAAGGAGCTTTCCACATCTCATACCAATAAATAAATATTTCAGCTTGTTATTTATATCTTAAAAATCTCTAAACTCCCTCAAACCTGCAAATTATACATGTAGTCAGCCTATATATTCATACTTTCCTGCCACTGTTAATGTCGTCATCTCGCTATCCTCTCCTCTCTGCTTGGTTGTTACACATATTGTATCTTGCCTTAACATAGGTGATAAGCTTTTGTGCATTCTGTTCCAGGAAGGTACTTAAGCATGTGCTTAAAGTTAGGCATCTGTGTAAGTAACTTTCAAAATTGGGGCCTAAGAAAGAAGTCTAATCATCCAGTGTAGAAGATCCAACCAACCTCTAAGGCAGTGGTTCTCAAACTTTTTTTTTTTCACAGACCACTTGAAAATTGCTGAAGATCTCGGCAGACCACTTAATGATCTTTCCAAATGTTGTTTGTACTGTTAGCTAACTATTGTAAAGCACTTTGGATAAAAGCGCTATATAAAAAACCCTTAATAATAATGAAAGTTTTTTTGTTCTACAAATAAAAGCACAGAACTCATATTTTAATATCATTAGTCTTACTTTTCTAATGTGATGGATGTGCCCTCTCTCCACCGCTGCGGCAGCCCCCGAGCTGGGGCTGGGAAGGAGGGCTGTCTCTCCCTGCAGCCCTGGAGCTGGGGAAAATTGCCTCTTTCTCTGGCTGCTGCAGCTCTGCATGTCCCAAATTCCCCCACCCCCTCTTCTTACCCCACTGCCCCCTCCCACCTACTCCTTATTCTGCCCCACCACCAGGCCACCTCCTTACCTTACATGTGCATCTTCTCCAGGGTCCAGGCACCTAATTAGTGGACCCACATCTGCACGTCTACACTAATTAGGTGGGTGGCCCTTCATTCTCTTGTGTGCGGCCATCCAGGCGCGCACCTTAGAGGGAACTATGCATGGACCACCTAAATGGAGCTTGAGGACAACAGTTTGAGAACCTCTGCTCTAAGATACTTTCAAGAAACTATGAGTAAGAACTAGGTTAAGTTCCCAGGTCAAGAGGTGAGCCACAGTTTTTACATCCTTGTCTATATGCTTTATATACTTGTAAGCCATTTAATTTTAAAATACTTCCAGTTTAAAAAGAATGTACTGTACTAAGGACTTTTTAAAAATCACATGCATTTGGATTATTTCTAATTTATTTGATGATGTGAATTATTTTTTTATCTTACATCTTTCACACCATAAGCATAAGACAAAAATTAGAAACAGTTCAAATTTAAAAGCAATTAGAAAGAATGTAAATCAGTAACAAACATATGTATAATACTTTATAAACAATAATTGTAAGGATGTGTGTCTTGGTGCACTAGGTGAGTGCTATGCTCTCTGAAAGTGGTTTACAGTGTGAAAAATGCATTTTACAATAGCTTTTGCACAGTGGTGATGGGGGTGCTGCCGCACCCACTTACTTGAAGTAGTAATAACAAACACCAAATACATGGGTTCCATGGTGTCCATCATCAGCACCCCCACTATAAAAATTGTTCCAGTACCCCTGCTTTAGCATATCTTTTTTCAAATGAATATGCATATGCTTTACAGTGATTTTAGTAGTGATGGGACAGAGTAATATTAAATGGGTCTGTAACTGTTGGACTTCCAAACAAATCGCCTTTGCAGATGGCAATACATTCAGCAAATTGTGCTTCTGGAGATTAAATTAATAAGGTATTTTAAATATAAGCACTTTCTGAATGCAATAGGCTTGGTCATTTAACATGCATGAAGTCAGGCACTGTAGATTAAGGGCCTGATCCAGCAGCCCTAACTCAGGAGAGTAGTGTGAGTCAATGGAACAACTTGAATGAAGATGAGATGCAGGCCTTAAAAGATACTAGCAAAATCGAGTTCCACTTTAATATCCTGTGTTTCTTTTCCTGACACTGACTTTATGGGAAATTCTATTCTGTCAAATTGAGGCCAATGGGGTTGTGTCTTACTATGAACTGCAGGACTGGGCTCTTATTGATGGGAGGGAGAGAAGGGGCCATATTCTTAGGTGATGTAAATTGGCATAGTTTCACTTACTTCAATGACTCCCAGATGAGGATCTGCATGACTCTTAACAGCTTTGTATACCTTCTTACTATATACAGTCAATTTTGCTAAAATGACCACAAAAGGTGAATAGTTGTAACTTGTATGACTCAACAGATTTTCTGGTTTCTTAACGTTTTTAATAAATTGAACCTCTTTCATTTACCTGGCCAAACATTTATTGTGATATAAACCCTCAAATAATCTGACACAAAAATGTCAAACTTCTAAAATTTGAATTAAGATGTTGATACCCGTTCTTTATGCAAATCCAAGCTACACAGAGCGTAAGAGAAGAGAGATTAAGGTATTTACCTTGCTTGTCCTATGGACTTTCTGTCTCACACAGCTAATTAGCTGGTTTACTATCCGTGTTAGCATTATTATTCCTCAGAAAGGTAATTGGGCATTTATCAAGCTAATGACATTAGTTGAGACCTGCACTTGAGTTCTGATCCTAGATTAAACCTAACACATTCTTGGGATATCAAAGATGGTTCCATCGCTCCTCTTCCTACATTACTTTTATAAATATCCCTGACATCTGTCTGCACCATTCATTTGTTGGAAGTTTGGTGGCCAACGGAACTAATCACGTTAGTTCAATGTAAAATGTAGTGCAGATGTTCTTTTTAAAACCTGATTCTTCATTAAAAAAATGATGTATGAAAATGCAGCAAATCCACAAGATGTCTGTCTAGCTCCCATCAAAGTAAAAATGGCATTGGTTATTATTGTTTCTGTTTATATGACTATGTTAAATACAAACAAGTTAAAGGAAGTAAAAAAGTTTTCCCCTTAAGTGCTTACCCCAGCTAAGATTTGTTTAACCCGAGGAAAGGAATTCACAGTTATAATACCTATAATAACTGTTTCCAATTATTTCCAGTTTGTTCACACAGGATATGTGATCATAGAAACATAGTTGTGGATATTTTACTGTCCAGTGCAGCTGTTGGACTTTTAAAGGGGATTGTGACTTTAACAAATTGTTCATGATACAGTGAAAACCCTACAAGGAGCTGTGACTGGCTTAGCCAGAATTCCCTCTGTGGCAGCAAGGGGAGCACATACTGAAATAGTGGCTTCATTACTTTTTTAAAAGGAGTAGCATGCACTCCCCGCACCTCTCTAACAGAAAGCTCCATTGGCAGATGATGAGAGCTAGGACAGGGTGATGGTCCCACAGCCAGCACTATTTCTGGACCTCTTTAGTGATGGTAAAGGGCCTCTGATCTCCACCTGCATAATGGCTGTCCCTCAGACCTTCCACTCATCCCTTACTGCCCTCTCTCTCCCATGGTGTGCCATCAAGATAGTGGCCCTTAGAATATGGTACAACAAAAATAAAGGCCAAAGTTTTAAAAAGTAAGTAATGATTTTGGTCACATTTGAGTGCCCAACTTTGGACATTTGTAAAGGGTTGAGAGCCTACCCTTTGAAAATCCATCTGAAAATCTTGTGCTGAGGCCACACAATTGCTGATCAATTGAGCACGACGTCTTTATTCCCCTTTAGGTGTTGAATAAGAGGAGATACAGTAATGGAGTTCATTCTCACTACTTCAAAGAGACAAGTCCATGAAAACCGCATGCATCTAACACATTTAAGTTGGGTTTTTTGATGGTAGGTCATCTGATACAAAGGTGATGACTTTATATGTCAAAGAAGAAATAAAACAAATAAAGCTTTATTCTTTCTCAGGAATGTCTTCTTAGAATCTTGGGTATTTATCCCAAAGCTTGTTGGGTCACATTTTCTGTCTTGCACCCCCTTCTTTGTCACTTAGATGAAAACTTTTTCATTGAATGAATTGCTACCTATTTGCATGAATTGCTACCTGTTTCTCCCTTTTGATTTCAGATGCTCCTGGAATATTTGTTTTGTTACTCTACTTCAAAACATCAATGACCTGATAGCAAACTCTGCTCTGGTAGTATCTGAGCTTTATATAACCACATGCTACACTGTAGATTTTCAAAGAAATTAGTCTGAGTCCTGAGAAACTGAACAAAGGGATTGTTACTGTTAAGACTTCTTTTCCTAAGTCTTTATAGCACTTTACCTAAGACTAATAAGAGGATAGAAAATCTCCTTTAATCATTTCTTCGCCATGCACAGTTAGGATAATGACGTTGAATCAAAATCCCATTAATTTCTGAGGGTGAGAGTCACTTCAGCTGCATAATTCCCAGAAATTTGCAGTGGGAGTTTCTCAACACCACGTCCATGGTAGTTAGATTTGAGCAACTGTAGCCTGGCCTTTGACCTTCCCTTGCTGCCCCTTTCCAAACAGCATCTTCCATAGCTGTTCACAGACTGTCCTGCATGTGTGCTCCACTAAAATTTCTCCCCCATAGCCCTGCTGAGGTGGTGAGGAGAGGTCCTTGCATGAGCAACCTGCACTATGATAAGCACCTGTCACTCATATTACAAACAAGTGCCCTGATATTATTTATATCACATCCTATATCCTACCAGCACAGACAGTGTTAACATGTCATGCGATATTTCTGCAGACACACACATATACACAACATGGAACATAAATGGTTCAGATATAGTTTCCAAGCAAAGGCAGAATTTTCATTGCTCTGGTTATCTTGCAAAGGGTTTTGCTCTGAACAACATTGCATTGGCACTCTTTACTGCGTATTGGAGTGTTATTTTATAACTGAGAAATTCACTTGGAGAGGCAATATTCTTTTGATACTACTTATCTCCTGGGAGCTGGCAGTATTTAAGAACAAATAAGATAACCAAATACTGTAATAACAAAAAGCTAATACAATATGTACAGCACAATAAGCTTAGTCATAATTAACACTATGATGACAGAATTAGGAGCAAGAGGACTTTTGAGATAATGAGGACTAAACGCACTAAGACCTTCTTGCTTAAAACAACAACCAGGACAACAAAATCCACAAAGAATTCCCTAGGGAATGTCAATAATTTATATAATAGATCTACCTGGCCACTAGGTGCCACTGTTTACCAGCAATTAGCATGGAATAATACAAATTCTATAACAGCAGAAAGCTTGTGTCTTTAAAAAGGTTAACTCAGGAGCAGTTTGAAAGCTCCAGTGAAATATCTTCATTAAGATATTTAACAGTAGTGGCCCTCAGATAAGAGTTTACAGCTGCAGCCCTACATGCAATAGCATAAATGACAATGAAATTTTCACTATCAGTCATCCATGCTTGTGGATGCACCACGATGATTTAAGACATAGGACAAAGATGTAAGCCGGCACACACCATGAAGGCTACAGCAAACATCTCCTATGGTGTGAGGTTCTTTTGTTGTTCTTCAGGTCCATTATTAGCACTCTTCCAGATGTCTGTGTCTATTTGCACCTGTCATGATAGGGCTCTTCTGAGAGTATGCAGAGCTGGAGCAACAAAAACCTCCCTCCAGCCTCAGCACCCTGTACAAGGCACTGTCACATTGCAGTCACTGCACCTGGAGCTGTACAGGACTTCTGTCTCCAAAGGAGTAGGGATAGGAGGGAGCATGTGGGTTCATGTGTTGATCCTTTTTCTCCTCTTCCCTTGCTCCTATTGCTCCCCTGAAGGGCTGTAGGATGGGGCATGACTTCCCAGTGTGCAGGGGAGTTCCAGAAGGAAGTGGCGTAGCTCCAGACGGCTGAAATGGTCAGTAATCTCTCTGGGCCCAAGGTGCTTGAAAGAGATCCTCTTTTTTTTCCGTTCCCCTACTGCCTGTTCATCACAGAGCATGGCTCCTGCCATGCCCCAGGCTTCCTTTCTGGGAAGCTAAACTGCTACAAGGTACAGTTCTCAATACCAAGTTACCAATACCACATGTGCTGCCAACATAGGTATGAGGATATAACACATCACTCACCCTATCTATTATTTTTCAGATGATCCCCATCACCTTGCTGTCTGAGATGTATCTCAACTCACTTAAATGGAGTCACACGAATGGCGAATTGTGCACATTATGTGTCATGGCATGTCTAACATGGGCAAGACCCCATATATTACACAGTAGGGTATCCTGGATTCTGCAGAACTTGCTGTGGTTGAGGGGAAATTCTACAACTTAATTACATTGAAAAATGGAAGCCTGCAATGAATTGTGAAAATGAATACTGCTATCAGGGCAGTAACCTCTGTCTTTGTTTCCTTTTAGATTTGAAAAGATGTTTGTATTGACTCCAAATAACTGCTTTGTAGGGGTAGTCTAGCCTACTAACATTAAATGTATTTTCAGGAAATGCTCCTAGCACATGTTCACTTTGTCTTTCATAGTTTACGTCAAATGCTTAGCCTTCTTTGAAAATTATATTGGGTGCTTTTGAATATGAAAATGTCTGAAAAATCATTTAAAATGAATCTAAAGGCTACATTTTTGTACGTTAATTACTATTATTATTGCATGAAGTCAAGCTTGTGCTAGACAGGTGGTTATTTTGAATTTACCAAACTGACAATAAATTTACAACAGAGCCAGTGACCCATCTAAGGAAGGCATTTAGAATCCAACACTTTCTTGAGTTTGTATTGAATTATAGACATTTTAAACACACTGTGTCATTTTAGGATTTAGTGTGCTTGAAGCCCTCAATCCACTTATCACAGCAGATATCCTCACCCAACAGTATTGCTAAGTGTTATATTTTCACTTCTTTGCGAAAAAAAATATCTTCCAAATCCCTGCTGTGCTAAACATAAAATTGCTCTGAGATGGTTCTTCTATACTGCCTTTAACTAAGGGATAAATTAGGAGCAAAATATTCAGCCTATCTGGGTAGCCACTTATGCTATCAAACTAGCTATTAGTCATTAGATACCCTTACCTGCTTTGTAACCCCCCAAAAATTTCTTTGCCCAAACCAATTACAGAGCAAAATACTACTCAGAATAATGACTCTCTAATCTGTATTCAGTATTCCTGAATAGCAACTCCTTCCCCATGGAAACACAGGAAATACCCCCCCACACACACACTTTTAGCAAAGAAACAGTCACTTTATAAAATGACTTTTTCTACCCTACTAATCAGATCTCAAAATACAGAGAGCCCAAACTCAATGGGACTACTCATGTGACTGTATGCTACATAGCTTGAGTAAGGGCTGCAGAAATACCAGTTAGCACCAAACAGCACCTCTTTGATGACTCTCTGGAAGTACTAAGTCAAACCTGCAATGCCAGACTGGAGATGCAGACCTCTTGTTTACATTGATTGTGAGGTGAGGACACCTTGAATCTTCATGGCAAAATGAGATAACATGCTTATTCGCCATGGGATTGGGTGGGCAAGCTGAACTGACAGCAGCCTGTGAAGGTAGAAAAACAGGTATCATAATAGAGGTTAGCTGGTGATGGAGGATGGGAAAATTTTGCAAAAATCATTACAGGAATAAAGAGATTAACATGATTCTAACCCTGACACTGATTTTCTCTGCTCTTGGGCAAATCACTTAAGGCACTTTGCCTCAGTATCTCCATCTGTAAAATAGACAGTAAATACGTCTGTAAGACCCTGTAAGGATTCATTGTTGCATGGCAGTAATGTGCTTTGAAGAACAAAAGTATACATAAAAGGTTCATTAGCGTTATGAAGTGATTACTTGGGCTGTACTATGGGTTGGAAGTTAACTAGTTGTGTCACACAAAGCCTTGTTCCCTAGCAGTAATGGTGACAATATTCCCTAAGTGACATTCACTTTAACTTAGGTTAACATTCTTCATATTCATAAAAAGAAAAGGAGGACTTGTGGCACCTTAGAGACTAACCAATTTATTTGAGCATAATGTTCAAATAAATTGGTTAGTCTCTAAGGTGCCACAAGTCCTCCTTTTCTTTTTGCGAATACAGACTAACACGGCTGCTACTCTGAAACCTGTTCATATTCATACTATCTGTCTCACAAAAGGCATACAATAAAGAGCATTAATCACCTACCCTGGCGTACCTCTCCTTCTCTCTGCATATCTCCTTTGGGCCTACTTCCAACCTCCTGAGCAACTTCAGGCACCTTTATTTATTTTGAGGTTGGGAGGAAAGGGAAAAAACTTGCCAGTGAAAAATTTTCCTATTTTCTCCCCCAATTTGGAATTTCCACCCGCAGATAAATAAACAATATTAACATTATATTCTTCAGAGGTTCACAATGGACGATACCCAGTTCTGGACCAATGACTGGGTTTGAAATCTCATGATGTATCAAGGCTAGAAATAGGAACTTTATTATATGAAACAGCCAGAAATCCAAGGAGGAGTGAAGTTCTGGAACAGCCTTCCAAGGAAACAGTGGCGGCGAAAGTCATATCTGGCTTCAAGACTAAGCTTGATAAGTTTATGGAGGAGATGATACGATGGGGTAGCCTAATTTTGACAATTAATTGATCTTTGACTTTTAGTAGTAGATATGCCCAATGGCCTGTGATGGGATGTTAGATAGGGTGGGAATTCTTTCCTGGGTGTCTGGCTGGTGAGTCTTGCCCACATGCTCAGGGTTTAGCTGATCACCATATTTGGGGTGGGGAAGGAATTTTCCTCCAGGGCAGATTGGAAGAGGCCCTGGGGGTTTCTCGCCTTCCTCTGCAGTGTGGGGCACGGGTCACTTGCTGGAGGATTCTCCGCACCTTGAAGTCTTTAAACTACGATTTGAGGACTTCAGTAGCTCAGACATAAGTTAGGGGTTTGTTACAGGAGTGGGTGGGTGAGATTCTGTGGCCTGCGTTGTGCAGGAGGTCTGACTAGATGATCATAATGGTCCCTTCTGACCTTAAAATCTATGATCTATAATAGAATAAGGCATTTGATTCCAGTTTATGAAATACAAACATTACAATAATAGTCTTTGCTGAAAAGCTATTTAGATGCATGTGTTCATGTCACATATAGAGAAGTATAAATAACAGGCCCAACAAAATTATTAAAAACACTCAACCTATTTCTCCACTCTCTGTATTGGCTTTACACTGAAGTAAGTGCACTGATTTCAGTGGAATTGCAAGGGTGTAAAACTGGTGGCACACAATGGAGGATCATATTCTAAAACTTTTCTAGGATTGTGTTTTTGTAAAGTTTTTGATAGTCAGACAAGGTGGGTGAGGTAATATATTTTATTGGACCAAGTTCTGTAAGTGGAAGGGACAAGCTTTCAACATTTACGGAGCTCTTCTTCAGGCCAGTGAAATTCTAAAGCTTGTCTCTTCCACCAACAAATGTTGGTCCAATAACATATGTTCATAGAATCATAGAATATCACAGTTGGAAGGGACTTCAGGAGGTCATCTAATCCAACCTCCTGCTGAAAGCAGGACCAATCCCCAACTAAATCATCCCAGCCAGGGCTCTGTCAAGCCTGACCTTAAAAACCTCTAAGGAAGGTTCCAGTGTTTCACCACCCTCCCAGTGAAAATGTTTTTCCTAATATCCAACCTAAACCTCCCCCCACTGCAACTTTAGACCATTACCCCTTGTTCTGTCATCTGCTACCACTGAGAACAGTCTAGATCCATATTCTTTGGAACCCCCCTTCAGGTAGTTGAAAGCAGCTATCAAATCCCACCTCATTCTTCTCTTCTGCAGACTAAATAAGCCCACTTCCCTCAGCTACTCCTCATAAGTCATGTGCTCCAGCCCCCTAGTAATTTTTGTTGTGCTCCGCTGGACTGTTTCCAATTTTTCTACATCCTTCTTGTAGAGTGGGGCCCCAAACTGGACACAGTACTCCAGATGAGACCTCACCAATGCTGAATAGAGGGGAATGATCATGTCCCTTGATCTGCTGGCGATGCCCCTACTTATACAGTCCAAAATGCCTTCTTGGCAACAAGGGCACACTGTTGACTCATATCCAGCTTCTCATCCACTGTAACCCCTAGTCCTTTTCTGCAGAACTGCTGCCTAGCCACTTGGTCCCTAGTCTGTAGCAGTGCATGGGATTCTTCCATCCTCAGTGCAGGACTCTGCACTTGTCCTTGTTGAACCTCATCAGATTTCTTTTGGCCCAATCCTCTAATTTGTCTAGGGCCCTATCCTATCCCTACCCTCCAGCATATCTACCACTCCTCCCAGTTTAGTTGTCATCTGCAAACTTGCTGAGGTGCAGTCCACACCATCCTTCATATCATTAATGAAGATATTGAACAAAACCGGCCCCAGAACCGACCCTTGGGGCACTCCTCTTGATACTGGCTGTCAACTAGACATGGAGCCATTGCTCACTACCCATTGAGCCTGATGATCTAGCCAGCTTTCTATCCACCTTATAGTCCTTTAATCCAGCCCATACTTCTTTAATTTGCTGGCAAGAATACTGTGGGAGACCGTATCAAAAGCTTTGTTAAAGTCAAGGAATGAAACATCCATAGCTTTCCCCTCATCCACAGAGGCAGTTATCTCATCATAGAAGTCAATTAGATTAGCCAGGCATGACTTGCCCTTGGTGAATCCATGCTGACTGTTCCTGATCACTTTCCTCGCCTCTAAGTGCTTCAGAATTGATTCCTTGAGGACCTGCTCCATGATTTTTCCAGGGACTGAGGTGAGGCTGACTGGCCTGTAGTTCCTCAGATCCTCCTTTTTCCCTTTTTTAAAGATGGGCACTACATTAGCCTTTCTCCAGTTGTCCAGGACCTCCCCCAGTCGCCATGAGTTTTCAAAGATAATGGCCAATGGCTCTGCATTCACATCTGCCAACTCCTTTAGCACCCTCGGATGCAGTGCATCCGTCCCCGTGTACTTGTGCTCGTCCAGCTTTTCTAAATAGTCCTGAACCACTTTTTTCTCCACAGAGGGCTGGGCACCTCCTCCCCATACTGAGCTGCCCAGTGCAGTAGTCTCGGAGCTGACTTTGTTCGTGAAGACAGAGGCAAAAAAAGCATTGAGAACATTAGCTTTTTCCTGTCACTAGATTGCCTCCCCTATTGAGTAAGGGGCCCACACTTTCCTTGACCTACTTCTTGTTGCTAACATACCTTTAAAAACCCTTCTTGTTACTCTTAACATCCCTTGCTAGTTGCAACTCCAATTGTGATTTGGCCTTCCTGATTTCACTCCTGCATGCCTGAGCAATATTTTTATACTCCTCCCTGGTCATTTGTTCAATCTTCCACTTCTTGTAAGCTTCTTTTTTGTGTTTAAGATCAGCAAGGATTTAACCGTTAAACCAAGCTGGTTGCCTGCCATATTTACTATTCTTTCTTCACATCGGGATGGTTTGTTCCTGAAATCTCAATAAGGATTCTTTAAAATACAGCCAGCTCTCCTGGACTCCTTTCCCCCTAGTGTTATTCTCCCAGTTCCCTGAGGGAATCAAAGTCTGCTTTTCTGAAGTCTAGGGTCTGTATTCTGCTGCTCTCCTTTCTTCCTTTTGTCACTATTACCTCACTCACCTTCTCCCTCTCTCATATCCTGAGACCAACGCGGCTACAACAGTGGAAAATATTTTGCATACACAGTGTGACTGGTTTGGGCCCTTTGGGGTGTCACCGGCTGTGCTGAGATGCCACTGAGGCAGCCTGTTCTGCCAGCCTGCATCCCCTTTCCCTGGCTTTGCTGGCTTAGGCTCACAAGCCTCTTCCAGCCAAGCACACAGGCAGGGCCACACCCAGCTGCACAGAGAGACAGAGATCCTCTCTGGAAAGATTCAGCCTTAGGGCTTTCCCCCAACACTCTGATGCCCACTCCCGTTAAGGGGTATAAACCCAAAGGTTTTATGAAATTTGCCCTCTCCCTCAATGTGGATGAAGATATGCACAACTTCTTCCCCGCCACCCCGTTAGAAATGCCATAAACTGGGTTATATTGTAATCAAGAAATAAGTGTATTAACTGCAAAAGTTGAATTTTAAGTGAATATAAGAGAAAACAGAACAAAACAGATTACTGAACAAATAAAATAAAGTATGCAAGCTAAGATCAATATACTTAAGAAACAGGTTACAAAATGTAATTTCTTACCCTAAAAGTTATTTTAGGCAAGTTGCAAAGTTTCTGAGGTTCAGCATTCCAGTTATATTCCTTTACAGACTGCACCCTTGTCTCAGTCTGGACTCCTCCCCCTGCCCCCCCACCCCTTTCCTTTCAGGTGACTTTAGCAGTCTTTCTTCTTGGGCAGACAGGCAATGGAGAGGAGGAGTCATGTTTGCCTTCCTCCCCACACTTAAATCAGATTTACATAAGGCGGGAATCCTTTGTTTCCCAAACTTGACTGCCCCCCAAATCCCTTCCAGTGGAAAGTTACAAGAAGTCCCAGGTAATGTTTAGTATCAGGTGAAAAGACCACCACCTGACCTAGTAGTGTCACAGTTACATCACCGGATGCCTCCCAGGAGGGAGAGAGAGAAGTATCTTCCTGGTTTTGTTTTTCCTTCCTGATGGCTCATCAAATTTGATGGCCTGTCATCTGGTGGGTGTCTTTCCAATACATAGCTCCCATGTTACATAGTCCATATATCTAACTTAGATACAGAAACAATTCATGCATACAAATTGGATAATCACATTCACTAAATCATAACCTTTCCAATGATACCTTACAAGACCCATCTTGCATAAAGTATATCTCAGTTATATCATATTCATATCATAAGCATATTTCCATAAAGAATATGGAGTGAAACATCACACATAGAAATCCTCATAGGACACTGTGGTATAGAAGCCACCCATTTGGAATGATTTGAATATCTTATTCAAGGTCATGTCCCTGGTGAGGAATGCACCCAAACTACACATATGTTGATAAAACCTTTATTTAGAGCAGTGTGGTTCCCTGGATAGGTATTTGGACTGGGAGTCAAAAGACCTGCTTCTACTCATGGCTCTGCCATTGATTTGCTGCATGACCTTGAGCAAGTTATCTCACCTTTTTTGCTTCTGCTTCCTCTTCCACGCTTGTCTAGTTAAGTTGTAAGCTTTTCAGTGCAGGGACTGTCTCTTGCTATTTGTATGTATAGTACCTAACACACGGAGGCCCTGATGTTGATGGGATGGTTGAAGCATCTATGTACTACTGAAATACAAATAATATAATAGTAATAGTATACCTTGTCACACTTTTATCATACTACTCTCTTTCTATATGTATAATATGATAATTTCTTCCTTTATGCTTACTTTATTTCTAAAAGCTCATCTCTTCCTTTATTAAAATGAAATACATAAATTATCACTGGGCGAAAATGTGACCACTACAACCTTTATGTGAGTGGGTCTTTGTCCAGCTGTCAGGAAGAAAAGGGGTGTTACCCCTTTAAGAGCTACCTTACAGCAGGTGGGGAGAAGGGGGAAAGTTTTCAGGGATGATCAGGAAGCAATCAGGGTCAGACCAGAACAAAGACAGTGCATTGCCCTTTCTTCTGACTGGATAAGTGGGGAGGTATTGACACCCAACAAAGCCATGGAGAGGCCCTGTTTACCAGGATCCGGCTGGCAGCACCCATGAACTTAGCAAAAGGATCAGGTTTCCTTTTGACCCATTGTGGGCATTATGCTAATTGCCCTCTTCCTTGGAGGCCTGGGAAGGAATTTCCCCCTTACTATCAGATTGGCCAAAGCAAGGGTTTTTCCCTGGTCTGGAACACGGTGGAAGTTGTAGGGGGGTAGGTAATAATGTTGCAATTTTATAAATTAAGTTTGTGGTGGATGTCCAGTTCAGATACTTGGAATGGAGTTGACATGGTTATAGGATAAAATGGATTAGGAAAAGATTTGAAGGAAAGCATCCCTTAAGAGCACTGACTACAGGGAGTCTGTGGCTCCTCTGTCTCATCAGCAAGGACTGACCTTCCTCCTTTCCCTGTCTCTCTTTCATGGAGCTGAAAAAGGGGACTGGGATTTCTATGACTGAAACCATTGGGAGCCAACCCCCTCTTTCCTACACTGTACAGTTTGTTGCTGGATACTCCCAGATATGATAGATGAATAAAGTTGTGTGAATAAACCACATCCATGGCCTCCTGTCTTTCTTCCAGCATGCATGGATAAGGAGCTTCTAGTACCAGGGACATACAAAGTCACAGTGACATTTATAAATATATTTTACCTTTCAAAAAATAATATCTTACAGGGGGCCCCCATGGCGACTGCCATGTTGCTGTGTGCTGCATTATCAGATTTATGTCATTCTGATGAGATAATCCACTTGGAGAAGCCACTGAGCAAGGAATGACAATAGTTTAAAGGAAGCAGCTATTTAAAGTTATTGGTGTAAGGATAATTAGAGACTGGCAGGTATCCAGTGTCATTAAGGGAAGGTTGCCATAGGGCAGATGCAAGAACTGACTGTTTCCCTTAATGCTAAAAAATGTGTATCTGTCTTCTTTCAAACTGTTCTTATTTTAGCTCACATCTGCCCCATATGCCTTGAGAATCAGCTATTGGGCCTGAGAAGTGCTACTGGGCTTGGTTTTTCTTTAAAGCACACACCATGTAGTGTATATGTCAGATGGGGGCAAAATGTCTCTTTCACATTCTCATTAACAGCGTTTTCATCCTTAGTCTATGCATTTGACAGATAAATGCTCCATTTTTGCTGCTTACCTAAAGGAAACACAATGGTATTTAATGGAAAAAAAGCCACAGGAGATAGTGTTTGTAGGCAACCCATTTAATGTAATGTTTTAATATTTAAATTAAAAAAACATACTTCTCAATGTAATCCCTGTGGCATCTCACCCTTAAAATCCCGGTCATCTGCCGAGCCTGCTTCAGTGTGAAGGCTTTTACTTTTTCTTTCTGGGTGCACTAGTAACCAAAAGTGGAAGTGGGTTGGAATTTGATTATTGTATAGTTCCTTTGCCATTTTCAGAAGACAGGCAGGGCTGATCAGGCATATTTTTACAAGCTGTGTGAAAGTCAGCTCAGGGATGCTGGCTTCTTTATTCTTCCTCCTCCTTCTCTCTCACCTTACCCAGGGGCTCTTCCATGATCCATGAAGCTCCCCTGTTCTCATCCCTTTCATCTTCTTCCTGTTTTAAGGAAAAACTCATGTTATTGCTTCTGCTCTCAGACCCAGAACTTTGGCCTTTGAGAGAAGTACCGTGGGCAAAGGGGTGTCACACTGTTCACCCATCCCAGGCAATAATGTAGGACTATACTTCATATACTGTATTCATGGCCAGTGCATTTTAATTTGTCAAGGGTTTTACATTCACCACTGAAAAGGCATCATTCTTATCTATTTTCCACTGTGGAGTGAAGTGACTACTTCCAAAATATTCATTTTGATTTTATAGAGGTTCTTATTCTGCGCCCATCACCCTAGTATCTGAGAGCCTTCCAGGAGTGCGATAAGCAACAACAATCCTTGCCAGGTGCAATTCTTCCCATCTTTCCCCAGGGGAAAAACTCCATCTGAACTTTTGGTAATGTTTTGTTTTCTGTTTGTTGATGTCTGTGGTGCTATAAGTCTCTTATTTAAAACAGGCTGAAGAATTGTGTCTTGTACTTAGAAGAGAAAGTGCTGAGGTGTGTGGTGGTTTTTAGATCCTTCATGAATTCATTCCACAGACTTGGGCCGTCTTCTAAGAAATCTCTGCCTCCTGCATGAGCAATCTTTGCTGTTAGAGTAGATAGTTCTTCTGTGCCTGAAGAGCAGAGTTATTGATGCAATTTTATCTCAGAGCTGTAGGGATATCAGTAAGTTACTGAAATTTGAACCCATGATATGTTACTAGTTCTCCTGGTGGATGCATGGAAATGCTGAATAAGAGTGAATTGATCTTTGTGAAAATCTGCAAGTGATATTCTTTCTGATGGAGGTACAATTTCCCCACCATCACCCTTTGGTTACATCCTGTCAGGAAGGACTCAGACCCATTTCAGTACATTCTCTGAGACCCCTACCATTTCCTTCAGATGGGGTAGCCTTTTCACATGGATGCAGAGAGGTCCAGGAGGATGAGAACAGATGTCTGCCTTCCATCCATTACCAGCAGAGATCATACATCAGTGACAGGTTTCAGAGTAGCAGCCATGTTAATCTGTACCCGCAAAAAGAACAGGTAAGTATAGCAGTCAGTAGGTTTCTGGTATAGGGTGGTGTTTATGGGACCATCACTTATTAGCACAGTAGTGTCCAGGAAATGAACTGCTTGTGTGGATTGGTCTAGGCTGAGGTTGATGGTGGGATGGAAATTGTTGAAATCATGGTGGAATTCCTCAAGGGCTTCTTTTCCATGGGTCCAGATGATGAAGATGTCATCAATGTAGCGCAAGTAGAGTAGGGGCGTTAGTGTTATACCAATAAAATAAAAACCAGCAGGATCTTATTAAAGGGATAAGACAAAATGTCACATTTTTTGTGAATACAAAAAGAATCATAGTAGGCAGTCAGTTATAGCTATAACATTTCATTCAGTTTCACATTCATTCACACCTTTGTTCATACACACAAAGGTTCTGCAGTTGCTGTATAGTTACCAGTCTTGAACGTAGCTTGAGTTCGTGGCTTGGGTTCATAGCTTGTGGCGGCTAACTGGCCAGGAAAGCCGGACACAAGGAAGAGCTGGGTCTCTGTTGGGCATGCACCGATGCCCTTCCATGCTGGCAGCAGAATGTTACCTTTCCAAGTCTTCCATCTCAACCAACCTTTTTGTAGGCTTTAGTTTGAATCCAGAGTCCATAGGTCTTGCCGTGTCACGCTGCCTCTGGGTTTGGTGTGATTGATCACCCATCAGTTGCAGACATGACTTTCAGCCTAGGACCTGGCTTTGATGTTTCTTCAATTGTACTTTTGTTCTTTTCTTTTGAGCGTGGAGTTCTTTTACTTTGTCAGGGCTGTTGTCTGCATCTTCAGCCATTGGGTGTTTACACTTTATTTCATCAGGATAGGCTGGGGCTGGAGGTTGATTCTATCATCCATACATACCTCATTCACACATCTAAACCAAACCAGCAAGATTACAGCAGGGTTTTACAAAAATGAAGGTTGCAGCAAGCTTTTACAAAATGAAGTGAGCATTTTAAAATGGAGTTTGAGTTACAATATGGACAACTGTAAGGAGTGGCAAACAGTGAACAGAAGTTACGATATAGACAAGTATAATGAATGACAAACAGTGAGCAGAAGTTACTATGTTGAAACAGTGTAAGTTTCAGCGATTTAAGCAGCCATTGGATTGAAAGTGAAACTCAATTAGCCAGTTATTGGGGTAACCGGTTTTATGAATGAATGCAGTTTCATTCATAAAACTTTGTTTATGAAGTTATATTAACAAAGTGAACAATTAAAAACAATATAATTGATCAGTTCTACATTAGGGGATGAGAGCTAAGGAAGCGTTGTTCTAAGTCAGCCATACAAATGTTGGCATACTGTGGGGCCATACGGGTACCCATAGCAGTGCCACTGACTTGAATGTATATATTGTCCCCAAATGTGAAATAGTTGTGGGTGAGGACAAAGTCAAAGGTCAGCCACCAGGTTTGCCATGACATTATCGGAGATACTGTTCCTGATGGCTTGTAGTTCATCTTTGTGTGGAATGTTGGTGTAGAGGGCTTCTACATCCATAGTGGCCAGGATGGTGTTTTCAGGAAGATTGCAGATGGATTGTAGTTTTCTCAGGAAGTCAGTGGTGTCTATAAGATAGCTGGGAGTGCTGGTAGTGTAGGGACTGAGGAGAGAGTCCACATAGCCAGACAATCCTGCTGTTAGGGTGCCAATGCCTGAGATGATGGGGCGTCCAGGATTTCCAGGTTTATGGATCTTGGGTAGCAAATAGAATACCTCTGGTCGCGATTCTAGGCATGTGTCCGCACAAATCTGTTCCTGTGCTTTTCAGGAAGTTTCTTGAGCAGATGATGTAGTTTCTTTTGGTAATCCTCAGTGGGATCAGAGGATAATGGGCTGTAGAATGTGGAGTTAGTGAGCTGCCTAGCAGTCACTTGTTCATATTGCAATTTATTATGAATAAGTTCCAATCCCTCAGACAGAGACAAACACCTACAAGATCTCTATCAAGCATTCTTAAAACTACAATACCCACCTGCTGAAGTGAAAAAACAGATTGACAGAGCCAGAAGAGTACCCAGAAGTCACCTACTACAGGACAGGCCCAACAAAGAAAATAACAGAACTCCACTAGCTCTCACCTTCATCCCCCAACTAAAACCTCTCCAGCCCATCATCAAAGATTTACAACCTATCCTGAAAAATGATCCCTCACTCTCACAGATCTTGGGAGACAGACCCAGTCCTCACATACAGACAGCCCTCCAACCTGAAGCAAATACTCTCCAGCAACCACACACCACACAGCAAAAACACTAAGCCAGGAATCTGTCCTTGCAACAAAGCCTGATGCCAACTCTGTCCACATATTTATTCAAGTGACACTGTCATAGGACCTAATCACATTAGCCACACCATCAGGGGCTCGTTCACCTGCACATCTACTAATATGGTATATGCCATTATGTGCCAGCAATGCCCTCTGTCATGTGGAGTGTCCAAACTGGACAGTCTCTACGCAAAACAATAAATGGACACAAATCTGACATCAGGAATCATAACATTCAAAAACCAGTAGGAGAACACTTCAGCCTCTCTGGCCGCTCAATAAAAGATTTAAGGGTGGCAATTTTGCAACAGAAAAGCTTCAAAAACAGACTCCAATGAGAAACTGCTGAGCTTGAATTAATATGCAAGCTAGATACCATTAACTTGGGTTTGAATAGAGACTGGGAGTGGCTGGGTCATTACACATATTGAATCTGTTTCCCTGTGTTAAGTATCCTCACACCTTCTTGTCAACAGTCTAAATGGACCATCTTGATGATCACTACAAAAGTTTTTTTTCTCCTGCTGGTAATAGCTCATCTTAATTAATTAGCCTCTTACAGTTTGTATCTCTCTATCTATCTATCTATCTATCTATCTATCTATCTATCTATCTTCTTACTATATGTTCCATTCTATGCATCCAATGAAGTGGGCTGTAGCCCATGAAAGCTTATGCTCTAACAAATTTGTTAGTCTCTAAGGTACTCCTGTTCTTTTTGTAACCTTACGTTTCCAATCCCTTTTGCTTGCTTTTTATTTGAATCTATATTTCAAGCTCTGTTAAATAAACTTCAATTTTGCTTTATTATAGACACATCTAAGTGCCTTATGCTAGAGTGAGAGTTGAATGGTGGTAAAGCCAGTAAATTGGGGTACACTGCTTACACACAAGCAGCAGATTGGTGTATATTGTGGGTGACCAGAAGATAAGGGACTGATAGAAAAGTAGGACATGTAAATTGTTAGCCTGCAGAGGAAAGAGTAGGACTTACAGAGCCGAGAATGGAGCTCCTGTGTTGCCAGCAGCCTGCTGCTGAGGAAAGTTTCCTGTAGTGGGCATCAACAGGGCTCCCTTCTGCTTTAAGCAGGGGGTAATGATTCACCCTGGACACCTTGGGTAACCTCAAAAAGTGCCACTGTGGGATGAACTTGAAGGTGACCCCTTGCGCGCACCCCTGTGAGTATGCTCAGGAATGGGCAGGAGTTAGCCAGGTGTCATCTATCCAGGGTGTGCTTCAGTGTTAATTGGACTGCTGTATATTTGAAGTTGGAAAGGAAGATTCCTTCACTGAAAGAGATATTTTCTATTTCCATCGATAGGTGCTCCTGTTGTTTGTGACCCTCCTTCATCAGCCAGGAAACGCAGTGATCATATTCACATACATATTGGATGTCGAGATGAGTCTTCTTCAGGGTGTGGTATGAATGGGCTGAACTCAAGGAATAATGGAAGGTTGTCCACTAGTCAGCATCAGAGTCAAAGATCTATGGACTGAGAAAGCTTCATCCAGGTGGGTGATATTTTCAGCTAAATAGGATAATTCTTCACAGCATTTGTTGCCGAGTTCTGCTGGGAGCTGTGGACAGTCAGCACTGATCAAGCAGTTTATTACCCTGAATATTTCCTTGTGGCAGGATTTTGAAGCTTTTATGGAGGCAGAGAGGAAAGCTCTCTTGGCCTGTAACCCAGTCTTGGTAGAGGTTATTAGAAATTCTTAGTGTCTTAGCCTGTCTTTTCTGCCTTCATTTTTCACTACCAGCACTGAAGCTGCTGTTCTCCACTCTTCATCAGATGCAGGCTATCTCAAACCAAGGTTTTGCTAGGTGACACTGGCTCTTTACGAGGTAGCAGGGCCAGTGAACCTGTGCCTTACCACACTCCGTACATGCCAATTTGGCTAATTAATTGGGTTTAAAAGAGGGCACTTGGGCCCCAGGAGAAGAGAGACCATGCCTCTGGTGATTCAGGACTTAGATCAGTGAGCAGAAGGGAAGGAAGTGTAAGCTCCCAGCATCAGGAGACTGTGGTTCCTGGGAAAAGGCTGAAGGCAGGAGAACAGCAAGAGGAGTTTGCTGGCTGGTGTCCTCAAGCCAGAGAGCCAGGGCTGGAGAAGGCTGAAGACCAAGGAGCAGCAGAGGAAATTGTTTGCTGTCTCTAAGGCAGAGAGCTGGGGCAAAGGGCTAGAGAGGGCTAAAGTTTGGAGAATAACAGAGGGATTTGCCCGCTGGTATTTCCAGTGCTGGAGAACTGGAGCCAGAGGAACCATGAAAGAGAAGGGGGAGTGAGAGATGCTCCCCAGGTAATGATGATCTCCCATCAGAAAGGCTGTGGGGGTTCCTGCTGAGAACAGTAGGGTTGCATTCCAGTTGGAAGGGCTTGGGTGACTGTGTAGGGACAGAAGAGGACTGACAGATTCTGGGCATGGTAGAAGTTGCTGGAGGGTAGGGCGTCATGGTATGAGATGTCAGGAGATCTTAATGACTCTTTGCACCAGGGACGATGAATGGATTTTATGTTGGGATTTTCGTTATGGGACCATTTTGCACAAGGTTTTAATAATAAGCCCCAAGGAGAGGTATTATAGAGAGAGAAGAGCCTGAAGTGAAGTTATTGGGTTACATGAGAGAGGAAACTGAAGCAAGGTGCATGTACTATGCTTGTCATGCTATGCTGTGCCGCAGCTCTAGGCAGGGCTGCTCTATGACACAAGGAAAATAGATAATGGTATTGCAATTCACTAAGCTGTTGAAGGAGTTCATTTATAACCCTGTTGGCGCAGGAGTTTGCTATCTGCACATACTTGTGCCAGTGGAAGATGTGTGCCTAGAGGAAGATTCTCAGTGTTTGCATTGCCACGCAGTCAGAGCCAGATTTTCAATTAGGCACAGTAGCACATGCCTGGGGCACTGGCAATCTAGAGGTGCCTTACCTCTCTAAAACTATGTGCAACATGAAGATCAGCTGTAGGCAGGGGGGCACTGAAGATGCTGTGCCTAGGGACACATAAGATGTAAATCCTGGCCCTGCACCCAGTAGGGGTTACTGCGAAGGGAGAGAAACTTTGCAGCCTGGACTTTATTAGAAGCCCAGCTGAGAGAGGCTGCCCAGTGGTTGGGCTGAATCACCACTTTCCTTGGCCACTTCATTTCATCAGCCATCTAATATTGGGCTAGGGATGTTCTGGCTCCTGGTCTCACAGCTGGACAAGTAACTTGCATGACTAACTTTCCCAGAGTCCTTTCATTCCAATGAACCTTGCATCCGGGGACCTGCTTTCAGAAGCTGGTGTATTTCAGACCTCATTACCAAGACTTTAAAATTCCCAAGTCCATTCTCTCATTTGATAAACATATGTAAGAGGCTGTTTGAGCTACTGGTGCAAAGAGAGAATGGCTGGGTTCTAGCCAGTGGGTTAGCTACTGGCAATGACCAGGGGCAAGACACTTTATACGAACAATAGGGATAATACCTACCTCATAGGTATTGGTTTGAGGACTGTAAGTATAAATTAAACGAAAAATCCTGTTAGCCACTTCAATATAAAATATGTGCAGCTGAACAAAATGACAGTTTTCAGCAGAATGAGACTCTCTGACATTTAAAAAAAATCATATATAGAATATTTTATTGTTAGGAGAAGTTTCTGATTTTAGTTCAGCTGAGGCATTTACACTTCCCACTTCCTTCCCATTTCCCTCTGGAGCAACAGTCAGGAACTTGTGGCTCAAAATCAAGAGCAAAGTGCAGACAAATGAATGGTGCCAGGACTTAAACCAAAGTCTTCCTGAACAGATTGTCTAACAGACTGGAGTGATAATCTTCAGAGCCACCATGCTGGCTTGCAGATTGCTGTTTTAAGTGGCTTCAATTATTATGGTGATTTGGCAGCAGTTCTTAAATTGGAGTTAGGGTTTCAGGGCCCAGCTGCACCAACTGAGCCTAATTGAATTCTCCAGGATGGGGAGCATAAACAGCAGAAGAAATTCCGTTGGTAAAAACTAATTTTAAAGTTTAAGACATGACTAGCTAAAAGCCAATTAATGAGAAGTAACTGGTTAAACCAACACATTTACAGCTGATTAATTTGGCAAGAGGAAAGCACTTCTCCAACCAAACAAAAGACTGATTCACAGATACAAAGATCTGTTTTGGAACTAGACTGGCTATCTTTAATTTCTACAGTATTTCAAACTTAGAAACATTAAAAAAAATTGAGGAATGTGAAGCTCATACACAGTCTGATTAGTGAAGGAATTAGTATTGGTGAGGCAAACAGTCATTAAGTGGTAAACCTGCTTTCACTGAGAAACAGACTGGAGGACATACGGTGTCATAAAACAAAGCAGAAAAAGACAGCATTAAAACTCTCTAGAGCACAGAGTACTCACCTCTGTAAAAAACAACATGGTGACTAGTGGAAGAAGGAAACAGAGTTCAACCCAGTGCCTAAAATTTGTCTAGAGAATGACACAATCCATGCTATTACTACATTTTAAGGATGCATAGAATGGGTATGAAAGATTGTTGGCTAAATTCTTCCATCACATGCACATCTCCTGCTGAGGTCAAAGGGAGTTGCATATGGGTATTTGAGGGTAAAAATTGTCTCACTGAATGCAGAATCATAGCAAGAGAATGTGAACCCATCCTTAACCCAATATCCATTTCTGATAGCAGTGTGTGCCCGCAAATAATAGATTCTGCAGGTTTGAGCCCACAATCAATTGCAGAGGCAAGACATACTAATTAGATGCCTATGTGCATGACTTGCAAATGCATAGAAGTAGTTAAACATCTAGCTATGAATATATGTGACCAGAGTCTGAATGAGCTCTCCCCTGAGATCTAGTGATGAAGCGGGGAAAAGACAGACCTACTCTGCCTAGGTGTTCAGTGCACAGAGTCATCAATTTTGGCTAGTTTTAGGGGTAAACTTACATCGGGGTAAAGTACTGTTATCCTTGTTGTATGAGCTGCAAAACTGTACTTAGCATGTCCTGACTGAGGGGGTCACCCTAAAGTGAACCTCACTTGCTAAGCAGGAGGTAGGGATGCCAAATCCTAGTGAAAGTCAAAGAGGTTCTTACCTGGGGGTGTGGACTCAGCCTAAAGAGTCCTAGACACCATTTGACCCTCCCCCTCCAGTGTTTAAAGGCCGAGCTGATCGGATTCAATTGGGAGTCCTTGTTTCTGTTCAGTGCTATGTGATGGAAACTCAGAATGTGGCATTGCAGGAGTAGCAGTGAGCGGCAAACTGCAGCACTGACAGCAGTGGCAGAGCTGAGTGGCCGCAGAGATAACAGTGGCAGGGGTGGCAGTGAGCAGGCAGTGGCCAGCAGCAGCAGAGAAAACAGCAGCAGCAGTGGTGAGCGGTGACAGAGTACAGCGGCTGCGGCAGCAAGAAGTGGCAAAATTATTATACGTAATCCCTTACATGAAAATCCATTACAAGTATACTATTCAACATTATAGTGGATCAGAAATTGAATATTGGCCAACAATGTGATACATTCTGTGGAGAATTAACAGGAATATCATATGTAAGATGAGACATAATTGTCTCACCCTTCTCAGCACTGGTGAAGTGTCTGCTGGAGTTTCTGCTGGAGTATTCCACAGTATTCTTGCCAGCAAGTTAAAAAAGTATGGGCTGGATGAATGGACTATAAGGTGGATAGAAAGCTGGCTAGATTGTCGGGCTCAATGGGTAGTGAGAAATGGCTCCATGTCTAGTTGGCAGCCGGTATCAAGCGGAGTGCCCCAGGGGTCGGTCCTGGGGCCAGTTTTGTTCAACATCTTTATTAATGATCTGGATGATGGGATAGATTGTACCTCAGCAAGTTTGCAGATGACCCTAAGCTGGGGGAGAGGTAGATATGCTGGCGGATAGGGATAGGGTCCAGAGTGACCTAGACAAATTGGAGGATTGGGCCAAAAGACATCTGATGAGGTTCAACAAGGACAAGTGCAGAGTCCTGCATTTAGGACAGAAGAATCCCATGCACTGCTACAGATTAGGGACCGAGTGGCTAGGCAGCAGTTCTGCGGAAGAGGACCTGGGGATTATAGTGGATGAGAAGCTGGATATGAGTCACCAGTGTGCCCTTGTTGCTGAGAAGGCTAAAGGCATATTGGGCTGTATTAGTAGGAGCATTGCCAGCAGATCGAGGGAAGTGATTATTCCCCTCTATAAGGCACTGCGGAGGCCACATCTGGAGTACTGCATCCAGTTTTGGGACCCCCACTACAAGGGATGAGAACAAATTGAGAAATTCCAGTGGAGCGCAACGGAAATTATCAGGGGGCTGAGGCACATGACTTATGAGGAGAGGCTGAGGGAACTGGGCTTGTTCAGTGGGCAGAAGAAAAGAGTGAGCGAGGATTTGATAGCAGACTTCAACTACCTGAAGGGGGGATCCAAAGAAGATGGAGCTCAGCTGTTCTCAGTGGTGGCAGATGAGAGAACAAGGAGCAATGGTCTCAAGTTGCAGTGGATAGGTTGGATATTAAGAAACATTATTTCACTAGGAGGGTGGTGAAGCACTGGAAAGGGTTACTTAGGGAGGTGGTTGAATCTCCATCCTTAGAGGTTTTTAAGGCTTGGCTTGACAAAGCCCTGGCAGGGCGTTGGACTAGATGACCTCCTGAGGTCTCTTCCAACCCTAATCTTTTATGATTCTATGACTGAGTCCAGTTCTGCACACCACACTTTAAGAAACGTGGAAAAATTGGAGAGCCCAGAGAAGTGCAACAAAAATGATAAAAAGGTTTAGAAAACCTGATCTATGAGGAAAGGTTAAAAAAACTGGGCATGGTTAGCCTTGAGGAAAGAAGATGAGTGGGGGTGGAGGTGGGGGTGTGGGAGACCACATAACAGTCTTCAAATATGTTAAGGGCTGTTAGAAAGAGGACTGTGAACAATCGTCCTTCATGTCTGCTGAAGGCAGGACAAGAAGTAATTGACTTAATCTGTGGCCAGGCAGATTTAGGTAAGGTATTAGGAAAATATTTCTAATTAAAAGGCTAGTAAAGCAGTGGAGTAGGCTTCAAAGAGAGGTTGTGGAATCTCCACCATTGGATGTTTTTATGAACAGGTTAGACAAACAGCTGTCAGGAATGGTCTAGGTATACTTGGTCATGCCTCAGCACAGGAGGCTGGACTTGATGGCTTTGCAAGGTCCCTTTAAGCCCTATATATCTACGGTTCTATGTTGTTACAATAATCATGATTTTTTTCTATCTTTGTCAACCTATTTATATGCCATATTTGAATTGGATAGGAATATTCCATTAGCGAGAGCATTCACACTAAGCTCGCTATAGCAATTAATTGGACATTTAAGAATAATGGATGCCAGCAGGCTAGTGTGCCAGTTAACCACAGAGAGTGTACCTTTGTTCACAAATGCCATTGACTTGAGAGTTGCATGAAAGTATCTAATGGCCAAATTTGATGCCTTGTGTTTTAGAGAGCTGCGGGATTCCTTTTGTTTTGCAAAGTAATGTAAAAAACCCACCTGATCAGCCCTTAGAGGAGCTCAGACATTAGGGTACACACTAATTGACTGACTGGTGTTTTTAATTATATTGGTAATGTTAGCCTGGTGCCAATTTAATAAAATGACTAAATAAATATGCCTCCATATCTCCTTCCACTTGCTAGTCTATATATAAGCAAAATCCTATGTGCAGTTATCCATGGCAACATACCCATTTCAGGGGTGAAAGATCTTTTGCAGAAGGGACCATATTTTTCCATGTTAGTGTAGTGCTGTAGCAAAATGAGGCCCTGATCCTGATCAGGAAATTTGGATGTCATCTTTATGTAACCTTCCTGCCCGTCAGAGTTGGCAGCAACAAGGGCCGGATTCAGTATCTAGGGGTTCCGTTCCAATAACACAATGCAAAACCGGCTCGAGCCACCACCCAGTGACCTGGGACAAATATATACCACCCCCTCTGGGTGCCTTCAAGAGGCAATACTTCCCCTCTCGCAAGCACAGAGTCTGAGTGTAGCAAAAGCCTCTTAATAACAGAGAGAAACAATGTGGCATTATGTTGGGTAAACACCACCAACAGGATTCATAACACAACCCATGAGCAAAAACCCCACCCCAAGCAAATTGGGGAATGTCCTTTCCCTTTGGTTCTTGAGTCCAGCAACCCAAAATCACCCAAAGTCCCAAAAGTCCAACAACCCAAAAGTCTCTGTCCTTGGTCAGGACAGCCCCAGAGTTCAAAAGTTTATCTGCAGAGTTTTACCTCCCAATCTGGGTGGAGATGGGGGGAGTTAAGGGGCATCTTTCGTGGTCCAAAGCTGATTGCCCCACCTCTCCATGGGGCTCCGCTCCTCTTCACCAGCCATCCCATGAATCGCTCCCCTCTGCCAGCCGCCCCCATGAGCTGCTCCAGGCATCGGACAAACTGCTCTGCTCTGTCAGCCATCCCACAAACGGCTCTGCTCCACCAGCCGCTCTGCTCTGCCAGCCATCCCACAAACTGCTCTGCAATATAGCTTCAGGCTCCCCCCCTACTTAACACAACACTCAGTGATTTCAGCTCTTAGTAAGTTTAGCTCTTTTGTGATTTCAGCTTGTAGTAGGGGAGCCTCAGTGTTGGTGCACCAGTAGCCTAAAGTGAATTCAGCTCAGCAGCCTGTAACTAGACTCCAAATGGAATCAAAATTAGCTCTGATATTCCACAGTGGAGAGAGGAAGAAGTACAATTAGCATGTAAGGCCCTCACCAGGAGACCTATACCACCAAGTATTAATACCTGTCCCCAGCCTCACTCTCTTCCCTGGGTTTTGGAACCCATGACCCTCGCCTAGCGAGTGCTGCTTAGTTGATGGTGAGTCCCTCCATCATAACAAAAGGCCAAGTACAGTTCCACTGTCCTTGATTCACATAATCAGGATAATAACAGTTCATTCCTGCCCCAATAACAGAGAAACTTGGGCTCCTACAACAGCCAAAATGACCATCTAGGCAGGGTGGGTGTGCTTATGCAAATGAGATCAGCCTCTGAAGTTCTTTTCCACAACCCACCATGACTCGCCACCAGATGTCAGGGTAGAGCTCATCCTGACTTTGCTTACAATTATATAAATTATTAATAATAATAAGAAGAACAAGTATTGACAGGCTGACTCTGATAAATGGAGGACAAGTTATTATAAGGAGGCACCGTACAATTATATTTTCTGGAAAACATTGCAGCTTTCCTCAAAATGTGAAATCTGTATTTTTCAAATGTATTTCACAAAACAAATGGGTGAAAATTTGCACACAGATAAGATTGGGGACATCTTTCAGGACTCTGTATTAATGTACAAGAAAACAGATGAGAATGGGGAAATGCTAAAGCGATAATATAGAACTCAAAGCATCTGTGTTGGACTTTGAATACATAGAAACACGGAAACCTCTGAGTCAGGAAAAGCAAAGAAATAAGAGGGCCTAATTCTCCTCTAACGTACATAGGTGTAAATCAACAGTACTTGTTGAAATCAGGGCGCACACCAGTCAAAACCCAGTGTAAATGAGCTCAGATCAAGCCCCTGACATCCAGAAGAATAAAGCAGGCTGTTAGCTTGCTTAACATATGACAGCTGTAGGGCCAACTCCAAATCTGCCATCACTACTCAACATGGAAGGTACAAAATAGCTAGATGTTGCTGTAAGAACATTTTACATAACTTGGCATCTCTGGTTTATACCTTCAGAGGAGAAAATACAGCATGTCATAATGCCATTTATTGTTGCACTATTTACATTATCTAATAAGTGTTTAATATAATAAGTGCAGATAAGGGTCCTGATCCTAATTCCATTCAAGTTAATGGGATGTCTGCCATTTATTTCTATGGGAACAGTTTGGGATTAAAATTATACACAAGTTTATCATTCAAATATTAACAAATATATCACATTAATCAGAAGAGGCAAGAATGTGATAAACTTGTGTAAGCTGTTTTCAAGAGGAACTAGGGAGCCATTTCCCAGGGAAATATTCTGGAATAGCTCTTCTAGATACTCTGGACACACTACTTTATCCATTTTTCTTTGTTCTATTCTAATACGCTTATATTTTCCTATTTTGTTTGATTTATTTTTACACAAAGTTATTACCGTGTTTTAATCCTGATAGATTGTGAGCACATATACTTCTTCCACATTGCCATTTTTGAGTTCTGCGGTATTTTCTCAGAGGCATTGGTAAAATGTGTATCCATTGAACTCACTCAAGGAAAGGTTTAGATTAGAGATTAGTCAACAGGTTTGGATAAAGAAAAATGATGATAACTCAGAATTTCATCCCAACTCCATCTGCGAACAGTACTTAAAACACAGACCAGTCTATGAATCCCTCTTGATTAATTTATCTGAAAAGCTCCTATGCACATTGCTCCAGGGAAAGTAGCATAAAACGTCGTCTGCTTCATTTATGCATTTCTTAAATATTTATAGATTGTTTTGTGCACAGGTATAAAGTGCTACAAGAACTGAAAGTACTTTGATTAGTCAAGCCTGCCTGTATTTGTGTCTCTTGGTAATAAAAACTGAAACCAGTAATAAAGACATGAAAACTCATTCCCAGTATCAGCCTCACAGCAAAACCTCTCCTTTTAAAGGTAAAATAAAGTATACATTCTTGCTTCCATTTTTTTCTCCCCAATCCATTCTATTTTTAAAAAAAATATGTGCAAAAATAACATTAAACAGGATGAGGGTATCCTCACACTAAAGGAAGCTGCTGCCTGTCACCTCTAATTACACTTCTCAAAGAGGTTCATAAATAGTGCACAGTAAACTTTTCTGTCATAACCGATGAGCTCTGTGTATCCTGAGTGGCAGATGGTTTCAACTAAACACATTCTTTTTTCTTTTCTTTTCTTTTTTTTTTTTTTAGCTGAAAACCTCAGCAGTGAAACTGTGGTGAGAAAGGTATAGGGAAACGTGGCCGTTCTGCATCTGCATTAAAATTAGCTCAAGGCCAACTCTGCATTCAGATGAAGTCAATAGAAGCCATGTGCAAGCAGAATTTGATCCTAAAAATAGTTCTCTTGGCAATACGAATGAATATGCCTCTCATTTTTCTTTTATTTGTGTAGCTCGTTTCCATTCCAGAAATGCCTCATGCATCTGCATCAAATGATTCTTAGGTTATTGCAGAGTGCACTGTGAAGAAAAAAAGTTTGTTGTTTTTTTCTCTTATTATCTTTCAGTCACTTCAGGGGCAACCTAACTGTGTGTGGCCATGACCTCTTGTGACAGCTAAATTCCATTGGAGCAATACAACTTTCAAACCTTAAGAGTCAGACCTGTGTGTTCAGGAGACAGCTTTCTCAGTGATTGGCCCACAAATCTGAAACTCATTCCTTGAAGAGAACAGGATGGACTTGAACCTCAAAGCACAGTGTGAAACCCACTTCTTCAACCCAGCCTTCCTGTAATACCACAAAATCAAAACAACATAAATAGAAAACTGAACGAAGCTCAGTCCCTAATGACTAAGTTGTTCTTATAAGGCACAGAGAACTGTACTTGACCAATTATTTTTAGTCTTACTTCACGTACCACAGGAACAAGAGCTTCCTGTAAACTTCAGTCTGTCACTGTGTTCTGACCTGTGTGTATAATCCAAAAAATTGTCTTCTAAAATGGAGGATGAACTTTGGTCTCTGCAATTATACCCACATTCTTACATAACAATAACTGTTGTTCCACACTCTGAATGGAAGGAGGAGAGAGAACTATTGCTTGGTGTGCACACTTTATAACTTTGGAAGATGCTATAATAGAAGCTATATCAGTAGTGGGCAACCTGCGTCCCATGGGCCGCATGCAGCCCATCAGGATAATCTGCTGGCTGGCCGCCAGACAGTTTGTTTACATTTGCACGGCTGCCCGCAGCTCCCAGTGGCTGCGGTTTGCCATTCCCAGCCAATGGGAGCTGTGGGAAGTGACATGAGCCACAGGGATGTGCTGTCTGCCACTTCCCGCAGCTCCCATTGGCTGGGAACGGCGAACCGTGGCCACTGGGAGCTGAGGGTGCCCGTGCAAATGTAAACAAACTGTCTCATAGCCCGCCAGTGGATTTCCCTGATGGGCCATGGGCGCAAACTGTGGACCACACAGTACTTCTACAAAGGTAGGTCATATGATGCTGTTTCTCCTCATTTGGAAGAAACAGAAAATATGGGTGAAGAAGACAAAATGAAGAACAAAAGTAATTTTAATAAATGCCATTTTTTCACATTGTATTAAAGACATCTAAAATATCAATATTAATCTTGTTATTTTTCAATGTAATTGTATAATTTCTGGGGTAAAGTTATAAGTTAATAAATTACTTGGCAGGGGCTTATATGATCACCAAGAAGAGAGAAAGTATCCATAAGACAAACTTTCAATCAAGACATGTTCCACACTGAGTCACTGGGGAACTATAAGAGCAGACAGATGACTTCAGATGACCAGATAGTCCCTGGATCCCAGTCAAGCTGCATGAGGGTACCTCTGTGTATAAGCAAAAATAATGCTTCTCACATGCATAACTGTCTAGAACTCTATGCAGTTCCGTAAAAAAGGATGAGCTAATCCTCAAGAAGATGCCTTAAGAAAACAGGGCACTTTCCATCAATGACACATCTCCCTCATAGATATCTCCCTAGAAGATTTTCTGTTATCTACATTGGTAATCCCTAATTTGGGGTAGTATGGTGGCTGGAAAGAGTGTGCATCCTGGTTTCAGATCACTATCTCTTTGTACTAAACTATCCAGACCATTTTACACTTCTTCCCCTCTGGCTTTCCTTAAGTGGGTAGAGAGGAGAAACTTATCAGAGATAGGTATTATAAACTGAATGGAAGCACTGTTCAAAAACCAAGGGGCCAAGCTGGATTCTCACCAGAAGTTCTATCCAAGTTCTTATACCAGAATAATAACTGTAGTATCAGAGTTCCTCTCAAGGGATGGTAACCAAAATCATCTCCAGAACTCAGACCGGCCAGCAGCAAAATCCACTCTGAGGTACATAGAGCTTGTATTTTTAGCCCACTGCATTATACCTCTCTCCAGGGTATCTTTTATGTGTAACCCCTCTTAGATTTTGTCAGCTCCTGTAATTCTCTAGACTGAGTCTCTTGGGGGTCCTACCCTATGTACTACAACAATAATGGCTACCAGAGCCCTCTGACATCATTTCCCATCATGACTTGAGTCAGGAGTAGGGACAGGATACACTAGAAAGTTCTGCAGAGGCCGATAGGGAGGCTTTTTCATGGGGTGACCTGGACAAGTAGTTTGTGTGTTCAGTGATGAGCCAGGGCTGTTCAGACCCTCCGTGGGAGTGAGACAAAGACTAGGTTAAATTTCAGTTTTGATCTTTGAGTCTGGGAGCTGAGAGAAAAGTAGAACAATTCACAGAGTCTCTGATTAATTCCCTCTCCCAACAAAGGGTATCTTTGAGAGATCTGTGCATGGGTGAGGCAGTTCCAGAATTTTATGATGAGATTACTGGTTCTGTGGATGAAGGGAAAGCAGTGGATGTATTGTTTCTTGACTTTAGCAAAGCTTTTGACACGGTCTCCCACAGTATTCTTGTCAGCAAGTTAAGGAAGTATGGGCTAGATGAATGCACTATAAGGTGGGTAGAAAGCTGGCTAGATTGTCGGGCTCAACGGGTAGTGATCAATGGCTCCATGTCTAGTTGGCAGCCGGTGTCAAGTGGAGTGCCCCAGGGGTCGGTCCTGGGGCCGGTTTTGTTCAATATCTTCATAAATGATCTGGAGGATGGTGTGGATTGCACTCTCAGCAAATTTGCAGATGATACTAAACTGGGAGGAGTGGTAGATACGCTGGTGGGGAGGGATAGGATACAGAAGGACCTAGACAAATTAGAGGATTGGGCCAAAAGAAATCTGATGAGGTTCAATAAGGATAAGTGCAGGGTCCTGCACTTAGGATGGAAGAATCCAATGCACCGCTACAGACTAGGGACCGAATGGCTAGGCAGCAGTTCTGCGGAAAAGGACCTAGGGGTGACAGTGGACGAGAAGCTGGATATGAGTCAACAGTGTGCCCTTGTTGCCAAGAAGGCCAATGGCATTTTGGGATGTATAAGTAGGGGCATAGCGAGCAGATCGAGGGATGTGATCGTTCCCCTCTATTCGACACTGGTGAGGCCTCATCTGGAGTACTGTGTCCAGTTTTGGGCCCCACACTACAAGAAGGATGTGGATAAATTGGAGAGAGTCCAGCGAAGGGCAACAAAAATGATTAGGGGTCTAGAGCACATGACTTATGAAGAGAGGCTGAGGGAGCTGGGATTGTTTAGTCTGCAGAAGAGAAGAATGAGGGGGGATTTGATAGCTGCTTTCAACTACCTGAAAGGGGGTTCCAAAGAGGATGGCTCTAGACTGTTCTCAATGGTAGCAGATGACAGAACGAGGAGTAATGGTCTCAAGTTGCAATGGGGGAGGTTTAGATTGGATATTAGGAAAAACTTTTTCACTAAGAGGGTGGTGAAACACTGGAATGCGTTACCTAGGGAGGTGGTAGAATCTCCTTCCTTAGAGGTTTTTAAGGTCAGGCTTGACAAAGCCCTGGCTGGGATGATTTAACTGGGAATTGGTCCTGCTTCGAGCAGGGGGTTGGACTAGATGACCTTCTGGGGTCCCTTCCAACCCTGATATTCTATGATTCTATGATTCTATGATACCAAGTGTTCATGAGATGTGTCAGTGTTTTGTGCAGTACCTAGAAATTTCAACTATTTTTTTTAAAGTATAAGTATACTTGTAGGCATTTTGAATGCAAATATCTTTATATGACTTCATGCAGAGATCCAGCAACAAAGACACAGTTGACCAAAAAAGTAGTTTAAGGCAAATTATAAGTTCCAAGACAGACACTTTACTATGGCACAGTAGTGATGGATACCATGTTAAGCATTTGGAAATAGAAATGAAAATCTAATAGTCTAGCAGTTTCTATGGAAATTTAAGATTTAAAGGTGAATCTTTAAATATTTAACTTATCTTTTTCATCTTATAGCTTTTTCTCTCTAATGCATTTCCTTCTACATGGGATAGAGTGACTATCCTTTTGAAGACTGACCATTGTGAGGCTTTTTTATTCCTGTAAAATTAACCTATAACTCACTGTTACCTTTGAAATAGCATCTTTAACAGTAGTAATAGTTTCCACTATCCTTATTTATAGCTTATTTGGATGGTAAGAAAGTGCATAAGATAATAAAGTACTTATTTCTGATAAGGAGTGCATATATTTCAGACTGAGATTATATCTCAGTTAACGGCTACTGCATGATCTTTATTGCTTAAAGTGGATGATTTTTGAGCTATTTTGTAATATTAATATGTATTGTAGTATTAAATATACTTTTTCAGCTCCATGCTGTTACCAGTAAAATTATCTGACTGCAGGTTCTTTCTTATTAACCTGTTACACCAATAACAATCATCTCTTACATTTTACCAAGGCAACTAATCTAATTAATAACTTGAAACGTAGTTGTATCATCAGAAAAGAACGCAGCTGAAACAATGAAGACAGGACTGGGAGAAAAATGTGGTTATAAAGGAAGATTTCTGCCAGAAATTCTGGAAACTCTTTACACTTCTTAATTATTCTCTGGAAAAGGAGATCCAGTGTACGTTTTTGTATATTGTTATAACTGTACATGCTGCAGTTCATAACAGTGAGGAGCACATAAGGCCAGTGCAGAAAGAAGGATAATAAACACAAATGAAAGGTACCTGGTGTTACCATACTACACAGCACTGAAATATCATGAAACCTTTCTTAAGACAAACTTCCCTCAAGTGCAGTAATACAGTCAGAGAGGAAAACAAAACAAACTTTATTTTATATACTTAATACCAGAAAAATACCAAAAGGAGGTCTGACACTGTTCATAACAGATAAAAACCTTCCAGAGAGGAAATTTCTTCTTTAGTGCTGGAGCAGAGTAGAATTGGAAAGCAATATGAGGAGCAATGGACAAAGCCAAATGAAGCCAGGTTTTAGGAAAGAGTACTTTGTTCTTTCCGTTACAGTGTCATCACAACATTTCTTGAACTCTTATTTTTGCACGATCTTCCGCTCACTAAAGCAGATGAAGTCTTTTGTACTTTTGGTGCTTTGCTGCTTTAGCAGGTTGTTGTTGATTGGTTCACTAATGCAGAGGCCTCAGTGGTGTCGTCTGTGGTGGTTTATTTCATTCTCTTTATTATCTGTTAGATAATGTTTGTGACCTCTGAGTCATTGCACATTTGAGATTTCTTTTGAAGCCTGTATCAGTCATATAATTAAAGTGTTTTACAAACACCTCAGTAATTTAGCTAGACCAAGACCCATGATCTTTAGGCCACTTGCTGAAAATGAATGTCATACTGTTGTTACCTCCTTTCTCTTAACTTTTTAATGCTTGTTTGATCTTTCAGCTATCTCCCAACAGCAGCACCTAGTGCAGAACTCAGTTACTTGGTAATATGCTGTACCATGGTAAGCACTTTCATCCTATTATCCCCCTGCTGAGAAAGTTGAACTGGCTCCCAGTTAAGATATGGGTTACTTTCAAGATGGCTCACAAATCTGTACTGCTATTAACAAGATACATCTCAACATTTGGTAGATTAGTCTTACTGAAAACCTGCAACAGGAAATACTATAATGGAGGTCAGTGGCAAGTAATGGGGTCAGTAGCAGTCCTGAGTTTTATCAACTGTTTCCTGGAAACTGTATTAACTGGTAACAGAATAGTTCAGATCTTTGTAGACTTGTGATTTTACCATGTACTTGCTATCCATGAACACAATTTTCAGTAGTAGTTTTTGTAGGTATGGATAGTGTTAGGTTAACTCTTTCTGTTGTGCTGAGCCAGGCCTAAAAATGTTGCCATATCCACCCACTCAGCCACTCCACCTACAGGAAACAAGGAGATATTTTTTTATAACTTTGCTAGCACCATCCCATCTAGGTAGCTTGGCATGAGTTTCTAATTCTGCATAAGTCTAAACTTAAGTCTGCTCTGACATAAATCAATGTATGTTCAGAGTAGCGCTGTATCCTGAGTAACTCGAAAGAAGTCAGTGGAGTTACACTAGATTTACATCAGTATAACTGAGAAAAAAAATTGGCTGATATGGCCCAGAGAGATTAGTGGTTTGTAACATAACACACAATCCAGTCCAATCAAACCAAAAATGGTAAATGTATAGAAAAATCATTTGTGTATTCTTTCTTTCTCACTCATTCTTTCTGATCTCTCGGTATTGTCCCTCATCACAATTTCTCCAATCATCACCTTGTAACGAAAATTTTGAATAAAATCAAAGAGATGTAAATCAGATTATTTTCTCTAAATTACTAAATGTGCTTTCTGTTTGACTATTTCATATTTCACTATATCAGAATAATAATCAACTCCTAATCATCTAGTATCTCTTGAACCTATCTAATAAAGATGATTTTATTTCCACTTGAATTTACCATACAACATTTGTGTCTCTAACAGATTTTGGTCTGCTGCTTTATAAAAAGTGTCCTGGTATAAGTGGGTTTAGCATTTTGCTTTTGAGGACCAGTTAGCTCAGGAGATTATAATGTGCTAGTAGTTTAAATGGACTAGTAGTGATTATCTGACATCTGTTCAGAGCTCTACATGAAATGCGTTGGTGGTCGCAGTTATGGACATGTGTTCACATAGTTAAGAACCACTATTACAAGTGGTATTGCATATTAATGGTGCAGTGTGGAAAACTTTGATCTGTCATTTTCTTTGCTGCTATAATCATTTTGTAGACAGATAGTGAATTTTAGATTCCATCAAAGTCAGTCTCATAATCTTTTGTTTTGTTTTGTTTTTTGTAATGCTTGAGTCCTGTCCAGTCTTACCTATGTTTTGAAGAGAGTGCAGAATATAGACTTCTCTTTTGGGGTACAATGTATTATAGATTAAGTAGTCATCTAAATTTCAGGAATCTGTCAGAACAAGTATGATATATCCTCCGATTTCTTTGTGTACCATGTTACATAAAATACAAAAGTGATCTCTTATTCTAGTGTATACAGTACATATTATTCTGCATACAACACATGCCAACACTACATTTGAAAACACAAAAATCCCTTTAATAAAAAATCAGGAACAGATTTTTTGCTGTTTAGTTAAAAAAAAATTAATAGTGGATTTTATTTCTCAATACTTGCCTATGTTTTAACATCTACTTGCACACATCTATATTTATATAGCCACTTTTTTTTTTATTTTGAGGGATATTACCGAAATGGTGCAGGGGAGGGTTGAGAGAAGAATATGAAGATATAGCGCAAGCTGATTTTTAGAGGAATCCTACAGAAGCAGAACAAGGTAAGAAAGAGTAGTGAAGAGGTAACACTGAAACATATTCAGATATGAGGCCATTAACTACTAATATTTGGTAGTATTTTCTAGGTGATTTGTTAAAAAGAAACCCTCAACTATTTGCCATCACACATTAATTTTTCTAGGATATCTGTGAGCATCATTTCTTTAGTCACTCTCTGAGGATAGTAGTGACACTGACAAATTATGCTTTTGGCAGACAATGGTGATGATTGAGGTGGTGGTTTTTTCTGACTATTTATCATGTTACAACCCTTTTTGAAAATGACAAGTTATTGTTTTCTTCTTCCTAAGCCCAATACTTTAAGTGAAAACATTAGCTTTGTACTAATAAATGACTGCTTTAAACTATTGATTGTTATTCTGCAACAAACATTTATCATAACTGTACTACTGGTTTTCTATGACATGGTAATTTGTTCCCAAGGTATTTTATTTTTGTATAGAGAAAGGGCTAAAATTGAAAACAGCCTACACCCAAAAAATCCAGAGATCCACACTTTTCTTGATAGTTCATTTTTTTGCCCCAGAGAAAAAATAGGATCTTCAAATATTGTAATTAGAAAATCAAAACTTTTAAAAGAATTAAATATTCAAGATAACACATAAGACAAGAAGAACACAGTCAAAGGAGCTCTTCTAATGTACACCTGCTGAAGATCTACCCCAAACAGTTTCCATTTGCATATGTCAAAACAAATAGTTAAACATCCCTTGTGACATGTAAAAAAGAATAGAATAACTATTAGTAAATGTGTCACAACCCTGGCTTCTGTGACAATAATATGGCATTTTTACTTTTTTTTTTTTTCAAAGTAAAAAGTCATGGTCTTTATCAGCTGGCTATGAAGGAAGACTCTCCCACAGTTTTTACAAACGCGGCTTTATATATGTCCAGTTAAGAGCAGTTTCTTTTAATAACTTCTAACATAGTTATACTAGTAAATGATTATAAACATATAAATTGTAAAATAAAGAATATTTATTTCACTTTTCCCATAGCTTCCCATGACAAACTATTTATCATTAATTCAAATGTGTACCAGGTTGTTTCCTTTTTTTAATTAAAATTATGACCCCTTAACTTGACAAAGCTATGGCTTGCCCCATTTTTGACCTTGACACTTGGTCATAATATAATATTAATAGTATGTGAAACATTTACATTGGAGTTTTTACGCACTCACTAATAGGCTGTGTTGCATTTGCACATTCCATCTTTTGTTGACTGATTCATAAGCCATTTTCTTCTAATGTAGCCCTCAGTAGTTCTAGGTCCCTTTCCAGTTTATATTTAGGTTCATGTCACAACATAACATCATCAACATAAAGCATTTTCCATGGAGCATTTCCCCTGATCTCCTATGTTGTAGTGTCAATTACAATCACAAATCGGAATGGGCTTAAGGTTTATCCCTCATGTAGAGCTTCACTTTCACTGAATGACTCACTGTAGCTGCACCTGCTTCTCTCTACTGTTCTGCTATCCTAATACATGTCCATGATAGTCTGAACATATGTCTCTGGCAGATTGCATGACTGCAGGTACCACCATAACAATTCTCTTTCAATAAACTGCCTGCAGGAATATTTCCTTATGGCAGACAGTGCGGGAAGGAGAGCCATGACATGGACCTGTAATGCTTACACTAGAGGTACGTCTTCACTACCCACCGGCTCGGCGGGTAGTGATCGATCTATCGGGGATCGATTTATCGCGTCTCATCTAGACGCGATAAATCAATCCCTGAATCAACGCTTGTACTCCACCTTGTTAGGATATAGATATTCAGGCCTGTCGGTAAAGGCCTGTACTCGAAGAATTTAGGTGTATTCTAATCACTTGGCTAGTTATAGAGGTATAAAAGAAAGAATCAAAATCACTGTCTGCCAGTGTAAGAGCCTTCTCTTACTGTGACAGTCTGAGGCCCTGTTCTTAGGCTAAGGCCTTTGGCTAAGCAGCAGAAGCAGCCATAAGCTGGGAAGCGACCGGTCACCTCCTCACATTCCAAACTAGTCACATTGAAAGAAGGTGCTATTGGGCTGTTAGGAATACAATCCTGTCCTGATAATGCCTATCACTTCCAGAGAAAGGGAAGTGCCTAGAAAATGTAAAAGGAAACTTAGTTTGATAGCATCCTGTCTGGCAAGAACTCACTTATCAATAGCTGGGATGTGAAATCCTCACTTCTGTATTGTTTTGTCATTATAGTTCCCACTTTGCTATTGTTTGTCTGTATAATCTCTGCCTGGTTCTGTGATTGTTCCTGTCTGCTGTATAATTAATTTTGCTGGGTGTAAACTAATTAAGGTGGTGGGATATAATTGGTTACATAATCATGTTACAATATGTTAGGATTGGTTAGTTAAATTTCAGGAAAATGATTGGTTAAGGTATAGCAAAGCAGAACTCAAGTTTTACTATATAGCCTGCAGTCAATCAGGAAGTGAGTGGGTGGGTGTGTGGGTGGGGGAGATGGGAACAGGGAATGGGGGTGGGGAAATTGGAATCATGTTTGGCTAAGGGCAGGAATGGGAACAAGGACACAGGTGTAAGGCTCTGTGATGTCAGAGCTGGGAAGGGGGACACTAAGGAAGGAAACTGGAATCATGCTTGCTAGAAGTTCGCCCCAATAAACATCAAATTGTTTGCACCTTTGGACTTCGGATATTGTTGCTCTCTGTTCATGCGAGAAGGACCAGGGAAGTAAGTGGGTGAAGGAATAAGCCCCCGACACACCTCAGCAGGAGGAGTAAGCTGAGTCGATGGGGGAGCCACCACAGTCGACTTGCGCCGTGAGGACGGCCAGGTAACTCGAACTAAGATACTTTGACTTCAGCTACGCGAATAGCGTATCTTAGTTTGAACCCCCCCCATCCCCAGTGTAGCCCAGGCCTAGGAGTCCTTTCTGTTATGGTTAGTCTCATTGACTTCATTGTAACTGGTCTTAGGGAAATTCAGTCCTGTGTAGAGGGGCACGTGCATTATTAATGTCCTACAAGTGCTTAATGTAAATGTTGCACAGTGCCTTGTCCATGCCAGAGTACAGCAGTGAAACTGAGTAAGGATTGCTTTTGTTAAGAAATAATCCCAGGGCTAGGCCCTTATTTTACATGAAGACAAGTTGTCATTAACTATTCAGATTTAACACGTCTAAGATTTCATCAATTTAGTGCTTATTTCACTGACACTTAGAATGTTACTCAGAATAGCTAATTGTTCTTATCTCCTTTGTTGGTATTAATACATAGTCATTCAGAATGATATTGAACCTCAGTCAGGAACATCTTTTGAGCTGATGCTAATTTGAAATGATGCAATTTAGAGTTGAGTTGAATCTGTGCTGACTTGCAAAATGCAGTTGACTGAAAACATCACATGAAAATGCCCTGAGGTTGATATGCTTTTTCTTTGAGGAATGTTGGATATTATTTTCTCTGACAATGGAGACTAACGGGCTGGTTAAGATAACAGGCACAACAAACATTACAGGTAAAAATATGCACCAGCTTTTTAAGCTTTTTAAAGCAACACAACATTTGAAATATATATATTCACAAAAGTCAGCTTATGCTGTTTGCTGTACACCTTGTGATTCATAAGAATAAGATTTTAACGCCAGCTATTCCAAAGATTAGGTTTGCCTCAGTAGACCTTTATAGACCTGTGTTTCTCAATCTGAAATTGTCTCTATCTATCCCCTTCTCAAAATAAGCTTTGAACACTCGTTGAGGATATAATTGTGGTAGTGATAGGGTGAGGGAGAAGGGTTGTTCTAAGTCAGATGGATGGTGTTCCCATTTTTGTGTTTGCACAGTAGCCAATAGGTAGGCATGGAATGCTCCCTCCAACTATGCTGGCTTTGCTGTATAGGTAGTGCAGAAGGTTGAGGCATAGCCCCACTTACTCTCTGTCTGCATTTCAACATATTACTCCCCAAGAGGAGGCACACGGTCCCAAGTGCACAGAGACCAGGGGGACTAATATTATAAGTGGGCCCTATGCAGCTGCATAAGGGGAGGGAGCGTCTTCCTTCCTTTTCTACTCCTGCATGGCTATGTAGGGGATCCTCGAAAACTGGGCCTAAAAGAGTAGACTGGTCAGCTCATCTTGCTTCACCAAATTCATTTAATACCAGTACTTGTTAAACAGCCAAAACTAAAGGGTTTTAACAACAATCTCCTGGCTTGGCCTCTATATTGTGCATCATAACCTTCCCCTAGGCCTGAAAAGACAGAAGGAAAGCACTTTTTAGATGCGCTTGTTGTCAACAAGGTTGGAGTTGATACAAGGTTTTTACTTTATATAGAGGGAGTAATAGTATTTCCACAGTGACATCTAAGATGTTGCCACTTGCACAATAGTTTTGAGTGACTAAGTGCAATAGAAAGGATATCTGACCTATCTACATAGCTCAGAAGGTATTCAGCTTCAGAGGCTCTCAAAGTTTGGACCCATTCAGGTCGTTTTTTTTCTTTAAGCTGTTCTTACAAAAAATGCATTTAAAGATCACCATGGTTTTAGTTTGTTAAGTGATCTTTATATAGCATTGCAATACATTTTTCACAGATGCGTAAGCATAACCCATTTGTCCAACATATAAAGTGTGGGTCATGGCATTTGTTTAGTCATTATATAATTGGCCACATTTCAATGCTACAATTAAATACTATTTTTAAAACAGATATAGCTCTGTTTTCTTGGCCTGCCTCTCTGATATTCTTTGACATATCTTGTTTCCAAATGTCAGTGACCCTTCTAGCATTAATAGCTTTAGCTCTGTACTGATGATAGTCTTCATCTAGAAACAGAAAAGCAACATTTTATTTTTACCATCCTTGTGAATTCATTGTGAGCCCAATCCTGAATCCTTTAGTCAGAAATCCAGGATTAGATCTTCAGCATTTAGCATTATTACTTGTAGTGAAGTGTTTTGGTATAAATATAGTTGGTCCCAGTCAGAGTATTTCTGTACTTTATATTTTTGTTAGTGTTAGCTTTTCCACTCTTGGCATTCTAAAAGTCAAAGACTGATTATCCCTCTGCAATTGGTTTTGCTATGGAAATGAGGTGATTTTAAAGGGACTAATAGTGTGAAGCGTACAATTCTGAACAGAACTGAGAGTGTAAAGCGGTGGTTCTCATCCTATTTACCATTGTGGGTCACATACGCAGCTCTCCATGTGTTATGTGGGCTGCATTCACACAATATATATACCACCTGTCTGGCCTTGAGGATGTCACATGGGCTGCAGCTGTGTGCTGATTGGACTGCAAGCACCCTGCAGCCCACAGATTAAGAACCACAATTGTAGGCTACAAAAGGCTACAAAGGCTACAAAAGGCTACAAAATTATTGGAGCTAGAGCCCAATTCAGTTCACAAACAAATGGTCTAACCACTATAGGAGTTTAGAATGTCTTTAAACAGATGTAATAGGTGGAGCTGGTAGCACCACCTGTACTTAAGTTTGTCTAACACAATCCACTTTTAGAATTTTATCAGACTTTAATTTTGGTGGCTGACCTTTTCTGTGTGAGGGGTCTGTCTCAGGGCTGAATTTTGTGGGGAAGCTTCAGACAGAACAGTTCAAATACGTCTGAGTAAGGTTAGGACAAATACTTACAAGCATTTCATTGAGAAGCTCCAGCACCTCCGTACTTTGGAGCAGGGGTTTGAAATGTGGCCTTCATGTCAGGGATGTGTCTATTGATATGCCTGTGAAAATGTGCTCTGATCTGGCCAAGTGAAAAGTCTCACTTCATACATGCTCAGTAGAGACCAGTTAGAGTTTGACTGCTCCATTCTCTGCAGTCTCCATCTGCACTGAAACTCCTATACACTGTTATCTGCCCAGAGAAACTGAGCATGATGCATCCTGGGACTGCAGGGACTGAGCAGGACTTTCCCTGCAATTGCTGTTCTGGGCTAGTGTGGTGCCAGGTTCCTGAACTGAGACCAGAGAGACTGTCACTCATGTGCCCTCAATGCTCTTGCTGCTAAGGGCCAGGCAGTGAGGAGACAACCTAGCTGAAATGCAAACAGCTGAGGAGCAAAGATGAGGCAGAGATAGGAGCGGGCTCAGGCAAGGACAGAAATAGGTTGTTCAGGGGCAGGGATAGAAGCAGAGAGGGTACAAAGGTAGAAGCTGGCAAGGATGGTGGGGTGATGACAGAAGCAGAAGGAAACAGAGGCAGGAACCAATGTGGTGGCAGGGAGCAGGGAAGTAAATGAAAAGGACAGGGAGGAGTGGATAGAAACAAGGTCAGGAGCTAGGGGAGGGACAGGGATAGTGGATAGGAGCTCAATGGGGCAGAAAAAGAATGGAGGCACAGGGACAGAAAGGTTTTATACTCACTAGCACAAGCACAGAATCTGGAATTAGTTAGGAATTACTAGAATTAAGGCTGCTTGTACAATCTTAATTTGCCCCCTTGTGCATATGCATTATGATACAATTTAATTACATTATCACATAGCATTTTTTTCCATAGGACCCTACTTCCTTCAGCGCACAGGATGGACAGTGCTCTGGGAAGGAATCAAGTTTCTATAGTGAAGGATAATGTTGTTAGTAACTTGCGGAAGTTGGAAGGTGTGTAATGAATGAAGCAGTTGATTGGATGATCACATGGTTAAGACAGTTTAATGATGCCCTGGAGAAATGGATTCTAGCCCTGCTTCTGCCATAGACTTCCTATGTAATGGTGGACAAATCCCTTAACTAAACTTTTCATAGGGGGTCACTACATGTGTGTTTCTCATTTTCTGGATTCCCAACGACATACCTGGGGGTCTGATTTGTAGAAGAACATCCCATCTCTAGCCATTGGAAATATTTGCTAATAGCAGTCACACACAGGCCTGATGCCATTGTATGCAATCTCATTGTACCATCCCATCCATAAATTTATCAAGCTCAGCCTTGAAATAAATTAGATTTTTTTGCCCCCACTGTTCCCTTTGGAAGGCTGTTCCAGAACTTAACTCCTCTCATGGTTAGAAACCTTTATCTAATTTCAACCCTAAACTTACTGATGGCCAGTTTATATCCCTTTTTTCTTTTTACAACACTGGCACTTAACTTAAATAACTCCTCTGTCTGCTTGGTGTTTATCCTTCTGATGTATTCATAGAGATCAATTATATCTCCCCTCAGCCATCATTTGGTTAGGCTAAAAAAGCTAAGCTCCTTAAGTCTCCTTTCAGAAGGCAGGTTTTGCACTCCTTGGATCATCTTAGTATCCCTTCTCTGCACCTGTTCCAGTTTGAATTAATCTTTCTTAAACATGGGAAACCAGAATCTCACACAGTATTCCAGATGAGGTCTCACCAGTAAATTGTATAATGGTACTAAGACTTCCCTACCTCCATTGGAAATACTTTGCCTAATGCCTCCAAGGACTGAATTAGCCTTTTTCGTGGCCACATCACATTGGCAGCTCATAGTCATCCTGTGATCAATCAATACACCCAGGTCTTTTTCTTCTGTCACTTCTAACTGATACATCCCCAGCTTATAGCAAAAATTCTTGTTGTTAGTCCCTAAGTGCATGACCTTGCACTTTGCACTATTAAATTTCATCCCATTTCTATTATTCCAGTTTTCAAGGGTGTCCAAATCTTGTATGATATTCTGATCCTCCTCCTACCTTCCAAATTTGTGTCACCTGCACATTTTATTAGCACACTCCCACTTTTTGTGCCAAGGTCATTAGTGAAAATGTTAACAAAGACTGTTTTTTTCAAAAACAGGACTTTGAAGGAGGGGGTTGAATGAGGAGTAGGGGCCACAGTAAGGTGTATGGGAGATGGGAAACTTTTGCAAGCTGAATGAAAGAAATCACTTGGGGCCTGACACAAAGCCTAGGTCAGTGAAAAGACTTATTGATTTATGGGTTTTGGATTAAGCCATTTGTTGAACAAAATGTACAAATGTGAATGCACAAAAAATGGCAAGGTAAGGAATGGACTAGTCATGCAAGATGACAAAGAATAAGTACAATACACATGTACTAGCAAATTATCATTCAGTTGTTTAGGGATGGAAGGAGAACACAGTAGGCTAACTCATACCCCATCTTTTTTTCTATTTACTGGGCCAAGACTGTCAAAAGTAACTAGTGATTATGGACGCCCAATCTGAGACTTTGTAAAGGGGCTGATTTCCAGAGGATGGGTGCTTAGTACTTCCTGCTTATCAGTCCCCTTGAAGGTATCACAAGTTGGGCTCCCAAGTATCAAGATACTCAATCCCTAACCACTTTTGAAAATCTTGGCTACACTGTCCAATATCTCTAAATCACCTCCAGTGATTACTGATCAAGTGATTGCATTCCTCTTACCAAATTATTTATGCATGCATTTTAATATCAAGTTATCAAAAGAAATATAGAAGACTTTAAAAATAGAGATGGTGGGTGTAGTTGAATGAGCAGAGGGATGGGACCCAGGAATTCCAGGTTCTAACCCTAAATCCACCAGTGACTCAGTCTGTGGTTTTGGGCAGATCATTCAACCTGTGTGTCACAGTCTCTCTATGCATAATATGGGGATTATATGCACCTGAAGTAACAGTTCCTACACAATGAAGAACATTAGGTTGTGCATATTATATATGCATATAATATATAATGGTACCATAAACATTAGGTTGTGCATATAATATATAATGGTACCATAAACATTTGTTCTATTTTAAAGTCCATTGACACATCCAAAAGTTATTAATATCTCACATTTTAGCACTAATTTTAGCTTCTATGGCCCAAAGGATAATTTTGGATGCAAGGTTGTAATCAGTGTGACAGGTTCTCACTGTACAAGTTAAAAATATGAATCATACGCTAGGACAAAGTATCAATAAACCAAGAAATGAACACAGCAAAATGAGGAATGCAGATAACGGTGAAAAGAATGAAAAGAATTAGAACCAGTTAGAGAGTATACCTATCTAAGCATATTGATACTGAGAAGATGAAGAGATAATCAAGTGGAAACTGAAGAACATTATTTTCAAAAGTTTTTTTGATACCTCTACACTGCCTGTGGTGGCATGGAGCTGAAAAAATGATCATTGTTCAGAAAGTTAGAGCTGGTCAGTTAGAATGTAAAAGGTGAACTGCGATGTATGGAAAAATTTATTACTAGTATCATCAAGAGAGGTAGGAAAACAGACAGACGGATAAGAACAAATCAATGCCAAGGATGTAATGAGGACTGTGCTGAGCCATGTGTAAAGCAAAGGTGACGGGCATTTGTAGATAATCTTTCTAAAAGTGTGTCTTGACTTTACCTGCAGAGTTTAAATGGAGAAACCAAATAGAAATAATAATGGAATTCACCCACAGGAAATCTTATGGTACTTTTAGACAAATAGAAAAAAATATGAAAGTGTGAATTTAAAAGCATAAAATGGCAGTTGGATTCAGGTGCAAAAATGGTATTGGAAACTGCTTTTAATTCGAGCTGGTAATAACATCACCCATTTCAAGTTTTGATTTCTTTATCAAAAAATTGAAACTTCGAAAAGGATGATGAAAGTGTTATCAAAAATTGAGATGGAAAGGGGCTTGACATGTCTGAAGGTTTTTTTTATATTGAAAATTAAGAGAGATTCTGAATATTTTGAGTTTTTGAAATTACATACATTTGGAAATATAAACACTTTTTGAAAACAGCCTAATTTTTTACTATTATTTTGAGCAGCTCTACTTTTAACTCATTTTTATTTAAAAAAAAACCTGACTAGATTTCAAGTTGCCTTATTTCTGTAGAAGTTAATTTTTTCCCCAGAGTTGTACAAAAAACAATGGTATATATATGATATACAATATATATTGTTCATATATATATATATATGAACAATTCCTTTGCTTTTATATTCTATGTGTTTGCACTTCCTGAGTTTTGAATGTAACAAATCCAAATACATAATGAAATACCAATCAAGTCTTCACATTTCCCCTGCTTTCCTACTGAACTATCAACTCACTTTGTTTTGGTCAAAGGTGGACTGAGGTTCACTTACAAAGATTATAAACCTTTGCAAAACCTTCAGACTGATCTGAGTTTTGAATTTGCAATGCAACCTTAACCCAAGTCAGTTTTGTGTGAATAGTATGCATTATTTGAATATTTTGCATAATTCTGTTTACTTAAGTATTTCTTGGTGGTTTTCATTGTTAGAGTAAAGGATGCTATTTATACACACTTTTACTTTTCATTTGGTCCTGCTTAAGTTTCTGTCCCCAAATGGTTCCTAAACTCTCCAGTGCAGCAGACATAGTACAAGTTTGATGACAAAAATGCTGAGAATTCATACATTATTACTTTTTCATTTTGGCTGCTTATTCACCCCCATTGATTTGTTTCCCTTATCTAGAGAAGGGATGGATCTCTACAGAATGTAAATGCACTCACTCTTCATTGTAACAGCCGTGTTAGTCTGTATTCGTAAAAAGAAAAAAGAAAAGGAGTACATGGTTAGTCTCTAAGGTGCCACAAGTACTCCTTTTCTTTTTTCTTTTCACTCTTCATTGGCGCTCACAGCCACTTACCAGGAAGTGCTGGCAACTATGGCTTGTAATTTGGCCTCTCTCAAAATTAATAAAAAAAACTTCTGCAAAGCACCTGGATTGCCAATTCAATCAATATAAAGTTGCTCCTAAAACCTCTCCCATGTTGCAGCACACACACAAGTGACAAATACCCCTGGATCCAGCCAGATTCAATTATTTTCTAATAAATATTATATTAAATATATCAAAACCCTTTCAGAAAAATACGTTCCCTGATGTAGCTGTGAAGTGCCCTTTCTCAGAAAGCTCCAAGATCAATCTGTCAGTGATTGAATCTTACAAAGTTTGATTGTGGTTTCCTTCCTCCCCTTCTCCCCCCAGCCATGCCTAAGACACAGAAGTTTGGAACTTTCTTTGACCTGTTTATAAATAACCTAGATCGCTGCCCTGCAATCTGCTCTTCTCTCTTTATCAACATTTAATGGAAAGGAGAGAAGTGGAAAATGCATGCTGTTAGCTATTATCTTTACAAATGACTTGCTAGCCTTTTATTTGTCTTCGCATGCTTCAAACACTCAAAGGACATTTTCAGAATTTCGCTAGATGAAGGTTCAATCCTGAAATGACTTGACAAGCTGTATCTTCCTTAAGAGATTTTGACATGATATTAAGCCATAGTTACAAGCCAATACTTGAATGTGGAGCCCTGGGGAAATCTTTCAGAACCGGAACACAACATTTACAGCAGGAGGCAGGTGTCTGCATCAGTGAAGCAAACAACAATATGATATATTTAGTATCAAAAATGGAAGCAAAACTACTGTCTCTTTACCACTGGGGACAATGGAAGAGGTTGAATGAGAAAAAAACATCCTTTTCAGCCCTGGAGAATGTTAATTTACTGACAGAATGAAATATAGTCTCATCACGGCAGGTGCAGCAAGTGCCAGGTGCTGTTCACAATATTGTCTTTGAATTTATGTGTTTCCTTACCAGTGAGAGGATGTGAAGCAGCTGTCCTGACCATGTGGAAAGAAAGTAAAGAGCTTTTAATTAGCAATAAGAGGGCCTTTAATGTCTTTTAGGAGCCTTCTTGCCTTGCACTCATATCAGTATCTCAGCAGGAGCTTTGTGCAACTCCAAAAGCACAAAGAAAAATCAGGAAAGCAATGCGTTACAGAGGATTTAGAGCACAAGTTAAAGCAGGGGCTGGGTATAACAGCTTAAGGAACTCTTGGCAAGTTTGATTTTCAAATTAAGAAACAAAAATTGCAGCTGAGTTAGTACACAAAGATTAAAAAATATTATTCAAATCCAAAATGGAAAGAGGGTCACATCAAATTAGATGCAGAGATAATAGTATTAAATGCACCAGTTTTATAAATTGTTCCAGTACAGTACAACCTGCATAAACCTCAGGACTAATGTAAACACTACTCAGACCAAATTCAGAGGTTTACCTCTGGGTCTCAGTCAGCCTAAGTGACTGTAACTTTCACATTGAGGGGTTCAGAATAAGATGTATGTTAAATCACATTAGAACTTCCTAACCCTCTGTATTTAGCCTAAGTAGTACACATGCAGGGAGCAATTCACTCATACACAAAAGACCTGTATAAGGGTCTAAGCACCACTTAAGTTTTGCTTATGCTCTGTTTTGAGCTGTTGCATAAACCCTGTATATATGTCTTTCACATAATGAATGAAGCCCATGGTGAATGGTCCCCAAATGGAAAAAACGATCTCATCTTAATATGAAGATTAAGAACACAGAATCAGAGTCTGCTTTCACTGACATCAATGGTAAAATTCCTATCTATTTAATTTGTAGCAGGACGCTTCCTCCTCCTTGAAAGTATTATTGTATCAGGAAGGTTTATCACTATGTTACATTTAAGGACATTATATGTAAATTAGAGTGTTTACCAAACTGGTGGTTTTCCATCAAATCATGACATTTCAATTTTGTGTCTGTTTTGGTGTGAAATCAGTTTCTCTTGGAAGAAAATTTTGAAACTCAAAAAAAATTCCACCATTTTGAAGGATTCTTGGTAAAAAAAAAAAAAAAAAAAAGTATGGTATGAAAGCAGTTGGTGCCTTTTAACTAAATGGTACCTAAAAAGATACAAGTGTATCACTAAAATCAGACCTGGTATGCTTACATACTAATATGCAGAACTGAGCCCCAAAATGTTTAAATCAAATTTTATATGCCAAGTTTTGCCCTCTAATATATAATTGCATTACTGTACATCTTGAAAACTCACTTAGGCCTGGTCTACATGACACGGTTTGGTTGAATTTAACCACATTAGGTCAATTTAAAACTGACTGCATCCACACAACCAATCCCGTTCTGTCGACCTAAAGGGCTATTAAAATCGACTTCTGTACTCCTCCCCGATGAGGGGAGTAGCACTAAAATTAACCTTGCTGGGTCGAATTTGGGGTAGTGTGGACACAAATCAACAGTATTGGCCTCCAGGATCCATCCCAGAGTGCTCCATTGTGACCACTCTGGACAGCACTTTGAACTCCGATGCACTAGCTAGGAACACAGGAAAAGCCCCGGGAACTTTTGAATTTCATTTCCTGTTTGGTCAGCATGGCAAACTCAGCAGCACAGGTAACCATGCAGTCCCCCCAGAATCATAGAGCGTAGAATGTTTCTACACTCCCCCTATCATCTCCGTCCCTGAGGTTATCGCAGATTAGAAGGCAAAAAAAACCACACACACGATGACATGGTTTCCGAGCTCATGCAGTCCTCCTGCACTGACAGGGCACAGCTTAATCCATGGAGGCATTCAGTGGCAGAGGCCAGGAAAGAATTAAGTGAGCGCGAAGAGCGGAGGCAGGACGCGATGCTGAGACTAATGGGAGAGAAAAAGGACACGATGAAGCGTCTGTTGGGGGAGCAAATGGACATGACAAAGCATCTGTTGGAGCTGCAGGAAAGCCAACAAGAGCATAGACCCCCCCCTGCATCCACTGTATAACTGCCTACCCTCCTCCCCATGTACCATAGCCTCCTCACCCAGACACCCAAGAATGCGGGGAGGAGGGGAGGCTCTGGACATCCAGCCACTCCACTCCAGAGGATGGCCCAAGCAACAGAAGGCTGTCATTCAAACAGTTTGATTTTCAGTGTGGCTACAATAAGCAATGTGCCCTTGTCCTTCCCTCCTCTCACACCCCACCCGGGCTACCTTGTCTGTTATCTGATTTTTTTTTTAATTAATAAAGAAAGAATGCATGGTTTCAAAACAATAGTTACTTTATTTTGAAGGGGGAAGGTGGTTAGCTTACAGGGAATTAAAATCAACAAAGGGGATGGGTTTGCGTCAAAGAGAAATACACACAACTGTCACACCAAAGCCTGGCCAGTCATGAAAATGGTTTTCAAAGCCTCTCTGATGCGCAGCACGCCTTGCTGTGCTCTTCTAATCACTCTGGTGTCTGGCTGCTCAAAATCGGATGCCAGGCAATTTGCCTCAACCTCCCACTCTGCCATAAACATCTCCCCCTTGCTCTCACAGATATGGAGCACACAGAAAGCAGCAATAACAATGGGAATGTTGATTGTGCTGAGGTCTGACCTAGTCAGCAAACAGTGCCAGCGAGCTTTTAAACATCCAAAGGCACATTCTACCACCATTCTGCACTTGCTCAGCCTATAGATGAACTGCTCCTTACTACTGTCCAGGCTTCACAAGCCTTGGGAGCAAGGGGTAGGCTGGGGTAGGTGCGACCATGTGGTGCTGCCGTCTGGGAGAGCAGCCTGAGGCAGAAGCCTCCAGCTCGCATGATATCCCAGGCAGGACTGAATCTCCATGAGACAAAACTTAAAGAAGAGAATGATCTGGAGTCTCTGGCTCCCAGTTGGTGCTCTAAGAGGAGAATAGCCATGTCTGTCCAGGTGCTCCTGATTGACCTCACCAAGGTCTGCCAGGAGCACCCAGGAGACGTATGACAGCTATCAGTCCTACTGCACCATCTGCTGAGAAGGCAAGGAGCTGCTGTTGTGTAGCAATGCAGCAACGCATCTGCCAGCAGCATCCAGGAGACGTACGGTGATGGTGAGCTGAGCGGCCTCCATGCTTGCCATGGTATGGTGTCTGCATGGGTAACCCAGGAAAAAAGGCGCGAAACGATTGTCTGTCATTGCTTTCATGGGCGGGGGGAGGGAGAGGGGCCTGACGACATGTACCCAAAACCACCCGCGACAATGTTTTTGCCTCAGCAGGCATTGGGAGCTTAATTCAGAATTGCAATGTGCAGCGGAGACTGCGGGAACTGTGGGATAGCTACCCACAGTGCACCGCTCTGTAAGTCGATGCTAGCCACGGTAGTGAGGACACACTCTGCTGACTGAAGGCGCTTAGTGTGGACATACGCAATCAACTGTATAAAATTGGTTTCTAAAAATCGACTTCTATAAAATCGACCTAATTTCATAGTGTAGACATACCCTTAGACCCCAATTTGTAAAATTATTTAGGCATTGCTGAGGTCAGTGACACAAGGCCTAACTGATATAGGAGCCTAAATCTCATTTTCAAAAGAAATTTACGTTCCAAAATTGTACTGGCAATGAATGGGATTTAGACTTCTAAATTCCTTAATCCCTTTTAAAAATAAGATTTAGGCTCTGAAATTAGTTAGACATTGCGATGCTGAGCACAGCAACACTTAAATGCCTTTAAAAATCTGGTCCTTATTGTGCATGCAACCATATTAGGATCCTAATTCAAAGCCCACTGAAATCATTGAGAGTCTGTCCATTGACTTCAGCTGGTTTGGATCAGGCTTTATTTGATATCTGAGGGAAGAAAATTCTGTATTATCTTTCTATCTATCATATTTATTCAGCACCATCCAAGGCCCCATTCCTACTAAAACATATGCATGTGCATAAGGACTCCTGTTTGACTTCTTGACCTGCATACACCCCATGATACTCCAGTGTAGGTCTTCAGTGATGAAAAGGGCCTTGCAATTCATGAATGATTTTTTCCCAGGGAGCACAATGATTGGAATTATGATTGGGACACAAGGAGAGAGTCTCTAGGCATCCTCTGTCACCTTGAGCACTGGGCAGAGATAACCACAATATAGCCCTTATGGTTTTGTAGGTGTTACTATTATTTAAAAGTCTGTAATATCCCCTTTGGTTTTAAATTCTGTTGGCCCAAATTTGCCTACAGTTCTTCAAAATAGCTTCCCCTGAACACCTTGTGACCTGCTATACAAGCCTAGCATGACAGCATCAGCTGGGAGAAATTAATTAGATAAAGAAGTTATATTTAACACCAAACCTCAAGAATAGGAACTGGGACTCTGTGAATCAAAATTTGTCTTACAGACTCATAGACTCATACATATTAAGGTCAGAAGGCACCATTATGCTCATCTAGTCTGACCTCCTGCACAATGCAGAATCTCACCCACTCTCTCCTGCAATAAACCTCTCACCTATGTCTGAGCTATTGAAGTCCTCAAATCATGGTTTAAAGACTTCAAGGTGCAGAGAATCCCTCCAGCAAGTGACCCGTGCCCCATGCTACAGAGGAAGGCAAAAACCCCCAGGGCCTCTTCCAATCTGCCCTGGAGGAAAATTCCTTCCTGACTCCAAATATGGCGATCAGCTGAACCCTGAGCATGTGGGCAAGATTCACCAGCCAGATACCCAGGAAAGAATTCTCTGTAGTAACTCAGATCCCACCCCATCTAACATCCCATCACAGGCCATTGGGCCTATTTACAAAGAACAGTTAAAGATCAATTAATTGCCAAAATCATGTTATCCCATCATACCATCTCCTCCATAAACTTATCAAGTTTAATCTTGAAGCCAGATAGGTCTTTTGCCCCCACTGCTTCCCTTGGAAGGCTATTCCAAAACTTCACTCCTCTGATGGTTAGAAACCTTCATCTAATTTCAAGTCTAAACTTCCCGATGGCCAGTTTATATCCATTTGTTCTTGTGTCCACATTGCTTTTATGCTTCTGAGTTGCTCCTCTCCTGCAGCAATGCAACTTCACACTCCCCCTTAATCAGGGCAGAATGTAAAATTACAAAGTAGCCCCAGATTATTTAGATTAAGTAAAATGAGAGATGCCATGGGGAATTGCAGGATAACTTAAACCTAGGTAACCAGGCAACTCAATGGCGTATCAAATTCAGTCTAAGCAGGAGCAATGCCTGCAGGTAGGAAAGAATCACTGAAACCATCCATGCACAGCACATATATGGGTTTTGAATTGGATGTATTCTCTTAGGGGGAAAATGTGTTAGGGGTCATCAGCTCAAAGAGTTATCTGGTAGTTTCTGGCATTTTGACCTGTGCTGGTTTCTAGTTGTTAAATTTCCTCTTGGAAGAACTAAATTAAAGATGATTTCAGTGGAAAAATGAATAAAAGGTTAATTCCTTTAGGCTACGAAGGATCTGCACAGTGCTTTCTTGTCTGTCTTGTACTTTTCACATAATCTTTTGTAGCCCTTGGAGTGTAACATGCAAACATTTATTATAGCCTGTATATAAATGAAATAAGGAAATTGTTTAGAAATAATTATGATTACTGTAGGGACTGGTATAGAGATCCACTGCCTTACTGCTGCAGATAGCACTAGACTGTGCCTCAAAGACACACTCTGCATCCTGGGGCTTCCTAGTTGTGCTGATGGACGGCAATTCACCCATTTAAGACTTGCATCTCCTGGATGGCTTAAGGAAGGATGTGTGGGGAGGGTGCAACACATTAGCGGTCCATACAGTTCCTCTGAGCATAGGACTGTGATACTAGCCAGGACTTATACAACCATGAAAAAGATCGGGGGGGAGGGGAGTTATTGTGTCCTCTCCCCTTGGCTGTCACATAAAGGCTATTTTATTATTTGTACTGGTATTACAATAACACCTAGAGCCCACACCAAGATCAGAGTCCCTTTGTGTCGGGCACTGTACAATCACATAGTCAAAGACAGGCCCTGCCCCAAAGACTGTACAGTCTAAGTTGACAGGACTGACAAAGCCCATGAGGGAAAACAGAGGGACAGAGAGAATAAGTGACTTGTTCAAGGTCACACAGCAGTTCAGTGGCAATACTAGGGCTAAAAGAAAAGGAGTACTAGTGGCACCTTAGAGACTAACCAATTTATTTGAGCATAAGCTTTTGTGAGCTACAGCTCACTTCATCAGATGCATTCCTGTACTAGGGCTGACACTCAAGTTATCTAAGGGCTTGTCCTGAACACTACCCACTAGACCATGCTGTCTGTCCAGTCACAATATAGTTATTTTTCTTTTTTGGAAGATAACTAAATTCATCTCAAATTTTATACACTTATCACACAGTATAATTTTCCATTAATCTCTTTATATTTTGAGGGAAAGGTAAACACATAGAAGATTAGGGTTGGAAGAGACCTCAGGAAGTCATCTAGTCCAACCCCCTGCTCAAAGCAGGACCAACCCCAACTAAATCATCCCAGCCAGGGCTTTGTCAAACTGGGCCTTAAAAACCTCTAAGGATGGAGATTCCACCTCATCCTTAGGTAACCCATTTCAGTGCTTCACCACATTGTGATACAACTCATAGGACCAGTAAAAAACACAGTGAAATAATCAAATGTACAGCAAGCACTACAAAATTAATAGGGGGCATTGACAGTGTTATATTCATTGAGGTGCACCACACAATTCCTAACAGGCCCCCAGACTGCAAGGCCAGATAGAGCACAGTACACCACAACACATTAGTGTGACTCGCTGTTAAAGTGCTCTTACAAAGTTTCCCTCAGCCATCTAGTTCTGCATTGAACTCTTCTGATAACCTTTGTGTGTTCCAAATTAGCAGACTGACGTTCCACCTCCACCCCAGTGGCAACTTTCCCTCCTTTGCTTCACAGATATTATGCAGGTAGCTATAACCATTGGGGTATTGTTGTCACTGAGAGCCAATCTTGTGAGTAAACAATGTCAGTGTCACTTCCATCTACCAAAAGCACATTCAACTCTCATTCTGCACCTGCTGAGATGGTAGTTGACTCTTTCCTTGGTGGTGTTGTGGTGTCCAGTATATAGCTTCATGAGCTAGGGGACTAAGAGGTAGGCTGGCATTTCAACATGGCCACTGGTCAGGAAAGAATATCTCTGCTTGTGGCTTTCTGAACAGTCCTGTGATCAAGATGAAGGTCATCCACCTTCCCTGACCAGCCAACACTAATGCTGATGAAGCAGCCCTGGTGATCCACCAGTACTTGTATAACCAAACAAAATTAACTCTTTCTGTTGATGTATTCTGAGTCAATGCAGGCTGGTGCCAAAATAGGGATATGCATGCCATCTATTGGTCCACTGTAGTAACCTCATTACTGTAAATCCATCCATTATGTCCTGTACTTCTGAGAATCATAGTCCTGCACAGCAGGAGATGATTAATGACCTTCCACACTTGCATGACAATGGCCCCCACAGTGGATTTTTCAATTCCAAAATGACTTCCCACTGACCAGCAGAAATCCAGTGTTGTAAATTTCCACAGTGTTATCACCACTCACTTCTCCACTGTCAATGCAACTCTCATTCTGGTGTGCTTAGCACTGGAGGGCTAAGTCAAGCTCAGCACACTGATCCAGGAATGTGTACTGGTGAATCTGAAGTTCTGCAGCCATTGCTCATCATCCCAAGCCTACATTATGTTGCGATCCCAGCAGTCAGGGGCACCGGAACAGGGGGGACTCGGGGACCATGGCCTCATAATTTTTCAAAATAGGAGGGCTATGCCCTCCCACTTTTCACCAGCCATAAGGGTGAGTGATGGGGGGAAGGGGCAGAGAGGAATGAGCAGAGGGTGGGGTCTGGAGGGAAGAGGCTGCACGGCAGCAAGGCTTCAAGAGAAGGAGTGGTGTGAGGGAAGGAGTTCGGGGGAGAAGGGATGGTGTCGGGGGGTGCAGGTTCACGGTTCAGGCATTGGTGTCCCCCCCACACACACTTTTTGAGAGCTTCTGTCTCTCCTGCCACCTGTCATTGCTAGTTTCTTGGGCCCAGAAGTGGTGCCTCACCATTTGCAGCTACTCCATGAATGCCACCAACAATATTGAACTGGTTCCTCCTATGTGCCACAGCAATCTGACCTCCAGGAAATTGTCTTGTTCCTCATGGCTCTCTCTTGCAGCTCTGCAAAGACTGAAAGAGTATGCGTCCTGAGCTTGCAATGGTCATGATTATAGTGCAGAGCTGTGCGGTCTCCATGCTTCTGTCAGAGATGGAAGACAGCAACAAGTCCTATGCAGGTTTCTGGGATTTCAAAATAGGTGTGCAAATTATGGGATAGAGATAGCATAATGGGGTGGAGAAAGTTGCATGATGAGAACTTGATCCCACAGTCCCAGTCACCCCTGCATCACTCATTTCTGCCCCACCGTGCATTGATAAAACTTCTCAAAAGGCAGTGCTCTCGACGAGCACTGCCTTTTGAGAAGTTTTATCAATGCATGGTGGAATACCATGCATGGTGGAATACCATCAATGCATCTCAGACTGGAATACCTACACAAGTTGCACCATACTGTACAGTGAAACAAGCAATCCTGTTGAGTATGCGCAGCGCCAGTACAATGAGCCAAGTATGCACACACACCAGCAACACACTAATTGTGATGGCTTTATGACAGTGTAATTTGTGTAGGCAAGAGTTTGTAGTGTAGACATACCCTTAGATTAAAAACTCTTTGAGGCAGTGATCTTGTCACTTCTGTACTGTTACAGACGAAGCACATTTTAAATCCTGTGTCAATAAAATAATCAATTCCAGAGTTACTCTAGTTTCCAACACTTTCTCAATACGTAAAATACATAAAAATGTTTTTCCCTTTAACAACTATACACAAAAACTACTTGAGTCAAACGCAACCAATGTCCATTGCTATAATGAGATGTATGAGGATGATTTGTGGCATTTAGCAAGATCACGCATCTATTAGGCAAATCAGATTCTATATCTGTAGTGACATAGAGAAGGAATAAAAGTGAAATTTACATCTGTGTGGAAAACCAGCAGAAGCTCTATGCAACATTTAAATCCTGTCTAAGCTCTAAAAAATTCGATGCAACAGACACAGAATTGAATCTGATGAGTAGAGCTGGCTGAATAATGTTCATCAAATAATTGATTTGACCATTTTCAGAATATTTTCTCTAAAAAAATATGTTCATTGATTTTTTTCCCATTATCTGCACACCTTATACAGCTAGATGGATACTGCACATGCACACACACCCACAATGAATTTGTCAAAAATGTTGTCGAACTATTTTTGAGTAGTTTTGCTTTTGATTATTTGCCCAGTTCTGCATGTAATCCTGCATACACTCTCATGCACTGCGTTCATTCAAATGGAAGACGAACTTCCCTTTTTACTAAAGGCAAGATCTTACAAGGTGCTCAGCATTTCTTTGAGGTCCTGTGCACTCTCAACTCTTAATGACTTCTGTGGCAGCTGAGGGCACTCTGCAGAGGTGGGTGAAAATTTTCAGGTTTTTTGGCCAGTAAATGCAGATTTAAGTTGACCAAAACATTTAGCAAATTTGGATCAAATTTATTGATTTATTCAGTAAAAAACTCAATGTTTAGTTTCAGCAATTTCTAAATAAAACATTTCTATTTTTTTATTCAAAACATCTGTTTGTTCTGAATTTCCTGCAATTTTATTTTTTAAAAGGTTAACCCCCACCCATCAAACCAAACATTTCATTTCAGATTGAACAAAATATTTCATTTGACCCCAAATAATTTTTCCCCTACTTTTCAGTTTGGCAATCAAACCAAAAAAATCAGTTATTCACACAGCTCTGGCACTCAGCACCTTGTAGAACTGAGCACTAAAATGCCTAGGGATTGACTTAACTTCCATGAACTCAATGGGCTTTATATCAGGCCTTTAAATATACATCAGTATCAATAAATATATGGAGTCAAATGCAATTGTGTCAAAGCAAATATTGGAAATGCTGATTTACAATATTATCTATCTGTGATTCGGAAGGAAGAAAAGTCATTTATTTGGAGATTCCTTTAAAAAAAAAAGGGAGAGAGAGAGAGAGAGAGAGAGAGAGAGTATAGCAGTAAGATACATTATTATCTGAATTAAATTTCAATTGTTGTTTGCTATTTGGATGTCGTGCCTCAGGCGAAATGAATAAGCTTTAGGAATCCCACTTGCACTCTGTATTCAGTCTTTCAGAACAAATGCCCTGTTTTTCACCATACACTTTAATATTGTTAGGGCAAAATGTTACCCCCACATAGATTTCCCCATCTTTCTTTTTCTTTTTTTCCCCAAATTAATTCTGTTCCAACCAGATTTTTCCATATCTTTCTATGCCAGTAAAATAAAAACACCCATTAAAACTGTGCTCCGACAAGAAGTACTGCCAAATCAAGCACACTATTTACATGAGATCATGCCAGTTTCATAGTTATCCAGATAAAAGTGTGGATGCTGTGGCTTGGCAAGAGCAATCTAAATGTGGGTCCTTTCCTGGCAAATTGTAAAATAACAGGTGCAAACTTCCGACATTTTAGAAGATTTTAGACATAGCTTTTAATTAAAAAAATAAACAAAACAATACAAAAAGAACTAAAAATGATACCAAAACACAATTTATTGACACTCCTATAATAATTTGCCAGTGTCAAATTATATTCTTTTACACCACCACCTAATCACCAACCAAATTCCTTCGCTTCAGAAGACATCATGCTATTCTCATTCGGCACACACACAAAAAAAAGCCCATGAAAATATTCAAATACAAATGACAGCACTTTGTTTCTCCCTCATTCATCCTCATCCCAATTGGTCCATCCTTCTCTAACCTGCCATCTATCCCCTGCCCCACACAATCCCATCAGTGTTCGGACCCCAACCATTTCTCTGCTTCTCCATACCCCAAGAATCCAACAATCTCTTCTCTCATTTCCATTCTTTTTGCCCTCCCAGCTATGCTCACATGAGTCTCCAACCAATTATCTGTCTCAATTCTTCCTCTGCTCTCTCCCCAGCCCCCAAATAACTGGTTTGTTTCTCCAGGCAAACCCTCCCTTTGGCACTAAGTACTCTTCTTTTCCACTTAATGAGTGAATTAAATGTTATTTAGAAAAAAAATCTTTCTGATCACAGTGAAATGTTAACACTGTGTGCAGGTTTAATATGAAGTACTGCCAAGTGGAAATGGATTCTGACTGGCTGATGTATAATACGCTAACTGCAAAATTGGATAGGATTGTACTTTATAATTCCTCAAATTCATTAAATCTTGACTATTCCTTTTCAGTGGTAAATATTTAAAGCACAGCCCAGAAGTTTGTATGTGTGCTCACACGTGTGTGTATGATGGTAACTAGATCATAGTTAAGCAGTTAAAGAACAATCTCAGTATGATATCAATTGCTGGAGACAAATATGGATTAAGGAAATATGAAACAAGTTATTGTCATTGATCTGGAAGTCTATGTGATTTTAAGCAGTCATCTGAGTTGGCTAACAAAACAGTTGTATGATCCATTTTTAAATTTAATGATTTCCAGGGGAAAATAGTTTAAACCTTGCAGTGCAGATTAAGTTCTTGATCCTCCTTGCATATGATAAGCTGATGCTTTCTAAGTTTATAGCCAAGGGCATGCTCAAAGTACAATTCTAGAAGTAGGCAGTTTTCCAATAGCAGCATATACAATAATTGTTTCAATTGCCTAAAGATATTTTTCTCCGATATGTTTATGTATTTCCCCTTCTTAATATTTACTCTGATAAGAGTTTCAGATCTATGTATAATTATTCTCTGTGGAAATAATCAAGATAATTAATATACAGTACTTCTCTAAAAGTCTGTATGTAAAGGATGCATTGAAAGATACTTCCCTAGTATGTTGTTGATGGTTTCAGAGACAAATTATATAAGCCCAACCCTGACTGCACTGAAATCCCTGGGACTTTTGCCATTGACTTCAATGGAAACAAGACCAAATCTAAGAAAAACAAGTGTATGATATATTACAGAAAAAAAAATAGGAATACCTATATGACATTCCCCAAGGGTACAATCTTGGCAGTTGAACAGCTGTGTCCTCTCAACACTCCAACCTGGGATGCCTTTCACATTACTTTGCTGTGAAAACAACCTCTCCTGGCCTGTTCACACAAAGCTCTAGCATGCAATATCACTCCCAGATGAATGATATGCATGCTTCTAGACAGCCATTCCTGAATTATACAGCAAATCTAGACTGGTCCCCAGAAATGTGCATCTTGTACTGCACAGCTCTTTCCTTCTGTGCAGTGAAGGCTCATACAAAAATCTGTCATTTCATTCACAGAAAATGATATGCACAAACCCTGTAATCTCAAATGAAGGTTCCAGACACTTCAGTCCAAGCACACACTGGTTTAGGTAAAACAATAAAACAAGTTTATTAACTAAAGAAAGATAGATTTTAAGTGATTATAAATAATGAGGCATAAAAGTCAGAATAAAAGAAAATAAAGAAATAAAAGGTAAACTAAAAACTAGCATTGTTTTACCATAGTGAACCTTGTTTACTTAACAAGCTAAATGAATTCAAAGCAAAGGTTTTTTCTCACCACATGCTTTTTCAAGCTGAACTCCTTCAGTTAGGACCACTCCCCCATTTCACTGATGCTTCTTTTGTCTTTCAAATGTAGTTGTAGTTCAAATAATATATTGCCTTGGAACTATTTCCCAGCATGCCCTATGACATGGAGGGCATTAACTGTTTCACAGGCAGCACCTTTCTTGGATGCTGGCTCTCTATTTCTAGATTAAAAAGCCCTGTCAACGCTCAAAGTAATAACTGAGGATTCTTAAGTAATCAATATAATTAATACATAGTCTATAGATCAGGCAACAGGTGCAACATTGATTTTGTATCTAACAGACTTTTGTTTGTTCCCAATAAGTGTTCAAAGCTGCAGACTCATACTTCGTTATACAGTTTCACCACAGTATTGAAACTAAGACACTGTGGTGTGTGTATTACATAAATACCTATTACTGTTTGCCTTCACATAGTGTATTTCATTTGATCTATTTTTGTTTCATGGAACTAGAAGATACATTTGTTCCCTGAGTTATTAAATCTGACCAGGTTTCCAATTCTTAAAGCTGAGCAGCATACATATGAGATCATCATTCATTCTTTGGGGAATTTATAGTGGTGCTGTACATCTCCACCTGTGATAACATTGTAAATACTATAAAAGACTGTCTTTCCATTGTATATCCTTGTCAGTTGTCTTAGTTCCAGTTTTCACCAGATCACAGCAAGAAATACGTACTTTATAATATGACAAGGAATCATGGAAAGTGTGGTAAGAATTACAACGTTCATACCTTCAGCTATGTCTATAGCAGGGATCGGCAACCTTTGGCCCGCGGCCCACCAGGGTAAGCCCTCTGGTGGGCTGGGTTGGTTTGTTTACCTGCAGCGTCCGCAGGTTTGGCCGATCATGGCTCCCACTGGCTGCGGTTTGGTGCTCCAGGCCAATGGGGGCTGTGGGAAGCGGTGGTCATCACATGCCTCGGCCTGTGCAACTTCCCACAGCCCCCATTGGTCTGGAGCAGCGAACTGCGGCCAGTGGGAGCCGTGATCGGCCAAACCTGCAGACGCTGCAGGTAAACAAACTGGCTCTGCCTGCCAGGGGGCTTACCCTGGTGGGCCGCGGGCCAAAGTTTGCCAGTCCCTGGTCTATAGTTTTAACTGTTCATCATGTTATATTGATTCTTTCAAATTTTTTCTTATTCTTTTGCTTATTCTTGTTGCTTCCTTTTCCCCTTCTCTAGTTTTCCTATTGTATTTTGCATATTTACCTCTCTCTCTCTCTCTCTCTCTCTCTCTCTTTCTCATTCTCTCTCTCTCATTGTGTTTATCAGCCCTTGACTAGATTACTGCTATCTCCTCCTTTCCACCTTTTCATCATATTGACCATAGTCAGACATTTTCACATCCCTTTACTGCATTTCTCTCGCTTTCTGTATCATATCTGAGTTCCTTGTCCAGGCCTTCAAGGCTCTGCATAAATTATCTCCCTGCCTACCCCTGTGCTCTTGACTTTTTTCATTCTCTTTTGCTCTTCCAAGTCACATAAGTCACATTATCTTTGAAAACTCATGGCGATCGGGGGAAGTCCTAATGGAAAAAGGCTAATGTAGTGTCCATCTTTAAAAAAAGAGAAGAAGGAGGATCCTGGGAACTACAGGCCAGTCAGCCTCACCTCAGTCCCTGGAAAAATCATGGAGCAGGTCCTCAAGGAATCAATTCTGAAGCACTTAGAGGAGAGGAAGGTGATCAGGAACAGTCAGCATGGATTCACCAAGGGCAAGTCATGCCTGATTAATCTAATTGCCTTCTATGATGAGATAACTGTCTCTGTGGATGAGGGGAAAGTGGTGGACGTGTTGTTCCTTGACTTTAGCAAAGCTTTTGACATGGTCTCCCACAGCATTCTTGTTAAAGAAGTATGGGCTGGATGAATGGACTCTAAGGTGGATAGAAAGTTGGCTAGATTGTCAGGCTCAACGGGTAGTGATCAATGGCTCCATGTCTAGTTGGCAGCCGGTATCAAGTGGAGTGCCCCAAGGGTCGGTCCTTGGGCCGGTTTTGTTCCATATCTCCATAAATGATCTGGAGGATGGTGTGGATTGCACCCTCAGCAAGTTTGCAGATGACACTAAACTGGGAGGAGAGGTAGATACGCTGGAGGGTAGGGATAGGATACAGAGGGCCCTAGACAAATTGGAGGATTGGGCCAAAAAAAAATCTGATGAGGTTCAACAAGGACAAGTGCAGAGTCCTGCACTTAAGAGGGAAGAATCCCATGCACCGCTACAGACTAGGGACCGAATGGCTAGGCAGCAGTTCTGCAGAAAAGGACCTAGGGGCTACAGTGGACGAGAAGCTGGATATGAGTCAACAGTGTGCCCTTGTTGCCAAGAAGGCCAATGGCATTTTGGGATGTATATGTAGGGGCATTGCCAGCAGATGGAGGGACGTGATCGTTCCCCTCTATTCGACATTGGTGAGGCCTCATCTGGAGTACTGTGTCCAGTTTTGGGCCCCACACTACAAGAAGGATGTGAAAAAATTGGAAAGAGTCCAGCGGAGGGCAAAAAAAATGATTAGGGGACTGGAACACATGACTTATGAGGAGAGGCTGAGGGAACTGGGATTGTTTAGTCTGCGGAAGAGAAGAATGAGGGGGGATTTGATAGCTGCTTTCAACTACCTGAAAGGGGGTTCCAAAGAGGATGGATCTAGACTGTTCTCAGTCGTAGCTGATGATAGAATAAGGAGTAATGGTCTCAAGTTGCAGTGGGGGAGGTTTAGGTTGGATATTAGGAAAAACTTTTTCGCTAGGAGGGTGGTGAAACACTGGAATGCATTACCTAGGGAGGTGGTGGAATCTCCTTCCTTAGATATTTTTAAGGTCAGGCTTGACAAAGCCCTGGCTGGGATGATTTAGTTGGGGATTCGTCCTGCTTTGAGCAGTGGGTTGGACTAGATGACCTCCTGAGGTCCCTTCCAACCCTGATATTCTAGGATTCTATAACTAACCACCTTGCTTGTTTCCATCTCTCATTCTTACCTCCATATCTTCTTCTATTTGGCTCCTAGAACTGGAATTCCTATTCTGACCTTTCTAACATTTCAGTCACTTCTTTGCATTCATTCTAAATCAAAGGCAGTGGTTACACCCAACCCATATGTGACAGGAGTCTCGGGGGGCCACACTGAGATTCCTCAATCAAACTGCAAAGAATGGGGCAGACAGTCCCCCAAACTGGAGGTTATTTCTAATACTTAGATTTACCAATTGAGCAACAAAACAGCTTCTACAATATCTTACTGGTTACCCAGAAGCCAAAACACAGTTCCCCTAAAGTAACCCAAGCTTGGGCTCCTGCCCAGACAGCCAAGTCAAGTATGACGAGGATTACTGAAAATCTTGTTCATCATATAAAAAGTTCTAGCAATCCCAGAGGATCAGACCCATTGCCCACCAGGTCAATGAATATTTCAGATCTTACCCAAATACATGCTTACAGCCAATTCTAATTAACTAAACTAAGATTTATTTAAAAAAGAAAAGAGAGAGAGAGAGAGTATTGTGGTTAAAAGACCATTATACATACAATTATGAATAAAGTTCTTAGGTCAGTTTTGTAGTAAAGATGGTGAGCTTTAGAGTTGCAAAGAGTTGTTTCAGAATTAGTTGCATAGATCATAGTCCAATGTCCAATACCAGGTGACCCAGCCTGGAAGTGGGTACCTCAGTCTTGCGACTCAATCTTCCCCTGAAGAAGCTTAAGCAGATCTGAGATACAGGATCAGGGCCTTAGAGTTCTTTTTATAGTTCTCTGTCAGCCTCTTGGCAGCCAGTGCCCCTTGAGTGAATCACTGTGGCTTTGAAGTAGACCTCCTATTTCCAAATCATCACTGGTAATTAGCTACATGAATTAGCATAAGGCAACTGCCCATCTCCCACTATTTACAGGTAGTTTGTTACATACTTCAAAGATAAATGAAGACAATGATATTACCACATTCACAATTCATCTGTATGTTAATATTCCTTTTTAATCTTTGAATCAATAGAACATAATAACAGACAGGAACCATCTAGTTACATTGTTGACCTCTAACAAGATATAGGTAAACAGACTACCACAGTCACTATCTTCTTCCAATTCTTTAATGATACAAGTCTACATTTCAAAGCTCTAGACTATCTAACATGGCTTTGCTAGCTATTTATAAGGAATAGCCCTAATTACCATTTATATACTTTCCTAAAAAGTCTTTAAAGGGAGAATTTGGGTCATCATTTAGCCTGCATGTTACTTAACCCTTTATGGATCAGTGTTACACCATGACAATGTCTAACCCAAACCACAACACAATACTAAGAAACAGTAACTGCCACAGAGAGCTTACAGTTTAAATAGACAATACAGACAAAGATTGATTGAAAGGAAGTATTATCTCTATTTTATAGGTAAAACTGAAGCCCAGAGAGGTTAAGTTCCTTGTGAAAAGACCAATAGAAAGTCTGTGGCAGAGCTTGAAACTGAACCTAGATTTAAGCTCCAGTCCAATGACTTAAGTACAAAACCATCCAAACTCTCTGTATTAATTTGAACTTTATAACATGACCTTCCAAGTTCTAGAAACAGGAATCACTCTAATAATCTTTCACGTTCTTCCCAGCTTTCATGGGAAATAGTTTGATTCTTTAGTTTATTTGTCTGTGTGAAAGAGAGGGTCTTTCATGCATATGCATGTGTGTGAAGAAAGAGGGAAAGATAAATTAAAGGAGGAAATGTTGTATTTGATTCTGAAGCTGATTATTTTAATGGTCATTCATCTCTTGCAAGACTCAGTTACATACTCTAGGTCCAGCTACAGAGAAAGTTCAGTCTTCTGCAATCATGAGCCTCCATACATTGGTTGACAATTTCCTTGTTTCAGTGGAGCATAGCTGTTTTGAAAAGCCATGGTCATGGAGGAGCCATCTAACATGATAATTGGAGCTATTGAACTGGACTCTCTATTTAAGTTGGGAGCCAGTTGAGAGAGTGGAGCGTTGAGGTGACATGTTTCCACTGTGCTGTATTGATAAACAGATCAGCTACCAGTTTTAGTACCAGTTGGAGATTTTTCAATATGTGTTGTTTGATTCCTACTTAGAATGAGTTAAAATCATCTAGATGTCACGCAGGTATGGATCACCATTTGCATCCTTTAGGATAAAGTTCAATAACTGTTCTTGTTTTGTTCGTTTGTTTTGTCCAGACTAATGATCTGATCTACCAATAGAACTGAGTAGTCCAAAAGACTACGCCGGCCGCAGACTGATTAAATAATCTGATTTTAAATGTGTTAGACAGTGGTTGACAGAAGCAAAAATCTTCAAATTCTTCCATCTTTCTACCAGTAACTTCTCCGTTTTTCTGGGGTCCAGCTTAATCTAACCACTTTCAAAAGTGCTGCTGTCATCTAGGCATTGAGAAACTGAGAAATGAAGCTGTTGATGCAAAGGAAATGACAATCTGATTGTCTTGGAACTGGCTGCATCTCAGCCTATGATATCTCATCAGTCCATCCTCCCAACTATTCCATGTAAATGTTGAATAATTTAGGGAAGAGTGGTGAGCTGTGTGGGTCTTTGGAGAAGAGGGGTTTGAAGTGGGAAAAAAGTTTCCCATAACCTTTTTGGTTCAGAGAGGAAGAACCTGAAATATTTTACAACATTTTCATGCACCTCTGGAAAGCCAATTGTACAGAAAAGTCTACCAGAATGAAGATTGACATACTTCCCATGTTTATAGACAAGAAGAACCAATCTATCAGAGAAAAAGTGCAGTGTCTGCAAATCCTTTGTCCTAAATCATGGCATCATGGACCATTTGCTCCTAGCTTCTAATTTTTGCTTGGAAAAGGGAGGTTAGACACTGGCAGCAATTTTCAAAACTCATCAACCAGCACCTGCCCCTCATTTGTACATAATTTAGTTTGATTATAAACTCTTTGGGCAGTGGCTTTGTCTTCATACGTCTCTGGAAGTTGTATCATCCTTTTGGCATGAAATAAATAAAAAATAATGCTTGCTTAATCTCATTATTGTTTTCCTGTCTCTAATCATTGCTTCTTTTTATATGCATATCTTTTTCTTTGTTTTCTTTCTCTGCCTCTTCTAATCACTATATATCCTTGTTTTTAAACATTCTTTTTACTGAGATGTTTTACAATAATACACATCTGCTGAAGCAATGACCAAGCTACTAGTAAGAGAAAATGTATCATGTTTAAGTATGTAGTAAAATAACACAAACTTCCTATTCAGAATAAATGCACAGCAGCTCATCATTCATAAGAACATGACACCAAACAGCAATTTCTAAAATAAAAGGAGTTAATCATTTAGGAGAAATTCATCATCATACGGTACAATCCAATTTTATTGAGCACTGCTCATAAGGATCAGCTAATAATGATACAGAAAACCTGTATCTGTTACATATTTTTAAGTAAAAAGAAAAGGAGTACTTGTGGCACCTTAGAGACTAACAAATTTATTTGAGCATAAGCTTTCGTGAGCTACAGGAAGTGAGCTGTAGCTCATGAAAGCTTATGCTCAAATAAATTTGTTAGTCTCTAAAGTGCCACAAGTACTCCTTTTCTTTTTGTGAATACAGACTAACACGGCTGCTACTCTGAAACCAGTCATATTTTTAAGTGATTGCTTTACTTGTATGGATTCCGGGCTGTAAGGGTCATGACTGAATGCATTTTAAAACTAAGAGCCATCAGCACTGGAGATGCACCTCCCCCTTTTAAAGACAAACAAATAAACATGTTTACTCATAACCAGATGGGGAGTCTGCAGAGCATTGAAATGAGGCATGAAACAAACTCAGCACAACAAGAGAGTTTTGGGAAAGCATTTCTATATCCAGCAGTGTCCCAGTCCCAACCTTCTCAGAAACACACACCAAAAATGTTGTGCATTAGGCTGTCTAATCATAAGTAGAGTCAGGAGCAGGAAAAGGTTGGGAAGAGCCCAGTATCAGAGCAGGCTTAGAAACACTGGACACAGTCGGTACTCATTCCATGAAGCTAAACAACCCAGCTCACACAAAAAGCCAAGAATTTTTCAGTGGCAATGGATTAGCTCAATTTCACAGTGGCCAAAGCCAGGATCATGAGCTAGAAATCCAGAAACAATGTTTTTTTTTAAAACTAATGCACAAAAAGAAAGCAGGTGTTCAATTCAGCAGCACTGAGGCCCAGAAAAATGAGATTTTGTTCAATATCTATAAGTCCATGGAAAAGAAAATAATTATAGTTGTATCAGTTTTGGTTCCTATAGGTAAACAAGGTGCTAACTTCTAAATATCTTCCTGTCCCTAGGGGGAAAATGAATGCATGTGTGACAGGTCTGTTCTCCTGGAACATATCTGGGGCTGATAAAAGGTGTACTTCTATTGCAGGGAAATTTCAAAGTTTACAGTATGTAATCTTGTTTTTAAAATCGGAAGTATTTAATGCAGTTAAGGGAAGTTTGCAGACTATCCATGGAGTATATAAAGAACAGAAATACGCAGATGATTGTAGAAAAGCATGACAATTGACTTAACATTTTGGAACATGAAGTTTGACAGTCAGTGATGGGAAATTGACTTTGTGATGTACAATTTTGCTGCATATAACACATCTTTCCTTTCACAACAGAAAAATTGTTTTGTTTTTCTTGTAGCCACAACAAACCTGGCACAAGCCCTAGACCAGGGCATACAATTTAACAAACATTACTCTCAACTCCCTGAGAAACAAAATGTACGTATGAATAGATTCCAATGATACACTGAGCGCAGTGAACTTTGCATAGCCTGTTAACTCACTGGATACACCCACTTGACTGGAATGGGAGTGCTATTTCACAGTTATGTATTGACAACAGATTTGCATAAACATAGGCTTAGAGACTCATTCACTGAAAAAAAAACACAACCAATGATTCTGAAGCTACTACTCTCAAGAAAATTTTCCACCAACAGGTATGAACCCAGACCTGGGACACAGTGAAAGAGATGAGGAGCTCAGAGGATAAGCCATTGTAAGAACACTGAGATCAGAAATAAAAATGTAGGGGAATGAATCTAAAACTATAGAGAATGAGGAGGAAATCTTTGTAATACCAACTAGGAAAATAAAAATGTATTTAGTTGCTCACTAATGGAGTACGAACTGATGGCTGAATTTCACTTTGCAACTTGTACAGTTTAATTCCATATACTAGAATAGCCACAGAATGAACTGATTTTTCACAGGAGCAGAGCCCTTATAGCTCTCCGTTAAACTTTAGTAGCTAGTTTGGGTGCTCTGAAAATCAGGCCACTTGTGTTGATGCCTCAATATGGATTTTATTACTTAATTTACAGACCCAGCTTCAAACATTTTGACCTATGCCCCTAGAATCTCTATAAGCCATTTCTTCAAAAAGTCCTACGAACCAGTAGCAAAACATTTTTCAGAACTAGTGCTACTCCTGCATTATTGTTTACCTCCAGCTAATCTCTAAATAACCTTCCCAGGCTCTTCTATTACTAATAACTCTGTTATTAATTATTATTTTATATTTATACTTACAGAGGCGAGTGGAGAATAGAATCCTATTTTATTCCTTCAGCTGCCAGAGTAATCCAAAAAGAGAGTTCCAAAATATCCCAGAATGACAAGGTTTGTACTATAAAAATGTATTTTATAGTTGAAAAGGAACAAGTTCAAGCATGTCCTACCACTGTGGTTGCTAACTTACAAGCTTTACTATTACTTTTTTAAAATTTAGTTTATATTTCTCCCTTTCTCTCTTTTACCATTTGTTAATAACTTATCTTGGGGGTTTTAATTATTATCATACTGCTCTCTCTTCTCTTTCTCTCCATCCCCCACGATTCTTAAATGGAATTGAAGAAAATGACTCATATGGGTTACCATGATACATGTTCTCTGTTAAGTAAATTATAGTGAAGAAGAGACAAAAAGCAACACAATGGTTCATAGCAATGTTTCCTTTTTGTGCCATTTAGGAAAGCTGATGAGAGTCGTTGACTACAGGTATCAAACTGTAAACCATCCACAAAGTGTGAAATTTAAAAATTACCATTGGTCATTTTAAATTAGGGATTACTATTCACTTACACATGTGTTTTCCAAAAAACAGAGCTGTGCAAAATGTTCACATGGAACCTCAAAGCCTCTCAAACTAAGTTGTAGGTTTGACGTTGGAAGCAAGTGCAAACCTTGTGTAAGTTTGATTAACAAGGATGGAGGTTGATCACATGGTTTTGAAGCTCATTTTTCCCAAACAGACCTCTTTCCCAACCCTCCACCCCACAGGAAGAACCTCCAGGACCAATTTAAAGACAGGTACATAAGGTACATAGGTGTGAGGTTTCCCTTTGAATGAACTTGAAACTCAAAGGGAACCTTCAAGGGTTGATTTGTTGCTGATCCCTGTGAACCAACCATGGAACTTAGTCAATGAATCCTTTTCATGAACAAAACACTGCAGAGTTTATACAGACTTGCAAATGATGCATTATTGGACTAAACACGTTTTAAATTGGATTATAAACTGATATAATTTAAAATGTCTTTATACTATGTGTAAGGGGACTGTTTCCCCCTTACTAACATTCAGTGGGGGTGTTTTAGTTGCTAGCTCCCAGTACTAAAAGGGGGAAGGGTCAATGGGGAATCAGGACCCTGAGACTGCCAGTCCCTAGAGCAATGGGAAGAGGCCAATGCTCCAGGTCAGCCTGAATGACAGGGGGGGAAGGCTAATCAGGGAGTCAGTAGGCCAGGGGGGTCCCGTCCTCCGTGTGAGCTGGAATTGCCTGGGTCAGACAGATTGGGGCTGAGCTAAGGAGAAAGCAGGCGCCCAAGCTGAGCTGGGGAGCAGAGCTGTGCCAGATCCAGAGGGACCAGAAAAGCAGCCCAGAGAGAGCAGACCCTGTCCTGGGAGCAGAGCTGCAGCCCCAAAGCCAGAGGCACAGCCCAGAGAGAGCAGACTCACCCTGGGAGGAGAGCTGCAGAAACCAGAGCCAGAGAGGCCAGAAAAGCAGCCCAGGAAGCAGGTCAGTGCTGGGAGCAGAGTCACAGAAGCAGCCTGCAGAGCAGACCTGTCCTGGGAGCAGAGCTGTAGCAACCAGAGGGGCCAGAGAAGCAGCCCAGGGAGCTGGAGGCAGAGCAGCAGCTGTGCTGAGGCAGAGTGGAGCTGGAGCTGGAGTTGGGGCTGGAGCAGTCCGGAGCCAGGCGTCATGAGCAGCTGGAGAGAGTGAGGGGGGACCCTGGGCAGTGTGCCCAGCACGGGGAGACTCCTCAGCCAGGAGGCTCTGCAGGCCAGACTCGGAGGGGGATTGGTAACCCTGACAGGGCGGGGGCAACGCTAGGAAGAAGCGCCCTGCCACCTAGAGCTTGAGAGCGTGTGGCCACCACCAGAGCGAATGTCCAACCCACAGCATCCCTGCAGCACAGCCAGGGCCTGAGAAGAAGGCCTGGGACTTACAAGGAACAGACGGTGAACTGCCCGGACATTCCAGAGAAACTGTTTGTGATGTTGCCTGCCACAGAGCGGGTTGATGTGTTTCCTTTAACCTTTCCCATTTTCCCTTATTCTTTTTCAAACTTATTGTTGATTACATAACTTGCATTTGCTTCAAATTGTATGTAATGATCAGTGAGTCAGAGAAGTGCCCAGTGCAGAGAGAGTACCCTGGAGTGGGGACACCCTAGCCCCTCTCCTAGGTGACCACAGCAGGGTTAGGGGTCAAGCCCCCCAGGAATCCTGGGCCCAGCCTTGTTGGGGTTATGAGGACTCTGCCAGACAGGAGAGTGGAAGGGGAGTCCTCAAAGGCAGGGAGGCCACTGGGTAAAGGAAGTGGGAGTGAGGACTCAGATCCTTTCGCTAGCCCATTTCACCTGGGTAGTGCAGAATCCAGGAAAGCTCCCCACAATAGCGGGACTATTCTCCCACTTACATAATTGGCGTCATGAACAGGATCCTATCCACAGGGTCCACCCCATTGGTTTACTGGTTGAGTTCTGGTAGCACTGTCCAGGCCTGGTCAAGAACCCTACCATGGCTGGAATTGAAGAACTACGGGCCTAGTTTGCTGAACTTCAGTGCAGATTGTCAGACCAAGTTGAGGCACTACAACAAGCTAGAATAGAACAGAGAGAAGTCTTATCACTGGCTAAGGTGGTAATAGACCAACAGGCAGCAGAAGCTAAGAAACCCCCTACTATTTATGTCCCTCGGGAGCAGAAGGTCACAGAGTTTGATGGCTTCCTGACAAGATCAGGAGACATTACGGTAGAGGAGTGGGTCAAGTCTGTGAAGGTGGCCCTGCATGTGCTCAGAGTACCTGAAGAAGATTGTGTAGACTTCGTAGAGGAGCACCTCAAGGGCCAGGCCAAGGCCACAGTAAAGTTCATGGCAGTGGCAGACAAAAAAGATGTGGAAAAGGTATTTGAACTCCTCCTAGAAGTGTATGGAGATAAGGTACCTATTGGAACCTGATTAAAGGAGTTCTTTGAGCGAAAGCAGGAGCCTGGTGAAACTATCTGGGCATATGCGTATGACCTCCAGGAGAGAATGAACAAAGTGGAGTGGGGAGACCCTCAACGAGTTCCAGACCCAGATATGGTCTAAAAGAGCAGTTAGTGCTGGGGCTCCAGGATGATTCCCTCCACCGTGAAATGAAAAGGAGGTTTAAGGAAGAGCCCAGTAAGAAGTTCCATGAACTCATGCAGGCTGCCATTATGTGGTCAGAAGAAGAGGAAGTTCCTGTGACAGAGACAGCCAAGCCTAACCCCCGTACCCGAAGTGGGGGCCTAGTGAATGCAGCTGCTGGGGAAAAGGTCCTGCCCCAAACACAGTTAACACTGGAAAGTGTAAGTGAGGCTGTCCAAAAACTGGCGGTCCAACAGGAGGAGATGATAAAAGTGGTGACTGAGTTAATGAAAGAAAAAAATCCCATTAGTATGTCAAAGTATCCAAGGGCACCGGGATCCTGAAGAGCCCCACTAAAGGATGAGCTGGGAAGGTACATCTGTTACACTTGTGAAAGGCCAGGGCATACTAGCCGGAAATGTCCACTGAGAAGGAGAACAGAGTCCCAGGCACTGAAAACCAATGGGGCACCAGGAGCGAGTGGTCCATCTACAGTCTATCTACCTAACTGCTATCTACAGTAGAAGGCCAAGCAGTGGCAGAAGGATTCCTAGGCCTCTCCTTCATGGAAAATCACTCTGCATACAGTGTTGAAAGGAATGTGGGCAATGCAGCATATCTAGTGACTTCTGTAAGCAAGCATTTGGAGACTGTCTATATGTCCATGCAGTATGTATAGCAGGGGTGAAGACCAGATGTTTGTTAGATACTGGCTCAGAAGTCACCACCATTACTAAGTCACATTTTCAAAAATATTTGAAAGACAAGGAGCTGACCATGCACAGCACACGGTTTGTATGTCTAACAGCAGTTAATGGACTGGCAATCCCAGTGGTGGAATGCCTCGAAGCAGACAGACTGCATGGGCCAGACACTGCCAGGGAAATGCACCTTCATCCTGAAAGACAAAGACTCTGAAGGGAGCCATATGGGAGAAGGAGTCCCAGGGATTCGAGGGATGAACATCATTAGTGAGCTGAATGAGCTACTGTTGCTAGTAGAAGGAACCAGAAGGATGAACCGTCATGGGCACTCTAAGAAGAATGCTGTGCTGAGTAGAGTACTGGCTCGAGCACAGAGACAAAACTATTCATTGGGTCCTGTGGGGCAGATTGGAAATGTTAAAGTCGGCAGAAAACAGAAGACTGTTATTCCTCCTCGGAGAGGGAAGATCCTTGACGAACACTGCTGTGTATCAGAAAATACCAATAGATATCGAGCTCTTGTAGAGCCTACATCTGGGGTAAACCTACCTAATGGACTTCAGTCAGCCAATGTACTGACTAGTGCCATCAAAGGAAGGGTACCAGTGAGTCTTCTAAACTCAAGCGTGAAGGCCTTGGAGTTGCAGCCTGAGGAGGTGATCCCTCAGATGAAGGTAACATTTGGGGAGAGGGGAGAACAAGTTACCTTTCCTCAGGAAAGATGTGGTGGGAGACTGCCAGTTCCAGTTCAAGCGGCATGCCAAGGGCAAATTCCTGCACAGGTGGCTAACTTAAGGGTGTTGTCAGAGAAGCATCAAGAAGCCTTTTCAAAGGATGAGGTGACCAATTTCGATGACTGGGTCAAAGGTGTCCATGACAGGCCAAAGACAGCCAGCGAAGTTGCTCTCAGGACAACTAAAGACACAGCCCAAAGTAGGAAAAGGACTTATGATCGCAAGTCCAGTGGGGCTCTCATCCGACCTGGTGACTATGTACCAGTTTGTAGCCACAGAAGCCAAAGACGTAATAAAATACAGGACAAATGGGATCCAAATCGCCTCACTGTGGTCACCCACAACAATCCCGAACTTCCAGTGTACGCTATCCAGCCTGAACAAGGAGGTCCTGAAAGAGTACTACATAGGGATCAGCTAAAGCATTGGACTTTTAGTCTTACCAGGGCTCGTAGGAGGCATAGAGCAACATTTCCCGAGGAGACTAAAACCAATGGGGTAAACCCAAACCCTAACGAGAATGGTCAGATCCCTCAAACTGCCCCAGTATTACCCGAGGATAGAGAAATAGAAAATATGAGTAATGAACCACCAGTTTTAAAAAGGTCCTAGAGGGCTAATAAGGGAGTACTTCCTGTTAGATTTAGAGATAATTATGTTATTGGTTCTATGTAGTGTTTTAATGAATATTGTTATGTATAGTATGAAGAAGCAGATGTGGAATGTTAAGTATGTTAAATGTTCTTTTGATAAGTGTTAATGGGTTTTTGATATGATAGGATGTGGGTATATGTTGTTACTATGGGGCCCGGATGTACTGGTGTGAATATTGTGGCTGTGGCAGAATTTTAGCAAGGGGGAATGTAAGGGGACTGTTGCTCCCTTACTAACATTCAGTGGGGGTGTTTTAGTTGCTAGCTCCCTGTACTAAAAGGGGGAAGGGTAATAGGGTAATCAAATTCAGTAAATCACAACCTTTCCTATGACACCTCACATGACTTGTCTTGCATCATAAAATACATAATAATTATGCCATAGTCATATCATAATATCACTGTGAAGAATATGGGGTGCAGTGTCACACCTGTTCTTAACACCCCCCCTCCCGCACTGAAGGGGATTCCACAATCTTCCTTGGAAGCCTATTCCAGAGCTCTGCTACCCCAACCTTTTTTCCTAATGTCTAACCTAAATTCTCTTGATACAGATTAAGTTTATTGCTCCTTGTCCAACCTTTAGTACTGACATAGACATAGAGAATAATAGGTCACCATCCTCTTGATAACAACATTTTACATATTTGAAGACTTATCAGGTGCCCCTTTCAACTTCTTTTCTCCAAACCAAGCGTTTCCATTTTTTTAAATGTTTCCTCATAAACCAGATTTACTGAAACTTTTTTTTTTTTTTTTGCTCTCCTCTGGACTCTCTGCACAATTTATCCACATCTTTCATAAAGTCTGGCACCCAGAACTGGAGCCATACTTGCCAGTGCTGAGTAAAGTGAACAATTACTTCCTGTGTCTTACACATGACACCCCTGTTAACACACCCCAGAACACCAGCCTTTCTTGCAACTGCATCACATTGTTGACTCATATTCAGTTTGTGATCCACTATAATCCCCAGATCCTTTTCAGCAGTACTACCACTTAGCCAGTTACTCCCCACTTTTTAGTTGTGCATTTAACTTTTCCTTCTTAAGTGAAGTATTTTGCATCTGTCTTTACTGAATGTCATTGTGATGGGTTCGATCACAGAGACCCCCTTGGAATTGTCATCTGATGTGCTGAAACTACCTCTGAGCCCATCTTCCCTGCCAGCTTGGGACTTCACAATCCCGTTTTGTTGAGCCAGACACACAAGCCTGCTGCAACCACACCTCCAAAGCTGAAGACTAAACTGGAAACAGTTTAACAAGTGGTCCTGTCTCCAGCACCCAGACACCCAGCTCCCAATGGGACCTAAACCCCAAATAAATCCATTTTTCTATGTATAAATCTTACACAGGGTAAACTCATAAATTGTCTGCCCTGTATAAACTGATACAGAGATATGCACAGCTGTTTGCTTCCCCAGGTATTAATCACTTACTCTGGATTAATAAATAAAAAAGTGATTTTATTAAGTATAAAAAGTAGGATTTGAGTGGTTTCAAGTAATAACAGACAGAACAAAGTAAGTTACCAAGCAAAACAAAACAAAACACACAAGTCTAAGCCTAATACATTAAGAAACTGAATACAGGTAAATCTCACCCTCAGAGATGTTCCAATAAGCTTTTTTCACAGACTAGACTCCTTCCTAGTCTGGGCCCAGTCTTTCCCCCTGGTACAGACCTCATTAGTTCCAGCAATCATCTTAGGTGAAAAGCAGGGGATTCCACATGACTGGCCCCCTTTGTTCTGTTCTACCCCCTTATATGTCTTTGGCACAAGGCGGGAATCCTTTTCTCTCTCTGGGTCTCCACACCTCCTTCTAAATAGAAAAGCACCAGGTTAAAGATGGATTCTAGTTTAGGTGACATGATCATATGTCACTTTAAGACTTCATTACCCACTTGCTGGCACACATGTATACAGGAAGACTTACAGGTAAACAGATCCATTTACAACCAATTGTCCTGGTTAATGGAAGCCATTAAGATACCAAACCACTATTAATGGCCCACACTTTGCATAATTACAATAGGACCTCAGAGTTATATTTCATGTTCCTAGTTTCAGATACAAGAATGATACATTCATACAAATAGGATGAACGCACTCAGTAGATTATAAGATTTATAATCATACCTTACAAGAGACCTTTTGCATAAAGCATATTCCAGTTACATCATATTTACACTCATACACATATTTCCATAAAACATTATGGAGTGCAACATCACAGTCATCTTGTTGATTTCAGTCCAGTTCTCTAATTTGTCAAGGTAATTTTGATGCCTAACCCTGTCCTCCAAAGTTCTTGCAAACCCTCCCAGTTTGGTGTAATCTGTAAATTTTATAAGCATACACTCCACACCATTATCCAAGCCATTAATGAAAATATTGAATAATACCAGACCCAGGACTGACTCCTGTGTGACCCCACTATATATGCATTTCCCTCCCCATATTAACAGCTAACCATTTACTAATTCTCTGAGTATGGTCTTTCAACCAGCTGTGCACCCACGTTATAGTAATTTCATCTAGACCACATTTCCGTAGTTTACTTATGAAAATGTCAAGTGGGACTGTGTCAAAAGGCTTACTAAAATTAAGATATTTCATCTACTGCTTCTCCTGTATTTACTAGGCCAGTAACCCTCTCAAAGAAGAAAATTAGGGTAGTTTGGCATGATTTGTCCTTGACCAATCCATGCTGGCTATGCCCTATAATCCTATTATCTTGTACATAATTACAAGTTGAGTGAACTTTTGCTAGAGCTAATCATAGTGGAGAACATTGTTATAGCATCTGACTGTCTAGGATAAGTCACAGAAAGATTAAATCTTGCTCAGAACTCTGCTGGTCATTCTTTTCACTCTTACTTACCAACATGAATCTAGGTTTCTGGATTCCCATGGGAGATAGATATGCATATTTGAAAAATAAACCCCAAATTTGTGATTTTTAGGAGGAAAAATCTTTTCCTGTGGCAGAGTTAAAGTCCAGCCTTTCATGCAATTTTGTGTGTCAGAAATGCTGTTCAAAAGGGAACTGTTGAGTACCAAAAGTATAAAAGGGGAAGCATCGGTCTGTAGAATGAGAACAGTTACATCGTCTTAACCTTACATGAGTAAACACATGAAAAAATCTTGATGAGTGAATGTATGATTGGTGTTTCCCTTTTTTTCACTGATTCATGACCAAAAGAGTTGGTTTTACTCACTGAAATGTCTCAAAACATTCAGACCTGCTGAATGACTGCTTTGCCATACATTACTGGAATGGGGAAGTTTTTTTGTTTCTGTAAAGATGAACTAATCAAATCCCATTGGATAATGCCAGTCATTTAATAAGGAGTGCACTTTTTTTATTGGCCAAGAAACTCTTGAGGAAAAAACAGCTGGGACACAGACTTCATAAAATGAAGGCAAAGAAGAAACTACTGCTGCTGGCATTGTCTGTTGACCTCTGGCCATGCGTAGTTACCATGTCTGACAAAGAAGGATGTGCTTTTTCCACTTTCCCAGGTGGCCACTGAAGGTTAGGTGTACAGCAGTGTGCAACATCAAAAATATGACATCTTCATTCAAGTAAATTCTAGACAGCCAGCAAGTCTGTTAATATTAATCAGTGAGAAAACCACCAGAGATTTTATGCAACCGTGTAATAGTTTGCTGAAGCTGAATGAAGCCACAGAGTCACAACAGCCACACTGCATAAGAGTCAGCATTTTTATTGTGTTTTCCGAGTTTTTATAGGTAACATTCTTGAACTTGTTTTTTTCTAATCCCAATAGGTGCAATAAGTGAACAGAAACAATGTTGCATCACTTATGAATTAATAACGAACACAGAACAAATTTGAACATTCTAACTGAACTGTTTCTAACTGATCCATGCACCACAAAGTATTCACAGAAGAAATTCAAGAATAATTTAAACAAATGAATGTTTTGGGGAATTTTACAATTCATGAACAGAAAAAGAGGCACAAATAATTAAATACATTTTTCATTAAGAGTGATATGTCCAGCTCTAGTTAACAATAAAAGAGCATGAAAGGGCCTTTTCAGAATAAAAGGCTCACTTTTTATATTTTATTAAAGCTGGCACCCTCAACACCACCCCCTCACCCATATGCAAATACAGTAATAATGTTTACTAAATGTTCATTCTATCATGCTAATTAAGTCATATCTATTAGATGGTGGAATTGTCTTCCAAGGGAAGTAGTAAAAGCTATATCAATTGGAGTGTTTTAAACTAAACTTGCTAAAACACTTGCAAGTGTACTGCACGGAATAATTTCTGCACTGGCAAGATCTTGGAATCACAGAATAATATAAATGTAGGTCTAGAAGTCACCTAAAGAGGTCATCTAGTCCTTATCTTTATGCTGAGGCAGGATTAAGTATATTTATATAATTTCTGACATGTTTGTCTAACCGTTCTTAAAATCTTTCAGTGACAGGGATTCCACAACCTCCGTAGTAAACTTTTCCAGTGCTTAACTATCTTTACAGTTAGAAAGTTTTCCTAATTTCTAATCTGAATCTTCCTTGCTGCAAATTAAGTTGATTGATTCTTGTCCTACCCTCAGTGCATATGGAGAACAACTGATCAACATCTTCTTTATGACAACTTTTTATATATTTGAAGACTTGTTATCATGATCCCCGCCTTCTATTCTCTAAGCTAAAAAATACCCAGTTCTTTCAACCTTTCATCATAGGTCATATTTTCTAAACTTCTTATCAGTTTTGTTCTGCTCCTATACAGTCTCTTCAATTTGTTCACTTCTTTGTTAAAAGTATGATGCCCAGAACTAGACACAGAACTCCAGTGAAGGCCTCACCAGTGCCAGGTAGAGAGGAACAATTACTCAAGTCCAATATACAACACTCCTGTTAATACATCCCTGAATGACATTTTCATTTTTCATTGCAGCATCACACTGTTGACTCATATTCATTTTGTGATCCACTGTAACCTTGTATCCTTTTCTACAGTACTGACACCTAGCCAATCATTCCCAATTTATTATTAGTCCATTTGACTTGTCCATTTGTACTTGTCTTTACTGTCTTTATTTCTGATTTCAGACTAATTTTCCAGTTTATCAAGATCGTTCTGGATTCTTATCTTGCACTCCAAAGTGCTTGCAATCCTTCCCAGTTTGGTTTCATCTGCAAATTTTATAAGCACACTCTCCACTACACCATCCAACGCATTAATGAAAATATTGAATACTACTGTCTTAAGACAGACTCCTGCAGGTCCTCACTTCATATGTCCTCCCAGTTTGACATCAAACCATAGATAACTACTCTGTGAGTACAAGCTTTCAGATATTTTTGCCCCCACCTTATAATAATTTCATCTAGACCATATTTCCTCAGTTTGGTAATGATGTCATGCTGGACTACATCAGAATTCCAGATACATCATGTTTCCTGCATTTCCCTCCTCCCCCATCCACTAGGCTGGTTACCCTGTCAAAGAAGGAAATTAGAGGGATTGGGTATGATTTCTTCTTGACAAATTCATGTTGTCTATTACTTATCACCTTATTATCTTCCAGGTTTGAACAAATTTATTAAGTATTTGTTCTAATATCTTTTCAAGTGAAAAGTTAGGCTAATTGGTCTATAATTTTCTGGTTGTCCTTTTTCCTCTTTCAGAAGAAAAGTACTATATTTGTCCTTCTCAAGTCATCTGCAACCTTACCTGTCCTGTTCTAGAAAATAATTGCTAATGGTTCAGAGATTGCTTTAGACCAGGGACTCCCAAACTTGGTTCGCAGCTTGTTCAGGGTAAGCCCCTGGTGGGCTGTGAGGCACTTTGTTTACCTGAGCATCCGCAGGTATGGCTGCTCGTAGCTCCCAGTGGCAGCGGTTCACTGTTCCCAGCCAATGGGAGCTGCGGGAAGCGGTGGCCCAGCCCGGGCCACTTCCCACAGCTCCCATTGTCCAGGAACAGCAAACCTCAGCCATCGGGAGCTGTGAGAGGCCATACCTGAGGATGCTCAGGAAAACAAAGTGTCTCACAGCCCACCAGGGGCTTACCCTGAACAAGCCACGAACCAAGTTTGGGAACCCCTGCTTTAGGCTAAATGACCAAATAAGGTTTATTTATCTCTGTTTACTATGATGCTAAGACTGATAATATTTGGTGCCTGAGAAATTAACCATAAAAAAGGGAGGGGGGGATAGTGTAAAAAAAACTTTGCGCAACATTTTGTGAACCCCCATTCAATGTATTTGTTGACTTAAACATAGTGAACGTTCCCCCAGTTCTAGTATAAAATTTCAATTGTTACTTTAAATAGGATAAATATCTGGAGGACAAAGGAGAAGTTGCTGTAAGAGACAGTTCTAGATGCATGTGTTTTCTGTTATTACTGAGTTGTTGCTAAATGATAAAAGGAGGCATTTAGAGAGTCACTGAAATAAGATCCAAACAATTTCCATTTTTCTTCTGTAGTTCTTTCATCACAAACCTCCCAGGGTTGAGAGATACCTGCTGTGCACACTTTTTTTTCATTCCATTTCTACTTAAAATTTCAAAACCCTTGAGATCCCTGTCCTTTTCTCTAGCCACTAGAACACATTCAATTCCACAGTCTGCTGAACATTCATGGAATATCAGTATTTGGCATTGCTATCCTTTCAAATGTTGGCAGTATCAAATATGTCCTTTTGGCCATCTGCAGACAGTGTTCACTTTGTGAATTGGGAATATGTTATACAGCTTTACTCTTGTGAAATTCATTAGTTAAAGGGTTCTACATCTTAATTATTTAAAACAAAAGTTATGTTTCTAAGGATTTCTATTTCAAAAACTAAAAAAAATTCTGTTTCAAAACTAAAATCATATTTATTCTAGTGCATACAAACGCACAGGCAGGTTTTTGACAACAGATTCAGACACAAATACATGCAATAAACTTCTTTTCAGAATGCCTTAGCTACAGCATTAAATATTTATCTATCCAGTCTACATTTTCCATGGTAGTTACATCGAAGTGATAATTCCCAGATTAACAGCTTTAAAATATTACTGTACTTTTCATTTTTGAAGCTAGGTATAATATATTTTAACTCTAGAAACAGTCCTTCCCATAATACCTCATATCTGACAAAAGAATGCTTTTTAGGAAACAAAAGATTTGTGGGAAAGACAGTGAAAATAAAAGTTTAGTGCACCTCTTTTGTGTCCATTGACCCAGCTATAAAATTGGTAAAACCAGGTCAACAGAGGAAAAACAAACTCTCCATCTGGTTTAAGTTACTGTAGGTTTATGAAGCAGAAAATATATTTGTATTCATATGTTTGAAAGAAGTATTTTACCATTATTTTTTTTTAAAAAAATCATGCTGTTCTTCCTCCATATAACACTGTCTTTGTGTAACTCAAGTTATCTATGCTTATTGATTATGTATGCATATTGTAAACAGGCTTACTTTTAAAAGGAAGCTTAGCTCTGAGGCTATGAGTAACATTTTCAAAAGCACCTAATTAAGCTTTATTACTTTACCCAATGTCACATATCAAGGAGTTCTGACAATAGTAATTAAAATTAAAAATCTTTCACACAAAGGATGCATACATTCAGTTTGTGTAGGTCCCAAATATAGCCTAGTAAATAAAGTGCCAATAAAAGATTGTTATTTTAAGTTGTTTCAGAAGAGAGGAACAGAAATGATTAAGCCACTTAAACTCTTCAATGAAGAGAAAACAAAACCTAAAGGATTATTCTAGTGGCTGGTAGTTTCTGGACACATAAGACATATTGCTTTTAATATGATCCTAAGTTATGAACTTTATCTACATTGTCATCCTGCCTGGGAAAACTTAAGAACCTAGAAGTATGTACTGAACCTCCACCCTTTTTTCTCTTCCACAAACCCTCTCTTCAATTAATCATGGTGTGGGTGAGTGAAAGCTAAAAATAACCTAGAGTTTCAAGTTGAAATAAATATGGTACTCATTTAATACTATTGAAGTCAAGAGGAAATTTTCCACTGGTTTGAATGAGGAGGCTCAAGCTCTCAAAGAAAAAAAAAATCCTGAAGCTGAAATTTCTAAAATAAAAAGGACGCTGTGAAGCTAATGTTCAGACACATACCCTAAAAAAAATCCTCTCAACTACTAGCTCTACTCTTTCCTGTTTAAGCAGCACTTTCTCTAGGTAGGCTCGTAAGCATCTCTAAGAGTGTGAACTTCCCTGACTATAATCCCTTGAATCATTTTTTTATAGTCCCACCCTTAAGAGGGTGGACAGCTGGGCCTCACAGGTGCATTTTATAGGAAAGATAGCAAATTACCACCCTGGCCCCTATGCAGGCAAGCTTATTGTAAGGTAAGGTTTTAGGGGAAAAACCTCCCCACATCTTTTCTTTCTTATCTATGCTAACTCTGTCAGCACTATACAGCTTGCTAACATTGTACAGCTTAGGGAGTTCTCCTTTAAATGAGGTAGTAGAGGTCTGTGCTTTTGGTCCTGAAGTTCTATTTCATAGGGAAGTGTTGGCAGCATTCCTACTGGAACTAAAAATCACTGAGACTAAACATCCCCAGAGAGGTACCACCAGAGTGGTTTGCATATAATGGGTCAGCTGGGTTTTCCAGACACTAACCTACAAAGAAAGGGCTTCTGGCATAAAAAGTGTGCAGTTCTGGCCTCCCATGTTTAGGAAAGATGAGTTTAAACTGGAACAGGTATAGAGAAGGGCTACTTGGATGATCTGAGGAATGGAAAACCTACCTTAAGAGCTTGACTTGTTTAGCCTAACCAAAAGAAGGCTGAGGGGAGACATGATTGCTCTCTGTAATTACATCAGAGGACTAAATCAGAGGAGTTATTTAAGTTAAGCACTAATGTAGACACAAGAAAAAATGGATATAAACTGGACATCAACACATTTAGGCTTGAAATTAGGTGAAGGTTTCTAACCATCAGAAGAGTGAAGTTCTGGAACAGTTTTGAAGAGGAGCTGCGGGGACAAAACAACCTAACTGTCTTCAAGACTGATCTTGATAAGCTTATGGATGGGATGGCATGATGAGACTGCCTACAATGGCATGTAGCCCATCTGTGACTGCTAGTAGCTAATATCTCCAACAGCCAGTGACAGGACATGGGGAGGGCTCTGAGTTACTACAGAGAATTTTTTCAGATGTCTGGCTGGTGGGTCTTGCCCACATGCTCAGGGTCCGATTAATCACCATATTTGGAGTCAGGACAGAATTTTCCCCTGGGTAATATTGGCAGAGACCCTGTGGGTTTTTCACCTTCCTCTGCAGCATGGGACACTGGTCATTTAAAGGTTTAAACTAGTGCACATGGTGGATTCTCTGTACCTTTAAACCATGATTTGAGGAATTCAGTAACTCAGCCAGAGTTTAGGGGTCTTGTGAAAGAGTGGGCAAGGCCCTGAGGCTTGCCTCAAAGCCCTGCCACACCCTGTTGCAGAAAAGGGCAATGGAGCGAGTCCTCCAAGCTGCCTAGAGTGGCTCTGTAGGACACAGCTAAAGACTGCAGGGAGCATCCAATCAGGGCCTAGCCTGATAGTATAAGAAGAGCTGCAGGGTCAGAGTAAGATTAGTTACTTGCTGGAGCTGGAGGAATGTGGATAATGTGTCTGGCTGGCTCAGGGAGCTACAGGACCTTGGACAGAGCAGTTCTGGCAGAGACTGGAAGGAGTGAGAAGGAGCTCTGGTCTGGCAGCTAGGACTCAGTCAGGACAAGGCCCTGAGATAAAGGAGAGGAAAATGCTGGCACTGTAGAGAAGTGGCCCAGGGAAGCATAACAGCAATGCAGCTTAGTTAAAGGACATGACAGATGCCTGCTATCTTTAGGGTCCCTGGGTTGGGACCTGGAATAGAGAGTGGGCCTGGGTTCCCCCGTCAGCCACTGGGAAAGCGGCCAGGACTTGGTGCATTCCAGAAGTGGAACTAAACTCCTTTAGTGGCCCAGTAGGAGAGCTGAGGCCTGAAAGTCTCAGAGAGGTCAAGGACATTGCCTCCAAGGAGGGAGCACTGGAGTACTGCTCAATACCAGGGCTGAGGCCATTTTGAAAACTGCTGGACTAATTAAGGTCCTGAGCCCAGGGAGGGTTACAGGGAAAGAAAGAAAAAAACGAGGAGAACTGGAATAGGCCCCCCATTGAACTCTTTCCCCGCAAGGGGTTTTTATTTCACATAAAGGCTGTGTGTGACTTGGCTGGATGGCTGAGTTATTGAAGACCCACTACAAACTGGGAGAGAGTGTGTGCAGGTATACACCCTCAGACAGGGGCACTCACAAGAGTTGAGTGCAACCCCATTATAAGTCTATAATAGTGAGTGGGTGAGGTTCTGTCGCCTTCAATGTGCAGGAGGTCAGACCAGATGATCATGATGGTCCCTTCCGACCTTAAAGTCTGAGTATTGTGATGTGTTCTTTTGGAAAATGAAATTGAGGCTTTAAAATGAACTCCAGCTTTTTCTCCAGGAAAGGCAGAGCTGAATCAAAGTTCTTCAGCTGGCTCCAAAAATGCAAATGGAGGTGTCAACCGGAAATCAAAAAGAGTAGCCAACAGGCAGAAGCAGGGGAGGGATCAGATTCCCCCTTCCAGTAACAAAGAAATTGATACCGGAGACAGCCAAGAAGGAGCGGGAATGTCTTTCCCCAGTCTGATTGCCCACGGTCTGTGAAAATATAAAGGACCCTGAGCCAGGTAGGCAGGCCACTGCTCCAATTTTAATCCAGATAGTCCTGCTTTTGCAATGTCTGGTACTGAGACAAAACTTGATATGGTTTTGTCTGGTCTTGTATGGGGCATGCCACAGTGGAGACTGTGCTGCTCCACTCCCATTGGCATTGCTGTAAGTCTGCGTGGATGCAATGTTCTTCAGATATACATCTGTACCATGGTTAGCGCAATGGGGCCCTGATCATTGGCTGGAGTTTCTGGGCACTACCACAAAACAAAGTAACAATTTCTATAACTTCTGATAAAGTTTATGAGCTGGAGTAAATGAGCTTATTTCTGGTTTTTGTTCCTGTGGCTAACGTATCACTATATTCAACCACTCAGTAAATGATCATTTCAATGTGTCTTTCCAATTTGTCATTACATCTTGCTTGGCCATATAGAAATGTCTGCTGATTTTATTTATTTACTTTTTAATGTGGAACTCTACTGACAAATACAAACAACTTTTAGAATTCATATGAGTAGTAAAACAGGGACAGCTAGCTGAGAAAGAAAAGAGTAAATTTGGCTTACTTAACCTACAGTGGATAATTCAGTGGTACTGATACTTGCAGCTCACCAAACAAGCCATTTGTCCCAGCAATTGTCTATAAATAATTTATAAGAGCTATGTTTACCAATAAGGCTTTTATAAAATGATCCTTCCAGAAAAGTTGAATTGCATCATTATGCAAAATCATTGTGAGGGATTAGGTTGCTTCTTAAGTAGAGGGTTTTCAAGGAGTGCAAAAGGAAGTAGTTAATCTGCAAAAGTCGTAAATTGTTATATAATAAAGGTCATGAGCACCTAAGTGTGATTTAAACATGCTTTGCTAACTTTACAGGAATTACTGTTCTCCAGCAGCTGATGCATTACACAGGATAATTATTTTCCAGAAAGACTGATGTCAAAGAAGCTATTAAAGAGTTGCCCAGTCTGGCTCCATAAGTAAGTTTAAGCAGCAGCATCAGTCTTCCTTTTAAAGGTAAGAAATGTTGAAGTACAAGATTCAATTGTGTTTAATAGGACACAACCCAAAAGTGTCTAATAAACCAATGATTTCTTCTTAACAGGAGACATACAATGCTTGTGGGGAGGGGTGATAGTGAGTTTAGAACTCAGTTTAGCACCTAGGAGTCCACCCATGAGTGGTTGCCCTCAAAGCTCATGTAGACAGAATACATTAGAAATGCATTTGGAAAAGACTGATAGTATTTTAATTAATGGAGTACACTTGTGGTCCATTTATTGTAGCTGTGAGTTAAGCATTCAAATTGATCCAGGACAGGTGCATGTAATTGAGAGAGATGCCTAATATTGTGGATTTCACATTTAATTTGCCTAGAGAGTTGCAGATACAATGAAAATTGTATTAGTGGAAGTCTTCAGAAGGTACTGGGCAGGTTGACAGATTTAAAGTCTTTTCAAGTAGCTGAAAAAAGGAAAGGCAGTAACCTGAACTCAGTTTGACGGGAAAAATTACAAAGCGAAGCCTTGTGATGTGAACCAATGTAAAGTCTGTTTGTTTTGGGATAAGTATCCTTTAGCATTTCACACTAAATTTAGCTAAGGAGTTCTGAATTATCTGAAGCTTAAAGACAAAAATGAATACCTTACTAAAGGTAAGGAAGCTTCATGTCAGGTGAAATATGAAAATATTAATCATTGTAAAATCCAACTTCAATTTAATCTGTTTGGGAGCTTTGTATAAGATTAAGAGATTAGAAGCAGCTATTTGTTTTTCCTGAGGATGTCAGTCATTTTGATACAAGGTACAATGTTCCTTTCTTTTTTTTTTTTTTCTTTCTCCCTCCCCTTGAAGGCAGGGCCCAGGAATACTAAATATAGGCACCTGAAGTTAGTCTCTTAATAAATGGCCTGATTTTCAAAAATACTGAGTAGTTAGTGTTCCCAGTGACTTCCCATAGAAATCACACCATCCCAGTCTTGCAAGCAATTACACATGTATCCAATCCTTAAACATGAGTAATTGCGTATTCACATTAAGGTCTAATCCTGGAAGTCCTTATTAAAGTGATAGAAAATCAATCATATACGAAGAAAGAACCAATGTGATGAGATGGCAACAGTTTTACAATACATAGCTGCACTTAACAGTTCTGTGAAGTGAAGAATATTGTATCCAGCTGACGCTCCATGTGGAGTGCATGTAGCTGAGTTAAATTGTGGCCGGACAACATTTTACCATAGACTAATTGTGAATGATCAGATAAAAGACCATTCATAGAAGCATATTTTTTCTGTTTAAAAAGCTATATTTATTCCTCAATAGAACCTCAGGAAAATAGTAAAAGCGACAAAAAATTGCAATGTCATTCAGTCTTCTTATATGCTTCTTTACACTACAGGAAACTCCACACAGCAGATGATTTTACTCAACTCATTGCTTGGTCTCCCCTCAGAAAACAAGGACAAGAGAACCTGAATTATCCCATCCAGAGTGAGGAAGTGAACAAGGTCTCTATTAGAAATCATAATTCACCAAGACCAGATGGACTTAGTGGTTAATTTTATAAATCTTTATGGAAAATTTAGCCCCTTAGTTAACTAATGTCTACCGTTATCTCCTGTAAGGAGGTTAATCCACTCTTCTTTCAAAGAAGCTTTAGTATCAGTTTTCCCACAGCTAGGTAAAGCTATTAATCCCTGCAAATCATCTAAATGCATCTTTCCTAATTCTTAGTTTCAATAGCTGTTGCTGCTCTTGTTATAATACTACAAAATGGAAATCTTTATTTATTCAAGTATCGGAGGGGTAGCCATGTTAGTCTGTATCCACACAAACAATGAGGAGTCTAGTGGCACCTTAAAGCCTGACAGATTTATTTGGACATAAGCTTTCACGGGTAAAAAACCCACTTCTGCATCTGAAGAAGTAGGGTTTTTTTACCCACACAAGCTTATGCCCAAATAAATCTGTTAGGCTTTAAGATGCCACCAGACTCCTCGTTGTTTTTATTTATTCATAATCCCACTAGTGAACTAATACTTCTGGAAATAATATTATCAAAAAAGAATAATGTTGACAACTTTGAAAAAAGACAGTATTTCAATATTGATATACATAACCACTCAAACAGAATACATAGAAAGATTTCTGTGGATTAAGATGTTGGTTTTAAAGTAAGTGAAAAGAATAGTTCATTACATATATTAATTACAATAAAATGTTAGGTAATACAAAGCAAGCCAGAAAATGCATACACATTAATGTACAGTAGAAGCCCTTATAAATCCCCAGAGATTACTGAGTATAGGGGAAACTGGTAAACACAAGAATTTCTATATGGTGACTGTTGGGAATTTATAACTCAGATGAACTCATCATCTAGTACCATGCCGAAGAATTTCAAATGAACATTAGAGAGCTAGGTACCCAGTTTTCATTGGAATTCAGACACTGTAGGCTCCTTTGAAAAATCCCAGCTCCAGTTGTTAACTCTGCTGTCTTTCAGCTCCAAAAAGTAAGAGGCAATGGCTTGAAATTTGCTATAATGTATCTAATTCAAAATTATCAAATTGCAGTCTAGATCTATCTCTATCAAATCCTTCATCTTTGCTTTAAATTATAAAATAAGATACAAGACTATCTGGTATGAATATTTCCCTCCAATTACTTATATGAAGAGGTAAGAAATAATTGTATAACAGTTAAAACAAAATTCAATAAAGAATAAAATGCAAACCCTTCCCTGCACAGAATAATATATTGTGACTCCATGGACAGCCTATTAGAAAGATGGAGACACATGTCAGTGACAGAAATACAAATATCAGGTGATGATTTGTCATTTAGATTACTTGATTCAATAATATATTTCTTGTATCACAGCCAATTCCAGATGAAATACCACATTGGCTCTGTGTATTATTAATGACATTTTGATAATCTGAACTCAGGTGTATTCTCTTTTCTCAGCATGATCCCTTTTTAATAAACCTAAAGCATATTTTACTTGAAGTATACAAATAAAATGAAACAATTTAAATATTTAATGGTTATAAGCATCCTTGGATTTCAAAGAACAGGTATATTAAAGAGAGCAGTTTTCTTCCAAGTTATTTTTAAAGCTTTCCACATTGCTTCACCGTGTTATATTTCTTTATTAGATCTCTACATGAAACCATCTGGTGCTGGGAGAAGCAGGCTATTGATGATGATTTCAAGAAACTCCTCATGCTGCTGGTAAAGTTCATAGTCAATGACCATACATATGGATCATGGCCCTCAAATTAAAACTGATCTCTGAAGTAGTAATCATCATAGCACCCTTTAAGTTAAGGGAAATGTTGAGTCTAAGATATATGTTTGAGATGTATGATGATGCATGCTTAAAAGTTAATCAAGCATTCAGAGTTGAGGGATTGTAGAGGACCACTGGCTCTGCCATAGTTAAGGTTAAGAACCCCTTTATGTTTAAAGATTGACTCTTCTAAGAGCTCTAAAGTTGAATTGAATTCTCTTGGAATCTGCTGTGCCTCCAGGGTGTAGGGCAGGGTTAGTGATCCAAATTGGGGTCATTTGAGGAAGGGTTTCATTTCACGGCATTCAAAAACAGCATTTCACAAAGTACACAGATTCTGTCAATGTTTTTTTGCCCACTTGGTGATCTAACAATGGCTCCCCCAGTTGCTTGACTAGCTCAGCTAGTACATGGCGTGCACTGCCTCTTTGGGAAAGTAATATTGAGATCATTATTAAAGGAAGAGTTAGCATCTCTGGATTAGTGTGTGCTAAACAGTCATGTGCCAAAATGATTGAAATGTTCAGGTGCAACAAGACTATGTAAGAGGGCTTCCAGCCACCCTGCTTTTATATGACCTTGGTGATACAACGGGATATGCTGTGGCCATTGAACCTGAGCTAAACCCAGATACTGAGGGTGAAGTCTGAATAATACATTTAAAACTCTGAAAACCAGGAAATATTTGCTTCCCTTGTGTAGAGTGGATGGCTAGCCAGAGTTAGGTGGGGAGGCAGGCAGACTTGGGTGGGTAAGGAGCATGACTGGAGGGGCAAGGCCAGATTAGTAGTTGGGGGCCTAGCTTCAGGAGGGTGTGTAATGGGGTTCACAACATCTGGTTCACTGTACAGCTGAGACTACATAACCAAGCAAGTTTGTGGCCCTCTAGTAAGCTGCTGTCTGTGATATACATATGCAGCAGCACTGGGTGACAGACAGCAAGGAGTAACTTTTTCTGTGCTAATAGCTTCATGGGATAGGAAGGGGAGGGTTAGCTGGAAATGTTATTTGTAGAGGTGAGTTATATGTGGCAGAGAATGGCAGGAGGAGGGGGGAGAGATACCAATCTTCTTTGATATGCTTTAAGTTAATGTAACCAACATGGGATAAAATTGTCAAGATTTTTGGACATAACCCATAACTATGACTTGTCTTCTTGCCCTGTTAGCAACTCCATCCTCCAAGAGTTTCAAAGCATGACTATTATCACCATGCCACTATAAAAAAGTGTAAAGGCAGTAGGAGGACCACTAAGGAATCATATAACATTATTTGTATTTAGCTAGCCTCGTTAGTGCCTCAAATGTAAACCTATGTGACAACTAATACTGCTTACATGACCATTAAATCCTACTACAAACGTTTCTTTCTGTTCAAAAACCTAGGAAATTCAAACTAAAAATTCTAAAAAACAAGTAATACAGAGTTAAGGTACACACCAATGCAGTCTTAACTCTGTCTCCCTGGGCCTGGCAGAAGCCACTGAGAATTATCTGTCTGCATTCCAATTGCATTCATTGTGATAGGTATATGTGTATTGAATGCCAGAGGGATTAGTTGAAGATTAGCAGAGCTGTGCTACTGGTATGGGGCAATTTGGGGAACCCCTGCCTTTTTCACCTTTCTAAACACCTTTCACTGTCCCACATGTGTGTGATCAAAGGAAAGAGGTGCATGTGCACTTTGCAGTATCCAGTATGCCTAACTTCAGTGTTGAATTCTGTAGATTGTCGGTAGGGGTGAATAGGGGTCTTCTTGATGGGGGACTGTCAGCACTGAGATGGGATATGAGTGGTCTGTAGATTTAATGATGCGTAAGTTAAATTATACTGTTAATTAGAATACTGTACATAAGGTGAAGGGAATTTAAAATTTAGCAAGTGTGGGGTTGTTCCTGAGGAGTAGGTTCAGTATTTGGGTTTAGATAAGGTGTATAAAGGTACTGTTCAGCATAGCTCACCTAAACACAAATTCTGACTGAGCAAAGAGAAAACATAAAACTCTGTCCTCCAGCGGACATGTTGCCTGTTCACTGAGTGTTCTGCACTCTCTACAAAGGCAGTGTGTGAAGATGTGTGTTATGAGCATGTTGAGGCATTGTTCAGAGATCAGTTAATGTTGCATTGACATTACTCCTGGGGTATTCTGTGTCTAAAAAGGTTGCGCACAATATTTTAAAATTCTGCATATTTTATTTGTCAAAATAACAATTAGTCCAGTTTCAATTATTTTGGTAATTTATTTCAAAATATCTGTCAAGTGTGTCAATATAACAAGAGCAAAAAAGATTCCCCCAGGATTAGAGAGATAAGAAACCCCTACAACAACTCAGTTCCAGTTTGGGGGTGCTGGAGGGGATTGTGCAGGGCCCCCAGAGCCCAGACACCCACAACTCCCCCCCCTCAGAGCCAAGCTTCAGGGCACCCCCCGGCCTAGACATCCAGACTCCCCTTCCCCAAGAGCTCAGCTGCAGGGAAGCCCCCAGACACCAGCACTCCCCTCCCCACAGAGCCCAGCCATGGAGCAGCCCCCAGCCCAGACACCAGCACCCAGAGAACCTTTACTCCCTCCAACTTCTTTACTGTCCCACAGGAGAACAAGATGTGGTGTGGTCCTGCTCTTCTTCGTCCTTTGCCAGAGCTGGCTGGGTCTCCCAGGCACTCTCCGAGCCCCATGACCTGCTTACTGCAAACTGGGCTCTGCAGAGTCCAGCAGCCCCTAGTGGCAGCCAGAAATTTATGTGGTGGGAAACAGGGGATTCTGCAAAATTCTGCATTGCAAAGTGGTGCAGAATTCCCAGAGTATGACATGTACCTTTTTTCTATATTTCCTAGTTTTTGGAAGTTTGCATGTTGCTAAAAACAATGTTCTGGAAGGACAGAAGACAACAGTGGGTAACATTAACTGTGCATTAGTGAAATTCTTTGTCATCAATGCTTAGGTTCTTCTTTAAAAACAAAGTCAATTTGTTTGAGGCAGCATTTCCTAATGGATTGGACACAGGGCTAGGATCCAGGGGTTTTAACTTTAATCCTCCACTGGACCCACTAAGCCTTGGTCTACACTAGGAGTTCAGGTCAAATTTAGCAGCGTTAAATCGATTTAACCCTGCATCCGTCCACATGATGAAGCCCTTTTTTTCAACTTAAAGGGCTCTTAAAATCGATTTCCTTACTCCACCCCCGACAAGGGGATTAGCGCTGAAATCGGCCTTGGTGGGTCGAATTTGCGGTACTGTGGACGCAATTAGACAGTATTGGCCTCCGGAGCTATCCTAGAGTGCTCCATTGTGACCGCTCTGGACAGCACTCTCAACTCAGATGCACTGGCCAGGTAGACAGGAAAAGGCCTGGGAACTTTTGAATTTCAATTTCCTGTTTGGCCAGCGTGGCAAGCTGCAGGTGACCATGCAGAGCTCATCAGCAGAGGTTACCATGATGGAGCCCCAGAATCGCAAAAGAGCTCCAGCAGGGACTGAACGGGAGGTACGGGAGCTGATCTCTGTATTGGGAGAGGAATCTGGACTATCAGAACTCCGTTCCAGTTTTCAAAATGCCAAAACATTTGTCAAAATCTCCCAGGGCATGAAGGACAGAGGCTATAACAGGGACCCGAAGCAGTGCCGCATGAACCTTAAGGAGCTGAGGCAAGCCTACCAGAGAGACAAACGGTTGCTCCAGGTCAGAGCCCCAAACATCCCGCTTCTATGATGAACTGCATGCCATTTTAGGGGGTTCAGCCACCACTACCCCAGCCGTGTTGTTTGACTCCTTCAATGGAGATGGAGGCAACACGGAATCAGGTTTTGGGGACGAGGAAGATGATGCTAGCTCACAGCAAGCAAGCAGAGAAACCAGTTTTCCCAAAAGCCAGGAACTGTTTCTCGCCCTGGACCTGGAGCCAGTACCCCCCGAACCCACCCAAGGCTCCTCCTGAACCCACCAGGTGGAGAAGGGACCTCTGGTGAGTGTACCTTTTAAAATAGTATACACGGTTTAAAAGCAAGCATGTGTAATGATTAATTTGCCCTGGCATTCGTGGCTCTCCTGGATGTACTCCCAAAGCCTTTGCAAAAGGTTTCTGGGGAGGGCAGCCTTATTCCATCCACCATGGTAGGACACTTTACCACTCCAGGCTAGTAGCACGTACTCGGGAATCATTGTAGAACAAAGCATTGCAGTGTATGTTTGCTGGCGTTCTTTATATCTATGTGTTATCCTCAGGAGAGTGATATCATTCATGGTCACCTGGTTGAAATAGGGTGCTTTTCTTAAGGGGACATACAGAGGTGCCCATTCCTGCTGGGCTGTTTGCCTGTGGCTGAACAGAAATGTTCCCCGCTGTTAGCCACGGGGAGGGGGAAGGGGTTAGCCATGTGGTGGGGTGAGAAAAATGCAACCTTGGAACGAAAGCACATGTGCTATGTATGTAATGTTAACAGCAAGATTTCCCGTGAAAGAGTGTTCTATAAAATTTATTGTTCTCTAAAATGTGTCTTTTTAAATACCACTGTCCCTTTTTTTTTCTCCACCAGCTGCATGTGTTTCAAGGATCACAGGATCTTCTTCTTCCAAGAGGCTAGTGAAGATTAGAAGGCGAAAAAAACGCACTCGCGATGAAATGTTCTCAGCTCATGCTGTCCTCCCACACTGACAGAGCACAGACGAATGCGTGGAGGCAGATAATGTCAGAATGCAGGAAAGCACAAAATGACCGGGAGCAGAGGTGGCGGGCTGAGGAGAGTAAGTGGCTGGCTGAAGAGAGGGCTGAAGCTGAAAGGTGTCAGGAGCGTGATGAGAGGAGGCAGGATTCAATACTGAGGCTGCTGGAGGATCAAACTAATATGCTCCAGTATATGGTTGAGCTGCAGCAAAGGCAGTTGGAGCACAGACTGCCGCTACAGCCCCTGTGTAACCAACCACCCTCCTCCCCAAGTTCCATAGCCTCCTCACCCAGACGCCCAAGAACGCGGTGGGGGGCCTCCGGTCACCCAGCCACTCCACCCCAGAGGATTGCCCAAGCAACAGAAGTCTGGCATTCAATAAGTTTTAAAGTTTTAAACTTTTAAAGTGCTGTGTGGCCTTTTCCTTCTCTCTTCCACCACCACTCCCAGGCTACCTTGGCAGTTATTCCCCTATTTGTGTGATGAATTTATAAAAAATGCATGAACGTGAAGCAACAATGACTTTATTGCCTCTGCAAGCGGTGATCAAAGGGAGGAGGGGAGGGTGGTTAGCTTACAGGGAAGTAGAGTGAACCACGGGGTGGGGGGTTTCATCAAGGAGAAACAAACAGAACTTTCACACCGTAGCCTGTCCAGTCATGAAACTGGTTTTTAAAGCTTCTCTGATGCACACCGCGCCCTCCTCTGCTCTTCTAACTGCCCTGGTGTCTGGCTGCACATAACCAGCAGCCAGGCGATTTGCCTCAACCTCCCACACCGCCATAAACGTCTCCCCCTTACTCTCACAGATATTTTGGAGCGCACAGCAAGCAGTAATAACAGTGGGAATATTGGTTTCGCTGAGGTCTAACAGAGTCAGTAAACCGCGCCAGCACGCTTTTAAATGTCCAAATGCACATTCTACCACCATTCTGCACTTGCTCAGCCTGTAGTTGAACAGCTCCTGACTACTGTCCAGGGTGCCTGTGTACAGCTTCATGAACCATGGCATTAAGGGGTAAGCTGGGTCCCCAAGGATAACTATAGGCATTTCAACATCCCCAACGGTTATTTTCTGGTCTGGGAATAAAGTCCCTTCCAGCAGCTTTTGAAACAGACCAGAGTTCCTGAAAATGCGAGCGTCATGTACCTTTCCCGGCCATCCCACGTTGATGTTGGTGAAACGTCCCTTGCGATCCACCAGTGCTTGCAGCACCATTGAAAAGTACCCCTTGCGGTTTATGTACTCGCCGGCTTGGTGCTCCGGTGCCAAGATAGGGATATGGGTTCCGTGTATGGCCCCACCACAGTTAGGGAATCCTATTGCAGCAAAGCCATCCACTATGACCTGCACATTTCCCAGGGTCACTACCCTTGATATCAGCAGATCTTTGATTGCTTTGGCTACTTGTATCACAGCAGCCCTTACAGTAGATATGCCCACTCCAAATTGATTCCCGACTGACCGGTAGCTGTCTGGCGTTGCAAGCTTCCACAGGGCTATTGCCACTCGATTCTCAACTGTGAGGGCTGCTCTCATCTTGGTATTCTTGCGCTTCAGGTCAGGGGAAAGCAAGTCACAAAGTTCCATGAAAGTGCCCTTACGCATGCGAAAGTTTTGCAGCCACTGGGAATCATCCCAGACCTGCAACACTATGGGTCTGTGCTTGTTTCCAGGGCCCAGAATCGGTGTTCCACCGCATGAACCTGCCCCATTAGCACCATGATGCCCACATTGCCAGGGCCTGTGCTTTGAGAGAATTCTGTGTCCATGTCCTCATCACTCTCGTCACCACGCTGACATCACCTACTCGCCCGGTTTCACTTTGCCAGGTTCTGGTGCTGCATATACTGCTGGATAATCTGTGTGGTGTTTAATGTGCTCCTAATTGCCAAAGTGATCTGAGTGGGCTCCATGCTTGCCGTGGTATGGCGTCTGCACGGAAAAAAGGCATGGAACGATTGTCTGCCGTTGCTCTGATGGAGGGAGGGGCAACTGATGACATGGCTTACAGGGTTGGTTTACAGGGAATTAAAATCAACAAAGGGGTGGCTTTACATCAAGGAGAAATAAAAACAACTGTCACATGGCCTCCTCAAGGATTGCACTCAAGCCCCTGGGTTTAGCAGGCCAATGCTCAACCCACTAAGCTATCCCTCCCTCTGGCATTTCAGGCAGGACTGAATCTGCATTAAAGTTTTCAAGGTGCCCCTGACAGACCTCACCAAAATGATTGACAGCCGTTGATTTCACGGGGTGGGGGGAGCAAATGAATACAAAACAAATCTGGTCTATTTCTTGTTTTGATCCACTCCATCTATCTTTTACATGTTTGGCTGGCAGCAGAAGGTGTAGTAGGACTGCAAGCCATCCACATCTCCTGGCTGCCCGGAAGAAGATGGTGCAATAGGACTGCTAGCCATCCTCATCTCTTGCCTGCCCGGCAGAAGATGATGCAATAGGACTGCTAGCAATCCATATCACCTGCCTGCTCACCATAAGATGGTACAATAGGACTGCCTGCAGGACTAAAGAGAATGACCTGGTAGAGTCACTCCTAGTTTAGTCCCTGCACCCATATCTGCCCAGTCGCACCTAACCGACCTTACCGAGGCGGCCAGGAGCACCTCAGACACGATGAGGATGGTTTTCAGTCCTATTGCACCGTCTGCTGCCACAAGGCAATGGGTTGCTGCTGCTGTGTAGCAATGCAGTACCGTGTCTGCCAGCACCCAGGAGACATACGGTGACAGTGAGCTGAGCGGGCTCCATGCTTGTCGTGGTATTGCGTCTGCACAGGTAAGTCAGGAAAAAAGGCACAAAACAATTTTCTGCCATTGCTTTCACAGAGGGAGGGCCTGATGACATGTACCCAGAACCACCCGCGGCAATATTTTTTGCCCCATCAGCCATTGGGATCTCAACCCAGAATTCCAAAGGGCAGTGGAGACTGCGGGAACTGTGGGATAGCTACCCACAGTGCAACAGTCTGGAAGTTGACACTAGCCTCAGTACTGTGGAAGCACTCCACCAAGTTAATGCACTTAATGCACTTAGAACATTTTGTGTGGGGACACACACACTTGACTATATAAAAATGATTTCTAAAAAAACGACTTCTATAAATTCGACCTAATTTCATAGTGTAGACAGTGGATTTGGACAAATCACCCAAACTCTGGATTTCAGTTTGTAACTGTATAAATTATAGATGTTACTTACCTACTTCACAGGAGGTTTATGAAGATGAATTGGGCCATGTCTTTCTGAAGTTCTGAAGTGAGTGTAACATGCTATATAATTGATGGGTCTGATTGTTGAGGTTTAAGAACCCAATACCAGGTAGGGAAAGCACCATTTTATATTCAAAGTGGGGAAGAGACTTATTTGTTACTTTCCAAACTGTTCCCCCATCCCATAAACATACATGTGGTTGAACTACCTTTTCTTTTCCATGGTCTCTCAGGTCTAAACAGCCTTCTGCATAACTTGCAGTGTCAGCTGGAGCAGTCTCTTACAGATCACTCTGACAGCCAATGATTATTCATGATGATGAATGCTCTAACTTGCCTAAGGACAGCTTTCCACATACTTTGCCTCAGCAGAAGAAAACATCAGGAACGGGATAAAAATCTGGCCCTTATCATCATTTAAAGATATCTCTCAGACCATTTAGAAAGAGACTTCAACTGTGGTAACTTCACTATCTTCACTTACAACACTAGTCTATGGGTATGTCTACACTACAAAATTAGGTCGAATTTATAGAAGTCAGTTTTTTAGAAATCGGTTTTATATATTCGAGTGTGTGTGTCCCTACAGAAAATGCTCTAAGTGCATTAAGTGCATTAACTCGGCGGAGTGCTTCCACAGTACCGAGGCTAGAGTCGACTTCCGGAGCATTGCACTGGGTAGCTATCCCACAGTTCCCGCAGTCTCCACTGCCCATTGGAATTCTGGGTTGAGATCCCAATGCCTGATGGGGCTAAAACATTGTCGCGGGTGGTTCTGGGTACATATCGTCAGGCCCCCGTTCCCTCCCTCCCTCCATGAAAGCAAGGGCAGACAATTGTTTCACGCCTTTTATCCTGAGTTACCTGTGCAGACGCCATACCACGGCAAGCATGGAGCCTGCTCAGCTCACTGTCACCGTATGTCTCCTGGGTGCTGGCAGACGCGGTACTGCATTGCTACACAGCAGCAGCAACCCATTGTCTTGTGGCAGCAGACGGTGGAATAGGACTGGTAGCTGTCATCGTCATGTCCGAGGTGCTCCTGGTCGCCTGTGTGAGGTCGATCAGGAGCGCCTGGGCAGACATGGGCGCAGGAACTAAATTTGGAGTGACTTGATCAGGTCATTCTCTTTAGTCCTGCAGTCAGTCCTATTGAACCATCTTATGGTGAGCAGGCAGGTGATATGGATTGCTAGCAGTCCTATTGCATCATCTTCTGCCGGGCAGGCAAGAGATGAGGATGGCTAGCAGTCCTATTGTACCATCTTCTGCCGAGCAGCCATGAGATGTGGATGTCATGCAGTCCTTCTGCACTGTCTGCTGCCAGCCAAAGATGTAAAAGATAGATGGAGTTATCAAAACAAGAAATAGACCAGATTTGTTTTGTACTCATTTGCAACCCCCCCCACCCCCCATCTAGGGGACTCATTCCTCTAGGTCACACTGCAGTCACTCACAGAGAAGGTGCAGCGAGGTAAATCTAGCCATGTATCAATCAGAGGCCAGACTAACCTCCTTGTTCCAATAAGAACAATAACTTAGGTGCACCATTTCTTATTGGAACCCTCCGTGAAGTCCCGCATGAAATACTCCTTGATGTAAAGCCACCCCCTTTGTTGATTTTAACTCCCTGTAAGCCAACCTTGTAAGCCGTGTCATCAGTCGCCCCTCCCTGCGTCAAAGCAACGGCAAACAATCGTGCAGCTGAGTTGAGAGTGCTGTCCAGAGCAGTCACAATGGAGCACTCTGGGATAACTCCCAGAGGCCAATACCATCAAATTGTGTCCACAGTACCCCAAATTCGACCCAGCAAGGCCGATTTAAGCGCTAATCCACTTGTCAGGGGTGGAGTAAGGAAATCGATTTTAAGAGCCCTTTAAGTCGGAATAAAAGGCTTCATCGTGTGGACGGGTGCAGGTTTATGTCAATTTAACGCTGCTAAATTTGACCTAAAGTCCTAGTATAGACCAGGGCTATGTAGATGGTGATTTGGAAATGGAAGTTCGAGCACATTCTATGGAACAGCAGCTGGGGAACCCCACAAAAATATTATTGAGCCCACTGATTAACATTAGCTTCTTAACCATCAAATTCCACAACAATGTGCTCCAAGTAGCATCTGATGTAAAAAGGGCTCAAGTGACTGTTGATTTGTGACTTCCTTGTACTCTGCTATTTCAACATCTCTAAGGCCTTGTCTACACTACAAAATTAGGTTGAATTTATAGAAGTTGGTTTTGTAGAAAGCGTTTTTATACAGTCGATTGTGTGTGTCCCCACACAAATGCTGTAAGTGCATGTAGTCGGCGGAGTGTGTCCACAGTACCGAGGCAACCGTCGACTTCTGGAGCGTTGCACTGTGGGTAGCTATCCCACAGTTCCTGCAGTCTCCGCTGCCCATTTGAATTCTGGGTAGAAATCCCAGTGTCTGGTGGGGCTAAAACATTGTTGCGGGTGGTTCTGGGTACATAACATCAGGCCCCCCTTCCCTGCCTCCCGCCGTGAAAGCAAGGGCAGACAATCGTTTTGCACCTTTTTTCTTGAGTTACCTGTGCAGACACCATACCACAGCAACCATGGAGCCCGCTCAGCTCACTGTCACCATACGTCTCCTGGGTACTGGCAGATGCGGTACTGCATTGCTACACAGAAACAGTTTATTGCCTTTTGCAGCAGACAGTGCAGTATGACTCGTAGCTGTCATCGACGTAGTCCAGGGTGCTTTTTTAACCGACCTCGATGAGGTCAGGGGCACCTGGGCAAACATGGGAGTGACTCAGCCAGGTCATTTCCCTTTTAAGTTTCATCTCATGGCCATTCAGTCCTACCAGCAGTGCACTGTCTTTTAATCTGCAGCCAGCAGAAGATGATGGCCAGCAGTCATACTGCACCATCTTCTGCCGAGCATCCAGGTGATGACGATGGCTAGCGGTCGTACTGCACAGTCTGCTGCCAGCAAGATGTATAAAGATAGATGAAGTGGATCAAAACAAGAAATAGACCAGATTTGTTTTGTATTCATTTTCTCCTCCCTCCCTCCGTGAAATCAATGGCCTGCTAAACCCAGTTTTGAGTTCTACCCTTGAGGTTTTGAGTTCTATCCTTGAGGGGGCCATTCTGTTTCTCGCAAAGCCACCCCCTTTGTTGATTTTAATTCTCTGTAAGCCAACCCTGTAAGCCATGTTGTCAGTCGTCCCTCCCTCTGCCAGAGCAACAGCAAACAATCGTTTCATGCCCTTTTCCCTGGATTACCCAAGCAGGAGCAGACGCCATAGCACAGCAAGCATGGAGCCCGTTCAGCTCACCCCAGCAGTTATGACCATTGTAAACACCTCGCGCATTATCGTGCAGTTTATGCAGAACCAGCTCCTGAAAAACCAGGTGAGGAGGCGACGGCAGCGTGTTGATGAGGCTCTGAACACACCTTTCTCTAAAACCGCGTTCCCCTGCAATTTGGAGATCATGGTGTTAATGGGGCAGGCTCATGCCGTGGAATGCCGATTCTGGGCCCGGGAAACAAGCACAGACTGGTGGGACCGCATAGTGTTGCAGGTCTGGGATGATTCCCAGTGGCTGCGAAACTTTCGCATGCATAAGGACACTTTCATGGAACTTTGTGACTTGCTTTCCCCTGCCCTGAAGCTCAAGAATACCAAGATGAAAGCAGCCATCACAGTTCACAAGTGAGTGGCAATAGCTCTGTTGAAACTTGTAACGCCAGACAGCTACCGGTCAGTCAGGAATCAATTTGGAGTGGGCAAATCTACTGTGGGGGTTGCTGTGATGCAAGTAGCCAGCGCAATCACTGAGCTGCTGATATCAAAGGTAATGACTCTGGGAAATGTGCAAGTCATACTAGATGGCTTTGCTGCAATGGGATTCCCTAACTGTGGTGGGGCTATAGACGGAACGCATATCCCTATCTTGGGACCGGACCACCGGGGCGGCCAGTACATAAACCGCAAGGGGTACTTTTCAATGGTGCTGCAAGCACTGGTGGATCACAAGGGACGTTTCACCAACATCAACGTGGGATGGCCGGGAAAAGCTCATGACGCTCGCGTCTTCAGGAACTCTGGTCTGTTTGAACGGCTGCAGGAAGGGACTTACTTCCCAGACCAGAAAATAACTGTTGGGGATGTTGAAATGCCAGTAGTTATCCTTGGGGACCCAGCCTACCCCTTAATGCCATGGCTCATGAAGCTGTACACAGGCACCCTGGACAGTAGTCAGGAGCTGTTCAACTATAGGCTGAGCAAGTGCAGAATGGAGGTAGAGTGCGCATTTGGACGTTTAAAGGGTCGCTGGCACAGTTTACTTACTCGCTCAGACCTCAGCAAAACCAATATTCCCATTGTTATTGCTGCTTGTTGTGTGCTCCACAATCTTTTTGAGAGTAAGGAGGAGATGTTTATGGCGGGGTTGGAGGTTGATGCAAATCACCTGGCCACTGAATACGCACAGCCATACACCAGGGCAGTTAGAAGAGCACAGGAGGGCGCGGTGCGCATCAGAGAAGCTTTGAAAACCAGTTTCATGACTGGCCAGAGTACTGTGTGACACTTCTGTTTGTTTCTTCTTGATGAAAACCCGCCCTCTTGGTTGACTCTAATTCCCTGTAAGCTACCCGCCCTCCCGCCTTCGATCACAGCTTGCTTGCAAAGGAAATAAAGTCACTATCATTTACAAAACATGTATTCTTTATTAATTGATTATAAAAATAGGGAGATAACTCAGAAGGTAGCTCGGGTGGGGTGTGCGAGGAGGGTAGGAGGGAAGGAAAAGGCCACTTTAAAACTCGTTGAATGCCAGCCTTCTGTTGCTTGGGCTGTCCACTGGGGTGGATTGGTTGGGTGCCTGGAGCCTCTCACCCCGTGTTCTTGGGCGTCTGGGTGGGGAGGCTATGGAACTTGGGGAGGAGGGAGGGCGGTTAAACAGGGGCTGCAGCAGTAGTCTGTGATCCTGCTGCCATTCATGAACCTCTACCAGACGGCCAGAGCATGTCCGTTTGATCCCGCAGTATCCCCAGCGTTTCATAGATTCATAGATACTAAGGTATCAGAAGGGACCATTATGATCATCTAGTCTGATCTCCTGCACAATGCAGGCCACAGAATCTCACCCACCCACTCCTGAAAAACCTCACCTATGCCTGAGGTATTGAAGTCCTCAAATCATGGTTTAAAGACTTCAAGGAGCAGAGAATCCTCCAGCAAGTGACCCGTGCCCCATGCTACAGAGGAAGGCGAAAAACCTCCAGGGCCTCTTCCAATCTGCCCTGGAGGAAAATTCCTTCCCGACCTCAAATATGGCAATCAGCTAAACCCTGAGCATATGGGCAAGATTCACCAGCGAGATACTACAGAAAATTCTTTCCTGGGTAACTCAGATCCCACCCCATCTAACACCCCATCACAGGCCATTAGGCCTATTTCCTGTTTCCTCATGCCTCCTCTGATCTTCCTGCCGCCACCTCTCCTCACGTTCATCAGCCACTGTCCTGTACTCTGCTATTGTGTCCATCCACACATTCTGCTGAGCTCTCTCAGTGCTGGACGACTGCATGAGCTCAGAGAACATTTCATCGTGCGTGAGCTTTTTCGCTGCCTTATCTCAGATAGCCTCTGGGATGAAGAGGGAGGCTTGAAACATTTGCAGCTGCTGGAGGAAAAAAAGGGGGTGAAGTATTTAAAAAGATACATTTTACAGAACAATGGCTATACTCTTTCCCAGTGAGCAACACTATTCACATTAGATAGCACATGAGATTTTGGTACAAGGTCGCATTTTGCATCTTATATTGAGTGCCTGCGGCTTTGGTGTTAGAGATCACACACGCCGGGCTGGGTAACAGAATTCGGCTTGCAGATGGACATGGTAAGCCATAGTCTTTCGGCTTCTGCAACCTTCATAAGAGAAGCCCCTTTATTTCCCATACCAAGCAAAGCCCGTTGAGCTGGCAATTTACTGCTGCAGTTTTCCTGTTAATGTGCAGCAGCAGAAACCAAACTAACCCCCTCCAATTCTCTGGGATGATCGCTTTTCCCCTCCCCCCACCACATGGCTGGTATTAGGGAAGATCCCTGCTAGCCAAACACGAACAGCTCAGCACCAATGGCCCCCCCTCCCACCGCGTGGCTAACTGCGGGGAGGATTTCTTTTCAGCCCAGTAGGAACGGACACCTCTGAATGTCCCCTTAATCTAATTCCCCTATTTCAACCAGGTTACCATGAACTATATCACTCTCCTGAGGATAACACAGAGAGAGATAAAGAATGGATGTTGCTTGAAGGCCAGCAAACACCAGGACCATAGGCTGCCAGGCTTTGTCATGCAATGATATCAGATTACTTGCTACTAGCATGGCATGGTAAAGTGTCCTACCATGGAGGACGGAATAAGGCTGCTCTCCCTAGAAACCTTCTGCAAAGGCTTTTAGAGTACCTCCAGGAGAGCTTCATGGAGATGTTCCTGGAAGATTTCCGCTCCATCCCCAGACACGTTAACAGACTTTTCCTGTAGCTGTACTGGCCACGAATGTATTGCAAGTCCTCAGGGCTACTTAATCATTAAAAAACGCTTGCTTTTATAACATGTATTACATTTTAAAAGGTACACTCACCAGAGGTCCCTTCTCCAGCTTCATTGGGTTGGGAGGGTATTTCAGTCAGGGTGATAAAAAGATCCTGGCTGTCAGGGAAAATGGTGTGCTGTGTGCTCTCCCTAAGTTCGTCCTCCTCCTCATCTTCCCCATCTGCAAAATCCTCAGCCGTGGCAGAGAGTATCCCATCCTCGGAGTCCACGGACAGGGGTGGGGTACTGGTGGCGCCCCCCCCCCCCCAGAATTGCATGCAGCTCAGCGTAGAAGCAGTATGTCTGGGGCTCTGTCCCAGAGCATCTGTTTGATTCTTTGGTTTTCTGGTACATTTGTCTGAGCCCCTTAAGTTTCACGCGGCACTGTGTTGCGTACCTGATGTAGCCTCTGTCCCTCATGGCCTCTGAGATTTTTTGAAATGTTTTGGCATTTCGTCTTTTGGAACGTAGTTCTGATAGCGCGGATTCCTCTCCCCATACAGCGATCAGATCCCGTACTGCCTGTTCAGTCCATGCTGGAGCTCTTTTTCGATTCTGGGACTGCTTGGTCACCTGTGCTGATGAGCTCTGCGTGGTCACCTGTACTGATAAGCTCGCCTGGCCAAACAGGAAATGAGATTAAAAAGTTCCTGGGGCTTTTCCTGTACACCTGGCCAGTGCATCTGAGTTGAGAATGCTGTCCAGAGCAGTCACAATGGTGCACTGTGGGATAGCTCCCGGAGGCCAATACCTTCAAATTGTGTCCACACTAACCCTAATTCGAAATGATGATGTCAATTTCAGCGCTAATCCTCTCGTTGGGGAGGAGTACAGAAATCGGTTTTAAGAGCCCTTTATGTCGAAACAATGGCTTTGTTGTGTGGATGGGTGCAGGGTTAATTCGGATTTAATGCTGCTAAATCCAACATAAACTCGTAGCGTAGACCAGGCCTAATATATGTATTGGATGTGTCATGTAAATGATACATCTTCAATCATTCTCTGCATATAGAATCACAGAACTGGAGGACTGGAAGGGACCTTGAGAGGTCTTCAGTCCAGTCTCCTGCACTCAAGTCAGGAACAAGTGTTATTTAGAGCATCCCTGACAGATGTTGTCTAACCTGCTCTTAATCTCCGATGATGGAGATTCCACAATCTCCCTAGGCAATTTGTTCTAGTGCTTAATTACCCTTACAGTTAGGAAGTTTTGCCTAATATCCAACCTAAACTGCTCTTGCTGCAAGTTAAGCCCATTGCTTCTTGTCCTGTCCTGAGAGGTTAAAGAGAATATATTTTTTCTCTCTCCTCCTTGTAACAACCTTTTATGTAATTGAAACTGTGTTATCAGGTCCCCTTTCAGTCTTCTCTTCTCCAGACTAAACAAATCCCCCCCTTTTTTCCCCCCTAATCTTCCCTCATTGGTCATGTTTTCTAGACCTTTAATAATTTTTTGTTGATCTTCTTTGGACTTTATCCAATTTGTCAATATCTTTCCTGAAATGTGGTGCCCAGACCTGGACACAATGCTCCAGTTGAGGCCTAATCAGTGCAAAGTGAAATAGAATAATTACTGCTCATGCCTTGCTTACAGCATTCCTGCTTTCTTCTTTTTTCCAAAGGTGTTATGCTGACTCATATTTAGATTCTGATTCACTATGACCCCCAGATCCCTTTCCACAGTACTCCTTCATAAGCAGTCATTTCCCATTTTGTATGTGTTCAACTGATTTGTTCCTTCCTAAGTGGAGTACATTGCATTTGTCCTTATTGAATTTCATCCTATTTACTTCAGACCATTTCTCCAATTTGTCCAGCTCATTTTGAATTTTAATCCTATCCTCCAAAGCACTTGCAACCCTTCCCAGATTGGTATCATCCTCAAACTTTATAAATGTACTCTCTAAGATATTATCTAAATTAATGATGAAGGTATTGAACAGAACCGGACCAGAACAGATCCCTGCAGGACCCCATCCATATGCCTTTCCAGCTTGACTGTGAACCACTGATAACTACTCTCTAGGAATGGTTTTCCAAGCAGTTATGCACCACCTTCTAGTAGCTGCATCTAAGTCAGGGGTGGGCAAACTATGGCCCACAGGCTGAATCCGGCCCCTCAGGGCTTTGGATCCCGCCTGCAGGATTGCCACCCCTGTGGTGCCATTGGCCTTGCTCTGGGAAGCGGCCAGCACCATCCCTGTGATCCCTAGGGGAGGGGGGCAAAGGGCTCTGCATGCTGCTCTTGTCTGTGGGTACCTCCCGCTGAAGTTCCCATTGTCCGGAAACGGGGAACTGCGGCCAATGGGAGCTTCGGGGGAGGTACCCACAGGCAAGGGCAGTGAGCTCAGCCATCTGCCTCCCCTCCCCCAGGGGCCACAGGGATGTGGTACCAGCCACTTCCCGGAGTGGCATGGGGCTGGGGACAGGGCAGGCAGGCAGGGAGCCTGCCCTGGCCCCAGTGCACACTGCTGCCACCCCAGAGCCGCTCCAGGTAAGCAGTGCTAGGCTGGAGCCTGCATCCTGAACCCCTCCTGCACTCCGCACCCCAACTCCCTGTCCTGAGCCCTCTGCCTGTACCCCAGTCCCCTGCCACACCCCGCACCCCTGCTTTACCCCAACCCCCTGCCTTGATCCCCCTCCTGCACCCCACACCCCTCCCTGCACCACTGCCATGAGCACCTTCCCACACGGTGCACCCCCTCCTGCACCCCAACCCCCTTCCCTGAGTGCCCTCGTATACCCCGCACCCATCCTCTGCCCCAACCCCTTGGCCTGAGCCCCTTCCTGCACACTGAACTCCCTCCCTCACCCCAACCCTGTGTCCCTTGCTTACATTCATGGCCCTGCATGCAATTTCCCCACCCAGTTGTGACCCTCGGGCTAAAAAGTTTGCCCACCCCTGAACTAGGTCTTGCATAGTTTGTGTTCATTTCATGTTCAATATAGTCCTTATGTTTATCACAATGTTCTATGCACTTTTAGCTGTTTGTTATTACATTTAATGTTATTCGTACATGTTACCCCATTTTCCAAAATGGAGTTCAGGTGTCCATCATGGCGTCTGAGGCAAAAGATAACTCTGACTCCACATTGTGGAAGCTTCTTTATGGAACTTTGGCAGGAAAGAAGCCAATAGACATTTGGAATTAGTTACAACTGGCTCCTGTTGAGGTACTTACCTCAGAACTTTGTCATTTGTGTCTTCAAAAAAATTAAATTAGTCTGAGCACCCGTTGCTCGGGGGTCCGTTATAGATACAGTCAAGGTGCAGTCTTTTTGTGAGGTGTCAGATCTTTGGATCAAGACCACTAGACCAGGCAATAGGATCATGATCACCAGGAGCTGTAAAGACTGTTAACATCTATTCACTTACCTTAAACATTGTGGTGTTCCTGACTTCCAACATCTTACCTTTGGGACCAGTCACCAGGATCCTGAGGGCTCTCACCTTTGGGACCCAGTGCTTCATCTTATCGATCCCATGAGCCTGTGGATCACCTGCGAAGACAAATGCATCTTAACCTCATTTCTGCTGGTTAAGAAAACCTAGAGACAAAGTATCTTGGGGTATTATGTTGTTCTTTGTTTAGTTGTTGCCACGGTTCGGGTTAGTTGGGGCCTGAGTTTTATACTCACCTCTGTTAAACCACAGCTTACTTGTTATTTGGTTATAGATTATGATTTTTCCCTGTTCCCACTGTTACTTCCCTTAAACAAATCTGTTGTTTTGCAAAAAATCCTCCCTATCTCTTTTGTCCACTACACCACACAAGGGAGATGGGAGGTACACCAACTTCTATCTAACCCCAGGTGATAGATCCTGAGGGGTGAAAAGATCCTGCTGCTGAAACCAGAATTGTAGCTGCCCTATTTACTCTGAGTTTCAGGTTAACGTAAGTTGTATTTCCCTTGGTTGTTTATGAGAAAGTCATGAAAGACACTATCAAAAGCCTTACTAAAGTCAAGATATACCACATCCAGTTTCCTCATCACATCCACAAGACTTTGTCCTGTAAAAGAAAGCTATGAGGTTGGTTTGACACAATTTGTTCTTCACAAATCCATGCTGACTTTTACTTATAACCTTATTATCTTCTAGGCGTCTACAAATTAATTGCTTAATTATTTGCTTCATTATCTTTCCTAGTACTGAAGTTAAGTTGACTGGTCTGTAATTCCCTGGGTTGTCCTTATTCCCTTTTTTATAGATTGTCACTCTTTTTGCCCTTTTCCAGCACTCTGGAATCTCTTTTCTGTCTTCCATGATTTTTTGACGATAATCGCTAAAAGTGGCTCAGGTATCTCCTCAATCTGCTTCTAAAGTATTCTATGATGTATTTCATCAGGTCCTTGTGACTTGAAGACATCTAACTTGTTTAAGTAATTTTAACTTGTTCTTTCCCTCTTTTAGCCTCTGATCTTACCTCATTTTCACTGGCATTCATTGTTAGATGTCCAATTGCTACTAAACTTTTGTTAGTGAAAACTGAAACAAAGAAGTTATTTAGGACATCTGCCATTTCCACATATTCTGTTATCTACACAGTTCTGAGATTAAGGGACTGATTCTGGACTGATTTTAGAAGCAATGCCACTGAAGTAAATGGAATTACACCTATGTAAAATCTACATAAGTGATATCAGAATTAGGCTTTAGCTGTTTTCTCTTCTCTATGTACCATTATTCATTACAACACATACACATGTAATAATTACAAAACTGTCAATATTTGCCAACAGGTAACACACAGTGTCACAAAATACTTAGTTTTGACCCTTCCTCAGTATAGGAAATCACTGTGGGGATTATTTGGAACTATCTAATACAGTTAGTGATTACTGACTTTTGATAGCAAAGATTGTATAAAGGATATAAAATTCCCCTAGCCTTATGCACATTTCATCTTGTTTTCCTCACGGTCAACTGAAACATTCCACAATTGAGGAGCCAAAGTGACACCTTGTGTAATCACATACAACTTCAATGATATCAGTAAAGCTGTACCTGTGTGTACCAGATCTGAATGTGATTTCTGGCATTTTCTCACCCTGGATTAAGAAGCTTTATAGGAATATTTAATGCTACTCCTATCAATAGCCTGATAAATATAATCTAAAAAAAAATCCAGTGTAAATTCTGGTTTCCTTTTGCTATTCACTGGGTACCATGTCTCAAAATATTTTGCACATATTTTCAAATATTAATTGCAGCTGTTATTGCTTTGCATCTAGTAGGCAATACAAATGATGGAGTGAATTATCAATATTTCTAATATGACCTTAGAGGGCAGTCAGCCACAGCAAATAGGAAAAAATAAAATTGTGGAGCTCTCAAATAACTCATAACTGGATGATATAGCTTTAGGTTCCAAACACAAAGCATAAAATATGCTGTATAAAACAACTAATAGTGCTATGGTACTATAAATATATATTAATATGAGATGACTCAAGTTTTCCTATCATAGACTCATTGTGTCTCCTGTCAAAGTGAAATTATTCCCTGCAGTGGTATTATCAAGTGCTTTGCACAGTGCTACTTCAAAATAACACAAGTAATAGGGCTTTCACCATTTCTCTTGGGAATTTTTTTCCATTAGAGATTTTTTTTCCATTATCCAGCCTAAATTTTCTCTTGTTCAACCATTTATGACTTTATTATTATTTGTTACTTTTACATCACCGCTAATATGAATGGAATTTTATGATTTAGACATGGTCCCTGCCCCAAAGAGTTTAACAGTCAATGTGTAAATGTATGAATGAGAGCACAAATAATTGGAGGGAGGTATGGAATGGAAGGACAAAAGTTACAATCATTTCATACGACAACTCCCTAAAGTTCACCCAACCATCTGTAGTCCACTACCACTTCCTGGGTCAAAAGTAGTGTCCTAATTTAGATTGCTTGCGTCAAGCCTGGAACAAAGATTTGTGTACATTATTGAACTGTACACATTACAAACTCTACTACTGATCTACAAGTAAGGCTGGTCCAGTAGAAAATTATATTTCATTCATACTGGTCCTCACATAGTTTACAATTCAGGGGCCTTGCCAAAACAGGCTTCTGCTGGAGATGTGGGTCTCCTGGAGCACCACTGGATCATATGTTTTGGAACTTGTCCAAGAGACAGTCTTTTTGGATAGCAGTAGACAAGAGGTTTAATATAATAATGGATATCTCCTTAAACATTAATTCCCAGAACTGTGTTTTGGGATATACCCCACCATCTTAGAAACTGTCCCGCTCCCAGAGAGCTTGAGTCTTGAGAGCAGTTCTTTTATCCAAGTGACTCTTATATGGATGAGCAGATTGTCTCCAGGAATAGAAGCTTGGTGAGGTCTATATGAAGGGAGGGTTCAAAGTGTTCCAGGTGACCTATGCTAGGACCAATAGTGGGCCCCGTTTGCTTATTTGTTTTTTTACATCTCTCTCTTTTCTTCCATTGGGGTCTTATCTTTTTTCCTTTTCATGCCCTGTTTGGGCCCTGACTTAAGTTCTTGAGATGATGTGTTTGGGGCCCAGCTTAATGCCCTGGAGAGTGTTGGGGGCACTGCTTCCTGCTCTGGATGGTGAGTTAGAAGATATGCTTAGTGCCTCTAATGGACAATCGAGGGCCCCTTTTAGTGACACAAATGGGGAAGTGTACTAGGGAGTTTATTTTAGAGGAAGCTAAAAAAAGATGGTTTAGGTGTGGCTGGTTACAGGGGACAAAGCTATGACAATGGAGCTAGTATGGCTGTGGCATACACATCAAATTCTGCAATGGTTGATCCCCAAGTTCTATTTTTTGGAACTGTTTAAAACTTTGTATACCCTATTTCTGCTTCGATTGGTCATTGGGATGTATTGAAAAAGCATATTAGCATTACATTAGTTTTTTTTTTCTATAGAGAATTCCAAAACAATGCAAATAGATTGAGATGAACTAACTAATTCAATTGCTTCAGAACAGACTAGCAAGGTCCCTTTGTAAAAGTACTCAGTGATGTCTGCATTTTGTTTTGTAAAGGAAGAGGGAACTCCAGATTTGTGTCTTTGAAACAGGCCCAGAACATCCTTGAGAAGACACTGAACTTGGCTTAGCAACTCGACTGCCCTGGTAGCAAATGAGTGGGTAATGTTTCAGTGGGCCCTCAGACAAATCTGCAAAGTTTTGTTCTAATATTTTAAAGAAGTGTTGATTAATGCCTCGTGGATAGAAAATGACTGTCACTTTCCTTTTCCCTTACTGCCCCTCCTCCTTCCCTTCATTGCCCTCCTTTCCCATTTCTTTATTTTTCTGTCCTAAAGCCTTTTTTTCTGTTCGCCACTTACTTTTGAAAAATAAAATCAATAAACTACAAATAATTCAGTAAATCGAAAACAGTATCAGGCTGCATGTTAACATAAGAACATAAGAATGGCCATACTGGTCAGACCAAAGGTCCATCAAGGCCAATATCCTGTCCTCTGACAGTGGCCAATGGCAGGTTCCCCAAAGGGAATGAACGGACAGGTTATCATCAAGTGATCCATGCCCAATCCCTGGGAATGGGCAATAGGGGATGGATAACTTGATGATTACCCATTCTGTTAATTCCCTCTGAAGCTCCTGGCATTGACTACTGTCAGAAGACAGGATACTGGGCTAGAGGCATCTTTGGTCTGGCCCAGTATGGTCGTTCTTATGTTCTTAAACATTTGCATTAGAATTTGAAAGGGACCTAAAGTGGTTACATTAGTATCTTGTTGGTTGGATCTTTTTTTTTTTAATTGTTTATAAAGTATAGTTGTTCAAAATTATTCTAATTTGTTTTTCCTTTCCCTTATTTAACACCAGGAATACCCTCAGGAACAGCCCCAAATAATTTATCACCTCCCTTGGCTTTTATAGCCCTTAGATATTAGTAGATTTATGTTCTCACATAAACCAATCTCTCCAGCTTTTCAGTAGTTAATATTTGTCTGTGAATTTCTTCCTATCTATTCCACACTTTTTGTTGTTCAGAAATGTCCACAGTATTCTTGAAGCAGCCTCACCAATGCTCATCTGGATTATGACATGCTTCTTCTGTGCATAGCCTAAATCTGGACAAGCTCAATATATAATTTACCATCTATTATCCATCATCCCAAGGTCTCTTTCAGGATTACTACTTTACAAGTATCTTACACCCATTGAATATCTGTGTTTTAGATCATTTCGCCACCCTCCCCTCCCCAGTGTATTGGTTTACACCAGGGATTGGCAACCTTTGGCATGAGGCCCATCAGGGAAATCTGCTGGCAGGCCGGGACGATTTGTTTATCCACAGTGTCCACAGGTTCGGCCAATTGTACCTCTCACTGGCCGCGGTTTGCTGTTCCAGGACAATGGGGGCTGTGGGAAGCAGTGTCCAGCACATCCCTTGGCCCACCCTGCTTCCCACAGCCCCCATTGGCCTGGAACGGTGAACCAGTGGGAGCTGTGATTGGCCAAACCTGCGGATGCTGCGGATAAACAAACCATCCCAGTCCGTGAGTGGATTTCCCTGATGGGCTGCGTGCCAAAGGTTGTCGATCCCTGGTTTACACTTTCCATGATGAACCACACTTTATTGTTTCCTGCCCAAATTTCTAATCCATTTGAGTGTCCATTTGTATTATTTCCTATGGCCTCAATCAATCTTTCATTTGACAGGGCCTGGTCTGTCTATTTTCATATCCTTCGGAGAAACACTGACAAAGCGCTAGGGCACTAGCTTCATGAAATTCTTGTGCTCCTTGTGTGAAATCCTGACCCCACTGAAGTCAGTGGCATAATTGACTCTGTGGCTGATGTGATTGCAGAGCCATTGGCCATTATCTTTGAAAACTCATAACGATTGGGGGAGGTCTCGGACGATTGGAATAAGGCTAATGTAGTACCCATCTTTAAAAATGGGAAGAAGAAGAATCTGGGGAACTACAGCCTCACCTCAGTCCCTGGAAAAATCATGGAGCTTGTCCTCAAGGAATCCATTTTGAAGCACTTGGAGGAGAGGAAGGTGATTAGAAACAGTCAACATGGATTCACCAAGGGAAAGTCATGCCTGACCAACATGATTGCCTTCTGTGATGCGATAACTGGCTCTGTGGATATGGGGAAAGCAGTGGACGTGATATATCTTAACTTTAGCAAAGCTTTTGATATGGTCTCCCACAGTATTCTTGCCAGCAAGCTAAAGAAGTATACATTGGATGAATAGACTATAAGGTGGATAGAAAGCTGGCTAGATCATCATTCTCAACGGGTAGTGATCAATAGCTTGATGTCTAGTTGGAAGCCAGTATCAATCGGAGTGCCCCAGGGATTGGTCTTGGGGCCGGTTTTGTTCAACATCTTCATTAATGATCTGGATGATGGGATGGATTGCACCCTCAGCAAGTTTGCAGATGACACTAAACTGTGCGGAGAGATAGTCATGCTGGAGGGAGAGATAGATACACTGGAGGGCAGGGTAGGGCCCAGAGTGACCAAGACAAATTGGAGGATTGGGCCAAAATAAATGTGATGACATTCAACAAGGACAAGTGCAGAATCCTGCACTTAGGATGGAAGAACCCCATGCACTGCTACAGGCTGGGGACCGACTGGCTAAGCAGCAGCTCTGCAGAAAAGGACGTGGGGGTTACAGCGGATGAGAAGCCAGAAGGCTAACGGCATATTGGGCTGCATTAGTAGGAGCATTGCCAGCAGTTCGAGGGAAGTGATTATTCCCCTCTATTCGGCACTAGTGAGGCCACATCTGGAGTAGTGGGTCCAGTTTTGGGCCCCCACTACAGAAAGAATATGGACAAATTGGAGAGAGTCCAGCAGAGGGCAATGAAAATGATTAGGAGGTTGGGGCACATGATTTATAAGGAGAGGCTGAGGGAACTGAACTTATTTAGTCTGTAGAAGAAAAGAGTGAGGGGGGATTTGATAGCAGCCTTCAACTACGTGAAGCGGGGTTCCAAAGAGGATGGAGCTTGTTTGTTCTCAATGGTGGCAGATGACAGAACAAGAAGCAATGGTCTCAAGTTGCAGTGGGGGAGGTCTAGGTTGGATAATGGAAAAAAAATATTTCACTAGGAGGGTGGTGAAGAATTGGAATGGGTTACTTAGGGAGGTGGTGGAATCTTTAGAGGTTTTTAAGGCCTGGATGTGATGATTTAGTTGGGGTTGGTCCTGCTTTGAGCAGGGGGTTGGACTAGATGACCTCCTGAGGTCTCGTCCAACCCTACTCTTCTATGATTGTACGGTAACTTGAGTACAAGGTCAATGACTATACTCTGCTTCTCTATAGGGGCCCAAGAGGATGAGAGACTCCTTATGCCCAGTCCATGCCCCTTCTGCACTTACAGAGGGTGGGACACAATCATGCCCTTACTATAGTTTGTGAATATAATTAATACTTTTACTAGATCATTAATGAAGATCTTAATAAAACTCAGATGATTTCTGCAGCTGGCTACCACTCTACAACTTCAGCTTGACACACTGCTATTTAGCTGTATCCTTTGTTTACAACCCGAAGCATCTTAGAGAGGTGATTAAGAAAAAACAGAAAGCCTACAAGGAGTGGAAGATGGGAGGGATCAGCAAGGAAAGCTGCCTTATTGAGGTCAGACCATGTAGGGATAAAGTGAGAAAGGTCAAAAGCCATGTAGAGTTGGACCTTGCAAAGGGAGTTAAAATCAATATTAAAAGGTTCTATAGCCATATAAATAAGAAGAAAACAAAGAAAGAAGAAGTGGGACCGCTAAACACTGAGGATGGAGCGGAGGTTAAGGATAGCCTAGGCATGGCCCAATATCTAAACAAATACTTTGCCTCAGTCTTTAATGAGGCTAATGAGGAGCTTAGGGATAATGGTAGCATGACAAATGGGAATGAGGATATGGAGGTAGATATTACCACATCCGAGGTAGAAGTCAAACTTGAACAGCTTAATGGGACTAAATCGGGGGCCCAGATAATCTTCATCCAAGAATATTAAAGGAATTGGCACATGAAATTGCAAGCCCATTAGCAAATTTTTTTAATGAATCTGTAAACTCAGGGGTTGTACTGTATGACTGGAGAATTGCTAACATAGTTCCTATTTTTAAGAAAGGGGAAAAAAAGTGATCCGGGTAACTACAGGACTGATAGTTTGACATCTGTAATATGCAAGTTCTTGGAAAAAAATGTTGAAGGAGAAAGTAGTTAAAGACATTGAGGTCAATGGTAATTGGGACAAAATACAACATGGTTTTACAAAAAGTAGATAGTGTCAAACCAACCTGATCTCCTTCTTTGAGAAGGTAACAGATTTTTTAGACAAAGGAAACGCAGTTGATCTAATTTACCTCGATTTCAGTAAGACATTTGGTACGGTTCCACATGGGGAATTATTAGCTAAATTGGAAAAGATGGGGATCAATATGAAAATTGAAAGTTGGATAAGGAACTGGTGAAAGGGGAGACTACAACAGGTCACACTGAAAGGTGAACTGTCAGGCTGGAGGGAGATTACTAGTGGAGTTCCTCAGGGATCAGTTTTGGGACCAATCTTATTTAATCTTTTTACTACTGAACTTGGCACAAAAAGCGGGAATGTGCTAATAAAGTTTGTGGATGATACAAAGCTGGGAGGTATTGCCAATTCAGAGAAGGACTGGGATATCATACAGGAAGATCTGGATGACCTTGTAAACTGGAGTAATAGTAATAGGATGAAATTTAATAGTGAAAAGTGAAAGGCCATGCATTTAGGGATTAATAACAAGAATTTTTCTTATAAACTGGGGACACATCACTTGGAAGTAACAGAGGAGGAGAAGGACCTCGGAGTATTGGTTGATCACAGGATGACTATGAGCCGGCAATGTGATATGGCCGTGAAAAAAGCTCATGAGATCTTGGGATGCATCTGGTGAGGTATTTTCAGTAGACATAAGGAGGTGTTAGTACCGTTATAAAGGCACTGGTGAGACCTCATCTGGAATATTGTGTGCAGTTCTGGTCTCCCATGTTTAAGAAAGATGAATTCAAACTGGAACAGGTACAGAGAAGGGCTACTAGGATGATCCAAGGAATTGAAAACCTGTCTTATGTAAGGAGACTCAAAGAGCTTGGCTTGTTTAGCCTAACCAAAAGAAGGCTGAGGGGAGATATGATCGCTATCTATAAATATATCAGAGGGATAAATACCACGGAGGGAGAAGAATTATTTAAGCTCAGTGCCAAGAACAAATGGATATAAACTGGCCATGAGGAAGTTTAGACTTGAAATTAGATGAAGGTTTCTAACCATCAGAGGAGTGAAGGTCTGGAATAGCCTTCCAAGGGAAGCAGTGGGGGCAAAAGACATATCTGGCTTCAACACTAAGATTGATAAGTTTATGGAAGGGATGATATGATGGGATAGCCTAATTCTGGCAATTAATTGATCTTCAACTATTAGCAGGAGATTTGCCCAATGGCCTGTGATGGGATGTTAGATGGGGTAGGATTTGAGTTACTACAGAGACTTCTTTCCTGGGTGTCTGGCTGGGGAGTCTTGCCCTCATGCTCAGGATTTAGCTGATCACCATATTTGGGGTCAGGAAGGAATTTTCCTCCAGGGCGGATTGGCAGAGGCCCTGAGGGTTTTTTGTCTTCCTCTGCAGCGTGGGGCATGGGTCACTTGCTGGAGGATTCTCTGCACCTCAAAGTCTTTAAACCATGATTTGAGGACTTCAGTAGCTCAGACAGAGGTTAGAGGTTTGTTACAGGAGTGGGTGGGTGAGATTCTGTGGCCTGTGTTGTGCAGGAGTTCAGACTAGACGATCATAATGGTCCCTTCTGACCTTAAAGTCTATGATTCATCTGTTTTTCAGTTCAAATAGCAATGGACATATCTGAGCCCAAGTGTGACACTGAAGGGTGCCCAGTCTGCAAGTTTGAGTAGCACTGTCTGTGTGCATTGCTGCTTGGTAGGAACTATTTTGAGTTGTATGTAGAGGAGGAGGCTGGCAGGGAGGAGGACAGGAGGTGTGACTAGGAAAAATGAGCTGTTATTTATTATTGCTTTGAGTGTTGCTTACTTTACTTTACTCAGTCCAGGCGAAACAACTAGCTTTGGAGAAATGCCATATAAATGAACAGATTTCAGTCCAGTGAGAGACTGCATACTGAATTATGATGCCATTAGTGGTGTATTTTCTTATAAAGGTAAGATAGACATTTGATTGAATTGCTCCTTGTAGATAGCAAATTCCCCACATGAAAGATTTTCCAATTCTTGGATTATAGTTTCAGTTTTACACAGAAACATGAATTCCTGGTATATGATTTATACCAGTGATGTTCTGGACTATTGATACAGGCCAACATGTAAAAACATAGGCATCCATAGTTAAGTGTCCAAATTTGAATGCTGGTTCCTAAGTAGAAGTGGTCTTATTTTCAGAAATGGTCAGCCTAAGTGATCCCAACTGACGTCAATGGGAGATGCAGGTGCATAGTGAGCGCCCTTCAAAATTCTTGTCAATTTGCATGTGCTTAAATATGCATATAGGTCCATAATGTGAGATGCTTATGTTTGAAAATTGAGTGTTAGATGGTATTTCAAGTCACCTTCTGTTGCTATAATTTCATGTTCCTATGAGAACTCCATCAGGAGAGTCATATTAACCTATGAAGTAGAATCCAAAGAAGCAGCTGAATTAATGGACAACATTCTGGTCAAAGTCAATCACAAATCTGAACAAGAGGTAGTGTTTATACTGAGGTACATCTTATTGTTTATTAGTAACTAATAACTTATGAGCAAATGAGTAGGGCCAAAGTCAACTATATGTTGCTGAAATGGGGCCTATATAAGGTAACTTCAGTAGGACCTTTCCATCTTTAACTCTTTGATTCTGCAATGATTGTCATGCTGTATACACACTCTGTATCTATCTAAACTAGAATGCAGATATCCCTCCTTTTCCTCTTTATTGTTATTATTATATTCCAATAAGACTTAGTTTTTACAATATACCGCCTGCCAAATTAATTTCCAGTGTAACTCCACTGTAAACAGTAGAGGTATACCAAGGATGAATAAAAGTAATTCAATATATTTATTTTGTTTTCTACTAAAGCACTTTTCCTGGCTTTAGGGAATGTTACAAGTTACAAATTACAATGGCTAACAATAAAAAAGCAAAACAAGCACACTCAGTTCCTTGTTCCTCAGATCATACAATTCTCAAACGCCCAAAGTAAATGTTGAGTTTTTCAGCCTGCCTGAAGTTTAAGAAATTAATGCTCTGACTGGACCTAGGGATATATGTGTGTGTATTCAGCAGCTAAGGTAAATAGAATCCTAGCATGTAAACATAAGACTGGCCATACTGGATCAGACCAATGGTCGATTTGGCACAGTACTATGTCTTCCAACAGTGGCTGGTGCCAGATGCTTCAGAGGGAATTAACAGAAAGTGCAATTATTGATTGATAATCCCCTGCCATCCAACCTAAGCTTCTAGTAGTTTAGGGGCACCTAAAGCATGGGGTTGTGTTCCTGACCATATTGGCTAATAGCCATTGATGGACATGTAAGCAGAATCTGAATGAATGCTTCCCTGACAGCTAGCTAGGAGGGGGGAAGAGACCCTGGGTGTATTTATGGAAATACAGTTTGCTTCCGCTTTGCTTAGATTTGCTAGATATTCACCTGATGGAGTGGTGTTTTGCTCATTGTAATCAATTTGGGTGGTGCTGGGTCACAAATTATGTTAATACTGAATGTGGGCATAGTGACATATGGTTATCAATCTTTGTAATTATTGTGGGAATACAGAAAAGAAGGACTGTGCTTAACCTGTCACAAAGGAGGGAGTCAATTTTAGTTTAAAGGACCTTGGTAAAACAAGGGCTTGAATGTCTGAGCCCTGTAGGTAGGTAGGTACACCCTTGCAAAGGATTATCTGTAAGACTGGTTCAACCTGTTTCTCCCCACTGTTCAAAGAACAGAGCTAAATAGGCTTCATTAGGAGCTGTTTTTGTTATGTTAAATGGCTCACTAAGAACTGAAAACAGTTGTGGTGAGACTGTGTTTCTGCCCACAGCTGAAATCACTTGTGGCAGGACTGTGTTTTGGCCCAGCCTGAACAGAGCTAAAATCACTAAGAGACTGCCTGGTGGGAGCAGCTAGCTGGTGGCCGGCAGGAGCAACCATCAGGAGCAGTGAGCAAGTTGCGGCCGGGAGCAGCGAACAGGTTACTGGTGATGAGTGGCCAGCAGGATGGCGGCGGAGAGGCGCAATGAGCGGCCAGCAGGACGAGAGGCATGATGAGCGTGTAAGATGCCTCTTACCCTCCGCTTTACCCGCCACCCAGGGTGGGAGGTGAACTCTGAAGATGCACCTTTGAACTCTGGGTTTGCACTGATCAGGGGCAGCAACTGTGAGTGGGGTGCATAGAAGGGTAGGGCATGTGAAAGGAACTTTTGGGTTGCTGGACTTAAGAACCTGAGGGGAAAAGGACACTGCCCAACCTAGTTGGGGGTGGGTCTTTTACTCATGGTTTATGTTTATGAACCCTGTTTGTGGTGTTTTCCCAAATTAATGCCAAGTTATTACCCTCCTTTTATTAAAAGTTTCTTTTCTACACTCAGACTCTATGCTTGCGAGTGGGGAAGTATTGCCTCTCAGAAGTGCCAGGGGTGATGTGTAAATTTCTCAGGTTACTGGGTGGGGGCTTGAGCCGTTTCTGTGTTGGATCGATGAAAAGGAACCCCTAGATACTGAGCCTGGCCCTGGCTGCTGCTGGCTCCACCTGGCATAATGGTTACAGACATATCCACCATGAAATTGTCTAAATCTTTTTTGAACCCAGTAGTACTTCACAACATACCCTGCTAACGAGTTCCAAAGGTTGACTGTGTGTTGTGTGAGGAAGTACTTCCTTTTGTTTGTTTTAAACCTGTTGCCTATCAGTTTCATTTGGTGACCACTGTTTCTTGTAAAATTAATGAGGGGTCCTTGTGGCATCTTGGAGACTAACAAATTTATTTTGGCATAACCACAAAAGCTTATGCCCAAATAAATGTGTTAGTCTCTAAGGTGCCTCATTATTTTTGCTGATAGAGACTAACACAGCTAGCACTCTGAAAACTGTTTCTTGTGTTATGTGAAGGAGTAAATAACACTTCCTTATTCACTTCTTCTACACATCATTTCTGATTTTATAGACCTCCATCATCTCTCCCTTTAGTTGACTCTTTTCTAAGATGAGCACTCCCAGCCTTTTTAATCTTTCTTTATATTGAAGCTGTTCCATACCCTTAATCATATTTGTTTACTTTCTCTATAATTTTTCCAGTTTTAATACATTTTTTCCAGTTTTGAGACAGGGTGACCAGAATTTCACAAAGTATTCAAGGTGTGGAGGTACCATGGATTTATATAGTGGCATAATGATATTTTTATCCCTTTTCTAATGGCTCCTAACATTCTGTTAGCTTTTTTGACTGACACTGCGTGTTAAGCAGATGTTTCAGAGAACAATCCATGGTGACTCCAAGATCTTTTTGTTGAGTGGTAACAGCTAATTTAGACCCCATCATTTTCTATGTATAGTTGGGATTACTTTGCATTAATCAACACTGAATTTCATCTGTTATTTTCTTGACCAGTTACCCAGTTTTGTGAGATCCCTTTGTAGCTCTTCTGAGTCAGCTTTTGACTTAAGTGTCTTGAGTAATTTTGTATCGTCTGAAAATGTTGCCACCTACTCTTTACCCCTTTTTCCAGGTCATATATACATATGTTGAATAGCAGTGGTCCCACTACAGATTCCCCCACTATTTAGCTCTCTCCCCTGTGAAAACTAGCCATTTATTGCTACACTTTGGTTCCTATCTTTTAAGCAGTTACTGATGGGAGAAGGGATAGCTCAGTGGTTTGTGAGTTCAATCCTTGAGGGGGCCATTTAGGGATCTGGGGCAAAAATTGGGGATTGGTCCTGCTTTGAGCAGGGGGTTGGACTAGATGACCTCCTGAGGTCACTTCCGACCCAACAAGAGACTGCTGAATTGGAATTAATTTGCAAACTGGATACAATTAACTTAGTCTTGAATAGAGATTGGGAGTGGATGGGTCATTACACAAAGTAAAACTATTTCCCCATGTTTATTTCCCCTCCTCCCCCCACTGTTCCTCAGACGTTCCTGTTAACTGCTGGAAATGGCCCACCTTGATTATCACTACAAAAGGTTCCCCCCCACCCCCGGCTCTCCTGCTGGTAATAGCTCATCTTACCTGATCACTCTTGTTACAGTGTGTGTGGTAACACCCATTTTTTCATGTTCTGCATGTATATAAATGTCCTCACTGTATTGTCCACTGCATGCATCCGATGAAGTGTGCTGTAGCTCATGAAAGCTTACGCTCAAATAAATTGGTTAGTCTCTAAGGTGCCACAAGTCCTCCTTTTCTTTTTGCGAATACAGACTAACATGGCTGCTACTCTGAAACCTATGAGGGGACCTTCACTCTTATACCATGACTCCTTATTTTGCTGATGTGACTTTGGTTAGGGATCTTTTGGCATGCCTGTTGACACCCTCAAATAATTTTTATCAGTTGGTGAGGCATGATTTCCCATTACAAAAGCTGTGTTGACTCTTCCCTAAAATATATTCATGAAAATGTCTGTTAATTCCGTTCTTTACTATAGTTTCAGCCAATTTGCCTGGTATTGAAGTTAGACTTACTGGCCTGTAATTGTCAGGATGACCTCTGGAGCCCTTTTAAAAAATTGATGTTACATTAGCTATCCACTGTTCATCTGGTACAGAGGCTTATATAAGCTACGGTCACATACCACAATTAGTAGTTCTGCAATTTCATATTTAAGTCCCTTCAGAACTCTTGGATGAATACCCTCTGGTTCTCATGAAATATTAGTATTTAATTTAATCATTTCGTTCCAAAACCAGCTCTTTTGACTCTGCAGTCTAGGACAGTTCCTCAGATATGTCACTTAAAAAGAATGGCTGAAGTGTGGGGAATCTCCCACACATCCTCTGAAGGAAAGACTGATGAAAAGACTTCATATAGCTTCTCTGCAACAGTCTCGTCTTCCTTGAGAGCTCCTTTAGCACCCTGATCATCTAGTGGCCCCAATGATTGTTTGGCTGGCTTCCTACTTAGAATGTACTTGGAAAAAATTGCTATTAGTTTTTTGTGTCTTTTGCTAGTTGCTTTTCAAATTCTTTTTTGGCCTGCCTAACTATATGTTTACAATTGACTTGCCAGAGTTTGTATTTGAGTTTTATTTGTCTAGGATTTGACTTCCAATTTTGAAAAGACTTATTTTTGTCCCTACCCACCTTTTATTTGTTGTTTAGCCTTGGCAGCATTTTTTTTGTCCTATATATATATATATATTTAATTTGGGGTACATATTTAGTTTGAGCCTGTATTATGTTTTTTTTCTCTTCTTTTTAATAGCATGCAGCTTGTAGGCCTTTTACTCTTGTGACTGTTCCTTTTCATTTCCATTTAACTAGCTTCCTAATGTTTGTGAAGTTCCACTTTTTGAAATAAATTGCTACTTTGAGTTTCTTTGATATGTCTGCCCCCTACAAGGATGTTAAATTTAATTATATTATGGACTGTATTACTGAGTGGTTCAGCTATATCCTGAACAGATCCTGTGTACCACTTAGGAGTAAATCAAGAGTTGCCTCTCCCCTTGTGGGTTTCAGAACTAGGTGCTCTAAGAAGCAGTAATTAATGGTGTATAGAAATTTTAACTCTGCATCCCATTTTCAGGTGACATGTACCCACACAATATGGAGATAGTTGAAATCCCCCATTATTATTGGGTTTTCTGTTTTTGTAGCCTCTCTCATCTGCCTGACGATTTCACAATCACCATCACCATCCTGGTTGGGTGGTCAGTACTATATTAATTATATTAAAACCTGGGGACTGTTGCTCAAGTGACTTTCCTGATTGCAGAAGAGAGTATCATATAGGTATAAAAGCAATCTCTCAGGTAACCAGGCCCTAAAGCATTTATAGTCCAGTTTGTCTAAGATTCTAAGGAATAAAGATTCCACATTTTTATATTTATAAAACATTATGCAAAAATAATCAAAAGGGAAAGGGGGGGAACACCTACAAGAAATCTCTGAAAAGATTAATGTATCTTTTATTGATAATAAAAAACTGGCGAGAAATGTACCATAGTGTTAGTGGAATGTGAACATGCACAGGTAACCCTATTGAAGTCAAGCAGGAAGACAGAAATATTTCTGTATCCTAATTAACCACAGTCTGTATGGTCAACAGCTAGGATTTGCTCAGACTTTCCCAGAATTTAAAAGAGTTAACAGCCATCATTTCCGTCATGCTGACAAGAGCAAAAAATGGAGCTAGACATCCAGACATATCACATGCAAATTTTTCTTCATTATAGTGTTTCCTTTAAAAGGAATCTGGGCTTTGTCCTTGTTAAGTAAGGTGGGTAAGACTTACACATATATTCATTTTTTGAAGAGGAAATGTTATCATCAGACCACAGCATTTCTTTTCCATCTGATAGAATATACAAAACTTCCTTTCCTAAATGCAAACCAAACCCCACAGTTAATCTTGGATTTAGTTTTCATTTTATTTTTTTGTAATTAGCCTGTATGCCTTCATTCTACCTTCCTATCCTGTCCAGAAAAAGTAGAGTGATGAGTACTATGCTGCAAATGAGAGTGTTTCTATTGCAGTCTTGCTTTGCATAAACTAGGAATTACTGGAAATCTCAGAGGAGAGCCTGATTTTTGTGGGTTTCCCATCTTGATTTTCTCTCCAAAAGACTTTTAGAATAGGTTCAGGTGAGCTAAAATAATATTTTTCTGATGCACATCCCAAACAATCCTATAATCTCTTGTATCCATCATGAATTAAAAATAGTGATTGTCACTATGAATGTGCAAAAATTATATTCTGAATCAGATGGCATTCAGATTCAGGAACCAGCATTATTCTTTTGATAATATTTATATGTCCAATTGTGAAAATGATCTGATTTGGATTTTAGCCTGAGCTGTACTCTCCTGTTCACCGACACCACCCTCATTTAGCAGCCCCCAATATCTTTGTTTCTTTAAGAAAGTCCAAAGTATTGTGTTTGCTACAGTCTTTGGACTAGGTGCAATGATAAGTGAAAAGAACTGTGGGACACCTTTGATATCTGGGAATCTAGAAAAAGTGATGAATCTATTAGAATTAGAGCTGGTTGGATTTTTTGTTTTTGTTGTTGGAATGATTTTTTTTACTGAAAGAAGCCTGTTTTCACAATTTTTTGCCAAAAAACAAAAACCAAACAAAAAACCTTTGTAGAGAAATGATAGCTCCCTGGATGGTTGCCTGAAAGGCTTTTCTCAATTTCACCTTCTGCACCCCCATTCTTTGTCTCTTCTGCCTCTGGTCTGGTAGCCTCTTGTCAATTTCAGCAAAGTGAATTTGAATTGGCTCAGTTTCACTTAAGGATTTATTTTTGAGGGCTGGATTAAAAATCAAAATGACCTGACAGATTGGATAACTGATATGAAGTCAACAAGATGAAATTAAATAAAGATAAGCTCAAAGTACTTCACTTAGGAAGGAAAAATCTAAATCACAAATACAAAATGAGGAATAACAGGGTAGGTGGTAGTACCACTGACAAGGAGCTGGAGGTTATAGTGGATCACAAATTGAATATGAGTCAGCAATGTGACACAGTTGTGAATAAGGCTAATATATGAACAGGAGTGTTGTGTGTAAGACAAAGGAGGTCACTTTCCCACACTACTAAGCACTGGTGAGGCCTCAGCTGGAGAACTGTGTTCAACTATGGGCACCACACTTTAGGAAAGATGCAGATCACTGGGAGAGAGTCCAGAGGAGAGAAACCAAAATTATAATAGGTTTAGGAAACCTGATCTATGAGGAAAAGTTAAAAAAATGGCATGCTTAGTTTTGAGAAAAGAAGACTGAGGGGAGATCTGATAAGTTTTCAAATATATGAAGGACTGTTAAGAAGACTGTGAAGGTAGGACAAGAAATAATGGGCTTAATCTGCAGCAAGGGAGATTTAGGTTAGGTTTTTCCCTGCTAATATCTTTCTAAATAAGCACTGTAATAGGCTTCCCAGAGAGGTTGTGGAATCCCCATCACTGGAGGTTTTTAAGAACAGGTTGGACAAATACCTGTCAGGGATGGTCTAGGTTTATGTGATCCTGTCTCAGCATAGGTGGCTGGACTTGATGATTTCTCGAGGTCTCTTCCAGACCTATATATTTTATGATTCAATGATTCTGAAAGCCTTGACTTTTAACCCTGGTTTGGAATTTTTTTTTTTCAAAAATGCAACTTTTTTCATGGAAAGGGATTTCCATTTCTGACCAGCTGTAGTTAGGATGTTAAGGCTATAATATTTTCGACAAAAATTCAGTATGTTATGCAGACATAGCCTTCACCAACTTCTCCAAATATTTCCTCCTCTGAACCACATGTCCTCTCTTTTGATTAGATTGAGTATCAGTCAGTTTGCTTTCGCTTAGATACCCAGAATTAAAATAGAATAAAAAAAATCTGAAAGCTCATGATAAGATCTAACCAACCATGAAAGTTGTTTTATTAATCTATTAAAATTCTCTGATTGTGGATAAAGGAGAACCAGACACAATTTATTTGACAAGATCTTTCACAAAAGCTGCTTAAAAAAAAAAAAAAAAGTAATCATGGGTGAGAGGCAAGGTATTGCAGTAGATTAAAAACTGCCAAGGAAAGAGTAGGATTAAATGGTCAATTTTTTTCACCAAGGCAAAAGATTAACAGTGAGGTATCTCAAAAGTCAGTAGTGGGGCCAATATTGTTCAATATATTTATTAAAGGGGGACAGGGAGAGGATGAGGATGAGAAGTGAGGTAGACAAATTTGAAGATGACACAACGGCATTTATAGCTGTCAGGACCAGAGAGAACTGTGAGAAATGTCAGAGAGAACTAACAAAGCTCAGTGAAGAAGAACACAATGAGAAATACAGTTCTTTACTGATAAATGCAAAGTAGTACTCACTGACTGAAAAAGGACCTACTTGTACACTTTACAAGGTTCTAAAACAACTGTATCAACTCAGGAATGGTACCTGGGCCATCGGTGTCATCATCTTAATGGAGACCTTTGCTCAACATGCAGCTGTGGTCAAAAAGAACAAGAAGATGTTAAGATGAGTAAGGAAGGGGTTGGAAGCTACTACAGAAATATTATAATGATATGTAAATCAATGGTGTGGCCTCATCTGCAGGAGTCATGCATCACCCCACCTTAAAAAAGATATTGCGGAATCACAGGGGATTCAGGAAGGATAATGAAAACGATCAAGGGTTGGAAAACTCTTATCTGAAGAAAAAAAGAAAAAGATTCAGACTTCAGTTTAGAAAGGAGACAAATAAGAAAAGACATTGTGAAAGTCTAGAAAATAATGAATGGTCTAGAGAAGTTAGATCGAGATCTTCTGGTCTCCCTGTCTCACAACACAAGGACAAGGAGGCATTCAGTAGAATGTGAAGGCCCAAAATTCAAAACCAATAAAAGGATATTCTCTTTCACACAACGCATAACTGGATTTTGGAACTCATTGCCACAAGAAACTGATGAGGCCAAGAATTTAGCAAGAGTGAAAGAGGAATTAGAGATTAATTTGGATAACAAGCATATCTAGAGTTACAATAGCTAGTGTTAGCAACAAAATATGTATGGGATATTAAACCTAATGTTTCAGAATTGCAACTAATCCTTAACTGTTAGAGATTAGGAGGAGGCCTAACGAAAGGGGACCCTTTTTGTTTAAGCAGACCAACATTCACAGTACTTCAGCACTCATTTCAAGACTCAACCTCAGTGTACCTGTGCTGGGAGGTGGGGAATTACTTTATTTATTAGCTTTTTAGTTAACCTTAACCCTTTTCTTCCCCAGAGATGCTGGATCAGTGTGAGTGGCAACAACAGCATCTGTTAAACTGCTCACATTCCACATATGCACGGATGAAGAAGCCAGTTAGCGTTCATAATTCCAAGTGACAGAATCTTTCCACTACAAGATGTTTTATATGCTTATGTGGTCAAAGTACATGGGGACAAGCAGTCATAGTGGATATTTGATCAACTAAGCAGAAATATTTTGTAGATAAAAATCAAGCAAAAGAAAAGGAGAAAGAAGAAAGAGGTTGAGACAAAGAAGACAAAGAATAAAGAAGCAAGTGCCCTTATGTGTTGGCAAGATAAAACAATGGCATTGAAATCAGCAAATCAATGTTGCTGTTTTAAAGAACATTGATTCAGCCTGGGAAGTTATGGCACAATTCCAAGGCACTGAAAAAAGGCAACAGAGGCACTGCTGTTCTCGTCTGGCTGGAGCCGAGAGGGAAATAATTCTTTTTGCTCTGGGAGCTCCTAAGGTTTGGCAACACAGCAATATTAATAAAAACAGAGTGGTCTGGAGTAAGAAAATAAGCCCGTAACCTTGCAGTTAACTCAGAGCATTTTATCAATTACCAGCCTATAATGAATTGATGCCTAAATTAGTGGTATTTCAAAACTGAGCAGCGTTAACTCTTAAACAGCACGCTGCTTCTCTTTCAACAAATTTCCCTAGCAGAGCAGATTGGGCTAAGATTTCCATGGTTCCTAAATTTTAAGCCATATGTGTTTACTGATTACTTAAATATTTACAGAATGTTCTGCCAACCTATTCCCTTCAGATACACAGAGACTATGTTTTCAAAGCTTTGCATGCTATGTGAATATGTAAGAACTAGGAAATAAGCATGCCTATGTGAACAGCTGTTAGAGACATATGGCATTTTCAAAGCTGGTGCAAATATTTACACACATGTAGATGCAAGCTATTCTGAACTTCACAGAACAGGATTTTGTTACAGTGTATAGGAGAGAATCATATAGGAAGCTTCCAACATTCTCAAGTGACCACCAGGAAATAAAAGCATTAATGTTTAGTTTGTTTTTTAAATAGTATGTGTGTTTATAAAGAAAAGCAGAGAAACCTCTATTCTCTCACTTTAGCTAGTGAAATACCTGTAGGGCTTTGAATTAGAAAGTGGTTACTTAGATGGATCACAATGCAAAACAGCAGGGAGTGGGGCAATGCAATTTAATACATTAATTAATAGGCCATTTTGGATACTGTAAAGAGAGTTTGAAAGTCAGGCTTGCAGGAGTAGCTTTTATTTGTAGTAGTAGCTGTTACTTCAACCATCAACTTTTAGCAACAGACTTATTTCAATCAACTTTGCCATATAAAGTATATTCCAAAGAGAATGTGACACTATATTTAGTTTCCTTCTGGTGTTCCAGCTGAATAGGGAGCCACGCAAGAAGTTTAATAAGCCTTAGTAATTCTCTATCAATTCTAGGTGATATAGATTCTACCCATTTTAGATATTTGGCTCAACTTCACAATGACCTCATTTACAAAACTGAAAAGCATTTTGTTCATTAAAGTTCAACTGAAAGGATTTATACTAAGGAAAAGAAAAAAATAATTACCTGAACCTGCACCCATTCCATGAACCAAACCAAATAATTTATTAAGAACAGTTATATTCTGAAAGGTGGTCTTGTAAAAATGGCATTGAATTGTTCATTGTGTATTACCTTGTCACACTATAACTGCCCCCCCAACACGGGGTCCCCTGGGCAAGCACCAGAGTTGTATATTGCTAATGCTTTTCTATGTAGTGGAAAGGATCTTGGAAAGGGTTGAAGGTATGAGTGTGGAGTGAAAGATTTCTTTGCAGGTTGCGAGAGGCCAAAGGGGGAGGAAGAGAGAAGGGAATGGGTTAACTTGATGTTCCAGCGAAACCCAAAGATAAGAAGCTGACTCCAGCCCAAGGCCATTGCACACACTCTGCTACCAGCCAAGAAAGAAGGCGGGGAGTCCACCCTCCCCCCTCCCCCACCAGCCATGAGAAAGGAGAGTTGCTGAACAAAATTGCAGGGGCCGTGAAAAGGAGTGAGACAACAAGGTCAATGAGGGAAAAATAACCGTCTCACGGCCCTGAAGCCGGTGTGTTTTGGGAAAGCTGAGGAAGCCACGGAAGGCTGGTTTGAACTGGTACACAGAGCATGGGGAACAAAGGTCCCTGAAGGAGGTGCCCCCAAGAGACCCCAGGACTTAAAAACCCTCCTGGGAGCTGAGGCAAATCGGAGATCAACAGCGGACCCTAGACAACCTGTGCACAGGACAAGAACTCCTGTCCACCCTTCCCCCCTCTTCTTCTTATGTTACACCCAGGCTTGGCCAGCCTTGGGTAGTGCAGGTGTGAGTATGAAAGTGGGTTAGGGCTTGGGGCACTAACGCTTTCTTCCTTCCTTTGAGTGACGTGAGGAACCCACGCACCCTCCACCGTTATTTTATTATTTTATTAATAAAGCTTTAAAATTTGATCACTTCGTGTGCTCTGTCATCTCCTCCCCTGATCCTGTGGCCTCAGCCTGATCACCTGATACCTCAGGCAGATTGGTAACAGAAATCTGTCACAACCTCTCAATTGTTCCATATTGAATTATCTCAATTTACAAGTAAAAAGAATATTTTTCCAACTGCCAGAGCAGTAAAGTCAACTTTAGATCAGAAAGTCAAGCTGGCTTCTGTGTTATCTTTGCCACTAACACACATTTTGCAGCTTAGGCATGCTTCTCAATTGCTTCGAACCTTCTGTAGTCATTTAGACCTGTGCAAAGGTAGTTTAAAATGCCTTAATAGAATCTTAGAAATGAAAGACAGAAAGGGACCTTGAAAGGGACTCAAGTCCAGCCCCTGCATTAAAGCAGGGCCAACTAAACTTAGACCGTCCCTGTCAGGTCTTTGTCTAACCTGATCTTAAAAGCCTCCATTGACAGCTATTCCACAAATTCCCTTGAAAGACTATTCCAGTGCTATCCTTATAGTTAGAAAGTTTTTCCTAATATCTAACCTTAATCTCCCTTGCTGCAGACTAAGCCCATTACTTTTTTTTCCTACCTTTAGTCGATAGAGAGAAGAATCTGAAGTCTTAGCATATCTGAAGTATGTTTTCAGGTCTCTCCTCAGTCGTCTTTTCTCAAGAATAAACATGCCCAATTTTTTAATCTTTCCGCATCGGTCAGGTTTTCTAAACCTTTTATCATATTTTTTACTCTCCTCTAGACTCTCTCCATGTTGCCCACATCTTTCCTAAAGTGTGGTGCTCAGAACTGGACACAGGACCAGTGCCAAGTAGAGTGGGGCAGTTATCTCCCATATCTTACATACAACACTCCTATCAATACACCTCAGAATATTAGGCATTTTCAAAACTGCATCACATTGTTGGATCATATAGAATTTGTAAATCATTATGACCCCCAAATACTTTTATACAGTACTAGTTATACCCCATGTTGTAGTTTTATATCTGATTTCTCCTTCCTAAGTATAGTTATTTGCACGTGTATTTATTTAATTTCATCTTGTTTATTTCAGACCAAACCTCCAATTTGTCAAGATCCTCTTGAATTCTAATCCTATCTCCAAAGCGCTTGCAATCCTTCTGACCTTGGTGTTACGCACTAATTTTGTAAGCATACTCTTCACTCCACTGTATCATTCTGAACTGATAGTGTTTTAAACCTAGTTTGCACTCTTACCACATAGGTAAGTGACTTCAAAAGATGCAAGTAGTGAGAAATCAGAATCTTTGTCATGTAGGGAAGGTTGGTTTTATGAATGTTGCACAGGTCTCGGAAACAGTAGATCTGTAGAGGAGTGCCTCAGAAGGTTGACATAAAGATATCCCTTTGATAATCCCTCTGAATTCTCATCTGAAAATTAACCTAATGAAATCTCCAAGACCTTTGTGGTTCACCTATTGCTACTTTTTAATCTGGCAGCAATTGAGTTCAAGATCTCTAATTTCACTTTCTTTTGATGGGCTCTCTTCCATGTACTATGGAACAGATACTGCATTCCTCACATTGCTTTTGCTGTCAATTGTAGCAGAGAAAACAGAATCTTGAGGATATGAACTCAGAACTTGATATATAAATGAAGGGGAAACTTATTTTAAACAGTATTGTTTGAAATGCAGCTATATGAATAATTTTTACATCTATGAAGAGAGCTTCACTGTTTTAATTCTAAATTTTTTTATTAGCCTTAGATGATATCAGATCCTTGGCCTATGCCTATTGGTAATCTTTTCATTTGTTTCCCTTGTCATGACTTTTACATCATCTTAGAGATTTTTTAGAATTATGATTTTTTTGCATTTTTCTTTTCATTAAATTTCCTGTTGTGGAAACTTTCCCTTCTATACTACATTTAAAAGGTAGATTGCAATGCAATGTCCAATTCTTTCTTTCAAGTTGTTAGGCTTAATTTATGTGAAAAGAACCTGATATGAAATCCCTGATTCATGGGATTGGTTACCTCAACTGGGTTATTAATATGGGGTAAAGTCCTTCTCCCCCAATACAGATTATTTGTGGTATTACATATGTACACCTCAGTTAGCCCAAATCCAACACCAGTGGTTTCAGCCAAGTTTGCTTAGCACATACACCTGCTTATGTTCTAATTCTGCAATACACTCACAGTGGCCCAGGCAACCAGAGATATCAAATGAAGTCTCTGAGCCTAATACAAGGATGACTAACCCTTCTCCAAAGTGGCAGTGGTTATTTGCTCAGATTGCACCCATATACAAACTCCACACCAAAGGAGCATTTACCCAAAGACATGGTGCCCTCGATGTATATTCACCAAATCTAAAAATGTACCAGAACAGCATCACTTCTTCCTCCCATGCTACCACAAGTCACTGAGGAAGAAAGTCACTTGTTGTTAATGTTTGCAAATTTATTTAGCTTTTGTTATTTGTATATTTTTTTCTTTTACTAATAATTGTCTCTTCTGTTTCTACCCTTAAAGGCTTCAGAAGTAAGTCAGTGTAAGGATGAGGAGAGCCTCTCTGGACCCACCTAGTCGACCCAGGTAGTTTCTCTTATCCCCTTAACTACTGATATGACTGAGCTACCCAATTCTATTGTTTCCCCCTTCTATATACATATATAGATAGATATAGATATAGATTGGACAAATCAAAAAGGAAGGAGTGACCTATATTCTTTCTGGCACTCATGCAGATGCGCAGTGGGAGGGAAATGCACATAGAGCTTTCTCTCTCCATTGTGAGGGCTGCGTGAGGGCCAGGCAGGACTGTAATCTTAAGGTTGAGGAGCTAGAGGGGGCAGGAAAGGGGTGGAAGTCTTGGCATTGCCCTGCACTCAGTGGCAGAGACAGCAGAACTAGTCCATGGGGTGACCCAGTATGTACCTATGATTCAGTGAGGATTCCTATCTCTGCCATGGGCTATGCCTAAACAGCACAATCTAGCCAGTGCTTGTAATTCATAAATCCTTATCCATAGAATCAGAGACAAGTGAAGAACACACACAAATTATTGTAAACCATATTATTGTGGCTTTCATTTTGTTGCAGACACAGAGAAAGTAAAGACAAAACGTAAAGACATTTAGAGCCATATCTTTGCTTCTTGAATTCAATATGAACTGTTCACATATTTCAACAGGAGCAGGCCATTCAATTTCCAAGAAGTACCAAAACATATGAAATATCTTTATTGGAAAGAAAAGGAGTACTTGTGGCATCTTAGAGACTAACAAATTTGTTTGAGCATAAGCTTTCGTGAGCTACAACTCACTTCATCGGAAGCTTAAGCTCAAATAAATTTATTAGTCTCTAAGGTGCCACAAGTACTCCTTTTCTTTTTGCAAATACAGACTAACATGTCTGCTACTCTGAAACCTTTATTGGAAAGGTTTACATCATGTCAGATGTGTAGTTACCTGTTTTAAGATTTATTCTTGAGCCTTTTATAGGCGGATCTTAATTTCATAAACTCCTGCATAATACAATACCTTATTTCCAAATTACAGTGTGAAGAAATCCAGTTCAACATCCATTTCTAGTTTTGAAGATGCACAAAAATGGTGCATTGAATGCATTCTATTCCAGTGAAACTTGGGAAGGAATATTATTTGTGTATGCTTTATCATCCCCCAGAGTGCTGTTAAAATGTTTGCTCTGAGATAAATAATATCTCTATTGCATTTTCCAGCCTGCTTAACATTTCAAAGTATGGAATCTCCATGTTTCCTTCATTACCTCTGGAAGCTCAAGAACTGTTAGTCAGAATGGCTGTCTGGTTCAAGTGAGAGAACTGTAGTGTTTATATTTTTGCTATTTGAAGCAGGCCAGGAGCATTTCTCAATACATGTTAATCTGTATAGGCGAAACAGATAGTCATTTCAGTGACGGACATTTGCTTTTCAGAGCTTTCCCCTGCACAAGTATGTGAACCTCTTCCTTTTACTAATAGCCTCTACTAGTTTTCTACTTTGATAACATCCCAGCTGTGTTTATGAAATGGCAGTGATGCAATGAGGACTGCCCCTACAGAGAGCTGCTGGATTGCTTTAAGCCAAAGTATTAGAAATTGTAGCCATTAAGAGGCAGCTGTGGAACTGCAGTACTACTTAGGGTGTATACGCTGTTGAAAGAGATATATAGACCGAGATACAAATTTATTCTTGGAAAGAGGCGAAAGGCATTTTAAAAACGAATTTAAACGAAAGGAAAAAAGAAGCAGCTTTTATCAAGTAAGTAGCTCAACCTGCAGGAGCCAACCATGCATTTTTATGGCAGCTCAGACAAACGAGCTTTCTAGCTTTTCTTGTGGCTACTTCAAACTACTTGAATTGATTTTGAAAAAAGGTTTTAAAAATCCTTCCATTAATTATGCAATATTATAAAACACATGGCATTTTATTTTCTGGGAATTGAAAAGTGTTTGGCTTCTGCAATAAAGGTGTTTCAGGGAAATATAGTTAGCATTTTCAAGCCATTCAAGGGCAGTGGAGGGCATATTTCATCTCTATATGAATGTCACTAAGCAAACTGGCAATATCTTCAGAGTAAATAGAATAGTTGTTTTCTGAATTGTTAGCAGTTCACTCTGGTTTGTTCTTTATTTTGTGACGTTAGCACATACTTTTGAATTCTGTTGATTATTTGGCTTGGTTTACATCTATATTTGCAATTATCTCTATTACATTATGGAATCAATAAAAATGATTAAAGCGATCTAAATAAAGAAGAGTTTAAAGGTTATTGTTTTTGTAAAACATCATCAACAACAAAAACAAATACCCCATATCCCCATATCATACCCCAAATACCCCAGTCCTCATATCATACATAGGGTTACAAGGGCAAGAGCCAGATATAGGGCATTGTGGGAGAAGGCAGGGAGACTAGATTGTAACAAGAAGCTTGAGTGCAGAAGACTGGCACTGGAAGATGGCAGGGGGATGGGGAGTAGAGGCCAGGGAGGGAAAAGGGTGAAACAGAGCAAGTGGTCATGGGGAGGAAATTAAATGAGAGGAGAAGATGGGGGAGAAACTGTGACTGGCAGGGCAAGGACACTGGCTATGGGCACCAATGGGTTATGGGATAGAGATCTGACAAGAAGCTCAGGTGCAGGGGGACAATTGACACTGGCTGGGGAAAGAGACTGGGACAAGGAATTGTGGGAAGTAAACTCAATGAGACTAGATGTAAAATCTGGGGAAGGAGACTGGGATTGGAAGCCTGTTGGAATGGAGAAGGTGGGTTGGGGTTGGTGTCTGGAGGCTGAGAGAGAAACAGATCATGGAGTCTGGGTGGGAACTGGGATGGGAGGGGCAAGGAGACTGTGGACAAGGAGCTGGGGTAAACTGTGATGGGCTGGGCAACTAGTCCACGAGTGAGAGAGAGGGTAAGATAGACAGTGGGAGTTTGGGACTCAGATAGAGAGTCTGGAAGGCTAGGAGTAGGACTTACTGGACAAGGACACTGGGATCAGAAATCTGATGAATGGAGACTATGACTGATTAGTTGAGGAGAACTGCACTGGGATGAGGCACCAATGGTTGGGTAGAAACAGGACTAGGGCAGGGACTCTGCCCTTGAATGTCATAGGCAACAGGGAAGAAGGGGTCCTGGGTTGGAGAGGAATGATCTGTAGAGTCTATGTCTACTAGAACACATTTTCCTCAAGAATCTGGAATGGAGCTCAAGATCCCTGAATCTCACCATTCCTCTGCTGTCAGCAAATATAGATGAAAACTGAAACTCATTGGCAAACTGTCCCATCCTCTGGTTCATGTAGGGGATGACAGTGTAATACTGCTATTAGTTACAAAATTAGCACAAGTGCCATGTATTTAAATGTTCAAACCCTGCTGATGAACCATGCGGGTATCAATGTGATGCTACATGATAGATTGCTTTACCAGTTTACTTCGTTAAAAAACTAGGAAATGACGCGCACAAGTATGTTAAAGTAATGTAATTCAGGTTGCAAAGTCAAGCACTCAGAATTTAGGAAACGGCAGAATCAAGGTTGACTGCAGAATCTTAATTTGCCTCCCTCCTCCAGGTTCATATGCATTAGGATACAGTCTTTAATTCCATGATCACATACTATTTTTTCCCACAGGACCCCTGCCACATTTAGTGAACAGGGTGGAACAGCTCTGGGTATGAATTAGGCTTATATAATGCATTGCTGTCTGCAGGATTCCTGTCTCATTTATTGCAGAAGTTGGAAGGAGTGTAGGGAATCAAGCAGGAAATTGCAAGAAGAGTAAGGACAGTCTCACAGCTTAATACAACTCTGGAGAACTGGATTCTATCTCTGCCTCTCCCACAGTGTTATTTAAACCAGACTTTTGAAAGGTGATCACTAATTGTGTATTCTCCATGTTATGAGTCCATGATTTGAGACCTTTGGTCAGATTTGCAGACGTGCTGAGCACTTAGAGCTGTAATGGAAGTCAACGGGACTGTTACTTGAACATATGAAGTGTTCTAATGCTAAGTACTCTGAAAAAAATGGTCCTCAATGTCTCAATAGGGCACCAAAAATTAGTGGCTATTTTTGACTTTAATCTCTGTGTGCCACAGTTTGACATCTGTAGAAGGGGGATAATACTACCCCCTCACCTCTCTGGGGTGTTGTGCTAACAAATTCATCAATGATTGTGAAGCATTCCAACACTATAGTGATGAGCATCACAGGAGGGCTGAAGAGAAAAGTAATAATTCTGTCTTCAGTGCAGGGTTTGAACAGTGCACAGTAAATAAGGCCTGGGCCTACACACTCAAGAACAAGAAGAAAACAAAATATTGAATAGCTGCTCATCAAGTGAGCACTGTCCATCCTATGCACTGAATGAGGTGAGAGTCATGTGGGAAAAAATAGTATGTGATCATGCATCTAAAGACTATCATAATGTACACACAATGGAGATAACATCATTGCTCTAGCTCACAGGGGTGCTGGGAAAAAGAATTAATTAGTATTTGTGATCCTGTTGAGATGGGCTGATGAGACAACATAAGTTGTAATTAGAAATTTGCCTACACTTGTGTGCCAAAGCCTGATAAGAAAATAGTGTTCAGTGTTAACCGTTACCCTTGTAGAGATATACAACCCAGAGGGAACATCAGAATGTTCACTTTAGGAGATTACTACATTTAGATATCATTTACCCAAAGACTCTTTAAAGCATATTTTGTTAAAATATTACTCATTAAATATTCTAGCTTACTAGGCACAGGAGTAATATGATACCATTTAATAATATTAAACCAACCAAACAAATAGAGTTGAAAACTTTCTTTCAGTTCAGAAGTAACCTTTTCTACACCAGTCAGTAATTGCTGGCTGCCAGTAGCCTGGAGATATTCTTTCAGAGTTTGTCCGTGCCAGTTGTGTAATACATTACATGTCAAATAAGTATTTTAACTTCTATAAATCTAGACATATCTAACCTTGTTAGTAGAAAGTTATATTAAAAAGTTGATAAATGCTACAATATATGAGACAAAGTACAACCTTAAAGGTATGTAGCCCACATTAAACCTCCTACCGGGGGAGGGGTGGATGGTAAGGTCCCAGCAATGGATTTGCTGGAGGGACCTGGATGGAAAAAGAGAGAGAGCTGGTAAAAGCCCCTTGGGTAATTACGGAATAAACATGGGGTTACCTGCATTGTACACTTACATCTGCCAGGTCGTCCCAGACATCTAATAATAAAGTTGTGGCCTGATTAAACCAGTGCCAAATGTCTCTTGTCCTTCTTTCAAAATAGCCAGACAATCACAGTAGTGTAAGAGCAACAGGGAAAGCCTCCATCATGGGACTGAAAAGCATTAATCTCAAATGACAGTTAATATGTACCGCTGTGAGAGTGTTATAGCGAAAAATGGGATTCTTAACTGACACTTCAGATTTTTTCTTTTTAAACTTTATCCTGTGCAGAACACAATAGAAACCATTAAAACGTCAATATTTTCCCACCATTACAATACAGTCACATACTACTATAAGCTTAGAGGAAAACTTTAGTAATTTTATATTCTACCTTTTGGTAATTTAGGAAGTACTGACATTTAATGTTGTTTATACAGAACACCATGCAGTACGGTGTCTGTGTGAGGCAACTGCCTATGCAAATAACAAATATGATCACTCCAAGGCATGTGGAGAATGGTGAGAATGGCACAACCACCTCGTTTATTAACCCTTTTGTGGATGGATTCAATGAATTTCTGCATTGCTATTTTGAACAAGCATGTACTTAGAACTATTGTACAAGATAAAGTGCATTTGGAGTGGAGATCCCATTCCATTTATTTATCCTGGCATGTGTTGCAGAGTTTTCTTTCTAACATACCTTTGGAGATAGAATATACAGAATACTTTTGAAAACCATAGAGTAAATCTGAATTATGTAATAATCACTACAGACAGGCTCCTGGATGCAGGTCTGATCACGGAGAATACAGACATGGCCAGTAGCATGGGTGCTGCGTGATCAGTGAGGAAAGCTATCTCTCTAGCTGTGCAGTTTGGTGTTCACTTTACAGATCTGAAAATGAAAATAAAATAAAAATGTTGGTTAGTATTTTGCTGAAATACTCTCTAGCCATGTCTGACCATGAAGCCAGGGCCATTCATGGAGAACACAATTAAAAAGTCAGCATTTGTCATGTTATATGAAACACAGGTTTCAGAGCTGTAGCCGTGTGAGTCTGTATCAGCAAAAACAACGAGGAGTCCTTGTCGCACCTTAGAGACTAACACATTTATTTGGGCATAAGCTTACGTGGGCTAAACTCACTTCATCAGATGCATTGAGTGAAAAATACAGTAAGCAGAATATATATTCTAGCACATGAAAAGATGGGAGTTACATAGTTATTCTAAAAGAGGGAAATTGTGCAAATACCTCAATAAAGCTTGGTGTAGTTGTTGTTGGTAAATCCTGACTTTTAATGTTGACCACTTGTTGTAAAATAAAGCATCAGTTCAGTCTACTTTTAAAGGATTCAGATGTATTCTGCTTTGTTGACACTAATGCTCTTTGACTGGCGCTTTGAAATTCAAACTAATGCTTTTCTTAAAACTTTAGGATGAAAAAGGTTTGCTTGAAAAGCAATATGTTGAACTGCTCATTACACAACTTGTGAAGAATATCAGGCCACTAAGGCTGGGGTTTTTTGTTTGTTTTAGTTTTCAAATTTCTGAGTCCAATCTGAGGCCACCTGCACCTTAAAAAAATCCCATTTTTACAGCATTAGTCTTTAATTTCCACTGCCATGAGCAGAGAAGAGCACACTGACTGTCTTGAACAGATAAATGACAAAATTAATATTTGAACCGGAATGCTTTCCAGTGACCCAAAAATATAAAATCCATTCTTTGGAAGATAATGCACTTCCAATCTGACCAGAAAACAGCATAGTAAACTTAAAATACTTTATAGAACATTGAAAAGGAGAGAGAGAAAGAGAGAGAGAGAGAGTCTTAGTCTATAGGTTTAAAGATAATTTTTTCCTGGAGTTTATCCATTTAAATGTTTTCTGAATGGTTTCTTTAGTGTGGATAATTCAAGTGAAAATGTTGCACACTGCTTCTAGCTAACGGACACAAGAAGGTAAGCAGTTAAGTCACATAGTTTGAATATTTCGAATGATACAAATGCACCTTGGAAGGTAAACTGTTTAAAATAAACAGGTCTGATTCTCCTCATAGAAGTTTTAGACCAGTTTATCATCACTGAATTCTGATTTATATCTATGCAAGTTTCAGGAAAATCAGGACCAATATTCCTGGCCTCATTTAAAAAAAGTATGGTTTCTATATATTTGCCATTCAACTTCTTTGGACTTCCCAGTTCCATTCTGATGGAGTGTAGTACCCTTCTCAGTGGCTAAATGAAGGTGGTTAACATTGCTCCTGTAGAATTCAGACTTGTGCTTTTGGCAGCACCATCTAAATAGCAGGAAGCCAAGTGACTGTTGTGTTTCCCCATAGCCTGGTCTGTTATAATATGGACCAGAATACAATGACATTGCTATTCCGGTGGTTATTGCTGAGAAAGAACAACAACAACAACAAAACTTAGGTACATAGAGACTTATTGAATATCCTTGCAGTCTAGGGTCAAAACAAAAGTCTGTGCACTTTTAACCATAGTGGCAGAGAAGGACAAAATATAGTTTTAACATTCCTGAACTTAGGGAGGTTCAGGTCAACATTAGATCCAACTTTCACCGGCTGGCCCTTTTCTTTAAAGGTCTGAAATGGGGGAAGTTCAGATCCGAATTTTACAATTTGAGCCTCTAGAACATAATTAACTTCACTTAAGTAGCTCCCACCATTCACCGTACTCCCTTTCTCATGGTTGGACTTTAGTCTGCAATTTAGTCTATACACTGTCCCATTAAGGCACCCCTCAATGCCCATGTCCTTTCTTTAGCTATTGAGCAAAGATTTCAGTCATTGTGCCTAAATAGTCTTGGAAAGAGTTCTTTTTAGACTTTACAGAAAGAAAGATGAGGAAAAAACAGTATCCTACCAGGAAAAAAAACCTGCTCTTCAGTCTGACAGGAAGTGTTTCCTGGAGAGAAGCCAATTCATGTTTCATGAGGACTTAGATGGAAGCGAGCTGCTTCTTGCCCTAAGAAGGAAAATTAAAGTTAAAAACTCAAGGGGGAATAGGAGAGGTAAAAAGTGCATTTGTTTTCTCTACTGTTCTGTTGGAGGTGTTGCAGACAGAACAGTGAGGGGGAAGCAGTCATTTTGGCCTCATGTAATCCATGCAGAGTAATCCCATAGTCTGTACTGAGGGTCTAAAGACAGTTAGAAGGCCAAGTACAGCCAAATGAGGGATTCTGTAGACTACACAACCAACAGAAGGAGATCAAGCACAGACAGTGAAGAGTGAAGAAGAAAAAGTGCAATCTGTGGAGAAAAATTGCAAGACCAGAGAAAAAAGAAAAAAAGTCCTAGTGGAAGGCAGCAATCTGGGAGGGTGCAAAATTCAACAAGGAGAAGTGAAATAGCAACTTTTGTGGGTAATCTTGATGAACTCAATGAAAACTGTGAATCATAGGTGGTGTATCTTGAACATTTTGAACAATTTGAACATTCAGCCCAACTCCATTGCAGATGGACAAAGAGTTTCAACTTTGCTGACAATGATGGGTCCAAAGACACATGGACTGTTGTGTGACCACCTGTCCCCAACTGTGCCTGGAACTGCCAAAATGCATGTTACTTCTCTACTACCCCATCAATGATCGCAGAATGATATTGGTTCCATCAGCAACTTTGGGGAAGTGGAGAATTGTTAGCAGTTTGCTGCTGCTCTAAGGAAATGTCAGAATATTATCAATTCAGACAAACATTAAGTGATGCCCTGCATGACAAGTATGTCTCTGGATTATGCAATGCCCAGGGTTAAAATAAATTACTGACTTTATTAGTACTTACATTCAAGATGTTGAGATAGCTATTGCCTTGGAAACTTCAGAGAAGGATTCTCTGTAATTTAGTGTGAACCAAGAAATGAATCTCTTGAATTGGTAGGACAGAGGGCCATGGGAACCTAAGGAATTTCTGTGTGGCCATTATGCACAAACTATGCCTGCTGAGCATGCCAGGTCTTTTTCAGAAAGTGCCAGTAGAAAGGATGCATTGCTATTACCTGTCATATAGTTCAACATAATACAGAGTAACCATCCATTCAAGAAACGTGAAAACTGAACCTAAGAAAGCACAGAAGTTGGAAATTCATAATGTGGAAAAAGACAAGAGCTCTAGTGACACTGACCAAGACCTAACACTGCATGTGTTGTCAGAAGCTGGAGTAAGAGATGGCACACACTTGGTCGAGGGAGTTCCTACAAGGATGGAGCTTGAAAATTGAGTTTCTGTCTCACTGATTTCTGCATCTGGCAATCACCCGACATTGTCACAAGTTCCTCTGGAAGAACCTCCATATTTTTGAAGAAAATGGATATGGACTAAAGAATGCAAGGGTGCATTTAAGGAAGCAAAGAAACTGTTGACATGAACCGAACTTCGTACATACTTTGATGCCACTCTACAATTACAATTGGCTTATGATGCTTCAGTGCAGTCCTTTCCCATATTTTTCTTGATGGCATGGAGGAACCAACTGACTTCACTTCAAAAACATGAACCAGCCCTGCGGAGAACCATGTCAAATACAGCAAGAAGCTCTTAGTATTATCTTCAGAATTTGGAAGTTATATATCTATCTGTATGGCAGATATTTTACCTTGCTGATGGATCACCACCCATTAGTTTCAATTTTGGACTGAAACATGGAATTCCGTCATTAGCTGCTGCTCATATGCAACAATACGCATTGCTACTTTCAGTTCATTCCTGTACTATTCAATTCTGTAAAGGGACACAGCTATGGCAGTGCTGATGAGTTGTCCTGTCTGCCATGTCCAAGCTCCTTTGGATGAAGTGCTCTATCTCAATTTGATGAATAGGTTACCCATTACTATCACGGACAGACATCAACAAAGAAATATTTGAAGATGATGTGCTTTCTCTTGTGTGTGGAATGGTATTACAAGTTACCATGCTGGATGATAAGAATATCCAGTTTACACTTACAGAATACCTCAGTTCCATTTGTTCCTATTTGTTGCCAGAACAATAAGGTCACCACAGCAGATAGCTGTGTTTAAATCAGCTCCCTGTTTCTATCTCCTTCACTGCTGGGTCCAAATATAACTCTTAGATAAATAGCTTAGGCTAGCAAGTGTTTTCAGTCTTACTTTACCTGTACATACTCTAGGGAAATACTGAAGTAGAGTTATTTATCTAAGGAAGCTGTTAAGTGTAAGGGCGAGCACAATGTGGCTGATCCTGTTTTTGTGCTCCAGCAATTACCATTGGAAGTAAATGGGAGTTTTGGGAGAATAGGATTGAAAGATCCAACTTCCTGTATTGGCATGTGGAATGGAAACAAGTTAACAGAGACCCGTTGCTAAAATATGGAGGGGTTCTCCAAAGATATGTGATGCTCCTTGCATATAGCACTATACCCACCTCCACACAACCTGTTACAAAATCATTCTTCAAATCCAAGGTTTCCTCCATCCTTGCAATCCTATACTCTTTCCCCCATAGGTCATACTCCCCCCCACCATCCCTCCTGTGCTATTAGAGACAGAGGTGTGAGATGCAGGTGCAGATGTCCCCTGACAGTAGCTATCATGGCTGCCACAATAGCAGGTGTCACCTGTGCCCCTTGGCAACGGCCTGGGGGAGCAGCCATCAGCTGAATTGCTTTATTAGAGTGGACTTACATTTTAACAACTAGAGTCAGCCTTAATATTTTTATGTAGGCCAGGGAAACAATTTCTTCCTGCCCCATCTTGATAGAACTGATTCCTTTCTACCATGCATCTTCAGATGCATCTGAAGAAGTGGTTGTTTTACCCACGAAAGCTTATGCCCAAATAAATCTTAGTCTTTAAGGTGCCACCAGACTCCTCATTGTTTTGTGGTTACAGACTAACACAGCTACCCCTTTGATACTTTCCAACATGACTGTACCACCTACCCTAAGAGACTTAAGGAGAGTTAGCTTGATGATTCCTTGGGACAAGGAAAATTAACTGGCTCATTTTGCATGTGTGTGCTGTGGCAGTGCTGTGAAAGTGGCGCCCAGCTGTTTGTTCCATTCAGCCCCTACAATTGATTTTCATCTGTTTACATTTCAGTGCTATCTCTGTATGTAAAAGTTTAGAAATGTGCTTTAAATGAAAGAGAAAACTGTGATTTTCCCACGAGAAAAATGTTTCTTTAGCAAGAGGGCCTTGCAACCCCCTGCAGTTTTTCAGCAGAAGTTTATGATAAAGTTCTAAATCAGAAAAGTTAGTGTTGCTATTTTTTCTCCATTTGCACCGGCACTGGTCCTCAATATGATGTGCTTTAGAAACACAAATGCAATACGATCTAATGGGAGTCTTATAGCTAACGCCCAACACAACACATAGAAAATACATAACATAACCCGTTCTGTTTACTAGGGGCCCTGTCCTGCCGCTTCGTTCACCCCACATACTCATTGGTTGCAGTGGGCATTTGGAGGAAACAAGAAATGCAGATTCGGTCTCTTCACACATTTTCCAGATATCCTCCTTTTATTTACAGCATCTCCATGAATGGAAAATTGTATTGTCTGTTTCTCTACAGCCATTTCAATTTCATACTTCAGTTTGATTCTCCTCTTCTGTACTCATCTGGTGCCACTGAACTATATGCCAAGAATTTGATACACCAACAGTTGTCACTTTGGAAATCAAGCATGGAGTCTTAGTTATGCTAAAAAGAAAAAAAAAGATTCTGACAATGACAATTGCTCTATTGCTTGTGTCCACAGGCAGAATATTCACTGTTGTTCGTTAACATATGAACAGATGCTGTAATTCAACTATGAAAATGTGTTGACAGGAAAAAAAAGGCTCAGAATGGACATTTAGAAAAAAAAAGAAAGGTTCAAAAGTGACATTTAAAATGTCCCTTGTAGGCAAAGGATCTTAGGTACCTTAGTATTATTAACCTATACTAAGGTAACTAAAATGCTTTGCCTACAAAGGGCATTTTTTATGTTCCCTCGAACCTTTAAATGTATAAATCCCATATATAGGGGATTTAAAGCCTGAAATCCCCACTCAGCTACTGCCTAACTTTTACGTGTCTTAGCTCCCTAGGCACCTAACTTCTTGCTGGTAAAGTAGCTGTGGCACCTAAAATCTGACACTGGACATGCACAGAGCTATTTTCTTTAAGCAACCAGGCACCTAGCTCAGGCCTAATCCTCAAACTGTTCATTTCCCACCAATCTTACCTGTGGGATTCAATCCAGTAGGGGTGCTCAGAAGCCAGCTACCAGATAGTACTCCACACAAAACAACACTATAGGAGGAGTACCAGATTCTACTCTACCCATCTTACAATTCTGAGCCCAGTAGTGAGCGCACTCACCCAGCATGTGGGAGAGCAGGGTTCCATTTCCTTTTCTACCTGATGCAGAGTAGGGATTTAAGTCTGAGTCTCCCCATTCCCAGCAGAGTGTCCTAACCACTGGGCTCTTGGGTACTCATGGGCAAGGATTTCTCAAGCTCTCCTGTTAGAGTTGTTCCACTGTGTATAAATAATTAAAGCAACACAGGGTCATGTGTGTGCTTCCCAGTGTGGGTAGACAGACATGCGCTAGCTAGTCCATATTATCCCTGGCTGCCCTATTATTTTTACAGACTAGCTCAAGCAGAGCTAGTGCATGTCTGTCTGCCTAAGCCAGGAAATTTGCTCTCAACTGCAGTGTAGATATACCCTATTTTCCCTTCATGGATCAAGTCGCAAGTGTAATCATGAATCAAAGATTTTGTTAATAGTAAAATCAAGAAATTGTCTGCCTTTGATTCATTATATATTGGAAATACCACACAAATGGCTAATAATTACTTTGAGGTACCCGTGATGTCTTTAATACTATGAGGAACTACTAAGAGCACAGAATACGTAAGCAAAGGAGATTTTCTCTGCACACTACAGTGTGTGTTATGTTCCTTAGAATGGACATTCATAGTGGAGAAGCTCTCAGGATTAGAGATAGATGAAACTTATCCTCTTAAGTTATTTACTATCTCTTTTCCTTTCTTACCCAGCAGTGTAATAAATATATGGATGTTAAGATAGAAATTCAATAGCTTGGCTCTACAAACTCAGTGTAATCAAAAGCCAAGAGTAAGTCAGAAATTGGATTGCAATATTACACCTCTGGATTGCTCTTCATTTTGTATTATACAGTTTTTGGGGACCTAAGCTACCGCAGTTCTGTTTTAAGAGTCCTACATTTGTTATTCTGCATGCTGATGAGTGTTAAAGAAAGTGATAAATAAATATGGTACATTTTAAGAGCAAGAAGGTGCAGAATTGTAGAGAGAAAAAAGCACCTCATTAACAGTAAAAAATCCCATTTTGCAGGTTTCTAAAAAAAACCTAAATAAAGATTCTGACTTTGATATTTTTTGGAAAATAAAAGAGTTTCCATGAGAAAACCATCCATTTGACATAGGTCACATTTTTGACTGATAAAAATAACAATTACTTGAAACTTTCTCTGACCATTATTTTAGGATTTGCATTGTGTTAAGGCAGTCCATGAAGTACGGGCTGGTCATCCAAAGAGAGATGGCTAATAATATGATGCTAACTCTCCTCTTTCCACCTGCTAAATGTCACTGAAAGACAACTAGTATTACTTTCCTATGTAAGCAGTTGCTGGAATTACCACAGAGATGTTATGAATTTGCATATGTGAAGGGAATTTTACTCTGTGAGATTTTTAATGGGCAGTGAGGTGGTTCATATGTCAACTTCTCTCAAGACACAGTACACACTATTAGTGTCTATATTTCAGAAGTCCCCCAAATGTGATAGATGCTGGACACTACTGTGACTATTGGACTTACAAAATGTGCTCCTAATGTGAGCTTAAAAGTAAAAAGTTTAGGAAAGTTTATAAGATGTTATAATAATTATGAGAAATAGGTCACATGTTTTATTACGTTGAATATTATAACAAGTACAGGAGAACCAGACAAAGAAGCTGGATCAATCTAAACTAAAAAGGCCATGTTGATATAATTTAAGGACTGTTGAAATTATGTTTGGTAAAGAGAGAAGATATAGAACTAGAAAGTAACAGACTAAAATTGCGGTAACAGATATTAGGCCTAATTGGTGAACAAAATCATGAGGGGAACGAACAATGCTGCTCCCTTTCCCCCTTTTTCGGTTCATTAAAAAGAGAGTAAAAAAACCAAACAAACATGATCAGTTTATTTCAGCTCTCTTCTCATCCCACGTCCCACCTAGTCTCCTCTCATCTTCCCCCCACTCAGCCCTCACACTGCCAGCAGTGCAGCTCATCTTGGCTCATCTAAAGGATTTTCATCTTGTTTAAGGAACTTTGTTTTCACCAGTGACTGTTGAAAGTCATTACATTATCATGATATCCAAGGCTCAGCCCACCAGTGGGGATATCTAATTACCAGCGCCACAAAGGCATGTAAGATCCTATATTGTATTCCCTTCCCTTGTTATGTTATTTTCTGCCCCACTGTTTCTTTCTGCCTAGCCTATCTCATTCTCTTGGCTTTTCATCAAATCCTGAAATCAATCATATTGAATCCATATAAATCTGCTTCATCTGAAGAGAAAGGATCCAAGCAGATGATGGCCCTGATCACATTGTAACTAAACAGGGTCCAAGCAGCAGGTGTCATGGTCATCATGTGAGCTAAAGCATCCACTTGTAACTAGCCAGAAGTCTAGGGTTCCAAAATTATCAAGAACAGCCATATTTCACCCATCATTTCTATCCAGTCTATCCTCCACTTTGTCTCTTTGTTAAGAACAGGACGAGTGAATGCCTTTCATATCAGGACTGAGAGTAAAATAAACCTTCTTCTTTTCATCAAAGAAAGGTTCCTCTGAAAATAAGAGACCAATATTTTGATTCCAAAAAGAAAAAAACTTTAATAAAGTCTAACGGTTTGTTTTGCATAATCACTCAACCACCATTTCAGTATAAATGCTTGTTTTAATTTCTTGTCCTTTCTTGTGCTTAACCCATAATCTTTCAATTTGAATGAATGCTTTTGGGTGTTTGCCAAGTAACCAAGTAAAACCAAGGATTCTGTTGTAAAATAACCTGAACCTATCTATCACTGTTTAATGCTAGACTGTGAGAGAATTTATCAACAACGTTAACTCTTTGGGCCTTTGAAATCAATATCTATACAACATATTTGGCGCTGTGACCTGAATTCAAACTAAGATCGCTGCAGTGAAATGTGTTAACATAACCCGGTTACTGTCTAACTTTAAATAGTGTCACACCAAGGTCAGGGGCTCAGAATATAGAGACCTCGGCCTGCTTAGCACTATGGCAAAAACACTAAACTAAAACAAAGAACAAAAAATCCACCTTTTTTATTAAAGATAAAAAAAGAAAGAAAAAAGAAAACCAGTTAAAGCATTTGAAATGTAAAGTATTAAATAAATACATTTTATGTTAACAACATCACTTGTTCCCTTTTTCTTTAGCTATAAACAGTTTTTAGAAGGAAAAAAAACCCTGTTTGACAGTCTCTTAGATGATATCAAAGATGGTAATAACTGTTTGTTTGTTTTTTGGAGGGGGGGAGAGTTAGTTGCGATGGGCTGGAGATAGTAATACTGCTGTTGTTAAAAATCTAATTTTAGAAGAACTTCCCACTCTCCCCACCGTTTGACAGTCTCTTAGATGAGACAAGGTAGATGAGGTAATATCTTTATTGGACCAACAAAAGTTTATCATTCAACAGATGTTTGGTTTGTTTCTTTTACATTAAGGTTTGTAGTTTCTGTAATTAGTAAAAGTTTAATGAAAAAGTATTTTAAAGAAAAATCTAAAGTAGTAAAATGAAGAGTTTGAAATGGTTGGAAATTAATTTGCAGACTTTTACTGAAATGTCATCTTGAGTAAACCTCTTGTTAATTAAATGCCATCTTAATTCAGGGCTTCTACTGCATTAACTGTGAATTAAATTTAAAATCAACAGAACCAAGGCCTGTTGCAACACCAAATTTTTGTAATTTTTTGTGATTGTTTTCAATGATTTTTGTTATTCTTGTTCTTGGCATGTAAGAGAGCATGATGCTAGATTTGCAGCTTAGATCCCCATGATGGTATAAGTTCCCACTATGGCCATGTTGTCTTCACAAATGTTGGTGGTAAAACAGGTGTGCAACATCGGTCATAGACTAAAAATACCTGCAAATTTTTACCGCCTTTGAGTGTTACAAATCACTCACAAATGGAAAAGTGGTTCCAACAGAATATAATTTTGTTGTTTATTTTTAAAGCAGGCAACACACTTGGATATGAATGCCATCAGGCTAAAGTTTTTCTCCAAAAAGCAAACTTAACCATTAGTACATAATTTTTTTGTGGCTGAGTGTGAATGTACAGCTTTAACTGTGTAACTGGCAAAGAAGGGGGGAAGTTTTATCCAACTTTACTGATCCTGGGCATATAGCCAAAGACGTGATAAGAGCTAGTTTGTTCCTAAATATCTTATAAACATATAACAGCAGCGTTTTCAATTTTTGTTTTAGCTACAAATGAACTGAGTTGTAAGTTCTTTAGCTTTATTAACATCTGAAGGTTTAACAATATTTTTTGTAACATATAATCAAGATATGTAATTTCCAATTTTTGCATAAAGACATAGCAAACCTTAAAATATAACCAAGTACTTCCCCCCTCGCCTTCCCTTCATATAATTAAACTGAAATTAAATGTTTATTTGTAATTATAATTTTATGAATAAATGTCTATCCTAGGTGGAACTGATTAATAAAAGAAAGAGATTATATTGTGACAACTGGGCCCACAAATGTACCTGAATCATGAGCTGAACTGTAAAATAGTATCCAAAATTTCATAAGCTATTACAATTATCCTATGTTGTGGGGAAGGTATGAAAGGGAGACAGAATAACTGAATTAGTTTAAACAAAGAGGTCAAGTTGACAGAATTCAAGGATGGTGTTGAAATTATGCTTGTTAAAAACAGGAAATGTGGAGCTGGAAGTTTATGAGCCAAAATTGGTATGTATGATATTAAGCCTCATTGATAGACAAAATAATGAGGAGGTGGACTATTCCACCAGTGCTCCCTTTTTGGGTCCTTAAAAAAAAAAAGAGATTTTGTGGGGAAAATATAAAAAACAAAAACAAAGAACAGGCAGAAGCTACTGGAGCAAGCTTTACCATCATGGCTGCCACCCCCACCATTTTTTGGGACCCCACACCTTTATCATCCTAATCCTGAGAGAAGTACTGACCAGAATGGGCCAGAGAGAAGATTGCAGATGGCATCGCCTCCCCTGCTGGCTTCAGCTGAATCCCAAACACTACCTGGGACAACAGTTATTACAATCTCTGATACCATCAAACATGTCGAACAAGGGGGCTTTTCCTTCTAAAATTGGACTTTAGCAACACCAGCAGCAATGACATCTCCAGTCCATCTCAACTAATTTATCTTCCCCCCCAGGTTATTACCATCTTTGATACCATCTACTGGACTGTCAAACAGGGTTTTTTCCTTCTAAAACTATCTACAGCTAAAGGGAAAGAGAACAAAAGATTATTTTTTAAGTAAAAGAGAAAGCGTTAATTAATACTTTACCTTTCAAATGCTTCAACAGTTTCTCCTTCTTTTCTGTATCCTTAATAATAGGTTTAAAGGATTTCTAATATGGTGTTTATGATGGTGCTAAACAGGCTGAAGTCACTGTATATAAAGCCTCTGACCTTGTTTAATGTTAGACAGTTGACTGGGCTATGTTTACACCTTTAGCCCACATATTCTATGTAAAGTAATACAACCGCACATGCATAGGAAGACACTGTTCTCGCTTTATAGTCTTTATATTCTTCTCATAATCTATTAGATTTCAAATCTTATTTTGCAGTTATTATATCTGAAGAAGGCAAACAGGAAAAGATAAGTCACAATTTCACAACTCTCTATGTGTGTTTGTATATATGTCTACCTATTTATGCGTGTCCATCTCTCTATTCTTAAATATATGAGCTTCATGGAGTAATTCAGTCCAGCAGTTGGATATAAAAACTGAACTAGAGGAGATCTGGCTAGTGGAGGACATGAACATGGAACTTAAAAATGCCCTGATTGGTCTTATCAATATAGACTTTAGATCATGGTTTGAACATGACAGACCATAAACTTTTCCAAGAAATAGAAAAAAGGTCAGAAAACTGTGACCAGCTTGAACGTACTAAGAGACAGGAGCTGGAAAGGTGTTACAGAAGGAAAATGTATGAACAGGAAGATTAAAGGATCCCACAACCTCTCTGGCAGTTAACAGCTCAGAAAAACAACTAGAAAAAAAAGAGAGAGGCTTTGGGCACGACACAGTTTCAAAGACATTTTTACCCTCTTACAGCAAGCTGCTTTTCAGGACCCAAAGGCTTAGAAGAGCAATATTCTTCTGGGCTTAGGTTGAAGCTTGCTGTGGTGGCACTGAAACAAATTTTATTGGGAGGCTATTTAGCTAAAGTTAACCCATTAATAGAATATCTGGAGAAGAGAACAGAAGGGACTAGGGTTTTGTTTGTTTGTTTGTTTTTGTTTGTTTTGGTTTTTTTAAGCAGCTCAGTTGAGTAGGTTGGCTGTGATGATGCTGAAGAACTTAGTCCTAGAAAATGACCTATCCAAATTTAATAGCTCTTGTTATGTGTGCTAGAGAATCTTCTAGAATTTGCTAGAATCTGAATTTGCCAGAGCTCAGCTAAAGGCAAGGAAAAGGAAGACATATTCTTCAGCTTTTGTTTAAGAGGTATGGTCATTTAAATTCAAGTTAGTTTCCTTCTGTGTTTCAGAGCATCCATAGATCCATAGTTAATACAGTGTACACCTTGTGAACCTCAGGGGAATTTTAAATGACACTTGAATATCCTCATTGTGGTTTGTGCAACTGACCACCTTAGCCCAGTAATACAACGAGAGGATTTGCATATGGTGTGGCAGGGAGCTGATGGGGAAAAAAAACATACACAGTGACATCCTGTCCCCTTTTAAGTCAATGGAAACACTCTTATTGACTTCAATAATCAGATTTCATCCAGAGTGTCTGAAGCAGTTCAAGGACTGGAGCAAACTCATGGCCGGATTTCCAATTAGGCACAGTAAAAACCTTGTACAACACGAAAGTCAGCTGTAGGCAGGGGGGGCACTGAAGATGGTGTGCCTCGGGGTACATAAGGTATAAATTCAACCCTGAGCAAACTAGTTGCTTTCTGGAGCTTTGTGAGTTGTTAGCTGTGCTGTTTAATATCCCTATTCAATTCAAAATACTGGTTCATCTAGGCCGTAGCTAAATTGTAAATAGAGTATAATGGGGGGTGGAGATATCTTTTGTTCACTTATTTTTCTTCCAGTAAGTAAATAACCCAAAGCTAGAATCCAGAGATTCCTGACCATTCAGAAGTCATGCTAATTCTTTGTTTCCATCAGTACTGTTCTTGGTTTCTGGCTTGTTTCTAAATCTTTGATGTATGTTGAAAAATATACATTGATTGTTTTCAGTGATGATGTGCAATACATATAAGAGAAGAAGAATAGAGGCTAGTTTGTTACCAGATATTTCGTCCTGGATTCTTATTCTATCTACTATACATAAGCAGGAAATGCTTACTTAACTGCCCCTCCCCTTTTTTTTGGTTTCTGCCTTATGGTAAAGTCTTAAATTTCAGGGTCACACACTATTTATGATAGAGTAATATGCAATATACTACTATTTTAAGGTGGTCTAGACAATTATTTACACATTATGGTGGCCAAGTTGTTGTTGCTTGCACACTTTAAATGGGACACTTCCTTACTTTTGAGTGCTTTCCCATAGAAACTTTACCCTGTCTTATAATTGTTGTTTTTAAACAGATTGTCCTAGGCTTTTAAACAGAAATACAATGTAATATAAACAGAGAATTATCACACTCCAGGTAATTGAAATTCAGCTGTATTATAGATAGATAGATAGATAGATAGATAGATAGATAGATAGATAGATAGATAGATAGATAGATAGATAGATAGATAGATAGATAGATAGATAGGAGTCAAAGTTTTAGGTCAGAAAGAACCACAAGATCATCTAGTCAAACTTTCCTATATATTACAGGCCACTGAACACCAACATGTTACCTCCATATCAAACTCAACAACCAGAATTAAATCAAAGTGCTATAGCACACAGGAGACTAAACTATTGTGTGCAATGGGTGGAGAAGAAGAGGGACTGAAGTGTACCAATGCCACAGGCCACATTCTGCAGACGAAGTTGAAAAAAAATACAAGGACTCAGCCCATCTGACTGAGAAGAAACTCTTTCTTGACCCAGAATATGGCAATCAGTTAGATCCTGAGCACGTGAGCAAGATCCACTAATCAATCAACTGGGAAAGAGAATTCTCAGAACTGGCCCACCCTGTCCACTGTTCGGTCCCCAACCCCGGCTATCTCTGCTGCGTCAGAAGAAAGACACAAAAATATCCAAAATATGTCAGAAAAAAAAAAAAACTTTGCTGACCCCCTACAGGTGACTGGCTAAAGCAGGGGTCAGCAACCTTTGGCACATGGCCGATCAGGATAATCCACTGGTGGGCCACGAGACATTTTGTTTATGATGACCATTTGCGGGCACGGCACCCCGAAGCTCCCAGTGGCCACGGTTTGCCATTCCTGGCCAATGGGTGCTGCAGGAAGCAGCCCAGGCCACAGGAATGTCCTGGCCTCCACTTCCCGCAGCGCCCATTGGTCAGGAGCTGCGAACCACGGTCACTGGGAGCTGCGGGGTGCCGTGCCTGCAAACAGTCAACATAAACAAAATGTATCATTGCCCACCAGCGGAGTACCCTGATGGGCTGCGTGCCAAAGGTTGCCAACCCCTGGGCTAAAACCTTGATGTATGAGATATTAGGGACATAAAACAGGTACTGGAAGTAACCTGAGGGCTGCTGAACCGAGTCTCCGACCTTTGCATAATATTTCCAGATAATGTGTTCACATTTCATTATCTGGAAATATTTAAGCAGATGCCAACACACCTTAGGAAGTGCTGAAGTGACTTTTTTTTCCTGAAAACCTTCAAAACTGCAAGCTCTTCAGATGCATCAGAGTAGGTCTAGTTCTGTTGTCCTATTTCTCTCATATGAAACTTAAGGACACAGAAAACCTCCTTAATACATGTGCGCCCTATAAGTTTATCTGAAGATATCTTGCCTCTGTCCATGCATACCCCGAGGACAGGTTTCACTGTGAAGCTAATTAAGCACATACCCACACACAGAACATTTGATTATTTATTTTCGTTTATTTAGCTTTTAAAAAATAAAGATGCATCTCTAAGGCTAGATGCCTAACACAAATAATTACACAGTAAATTGCACTATTACACATTCTCCGCACTATTACAATTATCCGCTTCATAAGGACTCAACTGATTGGTCAGCCACCTACTCCCTTCTTTAGTTTGGAAGCATACCCTCAGCCTTCTCCAAAAAAACCTCTGTACAGGCTCTTATCTGTGTATTGTAATATCTTAGAGGAACACCTTTTTAGCAGATGTATTGCACGGGCACAGCGTAGCCACGATTTTAAGAAATGGGGAATGAAATAAAATAGTTTGTTTACTGTCCTCGTATCCAAAATCAAATGAACTATTGTTGCTCGGACTTCTCCACCAAATTCACGTTCAATTTGACAATAAACCTGTGAAATTCATCAGACAGATGGAAGTTTGAAAAAGTCCTGGACAGCTGAAAACAGGGGGTTACAATAAAAACCAATGTTCCTGTTATACTCCCTTGTTCATTTATATATTGTGTCGTCTTTTATCTTTCAAAAATATTGTAGAATACAAGGAAATATGACCTGAATATGGCACTATAATCACTGGACTAACAGTGAATGTTCTGTTGACTGTGTTGATAGCCACGGTATGTAGGATACGTGGTCAGAGCATGGGTGGCAAGATTGCGGCAAAGCATAAAACAATTAATTTACTCTTCCATAAGGCTTGTCGTTAAATGTAGGAGTTTATTACAGTATAATTTCCTTTAATATTGTTTTAAGTAAGAAAAAACACAGTAATAATAGTATAGTCTTACCCGGGAGCCTGCATTGAAACAAAGTGGCGTATATTTGTTCCTGAAATTCTTCTATTGTATGATGAATAGGAGCAATTACAGGAAAGAACAATATTAGTTTCACAGTTATTGTTATTAACTTAAAATACTAAGAATAAAATCCCATATTTCACTAGATATTCCAATCACTGCCAAAATATCTGACAGAGAAACAGTTTATAATCCCTGTATTTCACACTGACTGCACAACTAGAAATTGGCAGAGCCAAGTCATTTATACCTCCTTATTACCAGCTTGCAGAAGGCATTGAGAATATGGGGCTAGTGATGGATATTTTTGTGGCAGATGTTGTTTTATTCTATTTTGCTGTATTAAATTTACCACAGATTGGTTCTACTGCAGTTTATTAAAGACACAGAAAAGATAAGCAGTAGAAGAACAAGACATATAACTTGCTTATTCTGGAGAAGAAATCACATTTATTTATGAACAGAGAACATTTAGACAGATGTACAACTATAGATGTCCTGTGTTTATAACATTAATTTTGCAATGCACTATCTCTAACTCATATAAATTGGTACAAAATTTGCCAAAATAATGGTAATAGTATTTAAGTGGAATATTTCTGTTATAACTCAGTTATGTACTTAATAAAATTAATACAAAATGTTTCTCTGGAAGGGCAAAAATCCAACTACGGGGCTTACGTGGGATTTAGGTAATCTATAGGCTTTATGCAGGCTGTGTGTGCTGAGATAAATTTCACCAAATAAGCAAATTTTGGTGAATGACAACCACTAGTTTTCACATGCCTGAAACAGCAGAGAGTTATACACCTACAAGTTAGTTTTAGTGTAGTTTATCTAATAAATAAATAAATAAATATAATCATCATCATAATTAATAAATACTAAATAATTAATAATGAACAACTTGCTTCTCCTCATCAAAAGTCTTTAATTACTTCTCAAAACAGTTCTGTGAGGGAAGTAAAGAATTATCATCCTCAATTGGTACACTGTAAAACTGAAACAGAGACCTTGATGGTCTGATTTTCTGTTGTCTAAGCACCCACTACTCCAAGCACAGTCAATGGATGCTGTGGATGCTCAGCACCTCAGGAAGTGATATTCAAATAGAATGGACCAAATATACAGCACAGTCATTTCTAGAGCTGGAATGATAATGCAGGTGTTTCAGTGCTATTCTAAGACCCATGCCTGTCTATTTGCATAACAAATGGAAGAAATGAGTTGGCTAGCAATGACCTTTTATTCTGGGGTACATCCAAAATTTGCCCATAGTTGTGCTATTTCGGAATTCCATGAAGTACTGCTTCTGAAAGGTCTCTGGTTATCCCATTACCATAACACTCATACTGATAGCTTTTTCCCGCTGGAAACTATAGTGAAATGATTGTAGTTTCCAAGAGGGATAATCAGCAAAGATACTGGGTTATCTACAGGTTGTTAAGCTTCCTTGTGTTCAGAGGTCACTAGCCATCTAAAAACACGTTCCATTAATTTTCAAAGCTAAAAATTCCAACAGACCTCAGCCTGTCCTAGGTTTTTGCAAGTGGGCTTGGTTCTCATCTCACGTACACTGATGTACCATGGTTATACTCTGAGCAACGTGAGACGCAGGCCCTCTGCACAGAATCCATTTGTGGTCTGTTTGGATGGTTTTAGAGGGTGTGAACATTCTCATTGCAACACAAAACTGATAGTCCACTGGGAAAATTTTCAAAGGCAGCAATGGGAGTCAGGTGCTGAAGTCCCATTGACTTTCAGTGGCATTTGCATGCCTAAATAGTTGTTTCACTTTTGAAAATGTCCCCCAGGGACTATCAGGGTCTCCCTCTCCCCCTACCCCCAAATAGCAGGTGCATATTAATTGCACAAGCAGTGCTGGATACACACAGAAAGAGGCCATGCCTTTTTAATATTTATATTACTATAGTAGCTAGGAGCTCGAATCAAGCTAAAGATGTATGTGTTTACATCTGATTTTTTTGCTTCTTTTACTTCCCTGAAAAAAGCAGAAGCTATCACTACCATGTAATATAATTCAAAGTGCCTCATTCTTAGAACTATTTTCTGTTGTAGAGGAAGCAGAAACCCTAAACTCAATTGCTAGTTATTTAATAAAAGGATAAATTACTTTCTATCCAAGATTATTTATTTATAATATTTGCCCTATACATATCATGGAATTGATGTGGCATCTTAAATGGCTAATTAGGTTATTTTTCTTTAAATACATATTTTCATTTCACCTTTATGAATTGATTCCTTGTTTGTTTGTTTGTTTGTTTGTTTTTAAAAACATTACTCGTCCATTTTAAGGAGTGCTCCAAAGGAAATGTATTTGTGATTGTTGTCTCCAAAACACAGGACTGTATAGTTCCCACACTTCCACAGAATGAAGGGAAACACATGAACATAGGTCAGGTGCAGTAGGTCCTAGGAAGGTTGTGCAGAAGGTGAAAGTGGCAATGCATGAGTATCCCATACTATCACCCACAAACTGTGCATAATCATACCAACCATGCATCAAGGGGCTGTGGTCAGCCAGAAGTGGGAGGAGTAAGAGAAAACAACAACAACAACACTGTACTGAGCATGTTTTCCTGAAATAACAGTGTAAACATGCTGAAAATCACTGTGGACATTAATACTGAATGAGCCAACATTAATGCTCCATATGCATCATGAAGGGGGCACTTGAGCTCATCTACTAGAAGGGGAACAAGTGACAGTGCAGCAGCTAAGCCAAGCTGTTGATGTGGGAAGAGGCCAGTGTGGTGTGGAAGAACTGCAGCCGTGCTTCTATAGCCTGGAGTCCACAGTCTCTGTAGCTGTTACCTGTAGATCTTGAGCACAGGCCTATTTTGCAACCTTTACTGATACTGATTAATGCTCACTCACAAGTTAAACTAAACACTTCCTAGAAAGTAGGTTTGTTTTCACCTTCGATTGAAAAGTTTTCATTAGCTTTGGCACATTAACCATATGTCAGTTTTAAGTGATTATCCTGTCATCAGTTTTTGTGCAATACTCCCATTGATTGCAATGGGTGGTCTAAACACACAACAATTTCAGGAATACTATCAGATGACCATATTACTGATTAAGTATAATTGGGTTGTGACATCATTAAGACATTTTCTCCCCACTATCTAGGTAAAACTGTATGTCAAAACCTGGAGATCAGGTATGTTAAAGTGGCTGGAAAAGTAGTTACTAACTTTATTTTTTTTAAATCAGTGCATGGAAAAATGTATTCATAAGATGATCTCATTCTGTTGTGCAAAGTGGCATTTATACACAACATAAAGGACTCTTCAAATATCATTGCTACCTTTATTATCTATCAGAAAATGGCTTCTATTTACCTATCTTTTCAAAGGTCACTCAGAAAACAAACTGAGAGACAAGCATTATATCATCTCTGGTACGTTGTGAGTCTAGGTAAAATAAAAAACTCACCAAACTTTGCTAATGCTACCCTTGCTGGAACTTGCTCTTGTCTTGTCATCCCATTTTTTAAGACATGCACGTCGTTACTCCAGCATGCCTCAGCCACAAATACATTTCTTGTATTTTTACTTGGTGTAATCAGTTAAACTTGTCAGTTTACCCACTCCAGTTTCTTATCTGTATCTTATGATAAATTGCACTATAAATCCATGTCAGAAGGCATTTAGTGAACTTAGATAACATTAGGTCCTATTTTAGTTTACTTGTTTTCTTGTGCAGCTAATATATTATCATTAAAAGTTTCAAAATAAGAGTTTGGAAAGAGAGTATAAAACCATGGAGTTTGCGGTTTTTATCTGGATTTTTTTAACTTATATTTTCACACTCGATTCCAAAAGAAAACTGTTTAGAATCATTAGCAGCAAATATGTGTTTACAGCTAATCTAAATCAATTGATAATTAACTCCACAAGGCAGAAATGGATTTGTGTTTAGCACTGAGTTTCCTCTGTTCCTTAATTTTCGACATTCACAGGTGTGAGGTACAAACAATTATAAAATACACCCTAGCATCTGCTGTTTAGGAGCCTGATCCAAAGCACATTGAAATCAATGGGACTTATTCCATTGCCTTTAATGGGCTTTGGATCATGACCTAACATATCCTCACATTTAATGGGAAGGTCTTAACATCTATCATTGTTAGAACACAATATTGAGGATGGTGTACCATGTGGGGATAAGTGTATATTCTGTGTTAATTTTTCCCATTCTAACTAAAAAAAAAAACCCACCAAACACAACAACCCATTGCTTTCTTAATGTAGTGCAATCATCTTAAATTAGGTCATTATTGGGGCAGCATACTGATTCCTATTAAGATTTTGTTGTTGATTACTGTGCATGAGCCTGCCATCATTTCTTACGCAAAACTCCCATTAGTTTCAGCAGGAGTTCTGCATGAAAATATGGTCCAAGGTCAACAGTAAAATGGTCAAGTTCACTCAGATGATCATGCAATCCTTTGCTGGTATTTTCTTCACAATGAATGGGAATGTGAGCAAGACATTTCTCCTTAAGTCTCTCTCTCTCTCTCTCTCTCTCTCTCTCTCTCTCTCCCCTTCCCCCTTTATAATAGGAATCCACTCTTTTCATTGCAGATATTCTTTTCATCATATCTAATAGTCATTGTCAAGGTTCCTTCCCCACTCTGAACTCTGGGGTACAGATGTGGGGACCCGCATGAAAGACCCCCTACGCTTATTTCTACCAGCTTAGGGTAAAAACTTCCCCAAGGCACAGAATCTTTGCCCTTGGACTAGGGTATGCTGCCACCACCAAGCGCTTTAACAAAGAACCAGGGAAAGGGACAACTTGGAGTTCCTCTTTCCCCAGCTATCCCCCCAAGCCCTTACACCCCTTTTCCTGGGGAGGCTTGAGAATAAACAAGTTGAGCACAGAGCAGCTTGGGTTTCTTAGGACCCTAAAAACTCAATCAGATTCTTAAAAAAACAGAACTTTATTAGAAGAAAAAAACAAAGATAAAAGAAACACTCTATAAGATTAGAATGGAAGATAATCTCACAGGCAGTCAGATTCAAAACATAGAGATCCCTCTAGGCAAAACCTTAAGTTACAAAAAGACTCAAAAACAGGAACACACATTCCCTCCAGCACAGCGAATTTACAAGCCAAAACAAAGAAAACCTAATGCATTTTTGAGCTAGATTACTTACTAACTTTACAGGCATTGGAGGGCTTGCATCCTTGATCTGTTCTGATCTGGCAAAGGTATCACACAGACAGGCGTTCCCCCCCCCTCCAGATTTGAAAGTATCCTGTCCTCTCATTGGTCATTTTGGGTCAGGTGCAGTGAGGTTACCTTAGCTTCTTAACCCTTTACAGGTGAAAGGATTTTGCCTCTGGCCAGGAGGGATTTTATAGCACTATATACAGAAAGGTGGTTACCCTTCCCTTTATGTTTATGACAGTCATAAACAAGTTTGATAGGTTGAGCTCAAATAAATTGGTTAGTCTCTAAGGTGCCACAAAGTACTCCTTTTCTTTAAACAAGTTTGAGAGAGTCATACTATTTGACTGGAAAATAATATAAAAGAAATGTCACTGCAGCAGATTGACTTTGGTTCGTTGCGTGATGGGGAGTCTAAAATTTTACTGCATGATAGTTAAAATATTTAAATTTCATTTTTTAAAAAAAGAAAAAGATAAGGCAAAAGGTAATTACTCCTATCAGTATGTTTCTTATTGCATAGAACATATTCAATACATACATTTTTATGAAGATATATTTTTGTAAACAAGAGTGCAGAATACAGATTTGACAGAAATATATGTAAGTCTTGCTGGAATAAGTGAGGTATTAGCCTTCAGTCATGTGTATTCTAATTTAAACTTTGCCTCCTAAACCCTTTATGGGAAATACTATTGTAGAAGAGACAAACAGCTCCCCACCCCACAGAATTATTGAATATTATTTTCCTCTGATTCAAAATGTGAATTTTATATGCTACAAATTAGCTGATGTCTACATTATTTAACCCTGAACTTTTGTCCTGTAGATGGCAGAATTGTACCACCCATAAATTTAGTACCATTCTTTATATTTCTATTTTCATAATCATTATATACATGTATGCTCATACACACACACACACACACACACACACACACACAACTGATTTTGGTGGAAGGGGTTTGTGATGTTTTTAATTTTCATTTCATTTTTCCACATCATGAGATAATTGTGTAACTCACGAAGATAATGGTTTTGTGTGTGTGTGTGTGTGTGTTTATACCATGGTTGCATATGTTCATGTTTCTACATTCTGTACATTTAAATAAACAAATTTTACTGTCCCACTGGTAATAAAGTGAATAATTACTTTAGGAATATTGTTGGAATCTTCTGGTAGAGAATAATTTACTCTGTAAATGAAAGGGTACTATTATGTTTTACTGAGCTGAATGAGGGTGCACAATTTTAGACATGGACATCATGACAGTGAGCAAAATGTATTTCTCAAACTGTAGAAGTAAGGAAACTTCCGATTGTAAACATAAAACCCCAAACCATAAAACAGTTCAAGTCTCATTGAAATTAATTGGAAGTATTTGATTTACATTTTTGAAAAAGCAAAAGCATGTAGTTTTGAGAAAAAAAATCTTGACTCTCACACCTCTAACATGAGAGCTGAAAGGTACGACATGCTTTTGTCTCTGCTCTGAGCTTGACAAAATAATCACAAAAAATCCTACCCATTTGAACTTTTTAATAGGACATGTCATTTCATGCAATGACATCACTGACACATCAAATCAGACCACCTGTCATTTAGCAGTATGGCAGAATAATCTGGTGTCCAAAACAGCAGAAAACATAAACAGAATGGAACAAAACTGAATAAGCCTGTTTGGTACATAGGATGAACCACTGCATTAAATAGATTATCTAGTATTTTAGAAGGAGCTATGGCCATTAGCCTACTTTTAAGTAAATTAATCATTTGCTCTGGCAACATTTTAAAAAAAATGAAAGAACTCTAACTTCTCCTTGTGGCTTCTCTGCATGTCTTATCTATTTTATTTATTTGATGTAATAAATTAGGTAAGGCCTGATCCTGTTCCCTTTGTAAAGCCCCTTTGACTCTAAAGAGTATAGCAATGAGCCCTATGCATGCATAAATAGGTATTTCTCCAGTATATTTCATTACCGTCTTTCTGAGGCCAATAAATACATCACATTTTTAGGGGCTAATTGGTAACTTCTTTTCTGAAGAAACTGCTTTTGAAAGATGCTTGTAGGAACTATTCTATAGCTGGCCAGTAGCTTCAGGTTATGCCATTTGCTGACAAACCACTTTGGAGGCATTATTTCTAGCTACTATGAAATAGAGATGATGATGACATGAGAGTGGTGAAGCTATACTGTGTTGGCAAACTATGAGTATCTGTCCTGATCTTCAGTCTCTGACTATCATATTTACTAATTTCTATTCCTTAGTTTTATACTGAAAAAAAGAATTATGATATTATCAAAAAGTCACAGTGCAAATATATATTGGTCAATATAAACAAATTGGTACTGCAGAAGACTACTTTATCCAGTCATTTCATTGTTCTAGTCCCACCATATCTTTTTGCCCCAAGTCTAGGGTGACCAGATATCAAGTGTGAAAAATCGGAACTCTTTTTTATGTTTGTTTTTTGGCGCGAGGGGGGGGGGAACAGAAGAGGTTATAGTTGCGTATATAAGACAAAGCCTCTAATATCAGGATGCTCTCGATAATACCAGGACATCTTGTCACCATACCCTAGTCCCATTATTCCAAGACAACAGGATAGTTTTGTGGTAAAGGCACTGAATGAGAATTAGAGGGTTTGGGTACCATTGGTGGTTCTTCTACTGACCTCCTCTTTTAACTTGAGGATTATTGGGTTATACCAAGGTTGAATTTGGCCCAAAGTCTTCCTAAATCCAATTATTGCTCACTCATTAGGTAAAAGATTGGTACAAAATCAAATGCAATCAATATGCAAGGGGTGTTCAAATGAAGGAGCCTAGAGGAGAACACGTACATAGATACATTTATTTTTCAGAGGTTATAAGCACTTGCAGCTCCCATTAAACTATTCTGTTTGGATTTGTTAATGTTTTGTATTTGGCACGGGTGTAAATGACAGTGTAAGGAAGGGGAGAATCAGGCTGACCATATTATGGTTTCAGGGAACAGAATGGAGGTCAGGTTTGGAAGACTAACTGAAAACAGAGAGTCCTAACAAGGGATTTGAAGAAGAAAAGTAAAGTTGTACAGCACACAGGATAAGAGAACAATGTGTGGTGCCTATGAGGCATGCTAAATCAGCCCCATCTTCTTTTATAATATGAAATACTTTAAGAAAAGTACTGCAGGGTTGTTGTTTTTTTTTTAATTTAAAATTCCCATCATTGATGAAGACCATTTACCCTCATCACTCTATACTTTGCTTTTGCTGACATTTCTGCAACAGTACATACATAAAGCAATCTCAGATTCATATAAAATAATTAAAGGTCTCATTTACATTTTTATTTTTTATTAGAGAAACAAAATCCTGGATCTGAACATTCCCAAACTTCAAAATACATGATCACATCCAGATTAAAATTTTGTGGGTACCCCTACAATGGGCAGAACTGAAATCCAGATTCAAAATCTGGAGGTTGGAGGGGAAGGAGGCAAAGAGAATAAGAGATTTTGAGATCCATGTCTTGTGCCAGATCTGAATTGCGCAGCTTGAGGCCAAGTCACGTTTCCAATCTTGCCTTGCATCCTATTTCTTCTCTTCCAAAGTTTCTTACAATCTGTAAAAAGGCACTTCCATTTAGGGATGCTGCAAGTAAAAAAACTGAAACACTTTCTCATTTCGGGTACCAGATGGCCTGAGTGGATTCCAGGTATTTTTCTACCTAGACTGTTACCTGTCTGTAGAAAAAATGCCATATGTCTTATCATCAGTCTTACAAGCTTATTGTTCTTGTAGGAATGACATTATATTGCAGGAAATGATAGTATCTCAACCATAATATTCCTTCATAGACCATCTTTAGAAGAAATTTTCCTTGGGAAACTATCAGAATGAGTTCTTCATTCTCAGTTTGGTTATCAACAGACTCTTGTCTGCATCCAAAATCCCTACAGTATTTGCCATTATTAGCAATTACTCTCCAAAAGAGACTCAGTTATAAAGTAACTGGAATTTTGTGATCTGTGTTAGCAGCATTCCTCAATACTGACTTCTAGCTATTGTCTTTATTTCTCACACTTTTATAAATACTAAAATTCATCAAGTTCATGAAAATAAAAGAAAATTGATAGACAGAACACCAAAAAATTGGACAAGTGATCTATCATCACACTAAGGTAAACCAGATCTTCTGGTAGTGTACAATAAGATCTACTTGTACTTGTCTTTTGTGTCTTTTTTAATTTCATTGGCATAGCAAGGATCAATTTTAATTTCTTTTGGAATCTTTTGTCTTTCCATACAAAGGCAAGGGGCAAGATTAAAAAAAGGGTGTAGGCACCTAAATATCACTTTAGGTGCCGAAATCCCACTGGGTCACAAGACTCCCCCTCGGCTGATGCTAAACACAGAAGGTGCCTAAACTTTCATTGTAGAAGTTCCCTTCGTGCCTCTGTTTCAGCCTCTGAGCAAATGCACTGCAGGCCCACACCAGGCATCTGGATGCTGAAGTCCCAGAGTAATTCACGAACTGGAGAAAGACAAGCATTCCTCGCTTAACTCACCTGCAGGACCTGATCTGCTAAGTGTTCTCAGTGCTCACCGATTATATTGGGCCCCTAAACAGGCAAGCTTACAAAAAATGGCCTGGGGGCAAAGGAAAGTAGTAGGAGGAGAAAGTTTGAAGCTTAGAATCTCAAGCAGATGAAGGCATGTCCCTTCCTTAGGTGCCTATCTGAGAGGGATGGGGCTTAGCACATGCCCTTTGCCTTGTCATCCCCCATTGGCCAGTTTAGTTTAGGTGGGGAGCCACTTAGCAAACTAAGCTTTTGTGAATCTGATTCTGAGGTCTCTACCTCTCCCCATTCATTGTATAGGGAGCCTAGGTGGTGAAGTCAGTGATTTTCTTAGGGACCTAAAAGTTAGTTTCTTTGTGAATCTAGCCCCAGGTGTACATCTCTTACCAGAATACTGCAGTTTGTTAAGCTTCCAGTCCTCCCACCTAGTGCACTCCAGGAAGTTTTATGATCTTTTTGTAGCTTGCAGTGTGTATTACAAAAAAAAAAAAAAGGAGTACTTGTGGCACCTTAGAGACTAACCAATTTATTTGAGCATAAGCTTTCGTGAGCTACAGCTCACTTCATCGGATGCATACTGTGGAAAGTGTAGAAGATCTTTTTATATACACACAAAGCATGAAAAAATACCTCCTCCCACCCCACTCTCCTGCTGGTAATAGCTTATCTAAAGTGATCACTCTCCTTACAATGTGTATGATAATCAAGTTGGGCCATTTCCAGCACAAATCCAGGTTTTCTCACCCCCCCCCACCCCACACACACACACAAACCCACTCTCCTGTATTACAGATTTTTGGCTGTAGTTCTGATTTAAGGGTTTAGGCAGATGGGACAACTTGATCTCTGGTGTAACCTTTATCTTCAGTGGAGTCATACCAGAGATGAAATTAACCTGACGCCTTTCCTTGTCATCAATGTCATAGAGAAAATCAAGGGTCATTCAAGATAAAAGATTGGTACAAATCAAATGAAATCTATATGAACTTTGTGAAGGAATTATACAATAAAGTGGATATTGCCTGGCTGAGCTGCTAAAAATAAATCTGCATAACTAGAAAGTAAAGATAACTATTGAAACATCTGGTCCTGTAAAGGATGGATTTAAAACAGGAAATTTAGCATTCATGACAGTGACTGGCAGGAGTAATAGCACTGGTTGCAGCTAAGCCTGTTGAAACGTAGGGCCTGATATTGCATGACTGATGTCATTAGGAGTTTGTTACTTCATATACTTAATTTTAATTTGAACCCTATGGCTTTATCCAAAGATAACTGCTGTCATCATAAGGACTTCTGGTCATTTCAAAGGGCCTTGAATCAGACTTCTAGCCTTTAATTTATAGAGGAAGTAATTTTCAACCTGTTTCTTTTTACCCTGGGCCCAGAACAACATACAGTTTCTTGCTACCACCCATCCAAATCCCATAATCCTTTGTGACCATGAAAATATGGGATTGTAATTTCAGTGGGAAACCCTGTGTGGTGTGGGGAGCTGGGAAGGCATTGGGTGTGGGCTGATGGTAGATCTGGGTGCTAGGTTCTGGGAAATTATGCATATTTGTTTGGGAAGAGGCGGAATATGCTTGAACACCATCAGCTCATTTATTTATCCAAACACAGCCTCACTTGAATACATATCTTTGTTGTCAGAGATTTACTACTATGAATAACTAAATTGTACTTGTTTTTCAGTTTGACAGGTTTTTGGTTAAAATTATCACTACCCTACAACTTTCACAATTCAGTTATAATGGCTACTGTATTTGCTTTGCATTTTTTACTGACTCCATGCATATTGGCAAACACTGTATGAAGAATAATTTGCAACTAGAGACAAAACACTTATCATTCACTGAGTTCTTTACTATATGATATTGCTGAAGATTCGCTCTACTTTATTATGCCATAGGCTTAACAGCTGGTAGTATACATGATTTTTGCTTTTAGAGTCCTTAATCTCTTGTTTGTCTAGCTTTTAGGGGGTTTCATTTACTTTTGCTTAGACAAAACATGTAAAGTGAAATGTATTGTCATATTTTATATGCTGTATATAACTTGATTGTCCTGAACTTTAACAACTATAAAGGCAGCATCAGAACAGCAAATTCTTTATTTGGAATGGTGAAAAACAACAGACTAGATCATGTAAGGTTATTTGTAAATTAGAGACATGTTTGAACTGCTTGATTTATGAGGTGTTCTACATTGAATAGACTGTGATCCATCATGAGCTACACATTTATCACATGGCAGTTATTTCATTAAGTAAAAGAAATTTTGTGAATCACTAAAATCCAGTTAAGACAGGGTTTATTCACTCTCTTTTTAGTCATTGGATATATAACATTTGAAATAAAAATTCTTTAATAATAATTTAAAATCTTTCTTATTTATTCATCTTTAACTGTTTCATTAATTTAATTCTACTTAATTATAAGGAGACTGCACATACTTTTTGATTAATATCTGTCTCCCTGTCAATAGAAGATGGTGGATGTTTCAACAGAAGAGAACATTTGTAGTCCACTGATTCATAGACTTCTAGAAAATATAGGCCTGGAAGAGACATCAAGTGGTTATCTAGTCCATCTACCTGTGCTAAGGCAAGATTAAGAATATCTAGACCAGCCCTGACACGTGTTTGTCGAAACTGTCCTTAAAAACCTCCAACAACAGGAAGTTGACAACCTCCTTAGGTAACCTGGTCCAGGTGCTTAGCTTTATAATTGGAAAGTTTTCCTAATATCTAACCTGAATCTCCAAATCCAAATCTTGATTTTTTGTTCATATATCAAATAAACTAGACAGATCAGCACCAACATTTTTGCTTTATCTGGAGCTACCATAGAGCTATATTATGATTGTAACTCGCTGAGAATTGTTATTTCCAATTAACAAGAAATTTCAATATTTTGACATTTGTTTTTATTCCAAATTGGAACCAAATCATTTTTTAAAAACTCCCGCAAACTATAAATCCTGAAAATAATTATTTCTGGAAACACTGACACATGGCAAGGCTGTTCCTGGAGTTATGGACCCTGAAAGTTATGGTGTTCCTCGTTGTGGGGTAGTCTGCATGGTGGTGCTGTCCCAGAGCTATAGATCCTGGAAACCCAGGCTCCTTCGCAGCCTGCCAGGTGAGTTAGCAGGGAACTAAGAAGGTTTCTGTCAGAACCCTGTCATGATTTTATGAAAGTTCATTGAACCTGAACAGATATTTTAGGTTCAACCGATCAGTATTTTTCAACAAAATTCTGTTTCAGCAGAACATTTCCCATCAGATCTCATTATGATGCTCTTCTTCATTTACTCTGAGCAGCAACTTGCTCAAGAAGTTCTATTGATTTCAATGGAATTCTTTAGGAAAAATAGATGTCTATAGGTTTCACAAACTAACCGATGCCATCCTTCTTCAGAATTCAAAGATATTTTCATTCAGCTAGTTTGGCTATATGGCCTTTTTTTACATGTGGTGGGAGATTACAATGATGGAAACATGCCATGTCCTCTTTCAAAACCAGAATACTAATGAATTGTAGGCTATTTGTAAATCAATTCTTATGTTTACCTGAAATACTATGAAGATACCCAGCTGCCGTCATTTTCCATATTACCATGATGAAATGCCAGTGCTGGAAGCACTACATGCAGAAGCCAAGTCTTCCTGGAATTATATCACACATTTATGTGTTATAAGGAAGTCCCCACAGGTACCACCTTCCACAAACTACATGCCCCAAAGTTATGAAAGTCAGGATGGGACTGCCATTTGGGGCTGAGAAAAATACTTTGCATATCACAGTGTCTACCATACTTGTGGGTAGGGGAGAAGTATCATCCTATAAGAGGTATTAGTACTTTTTTGAGGACCCAACATATGTACTAAAAGGGTATACCCCACTCTAAAATGCATTAAATTTTAACTCCCATTATGAAAAAAATACTTAATTTCAAAAGTATCCCTTTTTTAAAATTTTAAAACAAAACCCAGACTAATACCACAACATACAAGTCTGGAAGAATAATGATGGGATTCTGATGTTTTAGGAAATTCACAGAAAGGACTGATAAGATTTGAAACCATATTTCTCAAAAAAAGATAAAATCTATTAGAACTGAAGTACACATCAACTTATTTGTCTTAAGCCTAAACATGTTAACAGTTGTTTGAACTTAGTTTTAGTTGATTGCTATTTAAATGTTAATGTAGTCATAAAGGTTGATATTGTTCTTTCAAAATCTAGGCATAACTTTTAAGAAATTAGCATATCCCTAGATACCAGTAAAAAAGAAAGGAAAAAAAAAAAGAATACGAAGAATAAAGGGACAATCTAGCAACAAAGCCTCCACGATCAGTTTTCTAATGTTTTATCTTAGTTTTGTGCATTATAAATTGGCAGTTCTAAGGACTATGTTAGTCATAAAAGCTGTGATAGATCATAAGTCTTGGTTCCAACATGGGCCAATCTATTTGGCATGTAAGTTGTAAGTCTTACGGAAGACTCAGGTATAGACAACATTAAAAAATATGAGCTCTGTCATGAAAATATTGGAGGCAATTAGAGTTTTGCCATTGATGGAAGCGATATGATTGACAGAGCTCATGCTAATACCTTCCCTACTCATTCCATCTGGGTAGTATGCTCCATTCCTCCGCACTTTTAATCTCCTTTCCAGATCCATACCTTATGAGACATGGTAGAGGAAAGATGGTAAAGAGGCTAGGATGCTTTCTAGGACTCAGGTGATCTGGTTTCAATTCCCTGTTTTTTTACAAACTTGTAACCATGGGCAAAAATCACAGTCTCTCTGTGCCTCAGTTCCCCCAACCAAATTTGGTACAAAAATGATAAAAATGTTTAGAAAATCTGACCTAAGAGGAAAGGTTAAAAAAAAACTGGGCATATTTAATGTTGAGAAAAGTTTGGAGGCTCTTATAAAAAAGACATTTATCAATTGTTCTCCAAGGATAATAATCAGTTTAATCTGCAACAAGGGTGATTTTAGATATGGGGGGGGGGTAAGGGGGGAGAATTACTAACCATGAGCATAGTTAAGTACTGGCATAGGTTACCAAGAAAGTAAGGCATCACTGGAGGTTTTTAAGAACAGGTTAGACAAAATATACCTGGTCCTGCCACAGCACAGGGAGCTGGACTAGATGGCCTTTCGAGATTCCTTCCAGCCTTACATTTCTATGTTTCTCTGATCACTGCTTAATGTAACAACTGCGTTGATTAAGCTACTGGTGTAGGTGAAGAACAAGCACTCAGACCCCACGGTGATGAAATCAGTGTAAATGCCTAGATAGATAGAATTGTTCAATGGTACCTCAAGAAGAATTCCACATTCACCAGACTGAGTCATTAGAGCAAATATGTGGATTTTCATGTACGCGTTTCAGTCTCCTCATCTTTTGAATCAAGGAGCCCTAATGTCCCCCTAATGTCACTGAGGCTTATTTATATGAAATAAAGTGTTAAATGAAATACTAGAAGATGCCCTTAAAATTCCTTTAACCTTTTAGGTGAGTTTTATTAATCATATTACACACATATTGGAGCTCAAGGCCCCAAATTACTAGCCACTGTACAAATCTCTCTGCCCTGGAGAGATTACAGTCTAAATAGACAAAACAGACAAAGGGTGAGATCCACAAGGTACTATTATTCAAGTTTAGAAATGGGGAATTTAGGCACAGAGGGATTAAATGATTTGCCCAAATCACAAAGGTAGGCAGAGGCGGGAGTCAAAAGCAGAGTTTCAGAGACCAGCCCCTGCTTTAATGATAAGGCCTTTCTAGCCAACTATATAACATACCTGCTCAGATGGTATTACTTACTAAGTGGTAAAAAAGGTAAAAGGAAATGTTTTAAGGGTACTCACTGCTGATCAAATCTTAGCAAATAAAGCTTGTGTGTTTTCAGTTAAATTAGGTGAAGGGAGACAGTAATCTTGAAAAATATGTTTATTACAGTAATATTTATCTCAGACTATCTACACATCCTAGGTCAACTGAGGTACACTTTGCTGACCTTTCCAAACAAAATATGTTCTTTTCCTGTGGAGATTGAAAGGATTTCTGTTCAGTTTTTATCTGCATTTATTTTCCACAGAACTATTGGGATGCTTACAACTCACTTGTCACAGTGCAGAATGATTATAATCAACTGATAATTGAGGCTTTGTGCTATTTAGCCTTGGCAATTCAATTTCCTTAGCTAGAATGGTATTATTACAAACAGATTTATAAATCAGTGTTATGTGCTAATTACCAATATCAGAAAGTAATAGCTAAAATATCATCCTGAATAAACAGTACTGAACATGCACAGAATACTTAAATAACTTTATTTCCTGAGCCTTCAGTGTTGAGAAAATATTTGTAAACTACTCAATCCAGCAATGTAAAAAATCTTCCATTCCACTAGTTGTGGTTGTTTTCTTTTGTTTTTAAATCTTGTATGTTTCTAATATAGTAAGGCATTTTTTTTAAGCAAAAGCAATTCCTAAAGAAAGCAAGCTAAGAAAATTCTGAGATTATTTACTATGTGTTTGCCACAGAAGATAATCATTGGCACTTGATCTTGACTGCAATCACATCATAATGACATTCCCTATACTTCCTAATCTTTTAGTTTATGTTTCTCTAACCTTCTAGTGAATTTAAAAATAATAATCATAAATAAACAGAGAGAGCGAGAGGGAGAGAGAAACTCAGTCTGGATCCATAGGTAATTGGCAAATGGCAAGAGGGAGAGACAATTAGCTCATATTATTAACACAGACATGCTACATCTGGTAGTGGCTGAGTCTGTTTGTCCAGAAATATCTATCAAATAAATAATGAAAATCAAGTGTTGGGAGCTGTGCATCTTTCCTCATATGATTGCTTTCCTCTTATGTATAATATTAAGTCATTCAGCTTAATTTCTGATTCTAAAAAGTTCTTATTCACTTGAAAGCTAAGATCTACAGCATATGGAAAACTTCCTGGAATAAAAAACATCTGTATGTGTTTATTTAGTTTTCCCTCTTGTATTTGGCTGAGTTGTGCTACAATCATACTAGAAACTAGGAGCAATCTGTATCTTGCCATTCACTTACAGCCCTGAAGGAAAACCTGCTGGGATTGGCTGCAGATGGTTTCATCTCAGAAGAAGAATGTGCCTCCTATCAGTTGCTTGTTCTGTATGCATGATGAAGCAACAGTCAATGGTTGCCATGTGCCTCATTAGCTGTGGTGAAAGGAAGAAGTATGATTCTCCAAACTGAGACCAACACTGTGAAAAGGAAACATTTGGAAACTGAAAGTTCATTGATATGTTTATTTGACATAGTGCAGCACAGTAAACAGGCCAAATTTAAACAAACAAACAAACAGGAAATGACTGACAAATGGCTATTAGGAAATTGTACTACCCAATGACAAATTGTTAGTTTTTTTATATGTACATTTTTTTCTTTTTAACTTTAAATGGGAATAAGCAATTGTTTCAATCAGTCAGGCACCAGGAGAATGCTTTATGATGGGTATCATAAATATTGTGAGATTAAGAAAAAAAGATTTGATAAATATTGAGATCCAATAATGCTTTATATGAACAAATGTGCATGTAAGTTAGTGTTTCTTTAAATATTGTACTGAAACGTTACGTGCATATTGTGCATCAGGAGAGGATGTCTCAGCACCAGAATCAGGAGAGGTTGTCTCACCACTTTTGTTGTTACTGGAGCTGGCGGTAGGGTCTACAGGAGAGATCACTGAATGAGAAATCAGAAGACCTGGGTGCCATTCCCAGCTTTGTCACTGACCTGCTGTATGACCTCCGTCATGTCTCTGTGCCTCCGTTTGCCCTTCCACCCTTTCTCAGTTTTGTGCAATATGACGCAATGGCGTTCTTGGTCACGGTCTTCAGTCTTTACTGCAATACACAGAATAATAATCAAGCATTATTTTTAGGGATTTACATCTTAACTTAATGAACTCCAATGAAGTCAAGACAAGCTGCCCGTGCTATACAGGTACAGATAACCTCACATGAGCAGGGACGATGTATTGGTCAAACAAAATAGTCACATTTGACTTTGACAAGATGTTTTGTTGATCAAAAATTGGGCCAGTATTAAAACTGAACAGATAATATTATTTAGATTAAATATGAAGGAATCTAGTGAATATTTCTTCATTACTGATTTAAAAAATATATTTTGGCTCATCTTACTGTTATAAGAATGGCAAGAAGCAAATATCCCTTAATATTATTTTCCTGCATTCATACACATTTTTGCCCACACTTGTAAAACACAAAATTTAAAATACTGTGTCAACCTGTACTGTGGTTCAATATAATACACAATATTAGTATGTAATAAATGCTGTAAATGCCTTAAGACCTGCTGTAATGTATTGCAAACATACTTTGTATTCAGAATTGCATAAATTACTTATATTCACTTCTAGCCTTGAAATGTTCTGAGATAATGCCCTTAAAAAGTTCTGACATGCTTAGAACAACTATTTTGGCTCAATTTATTGGCTTTATCTATAAAGTCGTACTCATGGCATCCATGGCACCTGCCTTTACAGGTGGAGGGTTACAAAATGTAGCCCATATAAATTATTTTTAAAACTCTCTAAAATATTGAAAAAATAGTTGTGGTGTTTTTTTGGGAATATATGTAGCCTATACAAAGAACACGATGATATGAGGTGGTATAAATGTCTTAATGGGATCTGTGTAGAATGATCTGCATAGTTCCTTCCTGGCTTCATCATTTGGGAGTAAATCCATCTTACAAACTGATGAAAATAAAATCTTTATCCCACACAACATCATCTTGTATTTTCTGTCTTTCTACATATATATTTCTGTATAACCTATACATACACACACACGCTTGTCTGGCAGGCAAGAGTGGAGGGTGGGGTTTTCGCTCATGGAGATGGACACAGTGGTCAAGATTCTTAAAAATAGGTGCCTAAATTACAGTCCTGAGTCTATATTTAAACACGTAAATGAGCGGTCTGATTTTGAAAAGTGCTGAGCACACAGCAGCTCCTATTAAAGTTAAGAGGAACTATAGCCTCACTTCAGAAAGACAGGCCACTCCTTTAGGTGGTGAAAATTAGACTTAGGAGCCTAATTTAGGCACCCATTTTTGAAATCTTGGCGTATGTAATTAAGCAAAACCTTAATGTCATTTAAACACACATTAGAGTCTTTTGTTTCACTTAGCCAAAATATTATGCCATGAGAGTAATGCATGTATTTTGGCATTTTTTTAGAGACAGTATATTAATAGTATTTTAGGTATGCGAGAATGGACTTTGCAAACCTGTTCCAGTCTGCTATTTGTACTATATTAATGTTAGAGATGCTACATTTTAGTCTACTAGCTAAAAGGTTAACTACTTCGTATGTAATGCACATGTGTTAAGCTAGAGGTAATTGGCCAGATTGTGCCATCCTTACTCATGTTGAGTGATATCTTGTTCTGGAGTAGTCACAACAGTCGAGATAAAGAAAAAAGGCATTTAGGCACCTAAGTCCCAGATTTAGATTCCCAGATTTAGCAGCGGTGGTGCTGAGAGCCATCGAACAAAACTGTAAACCCTGTACATAATGGAAACCACTTCAAGCCAGGGAATGCTGCAGCACCCCTCACACTCCTAGTTCCAGCACCTATGAGATTTAGTCCCACAGTTGTCCACAAACCCCTATTCAGCTGTCACCTAACCAGGGAGGCATTTACATTTCTGCTGTAAAAGTCCCCCAGTGCGTATGTTTTTGCATCCGGGCAGCCCACTGCTGCCTCAGGCAAGTTCCTATGCCCCAAGGTGATCCTCAAACCATGTGGAGATAGATGTTGGCCTGCCTATCTCACCCATGGGGACTAATCCGGTAGGGGTGCTCAGAGGAAGCCAAACTCCACACAAAACGGCCAGGAAACGGGATATTCTCAGTGCTGCAAAGCCTAAATCCTTTTGTGCCAGCAAGATAACTTGTGAATTAAATTATCATTCAGTGTGAGGAATCTTGCCCTGTGAAAGCTGTATGTTCAACAGGCTAGAAGCAACTGGGAATAATATATAACCATGCATTGTTTCCACTAATATTCGAGCCTGCAACCTTGGTTTAATTACTTGATCCATACATGGTGTGGTCAAGTGTGCTACCAAGTAGCTTTAAAGCCACTAAAATTTCTTAAATGTGGTTAGACTTTTTTGCTGTTATTTTAATTCATCGGTTGCTTCTTAGTCATTTTGTGAAGAAAGGCAAGTAGTTGTTTAATTACTTGATTCATATTCTAATAACTCAAATTTCAAAGAAGAGCAAATGATTTCTAAAAAAAAATGTTGAGTGTGTAAGAAACAAGAATAATGATTAATGAAAAAGCAAACTTAGGTATATATGAGAGAGACCAGAAGCCTTCTAAGTTTTTGAAATGTTGTGGGTTTCTTCTTCTTCTTCTTCTTCTTAATAAATAAATAAATAATAATAATAATAATAATAAAAATAACAAAAATAATAATAATAAAAATATTTTTGGGAATTCAGTAGTAATTAAACACTACTAATGCATTTTCTTCACAGATTTGGAACTTTGAGATATCTATCTATATCAATACATAAACTACCAGCCCCAATCCCACCTCACCCAACTCTCCACTGGTTTCCATCACATTTGAAAATCAAAAGAAAATCTGAGTCTCTTCCTCTCTTCCATTCCATGTCTTCTCCTCCATTCCACTGAGGTAAGTGGGGAAGTGGGATACCAGGAGGAAGCACGAATAGGAGAGTGCAAGGGGGGAGGACTCCTGCCTGATCCTGAGAAAGCAGGATGATTAGCGAGTTATCTTACGTGCCTATACACAAATGCAAGACACCTGGGAAACAAGCAGGAAGAACTGGAAGTCTTGGCACAGTCAAGGAATTATGATGTGATTGGAATAACAGAGACTTGGTGGGATAACTTACAAGACTGGAGTACTGTCATGGATGGATACAAACTGTTCAGGAAGGACAGGCAGGGCAGGAAAGGAATGCTTCACCTCAGTCCCTGGAAAAATCATGGAGTAGGTCCTCAAGGAATCAATTCTCAAGCACTTAGAGGCGAGGAAAGTTATCAGTAACAGTCAGCATGGATTCACCAAGGGCAAGTCATGCCTGACTAACCTAACTGCCTTCTATTATGAGATAACTGGCTCTGTGGATGAAGGGAAAGCAGTGGATGTGTTATTCCTTGACTTCAGCAGAGCTTTTGATATGGTCTCCCACAGTATTCTTGCCCACAAGTTAAAGAAATATGGGCTGGATGAATGGACTATAAGGTGGATAGAAAGTTGGCTAGATCATAGGGCTCAGTGGGTAGTGATCAATGGCTCCATGTCTAGTTGGCAGCAGGTATCAAGCGGAGTACCCCAAGGGTCAGTCCTGGGGCCGGTTTTGTTCAATATCTTCATTAACGATCTAGATGATGGTGTGGATTGCACCCTCAGCAAGTTTGCAGATGATGCTAAACTGGGAGAGGTGGTAGATACGCTGGAGGGTAGGGATAGGATACAGAGGGCCCTAGACAAATTAGAGGATTGGGCCAAAAGAAATCTGATGAGGTTCAACAAAGAGAAGTGCAGAGTCCTGCACTGAGGATGGAAGAATCCCATGCACTGCTACAGACTAGGGACTGAGAGGCTAGGCAGCAGTTCTGCAGGACTGCAGGACTAGGGGTTACAGTGGACGAGAAGCTGGATATGAGTCAACAGTGTCCCCTATCTGCCAAGAAGGCTAACAGCATTTTGGGCTTTATAAGTAGGAGCATTACCAGCAGATGGAGGGACGTGATCATTCCCCTCTATTTGGCATTGGTGAGGCCTCATCTGGAGTACTGTGTCCAGTTTTGGGCCCCACACTACAAAACAATGTGGAAAAATTGGAAAGACTCCAGCAGAGGGCAACAAAAATTATTAGGGGGCTGTAGCACATGACTTATGAGAAAAGGATGAGGAAACTGGGCTTATTTAGTCTGCAGAAGAGAAGAATGAGGCCGGATTTGATAGCTGCTTTCAACTATCTGAAAGGGGGTTCCAAAGAGGATGGATCTAGACTGTTCTCAGTGGTATCAGATGATAGAACAGAGGTGGGAAAACTAAGGCAGGCGAGCCGCATCCAGCCCATGGGAGCCTTCTGCCGGGCCCCTGAGCTACTGGCCCGGGAGGCTTGCACCTAGCCCCTCCCTGCTGTTTCCCCTTCCATGCAGTGACACTGCCGCGCGGGCAGCAGGGCTGCAAGCTCCTGCCGCTCTGAGTGGCATGGTAAGAGGGCAGCGGTGGCACTCACGCGTGACGGTAGTGGGGTGGGTAACGGGTCCTGGGGGGCAGTCAGGGGACAGGGAGCAGAGGGAAGTTGAATGGGGCAGAGGTTCTGGAGTGGTCATGGGTCGGGGAACAGTGGGGGTTGGATAGGGCGTGGAAGTCCTGGGGTGCCTGTCAGGGGGCAGGGGTGTAGATTGGTCAGGGCAGTCACGGTACAGGGAGCAGGGGGGGTTGGATAGGGGGTGGGATCCCACGGGGGGGGGTTGGGGCAGGGGTCCCCAGGAGTGGGCAGTCATGGGACGAGAAGTGGGAGGGGGCAAATAGGGGGCAGAGGCCAGGCTGTTTGGGGAGCACAGCCTTCCCTACCTGGCCCTCCATACAGTTTTGCACCCTGATGTGGCCCTCAGGCCAAAAAGTTTTCCCACCCCTGTGATAGAACAAGGAGTAATGATCTCAAGTTGCAGTGGGGCAGGTTTAGTTTGGATACTATATTTTTCACTAGGAGTGTGGTGAAGCACTGGAATGGGTTACCTAGGGAGGTGGTGGAATCTCCTTCCTTAGCGGTTTTTAAGTTCAGGCTTGACAAAGCCCTGGCTGGGATGATTTAGTTGGGGATTGGTCCTACTTTGAGCAGGGGGTTGGACTAGATAACCTCCTGAGGTCCCTTTCAAGCCTGATATTCTATGATTCTATGATTCATTCTCTAGATAAAACAGCCCTTTCCCAGCCTTCTCCTCGTCCCCTAATGTATAACTTCCGCTTCTCCATGCATGAGTTTTGGAAGAAGACTATAAACATTGCCAACTCCAAATGAGAGAAAGAAAGAAAGAAAGAAAGAAAGAAAGAAAGAAAGAAAGAAAGAAAGAAAGAAAGAAAGAAAGAAAGAAAGAAAGAAAGAAAGAAAAGATTTTCAAAGTTTTTTATGCAGCCATGAGAGCAGGATGTTTAAAAAAAGGAAAATGAAAACTGAGATTTTGATGGTATCACAGCATTCTAGCAGCTGAAGCTTTAAATAAAAATAATAAAGAAAAAAAATCTCATGATACAATTGTGAGAACTGATAATACTGCATGTCTATAGTGCATGCCTTATTATTTATTTAATGAAAATAAAGATAATCAATCACTGCAGAGAAATTGCACTTTTTAAATTTAACAAGCAACTTCAAGTTGGAGCTCTAGCCTTAAACTGGAATTGCTTTGCTTCCCTCTCCCCCGTCCCTTTATATCAAAAACTTCACTGTTTAAACTTTTAAACAATTTAGCCTATATCCACAAGATTTTTTCTGATTGAAAGGAAGCAGAACAGGGCCCCATTAGGGGATTTTACAGACATAGCAGGTCCTGATACACCTACATCACTCATTCATATGCTATTTGCCCTATGAAAATGTATCTTGTACAACTTTACAAGAAAGACTTCAGAGGTGTAACCCACTAATGAGTGTGCATTACAGGGCCTTCTCTGTGTGTATCCATGGAGGATATAAATTGTTACAGCAGCTCGCTGCCAAAGCCATCTCTTTAGTTCAAGATATACGTTTGTGCTTTTAGCTCTGGAGGTCCCCGGTTCAATCCCTGGTGTACTGGAGTCACAGAGGCACATTTGAAACTATACACGTGAAAGGGTACAACACTAAGATAAGTGATATTGCTTCAGAACAAAATGGGAATTTAATAAGTCACACAAACGAACAAATTCAGCTTCTAGAAGTGTGGAAACAAAGCCAAAAAAAATAAAAATAAAAAATCTGCCTTTCAGCCCTGGGGATAGAACCCTGAAAAAAGACCATATGGCTGCATTATTCATGGTTTGTATTTATTTTCCTTTCTCAGATCTATTGTGATTTATTAAACTTTCATGTTTTGAAATAATATAATGAGCCCTTTCTTGCACAGTGGGGTGGGATACATGTTTGTTATGATTTTAGGGGGATATGAGCTCCAGATGAATTTTTTATTCCTTTGTCTTTATTCCCTAAGCAATGGCGATTTTTCCGTATCACCCTCTGTATTCTATTGCTTCCTGAGTCATTAAGAGGACACACAAAGGCATGATGTATCAAATTCTTAGTTTGTGATTCGTGTTCTATGCAGAAGGAAGTACAACCTGAAACTAATCATATTGACATTAAGGAATATATATATATATTTTATATTTAGTGCATTTTCCTCAATTTCAATTTCAGAAAATCCCCCTACACACACACACACACACACACACACACACACACACACACACACACACACACACACACACAGATTCCCCGACTGACCTACATTACACCTGTTACAATGTAGTGGAATAAAGTAATATGCATGAAGTTGAAGGTTCATAACCTTCATTTGCTGCAAAGGCTGCTGATTATCATGACTCTTAAAAGTCCACCTATTTCAAAACAGAATTCTCCCTTGAAAAAAATGGATGAAACCATATGGCCTCAGATGCAGATATAAGTTCCTAATCAAATGAGTAACACTGAAAGGTATGGAGAAGACTTTGGGGGAAAAAAATCTAGGTTTCTTTTTTTTTTTTTTTTTCATTTTACAGAGGATGATCCCAAAAGTACTCACTACCGAGGATATGGATTGCTATGGACGGTCGCTTTGTTGTTCTTCAGTGGGTCTACTCTCTATATTAAACTTTATGTTTCATATTATAGGTAGTGCAATGTTTCATGTATCATGTGCTGGGTAATAACATGAGAAGATGCCATGTTTCTAAAATTAAACTGTCTCTTATTAAAAGATGCTGCAACTGCAGCTAGCACTCCAGCCATATGTACACAGACCAGATTCCTGCGGTCTCCTCCAAACCTTTCCTTCCTGGAACCTGTTCTCCTCCCTGCAAGTTCCACACAAGTTGCTATAGCACAGGAAGAGAGGCCTGAGTTCAGGATGCCTGACAGTCCCATTATAAGACCATGTTTTCAGTTGCTTATAACTTTGCCAACCTGTAACAAATTGGGATGAAATTTTCCATATCAGATATTTGCCTCAGGCTAAATGTTTTTTGAAAGTTTCAGCAAAAAATATTGATTTCCAAGAACGAGATTACGGGAAATTAAATCATTTTACTTTGATAATAAATTGGGAGTAAGCATTTTTTTAGAAACTCTAGTGTATCCATGCTTTGCAGCAGGGAATTGAAAAATTTGGGGGGATGGAGGAGTGGAGGGTGTCACCCTGATCAGAGATGATCTTTTCATTGCTCCTTCCTTCATAATGAAACCCTGATTAATTCTCAGAGCATTGTCTATTCTGTGCATTGAATGAGACAGGAGTCCCATGGAAAAAAATATATGTGATCATGTAATTAAAGATTTTCATAATGCACAAGATGGTTAAGTTTTCACAAACTACCTTAATTCTAGCATTTCCTAACTTTTCAAAGCTTTTTCTTTACTTGGTTTGTTTTTGCTGCAATTTTAATGATTTGATTTTCATGTGCTATTTTTCATTTTTGAACTGTAAATATCAGTAGGTATTTTTATTGCTGTATTTGATTGTTATTGGGTCGTTAAATTTTTAACAGTGTATAATGTCTGAAGAACAACAAAAACATTATAGGATTAATCTTCCAGAGGGGTATTATGTTTTTTTTTTAAAGATCTGTGCATATGTTCTCAGCACAATATCTTCAAACAACTACCTGTTCCACAATTTCTGGATCACTTTGTAATATAAACATTCTTCAGAACAGTCACCAAGAAACTTTCACTATGAACCTATGTTTGCTAACAAACTCAATGGTTGAAAAATTGTGGGCTTTTTTCCCCTTCACGAATGGAAGAAAAATGCATGTGTTTATGATTTGATCTTGAATATTGTTTATATATATATATGTCTTACTATTTCTAATGTCTTTCCCATTTGTTATATTTGGCGCTGATTGTGTGTGAAGGAAGCAATGAGAGTTCATTAACTGTCTGTCTGAATCCTATTAAGAACAAACATAAGCATTTCCCTTCCTCCCATTACCCTTGCTCATTTCCTCCTCATTAACACTGTCATTGAAGGAAGACTTCAGCCCAGAGTTAGAGACAGCAATCTCTCCAAAGCAATGCTCCTACTGTTCCTCAGCAAATTTTCCGTATTCATACATATACTTTTAAAGCAAGAGGTAGTTCCAAACATTTAGGCCAAAAGTTCCAAAAGTCACTAATTAGAGGGACCTCATTTTTGGGAGCCTATTGTGAGAAACTTAGGGTCCCTGAGTCCAGAGATGCTGTGCACCCACCAATGCTCTTGTCTTCAGTGGGAATTAGAGGCTTTCAGCACCTCTGAACATTTTAGGGCTCATTCTATTTGATATTAGCTGTCCAGTTCCAGTTGTTTTCCCATGTGCTGTTTATCATGAAAGTGTCACACTATGTGGCAGCAAATATTGGACATTTTTCCAGGACCTGCTCCTTCTAGAAATCAAATATGCAACCAAAAAAGCTTTATAGTGAAATGATAAAGTTACAAGAAATCCCAGATGCCGACTGTTTTGAAATCTCAGCCAATTCAATTTAGAACCCATATTTAAGAATGATTTTTAAAAAAATCAGCCTTATGACTAGACAAGGTAATAGATCACAACCCTCCTTTTAAAGGGTCTGTACTGTGTTATTGGCCTGCCACTGGGTCAGTAGTGACCAAGAAGGTTTTATTCCTGGATGTAAAAAAGAGTTGATGGCCCCATTCCAGTTCTAAGGAGGAGGCTCCCAAATCCTAGCTCATCCTGACAATTACCATACTTGTTAGAAATCTCATAAGATGACAATTATTTAACTGGGTATTTCAGCTTACAATAATGTTATGGAATGTTTGCAGAGCACTGCCCTCTGTGGTGGTCACATTTGGTTGTTTCCAGTGAACAAAGCACCATGCAAGGCTCCTCCCTGTACACATTCTACATATAAATGCCACAGGTGAGGCATTCATGGGATCTTCCTTCCATATGATTGGCTGATTTAAACCAGTTATTTCAAGGAGATTAGCGAACAGAAGGAGATCAGAATCACCACAGGGGGAAGTAGAACTTTTGGAAGGGAAAAGCATTCACATCATATCCTTCTGTGTTTGGGAAACAGCTTTCCCTCCACCCCTCAGTTTGGCCAACATCATCTCTGGTCACTGTTGTAGGCACTGTACTAGAGTAGACTGGAGGATGACAATTATATTTCATGGTAACTTTCAACATTTCAAAATTTGGTTTGGTTCCACATTGGAAGAAAATAAATTTTTTGAACATTTTGGCAAAAAGTGAAAGTGTGTCAAGAAGTCCATTTTTGGATTGAAACGTCAGCATGCGTTTCTCTAGCCTGGTGGTTAGGGCATTGGCCTGAAATGTGGGAAATACAGGTCTATATTGCAGCACTGTTTGAGCCAGTGAAAGTCTTTTCACCCACATTTTTTTCAATCAGGTAGAGGAAAGGCTTGAACCTATATCTCCCAACCTCAAAGCCAGTGCCTTAACCAGCAGCCAACAGAGCTGTTTGCTAGCTTTCCTCCCTTACTAATGAAAACTTCAGCACAACTGATATGTCACCATTCGACATTTCAGCTTTGACAGAACAACTTATTTTGATGATTAACATGAGTTGCATTAAAGCATCAGTGGCAGAGCGTGACTGGCAATATGAGTGCCAATTATGATGTGCCATGGGAGAATTTCCTCTTGCACAGGTGCTGGACCTACTGCCTTCGGATAGAAAAGGCCTTACTATAAATTTCAATAGGGGGTAGAATCCTCATAGACTGAAAAGGCACTAATCATGTTAAAGGAACTGGTTTAATACTGCAAAACAAATCAATAATGTGCAGCCAGAAGACTCTAACAAAATATATTCATGGGGACTTTTTTTTTTTTAGATTTCTAGGTGCCACATTCCCCTTGCAGCTGCATCAGACATAATTGGAATTGGGGCTTATTTAGCACCACTCAAGTTCTTTTAATGGAGCTGATTAAAATTTCAGTCTGAGACTTCTTCACCACAGCAGGGGCCTTGGATGGGAGACTCTAAGAGCCTTTCAACACCACTGCTGAGACACTCCTTTTAGGTTATATATATAATATTTGAAAGTGTCTGCAGTGAAGGTATCCTCCTGAATAGTTTATTCCCTGTTCGTGTGAGGCAATTTTATTCATAGGGCATTTGGAGACATTGAGGCAGCCTAGAATTATTTATTCAACAGTTTGTTCATTTATCAGATATTGATGGATTTTCTTTGAGTAATTCTCAAGGTTTGCAGACTCTGCTGAGCAGAAAACCCAATTTCCAGCAGCCTCATTTCTCCAGTGCGAGTGGTCCAGCACTGTCTTGCTGTGGCTTCTGCCCAGCACTACTTGAATAGCATGGGATCCTCATAATAAAAGCCTCTAAGATTTGGAGTGCCATAAATGGCTCTCTCCTGCTCCAGAAAGATGGCACGCTCCCATTCCCATTCTATACAGGATTGCACAGCAAATTCCCCCCGCAATGCACCCAGTGAAAGGAGCAGCCTGGAAGGAGACTGGAGACATAATACTTCCAATAGTCCCCTTGAAACAGTGAAGCTCTAATCAGCACTGATGCTTACAAGCCACAATAATAACCTACAGTTGTTAAGGGACCAACTCTGTGAGTTGCTCAGTGACCTCAAGTCTGACTGACCTCAAGTCTGACTGAACTCAATTCTGTGAGTTGCTGAGTGGAGGAGGCTCAACACATGGGCCTTGAAGTAAACTTCTCTAAATACTTTCTAATGTGATTAGAAGGCTTGTAAATAAAATGCAATGAACTGAATACAATCTAATAATAACAATGCAGAGCAATCAAAAAAGTTCCATAATAACAGCACTGAGTTTCTGGGAGAAACACATTTCATTTAAATTATCCACACAGACTCCACTAAAGCAGCAACAAGAGCATCACAAATATCATAAACAGCAGACTACGGTGCAGAAGTTCTTTTCCAGTTTTATAAGCCTGTTTCCATGCCTTCTTCCAAGATAGCTGGAAAATATTTTTGGAGCAGTGTAGCAATGATATGGCATCATACCCTGTCAAGGTTCCTTCCCCACTCTGAACTCTAGGGTACAGATGTAGGGAGCTGCATGAAAGACCCCCTAAGCTTATTCTTACCAGTTTAGGTTAAAAACTTCCCCAAGGTACAAACTTTGCCTTGTCTTTGAATCCTATGCTGCCACCACCAAGCGTTTAAACAAAGAACAGGGAAAGAGCCCACTTGGAGATGTCTTCCCCCAAAATATCCCCCCAAGCCCTACACCCCCTTTCCTGGGAAGGGCTTGATAAGAATCCTCACCAATTTGTACTGGTGAACACAGACCCAAACCCTTGAATTTAAGAACAATGAAAAATCAATCAGGCTCTTAAAAGAAGAATTTAAATTAAAGAAAAGGGAAAAGAATCACCTCTGTAAAATCAGGATGGTAAATACCTTACAGGGTAATCAGATTCAAAACAGAGAATCCCTCTAGGCAAAACCTTACATTACAAAAAGACATAAAAACAGGAATATACATTCCATCCAGCACAGTTTATTTTACCAGCCATTAAACAAAAGGAAATCTAACGCATTTGTAGCTAGATTACTTACTAACTTAACAAGAGTTTTGAGGCTGCATTCCTGATCTGTTCCGGGCAAAAGCATCACACAGACAGACCAACCCTTTGTTCCCTCCCCCCCCCTCCAGATTTGAAAGTATCTTGTCCTCTCATTGGTCATTTTGGGTCAGGTGCCAGCTAGGTTACCTTAGCTTCTTAACCCTTTACAGGTGAAAGAGTTTTGCCTCTGGCCAGGAGGGATTTTATAGCACTGTATACAAAAAGGTGGTTACCCTTCCCTTTATATTTATGGCATACCCTTTGCAATAAAATGGTTAATTGTGTTATTATTTAAACATATCCAAATTCTGCACTCAGTTATTCTTGTGTTTGTAATAGAGGGCAAGATTTGTCACACTATAGTTTGGGTTTATTGTTTTTGTTTTTGTTTTTAATTTTAATTTTCTGAGATTAAACCACATCTAGGATAGTGCTACCAACAAGATTCATTTTCTTAATATTTTTCTTAATATCTGTTAAACAAGTGAACATAAGAACATAAGAATGACCCTACTGGGTCAGACCAAAGTTCCATCTAGCCCAGCATACTGTCTTCTGACTATGGCCAATGCCAGGTGCCCCAGAGGCAATGAACAGAACAGGTAATCATTGAGTGATCCATTCCCTGTCACTCATTCCCAGATTCTGGCAAACAGAGGCTAGGGTCACCGTTCCCACCCATCCTAGCTAATAGCCATTGATGGACCTATCCTCCATGAATTTATCTAGTTCTTTTTTGAACCCTGTTATGGTCTTGGCTTTCACAACATCCTCTGGCAAGGACTTCCACAGGTTGACAGTTCATTGTGTGAAGAAATACTTCCTTTTATTTGTTTTAAACTGCTGCCTATTAATTTCATTTGGTGACCCCTAGTTCTTGTGTTATGAGAAGGAGTAAACAACACTTCCTTATCTACTTTCTCTACACCAGTGGTTCTCAAAGCTGGCCCACCACTTGTTCAGGGAAAGCCCCTGGCGGGCCCGGACCAGTTTGTTTACCTGCCACATCCACACGTATGGCCGATCGCGGCTCCCACTGGCCGTGGTTCACTGCTCCAGGCCAATGGGGGCTGCGGGAAGGGCAGCCAGCATATCCCTTGGCCCACGCTGCTTCCCGCAGCCCCAGTTGGCCTCGAGCGGTGAACCACGGCCAGTGGGAGCCACGATCGGCTGAAACTGTGGACGCGGCAGGTATACAAACCGGTCCGGCCCACCAGGGGCTTTCCCTGAACAAGCGGCAGACCGGCTTTGAGAACCACTGCTCTATCATATCTCCCCTTAGCCATCTCTTTTCCAAGCTGAAAAGTCCCAGTCTTATTAATCTCTCCTCATATGGAAGCAGTTCCATACCCATAATCATTTTAGTTTCCCTTTTCTGAACCTTTTCCAATTCCAACATATCTTTTTTTGAGATGGAGCGAACACATCTGTACACAGTATTCAAGATGTGGGCATACCAGGGATTTATATAGAGGCAACATGATATTTTCGGTCCTATTATCTATCCCTTTCTTAATTATTCCCAGCATTCGGTTCACTTTTTTGACTGCCGCTGCACATTGAGTAGATGTTTTCAGAGAACTATCCACAATGACTCCAAGCTCTCTGGAGCCCTTTTTAAAAATTGACGTCACATTAGCTATCCTCCAGTCATTTGGTACAGAAGCTGATTTAAATAATAGGTTGGAAACTACAGTTAGTGATTCTGCAATTTCACATTTGAGTTCCTTCAGAACTCTTGGGTGAATACCATCTGGTCTTGGTGACTTATTGCTGTTTAATTTATCAATTTGTTCCAAAACCTCCTCTAATGATACCTCAATCTGGGACAGTTCCTCAGTTCCCCAGCTCCCAGACTGCTGCGCTGGGCATCACAAAATGGGGAAGAGATGGCTAGCCCTCTGTGGAGATAGAGGTGGTTAGGGACTATTTAGAAAAGCTGGACATGCACAAGTCCATGGGGCCGGACGAGTTGCATCCGAGAGTGCTGAAGGAATTGGCGGCTGTGATTGCAGAGCCCTTGGCCATTATCTTTAAAAACTCGTGGCGAACGGGGGAAGTCCCGGATGACTGGAAAAAGGCTAATGTAGTGCCAATCTTTAAAAAAGGGAAGAAGGAGGATCCTGGGAACTACAGGCCAGTCAGCCTCACCTCAGTCCCTGGAAAAATCATGGAGCAGGTCCTCAAAGAATCAATCCTGAAGCACTTACATGAGAGGAAAGTGATCAGGAACAGTCAGCATGGATTCACCAAGGGAAGGTCATGCCTGACTAATCTAATCGCCTTCTATGATGAGATTACTGGTTCTGTGGATGAAGGGAAAGCAGTGGATGTATTGTTTCTTGACTTTAGCAAAGCTTTTGACACGGTCTCCCACAGTATTCTTGTCAGCAAGATAAGGAAGTATGGGCTGGATGAATGCACTATAAGGTGGGTAGAAAGCTGGCTAGATTGTCGGGCTCAACGGGTAGTGATCAATGGCTCCATGTCTAGTTGGCAGCCGGTGTCAAGTGGAGTGCCCCAGGGGTCGGTCCTGGGGCCGGTTTTGTTCAATATCTTCATAAATGATCTGGAGGATGGTGTGGATTGCACTCTCAGCAAATTTGCGGATGATACTAAACTGGGAGGAGTGGTAGATACGCTGGAGGGGAGGGATAGGATACAGAAGGACCTAGACAAATTGGAGGATTGGGCCAAAAGAAATCTGATGAGGTTCAATAAGGATAAGTGCAGGGTCCTACACTTAGGACAGAAGAATCCAATGCACCGCTACAGACTAGGGACCGAATGGCTAGGCAGCAGTTCTGCGGAAAAAGACCTAGGGGTGACAGTGGACGAGAAGCTGGATATGAGTCAGCAGTGTGCCCTTGTTGCCAAGAAGGCCAATGGCATTTTGGGATGTATAAGTAGGGGCATAGCGAGCAGATCGAGGGACGTGATGGTTCCCCTCTATTCGACACTGGTGAGGCCTCATCTGGAGTACTGTGTCCAGTTTTGGGCCCCACACTACAAGAAGGATGTGGATAAATTGGAGAGAGTCCAGCGAAGGGCAACAAAAATGATTAGGGGTCTAGAGCACATGACTTATGAGGAGAGGCTGAGGGAGCTGGGATTGTTTAGTCTGCAGAAGAGAAGAATGATGGGGGATTTGATAGCTGCTTTCAACTACCTGAAAGGGGGTTCCAAAGAGGATGGCTCTAGACTGTTCTCAATGGTAGCAGATGACAGGACAAGGAGTAATGGTCTCAAGTTGCAATGGGGGAGGTTTAGATTGGATATTAGGAAAAACTTTTTCACTAAGAGGGTGGTGAAACACTGGAATGCGTTACCTAGGGAGGTGGTAGAATCTCCTTCCTTAGAGGTTTTTAAGGTCAGGCTTGACAAAGCCCTGGCTGGGATGATTTAACTGGGAATTGGTCCTGCTTCGAGCAGGGGGTTGGACTAGATGACCTTCTGGGGTCCCTTCCAACCCTGATATTCTATGATTCTATGATTCTATGATCTAGGCATCTATTGCAATCCTTTCATTTATCATTCTAAACCCCTACTTCTTGTCACTTCCTGAGGTCCAGAATTCTGTCAAAGGAGTGGGATTATATAATCCTGCTTCTTTATCACCTTTTCTGGCTTCCTGTGTTGCCTGTGTTCTAAAAAGTATGATTCTAGGCATCATGGCTACATAGAAAAGCCTGAAAATGTGACCTGAATGCACCCTAAACATCCAGAAACCACAAGGCAAATAAAAAACAAAGACCCAGAATATATTATTTTAAAATCTTATGATTTTTCAGCCAAACTCTGGATTTGTTGTGATCTGACTCATGATTTTTCAATACTTGGGACTCTGAGAGCTCAGCTCCAAATTGAATATCTACACCTCAGTTTCACATCCCCACAGGCTGAGGCCCATGCGCCTGCATCAGCTGACACAGGCCTACCATCGGTATTTAATTGCAGTAGAGACATTCTCTCTGAACTCTAGGCTACAGCTGACCAGAGGATGACAGATCACTCTTGTTACTATGTGTATGGTAACACCCATTGTTTCATGTTCTCTATGTATATAAATCTCCCCACTGTATTTTCCACTGAATGCATCCGATGAAGTGAGCTGTAGCTCACGAAAGCTTATGCTCTAATAAATTTGTTAGTCTCTAAGGTGCCACAAGTCCTCCTTTTCTTTTTGCGGATACAGACTAACACGGCTGCTACTCTGAAAGCTCCATTGTGTGGCAGCTTTTGAGGTTTCTACATTTGTTTTCATTCCACATTGAAATAAAAACACAATTTGTCAGTGTTTTTTGTGAAAATTGAATTGTGTCAAAATGTGCAGTGAAAATGTGCACTGAAAGCTGCGCTTTGGATTTTTGAAGGGGGGGAGAAGACACTGGCAGAGTGTGAGGGAGACCTGGGTTCAAGTCCTTGTGCTGCCTGATTCAGAGTGAACCAGGATGACAAAAACTCTCTTCTAAATCAGGCAGCACAGGGCCTTGAATATGAGCCTCTCACATCCCAAGGCAATGCCCTAAGCAGCAGGCTATAGAAGATAAGACTTGCTGTCACTAAGCTTCATTGAAATAGATACAAAACGTTTCAGCTGTGTCAAAATGATCCTAGGAGCTCTACTCCAATACTTGGAGAGCTGATCTCCAGTGAGATCCACATCAGCAAACCTTTGGGACTTGTGGAGCACAAGTGCGCTGGTAAAGAACCCTCATAGTACTTATTGCAGGACTGAGTCCTTGACTTCTATCTGTGACCTTCCTCAACTTTTACCTTCCAGAGCTGCTAGTCACTCCAGCATTTGTGCTGCCCCCAACTGACTGGACCTTTCTGCCATGGAACCAGTGATTTCTCTCCCTATCTTCCTGATAGACACTAAACCCCACTCACTTTTCCTTCCTTCCGCCTTCATTTCTCTTTCACTGTAACTAAGCTGCACTGCTGTTTACACTTTGGTTGTCTTTTCCTCTATTCCACCACAAGTAGTCTCATTAAAGTTAATTGAGCTATTTGAGGAACTCATGCGAGTAAGGGTTGTAAGACGGGGTCCACAAATCATAACATCGTTGTGTTCTATATTCTTGTGTAACCCTTCTGCCAAGAGGAGTCAGCAGGAACACGGGCCATGTTTAGGGGTTTCTCTTAACGACTCAAAATAGAACAAGCTCAAGCCCCCACCCAGTAACCCGGGAAAACTAAACACCACCCCTGGGGACCTCTAAGGGTATGTCAACATTGCAGTTGTAAACCTGTGGCTGCCCCATGCCAGTTGACTCACGCATACTGGGCTCAACCTAAGGGTCCATTTAATTGCTGTGAAGACGTTCAGGGTCACGGTAGAGCTCAGGCCCTAGGACCCCGTGAGAGGCAATATTTCCCCTTTCACGTGCACTGAGTCTGTGCACAACAAAATAAAAGGTTTATTAAAAAGGAAAAGGGGGCCCAACATTAATTTGTTAAAACACCACAACCATGATTCAAAAGCATGTGATCATAGGCAAACACCCACCATCCAGTGCATTCAGCAGTGTACTTTGCATCAGTTTCTCACCTTGTGGTGTGAAAGTCCAACAAAAAAATGTCCCTTAACACACGACTCTCCTTTCCCTCTGTGGCACCCCACTCAGAGTTGGCAGTCCTTGGAAGGAGGGATATTGACCGATGCCTCTGCTGCTGCCACCTGCGCAACTAGCTCACAGCCACCTCTGCCTCACCGTGCTTTCAGCAGGTAGTGGGGAACCTCACTGCCCGTAAAGTTCCCTGTTGTCTTTCTGCACCACTGTGCCTACAGAAGGTCTCAGGCTTAGCTCCTAGAGGTGCTCGGCAGTGATGTCAGCTCTGGGGATCACCAACTAGAAACAAGGACTTTCAATTGAGTTGAATCAGCTTTGTCTTAAAGGACTAGAAAAGGACAGATCAAGTGATGTTTAGGACTATAACCCCGTAGCTCTGTGCAGTAGAAAAGCCATACAAAACATGGAACAGGTGCTTTCCTCTGAGGGATTAACCACCTACAGACATAGTTGGCACAAAGCTGGCAGGTTTTCTCTGTAGCGGGAACATGTCATAGACAGGGGTGCTGGAACATTGTTTATAGTGGGGGTGCTGAAAACCATTGAACCAAACTGTAAACCATGTATATAATGGAAACCACCTCAAGCCAGGAGGTGTGGCAGCACCCCTAGTTCCAGAAACTATGGTCATAGAATGGGTGGGTTTTCATTCAGTTTTCTGAAGAAGGAAAGATCTATACTTTTTCTTTTGATTGACTGGAAGATGTCCCTGGGAAAAGAGGTGATGTGGAAGAAAGCACAATGCTTTTCTCCTATGCTGGAGCTCTGTTTGATGCAGAAGAGGTGTCAAAAGAGCCAGTTATCATTTTCCTGTTTCTGAGGGACAGCTCTGGCCTAAGTATGACTTACAACAGCTGTCTGGCTTCTCAAAATTGTGCCACTAATGTATTGTCCTTAATAGACCCTGCAACAGTGAGGATTGTTATGCTGTACCCGCTGCTGGACTGACATCTCTCCTGTATGCAGTGTTGATGTAGCCATGTTTGTCCCAGGATATTAGAGAGACAAAGTGGACAAGGTAATATCTTTTATCACTTTATATCTGATCTATCAGTCCTCATCCTCAAAGGAAATCTGCACACCACTTTCAAAAGACGAGCCCGGGATGTTAAATTCATTACTCTGCTAGACACTAAAAAATCATGGACAGAACAGAGACACTGGATTGATGGCTTATTACAACAATCTGTAACTCACTAACAACACCCCCACCCCAGCTGTTCCCCCCTCCCAGCCCTGTTTCCTCTTTCTGACTGGAGGGGTGTTAACGGACCACTTCACCTTGAATGATCCCTTGAAACGTGTGTTAACTTCTTATGCTAAACCATCTGTTTGAACCTTGTATTTAGCAGTGACACTGAACTGGGCCATGGCGACATGAACAGGTCTGCAGCGGCGCAGCTGTATCAGCACAGCTGCTGCAGTGTGCCTGGTGAAGACACTGTTTGCCAGTGGGAGAGAGCCCTCCCGTCAGCATAAAAAAGTCACCTCCACAGGCGGTACAAGCTACGTCCGAGGGAGAAGCTCTTCCACTGACACAGCACTGTGCACACGGGTGCTTACATTCGTGAATATTCCACCCCCTGAGCGACATAAGTTTTGCTACCATAGGCTGTAGTGTAGACATAGCTCTGTTTAAGCTCTGCATAAGCTCAAAAGCTTGTCTCTCTCACCAATAGAAGTTTGTCCAATAAAAGAGATTATCTCACCTGCCTTGTCTCTCTATCACCTAAGCTGAGGGTGGGGGCAGAGCAGAAGCACACACCCAGATCCAGAACAATTAAGCCTACAAGAGAGTTATCCTATGAGAGAGGAGCCAACTGCTGGGAGTTTGCAGGCAGATTATTGCTCATTTCCACTATCCAAGCAGTGAAAAGAAGCCGTAACCTGATGTAGCATTCATGCAGGGTTCATGCACTTGGCAACATTCAGGGCACACCTGGAGTGTTGTGTAGGAGCAGTGCACACACGGCTCCTCTCAAGGGCATGAACCTTGGAAACTCGCCCAGATGACATGAACCGTGGGAAGCCTCCCAGGACTGGGCTCAAGGCCCGAGAGCAAGGAATGCGGTAGATAGATATTGGTAAATAAGAATATTAAACAAAGCCAGTGTATTCCTTTTATCTGTTGGAGTATGTAATGCGCAGGAGGAGGGAGAGAAATAAAAGAGAGGGTGGAAAGCTGACAGGTGGACCAGCCCATCGGCAAACCAGCCTGCTTGCTTGCTTAAAGCCTTGTTCTGTCTTGTATTTGAACCGCCACAACCTGAGAATCTGACCCAGCAAATGAAAAATATATCAATATTACAATACCATGATATATATTAAAAACATCAGTTATACTTAAATCTAAATGGAATTCAAGCTAACATGATCATCATGTGGGAAATTATGGACAGGTTACTAATTGAGCATTTGCTTTTAACCTGCGGTTTTAAAATAATCCGAAATAAATAAATTGACAATCTTTTCTTTCTGTGTAGTTGCATTACTATTGTAGTGCATGCACAACGGTAATGTAGGTTTGTACTCCTGCTATGCTGTCCCCATCCTTGCTTTAAAATAAATGAAGTCCTACCAGTAACTCAAATTCAAAATCATTGCTATTGCATCACATCATAAATGACAACTGCCCCAGCTGTGAAACAGCTTCCTACACATGTTGGCCATGGCGACATGCTGGATTTTTTTTTCTTTTATTCTTTTTTGTGTCACAAAAGAAAGACAAGCAACAGAGGGATATGTGGTCCTAACAATGGAGACAACAGGAAGTCTGCTCTCTTCTGCTCAATTTGTAGGAAAGAACTGTGTACCTATGTGACCAAATCACTGACACTATCGATTGATATTTTTTTCCTCCTCAGGCACATGGGGAAGAAGTGAGCTGTGGGTTATTAGCACTGTGGTTATTGTGATGGGCCGGTACTGTATGAAATTGTTGGGGCAAATCATTTGATTGTATGAATTATAATTTGGAAATTGTATTTTTTAATTTTTGTGAAAGCACATAGATCTAAAGAATAGTGCTGTATAGAAATATAAATAAACACATATTCACTCACAGGTGCCAACTTTCATTTTTCTAGGTGGGTGCTCTGCCCCCACTCTGCCCCATCCCCTGAGGCCCCATCCTCACTCTGCCTCTTCCCACCCCTGCTCCGCCCTCTCCCCTATGCGCCTCCAGACCATTGCCAAGCAGATGATCAGCAGGTGGCTGGTGGGTGCTGAGCACCCACTATTTTTTTCCATAGGTACTCCAGCCCTGGAGCAGCCATGGAGTCAATGCCTATGCAAACACTACTCCAACTGATTTTTGGTGCCTCCCAAGTCAAATTGTTCTTGTCCTTACTTTCATCGCTGTTCATGATGCTATCCTTGCCTTCATCTCTGCTCTCAGTTCCATCTTGTTCCTCCAGTACATTGCCTGACTCCTAGTTCTAGACCTGGAATCCATCTTTAAGGGCAAGTGCACCTTGCTACAGACTTTTTAAAATATACTTATCTGTCCAAGCATGCCAGTGTCAACCCACCTAAAAAGCATTACATAAATAAAGATAAAGGTGTAGAAAGAAATAATAATAGCGACAATAAAAAGGGGGTGTCTATCCCTTTAACTGTTGTGATTATACAACTGAATATTTGTCACTGTGAATTTAAATGCATTTTGCAAGCACTGCACTATGCCACTTAATTTTTTTGTAAGATTAACTAGTAAATCTTTTTCATATACCCTATCTTCCTTATGGCCATTTGTTCTTTTGAATCTATATTGAAACTCAAAATCAAGAAACAACTGTCTCAGACACATCTTATCTATCTTGTACACTTTGCCATTCTTCTCACCCAGAAGATTTCCAGAAGATTTAAAAGATAGACGGTGAAATATAACATAGCCCAGGCTGTATTGCGATGAAGTTTTTGCAAGGCAAATTTGACCTCAGGTTTATCCTGAAATCACATGATGAAAGCAGGAGTTTATGTGCATGAGAATAACGAAGAGTGAAGAATGTGAATATACTCCAGATAAGGGCTTAGAGTTCTTAAAGAAATAGAATCAAGGGAAATGTCTTGCCATGCTGTGAATATATATTCCCAAGCACAGGGTTTTTTTGTTTTGTTTTTTAACTACAGGGAAAATCACTTAAGTTTAGACATTCTTTGAAAAAGAGTGAAACTTTTATGGTTCAGCTTAACAGTTTTCTGTGGTTTCTGCTTTTGTTCAGGTCTGGTTTTGGTTTAGATGAAAATCTACTCAATTGATTCCTTATCAAAACACTTGGTTAGCCTGGTCTGAGCTTCAAATGTGTAACAGAACTCAAACCCAGGCAAATCACATATCATTTTGCCTGAAGTGAGAAAACTGTTCACATATCTAATCTATCTACCTATATCAGTGATACGCAGACATCACTATTTCAGAAGCCAAATTAGTGATTAACATTGCCCTAAAGAGCCACATATGACAGGGGAAATATTTTGTGTGTGTGTGTGTGTGTGTGTGTGTGTGTGTGTACACAGACACTAAATATTTCCCCTGTCATACTGTATAGGTAAGTAGGATTAATATAATAATATATATTATTCTCACAGCAGAATGGTTGACCAAGTATTATTATAATTTTATCAACTACAATTGGTTAATAACATAGTAAAAGCATCCTGATTGGTTAATAACTTAGATTGGTTAATAATCAAATCACACAGGGTTTTCATACCTGTGCTGCAAAGAGCCACAGGAGACAGATTAAAGAGTGACTTGCGGCTTGCAAGCCTCAGTCTGAGTATAACTGACCTATATCATACATACATACTTTCTTTTCTTTGTTTTGATACATGAAATGGCACAGAGAACAGGCAGTTTACATTTCAGCAAGCACTCTCTCCTTTATATATGTGTGTGTGTTGTGCAATAAAAATAATTCTTTTCACTTTTTCAGAAAATATACTTTATCTAAGCATACATTATAATAAAATACAGAGCTACATTTTAAAGCACGTATGACCCAGGGTGTTTTAAGAACTGTTTCACACCAAAATATGTTTTTCTTTCTTTCTTTCTTTCTTTCTTTCTTTCTTTCTTTCTTTCTTTCTTTCTTTCTTTCTTTCTTTCTTTCTTTCTTTCTTTCTTTCTTTCTTTCAAATAGTAAAAGAGTAGATACCCCTGTAAAGGCCAGTTGAGCATTTCAGTGGAAAGTATGTGAAACTGATCCATGTTGTACTTAAACAGGTCACAGCGGGTTGTAGTAGAAATCCTACTTACCTTACAGATCGAAACTATTGACTGAGCAAGCCTTTTATTGTGGCTTAACCCCAGGAAGGTGTGAAGCATAAGGAGGCTACTTGCAAAGTATAACTCACAGAGGAGATATGTCTATTGTATTGGACTGTGGAAGCACCAGCCTGGTCTGTTGTAGCGCCAAATGAGGCAAAGACAAATAAGAGATGGGAAGTTTTGTACTAAAGAGAAGTCAGCTTGAGAAACAAGAGAAGCATTAAAACATTAGTTAGAAGCAGCCAACAATAATAGTTTAAAGAAAGTGTCATTAGCTGATACGAAAGCTTATGCTCAAATAAATTCGTTAGTCTCTAAGGTGCCACAAGTACTCCTGTTCTTTTTGAGAATACAGACTAACACGGCTGCGACTCTGAAGCCTGATATGAAGATAATTACTGCAAAAAGTACAATCTCAGAGCAAAAAAAATTGCAGTGGTGTTAGTAAGGAGACACCACCAACTGCTGAAGGGGAAAGTTTGTATTGGTGCTCAATTTATATGATGGATGGTGCTATTTTCATTTGCCGTTACTAAGCTAGGGTAGGAGGACTGAAAGGATGAGGATAAGAAATCCTGGCAAACTGTGTGTGTTTTTAATTATGCAAAACGCCAATTTTGGAAAGTTTTTTGTTTGTTTGCTTGTTTTCCTTGGATGTAGATTGTGCTGTTGCTGACATGTTTCTGTTTGCACGGTGTTAGTGGTTATCCCTGGGATTTGCATATAGGTGCTACACTACCAACTGAGAAATGGTATTACTGAGTTTTATACAAGCCTTCTTGTAGTAGACAGGCTTTTGATATTGATTGTCTGGTGTGTCTTTTTTTTTTTTTTTAAATGGAAGGGAGGCTGGACATGTTTTAAAAACTGGCAACTATCCCAAAGTAGACAAGGAACTGTTAGTATCTGAATCCTTGAAAACAATATATGTCCTTTATGGAGACAGTGTAATATAGCTCAAAATTTGTCCTGTGTAACATTTCAGCTTTTTTAGGCTAAAGCAATGTTAACATGTATCTGAAATTTTATATAAACTCAGAAAAGTATAAATCCATATGGACTCTTAGAAGAGACACTTTATTGTAACAAGAAAAATGTGTTGATCTACACTGTAGTGATTAGGTCATTTGTCAAACGCTGTTACTGTTTGTGATAACATTTACAGGTCACATACACAAGTTTTCAGCTCTCATTGGAATCAAGCTTGTTGAAATGGAATTTATCCACCTGAATTCGGGAGATTGATCGTTATGATTAAAGGTTGACAAATTCTGTTAAACTTTCTGAAACCCGCCTCCTCAAATGCAATATTATTACAAACTTAGAAAGTCAAGGGAGTGATTTGTCAGCTTTCACAGAAGTTCTTTTATAAAACTGTTGCCTATCTTTAAAATATATGTGTGTCACAACAGGAGGGTTAACAAGCAGTCTTTCCATGTCAAATTTAGAATGCAGAATGGTGCATCATACAGGATGACTTAACTACTTTCTAAATGTTGTTTTTTCACATTCCTTATTTCTTTTAAAAATAATTGAAGACATGCAACATATTATTTTAATACTGTTTTTAGCATGAAATATTTCCTTAGTCGGTCATGAAAAAGACCCTGTTTATGATATATTTGTTTGTAACCTGGTGAATGAAGAATTTAGTATTATTGTACCATTCATTTCGTGGGGATAAAGGCTACTCCTTGCATATCTCCACAATACACATCATTTATAAGTCCTCTTGCACATCACTTCAAGTAAGTTGGCTGCTCAATGGAGCAGAATTTATTTCACATGCTATACAGATAAGCCCAATGCTTGTTCATACTCTATTTATGTCTTACCTGCTACACCCTTTGCAGCAAGTAAAAGGAGATTACTCTGGGGACAGTGGATGTGTCAGAAGCAGAATCTGCATACTATTCTACCAAAATGGCTGCATAACAGTCATCTTGGACCTTCGTATTTAATAAAGGCTTGTCTATACTTACAGCCCCACACTTCTGTAGCGTTTAATGAAGATGCTACCTAGTATGACGGGAGAGTTTCTCCCTTCAGTGTAGGTACTCCATCTCCCCCAGAGGCTGTACCTATGTCAATAGGAGAAGTGCTGTCTATATCGGGAGTTCATTCAGTTTACCTATGTCACTCAGGGGTGTGGATTTTCCACACTTCTGAGCGATGTAGTTATGCTGACATACATTTGTAGCATAGACCTGGACTTAGTCTGCTCAGCAGGAGGAAAGTAGTTAATCACAGAAGTTGATATGGTCTTTAATAAAATCAGGTGTCATTTTCTCTAAGTAGGCCAAAATTTTCTCATAAGTTGTAACCTGACACTCTTCAATGGGATACACTGACTTCAATAGAGTTGCATGTAACTGAGGGCAGAACTTGATGTCTTGTGTTTAAAACTGCACAGTCCTCATATTGAGATCCAAAATTGCTGTAAATCCTTCTGAAGCTAACAGATTGTTGTTCCCATTAGTGTTAACAACAGGTAAACTCACTAGTTCACAAAGAGCACCAAGGAACTCCTTTAGTCTGTTGTACCAGCAATAGGAAAATACCAAATGTTTTATACTGTACAAAAAAAAAAAAAAGAATTTTCAGAACTCCCTCTGAAAATTCAACTCATATTAAGGATAGCAGAAAGAGAGTGTTCTGCTTTCCCCACAAGATATGTATCTAAGCATCTTTGAAAATTCTGGCTTTATTGTATGGTAAAAAATTCTGAAAGACAGCAAAGTGAACAACTAAGTCCGAAATGTTTCTGAATGTGTCATTTTTTGTTTACCAATGTGTCTTCTGTTTGCATTCCCTTTTTAAAATGTATCTCAAAGTTAGCTCTCCCGTTTAATTTGTAATCTATCAAAATTTCATTTAAATATAACTATTTTTTTCTTAACTTCTACATCTCACCCTGGTTTGCTGTGTGGATCAACAATAAGGTGTGGACTTTGAAACTTTGCCAAACTCTGTCTCTGATTTTATGAAATGTGATCACTAACACTTGCAAAAAAAAACCCCAAAAAACAACCTTTATTGTTAGACAAGACACAATGTGTAGATGTAAAAACAGCAAGGAGGAGATTGGAGTTGAAAGACTAGAGCAGCAGGAACGTGATTACATGATTATTCGTTTCAAGTATGTGCACATCATGATGATTTAGCTTAGGTGGGATTTATGCACAAAAATGGAAGGAAGGTATAGGAGAGTGAATATTCATGACTCACTTATTGTGGATATCATGTAAGAGTTCAGTGGGATTTGGCCCTTTATTAGCAAATGTCAGTGTCTCCATTTTGCTTTTCAGAACTGTATGTTTCCCTGTGCTTTACTTCCAACTGCTGAGACACCTACACAAGTTAAATTTCTCTCTAAGTAAGAGTCAGAATTTGATGATGACATAGAGAAGAACCAGCATGAAAGAAAATAAAAAGCATTGCAGCAAGCAGTATTTATGCTTTAATCAGCATCTCTCATCTGCTGTGATTCACAAGTTTTGTTTCTCCTAAGTGTAAAGCAGATTCACTGGGGAAAGAAACAAAACAAACAAAAAAAACCTCAACAGCTGCTTTTCACTAGCTACAAAATAAGTGGAACAACATTGCTGAAAAGTCAATCCCTTTCTCGTCCTGAGTTTATCATGAAACCAGCAAAATCAGAACTTTTTCTTGCTTTGCTTTAAGTGCAAACAGTGTTGTCCAGTAGAGCTGGTAATTTTTTTTTTTGGACAAATAGTTTATTCTCAGAAAAACACAGTTTCAGGTTGATGAAAACTACTCACAAACGCAGGTTTAATGTGGTGAACGGTTTCTGCTGGGAAACCAAGCAAGCAAGCAAGCAAACAAAAAAACAATCAAGCACCTTTTAAAAATCATAATGTTCTGTTTTGAAATTTTTCAAAATGAAAATTTTGATTTTTCTTTTGAAAACTATGCTTCATTTAGAAATTTAGCTAGATTTAATTGCAAAGGGTAAAATACCTGAAAACAAAAGAAAATGAAAAAAACAAAACAAACAAAAAAAAATGTTCCACCTCAAAGAAAATGTTTCCTATGTCCCAAAATTAGTTTTGTGGGAATTTTTTGTTTCAGCAAGAAAAAAAGAAAACAAATTCAATTGCAGGTCACTTAACCAAAAAAAAAAAAAAAATCATTTATTCACCCAGCTCAATTGTGCAGTTCCTATCTAACTCCCTGTGCATTGCACTGAGGTATTATCTCAAAAGTTTAGCCAGTTAACAGGTAACAAAAGTTTCTACCTTATATATGAGGTCTAGCCATAACTGAGGCAGGCCCCCTGTGCTCAGTTTACCCATATATCTGGTCATCTGAAAGATTAAAATGATATCCAGTTTGATGGGATATATGTTAATGTATCAATCTAAATGATTTTTTAATCTAAATAAAAGTAGAGTTTTCACACTGATACAGATTTTCTAAATCTGATCACAGCATTAAAATGAGGTAAATTCTCAAAGGAGTATTGAAAACAATGCTTATTACTGACTTTATAGCAGAAAAATAGGGCTAAAAAAGCTTTGTTTTTCTGTTTTCCATTTTAAAGCATTGTTATGAGCTCTCAAGCATACCGGTAAGATGTACTATATATTAATCATTCATCTCATTATGTTATGTCAGCTACTCACCCAATAACTCTCCCTTGATTGTTTTCAACAATGCTGGAACCAATATAGGTATGTGTAAACAAAAGGCATAAACAGTGAAAGAAGGCAGTTGTTCATGAGAAACAATGTGTTCTCCTGACAATCTTAATGTTCCTTAGACAGAATCCACCACTTTTGTTCACAGGCATTCAGAAAGATTGGCAGGCTGAGGGATTAGTGTGTGAAAGATAATGAGGCTCTCTGCAGTGCCAATTTGAATGGAGAAGACGATGATTAACCCAGAATTATCAGTGGCTATGTTGTTATTTAAGTATTGTATTTCAGCTGGGGGTCACTGAAATTTTACAGATATAAATCCAGAAACATGAAAATCAAAAAGCTAAAAGAAAAAAAAGCTGTGGGGGAAATAAAGCTTATCTTCATATCAGTCTCCAGGCAGGTGAAGATATACAATACACTGAACCAGAGATTGCTAGATATATTTTAACTTCCATGTGGAATATTTGGAGTGCAAGGAGAATTATGTGGGAACTGAGGTTCAAATTTACATACAACTTTGAGGCAGGTTTGATGTTATTCCCCAAGCCTAGTCCTAGCATAACGCTCTTTTTTACTGCAATAGCTGCCATGAGGGATTTCCTTTTTAATATTAAAATGTTAAGCAGTGGGAAGCTCAATGGGTCAATATTTTACCATAGTGAGACTGAGGATGAACCATTATCTAGTTGATATATGCTTAGTTCAAATACTAGGCAAAAAGGAGGATGGATAAACAATGTAATCTCCCTAGATGTGAAGTATTCCTTAAAGAACACAGTTCAAGTGGGTTACCTCGCAGTGCTAAGTACAGGACTGCTCTTCCCAAATACATGAGTTCATGTTTCACTCTTGTTTTCATCCTTAGGAACAGACACTTTGCCATACTGCAACAGCCCATCACGAAGCTGCCTCAGGCATTTAGCAATACTTCATGCATCAGAGGAAGGCAAACCACTGCAATGCACCTGAGCAATGATATAATAGGAAAGGAGGGAGAAAGTCCCTTTAATTCTCTGCAATCAATCAGTTTAAACCCCGAGGCACAAGGGCTGATATTAGCACTAGCAAATTGAAAAATAGTGCAGAGATTCAGTTCAGATAGCCATCTAAAAGTTCAGAGACACACCTGAACTTTATTGGAACCTCCCCACGCTTTGCAAATACGAATTGGAAATTGTTGCATCTTTTAGGCTTTCTTGGGAAACAGTTACTGTGTGAAGCACACAGACCCAGAGCCAATCTTGAACTAACTTTATTAACAACAATGAAGAGCAGTATAGAAATCATATAAAAAATTCCTGTCCAGTGCTTCCTGTGCCAAATTAGGTCAAAGTAACACAAGAAGAATGTGACTCATAGTCTTTTGTCATTTTTATTTCCAGTCAGAACCAAGAAGATGGATATACGTCAAAGTTATTATTTCTTTTCCTGTTGGAAAGCTAATCCACCTTTTAAAAACCAAAGAATCTTCTTTAATAGAGTTCATAATAACCCTGATCTAGATTATGGATCAATAGGATAACAAACAATCTCAGAAATATTTATGGCTCTTCAATATCTTTTCCCCCAAGCCCCCAGCCAACCTTCACACTTCTGCTTTTCTTCCTCTTCCTGCTTGTGGTCTAGTATTCATTCTATCTTAATTTATTTTTATTTAGTAGGTTTGCTTTATTTTATTTATTTAATTCTTCATTCAAATTGTTTTATAGTTAGATTATTTCCCAAAGATATACATGTAATACATTGGTATCTACAATTTGACATATCTAATTTTTATGTCTATAATTTTGTATATTCATTACACTAATTTCAATAACCCTCAGATATCTAGAGTGAGAGCCTCACCTGCTCTGGCTGGGTAAAAAAGGACCAGCAAGGGGTAAATAGGCTCAAAGGCCCCAGTTCTGAGTGGGGGAGGATTCCTCCAGCACAGGCATTGTGGAAAATAGGCATAAGGCTGCCTTCTGAGGATCCCCTTGGTTGCCTTGGTGTGGGGGGTCATGTCAGTGGCAGGACTAGAGGTGGGAGAGATTTCTCTGTGTTGTAGAGTATAGGTATAGGTACATAAGTAAGTAACTCCTCGCCTAACGTTGTAGTTATGTTCCTGAAAAATGTGCCCTTAAGTGAAACAACGTTAAGCAAATCCAATTTCCCCATAAGAATTAACAGCAAGCAGGAGGCTCCCGGGAGCAGCTCCCAGGCAAAGGGCAGGAGCAGCACATGGCAGTCGGGGGAGGGACAGCTGAACTGCCGGGGCAATTGATAGCCTGCTGAGCGGCTGCCACACAGGGAACTTAGGGGAGCGGGGAGCTGATGGGGGGCTGCTGGTCCATCCTGGTTCCAAGCCCCCACCAGCTAGCTGCAACAGGCTGCTCTTCCTGCAAGCAGTGCACAATGCAGGTGGCTGCCAAACAAAGTTATAAGGGAGCATTGCACAACTTTAAATGCGCATGTTCCCTAATTGATCAGCAACGTAACAACAAAACAACGTTAACCGGGATGAACAACGTTAACCGGGATGACTTTAAGTGAGGAGTTACTGTACAAGTTAAGGCAGTAATGCAATGAGCCTACAGGCTGCAAAGCCTGTAAGACAACAGTTTAGCTAATCTATTCAAGGCATAAGACTCCAAAAGCATTAACGTAAGTAGCTAACCAAAAGTAACCCTCTAGATCATAAAATATCACAGGATAGAATGTTGTAATAACTAAAACTGCTGATAGGTAACCCCATGCTAGTTTATACCACATTAGGATATTTTAAGTCAGGGACATCAGTAGATGTCTGACCACGAGAATGGCATGGTAACTAATGGACATATATGCTAATGAATCTGAGGTGAAAGGATTAATAACCCACAAGAGAAGGGCACCCCAACATTAGCAGGGTTAGGAAATACAAATAAGGAAAAGGGGCTAAAAGCGCTACTGAATGTGCATTAGACATATTGGCATCAATATAGCATGTTATAAAAACTATCCTGGATTGCGTACCTTGGGAGATACCAGGATAATGACCACTGGTGATGGTGATGTTGCTGAGTGGGACGATGAGGAAAATGATAACTAATACTTGAGATTTTTCTGCAAGGAATGGTGAATGTTCAGCACATTCTGTATAATCTCTACCTATCTTGCTGGGTTGGGATGTTTGTAACTTTGCTAACAGTGTTAATAAAACTATTACAAATACAGAAGGTTTTTTCCTAAGTGTGAGTGTTGCAACCATTTATGTCGGAATTCCCAATTAAATAGCAATTCTAATAATTCTAGGCCTGATCTTCAGACGAGAACCAGGTAATTTTTAAGTAATCGATATAATTAACACTTAATCAAGAGCTTAGACAACAGAATGGAGCCCCAGCATGCAGTGCTGTAGAGATTCATGCAGCTCTTCAGCCCAAATGGCAGTCTATGGAGTCTGCCATAATGTAGACAGGGCCATGAGGCTGTCTAAATTATGCCAGCCTCCAGAATAGCCCAGTATCAGGAAGGCACAAAGGTGGCTTAAAGCCAGTTTAGCCTTTCTCATCCTTTCCTGCCCCTTCAGCTGTGATTTCTATGCTGCAGTACAGAATCTCACACCTAGTGTTTGCAGGGGTTGACACAAGTGTTACCATGTGTTTTGTTATGTGAAGTACTTTAAAACACAATGCAGTTTAATTCCACTAACTGAAAATAGTGAAACTGGGATAGGAGAACAGAAGATATTTTCATAGGATACAAGAAGTCTCCAGTCAGTTCTAATTTCATTCAATTATTAATGATTAACTATATTAAAATAGTATCTAGAGGCCACAATCAGGTACCAGGGTCCTATGTTGGTACTGAAACAAATATATAGTAAAAAGAGAGCCTTAAAAATCTTACATTCCTTTTTTCTTTGTAATCTTCACCATACCATACCTTAAATCAATGATTAAATAAATGCTGTTTCTACAAATATAGTCATAGAATCACAGAATCGTAGGACTGGAAGGGACCTAAAGAGGTCATGTAGTCCAGTTCCCTGCACTCATGGCAGAACAAAGTATTATCTAGGCCAATGGTTCTCAACCTTTCTAGACTATTGTACCCCTTTCAAGAGTGTGATTTGTCTTGCACACCCCAAGTTTCACCTCACTTAAAAACTACATGCTTTCAAAGTCAGACATAAAAATACAAGTGTCACAGCACACTATTGCTACAAAATTGCTGACTTTCTCATTTTTACCATTTAAGTATAAAATAAATCGATTGGAATATAAATACTGTACTTACATTTCAGCCTGTTTTTCACTTTTGTCTGAAGCCAAAGCCCTGCTGCCCGGGGTGAAGTACATAACTTAGCTTTTTGGGGCCTTCTGTAGTGTGGGCCCATTGGCACCTGCCCTGCTTGCTACCCCCTAATGCAGGCCCTGCACTTGCAACTCCCCTAAACCCATCCCATGACCACCTGGGGGCTGCAACTCCCAGGTTGAGAAAAACTTGAGTACCCCCGGAAGACCTCTGAGTACCTACAGGGGTACACATATCTCTGGTTGAGAACCACTGATCTAGGCCATAGGTATAATAGATTTCAAATATTTCAAAATATGATAGCACATCTTTAAGTTAGAAAGAACGGATGAAGTGGTTGCAGAGTCCCTAAGAGTTCTCTAGCTGCAGTTAAGGCCTGGCTCTTTGTGTTTATATCCTCACACTACAAAAATATTCTCTGTAAGGTATTCTAGCTTCTCTATATACTTTCATAAGGAAAAGAAAACCAATTTCCATCTTACTACACACATCTTTGTGAAGCTGTTCAACATGTACTGTTCTTGTACATGCACATGTACTGAAAAGCTCTTCTTACATTTAAAATTATCATCATCCATAGTGACATTTAATTAATTCTTCCATATTTTCATTGAAAGAAGTAACAGTACATTAAATGACGAGGAAAATGAGAATGACTCAACTGCCTCCTGATTTCTTCTGAGCTGAACAAATTGTCTCATATATTGATTTTTGAAGAACTTTATAAAAGGACTAAAGAGTGGTAAACATCTGAATCAACCTTCTCTGAGCAGTTTATTTTTGTTAAGGAAACTCAGCTCAGCTCACAATCATATTTGGTCTTAGAACCTTTCAAAAGGATTGTTAATCTCATGTACTTAAGAAATATGTCTATATCCAGTAGTGTATTAAAATCCATTATATCTCACATCTTCAAAACAGTTTACTAATATTAACTAATTAAAAGTCCCACATGAGGAAGGCAAGCCTTTGTATCCTCATTTTACAGCCGAGGGGAGTAAAGTACAGAGAGGTTTTGATTTGCCCAAGGCCACACTTTGAGTCAGTGGCAGAATCAGCAGCATGCCCAGAAGTTCAGTTCCTGGCCCCTGGACAGTGTTTTGTTCATTATAATCACATTGTGACAGTGGACAAATATTGCAAAAAAATTGCAGATTTGTTTGGATTAAAAATTAAATTCATTTTGGCAACATGCATGACCTCAGTTTCCCACCTGTAAAGTGGGGATAATCGTACTTTGCAACCTCACAGCATGTTGTGAATATAAATCTATTTAACATTGTAAGGACCATAGATACTACAGGAAGGGAATCCAGATTAGTAGAGAGAGATGATAATAAAACATTATTTTTTTTCTAATGCCTGTTTCCTTGGTATGCAAGTGATGAAACAAAACATATTCCAAGGTTATTTTCCATTAATATTTGTGTAAATGATTTTTATCTCCTAAGAAAGTTCATGGAAAACTAATGTCTTGCAAATTCTTGCGCGAATATGTGCTCGCCCAAAAGTTCACACTGTAATTATTCGTGTAGCTACCTTGAAACTTTTTTGATTTTCTTTCTCTTGTTTGTAAAGGTTTCAGTCATACAGTCCAAAAGCAATATCATGCTACTTCGTTACCCAGTCACACCCAATGAAGAAGAAGCATGATATAGCTGAAGACATGATCTTGTAGAAAGAATCGCAAAGGAAGACCCCCCCACACTTGCCCTGAGCCCTGCTGAATCCAATGAGCCTGCACAGTTGTCTTAGCAGGATCTGGGACAGGGTCACAACAAACAGTTAATGAAGCTGAAATTTGTTTCTATAAAGGGTGCATGGAATAATACAGAGTAATGAATAAATCTGTGAAAATCAAAGTCTGGTTGCAGATAATTCTCAAATGGGTGGAAAAAAAGGTCAGCCCATGTTCCTATCAGTAGTTTTCTCACCTCTACCATACTGCCTATCCAGTATTTTTTCAGTAGATCCTATCTTGGGACAAAAAGAAAAGGAGGACTTGTGGCAACTTAGAGACTAACCAATTTATTTGAGCATAAGCTTTCGTGAGCTACAGCTCACTTCATCAGTTGCATTCAGTGGAAAATACAGTGGGGAGATTTATATAGACAGAGAACATGAAACAATGTGTGTTACCATACACACTGTAAGGAGAGTGATCAACTAAGGTGAGCTATTACCAGCAGGAGAGCCGGGGGAAAAAAACCTTTTGTAGTGATAATCAAGGTGGGCAGTGACAAGAACGTCTGAGGAGGGGGGGCGGGAAATAAACATGGGGAAATAGTTTTACTTTGTGTAATGACCCATTCACTCCCAGTCTTTATTCAAGCCTAAGATAATTGTATCCAGTTTGCAAATTAATTCCAATTCAGCAATCTCTCTTTGGAGTCTTACCTGATCACTCTCCTTACAGTGTGTATGGTAACACCCATTGTTTCATGTTCTCTGTCTATATAAATCTCCCCACTGTATTTTCCACGGAATGCATCTGATGAAGTGAGCTGTAGCTTACGAAAGCTTATGCTCAAATAAATTTGTTAGTCTCTAAGGTGCCACACGTCCTCCTTTTCTTTTTGCAGTTATAGATTAACACGGCTACTACTCTGAAACCTATCCTGGGACAATTCCTGAAGCTCAGTCTATTCCATATCCTGTCTGAAACTATTGTGAAAGTGTTGCTGAAATCCATTAATTTTGACTTCATCCTAAATAGAATAGAAAAGCCTTTTCTATGGGGGCATTTATCTAAATTTCACTTTTACACTTTCATCATTGGGTCAAATTCTGCCTGATTTATACCCATTTAGTTCACAATTATTTACATAGGGTATTCGTCAATGTTTAATTCTCATTTAAATCTCATATGTATTGAAGTAAAACAAAAATTAGGGAAAAATCATAGCATGTCACACTCTTCTTTCCAAATGCTGCTTCTTTTATTCCTACTGGAAACTGAGAAACGATGAAACCTTTTAAAAAAGGTAACACTTGTAATGTTTTCAACTTTGACTGGAAACAGAAACACCAGAAAGTTAATAGGATTGCCTGTTGTTGCCAGATGTTCAGATCTATTTAGCAGACCAGAGCAGTTTGGGTAGTTCAGAGAAGGACTGAGAAGAAGAAGAAGAAGAAGAAGAAGAAGAAGAAGAAGAAGAAGAAGAAGAAGAAGAAGCTCTGTATGTGCCTCTTAGAAAATGGTCAGAACCACAGCAGTTGCATGTAGAACTAAACAGAAAGGGGTGAGATAAAATGTTTTGATTTGGGACTCTTTCTTGTGCTTGTCTGAATCAAATGAAACTGTCTCTTCTTTTTGAGGTTCACAGCACTATGATTCACCCCAATTAGAAACAGCCATCTATTCAGTAAAAGAAAGTAAGTAAAAAAGAAAAAAAAAGAAAAGAAAAACCAAAGCAAACACAAGTATTCCTCAAGAGGTATTAGATATTTCTTTTATACCAGCAGATGGCACTGTTGATCTTTCAAAGTTTTGTAAAAAGCCTGAATTACAAAGCATGAAGAAACACATACACAGGAGAAAGGAGCTGGGCAGATGTAATAATGCACAGATTAAAATAAAGGTCTACAAAAACAGTGATAATGGGTAAAAAACTCATGCACTGAAAATCTGATTGGCATGTTAGTTAATTAAAATTAACAACAAGGAAAGGCTTTAGTTCACACCAGGGATTACTTACTATGACAACTTTTTCTATAGTACTTTGTTTCACAGTGTGAGAGGGTGATAACCGGTTTATTCACGTATTCAAATATTTTTGCTTAATTTGTATACAACAGCTAATCAAGGACACAGTGACAGGATAATCTCATGAAAGAGGAAAGCACGGTCCACTACACAACTCTTATGAGTAAATATTGAATGAACCAGTATGATTGCATGAAAGATACAAGATTCATTATCACTTTTTCTTGCGAGTAATGTATTTTATTTATATTACCAATTTATAAATAGCATTCACCAGCTCAGTACAAGATGCCTTACATTAATTAAAAAATAAATACAATATGCACAAAATATTGGTCCAAAAAACTCTGTACCTGATTCTTTAATTTAGTCATTTATATCCGTGCTAACAAATCACCATAGTAATTGGTGTTTAACAACCACTTGGCATTCCCTTTGCACAGGTTTAAAGAGATGACACAAGGCACAAAGTCATGCCTTTTGTGGTGGAAGCAACATATCTAATTTTACCTGAAGCTGTAATTGTGAGTAAATGTGTTTGGTTGCATTTCTAGTATACCACTGGTAATGACACTTTTTGAAAATGGGCTTTTGCCTGTAGACAGCAGCTCTTGTGAGGGAAACTGCCTATTCAGAAGTTATTCTCTCTTCCCTCTCCAACATGAAGGTGAGATGCTCCAAATGGAGAGGTGGTGGTGTCTCCTGTGATAAGATCTCATCTTCCACGGCTTTCCTTTGAGCAGCTCCCATTTTCCTCTAAGGGACACACTGCAAATGGCATGATACATTTCCAGCATTCCTGGGCATCATTCCTATAGTCCATGTTTCAAATGCATTTGAATAGTCTCAGGCTGGTCTTTACAGGGCTGTTAAACACGTACACACAGATGAGGTGTTTATCCACCCAAAAGAAAAAAAAATCAGAAGCTAAATAAAAAATAAAGAGATACAGGCAGATATAAAGCTAATGGATCTGGGATTTTAAACATACAAGTAGTAAATCTGAGATGGTGCCACTTTTTATGAAGTGATGCCAGCCATCAAATTCTCTAAGAGCCCAATTGTTTCTTAACAGCTGTTGGTATCATATACTGTAAAATCAAGTGTTTTTTATTTCCTGGGTAAGAGAGCAGAAAATTGCAAATTTATACAAGATAAAAAAATCTCATGTAACAACTTGTAGTCAATGGGAGCTGGTGGGTGCTCAGTACTTTTGAAAAATAGGTCACTTAGTTAGAAGCCTAAATAAGCCTAGCAATCGGCTTGGATTTCTGAAACTCTTTGCCTTACATACATAATCAAGCACTTATATGCCTGCAAAGAAGTGCCCTGTGTTTCAGTGTGTTGAGCAGAGCACTTGCAATTCCATTTACTACGCATATAGACACCCAGGATAATCTCCCCATTCTTCAACCAGAATTCATAGAATCATAGAATCATAGAATATCAGGGTTGGAAGGGACCCCAGAAGGTCATCTAGTCCAACCCCCTGCTTGAAGCAGGACCAATTCCCAGTTAAATCATCCCAGCCAGGGCTTTGTCAAGCCTGACCTTAAAAACCTCTAAGGAAGGAGATTCTACCACCTCCCTAGGTAACGCATTCCAGTGTTTCACCACCCTCTTAGTGAAAAAGTTTTTCCTAATATCCAATCTAAACCTCCCCCATTGCATCTTGAGACCATTACTCCTCGTTCTGTCATCTGCTACCATTGAGAACAGTCTAGAGCCATCCTCTTTGGAACCCCCTTTCAGGTAGTTGAAAGCAGCTATCAAATCCCCCCTCATTCTTCTCTTCTGCAGACTAAACAATCCCAGCTCCCTCAGCCTCTCTTCATAAGTCATGTGCTCTAGACCCCTAATCATTTTTGTTGCCCTTCGCTGGACTCTCTCCAATTTATCCACATCCTTCTTGTAGTGTGGGGCCCAAAACTGGACACAGTACTCCAGATGAGGTCTCACCAGTGTCGAATAGAGGAGAACGATCACGTCCCTCGATCTGCTCACTATGCCCCTACTTATACATCCCAAAATGCCATTGGCCTTCTTGGCAACAAGGGCACACTGTTGACTCATATCCAGCTTCTCGTCCACTGTCACCCCTAGGTCCTTTTCCGCAGAACTGCTGCCTAGCCATTCGGTCCCTAGTCTGTAGCGGTGCATTGGATTCTTCCATCCTAAGTGCAGGACCCTGCACTTATCCTTATTGAACCTCATCAGATTTCTTTTGGCCCAATCCTCCAATTTGTCTAGGTCCTTCTGTATCCTATCCCTCCCCTCCAGCGTATCTACCACTCCTCCCAGTTTAGTATCATCCGCAAATTTGCTGAGAGTGCAATCCACACCATCCTCCAGATCATTTATGAAGATATTGAACAAAACCGGCCCCAGGACCGACCCCTGGGGCACTCCACTTGACACCGGCTGCCAACTAGACATGGAGCCATTGATCACTACCCGTTGAGCCCGACAATCTAGCCAGCTTTCTACCCACCTTATAGTGCATTCATCCAGCCCATACTTCCTTAACTTGCTGGCAAGAATACTGTGGGAGACCGTGTCAAAAGCTTTGCTAAAGTCAAGAAACAATACATCCACTGCTTTCCCTTCATCCACAGGACCAGTAATCTCATCATAAAAGGCGATTAGATTAGTCAGGCATGACCTTCCCTTGGTGAATCCATGCTGACTGTTCCTGATCACTTTCCTCTCATGTAAGTGCTTCAGGATTGATTCTTTGAGGACCTGCTCCATGATTTTTCCAGGGACTGAGGTGAGGCTGACTGGTCTGTAGTTCCCAGGATCCTCCTTCTTCCCTTTTTTAAAGATTGGCACTACATTAGCCTTTTTCCAGTCATCCGGGACTTCCCCCGTTCGCCACGAGTTTTCAAAGATAATGGCCAAGGGCTCTGCAATCACAGCCGCCAATTCCTTCAGCACTCTCGGATGTAACTCGTCCGGCCCCATGGACTTGTGCACGTCCAGCTTTTCTAAATAGTCCCTAACCACCTCTATCTCCACAGAGGGCTGGCCATCTCTTCCCCATTCTGTGATGCCCAGCGCAGCAGTCTGGGAGCTGACCTTGTTAGTGAAAACAGAGGCAAAAAAAGCATTGAGTACATTAGCTTTTTCCACATCCTCTGTCACTAGGTTGCCTCCCTCATTCAGTAAGGGGCCCACACTTTCCTTGGCTTTCTTCTTGTTGCCAACATACCTGAAGAAACCCTTCTTGTTACTCTTGACATCTCTTGCTAGCTGCAGCTCCAGGTGCGATTTGGCCCTCCTGATATCTTTCCTACATGCCCGAGCAATATTTTTATACTCTTCCCTGGTCATATGTCCAACCTTCCACTTCTTGTAAGCTTTTTTTTTATGTTTAAGATCCGCTAGGATTTCACCATTAAGCCAAGCTGGTCGCCTGCCATATTTACTATTCTTTCGACTCATCGGGATGGTTTGTCCCTGTAACCTCAACAGGGATTCCTTGAAATACAGCCAGCTCTCCTGGACTCCCTTCCCCTTCATGTTAGTCCCCCAGGGGATCCTGGCCATCTGTTCCCTGAGGGAGTCGAAGTCTGCTTTCCTGAAGTCCAGGGTCCGTATCCTGCTGCTTACCTTTCTTCCCTGCGTCAGGATCCTGAACTCAACCAACTCATGGTCACTGCCTCCCAGATTCCCATCCACTTTTGCTTCCCCCACTAATTCTACCCGGTTTGTAGCTTCCCCCACTAATTCTACCCGGTTTGTAGCTTCCCCCACTAATTCACCCTATATGAAGGCAGGCCGTGTAACTTCATCAGGGTTTTCACTGGGATGTAGGTTAGATTTGTTACTGGGGTTCCACAAGAGCCTTGCTAGTGGACATGCTGAAGGAAATACAATGAACTAGAATCTCCCCAGACTGCCTTGGCTCTGCTAATTTCTCAGCTAGTGTCACTCACTTTTTGGGCTGTGCTGGCTACCTACAGTAGAAAGGAGGCTGCAGCTGATTTCGACTGCCACATTCTTTATCTTGATGGACTTTCCATCACAGTGGGCATCTGCCAGCAGCTACACTGGCAGAAACCAGTGTGAAACCTGAAGTGAGTCTGGCCATCCAACTGAATAACATTTATATAGGACATTTGGCCAATCCACTGTATGTTGACTGAAAAAGACTTTATGCATTTAAAAGTTAACAATCTAATGGGCTTACAGTTGGAAATCCAGAAACAGTTTCTATCCCAAGACTCATTTTGAAGAGATCTGGTCAGATTATCAAATTGACTGTGTGGTACAATTTCTTGGACATGGCACCAGGGGCAACAGATGGAGGGAGGATCAAAGACCCATGAGGAAGGGATTCTCACCTGCTGCAGAAAGTTTAATTTCAGAGAGTTGATTCTCCACTCTGTCTAAACTGTGCTCAGAAGCTCCATCACACCTCTTCCCCCCTTCCCACCTTCTCCATGCCCCACTCATATGACACAAGCCCAAGATGCCTCCTCCTTCCCCTTACAGCACGTGGCAGGGAGTACAGGCACAACTGTCACCAGCAGAGAGTTTCCCTGCAGATAGGGAATCCTGTTCTGACTATTGGCTGGCTTCAAGCCAATTTATGAAGCACAACAGTGGCCTTATTGGCATGAGAATTTGCTCCTCAAGTAATACAATTTAGTGCAAATTATGGGTTCCTTTAATAGAAGATAAACAAACAAAGCAAGCAAACAAATAAATATAAGACACCTATATTAAATGAATGAAAGCACACAAGGCGAATGCTACACTTCATGGGTAATTGAAAAGTATTCTTAATAGAAAGAAGACTGATCCAGTGGTTAGAGTGCAAGCCTGTAACCCAGAAGACCAGGGTTCCATTCTCCAAGGTGCCACAGACTTCCTTTGTAACCTTGGACAAGTCACTCCACTCAATCTCTCTGTATCTCTCAGTACCTCCTGTGTAAAGTGGGAATAATAGCACTTCCCTACCTCACAGGGTGTTGTGAATATAAATCAATTAAAGATTATAAGGAGCTCAGATACTATAGGAAGGGAATCCAGATGAGTGCCAAAAAGTACCAGGGAATCCAGATGAGTACTGGATGTTAAAATGTTATTTTTTTCCATAGCCTGTTTCCTTGGTATACAAGTACTGAAACAAAACCTATTCCAAAGTAAAAAATAATGCAGTGCAATCCGTGATGGATAGTGGGAAATCCATCAGTGCTAGAATCCACAATATGTAAGTCATCAAATGGCCAAGATCAGCAAAAACAGAATGAACCCCACCCAAAAATCAGAGAAAAAGATACTGTAAATGTATTCAACTGCCAGACCAAACATATTGTGTTCTGAAGGCTGCCAGCAGAGGATGTAGAGGACAGTCAATAAGAGTAAGTTTCACCCTACAGAGAAAGTTCTGGAGCTGTTCTTGAAGAGCTCAACCTTAGAAGCTCTCTAAAAAGCATCTCTGCCAATCTTAAACTTCCATGGTGGGGCATGAGATGAGAGGCCATCTCTCAAGTAGTCAGGTCCCAGTCCATTCAGGGCTTTAAAATTAAGCACAGTAATCAATACTCTGCTTCTTTATAAGACATAGCTAGTGACATTATTAGCTTGGCTTTATTTCTAATAATAATATTTTTAATACAGAGTCCTTGTTTTTCTGCCTCTGGTGACATTATGTTGCATTCTTTTCAAATAGATACTTCCCCTGCATGTCCATAATGCATATAAATGAGAGTATATCAGAACAGTGGAACTGGAAGTGCTTTACAAACATTGGTTAATGCCCCCAACACCTTGACGAGTTAGTATTATTATTCCCATGGAAAACTGAGTCACAGAGAGGTTTTGTAACTTGCCCAAATCACACATGTCAGTGGCAGAGGCAAGTGTGAAAACCAGTAGCCCCCTCACATTCACTTTTTCAAAGGGTATGGAAAGGTTTTCAAGTTGCACAGCTAAATAAAGCTACACAGTGCTTTGTAAATGTGCCATTGAAGCTGGAATGGTTGTTTTGTTACATGGTGGGTGGCGGGAGAGAGACAGCGAGAGAGAGAGGAATTAAGGCAGCACGGATCATTTTATACTTAGTCACTACAGATAAAATCACAACACATATGGGGTCTTTGGATGTGGAAAAGGCTACAGAGCTGTAATGCTCAGCTGGCTAGGGGCTGCGAAGTAGTCAGATAATATACTACCTCCACAAAAAGAATCTTGTGGAAATCTGGATGAGTCTAGAGAATGGCAACAGAACACACAGTCTTTATTTAGTGCTAGAACATTATTTTAAATTCAGTGTAGGTCAGCAGTGGTCATAAATCATCATCCTCTTATGGCTGTTTGGTTCTATGTAAAACAAGCTACTGATCTCAGCCCAGACTCTTTTGTGACCAAATCACAAAATCGCTAGCATAAATGACACCTCTGAATTAGTCACCACAGTATAGTCTAATGATTGAACGGCATTTAGATTGGACTATCCTCTAACATTAAGAGGTATAGCTGGTTAGTCTAAGTCATGCTTAAGACACATTATTCGGACCAAATGGGAAGCATGTGTTGTACCTGTTCTGTGTCTAACAGAAATTTCGATTTCCAGGGCTGTCATTCTGGCATCTTCACAATAAATACGTTAAAAATACCAACCTGGAATTTTGGAATCTGCACTATTCAAACAAATGCAAAAATATGTACTTAAAATTTATCAACCTAAAAATTCCTGTGATACAGTGTGATAGAATGATTGGCTAACTTGCAAAGAAGAAATAGAACAGAATGGAGTCAGCAGTGAGAAAGCAGAAAATCCAATTATAGAAATAAATGTACAAAAGGTGCAGCAATGTCATTCTGAGCATCTCAATAGTCACAATTAACATTTCTGAATAGAACCATTCATGTGTTTTAGACTTGTATAGTGTCCGTAAACAGTGCTGCCTTCCAGGGATGTAAATTGTTTATAGTTGATTTGAAATACATCCTTAAGTGGGGTCACGTATTTGCAAGAAGCAGGTACAGTATTTGCTTTTCTGAAGCCTTCATATTTGTGACATGTGACATTTAATAAGTTGACTGTGGCTTATCCTATCAAATGTGCAACAAACCATGACATAACATCAGACTATGTAGCTGAAATTTTAAACACGTTCTGTGCTGTATATCCACTGGTCTCAGGTACCTTATGTTGACAGTAGAACGTTTTTATAGCAGCTGGGCTATTTCCTTACCTGTATTTTGATTTGAATTCTCTTTTAAATTAAAAGGAATATGCAAGATCTTATCCCTTATTTTTCAAAGCAATGGCAACAATATGTAAATTTACTAACTCTTTTCATTCAGAATACACTGAATTACATGGGATCGCTGAAGCACATTATACATGTGTGAAATCAAGTTAATCCCTGGCTAGTGCATATGGGGAACATTGACAGTGCTGTGCAATATAGTAATACTAATTGCTCTGTGCCAAATATTCAGCTCAGAAGAAGCCAGGGGAAAAAAAAAAAAAAGACCAAGCTCAGAAATCTGAAAACCACTCTGGAGAAAAGGCTATCTAATTTTATGGCCAATAATAATATTTGTAACTAGAATATGGAAAAATTACATACAAAACTCTAGGGGTCAGGTGGGAATTTTCACCCTGTACAGAACTGCACAATTGACTAGATACCTTATGGGGTTGCCCAGATGCATTATGGGGAATTCTCTTTCCTCTGAAACCTCAAGTATAGGCCACTGGCAAAGGATACCAGGCTTGAAACACCATTAGTCTGATGCAAAAGGGAAATTTCTGCATTCATAGGGTTCTAAAGGTACCTATTTTAAGAGTCTAATATGTATATTTCCCTTCCTCAGGAAGCTTTATGCCTTTGGAAAAGTTAGTCTTTCCCCTTTCTTCTCCCCCCACTATCCCTTAAACATTTTCAAAGGGATTTAGATTTCAATCTTTGTTTTAATAAAATACTGTACATTAATTGTTGTTACACCTGATGCCAATGATTTCATGATACCTTTCCCATAGCTATGTCAGGATTTCTTGCAGGAATTATGGACCTAATCCTGTGAGCATTTAAGGTCTTCAGCACCTCACAGAATTGGACCAAAGTAAGAGTGAGACTTCAGTTAAGTTGTATTTTCTCATGAACTAGAGTATTGGGTGTTTAGTCCAAATCATTCCATCCTTTAATAGAACTACATGCTGAGTATATTGAGGTAACTAAAGAAGTAAGTACACAAATGTTTCTGAACAGATTTATCCAATTTCTACTGATACCTGGTATTAATTTCCAATATTAGCTTTATTCCAGCAGTGTATGGCACATGTTTATAGTCAAAACTTGGTATTCACAGACTCGCTAGGATACTCTTTAATTTGTTGTTCTTGTCTCTTTTCAGCATTAGTGATTCAATTTCTTTACATATTATTTTCTGAGCAGTAGAACCATGCCCTGATGCTAGTTTAATCTGCAATAAATTCAGAGAAGTTAAAGATAGAAAAGGCATATTAGGTTATCTAATCTGACTGCTTACCAATTCAAGGCTGTTCACTATTGCACGTTCACAGCGTTTTGATTGGTTTAGGTTAAAATGTTCCATGCAATGGGGCTTCCACCTTTTATTTCCTTTGGGATATTATTCAGCAATCTAATAGATTTTACTTTCAGTTAGTTTTATTAAATGTTCCTGAATGTAAATTGGCATATTCCTTTTTACTGAAATGTGACTTGTTTTTTGTTTAGTTTAGGTGGTTTTTTCCCTCCTATTGCTCTGGTAGTACAGGTTTAAATCAAGTCACAGATTCTGAGTCACCTAATTTCCATCTAAACACTCTGTTTCCTTTGAATGTTTAATAGTCTGCATTACAAAGCAAGGAATCAATGTGCTTCATTTTTTTATTTTGTAACAGAATGTTCCCCCATACCTTTTGTATTGTCAGTTGCTGCCATTATGTTCTTTACAAATGTACTGCACTTTATTCTCAGTGATTTTACAATTGTTTTATCCCATCTGCCCTCAGCAACAGTCTGAGTTGCTCATATTCATGTTTTCTAACCAGGATTTTATAAATAAGCACTTTTGCAGAGACCCCTAAGAGTGGAAAAGGGAAGTTAAAAATGCCAGAAGTTGCTAAGAGGAATGTTCAAAGGTTCCCTTTAGGTACTCTTCAAGATTATTTAAGTGGTCAGTATTGAGTGCTCAGAAAACCAGGATAATTTTCAAAGTGAAATGTGGAAAGTGTATCTAAAAAAATATGTTAGCAGTAGTGATTTTGTTCCTATATGCTGTCATATTTCCCATACTTGTACTCCCGTCTATCCATAGAGTTTATGCCTTTTTACTGGACCTTGCTTTAGGGGAATTCACGGACAAAAATGGTACTCTCCTAATGGAGAAAGCATGTTCCAAAATTCAAGGTTCCTGCACAAATACTCTGGAGAAATTCCACAGCAGTCCTTGTGGAGATTTTTCAACATCTACTTGGCTTGTACCTACATATTTCCTAAGGCTTGCATTCTTCACCCACTTGTGAAGTATGATGTAGCCATGTGTACTGATGCTATCATCTCCATATCCCAATCAACTCTTGCCCCAATTCACGGTGCTTCTTCGATACAAAAAAATCCTTGTGCACAGTTTCTACCTCTCAACGTTATTATCTAATCTACCTACATATCTATCTAGGTTTTTTATATCCCCCCACTGTAGAATCTGAACAACTCCCATGGCTTAAAACACAAAGATATCTACTCCTTTGGAAAGCTCGCCTGCCCAATGATCATCAGTCATGGATGAGGCATGTGGCATTTTGGTATCGCCAAGTGCCCCTGGCCTACATTGCAGTAGACAGCACCAGAAGCTGAATCTTAAAGTCGCTTCAGTGCCATCTCACAAACACCTCACAGAAAATGGTAAATTACACAATCTTGTGCACCAGCATCCCAAAGAGAACTATAAATATTATCAACAGACCTTGTTTCATTCACACTCACTTTTTATTCTCCTCATTATCCAAATATTTATTTTTAAAACATCTGTTTACATTGTAACTATGCCTCTGGGTTGATTGTTTTCTTACTAAGCACATTTTCTTCTAGCTTAACAGAAGAGCTGGTGACATGTAGCTCGTCCATCAGTGGACTTAACTAGTGCCATTTGAGGCTATGTATGTGGGTCGGTCTGTGTATATTTGGAATTTCTCTAGGGGTGCACATGCTGCAGGAAACCCAGTGAGGTACTGCTTCCTGGGCTCATTCTCTTGCTCCCCAGCTTAGCTGTGCATTTGATCTCACTAAATGATATATACCAGGGGCAGCTTTTTATTGCCACTGAGCGATTCTGAAAATACAGTTTGGGATCCCATTCTGTAAACCACATCCCAACCCCACCACCTTGAAGGACACATTTTCCAGGATACTATAACATTTTGGGAGTTCCCCAAACCCAATTTTGAAAATGTCCTGGATATGTAAATTCCAACTGAACCCCTATATTGACACCCAACCGCCTAGTTGCACATGTACTGCCTTTTGAAAATGGTGTCTTAAGAAAGCTATAGGAATACACAGATTACAATGCTTGTTTATTGATTGGCAAAACCAAACTATTTCTAGAACATATGTTCCAGCTTTTTTCAGTGAACATTCTTAAAGAACAGCCCACCCATCTTTCACACTTATCTATGGCTATTGTAATCATTAATAGCAAATTTCCCATTGACTTCAGTGGTTCAGGAATTAAATTATAAAATCATTAATTAAAAAGTGATAATAACAAAGTATGACTGGGTCAGTTTCCCAGTGCAACATTTCAACTGCTCATGACAGGTTCCTTTTTAGCAATAAGCAGTACTGAATGACCTAAATATAACATGACTGAAGATGTACATGCTATCCTTCACCAAATGACAGCAACATAATATCATAGAGTAGCAGAGACGCTTTGTCTTAAAATATAAGTAAGTTGGTAATCAGCTCTCAAGTCATACCGGAATGTTCCAGAACATCCTTCCAGCACTTTTTTTTTTAGCTGGAATGGCATTCCTGTATTTCTGACAGAAAGAGAGATGGCGGCTTGGTACCCTTCACAGGTTAGCGAGCCACCATCTCTCCTTCTGGAGTGTTTCTGGAAGCAGAAGAGATAGAAGAGGAAAGGACGCCATCTCCTCACACAGCTTCCTCCACAACTTCCACTTCTGGGCCCACTCTGGAAGGAGAGATGACAGCTTGATGACAGGTTACTGAGACACCATCTGTCATTCCAGAACTGGGAGCGGGGTCCAGGGAATTTCTAGCACTTTTTTTTTTTTAAGGACTGGAGCACCATCAATAATTATATTTAGAATCCAAATGCAGTAGGATTGAGTGGATCAAGATGAGAGATGAAGTAACACCATTAGCATTATTTCTGTGTAACTTTCATGGTTGAAATGCATGGTCATTCAAAGGCAAAGAGATTATTCCCAAGTCTTAAGAATGTAGGATAGTTTCTACAATGGTTGTGAACATTACTCACTGGTGGTTTTTAATGTAAAATGAAAAGACAAGTCCACTTCAGCTGTTTAGAAGAGTTGGTAAATTTCTTACACTGGTTTTGTAAATGTGTGTTCTTTTATACCAACTACTAGATAGCATTTCCAAATAATGATAATACTTAACATTTCATATTCTCAAAACTCTCCATACCTGTTAGCTAATTAATCCTTACAATAAGAACCTGAAGTAAGCAGGAAAGTATGATTATAGTGAGGCAGACAGTTAAAGTGACTTGCCTAAAGCAAACAGAGAAAGGCATTGTAAGAGCCAAGATTACAACTCAGAAAATGTCTTGTTCTTAGCCCTGTGCTCAATGCAATTGACTGTTCTAGAGTTGAGATTCACTTAGTGTTTCTATTAAAAACACAATTTCCAGGGTTTAATATGGCAACTGTTTGAAATTGCAATAGGCTGAAACTTGACACACAAGTTGTCAATCCTTATCCATTTTTTTTATTTTGTTAATAACTTTAATAGCTATCAAATAGGACTGAATAGCTTAGGCATTTTAGTTACAGAATGGCAAAAACACGCATAGTAATGTGTATCAAGTTTCAGATCTATATTCCCCCAGAGTTATAATATGATAAACTTCATTTTATAAGATTAAATTGTTCCAGGTTACAATGAAAGACTCTGTTACTTTGAGAAAAATGTAATTGAAATTTTTAAAATATTTGGATTAATTAGAAAAAAATAGCTGAGTATGCAAAAGAGTGACTTGCTAGATGGATTTTTCTAACATTATTTCAGTGGAATTTGTGTTGACATTTACCATGCAGATCACATAAACACAAAAATCAGAGAATGAAAAGATCAATTACTTCTCTCTCTCTCTTTTTCTCCCTATACCTGATGGCTTCAGCAGATTCTCAGCCTTTTCCCAGTTACTCAGGTAGGAGTCAATCCAGTTCTCAGAGAATTTCATGGTAAAACACCCATTGATTTCACTGGTAACAGGACTAGGTCAAGTCTATGGAATGTGGCATAGGAGGCTGCCATATATAAATACTGCATAGTTAAGAGAATCATAGAGCATGATCTAATCTACCTCTGGTTTGTATTAGATGCAGCGAGTGAAAAGTAGGTATAAAGGACTTGAGAGGGATGCAAGGCGTTAAAATCCCCTTCCATTAGGAATGAAAAGTACATGTTGAGAGGAAAGAGTCTCTTATCTATGTGCAATTGTTCCCTCTTATTTTCTGGTGGTTAGAGAAACCAAGTTTTAAACATCCCTAGTGATGGGACTTCCAGTTCTTATTTGGGAATCAGAATTTGTGAGAAAGTTTCCCTTTTCTAAAAAAGAAAGCAAAAAAATCCTAATTCAAAAGACACGTTTTAAAGTAAGAGGGGATATAATTATAAGGCCAATTTCTGATGCCCTAGCTCCCAAACTGATTCTTTTACCATTAAAGTGTAGCTCACGGAGCTCCCCAACCTCCCCGCATTCTCCACCTACAAGACTCGGGGGGTGGGGAACTTGGGACCTCTGCCTTGCAGTGGGGTGGTGCAATAAGTGAGGAGGGGGGTGTTGGGGTTTCTGCTCAGCGGGGAAGGAGGTCTCGGGGCTTCAGCTCTGTGAGGCACACCTGCTGGGTCTGAGGGCTTCAGGAGGAGTAGACTGAAGCCCCTCTCCCTGTCAGGCACCTCCTGCAGTGAGGGAGATTGTTAATTATAATCCATATATGATGTAAGGCACGGTCTGAGATTTCCCTCACTTTGTAAAGTATTTCTCCTCCATCCCCAAGAGGATGGTAAGTTAACCTAAGTTATGATGATTCACATCAGTTGTAAAGACTTCCAAGACATGAAAGTGGAGGTCCAGGCATTCAGTCACAGTTAATTTTACTTTACTGTGGAGCCTGGTATCTGGGTACTTACTAGGCAGAATATAAAATACATGTCAGATATGTAAATGACTTAGAAAATTGTGCCAAATTCAGAATTTGTTTCACACAAGACCGTTTATTATTTCCTTTTCTGCAATTTTTATCCCTTCTATTTAAGAAGAAATCAATTTTTTAAATGGAAAAAAAGTGTAAACTATTTATTGAAGCTACTTATTTGGCCCCTATTTCTGGAATATCCGAGAGTGCAATCCACAAAACCATTTAGGCACCTAAGCAAAAATGTTAGGTTCCTAAGACCCTGTGCTTGGCCCACTTCAATCCACAAACCTTCTGCTTAGCTGCTGCCTAATCCCATAGGCAGCTAGACTGACTTGATGCCTATCTTTCCACTGTAAAAGTTCCCTCCTAGGCATCTAAGTTTTAGACCCCAGAGCACATGCACCGCTGGCCCACTCTAGGCATTAAGAAGCCTATCTCCTACCTAAGCCCTAGAGCAGTTCACAAACCAGGGGGGAAATAGCCATTCAATCAGCTAAGTTGTGTGTGGGACCCAATCTAGTAGGTGTGCTCAGAGGCTGCCTACCAGATCAGCTCCAATTCAAAATCATACTGGAGATGGTGATGACACCCACTTTATAACCTTTAGCTCAGTGATTAGGGCACTTGCCTGGGATGGGGGAGACACAGATTCAATTCCCTTCTGCCAGCAGGGGAGGGAGAAATGGATTTTAACACAGGTCTCTTATCCCTCAGGCAAGTGCTCTAACCCTGATCTGCAAGATAGCCTGATGTAAGGCTTCCTCAGTCTCTCCTGTTGAATCTGTTCCCCCATGGATAAACAAAGGAAGAATTATTGGAGCAGGAGGACTGGACCCAGGATCTCGTACCCCCCAGATGGATTCCCTGCCCACTGGACAACAGAGTGATAGTCTCTTTTGCTCTCTGTCTGTTGGTCTGGACTTTTCCACTGCAACTAAATACTTAAATATGAGGTCAGAGCAAGACAGAGAGAGAGAACACAAATATGACTCAATATTCCAGTAGTTAGGGAACCAAACTGGGAGATGGGAGACCCTGGATATGGTCCTCCTCCTTCTTCAATCATTCTTTCATTATTTGTTCACTGTGGAACAGCTTCAACGGGAGAGACAGGGAGAGCCCGACATCAGAATATCCCACAGCTTAGTGGTTAGAGCACTCTCCTTAGAGTTTTGGGATAAAAGTTATAAGGTGGGTACTTCCTCGTCTGGCTGCTTTGTGTGGAGCGAGACAGGTGCCTAACTCATTCCCACAAGAAGTGGCTTAAGTGCTTAAGCTGCCTGACTCCATGTGTAGGCCTCCGTTTTTGGATCACAAGTAGAGCTAGGCTCCTCCCTGGAGCCTGGACTTAGGTGGCTATCTCCATGAGAGGGGCAGGCTTAGCACATGCCTCTCATCAGTATCTCCCATTGGCTTACTTAGGTGGCTCTGTGCCTAGCATGTTGGCATGTGTGGATTGCATTTTAGGGTGCTTATCTCTCCCTGTTGATTGTATAGGGAGCCTAGGCGTCTAACTCAGCCTTTGTGGATCACAATGTTGTTCCTGTGATTTTTCTTGGAACCTAAATATTAGGTGATGTGACACTCGCTGTTGCAAGTCCCAAGTCCTTTCATGGATCCCACCCTTAGTACCAATAAAATCTTTTAATGTATTTATCCTCACAGCACCCAGTGAGGGGAAGTGCTATTATCCCCATTTTATAGGATAGGGAACTGAGACAGAGAGAGTCAGGGCTAGATTCACAAAAGAACTTAGGCACCTAACTGCCATTTTAAGCACCTGAAACCCAGAACTAGGCCCAAATGGAATAAACAAAACTCCTGCTCAGCTGTCGCTGAATGCTGTATGCACCTAAACTTGCTCAGCACCTAAATATTTTCAGTAAAAGTTCCCTAGCTGCCTATATTTCTGCCTCTGAGCATGCTCACTGCAGAATCAGGTCAGGTGTCTGGACCCAGAAACCCCAGAGCCATTCATGAACTGGGGAAAGTGAGACATAACTCCACCTAACTCACATGTGGTGCACAATCCAGTAAGCGTTCTCAGTGCTTGCCTGCTGGATTGGGACCCTGCACGTGAATTTACCCAATACGACAGGAGCAAAGGCAGTTCCTTGTAACTTTTATCCCAGTGGTTAGGGAACTCACTTGGGATGTGGGAGACCCCTGGCTCAAGTCCCCCCCCCCAACTGAGAGTTCCTATAGTGTGTGTTGCAATTGTGCACATCAGGGTTCCCAACTGTATAATAATTTGAATAATACTGGGCCTGATCTTGGGGCAAGAACCTGTCAACTCTCAAAGTGATAACTACGGATTCTTAAGTAAGCAATATAATTAATACATAATCTAAAGATCAGGCAACATTCTCTCTTCTGTGTATAACTAATTTCAAAAAGTTAGGAGCAGGGGGACTGGATCCTGGGTCTTCCAGCTGTTAGCAGAGTACTCAAATCACCAGGCTACATGGTCATTCTCATGCTGTTGCCTCTCGCTCTGGCCCAATAACTTTTCTAATTATTTAGTCACAATGGAATAGCTTTACCAGGAGACCGGAGGGAACCCCACTCAGAACATCATAAAACCCACAGTCTAGGGCACTCACCTGAGAGGTGGCAGATCCCTGTGCTAGAATGTGTGAAGAAAGTTCTCCTTGTCCTTTCTCCTCCTCTCCCCAGGTTATTGACAAAGCTGCATAGGCTCCTAACATCAAAAGGAGGTTCAGACCTGAGAAAACCCAACAGAGGGTAGTGTCTCTCTGCAGCCCCAACTTAGGTGCCTATCTCTAAGAGAGGTACGTGGCTTAGCACGCATCTCTTGGCTTGGTACTTCTCATTGGCTAGCTTAGGCCTTGTATGTTCATTTGTGAATCCCATTCTGAGGTGCCTACCCCTCCACATTCACTGTATAGGAAGCCTAGATGCCAAAAGCAGGTTGAGTGAATTTGACTGATTTTCCAGGCTCCTAAAAGTTGTGTGTTTCCACACCTAGCATCACCATGCATGTTCCTTTGTGAATCTATTCCTAAGTGACTTGGCCAAAGTCACATAGGGAGACCAATGGAGAGCTTGGAACTGCACCCAAGTCTCGTGAGTTCCCGAATAGCACCTTTAACACTGGATCATCCTTTCTTAATTCACCTTTATTTGAGAAATGGAACCATTTTTGCATAGAAATAGACTTAGTTTTGACTGCATAATTTACATACATTGTTCACCATCAATAAGACATGATTATTCTAGTTATACAGTCTGGGTTCGTGCAATTCTACAGGTATCTTCCGCTTTAACTATAGGGAATACTATGGTATCACTGATATCCTGGTCCTTGGACTCAGGATGAAAATAGACTTTGAACTGGGAGCACAGAAGTCTGAACAAAGGGAACTCAAACCGCTGATATTTAGTGCTCCCTTCAAGAAGACACTGAAGATAGAGAAGGCACTCCTGGGATTTTTGGAGAGGCAAGCTTATGCACAAAGCATGCATACAGAAGGCAAGAAAGAAAATGGTGAGTGAACCAGGTTGTTCATAAAGATGGAAGCATATGTAATGGTGAGGGTTCAGAGGAGGAAGGAATATGCATGAGAGTGGGGCTCTCAGGGCAGAGCACATGGGAGTGCCCTACTAGGGAATTTAAACAAGTAGAGTAGGTGTTTCTATGGATAGAAAGAGACATCAGCCATGACACTATCTCCTACAATTATCCGAATTTCTCAGAGGGTGATGGAACAACTAGTAACTACCAATCACCCACAGTTGCAAAGTCTACCTACTGTTTAGATTCTGTTTTATTCTAGGATTGTAGCACATTTTGGGGAGAGGGGCTAAAGAGAAGGACATGTAAAGTGGAACATTAATCTTTTTCAGAACTATCCAGTGGCACATTTTCTACTTACGGCTTCAGAATAAAAAAAAAAAAATCAATGGCACATAACTGTATTCAGTTTTGCAACATCCATCTCTTCCTTTCTAAATTTCATCCAACACTTTTGGATTTCTTTATTTAATATACATATCCTTACTTTTGTCTCTCTTTACTATGCTAGACAGACAGAATTTAAAGGAGGTGAGTGTCAGCGCTTTGACCAGCTACAGTAAAAGATTAAACTAAAAGCTCATGCCTCAACAGTTTAGTATTATATTCTCTGTGTTAAAGCAAATCAGCATTATGGAATTCCTTTCATATATCAAGATAACTTGAATTCCCCATTTTTTTTACTTCTCATAAATAATTTGTGAGACATCATTTTTTCATGTAACATTATTCTTTTTCTTCCACTGCATTTGCCTTCAAAGCAAAAAATCAATGATAGCAGCTAAAATTGACATTAACATTTCAAATTCTCTTGTTTTTGCCAGCCCACTTCTGTTTTTCACATATTCCTATTTGAGAAGTTATCTATTAAAAAGTCTCCAAGCTGTTCCAATAAGAAACATTTCTAGTCTAATCTATGGATATTTTGATCCCTATTTCTATATTGACTTCTTATGTTGTGTTCCTAACAAAAGTTGCATTTTCCCTGCCATCTGTAGTTTTAAATATCCCATAGTATAAAATACCCTCCACCAGGTTTTAAATCAAAATTACCTCTAGTAGCCAATTACTGGCAATCACCACTATCTATTTAATTCATTATAGCAGTATTGTGTGTTCTCCCTGTGTTTTAAATAAATAATTAAAGGTTATAAATCCCATCTCTTTATGTCATTCTTTTTAGTTTAGTAAAGTCTATAGAAGTGGCCCCAAACTTTTCACGTCATGTCCCCACCTACCCCGTCTGCAACCCCTTCCCATGGAGCCACGGTTGGAAGCCAGGCCAGGAGTGGGGTCGCAGCTCCTAGGGGGGTGCAGACAGGAGTAAGGGGCCTGAGGTTGGGGCCAGTGCCACAGCTGGTCCAGGAGCCAGGGCTGCAGCAGGCCTCCGGGGCAGAGGCTGGGAACGGGGCTGGGACCACGGCCAGGGCCAGAAGTGGAGCTATACAGTTTGAAGCTGGCAGCAATATAATTGTAGCCACCTTGTATTACTTAAGCTCATTGATAATTTACCACTAATTTCCATTGTAGACAACCATATAAGTAATAAAGTACCAATACAGCTTCTTAAGTGAATTTCTGTGGCTTAGACTACTAGCAACAAAGCCAGTTGGCTAGGCAAGTGGGGAGCTGAAACTTCTATTTTTATGACAAACTCTGTGTATTTATGGTTACCTCTTGCTTTCAACCCCAAGCCTGCACCATTTGTGCGTCTCCATGTGTCTGTCTCTTCTATCCGTTGTGCACCGTCCATAAGCTTTCTGGGGGAGGCACTGTTTTTTTTTGTTAGCTGTTTGTACAGTGCCTAGAACAATGGAAGCCTGATCCTTGATTGTGATTCCTAGTTCCTGCTGTAATACAAATTATAAATAATGTAGTGCAATACGTGCTGCAGCTAACAGGGATATAAATCAGGGGAGAATCTGGCCTATATAATTTGTGCGTAGTTAGGTGTAAGTGAGTCTCTGATCATGTGCTTCTGGCAGCAAGTACTTACTGCTCTTTATCTCATGGCTTAGCGCAGTGCAGGTGCAGGAAAGTCTCTCTTTTCATGCTCCCATTGTGTATATATACACACACACACACAATGGGATATCATGCATTTTATTTAGCCATAAATTATTCTCCGTGCTTTTCTCAAATATTTGGTCTCAGCAGCAACTCAAGGAAATGTTGCTTTTTAACAATCCCATAATAATATTAGTTCTTAATCTGCTTTCTTGTGTTTCTAAAACATTTGTAATTTACCCTTGACAGGGTAGGAGTCCTGATTTGTGCCTTTGTTAGACTACTCCCAGGCCATTGTAATTCAGCTCTCATGGAGCTTCAGAAGAAATCTATTCATCAGCTGCATCTTGTTCAACATCCCATAGCAAGGTTCTTAAACCACAACAAAAACCACATTTCAACCCATTCTGTCAGAGCTTCACTGGTTTCCAGATTGCAACAAAATTGATTTTATGGGGGTTTATGCAACCCCCATCCCCTTTCCTTACTTTACTACCATATATTTCTACCTTCTCACTTTTAATCAACCTCACAATATACTCTGCACAATCAAAATCCAAATTGTTGTTTGGCTGTTCAGTCATACAGAAGGTTTGCGGGGGTCCCTCACTGATGCAGTTTTCACCATTATTGTATATAGAGAGCTTTTTCTGAAACAGTAAGTCTCCATGACTTCAACTAAATTGACAGTTTGATTTTCAGCTTGATATTGATCTGATATCAAATTATATTTCTATGATGTGAGACACTTTATTGTACAGTATATCAATGGAAAGCAATGTACTGGGCTGTTTATTTACAAGTACAGTTAAAACAACCCATAATATGAGAATCGGTGGAGGGGGAGAGAGTGAAGAGAAGAAGGAGGCCAAGAATTGCCCAAAGGAGGCAAGAGGCAAGGACTAGAGAGTTATTCAGCAGAAAATATTGGAAAAGATTCCTAAATATAGTAACTATATAGGCAACACCCTTAGCACTATCACAGAAACAATAAATCAGTCAAGGAAGCATTTTGAACAACATTGAATTAATTGAGAAATTATGTTATGAAGACAGACATTTTAATGTTAGATCATCCTATTTAACGAATGCTTTGAAGTATAGTTATATGTGAGGACACTAACAGCTTACTACCTGGCATTGATAGTAAATATACTTTATCCTGAATGACTGCAGGGGTTGGGTGGCAGAGGGATTAAGATAATTGGCAAGACTCAAAAGTAGCAAATCTCCAGGATCAGACAGAATTCAAGACAGGGTACTTAAAGACAGCAGAGTGTTTACCAACAATAGAGAGCTTTCAGGAAGGAACTTTGCTGATTTTTCATAAATTTTGCATTCAGAAATAGGCATTACTTTCTCCTTTTGTGTTGTTTATTCCAGTACAATCTATATACACAATCTGCGTTACATAATAAGTGCTTCTGAATATTAGAGTCTAAAGCACATGATAAAACACAAAATACTTACCAAACTAATTTAAAATGAGTCTTGCCAGATCTAACAAACAAGAGGGAGTACTTTGTGTGATCTTGGCTAAATTGCTTTGCTGCTTTAAACATATTTTCTTGCCACACCTGATAAATATTATGATTTTGTTATAGTAATACAGACATGGAGCAAAAACGAAATAACATTAACATTAACATTATGGAGCACTTAATAGTGATCACTTAATTAGTTCCCTGCCATTGGGGACTCAGGCACTGGTGCACTTTGCTCCGTCATATTCTCTTCTGGTGGGCTGTAATACTTTGGTCTCATTTCAGTTGATGGATTTAGAGCAATGATGGGCAAACTGAGGCCCGCAGACCACACACAGCCCATCAGGGTAATCTGCTGGTGGGACGCAAGAGTTTGTTTACATTGAGCATCTGCAGGCATGGCTGCCCACAGCTCCCAGGGGCCACGGTTCGCCACTCCTGGCCAATGGGAGCTGTGGGAAGTGGCAGCCAGCACTTCCCTGCGGCCCATGCCACTTCCTACAGCTCCCATTGGCCGGGAACAGTGAACTGTGGCCACTGGGAGCTGCAGGCGACCATGCCTGCGGATGGTCAATGTCTGCAAAATGTCTCATGGCCTGCAAGCAGATTACCCTGATGGCCTGCGTGTGGCCCGTGGGCCACAGGTTGCTCACCTGTTGCTCACTGGTTTAGAGGGTGAGTGAGGGGTGGTGTTGCTGGCCAGTGATATACAGGAAGTCAGACTAGATGATCTGGTGGTCCTTTCTGGCCCTAAACTCTGATGGTATGACTCCATGATTCTACTCTATAAATATGTCAGGGCTCAAACCCCTGGAGAGAACAACAAATTAAATAAACTGAAAAGAAAGTCTGAAAAAAAATCCGCAAAATTTAGTCAGCCTCTCAGGAGAATATTGTGTTCCTAATGAAAAACTATAGTATAGATAATGATTAGGTAGTTGGTAAGTTGTGATGACCACTACTACATCCATATGGTCCTTGGTGTACAGATATATTGATACAGACCAGGCTCAGACGTCTCCCTTCTCAGAGCAGTGTTGCTCTAAGGTGCAGTGCTACAGCACGCTTCCCCTTGCTCAGGGCTCATGACAAACCTGCGATTTAGTAGTAAATTAATAATACATTTTACAATTTTGTGAGGTGTGCAAGTACATGTCCAAGTAGCACAAAATAGTTACTGGCATGGCATGTTGTTGCCTTTAATATGTAAAAGTAGAAGCTCCAACAAGTTAGTTTACATGAAACAGTAAATCAGTGTACTTGATTCATCACAATGTAGAAAATATGAGTTATTGGGCTGTAATTTCCTATATATCCAAATGTGAATTTCTGTGGAAAGTTTGGTAAAATTAGGTTTGATCATTCCTGAGATGTCTGACCATGAAAAACAACAACAAAAACCCAGGTGTTTTACAGCTGTTTAAGGATCAGAGCTACAGTACTCTGCTGGAAGGACTCCCACTGTTAGCAATGGGAATTCAGCAGAGGGGAATTGACATCTAAACCTGCAAGGTACTCCAAAAAGTGATGAGCATCTCCAGTTCTCATTGGTGCTCAATGCCTGGTGGGATCAAACCTTGAATATCTCAAACACTCATGAAGATCAACAAATAGTTTATTGTATTTAAAATGTCAAGCCTTTTCATGGCATTATTCCTCAAGGAAGTCAACTTCCTTTCCTATGCACCATCATTTTCTTTCCATATCAATATGATTTATTGATTTTTGATCACATAAAATATTCAGGTAAAAGCTCCAGCAAAACTTTTCAGGCAGGATCAGCTGGGGCTGTCTTTGAATTAGAATAGCCTTACAATATACCATTATCATTAACAATATAGCAACTAGTCAAGAGACAAAAAATAAAGCCTAAAAAGAAAAGGATCACATAGTAAAGAAAATAGACAAGTAAGAATTTAGTCTCTGGATTTTGACAGATTTTCTAATTGATGAAGCCAAAACTGACTTCAGTTTTGCAAAATGTTGTGGGATACTTAGCATGAGTGAACAAGAGTAAGCATAATACCATTCGAAGATAAAGTTTTGTGCTAACATTATATATAACGTGTAATACATATTAACATAGGCATTGGCAAGACAGCCCCTGCTAGGCCACATGATTATTACTAAATCAGGATGGTTCTTTTGCTAAATTGATATATGAGACAGATATAAGAGCATGTATGTGAGATTTATGTTGTTTTAGCAAACTGAGTAAGCATCCGTAAATAATTAAAGCTATTACTCCTTGAACTGGAATAGGAATTAATACAGTGTGACGCACAATGTTACATACTTGAGGAGTTAAAACAGAAATATTGAGTAGTGACACTACAAGTGAGGTTTACAAACATATTTTTATATTTAGATGCAACACAGTACCATTTATCCATATTATAGGTTACCCTTACAGCTAGTTGTCGCCACTTTGTGAGCGTCAAAGGATAGGGACAGAAGTCTAGCTTTTCTGTCTCATTGTACAGGTCGAGGCCATCATGACCACACACTTGAGTTGCAATGTCAAAAACATTGCATTTAGATATGTATTGATATCCCTTAATGGAACAGCAAGCCATCATCTTAGTGTATGCACAACATGCCTCAGGTGGCATGTAACCAGCATTTATCATTGAACTTTGTCCACTAGTTGGATCATTAGCTTCCCCGGCCCAGGTCCAGGTATTGTTGGGGAGTGCAATGTGAACATATGTAATTTGCCTATATGATTTAATTCATTGTCAATTTACAACAGCCTCTGTTATACATAGAGGACATGCCATTCTGCTAATTGCTTATCATTAATAAGATCCGGCAACTTCTCCCTTTTTCAATATTTCATATGAACTATTGGTATGGTAGCTAATACATAAAACTTTTAACCAGTGTAAATAGTTTTTCTACCCACACGATTTTCCCTTGTTTTGTTCTTTTTTATGATTCATTTATTCATTTTTACTTGTGTTTGGTTAAACAATTTAGCAAACTGGACTTGTTCAGTTGTGCACGTTCCTAGTAAAATGGTATTATATCAATTAACAATGACACATTTGCTTTTACACAATAAACAAATTCAGGCATTTTTCAGTGATAGAGACTTAAAGTGACAGGTATATACATAAACTCACTTTGCTTCATAATATACAGTTTAAATAATAGACCTGCCCGGCTAGTGATCTTTATAATGTCTCTATAGCTGATTCCCTTTAACTATGTCAAAATGGAGTTATGATGAGGGCACCTTTCAGTCACTTGAGGGTAAAAAAAACACAGACAAAAGAGGAGAATTGTAATTAACTCAAAACCAAGCATTACATCCCCAGGAAATACCAAGTTAAGATTACAACGAAAAGAAGTCCAGACCTTTTTTTAAATATGGACATGTACGGTTAATGCACTCAAAAAACCATAACTCTGCCATTTAGTGACATCATTACATAATCACAACTAAGGCACTTTTTTCTTCCCAGATTGAATGAATCTGATACTTAAAGGCACATTAGGGTTTATTTGTTTTGTGAGGGACGAGTGTTCATTTTTTTTCCCTCTCATGATGTTCACATTGTTGTTTCATTATTAAATAAACCAGTTTTTAAATTATATATACACTAGGGCTGTCGATTAATAGCAGTTAACTCGCATGATTAACTCAAAATAATTAATCACGATTAAAAAAAATCGCTATTAATCACAGTTTTAATTGCACTGTTAAATAATAGAATACCAATTGAAAGTTATTAAATATTTTGGATTTTTTTCTACATTTTCATATATATTGTATTCTGTGTTGTAATTGAAATAAAAGTGTATATTATTTTTGCTTACAAATATTTGCACTGTAAAATGATACACAAAATAAATAGTGTTTTTCAAGCAACCTCATACAAGTCATGTAGTGCAATATCTTTGTCGTGAAAATGCAACTTACAAATGTAGGCATTTTTTTGTTACATGACTGCACTCAAAAACAAAACTGTGTAAAACTTCAGAGCCTACAAGTCCACTCAGTCCTACTTCTTATTCAGTCAATTGCCTGTTTACATTTGCAGGAGATAACGCTGCCCTCTTCTTATTTACAATGTCATCAGAAAGTGAGAATAGGCACTTTTGTAGCTGGCATTGGAAGGTATGCCAGATATGCTAAACATTCATATTCCCCTTCATGCTTCGTCCACCATTCCAGAGGACATGCTTCCATGCTGATGACACTCATTAAAAAAAATAAGCATTAATTAAATTACTGATTGAACTCTTTGAGGCAAAATTGTATGTCCCCTGCTCTGTTTTACCTGCATTCTACCATATAGTTCCTGTTATAACAGTCTCGGATAATGACCCAGCACATGTTGTTCATTTTAATGTGAAATTTCTAAATATAGCTACAGCACTTGACCCAAGGTTTAAGAATCTGAAGTGCTTTCCAACATCTGAGAGGGATGACGCGTAGAGCTTGCTTTCAGAAGTCAAAAAAGAGCACTCTGATGCGGAAACTACAGAATCCGAACCACCAAAAAAAGAAAATCAACTTCCTGCTGGTGGCATCTGACTCAGATAATGAAAATGAGCATGCATTGGTCCACACTGCTTTGGGTTGTTATTGAGCAGAACCTGTCATCAGCGTGGACGCATGTCTTCTTGTGTAGAAAGAATAGTAAATATGGCAGGTAACCAGCTTGGCTTAACAGTGAAATCCTTGCTGATCTTAAACACAAAAAAGAAGCTTACAAGAAGTGGAAGATTGAACAAATGACCAGGGAAGAGTATAAAAATATTGCTCAGGCATGTAGGAGTGAATTCAGGAAGGCCAAATCACACTTGGAGTTGCAGCTATCAAGAGATGTTAAGAGTCACAAGAAGGATTTCTTCAGGTATGTTAGCAACAAGAAGAAAGCCAAGGAAAGTGTGGGCCCCTTACTGAATGAGGGAGGCAACCTAGTGACAGAGGATGTGGAAAAAGCTAATGTACTCAATGCTTTTTTTGCCTCTGTTTTCACTAACAAGGTCAGCTCCCAGACTGCTGCACAGGGCAGCACAGCATGGGGAGGAGATGACCAGCCCTGTGTGGAGAAAGAAGTGATTGGGGACTATTTAGAAAAGCTGGACAAGCACAAGTCTATGGGACCGGATGCAATGCATCTGAGGGTGCTAAAGGAGTTGGCAGATGTGATTGCAGAACCATTGGCCATTATCTTTGAAAACTCATGGCGATTGGGGGAGGTCTCGGGAGACTGGAAAAAGGCTAATGTAGTGCCCATCTTTAAAAAAGGGAAGAAGGAGGATCCGGGGAACTACAGGTCAGTCAGACTCACCTCAATCCCTGGAAAAATAACAGAACAGGTTCTCAAGGAATCAATTCTGAAGCACTTAGAGGAGAGGAAAGTGATCAGGAACAGTCAGCATGGATTCACCAAGGGCAAGTCATGCCTGACTAACCTAATTGCCTTCTATGACGAGATAACTGGCTCTGTGGATCAGGGGAAAGCAGTGGACGTGTTATTCCTTGACTTCAGCAAAGCTTTTGACATGGTCTCCCAAAGTATTCTTGCCAGCAAGTTAAAGAAGTATGGGCTGGATGAATGGACGATAAGGTGAATAGAAAGATGTCTAGATCGTCGGGCTCAATGGGTAACGATCAATGGCTCCATGTTTAGTTGGCAGCAGGTATCAAGCGGAGTGCCCCAAGGGTCGGTCCTCGGGCCGGTTTTGTTCAATATCTTCATTAATGATCTGGAGGATGGCGTGGAATGCACCCTCAGCAAGTTTGCAGATGACACTAAACTGGGAGGAGTGGTAGATACGCTGGAGGTAGGGATAGGATACAGAGGGCCCTAGACAAATTAGAGGATTGGGCCAAAAGGAATCTGATGAGGTTCAACAAGGACAAGTGCAGAGTCCTGCACTTAGGATGGAAGAATCCCGCGCACTGCTACAGACTAGGGACCCAATGGCTAGGCAGCAGTTCTGCAGAAAAGGACCTAGGGGTTACAGTGGACAAGAAGGTGGATATGAGTCAACAGTGTGCTCTTGTTGCCAAGAAGGCTAACGACATTTTGAGGTGTATAAGTAGGAGCATTGCCAGCAGATCGAGGGACGTGATCATTCCCCTCTATTTGATATTGGTGAGGCCTCATCTGGAGTACTGTGTCCAGTTTTGGGCCCCACACGACATGAAGGATGTGGAAAAATTGGAAAGAGTCCTTGAAGGCAGGTCCCTGTTATAGCATCTGTCCTTCATTCCCTTTGAGATTTTTGCAAATATTTTGGCATTTCATCTTTTGGAATGGAGTTCTGATAGCACAGATTCATCTCCCCATACAGCGATCAGATCCAGTACCTCCCGTTTGGTCCATGCTGTAGCTCTTTTGCGATTCTGGGACTCCATTGTCACCTCTGCTGATGAGATCTGCACAGTCACCTGTGCTGATCAGCTTGCCATGATGGCCAAACAGGAAATGAAACTCAAAATTTTACAGGGCTTTTCCTGTCTACCTGGCCAGTGCATCCGAGTTGAGAGTGCTATCCAGAGTGGTCACTATGGAGCACTCTGGGATAGCTTACGGAGGCCAATACCATCGAATTGCTTCCCCACTACCCCAAATTCGACCCGGTGATGTCGATTTCAGCGCTAATCCCCTTGTCGGGGAAGAGTACAGAAATCGATTTTAAGAGCCCATTAAGTCAACAAAAATGGCTTCATTGTGTGGATGGGCGCAGGGTTAAATCGATCTAAAGCTGCTAAATTTGACCTAAACTTGTAGTATAGTCCAGGGCTAGGAGTGGGCCCTAAGATGTATCAATGCTTCTCCAACTGTTCCACAGCAGGACTTCTTTTACTTCAACGAGCTCAACCCCACACCGCCACTGGCAATATGGGAAGGACATGATGGTTGTATTTGTGAAACCTCTTGGGGCTTGATCCCTTGGTTGAGCACCCATGACTTAGCTCATTACTGTTGAACTGGATGTAAAGTTTCAGTGTGACTATACTAATAAATCCCATGTTTCTTACAATGCCAATTTTGTTAAAAGAATATTAAATCTGTAATTTTTCTTTTAAAGCCCTGAAGAAACTAAAAAGCAAATAAAAAAATCAAACCTGTCTTATTTGTCAGAGTTGGCCAAGGAGCCCTTATGATCCATGACCTTCATGAGCTGAGTAAGACTGCATATTTTCCTTGCTGAGCCTAAGGCAAAGCTGGATAGTCTCTCGGTTCCCCTTTCCTCTTCTGTTTTTTATGTTAAATTGCTACAATATATTATGTTCAATGACACCTGAGACTTGAATAGTGAATTCATAATGTCTACAGAGGGAAATAGATATGTAGAGAATAATAAAAAAACCTCACACTTCAATATACTAAGCATAATATTCAAACAATTACATACAGAAATTAAAAAGCCAGACAATTACATTTCTCTACTTAAAAATGCAGAGACACAATGATTTATTAATTATTTATTTCTCCTGTTAGTCCACTTAAATTTTGTTTAGGAGATTAGCAATGGGAAGATAATGAAGTAAAGTATGAGACATGCTTGAGTGCGTGTTCCTATACTAACAAGGTATGGTAGAATTCTGCTACCAATAAAGACAATAGCAAAGGAAACACTATTTCACTAGGAGCGTGGTGAAGCACTGGAACAGGTTACCTAGGGAGGTGGTAGAATCTCCATCCTTAGAGGTTTTTAAGGCCCGGCTTGACAAAGCCCTGTCTAGGATGATTTAGTTGGTGTTGGTCCTGCTTTGAGAAGGAGATTGGACTAGATGACCTCCTGAGGTCTCTTTCAACACTAATATTCTATGATTCTATGAAAGCGTTCATTGACTTCAGTAGGAGGAGGACCTGGTCCATAATCTTACTGATCAGTGTGGATGTATTTTCATGGAAAATTAAATTTTAATAGTATCCTTGCTTCACTTTTATCAGACCAAACTGGAATACAGCTGTTCAGTGTTTTGTGTCAGAGTGAGAGATTTCTCTGCCACCAGTTTTTCTCCATAGACTAAGCTAATTAAATACAATGGAACAGAGATTTCAGCCCTAATAAATCTGCCTGTGTGTTAAGATACTATGTCACTTTGGTACTTCTTTCAATAAAGTCAGGAGGGATTGATCCTAAAGACTTTTTAATCAGTGTTCATGACATTAGTAATATTTTTTTCAATCCTGCCCTATTAAATGGATTGCTTAAACATGAACCTCTACTACACTATATTAAGCAACATGAGCTCGATGGTCAGCACATAAAACTGACAGACTGTAGTATAAAATTCACTTAATTTTTTTTCTTGGAAGTGTCACAAGAGAGACTGATTTTCATTGCTGCAGTGCCTAATAGATCATGACATTTTACCACAGTGTATAGCTGAAAATGTGCTGCCCAAAAAGGATGTACACCAATTTTTTCCCCTTGCTGATTTTACAAAATGCCATTTAAAACATAATGGAGAAAGTCCATTTTTGTCCTTTTTTATAATTCAGTCAGTTTCACATTTATGATTTGATTGTATGTAACATTCACTCTGGTAAAGAGACAGAGCTGTATGCACGCTATTATGGTATGATACATCTGGGCCCTGATTCTACAAACACTTCTGCATGTGCTCAACTTTCAGCATGGCAAGTAATCCCATTGACTTCAATGAGGGAAGTCACAGTGCCTGCATTTAAGTATGTGCATGGCTTTTCAAGATTGGGGCCTAATTCTATAAATTCACAGAATGCTTCCATTACATGTTTCATCAATTCAAATTTTATCAGGTCAATGAAATTCATATGTTATGATGTTTGTTAACGAAGAGGTTGCCTTTCAGATATTCCCACATAATCCCCAAGCAAGATTTTCTTCAAAGGCCCTTATTCTAGAAACTGCTCCACAGTAGGTCAGACCCTACTTGCAGAGTCTCATTTGCAGATCAGAAACCAAAAAGTTTAATCCAGCACCAAAACACATCTTTTGGAACGCCGTAAGTCTAAGTCCTGAGTTTTCTTTTGTTCTTCTTTTATTAATCAAGCATTGTGCTGTGTGCCTGGAAGGTATAGTAGGAAGAAGGTCTGAATAAAAATTCACAGAGCTGAAGTGATGTTATTCACAGTTCTTCTGTTATCCTGTAGGTCACTTCATTTAGAGGACAAAGCTGTAAATCTAGTCAGGATCCCTCAGATGCTAAGTCAAAGGTTAAAACAAGCTACGGAAAATAAATGGCTAAACTGCTCCTATGGGAGCTTTCTGTGTACAGTATGAGTTTCTACAGCAACCACAGAGCCAGTTCCTGAGTTTAACCCTAATATATTATGCTACATTACCTATAATTTGGCTTGGCAGAATGTGATTTTTATTTAACAATTTTGACAGATAATATCAATGTTTATTTTTAAACTTTTTTCAATTCTTATACATTTAAAATTTTCACAGCTATGGGAAATTAGGGGGAGGTCAGACAATGGGAAGAGTTAGACAATAACTATTTAATGACAGTAGACACTGAGATTCAACAAGTTAAAGCTTTATACTTGTTAAAACATATTGTCAATATCACATCAAAATATACAAAGTAAATATCCTTAAATCAGTCTCCAATAAATTCTCAAGCAGCATTTTCCTTATGTTGCCTATCTGTCACCTTTGATTATCATTTCTGGAAATTTTTTTTATAGGTTTGTGTGTACAGTGAAATTGATGTTTACTGACAAATCTAATCCTTTCAAGCCTACCTATGATTTATTAGGCCAAGCTAGTGTATTTGCATGGCCTCCTCACCCATTATGATATTGCATCTATTTTTTACTTTACTTGCCTTACTTTACAAGTGGACTTTTAAGGTGCCTTATAAGCTGCATGAACTGTCAGATTTATGTGTGTGACTAGCACTTACACAGCAGATAAACCAACATATCCCCCTGACCTTGACAGCTTCAAGGACAATATTCTTTACATGAAAATGAAATGTGTTGGAATCATTTCTACGAAGTACTGTACTATAACCCATATTAAAAAAAGGAGTAAAGCAGGTGTTTCTGCCCTGAAACATATTTGTTGGGGACAAACGGCAGCTTATGGCAGGGGAAAACTATAATTAATATTATTGTTGATTTATTTATATAGCATCATAGAGGTGCATGGCATGTTATAAGCAAAGATAAACACAGACAGGAAAATTAGATTCTGTTCTCCACTATATTGGTATGAATTTGGAAGAACTCTGTTATCAAGATCTATATCACTCTAAATTAAATCAGACTCCAGCCTATGGAGCTTACTAAAAAAAAAAAGTCCCTGATCCTATGACCACCATATTATTATGGTGTCTAAAAGCACCTACTAAAACTGGGACCCCATTGTGCTAAGTGCTATGTGAACACATAATAAGAGGTAGTCCCTTCCCCCAAGAGTTTACAAAGGGAGGAAGAATTTTGCAGCTGAGCGGCACAGAGAAAAGTGTGGCATACATAGATAAGTAGTTTGATTAGGCAAGGTTATGATCACACTGGTCTGATCCAGTGAAGTATTTAATCTCATACCCAACTTTAATTACTTCCAATGAATACTCCCATTAAAATCCAGTGTATAAGGTGGCTCATGATATAGCCCTAATGGTGAAATCCATTCCACTTGCACAGAGACCAAATGAATGTAATCCTCTCAACACGGGAGCAGTGACCAAGTGGGGATGAGATGCAAATTATTTGGGGGTACAGATCATGTGGCCTCTTCCCAGGAATATCCAGAGCACACACCCACCATGGCCTATGCAAGGTGGGCAAAGAGATCCTTTGAGTTGCACACAGGGAATACACAAGTATGACTGCATGTCTGTCATACCCAAGCTCTACCCACATAGCACTATGACAGGATGAAGTGAGGTGGAGGCCAGAGAGAGCAAGTGAGATTAGAAATATGCAGGAAATAGAAACATGAAATAAAGTTAATTTTGTAAAAATGCAAGATAATATATATGGGGAAAATAATCTATAAAACCTCTACAAAATGGAAGAGAGAAGCATCAGTTCTGAAAGAGATCTACAGTTTGGAGGAATATAGTAAATTAGACATTTGACTACAAGGCTATATGATGATAAAACAAATCAGTGATTTTTTTCACTGTATATGTAAATATAATAATGTATCATACCACGAGGCAGGAATGCTATAGTCCCTGTTAAGAAGTTTCTGCTGTGAAAGTACCTGGTATATACTACATCCATTTCGGAGTGTCATATTAGTAAAAAAATATTGAACAATTAGAGAGAGTTCACAGAAAAGCTTCATAAATGACCAGGTAGATGAAAACACTGACTGAAAGGAGAATTAAAAGAGCTCACCATGAACAGTTTGACTAAGAGTCTGATCCAAAACCCACTGCAGTAAATGGGAGTCTGTTGCCTCCAATAGAATTTGGATCAGGGGCTAAAAGGCATGGGGAAGCACGTCATAGATATCAAACTCTTCACATTTTAAATATGGAGATGTATTATTTCATGTGGTCCATATATTCATTTTGGCCCAAGTTTTATTGACTTTCTCCTAAGAGCTTAAGCCACTTTTGGAAATGGAATTTAGGCTTCTCAAACACTTAAGCAAATTTGAAAATTTTACACAGCATCCAACTGCAATATGCATTCTTCAGTTTATTCATTCATGGAGGCACATCTGAAATCTTGGAATGTCAGACTAAAAAAGGGTAACATTTGCTTGCTCCTTACATAAATTAACAACGCAGGAACAAGATTATATCGGTCACAGATGAAAATACTATATTTATATCTCATTGTATCTATTCATCGTTGTACGGAACCGAAATCCTCCAGGGAGTATCATAAATCCACAATGTTCTTGGATGCTATATTTTCCATTTAGATCTCTGATTTAGCTGAGATTCATAGAAATCACATATTGCCAGAAAAATTCCCTAGCTGCAGTAATTGAAGAGTGAAATTTATTCCATTTAAGGCTGGCACTAACATATTCAGATCTACATTTTTGGGTGGTATAGTGCAGTTGTTTGGAGCTGATTCACTGCTAGGACTATTTGATTGAAACCAGTGCAATAAGGGTTAATGGGTTAGGTGTGTTAGATTAAATAAATGTGCCCCTAGACAAAGTGAACTGTGTCTCCAAGAATGTAAAGAGAGAACTCTTGCTTGAATATTTCTCTATATGACAAGACCATTTGCTGAAACCTCCCATGGGAAGAAAGAGTTTTATCGGTCCCTTCTACATTGGATAAGGCTTTTTATAATTGTGTATGTGAATGATTTTTGTTCACAAAGTAGAAGTGGTGACTCAGCTAATTTATCAAAGATAAATCTTGTGATGTAAATTTTGGACTGGGACTTAAGAGACCTGAGTCCAATTCCTGGAGTTTCTACATGTGACCTTGAGACAGTCTCTCAGTCACGAAGTGCCTCAGTTTCCCATCTTCTGCTTGAATGTTGTATCCCTTTCTCACACTCTTTATCTGTTTTGTCAATTTAAAATGTAAGCTCTTGAGAACAAGGACTGACTCTTACTATGAGTTTGTACATTGCTTAGCACATTGGACTCCTTATGTTGGTTGGGATGTTTAGTCACTATTGGGACCTTTAGTCACTACTGCTGTACAAGTAATAAATACAAATAATCGAGAAGGAGGGAAATAGAACTCAGTGAGAAATAAATAAAATCTGGAAAAGAAGGGAAGGGGACCTCCATAGGCAGTGCCATGTAGGGTATGTATAGTGACATGCTACAGTGAAAAGCTGTGTCCACACTGCGGTGTGTAGGTGAAAGCAACTGGAAGGGGGGAGGCAGTGGGAATAGGCTACAGGAGCAGGACACTACACTACTAAAAATATTAGTGTAGATGTGGGAGGCACTGCATGGGGGTGTAAAGAGCCACACAGGGTACATACCCTAAGGTTCTGGTGTGTCTGTACTCTACTCATCTAAGCAGTCCCTCACTGTCTACATGAATATTTATATCCGTGCTAGTGGTGTGCACAGTGTATGTACTCTCCATGCCGCCATAAAGACTGTGCAGTGTAGGCATACACTGTGTGAGAATGTGAATTTGAGAGAACTGCGACTATATAAGTTAAAGATCAGAAACAGATGTTGTCTCAAGTTAACGTACAATATGGCTACAAAAGATTGTATGTAGCTAAACAACAACAAAGACAAGGAAAATGACAAATCTAGGTTTACAAACAAAAATATTCTTCCCCAAAGAATATGCTCAGCAAAGTCTGAGAACTGGTAACTTGTGGGAATACCCAATTTTCAGATAAAGACACATCTATACTTTATGTTTGAGCATCTTTGAGGTGTTGCTCACTGATCCAGAGAGGGAGCCAATCCAGTTCCTAAGGACCAAAACAAGATGTGGGTGATCAAGACAAGACCTGTAGGAAGAAGAACCCTGAATACCCTCTGTCTTCAGCCCAACTGCTATTTGTCTTGTGCCAAAGAGAAGAGTCTCTGGAGGGCTCACATGAAGTATATCAACACAGACATGTACTCAAGTAAACATGTCTAGGTGTGACACATCTAGCTCAGACTCAAGTAATGTTTGGTAAAACAAAACAAAACAAAACCACTACACTACACTACACACAGCAATTCCACTTCCTCAGTTGAACCCTTACAGTTTTCAGAATCAACGAGAGAGTGCATAAAGTAGTGCTTATGTTTAATCCAGTTGATTTGCTGAAATAACTCAAAAAAGTTTTTTTTTACATTTTAATATTTACTTGGTTATTGGTAGTTAAGCTTAGATCACTTCATACAACAATTATACTGACTTCATAATTCATGTAATATGTGATGTAACTCATGGGTGCAGGATGGTTGATTTTGCAATATGAAGACTACTTTTATTAAATCTTTATTGGAGGTTGCCTTTTTATTTCTTGTTGTCTGGTGAGTGTTAATAAAGATAGAACCTTCTGTCCTGAATTAGTATTCAGAATATTTGTGCTGGGTATGCTGGTGGCCTGTGGTATGCAGGAGGTCAGATTACATTATATGGTGGTCCCTTATCACCTTAAACTCTATGACTCTGATTTAGGCTTCACTGTAGAGAAATCAGCCTACTGATAAAACTCTTCAAAGTTTAATAAGACTTTGTTTAATTTAGTTCCCAGACCCTATTCCATTCACTTCTGGTCAAATCTTCACAATTGTGAAGATGTGCATGTCTGGAGAGGGGTTTCATCTATAATGGAGGAGAAGAACACACTAGTCAATCCTCAGTTAGGTCAAAGGTTGATGTCAGCTTCTTAAACATAAATAAAGCCAAATTTCAGAAATGAATGGTGCATATCTATGTGAGATTCACTGCTATGCAAAGAGCTAGCGCAATGTCATTGCACCTCTGAAGACCCACTTAAGCAATATGTTGAGGTCTTCAGTGGGACTTTCGTGGTATATGATTTGTGTAGCCTGGGGTGTGGGGATTTTCTAAGTATGATTTGTTCAAATATCTACACAAATTTTATGAGAGACACAAGGCAAATGAGGTATGATATTTTATTGGGCCAACTTCTGTTGGTGAAAGGGAAAAGCTTTTGAGATTCACAGAGCTTTTCTTCAGGTCTGGAGAAAGTAATCAGAGTGTCTGAGCTAAATACAAGGTGGGACAGATTGTTAAGCATAAGGATTAAACATGTGCTGTTGGAGACCACTTAAAATGAAGTGGGAAATAAAGTATTAACAGGCAGCATGGCATGTTATACGTTATTGTAATAAGCCATAAAACCAGTGGCTCTGTAAAGTCTATGTTTTTTACTGTCCTGCAGAGTTATGAATTTAAGGTCCCAGGTTTGTCTTTTAAAGGTGTGCATTTTTATGTTTAACAATCATATTTAGCTCTGACACTCTGGTTACTTTCTCCAGACCCGAGGAAGAGCTCTATGAAGCTAAAAAAGCTTTTCCCTTCCCCAACAGAGGTTGGTTCAATAAAAGATAATACCTCACCTACCTTGTATTTCTTATATCCTGGGACCAACATGGGTACAACTACACTACAGACCACAACGTTTATGTCAGGCAATTTGCAACACATACTTTCTGACTTGAAAAAATGCAAAGTGAAATAAAATTTCTCAGTCTCCAGAACCTTTTAAAATAAATAAAGATCTAATCAGCTCATATTGATTGTATGGCACAATATCCTGCTGCTTAATGAATGAGTCTGGTAGATTTTCATTTTATCAATCAAGGCAAGGTAGTAACAAAATAAAATAAAACAACTTTGTTTTTGCTTTGCATCACTGGGTTTCTACAATTGGAAAATGCTATGAAAAAATGTGACTCAAAATACATTAGAAACTAAAATTGTAAGTCATTAACTGTTATAAATATGGTACATTTAGTAGACAAATGAAAACTTTGATCAGTTAAATGTAACACAGAGGGCCCTATAATTTATGGACAAAGCCTGAGATGCTGAACCCTGTGGTGAATTCCTGAAAATTCCCATTTATGTTAATGGGAGTTGCACCTGCCCAGCTGAAGGTGCTCAGGATTTCCTAGGATTCAGCCCTTAATTAGTATCTTGGACTATTTACTCCAATACACTTTAATAAACCATCAAGTGCATAGGCAAAGGTACTACTGAATGGCTTCTAGATTATGATATCTTGTGGACAGGAATGGAATAAAACTTATAATTACCTTGTTTTCCAGATGTTGTCGTATCAACAAATTTAAGAGATGGGGAAAGTAAGTCCGTCAGTTTTTTTACAGATGATGATTTGCTTCAGACTGCTGAGATTATTAACATTTTATTCCGTATCCAGTCAGGACCCAAATATAGACAGCAATGCATAGAGTTTGGTATCTGACTCCTTGGTATCCTAAATTATTTACTTATAGATGGTAGCTGCGCTGTCAGACGGACTTGGAATCTCAAATGGAAGGTATACTGCTGACATATCAGTCCTGGGCTAGGCATATTTTTTAAAAAATGTTCAGCCTAACAAATCAGAGACTTTCCCTCTGATTTATTTCTGGAAGGTCAGCCCTGTAGAGTGATTCTTAAACTCTTCAAATGAGGAAAATACTTTCTGGTGCAGATTCTCTGCTTCACATCCTTCTCTTTGCATTTGTCAGGGTTCAGAGGACCCCAAAGTTCTTAGCTGGGGAATAACTCTGGCTTGGAGCTGTCCACAGCAGATGGATTCTGGACAAGACAAGGAACTGAAACTACTTTAGTGACCCTGATGGATGATCTCCTTCTATGAAAGGAGACATCCAGTCTCATCCACTTGAACCTCTTTGCAGCATTAAATACTGCTGACCATGAGATACTGCTGTCTCACCTCAGAAAAGTAGCAGGCATTCAGGGTAATGCGCTAAAATGGTTTGGAGTCCTGCCTGGAAGGACACACCCAATAAGTAGTGATGGGAAATTGCATCCCCTCCACTAGACCCTTCGCCTGTAAGTTCCACACAGATCAGTTCTTTCTCTGATTCTTTTCAACATCTATATGCAGCCATTAGATGTACAGGTCAGATGACATGGACTCAAGTTAAAGCATAGAATAATAGAATATTGGGTTTGGAAGGGACCTCAGGAGGTCATCTAATCCAACCCCCTGCTCAAAGCAGGACCAATCCCCAATTTTTGCCCCAGATCCCAAATGGCCCCCTCAAGGATTGAACTCACAACCCTGGGTTTAGCAGGCCAATGCTCAAACCACTGAGCTATCTCTCCCCCCAATATGCAGATCATGCAATATGCATATCATGCACAACTGTGTTTATCCTTCACCACTTATGACCATACCACTACAACCAAGATGGCCCAGTGCTTGGATGAGATCAGCTCATGGATGAAGAACAGCTGGCTGAAGCGAAACCCAAGCAAGACAGAGGAGATGATGGTGGGTACAGGGAAGCATTTTAAAGTTCAAAAACATGGTGCGGTCTTTGTTGACTGAATTTTGTGGATTAAATGGGGCACACCAGTAACAGGACAAGAGCCTTCCACTCTCTGATTAAGCAAAGTTTATTGACTACACAAGCAAGCAACTATTAACTGTTCACAGTGCTCTAGCTCATGCAGTCCTAGTAGTGAAGTCCCCTAACGGAGCTGGCCAGGCACCGGAATGAATCCTCAGAGTTTGCACTGATGGATCTTGATGGCGGCATGACAGAGTTTCAGCAGTCTCAAACTGTCTCAGCAGTATCCGATACTTCTTTTCACAATCTGTCTTTTATACTCTGCTGTGTCCTGGGGCCGGTTTTGTTCAACATCTTTATTAATGATCTGGACGATGGGATAGATTTCACCCTCAGGAAGTTTGCAGATGACAATAAGCTGAGGGGAGAGGTAGATACACTGGAGCGTAGGGATAGAGTCCAGAGAGACCTAGATAAATTGGAGGATTGGGCCAAAAGAAATCTGATGGGTTCAACAAGGACAAGTGCAGAGTCCTGCACTTAGGACTGAAGAACCCCATGCACCGCTACAGGCAAGGACCGATTGGCTAAGCAGCAGTTCTGCAGAAAAGGACCTGGGAATTATAGTGGATGAGAAGCTGAATATGAGTCAGGAAGGCTAACGGCATATTGGACTACATTAGTAGGAGCATTGCCAGCAGATCGATGGAAGTGATTATCCCCCTCTATTTGGCACTGGTGAGGTCACATCTGGAGTATTGCATCCAGTTTTGGGGCCTCCCCCCACTTCAGAAAGGATGTGGACAAATTGGAGAGAGTCCAGCAGAAGGCAATGAAAATGATCAGGGGGCTGAGGCACATGACTTACGAGGAGAAGCTGAGGGAACTGGGCTTGTTTAGTCTGCAGAAGAGAAGAGTGAGGGGGGATTTGATAGCAGCCTTCAACTACCTGAAGGGGGGTTCCAAAGAGGATGGAGCTCAGCTGTTCTCAGAAGTGGCAGATGAGAGAACAAGGAGGAATGGTCTTAAGTTGCAGTGGGGGAGGTCTAGGTTGGATATTAGGAAACACTATTTCACTAGGAGGGTGGTGAAGCACCGGAATGGGTTACGTAGGGAGGTGGTGGAATCTCCATCCTTTAAGGTTTTTTAAGGCCCGGCTTGACAAAGCCCTGGCTGGGATGATTTAGTTGGTGTTGGTCCTGCTTTGAGCAGGCGGTTGGACTAGAAGACCTCCTGAGGTCTCTTCCAACCCAAATCTTCTATGATTTTATGCATTGTCTTGGCAACTGCATTGTTTGTGCTTTTTTCCACAGTTCTCTGGAACCTTCTGTAACTTGTTTACTATATTTCCGCCCCCACCCTTTAGCTGGTTCTAACTAGTCTCATCCAGTTTTATAATGACCTTCTGTAACCCAGCAGACCCTGGGCAATTTAGAGTTAGACTAACCCCTTTTAATTTACAACAGTCTCCACTGGTTGAAAGAACACACCCACAATTGTTTCAATTAAGTCAAAGTACTCTTGAATTCCTTGCTGACACTAAGCTCTCACACAGCTGTACCCATGAGTAACACTTCCTATCATCTCCAGTTGACTAGGGGAGACTGCGTCATCCTGGTGGATGATTACTTGACCTCAGTTATTCACACCTCTGTCACCTTTTGGCTGAACTACATCAGTGTGATGTACCTGGACATGAAGCTTTCAGCACTCAGGAAACTCCAACGAGCAGAGAACACTATAGTGCATCTCCTCAGCAACACATGGTACCACAAGCAGATCAATCCTGTCCTCCACTCTCTACATTGGCTGCCCATAACATATCAAATCAAGTTCAAGGTCTTGGTCCTTATTAGTTATTATTATTATTATTATTATTATTATTATTATTACTACTACATCTAGGATCCCCAGTCACTGAACAAGACCCCATTGTCCTAATTGCTGTACAAACACAAAACAAAGAAAAACAGTTCCTGCCCCCAAAACCTTATCTTCAAGGTGCTCCATGAACAGAATAAAGCTCCAGTGTGAATAATAAAAACTTTGCTCCTCAGGCACAATGGAACTCTTTAGAATAAGGGTAAAACTAATCTGAGAAGAAACAAAACAAGGAGTACTTGTGGCACCTTAGAGACTAACAAATTTATCTGGGCATAAGCTTTGGACTAAAACCCACTTCATCGTATGCATGACATGGAAAATAAACTAGAAAGATATATATACACAGAGAACATGAAAAAATGGGTGTTGCCATACCAACTCTAATGAGACTAATCAATTAAGCTGTGCTATTATCAGCAGGAGAAAAAAAAAACTTTTGTAGTGGTAATCAGGATGGCCCATTTCAAACAGTTGACAAGAAGGTGTGAGTAACAGTAGGAGAAAAATTAGCATAGGGAAATTGTTTTTACTTTGTCTAATGACCCATCCACTCCCAGTCTTTATTCAAGCCTAATTTAATGGTGTCCAGTTTGCAAATTAATTCCAATTCTGCAGTTTCTCGATGGAGTCTGTTTCTGAAGTTTTTTTGTTGGAGAATTGTGACTTTTAGGTCTGAAATTGAGTGACCAAGGAGGTTGAAGTGTTCTCCGACTGGTTTTTGAATGTTATAATTCTTGACATTTTATTTGTGTCCATTTATTCTTTTGAGTAGAGATTGTGCAGTTTGGCCAGAGGGGCATTGCTGGAACATGATGGCAAATATCACATTGGTAGATGTGCAGGTGAACGAGCCTCTGATGGTGTGCCTGATGTGATTAGGTCCTATGATGATGTCCCTTGAATAGATATGTGGACACAGTTGGCTATGGGCTTAGTTGTAAGGATAGGTTCCTGGGTTAATGTTTTTGTGGTGTGGTGTGTGGTTGCTGGTGAGTATTTGCTCAGGTTGAGGGGCTGTGTGTAAGCGAGGACTGGCTTGTCTCCCAAGATCTGTGAGAGTGAGGGATCGTCTTTCAGGATAGGTTGTAGATCCTTGATGATATACTGGAGGCTGAAGGTGGAGGCTGAAGGTGATGGCTAGTGGCGTTCTATTACTCTCTTTGTTGGGCCTGTCCTGGAGTAGGTGACTTCTGGGTATTCTTCTGGCTCTGCCAATCTGTTTCTTCACTTCATCAGGTGGGTATTGTAGCTTTAAGAATGCTTGATAGAGATCTTGTATGTGTTTGTCTCTGAGAGATTGGAGCAAATGAGGTTGTATCTTAGAGCTTGGCTGTAGACAATGGATTGTGTGATTTGGTCTGGGTGAAAGCTGGAGGCATGCAGGTAAGTATAGCAGTCAGTAGGGTCTCCGGTATAGCATGGTGTTTATGTGACCATCCAGTGAAGAAACATATTGACAGAGCCAGAAGAATATCCAGAAGTCACCTACCCCAGGACAGGCCCAACAAAGAAAGTAACAAAACACCACTAGCCGTCACCTTCAGCCCCCAACTACAATCTCTCCAGCGCATCATCAAGGATCTACAACCTATCCTGAAAGACGATTTTCAGGTTCATTCCGTGAATGTGGAATGAACTACCCAGGAACTAAGGACCATTTCAAATCTCACTATCTACTGCTTCAAATGCAAGGCACATTTGTTTGACCTTCCCTTCTCTAACATAAATACATAGCAATATGTGTGTGTACATATATACACATATATAAACAAAGCACCAAAAAAAGTCCTACCCAAAACAATATAGTCCACTGCACACACCTCTAGCTCTGGGGAGAGGATGAGAGAACAAACAACATGTGACGGGTGCATATTCACATTGCTTAATGCACTATGGGAAAGCAATTAGATATTATGGTGATGAGTATGGTATAAGAACCCATACAGAAGGGAAGGGAAGGGAAGGGAAGGGAGGGGAAGGGAAGGGAAGGGAAAAGAAAAGAAAAGAAAAGAAAAGAAAAGAAAAGAAAAGAAAAGAAAAGAAAAGATCTGTACAGCTAGCACAGCCAGCTACTGCAACTGCTTCCACACAACTCCTAGTGCAGGGAGTTGACAAAGTGTGGGGTAGTTGTTGTGAATGAATGCAATGTGCTCTGGTAATTTTCATCTCACAGATGGTCCTTTGTGGGCCTTTCCCAACTGGCACATGTAAGAGCATCTCCCAGAGTCAGGTAGGAAATCAGGGAATTGTATCTGGCTCACTGACAGCCCCCCGTCTCTGACGTGCTTAGGAGAGGCTGGTTACAGCAGAGTATTTCACCTATTTACTACAAGGAGATAAGTAAATGATTGGCATATCTCCACTTCTGTCACTATCCTTCCAAGTATTTCTAGTGAATCCATCATTATGGAATAAACACATATGCCCTAATTCTTCAATGAAAACTATTCCATTCCCCTGTTGTGTGGCTATGTTGTTGCACACAGCCCTCTTCATATTGCGCAGCATATTTTAAGGAAAAGTGGCAGAGTTCCAGCTATCTAGAAAGCAAAGAAGACTGGAGATTTGGAGTTTCATCATGAGGTTCCATCCTTATGAAAAGCAGTTGTGCGTGCTGGAGAAGCCCCAGTGACCAACGCTTATATGAAAAGCGTGTTCCGGATTATATTGGGGGGCAAAGAAAGAAAACCTGCACAAGGCTGAATGAAACTGAATGTAAATAGAATTAGTGAAGGTTGAAATATACATATGCATGAACATGCAGATGAAGTGTGGTGAATTCTTTAAACACATTCAGACAAACAAGAGGCAACCAGCTGCTGCTAAATCATCCCTGAAGTATTCCTTCCCAGAAAAGTCTCCTTCAGTTCATGTGAGTAAATTCTGATTGCTTCACAGTGCTCTTTACGTTTCTGGTCTTTTAATCAATTTCATAGCAGAAAACCATTCAATGTATTCTAGATATTTGTTGCACAGAATATTTATTCTGGTTTATTTATGGTATGTTTATTTAACAGGGCTTCTTTTGGATGAAAACTGAGTATGGTCCGCATAATAGAAGGATCCACTTATCAATAGAAGTACTATATCTAGGGCTAAATTCATCCTAGGGTAACTCCATTGATCACATTAGATTTACACCAGGGATGAATTTGGATCTTGACTTTAATAAGAGACTTATACAGTGTCTACTTGAAAAAATAATTCAAATTAGTTTGGATTCTCTCTGTATTATTATTGTTATTATTATTATTATTATTATTATTATTATTATTATTATTATTATTATTATTATTATGACTAGTACTAAGAGATACCAATTGAAATAGGGCTGCTATTTTGTTAGGTGCTGTTCAAACATATAATAAGAGACAGTCTCTTCCCCAAATAACTTACATTCCAAATAGCAAGTCAGATAAAGAGTGAGAAGGGAAACAGAGGTACTGTGAATTGCCCTGGACCACATAGCAGGTCAGTTCCGAAATTGGAACTACAACATAGGCTTCTTCAGTCCCAGTTCAGTGTGTGATATCTTCTAGATCACAGTAATGCTTTCTTATTGACTAAAGGACAGTAAAAGGGGTAGTTAGAATGGTTGTGGGGAAATATTAGTGCATTCGGTAGGGATTCTGTAAGGCCCATTTTATATATATTAAAGATCTGGAATTAAAAATAAATAGAACATGCATACAATTATTGGATGATTCTTGAAAACCAAGAATGCTGAAGAGAGATCGTGGAGCAATATGGGAGAGAAAACGGGAAATTACTTGACAAGAAATATTATGGCTTAATGAGGTTTGGGATTATAAATTCATGAACAGTAGTCCATCTCCATGAAGACCTGTATAATGCATCCTTGTGTGACTCTGAGTTCCTCAGAACCAAAAGTAGTCAAGAATCTGAAGAAAACTCAATCCCCCACCCTCCCGTCTATATGTAAGTAAATGGGAGGGATGGTTTGTGAGGAAAATAAAATTGACTATGAATAGTTTGGCTAGTCTATGATTTGCCTGGGATATAATGATAACAGGTATTTGAAGGGTCCGAGGACTGAAGAGATAATGACATTATTGAGGTTAATTAAAGGGGGTATAACTATATGGAATAATGTACATGTAAACAAAGTAAAGTTGATACCGAATACAGAGTCAGAACTGAATAATAGACATTTGATTGTAGAAACATATCTTAAGTGAAATGGCAGCCTCATCACTTGAGTCATTCAAAACTACCAGATAAAAACCACTCAATAATCTATTATAGGGAATAATCTTGCACCGGCAGTGGGATTGACCAGATGACTGAATATTGAAGGTCATGCAATTTTTGATTTCTAAGAGAACATTTCACATTCCTCTACATTCACGGTCTTTATACTTTATAGTTTGATGGGCTATTTTCTTTTTGTTATAGGTCAGCTGCATCATTTTCCTCCCAAGCAGCCCAAATCGTTGACCCCCAAGGATATTCCGACATATAACTTCCTATGGTGGAACAGTCTTAACTTCACAAAAAAACCCACCTTTTTCTACCTGGCAAATCAGGAAAACCACAGAGCTTCAGATTTCTTGTGCTTTTCCAAGGAAAAATTACTTCATTTTCTTCTCAAAATCTGCAAGATGAAAGGGTAATTCAATCTGCAAGATGAAAGTTCAGGCCCTGGCTTCTTTATGAATAAAATCTACTAAGCACACTTTAAAAATAATAATAACTACATGCACATTTTTACAGAGATTAAAAAAACCCGAGCTGCTAAAAAGTTATTGCTTCCTTTCAGCTTGGCCCTGATTATTTTTAAGAGCTATAGAGTATAAATATAATTTGAGATTTTTCTAAACACGACATGTCTTTTGATGAAATGTCAATAGCTATCTGTATATTAGGAACTGAAAAGTCAACTGTTACCAACTCCTGCAAAACAAAAAAAAACCAAGAACTGCTCACAGAAAACATACAAAGGAGGGGTTCTCTCCTTTGCTCATCCCCCAATATGTCTGCAAGTTGAACATTAACATAACAAGAGTTAATAAAAGGCACAGCATCACACAAAAGAGTCAAATCTATGCATCTTAAATTTACTAAAAACTGTAAGGGGATAGGAGACTTAAGGAAATTGTGTGAAGGTGGTGTCTAAAAGTGGGCAGACAGTTAATGAATAAATACAAACTTTTGGTTCTTATATAATATTGAGCTGCTGCAAACTGTAGCACATCAAAAATGAAAAGAAGAAAAGAAAAAGAAAAAGAAAAGAAGGTTTTATTCCAGCATCACATGAAATTTAACATGTAGTCCTGGCTTGACATGAGTAATTGGACATACAAGAAAGCCTCATTTCTTGGAAAATTGGATTAAAGTAAATAGATCAGCAGGCTGAAAACAGAATGCCTATGCTAGTTAAGATAGCTAAATGGGTCAGTAAGCTAAGAGACAAAATGTGTGTACAATCTAAGATAAGGGGGAACACCCAGAAAACCATTTACAACACAGAAAATCACAAGGAATAAGATAAGTTGGGAACGTAAAGATAAGGTAAAGAGTAAGTCATACATGGACAGTGTGTGGACAGAGCATGCTATACAGGGATTGGTTCCTACAAGCAACCAAGACAAACCCAAAACTTGTGATCCAATGTATAGTAAATATGATGTGTTAATGTATAAAAAGGAAGAGGGTTTCTGTGCAACTTTGAATATGCCCTTTACCCACCCCCTACTTTTGGATCTGATCAACTCAGTGTAGCTTTGCTGTATGCCAGATAAAGAAACCTGAATGATGAGACTGCGGTCAAACTGAATTTTGAGGGGACTGAGTAGAAGAGGTCTCAGGGGAACCGCAAACAACCGCATTTTTGCAAAATGGCAAAATGGCAAAATGTAAAATTAGGCACAGGATGCCCCAAAGTCATAATAGTCTTAATATCCAAATTATTTAATCTGTATAACATAGTTATTTTAGCTATTTAATAAAATATCTGAGTTGTTTGTGTTGCTGTTATTTAAATATATTTATTAAGAGAGATTTCCATAGGTTACCGCAGCTAACCTGGATAATTTGTTTCCAGATGTTCTAGACATAGCTGTAAATGGAAATGCAAGTTAGGTTTACTGGGGGGGGATGGGGGGCACCTTAGAGACTAGTGTCAGAGAGATCATAATCCTATCCAGAGAGCTGTGGTGGTGAAGCTGCGACTGATTTCTAATGTGTGAAGTAAATGAAACAGAGCCATGTTGTCTTATGCTTTATCAACAGCGTAACTCTGAAACCTGTTGAAATTTATACTTCTTACAGGGTTTTACATTAAATCAATTCACAGTGACAAAAAAGATCTATTTTTAAATATAGGTATGTAGTCCTAATTAATATATTTTTTAAAAAAATAGTCCCTTTGGTTCAGTATGTTTCTTGATAGTTGCGTGTCCCTTTTGGCTCTGGGAACTGCCATCTCAGATAGAATGATAAGTCCATTTAGACTGATGTATAGAAGGCATGCCAAACCAGTCAGTAACATTGAGAAGACCTATTGACACATAAAATAGAAAGAAACCAAGACTCACCTGGGGGAAAGAGTCCCAGGAGGCTTCGCATGTAAGCTAACTTTAAGGAGTGGACTTTTATTGAGCAGTAACCTATAGCTTATTTTGAAATTGTTGCAATCGATATTTTAGTAACATTCGCCACAATCATGTGTAGAGGTATAACGCATAACATTACTCGCAAAAAGGGAATAAACAATGACTAATCATAAAGTGTGGAGGAAGCTGGAAAGTTACCAGGGAACAGGGAAGTCGGATAATAACCTAAGATGCGAGTAAGTATGGTTGTACCAAAAGAGGGACATAGATAAAGATTAGAATGATAAATGATAAAGAATAAAGGTATAAATACCCTTACCATATAGAAACAGGAGGAAGTCAACCTGGAGATAGGATACAGGCTTCTAGTGAACTACAGAGGACCTCTTTCATAACTGTTGGTAACTGTACCCTTCTCTTTGTATGTGCTGTCTTTACTAAATGGTAAATCAATGAATCCAATCAAAGGTGACTTATCCAAGGTTTGTTATTATTGAACCAGTCTGGATTTGAGATATCCCCTCTCATTAAACATACAATCACAGTTAAAATTATATCATTTATTGGTTATCAGTTATTTGGTTATTGATTATCTAAAATTACTAATTACCAATTATTATTTATCAATAGATCTCAACTTCACACTGGATTACTTACTTCCATAGATATTTTTTTCCTATTGGAGCTTACTTTTACCATTTTTTCTGTTACTCTATAATAACACTTTACAGTATATATCTCAGATAGCACTAATGCCATTCTTAATGGGCACAAATCGATTAAATTCAATATCTAGGACAGGAGTCTGAAACTCAAATGACCACGAGGACCACATGAGGACTAGTACATTGGCCCGAGGGCTGCATTACTGACATCTCCCCCCAGCCACCCTTGGCCCTGCCCTCACTCCAGCCCTTTCATGAGGTCTCACCCTGCCCTGCCTCTTCCTACCCCTTCCCTGAAATCCCCACCCCAACTCAACCCCCTCCCTGCCACAGGGAGGGGAAGGAGGAATGTGGGGTGCAGCAGGGAGCTCAGGGCAGGGGGTCAGGGTGTGGCAAGGGACTCAGGGCAGGGGGTCGGGGTGCAGGAGGGGTGTGGGGTGCAGCAGGGGGTTCAGGGCAGGGGCTTGGGGTGTAGGGTGTGGCAGGGGGCTCAGGGCAGGGGGTTGGGGTGTGGCAGGGGACTCAGGGCAGAGGGTTGGGTGCAGGGTGCAGCAGGGGTCTCAGGGCAGGGGGTTCGGCTGCAGGAAGGGTTTGGGGGGCAGGCTCTGGCCCGGTGCGCACCATGGGCAGGGCAGGCTCCCTGCCTGCCCACCCTGCCCCCGCGTCACTCTGGCAAGCGGCCGGAACCTGGGGAAGGGGGGGCACAGGGGTCTGTGTGTTGCTGTTGCTTTCAGGCACCGTCCCAGCAGCTCCCATTGGCCGGGAACGGGGAACCGTGGCCAATGGGAGCTGCTGGGGACGGTGCCTAGAACAAGAGCAACACACAGACCCCTGTGCCCCCTCTCCCCCGAGACCTGGCCACTTCCCAGAGTGGCACGGGGACAGAGCAGGCAGGCAAGGAGCCTGCCCTGCCCCCGGTGTGTGCCGGGCCAGAGCCGCTCTAAGTAAACGCTGGGCAGGGGGACCGCAGAGAGCTGGCGGGCCGCAGGAAATAGCCCCGCCGGCCGCGTGTTTGAGACCCCTGATCTAGGAGGATTTGAACTATGCATCTTTCTTTAGTTATACTATTCCATACAGATGTTGATTTGCACAGTTTAAGGTATCTCAAATTATTGATTGAATCCATCTGTGCACACTTGCAACTATACTTCTCTTCTGCTGTTTAATATTTTGAATGTTGAGCATAGCTAATTTCCAGCTGCAACATCTCTAGATTTTTTTTATTGTGCTTTAATTATAATAAAATATATTTTCTGGACTGATTTCTTCCTGAGGCTTCAGCATGGACTTGTCAGTAAGTGACAGAATAACTGGGGAAGTGACTTGTCAGCTCTCTCCATTTTAAGAGAATGAGGAAAATTCCTACTACCTAGTGGTTATAGGATAATTTTTTAAATAAAAAACCTGGTCATTAGTTGCCAATCCCTCCTTGACTTTCAGAATATATTTTCACTGCCATTGCTTTCACAGTCTTCCAACTTTTTTAATTCTGAAAGCTTTGTATTTCTTTGCACAAATCCTATAATTTAGGTCCCAATTATATGTTGGTACCTGTTAAATTAGTTGATTTCAATTGCAGTTGAAGCACTCATCAATCCACAGAGGAGCTGAATATGCATGTGTGAGAAACTTCCATTAAAGTCAATGGGTGAGATTTTCACTTTCACTCTAGTCCCTTTATGCCCCTAACAGCCCCAGATCTAGCTGGTGGACAATTCCCCTAGTGTACAAACTACAGAAAACACCTACAAGCTATCGAGGACCCCATCACAAGCTCTTGAGTAGGGAGACTGTTGGAGGCAGGGATGTAGGTGAGAGGGGTTTGCTGGGCATAAGGCTTCATCACCTAATGCTCAGGTGATTCCAGACAGTGCTGTGGCCCATGGGTCAACCCCAAGAAGATTATTTTATGTAGAGAGACAACCCTTTATCCTCAGAGCTTTGAGGCATAGCAAATAATTTCACCCCATGGGAACTGAGGGTACTCAACTCTAGGCAGGATCAAGCACCACATTAGGCACTAAGAATGTAAAGAGGTTCTTTGGTACTGCAGTCCAGTGCTCCACTGTTGCTATTATCACCATTTTCAAGTGACCATCCCTTGTCTCCAGGAATTATTTTGATCAGAATATTTAACATGTTGAAGTCATTTAAAAGGAAGGATTGATGGGCTGGTTTGAATGAAAAGAAGAACAGAACTGAATGTTCAATCCACTTTTATACTAAATATGAAGCCTCTCAGCACTTCAGAAATAAATGTCCCTGTGCTTAGTAAACCCTGTAAAAAACCCTGACCACCAACAACTAAGGGACATGATTTTTCTGCTCATGGTGAAAACGGTAATTGTGCATTCATGCACTTTCAATTTCAACACATATAAATTAGTAGCAATTAAAGTACTCTGCACCTGGATGAGAAAGAAGACACACCTGGCAAGTCTACACTTGTGGTTGTTTAGTTTATGGCTGCAATCAAATTTTCAAGATAATTATCACTCTAATTGCACTTACTAATTAAGGGTTTGACTTGGGAAGCACTTATGCATGAAAATAACTCTACTTGAGGAATACCACATGGAGAATTGGGCCCTTATCTAAACTTGTAGCTACATTTCTACTCAGTCTAAGATAGTTTATTGTGCTACAGAAAGGGATATGAAACAAACAACAATTTCCCAATATCTTTTCTGTGGACTTCTGCAAATGTGTAATTGCTTGTAGGTGTAAATCATAAAGTACATTTAAGAGCATACCAAGGTTTTTCTTCTCCAAAGAGATCATATTTTTCTACCCAAATGCTCACTGAAGTGTTAGCCCCCCCCCCCCCCAAATAAAAGGCCTAACCTGGAATATAGACATTAACTTAAATACCAGATCAGAGCAAAAGTAGATTTAGCTTGTTAACCTGTTACCAACCACTGGCAATCACAGGTTGCTTCAGAGGTGCAAGAAACACTCTGGTGGGCAATTGTGGAATATCCTGCTCAGAGAAGAGTTTCCCCCAAACCTGAACACCTAGTGGTTGACATATGCGCCGAAATGGAAGGGATTATAACCCATGTACTTGTTTACAACCTAGAAAAATGTACCTTTGAATAATCTCACTATCAATATAAACGTCTAATCCTTTTATTTTCCGAATGTTACTAAGCCATCAGTTCAATAATATCTTTTGGCAGTGAGTTTTACAGGCTAATTTGTTTTGTAATATATTAAGATAGATAGTTAAGTTCAAAGATGACTGCAAAGAGTTAGGAGCAAGTTACACAAACACCTGACAGGAATGGTCTAGATAATATTTAGTCCTGCACTGAGTGGACTAGAAGACCTCTAGATGTCCCATTAAGTCCTATGATTCTATGATTACTCGTGTTCTTTCTCATTCAAACTACAGCAGTGTGTCATAAAATGAGTCATACAGGTCACTACTTGTCATCACTGTTTTCATCTGCAAATGCTAAAGCTCCATTTTGTCAGGACATTGCAACACACCACACCTTCAAATGCATGGAATAAGATGTATTGCAGTTAGGTTATGTTACATCCACATACCACAGATTTACAAGGTGCATCAGTCTCAGAAGAGGACTTGATTAACTTCAAAATATCTGTAGAAGCAAACATGACATGATATAGTACATATTTGGAAACACTTGGGATTCCTCACATATCCATCCATACTGTAGTGGATCAAATGTGGAGTGAATCTGCATCCAAAGCACTTATTCACACACATGTCTGTAGATGTGCTCATTTTACATTTTTCTATAAATGCCTCAGAAATGTTAGTTGTAAGGAGCTGGACTTTGGTGTTAACATGTTTCCTTTGACAATTTTCACTTTCCATGATTCATTGATGTATGATGTATTGCTGCACTGGTGCCATGCAGCGGAAAGTGTGGCCTGCTCACAGAATCTTCAACACAGTGACTTTGTAATAACCAAAATAGGAAGCTACTGTATCACAGCTTGAGAGGTACTAGGTTCCAATATTGCTCTGGATGGATATCTATTACAGCTTTCTCTTGGACTTGGGTTTCCATAATTACTAAAGATGTTAGGCCCTCTCCAGGGTAATGGTGCAATAGTAAGACAAGTAGACCAGTGTCATCAGATAATATTGATATATTCACTGGTTTTGTACAAGGAAGTTGTTATTTTCCTCATGGGAGTTGGCCATATTGATTGCCATGCGCCCCTGTTTTATTTGAACTGGCGTTGTCCCTGCCTTGTGCTTTAGTGTGTGTGTGTGTGTGTGTGTGTGTCATTAGTGAAACTTCTTGTTTTCAATGAGTTCTGTACAAAAAAAGTCAATCAATTGTTTCTTATTTTCTGTAACCATCAAGACAACTTTCTCTGGAGATAGCTGAGTACTTGCACTCAACTGATGCACTTTGATTGCTTCTATAGCTAGATCTTGTGACACTCCTTGTACTGAACACTTTGTACTCACAAGATGCACATCACCTGCTGCTAGCTTGTGTTCAATGTAGACTCTGAAATAGGTTATAAAGTCCTTGTTGATACCACCTGCTGGCCAGTGTATTACTCAAAGAACTGTGGAACCGTCAGTGATTATGCAGGTGACTTCTTGTGAAGTATGTAGTTGATGCCTCTGTCTGCAGTTGCTTCTTTAAGGTCAGACTTAGCCTAGGCAATCCTCAGGTCACCAGAGTAAGTGAACATTGACATTGGTACAGGAGCCAACTCATGTGACAAAATATTCATGATGTCAAACTCTCATGAACTTGCTGGTAGGCCTATCACTCTTGAATAGATACAGTTATTGTCAATTACCTTTGTTGGATCTACCTCTACATGTTTTTTTAATTATTATTTTATTTTATTTTGGTCATTGCCAGTGTCTCTATTATCCTTGGTATCGTGTCATAGAACCCTGTGTGCCAGTTATGTTCAAATTCTTGGTTTCAGAGTAGCAGCCGTGTTAGTCTGTATTCGCAAAAAGATAAGCTGTAGCTCACGGAAGCTTATGCTCAAATAAATTGGTTAGTCTTTAAGGTGCCACTAGTACTCCTTTTCTTTTTGTTCAAATTCTTGTATTTGGCAGATTCCAATGGTAAGAGTGTCATCTATATTGACTGATGGTGAGGTGATACCACTCTATCATGGACCACGTTTACTATTTCCTCTGGTTGCTTAGCTTAGTGTGATCTAAGGAATACCTTTACAGATCTAGCTTCTTACTGATGGCTTCTCTATCCATTTGTATCTGCAGTAATCCTTGCCTTCATTTCTTCTTTGTGGATCTCTTGCATTTGTGCCTCTTCGGTGTAATTTATGTTTGCAATGTCTCCCATCATTCAGTTGCATATCTGAAGGTTAAGAGTCCAAGTCTTGAGTGTCTCCATTTCCAGGGTGACCTTAATGATTCTACTATGCCTTTTGTTGTGCTTCAGGGAGAAGGAGGGTATCAAGGTATGCTGCTAATACAGACACTAACACAAACATGACATATGTCCCTCCCTAGCTAATTATGTACCATAGCAATATATTAGTGTTAAATATCAGTTAAAAATAACTGAAATTCAGTGAAAATGGTTTCATTGTTACCTGGCTTATGAATCAGGAAGGGGGTAATTTGAGCTCATTTTTCAAAATGCTCAACAGTGAGAAGGTGTCATCAAACAATTTCTTTGAAGTTAGGCCTTGAAATTCAGAATCCACAAAAAACAAACAAACAAACACAAACACAGAAAAACACAAACACACACACATTGTATGGAAACTAAAACAAGTTATTGCCAAAAAACTTGCCTTTGGCTAATGGACTATTTCCTCGTTTTGTGGAAGAATTTTTTGGGATCTCAGAATACTGTGAACTCTCACACTTTAACTGAATGGATGGAGACGTACCAAAAGCCAATGGTTAGAAGCTGAAGCTAGTCAAACTCAGATTGGAAATAAGGCATGAATTTTTAATAGCAAGGGTAACTAATCATTGGAATAATTTACCAATTGTTGTGGTGGATTCTTTATGACTGGCAATTTTTTAAATTAAGATTAGATATTTTGTTTCTAAAAGATATGCTGTAATTCAAAAAAAGCATTATTTTGGGGAATTCCTCCAGCCTGTGTTACACAGGAGGTCAGACCGGGTGATCACAGTGATCTCTTCTGACCTCAGACTATATGAATCTTTTCCCCATAGAGTTCATTAAACATAGGAGTAACCCTTCACCCCCTCAAAAAACCCAATTTTTTTAAAGAGTATAAATAACAATTACTTCCCTTGTTAATTGCTCAGCTGTCAGTCTATTGTGATGTTACAGTTTCACTAGTTTTCTGTTCATTATAGAGAGTCTTCCTGGTATTTGAAAAAGCAGGGGTTGAAGACAATAGAGCAATATAGAAGATATAAAAGGATATGAGTGGACTGCACAGCATTGTACAACCATGTAATTTAATTTCACATTTACCTCTTGACATATTTGTTACTTTTACATTCATCCAAAAGTAAACCTGACTACATCATGTTAAGCCAACTGCTTTACTCTACATAATAGTCAGTACGCTTAGGAGAAGTCAATACTGAATGATAGAAAAGACCACTTTCCAAACAACTATTAAAAAGAATAAACATGTTAAAAGACATGAATTCCCATGTACCGTATGAAAACATAATTATTCAAAAAGAGTATAACAGCATCTATATATCCCGAGGGCCTAATACTCCTATCAGTTATACCAGTTTTAAAGGCCACTCTTTAGATATATGCCACAAATAGGGTATGAATCTGCACTATCCTCAATGTAGGCCAGTGGCTAAATCCCAAAATGTGATTCTATTTTATTGAGTTAACTTGTGTGGTTTTTAAGTACATATTCCAACACCCAGCATCTGAGCCAAGGGTTCAGTGAAGTCAATGGTAATCTTTCTGGTAATCAGTGGATTTTAGATCAAGATCCTTGAGTTTTAGGTGCATTTAGAAATAAGCATGAATGAATAAATTAATATGGTAGTTTGTATGTTAAGAGTAAGTTTGCTTCATAAAAACACTTTCTCATTTAACTCGGGGTTCTAATGTAACGTGTAGGTTAGGTTTCATTTTTATGGTTTTATTCTTCTGAGGGCTCAACTGTAGCTTTGCCATGACCCTCACACATAAGGCAATGTGTTAAACCCATTAATGGTGACATCTGAGTGCACAGAAGAATATGGCAGTGTCTGTTGGGAAGATAATTCAGGTTTATATGTGCTGAACCCTTCTGGTTTCTTTCAGGATCCTTTCTTTCAGGATCACATGAGAAGGCCACAAGAGTTAGAAATTCACTTCATGGTCTCAGTGGTGTGGCAGCTCAGAGTCAACCTAAATAAAAGGGTGCTCTATGGGGGAGCAAGGGAACAAGTCATGAGAGACGATGTTTGGTTCTGTAGGCACTGGGCCGCAGGCAGGCAACCAGTTCCCCTTGGAATTTCACATTTGTGCCTCAGTGACAAGGTGAGTCTAAGTTGGCAGGGGCAGTGGCCGTGCCCTGGGACTAGCTGATGCCCCTCAGACACTTTGTGTCAGCTGTGAAACAACTGAAATTATTATTGCACACTTGGGTGAAAGCTTGGGGAATTTTGAAGGGAGGTGACTTAATCATCAGGACAAAGAGATTTATGGCAAATCCAGGATATTTTCCCTGGGTTAACTGTCAACATGTCTGAAATAGTAATATGGAGCGGAGCTGCCACGCCTCCACAGGTTGACAAGTCCAGAAGATGTGAGAATCACTGGACACAGAAAGGCTTGGTTATTACCCATCAACATTATAATCTTGGGTACCCAAGTTATTCAGGGACAAAGGGATACACCTATCTGATGAGGGAACAGATATAATTTTTGCCAATGTTAGAGAGAGAACTGTTAGCTACCTGGGAACCCCACTGGAGGTAGGGAGGGGGACAACAAAATTAATTGCTGATGCCTCCTGTGACAGATGTCCAATACAGGTATTTGTTCTATAGGGGATTGGATTCCCTGATCAACCAGAACTGGAAGTGGATTTAAAGGAGAACACCCCCTAAAGAAACTGGGGAGTAGGACTGAGGTTCCTTTTTCCAGTTCCTTCACCCTTATACAGAGGGAGAGTGGTGGGGTCCTAGCAATGGGCTGAGACCAACTGTGGAGGCGTGGGGGGGGTTGAGAGCAACCCTAGACCAGATGGAAATGATTAAGGAAGGAATCATGACCTGCACTGCACAAGTTATTACCAAGTAGTTCCCAAATGAGTTAATAAAATCACGGCCTAATTAAACCACATCTTTTGCATCTTGTCTTTCTTCTTGCTCATTTGGAATAAACAAACAAGTGTATAATCTTACTATTGAAATCATGCCTGCGTGTCAAGTCTATTTTATTTTGTTCTAACACAGAAGGCTGTTCAATTCAAGTGTTTGCTTAGGACATTCTGTACTGGATACTGCTGACTTTTGAAGAGAATTGTTAGGGGGCAGAAGGGTAAATTGGTGTTTATAAGGTTGTTTAATGAAGGAGTCGAGTTATTACTTTCATACCAGATATTGTTGTTTTAAAATGTTGTTTTAAACCAAGTGCTAGAAAATGCCATGATAAAAGTTCAATAAGGAGCATAGAGGGAAACACAGACCAGTTAAATGAAATTCAGAGTATGAAAATTAAACTCTTTTTTTTTTTCAAGGAGAACAGGGGTGATTTTGATTGAAGGGTGGAGAAAGAAGGTCTCTGAACTACTGTTTCACTGATTAAAGGTTTTTGTTTGTAGCTTCTTTAGTACACAAATATGCATCAAAGCAGTCATGCCTCAAAGGGCTTGAAAAAATAACATTAATAAGACTCAGTGTAATAATAGCCATTAAGATCTACATTATTGGAAACAGGAGAAAGTAAAGAAGATTCATGACAAACAAAAGAGAGCAGATACTACAAATTTCACATCTAAAAGGCTTTGCAAAAATAATTTTATATATCATCCTTTTTAACAATTGACTTGACAAACACATTTTAAACATATACATCTGTAAAGTCTCATCGGTTTAATTTATAACTACCCAGCAACCACATTCTAATATCCCAACCTGTCCTTGCAAGTTTCAAGGTTACCAACCAACAGATTACAGCTGTCAAGCCTCTATATAGTGCTTATAATGTAGTGTTCTGTTAAGGTTGCCTGTGAAACTATTAGCCTTTTCCTTTGACATTTCCTGTTCTGCATGGCTGAGTGTGTTTATATTACTATAAACCGCATATTGCTTCAAAGGTATTTTTAGCAGTGTTCAGGTTAAATTAGTTGCTAACAAGTTACATTTATTGAATTGCTTTTGTTTACAACACACACACACACACACACACACACACAAATGTTATCCATGGTGGTTTCAAGGTTTCCTTTCAAATAGTTCCTGTATAGGTTTATTTATTATTTTTTCTCCGAATAGGGCCATTGAAAAATTGTGACCTGAATGCTCAGAACGCAGCTACTGAATTAATACATACACATTAGAAAAGGATTTCATGATGTTGTTTTAAATTTGTTTCATTTACATCTTTGGGGTGTGGGGGCAGGGGTGGAAACTAATTTCAAAGGCATATTCAAAAGAAACATTCTCTAGAAAGCTTCCTGTTGTGATCCTAATAGATGTTAATTTTCAGCACTTTGGGAAGAAAGGAAATTAGAAAGCAAAATACACTTATAAGGGGGGGGAGACAGAACATGCAGTTTGTACTGCTGTATTTTTATGTCCACCTGTTTAACTAAATATTTAAAGTGGAAACATGTTTCTATCTATAGCTTGAGAAGTTTTTATGTGTATTTCCTATACATAATAATGGGAAATACTAATACAACCAGTGGAAACTTTAATAACAATAGGGTTTTTTAAGTGTAACTACTGCATTCATTTTAATAAAATAAAAGAAACATACAAGAATCTTAACCAGATATGAAGTTAACACTTAAAAATCATGCCTCCTTAAAAAAAAATTATAGACCCCGATCCTAAATCAGGCAAAACTTGCAGGGGAAGATCCTCTGCTGGTGTAAATTGTCATAGCTCCATTGACCTCAATAACACTATGACAATTTACATTTTGTTAAGCATCTGTAGTGAGATGATTCTCTGGATCAGGAATGCAGGATCAAGCTTACAATATAAGAAAAAGTAAAATATAATTGTATTAACCAGGTCAGTGGACTTATTCTCACTGGCAACCATTTATTAATAATGTTCATTAACCTAATAAACAATAAACTCAATATAGTTGTTGCTTTCCTAAAGCTTTATGCTATACTAACATACTATTTGTAATTCTGCATGCCTTTGCAAGAGGCCAGTAGGTTTAAGCTAAAGAAATCCTCAAGTTTTGCACATGCTCTGGCTACATGTCATGATTTCAATATTTGCCTCTGTCTGTATTCAGTTGGCAATCATTCAGTGTGGAAAATTACACAATGCACACTGGTTGACACAGTTTAACATAATTGATGAGCTGCTGAGTGGCAGCCCCAGCTGAATTAGTTTGCACAGGGAATAGTTCTTGTATCTCAAGGTCAAGCTGAGAACATTTCTGAAATCACAGTATGCAGAGAGTACAGTAACTTTGCAGAGAAATTACCACTGTCTTCACCTTCACAATAAGTATCAAGTCTCCTGCATCCATTCTCTGAAGAGTTAAGTGGCATAAGACATAAACAAATAAACAGAAAAAAATGTAAATAACTTTTTATTAAAAGATAAAGCTGTCTAGTGAGGCATGAAAGTAGTCATAACAAATTCATAATGTTTCTAAAATATTAAAATATTATTCAGTGGTTGGCACCAAAATACTGCAGGAGCTGCAAGAACCAAAGAATATATAGTGCCTTTTGTTCTACATTTTTTCTCAGTAATTATGTATCTCCTGTTCATGCATGAACTTTATACTACATTAATAGTTTTATGTCTTTTGACAGTGCATAAAAATGAAAGGAAAGAAACATAATCAAAACCAGAGACATAGGAACTGCTATCATTTGGAAATGTTCTGTCATGTTTTACCCATCTAAATTAGAAAGGAAAAAAATACTTGGGTCTAGGGATTAACAACAATCTATACAGAGACTTTCATGGGAAATATGTCAGGAATTATTTAAAATAGCTATTTTTAAAGCAATAGCATGAGATGTTTGGTGCCTGTATAAATAGTAAAGGGAATGAACAGCAAAAAATGACTCCTTATTTTTGTGACAGAAATCCCCCAATTCAGTTTGATTTAAAGGCTCGTATGAGAAGTGTTAAGGCAGACATCACCAGATGGTGGTCTTACACGTAGTTTTAGGAGTTATTTTTCTTAGTGTGTGAGCAAATGCTCAGTATTGGGAAGACATGACGTGTTATTGGTTTTGGTTGTGCAAGAGTCTGTTTAGAGGCAGTGGGAGGGAGCTGTGCGAGCATTAGTCAAGTATAGTCTCTTCGTAGACACAATGCTTGAGTCAGAGTTGCTCTCTGCAAACTGGACATTGGTGTTGGGTTGAGATTCCTGGTGGAAGAGATCGTCCTGCATTCTGCTTGACCACCTCATTTCAGGACTGATATATATGTATAAATAAAACAAGTTATATTTAGAGTATACCCAGATGCCATGTCACTAATTTTTCTTACACTGGCAAACTGACTTGAAAAGGCCCCAAACATCTGCTACCTCGTGGGCAAAGAGGTGAGGTGCCAGAACAGGATGCTGGTGTCAAAAGAAGGTGAAAGAAATATTATTTGCAAACAGTCTATGTCTACTGGATATTCATGGAAATGTCCATAAATCTCAGAAGTTTCATGTATGATTCTTTGCATTTAGCCAGAATAAATTGTTAAAGTTTCTTTATTTGTTATTTTCCTGTTTAAAACTTTCCACTCATCCAAACAGGGAGTGGAAAAAATTCCATGTGACTTTGACAACCAATCATAGATTTTGAATAACTAATAACTAGTAGTCAAAAGGATAGTTTATGAACAACATATTGGTTGAAAATTATTCTTTAAAATATTATGCAGGGACTTTTTTTTTTTTTGCTTTTGTAAAGAGCTTAACCTGCTCTGTGAAACAGCCAGCACTGGCTTCTCAGAACAATGCAGAGTAAACCAAAACCCCAAACCATCCAGGATGAGAACTTGGCCCCACTTAAGTCAATGGGAAAACTCCCACTGACTTCAATGAGACCAGGACTTCACCCACAGCATTTTGCTGAAAGTGATTTTTCCTTATTAAGCTACTGTCTTTTTGGCATTAGCTTTTATTTTTTTTCTTTTTTAATGGAATTACTAGATTGAGCATCATATAGATATCCTATGTAACTGGTACACTAAAGAATAGGAAATAAAATAATCAGGACATGCATTTAGGGACTAATAACAAAAGGTTATGCTACAAACTGGGGGCTCATCAGCTGCAAATGACAGAGGAAAGAGACCTGGATGTATTAGACAATAACAGGGTGAGCTCTCATTGTGATGCAAGTGAGAGCCTAGGATGTATCAGGCAAGACATTACCACTAGAGACAGAGAAGCATTAATGCCATTGTACAAGACACTGGCAAGACATCATCTGGAATACTGTGAACAATTCTTTTCACCCATGTTCTAGAAAGATGACTGCAAACTGGAACGGGTGCTGAGAATGGCTACTAAGATGATCGGGGAAGAGGGTCTATTTTATGAGAGTAGAGTAAAATATCTTGGCTTGTTTAGCCTAGCAAAATGAAGGCTGAGAGGGGACAAGATTACTCTCTATAATTACATCAGAGGGGTAAACACCAGGGAGAGAGAAGAGCTATTTAAGTTAAAAGGAAGTGTTGTCAAAGGAACAAATGCGTATAAACTGCCATGAATAAATGTAGGTTGGAAATCAGTAGGTTTCTAACATCAGAGGAGTAAGGGTCGGGAGCAGCATTCTTGTAGGAGTAGGGGGGGGAATATAACCTAATTTGTTTTAGGAACAGAGATAGATAAATGTGAATGGGATTCTATGATGGGATTGCCTGTGATGGCGGGAGCTGGGCTCAATGGCCCATGGGGTTCTTTCCAGTCCTATGTCTGTGACTTCAATCTCACAATTCAGAGCTTCAGCTGGCCTCCCTCAGGAGTCAGGAAAAATGTTTTCCCCTCTCCCCATGTAGTCTGTGTTTTCTTTTTGTTTTTTGTCATCCTCTGAAACATCAGAGATGCCCACAGCTGTAGATAGGACACCAACTGGATGCTGAAATGTGGTACGGAGAGTTCTCTTTCTTAGATGCTTTGCTGGTGGCTCTTGCTTACATGCTCAAAGTAAAACTGATTGCTATTTTCAAGGTCAAGAAGGAATGTTCCCTCAGATTGGCAGGAACTTTGGGGGTTTTCCCCTTCCTCTGCAGCATCTGATGTGAGTTGCTTGCTTGTATCATCTGGGTAAAACTTAATTAATCAATTCCCTACTATTTCAGGGGCATTGGTGCACATCAGTCCCTCCTGTTCTCTGCCTGTGGTACACAATAGTTTAGCCTCCAAAAGGGATGTAATACTTTATATGATTCCAGGTTATTGGGCTCAGTGCAGACATGGCTGGTTGATGTTTAGAAGCCTGTTATGTACAGGTTACATCTGGTAGTCCCTTCTGGCCTTAAGCTGTAACCTCTACATCAATGGTGGGCAACCTACAGTCCGCGGACCGCACACAGCCCATCAGGGTAAACCCCTGGCAGATGCAAGACAGGGTTTCCATTGACCATCTCCAGGCACGGCCACCAGCATCTTCTAGTGGCCACAGTTCACTGTTCCCAGCCAGTGGGAACTGTGGGAGGCGGCAGCCAGCGTGTCCCTGCTGCCCACACTGCTTCCTGCAGCTCCCATTGGCCAGGAACGGCGAACCACAGCCACTAGGAGCTGTGGGTGGCTGCGCCTGCAGATGGTCAATGTAAACAAACTGTCCCGTGGTCTGCCAGCGGATTACCCACACTGGCCGTGTGTGGCCCGCCGGCAGCAGGTTGCCCACCACTGCGCTACATGCAGCTTATTAAAATTAAGGTTAAAATTCCTGTGTTTTGACTACATCGTATTTTCTTAAATCAATACCTTTGAATTTCTTTTTTTCCAATTAGGAGGCCCATGTGTAGTGGGGAAAAGGCCTAATACCCATACTGCCTAGAGCTCATTAGGGAAGTAATGTTAAGAGGTATACAAATCTCAGCAAGTAATTGTGCAAATTTCTAAGTGCTACTCTACATTCCAGAAATGTCAGTCATATTCACTAAGACTTTAAACAAACACAATGAAATAGAAAAATACAGTCATTACAAACCACCAAACACATTTTCCAGTTTAAAAAGTTGACTTTGCCAGTAAGGTATTCTGTGCTGTTAGTTCATGGTAAAGTAACATATGAGTAAAATACATGACCAAGAAGCTGCAATTCTCGTAGATTTAGTTTAAAAAACATGTCTACAGTATATATGTCAGAGTACTTAACTGCTAAATGACCATTTTGGCTAAACATGATTTAAAAGGGTGTAGGAAAACCTAAAAGGACCAAGGGGGTGGGGGAACACAAGTTAATGGCATATAACCTAGAGAAGCTTAATTCCAAATTAAAAGATATGCATGTGTGGCACCACAAGAGGATATAATTGTGAATTTCACAATTATTTCTAAATTCTGGCCCTGAGTTCTTACTATTACTTTTCCTCCTTTATTTTGAACTATTGGATTCTCAAATCTCCTCCACTTGTAGGTGAATTGAATTGGAACTCGATGCTATTCCACTTGATGTTTCCACAGGAAACATCTTTCTTATTACCAAAAAAAGAACAGGAGTACTTGTGGCTCCTTAGAGACTAACAAATTTATTAGCGCATAAGCTTTTGTGGGCTACAGCCCACTTCATCGGATGCATAGAATGGAACATATAGTAAGAAGATATATTTATATATACACATGTATACACACATACAGAGAAGGTGGAAGTTGCCATACAAACTGTAAGAGGCTAATTAGTTAACATGAGCTGTTATCAGCAGGAGAAGAAACTTTTGTATGATAATCAAGATAGCCCATATAGACAGTTGACAAGAAGATGTGAGGATACTTAACATAGGGAAATAGATTCAATATGTGTAATGACCCAGCCACTCCCAGTCTCTATTCAAACCCAAGTTAATGGTATCTAGTTTGAATATTAATTAAAACTCAGCAGTTTCTTGTTGGAGTCTGTTTTTGAAGCTTTTCTGTTGCAAAATTGCCACCCTTAAATCTTTTACTGAGTGGCCAGAGAGGTTGAAGTGTTCTCCTACTGGTTTTTGAATGTTATGATTCCTGATGTCAGATTTGTGTCCATTTATTCTTTTGCGTAAAGACTGTCGAGTTTGGCCATTGGAGTGAGCTGTAGCTCACAAAAGCTTATGCTCAGATAAATTGGTTAGTCTCTAAGGTGCCACAAGTACTCCTTTTCTTTTTGCAAATACAGACTAACATGGCTGTTACTCTGAAACCTGTTGTGTGGTGTGTGGTTGCTGGAGAGTATTTGCTTCAGGTTGGGGGGCTGTCTGTAAGCAAGGACTGGTCTGTCTCCCAAGATCTGTGAGAGTGAGGGATCATTTTTAAGGATAGGTTGTAAATCTTTGATGATGCGCTGGAGAGGTTTTAGCTGGGGGCTGAAGGTGACAGCTAGTGGCGTTCTGTTATTTTCTTTGTTGGGCCTGTCCTGTAGTAGGTGACTTCTGGGTACTCTTCTGGCTCTGTCAATCTGTTGTTTTCACTTCATCAGGTGGGTATTGTAGTTTTAAGAATGCTTGATAGAGACCTTGTAGGTGTTTGTCTCTGTCTGAGGGATTGGAGCAAATGTGGTTGTATCTTAGAGTTTGGCTGTAGACAACGGATCATGTGGTGTGTCCTGGATGGAAGCTGGAGGCATGTAGGTAAGTATAGCGGTCAGTAGGTTTCTGGTATAGGGTGGTGTTTATGTGACCATCGCTTATTAGCACAGTAGTGTCCAGGAAATGGACCGCTTGTGGGGATTGGTCTAGGTTGAGGATGATGGTGGGATGGAAATTGTTGAAATCATGGTGGAATTCCTCAAGTTTTTTTCTCCTGCTGATAATAGCTCATCTTAACTAATTAGCCTCTTACAGTTTGTATGCAACTTCCACCTTCTCTGTATGTATATATATATATATATATCTTCTTACTATATGTTCCATTCTATGCATCCTATGAAGTGGGCTGTAGCCCACAAAATCTTATGCTATAATAAATTTGTTAGTCTCTAAGGTGCCACAAGTACTCCTGTTCTTTTTGCGGATACAGACTAACACGGCTGCTACGCTGAAACCTTTCTTATTACCCTGTCAGTAAGTTTGGTTAGTTCCCAGTGTACTAGTGGTAGACAAGGAAAGTGGAGCGAGAGAGTGAGCCTTTAGTATTGTTCAATAGCATGGTTGGTCTTTTTGAGGTTTTCTGCCAACTCTGAGACTATGTTTATCATCAGGGGGTATTCTTTTGATTAATGGTACTCCAGTGACAGTGAAAAGAGCAAGAGTAGAGTTTGACCCACTAACAGAGCCTGAAGAACCCAGCAGAGTCTGACTTAAAGGAGTAGCCAGCTTTCTTTTATGTTATTTTACCCTTTTTATTATGTATAACAATTATGAGAGTGAGCTTTTTTTCCCAAGCTAGTTGATTGTGGCCATAAGTGAGGAATATATCCCCTACTGATCCCATACAAAATAACAGGCAAACTATGGACCAAAAGAGATTTCAAAGCCAGCTATTTAAGCCATATTGCACTATATTCTCTGCTTTTAAACAACCAGTTTCCTTTTGTTAACATGACTATGCTATTTGCCTCTACCACTGACCTTGCTAGAGCATTCTGCTAATTCACTACACAGTAATATAAACAGTGGTCACATTTGTTGCCTACATTACTTTAATTTTTAATCCTATGTTTAAGAACTCAACTCGATTAGCTAAATCAATTTAGCAACAAACCCTAGAGAGCAGTCTTTCAAAATCTTATGAAAATATACTTTTAAAAATCCTTGCTTAATATTTAAGCTTTTTTAAAAATCAAATATTCATCTTATTTCCTTTCCCTTCTCTGTCCCTCCCAACAGCACCATACACACAGTGGACAGAGAAGTAACTTATTTGAAGTTGTAACGGGGTTTGTGCCTGGGTATTCCCTGGGCCTCCCTCTTCAGTGAGTCAGGGACAGTTCAGTCTGGTGCAACACCAGGACTCTTTATTCACAAAAAGTTTCCCACCACCAGTTCCCAACTATATACAGGCTTCACCGCTACTTTGCCTACAACAGGCCTGGCTAACAACAGACTAGAAGGCTCCCACTTCCCTCTGTGCCTGACTTTTCTATTTTCCCTTTTCTCTGGTTTCCTTCCAGCCTTTATAGCTCAGACTCAGTGACACACTGAAAGATTTTCCCTGTGTGCAAAGCTAGGCACTCGTGGAATGATCATATGACTGAAGTTTACCTTGAATGGTTACAATGGTGGCTCAAATAGGAATTAGTTTTCAAATACTACATAGGCACTTTATGCAACTGCATTTCCCCACATCCTTCCCACACATACAAGAAAAAATAGTACAAGGATTCTGAGTACTACTTGTATCTGAAGGCAAAAGTCACAACAGTCATTCACAGATATGAAGGGCTTTTTAATCATTATGCAACAAATATATGTAAGTCTAGTGGCTGTAATACCATTGTTAAGACAAGCATTGTATTTTTATTATTATTAAATAAAATGAAGCTATGGACACTCTGAAGTCTATGCTGGCAAATTGTGCCTTAAGCACGATCTGGAAGCAAAAAATCCATTTCAATAGCTCAATGATTAACAACCTTGAAAAATTCAGGAACTGGAGCATCACCATCATCACAAAGGGCCACTCTTGTCCTTTCTTCTCTTTAGCAACTTGTGGACATGCCAAGACTGAGGCTTGATTTCAAGCTAGCAAAAGCTAAACAATTTGCAAAAATTTGCAAACGATTTGCAGCACCACCTGTGCTTGCCTTATTCCAGGAACAAAAAGTCTCCTCCTCAAGAGCCCCAGCTGTGGAGAACCTTACAATGACTTAGCACCACAGGGAACAGCTAGGGCATCCTCTCTGACTTGAGCACTAAGGCTATTGTGGATGAAGTTTATTAACATAATCTGGATAGAGTGTTAAAAATCTGTAGAGTTACAGTGCAGTAGTCTGGGGCAAAACCATTATAGATGTGAAATATATGGAGTGCTAACTGAGTAAAGGGTAAGATTAAATAAGCAGCCCAGCAGCTGTGCACTTTGGTGTTTTGTTTTGTTCATTTGTTTCTGTCAGAGCAGTGCAAATGCCATAATTGGAAAGACAGGTTCAACTTTATAGTTCCGTGCTGCACTCTTTGTTTCAATTAGTGCCAGATGACCACACTTGTCAACTAATGTGGGAGAATCTCCCTCCAGACATATCTAACTAGTGAGTTCAGAGTCACAGAAGTGGGTGGCAGATTATACATGGCTCTACATTGGTATGGCTGATACTGATTCATCTGCAAAACACACCACAGGTCACATGAGTAGGTTGGGAGGGAGACCCAAATGAGGGGAAACGCCATATATAATTAAAAAATAACCAGCTGAGCACATTTGATTTCTACCTTAATGTTTTTCGACTTTAAAAAAATCTCTGTTGAGCTGAATCTTTCCATAGCTATCTGAGCAAGAGCTATCTGAATAATTTAGAATGAGTGAGTTATTTGAAGAATTCTGCCTCTTTTTCAGTTTGTACATTTTCTGTGATCGTAGTGCAGTTTATAAAATGGATTTGCTATTTGAAGTTATTCACTGGATCTTTTCTGAAAATAATTATTGGTGGCCTCTTTATGATCACCAAGAATTATTTTCAGAAATGGTCCAGTGAATAATCATTGTGAATATTTGAAATTTGAAATTCAAGCTGTTTTCATTGACCATAGAGGTCATGAAAATGTATTTCTCTGTTCCTGGAGAGGACATGGGTAACTCTAGAATATAATTTCTAGGGTGACTGCTCAGATTTACCAATTCTGAAATTCACATTATTATTATTATTTTTATTTACTTGCATTACATCGCACTTATGAACCCCAGTCATGAACTAGGACCTCATTGTCCGAGGTGCTATATAAGCACAGAACAAAAAGATGATCCCCATCCCAAAGAAATTACTTTTTGTCAATATTCTGAAATATTCACATAAAATTTACTATTTTGTCAAACACATTTTCTAGAATAGACATGGAGAAGAAACATAATAGGGGCATGGACACAGCCAAATTGCTTTTTATTTAAAATACGTACATATTTGACCAGAAAATCCTTTGTAGTATTAACTCTGCTGTGTGTGAGTAAGATAAATAGAAAAGGCTCTTCTAAAGTAATGTTGTTTTGTCAAGAAAATTTTACATTAAGGGTAGATTGGCTGGGTCACAAGCCAGAATTTACACACGAAAGGGTGTGTGCTTCCTTTTACAGTTCAGGAATGTACTCATATGAAGTGCTTGTCCTGGATGCTGGTGGTTAGCAATATTGGGATTCAGGTACACATTGTGAGGTACTGGCCACTGAAACAAAAGTGCTGTAAGTTGAGGTAAGGGATGGGCTTTTGGTATGATAACTTGGAACTCATTAGGAGTGAGTCTTCGAAAAAACAGGACATCTGAGATAATCTAGTAGTTCCCAAGGCATCAAAACTTAAAATGTCCCTCAGATAAAAACAAAATGAAACAACAACAACAAACAAACAAAAGTGTTGGCAGAAAGGACTACAGTGAAAGACAAAACATGACCAAAATCTTCAGATGTGGATTATTAAAGTTTGGCTTCTTAATCTTTATTTATGTCAGTCAAGGGGATCTCTGTGGTATTCATCACTTTTGAAAATCAGGCCCGTCATTTGGTGTGGAGAAAGAAAACAGGAAATGAAACAATTACAAAAATAAGAGTACTGGAGGAAACAAAAGGAAAAGCTGTGTGATGGGTTCCCCTCGGGGTGCCACCTGGAACTGGGGTACGACTGAGCCCTCTGACCCACCAACCTGGGCTCCCTCTCACACTGTACTCCTGAGACAAGCAGCAGACATGCTCTCAGTCTTACACTTCCACCAGCATATACACAGGTAGGGACAAACCCAGCTGCAGTTACATGCAGGCTCTCTGACTAGCCATGGCATGAACCAACAGTAGAAAGGCTACAGCCATGGTAACTCTCAGCTCCCCAGGCATAAAAGATTAAAGCATAAAATAAATTTATTAATTACAGAAAAAGCTAGATTTTATAAGTTATAGCAAACAGACCAAAGCAGATAACCTAGTAAATAATCAAAAACACAAACTAAGCCTAAGATACTAGAAAGATAGGATATGAATGAGTAAATTCTCCCCTTGGCTGATGATACAAGTAGCCTGGCAGATTCTTAAGGAACAAGCTGCACTTGCTTTACAGCTTGGAATCCCCAGGTCTTTCATACACAAGCTAGAACTCCCTTTACCCTGGGTCCAGCACTTCCCCCCCCGTTCAGTCTTTGTTCCTCAGGTGTTGCCGCGAGTCTTCCTGTGTGGGGAGTGAAGAACAAGAGATGATGTCACTCCCTGTCTTATGTAGCTTTAGCATATGGCAGGAACCCTTTGTTTCAAAATTTGGTTCCCAGACTGGTTTGTGAAAAAATACTGACATGCAAAGATGGAATCCAGAATCATGTGGCCTGGTCACATGTCCTGACAGAGTCATAACAGCCATTACTTACAGCCTGTCTGGAGTGTTCTCAGGAAGGCTCATCAGGTGGAAGATAAGCTTCTCCTAAGGCCTATTGTTTTCCCTAATGGCTCAATGCTATGAATAGGCCCTTCCCAACCAACTATCTAGCCTGAAAGCATGTTGTCTAGTGGGCGTTACCCAGGTGTGACTACATTTGAAGTACAGATACATAGCCAGTATTTATAACTTCAGATACAAAAGTGATACATGCATACCAATAGGATAATCATATTCAGCAAATCATAACTTTTCCAATGACACCTCACATGAATTAACTTGTATGAAATGCATCATAATTATGCCATAACCATATAATAATAATATTACTATGTTGAATATGGGGTGCAGTGTCACAAGCTGTTTATTGGGGAATACCCCCATCTGACTAGAATTGTTTGCTCTTCACAGGGATGAGCCTATCATAGAATCATAGAATATTAAGGTTGGAAGGGACCTCAGGAGGTCGTCTAGTCCAACCCCCTGCTCAAAGCAGAACCAGTCCCCAACTAAATCATCCCAGCCAGGGCTTTGTCAAGCCAGGCCTTAAAAACCAGCTTAGGATCAAGGGGAATCCTAAATTTAAGAAAAAAAAATGCTGGCCTTGGGAAGGAAGAGTTGGGGCATAAGTTGTCAGCCTATGGAAGTGACATACAGATTGACAGAATCAATGGATCATGCTGTAAGCAGGACTGTCTGTCTCTCTCTTTCATTGTGTTAATTCATTTTTCCTAAGTGCTTTATACCTTTGGGAAATGAATAAGTAAAGCTTTGTTTTGAAGATACCATTTCTATCACTGCAAATGTATGCTGTCCCCAACTCCCAAAGGTAAACTCTTACAGATTCCAAAAAGAGGTTGGGCCTGTGTTTTTAACATGGTTCAGAGCCAGCTGGGCTGCAGACTAGAGATCCAATCTGAAAGTGCTTGGAAGGTGAGTTTCCACCCAGAATGAGGTGCAGAAAGCCCGTCCTGTCACCTAAGGGATGGACTCAAAAGGAACTAAAAGGAGTCTAAGAACAGTTTGCCCTATATTTGAGACTCTTGGGTATCTAAATAAAGACTTAAGGTCTACATTTTCAAGTGCTTAAACTCCTAAACCAATATCTAGCCACCAAGTGAGAGAATTTCAAAAGCACCCAGGAGACTGTGAAGCACAAGATTTTCAGTTGGATTCATGTTTGTAAATACTCCTAAATTAGGTGTTTTTGAAAATATTGCACCTAAGTAAAAGGAATTCAGCTTTTCCCCAAATCTACTTTCCAGCCAACACATTTCTGAAAATTTTGATGTAAGTACAAAGTAACTTTTCCGTCACAAATGGGCTTTGTGTATGTAGGTTAGATTTCACTGAATAGAAGGAAACATTTCCAGGCTGTGAATTATGTTGGTCTGTTGAATAATCTCTAAGGAGAAGAGGAAAATTCCACCATTTATGATATTTAAAACTAAACCAAACAGTATACTACTTAATGTACTCTAGATAAAATTCCTGCTTTAATAGAAATATTATCTGGGTGATTTACTGGTGTCAGTCCTCAGATGATTCTATTCACTGGCTCCAGCTCTGTGGATCCCCAGTCTAGAGGCAATTTCCCCAAGGCTCTTGTATGCTGTACCTGCCCGGGTATGGTCTCAAGGGCTCTCCAACAGCCAGGGGTTACCAAATGCAGTGCACTCCCGCTACACCTCCCAGCTGTGAGAATGTCCCGGCATGCCTCCTATGCTAGAGTTTGCACACAGGTGGCCTAAGTGCTGGTTTATATCAGCTTTATGCATGATGGGGACTCTCCCATGCCAGAAGAATTTGTAGCCGGGGAAATCCCGCTGCTTTCTAGCCTCTTCATGTCATGGAAGCAATTCAAAGGGAATGGAGTGGGGCTTGGAACGGAGACTAAGGCCTTTATCATCTCTATGGGCCAGACAGTTCCCTTGTTGTGGTAGGGAAACAGTGCATTTGGACAAGCAGAGTTTCCCTGGCATTTTTGTAGTAGGGAGGTGTATATTGCACTGTACAGAAATGGTGTGGTTTTATCCCCCAACCCAAGAATGTCAATTTTGGGTGATCCTCAGTGGAACAGGCCCATTCACAAATATCTCTGCACTGTCACACAGGCTCCTCTTCTCCCTATTACCATAGTTCTTAAAGAAGCTCTGCTCTCTGTAGTTCCCTAAAGGCTGGTGCTCCCAGAAACTCCTGAGGAGATGACTCCAAAGTGTGTGAGTGTGGAAAGATACGTAGATTAATACTAACAGGATCAACATATAATAAAACCCATGTCCGGGGGTGTATATTCTCACAAAAAGGGTGGGTTGAGAAATTGGGGAACCTATTCATTTTCAAATTCTATTAAAAATGTTGGAATTTTTAATGTAAATATTTGCAAACCTTGCCCCATGTTTTCACCAGTTCTACTGAAAATGCTTATGCTTTGTTCCTGAAAAGCATCCCCTGAGTATATTGATAATGTAGCACAGGGTCCAATTCATGTTACTTGAAGGAGGTGGAATAAAAACTTTGTCGGAGAAGTACCCTGCCCTAAGCATTTTTGGACAATAGGAGACATTTAGGCCCCGATCCTGAAATCACTTAGGCATGTGGTTTACTATTGTTAGTAATCACAATTGAAATCACAATAATAGAATTAAGCAGGTATGGGAGTGTTTGCAGGTTTGGAACCTCCTTAGTGTGACCTGGAGTTTTGCAAAAGGAGGAAGTGAATGTTATTTAGAAGCATTTTTATGAGCCCCAGAATTAAGATCTCTCTACCTGGGGTATCAAGTATCAAGAGACAACGTAAAGCCCACTAAAGACAGGGAAATCACCACAACGCTCCCGAGAAATTTGATGGCAGAATTTTAACAAGGGCCTCCCTATCCACATTTCCCAGATAGTACATCACTGCTAATCTTCATATTTGTGTTGGGGTGTGGCTGGATCAAAAGATCAATCTTGTTTTGTGCTAGTCTCTCTTGGTAACAAAAATATTCATCTTCCATGCACTGGAGGCACAAGCCATAATAGTATGAATGAGTATAAAACAATTATTTTATAACCTAATGCTATTGCCTTGGATGAAGCAGTTTCCATACTATTATGATAACCACTTTCATGACTTTCATACAAGCAGACTTGAAACTTACCCTTTAAAAAACATGACCCTTATGTCATTGCATTTTCATATTTGTGTGTCATAATGAATAAAGCCTTAGTAGTGACTACCTTTTTTTCTCCTTAATTAACAACATCACAAAGTTCAGGATTTATAATGTAGAGAGATTGTTATTAACCTTTTAAAAAGAGGCGGCACATATTGTGTATGCTATCTTCAATGTCACATTACAGAATTAAATACTGTTATGTTCATTTCAGTGAATTTACCACTGTCCCATAAATTAATAGATATAGAATTCATATGGTAAAATAGCATCACATAATTAAACTGGAACTTCTAATTTCAGATGACATTTTGATAAATTGAAATTCTAATTACTTTAACTTTTTGGACAGAACTGATGTTGGGCAGAAACCATGTCTTCTTCGATACAGACACTACCTCTTTATGTTAGCTCTGCAGAAGGTGGAAGGTTATTGTTTGGCAGGTTAGAAGAGGTAGTACAGCATATTTACCTTTCACTAGTTCTTTTTATCAGAGTAAAAATTCAACACCCCTTCAAAAAATTAAAGTGAGATCAGTATCTGACATAAGCGATAAACATGTCAGTGTAGGTGAAAGAAATTATAGTTCTGATCTTGGCTGGATTTCTGCTGACACGTCTACATTGTCAAGACAGCCTGTAATAAATTTTACATTGTCCTGGTTCCATTTTTTTTTATTTGCTATTTCATGTCATGTTGTGAATGCTGTTTAGTGTTTAATGAGCAAATATTAAGATTATAATCCTCTGCCAACATTTTGTAAGGTCATAAAGAACAAAGTTAATAAAAATTGTATGTGTAACTTAAATTAATCTATTGCTGAAATAAATTCCTTCATACTGTCTTAAACAGGTTCTTTTTAAAACCAGTATGCACCAATTTAACACAATGCAATTCTTGCTTTTGGGAACAGAGGAGGGTGAGAAGAATAAAATTCAGCAAAATAAGCCTGTTTTAGAAAATGTGGTTACATATTTCTGCAATGAGAAAAGTATATTTTTCCACACATCCATGCCTAATTTTGCTCAATCTTTCAAATCAAAATGATTTTGGGCAAAGTCCAAATATGGAGCATTTAGCTCCAAAAGTCAGTTTCAGAAAGTTGTCAGTATATGGAAACTAATGGAGGAGGTACAATGGAAACTGTTTTGCAACCTTAGTTTTATGCTTGTTGTTTCTTTATCGCCTCGTATGATACACATTTTGAGCAGCTTTTGGCTTCACAAATATCATTGAAGCAGAAATGAATAACAGCAAAGCTTGTATGTTTACTTTTTAATTTCAGCAGATTGCCAAATGGCAATTGGTTGTGTAACCTCCCAACAAAAGCCATACAATTCAGAATTCAGACCATCCGTATCTCACTTCATTGTGTTTTGTAGTGGTACAGAGCCCCAGCAGCAGCTCCTGGAAGCACTGTTCCTGAGAGTATGTCTCCATTACAAGCAGCACTGCATCTACACTGCTGTAGTATAGATACTTACTACAGCGACACAAGGGGTTTTCCCATCACAGTGGTAAATCCACTTCCTCAAGAGGTGGTAGCTTGGTTGATGGAAGAATTCTTCTGTCAACCTAGATTTTCTACAATGCAGGTTAGGTCAACCTAACTGCGTTGCACAGGGAGTGAAATTTTTCAGTCCTGAGCAATGCACCTAGGACAACCTAAGATTTCAGTGTAAACCAGGCCTGAAACACACATAGTGCCCTCAGAGCTCTATGGAACCCTGATAGTGCTGCAACTTTAGGACGGGTCCACCCTTAAAAGGTAGACTGACAAAGCTATGTCAGAGGTGTGACCACCCTGACAAACATAGCTATACTGACCTAACCGCCAGTGTTAACGGACAAAAGCTTCAGTCAATGCAGATACTATTGTGCGGGGAGGTGGTGTTTCTACACTGAGAGAAAAACCCTTCGTTTGGTGTAGGCTGAGACTATACTACAAGGTTATGCTGGCATGAGTATGGCAATGTAGCTATCCCAGTATAGTCTCCACAAAGTAGGCATGCCCTGAGCGTATGGAGCTGGGGGTGTGATTCCCAGCTCAAGGAGTCATACTCACATTAGCTCTCATTAAACTAGTATGCTAACAATAGAATGTAGCCACAACAGTGTGAGCTGCAGGACGGGGCTAGCTGCTCTGGGTACATACACGTCCACATCCCTAAGCACAGACTCGGAGCAGCTTGCCCTTCCCAGTGCACACACTGGCCCAGCTACATTCTATTTTAGCATACTAGCTTGATTAGATCCAATGCGCGTATGTCTCCTCAAGCTGGGAATCACACATCCAACTCCAAGTGTAGACCTACCCCTAATGTGAGAGCAGCATCCACTTCTCTCCCCTTGGGTTTGGTTCTGCTGCTTTATGTGAAAAGGTTAGTGTTGTGAGGCCTTTCTCCCTCCATCTTTGAGTTTCCTAGCTCCACTCTTGATGCTAGATTCATTGCACTCCCTCGCCCCCCATCTCCCCAGGTGAGGATGTTGATCAGACCAAGAGTCGGATAGAGAGCCTTGAAAGAAGAGAGACAGAATGCATAACAAGAATGCAGGCCCTCCTTCTCCATGGGGTCTCCACCTTTTATTGGACAGCAATGGGAGATCTGAGTGCTTATTGTCTCTTTGCTCCCACACTCACTAATTTAAACCTTTTCCCAGGGTTTTAGAATATAAGAATGGCCATACTGAGTCAGACCAATGGTCTATCTAGCCTAGTACCCTGTCCTTCTTTGCGGCCAATGCCAGGTGCTCCAGAGGGAATGAACAGAACAGTAATTATCAAGTGATACATCCACTGTCACCCATTTACAGCTTCTGGCAAACAGAGGCTAGCGACACTTCAGAGAATGGTTTTGCATCCCTGCCTATCCTGGCTAGTAGCCATTGATGGACCTATCCTCCATGAACTTATCTAGTTCTTTTTTGTACCCTGTTTTGAAGCATCTTTGTCCCCTTTAGCTGCCTCTTCCTCCTTGTAATTCATGGTATAGGAGCTGTGTTTTCAGGATGCTGTTATTCTGACCAATGGCTTGTTTTAGGATCAGGAAAAAAAATTCTCCATGGGACCAAATTGTCAGCGGCCTGGTGAGGGTTTTTCATCCTTTTCACAGAATCATGGAGTTAAATTAGGGTAAAGGTAGTAGGACTTGACATTACAAAATTGCCATCTCCTAGAGGTAAAAGAAATCTGGGATTTTGCTGGTGGACCTTTTGCCTCTAGGACAGGGGTGGGCAAAATTTTGGCCTGAGGGCGACATCTGGGTGGGGAAATTGTATGCAGGGCCATGAATGTAGGGCTAGGGCAGGGGGTCGGGGTGCGGGAGAGAGTGTGAGATGTGGGGGGTGCTGCGGTGTGCCAGAAGGGGCTCAGGGAAAGGGGTGGGGGGCAAGAAGGGTGTGTGGTGCAGGAGGGGGCTCAGGGCAGGCGGTTAGGGCCTCAGGGCAGAGGGTTGGGGTGCAGGAGGAGTGTGGCAGGGGGCTCAAGGCAGGGGGTTAGGGGTCTCAGGGAAGGGGGTTCAGGGTGTGAGCTCCGGCCTGGCAACACTTACCTCCGGGTGGCAGTGGTGCGCAGCAGGGCTAAGACAGGCTCCCTGCCTGCTCTGGCCCCTCACTTCTCCCAGAAGTGGCCAGCATGTCCGGCAGTGGCTCCTGGGGGTGGGGTGGGGTAGGCGGGTCCGCCGCATTCTGCCCTCGCCTGCGGGTATCACCCCCGAAGCTCCCCATTGGCTGCGGTTCCCCGTTTCTGGCCAATGGGAGCTGCGGGGGGCGGTGCCTGCAGGTGAGGGCAGTGCATGGAGCCCTCTGCCCCTCCCCGCCCCCAGGGGCCACAGGGACATGGTGCTGGCTGTTCCGGGAGCGGCGCGGGGCCAGGGCAGGCAGGGAGCCTGACTTAGCCCTGCTGTGCCACAGGGCTGGCAATCCCTCAGTCTGGATTGAAAGTCCTGATTGGGCTGGATCTGGCTCGTGGGCCGAAGTTTGCCTTCCCCTGCTCTAGAAGGGGAGACGTGAAGTCTTCTGAGACAGAGGTCCCACTTTGACACTCCCTCACAGATGCAAGGGTGAGAGGTTTGAAAAATAAGATGAGTCTGAGGAGTAGGACCAAGAGGATTTACCCCACATTATTGGTTATTGGGTGGGAAGCCTGTGACCCCACACTGGAGCCAGTTAAATATCCAGTACATTTATTTCAGGGGGTGAATATAGCACCCACTCCCAGTGATAAGTTAATTAAGTTGTGGCCTGCCACTTGAATCCAACCCTATGTCAGTCTTCATTCACCTGTGTATCCCTATCAACATGTCCTTGCACTGAAGAGAGTATGAGCACTGCAGTGTTGCTTGGCTTCCTCTGCATACAGATTCCCAGTCTCCCACCCTCTTGAACACCTGTTCAGCACTGGACATAACAGAGTGCATAATATTTTATTTCACTAAGTGTTGTGAAACAGATGGCATAAAATTCAGCAGCAGGAGAAGCTAAGGATGGAAGGCCACCATTAGCCTGGAAATAACTTGCTTTAGTTAGTATAAGTTAGAACCTTAAAATTTTAATGTAAGTTTCATATTTAATTATGTAAAACCTTTATGGAGTATGTGGATTTCTTCTGCGTTTCAGGGAATGCATATCATCTTTACTTGACAATGTTTGTAGTCAAGCCTCGGTGAAACTGCTTGCAATACAGATCTGGACACTTTTTCTCATATTCATAATTGATTTTCTGCTTCTGTATCAAGTATCATCAGACCTCTTCCATTGGTAGCAAGTCTCCTTTTTTGAGGTTAATAGCATAAGACAATGCATAAAGTCAAGTGAAAAGGAGAACACATTTTGATAGTACAGTATTATTTTCTGCAACATGCTATTTCATAGGTGAAAGTAAATGAGTTAAAATGATGCCTTTGATATAACCTGAAAGATGCTTTCATATTCATATAATTAACTGTACTTTTGATTTCTCATTGCTCAGTCATCCTTTCCTCTATCTTCACAATACTTTCGGAGTAACTGTATCTAGCACTGCTACACTTTAGTTAGAGAATGCACACACACAAACACACACAAGCTATTATGAACAAAAGCTAAGTTGTTCTACGAATTAACAATAAGATCCTTTCAGATGATGAAAACAACTAGTGTTTTGGGGAGGGGAAACTTTTTACCTCCCCCCCTTTTTTTCTGTATTCTTTTCCAACTTTTAAGGCCGATAGTGCCAAATGATAACCCTGGATTTGCCATAGCAAAAACTAGCCCTTGTAAGCAGATTGACTTTACAAGTTGAACATCACATAATTTATTATGGATAACTCATTTTGTGAATGAAGCAAATTCCTAGGTGCCATTCGTGGAGATTAATTGTTTGTCAGAAGTCATGGGAATGAGATGGCTACCATCAATAAAACACAGGTGTAAAACAACTCATGACAAATAGAAATCAACCACAGAATTAAATACATGGCATCTCAATCATCAGTGGATTTTTGTTTGACTGTTTATTAAAAGACTTCAGGCTATGCCAATTTATTGTGCCAATGATTAGTAGCTCAAATTTAAAGTAAACAATAACAAACAAAAGCATAAAACTGTCTTAGAAAGTACATTTGGGTCATATACTTCCCTTCATGCTGAAAGCTACATGGGAGGGAGCATAGGCCTCCTGAGATGCATTGGTCTTGAAAGCTTCTAGTCTATTACTTTGTACCCTCAGGGCTGGTGGTATGCAATGCAGGAGGTGCTATGCAAAGTGGCAGAGTCTCAAATCTATGGGAATACACCGGCAAGACCCTATGAATCTCCAGCTACAGAGAGTATCCCACTTTTCTGGCTCCTTCACCCCATGTCCTACTTACTCATGTGAAGCAGAGATCCTGTGTGGATTTCATAAGGGGAGACAGGCCGCTATTAGAGATATTAGCTGCCCTGAACTTCTGCACAGTCCACCCTTCCCATCTGAGATTAAAGCCTTTCTATTCCCCTCTATGCTACATAACCAGAGTGGAGCATCTGGCTCCATTCTAAAGCATCTGTGTTTAAATGAAATGTATTGCCCTTTCATTTTCCCTGGCAGTCAGTTATATTTTACATTACAGTTTGTCTTTTTTCATGATTGCAGTGATGATGATTAGAATCAATAATAAATACTACACCCTGGGAAAGTACATTTTGTTACACTGCTTACACTTCACCAAGCTCTCATAGGAGTCTTACTGTTGAAGCCCCTTTTTCCCTAGACTTCTAGAAAATATTGTCTGTCTAATGAACAAGCTTCCAATGAACTGTCACAGGAGATGCACGCACATATGGGATGGAATTCAACCCATCAGTACAAAAGCCCCTTAATACCCCTGCCCCCCTCGCGGCACACACATATCTTTCTTGTTTTTCCTTCTGTTGATCAGCACATGATTCTGCATGAAAAGTATTAGAGGGAAAACATGTTTTTTGCATAAACTTTCTCTCCATTATCTCTGTCTATTGTACATGTGCATTTCATGTTATGACACTTCTTTTGGTTGTTAAAAATGATAGAAAGATTATTTAAAATAGTTAAAGGGAATTTGCTTAAACACCCCCAAGTAAACATTCAAAGAGGAACAGCGTATTGTGATTTTGGAGTCTATGTCATAGGCACTTAGCAGTGAGACAGCTTGTAAAGAAAACAGGGGAGGGGGGGGTTCAGACAGTGAAATAATTGGCATTTATTAGCCCTCTCCATCTTGGGGGTGTTAAGGAAAAGTTAGCACGTGTGACTCCATTTTGGTTTGGGGCCCACCATTGTCTAAAAGCAAGCACATCATACACCAGGAGGAGTGTTCCTTAGATACTGCATTCCTGTGAAAATCCTCCTCCTTGTCTCTAGCCTGCCTTGACTCCCGGTATCTGTTCTTTGTCAGTCCCTAAACTCCCTATCTCCTGGCCTTTGATGTAAGGCCTCCCATCCTGATAATAAAAGTTACTGATGCATGGCTTTAGGACCATGCTGTGTAATTAACATACTAGTTTAGCACGAGGAATGCACCAAGCAGGGATAGGTGGGAGATAAGAAAAGGGTTTGTTTATTGGCTAAGGTTTCCAATGCACGAGGGCAACATGCTTTGCTAAAAAGTATATAACCTTTGTATAATCTGTATTCGGGGTCCCCCCCTGGCTAGCAGGGGGGCACCACGCTTGAGTGTAATAAACTTGGTGTTTTTTGGGAACTCGGCAGTTGTGGACTTTGCCTCAGCCTAGATTCGAACTGTGCGTGACCTATCAGGTGTAATTCGTAGCATTTGTGTGCGTGTCCTACCAGGTGTAATTCGTAGCATTTGTGTGCGTGTCCTACCAGGTATAATTCGCAGCAGTTGTGTGCATGTCCTATCAGGTATAATTCGTAACAGGGGGAAAGGATGAATTGTGACTATCTGCATCACAGTTTCCTTCTCCAGGGAGGGAAGTAAATTACCTCTGTTTTTTTCTTTCTTTTTTTTTTTTTGGTGAAACTTACACCCTCCTCATGCACCCAGACAGCTACTCAGGATGATGATGAGGCAGGCAGGGCAAATGCTCCTCCCTCTCCCTAACCACTTGACATGTGAAAGAATATCAGGCAGCCAGAGTAATAAACTTTACTGAAATAAAGTTGGGCCCATTACTCTGCTCTGTAGCCAAACAGTGGCTAGGGACACTCTAGACCTCTATGTTCTGATGATACAATGAAATATGTTTGACTATTTTGGAATGTTTATTAAGCTCTTGAATTGTACAAGGTACACACGTCACCCCAGTAGTGTCAATAGAAATTATGTGTATAATAGAATAATAAAATCATAAAAGATTAGGGTTGGAAGAGATCTCAGGAGGTCATCTAGTCCAATCCCCTGCTCAAAGGAGGACCAACACCAACTAATCATCCCAGTCAGGGCTTTGTCAAGCCGGGCCTTAAAAACCTTTAAGGATGGAGATTCCACCACCTCCCTACGTAACCTATTCCAGTGCTTCACCACCCTCCTCGTGAAATAGTATTTCCTAATATCCAACCTGGACCTCCCCCACTGCAACTTGAGACCATTGCTCCTTGTTCAGTCATCTGCCACCACTGAGAACAGCTGAGCTCCATCCTCTTTGGAACCCCCCCTTCAGGTTGTTGAAGGCTGCTATCAAATCCCCCCTCACTCTTCTCTTCTGCAGACTAAACAAGCTCAGTTCCCTCAGCCTCTCCTCATAAGTCATGTGCCTCAGCCCCCTGATCATTTTCATTGCCCTCTGCTGGACTCTCTCCAATTTGTCCACATCCTTTCTGTAGCGGGGGGCCCAAAACTGGACACAATATTCCACATGTGGCCTCAATAGTGCTTGATAGAGGGGAATAATTACTTCCCTCAATCTGCTGACAATTCTCCTACTAATGCAGCCCAATATGCCGTTAGCCTTCTTGGCAACAAGGGAACACTGCTGACTTATATCTAGTTTCTCATCCACTGTAATTCTCAGGTCCTTTTCTGCAGAACTGCTTCTTAGCCAGTCGATCCCCAGCCTGTAGCAGTGCATGGGATTCTTCCGTCCTAAATGCAGGACTCTGCACTTGCCCTCGTTGAACCTCATCACATGTCTTTTGGCCCAATCCTCCAATTTGTCTAGGTCACTTTGGACTCTATCCCTATCCTCCAGCATATCTACCTCTCCCCCCAGATTAGTGTCATCCGCAAACTTCCTGAAGGTGCAATCTGTCCCATCGTCCAGATCATTAATAAAGCTGTTGAACAAAACTGGCCCCAGGACCAACCCCTGGGGCACTCTGCTTGATAGCGGCTGCCAACTAGACATGGAGCCATTGATCACTACTAGTTGAGCCCGAAAATCTGGCCAGCTTTCTATCCACCTTATAGATCGGGGGAATGGTGAACCGTGGCCACTGGGAGCTGCGGGCGGCCAGGCCTGTGGACGGTCTATGTAAACACTGTCTGGCAGCCTGCCAGTAGATTACTCTGATGGGCTGCATGTGGCCCGCAGGCCGCAGGTTGCCCACCACTGTTTTAAAGGGAATTTCCAACCACAGAAACATGAGTTCAACCACAAGATGGCCATGGCAAAGAATTGATGTATATGATAATAAGTTGAGATCATTGATATGCTAACCTATAGAAGAGGACACTCCAACATTAGTAAGGTGAGGAAATACAAATAAGGAAAAAGGCGAAAACCCCTACTGAATATGCATCAGACATAGTGGCAGCAGTATAACATATTATAAAAGTTGCATAACAGCCTATGGGCAGTAGGAGAGAGAGAGAGAGAGAGAGAGAGATGAAGCCTTTGGGAGGTTCCAGAATGATGGCCACTGGTGACGAGGGGGAATGTGATGGTGATGAGGAAGATGATGGCTAACATTTGAGGTTGTTCTGCAAGGGATGGTGTGAGTATATGGATGTGCAGATATACATTCTGTAGTATCTCTATGTACCTTACTGAGTTGGTGTGTTTCTGACTGTGCTAAATGTATTAATAAACCATTTGTAAATATAGGAGAGATCCTATAGTGTAAGTGTTGCAGCTGTGCACATTGGGGTTCCCAACTATAATTTGAATAATACTGGGCCTGATCTTGGGACAAGAATCTGTCAATCCTCAAAGTGATAATTGGGAAATCTTACGTAATCAATATAATTAATACATAATCTATAGATCAGGCTACATTTGCTACCCTGCTGCCCCTGCAAGCATGCCCTTTATAAGGGAAAAAAACAGAACAGAACATCCACAGAATCACTGATCTTTGAGACCCAACTCTCCTCTTTACCCTGACTCAGTTTACTCCCCTAATCCCACTGCATAATTTCATAATGGAAGCTACCACAAAAATTGTGCTTTTTGTTTTTCCACCAGAACTGTAGTGGTAATTAATCCTAATTTATCCTAATTGTGAGTTCAACTATAAAGAGTGAGGGAAAGTTTATAAAATGCCACAACAACCTCTAACAAGACATGCTGATGGGAAAAGGTAAAAAAGGGAGACAGAATTAGTCTGTACAAAAAGGCCTGCTGATACAATTTATGGACTGTGTTAAGATCGTGACTGGTAAACAAGAGAAGTGTGGGAGTGGAAATCAATGAACCAAAATTGGTGTGTCAGAAATTAGGCCTCATTGGTGAACAAAATAATGAAGGGATTGACTTTTCCACCCCTTTGGGAGTCCTTAAAAGAAAAATATTTGGGGAGAAAATCCGATGCGGATGCTGACTGGCTGACTGAAAATGGGGGAAGGAGCAAGCTTTCCATTATGGCTGCTACCCCCTCTGTCTCCTGGACCCTTGGAACTACTGTAACACCATCAGACTTTCTTCGTGCTGATCTTGAGATACGTTCTGACTAGACCAGGCCACAGAGAGGAACCCAGATTACATCTCCAATGGCTTTTGCTAAATCTCAAAGCTCACCTGGGATGCAGAGCCTTGGTGTGTCCTTTTCCTTCCCAACATTATTTTTTCCCTTTCCTGCTCCTTTTGCCTTCTGTCTAATAAGGATCTGGCTCAGCTGGCCAAGACTGTATGTTTTGCAGTACTACTGTAAGCCTGTGTCCAGAAAGATAGATAAAAGCAATGCCCAAAACAGTGGAGTGGCTGATAAAACCATGTACTGTGGCTGTATTTTTCCAGCAGTAAGTGAGAGTCAATGCCAGGAACAAAATCTGCATTTTCTATCTTTGCTATTCTTTTCTCTTCCCCTTTTTACGTATTTATCTTATTTTGTCTTCTAGGAAATGGGATTAGACTCGAACAACAGCAGCAATAGCAACAGGTCCAGCTCATTTCAACGTACTTCTTCCTTTTTCCACGAAATGGGCAGTTATTAACATCTAAGAGACTGTCAAATGGGGTGTGGGGAGGAGCTTCTAAAAACTCTTTCCACTAAATAGAAAGGGAACACAGAATGCCATTAAAATGTAACCCTTGTTTAATACTTTATTTTCAAATGCTTTAACTATAGTTTTTCTTCTTGTTCTGTATATTTAATAACAAGTTTAAAAGAATTTTTAATGGTGTTTGGTATGATACTCAGCAGGACCTATATACCAAACCCTGAACCTTATATAATCTTCTTTAAAGTTGGGCTGTGACTGGGTCATGTTATCACCTTTGCCTCTGTGCCCATTTATTGATATAACATAACTGCAGCATTTCCCCTGACAGAGAGCACCCCATACACACAGAGGAGTAGCCAGAAATTACCACTAATGATCAAATCCTACAGTATTATGCGGTCCTTACTCAGGACAGATTCCTGATCCAGTCTCTGGAACTCTAGCCAAAATGAGGACTGCCAAATTTGGCCCTAAAAGAAGAGCGGACCACATTGACACTACTATATTGGCACCACTTTAAATTAAGTGGGACCCATTAAGCTGTAAATGTTCTAATGAGAACAAAACTACATTATACATTTTATGTAATTACACGGATAGATTAACTTTAGTCCTGTTACATAAATGAACCATGTAATTATACTTCCCGCTCTCACATTTCAGGATGAATTAAGAACAAAAAGTGTAATCGTGTATGTGGACGATTACATTCTTAGAGACACTGAATGGCCTCACACATGCACAAACACAGAGGCATTCACATATATAAGTGTGTGTGTGCATGCTAAGCTAGAAAAATGGATGACAGTTCACCTTCCCAAGTTTATACCACACCTTGCAGAACTCTTGCTATCACTAAGGGCAGGTTTACACTACAGCTTAAGTCGATCTAACTTACATCACTCAGGGTGTGAAAAAGCTCCCCCCAAAGTGACTCAAATTTCACGCTGTCCACACCAGCGCTATGTCCTCAGGAGACACTCTCCCACCAACGTAGCTTATGCTTCTCGCTGAGGTGGAGTAATTATGCCAATGGAAGAGTGCTCTCCCATCAACATAGTAAGTCTTCACCAGGTGCGCTTCTTAACCCATGGCCCTGGCCACTTGCTGCCCAATCAGCACACAGCTGTGGCCCATGTGACATCCTCAGGGCCATACAGGTAGTATATATATTGTGTGGATGCGGCCCACATAACAGATAGAGAGCTGCATATGTGGCGCACAATGGTAAATAGGTTGAGTACTACTGTGTGTAGACTGGCCCTAGGATATTTCCTAAAGAAATATGTTTAGTATCTTACCCAGTACGGCTAGAATCATCTAAGGGCATTTGGCATTGCATGGCCTAACTTTAAGTGCTCTGGCACCTAGTGAAACTAAGAGCCTTGAGTTAGGCACACAGGTGCCATATAAAAAAGTATGTGGAGAGTTATGTACCTAACAACACAGCAAGCTGAGCAGGGAGTCACCTGAATTAGCCAACAGGAAATGCTGAGGAGAGTGGTGTGGCCTAGGACCCACCCATCCCAGAATATTAGGCACCTCACTCTGGGTCTGAGTATGGTAGCTATATCCACTTCAGATTCACAGCCAAAAACCCTCTTCTGGAGTTAGGTGCCTAAGAAAGATCAGTCTGTAATATCTTGGATATTAGGAAAAACTCTTTCAAAAGGAGGACGGTGAAGCACTGGAATGGGTTACCTAGGGAGGTGGTGGAATCTCCATCCTTAGAGGTTTTTAAGGCCCAACTTGACAAAGCCCTGGTTGGGATGACTTAGTTGGGGTTGGTCGTGCTTTGAGCAGGGGCTTGGACTAGATGACCTCCTGAGGTCTCTTCCAACCCTAATCTTCTATGATTCTATGTTTTCTGTTTTTTGCAAAGAAATGAGGAGGAGGAACCCTACTAGTTAGAGCACTAGTTAGGATGTAGCAGACCCAGGTTTAAATCTACCCTCTGGATAAGAGGAGCAGGACTTTAATCCAGGTCTCCTTTGTCCCAGGGGAAGGTCCTAACCATCATAGCATAGAGTCATTCTTACACTTTTTGGCCCAGTGAATATTTACATATTTCATACAAAGTGGAACTGCTTCAGCAGGAGAGATTGAGAGAGCTTCTCCCACAATACTGTACAGCCCAGCAGTTAGGGTATTTCCCTGGGAGTTAGGTGACTTGGATTCAAGTGCTTGCTCCTCTCAAACAGAGTGGGAATTTGAAGCTGGCCTACTGGTTGGCAATACTAGCTTCTCCTCCTTGGGCTGTGTTTTGTGCAGGGCCCAATCTCTTAGGCATGCCGTAAACACAGCTACTGAATCAGGTGATAGGAAGGGGAATACCTAATCTGAGATCCTGGATGGGGTTTAGGAGCTAGATGATGGGAGTCAGGTCTTAGACAGCTATGCTCATGCTCCATGGAGATTTTGGGAATTTAGGTGTGTAGGGAATTTAGGAGCCTATGCTGTTAGATGGCAACTGAGTGCAGGTTTTGAGGATCTAAATTTTGTATTTAGTTACCTAGAGTGGCAGTTAGGCACCTAAATCCATTTATAGATCAAGTGCTAAGGTCCTTCCTTCACCAAAATGAAATAATTACCAATGAAGGCACAAGCACATTGTTACTACTAAGTTACAAATAGGTAAAATTGCGAAGGAATGTATCCAAGAGAGGGTCTGAGGCTGGTACTGCAAGTTGGTAGTTTGTGCAGTACTTATCTGCTGTTTATACTCTTCTGCTGTCAGCCAGTAGTTTATGCATCCACGCCTCTTTCATCCACAGACAGAATCTGATGGGGAAGGTTCTGAGTTACTACAGAGAATTCTTTCCCAGGTATCTGCCTGGTGTGTCTTACATATATGCTCAGGGTCTAACTGATCACCATATTTGGGCTCAGGAGGGAATTATTTATTGTTCCTATTTATTGTGCTAGGTCTATTTATTTGCATGGTTTATTTGCATGGTCTCTGTCTGGTTCTGTGATTGTTTCTGTCTCCTGTATAATTAATTTTGCTGGGTGTGAACTAATTAAGGAGGTGGGATATAATTGGTTAAATATTCATGTTACAATATGTTAGGATTGGTTAGTTAAATTTCAGTAAAATTATTGGTCAAGGTATAGCTAAGCAGAACTCAAGTTTTACTATATAGTCTGCAGTCAATCAGGAAGTAAGGGGGGGAATGGGAATGGGAACAGGGAATGAGGGTGGGGTATTGGAATCATGTTTTGCTAAGGGGGGGGAAATGGGAACAGGGACACAGGTAAGGCTCTGTGGTGTCAGAGCTGGGAATCATAGAATATCAGAGTTGGAAGGGACCTCAGGAGATCATCTAGTCCAACCCCCTGCTCAGAGCAGGACTAATCCCCAATTATTTTTGCCTAAGATCCCTAAATAGCCCCCTCAAGGATTGAACTCACAACCCTGGGTTTAGCAGGCCAATGCTCAAACCACTGAGCTATCCCTCCCCATAAGGGGGACACTAAGGAAGGAAACAGGAATCATGCTTGCTGGAAGTTCACCCCAATAATAATCGAATTGTTTGCACCTTTGGACTTCCAGTATTGTTGCTCTCTGTTCATGTGAAGAAGGACCCGGGAAGTAAGCAGGTGAAGGAATAAGCCCCTAACAACTAAAACCTAGAGAATCTCTATCAATAGACTCTCCTCTAAGAGAAGTCTCTGTCTGATCCACGTGCTCCTCTGCAGCAATCAGCTTTCCCCCATCTCTTAGTTTAAAAACTGCTCTGCAACCTTTTTAATATTAAGTGCCAGCAGTCTGGATCCACTTTGGTTTAGGTGGAGCCCATCCTTCCTGTGTAGACTCCCCCATCCCAAAAGTTTCCCCAGTTTCTAATAAATTTAAACCCCTCCTCTGTACACCATTTTCTCATCCATGCATTGAGACTCTGAAGCTCTGCTTGCCTACCTGTTACTTTCAAAATGGATTGTACAGTGCAAATATATATTTTTTCTTTTGCCTTGCTTAATATTATGGTTCAAATTCAAGGGAATCACTCAAACATCATTTTATATTTTACATTAAAAGGAAATATATACAAGTAGACAGAAATACCTACATGATCACAATTCATGGAGAAGCATGTAACAAGTTGGTCAACTTTGTTGTCCTTATGAAATTCTTATTGGGGCAAACAAAGAACCATGTATGTATGTGTACTTATATTTATTCCAAGTATTACTGCATACTTCATCTTTCTCCTAGTTCTGCAACCATTACCTATGTGAGTTACTTATGATTTACACTAGGGTAAGTGAGCTCAGAATCAACTTCAGCGTCCAAAGGCCAAAACATTTCAAAAGTTAGGTGCCTAAAACTATGTGCTCTTCAGATATACAGCTACTTTATTTTCAAGTGCAAATTAGATAACTAAATAACATTATTTGTGCCCATAAATAACAGTGGTATAGTTGGGTACTCTCAATTAGTTTTGCTTACATTTGATGAATATTGTATGGGAGATAAAAGTTTTGGTTTGGAAACATTGACGCATGGTTCTTCTGAAACTAAATTTGATCGTGAAAATTACATTCTTCAGTTTCTATGCTCCTATTGTCTTGGGAGTCAGGTAGCCTAGGTAACTAGTTAGCATGAGAGTCTGGAATCCCTGGGGGTCTTGGTCTTGGGATAGTCTTTATGGCCTTGGGGAAGCACATTCGAAGACATACAGGCTCCTAGCTCCATGGCAGTAAGCCTGGAAACCTCGATAGACCTCAGGATTTCCAGGCTCCCTGCTATGGAGCTGAAAGCCTAGACTCTGAGACCTCTCATTAGAGCCAGGTCTCCTAGGGCTTCCAGACTGCCTGCCATGGAGCTGGGAGTCAAGCCCCAGCTAAAGCTGTGGCTCCCAGAATTCCCAGGCTCGCTGCCAGCAGGAGTCCAGGAAAGATGTTGCTGTGACAGCTGTGTGTGGAGGACAGTAATGCATAATCAAGCTCCAAATAGACTCTATACTCCCTTCAAATAATAAGTATTAGTTGTTTTTTTTTAAATCAATATGATCTTTGCAGCACATGATCAGTGAAGTTTACATAAAAAGTATTGTGTGCCACTGTTACAGATAAATTATAAGCTTTCTCTTCCTATACTTTAGTGCTAACAAGGGTATGTGGTTTTTTTGTTCTGTTTTTTGTTTTGATTTTTTGGTGTGCACAAATAACCAATGATATGTCATCAATTTATCTTGTTATAAAAATAAAGAACAGTTGCTATGGAGACAAATTTTCTTGTAAATGCATTCAAATTTCTGGAGTAGAATATGATATGCACAGTAGAATGGAAATTAGTATATGTAGATAAATTCACTATTGAAGGTGATATTTTAATATTTTAGATATCCAAGTAAATGAAGTAAGGTACCTAAGCGTCACATAGCTTTATACAATTTCCTCAGTATATATTAAACAGAAAATATCAATGTTAAACTGTTTATCAGTCATTACCTCCAAGGAACATCTAGATTTTTCATGTGAGTGGAGAGTGGAAGGGACAGTCTTTTCTGATGCGTTTGTACATCCTCTAGCACAATGGGATCCTGGTCCACGATATGAGCACTATACAAATAATAAAAATAATAACAACAAATCCCTCCCTTCCTCTTCTTTTGTAATTAGGAAAAACTACCACATTACGTCTCTTGCACTTCAGTGTAGGTGATGTGATATCTATTCTACATACTCTATGCCTATCACAAAGGGATGCTGTGAAGTTGTATTAGTTAATATTTGTAAAGTGTTTGAGACACTCAGATGAAAGGCTCTGTAAAAGAACCAAGTATTAATTCTCTTTGGAGAATTCATTTCTGTAACCGTATTTCTGAACAATTCAATCCAATATGGTGCAGCATAATTTGATATTTATGAAATGCCAGATTTCAATAGAATGCCTGTCAATTATCAACAGAACTATATTATTTATAATTTTGTGAAATTTAAAAAATAAGAATATCTTTTTTTTGTTAAAACTAAAAAAAAAACCCTTAAATTCTTCTTATAATCCCATTGATGGATCATGCCCTTGATATTATGTTAATATAGTTATTTGGATTTCTTTTCTTCATGTATGTGATAATTTAGTGGGTATGGGACATTTGCACTCCCTTGACTACTATCAGGAAATGACATAAATAGTGCAATAAATTTGGCAACCCAAATGCTCCTTTGAAAATTCATACAATATAAACGCATGGAACATTGCACACCTTCCAGTGATATGATATGATCCACACAGATCTCAATGAACTACTTTCTCATGTGTACAAGCTGGAGTGCAGGCTGAATTGCTTTCTTGCCCATTGTGTTGAATCATTTTTTCTTGCTTCTAGAGCTGGACATACAGTAGGGAAAAAGGCTTCACAAATATTTTTGCAAAATCCAGTTCATGATTTGATCATGTCAGAACATATTCCTTGTTTTGCTTTCCCACAAATATTTGTATAACCATTTTTAATTCACACAAATCTGAGGGGGAAGCATTTTTTTGGTGAGCATATGGCTATCTGTGTGTGACACCTGTATTTGTCTTGGAAATGGTCATCCTAGGAATGAGTGTTTTAAATTCATTTACTTTCTCAGACAGAAATAACAGCAACATCAGCAGAAGCAGAGATGAGGAAGATAGGAGAACAAGAATGGGGGACACTCAAACATCAGAAAGATCCCTACACATGACCAAACCTCAGGTCTCTACAATGTAGTCAGATATTGAGATGGGGAAAAGTCAGGGATATTCCACCATCTCTACATGTCGAACAAAGTTACCTAAATAAAATACAATGCATTTGACAGATATATGAAATAGTGTGTGTCGTTGCATATGGTGCAAGGCAATACAAAGTAGTTCTCTGAATCACTGAGGCCAGACTTGGCAGGCAGAAATTTAAATTTAAAGGATCTTGTTACGACTTTCACAGATAGGATCATGAACATCTGGGCAATATTTTTCTATGAACAGGACAAAAGAAAACTGTTTGCAAAGTCTGCTGGATGGCCAAAAAAATCTGGCTTATTTTTTTCTTCTTTGGTCAGGAGGGCTCTACCAGGCAAAAAAATGGTCCATGTGGGATGATATAGCTTATTCTACAACCAGCAAAACATGGAATCAGCTACCCTTTGGGTTCCCAGCAGTTGCTGTCCTACTCCACTCACCTGCAGGAGTGCAACGAGGGTCGAGAAAAGGAAAGCTTAGACTTGTGTTAGACTTGAGACCTCCCAGCATCTCAGTAATACCAATCTTTGGCGAGACCTCTCCTAGGTCCTGTGCTCAGCTTTTTCCCAGGAGATAGCCCAGTGACACTCTGTCTTGAAATGGACTATGGGGCACTAACCACAAAGTTGTAACAAACTAACCCCTAACTATTAAACCAGGCCCCTCAGAGGTGCTGCGAGGAAGCCAGAAAGCCGTAGTGCCTTGTGTCATTTTCCCCGGGGGGGAATTTCTTCCCAGCTCTTCTGAGGAGCTATCTGCATAGAATAACAGCAGGCCAAGTCTGCCACACACAGGACCTAATAATATACAGGGATATGGGGGGGACGGGACACAACAGAGACGGGACCAGGGCCCAGACTCCCCCTTAGCTCCTGACTGGGCCAAATTTGAATGGCATTCAAATCCCTCCCCCCCCCCCACATTCATATAACAATACCAGCTGCCCAAGTGGTGGGTGTTGCTCAGGGACCATTGGTTGGGAGTGGCATAACCAACCAGTTCAGCTGGCTGCCTCTAATTCTGAACACCTTTTTTCTCCCCCTCTGAATAGTTTATTCACCAAAAAAAAAAAAAAAACCACATATTTTTGGTCAAATGAAACTGTTTGTGAAATTGAGTCAAATTCAGTGCACAGTTTTATATGAATAAAAATGTTGGGTTTTTTTTTTATTCCAAATGGTTCATTTCAACATTTTCTGAACTAAATGTTTCTACTTTCCATTTCAAAATGATCTTTTATTTCTAAAGCTAGCTAGAGTTGTAAATAAATAAAAGGATTAAAAGGGGTAAAACACTACACCCCAGACAATAAGAAAATGAAACAATTACATGTTTCATTCAACCCCCAAATGCTTTTTCCATTCATTTTATTTTATTTTATTCTTTTTGGTCATCAGACTGAAACCGCAGTTCTTTGCTCAGCTCCTGCAAGCCCACCAATTATACCACAGAGAACAAAGATAACACCAACCTAAACCAAACCCTTTGCAGTGCCGGTGTCACTCTTCTCAGCCACACATGGAGCCCCCAGGAAAAAGAGACCATGTTAGCATCAGGAAGGAGAAATATCCCTTCCTGCCTCACCAGAGTCCAGCTATCAGTAGTAAGGGCTTGCAGTTAGTCTGCTTACCTCCCAGTTTAGCCCCCAGGCCGTCTAACCAGTTCAGTTTGTTCCTGGTTAAACTGCCTGACTGGCCAAAGCACACAGTTGGCTGAGGGGCTCAGCAAACCTGCTCGTAAGACCAGCAGCAGCAGCAGGGCACTGGCTGCTCAAAGCATTTGCCAAGGGCTGTGCTAGCTCCTATACTTGTTTGTTGCCAGCCCTCCTCACGTCCTGGACCCAACTTTGCTCCTGCCTTGCTTCACTCTAGGTAACCCAGCTCTGACCCGTGGCTCTGGGCTCTGGCCTCTGACTCAGGTTCTGAGTCTGGGATCTGATTCCTGGCTACGGACTCCTTTTCTAACCACTCATCCTGACTCCTGCTCTGATCATTGACCCTGATTCCTGCTCTAACCGCTGCCCATGTCTTGGACCTTTGACACTCTAGGAACCCCCAGGGAGCTCCCTTCATTCTACTAGGCTGGTCAAATTCTCTTGTTACCCCAGAAGGCTGGGATCAATGCTTTATAAATGCTACTGTCTGTGAAATTTATAAATAAACATGTCAGACAGTGATGGAGAATCACTAGCCATCATCTTAAAACCCTACGGAAAGGTTCTTCATTAATAAACATTAGCTTTTCCTAATTATGTTGTAAGGCAATTTTGAGTATCAGTTTATGATCCAGAGCGTTACTGGGCTGGAAACGACAATAATAATGAATCAATGAATGACACTTGCTATTACTAGCAGGACAGGATCTAAACAACTTGTTTAGAATATCTCATTAATAAAATAAATCAGTCTAGGTCCAAGTCCTTCCAATTATCATGTAACTTTAGTTCAGTTCCTACTGTGGATTAAGAACAGAGCTTTCTGTGTTTAGATTGTGAGTGGTGGAGGTAAAGGCTTTTGACAAATCTGAGCTCTTGCAGATATAAAGCTCACATATTACTATTTTCCTGTGAAATGTTAGTAAAGTGAAAATCTAAACAGATTTCAATATGTAGCAAATGATACAACAGAAGTCACTTTATGCATCTGGGCACCCTTCTCAAATGGTCATGGTATACAATTAACTATAAAGGCCCAGATTCACTGTTTCTTCAAGGAAGATCAGCACGCCCATTTGCTTCCTGTTATGTTTCGAGGGGCACCTCCCCTACTCTGTTCATCAGAAAGCCATGCATGCTTCTGTCTTTTCAGATATTTATAGTTTCTATCACTTATAGTTTCTATTGCCTCCCAGCCAGCAATGTACGTATTCTCACAGCATCCCTTTGAAGTAGGAAATCCCCACTTTCCAGATGTGGTGCTTGGATAGAGTGAAATTAAGGGATTCAGCCAAGGTGACATAGGAAGTTTGTTGTAGAGCTAGGAACTGAATATAGGTCTCTGTAGTCCCAGGTCAATGACTTAAACCCAAGAACCTCCTTCCCCTTTTGTTCATCCTCTTTGTCACTCTTTTGGAAGTTTGAGGTTTTCTGATCTCCTTAAGGGTCTCCCCTGTATGCCCCCATTCTCTATTTAATTTGTTTGTACTCCTTACCCATTTCCCAATATCACCTATATGTTCTTCATGCCCAGTAAATCAGTCCCCACAAAAAATATTTCAGTTTTGACTCCCCAAACTCACCTCGTATTTATGAATTCAGGTGTTGGTGTAACATGCTTAACACTCCCCATTCTTTGCAAAACATTTGAATGTTACACTGGCATTTGGTGGACGACCATATTTCTACCTCTTACTTTTTCCCCACAAAGTCTACCCCAACCATCCCAGTTGTCTTCAAATGCCAGCTTGGATAGGTAGGCTTTGTAGTGTGCCCTGCAGGTCAATGAATTCTGGCTGTTTCTCCCCAAGGTGGGAGTGAGTAAACTTGATCAGAAATTCCATGCCTGGCTAAAACACATTTCAGAAAATTAATCACTTTTTCACTCAGCTTATCCTATAGGAAACTCAACTCTGAGTAGCAGCAATATGAATCCACTACTGATATAAATTGTATTTGCCTTCAAAGTAAAATAGGTCAGGTCAATCAATATATTTTGCCAAGGTCACTATGGTGCTTGCTGAGGATGTAATGTTTCTCTAGACTGTTGTTGTTGATACATCTGTCACACTGAATGTTTCATTACTATATCAGCAATCTGTTTGTTCATATGAGGCCAGTAAGGTATTTCTCTGTCTTTTCTTTTGAATAATTCCGTACACAGATGTCCTTCCAAAATGTGACATGGCATTTCTTTCTTCATGCTCGATGGAATTACATTTTTTTCTTATGAATTGCATTACCAATAGCTGTTAACTGATTGCAAACAGACTAACAATGATGAACTGGATATTTGACCTCTCTCTTCACCTCACACCATCTTTCAAGTATATCTGCAACTCTATGTTTCATCAGTAAAGCTTGAAATTGGCACATGCACTTGTGCCTTTATATCATGTTCCATAGTAAAAGTGCTCTAGTTAGCTACACCAAATGTACTAAATTCTTATCTGACACATGGTTCAGGTTAAACTGGTACTTTTGTAATCTCAACAGTATTATTTATATTCTGGAGGCTGTTCTAAATCAATGGCTATTTACCAATGGCATTTAAGGTTTATGGTCAGTTTCTATCTCAAATTCTTTACCCCAAGCATACTAATGATACCCAATTATGCCAAATACTACAGCTAACATCCTCATCCCCCTCCACACCACCCAATTGGGTATACACATTATCAGAGTGAGCCATTGTTTTGGAAGCAAAAGTGCTATCCTCTACTGAATCAACCCTCAGTCCACATATTAGATATTAAAAGTTTATTTATTTATATCAATTTAAATATAGTGAAATAGGGAAAAAAAAACCATCTCCTGGGCTCCAGTCACCTTTGCCATCAATTAAATAGAATACAAAATCCCATTACAAAACCAGAATAGCAACATGCAAACACACACATCTATCCGCACCAATACATACTGCAAATCAATCTTTTTCTACCTCTTACTTTTCCCCCACAAAGTCTACCCCAATCATCCCAGTCGTCTTCAAATGCCAGCTCGGATAGGTAAGCTTTGTAGTGTGTCCTGCAGGTCAACAAATTCTGGCAATTTCAGCCGAAGGTGGGAGTGAATTTCAAAACTATTAGAAAATGTTCTGCCAGCAGCAGCCTTTCTTACATAGCAATGGAGGTCCACCTTGAGAGCCTTTGCGGATCTCAGCTGTGTCAGTATAGCATTGGGAGAGAGGCCAAATTTCCCAAGGCATTCAAAGCTTTAGAAATTAAAATCAAAACCTTAAATTCTATCCAGTAGCCAAAGTGCTGCGAGTACAGATTGCCATATGCCGGTGTCGTGTTCACAGTGAAATATGCCACTTAACAAGCAAGCTGCCGCTTCTGAATGCAAATCAGTTGCATAAGCTTATGCTTACAAATGGATTTCAGCTGTGGCCCTCATGTAGAGCACTTTGCAGTAGTCCAATCTAAGACAAAGTAATAGGTCACAGGAGCAGTGTCCAGCACCTTTGGAAAAACCTGAACCTACAGCTGGGTGAATACATGATTTTTTTGGTTGGCTGGCAGTTGCAAAGAGGAAAAAAAACAGTTCTGGAAGAACCCAAACTGAAAATTCTAAAACAAAACAAAATTGGTCAGTTAGAAAAGTCTACAGAAATTTTGTTTCAGATTCAACAAAACATTTCATTACACCTGAAACAAAATGTGTAGTTGCACTTGGGGGCATTTTTAAACTAACAGTGAAGAAAATGAAGTTCTAGATTCACAAAATGGCCAGAGGTGGTGGGCTGCTGCTGCTTATATATTCTTCAGTCCAGTGGTTGGGGCATTCACCTGGGATGTGAAAGATCCAAGCTGAAGTTCCTGCTTCAATGGTTATTTATACAAAGTGGACCAGCTCTAACAGAAGGGATTGGAGCAGAATATCCCATAACCCAGTGGTTATATCACTGTCTTGAGATGTTGGGGCAGGGGAGACAACATCAACCCCCTACGCTATATCAGACAGAGGTGGTGGTGGTGGGGGGGTTGAAACTGGGTCTTCTAGGAGAGGAGAGCACCCTACTCACTGAGCTAAAGATAGTAAAGGAGGCACCACCTACTTCTCCACCCTTTTTGTGAATGGTATCCAAGTGTCTCCCCAAAAATAAATCAGGCACAGCCTATTCAGCAAATTCATGTCAAATTCTTGAATAGTTTGACCAAAACTGTTTTGTTTTTTCATCAAATACAATATTTGTGTGAAAAATTTCATTCAGCTCTACTTGCAATCTCTTGGTAAGATGTGGATGGTGAAAAAATCACTGATCTACTGCTAACTGATCATCTAAGAGTAGTTGGGAATCCTACCAGACTTCCAAGATGTGAAACTTGGAAACAAGTGATGGCTTAATATCCCAAATCAGGGATGACATATAACCTTCACCAGTTCTGATTATTTCCCCAGTCCACTATAATAACTCAGTCTCCACCAGCTAATTCTTACTCAAGCCTCAGTCTTGCCCTGACACAGAAAGTGACGCTTGACCTCACTCTCTGTGCTGAATGAGATGATTATACAAATCTGGGTGCTATTGGCATACTGAAAGCACTTCATCCAATATTTCCTTGCTATCTTTCCTAGTGACCTCATGTACACGTAGAATAAGAGAGATGACAATTGACCGTGTGCAATTGACCATCAGAGAGCCCTTATTACTACTTTTTCCATAATCTGAACCAGACATAGAAGATTAGAGACCGAACAATATCTGTGTGGATTGTCAGTGGGAAGAGATCGCTTTCTGAGCAGAGGCCAAAAAGCTTCCTTCAAAGCAATGAGCACCATATCCTTCTTCAGCCAAGGACTCAGTACTCTTTCATTTACCTTCACTATCCAGGGAGGAAAAGGATCCTAAATTTAGGTTGTAGCACTGCAGTGGGAACTTTCTTATGCAACACTGGTTGAAACAGTGAAGAACACCCATCCTCTGATAATCAGGCCATTCCAAAGTGTCTCACGTTGGAAACTGAAAAACTGAGGCACCAAAAATCATTAGTGACTTTTGAAAATGTTGGCCTTGATCAGACATAATACTGCAAACTTCAGCTCCTAAAAGAGGCTGAGATTCCACAGTTCTTTGATAATCCAATTACTTGTAATTTCTTTTCACTGTATGTTGATATTAATTTAACTTTGGTTTTCTATTCCCAGTTGTCTACATTTTCTATTAATACCTTTTCTGCAGCTCCTATATCATATTTAAATGTTACAGAATCTTCCTTTAGTTACACACTATTGGATTCTTTATGTATATCTTACTCCTAGGGAGATTCTGCGGGACTGCATCCCTGCAGAAAATGTCCCTTCCCCCCAGATTTCATGTGTTTCCCTGCGGAAAACAGCAGGGAATCAAAGAGAAGCTAGGCAGGGGTGGCGGGGGGTGACCATGGGCACAGTTTTTTGGGAGGGTTTCCCCCCTCCAAACAGAGGCAAGGCATGTGGGCTTACACGGGTTACATGACACTTTCCGCCCTCATTCTGCAAGCGCAGAGCTGCCCAGCCGAAGGAGGCTGTGTCACTGGTTCGCTGACTCTGCAGCCTCCTGAGTACTAGTGCCAGTTGTTCTCCCCTTCTGTGTGCTGGGAGCCTTCCTGTTTTCTATTCTGTGCAACAGTGAGTGCCCGTGGTGGGGCTGGGTAAGGGGGGGGTAAGGGAAGGGGTGAGGAACTGGGGGAAGGAGGCAGTGGGGAAGGAAGTGGGATAGAATAAGGCAGGGGCAGGGAAACGTGGGAGTGAGGGGAGGGGGGTGGAGAAGAAAAGGGATGGGGGGAAGCAGGAGCCCAGCATACAGCGTCCCCTCGCCAGCAGCTGGAGCTTCCCCATTAACAGGCCTATCGAACCCTCACCCTAAGAAGCTCTACCCCATTACACGTGGACCCCTCTGACAAGCCCCCCAACCTAGACCCCCACTCCACTGATCCCCAACCAGCTGCACCTGTACCCTCACCCCATCAAGCCCCACTTCAAGCACCCGGACTCCCTCGCTGACCCCTCCCACACACCCTGACCTCCCTGCCAAGCCCCATCTCCCCACCCCGAGATCCTCCCTTCCCTCCGGAGCCCCAACCACCTTCACTTGGATCCCCTGCAGAGTCCCTTTGCCCCTGTACCCGGAACCCCCCAACAAGCCTCTGTGCATCCAGATCTCCCACTGAGACACCCGCACCCAGATTGTCCCACACAGAAACATTTCACCCCATACCTGGATCCTCCTACACTAAGTCCCTCCACACTTGGATCCTGCTGGGCTGACCCTGCCCAACCACTCCTGGTGCACCTGGCACAGAGTGTCAGGGCCCTTGGGTGTTTCTAGGGAAGGTCCAGCCCTTGTATTGTGTCAGGATCAGGCGCAGCCTCACTGCCGAGTCCCTGTACTGAGGGAGGTGTGGGCTTCAGGGTGATTGTGACATTGCCCTCTGGTGTTGTCTGGACCGGTGATCTGCTAGGTCACTCCAGTCCTTGACTCTGGGAGCCAGCCTTACCCAACTCTGCTGTGAGAACCCCCACTCCTAGGCTGTTCATGCACAGCCTCTGGCATATAAACTGCTTGGATTGTGCAACCGAATGACACAAGCGAATATCTCCGGTCCCAGAAACAACCTTAGGAACCTCCATCTTGCAGTGTCTGGTTATGACTGCTGGATGCTGCAAGCTCATATGAATTTGTCAATTTAACAAATAAATTGATATGTACCAGGCTTGTTATCCCAAGGGGAGTATGACACACTTCAAACAAAATGCACTGCTTCAGGGAGAATAAACAAACAAATTTATTAACTACAGAGATAGATTTTAAGAGATTATAAGTCAAAGCACAACAAGTCAGATTTGGTCAAATGAAATAAAAGCAAAGCACATTCTAAGCTGAACTTAACACTTTCAATGCCCTTACAAACTTAGATGCTTCTCACCACAGGTTGGCTGGTTGCCCTTCAGCCAGGCTCTCCCCTTTGATCAGTGCTTCAGTCGTTTGGTGGTGATGTCTGTAGATGGAAGTGGAAGAGAGAGGAAGAGCATGGCAAACATCTCTCCCTTTTATTATGTGCTTTCTTCCCTCTTGACTTTGCCCCCTCCCCGCCTTCAGAGTCAGGTGAGCATTACCTCATCGCAGTCCCAAACTGATCAAAGGAAGGAGGGTGACTCACTGGAGAGTCCAAAAGATCCTTTGTTGCTGCCTAGGCCAGTGTCCTTTGTTCCTGTGAGGCTTGTCCCATACATACCCTGATGAGGTATGAACTGCCCCTCTGCTCTAGGAGAATTTTGCCTGGGCTTGTTTTAAGCCATGAGGACAAATTTTCAGCCTCATAACTATATACATGAAATTAAAACCTATAATGTTACTATAACATTACTGTAACATCAATTACTATAACATCACTATAACAACAATGCTCAGTGCATCATGAGACTTCCAAAGACACCTGACATGACAAACTTTGCATTGGATACCACACAGTCATATTATCAGGATGAACATGGGGGTGCAGGATATTCCAGCGAGGAACAGAACATCACAGTGTTCTCCCAACTCAATGCAGCCAGTGGCCTGTGCTCCCCACTGCCATGCTGGAGCCACATTTATTTATTGACAAATGAAATTTGCAGAATTTTAAAATATTGTGCACATAATTTTTAATTTTTGGTGCAGAATTTTACATTTTTTGGTGCAGAATTTCCTCAGGAGTGCTTTATTCCTCTTTGGTATAAACACAGGACTCCATTCCAATTAACAGTTTATCTAATACTGCAATTGCATCATCAGATTCTGTGAGTAAAGGCACATTGCTTGTTCTATGCTTTTTTTTTTGTAAAATGGCCCCATACACTTTATAGAGACAGTCCAATGTGCAGGTGTACTACATTTCCACAGCCTAGCTTTTGCCTTAGTTTACTGCTCACAGTCACTCTTCAAAACACTATTCCTATGAACTATTTTTGTTAAATAACATCCATATCAGTCAATTCTTTATTTTCTTCCTGGTATTAGTTTGTGATGTAATATGTTCTCCAGCTTAACAGATATCTAGTGATTTCAGAACGGATTAGATAACTTGTAACTAACAGTTTGGGTGTAGTTTGGCATTTGTTCATTAAATAATAATTCATGGATTTTTTTCACTATTCCACAAGCTCTGTCTGCCTTAGGCTATGTCTACACTAGAGACATTACAGCAGCATGGCTGTACCAATGCAGCTGAGCCACTGTAAGGTCTCTCGTGTAGCAGCTCTATGCTGACAGGAGAGAGCTCTCCCGTCAACATAATTAAACCACTCCCATAGTGGTGGTAGCTGTGTCGGTGGGAGAAGCTCTCATGCCAACATAGCGCTGTGCACACTACCACTTATGCTGGCTAAACTTATTTTGCTTGGGGGGGTGTTTTGTTCACGCCCCTGAGCAACATAAATTTTGCTAACATAAGTGACAGTGTAGACATGGCCTTAGTCTAGTACACAGGGACTTATTGTGCCACTCTTACTCATGTTAGTGAGCAATTACTCTGAGGAGTAATTCCAGTCAAGTCAACACTAAGGAAGAGTGGCACAATCAGACCTCTAGCAGACTGTCCTTCAAAGAGCCATCATTCATGCCAGAAACAACACCTTCCATCAGAGAATCTGTTAGCACTTCATTGGGTATGTTTATCTTTGATATGAAATTGTGCTATAAATTTGTAAGTGTGAAAGTGGATCAGTTTATGAATTTGCCAGTGTGCCAATTAGATTTTACAGATGAAATCTATCAAACTATGTTTACCAATAGATAATAGAATCCAACAAGACAATCCCTTTGTATTGAGTCTAGGGAGTGTTAGTTTATTAGGTTAATGGTGGGTTCTTGTCAGGTCTACTTTTAACTTGAACATAGAATCATAGAAGATTAGGGTTGGAAGAGACCTCAGGAGGTCATCTAGTCCAATCCTCTGCTCAAAGCAGGACCAACACCAACTAAATCATCCCAGCCAGGGCTTTTTCAAGCCAGGCCTTAAAACCTCTAAGGATGGAGATTCCACCACCTCCCTAGGTAACCCATTCCAGTGCTTCACCACCCTCCGAGTTAAATAGTGTTTCCTAATATCCAACCTAGACCTCCCCCCACTGCAACTTGAGACCATTGCTTCTTGTTCTGTCATCTGCCACAACTGAGAGCAGCCTAGCTCCATCCTCTTTGGAACCCCTCTTTTTTCAAATCAGGACACTTGCTTATTCTTAACCAACCAACAATTTATTAATTCACCCAGAAGCTCATTAATATAGAATCAACAATTTAGCACTCAAATGAAGACACAACAAATTGTGGGTACTACACACACACAGTATAGTCTTGCAAGCAATTAACACACACTACAGTTGAGGATCAGGAGTTATACCAAGGAATAATACAAATTACCAAGGTTTCTTATTACATTTACTTATGATCAACAATTCTCAATTTTTTGACACATTCATCACAATTCCAAAGATGCACTTGTTTTAGTGGCACTTTGAAGAGTGTGGTTACGTCTCTTTGACTAGATTTGTCCAAAAGGGACAAGTTTAGAATATTAACAGTAATTTTTAAAACTTTTTTTCCAATTTCTCTTTGGCTAATTTTCTTGGACTTATGAAGGAATTAAAATCAAAAATATAGTTACTTAAGATCTCACTAGAGAATGTAGACTCAGCAACTTAACCTACCGTTATTTATGTTACAGAAAAGAAAGGGAAATGCAATCTCTGAATTAAAATCTCATCAATTCTTCTTTTCCGCCTAACCCTGGGTTAGTGGAGAGGTCTTTCCACCTGACCAGACATCTGTCAGATTAAGCTTCTTGTTGGGTTCAGTCAACTCTCCTGAGCATATGATGACTTCAGATTATATACCCTTATTTCAGGACTTGTAGGAGGGGGCAATCCTCTTATTCCCATTGGAAACATGCAAGATGAGTACTTAAGTTTTAGTTATTTGAGTTTCTTTGATGCTTCCATTGGTATCCATTAGATGGCAATGGTATATATAAGAAATTTCTTCAATCATTTTCTTATCAAAGGCTTCTGAAGTTTGCTTATATAGCAGTCTTGAAATGAATGAATCTTGGAAATGTTAGCAGTTATCTTTGAGAACTCATTGAGCATTGTTGAGGGCCTAGAGGGCTGAAGAAGAGCAAACATGGTACCTATTTTAAAAAGGAGAACAAAGAGGACCAAAAAATTATAGGTCAGTTTTCCTAACCTTGATACCTGAAAAGATATTGAAACAAATTATTACAAATTAATTTGCACCATCTAGAAAATAATAGGGTTGTAAGTAATAGCCAATGTGGATTTGTCAAGAAAAAATCATGCCAAACCAACCTAATTTCTTTCTTTGACAGGGTTAGTTGCCTCGTGGCTGGGGGGAAGAAGTAGATGTGAAATATCTTGATTTTAGTAAGATTTTTGACACAATCCCACATGACATTCTCATAAGCAAACTAGGAAAATGTGCTCTAGATGAAATTACTCTACGTGCTCTACATGAAATAGGTGCACAACTGGTTGAAAGACCATACTCAAAGAGTAATTATCAATGCTTTGTGCTTTGGAACACTGGGAGGGCAAATCTAGTGGGCTCCCGCAGAGGTTTCTCCTGGGTCTGGTACAAGTCAATACTTTCATTAATGACTTGGTTAATGAAGTGGAGAGTGTGATTATAAAATCTGGAGATGACACCATGCTGGGAAGGTTGCAAACACTGTGGAAGACACGATTAAATTAAAAATGACATTGACAAATTAGATATTTGGTCTGAAAATAAAAAGGAAGAAATTCAGTAAAGGAAAGTGCAAAGTACTACACCAGAGATCGGCAACCTTTGGCACACAGCCCATCAGGGAAATCCACTGGTGGGCCAGGATGGTTTGTTTACCTGCAGAGTCCAAAGGTTCAGCCGATCGCAGCTCCCACTGGCCGCGGTTCGCCATTCCAGGCCAATGGGGGCTGTGGGAAGCAGCGGCCAGCACATCCCTTGGCCCGCACCACTTCCCGCTGCCCCAATACAAACTTTCAGTGCTGATCCTTACACCATATATACCACAAGTGCATTAAAGACACACATTTATCTGTCTTCTCTTTTATATTTGTAGACATCTGAAATAACTGTTTGATTCCCTTCATTGTTCAGCAACATTTCTGAGAGTTCTAGCTTTGAAGTACATTAAGCTGCCATTTTGGGTCACTCTTTATTAGGCAGCATGTGGGTTAATCCACAAGTATTCATGAAATAATATAATTATATAATTACAATTACAGTGTGTTTTTATCACAATAAATATAAGCATAAAAGATTGAATTGTGCTACTAATCATTACACTTCTCAGGGGAGTGTTGGATATAGATTGTCAAGGTTCCTTCCCCACTCTGAACTCTAGGGTACAGATGTGGGGACCTGCATGAAAAAAACCCTAAGCTTATTTTTACCAGCTTAGGTTAAAACTTCCCCAAGGTACAAACTATTTTACCTTTTGTCCCTGGACTTTATTGCTGCCACCATCAAGCATCTAACAAAATATAACCGGGAAAGAGCGCACTTGGAAACATCTTTCCCCCCAAAAATTCCCCCAAGCCCTACACCCCCTTTCCTGGGGAAGTCTTGATAAAAGTCCTCACCGATTTGCAGAGGTGAACACAGACCCAAACCCTTGGATCTTAGGAACAAGGAAAAAGCAATCAGGTTCTTAAAAGAAGAATTTTAATAGAATAAAAAGTAAAAGAATCACCTCTGTAAAATCAGGATGGTAAATACCTTACAGGGTAATCAGATTCAAAACATAGAGAATCCCTCTAGACAAAACCTTAAGTTACAAAAAGACACAAAAACAGGAATATACATTCCATTCAGCACAGATTATTTTATCAGCCATTTAAACAAAATAGAATCTAATGCATATAGAACTAGATTGCTTATTAGCCCTTTACAGGAGTTCTGACCTGCATTCCTGCTCTGGTCCTGGGAAAAGACACACAGACAGAGAGAACCCTTTGTTCCCCTGCCCCCTCCAGCTTTGAAAGTATCTTGTCTCCTCATTGGTCATTTTGGTCAGGTGCCAGCGAGGTTATCTTTAGCTTCTTAACCCTTTACAGGTGAAAGGGTTTTTTTCCTCTGGCCAGCAGGGATTTAAAGGTGGTTAGCCTTCCGTTTATATTTATGACATAGATGCTTAAATCACATGGTTCAAATCCATATGGAAAGCTCCTTGGGACAAGGACAATCTCTTTTTCCTGCATTTGTACAGTGCCTAGCACAATGGGGCCTGGTCCATGACTGGGGCTCCTAGGTGCTACCATTATTCAAATACATAATAATAATCATTGCTTTGGATCTAAATTTATTTGATCTGTTTTCTTTCCATATCTAGCACAAAGGACATATCAAAACATGCCTAAATCACATGGTTGGAAAATTTCTGATTAAACTTATTTTTGTTGGAAAATGTCAATTCAGTACAGTGAAATGTTTCATCACATTTATTACAGATTCAACAAATCTTTCACTGAAACACAGGAGGGTTTCCTTGTTTCTCCCCTCAGCTTTGGGGATGAGTAGGACTTCTTCAGCTTACCGAGCTGGGAGGACAATGGGGTAGTGGAGCACCTGAGCTTTGTGCCTTTCCAGCAGCCACTGGGAAGACAAAAACTTTCAGTTTTGTTCCCCTGAATTGGAATTTTTCTTTAAATCTGTTTGCAGAAAGGGATTTAAAAATTTCATGTTATTGTTGTTTCATCCCACTACAGGACAATACTTATTTTCAAAAACGTGAACATTTTTGTAGAAAGGGATTCCCTTTTTCTGGCCAGCTTTACACATGGCAGGGTCACCTTCTTTCAGCTTCTCCTGTGCATTTATCACAAAAGAGAATCTAGCCATGGCAGCCCATGCTTTCATCACTTCCAGACTTGACTATGGTGGCTCACTCTAACAGGGTCAGGTGTAATCCCTATTGAAATCTGGACAGAAGTCAAAGGCCCATGGACAGATTCTTGGCTGGTGTAAAACCATGTAGTTTCATTGAAGCTTGATTTTTTAAATAATGTCAATGGATTTTGCCCCTAGTCCTTTGTACAAGGCATTTAAGCCCAGATCTTCCCACTGATTTCAATGGAAGTTAAACTCCTAAATCGCCATGAGGACCTGGGCATTGGGGCCCTATTCTTAGAATCATAGAAGATTAGGGTTGGAAGAGACCTCAGGAGATCATCTAGACCAACCCCCTGCTCAAAGCAGGACGAAGCCCAACTAAATCATCCCAGCCAGGGCTTTGTCAAGCCGGGCCTTAAAAACCACTAAGGATGGAGATTCCACCACCTCCTTAGCTAACCCACTGGCAATTGGAATAAACAATATTCATCCCATTGACTTAAATGAGCTTTGATCAGTCCCTTAATGAACTGGGACCTATCTAACTCAAGCTACTTTACCCTGTATTATCCCACAAAACAACTACACCACACAGGATTCAAAACCACTGGATAATCACAAATTCTGATTATCAGCCACTGGGAACAATACATTCTCAGTGGTAGGACCTAAGCTATGAATCTCCTTGTCTGAAGAGAACAGATAAAGCCCAAGCCAGATGGTATACAGATAAAGATGTACATGATGGACTTTTTAAATTAAACCTTCACCCAGAATCCCTGCTCTTTAAATTAATTAATTAATTACCGGAAATCCCTGCACACAAAGTTACACTTCTCTGCTTGCAAGACCAGAGAGAGAAAAATTGCTCTTTTATTCCCGCTATATTTATTTATTTATTTGTTTGTTTGTTTGACTTTTATGAGTAAAAAGACAGACAGAAAGGCAGATATAGATATGTTATATTGAAGTGATATACAATAGTAAGACTATATAGTATAATATATTGTGTTACATTCTATATAGTCATTCATTCTGTAGATATAGCATGTTATCTTGTATGTATTATATGTAACAGAAAAATCTGATACAACATGCAATTATTAGTTTTTGGCCTTAGAAGGAAATCCATCTAAACTCATAACATTCTACTAGGCACAGGCAATTAAACTAAATAATCTAATTTTCACCAAAAAACATGATCAGTTCACATACATTTTATCATACAGTGTCATTAAAATTCAAGCTATTACACTTTAGCAGTATGCTAGAAACTTACACAGAGCTCAAATGCTAGTTTGGTTATATTATAAGGAAACATTTCTGTGGTATTTGAACCAGTCAACAACAAATCTTTTTGGCCATTAAAAATACATTTTAAAAGAAAACAAACTGTTTTGTCAGCTAGCTGATGATATGAATGTTATTTTTTTTCACTAAATTTATTTTATTTTTATTTCATGGACTTATTTTATTTACTTAATTATGGAAAGAAGGCTCAAAAGAAAATAACGGTGATGCTACAGTTTAATTTTCTCCCCTCCCTGTATAATTTCTTCTTATTCCTTCCATATTTGTCCTGCAATAGCCTCATAATAGCAAAACACAATTGCACATTGCCTGAATTAATCAGCTTTAGAAATTAACTTCAATTATATCACAATCCCTAAGTATTGGCAATTGTTTTATAGAACATATTTAAACAGCAAATTAACCCCAATACCTCCTCATAGTGCATTTTCTTCATTCTCTTTCAATATAAACAAAAGAGCAACAACAACACAATTCCAGAATGAAATGTATTAACTTTAAATACCATTGTTATTAACAACATTATTTCTGATGGGTGTGAAATGCTGTGGATTAAGGCCACATCATTATTGTCATGACAGTTTTTTGTTATTAGACAGCAAAATTCACCCTTCAATTAAATGGCAAATACTAACATCTTAGCAAGATGGGAGAGAATCCCATTCACTGGAACTGTGTATAAAGTATTAAAAATTGAGGTATAGAGTAGCTCTGATCTTGACCTGTGTAATTTGTTTTGTAATTGCAATAGCTATGCCATTTGAAGGAAACCATCCTTCATTTCTTAAGTCTTTTTTCAGAATCATGTATGTATAATGTATCCACAGTAATTCTATAAACGGATGAAAATCACAGTAGTCTGAAGGATATAAAGGTCAAAAATGAAATAGATTTTAGTGGCCTTGATGCAAACTTTATCAACAATCTCATGTGGCACAAGAAAATAATGAGCAGAAATATTTTGCTAGTATGAGCAGTTTGACTGCTGATGCGAATTAATGGGCTCTTAAAAAGAAGTCACATTTTGGTCAAGGCAAAATAGTAGTCTGTGTAATCTGTCTTTGATATTAACTTTGGGAGTGCAAAATATTAACAGAGACACAGAAGCAGATATAAGATCACAGCGATTAGACAGGCCAGTTCCAAGAAATCACAACCTTTGCCACCAGTCAGCTGCTATAGAAAAGGGATTTTTTTTTAATGATTACGGGAGAGAGCTCCTGCTCTTATTTTAACTTTTATCATTCAGCATATATATTAAGTGCTCTTTTATTAGGGATTTTCTCTTGTTATATTCCCAAACAGTTAAATGATACTGTTGAGTGCAACGAGACAGATTGTGATTTCACACAGCTCTGAGCAACCGGTAGTGTGTAAGCTGCACTACCTCAAGGGTATCCCTGGGAGACAATGTGACTCCTAGTTGCAACTCTGGCTTACAGCTCCTTCCCTACTTCTTTCTTGCTCTTAGACTGGGTGGGGAGAGGGAGGGTAGGCTGGATAAGGGGAAGAAGGAAGGAAGGAGGGGCTAGTAATTTTTTGCTCGGCTACACCAACATAAACTTTGACACCACTGTACCGGTTCAGCTGCTCTGGTCAGTGAATAAAAGGAACAAAGCCAAGGCTCTACCCATCCCCTGCCCCACCTTTGCCCATTTCCTGCTCACTTGCTTCAGGATGGGGGAAGAGACTAAGAAATTAGACAAACTTCCTCAAAGAGACTTAGGCACTACAAAACCTATATCCCAGATTTAGGCACCAATGCAATGCATAAAACCTCTGCTCAGGTACTGCCTAACCTTGTTGGCACCTAAAGGTCTGCTGTAAAAGTTCCCTAATGCTTAATTTTCTGACTCTGGATATGCACCCTGCTGTCTCAGGCAGGAACATAGGTGCCTATCTCATGGATAAGCCCCAGCATCCCAGTGATCCCCAGAAAAGGTGAAGACATGTGGGGCAATGCAGGGCCCTATCCAGTAGATATACTCTGAACATGCCTAATTTCACACAAGACAGTCAGGATTTGCGGGGAGGCACAGCTGCCTAATTCCCTTTGTGAATGTGAGCTGTAGCCCTTGGTGAGATGTTATCAAGCCCCCTTGCTCCCTAGTGTGAGTGTATAGCCAAGTCACAGTTTAGGCACACGTTATCTGGCACCCTTCTTTAAATAAGCTGAGCACAACTATTTCTAACAAAACCAAAATCTATACTATTACTTTGGTTATTTTTAAGAAAATGAAACTACATTGCCATATGTAAGCTTTTCAAATTGAGGATGGTTTTCACTTTAGCACTTCCCTTTAATCTTTAAAATGTATAGGGATATGATACTTAGCTTTACTTTGTTGATCCACTGTTGGGATTTATTACCTCTGCTTCACTGTGAAAGAACTGCTAGACAAGTTGTGTTCATAGGGTTTTTGTATGTTATCTAGGATGAATCTGAGAAGTTAAGCACCCTAGGTAAGTTCTGAAAGATCATTTTGGGCCTGATTCTGCGACAAATTTACAGTAGTTGAATTGGAACTTACTTCTTGAGTAAATCCCATAATTTAAATGGGTAAGATACCATCAGTCGGAGTAAAAGGTGGAACCTGGTTGTGAAACAAAAAGACATGTGGATGTGTAAATTAAGACATCTTTTAAACTCTTATATCAACAGTGACATATCCTTCAGGACTGTAAAGCTCCATGTAACTCAGGTATCCCAGAATGGCTGTGAATTGCTGTTCAATCTACATCTAAGGCTAAAACAAGAATAGGTTTTTTTTTCCTCCTCTTTCTTTTTGTTAATTGTTCTTAGGTTTATTTTACCTTTATAATGTTTGCACCTGTGAACTTTTATTTTTATCTTATTGACTAGATTGATGAAGCTGAATGTCTCTGCAGGAAACAGTTCTTGTTGTTCCTAACTATCCTTGTCAGAGGCCTTTACCAAGAGGAATCCATCTAGTTAGCATCTTGCTGGGCTTCTGTGATACCATCATCTAATACATATGCAATCAATTTGTCTCTTTACTTACATTCCATGATACCCCATTAAAAGAGCTGGCCAGAATCTTCTTATCTCATTTTTGGGCAGAGTCAGGAGTTAGGCCCAGGTCTCCCACATCCTATGCAGTTGCTTTAGTCATTGGGCTAGAAGATATAAGGCGGAGGAAGGAAATCAGCAGCATCTCCTCTTCCTCTTTCAACAAAAAATTTGAATTGGACCCAATCTAATAGGCGTGCTCTGAGCTCACCTACTGGATCAGATCCCATAGGCAGGGAAATGCCTTTCTTCCCTTGGTTTGTGGGTCATACAGGGGTGCCTTTCTTCCCTTGCTTTGTGTGTCATATGGGGGATTAGGCATGAGATGGATGCCTACAGCAAAGCAGCAGTGCATGTGCCCAAAGGTAGAAACTTAGGTGCCTAGGGATTTTTTACTGCAAAAACTTAGACATTGATTGAGTTTAGATGGTTACAAAGTTTAGAAGTCCTTTTGTGGATCTGGGCCCAAGAGCCCAATCCTGCCATTCAAACTCACTTGGCTCATCTTTACTCATGGGATGTCAGTGAATAAGGATTTGTGGCACTGGACTTAAAACAGAAGTCCTGTACAACTTGTAGATGACAGCAAGCCATGAGAGGTTGCCAGCACTTTGGGGAAGAGGATTACAATTCAAAATGATCTTGAAAAACTGGAGAATTGGTCTGAAATCAATAAGATGAAATTCAATAAAGCCAAGCTCAAAATACTTCATTTAAAAAGGAAAAATCAAATGCACAAATACAAAATGGGAAATACTTTTCTAGGCAGTAGTACTGCAGAAAAGGATTCAGGGGCTATAGTGGATCACATGTTGAAGGTGAGTCAACAGTGTGATGCTGAGGCAAAAAAAGCAAATGTCATTCTGAAATTTATTAACACAAGTGTCATATGTAAGACATGAGAGGAAACCATTCCACTCTACTTGGCACTGATGAGGGCTCAGCTGGAATAGTATAATGAGTTTTGGGCACTGCATTTTAAGAAAGATGTGGGAAAAATGGAGACAGAGCAACACAAATGGTAAGTGATTTAGAAAACTTGACCTATGAGGAAAGATTGAAATAATTGGGCGTTTTTAGTTTAGAGAAGAGAAAGCTGAGAGGGAGACATGATACCAGTCTTCAAATATATAAAAAGCTGTTATGAAGAGGAAGGTGATCAATTGTTCTTTGACTTGGCAAAATTCTATTTTTAGTGCTTTATAATTTTGAGAGATAATATTGATGTTTATTTTTAAGCATTTGTAGTTTATTTTTATTTATTTAATTTTTTACAATTGCAGGAAATTAAGGGAGGCGTCAGATAACAGTAATTTAATGACAGTAGACATTGATTCAAAAAGTTAAAGCTTTATAACTGTTCAAATAGAAATTGTCAGCATCACATGTCAAGTTATACAAAGTAAATATCCTTAAATCAAATTCTAATAAGTTCTCAAGCAGCATTTTTTTTTACTTTGCTTACCTGTACATTTAAATTATTATCAGTGGAAATATTTTTTTCACTGGATTGTGCGTGTATAGTGGAAATTGAGATTTATTGACATTTAAATCAGGGAGCATGGGAGAGATATTAGGAAGAACTTTCTAAGGATAGTTAAGCACTGGAACAGGTTACTAAGAAAGGCTGTGCAATCCACATCACTGGAGGGTTTTAAGAACAGGTTAGACATACACTTCTCAGGGATGGTATATTTATACATGGTCCTGGTTCAGTGTTGGTGGATGGGCTAGATGACCTCTTGTGGTCTTTTCCAGGTTTACGTGCCTATGATTCCATGATTCATTGGGGAACACAGTCTCTGCCCTTTGTTAATGGCCAGTGTATAAACTAGCTACTTGAAAGGAGTGGCAGATGAGCAGGTAAGGACCAGAACTGTGGGCTCACTTGCATCCTCTGCAGTATCCAGTGCAGCAGAGTGAAACTGCACCTTCTTCAGAGTGCTAGAGCTACCCGCCTGGTATGCAATCTGTCAAGGTTCCTCCCCCACTCTGAACTCTAGGGTACAGATGTGGGGACCTGCATGAAAAACCTCCTAAGCTTATCTTTACCAGCTTAGGTCAAAACTTCCCCAAGGTACAAAATATTCCACCCTTTTTGTCCTTGGATTGGCCGCTACCACCACCAAACAAATACTGGTTACTGGGGAAGAGCTGTTTGGACACGTCTTTCCCCCCAAAATACTTCCCAAAACCTTGCACCCCACTTCCTGGACAAGGTTTGGTAAAAAGCCTCACCAATTTGCCTAGGTGACTACAGACCCAGACCCTTGGATCTTAAGAACAATGAACAATCCTCCCAACATTTGCACCCCCCCTTTCCAGGGAAATGTTGGATAAAAAGCCTCACCAATTTGCATAGGTGACCACAGACCCAAACCCTTGGATCTGAGAACAATGAAAAAACATTCAGTTTTCTTACAAAAAGACTTTTAATAGAAATAGAAGTAAATAGAAATTAAAAAAAAATCCCCCCTGTAAAGTCAGGATGGTAGATACCTTACAGGGTAATTAGATTCAAAACATAGAGAACCCCTCTAGGCAAAAACCTTAAGTTACAAAAAAGATACACAGACAGAAATAGTTATTCTATTCAGCACAATTCTTTTCTCAGCCATTTAAAGAAATCATAATCTAACACGTACCTAGCTAGATTACTTACTAAAAGTTCTAAGGCTTCATTCCTGGTCTATCCCCAGCAGAGAGAAAATATAGACAGACACACAAACCCTTTGTTTCTCTCCCTCCTCCCAGCTTTTGAAAGTATCTTATCTCCTCATTGGTCATTTTGGTCAGGTGCCAGCGAGGTTACCTTTAGCTTCTTAACCCTTTACAGGTGAGAGGAGATTTCCTCTGGCCAGGAGGGATTTTAAAGGGGTTTACCCTTCCCTTTATATTTATGACACAATCAGATAAGATTCCTCCTAGGGACTTCAGCCACAATGCAACTCATAAACACCCATCTCCAGTGTGCCTGAAGGACAGAATCTTGTCCTATTTACTACAAAACTGTAAAGCTAAAAAAGGGAGAATGTGGATTCATCATTAGAACTATAAAAACCACAAACTATTAAATGAAGGTCAGCTATGGCTCTAACAATCGTGAATGTTTCTCTTTAACTGCTAAGCATTTAAGGCCATAAATATGCCACAGTTGTAACAATGAATCCTTCACATGAGACTTTTATAACTTTGTTCCAGTTTGGATTGGATTGAAGGAAACACATTAACTACCAGATAATGAAAATGTCACCTCAAATTCTTCATATGTACTCAAGTCCAATTCTTTCCAATGCCATTAAATTGCAGTTAGATATATTTCATCAGATTCATTATCAGTTTATTTCTGGGATCAAAATTGGGATTACTAAGGAATGGAGTGTGAAAAAAGTTTATTTGAAATTCTAATTATTCTCTAATCTTAAGAATCATTTTGAATCTAAGTAGGCTATCAAATAGCAAGCAGCAAGCCTGTGTATAATAATACAAACATTATAAAGTATAATTAAAATGAGAAAATAGATTATTCCTTAGGCATCTGCCATAATCCTTCAACTTCTGTTAACTGATACATTATTATACCAAAGGAAACCTAAAATGTATGAGAAAATACTCTTTTGACTCAATGCAATCGAAGGAATATATATATATATATATATTAAGTATTAAAATCTTTCTTATGAAACTATAACATTATACTAAAAGAAAGTCCTAAATATTAAATTAAATAACTCATATCTAACCAATGTCTTGGATTATATTCCCTGTGAGAATAATCTCTTTTTATAACAAAAGCTATGAAAAACCCATTGTGAATTTAGAACTTCTCTTCAACAGAAACATAATGCTATTATTTGTGTCTTTAGTTTAGTACAGAATATGTTTTCATAATTAATATTTTTTTACTTTTCAGATTAATTTCAATGGTTGTAGTTGCTTACTTTAACTGTTCAATTACTGAACAACCAAAAACAATATGAATGAATGACAAAGTGAGAGCATGAAAATTAAATACAATGTTTAAACTATCTGGCAATATACCATGAAACAAATGCAGGAAAATAGCAACCATCATACTAGATCAGTTGTCCATCTAGTCTAGTCCAATACTAGCTACCTCAGATGCAGGTTAAAAAAATCTGATAATAGACAGTTTTGGAATAAGATGTCAATGGAAAAAGTTTCTGCCTAAAGCTCGTCAGTTAGTGATTAGTTTATGCCTGGAAGCATTAGCTTTTATATCTCTATTTTTTTATACTGGCTAATGTAACTGTGGCTATTCTCGTTATCTATATAATTGTCTAATCCTCCTTTGACTCTTACTGCATTTTTAATTAGAAAATTCATTTTAAATTATTTAGAAGATACTTATCAATTATTGTTCACAGATGAGTGCGGCTAACAGCCTTGAATGAGGTTGCCTTTATTCCCTCCTGGTCCAGCATAAGATGAGATAATCAAGTTGATATATAAAAATAAGGGTTGCCTTTTAATAAGGGACACGGGATCTATAGCTTCAGCCCCTTTGGGAGGAGACCTCAGCTAAGAGTGTAAAAAACCATTGAGAACACAGCTGAAAATGGAGCATAATCTCCCTCTTTATCAAATTGGCATTGGTGGATAGTTGGGACTTCAGTAAAGCAATGGAGCTAAAACCAGTCTCCTGGTTAGTCAAAGTATAGAGCCAATCCAGAAGTATCACATATATTTAAACATCTTGCAAGGAAATATATGGTAACAGTTGTCGCTGGCCTCTATTCTACATATGTTGGACATTGAAAATTTCTTTTAAGCTTTTAATCTGTAATGTGTGGTGTCTGACCAATAATGAGAAATAACAAAGGAAGAGAGATAGAGCTGGTTGAAAATGTTCACACAGCAAAGATTCCTGCTGAAAAAATGAAGGGGTTTATTGAAAAACTATTCCACAAGGAAAAGGTGTGGTTCATTTGTTATTATTAATTATAATTATATATAATTGAGAGAGAGAGAAAATATTTTTTTCTTTAGATTCAAATTGAATTTTTTCATTTCATTTTTTTTTCATTTTTTTATTTTTGCATCCCCCCCCCCACTTCCTCATTTTCTTCCTTTTCTACCTTCACTAATTTAATTTCCTATGAGAATATTGTAGGGGGGTGGATTAATAAAAAGGAAACCAAAACCAGATTTTTTTCAAAATTGAAATAAAAATTAAACTTAAGCTTCAAAATGAAAGAAACAATTATTTTTTTTCGAAATGTTTCATCAAAAATTTTGAGCAAATTTGGCAAGTAAACAATATAATTTTTTTCAACCTGATCCTAAGACAGGAATAAGCATCTAACAAATTTATTTTCTCTCCTTCATTAACAGGGGAATGTGAGATCTTCAGCTGGGCTGGGTTACAGCTCACTTGCAGGTAATGTAGAGCTTTCTCTAGTACAGCTGTGGGGCCCACACTTGAAAGCTCAGAGAGGACTGATGGTTGAGGAGGCAGAACAAAGTTTGATGTCTGTACCTTAAAAAAGCTTTCCACATTTTCCAGTATTTTGGGGACAGTTTTAAACAATAATTACCCAGAATGTTAGTGTCTTGTTTATTGTACAACTTTAGTGAACTAGAATTTGGTAATTTTCTCACTTTTTTTAATATGGCTTTGTATACTATTATGGGGAATATAGTGTGGATGGAGTCACTACAATATGGAGTAGGGAGCCCTCAGATGTGCTTTGTGACCCTTAGAGAGTCATCTGCCAGGCTTATGAAGTCAGCAGGAAGCACCTTCAGGTGTATATGAACTCATGGAGTTTCCGGGAATACTTATTAACTTTGTGGGGAGTTAAAGTATTCCCTCAGGTTTTTATTAACTTCACAGGGAGCCTTGCAGGGAGCTTTGCAGTGTATAGAATGCCAGTCTCAGTCTTAGACTGCCCCAGGACTATAATGTGTACATGTGAAGCTTTAGAGTATTTGACGTTTTCAAAAATGAATCAAGACACATAATTTTTTGCCCAAATGTCCCAAAATTGCTCCAAGGAGCAATTCCTTAGCCAAGTAAAAGAGGATGAAACAAATTTGGATTTTCTAGGCCAACCCAGTTTTTAGATAGGACTTTCCAAAATCCAGTAGAATAATTTTACTGAAATCAGTCCCCAATGGTAGCATTTTTAAACTAATTAGGGAATACTCTTAATTCTCTTTATCCCAATTTAATTTGTTGAGTTGACTATTCGCTTTCCCTACAATATAAGAGGAACATTAGAAAACTCCTCTAAAAGGTGGGAGAGCCCTGTTAAAATCCTGTCTCCCCCTCCGCCAGTGAGGAGGAAATTGAACCTAGGTCTCCCATAACCCAAGTGAGTGCTCTAATCACGGGGCTAATCCAGACCGGGTAGGCTCCTCCTTCTCTGCTGCTGTCACCATGGAGAAAGGCAGATGCCTAATACATTCATTCAAAATTGGTTGAGGTGCTTCAGCTGCCTGACCCCATGCAGCAGATTTCAGTTTGTTGATCACTAAGGTGAGATATCTGCCAGGATTTAGACAGTTATCTCAGAGAGAGGGGCAAGGTATAACACACAGCTCTACTATTGGCTGTCTTAAAAGGGTACCTATTGTTTGGCATCTCCTATTGGCTGTCTTAGAAGGGTACCTGCATAGCATGCTGGCTTTTGTAAATAACATTCTTAGATGCAGAGCGGTAGCCGTGTTAGTCTGTAACAGCAAAAATAACGAGTAGTCCTTGTGGCACCTTAGAGAGTAACAAATTTATTTGGGCATAAGTTTTCATGAGTTAGAATCCACTTCATCAGATGCATGGAGTGAAAATACAGGAGCAGATATAAATACGTGAAAGGATGGGGGTTGCTTTACCAAGTGTGAGGTCAGTCTAACGAGATAAATCAATTAACAGCAGGATACCAAGGGAGGAAAAATAACTTTTGAAGTGGTAAGAGAGTGGCCCATTACAGACAGATGACAAGAAGGTGTGAGTAACACTGGGGAGCAATTAGTATTGGGGAAATTAAGTTTAGGTTTTGTAATGACCCAACCACTCCCAGTCTCTATTCAGGCCTAATGTGATTGTATCTAGTTTGCAAATTAATTCCAGTTCTGCAGCTTCATGAAGGTCAAAACAACAGACTGGACTTCTACAGAGAGTGCTTCCGTTGACGTGCATGAGCTGAAATTGTGGAAAAGCAGCATCACTTCCCCATAACTTCAGCTGTGCAGAACACAAAACCATCAACAGCCTCAGAAACAACTCTGACATCATAATAAAAAAGGCTGACAAAGGAGGTGCTGCAGTCATCATGAATAGGTCAGAATATGAACAAGAGGCTGCTAGACAACTCTCCAACACCACATTCTACAAGCCATTACCCTCTGATCCCACTGAGGATTACGAAAAGAAACTACACCATCTGCTCAAGAAACTCCCTAAAGAAGCACAGGAACAAATCTACACTGGCACACCCCTAGAGCCCCAACCAGTGGTATTCTACCTGCTACTCAAAATCCGTAAACCTGGGAAACTTGGACACCCCGTCATCTCAGGCATTGGCATCCTGACAACAGGATTATCTGGCTATGTAGACTCTCTCCTCAGGCCCTACACTACCAGCACTCCCAGCTATCTTCGATACACCACTGACTTCCTGAGGAAACTACAATCCTTTGGTAATCTTCCAGAAAACACCATCCTAGCCACTATGGATGTAGAAGCCCTCTACACTGATATTCCACACAAAGATGGACTACAAGCCATCAGGAATAGCATCCCCAATATCATCACGGCAAACCTGGTGGCTGAATTTTGTGACTTTGCCTTCACCCACAACTATTTTAGATTTGGGGACAATTTATACCTTCAAGTCAGCGGGACTGCTATGGGTACCCGCATGGCCCCTCAGTATGCCAACATTTTTATGGCTGACTTAGAACAATGCTTCCTCAGTTCTCGTCCCCTAGGCTAGGCACCTAACTCTGGTTTGTGGATTGCAGAGCTGTTCCTGTAATTTCCTAGCCACCTAAAGGTTAGGCACCATGACTCTAAGCATTGCAATGCCTAAGGCCAAGTCTAAACTATAAACTTACGTTGGTATAACTATGTCATTCAGGGGTGTGAAAAATGCACACCCCTGTGAGCTGTAGCTCACGAAAGCTCATGCTCAAATAAATTGGTTAGTCTCTAAGGTGCCACAAGTGCTCCTTTTCTTTTTGCGAATACAGACTAACATAGTTATACCTACGTCACCCCCGGTGTAGACAGTGCTATTTCGACTGGAGGGCTTCTCACATCCTCCTTGCTAGTGCCTCTCATGGAAGTGGATTAACTACGTTCAGTCCCTTCCTGGATTCTATCCTTATTGTTTTTTCACAGGAAAAGTCATTAGCAAAGGTGTGGGACTGCTATTAATTATAGCTGTAGTGATCTGTCAATTAAATAAAGAAGAATGTTATCGATTACAAATACTGATTTTCACTAATCCTATAGATATAAAGGCCTTTGTTAAATAGGCAACCTAATTTAAAATGATCAATCAAACTCAATTAACCCAGAGTTAAAATAAAAGACTGTAGACCTTTTGATATGTGACTGACAGGTACCTCGTAGTAAATTAGGATTTCAGGATATTTCTTTCATTAAATTTAGATAAACACTTTTATTTCCGCTGGCATTTTGTAGGAGGGTTTATTTTAAATTAGCTAAAGTATGAACTGCATAGAATTGGAGTAGTACTGATAATAAATTGATGATCCTCATTCTCCCATTTTGATTCATAAATGATTTCATGGCTGTACCTGTACTTGGATTTTTCCTTTAATTCTAGGCATAACTCAGAGCTCACCACTCATCTGAATAAGTGTGTTAAAAAATAAAGAAAGAAATGCAAGAAGCATAATTTTATTAATTTTAAGTTATCTATTAAAAATGGGATTTTGAGACCAATGAATAAGTTCGGAAAATTCATGCATGCTCATTCTGCAGCCAGAGTGGATGGATATGGATAAGTCACTTATCTGACTTAATTGTCTTAATGTTGGTAAGTAAAAATAGTCCCCATATTATTATATGTATACCATACTGTACTGAATATTGATGGGACTTTAAAAGATCAGCCAAGTTCTTGCTATTTTCCAGACAGTGGTAACCACAACATATCTACTTCCTTTACTAATATCAGCAAATAGATGCACAATCTCTTTACCTCAATATTTTTTGGACTCCTGGTTTGAAAGTCAGTCCCCAACAGTAGCATTTTTACACTGATTGAGGAAATTATCTTAATTACCTGATGAAATTAAATGTTTTTGTGAGATAAACTTGGTTTACCATTCACTTACCCTACAATATAACAGAAACATTAGAAAACTCCTCTGAAGTGACATCATGATACCAGCAGACTAGAGCTCTCGATCATTCTTGGGAGTACAGCTCTTGCACAGTGAGCCAGATTCTGTCCTCAGAAACACATGTGCAAATCAGAAGTAAGTCCATTAAAGTCAATGGAGTTATTCTGGTTTTACACTAGTGTAACAGTGTAGAATTCAGCCTAGTATTCCTGATAAAGATCCAGATATTATAGGCATGCCTATTTTGGTAGCAAAAGTCCTATCTTATTGATGATAGATAGATGGTCAGGCTATGGCTACAATTAAAATGCTACAGTGTAGACACTCTGTAGTGATGGGGGGGGGGGTTTCTCCCATTGCTGTAAGCAATCCACCTCCCTGAGACAGTAGATAAGCCCTCAGACAGGCTTCTGAGGTCTCTCCTGCTTTCTTCTGCCTGAGGCGTTTCTTAACACAAGGCATTGGATAATCTGCAAGTGAAAAATAAAACCTTGCATTCTTTCTGTGAAATATTACGGAGACATATTGAAATCATTTAACTAAATCCTCTGCAGAAATCTTGGCACTTTTGACCCAGAAAATACAAGCTTCCAATCAGCCATGCAATTAATCTGAATGGTGCATCCATCCCACTGTTAGATTGTAAAGCACATGGATTCATATATCCATACCCTGTAGGTTTTCCTCAGTAGCTGCAATGGCAAACATAATTATCTTTTCAGAGCAATTCAAATATGACAATCATTAACTTTGTTTGTGCAGCCAACTCTAGCTGTTAATGTGACAGGATCGATATATGTTGCAGCAAATTCACAATGAGGTTATTGCTTAAGTTAAGGGGAAAATCTACTCCCAATGCATTAACTCTTTTAGTGTGTGTAATGAATAAATGTAATTAAAGTTAACAGCAAACATTTTCAACATCTCAGCAATTTAATACAGAAGCATAATGAACTTTGTAGTCATAATTCAATAACCAGAACTAAAGTTAGTGGTCAAAGGGAATAGCAAGGGAATGGAAGAGCAAATTAAAATAAAGACAGCAATTAAAGAGGTTAATTAGAGGCAGCAAAATCTGGGTATTGCATTTAATTACATGGTAAAATTCTATTGCATTTAGGCCTTGAACCCACAAGCACTGAATACTTCACAGAGCTTTTATCTTCCAACACAAATCCAAGTGGAGACTATGAGTACCTTCACAAAGGTAACTTAGACTCAGTGTTGCAACACCTAATGTTTAGGCACCTTGCTACTTAGTGAAATCCACAGCCCCAAGTTAGGCACTCAGGTTCTCTATACAATGTGTGGTGAGAGTTAGGTGCCTAAGAATGGGATCTACAAAAGCCAGCAGACTGAGTGGGAAGTCACCTAATCTAGCTAAAGCAGAGACAACTCATGCCTGCGAATAGTGGGGTGGTGGGTAGGGTGGCTGGCTTCAGCAGTGTTACTGAGCATGCTCAGTACAAGCCAAGCAGAAAATCTGGGGGGAGCACATGACCCCCATGTGTCACCTCTGGCTGGAAGGTGGGTCCTAAGCATTAAATCTTAATTGGAACACAAATTTGACCATAGGTCTCCTGCATCCTAGGTCAGTGCCCTAAATACTAGCTATGGAGTCATTTTTTATCTCTCTCTTGACCATTAAATGTTTGATTATACAAAGTGGAGCAGGTTCAACAGGAAAGTGTCCTGTCCTAGAATATCCTACAGTGGTTAGGGTCCTCATCTGTAATGCGGGAGATCCAATTTAAAGCTCCTGCACCACGTCAGGTATAGGGAAGACTTGAACATAGGTTTTCTGCATCCTGGATGAGTGCATTAACACTGGAGTGAATTAAGCAGGGAGCTATTTACTGTAGTGGCTTTCGTGAATCCCATTCTGAGGCACTTCTCTCTCCTCATTAATTGCACAGGGAGCCTAGGCACCTGATTCAGGATCTGTGAATCCCAGTTATTTTCGAGATTAAAAAAAGTGCTCAGTGGTGACACTGAGCACTGCTATGCCTAAGTTTCTTTGTGAAAATAGCCCCCCATTCCTTCCCACCCTCTGGAAAAAAGGTTAACTAAAGAAAACGTAAACTTTTTCAATAGCCAGCCCTAACCACCTAGGTAACAAGCATTGTACTGGGAAGGCCATCTCTTTTGGAACATAGGCTGTGCCCTACTGGATCAGATCACTTGTCATTCAGCTCTTAGATCTTGCCCCTCCCACCAAAGACCAGTACTTGTCTCTTCAGATGAAGGCAATATTTCCCACCCCAATTGGCTCTGGAAAACTGGGAAATGTTGTTCATGAAGACAGGGAGAGAGAGTGATTATTTTCTGAACTTTGCAAAAATCACTTTATGCCTTGAAGAATGAGATAGGATTATCCATATTTTACCATGAACACCTAGAAGTGTAATTAAAAATATCCATTCCCCTGTTAAATGCAGCTGGGGAATGCATTTTTCAACACTGAGGGTATGTCTACACTACCCGCCAGATTGGCGGGTAGCAATCAATCCTGCGGGGATCAATTTATCGCATCTAATTTAGACGCGATAAATTGACCCCCGAGCGCTCTCCCGTTGACTCCTGTACTCCACTGCCATGAGAGGTGCAGGTGGAGTCGACGCGGGAGCAGCAGCAGTTGACTCACCGTGGTGAAGACACCATGGTAAGTTGATCTAAGTACGTCGACTTCAGCTACATTATCCACGTAGCTGAAGTTGCGTAACTTAGATCTACCCCTCCTCCCCAGTGTAGACGAGGACTGAGTATCTAGTTCTGTAAGCCAGTATTTAAATAGGGCCATAGAAATATAAGGGCTACTACAAGTGTGTGTCCACACTGCACATAGTACTCCAAAATGTAGGAACTTCTTGAGGTTATTTTTTATTATTTTTTTTTAAAGGGGGTCAGATGTGAATGTGTTAAGTAGGATAAAAATGGCCTCAAGACATTTGTATATTTACAACTTCATGCATGTAATCATTTGTGGTCTTGATTTTCATTTCCACTAAGACTTGTTCACATTGCTCTGGCAATGTTAAGTGACCTTATTGTTAACGAGAATCAGGACCTTTTGTTTCCTTTTTTTTGTATGCCTTACGAGTTGCAAGAATAAATGATAGAATGAACAAATGCTAACTTCATTTGCATTAAGTTTGTCTGGAAAAATTAGCTCACCATGTAAAAATTGTATTATTTGCTCTCACAATTAATAGTGGGGAAAAATATTATCCATAAATAAGGCTACGATTTAGCTACGGGCATTTTTAGTAAAAGTCTTGGACAAGTCACGAGCAATTAACAAAAATTCACAGCCCCTGTCCTCTCCATGACTTATACTATAAATACCCCTGATTAAATCTTGGGAGGCTGCTCCTGGGGGAGTGGAGGATGCTGCTGTGGGCAGGAGATGGGGCTGGGGCAACAGCTGCCAGGGCCGCCAAGCAGCGGCTGCTTCGGCCGGTGCGGGACCGCTGCCAGTACCACCAGCAGTGGCTGATCCAGCCGCCCGGGACCACTGATGGGGTCCATTCACAGCGGCTGCTCTGGCAGCCCAGGGATGATGGCCAGGGGTCGCCAACAATGGCCTCTCCAGCCGCCTGCAGGGTGCCGACAATGGCTGCTCTGGCTTCCCAGGCACTGCTGCCAGGGGCTGCTGACTGGAAGGCCTATGAGTGGAAATAAGAGGGTACATGCTTAGTAGAGTTGGTCAAAAAAACAGGAAAATTATTATGTAAACGACTTCAGTCATATTCTTTTCTCACAGTTTAAACTGGAACAATTTTCCATTTCCTACAAAATTTTTATCATGTTTTTTCAAAGAAATTTGTTACCAAAATCTCATTTTTAGTGAGAAATCACAATTTGTTTAGTAAGCAAAAGTTTTTGATAATTATTTCAGTAAGAATTTTGATAAAAATATTACAGTACAAATATCATGGAAAATCTCTTTAATGTCAGTAATTTTTACTAAGTTTCACCTTTGAGTAAAGCCATTTTTCAACATCAACAATAAGGAATCCAAAATATTCATGATGAGGATCATATTTCTCTTGGACATACCCTGCCCCTTTAATTTTTTTTTACATTTATGAATAAAGGATAAAGCATACATGAGTCCCTGGGACTTACTACTACTTTGTGCAGAGGATTGTGCTTAACATTTAACCTTCCCTGTCCCAACACATAGAACAGGATTGACAAAGGTATTTAGGCATCTGTAGGTGCCTAAACCCAAAATTTGATCTTCAAAGAGCCCACCTATCTCTGTAGGCACCTACATTTCTTCCAATAAAGTCCCCTATGTTTTTGTTGTTGGGCATACACACTGCCACCTAAGTTCTGATGCCCACACACCTAACTAATGCTTAAGCAAACCTATCTCACTTGTGGGGCCTGATCCAATAGATGTTCTCAGAGGCCACCTAACAGATATGGTCTTGTGAAAAACTACAGTTGTTGTGCCACGGTATAACGCTGACTTATTCAGGCCTCACAGATGAGTTAGGCAGAGGAACACCTATCTTCCCCAGATCTGTGCATCATTCTGGGGATTAGGAATCCAGACACCTACAGTGAAGTTGCAGAGTCCATGCTCAGAGGTAGAAAGAAGGTTCAGGGGCACCTGAACAGAGGTTTTATCTACCCCCGGTGGAGCCTGATTCTGAGATTTAAATGCCTAAAGTGGCAGTTAGGCGCCTAAATCCTTTTGATAATCTAGCCTTGTGTTTATTGACCTTTTAACAGTAGTTTTTTACTAGGCTACTTTACTAAACTCCATCACTTCCTTTAAAACACTTTATCTGATGGAGTTATTGGTTGTTGTTCCAAATTACTTTAAGTCCTATTATTATTTTTCTTATAATAATTGTTTCTTGTGCTTATTGTATTTGTTCATGTCACAGAACCAATGTTCATATTAATTAATTGTCACAGATTGAAGTGTCATTAGAGGAGGTTTTGGAATTAATTGATAAACATAAGAGTAACAAGTGACCGGGACATGATGGCATTCACCCAACAGTTCTGAAAGAACTCAAATGTGAAATTGCAGAACTATTAACTATGGTTTGTAACTTGTCCTTTAAATCAGTGTCTGTACCCAGTGACTGGAAGATAGCTAATGTAACACCAATATTTTAAAAAGGATCTAGAGGTGATCCTGGCAATTACAGTCTGGTAAGTCTAACGTCAGTACCGGGCAAATTAGTTGAAACAATAGTAAAGAATAAAATTGTCAGACACATAGAAGAACATAAATTGTTGGGCAAAAATCAACATGGTTTCTGTAAAGGGAAATCATGTCTTAGTAATCTATTAGAATTCTTTGAAGGGATCAACAAACATATAGACAAGGGGGATCCAGTGGACATAGTGTACTTAGATTTCCAGAAAGCCCTTGACAAGGTCCCTCACCAAAGGCTCCTATGTAAATTAAGTTGTCATGGGATAAGAGGGAAGAGCCTTTCATGGACTGAGAACTGGTTAAAAGACAGGGAACAAAGGGTAGGAATAAATGGTAAATTTTCAGAATGGAGAGGGGTAACTAGTGGTGTTCCCCAAGGGTTAGTCCCTAGGATCAATCCTATTCAACTTATTCATAAACGATCTGGAGAAAGGGGTAAACAGTGAGGTGGCAAAGTTTTCAGATGATACTAAATTGCTCAAGATAGTTAAGACGAAAGCAAACTGTGAAGAACTTCAAAAAGATCTCACAAAACTAAGTGATTGGGCAACAAAATGGCAAATGAAATTTAATGTGGATAAATGTAAAGTAATGCTCATTGGAAAAAATAACCCCAGCTATACATACAATATGATGGGGGTAATTTAGCTACAATTAATCAGGAAAGAAATCTTGGAGTCATCGTGGATAGTTCTCTGAAGACATCCACGCAGTGTGCCGCGGCAGTCAAAAAAGCAAATGGGATGTTAGGAATAATTAAAAAGGGATAGAGAATAAGATGGAGAATATCTTATTGGCCTTATATAAATCCATAGTATGCCCTCATCTTGAATACTGCACACAGATGTGGTCCCCTCATCTCAAAAAAGATATACTGTCATTAGAAAAGGTTCAGAGAAGGGCAACTAAAATGATTAGGAGTTTGGAACAGGTCCCATATGAGGACAGATTAAGGAGGCTAGGACTTTTCAGCTTGGAAAAGAGGAGACTAAAGGGGGATATGATAGAGGTATATAAAATCCTGAGTGGTGTGGGGAAAGTGAATAAGGAAAAGTTATTTACTTGTTCCCATAATAAAAGAACTAGGGGCCACCAAATGAAATTAATGTGCAGCGGGTTTAAAACAAATAAAAGGAAGTCCTTCACACAGTCAACCTGTGGAACTCCTTGCCTGAGGAGGTTGTGGAGGCTAAGACTATAACAGGGTTTAAAAGAGAACTAGATAAATTCATGGAGGTTAAGTCCATTAATGGCTACTAGCCAGGATGAGTAAGGAATGGTGTCCCTAGCCTCTGTTTGTCAGAGGGTGGAGCTGGATGGCAGGAGAGAGATCACTTGATCATTACGAGATAACTAACTCTGTGGATGAGGGGAAAGCAGTGGACGTGTTATTCCTTGACTTTAGCAAAGCTTTTGATAAGGTCTCCCACAATATTCTTGCCAGCAAGTTAAAGACGTATCGGTTGGATGAATGGACTATAAGGTGGATAGAAAGCTGGCTAGATTGTCGGGCTCAACAGGTAGTGATCAATGGCTCCATGTCAAGTTGGCAGCCAGTATCAAGAGGAGTGTCCCAAGGGTCGGTCCTGGGGCCAGTTTTGTTCAATATCTTCATTAATGATCTGGAAGATGGCGTGCACCTTCAGCAAGTTTGCAGATAACACTAAACTGGGAGGAGTTGTAGATATGCTGGAGGGTAGGGATAGGATACAGAGGGAACTAGACAAATTAGAGGATTGGGCCACAAGAAATCTGATGAGGTTCAACAAGGACAAGTGCAACTAATTCATCCCAGCCAAGGCTTTGTTAAGCCGGAACTTAAAAACCTCTAAGGCTGGAGATTCCAACACCTCCCTAGGTAACCCATTCCAGTGTTTCACCATGCTCCTAGTGAAATAGTGTTTCCCAATATCCAACCTAGACCTCCCCCACTGCAACTTGAGACCGTTGCTTTTTGTTCTGTCATCTGCCACCACTGAGAACAGCTGAGTTCCATCCTCTTTGGAGCCCCCCTTCAGGTAATTGAAGGCTTCCATCAAATCCCCCCTCATTCTTCTTTTCTGCAGACTAAATATCCCCAGTTCCCTCAGCCTTTCCTGGTAAGTCATGTGCCCCAGGCCCCTAATCATTCTCGTTGCCCTCCGCTGGACTCTCTCCAATTTGTCCACATCCCTTCCTTAGTGGGGGGACCAAAACTGGATGCAGTACTCCAGGTGTGGCCTCACCAGTGCCGAATAGGGGAGAATAATCATTTCCCCTGATCAGTTGGCAATGCTCCTACTAATACAGCCCAATATGCCATTGGTCTTCTTGGAAATAAGGGCATACTACTGACTCATATCCAGCTTCTCGTCCACTGTAATCCCCAGGTCCTTTTCTGCAGAACTGCTGCTTAGCCAGTCGGTCCTTGCCTGTAGCGGTGCATGGGATTCTTCAGTCCTAAGTGCAGGACTCTGCACTTGTCCTTGTTGAACCTCATCAGATTTCTTTTGGCCCAATCCTCCAATTTGTCTAGGTCACTCTGGACCCTATCCCTATTCTCTATCGTATCTACCTCTCTCCTCTATCTGCTTCAGCACAGATACTACTTACCCTAGTAATTAAGATATCTAAAGGAATTGCATATCAAAATGCTATTTTAACATCGTAATCGAAAAGGGAACACGTTAGCCTTATCAGCAGCCATTGCAAATATTTAGAACAAATAAGACATTCCCATTAATGTCTTATACATTACATTTGAAGTCCCTTCTTCTGAGAAATAATATAGCAAAACTATCTTAACAGTTATGATTCCAGTGATACTTTTAGACTGCATATTTTGCATACTTTCTTTGCATTGATGATTCTAGGGTTTACTGCATTTTAAAGGGTTTTATACTTCAGGATAAAAATCTACCCTTGTTTCATACATTTTCATTTTAGAGAATTCTTTTTTTTTTTTTAGTTAAAATGGTTTGAGCTTTGAGGACAAATCTTCAACAATTTGTCTAAAGATCGTCTCCCCCCCCCCTTCATGCTTAGTGCTACACAAGATTCTTTTGTTAAATTATATTTCCTCAATTTTATGTGTATGTGGTATAACTATGCATATGTCACACTTGTGTTCATCCTGTTGACTGTAACAGCTTCAAAGGAACTGCCTGAGAATCAAAAATGTGTAGTAGCATAAAATAAAATAAAATAAAAAGTTAAGAAAACTCAGTCAAGCAAAACTGGAGCAAACATGCTGCCTGACACAAAACAATAAAATTAAAGACACTGCCATGGATGACTGGTAAGATAAAATAGCTAAGTGTAGTACTATGCATCATTGACCAATTTGAGTCACCTTGTTACAATTAGACCAGTGATTCCCAAACTTGTTCCGCCACTTGTGAAGGGAAAGCCCCTGGCGGGCCGGTCCAATTTGTTTACCTGTCGCATCCGCAGGTTCGGCTGATCATGGCTCCCAGTGGCTGCGGTTCGCTGCTCCAGGCCAGTGAGAGCTTCTGGAAGCGGCGCAGGCCGAGGGACATACTGGCCTCCACTTCCAGCAGCTCCCATTGGCCCGGAGCAGCGAACCGCAGCCACTGGGAGCCATGATCAGCCGAACCTGCGGATGCGACAGGTAAACAAATTGGACCGGCCCGCCAGGGGCTTTCCCTTCACAAGTGGCGGAACAAGTTTGGGAACCACTGAATTAGACATATGTGCTACGACTCCTATGCAGCCAAGCAATATCAACAGGAGTACTCACATGCTTAAAACTGCACACATGCTTAAGTGCGTTGGGGCTTGATCCACAAGGGGATTTAGATACCTAGCTGCCATATTTATGCACTTATGTTCAGAATTTAGATCATCAAACACCATGCTCAGCTGCCACCCGTACCTGTAGGCACCCAAGTTCCCTAGGCACCTATATTTCTGCAGGTAAGCATGTGCATGGCCATCTAAGCCCTGATGCCCAGGTGTCTGAGCTTATACCTAACTCCAGTCTGAAATTGATAAACTGGACATTCCCCAAACTATCTGTGATAAATGAAGGGGGGAGGGGATTGACCCCTTTTATGGACACCCAGCCAGCCAGTTAGCTATAAAGTCCCTCTTGGTGGCTGTTTTCTGCTTGCTTTACCTGTAAAGGTTTAACAAAGTACCCCAGGTAAAGGAAAGGGAGTGGGCACCTGACCAAAAGAGCCAGTGGGAAGGCTAGAACTTTTTAAAAATGGGAAAAAACCTTTCCCTTTGTCTCTCAGTTGTTCTCGCTTGGCTGAAGAGACAGGGACAGCAGGAATGCTGTGTAAAGTTTGAACCAGGTATGAAAAATTATCTTCCATACCTAGAAGGATTCAATGGGACAGGGAATGTTTAGATAAACGCAATCAGGTTTATTTCTTTATTTTGGCTTGAGGATTTCCTCTGTGCTAAGCTCAGGTATTTTTGTTTTCTTTTGTAATATTAAGCTGGACCCCAGAGAGCCATTCCTGGTGTTTAACCCCTTTTCAGTTGCTTTAAAACATCTAGCAATAGCCTGATTTTCCAGATGTGTTTCTTTCTTCTTTTTTTAATAAAATTTACCTTTTTAAAAAAAACCTGATTGGTTTTGTGTCTTAAAAGGTCTGTGCATATGTTTTTCAATTAGCTGGTGGCAACAGCTGGGTTTCCCTTTTGTTTGTTTTGTTTGTTTGTTTCCCTGAGGGAGGGGTGGAAAAGCCAAGGGGCCTCAGGGAAAACTTCCCAAGTGAGTTTTCCCAGGATTTGCAAGAAGCAGTTTTTTTCACTTGGGCGGTGGCAGCGTTTACCAAGCCAAGGTCAGAGAAAATCTGTAACCTTGGGAGTTTAATATAAGCCTGGAGTGGCAAGTATTAATTTTTAGAATCCTTGCGGGCCCCCACCTTCACCTGGTGCCAGAGTGGGGAATCAGCCTTGACACTATCTCATCTGTGAGACCCAATCTGGTAGGCATTCTCTGAAGTCACCTGGGGACACAATTACCACACCAGGCCCCTCTCTCTCTCTCTCTTTCTCTCTCTCTCACACACACATACACATACACACACACACACAAAGCTGGAGGAGGCTCTTCTCATCCTCCTGCCTGATTATACGTTAATGTTTAAAGCACTCACCCAGGCTGTAGACTACCCCTGTTCCATCCCCCATTTGCCTGATTCAGAGCAGGAAATTAAATACAGGTCTCCTCCTCCCATGTGAATGTTTTAAACCCTGGGCCATGAGGTATTCTGAGGGCTTGCTCAGCTTCTCTTGTTGACACTGTTCCACTTTGTATAAATATTTATTCATTCGACCAGAAAGAAAACAAGAGTGTCTATAGTTCACTGGTAAGGTCACTCACCTGGAATGTGGGAGAGTCAGGTTCAGTCCCTACTTTAATTATTTTGTACAAAGTGGAATAGCTTCAGCTGGGGAGACTGATGGCAAGTCTACACTTAAAATGCTGCATTGGTGCAGCTGAACCAATGCAACTGCACCACTGTAGTGCTTAATGAAGACACTCTACACTAAAGGGAGAGAGCTTTCTCATTAGCTTACTTAATCCACCTCCCCGAGAGGAGGTAGCTATGTTGGTGGGAGAAGCTCTCCCGTTGACATTGCATTGTCTACACAGCTGGTTTGGTTGGTATAACTGTGTCGCTCAAGGGTCTGGATTTTCACACCCCTGAGGGATGTTTTTATACCGATTATAGGTCTGCATTGTAGGCCAGACCTGAGAGTTATGTGCTATCTAATGCTTCACATCCTACTGGCTATGACACTCTTTTGGGAGGGGCAGATTTAAGTTCAGGTGACTGCTCTTCTCAGATAGTGTGGGGATTTGAACTTACATCTTCTACAGCCTGGGTATAAGGGTACATCTGGCACCCAGAAATAGGTGCCACCCTCTGGCCCACCAAGTCCTTTTTGGGCTGAAGGGGAGACTTAAGCCATGTCTACACTACAGTTTTAAGCCAACCTAACTTATGTGGACGACCATTAGCCACTTTAATTACATCAGCTGTGAATGTCCATGCAACGCTCCTTGTGTTGGTGGAGTGCAGCCACAGTTGGTGCTCTTGCAGTGACAGAGAGAGTGTTCTGTCATTGGTTGCTATCCTCTGCTGCTGGGAACAGATTGCAGTGGATCATGGGGGCATGTTCACCATCCCATGATGCAGTTCTTTCCGTACCATGATTTCATGGGCTTTGGACTTCATTTTGTGCCATTTTTGAAAAAAAAAACAGTAAATTGTGCACCTGCCATCTCTGCCTGAAAGCATGGATCCTGAATAGTTGACCAGTCTGTTGATGAGCGTTATGAACACAACATGGCTGGTCCTTCAATATTTCATGAGCTGTGAAACAGAAAGTGAATCTATGGTGGCTGTCCTGCTGTGTGCAATGGAAAGAAACAATTCAAAATTGCTGCTGGCATTTACGGAGCAGCTGCACACGGTGGACCATCTGTACTGTGTGTGGGAAACAAGCACTGAGTGGTGGGATCACATACATCATGATGCATGTGTGGGATGATGAGCAGTGGCTTCAGAATTTTTGAATGTGCAAAGCCACATTCCTGAAACTGTGTGTGGAGCTCATCCCAGCCCTGCAGTGCAAGGACACCAGCATGAGAGCTGCCTTCACAGTGGAAAAGCGAGTGGTGATTGCAGTGTGGAAGCTGGCAACTCCAGACTGGTACCGGTCTGTTGTGAACGAGTTTGAAGTTGGAAAGCCCGCCGTAGGGGTTGCAGTGATGCAAGTGTGCAGGGCCATTAATGGCCTCCTGCTACAAAGGACTGTGACTCTGGGTAATGTGCAGGAAATACTTGATGGTTTTGAGACAACGGGAATCCCTAAGTGCAGCAGGGTGATAGATGGCACACATATCCCAATTTTGGCCCCAGACCATCTTGTGATGGAATACATCGACTGAAAGGGCTACTTCTCCATGATCTTGCGGGTGCTGGTGGATCACCAGGCCCGTTATACTGACATCAATGTGGGTTGGTCAGGGAACCCTAGGCTGTTTAGAAAGCTGCATGCTAGGACTTTCCTTCTGGACCAGAAGATTCCAATGGGTGATGTGCAAATGACCATAGTGATCCTGGGAGACCCAGCCTACACCTTGTTCCTGTGGCTCAGAAAGCCTTACCCTGGGAACCTAGACAGCAGTAAGGAGCATTTCAACAACAGGCTCAGCAGGTGCCGAATGACAGTTGAAGTGCCTTTGGCAGATTAAAAGGTCACTGGCACTGCCTTTTTGGCAGGTTAGACCTCAATGAGGAAAATATTCTGATGGTCACTGAAGCCTGCTGTGCTCTGTATAGCATTTGGGAAGTGAAGGAGGAAAAGTTTCCCCAGGGGTGGATAGGCTGACTGCTGATTTTGAGCTGCCAGATACCAGAGCAATTAGAGGGACTCAGCAGGGGGCTATTTGAATCAGGGAGGCTTTGAAGGAGCATTTTGTCAATGAACCGCAGTAACGTGTCTTTATGTGATGCATTTGGTCAGGCAATGTTTACGTGCCACCTTGAATGACTCTTGTAAAGGTTGCTTCCTGAGTTTTAATTGTAGTGAGCAAATGTTCCTGCCTATAGCCACTGTGTTTGAATTTTAGCAGCAACTACCGTGTGCAAATAAAGTCTTATTTTGTTTCAAAGAGTACACTTTAATTAAAGGATAAAACACATATTTTATGTATGTATGCATGTATGTATTTATTTATTTGCAAACGGGACATGGCAATGAGGGGCAGTCTCTCAGTTAAGGTTCTCATCACTGAGTGTAACTCCAACTTTCATCATGAAACCAGTTTCTAGGGGTGGAGTGCCAGGGGTACTCTGACAGAACAAGAACATCCAAGGAATGTTTGGGAAGGGCATGGAATGGCATTCTGTATTGGCTTCAGGGGGAGTCATGCATGGATATGCTCCCACCACAGTGCTCTGAGGGACCTGAGCATCTCTGTTTGGCCCTCCAGTAGCTTTATCATCTGCTCCTGTCAATCTACCATCCACTCTTTCCCCTGTCTCCTTTCCAAGCTACCTAGCCTGAGTTTTTCATTAACTGTCTCCCTCCATGTGCTTGTTTCACTATCTGCTGTATGTGTTGCAGCACGTCGCAAAACATTTCGTCCTTACTCCTCCTGGTTCGCTACCTTGTCTGATGGAGGTGCTCCACCAGTGACTAGGAGTTGGTCCTCAAGAGCACATCTGCAGAAGCTAAAGAAACAAATAACAGAGATAGTATTGTGAGTGCACTCACAGCCATGAATCACAAATATCACATGCAGCTCTTTCTTACTGTCCCTTGGCTAGCACACAGCTCGGCAAGCATCCATAATATGGTGATTTTGGCAGGGGGAGGAGGAATGTAATTGGGAATGGGCAAGAAGGGACAAAAGGTCTGGGTTGTTTGTGAAGAGGGTCACTACATGCACATAGGGAGAGTGTTCTGAATATTGGGACTCTTTTCCACAGGCTGGGATAATCAAACCCAATATCTCACTCCCGAGGGTAACGCAGGATGCAAGGGTGCACCTCTTGCATGAGTGCAGCTTCAGACCAGGTGCATACGCTGCTCACCTATGTGCTCTTTGGTCCCTGCAGAAATAATTGTGGCTGGGTTTCCAACAGTAGGGGGATAAATAAGGCAGCTCTGCCAAGGAACCTTCAACAGAGGATTGCAGAGTACCTACACAAAAGTTTCCTAGAGATCTCTGTGGAGGATTCCCAGGACAACCCAGTGTACATTAACAAACTTATCTGATGGCCCCCACAGTGTAGCTGCAGAGGTTCTGTTGTTAATTTCTATCCTTTATTCCTCCTCTACCATATAACAAAATAAATGAGACCTCAATCTCCTATCACTGTGCAGTCACCTTGATCACCTTGATCGACTGGTCCTTCAGCCCTCATATATATTGCGCTGATCACAACACGTCTTCCATTCTTCTCTTATTCTAGCCTTCCTTCTCCATGTTGGCCATGCCTTTTCACAATAAAATCTTCCCATCTCTTTGGAGGTTGGCCGAGTGTTCATTTCAGTTCCCGTGGGTACCACTTGGCGACAGCTGCAGTCCATTGATTATCAGTGAGCCTAGCTATATGTCCAGGCCATTGCATTTTACTGTACCTGCTTTCACCAGTGATGTTCTGCACTCCACTCTGCTATCTGATCACTTCCTTGGGGACTCAGGCACAGACTGAAATCCCTAAAGTTCTTCCTTCCATCACCCTCTCCATGACAGACAGTTGTTGTTCCTCTGTCTTTGTCAGTGCCCATATTTCTCTGCTGTACAATATTTCTGGCAGTACTGTTGAGCTAAAGAGATTGGTGGATGTTGCCTTGTTGATTTTTTGTTGTAGGGCATCCTTGATAGAATTGAATGTGTGCCAACCAGCTTTTTTTCTTTGTGAGTGTTCACCTTCCTGATACTGTGCAGTATCAAAGCAAAATGCATGCTTACCAGAGCTTGCCTCTCTTGCTTCATGAGCACCAGAGCCAGAGCGCTGAGACTGGCTAGACCACTCCAGAGTCAAAAATAGGTTATGGCTTCCATGCCCCTGGACAATCCTGTCGCATGTCCCACTTCTAACTCCACTTCCTAACAACCAGGTCATCCTAGGGCTTGACTCCAGTGCCCCCAAAGTATCCACAGGGCTCTTGGCAGTGGCGGTGGTGTTGAATCCAAGGATGGCATGCAGCTCCTCATGACTCCACGTGAATCCAAGATGGCATGTCTTCAGCACTGCAACAGAGCAACGGCTGGCCTCCCTTGCCTTCAGGTATGCTTGCCTTAGCTCCTTGATTTTAGCAGGCACCGCTGTGTGTCCTCTTTATGTTTCTTCTCCTGCATATCGTCAGCAATCTGCCTGTAGATATCAAAGTTTCTAAGGCTTTAGTGAAGTTGCAACTGCACAACCTCCTCTCCCCATGGACCCAACAGATCCAATAACTCTGGTGTACGCCGGGGGGAGCATGTCTGTTGAGGAAAGTCGACATTGTCAGCTGGGAAGATGCTGTGTTAACAGTCGATGCCGAGCAAACAGAAGAGCAATTTCAAAAATTCCCTGGCCTTTAAACAGGAGAGAGGCACATACCTGTGTACCTGCAGGGCAGCGAGTTCAAACTGCTTACCGGAGTGGTCATGATGCTCATTGTGGGACACCTTCTGGAGATCAATTAGGGCAACATAAGCAATCACAGTGTCTACACTGATGTTGTGTCACTCTAACCACATTGCAAAAAGCTCTATGCCTCTCATCTAAGTCATTTTATTTTGTTGGCATAGTAGGGGAATTACATCGGCAGTAGGAGCATTTCACTGTGTATACCTCCGCTGTTTTGTCAAAAAAAAGTTGACTTCTGTCAACAAAACTCTGTAGTGTACACAAAGCCTTAGTCCATACTTTCGCTTCTTGGCATTTCTTATTGACTAGCTTAGGTATCTTCCTGTTCAGCATGTTGGCTCTTTTTTTATTCCATTCTTAGCTATCTAATTTTCCCCAGGCATTGTATAGAGAGCCTGGGTGCCTGAAGCAGTGCTGTGAATTCCACTGGGCATCAAGGAACATAAAATTAAATGTTGCAATATCAAGCCTGAGTCCCCTTTTCTGGATCTAGCCCTTACTGTACTGGGATCAAAGTAGCTGATCAGGCAAGCTTCCGCATACTTCTACTAAGGTGCTACATGCTCTCATCTCTTGAAGTCGATAGGAGTTGAAAGTACTAAACAGTGCAAAATAGGTGTTTCTGCACACTACAGGATTCGGAACAAATGCAGTGGTGTCTAAACAGAAGTGCTGTTGTCCACGTTCTCCCATCTGACACGTAGAACAGGAGACCTGTTAATATTGTTGGAAACTGATTCATAGTAAAGTGAAAGCTAATGTTTTGGAGGAGGGGAAGGGGTTTTCTTCAAATGCCGCTGATTGTCAGGAATTGTATACTAGTTGACAGCTATTGAAATTGATTGTCCTTAATGAGCAATCTCTTCATGATGGCTGATAATGTTACTGATGCACCCATTCTACCATAGTCAAGTGTGTGTTAGCTATTGCATATGCAGCAACCTGGTTGTAAATTCCCTTAACTAAAAGAGAAGGATTAATACATACCATATTATGATTAAAATCTGATTTTTTTTTAAAAAACATACCTCTGAACTGCTGGAAGCACAGCAAGATTTCTAAACAGATAAAACTAAGAACAATTTGTTTAAACAAAATTAATTTTACATTTGCTTATTTGAATCATTGTTTATTTTTTATGTAAGGATTTGTTTTATTTTATGACAGTTTAGTTATCTATTGCTCTGGAACCTCTGAAAATGCAGCAGATATTTTCAAGTAAACTATGAGATTTTATTTTTAATAGGACTTGAGGTCTGAATCCCTTACGCAGCTTTGAAAATCTCAGCCACTTCAATTAAAAAAAATAATTTTAAGTGAACAGTGTTTGATCTTGAAGCCTACTCCAGCAATGGTCTGAAAAGAAAACTATGGGTAAGCCTATTGGCAAGTGAGAGTGGAACACAAAGGGGAAAGAAGAAAATGAAAATGAATGCATTGAGCTACTCTGTAGATGTGTGGATTCTGCCATCCTTACTCATGGAGGTAATTGTAGATTAAGATGCTATTCTAATAAGGGTATTAGAATCTGGCCCAGGAAGAAATAGAGAAGTATAAAATATATGGCTATCAAAAAGATGCAGCTATTTAAGGGGAAGGAAATAAAAACAGCTGTGAGTGGAAAAGGAAGTTATCAGTAAATAAAATGTTTCAAATAATTCAGGACAAGCTCTTAAATCGGATATAGGAAAATCTACTGATAAAATGACTGAGTACAAATTTGTGCTATGTGCAAGACCATCTGGAAACAATGTGTATGGCACAATTCAGCATTGGAATCATGACACAGGTAAGATGAATTTCTAATGGTTATTATCTCTTATTCTGGTATTCTTATACCTCCTTTCAAGATAGTTTTAGTGGGGTGGGAAGAGTAAAAGTGGCTATAACTGCTGACCAGTTACATAGAGAGAGCTGTATGGCTGTACACTCTATATGGATGGAATGGCTGTACACTCACCTTCACATAAAGTGTTTCAAGCAAATGAGTATTATTCTAATTGAACTGCACTCTGCCTTCTAGTCATTGCTTCCTAAGATCAAGGCTTGTCTTAGAAATCCACACTATATTGAAATTTCAGTAGAATAGGTGACCAATGGCACTTTAATTAGTTCAGACTCTAGATCAATCAGTTCTTTCCTGGTACTTGACATCTCATGAGCATTTGACATCATTGATTCTTCTCAGTTCATCCATCCTCCCCTAACCTATGTTGTTTGTCTCTTATTAAAATTGTTATTTTTAAAATTTATTTGCATGTGACAGTGTGGAATTTTCATTTATCAGAATACAATATAGTTGCTTTCTAGCGCTTTCTGTGACTACTGCATTTCTGAAGGTATTTTAGGAGTTTTTTTTCCTGAAATTCAACATTGAGTAACAATAGTAATGAACTATATTTCACCCTAAATTGAGCAAGAAGAAAATAAGGGGAATATTTTATCACAATGCAATTTATACTGGTGATGTTTTCTCACAGTTGGACCAGATAGTCACTTCATCACTCCTATAATCTTGCAGTATGTTCACTTATATCCCTGCTTCAGCAGAATTTAGGTGTGCATTAGATTTAACTTTGAGATGTTCAGTCACTTGCACTAATTATAGGGCAATACCATCTTTTCCTTGAACTTCCCTGATTACAGTGCTTGAAAGAAAAACAAAACTCAACAGTGATCAAAATCTTTCCCAGGCAGAGCTGGATGAACCCTGTGCACATTGTTTGATCCAACTCTTCCAAGTAATTGATACTGTTTTGTTATCCCCTCAGGCACAGCTAAAAGGGGGCACTCCACTATTCCCACTCATACCAGGAGAAATGGTGGAGGACCTGGCAGTTTGAGAGCTACTGAGCCATAAGCTCCAGAAGAAAGTACCTATGAAAAAGTGTTTCCCCAATTAATGATTGATATGGGTGAGAGAGATAAAGAAGGAGGATGATTTTCACTTTCACCAGGTGTGTAAAGAAAAGATTTTGCTTTTTGCTGTTCTGAAAAACTTGCCACACTTTGGATATAGACTTGCCATGAAAAACTGAAAAAGGGCCAATGGGGACTGCGGGAAGCAGCACGGGTCAAGGGATGTGCTGGCCGCCGCTTCCTGCAGCCCCCATTGGCCTGGAATGGCGAACCGCGGTGATCGGCCAAACCTGCGCATACGGCAGGTAAACAAACTGGCCCGGCCCGCCAGGGGACTTACCCTGGTGGGCTGTGGGCCAAAGGTTGCCAATCCCTGGTTTAGAGTTAGAAATTCAACATGGCGGTCACAATGATTCTCTATGGAGGACATGGGGTTAGATAGAGTTCAATGGGGAATGATTAGCAGATGACAGAACGAGGAGTAATGGTCTCAAGTTGCAATGGGGGAGGTTTAGATTGGATATTAGGAAAAACTTTTTCACTAAGAGGGTGGTGAAACACTGGAATGCGTTACCTAGGGAGGTGGTAGAATCTCCTTCCTTAGAGGTTTTTAAGGTCAGGCTTGACAAAGCCCTGGCTGGGATGATTTAACTGGGAATTGGTCCTGCTTTGAGCAGGGGGTTGGACTAGATGACCTTCTGGGGTCCCTTCCAACCCTGATATTCTATGATTCTATGATTCTATGATTCAGCATATCACCCAAGACCTCAAGGGAAGGATCAGAGGGACGATCTATGCTAATGATGACCTCAAGGGGAAGATCTATGCAGGAAGGGGAGTATCTAGAAAGGATGAGAGTCTATGCAAATAACTGGAAGCTGACTGGCTGAGCCGGTCTAATTAAGTAGGGAGGACCTATGCTAATGAACTGGACTTGAGAGAGCAACCAGTATATAAGGCTGACGACCAGCTGGCTCAAGTGTATGGGTGTGTATGGTACCTGAGCTGCAGAGGTGAAAAGAACAAAGCTGAAGAAAAAGCAGAATATTCCGGAAGCAGCTACCTGCCGAAGCAGAGGCAGCTGAAGCTTCCAGAAGACAGTAGCTTCTGAGGCAGCAACAGCAGCTTCATGGTAGCAGCAGCAGAGGCAAGGGAACTATAGGTACGAGGGGTGCTGCAGCACCCCCAAGTTTCACTGTGAAAAGTTTGCTGGTGCTGGTGCTGTCAGAAGGAAGATAACATTTCCTGATTCTTGAGATTCTTTTTTTGAGAATCCCAGAGCTGTGCTGCACCCCTGTGGTGTGTGGCGGAATTGCATCCACATGGCTTTTGAACACACAATGACCCGCAATAATAGAGCAATCAAATTAATACTACACTGCTGTCTGTCACAGGGGCAGATGTGGGAGATTTTAAAGCTCACATGGTTGCAATGGGGCCCGGCTGCCACCGGCCCCACACTTGGGGCTTTGCCCCCCCGCGCCTGGGGTCCCAGCTGCAGGACCCATGCCCGCGACTCTGCCCTGGGGTCCTGGCTGACGTTGGCTGATCCTGCACCCAAGACTCTGCTCACGGTCCAGTGCCCAAAGCTCCGCACTGGAGGCTCTGCTCCTGGCCCCGTGCTTGGGGGCTCAGCTTCTCCTGGCCCTGTGCCCAGGGTCCCGGGCTGCCGATGGCCCTGCACCCAGGGCTGTGATCACAGCCCCATGGCTGGGGTCCGCACATGGGTTCCCAGCGGCTCCGGGGGCTCTGCTCCTGGCTCCACGCCCTGCAGCTCAGCTCCTCCTGGCCTCACACCTGGGGTCCTGGCTGCTGCCGTCCCCATGCCTAGGTCTCTACTCCCGACACCAGGGTTCCTAGCTGCAGGACCCATGCCTGGGACTCCACACGCAGGGTCCTGGCTGCTGCCGGCCCACCCCATGCCCCGGGCTCTCCTCATGGCCCCGCGGGGGTCCCAGCCTTGCCCCTTTACCTCTATCCATTTCCCCCCCTCTGAGAGCCAGGGCCCAGTATAAAGTTTGTGGTGGGGATCCCTGGCTTTCAGCACCCCCACCGTAAAAAATGTTCCAGCACCACTGAGCAGCAGTAGCAATCATCCCCAGAGCTGATATCTCCAAATTGACAGAACAGAAGGACCGGATGTATCTGTTAATAAAGCTGGATGCCTGCCTCTGAGTGGAGGGCTGTATCTGTGTCCTTCCAAGGGTAAAAGGATTAGCCTGCTCTAGGGAGTTCTCTGAGGGAAGGAGACAAGCCCCTTGGTAATACCATGGCAATTCTAGGGTGGGCCACCACCTTGTTGCGCCTTTGGATGGAATAAGTTGCATTATTATAGACAAGCCATTATTGGAGTGCCTGAGGTCCAAATTGTGGGGTAAGAGGTGAGTGTAAGAGGAAGCAAATAGATCAAATTATGGGGAATGCTAAACAGGAAAGCAGGCCTGACATTCATCCTCATAGGTTCAGTGCATCCCAAGTTAGCAGCCCAAGCATCACAAATAGGAATGAACTTGTGCAAGTAAAATGTGACTATGCATTGACCTGGTTAGGCATACAATGCAGTGTGTTGTAATGATTGGAAAGAAGTATGGTGCTTAGAGAAATTTGCTGGCATGTCAGAAGTCATTTTACCTGGTCTGTTGGATGCTGTTCAAAAAACTAACCATTAGAGTTAATGGTAATGAATGGGTATTTGTGTTACCTCAGGGTTTTTTTTTTTTTTTCATTTCAAGAAAAATGTCTTGCATTTTGTATTGGTCTGGTGTATATCTCCGTTGGCTATGGTAGGTTCAAACTAATTCTGGGTGAAATTTTTTGACTGAAAACTTTTTTTAAGAGAAAAATGCAGATTCAGCTACAGCAAAATGTGTAAGAACATAAGCACTGCCAAAAGGGGTCAGACTGATGGCTCACCCAGCCCAGGATCCTGTCTCCAAAAGTCGCCAGTATCAGAGTTTCAAAGAGAGTGCACAGATCAGGACAATTTTTCAGAGATCCACCCCGTCTTCCCCTCCTGGTTTCTGGCAGCCAGAGGTTTAGGGTTGTTGCAAGCATGGGGATTACATACCTAAACATCATGTCTAATGGATGGACCTATCTTCTATGAACTTATCTCGTTCTTTTTTTTAACCCACTTGTAATTTTGGCCCTCACAACATATCAATGAATTCCCTAGATAAACTGTGCATTGTGTGAAAAAGTACTTCCTCTTGTTTGTATTAAACCTGCTCCTTATTAATTTCATTGGGTGATCCTTTGTTTTTGTATTGAAAGGATAAGTAACTGAAAAGACACACAAGTTTTTCTATTCACTTTTTCCATACCATTCATGGCTTCTGTCATATCCTGCCTTAATCATCCGTTTTTTTCAGCCCTGGTCTTTTTAGTTTCTCCTCCATGTGGAAGCCATTCTGTATCATTTTTGTTGCCCTTCTCTGAGCTTTTTCCACTTCCACTGTATCCTTTTGGAGTTGGGGTGACCAGACCTGGAGAAAGTATTCAAGGTGTCAGTGCACCGTAGATTTATATAGTGCCATGATGATGTTTTGTCTTATTTTCTATGCCTTTCTTAATAGTTCCTAACACACTGTTAGCCTTTTTGACCCTGCTGCAAAATGAAATTAAGTTTTCAGAGAACTATCCACAATGATGCCAAGATCTCTTTCTGGGATGATAACAGATAATTTAGAACCCATTATATATATATATATATATATATATATATATATAATGGGATTATTTTTTCTAGTGTGCATTACTTTGCACTTATCAAATACAATTTCATCTGCCATTTTGTTGCCCAGTCACCCAGTTTTGTGAGATCCTCTTGTATCTCTTGGCAATCAGCTTGAACTTAACTATATTGAGTAATTTTGTATCATCTGCAAACTTTACCACTTCACCGTTCACTCCGTTTTCCAGGTTATTAATGTGTGAATTTGTGTTGATTTTGGCAAACTGTTCATTTAGAAAGAAACCTAAAAAACAATTTAAAACAAAATAAATGTTTCTTTTCAATATTTTGTAAATGACACGCATTTATTTTTTTTGTTTTGTTTCAAACTTTGAATTTTATTTTGAAACACATCAAAATCATGTTTAAATTGTTGGAACGAAATAAAATTAAATCAAAATATGGGAAATGAAACATTTTATTTGACCAAAGACACAAAAAATAAGAAAAAATTCAACTTGCTGTTTTTTTTTAATTAGGTGTTTTGCTTTTTCAAAATTGCCAGTGAACCAAAAACTGTTATTCACCCAACTCCAGTTTAGATAAATAGCTTATCTACCATTCTCACTTAATTGTATCATTCTCTTCCAGCAAATATCTATACAAACCTCTCCTCGGTCATAGGAACTTTATTTTGATGTGAATTATTAGATTCAGGACAGAAATCGACTACTACACCAGGTTAGAAAGAAACATATTCTTTGGGTGTACTACAGCATAACTGTTGATCCTTGGGACTTTACACCTTTCTCTAAGGAACTGGCAGTGATTAATATTGGTGATGGACTGTTGATCTGATCTGTGGTGTCAATTCCTATAATCTTATGATAAAAAAGTGTTGTTGCCTTTATAAGGTCTGGTCTCAGTGCTCACCTTTCCTCTGCTTAAACTTCTTCTAGCCCTTCACTTATTTTATAAATGGTTACATGCTCAACATATAAAAATAATAATCCAGAGATCAGAAAAAAAACTTTAATTTATATCAGAACCAGACAGTTCCATTAATAATGAGGCTCATTAGTGTACACTCAAGCTCTCCCAAGCTACAAAGCATTACAATATGTGTCAGAGAAAAAGCAAGGAAAATAATTATGACCTTATCAGCTTCTTCCAGCATGACTCCCATCTTTCAAGTTATTTTTAGAGAAGAAGGGAAAGAAGGCATGATATTTAAAATAAATACTGGAGTTAATTTAAAAGGAAAAAAAAGTATAAGGCATGGCAAGAAAAAAAGGAGAAGAAATTTCAATAGAGATGTCTGCTTACAGTTTTAATATCAAGGGAATTCCAGGCAAAAGCATAATTGGTTAGGCCTGGTTATCATCCCATCCTTGCTTGTATGTTTATTGTGACAGTGATTTCACCAATAGCTTGAACTTATTGCTCTTTTTATCTGTGGGAAAAATCCAAATCTGATATGTGTTGGAGTCCTTTCACATTGTTATCTGAACACTTCTAATGGAGTTGGATTAGAATGATCCAATTAAAATCATTATTATTCTTTAGTTTATGTAAGATCATAAATGAACACTACAAGCTACAACACACAATAAACTACAAGCTACAGATACACAGTTGATATGACCCTTGCTTCAAGAACTTTATAATCTTGCATTACATTCCTTTAAAAATAAAACAGCTGTGCTCATGAAAGTGGTTGTGTGGACGGTGCATTAAACTGAAATCCTTTATTTATCTACCAACCAAATATAACAGGGGCAACAGCAGTGAAAGCTTCTCTACACTGCTCTGTTAATGTACCTCAACCATGCATTGGCAAGAGCACCTTGCAGGATCAGGGACTTTTAGTGTGTAATGAGTTTCTAAAGTATAATATTCTTTTTATTGTTATTTTATTTTAAATGTCAAAATAAATCTACATCTATCTCTCACAAGGACTTCTATGGCCCCCATTCTCTTGGGATCTGAGTGGCTCACAACCTTGAATGTATTATCCTCATAACACCCCACCGAGGTAGGAACATTTTATTATCTCTATTTTATAGATAAGGAACTCAGAAACTGACTTGTCCACGATCACCTAGCAAGTCTGTGGCAGAGTAGGAATTAAACCCCTGCCTTCTTAGGCATCAGTTAATACCTTAACCACTGAACCATTCTGTTGCTCTACATGTACTCACAGAGCATATTCTGAAAACAGTGAACAAGTTTGCAAATATAAAAATATTTTTGACTGTAGAAAACAAACCATTTACTGCTATTTCATTTGTAATAGTAGCAATTAGTCACATATTTAATTATTTTGAACCTAATTTAACTGAAGCTCTAATAAGACTGAAGGGGAGATGAAAATTCATCTGGCTACATCTAGACACACCTGCAATATTTCATAATGCCAACCCTCTACTTTGTCACATCACCTTTTTTGTTCTTCTAGTCTAAGTGGTGGTATTTTTCTTGAGGCTGGATTTACAGAAAAGAGGCTAAAAGGTATGTTATATGTTTCTATGGATATGTCAATATGCAAGTATAAGCATATCTTCCAACCAGGCTAATATGCACTACCCTATCTGTGAAGCAAGCGCCCTTAAAAAGTTTGTTTCAAAAGATTCTCCTGTTCTTACCAATTTCCCATTCTGAAATTAAGAAATCTACCTAAAACCAGTGGAGTCTTTCAAACCAGTGGAATGTTTTGAGTATATCAATTATTCCTGAATAGTTTCTGCTCCTGATAACACGGGCGTGAAGTCAGAATAACTCCACTGACATTTACACCAATGTAGCAGAGAGCAGAATTTAGTCCAGCATCTTCAGAAAGACATATAGGGTATAATGGCTCCTGGCCTATGTGAATAACTACACTGTTTATATATTAAATTAATGGGATTGGCAGATATGTTTCCTATACACGACTGAGAAATGTAACTCTAATCTACTAAAGTAGCAGGTAATATGTCACAGTGACTTGTCAAGAAAAAGGGTTCTGGTACTTGTACAGTAGTATAAATAATGAAACTGTTTTAAATGTCTCTCTTTTTATATATTTATTTATTTTGTTTGCTTTTTTTCTCTCCTACTCTCTAACCTTATTCTAAGGGCTTTGGGTTTATAATGATATATACTCATGACAATTAACTGGTGGAGCATTGGCTTTTACTGCAAGCCTGCTAGCAGTATTGCAGCTCAGGGAACCGCAAGATATAGAAAAGAATTACTTAAATTAATTTTTGTTTCCTAGAGGTGCTATATTACCCATTTCTATCACTCAGAGGACAACCCCATATCTGATAGATTGATATAAAATAATTTATGTTGGGCTATGAGGCAGAGCAGGGCTCAGAATAAATGTTCTTAACAAAATTGTGGCTGCTTGCTGAGACTGTGTTCTCATCTTGGTAATTAGGAGTGTTTATTTTTCTTGCCAGCCTTTAACAATCAATTCCTGAATTACTGCATGAATAAATAAAAAGTTTCTTTCCCCAATATTTTCTACATTACTACTCCAATAACTTCCCCCTATAATTTAATGTTATGAAAGATAGGCTGGCCAATAAACAGAGAAAGCTCCCTGTAGTTTAAATCTGACATTAGTCATCTGTAAAACTAATTCCCCATGTTTACTCCCCCCCCCCCCCCCACACACACACACTGTTCCTCACACATTCTTGTCAACTGCTGGAAATGGCCTGTCTTGATTATCACCACAAAAGGTGTTGTTTTTTTCCTCTCCTGCTGGTAATAGCTCACCTTAACAGATTACTCTCGTTATAGTGTGTATGAAAACACCCACTGTTTCATGTTCTCTTTGTATTTCTATATATATCTATCTATCTTCCTACTGTATTTTCCACTGCATGCATCTGATGAAGTGGGTTTTAGCCCACAAAAGCTTGCTCAAATAAATGTATTAGTCTCTAAGGTGCCACAAGTACTCCTGTTCTTTTTGTTCTAGAAGAGTTTCTCCAATAGAGGAGTTCCTATTGTAGCTGGCTATGGTTAAAAGTAAGAGCAACAACTTTTAGGAAAACAAAACAAAACAACAACTAAGGACACAGAAATGAAAGTAATCTTTTACCCAGATCAGAAATCTATATTATATAGAGCCAATTTAGCTTAAATCAAATTACTTTTAATAATTTAATAAGGCAATGTATGTTTACTAGAAAATCTCATAATTAGGATGACAAAGAAATTGTGGGTTTTGCAGTTTTCATGTTATGTACTTTTTAGTTTTGGCAGGCCCATTAACAGAATAGCTCATTACATGACTTCTTATTGAAAGAAGTGTCTGGGGACACATGACAAACATGATACTCTTGTTATTATTATATTGTACAGAAGGATATTTTAAAATTTAATGCATATTAGTAACCTTTTTATTTAGTTTTTTGGTATGGTGTTAAACACAAAGTATGCCAATATTGTTTCTCCCACTCACTCGACTAGCTCTTTTAAGTTTTACTGGTTTAGCTGATGGAACTTATAAGCACAATAAACTGTGTATGAATGAGAGGAAGGGAAGTGGGATGTAGTCTGACACCAGAAGAGTTACATCTGCTTGGATGTATGTGGGAAGAAGATGGAGATATCTATACTCTGGCAATGAAAAAGTTACAACTGATGGGAAGTAAATGGGAGTTCCAGTTCTTCTGTCTCCCTTCCTTACACAGCTTCCCTATCTGCTTCCTCACACAGCTTATCTGCACCCCTTTTCCTTTGTTTTTCTCCCAACACACCCAGAACTGGTGACCTGTCTTTTAAAAATACTTAGAAGTTTGGCTGCCTGTAACAGGAACCAATGCCATACAGCTGCCAATGCACCAAACTTCCTGATCAGTATTCTGTGTATGAGTAATGTGTGTGTTCTCAAAGACATGCAAGATTTTTAGGTAATTTTGTTTTAGGTCTCTCAGACACCATGATTTCTGTTATTTACCCTTTAAAAAAAGTCATTCAGGGTCAAAGAAGAACAGGGGGATAGAGATTGTCCACCATCTCGCCACTGTATGCAGTGTGGGGGTGGAGATGTCAAGGGTTTCATGTAAAGAGCTGTACACAAGCAGGGCACAGCAAGGAGTTTTTCTGGTCCTCTAATACCCAGAAACTATGCTGAATATTCCTGAATGTTACCTATTGGTATGTTATCCATTAACTAACTATTTATGGGGAAGCAGGTGAAGAGTCTTCCTCTGTAAGAAATAGGCTGCTGTGCTCATTCTCTCTCCTCAGGGAAGAAATGAGATAAGGAACAATGGCTCAGGGATTGGGAGGCCCTGGCATTGCTAAGGGAGACTCTGAAGGGAAGAGCAGAGAGCTGAGCAGCGTGATTGTAGAGGAAACATTGGATTTTCCTGCAAAATAATCATCACAATTTTCAGACTCTCATATCTCTAAAATACCTCCTCAATTAACCTCAGGCTATAAAAGAGGGGTGCCTTGTTGCCTACTTTCATAATTTCATCACAAGTTTCACAATATTTGGCAGTTTTCTTAAAGCCCCAACTCCTGGAGGCAAGTAATTACCTGAAAATCTAAGCTTTCATTTAAAAAGTAAGTTTCTAGCCCTCATGGATGCGGAGAAAGGCCTGAAAATGTGACCTGAGTATACCTTGAAGGCTGAGAGAGAAATAAACCAAATTGCAAATTAAAAAAAAAACCTCTTCATTTTTAAACCAATCTCATGATTTTTTGTGCTCTGACTCATGATTTTTGAACACTTGAGGTTGGAAGTACTGCAATTGACAGCTAGGGAGAAGAGGAGCTTCTTTGGAGAAGAAAGATCATCCATACCTTGGTGAGGAAGGAAGGGTCAGACAGACCTTCACTTCTCTTCTCCCTGGCCCACCCCAATGGTATATATAGAATCATAGAATATCAGGGTTGGAAGGGACCTCAGGAGGTCATCTAGTCCAACCCCCTGCTCAAAGCAGGACCAATCCCCAAAACCTCAAAGGAAGGAGATTCTACCACCTCCCTAGGTAACACATTCCAGTGCTTCACCACCCTCCTAGTGAAAAAAGTTTTTTCCTAATATCCAACCTAAACCGTCCTCACTGCAACTTGAGACCATTACTCCTTGTTCTGTCATCTGCTACCACTGAGAACAGTCTAGATCTATCCTCTTTGGAACCCCCTTTCAGGTAGTTGAAAGCAGCTATCAAATCCCCCCTCATTCTTCTCTTCTGCAAACTAAATAATCCCAGTTCCCTCAGCCTCTCCTCATAAGTCATGTGTTCCAGTCCCCTAATCATTTTTGTTGCCCTCTGCTGGACGCTTTCCAATTTTTCCACATCCTTCTTGTAGTGTGGGGCCCAAAACTGGACACAGTACTCCAGATGAGGCCTCACCAATGTTGAATAGATGGAAATGATCACGTCCCTCGATCTGCTGGCAATGCTCCTACTTATACAGGCCGTTAGCCTTCTTGGCAACAAGGGCACACTGTTGACTCGTATCCAGCTTCTTTCCACTGTAGCCCCTAGGTCCTTTTCTGCAGAACTGTTGCTTAGCCATTTGGTCCCTAGTCTGTAGCAGTGCATGGGATTCTTCTGTCCTAAATTCAGGACTCTGCACTTGTCCTTGTTGAACCGCATCAGATCTTTTGGCCCAGTCCTCTAATTTGTCTAGGTCCCTCTGTATCCTATCCCTACCCTCCATCTACCACTCCTCCCAATTTATTGTCATCTGAAAACTTGCTGAGGGTGCAATCCACACCATCATCCAGATCATTAATGAAGATATTGAACAAAACCGGCCCCAGGACCGACCCTTGGGGCACTCCGCTTGATACTGGCTGCCAACTAGACATGGAGCTATTGATCACTATATAACCATATGGGGGATACTAGTTCTGGTCCTCATCTCGTCAGCAACTTCTGCATTCCCTGCCTGATAAAGATGGGCATCAGAATCCACTGAAGGCCACTTCCAGGGAAGACATAATTAACACACATAACCTCCTAAAAATTTATAGAGTGAGTGCCCCTCCAGCACTGTCTGTGCTAGGTCTGCACAGCTCTGTGCACAGTGCGTTTTCCTGGTTGCTTGTTGCAAAAAATGCTTTCTTATGCCAGTGCAGCCGGGAATCAATTTCGCCCTTTATTTTTAAGTATCTTCCTTCCCCGCAAAAGGCTTGGGTCACTTTACATCATAGTTAAAATCATAATAAAATACCCTATGTTTGCATTCTCTCGATCACTTTAATAATTATTATAATTTGTAAATGATGGCTAATGATTAACACATCTACAGTACTTCATATTTCCAGTTGTGTACTAATATTGCTTTTATATTGGTTAGGGTGTATACAGCATCAGATCTGCATATTAACTAATTTAATTGCTTTCCTTAGGTTGGAGTAGTATCAGGGCTGTGAAATGAACTATCCACTGATTAGTGAAATTGGCAAAGAAGTGAGTTTATTCTTCTGTGGTAGTTTCAATGCACTGCGCAGAATTCTGCCTGAACTTCATGCAGAACAGACTGTTTATGACAACACTTTGGTCTGGGTGCTACATGTGTATTGAGCAGAGCAGATTATTCCTGTGTTTGGTAATTCAGTAGCTTCCTGTACTGCAGGCAAAGAAGGGATTGGAATGGCTGGCAGCTGAACAACCAACTCTCTTTAGAAGGCATCTTGGGTTGTAACTCATCTCAGGATGTGGGCCTGGTTGGTTAGGTGGGCTCTGAGAGTGCCTACTGGCTAAGCTAAGCACTCACCTGCTGGCTGAAGGGTCCTGCCAGGGCTTAGGCCTGAAATAGAAGCTGGGGGTCAAGACTCATGTTCAATGGCAGATTTTTAGGCCCTTGGGGGACTTTATCAGAAGGTAGGTAGGTGTCTAGGAACATGATGTGCCTACAAGTTTAGGCAACAGATGAGTGGGAGTTTTGGAGGGTCTGAATTTTGGACTTAAAGTGGCTGTTGATGGGGAGAGAATTCTTCTTATATGTCTATGAGAAGTCTTCTTATGTGTCTGTGAGTTGTCCAGAAGATTCATGCATGTTTTATAAATAGTACTAATGGCCAAGATTTTCAAAATTGGGTGCCTACGTTTATGCTCCGAAGGACCAGAATTTTAAAACTATTGATGTGTCTAAAGATACAGATAGGCACATAAAGAAGTAGCACTGATTTCCAAAAGTTCACAGCAGACAGGCCTACCAGCAACTGGAAATCTATCACATGATAGCCTCCCTGGTAGACAAAACATTCAAGAGCATACATCCTCAATCCACACTGGTGTCCCATCCATTAACAGCTCCATGTAATGATCCTATTCCATGGCCTTTTAAGGCCTAAACGGAATTAGGTCATGCAGTCTCAGAGAACTTCTTCTTTGCACCCCATTGTGGCAGCTCTGATGGGCAGGGATGTTGTGGTAATGGAGAAAGATTCACAGGGGCAGGAACCTGGGGCATGGCAATCTCAGAGTAGGATCTGTTGTGACAATTGGCACTACAAATTTACCCTAATTGTGAGTTTAATTGTAAAAAGTGAGTGTAAATTCACAAAATGTCACAATAATCTATAATAGGGATCGGCAACTTTTGGCACGTGCCCATCAGGGAAATCTGCTGGCGGGCCAGGGCGGTTTGTTTATCTGCAGCATCCGCAGGTTCAGCCGATCGCAGCTCCCACTGTCTGCGGTTCACTGTTCCAGGCCAATGAGGGCTGTGAGAAGAGGCACTGGCTGAGGGATGTGCTGGCCATATCAGACCAGAGAGAGGGACCCAGACAACATCACCACCACTACCAGCTTCAGCTGAATGCCAAACACCAGCTGGGGTGAAAGGATTTTAGCAACAGCAGTAACAGCAACTTTAACAACAGCAGGTCAAGCTCATCTCAGCGAACTTCTTCTCTTTTCCCCAAAAGGACACTTTTGGAATTTAACAATAGTATCAACAACAACAGGTTAAGCTCCTCTCAACTAACTTTTTTTTCCACCAAAGGAAAGTTATTATCGTCTTTGATACTTTTTACGAGATTTTCAAAGAAGGGTTTTTTTTCCTTTTAAAACTCTCTCCAGACAAAGGGAAAGGGAACAAGAAATGTTGTTAAAATTAATGCCTTACCTAATACTTTACATTTCAAATGCTTTAACTCTTTTTTTCATCTTTTCTGTATTTTTAATAAAAGTTAAAAAGATATTTAATGGTGTGTTTGCCATGGTATTAAGCACTCTGAGGTCTTTGTATACCAAACCCTGTACCTTGTTTAACACTGTTGTATTAATTTAGATGGAAAATAGGCACCATACATGTTAACATAACCAAGTTCAATATTAAACAGAGTCTCAGCCAAGAAACTCACTAGCAGTGAAGACTAGGTTAAGTACTGTGTCATGCCATTTTCAGGTAACTAAACTGCAGGACAGATCGGGTGTGGAATAGTCAAAGCTGTGCCCTGTGACACAAATTACAGAATTATTTTCTTTTTAATTAAGAAAGGATTTTATTAAGGGTGGACCAGGGAGGCTGATATTTCTTCATCTAATGAGTTGATGTACCATTAAACTCATGCTGAATGCCAAAGGGACTGGTGTGACAGATATGGCAGGAAATTGCTTGGGAGATCTTATTGAATTAAGTTTAAGTATTTTGGGGTTCATTGTAGTAAATAAATTATTTATATTTTAATGAGGGTTAGGATTGTATGTAACCTCTCAGGGTTACATGTGTGCCCTGGAGGTTCAAAGAACTATATTGAACAATCTGTCAGACAAGAAGGGGCTTTTAGAACAACAAAGTGTTTAAGTTCTGAGGTATATCTAGGGAGAGATGAATGCAAATCACCCTTATCCCCCGGTTATGCAAAAAGCAAGCCTTTTGAAACTATATCCTTAGGAGTGGGCCATTGTCTGCTGATTTCTTGTTACATGAGGCCAAAAGCAAAGGCCCAAGCTGTGTAAAACGAAGAGTGAACTATTCATGGTGGTTCTGGTTCTGAATCTATAACATTTATAAATTTGTGACCGGGGGAAAACCCAGTTTTGTGTTTTGAAGGATTGACACCTACCAGAGGCTGAGAATGTAGTTGGGGTGATCTCTGGGAAGTGTTTTTGATGTGTGTGTAAGTTATTTTATTGTTTTAATGTTTTTTTTTTTCTGTAAGACTTTCACCTTAAAATAAATGATCTTGCTTCAAAAGAGCTGTGTGGTAACTTACAATTGTGGGCATTATGCTGTTCATAGCCTCTGGAGAGAAAGCAAAGAGCAGATGCTGGTCTTTTATGTAGTCTGCTTTGCTAGGGATATAACGGTGCAGTTAGGGAATTGTGCAGCCTGGAAAAACCCAGTCAGGAGGGAGAGAGACACAGGTCTCTGCCCAAGAGAGGTGATGACTGAGGTGCTGGGAGCCTAGAATGGGTGCCCTCGAGGGACCACAGAAGAGGAATACAGGTGCAGTTGCCCTTAACTGTGACAACTGGCACTTTCAACAGATGGATTATAAAAATGGCAATTAACTAATAATAGAAAAATTGTAGCATTTATGCGCAAAGGAGCATAATTAAAGTCAAGCTTTCAACCTTTGCATTTTTTTGCTTTCTGCTGCAGGAAATGCTTTATAGCTGATTTTATATGGAACAAATATACAAAGCTGGGGCTGGTTGACAACGGAGGTGAGATGATGTAGACCCCAATGGCTTCTAGCTTCAAAACTAGAATTAATTAATTTAATTAAGCTAATTAAATTATTAATTTACAAATAATTCAGTGTACACCAATCTTGACTGTACTTTGGCAATCTGAGAGGTACTTGGATGCTTGCCTAAATATGTAACCAGATGCATCACCCTCTCAGAGGCTGATTATAAACCAAGAAGGATTTTGTTGGAAATAAAGTGCAAACTCAAAGATTAGTGTCAAACCAGATAATCTTTGTTAAGTTTTAATAAACTGTAAATTTATATATTTATTTATTTTCATCAGCTCCTTCAAGATTTATAAATGAAGCTGTCAGTGTAAAGAATGTCTTAAAATATAGGCACAATAAGAAAAAGGGGCCTCTCCTACAGAGTACATACTCCACATTAAAAAATATTAGTGTACATAGTCTGCACATTAATCAGGCAAGTAAAGAGTTAACACTTTCAAAGCAAGCCAGGACAGAATGTCTCACTGGAGAAGCTGTCCAGCCTCCCGATTAGCAATGCTGATTCATTAAGATCAATATACAAACAAGGATTTGCCTCATAAATATGGTGGAACAAGATGAAACCCCACAATGGGGCATTGTGGCCTTGACCAAAGAGAGAAAAAATACACTCTGTGTAAATTCACTTCGCCCCACAAAATCAGTGAAAGAAGAAGAAATATGCTTGTTCTGAAATGGTAACAAAAGAAGTTGTCAACGGGGGGAAAAATAATCTGTATACAAGGCTGCTGAAATTCTGATATAAAATTAACTGCAAAAGGTTTGTATTCTAATCTTTGAGTTGAATCAAACTTTATATTTTAATATATCAGATGCTCTAGTGGAATAGAAAACAATGTAAGTGTGATTTGGTAAATGCTATAAAATTTCTAAAAACTAGATGGAACAGCAGAAGTAATTCAGTAGCTAATTACTCTTTTCAAAGTTTAAACTAAGACTGGAAGTAGTAAAATAAATCTCTTTTTCTGAAAAACAATTGCTAATTTAATTTCTAATTTTTTATTGAACCGTTTGTCAGCTGTAATTTTTACCCTTCCCAGTTTTTAAATAGGCATATTTCAGCAAGTGGATAGATGATTCAAAAGTTGACCTCATTTGATTATAAACATAATCATCATAAAGGCTGAGTGATAGTACAGGAAACAGAATAAATTTCAGAATTGCGTTATGTATTCCATAACAACATCTTTACATCCCCATAAAGAATAGTGAATCATTTTATGCTTCTCTTAAAACTCTATACATTAATCGTTCAGATTTCAGTAATCTTCATTTGCAGTACTGTGTAATAGTTGACATCCTTCGTTATATGACAATGCAATGTCTCCTACTTGTATACACACCCATTTTGAACCAAGTGCAGAGATGTACTCAACACAGAGCTCCAATCCAGCTAAGAACTTAAATATGTGCATAAATTTAAGCACATAAGTAGTTCCGTTGGCTAATCATGTCATTATCATATCATCATGTGTTTATAAGCCATAGACCCCAATCCAGCAAAGGATTTAAGCATGTACATAAACGTAGGCATCTGAAAAGTTCCATAATTGTAGTTATGTATATGCTTAAATCCTTTGCTGGATTGGGGTCTATGGCTTAGAAACACTTGTGACATGATGGGAAAATATGAGTATTGTTTACTGTTAGTATTAATACGGCAGCTGGCAAATACTATACACAGTGCAAGAGCTCTTTTTAATGTACTCATCTTAATTTTCAAAATTTAATGAGTGTCATAAGTTAGTTGGAATCTTAACAGTTCTGATTAAATTAAAATATTGTGCATTAAAAACATTAATGATCACAACATAGCAGATATGATTTTCCTATTGCAGGTCAGAAATTTAACACCCCAAAATGAAACAAACAAAAAAAAGCTAGAACTTCAACATTTTCAATAGTTGATTTTTCCCTCTCATTTCTCATTGTGATCACAAAAACAGAACTCTTTTACCAACAGATACATCTAGTAAGTTAAATTAATTTGTCTGCAGTTCCATCTATTCTATAGTTATTCTGTATTGAGTCACTCCCAGACAACTGATAATTTCCCCTTGCTATACAACTGTAGTAGAAATATGCTACTAAATTTACTCTTATTATATGACTTTGATAAAGGGAAGAACCAGTTCAAATTATGAGATATGAGACCCAAGCAGTTTTTGACAAGCAACAATTCTCTCCCTTGTATGCTTATTTAAAAACTGCTTAAGTTCAATATATGTCTGGGGTCTTATATAATTATGTTCAATTATTAATGCAATATTGTTTGGAATCTTGGGTAACAATTCAGGTCCTGAATGCATAAGAATGGTTATGCTGACAAAACTTGAGCTGTCAATATTCTCAAAACACTTACGGTCTGATCCAGCAAAATGTTGAGTTCCTGTGAGGTGCTTAGTGCTGCCAGCTTTAGTGGTGAAAGATAATTTAGAAATATATTGATTGAGACCCTGACTCAGCAAAGAACTTAAGCAGGTGCTTAACTTTAAAGATACTTAAAGTAAAACCACTGCTTAAGTGATTTATAGAATTGGGACCTGAGAGAATTGGAATGGGATTTGAGGGAACCTGGCCCCTCATATGAGTGGGCCCTAAAAGCTCATACAGTTTTAAAAATAATTTGTTTTTTAAAAAGTCCGATACAAAAAGTATGTTTAATGTATAAAAGCTAAATTAAAATAAAATCAATAGAATAAGATATTGTGTGGCCATAGAGGAATAACCACAATTCTTGATTGGGTTAATGCACTTGGCCTTTGGCCGAGTGCTTCCCAAAGCTCCAAAAACATGGGCAGCATGTGGATATTGCGGTACAGCTGCACACATTTCTTTGCCATTTATAATTTCATACTCATCCATAATTGAAAAGCCAGAATGTTTAACAATGTTAGGTAAACAAATTCATGATACATAGTGGGATTTTTCGGATTTTTTTGAGATTGGAAATCTCCAGGTGAGACTAGAGATAAAAGGTAAATGTTAGGCAGCAGCTCAAAGCCATAGTTTTCTGAGGTGAGCAACATAAAATTAAATGAGATTTTAACATGATCTTTCAGCTGGACAACCTCAAATGGCAGGAGGAAAATAAGGAGAGAGAGAATTAGGATTTTGGCCAAGTGGCCAAAACTTATTTATAACTTTAAATAACAAAGAGAATTTCTAAAGGCAACCTGTCTTGGGATCAGTGAAAGGGATTAAGTCAATGGGACCTCAAGTGCTTAAAGTTAAATACATTCTTGAGTGTGTGTGTGTGTGTGGGGTGGGGAGGGGGTTGTTTATTAGTTTGTATTTTCTGTATTGGGCCAGAGTGCTCAACACCTTGCAAGATTGAGCTTTAATTGGTCAGAGAAACAGTGACAGTGACTCTATGGCTCTGTGGTTAGGGAACTCACATGGGAGACCCAAGTTCAAATCCCTCCTCCAATTACTTTAATTATTCACACCAAGTGGAATAGCATAGAAAGTAAGGCAGTCACCTGTAATATGCAAGATCAAAGCTCCAATCCTTACAGCATATCAGGCAGAGTTGGGATTTGAACCTGAGTCTTTCACATTCTCTAACTAGTAGGATAAAGGTTACAAGGGTTGTGTTGTGTTGTGCAAGGCCCAGTCTTGGAGGCAGTCTCTGAAAATGACTGACGGATCAGGCCAAGTGATAGGTGGAGTAATGTGTAGTTTGAGGATCACACAGACTTAAATGTGAGCTAGATCCCCAGGCATCAGAACTTTTTTGGCAGTGTGCATGCCCACTTGCATAAATGCAGGTGCATTGGGGACTTTATCAGCAGCAATTTAGGTTCAGAGAGTATTTGGGCAGGGGTAGGTGGATGTTTTGGAGATCAAAATTTTGGTTTAGGCACCTAAAGTGATAGTTACACAGCTAACTCCCTTTGAGGATCTAGCCTAAGAGATTAAGAATTGAGTTGCCAAGGTTAAACTGTGAATCAGTGGAAGAATCAAGAATAAATCTCCAGCTTCCCTCTTCTAGCCATTAACAATATTCATAAGCACTGTAAGGTCTTCTGAATTAATGCAGTATTGGCTGCAGAGTACAGGACCAGCTACTAAAGCATACAGTACTAAAAACTACCATTGTCGTGTTAAAATGGTGAAGAACCAGAGAATGAATCATTTTCTTTTTACACCGATCAAGGAATATTATTAAAACAAAGGAAACAATCTTAGTCCTAAAGCTACTCTTTCTCCCTGTTGTGACAATTGGGCCTCCACATTGCCTCTAATTGTGAGCTCAATTGTGAAAAGTGAGTGAAAATTCATAAAATGTCACAGTAAGCTCTAAAACAACTGTTGATGGGAAAAGTGCAAAAGGGAGAGAGAAAGAATTTGTCTGTACAAAAAGGCGCCTATTATATAACTCAAAGATTGTGTCAAGGTCATTGCTGGCAAATGAGAAAAGTATGGGAGTGAAAATCAATGGACAAAAACTGGTGTGCTAAATAATTAGTTCTCATTGGTGGGCAAAATATCAATGGGATGGACTATTCCACCCAGCACTCTTCCATTTTAGAGGCTTTTAAAATAAAAGACTTTGGGAGGAAAATCAAGAAGTGAACACAATAACAGCTGGCTGGAAGATGGATGAACAGGAAGAGTGAACTTCACCGTCATGGTTGCCACTCCAAGAGTCTCCTGGGACGCACCGTGATACCACTGGGTCTTTGTTGTCGTGATCCTGAAATATGTCCTGATCAAACCTGGCCAAAAAGAGGGCCACAGATGGTATTGCCACCTTCACTGCCTCTGGCTAAATCCTGAACACCATCTGGGATGTGAGACTTTGATGTCCCATTCCCCCACATGCAATTTTTGCTTCCCTATCTTATTTCTTTTCTTTCTTAGTCCTCTCCTTTTCCTTTCTGTTTAATAGGAGTCTGGCTTAGCCAGCCAAGACTGCATATTGTTCCACACTGCTGTGAGCCTGTGACCAGAGAGGCAGATAAAACCAATGCCCTAAATAGCCCAATGTTATTACTAGTTTGCCAGATCTCAGAGTGTATAGTAAGACTGTGTGCGATACTGGGTTGTTTGCAGCAGCGAGGTAGCAAGTAAAAGCCGACACCAGGGACAAGCTGAGTTTTTTACCTTTGCTGCTATCTTCTCTTGCCTCTTGTGTGTGTCTTACTTGTTTTTTGTAGTAGGAAACAAGATTTAACATTAACAACAGCAATAATGACAGCTCCAGCCTGTGTCAGCTAACTTTGTTTTTCCTCCCAAAAACCAACAGTTATTACCATGTAGGACAGTAGTGCACAGTCTTTTCCAGTCATGCCTCTCTTGACAGTCACAGAATTTGCCATGCACTATTACTTGTAATGTGAAACTTTTTTTGTGTGCAAGGACTCTATCCTACTCTATCTCTATCCTATCCTACAGTGGGACTCGGATCCTGCTGTCATAACAGCAAGAGCAGGATAAAAATTGAACAGACAATTCAGGAGTGGGTGGGAGTGGTAATAGGTATTGCGGGGTGGGCAGGAGCAGGATTAAAAAAAAATAGTCCTCCTGTGCCACAAGCAACATGAACACCCCAGCCAACAGCTACTGCTGTCTGGCCACCCAGCTCTGAAGAGAGCGTTGCCATCAGCAACAGCACAGAAGTAAGGGTGCCCTTCACAGAATGCAGCACTGCCTTCAGAGCTGGGTGGCAGAAAAGTGGTGGCTTCTGGCCAGGGCATTGCCGCGTTCAATTCTGCACTGCTTCTGGTGGCAGCACAGCCTTCAGAGCTGGGCAGCTGGAGAGCAGCAGCTATTGGCTGGGGTGTTCATGTTGTTTGTGGTGTGGGAGGACTATTTTTTTAATCCATCTCCTGTCTCATCCCACAATAGCCACTCTATTTGTATCCCGCTCATGCTATTATGGCAGCGGGTCCTGTGGGACCCGCAGGATCCCAGTTTTTTTGTGCCCCCCCCGAACCTCTTGCATCCCCCTTCAGTTTGGAGACCACTGATCTAGCAGACTGTCAAAGGTTGTTTCTCTCATACCCTTTTTCTAAACAGTCTCTGCAGCTAAAGGGAAAGGGAAAAATGTATGTTGTTAAAATGAAAGCCTTACACAATACTTCACATTCCAAATCCTTTCACTGCTTTTTCATCTTTTCTATATCTTTAATAAAGTTTTTAAAAAGCTAACATTGTGTTTGTCATGGTACTAAGCAGGGTAAGGTTTCTTTACCAAACCCAAACCTTCTTTAAAACTGTTTAATGTTGGGCTGTGACTGGGTCATATTAACTCTTTTAACTCTTTGAGCCCATTTATTCCATCACAATTAATATAACATCCTTCTCTTATTTACTTCAGAGGTTCTAACTAGAACATCCAAAGCCCCTTTCACCTATCCCTCTTCAACAGATCTAAAGACACAATGCACATGTCCACACAGCTATCATTCCTTAATGACTAATTGCTTATCTTCCTCTTCTCTCCTTCACTTTTCCACTTGTAGGATTCATAAAGGTTTATGCGCTTGGCAACATTCAGGGCACACCCGGAGTGTTGTGTAGGAGTAGTGCACACACTGCTCCATCCAAGGGCATCAACCTTGGAATCTCGCCAAGATGATATGAACCGTGGGAAGCCTCTCAGGACTGGGCTCAAGGCCCGAGAGCAAGGAATGCGGTAGATAGAAATTGGTAAATAAGAATGTTAAACAAAGCCAGTGTATTCCTTTTATCTGTTGGAGAATGTAATGAGAGAGAATAAAGGGGAAGGTGGAAAGCTGACAGGGAGAAGCCCGTTAGCAGATACCAGCCTGCTTGCTTGCTAAAAGCTGTGTTCTGTCTTGTCATTGAACCGCCACATCCACCTTACTTTCATTCTTCTTCTTTTACCGCTTTTGTTCATTTAGAAGACGTTTGTCCACTACAATGTATTTAACCCATACATGTACACATACCAAGTAAAGTAGACTTTTTGGAGGTGTATAACTCCATAGCCAAATGTCAGTTCTGGGTTTATATGTGCTAGAAATGCCAAAGAACCTACAAAAATTCAGCTTTTCCAGACCTCATTCTTTCTGTCCACAACAAAAATTGGCATTGACGTGCTGTCCTATTGACAGACCTGAGTGAAATATAGCAGCCAAGTTTATGACAATTAGAATAACTATGCATTATCTGGATGATGGACCTTACCATGGGACTGCCCATCTGCCTAGTTATTAATCTGATATTTAATGCATTTTATGCATGATTTTTACATTTGGCTGAACAAAAGAATCCCACATAATGCATTAGGATTTTACAGATAATGTAAGGAATGCAATTAAAACCTTTGCACATTACAAAACCCTTTTTCTATTACAGAAATATTTTAAAAATATAAATTAATATCTGAAAATGAAAAATGAAATTTTGACTTTGGGTTGTAAGAAACAAGTTACTGTTTTTGTAAGAACTGAAGGAATTGGGGAGATGTAACTTGGTGAAGTAGTTTGGCCACAGTACGTATACTATGTGTTAACTGCATCTCAGTGGATCCATATTTGTTAGTTCATTTCGCACTACTTCAGTGAAGTCTGTGGGTTCATCTTCTGGTTTGCTGGGACCCCCTATGGGTATAGTCACATCTTTCAGGATATTTTTAGCAACCTATTTTATTTTCTAACTATCAATACAAATGAAGTGAAGTCAGATGTGCTAACCTTTGGGTGACAAAGTCATTTCAAGTGATCCATAACTATAAAAAGTGCATACGCTTTTTTTCAGATGCACTCAAAAAAAAAGTTCTATTAGCAAAGCTGACTTTTTTGCTCACTCTTGTACTTAATAGTTTTGTCTCTTAGGAGGAGCTCATGCAAAATGCATTGACAATCACAGCAGAATGGATCACAATCCCTTAGCCTGGCAGAAAGCAGTTGAGGAAGAGGAGTGGTTGCTTAATGCTTATGACATGTTCTGTTCTGTCAGTGAGCCCCAGAAATACACAGCTAGGAGAAATAAAACAAAATTGCTAAGCTTAGATATGAACAGCCTTCCGAGAGTTGTTATATTTTATATATATGACCTGATATTTCTTTGATCACTTTTACTGTTATATGGTCTTTAAGGCAGAGATCATCTGGAAGGTAGCCATAATGCTAAGTTTCATACACATGTATCATAGTGCACTGACATGAAGATGACACCACAGCTGTTGAAAATTATTGGAGAGTCACAGGTTACTTAATGTACATGATACTTCATCTTTTTCAAGTATGAAGTGTAGGTTAACTTGACTCTTATGTGCACAGCAAAGCATTTGTTGGTTGCTACTTCCAACTTTAAAAATCTGTGAGACAGAAAAATAAATGTCTAAGTGAAAGATTCTGGAAAGCACTGTGTAATCTCAACTCCCACGGTAGTGTTTGGAAGTTAAAGGTGCTCAGCATTGAAAAGATCAAGCACTGAGGAAGTCTAGCATGAATTTGACAGTACTCATGGTTGCAGTTTCTGTAGCCATCAAATATTGTGCAAAGGTTTTGCACAGCCAGAGTGTGTGTACTTTAGGTTTTGAACAAGTATCATTCTGAAACAAACCTATATTTAAAACAAAACACAAGTTATTAGAAAGATGAACAAAATATTAATGAGAAATAAAATCTCAATTTTCTTTGACTTCCACATTGATGAGTATTTAAATAGTGGTAATTAATTCTGAACAAACATCATTGCAAAGATGATCAAGAAAAAGATATATCACCACTAGTAACTATACCATCAAAGATTAGTTGTATAATTGAAAGAACATGCTTTACAAAATCCCAACACTGATCTCAAACCTCTTTGAAAATGCTCTTATATGAATATTTCTGTGACTAAAAGTTATGCATGTTTCCACACATCAGGAAAAAAGCAACAAATAAAATCACACTATTGGAGTTGCAAAACATACGGTGTTTCGTCTTCTAGCAGGTGCCCAAATAGAGCACGCTTATCTTCTCAGCGTGTAGTCTGAGTGAATGCTTTAGATAGCCATGGTCAGAGCCTTACCTGACACAAATTGGTGTAGCTCTAGTAACTTCAGTGGTGCTACATTGATTAGCATCTACTGAGGATCTGACTTCCAGTCTTCACAGAACAGGAGGAGGTGTTTAAAGGAATGTTTTTTATGGATTATAATCAAAATGTCAAAAGGAAATTTAATGAGAAATTCTGTCACACCTTCCAGTAACTTCTTCACACAGCTGAATAAAAAATAAAATCCCAACCCCCTGCCCCAACCTCAAGATCTAAACACTGCTGAATTTGGGATTATGCAGTCAAAATTCAATTCTGGATGCAATTTTACAGCTATCTTATATTCCTAAAAGGGCTGAACCCAAACCATAGATGCAAATATCTCCAACTGTCGTGGGAGATGCTTTGAAATCTGTATCCATCTTTGCATTCCAGGGTACAGGGCATTTTCTGATAATTGTTAATACAAGTATTTTGGCAAAGTCTGCATAGTTTGGAGAGGAAAGTGGGGGTGACCTAACCTGAAGATGAAGTGGCTTGAATCCCCTAAAGAAGTGGATGCAAAGATGAAAAGGGACACTGGGAAATTAAATGCTCTTAAGAGCACTATGTAATACAAAAAGACTAATCCCCTTAATACTCAACCACTTACACTGGAGTAATCACATTTATATCCATGCATGAGCATTAGTTACGGCAAAATTTCCCCCCTGAATTGGGAGCTGGCAGTGACAAATATTACTTTAGAAAAAATGCATAGAGCAAATTTAAGTTTTTAGAAACTTTTCTCCTTAAAGAATCAGCTAACTACATCAGCTAACCAGAAACTCTGAGGAAAGTAAGCCCATTTCCCCCCTTCATCACAATGCCTTTTTGCTTTTCCCTCACAAAATGCTTGCACACATTCACTCTTTCCCCCTCTGAACTGATCTCATTGTGAGTCTGAAAGCTATAGCTCTTGTTCTCCAAAAAGCATTGCGGTAAGGAATGTATGACCTTCAGATCTTCTTCTCTGCACCCTTGATGCAGAGCTTTCATGCATACTCTGAGCAATACAGATGTGCAGGAGCAACCCTCTTTGGCTGACAGCTCAAATGAGTAAGCATGAAAGAGTAAAAGATAGTAGCAGAGATGGTGAGAGGATAGGATCCTGGCTTTTACTGACACAGGGCAGAAAATCTTTCCACAGCTCTAATTACCATATTCATCATTGTCAACAGAAAGTGTGAACAATTGTCAATAAAAAAATGTTTCCCAAAGCTATTAGTAATAATTTAAATACATTTCCAATGGGCTATAATGGTCAGAAACTTGAATTTGAACAGACATTTTCTGTGCATTCATGGAGCTTCAAAGAGAAAAGTGAATACTGTTGAGGAGTTGTTAGGCGCAGAAATAAGGAGATGCGTACAGAGATTATTTTTGTCCCTAATTGTCTAGAGATTGTACTAACTGAATTTATTTTTGTAGCAAAATACCAAATTCCATCTCTACTCTTACTGTCACAGGAGCTTTAATTAAATGGATTTTACATCTTAATGAAAGCCACAGTTATGCTGCTAACAAATGTATAATTTATTTAGACAAAATAGTTTGACATACAGTAAATGCCCAGTGGATTTCAACAAAACACAAAAAAATGTTAAGTCAGACAGGATTTTGAGCAGTTATTTACAACGGACTTGATCTTGCATTGATGCCTGATCCAAAGCGCAGTGAGATAAATGGAAAGACTCCAGCTGACTTTGATGAGCTGTGCTTCAAGTCCACAACAGGAACATTAATGCTGCATGGAAACCAAGTTACTTCCGCTCAACTGGAGGAGAAGGTCTGTAGTTAGGTTCCTCTTTAGAATGTGGAGGGTCATGTTACAACCACAAGAAATATGCTTTGTGGGCTTGATCCTGCACTCATTGAAGTCAATGACTGAACTCTTGTTACCTTCTATGCCCATTCTCTACTTCCACTTTACCCAACTACAGTTCTTCTGAAGATGGAAAATTATGTATTCATTGTAATAGTATCTCTCTCTTGCTAGTATAGTGCTAACTGCTTTTCTGTGTAGCAGTAATTTGCCTCAAATACTTTATTTGTTCAGTTACAATCTGTAGTTTTGTTTTCTTGTAGTTCAATAATTTATGCAATCCCCTCAGCCAATAAATACAGGGTATTATACAGAAACTAATAAAACTCAAATACAATACACTAAAAGCTATAATAAAGCACCATCCTCTTTAAATACAAACACATAAAAACAAATGATGGAAGTAGGTCCAAGTGATACAATGAATAAGAAACAAATAGGAAGTCAAGGCAATAAATGTTCTCTAGAGTCAATAAAAGTTTTATTCTTGCAACATCTTTGGGGACAGGGAAAGGGAAAGCATTAAGGTGGTGGGATGAGACAAAACAGACTTCAGTTGGAGGGGACTTTCATGCTATTGGGCTCCCCAGAACCAGAATGTAAATGCTTATCAGTCTCATATTGCACAGTGAGAGCTTTAAAGAGTGAGTAGTGTATGGTCTACGATACCCATCCATACAAGGCTGAAGATCAGTTTTCAAAGGGCCTAAACCAGTAAGAATATTAAAAACCATTAGTGTAAGTTTGAAGTCATACCAACACTTTAAAAGCAGCTAGTATGAAAAGGCAAAAAAATGAAAATGTCAGCTCAAATGAACGAGTGCTGCTGCATTCTGGACAAGCTGATGGAGAATGTTTGTGAATAGCATTGCAAACCACAAATTACAACACACAAGACTCATGGTCAACAATATATTGTTGTGGCATGGTCATCAGAGAATAAATTAAAAGACTACTGGCACAAATTGTGCATCTGAAAAAGAACACTTGCACACTAGATCCATCTGACACATGGCTTCCCTTGAAGATTACATAGTCAAAATCAATTTGAAGGTTCCTAACTTGACTCACTAAATCGAATGGAGTCCCCTCAACTAGTTGGGCCACAAACTCTTTGTATTGATGACTGTTACTTGACAGCAAGATTTCTGTCCTTCCAGAGTGAGGATGAATTGGTTCCTACACATCCTCCTGGAAAAATCATTCAAGCATTTCTCCAGGACAGAAACCAAACTCCACTGGACAAAAAGATATGGGGCTCAATTCGCTGATGGAAGGTTGCCATTGATTTAATCTGAGAAGGAAAAGGGAAAACATCTGTTATCAGCATAGTGATATCATGATACTAAATGTTTAGAAATTATCTCATCAAAAGGTTTCTAGAACATGTTGAAAATAAGAGATAGGTTTGATCCTTGTATAATGCCACATTTGTGTGTGTGTGTGTGAGTATGTATATGTATGGTCACCAGAGAATAAACAAACAAACAAATAAATAAATAAATAAATATTTTATTTATATAAAACAAATGTGTGTGTGTGTATGTATATAAATAAATTTATATCTTGTATAACAATGTACATCTTGACTTTACATACTGGCCCTTGGCACTTCCAAGACCAAAGGCTTCTGAATCAAAGAGTACAACAGCTAGACAATAATCTGCACAAGTGTTTCAATTACCACATGTCCCTACAACAAGATAACAGGTATTACATACCATATGGCCACCATATGCTAGTGTGCAGAGCAATATAATATTGTAATTAAAAGTAGTATGAAAATGACATGTGGGAAGAATCAAAGGCACCAAGCAAATAATGTTGCTGAAATATTTAGGACTGGTAAATTCGGGAAAACCAGGTTATGGAAGTCACATTATAGTGCCTGAAAAGTTTGTTAAGATTTTTGTCTTATTTATTAAGTTATCATTATACAATTAAAGATACATTCACTCTTTCATTTACTGCATTGAAGAAAAAAGGTTTATCTCAGGTTATTATTATTATTATTTATTTATAAATATATTAATTTATAAATGTTACTTATCTTTAAATTCACAATTAGTATATTGCTTTTTAAATTAAATTGTTCCAGGGGAAAAATGAAACAAAACAAAAACTCTCTCATGCCATGATGTGTATTGTGGTTTGGAAATCTAATTTTTTCTAACAAACCCAGTTTTCTCTCTAGCAACTGCTCTCTAATTCATAGCAACATAAACTCATGGAAAATCATCAGTTACTTCTACCGATAAGCATGTAGAATGTACTCCATTGTATTATTAAAGACTTCTTTGAGACTAATGAAGAGGATGTGATAAAAGTTTACAAATGATCTATTACAGTGTAAATAATTAAAGTTTTATATAACTGCTACTAATGGTCAAGTGCTGCAAAGAGTGCATGCTATTCAAAGGGCATTCATAGACAATGTAGAGCTTGACAATGCAAAACTGTGGCCTTAAGACTTTTTATACTTTTATCTTCTTTGTGTCTTCCAATTGCAGGACCTTCATTGCATTAAAAAGAAAAATCCACTTCACTTTGTTAAAGCTGAACTGTTCAAACCATAAAGAGGTTTGGAAAGCATGTTTTAAATGCATTTCATTGATATGGAGCTATGCAGTGTCTCCTTCATGCAATAATAGACTAATAACTTGTCTTTTTAATATATGTCAGACAAAACATTTTTTTAAATGAAGAAAAGTAAGAAGGATGTATTAAAACCATTTTGTAGAAATAAAAAAAAACAACAGATCACTTTATATTTAAAAAACAAAAACAAACAAACAAATCAAATCAAAGGAAAGAGGATAAGCTTCTTGGTGTTACCATCATAGCTGCTCAGATCAGAAGCAGGAGAGAAGTTGTCAGGGTGACAAAGTGTGTGTGAGTAATGGTAGCAGGAAAGAACAGTATAAACAGGGATTCTGATTTTCAGTTTCAATTGAAAACATATGATAAAAAAAATGCTGATTGTATATTTTTTCTAGATCTGGTGAAAACACAGCAGGGTTCCATACAGGAGCCATGCAATGAGAGTCACATACTGTTCACTATACAGATTGAAGCTTTTATGTAGTCAGTGTTTTCCTAATGAAATACTTTTTTCATCCAAAAAATGACTTTTTGTGCAAATTGAAATTTTTCACAAAAAAACTCCTGTCATCATAGGAAGTTTCATTTTTTGCTACATTTTTAATATACTTTTAAAATCAAATTAATTGTCACCATTTTTGGTTGCTTATTCAGTAAAAAGTTTATTAAAGTCACTTTTTTGTGTGTGTGAAAAACTGAAATTAGACCCTTTTTGAAAACTGAACTATAAACACAAGTTCAGATTTTTTTTTGGTAAGAATGCTTTTTTGTGTGTGTTTTGAGCAGTTAAATTTCTTTATAATGCTCCCCTCAGTTCATTTTTTGGGTGCACATAGGAGTGAGGTGATGATCAGCTTTTTTGTATATGTTTGTTACAAACAATAGCAAAATTACACATATACTTTCACCTCAAAAGATCATGAACCATTTTACAATCTAAGACCTCAATTCTGCAACTGACTGCCTGCAGGCAGACTCCTGCACCTGCGAGGAGCCCCATTGGTTCCATGGTCAGGGTCTGCCCACATGGTTCTCCATGCAGGGACGAGGGACTAAGGCTCTTGTATCGACTGTGAAAGCTTCTGTGGGTACAGAGTACGTGAGCTCTCTGGCTTGCCTAGGCCACAGCTGTGGAGATACTCCAGAAGTTGAGCATGCAAGCACCCTGCTTACGCAACCTCTTTGCTGAAGCCTTGGAAGCCCAACTCACTCCTCCCTCCCACCCCCATCCCATTCAGTTGCCATATATGAGTTCTGACTAATGACCACAGGGGAAGCATTGAGCAGCTGCAAGGCTTCCACAACTTCCCAATGAGATATTTATGATAGTTATTATTTATTATGAGGGTTCAAGTTAGATTATTGAAGAGATATCAGATAATCCATGCTCAATCAACTTTATTAGTCAAAGATAAAACAGCACAACACAGAAAGGAAAAGGGTAATATTTTACCAACCTAATCTGGGAAACAGAGTCTCACAGCATTCAATCTGTTCCAAAACTATGAGCTCATTTCTGCTTATTATATACTACCCTTGATACAAAAAAATGGAAGAGTCACAAACCCATAGTATTGCCTAGGATTTATTCACCAGTGCTTACCAGTTTCTTATCTTGTTTTGCACATAGTTTTCCAGAAGTAAGGAAAATTAGAGACATCTGCAGTTTGGTACAGACTGCCTGTTGGTTAAGCATCAAAAAGACATTTTATCTTTGTCATATATACATCTTTCTGGTATGTCTCTGTGCCTAACACTTCACATCTCCTCTTGATTAAACAACGTAACAATGTAAAATGCATCTTAGGAAGAGCTACCATGAATACAATTGCCATGTGTGTGTTACTGAAATATGTTGTGAGGCTGGGGACACCCAGACCCAGCCTTACAAGTACAACAACAGAGTAGCCAGATGTGCTGATGGCCCATTAAAGGGAATCCACTATCCTAAAAGAAGACTTCTCAGGGAGAGCACCTAGAGAATGGAGATTACTTGACCAGTGGGGGTGGACCCCCAAGTCACAAGGATAGATCTTTCCATCAATCTGGAAGAAACTATAAAATAGGGGAAGTGATGTCATCACTTGGCCTCTGCCCGCCCCCCCCCCCCAACTCAACACCTGGAAGAAATATCTGGAGGACAAAGACTTTGAACTGTGAGGGTGGTTCCAGGATGGAAGGCAGTCCCAGCCTGTGCATTGTGCAAGTACAATCACTTAAAACCTATCTTTCTGTAGTTAATAAATCTGATTTATATTTTATCTAAAACAGTGTGTTTTGGTTGAAGTGCTTGGGACATCTCAGCTCAGTTTACAAAGGCTAGTATGTGTCCTCTCCACATTGAGGGATGGGCAGTCAATGAATTGACTCTGGTCAGGCTACTGACCGTGGCAAGATGGTTCAGTTCTGGGGTGCAAGGCTGGGAAGCTAGGGGGAATTGTCTGATGCCTCCTATCTATTGTTGTTTCAAGAGTGGCTGGCAAAGCATTCATTTAACTCACCTGGGTGTGTCCCTGCCTGTGGATGTCTGTGTAAGTGCAGTACCTGCTAGAGGTTTGTGGCTTAGCAACAGCACTGTAGAGTGAGAGTTGCAGAGATAGAGAATGAAGGAGGCACACCTTGGGGCCCTATTTCACCCCGGGGTGTTCGCTACTTCCCACCACCCAACACAGATGTAATGAGGTTAAATGGTGTCCATATAAAATAAGTAAGAACTACTAATTATTCCTCAAGAAAGGCTTTTAATGATTTTCGACTATAATAACAGCATAAACAAAACAGGAAAAGGAAAACCAAAGACCAACACTGAATAAGGATTAATACAAAAGGCAGATTATATTGAAGACAAGCACAAGTACATGTAATATTGTGGACCATTTGCGACTTCCTGAACAGTGACTCTACATATGCTGGTCCTGGCAGGTTATAAGAAAAGGCCGAAGACAAGCATAAGTAAAGCTATTATTCACCAGCTCTATATTCCTGGTGACAAACTATTTCAAAGGCCACATAAAGCTGATGAACGACAGCACTACATGCATTTGCTCGGACTACTTAAAAGACAAGCACTAATACATGCAAAGCTATTATGCATCAGCTACCTACTATTGATTTTATACTACAGTATTGATACAGCTATGATCAATTCGGTTTAAGCGACCAGACTTCTTTACTCCATAGACTTACCCTGCATTCGTCTGAAAATACGTTACCCTTCAGTCAGCTGCTTTCCGCACTGGCCAGGTACAGACAGTCGAGAAATCCACGTCCCTTCGGTTTAGGGGGTGTGGGTCAGGTTTACGAAAAACACACACACACAGTCCTGTGCCTTTGTTCTTTTTATCTGATCTAATGGCCGTGTTTTAGAACAGACCAACCAATCAGGGTGGGCCACATTGGTTATGTGGTTGCCCTAGTTGTATAATTGATGCATATTTAATTTTTATGTCCAATTGTTAGTTGTTCGTATAACTGAGGCCTATTTATTTTGGGTAGCCAATTAGATTTTGAATGTGGTTAATTTGGAGTTGATAAGTACATAGGAGTCAGCATAAATTGTTTTCTGGTTGCAGCACGTCCTGACCACAAGCCACAAGATTAAGCTTTGTTTTTCCAAGGCTTGCATTTTAAAGTAAACAGAAGTTTGAGGCCTAACATTTGCAATACTTCTATTTTGTTCAAGCTTGACAAGACAGTTGCTCAATTTATTCACAAGAGTGATATCCCAGGTTGGTGGGACAGAGGGCTCAGCAGTCCCACAGTCCAGGTTGCACCCCAGGGAGCCTGTCACACAGAGACCTGATGTATTTTCTCTTGTCTAGCTCCATACATATTTTTCAAAACACAAAGGGTTTGTATCAGCCATGCACAGATACCTGAAAACTGATTGGTTTTGAAAGCCTCATACACCTTACTTTCACAAGCCTTATAATCTTAATTTCTGACTTATTATGTTAGGTGTTTGCATGTACAAGTCCATGTCTTGCTTATGAACAAAAGATGTCTTTGCTATGAGACAAAGTTCAGGATCTATCAAGCTTCTTACTACCTGTATTGATATATGGGTCAGAAACTTGGACCCTCTTACAGACAGAATTGAAATGGTTAGTGGCATTTCGTATGTGCTGTCGGTACCAAGTCCTGAGCATAAAATGGTCTGACATCGTGTGAAATGTCATAATCTTGCAAAGATAGGCCTTCCTTCAATCACTAATTATGTTCAAAACAGAGTTGCATGCTGGCCCTGTTGCCAGGATGGACAAAAACACCCCAGCATACTGTGCTGTCAAAGTCATTGATGCTTGAAGAGGTACGCAGCCTGATCCGACCTACTGGCACTACCCCCAGGGTAGCCCCAGAGATTCATGCATTCGGAGGATTGAGCCAGATCTGGGAACTTCACTAAATGATACCTGGTATGATGCCATCGACCATAGTCCATCTGGCAGGCCTAACAGTTCTCAGAAGACTTTGAAAGTTTGAGGATGGTGCATTTTTGACAAAGAGGCCATCAAGGAAAATCCTTAGGGTGACCCCAAAACAATCCTCTTTGAGTGACACAATAGCTCTAAAATTGAATTTAGCCAAGAGAAGACATGGAGGGAACTACTATTATAGAGAAAACTGCCATAACGTCCATATTTGAGTTACCTAACACTTTCTATTAAGCAAGATTTTTGCAACATATTCTCTGAACTGTCATTCCTGCTTTGTTTGAAGCAGACCTTTGATATTTGCTTGGAGTATTCCTTCAGATTATAGGAGTACCTTTTCTTTATCATGTGAAATGCCATTCAGATATAGCTAAGTTAGAAAGAGTTAAAAATCACCATTTCCTTTTTCCTTCTCTGTGTCCCTCTGGGAAATGTTAGCAGCTGGTATCTAAGAACTAACAACCTCTGTGAGCTGCCAGAGTAAAGGCATGTGGGAGAGGAAGCCAAGCTTTCTCACATGGGCCCAGAATCCCACAGGGAACCATATGGGGCAGGACCCTCCTTAACTCCTGGGTGGAGAGAGAGGGATAGCCAGCTGTATCCCCTTTTATACAGAGCATGAGACCTCAGCAACTCATTCCCCACACCTGGGAGCACAGCATGAGATAGGAGCCTCCCCTACGTCCCAGGGTGGGGAAGGAAGTAAACCAAGTTAGGTATCCTCTTATCATCCTCTGGAGCCAGAACAAGGCCCCTGCACACCACCCTTACACCTGGGAAATAGGTTTCTCCTATTTCCCAGGAGTACTCCTGTACCTCAAGTCCCTGTAGCAATCTGTAGCAGTCTCTGTGACTGTGCTGAAGGGCCAGGGATCAAACCCTTGTGATGATGGATGATGAGGAATTTGTGAGTAATATAGTTGTTTTTTGGCATACAAAAATAATGTTAAAAGCATATTTTTAGGCTGTAGAGTCAGGCATCCCAAAATTAGAAAATATTAGCTTTATGATTGTCTGAGCAACCCTGGTGCCTGTGGATTCTGATACAATATTTCATTGTAAGATCATGTACTATTTTTCCCCACAGGATCTCTGCCTCATTCCGTGCACAGGATGGTCACACAAGAGGGCATACATAGGTTCCACAGGCAACTGTAAACCTGTCATTTCCTAACTTTTGAGTGGTTGACTTTGCATCAGTCACTTAAAGAACTTTTTAAATGTAATTATACCTTTATGATTTATTTGACATAGCACACAAGTGTGCCAAATACTTTACAGTATAGATAGATGGGAGATATCCTCACTCAGATGGTAAAGTATTTCTTTATTTTTAATTTAAAAGACCTGACTCCCATCTTGTCCTGTATCCTTCACATTGGAGCTCTATAAATCCAGCTACTAGGATTAGTTAGTTTTACACTGCACTATTCAACAGGAGAGATGCTCAGGGGTATAAGGAGAGCTACTTTGGGGAGGTAGAGGGAGCTAATGCTCCTAATTTGGTAAAACATTTAAGAACATTTGCAAGTGCATTCCTGAAATGGGGCCAGATTTTTGACTTTCATTTTTCCAGGGCAGAAGAACACAGAGCCCAAGGAATAGCCACCCAGCCTGAAACTAACCCCACCCCCACAATACATATATACACCTCCTCAAAAATAACCATCCAAATTGCCACTCACACCCAAATAAGAAAGCATTTGGGAATTTAAGCGTGATAAGAAACATGAATACAACAGCCATGATATAATATCAGAATGTAAAAGTGTCGTGCTTTGCTGAATTGTGGCTTTAGTGCAAGGTCAATGTGTGGCCTCCTTCAATATATGCATCCCAAAAAAGCTCAATAAATAAGGTTCAAAGTAGATCAGTTTTATACACAAGAATCACTGTATCCAGTGGTGAAATACAAAAACTGTTTGAAATTTCACAGCAGAGTGCACAATGGTTTAGGAGGCTTAACTTTATTTTAAGGGAATTTGTGGCTGTGTGTGTGTGTGTGTGTGTGTCTGTGAATTATTACATATATATGCTTGACTGAGCCATGAAATCTTTGCCATTTCCACAAAGACTCAGCTTTACTTTGCAGTTCTTCTCACCAGAAGCACCCATAAGATATTAGTCTTTTTAGACAAGATCAAGGCATCCATAGCTGTACTTATGAAATTATTTCCATCTTTATTGACTCATGGTAAGAAATATGACTGTGGTGATGGCAAGTTTAATCCAGCATGGCTATTTCCACTTCATACAACGATTTATAGAGCTGGCTGAATTATTTCTAATGAACAATATATTTGGTTAATTTTGCACTTTTCTCCTCCCTCCTCCATTTCCTCTGAGCAGATCACAGTATTTATAAATTGGTGTCAGCACTAGTGATTTTTTTGGTAAAATTTCCACAGTGTACACAAGACTTTAGGGACCTGACTGAAACTCAGTATTTTCAGTTCACATACATTCTTGTTGTGCTAATTTAGCAGTAATCCAGACCCTACTGTACATTAGCAGGGTAATTGCATATATCTTAGGTGTTTTGAGAGGAAAAATACCAAAAGTTGTCTTCAAACACATGAGAAGTGTATCAATACCAATGCACACTCTAAAGTGGCTGTAACTGTGCCTCTGTGGGTCACAACTGAGAATACCAAATTCAGGACAAACTGCTGAGAAGTAGGGTGGACACACCCCAAAACTGGAGGTTATTCTCCCCTCAGACATACCAAACCAGCAACAAAAGTAAACTTCTGTTTCACCACACTGGCTAACAAGAAGTCATAAAAGCTGTTTCCTTAGGCATTCCAGTCTTTGTATCATCAGAAAAAATACTAGACTTAGAGATGAGCGGTTCTTTAAAAACAATTTCCTCAAATAAAAGGTTCTTCTGATCCCAAAGGACCAGCCATACTCCCAGGTCCATATACAACTCAGATCTTACCCAAAAATCACGCTGTTGCCAATCCTCTACTATCTAAAATCTAAAGGTTTATTCATAAAAAAGAAAGGAAGAAAGGTGAGAGTTAAAATTGGTTAAAGTCATCAAATATGTACAGTAATCACAAAGTTCTTGGATCAGGCTTGTAGCAGTGTTGGAATAAACTGCTGGCTTCATAAGTCTCTTGTTGCTTCCAAATCATTGGAAGGACCTCAGTCCCTTGGTTAGAATGCTCCAATTAGTATAAGTACATAGTCCAGAGGTTTGAGCAGGAAATAGGCAAAATGGAGATGTTTCCAGTGCCTTTTATATCTTCTGCCATGTGGAGGAAATCCCGTTGTTCTTACTATGGAAAATTACAGTAACAAGATGGTATTTGGAGTTACATGGGCAAGTCACATGTCCATGCATGATTTCGCCTAGTCACAGAAAGAAAGTCCATTACCTATACCTCAAACAGCATGTTCATAGGAAAGTCCCTTCAGGGTACGGGAGCGTCTTCAATTGTGAGTTAAATGTTCTTTTGATGGGCCACTCAATTTGAATAGTCCCTCCAAGATGTGCTGGCTAACAACCATGTGGGTGTTACCCCAGGAGCAAACATTTGAAATCCAGGAATAGAGCCAATACTCATAACTTCAAATACAAAAATGATACGTGCATACAAATAGCATAATCATATTTGGCAAATCATAACCTTTTCCATTGACACCTTATTTGACAATCTTTGAACAAGATTTTTTGCAAATATATAACAGTGGTTGCAACAATGATCTGTCATATTTTAATGAGTTAACGTCACAATGGCTTATTATTATTAGCATATGGGATATTAATTTTTTTTAAAAATCAGAGGATGGTGTTGTGGATAAAGCATTGGTCTGGGACTCAAGAGATATGGGTTTTAATTCCTGGCCACAGATTTCCTGTGTGACTATGTGCAAGTCACTAGGTGCTAAATCCAAAGATTTTTGAAATCAATAGGAGTCTTCTCACATACTTTGTATCAGGCCTTTCATTGTTTTGTGACTCAGTCTCCATCTATAAAATGAGGATAAGAATAGTTCCTTTTCTTTACCCATTGTCTATTTAGACAATAAACTCTTCAGGGGAGGGGCTGTTTCTTTCTGTGTCTATATAGCACCTAGCACAACGGGGACCTAATCTCAGTAGGGCCTGTAGTCACTACTGTATTACAAAGAACACATGACAATAATTTGTGATTTTATGCAAATATATCTATGTGCTATGCATGCAAGTTATAAGCAGAAGGAAGATAAAATAGGATGGGGAAACTGTAAGCACCTTATCTCTACTATTCTGAATATATTTATTGTTACTGCTTATCCTTTTCCCCCTTGTGGACTTCTGGACCTGTGGAGCACTCTCTGTTGGGCTTGGCAGATGAAAGCTTGTTTGTTTTTTTTTCCACATGTGGAGGAAGAGACACACACGTGGATCCATGCACAGATCTGAAGGCCACAATTTGTAAATGCCACCATTGTTCATTTTCACTTTAATTGGGGGATATACTTTCTCCATATGCATCTGATTTGATGTCAGATCCTTTTTCCCCCCCAATGGCAAAAAGAAATCTGGCGAGAGAGATTGGTAAGGGGAGAGGAAGGATCAGCCCTGCTCAGTAAGGAGGAATATTTCAGGCCATTAAATCCTTATTGTAGGTGGGCATGAACTAATACCTCCTGGAAACCCAATTCATTCTTTCAATGTGTCGTATTTTTTCTGTATTTGTCTTCTTTTGTGTTTTTGATGATAAGTACATTTGCATGAAAGGAAAATCTTTGTTTCTGAATTTAATGGCTTGGAGTGCTGGGTCCTCAACTGAAGTAATAATCCTGTGCTTGTGTCACCAATCATTTCCTCATCAACCAATTCTGATGTTACAAACAAATGATTATGGTTTTAGCTGGGGACAAAACAGCACAAGCAGAAGAGCTCTTTAGAAACAGACCCCATGTTTATTCAAGTATCCTTAGAATAAAAAGAGGATGATGGAGAGGAATAGTAAATATTGATCCTAAATACAATATTTATGTAAGTCTTTTGTCAAATGACAGCAGGACTCTGGCAAAATTGTGTACCATATTGCCTGAATAGTTCTCAAGTCAATGGTTGGATTTACTTCAATAGGAACTATGGTCACAGAAAAGTAAACATTCTATTTTTATTGAAACATAGCAAAAACCTATTGTTTTTATTTTTCAGGGCGGAAAATGGGCCATGAAATCTTCTAATATAATATAAATGTGAGCAGCAGTAATTCACGCATATCAAAGTGACTATATTGTGTCTACATACATACCAATTACCAGCAACATTTCTGTAACAATTAGAATAAAATTATGGGTTTTCTTTTATTCAGCATATTTCCTGACAGCGTTAGATGTGAACAAATTACTTATTAAAGTTTCTTCCATGTTTGTGGTGGCTTTCTTCATTTCCTTTACATTTGGTTTCTTTTATCTGTCATGCGAGGAAATTGTAAAATCAAAGAAATGTGGTATTTTAGCTCCCTATATAGTGGTCTGCAGATTAAGAATGGGGAGTGATCTGATGGGAGTTTAGCAGAAATTGAATGATATGAGAGAAATCCTGTGTCCCCATGGGACAGAGATGAAGACGATATTTGTATTACTGCAGAAAAAGACATTTATTAGCACTTCAGCAATTTATGCCTGTGCCAGGACTGGCAGAACCTCCTTCACTTCTTAAGTGACAGTTCAAGGAAGGATTCAGATTCAGACCACACTGCTCAAAAAAAGTCTTTATGATCAAGTGCTGCTTTGTCTTGCTTTTAAATTAAGATTTTAGTTCTTACAGATAGGATAGGATAAGAAAATGGCTTTATTTACTGTGGATCCATTCCTGCAGTCTTTTTTTAGGGTAAAATCCTGCCCCCTACTTTAACTCCCATTTAGATTAATATATTGACTCCTATTGCTTTTATTAGGAGTTGGATAGGGCCATGTTTGTGGAGAGGCCAGGAAATACTCAAAAACTCAGATTCCAATGCATGGAAGAGTAGAGACCAACTCCACAGGGAGCTCCCTTTGTACTTTGAGTAAATGCAGTTATGGTGAGGTATAACTGCAGAAGGGATGGGCCACTACTTATTCTGCAGAACAAGGCTGTAAACGTGAGAGGGCTAGATCTGCTGCAGGAGATACTGAATAGCTCTGCTACTGTTTCATGGTCTAGGAAGGACCTCATTTCCCCCTTCCACGTAGCCCCCACTGCATTAATCAAAGCTACTGAGACTTGGTGTGGAAGGAAGGATTTCACTCTTATTCCTTACTCAAGTAAAACTGCCTTTGGCTTCAATGACAGTTTTGCTTGAATAATTAATGTAGGATTTGGACCTCTGTTTCTGCAACAACAGCTAACAAAAGGAGTCAGAGGAATCAATACATGTTGCTTGCCTTGAAATTAACATTTACCAAATGCACTGCTGAATTGAAACAATTCAAGTCCAGCTTTTCCAAATGAGTATTATTAAAACAGAGATGGTACCAGAATGCTTTGCCTATTACCAGTGTCCTGAAACACAGCATAGCTTCAGGATGGAATTCTGCAGAACAACCATGGTAATAAATATAGGTAGTTGTCTGCCATTCCACACCAACAGAGTCCATATTAATAGTAGGAGAATTCCCTAGCTTTTCAAAATTCATTTGTCACAGATCTCTGACTCTCAGTGGACTCTACTTAACTCTTTAGCACACTTGTCTGTATATTGCTCAGAATGAGTACCCCTTTGTCACTGGGAGTGCATAGTAGCTCTTCTCTAGCACCCCTTACTGACAGTTGCTCCAGTTCTGCAGCCATTTGCCTCTTCTCATGACTCAGCCCTCAGGTCTCATCAAATTTTAGCTCCACCCCCTACAACAAAAGTCCAATGTCCTTGCATCAGATCTTCAGCCCATACACTCAACTCTATGATCCTAACACTCTCCTATTTCAGGGCTCTCAAAAGACCTTATACCCAGGCCCTCCCACTACACCAGGTTCCAGTCCAGGATCCTATATGTAGCAATCAATGTCTTCTCTATCAGACTCCTTGTTGCTCGCTCCCTGAACTTCTTACTACTGTAGCCTGTCAGCAGGCCTCTCCAAAAGCTTCTATAAGTTTCATAGAATCATAGTAATGTAGAACTGGAAGGGACTTAGAGAGGTCATCCAGTCCCCTGCACTGAGGCAGAACTTAGTATTATCTAGACCCATCCCTGACAGGTGTTTATGTAATCTGTTCTTCAAAATCTCCAGGATGGAGATTTTACTATCTCCCTAGGCCAGTGGTTCTCAACTCTGGTCCACTGCTTGTTCAGGGAAAGCCCCTGGCGCACCGAGCTGGTTTGTTTACCTGCCGCGTCCACAGGTTCAGCCGATCACGGCTCACACTGTCCGTGGTTCACTGCTCCAGGCCAATGGGGGCTGTGGGAAGGGTGGCCAGCACATCCCCCAGCCCACTCTGCTTTTTGCAGCCCCCATTTACCTGGAGCAGTGAACCACAGCTAGTGGGAGCTGTGATCGGCTGAACCTGCGGACGCGGCAGGTAAACAAACTGGCCCAGCGTGCCAGGGGCTTTCCCTGAACAAGCGGTGGACCAGAGTTGAGAACCACTGCCCTAGGCAATCTATTGTATTGCTTTACCACCCTTACAGTAGCAAGTTTTTCCTAATGTCGACCCTAAATCTCCCTTGCTGCAATTTAAAACCATTACTTCTTGTTCTGTCCTCTTTATGACAACCTTTGATGTACTTGAAGACTGTCATCATGTCCCCCTTCAGTCTTCTCTTCTCCAGACTAAACAAACACATTTTTTCAATCTTTCTTCCTAGGTCATGTTTTCTAGACTTTTACTCATTTTTGTTACTCTCCTCTGGATGTTCTCCAATTTGTCCACATCTTTGCCAAAGTGTAGGTCCCAGAATTGGACACAGCAATTCAGTTGAGGCCTTATCCGGTGCAGAGTACAGTGGAAGAATTACAGGTACTTCCTGTATCTTGCTTACAACATTTCTGCTAAAACATCCCACAATTATGTTTGTTTTTTGCAAGACTGTTACACTGTTGATTCATATTTAGTTTGTGATCCACTACAACCCTCAGATTCTTCTTTGTAGTACTGCTGTTGAACTAGGAATTGTCCATTTTGTGTTTGATTATTCCTTCCTAAGTGTAGTACTATATTCTGCATTTGTCCTTATTGAAATTCATGCTATTTAATTCAGACCATTTCTCCAGATCATTCTGGGTACTTACAAATTGATTGCTTGATTATTTAGTCACTTAGCTTTCGGGTGCAGAAGTTAAGTAGACTGGTCTTTAGTTGTCCTTGTCCTAGATTGTCCTTGGTTCCTTTTTCATAGGTAGGCACTCTATTTGCCCCTTTCCAGTCCTCTAGGATATCTCCCATCCTCCACAAGTTCTCAAAGTTAATTGCTAAGGTCTCAGAGATCTGTAGCCAGTTCTTTAAGGATTTTAGAATGTATTTCATCTGGCCCTGCCATTTTAAAGACATCTAACTTGTCTAAGTACTTAACTTGTTCTTTTCCTATTTTAGCTTCAGATCCTACCCCATTTACACTGATGTTCACTATGTTAGTCATCCAATCACTGCTAACTTTTTTGATGAACACTGAAACAAAAGAGGATTTAACACTTTTGCCATTGCTGCATTTTTTGTTATTGTCTTTCCCTCTTTATTGGGTAATAGACCTACCTAGTTCTTGGCCTTCCTCTGGCTTCTCATATATTTGTACAATGCTTTTTTGTTACTCTTTATATTCCTTGCTAGTTTAATTTGATTTTGTGCCTTATTTCTAATTTTGTCCCTACATGCATGTGTTGTTGTTGTTGTTGCAGTTTTTATAGTCATCTTTTCTAATTTGACCTAGTTCCCACTTCTTGTAGGACTCTTCTTTGAGTTTCAGGTCAGAAGATCTCCTGATAAAGCCAGGGTGGCCTTTTACCATATGTCCCATTTTTCTTAAGCATTGGGGTAGTTTGTTCTCGTGCCCTTAATAATGTCTCTTAAAAAAAGAACCGCCAACTCTTCTGAACTCTTTTTCCCCCTTAGACTTGCTTCCCACCTACCAATTCTCTGAGTTTGCTAAAGTCTACCTTCTTGAAGTCCATTATCTTTTGTCTTTATTCTCCTGCTTTCCCTCCCACCGTTCCTTATAACCATGAACTCTATGTTTTCATGATTGCTTTTCACCATGTCTTCCACCTTTTACTAGTTCTTCTGCTTTTGTTACTCCACTGAGCACCTCCCAGTGTGTTCACCTTTGTCAAGGTTCCTCCCCCACTCTGAACTCTAGGGTACAGATGTGGGGACCTGCATGAAAAACCTCCTAAGCTTATCTTTACCAGCTTAGGTCAAAACTTCCCCAAGGTACAAAATATTCCACCCTTTTGTCCTTGGATTGGCCGCTACCACCACCAAACAAATACTGGTTACTGGGGAAGAGCTGTTTGGACACGTCTTTCCCCCCAAAATACTTCCCAAAAACCTTGCACCCTACTTCCTGGACAAGGTTTGGTAAAAAGCCTCACCAATTTGCCTAGGTGACTACAGACCCAGACCCTTGGATCTTAAGAACAATGAACAATCCTCCCAACACTTGCACCCTCCCTTTCCTGGGAAATGTTGGATAAAAAGCCTCACCAATTTGCATAGGTGACCACAGACCCAAACCCCTGGATCTGAGAACAATGAAAAAGCATTCAGTTTTCTTACAAGAAGACTTTTAATAAAAATAGAATTAGAAATAAGAAATCCCCCCTGTAAAATCAGGATGGTAAATACCTTACAGGGTAATTAGATTCAAAACATAGAGAACCCCTCTAGGCAAAAACCTTAAGTTACAAAAAAGATACACAGACAGAAATAGTTATTCTATTCAGCACAATTCTTTTCTCAGCCATTTAAAGAAATCATAATCTAACACATACCTAGCTAGATTACTTACTAAAAGTTCTAAGGCTTCATTCCTGGTCTATCCCCGGCAAAGACAAAATGTAGACAGACACACAAACCCTTTGTTTCTCTCCCTCCTACAGCTTTTGAAAGTATCTTGTCTCCTCATTGGTCATTTTGGTCAGGTGCCAGCGAGGTTACCTTTAGCTTCTTAACCCTTTACAGGTGAGAGGAGATTTCCTCTGGCCAGGAGGGATTTTAAAGGGGTTTACCCTTCCCTTTCTATTTATGACAACCTTAGAAGCCCAGATCCTGCCCTTTTATCAAGGCTCACTACCAGCAGCTACTCCACCCATCCCCAAACTGTATTTCTCCTAGCCTTCAACCAGATTTTCCTACTCTGGAGATGATCCCAAGGCCAACTATTCTCCTTAGGCTTCCTACTTGAGCCTTGTGATCTCTCTTCACGCTCTAGTGCCCAAAGGACAGTATAGAGTTCTTCCTTCTTTATTTGCAGCTTCTGTGCTCCAGACTTTCCACTGTTATAGCACCTTCCAGCTTCTTCCGAGCTGGTCTTCATCTTTAAGTAGACCTGGCCCACCCTCCAGGTGCAAGCAGGTGGGTTAATTGGTGTCTCAGGTGAACTTTAACCTGTTCAGAGACAGGATGGGTTATGCACCCCATTATAGTCACTACTGTTTTTCTCTGTAGGAGGCCAGACTGGGACTTAGGTGATTTGAGTTCTATTCCAAGTTATGCCAAAAACTTACTGTTATCATCACGTTGGGCTACTGTAACAGGATGACCTTGCCCTATAAGGTCCAATAGGTCTGGAGCTAGTCAACCCTGTTTAATTAATCCCATTCTGCCACACCTGTGCAGAATGGGATTAATTAAACAGGGTTTAATTAAAAAGAGAAGAAGCCCAACAATTAGTGCCCGCAAAAGTTTTAGCAGAAACTTTCTGAGGGGTGAGTAATAACAGAGTGAAGTTTTCCACCAGATTAAAAGACAAGTCACTGATGAGACTCATGATCTATTTGACTGAATAAATGGTTTTGTATGCAGGAACTTGAGAAAGCTATTGATATCAGCAAGAATACATAAGAATGGCCATACTGGATTAGACCAAAGGTCCATTTAGCCCAGTATCCTGTCTTCTGACAATGGCCAATGCCAGGTGCCCCAGAGGGAACAGAAACCTCAAATACGTCCCCAGGTAAAGATAATATATGGAACATAATGTTTAAATATCTCTCAGAGAACAGTATGAGGATTGTTTTGTTATTATATAACACTATATGGGGGTTGGGAAGGAGTGATACTGGTAGGGTGGAAACATGCAGTCATAATTGCAACACAGAAAACAGGCAAACTTTCCAAAATAGTGAATGTTTATAGCCCAATATAGTCTATGTCCTATCTGAGTAAAATTATGATGAGACTGGTGAATGAAAGAGTAGGTGTTTATCTGGAAAACAATGTCATTATAAACAAGGTGCAGAGTGGTTTTGGGAGAGGATGATGCACTATTGATCACATTGTTAAATTAGAAACTGAAATACAAAGAAGAAGAAGTGTGAGGAACAAAGATTTCATGATAGCTGTCTCTTTAAACAATGAAAAGATGTATGATATGTGATAGAGGGGAAGTTTGTTGTACCACTAGGGATGGGGGAAGAATGTACAGGTGTATTAGAATAATTTTGAGTAAAACGACCACATAGGTCAATCAGGAATGTTATGCTGAATATAATTAACATGAAAAAAATGGTATATCACAGGGAAGTGTTATCAGTCCAACCACAGTTAATATTATGATAAATGATCTCCCAAAACAAATAAGTAATGGGGTATGTGTAACTCTGTTTGCAGATGATTGTGCTCTGTGGGTTGGAAGCAGGAATACTGAGATGGCAGAAAAGAGAATCAATAAAGTGTTATGAGAGACCTCTGACTGGAGGAATGCATGGGGTTTCAGTTTCTTCATTGCTAAAACCAAAGGATTGATCTTTATAAAAAGCAAAGTTACAAAGGTATGCAAATAGTATCTTTATGGAGAAAAATAGATATGGTTACATTTTTAAATTATTAGGGGTAAAATAAATTTCTTTGGAAAAATCATATAAATTATGTTAAAGATAAATGTATGGGGCAGATTAACCTCCTTAACAATCTTGCTGGGACTAATTGGGGGTGGATAAGAAAACACTACTGATGGCATACAGATATTTAATAAGATCATTTATTGACTATGGCTTCCAAGATTTTAGGTCAGCATCAGAATTAAAAATTAATAAAAAAATAGATTTAATACAAGCCCAGGCACTATGAATTGTGTGTGATGCATGATACAGATAGATTGTACATGGCAGAGGGGCATTGCTGGTACATGATGGCATATATCACATTGGTGGATGTGCAGGTGAACGAGCCTCTGATAGTGTGGCTGATGCTATTAGGCCCTGTGATGGTGTCCCCTGTGGGCACAGCTGGCAACGGGCTTTGTTGCAAGGATAGGTTCCTGGGTTAGTGGTTCTGTTGTGTGGTATGTGGTTGCTGGTGAGTATTTGAGTATTTGTGAGTATCTCACAAATCTTGGGAGACAGGCCAGTCCTTGCCTACAGACAGCCCCCCAACCTGAAGCAAATACTCACCAGCAACCACATACCACACAACAGAACCACTAACCCAGGAACCTATCCTTGCAACAAAGCCTGTTGCCAACTGTGCCCACATATCTATTCAGGGGACACCATCACAGGGCCTAATAACATCAGCCACACTATCAGAGGCTCGTTCACCTGCACATCCACCAATGTTATATATGCCATCAGGTGCCAGCAATGCCCCTCTGCCATGTACATTGGTCAAACTGGACAGTCTCTACGTAAAAGAATAAATGGACGCAAATCAGATGTCAAGAATTATAACATTCATAAACCAGTCGGAGAACACTTCAATCTCTCTGGTCACGCGATTACAGACATGAAAGTTGCTATATTACAACAAAAAAACTTCAAATCCAGACTCCAGCGAGAAACTGTTGAATTGGAATTCATTTGCAAATTGGATACAATTAACTTAGGCTTGAATAGAGACTGGGAGTGGCTAAGTCATTATGCAAGGTAACCTATTTCCTCTTGTTTTTTCCTACCCCCCCCCCAGATGTTCTTGTTAAAACCTGGATTTATGCTGGAAATGGCCCAACTTGATTATCATACACACTGTAAGGAGAGTGATCACTTTAGATAAGCTATTACCAGCAGGAGAGTGGGGTGGGAGGAGGTATTTTTTCATGCTTTGTGTGTCTATAAAAAGATCTTCTACACTTTCCACAGTATGCATCCAATGAAGTGAGCTGTAGCTCACGAAAGCTTATGCTCAAATAAATTGGTTAGTCTCTAAGGTGCCACAAGTACTCCTTTTCTTTTTAAGAACAAGTTTCACAAACACCTGTCAGGAATGGTCAAGATCAGTAGTACTCAAACTGAGGCTCGCAACCCACAAGTGACTCTTTAATGTGTCTCCTGTGATTCTTTGAAACACATGGTATTAAAACACTGTGTGATTTAATTATTAACCAGTCAGGATGCCTTTACTATGTTGTTAAACAATTGTTGTAGATAATATAATAATAATACATTGGTCAGTCATTTTTCTATGAGAATAATATATAAATGAAACAATGAGTTCACCCTACTGTGAATAACAGTCCATGAACCAACTACTGTGGCTCTTTTGGGTAATGTGGATCCCAAAAGGGATGTTATTTTAATGCACATTACAGTGAAAACATCAGCTCTGTGTGTGTGTATGTATACATATGTGCATATAGCTCTTCTAGCATACTTCATAAATTGAATCAGTTTTACTTATAGGATATTCCTGATGTGACACACTAGAGAAGCAAACTTTTGATTTCTCCTCCCAGTAGGAAACTGCCATCTTAGCCCAGTCGTCTTAGATGTATCAAGTCAGATGGTTTTCAGCACTGTAGCTCAGTTCCTTGTCAAGCTAACAGTTGAAAAAATGGACCCTAGGGAAAGCAAACTTATCACCAGCTTTCTTGTTCTACTGTGAAAACACTGATGACTGTATAATCGAGGTGACATTGGCAAAAAGCCTATGTAATTCCTTAGCTAAGACAGTTCTCTTTTCCAACTAGGATTCTTCTGAGACTTCTTGATATGTCAAAAAGAGATTTTTTGGGGCGGGGGACAGGCGGGTAAGGAAAGACTCTGTAATACTATTAATAGAACAGTAGTGAATACTGACTGGACATAATATTTAACTATTTAAACAATAATTTTAATTCAAATCCCTAATTTCTTGTTTTATTAAACTTGCCTGTGACACAGTAATAACAAAAATTCCAAACTGAATGACAAGGAAACTGAAACTATTACCATGACGTCTCAGGTAAATGTTAGAAATAAAAAAAACATTAAATCAGCAGTTAACCCTTTAAATGTTCTTTGGTTGCTGTGGTTGTTTTTGCTCTAAAAAGTCACATGTACAGTTTTAAAAAAATCAGTATACTGAAAAGTGAAGAATCCATAGTTAAGGCTGCACGTCTTTCATGAAGGTCATGGAAGTCATGAATTCCATGACTTCCTGGGAACTCCATAACTTCCGCAGTTGCAGCAGCTGGTGCGGCTGACCCCAGGGCAGCCCAAGCAGTTGGGGCAGCTCTTTGGCTAGCTGCACCGGCCGCTGCTCCAGCGGCCCCAGGCAACCAGTTCCAGGCACTGCCCTGGAGCAGTGGTTAGGGAACAGCAGCGGCACTCCAGGCTGCCTCCACCCGGAGGAGCAGAGGCGGCAGCGGCGGGGCTCCGGGCCACCCCCTGCCCAGAGGAGTGGTGGCAGCAGTGGGGCCACAGGCTGCCCCCGCTGCCCAGAGTGGTGGTGGTGGGTCCACGGGCCACCCCCCCACCTGGAGGAGCAGTGGTGGCAGCGGGGCCATGGGCCGTTCCCCCAAACCCTAAGGACTGGTGGTGGTAGGGCTACAGGCCGGTCCCCGCCCAGAGGAACACTGGTGGCAGTGGAGTCCCAGGCTGTCCCCCCACAGGAGGAGCAGCAGCGGCAGGAGCAACCCCCACCCCAGAAGTAGCATCCCCTGGGGCACACCCCTCCTATCAGCACCGAAGATTTAGTCATGGGTATTTTTAGTAAAAGTCATGGACAGGTCACATGGACTGGTCCATTTCACTCATGGATTCTAGAGTAAAAGCTGAGCATACAGTAAAGGTGAAAAGGTAAAGGACAGAACACTCCTAAGGGTGATAATGTATATGCCAACAAAGTTTCACGTTTTCAGTAAAATGATACTACTGATGACAATGGGGGGACATGGGAAGAAGTGTGTTCTCAGCATGGAAAAAGGTTTATAAAAATGTAGGTCTGAAAGAGACCTCCAGAAGTAATCTTGTCTAACCCCACCCCACCCCCCCAGTAACGCAGAATTAAGTATATCTACACCAGTGATACTCAGACTTCCGTAGTTCAGAATCCAAATTTAGTGATCAACAGTTCCCAAAAGAGCCACTGCTTGTTTCATTTACTATTTTATATACACTTCTTGTGATCCTCACTACAGTTATAATGGTAGAACATTACTGAAATGATTATGAGATTGATAGTTGTCTCAATGTGAAAGCTGTGACCTGACCATATTTCACTTCCTTCATGTCTCAAATATTAGAGGTCCTCATTTCTCAATGTCCCCTACATGCCATCCAGGTACTAATTTATGTCATTCAGGTATACAGGTTCTCTGGGGTGGTAGGAAGGTGCCTTATATGAAGGAAGTAATAATGTTCTGCCACTGTATTTATCAGCCACCTATCCTGCTTATCAAGTGCTAGAACTGCTTTATCAACATTTGTAGACTCACGTATAGCATCTAGTACTAAAGGCTTGTTATAAACCAGCCTGTGTCCTTCAGATTCCAAATAATACAGCAATACTCATTAATACAGTGTTAAGATACCTTGGTAATAGAATAATTAACTTGCAAACAATTCAAGAAATATAACTTACACTGTTGTCATGCAATAGCTGGTTTTCCAATCTGTGATCGGAAGAATGAATCTTAGTGATTTTTTCAGCAGACTGCAAAATGGGGAATCTAAAAACAGAAGCAAAAGCCTAGTTATATTTTAGATCAAGCAAGCAAGCAATTTATAAGATGTAAATGGATCCTTAATTTATGTGTACCTCCCCCAGTTTAGAGTTTGACAGGTGCTGGATTGCCAGGCTGAGCCTCTTGGAGGGGATCAATACATGAGATTACACCTGTAATGGCTACCAGAGCCCTCTCACCCATTTCTCAACCTGCCTCAAGTCAGAGGGGGGCCAAGAATGGTCTGGAAACCCCTGCTTAGGCCAATAGGGAAGCTTCTGCATGGGGTGATTTGGATAAGCAGTTTACTGAGCCAGTGAGGAACCATGGCTGCTCAGACGCCTCAGTGGGAGGGGAACAGCCTGACTCAGAGATAAAGAGACAAGATTTAGTTTGAGTTTGGGAGCTGTGTGTGAGAGAAGCAGAACAGCTCAGAGAATCTCTGATTAACTCCTGAATTGCTATGAGAAAGTTTCAATTGTCAGGCATTTCGGCCTTGTGGAGGTCAGCATTCAGAGTGGCAGAGATCTGACCCAGAGACAGCTCCTGAGAACCAGCCAAGACCTCCACAAGACTCCAGGCGACAGAGCCAGTGAACATGATAGGAGTTAGGAGTGGACACTGCCCTGCCCAGGGGTGAAGACACTGGAAAAGGACCCCTTGTTTTGTTTAAGCCAGCATTCATAGGGCTGGAGCAGTCATCTGTGGACTTATCCTCAGCATACCGGCCGCCTGGGGCAGTATCAGGGAGAGAGCTGAGAAGATTTGTGGTGGGAAAGTTTTTTATTTGTTGATGTTTAGTACTTATTAGTTAACCCTATCTATTTCCTTTCCCACTTACTATTTTCTTGCCCCCATTAAGAGCCTCCTTTGTTATTTTGGTGTGTGTCATTTCTTTGCTGGAGTTTGTTTTGAGTTTTTTATAGTTTCTTGTGTACTGGGTCTTGATACTCCTTGCCTGTTAGTAGCTTTATTTTCAAGGGACAGCATACTTTGTGTATCAGGCACAGTGAGGAATCAACTTGGGTGGAGGCAACAAGTGTCAGAAAAACAACTCAGGACCCAACCCATGTGAAAAGAGGAGAGAAACTGCTCCAAGTAGCAAGCACCAGGGAGTGGGGTTGAACCAGATCTCAGGGGAAGAGCTACGTAAGCAAACTCAGTCTGTAAGTCCCTTCCACAATGTTGTCTTTCTCCTCTGTTTCCACAGGTTGCTTCCCTAATTTCTCCTCTGTTTCTCTAATTGCTTCCTCATACCTTTCCCCCCTGGTGTTCTTCAGAATGTGTTGCATTCCCTCATTCGTGCTTGATTAAATTAGTGTTAGAGGAAACAGTCAAATTTAATTCCCATAAAGGTAGCACTACAGGTGCAGATAAATGAATATGAGCAAAATCTGTTTGTGAAGATCTGACTAACTAGTTTCCTCCTCCTTTAAAAGAGAGAAATGTTACCGTGGTGTTGATTCAACTAAGTACATTGAAAATTCTTTAAAATATTTCATGAGACTCTTCTCCCGCTCTTTTTGAAGAGCTTTTCAGATTTAAGAATAGAATACAATCTAGTATCAGAAGATTAACGATATATCAACTTTCACTCACAGTTCAGCATGACATTAATCTGACCTTGAACTCTACAAGACAAAAAGACAAATTGAACTGTGTATAACTTAAGGTAATGAAGAACAACACACCAAAAGCCACAACAAGAATTGGTAGAAACTAGATGACTCGCTAAACTATTTTTTCTCTCTATTTTTCAGTAATATTCTGTTTCAGATAAAATAATCTGTTAATCATTGGAGAGAACACAACCACCTACATAAGATACATCTACTAATATTTTTTTAAAAGGACCATTCTGAAAGAATTTGAAACAAATATGGAAAGTAACTATCCACTCATGGGCATAAATTTAATATGAATAGGAACACCAAGAGCCAAAACTATAATGTTTTGTAAATAATTAAAGAGCACCATCAGTGAACATGGTATTTTACAAACAGTACAAGACAAGGGCCCAGATTTTTCAAGATGTTTTGCTGCTGAGCTCATTTTCAAAAAGGATTTAGGTACTTAGGAGCCTATGTTCCTAAATCCCTTTTGAAAATGAGACTAGGGCTCCTAAATCAGTTTGGCATTCCAAAGCTGAATGCAGCAGTGCCTACATACCTTTAAAAATCTGGGCCAATATAAACACCCCAAGCACTTGCAATCGATAGAGACAAATGTGTTACAAGGGGAAACAGTTCCAACACAAAGGGATACAGGCTTCATTAAAATGTAAAGCCTGTTATTAAAAACCATGAATCATGTCTTCCCAAATGTTTCAGGCAGAACAAGGATGCTGCATGTCAAGTATTAATTTAATTAAGCCAGCCACTTTAGTCTAATCTAAGCAAACCATGGCCTTCTAGTCCCAGCAATCAATAATGGGCTTCTGTATATTATAAATGGGACTGCTAATCAAACAAATCAGCCATCACTTAAACGAAGAATAGCAGGAGAACTATCGTAAGATCTTATGCAAATAACATATACATAATCCTGCACCCATAGCCCAGCAACCCGCCAAAGTAGTTGGGCCCTCGACACATACCCTAGTGAGGGTCTAAAGGAAGGGTTCCCTTCCCCAGTTGTGAAGCAACTGTGGAACCATTTGCCGTGGATAATAGAGTCTGGGATCTGGCATAGCTTCCACAGGCCCCTACAGATGTAAGACCTTTGGGTAGGATGGCATACTGAAGTCACAGCTGATCATCTAGTCCACTTCCACCATCTCCCCACACACACACACACACTCCCAATCTGCCCAGGGTTCCCACTTCCAGCTTTGTGGACTGTCATGCAAGGAGGTTCCGATACCACACATATCCATCTACCATACAGCCTTCACACCTTGTGGGGAACAACCACACCTTTTTTTGCTGACAACGGACTCTCTGCAGCTGCAGAGAAAGGTGCTGGATTCGATCCTTAAAGTGCTCTGTAATGCCTTAAAAAAGAAATTGAAGCAACACTATGTGTAATATGTTTGTGTTTAACACATTTTAATTTAATGTGTTGGTTACAATTTTAATATATCAAGCTCTCCCCTTTCCTTCCTTCAAAAGAAGAAAACCAACCTAAAGCATGTAACCAACTTGGTAAACCCTCGCTGTTCTACCTAGTTGCTTAAAGTGCTGTCTGTTGCATCCCATCCATCTTTTTTCACAAGTACTCCTTTTTATTTTTTTTACAGAAGTTATCTTGTCTTAATATTTTCCCATCCAGTGGCTATCAGACGATTAATGGTATCTGAATTTGTAAGAAAAAACTCTTATAAGCTTTGATAATTCAGGTCAGAAGGTAGAAAACATTAATGGCCAGCTCAAAACAGCAATTCAATAGTGTCCAAATAAAAACAGGAACTAGATTCCAGGAAGTTACAGTCAAGCAAGAAAAGGGAAAATGCAGTACTTACTGTGCTTTTTGATGGCACCCTGTAACCCCAGAAACTTTCCCAGTGTTGTCCCAACATTATGCACTAACAGTTTCAGGAACAAACAATAAGGGCCCGATTCTGTCCTCTTACTCACATTGAGTAGTATCTTACTCTGTGAGTAGCCTCTCTGAAATCAGTATGAGTCACTATGGCAGAATTTGATCCTAAAATAGCAAGAGAGACCATCAGGTGAGGTGCTTGCTCTATCCTATCATAGATAATCTTAGATTAAATGGAACTCAGGAGTTCCTCCCCTACTTCACCCCAGTGCTGTAGTTCAATGAAAAGAAATAACAAACTGTGGGCAAATGCAACCCTGAGACCCACATTTATCTCAGTTGTTCTCCAGATAGATGTGGAAATTGATTTGAAATATCACTGTGTAACCCACGGGAGAAATACAAGCAACATATGCAATAAGTAGAACATCTCAGAAAATGTAACCCTTTAAGAATCAATCCTGTAAAGCATAAACACTGGAGGAAAGGAGCATTAGGATAAAACAGATTTGAAAGAAGCTAGAGTTTTCTTCAAATAAGATATTAAGCTTTAAGGAGATCAGGTAACTCAAATATGTAAACCTCTTTGACACATTCAAAGGAGAAATACGGATGAATCTGAAAGGCACAAGTTATTCCATAAGACTTCATCTTAATAATAATGTAGCTTGCTTCTCTGGAAGCTGCATTAATGTGGAGAGCAAAAGAGTCTAAGATTTAGTTCATTTTGGAACAGCTTCCCATAAGAGCTAAGGAGATGGCATGCTCAGCTTGCCCTATGGAATTTGAATGTCATGAATTCCTGGGTTGAAACATAATTTAATAAAGGTCACTTACCAAGGTAGAGAATGGGGGAGATAAGAAAACAAAATCCTAACTGGTACATCTGCTTAGAGTAAACCAGGCTGACACAGAGTTATTAATTATCATTGATGCCTTCAGGTTGGAATAAAGTAGTCAACTCAAGAGTAAAATGTTTCCCCAAAGTTACAGTTTTCAAGAAGTACAGTGAAGACTAAAATACTCAATCAGTCCTGTCTCACCTTTTTCAGCACATTGTGGTAATGATAATGAAGAGATCTCTTTCTAAAATATATTAATAGAATCTTAATCAAATGGAAAGAGTTTTTTCCCCTAAAATAAACCAGGTTTATGAAGGAAATGTGCCTAAAATCACAGGTAGCATCTTAATATGCTTTAACTAAATACTTCAATATATATATAAAACCCCCTTATCATATCTAGTTACCTCCTCTGATGCAATTCTTCTTGTGAGTTTGAGGGAGAGACCTGCATTCTTCTTGGTCCCGTCTCTCATCTCGGCTGAGTATTTTTCTTGTCTTATTTGGATACAAATCAGTTGGCGGTGTCTCCACAACCCATGCTCCTTCCAGGAAAAAGTGCCAGGGGCCCTGCTTGGAAGGAAAAAAATTCTCACTAGCATCTAATCTTGTCCCATCTGATATATGGAGACTCCCAAGAAATAATACAGAGATGTACTCTATATCAAACTAGATAACCGTATTAAACAAAAGGTAAACATTAAGTAACAATGGAAAAAATACTATTAAGGGCATTGGAGCCCAACCCTGTGACTTACTCCAGAGGGGAATAATGTCATGTTGGTATGTACACTATGCTGAGGCCCTAACTGGCTGGTGAGGGTGATGTATGTGGTAGTAGCAGAGAGCAATTTATCCCCTTGCTTTAGGACACAGTCAGTAGATAAGTATGTTCCAAACAATGTCCCTGACTACCTAAATAAGTGTTGATGCACTCACAAACTCCATGATATGGATGAATCTCAGTTTCACGTCCTTGCCCACTTCTGAGTGCTCTGGCAGCACCACCTAATGGTGACCATCTGGGATATAACACCCAACAGTGGAGCCACAAGGGGCCGTTTTGCCTAGCAGAAATATCACAGGAGTAGTATTGCCCAGTGGTGAGACCCGGAAGGGTAGGGAAACCCAGGTCCACCCTCTTCCACTGGGTTCTGACCCAGGGCCCTTCAAAACAAGGTACCCTGACACAAGGTTCAGGTCCCAATACCCCCGGGCATGTTCCCTGGGTTATTTCCTACCTTTGTCCCAGTCTTTTCCAGCATAGTCTCTGGGCTTGGATATGGGGTCCCTCTTGTGTTCCCTGTGCTTCATCTGCAGAAGCTCCTTGTAGGCAACAGTAAGTCATCTCTTCGGTTTCCGCAGTCAACTGGCTTCCTGTGAAGCAGCTAGGAGGCTTGACCCCTGACAGCTTGGAGTCCTGGCAGCGTCCTGACAGGAGGCTGCTGCACATAACCACTCTCCTCCTCAGTCAGCCCAGACTGAGCTGACCTTATCCCTTTTGAATGCTCTCTCCACTGGTTAAAGCAGGCAGGATGTCGTGATCCATCAGCAAGAAGTATTTCTTACCATGTGATAACTGCTTTAGCTAGAGAACTAAAGGACTAATCTAGCCCTTAACTAGCTGGAAGTCCAGCTTAAACCTGTGAATTGAAAGCTGCCATGAACAGGGACCAGAACAAGTTTAGGAATATTCTTGCTAAACACCAAAGTGCAGTTTTCAGGGATGACCCTGCATGCAGGCACGGGACTCCCAAACTTACAAAAAAGCATATCCTCCCTTCAGTGGCTGGCTCCTCTCTCTCTCCCCAACATGGCTTCTATCTCCTCACAACATTATTTCTCAGAGAGCTGGCCTATCATGAGAACATTTCTCATTGGTTGGGCTAGCTCACTTCCCTGGGATTAAACTGTCAGTCATCCTTGCTCTAATTCTCTCTCACCATCCTCCTTTGAGCGGATGTGCTGGTGGCCATCCAGGCACTTGCTGCAATAATTGCCCAAGCTGGCAGAGGCCTCTACCACTCAAACTATCATCTTCCTTCTCTCTCTCTCACTCTCTATTGTCAGGCAGCCAAGATGCTGAGCCTGTCCTTTGCATACAGGCCCATTGTATGCAAGATCCTAGAACAAATTTTGAATGATAAAGTAATTAAGAACATAGAGGTAAATGGTAATTGGGATAAAGTACAACATTGTTTTACAAAAGGTAGATTGTGCCAGGCCAAATTGATCTTATTCTTTGAGAAAGTAACTGTAAAATATTTGATACTGATCCACGTCGGAAATAGTTAGTTAAATTGGAGAAGATGTGGTTTAATATGAAAATTGAGAGGTGGGTGAGAAACTGGCTAAATGGGAGGTAACTGTGGGTCATGCTGAAAGGTGAACTGTCAGCACGGAGGGACATTATTAGTGGAGTTCCTTAGGGATCAGTCCTGAGACCAGTCTTATTCTGCATTTCTATTGATGACATCAGTACAAAAAGTGGGAGTGTGCTAAATAAAATTTGTGGATGACACAATGTTGGGAATATGGATTGTGGATTGCCAGTATGGAGGAAGACTGGAATATCATATAGAAAGATGTGGATGACCTTGAAAACTGGGAGTAATAGACATGGAATGAAATGTAATAGTGCAAAGTCATGCACTTAGGGACTAACAAAATTTTTTGCTATAGGCTGCGGACGTATCGGTTGGAAGCAACAGAGGAAGAGAAAGACCTTGGGGTAAGACAACTATTAGCCACCAATGTGATGTGGCCGTGAAAAAGCCTAATGCAATCATAGGATGCATCAGGTGACATATTTCCATTAGAGATAGGGAAGAGTTATTAACATTATACAATGCAATGGTGAAACATCGTCTGGTTGGTCTCTGATGTTTAAGAAAGATTAATTCGAACTGGAATAGGTGCAGAAAAGGTTATTAGAATGAGCAGAGAGTGGAGAACCTACCTTCTTAGAGGAGATTTAAGGAAGGGAGATATGATTGCTCTCTCTAAATACATCAGAGGGATGGACACCAAGGAGGGAGAGGAATTATTTAAATTAAGGGGTAATGTTGGCACAAGAATAAATGGATATAAACTGGCCATCAATAAATTTAGGCTAGAAATTAAATTAAGATTTCTAACCATCAGAGTAGTGAAGTTCTGGAACAGACTTCCGAGAGGTGTAGTGGGAGTAAAAAATCTAACTTGTTTCAAGACAGTCTTGATAATTTTATAATGAGATTGTCTACAGGGGCATATGGCTGGAGATGGAATACTAGATGGGGAGGCCTCTGAGTTACTACAGAAAAGTTTTCCCAAGTGACTGACTGACTGTGTCTTGCCCACATGCTTTGAGTCTAATTGATTGCCATATCTAGGGTTGGAAAGGAATTTCCCCCCAGGTCAGATTGGTAGAAACCTTGGAGGATTTTCCCCTTCCTTTGCAGTGCACGGCACGAGTCACTTGCTGGTTTGATCTAGTGTAAATGGTGGAATCTGTGTAACTTGTAGTATTTAAATCTAGATTTGAGGACTTCAGTAACCCAGAAAAGGATTATGGGCCTATTAGAGGATCAGGTGACTGATGTTCTGTGGCCTGTGAAGTAGAGGAGATCAGACTAGATAATCATGATGGTTCTTTCTGGCCTTAAAGTCTATGAGTCTATGGAAACACCATGGAAGCCATATGTATGTGTGTACATATATATGTGTGTGTGTTTGTATATATTTAAAGAGCCATATGACTCCAAAAAGTGACTATGATTAATGTGTGCCAGAAACTTCAGATGAAATTCATCAAGGTCATAGCTAGGACTCTGGGGTTTTTAACTGTTAGCCCAACAAACTCAGTCTTGAATTTTGCTGCTCATCCCCAGGAGGAAGTTTCTAGGACAGCAATTTGGTACTTATTTTTGCCCTTAAAGTGGGTGACTGAATACACATGGGGAGCATGTCAGTGAAGTAGAGAAGTGCTGTTTTTATATAGGGTAGAACTTCACTCTAATACCAAACCAATGGCTTTAATTTCCTTAGGTGATATCTCAGACAAATGCATATCAGCGGTACTGAAAACTCTCCATAAAATGTTGCCCTCATACCTAAAAGTTCTCAGAATCTCCCTCAAATTATTATTAAGAGAGACATTACATTTATCATTGCTAGACTTGAAGAATCAAACTGCTACTTCAGTTTCCTCAGTGAAACGATCAACAATAGGACTCCTCTGCTTTATTTGTCAATGTACCTTCTAGGGAGCGTTTGACAAGATAATTTACATAAAAAATTAAAGGATGGAGATGCTGAAGCAAAAGCTGTAGCTTTTTAATTGTGGTCTCCAGTTACATTTGTGATTAACTGAAGTTACTTAATCCCCTTGGTAGTATGAACTATAGTATATATTAACCCACTCATTCCCACTCTGCATTTCAAATAATGAATAAAAGAGGAATACACACCCGGGAAATTATCTGGAATGTATGCCCTGAGAGACAGGGGTCTTGCACCACACTCAACTCTGGGCTGTATTAGTGCACTTCTTTGGGGAGCCCAAAATAGGCAGCTGAGAATTTGTGAATTCTCAGTACTTCTGAAAATCAGGCCATTTATTAGGGTGCCTAAATACGAATTTAAGTGCCTAATTTTAGACACCAAAGTTGGAAAAAATGTTGATTGGGAATTTTCAGCAAGTTGGTTTGATTAATGTACCCAACATTAATTTGACTGGAATCTTTTAGCACAAATGGAATAAATGTGCCAGGTGAAATTTTGCCCACCACATTTAGTAATAGAATCAATATGATACCAGTGCATTCTTACTGGTTCTTATCTATATCCAGAGTGTATCTTGTCAGCAGAATTTCCATCTTCCCTTTTATTTTATTTTTTTGATTATTCAGTGATTTTTCTATAGAGATATATAAGAAATGTTGCTTGTTTGCCTGTCAACAGTTTTACAATATCTAGAAAAGTTAATACAAACTAAGAAAGCATTTGGAAAGGTAATTTTTTGCGCTTTTCTTAGCTACAAAACTCCCATTAACATTAGAATTGAAGCCGTGTGGTTAAAGCCATATATATCATGACCGTTTATAAAATGGTAATGCTGATTCTAAATGGTCTATATCTCTCTATCGTGTGTATTCACATCATGGTACATTATTTATTACATTTGCAGTGAAACAGTTATATTATTTCAGTACAAAAGAATGATATTGCTACTACTTGTAATCTTGATGGATGATATGAAGAAATAAAGTGTTGTAAGCCTTTTGGTAATTAGCATAGTTTGGTAGCTGGTAAATGAAAAGTACCAGAGTATGAAATGTCTGTTATAACTCAAGAATGCACGCTGAGGCCAGACTCATTACTATCAGACTGAAGAGATGAATAAATGAGTGATGAACAATGCTGTGTAATTAGAAGATATTTTTCATTATCTGTAACTGGATCACTAATATGACATAATGCATCACTGAATACACTTACTTTTTTGTTCCTTTTATTACAGTATCAGAAAATGAACATTTCATACTCTTGGCATTCTGATGTACTGGCTTAACTGAGTATGTCTTTATTGATGCCATTGGGCCACATTTAGAGGCAATATTTAAGTGCTATCAGCTACGCTTTGGTAAGTAGGTTTAAGAGATTCTATGGGAGTTGAAGGGAAACTAAATTAGTGTAATATACACAAAGAGGAGGCTGGAAGAAGGCGTAAGTTACATCATCTTAGCCTCCCTTGGACTTATTTAAACTCTCTTCTGAAATTGATGGATTGCAGTTTTGCCTGATTACATCTCTGACAAATTATCTTCTTCATCTGATGATGACAATGCTAGAAACATAGAGCAGATTTTCACAGAGCTGTTTAATTACTTTTCCTCCTATAAAAATATTGCAACATTCTATTAGTTGAAAACATAGTATCTTGCAATAGTGTAACTTCTTTCCTTTGTATGACAACCATAGCATTTCTACCAGGGGTAGAATATACACACTATATTTTGATTAACACAATTATAAGAGATTAAATACAATCTGACAAACTGTATACCAAAGCTAGAATGTGAAAATTATTAGTAGGGGCAGTAATTACAGTAGTATTTTAAATCGCCAGTTAACTCATAAGCAAATGGCATTTTCCAGACTCCCAACCAAATGAATGCTTAGGAGGACATGTAATAATATAAGAATTATAGCTTACTTTGTGAGCTGAATTTAACAGAGCATCTCTTGCTCTCTTAAATTGGAGAACATGGTAATCCGTATGGCAAAGGGATACATTTGAAAAGGCAATCTAATCCTTTGGTCAGTGTTTTGAAGGGTGGCTCTTTTATCATCAAGACCACACTAGCTCACACACACCATTATTTTATAAATGAAATTTAGCAGAGTCACTACAAGTAACCCAATTAAAAACTCAATATATTTATCACCTACCTCAGCAATATGCAGTGTGATAGTCTTCTTGCTGTCTCTTGTGAACAAATTAGAAGTGTCATTTCAGACCATTTATAGTACTACTGACAGGTGGGTTTTTTTTAACCATATTGAAATAAACACTGCACAAGTGTGATGTATATTGAAAGCATTTAGAAACCGAATATTGAACATACCCTCACTCCCCCCCATTGCTATCTAATTTGTATGCTGTATATTTTCTGGAGAGGTGGGAGAGGTTGTCAGTGTCATCCGATGAAGTGAGCTGTAGCTCACGAAAGCTTATGCTCAAATAAATTGGTTAGTCTCTAAGGTGCCACTAGTACTCCTTTTCTTTTTGCGAATACAGAGTAACATGGCTGCTACTCTGAAACCTGTCAAAATTTTAAAAAAGGATCTCCTTTTCCTTTTCAGGAATGAAATTAGTATGAACTGGCACAACAAAGGCACAAAATGAAGACTGATGATTTTCAAGTGCATTTAGAACATGTATAGATATAGATATATGATCAGCACCTTGCAATACTGAATGTCTCAGACAGACCACTGAGGAATTAGAACCTGACAATAGATAAGGAGGGAACGAGGACAGGGCACGATCAGTTCCAGAGATTTTTTTTTTTAATCTGTATTGTTTAGGCCTATGAATCCTATTTGCTTCATTTATTATGCATTAATTCTGAATGATTATTAATGAGTAATTATTGTAATGATTTCTTGTTATTAATTATTATTATTATTATTATTATTACATTTATATTGTGATAGCACTTACAGGCCAGCTAAGTTGTGCCCATTGCTCAAGATGCTTTTAACGGCTACAACCTGATTTGTGGGGGATGGCCCAAGTGGCGGTCCCCAGCAATGACTGAGGCAGAATGTCTGCAGGAGCTCTGAATAGGGTTGTGGTGCACTTTGAATGGCTGCAGCATGGACATGCTATTTTAGCACAGCAGTATTGGCTGGGGCAGAATAGCGGTGAGATCTAGGCTCCTCCCTTTGGAGATGAAGAGGTGTCCAGCGCTATTCAACCTAGTATTTTGTGTGCTGGGAGCACAAGGCCTGAGACTGTGGCTGCCCCTGGGGCATATGCTCAAGGTGGAGAGAGCTTCTTGAACTCTTTCCTCTCTTCTGTACAGCCATGCAGCACTTGCCCCAATCTAGTCTAAAAAGTACAAACCTTGTTTAGTTCCAAACTGTGGGCCAAAAACTGTCCCCAATTGTCCCCTGTACTTCTTAGCAGACTAGAGCCATTGATCAAACATCAATGTTTATGTTACTTACTCATGACCATTCTAAGTTTTGAATTCTGTATATTCATAAACTTTAGTCACAGTATGAGATAGCCATGAAGTTACTCCAGTTGCAATGGTGGTGCTTTCAAAGTTGTTGCTAATAGACTGTTCTCTCCATTCATCCTTGCAGCATGTGGTCATGCCATAAGGAAATCATCTAAGTGTGCAGTGTTTTCTCTTTATTATAAGTTCATAGTTAGTTGCTTGAGCCCTTTAAACAATGGGATCCACAGTATTTTTTTCTTAATTAGAGGGAAAGCACTAAGAGAAAACATATGTTTAACCTTTCATCAGGTTCGAGGGGAGTGGGTTGGCAGTGTAAATCTTTTCTTACTTTTCTGGAACCCAGATTATATTCAACTCAGAAAGAATTAAAGTGTCTCTTTTCTTACTAGCAAAAAGGAAGAATTTAAGCTGTATTTAGCTCCCAGGCTCACACCCTTATTCCCCTCACATAAATTTTCCTTATGATACTTAATACTTATATAGAACTTTTCATCTTAGAGCGCTTCACACACATTAACTAATTAATCATCATAGCATCCCTATCAGGTTAGCACAAAAAAAAATGTGATCTCCGTCAGCACTGGGACGACCTCCACCGAGACAATGAAGACTGCAGCCAATAGGTACTATAATCAATGTCTCCTGTAGTCTGTGACAAGCTGGACCAATAATCAGTGTAAAAACTTAAAGCAAAACACAGAACTGGGAAAAATGCAGAGTCTCCTGTGCATAAGTGGTGTGTGCTTAGAGTGTGTGCCTTATGGACATAAATGTTGAAAAGTTTTCAATCTTTGTCGGTCAATCTCTGATTGAATAACTATGGAAATTGTTAAACAGGATGTTGTCTGAGGCTGCTAAGCATTAAAAACTTTTCAATATGATACAATGCAAGTTCACTGAGCAACTTAATGTAATCTAATTGCTTCAGGTCAATGTTTATACATATTATTGTCTATCTATCAACTCCCTACATCCTGCAGGCTAGATCTCTGGATTGCTTGATGCTTTTATCTGGACCATCACTCATTCTACATCCTACATCCAACCTGCTGCTTGTTCTATACTAAATATCAAAAGAAGTAGCTGAAGCCTGGAGCTTTGTCTATGTTACAGTGTAATTATGTTCAAATCTGTCTTTATTAGAACATGGTAACAAACACAACTGTAAATTGTAGTGTTAACAAGGAATGAACATTTGTTCTTTGACTTCACTACAATTTACAATTGTTTACAATGTGTTAAGCTCTCTGCCTCCAACCGCAGGCGCACCCTCCGCAGCTCCCATTGGCCACGGTTCCCAGCCAATGGGAGCTGCAGAGCCGGTGCTCAGCGGGGGAGGGGAGAGTCAGTGCATGGAGCCCCCATGGCCACCCCTCCACCTAGGACCTGAGGGACATGTCACCACTTCCGGGAGCCAAGCTGACGTTTAACGGCCTGGTCAGTGGTGCTGCCAGGAGCTGCCAGGGTCCCTTTTCAACTGGGTGTTCCAGTCAAAAACCATTTGTTTAAATAAAAAAAAGAAGCTTATTTGAAGGTACAAACTTTGTGTTTAAGTCTAAATATAAATATAAATAAAAAAATAAAATTATCTCTGTGTTTTTCTCTCTCTCTGCATCTACCTATGGTGTTGTCTGTCTCTCATTTCACTTCTCAATATTGAAGTGATCCCTTATCTTTTCTGTCACAAAATCCTATCTCTTCCCAATTTTGTTTCCTCTGCATCTGTTGGCATTTTGGGCAGGGGGGACGACACATGGAGGATTTACATTTAATAGACAGATGTCCTTCAGTTTAAACAACAGATAAGTTAGAATTCCAAGCAACTCAGTTACTGAAGAATATAATTACTATAGTATGAGAGTTCCTAGATGCCTCTTTAATACCTTTTCATCGTCTGGTTACAAATCTAACAGCTTTGCTTCTGACATGAGGGATGATATTTCTAATGTTCATGGAAAATTAATTCACGAGAGGAAGGTGAGTGACAGTGTGCTGCCAGCAGTCATGACTTCCTATTCTGGTCTGCCATTTAACATGTTATATTTTTTAATAAAATGAAAACTTTTCCTCAGTTTTTGGCAACAGAATCCTCCTGAGAAACTTATTTGTCTGTTTCTATTTATATAGCAAAGGGTTTTAGAGCTGTAGAAATGATTGTTAACCATGCATAATTTCATGTGATCAATTAAACAATAATCATATGCAGGCAACTCTAATATTGCTTCTTACTGTAACACCTTGTATTTTCCTTTATTATACCACTCTCCTTTACATACAGTGCATATTACTGCGGTCTTGGGAGAGGATGTACGGAGATGTATGGATGCACATTTATAGCAAACCATACTCTGAGAGAGAAAGGCACAACTTTTTAAGACAGATATTTTATTTCACCCCCATGATCTTTCATTGCTCTTCACTTGCACAACAGTCCATTATTTCCACCTGAGGAAGTGCAATAACTCACTACACAATGAATACCACCTTCCCAGGCATGTAGCCAACCAAACACAAGTGAGAGTGCTGTAAGGCACTGAAAGAGTTATTTCTAGATCTCCCTAGAGTTGGAAGTAGGGGTGCCTCTGCTAAGTTACTGATGGGCTGTTTTAAATGAAGCAGTTGCCTCTGGGGGCACCACACATGCCTCTCTGTACTCCTTGCTGCTGCCTGCACCACATTGAGAATGTGGGGAGTTGTGGGATAGTGAAATGAATACAATTCAAGCTGCGGGGGCTCTGCCATGGTGGCAATTTCCAGCAATTCAGATCAGTGTTTATCAGCTGATGGGTCATGACCACTGGGGCGGAGTTAAAAATAAGGCATTCAGGGGGTTGCATCACCTTGGGGATTTTATTACAATCTAAAGCAAAGAAAATCTCACTCTCCTACTGCTTGCACATCCTTACACTGCAAGGTCAAATATTTTCTGTCAACTTCTCAAAGCACATACAGAAATAAATTATATAGGTTTAGCATTGTAATCATTGCTATGCTTTTTACTCTTACTTTTACAGTAATTGCAAGGGTGTTATAGTTCAGAGATTCCAAGAGCAGAAGGAACTACTGGTGTCATCTAGTATGACCTCCTGTATAGAAAGTCCCCAAAATAAGTCCTAATCATATAATTTAGAAAAAAAAACACCTGATCATTATTTAAAAATGATCAGTGATGGAGAATCTAATGATTAGTAACTCTCACTATTAAAAATTTACAACTTATTTCCAGTCTGAATTTGTTTTGCTTCAATTTAAAGCCAATGGCTCATGTAATACCTTTGTATAGATAGAAGAGTCCATTATTAAATATTTGTTCCCATGTATATAGACTATAATCAAGTCACCCTTAACCATCTCTTTGTTAAGCTAAATAGATTGAGCTCCTTGTGTCTATCATTATATGGCATGTTTTCTAATCCTTCAATCATTCTTGTGGGTCTTCTCTGAACTTTCTCCAATTTATCAACATCCCTCTTGAATTGAGGGCACCAGAACTGAACACAGTATTCCAGCAGTGGTGACACCAGTGTCAAATACAGAGGTCATCCTGTTTACACTTTTTAAATATTCATACAACATTAGCTTTCTTCCAGTCTTCTGGAACTACCCTGATCTTCCAAGCCTTGTTGAAAATCAACCTTAATGGTCCAGTGAGCTCCTTAGCCAGCTGTTTTATAACTCTTGGATGCATGTTTTCTGGGCCTGCAGATTTAAAAATATCTAATTGTTTTAGTTGCTCTTTCACCTCCTCCTGAGATATTGGTGGAATGGAAAAAGTGTTTCATATGATATGACGACTTCATCTGTTTTTTCTCCCAAATACAGAGCAGAAATATTTATTGAAAACTTCTGCCTTTTCTGCATTATTATTGATAATTCTATTGTTCCCATCTAGGAATGGATCAATGCAATTGTTAGTATTCTTTTTGTTCCTAATATACTTTCAAAAAACTACTTCTTGAAATAGTTATGAAAATATTTGACTGCAAATAAGAGATTGCCACCTGAAAAGTTTGAGAAAAATTGGTTTATAGGATTAAGATATTGATAAACAAACAGAAAGTGCTATAAAAGAAAAGTCTTGCTATGGTTTATATGGGACTCTGAAGTAGAACAACTTCCTTGAATCAAATTATATTTGGTTAAAGGTGGGATTTTCACAAATGCTCAGCATTGACATAACTCTGAGTCCATCAAAGCCATTGGGAGTTGCACCATTGGGAACAAAGTTAGGCCAGCAGTGAACACTTAAAACACCAGAAAGTGTGTTGCAGAAAACTGCAGGCAAAGGGCCCTGCACTCATATATGCTACATGAATTATGCTTAAATGGATCTCTCACAGGCAAGGTGTGACAGTCTGTATCCCTGTGTTCACCCTTTTTATAAAACTATAATGGATTTTGTACAAACTATGCCTTGTGAGGTATCATGTGAAAACTCATAATTTGCTGATCATTATTGTCCTGGTAGAATATGTGTGGCAAGACTGTATGTAAAGTTATAAAATTCTACTTTATGAGGTTACAAAACATATTCCATATCTGGGAAAGCAGCCATGCACCATATTCTCAAAAAACAAAAGGCAAACTGACACCTTAGCCAGGTATCAACCAAATTAAATAGACTGTCACCTGGTTAAGTGGCCATTCTTTTGCAGGAAAAAAAAGTGTGAGTGAGAAATTTACATCTTGGCAAAGAAATAGCTGGAGGTTCCCATCTCCACAGACTTTATGTCTTCTGATCCTCAGCTGGAGATGATTTTCAAAGAAAAAGAGACCTATAAGAAAGAGGAACAGATTCCGCAAAACATCTCTCCCTTCATTTCTTCTCACGGCATCAATAACACTTGAAGGACACAGGAAGCATCACTGGACTGAGGAGGGGTCCTGGCTGATAGGAATTCAACCAGTAAGAATGCTGAAGCATGTGGTGAGAGAAACGTTTGCTTTGAATTCTTTTAGCTTGTTAAGTTAGGTATTAGTTGCATTTTCCCTTTTATTTCTTTGTAACCAAATTCTGACTTTTATGCCTCATTACTTGTAATGACTTAAAATCTATCTTTCTGTTGATAATAAAACTTCTTTTCTTGTTTTATCTCAACCAGTGTGCTTGGATGTAAGTGTTTGGGAAACGTCATTTGAGATAACAGGATTTTTGCATATCATTTTCTATTAATAAAATGATGGACTGTATATGAGCTTTTGTTGTCCAGAAGAGAGCTGGGCAGTACAAGTCGCATATTTTTCTGGGGAAAAGTCTGGGACTGGGAATCTGCAGTGTAATTCAAGAGTGGCTGCTGACAGCACTCTGGCAATATAGCTGGGAGTAATTTACATGTTGGAGGCTGTGCCTGCGCAGACCAGGAGTGGATGCTCTCACAATGAAGCTGTGTAAAGCGCACCACAGGGATAGATGGGACATGGCTGTTCAATAGTCCAGCTCGTATCCTGTTTAATGTCACACAGGGACAGCAGCAGCTCCATCTCTTTTCAGGTTTGCCAGACACTTCCCATTATAAGACTTTATTTTCAGTTGCTTATAACTTTGCCAAGCCTTTAACCATCTGAGTTGAAATGTTCCATGTGGAATGTATGCTTCAGGCTCAATTATATATATATATTTTTTTTTGGAAAAACTGTTCAGCCATTTACAAGAATGAGGCTAGGGAAATACATATTGTTTTGCTCATGTTAAACAATACTGCTGATCTTTTCTTTGGAAAGCTCTTCACCCCTATGCTTTGTAGCAGGGATTTGAAGATCCTTTTCATCCCAAGGCAGGTCCATTCAATGCACTGAATGGGGCAGGGATGCTGTGGAAAAAAACAGTATCTGATTATATTATCAAAGCCTGTAGCATAATGCGTATGCATAGGGAGGAATTACTTCTGGCATTTCCTAACTTCTGAGAGCTTGACTTGCAACCTTAAAAATGTTATTTTAATGTGTGCGCCTGTGTGTGTAAAATATTCCAAAAGCTTTCATGAATACTACACAGAAAACCCAAGGAATTTACCCTTCCTCCAGACACAAGGACACTAGGCTGTCATATATGCCTTGGTTCAATAAACACCGCCCCCACAGTCCGCCTGGTCCTACAGCATAATACTTCCTGATATATAAAACGGAGCATACCATAGTTCTTCGGCACATTTGTTCTTTGATCTCTGTGGGGGACATTTTCTTTCTTCCCTCACCTTTTCTTTGGTGCTGCAGTGGGTTCTACCATGGGTTGTTATTTAGCATGTTTCTTCACTGCATGTAGTAAACCGTTGTGGAGTATTCTTATAAAGTAGTCACTGTGTCCCACCTATTATATAACTGAATTTGAATATTAAAAGTTAATCTTCTGCCCAGTGAGTATATGAAAATTGTTTTAAGTGGGTTCCTTTAAGATAAAATCTACGATACTGTTAAAGGAAAAACTAAGGGCTGGTCTACGTGGTCAGTTAGTGCACAACAAGCTGGGGTGCAAATCTACAGCACACTACAGCATGCTACACACTAACTTTCTGTGTGGACTGTGCTACTGTGAACTAAAAGTTCCCTAGTGTGTAATAAAAGTTGACATACTCCTCACTTTGCTCTAGGGAACTTTTAGTGTGTGGTAACAGGGTCCACATGGACAGTTAATGTGCAGCAGGCTAGTGTGTTGTATATTCACATATTGGCTTGCACACTCCTGGCAAAGGACAGTTCTCTAAGCAGATAAGAGATTGCCAATAATGATCTACGCTGGCCTCTGAGATAGGATAATCAGAATTGTCACAGCAGTAGTCCATCTTCTCCTGGTAGGTTTTTCAGGTGACTCACTTAGGGTCAATTTTATTTTCTGAAAGAGGTGTGATTAATGACAAATAGATGAGAGGTAGTAGGATTAAAGTTGCATTTTAATATGATGACTATGCAGTATCAAGACACTGAAGGAAATCTTTCAATAGAGGATAACACTAGTTTGGAAACCTCAGACTCTTTTCTCTCAGAAAGGGCTTTGACAAATGCTCTGGGTATGCCAGTTTCTCAAACATACATACCTATAAAACATTGTAAACAGATGATCAAGTTTTCATGCAGGTAAGGGAGATTAGAGGAGGAAAAGGAGGCTGCAGAGGGAGCAATGTGAAATACAGGAAATGTTGGAGATGTGACAAAATCTTCTGGAGGAGAAAGATGGATCCTAATAGTACCTAGGAAGAAAAGCAATAATGTATCTTAAAACCTGCTGGGGGAAAAACACATTAAATTCTGCATTGGTTAATCAATATATAAGCCATAAAATAGTATGTGTGGTCTGGAAAATCAGCTTTTATTTGACTTGTCCAATTGTCCAGAGAACCTAGTCTATATCCATCTTAAAAGCAGTGTGATGACCTTGGAAAATTTCATTTTCTATTTTATCACAAATATCTTCAATTATTCTTGTCTTCAACCTCATAATCTTACATATCTGCCACTAACAATTTTATTTCTCTCTCCTTTGGCAGATACATATATTATTGATCATTTTCTCTCTCCATTTCATAGATATTCATTGTTTACCTTTTTCACATTATGCTTTCATTACCACCTGTAAATTCTTAGCTCTGCAGCTCAAAAGTCAGTAGGATACCAAATCTTTCATACTGTATTAAGGCTCTCATTTTGCTAAGCCTGCATGAGCGCACAACACAAAGCTAGCATTCAGATGATTAGAAGAGCGCAAATGGTTTGATCTGTGCCTTAGGAAGAAATGTACACCTAGCCGTATCATTCAGTTTCACAGTTCATTATACATTGGACCATGATGTTTAAACAGTTTGGAATGACTCTGGCTTTCATTTTTTCAAGAGTTGCAGATTCAATGTCCCTTAACTAATGCCTTCTCCCTGACAAATACATAGTGTTCTGCTGTCTATAGCTATTGTGAATTCTGAAGTACCTTTTCTCTTACTTTAGAGTTTGTATTGCTACTATCAGAGATATTAGACCCAATCCAGTGAGCTGCTGAGTTCCTCTTATGAGGTGCTAAAGAGTATTCTATCCATACTTATGTCAATGGGTATGGAGCATGATCAGTGCTTTAATGGAAAGAGCCCATATTCAGCTACTAAACATTTACTGTCCACAGTCATAACCTATACAACATCTGATTAAAGACATACAATGTTTAGAGAATTCAGTTAGAAATTATGAAAACATAGTATATTACACCATATCAGCAAAATGGTCCATAATGTAATAATGGGCATGTGGAGCGGGGAAAGGGGGAACCTCAGAAGGGCACAAGCAAGTAGAGTAGATAGACCATAAACAAATGGTAACAAAGTTCTAGAATAAGTGAACTACCCTTTATTTTCTAGCAATTGGCCTGTAATGCATATCAACATATGATGCTAAACATATTTTTAAAAATACTTCAGGTGACTACAAATGATGTGATTTATTATTATATGGGTCATGACAGCACTAGCGGTTCCAACTGAGTTTCCTTGTGTTAGGTGCTGTACAAACACACAGTAAAAAACATTCCCTGCCCTGAACAGTTTGCCATCTGAAGTGAACATTATTATCCTCAATTTACAGATCGGGTACTCAAACATACAGAGATTAAGTGAACTTCTGAAGCCATGCTGGAAGCGAACATCTGAGCCAGGATGCAAAACAAGTCCTCTCATGCCACAGTGGGATTCACAATCCCCCCGCCACACACACACACACAACATGCACTCTGTAGGGCAGCTTGTGAATCCCACTGTGGCTTGATCTAGGGATTTAGGCACAAAAAGTGGAGGCTAGGCATGTAAATCCTTTGGTGAATCCAGCCCTTAGTGTTTATGAAAGCACTTTTTGTGCCATCTCCTCAGTTGTGTAAATCAATGTAGCTCTAATGAAGTAATGCTGATGTATAGCAGTGAGGATCTGGCCCTCTATTTTCAGAGTGATGTACAAACAAACCAACGACACCCCGGCAAAGTAGGTAAATGTTCATATTAAAACTGGTCAGAAATTTGCTGACAGAAAAGCCATCTACCAGAAAAGATCTTTTCGTGGAAATCTGAAGAAATGTGTTGCATGTGATGACATTTTGAAGGACACTGGGCAGGTTTCGGAGGGAAACTCACCTAGCTTTCTGACGGCTTGCCTGTATGGCTACTCAGCTTCTGGGCAGCCCACCTGGCAGGCTATCAGGGAGCCTAGGCTTCTGAGTTTCCCTGGCTCCCCAGCATTTTACCCGATGTGCCCCCTGGCAGCCAGGACTCCTACGCTTTTCTGGATGGAAGAAAGCATATTTAATTTCGGAAAGACTGAAACATTCTCAGGGCAGGAACATTCGAGTCATTTGAAACAAATTATGATGGCCTTCCAGTTCCACAGTTTTTGAGGTTTTTTATTTCCGTCCTTATTTAAGATGAACATTTTCCCCGAAACGCAATATTTTTGGCAGAACTAGATGTCCATTTCCCAGTGAGTTCTAATTAATATCTCAATGTTTCAAGAAGGACACATTAAGATGCAAACAGTATGTGGCCCAAAGTTTGAAAAAGAGCAACCAGAAGGTTTTGCATGTTCCTGAGGTGCACACACAGAATGCCCCTGGTGTTAATGCAGCTCAAATATTGGTGTATGCACAAACCTTTTTTCTCACACCCAGCCCAGACTTAAGCACTGGACATTTTGCAAACATCAGATCTGTCTACTGAAAACTTTTTTCAAATGTGGGCCTGTGGGTCCTGCTCATAGTAACTAGTACAGCTGGGATTACAACTACTGAAGTCTGGGCTCTTGTGGATGTGTTCATTCTACTTGACCACACTATTTACCAAATGAAATACAGCTTGATGATCAACAGATTTCACATCCATATGGAAGAGTTGTTTGGGTTCGATTTTCATTTTGATAAAACAAAGGGAGGCCAACAGGTCTTAACATAATAAGCCTCTGTATGTACAATGTGCATTGATTACGCTGGCTGGGGTTTCAACTTACCACTGTACTCCAGAAATGGAAAACTCCATTGCAGGAGAAGGGTCAGGAACTGTGTGCAATGGAAGAACAACCACTGGGATAATGACAATCAATTATGGCTCTGTCCCTCAAACTAGCTGGTAGTACTGTTTTTTTTCATAAAAACAAGAAGAAAACATAAAGAAGAAAATGTAGCTGTAGGGATTAAGACTGCAGCCACTCTCTTCCTTTGTCCTGATGTCCAGTTATCCGTTCCAATCTATTTTCAATAGGCTCTGTGGATACTGGGAAGGTGCTAAGTACAAAGTGTAACTTTTTTCCATTCCTGCTTTCCTAGCTACCTGTTAGAATGTTCTTCCAAACCACATTGTTGTAAAAAACAATGATCAAGTGGAAAGAAACCCCTCCCCAGCCATGACACACGCACATTCCCTCAGGAACATGTTTCATGTAACTTAGTTGAGAGGTACTATCACCAACGGCTCTATTCCACAAACCCTACTTGCAAAGGGCTTCATCCAGCTCCCATTTAAGCCAATGGCAAAACTCCAATTGACCTCCATGCAGTGGGATCATACCCACAAACACACCCATTGAAGTCAGTTGGACCATTTGACTTGTATATGATTTATTCATATGATTAAGGATTTGAAGGCTTTCCTGGGGAGAGCTCTCTCTTTTGTTATATCCTTCAGGATTCTGAAGGAAGTTAGTGATACTTAATTTACTCTTACATAACATCCTTGTTATCTCTGTCGACTTCTATAATTTCCCATCCTTTAATTTCTTGGTAGTTACCATTAATAACTGGCTTTTGGTTCTTCATTACATTCTTAAGCATTCTATTCTTGGTAGCTATCTATATAATTGCAATACATGAAACAGTGCAACAATGTTATCATCTTACCATTATTAATAAAATATGAATGGAGTGTTTTAATGAGCATGAACTTAAATCAGCCATACTCTTAAGAACAAAGCTATAAATATTTCATTTTTAAAGATTTCTAACTGTTGTGCCATATGCATTATTTTAAATTCAAGATTAAAAAAACTAGCAGTTTTAAAAGAGCTACAGTATGTATGGATCTACATACTACAAGAAACTACTGCATGTTGAGGTTGAAGATAGGGCTGACAAAATTGTAAGGATTTTTTGTGAATTTTTTTTATTTTATTCAAAGAGATTTTGATTGAAAAAAATTATTCAAATATTTTGACTATTTTTAATTACAGATATAATCATTAAAAAGTAAGGAAATGCAGGAGTTATGATTTGCACATTTGGTTAACTTGCTCAAATTGAAGTGAGGACACATGCTGAAAAATGACTTTGGATAATGTTTTATTTCAATTAAAAATTAAAAAAAAAACAGAATTTGTAACAAAGTAGTGACAGTGATGTTGTTAAAATGTATACATCCGAGGATGCCATTGTGGAGATCCTATGGGACAAGGCCAAGATTGACGTCTTGCTTCTGGCTCTTGGTGCCTTCCTGATCCCTCATATTTCATTCATCCTGAGGGGATCTGCTGTGGCAAAGGTACCTCTCAACAAGGCGGACAACATCATAAGGCAGTTGGTGAAGTGCATGTACCTCCCTCAGAGGGCCGATAATGAACTGTTGTACATCTCACACACACAGGGTGGTGCCAAAGTCCCTCGAATGGGAGCTCTGTGTGACATTGTGGATATCACTCATGCATTCTGTCTTTTGACATGCCTGGATGCTATGGTGAGGAACATCATGGTGAGAGCTGTGCTTGACATAATCAGGAAGTGAATCACCGGTACCTCTTCCAGCCAAGATATTGCCACCTACCTGAGCAGCTCCCTGAAGGTGAATTTGGAAGAGATGGGTGAGACTTTGTTTTACTTTGGACTCATGCCTCCAACACCATGTAATAGCTGGAAAAGTGTATTGTCTGCCAATGGATGTGGTCTGAAGAATGTCAGGAGCAGGGAGTCCTGTTGGCACAGGTCAAGAACACTGAGCACACAGTCATTACTCCAAGAGCTAGGACCATACTCAAGAGTACTGTGAAAGATGCTTTCCATTGGCAATAGTGGAAAACCTGAAACGGAAGTGTGACCAGGGCAGGGCTTTTGAGGTGACATGCAAATGGGATGCCCACTTCCTCTCCAGGGGCATCTTCATCCAATTTGCTGTCTGGAGATTCATACACAGGGCCTGGTTCAATTGTGTCTTGCTGAATGGATCCACCCGCTACAGGAATTAGGACAAGCAATGCAGAAAGTGCAGCTGTGCTACTGAGATGCTACCCCATGTCTTCTACAGCTGCACACCCCACTCGGTCATGTGAGGCTGCACCACAACTCCATCCAAGACCTCTTAATCAAGGCCATCCTACCACACATGGGGAAGGTTGCCATGAACTCCACTGTCCCTGAAACAGAGAGTCAGCTATGATCAGACATTGTCAATACTAATGAGAAACAGAAGAGGGTCATCATGGTGGATGGCAAAGTTCCTTTTGAGAACAGAACCCTGGTCTTCCCTGATGTCGGAGCTTGAAAAGTGGAGTATTATGTCCTCCTGGCTGACACCTTGAGATCCAGGGGTTACAACGTTCAAACACGTGCACTGATCATGGGAGCATTGGGCTCCCAGTAACAAGTGAATACTATGGGAATAAGGAATCAACCAGCACTATCCCTGGCTGGTATGATGACATATGGTGTTGGACACCATCAAGTCAAGGGGCATTCATATCATTGGATGTCGGCAATACCAAGAGAAGTGAGCTAGTGCCAATGAGAAGCAACGATGGGAAAGTAGCTGAAATTCTTCTCTAGTGGACCGTATTTATTCACAGATAACCTACCTTAAACTCTCAATTACTGAGACACAATGTGCACTCATTACTGTTTTTATTTTCTGCAAGTTGCTCCTAGTATAACTTCCCATGAGTGATGGTCTTGATTATTTGAATATTGATAATTCAATTGGGCTGTTAAATTTATTAACCCTAATTTGGTATATTGCAGAATATGTACTATATCCATTTTATGACTTTTTAAAACAAAGTTGCTACTTTAGGATAATTTAAGCATTATACCCAGGTGAATAGAAACTTTCATTAAGCCATGTTTTAGATAATTTTAACGTATGCTTTAATATAATTTGATAGAAATATTGTACTGCTGCTGCAATGCTGTTTTTCAGCAAGAGGTATAAATTTATTTCTTTAAGCAAAGAATTAGAGAATCAGGTTGGCATCTGATGCAAAAAAAGGATCCAGGGATTTGCCAAAGGTCACACAAGAAGTCTGTAGCTGAGCCATAAATCAAACCCAGATTGTCTGACTTTCAGTTCAGTAACATAACAACAAAATCATTCTTCCCTTCCTTCACTATTTATAGTAAGTGGCACAGTACACTAGTTCAGAGGTTCTCAAACGGGGCTGGGTGGGCCCCCTGAGGGGGGTACAGAATGTATTCCCTGAGGGGGGAGTGGAATGTATTCTGAGGGGGAGCATGAGAAGCTTTAGGAGGAAAAATGTTTTGTGCACATTTTACCCGAGTAATGAATAACTAGCAAAGCTGATTCCTGCAGACATATCAGGTCCTGAGATGGTGCTGTGCATTTTGACAGATTTTTGTTAAGCTTGCATAGCATTATTCAAAGTTATAGAATCATAGGACTGGAAGGGACCTCAAGAGGTCATCTAGTTTAGTCCCCTGCACTCATGGTAGAACTAAGTATTATCTAGACCATTCCTGGCAGGTGTTTGTCTAACCTGCTCTTAAAACTCTCCAATGATTCCATAACCTCCATAGGCAATTTATTCCAGTGCTCCTAACCACCCTGACAGGAAGTTTTTCCTGATGTTCAAGCTAAACCTCCCTTGCTACAATTTAAGCCCATTGTTTCTTGTCCTATTCTCAGATGTTAAGGAGAACAATTTTTCTCCCTCCTCCTTCTAACAACCTTTTATGTATTTCAAGGATATTATCATGTCCCCTCTCAGTCTTCTCTTTTCCAGACTAAACAAACCCGTTTTTTTCAATCTTCCATCATAGGTCATATTTTCCAGATCTTTAATCATTTTTGTCGCTCTTCTCTGGGCTTTCTCCAATTTGTTCACAGATTTCCTGAAATGTGGTGCCCAGAACTGGACACAATACTCCAGTTGGGGCCTAATCAGCTCGGAATAGAGTGGAAGAATTACTTCTCGTGTCTTCCTTACAACACTCCTGCTAGTACATCCCAGAATGATGTTTGCTATTTTTGCAACAGTGTTACACTGTTGACTCATATTTAGCTTGTGGTCCACTATGACCGCCAGATCCCTTTCCACAGTACTCCTTCCTAGGCAGTCATTCCCATTTTGTATGTGTGCAACTGTTTGATCCTTCCTAAGTGAAGTACTCTGCATTTATCTTTATTGAATTTCATCGTATTTACTTCTGACTATTTCTCCAGTTCGTGCAGATCATTTTGAATTTTAATCCTATCTTCCAAAGCCCTTGCAGCTCTGCCCAGCATGGTATCATCCACAATCTTTATAAGTGTACTCTCTATGCCATTATCTAAATCATTGATGCAGATATTGAACTCTGAATCACACTCAGAACTGATCTCTGCGGGACCCCACTCAATATGCCTTTCCAGCTTGACTGTGAACCACTGACAACTACTCTCTGGAAACAATTTTCCAACCAGTTATGCACCCATATTATAGTAGTTTCATCTAGGTTGTATTTCCCTAGTTTGTATATGAGAAGGTCATGTGCAACAGCATCAAAAGCCTTACTAAATTCAAGATATAACAATTCTAATGCTTCCCCCCCTCTCCATATGGCTTGTTACCCTGTCAAAGAAAGCTATTAGGTTGGTTTTACACAACAATCCTGACTGTTACTTATCACCTTATGATCTTCCAGATGTTTTCAAATTGATGGTTTAATTATTTGCTCCATTATCTTTCTGGGTACAGAAGTTAAGCTGACTGGTCTGTAATTCCCGAAGTTATCCTTAATTCCCTTTCTATAGGTTGGCACTATATTTTCCCCTTTCCAGTCATCTGGAATCTCTCCTGTTTTCCATGACTTTTCAAAGATAATCCCTAATGGTTCAGATATCTCCTCAGTCAGCTCATTGAGTATTCTACGATGCATTCCATCAGGCCTTGATGGCTTGATGATATCTAACTTGTCTAAGTAATTTTTAACTTGTTCTTTCCCTATTTTAGCCTCTGATCCTACCTCATTTTCATGGGCATTCACCATGTTAGATATCCAATCACCACCAACCTTCTTGGTGAAAACCGAAACAAACAGGTAATTAAGCACCTCTGCCATGTCCACATTTTCTGTTATTCCCCCCCCCTCCAACCCCTCTCATTGAGAAATAGGCCTACCCAGTCCTTGGTCTTCCTCTTGCTTCTAATGTATTTGTAGAATGTTTTCTTCTTATGCTTTATGTATCTAGCTACGTTTTGTGCATTTGCCTTTTGTGCATTGGCCTTTCTAATTTTGTCCTTACATATTTGTGTAATTTGTTTAGATTCATCCTCTGTAATTTGACCTAGTTTTCACTTTTTGATTTTTAGATCATTGAAGATCTCTTGGTAGTCTCTTGCCATACTTCCGATCTTTTCTACACAGTGGAATAGTTTGCTCTTGTGCCCTTAACAATGTTTCTTAGAAAAACTGCCAACTGTCCTCATTTATTTTTTCCCTTAGACTTGCTTCCCATGGGATCTTACCTACCAAATCTGAGTTTGCTAAAGTCTGCCTTCTTGAAATCCATTGTCTTTATTTTGCTGTTCTCCCTTCTCTCATTCCTTAGAAACATGAACTCTACCATTTCATGATCACTTTCACCCAAGCTGCCTTCCACTTTCAAATTCTCAACCAGTTCCTCCCTATTTGTCAAAATCAAATCTAGAACAGCCTCTCCCCTAGTAGCTTCCTTCACCTTCTGAAATAAAGAAAAAGGGTGTCCAATACATTCCAAGAACTTGTTGGATAATCTGTACACTGCTGTGTTATTTTCCCAACAGATGTCTGAGTAGTTGAAGTCCCCCATCACCACCAAGTCCTGTGCTTTGGATGATTTTGTTAGTTGTTTAAAAAAAGCCTCATCCACCTCTTCTTCCTAGTTAGGTGGTCTCTAGTAGACCTGTAACATGACATCACCCTTGTTTTTTACCCCGTTTATCCTTACCCAGAGACATTCAACAAGTCTGTTTCCTATTTCCATCTCAACCTCAGTCCAAGTGTATACACTTTTAATATATAAGGCAACACCTCCTCTTTTTTCCCCCTTCCTGAGCAAGCTGTACCTTCTATACCAATATTCCAGTTATGCGTATTATCCCACCAAGTCTCTGTGATGCCAACTATGTAATAGTTGTTTATTTACTAGCATTTCAGGTTCTTCCTGCTTATTCCCCATACTTCTCACATTAGTATACAGACATCTAAGATACTGATTTGATTCCCCCATCCCTAGTTCTGTCTTGTATCTCCTTTATCCATGCTATAACAGCCCATGCTCTCCCCAAATTCTGACCCTTTTCCCCCATCTCCATGTTTTTGACTTACCTGTGGACTTTGGTCACCTGCTGCCTTCATTGCCATCAATCCATTTGCTACGATGAGTTGTGCACATTTAATTTTAAGCATGGACCACAATCACAGTTTTGCTTTTGCTCTTATTACAATGGATAGTTGACTCATTTGTGCACTAGAAAAAACAACAACAAAAACAACTTAGTTGAAAACAAAGAAGACGAAACTGATTCAAGTGAAGCACTGACCCCGCATCTACATATACCCGTATTTGTGTGCAAGGAGGGGGATCATAAACTACTACAGACACAAAGATAGGGGGTGCGATCAAATAAGTTTGAGACTCATTGCACCAGTTTACAATTAGTTGGATTATAGAGAGGAAAGTGAGAAAAGAGATAGGTGGGTGATTAAGCTTTCTAATCCATTGACTTTTTATTGTTTGAGTAACCATTTCAATTGGCAAAAATTCAAAGTGAAGAGATAATTCAGACAAGAGATATATTCACAGACTCTTCTTGTTGAACAGCTTAGTTGTGATGGGCATTTGTATATTGTGGTAAATCAGTGTCAGTGGCACCAGACATAGGAAAACGTCTAGCCAGCTCTGGCATATTAACCATAAAACTCCCATTATTATACGCTTTTCCATGCTGCCTCGGAATACATAGCACTTACTCACCTGAGCAGTTTCATCTAGGTTAATGGGACTACTTATGTGAGAAAGTGTTACTTAGTGTAAGGGCTGCAAAATAGGGCCTTGTGAAAGTGAAGGTTTTCTTGTTATCAGGCAGCTGATCATGTTTGTCTGGAATAGCAATGATAGCTAATGGCCTGTTCCATTAACCATGAGGCATGTTCTCCTCTCGTTACCCTAGACTCTATTTTTAAGGCTTTAAGAAAGTTGGGATTTTTTGATTCAAAAATGTGTAGCCACAGTTTGCAGTTTCTTAAAGTCGTTCAAGTTCTACAAATACACAAACACACACACACAATAGAAACAGGTGTCAGACCTCAGTATGGCAGTAGGCAGACACTCCCGTGGGTGTCTAGTCTCAGGCTTCCCCCAACCTGTTTCCTGAGGGATGAGAATCCCCCTTGAGTACCCCACAAAGAGCACCAGCCTTGGGTACTTCAGCATGTCTTTCCAAGGCATGCAGCCTATCTTCCAAAGCAAGCACAGAAGAAATGTTGTGTGTCCAGGCCAAATCTTAGAGAATGGTATTGTGATCTGGCCAATGGGGTTGCACTGCGACTCAAAACTGTGTCCATTCAAAGCACACCGAAGTCAATGCAAAGACTTCTGTTGCTTTCAGTGGGTTTTGGATCAGTCCTTGGATGATGAAAGTATCTGGGTCAACATACTTTTCCTTAGGCAGAAACCAGGGAAGTAGTTTCCTCTCCCAAAACCATTCCCCAGAATGAGGAGTACAACCCCAGTGAAATAGGGTTCAAAATAGGGATCTCATGGGTTGTTGGCTGCTTTTGCTGGAAAGAAAGAGAGAAAAATAATCAATTTTAGAGGTGTTCCCAAGTATAGCAATATGTTAGGTTTATTTTATGCTGGGACAAACGAGTAATCAATAAAAAGAGCTGGTATGTTCTGACAAAGTAGGTTATATCTAGTCATGTTAACCAATACAGAAAGGTATTTAAACACAGGAGTACTATTTCTATGTAGAAGATCAATACAAGCTATCTTTTAAATGTAATCCAGCTAGGCTCAGTCAAAGTAATAGCATAGTCTAAAATAGATGTAGCAGCAGACTCAGCTAAGAAAAATGTTTTCCCCAGATCTGTTCTGTTTTCTGTTAAAAATGCTTCTAAATGTCTGAAGGTACTAAATATATTGAGCAAACTGAAATTTTATTCCAACAGTGGAAGCATACAAAACGTACAGCAATATGTGTTTTCTTTCATCATGCACTTTGCTCTCCTTGACTACATTTTTCTTTCTAATCCCATACATCAAACAATTTCCCAATGTGTTTGCAAGTTTAATATTATTATATCCATGTTAATTTTTGCTGTTTCTCTACAGTTCCAACAAGATTTTTTTTTATTGCTGAAAACACATTTGCTGTATATAATTGATATAATAACACAGTGTGATGGGAAATTTCAATGAGCAAAACTATTTATTCCCCACCTCTGGAGTATAATGAAGGAGACAGCTGTCTGACTTTGCTGAGATTGTAGTCTGGATCTCTCATTCTACAGAGTGGTGAAAATCCTAGGCTTCTGTACATTCATTTTACCCTACTACTAATAATGTGATGGGTGAACTCCAAAGCGATAGGGTCAGATTCTCATTCCAGCATCAGTGGCACAAAGAATGTAGCCATAAGTGATCACCAGGGAATTTCCCTCACGTAGGGAATAAAGTTAATAGAGGCAGCAGCTGTACTAGCTGCCCTAACTATGGAGAAGGTGTGTCAGGGGTGAGGAGGTAGAGCTAACCACATCTAATATCCACTGATGTAGACTCCATTATAGAACCTATGGCACTGGCATAAGTTAAGGACAGTCTCTTGGTTGCTGTCTCTTTGCTGTGGTGGCAAAGATGGGCTATCAGGACCAGGAAATCATAACCTCCCTTGGTCCCACTCTCTTGTCTATCCTGGTCCAAGCAGAGAGTTCAGCTGCTGGAGAAACATGGCCTGTAGAGTTCATGTTTGGTTGAGATGAGCATAAAAAGCTCAATGGTTTATATGACTTTCCTGAGTTTGCAAAAGGGGGCTAGAAATCTCACAAGAATAAACATTTTGACAGGATTTGTATATGCATGCATCCTGCTCTAAGTAACAAGACCTCAGCCTATCCCATGTCATCATGGCATGGTATGATATATTGGTGATTCTAGAATGTGCTTTCGGTATGGCATATATGAAGTAAAACACACTGATATTAGACAATCTGGAAATTTACACAGAGTCTTTGTTTGTAATTTTCAACACTCCTGAAAGAGATTTAGTACTGGACCTTTAACAACTAGGATTTCATCAGGCTGTATTATCCTTTCAGTACTAGCAATATTTGATGAAGCTGTGTGAGCTTCATTGCATTCTCAAAGGTCTAGTGATTTCATGGACCTAAGACAATAGTAATGGGATTGATCGGAGCCATCAACTCATGATGGCATGTTTCTTTGCATTATTTAAATTTTGAGTTGCTCCTACATAATTATATACTTCACAATCAAGATGAAGCAATGCATTGGATAGATAGATGTCAGACTGTAACTGACAAATACATTTCATAGCAAAATATAGACAGGCTCTTATTCTAAATTATACAGAATATGCCACAACAAGAACTATGCCTGGCATTAACACAGTGGATAATGCTACATTTGTATGCCATTACTATGCACATATAATAGACAAATAATTATCCCAAATTACTTTCCATCCATAATCTACATTGTATAGGAGGCTAAATTTGGCATTTCAAAACTTAAATGAGCATACAATGACAACCCAAGCTCAAATTCAGTTCCTGCAAATACAGATGCATTCTTTTTTTTAAAGGGAATTATGTAGCTTTGTAATACTGTACCACTACCAAGAATACCGGCAAAATGAATAGAAAATTGAATAGAAAAAAACACTGAGTATCGCTCCAGTTCAGGAAAGCATCCCTTTTCAGGAAGGGCACTTGAACGTACAGTTGGCTTTGAGAGTGTGCTATAGTCCCATTAGGATCGCCGATGATGATGATGAGTCTCATTGAACTCAATACGACTTAAGCACATGATTAAAGTTAAGCACGTGCTTACGTGCTTTCCTGATTCAGGAAAATGATTCAATTATATAAGAAAATAAGTAGGTTCACCAGATTTGATCAACATTATAGAACATTGAAAACCTATGGTAAATATTTTTTTAAAAAATTATTTATTAAAATACTGGGCTAGGTCCTACGCTGCCAGGAATGAGTATAGTTCCATTTAAGATAATGGAGCTATGCCAGTTCACAGCTGCTGAGAATATGGTCTACTGAATGAAAACACTAGGGACAACAGCAAAGGGAGCTGCACCCATCTAACTGCAGGCAGAAGTGGGTATTAGGTATTTATGTTTGAATCTGAGTGAAGGTTTCCCTATTTGTGTTTAAAAGAGCTACCCGTCAGTTTAAGTCATTAGAAATGTATGTCAGTGCCATTGATAAACATGAGATTTGCGATTATACCATTGAAGTACTGACGCTGGCCGAGGAGAGGGAGAAATTGCATCACCTCTGGAAAATTCTGGGACACGTGCTCCCGGAGATTGAAATTGCTGTGCCTCCCCTTAGGAAAATCCAGCATGAGCTCCCCTTCACAGCCAATTATCTCCATTGGATAGTGCAGATGGGGAAAGTGCTCTGGTCTCACCACCTCCCTTCACTTCTTCCTCTTCCCACTGGGAGTGTTGTATGCCCCAGAAGGCACTTGAAAAGAAGAACTCCATTTGATTTCTTTGCCGCTATAGACCACTATAGTTAGTCATTACACTTGGACATGAATATAGTTTTGGATTCCAAGTCCTTCCAAAGTTTTAGGGTGTTAAGATTGGATGTATAGTGTTATGTCCACCTAAGTTAGAACGGGGGGGGGGGGGAATCAACATGCCTGAAAATGAATAATGTTAATCCCTGACAAATATGACATTTCTGTAGAGAAAATGATGAGAAAATACAAAGTTCCAAAGTTCTGAAAATGTCCTCTCTTAAAAGCAGCCAGAGGGAAAACTAGACAGGGCACTAACATCATTTTCTTCTCTCTCTGTTCACCCATCTTATTCCTTGTGAGGGTGTGTTCTTTATCTCACATGTACTGAGACACAATCAGCATCTCCCATGATGAGTCATGCTCTTATAAGTTCAAAAGTTTGGTGCAAACATGTTTTGTTTTCACATTCTGCTTTGGAAAGAATGTGAAAAAAAAATAAAAGAAAGGAAGGACAAAGTCAATTTCTTTCAGCACCCTTTCCATATAGCTTTTACTCTCAGAAATACTGGACAGGTCTACAATAGAAACTTTTGCCAGTATAGTGCTGTTGCTTAGGGGTTTGACTTTTATGCAATTTTTTATATTGCCAAAAGTCCTAGCGTAGGCACAGTTATGGCAGCATACAAGAGTTTTAAACCAAGATCTGATATTTTTCTCAAAGATATGCTCTTGGAATTATTTTAGGAAAGGTCTATGGCCAGTGTTATTCAGGAGGTCAGGTTATTAAAATACACCCCAATACAGCTCAGCAAATTTGGTTCTGTGCCATGACACCATTGGTTCTCCCGTAGTTAGCTGCCTTAAAGTGATACACAAGGCTGCAGGACGTTTGTCTACAGAAGGGTTTAGATGATCAGTGTCAGAGAGGCATTCAGAGGTGTGCATTTCAGTGTCTTTACATATTCCTGATTTTGACAAGACACCACACTTGTTGATATTGATAACTGCTGAACCCACAAGTAAGTGTGAATTTTGTCCTGTTGGTGATGGTAATTTATTTCACTTATTTGGGCATGACATACTTTCTGTGGCCACAACTACTGAGAGCTTTGTATGTCAGCAACTGTCCTTTTATATTTGATCCTAAGGTGAACCTTGCAATTTTGCAATCCTCTTATGCTGCATAGACTTTAGTCCATAAACTGTGCTTGCATGCTTTTTTAATGCATGTTCTCTCTTTGTGTTCTTGATGGATAAGGGAAAATTGGCCCATTATACTTAAAATTTTCATGTGAATGTGTGACAATGAGAGAGAGGAAGAAGTAATTTTCTGGAAAAAAGATACTTTTCAATATAAGAAATTACTTATTAAATTTAAATTAGAAAATATTTAAATAATGAAAGCTAGTTTGAAAATAAATTTTGAAATTATGGCAGCTCCCAGGACTCTCTGGCTCCTAATCTGAGTTGAAACTTAATCACAGACTTCTGAGTCCCATATTTAATAAGAAGTTTGCACTACAGTACATAGTCATTTAAACGGGATGCAGTTTAAAGTAACATTGATAAGGTTAGGTCATAGTTTGAAAGAGTTAATCTGATTCCAATGATAAATGAAGCTGCTAGGTTAACCGGTAGAAGCATGGGAAAATCAGTGCTAATAGACATTATTTTAACAAATTGCCTTTTCAAATCACTTTCCTGAGGGTTTTTAGGCAGGCTTTCATCAATTACATTCTTACAGCTCACATTAATGATACACATTTAAAAATTTCCCACATGAATAATTTAGAAAAAAAATTATGAGCAAACTCTTTGTGTGAAGTAGCCATGCCTATTGATACAAACTTTTATGTAAGTGATGTATCATGTGCAAATATTTTAGAAACTCTCCTTTTGAGGAACAGTCATAAAGAGAAGAGATAAAAAGAAAACCTAACCCTTATTTTTATATATGCTTCTTTATATCCCTTTTTAGTTTCTTCATCGATTAGCACCACTAGATACTTCTCCATGTTACGTACCCAGCCTCACTTTAGATGCCTATTATTTTCAAGTAGGCCTTAATTTTCACGCAGATTTTCTATTATGTAGACTGAGGCACAAAGTCACCTACTCAAAGTCACACATGTAATCAGTGGTATAAGAACCCTGTGTTCTCCTGTCTTTCAACCATTTGCTGTAACTGGTTTACGCAGCCTTCCCTTGGCATGATTCTATATTGCCAGAACTTGACTGTTCAGTCAAAGGCAAGTTTCATGGAAGGAAGAAAATATTACTGCAGACTAAAAATGATTTGTCAGCACATGTTAAAATACAGGAACAGTTGTGGTCTCTTAAATGTGTTACTAGATTGTAGACGATGCTGGCCTGAGGGAGGAGTTGCCTTCAGTTCCTGCAGGAAAAGCTTGTTACCGCTTAGGGACAAAAAAATATTCAGGTGACCAAATCTGCACCTGCAAATATGGGAAAACTTGTCTAGTGTTTGGTAGGGCAGCTACCCTCCTTGATGGATGCTGCCAACTCCTTTGTTGCACAAAGAAGATAAGCACACTGAATAGATCAATTAAACTATCAGCCAGATCATCAGCTGGTGTAAATCATGTAGATACATCAAACGGAGCTACATTAATATACATCAGCGGAGGATCTAGCCTATTAATGTTCCCAAGAAAACTGAACCTGCACTCTCAATACTATAGGCATATCACAAATACCTGTTGAAGCAAGGGTCCATGAATTTCTCATAGGTACTATACAAGAATTCACATTAGAAGAAATATCCTGGTGCCAAATTTATAGCCACTTACTAGTTTTTCCCAGAAGAAGTCTTTAGTGACAGACAAATTCATGTATTAACTTCACTTTTCCTGCCCTAGACTTGGAACAGATACATACAAAAGGCTTCTAGCTATAGTGTATCTGACCTCTTTACTTGAAAGTGATCTATGGTAAGGTCAATATTTGCTGTGAACTCTTTATTGAAATTGAATCTTCAGATAATGAACCTTGCAGCTAAGGAAAAATTTAAAGAGTATTAAGAATATGCAGTCTGAAACCTACACACAAAAACATAGTGATAAATGAAAGAAGCAGACAGATCTGATCCTGTTGATTTAAAGCTTTCCCTTTAGGAGCCTTTACTGGGAAATGGCATTAGCAGACCACCTGTGTTTTTAAAAGGACATTTATTTTAATTTAAGTTCAATCTATTTTTACGCTAATGCCACTGGCCATTTTATGAACAGTTGCTTAGACTCAAATTATAATACAACTCTATAATGGATCCCTCTGAATTTCTTCTCAGCTGTTAGAACTGGATTGTGACTTGTGACAATAACATGTAGCTTCTCCCAAACTATGTGGCAGTCTGGTTTATGATAAAAAAAATGTTTCCTTGAAAACCACATTTAAATAATTAATTGATCTCCCATTTTAAAATCGACAGACCTTGATGCAGATTAAATATGGTCAAACTCTGTGGGTGTGATTCTTGACTTTGTTACACCAGCTTTATTACAATGTCACTGCATTTATTTCAAGCCCATTTTACTTAATTTTACCTCCACTTAAGCAAAATTAACTAGGAAAATGGAGGAAAACATTCATGGCACATGTTCCACCTGAGTTCAGATTGTTGTTGCAATGACTAGGCTCCTGCATATTTGTAAACCTAAACCCAAAGCCCATCCCTTCCCAACAAGATCCATTCCCTCAGGCTTTCAACCCCTTCACTCTGTGGCCTAATTCCCTACCATGCTGGAGCTCATGCCCCATACATATGACTTGATTTTTTAAGTTTTCTAGGGAGATAATCTTTCAACTAAAGCTGGACAGGACAGCTTTATGTTTTTGTAAAAGGGTTTCATCTAGAATGGGACAAAAAGGCAACCCACCCTTTTTTTTTCCCCCATAAAACTGAAACCCCACAATATTTCTTTTTGGAGACACTGAAATGTAGCATTTTCTAAGTGAAATAGGCTCCCTGGGTCTCCAGACTGACCCACAATTTTATCTGGATTTAAAAATTTCAGCATATCAATTAATTTTATTGTTGACATCTGTGCTGAAATGGGTAAAATTTTGTTGTCTACTCTACAGATTGCCAATGTATTTCCTAGGACCAGGATAGAAGCTTACATCCCTACCTTCCCCTGTCCCATAACAAATACCCTGAATAGTCTGTGTATCATCTAAAATGGGAGAAATTCATCCCTGATATAACTCCAGGATGAATCCGGCACAAGTGTTGTTCTTCACTAGACTACAGAGCTGAAGTTCTGATGGGTCTCCTAGGGGATACTATGATATATTGAAGCCTACCACATTGAATCAATCATATCATGATGCATTTATTATGAAGTAATAGAATACAGACTGCTTTGTATCTGAAGTGTCATAAAATTCACAGAGACATAAAACAACAAAATGCTGAAGTGTTTAAATTGCTTTAAATTTGCAACTTTCCCACTCGTCAATAATCTTAAATTATTATGACAGTGATTTAAGTGAATAGTTCTAGACAGTGATTAATTACGATGGAATGGTGAATTGTGTCACAGAGGAGAGGTATAAAAGTCTTAGGCGTTGATTAATTTTGGGGAAAGGGGTGTCTCACAGAAGAAGGGCTCCACCTTAACCACAGTGAACCCAGGTTGCTGGCATTACAAAATAACAAGGGTTCGGGGGTGCAGAAAAGTTGACAGCTGTAGAACGCACAAGCTGGACAAAAACATGTCTAAGAGATAGCTGCAAAAGAAAGGTATCCCTGGGTTCAGCAAAGGATAGTCCTAAAATCATATCTAAATTAGAGGAGGGACAGATTGAGATTATTTGTCCAGAATGATTTATGTTAACTACAAATAGACACAGTCTAAAATAAACAAAAACTATAAATGCCTATATGGCAAGGTGAGAAACATAAAACAAAACCAGGCAAACTAGAGTGTCTGATAATGGAAGAGAATTTGTACACATAACAAGCATGGCCAAAGCAGAAGAAGACTACTTCTAATCTGGGCAATTGATTGCACTGCATGGCCTTAACCTCTCTGTCCTGCTGTTTGCCCATTTGCTAACATGGTACAGTGGTATTTATCCTCCCTCCTGGCTGTTGGGACATGTAACTAATGTTTATAAAGCACTTTGAGATTCTCCTTTGGAAGATGCTTTATAAGTGCAAGGAAAGCCTACACATGTATGAGTAATTGATAATGTGGTAACTTTGAATTTCTTTGCTTTTGTCTGCTTATGTCAAACACAATATTATTGTGGTGAGATCTTTTATATAATACACCAAAAAAGTGTGCAGATCCTGAATTATCTCCTTTTCTCTCCTACTCATAGATCATTCAACATACCTTCTTTTAGCTGATATTTGCTGCTCTGGAAGTGGGTATTTGCACATTAGTAACAGCAATGTCTCACATTTCTGCTCCACTGCATTGCACGGCTTTAAATATCTTAGATCGCATCATCTTGTGTTATGTCAGCTCACATTGGCTTTATTGTGTGACACAACATAACATGATGGGAGCTGACAGAAGTAATGTAATGCAATATGATGTATCAGAAATTTAAAGGTTATAGAGATTAGACATTTGGTGTCAATTTAGATAGGAGGCTTCAAAGCTAAAATGAATCTGGCAGACACTAATGGAGTGAATGTTACAGTGACCATTTTTCAGAGTAGCAGCCGTGTTAGTCTGTATCCGCAAAAAGAAAAGGAGGACTTGTGGCACATCCGATGAAATGAGCTGTAGCTCACAAAAGCTTATGCTCAAATAAATTTGTTAGTCTCTAAGGTGCCACAAGTTCTCCTTTTCTTTTTACAGTGACCATTGTAACTGTGAAACTCTGGACTCGGAAGTTCATCAAACTAAATTTAGATGGTTCATAAAAATAGACCGAAATATTAGGGAAGGTTCCATATCTGTGGTTGATATTGATCTGCAACTTGGGGAATATCTAAATGACAGATACTGTAAAATTTTCTTCTCCCCCACTTTTTTTGTGGCTGATTGTTTTGTTGCTTTGTTGTATGAACTGTGGACTAGAAAAAAAGTTTATAATGATTGGATAACATTGTTGCACTGGGTTACATCAGATAACCTTGTATTACATGGACTGGCAATAAAGATGTCAATGAAACTGAAGTGCCCACTCTGTGTCCCACATACTATTTTAACACTGTTTTTATTTTGGACTCTTACTTCTTAATGTTATATGGTATTTAGATGTCAAGATGAGAAGCACCTAAGGAAGGAAGGAAAGAAAAAGTACAGAATTCCCTTATTATCTATTACTATTCAAAGAGCAGATGATTTCCATGCTTTTGTTAGTGAGAGAAAATCTTAAAGTTTTGGAGGTTTGGTTGCTTACACAAACCATCTGCATCCTTGAGGCTTCCTGATTATGTTTCCCTAGGCAAGTCTTTTTCCCTGTTCCAACACATTTTCTGGCAGTGAGTTAGCTATTCTGGGAGCAGCCATGTGCTACACTTGCTTCTCCATCACAGCTGGTATGTGGCAGAAGAGCCCAATAGTCCTCTGACTTGTATTTTAAACTTTAAAGAAACTCTTGGGCTTTGTTATAATCTGTACCCCAGAGTGTAAGGAGTTCAAACTAACTGTGCAAGACACTCACCTCCTACATTGAAAGAATCAATAAATCCTGTGTGATCTGGCCCTGAAAGGGAAGCTTGGGTAAAGTCAAAGGGACTGGGCTGCTCAGGGCTTCCAAGAGAGGAAAGTGGGCTGGATTTAGGACAGGAGTTATTTAAGGCTATATATGAAATGAAGAAAACCAGAATGCCCTGGGAGCTTGGCAGTGATCCAATGAAGTAGTACAAAGCACTGGACCAAAGTCTGCCTTTCTCCTGGGAAAGGGATCAAGAATATTTTAGAACAATGTATATGAATTGCAGGGTCCAATCTAGGATTGTACAGGCAGGTGAATGCATGATAACTGATAAGAATTAAAGACAGCTTTAATTCCTCTTTTCCTGCTATCTAACTCCAGCTCCTCAACAAAATAAGATTCCTTTGCTGAAAACTGCTGTCCTCCCCAATGATTCTTCCCTTTGTGAGCCTTCAAAGCATGAGCTTTCTGTCATATTTTCACCAACATAAAAGGAAGCATGTTAACAGTAAGAAAAATGGTTAAGAGGTTTCGCCTACATTTCAAGAGAGACCACAATTGCTTCACTGTGTTGAGAGACAAGAAAATATGCTCTACTGCCAGGTTCACCAAAAGTGAGATTTTTCCCTCCACGCAGCTCTTGCAGTTATCATTTTTCCCTGTGAAATTATAGTATCACTTAGTTATTTCAAACAGCATGTAGTGTTTTATGGTGAATGATTTGTGTCATTGTCATCATCCTAACAGAATCAATAGGATATGTTTTAGAGGATATTGGACCAAGAACTACCGATACATTGTATGGCCCAATCAGACTCAGCAGCAGCTCCAACTGGGGACTGGAGGTTGGATCCAGCTAACCAACTAGCCCTCCTCTTTATTGCACATATCCATGGTTCTCTGGAGCAAGGACTTAAGAGGCACATGGCCCTGTGAAGATTTTATTTCCATCCTAGGATCAACATAATTTTCCTGGGGAATGGCCCTTTAAGCAAACCACAGCATCCTCCTGGAAGAAGATGCTCAGAAGAAGTGGCCTTCTAATCCCTTGTTCAACTTGGGCTTTGAGGACATGGCCCTAGCAGTCACAGAAAGTGGCATCTTTGGCTCCTGAGCAGCCCTGATGGTATCTGCAGTTCCAAAAACTGTGCTGAGCTGTATTATTCGGAAATGGACAATTTGGTGTGATAGGTGGAGGAAAGATGGGTAACTGAATAGGAAGTAAGGGTATTGGCAGGCTTTGGCAGCAACTTAAGAGCCCCAAACTGCACTGATACCACAGAGTGCACTCCCTACTCCGCTGCATTAGCGGCACCAGCACGTAGGGAAAGTCAGCCGCATGACCCTAGGTGCGGCGAGCGCTGTGCAGGAGGAAGGCGAATATGCACGGTGAGGGCTGTGAAGGACTGGAGAGGATAGCTCAGGATATTTTAGAGACAGTAATCATGCTTTACACAGTGGTGGCTGTGGATAATCTATATGGAAGAGGAAAACAGAGAACTAACAAAAGAAGCTAGAGATCATTTCTACCCAGGGCTGAGGTGGGGAACTCTTCAAGGAACACGTAGGGCTATGAAGGGATAGGGAACTTTTAAAATGATAATTTTAAAGAAGTTAAAGTGATGCAAAACCACAGATTGTGCAGAGCAGAAGTTTTCAACGGTGTCATTTTTTCCCTCTTACCTTTATTCTCCCATCCATCCTACTGTTTGTTATACTCACTTCTTGTATCTTGTCTTCAATTCAGCATCAATCTGCAGACACCTACTCATGTACCTAACTTTGCAAACATGAATAGGCCCATTGAACTCAGTGGAAATACGTGCATAAAATGAAGTTTACTGATTTGTAAGATTGAAGCCAAAGACTGTAAACTCTTTGGGGAATGGACTGTCTTGCTACATGTGTGTAAAGTACCTACCACAATGGGGTCCTGATCCTGATTGGATCTTGTGGGAGGGTTCGTTTATCGTGATCTTAGTGCCTCATAGCCCTCTGACTCTCCAATTAATACATACACCCCATGTGTTTCAAATTATGTCCCACCTCTTGTGGTCTGGTTTGGTAAGTCACAACAAGGAATAATCAGGCACTTCCTTTGGCCCTTCCAGTAACAAATGCCTCTTCTCCTAGACTGCGGTTTCACAATTTCTGCTAGCCCTCTGGGTTTAGCCCTTTATGCTTCTGGATCCCAGGACCTAGGTGCATAGGTTCCTTCCCTTGTTTTTACCATGGCTCGGCTTTCCATGAATGTAAGGCAGCTCTCATCCAGTGTGCCTGGTCCCTGTATGTCTATTCCTTGGCACTCTTTTCACAGGAAACAACCCATTCCAGCTCCTTCACAACATATAACCACCACAATCCTGGGGAGCTACTTTCACCTGCCAAAGACCCCACTCTTCTGCAGAAAAAAACTTCCAGCAGGTTCCCTCTCTACGTGAAAGGCAGTCCCTTGAGAGGAGGTGTGGCTTCGAAGCTGCTGTCACATTGCCATTGATCACCTGACTCAAATGCAGGCCAGAGTCTGAGTCTTAACTTTTACAAGCCCAGCTCACCCTGTGGCACATCATTCCCCACCTCATCACAAGAGTGAATGTCAGCGCACTTGACAGCAGCACAGCTCACTGCTAATGCAGGAATAGGATCTGTGCACTTCATTGCAGAGCCTGTAGTTGCTACCATCATACACATAAGTTAACAGAGGCATAGTTCTGTTGATTATTAAAGGTATCTTCTATTTCTAATTTCTATTAGTCTATGAGTTACTAGAGCTGTGCAAAACAATTCTCATTACTGGGTAAAATAGATACAAATCATTTACTTTTATTGGTATATTAAAACAAACAAGCAACTCACCATGTTTTTTGTTGGTTGTTGTTCTTATCTCCATTTCTGGTGACAGGAAAAGTGGTTTGTGTGGGTGGGGGGATTTTCATCTTGCTTACAAGGTACCAACTCCTGGTTTCAAAGAACTGTCATGTTAATAGCTACAATACTCTTTCAGAATTATGGCATGACTATTTGTAGCTTGTGGAACCAAGTGGTAGTGAGTTTCTGTGGCCTCCCATTGCTGTGATATTAAGCACATTATTCTGAAATGCTAACAAATTTTGGCTGTGGAAGCATAGGAATGGACTATGAAGTGTTTTCAAAAGAAATCTTTTTATAGTATTTGGATTTTGTGCATGTGATAGGATTGAAAATGACAGCATCTGCTATTTATTAATTATCAGGCACTTTCTATGTCCTTTGAAAAGATTCTTAAGTAGCCTTTTCTGCCATCTGCCACCAAGTTGGATAGGTTTGTCCACAAACTTATCATTTTATACATTCATTATGAAGTGGATAATATAAAGTCACCCCTATCACTTGTATCAGGGCATACCTAGTTGTTACACTAGTCTTTCTTACAAATATACTTAATTTACATAATGCGATAAAGTACAACATTTAAGATACACACAGCTAAAGTGGGTTTTAAATCACTTTTATTTTCCATTGTGCTGGCCAGTGTAGTTGCCCTAAAGGACTCCGAGCACTTGCAATTATTTTTGATAATAATAATTACAGCTTTACAATAGGATATTACTTGCTGTAAGAAGTGTCATGCTAACATTGGAGCTAAATCCTAATCCCAGGTATACCTGTGTAAACTACAAAATAACCCCACCAAAGTCAATGCGGTTCCTTTAGATTTATGCCAGACTATTTGAAATCAGAATCTGGCCTGCCTCTCTTGATGTGCTTCCAGTGCATTGAGATATAGAAATACTAATTCATGCAAATGGATATTTAAAAGAAATTGTACTGCATTCCAAATAGACCTGACACCATGCTGATGAGTTTTCTATTTATGATGACCAAATAAAATATACATGCTGATAGTTGAGGTGTCCAGAATGGTTGTTTATTTCTGTTGCTTTAGCAACTTGAGACAGTTTTATGAGGTTGCTTCATGTCATAAAAATACAGCTTCTCTAAGTCTTTGAAAACCCTGGAATAATGCAGAAATGAGGTCTGTCACAAACAAAGCAGGACTGAAGGCTTACAAGCAACACAATTCTGGAAAATGTTACCTTGCTTTAAAACACAGTGCATGCTAAAAGTCAGATAATCCCTGGCCTTTTCATAAGTGGCAGGTGGGGAGAATGCAAGGAGTCTTCTCCCTTCCACAAATGCTCGTGCAATCGACACAAGGGCCAAGAAAAATTGCAGTCTTTGCCCTAAGGGGAATTAATGCAGATTGTTTCCTCGCACTGCTGTAGAGAGTTGTAGGGGTAGTTGCTGGAGAATGTTGGGTCACAGACTGAGTTTGGTGGGGGAAACGGGATGGTGAAGCAGCCAACTGATTATTCTGAAATTAGCCTAAATGTGCTGTGACAGAGTGTACCGGCCCGCACTGAAGGGGTTAAAGCAGTGATCTTAGTAGCAGAAGCTATGCCCCCCACACACACACACTGCTGGGTATGATCCAACTGCTGCTGCAATATAAAAGGGAGCAGCCTAGCTCAGTCTGGGCTGGCTGCTGAGGAGGAAGGATGCAGCTTACTAGCTTCAGCTGAGAAGCAGCCAGGATCCCAGACCACAGGAGCAGGAGATGCCAAGGCCCAGGCAGGGGACCAGGTACTTGCCCCAGGGAGATTTCAGCCACCACCTGAGGAGCCCACAGACTCTAAAGACTCCCTGACTTCAACTGCAGGAGTCATGGTAGGAAACATCACAGCAAGGGACTAGCCCATGTCTCAGCAGCAGTCGGCATGTTGGGTGAATGCATTTACCACTTCCAGAACCCTGGGCTGGAACCTGGTGGAACGGGGGGGCCTGGGTCCTCCTATGCAGCTACCCCCTTTGCAGGGTGGCCCACTGAACCACCCCTAACTGAATGTGCATTATGCCGTGCTTCCCTGCACCCCAGGGGAGTCCTAGTGACTCTGGCCATCGGGCCGTGCTTCCCTGCACCCCAGGGGAGTCCTAGTGACTCTGGCCATCGGGCCGTGCTTCCCTGCACCCCAGGGGAGTCCTATTAGCTTTAACAGAGGGCCTACCCTGACCTTGCCTTACCCCAGGGGGATGAGGTCTACTGGCCCTGTGACACATGCATTTCAGTAGATGTGAGCTGGCATATAATGGCAGTCTTAGAAAACTGAACAAAAGAAAAGGAGGACTTGTGGCACCTTAGAGACTAACAAATTTATTTGAGCATAAGCTTTCATGAGCTACATGAAAGCTTATGCTCAAATATATTTGTTAGTCTCTGAGGTGCCACAAGTCCTCCTTTTCTTTTTGTGGATACAGACTAACACGGCTGCTATTCTGAAACCCTAGAAAACTGGGACATTCTTAATAAATATGGATGTTGGCCTCTCAGCAATGATGACTATAAAGTACGTGGAAGAAGCCTTGTAATAAAGACATACATACAATCAAAACTGAGAAAAAACTGAGATTAGCTTTTTTTCCCCGAAGTTGAATGCTTAAAATTAGGCACATTATCCCATATTAGTCAGCATTTTCTTGTTAAATGTTTGTCACCCTACATTTCATTTTTTTTTCCCCTTAGTCTTTTTCAGTTTTGCCTACTGCTGTTTTTGCTTTTCTTTCCTCCTTTCATGTTATTCTTTTGAGACATATATTTGTAACAGGAAATAGGCAAATTGGTTTTGATAAAATAAGAACTGCCCTGAACCTGAACTTTATCACAAAATTCACAATTCACAGTCCTTTGATGTGACTAGCCTTTCAAAACTTTCCTAGTCATGATGCTTTGCTCTACTATTTTCTGTCTGGTTCTTACAATAAACAGTGTCATTTGCATCCTGAATTACTTGATAACTCTTCCAAAAACCTTTAGGATTTTAGTGAAATATTTAATAATCCCCTTATTTTTCCATCTTAATTTATACATTTAGAAATGTAAATACTAAAAACAAAAGGAAAAAATAAACCAGACTTACCAACTTTTCCACAGCCATCCCATTTGTATTGCTAAGCTTTTTCCATTTTGAATGCAAAATGAGAGAGAGACATCTCATTTTATCAGTGAAAAAGGGTGTTACAATAAAACCCATGCTGTACTCTGTGTTGGAATGATTTAAAAGGTAGCAGGAACCAGATTGTGGAATTATTCCACATGTAACTAAAGCTGGATGAAATTGTTGGGAGATAGTTTATTCAAAGAAAAATGCAGTTTTGTTCAAACCAAAACTATTTATGAATATAACATGTTAGTTTTTCAGGCGCAGCAAACTGTGTGTCCTTTTATCCCAGTGGTTAGGGCACTTGCCTGGAATGAGAGAGACCCACATTGGAATCCCCACTCGGAAACTGGGACTTGAATTTAGATCTCCCCTCTCCTTGATAAAAAGAAAAGGAGTACTTGTGGCACCTTAGAGACTAACCAATTTATTTGAGCATAAGCTTTCGTGAGCTACAGCTCACTTCATCGGATGCATACTGTGGAAACTGCAGAAGACATATACACAGAGACCATGAAACAATACCTCCTCCCATCCCACTCTCCTGCTGGTAATAGCTTATCTAAAGTGATCACTCTCCTTACAATGTGTATGATAATCAAGCTGGGCCATTTCCAGCACAAATCCAGGTTTAAATAGAGACTGGGAGTGGCTAAGTCATTATGCAAGGTAGCCTACCCCCCCTCCCCCGACGTTCTGGTTAAACTTGGATTTATGCTGGAAATGGCCCACCTTGATTATCATACACATTGTAAGGAGAGTGGTCACTTTGGATAAGCTATTACCAGCAGGAGAGTGAGTTTGTGTGTGTATGGGGGTGTGGGGGTGAGAAAACCTGGATTTGTGCTGGAAATGGCCCACCTTGATTATCATGCACATTGTAGGGAGAGTGGTCACTTTGGATAAGCTATTACCAGCAGGAGAGTGAGTTTGTGTGTGTGTGTTTTTTGGAAAAAAGGTGGGGGGGTGAGAAAACCTGTATTTGTGCTGGAAATGGCCCACCTTGATTTTCATGCACGCTGTAAGGAGAGTGGTCACTTTGGATAGGCTATTACCAGCAGGAGAATGAGTTTGTGTGTGTGGTTTTTGGAGAGGGGGTGAGAGAACCTGGATTTGTGCAGGAAATGGCCCACCTTGATTATCATGCACATTGTGAAGAGAGTGGTCACTTTGGATGGGCTATTACCAGCAGGAGAGTGAGTTTGTGTGTGTGGGGGATGGGGGGGGGCGGAGGGTGAGAAAACCTGGATTTGTGCTGGAAATGGCCCAACTTGATTATTATATACATTGTAAGGAGAGTGATCACTTTAGATAAGCTATTACCAGCAGGAGAGTGGGATGGGAGGAGGTATTGTTTCATGGTCTCTGTGTATATAATGTCTTCTGCAGTTTCCACAGTATGCATCCGATGAAGTGAGCTGTAGCTCACGAAAGCTTATGCTCAAATAAATTGGTTAGTCTCTAAGGTGCCACAAGTACTCCTTTTCTTTTTGCGAATACAGACTAACATGGCTGTTACTCTGAAACCTCTCCTTGATGAATGTCTGAACCCCAAGGCTATAGGATCATCTACAGTAGGTGAACAACAAAAATAGAATTCAGGCTTGTCTGCATGGGGAAGTAATGGGGACTATGAGGGGTGTGATTTCTAAAATGCACAAATGTGCTGTGTATTATTTGGTCTGTGTTGACCCTGCTAGTGCAGACTAAAGGTTCCCTAGTTTGTTTTAATACTATGCTAAATCTCACTAGGGAATCTAGTGTGCAGCAGCAGGGTCTACAGACCACTTAAGATTCATCGTGTTAATCCACTTTAGAAATCACACTCCCATAGTCTCCATTACCTAACTAGATAGAAAAACCCTTATTCACCCAGCTCTCTATATAATATATATACTAGAAAAAGGGCCTAATCTTATGCCCATGGAAATCAATATGATATTTTGGCTCATTTCCCATAATACTCCTGGTTGTAAATTTCTCTGGATTATAGCTGCATAAACATAATGTTATACACAAAATTTTAAAAAGAAATGTAACTTTTATATCCTTATATTATTAAATGAACAATGGGATCCTTGTCAATGGCTGGTAATACCACAACTATAGTAATAACAATATCCATTTTACTGTCAACTACATGCCAATCAGCCATAATTTCTAAGAAATAAATAACAGTGCATTTGTTAAATATAACTTATCATTCAACAAGTTTGCTTTGAAAGAGGAATACCAGTATTTCTCCTCTGCTGCTCAGCTAGCTCCAAGTCAGTCTACAGATGGACATTACATGTAGGCACTTGTACATTCATTGCTTGTTTACATCACGTCTGGAAGTAATTTCTTAGAGGACTATTGTGGCTGTGCATCCTTTATGCTTTCTGTCTTGGGCAGATTTGTAATAATATGGACAGTTGTTGCTGCTCTTGTTCAACACTGCACACACTGAACCCGTTCCTGCTGAAGAAGACCTTCTGCTTTCAGAGATGCTAAATCCAATCTGTTAGCATTAGGGTTTTATGTAAGCACAGTTGAGTGAACAAATAATTTTGGTGCACACGGAATCAAAGAAAGGTCAGAAAAAGCTCTGACCATTAAATGATGCCTATTAATTTCATTGCTGTCAACAAGTAAGCCAGCTATGACAGAAATAATTGCTATGTCCTGTAGGGTCAATAAATTAATATGACACTTTTAAATAACATTAAGGGCAGTTAATAGCGGTGATGATTCTTCAGTGTAACAGTGTAAAATATATATTGAAGGGGAAAAAAAAGCATGCGTATAAAATAAATAGCAGCTAATTGGATGTAACAGCACATGGAGATTCAGTTCAGGTTGTGCAGTACCAGTGGGATAAGTGCTCTACTGCTCATGATACTGAGAAGATGGCCTGTGAGGGTGGTTACCAGTTGTAGGTTATCTGTGAACTTCTTGTGGAAGATGAAAAAAGAACATTACAGTAGCCCAGCCTGGAGATGATAAATGAGTGAAATACTATGACTGGGTCTTTGTCGGAAACAAAGGGACCGCATAGGGTCCTCTTGCTATCCAGAGGTGGAAGAAGGTGTTTTTAGCATCTGCTGCTATTTGACTATGCAGGCTCAGTGCTGGAGGGTGAACTATGGTGAGGCTTTCCAGTTGATCAAAAGTAGTAAATATTTTGAAAACTTTAGTCTGTCCAGGTTTCAATGAAATCCACCTGTTCTATATCCATGGTCCAAAGTCTCTTAAGCACTGTGTCTGCAGAGTGGTGAGACAATGTTGCATCTGCTAGGTGAAAAAAAAGATACAAATCTGCATGTATCAGCATATTCTCATCACTGCAGCCTTCACCATCTAACTATATTCCCTACAGACATTAGAGAATATGCTATTAGGAACCATCTTGCTGTGGCAGGAAGATAACTAACATAACTTAATAGTTTATTTCCCTCCACCTCTTAGTAAGTCTAATCAAATGACCACATTTATCCTAAAGCTATACTGTAGTATTGATGTGGTTAACTACGAGCAACATTTCTACTGGTGTAGCATGATATAACTAATAATAAAATGACAATTATTGAATTAAAATATTGAGCCAGATTGAGATTGGAATATGGAATGGCCCCTCAGTATATCAATCTGTCTGTGGTGTTTGGGGATTGGAAGGGCACCACCTATGAAGCACTGTCCCGTCTCTCCCTGAAGCTCAAAGTGGGCACTGTACAGGGTGATGGATCTGCTCAATTACATAGAACGAAGGAGCTAGGTGTTAAAGTGCAAATACACAAATACCTCTAGAGAAATATTTTCACACTGGGAAAATGTTTTCTTCAAATAATATTTTGAAAATCATAAAGGATCACTATTGATTGTGCTTATGTCCTTTACGAAAGGATTCATCTGATGTGGCATTTCTTGTCAAAATTCTTTTGTACAAAAATCATTCTAACCCCCCAAATAGTTAAAGAAACAAGTTGAGTGAGGTACTATCTTCTGTTGGACCAACTTCTGTTGGTGAAAGACACAAACTTTTGAGCTTCATGGAGCTCTTGGGGTCTGCAAAGCTTGAAAGCTTGTCTCTCTAGCATCCTGGTGCCACACGGAAAACAGCAATACTGCAAACCAAATAGTTAGAAACTTCTAGTCTGATTAAATTGTAGCTAAGTAACACAGTGCCATTTGCTGGAAAATGTGGCATTGTTGTTCCATAGGAGAAAGGTTAACATGACTGTTAAATTATATGATAATTCCCAAGAAATTAAAGCCTTTTGTGACTTTCCTGTACTTTCTGGGAGACAGAGGCATACCACTGCCTTAGGATAGCAGTAAATGGTTTTAAATATATACTTTTTAAAAAGTATCACATGCAAATAATTGCAGTTATTTAGCTTTCTGTGTCCTCTTTTGGAGACTCATGCTTGTAATATGAGGAGTAACCCATTAGATAGGAGATGATTTGAGAAAAGTAATTAGTTACCTATATAACCAAAGTCTGTTCTAAACATTTTCCATTTAATTTCCATAAAATTAGCACTGCACAACATGCACAGAAGAGAAAATAAAAATCTTCTTCCTGGAATTTGGTTTGGACTTAACCTCAGGTTTGGTATATTCATTGGAGACTTTGGTAAACTCTAAGCTTATAGTAGGTAACAAATTCAGATCTAGTTCTGTTACCCTCAATGGGATTTCATACTCAGAATATAATTTAATTCTTCCTTCATGACCTTAGGAAAAGAGAAGATGCTGATCTCAAAAATGTGTTACTTGTATAGTTGTTCACTTGCTTTATTAGTGAGAGTAGTGAAATAGTGACTCTCCCACAGCTGAAAGAGTCAAACTCTGAAAAAAAAAGTAGTATACATTAAGAACAAGTTAAAATTCTGTTTTCCTTCAATAATTTGATTGACTTTATTCCTAATAGCTGAAATGTAATGGTCAAATAAAGCCCAGGGTGTTACTGCACTTGGGGATGTTATTTGTTTTCTTTTTATTAGCTTTGTAATTTTCAATATATTAACACATGCTTGTATTTGCGGATCAGGTTTATTATATTTAAGTTAATTATATTTACTATTGATGTTTTACTTTTGGTGGGTTGTGCTGCAATAATTAATTATTCCATCATTAGATGTGACCTTGTTCCTTAGCACAGAAGGGGACACATTTATCCACAGAAACAGCTTCTTATATCCTAAATTAGATAATACAAGTATTGTTGCATCCTGACAGTATACATTACTATATTTTATCAAATTACTTTTTAAAGTGCAACAAAAGATGAAAAACAGCAGGATAATGTGGAAGAATTTCAGCTCCTGTGTTTTACAATGGCTATTTGATAAACTAGCTTGATGATACAGATTCATGGGCAGCTTGATGACATTGGTTTCAAATATCAGTACAAGAGCAGGATATACAGAAGGATATTGGTTTATTAACTTCAGCTTTTATTGTGATAATTTTTGTGCTTGTTTCAACCTAAATTTATGTTGCAATATTCTTAAGGCCAGTGCTTAATTTGTAATGAAAGAGGTGCCAGGGCTTAAGCAATTTTTTTAGTTTCATAACTGATGTGGCAAACCCAGAGGTGCTGGGGCTATGAACTGCCAACCCTAGAGATGCTGGGGCTCAGCCTTGTCAAGCCCTGTCACAAATTAAGCACTGCTTAGGGCTAATTTTTATTTGGATTCATTTTATTTCATAAATCATGTCTAGTAAAGAAAGCCTAAGTTTATAAGCCATATTTCATGGAACTCGGCAATGGAGCTGTGAGAAGATATGTTTAGTCTTCATAAAACAACTGTTCTTTTCTTCTTGGGCACTTTAAATATATTATACAAGACATATTGGAAAAGAAAATTATTCTGTGTGTTATGATTGCGAGATTACAGTACTTGACCAAAGTTATTACATGGGACACAATTTTAAATTTCCTTAAGTTCTATATATGCCTTCTTCCTGTTCCCCATACGTTATAAGAACAAAAGAGTAATTTTAATTATGCCAGCTGGAGCTCAGATACTACAATGATGGCTGATAATATAACAACCTCGATGGACAGAATTATAAGCAATAACAACACTAGAACAGTCATATTGGTTTAGCCCAGTATCTTGTCTTCCAACAGTGGCTAATACCAGGTGCTTCAGAGGGAATGAACAGAACAGAACAGGCAATCGTCAAGTGATCTATCACCTGTTGTCCACTCCCAGCTTCAGGCAATCAGAGGCTAGGAACATTCAGACCATGAAGTTCCATCCCTGACCATAGCCATTGATTGATCTATCCTCCATGAACTTCTTTAGTTCTTTCTGAACCCCATTACGGTTTTGGGTTTCACGACATCTCCTGGAAATGAGTTTCACAGGCTGTGCATTATGTGAAGTAGTACTTCCTTTTGTTTGTTTTAAGCCTGCTATCTATTAATTTCATTGGGTAGACCCTAGTTCTTGTGGTATGTGAAGTAAATGACACTTCCTTATATACTTTTTCCACGCTAGTCACAATTTTATACACCTTTATCATACCCCCTCTTAGTCATAGAATCATAGGACTGGCAGGGACCTCAAGAAGTTATCTAGTTCAGTCCCCTGCACTCATGGCAGCACTAAGTATTATCTAGACCATCCCTGACAGGTATTTGTCTAATCTGTTCTTAATTGCATACATACTCATGCAGCTAGCCCAAGCCACTGTGTCACCACAGCCATCCTGCTACTTTTAGGCACTAGCTTGAGTAGAACATGCACATGTATGCCTACCCGTGCTGGGATTTACACGGGCTAGCTGCTACGTAGACATACTATTAGGCTGAAAGGAGCCATCTTGCATTCATTTTTAATGAGAACTATACAAATACAATTTAGCATTTATCTCTCTAAATATTTCTATCACACACAACTAATCCTAAGGTATTTGACATAAGTTGCCTGTGAAGTACACTCCATTATCTTTGGGTTTGAGGCCTACATCCAACTGATACATGTCCCATAGTATGAGAAGGGGAAAAGAAAACCAAATCTTACTTTTATGGGGAAAAATGCAATGAGATTTGAATATTGATACAGAGAAGACATTTCAGTTAGTATAGTCTCTCCTAAAAGATACAAAATGTAAACTGCATGGATCCCAATTTATCTGGGAAGATAAAGATGTTTAGTTGACTTTTAATCCTTAGTTCTGAGAATCAAAGGGATGGAAATATTTTTTAACCTGATGCTTTTTAACTACTAAGCCATACCCTTTGGTTTCAGTAAGGAGACATTGACCCTAGTAATACACAAGATTTGACTGTCAGGGCTACATTTTCCAAGGGATTCCATTTTGCATGCTCCCTGGATTTTACATAAGAACATAACAGCTATACTGTATCAGACCAAAGGTCCATCTAGCCCAGTAACTTGTCTTCTGTCAGCGGCCAATACCAGGTGCTTCAGAGGGAATGAATAGAATAGGTAATCATCAAGTGATCCATCCCATGTCACCCATTCCCACCTTTTGGCAAATAGAGGCTAGGACACCATCCCTGCCCATCCTGGCTAATAGCATTGATGATCTATCCTCCATGAACTTACCTAGTTCTTTTTTGAACCCTGTTATGGTCTTGGCCTTCACAACATCCTCTGTCAAGGAGTTCCACAGGTTGACTGTGTATTGTGTGAAGAAATACTTCCTTTTGTTTTAAACCTGCTGCCTATTAATTTCATTTGGTGACCCCTAGTTCTTGTGTTACAAGGAGTAAATAACACTTCCTTATTTACTTTCTCTATACCAGGCATGATTTTATGGACCTCTATCATATCCCCCCTTAGTTGTCTCTTTTCCAAGTTGAAAAGTCCCAGTGTTATTAATCTCTCCTCATATGGAAGCTGTTCCATACCCCTAATCATTTGTATTGCCCTTTTCTGAACCTTTTCCAATATATATATTTGAGATGGGGAGACCAGACCTGCATGCAGTGTTCAAGATGTAGGCCTACCATGGATTTATAGAGAAGCAATTTCTATTTGCACCTGTGTATTCACACAAATCTGAGGTATGTGGACATAAATCAAGTAGTTAGATACTGGTATCTTACAATATTTGTGTATAAAAATGCTGGTTTGGTATCCAGAATCAGGTGCATACACAAATTGTGTGTATGAAGCAGTATTCCTTTGAAAGTTTGGCCTATGAGAGCCAGACTGCTGTAAATCAGAGTGGAAAAATAGAACTTGGTGGTAACCTGTTCTCGTAGCAGACAGTGTGTTGTCGAGTATATGGATATGGAATAAAGTAGACCATTTTGGAGGCATACAAGTAGGAGGAATCAGCATTATTATGGACACCTTTCTTAGTCTCTTTTTTCCCTCCTCTCATTTAAAGAACATCCAGAAGAACGAGAAGGAAAATAGGCAAGTACCATACCATGTACAGGCAGAAGACTGAAGGGTTGTTTTTGCTGACAAGGACAACTTCTTGCTTTGAAGGGGAGGACTTAATAAAGAAGTGGAGGTGTTTTCAAATGATCTATGACTCATCTGGGATATGTTCTCAGATATGTAACTATATCATCAATGTCTCATTTTGAGAAAAGATGCTTGTGTAGTGTACTGAAGGATGCATGAACTCTTTGGAGCTGAAAGACAAGGAAGAGAAGTTTCCCTTGAAGCAGTGGAATTGGTAAAGAATGACTGAACTGCATATCCTCTTATTTACCAAAAGTGTAACTTGAATAATTACACATTTAATAAACTTTTAAAGAAATACTTTAAATACTAGGGTTGTTTGATATACTTGAAGCATGCTTAACATTTTAGACATACAGTATATTACACTTCCATAAATGTACATGCTATTTGACAACTGAGTTACAGTAATTCTAATTATTTCAGAATTTCAAGCTAAGTAATTTAGCAAAATTTGCAACAAATTGGCACATAAGGTCAGGCAGAACTTTTGACTTCTTTATAGTGTAAATGTATATTTTTCATGTAGAACAGAATGTACCATTTTTAAAAGATGAATACCTTTTTCCCCCTCATGTTAGTCAATGATCTTCACTTCTACATTTGCTGAATGCATTAAAAATAAAAAAAAGACAGAGGTATACACAGAAAAGAAGTGCAGAACCAATGTCTTAGCTTAAAAATGGTATGCAAAAAACCAATTTAAATGGTACATTATGTTTTTATGAAGTGGGACCAAAGTTGCTGATTGTCTACTGTAACAAAGGCTTGGAAAGATAGGAATTCTATAAAAACATTCTTCCATGAATAGTGCTCATTCCCAGCTTATGCTTAAATACATTTGTTAGTCTCTAAGGTGCCACAAATATTCCTGTTCTTATTCCCAGAAAAGATTTTCAATGGAGTTAAAGTTTTCACATTAATACTATGGGTTTTGAATTTTCTTGTTATATCTGGCCTATAAAAGGTAATTATGGGGTTGAGAAAAAGATCATAATTTTTAAAAATACTGCAATGATGGACAAAATTATTGTAAGTTGTGTGAATGTTATATATAGGTATCATGGTGACATTTCAATGTAGTATTTTCCATTTTCTTGGAGATGCTGTCCAAAAAGCATGGTTAGATGAAAAGGACTGTTAAGCTAGCTGCAGTGGACCAAGAGTGTGAGTACCAACCTCAGGGCAGACTGTTAAGATGCAGGGCACAGACTGCAAATAAGTTGTGAGATCTATACTTAGATTTCACCAATCAACCATCAAGTGTTAACTCCTGAAGCAAGATAACTGCCTTAACATGGAGTCATAGTCTCCTTGGGTACTCTGGTCCATCTTGCCACCCAGGCATGCTGGCTTTCATGATAGATGGTCCCTTACACCAAAAAAATCACAACGATATTCAGGTTACTCCGAATCTCAAAGGAATGGTCACTTACACAAAGACAACACTTGTAGCCAATCCTGTAATAAACTGGGTCATATGCCCTGTCTACAAGTAAACTTCCATTGAACCCAATGGGGATTCCACAGGTAAAATTATTACAGGGTTCAGACCCTGAACTTGGTTTTATAATAGCCTTTCCTTTATCTTCATCTCAAACCAAGTACCAGCAGTATGCACCTAAATGTTAACCAGCAACATAGGTAATTCTGCAAAGGTAATATAGGATATATTTCAGTCATGAAAACATATCAGATAATTTCAGTAGTATGCTCCATCTGTTTTGTGCTACTCTAATGATGCAAAGCAGCTGTAAACCTGGCTTAACCAGCCATATAAGCCAGGTTTACGGCTCTATTGCATCACTGGAATGGTGCAAAGGAACCAAAGAGTACTAGCGAATTTAGCAAGTATATCAAATGCACTTACTCACAGGCATATAGTCTTTAAGGTTATTGGGGTATCATAAAGTAAGTTTCCATTCACAATTGCATCATAAATACTTATTACAGAAGATGATTGCTAGATTTAGTTACATTTATTACATTATCTTCTCATAAAATGGATTATAAAAGCACATTAAGAATCCTTAGAGGATGGCAATTATGAAAAGTTGTAATAAAGCACGTTGTCCTGTGCACATTTTCTTAAAACAATGTATGTGCCCAGAATACTTAATGCATTACTTTAAATTATGCAGCCTACTATAGAATGCCATGTAATTTGATAAATATAAAGAATTATGTATACCAAACTGCACATACGGTATAAGTAATTTCCCTAAGGAGAAATGGCGACATAATAAACCTTAAGAGCTCAGCTCAAGTGATTTGTTAATGTCACCAGTACTTCCAAATTGAATTACAGGTTCTTATAAACACTACTAGTGACATGCAGTTTTTATAATATAGTATAATATCACGTTTTCACACAGCATGTATTATATTTTTTATAAGAGAATGTCATTCTCCTTTGCCATTCTCCCAAACTGTTCTTCTTTCTCCTTTTCCTCTCCAACTGATCATCATAATTTCTCTTCCCATTTTCAGTGGCTGATCCTCCTGTTTCTTGTCCCCCAGCTCTCTATTTACATTCACTCATCCTCTCTAAATGAATCTATTTAATCCACCCCACTCACTGTGGTGAATCATTTGACCTAGCGCTTGAATCTGCAGGAACAAATGAAGGTTGTGAGAAAGCAGCATTGAGTTACTGATAGGACTACTGAGCATGATCCTTTGTTGCTTGCAAGGCACCGTGGGTGTAAAAAAACCTAACCTAGCATGAGGCCTGTGTTTCCCAAACAGGCCTTTATTGTCTCACTAGGATGACAAAAAAGTTTAATTCTGGTAATCTGTTCTCCAAGGCATTTCATCTCTTCCCCTCCATTTTCCTTTGATTTTGCTGGATGCCACTGCAAATTTTCCTCACTTCAAGACTTAAAAGAAGTGAGACCCCCTGTCCCCAGGAGTTTACATTATTTGTAACCATTAAGCACCTTTTTATTTACCAGTCACCAAACCTACATGTTCTAGGAGGAGGGGTACAGAACTTAAGCCACCCAGACATCTGTTTCTTTCTTGTGAATCCATCTTTACTGTCCTCTTTCCACTCCAGAGACATATCAGAGCTTATCTTGAACTACTAAAAACTATTTTACAAGTGCCCTAGGTTAAGGCATCAAACGATGCCTTTGAAATGAAACTCTATTTGAAATGAAACTGTTAGGTGCTTATTGAAATATTTTGGCTGCCTACATTTTTCCATTTTCGCAGATAAAAGAATTTATTCAAGAGACGTCTAGGCATCTTCAGGGGCCAAAAGGTTTATTATTTGAATCATCTGTGGAAGTTGGATGGTAATGTAGAGCATTACCTCTGGGTAGCACATTTTAAACAATCCAGTCAGGAAGTAAAATTGATTCAAAACACGTGTATCTACTAAATCTAGTCACTAAATAATTATTTTTATTGTGGATGGGTTTTCTTTATAGTCTTTATTTAAATTTTGTAAAGCGTCCTTGAATCCTTGATGACAGAACTAATGCTACTTATGGTAAAAAAGAATTTTTCAAACAAAATCTTGACACTTTTTCCTATCTAGTTAGCATAAATGTCAACTTGATAGGCATATTAAAATGTATTATGATTTCATCATTTTCCCCTCACTGATTGCTTTTTCATCTCACCACTGCCAGTGTTTTGATGGATATTGTACGATGTGGTTATTTTATTTTCTTGCTTGGATTTCCAAATTTGGATATGCTGGCAGCACCACAGATGTCAACTGAATTTCAAACAAGATCAAAAGCTTAAGCCTCAGTGGTACTTATTATAGGTTAAAAATATTTTTCATTTTAAAAGTTTCTGTGTAGAATATTCCAAAGTTTAAATAAATTTTATATTTTTGTATGTGCTGCACAATATTTCTTAATATTCTGTCCCCATTCTGCAAGGTAATTAAGTGTGTACATACCTTTTTAAGCACTGTGGCAGAGCTCTAACCTTGTCCTCATGAATCCCACGCTTCCAGGTGGTTTATGCTAGCCTCAGAGGCTCACTGTGACCCTCCAAGTAGCCCTTCTCTCTCTGGGGCCAGGGTACAGTTCACTGAGCCCTTTTCATCATAAGCCAGCAAGGAGGTTGGTGAGAGAACTCCTACAGTCTGTTGTCCCTACAGGCTTATTCCAGAACAGTTTAGCCTCCTGTCCTGACAGGGGCCTGTCTTCCCTTCCAAGGAGGTGTTTCTGTACTGGCGGGTTGGGGAGAACCTGGGCTCACCCTCTACTCTGGGTTCTGGATCAGGGACCCTAATGGCAGCAGCTGTTGACAGCCAACCTTTCACTGCCAGAGTTGCTACATTTCCCTGGGCCACTTCCCCAAAGCTCTCACACTTCTCTCAACACCATCTTCACCCATACCTTGGGGCTCCCTTTCCAGTGGCTTGAGGGTGTCTTCATTACTCAGCCCCACTTGCACTCCCCTTTGCCTGACTGGAGTGAGCCCTTTTATAGTATCAGAGGGGCCTTAGAGTCAGGTGTTCACGTTAGCTTAACAGCCTCACCTGACTCTTTGCAGGTTAATTGAATTCAGGTGTTCTCATTAGCTTAAGGGCTTCAACTGACTCTTTGCAGGTTAACTGGAGTTATGTGTCCACCCCAGCCTGGAGCACCCCCTGCTATGGTCAGTCAGGGAACAGAAAACTGCTTATCCGGTGGCCAGTATATTTGCCTTCTGCTGTACCCAACTGGCGTGGGTCTATCACAGCACATTTACTTCAATGGGTCTTGTCATGTTCTTAAAGATAGACACTTGTTTAAACACCTTGCAAAATCATAGCCACTGCACTAAATATTCCAGTATAAACTACGTGTAGACTTCCTCAACATAAAGACACAAAGATTTACCTTATCTACCAAGACATCCATTGAAGTTGAAACTTGGCCAGTCCCAAGACTAATGATTGCTTCCTATACAAAGAAATTCTTGCAAACATGATCATTTTCCTACAGCTAAACACTAGTTTTGGGTCACAAGAAACAAACTCACTTGACCTGAGGGATAAATATAGTGGAATATATTTTTAAAGATATTCCTGCATTGCTCTACACAGAAATATCTAGAACAGATCTGCACATAGCGGTGACACAGTCACACAACCCACCTCTATTAACATACATAAATGAGTCCTCAACTATCAGAGAGACAAGGTGGGTGAAGTAATATATTTGATTGGACCAACTTCTGTTGGTGAGAGAGACAAGCTTTAAGCTCAAAAGTGTGTCTGACTCACCAGCAGAAGTTGGTCCAATAAAAGATATTACCTCACCCATCTTGTATCTAATATCCTGGGACCAACTCATCTATAACACTGCTTTAAAAATCCTCAGATAACAAGCTATTATTATTATTACCTGGCCTGGCATCAGGTGATGTGATACTTCAGTTTCACCTCACATTCTTCAGTTTTCTTTCACATCCCAGATCCAGACTCCTCATGTGATCTCAGTCTCCTGCCCACTACCCTTCATCTCCCATGTCACAGTATCCCTCCACACACCAGATTCCTTGTCTCAATACATTACACTTCCTATCTGCCTCCAGGTCCACTTCTCATTCCCTATGCATTCAACTCATGTTTCCTCCTTCACATTGCCTGTACAGGAGCACTGAGAGCTTGAGACAGAACATCTCCCAGTTTCGGTTCATGTGTCCTGTGTCACGGTGGCCCACAACAGACAGGAGCATCAATTGCAGGGAAAATCCTGTGTAGCCCAGGCTGGAGCCAGTTCAGTGCAGGTGGAATCTTGGGAGAATTTAGCTCCTGGACTAACAAGTCTCTACTGAGCATCTCAAACAGAGATTTTTAAAACCATATAATTTGGCCATTGTGGGACACTTTCATGGAAGCAACAAATGGCTCACCCTGGTGCAAAGGCAACCTCTGGCAAAATGCATGTGGAGTGTCTCAAAAAAAATGGTTGTAAGAATTTACCATGGAGAGAATAATGTCTTTTCCCCTAGTCTCATTCTCAGGAACAGCTGGACTATTTTTGTGGAAATAAAATAATTAAAAATAAAAATCAGTTGGAGACAGACACCCAGCATGGAAAATTACATGGTGGAAAAGTTTGGTAAAGTTATGACCAACTGCAAATAGGGTCTCATAGTTGGGTTTCAGACAAACAAGTGTAGGCAGTGCTACCTGTTCTGTCTCTAATAAGGATAATGGATAATAGACACATCCAAAATCACAGCAAAGTCTCTATATTAACATTGAATAACACAATAAAAATAAAAATACAATAAGACTTTCTTCAGCCTACACAAATTAAGGAAAGTCTTTAACCTAGATAAGTAGTGGACAGACTATAATGAAACAGGAAATGTAAACACAGGCAGTAGACATGTTTCTCAATAAACAAATAATGGGGCTGGACCAAGGAAACGGTGCAGAATTCATAGAGCAAAATCTTAATTGTCTTCTACAGTTATATTACGAGATGTTCAAGAGAGCTTACTATAATAGATGGCTTGCAAAAATCCAAGATGGCTTAATTTAAAATGGAAGACTAGTGCTGTGTATAAAAGGGAATGCTAGTGTAACAATTATTCGGTCTTCCTTCATCACGTAATTTGAAATCACAATGTATCCAACAACCTGACTACTTTTGTTATTTTCTTACCAAATTAGTCTTATTTAAAATGATAAATTAGATTTATAGGGAAAGAATAGAAAACTATACAGGTATACTAACTACAACTTTATCATAGTTTTTTGAACATTTTTGCACATAGTCCTCATGCAACATTTTTAACAGCAGTGTATTTACTGACAAAATGTAGTATTTCGGCAGGGATAATTTTATTGCTTTCTGTCTAGGAGGCATCGCTCTATATTTTGTCACGTGGGGTGTTAGCTGAAGAGCAATTTCTTTTTATTTTACATTTTATTTCAAGCCTATTCACTTTTTCCAAAACTCTCTCTCAAAGTTTATATATATTTTCAACAAGCGTACAATGGTCCACTGAATGCAGACTGATCGGTGAGGTATCAAAGCAATGTGGTTTCTGTTCAACCTCATTTATGCTTGAGCAACTTGTGACAGGGGGTCCAGACTGAATATTTACAGATAAATATTTATAATCTTTGAGACCTTTTAGTTTAAAAAAATGAAATGCGTTGAAACAAAATGTAGAGTGCAACAAATAGCTCTGCAGCTGACTTCTGCGACCAAAATATACTGTGCTACCTAGTAAAAGAGATAATAAAATGCTGTCCATTTAAATACTACATTTTGTCAGTCAGTTCAGTGTTCTTTAAATTGTTGTAATAAAAACATAGTAGGAAAGCACAGATACAATTTTATTTTAAATTTTTCTATATATGTATTTAGTGTTTATAAAAGTTGCACAATTCATAACTCAGACTTTATGTCATGGGAACACCATGGAAAAAAGTAGTTCAAGCCGCCTTACCACTGGGCCTGAACCCTTTCAGAGATACAACTTGTAGAATACAGAAGCATGAACTTCAGAAAGCATTGAAATTCGGTGTGAATAAAGGCCACAAAGTTTGCTTCTTTGAACATAATGCTCTTCAAGTATATTGAAAATGCCAAAATCTGACAAGAACGATCTTTTCTGGGAGTTACCTCTTCTGGTGTGTCTGGAAACCCCTCTCCTGTATTTTGACACTGATAGTAGCTGTGTCTGGGATAAAAAGTGCAGTGGAATTATATGCTGACAATAACCTATCTCTGATCTGCCTACCCATTGGCTTCCATAAGACTACTCACAAGAAGAGGGCGCTAATCATTGTGATTATGAGTGGTAGAATCAGGCACTAACATTATAAATCAATTTCTATTATAATCCCATTTTGCAGTCCACCCACTCACCTTTAAAATGTAAGAATACAGGAATGTCTATTTCAGAATTAGTAGCATCGATTTAGGAACAGTATTTTGGACACTGGATTCCTAAACTATGATACCAGTGTTTTTAAATTTTACATAATTTTTTTCTTTTTGTAGGAAAATTATAGAAAGAAGGAGAGAGATAAAATTTTGAAGTTTACTTTAGTGGACATATCTAATTGAAATCCAGGACTAAAGCTTAGTGATTACATTCATTTTAAACGTTAACACATTTTTAATAAGCAATGTGAATCCAATGGGCTTGAAAATGGGGCGTGAAATGGCGGCTGGACACATAACCATTTATTTAGGAAAGCTAAATACCAAACAATAAATTTCTAGCTTTCCTCTCTCTGCCCCCCAGATACGATTTGGAAACCACATGGTTTTCTATAGTGACACATTCTGTGCTAAATGACTAGGGCATGCTGTCTTAAACAAGGGTTTGTCTTCCAGCAGAAAACTAGTATTAATCATTTCATGGTGAAGAGTATACCAGGAAAGTCTCATTCACCACTACTGCAGTGAAACCATATGTACTTGCTACAGCACAATTGCATGATCTATCTGGCATTTTTGAGAATGTGGCTAGGAGGGCTGGTGCATTGTGTAGCAGGAATTAAGAGGTTAATAGAGCTGCTAACATCTCTGTTGATGGAGGCTTTATCCTTGCAGAGCTGTAGCATTCCCACAATATTTGAATAGTTAGTATAATTTATAGGGCTGTCGAGTAATCACAGTTAACGCATGTGATTAACTCAAAAAATTAATCACGATTAATCGCACTGTTAAACAATAGAAGACCAGTTGAAATGTATTAAATATTTTTGGATGTTTTTCTACATTTTCAAATATCTATTTCAATTCCAACACAGAATACAAAGTGTACAGTGCTCACTTTATATTATTTTTGATTACAAATTTTGTACTGTAAAAATGAAAAATAGTATTTTTCAATTCACCTTATACAAGTACTGTGGTGCAATCTCCTTATCATGAAAGTGTAATTTACAAATGTATTTTTTTTGTTACATAACTGCACTCAGAAACAAAGCAATGTAAAACTTTAGAGTCTACAAGTCCACTCAGTCCTACATCTTGTACATCCTGGAAAAATCATAGAGCAGGTCCTCAAGGAATCAATTCTGAAGCACTTAGAGGAGAGGAAAGTGATCAGGAACAGTCAGCATGGATTCACCAAGGGCAAGTCATGCCTGACTAATCTAATTGCCTTCTATGAAGAGATAACTGGCTCTGTGGATGAGGGGAAAGCAGTGGATGTGTTGGTCCTTGACTTTAGCAAAGCTTTTGACACGGTCTCCCACAGTATTCTTGCCAGCAAGTTAAAGTAGTATGGGCTGGATGAATGGACTATAAGGTGGATAGAAAGGTGGCTAGATTGTTGGGCTCAACGGGTAGTGATCAATGGCTCCATGTCTAGTTGGCAGCCGGTATCAAGTGGACTGCCCCAAGGGTCGGTCCTGGGGCCGGTTTTGTTCAATATCTTCATAAATGATCTGGAGGATGGTGTGGATTGTACCCTCAGCAAGTTTGCAGATGACACTAAACTGGTAGGAAAGTTAGATATGCTGGAGGCATAGGATACAGAGGGCCCTAGACAAATTAGAGGATTGGGCCAAAAGAAATCTGATGAGGTTCAACAAGGACAAGTGCAGAGTCCTGCACTTACGACGGAAGAATCCCATGCACCGCTACAGACTAGGGACCGAATGGCTCGGCAGCAGTTCTACAGAAAAGGACCTAGGGGTTACAGTGGACGAGAAGCTGGATATGAGTCAGTGTGCTCTTGTTGCCAAGAAGGCCAATGGCATTTTGGGATGTATATGTAAGGGCATTGCCAGCAGATCGAGGGACGTGATCGTTCCCCTCTATTTGACATTGGTGAGGTCTCATCTGGAGTACTGTGTCCAGTTTTGGGCCCCACACTACAAGAAGGATGTGGAAAAATTGGAAAGAGTCCAGCGGAGGGCAACAAAAATGATTAGGGGACTGGAACACATGACTTAGCAGGAGAGGCTGAGGGAACTGGGATTGTTTACTCTGCAGAAGAGAAGACTGAGGAGGGATTTGATAGCTGCTTTCAACTACCTGAAAGGGGGTTCCAAAGAGGATGGATCTAGACTGTTCTTAGTGGTACCAGATGACAGAACAAGGAATAATGGTCTCAAGTTGCAGTGGGGGAGGTTTAGGTTGGATATTAGGGAAAACTTTTTCACAAGGAGGGTGGTGAAACACTGGAATGCATTACCTAGGGAGGTGGTGGAATCTCCTTCCTTTGAGGTTTTTAAGGTCAGGCTTGACAAAGCCCTGGCTGGGATGATTTAGTTGGGGATTGGTCCTGCTTTGAGCAGGGGGTTCGACTAGATGACCTCTTGACGTCCCTTCCAACCCTGGTATTCTATGATTCTATGTTCTGCCACTCACTAAGACAAACAAGTTTGTTTACATTTACGTGAGATAATGCTGCCTACTTCTTAATTACAGTGTCACCTGTAAGTGAGAACAAGAGTTCGTATGGCACTGTTGGCAAGATATTTATGTGCCAGATGAGCTAAAGAGTCATATGTCTCTTCATGATTCAGCCATTGTTCCAGAGGACAGGCTTCCATGCTTATGACGCTTGTTAAAAAATAATGTGTTAATTACATTTGTGACTGAACTCCTTGGGGGAGAACTGTATGTCTCCTGCTCTGGTTTACCCGCATTCTGCCATATATTTCATGTTATAGAAATCTTGGATGACCCAGCACATGTTGTTCTTTTTAAGAACACTTTAACTGCAAATTTGACAAAACACGAAGATACCAATGTGAAATTTCTAAAGATAGCTACAGCACTTGACCCAAGATTTAAGAATCTGAATTGGCTTCCAAAATCTGAGAGGGATGAGGAGTGGAGCATGCTTTCAGAAGTTTTAAAAGAGCAACACAGAACCCAACCACCAAAAAAGAAAGTTAACCTTCTGCTGGTGGCATCTGACTCAGATGAATGAAATGAACATGCATCAGCCCTCACTGCTTTGGATCATTATCGAGCAGAACCCATCATCAGCATGGACGCATGTCCTCTGGAATGGTGGTTGAAGCATCAAGGGACATATGAATCTTTAGTGCCAATATATTGGTTTTATTCAGGATAGAATCCCTTTTTAGGAAAGCACAAAAGCGCATGTTTAAATCCTACTGCAAATAAGCATACTCTTAAATACTTTGATGAATAGGGCTGGATTTAAGCATGTGTTTTCCTCAATCAGGGCAACTGTTTGTATCTGTTCTAAAAAATCGATTGTACAGGCTGTTCCATAGACCAGTATTTGGGCTCCATTTAAAGGTGTCTGATAGTGCATGAAGCACATTTCTCAAAAAGGATAATTTAAGTGAAGAGTCTTGAGTGGCCTCTGTAATAGAGAGATTATGCTCAGCTACAATTTTACAGTGTCTGTCCAGCTTTTAAGACCCCAGTAGGATGCACTTCTCCTCGTAAGACCAAGCACATGAGTTAACTCTTTATAGAGTGGTTACTGCTATTAGCAGTTGCCCCGTTGTATTATGTAGGATTCTTAACTGCATACACAGTATAAACAAATTGCACAACTTTATTTGAGGGTTGCCATTTGCCAATTGTGTAAAAATATAATTAATTGTCAGTAGTGATTTAGGATTTCAATGGGGATTGTCAGCTTCAATAGAGCTATGTTGATTTACAACATCTGAGGATCTGGCCCATAATATTTAGGTACTGAGGAACTAAGAAGGCATGCTAATGTTTACATTTTGACATACAAATGTTTTTTGTCATGGTAACAGTCCACTGTTCAGAATTTTCTCCCTTTGTGTGTAAGAGTTAGGCAAAGGAAGGTTATTTTTTCACAAAATTTTACAGGGAAAACAAAATCTCCTTCCATTTTGGCTGCTTTTGCATTCCCAAAAGGTCATTGTTCACCCACATTTGAGTTCAGTGGCTACTTCAAGCTAAGAATCTTGGATGAATTTAATTTCCAATACAACTTTTTTTTTATACCTGGAATTAGGTGAATATAGGAATAGAACAATTGTGAACATTTCATTTTCTTCTATTCATGTTTAAGTATTTTCATAAATATACAGGTATTTTACTGTGGAGTGCTTAAACTTAATTGCCTCTATTTTTCGCAATTTTTTTCTTTTTTACAACTGAATATGTAAAAGTTTAAACTTTTTTGTGAGAATTCCATTTTGATGTGGTGTTTTCATCCTTTCATCAGCAGAAATGTCCACAAGGTACACTTGATTACAGGATGACAAAGCACAGAGTGTATTAGCTCATTTAAATTATACAAAAACCTAAGATGCCCAAGAAGTAAGTGACAGCCATATAAAGACCAAAGTCTTAATATGAAAAGTAGAAATCTATCTTACTTCACATGCAGTATCCAACTTGGATGTCAACAGATGGTTTCAAATTGTAGCAAAGGTTGCATTTTTATTGATATTTGAAACACAGCAGTCTTTAACATCAGGTGTCCCCTGATGGGAGCTGATAGCTAATTTCAGCAATGGATTCACAAAACTGTGTAGGTATCCCCCCATTTGTAAAAATGGGAATAACTTAATCCACAAAGGATGCACATTAGAAATGAATTTTAACATTTATGGCAAGTCCTGCTTCAATAAAAATTGCATAAATATATTTCATAATACTGTACCAAATATAGATCCATTTACATTTTACTAAAATCACTGATTGGCAGAATACTCCAGCCTGAAATAAATTATTTTGCCAGGAAATAAAGTTAAAATAGTCTTTATTTCCAGTCAATACTGTTGTCTGCACTGGCTGACTATTTTTTTCCTTATAACAAATGATTCATTGTTTCCTACCTTTATCTGTCATTTGATAGGTGAATATAATGCATAAAGCCTATTCTTTCTTGCCCATCAGCAAGACAATAATCAATAAAACTATTTAATGCAACTTACACTAGTACTCTTTTCAGATAAGAAGGTATATATCTCAGCTGTTACCATGCATAACATATACAGATAAAGATCATAAGTAATATCAGTACCTGTGCACTTTATCTCTTTACATGTCAGATCACATCTGGTTCCAGCTTAGTGATAGATTGGTCCATGTATATTGTGGCAAATGGCTGGCACTACTATGATGGGTCTCACACTTTCTCTTCTTGGGGGGTGGGGGGGTTCAGGGCACTGTTTCTTTCCCCTGAACTGGGGTATTAACTGCCCCACTAGAGTCCTAGAGGAGGGGAGTGGAGAGGGAGGGACCCAGGCCCACCCTCTACTCCAGGTCCCAGCCCAGGGGACCTAGGGATAGCGGTAAACCACTAGATCTAGCGGTTCTTACCCCTGGGCTACTTTCTTCTCCTGCCCTTCAGCTTGTGAGGCTTCCTGCCCTCCCTCTGCACAAACCAGGTGTCCCTTTAACTAGGGTCTTGTTCTTCTTAGCTTACCACAGAACTTCTCCAAACTCTCCTCTGCTTCCCTCCAAACTGCTCTCTGCTCCAACGCCAATCCACTCTACTTCAACTCCTCCAAACTGCTCTCTGCTTCAACTCCTCCAAACCGCTCTCTGCTCCCACATCAATCCACTCTGCTTCAACTCCTCCAAACTGCTCTCTGCTCCAACACCAATCCACTCTGCTTCAACTCCTCCAAACTGCTCTCTGCTCCAACACCAATCCACACTGCTTCAACTCCTCCTCTTGTCTGATTGAAGCAGGGGTTTTTTATCATGTGACTGGCTTCAGGTGCTTTAATTGCCTTCAGTTGCTTTAATTAATTTATAGCAAACTTTCTTCCCACTACAGGGAATAAGGCTCCCTTTCTAACACTCTCCTGGTCCCTGCAGCCGTGCCCATCTTGCCGGGCACTCTCGGGGGGGGATAATCGGTGACACTGGGCGCGGCACTAGGTAACTCGAGGGGGTGGAAGACCACGAGTGTCGAGGAAGCCCCCCTGCTCTAGGCCACCAGGTAACTCAGGAGGGTGGAAGACCACGAGTGTCGAGGAAGCCCCCCCGCTCTGGGCCCAGGCTAGCCTGAACACTTCTCCCTCCTGAAGGCTGCTGTGTTATACCTTCTGTTTGCTCTTGTTTTGTTGCATAGTTTTGCTTTATCCTCTTTGGTGATTCTTTGTAAGTGTTACACAAATAAAATTCTTTTCTGCTTTAAAAAAACACTCTCCTGCTGCCCTCTGGCCATGCTGTATCACAATATTAATATTACAACTTAAAAAGACTACATTAAAAGAACATTGTTAAGATTGTAAAGTCAAGCACTTAGAAGTTAGGAAATGCCAGAATTAAGGTTGCGTGAATTCTGTAAGAAGGACACTAGATTAACTGACAAAAAGATTTTTCATCTCACAGAGCTGGAGCTACCAAACAGAATAGAGCCCCTAGGTCAGCCTGGGTTAGCCCTAAAAGACTTTCAGAACTGACAGACTACTACAACTCTGTTGCCTTTTAAAACCATAGATTGTAATTAATTTGAATGCATGTTTGCTTGCTTTAACCTTGTAATAATGTTCTCATTTCTTTTCTTAGTTAATAAATCCTTAGTTAGTTTACTATGGTATTGGATACAAGCATTGTCTTTGATGTGAGATTTGAGTACAATTTGAATGGTCTCTGGAGACTGGAAGCAATCGTGATATTTTGTAGCTGTTTGTGTATAGCAACCAAGTAAGTCCAGCTTGCCTGGGTGGCAAGAAAGACCGGAATGGCCAAAGTGCTATCTGTGACTCCCTGATAAGAATGTTATAGTGCTTTAGGAGTTCATGCTTACTAATGGGTTGGTGAAATCTAAATATAGAACACACAACCAGTTTGGGTCTCTGTCCTGCTTCTTGACAGTCTCCCCTAAGGTTGGCAGTCATGGTTGTGAATCACTCTAGGCAGCATGACAATGGGATCCTGCAGAATGATGCCTATTGTCATATAGAAACCTCACCTATAGCCCTGGTCTACACAATGGGGTTAGGTCAAATTTAACCACATTAGGTCAATTTTAAAATGAATGTGTCTACACATCCAACCCCATTACGTCGACCTAAAGGGCTCTTAAAATTGACTTTTGTACTCCTCCCCGGTGAGGGGAGTAGAGCTAAAATCGACCTTCCTGGATTGAATTTGGGGTAGTGCAGATGCAATTCGATGTTATTAGCCTCCGGGAGCTATCGCAGAGTGCTCCAATGTGACTGCTCCGGACAGCACTTTGAACTCTGATGCACTAGCCAGGTACACAGGAAAAGCCCCGGGAACTTTTTAATTTCATTTCCTGTTTGGTCAGCATGGCATGCTCAGCAGCACAGGTGACCATGCAGTCCCCCCAGAATCAGAAGTGAGCTCCAGCATGGAGAGAATGGGAGACACTGGATCTGATTGCTGTATGGGGAGAAGAATCTGTGCAGGCAGAACTCCGATCAAAAAGAAGAAATGCTAATATGTATGCCAAAATCGCACAGGGCATGATGGACAGAGGCTACAACAGGGACACACAGCAGTGCCGCATGAAAGTCAAGGAGCTCAGGCAAGCCTACCAAAAGGCAAAGGAGACAAGCGGTCACTCTGGGTCAGAGCCCCATACATGCTACTTCAATGATCAGCTGCATGGAATTCTAGGGGGGACCCTACCACTACCCCACCACTGTCCATGGACACCTGCAAGGAGGGAGTCTCATACAACATGGAGGAGGATTTTGTGGAGGAGGAAGAGGAGGAGGAAGAGGTGGAGAATGCGCAGCAGGCAAGCAGTGAATCCATTCTCCCTGGCAGCCAGGACCTTTTCATCACCCTGGAGCCAATACCCTCCAAGGCAGGATCCCTGACTCTGAAGGCAGAGAATGAGTGAGTGCACATTTGTAACTACAGTACAGGGTTTAAAAGCAATAGTGTTTAATCTTTGATTTGCCCTGAAGAATTGGGCTGCATTTGCAGCCAGTACAGCTACTGGAAAAGTCTGTTAACATGTCTGGGGATGGAGCAAGAATCCTCCAGGGACATCTCCATGAAGCTCTCCTGGAGGTACTCTGAAAGCCTTTGCAGAAGTTTTCTGCGGGGGGGGGGGCTGCCTTATTCCGTCCTTATGGTAGGACACTTTACCAAGCCAAGCCAGTAGCAAGTAGTCTGGAATAATTGCAGCACAAAGCATGGCAGAGAATGGTCCTGGGTTTTGGTCGCATTCAAGCAACATTCGGTCTTTATCTTTCTGTGTTAGCCTCAGGAGCGTGATATCATTCATGGTCACCTGGTTGAAATAGGGGAATTTTTGTAAGGGAACAGTAAAAGGACCCCATTCATGCTGGGTTGTTTGCGCTTGGCTAAAAGGGATCATCCCCGAGAATAGTCAGGTGGTGGGGTAGGGGGAGGTATGTGCTGCACATCCACCCAAAAACCGCAGCTCCTCCTTTTAAATGTGAAACCCAACTGGCATTGCTTGCTATGGGAAAGGATGTTGCTGCAGTTTGAAACCATTCCCACATGTTATAAAGGTGTAAGAAGCCAACCCCGTGTACCAAAGGCTTACCATGGCTGCCTGGAAACGAAATTCTGTTCCCCAGCCATTTGTGATGTGTCACCGTACCGGCAGGAGCTCAATATGTAAGGCAAAATGCAACCTTGTACCTAAACCACATGTGCTATCTGCTGTGAATTGCTTTATTCACTGTGAAAGAGTCTCCCTTTTGTTCTCAGAAATGTATCATCTTAAATTTTACTCTCCCTTTTTATCTCCCCCCATGTGCAAATTTTCTATGATCTCCCTATCATCTCTGTCCCTGAGGTTATCGCAAATTAGAAGGCGAAAAAAATGCACTAACGATGACATGTTTTCCGAGCTCATGCAGTTCTCCCGCACTGATAGGGCACAGCTTAATGCATGGAGGCATTCAGTGGCAGAGGCCAGGAAAGCATTAAGGGAGCACGAAGATCAGAGGCAGGAGGCGACGCTGAAGCTAATGGGGTAGCAAATGGAAATGGTGAATCATCTGTTGGAGCTGCAGGAAAGCCAACAAGAGCACAGACCCCTGCTGCATCCATTGTATGACCGCCTGCCCTCCTCCCCAAGTTCCATATTCTCCTTACACAGATGCCCAAGAACGCTGGGGAAGGGGGAAAATGAGGCTCCGGGCACCCAGCCACCCGACTCCAGAGGATGGCCCAAGTAACAGAAGACTGTCATTCAAACAGTTTTGATTTGTAGTGTGGCTACAATAAGCAATGTGCCCTTGTCCTTCCCTCCTCCCTCACCCCACACCACCCAGGCTACCTTGTCAATTATCTCACTTTTTTTAAATTAATAAAGAAAGAATGCATGGTTTCAAAACAATAGTTACTCTATTTCCTTTGCCAGCTGTGATGGGGGGGGGAAGGTTGGCTTACAGGTAATTAAAATCAACAAAGGGGGTGGGTTTGCAGAAGGAGTAACAGACAGAACTGTCACACTGTAGCCTGACCAGTCATGAAACTGGTTTTCAAAGCTTCTCTGATGCGCAGTGTGCCTAGCTGTGCTCTTCTAATCACCCTGGTATCTGGCTGCTCAAAATCGGCCACCAGGTGATTTGCCTCAACCTCCCAGCCCGCCATAAACGTCTCTGCCTTACTCTCACAGATATTATGGAGCACACAGCAAGCAGCAATAACAATGGGAATGTTGGTTGCACTGAGGTCTAACCTAGTCAGCAAACAGCGCCAGCGAGCTTTTAAATATCCAAAGGCACATTCTACCACCATTCTGCACTTGCTCAGCCTATAACTGAACTGCTCCTTACTACTGTCCAGGCTGTCTGTGTATGGCTTCATGAGCCATGGGAGCAAGGGGTAGGCTGGGTCCCCAAGGATAACTATTGGCATTTCAACATCCCCAATGGTAATTTTCTGGTCTGGGAAGTAAGTTCCTTCTTGCAACTGCTCGAACAGCCCTGAGTTCCTAAAGATGCGAGCATCATGCACCTTTCCAGCCATCCCACGTTGATCTCGGTGAAACATCCCTTGTGATCCACCAGTGCTTGCAGCACCATTGAGAAGTACCCCTTGTGGTTTACGTACTGGTTGGCAAGGTGGTCCGGTGCCAAGATAGGGATATGTGTTCCGTCTATTGCCCCACCACAGTAAGGGAACCCCATTGCAGAAAGCCATCCAGTATGACCTGCACATTTCCCAGAGTCACTACCCTTGATAGCAGAATATCAGTGATTGCACTGGCTACTTGGATCACAACAGTCTCCACAGTAGACTTGCCCACTCCAAATTTATTCCCGACTGACCATTAGCAGTCAGGCGTTGCAAGCTTTCACAGGGCTATCGCCATTCACTTCTCAACTGTCAAGGCAGCTCTCATCTTGGTATTCCTGCACTTCAGGGCGGGGGAAAGCAACTCAGAACATTCAAGGAAAGTGGTCTTATGCATGCGAAAGTTTTGCAGCCACTGTGAATCATCCCATACCTGCAACACTATGCGGTCCCACTAGTCTGTGCTTGTTTGCTGGGCCAGAATCAGCGTTCCCCTGTATCAACCAGCCCCACAGGCACCACGATTTCCCAATTGCCACATCCCATGCTTTCAGGAACATCTGTTTCCATGTCCTCATCACAATTGTCCTCGTGCTGACATCTCTTAGACCGGTTCTGTACATACTCCAGGATAATGTGCGAGGTATTTACAACGCTCACAACAGCAGCGGTGAGCTGAGCGGGCTCCATGCTTGCCATAGTATGGTGTCTGCACGGGTAACCCAGAAAAAAAGGTGCAAAATGATTGTCTGCTGTTGCTTTCATGGACGGAGGAAGGGAGGGAGGGGTGAGTGACGACATGTACCCAAAACCACCCTCGACAATGTTTTTGCCCCATCAGACATTGGGAGCTTAATCCAAAATTCTAATGGGCAGTGGAGACTGAGGGAACAGTGGGATAGCTACGCACAGTGCATCGCTCCATAAGTTGATGCTAGCCATGGTATTGAGGACACACTCCCTCAACTTAATGCGCTTAGTGGGGACATACATAATCGACTGTATAAAATCAATTGCTAAAAATTTACTTCTATAAAATCAAACTAATTTCATAGTGTAGTAATACCCGTAGTGACCTTCAGGTATTTTGATCTAGACTTGCATCAAGTCTCTAATTTAAAACTACGCAACCAGATTAAAGAATTCAGTTGGGTCTGCATGGGAAAATCATTCCTCACTAACACTACGAAAGTCTTGTGTGGTTTTGTGATGTGGTCTGGTACAGAGTAGTGTAGAGTTATTCTAATTAAAGCTAAGGATTTGACAAATATCCAGGTAGAGATAGTAGGTGTCCAGTGATTTGTTTTCACCCCAGAGAACAGCACTCCCTAGTTCTCTGTCAATGATTGCAGTCCTTAAATGCTGATACCTTCAGAGGGCATTTCTTTCCCATGGATTCTAAATTGGTAACTTTGTTTGATAACTTCCATGCTGTGGAAGTGATAGTAACCATAAGGGAATTAATGTGTCAGACTTTAAATTCAGACAGCAAGACAAGTGAACATTGAGCCCTGATTATGTACTTTTGTACCGAAGACTTGTCCTGGCGTCCCGTACATTCACATCTCTTTCCCTTCACATTAGGCTACTTTGAAAGATCATAAAGTGTGAGAATAGAATGAGGTTCTATTTCTCCTGATGCAAACTTTTCAGAGAGTTCAAGACCCCAATGCTCATGACAGAAAACTCAAAGATAAATTGTTTAGGTTGAGAATACAAATGTTGATTTGGATTATAAAGCTACATAACCCTTCTACCACATGAACTTGGCAGCAACAAAGGCTGTGTTCAATATCAATATCCTTGTGATGCAGTGGAGCAGCCCCGCACTGGTACCACAGGGGTTAACCCTTCCTTTCTAGCAGAGGAAGCCAAGCCCCTGAGGCTCTGCTGGACATCCTTCAACTGGAGAACAGGTATAAAAGCCTGCAGAGCTACTCAGTCAGGACTGAGGGGCTGACCACCAGAGGGTAAGGAGGCACACTGCCAGCTCCTGAAGAGGAACAGCTTGAGCTCCAAGACCCGGAAGCCAGCCAGACTGGATTGCACCCCTATGCCCAGATGGAATATGTCACAGATGGGGAACACATCAGAGGACCCCCAGACATGGAAGAGCCGGAGGTTACAGGAGGAAGTGACATGGGGAACTTCAGAAGAAAACAGTGTTTGAGCTGCACTGAGGCTCAGCGTGTTTCAGACGGATCCCCGCTGAGCCAGTGGCAAGGGGAACTTGCCACTACCAGGGCCCTGGGTCAGGACTAGGTGGAAAGGGCGGTTCTGGGTCCCCTACCATCCAGCCCTCTGCCCCCTGGAAGGGGGGTGGCCCAGCATGTGAATCATATGGACTCCTTCCACTAGGCCACTCTGACCCTCATGTGAGGGGTGATTCTATGGACTCTGGTAATTGGGCTGCACTGTCCTGATGCTGGGGTGACTTTGATGTACTCTGGCCTTTAGGTCGCACTACCCTAACTAAGAGGGGTGATTGCATGGAGAGAGGCCATTAGGCCGCACCGTGCCGCCCACAGAGAGGCAAGCACACAAACTTGGGAGTGGCGAGGTTCTGACATACCACCACCCCGTGCCCCAATGGGGCGATAAGGTGCCAGAGCCGCCACAATCCTCTTAACATGAGAAAAGAGAATTGGCTTGAGTACCCACCCAGTAATCTGGGAAAGCTAAACAAACCCCCTGGACACCTGTAAAAGGCAATATTTTTCCACTCTTAAACACTGAGAACTTTTCATAAAAGAGAAAGGGAGCCAAGCATTAGTTTGGGAAAACACCACAGCCACATTCAAAAGCATGCAGCCATAAGCAAAAACATAACCCCACAGTGTGTTGAGCACTGTCCTCTGCTTCAGTTTCCCACCTTGTGGTGGGAAAGTCACATGGACGAATGTCCCTTTAATACATCACTCCCCTCTTCCTCCACTGAACCCCTCACATGGCTAGTGGTTAGTGAAGCCATGGTTAGTGAAGCCCCAGAGTTCAAAGGTATGTTCACAGAGGTTCACTTTCCACCCCAGAAAGGTGGGGGCATCGAGCAATGTCTCTGTGGTAATTGTACACCTCTGCAACTGTCTACAGTGAATTGTATTCCAAAATTAGCCAAAATTGATCACTTTGGGCAAGCAGCTCTGTCTACTGAACACCTAGGCAGAGTAGATGTGTCTATGCAACCAGGGTCTGTTCCCTTAGTCTTTCCCTCCAGCTCATTACTAGATGTCAGGGGAGAGCTCACACAGACCCTGCTTACAGCTACATGTATCTCACATGGTGGGAATGGTAATTAAAAGAGAATTGACACCTGCTATCTCATAATTTTGGTTTTATAATGTTAGTTATATTGCTATTCATGAATTGAAAAATAACTGTTTAATTGTTAGCTAAAGGATAAGAAATTAATCATGTAATAGATTAAGTTTAAATGGTAATAATGAAAATTATGTTATGTACCAAGTAAAATGGCTTACAAACTAATCTGAAGTTTATAGAATGTGAGGTACCCCCTGGGACTAAGGTATTCTAAACAGGGCCGGCTCTAGGATTTTTGCTGCCCCAAGCAAAAAAATTTGTGGCCACCCCTGCTTTTTTTCGTGCCTCCCCACCCGCTCCCAGCTCCGCCCCAACTCCACCCTGTCCCAACCCTTCCCCCAAATACCTGGCCCCGCCTCCTCCTCCAGGCATTCTGCATTTCCCCCGCATTGCTTCCTGCGGCTCTCTCTGCTGCCCTAGCTCACCTCCTCTCTGCCTGCTTCCCTGAACATGCCGCCACTCCGCATCTCCCCCCTCCCTCTCAGGCAAGGGAGAGGCAGCGTGTTCAGGGGAGCCGGCGGAGCGGAGGTGAGTCGGGGGGGGGAGCAAAGGATGTAACGGGGGGGGATTTAGAGGAACCGCTCCCCTCCCCAGCTCACCTGCGCTTCACCACCGCTGCCTCCCCTAGCGCGCCGCCACTTGGCTTCTCCTCCCTCCCAGGCTTGCTGCGTGAAACAGCTGTTTGACGTGTGGCAAGCCTGGGAGGGAGGGGGAAGAAGCAGAGTGGCGGTGGCGAGCTCAGGGGAGCAGGCGGAGACGGAGCAGAGGCAAGGGCATATTTCTATGTGGCGGGGGCATATTTCTAGGGGCGGCATGGCCGGAGCTGGAATGCCGCTCCTAGAAATGTGCCGCCCCAACCAGCTGCTTGTTTTGCTGGTGCCTAGAGCTGGCCCTGGTTCTAAAGCAACCCCTCATTCCATGGAGTGTGGGTAGCGGGGTGGGGGGGGCAGAGTGGGGGAAAGAGACATGTGAGTGAGGTCTGGTTTGCATAAACTTGAATATGTTTTGTGGGAATAAACTTTAGTTCTTTAATTTAAGTAGGATTCAGATGAAAAAGATCTAAATGGGCTCTATTTGTATGTCCTGTTGTTGAGAACAGGGTGGCTGTTCACCCAGTTAAACCACAGACAGTTGGTTCCCCAGTTCATTGCTGATAAAATGCAAGGGACAAGGGATGGTTGCCAAGAGGGGCCTATGAGTATATTTTATGACATACTGAGAAGATGTGTGAGAAGTGTGTGTTTGTGAGGAGAAATAAATAAATAAAAAGCAATGACAGACCTTGTTAGGCCATAAATCGCATCCATGAATGTGTCAAAGGTCCTAATGCATTCACCTGCACCCCCTCACTCTTACCCCAATGGATGAAGAAAGCTAAAACAATTGCACGGAGTTGTCTCCTTTTTATCACATGCTTCCTTATAATTTAGGAGAACTGATGCTTGCGCTCTAACAATGGATATGGTAGCAGAAGTGCCAATTGAAGAGGGAACTTTCCAAGGAGGCTGTAGCCCTTGGAGCTCTGATCAGCCCAGCAGCTTGAAGTCTGAGTGGTTAATTGGTTGCTGGTGGTGAGGGGCAGAGCTGAGGTGAGCTAAGCATGGAAGAATTGGTATAAAAGTTACTTGCTCGGTGAACTAGAGAGCTGCAAATAGATGCAGCTAACAGGTGCATTTTGGATGGAGTTTGAAAAGGGAGTGTGAAAGGCTTTCCTTCCAGATTCAGTACTGCGTGTGAGCTCAAGATGCCTAGTGATGAAACAGTAGTGGTGACCTGAAATGGATGTGCCATATTATTTTTCCTGCCTGAAGACAAAAGGATTTCCTAGGCATGAAGTGCAAGTTGATGGCTGTGCTGGAGGGGGAAAAAAAGATTCTTGGTTGGCGTGGGGGAGGCATGCTGTGATGCTACTTAGAATCAGAGAAGCTAAGGAATTCCTAGACAATCTGATTTGCAGAAACACCAGTATCCCAGGTTCAAGGAAGAATGGAGCTTCCCACAAGGAATCAGTGAGAGAGGAAGTAAAGGAGGCCTGGTATTTCAGAAACAGAGGAAGAGGTCACAGTGACATTCTACATGACTGGAGACAGATGAAACTAGACAGACTGTGGTCACCAGAGAGTAGAAAAGCAAGAGGAATTCCACACAGCTACAAGTTTCAAATTCATATCAGGTCATCAATGTGGAAACTATGGAAGATACATCTCAAGATGCAGCAGGTCCAGGGGAACACAGAGATGTATGGGACACATGTGGGGATGGGAGCTCAGCCCAACCTGTAAGAAAATAAAGCTTGCCTGCAAAGAGTTCTCCAACCATCCAAGGAAGAGAGATGATCTTTACTGGATATTCAATATTCAGAAGAATTGGAAGAACATTCTGCAAGGGACAGGCAGACAATATGATAGTGTGCTGCCTTCCAGGAGACAAGACATGAGACATCACTCAAAGATTGGACAGGCTTCTGAAGTCTACAGGAAAAAATCCATTGGTGATGCCTCATATCCGCATTAATGACACTGCATTGCGGGATATCTTTCAGTTACTAGATGACTTCAGGGAACCTGGAAGAGTGCTGAAGAAGAAAAATGTTCCACAGGAATGGTTCCCTTTCCACAAGCAAAGCAAGACAGAAGGCAGAAGATGCTGGAAATGAATAGCCGGCTAGATAAGTGATGTAGGGTGGAGGGGGTTCATTTTCTGGAACACTGGCCCGCCTTGTATGGTCAGATGGGTTTCTATAATTTGGATGGCCTTCATCTCAGTAGAAGTGGGACAAATCTACTTGGGGACAGGCTGTCTAGGGTAGTTAAGAGGGGGGTACATGAATAGAAAAGGGGGAGGGGAAAAGGGGGGTGTTATGAGCACTCAGAGGAAAATTGAAATGTTGAAAACAAAATTAATCAAGGAGACAAAAGACATGAAGAGAATAAACTCTTCAGTTGTGTATACACTAATTCTAGGAGCCTGGGTAACAAAAGGGAATTGGAATTGCTCATTTATGAACACAAATTCAATCTAGTTGGTATTACTGAAATCTGGTGCAATGATTTGTATAACTGGAATGAAAAGGAAATAGTTATGTCATAAATATAAAGGGAAGGGTAACCACCTTTCTGTACACAGAACTATAAAATCCCTCCTGGCCAGAGGCAAAACCCTTTCACCTGTAAAGGGTTAAGAAGTTACGATAACCTCGCTGGCACCTGACCAAAATGACCAATGAGGAGACAAGATACTTTCAAATCTGGAGGTGGGGTGGGGGAGAACAAAGGGTCTGTCTGTCTGTGTGATGCTTTTGCCGGGACCAGGTCAGGAATGCTCTTCAGAACTTCTGTTAAATTAGTAAGTAATCTAGCTAGAAATGTGTTAGATTTCCTTTTGTTAAATGGCTGGTAAAATAGGTTGTGCTGAATGGAATGTTTATTCTTGTTTTTGTGTCTTTTTGTAACTTAAGGTTTTGCCTAGAGGGATTCTCTATGCTTTGAATCTGATTACCCTGTAAGGTATTTACCATCCTGATTTTACAGAGGTGATTCTTTTACTTTTTCTTTAATTAAAATTCTTCTTTTAAGAACCTGATTGCTTTTTCATTGTTCTTAAGAGCCAAGGGTTTGGGTCTGTGTTCACCTATGCAACTTGGTGAGGATTTTTATCAAGCCTTCCCCAGGAAAGGCGGTGTAGGGCTTGGGGGGATATTTTGGAGGGAAGACATCTCCAAGTGGGCTCTTTCCCTGTTCTTTGTTTAAAATGCTTGGTGGTGGCAGCAGAGGGTTCAAGGACAAGGCAAAGTTTGTACCTTGAGGAAGTTTTTAACCTAAGCTGGTAAGAATAAGCTTAGGGGGTCTTTCATGCAGCTCCCCACATCTGTACCATAGAGTTCAGAGTGAGGAAGGAACCTTGACAGGTTATAACCTATTTAGGAAAGATCAAGTGGGAAAAAGGGGAGAAGGATTGGTGATCTATATAAAATATGACATTATCTGTTTCCAAAACACTGTTAGCTTTGATGAAAATGATCTTGTATTCTTATGGGTCAATGTCCTAACAGATAAAGAACAAGATGGGATACTAGTTGGTTTCTTCTACAGACCATCAAATCACACTGTGGAACAGAATGACCACTTCCCCATGCATCTATATATAATGTGTCAGAAAGAAAAACAAACAAAAATGTTGTGTGATCATGGGGATTTCAAGTTTAGTGACATATGCTGGAGATCTCATGCTGCCAGTACTAAAATATCCTTGGAATTTCTAAACATTAGAGATAACAATTACCTAACTTAGAAAGTGTTGCAGCCAACATGAGGCTGGAACACTACCATGAACTCTCTTCATATGAAACCACTGTATCTGAAGCAATGCTAAATGTGATCTCCATATTATCAAAGAGATTGATATAGAACCATGTAGAAAAGAGCTTGAAATGGCAACCACCTCCCTAGCACCAGGAAAGACTGTAGGAAAAGAATTCTAGCTGAAGTATTGAAACAAATGTTTTGCTTGCCAAGACATAAAGGATGACCAACATCACAACAGACAAAGGAGGTCAGAGTGATTGCAACTACTACAGCGGAATCTCAGCCTCACCTCAGTCCCTGGAAAAATCATGGAGCAGGTCCTCAAGGAATCAATTCTGAAGCACTTAGAGGAAAAGAAAGTGATCAGGAACACTCAGCATGGATTCACCAAGGGCAAGTCATGCCTGACTAACGTATTTGCCTTCTATGATGAGATAACTGGCTCTGTGGATGAGGAGAAAGCAGTGGTGATCAATGGCTCCACGTCTAGTTGACAGCCGGTATCAACTGGTGTACCTCAAGGATTGGTCCTGGGGCCGGTTTTGTTCAATATCTTCATTAACGATCTGGTGGATGGCGTGGATTGTACCCTCAGCAAGTTTGCAGATGACACTAAACTGGGAGGAGTGGTAGATATGCTGGAGGGTAGGGATAGTATACAGAGGGACCTAGACATATTAGAGGATTGGGCCAAAAGAAATCTGATGAGGTTCAACAAGGACAAGTGCAGAGTCCTGCACTTACGATGTAAGAATCCCATGCACCGCTACAGACTAGGGACCGAATGGCTCTGCAGCAGTTCCGCAGAAAAGGACCTAGGGGTTACAGTGGACGAGAAGCTGGATATGAGACAACAGTGTCCCCTATTTGCCAAGAAGGCTTACTGCATTTTGGGCTGTATAAGTAGGAGCACTGCCAGCAGATCAAGGGACATGATCGTTCCCCTCTATTCAGTATTGGTGAGGCCTCATCTGGAGTACTGTGTCCAGTTTTGGGCCCCACACTACAACAAGGGTGTGGAAAAATTGGAAAGCGTCCAGCGGAGAGCAACAAAAATGATTGGGGGCTGGAGCACTTGACCTATGAGGAGAGTCTGAGGGAACTGGGATTATTTAGTCTGCAGAAGAGAAGACTGAGGAGGGATTTGATAGCTGAAAGGGGGTTCCAAAGAGGAAGGATCTAGACTGTTTTCAATGGTAGCAGATGACAGAACAAGGATTAATGGTCTCAAGTTGCAGTGGGGGAGGTTTAGGTTGGATATTAGGGAAAACTTTTTCACAAGGAGGGTGGTGAAACACAGGAATGTGTTACCTAGGGAGGTGGTGGAATCTCCTTCCTTTGAGGTTTTTAAGATCAGGCTTGACAAAGCCCTGGCTGGGATGATTTAGTTGGGGATTGGTCCTGCTTTGAGCAGGGGGTTGGACTAGATGACCTCCTGAGGTCCTTCCAATCCTGATATTCTATGATTCTATGAATCTCTCTTTAGTGTTGCTGGTGAGGTTTTAGCATTGGTCATTCTCAGAAGACTTCAAGTTCTTGCTGAATGTGTGTATCCAGAGAGTCAGTGAAGCTTCCATGGCAGTAGATCAGCTATCAACAGAGTCTTCACACTAATACAACTGCAAGAAAGGTGTTGAGAACAAGGAAAGCCTTTCTATGTGGACTTCATAGATATTAGTGAGGCTTCTGATCTGATCAAAAGGGTTTTCCAGTTGGTAGAGAGAATCAGTTGCTTCCCAATCCTCTTCAGTCTCATTCAATCCTTACATGATGGCATGAAGGCTACAGTCCAGTTTGATAGCAATCAGTTTGACAGCTTTGAAATCTACAGTGCTGACTATCAAGCTGTTTAGTATGGCTCTTGAATGTGAGTGCCAACCCCAGGGAAGACTAATTCAAACCAGGACACAAACCACAAACAGATTGTATGTTCTACAATTAGATTTCATCAGCCACTCCTCAAGTGTTGTAACAGCCTTAACATGGAGTCAAAAACAGTCCCCTTGGGCACTCCGTCTATCTTGCCACCCAGGCAAGCCTGCCTTTGTGCTAGATGGTCCCTGATACCAAAAATCACACCAAAATTCTCCAAGTCTCAAAGGATCAGCCACTTACCCCAGATTAATTGCACCTCAGAACTCAAACCAAAGACAATACTTTTAGCCAATCCTATAATAAACTAACAAAGATATTATTAACTAGGAAAAAGAAATAAGAGTTATTTACGAGGTTAAAGCAAGTAAACATACACCCACAAATGAGTTACTGGTCCTACATTCCAAAAAAAGTTGATAGTAGCTGCTATATATGCAAGCTCTATATATCCTTTAGGGCTAACCCAAACAAAGCAGCTTGGGGATCCCTTTTTTATGCTTAGAATTATTGCCATCTATGAATTCTAAGCAGCGTAGTGATAATAATTTCTCTTTAACAGCGATTTTATTCCCTTCCCCAGCTGTAATGGAACAAGATCGTGTGCATGTACCCTCTTCATCGGTGTGAGGGAAGCAATCAACAAAGTCTTTTGTCCACTGTTGTGCCACAACGGTTTGTCTGGTATCTATAGGCCTTCTTTTGATGGGGAGGAGATTACACCTCTTGTGGTAAAGTAGTATTTCACACTTGATAATGCTTCTGTCCTGACTGTGGGGTTTTAGCAAATACTTTTACAGTTTCAGAACAAACACTTAAATATTACCTTATAACGTGGGATACAGATATTATAAATAAGATTAATACATGCAGTCGCCAACAAACATTTCATAAAGTCTAAACACATTCTTATAACTCTAATATCTATTTTAACAATACTAACACACAGGAGAGCCAGACTGGTTTTCAGTTATGCATTTGTCAATTTTCAGTGAGGCCTTGGCATGTATTGGCATCTGTCTGCTAGCATCACAGTAACAAATAGGGATTTGGCACCAAAGATTCTCAGTGTATTCTTCTCTCTGCTGCTTTGTCATGCTTTCTCAACTAGCACAAAGGGTGCATATCTCTGTAGAATGGAAATGGAAATGGAAACTCTTCAACCTTGCACATCTAAAAGCAAAAACCAAAGTCAAACATTTGCTGATAAGTTAATTGCTTTTCACCAAGAATGCAGTGCTTGTTGCACACACCGAAGAGGAGATCCAGCAACTTTTCTATAGTTTTCTGATAGTTTCTGATGAATTTGGACTAACCATCAGTCTAAAGAAGACACCGATTATGTCACAATGTACGTTGACGACACCAGAAGTTTTAACCGCAGGTTCTTCATTGTAGAGTACCTGCAAGGAAATAAAAATTACTACCTTCTCACCGTCATTCTCTGGAAAATTCAGAGAACTAACTTCATTAGTCTCCCACCCACCTTTGTCTTACCAGCCATGGCTCCTAAGTCTACGTTCCTAGCTCTTAATGGGAATGAGACACTTGGAAACTTTTGTAAAGTCTTCTAAGCACCCATATGCATCTTTAGGCACCTAAATACCTTTGAAAATCTGGCCCTAAGTTCTTACTCTTGCATGTGATTTGACAGCCCAGGGTCAAGAGGTATGTTTTTGACATGCTGACATTTTTTCAGCTAGTCTCTACAAGAGAAACTTTAAAAAAAAAAGGCAGTTATATAAGTAGTTTCATAGTTCAGGAGCCTGAGACGATCTATCTGATCACAAGGATTGTCCCAGACATTTAATTATGCCAATTTATTTCACTCTATCTGCTCAATGGGCTTGAATCTCTACTTTTTTGCACCTTGTGTAGTCATTTGTATGCGTGAGAATGATTTGATAGTGGAAGCAAAATGCTAGGTTTCTGATGTGGTAGTATTTGACACCCACTTTGCACTCACTTTGCACACACACAAATGATGCAAGACCGCATAAAATCAGGCCTGCATTCTTTATGGCATTGTTCAAGATTATTTCTTTACTTGTTTATCTAGCTCTGCCCACAGATCATGGTTGAAAATTGAAAAAATACCATGTTAAAATATAAACCTAATTAATAAAGACTACAAATCTTGGGCAAATCTATCAATCTATCTGTCTCAGGGTTTATATTGCTGGCTATCACTGTAGTAATATCTGAGGGTCTTCCACCTAAAATGGATTGCAAAAGCAAAGTCCTTAGTGGACTTCATGGAGTGCCTGTCACTATTCCCATTTCAAGTTAAAAGTTCTACTTGAGATAGGGTTTTTTGTTTTGAATTTTTTAGATTTTATTAATTATTTAAATGGTTAGTTGTTGGTTTTTTGAGGTAGTAGAGGGGGGTCAATAGTGTGTAATTTTTAAGATGGAGAGGAGTTTTCAGAGAGGAAAGTTTTGCAGCATTTTCTAAGAACTTGAATTCACCTAAACTACTCTGGATGTTTGTCCCAAAGCTGGATCCATGTTGGTGATATTTCCCTTATATTTCACTTATCAAAGCACTCATCATGCAATCTGATCTCTGCTGATGGACCCCTCTGCCCGTATGGAATCCTATTGAAACCACTGTGCCTCCCAACAAGGGCAGAGGTCCAATAGTCTGGATCAGTTTGAAGGATCATGGCCCAAATGTGCAAATTCTTTTTAACTCGGTGATAATCATCAAATGAAAATCATATTTTTACCTTAGTCTGTATGGGAGGGGGAAATATTTCACTCAGACATGTCAGCTTCAATCCTAGACTTTCTGCTGAACGTCTTAGAAAGCACCAAATAAAGCTATCACATTTCCATCCAGCTACCTTGTCAAATTGAAAATCTCAGCTATGACATTCCCTCAGAGAGAGTTTTGCAAATAAATACAAGACTTTTACTTTGTTCTATCAGACTAGCTTGGCTTTATTATTATCATACATAATCTTCAGGCATGTAATAAATCAGTTGTGCTGTCTTTGAGCTCATTGTATCCACGTCACAGCTTCTGCCTTCAGGCTTTCAATCCAGGCTTGTGTCGTTTCTTACATGGATGAATAAGGTTCATGATCGGATGCATTGTGTATTCATCAGTTTCCAAAGCACTCCTTTTCTACACAAGACTATGATTTCAATGTTTGGTATTTTAAGATGTGAATATCACAGCAGCATAACTAAAATTATTGGATCTGGTTTATTCATTGAATTTATTTTTTCATAACAATACATGTAGAAATTACAGCAAAATTAACTTGAGATTATAATGAACCTTAAAAAATAGGAAATTGCTTCTTAGTTAATGAAGTGTTTGAATACTGATCATTTAGGACTATTTATATTGCCAATATTATACTATTTTTATGTTCATTGTAGCATACTGTGATGAAGAAATATTAAATTGATGCACCTCAATTATACTTTGCTCAGTTTAGTTGCCCACTGCAAAATCCATATATGCAAATTATATCTATCTATTTGGCAACTCATATTACTTTGTCTTGCTTGCTGAACACTTCATTTACTGCATTACTTCATTTATTGATAGAATTCCAGACCTTCAGGACTCTGATTCTTTGTTTTCACAAATAATGCTGGGAAACAAGATGATTTCCTGTTCCAATCTGTAAATTTAAATTATGAACATTTACAGATAGTTTTAAAAGATTCATACACAGAATCTGAATGTCTTTTTCGTATGTTTTTAATGGAAACAGGTTAGCAATAAACAATCCTTCTTGATGAATTCATAGCTTTAATATCTAGGGTACAGTTATTGGGCCCAGTTCAAAGGCATACCTGAATTCTGCTTGGTGCAGCACATGAGTGGCAGGCAACTGTAGCTTTAGCTATCTGATTTTTAGGCTGCCTGGAGTTTGGTTTAGCCCTTGGGTACTGTCAGAGCAGCCACAGCATCATTACATTACCCATATCTGTCATCACAAGGTCACAGACCCTGACATGTCTCCCCTGCTAGGACTTGTGAGCATGAAGTGGACTTGGAAATCTCCTTATGGCACAGGTTTTCCATTGGGTCTGGATCAATGAACTAGCTTAAAAGTGGTCATGGAAGACCTTTGAATGGAGTTAAATTAGAATCCCATAAGCTATATGTGGTTCTGCTAATAAATAGAACCGTATCACGAAACTAAGTAGTAGCAGCATCATGCAAAACATAAATAAAACTAGAGTCCTGCCACATGTGGAGTGTTAGGGGGCTTATTCCTTCACCCACTCACTTCCCTGGTCCTTCTCGCATGAACAGAGAGCAACAATACCCGAAGTCCAAAGGTGCAAACAATTCGATGTTTATTGGGGTGAACTTCCAGCAAGCATGATTCCAGTTTCCTTCCTTAGTATCCTCCTTCCCAGCTCTGACACCACAGAGCCTTACACCTGTGTCCCTGTTCCCATTCCTGCCCTTAGCCAAACATTATTCCAATTTCCTTACTCCCATTCCCTGTTCCCATTTCCCCCTTTAGCAAAACATGGTTCCAATTTCCTTACCCCCATTCCCTGTTCCCATCTCCCCCTTTAGCAAAACATGGTTCCAATTTCTCCACCCCCATACCCTGTTCCCATCTCTCCCTCACACACACCCACCCCCTCCCACCAAGGCCCACTCACTTCCTCATTGACTACAGATTATATAGTAAAACTTCAGTTCTGCTTAGCTATACCTTAACCAATCATTTTCCTGAAATTTAACTAACCAATCCTAACATATTGTAACATGATTATGTAACCAATTATATCCCATCACCTTAATTAGTTTACACCCAGCAAAATTAATTATACAGCAGACAGGAACAATCACAGAACCAGACAGAGATTATACAGACAAACAATAGCAAAGTAGGAACTATAATGACAAAACAATACAGAAGTGAGGATTTCACATCCCAGTATTGATAAGTGAGTTCTTGCCAGACAGGATGGTGTTTCCTTTTACATTTTCTAGGCACTTCCCTTTCTCTGGAGGTGATAGGCATTATCAGGACAGGATTGTATTCCTAACAGCCCAATAGCACCTTCTTTCAATGTGACTAGTTTGGAATGTGAGGATGTGACCGGTCGCTTCCTAGCTTATGGCTGCCTCTGCTGCTTAGCCAAAGGCCTTAGCCTAAGCACAGGGCCTCAGACTGTCACAGTAAGAGAAGGCCCTTACACCAGCAGACAGTGATTTTGATTCTTTCTTTTATACTTCTAGAACTAGCCAAGTGATAAGAATACCCCTAAATTCTTAAAGTACAGACCTTTACAGACAGGCCTGAATATCTATATCCTAACATGGAGTTTACATAGAGAAGGCAAGAAACCTTTTTTTTTTTTTTGGTTATTATTTTCTCTTATTTCATATTGAATGTGTGTGAGTGACTGTGGACCTCATAGAAGAAGTGATGATTATATTTCCTTTTAACCCTGTCAGGGTTCCTTCCCCACTCTGAACTCTGGGGTACAGATGTGGGGTCCCACATGAAAGACCCCCGAAGCTTATTTCTACCAACTTAGGTTAAAACTTTCCCAAGATACAAAATTCCCCGTATCTGGGATTCAGTATGCTGCTGCCATCACCATGCGATTTAACAAAGAAACGGGGAAGAGACCACTTGGAGATGTCTTCCCCCAAAATATCCCCCCAAGCCTTACACCCCCTTTCCTGGGGAGGCTTGAGAATAAACAAGATGAGCACAGACCAGCCTTGCATTTTTAGGACCCTAAAAACCCAATCAGATTCTTAAAAAAAGAACTTTATTAGAAGAACAAAAAAACAAACAAACAAAAAAGAACAACTCTGTAAGATTAGAATGGAAGATAATCTCACAGGCAGTCAAATTCAAAACATAGAGATCCCTCTAGGCAAAACCTTAAGTTACAAAAAGACACAAAAACAGGGATACACATTCCCTCCAGAACAGCGAATTTTACAAGCCAAAAACAAAAGAAAATCTAATGCATTTTCTAGCTAGATTACTTACTAACTCTTTAGGAGTTGGATTGCTTACTTTCTTGATCTGTCCCTGGCAGAGGCATCACACAGACAGACAGACAAAGCCTTTCCCTCCCCCTCCCCCCACGATTTGAAGGTCTCTTGTCCCTTTATTGGTCATTTTGGTCAGGTGCCAGCGAGGTTACTTGAGCTTCTTAACCTTTTACAGGTAAGAGGATTTTATAGTACTGTATCAGAGCTTCTTAACCCCTTCTCTTTATATTTATGACAAACCCCCTTAACCACACATGTGTACACTTTACTGCCTGCTTTCCATTGTCTTTTAAGATAGCCTTTGAACAGGAATACAGTAGTTAAATATTTAACTTACCTGTGGTATACCACTGGTTAAGATGGTGAGTAATTAATGCTCTCATTCAGTATTCAACCTGTTGGAACTAACAAGTGATAGTTAATGGCAAGATAAATCAAATTCTGAATTTGCTCTCAAGTTCAAATTGTTTTACATCTGGTAATATCTTCAGTGCCTTTCCCCCACTATTTCTTACTGAAAAATAGCACATTCAAGAGGCGGTACTGAATTATTCAGTATTCTTTGAACTTTATAGAGTTGCAATCCAGACACTCATTTAAAATTTGTATTATATATAATTTGTTATTTCCAAGAGTTTAGACATTCCTGATTTAGACAGTGATTTAGATATTCCTGATTCCAACTCAGCAAAACACTTAAGCATGTGTTCAAACTTGTGTACATAAGTACATGTGTAGTACCACTGATGAGGTCCAAAGCTTCCAAATGCCAAATAAGCAACTGTAGCCTCACATCTGTGGCAGCCTTTGCAACCACTTTGTTCTTTCTCTATCGAGGGACAATAGTTTGCTGATATACACAGACATGGATCCACTGGTTCTGCCTCAAGTCATCCCTGACTCCAAATGCTTGGGTGTACCCAGAGAATATAAATCTTCTGTCCAAGGCTTTCTGAAATTCTAACTTCCTCACCCTCTATATCTGGAAACTGCCTTATTTCTTCTGTGTCTGGAATCCTCTACACCCTGGATGTTTGGTGTCTGGATTTTGCCATTAATACTACAGAAAGAAATTACCCTCAAATCTCCTGTTCACTAGTCCTACAGTGCTAGAATCCCTTAACGTCATAAAAGGAAGTTGTTCACTCAGCTGAAAAGATCACTGCATCTGAATATCAACATGGGTTGATGGACAATAGAGCCTGTCTGACTTGATTTTTTTTTTAATGAGATTACAAGTTTGGTTGATAAAAGTAATTATGTTGACACAATATACTCAGACCACGGTACCATGATAGATTAAAAAATAGAATATAAATTTAACATGACACATTAAAATGGCTAATTTATAGACTGCTGACAGACTCAAACAATAATCTGAGAGATTTTTGCCCTGATTCACAACATTTAATGTTAACTTCAAAGCATGGTCATATCTACGTAAATACCAGCACATCTAGCTATTTCATTGTTGATTGTCCTACCAAAAGATAGAGCTAGTGCACTTTTCTAGGATGGCAGGATGTACTGGCACTTCATGCCAATCCATTCATTCAAACGAATGTTCAAAACGATGTTACAAGTGTTATAATTCAGCTAGACCTGTGGTTCCCAAACTTGTTCCACTGCTTGTGCAGGGAAGCCCCTGGTGGACTGGGCTGGTTTGTTTACCTGCCCCATCCGCAGGTTCGGCCGATCGCGGCTCCCAGTGGCTGCGGTTCGCTGCTCCAGGCCAATGGGAGCTGCTGGAAGCAGTGGCCAGCACATCCCTCGGCCCACGCCGCTTCCATTGGCCTGGAGCAGTGAACCGCGGATACGGCAGGTAAACAAATCAGCCCTTCATGCTAGGGGCTTTCCCTGCACAAGGGGCGGAACAAGTTTGGGAACCACTGAGCTAGACAGATATGTTGTCAAATATTTCACTGATGGCTGAGAAAAGAATATACACAACTGTTTGTTATTGTTCTTTTAAAATTAGCATGAACATGATGTTTTTCATCTCTGTACCCTGGAAAGTATTGGGTTCTTGGAGGAATTTTGTGGGTTTTCTAGATAACTTGGTTCAGATGTTGAAAGGACAGATTTGTTTTATAAGTAATAAATATTTGGAAGTAAAGTTCGTTGTCTCACAATGGTATCTTCTGTGGAAAGCTAACCAATGGGGTAAAAAAGAAGAGAAAATTAAAAGATTATCTCCCGCCATTATTCTAGTTCACAAGAAATTACACAGATGCAGTGGGAAAATTTCTGCAGAAATGATTTAAAAGAATCCTTATTGACGTGTATCAGAGTGTGGTTTTTTGTTCGTTTGTTTTGCTATTTTTCTCTGAAACAAAGAGGTGGGGAAGAGATTCCACACAAAAAATGGGTACTGCTCCAGCTCCACCCAAAACAAACCACAAAAAAGTGCCTTGAAAAAAAAAGGTGAGTCCTAAAGGTCATCAGATTCACTTTTTGTGGGATCAGTAGAAGAAACATGTTCCAGAGTGTCCTCTATTGAGAATGTTCAGCGCCCTATAATTGGATGTTTACATCTATAGACTGTTAGCTCAGATCCCCCTCTGAGATCAGTTATTTCAGTTGCTTATGGGGCAACAGAGAAGCAGTACCTCTGATTACCAGTGCCCATGGTAAATACAGCAAAGCTTTATAAATCAAATTCAACACCTAAAATTGCACATGAAGAAAGGGAAGGTTAGGAACAGGATAGAAATTATGAAGGTTGAAATTTTCAAGCAAGTCAATGTTCATTACTGCATATTTAAATGAAGCCAAAGGCCTTCTTTTCCATTAGGAGATATCATTGATCTTATCCATAAGTGGAACAAATATATCTGTTTTTACAAGCCACAGGGGGCAAGGGTATAAGTCATAGCACATAGGCACCTTCAGAACCAAAATGGCAAAACTGTCCAAAACTTCTTCCTCGAGTGACGTCATTTTTGGTGCCCACCCCATGATTTTAATGTACAAATATCCCTCCACTCATCCTGTCCTCTCACACAAAGGCAGTCAACTTAACTTAGTTGAAAAATTCTCACAGTAAGAAAGAATCTATCTCTCGTCCGTGAGGCAATCAAATGGATTGTCAACTACTCTGAACAGGTATCCTGGACATAATTTGCAACCACAAAGGTGGATGAGAAGATTTATAAGCTATCTATACCACAAGTGGAAAGTGACTTCCAGCATTGAAGCTCTAGTCTATGTCTGAAGTATTTCATCCATCACAGGTCATGTGCATTCCACAGTGAAAGGAGGACAAAGAGGGAGAGGTTCTTAGGACCTATCATATCACTGGTAAAGGACAAAATATGATGTTTATGTCCCATCTTGTTACTGACAGACTTGGAAACCATCTTCAGAGTATTCTCGCTCAGAGACTTCCGAAACGCAGATGAGTCAATCAGTCTGTGTCAATTAAACAGATCTTCCTTGTGGAAGGGGGCACTGATCTCTATTCAGATAAAAGTCAGAGATATAGTGTGACCCCAAGATGTATGTCTAAACAGCAAAAATACAATTTCAAACCCCAATGCTAGGTATTTCAATGTGACATTATAGATAATATTTAAACATAATACACACAGAACCAATTAATAAATATGCAAAATATGACTTGGAAACATATGTACATTGTACAAGTTTTCCCGATTTTTCATAGTATAATATGTCTTTTCATGTCAAAAATAAATATCTGTAAGTTTATAATCTTGTCTCTGGCTACAAGATAGGAATAAGTGGAAATAATAGATATGACAACAACGAATGGCGTGGCATGAATGTGGTTAAGTACCTCAAGTTTACTCAAGTAGAACACAACAGAAATTACATTAACTGAAATGTATAATTCATCTACAAAGTGATATTCAAATTAACTTTAAAGAGTACCTTTGACAGAGCTGCAAAGTTACGTAGTTTGGAAAGTGTTTACATTTGTCCGTCTAGACTAATTTTGCTCTAATCTTTGTTGCCTTTTCTTCTTTGAGGATCTTGAAAGAAAGGGTATGTGCTAGTCAAGTGAAAATGACAGACACAAAAATTGATTTAATATTTTGTGTAGTACTGTTGTGATCAGAAATTGAAAATAAGATTAAATTTGCTAACTAATGCATATGCTAACTAATGTATATACTACAAAGGGTTGTTGGTTTGTTGGTTTGAACTTTATTTTCCAAAAGTGTAAGCTCTTTTTTTATAGTTTTTACATAATTTTCACAATCTTTTTAAAAGTCTTGTGCTTCCTACACACTAGTGTATGTGTATAACATTTGTAATGCCTCAAAACATCCCCTGGAGGTGATAAGTAATATACAGTACAGCTATGAATAGAACACATGCTTGAGAGCACATAATAATGCTACACAAATGTTTATGGTAGGTGGTGAAGAAAACTATTATATTCCAATTGACTGTCCTGTTTATTGCTTTTCTTTCTGTGCTCTTCTACTTCTACACTTATGTGAGACACAAAAATTAAGACTCTCTTAGACTTAGTGGCCCTGATTGATAAGTCCTCTCCAGACATTTGTCTGGGTATACAGAAAGAAGAACAGGAGACACTTGATATGGTTTTAATCATGTCACAACTTTATTATTAGATGTCTGGGACTACCCAGCAGATAAAAGTGTACATTGTAGGTAACCCCATGTTCATTCAATAACCACTGGGAGGGCTTCTGCTAGCCCCCCCTTTCTTTTTCCATCTAGGTCCCTCAGCCAACCTATTGCTTGGACCTTACCATCCACCACATGTAGGAGGGCTATTAAAGGTGGGCTATTAAAAAGGTGGGTAGGATCCCTGCTATACCATTCATAGGAGTCCCAATCCCCCTCACCCCTGTTCCATTCCTTTAACCAACAACTCCTTTTTAAGTCATTTTCCAAACCATTTATCCAGTCATTGTATAACTTCCCAATGGAATATCTGCACTGGACATCCAGCCCATACTTAAATAATGAATTGCAACATACAGCCTACCACCCTTCATGCCAAAGGTCAACAAAGCCCTCTCCAAACCCGCTGTGGGGAAGGCAAAACAATCCCAGCTCCACGTAGGCCAATCGAGCGGTAAGGGGAAAATTCCTTCCCAGCACTCCTAAAAAGGGGCAGCTAGTACAATGCCCACAGAAGGTCTTGACCAAACCTGGTATTTCATCACCTAAAGGGGAGAGAGGGTATGTGCTGCTTCAGCCTGCCCCATGTAAAAGGGGGTTTCATACACAGGCTGCCTCTTTTAAACACTTCTGCCCATCTGGATCTCAGGGGATGAGTCAATGTCACCACGTTGTCCCCTTGTCCCCTTTTGCAGCAGTTTGACCTCTCCCTCCCTCCTCCAACCATAAAGCACTGTTCCCTTCATTCGGCCGGCCAGACAAATCCCCCCTGCCCCACGCTTAAAGGTGCGGTGTGGTCATTTGCACTATCTAGGCCGGGAAGCATAGGGGCTGGGAGGCTGTCACTGCACCCATGTGAAGCCCTATTGACTTTAATAGAACTCAATGCTGGCATTAGGGGCTGTCCACATGGGTCAGATTGTAGGATGGGACCATAAGCCAATAAACAAGAGAAAAGCAAATGAAAAGTTATGCTTAATGTTTGGTATTGCTCTCTGTCCTCAGGGTTTGAGCCAAAATATAGTGAAATCACAATACCGACAGGAAGTGTCAGACAGGTGGTCCTGAGATATTAATTTAATTTAGGTACTCAGTAGAATCTCCCAAATCAGTTCCAAGGTGAAGCCTTTAATTTTCATTTACTGGTTGTTGTGGTTGTTGTTTTTCTTCAGTGTGCTTTATCCATTTGGTGTAATATGGAAATTTTATCAAATGAAAAAAATACTTTGGCTTATACATTTTCACTACAGAACTGAAGTAATTCATGTCATTTATGCTTCATATAATAAAATAAGTGGGAAACTCATTTTGCAAGCAAAAATATCTAATATATGATCAGAAACTAATTAGAAATAAAGTATTTCTTCCAGTAGAAGTTCTCTATTTTAGTGATTCAACTTCAAAGGGTTTTTTTTTTTAAACCAGAGGGTGCTAAATTAAGAAGCCTTTAAAATATTTTATATCAAGGTGCCATTCAGCGGTTTATATTAATGTAAAAATAAAAATGATTTACAAAAGGAAGTGTTTCAAAAGTTTAATAACCTATATTTAAAAAGGAGAGTCACTTTTATTACTTTAATCAATTTCAACGTTAAGGCACCTACTGCAATTACTTATATGGCACATCTCAGTGATTCTTCAAATAATGTCACCAGGGTCTTAAAAATGTTAAAAATGGTCAAAGGACATGAAAAAAGAGGGCTTTTGTAATCCCTCTACTCTAAATTTAAAGGATAAAACCCCGATGGGATTTCATATTGAATGGGAGATGACTCCTTGGTGAACGTCAGGCTGTGATTTAGTCATTAGCTACGCTAACATCATAAATCGTGAGAGCCCATCTGTTTATGCTTGTTTTGGTTCAAATCTGAATTCCTTAATGCTCCTCCTTCAACACTTTGAAAAATGTTCTACTGTGAGACCATTCTTCTGGCTCTTCACATTATTTCCGTTGTTTTCTTTCCTCATATTCTTGTTTTTCGTTTTCACTAGGATCACATGCCTGAAGGCAGGACACTTGTTTCATGTGCTTTTGTTGCATCTTGCTTGTACAAAATAGTCAAGTGTTTGTATCATCATAACAAGCCATAGTGATGTCACACACAAAAAAGGATAAGCTTAGTGTACAATATGCAGTAATACAAGCAAAACAGTTATTTGAACAAAGTATATCAAGATTGCAGGAAGTATCAGTGGCTTTTCGAAGATGTACTATTATACATTTCAATTACAGCAGTATCCTTGAAGTCTATTTCTTGGAAGGAATTTTTTCAACTCTCCATTTGTTCTCCAGAGTACTAAAACAGACAAGTTAGGCCCTGGGAATGGGAATGAAAGACCACTTGTCACATTAGGACAAATTTCAAATATATTGTGAAAATCTCCCATGGGATTTGAAATCTGGGCCTAATTCAGCAAAGCATTTAAGCTAATGCTTAAACACCATAGACCTGAATGACACTACGCTTGTGTTTATTTTTAAGCACATGGTGAAGTGCTTTGCTCAATGAGAACATAGGCACTGAAACTTCTGAGACTTGTAGCTTCTATTAAAGTCTTATGGTTAAGAGTACCATTGATGGAGCATGATGCATGGAAATCTTAATATAGAGATGTCTTGGCACCTCCTCACTATTACATCCCTGGTATAGAGCGATGCTTGGTTCTTTGTTACCTTAGAATTTCCTTGCTGCATATAGGGCTCAACACTTTACAAGAGCAGGGAATTAACTTCTTTCTGCATGAAGAGCTCACTTCCTCCTTAGATCATAGACAGGTAGGTAAAACACATCAATGGGAGGCAATAATCCATTGATAGTGCTCCACATTTTCAGTTTACATATGTAAAAAAATTCCTGGAATTTTTTGATGTTTATTTTCCAAACATTAAAACCAGGATGAAATTGGGTTCAAAAATTAAAAAAAAAACTAAATTGGGAAAAATCAGGGGGTGGGAATCATTCATAATATACACTTTTTACAATAGTATAATTGAAACTTTTTTTATGTACAAAGGTATTTTTTGTCTCTCTCAGAGGTAGTAATGTTTCCAGAAATCCTGGTTTGTGTATAATTGCATAATTGTCTTCAAAGTATCCTCACTCTCATTGAGTTTCTTGCTGTCATGGAGGTAATCCAACTTTGAAATTAAGTGAAATAGATCCAGGAAGTACAATCAAAGTTCACTGTGCCACTTTGCTGAAGTTGGGAAGTGTATATGGATGACTGTTCAAAAAAGCCAGCGCATCCAGTTTTACTTTGTTAGGGTCAGGCACATTCATGTAACTAGTAAATTCCCCTTTTAGATTAAACATTTAATCTTTAATGGCAAATGGTTGAAACACTCTGGCATAGCAGTCGTAGTCTGCTGCAAAATTCACCTGGAGGAAGGGGTACTAAATCTGGATGACATTCTAAAAATAATCTTTGGCACAAACATTTTGGGGTTCAGATTATGGGCCATGGTCATCTTCTATTTCTTGCTGAGTGTTCCACTGAAGGTTTTGAATGCTTTTTTTATTTTCCTGTGTTCTAGGGTCAAGGCAGGATTTCCAAAAACAACTGGGCTTTCTCACCATATTTCTCTCCTGCAGCTTTTCTACTCAACTCAGCTGAGATTTTGGTTGTCAGGATCCAGCAAATATCTGTATTGGCAAACGTGTTGGCAGTAATGGGAGAGAAAACTCCAGTGTTTTCTGTGTGTCACACAGTGATTCCAAGTTTTCAGCAATGAACATTACCTAGATGTTCATTGCTGGCAGTATTTTTGGTTATGTGCCAGTATCCTCAGAGTTTCTGCTTTAGAACCCAACAAACTCAGGATGATCTAGGAGACACATCAGCACAGTCTACATGACAGGCTGTGAAGTACAAGCTCATCCACTGATGTGGCACAACAGGGGTAGGTAATTGGCAGTCGGCTCTGCACTCATCCTGCACTGTGTAAAATAAAGCCTTCAGCTTGTTGGTGTGCCTGAAAATGGCCCCGAATCCAATAATTCAAGATTTCACTTCTTTCATTTCTTCTGTTGCAGTAGCTTCTGAAAGTGCAGCATTAATCAGATGAGCAGGACAGGTAATATGTAGCAGCTCTGATTTCTGATTGATTTTAATCTCCTGTGCAAACTTAGCCATGTAGGAAGCAGAATTTGTGTTAGTTGTTTCCCAAGTTTGTCGGTACATCTCAAACATGTCAGCTATTGCTGCATCAACAAAACAGGTGTCAGAAGAGGGGATGAATGTCGCATCAGCACAAAACAACGCAGGTTTATTCACTTTGAAATAAAAAAAAACAAAAACAAGAGACCAAGACTTGGACAGTGCAAAGTATCAAAAGACTCGTCTAAAAACACACTAGACACCAAATTTCCATCAGTTCATTCCATCAGTTTAGAAACTAAAGCATCATAATTTTCTTTCAAATACTTACATGTGAGGTTGTCTGCATTAGGAAGGGTTTTTGTTCCTGGACAGTATTGTCACACAAAGTCACCAACAGGCCCCTCTGTAATTAACAGCACTTGTCCATTGAAACAAACAGCATGCAAAAATCCATTGACACAATTATGCTATGTCCTCTTTTTAATTAAAGCCCTGGTGAAAGCTCCTGGTATTGACTGTTGATCCTAAAGCTCACATTCCTCTTTAAAAAGAAAAGGAGTACTTGTGGCACCTTAGAGACTAACCAATTTATTTGAGCATAAGCTTTCGTGAGCTACAGCTCACTCACGAAAGCTTATGCTCAAATAAATTGGTTAGTCACTAAGGTGCCACAAGTACTCCTTTTCTTTTTGCGAATACAGACTAACACGGCTGTTACTCTGATTCCTCTTTAAGCTTCTTGTGTTGCTTGCTTTTGACAAGCTTCTTTATTCTGTCAGCATGAGCACTGACCTCAATGCTGCAATACTTGCAGTGCAATGCATGCTCTTCACTCCTGTCTTTACTTTTCCTGAAAATTTCTAAGCACTGATTTTCTTGTTGGTATTTAGGCATAGATTTGTTGTTTTACCTTTGTACCTTACCTTTATCTGTGGAGATTGATTGTTTAAATTCAGTGCCTCACTAAACAGATGCAAAGAAATAGGCAGGCATCTCCTTGTGAGTCAGTCACAGTGTGATATTAATGTTTGATTTTCTGACCTCCACCGTGTGTACGTTCTGTGTTTTACACTGCGGAACTGCTTCAATCTCAGAGCTGCAGGACACAACAACCGTGTAAAGCATTAGCATAACAAAGCATAACAAAAATAAGTACCACCAAAATATTGAATGGTCTGATAAATGTGTGTAAATCAGTGAAAAATGACCTCCTTTAATAAAAAAAAAACCTGGTAAGTTATTGGTAAAAATTGAAAATGCAGAACACTATACATGGAGTACTTAGCATATTCCAGTATATGGAGAGCTATCTTCAGTACATGAACACCTCCTCACTGCATGGTAGAACCCCTTGTCAGTTCATGAAAGTCTCCATACTCACTTCACAGGAAAGACCCATTAGATCCTGATTTGACTATTGAAGGGCATCAGTGCCTTGGAGGTGATACTGGAGAAATTCCCCAGCCTCCATTTTGTATTTCCATTTTAAATAAGCAAGAGTCGCTCCATCATTGGAAGATGTGGGCCACATGATTGGAAGCTGCAGGTCACATGACATGTTTCAGCAGCCAATAGCTGATAACTCTGGAGTAAACAACTATCAGAATGGACATGCAGTAAACAAAATTATGAAAGAATCTGTTAAAAAAACTCTAAAATTTATGACAAGATAGTATATAAAGCAGATGATTAGACCGCTTAGAGTCAGTCAGAACTAGAGCAAGTGAAGCAGAGAACGAGGCAGAATAAATGGCAGCTGAGAGCAGAGTGGAGATGGGATGGAGCTGAGCAGCAGCACCAGCAGCAACCACAGCACAGACAGAGCACCACTGAAGCCAACAGATAGAGTAAGCCTGCTAATTATAGTTATAGCATAAGTTACAGCATTTATAGTTTTATAGCATTTACAGCAATTATAGTTATAGCATAAGTTATAGCATAAGTCATCTAGTCCAGTCCCCTGCACTCAAGACAGGACTAAGTATTATCTACACCATGACAGGTGTTTGTCCAACCTGCTCTTAAAAATCCCCAATGATGGAGTTTCAACAACCTCCCTAGGCAATGTATATCAGTGCTTAACCAATCTGACAGTTAGCAAGTTTTTCCTAATGTCCAACCGAAACCGCCCTTGCTGCAATTTAAGCTCATTGCTCCTTGTCCTATTCTCAGATGTTAAGAAGAACAATTTTTCTCCCTCCTCCTTGTACCAAACTTCTATGTACTTGAAAACTGTTATCATGTCACTTATCAGTCTTCTCTTCTCCAGACTAAACAAACCCAATTTTTTCAATCTTCTCTCATACGTCATGTTTTCTTGTAAGGGATTATTAGCTACATTAATAAAAAAGATACTTTTTTTGGGGGGAGGAATACTGCCTGTGTCAATTACTTTATCGGAAGGTTATATCGTGTTCTTTAGTATTTTTCCTTAACAACTCCGGAAACATAAACCTTGGGAAAAACAGCTTAAGGGGCTAATAGGCAGGTCATTCTAGGAATGCACAAGAATCCAGTATTCCAGGAAACAGAGGTATATAACTTCCTCAGCAAATTGACCATCTCATCAGCATCTTGAAGCAAAGCACTGCTTTCTTGAACATGAAGCATGGTGCCTTCCCTGCATATGGATTTTCTATTCTACATCTTCTGACATTCAAGGCATGCATGCCTTAGCCTTAACAAATCTTAGTACATGGGAAGTCAGTGCATTCTGATTCTTCCTCAAGCCCAAAGACTACAGGTGATTCAAAGAGAACGGCTATGATATAAACACCTCCTGTGACATACATCTTCTTATGAAGCTTATTACACAGTCAGCAGTCTTCAAATGCCTTTTCTGATTCTCACACACTATGTGCCTCTGTAATCTTTATATGGAGATATAGGTTTTCACAAAGGCAAGAGTTCAATGACCTTATTATAAATACAGTCCAGTGCTTCACTCACTGAATTGAATATCCCTTCAGTGGGGTTCAGCACCTTGGCCAACAAGACCTATTATAGCATAGATTACTCATTTCTAATGGAGCCCATCTCACAAATTGTGTTGTAGACCAGAATCTGTTGACTGAGAATAACTCCATTGCAGTTCAGTTCATCACCCAAACAGCTCTCTCAGTGAGCTCACTGTAGAGAGGATTGAGTGAGGGCTGCAATTCCAAGTGGCCCTTACATATGACATGCAAGAAGGCAGGCTCCTCGGGCCCTCCTTTTCCACAGCCTCTCCCCCCATACACTGTGCACCTGTGTAAAGGCCAAGTCTGCCAGAGATTCTTCCTGTTAATCCTTGTCCACAATTTGAGTTCCCATGAATTAGATGGAGTGCTTTTACAAGCCAATATCTGAAAGGGTGAAAAATAGAAATACAGTAGCAGTTTGTTATTGTTGTTTTTGTTGTTTAATGGACTAATAGCCAGGAGATAGTAGATTAACATCCAGAATTATTAAAGAGCCACTGATACCTCATCGGATATTTGAATTTAGAGGCAATATTCTCTCTACTTCACCTTGTCCCTGTTACATTAATTATATTATTATTTTTATTGTTATTGTTTGTTATTATTAATTGCAATTATTGTCATTATTATTATTGTCATTATTATGAGATTGTACCACTCAGACACAGCCATGCATTAGGGGAGTGCGGCACCACATTACCATAAAGGGAGCTCAGTCAGGGATTAGGATTCATCCCGTGCTCCCCAGTGCATTCAGACACTCTTCCCCATTCTAATTTGGGTGAAATTTGTCCTAAAAATGCATGATTTTCTCTCCTGAGTGACTGTGACAGTCTTGCCTGGAGCAGACAATGTGGGTAAGATAGGTTCTTTGAGTTGTGCTGCCCTACCATTCCCTGAGCATCCACATATGGCCAGGAAACAAAATGTGCCTCAGAGTGGGCCTGATTCTGATCACAGCTCGATTGTATCTTGACTAACCATTGACTTCAGGTAATTTGTCTGGATTCCCACCAGTGAAATTGAGATCAGAAACCACCACAAAAATATCTTTATTTATTGCTTAGAATTTCATCTGTTCCCACTCGTCAACCAAACATAATAATAATCAATAATACAGATTGTAATGAGACTTGGTACTACTTTAGCACTTGCATCTGTCATAGGATTTTACTCTGCCAACCATCACCATAGAATCTGGGCACCTTCTAGGAAAAAACAATATCAAGATTTATAGTCTTCTGAGCGCTATATAAACATTAAGAATCCATATGTGTTATTGTGTCATATTATTCACATGCACATTAACCAAATACGAAATCATCAGTGGAGGAGCATTATGGACTATTATGGAGATAAATAACTAGCAAACATCAAAGAATTTTAGTTAATTTACAGTCAAAATGATTATTTTAAAGGAGCTATGTTTGTAACAGTGACAAGTGTAATTGCTCATGAAACCATAGATAAGATCAGAATCCAATTCTCCCCTCTCCCAACCCTCCATGAAGAAGCATAACAGTTCATTCCAGGTTTGTTCCTCTCTGAAAAGGTTTGCACCTTTTAAAGTGTGTGGGGAAACATAAAACATCTCTTTTGGGGATATTACTGTCAAAAATGGCTTCTTACCATATTCCAGTTACAATGGGTCAGTATGCATTGGGTTCCTTAAGTATTAAATCTTCCTCAGCATTCCAAGGGAACTGATTGCCTAAATACACAGCACCAGACAAGCACATACAAAGAGGGAGAAAACCTTGTTGCTTGATTATTTTTCCTGCAGCTGTCTGAGCTGTAGCATGCTTGTCTAGCAGCTTTATAGAAAGTAATCATATTGAAAACATCTGGGGTGATATGTAATTACAGCATGATTGTGTGCAAAAATGTGGGTCTACTCAGATTTCTCAAAAAGAAAAGGAGTACTTGTGGCACCTTAGAGACTAACCAGTTTATCTGAGCATGAGCTTTCGTGAGCTACAGCTCACTTCATCGGATGCATACTGTGGAAACTGCAGAAGACATTATATACACAGAGACCATGAAACAATACCTCCTCCCACCCCACTCTCCTGCTGGTAATAGCTTATCTAAAGTGATCATCAAGTTGGGCCATTTCCAGCACAAATCCAGGTTTTCTCACCCTCCGCCCCCTCACACACAAACTCACTCTCCTGCTGGTAATAGCCTATCCAAAGTGACCACTCTCCTTACAGCGTGCATGAAAATCAAGGTGGGCCATTTCCAGCACAAATACAGGTTTTCTCACCCCCCCCCACCTTTTTTCCAAAAAACACACACACACAAACTCACTCTCCTGCTGGTAATAGCTTATCCAAAGTGACCACTCTCCCTACAATGTGCATGATAATCAAGGTGGGCCATTTCCAGCACAAATCCAGGTTTTCTCACCCCCCCACCCCCATACACACACAAACTCACTCTCCTGCTGGTAATAGCCTATCCAAAGTGACCACTCTCCTTACAACGTGCATGAAAATCAAGGTGGGCCATTTCCAGCACAAATACAGGTTTTCTCACCCCCCCCGCCCCTTTGTTTCAAAAACACACACACACACACAAACTCACTCTCCTGCTGGTAATAGCTTATCCAAAGTGACCACTCTCCCTACAATGTGCATGATAATCAAGGTGGGCCATTTCCAGCACAAATCCAGGTTTTTCTCACCCCCCCACCCCCATACACACACAAACTCACTTTCCTGCTGGTAATAGCTCATCCAAAGTGACCACTCTCCCTACAATGTGCATGATAATCAAGGTGGGCCATTTCCAGCACAAATCCAGGTTTTCTCTCCCCGCCCCGCCCCACACACACAAACTCACTCTCCTGCTGGCAATAGCTCATCCAAACTGACCACTCTCCCCACAATGTGCATGACAATCAAGGTGGGCCATTTCCAGCATAAATCCAAGTTTAACCAGAACATCGGGGGGAATTCCTCAAGGGCTTCTTTTCCATGGGTCCAGAAGATGAAGATGTCATCAATATAGCGCAAGTAGAGTAGGGGCGTTAGGGGACGAGAGCTGAGGAAGCGTTGTTCTAAATCAGCCATAAAAATGTTGGCATATTGTGGGGCCATGCGGGTACCCATAGCAGTGCCGCTGATCTGAAGGTATACATTGTACCCAAATGTAAAATAGTTATGGGTAAGGACAAAGTCACAAAGTTCAGCCACCAGGTTAGCCGTGACATTATCGGGGATAGTGTTCTTGACGGCTTGTAATCCATCTTTGTGTGGAATGTTGGTGTAGAAGGCTTCTACATCCATAGTGGCCAGGATGGTGTTATCAGGAAGATCACCGATGGATTGTAGTTTCCTCAGGAAGTCAGTGGTGTCTCGAAGGTAGCTGGGAGTGCTGGGACTGTAGGGCCTGAGGAGGGAGTCTACATAGCCAGACAATCCTGCTGTCAGGGTGCCAATGCCTGAGATGATGGGGCGTCCAGGATTTCCAGGTTTATGGATCTTGGGTAGTAGATAGAATATCCCAGGTCAGGGTTCCAGGGGTGTGTCTGTGCGGATTTGATCTTGTGCTTTTTCAGGAAGTTTCTTGAGCAAATGCTGTAGTTGCTTTTGGTAACTCTCAGTGGGATCATAGGGTAATGGCTTGTAGAAAGTGGTGTTGGAGAGCTCCCGAGCAGCCTCTCGTTCATATTCCGACCTATTCATGATGACAACAGCACCTCCTTTGTCAGCCTTTTTGATTATGATGTCAGAGTTGTTTCTGAGGCTGTGGATGGCATTGTGTTCCGCACGGCTGAGGTTATGGGGCAAGTGATGCTGCTTTTCCACAATTTCAGCCCGTGCACGTCGGCGGAAGCACTCTATGTAGAAGTCCAGTCTGCTGTTTCAACCTTCAGGAGGAGTCCACCTAGAATCCTTCTTTTTGTAATGTTGGTAGGGAGGCCTCTGTGGATTAGTATGTTGTTCAGGGGTATTTTGGAAATATTCCTTGAGTCGGAGATGTCGAAAATAGGATTCTAGGTCACCACAGAACTGTATCATGTTCGTGGGGGTGGAGGGGCAGAAGGAGAGACCCCGAGATAGGACAGCTGCTTCTGCTGGGCTGAGAGTATAGTTGGATAGGTTAACAATATTGCTGGGTGGGTTGAGGGAACCATTGCTGTGGCCCCTTGTAGCATGTAGTAGTTTAGAAAGTTTAGTGTTCTTTTTCTTTTGTAGAGAAGCAAAGTGTGCGTTGTAAATGGCTTGTCTAGTTTTAGTAAAATCCAGCCACAAGGAAGTTTGTGTGGAAGGTTGGTTTTTTATGAGAGTATCCATTTTTGAGAGCTCATTCTTAATCTTTCCCTGTTTGCTGTAGAGGATGTTGATCAGGTGATTCCTCAGTTTCTTTGAGAGCGTGTGGCACAAGCTGTCAGCATAGTCTGTGTGGTATGTAGACTGTAATGGATTTTTTACCTTCAGTCCTTTAGGTAAGATGTCCATCTGTTTGCATTTGGAAAGGAAGATGATGTCTGTCTGTATCTGTACAAGTTTTTTCATGCAGTTGATAGATTTCCACTCCATACGGCTAAATGCAGTGCCTTGCATAATGACAGGTTTCAGAATAACAGCCGTGTTAGTCTGTATTCGCAAAAAGAAAAGGAGTACTTGTGGCATCATCTGGACCCATGGAAAAGAAGCCCTTGAGGAATTCCACCATGATTTCAGCAGTCTCCATCCCACCATCAACCTCAGCCTGGTCCAGTCCACACAAGAGATCCACTTCCTGGACACTACAGTGCTAATAAACAATGGTCACATAAACACCACCCTATACCGGAAACCTACTGACCTCTATTCCTACCTACATGCCTCCAGCTTTCACCCTGACCACACCACACGATCCATCGTCTACAGCCAAGCTCTGCGATACAACCGCATTTGCTCCAACCCGTCAGATAGAGACAAACACCTACAAGATCTCTATCAAGTATTCTTACAACTATAATACCCACCTGCGGAAGTGAAGAAACAGATTGATAGAGCCAGAAGAGTTCCCAGAAGTCACCTACTACAGGACAGGCCTAACAAAGAAAATAACAGAACGCCACTAGCCGTCACCTTCAGCCCCCAACTAAAACCCCTCCAACGCATTATTAAGGATCTACAACCTATCCTGAAGGATGACCCAACACTCTCACAAATCTTGGGAGACAGGCCAGTCCTTGCCTACAGACAGCCCCCCAACCTGAAGCGAATACTCACCAACAACCACATACCACACAACAGAACCACTAACCCAGGAACCTATCCTTGCAACAAAGCCCGTTGCCAACTGTGCCCACATATCTATTCAGGGGACACCATCACAGGGCCTAATAACATCAGCCACACTATCAGAGGCTCGTTCACCTGCACATCCACCAATGTGATATATGCCATCGTGCCAGCAGTGACCCTCTGCCATTTACATTGGTCAAAATGGACAGTCTCTACGTAAAAGAATAAATGGACACAAATCAGATGTCAAGAATTATAACATTCATAAACCAGTCGGAGAACACTTCAATCTCTCTGGTCACGCAATCACAGACATGAAGGTCACTATCTTACAACAAAAAAACTTCAAATCCAGACTCCAGTGAGAAACTGCTGAATTGGAATTCATTTGCAAATTGGATACTATTAATTTAGGCTTAAATAGAGACTGGGAGTGGGTAAGTCATTATGCAAGGTAGCCTATTTCCCCTTGTTTTTTCCTACCCTCCCCCCCCCCCCGATGTTCTGGTTAAACTTGGATTTATGCTGGAAATGGCCCACCTTGAGTGTCATGCACATTGTGGGGAGAGTGGTCAGTTTGGATGAGCTATTGCCAGCAGGAGAGTAAGTTTGTGTGTGTGGGGTGGGGGGGGGAGAGAAAACCTGGATTTGTGCTGGAAATGGCCCACCTTGATTATCATGCACATTGTAGGGAGAGTGGTCACTTTGGATAAGCTATTACCAGCAGGAGAGTGAGTTTGTGTGTGTGTTTTTGAAACAAAGGGGCGGGGGGGTGAGAAAACCTGTATTTGTGCTGGAAATGGCCCACCTTGATTTTCATGCATGTTGTAAGGAGAGTGGTCACTTTGGATAGGCTATTACCAGCAGGAGAGTGAGTTTGTGTGTGTATGGGGGTGGGGGGGTGAGAAAACCTGGATTTGTGCTGGAAATGGCCCAACTTGATGATCACTTTAGATAAGCTATTACCAGCAGGAGAGTGGGGTGGGAGGAGGTATTGTTTCATGGTCTCTGTGTATATAATGTCTTCTGCAGTTTCCACAGTATGCATCCGATGAAGTGAGCTGTAGCTCACGAAAGCTCATGCTCAAATAAATTGGTTAGTCTGTAAGGTGCCACAAGTACTCCTTTTCTTCTTGCGAATACAGACTAACACGGCTGTTATTCTGAAACCTGTCAGGTTTCTCAGGGGCACTAGGCAGCTGGTTCCTTTTCATCCTTACAGTGGCTTGGGTGTCATAACAGCAGGAGATGTGCTTTTCTAAGCTGCATGGTCTAGTGGATGGATCATGGTGCAGGGAATCGGAAACTTCTAGTCTACTCCTACCTCTTCCACTGACTTGCCAGGGCCTTGGGCAAATCACTTACCTTCTCTGTACATTCGTCTTTTTCCATTTCTTCATTTTATCATATTGTTGTACTATTTAGTTAGCTTATAGATATGTCATGAGGGTTGGCTAATGCTTTAGCAGATCTTTGAAAATGCAAAGCAAGATCTAAATTCTAAGTATACTTCTTTCATAAATGATAACTTGAAAGGCATCTTTTTAGTAACTAAATATAACCCGATAATTGATTAGCAGTAACATATACAATGAAAGAGTGATTAATAAATCAGCTAAACTTCATAAACCTATCAAACTACTGCTGAAGTGAGTGTAACTGTGGCTAACCTTAGCACTGTCTCAAGTGCTTAGTGAAAACCAATTTTGGATTAGTTACCCTTTAAAAATAATTAGAAAGGGGTGAACTCAAAAACAAAGATAACGGTTTCATTCAAACTGTCCTTATTAGTAAACACAAGGGAGAAAAAGCAAACCAACAAAAAAGTTGGAAATAAAGAGAGACATAGTATCCATTGAGATGAGAAGAGTGCACATGCTCCCTAGCTAGGTTAATGAAGCCATCCCTCTTTCACATTTCCAAAGGCAGAATTTGTCCCTGAATGATTTTCTGTTATGCATCAGGGTGGAATCCTGACCCTATTGCAGCCAGTGGAGTTTTGGTTAAGATTTCACTGCAATAGTTCTTTAAATTACCATACTCCTAAAAAAATACTGGAAGCCACAAATGCCCCTCAGTAGCACAAAAGCAGCCAATATAATTCATGTAAGTATATATTAAAGAAAAACAAACGAATATACTCCTGAGACTAAACTTTGTTTGCCAGGTTTCAGGCTGCAATGATTTTTCCACAGTCAAGTTCTAAACCTCCGACAATACGGTTTATAATCTTTTATAATGGAAATGCTGTCAACAGCCACAATAAAGATATGAAGTGCACCACTGTGATATCAGTCTGTTCACTACAAAGTTAATTGTGCCAGCACATCTTTCAATTACATTTTCAACCGGCCTCTGACAGTTTTTCTTATGGTATGTTAGAGAAATCAGAAGTATATTTACAAAGGTCAGTACGTCTTTTCTGATGTAGCCTGTAGCTTGAATTAATTTTTAATTTTTATTTGATAAAAACAGGCTTTATTGATTAGCTTTTCACCATGCTGCATTTCAGATGTCAGTCTTTTTCTTAAAGAAAACATTTACCATGATTATTTTCCACACTGCTTAAAGGGCCACTGCCAGTCTAAAATCTGGTCAAATAATAATAATAATAATAATAAAGTGGTAAGAAGTTACTTCATTATAACTTCCACTGGGTCCCCCTGCCAATCACATGTTCCTGTTTTGTTTTGTTTTTTTAATATATGTTTCTCTCCTATATTGCTGAGTGAAAACCCCACAGAAACAAAAAGAGAAATTGACAGGATGACTATGAAGGAGAAATAGTGGAATTAACTATATATGAAGTGCTGTTAAATTCATAAACTAACTGAAAAATTGGAGAAAATATTTTTTTGTCTAATCCTTTTTGTTAATAATAATCTTGGGCATTACTGGTAATGATAATGGGTAAAATGAACCCAGACAAATGTGATCTTTAAACAGATAATTTTTCAAAGTAGTACATCCCCATTTAGATTTATGATTTCCATACAAGTTGATGAGAATCGCAGAGCTAAAGCTCCATAGTTCCACAGCTTTCAACATTTACTCCATAGTTCTTTAAATCCAAGGCAGGCTGAGGAACTTTATGGGATTCCTGTGGTGCATTATGGAACACCAAGTAGGAAACAGACTTGAACCAAGACCTTGGATCCCATTTTTGGATTATATCTGAATTTGCAGTTTGAACACAGATTTCAGTCCTGAGAGTGTTGTTATAGAGGTATGTAGTTTGAATCTGGACTTTGGATTTTGAGTTTTTGCCCATGCCCATCTTTAGTTCACATTACAGATGAGTGAACCAGTTAATTCAGAGTAATAGTCATCCCCTATGTTTGTTTATCACTCTTATTTACCACAACCTTTTAATTTATTTTAATTTATGTATGTTTATTTAAGTCTTTTTCTTTTTGTCACTACTGGTGGCAGGCTCTCATATCTCTGCTGTTAAGTCACCCCTTAACCATCTCTTTGTTAAATTTAACAGATTGAGCTCCTTGTGTCTATCACTATGAGCATGTTTTCTAATCCCTTAATCACTCTCACTCACTTCTCTGAACCCCTTACAATTTATCAACATCCTTCTTGAATTGTGGGCACCAGAACTGGACCCAGTATTTCAGCAGCGGTCACACCAGTGACAAAATGGAGGTAAAATAACCTCTCTACTCCTACTCGAGAGTCACCTGCTTATGCACCCAAGGATTGTGTTAATCCTTTTGGCCACAGTGTCACACTGGGAGCTCATGTTCAGCTGATTATCTATCACATCTTTTTCAGGGTTAGTGCTTTGAAGGATAGAGGCCCCCATGTTGTAAGTATGTCCCACATTCTTTGTTCCTAGATGTATACATTTCTATTTAGTCATATTAACTCACATATTGTTTGTTTGAACCAACTTTACCAAACAATCCAGATCACATTGAATCAGATACCTGTCCTCATTATTATTTGTCACTCTTCCAACTGCTAGGACATCTGCAAACTTTATAAGTGCTGATTTTATGTTTTTTCCGGGTCATTAATAAAAATGTTAAATAATGTAGAGCCATGAATTGATATCTGTGGGACCATTCAGTGATAATTCCTCATTTAAAATTACATTTTGAGACATATCAGTCAGCCAGCTTTTAATCCATTTAATATGTAGCATATACATTTTAAATCTTTTGTGTTTTTCATCAAAATGTCATGTGGAACCAAGTCAAATGCCTTACAGAAGTCTAAATATATTCCATCAACACTATTAACTTTATCAAACACATTTGTATTGTAAAAAAAAAAAATTTAAGTTAGTTCAACAGGATCTATTTTCCATAAACTCTTGCCTACGATGAATACCATTTTGAGAGGCCTACTCTTGCCCACATCATCCTGTTTACTCTTTTTAAATATTGACACAATATTTGCCTTCTTCTAACCTTCTGGAATGACGTTCTGGAATGTCCTGGTGTTCCAAGACTTATCAATAATCAATGTTAATGGGCTAGCAGGCTATTCAGAAAGCTCTTCTAAAACTCTTGGATGTAAGTTATCTGGACCTGCTGATTTAAAAATGTCTAACTTTAGTAGTTGCCATTTAACATCCTACAAGTGTGTGTATGTGAGTGGGGTGAAGAGCACTGAGTCTTCCTCTGTTTTGGAGGAACCCTGCAGGATTCCACTGGACACAGGGCTGTGGACCCTTTTCCTGAAAGATCCCTATGGCACTCGTAAAAGCTGAGTTCCCTCTGCTGCCCCTAATGCATGCTGTTGCTGGGAAGGTGAAAGAATAAAGATTGCCAAGTCATTCCCAAATGCATGGTAGAAAATCCTCCTCCCAACAAAGATAAGAAGAAAGGAGAAGACCTGTTAAGGTATGAATAAACATCTGTCTTATCAGTGTTTATCCAAATCCAACTAAATCACTGAGCCTTTGAACTTTTCTCTATGCTAATTCATATTTGGAGTATGAACAAAAAAACAGTATATTGCTTTATTTGATGAAAAACAAGTAGCATAGATTTTTATCTTAGGTTACATATGCTGCTCTTTAGATCCTTCTAAAGAGGTGCTGGACCAAAATGTCAGATTATCTACATGAAGACAAAAAAAAAATAAAACGAGAAATTAATGAAGTAATATAAACAGTGGAACATCAGTGCCATAAACCATGTAAGATATAATAAGACTATTGGTGTGTAATTCTCTTTATGCCGATTGCATCCTTTTAAAAAAATAAAATCAGTTTAGCTTTCTGATATGCAAGTTATAACATAGGGCCAGATTTTCTTATTATTACATATGTTAAGTAGCTCTTCATTCAGCACATTTTCCTATTGAATTTAATGGGAATAATCAGGAAGAGTAATGCACTGCCTCCCCATACTAAAATGTTATTATACATCATGAACTTGGAACTTCGAGAAATTGTGTGTTATCCACTGGAATTTTGGTTCTACCAATAATATGGCAGGGAGGTGTCTCTGCTGGTAAACACTGATTAATTTTGGTGTCAAACAAAACCCTACCCCAGACAAACAGAATTAAAGGACTGGAGGAGACCCTGAGAGATCATTTATTCCACCCTGCACTTATGGCAGGACTAAGCATTATCTAGACCAGGGATCGGCAACCTTTGGCACGCGGCCCATCAGGGAAATCCGCTGACGGGCCGGGACGATTTGTTTACCTGCAGTGCCCACAGGTTTGGCCGACTGCAGCTCCCATTGGCCACGGTTCACCATTCTAGGCCAATGTGGGGGTGCGGGAAGCAGAGTGGGCCAAGGGATGTGCTTTTCGAAGATAATTCTTAATGGCTCAGATATCTCCTCAGTCAGCTCCTTGAGTATTCTAGGATGTATTTCATCAGGTCATGGTGACTTGAAGACATCTAACTTGTCTAAGTAATTTTGAACTTCTTCTTTCCCTATTGTAGCCTCTAATCCTATCTCATTTTCACTGGCATTCACTATGTTAGATGACCAGTTTTTTGTTTGGTGAAAACTGAAACAAAAAAGTCATTTAGCATTTCTGCCATTTCCCTATTTTCTGATATTGCTTTTCCTCCTTATTGAGTAACAGGCCTACCCTGTCCTTGGTCTTCCTCTTGTTTCTAATATATTTGCAGAATGTTTTCTTGCACCATTTATGTCTCTAGCTAGTTTAATCTCATCTGGACTTTCCAATTTTGTCCCAACATACTTGTGTTATTTGTTTAAATTCATCTTTTGAAATTTGACCTATTTTCCACTTCTTGTAGACTTTTGTGGGGTTTCAGATCATTGAAGATCTCCTGGTTAAACCAGGGTGATCTCTTGCCATACTAACTATCTCTCCCACACAACTGGGTAGTTTGCTCTTGTGCCCTTTATATTGTTTGTTTGACACTGTTTTCTCCCTTTGAGTTGCTTCCCATGGGATCTTATCTTCAAACTCCCTGAGTTTCCTGAAGTCTGCCTTCTTGAAATCCATTTTATTGTGCTGTTTTCCCTCCTACCATTCCTTTAAATCATGAATTTCATGATCACTTTCACCTAACCTGCCTTCCACTTTCAAATTTTCTACCATTTCCTCCTTATTTGTCAAAATCAAATCTAGAACAGCCTCTTCGCTAGTAGCATTCTTCACCTTATGAAATAAAAATTTTCTCTCCAGTACAATAACATAAGATGTTCCCCATTAGTAGCTGGATATATTTGTTCATGTTCTAAACTAATGCAATGTTCATGGAGATACACATCACATTTTTTTTTATCATTCACACGCTTCTGATTTAGTCAGCATAATAGAGATGGGCCTGAACCTGCACAGAATCATAGAATATCAGGGTGGGAAGGGACCTCAGGAAGTCATCTAGTCCAATCCCCTGCTCAAAGCAGGACCAATCCCCAACTAAAACATCCCAGCCAGGGCTTTGTCAAGCCTGACCTTAAAAACTTCTAAGGAAGGAGATTCCACCACCTCCCTAGGTAACGCATTCCAGTGTTTCACCACCCTCCTAGTGAAAAACTTTTTCCTAATATCCAACCTAAACCTCCCCCACTGCAACTTGAGACCATTACTCCTCGTTCTGTCATCTGCTACCACTGAGAACAGTCTAGATACATCATCTTTGGAACTCCCTTTCAGGTAGTTGAAAGCAGCTATCAAATCCTCTCTCATTCTTCTCTTCTGCAGACTAAACAATCCCACTTCCCTCGGTCTCTCCTCATAAGTCACGTGTTCCAGTCCCCTAATCATTTTTGTTGCCCTCCGCTGGATGTTTTCCAATTTTTCCACATTCTTCTTGCAGTGTGGGGCCCAAAACTGGACACAGTACTCCAGATGAGGCCTCACCAATATTGAATAGAGGGGAACGATCATATCCCTCGATCTGCTGGCAATGTCCCTACTTATACATCCCAAAATGCCATTGGCATTCTTGGCAACAAGGGCACACAGTTGACTCATATCCAGCTTCTCATCCACTGTAACCCCTAGGTCCTTTTCGGCAGAACTGCTGCCTAGCCATTCGGTCCCTAGTCTGTAGCGGTGCATGGGATTCTTCCGTCTTAAGGGCAGGACTCTGCACTTGTCCTTGTTGAACATCATCAGATTTCTTTTGGCCCAATCTCTAATTTGTCTAGGTCCCTCTGTATCCTATCCCTACCCTCCAATGTATCTACCTCTCCTCCCAGTTTAGTGTCATCTGCAAACTTGCTGAGGGTGCAATCCACACCATCCTCCAGATCATTTATGAAGATATTGAACAAAACCGGCCCCAGGACCGACCCTTTGGGCACTCCACTTGATACCGGCTGCCAACTAGACATGGCGCCATTGATCACTACCCACTGAGCCCGACAATCTAGCCAGCTTTCTATCCACCTTATCATCCATTCATCCAGCCCATACTTCTTTAACTTACTGGCAAGAATACTGTGGGAGACCATGTCAAATGCTTTGCCAAAGTCAAGGAACAACATGTCCACTGCTTTCCCTTCATCCACAGAGCCAGTCATCTTGTCATAGAAGGCAATTATATTAGTCAGGCATGACTTGCCCTTGGTGAATCCATGCTGACTGTTCCTGATCACTTTCCTCTCCTCTAAGTGCTTCAGAATTGATTCCTTGAGGACCCGCTCCATGATATTTCCAGGGACTGAGGTGAGGCTGACTGTCCTGTAGTTCCCCAGATCCTTCTTCTTCCCATTTTTAAAGATGGGCACTATATTAGCCTTTTTCCAGTCATCTGGGACCTCCCCCGATCGCCATGAGTTTTCAAAGATAATGGCCAATGGCTCTGCAATCACATCCGCCAACTCCTTTAGCACCTCGGATGCTGTGCATCCGGCCCCATGGACTTGTGCTCATCCAGCTTTTCTAAATAGTCCTGAACCACTTCTTTCTTCACAGAGGGCTGGTCACCTCCTCCCCATGCTGTGCTGCCCAGTGGTCTGGGAGCTGACCTTGTCGTGAAGACAGAGGCAAAAAAAAGCATTGAGTACATTAGTTTTTTCCACATCCTCTGTCACTAGGTTGCCTCCATCATTCAATAAGGGGCCCACACTTTCCTTGACTTTCTTCTTGTTGCTAACATACCTGAAAAAAGAAAAGGAGTACTTGTGGCACCTTAGAGACTAACCAATGTATTTGAGCATAAGCTTTCGTGAGCTACAGCTCACTTCATCAGATGCATACTGTGGAAACTGCAGAAGACATTATATACACAGCGATATACAGACTAACATGGCTGTTACTCTGAAACATACCTGAAGAAACTCTTCTTGTTACTCTTAACATCTCTTGCTAGCTGCAACTCCAAGTGTGATTTGGCCTTCCTGATTTCACTCCTGCATGCCTGAGCAATATTTTTATACTCCTCCCTGGTCATTTGTCCAATCTTCCACTTCTTGTAAGCTTCTTTTTTGTGTTTAAGATCAGCAAGGATTTCACTGTTAAGCGAAGCTGGTCGCCTGCCATATTTACTATTCTTTCTACACATCGGGATGGTTTGTCCCTGTAACCTCAATAAGAACTCTTTAAAATACAGCCAGCTTTCCTGGTCTCCTTTCCCCCTCATGTTATTCTCCCAGGTGATCCTGACCATCAGTTCCCTGAGGTTGTCAAAGTCTGCTTTTCTGAAGTCCAGGGTCCGTATTCTGATTTCTTCCCTGTGTCAGGATCCTGAACTCGACCATGGTCACTGCCTCCCAGGTTCCCATCCACTTTTGCTTCCCCTATTAATTCTTCCCTTTTTGTGAGCAGCAGGTCAAGAAGAGCTCTGCCCCTACTTGGTTCCTCCAGCACTTGCACCAGGAAATTGTCCCCTACACTTTCCAAAAACTTCCTGGATTGTCTGTGCACCACTGTATTGCTCTCCCAGCAGATATCAGCGTAATTGAAGTCTCCCATAAGAACCAGAGCCTGCGATCTAGTAACTTCCGTTAGTTGCCAGAAGAAAGCCTCATCCACCTCATCCCCGTGTTCCGGTGGTCTATAGCAGACTCCCACCACGGCATCACCCTTGTTGCTCACACTTCTAAACTTAATCCAGAGACACTCAAGTTCTTCTGCAGTTTCATACCTGAGCTCTGAGCAGTCATACTGCTCTCTTACACACAATGCAACTCCCCCACCTTTTCTGCCCTGCCTGTCCTTCCTGAACAGTTTATATACATCCATGACAGTACTCCAGTCATGTGAGTTATCCCACCAAGTCTCCGTTATTCCAATCACATCATAATTCCTTGACTTTGCCAGGACTTCCAGTTCTCCCTGCTTGTTTCCCAGACTTCTTGCATTTGTGTATAGGCACTTGAGATAACTTGCTCTTTGTCCTGCTTTCTTAGTATGAGGCAGGAGCCCTCCGCTTTCGCATTCTCCTGCTCATACTTCCTCCCGGTATCCCACGTCCCCACTTACCTCAGGGCTTTGGTCTCCTTCCCCCAGTGAACCTAGTTTAAAGCCCTCCTCACTAGGTTCGCCAGCCTGCTTGCGAAGATGCTCTTCCCTCTCTTCGTTAGGTGGAGCCCGTCTCTGCCTAGCACTCCTCCTTCTTGGAACACCATCCCATGGTCAAAGAATCCAAAGCCTTCTCTCTGACACCATCTGCGTAGCCATTCGTTGACTTCCATGATTCGACGGTCTCTACCCAGGCCTTTTCCTTTTACGGGGAGGATGGATGAAAACACCACTTGTGCCTCAAACTCCTTTATCCTTCTTCCCAGAGCCATGTAGTCCGCAGTGATCCACTGAAGGTCATTCTTGGCAGTATCATTGGTGCCCACGTGGAGAAGCAGGAAGGGGTAGCGACCCGAGGGCTTGATGAGTCTCGGCAGTCTCTCTGTCACATCGTGAATCCTAGCTCCTGGCAAGCAGTAGACTTCTCGGTTTTCCCGGTCGGGGCGGCAGATAGATGACTCAGTCCCCGTGAGGAGAGAGTCCCCAACCACCACCACCCACCTCCTCCTCTTGGGAGCGGTGGTCATGGTACCCCCATCCCTAGGACAGTGCATCTCATGCCTTCCAATCAGCGGAGTCTCCTTCTGTTCCCTTCCCTCAGATGTATCATCTAGTCCACTCTCAGCATTAGTACCTGTGGAGAGAACATGAAAACAGTTGCTTACCTATATCTGCGCTGCCGGTACATGGACGCTCCCCTTTCTTCTTCTGGAGGTCACATGCTGCCCAATTTCTTCACCGTCCTCCTGTCCCTGCTGCGCAGCCTGCTCTGAATCTTCAGAACGTTGTGCCCGTAGAAGCATATCCTGACGTCTATCCAGGAAATCTTCAGTTTCTCTCATGCAATGCAGGGTTGATACTTGCTTCTCCAGACCTTGAACCTTCTCTTCCAATATGGAGACCAGCTTGCACTTTGTACAGCCAAAGTCGCTTCTGTCCTGTGGAGGAAAGTCAAACATGGCACATCCAGTGCAGGTCACAACAGCTGAACGCTCCCCATCCATATTACCTTCCTTCTAAGAGCTTCCTCAGGAGCGGTAGTAACTACTCAGAGAAGCCTGCAAGATGTAAGCCTCAGTGGGCTCTCCCCAGGTGAACTCCCAGGCAAACTCCCTCTGTTAGCCTCTCTGCTGTTTGCTGCTCAGCTGGTTTGCAGCTGACTGGCTTTTTATAACAGTAAGGCCCAATCAAGGCTCACCTGGAACAAAGCACTCCCAATTCACACTTTTCAAACAACCAACCAATCAAGCAGATGGACAAACTGTCAAACTGTCCCCACAACAGACACTCAGATACTCACCAACACAGCCTCCCTAATGCAGCCCTTAGCGTGCCTCCTCTCAGACAGATCCCAGGCAAACTCCCTCTGTTAGCCTCTCTGCTGTTAGCCGCATATCTCAACACTCCTGAACGTGGTAATAGAAATACAGTTCCAACTCTGAATTCAAAACCTGATTCTGATCCAAGTGCTGACAAAGGGCACCAATTTCAGAAAACACCTAAACTGTGTGCTTAAATTTAAGCATGCTTAACTTTAAATATGTTCTTAAATCCAATCAACAGTAATAGGATTTAAGAATGTGCTTAAAGTTAAGCACATGCTTAAGTGCTTTTTAAAATATAGATGCATTCCTAAATGAGCTCAAGTAAGAAAAACAGTCTTAATGAGCTAAAATAAGAAAAATAGGGAACGTGCTACATCTTAATGTCACTCTGCATCTCATTTAATATTTTGCTTTTTATTAGTATATAATAGTTATGGATAATTGAGCACTTTAAAATAATCAGAAGATTTTATTCAAAGTCATTCTGAGTCAATGTGAAGAAACTTCAGTAATTTTGTACAGGATGTCTGATTTTAATTTCATTATTCATGAGTGAAATTTCTTAAGTATAAATGAATCATACTTTTATGGCAAAACTACAGCTTTGTATACCCAAGTCTTGTCTATAAAAAGAGTCAAAAAGAATCTGGAAAAATCCATTAAGAGCTTAAACTTCTCCCGAACCCTTTAAAGATTGAAATATATTTATAATGGAATATTTTTAGATATTTCTTTAATTGTGCGCATTCTTATCCATAATTGTATTATTCATTTAAAAATATTGTGTTATTTCATATACTTCAATTAAAAGATTTCTTCATCTGAGCCTTTCCATGTTTTGAAGATTTTTGTGTTTTAAAAATCCGAGAAGAGAAAAGAGAAGAAAACAAACATAAAAAGAGATTGTGAAGAGAACACCAGTATGTTCTCTTGCCTGCTCTACTCTGCTTTGCTTTTGCTGATAAAACAGTGGTGGCAATACACACTACAATTCTACTTTTGGCAGCAAAACTCTGCCATTTTGCCGACAAAATAAAACCACCTCAACAGGAGGCAGAGAGCTTTTAAAAAGAAAAAAGAAAAGGAGTACTTGTGGCACCTTAGAGACTAACCAGTTTATTTGAGCATGAGCTTTCGTGAGCTACAGCTCACTTCATCGGATGCATAGCATATCGTGGAAACTGCAGAAGACATTATATACACACAGAGACCATGAAACAAAACTTCCTCCCACCCCACTCTCCTGCTGGTAACAGCTTATCTAAAGTGATCATCAAGTAGGGCCATTTCCAGCACGTCTTCTGCAGTTTCCACGATATGCTATGCATCCGATGAAGTGAGCTGTAGCTCACGAAAGCTCATGCTCAAATAAACTGGTTAGTCTCTAAGGTGCCACAAGTACTCCTTTTCTTTTTTCTTTTTACGAATACAGACTAACACGGCTGTTACTCTGAAACCTGTCATTATCAGAGAGCTTTTAGCGGCAAAGTTAAAGTGAGAAAGTGTTAGTGAAGACACTGCCATTTGTTTTGTCGCCAGAACTGGCCTCCCAATGCTTGCTGTGACCACTCTGCTTACTGTTTTGAACTTGGCTGCCCTGCATTTAGCTACGCAGGCATGCATCCATCCCTTTTCAAAGTTGAGGAAATCTTTGACATTCCTCAGCATGGAGAGCTCACAGGGCTGGTGAACATGCCATTCCCGGTAGCTGAGGAGGCTGTGGGAGAACTCGAAGGGAATAACAGAACCCTTAATGTGGAATCGGCAGGCAGGCAGAGTGGGATGCTGCTGCGGGAGGAGTGGGGAGCGGAGAGAGACTGCTGTGTTGTGTAGAGCAAGGAGTTGATGTGGGGGGGGGAGTGTCCCTGCCTCAGGATTGGTGCTGTCAGGCAGCTGTCTGAACTTAAAGAGACAGCATGCCAACACATTCTCCCACAACACACACACTTCCCCAACACACACTCTGTCTCTCTCACATATTCACTCTCCCCCCCCCAATCTCACACACTTCCTCAAAAACACACACTCTGTCTCTGTTTCTCCCCCATCCACACACACACACACACATGCTCCCTACCATATACTCTCAAAGTCTCGCCCCCTTCCACTTCAGTACAAAAGCATCCGGCAATCTAGTAAAGATGTCCATTGAAGGATGGGATTGAGAAAATTGCAGCGTATGATGCTGTACCTGCCCCATGAGGCATTGCAAACCCTTCCCAAAGCACACTGCGGCCAATTGCACAGTGGGATAGCTCTGTGTGTTGGTGCAAGAGCTATTAGTGTTGAAGCACTCTGCCAACAAAAGAAGCATAGTGTGGACATGCAACAGTGGTTTAATTAAAGCTCTTTAATTTTATTTAATTAAAGCAGCATAACTTTTGTTGACAAAACTCTGTAGTGTAGACAAGGCCTCAGTAAATTCCAATATTCAGAGATCTATTGGTTTACTCAAAAAGTTGATTTAGCAGGTAGTTAAGCCATGCTACAGTTTAAAAGGTAAAATACCAATATCTTTTCTGTTTACTCTGTTGTTCATTATTAAGCAACTGATTAGCTATTCAAGTCTATCACATTACAGTGTGCTACTCTTGTGTCAGTCAGAGGAAAAATTAATCACATAAAAAGCTTTGTTCAAAAGTCTTAAAGAAATGCAGCACAGAGTACCACATCAAAGCAAAGTCAAGCTGGAATGAAGAACAAATGTAATGTAATGTGAAATATTTACAGTCTGATATATCATTCTGGTTTCAGACTTTTTTTTAATAAGTTCTCCTAATCAGAAATAAGGGGCCAAATTCATAATTACACATTGCGGGTCAAAAACCCAGGTTGCAAGTTAAAGACAATGAACAAAGGAGAATTCTGAGTGATGCAAATCTTCAATGGCACAAAGGGGCTGGAATCTCATTTGATATTCTGACCCAGTATGTCCAAAATATGAAGTTTCTCCACGGCACTGGGCGTATGTTTGAGATTTTTAAAAACCTTTTGGGTTTACATAGTTACTATTAAACAATATCACATCTTCTATTGTTAAAAATTTGGTAATTATGACTGGCTAAATTGTTTTGTCCATTTCACAAAGATTAAGTCACAAGTCACAATGGATTTATCCTGGAAAAGTTGCATACATACCAACTCTCATTAAAGTTAATAATCCACTGTTGATTTCAATAAGACCTGGATGATGGATCACACCAAAGGGAACTATTTTAAAAAATATTGTTTATACCCCATATTAACAAATGCCAAATATTTTATTTGTAAATTGGATTAAATATGAAGAAATGTAATTAAGTGTGTCAGCATTTGTTTTCCTATATTATTGTTAATATTATTTCTGTAGGACACTAAATTTGCATGGCACTTTACAATAGGGATGAATTTAAAAAGTAATGTTATGGATGCATTTAAAATGTAAAGTTATAAATACAAAAGCGGTAATGGCATAATTTATCTGAAAAAAAAGCCTAAATCATCCACAAAAGGGGATCCAAAAGAGGCAATGAAGAAATTCATCCAAAAAGTGGCATAAAATAATAAAAGATTGTAGACACATTTTAAATAAATTATGCAGGATAAGATAGCTTCATTAAGAAGACATCTGCATAGATTATTTTAAGAGACTAGATAGTCAATACGGTCTGTACACACTGTAATTCCTCAAATGACCTGTTTGAAAAGATTGGCGTTCATCATCTATGATTTAAAAAAATGACTAACACTTATGTTATAGGTTGATTGCTAAGAGTCCTAAGTCAGACGCAACACCGAATATTCTGCTTTGCTGTGTCTACCCTTTGGTGATGTTCAACATAATCCTGAGCTCGCACTGGGAAACATGACAAAGTAAATCTTATTTTACCCAAATGTATTAGTGAGTACCACAACAAGAACAAGTAATGTTACTGAGTAGGCACCAAATTGCATTATTTGGCGAGCTAACAACCATGATGCTGACCCACAAACCATGGAACAAGACCTGAGAACTGAAATTCACATAATGGCCCATCCTAATTGAGCTGTAAATCTGAAAATGAATAGCACAATAGATTAATCAGTACCATGAATCTCTATCACTATACTGATACAATGTAATTTCCTCAGAATGTTTCATTTTGGTTTATTAAACTTACCTGAATTAAATACTTCCTTTTGAGTGAGTTCAACACTAAACTAATTACCCTTTGGTGGCATGTTGTCTCATGGTAGTTGTTGTTTGGGTGCCTAAATATCCCATTCTTCTCTGTTGGGTGAGCTTCTTACACCACCCTCATCTTTCATGATGGATCTGTCATAGTTCAGAGCAAGTGCACCAATATTTTCCCCCTTGTGTTGCAGCAAAAGCACCCTCTCTAGGCTCCTGGCTCCACAGCCATACTGTCTCTTGGGCAGAAACCCACATCTATTTCCCTCCTGCCTGGGGTTTTTCCCTGCCCACACTGTGATAACCCCCAGCAAGGCTGTCATAAATATAAAGGGAAGGGTAAACCCCTTTAAAATCCCTCCTGGCCAGAGGAAATCTCCTCTCACCTGTAAAGGGTTAAGAAGCTAAAGGTAACCTCGCTGGCACCTGACCAAAATGACCAATGAGGAGACAAGATACTTTCAAAAGCTGGGACGAGGGAGAGAAACAAAGGGTATGTGTGTCTGTCTATATTTTGTCTTTGCCGGGGATAGACCAGGAATGAAGCCTTAGAACTTTTAGTAAGTAATCTAGCTAGGTACGTGTTAGATTATGATTTCTTTAAATGGCTGAGAAAAGAATTGTGCTGAATAGAATAACTATTTCTGTGTATCTTTTTTGTAACTTAAGGTTTTTGCCTAGAGGGGTTCTCTATGTTTTGAATCTAATTACCCTGTAAGGTATCTACCATCCTGACTTTACAGGGGGGATTTTTTTTTTAATTTCTATTTACTTCTATTTCTATTAAAAGTCTTTTTGTAAGAAAACTGAATGCTTTTTCATTGTTCTCAGATCCAAGGGTTTGGGTCTGTGGTCACCTATGCAAATTGGTGAGGCTTTTTATCCAACATTTCCCTGGAAAGGGGGGGTGCAAGTGTTGGGAGGATTGTTCATTGTTCTTAAGATCCAAGGGTCTGGGTCTGTAGTCACCTAGGCAAATTGGTGAGGCTTTTTACCAAACCTTGTCCAGGAAGTGGGGTGCAAGGTTTTGGGAAGTATTTTGGGGGGAAAGACGTGTCCAAACAGCTCTTCCCCAGTAACCAGTATTTGTTTGGTGGTGGTAGCGACCAATCCAAGGACAAAAGGGTGGAATATTTTGTACCTTGGGGAAGTTTTGACCTAAGCTGGTAAAGATCAGCTTAGGATGTTTTTCATGCAGGTCCCCACATCTGTACCCTAGAGTTCAGAGTGGGGGAGGAACCTTGACACCCCCAGCAAGGCCAACATCTGAGCTTCGTTTTCTCCTCAGAGGATATAAACAGTGTAATTGCCACAGTTATCAGTTACCACTCAGATGTTTCTAAGAACGCACATTTATTCTTATGATGAAAGCATTACAGAGAAAACATATTAAAAACAATAAATGGAACTAAACTATTATGCTAATAATCTTTCCATAGATCACCTGGGCTCTAGTAGGAGTCAGACATTCAAATCCCACATAGAGGTTTTTCAACAGTTTCCGGACGATAACAGCTTTTAACTCAGAACCAGCACAGCCATGAATGTCTTTCTTTCCTTTATACAGCCTGGCCCTTGATCTTGTTCTTTTGTAACAAGTGATCAGCAGACACAGCGTAACTCAGAAATCTCTCAGTGTCAACTGGAAAGGGCTAAGGGGTGCAGCAGAGTTTTAGAGGGATCCCCTGGGTCTAATATATACACAATAATTCACTAAAGGGTGGCTTGTGCGGTCTCTATAGAAAGCCAGTATCACACTGGTCATCATAATCATTGTGAAATGTATATATAGATAATATTTAAGGAGTTATGTATCTGTAATGAAAATTATATTCTTAAGGCAGGTAACCAGGATGTGACATATCTCGGACAGTTTCCTTCCAAGCAGGAAGTAACAGGCTTTAATCTCTCTGTCTGGTCATTATTTTACTGGGCATTCTATGTCTCTCAGTGCATCCCTTTTTGCACACCTAGCCTACGCTAATCAAGATATTGTGAAATCTTCAAGAGAGGACATTTACAAGAAGAAATAAACAGCATGAGGGAATCCTGACTATGAGTAAAGACAATGAAAAGGTGGAGCATAACTGAAAGTGCAGAGAGACACCATTGATCTTTCACCAATGAGGCAAGTTGACTGTGTGTGTGTCTGTCTCATGAAGGAAAGATCACAGCCTCGCCTGGCTGTAAAACACTGGAAGGACTTTATGGGAACATTGTTCTATAAGACATTAAAGTATCTAGCTAAGTAAGCTTAGGTTCTATGTAACCATTTTTTCCAATACTTCTACTTTCTATCACTTGACTCTCAGGGTGAAGACTGATTTTGTGGTTGTGCAGGAAGCTGTTTCAGGACATTTATTGACAGTTCAAGCCACTTTTGAGCAATGTCATATTTTTATTGTTTTATTAACCTCTATGCCCCTGCTGTACGGAAAGATGAGGTGTATTTTTTCAGTGTGTGGGTGCTCTTTTCACAAATTGTTTGACAGGTGATATTTTAATTTTGGGATGAGATTTTAAATTGTCCTCTAAATGAGAGTTTGGATTGGAATCAAATACATCCACTGTCTGCTCAATGACTTGCAACTCTTTTACAGGCTTCCAACCTGACTGGTGTATACCAGAATTTTCACCCTTATACAGCAGTACACATGGTTGAGAGCCAAAGCCAGTTCTTTATTGATGGCCTGTTTGGACAGTTTTTATATTTTTACTCATCATTTGTCTAATTTTCTTTCTATTTGTATTGTCTCTACTGGGATTTCAGATCATGGTTTGGTCTTATCTGTTTTGTCTTTTCCTTCTATTCAAGTCTGTCATCCATACTGGCATTTTAACACTCACATTTTACAAGATGTTCAATTTTTAGCCTGGGTTACCACAAAGGATGATTTCCCTTCCTTGAGGCAATGGCAGGAGGTGGGTAAAGTTAATATTAAATGTTTTTTTCAGCAATACATGCAGCAGACAACCCTAGGCATTCACTGGAGTATGGAAGAATTAGAGTTGAAGATTACGGAAGTTGAAAAATTCCTTCATGGTAATAATGATGCTGGGTTGCAGGAGAGCTTGAAATATATAAAAAAGCCAGCTCTTGCAGGACCTTTAGGATAGCAAAGTTCAGGTTTCACTGCTTAGGGCCCAATTTCAGAACCCTTCTCAAATGGATGCGCCTACTCTGTTCTTCTTTGGCTAGAAAAGAAACATGCAGAACAGAAGATGATTGGCTGGTTCAAGAAGTTGTGGGGCCAAGTACTCTCAGTTCCTGTGGAGATTAGGAACTTTGCTGTGAATTTGTTCCCAGACCTGTATGCTGCAGAGCTTGTGTGCCCATCTGAGACTTGGCAGCTCTTTGAGGATCTTCCTAGGATCTCAGTATTAGATGTGGACAGACTTGAACAGTACCTGACACTCTCAGAATTGGCTTCTGCCATAAATGACTTTGATCCAGAGCATCTGGTATTGATGGTTTGCCTATTGAGTTTTATATGTCCTTTTGGACCCTTCTCGGGCCTGACTTACTCCAGGTTTTTGAAGAGAGCACCAGAGAGAAGATATTGCCACTCAATTGTCATCAAGTGGAGACCTTGGGAAGGTGAAGAATTGGAAACCTGTGTCCCTGCTTTGCTCTGACTGTAAACTTTTTCAAAATCCTTGAAAAATAGACTGAAAACTGTGACTGGTTCAGTTGTACACCCTGATCAGACCTATTACATCCCCAAAAGATCGATTTTTATAACCATTTTCTATTTATGAAGGTAATTTTGGCTTCAAAAACTTTTGATTTATTCAATGGATTGATTTCCCTTGATGAAGAAAAGACTTTTGATCATGTAGATCATAGATATTTGTTTTCCACCCTTTGTGCTTTTGGTTTTGTGCCTAGATTTGTCTCCTGCACTCAGTTACCATATACTGATATATATATATATAGTCTACTTAAGGTGAACTGTCTTCTGAACTCCCCTTTTCCAGTCTGAAGGGGAATCAGACAGCATTGTTCCCTGCCTGGTTTATTATATGCTCTTCCTGTCAAGCCTCTGTTATGCGTGTTGCAAAAGAGCCTTTCTAGCCTTTCTCTCCCTGTTCCTTCTTGTACTCCAGGGAAAGTATCTAAATATGCTGACAATGTGAATGTGTATATTACTCATGATTGTGGTGTCCAGGTTTTGAATGAATGTCAGCACTTTTCTGAGCACACTCGTTTAGCTCGCAAAAATTGGTGGAACTGTGACACACCCTTTCTGGGGGAGCGTTGGGTGACCTTGCATCCCCCACTTTTGCTATGGGGTGCTATTGTGGAGCTGAGCTGGCTTTAAGGACTGGGACTGGAGGATATTTTGGGTCAGAAATGGGTGGGAGTTATTGAAAAGTTGTAGGAGAGGTTGCAAAAGTGAAAATGGTGTTTGCTTCGATTCTGAGGGTGGGTGTTAGTCATTGATAATTTAATTGCTTCTATGTTGTGGCATAAGTGTATTGTTTTCTATACCAATCCACTCCTTTTAGAAAAAGTTCAGAAGGTTCTTTTGGACTTTTTCAGGGATGACATCATTGGCTGGGTTAGAGTCTTTTGTATCCTCCCATTGTGACAGAGGGTCAAGGTCTCATTGCTATTTTTAGTAACAATCTCTGCAACAGCTGTTTTTTCTGAGCCTGTTCCTTGGAAGCAACTGACCTTTGCTCTTCTTTGGCAAATAGTGGGTTTGCGTTTTGATTGGGAACTTTTTTTTATTTTTTGGACCCTGAATGCTTCAGCTGTGAGGTGTTACCTGTTTTTTATCAAAGACTTTTTAATGCTTGGAGATTTTTTTAAAGATGAGGCTGCGGGCCAGGCAGTGGGAGTTCCAAGGCCTGCTTGCTGGACCCATTGTTTATAACCCTGCTGCCAGGATTCCTACTCTTTTTTGTAGGAATCTTGTCTCTTCTTTTATTGCAGCAGGTATAACTAAACTCATTTAATGGATTTTACTAATTTTCCATGGGTCTCAGAAGATATGTTGGCTATCAAGCTTGGTTTTCATTTTGTTCACTGGGTTTTCTCTGTTTTTATCTGAGATGGAACCAGCTCTTTCCAGGGGCTATATTGCAAGTCAAGGCAGTTGCCTCCTTGAGTGAGCCATTCTTGATTAAACTCATGATTGTATTTTCTTGCCTGTACTTCCTGCTGTGGATTGGGATATGACAAGATTGGAAGCTTGCTTACCTTCAATAGGTGTTCTGAATTTACTTGTTAATAGCTTAGGCCATAAGTCATTGTATATGCTTGTGGTAAAGATATGTCATTTTTGAAGGCTTCTTGATTATCCCACTACGATATGGAGAAGACAACTTCTAGTAACAAATTCCATCCATCCATTCTAGCAAACTGTATACAAGCCTCTGATTACAAAGAGGATGTGTGATCACCAGTGGGGAATTCTTCCTGGAACTACTGCCATGAATCTGTTTGTGCATTGTTTGACTACAGAGAAGTTTGAGTCATATCCATTTGTGACTTGGAGACTATTTTTCATGTGTTCCTTACTTGTTCCAGGTTACAAACATTATTTGTTTTACTTCAGGATATTTTTTGGTTATTGTCCCTTGATATCTCTCCAACTGTATTCATTTTAACTAAGTATAAGTTCACAAAGACATCTGTGGTACACCTTGGAAACTTTCTATTGGGTCAAGCACAGATGGCCATTTAAAAAAGTAGATGATGTAAATTATTTGGGATTGGGATTGCTCATATTCTTTGGTGTCATAAATATAAAGGGAAGGGTAAACCCCTTTAAAATCCCTCCTGGCCAGAGGAAATCTCCTCTCACCTGTAAAGGGTTAAGAAGCTAAAGGTAACCTCGCTGGCACCTGACCAAAATGACCAATGAGGAGACAAGATACTTTCAAAAGCTGGGACGAGGGAGAGAAACAAAGGGTATGTGTGTCTGTCTATATTCTGTCTTTGCCGGGGATAGACCAGGAATGAAGCCTTAGAACTTTTAGTAAGTAATCTAGCTAGGTACGTGTTAGATTATGATTTCTTTAAATGGCTGAGAAAAGAATTGTGCTGAATAGAATAACTATTTCTGTCTGTGTATCTTTTTTGTAACTTAAGGTTTTTGCCTAGAGGGGTTCTCTATGTTTTGAATCTAATTACCCTGTAAGGTATTTACCATCCTGATTTTACAGGGGGGATGTTTTTTTATTTCTATTTACTTCTATTTCTATTAAAAGTCTTTTTGTAAGAAAACTGAATGCTTTTTCATTGTTCTCAGATCCAAGGGTTTGGGTCTGTGGTCACCTATGCAAATTGGTGAGGCTTTTTATCCAACATTTCCCTGGAAAGGGGGGGTGCAAGTGTTGGGAGGATTGTTCATCGTTCTTAAGATCCAAGGGTCTGGGTCTGTAGTCACCTAGGCAAATTGGTGAGGCTTTTTACCAAACCTTGTCCAGGAAGTGGGGTGCAAGGTTTTGGGAAGTATTTTGGGGGGAAAGACGTGTCCAAACAGCTCTTCCCCAGTAACCAGTATTTGTTTGGTAGCAGCCAATCCAAGGACAAAAGGGTGGAATATTTTGTACCTTGGGGAAGTTTTGACCTAAGCTGGTAAAGATAAGCTTAGGAAGTTTTTCATGCAGGTCCCCACATCTGTACCCTAGAGTTCAGAGTGGGGGAGGAACCTTGACATGGTGGCATAGTGGTGGGATTAACCTGAAATCATTTTAGATCCAGTTGAGATTTTTTTGAACTAGAAATACAGATTTTTAAAAAAGGAGATTTTTTTTTTTCCTTTGGAAAGGAAGTCCAGAAAGCAGCTTGTTTTTCTCTGCTTTGTGGCCAAGCAGAGACAAAAGGGGATTATCTTTGTGAATTGCAGGTTTTCTTTGCCTGGAGGCAGGGTACTTAACTCCTGCAGGGAAATTCACAGTCTTCCAACCCAGAGTCTTTTTTTCCCCTAAAAGTAAATAGAAGGGGGGGTGTTCTACCCATTTGCCTGGAGACAAAAGTGGCAGGGGGTTTTTTTTTGGATTTTGATTTTTTACAAGGAGCACAAGTTTAAAAAGGAAACTTGTTTTTTCTTTGGGCTGGGTAAACAGGTTTCCAAGTAGTTGGAACTTTTTGCTTTGATTTGGGCCCAGAGCAGAGGCAAGGGAATTGTCTTTTTCTGTAGGCTGACAATCACTATCAGAGAATAGGTATTCTATTCCAGCACAGCAAAATTTTACAGCCAAGTTTTGTTTGTTTATTTCTAAACCTCGGGTGTAAAGTTAGTTAAAAACAGAGAGGTTAGAATGACAAAATCCGTGGCTCGACTACAGCTGGAATTAGCCAGATTTCAGGCTGAGGAAAGACAAAGGGAACATGAAAGACAGATAGAACTCATGCGGCTGAAGAAGGAGGAGAAGGAACAAGAGAGGAAGCATGTGGAGGAGGAGAAGGAAAAAGAGAGGAAGCATGTGGAGGAGATAGAGAAGATAAAGGCTCAGCAGAATATCCCAACAAACCCTAGCAATCCTTCTCCAGGTACCACTTCCCATCCCAGAAAGTTCCCCACCTACAAGGCAGGTGATGATACTGAGGCCTTCTTAGAAAACTTCGAAAGGGCCTGCCTTGGGTACAGCATCTCTACTGACCAATACATGGTAGAGCTGAGGCCGCAGCTCAGTGGACCCTTAGCTGAGGTGGCAGCTGAAATGCCTAAAGAACACATGAACAAGTATGAACTGTTTAAATCCAAGGCGAGAGTCAGAATGGGGATAACACCCGAGCAGTCTCGTCGGAGGTTCAGAGCCCTAAGGTGGAAACCAGACGTGTCATTTACCCGACATGCCTACCACATTGTGAAACATTGGGATGCCTGGATATCAGGAGCAAGTGGTGAGTCTCCAGTAAATTTGCCCTTCCTAATGCAAATGGAACAATTCTTAGAGGGTGTTCCTGAGGAAATAGAAAGATACATCCTAGATGGGAAGCCCAAAACTGTAATCGAGGCAGGAGAGATTGGAGCCAGATGGGTGGAGGTGGCAGAGAAGAAGAAAACTGGTCGCAGTTGGAGCAGAGACCAGAAGGGACAACCCCAGACCCCACCCTATTACCAGGGGCCGCCCAAAGCCCCACCTACCTCCCAAAGAACCCTCCAGACCCCTTATTGTCCCACCACCCCGTTCTCCAGCAACCCTCCTCGCCCCAGTTACCCGTCAGCTGGACGATGTTTTAAATGTAATGAGCTGGGGCATGTAAAGGCCAACTGCCCCAAGAACCCCAACAGATTACAGTTCATTGCACCGGAATCACACCAGAGGTCCACAGGCCCAGATACCTCCCAGATACCCTTGGAGCAGAGGGAAACTGTGAGTGTGGACGGGAAGAAGGTCACCGCATGGAGGGACACCGGAGCACAAGTGTCAGCTATCCATGCTTCCTTAGTGGACCCCAATTTAATCAACCCAGAGATCCAAGTGACGATTCAACCCTTCAAGTCCAACTCTTTCGATTTGCCTACAGCCAAGTTGCCTGTCCAGTACAAGGGCTGGTCAGGAATGTGGACTTTTGCAGTCTATGATCATTATCCCATCCCCATGCTGTTGGGGGAAGACTTGGCCAATCATGTGAAGCAGGCCAAGAGGGTGGGAACGGTCACCCGCAGCCAGGCTAAACAAGCCGTGAGGCCTAACTCTGTTCCGGAAACTTCTATCAGGACCCGGTCAGAGGTGATGGACCTGGACCCCAGGCCAATGTCTGCAACAGCAGTAGTGGATCCAGTCCCAGAGACCCAGACGGAACCAGTCCCAGAACCGGAACCAGCCGAGCAACCAACACCAGACCCACTGTCAGCACTGAATCCAGTACTTGCAACCTCAACACCAGAGGGCCCCACCGAACCTGAACTGGCAGCAACCAATAACCCTACACAAGAGGCTCAGCCGGAGCCTGAATCCCAACATAGTGCACCAGCGGAGAGCGGTTCACAGTCAACAGAAATAGCTCCATCCCCTATATCGCTTCCAGAGGGACCAAGCCTAGGTCCACAATCCAGTGAGGAACTGATGTCTCCAGCAACAAGGGAACAGTTCCAGACCGAACAGGAAGCAGATGAAAGCCTCCAGAGAGCTTGGACGGCGGCACGGAGCAACCCACCGCCTCTCAGCTCTTCTAATCGATCCAGGTTTGTTGTAGAAAGAGGACTTTTATACAAGGAAACTCTTTCTGGTGGACACCAGGAAGACTGGCATCCTCAGAGACAGTTGGTAGTTCCAACTAAATACCGGGCCAAGCTCTTGAGCTTAGCCCATGATCACCCTAGTGGCCATGCTGGGGTGAACAGGACCAAAGACCGTTTGGGGGGGTCATTCCACTGGGAGGGGATGGGCAAGGATGTTTCTACCTATGTCCAGTCTTGCGAGGTGTGCCAAAGAGTGGGAAAGCCCCAAGACCAGGTCAAAGCCCCTCTCCAGCCACTCCCCATCATTGAAGTTCCATTTCAGCGAGTAGCTGTGGATATTCTGGGTCCTTTTCCGAAAAAGACACCCAGAGGAAAGCAGTACATACTGACTTTCATGGATTTTGCCACCCGATGGCCGGAAGCAGTAGCTCTAAGGAACACCAGGGCTAAAAGTGTGTGCCAGGCACTAGCAGACATTTTTGCCAGGGTAGGTTGGCCCTCCGACATCCTCACAGATGCAGGGACTAATTTCCTGGCAGGAACTATGAAAAACCTTTGGGAAGCTCATGGGGTAAATCACTTGGTTGCCACTCCTTACCACCATCAAACAAATGGCATGGTGGAGAAGTTTAATGGAACTTTGGGGGCCATGATACGTAAATTCGTAAATGAGCACTCCAATGATTGGGACCTAGTGTTGCAGCAGTTGCTCTTTGCCTACAGAGCTGTACCACACCCCAGTTTAGGGTTTTCCCCATTTGAACTTGTATATGGCCGTAAGGTTAAGGGGCCATTGCAGTTGGTGAAGCAGCAATGGGAGGGATTTACACCTTCTCCAGGAACTAACATTCTGGACTTTGTAACCAACCTACAAAACACCCTCCGAACCTCTTTAGCCCTTGCTAAAGAAAACTTACAGGATGCTCAAAAAGAGCAAAAAGCCTGGTATGATAAACATGCCAGAGAGCGTTCCTTCAAAGTAGGGGACCAGGTCATGATCTTAAAGGCGCTCCAGGCCCATAAAATGGAAGCATCGTGGGAAGGGCCATTCACGGTCCAGGAGCGCCTGGGAGCTGTTAATTATCTCATAGCATTCCCCACCTCCAACCGAAAGCCTAAGGTGTACCATATTAATTCTCTAAAGCCCTTTTATTCCAGAGAATTAAAGGTTTGTCAGTTTACAGCCCAGGGAGGAGACGACGCTGAGTGGCCTGAAGGTGTCTACTACGAAGGGAAATGTGCTGGTGGTGTGGAAGAGGTGAACCTCTCCATGACCCTTGGGTGTATGCAGCGACAGCAGATCCAGGAGCTGTGCACTAGCTACGCGCCAACATTCTCAGCCACCCCAGGACTGACTGAACGGGCATACCACTCCATTGACACAGGTAATGCTCGCCCAATTAGAGTCTAACCTTACCAGGTATCTCCTCAAGCTAAAACTGCTATAGAACGGTAGATCCGGGATATGTTACAGATGGGTGTAATCCGCCCCTCTGAAAGTGCATGGGCATCTCCAGTGGTTCTAGTTCCCAAACCAGATGGGGAAATACGTTTTTGCGTGGACTACCGTAAGCTAAATGCTGTAACTCGCCCAGACAACTATCCAATGCCACGCACAGATGAACTATTAGAGAAATTGGGACGGGCCCAGTTCATCTCTACCTTGGACTTAACCAAGGGGTACTGGCAGGTACCGCTAGATGAATCTGCCAAGGAAAGGTCAGCCTTCACCACACATCTCGGGCTATATGAATTTAATGTACTCCCTTTCGGGCTGCGAAATGCACCCGCCACCTTCCAAAGACTTGTAGATGGTCTCCTAGCGGGATTAGGAGAATATGCAGTCGCCTACCTTGACGATGTGGCCATATTTTCGGATTCCTGGGCAGACCACCTGGAACATCTACAAAAAGTCCTTGAGCGCATAAGGGAGGCAGGACTAACTGTTAAGGCTAAGAAGTGTCAAATAGGCCTAAACAGAGTGACTTACCTTGGACACCAGGTGGGTCAAGGAACTATCAGCCCCCTACAGGCCAAAGTGGATGCTATCCAAAAGTGGCCTGTCCCAAAGTCAAAGAAACAGGTTCAATCCTTCTTAGGCTTGGCCGGTTATTACAGACGATTTGTACCGCAATACAGCCAAATCGCCACTCCACTGACAGACCTAACCAAAAAGAAACAGCCAAATGCTGTTCAGTGGACCGAAAAGTGTCAGAAGGCCTTTAACAAGCTTAAAGCGACACTCATGTCTGACCCTGTACTAAGGGCCCCAGACTTTGACAAACCATTCCTAGTAACCACAGATGCGTCCGAGCGTGGTGTGGGAGCAGTTTTAATGCAGAAAGGACCTGATCAAGAATTCCACCCTGTAGTGTTTCTCAGCAAAAAACTGTCTGAGAGGGAAAGCCACTGGTCAGTCACTGAAAAAGAATGCTACGCCATTGTCTACACTCTGGAAAAGCTACGCCCATATGTTTGGGGACGGCGTTTCCACCTGCAAACCGACCATGCTGCACTGAAGTGGCTTCACACCGTCAAAGAAAATAACAAAAAACTCCTTCGGTGGAGTTTAGCTCTCCAAGATTTTGATTTCGACATCCAACACATCTCAGGAGCTTCTAACAAAGTGGCTGATGCACTCTCACGTGAAAGTTTCCCAGAATCAACTGGTTAAAATCGTCCTTGAGATGTGGAAAATATTGTTAGTCTTTATGTACTTGGTAGTATATTTAGAGATGCATGTGTCTTATTAACTCTGTTTTTCCTAGAGTTCCAGGAAGAAATCCCAGCCAGTGTTTCACCCTAGCTGAGATTTGGGGGGCGTGTCATAAATATAAAGGGAAGGGTAAACCCCTTTAAAATCCCTCCTGGACAGAGGAAATCTCCTCTCACCTGTAAAGGGTTAAGAAGCTAAAGGTAACCTCGCTGGCACCTGACCAAAATGACCAATGAGGAGATAAGATACTTTCAAAAGCTGGGACGAGGGAGAGAAACAAAGGGTATGTGTGTCTGTCTATATTCTGTCTTTGCCGGGGATAGACCAGGAATGAAGCCTTAGAACTTTTAGTAAGTAATCTAGCTAGGTACGTGTTAGATTATGATTTCTTTAAATGGCTGAGAAAAGAATTGTGCTGAATAGAATAACTATTTCTGTCTGTGTATCTTTTTTGTAACTTAAGGTTTTTGCCTAGAGGGGTTCTCTATGTTTTGAATCTAATTACCCTATAAGGTATTTACCATCCTGATTTTACAGGGGGGATTTTTTTTTATTTCTATTTACTTCTATTTCTATTAAAAGTCTTTTTGTAAGAAAACTGAATGCTTTTTCATTGTTCTCAGATCCAAGGGTTTGGGTCTGTGGTCACCTATGCAAATTGGTGAGGCTTTTCATCCAACATTTCCCTGGAAAGGGGGGGTGCAAGTGTTGGGAGGATTGTTCATCATTCTTAAGATCCAAGGGTCTGGGTCTGTAGTCACCTAGGCAAATTGGTGAGGCTTTTTACCAAACCTTGTCCAGGAAGTGGGTTGCAAGGTTTTGGGAAGTATTTTGGGGGGAAAGACGTGTCCAAACAGCTCTTCCCCAGTAACCAGTATTTGTTTGGTGGTGGTAGCGGCCAATCCAAGGACAAAAGGGTGGAATATTTTGTACCTTGGGGAAGTTTTGACCTAAGCTGGTAAAGATAAGCTTAGGAGGTTTTTCATGCAGGTCCCCACATCTGTACCCTAGAGTTCAGAGTGGGGGAGGAACCTTGACATTTGGGTTTTTTAAATTTTTTTAATGTTTTTCCTCCTTCATTTGGAGTTTAGATATTATACTCTTATAAGCAATTTGGTTCAATTTATTCAGTGGTGAGCTATTAGACATGCACTTTATACTGTTCAGGATGGGCAATTATTTTTGAATTTGTAATTTATTTTCTTGTTTTTTACTTTGTTTCTGTACTGGTTTTATTAAAAGTCAAATTATCTCTGTTGTCTCTCTCTCTCTCACTGAAAGTTTTGTACTGGTACCTGTTACCATGGTATTTAAGTGCCTTTTAGGATAATTTTATTCTATAGTGAAGTTTCTAGTGAGCTACATGGAGTTCTTTGCATAAACTCTGCATTACATTTCTTTAATATATCATAATACTGTGATAATGCATTAGGGCTAGGAAAAATCTTCACTAAACCCCAGGAAATGTTACAATATATGTTACAATACAATTGCTGTCATATAAGATGAAAATGAAGAAAAAACAATTAAATCACAAAGCACAGCAAGAAAATATAGCAGAGAAGATACATCGAGACGCTCCAACAATGGCAAAATCCAGGAAAAATATGAATATTAGATTAAAATATCATGAAAGAAACATTACAGCATAATGATATCTCATGGTGAGATTTTGAATTTTGAGTTTGTGTATAGTGAATGTAAATTAAATCTTTGGACTCAAACTAATTATGACACTTGCTCATTTCACTACTAAATTCAGTTCTTTATCTTATTATATAAAATATTGGAGTCATTTTCTACCATGTGACTGTGAGAGTTACTGCAACTGAATAAAAATGTTGTTTTCAACTGAGAATTAAAGTGTAAACTACAAAGCATGTTAAGGTTTTTTTTTATAATAAAGTTAGAGAGGATAGGTTCTTCTGAAATGTGCTATTTGAATTATAAGGTTCCAGCTTCCATATTCAGTCAAGAAGCTTGGGTTTTAATCTAACATACCCTCTGCCAGCTAGACAGAAAAACAGCCTTTTGAAGCTACATCCTAAGGAGGCGACTATTGTGTGACGCTTCGTGGTGGTACTCAGGGTTGTGAGACATCAGCCTTTAGCATGAGGAAGCTTTGTTTGTGCCTGCTGTGGGTCAGCTCCCAACTCCATTGGCCATGGGAAGAATGAGGATTTCCTTCTAGGCCTACACAGGCCCCGCTTACTCTCTACAGGTAGCAATAGGCACATTACAACCCCTGAGCCTTCTGAGTGACTTCAGGAGTGTCCAACTCCTGGTCCACTGGATTGTCATAGTATTCTCAGATTTGCTGCTTCCAAAGAAGTGGTAGACGCCAGATTACCAGTTTCAGATCAGATCACCACTCAACTTGACACACAGCACTTAGATATGTTCATAGTGAAAACAAATAACAGTTTATTTTAACAAAGTAGTCTGTAAAGAGAATGGCAACTCCAGCTTATAGCAAAAATTCTTGTTATTAGTGCTTAAGTGTATGACTCTTCAATTTACTTTGCACTATTAAATTTTATCCCATTTGTATAACTCCAGTTTTCAAGGCCATCCAGATCTTCTTGCATGATATTCTGGTCCTCCTCTGTATTGGGAATACTGCCCATCTTTGTGTCATCTTCAAATTTTATTAGCACACTCCCACTTTTTTTGCCACGGTCATGAATGAAAAATGTTAAATAAGACTGAGCCCAAGACTGATCCCTGATCACTAGCAACCTCCTTCCAGCCTGACAGTTCATCTTTCAGCATGCCCCATTGTAGTCTCCCTTTTAACCAGTGTCTTATCCACTTTTCAATTATTCTATTAATCCCCATCTTTTTCAATTTAATTAATAATTTCTAGTGTGTAACTGGTGTAAGAGATCTACTGCATATATAGGGGCCATCTTTCCTAAAATATATAAATTAGATCTCTGAGATCTAGCTTCTAAATCAAGCACTTCCTTCTGCAGAGAAATTCTAGTTGTGAGCATTTCTTGCCACTCATGCATAGCTGTCAGTTTACTATTCTCTGTATCACTGATTCTAAACTTAGCTTCCTCAACACGTGCTTACATTTTATCTAGTTTAGAATTAATTACTGCTACTTTGGAGTTTACATCTTTAATATGTGCAGTTAATTAGTCTTTTGAATATTTAATTTCTTTTAGTGCTTGCTGCATCACTCGATCCATATCAGTGGCCTTACCACTGGAAGCTGGGAGCCTATGTGAGTCACACAGGTGTTCAGTTGTTTTATCTTGAAGAGCATTCCTCCTTGGGTTGTTTCTTGACTGATGAAGTACAAGTTCTTCTGTCCTTTCCAGTCAAATTTCCTTAACTTGCTTTTGCTGTATCAGGGGAAATAGGGAGGTGAAAAGCATCTTGCCAATTGATTATTTATGTATTGCTTGTTTTGTTAGTATCCATAATGTGGTAGGCCCTGTATAAAGACATATTGAAGGCACAGTCTCCACCCTAAATAGTTTATATTCTTTCATATATATTCAAACAGATGCAGTACTTAGATTACTCTAATAAAAACACAGTTCTAAGCATTCCATAGTATTTAATTTTTAAAAACATTTTACTCCTTTGTAAACTGCTTTGAGATCTATTAATGAAATGTTCTATCGATATTAATTATTAATTATTATTATTACTATTATTTATTTGTTTGTTTATTTATTTGTTATTACTATTACTACTACTTCCATTACTAGTGTCTGACACTCCACTCTGTTGGGATGTACACACCCCCAGTGTTCAACGATGGGGTAGCCAAACCCTAAGTCAAAATAGGCCACTGGTTGGCACCTGTAAGGCATCATCTGTGATTAAACCCACCCGGTGAGGAGCTAGCTCTTCATATAGGAAGGAACACAAATTAGTGGAAGAAAGGCCAGAGAACAGACCCAAGTGAGAGGAAGTTGGATATTTCCTGTCTTGTACTAAAGGCTGAAAGAAGCCTGGGGGACTTAGAGCTTGGAGCTGGAAGCAGAAGGTCCTGAGTGAGGGGCAAGCTTAAGAGGGTGAGGGCCATGAAGTCTGGGGCCAGAGGTGGGTTTTCCTGTGCCAGGAGGAAGCCAGAGGTAGTGAACAACAAGAGGCTGTGACAGTAAGCATAAGGGGCATTTGGTCTGGTGTCTGAGGGGCTGCAGGGAGACGGGAAAACACTGCAGTCTCACTGAGCACTAGAAAGTGGAGACATCTGGAAGATGCAGGATTGGAGCAAGCTCCTGTGGCTGACCTGATACAAGAGTAGGAACCAGACCTCTGGGAGGTGTTGCCAAGGAAAAATGCTTAAGGAAAGGCTCATATTAAGAAAGAGTGTAGGAAGGAAGTCGCAAGGTGTCCGATAGACCAGACTTTGGCTGCTTGTCCCTTGGATATCTGGACTGGAACCCAGTATAAAGGGTGGGCCTAGGTTCCTTTGCAAGCCACTGGAAAGGAGGCATGAAGCTCCCTGATGTAAGAGAGACAGGGACAATTTGGTGTCCAGATAGAGTGGTACAAGATCCATTGGTCCAGAGTCATGGGCTGGAGACCTGACACAAGTCTTGGAATTATTTATTGGACTTTTTTTGTTGGGTTTTCTGTTACTCCAAAAGGGATGTGGAACTAAAATGTGACCTGGCTGAGGGCTAAATCACAGGAGGTAGACCACCTACAGGATGAGAACAGCCATCAGTCTGGGGCACTAGAGAAGACAGCTGTTGTGCCACTCCCAGCCAATAGGGAGCACACACACACACAGTGAGCCCACACGTCTTGATCGACAGAGAAGTCGTCATTTTCTTTTCTGTACTTTATCTAATGCAACATTACAAATAATATGGCCATTTTTTAAAATGGCTGCCTAAATAAGTGACCCAAGTTTTGAAAATACTGAGTACTCTCGCAGCTCCCACTGTCTTCAAGGGAAGCTCACATTTTTGAAAACCAGGCCTGAAACAATGTGTTTCACTTCTTTGTCATTCGTTGGGAAACCCTTAAAATCATTCACACATTCTTTCCATAGGTTTCGCCAACATGCATTGACTGTTTCAGGCTTGATTGCATCCATTGCCTGTTTAATACAAGTGATGCAATCGGCGATGTTGAAGGACTTCCAACACTCCATCACATTAGGATTGGGATCAGCATCCATAGTGCTACGTATCCTTGAGAACATAAGTCTCATGTACATGGCCTTGAAACAGGCCACATATTTAGGTATTTAAATGTGAATTTAACTTGAGATCCTAATTTTTGAATATTTTGGTCCTGAATTCATCTACAGCTTTTATTCTCTTTCAAGTCCAATCATTCCTGTGGCTTAGGGGAAAAAAATCAGGTAACTCTTTTTTACTTTCTTGTTTGCTTGTGATGTGTACGATTGCACTGTAGGAGGACTGACTGCCTGAACTCACTGTTACCCTGTGGGTAACCTTCTGCAAGTATTTCAGCCACAACACAATTATTTCTTTTCAAAATCTGCATTGCATTGATAGAGATGGAAATAGTTTCAGTGCAATTCTACTATAGAATAAGAAAGCAAGAGAGAAGAACTGTATTGCTCAGCAAATCTCACTTCCATGAAGAGGCTTATTGAACAGCTAGTGAAGTGGAGACTAGGTTAAATAACTCACTGTCAGGTACCAGCTGTCATAAAAGATTAGGCACAGTCATTGAACACACAAAACTGTTAATTTGATTCAGCATTTGTATTCCTCTTTGGTGTAAGATTCAAATGTTTCCACTCCAGCTGGCACTGAATGGCAGATTCCCCATTATGGAACTCTCTATAATCATTAGAAGGAAGAGGCTAATATGGAACATTACTATATATTATAGACAAAAACATAGGCCCAATGAGATGCCTCTTGCTGTTTAAAAATGTTATTCATTCCATTTCTTCTTATAATATTTACTTGCATTTTTGAACCAAAAAATAGATTAAAAAAACTAAGAATGCATAATATACTTCCCACTTTAGTGAAATATTCAGTTCATGTACACTGTACAGACTGTGCACAACCAGAATTTTATTCTATATGTTAATGGGCCATAATTCATAAGAAGTAATACTTACAAATCCTAGAATAAAGCCGCTATTTTTTCCTAAGGAGATTTACTTGTTTGTTTTCAACTTTTAAAAAATGTATATGTATTTTAAGAATTGATAACAGCAAATGATAGATAAGCAAGGAAAGCATGGAAGCAGAAAAGAGCATTTAGTCATTATTGGCTCAATCTGGAGGCACTGATGATCACTCTCAATTCCTAAAGACTTCAATCAGAGTTGAGGATGGGAAGCACTCCACAAGAGAACTCAGGACATTATATTAAGTAGAGCTTCATAGATCATAGCTAAAGGCCACAGCAAGGACCATTGGATGACTTATTCTGACCTGCTGTATATCACAGGCCATATGATTTTACTCAGTTGCTCTTGTATTGTGGTTGGATTGGTGAAATTGAGAGCAAAATGAGACCTAATACATGCAGTATTTGACCTCTGCATTTCCAGAGTGCCAGATAATCATTTCCCAGTGTTGAAATCCATTTGGTTCTTCAGAATTTGTCTTGGAGTATCTCTAATCACATTTCCTTTAATGGAATCTTCCAGATTTCAGGATAAGAACATAAGAATGGCCATGCTGGGTCAGACCAATGGTTCATCTAGCCACAGACTTCCTCCAAGCCCCGGGGATGCTCAACCCCCTGCAACACCACAGTCCCCGCCCCTACCCACCTCTGCCCCCAAACCCCTACCCCTGCTTCTTTCTGCCCCCGCTCTACCCCCGCTCCACCCCGCCCCGCCTCTTCCCCCCAGTTCCGCCCACTTCCTGGAGCGCACTCCATCCCCACTCCTCCCTCTCAGCGCCTCCTGCCTGCTGCTATCAGCTGTTCTGAGTTGATCTGCAGGGTCACCAGAGGATGGGAGGTGCTGGGGGGTGGGGAGCTGGCTGCTCGTGGGTGCTAAGCACCCACAATTTTTTTCCGTATGTGCTCCAGCCCTGGAGCACCCATGGAGTTGGCGCCTATGCATCTAGCCCAGTATGTTGGTAGTAGGTGCCAGATGTTTCAGAGGGAATAAACAGAACAAGGTAATTATCGAATGATCCGTCCCGTGTTGTCCAGTTCCAGCTTCTGATAATCAGAGGCTTAGAGACACCCAGAACATGAGGTTGCATCCCTGACCATCTTGGCTAATAGCCACTGATGGACCTATCCTCCATGAACTTATCTAATTCTTTTTTGAACCCAGTTATACTTTTGGATTTCACTTGTTATCCAACATCCCCCACCAACAAGTTCCACAAATTGACTGTATTCTGTGAAGAAGTACTTCCTTATGTATTTTTATACTTTTCTGCCTATTAACTTATTTGTCACTGGTTCTTGTGTTATGTGAAAGGGTAAATAACACTTTCTTATTCATTTTAGCCACACCATTCATGATTTTATAGACTTCTATCACATCCGTCCTTAGTTGTCTCTTTACTGAGCAGAACAGTACCAATCGCTCCTCATCTAGAAGCTGTTCCATAACACTAACCATTTTGTTGACCTTTTCTGTACTTTTTTTCCAATTCTAATATATCATTTTTGAGATGGGGTGACCACAGCTGCATGCATTATTCCCAATGTGGGTGTACCAAGGATTTATACAATAGCATTTTGATATTTACTGTTTTATTATCTATCCCTTTCTTAGAGGTTCCTAACCATTGTTAGATTTTTTGAGTGCTGCTGCATATTGAGCAGATGTTTTCAGAGAACTATCCATGATGACTCCAAGATCTTTCTTTGGTGGGAACAGCTAATTTAGACCCCATCATTTTGTATGTATGGTTGGGGTTACCTTTTCCAATATGCATTACTTTGCATTTATCAACATTGAATTTCATCTGCCATTTTGTTGCTCAGTCACCCAGTTTTCTGAGATCCCTTTGTAACTCTGCAATCAGTTTTGGACTTATATATCTTGGGTAACTTTGCACTGTCTAACCTTTTTACAGATCATTTATGAATATGTTGAACAGCACTGTTTCCAGTACAGATCCCTGGGGGACTCCACTATTTACAACCCTCCCCTGTGAGATTTGACTATTTATTCCTCCCTTTTGTTTCCTATCTTTTTACCAGTTATTGATCTATGAGATGACCTTCTCTCTTTTCCCATGACTCCTTACTTGAGTTAAGAGACTTTGGTGAAGGACCTTGTCAAAGGATTTCGGAAAGTCCAAATACACTATATGCACTGGATCACCCTGGTTCACATGATTGTTGACATCCTCAAAAGAATTCTAATAGACTAATGAGGCATGACTTGCCTTTACAAAAGCCATGTTGACTCTTCCCCAGCATATAATATTTATGTATGTGTCTGATAATTCTGTTCTTTACCATAGTTTCAACCAATTGGCCCGGTACTGAAGTTAGGTTTACTTGACTGTAGTTGCCAAGATTGCCTCTGGAAGCTTTTTTAAAAATTGGTTTTATATTAGCTATCCTCCAGTCTTCTGGTACAGAGGCTGATTGTAAGTGATAGGCTACATACCACAGTTAGTAGCTCTGCAGTTTCATAGTTGGGTTCCTTAAGAACTCTTGTGTGAATACAGTCTGGTCCTGGTGATTTATTGCTGTTTAATTATTAATTTGCTCTAAAACTTCCTCTACGATGCCTCAATCTAGGACAGTTCCTCCGATTTGTCACCTAATAAGAATGGCTCAGCTGTGGGAATTTCCCTCACATGATCTGCAGTGAACACCAACACAAAGAACTAATTTAGCTTCTCCACAAGTGCCTTGTCTTCCTTGGAGGCTTCTTTAGAACCTTGATCATCCAGTGGCCCCACTGATTATTTGTCAGGCTTCCTGCTTATGAAGCACTTACTTTTTTTGCTGTTAGGTTTTTTTCCTATACTAGTTGCTCTTCAAATTCTTTTTTTGGCCTCCTAATTATATTTTCATACTTGACTTGCCAGAATTTATTTTCCTTTCTATTTTCCTCAGTGGGATTTGAATTCCAATTTTTAAAGGATGTATTTTTGCCTGTAGCTGTCTCTTTTACTCTGTTTAGCCAGGGTAGCAAATTTTTTTGTTCCTTTTTTTAAAAAAAATATGGAGTATACTTTTTAGAGCCTTTATTATGGTGTTTCCATGCATCTCACAGGCATTTCACTCCTTTTAATTTCCATTTAACTAGCTTCCTTATTTTTGTGTAGTTCCCCTTCTTGTACTTAAATGCTACTTTGTTGGGCTTCTTTGATATTCCCCCTCTTCCAAGGATGTTACATTTAATTACATGATGGTGTTATAACCAAGCGGCTCAGCTGTATTCACCTCTTGGAACAGATCCTGTGTGCCATTTAGGACTAAATCAAGAATTGCCTCTTCCCTTGTGGGTTCTGGGACTAGCTGCTCCAAGAAACAGTCATTAATGATGTCTAGACATTTTATCTCTGCATCCCATCCTGAGCTGAAATGTACCCAGTCAATATGGGGTGATTGAAATCCCCCATTGTAATTGAGTTTTCCATTTTTGTAGCCTCTCTGATCTCCCCCTAGTATTTCACAATTACCATCACAATCCTGGTCAGGTGGTTGGTAGTATATTCCTATGGCTATGGGATTTCTATCCATACAGATTCTATAGTACAGTTTGACTCATTTAAGATTTTTACTATATTTAACTCTATGCTTTTTTCACACCCCCACATAGTGCCACACCCCCGCCAGCATGACCTACTCTGTTACTCCTATTTATTTTGTTCCCTGGCGTTACTATACCCAATCGATTGTCATAGTTCCACCAAGTTTCTGTGACGTCTATTCTATCAGTATCCTCATATAATACCAGGCACTAAAGTTCATATATCTTAATATTTAGATTCCTAGCACTTTGATACAAGAACTTATAAAAATTGTCAATATTTAGTTGTCTGCCTTCATGTGATGTAATTGAATTGAACTCTTTTTCATTTGACTGTTCCTCTTCAGTTCCTAATTGTATTTTATCAACCTCTATCCTTCCCTTTTTACGAGGCTATAGACAATCCCATTTAATAAATCCTTCCCTTAGGGATGATTCTGTCTGAACCAGGAGCTCCACTGAACCTGTTGGCTTTCCCCCAGTCCTTAGTTTAAAAGCACCTCTATGATCTTTTGAATTTTAACTGTAAATAATCTGGTTTGATTTTGGTCTAGGTGAAGCCCATTCTTCCTGTATATGCTCCTCCTTTCCCGGAAAGGTTACCCATTTCTTAATAGATCTAAATCCTTCCTGCAAACACCAGTGTCTCATCCACACATTAAAACTCTGTAGTTCTGCCTGTCTCACTGGTTTTGCATGTGGAGCTGGAAGCATTTCAGAGAATGCTACCATGGAACTCTTGGATTTTACTCTCTTACCTAGCAGCCTAACTCTTGCCTCTAGGATCTCTATCCTATGTTTCCCTATGTCATTGATAACTACATGTACCACAACCACCAGCTCATGCCCAGCACTGCACATACATCTATCTAGATTTCTCTAGAGAACTGCAAACTTTACACCTGGCAGGCAATTCACCATGCAATTCTCCCAGTCATCACAAACCCAAATATCTATATTTCTAATAATCAAATCCCCATTACTATTTCCTGTCTCTTCCTAATAATAGCTGGAGTCCCTCCCCTGGAGGGGTATCCTCCATGTGAGAAAATACCAGGACGTCATCTGGAAGGAGGGTCTCAACTATGGGATCATTTTTATCACCTCCAGCTTGATGTTCTCCCTCTCCTGAGTCTTTCATCATCCTCAACAGCACACAGGCTGTCAGCCTGGGGGTGGGACTGCTCTACTGTATCCCAATAAGTGTCATCTATCGTAGAATTGTAGGACTTGAAGGGACCTTGAGAGATCTGCTAGTTCAGTCCCTTGCACTCATGACAGGATTAAGTAATATCTAGATCATCCCTGACAGGTATTTGTCGAATCTGCTCTTTAAAATCTCCAATGATGGAAATTCTACAACCTCCCTAGGCAATTTATTCCAGCGCTTAACCATCCTGACAGTTGGGAAGTTTTTTCTAATGTCCAGTCTAAACTGGTCTTGCTGCAATTTAACCCCATTGCTTCTTGTCCTGTCCTCAAAAGGTTAAAGAGAACAATTTTCCTCTCTTCTCCCTTTTCTACCCCATTTCTCTGGTACTTCTCTGTCTCCTTAGTTTCTCCTCCAGTTCAGCCAGCCTGGTTTCTTGAGCCCATACTCTGGGGGCCACGAATTTCTTGGATCAAATGCATACATATGCCACCTTCCTACAATGAAGGTAATCATACATTCAGTGCAATAAATTGGATAATCTCCCTGTGCTGCTGGACTTCCGTCTGAATTATTTTTACTCTTGCAGGGCTTTTTTGTTCTTTTTTGGGGATACTGACCTATGTTTAGAATGTGTTTGTTAGGTGTATCTGGCTCTCCCACCATCTGTAACCTCCCTCACAAAACTCCCATGTTGTCTAGCTTTTTACACCCATTTTCTCCTTATATGAGCCCACCCCGTGTCAAGGAATCCTAAAGGGATTGGGGAAGAAAGGATAACAGGCAAGAGCTTCATTAGGAACCTCTCATTCTTCCCTAGCAAGCTCCTCGGCTCCACACACAGTCCCCAAAATAAACCACACTATAAACTTCAATCTGAATCAGGCAAATCACAGACAAGAAAGCACACAACTAACTATTTTGGCTTGGAAAAATGCAATCAATAAATCATACAGCAGCTTTCCTAGGGACTTTGTCTTGTGGGCAAAATTGAAGACAGTCATTGAAATGTATCATTCAGGAGATAAGCCTCTAGTTCTTGATTATTTGGCCAGTTAAGTAGCTGATAGTCAATTTACTGACCTTGTAAATATTTTTCTCTTTTGGGGGTAACTAAATTCAGGGAGAGTGGCATGCTAGTCAGAGCTGTGATGTCAGACAAATTAGTTAAGCTCCAATACGATTCCTCTGAGGACATTATTACCTTCTAAATCACATAGCTTCAAGTGCCAGTTATCTTTATAGCACCAGAAATTTGAATGCTAATTGGACTATCTTTGTACCAGCTTGCCACATTGTGAGAACTGGCTTTCCTAGAAACAAATAATTCTTTGAGGCTAATGGTGCACCTGTAAAGTTGGTGGTAGTGATCACAACTCAGGGCAGCCATTGCACTTTGCTTTGAGCGTTCATTTTTTGTCAAGAGATGTGTGCTGCAAGAACCCAATATCCTATGTTAGTCTTACAACCATTAAATTGATTATTCCCCTGATATTCCATGAAGCAGCTTTGTTTTCTAGTCCTCATTTTGTCACAAAGAGTGTATCATGTCTTGGTACGATATGATCCATAAATACTTTATCCTTCCTTTGCCATCTTAAGGAAAGCTCATCTCCCACTAAGGCCAAAACTTAAAAAAGCAAACACTTATTGTGCCTTTTCTCTTAAATAGCTTCTAAATAAATTGCATACACTGTGATACTGAAACCTAAATACATATTCTAATCCTATTCTATGACTGGGAACCTCTCGGAGATTTGCCCCTCTTACACGAGTCATTTTCCCATTATAACTAATGGAACTATAGTGAACAACGACAACAAGAAAAACATATTAAAGGTTTTGTTTGTATACATTTGAAAGAACCCCAGGTCCTGCCCTTGTGTCATAAATTACATGGAGCTTGTATATGCTCAGCAAATGCACAAGTGAGGTAAAGCAAAAAGAGTTAAAGGAGCTCCACCCCCATCCATTGTTGCAGTCCTGGACAAAGCCCTGTCTGGGATTGTGTCACTGCTTCCCACTAATGCCCTTATTGGTGGTAGCTGTAGTTGAAAGACAGCATGACACATGAGGCCTGGTATGAGGCCTAAGGCCTAACTTGAAGTAATCAGGCGCTGCTGATATAAAGCAATAAAAGTCAGGCCCTTTTACAAAACATGCCTATTTGCAAGTGTGGCAGAAACAGGGACTCATATCGCAAAAGCACAAGCTCTCCAAGGCACTAAGTATTCATCTAAACACATATCAGAAGGTTTGTGCCAGAACACCCGGATACCAAGATAGGGTGTAAACACACGCCCCAAAGATGGTGCAGGGACACACTGGCTCCTCTTAATGATAAAGTCAGGATGACAGGGTGATGGAAGAGAAGTTTTGATCAAACCAACATGTACAAGGTAAAGGATGGTAACTAACCACTTCAGAGGGGCAATACGTAACTTGTTTGTATCAGTGTATAAAAGAAAAGTTGCAGAGAGGATGTCTTTGTCTGGCTGAGGGTGGAATGATAATTCCCGTCATTCACTGAACTGGCCCATTTTCATGGGCGTACATGGGCTAGTGTAACTGTGGACACTGATTCGGGGGGCTAAGTACTGTATTTTGTCAGCAATATACCTGTCTGAGAGCCTTCATTACAGAGCCGAGTCTGTGGTTTTTGGGGGCAGTGCGATCAAGGTCTGCTGTGTCAGCTATCTGCACAAAGCTGGGACAGCACACACCGAGAATACACTCATGCAGCCAACAACTGACAACAGTAGTTACCTAAAAGGTGACAAGGAGATGAGGGGGAGCATGAGGCTACCAAACATCCCGGACTCTCTGAACCCTGATCCCTCCATAGCCTTTCCCGAGTGTCTGTGTGAAAAACTCAGACTCCATTCCCAGGTAAATTTTTAAGCAAAGACAGAATATAAAATAAAGCAAAGTCTTTGCCTGGTTTGGCTCTTTGTCAAAGTCTCAAGTTTTCTATGCCTTTTTCAAAAGTGCCATATTGTGGCAAGGCACTTCCTTTGCCTCATGGGCCTCAGCGTTTTTCCTTCTGGGAGTGGAGGGGCCTGGAGTTAAGCAGTTCTATTCTGGAGATTTTTAATTCTTCACTTTGGTTATTTTTCAATATTTACATTTACAAGCTGGGCCTCAGAGAAGTTCCCTTTAGCAAAAAGAACAAAGTCACAACACAAAAGCAATACATTATCCTGCCTCATCCCCAGGGTCACTCCTTTATTTTGGCTTCTAGTCAAGTTGCCATCCCTTCCCCAAACAGAAGTTAACTCAAATGCTGTTCCCTACCTGGAGGAAAACAACCTTCCACCTAAGAAAAGTCATTTTTTTCCCTGCTGTTACTTATCCTACTGCAGCTTGTTTCCCATGACTCTTCCCTCCCTCTCTCTCTTATCCGAAAAGTTTTTTTTTAAATGTCATCAGCAGCCTTTAATTGGGCTCCAGTGTCTCTATCATGAGGTACCCTCCTATCAGTTTATAGGGCCCTCACCATTCTAGGGCTGCTATCCCTGCCTTCCACCTCTCTGTTACAGCTGTCAGGTCTGAGTTTGTCACACACATATTGCTAAAACTTTTGTAATTGTAACAACAGAATCTTGAAATAATGATCCAGTCATGTAATACAAATAGTATATTCAGAATAGCATAAAATTATTTCAGTTTTTAGTATCTAGAACCTTCATTTGTCCTATATCAGATCTGTGATATGTTCAACAGTGAAGCTTGCAACAGAAAAAAAATGTGTCTGCAGTTCTCTTTTATATAGTTTTTTTTTTTTTATCCTTTCTGAAGTAGAAGATGAAGCTCCTCTGTTTCCTCATTATGCACACACAGAAACATGCCTTAATTGCTATGGAGTCTTTAGTGGAGAAAAGTTATAGCCTCAATCTGTTCTTAGATTTAAAATTTCAACTCTTTGGGTTGCTTATCTTTTCAGAACCCATTTTCTGTGGGTTTTCACGGCAATTCATTTCAAAGCTCTCCCGCAGTCACTCACTCAAAGAGATCTAATTCAATAAAAATAACACAGTAATCTTGTTTGTAGATACATCTATGACACTGGGAGATAAATAATTAATACGTGATTTTCTATTGTTATTGATCAAAAGCACCAATAGAACAAAAATACTGCTGTTGTAAAAAAGGATGTTATAAATCCAGTTCTGGCATTAGCTCTGTAATTAGCAATTACATAACATCATGAAACTTTTAAATCTCCTGACTACAAGAGGAGAATAAATAAGTGAAAATATCCCAAGGGATATCCTGTAGAAAAACTTTCCTTTGCACTCTATTCCTTCTCTTATCTCCCATTTGAAAACTCGACCAGCCACACGGATTAATTATTAACTATGAACAAGATTATGACCTTCACAGTAATGAGCAATTAGGCACATGAGTAATCCCATTGAACTCAACTCAACCTGGCATAGAGTGAGGTGTTACTTAACATGAACCAGGGTGTTAATATCTGGCTCATAACTATCTTGGATTTTTGCAATAGATAAATTAGCAACATATAGAGTGGCAAACATTTAGATAAAACGTGTCTTAGTACATTTAGTCTTTCTAGTTTTTTCTGTACAATGTTTTAGCAAAAAATACCATGCCCATACAGTATGTATGCAGCACAAGGGCTGGTTATATTATCTTCTTCAGCTCAGTGTTACCACCTAGGCTCCTATGTTTCTTGCCCTAGGCATGTGTACTGCTGCCTCACTCTTGGCATCTCAATACCTATCTTCCACACAAGCCCCAATGTGATCCATGATCCGGGGAAAGATAGGCATTTGTCCACCTATTTTGCATGTGGGACCAAATCTGATATGGATGATCAGAGGCCATCTACCAGATTGGTCCCATTCAAAATCTGGGTGATCATGTTGCCTGCCTTTGTACCTTTTATCCCAGTGGTCAGAACACACACCGGGGACGTGGGAGATCCAAATTCAATTCCCCCCTTTGTCTGATGGAGAGAGAACATTTGAACATGGGCCAGAAAGAGAGAGTGTAAATTTCTCTGTAGCCTTGGAGGTGGGAGACCCGGGGTCTACTCCCCCAACTCCACTGACTCTTTAATTGCTCATCAGAACTGGAACAACTTCAACACAAGAGACTGAGGTAGCCCCACAACACAGTACCCCATATCTCAGTGGTCAGGGCCCTCTTCCAAGAGGTGGAAAATCCCTGTTTGCATAATTTCTCCCCAGCGGGAAGGGGGGCGGGGAAATGAACTTGGGTCTCCAATGTCCCAAATAAGTGCTCAGACCACTTGGCTCATAATTATAGGTTGGGCTCCTGCTACTAATGTTTTGCATGGGGGTGGAGGCAAACAGTTGCATAACTCATTCTACAATAAACTACTTAGGTGTTCCTGATTTTGGATTACAAACAGAGATAGGTGCCTCCCCACAGGCTGGACTTAGGCACCTATCCCTATGAGAGGGGCAGTGCATAGGACACCTCTTTCTTGTCAGAATCTCCCATTGGCTACCTTAAGCAGCTCCCCACCTACTGTGCTGACTTTTGTGGATTGCATTCCTAGGCACTTATCTCTCTCCATTCATTGTGCAGAAAGCCCAGGCACCTAACTCCGTTTTTTCACAGAACCATAGCAACCTAGGGCTGGAAGAGACCTCGAGAAGTCATCAAGTCCAGCCCCCTGTGCTGTGGCAGGTGTTCGTCCAACTTGTTTTTCAGATTCTTTCAATGGTGGGGAAACCACAACCTCCCTTGGAAGCCTATTCCAAAGCTTAACTATCCTTATAGTTAGAAAGTGTTTCCTAATATCTAACCTAAATCTCCTTTGCTGCAGATTAAGCCCCTTCCTTCTTGTCCTACCTGCAGTGAACACTGATCACCATCCTTAACATATTGGAAGAAAGTTATCCGGTTGCTCCTGAGTCTCCTTTTCTCAAGATTAAACATGCCCAGTTGTTTCAACCTTTTCTCATAGATCAAGTTTTCAAAATCTTTTATCATTTTTTTTCTCTCCTATGGACTCTTTACAATTTGTCCACGTTTTTACTAAATTGCGGTGCCCAGAATGGGACATGATACTCCAGCTGGGGCTTCACCAATGCTGAGTAGAGTGGGACAATTACCTCCTGTGTCTTACATGAACACTCCTGTTAATACACCTCAGAACCATATTCACCATTTTTTTTTTTGCAGCTGCATCACTTTGATGACTCGTATTCAGTTTGTGGTCCATTATAACCCCCACATCCTTTTCAGCAGTACTACCACTTACACAGTTATTCCCCATTTTGTAGTCATGCATTTGAATTTTCCTTCCTAAGTGAAATAGTTTGCCCTTATCTTTACTGAATTTCATATTGTTGAATTTAGACCAATTCTCCAATTTGTCAAGGTCATTTTGAATTTTAAAACTGTCATCCAAAGGGCTTTCAACCCTTCCAAGGTTGGTGTTACCTGTATATTTTATAAGCAAACTCTGTACTCTATTATCCAAGTCATTAATGAAAATAGGGAATAGTACCAGACCCAGGACTTACCCGTGTGAGACCCCCATTATATACGCCCTCCCAATTTGACAACAAACCATTGATAACTACTCTTTGAGTATGATCTTTCAACTCATTTCCACCCCCCCATTACAGTAATTTCATCTAGATCACATTTCTCTAATATACTTATCATGCAGAACTGTGCCCAAAGCCTTACTAAAATCAAGATATCTCAGATCTACTGCCTGCTCCCTCCCCTCATCCACTAGGTCAGTAACCCTACCACAGAAGGAAATTAAGTTGTTCTTGACAAATGCATATGTAGCCTAGTCCTGTATGGTCTGGCATTCTGTCTCCCTCTAGTGGCAGCTAGACCACCTACAGCTTGATTGACCAGCTGCATCCTTAGCTAAGAGACATATGTTTTGTAGCTCATACAGTAGAGGCTCATGTGTTAAGCTCCAGAACTCCCAGGTTTGATGCCAACAACACCAACGTCTGTCAATGTTACAAGTGGGGGCTCATCCAGGATATATATTAGGAATTTTCTGAAGCTCAGGGCATGCTTTCTTAGTGAGGGAAGTATGTAACCCATGCCTGTTTAGTGTGGCACTTGGTCCCCCTCTAATGGTGGCTAGACCCGCTAGAGATTGATGCGTCTGCTATAGGCGTGGCTAAGAGATATGTGTTTTTTAGCTCATGCATTAAGCTCAAAGGTCTCAGGTTTGATTCTGGCCACCGATGACCAGAGTCTCTTGGTATTGCACATGCTGACAATTCCTTCTAACCCTATTATCATCCATGGGCTTTCAGATTAATAATTTGAACCAATATGTTTCCAAATATTGAAGTTAGGCTAACTGATCTATAAATCCCGGGGTTTTCCTTGTTCTCTTTTAAAAGATAGGTACCATGTTTGCCCTTCTCAAATCTTCTGGGACTTTTCCCATCCCTCAGGAGATCTCAGAGATAATTGCTAATAGTTCTGAGATTGCTTTAGCTTAGTGGATCCTATCGCAGACATCCCAAACCTGTGAAAAAAAACAAATGCAGAAATGGGGCTTGTTTTGGGCTTAATTGGCTTGTGAGTTGCTTGTTGGCTAGTTTTTGGCTTGTAGCTTGTTGCTTCTTTTTTTTTTTTTTTGATAGGCTCCTGGCAAGTGGGGGTTGCGGGGGCAAGCAGGGGCAAGAAGCAAGTAGGGGCAAAGGTGGGAGAGAGTTGGGGTGTTCAGTGGGCCCACCACAGTCCCAGACTGCATGCCGGGGGTATCTGGTCACATAGAGTGTTGGGGTTCTTAGGGATTGGCTTGTTTTGGCCTTATTTTGAAATGGGATTAGCTTGATTTTAGGCTTATTGTGAACTTCAGGGTGCTTATTTATCATGTGAAAGTTGGCAACTGTGTCCTATTGTTCCAGTGATTTCCTAGGCAACTAAAATTAGGTGTTGCAAGTCAGTGTTGTAATGCTTAAATCCCTTTGTGGATCCAGCACGAACAGATCACTACAGTGGTTGCATTTAGGTCCTGGTTCAATTTCTATTGAAATCAACAAGAATCTCTCCACTGACTATTGGGCATTGGATCAGATCCTTAAAAAGTTTAATCCGTTTTCAAAGATTCCAAAGGTTTGTAAAATATCCCCTCTGCTTATAATGGGCAACACCTGTGGAATTGCTAATTCATCTCAAACTGGTAGAATTTCTTCATGGGTTTGATCAAAACCACATTGATTCCAGTAAACAGACTCCCCTTGACCTCATTGTATGTTGAATCAGTCCTTTTCTAAGTGCACCAGCTGTAGGTATGTGCAGTCAGTTTGTCCCCTTTTTAAAAATTACTACTTCTACCCAAAGAATATGACTTTTTTATGGAGTAGGACAGAGGCCAAAAGTGAGGCAGAGGTAACACTGTGCAAACAGAATTCCAAAGAAATGCATTTTTAAAAATTTTATTTTTACAAAGATATTGCTTCTAACAGAGATCCTTGCAGAACAAGCTGGCAGACAAGGAGTTTCAAGATACACAATTTCTCAGAATTCCCTTCCATTAGTAAAACTAACAGAATGTGTAAATTGAAATTATACATGATTACATATTCAAATATGCATAATTTATGTTTTTAATATGAACAGTGAATACACAACATCAGTTTACAGAAAACCCATGCATATGCCACAGAGTAAGGAAAGGTTGTTCAGTCATCTTTCATATGTCTGATCATATCGTAGAAGAACTTGGTATATTAGCTTATTTACAGCACACCTGATAATAACATTTATGTGACTGGAAAGATTAATATGATATAGGAGATATATTGCCAGCAAGAACTTGACAAATGAGCAAATAATTCTTTTCAGAAATCTATTAAATGAAGTGCTTTGGGGAATTAAATGTAATGTTTTCCTTTGAGGTTACAGCTAGTAATTGGTTATCTCTAACATTTATTCCTAATAACATTGTTTTAATTTATGGCAATCTCTATTAAATGACCCAAGATAAGATAAATGTTGGATTCAGAATGAACCTAGGATGTGCAAATCCCATTTGCTACATCTGAACTGAATAACACGGAAATCCTTTACATTCAGTTACGTTTTCTAGTATACTTTTTAGCTAGTACAGTGATCCAGAAACTTAGTGTGAAACAACATTTGATCAAAATGACATTAGCAGAGCAAAGGCAGAATCTGATAGAAAAATGTACAGTGGAGAGACGTGGTTTTATGTCCACTGAATGAACAAGGAACTGTAACAAAAAGGCATAAATTCAAAGTGTCTGTCTTATTTTTCCATGCAGAATTTTTATTGAGGTTTTTTAGTTTTGTTTTTTAAAGGAAGCATTGAGAACAGCAGGGTTTCACTTTTTACAATAGTGCAGTTGGAGAACCTATTTCTTGACTTGTATCTGTCCAGTTAAATACTGAGATTGAGAAGCTGACCCAGCAAAATGAAAAGCCACACAAATGTTACCCAACATTTTGAACCAAACCTAAATTCAACCTTTTATTACGGTTTTATGCAGGGGTTGGGGAGCCAACCCTAAAGTACATTTTGTTTGCTTCTGCACCTTGGTGTGAAACTAGAAGTAGAATCTGAGCTGCTAGAGAGCAAAGGTTTGGATAGGGGTGGGAACCAAGGACGTTTCACTAAATCATGTCCTGCCATTTTTTTGGCTAATTTGCAGTTTGCATAATGCCTGCTGGAGCTCCTAAGCAAATAAGGGGTGTAGCAGCGAATTCCTCTTGGAGGTGCAGGCCACATCTTCTTCTGTGGTAAGGTCAGGTGCTATCCTTGCATGCAGGTACGGCTTTTTTGATCAAACCAAATGCAAGGTGGGGAGGATGATCCTTGTGCCCTCTTTCCTTGTGTATCATTGCACCTGGGCAGGGCCCTATCTGGACTCAAACTTGTACTCACCTATATTTTATTTTAACTGAATACTATCAGTATTGTAGTATTATATTTATTTTGGTTAAATATCAACTGTGTGGTATTGCACTGGGACAGTTGCAGGTTGAAGACTTTGGTAAGTGTGGCCTCTAGACAAATGTCCCGACATCGTCTAAACTGTGACAACACAGATTATTGGTTTTTAGCACTGTCATGGACTGTTGGGGAATCAGGGCTCTGCACCCCACACTTCCTGCGATTCACTGTGACTGTCAGCCAGCTAGTAAAACAGAAGGTTTATTAGACGACAGGAACCCAGTTCAAAACAGAGCTTGTAGGTACAGGAAACAGGACCACTCAATCAGGTCCATCCTGCACGGTAGGGAGCTCCAGATCATGGTGCTGGGCCTCCCTCTGTTTCCCCAGCCAGCTCCAAACTGAAACCCGCTCCAGCACTCTCACCCCATCACACCCCCAGGCTCCTCCTTCAGCCTTTGTCCAGTTTCCCAGGCAGAAGGTGTCACCTGGCCCCAACCCCCTCCTGGGCTCAAGTTAAGTGCTCACATATCATCCCTCAAGTGAAGTCACACCCTGATACCCCACCACCATCCAGCACCAATGCAGACAGTACCAGTAGAACACCAATGTGATATTACCAGGTCAATACTCCCCACGCCCTACTCCATCACAAACACCACCCATGGAGCTTTTCTAGACAAATATTTAAGTATCATTATACCATAAGGGCTCTATCAGCCCAACTATTGTTCCACAGAAATCCTAAAATATATGAGTGTCATAATATTTATACAAGCATGGTTTTATTTTTTTTTGGGGGGGGGGGGAGGAGAAAAAAATCAAATGTTATTTCCTCCATAGAATTTTTCAGGATACCTTTTCTTTTCTGTGTCTATTTTTTCCCCAGATTTTAAATTCTATTGGAACAGGGTCTGTCTTTACCTGGCTTTATATATGTTACTGAAAATATGGTTGCAATTAAACAAGTAGTAAAGCCCACCTAAAATACACTTAAAATACATGAAAGAGGCTTTGTTATTCTGCATTTCACAAAGTATGTCTGCATGAATCAGCAATAATAATAGTACATAATCTCTCTCTCATTTATGTTCACTAATGTTAACATACTATCTCTCTGACATGTGATTAACACATTACCATGGCTTTTTGCTTTCAACTTTACTTCTACTTGAGAAAGTGTCCTTTTAAAACAAAAAAGCATGGAGGGGTTACATGTTTAATGATTTTGTAGCCAACATCCTCACATTACAAAGTAAAAACGTGTGTTTTCCTGTCAGCCCTGAAAACACAGCCTGTGCTCTGAGAAGCAAGTTGGATTCTTTCCATCTCATACATTATCACCAATAAGAAAGGTTCTGCAGGCCAAATTAGTCCCTCATTTGCACCTGTGCCCCCTAATGCTTTTGCTGGATTTGCACAGGTGTAATTGCATAGAATTTAGTAAACAACTCTGATGATGCACACAATGGAATAGAATCCCTGCTTTGATTTCCCTTAGCTAAGTTGACTGTGCGATGTTAACAAGACTAAAAAGCAATGAAATGTATTTATGTTAATGGTGTTAGTAGATATGATTCATGTTATACATCAGGAACAGTTCTGTTTAGTAAAGGGGTGCTGGTTCAAAGTAGAAATTTATTTTTATGTCATATTTTGTACGGTGGGGGCTTTGGCCTAATCCTGCAAATAATTCCACATGTTCTTAACTTTACTAACATGAGTAGTTCCATTGGTTTCAGTGGGAATGTTCCTGGTAGTAAGTGCAGTCAAAAACACACGTTACAGGCTTGAGGCCCTAGGCTTCTCTTACTCTCTCTCAGAGTCACTAGCTGGTTGTATAAGGCAGGAGCAGTTGCAACCTAGTATAGAGGCTGGCTCATGTGGAAACAGGCACAGGCTGGAGCAGGAGCAAGGCATTCTGTTGAAACTACTGACAGCAGGAGTGTTCCCAGACAGGCAGTGACAATGAGCAGACAAGAGAGACTGCATCTCTGAGGAGCCTATATACCTGCCTCGGGATCTGCTGGGTGGGTCCTTGAATGTGGATTGACTGACTGAACCCTGATTGAATGGTGTGGGGCCTATCATAAGACCTGTAGGTAATTGCTTCTGATGACTTGTCACATTCTCTGGCTTAGGGATGCCTCATCAGACTTAAGCAGGCTCAGACTCAGAAGTATCACATCCACTTGTGCTACATAGCAAAGGGAAATCTCACCTCTCTGAGTCAAGCACTTCATGATAACAACTGAGCTAAGAAGTTCCTTGTGGGAAACTTTTAACTCTTCTTTTAATCAGGGTGAGACTGACATTACAGATTAATTACTACTTGCTGTTCACTGTGTTAGCTGTAATGTGACATCTCTTTTAGCCAACTGGCACTTTCTTTACAGTTTGCCAAGAGAAGACCTAGAGTTCAGCTTCTTTGAACCTGTAACAAGCTGTCCAGTATATCCTTCCTAGGCTCCATGGTTTTAGCACAGCTCTGTTGAAGCCAGGAAACTATTCATAACCAGGCTAATATATCTTCATTGCCTTCCGTTACTGGAAAGTTGGGGACCTGATCCAAAGCCTTTGAAGTAAGTGGAAGGACTTTGCAGAACTGCCTTTTCAAAACCAGCTGCTTAATTCTCCCCCTTCACCGCACACCATTTGATCCAAATTTCTTCCCATCTGTGACACTGGCAAACCAGGCATCGGTTCTTGCCAAGGCTTTTGGCCTCAGCCGAGCACTGACAGATTCATTGGTGGAAACCAGTCTGTTTTGTTAAGACGGGTATTGAACTTATAACAATGTGTTTAGTGTTTAGAATTTATGAAATGCTTGTAAGTTGCTACTTGCATTAATCTCAATTTCAAAATCTTCATCACGTGCTATAAGGTAATATTTATGCTTTTGCTTTACAACTGCAAAAAATGTTTTCCCTGAAACTGTCAACCTGTCAGAAGGCATTCTCCCTTGCCCATCAGGAAGGACTCTTAAAACTAAAGAGGCCCTTGTGGAACATCACAATACAAAGACATTGCTAACTACTCCTACACAGGCTATGTGCAAAAGGGCTCATCACATCAGCTTGAATTCTGAAACAAAGAAATAAATATAGTGAACATGACATTTTTTTTTTCTGTTTTTCTGTTTGGATTGTCATAAGGCTGGAGCTCAGAAACTGAAGCAGAGATCCCTAGGGTCAACTTGGGTTAGCACTGACAAATAACTACAAATTTGTCACCTTTTAATACCCTAGATTACTTATTTGTGTATGTATGTTAACCTGTAACTAACTCTCTCATTTCTTCTTCCTATTTAATAAATACTTAGTTTACTATAGGATTGACTGCAAGCATTGTATTTGGTGTAAATTTTAGGTACAAATTGACCTGGGGTAAGTGACTGGTTTCTTGGAACTGGAAGAAACCTGAATCTTTTGTGATCTTTGTTGTATGACAACCAACTATCACTAAATCCAGCTTGCCTGGGTGACAAGATTGACTGGAATTCCCAAGGGGACTGTCTGTGACTTCATGGTGAGACTGTTACAGTGCTCCAGGAGTCCACATTTGTTACTGGGTTGGTGAAATCTAATTATAAAAACATACCAACAGTTTGGGGTCTCTGCCCTGCTTTTGACAATCTGCCCTGAGTTTGGCACTCAGAGTCAAGAACCACTCCAGACAGCATGATAACCCTGTCCCCTTCATTTTGCTGACCTCTGTGACTTTTGAGATCTCAGTGTTGTACTTGACTGAATTTTGCTCTGTGGTTCCTTGGGGATGAAAATGGAGATTTTTGTACGTATTTTTGTCCCTTCTAATCCTGTGTCATCTGATATTAACTTTGAGCTTGGATTTTTCTTATTTATGATATGGGAGCCCAATGTGCCGTCCACTAGGCCATTTATACAATCATTTTGGAAAGAAGTTTTGTGATTTTTTAATTAGTTTTAATCCTTTTCACGTCTTCAAACATCTTTATGGACATTCATTGATTTCAGTTACCGTACTGACAGCCTACTGATTTGCATTGCTTATTAAAAAAAAACTCTTTAGCATTTCTTTTTAATGGATGCTTTATATGGTGTCTTTATACCCTTTAAAAACATTGTTATGAATTGCTTGCATTAAATACTAGAACACTGAAGCAATATGTATTTATCAGTTCACATGAAACAAAAGGTTTTCAAAGAGATGTAGGATTTGTGGGCTTTTGCTTTGGGGTTTTGTTTTTTTTTGTTGTTATTTATTGCATAACAGTGAATGTTGTGAATTCAATGGATCCATGAGAAGGAACAGAAATCTCTTACCAAGAGCAGAGTCCAATACTAAGTCTCATTTGTTCAGCCTTTGGCTAGTCTCAATAGGTTGTTTATCACCTAATAGCTTGAATTTATGTATTGTAATATCCCTAATAAAGCATTTCTCATTAAAGTTGTATGCACATTCTGTTCCAAAGACAAGGTATTTTCCAGTTGACTGCCAGAGCTAAGTCTTATATATTCCCAAATTTGCAAAGGTTGATATTCCACATATATAAACTCTCCAATCTCAACTATGTTTTTCAGATAGACGTGTATCAGTTAAAGAGTATAACACCTCTTTTTCTACCAGCATTGAAAAAACAAGCTACCTTTTATTAATCACTACCTAAATGGGCAGAAATGTATCATAAATAGCAACCTTACTCTTGATCCAGCTCCGTGAAGCAAGATTTTGCCAGGTGCTGCAAAGATGCACAAGTTGGGGACATAATACAAAAATCCTCTCCTCTGTTTGGTCGCCAGGTGCAATGTAGTTTTTATGCTCCCTTGAGCAAAAGGATAATGAAATGTACCACAGCTGCATGTGTTAGTCTTTCAAAAGTTGGCAGAAATCAAGTGAGGCCATAGCTTTACTCTCTGTACTCCAGACAACAGGACTGGCCAGGAATGGAGGGGAGCTTATCCTGCACTTTTTCAGTAATGTAGCAAAGACTCTCCTTCCCAAAGGAGGCTTTATACCAGTCCAAACACAATGCTTCCCCATTGAGGTACTGATCTCCTCACTCGCTTTTGTAAGAGCATATGGCTTTATGGCATAAACCAGCCTTTAAATATCTTTAAATAGGTAGTGTAGTCCAGTGGTTCTTAACCAGGGGCCTGGGGCCCCCTAGGGGACTGCGAACAGGTTTCTGGGGGTCCTCCAAGCAGGGTCAGGAATAGATTCACTGGGACCCTCGGCACAAAGCTGAAGCCCCACTGCATGAGGCTGAAGCCCAAGGCCCTGAGCCCCACCACCTGGGGCTGAAGCCAAAGGGTGAGTAACTTAGCTTCACGGGGGCCCCAGTGGCATGGGGCCCCAGGCAGTTGCCCTGCTTGCTATCCCCTAATGCCAACCCTGGTTTTTATATGCAAACAGCTAGTTGTTCTGCCACAGATGGGCTGTAGAGTTTTTATAGCATGCGGGGGGGGGGGGGGGGGTGAGGGGGGGAAGGTTGAGAACCCCTGGTGTAGTAGATAGTTCATTTCCAAGTAATGAAAAAAAAATGTGTTGTGACTGTGAATTTCCATATTTCTTCACCCCCAATTCCCAGGAAATTTCTTTAAAATAACCACATGTGTAATCAAGCATTACTGTGGGACATCACTGCAGTTTTAGTGATAGTCAGAATATTTACACTGGCAGAGATTGCAGGCCTAGGGACTGAAAATTTGTTTTTGGGGAGGAATTTGGGGGGGAGGTTTCCTCCTGAAGTGTGTTATGAATTCATGACACACTTCAGCATTGCAAAATGCCTTTATGACCAGCTTGAATCTCTCTGTTTGTTTGATACCATGCCCTTTGTGATGGCCACTGTCTTGGCTAATATACCAGGGACTGAACTGGGAACTATAGCTCAGAATTTAGCAGCTCATAATTTTAAGTCCAAAAAGACAAGTCTCTATAGGTGAGGGCTGATATCCTCTTTGATCAGCACACATATACCAGAAGTTACATCATGATATTCTAACAGAATTGATTTAAAAAAAAACAAGTAATGTGTGTGCTAAGTACAGCAACTACTGAGGTTTGATCTTTTGTGATACAAACTCTCTAGCACATGCAGGAAAAAGCCTTCAAAAGTAAATGCAGCTAAATAGATTAATGGTATCTCATGTTAGAAAACCCAGATAGTCTCCAAAAATTCAACATCAGACCAAGAAGAAAAAGAAAAATGAACCAACCATTATTTAGTCAAGAGAACTTCATAGTGTAGAAGTAATATTTACAGTGAGGTCATTGGTTATCAAACTGTGGTTCTGTCTAGTTCATCTTCTATGAGGATATTATTATTTATATTGCCTCAATGTATAATGGTCCTATCTCCATTGTGCTAGGTACTGTACAAATTTAACAAATATATTCCTTTCACACAAAAAAAACTTAGGCTCAGGAAAGCAATTTTGAGAAGCCGTGACAACTAAGTTCAGGGGAAAACATGGACTGTTTGGAATTACTTTATTGTGTATTTTTTTACCTTTCAAATTCATATACTATATCGCTAAATTTGATGTTAGTCATGTCTCCCTCCCTTCATATGCTTTCCTGGGCTCCTGTCCTGATGGCTGTTCCACATGGACACATGGAGCAGTTTGCAGGTTCTGGATTATAATCACTTTGTGTTTTAGACAATGGGGCCTCCTGACTGAGGGCTGTTGGGACTACTATAATATAAATATTACATAATTGTTTAAAAGCCAGGGTAAAGCAGGTTACCTTTAATCTGCAGTTGGGAGGGGTGATAGGGCTTGGTTCTTCTCATCCGGCCCTCTCTGAACAGGGAATTCACCTATCTCAATCTAGAATGGGGAGAGACACTGAAGATTGCGTGGGGATAAATCCCATCTCCCCTCCCTCTCATACAAAACAAAAGAGCTCTCAGTAGGGGAATGTAAATAGCCACTGTCAGCTCTCCAAGCAGTGGTGGGAGGAGCATGGATCTCAGCATTCAGGGCCAAGGTCATTGTAATCAGCCTTCTCTCTCTCCACAAGGCCATTATTAGGTGGTATGGGGACAACATCTCTATCCACAGGTGTGAGCCTAACTGCATCCCAGAGCAAGAGGGCAAAGGACTCACTGGGATCTGATAGTCAATTTCAGCTGTCCTGACAAGTTGAATGTGCCCTAATTCATTAACATCACAAGCTATATCTGTATATATATACACATCTATATATGTGTCATGCAACTTATCACTGGAAAACTAATAACACACAAATCATTAATATTCTTGTATGGTGGGTGTATGGAAAACACCCATAACCCCAAGAAATATGAAGGTGATGTGCAACTAAAATGTGTTTGCCACTAAAGTTTGGGGAGTAGGTAAATGGGTTTCTCCCAAGATCTTTAATGAAGAAACTGCATACTACCAGATGAATGATTCACTGAAAGATCCACATTTCTCTCAGCCAAAGGACAAGCTGCCTTCTCCTGCCAGGTGTCATCAGAATCAGTTGATAATTACACATGAAGTGGCCATTCTTGAAGGGTAACCTTCAGAAGAATCTATTTCAAAGGTTCACTGGACCATAAAAAGAGAGGGGTAAGGAACCCCAAGTGATCATTCACCTAAGAAGACAAAAGAACCACCAAGCACTTTAAACTTTGTGGCAGATCCTAACCAAAGGGGCGGTCAGCTATCTTGCTGAAGGGTAATGCAGGAAGAATCTTACCTTGAAGCAGGACTGTAATTTTGTTAAATCTTATTCTCTAGAAAGAGTTTGTCACTCTTATTTGCTTGTAACCATTTCTATCGCCTTTTGTAAATACATATGTTTTACGTTTAATATAAAGCAACCAGTGTTCTGCTTGAATTAAAAGTGATAATCTGTGGAGTTTGCTCCTCTAAAGAGACAAACAAACCTCTTAATGTCCAAGACATTGCAGAGCACACAGTTTTGGAAAAAATCGGGACTGGGAATGAGGGAGTCATCTTGCCAGGTATAACCATAAATCTGGGTACCAGATTATGGCTGGGAATAATAAGCAGGATGCTGGAGTCAGAGTTCCTGGTCCAGGGGTGCTTATCACAAAGATCCTCAGTGTGTGCTTGTATGCTGGCTGGGAGCATCCAGACAATGGAGCTAAAGCAGCAAATCAATTTTGGCACCCAGGGTTATAGACCAGGCAGTGGCACAGCCCCTCACTGGCCTGGATTGCACTGCAGAATGTGACACCATAGCTGTGTGCTGACCAACTTGTGCAATGAGAACATATGATTCCACATATTCTGTTCCCCTTGGCAAGTTGCAGACCACCTTATTTCTTTACCTCTTTCCTATTTCTTTTTGCCTCCTGATTATGGAGATTGTGTCTTAACCAGCCACAAGTTGCTAACCTAGATGTTGTGAGCCTTGCACTGTGCCCACGCTCTTTCAACAAATGAACTACAAATATCAACACACAGATATTGCATTTTATTTCCTTTTGCTAGTTTTTTCTCTGTCATCCTTTGTGAGTTCATCTTATTTTATCTTGAGGGGCAACAGTATCAGACTTTGCAACAGAAGCAAAGAAGTGAGCTCTACCACATTAAAATTGACTCCCTCTTCTTACCCATTTTCAAAGGGGATTTAGGCACATAGCAACCTAAATCTCATTGATTGTCTCCTATGTGCTTAAATTCTATTTGGAGGTGAGGTTTAGTCTACTACATCAATTAGGTATTGCAACACAGAGCATACTAATGCCGAAATACTTTTTAAAATCTAGCCTTTCGTCTTGAAGACTTGTGTTTATTGCCAGTTTGAAGTGTTTTGACTTTTTTCTTAATGCTCTCTGTTTATGTGGACTTAATAGAAGCAACAGAAAAACCCCTTATATTTAATAGTGTAAAACAAGCAAACCCAAATCCCTGTGAACAGAACCCTGAACCGACAGTACTGTGAATGTAGCAGCACTAAGAAAAGTAACAAACGGGGTAATTTAAATATACCCCAGCATACAAGTGACCTTTTCCCCTGCCATCCCTATTCTTATTTTATTTTTGAAAAAAATATTCATCTGTGAAGCTTGTTTATATTTTGTTTGTAAGATTAAGAAATTTTCTTTGGTAGATGCCATTTTTAAATAATTTAATAGCAGCTAAAAACCCATATTTATGTTTTCAGAATACTTAATTTTTAGGAAAATGTATTTTGTTTTGTTCTCCCCTCCCCAATAGAAAATAATGGGCATCGATATTCAGATTTTCAGGTGTGCTTCCGAGTGATGTGCATAGAGTCCATAAAGTTACTTCCTGCTCACCCCCCCACACTCTGTATAGGGATTGTGTCAGGGCAAGGCACTGGCAGATGGAAGGAGGGTAGAGTACCAGGCATTCCACCTAATTCTCAGTTGTTTCAGAAGTCCTTGTGGACTGCAGCCAACATAATTTACAGTAGTTTATATGGGGACAGTAGCTTATGCGGAGGATTATTTTGATCACCAGCCAGATCAGAATCACAGGAACAAAAAAGGTGGCTTAGAGCCGCCCCTTTTCCTACTTTTTTGGCTGTACCAAGTTTGCATTCACTGCAGCTGAGGATTTAGTCTCAAATATTTAAAACACCAAACACTAACCAGCCTACATTCATATTGGCTGTTTTACCTTTTGTTCTTTTCTGCTCCCAGACTCATCTGCAGTCCCTCTGTATCACTAATGAAATGAAATAAAATGAGCTGTGGTGATGTTTGGGCCATATTCACTTCTGTATCAAGTGTCAGGGTTGCACTTCCTCCCAAGTTAAAATTTGTCTTTGAAAATAAAATGTATAAAACCTTAAAAAAAAATTCAGGTCTATTCCAGATTTTGAACTCATAACTAGGACCAGATCCTGCAGCTCTTAGAGAGGCAAAAGCCCTATTAAAATGTAAAACACTGCATAAATCTGAACCAATAACTGTATACTTTGTACAAAAGGAAAATCGTAATAGAACCCAGAGGTAACTTATGATTAAGGCTAAGATTTTGTCATGGTTATATTTAGTAAAAGTCACAGACAGGTCACAGGCAATAAACAAAACTCACAGAAGCCATGACCTGACTGTGACTTTTGCTGCTGCAGGTTTCCCCCGCCACCGTGGTGGCTGGGAACTGAGCCCCCTCCCCCCATACAGGAGATTATCACCCATCACTGGAACCCTGAGGAGGGCCCCCTGAGGAGGCTGTCGCTGGAACCCTGACAGGGCTCCGCTGGCTGCCAGTCCCATGGCCCCAGGGGCTGAAGCAGAAAATGTCACCGAGGTCTCTGGAAGTCACGGGTTCTATGACTTCCATGACCGCCATGACATAACATAGCCTTACTTATGACTGCATTTGTAAGCATATATCTAATAAGTATTCTAAACTAAAGTGATGCAAATCATTCAACAGATATCTGACTCGCAATCCATTAGACACTCAGCTACTTTTCTAAGCCATTTTCCTTAATGAAACAGAGATTGAAGATTTTCTAACCCATCTACCAGCATTGGCAATACTCATGAAATATGAAATGTCATTAATTCACTATTGTAATTCAATTTTTTGAAATGTTTGTTTCCATAATATTTGCGTGTCAGTCTGTGTATCATATATGCTGGAGAAAGTACTCTGAAAAGCTTTGGATTCTCATCTAAATTTTATTAATCCACACATTTTGTAGGCTTTCTGATCTTCTTGAACTGGAATTTGAAATCATCCTTTCTCTGAATGTGAATGGGTGCACATACCAAATTAGGTGCAGGCAATATACACTTGAGGCTACAGTAACGTAACAAAGTAAATCATACTCTGTAGCCCAGCCTATTTCCCTTATAAGCAGTATCTCTTTGATTGTAGCCATGTTTGATAGCTTTCTGGTTCCCTCTATCCACAAGGCTGGCCCATTTGGACAGTCACACAAGGAAACTGCTAGAAACTTTTGACGTTTAAGTCATTTAAATCTAGATTAGACAATGCACTTGAGAGTATAATGAAGTGAATGATCTTGTATTGGCAATGAGATGAACAAGCGACCCAACAAGTCTTTTCCATAAGATGTTCTTAAGTTTCTCTGAGTTGTTTATATACTATATACTGTGTGTCAGCCTGGTAAATTTAAGTGAGGATGAGAAGTCCTTGAAGTCTCTCTGCGTATGAGATTTCTCAAGCCCTGGGTTCCTCCTTCCCTCCATAAGGTGTTTAGTTTAGTTTAGTTTTTGTTTTGTTTTGTTCTCACTTTAACTTAGGGAAGATGAACTGGCTGGCAAGCAAGCTGACTGAAAGGATGAAGGGTAGCATTAGCTTAGCCATGCTGGGCAGCATCCAGTAAAAAAAAAACAAAAAAACGTATGAACCATCTTTACTTATACTCAAGTCTTTGAAGCCTAAGAGGTCTAGAGACAGACCCTCAGCTGGTGTAAATTGTCAGGAGGATCTGCCCCATGGTCTTCACTTAGATTTCCTCTCCCACCAGGAGCTGGGGTATAATAAACTGATTCAGTAACATTTCAGTTATGTTCCAGTGAAATGAACTTGTGATATTCAAGTAGTCTTGGATTGTTTCCAACCCTTTTCCCATCTCTAATCTACATTTACTGCATCTAAAGGTAAGATTATTTTAAGGTAGACAATTATGTTTTTCAGCTAAAAAGATGTGAGTGATACAATGTGAGTAATTCAAATGATGTTTTTTAAATCAATTGACCTTCAAACTTAGCACACATTCAGCATCTAATCTTCTCATTCTCTAAAATGACAAATTACTATTACCACATAAAGTAAGAAGATTAGGTAATTTATTTTACATAGCCCAGATATGTATAGTAATTACTCTAACTCCATAGGTTTTACTTGCTTCTTTATTGCACACTGCATTTATTTTTCCCTGTCAATTATTTAGGAGTTAGTTAGTAGGTACAAAAGCAATTACCATGAGGCAATCAGAACAGCCATTTCAAAGGCAGAAAAACAAATGCATTTATTTTGTACAAACAGTACTACTAGCTTGATCTTTTTCCATGATAGTCACTGGTAGTAGACTGGGCTCTATGGATGTGTATTGATACTACAGGGCATTTACTAAGAATAAAAGTCTGATGTCTTATTACAGATTAGGTTTTAGAAATCCCCCCCACTTTCCCAGCATTATCATCTCAAATCTGCCATCTCTTTACACCACAAACTCTACTGAAGTCAGTGTGGGAGGCTGTTTTGCACAAGGATTGCTGGATCAGGCCCTATAGTAGCAAAGTAATGCAAATTACAGTGAAGTCTGTAACTCTAAGCAACTACTCAAGGGAACAAAAATGGTCTTTTCCCTTAAGGTCTTTTAATAAATATGGCTGTGGGTGGTATGGCAAAGTTCCTTCTCTACCTTGGTGGGTCTTGCGTTTATTGGTGGATTTGCTTGTCTTGGAGCTTCACAGCAGCCCTCAGTTTGGCCATTTTCATGAACCCACAGTCCAGGTCAACTCCTCCTGTGTCTGACCAAGAGTTGGGAGGTTTGGGGGGAACCCGGGTCCACCCTCTACTCCAGGTTCCAGCCCAGGGCCCTGTGGAATGCAGCTGTCTAGAGTGCCTCCTGGAACAGCTGTGCAACGCAACAACTCCCTGGGCTACTTCCCCATGGCCTCCTCCCAACACCTTCTTTCTCCTCACCATAGGACCTTCCTCCTGGTGTCTGATAATGCTTGTACTCCTCTGTCCTCCAACAGTATGCATTCTCACTCTCAGCTCCTAGCACCTCTTGCTCCCAGCTCCTTATATACGCACCACAAACTGAAGTGAGCTCCTTTTTAAACCCAGGTGTCCTGATTAACCTGCCTTAATTGATTCTAGCAGCTTCTTGATTGGCTGCAGGTGTTCTAATCAGCCTGTCATCTTAATTGTCTCCAGAAGGTTCCTGATTGTTCTAGAACCTTCCCTGTTACCTTACCCAGGGAAAAGGGACCTACTTAACCTGGGGCTAATATATCTGCCTTCTATTACTCTCCTGTAGCCATCTGGCCCGACCCTGTCACAGTGGGTATTTGGTCAATTTAAGACAATTCCACAAAAGCTTAAATCATATTTGATATAAAAATATTTATAAAACACAATGTGTATTTGAGTATTTTTATAAAATAATTGAAGTGCAAATAGTTATTAAAACTAAATATTAATATATAAAATGCCATTTGAAGCCAGACATGGTCTGCATTCAAGTTCCCCTAGATACATGTGAAAAAATATTGTGTTTATTAACTTAACAGAATGGTATTTTAATGTAAAAAATTCTGTCAACGTGCAGACCTGTGCAGAGTCTTCTGTGTATAACTGTAGGACATATTCTCAACTAGTGAATATTTGCTAGCGCCATGGTATTCTGCAGAGCTATGCTGATTTACATCAGCTAAGAATATGGCCTACAGTTTGTGTATTGAGGTCAATGGAGACAGATTATTTACATTCGCTGAGAATCTGAGCACAGAAGTCCAAAAGCTAAGGTTCAATGCTTACACATATAATTTTATTATGGAAATGGAAATGTACTCAAATCATTGCAGGAATTTAATGAAAAGCCGCTGGATAAAGAAAAAAGTTATATAACGCCCACCATATGTACTTCTGGAGCCAAATATAAGACAAAACAAAATGTTGTCACTTCTTGTTAAGGATTGGAATCTTTTCAGGGAGTAGCCCCCTTGTTTAGATATAACACCCAAGTATGTATCAACCTTCAGTATCAGAATTTACAAAATAAACCTATTATCAGGTTCCTAGAAACATCAAAAAACATGATCATAACAACCACATGTGATATTTAATTCATTTCAGTCTGGTGTACAGACATATAGCAGTGAGACTCCTATTAACATTACCTTGTCTAATTACAAACCGTGTAATTATAGTGTTGATTATGGTTATTTCTTTGTTGCACCATCAGCAGAAAAATAGGTCTTTCATTATTGCACTGATCAATTATTTGTCTGAACTATATTGTTTCTTGTGGTTTTGGAATATGGATATCCAAAACTTTGGATGCTTAACCAATACTTATGTGAAATAACCTAATCTCTTGCATATGCAAAATTAGGTTGGGAATCTTGCAAGAACAGGCTTTGCTAAGATATATCTACCTTTCTCTAGGAAGGAAGTATCATAAGTACCATTTTCCTGTAGTATTTTGGCAGCTTTGTTCCTTGTCTTGCCCAGATTCCTGGAGTACAAAGACACTAGCTATAAAAAACCATCAGACTCTAAACAAAATGAGTTTAATTTGATCCTAGCAATCAATGAAGGTGTAATGAGGGTTATGTTTTTCTTCAAACATGCTTAATTCATGCCTAATTTTTTATCTGATTGGCTGGATTTTTTGCCATAAAGAACATCTTCCTAGGAATATACTAGAGTAAGAGAAACTTAAACAAAGAAAATCTAAGCAATAACTCCATTATCATAAATATATATTGAACCGAACTAAGCAAGCTGTAGGCTTTTCTGTCACCAAAGTAATTTTATAATTTTAAAATGCAGGTTATTCACATCCTAATGGTTCTTTTCCATTAAAATATACATGAAGACTATTAAAAAATGCAGAGTAAATCTCACTGTAGCTTATAACAGTTCCACTATGCAGTAAATGAACTTTAATGGTCAAATATTGTCAGTAGTCCATACATCCAAATCTAGCTAACATCAGTGAGGGTTCCAGTGTATACTGAAAATCTTGTACTGCTACTGTATTCTTTCTATAGAATAGAATTAAAGAGACAAGGTGTGTGAGGTAATATTTTTTATTGGACCGACTTCTGTAGCTGAGAGAGGCAAGCTTTTGAGATTACATAAAGCTCTTCTTCAAGTTTGGGAAACATTCTCAGAGTGTCACAGGGTGGTACAGATTGCTTACCATACATAGTTAGCACATATTTCAAGGGACCATTCAAGGTGAAGTGGCCTGTTAACATCCCTCTAATTTTAGGGGACAAAGGAAGAGATGGAGTAAAAGGCAGTTGGGGGGCATGTGACAAAAGCCCACAGGTAAATCCAAAACATGGAGACCCAGGAGAAGGGTCAGAATCTGGGGGAGCATGGGTCACTATAGCAGGGATAGGAGAAAGACAAGAGAGAGCATAAGAGGGGAATCAAATCAGTATCTTAGATGTCTGTAAACCAGTGGTGGGCAACCTGTGGCCCATAGGCCGCATGCGGCCTGTCATGGTAAGCCGCAGGTGGGCTGCCAGACAGTTTGTTTACATTTGCATGGCTGCCCGCAGCTCTTAGTGGCTGCGGTTCTTCATTCCTTGCCAAAGAGAGCTGCGGGAAGCAACAGCCAGGAATGGTAAATATATATGTGCAAATATAGTCCACATATATAAAAAGTGAAACAAGGACAACCTGGGGAATTACAGACCAGTCAGCTTAACTTCAGGTCTTGGAAATATAATGGAGCCAATAACTAAGTAATCAATTTACAAACACCTCAAATATAATAACGTGATAGATAAGTAATGGTCAGCAAGGATTTGTCAAGAATACATCTTTTCAAGCCAACCTAACAGATTTCTTTGACAGGGTACCATGCCTTGTGGATGGGGGAAAAGTGGTAGATGTGGTATATCTTGACTGTAGTAAGGCTTTTGATTCTGTTTCGCATAACCTTCTCATAAACAATCTAGGGATATACAACCTAGATGGAGCTATTATTAGGTGGGTGCATAACTGGTTGGAAAACCATTCCCAGGGAGTATTGATTCACAGTCAAGCTGGAAGGGCATATTGACTGTGGTCCCACAGGGATCAGTTCTGGGCCCAGTTCTGTTCAATAGCTTCACCAATGATTTAAATCAGTGTTTCCCAAACTTGTTCCACCGCTTGTGCAGGAAAAGCTCCTGGCGGGCCAGGCCGGTTTGTTTACCTGCTGCATCTGCAGGTTAGGCCAATCACGGCTCCCAGTGGCTGCAGTTCACTGCTCCAGCCCAATAGGAGCTGCTGGAAGTGGAGGCCAGTATGTCCCTCGGCCTGCACCGCTTCCAGCAGCTCCCATTGGCCTGGAGCAGCGAACTGCAGACAGTGGAAGCTGCAATCGGCCGAACCTGAGGACGCGTCAGGTAAACAAACTGGCCCAGCCTGCCAGGAGCTTTCCCTGCACAAGCGGCAGAACAAGTTTGGGAACCACTGATTTAGGTAAAGGCATAGAAAGTACACGTAAAGTTTGCAGACAATACCAAGCTGCAAGGCATTGCAAGTGCTTTGGAGGATAGGATTAAAATTTAAAATGATCTGGAAAAACTGGATAAATGGTCTGAAGTAAATAGGACATACCAATTAAAATTAAGTAAATTTTAATAAGGACAAATGCAAAGTACTCCACTTAGGAAATGACTCCCTAGGATGGACTACTGCAGAAAGAAATCTGGGGGTCATAGTGAATCACAAGTTAAATATGAGACAACGGTGTAAAACTGCTGCAAAAAAAACCCAAACATCATTCTGGGATGTATTAGCAGGATTGTTGTAAGCAAAAATTGAGAAGTAATTCTTCCATTCTACTCCGCGCTGATTAGGCCTCAACTATAGTATTGTACACAGTTCTGGCACCTCGTTTCAGGAAAGATGTGGACAAATTGGAGAAAGTTTTGAGACTAGCAACACAAATATTAAAGCTCTAGAAAATATGATCTGTGATGGAAGATGAAAAAATGAGTTTGTTTAGTCTGGAGAAAAGAAAATGAAGAGGGGCAATGAAAACAGTTTTCAAGTACATAGAAGGTTGTTACAAGGAGGAGGGAGAAAAAATGTTCTCCTTAACCTCTGAGGATAGGACAAGAAGCAGTGGGATTAAATTGCAGCAAGGACGGTTTAGGCTGGACATTAGGAAAAATGTCTTAACCGTCAGGGTGGTTAAGCACTGGAATAAATTGCCTAGGGAGGTTGTGGAATCTCCATCATTGGAAAATTTTAATAGCAGGTTAGGCAAACACCTGTCAGGGATGGAATAGATAATACTTATCCTGCACTTCTAGTCCTACAATTCCATGATTCTATGATAGTGTGTCTTTGTTTTTTTTATCATTTTCCTGTGTGATTTCATTTGAGAGCATAGTGATTGTTTGGTTTCACCCACAGATAGTTTTTATTGGGGCATTTAGTACACTGGATGAGGTATACCACATTTTATGATAGGCATGTGTAGGATCCATGGATCTTGAAAGGGGTGGTATGGGGGGTATTGATCACTATAGCAGTGGAGATATGTCTGCAGGTTTTTCATTTGTTGTTCTGACAGAGCCTGAGTTGGTATATCAGGATCTGTGGGGAGCTTGCTTCTGATGATGAGTTTGGAGAGGTTGGGACATTGTTTGAGTGCCAGAAGAGGGGATGAAGGAAATATTTTGTTCAGTAATGCTTGTAGTTATTTGATGATACCTCATATGATTTCCATTGTGGGATGGCAGGTGACATCAGGGCATGTGGTTGGAGGGAGTTTTATTTCTGTATTGAAGTAGGTTATCTCTGAGTATTTGGGTGGCCCGTTCCATGATGCAATCTACTTCTCTGGTGGAGTGTCCTTGTTTGACAGTCTTGAGTGTTTTAAGGCAGACATTCCGAACTTTCTCATCAGAGCATATTCTATGGTATCTGAGTGCCTGGCTGTAGATCATAGATTTCTTGGTGTGTTTGGGCTGCTAACTTGATCTATGAACATATGTGTGTTGATCCATGGGTTTATTGTATATAGTCGTCTGTAGGGTTCCATTGTTGAAGCTGCCAGTGTGCCCAGGAAGTTGATCAAATGGTCCCTTGAAATATGTGTTAACTACTATGCTAAACAATCTGCTCCATCTTGTATTTAGCTGTGACACTCTGTGTACCTTCCTCAGACCTGAAGAGGAGCTTTATGTAACTCAAAAGCTTGTTTATTTCACCAACAGAAGTTGGTCCAATAAAATATATCACCCACCTTGTTTCTCTACTATCCTGGGACTGACATGGCTACAACAATACTGCATACATAGAATAGAACTGAATTTTGTAGAACCTGTTTGAAATAGATCACATGGAAAAGCTTTACAAAAAACAAGCAATCAAAATCAAAAGGAAAAATAATAGGTTTTACAGTGAGATTTAAAGAGGAGTTAGTGGCTCAACATGAGGCACAAGAAATTTATTGGGTGTTACAAAAGGTAATGCCCAGCTGCAAAAGAAACTAGAGAGGAGAATAAGGACTGGAAAAAGGTAGAGTGGGGTCAAAGTGAGTGGGGGATACAGATGCATGGAAAATTTTGCCAGTTAGAATTGTTGGGTGAGAAGTCACACACTTGGGTCTGGGACTCTGAAGTTTATTAATTCCAACCTGTATTTGAACCAAAAGCATACCTGGTGATTACAATTATTATTAAATAAACTAGAGACATACAGTAAAAGACAGTGAACAACTACCTTCTGAGACACAGGTGGGTCACAATGGATTTTTCTTATGGTATTCTGCCTAACCTTTACAAACTCCAACATATTACATATTTGTTAGTTAGTTTCTCTTCCAATAACCATTAAATATTATGAAAATTATTTATCTTGTGTAACTCATACAATGCACATGCATAAACTCCAATTGGCATAACTTTTGTTGTCCTTGCTATTTTTATGTTATGTCTCTCTTCTAACCGGTTTATTATCCACTGTTCATGTATATTTGACCAGCTCATTCTGATCGTTTTCTCTGCATAGAGGGTTTTTCGGACTCCCCAATTTGTCTACTTGCCTTTTCCCTAATTACCTTTTAGCAGCAAATTTTGTGTGTTTGTTGTGTTTCAATTTAATCACATTCTGTGGTAAAAACACTCCCTTTGTCCTATACAGCAGTTATAAACAAGTTTACTTAATAACAAGGTCACCAAGGCAACATTTCACTCATGTCAAGGAAACTGCAAACTAGGCCAAAGACAGCCTTCCTGTCCAAACTTATGCATCAGTTACCAACATTATAATACGTTTCCGTAGAACCTCCTGGTTTAATTGATTCAGAAGCAGATAGGAAGGTAGTGAGAAAAACTGGGCATTATATTGCCACTTTCCTGTGAAACATAAACCCATGCCACAACATTCTGAAAGCCATGCTTATTAAAACTCCTTTGTAGAAGTAATTACTGCTTCTTCTCCTAGTTTATCTCAGCATATTAATTTCTTTTGTTTTAAATATTGAAAGCAATTAGACCATATTATAAATTAATTGTTTGGCAGTTGTTTTAGTTTATTTAAATCAAGTAATTTGCCTGTATAACAAGTCTTTGCCAAACAAACTGTTAACTAATTTATAGTCACAGTTTAAAAATGGTGAAATCATTATTAAGCTGTTAAAAATATCTGCTCTTGGGTTGACAGCTTGTATTTCTGCCAAAAAGCATTTTAACAGCCACATTAATATAAACCAGTGAAAAAATAGTTAGAAGAAATAGTTTTATTTTAAAATCAAGGTGTGATGGGGAGAAAGGTAACTTTACTTACAGGATTGCTGTGATATTTTTAACTTGTTGCAATTTATTTTTAAGAAGTCCTTTGACCAATGGTACCTTGACAAGTATGTTGACCATGGCAATGGACATCTTTCCCCCTGGATCAGATTCTAATCTGACAATTCACTGTCTTTCAAAATGATTATACACTTCTGGATTGAAGAGGGAAAAATAAAAAAAGAGAGAACTATTTAAATATGATACAGCTTTTTTGCAATATTATAGGTGGCTGTAGTCTTTGTTGTTGTTGCTGCTGTTGCTGTTGAAAGACATCGATGAGCCTGGATGATAAATAATTCCAGGTTTTAAGCACTAGAATACTTTGAATTTCATTTCCAGTGCTGATCTTGAAATAGCTCTGTGAGACAGTAGTTGTAAAGTATGTAAATTTCTCAATGTCAGCTGCTCAGCAAAGATTGTCAGAGGCAATATGAAGCAAACAGCTGCAGAAGAAAAAAATTATTTTGAAATACTGTTATCTCTTTTAAAAACGTTATTTTGTATTTAAATGTTGCTCCCGCTTGAACAGATAAAATATCACATGTCCATGAGAATTTAGGGAACAGAGATGGGTTAGACAGATTTTTCTCTATAGTATTTACCTCCATAAGTAGATGGGCCAGCTTCTCTTGTCTGACAAGTCAATGTTGCATTGTATAGCTGGAGATAAACCAATAGAAAATGTCTTTGTGTATGAGGGGAAGTGGGGTCAGGGAAGCAGTCCTACACCAGATGACTCTCTCCAGCCTGAGGTAAGGAGATGGAATGACTGAATTGGGAACAGGCATGGCAGAATACAGCTGCATTATGCCTCATCCTCCACCGGCATAAATTCGAGCTAAACTCATGCAGTTGTGACATGGCTCAGCTGCTTGGGATTAGGGAGTCACCACCAGCTCCCTAGTGGCCTCCCTCTCAATGTATCTGAGCCTAGTTTGGTCACAGTCAAGAATCTGACCCAGAGTTCAGCAACCCATATGATAAGATGAACACCATGATGGCTATTAGTCATCCATTTTTAACCCATTCGCATTCTACAGTATCAGAGAGACCCCTGTTATTTGCTATTCTAAATATAGGGGTAAAGTGAGATACCTCAGATACCACCATATGATAACTGTAACTAAATATAGATTTGTAAGGCAGGCAATGCATTTTGAATACCTGACCATATCAAATGCTGCCATGCTTTGGGGTCAGCTCCAAGTGGATCATTTATGGAAATGAGGTAGAATCTTGGTAGGCAAAGTATTCTTGTTTTTAAACCATCTCTAGCCTCGAAGTTGAACAGGCAATTGATATCATTAATGTCATTTATGCCAAGCACATACAGACAAACCCTATATTAAATTGGGTTTTTACCCAGTTTATTAGAAACATGAAAAATACAAACACATCAGATAAATCCAGCACAGGTAAATGTAATAGCAAGAAACTTGTTCATAAGTATCTCATGATAGCAAGCAGTAAGCTTGAGTGCTCTGTAAACATAGTAGATTCCACAAATCCAGAATGATATATGAAAAGCCATACCTCTGTTTGTTTTTTCTCACATTTCCAGCTTTCAATTTAGCTGTGCAGACAGAAATCATAGATAACTACTGATGAGATTTGATTGCTACTCTATATTACTAGATAGCTAATAGCTAGATGTGACACATCATAAAAGGTATTCCTATACAGATTTTTACAGATGCAGTTTTCCAAATGTCCCACCTATTAAATGAGACATTGCTTAATTTATATTATTTGTGTTTATTTCTTCAAAGTCTACTTCCTGAGAAAATACTTAGCTTTGCAATACCTATTTCCACAGCAATATAAAAAGCAGGGTTGATAATGGAATATTTCACCTGAGTCGTGTAGAGAATAGATGGATCACATCATGCATCTCTGTGCATAAGAACTCATAGTATACAGTGTTCTCTAATATTATTAAATAAATAATTTAAATAATTAATTCCCCTCTGCCTCCTCATGATTTTAAACTATGTCTTTTAAAATTGGAATAGAATAAGGAACAATTGCCATCATCGGGATGGATGTGCAGGGAATTAATCTTCCCTTTCTTAATTCAGGAATTGCAGGGGCTGTTTTGGCATGGACAGTCCTCAAGCCTCCTGTAACATGTGACTTTGTTGCAATGAGACATTACAGGGTTGCAGAATCACCAGGTTGAAAAATGAATTAGGCATGGGGGCTGCTGCAGAGATAGTTCATAGCTGGTGTAGAGCCTTCCTTCTCTATTAGACTTGGACTGAATGACAACAATGAATCAGGCCCATATACTTGAGCCTTCTCCCATTGATATCAATGGGAGTTTTTTTCATTTTATTTAGTGGGAGGAAGATCATGTTCTGTTACTTTTTAATTAGAAATCTTAAAGATTGGGGTTAATATTAAAATATATAAAATATATATCATATCAAACGTCTTTCCTATATTTTTTCTTGCCTTTTAATAATGTTGTCTCATTCCCACAACAGTCTGGCATCTTATATAATCATGTCGGTGTAACTCCTAAAACCTCTTAAATAGGTCCAGGACCGAAGAACCTATGTAAGGAGCCCTGCATATACAGAATGGGGAAGTGGACATGAAAGGAGTGTCCATTTGGTTCACAGATAGTATAAATCCCAAATTTTACATTTTAGGCAGGTATTAGGCTTTGTCCACTATTCATTCCCTCTACACACCCCACATACTCTTTGAGTGGAAATTATTTATAAATACTTGGAAATTTACATTTTAATCATTACTCTGTACACGTGTAGATGCAGATAACAGAAAGCAGGAAGGAGAAGGAAGAGACAAGGGAAAACAAAGTAGTGCATTGTTGTGGCGCAAATACCTTTGTATAGAACAGTCCTCCTTCCCAGGCTAGTATAAAAGATGTCTAAACCATGACTTTCTTCATCTTGGTTCAAACATATTTAGCAAGCAACAGATTGCATATGCTTGGTTCATGCAAGGGAAAAAATAATTAATTTACAAAATCTCTCGTAAGCAATTCTGAATCCCTCAAGTTTTCAGTTACTCTTTGCTTCCTGACCTAAGTTGGACAAGCACATCTTACTTTTCCCCTCAAGGCCAAGTTCTCATAGTTCAACTTGCTACTTGTTATAACCCTGGTCTAAGGGAGTTCCTAGTGAAATTCCTCCTCGCACATTTCATTATAGGGTGTCTCAAGTTGTTTCCTGTTTTCATTAAACATATTTGTAACTTCCACACTGCCACAACTAAAACACTAACACAAGCTTCTCAGCAATGCCAACAAAATAGAACTAATGTAAAGTTTCTCAGACAAAGCCATTTTGAAGATAAGATGAACCAACACAAGGCAGATATTTTTTCCAAATGTAAAATTCAAGTGAAGTTCCAAAACAACATAACTTTAAAACTTCTTGAGGCAGCTCCTCCAGTAGTGTAAATCAACATAGCTCCAGGCTCCTTGTTTCCTTTTTAAAAATTTCCCAGAAAAACTCAATCCTAAAATGAGATGTAGCATGCAAAATCTCCAGAAATTGTCTTCTTTTGGTTTGTGATTTTGTGTGTGTGTGTATGTGTGTTTTATATGCTAGCTCCCAAGAAATGAAAACATTTAATGAAAGTTCCCATTTACTGGACCAGTTTAAGATCTCTAATTATTTTACAGCAGAGATTTTCAATAATCTATACAAAAGCAGATGAAAATATATTTGTCAAACAGCATCTTTAATTAATGTCTGAAATGAGGAAGATTGGCAGATATTTGCTTGAGATTAATATAATATTCGGAAGGTTGAATTAATGATATTTGTTATACAATTCCTGAGTGTGTTGCATTTGTCATTGGGGAAAAACAATGAGGCATGTAAGTGTTTTTAATGTTATCCATGTAGTATCATTGTATTTTTTATCAATCCTGTGTCAACCCAAGTTGCTAGACAATAATAAAGATAAATCAACATCTGACAGAGCTTTGTAGATACCATTCTAAATGACTGAGGAGGACAAAAATTTGTCATACTGTCTAATGCTTAACAATTAAAGTAATTCAAGGACAGTTACATTTTGTACAGGCTCTTCATCATTTCAATAGCTTAAAGCCACAAGGATAGTTTTTAATTGTTTATGTGATGTATCACTTGATTGTCTCCTTCACTCTGCACCAAGGAAGAACAGAGTAAATTAATAATAAGTTCAGGCACAGCTGAAAACTAGCTGCTACAGGATAAGATTGATTTATATCTACAGTGATGAAGCCTGGGCTCCAGATAAATAAGGAAGGGATATAAATTTTCTTCAATATCTCTCAAATCAGAATCTAAAGTTTGGTATTCCAAATTTCTGTTGATACAACAGACTTTGATATATTGTACTTGGATATGAGTACAATTGAGTGGGTTAACACTGAAAGTAAAAGAGCAGATAGAAGTTGAATGACTTTCCAAAGTGTGTTCTTTAGCTCTGTCACACATTAAAATGGAGAAGAAGGTACTGAGTTTCAACACAAAAGTAATAATCAAAAGTAATGCAGACAGAAATAGCTTGCCTCCAGCTAGACTAATGGCAAGGTTAGATTACATCAATTAAATCAGAAAGCGTCCAAGATAAAGTTCATTCCACACATTACAAGCTTTTTTTCCCCATTCCAAACAAACCTCTAGTTTTACATGCATAAGGCAGTTTCACTGTAACTTCATATGCCTGGCAACATAATGAGGTGGGGGCAGGGAGTGGGGAAGGAATCTGCTAAAGTAGTATACAAGGACATTAGACAATGTGAACTTACTTTTAAAAACAATCTACAACAAATAAAATATTGAGGTAAAGTGACCTTCTTTTAAATATTTAGACACACTTGTGAAATTATAGTCAGTACTTTCTCAGCTGTAAAATTTTACTCTATATAACAGTGCTTGCTTTCTTTTATATATTGTTAAGGATTCTGAAAAATGTTTAAAAGCAGTGTAAAATAATTAAAAATGCATAAAAAACAGCAAGCTGCATGACATTTTCTCTTTTGAAGTGCGATTACCTTGCAGTTATCTGAGAGAAAGCTCTTTCTCGCTAGTCATTTTTTTGTCCTAAGACTGATAAAGATGGAGAATTTGGGATTTTTCCAAGTCTCTATTCAAGGCTGAAGTGCCATTTTCTTCAGCACTCTGGAACAAGAGCTAGCCAAAAAATGGAAAAAAGAAATGAAAAATGTTTCAAAGATAAATTAAGGGATGTCCAGATGTTTTTAATGCTATTTAGTGATGACAAAACTAGTAGTAGCAATACAGAAGACAGTGTGTGTGTGTGTGTGTGTGTGAAAGTAGGGTGACCAGATAGCAAGTATAAAAAATCGGGACAGGAGGTGGGGGGTAATAGGTGCCTATATAAGAAAAAGCCCCCAAAATTAGGACTGTCATCCTAATGACATCTGGTAACCCTAGGGGAAAGATAATCAGCAATCAAGGAAGATCTTTGGGTCACATTTGTTATAACAGTACTGGAAAGGCTTCAAAATAAGATGAGGGATCATTAAAGAAAAAAAGATTTAAAATCCCCACAAAGTTTGTCAATATAAGGTAAAACAAAAAGTTAAGATAATAAAATCAGAAAAAAATGTTTGGTCACTATGTTTCCTTGGGACTAGGGGGTGTGAAGTTATTACTCCTGGGGAATTCTGAGGTACTGCATGCATGCATAATTAATGAGCCCTGACAATTTTTAATTTTTTGCACAGAAAAAACTTCTGCTGAAATGTTGCTGCAATTCCACCTTTTGCCCACCAGAGGATGATGTGGCTCAAGAGCAGCAGCAGCTCCCAGCAGAAAATAACTTGTGAAGTTCTGCGTTTTGCCCACCAGAGGGCACTGCGGTGACAGAACAAAGCAGCAGCTCCCTGCCAAAAAGGGAAGAGAGAGCCTGCAGTGCCTTCTTCAGAGCAGACCAGGTCAGGAGACAGGGACTACGGGGAGACAGCGTGGGGTTCTGGGGTGGGGGTCAGACAGAGGCTCATAAGGGTTAGTGGGTGAGGACAGACTGGGGCAGGGGCTGAATGGGAGTGGAGAAACAGGGCCACAGGAGGGAGGGAGGTGCAGAGACATATGGGGATAGGGGGAGGGGGTACAGGGACACAGTGACAGAGGGTGGCTGGATAGGGGCACAGAGACACATTGGGATGGGGCAGGAGGTACAGGGACACATAGGGACAGGGTTTTTGATTTTTTTGGCACAGAATTCCAGCAGGAGTACAGTTATGCACAGAAAAGAGAGATTGCAAAAATCATTTATTGCCTCAGAGATTTAAAAAAAAGGGGGGGGGAGGGAAGTTCAGAGGTGTAGCTAAGTCCAAAGAGTTGCAGGGGAAGGTAAGCATGCTTTGTGCCAATCATTTTTCAAAATTATAGTCATTAGTGTTCTGTTTCTTTTTATCTAAATCTACCTCAAATGGAGACTCCCATACTCTTTATATCCTGGAATAAGCTAACTGATCCCATCTGCTAGCATGACTCAGAAATATTTCCACTGCACTTTAACACACGGATTAATACACATATCTTTTTAATGTCAGCATTCGGGAAGATCTTAAAAACCGTAATTATGCCAGAATACAGGAAATCCTAGAAAAAAAACATTTAAATTAAGGATAATTCAATACTGAGTTTCAAAAGAAAACTCATACCTATGAGTAGAGCAGCATGAATATGCCAAACGTATTTCCACAAATATTATTTTGAATTTACATCCCATTTGTTTTTTCTTCTGTGAATATTCTAGCAAATGTGTTTAATGGCAAGAAACATCTCCAAAAAGTTAATTTTAAGCAAATTATTTCAGAAAGTAAAATTTGAACTTATAAAGACAATTACTGAAACCAGAAACTTAGTTCTCAGGACTATGCATATCCAGTCGGAGCTAGATCATCACCTGACAACTTTTTCTGAGTAGGGAGCGGCATGTAGTTCTAGTGTCCCAAGACCAGCCCAGGAAGCAAACTGTAATTCAGAAAGTCATAATCTCACATCCAGTTTCCTCCTGTGCTCCAAAGAGGAAGTTAAGTGTACAAGTCCTATACCCTGCACAGGGTACATAGCTTTGTGTACTTAAATTGGTTGGTACACTGAATGGATGGAGCCAGGGTTCTGGTCAGTCTCCACCCTGCCCCACCCCTTTCTGCCCAACTGTGGGTGTGTATAGAGAATGTAGTGGTTTTATGGAGGCTACTTCCCCTCTCTCACTGCAATCCACAGTATCGGTAGCCCATGCCAGATTGTGATGGGGCATATTATACTCACCTGTGTGGCTGCATAGGACTAGTGGTGAGCTATCCCTTAGAGCTACGGTTCTCAAACTTTAGCAACCTGAGGACCCCCATTTTGATTTAAGATTTTTCAAGGACCCCCAAGCCTCCCGCTCAGCCCCAGACCCTGCCCCCACTCCACCCCTTCCCCCAAGGTCGCACCCCTACCCCATCTCTTCCTGCCCCCAATCTATCCCTGCCCCTCCTCTTCCCCACTCTTCCCCCTCCCTTCCTCCCTCCCTCCTTCCCTCCCAGTGCCTCCTGCACACTTCTGAACAGCTGTTTCCCGGCACGCAGGAGGCACTGGGAGGGGAAAGGAAGAGTTGATCAGTGGGGTCCATGGACTCCCTGGACTACCCTTGTGGACCCCAGTTTGAGAAATGCTGCTTTAGAGGATTATCATAACCTAATAGGCCAGCCAAAATATCAAATCTTAACAATGAACTGCTCAGAGACAACCTTCAGAGCCAGAACTATTTGCAGAACTTTTTCTATGAATTGAATACACTTGAGGAAACTGTGATCTGTTTATGGGACAAGTTTTAAACAGACAGGTGAAATTTATCAGAGGTGAATCATTAGTCACCCACTTTATCTATAACATGAAATAAAATGTTGATAAAACAACTTATTTTGACATCTTGAAAGCAAATGTTGATACAGCAGTACATACAAGATTTAGCAGCACCAATGAACGCATAACAACACAGGAAACTCCACAGAGGATCATCCATCTAGTCCCATAATCTGCTGCTATTAATGCCCTGTACCTGATGCTTCCAAGAGTAAAGCAATACCAAGAGGAAATCATGGACAACTTGAGTGAAAATGGGAGGTGTTTTTTTTTACATTCAAGAAGGCCAGGATTTCATCTCAAGTGTTTTGAATGCCATATGCTCATATTTCTAATTATAGCTCTTAATACAGAATGGCAGCAGTTTTTCAAAATCGCTCAGCACCAGTAGCTCTCAACTAGTTGCCTGAATGGGAGCTGTTGGGTACTGAGTCTTCTGAAAAATCTCACCCAAAATATTTAACATAAAGGATTTGTCAGGGATAAGATTCAAGCTTGGATGGGCAAAACAGGAGAGCTGCAGCTGGTACATGTCCCCACTCTCATGACTTCTGTGGGAATGTGGGGCTGGGCTCAGCTGAACTAGTTAACCTTTCGTGAAGAACTCTGGCACCTCTGAGAAGTTTTGGGGAATAGCTGGATTGCTAAACTTGAGCAAGAACTGAGTCTAGGAAACAAGACACTGTGTACTTCTTGTGCTTGGACTTGGCTTTATGCTTTATGTTTATAGTCTCAGAGTTTAATGGCTCAAACTCTGTTGTGCCAATTATTTTATTGTCTGTGGTTGAACAGTGGGCCAATCTGTTTGAGAACCAGAGATATAAATTTGCAACATATGCAGAATAAAACACATGCACATATAACTGTGTTCCATGCTGTTTATTTATAGAGAGTGGGAATCCTTATCTTTCCTCAAGAATCTACAAAGTTTACTTAAAAGGCTTAACCACTATGTTGACTAACTACTAATACTGTTTATATTTATCAGTGGAAAGTAGAGAGCTCCTTGGATTCCCCTTGCCTCAGTTTGTAGGTTAAATAATGACAGACAGGGGATCTGGAATGAGCTGAGCTATACATGTGAGAAAAATAAGGAGATTTCAAGGGCTTTTCTGCTTTTGAAAATGGCAAGCACAGGCTACTAGTTGTGAGACATCCAAGCAATTAAGCTATGTAAATGAGAGCAGAAGCTCCACCTATGTAAATGAGAGCAGAATTTGGCCCCTTGTCCATCTTGTATGTTTAATACTTTCTTTGATAATTTCAGTTTAGCAAGAGAAACCCTAGAAATAAGCTTTTCCTCTTCTGAGTATGGTGATTATATACTGGGGGCTAGAACTGAAAATTTTTAAAAAAATAGGGAAAACCTATATCTTATATCATTTTAAGTTTTTTGTGGCATATAATTGTTATAACACCTTTACAATTTTAAACAGGACTAGTTTATACTTTGACAAGAAAAAACAGATTAAGGGTACCTTGAATGTTTGGAACAGAAAAGATAAGTAATGATGAATTACCAGTGATAAGAGGTAAAGACTATCGAACAATTTTCTTCAGACTCTCAAGTCATTATTTTTATTGTATATATTGTATTACTGAATCTTCTGTAACAGGTTAATACTATATCAGTTCTCTTTATGAAATATTAAATGAATTCAGAGTAGAATAAATTCCCAGCTTTCAATCGGTCTTATTGTCCTTGGCACATAGCGGGCAGGCATTGATTTTATGATAGCCAATCCAAGGACCAGAAGGGAACCTGAACTGGGCCATCTAATTTAAATAGAAATTAGAATTCCCATGGAGAGATTCACAAAACACAAAACTCTCTTTAAAAAAAAAAAAGCAAAGCCCTCAGATGTGCCAAGAGATGTACCTTTGGTTTTGATGAAATTTGATTGGTAATTCATTCTTAAAATGAAGTGAAATGATAGAAAAAACTTATTAGTATTTCTTGTGTGGAAAGGAGCAAAGTTTCCTCTTTCTGCACCAGTCTTTCCCTTGCCTAAGTTCCTGTTTCTGGAGAGGACATCTTTATGGTATCATTTATTTGTCTGAGTTGCAAACATAACTTTTTGGGTAAATAGTAGGGGAGGTAAATATTAGAGCTTCCCTAAAGACACAATGTAAGACATTTCTATATATATTTTGTGCAGTGTTCTACTCTAGAAATAGGATTTCTCCTATGGGATTGAACATGCCTTATTTTTAGTGATACAACTCACTTTTCAGTGTTGACTTTTCTTTATTCATACTCCAATTTTATAATTTTACTTGTATGGTTTATAGAAGGCTTATCCAAAAAGAAACTCACTTAAATCTCCACATACATGATGTCCTATCAACGTATACCCTAAAGGCTAAACTCTGCTATCCTTAGAGTAGATCTTTAATCTGTGTGTTATCTCATTAAAATGAACTGGACAATTCACAAAGTAAGGTACTATACAGTATGTGTACCGAAGGCAGAAATGGCTCCTAAATAAATAAGTGAAGAGGATTATTTACTCTTTTACTTTTTTCAATATTCTTTCACAGGGGCCAAATTCTGTAGTCCCCACTCAGGGGCCCTGTGTAGAAAAAATGGACAGAGGAAATCTAAGCTGAAATACCTGATGGATTGATGTATCTGAAATGTTTTTCCCTGTAAGGGAGAGAAGTTACCAACCTTCTGGAAGATGCTGGGAGCTTGTTTCCATAATCCATAAAGAATCGCTAAATCAGTGGAGAAAATGGAGGGTATTCTTGCAGATGTGGGAGACTTCAGGCATGTGGACTGCTCCACAATGCTGGTTTGTGGAACATTCTGTCTCCTGGCAACACATCTCCTTCAGGAGCCATGCTGCCATTGGATGGTGTCTTTCTGGCTGGGGAATGGAAACCATGGAGTAAATCTCTAAGAGTTTATGCTGCTTTTTGTATTTTTGCTTAGCAGCCTGCACGTTTCTGAGTAGAATAAGTTTAGCAGAAATAGGGATTGAATAAAGACTGCAAGATTTGGCCCTTAGTTATTTCTTAGTGATTGCTGTTTAGATATACTGATATTCTATTTTATACTATGCAATTTCTCTCAATTTGTTACTCACGGTAAGACCGTGCTCTGCATTTTTTAAATTAATCAAGTTAAATCATGCTATTTCTCCAGTTCAGCCCTAGCTTCTCTCACACCTTTAGAATTTAACTCATACGTAATGAATTTCCCAAGACTATTGCTCTCCATTGAGATTTTTTCTCCCTAGTCTCATTTCACAGAGCTGGATAAATCCTGTGGAGCCCCAGTGATTTATTGGCTTGGAGTTGCCCCATCTTACTTATCACTTCTGCCTCACTGACCCTGAAGTAATCCAAGATAGCAAGTACATGGCCAATAATAGATGGCATCGGTTAGTGTCTTTTCTGTTGTGCACTTAGTAAGAATTCTTTTTCTTGACTGGCCTCTTCCACTGTTTGTTTTAGCCTAAAATATTCTGATATTGTTCTTCATATTTTTCTTCCTGATTTATTAAACCCTTTAGCTATTTTATTATGTTCTTTTTTGTATGTGTGCATGAATTTATAAAGACACAGAGAGACCTTAGAAGGGTGTCATGCTGTGTAAAGGTTTTATTGACATGCATTCGCACTGCATTACTCACAAGTGGTGAAACTATGAGTGAGTTCCTACAACATCATATTCTGAACATGCTACACATTTTTACAGATCACCCTCCCCCATGCTTTAGAATTTTTTAGATTTTTTGTCTTTTTTTTAATCCTTCAATCTTTAAATACCCTATTTACCAGGAGTTCAATGGTAGAGGTCTCAGAGGGACCCATAAACCTTGAATATGACCTAAATAGCTTTATTGTATATAAAAATATCATCGATTTAAGATGCTATTTCACTTGGCATTCCAGGGTGGGAAGCAAGTGCTATGTATGCCATCAAAAAAGGAGGGATCTCACTATAAGACTCCTGTGTCTAGCTTTGAATACCGTGAAGATGTCAGATCTTAAACTTGGCATTTAAGTACTATATTTCCCATCCTAGGACTCAACCTGTTTTATTGTGATGGAGGGAGAAATCCACAACTGCAGGATAAGGAAACATATCTGGCAGAGTGCTTAAAATAAATCCTATGCAAGCTGGGAATCACACTCCATCTTCAAGTGTAGATGTAGCCAAAAATGAGCCTTGTGTAGCACTTTGAAATTTTAAAATGTTTGAGTAAATCCGCAGGAAATGGGCGAGTGGGCAGAATACGGATGTGAAGGTTAAAGGTGTATGATAAATTGTGAAATAGATATTTTATTTACTATTTCATATTTCTTTGTGATCCGTGTGTGTATGTACATGCTCCAAAGCTTCCAAAGATGGAGGCCTCAAGTTAGGCTTCTAAAAATCCATATTTAGGTTTTTAAATCCATATTTTTGCCTTTAAATAAAACATGTTTTTAGGATCCTATCTTCAGGCACCCATTTTTGAAAATTTAGTCCATAAATATTGTGGAGGCTCCGGTGACTGGATAGTTAGAGGTGAATTGACATTTGCACATACAGGCTGACTGGCATGTCTCTGTTTCACATATTAATTATTGAATTTAGTCTCCAAATTTGTCACAGAAATACTTCTAAAGAAAACTGAATTTTCCATGCAATATTTTAAAAATATGTCCTAACTTTTGCATAGGAAGCATTTAAAAATACTCCCACATTGAAATCTTATCCTTCCCACTCATGCACACCTTTCTTTGGGTTTTCTCTCTCTAACTAAGCAACCACAGTTCATTTAGAAACTCCAAACTGCACACACATTCCGATAACATCTCAGACCCAGGTTACTTTTAAAACTTTAGAACTAAACACAGAAAGAGTTATTATCCTAATTCAGCATAACCTAACTGAACTACAACAAGAAAAGACAAAGGGACCATTGGGACCCATCAGCTACACTGAGGGGAGCAGCTGTCTCTTCGACAAAGCTGCCAGCTACTGGAATCTAACAATTTAGAGGGAGATTTTCAAAAGCGCAAAGGTCAGTTAGGTGCTCAACTGCCATTGAAAGTGAATGGAAGTTGCCACAACTCCATTTGGCCCATCTGAAAATCCCCTCCTTGGGATCTGATTCTGCCTTTGCTCCTGCTACCCTGTTCTGGCTCCTATTAGTAAGAGAGAAGGGGAGTTAAACAGCTCTGCTTTAGGCATCAATGGTTCACCTGACAGAAGTCCCCATCTGATGGATCTGAGTATGTTTATTGTGCTGGAACTCCTGCCATAACTTTTCCAGTCATTTTAGTGACTTCCTATGTCTTTGAATGGAGACAAGTTATTCTAAATTGTTGTTAAGAAATCTTGTGTTCAGAACTAGTCAGTAGATGTGGTGATATCACAGCATTTGTCAGTACTACTTCTACTCATTGGACCTCTGCAATACCAGTGCCCTTACAAGTATAGTTATACTACATCTCAATTGCCAGAAGGGTACTAACACATTTTATAGAACATAGAGAAACCCAGGACCCCTGCCCTGAGAATGTACTGTCTAAGACTCTCTTCCTGCAATCAGAGCTATAAGGGTGGACCCTTGTGTCTGTAGGGAATCCTACTGAAATCAATGAGATTGATCACATGTAGAAAAAGAGTGTCATTATAGGGTTCACAAATATTGACACATGTACTTAACTTTGCTCATATCAGTAGACCAATTGCTGTCCACGGGATGTAGGTCAGCTGAGAAGCATTCAGCCCATAGAATCAAGGTGTAAATTGCCTTTGTTATGCAGAATGATGGAGCAGCAGTCCTGTTAATGTGAATGAAAGCTGTACGAATGTGCATGCATTGAACTGAAAAAGGACCCTAAAGAACCTCCCCACTAGTCTATAACCAGAAAACAAATGTATACAATGCAATGCTTCTGTGTAAAAATGTTAATTCATTTAAATGTTTTACATTAGTAAAGTCCCCAAGACGTTCCAGACCTATTACTTTAAATAAATTGGGACTCCTAGAATTCCCAGCAGTTATTATGCAGATTGGTCCCATAAGAACTTTCATGAACTTTACCGTCTCTGTGGACGTTTTGCTCCTGTGCTCAGCCCAGATGTCACTCATCAATGGAAACAGTCTCTCAGAGGCACAGTAGTGTGTGAGAATGCCAGCACAAACTAAGTGAGAAGTCTCAAATTTTAAGAGAGGATGTTATTTATTAAAAATGATTGAAAATCTTTACCATCTGTCATAGATTGATGCCTTTCTCTTTCAAGTCTCTCAGTGCCTGGAAAATAACATGCAGTTAGACAGAAGGGTATTTTTCAAATATCAATTAATTAACAACTCACATTATCCAAATACTGTTATATCATAAACACCTATACTTCATTTCAAGCCTCATCTTTCAAAGTGCTGAGCACACTTTTGGTATGTCTACTCTGCAAAATTACACTTGCAGCAGCGAGTCTCAGAGTCCGGGTCAACTGACCCAGTCTTGTCCTACAGGACTAAAAATAGCAGTGTAAATGTTCCCACTTGGTCATCTGCAAGCCACATCCCTCACTGGGTTTCACAGCCCAGACTCCAGCCCAAGTGAGAATATCAACACTACTATTTTTAGCCCCATAGCACAAGGCCCAGTCAATTGAGCCCCTGGCTCTGAGGTTCACTGTCATGACTGGCTTTTTTGCAGTGTAGACATACCTTAACCACCATTGGCTATACAAGTTGTTGAAGATGTTCAGTACCTCATATGAGAACCTCAGCATCTTGTAGGGTTAAGCCATCTTTCTGTAAAGGGACTGATGGTCCCTTGCTGATACTTAATGGTGTTTTTTTTTTTTTTTGGGTGGCCATCTCCCAATACCAACAAAAAGGGGATGGGCCAAAGAGAAGTCAAGATCCTAAGACTGATAGTCCTCAGAGCCAATAGGGAGAGGCCAGCACTCCCAATCAGCTGGGTTGACAAGGCAGACAGGCCAATGAGGGAGTCAATAGCCAAGGGACCATTGTCCATGAGAGCTAGGCTGCTAGGGGCAGAATAAACCAAGGACAGTGAAGCTACCAGAGCTGAGCTGGGGAGGGAACAGCAGGCCATAACCTGAGGGCCCAGAGCAGCAGCCCAGAGCTGGGGAGCCAGAACAGCAGAGATCGACTCAGAACAGCAGAGATTAACTGTGCCAGCGGTGAGCCAGGACTGAGCTACAGTGGAAAGCTGCAAGGCCAGGGTTGGGATAGTGGAAGGCAGGTTGTGCTACAAGCAATACTGGAGATGAGCGCAGTGAGCGACTGGAGAGAGTGCGGTGGGGACTCTATGCAGAGAGGGGCCAGTGGAGGGATTCATCACCGGACAAGAGGGCCTTGAAGGCTGGAGTGGGTGGGAGGACATGGACCAGACAGGAGGGCCAATACTGGGGAGAAGTGTCCCACCATATAGATCCTGAAGGCATGTAGCCACCACTAGAGCAGGTGTCTTATATGCAGTATCACTGCAGCACAGCCAGGTCCTGGGCAGGAGGCCTGGGACATGTAAGGAATAGACTGAATTTTCTTGAGTTGCAGAGACTATTGTTTACAGTGTTCCCATGCCCATCATGTGGGGTTCCTGGATACTTTCACCTTTTCAGTTTTTCCCTTATTCATTTACAGTTGCTGATTAATTAATAGTATGTGGCTTAAACTTAATCACTGCAATCACTAGGTCAGGAAAGTGGCTGGTGAGGGGCAAGTACCCCGGGGCAGGGACACCCTAACCTCTGCCTTGAGTGACCCAGGGTGATATTGAGGGTTAAGCCCCTGGGGATCCTGGGTCCAGCCTTATCAGGGTTACAAGGACTCCATCGCATCGGGCAGAGGAAAAGGAGTCCTTGAGATCAGACAGGCATCAGGTAGGGAGTTGGGGTGGGGATTCAGATCCTGTCACCATACGATTCCACCAGGGTAGGCAGAAAAATTCCTCACAACAGTGGGACCATCCCCCACTTACACTTCTTTAAAGTGTCAGACATCCCAAGAATTAACAGCAGTTATGGTGCTAAAGCTGGTCAAAGTATTAAATTAACTAGGAACAATTCATTCCTGGGGTTTGGCCCCTTTCTCTAATCATATATGGTTTGTGAACTGCCCATGATTTTTACAAATCTGTCAGAATTGTTTGATGAGATCTTTTATTGAACATATTTGGGCATTTGGGTGTTTCCATATTAATCTACAAGCAATAGGAGAAACCAAATATAGTTGGGAGCACTTTAGGGAAAAACTTAGCAGGAGATAAGCAGGCCTATGCATTTTTAGTATTTATCTGTGTATAGTTTCTGATATAGCCCTCTTCTCCTCTCACCCCCTGATGTAGTGTTTATCCTCACAACACTCCTGTAAGGTAGGGAAGTCTGTTATCCCTATTTTACAGATGGATAACTGAGATACGGAGAGACAAAGGGGGCAATTTGATAAATGCTGAGCACTCTGGCCCCAGTCCAGCAAAGCCTCAGTCAGTGGGACTAGATACATGATTAAAGTTAAACATGTGTTTAATTACTTATTTTTGAGGCCAAATGCTCCACAGCAGGGCCTGTGCTAGACCGATTGGCACCTCAGGCAAGAAGTGTCTTCAGCACCTCACCTCCATTTGCTAAACTTTTGAATACCTTATTTTTTATTACTTTTGTAGCCCATTTCATGACTGTGATGCACGATGTGCATGCATGACTTATTCCTATCATGTAAGATGATAAATTTACATACTAAGATCTGTAAATCTGTATTTATTCATGTCATATATAAGCAAATCCAAAAAATGTTTCCTCTAAGCCTATAGAAACTTTTTAAATTTTAAGTATAATTGAAACGTACTAACATCAAGAAATTGAATTGTGCACCAACATTGTGTGGACCAGTATTAAATAGTGTTACAATAGTGACAGCCTTAGAATGTTAACCCTAGTCCTTTTGTTAAAAAAGGTTGCTTTTCTCACCTTTGACCTCATGAACTGAAGTACATCATCAGAGAGATTCAATGACTGACCAATGGTATTTTCAAGTGATAAAATAGCAAACAGTGTCAGTCTCTCATCAGCCATCATCGATCAAAGATATGTTTTAATGAACTGAGCTTTGAAAAGCTGTGCTCACTACTCACAGCTGTGTCCAGCAGCATGAGCAGAATCCTCAAAGCTAACCACACATTAGGAAAAGTGTCCTTCAGCTCTGCATCATGAATGAATTGGAGAACTTGGAGTGAAGAGTGCTTCCTATGTGGCAAAATGTGACAGATGTTGTTCAGTTTGACATAGAGGTTTTTATCATTTATGTCCAAACATTCCCGAGATGTCAGCATCTGGTGAAGGTTCATACAATTGTTCAAGAGTGTTTTCCTGTCCACCAGCATCAGACTAAGGTCATACAAAAAGGCCTAAGTCTTTTTGTGGTACTTCATTTGTCCAAACCTTTCTTCGATGGACACTTGAGCAGTTTCAATGAGTGACCAAAAAAACTTCCTCTTGAGTTTTTCTTCTGAACGTCCCATCACCTCATGTCTGTCCTCGTGACCAAAGTATCTCTTCTTCTGATGAATCTGTGTTTCTTTGAAGACACACTCAACTCCTCAGTTTTCCGTCATTTTTTTTGGCAGCAGTGATGCCATCTTCAAATCTGGTGTCTCTGTAGGCCACAGCAAAATCAAGGCACCATCTCATCAAAGTAGTAGCGGTTGTGATGTCCATCAACTGAGTTTGTAATGCCTTGCTTACAATATTTACTTAGAACATGATCAGACATGCCAAACCTGTGAAAAAAATGCAGAAATCGGGCTCGTTTTTGGCTTAATTGACTTGTGAGTTACTTGTTGGATAGTTTTTGGCTTGCAGCTTGTTGCTTGTTCCTTCTTTTTTTTTTGATTGATTGGCTCCCAGTAAGCAGGGACAAGGTGGGGAGAGAGTCAGGGGTGCTCACCACAGTCCAAGACTGCACGCCAGGGGGATCTAGTCACATAGAGTGTTGGGGTTCTTAGGGATTGGCTTGTTTTGGCCTTGTTTTGAAATGGGATTAGCTTGATTTTTGAATTATTGTGAACGTCGGGGTGCTTAGTTACCACGTGAAAGTTGGCAGCTATGAACAGGATATCATGTCAAACCACAACTGAGACCAGAAATTGAAGTCAGTGATCTGGTTTGCCAGGATTTGCACGTCAAGTCAGATTCCGGCATTGGCTTTACTCGACTGTCCCAATAAGGACATTGCTGACAATGTTCTAGGATGTTCGAGGAAAATGTAGTTCTCAGAAAGGGAGAGGTTCCATGAGAGTCTACAAAGGTCCAGAACATTGTAGGAGGTTAGTGAATAGTGAATCCATATATGAAATATATGAAACATTTTACTTCAAACATTCTATTTTACCTTTTGTCATTAACAACAATAACAGCACCCAGAACATGGCATCCCCCAAGCCCAACACCCCAGATGGTCACCTGCCCCTAAATCTGGCCCGGCTCCACAGGATTGAGCATTAAGTTATTTGTTTAAGGACAAATAGGAAGCCTGGGCAGAACTGGGAACAGGACTCCTATAAAAACACTCAAGAATGCCACTCTTTCTGATGCCACTTTGCTCCCGTGCACAGCCCATTTGCCACTCATCAGAGAAGGCATTTTCTCAGAGGCACAAACATTCTCCTGCATGCCCAAAGGTGTGCATTCATATGCAATAGCCATACTGACATGAATAAAAGCTCTTCCCAAAATATTTTTTGCACACAAAGACTGGCCACGTAAAATGAAAAAAAAAAAAAAAGACTAAATTGAACTGTGAGTGGGATTTAGCAAACAAGCTTGCAAATACATTTCCCTGCTATTTGCAAGATATCACATTTCATTGCTTTCAAGAGCTCAGATGCTTTGTGTGCTCTCTGCTTAGTTAAGGTACAGTTTATATAATTCTCATATTAGAAAGCTTTCAAGTTTATTCCTGGTTTCAGAGTAGCAGCCGTGTTATTCTGTATTTGCAAAAAGAAAAGGAGTACTTGTGGCACCTTAGCGACTAACCAATTTATTTGAGCATAAGTTTTCATGAGCTACAGCTCACTACATCGGTTGCATTCCTGTTAGCATAGCATTCTTTCTATACAAGAGAAGCCTAAATTTCTCAAAGATTCTTAGTTTCTGGTGTAATGAGGGAAGGGAGGGGATAGGCAGCTAAACAGACATATCTCTAAGGAAATTTGCAAATTATTATAAGGAATTGTGCTTCTTATCAGAGGCATACATTTAATCCTATTATAGGAAATGCCATTGGGAGGGGGTGAGGCTTCTGGTTGGGGGTGCAGGCTCGGGGATGAGGCTGGGGATGAGTGGTTTGGGGTGGGAGAGGTAGTGCTGGGCTAGGGGATGGAGCTGAGGGATTCAGCATGTGGGAGGGGGCTCTGGGCTGGGGCAGGCAGTTTGGCCAGGGGTTTGGGGCTCCAGCTGGGGTTGCAGGCTTCTGGTGTGGGATCAGGGATGAGGGGTATGGGGTTCAGAAGGAGGCTCCAAGCTGGGGATGAGGGGTTCAGATTGTGGGAGGGGGCTCAGGGCTGGGGAAGGAGGTTCAGGATGTGGGGAAGGTTCCAGGCAGCACTTACCTGAGATGGAAGTGGCAACATATCTTCTGGCTCCTATGTGCAGTGGTGGCCAGGGAGGTTCTGTGTGAGGCCCATGCCCACAAACACTGCTCCCACAGCTCCCATTGGCCCCGGTTCCTGGCCAATGGGAGCTGCAGAGTTGGCACTCGGGGCGGGGCAGCACATGGAGCCTCCCTGGCCATTCCTGTGCCTAAGGGCCTCAGGGACATGTTGCTGCTTCCGGGAGCCGCATGGAACCATAGCAGGCAGGGAGCCTGCCTTAGCTCCATTGCTCCACCAACTGGACTTTTAATGGCCCGGTCAGCAGTGCTGACCAGAGCCGCCAGGGTCTCTTTTCAACCGGGTGTTCCGGCTGAAAAACAGATGCCTGGTAACTCCAGGTAGGCTCCACCATTGTAATGTCTAAGAGCTGGATCATGGCTTGCCCTAACATGGCTGCACAAGGGTATAAAGAAGTATAACACTCCCACTTTCCCTCCTCTGCCTCCACATTAGGGCTTCCTGGACATTGGGTCTGGGTGTGGTGGAAGTGTAGATGGAGAATTGGTTCTGTGTGCTTGGAAATTACACCCCCCCTCACCTCCCATCAAACAGCTTGGAAGAATTGTGGAAAGTCTTAGCTGTGCACATCCCAAAAGAGCAGCACCCGGAGCTGAGCTGGTATGTGGTGAAAACATACTACAACCAGTAAAGGACTGTAGTAATTTTCTATTTTAGGAGTGAGTGTGTGTTGCGGGTGGAGGAGAAAGTATGTGAGGAATTGTGACTGGGACAATTTATCTACATGCTGGTATCATACTCAGGTCATTGAGCAAAAACCTCATCTAGCCCTGATTAATTAAGCTGCACAATATCATTTTTCAGTAACCATTACAACCATTTGACAAAGAGATAAACTGAGGTACCAAGATTAAACTAATCCATGGCAGAGCTGGGAATAGAATTTAGGAGTTCTAACTTTGTCATCTCCTCTAACCATTAGACAACACTCCTCTCTTCCCTCATTTTCCCTCTCATAGAATCATAAAATATCAGAGTTGGAAGGGACCTCAGGAGGTCATCTAGTCTAACCCCCTGCTCAAAGCAGGCACAATCCCCAACTTTTTTTTGCCCCAGATCCCTAAATGGCCCCGTCAAGAATTGAACTCACAACCCTGGGTTTAGCAGGCCAATGCTCAAACCACTGAGCTATCCCCTCCCCTCTCATCTATATGATTGTGCAGACCTTGGTTTTCTTTATATTTATTGTCTTGGCATTATTGTGAGTATGATATTCACAACATTCTTTCAGCTCTTGTACAAGATCACTTTGTTCCCTCGTCTCTCACTATCTCTCTTGCTGAGAATTTTGTTCATAATGTGCCAGCACATCATAATAGACTAATACTGTTATTAGCCCTGAAGCACTGTAGGACCATTATAACATTTTAAATGTTGTTATTGAGCCAATTTCGGTTGGCCCTTGGAAATAGATAAACTAAGATCTTAAACAAACAAAATAACAACAAAAACAAGAAAAACCTACATTCTTTCTCCACCAACCTAGCTAGTGATTTCCAGGTGTATGGCTGCAACCCAGTAGTGGCCAGTATGCAACCTAAACAAAATCGCAAAATCAAAAATAACTGTGCTTAATTCTGGTTGACAAATACTTTCACACCTATTGGCAAACAGTCAGCTGCAGTTGAATAGAACAAAACAGCAACGTGCAAAGCTCAGCCAAAAGCCAATAACTGTTTGCCTTCTTTCCCCACTGAAGCACACTAAGGGGCTGTGTCAAAAATATGTTTTCTATATAGTCAGATATATTTTTTTAGATGGCCAAAATACATATTTTTGCATTATTATTATTTCGTCTGTCCTTTCTCACTAAAAAAGGTATTTCACAGGCTGCCACTTCAGAGCACAATAATTTGGTGGTCAGAATGGAGATATTTAGAAGCCAGGCATTATGTTTCCCTAAATTGGCCACAAAAGGAAATAAACTAGGGAAATTGGGGCAGCAAGCATCAGTGGTGGTATTTGTTCTTAGTATTATTTAATTTGTGGTACCATCAAAGCAAGCACTTTGCAAACAATAAATTTGTTAGTCTCTAAGGTGCCACAAGTACTCCTTTTCTTTTTGCGAATACAGACTAACACGCTGTTACTCTGAAATCTGCTACATTCAAGGATCATACAGTGAGGAGAGGGGCTGTTTGAAAGGTAGCAGGAAGTTGTTTTCTGGCCCAGTATCTTAGTACAACTTTGAACAGTATGCAATTTACTGCAAGTTATGCCAGTTGCCAATATCTCCAAGGAACTTAAATGACAGCCACAACTTGGTAGAAGTAGGAAAGCCCAGTCACCTGCCCTTTGCTGTGGCAATATCACCTATTCTTACAGCAATGAGTAGGTGACTTAGAAACTGTTCCACTCCCATGGTCTCTCTTTAACTGTCTCCATGGCCAGATTCCAAAGATGTTATAGCACAAAATGGCTAAAACCATACCCAATAATTTAGTCCATCAAGTGTCAAAGTGCCATTGCTAACAAAAAGTCTGTTTACAGAGAGAGGTATAGACAACAAACTCTGAACAGGTGTTTTTTGGTTGTTGTTCTTCTATTGGTACAATAGACCAGCACCTCTGTACAGAAGCAAAGCTACAGTAGCAATGCAAATGTCTAGAGCAGGGATCGGCAATCTTTGGCATGCAGCCCATCAGGGAAATCCGCTGGCAGGCCGGAACGGTTTGTTTATCTGCAGCATCTGCAGGGTCAGCCGATTGCAGCTCCCACTGGCTGCGGTTTGCCATTACAGGCCAATGGGGACTGTGGGAAGCAGAGGCCAGCACATCCCTTGGCACGCGCCACTTCCCGCAGCCCCCAATGGCTGGGAACGGTGAACCACAGCCAGTGGGAGCTGTGATCGGCCGAACCTGCAGATGCTGCAGGTAAATAAACCATCCCAGCCCGCCAGTGGATTTCCCTGATGGGCCGCGTGCCAAAGGTTGCCTATACCTGGTCTATAGGTTCTAGTAGCAGCTTACAGACCAACAAAGAGTTATGACAGTGAACCATATAATTCAGAAGGGAGCTTTCAAAACAAGTATCCATCTACTTGTCTGAATGTAAGTTTAGAAAAATATCTTTCAACTGCTGTGAACACTTTCTGAAACCTAATATTCCATGTACATGGACAAAAAATGTTGAGCTACTGCTTTTTTACCAAATAACCGAGTGGCCATTGCCATCTTCCTAATACAGTATTCACCTTAAAATTCTAGACCACATTCCTTTTGTTGCTGGAGAAATGCCTCAGGAAGGCTTCAGCCAAAGTTTCTGGATTGTCATAATGAACGTATGTCTTGTGGTGTTCCCATCTTCTTGTTTCTACCTTGTCTCTACCTACCAACAGATAGTAGGTTTCAGAGTAGCAGCCGTGTTAGTCTGTATCCACAAAAAGAAAAGGAGGACTTGTGGCACCTTAGAGACTAACAAATTTATTTGAGCATAAGCTTTCGTGAGATACAGCTCACTTCATCGGATGCATACTTCATAATGGCAGGATGAGAGAAAAAAACTGGAAAAATTCTAGAAACATATTTTCTCAAGCATTTTGATTATATTCTTGTCATATTAGGTTTTCTATTTTTCCCCTTGTTTGTTTCCTAGACCTCTTACCCTTTCTCCTCCCATGGGCCCAGCTGCCCTTCCAGCAACAGTTTTTGATCCAATGGTCCCATTCAATTCACTTTCGTTTCAGAAACTAATTTGAGAATAGTAAAAAGTCTTAAAGTTAGTTTGCAAAATAGAATGATAGTTCAAAGAGGCTGGAAAGTCACAAAAAGCTAATAATGGGAATGTTATTTTCATAGGTAAACATAACTGTCACTCCCCCACATGCTCCTTTTTCTTCCCTTCTTGCTAAGCTCAGCCCTACTGGGATCCTTTAAGGTTTTCCTCTTACTCAAGAAATTTACTCGAGAGCCCTCAAGTAGGTTTTAATTAAGCTTTTCAATGTCAATTTATGTTTAAAAGCTATCTGGCTCCTTTCTGTAGCTCTGTTGATCACTGCAGCTGGGTTGGAAAGGGGGACAGCAGTTGGGTATATGTTTATATTTGAGGTGGTATTGGGGTTATCTAAAATATGAGGAGGATCTGTATGCTCACTGGGTAAATTAAGTGTATTGGGGGGAAGGAGTAAGAAGGAAAAGGTGGTATAATAGGAATACGACATTTTTGCTTTTATAATTAGATGATGAGGTCACAGCTAAACCCCATTGGGCTCAAATAATGCAACAAGTCATCACTACATGCTTTTGGCAGTCACTGTCTCATTATGTCTCTTATGATGCCGTTAGGCCATTGCAACTGCAATTTCTTCACATTCTTCAGGAAGCCTGTAATTTACTTTGTAATATTGCTTTACCCAACTGTTTGTTTGCTAATCTACAAAGGTGAGATCAAATTTTGATCAAACCATCCTCTTCTGATTGATTTGGGGGAAAAGAACCCTCCGAACTTTCTAAAGTATTTGACAAGCTGTCTAGATTTTTGTGTATGTGAAAAGTGCCAATTTTTTTATGAATCCTAAACTTCTTTGTTTTCTCTCTTGAGTCATAACCCTGGTCTAGCCAGCAGGGGACACTGTGAGACCATGTTGATTGATCATTCCCTAAAGAACCATTGCATTGTTTGTCTAATATGCTTTGTTTTTAAGTGGCCTTATTGTACTCCACAAAACACACAGTGTTCACCCTTGAAAGCAACTTTCCTCTTTGGTCTCTTTTTCAGAGTGTACCTCAAATGAAAAATAAATAAATAAATAACCCTAAAGTGAAATTTTCCAAATGCTGGCAAATAAGCCCCTCAAAGCTTGCAAGCTTACTGCCAATTGCCAAGTAGGCTCATCTTTCCTCATATGCTTTAAAGGGACTCATGAATCATAAATAGTGAGCCTCAAACATTCTGCAGGAACTCTTCTGAATAAAGCAGCAGAATATTAAAATATCATAAGCAATGGGGCAGCACCTTTTTGAAAACTGTGTAAACAATGAAAACAAGATCAGTGGGCTGAACTCATTTTCATCTCATTTAAAATAATTTAAAAAAAACAGCTCTTTATTTGTTTTTACACAAAATTACTCTATGATTATCATTTTAAAAAAAAAGAACTTTGTGTATTTTGACAGGTTTCAGAGTAGCAGCCGTGTTAGTCTGTATCCTCAAAAAGAACAGGAGTATTTGTGGCACCTTAAGTACTCCTGTTCTTTTTGTTTGTCTATGCAATATAAAGCTGCAATCAGACTAGTAATTTCATCAAAGAGACAGGATAGGAAACCAAGAGACAAAGGGTGGGATTCATGAAGGGATTTAGGAGTTGCAACGCTGCATATCACAGCTCTTGGCACAACTTTTAGGTGCCTAGAGAATCACAGGAAAAACACTGTGATCCACAAAGCTGAGTTAGATGCCAGCTCCCTGTAAAATGATCAGGGAGAGACAGGAGCCCAGGAATGTGATCCACAAAAGTAAGCACACTAGATACTTGTAGATTCCAAGACCAGAAGAGACCATTGTGATCTGAAAGTCTCATCTCCTGTATAACATAGGCCATATAACTTTCCCAATGTAACTCCTAGAGGTGGGAAACTGCCTACACTAGCCAATGGCAGATGCTGGCAAGATGGTGTATGCTAATTCCCGCCACTCCCAGAGAGTCACCAAAGTCCAGGCTCCAGAGCCGCAAATCTCCACTTAGAGATTCATCAACTGGAACCAGCCACCTGGAATCAGGTGGCTTTGGCATCTGAGGAAATGAGTTAGGTGCCTGCTTGGCTCCACATAAAATGCCACAGAAAGAGGAGCTGGTGGTGGTGCCCATGTTATAACTTTTAGCTCAGTGGTTACAGCGATCACCTGGGAGGGGAGAGACCCAGGTTCAATTCCCCACCTCTCTGCCACAGTGGGAGAAAGGATTTGAAAGGTGGGGACATCCATGGGAGAGTACACTAATCACAGAGCAATGGGATCTTCTGACATGAGGCTCCTTCAATCTCTTCTGTTGAAGCTGGTCAACTGTGGTCTCACACTTGCATGTTCTCTCTCTGGCCCAATGACTATGTAAATATTTATTCACAGAGAAACAGTTATTGGTCCAGAGAGTGAATGGTTCTTTCACTCTGTCTTTTCTTGGATTGTTTGAGAGACTGTGACAATGCCCTGGACTGGGAATGTGAGTAGTAGGAAGTGGCTCAGGGAGGCAGCTTGGAGCACTCCAGGGTGCTTGATATTGCTGCTATTCATAGGGCTTTGGGTCAGAGCTTTGTAGAAAGGGAGGGCCTGGTCTCTACAAGAGTGGCATAAACTCCTTCCTCGCTTGAGATAAGGGGGATAGAGACATTGTAAACCCTGAGGTAAGAGTCTGAGGCATTCAGGAGCCCAGAATTGGGCCTCAAACTCCTTTTGCAGGGATGTTGCACTTCTGTACTTCATTGGACCCTGTTACCTCAGCAAGGGGTCAACTTCAGCGGTGATCTGGCTAGGACACTGAGTTATTATCTACCAGAAGAGACACCACCACTTTGCCAGAATGACCACTGTCACAGGATGCTAAAGATGGGGAGAATTGTGACCCAGGGAGGTAGCCACTGGATGGTACCACTGGTAAACCCGGCCCTGTCACAACTGGTGGAAAATGCAGGCATGGTTCCAGGCTCACTGTAAGGTCTAAAGTTTGGGTTGTGGGGGAGTGTGATGAGGTGAACTCACACCGCACTGGATGGAGAAGGTCTAACTTCTCACTGTGGGCGAAGGAAGCCACACCACCACGTCCCTACTGGGCATGCTCCAGGTGTAGCACCACTATAGGAGGGAGCAGCCCAGCTCAGTCTGGGCTGACTGCTGGAGAGGAAGGATGATTCTTGCCAGCTCCTGCCCAGGAGCAACTGGATCCCTGGTGCTAAGACTCAAGAAGCCAGAGGTGCTAAGACCCAAGAAGATGCCCAGATACCTGTGGACACCCCAGGGAGGTCTGAGCTACAGGGAGTTCCACTGGCTGAGGAACCTGGAGACCCCAAAGACACATAGACTGCCACCATGAGTATCACAGTTGGAAGTAGCTTGGGTGTGTGTTTGGGGGATAGCCATTGTTCCAATAATGATCAGTGTGTTGCGGACGGATCCCCACTAATTCAGTGGTGGACACAGTGACTGGGACCCGGTGGAGCAGGGAGGACCTGGGTCCCCCTACACTGACCATCACCCACCCCCTGAGTGGCGGCCCAAACACACAAATGGCTATACAGTCCCGCCCTGGAGGGCAACTATATGGATGTTGGCAGCAAGGCCTTATTGCCCTGTGAACCCAGGGTATCTCTATTGACTCTGGTTACTAGGTCTCACTGCCCTGTGAACCCTATCAACTCTAGCCACTAAGCCATACTGCCCTGTGAACCCGGGTAATTCTATGGACTCTGGGTGTTAGCCAGACTTCTCACTGTCCTGCAAAGAAGGGCTACCCTACTGACTTGAGCCATGAGGCCTACTGCCCTGTGGATAAGGGCAACTCTATTTACTTTAACCCTTAGGTCTCATGGCCTAGAGACAGAGGGCAACTCGAAGGATGGGTGAACTCACCCTGCATTGGACGGGGCCCCCCACCCCATCACAGGCAGAAAGAGAAAAGGGAAAGATGTGGGAAAATTGTCAAGGTGGCTGCTGGACAACCAAAACAGGTAGCTCAACAGCAGCAGCAACAGAACCAGCTGCCCCAACAAATAGTCACTCAACAACAACAGTAAGCAGCAATAAGAACAGCAACGGGCCTGATCCTACAAGTGGTGACCCTCTTGCAACCACAGGGGACAGCTATGAACGTTTCAGTGTGACCTCTGAGAGTTGCTCCAGCCCCACATATTCTGGTAAAGGTCAAAGTCAGGATATGAAGATAACCCAGAAGCTTTTCTTGTCATCTTTGAGAAGGTCACCCCTGCATGCCGTGGCCACCTTAGCATGGGGCTGTTCTGTTGGCACCATATCTGGCAAGGACAGCTCAAGCTGCATATTGCAGGTCTCAGTACTGTAGCCACACAAGACTATGCATGGGTCAAAGCAGCCATCCTAGATGACTTTGACATCATAGCCAAAATCTATCAACAGCACTTTCACTGGGGTCGGACTTGAGCAGTGGCCCAGAGCTTTATAGAACATTGTTGATGATGATTCCAACCCAAAAAGTGAATTGGGGAGCAGGTGGCTGAACAAATCATTGTGGACCATTTCATTCAGATCCTCCCAGCTGGGAAACAGGAGTGGGTGCTGTGACTTAGACCCCAGACATTGGCTAATGTATGAGACTGACAGAGAATTATTGACTGCCAAAGGTCTGATCCCTGAAACGCCATGGTCTGAAGTTGCTCATCCCAGGGGATTACTGACTACAGCCAGGCAAGGAAGGCAACCTCTGGGAAACTGTACACCTGGTCCAAGACCACTGACAATCTGGCCTCATGTGGACCAAAAGACTGAGATTAACTACAGCTTCAAAGAATTGTACTGCCTCTGGGCCTCCAATGCCCCCCAGGAGAGCAGTGGTGATGGGTTCATTGAGAGGAGGCTGCTTTGTGTGTGGGCAGCGGAGTCATTTCCACCACAACTGCCCCTTCTTGGACTGCAACTATGAGCAGGCATGGACAGTTGACATCAAGGCTCAGAGAAGAGGCCCAGCAAAAATATTAGTCTCATTACAGGACAATGGGGTGGAGATGTCAGGACTAAGAGAGTCAGGCTACAATCTAGCTTTGGTTAGGGAACAGGTATCAGGCCTTGAGGGCACCTCCAAAAACACTATCTCCAACGTATGCATGGAGATATATGACCATGTCCCATAAGGGAGGTGCAGTTAGCAGTGGGGAACCATTGGGTCTTGGCCCCAATTCTAGCCTACCCAGTAAGTCTTGGCTGGGGAGTTGAAGTATTTCAGGGAAATCATAAAATCATAGGTTGTCTGTCCCCCAAAGTTGACTGAATCACCCTGAGAGACCTCTAAGTCAAAGGCACCTGAACAGTTGGAAGGGATTGGGAAGACAGAAGATCCCATAGAATGGACCTCCTGACAAGCACAGAATTCCCCTTAGCCTCCTGCAACTGTGAAATCAACAGGAACCCTACACCCCTTGCACTTGGACCTGCTAGCATAAGAACATAAGCACAGCCATACAGGGTCAGACCAAAGGTCCATTTAGCCCAGTATCCTGTCTTCCGACAGTGGCCAATGCCATGAGCCCCAGGGGGAATGAACAGAACAGGTAATCATCAAGTGATACATCCCCTGTCGCCCATTCCCAACTTCTGGCAAACTGAGGCTAGGAACCCCATCCCTGCCTAGTGGCAGATGTGGACTTTATAGATAAACAGAAGAAAGACCTGACAGTAAGCAGGGCACACAAACAGCTCACCTAAATGACAAAGTTATCAACCCACAACTGATGAAACAATGGTCCTGGTTTGAACTTAGAGAAGAGGGGCTGTACTGCATGGCAAATGACTCCCAAATGGAGAAATGAGAGCACAGGTCCTGGTCCTGAGGACATTCCTGAGGCTGGCCTATGCAGTACATTGCAGATAACCTTTGGGTCAAGAAAAGAGACTTGAAAGGATGGCATTCAGGTTTCACTGTCCAGGCATACATAAATAAATTAAAGACCACTGTGCATTGTACCCTGAGTGGCAGCCATCTTAGAGGTCTTTGACATCATGTAATCATGGCCAGAATCCATAAACAGCAAACCCCAAAGTTACTGTTAGTGTCTCTCGAAGTAGTGAGAGTACCTTTCAAAAAGATCGGTATGGCTCTGGTAGGGTTGCAGGGAAAAAAGTATGACTGGATACCAGCACATCTTGTTGATACTGGATTATGCTACATGGTATTCCAAAGCCATCCTCCTCTTCTCAACAATTGAAGTGACCATCACAGCCCAGCTGATGAAAATCTTGTTCAAGTAGGAATACTGAAGGAGATACTCACTAACCAAAGGACCAGTTTTATACCAAAGTTAAATGAAGATTTGGAAGAACCAAGACATCTTCCTTATCATGCCCTTTCCACTTAAGCCTGAGCTTGGCCTGCAGGCACCCATAGTCTATGATCTGGAACCAGTGTGAATAGGGGAAAAACTCTGGTCCCAGCAAAAGTAGCAAATAAAGTGACTAGTCAAAGCTTTTCCATCAGCATTTTCAGCCTTGCTGGGTTGACCCACCTAGCCTATAGTCCTGTGAATACAGGGCCATGAAAAAAGATCAGTTCTTCAGCCCCTCCTGTCACAGTCACAATAAAATAGCCCCATGGGAATGTCCCAGTCACAGTAAAATTGCTCCGCTATGGGGTCCCCTGGGTAAACACGAGCACTGTATATCGCTGATGCCTATGAGGCATATGCATGGGAAAGGATTTTGGGAGGGGTTGAAGGTGTGAGTGTGGAGTGAAAGATTCCTTTGCAGGTGGCGAGAGGCCAAAAGGGAAGGAAGGGAGAAAGGAACAGGTTAACTCGATGATCCAGCTAGGTCTGAAGAAAAGAAGCTGACTCCAGCCGCCCAAGGCCAATGCACCCAAGCAGAATCTCTGATGCCAAGAAAGATGGGGGCCTGGATTCCAACCCTGACCAGCCGTGAGAACAGAGCAGTAAACTGAACAAGACTGCAGGGGATTGCAAAAACTAGTGAGAATGCGAAGGTCAGCGAATGGGAACATAACAACCCTAAAGCCGATGTGTTTTGGGGAAGCCAAGAAAGCCTCAGGAGGCAGGTTTGGACTGGTACAGAGAGCTTGGGGGACAAAGGTCCCTGGATGAAATGCCCCCAGAAAAACTTAGGACTTAAAACCCTCCCAAGAGCTGAAGCAAGTCGGAGATCAACAGCAGACACTGGACGGCTTGTGCACAAGACAGAACTCCCTCCACCTCTCCCCCTCTTCTTCTTATGGTACACCCAAGCTTGGCCATCCTCTGGTAGTACATGTGTGAGTATGAAAGTGGGTTAGGGCTTGGGGCATGAATGCTTTCTTCCTTCCTCTGAGTGACGTGGGGAACCTCCAGCATTTTCCGCTGTTATTTTATTATTGTATTAATAAAGCTTTAAAACTTAGACCCTTGATGTGCTCCTTCATCTCCTCCCCTAAAGATCCTGTGGCCTCAGCCTGATCACCTGGCACCCCAGACAGATTGGTAACATAAATCTGTCACACTCCAACAAAAAAATATGGGAGACAGTCCACTGAGAACTACAGGCTGTGTTCGGTCCCATAATTAAAGGAGAAGTTCCATCTTACTTGTGCCAAAGCTGGATGGGTCAACTTGTTTGTTCATTGACTTCCTGAAAGTAAACGCAACACCTACATTTGATGTGTACCATATGCCTAGGGAGGATAAGCTGCTGGAAAGTCCAGGGGACACCAAACACATCTCCCCCCTTGACCTGACAAAATGGTATTGGCAGATCCCTTTGATGACTGAGTCATGAGAAAAAAACCCAAAACAAAACCCCCAAAAGACACATTCTCCACCATGTTTGCCTTTTATCAATTCAAGACCAAACCAACTGGTGTCCTTGAGGTTGCAGCCACCTTCCAATGCCTAATGAAATGGGCACTGTGGTCTCATGGAGAGTGTGCTATGGCATACATTTACATAGTCATTTACATACAATTGGAATAAATATATGAGGCATGTCACTGTTGTCCTACAAACCCTCAAGGAGGGAGGAGTAATTACTAACCAAGTCAAATTTAGGCTGTCGAGCCAGGAAGTCACTGATCTGGGCCATTCAGTGGGAAGCAGACAATTAAGGTCACTGTTTGGCCAAGTTCAAGTCAGCATAATCCCCTCTCTGGGCCCCTCAGAAAACAATTACAGCACTTCCTGGGCCTACGCAGGTATTATAGGTGCTTTGTGCTGAATTTTGCTACAATTGTGGTGCTCCTGACAGAAGTAGTGAAAGATGCAAGCCTGAAGAAAATTCAGTCATCTGAGGCCTGTTACAAGTCGTTCAGAACTCTAAAGCACCAGCTAAGTCAGGAGTCAATCCCCTTTCACCTAGACTTTTTGAGACAATTCATCCTTGAGATGGATGCCTCTGATGTAGGCCTCAGGGTAGTATAGTCTCAGGGCTTTAATGAAAAGGAATACTGGTGGTAATTAATTGTTAGGAAACTCTTTCCTCCTAGTGACAGACCATGGCCATCTCTGCTGGTTAAACACAATGAAAAATACTAACCCAAGGACTATGTAAAGATACCTCTCTTGGCAACCCTAGTTTCCAAATATTCTACGAGTAAAGAAGGGACACAAGAATACAAATTTCTTCTCATGGAAAGGAGCAGAACAAGGAACCTGAACTAGAGCCCCAGTTATGGGTTGTAGGGGGAAGGTATGTGAGAAGTAGACAAACCCCACATGGGGATAGGAGAGGTTAAGGAGCAGTTCTGGCGTCAAATGGCTCTGCCCCACCATAACTGCTGAGCATGCTCCCACTGGAGCAGGAGTTTAAAAGAAAGCCAGACAACTTAGAAAGGGTGTAGAATGGGGATAGCAGATAGAATAAGCAGATCCCAAGAGCTCCTGAGTAAGGGTATAGTGGGAGTCCTTGCTGCAGAGAAGGGGGGTCTGTAAGCAGCATCTACCACAGACCTCAGAGGAGAGTGTAGCCTGTCCTTAATGAAGAAAGACCCTTCACTCTGTCTTTTTATAGATTGTTTGAGACACTGTGACAATGCCCTGAACTGGGAACATGGGTAATAGGAAGTGGCCCAGAGAGGCAGACTTGAAGCACTCCGGGGTGCTTGATATTGCTGCTGTTCATAGTAATTTGGGTCAAAGCCTGGTAGAAAGGGAGGGCTTGGACTTCTGTACCAGCCAGCCATCAGGGTGGCAAAATCTCACCCACATTCTTGAGAGAAGGGGGACAGAGACATTGTAAGCCCTGAAGGATGAGCATGAGGCATTTAGGTCCCAGAGTTGGGCTGCAAACTCCTTTTGTGGGGATGTTGGACTTCTGTACTTCGTTGAACACTGTTACCCCCAAAAGGGGTGAACCTCAACCCCTGGCTGAAGGGCTGAGTTACTATCTACTGGAAGAGAGACCACCACCGCAGTGGTGTGACCATCAGCAGGGAACACTACAGCTGGGGAAAAGTGATGACCCAGGGATCTAACCAATAGGTATGCTAACCGGTAAATACAGCCTCATCACAAGTCCTTTAAGAAAAGTCATATATATATATATATATATATATATATATAAAATGTGTGTGTGTGTGTGTGTGCTCGAGGATTGTACAGCATGGGCCAGAAAAAACACAGAAGAGATGTCTTTCTCCTCCAAATTTTATGGTTTTTTTTCTGGCAATTCCTATAAAAGCCTTTTGAATTTCTATATAAATCTACAGAATGAAACCAATAAGAGTTTTCCAGAACAGTAGAGGTCTTCAGGCTAGTTACCAGCTTTTTTTGTAAAAAAAAAAAGTCATTAAAATATAGAATTCTTTCAGTAAAAGACAATTTCAGGTAAAGTTTAGCATCTCACTTCTGATATATTCCAAAATAAATAAAATGCTTTTCTAATCCATTATCAAGTCCCAGGAAGACTGTGTAACCATAGCAACATTACATTTTGTTAAAGCAATCAAAAGGAATGGCTATGGTAGTTTACAAAAGGGTCATAGAACATGGGATTGAAACTGGAAAAATTAAAAAAAGTAATCCTATCCACGCCTTCTCATTCTGATCAATTTTAAAAATGCTGTCAGATTAGATGTGAAGTTTTATTTTTTTCTGCTGCTTTCCAGATTGATGCCAGAGTGGGTGCTATAGATTATGGAGCTCTAATGTATATAACACCACTTTTGTTATCCAATCGTACTAGTGAGTATGATAAGCAGAGGAGAGGAGGATTATGTCACAGCTGGAGATACCATTACTGTATAAATCACTGTTTAATAACTTCTGTTTTCTGTGTTTGGGAATATATCTCTCAATTTTACCAATTAATGTTCTGATGAAAAACACAGTAAATTCAGTTGTGTAACTAAAAAGCCAAAGCATATTCCTGTTATTTTAAATTGTTCCTTTCTGAACATACAGTTTTTGATCATGTTTTATAATTGTCCCATAGAACAGAACAAAAAGGCAACCTAAATGATTGTGAATTCTCCATACTCGAAAATATATTGCATTCTCTAGATTCTATACATTTCAAATGCACTTGGCATTAGAATAAACACCTTTGTACTTAAAATTGTAATCTCACAACTAACAGTTGTGTGTTCACATTATTGTGTTATTATTGTGTTATCAGATCTAGCAGACATTGTTTTACAAAAGTTATCATGAACTTCAGGAGAGATTGATCCAAACCCCAGCCCTAGCAACTATCTGAGTGGAACCCAAAATTGTTACCTTTTTGTTTTGTTTTTGTAATGGTTTTGGTAAGAAATTAAATACAGTCCTTTTCATGTTTTCTGTCTGTAGATTCTTTTCTGGTGACTATCTGTGATGAAAATGTTGTTAGTTTTCTCATTGAAGGCTTGATCCTGCCAGCTGCTCAGCACTCCTGTGGAAGCCAGTGCTGAACTTGACTTGAACGGGACTACTCGTGGTGAAAGTGAAGCACCTGCGTATGTGCTTTGATGGTTTGGGGCCAAAGTGGTCAGCACATTACATGACTGAGCCTTTAACCATAGTCTCTTCTTCAGCCCCTACAGGGTGATCTCTTGCTCTGTAATGCAAAGCAGCTGTGGTTCACCAGTAAATTGGTCCCTTAGCCTGAATGACTTTTATTTTAGCTTAAGGGAAATAATTATTTGAGAAAGAACACGTCTCCAGGAGAGAGCACACTGTCTCTCCCCTCTGTAACATGCTGCATCAGCTCTGCCTCACAAAATGTCAGCTGCTCCTGTGGATGGGCAGCCTCTGTACCAATGTATAAATGAAGTACAGAGAAAGCATACACATAACAGTTACAATATATTCATAGACCATAGTGATAGTAACCTTTTTGAGGAAAGTGTGGTGAAAGTGCGGGGGGGAGGGGGGAATAAAGAGAGTAAGCGTAGCAGGGTGTTAGACTCTGAGAACCTATCATCATCAGTAAAGAATCTTTAACAGAGTGCTAGCATAGCCTATAAACTTTGACTCCGTATTTTCTTGTTTGTTGAACTCTAATAACCATAATCCATTTTGTTTACTTTTTCAAAATTATATTGTTGTTTTCTATCACCAGCTGGACTTATAATCAATGGGTAGGACCAAAAGCAAAAACTCAGTATATTTTATTTCCTAGAGAAAATGAATTAAACTCTTTTCCTTCACCTTTTAATTAACACTTTGTTTTTAGGAAGGGTACAAAGAACATAGTAAATATAATTAACGATGACTCATAACTTCTAACAATCACAAATGGCTCTTTCATTCAAATGCAGAAGTGTTGGACTGAACTTTTTGACCTTTCTAAGAAACATGAAACTGTAGGCTGATAAAATAATTTCACACATACACTCACACAGGCTGACATTCAAAGCAGAAGAGGCAAGAAGGAAAGAACAACACAGCAAGCATCCGGTATGGTGAAAAAGTAATTGAAAACACGTGGAGAAAACACTATAATCATTACTAATCTAATGTCCTCAGTGTCTCATAGTGTCAGATCTACCAAATTCCAAATAATTTTTTTTAAATCTAATGGTCAAAAGAGTATGTTTGGCAGCTCTTTATATATTGTTCATGTGGAGTGCATATCAATTTATTTTGCTAGGTCATTTTATTTGAAAGAGTACCAAAATGTTCTCAAAGTACATAATTATTTTTGTAGCAATACAATTTTTTTTGAATATTTACTTCTTATACTTGCTCTTCCAGATATCATTTTATTTATTTGCAATATATAGACACTGATGGAGAAATACAACCATATATTGTCCTTATCCTGTGGAAATTTCAGGGCACTGACAAGATGAAATATGATTCTGAGTAGTTGGCCTGCGGTGCTATATATCATTCTGACCTAGTAGTTTGTGATTTCAGAAGTTACTTTTTTTCCAAAATGTAGTTGATATGCAGCTGTCTAAAATTATTAGCACGGTGAGGTTCCCCTCAACAAAAACATCTTCATTGATCTTCTATGTTTTTCTTAAAATATGGTAGATATCTTGCAGGATGAGACATACCATATAAGAAAAAAAAATAAACCTTTTTAATCTTCCTTACCATTCGTGCATGCAAGGAACAGATTTGCATCAATGAACTTTAGTGCTTTATTTCTAATACTTTTTACATTTTAGTGATTCTTCCATACACGTTTCCTGCTTAGAAATGGCAAATAGCCTCTGGCATGCTGATGTTGTGGTATCTACAAAACAGCTGATTTTAGAAGGTGCTTGAAACCAGCCCTAGTTGAAATTTTTTTGATTAAGCATTTTTTTCCATGGGAAAATGGTCATTTGTCAAAACTGAACCTTTTTGCAGACAGGGTCAGTTTTTCAACAAATTTATTGGCCAACAAACTGAATAAAGTTTTTAAATTGTCAACCCATTTCTTTTCAACATTTTCAAAATGAATTTCCAGTTTGGAATCACTTTTCATTTAAAATTAAATCTACGTATGGTTAAAAAAGGCAACATTTAAATGAACCATTTCAAAGTTATTGAAACAAAATTTCTATTGCCCTGAACTGGATTTTTTCCCCCCATGTTTTCTGATGCATGAAAATTACTGAGATTGGCTTTTTCTTTTTATTCAGGACAGGAATACAGTTTCCCACACAGCTCTACTTGAAACCATCTGAGCAAGTTTATTTTCATGAAATGCTGGTTTCTATTTTCACAGAAGCTTATATTTCTAAGCAGGGAAGAGAGAGAGAGATTAACCTGGAGAACTGTGATGAAGACTTTTTTTTGCTTTAAAATGTGGATTTTATGCTGTTAAAAAAGTAGCCTAAAATGCGCAGATTTGCTTCCAGAAACATAAGAATTAGGTTAAAAAGTAATATTAAGCATACAAGTGCATTTATTCTACTTCAGCCCATTCTCTTTATTACATCACTCACCATATTTAGGGCTGTTATTCAAGGGGAAATTAACATGTATAACTATAGCAGAGTAATTATTCTGCTATAGCTACATATGTTGGTTTCCCTGTGTAGACCAGCCTATAGTATTTTAGGGCCCAAGACTTTCCTTTGACTGTAATGGGTGCAGGACTGGTCCCTGAATGTGAGTTTCCTGTGTTGTAAGTTATGGGGCAATTATTTAAAACTGTCAATGGAGAGCTATTCCAATGTGCTCCAGTTGAGAATCTGTCATCTTATTCCAACTGTTAATATAAAGTGAAAATAGATAGACAGCACAGTATCTTCCAAAAGCTTGAATTTAAGGAAAACAGCATTATAAGGGCTGATCCTATAAACTCTTCCTAACAGGAATAGTCTGACTCTTCATTCCCTTGCATCTTTTGGAGTCATATACACCTGTGTAAATTTGGTGTCAAATGTCATTGACACAGAATGTTATCATGTTAAACCCACTTTGTTCAGGTATATATCTACACACACACATACACACATTGTATCTAAATATAACTATACAAAGTTCAAGGAAGTGGAAATTCAAGCCAGTTTATTTCAACTAATGATTTTCATGAGTAGCCTTTACTCATAGGGAATGTTGTGCAGGATCAGCCCCAAAATCTCCAAATAAAGTACCTTCGGCCATTTAAGTTGGGCCTAAGGAGGTCCTTTTGTTTCAATGCAACAACTGCACGTACAGATTTTGCGCTCAGTGAATTATCACTTAGAGAAAAGGCGAACCTTTCATTCATCATTAGATTAGGTTTTGGTAGGGATTCCCCTCCACTCCCACCCCCATAATCTGTACTGATTTAACAGTCAACATTGAGCAGTACTAATAAAGAAAGCGTAATCAATTGTCGTAATATTCCAGTGGTTACCTCTTTCACTGTCATTGTGAGTGAAACTCTTCATACTGAAACAATCTTAATTAACAAAATGGAGTATCCTAGTCATCAGATTTTTTGGCAGCAATAAGAGTGGAAGTGTGACAAGAAATTATAAATATTCCTGGTATTACTGTAACAATTTAGGCTTAAGTGCTTGGCAAAACAGTCACTTAGAACTCCATTTGAACACAAAGAATATGTGTGAAGATTAAACTCTAAAATGCCAATTAGACTAAAACAAATAGTGATTCTACTTAATTAGGTCAAAGTAACAGTTGTGGTAATTTGCTAGCATATTTTAACCTAAATTCACTCACTGTCTGAAATAAACATGAAATGTGTAAGATCACATCACTGCTGTTCCTTGTAACTGGTAATTCTTATAAAGATTATTATATTTTTTTTACTTTAGAAAATTTTTGTCTTGGACCATATCATTTGCTTATAAGGAACTTTCATGCTTTTGTTGGAAAAAAGCAAATTATATATTTGATGCTGGCAGACCAGATGCCAGCTCATGACAAGGCCCCAGGCCTCACTGAACACTGACAAATGCATAGCTGGAAACCAGTCTGGCTTACATGTATGTTAATATTGTTAAAATAGATATTAGAGATATAAGAATGTGTTTAGTGTTTAGACTTTATAGAATGCTTTTAGGATGCTGAGCATATTAATCGGACTTATAATTGCTGTATCCCATGTTATAAGGTAATGTTTAAATGTTTGTTCTGAAACTATAAAAATGTTTGCTAAGACTATCCATCCCCTGCAGTCAGGGGAGAAGCTTTACAAAGTGTGAAATGTTAGTTTACCACAAGAGTTCTTCTCCCCAGTAAAAGAAAGCCTATGGACAGCAATCAAGCCATTGTGGACAGAAGACTTTGTTGATAGCTTCCCCCACACTCCTGAAGAGGGTACATGCACAAGCCTGTGTCTCATCACAGCTTGAACCCTGGGGAAAGGGAATAAAAATGCCTGTGAAGGAGAAATTGTTCTCTCTATGCTGCTTAAACTCTCAGGGGCAAAGATTTCTAAGCATAAGCCACAGGTCCCTAGCTGTTTAGGGTTAGCCTTAAGGATACAAAGTTTGCATATTATAGTTGCACTATAATCTTTTGGAACCTAAGACTTTATCTCATTTGTCTGTGTATGTTTACCTACTTTAATCTTGAAAATAACCCTTATTTTTTTTTCCTAGTTAAATCTTCAGATAATTTGTTTCAGGATTGGTTAAAAATGTTATTTTTGGTTTGAATTCTGAGTACAAATCACCAGGGATAAGTGACTGGTTGTAAACTGAATGTTGTGATTTTTGGTTTAAGGGACCATCTATCACAAAGACAAGCTTTCCTATATGGCAAGATAGACTGGAATGCCCAAGGGGACTGTGACTCCGCTTTAAGGCTGTTATAGTACTTTAGAAGTTCACACTTGTTACTTGATTGATAAACTCTAATTATAGAACACAGCCCATTTGAGGTTTATGCCCTTTTCTTGGACAGTTTGCCCGGAGGTTGACATTTATGTTCATGAGACACTCTAGACAGCGTGCCAATATAGAAATATAATTATATATTGTTATTGCTTAGAAAATTGAGTATTATTATTTGATCACGAGGTTTTTCATCATTAGCTATGGAATTGGAACAAAGGGGTTAGCAAATGCTGACCCTGTTTTCCATACGGGTAAAGTATATTGACTTCTATGGGCTTTGGAACAGATCCCCTGAGAACGTACTCCATTCAACTGAATGGATCTTTAATATAGATTTTTTATTTTGAAAGAAAATAAAAAAACAGCTCTTACATAGATCTTCAGTATGCTCAAAAGTTGATATAAAGTCACTCAAATCATTAAAAAGTCTTCAAAATATATCTGAGTGAAACTTTTAGATCTGAAGAGTAAAGTAATATATCTTTTATTAATGATTATTTATTATTTTATTCATTACTAGGAACCTAGTTATAGACTGGGACCCCATTGTCCACGTGCTGTACAAACACAGAACAAACAAATGGTCCCTGTCAAAGGATCTTCTAATAAGATGAGAGACAGATGGATAGAGACAGACAGGGGGAAAAACAAGGAAACAATGAGACTGTATTATCCAGCATGATAGGCAGTAGTTTCAGTGCACCAGCAGCCTGACCCTTATCCACTTTCATAGGCATCAAGGCAGAGGAGGGTTTGAATGAGGATGAGTTAGAGAGATTAGTAGTCTGTAAAAAGTGTGTCTTCCATTCTACTTACATCCCACACTAGAGAAAAAAAAAACTTTCAAACTATATACTATTATTTTAAACTTCGATTTTTAAAGAAGAGCAATCAGAAAGTTACTCCTTAAGTTCAAATGTAGGACAAGGCATATGGTCACCCCATATTAGAGCGGACACATTTTAGGAATCATTTTAGTGTCCAAGTAGAGTGGACACATTTTAGTAATCATCAATCATTTTCAAAGGATAAATGTGCCATTTTCTGCTAGAGATTATAGACAGAACTTCTTCTTAAATCACACAGAGAAATGTCAAATCTTAAAATTAGAAGCTTTTAGTCTTAGCTGGCCAGAAATGACTTGAAGACTAACCCATCAAGTTCACTTATTTAGAGAAAAAGTAACATTTTCAGATGCTTAAGTGACTTGAATTAGGCTCCTAAGCCACTTCGGTGCTTTTGAAAATTTTACCCCTAAACAAACACCAAAACCATAAATGGTAACTAATGCTTTACTTTTGACTTACATATAATTTACCCATGAAAGCTTACCACAAAAGCAACACTTGTTTTTCACTGTTTCTTTGAAATGTCCTACATTTTAATATCACTTTATGAACTAAGATTTTTAAACCTAGTAACCTTAGCCCCGATCAAACAAAATGTTTAAACATATGCTTAACATTAAGAATCTGAGTGCTGCAGTGAAGTTAGTAGGATTATTCATATACTTGAAATTTCACATGTACTTAAGTGCTTTGCTGCACCAGGGACTAATATGGTGGAAGCAGTTATGTCCACTCATATGTGACTGTGACTTAATGCTTCAGATAACTCAATTCTTCATTCCTACCTGAAAACAACCCCCCCCCCCAAAAAAAGGTGGAAAACTTGGATCTAATATCCATACACAGAGAGGCCACTTTAGACCATTCTGACACTGTCAGAATGGTAATGTGTGTGTGTCTGTGTGTGTGTGTGTGTGTGTGTGTGTGTGTGTGTGTGTAATCAGGCCTTGGTTACTTGTTGTGATCCAGAATACTTTGATGACTATAGCTGATCCAAACCCAAACAAAGTACCTAAATGTGACACGGTAGTAACTTTGTCCTTGTCCCAAAATATCAACTATAACATTAAGAAGGTAACACAGCATGCATTTTCATTAGAGGCAATGCTTAAAAAATATGAGAGAGCAGCTGAAAGCTCACCTTGTGAAAGAGAAGAAACTGGGTTTTGCCATTTTTAATAAAGTCACAGGGGAAGCTGCTAAGCACAGCTCTGCAGAAAATCATCATTGCAAATTTGTCCACAAGCTGTGTGACTATATGTGGCACAATGGACATTTTCAATAGTCAGCAGCAAAGTTCTTTGAAGCAGTGCAAATGTTTAAGCCTTTAAAGCTCCCTGCACAGGTACTTCCAGAGTACCAGATCTGTTTCAGTTTAGCAGTTTTTGAACACAATATCTCAGTGAGAACACAGCTTAAAATCTACTTGTAAGATATTCAAGAAATCAACACAGTTAGACTCAATGAGAAGGATAACATAATCTAGTTTTGGTAGTGCATTGCAGAATGTTCTCCAAATTTGATAAGTGTTGCACGTATTTTGCATTGCAAATGTTGAGTTCCTTTTCATTGTATCACAGTGCTAAATGATAAATAGAGGAAAATAAAACAAAAGAATATGGGACAGAAAAATGGAAAAGACTCAGTTCCTGGCTGCTGCATGGAGAGGACTGTAGCTAGATCTCTTGGAGAGAAGATTACTGTGTTGCAAGACCCTTGAAGGTGATGGTGCAGAAATAAAAAGAAAAATAGATGATCCCAATGAATCCCACCCTTTCAAAATGAATATGCTGTTTGCTGGACTTGAAGAGCTAGGAAATATTTGAAACATGTTCTTCTGACTCCAGTAGTGAAGGTCCTTCCTTATTAAACAGATAGGTCATGTCTTAAGTCTTCACTGGTGGTGGTATATGGGTTACATGCAAAGCAAGACAAACCATCTGCAAGTAGGGTGGGGAACACTGAATAATTAGTCAAAAGCACCTGGCACAAACAGAGAATATCACTTCCAAACACCACTGCTTTTCCCAGAGCCTTTCATCTTTTTAAAGATAAATTGACAAGAATAAAGTAATAGATAAATGTACATTATAAATTCAAGAGTGTTCCATTTCATCGATGCATAATTCAATCACAGCTTGGCAGCACTGAACATTATGACTGATATAGAGGCCAAATATCACTCTGTTATATATTCTGAGTAAAAAATGCAATGTATTGCCTTTATCTGAAGAGGTGAATATGACTGAAAAAATTTATATTATTAATATAAAATAAAAAAAATCTGAAAGTTGAGCATGAATAGTTTTGAACTCAGAACAGCTTTTATCTGCATTATATAAAAGCACAGCTGGATGCATAGTTAACTCAATTTTTGCCCCGGGAAGTATTTTACCTTTGAAATACTTTAAAATCTTCTCTTAAACTTTGAAAAACATTAAGAACTTTTAAAATGTAGTTTTCAGAACAATGCATTTTATTTTCCAATCCCAGAATCCCCAAGCTTGGCAAACTGTCAACAAAGTGTCTCATACCTCCTTACCTTAGCGTATTGGACCACACCAGCCAATAAAACAATGGAATATTGAAAAGGTCACTTTAGTCCAGCATCTTATTGCATTTCTGAGAATGAAATCAAGCACCAAAATTCTAATACCATATTGACAAGTATAACAATAGAAACAGAAATTGCCAGATCAGAGGAGTCATATTTAACTCTGTGGAGAATTCTCATTGCATTGCTCAATGCCACTGCTTTGGATAGCTACTAACCCACTCATTCAAAGTGATAAAAAGTTACATGAATGGACATTTCAAGGGAGGAATTAACCTGGGAGGAATTCTCTTGTAGCATATAGCCTGAAGGGCCCATTATGATCATCTAGTCTGACATCCTGCATGAGACAGACCACCTCATTTAATAGTTTCTGGATCAAGCCCATAACAGCTTTGAGCCAGAGCATATATTTTAGAAAGATGGCCACTCTGGATTTAATGCCTGCAAGGAGAATTAACATGTCCTAGGGTAAGTTGTTCCTTTGATTACTCACTGTTAAAAAAATGCAATTTGCAGTTTGAATTTGTTTAGCTTCAACTTTCAGGCACCGAATCTTGTTATGTTAGACTAAAGAGCCCTCTACTATCAGAGATCTCCCTATGCAGGTTTTATAGGGTATGATCCAGATATGTCTTAACTTTGTAAGCTAAATAGATTTCTTAATTCTCTCACTTTGGCCTGACTAAACCATGTTCATGTTGTTCTTCTCTGAATACTTTCAAATTTTTGAACATCCTTTTTACAGTGGACACGGTGTACTGGTAATGGTCTCTCCAAAACTATATACGGACATAATTCCTTATCTCTGTTTTTACTCAATATTCTCCTGTTTATGCTAGAATCACATAACATGTTCATTGAATTATTTTGTATCCATCAACATAACCACTTACAGAGGTACATTTTCCATAAAATAAGATGTAGGAGGCATTGGGGGTCGTGGATTTGAATGCGCTAAAAAAACTGAAAAAATGTTTATCAAGCTGAGTTTTGAATATTTTAACTTCTAAACTGGAGTCCAAAATGTAAGGAAATTTTGAAAAAAATAGTGAATTTCTATGGTGTTTGTTCTAGTACAGTTACTACATATCTTGCACATTGTTAGGTAAGCATAATTTAGCAGTTCCTACACATGCTGATACAACACCCCCTTTTTTTAAAAAAAAAATATTTACAGGCCACAGTGCTTGCCTCTGTGGCATCCTGCAGCTATAGGGTGTATGTCACAACTCTGTGACACATCACCAGGTAACAATTTCTGCACAGCTGTTGGGGATCAGCTTTAGTTACATTAGCTTGGGTACCAGTTCTCTATTGTGTTTGATCCAACACATTCTCCGGTGAGGATAGTGTGATATTGCTGAGGATTGAAAGTGAGTTATTCGAATGTGACAGTGCAATACATCACATATTGGGGGCAGCGCTTCTGGTGATCAACACTTGAGAAAAATATCACCCATGCCTTGTCACAGCTTTCTTCATCAGGTGAATTGTACATGTTGCAGATGAACTTTTTTTGCTGAAGTGGGAATGGGAGTCCCAGAATCCACATCAGACCCATCTGGAGGGTGCACCCCTGCTGGAGACACTAATGGTGTCGCACAGCTGCTGCAAGTTAATCTGCAGTTGCTGTGACAACTTCAGGCATCTGTGCGTGATGGGTCTGGCCTGGGTTCCAGGGGAGGCCCAGCGTGGGGATAAGTTTGGGAGTGAGGAGACAGGCAGGTGAGGCAGACCCCCCAATGCGGGGTGAAGGGGTGGGGAAGAGGCAGCCAAGCTAATTGCTGGTGCCTCGTTGTGGTGGATATGCAGTGCGGGTACTCCAAAGAGAAGGCGTCAAGTGACCAGATAAATGGCCTGGTAAAGGACTGAAAAAGGAGAAGCTGGTTAAAGGAACGGGACAGTGTGGGGTTTGGGTCTTCTATGGTTGGAACAGCAGGTAGCCAATCCCCCTTTCTTATGACCCACCTTACCCCTCCTACGAAGGAGGGTAGATGGTAAGGTCCTCGCAATGGATTTGCTGAAGGGACCTGGATGGAAAAACAGGGGGAGCTGGTGGAAGCCCCCCGCCCCCTCCCACCCCGGTTAATTACAAAATAAACAGGGGTTACATACACTGTACACTTTTATCTGTTGAGTAGCCCCAGACATCTAATAATAAAGTTGCAGCATGATTAAATCCATATCACATCTCCTGTCCTTCTTTTGGTATAGCTGGACAACATCAGAGCCCTTGTCTTTATCACTTTTTATCATGATAAATTCATGGAGGTTAAGTCCATTAATGGCTATTAGCCAGGATGGGTAAGGAATGGTGTCCCTACCCTCTGTTTGTCAGAGATGGATGGCAGGAGAGAGATCACTTGATCATTATCTGTTAGGTTCACTCCCTGTAGGGCACCTGGCATTGGCCACTGTCGGCAGACAGGATACTGGGCTGGATGGACCTTTCGTCTGACCCAGTATGGCCATTCTTATCTTCTTATGTTCTTATCACTGAGTCACAGAATTTGGTTTGGGCACTTCCCTCTTTTGGTGTCACAGCCTTTCATGAATAAAGGTATTCAGTTGCTTCTGGCCAGTGGCCAATCCTGCATTCAACAGAGCTTCCTGAATTGCTTCTGTATCCAAATCTTGTGTTGCAATGTTTTGCGGTATGCTGCAGGCTGGTTCACAAGTGAGTAATTTGAATCCTCAACATGCCATTAACACTTCATTTTCATCAACATCAACATGATAACACTGCTTTTGAGCTGGTGTGGATTAATTTCAAGTCATTTGGTCATCAAGCCTAAAACTGAACAATTTTCTGGTTTGGGCTGAAATCTGGACACATGGTATATAGGAGAGAGCTCATCTACTGAGTTAAGAGGCTGTTCTTGTGTTGCCTATCATTCTTCCTCCTTTTTTTACCAGTGGCATTGAACTGCTCTTGGGAGTAGTCCAAACCTACCTGATTGAATCTGTGGTTGGCACCTATCACAAACCCAGTTGCCTCTATGGAACTCTTCAAATACCTCCAGAGGGAGCTGGTTCATTTCTGCTAAGTACACAGATAGACAGAGAATAATTTGTGTGGTCATATTAGTGAAAGAACAGAAGCATTCTTTTGCAGACATACAGATGAAACTCCCAAATTCCATCTCGTTGGGCTATGGTGAAGAGTAGGAAGATACGGGTTGCAGTATATAGATATGGTGTGTACTTCAAATTGGGATAGTTGTCCATGTTACTAAGCACAAATGATGCCATCTGGTCACAAAAACTTGCTGATTATAAAGTGGACGCTAAATTATTGTAATCTTCCACAACATCAGATATTGCAAAATCCAAGGGCTTTTTTTTAAGAGTTTCTTGTTCCTTTGCTATAGATAGCTCAAAATTTGTGATAATAACAGTTGCCACATTGCCTGTAGAGTGATCTTGTGATCACAAATTGCTTTTGCATAATTTTTTTACCAGCTGTTCTATAATTCAGTAACTAAAATTCCACTTTCAGTCCACACACTGGACAATCCAGAATCCTGTGTATGTTGGCCCAGCACTTTCACTATGTTAACTGATATGTAGAGCTCCTAAGCATGAAATTGTTAACCAGGAACTCAGATCTTGCCTATGGTTAACTGGATATGCCCTATGTTCCACACCTCAGAGTCCCCACCCAGCAGGCTCGTTCCCCCACACCGCATCTATCATTGGAGAGACAACTAAGGACAGGATTAACTATAAAGCAAACTGGTTTATTAAACAGTGACTCAAACAGGAAACAGTAACTTACAGGACCCCCAGCAAAACAATACACAAAGGGCATACAAGTACAGTTTGGCACAACAAACTGACATAAAGTCAAGGTCCCAAACCCACAAGGACGAAGGGGAATTTACTACAGGTAAGGTGCAGAGCTACATAGCATACTACACCAGGTTCAGAGGAATGGACCCATGACAGAGGACATCACGGGTAGAATAAATCAGGACAGCAAGGTGAGGACACAGGAGTTCAGGATACAGGTAAGATAGGAATCAATCAGTAACTTATAGCTGGAACTATGGAGTTTGGATTTTCTGTGGTCTTCTGTAGATCCCTCGAAGTCTTGGCTGGGACATTTACTGTGCTGCCACCAGGAAGGACAGCCTCTCCTCTTGGGTGCAGCAGTCTTTTATGCTCTCCTGCTACTAGGCAGAACACAGGCCAAGTGACCCTTGCTCTTTCCCGCCTTAGAGAGAAAAAGGCGTCAAATGTCTGAAGAAGAAGGTCCCCAACATGGTGGACAAACAACAACTCCTTACAAACAAAATGACAAAGTGCCTAAAATATGATTATTATGACATATGACATATTATTGACATAAGCATAAATTGACATATGGGAGGCTGTTTGGGTGATTATGGATTACAGTTTCATAGCAAATTATATTTCAGTTAATTGTACCATCTAACAATAATCCTATCCCCCTTTTTCTCCCTCCCACCAAAGCATTATCCATTATAGGGTCTGTCCTGCAAACCATTACATATGTAAGTAACTTTACTCATGTTATTCAGTTATTGGTCATCAATGAGATTAAAAGAATGAAAGAATATATAGCTTAATTGAAAAACTGGGTGTATTTTGCCATAAATGTAATATCAGAATACATATAATCAAATTATTTAAATAAAGCTAACACGTACATGTCTGTCTTGCATAACAAAGGTATAAAGGCTCAATCCTTTTGAAATAATGTGACTTGTGTAACATTGAAAACAGGAAGTCACAGATGCTAGAAAGGTCAGTCTGCTGTAGCAAGGCCAAAATAAAATGCCCAAGCTATGAACTAAGCAGTTGCAGAGCTACTTGGAAGGTGAAATCTGACAAAAAAATTATCAAACCACTTGAGGCTGCATATAGCCCTCAGTAGAGATTATGGTAATTTTAGAATACCGTTTATAGAAACATGAGTGAACATGCATATTTTATATAGCAGCTTAAGCTCTGTGAATAACTGATTATTAAGTTTGCTGGTAATTTCAGGAAAAAATGGTTTGGGCTGCACCAAAACTAAAAATTGTGCAGTTTGTATACATAATTAAATAGGCTTTGCACCAGAATGCAAGAATGACACTATGGTTAGGGCACTCACCTGGGTTCCAGTCCCTCCTCCTATTTTATTATTTGTACAAAGTAAAACACCTAGCAAAAGGAGAGGCTTACCCCAGAATAACCACTAGTCTACTGGTTAGGCATTCACTTGGGACTTAAACCTGGATTTCCCATATCCTGGATTAATGCATTAACTGCTGGGCTAGTTTCAGAGTAACAGCCGTGTTAGTCTGTATTCGCAAAAAGAAAAGGAGGACTTGTGGCACCTTAGAGACTAACCAATTTATTTGAGCATGAGCTTTCGTGAGCTACAGCTCACTTCATCGGATGCATACTGTGGAAATTGCAGAAGACATTATATACACAGACACCATGAAACAATACCTCCTCCCACCCCACTCTCCAACTTGATGATCACTTTAGATAAGCTATTACCAGCAGGAGAGTGGGGTGGGAGGAGGTATTGTTTCATGGTGTCTGTGTATATAATGTCTTCTGCAATTTCCACAGTATGCATCCGATGAAGTGAGCTGTAGCTCACGAAAGCTCATGCTCAAATAAATTGGTTAGTCTCTAAGGTGCCACAAGTCCTCCTTTTCTTTTTGCTGGGCTAGTGGGTCTAAGGGCAGATATCCCCTCCTCCTACAACTTTATGAGTGGTGCCTAAATTCCTTGTATCTCTTGCTCAAAAAAATCAAAATAGGTCATTCTGATAATGTCCAAATGATTTATTTTGACATTTCCAGTTTCTTTTTGGTTTTGACTGAAACATTTAACCAAAAATCAGTATGAATTTCTGAAATGTTTCAGTCAAACTGAATCCACATTCTCCAGAACAAAAACAGTTTTGTCTGAAAAATTTCACCCAGCTCTGCATAAGACTAGTACCTCAACCTAGATATGTTAGAGGAAAGTAAATTAAAAATTCATAACTTCTGGTAAGATGCTTTTAAATAATTCTTCTCAAATGCACAAAGCGAAATTTAGAAAACTTACCAATCCAAGTCACAGCTGAAGAAACTGAAATTTAGAGAAGGAAAGAAAATGTGATTATCTTTGGATGAGCAGTTGATGAAGAACTGAACAATATCCTACACTGTTAGGTTTAGGCTTGGCTGCATTTGTTAAGTGAGCATATCTTAGCAACAGTTTATACTCAGCAGAATTTATAATTACTAAAAACTGAGGGAGGCAATGAAGCATGCATTTTAATTGTGGAAGTATGCAACCCTGGAGAAAAATCATATATGAGAAAGTGTAAGACTAATGGATTCATTTTAAAATGTGTATTTTTATGTTTTGGTCACGCCCAGGAGACAATGAACTTGCAGGAGGAAAAAAATGATTTTTTTTTCTGGTGCTAAACTGAAAATATTTGGAGGAAATCAAAGATTAGTTAATATATTTCTTTGTTAATATGAATTCAGTAGGATGCTTTGGAAGTGAGGTACAGATTGTATATACCATAGCATGAGGGAGTGTGGCTAAAGGAAAGGTTCTAATGTTGCCTCTTTCACATTGACTTCCTTTGTGACCTTTGTCAAATTACTTCATATCTCTGTCTCACTTTCACTATCTGTAAATTGATGGCAAAATGACCTGAATAACTCTCTCATGGGGAGACAGGAGCATGTATGAAGATTATGAATTGTCGTCTTTATACTTATGCAGTGTAAGTGCTAAGAATTATCGTATGCTAACTATTACTATGTGTGGTAATTACATAATTACATAGTAATTGCATATCTGGAATAATTGGTTCATCTTTTTATAGTGAATATGTTTAAAGTAGTGCAAGGCCTGAATTGGAACTCCAGACATGAATATGTCACATTTAGGGGACAGAGCTTAAAATCTGGACTTAAGTGCAGATCTGAATTTCTGAACTAAGGTACATCTCTGCTTTGGATCATGAATGCAAATGCCTCTGAATTGAATGTTTTGAAACTGGAACTCAAATTTGGAGACTTAGGCTCATTTCTAGTTCAGAAATCAGGCATTCCAGGTGCCTTGATAGAAATCTAGCTACCATTAAACAAGAGGACATCTGCTTTTAGTACAGAATTTAATTTAAGTAGTAGAATTTAATTAATAGGGTACTTAATTTGAGCTAATCTCCATTGCTGTGAAAGCACCATCTGATCACATTTTGAAAATTAGAACTGATATGTGTTTACTGTGTCTGTTTGGCAATATAATCTGACTTGAAATATTGTACATAATTAAATAGTTCAAAAACATACAGCAGGAGGAAAGGAAATTATGATAGTGGCAGGTATCATAAGACATTTTTCATAACAATGATTCTTACTTTTGTTTTATCAATATCATATAATTAAACAAACTGAATGATTTGAAATCAATTAGCAGTACACCTGACCTGCTCTCATTTAACTCAATGGGAATATTGTCATTGGTTTTAATGGCATCAGGATCAAGCCCAAGGTTAGTGTATGACTTTATACCTCCACTTCAGTGTGATTCCTTATGGTCCTTTCTCATTGGCACAAATTGTCCTTCCTCATTAGCACAAACATCCACAATCCTTCTTCCTCTTCATACTCAGTCTGATCTGTCTTGGATGGTTTAGATACATCAAATTCTGCATCTTGGCAGGCAGTTAAACTCGATGACCTTGTGGTCATAGAATCATACAATATTAGAGTTGGAAGAGACCTCAGGAGGTCATCTAGTCCAATCCCCTGCTCAAAGCAGGAACAACACCAACTAAATCATCCCAGAGGGGGCTTTGTCAAGCTGGGCCTTAAAAACCTCTAAGAAAGGAGATTCCACCACCTCCCTAGGTAACCCATTCCAGTGCTTCACCACTCTCCTAGTGAAATAGTATTTCCTAATATCCAACCTAGACCTCCATCACTGCAACTTAAGACCATTGCTCCTTGTTCTGTCATCTGCCACCATTGAGAAGAGCCAAGCTCCATCCTCTTTGGAACCCTCCTTCAGATAGTTGAAGGCTGCGATCAAATCTCCCCTCACTCTTCTCTTCTGCAGACTAAATAAGCCCAGTTCTCTCAGCCTATCCTCATAAGTCATGTGCCCCAGCCCCCTAATCATTTTCGTTGCCCTCCACTGGACTCTCTCCAGTTTGTCTACATCCCTTCTGTAGTGGGGGAACCAAAACTGGACACAATACTCTAGGTGTGGCCTCACCAGCGCCAAATAGAGGAGAATAATCACTTCCCTCAATTTGCTGGCAATGCTCCTACAAATACAGCCCAATATACCATTGGCCTTTGTCATAAATATAAAGGGAACAGTAACCACCTTTCTGAATACAGTGCTATAAAATCCCTCTTGGCCAGAGGCAAAATCCTCTTACCTGTAAAGGGTTAAGAAGCTCAAGTAACCTGGCTGGCACCTGACCAAAATGACCAATAAGGGGACAAGAGACTTTCAAATCTGGGGCGGGGGAGGGGGAGGAAGGCTTTGTCTGTCTGTCTGTGTGATGCCTCTGCTGGGGACGGATCAAGAAAGCAAGCAATCCAATTCCTATAGAGTTAGTAAGTAATCTAGCTAGAAAATGGGTTAGATTTTATTTCTTTTTTGGATTGTGAAATTCGCTGTTCTGGAGGGAATGTGTATCCCTGTTTTTGTGTCTTTTTGTAACTTAAGGTTTTGCCTAGAGGGATTCTGTATGTTTTGAATCTGACTGCCTGTGAGATTATCTTTCATTCTAATCTTACAGAGTTGTTCTTTTATCTTTTTTTGTTCTTCTAATAAAGTTCTGTTTTTTTAAGAATCTGATTGGGGTTTTAGGGTCCTAAAAACCCAAGGCTGGTCTGTGCTCATCTTGGTTATTTTCAAGCCTCCTCAGGAAAGGGGGTGTAAGGCTTATGGGGATATTTTGGGGGAAGACGTCTCCAAGTGGTGTCTTCCCCATTTCTTTGTTAAATCGCTTGTGGTGGCAGCATACTGAATTCCAGATACAAGGAATTTTGTGTCTTGGGGAAGTTTTAACCTAAGCTGGTAGAAATAATCTTAGGGGGTCTTTTATGCAGGTCCCCACATCTGTACCCCAGAGTTCAGATTGGGGAAGGAACCCTGACAGCCTTCTTGGCAACAAGGGCACACTTCTGACTCATATCCAGCTTCTCATCCACTGTAATCCCTAGGTCCCTTTCTGCAGAACTGCTGCTTAGTCAGTAGGCCCCCAGTCTGTAACAGTGCATGGGATTCTTCCTTCCTAAGTGCAGGATTCTGTGCTTGCCCTTGTTGAACTTCATCAGATTTCTTTTGGCCTTATCCTCCAATTTGTCTAGGTCATTCTGGACATTATCCCTACCCTCCAGTGTATCTACCTCTCCCCCCAATTTGGTGTTATCTGCAAACTTGGTAAGGGTGCAATTCATCCCATCATTCAGATAATTAATAAAGATGTTGAACCGTATGAACCCTTTTAACCCTATGATTCTATAATCATTCATGGTCCCTTCTCCATGCAAGCCTTCACAATTCTTCCTCCTGCATGAGCCCTCACAATTCTTCCTGCATGAGATCCTTCATCCATCCATCTCCTCCTCGGTTCCATCTCCTCCTCGGTTCCATCTCTCATGATCCCTTACTTTCGTCCATTCAGTCCATTTTGCTTTGTCCTCCTTACTATTCAATCCCTTGTATTCCTTCCTCCTCTGTGTGTGATCCATCATAGTCCTCCTTTCCTTCCTGCTCCATACTCAAATCCACCTCTTACTTCATTCCTCCTGTAGCCCAAACTCTCTCTATCTTTATCTCTATATCTATATTGCTTAGGAATCCCCAGTTATCACTTTTAGGGTTGACAGGTTCTTGTCCCAAGATCAGGCTCAGTACTATTCAAATTATTATATAGTTGTGAACCCCAATGTGCATAGCTGCAACACTCACACTATAAGAACTCCTCTCTATTTACAAATAGTTTATTAATACATTCAGCACAGTCACAAACAACCCAACTCAGTAAGGTAGATAGAGATACTACAGAATGTACATCTGCACGTGCATGTACTCACACCATCCCTTGTAGAACAACCTGAAATGTTAGCCATCGTCTTTCTCATCACCTATGAGGCTATCATTCTGGCACCTCTCAAGGGCTACATCTCCTCCTTCTAGGCTAGGATCCAACTTTTATAATATGATATGCTGACACCACTATGTTTGATGCATATTCAATTGGGGATTTTCCCTTTTCCTTATTTCCTTACTAATGTTGGAGTGTCCTTTTCCTATAGGTTAGTATATCAATGATTTCAACTTATTATATATGTCAATTCGTTACATAAGAACGTAAGAATATAAGAATGGCCATACTGGGTCACACCAAAGGTCCATCTAGCCCAGGATCCTGTCTTCCGACAGTGGCCAATGCTAGGTGCTTCAGAGGGAATGAACAAAACAGGTAATCAAGTGATCCATCCCGTATCACCCATTCCAAGCATCTGGCATACATGGCTCTCCTGTGGTTAGGTATTGTGACAAAGCTCTGTCCTTGCCTTTTTTGCTCCCGCATTTCCTGGCAGATTTCGCTAGCCTCAGAGGCTCACTGTGACCCTCCACGTAACCCTTCTCTCTCTAGAGACAAGGGTCACAGTCTACTGAGCCATTTTCATCATAAGCCAGCGAGGGAGGTGAGGAGAAGTTATCTTTCCTTGCACAGTCTCTGTTGTCTCCCAGTCTCAGTGATTAATCAAGGGGGCAAAGGTCGGGGGGGAGCCCGGGCCCACCCTGTACTCCGGGCTCCAGCCCAGGGACCCTATTAGTATCAGCTATGGTAGCTGACCTTTTAGAAACATGACATGTACAATTCCCTGGGCTACTTCCCCCCACAGCAGCCTTCACTTCCTCAAGCTCCACTTCACCCTTACCTCAGGGCCTCCTTCCTTGTGCCTGATATGGTGTGTACTACTCAGTCTCTCCAACAGCGCAACTTCCTCCCACAGCTCCTGACATGCACACCCACCTGACTGGCTGGGAGGCTTTTAACTAGTTTCAGCCAGCCCCTGATTGGCTTCAGGTGTCCCAATCAACCCTAGCATTCTCCCTACCTTCTGAAAAGTTCTTAATTGGCCCCAGGTGTCTTAATTGACCTGGAGCAGCTGCCATTTCACTTATACCAGGGATTTGTTTAGCCTGGAGCTAAGATATCTATCTCCCACTACTTTTCTATAGCCATCTGGCCTTGCGCCGTCACAGTATCTATGGATGTAGCTCATGTACCTATTATATACATCAATTCATTGCCATGACACTCTTGTGGTTGGATCATATACCTGTGTTCAGAAATTCCCCTCAAAACACTCTATTTTCAGCTCCCTAATACTTTGGGGTTTTGTTGGGCCATTTATCTGTTCAGAGTTTCTGTTCAAAGTTCATAGGCCTCAAGCCTTAAGCTACCTTTCTGAAGATAATGTCTTACAGGTCTGTAGGTTCCTTGCATTACTGCTGAATTTTATAAAAGCAGTATATAATGCAAAGCAGTGAATATAATAAAGACAAGCTAGCCCACTAGGCTACTCTCCTCTTCCTCCATTTGATCCCCTTTGGTCACATATCTTACATGGTGTCCCTCGTGGTGCCTGCTAATCCTGCTCTCATGTGTGATGCTGCCACCTCATCTTCCACATAGTTCTCATGATCCTTTATCCTCCTCTTTGTCACTTCCTCCTCCTCTGTTTTTTCTCATCATAGTCCTTCTTCTCTTCTTCCACATGATCCATCTTTCTCATCCTCCATGTATTCATTTGTGGTGGTTGTTCATCACCCCCCACTCTTATTTTTCTCCATTCTCTCTCCCCAGCCCTGCCTCTGCAGACCACAGCCTAGTTTGTGAATAGATATACACCAGCTTTCCTCAGCTCACTTAGCTATGCTGCTCTGTGAGGCCAGAATTTTATGATGCTGCTAGGCAGATGAGATGATGTCATAGAACAGTGGTTTTCAAACTTTTTTTCTGGGGACCCAGTTGAAAAAAATTGCTGATGCCCGCAATGCAATGGAGCTGGGGATGAGGTGTTTGGAGTGTGGGAGGGGCTCAGGCATGGGGAGAGGGTTGGAGTGCAGGGGTGAGGGCTGTAGTGCAGGGCTGGGGATGAGGAGTTCAGGATGGAGGGAGCTCAGGGCTTGGGCAGGGGGTTGGGGTGCTCTGCTGTGAGAACCCCCACTCCTGGGCTGTTCACGAACAGCCTCTAGCATGTAAACTACCCCTTGGATTGTGCAACCGAAAACACTAGCCAGTATCTCCAGTCCCAGATGCAACCCAAGGAACCTCCATCTTGCAGTGTCCAGTTATGTCCGCTGGATGCTGCAAGCTTATATAAGTTTGTCAATTTAACAAAGAAATTGATATGTACCAGGCTTGTTATCCCAAGGGGAGTCTGACACGCTTCAAACCAAATGCACTGCTTCAGGTAGAATAAGCAAACAGATTTATTAACTACAAAGATAAATTTAAGTGATTATAAGTCAAAGCATAACAAGACATATTTGATCAAATGAAATAAAAGCAAAACACATTCTAAGCTGATCTTAACACTTTCAATGCCCTTACAAACTTAGCATTGGTGTGGTGTCGCTTGGTGTAGTGTCTGTAGATGTAGCTGGAAGAGAGAGGAAGAGGCAAAGCCTCTCCCTTTTATCATGTTCTTTCTCCCCTCTTGGCTTTGCCCCCCCACCCTTCAGAGTCAGGTGAGTGTTACCTCATTGCAGTCCCAAACTGGCCAAAGGAAGGGAGGTGACTCATTCGAGAGTCCTTCTGATCCTTTTGTTGCTGCCTAGGCCAGCATCCTTTGTTCCTGTGAGGCTGGGCTGAATTTGTCCCATACCTGCCCTGATGAGGTGTGAACTGCCTCTCTGCTTTTGGAAAGTTTTTGCCTGGGCTTATTTTAAGCCATGAGGATACATTTTCAGCCTTATAACTACATACATGAAATTATAACCTATAACATTACTGTAACAACAATGCTCAGTGCATCATGAGCCTTCTGAAGACACCCGACATAACAAACTTTGCATTGCATACCACACAATCATTTTACAAGAATGAACATGGGGGTGCTGGGTGTTCTCCAGAGGTACAGAGTATCACAAGGGGCTCCTGGTTTTGTGGGGGCCTCAGGGCTGGGGAAGGGTGTTGGGGTGCAGGAGGGGGTCAGGACTCTGGGTGGGGGATGAGGGGTTTGGGGTGCAGGAGTGGCTACAGGTTTGCGGGGGCTCAGGGCTTGGACAGGGGATTGGGGCACAGGGTTGGGGTCCGGACTTACCTCCAGCAGCTCCCGGTCAGCGGCACAGCCGGGGTGCACCGCAGCCCGCGCTGCACCCTGGAAGTGGCCAGCACCAGGTCTGGCTCCTAGGAGTAGGTGCACAAGTGGCTCCACGTGATTCTCACCTGCAGATACTGCCAAACCCCCCCCCCCAGTTCCAGTGCAGAGCAACACGCAGAGCCCCATGCCCCTCTCTCCCCCAACCCCCGCCTAGAAGCCAGACCCACTGCTGGCCGCTTCCAGGACACAGTTCGGTGTCGGAGCAGGTAGGCACTAGCCTGCCTTAGATGAACAGCACCGCCAATGGGACTTTTAACATCCTGGTCGTGGTGCTGACCAAAGCAAGGCGACCCAGTGCCTTACATGCCGTGACCCACTAGTGGGTCGCAACACACGGTTTGAAAAACACTGTCATAGATTTGTTTCATTATCTCTTGCGATAAGGTATGTCTGTTAGATCTGAGTTCCTGACGTCACAGTAGAGTTGCATGATTTCCTGTGCAGAATAGTGTAATAGGTGGGAAAGTCTCAGCTCCTTAAAATGTGACCACCAGAACCCTCTGAAGTTCCAGTTCACTTCACAGATAGATTACAGAACAACATAAGCCTAAAACTCAGGAGAAGCAGGAATGTCTAATGGTTGGAGCAGCGGCCTGGCAATTAGGACTACTAACTTGTGTTTCTGGATCTGCTGATGACTCCCTGAGTGGTTTTGGCCTAGTATTTTCTCTTTGACTCTCACTACGTCTGTACAGTGTTTTGCACAATGGAGCTGCAATCATGACTGGGGCCTTTGGGCATTCCTGTAGTACAAGTAATAAGTAACAGTAAGAAGTCTATGTCCGTTTTCACAGCTAGAAAAGCCAGGTACACCAGTGTAAAACCAGAGCAACACTATTAGTTCAAGTAAATTATTTAATTGACAGTAAATTAGGTGCAAAAATTCTCATTGCTTGGTTGTTTATTTTATTGTTTTTTATATAATTACTGAGATTACTTGGACTACTTCATGATGCAACAACTCTTGACTGAGAATTGAGCCATGATAGTTTTACAGAGCAAATTAGAGATGTCAAGATTTTGAAAAAAAAACAACAAAAAACAGATAGAAACCATTATATATTTGTGTTGCATTTAAAGGGACACTATCAACTATACCATTGTGTTATCATCCCCCAACACTCAATCTTCCTATTCTCTCCCCAAAAATCTCCTTTTCTCGTATACTCATACCATTTCATCACAACCACCACCCACTTATTTCTCTTCTATTCCCCTCAAATTTTCTTGTTTCCCTTTCACAATTCTTCAAATCAATCTTCCAGCTCTGCCTCTCTCCCCCATTCAGTTGCATTTTTCCTTCTTCTGTGATCATCCTGGCAATGATCCCCCCACTTTGTGCCAATAAACCCCCATGCTCAATTCAGCAAAACACCAAATGTATTTTTCCTCATATTATATACTCTCCCTTGACCTAGGGAGGTAAATATGAGGTGTGAATGAATGGGTTCATCCCCATCCTCTCTTACTGTACAAAGAGAAGGGGCATCCATGGTAGATCACATTTGCTCCCTTGTTTCTTAAAGGAGACACCTAAGATAAGTCTGCTTTCACTTTTCGTCTATGATGGAAAGAACACGGTTGTAGCACAGAGGCCTGGGGGGCCCTGAGGAAGAAGGGCCTTGGCATATAAAAGGGCCAAAAGAAGTTGAAATAAGGGGACTGCTGAGATCCTCCCAAGCCCTCTCCACCAGCCTGGGGGGACTTGGAGGGCTTCAATCTACAACCTTCTCACCATGCCAGGATGGCACCTGCGAACAGCAAAGGGCTACTAATTTGGTCATACTACATTCCTCCATGTTCACAAGCTCATCCCCAGCTGTTATCACATGGGATGGCACATATCCTTATGATGATGTTTTGGTCACAAACACCAACACACAAAGTAAATACCCCTTAAAGTGCCATTCACATCATGGGAAAGTGAAAACAACAGTCATGAGCACTCCAAGACAGAGTGTACGGTATGATAAAAAAACTTGCACCACAATTTCAGGCCCAAAGTAGCCTTACAGCATCTCTTTAAGTATTATACTACTACTTAGGGTTTATCTCTTGATTTCAAAGCAATTTACAAGGAATTATTAACACAATTTTACTTATTGAAAATCTAAGACAGAGAGATTAAATGACTTGCCCTTGCCCTTCCTAATTCTGGGAAAAATATTCTAGCTTTATTTGATATTTAAATGCTGTGTGTACTGAGTGCATAGAAAGAGAAAGGCTATGAGTTTTCAGAGACAGGTAACTACAGCACCATTATGGATTTTTGAAATATAATTCAGATAAGCTATTTATATCTGGATTGTATGAAGTAGTGCTCTCTCCCTAGGATTTTAGAAACCAGGATAAAAAGGAATAGAGCTAGTCAATTTATATATTGTCAACATTTGTTTCAATTTAGCCTTTTTTTTGCTATTAACAAATCATTTTTGAAGGATTCTGGTTTCTGTGAATGTAGCCAATATTCATAGCTATTCATTCAATAGCTTGGATGAACAATTTTCAGCCCGAAGGCTGATTGCAATCTTTTCAATTCAAATATTCACAGTGTGTGATTGGTCACCTAAGTCACTCAATGTATTGCTTTAGTTCCTTGATCAAGTATCTGAAAATTTTGAAAGACGAGAACAACAAAGCATAGGAGGAATGATAAATCTCCTTGTTCATGCACAAAACCCCTTGTCCGTGTGAAACAGTGGTTGTTTGTATGAGGAACCACAATTCAGCTCTAACTAGGAGTATATGTTTTGTGCTAGAAAGCTCACTAAAAAGATTTAATGGGGTGTCAGATGAAAGCTAGATCAACCTGTAAACAAAGGGAAGATTTTCTTCTCAAATGTCCTCTGTAAGACTGGATGGATAGCAACTATTTTTAAAAAAATCACTTTTATCAACAAATTCTTTAAAACTTTTGCACACATATCAATGCAAGCTGCCATTTCACTTTGTCTCTCTCCCTGTGACAGAGCCACTACGGGATGGATATATATATCACATTTTCCTAGGTGTTACTATTGGAGTTTGAGTTTCAACGTGTTTAAAGATAGTGGTTTGATTGAATTTTGATACTTCTGTATTGTCAGTTGCTGAAGGACTCCGAGATGCTCATCTGAGTTTACAATCAGATAATCTGGATGTGTTGTGCAGATGGACTACAAAAATACAAAGTGGCAAAGTGGCATTAGGTGTATGGCTTATGAAAAAAGTGCAAGCCAAAGTCTTATATTAGACTGCCAGAATAAATATACAGCCTAATCTAGGACATCTTTAAAGGTGTGATGTTAGATCAAGTTATCTAGCTGGATCTAAAACTCTAGTCAATATAGAATCATAGTGTGATGGGTTGGACCCCCTTCTGGGATGCCACCTGATGTACAGGGATTTCACTTAGCCTGCCTGCTCCACTAGCCTGGACTCCCTCTCCCTGCTTTGCTGAATTAGACTCTCCAGCCTCTGGCAGCACACACCCACAGGTAAGGATGCACCAGCTGTAGAATAACACAGAGTCTGCAAACAACTGTATATAAGAAGACACAGCTATGAAACTGCCCAGCACTCGAGGGCAACTCCCTTCTGGAAAATACACCCAAATTAATATTGTCTTGCTCGGTAGAAAAATCTATACAACATACGTCCATAAATTTGCCCCTTCCCTCAATGTGGAGGAAGATATGCACAACTTATTGCCCCCTCCCAGTTATAAATTGCACAAACTGGGTTTAATAATAAACAAAAAACAAGTTTATTATCTATAAAAGGCAGATTTTAAGTGATTATAGGGGATAGCAAACAGAACAAAGCAGATTAACTAAGCAAATAAAACAAAATACTTATACTAAGTTTAAGATCTTAAAGAGACTGGCTTCAAGAAATAATTTCTCACCCTAAATATTGTTTTTGGCAAAGTTGCAGAGTTTCTGTAGCTTAGAGTTTCAGTTATTTCTCTTTACAGACTAGACTCCTGCCTTAGGCTGGACTCAGCCCTTGCCTTTCACACATCTCAGTTCCTTTGTCTCTTCAGGTACTTTCAGCAATCTTTCATCTTGGACAGGAAGGCAATGGAGAAGAGTCCTGTTTGCCTTACTCCCCAGCCTTAAATAAGATTTACATAAGGTGGGAAACTTTTGTTTCCCAGTCTTACCTCCCTCTCCTTTTTGTGCAAAATTATGAGAAGTCCAAGATGGTGTTTAGTACCAGGTGACAGGACCACCTGACCTAGTAGTATCACAGCTATATCCAGAATGCCTCTCAGTAAGGAGAGAGATTAGTATCTTCAAAGTCTTATTGTCTCTTCCTAATAGCCCATCAAGGCTGATGGCCTGTTGTCTGGTGGGTGTCTCCCAAATAAATACACAGTTGTAATTGTTACATAGTCAATATTCCTAACTTTAGATACAGAAATGATACATGCATACAAATTGGATAATCACATTCAGTAAATTGTAACCTTTGCGATGATACCTTACAAGACCCATTTTGCGTAAAATATATCTCATTTATGACACATCCATATCATAAGCATATTTCTATAAAGAATATGGGATGTAACATCACATATAGCAGTCGAAGAGATTCTCAAGAGGTCACCTAGCCCAGTCCCCTGCACTCAAGCCAGCTAGACCATCCCTGACAGGTGTTTGTTTAACCTGCTTCAAAAAATATCCAGTAATGGAGATTCCACAGACTCCCTAAGCAATTTGTTCCAGTGCTTAACCACCCTGACCTTTACAAAGTTTTTCCTAATGTCCAATCTAGACCTCCCTTGCCGCAGTTTAAACCTGTTACTTCTTGTCCTTTCCGCAGATGTTAAGGAGAACACATTTTCTCCCTCTTCCTTGTAACAACGTTTTATGTACTTGAAAACTCTTATGTCCCCTCCAGTCTTCTCTTCTCCCAACTAAACAACCCCCCTCCCTTTTCTTTTTCAATCTTCCCTCATAGGTCATGTTTTCTAGACCTTTAATAATTTCTATTGCTCTTCTCTGGACTTTCTCCAATTTCTCCACATCTTTCCTGAAATGTGGCACCCAGAATTGGACACAGTACTCCAGTTTAGGCCTGGAGTAGAGTGGAAGAATCAGCATGGAGTAGAGTGGAAGAATTACTTCTTGTGCCTTGCTTACAATACTCCATCTTGCTTACTTGCTTACAATACTCAAAACATCACAGAATGATGTTTGCTTTTTTTTTCAACAACTTTACATTGTTCGTCATATTTAGCTTGTGATCCACTATGACTCCTAGATCCCTTTCCACAGTACTCCTCCCAAGGTAGTTACTTCCCATTTTGTGTGTGTGCAGCTGATGGTTCCTTCCTAAGTGGAGTACTTTGCATGTGTCCTTATTGAATTTCATCCTATATACTTCAGACAATTTCTTCAGATCATTTTGAATTTCAATCCTATCCTCCAAAGCACTTGCAACCCCTCCAAGCTTGGTATTGTCTGCAAACTATAAATGTACTCTCTGTGCCATTATCTAAATCATTCATGAAGATATTGAACATAACTGGAGATAGAACTGATCCCTGTGGATCCCTACTTGATATGCCCTTCTAACTTGACTGTGAACCACTGGTAGCTACTCTCTGGGAATGATTTCCCAATCAGTTATAAATCAATCTTATAATAGCTCCATCTAGGTTGCATTTTCCTAGTTTGTTTATGAGAAGGTCATGCGAAACAGTATCAAAAACCTTACTAAATTCAAGATATAGCACAACTACCGCTTTCCCCGCATCCACAAGGCTTGTTACCCTGTCAAATAAAGCTGTTAGGCTGGCTTCATAAGACTTATTCTTGACAAATCCATGCTGAGCATTACTTATCACCTTATTATGTTCTAGGTGTGTGTAAATTGATTGCTTAGTTATTGGCTCCATTATCTTTCCAAGTCCTGAAGTTAAGCTGACTGGTCTGTAATTCCTCAGGTTGTCCTTGTTTCCCTTTCTATATATGTGCACTATATTCGCCCTTTTCCAGTCCTCTGGAATCTCTCCCCTCTTCTATGACTTTCCGAAGATAATCTCTAATGGCTGAGATATCTACTCAGTCAGCTCCTTGAATATTCTAGGATGTATTTCATCAGGCCCTGGTGACTTGAAGACATCTAACTTCTCTAAGTAATTTCAAACTTGTTCTTTCCCTATTTTAGCCTCTAATCCTACTTCATTTTCACTGGTATTCACCATTTTAGTTGTCCAACCACTACTATTCCTTTTGGTGAAAACAAAAAAACAAAAACAAAAAAAAGAAGTTATTTAGCAATCCTGCCATTTCCACATTGTCTGTTATTGTTCCCCGCAGCCTGCCCATTGAGTAATGGGCCTACCCTGTCATTGGTCTACCTCTTGCTTCTAACGTATTTGTAGAATGTTTTATTGTTACACTTTTATGTCTATAACTAGTTTAATCTTCTTTTGTGCCATAGCCTTTTTAATTTTGTCCCTACATACTTGTGTTATTTATTGTTATCTTTTGTAATTTGAGCTAATTTCTACTTTTTGTAGGACTCTTTTTTTAGTTTAAGATAATTGAAGATCTCCTAGTTAAGCCAAGGTGGTCTCTTCCCATACTTCATAGCTTTCCTATGAATTGGGATTGTTTGCTCTTGTGCCCCTCATAATGTCTCTTTGAAAAAATGCCAGCTCTCTTGATCTGTTTTTCCACATAGACTTGCTTCTCATGGGAACTTACTTCCAACTCCAGGAGTTTGCTAAAGTCTGCCTTCCTGAAATCTATTACCTTTATTGTGCTGTTTTCCCCTCCTACCATTTCTTAGACTCATGAACTCTGTCATTTCATGTCTTATAAAGCAATTGTAAAGTAGGTTATGCTAAACGGATTGCATTAAAGCCTGGGGAGGACACTAGATTATAATTTAACCTGCAAAAATCAAATTACAGGTGTTAAACTGTGTCTACGTTGGTGTTAAACAGGATGTTCAATAAAGCCAACTTAGTTTAGCTGAGCTAAACACCTTTTTTCCTAGTCTAGGCAAGGCCTATGTCTCAGAGTGAAGTTTGAAACAGTGGAGCCTGATCTTATCAACTCATCTGAAAGTGCAATAGTCTTGGGCATTTTGGGGATTTGCAGAGCATTTTCCCTTTAGAAGTTTTCCAATTATGGGGCTGCTCGGTCTTACACAGTGTTTCAAATGCATCTATAGAGGTATACCTTGTCTATGAAAGACAAGTATAGCTAGAGCCCAGGCTGGGCCTTATCTTCAACCCCTTCGTGCTGCAATCAGCCTATACCTGGTCTGTTGGGTTCTTGTGGGGGAGAGAGAGGTTCACAAATGGACTTCATCCCAGTGGCTCTGTTGCAACAGGCAGCTAACTCTGAGGTACAGCTTCCTCTCTCCTGGTTGCCCCTGCTTCCTGTGATCAACTGTGCCTTTTATGTTCATTTCCTCCAGGTGACACAGACTTTTCAGGTGTGCCTATTCAGTACCAGCTGAGCCCAGAGGAGCTCATTAGCCTTTTCCTAATTGAGATAGTGCTGTGTCCCATCACAGGGGACTACACAAAAAAGAGCCTGTGTTCTGAGAGTCCACCCCTGAAGTGTTGGGTGGAAAAGGCACAATGTTTCTCTGTATGATTGCTGTAGTGGTATTGCAATACCCGTCTCTAGCACATCAGTTATCCAAGGGGATGGGGAGTATCTACTATGTGCTTTGGTGAATAGATAGCAATTAGTGTACTCCCTAAAGTTTAGAGATTTTAATGAGCCCCTCCAAAGTTTAGATGAGAATTCTGTTTTTTTTCTAAACATTGTGGCCTATACTCTTTTTAAGAATTAAATAACAACTGATAGCAGCTCTCTGCCATTAAATACTCCTCAGCTGGCTATGAGAGAAAAGAAGCCTTTCCATTCATTCTCCTGGATAGTTGGGGCTGATGAAGTTCTGGGTTCTTGCTCCTTTTATCCAGTTTTTGTTTTCACAGAGGCAAAATGAGAATATTTTAACACTGGCTTCTTTGAGGTCTTGTCTACACTGGGACTTTGCCCTAATTTCAGCCAATTTTGACCAATCACTGTTATAGCTGCATAAGCACAAATCCATAGTGTAGGCAGGCAAAATCACTATAAATCACAATCTGCAACAGTTAAACTATCCTGGTTTCAAACTGTGCTAAATTCCATAGGTGCAAATAGCAGTATTTCCTATTTACAATTCTCTGTGTGGACACAGTCTTAAAAGATTTTGACACATGAACAAGATGTTCCAGCATGGCTTTGGTCAAGCTTGAAGAATAATCATTTAATCAGAACATGTACCTACCAGTCTGGGTACAGAGCAAATTATTCAAACATTCCTGATAATTGACTGGCAGGTTAATAATTTTATTTTTAAGTCTCCCTTGGTGCTGGATGAAATTAAAGATGAAATTAAAAGTTATATAGATTTGAATGAATGATCAGACTTTACCATCCATGAGCACTCACAATGGGAGTTTGTGAAAGTTATTATTAGGGGAAGTTTAATAGGTATTTCATCAGGGAGATGGGTTAAATGCCGGCTAAGGAAAACCTGCAATAATATTGAAACAATTAGAGAAATTCCCCAAACAATGAAAAATGTAAGAAAAAAATTAATAAATGGATAAAGTGAAAGTGAAATCAGATCTCTTAGTAGAAAAATGGAGAATGCATTGAGATGCCTCAAGCAAATATACTTCTGAGTCAGTGAATAATAGGGTGGATACATATTGGAATCTATTTTTAAAAGCTGACATTTTATGTCAGGTCCTCATAAAATTTAGAAGGATATGTTAGTCATTTCTTTAAAATTAAAATGATCGCTGGCATTAACATTCACATCTATATTAACAATAAGTTAAAAAAATAAGTTAAAAAAAAGAATTTTGATTTTAACCTCCCTAATGTTTTGGAGTCTATCTGACCCCAACACACCTAAAAATGTAAATACGTTTTTTTGTGCCAAACCTGTGCCTTTTCATATACATTAAGTATTCTCAAACTAGAATGAGGTGTATCTTTCCACATTGATTTCACCATCCCATCTCTTGTGGGTTTTGTGTATCAAATAAAGTCTATTCAAAGATAATTGGGTCAGTTTGACTAACATAGAGGGGTCAATGGTGAAAATTAAAGTACTACACTTCCAAGATATTTGGGGGCCTCTTTGACCCCAAACATGTACAAAAAATTAAATAAAGCATGACAGGTAAACCACTGTATTTTGTCTTTAAGTATTCTCAACCTATAATGAGGGCAATCTGTTAGCACTGGTTTTGTCTGCGTACCTGTTGTGGTTTTAGTGTAGCAAAAAGTCACTTAAAAGGTATTGGGGTCAGGTAGACTCCAAACTAATTATGCAGGTATTCCAGCATCAGACTGTTGTTGTTTTTTTTATTTTGAGGCACTAGTTATATGAATCTTTCAGCATTGTTTCATAGTTTCATTGGTTTTTGTTTTTCAAAAAAATATATCCAAAAGCTCTTGGGGGTCCATAAAAGCCCAGCTAACATTTGCCTCATGTATCATCACAATTGTCTATCAAACAGAGTTTCTTTGAAGATAATACTGTCAAATTGATTTTATGGGAAGCCTATGCTTGCTAGGAAGAGTTTTTGGGGAAGCCACAGTTGTCAGATACATTTTCTGGAAAGCCCAAATTTGACAGATGCTGTTGCTGGGGAAAAGACTCGCTGTTGAGAGAAGCAGTTTCAGTTTAACTTCTTTTGCCCTGTTGCCCTGAATAGCCATGGCTGTGTTTGAAAGCTCCGTTCACTGTGTATTTCTACTGTGCAGGAGACAAGATGGCAAGAAAAGCTCTAGCTCATGAAGAGTGCCTGAGAATTTTCACAGAGGAAATGGATGATTCTGACACCATGCAGTTTGGAGGTGCTGACTCTGAATGGGGGCCTGCTGCATGGTGGTGGTGTGGAAGATGAAATCACTGAGGAAAGTGACTCCAGTGGTGCTGCTGTGCAGGAAAGTTAGGAAGCGCCTGCTGACTTTTACCAGTCCACGAACAATGATGAAAAATGGGGAAAGACAGCACAGATGCCAGCAAAACCTCCAGCCAGAAGCATCCTGACCCCTGCTCCAGGGTTGATGAAATACTCTTACAGTGTGTCAGGGACACTCTATCATGCTTGCAGCTTTTCTTGACTCAAGAGATGCTAAATCTCATTCTCCAATGCTCTAACAAGTATCATAGAATATCAGGGTTGGAAGGGGCCTCAGGAGGTCATCTAGTCCAACCCCCTGCTCAAAGCAGGACCAATCCCCAATTTTTGCCCCAGATCCCTAAATGGCCCCCTCAAGGATTGAACTTGCAACCCTGGGTTTAGCAGGCCTATGCTCAGACCACTGAGCTGTAGGGAGCTGAGTTGTTTGGGAGTACTTGGCAATCACTACTTGAGACATAACTTTGTGCCCACTTGGGATGGCATATATTAGCAGATGTTTATAGATCTAGCAGAGAAACATAAGAGAAGCTGTGGTCAAATGACCATGAAGACTCAATGACCATTCAATGCCATCGTATCACTCCTCTGATTTCAATGAAATCTTTAAATCATGATTTGAGTACTTCAGAAACTCAGCCTGAGGTTATAGGTCTATTATAGGAATGGGTGGTTGAGGTTCCATGGCCTGCAATGCGCAGGAAGTCAGACTAGATTATCATGATGGTCCATTCCGACCTTAAAGTCTATAAGTCTATTGATTTCAAACCATAACGAAAGGTCCTGCACTTTAGCAACAGAACGGCATGCAGAAGCCAAAAAGAGACTACCAAGCTTACTCCTATTTCAGAGATATGGGGTTTATTTGCTGGTACTCTGCCCAGATGTTTGATTCCCTATGAGACGATCATCACCAATCAACAGCTGGTGGCTTTCCATGGTCACTGCCCTTTCAGGCAGTATATGCCTTCAAAACCAGCCAGGTATGGCATTGAATTCTGGCTATGCTGTGACTCTACAACTTCTTATGTTTTAAGGGCTGGTCTACACATGGGGGCCGGGGGGCGGGGTATGGGAGGGATCGTCTAAGTTACTCAAATTCAGCTTCATGAATAACGTAGCTGCAGTCGACGTACTTAGATCTACTTACCGCAGTGTCTTCACTGCAGTGTGTTGATCGGAGACTCTCTCCTGTCAATTCCCCTTGCACTTCTCATTGAGGTGGAGTACCGGAGTCGATGCTAGAGTGATCGGTGGTTGATTTATCATGTCTATATTAGACACGATAAATTGACCCCTGCCGGATTGATCACTGCCCATCAATCTGCCCAGTAGTGTAGACAAGACCCAAATGCTGACATATACACTGGCCAAGAGGGGAATGCAGCAGCAGCAGGAAGTTTGGCAAGAAATGTGATTAAATTAACACAAGCTTTAGAAGAGACAGGGAGAAATATCATAACGGACAATTTATTCACCACGATTGGACTTGTAAGTGACTTGCTGCCCAAAAAATTACTTTGGTTGGCACAATGAGAAGGAACAAACCTGAAATTTCTGCTCAGTTCCTTCCCAACCAGCAAAGACCAGGCCACTGCACTTTGTTTGGTTTCTAAGAAAATATGACCCTTTTGAATTATGTAGCCAAAAATGGGAAAGTGGGAATAATGCTGTAATCTCTGTATATGTTTCCATATCTGGGGCTGAAGAAAACCAGACATCATTAATTTTTTATAACAAAACAAAAAAAGATCTGGACACTTGTGACTAGATGGTATTTTCAAACACCACAAAATGGAAGGAAAAATGATGCCCCAAATTGTGTTTTCTGCAAAATTTTGGACAATGCATATCTGATTGCATATATTGATTGGATTTTGTTGACTCACTCATGGCATAATAAATCTTGAATAAGATATGGATATTTCTTGGGGACCTAGGTACGGAAATGGTGAAACCACTGATTCAGGAAAGGAATATTGCTGCCTTGCCTCAGGCTTCTAGGGAAGCAGAGTCTAGTGTGCCTATTCCAACGCTGAGCCTAAGAAATAGGGAAGCTGTTAAATCTGTGGCAGAGAATGAGCCATAAAAATACATCAAAAATATGGCAAAGTAAAAAAAGCTATACACTAAAAAGGTGTTGGGGTCTAGTTGACCTCATATTTAGACACTGAAAATAGATAGCAGCAGCAACAACATAAAAGTGGCAGTAAATGGCCACTACCTTGAACAAATAGACCAAATAGATGACACATGTTTTGAGCATACAAAGGCTTTATAAAGTGTGTTTAATCATGGGATCAGCAAGAGCACATCACCAGTAATGTGCAGTGAACTTTTGCATCTACGAAAGTTTTAATTTGTTCATAGTTTTATAGTTCACTGGTTACAATAAGTCAATTTTAAATGCACCCCCATGTGTTTCCCCCCAAATTTTGACATGGTAAGGGTACCCAGCACCCCCATATGGAAATAGTTGGGTGATTTTTAGCCCTTGTATTGGACCAAAGGAAAAATAGTCACATAAGAGAAGCTATGTCTTTGATTTGTTTGGCATTTTGAAAGAGAATATTTGCAATATGCTCTGAGATGGGCAAAGTCAGAGAATAGACAACACACGCTTGATTTGCTTTAACCATTCTTCAACAAGTATGTGAAGGGTTAGAACACACAGCCCACTTACCCTGTACAATCTGAATCTAGAATGATACCCAACTAGTGACAATCTACTATTCTTCAGATAAGATTAACTCCCTCTTTCCCCTCCAGTTCAAACTATGGGACTCAGGCAATTGCCAAAATCCTCCCAAACACCACCTCTGCATATGGCGGTCCAGACAAAGGGTATCTAACTCTTGTACAACACAGCAAGGCCAACATCACTGTCCTACTAATTCTTGGCCTTGGACATCAGCTTGGGATCAGTAAATAGCTTTATGAGCCCAACTGTCATGAGATGCTTCCCAAAGCTCTCACTTGCTGCTGTCCTGGCTCTGCTGCTGGCAGCAGGCTCCATGGGCAGGGTCCGGCTCCAGGAGGCATCACCGGCTGACTTCGGGCTCCTTCGAGGGAGAGGCAGGGGTGTGGCAGGGGAGCAGCTCAGAGCTGTGTCATTCACCCTGCCTGGGGAGTGCCCAGCCATGCAGAGGTGGCCTGGCTTGGGGAGTAGGGTAGGGAGGTTGGTGGCCAGCTAGCCAGCACATCTGCTACCATAGCCAGGGGCCCGAGTGGGCTGGGTGGCTCCCACCAGCTTCCAATCTGTTGGCTCCTGACAGGAGGTGGCAGTTTTCAAACTGTGAGGCGGGCGTGGCACACAATTTGAAAACCTTTGTGCTAAACGAATGGTAGAAATTGGGCGGGGGATGTGCTCCCCCATGTATTGCCTCTGTGGGATGCAAATGTGCCCCAAGCAAGAAAATGCCTAGTTATGTCTCTGAACACAGACAAACAGTTCTTTCAGCAAGTTAGGTATATCTTCCCTCTTTGTTACTGCTGCAGTGAATGTGTGAGGGGGGCGCATATCAAAAATGATTTCTGTCAAAAGCCACTGAAACTTTTGCCATTTAACAATAAAGTATCTTGCAAGTTAAAGGAAGAACACTAATGGGATGGAGGGCAGTGAGGCTACTTTATCCTTTTCTGTAAGAGTCAGGAGCTATTTTTACATGTGTAGTTCTAAGGCATTCCACCCTTGGGAAGTATACTGCTCTTTCCTGCATACTCCATCTCATACTCAATACCTCTTGAGATGTATTAGGGAAGACCTTTCATGTGTGTATGCCCAATATGAGTGTCTATATTGCATGGAATCTATCCTAAACAGAGTACTACTGAGAATCTTATTTTTGTTTAGCTAGAATAGTGGGTATAAAGTCTCAACAGGTGAGACTTTATACTAATCTAAAATTAGCAATGACTGCTTCCAAAGGACAGTAAATAAAGATCATCTAACTTGAAAGCACTATATTATAGTAACAGTAATGGGACAGTCACAGTAACAAAACATCATACAAAGCATACAAAGTATTTTAATTATTTTAATGGACTTTGCCGATTTTCAAATTTGCACACTTCCATGATTCTGTCTTCTGCCCCACCTCCACCTACCCCCCCCCCGACTATCTGGATTCAATAAAGCACTACAAATCAGGAGTTTCAGCATTCTAGTCCCACCTCTGCCAATGAGTGGCTTTAATTATAACGTGTGTTTTACATACATGATTTAGTCATGCTTCTGATATCTCTCTGAGGCAAGTAAATAGCACAGCTTTCATATTGCAGAAAGGTAAACAGATTGCGGCTTCTAGGTGTTAAGACTTGCCCAGGATCATACAACAACTCAGTGTTCAAACTAGGATTAGAAACCTTTTTTTTTTTTTACTCTCAGCCCCATGCACACTCTCTAGACCACAATGTTTCCTTCTCAAGTCACTTACCTTCCCTAACTCTCAGCTCCTTTTCTGTAAACTATGGGATAAATAACTGCTTATTTTCCACAAAGAGGCGCACATTCTGTGGCCCTCTTGCTTAATAAAAATGCAGTGCTTGATTTACTGCCACGCTTATATGCTGACCTGGAGTGTGTATGACAAGCCACTCACAACACACATGCTGCCCCACTGTCACACCACTGACACAATTCATGTGAGTACACCCATGAGACCACCTCTGGGGAAGAAAACATGGTCAGGCAAAATGGAATGAGTAATATTATTTTCAAGCACTGAAAAGTATAGTAGACACCTTCCAGAACCAAATAAAGACAGCTCCTCTCAACGATCTTATAGTCTAACTGTGATGTGAAACAAATGAGGGTGGCAAACAGGCAAAAAATAAGAGGGTGAAAGGGATGGGAAGAGGAAAGATGAGGGTTTAAATAATAAGATCACTGTTATTCGTAAGTCACATGAACACCTTGATGGTTTCGTCAATTTAATTTTTTAACACTGTTGTCAGATGTCACATCAAAAGTGAGTTTTTAGGCAGGATTAGAATGATGTGAGAGAAGTGGCCTGCCAAAGAAGGCTGGGAAAAGTGGGGAAAATTCTGCTGCAGGACCCTCCAGCCAGATGAAACAATGCTTATCTACTGTTTCCAAAAATCAGATATTGTGGCCAAGCTTTCTCAATAACCCTGTAGGTTCCTGAAGTCACTGGGTTCCTAAGTTTTCAAGGGTAGAAGTTCCCTGGGCACCTACTTTTCTGCCTCTGAACAAATGTACTGCTGCCTTACTCTGTATGGCTAGACGCCTATCTCCTGCCTAAACCCCAGAGCAAATCCCGAACCAGGGAAGTTAGGAGACTGAATGTCTATCTCCCAGGTGGCTCCTGATCACTACCTGTGCTTACAGGCCACCTACCAAATCAGGTCCTATTCAAAATCCTGGGGGACAAGGGGTGCTCAACTAATAACTTTTAGCCTCATGGTTAGTACCCTCACCTGAGATGTGGAGACCAAGCTTCAATTCCCCCCTCTAGTCGAGGGGGGAAAGAGATTTGAATAGGGGTCTTCTGCATTTCAGAGGCTATCTCTAACCACTGAGCTATGGGCTATTCTGCTGTGGGGCCCTCAGTCTCTCCGCTGTGGCTAAATAATGAAAGAACAATTGGAGCAAGGGACTGGACCCAGGGTCTCTCACCTCTCAGGTGCGGCCATAACCACTGGACTAGAGAGTCATTATCCCACTGGCTGTCTTGGTCTCTGGTCCAATGACTGTTTCACTGTGGATAAATCATTAATTAGTCACTTTTAAATGCCACTTTTCTATATAAGGTTTTTGTGTGTTTAAGTTTGAAAAAAAATGGGGAAAAAATAGAAAAAGGAGGGGAAATATTGTTCTCCCATTTTCTCTGCAATGGGGGGAGAGATAGCAATTTTTTTTTCTTTTTTTTCTTTTTTTTTGTAAGAAAGAGAAAGGGAAACAATATTCCAAACAGAAAACCTCAATTAAAAAAAAAAAGGAAACAAAATATTTGATTCAAAACTGAGATACAATTTGTTCCATTTGTTTTTAAATTTTTCATCAAAACCGAAAAGTTTGAACACTTGTTTTTATTTATTTTATCATTACTATGATTGCAAAACTTGTTTAGTTAGAAAAGGCTTTTGCTGTTGAAAAAAAATTGCAATGGAAAGTTTTTGATCAGCTCTGTCCTATTCAAAAAACCCATGGGCATTCACTGAAAATAGTCACCCATCCCATCAGTGACTCTAGCAAGAGGCTTTGATATCAAGACATAGTAATAAAAGAGTACCTTAAGAACAATGCATTATCAGCAGATGTGACTGGGATTTTACAAAAATAATGAAAATGTTTAGGTAACACTTTAATTTAAAGCCTTTTCTTTTCTTTTAAATGTGAAACATTTGTAGCCTTGTTTAGTTTTCACCAGCAGCAGAGCGCAACAAAGTCCCTACATCCAGTATCACCTCATAACTGCTAAAAGCCTTAGCAAAGATCATTATTGTTTAATTAAATCCATTGGGTTATTCAGTCTTCTTCATTCTAACACTGACAGCAAATAAGTCAGAAAGTCTGACCCTTCATTACAGTCCAGGAAGTTATTTTAACCTGGCCTGCACAAATCAATCACAGATCTGAGAAAAAGAGTTATAGTAATTGGATTTCTAGTAATACTCGAATTACAACTCCTGATATATACAGATACTAACATGGAATAATGTTTATTACACTGCTGAAGTAAATTTATTGTTCTGTTAAAGAAGACGATTAATGTTTTAAAATTAATGTCCCTTTTCAGGCAGAATTATTTGTTAAATCACACTTTTGCAGATGTATTTTATAATGGTAAATATATATAGTCAATAGTACTATGCCTACTATAAAAATTCCTTCAGTACAACATATTTACCAGGTGTATAGCACATGGTATAACGAGATGAAAATCATTATGGTTTTTAGCTGATGGGAGATCCTAGAGATCTTTAGTATGTGTTATCATCATCTTTTTCCAATGTCAAGGCTGCATAGGGTCTATTAGTATGTGTTATGCTTCCGGTTTATTACTAGTTGGGGTGCATATGTCGGTTAATGTTTGAAAGGCATTTATAGGAACAGTCTATTTTGTATTTCATAGATTTGAAGACCATGATCATCTAGTCTGGTCTGTGTAACACAGGTCAAAGATCCTCACCCAGCAATCTCTGAATCAAGCCCATATCTTTTGTTTAAGTTATAGTATATTTTTTAGAAAGCTATCCACTACAGCGGATGCAAGAGTTCATGAGCCTCACTGTTTAAATTGTGTGTCTTATTTCTAACCTGAATTTGTCTAGCTTCGTCTTCCAAACCATTGGATCTTATCATGGCTTTTTCTGCTAGATTATAGCCCTGTCTACTGCCGGAAATCTCTCCCCCATGTAAGCATTTACAGACCATGGTCAAAACACCACTCAACTTTCTCTTGAGTAAACTAAATAGACTGAGCTTCTTTAGAAACTCAATATAAAACAGGTATCCCAGCTCTCAAATCGTCCTTGTAGCTGTTTTTTGAACTCTTTCCAGTTTTTCAGCATATTTTTTGAAGTGTGGGCATACTATTACAGTAATAGTCTCACTAATACCTTATACTGAACATCGTCCCTATTTATAATTGATATTCACCTACTTATACATCCAACAATTGTTTTAGCTCTTTTAGTTATAGCACCAAAAGGAGAATTCACATTCAACTGAGTATCTACCATGGTTCTCAAGTCCTTTTCAGACACACCACGTTCCAGGATATGGTCCCTGCCTTGTAAATGTGAGATACATTTTTTGTTCCTGGATACCCTTACATTTGGCTGTATTAAAACACATGTTGGTCAATTGAGCACACCTTACCAAACAATCTAGGTTAGTCTTTATAACTAACCTGTCCCCATTATTATTTACCCCTCCACCAATTTTGGGTCATCTGCAAATTTTACCAGTAATGTAATGGGTATTTAAGAATTGGCAAAGAGTGTCCAGATCAGGCAATACAGGTATATTTTTAATGAATGTATGTATAAGTCTAAAATATACCCTTTGTACTTGCAGTTTAAATATATTTTACCACATATATGAAATTAATTTTCTCTTCTGTCAAAGAAAACAAACCCTCCTTGACCAGCACACAATACATGTTCTGACTCTTTAATTTGTCTCCAATTTTACCTGATTATTATCTGCTGATACTAAATTTCACAAATTGCGTGCCATATCCCTGATGAGAAAAATGAGTATAATTTAGTTTTCCCAAACAAAAATATGCATTACAATTTGAGAATCAATGTTTGATTACCTAGAACTCCAGCATATGTTATGACCCTGCTTAAAATTCCATGAGTTTTAGATTTATTATGAAGACAGGGAAGCTTCTTCATATTAGGGTCTGAGCTGTGCAAAGATAACACTTAGGGAGATCCTTGGCATATTGACTTCACTGTGAGTCCGCCTACATGATTCTCTTAATAGGATCAGGAAATAGGGCAGTGGTGGACAACTTGCGGCCCACGGGCAGTATGTGGCCCATCAGGGAAAAACACTGGCAGGCCGCCAGACAGTTTGTTCACATTTGCATGGCCGCACCACTTCCCGCAGCTCCCCCTGGCCGGGAATGGCAAACCGTGGCCACTGGGAGCTGCGGGCAGCCGTGCAAATGTAAACAAATGGTCTGGTGGCCCGCCAGCGGATTACCCTGATGAGCTGCAGGTTGCCCACCACTTGAACAGGGTTTCAACAGCTACCCTTATGAAATCATGAAATCCTTCACAATTTGTATTTGAAAATAAAATATATGGAGGGGTCTGACGTAACCATATCCAACAAGAGCACATGGATAATATATGTTCCTGTAACCTTAAATTTACATATTTCCTGTACGACAGCGACACAGATGCTCAGCTGGAGCATGCCATGGAGTTATGCCATTTACACCAGCTGAGAATTTACTCCAAGATATTTAAAGTCTTCCTAACAGGTAGATCCTTTAATGAAATAATCTCTAAAAAGAAGTTGTGGAAATCCCAATGTCGGTAACATTTAAGAGCGGACTGGAGAAACACTAGAAAATACACTGCACAGAACAATCCTGAACTTCCAGGAACACTGATGACCAAGAAGGTCATTTACACCTGTAATTTGTATGGTTCCTTGATTTTATTTTAAATGTGTGACTTCCATCCATGGTTGCTTATATTATCACCTTTTTCAGGAGGACATTTATTTTATAAATCATAATTGTTATTACTGTTGTGTTATAGATAAGCTAAAATAAATAGCTCAGAGTAATCCTTGGTAGTTATTTTAGAAGGCATTATCTTCCCACAGTGTTCTGTGCTTTGTATTATCCGTATTACAGTGCTAATGTTTTCAAAAAATTCTAGGAGCTTCATGAAATTTAATATAATGAGCTCTCATGGGAAAGAACCATCTTTATTTTGTGTTTGTACAGTGCCTAACACAATGGGATCCTGTTAGGGGCTTCTGGATACTACTGTAATAAATATAATGAATACCTATAATAGCAAAAATAAAGGGACAGATTCATCTGCATTCTATGGTGATGCAAGACAACTGTAAATCCAATTGAACCAGCCAGTTAAATGGGATTCATAGCTACTTTGCATCACCATAGCAGTACAAAGTAGTCAGAGTTTCCTGATGCATTTGATAGTAATAGTATAATAAATAATTAAAATAAAAATAAAATAGATTGTTCTGTATATTAAAGGGTGGTGAAAAGACAATATCAATAATCATATGTATAAAGGCCACCAAAGTAGTGAAAGCTTTCATACAAATTAAAAAGTTACCTATTTTCCCATTTATTTATTCATTTAATATGCAAACAGGGAAAGGTCCATAGAGAGTATAATCTTATTTAGAGAGAGATCATTTTACAAATACACAGCACATACACACACACACACAAGCTATACAATCACAATTACTTGGCATATATTTTCAACATACTGCATTACCCCAGGATCCTATTAAAGTCAGAGCATATGAAAGCCAATGAGAATTTTAATTAAACTAACTTTTCTGATTAAAATGAAGGTAAATAAAGGTACGCTATTCTTGGTATTTAATTTCTAGAGGAAAAAAGAGAGATTGTTTGGCATGTGATGGGCCAGATTCTCAGATAGCGTAAACCAAAGTCTTCTCATTGAAGCCTGAGGATCTAGCCTCTGAGCTCCACAAAGATCTAGTACATAACTGGGTGTGATAATGAAATCATTACTGTGGCAAAACTATAATTGATTTCCAAGGGATTTTTACCTGAAAAAAGGCAGTAGACTGGGTTCAGTGTTGCTAGAAGAAAATGGCTTCTCATGTTACCAAATACCCTGTAGGAGTTACTGTACCTTATACACATAAAGAAATGTAAGCACTAAGAATCACAGGTGAAGAAAACTAAACACTATTCTAGTTGCAACTACTTCTAAAAATAAGAATAAAGGGTTTGATTCTTATTTAAACTGAGACCCCTTTCTACTGGCAAAGTAGTGTGAAGTGGCCTTAGTTTCATAAGCATCAGACCCAAAGATTAGGCCTGATTCTCCACTGCCTTCCACCATTTTTTTGTCACTTATGCCCGTGAAAACTGAGTTCAAAGCAGGTGCAAAATACTGGCCAATAATGCCAGTTGTCATATATAACTGTAAACCCTCTGGCCTGAGCCCTAGAAAATATGAAGCTCACTGTTGACACCTGTTGGTGAATAGAGAGAAGGGCAGCTCAGAGCCTCTTGAGAACTCCAGATGGGCAGGGTCTCCATAGTGGAGCAAACTCTGTGCTGGTATCTGGTGCTGTGCTAGGGGAAATTACTGACTGGGCCAGGCCTTATTTACGTTTCATGTATGCAACTAGTTGGTTAAAATACAATTAAGTTTTGAGTTTGGGACAATAAAATGTTACTCTCCCTATTGGAAAATGAAAGGACAAAAGAACTGCACCAAAAGTGTCTGCAGTGAGGGGTCACCCTGGCTGAGTCTATATTCCAGCACTTTGGGTAGGGAAGACTGGCTCATCCATAAAAAAGGAAAGAGGCTAGGACTGCTCTCTGTATCTGAATGTATCAGCCACTCACAACTGCCAGAGGAGGGTGGAGGGTGGTACCATTGTTAAGACACCTTGGTGCGGGCAGGGGAGTCTCTCCTAATATACTATTAATTGCTGACTTTCCCAAGTTCATTCTTTTGTCCTTCTGCTTGCCGAGAATGGTATGTAGAGTTTTCCAGGTATTTGGAAGTGCCAAAAAGTACCAAAAATGGTCCTGGGGCTGGTTTTGTTCAATATCTTCATTAACAATCTGGAGGATGGTGTGTATTGCACCCTCAGCAAGTTTGCAGATGACCCTAAACTGGGAGGAGTGATAGATACGTTGGAGGGTAGGGATAGGATACAGAGGGACCTAGACAAATTAGAGGACTGGGTCAAAAGAAATCTGATGATGTTCAACAAGGACAAGTGCAGAGTCCTGCACTTAGGACGGAAGAATCCCATGCACTGCTACAGACTAGGGACCGAGCGGCGAGGCAGGAGTTGTGCAGAACAGGACCTAGGGGTTACAGTGAACGAGAAGCTGGATATAAGTCAATAGTTTGCCCTTGTTGCCAAGAAGGCCAACGGCATTTTGGGCTGTATAAGTAGGAGCATTGCCAGCAGATCAAGGGATGTGATCATTCCCCTCTATTTGCCATTGGTGAGGCCTCATCTGGAGTTCTGTGTCCAGTTTTGGGCCCCACACTACAAGAAGGATGTGGAAAAATTGGAAAGAGTCCAGCAAAGGGCAACAAAAATGATTAGGGGGCTGGAGCACATGACTTACGAGGAGAGGCTGAGGGAACTGGGACTATTTAGTCTCCAGAAGAGACAAATGAGGGGGGATTTGATAGCAGCTTTCAGCTACCTGAAAGGCGGTTCTTGACTGGTCTCAGCAGTACCAGATAACAGAATGAGGAGTAATGGTCTCAAGTTGCAGTGTGGGAGGTTTCGGTTGGATATTAGGAAAAACCTTTTCACTAGGAGGGTAGTGAAGCACTAGACTGGGTTACCTAGGGAGGTGGTGGAATCTCCTTTCTTAGAGGTTTTTAAGGTCGGGCTTGACAAAGCCCTGGCTGGGATGATTTAGTTGGGGATTGGTCCTGCTTTGAGCAGGAGGTTGGACTAGATGACCTCCTGAGGTCCCTTCCAACCCTGATATCCTATGATTCTATGATTCCATCAGTGTTGCTCCAGTGAGACTGCACCTAGCACATTTATCACTATACTGTAAAAGATCTGTCAATGAGTGAGAGTTGACCTATGTAGCATCTGAATAGACAGACATATTTTGGAGCATAAGCATACCAAATACCTTATTTTATTACCCTGAAAAGTATTGTGTCCTTGAATAACCAAGCTGCTATGGGTGCTGACAGTTTGACCTGAGTTTCCATTGTTCTGTTTGACATATTTAATGTAGAACAGCTTTTTTCCAGACATCTGTTTCGGATGCTAAGCTCAATTCACGTACTTGTGAGGCTAGGAGGTTGTTCAAGGACCATATATATTCACTGTAAGGTGCTGGTTGTTGGTATTATAGTTCTGTCATGACAGTGGTTTCATTTAGGATTATAATGTCCTGATCCCCTAAGTTTTTGTAAGAAGATATTTTCTTCTCAGGCATTGCATTGACTCTTCTGTTGAAAAATCATTCCCTATGTAAAAATAACTACTATGTGTTCTGTAAAGGCATTGCACTTAAATTGCTGGGGTAGGAATGCAGAGATATCTAGGTTATTTTATGAGAAGTGAAGAGGCATTGGACATTACCTCTAGCATTGTTACATTGCACTGATAAGACCAGGTGACTGAATCTACAAAAGTACTTACACACTTAACCCCCAGACTCTGAAGCCATGTTTTTAGGGGCCACTGCAATTCACAAAACCCCCACTTACCTGCTACCTTACCATGCAGGCCACTAAACTCACTTGGCACCTAGGATTTTGCAGTAAAATTTTCCCAGGTGCCAGTATTTCTACATCTCAGCATGCACACTGCTGCCTCACTCTAGCCATCTAAGCCCACAAGTGATCCATGATCCAAGAAAAAATAGGCACTCCCCGCCTAACTCATGTGCTAGGCCTGCTCAGAGGCTGCCTAACTCCACACAAGGCCAACTACACTCACTGGGGATGTGGGGGATCATTGGTTCAAGTCCCCTGCCTGATGAGAAGATGGGATTTAAACAGGACCTGCCACTTCCCTCGTGCATGTACTTACTATGGAATATTCTAATGTGCAGTTTTGTCAGTGTCTCCTTTTGAAGCTGTTGCACTGTGGATAAATAATCGAATAATGAAATATTAAGTGAGTTAGAGAGTGGGAATTGATCTTTAGTCCAGTAGTTAGAGCACTCATTTGAGTGATAGCAGATTCCTCCTCTGCCCCACACAGAGGGAGAACTTGAACCAGGTGTCTCTCACATCCCAGCTAAATATCCTAAGCACTGTACTAAAGGTTACTAGAGAGCACGATTGGCCTCCTTTCTTCCACTCCTGCCCCCAATTTGCATGGCATTAAGTGGCGTATGAGCATGCCTAGCCAATTGGACCCCAAACGAGTTAGGTGGAGGAAACCTATCTTCCCTGGTTCGTGGATTGCAAGTGGAGAGAGACATTCCCTGCTCCAGATAGAGGCAACTATGCATGAAAGCAGCATACTTGGCTTGTGCCACTCCTGTCAGCAGTATCGCCTATTGGCTAGCTTAGGCAGATCCACATTAGTGTGCTGTGTTTTGTGGATCACATCCTAAGGCATCTGTCTCTCCCTGCTCATTGTACAGGGAACCTAGATACCTGACTCAGCCTTTGTGGATCTCAGTGTTCTTCCTGTGATTCTAGGTGCCTCAGAGTTAGGTATTGAAATATTCAGCATCGCAGCACCTAAGGCCAGTTTGTCTTTTAGTGATAAGTAGGATTTCAAGAGCCAGGGATTGATAAGTGTGATCATCAAGTAATGTTGACTGTCAGGCCAATACTGAATAAAACCTTTTCAATATTTGACTTGAACAATTCTACACCCCTTATTAGGTTGAGTAGCACATACCCACCTGAATAGTGCCATTGAATGAATAATGATCTGTATTAAAAAATCATGATCTTCAACAGTGCACTATGATGAAATGCCTCAATTATCTATTTTTACATTTGTTATGTTATTGCCTTTTCATATCTAGGATCAGACTCAATAGCTTAAACTTTCTGAAAGACGTTGGGCAAACCCACTGTGAACATATGAACTGAAAGGGTCTTGCTCTAACTGAGATAACTTTAAGCTATAAAGACTTTTCTTTTACAGCCAAATTAGAATGATTGATTTGGCTTCCAAAATCCATTTTCAGTTGTTATTCTACTGCTCTGAGGGAAATTTCTTACAGTGGAAATATTTGAGTTTTAATTTTAGAAATGGTAATCTTGCTGACCTCAAAACTTCTCAGTAAAATAACGGTGGAAATCAGGTTAAGTAAACACATCCGCAGTGCTAACCTTCCAATTATATAGGTTCGGTAAGTGTGGAAAATAAGGACACAGAAATAAAAGGCAGGTTTTATTAAAAAACTTCATCTTTTATGGAGCACCTCATGAAACAACTGAAGATAGACACTAATTTCACTTTACAGTCTGCACTGCAAATTATACACACACACCCCTCGAAAAAAAAATCATAAGTGAGTCTTCAGTTTTGACACCATGGATGACAGAGTTGCAGTGATCCTGGCTATATGTGCAGAGATTTGGGCAGCGGGGGGAGGGGGATCACAAAACTCTATATGGTTAGAGAGAATGTCACCCAGTGTATATGGCCAGGTAGCAAAGTGAAACAACATCAAATAGGGCCTGAGCTGTAAGTTGCTGATAAAAATTGGGACCAAAGTTATCTAGGGCTTCCTTGTTGATCTAAAGAGTTGCATCTTTCAGCTGATAAGAAATCTGATTTTAAATAAGTATAATTAGGCCAGAAATGAAGTTTTTATTACTTTGCCTTTTTTCTCACTTGGACTAATTTTTTTTAAAGTCAATTTTTATCAAACTAGCTTACACAGAATATATGATTATCCTTTTAAGACATATTTCTAGACAGGGATGACCAAACCCAGTCTGAATTCAGGTATAGCCATGATTGACACGCCAGTCTCATTGCATCTCCTTTTACAGGTTGATATAGAAGATTTTTAACCCAGTACTGAGGGATGATTTTCTGATGAGTCTTTCATATCCCTGTCAGATCAGAGATCATCACTCTGTTGCCTCTCATAGCACCATATAGCAACCACAGCCTTTTGTATCAAACAAGAATGGAAAGAACACATTTTAGGACCCCTCAGTATTTCTCCTTAAATTTCAGGATATGCTGGCAATCCTTAGAAACCTGCCAGTTGCCTTAAATAATGAACTAAAGTTAAATCAATATTTGCATATTTCTAGATATTCCATATACTAAGGGAAAAATATAAATTTTTAAGGAAAATAATCATTTTAAATCTTGCTGGAGACTATCATAACATCAATTACATTTTTTTTTTGTTTGTTTGTTTGCTTGTTCCTTTTTATAATATGATTTGGTCAGCTGCCTGGGCATAAAAGTAGAGACACAAGATCACATTTTCAAAATTCTGCACCTGGACTGGCCTCACAATATATATGCCCAGAGCCAGAAAAAAGTAATTGCAAATGCAAAATATGCAGCTGTTCACACAAATAAAGTACATATATACAAACAGGTGATTTTTATATACAATTGTCTATTATGAATTAGATACATATTTTGTGCATTCTGTTACCTGTTTATGTTCACATTCTTTTCCATGCACATTTTGCTACATGATTTTGAAAGCTTTGCCAATAAAGTTCAGCAAAAACTTTGCAAACATCTGCAGAAAGTATATTTTTGGAAGAACAGGACACGGAGCACAGTATTGATTGACATTGAATGGGATAAAGAGGAAAGACACAGGGAAATGTAAAGTGTTCAAAAGAAAATGAATATTGTGCCAAGGGTTATGTGCGTCATCTTGTTATGAATACATCATAGGTAAAAAACCAAAACAAACAACAACAACAAACAGCAACAAAAATGTGAATATGGAAGAAAGTGCCAAAAGTAATCAAGGGTAAGAAAGAGGCAGATGAAATGTATTAAATGTCAGAGACAATGGAGGACTAGAATGATTATAGAACAAAGTACAGAAAAGAACAGAAAAGAATATGCAAATAAAGACAGGGAGTTTGCTCAAGAGGCTAAGATACATAAAAATATTTCACTTAAAGAAAGAAAAAAGAGGTCATTGAAACTGTAGAACATATAAGATACAGCACATTCATTTAGTTCGTTCATTTAACATCCCTGAGGTGCAAACAATCTGTGAGTGAGCTACTATAGGACTTTTTGCAGTCATTTTCAGGCCAAAATAGCACACTTCATGGAATTTGTTGTACACATTCTTCCACCCTAGGCTCACTACAATAGCTTGTTTCCCAAAACAGTGTTTACTGTCAAGGATTCAAAAGTCAGAAGGTACCATTGTGATCATCTAGTCTGACCTCTTTTAAATACAGGCCATAGAACTTTCCCCAAAATAATTCCTAGGGCATATCTTTTCGAAAAACATCCTGCCTTGATAGCCTACTATGAACATGAAACAGAACTAAAAATGAATGAATTGTTCCATTCAGTGTTCTTAGCTCTGTCTACCATGTGCTGCCTTCCAAATATCCATTTTCCCTATATCCTAAGACTTAGGAAAGCATTTAAACACACGCTTATACCTGATAGGTCACTCACAGTTTGAATCTAGGCTAAGGCACATAAACAAAGTCCACAACTGCAGAGTTCCCAAAAGACACTAAGTTTATTACGCTCGAGCGTGGTGCCCCCCTGCTAGCCAGGAGGGGACCCTGAATACAGATTATACAAAGGTTATATACTTTTTAGCAAAGCATGTTGCCCTCGTGCATCGGAAACCTTAGACAATAAACAAACCCTAGTCTTATCTACCACCTATCCCTGCTTGGTGTATTCCTAGTGCTATACCAGTATGTTAATTACACAGCATGGTCCTAAAGCCATGCATCAGTAACTTTTATTATCAGGATGGGAGGCCTCACATCAAGGCCAAGAGACAAGGAGTTGGAGACTGACAAAAACCAGATACTGGGAGTCAAGGCAGGCTGGAGACAAGGAGGAGGATTTTCACAGGGATTCAGTATCTAAAGATCACTCCTCCTGGTGTATGATGTGCTGGCATTTAAACAATGGTGGGCCCCAAACCAAAATGGAGTCACATGTGCTAACTTTTCCTTAACAAGTCCCACAGATTCCCAGATATTGCTTTACTGTATTATTAATATATCAAGTTAAGACATTTAAGGGCATATCTGCAGCAGGCATAAATTGTCATGTCTCCATTGAAGTTAATGATAATTTACACCAGCTGAGGATCTTCCCCTTAAGAGTTATCTGTTGTTTGAGGACTTCTATCTCTTATTTTCACCATCCAAACATTCATAGAATATGTGAAATTCCATCCATGTTATTTGTGAACTGTGAAGGGCATGTTGTATTATTTTAGTTGAGCTATACATTACCCATGAGCCATATACACAACTGTCATTGACATCTGTGGGAGTCTCAACAATGACTTGGCTGGCAATATATGGTCTTTAAAGAGAAGTAAATTGACTTATTTAATTCTAATGCCATTAAAGCAAAAGATTTTCCTACATTGTACGAAAAATGGTTTATTAGTTGAGAACTGATAAGCAGTTTGAAACTTCTAACTTTATAGATTAGCTCAGAGAAAAGAATAAGTTGTAATTCTCTTAAACAATTAAGATCCATATGTAAAATAGAACAGATTTTGTTTAATACAGTTGGTAGTATGGGCTCACCAACTCTTATTTATTTGCTAATGGCCTGATCTCAAAGGGAGTGTTTACATTGACTTCAGTGGGCTATTCACCAGACCCTAAACAGGAAAATACATGTTATTAAACAATTAAGATGTCTTGTGGATAATATTTATAGATTTAGGATGAAATCTGGGTTCTGCTTAAGTTAATGGTGAATTGACTAGATGACCTCCTGAGGTCCCTTCCAATCCTGATATTCTATGATTCTATGACCGGCTTAATTAGGGCCAGGATTACACTCTCTCACACACACACACACTGCACACTCTATAGGTGGGGCTAGTAGTGCCATCTTTTGTTCAGCTTCCCCCTACTTCCCATGATAAGATCCTGCTTGTAGCTGCTTATAATGTTGCCAAATTTTTTAACTGCTTGGGCAGAACTTTTCCATGTCAGGTGTGTGCTTAAAGCAGATTTTTAAACATTATTTTATTAATTGATTTTTTTTTTTATTTTGGCCAAAAAAGTTCAGCCTCTTTGGAGAAAAAGATTAGGGGAAAATATGTTGTTTTGTCCCATGTTAAAAAATTCTGTGACCTTTTCTTTGAAACGCTTTAGTGCCCTCATGCATTAGAGGCAGGTTTCCTGTGGGAAAATTAGGGTGTGGTAATATAATTAACAACTGTATCATAATATACACCAAAAGCCTGAATTAAGGTAACATTGACATTTCCAAACTTTTGAGTACTTCACACACACACACACACACACACACACACACACACACAGAGTATGATACTACTTACTATATTCATGGCCCAGAGAAATGAAACAGTCAAATGCAGCATGCTTATGTCCCCATTTGGTAATTCATGTGGGTTTCAATGAAGTCACACAAATGAGGGTCATTCTTGTCAGTTGCCAGCTTGTGCAGATCAAGGAGTGACTGGTTCACATTCTTTTCCAGGTGGTTCACTGAGCCCTGTACATCTGCAGCTTCATCGATTTAAATGATTCTGGTATCCAAAAACATTTTGGATAAAGAGTTTTGCACTGTAGATATATGTCTTTTCTCACTTCGTATAGATATCTAGAAATACTGTGGGAGGAAAAGAGCATTAACCAGAGAGAAAGATAGATTTGGGAGGTGGGTTTTTATTCCTCACCCCACCCTAATTCATAAGACTGTCTTTACAGTAATATTAAATAGTGTAGCAGCATTTATTTTAAGTGATAACCATAAAGATAAAGGATGCATAACTACTTCTCCTAATTTGTTGTGGGGTTTTGAAAATGTTTTTATGGCTTTTTGTATTTGAAAAAAAAATAGTGAAATTAACTAATTAAACAGAGAAGATAGAATTGCTATCCTCCAGTAAGAAAAGCATAAAATACCCCTCTTCAAACAACAAGTGACATAAATAAATGGTTATTCCATTTTTGGAGTTAAGGAGCGAGCAAAATTTCAATGGAATCAGATTTAGTATGGTGTGGTTATGCTTTATTCTACCACAGGAGATTTATGCCATGGTATCTGGGCTGCATATAGATCATGTTAAGCAATTTTGTTTCATTTTAGTTCAGGAGAGAACAAAAAAAGACACTAAGTAAATTGCTTAACATCTTCAATATTGGCAGGGCATTATTCAGTTGTGTGTCATGTTTTATAATTATATTAATAAAAATGTAAAAAATATTCATAATTAAGTCAATTATGCCTAATGCAGATAACTTATACACATAATTTCCATATTCATTCTTATTTTTAAAGCAGATGTTCCATTAAAGGTAATTAATTTATAATAATTGCATTGCTTCAATTGGTGCCTGTCTACCAGCCTGAACTGCATTGTATCATAGCAGTGACTTGCTGCAATTGATCAAGTGACAAAACGAGATAGATTGTGCTGGGAAGATTTAGCTCCATAGTTTGAGTTAAAGATCCTGAACCATACTGTAGGGATTAAATTTCAAAGGCAAACTTTCTCTGTCCGTCCAGTTTTTATTCTTGCACCCAATTTCACCCCACATGTTGAAAGACACTCATCTCATAGCAACAAATATAGAATTTTCTGCCACTGCATCCTATAATTACCTGGACCAGCACTTTTCCAGCTAGGGAAATGCACTCACTTGTAGAAGTATGAAGTTTCACTCCAGTTAGTTTACAGTAGCAGGGACATACGAGTGAGCCACAAGGTGGAAAAAGCCAACCACCCTCCAATTGTTCTGTGTTGTCATCTGTATCTAGGGTGACCAGACAGCAAGTGTGAAAGGGACAGGGGGGGGGGGAATAGAAGCCTATATAAGAAAAAGACCCCAAAATTGGGACTGTCCCTATAAAATCAGGACATCTGGTCACCCTATCTGTGTACATGAGATGACCACCATGGTCACCTATGCCCAGACAGAGGATGAATCAATGATCAGTCATTAATCCATGTTGCCTTATCTCCCACAAATATGTCCTTTATCTTGTTATACACTGATCTTGGTAGCTGCTCCTGCAGCACCCAGTAAAAAAAGACACATGTCCCACTCCCTTCCACAGAGGATCTACAACCCACAGACCTATTGTCCATATGCGCCAAGCACCAAAGCTGCATCGAAGCCCAGCAGTTAGGGCAGGTGATTGCCTATAATGTGGAGTGGGGGAAGGGATGTAAGCATTCCAGGTTATCTTCCTGCAATGGGCAATAAAGGAAATGAATGGATATCTGTTTACACTTCCAGCCACAGTGCATCTTCTTTGTTTTAGGCTTGTAGCATAGCTTCATAGCCTATATCCCAGACACTCTCTCTCTCTCAAGAGCACGGATGTGGGATAAGGACAGAGCTGCTGATTGACACCTGTTCAGTGTTCACTCCCTGGGACTTTAACTGATTCTCTATAACTACTGGGTTTTTTGTTGTTGTTTGTTTTTTTTTGTTTTCTGATTAGCTGAAGTGAAGAACATAGCATTCAGAATGTAGTTTTGTAATAAATAACACAATGTGCTTTACACATTGTGTGTTGCATTATAATAACCATTGCATCAGTCAGTCACAAAAAAAAAGAAATCATGGAAACCCATGTTTCACATGTAGATTTATCAATCAGCAGCAGAGTTCATACAGAAACCAATAATCTTAAGAGAACAGTGAGACAGAACTATATGTTAGAAATGGAAACCATTGTTTTAATACTCATTTTCGACTATGTCTATATGAATTAATTGAACGTACGTGATCTCAGTGAAATATAGTGGTATGATATTACGTTTACTCTTATTGATGTGGTCCTTTTTCCATCATAGGCCATACTTCAGTTAGTGTAAATCATAAGGTAATGGCTTTTGAAAAAAAGGAATCAGTGCATTGCCCTTCGCATCTCTTGATTATTGAAATTTATTTCATTTTTGGATTATGGGACTCCGTGGTCTTTTCTGGGTACAACGAAATAATACACATATATTATTAAATCGTCGCCTCTGAAAAGTGAATGTCTAATAAAAAAACAAAGCACAAAAAACTTGTGTTATGCAGGAGGACAGGGTAGGTGATCATCATGATCTTTCCTAGACTTAAACTCTACAAAATCTATACCCAAATAAAAGTAACCCAATTGTAATGTACATGGTGCTTGGAAAAGTGAATTTCTGACAGGAGTTGGCTAGAGCAGCCCTGTATAGATTTCTAGACAACTCAACCAACTCACCTCTGTCCCATTTGTTAATCCTAGCTGATCTCTGCCAAGCTGAGTAAAGTTTGTCTTGTGTTAAGGCCCAGTATTTATTGAGGACTAAAATAAAGCCACCAAACCCATTTTCTTCCTAGCCCAAGGCCAAATTTAAATCTAAGTCTCCAGAGACCATAACTCACTGATTCAACTAACCTTAAATGTTCATTTTTTCTTGCTGATGAATTTGTCGTCATGTTGAAGGGCTTTTACATTAAAAATAGATTTTCTGTCCAGCAAACTCATGGTTAATTAGCATATTGTAATGTATAATGTACTGAGATGTTCTGGAAAAAAAGAGGGGTTTTTTGGTTTTGTTTTTCAGTCTGTGTTTTTCTGTCAGCTAGATTTAAAAGTATTGTATTCATTATCCTTAGGAAATCAGAACTTCTAACCACAAGAGTGTTTTACTGTTAGTCTTCCCAACCGCAAAACAAGGACAAGATACCCCATGACTCTTTCCTACCCTCCACACTCTGTAGGTGATGAGATAATAAAAGCTGAGAACTTGTTCGGCTCTGGATTTCAATATTACTTATAAAATTCAGTCACTGTTTCCTATGGGTCTTGCATAATAGAGGAGAATAAAACGGAATAAAAATATCTTTTGCAAATCAGAATTCACATATTGACATATAATTGCCACCTTTATTGAAAACTCTTTGGATTATTTTAAATACATTTTAAAATAATTTTCATTCCGTGAGTGTTTTCTTTTTTAAGTCTTTACTACCCATCCCTGTAATGGAGGGAGAATTTCTGTGCTCTCCCACGTAGAAGGACTTTCATTTACTTCCGTGCGCATTGGATCAGGCCCCAGTTTGGAAAATCTTGTGTCATCAAAGAATTATCTGTAAATATGCATCTAAATTATATTAAAATGTATCTTCTCTGACATAACCTGCCCAAAGACCCAAGTTAGTAGTAAGTGGTCAACCCTTTTCATTAGCATGTTGACAAGAGCGTTGATCTGTGTCTATGGGCTGACTTAAGTGATCGCACAATAGGCTCACGTAATCAGTTGTACTCCACTGCATGTTTTTCTATTAATAGAAGAAAGTTCTAATATCAATATTTATTCTCTCCTTTCCCTGTACTCAATCTTACCCTTGTAAAGCACTTTTCTATATTGTTTAATTATAAAATATTGCCAATGAATTCATTTTTACACTGGATGAAAGTAAAACAAAATCATGCCAGATTTAAAGTGGAATAACACAATATGTTTATCAATAACTCCTAGAGGAAAACACATCTTTTGTTCATTCCTTTTGCAAGTAAATTAGATTCATTACTAACATGTCTTTAAACTCAAGTTTGTATTCCCTTATTGTTTTTATCATGTTTTGTAGATGTGTATTTCTAATTTATCTTTTTTGTGCTCTGTAAAATAACTTCTTGAACAATTCCTATCTGTTGAGAGCAGACAAGCCTATGTTTTAAGTCTAAGCTCGGGAACAAAAAGAATTAGCTGATCCTATCTAGTGAATACGATTCTTCAGAATGAGAAAAAAAACTGATAATGCTGTTTTCATAAAAACTCCTGGCAGGATCAGATTTGAATTTCTGCAGAAAACACTATATATCTTTTCTAATGAAGCCAGCTAGTTTAAATGTATGGAATCTACATGTTTTTTTCTCTCTAATATCATAAATCAAATGTAGTTTTGAAAATATTTTTTAATACTGTGACTGGAGGCTGTGCTTTAATTTCCATTGTACAATTTACTAATGTAGACTGGACACTATCCCATCTGATGAAATTGAAACAGAGAATTTGGAGATTACTGGAGATGATAGTTTTTTGAAGTTTGAAATAACATATAATTTAGATACATACGTAGATGTACAGGTAATGCTTTGGTGACAGAGGATTTTCCAAACTCGGGCCTAATGCAAGGCCCATGGAAGTAAATGAAAAGATTCTCACACTAGTAAGACTTTACAATGCTGTCCTCCATTGGCATTCCATTATTTTCTCAGTCCCTCTTTCTCCGATTTGGACGTCTTCATAAAGTTAATGTGTCACTGGGAGGGGAGAAAAAGACAATTTGCCAGTCTTAAAGGCTTTGCATACTAATACCTTATTGAAAATGTGTGTTTTTTGACAACCTATTTCAACTGTTCTGCAAGAGCAAAGGATGAAAAAGGAAGCTTGTTTTATGAAGTATTGTACCAGATATTCTGACACATTGCCAGAAAATGAACTTCTTCAAATTGTCAACAATGCATGAACTTGGTTCATACTTCATCCATTATATGAATGAGATGTGAATTAATTTCAGTTTCTTTCAATATCACTCTGTTGGTGCAGAACATTCAGGTTCAGTTCCAAGAAGAAGCAATTCTCCAGATCATATATCAACAAGACCAACTTTACAGTCTTCATCAGATTCAAGTGGCACTTTTTATAAAGTGGCCCAAAAGGTCAAATGTGGATGCCTAAATGTAAGCATCTAAATCCATACTTATGTATCTACGTGGCTTAGTTTTCAAGTCTATAGGGTCAAAACCTTTGAAAATCAAGACACACTTCTTAGTGTTAGTCTTCGATTATGTTTATTCACTATCAACATTCAAGTTTAAAAAAAAACATATACGCTAATCTGGTCTTCACTTAAAAGTCAACATTTCCCTAGTATTTACTACACAATGTTGTTGAAGAGGTACAGCAGTTTCCTTCTATACTTATAATGGGAAATAACTATTATATACTTTGCCAAGTGGTGGATTTTGGTGGCAAGCTTTGTATATGTCAGTTATATAGCTTGATTTAAATATTAGAGTGATTCCATATTCCCTATTACAGATAGGGAGATTGATTCTATTCTCATTTAAATCAATGGGAGCAGGATTGACTCAGAACTTATATATTCTATATTCATTAACTGGATTTAAAGGGCAAGTAATTTTCTCTCATGTTCCCACAAAACTCTGCAATTCAGGTTCACAAACTTTCTTCAGACAAAAAGCTTCTTATTTCTATCATGTTCTTTTATAAAAGAAAAAGAAAAATCATTGCAAGAACTATGCATTTCTTAGAGGGTCTAAAAGATTTCCTAAAGTACATTGTGGGCACATATGTGACCGTTGAGTGGGGTTGAACTAGAACAACTTGTGTGTGGAAAAGGGTGAGAGTAACAGCAATGATGTCTCATGAAATGAACAGCTGTCACAAGGATAACATGGATTTCTGTGGGAGCTCTGAAGTGCTAGAAAAAAAACTACAGATAAGGCTGTGCCATAGCCAGGTCATGGGCAGACAGACTTAGTGGTCAGAGCCTGAGTCCACAGCCATGAGACAGGAGGCAAGAGTCTGCTGGGAAGGATATTGGGAGACCAGAAGCAGGAGACAAACTTGAGATCAGAATCATGAGTCAGTAACCAGAGTCAGGCTGGATCAGCATACCAGAAGGTCAGAGGCAGGAAACAAACTTGAGATCAGAACTATGAGTCAGATGCCAAGAGTCAAGCTGTGTCGGGATGCCAGGAAATCAAGCCAGGGGAGCAAGAGCACAAAGCATGATCTGAACTGCTCAGACAGCTTCCTGTTCCTGCTGCTAGCTTAAATAGGCCATCAGGACAATCAGATGCTCTGGGACTCTGTCAATAGGACATTAGGGCTGTGTCTTGAAATGGGGCTGGGCTTCATGGTCCTGGGTAAGCAGTTGTTAGCAGGCAGCCAAGCGGAAGGCTGAAGCATGGCTGCTCCTGCAGAACTGGGTTCGAGGCCTATGGGTCATGATAGGCTGCTGATCACCTCCTTTGATGTAATGAATGCACATAACTCTCACTGGCTTATACATGCATGTGGAATGCACTCAATGTCTTGGGGAACGTATCACCAGTCCATAAGATACAGCTCAAAAGACCCACCTCTGCACAGAACTTCAGGCAAAGTAAACGGGAGTTTCACACATGGAAAGTGCCCCATAAATACACTGTACAAATTAACATACACTTAACACAGCTCCAAGTTCAGAAAGCACACACAAAATATCCCCCCTGTAATGCCATATGAATTACATTAACAGTGCAATAGGGTACATCATTCTTAGAGCTGATCACTATACTACAGAATAAAGGAGAAAGAGGTACATGTAGGGAACTCTCCTTGAATAGTTAATTATCTGTATTATCCCATCTGAGCTAAATAGATCTATAGTCATAATCCCATATAAACAAAACACAAATGGTAACCAGCTATAAAGAAATAGATGCAAACATAGTGTTAATGCTAGCTTCTCAAAAGATTTGCTGATAATGCACCAGACCCATTCTTGCTTGTAAAGCTAATGCTATGAGTATGCAGCAAGTCTAACTGGAACACTTGTTCCCAACTGGATTTTGTTAAGTCTTCAGTTGTTATTTTGTTTTCAGTAATAGTAATAAGTTTTCTTATTTATTTATTGAGATCACAGACATTAGTACAGTTAAATCCTGTTCAGCTGTATATAAGAAGTCAGCTTCTAGGCAACTAAAGGTCAAACAGATCAAGGATAGACTAATAAATGAAGGTAAAAGATAAAGATAATGGTAACCATTAAGAAAGTTTTTTAACATATAGTTATAGAAAAAGCATGACCATATTATCAACAAAATAATTTTAGTAAGGAGAAAAGCTCAACAACCATGGTGGCATTTTAGGCAACTGTTTTACTCAGTGACTAAATATTGGGTCTCAAATCAAATTAATCCAGGTATCATTTTACTTCACTTCTGATTTTCTATTATAATAGCATGGGATTTGATGATATCAGCAAATGGCTACAATGACTGAACTTCAGCAAACAGTCATTCATAGGTCTGTCCATGGATTGAATTAGATGGATTTATTGAACTACAGTGATTGTGGAAAGTGTGTTTCTTACATTGATGGTACTGGAGCCAATGGCAGAAGGCTGGATATATGTGTCTTGAAATGAATTATAAATCATTGTGGCTACACTGTATAATTCAATCAGTTTCTTTTATATATATATTATCTTGTGTATATTTGTTCCATTACACTGTTATGTGCAGGAGCAGTTTCTGTGTGTGTGCATTTTTTATATTTGTTTGTGCTACTTTGCATCTATTTCTAAAACTTAAAAACTTACTTTAAAAAATGATGCCACAAAATGATTTTAATTTTACCCTCATGTATTTTTAATGGTCTCACTATGGAGTGAACACCAGTTTGTCTCCCCAGGGTGCTATGACTTACACTCAGTCTAAGCACTTCCTTTTTGTGAAGAGTTTCTCTTTTTACTTTCTCATGCAAATTGAAAGATGCTATTGGAGGATAGACATCTGGAGTCCTCCTTTAAGGTCTATGTCTGAGTCTAATAAATGCTAACTCCAACCATGTGGTACCTAAACCATCAAAAACGATGGCCATCAGAACTACTGGTGAATAAACCACAACCTGGATCCCAATTTGAAGCTCCTTAATATTTTCTTTTTGCTATGTGCATTGCTTTGAAGAGGTACAAGTACTCTCTACACAGGGTATGCAGATTGGAGCCAGCCCTCCTTGCTGCTTAAGCCTAATCCAAAGCCCACTGAGATCAATGGACATCTTTGTATTGACATCAGTGGGCTTTGGATCAGCTTGGATCAAATTCTATGGGTAAGAGTCTGAACGCATTTAAGTCAATGGTAAAACTCCCATTGACTTCAATAGGGCTAGGACTGCATTCTATTTCCTGAGCCAGGAAAAGCCCTAGTGCTGTTCTGACAACAGAGCTTTTAGGTGGAATTTGGAAAAGGATGTTGTCTCTCAGCCTACAGCTGACAGGCAATGACATGGCAATGAGTATGTTGGATTGTCTCCCAATGTATTGCAAATAGGAGGAATGTCTTATGTTGTTGCTATAGTACTACCCATTAATTTTATTATATGAAAATTATGTACTTAAAACAAGAACACTGTTTGAAATGGTAACATTTCCAGTATCCCTCGATTTAACAGTTTATAATTAGCTACCGTATGTAAATGGATATAATCAAAACGTCCATAAAAGTTCATTATAATCAATCCAGTATTTATAAAGTGACTCATAAATAGAGTGCTGCCACTGTAATCTTTGTGCTTTTTCTTCAGCCTAGGAGTGCTTCACTCTGCATACAGATATCTTGCATCCAGGATTGTTTACTATCCATAGTGTATCTGTGGGAAGGTTGTTAAGAAGCACTAAAATGCACGTAGAGAAGTAAATAATGATTGTCGGGTGTTTAGTTTACATATGTAAATTCCTTAATTTGCAACCTTAGCAGTATCTTGTTTATACATATTAATTCTGAAATGCACTGTAAACCATCAAGGACAGGTATTCTTAGACTTGGGTCAAGATTTAGGAAAATGATGTTCATATTCAGCAGACTGTATGCATAGAACCTACTAATAGGAATGCTGCCTGTGTAGTCAAGCATCACTAGTACAGCACATTCAGATTGCTTTACTTAGGCATAATAGTGAGAAATAATGTGTGACACACCCAGTGGAAACTGCAGAGACAGGTTCTGTATTGCCTGTAGGCATCTCATAGTAATGTAGAGAAAGTGGACAATGCATGAGAGATACAATTACCCCAAATGACTTCATACTTAGCCCAGCTCTACATGGACTAGAAGAGAAACATTGCCTTTTGTGCAAGAGCAAAAGTTTGAAGCAGAAAATAACTTTAGTAAAGAGATGGTGGATAAGGCAATGGATGGTCTTTTAGACTTTCCTCTCTTTCTCTTCAGTCAAGCATTTGCCCTCCATTCCCATTACAAAAAACAAAAACAAAAAACAACGGTTCCATTACCTAATGTGATCTGGAAATCTTTACATTTTCATCTTTACATTTTCATTCAGATAATTGGTAGCTACCAAATATGACAAAGAACAACATTGGCATAGAATAGACTGGATGAGATATACCACGAGTCTGATCTGGTGTGCCAGTTATTATATTCCCACTAAGGTGAGCACTTGGTGGAAAGGAAAGAACAAAAGGGAACTAGTAAATAAGACATTGATGCTGTTATTAGTACATAAACCCAAGATAAAGTCATATTGGGACTGGTTCTAGTCTACATGAAGCCTCATGGCACCATACATTTCCCCATTTGAGCTGATGAAGTTCCTTGTTGCAATGGCACTGGAAAAACCTGAGAGTAGTCTGTCAATGCTCAATGACTCTATACAGATGATAAGCCTTCTTTGTTGACTCACAAGTTCATGTCCACTATAGCGACACAGATAGCTGCAGGCACAACTCATTCAGATGGCTCAATCCTTCATCTCAGTTCTGGCTGCCCTGAGGAATATCAAAGACACAGAATGCTGCCCTAAAGGGGCAGCTGAGGATTCCCTCTACCACTAAAGAATCCTTAGGTGGCACAGTGCAGGCCTGACTGGCTGTAGGCCGAGTAACCTAAAGCAGCTCTGAGATCCCGATGCTGATGTAAACTACACTGGCCCAGTATTGGGAGACAAGAAATGTGCTTCAAGCTGCCTCCCCATCTGTGCTGATTGTGGAGCTGAAGGCTAAACCCATTTTGGATATGTCTGTGCTGCAATTAAAAACCCACAGCTGGCCTATGCCAGCTGACTGGGCTAAGGGGCTCTTTCATTCAGGTATAGATGCTCACACATGGCCTGGAGCCCAGGCTCTAGGATCCTGAGAGGTGATAGGGTCCCAGTGCTCAGGCTGCCCCACAATTAAAGAAACATCTACAATTAAACAGCCTCTTACCCCAACCTCCGTTAGCCTGAGTCAGCTGGCATGGGCCAGCCACAGGTGCAGTGTAGACATACCCTGTGTACAAAGTAGATGTAAAATGCTACTAAATCATAATGGTTATGTTCCATACCTTCTTCTCTCTGGTGTAAATGAGAGCACAAGGTGCAGAGTGACAAAGATTGGCCCCAGTACTTGAAACCAAATTGCTCAGAACAGTAATTAAATAAAAAAAGACATTACAGTGATATGTAATATTAAATGCTTGTTAATTATGTGCCTATTGCCTACAGACTAGTTTAGACCATTACTGGCTAATAATCCACATACAGTGTTCAGCACAGGTTTATAAATAACGAGCTGCCAGTATGTGATATACCAATTAGTTTGCAGCACCAAACCATGTTTATCTGTTCAGGTGGCAATCAACAGTTTCATTCAGGTAGAACCAGGCTTGAGTATAGTGCTATATAAAACCAGCATCTTTTAGAAGGAGGTCATGCAAAAGGACCTTATATTTGTGATGAAAGTTTCCAGTAGAATACCTTGCTGCAGCTATAACATGAATTCTTCATAACTATATGTATGTTTCACTGAGTTCAAAGTAAACTTTTAATCTCCCAAAATATCTTCAAAATGCAAAAGCTGATGGTTGATGTGACACCAGAGTCTAATAACTTGGGTAAAAAAAAAATTTAAAAGATAGAAATGAGAATTTTTTACTTAGTCAATGCTGTAGACAAAGGGCCAGAATTAAAAACAAATATTTAAATATCTTTAAAAATCTGGTCCCAAATCATGTAGAAAGCTTATCAATGTAATGCATTTAGAAGAGTTGTGGGCAACCTGCGGCCCACGGGCCACACATGGCCTCTCAGGATAATCTGCTGGTGGGCCGCGAGACGGTGCTTACATTGACCATCCATAGGCATGTCTGCCCCCAGCTCCCAGTAGCTGCAGTTCACTGTTCCGGGCTAATGGAAGCCGTGGGAAGCAGCACGGGCCACAGGGACATGCTGGCCGCCACTGTCTCGCAGCCAGCCAGTGGATTACCCTGATGGGGCGCGTGTGGCCCGCAGGCCGCAGGTTGCCCACCACTGATTTAGAAACTCCAAAAACAACTTCTGTAATTTTAACACCGGCAGACCCTGGTCATCAGCGGGCATGATCAAACCTGGGTCCTCTGGCGGTTAGTGCATGAGCCTCTACTGCATGAGCTAAAAGCAGACTCATTAATCTCTCTCTCTGCCACTAGATAGGACAGAACACCACACCCAGGAAGTGTGGGCCACATACTTCACCTAGCTGAGGAAGCACATCCTGAGCTTCAGAGACTTCCCAGTTGAAATCCTAGATGAGCCCCCACTTGTAACACTGACAGACCCCGGTCGTCGGCAGGTAGGATCAAACCTGGGACCTTTGGAGCTTAGTATATGATGCTCTACTGCAGTGGTGGGCAACCTGCAGCATGTGTCCACATGCAGCCCATCAGGGTAATCTGATAGCTGGCCGCGAGACATTTTGCTGACATTGACCGTCCCTGTGGCCCGTCACTTCCCGCAGCTTCCATTGGCTGGGAACAGCAAACTGCAGCCACTGGGAGCTGCAGGGGTCCATGCTTATGGATGGTCAATGTCAGCAAAATGTCTCGCGGCCCGCAATCCGATTACCCTGATGGGTCGCATGTTGCCCACCACTGCTCTACTGCGTGAGCTAAAAGCCTGTTAGCTGAGGCTGTAGAGCAGACTCATTAACTTCTCTCTCTCTCTCTCTAAGTGGTCTCAATACCATTAGATGGGACAGAACACCACACCCAGGAGGTGTGTGGGTTATATAATGTTGACACAACTTATTATTTGCCATTCATTCTATTTGAGAGGTTTGATGTTTTGAAGTGCTGGCTGACTCAGGTGAGGAGCTGAAATGGGCACAGCAGTCTACTAACAATTGCAAGATCAGAGCCATATTGTTAAAGCAAGACCAAAAAAACCCCAAACCTTAAAATATTGAACAATTAAAGTTTAAGGGCAATCATGCTTTTGCAATTATGTTCTCTTGTATTTGTTGTCAGTTCATTGTCCCACCTCCATGCATGAGCAAAGCTCTAGGACTTATCTTTTCTCATTAAAACAAAATTGCAGATAAACATTTCCAAGCTGACCTAAAAAATAGTTTTCTTTTGTCCATTTGCAAAATTTTTCTTACATGTAACAGTCTCTAGTGTGAAAAGGAATTTTTTACTTTATCAAGGATTGGTTTGTCTAAGACAAGGTAAAGTTTGACTCGGAGGCAGAGAACTGTCACAGTTTTTGTATTTAGATTTTTTGAACTAGTGGACATTATTGATGGGCTCGTGTTCTATAATGATACACACACAAAACACTCCAACCTGATATTACTAAAAACAGCATCTTATGTCTAATTTCCAGAGAACTCTCACCCAGAGGTTAATCATGAGTAAATATCAAACCTCCCATTGGGCTCAGATAAGTGCCCCAAAGTTTGCATCCTTATCTGAACATTGTCCAAAGATCTTGCATATGGAAAAGTGCACTAGAATTCTCATGACAACAGGCTTTCTACAAAGATTTCTGTTACTTCTTGCTTCCAGTGAGATTGGAGATATCACAAAAATAATCTTGGAGTGTCTTGGCACTTCTTCCTCTGCTATTTGCTTTAACCCGGAAATACAGAGGCACAAGAAAATGAAAAGTAAGGTAATCAGAGGAGGAGCATTCTGGGCATTGCCTTAACCAGCTGGAAGGTGAGAAAGAGGAGCTGTTGATCTTCACTCTCCCACCCCATGAATCCCAGGTAGGAGAACCAGGATTTCAGTTGGGTCACTGGGGTTGGTGGAGAGAAGGCATTAGAGCTGTTCCTCCACTTGGTCAGCTGCTGAGCAAAGGCAGAGTGAATGGCATGCTCCCTGCATGCTCATCTGTATAACAGCAGAAGTTATTCTCACACCACTTAGCTTCTACAGCATCAGTTACTATACTTGGTTCATGATTTTAAAGTTTTCTTCACAACCATGCTGCTAGAACTTCCTTTATTAAAAATAAAAGCTTAGATACTCCAGAAGTTAAGGTCATTTGTCATACTCACCTGGAGAGGTTTTCTACTAATGCTGGGACAGTGGGAAAGTGGGATTTTGCAAGGCTAATTTAAATTATCCATAAGCACATAAGAGCAGTCATACTGGGTCAGACCAAAGGTCCATCTAGCCCAGTATCTTGTCTTCCAACAGTAGCCAGTGCCAGGTGCCCCAGAGGGAATGAACAGAACAGATAATTATCAAGTGATCCCTCAGCTGTTGCTCATTCCTAGCTTCTGGCAAACAGAGGTTAGGGACACCATCCCTGCCCATCCTGGCTAGTAGCCATTGATGGACCTACCCTCCATGAATTTATGTAGTTCTTTTTTGAACCCAGTTATAGTCTTGGCCCTCACAACATCATATGATATAGTCAATAGACTTAAAATAAATAAGTCACAGTTCTGGTCTATCAGCGTAGACAATCCCTTTTAAAAAATGTTTCCAGACTGCAAAATATTGCAGCTACTTTGAGATGCAAATAGTTCCTCCAGAAAATGCAACTCCTTCACTTGGCATCTCATGTTTTAAGCCCTCTAAATTCAAGGTCAGATAAGGAATTTACTGAAAACAGTGCTCTTCTGTCCCGTCTTTAGTCTTTACTGTTTCTTTCTCTGGAGAGAAAGAGATGGCAAAATAAAAATACATCAAAATTGTTAGTTTAAGACCCTGTGCTCTCATTTAGGGCATTTTTCTTTATCTCTTTCATGGTTCCACAAGGGAAACCAAAGTGAAAAAATATTTCAAAAAGGATTATTCACATCTTGTACTCTCCAAGACTCTGCCATTAGAAGCACATTTCTTTCTCTCTCTTTCTATTGTGCCTTCTATGAGGGAAAAGGCAAGTTAAAATGATTTTTCATTATCATCAAATATTATTTCAGAACTGTTGCTCATTAGGGCCTTTGTCATTTTAACAATGTCTTTCAAGTTCTTTCTTTGCTGAAAAAGCTGTTCATTAGTAAATGAAGTAAAGAAATAAAATTCAAAGTAACATCTTTAAACTGGCAAGAAAACCAAGTTGTAGAGAATTCTTTTTTTCATTGTTGTTAAATTAATTATCAGAGACCAACTCTGGACATGTGTCTGTCATTCTTTTTTCTTACCTGCCTTGTTGCTCCTTTCCCTTTCAGGTTCCAGAGTTTAATTTAACTTGAAAAGGCCATTAATTTTAGGAAATCTGCTCTGCTTCTTTCCTAGGTCTACATCTCTAATATTCTGTCTAAACCAGTTGGTTCACCTAAACCTGTGAAATTATATATAGTGTCACAGAAAACAAAATTTAATATAAACATGAGCTCACCTTACCCCACTGGCAGGCTTATGTTTTATTTCAGCTAATTCTTTGTGGCTTAAGTTGAAGTTCCAGACATTGTTGTAGTTGCTACTGTTGAACACTAGTTAATTGTCAGACAAACCAGGAAGTGTTAGCTTAAGAAATCAGGGGTTCTGGCAGATTCATATTAAGGGCCTAATTCTTCAATTTTTACTTAATGTAGATTTCAGTCCCATTGACTTGAATTAACGACAGTGGGAGTTTTGCTTGAGTAAGGACTGCATTGAGTAAGGACTCCGGGATCGGTATTTCTGGTTACTTCAGTATGTGATACAGGTGGTTACTTGTATAGCTCTATTACAGTGCAACTAGACTCAATGAATGATGAGTACCCTCACAGATCAGACCTATGGTCAGTCTACTTTAGTATCCTGTCTATGAGAGTGACCTATACCAGAATATCCAGAAGGTACAAGAAACTCAGTAATGGGATAACCTGCTCATAACAGAAGTTTCTTTCTAACCCCAGTTAGTAGTTGGCTTATGCCCTGAAGCATGAGGCTTTATCTCCCTTATAAATATTGTATGTATAAATAAATAAAATGGTAACATCAGATGCTTTCATTATCTATATGAAATGTTACGATGAAATCCTGGCCTGGATAAAGTGAATGAGATTTTTGCCATTGACGTCAATGGAGCCATGATTTCACACCTAATCATCTATCAAATTGTACTAAGCTCTTGACTTGAGTGATATTGATATGTCATGAAAATGAGCTCCATAGACTATTAATAGATGACATTCATTTCAGGGGGCAGGTTAAATGAACAGGGATTCTTTCTATTATAAACAATCCTTTATTTTCAACTCTTCAGTAAAGGTGGTTCTCAGACCAACACAAATTGAATGTATTCAATGTATGACACCAGTGCTCCTTTTGACAGCTTAGAGTTACATTTTTCTTCTCAGGAAGTGTTCTAGACAATAGTTTCTATCTAAACTAGTATAATGTGTGGAGCAAATCAAATGTTTTGTTGGTGGTGGTGGTGATCATTCTCTTGAGAAGGCTACCTTATCTTCCTGAGGGTAAAATTTGACCAGAATATATCTTGGAACCACTGACAGGAAAATCTTCCTTTGATTTACTGAGGGGTTCTCTTATTACTCTTCAAATAATTTTGTCACTATTGTGTCTTCTTCAGTGTCTTATTTACTATGGTGAAACCCCTTTCCATTAAAAAAGCTACAAATACTTCATGATGGTTATAGCCATGAATCTGATAATTATGAATGGGATTTTCAAAAGTGCTTAACGGCGGGCACCCAACTGCCCCTGAGAGTCATTGCATTTGGGCATCTAATTCCCTAGGTGTCTTTAAAAATTTCTCCTATATTGATTTGTGGTAATTGTTTACATTGTATTCTTTTAGCTGTCTGATTTATGTTGTTACCATCAAATCTATAGAATCTTCTTTATTTCAGCTGTGGAAAGGCACAGAATGCCACTGAAAATAAGATATATGTCATCCCCAAGACCTAATATGTGAAATGTAAAGCTTTTTAGGTACTCAAAAGTGTATAAGGTTTCTAAACTTTTAGATTTTCATATGTATTAATATTTTATCTTCTGTGCCCTAAAACTTTTTACACAAACTATAACATACTGTTGTGGGGCTTAAGTGCTACTCTATACTTTGGCATTTTCCAGGCAGACTGACTCCTGAGGGATTCATCAGGGAAAGCCATTAGTGCACTCACTGGCGTAAAACTTGCATGATGCCATAAATCTTTTAGCAAGCGGCTTTGGAAGATGTTTTTGTGAAGGTTATGTGTGTAAGGTAAGCTACATTACATGAGCCTTCAACACGAGTCTTCAACATCACACTTTCTGACATTTAATAAAATAGGGATCGCAAAAAGCTACATCCTCAGAGGCCTCGTTATGCTGAGACCAGCTGAACTGAATACCCCTGGCATGGTTTCCCTTTCTAAGCTGCAAAATAATCTCTTTTATTTTTCTGAATTATTTAGCAAAACCTAGTCCCTTAGAACATTTTCGTGTTAATTCTCCCAATTCCTCAAAGTACCCCCATCATAAAATAAATACATACAAGGACTTATCTTAAATGACTGTACATGTAAACGGGCAGGCACCTGAAAATGTAGTAAATTAATTTTGTCAATTTATATTTTACAGACTTATTTGCTGTGCTGTTCCTTTCAGTCTGTTCAATTTTCAGACATACCTTTTGAAAGTCTGATCCCCATTGATTTACCACATTTTTCTTGTTTGAAGAGTAAAAGAGAGCATGCCTATTTATTACTGTTGGATTGTTGCTGACTCTTGAATTGAAACAAACAGAGGGAATCACAATTTCTCTCATTGAAATATTTAATTTAAAACATTGTTTCATAAATCTGGGGAGTAGACTAAAGAGAAGGAAATATGCTTTGTATTAATTGAATCCCAGTTTTAGTCTCATTGGTATACAAACAGAAGTGTGTGGGCATTTGTTTGAAAGTTCCATTCCACATAAGGTCTCTAACTTCTTTCCAGAATACCAACCCATATTTGAGTTCCCCCCTCAGTTCCCTCCTCTCACCCCAATTAAAACAACAACAACAACAATACAATAAAATGATTTGTAATTGAAAGAATTGACCAGAGAATGATTTCCGGCTATCACATTACATTCTCCAAGAGCTATGACATGGAGGAGAAAACATTTCAAAGACTGTTCTGACAAAACCACTAAAAACACAGTTGTTCTGTGTCTTCCTTTTCTACCTCCTGGACTTCTCTCTCTTAGATCACAAATCAAACAATTTTAATAACGAAGCTCTGGAGGAGCAGAAAGTACTATGTTTGTTGCTGTGGCTGCTTGTCTTAGATTGGTAGTCAACATTAATTTGTAGAAGCTTTTTGTTATTTTTTTACCTAATACCACAGGTAAGATGTTACTAGTTTTAAAGTCTGTGATAAATTGGAAGGGTTTCTGAAATCATACTATAGGTCATACAGTACAAGGTAGTGTGTGAGGAAAGTATCTGAATCTAAACACATCCAAGTGTCCCTACAATACTGCACTTATCCCTCAAGTATTACACAGTTTTCTCTGCTTCTAAGAGATATATCCAGAGATGTTGAGAGCCTCCTGGAAGGCACTGTGACAAAGTTCCTCCTCTACCTTGGTGGGTCTTGCGCTTATTGGCGGATTTGCTTGCCTTGGAGCTTCACGGCAGCCCTTAGTTTGGCTGTTTTCATGAACCCACAGGCCAGGTCAACTCCTCCTGTGTCTGACCAGGAGTTGGGAGGTTTGGGGGGAACCTGAGCCCGCCCTCTACTCCAGGTTCCAGCCCAGGGCCCTGTGGAATGCAGCTGTCTTGAGTGCCTCCTGGAACAGCTGTGCAACAGCTACAACTCCCTGGGCTACATCCCCATGGCCTCCTCCCAACACCTTCTTTCTCCTCACCATAGGACCTTCCTCCTGGTGTCTGATAATGCTTGTACTCCTCAGTCCTCCAAAGTACACTTTCTCACTCTCAGCTTCTAGTGCTTCTTGCTCCCAGCTCCTCATATGCACACCACAAACTGAAGTAAGCTCCTTTTTAAAACCGAGGTGCCCTGAGTAGCCTGCCTTAATTGATTCTAGCAGCTTCTTGATTGGCTGCAGGTGTCCTAATCAGCCTGTCTTAATTGTCTCCAGAAGGTTTCTGATTGTTCTGGAACCTTCCCTGTTAGGAGACGGAATCGTTTCTTCGCTCGCTCCTGAGCTATCTGCTTTCCTTTCTTTCCTGAAGCCCCCTGGCCCAGATTTTTCACACTTTTCCTTTCGCTTAGTTCCCCCCCCGCGTTTGGGCCGGACGCTTTGTTTTTTTGGTTTCGTTTTTTTCCGTTTTTCTGAGCTGCGTCAGTGTGCTGGCCGGTCGCCAGCACCCCCCCCAGACGCCTGCTTTTGGACTTTGCTCTTTGCTTAATTGAAACCCCCAGAGGAGGGGGGGAGGACTGCCGACCCGCTGTCCAGAGAGGGGAGTGGACGCCCCCAGACCCAGCCGTTTTGTTTTTTGCCTGGACTTTTTTCTTATCATTACAACATTCCTAGCTGCCGAGAGCCTTGGGACAGAGCCAACAGCTGCAACAGATGCCAGAGGCCGGAGAACTCGCCCGAGCAGTTATAAATCATCGTGGAGAGAAGCCGTAAGACTGAGGGATTTCCTTTGAATTATACCCTCGGGGGGGGGAGTTGACTGCGTTCCAGCTGCGTCTGTGGCGGCACAGGGGTGTAGCAGGGAGCTACCCCCAGATCCACCGGTGCCCCCAACCCCCCCACCACTACTACGACTATCACGGCCCCCGCTGCCTCGTCCCTGCTGGCAATCTGCCATCTGCCTTCGGATCCAGCTGTTTGCTTTGGACTTTGCCTTTCGGACCGGGCATAACAACCAACCAAACGAGACTCTTTGGACAATTGTGGTGGGTCGTCCTCCCTCCACCCCCACCCCCCGGATTGTTTATCCCATAGTTTACCCCTACTACCGGACCCCGATTTTTGCCCCCCCCCCTTCTTCCGGTGTCTCCCTGTCTCTCCCTGCTTACAATGGCAGAGATGGAGAGACGCAAGGCCCCTCCAACGAAATTGGTTGTCCCTTCCCCATCTACCCCCCTGCCCACCCCTCAAGATTTTCCCACCGCCTCCATTGTTAGAACCCCTGCCCCCGCCCCCGCTGGGGCCTCGGCAGTGGGAGGCACCGGGGCAATTACTACTGCTGCTTTGGTTCTTGCCCCATTAGATTCTAGGAACCCCCCCCCAGTTCGACGGAAAGGTCGGGGCGGGCCGAAAGGAAAGGGCCCCGCTAAAGCCGCTGGGCCCTCCATGGCAGAGGCCGCCCCCACCACTGTGGCCTCATCATCGATTGTGGCACCCCTCCCAGCTGTTCCCTCCACCAGCTCTGCGACCGTCCCTCCCCCGGCCCCCAGGACGTATGCCCGGGCGGCGGCAGGCTCCCCCTCGCCTGCCGCCTCCTCATCTCGCCCACCCACTACCTCCGCTACCATCACTAGCGCCCGGGGCCCTCTTCCCGCCCTGACCAGGAAGCACGGTGTCCGTTGCCTCCTGGTGCCCGCCTCGCCCCACGTGGAGGCATACGTGCAAGCGTTGGCGAAGGTGGTAGGACCCATGGCCATTGTGGCGGCCTCCAAGATGTATGGGAAGGTCGTTTTCTTTCTGGCTTCGGAGACTGCCGCCCAGGAGGCGGTGGAGAAGGGCCTAGTGGTAGGAGGGGTGTTTATCCCCCTAGAACCGCTAGAAGATCTGGGCGTTCGCCTCGTCCTCACCTCCGTTCCTCCCTTTTTACCTAATGTTGCCCTGTTACCCGCTCTTTCTGCCCTGGGAAAACTTGTTTCTGCTATTAGCCCTCTCCCGTTAGGCTGCAAGGACCCCGCCCTCCGTCACGTCCTTTCGTTCCGCCGGCAAGTGCAGATTTCACTGCCGGCGGGGGTGCGTGACGGAGAGGCGCTTGAGGGGTCCTTCCTAGTTCCCTACCAGGGAGCCCGCTATAGGGTCTTTTATTCCACCGGAGAGGCCCGGTGCTACCTCTGCCGCTCGGCGGGGCATGTCCGCAGGGACTGCCCTTTGGCCCGGGGGAGAGGGGCACCTGAGACCCCCGAGACCCGGCAGGATATCGGCCCTGTCGTTGCCGACACCCCTGGCCACCCGGCACCTGAAACCACCCCTCCTCCCACCCGATCCAACGCTGCCCCCGTCCGGGCCCAAGAGGTACCTTTCCAACAACGCCCGGGCGACCACGGGAGTCCCGCTCTTGCTGTAACCACCTCGGCAGAGCCTCTGGAGGAGAGTGTGGCACAGTTATTACCAGGTGCAGGAGAGGGCTCGCCCCAGGGAGAACCCCCCGCCCCTCCTGCTCCCTCACCGCTATCCCCCCGAACCCCTGAACCTTTGCCTCCGCGCCCCGCTCTGCCCCCTGCTATCCAATCCCCAGATGACGCTATGGAGGGCTGGACTGTAGTCCAGGGGAAACGAGGCAAGCGGAGGGCTCGAGCCCCGCTGCATCCATCTGACGCGGAAGCCCCCCGGAAGACCAGGAAGGGAGGTACTGACCTTGAGCCTCCCGCTTCGGCCACGAGTGAGATCCATTCGCTGGTGTCGGGAGGTGAAGATAGACTGGCATTGGAGGGAGGACTCCCCCCTCCGCGGGGGACCCTCCCCTCCGAAGCCCCGGAGGAAGCCCCTTCTAACCGGATGCCACCTGAACTCCCTACGAACCCCGACGTGACCGTTGAGGCGGGCCCTAGCGGAGAGGCCCCCAGGGTAGTAGGAGTCGGCCTCTCCTCTGTGTATGCAGAGATTGAGGCCCTAGATTTGACCCCGGTCACCCAGGGAGGGGATGATTTACTGCCGGCCAGCCTCGTTTTAGGCAATCTCACCCCAGGCCCCCTTTCCCCATGTTCTCTCCCCCTGACTGCCTTTCCGGGTGAGCACCCCACGGAAAGTGGTTTACCACCTGATGCCATGGCTGCCACGACCACCCCGAAGCCAGCATCTAGCATTGCTCGGAGCCCCCTCCCTTGCCCCTTAACCCCCGACCCTGCTCAGGAGGCATCTTCTTTTTGCTGCTCGCCTCCTGAAGCCCAGGGCCTTACCTCTGCCCCTGTCCCCACCCCTGTCCCGGTTCAATTTCCCTCCTCCTGCAAGGCTACTGCCGCCCCTGGGGTTATTTCTTTTCCGCCTTTTGCAGACCCCCCCCAGGGAGCAGTCTTTACGTTTTCTAGTTGCGACTCATTAGGAGTTGCGCTTTTCCCCCTGCCATCCCCTTCCACTCCAAGGCACGAGATGGATTTAATAACCCCAGCCTGTCAGACGCCCCGTCGGCGGTCCGCACCCTGCCTACCCGCCTTAGCGGACCTCGAGGCTGTATTAAGAACCCCATCGGGGAGTACCCCGGAAACCGTAACCCCATCCCCCCATGAGCTGCGGCATGCACTACGGCAGTTCTTAGAGCACACCCGTGGTGCCCGCAATAGGGCACAGCTGGCTCTCCAGCGATGGGGGGACTTCGATCAACTTGTTCAGGCCGCAAGGGCCCTTATGAAGGAGGGCAGAGGGCAAGGGAGGCGCGGTGCTGCGGCCTACGAGCGGGCCCGCGGCTTCCGGAAGGAGCTACTTACTTATGGGATGGGACACGGGTTGCTACGCGACCCGCCGGGGGCCATGAGCACCCCCACCAATGAGAACTCCCCACCCCCCCGGCCCTCCGCATGACACCTCTCATTATTGTAACCCTGAATACCAGGGGCTGTAGGATGGCTCTCCGCAGGTCCCAGGTGCTCTCCTACCTTCGGGAGGGGGGGTACTCTGTGGTTTTCCTGCAGGAGACCCACACGGACCCAACCGCCGAGGATAGGTGGCGGCTGGAGTGGGGGGACGGGGTATACTTCAGCCATTGCACGACCTGGCAAGCTGGAGTGGCGACCCTGTTCTCCCCCGCCCTGCGGCCCGAGGTGCTAGGGGTCACTGAGGTCGTACCGGGCCACTTGTTGCACCTCCGAGTTCGTCTGGAGGGGCTCGTGGTCAATCTTGTTAATATCTATGCCCCGCAAGTGAGTTCACAGCGGCCACAATTCTACCAGCAGGTGTCCGATTTTCTCGGCACCCTAGACTCGCACGAGTGCCTGATCCTGGGAGGGGACTTTAACACTACCCTCGAGGAGCGGGACCGCTCGGGGGCCGAGCCGAGCCCGGCCGCCGCGACCATTCTCCGAGACATAGTCGATTATCACTCCCTAGTGGACGTCTGGCGTGACCATCACCCAGATGACACTTCCACGTTTACCTTTGTCCGGGTGGAGGCCCATCGGTCACACCGCTCTCGGTTAGACCGTATTTACCTATCCCGTTTCCATCTTTCACAGGCCCACTCCTCCACCGTGCGGCCGGCCCCTTTTTCCGACCATCATTTAGTTACCGTCACGGTCTCCCTCCGTGCGGAGGGACCGGGGCCGGCCTACTGGCACTTTAATAACAGCCTGCTGGAGGACGAGAGCTTTGTGATGTCCTTCCGGGAGTTTTGGCTGGCCTGGCGGGAGCAGTGGCGTGCCTTTCCCTCGGTGCGGCGCTGGTGGGATCTAGGGAAGGTGCGCGCCAAGCTCTTCTGCCGCAACTACACTCGGGGCGCCAGCCGACGGAGAAATGCAACGATAGAGCAGTTGGAACGGGAGGTCTTAGAGCTGGAGAGGCGCCTGGCCGCCAGCCCCGGGGACCCGTCCCTCTGCGGAGCGTGCCGGGAGAAGCGGGAGGAACTTCGAGCCCTCGAGGACCACCGGGCCCGAGGTGCCTTTGTCCGGTCCCGCATCCGCCTCCTTCGGGAGATGGATCGCGGCTCCCGCTTCTTCCATGCCCTGGAGAAAACGAGGGGGGCCAAAAAACACGTCACCTGCCTTCTAGCGGAAGACGGCACCCCCCTCACGGATCCGGAGGAGATGTGTGGGAGGGCCCGTGACTTCTACGCAAGCCTTTTCTCCCCGGATCCGACCGACCCTGGCGCTCGCGGGGTGCTCTGGGAGGAACTCCCCACGGTCAGCGTGGGCGACCGAGACCGGCTAGAGCTGCCTCTCACCCTGGCCGAGTTCTCGGAAGCCCTCCGCCGCATGCCCACCAATAAATCTCCGGGCATGGACGGGCTGACCGTGGAGTTTTACCGCGCGTTCTGGGACATCCTCGGCCCAGACCTAGTCACTGTCTGGGCTGAGTCTTTGCAGGGCGGGGTCCTCCCTCTGTCGTGCAGGCGAGCGGTGCTTGCCTTGCTGCCGAAGAAGGGGGACCTCCGCGACTTACGAAACTGGCGTCCCCTCTCACTCCTTAGCACGGATTACAAAATCGTAGCGAAAGCAATTTCGCTGCGGCTAGGGTCCGTGATGGCGGACGTGATCCACCCAGACCAGACCTATACTGTCCCGGGTCGCAGCATTTTTGACAACCTCTTTCTAGTCCGAGACCTTTTGGAACTCGGGCGGAGAGACGGTCTGTCGTTCGCCCTCCTGTCTCTCGATCAGGAGAAGGCGTTCGATAGAGTGGATCATGGGTACCTCCTGAGCACCCTGCGGGCGTTTGGATTCGGACCTCAGTTTGTGAGTTTTCTCCGGGTGCTGTACGCCTCCGCGGAGTGTTTGGTTAGGCTCAACTGGACCCTGACCGAACCGGTCAGCTTCGGGCGAGGGGTGCGGCAGGGGTGCCCCCTCTCAGGCCAGCTGTACGCTCTGGCGATCGAGCCTTTCCTCTGTCTCCTCCGCAGGAGGTTGACGGGGTTGGTGCTGCGGGAGCCGGAGCTGCGGCTGGTCCTGTCGGCGTACGCCGATGACATCCTCCTCGTGGTCCAGGACCCGGGCGACTTGGCGCGAGTGGAGGCATGCCAAGCCATTTATTCAGCAGCCTCCTCCGCCCGAGTCAACTGGGTCAAGAGCTCTGGCTTGGCGGTGGGGGGCTGGCGGCAGGTAAGCTCCCTCCCACCCGCGCTTCAGACCATCCGGTGGAGTGCCGGCCCTCTGCTCTATCTCGGCGTTTACCTTTCTGCCACGCACCCTTCTCCGCCGGAGAACTGGCAAAATTTGGAAGGCGGCGTGATTGAGCGGATCAGGAAATGGACGAGGCTACTCCGATGTCTCTCCCTTCGGGGGAGAGCACTGGTGCTTAACCAACTAGTCCTGTCCACGCTCTGGTACCGGCTCAACACCCTAGCCCCGGCCCCGGGTTTCCTGTCCCACCTCCGGAGATTGATTCTGGAGTTCTTTTGGTCAGGATTGCACTGGGCCCCTGTTGGAGTTCTTCATTTGCCCCTGAAGGAAGGAGGGCAGGGCCTGAAGTGTCTGTACACTCAGGTCCGCGTTTTCCGCCTCCAGGCCCTGCAGAGGCTCCTTTATGGTGCAGGTAGTTCGACGTGGAGCATATTGGCGCACGCCTTCCTACGCCGCTTCCATGGGCTCCGATATGACCGGCAGCTCTTTTATCTTTGTCCGAGAGGTTTTCCGCGAGACCTCTCCGGGCTGCCGGATTTCTACCAGGACCTCCTCCGGACCTGGAAACTGTTTTCAACCACCAGGTCTGTGGCGGCCATCGTGGGGGCAGATCTCCTCACGGAGCCCCTGCTACACAACCCCCAACTTCGTGTGCAGGCGGCGGAGTCCCGCACGGTGCGCCAGAGGTTGGTCCTGGCGGGAGTTACGAGGGTCGGGGACCTCCTGGACTACGACCGGGGGGACTGGCTGGATCCCCTGACGCTCGCTCGACGCATGGGGCTCTCCAGCCTTCGCACCCCCCGGCGCGTGCTTCAGGAGGTGGAGGCCGCTTTGACCCCCGCTGCTCGGGCTTATGTCAGCCGAGCCTTGCGCGAGGGCGCACCCCGCCCATCCTTTACCCCAGGCCCACCGGACCTTTCCATCGGGCCCCTACCCTGCCGATCCCAACACACCCCTCATCCTTTCACTGCAAGCCGGCTGCATGAATTGCAACCGGTCGGTTTTCAAGTTGCATCACGGCAATATTTATATACACTCACGCTCCATACCCTTCACGCCCGCACCCTGGTGTCCCGCCCCGACACAAAGTGGCGAGACCTCCTACCACCCTTGGAGGGGGAGCAACCTCGGTGGGCCAGCCTGTACTCCACCTTGGTCCCGAGGCCCGTCGGGGACATCAGTTGGCGGCTCCTTCACGGGGCCGTGAGCACGGGCGTGTTTTTGACACGTTTTACCTCCGTTCCAGAGACTTGCCCCTTCTGTAATGTGAGGGAAACCCTGGCGCACGTCTATCTAGAGTGTGCCAGATTGCAGCCTCTTTTTCGGCTCCTCACAAACATTCTTTTGCGCTTTTGGCTTCATTTTTCCCCTCACCTCTTTATCTATACACTCCCCATCCGTGGCCCCACCAAGTCGCGGGATCTCCTGGTTAGCCTCCTCCTAGCCTTGGCTAAGACAGCCATTTATAAGACCAGAGAGCGGAGGTTGGCTCATGAGGCGTCCTGCGATTGTAGGGCCGTTTTCCGATCCTCAGTACATTCACGCATCCGGGCGGAGTTCCTCTGGGCGGCGTCCACCGACTCCCTTGACACCTTCGAGGAGCGGTGGGCGCTGTCCGGGGTTCTCTGCTCGGTGACCCCGTCCGGTTCCCTCCGTCTGACCCTCTGATTGAGGGACAGAGCGAGAGACGCCAGCCACAGCCGTTAGCTGCTGTGAATACCATCATTATTGTTATTTAGGAGGGGTCTTATAATACATGGATGTGCCCCCCTCCCTCCCAGCCACCCACCCCGCAGCCGTGCCCATCTTGTCGGGCACTCTCAGGAGAGGGAGGGTCGGTGACCCTGGGCGCGGCACTAGGTAACTCGAGGGGGTGGAAGACCACGAGTGTCGAGGAAGCCCCCCCGCTCTAGGCCACCAGGTAACTCAGGAGGGTGGAAGACCACGAGTGTCGAGGAAGCCCCCCCGCTCTGGGCCTGGGCTAGCCTGAACACCTCTCCCTCCTGAAAGCTGTTGTGTTATACCTTCTGATTGCGTTGTTTTGTTGCTAAGTTTTTCTTTATCTTCTTGTAATCTCTGTAACTGTTACAAATAAATTTCTTTTCTGTTTCAAAAAAAAAACCTTCCCTGTTAGGAGACGGAATCGTTTCTTCGCTCGCTCCTGAGCTATCTGCTTTCCTTTCTTTCCTGAAGCCCCCTGGCCCAGATTTTTCACACTTTTCCTTTCGCTTAGTTCCCCCCCCGCGTTTGGGCCGGACGCTTTGTTTTTTTGGTTTCGTTTTTTTCCGTTTTTCTGAGCTGCGTCAGTGTGCTGGCCGGTCGCCAGCACCCCCCCCAGACGCCTGCTTTTGGACTTTGCTCTTTGCTTAATTGAAACCCCCGGAGGAGGGGGGGAGGACTGCCGACCCGCTGTCCAGAGAGGGGAGTGGACGCCCCCAGACCCAGCCGTTTTGTTTTTTGCCTGGACTTTTTTCTTATCATCACAACATTCCTAGCTGCCGAGAGCCTTGGGACAGAGCCAACAGCTGCAACTGATGCCAGAGGCCGGAGAACTCGCCCGGGCAGCTATGAATCATCGTGGAGAGAGGCCGTAAGACTGAGGGATTTCTTTTGAATTATACTCTCGGGGGGGGGGAGTTGACTGCGTTCCAGCTGCGTCTGTGGCGGCACAGGGGTGTAGCAGGGAGCTACCCCCAGTTCCACCGGTGCCCCCAACCCCCCCACCACTACTACGACTATCACGGCCCCCGCTGCCTCGTCCCTGCTGGCAATCTGCCATCTGCCTTCGGATCCAGCTGTTTGCTTTGGACTTTGCCTTTCGGACCGGGCATAGCAACCAACTAAACGAGACTCTTTGGACAATTGTGGTGGGTTGTCCTCCCTCCACCCCCACCCCCCGGATTGTTTATCCCATAGTTTACCCCTACTACCGGACCCCGATTTTTGCCCCCCCCCCTCCTTCCGGTGTCTCCCTGTCTCTCCCTGCTTACAATGGCAGAGAAGGAGAGACGCAAGGCCCCTCCAACGAAATTGGTTGTCCCTTCCCCATCTACCCCCCTGCCCACCCCTCAAGATCTCCCCACCGCCTCCATTGTTAGAACCCCTGCCCCCGCCCCCGCTGGGGCCTCGGCAGTGGGAGGCACCGAGGCAATTACTACTGCTGCTTTGGTTCTTGCCCCATTAGATTCTAGGAACCCCCCCCCCAGTTAGACGGAAAGGTCGGGGCGGGCCGAAAGGAAAGGGCCCCGCTAATGCCGCTGGGCCCTCCATGGCAGAGGCCGCCCCCACCACTGTGGCCTCATCATCGATCGTGGCACCCCTCCCAGCTGTTCCCTCCACCAGCTCTGCGACCGTCCCTCCCCCGGCCCCCAGGACGTATGCCCGGGCGGCGGCAGGCTCCCCCTCGCCTGCCGCCTCCTCATCTCACCCACCCACTACCTCCGCTACCATCACTAGCGCCCGGGGCCCTCTTCCCGCCCTGACCAGGAAGCACGGTGTCCGTTGCCTCCTGGTGCCCGCCTCGCCCCACGTGGAGGCATACGTGCAGGCGTTGGCGAAGGTGGTAGGACCCATGGCCATTGTGGCGGCCTCCAAGATGTATGGGAAGGTCGTTTTCTTTCTGGCTTCGGAGACTGCCGCCCAGGAGGCGGTGGAGAAGGGCCTAGTGGTAGGAGGGGTGTTTATCCCCCTAGAACCGCTAGAAGATCTGGGCGTTCGCCTCGTCCTCACCTCCGTTCCTCCCTTTTTACCTAACGTTGCCCTGTTACCCGCTCTTTCTGCCCTGGGAAAACTTGTCTCTGCTATCAGCCCTCTCCCGTTAGGCTGCAAGGACCCCGCCCTCCGTCACGTCCTTTCGTTCCGCCGGCAAGTGCAGATTTCACTGCCGGCGGGGGTGCGAGACGGAGAGGCGCTCGAGGGGTCCTTCCTAGTCCCCTACCAGGGAGCTTGCTATAGGGTCTTTTATTCCACCGGAGAGGCCCGGTGCTACCTCTGCTGCTCGGCGGGGCATGTCCGCAGGGACTGCCCTTTGGCCCGGGGGAGAGGGGCACCTGAGACCCCCGAGACCCGGCAGGATATCGGCCCTGTCGTTGCCGACACCCCTGGCCACCCGGCACCTGAAACCACCCCTCCTCCCACCCTATCCAACGCTGCCCCCGTCCGGGCCCAAGAGGTACCTTTCCAACAACGCCCGGGCGACCACGGGAGTCCCGCTCTTGCTGTAACCACCTCGGCAGAGCCTCTGGAGGAGAGTGTGGCACAGCTATTACCAGGTGCAGGAGGGGGCTCGCCCCAAGGAGAACCCCCCGCCCCTCCTGCTGCCTCACCGCTATCCCCCCGAACCCCTGAACCTTTGCCTCCACGCCCCGCTCCGCCCCCTGCTACTCAACCCCCAGATGACGCTATGGAGGGCTGGACTGTAGTCCAGGGGAAGCGAGGCAAGCGGAGGGCTCGAGCCCCGCTGCATCCATCTGACGCGGAAGCCCCCCGGAAGACCAGGAAGGGAGGTACTGACCTTGAGCCTCCCGCTTCGGCCACGAGTGAGATCCATTCGCTGGTGTCGGGAGGTGAAGATAGACTGGCATTGGAGGGAGGACTCCCCCCTCCGCGGGGGACCCTCCCCTCCGAAGCCCCGGAGGAAGCCCCTTCTAACCGGATACCACCTGAACTCCCTACGAACCCCGACGTGACCGTTGAGGCGGGCCCTAGCGGAGAGGCCCCCAGGGTAGTAGGAGTCGGCCTCTCCTCTGTGTATGCAGAGATTGAGGCCCTAGATTTGACCCCGGTCACCCAGGGAGGGGATGATTTACTGCCGGCCGGCCTCGATTTAGGCAATCTCACCCCAGGCCCCCTTTCCCCATGTTCTCTCCCCCTGACTGCCTTTCCGGGTGAGCACCCCACGGAAAGTGGTTTACCACCTGATGCCATGGCTGCCACGACCACCCCGGAGCCAGCATCTAGCATTGCTCGGAGCCCCCTCCCTTGCCCTTTAACCCCCGACCCTGCTCAGGAGGCATCTTCTTTTTGCTGCTCGCCTCCTGAAGCCCAGGGCCTTACCTCTGCCCCTGCCCCCACCCCTGTCCCGGTTCAATTTCCCTCCTCCTGCAAGGCTACTGCCGCCCCTGGGGTTATTTCTTTTCCGCCTTTTGCAGACTCCCCCCAGGGAGCAGTCTTTACGTTTTCTAGTTGCGACTCATCAGGAGTTGCGCTTTTCCCCCTGCCATCCCCGTCCACCCCAAGGCACGAGATGGATTTAATAACCCCAGCCTGTCAGACGCCCCGTCGGCGGTCCGCACCCTGCCTACCCGCCTTAGCGGACCTCGAGGCTGTATTAAGAATCCCATCGGGGAGTACCCCGGAAACCGTAACCCCATCCCCCCATGAGCTGCGGCATGCACTACGGAAGTTCTTGGAGCACACCCGTGGTGCCCGCAATAGGGCACAGCTGGCTCTCCAGCGATGGGGGGACTTCGATCAACTCGTTCAGGCCGCAAGGGCCCTTATGAAGGAGGGCAGAGGGCAAGGGAGGCGCGGTGCCGCGGCCTACGAGCGGGCCCGCGGCTTCCGGAGAGATCTACTTACTTACGGGATGGGACACGGGTTGCTACGCGACCCGCCGGGGGCCATGAGTCCCCCCACCAATGAGAACTCCCCACCCCCCCGGCCCTCCGCATGACACCTCTCATTATTGTAACCCTGAATACCAGGGGCTGTCGGATGGCTCTCCGCAGGTCCCAGGTGCTCTCCTACCTTCGGGAGGGGGGGTACTCTGTGGTTTTCCTGCAGGAGACCCACACGGACCCAACCGCCGAGGATAGGTGGCGGCTGGAGTGGGGGGACGGGGTATACTTCAGCCATTGCACGACTTGGCAAGCTGGAGTGGCGACCCTGTTCTCCCCCGCCCTGCGGCCCGAGGTGCTAGGGGTCACTGAGGTCGTACCGGGCCACTTGTTGCACCTCCGAGTTCGTCTGGAGGGGCTCGTGGTCAATCTTGTTAATACCTATGCCCCGCAAGTGAGTTCACAGCGGCCACAATTCTACCAGCAGGTGTCCGATTTTCTCGGCACCCTAGACTCGCACGAGTGCCTGATCCTGGGAGGGGACTTTAACACTACCCTCGAGGAGCGGGACCGCTCGGGGGCCGAGCCGAGCCCGGCCGCCGCGACCATTCTCCGAGACATAGTCGATTATCACTCCCTAGTGGACGTCTGGCGTGACCATCACCCAGATGACACTTCCACGTTTACCTTTGTCCGGGTGGAGGCCCATCGGTCACACCGCTCTCGGTTAGACCGTATTTACCTATCCCGTTTCCATCTTTCACAGGCCCACTCCTCCACCGTTCGGCCGGCCCCTTTTTCCGACCATCATTTAGTTACCGTCACGGTCTCCCTCCGTGCGGAGGGACCGGGGCCGGCCTACTGGCACTTTAATAACAGCCTGCTGGAGGACGAGAGCTTTGTGATGTCCTTCCGGGAGTTTTGGCTGGCCTGGCGGGAGCAGTGGCGTGCCTTTCCCTCGGTGCGGCGCTGGTGGGATCTAGGGAAGGTGCGCGCCAAGCTCTTCTGCCGCAACTACACTCGGGGCGCCAGCCGACGGAGAAATGCAGCGATAGAGCAGTTGGAACGGGAGGTCTTAGAGCTGGAGAGGCGCCTGGCCGCCAGCCCCGGGGACCCGTCCCTCTGCGGAGCGTGCCGGGAGAAGCGGGAGGAACTTCGAGCCCTCGAGGACCACCGGGCCCGAGGTGCCTTTGTCCGGTCCCGCATCCGCCTCCTTCGGGAGATGGATCGCGGCTCCCGCTTCTTCTATGCCCTGGAGAAAACGAGGGGGGCCAAAAAACACGTCACCTGCCTTCTAGCGGAAGACGGCACCCCCCTCACGGATCCGGAGGAGATGTGTGGGAGGGCCCGTGACTTCTACGCAAGCCTTTTCTCCCCGGATCCGACCGATCCTGGCGCTCGCGGGGTGCTCTGGGAGGAACTCCCCACGGTCAGCGTGGGCGACCGAGACCGGCTAGAGCTGCCTCTCACCCTGGCCGAGTTCTCGGAAGCCCTCCGCCGCATGCCCACCAATAAATCTCCGGGCATGGACGGGCTGACCGTGGAGTTTTACCGCGCGTTCTGGGACATCCTCGGCCCAGACCTAGTCACTGTCTGGGCTGAGTCTTTGCAGGGCGGGGTCCTCCCTCTGTCGTGCAGGCGAGCGGTGCTTGCCTTGCTGCCGAAGAAGGGGGACCTCCGCGACTTACGAAACTGGCGTCCCCTCTCACTCCTTAGCACGGATTACAAAATCGTAGCGAAAGCAATTTCGCTGCGGCTAGGGTCCGTGATGGCGGACGTGATCCACCCAGACCAGACCTATACTGTCCCGGGTCGCAGCATTTTTGACAACCTCTTTCTAGTCCGAGACCTTTTGGAACTCGGGCGGAGAGACGGTCTGTCGTTCGCCCTCCTGTCTCTCGATCAGGAGAAGGCGTTCGATAGAGTGGATCATGGGTACCTCCTGAGCACCCTGCGGGCGTTTGGATTCGGACCTCAGTTTGTGAGTTTTCTCCGGGTGCTGTACGCCTCCGCGGAGTGTTTGGTTAGGCTCAACTGGACCCTGACCGAACCGGTCAGCTTCGGGCGAGGGGTGCGGCAGGGGTGCCCCCTCTCAGGCCAGCTGTACGCTCTGGCGATCGAGCCTTTCCTCTGTCTCCTCCGCAGGAGGTTGACGGGGTTGGTGCTGCGGGAGCCGGAGCTGCGGCTGGTCCTGTCAGCGTACGCCGATGACGTCCTCCTCGTGGTCCAGGACCCGGGCGACTTGGCGCGAGTGGAGGCATGCCAAGCCATCTATTCAGCAGCCTCCTCCGCCCGAGTCAACTGGGTCAAGAGCTCTGGCTTGGCGGTGGGGGGCTGGCGGCAGGTAAGCTCCCTCCCACCCGCGCTTCAGACCATCCGGTGGAGTGCCGGCCCTCTGCTCTATCTCGGCGTTTACCTTTCTGCCACGCACCCTTCTCCGCCGGAGAACTGGCAAAATTTGGAAGGCGGCGTGATTGAGCGGATCAGGAAATGGACGAGGCTACTCCGATGTCTCTCCCTTCGGGGGAGAGCACTGGTGCTTAACCAACTAGTCCTGTCCACGCTCTGGTACCGGCTCAACACCCTAGCCCCGGCCCCGGGTTTCCTGTCCCACCTCCGGAGATTGATTCTGGAGTTCTTTTGGTCAGGATTGCACTGGGCCCCTGTTGGAGTTCTTCATTTGCCCCTGAAGGAAGGAGGGCAGGGCCTGAAGTGTCTGTACACTCAGGTCCGCGTTTTCCGCCTCCAGGCCCTGCAGAGGCTCCTTTATGGTGCAGGTAGTTCGACGTGGAGCATATTGGCGCATGCCTTCCTACGCCGCTTCCACGGGCTCCGATATGACCGGCAGCTCTTTTATCTTTGTCCGAGAGGTTTTCCGCGAGACCTCTCCGGGCTGCCGGATTTCTACCAGGACCTCCTCCGGACCTGGAAACTGTTTTCAACCACCAGGTCCGTGGCGGCCATCGTGGGGGCAGATCTCCTCACGGAGCCCCTGCTACACAACCCCCAACTTCGAGTGCAGGCGGCGGAGTCCCGCACGGTGTGCCAGAGGTTGGTCCTGGCGGGAGTTACGAGGGTCGGGGACCTCCTGGACTACGACCGGGGAGACTGGCTGGATCCCCTGACGCTCGCTCGACGCATGGGGCTCTCCAGCCTTCGCACCCCCCGGCGCGTGCTTCAGGAGGTGGAGGCCGCTTTGACCCCCGCTGCTCGGGCTTATGTCAGCCGAGCCTTGCGCGAGGGCGCACCCCGCCCATCCTTTACCCCAGGCCCGCCGGACCTTTCCATCGGGCCCCTACCCTGCCGATCCCAACACACCCCTCATCCTTTCACTGCAAGCCGGCTGCATGAATTGCAACCGGTCGGTTTTCAAGTTGCACCACGGCAATATTTATATACACTCACGCTCCATACCCTTCACGCCCGCACCCTGGTGTCCCGCCCCGACACAAAGTGGCGAGATCTCCTACCACCCTTGGAGGGGGAGCAACCTCGGTGGGCCAGCCTGTACTCCACCTTGGTCCCGAGGCCCGTCGGGGACATCAGTTGGCGGCTCCTTCACGGGGCCGTGAGCACGGGCGTGTTTTTGACACGTTTCACCTCCGTTCCGGAGACTTGCCCCTTTTGTAATGTGAGGGAAACCCTGGCGCACGTCTATTTAGAGTGTGCCAGATTGCAGCCTCTTTTTCGGCTCCTCACAAATATTCTTTTGCGCTTTTGGCTTCATTTCTCCCCTCACCTCTTTATCTATACACTCCCCATCCGTGGCCCCACCAAGTCGCGGGATCTCCTGGTTAGCCTCCTCCTAGCCTTAGCTAAGACAGCCATTTATAAGACCAGAGAGCGGAGGTTGGCTCATGAGGCGTCCTGCGATTGTAGGGCCGTTTTCCGATCCTCAGTACACTCACGCATCCGGGCGGAGTTCCTCTGGGCGGCGTCCACCGACTCCCTTGACACCTTCGAGGAACGGTGGGCGCTGTCCGGGGTTCTCTGCTCGGTGACCCCGTCCGGTTCCCTCCGTCTGACCCTCTGATTGAGGGACAGAGCGAGAGACGCCAGCCACAGCCGTTAGCTGCTGTGAATACCATCATTATTGTTATTTAGGAGGGGTCTTATAATACATGGGTGTGCCCCCCTCCCTCCCAACCACCCACCCCGCAGCCGTGCCCATCTTGTCGGGCACTCTCAGGAGAGGGAGGGTCGGTGACCCTGGGCGCGGCACTAGGTAACTCGAGGGGGTGGAAGACCACGAGTGTCGAGGAAGCCCCCCCGCTCTAGGCCACCAGGTAACTCAGGAGGGTGGAAGACCACGAGTGTCGAGGAAGCCCCCCCGCTCTGGGCCTGGGCTAGCCTGAACACCTCTCCCTCCTGAAAGCTGTTGTGTTATACCTTCTGATTGCGTTGTTTTGTTGCTAAGTTTTTCTTTATCTTTTTGTAATCTCTGTAACTGTTACAAATAAACTTCTTTTCTGTAAAAAAAAAAAAAAAAAAAAAAAAAAAAAAAACCTTCCCTGTTGGGAAACGGGACCGTCTCTCGCTTGCTCATCAGCTATCTGCTTTCTATTCTTTCCTAAAGCCCCCTGGCCTGGATTTTTCTTACTTTTGACCCTGCCTTAGTTCCCGCCCCCCCCTGCGACCGGGCCAGACGCTTTTTTGTTTTGTTTTGATTTTTTGCCGGTTTTTTCTTTGCTGCCGTTTGAGTGCTGGTCGGCTTCCAGCTTGCCGCCAGCAACCCCCCCCCCACCCCACGCCTGCTCTCGGGAGCAGCTATTTGCCTCCGCTGAAACCCCCGGAGGAGGGGGGGAAGATTGCCGATTTTGCTACCCGGAGGGGGGAGTGGAAGCCCCCAGACCCAGCCGTTTTGCTGTCTGTTTGGAATTTCTTTCTTATCTTTACAACATTCTCGGCGTGCCGGAAGCCTTGGTACACAGCCAACAAGCTGGAGAAAAAATCACCCAGGGAAACTACAAATCATTGTGGAGGGGGCCGTAAGACTGAGTAATTTTTTTTGAATTATACTCGTGGGGGGGAGTTTGACTGTGATTTAATTGCGTTTGTGGTGGCACAGGGGGTGTGGCACGGAGTTGCCCCCCGATCCATCGGTGCCCCCCCAACATTACTACAACTGTCACGCCCCCCACCCCGCCGTCCATCCCTGCTGGCAACCTGCCATCTGCCTTCGGATCCAGCTGTTTGCTTTCAACTTTGCCTTTCGGACCGGACATAACAGCTGACCAAACGAGACTCTTTGGACAAATGTGCGTGGGTCCACAACCCCCCCACCAGACTGTTTATTCCACAGCTTGCCCCTATCACCGGACCCCGAATTCTGTTTTCCCCCCTCCCAGTCCAACCCATTTGGCATTCCCCCCCCCCCCCGCCTGCAGCCCAGCAGGGAGGAGCGGTTAATCTGCTTCCCCCTCCCCCCTCCTCCTTCCGGTGTCTCCCCGTCTCTCACCGCTTACAATGGCGGGGAACGAGAGGGGCGAGGCCCCTCTAACAATATCAGTTGTCCCTACCCCCCTGCCCAACCCCCAAGCCCCCCCCACCACCACTGCCAAAACACCTGCCACCGCCCCCGCTGGGGCACCGGCAGCAGGAGGCACCGGGGCGATTACTGCCGCTGCTACGTCCACCGCCCCCCCAGATTCTAGGACCCCCCCCCAGTTGGCAGGAAAGGCCAGGGCGGGAAGAAAGGAAAGGGCCCCGCTAAAACCACTAGGCCCTCCATGGTAGGGGCTGCCCCCACCACTGTGGCCTCGTCATCGACCATGGCGTCCCTCCCTGCTGGTCCCTCTACCAGCTCTGCGAATGTCCCTCCCCCGGCCCCCAGGACGTATGCCCGTGTGGTGGCAGGCTCCCTCCTGCCTGCCGCCTCGTCATCTCGCCCACCCACTGCCTCCGCTACCATCACCAGTGGCCGGGGCCCCTTCCCCACCTTGACCAGGAGGCACGGTGTCCGTTGCCTCCCGGTGCCCGCCTCACCCCACGTGGAGACATACGTGCAGGCGTTGGCGAAGGTGGTAGGACCCACGGCTATTGTGGCGGCCTCCAAAATGTATGGGAAGGCCATTCTTCTCTTGGCTTCGGAGGCTGCCGCCCAGGAGGCGATGGAGAAGGGCCTGGCGGTGCGGGGGGGGTGTTTGTCCCCCTAGAGCCGCTAGAAGACCTGGGCGTTCACCTCGTCCTCACCTCCGTTCCTCCCTTTTTACCCAATGCTGCCCTGTTACCCGCTCTCTCCACCCTGGGGAAACTTGTTTCTGTCATCAGCCCTCTCCCGTTGGGCTGCAAGGACCCCACCCTCCGTCACGTCCTTTCGTTCCGCCGGCAAGTGCAGCTTCTACCGCCGGCGGCGGCACATGACGGAGAGGCGCTCGAGGGGTCCTTCCTAGTCCCTTACCAAGGAGCCAGCTATCGGGTCTTTTACTCCACCAGAGAGGCCCGGTGCTACCTCTGCCGCTCAGCGGGGCATGTCCGCAGAGACTGCCCTTTGGCCCAGGGGGGAGGGGCACCCGAGACCCCTGAGACCCGGCAGGACATCGGCCCCGTCGTTGCCGACGCCCCTGGCCGCCCGGCACCTGAAACCAACCCTCCTCCTACTCGACCTACCGCTGCTCCCGTCTGGGCTCAAGAAACACCTTCCTTACAACGCCCAGGCGAGCAAGGGAGTCCCACCCTTGCTATTACCAATTCAGCAGAGCCTATGGAGGAGGGTGTGGCAAAGATATTACCGGGTATAGGAGAGGGCCTGCCCCAAGGAGAACCCCCCGCCCCTCATGCTACCTCACCGTTACCCCCCGAACCCCTGAACCATCGCCTCCGCCCCCCGACACGACCCCTGCTAACCAACCCCCAGACGACGCTATGGAGGGCTGGACCCTAGTCCAGGGGAAGCGAGGCAAGCGGAAGGTTCGAGCTCCGCTGCACCCATCCAATGCGGAAGCCCCCCAGAAGACCAGGAAGGGAGGCACTGATATTGAGCCTTCCGCTACGGCCACGAGTGAGATCCATCCGCTGGTGTCGGGAGGGGAAGACAGACTGGCATTGGAGGGCAGAATCCCCCCTCCACGGGAGACCCTCCTCTCCGAGACCCCTGAGGAAGTTCCTCCTGCCCGGATACCACCCGAACCCCCCGTGAACCCTGAAGCGACCGTTGAGGCGGGCCCTAGAGGAGAGGCCCTCGGGGTAGCAGGAGTTGGCCTCTCCTCCGTGTATGCGGAGATTGAGGCCCTAGATTTGACCCCGGTCAACCAGGGAGAGGATGATCTACTGCCGGCTGGCCTCGATCTGGGCAACCTCACTCCAGCCCCCCTTTCCCCATGCTCCCTCCCCCTAATTGCCTTCCCGGGCGAGCACCCTGCAGAAGGTGGTCCACCACCTGATGCCATGGCTGCCAAGACTACCACGGAGCCAGCGCCTAGTGCCACTGGGAGCCCTCTCCCTTACCCCTTAACCCTCGACCCTGCTCAGGAGGCACCTTCTTTTAGCTGCTTGCCTCCTGAAGCCCAGAGCCTTACCTCTGCCCCTGCCCCCACCCCTGTCCCTGCCCAATTTACCTCCTCCTGCAATGTTATTGCTGCCCCTGGGGTTATTTCTTCCCTGCCTTTTGTAGATTCCCCCCAGGGAGCAGTTTTTTGCATTTTCTAGTTGCGCCCTGCCATCCCCTTCCACCCCAAGGTGTGAAATGGATTTAATAACCCCAGCCTGTCAGATGCCCCGTCGGTGGTCCGCACCCTGCCTACCCGTCTTAGCGGACCACGAGGCTGCATTAAGAGCCCCACCAGGGAATACCCCGGAAATTGTAACCCCACCCCCCATGAGCTGCGGCATGCACTATGGAAGTTCCTAGAACACACCCGTGGTGCCCGCAATAGGGTACAGCTGGCTCTTCAGCTATGGGGAGACTTTGATCGAATTCTTCAGGCCACAAGGGCCCTTATACAGGAGGGCAGGGGGCAAGGAAAGCGCGGTGCTGCAGCCTACGAGCGGCTTCCGAAAAGATCTACTCATCCATGGGATGGGTCACGGGTTGCTGCGCAACCCACCGGGGGCCACGAACATCCCCACCAATAAGAAACCCCCACCCCCTCAGCCCTCTGCATGACGCCTCTCATTATTGCAACCTTGAACACCAGGGGCTGTAGGATGGCTCTCCGCAGGTCCCAGGTGCTCTCTTACCTTCAGGAAGGGGGGTACTCTGTAGCTTTCCTGCAGGAGACCCATACGGACCCGACCGTCGAGGACAGGTGGCGGCTGGAGTGGGGGGACGGGGTCCCGTCTCACTCCTTAGCAAGGATTACAAAATCGTAGCGAAAGCAATCTCGCTGCGGCTAGGGTCCGTGATGGCGGACGTGATCCACCCAGACCAGACCTATACTGTCCCGGGTCGCAGCATTTTTGACAACCTATTTCTAGTCCGAGACCTTTTGGAACTCGGGCAGAGAGATGGTCTGTCGTTCGCCCTCCTGTCTCTTGATCAGGAGAAGGCGTTCGATAGAGTAGACCATGGGTACCTCCTGAGCACTCTGCAGGCATTTGGATTCGGACCTCAGTTTGTGAGTTTTCTCCGGGTGCTGTACGCCTCCGCGGAGTGTTTGGTTAGGCTCAACTGGACCCTGACCGAACCGGTCAGCTTCGGGCGAGGGGTGCGGCAGGGGTGCCCCCTCTCAGGCCAGCTGTACGCTCTGGCGATCGAGCCTTTCCTCTGTCTCCTCCGCAGGAGGTTGACGGGGTTGGTGCTGCGGGAGCCGGAGCTGCGGCTGGTCCTGTCGGCGTACGCCGATGACGTCCTCCTCGTGGTCCAGGACCCGGGCGACTTGGCGCGAGTGGAGGCATGCCAAGCCATTTATTCAGCAGCCTCCTCCGCCCGAGTCAACTGGGTCAAGAGCTCTGGCTTGGCAGTGGGGGACTGGCGGCAGGTAAGCTCCCTCCCACCCGCACTTCAGACCATCCGGTGGAGTGCGGGTCCACTGCTCTATCTCGGCGTTTACCTTTCCACCACGCACCCTTCCCTGCCGGAGAACTGGCAAAATTTAGAGGGCGGGGTGATAGAGCGGATCCGGAAATGGACGAGGCTACTCCGATGTCTCTCCCTCCGAGGGAGAGCACTGGTGCTTAACCAACTAGTCCTGTCCACGCTCTGGTACCGGCTCAACACCCTGGCCCCGGCCCCGGGTTTCCTGACCCACCTCCGTAGATTGATTCTAGAGTTCTTTTGGTCAGGAATGCACTGGGCCCCTGTCGGAGTTCTTCATTTACCCCTGAAGGAAGGAGGGCAGGGCCTGAAGTGTCTGTGCACTCAGGTCCGCGTTTTCTGCCTCCAGGCCCTGCAGAGGCTCCTTTATAGTGCAGGTAGTTCGGCGTGGAGCATATTGGCGCACGCCTTCCTGCGCCGTTTCCAAGGGCTCCGATATGACCGGCAGCTCTTTTATCTTTGTCCGAGAGGTTTTCCCCAAGACCTCTCGGGGCTGCCGGTCTTCTACCAGGACCTCCTCCGGACCTGGAAATTGTTTCTAATGACCAGGTCCATGGCGGCCACCGTGGGAGCAGATCTCCTCACGGAGCCCCTGCTACACAATCCCCAACTCTGAGTGCAGGTGGCGGAGTCCTGCTCGGTGCGCCAGAGTTTGGTTCTGGTGGAAGTCACGAGAGTCGGAGACCTCCTGGACTACGACTGGAGAGACTGGCTGGATCCCCTGACGCTCGCTCGGTGCATGGGGCTCTCCAGCCCTCGTACCCCCCGGCGCGTACTTCAGGAGGTGAAGGCCTCTTTGCCGCCCACTGCTAGAGCTTACCTCGATGGGGTCCTGCTCGAGGGCACACCCTGCCCACCCTCTACCCCAGGCCCGCCGGTCCTTTAATTGGACTCCTACCCCGTAGACCCAATCGACCCCCTCACCCCTTTATGGCGAGCCGGCTGCATCAACTGCTGGTGATATGCTTCCAAACCGCGCCAAGGAAACATCTATACATGCTCGTGCTCCACACTCTTCACGCCCTCACCCTAGTGTCCCACCCCGACACAAAGTGGCGAGACTTTCTGCCACCTTTGGAGGGTTAGCAGCCCCGGTGGGCCAGCCTATATTCCACCTTGGTTCCGAGGCCCGTCGGGGACATCAGTTGGCAGCTCCTTCACAGAGCTGTGAGCATGGGCACGTACTTGGTGTGGTTCAACCCCATCCGAGATACTTGTCCCTTTTGCGGTGTGAGGGAAACCCTGGCGCACGTATATTTGGAGTGCACCAGGCTGCAGCCCCTATTCCAGCTCCTCACAAATCTTTTATTACATTTTTGGTTGCATTTTTCCCCTCACCTTTTTATTTATGCACTCCACATCCATGGCCTCACAAAGTCGTGGGATCTCCTAGTTAACCTCCTCCTGGCCCTGGCTAAAATGGCCATCTATAAAACCAGAGAGAGGAGGTTGGCCGATGGAGTTTCCTGTGACTGTGGGGCCATTTTCCAATCCTCGGTCTGTTCACGTGTCCGGGCGGAGTTCCTCTGGGCGGCATCCACTGACTCCCCTGATGCTTTTGAGGAGCGGTGGACGCTGTCCGAGGCTCTCTGCTTGGTGTCCCCGTCTGGCTCCCTTTGTTTTGACCATTTGATTGGGGGAGAGAGTAAGGGACCCCAGCCCCAGCCATTGCTTCTGCGGACACCACCACCTTAAAGGGGTCCTTTCACATGTGGGTGCACATGCCCCCCCCGGTTGTCCACCCCACAGCCTGCTCCTTTTGTTGGGTGCTTTCAGAGGAGGGAATTGTTGGTGACACTCGGGCATGGCGCCAGGTAACTCGAGGGGGTGGCAGACCTTGAGAGTTGATGAAGCCCCCTCGCTCTGGACCACCAGGTAACTCGGAAGAATGGAAGACCACAAGAGTCGAGGAAGCCCCCCGCTCTGGGCCCAGGCAAGCTTGAACACTTCCCTCCCCTGAAGCTAATGAGAAAACAATTGTGATTGGTTGCTGTGTTACACATTGCATATGCTGTTGTTTTGTTTTTTTAAGTGTGTTATGCAAATAAAAAAAATACTTTTTTTGCTTAAAAAAAAATACTCTCCTGTAGCCATCTGACCCGACCCTATACAAATACAAAACCTATAAAGGTTTCATGAAATGAATCAAACACATTCTGATGTGATTCAATTTATAAACATTTATTTCTGAGACAAAAAGACACATATTGTCCAAAATGAAAACCTGTAGATATGCAAGTAAAACACAAAATAGACTGAACCTTACAAATACCTTAGGCTAATGCTATCTCATATTTGCCTTTAGATACCATTAAATTTTTACTTATTTAATGTGTAAAAAAAAATTAGCTGTTCCATCTGATTTTAAATCGGCAACTTTCTACCATTTCCACCACAAACTAGGTTTGCCAGGTGTCCAGTCATGGAGCCACCTGCCTTAGCCCTTCTGTGCTACTGCCTGGGAGCTTCCTGAGGTAAGTGCCGCCTGGCTGTAACATGGAACCCGAACCCCACCCCGCACCCCAAGCCACTGGCCCCTGGTCAGAATCCCCTCACTCATCCTAACTCTCTCCCACGCCTCACCCCCCTGCCCCAGCCCTGAACTCCCTCCTGGAGCCTGCACCCCACATCCTGTCCTGCACCCCAACCCCATGCCCCAGCCCTTTACACATCCAAAATCCCTCCTGGAGCCCACATCCCCACCCACACTCCAACCCCAGCCCTGAGCCCCCAACTCCTGTACCCAAACTCCCTCCTAGAGCCCAGGCCCTCCACTCCCTCCTGCACTGCAACCCCCGACCCAAGCCCTGAGCCCCCTCCTGCACTCCAAACCCCTCATCCCCTTCCACACCCCAAAGCTGGAGCATACACCCCAACACCCGACCCCAGCCCTGAGCCTGCTCCCACACTCTGAACTCCTTGGTTCCAGCCCAGAGCCATCTCCTGCACCAAAACCCCTCATTCCTAGCCCCTCCACAGAGCGTGCATCCCCAGCCAGAGCCCTCACCCCATCCTGCATGCCAACCCTCTGCCCTTGCCTGGAGCCTCCTCATACACCTCTCATTTCTGGTCTCACCCTGGAGCCCGCATGTCTAGCTGGAGCCCCCACCCCCTCCTGCACCCCAGTCCCCTGTCCCAGCCCAGTGAAAGTGAGTGAGAATGAGGAAGAGAAAGTGATCGAGTGATGTGGGATAGAGTGAGTGGCGGGGGGCAGGGCCTTGGAGAAGGGGCAGAGCGGGGTGAGGCCTCGGTGAAGGGGAGGGGCAGAGGTGGGGCAAGGGTGTTTGGTATTATGCAATTAGGAAGTTGGCAACCCTACCACACACTGTGACACATTCTCCTTTGTAAACATATGTTTGGGGTAGAAATCTGGATATTCACTTTTGAATGCTGGAAGAGAAGGAATTAACAGTTCATCAGGAACATTTAAGCCTCTTCTGCCTGTTCTTTTACCAAATTATGACCTTTGTATTTGAGTTCAATATTGTTGGCTAAATAATGGAAAAGCCCCAATTCAGAGAAGCATTTAAGCACATGCTTCAAATGTTTTTTATCTGGGAAAAAAAAATTAGATACAGATTCAGGAAACCATCCCTAATCAGGCAGCATTGAAATATGTGATTAACTTGAAATATATGCTTAAATCGTAATGAGGGAGATTTTCAAAGGCACAGATGGCAGTTATGTCCCTAATTGCCATTGACTTTCAATTGGAATTAGGGGCCTTTCAAAATCTCCCCCATTGATGACAATTGGATTTAGGCATAGCCAAAAAATTATGCATTTTTAAGTGCTGCCCTGAATAAGAAGGCTTTCCTTCATTGGTACCTTCCAACATAAGGCCACTGTCCTGCAGTTGGATCCACATGGGCAGACCCCAATGCCAGTCCAGAGAGCCAAATCAGGACCCAATCCCAAATGAATATTCATGGCTGAAGACTCCAACAAAAAATATTGGCTCTAAGTAATGATGTTGTGCACTATTGCAATTTAATTAAGATTTCTGCCCAAGCTTTTAATACATGTATTTAGTTTTTGAAAAAAAGTAAGTTTTAGACCATCCTAACTCAATGCTCTGATAGCTTCATAATACAACAAAGTATTTAATGACATAATAACCTCTTAATTTTTCACTAAATTCTTAGGTCACCAGTTTATTAAATATAACCAGATTTTTATGCTCCAAAAGCATATAGAGTTCAATATATACAAATGGCATGTATACTAAGATTGTAGATCATTGAAAATTCTTGACTTCTAACATGCTTGGTGATCCATCTCTGTTTTCCTGTCAGGTGTCTGTGACTCTACTAAACTATTTCTATCTGGAGTCTCCTTCATCCCTATGGAATTGGCCTCTCTGTTCTGTGATGATCTCTGTATGTTTGAAGGCTCTTTCTGGGTGTTGGGTCTGCTGTCTCATAAGTGTCTCCTGTCCCTTCACTCACTTGTCCCTCTTGTGTAGTCACCTTGTATGACCTGGGTGTCACTGCATCTTTCATCACTCCTTTTAGTGTATCTTTAATGGCCAGATATTCACAGGACTGCCTGCCTCCAGGGCTGGAAGGTCCTTGGTTGACCTGTTGTCTTCTAGTGACTGCTTTCTCTGTTGTCCATCTCCTTTCAGCAATAACTTCATCGTTCTGGCCGCAACATGTCTTTCCTCATTAGTAACAGATTTTTGGTCCTTTGCCCTGTCAGTGCCTGTGCTGGACTGTTTTGTACCATGTGATGGGCATTCCTTTGGGCCAAAAATGCTAACAAGGCATCAGAACCCAAAGAAAAAGTATTGTCTAACAGTTTTAGCTGTTTTCTCAGCTGATTCTACCTACCATTACTCTGTTGGTAGGAAGCGGGCCTTTGGTTTGCTGACTTGCTTATTGTATCAAAAATTTCATAGCAGTCCACTGAAGTACAGTACTGTTTTTCCTGAAGTTTAATAAGTCAATTCCCACCTTGCCCATAATTGGGTGGGGAGTTAATGTGGTAACAGAGTCTCTTTCATCTGAAAGTTCATAGAATCACAGAATCATAGAATATCAGGGTTGGAAGGGACCTCAGGAGGTCATCTAGTCCAACCCCCTGCTCAAAGCAGGATCAATCCCCAACTAAATCATCCCAGCCAGGGCTTTGTCAAGCCTGACCTTAAAAACTTCTAAGGAAGGAGATTCCACCACCTCCCTAGGTAACGCATTGCAGTACTTCACCACCCTCCTAGTGAAAAGGTTTTTCCGAATATCCAACCTAAACCTCCCCCACTGCAACTTGAGACCATTACTCCTTGTTCTGTCATCAGCTACCACTGAGAACAGTCTAGATCCATCCTCTTTGGAACCCCCTTTCAGGTACTTGAAAGCAGCTATCAAATCCCCCCTCATTCTTCTCTTCCGCAGACTAAACAATCCCAGTTCCCTCAGCCTCTCCTCATAAGTCATCTGTTCCAATCCCCTAATCATTTTTGTTGCCCTCCGCTGGACTTTTTCGAATTTTTCCACATCCTTCTTGTAGTGTGGGGCCCAAAACTGGAAACAGTACTCCAGATGAGGCCTCACCAATGTCGAATAGAGGGGAACGATCACGTCCCTCGATCTGCTGGCAATGCCCCTACTTATACAGCCCAAAATGCCATTGGCATTCTTGGCAACAAGGGCACACTGTTGACTCATATCCAGCTTCTCGTCCATTGTAACCCTTAGGTCCTTTTCTGCAGTACTGCTGCCTAGCCATTCGGTCCCGAGTCTGTAGTGCTGCATGGGATTCTTCCGTCCTAAGTGCAGGACTCTGCACTTGTCCTTGTTGAACATCATCAGCTTTCTTTTGACCCAGTCCTCTAATTTGTCTAGGTCCCTCTGTATCCTATCCCTACCCTCACAACGTATCTATCTCTCCTCCCAGTTTAGCGTCATCTGCAAACTTGCTGAGGGTGCAATCCACACCATCCTCCAGATCATATATGAAGATATTGAACAAAACCAGCCCCAGGACCGACCCTGGGGGCACTCCACTTGATACCGGCTGCCAACTAGACATGGAGCCATTGATCACTACCCATTGAGCCAGACAATCTAGCCAACTTTCTATCCACCTTATAGTCCATTCATCCAACAACATACTTCTTTAACTTGCTGGCAAGAATACTGTGGGAGATCGTGTCAAAAGCTTTGCTAAAGTCAAGGAACAACACGTCCACTGCTTTCCCCTCATCCACAGAGCCAGTTATCTCTTCATAGAAGGCAATTAGATTAGTCAGGCATGACTTGCCCTTGGTGAGTCCATTCTGACTGTTCCTGATCACTTTCCTCTCCTCTAAGTGCTTCAGAATTGATTCCTTGAGGACCTGCTCCATGATTTTTCCCGGGACTGAGGTGAAGCTGACTGGTTACCACACAACTGGCAAGTGTCACAACCTTCTGTCAAAGAGTGCAGTTGTATGTTCACTCACAGCCAGTAAACACATTCTTGAACCCATCTGAGACAACTGTCAATACTCAGGTGTGAGGCATGCTTTTTTTGCATGACATCCTTAAGTAATGAGGCAGGGTCAACAGCTTTCTGTATTTGAAATATAATTTCATCCCTGATATTCAGCTCCTTTTAATTTGAAAATATGGTTCTGCTTCTACCAGTATTTAGCTTTTATCTTCTGGTCTCCCTGCTAGTATTGGTCTCTTGACTGACTGTAATTGGATGTCCTTTTCCATAGAGTCTTTGATTTCCATCAGCTTTGCCGTAGAAACCAGAAGATATTGCAGCATGTTAATGGATTCAATGTCCTGATTTTATTCCCTCAACTCGTTGATGCTGGGGTATATGTGACCTGCTCAGGGTGTCAGCTAAGATCAGTAACCATCCTGGACAATATCTGATCCTCTACCTGGTAGCACTGGAGGTGCATCAACATGCACTGTAATCTGTTTTGAGAACTAAGAAGGGACTTTGCCATTATTGTCTCTGGAAGCTTGTGATCTGATTGTACTATTACTGTGTGGCCATAGGTGAACTGATCGAATTGCTCCACTCCAAATACCGCAGGCAAAAGCTTTTTTTTTTATTTTCTGTTTGGGTGTACCCCTGTTCAGTCTGTGACAGGGCTTGGCTGCCATAAGTAACTGGTTACTCCTCCAAAAAAACCAGTCTCATAGACTCGTAGACTTTAAGGCCAGAAGGGACCATCATTGCACTTTCTGGGTATAATTACTGGCATAATTTAGCTGAAACAACATGAAAAGCCACTTGGCCGTTTTACACCCTACTCCAAATGGATGGAGGTCGAGTCAAGGTTCAAGCTGAATAAATTCATAAACACAGAAAATGTAGAAACCCAGCATTGGAGGAAAGTGCTTGAACATCTGATCTCAATTGTCCTCTTCCCTGCAAAGAATAATTTGGCTTTTCGGGGCTCATCGGATAAGTTGTTCACTGAACAACATAATAGTAATTTCCTCGGTTTGGTAGAGCTCCTTGAGAAATATAATGATGGCATGTGGAGCACCTATGTCAAATAGTTCATAAAGAAGCAATGGGCCATTACTGTGGCAAAACAATTCAAAAATGAATTGATTGACCTTATGGAAAGGAAGGTGCTTGATAACGTATTGATGCAGCTGAGCAAAGAGACATACTACACCGCAATAATGGACTGCACTCCCAACATTAGTCACAAGGAAAAGATGTCATTTACAGTAAGATTTGTTGATGAGAAGGATGGTTGTATCCAAGTAAAGGAACACTTTATCTGTTTTCGGTCTGTGGATGACTACTGGAAAAGGCTTAACAGGGCTGTTTATGAAAGTTTTAAATGACAATAAAATAAAGCTTCAAGACTGCCACATCCAAGGCTATGACAATGGTGTGAACAAGAAGGGAAAAATAACGACATTCAGGCAAGGATCCTTATGCTGTATCCAAGAGTTTTCTTCATGCCTTGTGGCTGCCATTCCCTCAGGTCGGTTTTGTCAGATGCATCATCATCTTCTTTAGATTCTGTTATCTCTCTTCGGAGTACTGCAAAGGAGATACATCCTGTTTTCACCATCAATTATCAGGTGGAAGATCCTCATGGACAATGTTACAAATCTGACCATGAAGCCGCAATGTGACACTCATTGGAAAAACCGCATTTACAGTGTAAGGCCAGTGAGGTACTAAGTGACTGAGACTTATGACACGCTGATGGAACTGGTGCAATTGAGTAAAGCCGAAGCCAGCATCCAACACGAGGTGAAAAACCTGGCAAATCAGATCACTGATTTCAAATTTCTGGTCTCAATTGTGGTTTGGCACGATATCCTATATCAAGTAAACATTGTAAGCAGGCACTGCAAACTCAGTCAATGAACATCTCAACCTCTACTACTTTGAGAAGCTGTTTTGATTTCGCTGTGGCCTACAGAGACAAGAGATTTGAAGATGCCATCACTGCTGCCAAAAAAAATCGTGGAAAACTTAGGAGTTAAGTCTGTCTTCGAGGAAACTCATATTCATCAGAAGAAGAGAGAGTTTGGTTACAAGGGCAGATGAAGTGATGGGAAGCTCAGAAGAAAAATTCAAGAGGAAGTTTTTTGCTAGCTCATTGACACCACTTGAGTCTATTGAAGAAAGGTTTGGACAAATGAAGCACCACAAAAAGACCTGGGGTTTTCTTTGTATGATCTTAGTAAGCTGGTGGGGGACAGGAAAACACACTTGAACAATTGTAAGGACTTTTACCGGATGCTGACACATGGGAAATGTTTGGACATCAACAATAAAGACCTCTATGTCAAATTGGACAACAACTGTCACATCTTGTAACACAGGAAGCACTCTCCACCCTAAGCTCTCCAGTTCATTCATGATGAAGAGCTGAAGGACACTTTTCCTAATGTGTGGATAGCTTTGAGGATTCTGCTCATGCTGCCAGTCACAGATGCAAGTGGTGAGCGCAGTTTTTGGAAGCTCAGACTCATTAAAACATATTGATCGATGATGGTCGATGAGAGACTGACATTGCTTACTATTTTATCACTTGAAAATGTCATTGGTCAGTCTTTGGATCTCTCTGATGTTGTACTTCAGTTCATGAGGGCAAAGGTGAGAAAAGTGACCTTTAGCTAAAGGACTAGGGTTAACATTCTACGGCTCTCACCTACCCTATTTAGTACTGGTCCATCCAATGTTCGTGCACAGTTCAATTTCTTAATGTTAGTACATTTCAGTTATACTTCAAATTAAAAAGTTTCTAAGCTCAGAGGAAACTTTTTTTTAATTTGCTTATATATGGCATGAATAAATATAGATTTACAGATCCCAGCATGCAAGTGTATTGTCTTATATGACAGGAATAAATCATGCATGCAAATTGCGCACCAAAGTTGTGAAATGGGCTACAAATGCAATACAAAATAAGGTATTTACAAGTTTAACAAATGGGTGGGGGACCAAAAACCTTCCTCGTCTGGGTAACATTTGGGCTAGGGCCAGCCCTGGATAAGTTATTCCAGCCTAATTCCCCATGTTCCTTGTTTCTCTGCTGTCTCGTCAATAACCTTCAGGGAACATTGACCCCCTGATTCCAGTTCCACTGATCACGATACAGTACTTACATAGCTACCTGAATATTTATTAAAATGGGACTGCGTGTGTATTTGTGTGTGTATGGGTGAATCACTCACAATAAATAATGTATAGTCATATTTTCCCCTTTTTTCCTCTTTCCCATGTTCATAAAAATACATTCTCACAGGTATTTACTATTTCAAATTGTTCATGAATTTCATCAACAAATAATTCTTGATCTACAACTACTTTACTAAGATTTTATTGTGAACGATCAAAAGTTTGCACACTGTTTGTTGGTTATATGGGTCATGTGATATTATTTCTGTTCTATGACAAATGAATTGTGTATTTGATCATAATATCCACATAGACCTTGGTTAAGTGATATATACTACCATTACGGCTAGATTTTCCATACACTTTGGAGAGATGTGTCCTGGATGTAAGGGGAGACAGGCATTTTAAAACATTATCTGATTTTTGTATGGCTACTATCAGAGAAGTGCAAATGCTGGATCTCGAGAGCAGATTGTCAAACTGCATTCCTAGATTGGAAAAATGCAACCAGTAGATCACACAACAGGATTAATGGCAGGCAAAAAAAGACTGGGGCATAAACATTCCTTTTTAAGAGTAAAGGCACTATTCCTTGATTATTTGACACATTTTGATATTTGCTTTAAGATTCTCAGTTGAAAGGCATCAGAGACCACTTTTTACATTACACTAAAAAGCTTGGTTTCCTTTTAATTAAACTATCTCCACTGATTCATCGAGATTATTATTAAAAATCTTCCCATGTTTGACTCACAGAAGCACAGGACAAGAGTGACATTTTCTAATTGTTTCCTTCGTGCTTATTTTAGTAGAGACATGTAAATTCCTTGTCTTCTTTGTTCAGAATGATATTTTATCTACAAACTAAATATTTGTTTTAATACCCTAAAAAGGAACACTCCTCTGGCTCTCCCTGGTTAGTAGTACTGTTTGAGATTCTCATGCTATCATTTAGAAAAAAGATCTGGTTAAAATCCTGTGCAACTCTAATTATGCATATGCATTATGATCTTTTAAATCTTGAATCATCACTATAATATCTGCATATTTCACTGGCATTAATGAATTTACTTCCACAACACTCCTGAAACAGGCATAGAGAAATTAAATGTGTTATTTTCTCTTGCCTCATTCACACCACCTAACTTCTGTTAATAAATGAAGAAGGGATCTTACAGACAACAACCTCATTTACTGCTCAATTCTAATTCAGCTCCACAGGATGGTTTATCCTGTACACTGAATAAGGTAGGGGTCCTGTGGAAATGGCACTGTGAGATCATGAAATTAAAGATTGGATCATAATTCATACACACCAGGGGACCTCAGAAGTTTGCAGAGGCAACAATTCTGGCATTTCCTAATGTATGAGTGGTTGACTGTATAACCTTAATATACTTTGTTAAAATCATATTAGTTAAGTTGCAAAGTCACGTGCTCCAAAGTTGCCAGAATTAAGGTTGCCCATATATATGCATTATGATGTAGACTTTAGTGACATTATCCCATACTATGTTATCCACATGGACTTTGCCTCATTCAGTGCACACGATCGATGGGTGAAAGTCGCAGTATAAGAAAATGAACAGAACAGAATTGAATACAATATGCATTGGTACAGAATCAAATATGAGCCTAAGGAGATCTAAACTGGTGTGTTTTACACCTTCTTCCAGCCCTTCAAGAATATTCTATTCTCATTCAATATTTCACTTTCAGGCACTTGTTACAGTTCCTAGGCTCATGTAATGGTGCAGTCACAAAGGAAGAGGCAGTTGTCATGAACAAGTCCAAATTTTGGTCAGAGATTACTTTACAGATGAAAGGGTGCATTTGTACTTTATTTTGTGACAGAAAACAGGACTCAAGAGCCTGAAGTGTCAAATACTGGAATAAGCAACAAACATTTTAGCAGAATTTTATGCAATAGAAAAATTGTGTTCTTGAAAACACTTTTTCAGTTCCTGAATCCTCTTTGCTGAGGGTGAAAGCTCATTAAAACTTTAGACTGCTAACCCTTCAACCTCATAGATGAAGACCTTGCCTGCACTCATGCTTGGCCATATTGTGCAATTTTTCTATAGTGTTTATTTTGTGTACTCCTGTCATGTCCCTTCTTATTTGTCTCCTTTCTAACGTAAACAGCCCAGTTCATTTACAAGTTTACATTTCATTTAATTGTAGTCATTTACATGTGTGTGACTACTCTTACACTCTGCATAATCCTAAACTGTATATTGGATATCTTCCATATTTAAGTACATGTGTCATTTCCCAATTGTGTCTACCGACTCTTTGGCATTTTCTGGCAGATTTTGGAAGGGTAAGTAAATACCATCTCTTATTCCCTTAATTTTGCTGGTCAAAGTGTTGAGATCTGCTAACTAATTACAATATAGTTTAATAGAGATAGGAGTTATCCAGGTAAAGTAGCTGCCCTTACAGTAAAATATTGGTATTTGATAATGCAACATTCCCCTATCCCTCTGTAGTCAAGTACTGCCTCATATTTCTTTAAGATGCTGAGCATAGAATTGCTATAGATTTGCATTAAATAACATCATTCTTCTTCTTTTCTGACCTTCTTTGAATGTTTCTAGCTTGCAGTACATTTGTCAGTGTCTTCTCTAACTTAGTTGTCCGGCAATCTCTCCATTGGCATCTTCATAACATCTGTCATGAATGTCTATCTACCCCATTCTCTTAGCATTTCATTTGTTGCCCTGCCTGTTCACAGTAATTGCCACATTTATCATATAAACTTCTTTTCACGTAGACACAATATTATTCTCTGATGTTGCAGTTAATGTCTTCTTTGCACTACTTTGTATTTTCGTCTTTTTGGAGGGGAGATGTTTGTGGTTGACAAATAGACATGGGTGTCGGATAATGGAGGCTGGGAGAGGCTAAGCCTCCCCAAACCATCACTAACGCTCCCCGCTGCAGCCCCGGGACCAGGCCACGGCGGGACTCAGAGCTCCTCTGGGCAGCCTGGGCTCAGGGGTTGGCCCCTGCTGGCCAGCTGGGGCTTGGGGATCCTCCAGATGCTGGAGGTCCAGCATGAGCTCGGGGCTGCTTGGGGCGCCTGTGGGCCGGCTGCTGTTCAGGGCTATTCTGGGCACTGGCTGGAGCTTGGGGCCACACTGGTGGGCTGGCCAGCAAGAGCAGGGGGGTGGAAGGGTGGAGTGAGGGCAGGGCCTGGGTAGAAAGGGTGGGGCAGGGCCTCGGGTGGAAGAGGCAGGGCAGTGGGCGAGCATCCCTGAATGGGGCATGCATGAAGTATATGTATATGAAGTGCCTGCAGAAATATTTTTAGCACATCCCTCAGACACCAATATTCTTAGCTGGTTCCCTCTTCTTCCCTCCCCCAACTCCCTATGCTGCCTCAGGGAACTAGCGAGTCTATGATATCACACCTACCAGTTCTGTAAAAGCTGCTGTCTTGAAGCTGCATAAGAATAATATGAGCTGGAAGTTGGCGCTTCAGTCACAAGGTAAAATGTACAGTGAAAATTGTACATAACTGTATAGACAGCATAATGTGCTTGTCTTTTTATCTTGTTATTTAATATTTTAGGCTCTGATCCTACATAGGCAGGACATTTCAGGCTTCTGTGCCCACCCAAATTTTACTGATCTCAAAGCCTTTGTCTCTTATACATCACAGAGCATTAGCTCTATATTTTTGCAAGGCCTCCAAGTCATATTAATTTCAATTGTTATCATTGGTTTAATTATGGAAGTCATGTGGTAAAAAATGTGTATTCAGAAACATGTGACCACAACACAATCGACATTTGCTTTCAATATTTACATCACTCAAACAACAGACTGCCTGTCTCTCATTCATAATCCCTTACCTTGAAGGATATTCATGCTGTGTTTAAATGTCAGGACTATGCACTGTCTGAAATACTTAAATGTTACTAAATACTCCTGGAATAGCTTCTTCACAGGCAAACGCTCACACTTGCACATATGTATCAAATTTGAAATATCTCCCATATTACATTACAGATTGCATAACTCCAAAGCATGCACTAAAATACAGAGCCAAACAATATGTCACTCATGTTGCACAGCCTGAATGCACTGGTTCATCTCACATAATCCCACTCCATTTTACCTGAATGTGGAATTGACTTTGGGTGGAAAAAATGATCTCTTAAAAATATTTTTGCTTAAGATGACAGAATGTGAATCATTTACTAACAAGAAATGCAATCCTTCATATAATATAACTTATCAGAAGTGAACTAGGAATGTTTTTTTTTAATTGTTGTTTATTTCTCTGCTGCTAGTTTAATCTCAAATGAAAATACCATTATGTACCGACAGGGCATCAATATATAATGTTACAACATTACCTCTGATGATACTGTAATGTGAATGCCTATGTGATGCTTAACTAGCATCACCATTAGATAAGTACCAACTGTTCATGGGAGCTTTGACCCTTTATGTTCTCACCTCCCACAGTTTTGTTAGCCCCTTATCAGATTATTATGCACATTTTTACTAGCAGGAATTTCTTTAAGAAAAAAAAAAATCTCTTTTGAATCTAGCCTATCCTCTGATTCTTTTGTAAATTTTCTTTATTCTGTTTTGTGTTGGATTTCTGCATATCACACTTCAAAAACCCTGAGCCATTTACAATGTTTTAGTTTAATGTAGCTCTTAACTGTATGAATCCTTAAGGACTAGCCTTTCTACTGAATATGGAAGTTTGGAATTCTTGCAACAAAAGAGACCATTCATAACCTAAAAGCATGAAAAAAGTATCTTAAAAGCATGTTAAAAGTGGGTAACATGGAACGTTTTGTATTCTTAGGGCTTTATTCTTCCACTGTTCGTGACAAGGGCAAAACTCGTATTAATTGAAATGGGTCCAAATTTGGATCCCTAATTGGTAGCCATCTCTAATAGGTATATACATTATTTATATCAATTAAAGCCCATTAAAAAGTAGAATATGTTAAAAGTAAAAGAAAAAATAAATCCTACTAGAAATGAAATTGACCTCGGTTCAACCCTGCTTTTTTAAAACTTAATTTTCTCTCCATAGGGGCTCAGTTGTATAATCTTAATTCATATTGTTGAGCACTTATTTTCACAATTAGTCTCATTGACTTTCCAGGGACATATAAGAATAACTGTTCATTGACATGAACAAGGCTTACCCAATTTAGCCCAATTTTAGCACTGACTGACTTTATTTAAAAAAAAAACTTAATTTACACAGAGCTGTACATTTCATTTCCTGAAGCATGAAGTCCTAAATTCACTGAAATATTTTCATGATTGCAATTTGTAAAGTACACTTTATAAATGCTGAGCCCATGCTATTAAAAGCTGTTCACTATGTGTATGTCTACAGAGCAGATGAGAGTGTGCTTCCCAACGCAGGTAGACAGACGTGATTATTCTGCTCAAACTACCATGGTAAAAATAGCAATGTGGCTGTGGAAGGGCAAGTACATGCCCAGGGGATCAGGCAGCATTGTACTTGAGTGGTTAGCCCAAGCTGCTGCCCATACTGATGCTTTAGTATGCTAGCTCAAGTATAACTAGCACATGTCTACCCACTCTGGGAAATGCCTTCCCAACTACTGTGTTTAGACATACTCTAGTCTGGGGTGTAGATATATCCTATGTACACTATCCGCAGACCAGGATATTCTCCCCCACCCTGCTGATTTTTCTTCCAGACAATAAATCATGAAATTCAATCTGGAACCATTTTTTAAATTTAACTGGCTTATAGGCAATTAAGTTATTTTCAAAATAACCTGTAATTGGGATCAACAGAAACTATCTGTGAGTAACTCATCCGATCACCATTCATGTCACACTTCCCGTCTGTACCCAGCCCAGGCAAGGGAAGCTAGTGATCCAACCAGTGGAGCAAATTTGGTGATGAATCCTGGTCACCTGCCACATGAGGCATGTTGCGCATACACTAAGAAGAAGCTCTCTCCTAGATACGGTTCCTGTGCTCCTGAACGTGCAGTAGAAGAACAGTCACCATGGGAACTATGGTTTTAATTTTTATTACTGATCACAGGACCTGCAAGTGTCATCTCATCCCATTAGTGACCTTTCAGGCCTTTTATTTGCATTTTTCTTCAGAAGCCTTGTCAAAAAAGTTTTATTCTACACATTCTAGAATTCAGTCTTCACTCTACATGCTGTAGGAGCTTTTCAAATATAGCAGTCTCATCCCATCTTCTTCACCTGGTTTAGCTGTTCTTTAATTCATGTCTGTGTGTGACTGTATAGCTCAGTGGTTCTCAACTCTGGTCCACTGCTTGTTCAGGGAAAGCCCATGGTGCGCCGGGCCGGTTTGTTTGCCTGCCGCATCCGCAAGTTTGGCCGATTGCGGCTCCCACTGGCAGCTGTTCACTGCTCCAGGCCAATGGGTGCTGCGGGAAAGGCGGACAGCATGTCCCTCAGCCCATGCCGCTTTCTGCAGCCGCCATTGGCTGGAGTGGCAAACCATGGCCACAATCGGCCAAACTTGTGGACACGGCAAGTAAACAAACCGGCCTGGCGCGCCACGGGCTTTCCCTGAACAAGCAATGGACCAGAGTTGAGAACCAATGGTATAGCTCATGGCAAGTGACTAACTGGAGACTGAATTTCTCTCTTTATGTACAGAAAAGGTATAGTACTACAAGCCTAACCACACTCCCTGAGCAGTGTATCTCAATCCTGAGCTGTAGGGAACTCCTTAAGAGTCAGAACATAATTCAGTGTTTGATGTACCAATCTATGCCTGGTTTCCGACATTTTCCTATAATTGTGTCATGTTCTGCCAGCTATGGTGCTAACTTTTTATGCTATGGACATCTGCCTGAGACCTCTGACTTAATTCACAAAGGCTGCTGAGCAGTAATCAGATAGTAATGACTTTTCAGTAGATAGTTAAGGATGCAGGGGATCAGAGGACTCATACCTGATTAAGAGTGCAGGGTGGATAGTATGCAGTTAATGTAATGTAAAGTAATAATAGAATAAAATTCCCTGCACAGTGCATGTGAAATTCAACCCTGTCTAGAGACTCACACAAATTCTATATAGTATTTAAGTCTCAGTTTATTCCTCAAATTATGTCTTAGGTGGAACTTAAGTGGTTCATCAGACCTTATGTTGGCCTTCTGCATAGGGATATCTTCACCCTGAAAACTTCCTGGGGAAATTATATGACATGATCATGCAGGAGGTGAAATCTGTTATCAATATGCATACATACAAGGGGACATAGTTAAGGCTGCGCATGCAGCCTTGACCTGGATATTTCCTGACATTGGAGTGATTCATCTTGCAAACTGTGACAGGTTTGGGACTCTTTCTAAAATTTCAATTTGATTGCATGGACTATCCATATGACTATACCCTAATGATGTTGTGACACAGGGCCAAAAAGGGTTAAGCAACTAGCAGGCAATATGACCCAAATTCAATCTTTAGAAACATGTTAGAAAAGTATGTAAATGGTTATTAGGGCCATTTCATGTTAAATGGACTAGAGCATTGAAATGCAAACCTCTATTGTTAGAGAATTAGAGGTAATACTAATTGTATGTGCTTACTTATATCTTGTTAGATGTTAACCATGTAAACAGATGTTTACTGTCTGTTACTATATCTATTAATTGAAAGATCAAAAGGAAATATTAACATGAAACTTGGGTGTAATAATTGCATTGTCTATATTTCTGTTTGAAGTTTGTAGTAAACTGCCTATGAACTGCTAAATGGATAATTACCTTATGCTGATGAATGCAACTCATTACCTGTGTATACGTAGGAAATAGGAGGTCTACTTCAAAGCTGGAATGATTGCCTATTGTTCGCTCAAGGCCTGCATTCTGTCAAGAGGCTGCCCGGGAACTATATAAAACTCTTGGGCCCTGATCCTTCTCATCTCAGATCTGCTTAAGCTTCATCAGGGGAAGTTTGAGTCATAAGACTGAGGTCTCCAGTTACACTCTGGACCTGCCATAATATTGAATATTTGGACACTGGACTATAACTTGATGAACTGATTCTGAAAAAAAGACTCTTTGCAACTCTAAAGCTCACCGTCTCTATTATCAAAAAGAAAAGGAGTACTTGTGGCACCTTAGAGACTAACCAGTTTATTTGAGCATAAGCTTTCGTGAGCTACAGCTATATCCGACGAAGTGAGCTGTATCTCACGAAAGCTTATGCTCAAATAAACTGGTTAGTCTCTAAGGTGCCACAAGTACTCCTTTTCTTTTTGCGAATACAGACTAACACGGCTGCTACTCTGAAACCCATCTCTATTATGAAACTGACCTAAGAACTTTATTCATACCTGTATGTATAATGATCGTTTAACCAATACTCTCTCTCTTTTCTTTTAAAACAAGTTTTAGTTTAGTTAATAAGAATTGGTTGTAAGCATGTATTTGGGTAAGAGCTAAAATCATTGACCTGGGGGTAATGTGTCCAATCCTTTGGGATTGGTAGAACTTTTTATATGATGAACAAAATTTTCAGTAATCCTCATCATATTTGACTTGGCTGTCTGGGTCGAAGCCCAAAGCTTGGTTCCTTTAAGGGAACTATATTTCCGGCTTTTGGGTAACCAGTAAGGTATTGTAGAAGCCGTTTTGTTGCTGTCTTGGTGAATCTAAGTATTGGAATAACTACCAGTTTTGGGGATTGTCTGTCCCATGCCTTGCAGAATGCCCCCCCCCCCCGGATGCTGGTCACAGATGTCTTTCACTGTATACTGCCATGTTACACTGCATCATCCTGTTTGTGGGAATGGTCACCTAGTTATCTATCCTCAAATGGGAAGACCATCAACAATTGATTAGCCCTTACCCCGGTGGTGCAATATGGACCACTGGCAAAGGCATTGCTTTTAATGATAGAATGACCATCATACAGAATGTGGGAGGCTGCATCTCACAAACTGTTGGGGAATGGAAAAATCCACAGAAAGCCCACAAAGGGATAAAGTGTTAGAAACTGTTTTTAAATGAATCCTCTAGCAAAGGAGATACCTGAACAAGAATAAAAGAGCCTCAATCCTGAATCTGAGAGGAAGAGGGAGGGTCTGCAGAGCAACACACTGTACCCAGTTCGTAGAAGAACATGGCTACCAGGGATAAATTGGGCCTATTAAAGTCTTGAGGGAAATGCTAAACTTCAGGTAAGACAATATGAATGGAGCCTGTTTATTGTGTTAACCATGTTAGCTCCAATGTCTTTGTCTCTATACATAAATAAATAATACTTTGCTTTGAAGAGGCTGTTCTGGGTCACTGCATGTTTATATTGATCACAGGTGCTGAAGGGAAGACCATAGTAGGGGCCAAACCCACCTGTATCTCCTGAGGAAATGTTGGTAAACAAGGCTGCTGTAACCAGGACACTATATAAAAGTTCACTGAATCACAGGATTCCACTGAGAGAGAAGTCTGGCTCTGGGTCTGTCATTTGGAAGAACTGCCCATAAAGAGATTGAAGGAAGGAGGGGGTCAAAGGTACAGCTTGTCCTAGAACTGTGACACAACCCTTAATGTTATGTTTTTTGTATAGAATACAGTATTTTAAATTTCCCCAAGCCTATAGATAACTGCAATTTCTGTTGCAAATTGTTTGATGGTCACAGAAAGTGATTGCATGTTGTAAATCTCAGCTGCAATTTAAGTACAATTTAACAGTGGAATATTAGAAATTGTAACATTTTTTGCTGTAAGAACTCCTTTCGTTTCTGTTTTTCAAGTTTAATGAATGTGGTATGCTACCAAATAATACAGCATTAAACCCAAATCAGATTTTTTTATAAAGAGCTGATTTAAGTACTGAACTGATGATCACAGGGCTTCCTCTTTAAAAGGGTTGTATTTTACAGCTGCTTTTAAAGTAATGATTATTTTCCTTTAAAGTAGATGCAGCGGCTTTTTTGCTCATTATTTATTAAATTTTGCATATATTTTTTGTATGAAAATATAGATGCGTAAACAAGTTTCCAGTGTCATAATGAATAAACAGAGACATGGGGAGCAAATCCTTTCCTTCCTCATATGAGGGTCTTGCATCTTGGTACGGATCATTTAGCAAGTCCATACTTTGCCTTATTAGCCAGCGCAATGGAATAAAATTTAAATTATACATGCTCTTGTGTAAGGCAAAGAATCTGACATCCAGAGAGATAAAGAAGCCCAGCAACATTTTACCAAGCCTACAGACCACTGAACAGCTGTCACAACAGCCAGCAGCGGAGCCAATCAAAAAGTCATAAAGGGAATGTGCCAAGGGAGCAGACCCAGGTCCAGATGTCAATGCTAGAAGAATGCATCTCTTAACATCTGGTTATGCCAAGCATTACCCATATGTGGGTATATGTGTTGGCTTCAAGCCTGGTACACATATGAAAAAACATGAAGTGGAACACATTCAACACTGCCAGGAGTAAACAGAGGCTGTGCCAGGTTTGTGTTGAAATTCTGTGAATCTGACAATTGCTTTTCTATTTGTAAAAGTCCAAATAGTCCCTTTAGCAACATTGTATCAATATATTTTTAGACTGTTACTTAGGATGCAATTTGTTTAAACAAATCTTACCAAAAACAGTTTGCCACAATTTCCCAGTCTATTAATAGGATCAAAGTACTGGTTTGTTAGCTCTTGGCTGCCCATCACTTCATGACTGTCACAGTCAGTTGAACTGTGATTGACAATCCAATGAGAGGTACCTTTGCACCTTCCACTTTCCCTGCCTATGCTTATTTATGGCCAATATGACTTAATAATGCTTCAGAGAAATTTCTCTGCTTTTCCAAAATGAAGTAACAAGGTGTTGTCGTCCCCTCCCCTTATGCTGAGGGAGCACAAGATAGACACAAATTTTATTCTGGTCCTAGACTTTTTTTTTACTGTCTGTGAAGCTTCATCTTCCAGGTTCTCAAAAACATGCTTTATTTAAAAAGCCCGAAAATGACATTTTCAAAAATGCCTAAGTGACTTAGTAACCTAAATCCATTTTTAAAATGAATTGAGCATTCAGGAGCCTAAGTTGCATGCCAAGTCCATATGACTTAAGTGCGTAAATGCTTAGTTTATATTTGAAAATGGGATTTATATACTTTGAATAATGCTACCACAAGCCTCCATCTCTTCCCACTAATGGTGGATTGCATACCCCATACGGTTTGACATGTTCTCATGGGGGCACTAGTGCTCACTAGGGCCCCTGTGATATTTACAGTTCTGGAAGGCTGCAAAATCTGGCCTTATTGCAGAATGCTGTTGCTGGTCTAGGCTTTTGTAAAAGTTTTAATAGGTTTTATGGTTATAGGCATCTGGCTGCTCTCAAGTGTTCCTGGAACAGGGAAAGAGGACTTCAAACCCCATAAACTCTCAGATCATCTTTTCCCCTCACTCCCTTGCAATGGGATGAGAAAGAAAAGATTCAAATCTTGTTACCTGTGGCCAGGATAAAACAAGAAGGAAAAATAAATGCTATGTGACTTCCACAACTTGCAGCTCTTCCACTTTTCCTCCTCCCCAACACCTTCTGCAGCACTGTTATATTTGTCAATATAAAGTTTTGTGTCTCACAGACTATTGGAGCACATTAGAAATCAAAAATACATTTCAGAACTGAGGTTTATATTGTACTTATTAAAATGTACAAGGAATGTACTAATTGCACTATTCATTAACATTTTTAAAGTGGTACAGAAATTTCAATGCAATATGGTGTTTAGCACTACTGAAATCAGAGAGCTTTGATGAAGAAGAATTTAGGTAGAGTTTGTCCCAGAGCACCCAGAACCCTGTTATTCATTATTGCTTAGAACGGTACATCATAAACAAAAGACAATTTCAACATGAGATCTTAGTCAGTCTCCACATCCCCATCCCTGTATTACTCAAAGCAAGTAACAGGCTATAGGCTGCTTTCTGTTGAAGTAAATATTAGAGAAAACCTCAGAGATAAACATTTTCTAAGTACTAGTAACTTCTATTTTTACTCTCTCTTGCTCCCCTTCTTTCTTTTTTTCTCTGAGGTGAAAAGTCCTGACAAATACATTAAAATAAAATTTTCTCTTGGATTTCAACAGTTAGCACTGTCAAACTGGCAGATTATTTGAAGATTTTTCTTCCCTAACCCTTCTGTTCCCTGCATCCTCCACTTTTCATTGAAGACACTATGTTTCTTTTTCCACAATTACCATTATGTACTAGTAACGTTGACAAGGGCAAACTGTGCTTTACATCCTTTTCAGTCTCTCTTGAGTGCACCCCTCAGGTGACAGGCATGGATTTCTACACCTTACTGTGGGTGGAACCACATGGCCCTACCACTGTGGGCCTGGATTTTGAGGCTGCAGCGCTCCAATCACCAATCATGTTAACATGAGACACCCAGAAACTCTTTCTCTCTGGGAGCCTGCGACAGTGGGTGATTAAAATGATTCACAAACAGCTTCTTCAAAACAAAGCATTATTTATCCCTTTGTACCCAAAGGTACAAAACATGCAGAGCAAAGGGGAAAAAGGACAAGAGGCCTATATGCATATGTCTTCTCTAAAGCATAATCTTTTCTTGTAAAATTTTCTAAGCTTTCCTCAGCCCAATTAACCCCATCTCTGGGTCCCACAAATGCTGCCCTGCTCTTATGTACAACACACAGTTGAGCTTTTTAAAATCTATATTTTGCTGCAAGTTCAACATGGTCTATTTTTTTTCTCCTTACAATAGCCTTGCTACTCCTGCTGTCCTTTTCAGAAACCTGGCCTTTCTATATAAAGTTTGCTTCCAACTTTTATTCAAACCAGTCAGCTAATCTTTCCATACCTCCTCATCAAGTCAACTCCAAAAGACATGCTAGTCCTTTTGGTGGAGTATTCCTATTAATTTGCTTAAAGATGTCTCTTGAAACTAACACCTCTTGAAGAATAAACATCATAATTATCAATATCTAACCATAAGGACTTTATCATGCTCTTCCTCCATGAATGAATGGCATCATTTTTGCCTTTCTAAATGGACTTGAACTACATCATGGGCAGATTATCTATATCTCTTCTTAGTAAGTTTACTTAATATTCATTCAAACTTGTAGGAGCAGAAAAAGAAATTCAGTTTTATCTCTGTAAGCAGAGTCAGAATGAGCTCTCCCCTGACATCTGGCTGTGAGCTGTGGAAAAGACTTCAGGCACTGATCTTGTTTGCATGGGCACACCCACCCAGCCTAACGTGACGGAATTGCTTGCCCAAATGGTCACTTTGGCTGCTGTGGGATCCCCAGGCTCTTCATTATTGGGGCAGGAGTAATAAAGAGTTGTTATCCTGGTTATGTGAATCAAGGACAATAGAACTGTACTTGGCATTTGATGACTGAGGGACTCACCCTCAACTCAGCAGCACTCGCTAGGCAAGGGACATGGGTTCCAAAGCCCAGTGAATTGGGGGAGGGTGGGAACAGGTATTTATACCTGGTAGTGTGGGTGCTTTCTGAGGGTTCTAAACACCACTTTGATCTTTCCTCTCTCCACTGTGTAATAACAGAGCTAATTTAGATTCAAGTAAGAGTCTTGTTACATGCTGCAGAGCACTGAAATCACTGATACTAAGGGCTAAGCATTAGACCTACTTTGGGGGTTAGTGGTTCTGATGCAAGAAGACTATCCAGGTGCACCAGCAGTGAGGCTCCCCTACTAACAGTTGAAATCACTAAGAACTGAAATCACTGAGAGCTGTGTTAAGTAGAGGGGGTGGGGGGCTGAAGACATATTGCTGAGTGGCTAATGGAATGGCTAGCAGAATAGTGTGGCTGGAAGAGAGGCATGGCTAGCAAAATGGCTGGCGGTGAAGACTGGAGCAGAACCCCACAGAGAGGCATGGCAATCAGCCGACGAGGGACTGAGCAGTGGAGTGTGTAAGGTGCCTCCATACCTCCCCCCTTCCACCCATGCTGGGAGGTGAACTCTGCAGATAAACTTCTGAATTCTGGGGCTGCACTGACCAAAGACAGCAACTGTGAGTCGGGTGACTTTTGGGTTGCTAGACTGAAGAACCCAAAAGGAAAGGACAAGGCCCAATCTACTTAGGGGTGGGCCTTCTGGTTCATGGTTTGTGTTTATGAACCCTAGTTGTGGTGTTTCCCCAATTTAATGCTGAGTTGTTTACCTCCTGTTGTTAAAGATTTTTTTTTTTTTGCTACACCAAGACTGTGCTTGCAAGAGGGGAAGTATTGACTCTCTGAGGTGCCCAGGGGTATGTGTGTAATTTCCCCGGGTCACTGGGTGGGGGCTCGAGCCAGTTTTGCATTGTATTGTTGAAAGGGAACCCCTAGGCACTGAACCCAGCCCTTGTTGCTGTCAAATCTGCCTGGGAGGAGAGTTATATCTCTAATAGAAAAGAAAGGGGGAAAGAGTATCTTTTAACTCATTTTTTGTTCTCTAACAAGGAATTAATTCATAATCCACAGGATTCATCATCAGTCATGGCTCCAAAACTTTAATCAGATGTAATACTGGAACCCTAGATATGCAACACAAAGCCATCAAACTTCCCACTTTTGATGATAAGCCCTTAAGTAACATGTTTCATTATCCACTTTGGCTCAAAGAATCTCACTAACACACAAAAGTTGGAATATTTAGCCTTTACTGGGTTTCATTTAAACTGTAATGAGAAGTGATTTTCCTTACAATCATTAGCTTTTGGAAAACTGAACAGTGTCAAAGCATAAAACTTAATCATAAGAGCAGCCAGGTCTCCTTCTCTTTAGAGTTGGATATTTTTTCTTAAATATTTCTATTATCATCTATTTCCTTATATATTAAGCATTCACTTCACTAATGCATTTATCATTCTTTCCATGCGACCTCAGGCTATGGCATCAACAGATCTTACACTAAGGAAAGTTGGGCCTGTATGGTTAAGAGATATTCTAAAAAGGAATATTTAGAGGCTGCTGGAAGTAGTGTTAAGATCTGATTAATTGTTATAATTATTATATTACTTTACAGTCTCCTAATGTTGCGTAACCTCTCTTCCCTATGAATCTGTCTAGAACCAATGCCACACCATGTTTCCAGTGCGCACTATGCTGTTGGAGATCTTTCAGGTGAGATGCAGAGAAATCTCAAGTCACTTTTCAGAAGAGCAAGGCTAAAAAATCTGGTGCCCAAATTTGGCCGATTTATAAGCCTCTAAAAAATTGATGTTCACACATGCTCAGTAGAGACTTCATCAGTTCTGGCAGATAAAATCTGCAGAGAGTCCATCCTCACAGAGAAGGCTCAGGCCTCTCACAGCTCCTAGTACTAGACTGTATATACACCATCCCCACAGAGTGACTGACCATGGTGCCAGACTTGCCCTGTAATGGCTTCTCTGAGGTGCTCTGGGCCAGGCACCAGAATTTAGAGCAGGGACATTATCTCTCCTGTACTCCCAGTGATCCCCTCGTTTAGACACCCAGGCAATGGGGAGGAGGAAGCCATCTGATTCAAGCCATCTGGATCTGGAGGAGGGAAAGGAGTTGACTGGGAAAGAAGTCTCATGAAGCTGGGGCTGGAGGATGGGGACAAGCTATGAGTAGCTGCGCAAGAAGAACATGTCAGAGGGAAAAGAAGACTGAGACTTAGAAACAGAAAGAGGGGAATCTGGGATTGAGAGCCAGGGGAGACTGATTTGGTGAGGAGTCCAGGACTGGTTAGACAAGGAGATGGAAGACTGGGTGAGAGGGAGTTAAGAACTAGGAATCAGTGGGTATAGTGGAAGGCGGGGGAGGATTTTGAGCCAGTTTGCTTAGTAAGAACACAGACTGGATGAGATGCTGGAGCGTGGGAGGAAACTGGGACCTGAAACAGGGGCATGAAGAGAGGCCAGAGATTTGGAAATGAGTTGGATGCAGGTGGAGAACTGGGACTGGCATGGCAAAGAGATTCGGACAAGAAGACAGAGGTGGGAAGAGACAAGACTGGGACTGGACCAGGTTGGGGGGGATAGGGCAGAACAAGCCAACCTTGGGGAGAATGGGAAGAAGAGTCTATTCCCTTTACAACACACTGTCCCCCAGAGCCTGGAATGCAACCCAAAATCTCTGGGTCTCATAATTTCTCAGCTGTAAACAAATATCTATAAAACTCACTGACATATTTCCTCATCCCAGTCATCTCTATTGAGGATTTCAACTTCCTACTGTTATCATTTATTCCATTCACTGAAGTGGCAGAGGTCTAAAGATTGCCACCCTGAAGATGACCTACGTGGATGTAAATAATGCCACATGATGGTATTTCTGGGGTGGGGGGTTCAGTTTGATTGATTAAAAACCAAATTTTTGTGCATAATTTCCTAGGTTAAAAGAACTAATAAGTGTGCAAAGTCAAGCACTCAAAAGTTAGGAAATGGCAGAATTAAAGTGGTCTGTGCAACATTATTCTGCTTATTCATATGCATTATGACACCATCTTTAATTATACTATCATATGCTATTTTTAACACAGGACCACAGCCTCTTTCAGTGTAAGGGAGGAACCTGCTCCAGAGATGAATCAGAGTGATGTAGTAAAGGAAGGTGTTGTCTGTAGGACTCCTGCCTCATTTTTCCAGAAGTTGGAACATGTGTAGCTACTGAATGAGGCAGGTCATTCATGATGAGAATGGATTGTGTCACTGGTTAGGCAGTTGAATGCTGCCCTGGAAAAATGAATTCTATCCCTTCCTCTGCCACAGAGTTTCTATATGAAGCTAGGCAAGTCACTTAATCTAAACTTTTCATTTCTTTGAGTCAACAATTTGATGCTGTCATAAATATAATGGGAAGGGTAAACCTCCTTCCTGGCCAGAGGCAAAACCCTTTCACCTGTAAAGGGTTAAGAAGCTAAGACAACCTCGCTGGCACCTGACCAAAATGACCAATGAGGAGACAAGATACTTTCAAAGCTGGAAGGGGGGAAAACAAAGGGTTCTCTGTGTCTGTGTTGTCTTTTGCCAGGACCAGAGCAGGAATGTAGGTCAGAACTCCAATAACGGGTTAATAAGCAATCTAGTTAGATATGCGTTAGATTCTGTTTTGTTTAAATGGCTGATAAAATAAGCTGTGCTGGAGGGAATGTATATTCCTGTTTTTGTGTCTTTTTGTAACTTAAGGTTTAGTCTAGAGGGATTCTCTGTATTTTAAATCTGATTACCCTGTAAAGTATTTACCATCCTGATTTTACAGAGGTGATTCTTTTACTTTTTCTTTAATTAAAATTCTTATTTTAAGAACCTGATTGCTTTTTCATTGTTCTTAAGATCCAAGGGTTTGGGTCTGTGTTCACCTATGCAAATTGGTGAGGATTTTTGTCAAGCCTTCCCCAGGAAAGGGGGTGTAGGGCTTTTGGGGGTAAAGACGTTTCCAAGTGGGCTCTTTCCCTGTTATATTTGTTAGATGCTTGGTGGTGGCAGGAATAAGGTCCAGGGACGAAAGGTAAAATAATTTGTACCTTGGGGAATTTTTAACCTAAGCTGGTAAAAATAAGCTTAGGGGGTTCTTCATGCAGGTCCCCACATCTGTATCCTAGAGTTCAGAGTGGGGAAGGAACCTTGACAGATGCAGTTTCAAAAAAAGGCTAATATCATTCTGGCAGTACCAAAAGGACTGTATGACATAGGCAATAATTGTCCTGCTGTATTCAGCTCTGGTGAGGCCTCATCTGGAATACTATGTCTAATTCTAGGTACCACACTTTAGGAAAGATGTGAATAAATTGGAGAGTCCCCAGAGGAGAGTCACAAAGAATGATAAAAAGGTTTAGAAAGCCTGACCTATAAGGAAAGATTGTAAAAACTGGACATATTTAGTCCTGAGAAAAGAAGACTGGGGTGTGGAGGGATGATGAAGTTTTTAAATATGTTAAGGGCTATTATAAGGAGAATGGTGATCAGTTGTTCCCTGTGTCCATTGACGGTAAAACAAAAAGTAAGGGCTTAAAACAACAAGTAATCTGCAGCAAGGGAGATTTAGGTTAGATATTAGGAAAAAAAATTCTAACTATAAGGACAGTTAAGCACTGGAATAAGGCTTTCAAGGGAGGTTGTGGAATCCCCATCACTGGAGGTTTTTAATAGCAGGTTGGGCAAACACCTGCCAGGGAAGGTCTCTGTTTACTTGGTCCTGCCTTTGCAGAGGGAGCTGGACTTGATGACCTCTCGGGTTTTCTTCCAGCCCTATGATTAAATATAATATTTTTGAGTTTAATTTAATTTATGTACAAGGCTCGAGATTTGCATTGTTTGTTGCACAAAGGCTTTTAAACACCCATTGCTATATCACATATGAAGATCTTTCTCTTGGTAACTGTAGGTTTTTGGTATGCCACTAAGGAAAGCTTGCAAGAATACATGACATCTCAGTTTCAAACTATAGTATTCACTTTGATGTGATGAAGTCTAAATAATTGATTACTACTTTGAACTCTGTAAGCATGGCTTCAAATTAATTTTCTCAAAGGTTTCCATTAATATAATCACAATTTCTTTTAAAAATAGTTAGGTTCAGACCCTTTTACCCATCATATCAATATTAATATTTTCATTCTTTCATAAACCACTTTGTAGCAATTAAATTTGAGTTATTTATTTGGACACTGAAAGAGAACATCTTTCATAAAAGAACTTGAGAAATAATTAGAAGCTTTAGAGAAGGGGATGTCATTATCAAATGAATGGTGTTTCTGAATACAGTGTTGGCTTCAGAGGATTAGTATAACACAATATTGTTGGTTTCAGAGTAACAGCCGTGTTAGTCTGTATTCGCAAAAAGAAAAGGAGTATTTGTGGCACCTTAGAGACTAACCAATTCATCTGAGCATAAGCTTTCATGAGCTACAGCTCACTTCATCGGATGCATCTTCTGTATTTTCCACAGTATGCATCCGATGAAGTGAGCTGTAGCTCACGAAAGCTTATGCTCAGATAAACTGGTTAGTCTCTAAGGTGCCACAAGTACTCCTTTTCTTTTTACAATATTGTTGGCTACTTATTTATTTATTCTGCAGTAGCACTAGAAGCTCCAGTCATGGACTAGCATTCCATTGTGCTAGGCTCTGTACAAAGACAGAACAAAAAAGATAGCCTCCTCCCCCAAAGAATTTACAACCTATCTAAATGTAATATAAGACACAACAGGTGGACACAAATGGACAGGGGATCACAAGGAAACAATGAGACATTATCCATCAGCATGGTAGGCAGTGCTCTCAACACACCAGCAACCTAACCATTGTCAAGTTACTTGTGTCTGGTCACTAAAAATTAATGAGGGAAAAATCTCTAAAGTGCTGAAAGTTTTGGAGATTAGATGCAAAGTTCTGCTTGCACCTTTTTACTCATATTGGCACTGCATTTTCGGTATGTAGAACATTCCACAGTTCAAGTCCCTTTCTTCCCAGTCAATCAGCTGTTTCATTAGCAATGCAGTCAAATGATGATTTTTTTTGACTCATCAGTGAAATCCAAAACCCAACAGCAAAGGGAAATTAAATGCTCTAGACTTGCATTAGGCTGCTATTGACAGTTAGAACAAGCAAAGGCTGCCTGTGCAGTTGCTCCACAAAGGCAGGACTTTGTGCCTACTCCGAGTTCCACTGAATTCAATTACAAATAATAATCATTAATAATAATTTACTAAAGCAGTTATTAAATCAGAAGTAAATAAAAACACACAACACTTGGCTGGGTGGCATCATTTTCATGTGATACATCAGTTCATTTACTCCTCATGATCTCTTTCTTCCCACCAGATACCCTTCCCATCCCAGACTTCTGCCAGTCCTAGCCTATGTCATAACATCTCTAAACAACCAGCTTCCCATTCTGCTGTGTATACTTAGATCATCCCTATGTTTTATCAGGCAGTTTCAGTTTACAGTGCTGCTCCTGTCATTCTTTGTTGAGCCCAAATGGGGCAATGGTCTGCCCTGCTGAGTTTCATCAGTGTTTGGAAGCACTCTGGACTACTTCATGCCAGATAAAGCACTGCAGAGTAGAAGATCACTGTAAGCAAACTTGATGGCAGGAAGGAGCTGAAGCAGAAATTGAGATGGTGGCTAAAGTCCAAAAGAAATCTACCTGGAGAAATGCCAGCTAGATCAGTGATGTGCTACCAGCATTTTAACAAGGGGTCTGTAATGGGATATACTGGTCCTTTAAAGTTGGAGGCTGTTATGGGACCAGGCTATCCCAATCCAGGAGTTCCAGGGCAGACAGAAACCTTGAGAATGACAGAGGCAGACACAGAGAGAAAGCAAATTACCTCAGTTTGGGATAATTCTCGCTGTCAGGACACCTTCTAGTCTACTGTTCCTTTTACCGTAGGAGAGGGGAGGGCTCCCCTCTCTTTGAGCCAATTATCACAAGTTACTAAGAGAACTGCACCTCTGACTCCTTTTGACCTTACCAAGAGCACCCTCTCTACCAGAACTCAGTCCTTTATTTGTCACCTGTGTGGGGTGGAATCACATGATTCTCCCACACTCAAACCAGGCCCTGGGTTACAGTTCCCTGGTATTCCCTGTGATTTACCTCACCAGCTCTGACTTAGGCTCAGAGACCCTGAAGTTTTTTTCCCTACAAGGCAGTGACAGTGATAAGCAGTGACCAGACAGACTCCTTAAAACAAAGTATCATTTATTTAGGGGGGAAAAAAGAGCAAATGTATCTTAAAATCAGTAAACCACACTGTACACATATCTCGCTTTTTCCTAAGACTTATTATTCTCTGGATCTGGGAAGGCCCAGTTTCTTTCAGCTCCCTCCATAGAGTCTCTCTCTCTCTTTGTCAGCTTGTCTCCCTGGCAGAGCTCACTGCCAGCACCTGGACAAGTCATCCCCTTTTGCAGGGATCAAAACACTTTTTAATTTATGTGTAGCCCTTTTGACCTCTAGCCTCCCTGCCTGGTAAAACAGCTGTGTTACTTTGCCCTAGAAGTATGTAATGATGTCATTATCATTCAAGCGTGTGCTAAGGTGTTCTTATCTGGGAAGCCATTGTGTTGCCTTCCTGTACAGACCCCACTGATCTGACCATTATAGGTGCATAATAAACATTGCACTACCTCCAATATAAATTATGGGACAGGATCTTTTAATAACCCCAATATAACATAACTTCCCCTGACTGATCAGGTCACTTAGGGTTCAGTAAATTATTACATAGGCAATAATGTTGTAAATATTGCTATGAGCTCTATGTTTGTCACACCAATTAGGACAAGTTCTGGGAAGGAGAACAGTTTATAATTTACTTCTTCCCTCATAACAGGACAAACACCAATAAAAGGAGGACTGCCTGTTAAGGACTCCTAGGCCAAGGAGACTGTTTTCACTCGGCTTCCAAACTGTGGAGAAGCACTGGGAAACACATGCACCCAACATAGATGCCTAGGGAGAAATGAACAATTTGTCATGAAGATTTTTTGCTTCAAACTTTATTTATTTGAGAGGATTTACAGCCAGTCTGGGTGGAGTTGGGAGGAAGTCATTTAAAGGGCCAGCAGAAATAATCTGAGCAAGGGTTGAAATCTGCTACAGGTCCCACAAAATGTTTTCCTTTGCTCATGATTCAGTCTGGGCACTACGGGTGCATGTGTTTGCAGACAGAAAGGATGATGGATGGGGGAATATATTCATTTGTTTTCCTGTTAAACAAAACCCTTTCTCATTACCAATGCAGGAAGCAACACCACTTAACAAGCAAATTCAGCAACCACTACAATATTGGTAGTATAAAATTGTTCAGTGTGAGACACCTAGGCAGGTCCGTGGGATATCCTATGTGTGCGGAGCCATTTGATGCAAACAGATTCATTTAAAAATACAACCTCCTACATTTACCAGATTAATTTTGGGTCCCTGGAACAAATCATTTGGCAGGGACATAGAGAAGGTGCAATTCCATCAGAGACAGGGAAATCATTACAACCCTTCCTTCAGTTTACAGACAATTTTCTTCATGGGCTGCCAAGGGCCTGCTAAACTTCTACCAGCAAACATCAATGAGGTAGGGTCCAGGGTTTCAGTAAAGGAAGATTATCTTCCATTGCAGCAGTGGAGAAGTATTTGGAAAGGGGACCTTCTTAGAGAGTCAAGAGGCCAGCCTAAATTGCCTCAGAAGCTTTGTCTCATCAATCATGTCTTTCTACCGCTTGCAAAGCACATGTAGCTCCTCTTCCATTTTGCTTGTGCTCTGCAAGGTTCAGTCTTATGAATAAGGAACATGCATGGTTCCTTACACTTGGCCCTCTCTAGGGCTCTCCCTATTTAGGACCCCCCACATACACAATCTACATCCTGCACCCTGCAGCCACACAATTTGCAGACTGTCTAAAGGATCTCTGTGCTCCGATACTACAATGATGGATGTGCTACAAAACCCAGTTAGTTGTGGTCTCCCAATAAAATCACTTGGGAAATTCACTACAACATGAATTGTGCTGCATAGTGTCAAATAAAACGTAACCCTTCCCATCCTACCACTTCCAGCACCTGTTATCCACTAACAATTCAGGTAAGGGGATTGGCAGGTTCAGTGCACAGCACCTCAAAGCATGTCAGATAATTATATTTATAATCAAGCTAAATTGTATTGTTTCTTACATTTCATGTTTGAGAACCTAGTTTTCATCACTTACTGGAGGTCAGTCTCTTCCACTCCAGTGTGACATATCAGGGGGTAGCCATGTTAGTCTGTATCCACAAAAACGACAAGGAGCCACCGGACTCCTTGTTACTGCAGTGTGAGTTACTGCACAATTTGTCTGGGAACATTTGCAGTTGTTTTTTCTTTTATCTTCCTCTGAAATATCAGTATTGGTCACTGACAAAGATAGGATACTTGACTGGATGACACAGTGTTCCGATTTATTACGTTAATTCCTATCTTCCTAATGGAAGTTATTTGATATTCAGCTAGCATAAGTGCCTGACTGAATCTAAATAAATAAAGTTTTGATTAGAGGAACAAATTATCTTGTATATCATCATTCCACAGAAAATCTTCTCAGAATAATTCTCATTACTGTAAACTTTTTATGACCAGGGAGATTGAAGTGTTCTCCTACTGCTTTTTGAATGTTATAATTCTTGACATCAGATTTGTGTCAATTTATTCTTTTGCATAGACACTGTCCAGTTTGGCCAATGTACATGGCAAAGGGGCATTGCTGAAAATGCTTGTGTTTCCACCACAAATCCAAACATAAAGTATCAGAAAACAACCATGACAATGATGTTTCACCCCCAAATTGTCCCAATTTCGTCCTCACCTTAGTGATGTCTAAATTAAAGAAAAAGAGCACAGTGGGGGCACAAACACATAAAAAAGAGAGAAGGGGAGAAAAAAAACAAAATATCAAAACTGTTTCACATTTTCAGAAAAATAATACTTTCAGTCTAAATGAAATGAGATTTTTCACTTTTTTTTGAAATGTCATTTTGTCAATGTTTATTTTGTTTAGCATATTATTTCCCTCCCCTAAAAATGTGCTGACAGACACACTGACTCAACAGGGCTTTCTTCCCACTGAACATTCAAATTTCAATTTTCCACTGGAAATTGCTTAACAAAATAAACATTTTCATTTTGAAATAATGTTTCAGGAGAAAGTGAAAATCTCATTTCATTTAGAATTAATATCTTGTTTTGTTTCCATTTGTGAAAATGTGTTGCTTTGTTTTTTTTTTTCCCATTTAGCTAGTTCCCTGAGGCCTTCGGTTGTTTTTATTTTGTTATATGGGTGAGTGACTATGAAATACTATTTAGAGATATTTCTCCTTTTTTTCCCTTTGAAGTAACATCTACCAGTGGTATTTTGAGTTTATTAATGTTATATGAGTGAAAAATGTCATTGAAACTTTTGTTCGTAGCTCAACCGGATATTCATTATTTTCTCCGCAGGTCGAAGACTGACTTAGACTATGGGGGAATTCTTGATGATCCTACATAGGTGATTTTTAGATGCAGAGAAAAATATTTCCCCTTCACTTTTTGATTGGGAAATAATGCCTAAAGGATAGAACAAGCCATCTTTCTAAAAAGAGCAAACTTTCCATTGTATACACCTTGCAAGATGCCAGAGCAGCTACTACAACCATCTCAGATCTAAAATCTAGTTCATGTGAGTTTAAAACTTTTCAGGATGACAATGAAAAACAACCAGCTAATGAGGTTTGACTTGTAAGAAACAGTAATTAAAATAGATAATACAATTTCAACTCCTGGGTTCATAATTTACATCTACACAGGAAAATATATCTGATTTGGTGTTCACAGTAAGTGACAATTGGCCTATATGTGAGAACTAATTGGTTGGGAGGGGGCAGGCTTTTAGGCTGACTAGCTAGTATTCACCCATGCCCTCAGTGATTCTGGAGCTGCTTTACTTATTGAAAGATATGTGACTGAATATCTATTTTATACATTTTATTAATTGTGTTAAAAGTAAAATCAAGAAAACAAATAATTATAACGTATAACTAAAGCTAAACTACTATTAACACTACTAAACTAAGAATAAAACAATGCAAATACCAAATGAAGGTCAAATCAACAAATTAGTTCAGTACAGGATTGGAATTAAATAATTAAATTAGTTAAATCACCAGATTAATACTCCAAATAATCTATCCTTATAAATCCTAAAAAAGGACCTGAAGAGATGGCTGTCCATTTGGTTACAAAGTCCACTAAAGAACTTCACCCACGTCAATCAAATCAGAACTTGGAGCTGGTTAAATCTTTTGATAATTAAACCAAATTATTATTCTTTGTCTGAACTGAAACCTCTGATTCAATTACAAAGATTCCTACTTAGACTGCAATTCTTGTGTGGTGCTTAACCTTTCCTCCCCTTTCTGACTTCCTAACAGAGATTTGCTATACAGCCTTTAACAAAACAATTTGATGACGGGATGTTTGTCAGTTTACAACTGATACCTTTAATTTTCTTAGGACTCACAGAAAATAGAACACACTTTAATGAGTATCTGCATGAGACTATATTTTAAGATTATTTAAATTTGGGAAACTTTCTTCCTGGTGCCTTCCCCACATGGACGCACTTGCATGCATACAATGTCATTTTCACACCCTAAAATTAAAGAAAAAGGCTGAGACGTTTCCTAATAAAAACAAAAGGAAAAGGAAGAAAAATCAGATACTTATAATAACGGGGTTCATGACCTCTTCAGGTCTCATTCTTCTGGACTCTTCTGGCACAGAAGCTGGAATAGTTAAGGAGCTTGCTAGCAGTCTTTTTCACATGCAGGAAGACAAGTCAAAGAGTCATCCGTAGCAAACTTCAATGTCATGCTTAAGCCAGCAATTTATAGACAATATTCCATGTCACAGAGGCTGTACATCCATGATCCCCCAAAATATCAAAAATACAGAACAGGGACCAGCTTTGAGGAAACTAACATGGCTTCTTCTGAGTGAAAAGGTCTTGAGATTACATTAGGTCAGCAGTTTACAGAAAGTTTGGCACAAAGTCCTATAAAAGTAAATGATTTAAAAAACCCTCACAACCAATAGGTAATCATCATCCATCAGCAAAATTAAAAATAAGTTGGAGAACCTATGACCAAGTCATTTTTTTTCACAAAGAAGGAAGCTTTACAGTATGCTTTATGTTTAGGAATTTTGTGATAGGGCAAATAACTTTTCTTTGAAATGTTTCATATTGGCACAAAAAATACTTTAGAGCTTATCAGGATAGAAACCCTTTACAATAAAAATAGTATACCATTTCTCTCACGTACAGTAGCAAAGTTATAAAAGGAAAATAAAAGTCTTCAAAGCCTAGATTGATCCATTGGGCAATAAAATGAAAGGTAAAAATTGTATTGCAAGACTTCTGCAATGCCCTGAGGGAACCATGTAGGATGAATTTGTATGGAAATACTTATTGTAAGTTTTAGATCCACTGGTTCTACCATGCTTTCTTCAATTTAATGGCATTATCCCTCTTCTGACTGGGAGTTGGAAATCTCTATTTATAGCCATATGAACCTGCACTTTAAAATATGACAGAAATCTGATTTTAAGAGCAGTAAAATGAGCTGAAAAAATAAAGTATGAAGATATATCTGGAAGGTTTTTCCCTGATTATTCTGCACTCTTAGTGAAAAGGTGCCGAGCTTTTATCAGAGTTTTAAAAAAAAGTCTTTGTACTTTAATTCTGTCTTATTGTTCCCAGCACACTAAGGATTGTTGTTGGAGGAGACACTTACATTTTTACAACCCCCAAAGATGCTATTCAGTCTGTGGAATGCAGTATGTCAGCTGCTGACATGGAAACTAAGCAAATTAATCATGGCATGGTGAATTAATGAAGGAAACATTAGTAAGTTTATAATATCTGCCTAGACAGTTATCTAGGAAATATTTGTATTTTATTGCTTCATTTTTGACAAAATACTGGTTATATGACAATGTTGCTCCCTGCTTTCAAGTGTTAGACTGTTTAACATGGCTAAGTGTTTTTCTTCTTTTTTTATTAGGTACCTCTTACTCTTCTGTGGATGTCTGAATGAGGATAGTTGGAGTGCAGACGGCACAATGAGATTAGGTGGAGTGATAGGAATTTGTTCCGGAAGAGAGGAGCTGGTTGTCTATGCTATGCTTGCTCAAGTGATGCAAGAGCAGGGTAAATAACTGATAGATAGATAGATAGATAGATAGATAGTATAACCCAAATATATATTTGGTTTGGTTTGGTGGCAGTTAAAAAAAATGAGTTGGGCCAAACCAAATTTTATTTTTTTCAGATTTTTGTTTAATTTAAAAAGCCTGCAGGAATTTGAGCAGTGGGTCTGCTGCAGCACAGCTGGGTGCCCTAACGATGGGACTAAAGGATACAGTTCAGGGAGGTGAGGAAGGTGTAGGCTTCGGCACCTCCTTCTCCTCCCAGCCATTTTGTGACTGGCCAGAACTGTGTGTCAAATCTGCAAATAGATTCAACCAAAACTGCATTTTTCATCAAATAAACTATTTGTCTGAAAATGTTTGCCCATTTTGAATTGTGACACTATCAGAAAGTTAGATTTTCTATAGATTCAGGATGCAGAATCACATTATTTCACTATCTCCTATATGGTGATTATTATATGTTATATACATCACCATAGTGTATTATTACTGATGTAAATGTCACACAAAGCATTTTATGTTATGGATACTGAGTGACAGTAAAAAAAAAAATTCTGTGTCACCAACTCTTGCAAATTTATCATGGGTCTCACGACATTTAGAGCTAGATTCACAAAAAAAAAACCCAAAACCAAAACCAAAACAAAACAAAAAACAAACAAAAACAAATAACCCCAACCCTTAAGCATGGTAACACCAAGAAATGCCACACCTAATTTTAACACACCCAGAAATTCACTGCAATTCACAATGCCTGAGTTAGATGCCTAGGCTTCTATATAATGAACAGGGAGAGAGAGGTGCCTCAGAATGACAATCACAAAAGCCATTTTTTTTTTACAAAGGCGCCGGAGGTGATCTTGGCACTTACTTGCTGATAAGCCTAACCTGAATATCAGTCACATTGGTTGAAACTATAATAAAGAACAGAATTATCAGACACACAGATGAACACAATTTATTGGGGAAGAGACAACATTGCTTTTATAAATGGAAATCATGCATCACCAATCTATTAGAATTCTCTGATAGGGTGAACAAACATGTGGACAAGATTGCTCCAGTGGATATAGCTGAGCTGGGGTTATGTGAATACCATGGGGGTCTGATTCTTGAATGTACCTAAACTGTAAGTTCGGTGCCTAAATATTTTTGTGAATCCAGCTCTTAGAGTTTTTCCTAAAGCCCAGATCCTGGAATTTGTGTTATTGTGTGATAATCTGAGCTGTCATTTAAGAAAAAAGTAAGATTTTAGCCCTCCTGGTTGCAGAGATAAGATTGAAAATGTGACTTGAGTGTATTCTAAAGTTTCAAAAACCAGAAGTCAAATAACAGAACCCAAAAAGTATTCTTTTAACAAATATTTTGTGCAGCTATTCCTTGATAAATAAAGAACAACCAATTACTGAAAACTTTCAACACTTTTTCTTATAGTATAACCCTTCCCTCTACTGTTTAGACTCTTACCAAAATCATGCTGTGTTATTAAATTGGACTATTTTTAATAGGGCTTTCTGTGTTCTGATCAAGCCCCTTCATTTTGTCCTACTTTTATTCCTCCATTTCAAAAGAACCTAAATTCCTTTGTACTTTTGACCAGATATATTCCCTATCTAGACTAGACAGGAAATTACTAGTTTTCAGTGAGATCAGATGGTACTCTAAAATAGCCAGCAGAAGACAATGATATAGAACATCAGTTCCTTTACTCCTGTTACATGCAGAGGACATTCCTAATGATAAATCTCTTTTATGTGGCCATGTAAAAATATTGCCACTTACAGTCATTAGTATGTTTAATACCATAAATTTTACAGGCAAGATTTAATTGGACCTCTTAGAGATAAATGACAATTTTTTAAAAAAGAATTTTCAAAGATATTTTTGCAAAATCAGCAATTTCCTATTGACCATAAAGATTGTATGATTATTCCTACTTGAGGTTAGATACAACTTGTGTTGCATCTATTCCTTTTTTCCACAATTTGTATTCTTGCCTCCATATGTAGGAAGTTACCAGCATAGGTTACTATTAATCAAAATGTCAGTATATCTTACATTCCATTTTCCACAAATATAGGAGGAAGAAGCCTAAAACAAAAAAACCCAAACATCCCAGATATTTGCTAGTTTGGCAGAAATGTAAATTTTACATTAAAAAAAAAAACATGGAACATCCTAAACCTCTGCGAATGCTATTTTGTTCCAGAGATTGCTGAGAATAATTTAACCAGAAACAGTTACATAAGAATGGCCATACTGGGTCAGACCAAAGGTCCATTTAGCCCAGTATTCTCTCTTCCTACCGTGGCCAATGCCAGGTACCCAAGAGGGAATGAACAGAAAAGATAATCATCAAGTGACACGCCCCTGTTGACTATTCCCAGCTTCTGGCAAACAGGGACACCATCCCTGGTCATTCTGGCTAACAGTCATCGATGGACTTAGCCTCCATGAATTTATCTAGTTCTTTTTAGAACCCTGTTATAGTCTTGGCCTTCACAACATCCTCTGTTAAAGAGTTCCACAGGTTGACTCTGTGTTGTATGAAGAAATACTTCCTTTTATTTGTTTTAAACCTGCTGCCTATTAATTTCATTTGATGACCCCAAGTTCTCGTGTTATGAGAAGGAGTAAATAAAACTTCTTTATTTACTTTCTCCACACCAGTCATGATTTTATAGACCTCTATCATATCCCCACTTTGTCGTCTCTTTTCCAAGCTGAAAAGTCCCAATCTTATTAATCTCTCCTCAGATGGAAGCTGTTCCATATCTCTAATCATTTTTGTCGCTCTTTTCTGAACCTTTTCCAATTTCACTATATATTTTTTATATTGGGTGACCATATCTGCATGCAGTATTCAAGATGTGGGTGGATCATGGATTTTTATAGAGTCAATATGATATTTTCTTTCTTATTATCTATCCCTTTTTTAATGATTCCCAATATTCTGTTTGTTTTTCTGATTGCTGCTACACTTTGAGTGGATGTTTTTAGAGAACTATCCACAATGACTCCAACATCTCTCTCTCTATATATATAGTTGGGATTATATTTTCCAATGTGCATTTATCAACATTAAAAAAACGAGGAGTCCTTGTGGCATCTTAGAGATTAACAAATTTATTTGGGCATAAACTTTTGTGGGCTAGAACTCACTTCATCAGATGCATGGAGTGGAAAATACAGTAGCAAGTATAAATACACAGCACATGAAAGGATGGGAGTTGCCTTATACAAGGTGCCCATTGTTTTTGCTGATACAAACTAACATGCCTACCACTCTGAAATTTATCAACATTGAATTTCATCTACGATTTTGTTGCCCAGTCACCCAGTTTTATGAAATCCCTTTGCAGTCTGCTTTGGACTTAACTATGTTGAGAAGTTTTGTATCATCTGCACATTTTCCCATCTCACTGTTTACCCCTTTTTCCAGATAATTTATGAATATGTTAAATAGTACTGATCCCAGTGCAGCTCCCCGGGGACACCACTATTTACCTCTCTCCCTTCTGAGAACTGACCACTTATTCCCACCATTTGTTTCCTATCTTTTAACCAATTACTGATCCATGAGAGGACCTTCCCTCTTATCCCATGACAGCTTACTTTGCTTAAGAGCCTTTGGCGTTTTGTGGTGAACCTCAGAAAAGCAAACAAAGCCGTAAATGCAATTCATTTTAAGTCATTTTTAGAGGAAGAGGTAATAAATATTTTAAAAATTTCCCAAACTCTTAAATGCAAATATCAAATAATACTAACTAAAGAAGGGAAACTAGATTTTCTATACAATGGACTTTCAGCAACTGACATTAGAACCATGAGTTTTCATTTATTGTTGATACAAGTCTGCATAACAACACTATCTCTAAGGAAGATTTTTTTTCCCCTTCGGAACCAATACACAACAATCTAGGTTTGAAGATGAAGATGCATTGTTGAGACCAATTATGCTGAGGAGAAACATAAATAAACTCTGTGTGTCTGTCACATTCAGACATTGCTCTGGAACAGTAGGCAACACAAGCATGATTGGTATGCAGTCACAGTGTGAGCTGTTTTGAGTGGGGATTTAAAAATAAAATCCTGAATACTAGAAATTAAGGTTAAACAGTTTTCATGTATTTTGTCTTTTTTTAAAAAAAATTCTATACTTCTGTTGAATAGCTGAGCTGGCAGAAATGAAAAATGACAGAATGATTCAGATGTATATTATGTAGAGTCACAAACTAAGTATCTCTGGTAAAATAGCATCATGCATGTATCAGTGATCCTGAATATTCTGTCATGTACTTGCTTTATTTACATTCAGTTCAAAACATTAAATGGATGTCATTCAAATGTGATTTGCACTTACAAAATGAAACTTACTTTGAAGCCACTTGACAACTTTTCCTAAGGTCACAATCCTTAGTTTCAGGGACAGTCAGCAAATATGAGTGTTTTAATGGTGTTAAATGTGACTATAATGCTTGTAAAAGGTGCCATTTTTCACATTACTGGAGGGCTCTGGCATTCACTCCACAGAACAGGTACAGCCTGAGCAGTGGCAATACAAGATCCCCACAAGACTCTGCCAGTGTGCTTTATACTTCAGGGATCACCACTAAGAGAAAGAAGAATAGTTTACCTTTTATTTTCGGTCACTTCTTGGTGTCTCTGCTGATACTTCAAGCAAAGATAACAATTAATGTCAGTTGGGGTGGGATGCAGGTAATATGAACCTCTTTCTAAGACTCACTGGGATCAACAACTCATTTCACATAGACCACCAAACACCAATTATAATGCCCCACACTCTGATGGGGAAACTCCCTAGCCAGCTTCCCCTTCCACTGCATGCAACCCAATACTACTGCTACACAATCCCAACTAGCCAATTGATCAAATACTCCTCGGAAAACCCTTAAACACCTCTGCACAAACTGCCCTTTTTTCAGAGCCACCCCTTTTGTTAGGACCCTTATTCCAATGCCCTTCTAGCTAGGAGCCACCTGTAGAGACTGGGCATGCACACTCAGACTTCACTTTACTGCTTTTTGGGGCCTGGAGAGGGAGGTGGGTGTACAAGATATGGAATCCTTTTGGGGTTGAAGTTCATCCAGACTTCCCTGTCTCGTTAGTCTGTAATTGCAAGTAATAGGGTGCGCATGTAACGGGGTCATGCTCGGCCTCTAAAGCCTGGCTCTTCTTCTGTATCCTCTGCTTCCTTCAGACGAGGTGCTGCAGAGATTGATTGTCAATTTTTTCCCATTGTCGCTTTGTCAGAACATTTGGTGTTCCACCAAACTACTATGTTTTTTTCCCTTCCAAAATTGTCCTTGAAAATGTGTGTTTATTTTCTTTAGAAAACTGAAATATTTTCAGGTTTTGGTTTTTAGTGGTTTTTGACTGAAAATGTTTGGGTTGAATATTTTAGACTTTGCTGAGAACCAAAATGAGTTTGGATGCAGGAGGGATGAGTTAAGTTTTTCAACAAAAATCTGTTGAAAATTTTGACAAAACATAAAACATCATTTTCACTGAAATTTTCCATGGGGGAAAAAAATTCAAACGATCTCTATAAACAGTTCACCCTAGCAGAAGTCTAACACTTTCTCTCTGTGCTCTGACTGGGAGCTCACTTTACATCTAGTTGAGAGAAATATCATAAAATTCATTTTATTTACTCACTCTAATGTCCGAGAAGACTTATAATTTTTGAGATTTGAAGACAGCAACTATTGCCATGAGATTTGCCAGTCCTTCATTCTTGATCTCTGTATCTTTATGGCCCTTATCTCTGGAGTATCTGATCACCTCACACTCATTACTGGATTTAATACTGACAATGTTTCTGTGAGCACGAGCGGCCAGAGCCCTTTTGTCAGCTGGGCATATAATTTTTTTGACACTCCATCTTAGAACCCAAGAGAAAAAAACAAACAGACAGACAAAAAACAAACAAACAAACAAAAACAAACAAACAAACAAAAACAAACAGTCAATTGGGGAAGAGGGGGAAATCTGAGTGTCACAGCAGTTCAGTTTTTCCTGGAAGATGGTGCTCAGGCTGATGGCCTTGCTTGCCCTCCCCTGGAGCCAGCCCTGCCTGTGACAAAGGGAAGTAGAGGTTACACACTTTTATAGGTGAGGTAATTCAATCAGCTGAATGACTTGTCCAAGGTCACACAGAAAGTCTATAGCTTAGCTGGGAATAGAACAGTTGCTCTGCAGTCCTAGAGAAGTGCCTTAGCCACTAGCTCATCTTTCTTTCCTTTCATTAAAAGTAGGAAACCTATTAGTGCCCAAGGAAGAGAAATAGGAGAGGCACGTATCCAAACTTGGGCTTAAAATAATGTTTGTGGTCCGTTTGAGATTTTGAGGATCAAGCTAATAAACAATTTCTTTTCCCAGTACTTTTGCAGTGTTGAAATTATATATTCATTTTCTTTTGACCACAGCCACACAAAGTTTTCATACTGCACATAACCATCACAGAGCTGACTGGAAACAAATACCAAAAATCACAAACATCTCTAAGGTCTGCCCACCATAAAAGTGAAAGGAAAATAATTCTGAAAAATTATAAGAATGAATAATTAAAAATAATGCTTTGTAACTTATGCCATAAATTATGCAAGTACTGCCATTTCATTCCTTATATTGTGCCCATGCCAACATAATGAATACAGAGTCCAGTTCTGCTGTCCTTTTTAAAGTAAAATTATTGTAGCGATCTCCTTTCACTGCATCCCAGCTTCACAACTAACTTTCCTCTTCTATACCACTTTCTGATTCCTACTCCATGCACATCCTGTACCAATAGAAGTCAGTGGCAAGGCTCCAATTGACTTTCAAAATGCAGGATTAGGACTGAAGTCCCATCTCTGCCCCAATCCAACAGTTTGACTAAGACAACAGCAAATTAATTTAAAAACCTCTAGACAAATATTGTGGAATTATTAAGATGTATTAACTTCACCCCTAATTCATATTCTTTGTGTTGTAACCCATTCCCTCCATACCACCCTTCATCTATGTATTATCTACCAAGCTTATAACCTTTCTGGCAGGACACATAATCTACTTTTTTTTACTGCAAAGAGGCCTTATAAACAATGGATTACAAAATTATTGGGGGTTTTGCTTAAGTAAAAACTGCAGAGATAGGTTTGTATTAAATCATTAAATTTCTGTATTTCATCTTTGTGTTCATCACAGCTGTTTTCTTCATACACTTTAATAAATACTCCTACTATCCTACTACTAATCTTATTATTTAGGTTTCTATCCATCAATGGTCTTCTAGGCACTTGCCATAAAACAAAATGAAAAAGATAAAAAAAGAAAAAATCACAGAAAAGACATAAAATGAGATTGATTTTCCAGGCTGAAGGCTTTCAGAAATGACAAACAGGTGTTAAAAGGGACTAGCACTGCAATCATTCTAAATTCAGGATGAAGAATATAATAGAAATCTGGGGACTGCTGGAGTAAAGACACATACACACTAAGAGGTAGGGGTGTGAGTCCAGTTCTTTAGACATACTCAGACTAAGTCTTCTTGAGCTAGCACACTAAAAGTAGTAGTGCAGCCACAGTAGAAAGGGCATCAGTGCATGGTGGCATGAGCTAGCCATGCCAAATACAAACCTGCGTCAACACCCTGGGTACATATTCAGCAAGGCTAGTCCATGCCACTTCTTGTCATTGCCCATGCTTTTCAAAAGTGCTCTGCACTAGTCTTATGCCACCCTCATTGAAGTAAATGATACAGAACACCCACTGAAGTGGACAGAATGAGAGTTAGGGCCATTCTGGTCACTTCTGAAAAACCTACCCTGAGGGCTGAATCTTGCAAAGTGCTGAGTCCCTCAGCAGTGTTGATGAGCCCTTTCACTTTCCAGGAAATCAACAGGAGTTGAGAGGTCTCAGTGCACCTGAGGAGCAGTCAGTTTCTTGTACAATTGGTCTCCAAGATTTCCTCTCCAAAACCAGGGCAGAAAGCCCTGTCCCTAAAGATGAGATGAAGTGTTAAGGGTGTGAGATGTCAAAACCACCCTTTTGACTCAATCCTTGTGTGAGGTGCTAGTTGGTAAGAACACCAACGGGGCAAATAGGCAGTACTTTCATCCATTCCAGAATTCATCTTGTCATATTCTGTGCTAGCTGATTGCAATAGATCAACATTTTATCAGTTCATAATAAATGATATTTCAGTAATCCAACATTTATGAACCTAAGGCATGCATCGCAGATGCTTGATCAACATATTATAAATTATACTTCTTCTTACATTAGTCTCACCATTTACATCCAGCTCCAACATTATTAGTTTGTTGTAATCCGTGAAAGCAGAAATCCCTTTAACAAATTGTAGACATATTTGAATTATATTTAAATACAATGTATCTAATTCCTACATTTTATAGGACATCATGTGCAATCCTAATAAAGAAAGATGGTTTCACACTGTGATATATCACACATAAATTTGGGATTGTGTTTTCTTAATAGGACAGCTAATCTATATATAATCCTTCTTGAAATTAAATTCTAGTATTATGTGACAGGATCATGCTTGGAATTAATATAAATCTTGGTACAGGCAAACCAAATAATTACTGCAGTCTTTGATCCATCTAAATGTTCACACTTATTAGCAAAGATTTAGACATAAAGCAACCACTATCATTCATCTGGTGAGTGTTAAGTCACCAAAGTTAATACAAAGCACAGCAGCAATAAACTGACATTTCAAAGTTTACTGTCAAATGTCCCTGATAAAACTTTCATGTTCCTGCTGAATGAAATGAAGTTTAGCATAGATGGTTTAAGAAATAAAACCTGACAAATTATCTGTTTACACTGATTAATGACAACTTTAAATGTCTAGTAATGTGAAGCTGAATGCTTTGAAAACAGAGAAATATTTTATTTTTATCTTTTACTTATTTTATTGAAGATTTTAAAGAGACATACATCGGGGAAAATTTACTTACAGTTTCAAAGAAATTTGTCTTTTATCTGGTTAACTCGTTCACTTCTGCTCTCAATGCATCAGAACTGTCTTCTTTCAAAAATTAAAAATAGTTAGATTCACTGTAAAAAGGTGTGCTAGCCCTTTAAGGAAGGTTACAGGTCCACCACAGCCTGTTCAAAGCTTCAGGCCCAAGAAAATTATGGGAGGTGTATATCCCAAAGGGAACCTGAAAATTAACTCTTAATAACGCCTGGCTCCACAAGAGGCGGTAGCTATGTTGGCGGGAGAAGCTCTCCTGTTGACACAGCACTATCCATACTGGTGCTTAGGTCACTGTAATTTATGTCGCTTAGCGGTGTGGATTATTCACATCCCTGAGCGATGTAAGTGATACCAAAGTCATTTGTAGTGCAGATATAACCTCAGTGTTGTAATACTGAACTTTAAGGCACCCTGCTGCCTACTGGAATTCACTGCACAGAGTTAGGTGTCTAGGCTACATATGAATAGAGAGAGTTAGGCATCTAAGAATGGGATTCACAAAATCCAGCTGCTGAATGGGGAGCTGCCAAAACTAGCCCCTCATTTAGTTGCCTAAGTCCAGGCTGAAGGAAGGCATCTGTCTCCACTGAGGATTCTCAGATGTGAACCCTCTCCTAAGCCAGATCAGCCTTTTTTCAAGAAAAAAACTAAGGAAGGGGAAGTGGCAGTTCCCTTATCACCTTTTTGCCAGGGATGTGGACCCTCTCCTGAGTCCTGGGGAAAGAAATAGCCAAGTTGAAATCCATGTTCCACATTATACAAAGGGGAAAATTGAACTAGGGTCTCCCAGATTCCAGGTGAGGGCATGAACCACTAGGATGAAGGTTATGGGGGTGGGAGTGGAGGGGAAAACTCTTCCTGCTTGGTGTCTTTCGTGGGGGTTTGTTTGCTCGGAGTACATCTACTGTACCCTGGCCCTGAAGAAAAAATAGGCAAGGGGGACACTTTGTTTATGAACACCGTGGGGGTTAGGTGCCAAGCATCTGTACAGTGTCAGGATTTCAGTGGCTGGGGATGTTCTTGGCCTCCTAAATATAGGCACAATGGAAATGTTAATGGTGGAAACTTAGGCAGACATGGACTTTAGCAGCCGGGAGGTTAGTCAGCAGCTGAGAAGTAGCTTTGTGAATGCCAGTGGTGCCTAAATGTTGGTTTTAGACATCTAAAGTTGCAGTTAGGTGCCAAAATCACCTTTGTGAGTCCCACTCTTACTGTCTTTGTGCTTCAGCTCATCCGTTGTAAAATAGGTATAATAATAATTATTCTCTACCTCACAGGGTGAGGTAAGATGATCAAATACTATAGTAATGGGGGTGGAGGCCATATGAGTACTGCGGGTAGAGATAGCCATTCCTGAAGATATTGGGCTTCATTTAGTTATGCTAATTGGAAAATGAGCTAATTCAGTAACAACGTCTATTTTCACCGTGAGCACAGAAAAAGTCTTATTGACATTGGGGCTTTTAGGTTTGTGCCAGCACAAATAGAGCACTTTATAATAAAACAAAACCTGTTTTTTGTCTCTTTAAATCAGGTAAATCATGTTTACTGCACTATATTCTCATTTTGCTTAGAACAAGAACTGCATCAAGGTTCAGAAGTGTTTGAAAATAAAGAATTTTCATTTTCATACACAAGTTTGGGGTTTTTTGCAAATATAGGGGGAAATTAGTGAAAGTGTCATGTTGTATATATATGCATTTTGCACATGCGTGCACTTTGGGAATTGCAGGGTGAGCAAGTCATGGACACATAAAAAAAAGGCTTTGAAAGTATATCCTCCAAGCTCAAAATGAACTAAATAGAGTTTCATAAATGTCTGAGTGCACTTGAGTTTAGGGAATGGCTTACAAGAGAAGACGTGGTGATTGACACTTACTGTTTAGCGTTTGATAGTTTAACTTGAAAAATGTAATATGAACAAAATTCCATGTGAGCAGAGGGCATCTTGCCCAATTTCTAAAGAGCTCAATAGATCCTTGTATTCAGACAGGCAGCATGGTCCAATGTCCAGAGCCCTTATCAGGGTTCCTTCCCCACTCTGAACACTGGGGTACAGATGTGGGGACCTGCATGAAAGACCCCCTAAGCTTATTTTTACCAGTTTAGGTTAAAACCTTTCCCAAGGCACAAATTCTGCCTTGTCCTTGAACAGTACGCTGCCATCACCAAGTGATTTAGACAAAGAGACAGGGAAAGGACCACTTGGAGTTCTATTCCCCCAAAATATTCCCCCCAAGTCCTTACACCCCCTTTCCTGGGGAGGCTTGAGAATAATATCCTAACCAATTGGATACAACGTGATCACAGACCCAAACCCCTGGGTCTTAGGACAATAGAGAAATCAGTCAGGTTCTTAAAAGAAGGATTTCATTTTTTTAAAAAAGGTAAAAATCACCTCTGTAAAATCAGAATGGAAAATAACTTTACAGGGTAACAAAAGATTCAAAAACACAGAGGATTTCCCTCTGGGCCAAACTTTAAAGTTACAAAAAGAAAACCAGGAATACACCTTCCTCTCAGCACAGAGAAAATCACAATCCAAAACAAAAATAAGCTAAAGCATTCCCTTGCTAGTACTTACTAATTCTAATGGAGTTGGATTGCTTACTTCCTTGATCTGTGTCCTGCAAGCACACAGAACCGACAGACCAAAACCTTTCTCCCCCCACCCCGCCCCACCCCAGTACCTTGTCCCCTTATTGGTCCTTTTGGTCAGGTGCCAGCCAAGTTACCTGAGCTTCTTAACCCTTTACAGGTAAAAGGATTTTGTGCCTCTGGCGATGAGGGATTTTATAGTACTGTATACAGGAAGGTTGTTACCCTTCACTTTATATTTATGACAGCCCTAGAGTGAAATTCAAAAGAACTGTGTTCCCTTCCTAGCTCTGCTGTGCGACTTTCTATGCCTCTATATTCCCTCCTACCCTTTCTTTGTCTTTTCTATTCCAGCTGTGAGGTCTTCTGAACAGGGACTTTGTCCCACTATGTGTTTGTATAACACCTATCACAAGGAGACTACCATAATACAAATAATAACATTAAAATGTCTGTTGAGACTTACTATGTCATGATGACTCCATCCATTTCAATATATGCATTTTGTGAATACTAGTTCCAGATATGGCTGATTTGATTTAAGACACTATGACTCAGAGAAAGTTAGGTACACTGTGTAACTAACTACGTATGCATTTCAAGAATATACTTCAGTAAAGGTTGGGCACACTTTTGTAATATGATTGAAAGAAAGCACAACAACTGAAAGCTCTTAGGTAACAGCTGCTTTCTGGATGCTGACAGTGCTCTGAAAAAGCAGAGAAGAGATAGAAGAACTAAGATGGATTTTATTGCACATTTTCTGTAACTACACTTTCACTTGAGCCTTCCCAAAGTTGTGTAAATCTGGTTTAGTGAAACAAATTTTCCAGAAGACACTAAGTTTACATTTTTGTCATTGGAACACTCTCTATCTGTTCTCAGTGCTCAGGAGCCTCACGAAACTGCCAGCAGATTTTTGTCTGAGGTGAAACCATCTTACCACATTCAACAGTAAACTAGCTTTAAAATGCAAAGGGAATTGTAATAATGTATGAGACAAGAGACGGGTTTTGCAGCATTTTAAGTAAGCTTTATTTATTTTACCTTCATCCTCACTCAAATCTTTGATTTCACACAAAGATACAATTCCTGTCATGGTAGCTGAAGCCTTGAGCTAAAATTGAATCCAGTGACCAATGACTGGATCATGGATACATCTATGATATTAGTGTTTTTTATTCAACACCAAGGGTGCAACTATACAAGAAAGATTCAGTGCAGGGGAAAACAGGAGTGGCAAATATGTCCTTCCCATCCTAACCAGTTATTTATGACCACAGTGTGTTAAAATTTGCATCACTGGAGAAGTAACTGACCTCTGTAACATGCTTGATACCCACTGACTCACAAGTTACTTGTTACCTATGACAATTCTCAGCCAAAAAACAATGCCATATCCTTTACTATCATTCAGGGAAATGAGAAATACCAACACCAAACTGCGCTGTATCTGAGAATAGTGCTGACTGTATTTGCTAGCTATCTAACAAGCCTAAAAATTTCATTTGTTATGGGAAATCCTTCTGGCAAAATGATTGTTAGTGAAATTCATATGACTTATAGTGAAGTTACTGGAATTGCATTCAGTCACACCAAATCTGAATTTGTCCTTGTAAATGAAGAATAATGGTGATTTGAGATGGGACTGCTGTAGTTGCAGAAAATACGTAATGAAATCCTTACATACCTCTGAAATACAGTGGATTTCATTTGCTTATAAACTACAAAAATAAAGGGCCATATTATGACAGATTATACAGAAGGTTTGTGTGAGTGTATGTACCAGGGTATGTGAGGGAGGGAATTAGAAAAGAGAAAGGACATATGGGGAACTTAATTTCAGCTTTTGGGTGCCCAACTTGAGACATCTCAGGAGTCTCAAGTGAGACAACTAAAATCAGTAGCCATTTTTCAAAATAATGACCTATGAGTTATCCAGTGGTAAGAGTACAAGAATTGGCAATGAAATCCAGTCGCTCCTGCCCACAGTTCTCTGCTCTAACCACTAGATGTTATTCTCTTCCATGGGTATAATGCAGTCAAAATGTCAACTCCTGCCAGTACCATAACAGTGTAGTTCATTTATTATTTATCCTGGTTCACAGTAGGTATTCATCCATATCACAGAACCACCACACAATTCTACCTGATCAGCAATAATTGTTCACAAGATATCCATATCTAGACTAATAGGAATGTTGCTGAATCTGGCAGAGCTGTGTGTAGAATTTTGCTGATGCTATAAATTCTCACTAAATCAGAGAGGGAGAAAAAGAAGTTAAACATGATCAGTGAGAGCAGTGGTGCTTTATTTGTATCCTATGTGTGAATCTTGGGAATTCCATAAAAAGAGGTACAGTGTTTGCAATCGGAGGAAGGGGGCATGATTTGGGTATTTTATCCAAAGCACTATTTGCGTGTAATGCATTCTCCTTTTCTTAGTTAGTCATTATCACACTGCCACAGCTCACAACCATGAGTGCCTATCTCAGGGCAGACTGTCAGGGAAGGGGGAAGACAGGGGAAGGGGAAGACAGCCCAAACTGGTAGTATGTTCTATAATTAGCTTTCACCAAACCAGTAGCAAATGTGAATTCCTGGATCAGTATACCAGTTTACCTTGGAGTCACAGACAGTCCCCCTTAGCCTCTCTAGTCTATCTTGCCATCCAGAAAAACTCAACTTTATAACAAAATGGTCACATAAACCAAAAATCACACCACATCAGGCTGCTCCCAGTCCTAAGGCACCAGCCACTTACCCCAGATCAATTGGTACTCCAGATTTTATGCCAAAGACAACTCTGGCAGCCAATTCTAAAGTAAACTTACTAAAGATTTATTAGCTAGGAAAAAGAATGAGTTACTGAGAGGTTAAAACAGGAAAAATATAATAGGTAAATCACAGTTTGTAACTTCAAATGGTGGCATTGATGTAATGAACTGCCTGTTTCCCAAAAGTAGTTTAGGGCTTCCCAGAATAACTCTGGGGATCTCTGTCTTCTCCTTCAGTTATTCTGTCCTGTTGGAATCCAAATTGTCCAGAGGACAGGACCTTTCTTTGAATTCATATTTGTAGTATCTTAGCACAGAAGCAAGCTGACAATGTTCCTACCAATGTGGGCTTTTCCTCTGAAGATGGTGAGTGAGGAATGCACTTAGACTGTTAACTCCAACCACATACATAATGGCCAGTTGCTTTCAAATTAGCATTTTCTGTTAAAATCCTTAAGTCCTTCATTAGCATTTCACAAGATTTCTTTGATGCGTTATTTAGTTACAACAGTATTTACCATGTTAATGTTTTCTATTGCATTATGAGGGGAACAGATAAGTGAAAACAATTCAAATAACATTCCACTAGTTTTCAGGAATTTTAAATAGCTGAATACACGGGATTGGATTTGTCTACCTCTACCTCACAGGTAGTTTTTTGCAAGTAAAATGTTTTAAAATGCTTTGTGGTCTTCACATTTAATTACCAATTAATGTAATGTGTATTTTAAAAAAAAAAACTTGATGTATTGCTAATAATAGGATTAATCAAATGCAGGATCAATCACATATTACCCTTTTTGACAAAGGCTCTTTGTGGATACTTGTATAGCTGTATAACTGGATGAAGAACATGTGTCAAATAACCTACTATAGGTGAATAATTTAAATATTCAACAAACTCCTTACTCTATAGTATTTATTATCCTCAACCAACTCTTTTAATTATAGGAACAATCCTCCTGTCATCAAAAGCATTAGGAACTATGCCATTGCCTTGGATGGGAGCAGGATTACTCCATATATATTTTGACAATAGAATGTATTTGTCTTGAGCAGTTATTGGATGGTAGCATGAAATTGAAAGCTCTACACTGTATGACTGCAATAACATGATACAATCAGCTGTATATTGTAAAGAATCTTCCCCTGCCATTCTTCTCCCACATTTACTGAGTCTGTAGAGGAGGGCATAAGAACAGCTCCCCAGTTTATATTTTAAGTACTTGTATAGTCCCATCATCGCAATATCTGAGCACTTCATAATCTTTACTGTAGTGCAACTGGGTGTGGTGGGGAATTGTGATTATCCCCATTTTACAGACAGGGAACTAAGACACAAAGATGCTAAGTGATTTACGTAAGGTAAAACAGGAAGTCTGTGGTAGAGCAATTAATTGAAACGGTATCATCCAAACTGTAAACTAGCTCCTTAATCACTGGGACACCTTCCTGTGTCAGCATCTGCTGTTAAAGTAAGGCCGTGGTATTTTACTGTTACTAATTTATAACAAGTAGATGAGGCTGAATATTTCCTATGTCCCTGTTCATGCTAAGGTGCTATTATTATAATAAAGATTATGCAGAAAAAATAAGTTATCTAGTAAATGATATTGCTACCTAAGGAATGGAGAATGGACAAAACAATTCTGTTGTGCATTACATTAAGAGAAGTTTTAATAATCTCAGAATAAAAAAAGGGATGTTTGCTTATCAGCAAATTCAAACAATGGCTTATACAAAGAGAAGCTAAGAAGAAGTTTTTATCATTCAGAGTTTTTCTTAGATGCTTTACATGGGTCTTTACCTGAATATGATGAGATAGGAGTAAAAGAAGACCTCTACTATTCATAGGCAGGGCACACATATAAAAATGATGAAATCGCTGTGCATATAGTAGCTTACCTAGCAGATTGTCACAGTGTGAACTCTCGTTAGGCTGTCTGCTTGAGGCTTAGATTCTTGGCATACGGCAACACTAGAATATCCAGGTGACAGAGGTTAGACACAGATATTTATAATCATGCTAAACTGCTTTTCCAAGACTTGTGAAGTCCACTGAGCTTTCGTAATATATCTGTATTGATAGCTATTATGGACCTGATTTTCCATACACTAACACTTGCTTACTTCCTACGCCTTTGAACTAATCACTTACGCCCTGCTTTTTATCCTGCATTACTAGAAGTTTGGGAGTGGGCTGAGAGAATGTTGACCACAGCAGCAAGAGTTGAGAGAAAACGGCCCCTTCCAGGAGTTGTTGTGATACTGATCTGTATGAATTTAGACTAATTTCCATCTTGCTGTAGGACAAAGAATGGCTGTACCTTTTTCTTTTCGCCATGGGTGGATTAGCTTTGGCAGACGACTTTTTTTAAAAAATGAACTAAAACTGCATAATTTGCAGAAAGTGTGCCCCTATTTATTGCATGTAAAATTCTGGGAAAGTGTGAAAGAGTGAAGGATATAAAAGAAGCATTCCTCCAGAAACATGGTGATTTCTTCCCCTTTTCAAGAGATCGCAGCACCTGTCTTAACAGAAATAAGTAATAATAATAAATAATAATAATAATAATAATAAATTAAACAGTTGTCTAATACTACATGTATTTCTGTCCTTTTAAACTTAGATCTGTAGTAGAGTATGTAGAATCAGCGAGCTCTGCAAAACAGAGAAATGCAATGGAGCTAAACTCTGAAATAGCAATATAGTTTTCAGTAACTCATTTTCTCCTAGTATTAGAAAAAAGATAGGTTTCTTGCCTTAACTGTAGTTCTTAAAGAGTGTTGCCTCTCCATATGCGCCCTTCTTAGATGTGTTGCTGTATGCCTTCCCTTTCCCTTGCCCCCAATTCCCACCACCCCTAAGCTTCAGGAACCTTATTAAAAAGCAGTGTCTAGTAATACCCACCAGATTAACTGATAAATAGCACTTGCTACAGTCTGAATTGATCTGTGAAGTTGCCTCTGGCAGGTGGCACTGCTAGGAATAATCTGTCTTTTGTTTTTTGGTTGTTTTTTATTTATTTATTTAAAGTGCCCACTTCTAGGAAGGTCTTGAAGCTCAACTCTGGTGAAGATTCTTCCTACGAGTGGGAATATGAACATACCATCTCAAAAAACAAGATTTAGAAGCACTGGCAATTTATAAAAGGTCAATTATGCTTTGTGGGGAAAAACACACACAGAGACTAAGCTACACACTAGGGAGACAACATATCCTGAAACCCTATTTGCTCCCTTCTGGTAAGGATTGTTGTATCTTATATCATAAGTCAAAACTAAAGGCCAAATACTGTCCTCAGTTGCACCTGTAAAACCCCACAGATATCAATGGGGTTGCATAGGTACAACTGAGAGCAGAACCTGATCTTGAGGCTTTGTCATTATAGTGAAAGAAAGTGAACTCTTAATGAAGATCACACAGAAAAAAGAATCACAGTGTGCTTATTAACTCAACCTATGCATGTACAGAATTTGCAAGCCTTTCACACATTGCAGATTGAACATCATCTCTCTTGCTTGTTGTTTTAAGTGGCAAGTGCATCACAGAAATAAGCACCTCACATAAATCCTGAGCATGTTCAGAAATGCAGAGGCATTGTAGAATATAAATGCAATTAATGTCCCTCTACATGAAAAAGAGATGTCTGGATGTCTCCTTTGGAGAACAGAGCTCTTGGTGAAGTGAAACTAAAGAAAATATTCTTAAAAAACAAATGAAACCATATTAACAATGGATGTTATCATTCCCAAACTGAAGCCCACTGCTTCAGTATATGATGAGTTACATACATATATATACATACACACATATATACATATATACACATATATACATACATATATATACATACATATATATACCTAAAGCACATTTATTATACTACTCAAATATTTCTTATTTTGGAGGCCTCCTGTACTTATTGTTGAGCAACTTATTTTCCTTTGCATGAAGCCTGAATTTCTCGCATGAGTTTCAACATGGCAGGTGACAGGCAGCCTGACAGAAACAACACTATACAGAAGCCATTAGAAACTTCATGAAAGGAAAAAGAAGGATAAATTGCTGAAAAGAGAGGGGTAGAAAGTTAAAGGGAGCATGAAAGACACAAAAAGAAAAAAAAAACTATTCTTAGGTATAGGGGTTTCAATGTGATAATTTTACTCCAAAAAGTTTACATTTTAAAAGATCTGCCTGGTAAGCATAACCATATGAAGAAATTTTCATGACCAGAATCTTATTAAGCAATTCTGCTTCCAACAAAATTAGGTATATTTTCTCCAGGATACATAAAAAAATTCGGAGCACACCTCCCTGCAACATTAATAGGAACTCTGTGGCTACATAGCTCAGTTCCCACCTGCTAAATATTTAAACTTGATATACATGTAATACCCAATGAGGGAAGAAAAAAAAAGTTTTGTATAAGAAGCAAACTCATTAGAGAAGAGACAAACCTCAGACTGCAATAAAAAATGTAAAAAATATTCCCCTACAAATAGGTCAACCTGCCAAATCTATCGCAAAATAATAAATTTCATCCTTCCAGCATTGCACAATAAGCAAAGCTGAGTTTCTAGTACAAACAAAAGCTGTGGACACAACCTAAGGAGGGCCTAACACCCCTGTATTTACACCCTACACACTATCGGAATAATCTTTGTACAAACTATGCTTTGTGAGGTAGTTTTCAAATGATAATTCACTGATCATTAATATTCTTGTGTGGTGTATGTATGTGATGTGTATTAAAAGCATAGATATAAACTGAAATTATGACTAAAGTGTGTTTAAATCAGGCATGTCAGGGGGAATTGGTAAACAGGTCTGCCACAGACAAATGAATGTGTTTGCTTCTCTGATTGGCCTGGTCATCAAGCAGAGACAATAAAGGTTTGTCACGGGGCACACCACACACTGCCAGAGTGGCACCTTCTCCTAGTTCTCTGGGGATTAGCTCAAGGCCAACACCCTCCAGCCACAGTTTTCACAGCATCACTCCTTCTGACTCCAGCTCCTCCAGCAGCCTAAGGAACCACAGTATCCTCTTCATAGCTCAGCCCTCCAGCCACGTCACTGTCCATGTTCTCCCCTTCCATGGGAGTTTAACTCCTGAATAGTCCTACACAGACCTCTCATTGCCTCAGTGCCACTCACCCAGTGGATGGTAGGGGAACCCAGGCCTTCCCTCTTCTCCAGGTTCAGCCCATGGACCCTCAGTTCAGTAGTCTCAGCATTTTCTCTTGGGCCTCACTGCTCTGTCCCTTGGCTGCTTCCTGCTATGGGTTCCCCCTTTCGTCCTAGGCCCACCACTTCCCAAAAGCCTTCTCCCTCTTTCCAGGGAGTGACTGAAGTCTGTACTCATTCCTCCCTTTCCCCTGGGAGTGTCTGCCTTTTCCTAGCAACCCCTTCTCTTTTCAATTCCTGGGCTTTATATGGTCCGCTTATTCCTTTTCAGCTGAGCACCCTTAATCAGCTGCCTAATGGGTTAACTGGCCCATCTGGCCTGCATTCAATCCTGTAGGGTGTGTGTGGGGTAGTCACTACATCACAAGGTCCATTTACATATCCAGTATACAAAGCTATCAATCCAACAAGTGGCATCTATGCCCCAGGAAGAGACAGAAGCTTGGTCTGGGTTTGTCTTTTCAGAGAATACATTGCAAAGGTACACTGGTCTGTAAAGTTAGGGGGACTAAACCTCAAGTGATGAGCAATTGAATCAACTGATTGTATACAATATTACTTATTATAAAAGGGTTTAGAGTGAGGTCTTTTCTGAAAACTAATGACTCACTGGTGATTAATATTGTTGTGAAATGTACGCATTGACACTACATGAGGCAATATGGATAATTTGTGATATTATGCTTTAAAGAGTGTGGCCAACCTGGGAGAATAAGGTGGAGAAGGCAGCTATCAATGTGTCTCCTACATAATTTTTTTAAACATAGTGGAATTAAAATAATGGAAGCCCTCTTTACATAGAAATCAGCAGGGAGATGGGAATCCCACAGGAAAGGGGAAAAAACAACATGAGGTCATCCTGCCTCTTGAAACAAAGTCATTGAACTTTGGAAGATATACGCAAAGACAGTAGCCATCTTTGGCATCCATCACTAAATAGATACAAGGGAACAGAGCTCTTGCAATCTGACAAAGACGGTTCCTTCAACCAAGGAGGCGGGCAGGGATGTCTCTGGAAACTGAAAATAGGTGACAAACCTGCTGAGGCAAAGACCTTCACCTAGGAAGACCAGGGAAGCCAGCACCTTGTACTTCCTTGGAAGATCCTGACTGACGGAAAATCAGACATGGCTAGGAAGAAGGAATATTGGTGAGAGAAACCACTTGAACAAAGCCTATACCTTGCTAGATTAAGTTTTAAACTTTCAGATTTGTGTTTTCACTTTTACTTCCTTGTAACCCTTTCTGTCTTGTTTCCTTTTACTTGACATCACTTAACATATGTTCTGGTGTTAATACGTTTGTCTTATTTTTACTATAAACCAACTCAGTGCTGTGTTTGCAGGGAAGGGTGTATTTACCCAAATTAGGTTAATAAGCTGTGATGTGTTTTGTGTCTTTAAACAAACACATCTTATTATTTCTCTGAACTGAGAGGGCTGGACATAGCAGAGCACACAGTTTGGAGCTAATTCAGGACTGGGAGTGTGTTAGGTTTACCTTTCTGGTTGTAACCAAGGCTGATGGAAGCCAGAATGGGGCTGTGGAGCTGCCGGTTGAACCAGGGTGTCTAGCACACAGACATTCATGGTGCACTTCCTTGCTTGTAAGCCTGTTTGTTAGTATCCTGGGCTGGGAGCTACAGCAGCAAAAGCCATGTAAGGCACCCCGGGCTGCAGGGCAAGTGGTGATATAACCCTTCACTGGTTTGGATTACCCCTCTGAAGCCCATGACAGATGGCTATAAACAGGCACCGGAAAAGAAAGAAAGTCTGAAAAAGATAAAAGTAAGCAAATATCTAGGGTGTGAGGCTTGCATGGAGACCCCAGGTTGCAGCTTCCAGTGAGAATGTGTGGGGACTTCTGCATCATTGGGGAAACACCAGGGAAAACCTTGGTGGGGAATGGACTATTGATTTGGCATGTATAGAACCTATTTAGTTCAAAGATGGAAAATGATTGAAAAGCCCTGTATCAACAGGGTAAGGGACTGTGAACCCAATAGGGGGAATGAAATTGTCTGGGCCTATATCAACAGGAAAAGATATTGAGCCTCAGGGAAGAGATGGAGGAAGGCTGAAATACCACTAAGCATAGAGACTATTGCGAAGAACAGTTTTGTATGGCTTTATTCTGGCTTCGTTGGTTGACCTGGATGGGGAAAATTTTTAGTTTTGCTGGACAGTCAAGCTACTCTACAATAAGGGAAACTGAGGCATCAATTACCTACCAAAAAGAGGGAGATAAAGCTTAGAAAGGAAACCGGGGTACAGTTCCTGAGTGGAAACTGAAGCAGTGATGAGGAAAGCTAGCAAGAGATGTCAAGAGTAACAAGAAGGGTTTCTTCAGGTATGTTGGCGACAAGAAGAAAGCCAAGGAAAGTGTGGGCCCCTTACTGAATGAGGGAGGCAACCTAGTGACAGAGGATGTGGAAAAAGCTGATGTACTCAGTGCTTTTTTTGCCTCTGTCTTCACTAACAAGGTCAGCTCCCAGACTGCTGCGCTGGGCATCACAGCATGGGGAGTAGATGGCCAGCCCTCTGTGGAGAAAGAGGTGGTTAGGGACTATTTAGAAAAGCTGGACATGCACAAGTCCATGGGGCGGGACGAGTTGCATCCGAGAGTGCTAAAGGAATTGGCAGCTGTGATTGCAGAGCCATTGGCCATTATTTTTGAAAACTCGTGGCGAACGGGGGAAGTCCCAGATGACTGGAAAAAGGCTAATGTAGTGCCAGTGTTTAAAAAAGGGAAGAAGGAGGATCCTGGGAACTACAGGCCAGTCAGCCTCACCTCAGTCCCTGGAAAAATCATGGAGCAGGTCCTCAAAGAATCAATCCTGAAGCACTTACATGAGAGGAAAGTGATCAGGAACAGTCAGCATGGATTCACCAAGGGAAGGTCATGCCTGACTAATCTAATCGCCTTCTATGATGAGATTACTGGTTCTGTGGATGAAGGGAAAGCAGTGGATGTATTGTTTCTTGACTTTAGCAAAGCTTTTGACACGGTCTCCCACAGTATTCTTGTCAGCAAGTTAGGGAAGTATGGGCTGGATGAATGCACTATAGGGTGGGTAGAAAGTTGGCTAGATTGTCTGGCTCAATGGGTAGTGATCAATGGCTCCATGTCTAGTTGGCAGCCGGTGTCAAGTGGAGTGCCCCAGGGGTCAGTCGTGGGGCCGGTTTTGTTCAATATCTTCATAAATGATCTGGAGGATGGTGTGGATTGCACTCTCAGCAAATTTTCGGATGATACTAAACTAGGAGGAGTGGTAGATACGCTGGAGGGCAGGGATAGGATACAGAGGGACCTGGACAAATTGGAGGATTGGGCCAAAGGAAGTCTGATGAGGTTCAATAAGGATAAGTGCAGGGTCCTGCACTTAGGACGGAAGAACCCAATGCACCGCTGCAGACTGGGGACCGAATGGCTGGGCGGCAGTTCTGCGGAAAAGGACCTAGGGGTGACAGTGGACGAGAGGCTGGATGTGAGTCGGCAGTGTGCCCTTGTTGCCAGGAAGGCCAATGGCATTTTGGGATGTATGGGTAGGGCATGGCGAGCAGATCGAGGGACGTGATCGTTCCCCTCTATTCGACATTGGTGAGGCCTCATCTGGAGTACTGTGTCCAGTTTTGGGCCGCACACTACAAGAAGGATGTGGATAAATTGGAGAGAGTCCAGCGAAGGGCAACAAAAATGATTAGGGGTCTGGAACACATGACTTATGAGGAGAGGCTGAGGGAACTGGGATTGTTTGGTCTGGAAAAGAGAAGAATGAGGGGGGATTTGATAGCTGCTTTCAACTACCTGAGAGGTGGTTCCAGAGAGGATGGTTCTAGACTGTTCTCAGTGGTAGAAGAGGACAGGACAAGGAGTAATGGTCTCAAGTTGCAGTGGGGGAGGTTTAGGTTGGATATTAGGAAAAACTTTTTCATGCATTACCTAGGGAGGTGGTATGCGTTACCTAGGGAGGTGGTAGAATCTCCTTCCTTAGAAGTTTTTAAGGTCAGGCTTGACAAAGCCCTGGCTGGGATGATTTAATTGGGGATTGGTCCTGCTTTGGGCAGGGGGTTGGACTAGATGACCTCCTGAGGTCCCTTCCAACCCTGATATTCTATGATTCTATGATTCTATGAAAGGTAAGAAAATTCAGAAGAATGTTGGTTACAGTTCAACCAAAAATATTTTTTCAACTTTTTTTGAGCATCCAGTGAACTGAAAATCAATTATTTGCAAAGCTCTAATTTTGACACATATTAGCTCTGTTATATAATTTGAACTAGTATTAATATTTTTGCCTACATGCTAGCTTTTTGGAAAAGACATGTCATGCATAACTAGTATATTCTGCTATACATAACATGAACACTTCTAACACAGGGTTTCATGACGTGAGTAAAGATTGTATTGGACTAGGTAAACTAGCTTGTTTTCTCTCAATACCACTTCACACAAAGAGACACAACAACAAAGTAAATAATGAAACTGACCTATATTTGATGTAAGAAAAGCCATGGATTTGTGGCCTGCTATGTTTCAATCAAGTCTGGAGTTAGCAATTTATAATCTTTTGATCTCACTGAAACCTGTCTGGCACAGATCAAAACAACTAAATGGAAACCACAAAGAACATAAGGACACATTGTAGGAATCATACTAACAAGGAAGACATATTATAGAGCTTTACTAACTATTCTATTAGTCTTTAGGCAGATGGAATATCATCTACAATTTGGCAGGTTCTCTCTTTGGAAAAGTTTACTTAATGATATAAGCACACAGAGTTCCCCATGGAAAGTATGTGTGTATGGGGGGTGGGGGGGGGAGCTTTGATTCTTTTCTTACTTAAAACTTTTATATTTGTAAGAAGGAGAAAATATATGTTAAGGCCAAGTTGGACTTCTAGGTTCATATTTAGGCCCTTTGTGAGCTGTGCTAGTAAAATACAGTAAAGTGCTTTAAGTATACAAAGGTGCTGAGCTCCCAGCAGCATGAAAGCTCTTTATCCCTTCAGGATGCTAAAGAACCAGGTATATAATCAGCAATCTTCACTCTATCCTTAATTTCCCTTTTGTTTCAAGCTTCTTTACTATGGGATTTCTGCAGTAGTATCTGCTTACACTTGGGGATTGGAATCATGAGATACACAGATAACAACTGTCATTTTTCATCTGAAGTCACGGAAGCTGCTGAATACTTGGAATTTCTGAAGATCATCCATCTTATTAGGTGCCTAAATATGAATCTTCATGTCTAACTGTAGGCAACTATTTTTTTGGAAGTCTTGTCTTACCTACAAGATCTCTATCAAGCATTCTTACAACTACAATACCCACCTGCGGAAGTGAAGAAACAGATTGATAGAGCCAGAAGAGTTCCCAGAAGTCACCTACTACAGGACAGGCCTAACAAAGAAAATAACAGAACGCCACTAGCCGTCACCTTCAGCCCCCAACTAAAACCCCTCCAACGCATTATTAAGGATCTACAACCTATCCTGAAGGATGACCCAACACTCTCACAAATCTTGGGAGACAGGCCAGTCCTTGCCTACAGACAGCCCCCCAACCTGAAGCGAATACTCACCAACAACCACATACCACACAACAGAACCACTAACCCAGGAACCTATCCTTGCAACAAAGCCCGTTGCCAACTGTGCCCACATATCTATTCAGGGGACACCATCACAGGGCCTAACAACATCAGCCACACTATCAGAGGCTCGTTCACCTGCACATCCACCAATGTGATATATGCCATCATGTGCCAGCAATGCCCCTCTGCCATGTACATTGGTCAAACTGGACAGTCTCTACGTAAAAGAATAAATGGACACAAATCAGATGTTAAGAATTATAACATTCATAAACCAGTCGGAGAACACTTCAATCTCTCTGGTCACGCAATCACAGACATGAGGGTCGCTATCTTAAAGCAAAAAAACTTCAAATCCAGACTCCAGCGAGAAACTGCTGAATTGGAATTCATTTGCAAATTGGATACTATTAATTTGGGCTTGAATAGAGACTGGGAGTGGCTAAGTCATTATGCAAGGTAGCCTATCTCCCCTTGTTTTTTTTCCTACAACCCCCCCCCCCCCCAAGACGTTCTGGTTAAACTTGGATTATTGCTGTGCACATTGTAAGATGAGCTATTGCCAGCAGGAGAGTGAGTTTGTGTGTGTGGTTTTTGGAGGGGGGTGTGTGTGGGTGGGGGTGAGAAAACCTGGATTAGTGCTGGAAATGACCCACCTTGATTATCATGCGCATTATAAAGAGAGGTTTCAAAGAGGGATGGGCTATTACCAGCAGGAGAGTGAGTTTGTATGTGTGTCTGTGTGGGGTGGGGGGGAAGGGTGAGAAAACCTGGATTTGTGCTGGAAATGGCCTTCCTTGATGATCACTTTAGATAAGCTGTTACCAGCAGGAGAGTGGGGTGGGAGGAAGTTTTGTTTCATGGTCTCTGTGTGTATATAATGTCTTCTGCAGTTTCCACGATATGCTATGCATCCGATGAAGTGAGCTGTAGCTCACGAAAGCTCATGCTCAAATAAACTGGTTAGTCTCTAAGGTGCCACAAGTACTCCTTTTCTTTTTTCTTTTTACGAATACAGACTAACACGGCTGTTACTCTGAAACCTTTCTTTCTTGAGGAAGGCCTCAGGGCTGCCTTATTTTCCTGTCAGCTGACCAGCCAACAAATGGCTGCTTCCCTGTGTGCAAGAGATAGCAGTGTGATAATAATAGAGATGTTGAAAAGAGAGAAAGCTGGGAGCAGCAGTGAGGTTGTAAACCAGAATAGATGATGAAGGCTCCTAGCTGAAGCCCTGCAATGAGACAGATCCAGAATACAGCGACAGTAGATCCTAAGTGTCAGTTAGTGACAATTAGATCGTAAGGGACAGAGAAAGGGGAGAGACTGAAGTAAGGAAGTAAATGGTTAAAGTAAAAATGACAGGCTAGAAAAGGCCAAATTTCACAGAAGGAAAAGCTAGAAAGGAAAATTACTGATAGAGATTAAAGATAGTATTATGGATTAATAGAGCATGGGGAAGAGAAGGAAATCTATCTATTCCTCCCCAGTTTTCCTTGTTAAGGCCACATTCATCACTCCTCACTTTCACTTCTATTGTTTTGGTTCTCCTATTCACATCCTTCATGGACTCCCTGTCTACTGAAAACTGATACAGTCTTTCAAAATCCCCCACTCTTAAGTGTTAATTAGCCCTAGAGAGGAGACTGGCTTGTTACCAAGCTGCACTAAAATATCAATAGACTTCCTGAAAAATCTAGAAGCTGGACAAGGCTATTGTGTTTGTTTGTTTGTTTGTTTGTTTGTTTGTTTGCTTTGCAGGCAGTGTTGTGTGTACACAATTTTCTAGTAGATGTTATTCTTTAATTAATAGAGTAGTTCCTTATCTCATGGGGGATAAGAGGATAAATACATTAAAAATTTTGATGTGCTTGGACACTGTGGTAATGGGGGCCAAATAAGTACCTCAGAGATCTAGAGAGATAGCTCCCTTAAAGGGTTCTAGCAAAACACATAGATCAATCTACACATACTCAAAACAAAATGTCTTTGTACAATACAGGGAAATACAACCTATATGGAGGCTACTATAAGGCGGGTGCAAAACTGATTGGAAAACCATTCCCAGAGAGTACTTATGAGTTGTTCACAGTCATGCTGGAAGGGCATAATGAGTGGATCAGTTCTGGGTCCGGTTCTGTTCAGTATCTTCATCAATGATTTAGATAATGGCATAGAGAGTACACTTATAGAGTTTGTGTATGATATCAATCTGGGAGGGTTGCAAGTGCTTTGGAGGATAGGATTAAAATTCAAAATGATCTGGATGAACTGGAGAAATGGTCTGAAGTAAATAGGATGAAATTCAATAAGCACAAATGCAAAGTACGCCATTTAGGAAGGAACAATCAGTTGCACACATACAAAATGGGAAATGACTGCCTAAGAAGGAATACTGTGGAAAGGGATCTTGGAGTCATAGTGGCCCACAAGCTAAATATGAGTCAACGGTGTAACACTATTGCAAAAAAAGCAAACATTATTCTGGGATGTATTAGCAGTTGTAATGAAAACATGAGAGGTAATTTTTCCGCTCTACTCCACGCTGATCAGGCCTCAACTGGACTAGTGTGTCCAGTTCTGGGTGCCACATTTCAGGAAAGATGTGGACAAATTGGAGAAAGTCCAGAGAAGAGCAACAAAAATTATTAAAGTATAGAAAACACGACCTATGAGGGAAGATTGAAAAAATTGGGTTTGTTTAGTCTGTAAAAGAGAAGACTCAGAGGGGACATGATAACAGTTTTCAAGTACTTAAAAAGTTGTTACAAGGAGGAGGGAAAAGTATTGTTCTTCTTAACCATTGAGGATAGGACAAGAAGCAATGGGTTTAAATTGCGGCAAGGGAGGTTTAGGTTGGACATTAGGAAATACTTTCTAACTGTCAGCGTGGTTAAGCACTGGAATAAATTGCCTAGGGAGGTTGTGGAATCTCCATCATTGGAGATTTTTAAGACCAAGTTAGACAAACACCTGTCAGGAATGGTCTAAATAATACTTAGTCCTGCATGAGTGGACTGGACTAGATGATCTCTTGAGCTCCCTTCCAGTCCTATTATTCTATTGTTCTATGAATATACTCTCTTACTGGTGTCTGCGATTCTGTATCTCAGCTCAGCCCCAAACACACCAAAATGGGATTTTCAAAAGCACCTAAGTGCCTATACGCTCCTTCAAGTGTGGCCCGAAGTCACTTTACTTTGATGGTACCACTCTATCATACTTCCACTAGTTGCCTAATCAGAATCAATGTTCAGCTGAAGTCTACTAATATGGGATTTCTTTATTCAAAAAGAGTACTCCTACCCAACCTCCATATATATAAAGTCCCACTTTATGAACATAGCTTTTCAAATGTAGCCATAAATATGCAGGTAACCCACCCAAGAACTGTTAATCATGCTTGATTAGGCAAAGCTATAGTAGGCAAGCCCCTTCACACCTCATATCAGATATTTTATTTCAATAAAGTTATTACCCACCCTATTTTACCTACTTTGCCACAGCAGTGCTATGGATGGCTGATGCTTTGCATGTATTTAAACAAATAATTAGTGTTTCCATTATATAGTTCAGAATGAGGAAAGTTTAAGAAAAGAAATCAGCAGCTCTTATGTGATGTTACAGCATTGTGTATCAGATTGTCATGACTAATGAAAATGTCTCATTAAGAAATAGATTCACTGAACTTGAGATATGATCATTAAAACTATTTGTAGTCAATGTAATTTGCAGCATTAGTCCATTACCCCTGAGGGTGTGGGGTGGTGGTAATGAGCATCCACATTCCTAAAATATATTGCTGTTGGTATGCCTGGCATCAAATATTCCTGCAATAATCTACTAATACAAATGGTGGTTAATAGATTAATTATGTTGAAAATTAGAGCATAAACATTTTAGGGATAACTAATTTGCTGAGGGACAGAAAAAGTAAATTACAATCAACTTCCCAGTAAAAGCTGGTTATAATTTGTCTTGGGTGTGATAACATATTTTAATTTACTTTTTGATAAAGTACTGTGTTTCATATGATGCAACTAACAGGGAACTATAAGTCTTAACTCTGGAGTCTTATTCAGATACATGTCTAGAAGTTAGGATCCTGATTGTAACAAGTCCTTATTTAGTTCACAGGAAGGGCACACACACAAGGAGCCACTCCCTCCTTCTATACGCTGTGAAAATGGCATTCACAATTGCAGCTCCTGCACTTGAGTGAGAACAGGGATCTCTCCTTCAGTGCATCCCCGATCAGGATTATGAAGGAGTGGTCCCTTGTTTTCCCCTTTTACTCCCAAGAGTTTCAGGAGGGACAGGAAGCAAGTGGGGAGATGATCATTTGTGAAGCAGGCCATGGGCATGGTGACTGGAAAAGAGCCATTCTAAATGATAGTACAGTCTGCAGGGTCTCATAGGGATATAAGACTGGAAGGGACCTCCAGGGCCATTGAGTCCATTTCCCAGCTTTCAGATACAATCCTATCATGCAGAGCTGTTCATAAATGTATCAAGCTCCGTCTTTAACCTACTGTCATGGGTGGATATAAACTGTTCAGGAAGGACAGGCAGGGCAGAAAAGGTGGGGGAATTGCATTGTATGTAAGAAAGCAGTATGACTGCTCAGACCTCCAGTATGAAACTGCAGAAAAACCTGAGAGTCTCTGGATTAAGTTTAGAAGTGTGAGCAACAAGGCTGATGTCATGGTGGGAGTCTGCTATAGACCACCGGACCAGGAGGATGAGTGGGACTAGGCTTTCTTCTGGCAACTAACAGAAGTTGCCAACGGAAGTTACAGCAGGCCTCATGGGAAACTTCAATCACCCTGATATCTGCTGGGAGAGCAATACAGCAGTGCATAGACAATCCAGGAAGTTTTTGGAAAATGTAGGGGACAATTTCCTGGTGCAAGTGTTGGAGGAACCAACTTGGGGCAGAGCTCTTCTTCACCTGCTGCTCACAGATGGGGAAGAATAAGTAGGGGAAGCAAAAGTGGATGGGAACCTGGGAGGCAGTGACCATGAGATGGTCAAGTTCAGGATCCTGACACAAGGAAGAAAGGAGAGCAGCAGAATAAGGACCCTGGACTTCAGAAAAGCAGACTTTGACTTCCTCAGGGAACTGATGGGCAGGATCCCCTGTTAGAATAACATGAGGGGGAAAGGAGTCCAGGAAAGCTGGCTGTACTTTAAAGAATCCTTATTGAGGTTACAGGAACAAACCATCCTGATGTGTAGAAAGAATAGTAAATATGGCAGGTGACCAGCTTGGCTTAACAGTGAAAACCTTGCTGATCTTAAACACAAAAAAGAAGTGGAAGGTTGGACAAATGAACAGGGAGCAGTATAAAAATATTGCTCAGGCATGCAGGAGTGAAATCAGGAAGGCCAAATCCCACTTGCAGTTGCAGCTAGCAAGAGATGTTAAGAGTAACAAGAAGGGTTTCTTCAGGTATGTTAGCAACAAGAAGGAAGTCAAGGAAAGTGTGGGCCCCTTACTCAATGAGGTAGGCAACCTAGTGACAGAGATGTGGAAAAAGCTAATGTACTCAATGCTTTTTTTGCCTCTGTCTTCACGAACAAGGTCAGCTTCCAGACTACTGCACTGGGCAGCACAGCATGGGGAGGAGGTGACCAGCCCTCTGTGGAGAAAGAAGTGGTTCAGGACTATTTAGAAAAGCTGGACGAGCACAAGTCCATGGGGCCGGATGCACTGCATCCGAGAGTGCTAAAGGAGTTGGCAGATGTGATTGCAGAGCCATTGGCCATTATCTTTGAAAACTCATGGCGAACGGGGGAGGTCCCGGATGACTGGAAAAAAGCTAATGTAGTGCCCATCTTTAAAAAAGGGAAGAAGGAGGGTCCTGGGAACTACAGGCCAGTCAGCCTCACCTCAGTCCGTGGAAAAATCATGGAGCAGGTCCTCAAGGAATCAATTCTGAAGCACTTAGAGGAGAGGAAAGTGATCAGGAACAGTCAACATGGATTCACCAAGGGAAAGTCATGCCTGACTAATCTAATTGCCTTCTATGACAAGATAACTGGCTCTGTGGATGAGGGGAAAACAGTGGACGTGTTATTCCTTGACTTTAGCAAAGTTTTTGACACAATCTCCCACAAAATTCTTGCCAGCAAGTTAAAGAAGTATGGGCTGGATGAATGGACTATAAGATGGATAGAAAGTTGGCTAGATTGTCAGGCTCAACAGGTAGTGATCAATAGCTCCATATCTAGTTGGCAGCCAGTATCAAGCAGAGTGCCCCAAGGGTCGGTCCTGGGGCCGGTTTTGTTCAATATCTTCATTAATGATCTGGAGGATGGCGTGGACTGCACCCTCAACAAGTTTGCAGATGACACTAAACTGGGAGGAGAGGTAGATACGATGGAGGGTACGGATAAGATACAGAGGGACCTAGACAAATTAGATGATTGGGCCAAAAGAAATCTGATGAGGTTCAACAAGGACAAGTGCAGAGTTCTGCACTTATGATGTAAGAATCCCATGCACCACTGCAGACTAGGGACCGAATGGCTAGGCAGCAGTTCTGCAGAAAAGGACCTAGGGGTGACAGTGGACGAGAGGCTGGATGTGAGTCGGTAGTGTGCCCTTGTTGCCAGGAAGGCCAATGGCATTTTGGGATGTATGGGTAGGGGCATGGCGAGCAGATCGAGGGACGTGATCGTTCCCCTCTATTCGACATTGGTGAGGCCTCATCTGGAGTACTGTGTCCAGTTTTGGGCCCCACACTACAAGAAGGATGTGGATAAATTGGAAAGAGTCCAGCGGAGGGCAACAAAAATGATTAGGGAACTGGAACACATGACTTATGAGGAGAGGCTGAGGGAACTGGGATTGTTTAGTCTGCAGAAGAGAAGAATGAGGGGGGATTTGATAGCTGCTTTCAACTACCTGAAAGGGGGTTCCAAAGAGGATGGATCTAGACTGTTCTCAGTGGTGGCAGATGACAGAGCGAGGAGTAATGGTCTCAAGTTGCAGTGGGGGAGGTTTAGGTTGGATATTAGGAAAAACTTTTTCACTAGGCGGGCGGTGAAGCACTGGAATGCGTTACCTAGGGAGGTGGTAGAATCTCCTTCCTTTGAAGTTTTTAAGATCAGGCTTGACAAAGCCCTAGCTGGAATGATTTATTTGGGGATTGGTCCTGCTTTGAGCAGGGGGTTGGACTAGATGACCTCCTGAGGTCCCTTCCAACCCTGATAGTCAATTCTATCATAGTAGAATCTGTGATTCCACTTAGATTGTTTGTCCCTACTACTCCTAGTTGGAAGTTGTTCTCAGATGGCTAGAAAACTTCTTCTAATTTCCAGACTAATTTTATTCATGGCAGTTTCTTTTATACCCACGAGCCATGGTATTCACACTGGGGTACTGGGGTTCAATACCATTTGTCATGGACTTGAGAGTGAATGCCACAATCTGGCCTCTAGCATTTGCACTACATATGCATGTTTGCATTTGCCTTCTGAATCCAAACATTGTACCAGATATAAAGAGGGCCATAGCAGCAGTGGCCATGTTATGGCATCTGTCAGATTATTTGTATCTCTGAATCCTGCTGAACACCTACCACTGTAATATAAATAAAGAATATGTCTATGCCAACAAGAGTTGGCAGATCAGAAGTCATTATGTGGAAGTGGAACTACCTCAATGACCCATAAACAGGTGACTATGATGAAACATATAATATGGAACATAGTTTGCTCTGCCGGCTCCTGGAGGAACCTTGCATCGTGGAAGATGTTAGTATATAGGCTTGTTTGTTAGCATGATGTAGAATTTTGTGTTTGATACTTAAATCCTTACTAATATGTGTGAAGAACAAAGACACTGCCCACAAACAGATGGGGGTGAAAAGAGATAAGAGATGGAGTTAAAAGTGTTACGGGATATGGTGGGAGTGTAATATATGAGAATACACTGGAAGGCTGCCTGGCTCCTCTGTCAAGCCAAGGTCAAGCAACCAGTTAGGAGGGGTAAAGGGCAGCTTGTGGGGAGGCATAAGAAACACTAAAAGCTAACAAGAGGTCTGGCCTTGGCCAGAACACAACCTCACTCCCTACCCCTCCCATGGTATACAAAAGAGGTGGGACGAAGACCCCAGACTTAGGCTCCCCAAAAACAGAACATGACCATAAGTTGTAAGGGGTGGGACCAAGGGTGTGCATTGCAGGTATATTTAGGCCTTCTAAGAAGAAGGAAGTGGGAATGGGAAACAGGCAAGGCTCTGCAGTGTTAGAGGTGGGAAGGGGCACTGCAGGTAAATGCTCTGCAGCGTCAGAGCTGGGAACGGAACACAGGAAACAGACTCTGCCAGTGTGTAGAGCTATGGATATGGTTGCTTGAAACTAACCCCACTAAACATTGCATTGCCTGCACTTCAGACTTTCGGTTTTCTGCTTTCTACTTGCATGACAAGAACCAGGGGAAGGGGTGAAGGGAAAGCCCTCTAACAGAAGATCTTGACTACTCCATGTAGTATTTTTTTAATCTAAACTTAATTCAGAAGTGCAACTGTGTCCATTAAACAGATACAGTTTTTGTAGGGAACAAATATGGTCCAACTCCTTCTTTATCAGGCTTTACTCTCCTGTGTCGACCTAGTGTCTGACAGTGAAAGAGTTTTAGATAATGTTTGGGTATTAGGGTATGATTATTTTATCTTGCTTTTTTGTGGGGAGGTGGTTGCTCTTAAGCAACCTCCTATCTGATTTTATTGAAATTTGAACAAAAACACCATAAAAGCTGTTAAAGTTGCCTATGAGCAAAATACAAACACAAACAGATAAAATAAGTTGTGACAAAGTTCCTCCTCTGCCTTGGTGGGTCCTGTGCTTATTGGCAGATTTGCTCGCCTCAGAAATTCACGGCAGCCCTCCGTTTGGCCACTTTTGCTAGTGGCTCAAACCAGTTGTTCACTCAGCAAACCTCAACACTGGCCAGCATGGGGAAAGGTCAGAAGGGACCATTATGATAGTCTAGTCTGACCTCTTGCGCAACCCAGGCCACAGAATCTCACCCACCCACTTCTGTAACAAACCCCTAACCTATGTCTGAGCTATTGAAGTCCTCAAATCATGGTTTAAAGACTTCAAGGTGCAGAGAATCTTCCAGCAAGTGACCCATGCCCCACGCTGCAGAGGAAGGCGAAAAACCCCAAAGCCTCTGCAAATCTTCCCTGAAGGAAAATTCCTTCCCGACCCCAAATATGGTGATCAGCTAAACCCTGAGCATGTTGGCAAGACTCACCAGCCAGTCACCCAGGAAAGAATTCTCTGTAGTAACTCAGATGCCACCCCATCTAACATCCCATCTTTTTGAAGGTATTCAGTGTGGAGAGTGCACAGAGACATTCCTGCGAGCACCCATCCCCATGCAGTGCATACAAGGATCAGTGTGAGTAAGGGTCAGGGTCAATAAGAATCTAAGATGAGATGGAAAGGAACACAGTGCACTTGGTTAAAACAAAGGATTTAATTTAATTTAATTTATTACATGCATGCATATGGAAGAGAAAAATAGTTTGTAATAGCCTAATTTCTTCCAGTATTTTTTACAAGTTCAGTCACTCCTGCTTTTGAATCTAGACACAGAACATTTTAAAATCAAGTTAGCCTCAAAGAATTCTGCATGAATCACAGATGATTGTTGTTTATTAATCTCTAAAAGGTGTATGTTTACTTACCAAACATAGCTTTTAGAAAATGGCAGTATGCACCTGAAATCCATAGGCATCATCTTTGTGTCATTGTGAACATCAGAAATACTGGGATTGTGCAAAAATGCAATGTGAGTTACTAGTGTTTTGCCTGAAAAAATAGTACAGTACTTGTCTAGAGCACTGTAAAATGATGTCCCATTTCTGAAAAGTGAATTTAGTCATGGCCAGTCCTGCAGTCCTTCAATGGGAATTTTCCTTATGTAAGAACTTCATGATTAGGTCCTCTGTTTTGTACCTTGCAAAACCATATCAAGTAAATATTGCAATACAGTGGTAAATCCCACTCTCAAATACATTTGCGTAGCTCCAGTTGAAGTAATTGGGAACTGCATATGCATGGGATGTAGCTTTAGGATGGGCCGGAACCTCCCAGATTGCTCAGTCTACAATCACATTAGCAGAATTTGTAATGTTCAATGACCTAGTTCTGACAACAAAGTTCAATAGAAAATCACAGTGATTTTTTTTTAAAAAGGGATATAGCTTTTTAATTATTACATAATTATTAACCTGATTCCTTTGTAGTTTATTTTATTCCTCACTAATTTGGGGGATATTTTCATAGCTCACAAATTATATAAATGTTGCATTTTTGTAGCACAAGGACTACATAATGCTTTTGAAATTATAGTACAAAACTACATCCACGAATGTGCTTTATTTCTTATTAACAAAGTGGGGAAAAAAGGACCTAACGTGAGAATAAAGAGAATTGTTTGATCAATTTCTCTTGTTTCTGAAGCTCATTACACTGGCCATTGTATGTATAAAAGTACCCTACTTCAGTTGTTCAGAGATTGTCTTTCTTGTGCATCTAAACTGAATCTGATGGTTTGGATATCAATAGAGGCAAGGAATCAACTATAACTCACAATTTAATTCACCTTCAGGTCCCAAAAGGCAGGCATGAAATTATTAGACAGTGCAGACTTACAAACATAATCATTAATTCAAAATGCACACTCTTCTTGGATATGTTGGTATTCACAGCATAAGAGAAGACCAGTCTGGCTTTCATTTAAAATTATATTTTGAACAAGCTCTAATGAAGACAAACTTTCAGCTTTTGTTCCTTCCAGTGCTTTCTCTGCCAATGGGTTATTTTTCTTGGGATCAATTATTGAAAATGTATCAAAAAGCTCTGATAAATAGAAACTGACACTAGTGGGCACTCTTAATCCACAGTACTTAAAATACATCAATTATTCTGTAGAGACAGTCATAAAAAAGATTGCCTCGTGCAACAGGAGAAATTAATATCACAGCAAAAATTTACTGAGGGCAAATGCTGAATAGTGATGTGTTGTTAAATGTTCACAAATTTGAATGTAGACAAGTGGAATGGAAGTTATATCACTTCCTACATAATGTTTCATTATACCAACGTCAATGTGAATATGTTCCACCTTCTATTCTATATTCTATTTGTATACAAGCATTAGAGTAACACAAATAATTAAAGACCCTGCCCTGAGTCAAATTAATTGCTTTCTTCCCCCTATTTTAGCAGAGTAGGGATGAGGAGAAAGTTTGGTTGTACTACAACGGGGATGGCCAAAACTTTGTAGTCTGGAGGGGTGGAGGAGCAGTGAGCAGTTGAACTCAGCTGTGTCAGAGTCTTTCCACTTGGTTTGCTGCTACTTCTGCCTGAAATATAGATGGGGAATGTGCATCAGCTTTCTCTGCTCCCATGGCATACTGGAAGAGGGGACAAGGGAGCTGATTTGATCTCACAACGACCCCACAGCATGTAAAACCCTCCTTGGCGTCCAGCAGCCATAAAACTTCTATTGCTTATCTGGATTAGACTAGTTTTCAACACCACGGCAGTGAGAGTGGGACTGGCTTTATCAGATTAGACTGGTTTTCAACATCGCCTTCCTCATGGCATCCTGTAGATACCAGTTTTTAAATTAAAAGGAATAGACTGGAATACAATGTTAAGTAGTATTATATATGTCTACTTTGTTGCATCTTGCAGCTGGTATCCAGTGACGATAAGAGACTGAAAGTGCCAGGTCCCAAATGTAAACCTAAATTAGACCTGGGACATGTCTGGTGGACCTTATTAGCTTGTAGGCAGAAGGGGGGATCTTAAATCTTCACATCCTCCTTCCTCCTCACAGGCAGAGATTCAGAGGATTCAGAGAATTACTGACTCCTAGGGATTAGGCTAAAGGGATAGGTTGTGACAGAATGCGGAGGGGGGGGGAGGGAGGGGGTGTTTACATTTGTGTCAAATTGTGATCTCCATGTTCTGTGACTCATTTTGGAATTGTAACCGTCATTGAAACCTTCACTTTATATTGTGACCTCCATTGTGTTGTTCCAAACCAGTCTAATCCTGACAAGGTCAGTCTATTCTGGACATAGTGTGCTTATGCTTAGAGAGGGCTAACAATGAGAGAGCCATCCACTCTGATTGTCTATCAACTACCACCCCATCCACAAAAACAATTAACTCTCTACACAGAATGTTGGCTTGGGTAAGGGGCTGCAGTTCTTCAGTCTGGAGTACATAGGCAAGAAGGGGAGAGAGACAATTGTAAAAGGTGTCTGCTCCTCTAAGCCAGAGATCAGATCAATGCCAACTGAAAGGAGACCAGATCAAGAAGCCAGAAAGGTCTGCCTGGCCTAAAGATGCTTCCCAAACCCAGGACACATGGAAAGGTAAAATCAGACTCCTGAAGGTTGCACTCAGAATGTTTTTTTTCAAAGATCTGTAACTCTAGTCCTATTTAAGAGTAAAGTATCTGTGGTTAAGAAATTCCCTTGCTAAGCCTATGTTCCTTGCTTTCCTGCTATATTGTCCCTGAAATGTTTAAGCCAAAACTAGAGTTTCCACAGCCAGGTTTACTTTGGGGAAAAGGTCTAAGCAGCTGCGGGATCAGGAGGGCTGTGAATTAAGTGGTTGGCCTGCATGGTGTCACTACCCATGAAGGATGTCAGGCATAGAATCATAGAATCATAGAATATCAGGGTTGGAAGGGACCTCAGGAGGTCATCTAGTCCAACCCCCTGCTCAAAGCAGGACCAATCCCCAATCAAATCATCCCAGCCAAGGCTTTGTCAAGCCTGACCTTAAAAACTTCCAAGGAAGGAGATTCTACCACCTCCCTAGGTAACGCATTCCAATGTTTCACCACCCTCCTAGTGAAAAAGTTTTTCCTAATATCCAACCTAAACCTCCCCCACTGCAACTTGAGACCATTACTCCTTGTCCTGTCCTCTTCTACCACTGAGAATAGTCTAGAACCATCCTCTCTGGAACCACCTCTCAGGTAGTTGAAAGCAGCTATCAAATCCCCCCTCATTCTTCTCTTTTCCAGACCAAACAATCCCAGTTCCCTCAGCCTCTCCTCATAAGTCATGTGTTCCAGACCCCTAATCATTTTTGTTGCCCTTCGCTGGACTCTCTCCAATTTATCCACATCCTTCTTGTAGTGTGGGGCCCAAAACTGGACACAGTACTCCAGATGAGGCCTCACCAATGTCGAATAGAGGGGAACGATCACGTCCCTCGATCTGCTCGCTATGCCCCTACTTATACATCCCAAAATGCCATTGGCCTTCTTGGCAACAAGGGCACACTGCTGACTCATATCCAGCTTCTCGTCCACTGTCACCCCTAGGTCCTTTTCCGCAGAACTGCTGCCTAGCCATTCGGTCCCTAGTCTGTAGCTGTGCATTGGGTTCTTCCGTCCTAAGTGCAGAACCCTGCACTTATCCTTATTGAACCACATCAGGTTTCTTTTGGCCCAATCCTCCAATTTGTCTAGGTCCCTCTGTATCCTATCTCTGCCCTCCAGCATATCTACCACTCCTCCCAGTTTAGTGTCATCCGCAAATTTGCTGAGAGTGCAATCCACACCATCCTCCAGATCATTTATGAAGATATTGAACAAAACCGGCCCCAGGACCGACCCCTGGGGCACTCCACTTGACACCGGCTGCCAACTAGACATGGAGCCATTGATCACTACCCGTTGAGCCCGACAATCTAGCCAACTTTCTACCCACCTTATAGTACATTCATCCAGCCCATACTTCTTTAACTTGCTGACAAGCATGGGGTCTGTGTGCCTGAGAGACCCAGAGCTAGGCACAGACCCAGGGGATTTATAGGCAATTGGAGCTCAGGTGTGGAGTCTGTTTATAACAGACTGTTCTCCATTCAGAGAGAGGGACTGGGCCAGGACATAACAGAGGACAGCACTGATTTTTTCATAATAAGGTGTAAGGCCATTCAACCTTGCTTTGAACCTATTACAATGCCTAGTATTTGTGTTGGGGGTAGGTAGATAGTACCCCAATTTATATTAGTTAAACTTAAAGTTGATTTCTGCTCCTTTAAAAGCCATCCCTGTGGCAATGTTACATCTACCTGCATATCCTGATCAAAGAAAGGGCTACACATACTATGATAAAAAGTAGTGAAACTGTAGATAAAATTTATTGTTTTTGTTTTCCTCATCATGCCACACCTAACTACTGAGCAAATTTGTAATGTGAAAACTCTATCTTCTGAAATGACCTCTGTGATGTGATAATCCATCCCCTTAAGAGTAGTGCAGTATAGGGGTCAGCCTATCCCCATCATAGAGCATGAACCTTTTAAGATTTTGGCAGGTATGATCTACGACTGGGGATATATTGGGAAAGAGTAAACAGTCCCAGGAATAAGTAGTGTTTGGGTGGAATCACCTTTTGGTCTCTTTTAGGATTCTGGACCAGAAATCTTGCAGAGCAGGTGAGGAAAGTTTCCTCTCTCCCCAGCCAATTAGGATGAGCTTTAGGAAGGTGACCAGCATATATGCTCCCTCTAGCAGGGTAAACATAAGCTGTAGAAGGTTGGCTGGAATGAACTGAATTGAACCAAATCTTCCAAGCTGGAGGACTAATTGGAGGAAAGGATCCAGCTAAAGACCAAGGTGGCTGAGGACCTAGAGTTGATCTAAACCCCAGCTCCATGGAGAAGACCTGGGGTGGGAAAGAATGGAAGAGCTCTGTCTGAAAGAGCAGTCAACCTTCCTCCCCCCCCACCCCACCCTCCCAAATCACAATTCCAGCTCTAGGCAAAGAGCTAGGGGAGAGGGTATGAGAGAGCTCCTATCTTAAGTAGGGAAATAATTATTTGAAATACAGCCCAGCAGCTGCCAGAGATACCGAGGAGCTACAAGGAGCAGGGTTCTAAAGCATCAGAGTGGCGAGAAGCTGTCTGGAAAACTAGATCCTCTGTAGAAGATGACCATAGGAATGGCCTGGAAGCAAGACATGGTAGGAAGTAGGCCAGGGAAACACTAAGGATTTGAGAGAAATTGATGCCAAAATTTCATATAGGGACTCTGGCCTGGAACCCAGAGGACTGGATAGGTCTGGTTTCCCAGAGGACTGGATAGGTCTGGGTTCTCCTACCTCTCCTCCAGGCCAAGAGGTGAAAGAGGTTAAGAATGAGTCCCAGGTGATAGCCCAGAGCCTCGGATAGAGGCCAATAGACTTTTTTTCCCTTCTTCTTTGTGTGTTTGTTTTTTACTTTTCTGTGAACTCCGTGCACCATACAAACCTTTCAAAACAATCATAATGGGGCAAATTCTGTGGCAACTATTCAGAAACCTAAGACCGAAAACATGTCAAAAAAACATGTCAGATTTTAGTTGGGGGAGGGCAACTTTAATTATGATTCCAAAGGCGACTTGGACACCTGAAAACTTTTGTTTTTTTCAGATAATAACTTAGATACAGTGCTCCTGTTGGATAATGATTTTTAATTCCTATATAAAGAAAGAAAATTAAATAAATATTAGACCCACTCAGGTCTAATACTAACGTGTTCTGACATCCTGTGTCAATTCACTTAAGGGACACAGGTTAGGTTTAAAAAAATAATGTATATTTTTACTTTGTTACTAATTCTTGAATACAACAATTGAAACAACTGTAGAAAAATCTAGATTACTTTCTATCATGTTTTTGCAGTCCGTCAAGCTTAGAATAGACCATTTAACTTTTGGAAACATCGTATTAGGGCAAGTTTACACTGCACCTGCCTGGGGCTCTAGGGATGTTACCCTCACTACAAATAATAGACTAGAAAATGACTTTAAACAGGAGTGAAACTGACCCTTTCAAGTCACTTTCATAGTATTTCCAATCCCAAATGTTCAAAAATCACGAGTCAGGCTCATCAAAAATCACAAGATTGTCTTTAAAATAATGAGATTATGTAAAAATAATAGATTTGGTGTTTTTTAAATTTACATTCTGCTTTTTTAGCCTTTAAGGTGCACTGGGGTCGCATTTTGAAGCTTTCTCTACAGCCACAAGAGCTAGAAACTTCATTTTTCTTTAAGAATGAAGGCTGAAATCATCACATATCAGTTGACTCCAGGAGCTGGGGCTTTAAGGAAAACAATAATTATCATGAGACTCATGACAAAGTTGGCACACTGCTTTCACTTCTGCTTAAAGGCTAGTTACTTCCCAGAAGTGTCTTCAACACAACACTACAGTGATTGAGTTGGAGTTTTCACAGGAGAATATTTTAAATCAAACACCAAGAAAATTCCATGTTTTAAAGTTGTGAAAAAAAATAAGACTTCTGAGGTATTTCAGGGCCAGAAAGGAAAATAAACAGGCACAGGAGCTCTGGGCAGCTCTTCCCCTTGAAAGAAAGTTGGAGGGTCAAACCTTCTAGTCCTTAATCCAGTAAAATTTCTATTGCCATCAGTGCTGTCACTTGTAGATATAAACATCACAGTGAACATGTGAGGTCAATAACTATACACTACATACTTAAATATCTGAGCCATCGTATTCAGAGTTACACATCTTATATGCATTGGCTCAGGGACTCCATTTTCTGGCATATTCTGAACAGTGCTGAACACACAGATCGTGCCCCGTCAATAATACAAATCATGACTATAATCGTCGACTTTATGGACTCTGTGGATGCAATATCTGTTCTTTGTTCTGTAATTGGCCTGAATACAGCTGAAACCCTAAGAATTTGATGTATAATCATATCCGATACTCATAGAACACTTTTTCCTTTCTTACTTTTCTCATACTCAGAACAAAATATGACAAAACAAAATGGTTTTCAGTTAAAATCTAAAATTGCACAGCAGGTATTGCTGTACAACTCAGCCTGGGGCGGAACCTGCCACCCATTGGCAGTTAAGTGCTTTTCTCTCATCTGACTCTCATTCTCTTTCTTTCTTCATCCTGCCTGACCTCTGTGCTGCTTTTCATTCTGTCAACCATGACATCCTTCCCAATCACCTGGGGCCAATTGCTGGAGTCTCAGAGAACTGGCCTTCTTGGTTTGGTCCTATCCATCAGAATCCTCTTTTTTTGCAGCATGCAGCAGGGAGAAAGCCTGGTCCAGCAGACAGAGCTAGCTCTGAGAGACCTGAGTTCTACTCTTCCCACCCCCTCCCCCATGGACTTTCTGTATGACCTCAGATCAGTATTATAGGGACAGAGTTTCAAAGGTTTTTAGGCACCCAAAAGTGCAGCTAGGCATCTAGTGGGGTTTACAAAGCACCAAATCTTCTAGGCACTTTTGCAAGTCCCACTAGGTGCCTAAATACCTTTGCAAAATTGGCTGTTAGTCTCTCTGTGCTCAGTGCCCCATCTGTACAGTGGGTATAACAGCACTGCTGTACTTCACCGAGGGGCTATGATGTGAGGTGCCCAGATACTAAGGTGATGGGGCCACATAAGTACCACAGGTAGAGTGGGAACTTCTCTATACCACTGCTGTTCCTTCCCTGGGCTTTGGTCCTTTCTTTTCACTTATGCCCCTCACATCTTCCTCTTTTCTGAATGTAACCTTGGCTCAGAGGGCTTGGCTATATTTCTTTGGAATCCCTGTGTTCTCTCTTCAATCCACCCCCCCCCCACACACACACACCTTCAGAGGGATTCCTGTTTTACAGGTTCATCTAAAGACTTCCAGATCCTTAATTTAATTTCTAGCCCTTTCTTATCTTAATCACCCTGCCTCTGTTTGTAAACAAAACACTGACTCCCTGCCTGAGAGACACAAGCTGGGAGAAGCACCTCGCTGCAGAACTCACTTTCCACATTATGCAGTTAAGTGCTCAGCCTGGGAGCACACCTCCTGTATGAAACTTGGGGCGGGAGGTGGCAGTCTCCCCCCTACACACACCTAATTGGTGCCCTTTGCAGGGAGACCCTATAATCCCTAGTGTGCCATGAACTCGAGCTCCCTATTGGCTTTCTGTGTTAGAACATAGAAGAGGGGAATGAGTTGAGGTCATAGCGGGAACATGGTCACTAATTCCATGAATAGCATAGATCCACTGAAATACAAACCCCAAAAGGGAGTGAATCATAGAATTGTAGGCCTGGAAGGAACTTTAAGAGGTCATCTAGTCCAGTCCCCTGCACTCATGGCAGGACTAAGTATCATCTAACTATTCCTTACAGATATTTGTCTAACCTGCTCTTAAAAATCTCCAGTGATGGAGATTCCACAACCTCTCTAGGCAATTTATTCCAGTGCTTAACCACCCTGACAGTTAGAAACTGTTTTCCTAATGTCCAACCTAAACTGTCCATTGTTTCTTGTCCTATCCTCAAAGATTAAGGAGAATAATTTGTGTCCCTCCTTGTAACAACTTTTTATGTACTTGAAAACTGTTATGCCCCCTCTCGGTCCTCTCTTCTCCAGACTAAACAAACCCAATATTTTCATTCTTTCCTCATAGGTCATGTTTTCTAGGCCTTTAATCATTTTTGTTGCTATCCTCTAGAAGCAGTATGCCTCTTTCAGATTCTACAGACAGTTTGTAGGGATGCTGTAGACACCACCCCCACATGCAAGGAAGATTCTGCCTCTCCATACTATCATACAGTTCAACCTGTATATGACATTTTACTCAGGGTTTGCCTAATACAGTGTCATCTTCGAGGCAATTTGAATAAAAATTCTTTCACATATCTCATTTTTATGTTGACCCTGAACAACTGTCAGTGTATGTTTTTGGTTTCATTTCTAGTAATTGTTAAAACAATTTAATCTATACAAGTGAGGTAAAGTAATCCATTCATCATCTATGTTATGAAAGAAAGAGTTTTGAAAGTACAGAACCTTTGCTAATATTAATGAGGAACTGAAGATTTAGATTCAAGGTTAATACTGTATCAAAACATATGGGTTACACTAGCACAAATCTGTTTGTTACAGCTGTTCTGGGAGGGAACTCTATTCCTAGTATATCTTTTCAATTTAAAAAAAAAATATGTTAGTTACACTGTAAAATTATATTTGCATGGACATTCTGTTTGCCCCCATGTAACTGGAACATTGTTTTGATTAACAGATCAAAATGCTGCAATAAAAATAAGATTGTTTTGTTTTATACTGGAAGAATCTGGACTGGTTAAAAATAGCTTCATTATGCAAATGAACTGCTGTGTAAATAATCCTATCTAAATTTAATTTGTAACTACAATCTATAATTGTTTACACACGTTTACTCTACTTTTGTACTCTACTTTTAGTGAGCCATGAATACAAAATAAATACTGGTTTAATAAAAAAAGATACATAATAAATATTTGAACTGTTAAAAATGATTGCTGAACTGTAATAATGTGTATACTTTTTAGTCATTGTTCACAAAAGGTAAATTTTATGAGAGTCCACAGGGGTCTGCAGAAGTCCCTTGTGCTGGAACGGACTAGGTCACTGATCCTACATTGAGAGACAGGCTAATCCCTGGACCTGTGTAGAGTTCTATTGACTTCAGCTGGACTCCATGCAAATGCAGCAGTTTACCCATGTGCTCTCAATTGCAGGATGAAAGCCATGCAGATTAAATACTGAAAAGACTTTCTACACATAGAAGCAATGCTGACTTTTGTCATGAGGAACTTACCCTATCATAGGCACCAACTTTCCCCAGCACTGGAGGGTGCTTGCGTGCCCCCACCCCTGGCTCCGCCCCAACTCCACCCTTCTCCACCCCTGCCCCCCCATTCCAACCCCTTCCCCAAAGTCCCTGCCCCAACTCCGCCCCCTCCCTGCCCCATTGCACCCCTTTCCCAAATCCCTGCCCCGACCCTCCCTCTTCCCCAAGTGCACCGCATTCCCCCTCCTCCCCCCTTCCTCCCAGCCGTTTCATGGTGCAAGCACTGGGAGCTAGGGGGGCACGTGGCTCGCTCAGGGGAGGAGGCAGAGGCAGAGCAGAGGCAGAGGCGAGGGGGCAGGGAGGTGCGTGCAGAGTACCCACCAATTTTTCCCCGTGGGTGCTCCAGCCCCGGAGCACCCACAGAGTCGGCGTCTATGTACCCTGTTGTATCCCGCTCCTCCTGTGCTTTGCCATAATCGGTACAACTGTAATACTGAAAATAAATAGTGCTTAGAACCACTGGTGCTGGAACAATTTGATGAGTGGAGGTGCTGAGAGCCATTGAACCAAACTGTAAACCCTATATATGATGGAAACCACTTCAAGCCCGAGGGTGCGGCAACACCCCCAGCGCTCTTAGTTCCAGCACCTATGCTTAGAACAAGACAATATGGCATCAGAACTGAGTCCCAGATCCAGAAGGAGAAGAGAACAAAGAGAAAAGAATACAGGAATAAACAACATTCCTCTACCATGAGGGGAGGGAACTGTTCTCATATTCAAGCAATAGAATAGCTCTGACGATAGGATGACCTACCAGTCCGAAAGTGACAGAAAAATGTTGACAGTAGAAATGGTGTAGAACTGTTGCTGTCTGCCAGTGCTGTGCCAGTCCTTGGTCTAGCTCACTGCAGAGCTGGTAGACAGATATTACCGAAGTTAGAAAGAATGAACTTCCTTTCCATAGACCCAGGCTTCCCAGGGTCTCAGACCATGGATGTAAATAACTAAACCAGTTATTTAAATAGGTCTGGCTCCCAGAGCCTTCTCTACACAGTAGTTCCAACTGGTTTCACCACCCTGCACTTTAATTGGGGGGTGGGGGGAGAGGGGGTTGTTTAGCTGGCCAGGAGAAGAGGGCAATGCTTTCTGGCTTGTGGGGGAGGGGAGACGTAAGACTGCTGGAAGAGCAGTCAGGGTGGTGGATGACAGCTATCTGGCTTGCAGGGAGGATGGGAGATGTAAAGCTGCTGGAAAAGCAGACAGCCTGGTGGACGACTCACCACCTAGGAATGAGGGGTTTAAAAAGAGCAGCATGGGCTTGACCCCTCCCCTCATTCACTTAGAATAGGCTGGGCAGCACCTACCCTCCCTCCCTAAGTAGGTCACAAATATGCATTACGCTAGCCCCCCACTAAGGGGGGCTGGGAAGGAATTTATCCCTTACCACCGTATTGGCCAGGTGCAGTGTTTGGGTTTTTTTTCTGCCTTCCTCACAGCAGGTTCAGGTGGGCTCTGTTCATGCACAGCATGACGGGCAGTAGGCCATATGTCGCAACTCTTTATTTAACTGTATAGCGGATGTTCAGTGCAGGTAGTCCAAAAATTAAGGCACAAAAGAATGGAAAAATGGCCTGGAAAAGGAATTAAGGAGATATGCTTGGTAATTGAGCAAGCCAGGGGGCAGTTGGGGACTCCTATGATTGGTACAGCAGGGAGCCAACCCCCACATCGTCATAGTCCACCTTAACCCTTCCTACAAGGGGGGTGGTTGGTAAGGTCCCAGCAAGGAAATTGTTGGAGGGACCTGTATGAAAGCGGGGGGAGGGGAGGGGCTGGGGGAAGTGCCCCCCTCCGCCCCGAAATTGGATGTAATTGGTAAGGTCCTGGCAAGGAAATTGCTGGAGGGACCTGGAGAAATAGGGGGGAGCTGTGGAAGCCCCCCTCCAAAAAAATTAGCTGGAATTGCTGAAGGGACACAAATTTTGTACCTGCACTGCACAATTTTTATTCGCTGTGGTAGTCTCAGACATCTATCTATAATAAAGTTGCGGCCTGATTAAACCCATTTCTAATGTCTCCTGTCATTCTTTTGGCCTAGCCAGACAATTAAAACTGGGTTAATTTTTTTCTGGGGAAACTTCCCCTGTATAGACAAAGCCCTTTGTGTTCTAACTTTTTTATTTATTAGAAGCTCTTCAGGCCAGGTATCACCCACCTAAACCCTGTACAGTGCTGAACATTCTGTCAGTGCTCAACAAATACTAATAAACTGTCTTTCACAAGCAAATAAATTGAAGCATCCAAGGAAAAGTGAGTGGTTAGCTTAGATGCACAAAGGACAAGTTCAGAAACCTGTTGATATTTTCAAATTAGAGATATTGCTTAGTTATTTTAAACATATTGAAATCAAGAAAATATATATCTTTATATTGCATAAATAACATCCACATGTTATGTATAGACTAGCCATGTAATAAAAATGACATATTACCAAGAATGTAAATTAAAGAAAAAGAGATGGAAGAGAGAAGATATTTGAGAGACTTGTATACGGTTTCATATTAAAGATGTTGTTTTCCTGCATTTAGTCTTCAACTAATCCTATCACTGTCTGATACAATGTAATCTAAGAATGGCTTCCATATCTATTTAAATATCAGTGGTGTTTCAGAAATATTATAAGACATTTAATCCATTGTATTATTTTCCCTGGATAAACTTTGTAAATCTCCAGTGCCATCAGGAAAAAGAAGGATTACTTACTAGCATTTCAATTCCTTTTGCTGATTCTATTTCTGAATATCTGATGACACCCAAAATAAATAATAGCCCCAATATGATTTGCACACCTCCAAAAATCATTAGCCCTTCAAGCTGCAATGTACTTGGCCCTAATGCAATCTATGGATAGGTTTCAAATAAATCAATTTTAGGATTGTGGATTTCACTGTTTTTTTGCAAGTTTAGCTCCACAATTCTAGCATTTTGAGAGGTTATTGACAATTTTAACTAACGATTTCATGGTTCTATGCTTCAATTAAAATAAAGTCTGAAATCCTTCAAAGAAGTTGTCAGAAGTACACAGGATTGATTTGCTGCAACTTGTTGAACTTAAACAAAAAATTGGACTTTTAAAAATGGTATGCAGTTTGAGAATTTTGGTGCATTCTATTTATTTAGAGGAATATGAAGTATATGTTAAATATTATGTTATGCAAGTATTAGATGTAACTATATAATTCTTATATTGGTAAAAAGCTGCATCTGGTAAAACAAGAGAGAAATAGATAAGCTACTTCTGTGGTGGGTGCTGGAGATAGGGATTTAATAATGCATTTATCATAGTTACCATTCTCTCCAGCAATGCACTCCCTAGAGGTGGGTGGGCTGTTCACAAATATTCATAATTCTTTACATTTTTCAAAGCACTGTACAAATCTTTAATTTATCCTCACTACAATCCTGTGAGTTTTTATTCCTGTTTTATAGACGGCAAATGGAAATAGAAGCTCAGAGACCAGAACAGTGTTTTGCAAAATCTTAGAATAAACACCTTGGATGCAATCTGGGTCTACTGAAGTCCAAGGAAGTTTCATCTCTGAGTGCAGTGGGCACCAAGATTTCAACCCTGAATATCTGATTGCTTATTTGTATTCAAACTCAGAATCTTTGGAGGTTTCTCCAGGATTGCTGGTATCACAATGTTATATTGTTCAGATTTAGATAAAATATACAAAAAGAAAAGGAGTACTTGTGGCACCTTAGAGACTAACCAATTTATTTGAGCATAAGCTTTCGTGAGCTACAGCTCACTTCATCGGATGCATAAAGTGGAAAGTACAGTGAGGAGATTTTATATATACATACAGACCATGAAAAAAATATACATTGTAAGGAGAGTGAATTCTGTGTTATCTAGCACTTTACCAATCAGAAAGCTCTACTAACCAGAATTTCTGATATTTCCCAATACAAATCTTCAGTCTAGTAACCGGGACTAGTATGCTGCCCAGGAGGTTATGCAATTGAACATTCTGAACTCTATTTTTATGGAAAAGAGGCAGAAGACAAGTAAGCAAGCTGACATCAGGGATTTATTCTGAGAAGCAGCTTCCAGGGTGTGTCATAGGGTCATTACAGATTCAGCTCAATTTCCTACACCTTCTACATCTACTATGATAATTGATTTTGATAATGAGGACCCTGAGGCACTGCAAGATACTGAAATGCCTTCTGAATCATCAAAGAAAGATTAAATTATGTTCAGTATAGTTTTAGTGTTAAGTGTATTTTTAGTGATCTGGGTGTACGCCATGAACTACCCATAGCGATATGTACAGTCATAAGATAACCTACTATATAGAAAACTTTACCTGTATACATCTAAGTGCTTGAAGAAACCAACCACTCTGCAGTGCAAGACTACTACTGGATTGGGGAGTACCCGTATACTATTTTATACTTTATTTGTTTTATTGTATTCTAATTCTTTGAACATTGGTATTCCCTTGGTAAGTATAACTCTAGTTAACTGGAATTTTTGATTAGCCCGCACCTCCCATTCCCCCAACATGCTGCATAACAAGGCTTTTATTGTAAATCAAAGTTAAAGCATCTTGTGTACATAAAAAAGAAAAAAATAGTCAGGTCAGGCAGCTAACATAAATTTAGGCCTAGATCCTGCAATTAGCTCTACATGTGGGGAACTCTGTGCTTGCACGGAATCCTATTGAAGTCAAATCTGCATTCTCCTGCATGGATCTGAGTTCAGGAGACTTAGTCTTTTAACTGAGTATGCTATTCATATTGAGCACTGTTTAGATATTGTAGCTAAAGTCATTTAATCTTTTTGTCTTATGATTATATAGCCCTGTTTGTGTCTAAACAATTCAGTGGGAACTGGGCAGGCCAATTTTTGTATTGGAAATGAAATTTTGTCATTACACAGCAGTTCACAGCAGAAAGTGATGTTCCCATGAGAATTACTATGTGCTGTCCTCTGAGTATGATTTATTCATCTGGAATGAAGCTGCAAGCTCAGGGGAATATCTTTCATTATAGGCAAAAGGTTTGAAATTTTGTTATTCATTATTGAAAATTAAAGACTAACTATATTCATTAAGGACATTATTTACATATTTACATTATTGTCAAACTGCACAGAGAATAAGTTTTCCCTTCATAACTCAGAAAAAAAAAAGATTTCAGCAGTACTACAGGAACTTTGGGTGTTTCCTGGGCCATAATGTCATGTGCATTAAAAACTCTGGTCCTCACAGTAAGTGGTAGTAGTAGTTTGTATTTTGTTTTTTATCTGAAACTTCTTCCCCTTATGCTACACTACCTATAAAAGGAAGGCAGTTTAAATCTTTCTTTATGTTAGCTTTCTTTCTGTTCTCTTTTATTTTGTCACAATTGGCTTATCATCTGTGATCCGATGTCAGACTATGAAAGTATAATATCTTTATATGATCATACAAAACCATAGCTATTCATGCCTTTGTTACATTTGCACTTCAATCATATCTTCTGATGTTTAGAATGCTTTCTAGAAAAAGGAACTCATGTCCAAGCAGTTTAGACACGAGAAGGCATCTTGAGCAAGAGATGAAGACTAACATTTCTCAAATTTATTTTTTCCTTATTTCATTTAGGCTGAAGGAGGTAAGATAAATATCCCCTCCCAATCAAAAACTATAGCTAATTGCTTCACATATGTTTTAATAATTGGCTTTCCTCTCCCCAGTGCATTAGTACTGAGAAAGTACTGTACAATACAGTCAGTAAACTACAATCATATGCCGTGCAGTGAAGACAAAAATGAAGACATCTGTAAGCTGGTGAACAGATGCAACAGCTGGGAGAGTTAAAATAAAACCCAAAAGTTTCTAAAAAGATCAAAGTAGCAGAAAACTTGGTAATAACCAATGGAGACCTTTCCAAATTTCAGCAAGCTAGGATGATAGTCTTTCCCCCCCCTAAATAGCCTACCTTGCAACATTTTTTCCTTTTGTTTTTATCCACTCCCTAGATGAACCATGTGATGGGCCAGGAACCTGGGTTCTGTCGGTAACCCCTTACATGCTAAAACTTAAAGATCACCTTTATATCCTGTGACAATATTTCACAATGAATGTTAGTGAGCCAGTGACATTGTCAGCTAAGAATCACAGACATCATGGTAACAGTAATAAAGAGGTCTATCCTTCCCATCAATATGCATGCATAACTCCCAATAAGATAAATTCAGACTTAATGTAGTCAGATGGAGAAAAGTTGCATAAAAATCTGAAATTTGCTCATTGGCTCTACCAAAATGTACAAATGTATATTAACTTGACAACAGACCATTAAACACAATAGCTATGTAGACAATATTTAACCAGAAAATAAGTTAATACAAACTTTAGAAATTCTGGTACTGCTACACTTCGTTTCACAATTCATGTTCTAATAGAATCTAACAACTTGTTACTGACAATTACTAAGATTTTTGTTTGTTTACATTGTTTTGAATAAGAAGAATTTTCTAGCCTTCTGAGCTCACAAATTGAAACAGGAAAGAGAAATGTTCTACATCATATTTAACTCTCATGGGATTTTTTCATTTTATGTTATAGAAAAAAGACAGAATAACTAGAATGAATCAAATCTTTTAGCATGCAAGGTACTTTGAATATGTAAATCACTAAGTAATATTACTGAGGACTTGTCAGAAGGGAAAAAATCAGTAGTTTTATTGAGCAGTTGCAATTTAGCATTTTATATCTATGCAGTGTGCAAATATAGTAAATATCACCTCTTTCCAGAGCGATTGTGAAGGCCATTTACACACTGAAAATCCTGTGGTATCCCTGCATGACAGGTACATATGCAACAGCCACATGGGAGACATAACATGCCCTGTGTACCAGTTTGATATCAGTTTGGAACAAGTTGAAGAGCGCATTCCAGCAGGCCAGGGAAGAAGGCCTTTGAGTCATACTTATGCAAATTTGCTTGTGACTTTGCCCATCTTGAAATGCAGACTCAGGGCCACATTCTGCCACTGGTTGTGTACATGTGGCCCAGTGTAGTCTGATGAAGCTGCATATACATGACTGAGGCAGATTTTTGCCTTCTTCCAAATAAGCCTTTTGAACAAAATGCTAACATCTCAAACATTGGAATAGATTAGCTGGCAATTTCCCGGCACCTGCATTTAAAGTGTCACTTTGGTAAATAAGTCTCCAAAAAATAGAGATGTTATAGCTTTAAAATTGTAACAACCAAACATTTTTTAAGGGCAACACAGAATAGTGGAGTCATATGTCTGATATTGGATTAAGAATAAAACAAGCAAAGTCTGTAGCAACTTCAGTACAATATCTAATTGGTTATGTAAATAATGTACATATTCATTTTGGTTGTTTTTGTCAGGACTGTCCAATTTGATAAAGTGTGATGCCCAAAGACTGGACGCAATGATCCCACTGAGGCCTCACCAGTGCCAACATGGGAGGTAATTGTTCTGCTCCACTGGGCACTGGTGAGGCCTCAGCTGGATATACTGGTGATACATCCCAGAACTATACTAGACTTTTTTGCAACATTACATTGTTGACTCATATCCAATTTGTGATCCACAATAACCCCCATATCCTTCTATGCAGTTGTCATAAATATAAAGGGAAGGGTAAACACCTTTAAATCCCTCCTGGCCAGAGGAAAAACCCTCTCACCTGTAAAGCGTTAAGAAGCTAAGACAACCTCGCTGGCACCTGACCAAAATGACCAATGAGGAGACAAGATACTTTCAAAGCTGGAGGGGGGAACAAAGGGTCTGTCTTTCTGTCTGTGTGATGTTTTTGCCGGGACCAGAGCAGGAATGCAGGTCAGAACTCCTGTAAAGAGTTAGTAAGCAATCTAGTTAGATATGTATTAGATTCTGTTTTGTTTAAATGGCTGATAAAATAAGTTGTGCTGAATGGAATGTATATTCCTGTTTTTGTGTCTTTTTGTAACTTAAGGTTTTGCCTAGAGGGATTCTCTATGTTTTGAATCTGATTACCCTGTAAGGTATTTACCATCCTGATTTTACAGAGGTGATTCTTTTACTTTTTCTTCAATTAAAATTCTTCTTTTAAGAACCTGATTGCTTTCCATTGTTCTTCAGATCCAAGGGTTTGGGTCTGTGTTCACATCTGCAAATTGGTGAGGATTTTTATCAAGCCTTCCTCAGGAAAGGGGGTGTAGTGCTTGGGGGGATATTTTTTTTTGCGGGGGGGAGATGTTTCCAAGTGGGCACTTCCTCTGTTATTTTTGTTAGACACTTTGGTGGTGGTAGCATAAAGGTTCAAGGACAAAAGGTAAAAGTTTGTACCTTGGGGAAGTTTTAACCTAAGCTGGTAAGAATAAGCTTAGGGTGTCTTTCATGCAGGTCCCCACATCTGTACCCTGGAGTTCAGAGTGGGGAAGGAACCTTGACAGCAGTACTTCTGTCTAGACAATTATTCCCCTTTTTGTATTTGGGCATTTGAGTTTTCCTTCCCAAGTGTATTTCTTTGCACTCTTATTGATTGATTTTTATTTTGTTGATTTCAGAATTTTGCAAGGTCATTTTTAATTCTGATCCTGACCTTCAAAGTGCTTGCAAACCCCCCATCCCCTCCCCCCCTCACACCCTCCATCACCCAATTTGGTATTATCTTCAAATTTTATAAGCATTCTCTCCAGTCCATTATGCACGAAATTATTGAAAAATATTGAATACTACAGAATATACAATACAGGACAAATACCTGAGAAACCTCATTTGATATTGTCCTTCCAGTTTGACAGCATACCTTGATAACTTATCTTTGAGCATGTTTTTCAACCATTTGTACGCCCACCATATAGTAATTTCCTCTAGAACACATTTCCCTACTTTGCTTATGAACATGTCTAATATGATGATATATCACATCTACTGTTTCCCCTACGTCCCATGCACTAGGCTGGTTACCCTGTGAAAGAAGGAAATTAGGTTGGTTTGGCATATTTTTTTCTTGACAAATTGATTTTGTCCATTACTTATTGCCTTATTTTCCTCTAGGTTTTAACAAATGAATTGTTTAATAATTTGTTCCAGGATCTTTTCAGGTATCAAAGCTAAACTGGCTGAACTACAATTCCCCATGTCCTCTTTTACCCACTTCTACTTCTCCAGCTTCTGTTCCATCTCCCCTGCACATGAAATAACTATAACTATAGCTTTATGCTTCAAGATCCTCTCTAACTATCCTGATGTCACTTTCATCCCTCCTTTCCCTCCATCAAACCTAAGTATTCTAACAACTTCTCTAACTTTATGGTCTCTTCTCCATCTTTATGTTTTTTGTGGGCCTCAATTGTAACTAATTTAATAACTGAATAATCATGTAATGTAGTGTAAAAAGACTCCTAAACCACCCAGTGGATGAAGTAGCTGAAAAGAATATATAAAGCTGTAGTTTTTGAACCTATTGGTATTGTTTTTTCTTGCAATTTATTGAACATGAGTTAATACATCATTGCCATTTTTCTCAAAATACAGAAAAGAAGTTTGTTTTCTTTCTTTTCTTTTTTTTAATTCTGGTATCCAGTATTTCACACAGCTCTCTGCATGAGTTCCATGCATCTCTCATTTTAAAGGAAGAGTATAGAACTATGTATACAATCTAATATTTTCCTTTTCAAAATGGATATATTCTAGTGTGCATAGGATACTTATAGCATCCTTTACCATTATATGTGTACCTTCTTCCTTTTTCCTATTTTGTTTAATGGCTAATAATAAGTAAAGCAAAGATCTTATCTTCTTATCAAACATTTTATAGTTTCAGTGCAGTATATCAGGAAGAGAATAGCAACTTAATTTGAGTATTTCCCTTGTATATGATAATTAAAATAATTAAATCTAGTTTTTGCAATGTGCTTAATTTGTGTTCTCAGTTTTGATGTTGTAATTAAATATGCTAATATTGTCTTAAGTTAGTGTGCATGCCACATAAATGTATATTAGTTTGTTTGTACACAATTTTCACATTGAATTTTTCTCATCTTTAGGATTGTGAACAGCACTCAAGACAAGAAAAAAACAACATATTAGATTTACGCTATCCAACAATCTGAAACCTGATCATTTTAAAAGTACGCATGGTGATTTGCCTTTAAAGTGATACTGGTTTTGAATGCTGTACCATCTCTGGGAAGTGTTCTATGCAAGAGCTATAAAGCTATCTGCAAAATGGATAATAGACCAACTACAAAATTGTACAAGCTGTCCATACATTAAGGATAGGAAGGTTCACAAGGGTTTTCCAAAGTTTAAAGTCAGCAAGTTCTAAATTAGGGATCATACCAGCTTTAGCAAGGTATACATTTTATTATTGTTGGATTATTCACAGTGCCTAGAACGAAACAAATGTCTCACAGGAATGCAAACTACTGTGAAAAATAAGCATTGTGGAAAGCACGCAGTTTAGTTTTACTAACTATCTGTATAAACTAACTTAACAAAATTCTACTTGGTCACTTACCTTGGATGAATGAATTTGACGAGCAAATAAAATCTAATTAATTTTCTTTATGATCAATCATGTTAGAGGGCAGCTAAGTAAATTTTATCACTGGGTTGGTAAATTTTCAGGACAGTTATGTGGAGCTGATTATGCCAATTAAAAATAAAAGCTCTTAGAAATCCCTAGAAGGGATAAGTTTTATATACATGATAGTATCTGATGACTGACAAAGTAAGGCTCGCTATGCAGAGTGTGTTACAATTACTTTGCAACTTTAATGATGCTTCTAATAATGCTAAACCTTGGAGCTGAATTACTTTTAAATGTTCAGTACTGTTTCTTCCAATTATAAACAAATTCAACTACTATCATGATGCATGCCCTCTACTAGGATCAAAATCAGAGAAATAAAAAAGAAGAAAAACTGAGAAGGCTATAAGGAGTGCCTTGCCTAAGTTGCCCACAAACGGGGGATATAAGTATCTTGATCTCAACTTGTGTCCTTCTGATGATATAGGGCTACATTATGGTCCCTGCCTCCATTCACCTTGTCACTCTGGCAATACAAAGGGGACAGAGACACACCCTATGAGGCCAGCTGGGGATTCCTCTGATGTAATGTTTCTCCATGTTGTTATAAAGTTGTTTACACTTCTCTCCTGAGTGCAGGGAGAATGTTGGGGATGAAGAAAGGGTATGAAGAGAGCCAGATGGGGCAGACCCTCAGCATAATGCACTCCTGTGATCTTTGGTTGGCAGAGTGGTTCTTAGGCAACCATTAGGCCTGTAAAAAGAAAAGGAGTACTTGTGGCACCTTAGAGACTAACACATTTATTTGAGCATAAGCTTTCGTGAGCTACAGCTCACTTAATCGGATTCATTCAGTGGAAAATACAGGCCTGTATAATTTAGAGATGCTGTAAATTATGCTAGGGGCTATTTCTTTATTAGAACCACCTTTCTCCCCCATTCTTGGTCCTGAGCCATGCTCAGCTCAGCCAGACCCCCAAATCTGGGGCAGACTCATAAGATATTGCTTTTTCCTTGATGAAGCTTCAGTGAGCACAAAGCTTAGTGTCTTCTGCAGTAGTTTTCTCCATTTGAAGAAACCAGCAGGGGTTACAAACAGTGAACAGTGCATATCACATATGCACATAACACACAATATGTCACATATGAAATCTTAAATGCATTGCACACATATCTTCTTTATTGAAATCGTCAGGGAAGACCATGAAAAAAATAAAGACTCACATGAGTGTCTGTGTACAGTGAAACAGTCGAACTTCAGTTTTGCATGGTCCAGAGAGTTTTTTTAAAGCTATATTCTGCCTAAATATTTCTTCTCCTGTTCAGCAGGATTATTTAACCGAAAGTTGTTGCTAGCCATTCAGCCTTGAATATCAAAGTACAGTATTATATGCCTTTTAGAACTCCAGTATTCTGATTGGCTGACTAAGACATTTGATCTCTGGAATATTCTATAATTACATTATATTAAGTTCAGAAACATCATCAAAGGAGCACCATGAAATTGAATCTTAAAAATATAGTAAGAAGAAGTTAGGTTTTTACCATTTCCCATTCACACTGTCATAAGCATGGTTCATAATTTTTCTTTTTTTCTTATCTTTGTCACAAGAATGAAGTATCAGAATATGATGCTTTCAAATAGTCTATAAATTGCAGTCATGTGTTGTGCTCTTTTGATACTTGTGCTAGTGTTCAATTTATCTCATTGTCATTTCCTTGCCCTGTTTACAATTCCATTGACCTGTGGGAAAAGAGCAGCAGATCAGCAATCAAAACTAGAACACCGAAAAGGTCAAAGTATTACAGAAAGTAGAACACTTGGGACATTGTAATTCTGATTCCTTATTCTTATGAAAAAAAGATGAGAACTGGAAATTGCAGGAGAGAAATCTATTTTCATTATCAACTGAAGATTTTGATCTTGCACTCCTCCCTGGGCATTGTATCCTATAACTTCAAAAGAAACACTCTTTCTAATAGCTACGTTAACCTTCCTAGAGTTTTAATCCTGTAAGCAAAAAAATTAGACTGAAACTTGTAGTTTTATGATTAGAACATCATGCTTCAAATGGCTGGTCTGCCTTTAGCACACCTCTTTATAACCTGTATTTAACTTGCTACAGATATCATTTTGAGGGATGTGTGTTTTAAAAGCCAAGTCCTCTCCTGAGGATCCAACTTTGTCTCACCTCAGAGAAGAGAAGGACTTCATCATCACTTCATTTCCATCCTGTGCTATATCCCTCACAACCATGACTACATTTTCTTCTAACTTTCCATATCACTTTGGGTGTGAAAGCCCACCGAAGGCTTCACAGCAGCTTTTGATGTACCTAAGGATGCTAGGTATTCAGTGTATGTATTTGTTTTTATATGAGGATTGGATATGTAGAGAGTAATTTCTTCAGGCATATTGGAGAGGGATGTGAACTGAAACACATTGTTCCCTCATGTCTAATGAGGTGGGTGGTCTTCATGGAATGAAATGTTGCTGGGTAGAGCTTCATGGGGCACTGGTAATGCAGACTCTGTGCCATGCCCGATTGGCTCATATAGCAGTACCCAGCTGTAGCTCCTCATTCCCTTTGATGGCTCCAATTTTTGCGTGATCAAGAGGGAACACCGGCATTATCTGTGGCTGGCAACTTGGAGAGGTGCTTTAAGGGTGGAAAACAGCTGCAATTTTAGATCACTGTCATGACTGGAATGGATCAATGTGATCGCAAGAGATCCTATGGCCACTTTCAGTATCTGTGAATACCTAATGGAAAACCAATCACTTCTATTTGGTTTGGTGGTGGAGAAGACAAGGCTTTACTGCTTGTTAACATCACACAATAGTTCCTCCACTTAGACAACAGTTCCTCTTCACTTATTAGAATTCATGTACCTGTCTCAGATTATACTCAGGAGAGTTGGGTTTAAGTTCAGTTCTGTCATTACTAAGAGGTTATGTAATCAGTCTCAATTGGAATTTATTAATCAAAGATTAGTCAAGATGAATAAAGCACAATATAGAATACAGAAAGAAAGGTTACACATTGCCAACCAATCTGAAGACTGGAAAAGTGACTGTCGCATGACAAAGTCCGAACTAGCTCCCTGGAACTCTGCTCTTCATACTGTGTCTAGGACAAAGAAAATTCCTTTCCCATAAATGATCTACACCTGGGATTCTTTTTAATGTATCTTAGTTTACCTAATAAATAAAATAAAGATATTTGCCCTTTTATTGTATCTCAGCATATCAGATTTATATGCTAAAGATATCTGTAACCAAGTCCTTATTATAGAAAACTCCTGTGGCAATAAGTAATTCCTAATGAGCTAAAACCATCTCTGAAAGGGTCATTATCTCATTGCTCACCTAAGACATTTTCAACAGCAAGTATCCTTCAACAACCACAAGCGGTCCTTTCCTGGACACCAGTCAACAGGGTCAGGGTAAAAATATTATACGCATTCCACCATTCAATAACATTGAAGTTCAGTGCCCCTGGAATTATAGATACAAAACACTTTGGTTCATGCACAAAGGATCATGGGGGTTTTATATACAAAGAATTCTGGGACTACAAAGCATCATGGAGAATCAGTTTTATTTTCAGACAAGAACATCGACTGATTTATCTCCTATTTGGGGCCAGTGATGGATTTTCATATGGTAGGGAAACATAAATATAAAGCTGTGCTTAGTTAGGACCAAATTCAGCACATCCTCTATCTAGCTTTGGTGGTATTCAGGATAATTAATGTGGGTTACCTCAGACTTGTGTGGAATGGAATTTAGGAGGATGTTTTTGTTTTTTCTGATCTGCATCCATATATTTTTCCTCTTTAATTTAAAATGGTTCATATTTAAGCATTAGTTACTTTAATGTGAGTAAATGAAGAGTGGGGCGGGGGGGGGGGAGCATTGGTCCTTTAGTTTTTCCTCTGACTGCTGTGTTTAACTTTATTTTGTAACCTCTCTCCTCTTCCTTCCCCTGACTGGCACTCTCTCTCCCTCTTCCCCTCCCCTCCCGCATTGTTGCACTGCATTTAATTATAGTGTTTTTCATAACAAGCACATCTAGAATATTTTCCCAGGGGATGAAGTTATCTCTAAATAACACATGTCCTTGCCCTATGTTATTTCTTACTTAAGATGCTGTTTAGACATTTTCATATAAGTATGAAGCAATTAAACTAAAATATTTTATTGGGGGAACATAATAAGAACATATATTTAAACTAATTAAAATGTTAATTTGGCAATGTTTCATTACTGATGGACTCCATAAGTCACAGGTAGTATGATTTTGCTAAAGATTTGATCAGATTTATGTGTCTTTAACTATGCAGATGTTATTAATTCTACACACATCATTCATGTTTACTGCACTTATTTAAAATTCTATAGATCACAATTACTTTTTTTTAAATCGCAATACCTGCTGACACTCTGGAGTAAAGTTCTCCCTTTGAATGATTGCTAGAGATCTCCATTATTGGTGATTTTGGCCTAAAACATCTGAAACATAACATATATGCTGCACAAGAATAAATCCTTTATCATTTTCTCTGACCTTAGTGATACTGGGTTATGTAGTCTGAGTTAAAGAAGGATAATGAAATACCAAGACTCAAAGATATGGATTTTCTGTTTTCATTTTCTGTTGTGTATTCCTAAGATAGAGTCTTAAAAATACACATTGAAGACAAAGGTGAAAGTTAATTCAAAAAGTGAATGTGTTTACTCCCTGTGACTTCTTTTTCTTGTAATGGACAGCATCTAGTGGTCTGAACATTATTCATGGTTTAGCCATCTCATAGCATCATACATCTTCTAATTCTAATATAATTCCTCCCCCCACCCCTTCCTTGTCCTTTTCCCCCCTTCCTCCTTTGGACTGCTACACCATCATTCTCATCCCAGGATAAGTCTGGGTTATTACCCAGTCCAACTCCTATTGAAATCTTTCCATTATATTCCATAGGAGTTAAATCAGGTCCTTACTCTGGGAAGAGCTGAAAGCTTAAGTAACCCAAGCTGTTTTCTTTAAGGTGATGAAAACATTTGTTCACTGAATATATTCTGTGTTGTGTGTAGTTTTCTGTCATATGATGTTTTTATTCACTCTCATTTGCACAGTGTAGTCATACAAGGCACTGTAACAGTGGTGCTCAAAGTGTAACGAATGCAATGTGGTGTTCTGCCATCATCTACTCATGTATGGACCACAGCTAGAGGTTGATGAACCCACTAGAGTCTTAGCTAACAGAGCTAATTCTTTTACCCCAAGCAGCAGCAACCCATGCTTTAGATCCAGAGGTCCTAGGTTCAAATCTCACTTATGAGAGCCAGTGGGTCAATGTTACACTTGCTTTCATTAGGCAACTGTAAATCTGCATAATTTGTAAAGAATGACTGAAGAAATGTGACAGTGGTAACAGTTTAAAGGTGTTCATTTACACATGCACAGGAGTTATATTTTTCACTCTCCATTATTGTTTCAAAGTACATCAATAGTTCAAGTAGATATCAAAATCCCTCAATAAGCCATGATAGAGTCTTCTCAACAACCAAAAGTGGTCAGCTTGATTGGTCTTGCACAGGTAAGGAAGAAAGGAAGGGGCAAAGATCCTTTCACTCCTGTTTGTCCTTTCACTCCTTCACAGAAACCAGCTACAATGTGCCTTGAGAACACAGGGACAGCATCAGACTTGCACATGAGGGGATGGAGGGGCTCGCCTCTCCAGAGAGGGCAGGATGTGGCGGGGCATGGTGATCACCTGGCTTTCCTTTTGTATCAGTCAGCAGAACTCCTACTGCAGTGTGTGCTTCTCCGCACAGCCCAAGAAGACATTCTGCACATCCTTCCCCAGATCAGGGCTGTACCTCTAAAGACACAATATGGCCATATGAGTTAAATTTTGTCAGACTTGAGCCTTAAAATGTTATATGACAGCATATCAAAATAAACATCTCATTGCTCAGCAGGTGTGAATGCCTGGCTGCTTCCATGTGGCCATTCCAAAATGGCTGTACTCTGAAACCGCATCTACAGAGCATGGGAAAGAGGAACAAGCCAGTCACTTCACCATCTTGCACTGAAGAGCCCATTGCTATACAGTCCATCCCTCGAGCAAGAAACAACTGAAGAGAGGAAACACTCAACAAAACTAAATGAACCCAGGTAATCAATTGTATATATTAACTTCTGCTTTTGAGTATCCTATAACATGAAAACTGCTTTAAGAAGTGAAATGGCAATAGCACCATAGTAAATGTTCTAGAGCTAAGATCAATGGGAATATGTGAACCAAATATATATGTAAACTAGAAGTAGTGCATCCTTTCTGACTCACATCTCTTGATCCACAATCTTCCTCCCTGAAAAGAAACAGTTTTCCCTACCTCAGGGACAAAAAGTAAAGTCCAGGTGAACAGTATCCTAGGCCACAGCTATTCCTGCTATAAAAGGCAATACTCCAGCTGGCCAGTTTAAGTAGAATAGTTCTAGTTTGATTTTTTTTGGTTCAATCAGCTTTGTGGGGACCAGCTCAGCCCGTCATTTTATGGGTTTTCCCACATTTGGTGAGTTAAATATCTTGAAAGAAGACCAAAAAAAATCTAACAGCAAATTTAGCTGCACAACACAAAACAAGTCATGACCCAAATATATTGGAGAAAATAATTACTGTCTGGGAAGAACTCAGTGTCTTGTTGTCTGTAACCATACAGAGATCCCTGAAATTTGTTCAGCAAAATTATTAAGAAAAGGGAAACAAAGGTGACAGACTCTTCAGCTATAGAATGAAAATGAAGCAACAAAAGCAATTAATGAATTTACGAAAAAGATAAATGGATTCTTTTCCCTTTCCTACAAAATTTGCAATAACTCTGACATTGAATGATTTTCACCATAGGCAGAGCCAGCATACACAGCCATTCAAACACACCGAAGCTCCTCAGAGAGTTTAACTTGGGCATTGGCTACCCAGAAAGAATATAGAGCATGTCTATATTGCACCTGGGAGCATAGTTCCCAGCTCAGGTAGACAGACATGCCTCCTCTCCTCCAGCTAGCACGCTACAAGCAGCGTTGCCAGATGTATCACAGGCAGTGGCTTGAACTAACCACCTGTGTACAAACCTGTCAGTATGTAGCTGGGTAGCTCCCCCAAGCCACGGCCCATGCTACCCCCAGCTACACTGCTGTCTGTCTGAGCTGGAAAGCATGTTCCCAGCTGCGGGAAAGGCATACCCTTAGACAAAAACAAACAAACAAAAATAAATGACAACAACAACAACAAACATAAAGAAGAAAAAACTCTACACCTAGGTATCTTTAAAGCAATATATTATAAAACCCTAAAGAAGACTCACATTTAACTACTATCCTGTACTAGTCAGAGGCTTTCAACTGCTATATGAGAAATATGAATAGATATTTCCTAAGACAGAAAAGCACCCTTTTACATCAACCAGCCTTACTCTGACCCAAGATAAGGGTCTGATTCCTCTGCCACTGGAATACTGATAAATTTTCAATTGACTTCAGCAATAGTAGGGTTAGGTCCCATAGCAAAAATTACAAAAAGTGATGGGAATTTGGGTGATCTTTGGGTGCCCAACTTGATACCCCTAAAAAGATCTGTTATCAAGTCGGGGCTTGGCACTTTCTGACAATCAGGACATATTTAGTTATTTCCTGTTGGGAACCCAAAAACTGAGGCAACCAAAAGGGACCTCTGCTAATCTTGGCCAATGAGAATAATCTTAGAGGTCTGTTTGTCTTGGTTGAAATATTCTGCTATTATGTTGTTATCTCCAGATACAGAAAAAAGATTTTTGAATAAATCACAATGATTTACAAACAAAAGACTCTCTGCAAATTAAAAGCCACACCCTGAGTTGGATTTAAACTATTTACAGATATCCCAATAGAGTTTGTCAAACACAACTACTTAAATTGTCTCGATAGTCCTCCTAAAAAGGAGGTTGCAGCCTGTTTCCATTAGTATCCACCTTTTCTGTTAAATCTATGTCTCCCCTTCACCAGAATAAGAGAAAATCAACATATAAAAATCTTCTAGAGAAAACAAAATAATCCTCACAAATGTACCTGTGTAGATTATGGAATGTTGATGAAAGAAATGCTGATGATCTCTTTACTAAAAAATTGTAATTGAATTTCTTCAGTTCATTATCAGGTTTTAGAATTAACTATAGCAAATGTGAAGCCATGGAATGAAAACCTCCTCAGGCACAGCACTGAACACTGTTAAAGGGTATAGTAAATTTAGAAGCTAATATAACTCCAGATGTAAGGGTTATGCACAGCATCCATTACCTTCAATTTATAACTTCTGTCAAAAGCAAACTGAGCAAACACAATTGATTGACTTTGGGTGAGATGAATGGATAACTTTAAGATAAATATTTCAGCATGTAGGGAAGGGGGTGCGGGGTGGGGCTCCCTCCAAGCCAGAGTGGGAGGGAACACTCTCTAGGCCTAGATGGGTGGAGCCAGGTCAGGCTTACCCCTCACCCCTAAAGTTGAGAGGTGGGACAAGAAGTATAAGAAGCAAGGCCTCCAGCTCAGTTGGGTGAGAACCCGGGAAGGTTACTTGCTGCAGGCCTCCGGCCCTGCTACCAAACTCAGTAGTGCCCTGCCCCTAGAGAAGACCGAGTTTGGAGAGGAGCTGTTCAGATTGCTGGTAGCCAAATACCCCAAGGAAATGGAGGATGCTTGGATGCTGGAGCCCCCCTTCCTGGATTGTGGTAAGAAGTAGTCCAGGGAAACCAGACTCTAGTCCGGTTTTGGTGTCAGTGCTCAGGTTGGCATGTTTCAATGGTATCCCTGCTGACCCAATGGCGGAGCCCTCTGCCACAGTCAGGGCCCTGGGACCCAGTGAAGTCGGGTGGGCCCCAGTCCCCCTATCCCAGCTGACAACCCCATCTTTGGGGTGGCAGGCTCCCTACCTTAGGCCACACAGCCTTACCTGAAAGCCAGGAGCCCCATAGACTGTTTGCTGCTTTGCCCTGCCTGAGAGCCAGAGCTCCGTAGACTCATTATCGCTCTGTTCTCTCTGAGGGCTAGGGGCGCCTTAAACATTTGCTGCTCTGCTCTGCTTGAGGGCCAGGGCCTCACAGATTTCTGCCCTTGATTTGCTAATTCCTCTTGTGACTGGGCTGACCACACAGTGATGCAGTGAGTCAGAGTGGCCTCCCTCTGAGCCAGAGGGGCTGGGATGACTTGTAACCCACTACATAGCAAGATGAATTTACTTGTGTATTTTGTCAGCTTTCTGATGTAGCTAGTAGTGTTGATGATTTAGTATGTGGTAACTTTCTTATTATTAGCACAGGCAGGAATGTCTGTGAGGGGAGGGCTCCTACCTCATACTGAGAATGAGGGGCGATCAACAGGTTATCTCAAGTGCCTATATACAAATGCACAAAGCCTTTGAAACAAGCAGGGAGAACTGGAGGTCCTGTTGAAGGCAACGGATTATGACGTGATTGGAATAACAGAGACTTGGTGGGATAACTCACATGACTGGAGTACTGTCATGGATGGTTATAAACTGTTCAGGAAGGACAGGCAGGGCAGAAAAGGTGGGGGAGTAGCGCTGTATGTAAGGGAGCAGTATGACTGCTCAGATCTCCGGTATGAAACTGCAGAAAAACCCGAGTGTCTCTGGATTAAGTTTAGAAGTGTGAGCAACAAGAGTGATTTAGTGGTGGGAGTCTGCTATAGACCACCGGACCAGGGGGATGAGGCAGATGAGGCTTTCTTCTGGCAACTCACAGAAGCTACTAGATCGCATGCCCTGGTTCTCATGGGTGACTTTAATCATCCTGATATCTGCTGGGAGAGCACTACAGTGGTGCACAGACAATCCAGGAAGTTTTTGTAAAATGTAGGGGACAATTTCCTGGTGCAAGTGCTGGAGGAGCCAACTAGGGGGAGAGCTTTTCTTGACCTGCTGCTTCCAAACCAGGAAGAATTAGTAGGGGAAGCAAAAGTGGATGGGAATCTGGGAGGCAGTGACCATGAGATGGTCGAGTTCAGGATCCTGACACAGGGAAGAAAGGGAAGCAGCAAAATACGGACCCTGGACTTCAGGAAAGCAGACTTCGACTCCCTCAGGGGAATAACATGAGGGGGAAAGGAGTCCAGGAGAGCTGGCTGTATTTCAAAGAATCCCTATTGAGGTTACAGGGACAAACCATCCCGATGTGTCAAAAGAATAGTAAATATGGCAGGCAACCAGCTTGGCTTAACAGTGAAATCCTTGCGGATCTTACACATAAAAAAGAAGCTTACAAGATGTGGAAGATTGGACAAATGACCAGGGAAGAGTATAAAAATGTTGCTCAGGCATGTAGGAATGAAATCAGGAGGGCCAAATCGCACCTGGAGCTGCAGCTAGCAAGAGATGTTAAGAGTAACAAGAAGGGTTTCTTCAGGTATGTTGGCAACAAGAAGAAAGCCAAGGAAAGTGTGGGCCCCTTACTCAATGAGGGAGGCAACCTAGTGACAGAGGATGTGGAAAAAGCTAATGTACTCAATGCTTTTTTTGCCTCTGTCTTCACGAACAAGGTCAGCTCCCAGACTGCTGTGCTGGGCAACACAGCATGGGGAGTAGGTGGCCAGCCCTCTGGGGAGAAAGAAGTGGTTAGGGACTATTTAGAAAAGCTGGACGTGCACAAGTCCATGGGGCCAGATGCGTTGCATGCGAGAGTGCTAAAGGAGTTGGCGGCTGTGATTGCAGAGCCATTGGCCATTATCTTTGAAAACTCATGGCGATCAGGGGAAGTCCCGGACGACTGGAAAAAGGCTAATGTAGTGCCCATCTTTAAAAAAGGGAAGAAGAAGGATCCTGGGAACTACAGGCCAGTCAGCCTCACCTCAGTCCCTGGAAAAGTCATGGAGCAGGTCCTCAAGGAATCAATCCTGAAGCACTTACACGAGAGGAAAGTGATCAGGAACAGTCAGCATGGATTCACCAAGAGAAGGTCATGCCTGACTAATCTAATCGCCTTCTATGATGAGATTACTGGTTCTGTGGATGAAGGGAAAGCAGTGGATGTATTGTTTCTTGACTTTAGCAAAGCTTTTGACACGGTCTCCCACAGTATTCTTGTCAGCAAGTTAAAGAAGTATGGGCTGGATGAATGCACTATAAGGTGGGTAGAAAGTTGGCTAGATTGTCGGGCTCAACGGGTAGTGATCAATGGCTCCATGTCTAGATGGCAGCCGGTATCAAGTGGAGTGCCCCAAGGGTCGGTCCTGGAGCTGGTTTTGTTCAATATCTTCATAAATGATCTGGAGGATGGTGTGGATTGCACTCTCAGCAAATTTGCGGATGATACTAAACTAGGAGGAGTGGTAGATACAATGGCAGGTAGGGATAGGATACAGAGGAACCTAGACAAATTGGAGGATTGGGCCAAAAGAAATCTGATGAGGTTCAACAAGAACAAGTGTAGAGTCCTGCACTTAGGACGGAAGAATCCAATGCACCGCTACAGACTAGGGACCGAATGGCTAGGCAGCAGTTCTGCGGAAAAGGACCTAAGGGTGACAGTGGACGAGAAGCTGGATATGAGTTAACAGTGTGTCCTTGTTGCCAAGAAGGCCAATGGCATTTTGGGATGTATAAGTAGGGGCATAGCCAGCAGATCGAGGGACGTGATCGTTCCCCTCTATTCGACATTGGTGAGGCCTCATCTGGAGTACTGTGTCCAGTTTTGGGCCCCACACTACAAGAAGGATGTGGAAAAAATTGGAGAGAGTCCAGCGAAGGGCAACAAAGATGATTAGGGGTCTGGAACACATGACTTATGAGGAGAGGCTGAGGGAACTGGGATTGTTTAGTCTGCAGAAGAGAAGAATGAGGGGGGATTTGATAGCTTCTTTCAACTACCTGAGTGGTGGTTCCAAAGAGGATGGTTCTAGACTATTCTCAGTGGTAGAAGATGACAGGACAAGGAGTAATGGTCTCAAGTTGCAGTGGGGGAGGTTTAGGTTGGATATTAGGAAAAACTTTTTCTCTAGGAGGGTGGTGAAACACTGGAATGCGTTACCTAGGGAGGTGGTAGAATCTCCTTCCTTAGAAGTTTTTAAGGTCAGGCTTGACAAAGCCCTGGCTGGGATGATTTAATTGGGGATTGGTCCTGCTTTGAGCAGGGGGTTGGACTAGTTGACCTCCTGAGGTCCCTTCCAACCCTGATATTCTATGATTCTATGATTCTATTATTATTTGATGTTAGTATTGAAGTAGCACCTAGAAGTCCCAAATCATGAACCAGGGCCCCATTCTGTTAGGTGCTGTACAAACGCAGAACAAAAAGACAGTTCTTTCCTCAGAGAATTTACAGTATAAATATACTCGTAGTCGATTGTTAACCAGTTATTTAGCAAGCTGCTGGGGCCAATGTGTCACTGGAGATGCTTTCAGATGAGAAGTATCAACTGGATAAGATGGTGTTCTTCACTTCCTATCCTAACCTGTTGTTTAGCATTGTGGTTCCTTTTTTGCTATGTTTCATCTCAGAGGTACATGCGTTTCAGTGGTTGGTGAATGATCTCTGCATAGGAAGCAACACCACAAACTTATACATAGGAGATATTATATGCATGAAGATAATTGTCATTAAAATCTCTAGCAGTGAAACTGCTCTGAATATGAAAGCACTTCATAATTTCTACATTCAAAACAAATCTAAAAAAAAACCACTCTTGAGAGCCAATAGGAAAAAGTCAGATGCAAAACTGAGACGCTCATAGCCTGTAGCCTTAGTCTAGTACAATAAACAAAGGCTGGATATACACTAAGGAAGAAGGCTGCCTAGGAATCTTTCTCAGGGATCAAATCTGGTTCAATGCATTTCATAGTTTTTCAAGTAGCTGAAAATATCCTATAGCAAAGTCACAAAGTCTGAATGCATCCAATGAAGTGAGCTGTAGCTCACGAAAGCTTATGCTTAAATAAATTTGTTAGTCTCTAAGGTGTCACAAGTCCTCCTTTTCTTTTTACTAAAAACACAGGGGCAAGAGTAGCAACTGGGCTAAATCAGTATAGCTTCACCAACTGCGGCTCTGGCCCTGAAATCTCCTTGCACCCTAATTAAGAAAATCACAATAAACCTTTACTCCAACTATTGGGAAGAGTTTTGTTTTGTTTAAATCAGAAGTAAGTAGGACAGAACAATTCACAATTCCTAATTTGGAAGGAAATTAAGACTTTTGAGTCACCAACCTTTCCCCACTTCCAGGTAGAAAAAACAATCCGTGCTGGACTAAATGATTAACAGCACAGGTTATTTTCCATGTGTCTTGATATGATCCACATGAATCATTTGTATCATCATGTCTCAAAATGTTTTCTCGGGGATAGTTTATATGGTGCAAAAGCAAACATCACTTTTATTTGGTTCACTGGTTACTAATTATTTTTGCAGGCATTAATTAATTCACATTATTTTGGGAGGGAGAGACAAGAGAGGCACTTGCAAAAAAAAAAAAGAAAAAGAAAAGAAAAGAAAAAAGTCCTGTTGTGAGATTGATGTAAATGAAATCCATGGCATGTCAGCACATCTAGTTAATTAGTGCTACGAAACCCTCATGATAAATTTTTGTTTATTTCATGCTCAGTTAACCTGAATCAAAGACATCTGAAATGAACATTCCTCCCAAGTCTGAGAAAGCAAGACTGAACTGTAAGTGTTTTAATCCTACAAGGGATGGCAAAGTCTTCACATTTTAAGGGCAATGGGAGTTGTGGTACTCAAACACTGCACACCACAAGAAGAATTTAATCTTATAGCCTTCATGAATAAATGGTACCACTGCTTAGGAAAGAAACAAAATATTCACTAAACATTATGGGAAAAAAATCATTCTAATACATATGGCTAATGTAATATGCATGTAAGTGATCACCATATATATGCAAGAACATTGTATATATCTCTTTCCAAAACTGTAGTGAAAAACGTTTGCTATATTGTGCTAATACTCAACTGACAGAAGGATAAAATACAGATAAATCATATGGAATCAGAGAACATAAATGTGTAAGAGACCTATTATATTGATTCTCCAACTGGTATTTAATTAAATACATTTTAAAGCTTTGCCAGAGAGTTTTGCGGTCACTGTGGGAACTTTCTTGTCCTCTGGAATTTTATGTACTTCACAGAGCCTTTCAAAGGCAGCAAGATATTTTTCAGTACTGTCTGTTTCTTTGTATTCAGGGCACAACTTCTCCCACAGGAGGGTTCCTTGGGTAGGATTGATTATTGCTTGAGGAGTGTCCACCCTTAGTTCCCACACCTTTCATGTTGACAATTCTTTTCATTCTCTTTCCATTCATTTTGGATTTGAAGAGTTTCCAGTTGAAGTTGCTCTCTCTCTCCAGCTGCATCCATTCTGGGCTCAGTTGTAAGCTGGAGGGTCAGTTTCCTGCCAATGTGCAGACTCTGGACTCAGATGGATCCTGATAAGTTGCCTGCCCACCATTGTCATAATCAGTGAGAAGATTTCTCAACTCAGCTGGCTTTTTTCCAGTGTAGAATATGCAGCAATCTGAATACAATTCTTCTGGGTTTGGTGCATTTGGCATACATTTCTTTGCCCATCTTGCTCCTGCTTCTCTTCTATGTCTCACCGAAAATAAGCAAACAAACAAAAACCTAACTTTTCTTTGACTTTCCCAGCCTTCACACTTGAGAATGGCTTAAATCTGTCACACCAGTGCTTAAAATGTAAATCTCAATTAAAATAACAAGGGTTATATAAATCCTACTTCAGCTATGCCACTGTCACATATGGGGGTGCAATCAAGACCAGTGAGGGGTTGTGTCACCACCTGCCTCACAATCTTTGGTGCCTCACGGTGCTTTGGGCCACTCACAAACAGCTTACCAGCGTGCAGGTCATACCCTGAGTTTCTGTGTTTAGCTGCAGCCCTGGTCCAGCAGCTCTGACCCTAGCAGCTTACCAGGATCTTCCTTAGTCAGGATCTCTCCAAAAGGTCCAAAGGTGTTGATGTCTTTGCCTTCTTAGGTGAAAAAGAAAGAGAAAGAGAGAGTTCTTTGCCTGTTTCTTTTATAGTCCAGTGGAATCTTGAAGTTGATTTTTCTGAAGACTAACCCCCAAAACAAAGTTTATTCAAACAGCAAAGGAGGCAACATGGAGTCTGTTGAGGAAGGTGGCTCCATGCTCTTTCTTCCCATCTGTGTTTGCCAAAATGCAAAGATGCTTTGTCTCCTGCCATTTCCTCCTCCTGCTGTCTGGAGGACCCTATTTACTATTAATAGCAGTCAAGAAAGTAACTCAAATATTTTCCTGATGGACTGTTTTTTTCTCTAAATGGACAACCTATCCTAATTCTCAATTAGTGAGGGACAATCTCTACTCATTGATATATTTTGCTTTCCACAACCAAATCCCTACAACTTTTCATGAGTGTTGTATCTGAGTATTTGGATTCTAATATCTGAACTGTATTGTTAAATCTATTCACCTAAGTTTGGGTTATTGCTGATTATTTACTCTATGTATCATATGACTTTAAAAACAAACTTTGTAGGATAATCTCAGCACTATACCCAGATATACAGACACTCTTTTCACAACCTATGTATTATATAGTTTTTTTAACATTAGCTTTAATACATTTTTTAAATATGTAAATCGAGATAAACACACATCCCTCTGTTTAGGATAGACCTGTTTAACAACCTTTGCCTAGGCAGGGCTTTTGAACATATCCTACTAACACCATAAAAGGGGATTACATAACACTACATATACTGTTGCCACATACATTTCACCTGATATGATTGACCAGATATTTATTAGTTTTGAACTGATACTGCACAAGGCATATTTTGTACAAAGATAGTTACAGTTGTGTGTATAGTGTGAATACAGGGGAGACTATTATCCTGTGAGAATGCTCTATCTGTTGATATTGCCTCTGAATAAGTGTGATAGATTGTTTATATAGGGAAAATAATGCAGAAATATCCAGTCTGGTATACAATACTGTAGACAATTTCTGTGTAAGCTCGAAAGCTTGTCTCTTTCACCAAAGTTGGTCAAATAAAATATATTAACTCACCAAATGTGTCTCTCTATATAATACATAAAGTTTTATTTTCCCTTCATGAAAATGAATGTGCTGTAAGCAGTATTGTTTCTAAATGTACCAAGATTTTATTACTGTGTACAGATATTATGCATTTCATTTAAATACACATCCATGTAAATAAATGTTACAGGCTAAGATTTTATATCAAACTCTAAATAAGGTTGAAAAGTACAGTTCATCAAGCACAAGCAAGTTTTGCCCTCTGTAAAATAGATTGCTAAATACATAGATATTAATGTCCACAAACAGATTTTGCAGTTGCTGCTCAGATATCGGGGGGGGGGGGGGAGAGAGAGAGACCTGAAATATCTAGGCAGTCAGCCAGACAAATGTAAGCTGAAGGTCAACAATTTGCAACGTTGTAGAAAAAAAACAGTGTACTAGATTATATTGTATTTGAAAAATACTACATGGTCAGATTTTAAAAACTGTGGTAGCTTTTATAGCAATGAACTCAGTCAGCACATCCATGGACACTCTATGTTCCCTTCCCAGACAGAACTGCCTAGTTCTAGGGCTTCATGGGCTAACTGTAGGCCCTTTAAGCCAATAGCAGTTGTAGGCAGCTTGTGTCCAACACTTCTCCTGGAAGACATTCTGCCACTGAGGCTTTAGTCAGGAATTAGAATTAAGGGACTGGGCTAGGAACAAGCAGGTGCAGGAACTAACATCGACATGAGCAAATGTTTGAGCAGCTGCCAGAATGCTGCTGGGCCTAAGAGTTGGTCTACTGATGCTTCCCCCAGCAGGTGGTGTGCTTGTTATGTTGCCCAGAGACTGGCTGTGCTGCAGGACCTGATCCTTACATAGGCATGCAGGAAAACAAGATACCATGGATACAGTTTAACTAGGACATAACTTTGTTAAATTAAAAGGTGGGAACTATGGCAATAACTCCAATGCAGGTCATGATTCCTACCTTAATCATTTCCACCTAGTGGAGGGTTACTATTACCACCCTGACTCCCACCCTCGCCCTGCCACATCTCAACCCAGCCCCTTGCTGAGATCCCACCACCCTCCCCTCATTTCATGGTAAAGGGGCTGAGAAAAAGTGGTTTGTCTCCATACTGTACTAGACATTAAGACTGACAACCCTATTCTCCAGCTTCTTTTGAGGATGGCTTCCCCTAAGTCCACTCCCAACTCCAGGTTATCAGGGATCTGGAACCCCTGGGAAATGAATGCCTGCATTGTACACCTGCCACGTAATATTCCCATTGCAGAAATATGTAAGGGTGATACCTGGGACTTAGTCCATACCTTTACGTGGCATTATTTATTGACCTGACCATAAGAGCTTGTGGCCAGTTTGGGTGCATTAAACAATTAGTCATCTCTTTAAACCTGCCTCCTTAAAGAGCTGTTACTGCTAGTCAGTTTCTCAGGAGTTGAGATCTGTACAAACAACACTCAAAGAAGAAAGATAGGCTACTTGCCTCCCTTAATAGATTGTCAGTACAGCTCCCTGTTCCACATCCGCAATCCCCACTCTCTCAGAGACAATGTTGGATTCTATGGATCTTGAGGGAAATAGAAGCTGGAGTTATGTCTCCTTATATAACCTATACAGTCTGGACTGAAGTCCAATTGGTCCCTGAAAGCTCTGATATTTTAAGATGTTCTGGGCTTTGATACATTTTAGAGGTATATTCTAAGAGTATGGAGCTGTACAGGACATATATTGACAGAACACCAATTGTAGATGAGTAACATCCCTGTTTCAAATATTACTGCAGAAAAGTAATGAATAAAGGTCCAATTCGCATTTGCATTAAGATCCCTTTACACTGCTCTGGAAATTTAACAGGACCTTAAAGTGAGCATCGGTGTAACTTATGCCCATTGGAAGAACTGTTTAGACTTCAAAGTAATGTAAAGGTATCTTGAGACTTTAAAAAGTACATTTTAAAAGCGTAACTGAGAGTCAGAAGGAAGAATTTTAGTTAGGTATCTGTTTTGCAAGTCTTCTACCTTGTTAGGATAACTGCTTTACTGCAGCACGATGTCAGTCTGATAAAGATATATTGGATTTCATTATAAATCCTGTCTCCAGCCAACAGCACAAGGTGAGGAAGCTACAGCTGAAAGATACATCTTCTCATATAAAAGACACAGACAATTCAGAGAACAGTACATGGTGAAAGTGAACAGATATAATTAGACTATATTTACAATTTTTCAGACTTAGTTCTTTAACTTTTATACAGTAACTATAAATCTGCTTTCTGCTTTTCTAAAACCCTAAAGATTTTTCAGTTGGACACTCACCAACATTTAAACACCAAACTTGCTCTGAACAATAAGTTCCAAGAAGCTGATTTAAAACGGCTTCAGGTAGCAAGTGCAGAGAACCATAAAAATCAGAGGTCATCATCAGGGACATTAGCTTGCAAGTGCTGCCTCATCTGAGTCACACTGATTCATGTAGAATAGTCCTTGTGTAATTTGGTCTAACTCTGCGGGTATCAAATAATTTCATGAAATGTATTTTCACTCAGGATTTCGTTAAAGTAAATAAATAAATGTAAAAGTAAATGTCATTCATATTGCAGCTACCCTACAAAGTACACAACTTGTAAAAGAAATACTGAAGACCTTTATAAGGAGACGTTAATGACTAGTTTCAGAGTAACAGCCGTGTTAGTCTGTATTTGCAAAAAGAAAAGGAGTACTTGTGGCACCTTAGAGACTAACCAATTTATTTGAGCATAAGCTCACGAAAGCTTATGCTCAAATAAATTGTTTAGTCTCTAAGGTGCCACAAGTACTCCTTTTCTTTTTGTTAATGACTAGGACTGAAATCAGAAGACCAAATTCTATTCTGTTAGTCCAGATTTACATCAGTGAATCAGGAAAATTTGGCCCATGATGCTTATTAATGATGCAGTCATATCAAATGATTACACTCTTACCATTCTACTTATATCTCAGTAGGCTGTTAAACAGCAGCTGCTGAAGGTAGACATTTTTAAATTATCAGGTCAGGATAACTTGCATCCATGAGTTTTAAAAGAGCTGTCTGAGAAGCTTGCTCGACCACTTATGTTGACTTTCAATAAGCCTTGGAACATCTGGGAATCTCCAAAAGATGGGAAGAAAACTATTGTTGTGCCAATATTTTAAAAGGGGAAACAGGATGAACCAGCAAATGATAGGCCTGTGGGTTTGACATCAATCCCAGCAAGATAATGCAGCAGCTGGTACAGGACTCAATTTATAAAGAATTAAAGGAAGGTAATATAAATAATGCCAGTCAACATGCACTTATGGAAAATAAATTCTGTCACATTAGCTTGATATTTCTTTAACAAGATTACAAATGTGGTTGATAACAGTAATAGTGTTAATGTACTATATATAGACTTTAGTAAGGTTTCAGAGTAACAGCCGTGTTAGTCTGTATTCGCAAAAAGAAAAGGAGGACTTGTGGCACCTTAGAGACTAACACATTTATTTGAGCATAAGCTTTCGTGAGCTACAGCTCACTTCATCAGATGCATTCAGTGGAAAATACAGTGGGAAGATTTATATACATAGAGAACATGAAACAATGGGTGTTACCATACACACTGTAAGGATAGGTTTCAGAGTAGAAGCCGTGTTAGTCTGTATTCGCAAAAAGAAAAGGACTACTTGTGGCACCTTAGAGACTAACCAATTTATTTGAGCATAAGCATCCAATGAAGTGAGCTGTAGCTCACGAAAGCTTATGCTCAAATAAATTGGTTAGTCTCTAAGGTGCCACAAGTCCTCCTTTTCTTTTTACTGTAAGGAGAGTGATCACTTAAAGTGAGCTATTACCAGCAGGAGAGCGGGGGGGGGGGGGCGTTTTGTAGTGATAATCAAGGCGGGCCATTTCCAGCAGTTGACAAGAAAGTCTGAGGAACAGTGTGGGGTGGGGATCTTGTAGGTGTTTGTCTCTGTCTACGATACAACCCATTTGCTCCAACCCCTCAGACAGAGACAAACACCTACAAGAGCTCTATAAAGCATTCTTACAACTACAATACCCACCTGCTGAAGTGAAGAAACAGATTGACAGAGCCAGAAGAGTACCCAGAAGTCACCTACTATAGGACAGGCCCAACAAAGAAAATAAGAGAACGCTACTAGTCATCACCTTGAGCCCCCAACTAAAACCTCTCCAACGCATCTTCAAGGATCTACAACCTATCTTGAAGGATGACCCATCATTCTCACAGATTTGGGGGACAGGCCAGTCCTTGCTTACAGACAACCCCCCAACCTGAAGCAAATACTCACCAGCAACCACACACCACACAACAGAACCACTAACCCAGGAACCTATCCTTGCAACAAAGCCTGTTGCCAACTGTGTCCACATATCTATTCAGGGGATACCATCATAGGGCCTAATCACATCAGCCACAGTATCAGAGGCTCGTTCACCTGCATATCTACCAATGTGATATATGCCATCATGTGCCAGCAATGCCCCTCTGCCATGTACATTGGTCAAACTGGACAGTCTCTACATAAAAGAATAAATGGACACAAATCAGACGTCAAGAATTATAACATTCAAAAACCAGTTGGGGAACACTTCAGTCTCTTTGGTCACTCGATTAGAGACCTAAAAGTTGCAATTCTTCAACAAAAAAAACTTCAAAAACAGACTCCAAGGAGAGACTGCTGAATTTGTATTAATTTGCAAACTGGATACAATTAACTTAGGCTTGAATAGAGACTGGGAGTGGATGGGTCATTACACAAAGTAAAACTGTTTCCCCATGTTAATTCCCCCCCCCGTTCCCCCCCCCCGTTCCTCACATATTCTTGTCAACTGCTGGAAATGGTCTACTTTGATTAACACTACAAAAGGTTCCCCCCCTCACCCCCGCTCTCCTGCTGGTAATAGCTCACCTTAAGTGATCACTCTCCTTACAGTGTGTATGGTAACACCTACTGTTTCATGTTCTCTATGTATATAAATCTCCCCACTGTATTTTCCACTGAATGCATCTGATGAAGTGAGCTGTAGCTCACGAAAGCTTATGCTCAAATAAATTTGTTAGTCTCTAAGGTGTCACAAGTACACCTAGACTTAATAAGACACTTAACATTTTGATTGAAAAACTGGAAAGATATAAAATCAATTTGGAACATATAACATGGATTAAAAGCTTGATAACTGATAAGTCTCAAAGTGTAATTTTAAATAGAGAATTGTCATTGAATGAGTGGTTTTTAGTGTGATCCACAGGGATTGGTTCATGGGCCTACACTGTTTATCATTTTTATTAATGCCCTGGCAGAAAACATAAAATCATCACGGATACAATTTGCAGATGACACAAAAATTGGGGAAGTGGCAAATAATGAACAGGATAGATCACTGATACAGAGTGGTATGGATTTCTTGGTAAGCTGGCCAGAAGCAAACAGTGTGTGTTTTAATATGGCTAAATGTAAATGTATACATCTAGCAACAAAAAAACGTAGGCCATATTTACAGGATGGGGGACTCTATCCTGGGAAGCAATGACTCTGAGAAAGTCTGGCATTGTGGCCAAAAAGGCAAATGTGATTCTTGGGTACATAAACAGGGGAATCTCGAATAGGTGTAGAGAGGTTATTTTACCTCTGTATTTGGCACTGGTGTGATCACTGCTTGAGTACAATGATCAGTGCTGGTGCCACAATTCAAGAAGGAGGTTAGTTAATTGGAGCTAGTTCAGGGATGAACCATGAGAATGATTAAAGGATCAGAAAACAGGTCTTTTAGTGATAGACTCAAGGAGGCGAGTCTCTGTAACTTAACAAAGAGAAGGGTAAGGGGTGAATGTAATTAGTCTCTAAGTGCCTACATAGATAAGATTGGATTGGACTATTCAGTCCCATGAGACACTGTAAACCATCTACATCGTAGGCTGCAATTCCCACCATCTCTCATAAACAAAAGGATGCCAACAAACCTACATAGAAAACAAATATTTAAGAATGGTCTGTCTCTTCAATCTAGCAGAGAACACTATAACACAATCCAATGGCTGAAAGTTGGTGGTAGATAAATTCAGACTGGAAAAAAGGTGTAAATTTTTAATGATGAGGTTAATTAACCATTGAAACAATTTATCAGTGGCCATGGCGGATTCTCCATCACTGACAATTTTCAAATGAATATTCTACATTTTTTTTTAGAAGATTTGCTCTAGGAATAATTTGGGGGAAGTTCTATGGCTTATATTATATAGGTAGTGAGACTAGATGATCACAATGGTCCCCTCTGGCCTTGGAAAATATTAATCTTATATTTAATTGTGCATTCCCTTAAAAACACGTGTCTTTATCAAAACTCACCTTGTAAACAAGCTTGCATGGAGGGCTGGGGGGGAAGCATACCAAATTTAGAAGATCAGAAAGAGATCAGTTATATCCTTTGCTCTTCAAACAGAAAAAAAAAAGACCCTTAAAGATACTCTTTTAGTCTCACTTTATAGCTCTTTTTCACTCTCTTCCTCTGTGCCCATCTGATGCTTAAGGGGGAAAAAGCACTTAAAAATTATTTTTAGGGAATCAATACACATTTTCATTTATTTCCTTTCTCAGTTTTTTTTTTATGCCAGTCTGAATATTACTGGATGACTTCAGCAGTTCCTTTTGATCTTGTCCATGGAACTATTTAAAATATTCTCCGAAGGTATGGAAGTTATAGTCTCTTGGTAGTATCGAAACAGAGAGGGTCTGAGTCTTGATGGAGTATCTTCATGGTAACTAGTCATTGATGACTTGGAAGAAAACAATCTTGAATGGTTAGAGATAGATGCCCTAACTGATAAAGCACAATATGAGGTACTAGTTGGTGTCTGCCACAGACCACCAAATCACAGTACAGAACAAGATGACGAGCTCCTTATGCACCTATCAACAATGTGATAGAAAAAAAAGCTGTGTGACATATTCTGAAGGCCTCATGCTGCCAGTATTAAAACATTGTTGGAATTTCTAAATACAGTATTGTAGATGACAATGTTTTACCTTAAAAATTTGTGTTTCCAACATGGGGGAATTCTATATTACATGTTGTCTGGACAGATAAAGAGGAACTGATCACAGAATTAAAACAGTAATGGTAGCTTACAGTCACAGAATAGAGTCATAGCATGTAAGGCCAGAAGGTGCCACCAGAACATGCCGTCTGCATTTCGGTATATCACAGGTTGCCAGCACCACCCAGGACCCACACTTAGGTAATGATTTGATCACATTTATCACGTACACACAAAAAAGTCCAGACCTGTGATATATACGTAGCTGGTGCTTTAAAATGGCCAGTTTCACAAAGCTGAAAATAATTAGGAGCCAAATCATCTGGAATGAAGAATTTAATCAGATAAATGTGAATGATAATTAGGAATTGATTATGAACACTTTACTACGTGTCCAAAAAGCCACAATCAAGGAAGAAGGCTGCATTTGTTTTTAAAAAAAGAGGACAAGGAGGAGTTAAAAGGGAAGCAGAACAGTTCACTTGTGGGCAGATCAGGGAAGAGAACAGACCTTCAACTCTTTGTTCCTGAGGAAGGATCTGAAGGAAGGCAATATCTTCCTGGACAACAACTGCCTGAAAGCCCATCCCCGGAGAAAGGGAGAGCATGATCTTGATATATACTCAGAGGGAGGCATTCCCTTATCTATCTCATTCTAACTCAGTTTGTTTGTATTAATTCCTCTTGCTTTTTTTTGTTTATGGGCTACCCCAGAAGGGTAGAGACTTGGAAATGACCTGGCCAGAGGGCCAAGTCACAGAAAGAAGCAGGCCACCGCATAGCACAGCAACCAGCAGCCATGGCCCCCAGGGAAGAGAGAGCTGCCATGCTGTGTCCAGCCATAAGAAGACACTATATGGCGCACTGTCCCTTTCACAATAACAAATAGAAGAAAGGGTAGGTTATTATAATGAATATAAATCAGAATCTGGGAACTATAAGAAGATTGATAAGGGAAGCAAAGGGACACAAGCAGAAATCGGTGGCCAGCAGAGTTAAAGACAAGAAGAAATATTTTTTTAAGTATATTGGAGGAGGGGGTGGAGGGGGAATCCTAACAATGGTACTGGCCCTTTAGTAGGTGGAAATGGTAAAATTATCAGCAATGTTTCAGAACAGACAGAAATGCTCAATAAATATTTCTGTTCTGAATTTGGGGAAAAATACATATGACATAGTCATATAATAAAGTAATATTATTTCTATTCCATTAGTATCTCAGGAGGATGTTAAACACCAAGTAATAAAGATAGACTTATTCAAATCAGCAGACCCAGGTAACTTGCATACATGAATTTTAAAAGAGCTGGCTGAAGAGTTCATTGGACTGTTAATGATGATTTTTCAATAAATCTTGGAACACCAGGGACTCTCCAGAAAACAGGAAGAAAGCTAATGTTATGCCATTATTCAAAATGGGCAAAAGGGATGACCAAGGTAATTATAGGGCTTTCAGTTTGCCAGTTATCCCAGATAAGATAATGGAGTGGCTGATATGGGACTCGATTAATAAAGGATTAAAGGAGGGTAATTTAATTAAAGCCAATCAACTTAGGTTTATGGAACATAGATCTAACAAACTAACTTGATATTTCTTTTGATGCGTGTGATGGGGTGTCCACTTCACACAGGACTGAAATGGCTTAAGATGGCCAGTAGGTCAATTAGTGCCACAGACTGCATCTGGAGGAAGAACCAGGAAGCAGGCAACTAATTGGAAGGAGGTTCAGCTATGCAGGAACAAGTGGGGCCTGTATAAGCCAGGTACCTGGCAACAAATTGGGGCTGCTGGGAAAGGGCAGTTATCACTCCTTGGGAAGAGGGAGGAGTGTTTGGAGGCTTCAGAGATGTGCAGGCTGCAGTCACTCCCTGGTACACCCTGTGATAAATATAAAGGGAAGGGTAAACCCCTTTAAAATCCCTCCTGGCCAGAGGAAAAATCCTCTGTCCTGTAAAGGGTTAAGAAGCTAAAGGTAACCTCGCTGGCACCTGACCAAAATGACCAATGAGGAGACAAGATACTTTCAAAAGCTGGGAGGAGGGAGAGAAACAAAGGGTCTGTGTCTGTCCGTATGCTGCTTTTGACGGGGATAGAACAGGAATGGAGTCTTAGAACTTTTAGTAAGTAATCTAGCTAGGTATGTGTTAGATTATGATTTCTTTAAATGGCTGAGAAAAGAACTGTGCTGAATAGGATGACTATTCCTGTCTGTGTGTCTTTTTTGTAACTTAAGGTTTTGCCTAGAGGGGTTCTCTATGTTTTTAATCTAATTACCCTGTAAGGAGGTATCTACCATCCTGATTTTACAGAGGTGATTCCTTTACTTCTATTAAGAGTCTTCTTGTAAGAAAACTGAATGCTTTTTCATTGTTGTCAGATCCAAGGGTTTGGGTCTGTGGTCACCTATGCAAATTGGTGAGGATTTTTACCAAACCTTCCCCAGGAAGTGGGGTGCAAGGGTTGGGAGGATTTTGGGGGGAAAGACGTGTCCAAACTACGTTTCCCAGTAAACCCAGTTAGAGTTTGGTGGTGGCAGTGGAGATCCAGGGTCAAAAGATAACATTAATTTGTACCTTGGGGAAGTTTTAACCTAAGCTGGTGAAAGTAAGCTTAGGAGGTTTTCATGCAGGTCCCCACATCTGTACCCTAGAGTTCAGAGTGGGGGAGGAACCTTGACACACCAAGAGAGAGAAGGGGAACCAGAATTGTAGGAAGCAGTCCAGGGAAGGAGCAGTAAGGGCTCGGAGATGAAAGCCCAGAACTACTGGGTTGGGGGTCCCTGGAATGGAACACAGAGTAGAGGATGGGCCCAGTTCCCCTACCAGCCACTGAAGGTGTGGCATAGACCTGAGGCAGTAAATGGGAATACTGTCTAGGACTGCTGACGGACTGTACCCCTTAAGAGGGATTGCTGAGTGACCTAGGTGGGGGGCTGAGTCACAAAGAGGATGCTGCAGGTCCTGGAGCAAGAGAGGAGCTGCAGACCAGAAAGAAGGAGAGAATTGAAGTGACGGCATGTAAACCATGCAAGGGGGCATCAGCTTCAAGAGCTAATCCCCGGGGTGACCAGGAGGAAAGGCCAGCACAGCCGTGAGTGGTGCTCCTTCTGACAATGAGATTACAAGTTTGGTTGATGCAATAGACTTCTGTAAGGCATTTAACATGGCACTACTTGACATTTTTATTAAAAATTAGAACAATATAAAATTAACATGGTATACATTAAATGGATTAAAAGTTGTAAAACTCTGAATGGAGGGTACTGACAGATTCAGATCCAGATCTCAGGAAAACTTGTTCCCCAGGCAAGAAAGATTAATAGGCAGGGTTATGACACAGTGTGACAAAACATATTGTAACCTATCTATTTGCACATGTGAAAATAGGTTTTCTTATCCATTACACATGGATTCCAAATGAGAGCATGTTAGTTTCTCAGAACTTATGCACTGTGCCTCTGTGGCTTGACACAGTTCACTTTAACAAACCACCCAACATTTTGATGGCAGTACTCTTTTCAAGTCTGTCACTGTAGAAGAAACAGAAAGCTCTCTTGGTAAAATGCAGCTGTTGCGTCATAGTTATGATCCTGTTTAAGATCCAAAGTTATCAGTGAGAATTATAACTCTTACCTTACTTTAGGGCACGAAACAGAGGAAGAGTGGGTGGCTTATGCAGACAGAAAGTAAACCAGGATATAAAGAGCCAGATTTCTAGATGTCAAGACTTGAGTAGATGAACCCAATTTATTTAACAGGACTATATGTATTTCCAAAGCCTTCCAGACCTTAGAGTGTGAGAGATTTTTTCTGTTTGGAAAATTCCCTATAGACAAGAAGAAGGAAAGGAGTTTTTCAAAAGAGAATACTAAAAGAAAAAAGTAATGCTGCCAAAAGCACTCAGCAAGGAAATCTCCTTTGGGTTCAGCAGGATAGATCTGGAGAGACTAAATGCATTACTGCCAATGGGCAAATGCTTATTAGGCATCACTGAGGAAACTCTTTTAAATAAAGATAATAGCAATGGCAGTAATAACATAAATTACATTAAACTGTCATGATGGAGCATGAACTCCAATGAAAGATCCTAATATCCAGCAGGTAAACGCCTGAGGATGAGTGTGTAAATGCACCTTGCCTCCATTCCCCAAATGCTACACATTGTGATTATTACATATGACTTTTTATCTCCATATTGTTAGTAGCAAAGTTAAACAATTATAGCATCATTATTTTTACTTTAGACTGGGTCTCTTGGTATTTATATGTACAACACCTAGCAGATTTGGGTTTGATATCAAAATTGGGCAACAAGGCATCACAGGAATGCCAGGTAAGAAAACTGCAAAATCCTCCATTTTCCTTGATGCAGACCTTTAACAAGCAGTTCTTTGTTTCCACTCTCCTACAAAACTTTCCTCTGATTTAAAAATAAAGCATTTTCAAATTGTTTATATGAATAAAATATTTAGAATGATTCAATTCCTTTTTGAAGTTTAAATTAGATTTTTATTGCTGTGTCTGCAAACCCTGACCATGATTAATGAATCTGCTTCTTAAGAGCTGTGTAGCTGGATTTCAACTACCACCTACTCTTCTGAGACCCCCAGTAGCGTGCACACACACAAGATACACCACAATGACAAATAATAATAATAAAAAAAACAGCAGCAGCAAGCACAGAAAAATTCAAGAGATTTTAACTGACAAAATGTGGGAAAAGACTGAATTAACCAGCTTATTTATTGCCTTCTTCGTTATTGATGTGATAGCAAAGTGTATGCACAGAAAAATGAATAGTTTATACTACAGTTTAAACAACAATCAAAAGGAAATGAGTGAAGACTGATGATTTTTCTTGTGGAAAGGACTAATACATAAAAGCTGCAGCCTAAAGGGATAGGCTCATCACTATCTTCTGTTGTTGTTGGTATTGGCTCTTAGGGTATGCTTGTGGGTGCAACTCAACTGAAGTCAACGAAGTTGTGTCCACTTTCCTATATGCTGAATTTGCTGTATGGTTTTCAAAACTTTCACCACCTGAAACAAAGAAACTAGAATAACAGCTTTGCTGCTTTGGGGGATATTTAGTAACAATCGAAGCATCCATTTTAAAACGCTGATGTCTGAAAACCAAATTGTTCATACAAAACCATCAAGAGATTTTGATTTTTTTAGGGTGTCATTCAAAAAAAAATTGTTTTAGAATACCCTATACAAACAAAGGAGTGTGGCTAAGCAAACATTACAATTGTCAGGAATAGTGTGGCTCCCTTTCCTTAGCATTACTGTTAGGTGTGATGAGATTCTGACAACTCAGAGTTTTAAGTTGTTCTTTGTGACTAGGATTTCCAGGTATTTGGTACAAAGGGTCCAATACCAAAGTCACCTCAATGTCAACTTTTTTCTGTATTTTTTTCCTTTAAATCTTTTTACTTAGGAGTGGTTGGCAGAGCCTCTTCTCTCCCTAATGAAATTATTTTGTCTCTGATAGAACAGTCACATTGACAAATATTCCCATAAGTAAATTTTTGTTTGTTTTTTTTGTTTTCCTTTTTCTCATATGCCAGAAAACCAAACAAATAAACAACAAGAACAAAGAACAGATTTAATACATTGGGATCCCCCAAAACTTTTTTTTTTTTTGAGGCTTGAAGAAGTTGTATGAACACTCTTGGTGTTTTCATCAATTCTGCACTCATTTGCATTTTCTAGTTTTGCCCAGTATCAGACGGTAGCTGTGTTAGCCTGTATCCACAAAAACAACAAGGAGTCCAGTGGCACCTTAAAGACTAACAGATTTATTTGGGCATAAGCAGATGTGCCATGCAACTGAAGAAGTGGGTTTTTTACCCATGAAAGCTTATGCCAAAATAAATGTTAGTTTTGCCCATGTCTGGAAGTGGGAATACTATGTAAAAAGCTGCTTTCATATGGCCCAAACCATGATATACTAGAAATCTGACAAGAAAACTTGTTCTCGCAGTATTTTAAGGTGAAAGAAGTTTGGATAAGCATCTCATCCATTTAAAACTGGACAAAACACTCAAGTATTCTTCAGGGAACAGTCCTACAGTGGCATGGATTGGACAGCTTGCTCTCATTGATCTTGTTCATCATTTATCTGAACAATGGTATGTTTATCCAAACTGATCCTCCAACATTTTAGATGTACCTGTCACTTAATGGTGTTGGATATTTGTGTCTGCTATGGCCCTTGTTTCAGAAAGATTGAGTGTGTAAGACTACATAAAATGTGTGCATGGAGTTCTCACAGCCCATTAGGTTATAAATAAATAAATAAATATATATATATATATGTGTGTGTGTGTGTGTGTGTTTGATTGTAGTTTATGTAATACATATTACTGCAAGATTAAAGGCACTTATATACAGATGAGAAGGGGTGTCATCAATCCATTAAGGCAGGCAATCACAGTGTTGCACAAATGGCAGGAAGAAGAATGAGGTGCCTTCAGTATGCATTATTTATCTTTGATGTTTCTTTCTGTCCATTTTTTCCAAGCATTTTTAAACCTCTAAAAAATTACTTTCACAGCAAAAACATGAAAGTGGCAATGTTTCCCTCTATTAAATATATGTTTCTGTCTGTTTATTTCTCAGAATTGAAATGTCACTGTTGCAGACAATAAGGTACTAGAAAAACAGAACACTACTGTAGCCATTGCTCACAGGCTGCAAAACTGAAAGTAGATAAGTATGGATGGATGCACTGATTATTGTAATGCTATTGTTAAAATGTGCTAATGGCCACTAAAGTTGTGTGAGTTTTACAACAGGATAAATTTACGCATTCTTTGAAGGCAATGGTGTGTATAGCTAAATTAAATAGCTTCCAGTTTCTGATTGGTGGTAAGAGGAAGAAGAAAGAAGAAGCAAATGGTACAGGATTAAAGGAAATCTCCAGTAACTTTAATCAATCTTTATGCTTATAGATAACATCTAACATTGTCAACTCACTTGTAACAAGCATATTATACCCACATTCCCCATTTCTCAACTCTAGGAACTCTTTGTCACCCTCACGGGGAGGATGAACATGAAGATGAGGCCAGTTACTTCCTCATACTGCTAGTTACTTCCTCAGACTGCCCCCTCAGTGCTGGTCCTTGATCTAGTTTGGCTAGGTCCTGCAAAAACTTTAATCTGGATTTATTCTGCGGCGACAGAGGGCAGAATTTGGCTGTGCATACAGCTCTGATGTCTCTTGATCAAGTCTGCAATTTTACAAATCTCTGCCAAGCACACTCTGCAAATGTAAGGCTGTATTCTTCTCTCAGATTTTGCACATGCTTTACTGTACACCAAACAAATACTGGTGTGAGTGAAAGTTCTGCACCATAGCCCATTTCCCCCAACGGTAGCAGACGCAAAGAAGAGGCCCATGGGGATGAAGCTACAGTTCAGATTCACTTCAGAAATTCCTTCAGGTCATTCGATAGGGGAAAGAGTAAGACAGAGTTTTCCTATTACAATATAGGCAAAAATTTAGTTGCAGAATCCCAGAGAACTGCATAGACCTTGGGGAAACTATTGCAGGTCAGAGCCCTGCACACAGAGACTCTCTTCTGCTCTCCAATTCCCATATCCCACCCAGCCTCGTCTGGCTCCCTTCATCCCCTTATCAGCATAATTCCAGTGGGCATAGCTCCATGCAGATGACTCTACCTCCTAATCCGCACAATGCAGAGAGGGCTCGGTGGGAAAGTTAATACTGCCTCCAAATATATTATCTTTCTGACAGACTGTTTGCAGAGTCAGTGAGTGGTTGATGTGGCCTTCCGCAGCCCCATCTGTGGCGCTTCAGCGGATGGACATCCATGAGGGGCAAAAAGGGGGATATAGTGACAGAGATGTAGGAGTTAGATCCATGTGTGAAGAGTTTCCTCTGCATGTATATCTAGGGACTATCATCTGACCCAATATTCTAAATATTTAAAGAGGTACTCCAGAGTGACACTTTGTTTTCTGCATTCCTTACTCAGACAAACTCCCAAAGAGGAGTTTGGGTGCACTGGGCCAATAACGGCCATATTTCTTCAGCTGCATGAATGCAATTTTTATATCCTGGTTTCCATAGACATGTTTTATGTCAAAAGAAATATGCAAAGTACAGAAAGAAATATAGGCATTCTTTGCACTTCTTTCTGCATTATCATTATATAACACTTGTAAACGTTCCTTCATTTGGGGAGTCAGCAAATACTATATATATATATATATAATTAAGAAGAGCGGAGTTTAATAGTAATTGCTATCTTTTTGTTGAGCTCTGAGTAATTATTTCAGAAAGAATCTAAGGGGCAGCCCTACATCATGTCTTTGTCTTTCAGTGGAATTGTGTAATGGTTTTTAAACGTTTATATTTGCACATTTTAAATGGGATTTTAAAGGGACATTGTCAATTTGATTTTTTTAAAGATGACTAAGTTTTATTACTTTTTAAATCCAATTTGAGATGCAGAACCATATAGAAAAGAACTACTTGTGGTACCTTAGAGACTAACAGATTTATTTGAGCATAGGCTTTCGTGAGCTACAGCTCACTTCATCAGATGAATGCAGTGGAAAATACAGTGGGGAGATTTTATATACACAGAGAATATGAAACAATGGATGTTACCATACAGACTGTAAGAAGAGTGATCAGGTAAGGTGAGCTATTACCAGCAGGAGAGAAAAAGAAAAAGAAAACACTTTTGTAGTGATAATAAAGGTGGGCCATTTCCAGCAGTTGACAAGAACATGTGAGGAACAGTGGTGGGGGGGGGTGAATAAACATGGGGAAATAGTTTTACTTTGTGTAATGACACATCCACTCCCAGTCTTTATTCAAGCCTAAGTTAATGGTGTCCAGTTTCCAAATTAATTCCAATTCAGCAGTCTCTCGTTGGAGTCTGTTTTTGAAGTTTTTGTTGTTGTAATATTGCCACTTTTAGGTCTGTAATCGATTGACCAGAGAGATTGAAGTGTTCTCCGACTGGTTTTTGTATGGCATAATTCTTGAATCTGATTTGTGTCCATTTATTCTTTTACACAGAGACTGTCCAGTTGGGTCAATGTACATGGCAGAGGGGCATTGCTGACATTTAGATAGCAGGCCCTGACTTAAAAAAATATATATTGTAAAGACTTTTTTCTCCTATTTTCCACTTGAAGGTCTTTATGAAGGTTTTTTTAGCATAACAGAAACTAACAGAGCTGGTCAGGGATTTTCCATACATTCTGATAAAAAATATCGTTTCTGCAAAATCAAAATTTTCTGCAGGAAAGTCTCAATGTTGGTGACTTTTTTTTAAAATCTGTTGAGAAAATATAAATCAAATATTTCATTTTGGGTTTATTTGACCTGAAACAGAATATTTCATTTTGTTGATATGACCCAAATGTTTCAATTTGAATCCGTTCAATAAAACATAATATTGCGTTTCCATAGTAGCACATTGCCTTATGGGAGTTGTCTTTGGGTCCCATTCTCTCCTATAGGCCAAACTCCCCAGAGGACTACATCTTCCACAATGCGATGAAGATTTCACTCTCACCAAACTCTCCATGGTGCATCATGAAACTCTAATAACTCTGAGTTCATCATGTTAAATGTAATCCAGGCAGTACATTTTGGTTTTGCTTATCATTGGTTAATAACTAACGTGTTCATATCAGAAAGAGGAGTGATTTAATAAATTTGGAAGTGAAGGGCGTTAAGGGCAGAGTACTGTAGGATGTTTTGTTTGTCTGTTGTTTTTGTTTTTTCTGTTTATAAACTGTCCAGAAATGAGGTAAATGATTTTCCGTGCATTGGATTTGTGGTGGCCAAAAGAAGTCATACTTTTAGTAGGAGTTTGGGGATGCACAAACAAAGATAATTGTTGTTTAATGGGAGTAAGTAAGGGTAATTGAGATGAACATTTTTAAAAAGTACCAAATACTCATTTTCACCATTGTTGGCATTCTCAGTAGAGCCTTCTAAACAAGTTATAAAGCAGGTCAGATGTCTAAATGCAGTAAGCACTTGCCGGTAATTTGTGGATATTTGTCTTTCTTCACACTGTAAATTTGGACTCGCTCACCATATTAGACATGTTTCTCATCACCTGATATATGACCCAATGTATAAATGGTAACTCAGCATTTAGCATAAAGAAATACCACTCAATAGAAATAACAGATTTGTTTATTTATTTTATTTTATTTTATTTTATTTTTCAGGGGATTGGAAATGGAGATGAGATTTTTCATAATGAAGCTGTGGTGTTAGAACTGAAAAGTTAAAGGTAAAATGTAACAGTTTGTCACAATTATGTTTCATATTGGCAGGTGTTCTGAACTTTCTGTTTGATGACTAGACATATAAATTTCAGTTCTTAAAGCTTTACAGCCAATTTAAGGGCTCATTTATTTCACTGACAGCAAGATGTATATGCTGCCTGGCATACTGGATGTCTGGGGCCAAATTCACCACTTTGTTGCTTGCTTGTCTCACAGGAAGTAAATAGTAGCAATTTTTCAGCAAAGGCATACCAGCACAAGGTGTTTAGCAAATAAATGAGCATAAGATGACCTGTGGTGTCCTGAAATTACTAAAATTCATGAATAATAAAATGATCTATAGATTGTTAGCAGAGGGCTATAGCAAAGGCTAATTTGCAGCCAGTGAAGCTTTACAGGATAATTTGTAACTTTTGAAAATTTAATGACTTCATCAGTTTTTACCTATTTTTTTTTACCGGTATAATTGTCTGAATACTACCTTCAGCAGAGATCTTCTACCCAGGCAATATCATAGTTGCCTATATATTCATGTTAAGAATAATTAGCTGCCTTTATCTGAAGAGGGTTTTAAAACTTTCTTTTCTTTTCTTTCCTTTTCTTTTCTTTTCTTTTCTTTTCCATCTGTTTTATGAGAACTAGCACAAAAGACCCTTCATCTCAAGACATGTTCTGCATAGCATTCCATAGACATTATTATAAGAAAGTCAGGAGTAGTCCCAGGGTAGGCCAGGACTTCACAAAATTCATCTTGTGAACAAACCATTTGATTTTGTTGAAAAAATAAAGAAAATCTGCCAAAATGCACAGTAGGATTAAAGTAAACAGAGAGAAAAATATAGGCTAAATTAGAGAGCACTTCTAGCAGCACTGTGAAATCTCTCCTGTCCTCCACAGCGTGATTGTCAGGTAATTGTAGGGACTCAGTATTTCCCCTGCTGTGGCCCATTTGGAGATGTTATTCTTTCCAAGGGCTGTATGTAGTCTCTTCACCCTAAAGAGGAGCAGACTTTGATCCGAAGAGCTGCAGCCTAACAGCATGGTGCTGTAGGGATTGGCAGTTTTTTTCCCCATGCTATGCTAATTTTTCCCAGAAAAACTGGCCTGTGTACAGATAGTATCTTCAGCCTGAGGGCCATGGATATTTTTGGCTGGATAGTGTGTAGGGTTTGAGCCTGCCTTTGATATGTACCATGTATCACTGGTTGTTCTGGGAGATCAGATACTACACTGAATAGCTGAAGGCTGGATAAAGCCCATTATTGCATTTTGCGACAAAAGTAAATCTTATTAGATACAAAGTATGATACCCTGCCTATCTCCTGCCTCTTACATACACTCTGCAGATGGAAAAAGCCAGTCTTTATGCTTGTCTCAGATCCTCCTGAATAGAAATTGCATTCAAAGCAATATCAAAATCCAATGCTTGTTCTAAGGAAAACTGCTGTATTCAACTCTTGTTTCGCTCCTTGGACTTATTTCATTTCCTTTGCCAGGATGGTGATACGGTTTTAAACTTTCTAATTTTCCAGCATTGACTTTCTTGTAGATTCCTCACGGGGCATGGAGGGAATGATGTGCAACCCCTTGGCCATGGTCTTAGTCATCCCCCTCCCCATATCCACAGACAGGTAACTGAGTTTAAGGTCCAGGGATGAATAAATGTGGTTATGAAACTGGCGGTCCCTTCCCTCCCTCTTCCCCTTTTCCTCCTGGGTGTAAAGGAGAAGATCCATTTGTGGCTGTTGGGAATGAACTCTTCCAAGGAGCTGCCAAAGACTGTCTATATTTCTACTAGTGTATGTACCTGTAAGAGGAATGCTCCATTTGTAGCAATGCAAGTTTCTATCAGAGCAGAACTGAACATTAAACTACAAAAGGAAAAGCAGAACAGGAGAATACTGTGTGTACTTTTTACTTTCTCTTTAAAAGTGTTATTAATTAAGGGAGCTGAATTTTCAAATAATTTAAAAAAGAAAGCTAATTGTTTAACCTCATTCTGAGAATGCAGCGAAATGATGACATTTGGCAGATATTAAAAAAGGGCCCAGAGGGTATATATACCGTATTGATTTTAGAGATGGAGGAAGAATGAAACTGAAACACAGCAGGATAAGGGACAAAATAAATGCAAGTAAAAAGTACACTGAAAAGAGGAAAAGGACAGATAAAATGCATGAAAAATTAAATAGATAAAGTGCTTGTTTGACAAACGTCTACTTCATTTTCCATTTTCATCATATTTTCAGCAAATCAATTTATGGTAAAATATACTCACTCTTAAAGCCATCTTTGCTTTTTAAATGTAATTATTCTCCTTTAAAAGGTTGAACAAGTCTCTCTTTTGCTGAATTTTTTGACTGATATAGTTATGAGCACCTGGCAAGTACATGCAGTGTGTAACAGTTATTTAGCCACTCCGATGGAATTTATCCTGATGGGACCTGCATACAGCTTTTTTCATCAAGACCTCAATGCTGACACACATGCTTAAGCACATAAGCAGCATTGACATCAACATGAAGTGGCTCACTGAATCTGCATGGAGCTACATATGTACTTTGCTGACTGGGGCCCACGTTGGCAGTATAACCATAATCACCATGTACCAAAATTCCCATAGAGTTCAATCTGATTTGGAACATGGCAGGGTATGTTTCTATGGTCCTGATGTTGCATCCCTTGTGCACCCAATCTCTCAATAACTTCAACAGTTCAGAGTAGCAGCCGTGTTAGTCTTTATCCGCAAAAAGAAAAGGAGGACTTGTGGCACCTTAGAGACTAAAAAATTTATCTGAGCATAAGCTTCCGTGAGCTACAGCTCACTTCATCGGATGCTTATGCTCAAATAAATTTGTTAGTCTCTAAGGTGCCACAAGTCCTCCTTTTCTTTCAACAGTTCAGTAATTCTTCAGGAGTTTTGGATGTACTAGGAATGATTAGTCAGGACTTAAGTAAACTTGCTACTGTTCAATGTCAGTCCTACAATTCTTAGGCACATAAGCAATCCTTACTCACACAAACAGTTCCATTGACTTCAATGGGATTGCTTGTGTGAATAACCCCAATGTGAAATGGACCTAGTATAAACTTTGTTCTATAGTAACTGGAATTTATATTGATAAGATGTAAAACGAGCCCTTTGTTTCTATGTCAAAAGTTGCTGGAGCAAGTCACACATCTGTGTATAGTTGAAGCACCAGGGCTATTTCCCTAATATTCTTGATTGATGAATGGATGTGGCAACTGTCATGGGCTAGTAAGAGAATGTAAGAGGATGTACGAGAGAGCATGAGTGTGACTAGGTCATTAGCTATTTTTAAGAAAACAGCTTGAGTCTAGTATGCGTGTTGGAGGCAAGAGAGGGCCCTATGTCGATTTATTGCAGAATGGAAGGCTGGTAGCAGCTTCCTCTGAGTTGGCCCCAAGCAAGTCATATTTCTGCCTTGTTGATAGAACAGACACCTTACGGTTGCCTCAGCCAATCTTTCCAGACACTGCTCATCCTGAGTGAGATCTTCCACAAGTGGCCTCAGGCCTGTGACAAGATTGGACCTCATTGACTGTAATCAGATCAAGCAGATCACTTATTTCGTCCCAAAGCTATGAAAATGGTGCCTAAAGGATAGTATGTGGGAGCTGTCCCTTAGAAAATGAAGACAAGGCAAAAGTGTATTGTGCTTTCTTGGTCCACCAGCAAGATATGAGACATGTAACTCTCTTAATTCCCTTGGGCAGGCCATCCACAAGAAGAGCAGGAAAAGCCTTCAGTCAATGGCTACACCAGCCTGAGCAGTCTGCTATGGCCAGCATCTAACTCTCTGAAAAAGCTACTCCATCACCTGGTTCCAATAACTGCAGTAGTGGGAACCAAAGATCACAAGAGAAGACCACGAAGTAGAAGATGTTCAAACTCCTTTTTTACTGTAAGTGTCTTATTTTCCCCTTTTTCTCTGTTGTCTATTTTTATACTAATAGAGAGAGAGAGAGTGTCTTCCTTCTTATTCCACTAGGGAAGCATGGGAGTGTGTGCATATTTTGGGGGGGAAATGGCTCCATTAATAGTTCCTCAGAACTAAACCCCAAGCTGCAATCTCATCAATATAGTGTTTCCTTGCTTAAATAAGTGTTATTTGTAGCTTCTATTGTGAAGCTGTAAACATTGTTCAGTAACTGCCTCTGTTATGAAGTCAGTTGTTAAAACTCACATGCTCTATGAATGGAGGAATAAGAAGGGGGGAGTATTAGCTATAATAACAACTTTGAGATTTAAGGAGGAAGTATTGAGTAGCATTGAGGTCATGGGATAAATAAGCCAGTTTGGCTTCTATGCTTCCTTAAGACAAGCTAAGTGAAGTTTACCACACTGGGTGATCTTCCTTCATTAGGATCACAAACCAAAATGGAGAGTCACACCTACACCTGCTAAATTGATTTCACTGTTGAGACAGGATCTCTTAGATAGGGCAAGATAGACTAACTAACTAACTAACTAACTAACTAAATATTCTGGCTGCCACTTCCCACAGCTCCCATTGGCCGGGAACAGCAAACCGCGGCCAATGGGAGCTGCAGAGGGCTGTGTCTGCAGGCGGTCAACATCTGCAAAATGTCTCGCGCAATCAGATTATGAATTCCTGCTGCAGTGCTCTGAGACAACATGCTACGCTGTGAAAAAAGACCTGCTTCTCCTCTTATGCTTTCTGCTTTTAACTAATGCAATGTAAAGACATGGTCATTAAAATGACCACAAGTTAGCAATTTCTGCTTCAAAAATGGTTTCACTATTGTCTGTTGTACCTTTCTAATCTGCTAGAGACTAGAAAGAAGGAGACACAGGGTTTAGTCCTCAGCTGGGCAAAGCTACAGGAAGACTTTTGCAGCTCCCTGTCTCTGAGTCAGGTTCTACACCCTGCCAAACCCTGTTGTAATTTACAACAGCTATCAGCTGGCTCTGTGGCTGGTACAGCAACTGGATGTCACTGAATAACAATGGCATCTGGCTATTCCCATGTCCTCCTGGCCATGTTTATGTTATAAACATTACAACCTGTGCTGGATTTCTGCCCCTGGTATTGCTGAAACAGCACAGAGAAATGGCAACAGGCCCAAACATCTGGCCCATGGTAACACAGCTTAAGGTGTTTAGTCCTTCCAGTTCTGTTTAGTCTGGAAGAAAAATATTTATTTCCTCCTTCCTGTGGCCTTTGAGTGTCTACACTGCAATTACACATCCAAAGCTGGCCCATGCCAGCTGACGTGGGATGGGGTTAAAGAGCTGTTTAATTGTGGTACAGACATTCTGGTCAGGCTGCAGCCCAAACTGTGGAACCCTCCTGCCTTTCAGGGTCCTAGACCCTGGGCTCCAGTCTGAGTCCAAATGTCCACACTGCAATTAAACAGCCCCTTAGCCTGAGTCCCATGATCCCGAGTCAGCTGACCCGGGCCAGCCGCTGGTTTCTAATTGCAGTGTAGACATACTCCGAGTCAACCTTTCCTTACTGCCACCAGTGGCATTGTGGTATTGTAGTTCACTTGTACAACATCTAGTTACATACTGCAGAAAGACTTCACTTGTTCTGTTACAGAGAGATATTTACCTGGAAAATACAACTACATTATTATGATCATTTTAATTACTGATACCTATTAGCAGTATTCAGAAATACAGAGGCATTGAGCCAAATACAGAGGTGATGTAAATGCTGCCATAGGTTACCTATTGGCTAGTCAATATAAGCGTAATGTTGTAAATAGGTGTGATACCACACAGTGGTCCTAAACGTATTAGCTACAGCTAAAAAGGCCAGTTATGCTACCTGGCTTCACCTCAGCCAGGGCTAATTAAATATGAAGCCATCTGGGGAAGGAGCTTGGTGGTGACTATAAAGAAAGGAAGCATAGATTAGAAGGAGGCTGCTCAACAGCCATCTTAGCCACACATAAAGGAGGGTCTCTGCTAGGAAGACTGATAGTAGGGTAGCAGATTTTCTGGATTATTCCGTACATCTCTCTCCCTTGGAGATGCTACAGGTGCCAAAGTTTGAACGTGTGGGAAATAATTGTAAAGGGAAAATGAAGTTCAGTAAGTGTGGAGAAGAACATTCATACAAAAAATTGTGTGAAGGGACAGTAGCCGCTATGGACAAAAACATAGTTCAGCGTTCAGGGAACATACTGTGGCAAAGCAAGCTAGGGAAATACAAAAAACTAAGATCACTAATAACATACTGTATGTGGAAGCTGTTAGGAGATATCAAAGGAAAAAAGGGAGGAAGAAAGGAAGCTCAGTAAAGGGAAAGAAATAACAAAGCAACCAAATAGTGGAAAGGTATGTTATGATGGGGATAACCAAGATGACATAATGTCTACAAAGACAGAAAGGTTCAAAGGGTTTATGACTGAAGCAATAAATTGCTCATCTCAGATGGGGAAAAAACAGAAAATGAGAATTATAGTTAAAGCAGCTGAAAAGTATTTATGTGTTAGCAACCTATCCATAGAATGACTCCATGCTTTCCTAAGCAAAGGAAATGTTGCTGGTGGTGACGGTTTTTAGTTGGAGTGTGTACCGCCTGTTAGCACGTGAGCAGGAATTAAAGAAAAATATTGTTCATATGAAAACTAAACCTGATGTTATATGCATTCAAGAAACCTGGTGTGACAGAGTGCTCGGTAGGAAATCCTGAGTCAGCACTCTGTTCTCAGCAGCTCCAATCAGGCATGGCAGATTGGAGGTGATGAGGCAGACCTGTGCCTAATTTATGGGTGGGGCAGGGCAGAAATGCTAATTAAGCCGTTGGCCAGAGCCCACAAATAGGCACAGGAAGGAATTGAGAAGGGGGAAAGCAGGCAGTGAGAGGGAGAGAGAGATTGCTCTCTCCCTGCTTGTAAAGGCGCTAGGTATTCTGTGAAGGTGGTGGACTCAATTATAAATAAACTACACAGGGTGCAGCACAAGGGTCTCTGAATGGTTTGTAGACAGAAGCAGGACCAAGGGGGCCCTGTTACACATGGCCAACAGGGAACTTAAACGATAGAATTGTTGGATATGGTGTATATCTAGGATAGAGATGTAGGAAGGGTTGGAGTGTATGTACCTTCATTAAGGAGAACCTAAATTATTTTAAAGTAAAGGTGAAAAGGCTTAATATTGTGTATCAGGCTATTGAGATTTTGATGCAAAATAATTCCACGTCACTAAGAATATATAACCTGGGCACTCCATGCAGAACATGAAAGGCCAAATAACTGAAATAGATAATTGCAGACGCCACAAATCTGTATATTATATGTGGCGGTCTAAACAGCCACAACAGGTTGTGAGAAAGTAGGAAAAATGATAATGGAAAATGTCTGGAGCAATTCATTGATGAAAATAACTTAGAAATTTGACTGGGGAAGCACCTACCTATGTTTAATGCAGCTGATAGAAATTTCTCCTGTTTAGGCTTGAGGATTGCAACAAGCCACATAGCAAGAAAATATTGCTGGGAAATCTATAAAGAGGAGGGAATGGGTATTGAATACTTCCCAACTCTCATTATATGTCAAGGGAAAGGATAATATTGAAGATAATGATGGTCTCCCTACTTGGAATCTAAAAACATCTAATTGGTAACTCTTTAGAAACAAATGTGTTGAATATATAAATGAACAATGTATTAGTGAGGACAATGAGTATTCCAGTAGCATTATCACAAAGGAAATATTAAAGGCAGCAAACCTAGCTATATCTAGTATTCGGATTTATCCTAAAGATAGAAAATATGTACCGTGATAGGCTAAGGATTGTGAAATGGCTATTTCAGATAGGAATAATGCATATAAGAAAGCAAAATATACAATGAATAATGAGGACTCAATGAATTATAAAAGAAGTAAGGCAAAAGAACTATAAAAGACTATTTAAAAGGGCAAAAAGAGAAAACTGGAGAAAATACTGTGGAAAAAATTAATAAAGATACCAATATATCAAAGAAAAGTGAATGTTGGGAAAATGAATGGTATATGAAATAAAAACAATACAATACTCGGCTTCGTTGTCAAAAGCCATGGAGTAAGATGCTCCAATGTAAAAAAAGCAAAAACCCTGGCAGAAATGTTCCAAAGAGTGATTAATGAGGACAACCGAGTGCAGAGATTCATGAGAGGAAAAGACAATTCATTGAATAAAATTATGAGTTTCCTCATCATCCTTCCACCTCTTCAATATCTATTTTAAATGAAAACTTTGGAATGAGGGGACTTCTCAAAGCTATAATAAACAGCAAAAATTCTGCTCCAGGAAAGGATCATATAAGCTTTGAAATGCTTTAAGACCTAGCTGAAAAAATTCTGAGGATTATAATAAAATTGTACAATAGCATGTGATGGAAAGATGAGTTTGCCAATGGAGTAGAAGCATACCGTTATTGTTCCAGTAAGAAAACCCAGCAAACTGCAATCAGGACCTGACACATACAGTCCAATTGCCCTCACAACTCATTTGGGTTAAAGCATGTGTGATGGGGTGTTTACCCCACACGACCACTGAAGGAATTAAAATGGCTATGAAGGGGTTTCTTTTCAGGATGGGCTGAGGTGAGGTGTAGGCTTCCGGTTCAGTTAAGCCAGTATATTCAACCTATCTGGGCAGGAAGAGGAGGGGCTTTTATAAAGCCACAGAGAGAATAGCAGAAAGGGACTGCAGGGAGAGAGAGAGAGTCAGCAGTCATTCTCAGGGTTGAGAAAAAAGGAGTAAATAGAAGCCTAAGGAAAATGGCAGCAAAGGTGATGCCACATGGACCTGCTGATTGTAGGGTCTCTAGATTGGAACCTAGTGTAGAGGGTGGGCCTGGGTTCCACTAACAGCTACAGGGGGTGTGCAAAGGACAGGGCAGTGAACTTTGGAAACTGCCTGAGGTGGTTTGCTTACAGAGACTTTGATACCCCGAAGAGGGGAAACTATAATGAACTGGTTGGAAGGCGAAGCCACAAAGAGGAAGTGCTGTGGTTCGTGCAATGTGAGAGAGGCTGCCAAATGAGTGACAGGATTAAGGGGGAGGAGAAACCACAAGAGGAGACATCAAATCAGTCAGGCCACAAGGAAGAGCCCTAGCAATGAGTCCAGCAAACCCCATGACACCGTGGAAAAAAATGGTAACAGAGAGATTGTTTTCATACTTAGTGCACAGAGTAAGTTTAGGAGGGGAAGGAGTGTGATTGACCATATTGTTAGGATAGAAATGGAAGCACATCATAGTATAAGAACAGAAGAATTTATTATAGTAACTTTTCTGGACATTGAAAAAGCTTATGATATGTTATGTCATAAAGTGGCTCCCATGGGTATAAAAGTGAGATGGATAGAAGGATAAGGGATTTCTTAAGTAAAAGAACTATGCAGGTCAGAGTAAGGAAAGCCTACCTCAGTATATGTACACTTACAAATGGCACTCTACAGGGGAGTGTCATCAGTCCTACCTTATTCAACATCATGATAAATGATCTTCCAAAAGAGATGAATGTAAGAATAAGCATCCCTCTGTTTGCTGATGACTGTGCCATATGGGCCCAAACCAGAAACCCTGCAATAGCTGTTAAATGAATAAATGAAGCACTAAGGAAGGCTGCACAATGGGGACACATGCAGGGTTTGAAATTCTCAATAGACAAAACTAAAGGAATGATATTTACTAAAAGGAAATTAAGTTGGACAGCAAATAAGCATAGTTAACAGCTTCATATTTTAGGTGTTACATTTGGTAGCAAGCTCTCTTGGAAGGATCATACTGAAAATATTAAAGATAAGTATAAAAGCAGAACCAACTTACAAAAGTATTTCTGGAACTTCCTGGCATATGGAAAGAGGAAGAATGGGAACTGCATCTCTGTTCCATTGCTTGGAATTAAGAAACCTGTAAGGCCATAAAAATTGTAGCTGTTTTCTGTTTTGGCAGTTGAAGTAGCAAGAATAATGCTGCTGGCATTAAACTGGGTCATAGACGTACGCCCAGTGGTCATCCTGTCTGATTCCTTATCAGGACTTCTGCCTAGTAGAAATGGCACTTCAGGAAGCACTTAATGAAATATTACTGATAACAACTGCATTGATGCAGTTGGGTGTAATCACAGTAATAGCATTGATCCCCACACATATAAGAATAGTGGGCAATGAGCTGGCAGAAAAAATGGTGAAAACTGTTGTCAAGCATGACCAAATCGATTTAGATATTCCTTTGGGTAAACTGGAGTTTAAAAATCTAATTAAAAAATGAGTTGCGAGAGGAATAACAGGAAATATGGAGAAAAGAAACATCGGGGAAAAATTCTACGAAATTTGCTCAGGAGATGAAAATATATATATTCCAAGGCATATGAATAAGATATATTCTTCCACACTGAGACAGAGAGTGAAGTGACTCTATTTAGAATTTTCACTGGCCACTGTGGCTTAAATACTTATTTGTTTTTAATAAACAAACATAAAGATGCATTATGCAGAATGTGCAAGGTCCAGGAAACAGCTGATCATCTCCTTTGGAGGTGCAAAGAAGTTACCATCAAAAAGGGGTATTTATGTGAAGAACATAGAGACCTTAAAATATCCCCATTGTCACTGAATAACCTAGTAAGAGTATCAGAAAAGTGGGTATCCATAAAAAAGTAATAATGCACTTCTTTAAAAAATGATAGGAAAGATGAATTATCAATAGTGTCCAGTGCTGTATGATCATAGACTCCGCAAGTGAGTCTGCTTTGCCATAAAATAGAAGGAGGGGAAAAACATGTTGAGGTCACTCTCTGGGTCTAGAGAGACTAGAAGGGTCAAGGAGGAAACCTAGCAGGAGAGTTGGCCCTGGTGTCCTCTCCTGAGCAATAAAGCCTGGTGAGAGGCCAGAAGAAGCATAAAGCAGCCACAGGGGTGGAGTAATCTCCTGTGGTGAGCCCTGATAGTAGGGCAGGATCTGGACTGCCCAGGAAAGAGTTCTGGGAGGTGTTCAGCTGAGAAACAGAGAGAGGGATGAAAGGCCAAACTGAGGAGGCTTACAGGGGGGTTAAATTTATATTTTTGTTTTGGGATTTATAAGAGATTTCAGCGGGGTGAGGGTAGGGGGGATGGGAGTGTGATTTCCAGCCTTAAAAGAAGCATAAATGTAGTAAGGCTGTGGTAGAGACTTTATGACAGGTTTGGTAACAAGAATACCAGGGAGGTGGCAGCAAGGAATCTGGAAGAGTTAACTTTGACTGCCTGTCCTAGGATTCCCTGAACTGGAGCCCAGTGTAGAGCGTGACCCTGGGTTGCCCTGCCAGCCACTGGTAAGGTGGCATGAAGCCCCTGAGAAGAGGACAAGGACCATTAAGAGCCTGAGAGAAGGGTGTACGAACCAGGGGCCCAGAACTAAGGGCAGTAGACTGTCCAGAGGGATCAGACATTTGTTTTGTTGAACTTTCTGTTACCCCAGAAGGGGTAGGATTAAAATGTGACTCAGCTGTACAGCGAAGTCATGAGAAGAGGCAGACCACCTTGAGACTGGAGTGACCATTGGCAAGGGGCAGTAGAAGAGGAGAGCCAGCTATGCCATGGGGTATGGCAATGGTAAGTCCACCTTTCTACAGTAGGCTAATTCACCTGGTGTGGCAGAGGAGTGACTATACATGGAATATGAACCAATGGGAGACTGTAAGAAGCTGAAAGATAATTTTTGCATCGGGTGCGACTATAATAGTTAGGGCCAATTTCTCCAGCCTTCCAACTTCACAAAGTGAACCTAAAGTAGCTAGAGATGGCCATGGGAAAGTTCCTCCTGTTTAGGGGGAATCTGCACCAGGATGACGCTTTAGATGCCATAAGCCTCCGGTGCTATAAACCCATGCCCCCAGTATAAAGGAAAAGAACATGGAAGGGGAGGTGAGGAGAGGAAGTATGGCAAAGCGCAACTCCACTGTACCGGATTTGCCACTGGTGTAAAGTTTCTAAGGCCTGGTCTACCTTGGGGGGGGGCGGGGGGGGGGAATCGATCTAAGATATGCAACTTCAGCTACGAGAATAGCGTAGCTGAAGTCGACATATCTTAGATCGACTTAGAATCACTTACTTCGCTTCCTCGCAGCGCGGGGTCGACAGCCGCCGCTCCCCCGTCAACTCCACTTCCAGCTCTCGCCAGGGCGGAGTTCCGGAGTCGACGGCAGAGTGATCGGGGATCGATTTATCTCGTCTACCGATAGATCGATCACTACCTGCCGACCTGAGGGGCCTAACACCAGTGGCATAATTTAAACCGTTCCGTGCAGCTTTAAGTTGCTCCAGAAATGGGCAGCTGAGAATCAGGGAGCTGTGACTGGCTGGGGCACAGTGAAGAATCTAGCCCTTCAAGGCCCCCCCCCCCAGCCTTGTTTTGCAACCATCTATTGGTTGCTTTTCATGCTACAACCTCACTGTGCCACAACCATAAGGACTTACGCATACTTATTAGTATATAATTTGATTGAACATTTAAGTCATTGCTGAATCTGGTCGTCCATGATCTGGAGGAGCTATACATATAAGATACTACCTCAGCTTTTATTTAAAACAAACAAAAGCAATTTTTCTATTCCTTTCTAAAACCTTGAGAATGCAAATGAATACTCATATTAAATTTTTCTCACTATTATTTGTCCTAAAGCTTACTCTTAATGGCTATTAACCAGCGTAGTTATAGCAACCCACAGTCATAGAACCCCCATAATAATATGCAAGTGCAGCCTAGGTTGCTGCTGATGGTGTAGGGCTGTTGCAAGCTTCCTTCCAGCTGAATTGGTGCCTCTGTTAAGCAGTTACTGTAGCTTTTGTCCACAAGGAATATTCTTAATATTTTCTTAAGTGTACAGTGTTATCTTTGGTGCCCAGGCATGGATCAGTCCCATTGTGCTAGGCACATTCATAGTGGCTTACAATCCTATTTAACAGGGGAATGAAATAAACCATGAAATGGAAGTGAAAAAGTAGAAGAGGAGGAAACAGTAAAATGAACAAGTTTTACTTAATGTGAGAGGGAACCTCGTCTGGTGAGTTACACGTGGGACTGAGAAACTGGGATTCTTCCTTCTGATCCTGGTTCTGATATTGACTCCCTTTATGATCTTGATTAAATCACTTAAGGTCTGATTCTGCCAACCTTGCTCACACTGAGTAGACTCTTACTTGGTGAGTAGTCCCATTTAACTCAAACCGCTGCAGGAGAAGTAGGCTGGGCTCCAATTCTCTTGCAGCAGGAGTTTGGGATGGCTCAAAAATGACCTTTTAAAACATTAAATAAACCAGTTCAATTGTGCTTATAAAAATCTCCCCATAATACTAAAAACCAGCCCTTCTCATAATAGGAGAATGGCAGTAGGAAGGAACTGGTGACATTTCATTGGGTAGCTTGAAAAATTGCTTCATATACCCATTCAAAAATGCTAAGGCTGTTTCTGGATTTAAGAGATTTGTTAATTCAGTTGTAATACAGGTTTCTTGCATACATAGCATAATTTATTCTTGAATATATATTTCCTCTATGTAGTAGGGACACTCATTCTTTAACATTTAAGAGGTACAAGCTGAAAAGGTTGCGGAGAACAAGGACAAATAAGATGGCAGTGGCATAAATGAGAAAGAATGCAAATGCCTAAGTATATCTGAAAAGCCTTGAGAAGTTGAATGCACAAGTCAAACTAGCCTGGCATGGTCCTAACTTTTATTTTCAGCATTTACACAGTCAATAACCTAAGCTGACATTGACCTTGGTAGCAAAATGGGGTAATATTTTCACTTGGGTGAACTGTTATTGGATAATTTCTCCAGTGTATTAAGCACAAACATTCATTCCATCAAGATCAAGTATGTATGTTATCTTTTTCCATCTATTTCTTTTTCTGTTGTGCAAACATTTTTATTGTTCTCAGTACAAGGACAAAATCCTTTCTGTGAGCTAAATTAATCCTTGGTGTAACACCAATAAAATCACCTTACTCTACTGCATTTGGTTCCTTGTGTTGAAAAAGGTGTGTCACTTATAACTTATCAAGGCTGTAATACAGCAGAACATCTTATTCTGAATTTAAGAATGTTTATAACTTTCTTTTATTTGTTTTTTATTTAATTTTTTAATCATAGAAACTTACCTCCAGCACATAGCTTCTGGACATGTTCACAATGAAATACAGTTAAAAGACAATGAATAAATTAACCTACGCTGCTGACAATTGGTGGCATCAAAGGAGGATTGCCACATTTATGACCCTCATTGTGCTGGAAAGCAAAAAACATAAACTTCCAGATAGCATCCCCCAACCTTTGCCTAGACAGTTCTTAAAGAAAAGAGCATGCTTCCCAATCATCTACCTTACCCACCAGCCTCAATAAACAAATAGAATGAGTACAGTGTCCTAAAAGCTAACAATCAGGGGTCCTGGGACAATCATGATTCCCTTCCTGGTTCCCATCTTGCTCCAGGCAGAAATACTTTGTACCAGCCCTTTACTAGGTGTAAAATACTAATCCCTGGATGCTGTTTTAGCTGTACTTGCTGGTGTTTGTGGTGGGGAGGGAAGGTCCTGTCTGTCCATTCCCCACCTACCTAAATAGGGGAAGAAGAAACCTAGCAGGAACAGTGTTAAAGAAAAGGCCATGGGGCATGAGGGAAAATGGATGTTGCTGCATAGAAGGAATGCAGAGGGAGGAAAGATACAAGTCTTGTCTACACATAAAAGTGGCACAGATTAAACATACATTGAATTAATTAACTCAGTGCAATCTCATGTGTGGACACTCTTATATTGATTAAAACTGGTTATATTGTTTTAGCTTGTACCTGTATATTAACAACACATGCTGAACTGCTAGAAGGCAGGCTTAATAGGATAGTGTCCTTACATAAAGTTGCATGTGTTTAACTAAATAGCTATAAAATCACATATTTAGTTAAATCAGTACAACTCTGTGTAAACCATGCCATAGAGAGGGAAGAGAAACAGAAAGGGGAATGGATAAGACAGAGAAACAAAGGACAGAAATAGCAGTGGTCCAAAAATGAGAATATTTTTCCAATGTGTGATAATGAATGCAACAGTGAGGCAATGGATAAATAACAATAACAATTGGTCATTCCATTAATGCCGTAGTTTACCCTGAGCTTTCTGCAAGCTTCCCTGTTGACAGCAGCGGGGGTCCCTTTGGTAGTATGCAGTCATAAATTTATACACCAGCCCATAGATCACAATTGAAAATGGAATTTGCTCCCCTACACAGAAGGAATTTGACACCTATGGAGGAATTTGACACCTTAGGCCTTGAACCAAACTCTAAACAATGTCAGCATTATTTTCTGGTTTAGAAATTGATTGGGGGGAGGGGAGTCTTTTTTTTTTTTCTGGTGCCATTTCACCATAAGCACAAAAGCAATCTTCACTGCTTTTAAAACAAAGAACCAAAAAAAACCTGCCTTCTTGAAATTTTAACCTTCTCTGGCTTCGTGAAATTCTAACCTGTTCATGTCACAATGGAGGTGTAGCTGAAAGGAAAAATTGAAATAGAGCTACTTGAATCAATAGGTCTTGAACTCAACATTACCTGCTTTGTCACACAAGAAAGTTATGTCACGGAGAGTGCAGGCTTCAAAAGAAAACAGAAGAAACAGACATCACTAAAGAGAAGTTAAATGTTCACACAATCACAATACAGCCTCATGACTTGTTTCTCTGACTAAAAATAAGTACCTTATGCACAGTGAAATGGTCCCATTCTGAAGATCAGCCATAAGAACATAATTAGATATATATGTTATGTGCTTGTTTGCTTTCTATGTTAGATAAATACACTCTTCTTAATAGAATTTGATGTCGGGAGAAAAGAAGAAAAGACAGAAAATTATGCAAACTTGTGTATGTCTACTTCCAACAAAAATGAGAGGGCAGAACAGGAAAGAGTTTGAAATAACCTTAGAACATTCCCAAAAGATTGTGTATTTGGGAAGCAGTGTTTAGAAATGGTATTTCTCGTGACAGTTTAATGATGAAATAAAAACTCTTACATTAAAATAAACATTTTCCTAATACCACATTTGGCTGGAGGTTACCTCACTGTGGTGGTATTCCTTAATTTGGTCAGGCAGGTGGATTCTATTTGCCTTCTCATAGGCAAATCCGCATTTCCCTTCCTTACCTCCCATTCTCCCTTGCCAGGTTCATTATAGGTTAGTTGTGTAATATTCACAAAGACTTGTGGATGAGTTGTGGAACTGCAACAGTCTTCGGGGAGGCACAATCTCTCCCAGGACTACTCTGTATACACACAGGGTGAATAATTGGCACTACTCTTTGGGTTGGTATATATTACTCCCCCCAGTGTACCTGTCCTCTATCACAGATCAGTGAGGAGGATGAGAATGTCCCACAGCCCTGATTCCTTGCTACCCCTCCCTACCTACATCTGGACCATTTGCTCAATGGATGAAAGACGTACTGATCACTGCTCATAGGGAATATTATTATGAGTAGCTCTTTCACATGCCACAAAAAGGCATTGGAAGACTTCTTGTACATACATACCCTATGAGCCCGCACAATGGCCAACCATATTTTAACCCGATGTTCACATATCAGTCTCTCTCCTCATTGTTGCCTCAACTCTCAACAACTCTCTTCTCTTGTGTTGTGAGATACTTTTCTTTTTTTCTAAATCATTTTCCTAATTCCAAAGCCTTCCATGTTCATTGCCAAATGGGTTATGATCATCTTCTGCTCTCATACACAGGTTAGAGGTGTCCCCCCTACCCTCCCACGTAAGTACTGGTTACACTCCTGCTACATTATTGATCCTTTTCTTTATAATACTAGTTCCCTAGCTCTGAAATATTGAGTACTTTCTTTATTGCTAGGTCTCTCTTCTTTGATCTTGATTTCCCCCTCTCTTTCTCTGGCACGGTTTCTGTTCTTCTTGTTCTTATTTTCCTCCATATCTCTCTGTTTTATCTTCCAAATCCACTATGAACAGATCATATTGCTGGCAGAAGAGGCCCCTTGTTATTACTAGAGCTGGGCAAAATTTTTCATCTGAAACTTTTTTCAACAAAAAAGGCAGACTTGGCAACACCAAAACATCCTGCAAATTCATGTCTTTAATCAAATTGTTTTGGCTGAAGCACAAAGAATTCTGAAAGAATCATAATGTTACTTTTTTGAAATAGTCAATATGAAACATTTTAATTTTCTTGGTTCAAAATGACTGCATTTAAAATTCCTTTTAATTTTATTTAAAAAGCAATCATACATTTAATAAATTAAAATCAAAACAAAACTTTTTTTCAATTTGATTTGGAGAATTTTTTTTAAAAGTTTTTTTGTTTGACCTAAAATATATGTTTTTATTTTTTTACAGTCATCCACACATAATAATAATAATAATAATAATAATTAATAATAATAATAAAAACATTATTCACAAGGCTTTAGGTATTAGCACCACCAGTTCATAAGAGAATGGTTACAGAAAGGAATAGAGTTTTCTCTCATATTCCATACAGTAGATCTTGCAGCTCCTTGCTTTAGGAAACTTAACAAAATAATGTGTTCTGATTTTCTTGGGGTCAGATTTTCAAAAGTTTTTGTCAATGGTTAGCACACAAATACCGTGGAAAGTCATTCTACATAACACAGCATAAAGCCAATGAGACTGGAAATTTCCCAGATGAGTGAGATTTAAAATATCTCATTGAAACAAACTTAAAAAACCTTCACCATGAAAGGGAGTTGCTTGAAATTGTAGTTTTTGACTGAAAAGTGACTGCATAAATGTCATTGTCAAATTCCATGTTAAAGGATATAAACCCTGAGAATTCCACTGAAGAAACTGAAGCTAACTTTATCTTTTCTGCGAAAGCAAAAGGCACTTTTGAAAATATCCTTGTTTCTTTCCTGGTGGCTCCCATGCTGTCGATTAAATCCTTCCTACTTCTCTTAGTGTACCATACACTAATGGACAGTAAAGCAGCAGCTCATGCACAGATCCTTCAGACTGTAAACATCTTAGGGGTAGGGACTTTATTACCACTGAATGTGTGTACAGTGCCTGGCCCAAATAATGCCTGATTCTGTATTTGGGTCCTTAAGTGCTACCACAAAACAAATAATAAATTACACCCTTTAAAGAGCTATTCAATAACCATGGTGAATGGGACATAGAATTGGGGTGAAGATGCATTTATACTTTTATTTCTTCAGAATGATTTAAGATTTTTGTGGCTAGCACTTTGATATAAGATTGGATATTTAAAGTCTACTTACATGAATTTGTCAGTGTTTAGAAAGGAATATGCACCAGTGAAACAAATTGTTGCACAGCTAACCATTATTCATAAATAAAGGTCTAAAACACTTGAGTGATTCCTCAAGTAACATATTCTAGTTAAACTACTGTAACCTCTGATAGATTGAAGAGCTGTCCTCTAAAATGGCTTTGAACAAACCATAGCAACAACAGATGAGTGAATGACTATCTCTCCCTTACACCTTTCTTTCCACAAAAATGGATTTCACTATATTATTTGCTATGAAGGTAGTAAAGTTATTACAATATGACACTGTCACAGGGTCAATATTGCCTGCTTTGAAATAAGTATCTCAAGGTCACTATGTCATTTATTCCTCAAACCTTGCTGTGTATGTATGAGACTTTCTATTGCGGATCTGTCATTTCTGCAATACAATAAATTTGTAATTTGGAGGAGAATAGCAATTTCATAATATTCTGAAATTAGTTTCTGTAAACAACACAAAGGATACAATCACTGTATAGAAATGTAGGTGAAATTATATGAGCTCAGGGTTCTTTAGATCCCCAAATATCAGAGTATTACTAAAAATAGATGCTTTTAAATAATCAAACTTCCAGTGCACAGATGATATTAGAAAACATTAATATTTTAAGTAACTTCATTGGTCCAGGCAAAGGATTATGTGTAAAAAATATTCTCTGGAAGCATCAATATCACTTTCCTTTCCTATTCCTTTTGTAATGTGGAAAATATATAAACAAAAGTAATTAGAAATACAGTTTCAAAATATCTGTGAAGATTTCTTGGAAAGTAAAACAATTCCAAATGAAGGAAAAAACTAACACACTAATTACATTAGGACAAATTCTCAGATGTCTGTTCTACTTTCATGATCATTCTCTCATTTATATATTTCTCCTTTCCTTCTATTCCTTCATTCTCATAGTTGTCATGAGAGGACTAAAGGATAGTGCAGAGTATCATCCAGTAGATTTCTGTCCATCATCTGTTAGTGCTATTGTGTTGTTGCTTTTTTTCTTGTGTGTGTACTGTGACAAATCTCTGTCCTTGCCTCTGTGGGTCCTGCGTATCCTGGCGGATTTCGCTAGCCTCAGAGCCTCACTGTGACCCCCCATGTAACCCTTCTCTCTCTAGAGACAAGGGTCACAGGCTACTGAGCCATTTTCATCATAAGCCAGTGAGGGAGGTAAGGAGAAGTTATCCTTCCTTGTACAGTCTCTGTTGTCTCCCAGTCTCAGTGATTAATCAGGGGGCAAAGGGGGGGGGCACGGGCAGGCCCACCCTCTACTCCGGGCTCCAGCCCAGGGACCCTAATAGTATCAGCTATGGTAGCTGACCTTTTAGAAACAGGACACGTACAATTCCCTGGGCTACTTCCCCCACAGCAGCCCCCACTTCCTCAAGCTCCGCTTCACCCTTACCTCAGGGCCTCCTTCCCTGTGTCTGATATGGTGTGTACTACTCAGTCTCTCCAGCAGTACAACTTCCTCCTACAGCTGCTGACATCCACCCCCACCTGACTAACTGGGAGGCTTTTAACTACTTTGAGCCAGTCACTGATTGGCTTCAGGTGTCCCAATCAACCTAGCATTCTCCCTGCCTTCTGGAAAGTTCTTAATTGGCCCCAGGTGTCTTAATTGACCTGGAGCAGCTGCCATTTCACTTATCCTGGTACCATGGATTTGTTTCGCCTGGAACTGATATATCTATCTCCCACTACTTTTCTATAGCCATCTGGCCTGCCCCGTCACAGTAGATATAAAGTTATGTTAATTTCAGCCAAAACAATTTAAAAAATCCTAGGTAATAAGGATATATCTAGTAAAGTGGTATCATCATCAATTTGAATGGAAACTACTCCTAAAGAGTACTGCCTCAATTAGTAACTGCCTCATGTGCAAGGGTTTCTAAGTGATATAAAGCAACGTCCATGTGGGGATCACACTGCATAATCATACCCAGGGTCATGCCGACACAATCTGAGGAAGCGCTCCAGGAATGAATGTGCTTCTGTGAGGTACAGTGCCTTCCAGAGCACTCTGGCTTTCAGGACTGATGTGCCTTGCTGTGCCATCCTGAAGGAGGATGAAGCATATGACCTCTTCATGGCCAATCATGTCCTGCCACCTTGCCAGCCACTAACAGCCAGTGGATACAAGCAAACAGTGGCTCCTGCACTGAAGAGGGTAGAGGGACTGCAACTGTGGCTGGCTTTTGATTGAGAGAGGATATGGGAGGATGTGGACTTGCTTTGTGGCTGATACTTAGTTTCTCAGCTTCATCATCTGTGTCCCTTCAATGACCCACTACCAATGGTGGCTGAGGGGTTGGATCAGCATTACAGATCTCTGGAAGGAATGAGGATGAGAGCCAAATTATGGAGTGGACATAGTCCATACGAGGGGTGGGGAACTCTCAGGTCCCAGCTGATACAAATATGGGGAGAATAAGTAATAAAAAGGGAATTTATGAGGCAGAGATCAACATTTATCATCCGTCTGACTGTTACTGTTTAAGGCCTTATCTCAAGGGTCTGAGATAATGGCAAGCAGTGCCAAAGTTCTTCCACTCACGTTACTTAATGAATAGTCATCTGCTAATAAACTTGCCAACATCCATTATTTATTAGTGGACAAAGTGTTCATTTATTAATGGGCAAGATCGCCAGAGCACTGAGCTCTTCTTATCTCAGTTCAGCTTTAACACTACAGTTACTCAGCTCAACATGAGAAAAGAAAGATTCCGGGAAAGGAGTTGGCTGAATCTTTGGAATCTGCCTTCAAGTTCAGTCCATACCTAATCCCAAAGATGCATGTCCCAGGATAAAGGGAAGATGAGGATTCATGTAGTGTACACTAGACCTTTGCTTGCCATAATCTTTACATTAACTTAATAAGCTCTTGACAAATCTGCCACTGGAATCACCAAGATTTCTTGTTCAGGGTGACTTTATTGTCCTTGGTAATGATTCTAGTATATTACTCCATGACATCTACAGGATTATCCTATGTGATTTTTGACTGATGTCCAACTGTTAATGACACTCTGAATTGATCTTTTATTTATTTTTTGGGGTGGGGTAAACTGAATATCAGGATTTTAGTGCAGCCATGGAAAAGATTTATTTCTATCATCTGTAATATAAGATCACGTTTTCCCCTTATTCATATCAAGTTGGTGGACATGTCCGTTTTCTCCCCTTGGAGACTAGATTCAAAGAGGTTCCAAAACATTTTTATCATTTTATGTCTACATTAGAGCTGGAAGGTGACATTTCTATCTCCAGTAGACATACTCATGGTAGCTCTGATTGAGCTAGCACCCGAAAAACAGAAGTATAGGCACAGCCGCATGAGCGAAGGATGGGCTCGCTTCCCCTAGTACATGCCTAGGGTCTCAGAGAGGGCCATACTCAGGACAGCTAGCTTCTCCATTGGTTGCACTGCTGAAGCTACACGTCTCTTTTTAGTATGCTAGCTCTGATTTGGAACATTAGTCACTGGTCATTAGTCATTTTTCTTCAAGCTCAGACTCTACAACTCATTATTCCACATTCATTCCAACTAAAGGAGAAGCCACCATGGACCAACTCCTTTCCAGTTTGGAGAAAGTGCATGCCAATGTGACTAACAGAGGGTGTGGAGACAGGATGGAGATCGGGGAATCCTAAAATATGCCCTATCCCCACAAAAATAAGTACACAGTGAACAACAAGTGGCATCTACTGCTTCATGAGAGACAACTGAGGGTAAGCTGTAATGTAGATGGAAAAGGGAAAAGCAAACAAAAAAGAATACACATACTCTTTTTCAATTTGAAAGAAAAAAAAGAAAAAAAAAACCTTTATCTGCAATAAAATGGTAAGGAGAAATAAGAAATATCAGCAAAAAAGAAGTAATGGAGGAAAAAAGTAGGTTGATTCATAAATGAAGAACGGGATGAAATTAATACTGCATTAAAAGTGGCTTAGATGCTGTACTACTTTTTACAAAATTTGTCTTCAGGAAAATTAAAGGAAAAATTTATATGATTAGCAAATGAGGAAGGCCTTATAGTAATGGCTACTGAGGGTCAGCCGATAGGGAATACATCAAGTGGTCTGGACAATATTCCTTGTAAAGATACAAAGGGAATTAACAAGCAAACTTATTCTTCCCCTGACAATTATTTTTGAAAAGTCATGGAAAAGTTGCAGAGATGACAAAGGTTTAGAGAAAAGCAAATGTAGTATCTTTTCCAGAAAGCAAAAGTACAGTGATCCTGACAGTTACCATCCTGCACTATCCTGAGTAAAACACCAGTGCAGATACTGAAGGGGAAATTTAGGAAAAACAATCATTAAATATCAAGACTTAGATTTTCCAAAAAGCCCACAATCCACAGCTCCTATTTAGTCACTTAAATAGATAGCTGGATATTCAAAACGGTCCAGCTCCCATTAAGACACCTAAATGAAGTGGCCAAATTGTACAAGGTTCTCAAGCACCCATTTGTCTCAATGAGTGCTGCAGAGATGAGCACTGAATTTAAATGCTTAAATGGGGGATGCATTCTTTTGAAAATCTGGCTCTTATTGTGAATGATGAGGACTTTTGAAAATCTAGCCCTGGAGGATAAAGATACCAGGAATGATAAGCACCATGTATTCATACAGAGCAGATCTTGTCAAACATCTGATTTTAAAAATAGTAGATGAAGAGAAAGTGAAGTATATTTATCAAAAGCTTTGCTATATTCTGAAGTGTACCACTGACTATGTTTCTCAGTGGGCCTGACTGTAGCATTCCCAATGAGTAAATTTTTCAAAAGCACCTAGCACACTTCCCATTGAAGGGTGTATTGCAAGGAATAGGGTAGCATCCCTTTAAATAGTTTGCAAGCCCTGTAGTGTCACTCACCATGTTTGTTTTGAAGCTGCCAGAATCCAACCAGAGCAGTGAACCTGTCTAATCTGGCAGTTTTTGCCTATTCAGTAAACATGGTCATTTGGACCTTGCCTTGCACATGTAGCTCATTTATATTGTGTTTATTCTGTAAAGGACAGAAGACATAACAAAAGTAATGAAACTTTTTACTCCTAAACCGCTTAAGCATTACTGAAAATCTTACCCATTGTGAAATATCTTACTATGTACCTCAGCAACATGAGTAAGAGTGACAGTGCTAGGCCCAAAATTATTTAATCTTAGCTTTGATGTAAACACTATTGACTAAAATCTGGTTGAATAAACCATAATCGAAAGTTTAAAATAAAAACATGATCAAGTCAGCAAGAAAGGGTGTTAGTTTATCGCAGTGACCCAGATAGCTTCAGTATGATTGTACTTGAAATATTGGACTAATTTCTGCCTGAAATATGCTTTATGCAATGCTATTGAAAACAATGGGGTAGCACAGACTTTGGCCTATTATGCTAATTTCTGAGTATCTCTTTGCCAGCAAGATACTGGCAAATTGGAATTAGTTCAGAGAACAGCAACAAACATGATCAGAGGACTGGAAGATTGATTCATGAGAGGAGATAAAAAGAACTAAATATGTATACTGTTGCTTGGCTAAGCGATGACTGAGGGGGGCATAATTACACCCTTCAGATATTTGTAGAATGTGAACACTAAGGAAAGAGAAGAGAATTATTTAGCATAATAAAAGGGAATATGCCTTCAAGGAATAGATTAAAATATAGAAAGGGAAAAATTAGGATGAATATCAGAAAAATCTTCCTTACAGTACAGTCTATCAACCTGTGGAATAATCTTTCAAAGGAAGTGGTAGAATACCAAATTGGACACTCTTTGAATAATTAATATAAGACAAGGAATAATCCTGCTCTGACAGACAGGTGGAGTAGGTGACTGAGAAATGTGGAGGAGCTCTTTAATAATTGCATCTGGATCTGAGACTAGCATGGTGTGTTTGTACCATATAATGCAATGGATGTTTCTGAATTCAGTTTGCTAGTGCATGAGTCTAATGAGTTTCAGGGTAGGAAGCAAAACACCTCTGATATATTTTTTTCAAACATGGTTTAGATACTTTGGTAAATAAAGTCTAATTCCTATGCCAACAAGCACTATATGGATCATTATGGGCCAGGGGCCAGATTTCAAACATGCCCAGCACATACAATTGGGTGTACATCTCCAAAAGAGTTCAACCACCATATAGATATATTAGCAAAGTGCAAATGACATTTGGTCTAATTAAAATGGTAATAATCTCTAGCATACCCTCCTCCAAACACACACCAATTAGAATAGTATAGATGCAACCCTTTTCTTAAAGATAACAGAATAAGAGCTTTTTTAATGTGTATTGACTTAGTTATGAGATTATTGGGTAATGAGACCTAGTTCATATAACATATTCAACCTGTGTTTTTTCTCAGCTTGCACCACTGCACGGACATGTATGTAACAGATGATTCCTTAGCCAGCTACAAAGGCCACATCTGTAAAACTCTCATGATTCAGTTCATAACTCATATTATTTTATTTATGAAGTCAATAAAGCATGTGAAATAGAAAATTGACCCTTTTTTCCCTAGACTATGGTTTTACCACATGCCCCGAGCAATAAACAATGTATTGTTTTGCTGCCCTGGAGCACATTGAGAGTCAAAATCTGCCTCCCAGCTTTCCCCTTTTTCCAACGAGGACATACTCTGTGCCAGGTTTCTTCTTGTTGCAGTGTACATCCTCCAAATGCTGCAATACAGCTATGGCAAGCTGGGGGTGAGGGCAAACCCATGTGTTGGTGCACTCCCTATCTTGTCCTTGCTACATGTGTGGAGGTGATGTAACAACTTTACATGTCCCCCGGCACTGATAGCTATGGTATGGAGTAATGGAGTCCATGCTGGGGCATTAGAGGTATCATGCATCTCCATATTGCCCTGCATAGCTGTGTAAGCCGGGGGTGTGATCTGGCTTTTAGAGGTTTTTTGAATCCTGCAGCCAGTAAGGTGTAGCTCACATTTTGTTTTAGTTATGGAAATGCTCACTAATGATTTTCAAATCTTGATTTCCTTCTCTACAAATGTACTTGTTTAGTTAATGATATTCAGCTTCCTGTGGCTATTCTCTTCCTTTGAGCAATGTGGTTAGTAGAAAGGCCAGAAAAGCATCACACCTCTTGCTCTAATATGACTAAGCCAGGGACATTCTTATTAGTGTGTACTTTTAATTTCAGCAGACAAAAAACAAACAACATAAATGAGTTTAGCCATTACACAAAGGGAGGTAGAGGTTGTTAAAGGACAGTTGGAAAATTTACTGCAAGTGATATCATGCAGCCATTTGCAAAGCAAACTGAGAAACAATACATTTTAGCACATCTGCGTAAAATATGTTCAATTTGCAGTCCAGATGTCGGCTTTTTTTGATGATTAAAGAGCAGTGAACACGGAGATCAGAGAGCGTTTTCATTTTCTAGAAAATGAACTTCAAACAAACATGATGTGTAATTACAATGAAACAAAGTAGTCTATTACCGTGAGTTACAACATCCATTAATGCATACCTCTAAGATACCTGTGCTTAGAAGTGAAAATCTATTGTTCCTCAAATTTAAACGAAGAGAAAAAAAAAACAAAGCAAACAACAACAACAACAATGGGGCTGACCATTCATAATTCTTGTTGCTTATTCTCCTTACTTCTAAAGTTTTATGTTTAACTGAGCTTTCATAAATTTTCTTCTATTAGCCTTTCTATCATAATCATTGTTGTCAATTTAGTTACACAAAACATATACCTCTCTTTACCACTAGATGGGACTAAAAAACCTTACAATTTCTCTTCATAGGCTAATTCCTATGTATGCATACCAATAATGTCTTCACCAAAAAGCCTGGAAATAGTCCAGAACTGAAAATGTCCAAGTTCATGAAAGGGTATCTAAGACAAAGTAATTACCACTTGGTGGAAGACTGCCTTTGTTGTTAGTAACTGCAACTGCCAGAAGTTAGTCTAGTTAAAATATATCAAAACTGACTGTCTTTTCAAAGCCATTGGGGGGGGAGCATATCCTTTATGTTTTCAGAAACTGAAATAACTCATACTAAAAGTCGATATTGATTTGTTTGTCAGTGGATACTGCTGAGGCAAACCAAGATAAAAGTATACTCACTCTTCAACATATCTGACATTTAACCATTTAAAAGTCAGATTAGAATAGTTAGAACAGGCTTTTAAACCCCTTTTGATTTCATTGGAGGGGATATTTGCATCTTTGCATGTCTAAAGAAGAAAGCAAACATTTCCTTTGTTGCTGAAAAGAAATGAATATATAGAATTACTAGTTTCACTATGTATTTAAATAAAAAAGCATATTTTTTTTTAAATATCCATCCCCTTTATGCCAACAGGTTACTGTTTTAGATAGATTATATTAATGGATTATCATCATAGCCTTACCCATCAGTTGTTCTGCATCTGAATCTTGTATTAAACACTTTCTGTATTAAGCATAAGTTGGAATATTTTTTTGTAAAAAACAACAACATAATTTCACCAGCATGGCCATGTTAATTTAGACCACTTTAACTACTGTTTTAGCACATCCATATCCTTCTTCAATTAAATCCAGATGTTCCTTTTAATTCTTAGAATCATGGCATAAGTAATTCATTTCACTGTTTTCTCCTTTGACCAGGTGACTAACATCCAACACTTCCACTGCACTTGAAAAATAAAATTAAATTGCTTTTGTACTCTTTTATCACACTTTCATGTTTGCTTCTTGCCTTGGAGGTAGCTGCTCAGAATACTTGTGACTTGTTAGCACCATGCTTTGAATTTCAGCTACAATTAAACCATTTAAAACTAAATCGTATGAAGCGGAACATTGTGAATTTTAATCATGATTCTTTCACATAGTTGTCAAGTGACTTTAGAAATTAGTAGGGAGAAGACCAACTAGAAGTTACCCAGGCACCGTAGGCCACTCTGGCAGACGCACTGGCACACCTTTTAGGTCTAATAGAATGAAACCAGCAGAGTTTTAGTAGCTGAGGAGCTGATGGAATTGTGGCTCACTGTGCTTCTCATACTCTTCAAGACTATGGATAGCTTTCTTCTGGTCTTCATCTCTGCTTCTATCACTTTCTCCTCTCCTTACTTCCTTTAGCCTCAAAGTTCCCTTTGAATCCTTCTCCCACAATTTCCTTTGTCTACTTCCATAGTGCCCCCATCGCAGCCATGATAGAGCTCCCCCAGCTGAATGGTCACCAAAATGTTGTGTTTGGGTCCCAAAAAGTTAGACCCATTATTCTCAAGTTTCCCGTGCCCTGAGTAGGCTGCAGAACTATCCCTTTTCTTGGCCTTTCTAGCATACCTCCTGGGCACAGTTTTTCTGTCTGTTACCCCTTCATGGAAATGGGGCCCTGAGGCCCAGCTGCACTGGGTCCCCAATACCACAGCTGACTCCCCACGAGCTTAAACATACCGTTTCCCAGATCTCCAACCTGGTGGGAACTCTGGGTTTACAGCTCACATCATCAGGGACACATAATAATGGAAAAAGAAAAGGAGTACTAGTGGCACCTTATAGACTCTAAGGTGCCACTAGTACTCCTTTTCTTTTTGTGAATACAGACTAACACGGCTGTTACTCTGAAACCTATAATAATGGAAGTAAACAGACACACAGGCTATCGGTACTTGCAATTCCCAGCAAGGGTAGAAGCAGAGATGTTAGTTCTGATTGAGCTAGCATGCTAAAAATTGTAATGTGGCCCCGGTGTCATGGGTCTTGAGGGTCTTGGATGGGACTGTACTCAGGCAGCTAGCCCAAACTGCCACCCAGACTGCCATGGCCATGTTAGTTAGTATGTCTACCCATGCTGGAAATTATAGTTCCCAGCTGTTGCAAAGACATACCCTTTGCAAGGGTTCCCAAAAATGAATCACTCCTTCGTTTACCTTGCACAAGAAATATACAGATCTAGACAAAAACAAACAATTTTCCTCCAGGGCAGACTGGAAGAGGTTCTGGAGGTTTTTCGCCTTCCTCTGTAGCATAGGGCACGGGTCACTTGCTGGAGGATTCTCTGCTCCTTGAAGTCTTTAAACCACGATTTGAGGACTTCAATAGCTCAGACATAGGTGAGAGGTTTTTCGCAGGAGTGGGTGGGTGATTGTGCAGGAGGTCAGACTAGATGATCATAATGGTCCCTTCTGACCTTAATATCTATGAAACTCTCCCCTCCCCGGCACACATCAGTACACATTTCCCTGCCTCAATTTCCTCACTGCTCTTAAGCATTCTTCGGGCTTAAGTGAGAGACTTCTAAGGAATACAGGATTCTCCTCCTGCACATGGCTTCTCCTCAAAATCATGGAGTCTCTCTTTCCACTGCAGCCAGCTCCATTTCCTCCCAGCTAGTCATGCTACAGAAGCATGCACCTCTCTTCCTCTGTCCCACCCAAGCTTCCATTGTCTCTGTGAGTATCTCTAAGTCCTCCCCACAGAGTGTCTCAGACACTGTGGTATTTAAGACCCAGTGTTAACAACTGATTTTTCTTCTTCTGTTTGGGGATGTGGCACTAGCAGAGAAGTTGGAGAAATCTGGTGTCACATAGGATGTGGCCGTTGCATTGTGCTGTGGTGATCGCATTTGAATGGGAGCCATCAAGATTTATCATCCATCCAGTGTCCGTGATCTGGGGGATACATGACACAGTCCTGATAGCATGTGGCTCACTCCACATACACTGGGACACTGAATGAGACAGCAATTTCATAACATCAACTAGTATTCATAAGCTGAACACACAGATTCCCCAGATCATCACCTTTTTAGCTGGACCTCTTCCATCCCTAAAATGGTCTTTCTGTGAAGCCTGTCAACTTCCATCCACCAAGGTAAGAAGCAGTGTTACATTTTTATTTTTAAAAACTAAACAAATTCTTTGTGCATTGAACTGTGCTCTAAAATACTTTTTTCAGTGGAAAAAAACATTTTGGGGGGCAGAATTTTATGATTTATTCACTTTGTTTGTAAGCCACATGGGACAGGTACATTGCTTCCCCTTACATTTTGTACAGCAATGAGCACACTGTTGGCACCACAACCCAGATGGCATACTGTGACACATGCAACAGCTGCAGGCAGTCTGCCTGTTTTGCGTCTTGATGAGGGGTAAAATATAGCTCTTTTCCAGGCTCAAAGTCAGATTGCAAAAAGTGCATAGGCATAAGTAAAAGCCTATGTCTAAAAGTGCTATAGCAGTGGTTTATTTGCTCATTTTATTTTGTGTTATAAAATGAACAGAAGTGCATATGATAAATTGTATTGGCAGCATAAAGTGCGAACATAAAATCAGAGTGCATTTAAAGTAGTGTGTAAATAACTTATTTTAGATATTTTTGTGGATGATCAAACTATATTAGGTAGCAACCTTCTGCAACAGCCAAAGTAAGGTTATTATTAAGGAGTCCCAATAACGGCTGTTGTCGTCTTCTATTATATTTCACAATTCACTGCTTTAAAATACATTTACACGTGTCCCAATGGTACTTCCTTTGTTTTATGATTTCATGTTTACATTTCACATGGGATAACTTTATTATTCTCAAGCTTCAAAATCCTCAGGAAACCACACACATTAATACTAAATTGTACAACATGGTACTAGTGTGTAATGTATTTCAAACAGTCCAGACAGAGGCCCAGATCCTCAGCTGACGTAAATCAAAATAATTCCACTGACTTCAATAAAGCAATGTTGATTTACACCAGCTGAAGATCTGGCCTTTAGTTGTTGATGATATTGATGCTAAACACATTCATTTATTGCTGTTACATTCATTATAATTATGTTTTTTAGCATATTTCCCAAGTGAAAGCCTTTAAAATTGTATGAGATTTTACATTATTATTTTCAGCATTACTGCCATAACAATGTAGCATTTGATACTCTGAGAATAAACAAATGAAGAATAACAACAAAAACACCAAACATGGATATACTCTAAAATTGTCCCCTTCTGACTTCCTTTTTATTTTATACCCAAGAGTGAGACTCTTTAGAAGTTGGTACCGTTATAATAAAAAGTCCTCTATTTTTTTTAAATTGTCTATGAGTTGAGCTAGGTTGTTGCCTGTAGCTAATACCAGAACCCTCTAAGCCCTCTTAATGGGAGTTCTGGATCTATAACACATCCTATTTACATTCTACTCTAGTTGAGCTCTTGTAGCATGACTAACATTGTAGTATTTGAGCACATGGTCTCTACAGGCCCCATCCTGCAAACACTTACCACATTCATACAGCTATCCTCATTCACGCAAGTATCGCACCGAAATTAGTGTAAATATTCTGGATGCATTTTAAGAGTAAAAGTTTTCAGGAGAAGCTCCCAAAATAGATTAATTAATTTTACATAAGAAAAGATTTTACAGAAGTACTGTTAGTCATTTTGTGTAATGTTTAAATGTATCTACGTGCTGTAACCTTGCTTCATATTATGGAGGGTACACCAGAGCCAGAGAACTCTCAAGGAGCCAATTACAGCTCCCTAATTGTTTGTCTGACACCAGCCTTGGGCTGGATGTGGTCCTGTGATTGGGCTTAATCCCCACCAGCTGTAAGGCAGGGGAATGAATTTGATTAGCTATGCTCTGCACCTAGGAGATGATTAACTAATTCCATCCTAGCCTGAGGAGGCAGAGGCAGGCTTCATAAAGAGCTGAGGGAGGTCAGCTGAGAGGGAGAAGGCTAGTAGAGATGAGCTAAGAAGCATTGCTTCTCCCTGGGATGGATCTGAAGAAAGGTCCAGTAGTTTGGGAGTGGCTGTGGCCAGGAAGCAAAGTTAGAGGAATAAGGTTAAGTCCTGTAGTGAGCCACAGAGCAGAGAAGAGCCCTAAGCTAGGGTCTGTGAGGATGCGGGAAAAACAAAAGGCCAATTATAGGCAGAAGGACAGCATAAGATTACAGCATAAGATTACAACTCCTAGCAGGGAAAAACCTGGTGAGTTAGTACCCTGATAAGTGGGAAAAATTGAAGTTGAACCCAAGAAGGGCAAGGACCTTTGGTCTGGAGCTGAATCCCGGAAGGAGACTGAACTGTTGTGTGACTTTGCCACAGGACTGAGCCACAGAAGATCCAGGAAGGTAGTCTGGCAAAAAGATTGCCCGGGACTCGTCATCGTGGCCGAGAAAGTGATCAACAGAGGGAGTGTAAGAGACAAAGTACCCTACAATGCTGCATTAAGACAGGAGGAGGTGCTCTGGAGGTAAGGATGCATGCTTACATGTCCCTCACAGACCTTCTGCCACTTAAGGATTGTCTGAGTGGATTCCAACATAGCCATTCTTCCTGACTGCTCTTTGCCAGTCCTGCCATGTCCTTTGCATTGGAAGCTACAGAAAGAAAGATGTGAGAGGCAGCTATGTAGGCTCTACACCTACTATGGGTTCCTCCAGCCAGAGAGAACCCAGGGGTAAAGGTTAGCCTTTGTTCCCTTTTTACCACGCAGTGACACAAACAGCATCCACCATTACAACTTTTAATATTGAAAATCCTTTAATACATTTCAAATCTAAAAAGTCTGTAAGCTCTTTGGGGCATTTACTGTATGTTTGTAAGCCATCTAAAAAAATAAGACTTCAACCTGGTTGTAATCTATATGTTACTGCAGTATAAATGTTTAATAATAATCATAGCGCTCTAATAGAAAAGATAAAATATCTTGGTTTTTTGTTTGTGGTTTTTTTTTTAAACCTCGGAACTAACTTTTTTGCCACTGATGTCTTGATAGCTGGACTCACTATCCTGTTGCAGTTGACATTACTGCAATTGGAATTTTGCCACTGGCTTCAGTGGGAGCAGGATGTAGTCCTTCATGCTATGCTTAGTTATAACTGAATATACACAAACACATTCAGTTAAATAATATGCAGTAACTTGAATTTCCTCTACAAAAGGAGCAGGAAAATCTGTTTCACAAAAACAATTAATAATGCATTGCTTGCAATTCTCCTGTATCTATACAGTATCCATTGTGATAGAAATAATTTTTCCATGACCTGTTATGCTAATCCTATAATTGCCAACCTCATCTCTTTAAATTGAATTTAAATCCTTCTACGTAGATTAGAGAAGAAGAAAAAAGCAAAATTAGTTACCAAGAGAAAAATTCTCTCCTCTGAGATCTAAATTAACTCAAATATATAATTAGTTAGCCGAGTATGAGTTAAAGACATGCATTAAAAATATGCTTCTGACCTTACCCTCTTGACCTGCTTTGAAAACCTGCAATAAGGAGTCACAAACTAGTTTCATGAATACAGTGATTACTGTGGATTTTTAAACCCTCTCATATTGATCTTGAGCAAATACAAAGCTTGTGACCAAAAAAGTCATCCACCTAGATGGTCTTAACTCATTTATTTTCTTAAATTTTATCTTTTCTGCAGTACATTGGGGGTCATAATTATAGAATCCTGGAGAATTCAGGAACCATTTTTACCATCAGCTGACATTCAGAGGCTGCTGAGTCTGGATTCCCATAAGGCAGGAAGTAGAGCTGCTGGCCAGTGGAAGGTGGGATCTATCATCTTTCTGATTCTATATCAATTGTCACAAAACCCATTTTAATATAATCGGTCAGGGCAAGCTATCAAAATGAAGACATCCTTGAGTATGGTTCTTGGCAGTGATAAAGCTTTGACCCCACACTCTGTGAGGAGAACGTGTACAGTATGCACTTCATAGACACCACCCTGATCATACCAATATAAGACAGAAAGCGTTGCTTCCTCCAAATAGCAAAACCAGTTAATTCACCAATGACCTAATGTCAAGCTGGTAGGTTAAATAAGGAGGAAGCATCCTGAAAGATGGATGGGTGCCCATTTGCGTAAAGCAACATCAGCTTTTTTTCATTACAAAATCTGTGAAGTTACAAAGACTTTGCTGTTGTCAGTGACTTAACCTAGCTTGTTTGCAAACTATGTAATGACCCATAGCCCTGTAGAGGCTTTTTTGCCCCACTGCTTTCACAGAGGCCAGGTTCAAAGACATCTTCACTGCTTTCCATGTAAGCCTGAGTCCTGGGATCCCACAGAGGTTTAATTACACTGATGTGATGCTAGCTGTGAAGACCTCAACAGGAGCAGCATTCTCCATACTAACAGGCCTAGAGGGAGGATCAGTCCCTCCATATGGTACTAGGTGGCATCTGCTTCCCAGGTTTCCTGTCTATTCCACAAACCATTGCAACCCTCTCTTCATTCTTTCTCTTAGCTAGGGCCTCTTTGGGGTGCTAAGTGCTCTGTGGGAATAGAGATGAAACCGTACCATGATTACAGGGCCTGCAATTGTGCCAGGCCTTACATGGGCTGCACAAGAGTGAGGAATGTTCCCTGTACTCTCTCCAACACTGTCATTGGGACAGGCAGAACCTGTCCCTGTGATTATAGAGTGGCAATAGTCCTGCTTTTTTATTGGTGGCCTATGAGACACCTGTGTACCAGGCCATTTCTGCTAAAAGTCTTGGGATGCAGGGAAGTTATGTGCACCAATTGTTACTTCTGTGCACAATCGGAACTGGGGTATACTTACTAGCTGTATGATCAGATGGTTCTGACCTGCTGCTTTGAATGACTGCATATCTCGGAGTCTTAGACAGAAAAGCACACATCCCTCTTAGAATATGGGATGAATGAATATTCACCAAAGAAAATTGGGGGAAGTGGCAAAAACTATCTAGAGCCTGAGAAAGTCCTTCTCTCTTACTAAAGACACTGTGTGGTATATAAGGTAGAGAGAAATTACCAGAGAGGTAATCTTGAATCAAGACTGGCTAGTACCATACTCACTCAGTAGGAGGCTAGTCATAAACTCTACAATGGGCTCCTCTGCAGATAATTTCTTACTTATTTTGAAAATATCTTAGATATTTCATTTTGGTATAAAAAAAGATAATTTAGAAAGAAGGTTATGACCAGGAGACTCAGGGGACCAATGGTGGCTTTCAGTACTTGGAACCTTTGCCAGATAGAGATTTGAGGTGGGAGAACCTTATGAGACAGACAGTTGGCAAGAGACTGACACCCTAATTCCAATGCAGCAATCATGATTAGGTAGTTAGCTGAGGGCCACCTGGGGGTATTTATCCTTGAAAGTTCAACATCAGCCTTTTAAGTAAAGCAAGAATTGTGTGCCCTATAATGGAAAATGGTGGCTGCACCATTACTGGAGTTCTGTGCAGTAACACTAACACTAATGTCTTCAAGATGCTCAAAGGAGCAACCTTTGAAATAAAATGCCTGAAGAATATATGAAAGAGTGGTGGATTAACATCTCCCAAGCTACATCTCGTCCATGACACTAGATGAGAGCTAGAGGGTGGTAAATAGATAGCCCTGTAGAATCCTTGATGGGATCTTCCTAGTCCAAGCAATTCTGCTAGCTGTAAGAACGGTGTAAAAAAGGGGGGTGGGTGAGGTTAGGGAGTGTCTGAGGCCCTTTGGTGTCCACTTGAACTATGAGTGCGTGAATTGCCCCCACAACCACCACTCCTCTTCTTTGTGTGTCACCTCAAAGGTACATCAGTTTCAGATCAGTGCTTCAGTGCAGGTATTCTCTTACAGTATTCTCTTAATTACAGTAATTAAGCTAAAGCAAAAATGTTAATAGCCTAATCAATTCTTGTTAGCCTTTCAGTACAGAGAGGATAAATCCTGATTACCTTCTAGATATTAAACAAATATCAAGCTTTACTACAGTGATCTACACTTTAAAAATATGGAAACATCCATTGTTTAATCATCTCTTAAAAAGCAGTCAAAATGACCTAGTATGGTTTGGAAGCTGAGGGAAAAGAAACCTGACTCCTGGTATATAGGCTTAAAATCCCTAATTGTCCATTACCTGTTAAATTATGCTTCTTGTTTATTTTAATAATTAACAGGCAGAATAAAATGTCAAGGGAAAACAAATCCTTTTACCTAAAGGATATAATCTGTTCTTTTAGCAAATAGAAATTGCTTCAGGCTTTAAAGATCTGGATCTGAACAATTTCTACGTTTGGTTGTGTTCAGATCCTTTTCAGTTCAGACCCATTTAAGATAAAATTGGAAAGAAAGCAAACAGACAAGATCTTGTGACTAAGATATCTGGGATACTGATCTCAGGCTTTTCTGGAAGCTTATTTTACGTTTCAAGGAAAGTGAGGTTCTATTGTTTACATTGGCTAAGCCTTTACTTTTGAAAGAACGACATTTAATAAATTCAGAAGACCCAGACTGAATTTGACAATTAAAAAAAATAGTTTCCCACAGAAAGTGCATTTGATATTAAACATATTTCATATAACACTTTAGAGAAGTACTCCACATTTAAGTGTCTAGTTGAAATTGTGTAATTTCATGTTTCTTTCACTGGGCAATATGTGACATTTTTCCACAAGAAATGCAACATATTTGAAAACCCCAAATCAGGAGGGAAAATCACCTTTATGCAGACTTCCCTCTAATAAAGAGAGAGAGAAGAACAACATTGATAAAATATAACATTGAGTCTGCTCTGGCGTCCAGAAATGCGTATGAGCAGCTCTGAAAAGAAAACGTGTAAACATCAGTGGTGTTTTGAAAATGTAAGGCTAGGATCAGGATATACAAAGCTCTACTATCCCAGTGAGAATTTTCTATACGTTAAACTCTAGAGCCTCAAGAGAATGTCGTAGGCATCGCAACGCCTAACTGCTGTGCACCCTGCTGCCTGTGGAATCCTAAACTCTGAGTTCGGCACCCAGGCTCCCCAGACAATGCACGGGGTGAGTTAGAAGTCTAAGTAAAGGATTCTTTGAAGGTAATAAGCTGAGTGGGGAGCTGCCTAAGCTATCCAGGAGGGAAATGCAAAAGAAAGTGGTGGGGCTTAGAACCAGATTCACAAAGGTACTTGGGTCCCTAACTTCCTCTGATCTGGGCCTCAAAGGTTATGTCTATACAGCATTTAGAGACCATGGAAGCGAATCCTTCAGCCTGCATTGACAGGCTAGCAGAGCTCACACTAGCACTCTCTTGTGGCTTGGGCTGATGCTCTGGCTCTGAAGTCGAGGGACAGGGTGAGTGATGTGTTACACATATGCTCTTTATCTGTGGTAAGTCAATTGTTTAATACAAAAACACTAGCATGAGCCATAGCACAGCTGAAAAGAATATGCATAGCTGCCTGTCACTTCATAGCTTTCTTACAGTCTGGGTAAACAATTTCTATTATGTTGTGTTCTCTCACAGTAGGTAAGAGAAAATCATCCTCATTTTGCTTATCCCAGAAGAATGGGGAGTTTTGAAAGATGATGTCAAATTAATTGTAGATTCTCAGCTTCATAGAGATACTTTTAGAGAGACTTTTCTTTTACAATGCAGAGTGCTGCTCCGTGGGATATAGATATGGTTTTTAGTTCAATAGCATGAACAGTATAGAAGCAGCAAATGTCTCTCATAGATGGAAAAAGTATACTATATTGACTTGGTCTAATTTGTAGTTGTATGGACTCAAAGTTCTTGAGTGAACACAAAGTCCAGATGTTCCTCAGTGATAGATTTGTATTAGTGGATCTCTATTTTAGCTGACAAATATAAAACAACAGGTAACCAGATATCTCCCTAAGGCTGCAATAAGGACATTACCATTGTGCACACTGCTTAAGTGCTTCTAGTGCTAGCAGACTTGGAAGCCCTAGTATAGATGGGTTCTGGCTGCCATAGGGGTTTAAACTCCACGTTGACACGAGCTGCCTTGAGTATGGTACGTATAGTTCTAAAAAAAAAATTCTCTATTGTATCCAAGGCCTAAAGATGAAAATCACCCTTTATAACACACAGCCTGTATTGTGAAAGAAATGGTGATCATGGTGAAGCGGGGTAGGAAAGTTAGATACATCCTAAATCATGGCTGATCACACTGCTTCAGTACAGCCCCTTCTTGTCTATGTGTTAGGACACCTGAAATCTGTTGTTGCTCCCTATATAGGGGTGCTAAAGTATTAATCACACTTCCACATATCCACCTCACTCCCATCTAATCTGCACCATCCTATTTAAGGCAACGTGGAAAACCCTTTCACTGTGTGCTGGGAGTTTGGATGCTTTGTGACCTCCTCACTTCCAAACTCCCATGTGAGGCAGAAATGGTGCAAAGAGACTTCTGTGGAGCCTTGTGAGCTGTGGAAGATAGAGTTCAAGCTATCCTACTTGTGGGCAGCATTAATATACTTCTTAAATGTTCTTTAATGTTCTAATGTAGGTCAGTGTTGCTTGTGACTCATTCATTCTCTGATTTTTTTTATTGACCCTTCCAATGAAAAGGAGGAAGAAACACCACACTAGAAAACTCCTTTTTTTTTTTTCAAGATGGCAGCAGCATGTCTGAATATTCTCAGCTAAATTCAGACATCTGTCAACTCCTTAACTACAGGAGCAGAGTCTCTCCCCTGACGTCTAGTGACACACTAGGAGAAAAGACTTCAGAAGCTGTCCATATTTGCATAGACATACCTACTCTGCTGAGGTGTTCAGCAAACAGAACAGCCTGCCTAAAGTGATCAGTTTTGGCTGATTTTTAGACTACAATTCACTTCAGGATTGAATGCAGGGGAAAAGACATGGAATCTTTATTGTATGAGTAAAGGGCAGCAGAACAATGCTTGAATCAAACAACCTGATTGATGGTGTCACCTTAAACTGAACCTCATTTGCTAAAAAGGGGATATGGATGCCAAATCCCAGTGAAGGGATGTGGAGGGGACAGGTGTTCCTATCTGATGTGGACTCTGCCTAAAGAGTCCTAGACAACATTTGACCTTCCCCTCTCTACTATTCAAAGACAACTGATTGGACTCTGGCTCTGGACTGTTTCTGTTCAGTGATTACTAGAGCTGAAATCACTGAGGAGCCAGCCTAGGGGCTAAATCTTAAACATGGTATAGGGACAACATTGCAGTGAAAGACAGCAAAGAGACTGCAGCATAGAGGCTCTCTGATAGCTCAGCTCTTTGTGATTTTTACTGAGTAAGTGGGGGAACCTCAGAACTCAGCATCGTTGGAGTGGCAGTGAGTGACTAGCAGCAGCAGAGATGAGTGATGGCAGAGAATAAGAGCAGAAGAGAAGTGGCAGAGGTAACAGTGGTAGCAGCGGTGAGCCATTTGTAGAGATAGCGGCAGCAGAAGCATGACTTGCCTGCCCTCCCCCACCTTTTTCAGGGGTGGAGGTGGACCCATGTGAATGCACCTCTGAACTCTGGGTCTTTTCTGACTAAGGATAACCAACTATAGGTGGGGTGCAGTGAAGGGAAAGGGGAGTGGTGTAGTAAATGGACATTTGTTCACTGGACTTTTAAAATGCAAGGTGGATATTATGGGGTGGGTGTTTGCTTAAGGTTACTTGCTTTTGAATTGGGGTTTGGTGTTATCCCAAATTAATGCTGGGTTCCCTTTCACTTTTAAGAAAAGGGTTTGTTTGTTTGTTTGTTTGTTTGTTTTTAATTATACACAGACTTAGTGCTTGTGAATGGGGAAGTATTACCTCTGAGAGGTGCCCAGGAGTGGTGTTTAGATTTACCAGATTTCTGGGTGTGGGCTTGATCTGGTTCTCTTTTGTAGCGTTAAGAGGAAACCCCAGATGTTGAACCCAGCTTTTGTTGCTGCCAACTCCACCTGGTAGAAGCGTTACAAATATATGTAAATAAAGCACATTGTGAACATTCATAGGGCAAGAAAGAGAGCATAGGAACAAATTCATGGTGACCTAGAAATTCACTCTTCTCTGAGCTGACAACTCAGAGCCTCTTGTTCGAAAAGCTTAGCCCCCTACTAGCTGTATACTTTGCTACTTGTAGAGAGTAGTTTAGCAGTTCACATTCCATCCAGTAGAAGGTGTGTGTGTGTGTATATATAATCAACCTCATTCACTGTAGTCTTATATGCCACTGGGGTTTTAAATTCCATAATTCCACAATGGGAAAATCTGAAATATGAAAGTAGTTGAGCAAAATTTCAAAACTAAGAAGGCATTTAAAAATATATTTTGTTTTAGCAACTACACAGTCTTGAAATGCAGTGTAGTTGTAGCCATGTCAGTCCCAGGATATTAGAGAAACAACGTGAGTGAGGTAATATCTTTTATTGGACCAACTTTTGTTGATGAGAGATTCAAGCTTTTGAGACACACAGAGCTCTTCAGGTCTGGGAAAAGTACTCCCAGGCTATGTTTACACTAGCACATTTGTTGGTAAGACTTATGTCCCTCAAGGGTGTGAAAAAACACACCCCGAGTGATGTCTGTTACATGGAGAGAGGCACCAGTGTGGACAGTGCTATGTCAGCGGAAGTTTATCTCCTGCTGACATAGCTACTGCTGCTTGTTGGCGGATGGTTAAATTATGTGGAGGGGAGCACTCTCTCTCTTCGAAATAGAGCAGCTACACTGGAGATCTTAGTGGCACAGCTGCAGTACTACAGATATGCCGCTGTAAGGCCTCTAATGTAGACCAAGCCCCACTGTCACAGCAAAATGCCAGATGGAACAGATTACTTAGTATAAGTAGTGAACACATATTGTAAGGAACCATTCAAGGTAGTGTGGCCCATTAACACCTCTGAAGTCATAGGACAAAAAGAGGGGGATGATGGTTTACAGATAGTTGTAATAAACCCTAAGTTCAGTGTCTCTGTTCAATCCATCCATTTTAGGGTTCAGCAGGGTAATGTCTTTAAACTCCCAGGCTTATCCTTTTGAAAATGTTGTGCAGGTTTCCTTTGAGGTTGAGGGCTGATGGTTCAGCTATCGAGTGACCACTTTGTGAAAAGTGTTCACCCACAGGTAACAGCGGATTTAAATTCCCTCATAGTATTCCACCACAACTTCACCAGCTGTTACCCATCCATTATAGTCTCTCTGGTTCCACACTAGCATCAACTTCCTGGACACCACAATCAGCTTCAACAATGGAATCCTACAAACAACTGTATGCAAGAAATCCATGCATCACCAAACCTACCTTCAGAAACCAAGTAACCACCCCAAACACACCAATAAATCTGCTACCTACAAAAAAGAAAAGGAGTACTTGTGGCACCATAGACTAACAAATTTATTTGAGCATAAGCTTTCATGAGCTACAGCTCACTTCATCAGATGCATTCAGTGGAAAATACAGTGGGGAGATTTATATACATAGAGAACATGAAACAATGGGTGTTACCATACACACTGTAACGAGAGTGATCACTTAAGGTGAGCTATTACTAGCAGGAGAGTGGGGGGGAGGGGAAACCTTTTGTAATAATAATCAAGGTGGGCCATTTCCAGCACTTGGTACTAAGATACCCTGGAATATGCTCTGAAGAGAAAGTCCTTGATATATACCTTAACACACTTAAAATGGCTTTCACCAAATAAGGACAGTCCACCAGAGAAGTAGATGGCATCATGGAACCAGCCATCCAAATACCTTTAGACAACCTGCTTCAATAGAGAAATAAAACCCTCTCTGACCTCACACTCACAGTTGTCACCTATCACCTTGGAACCCATACGTGATATCATCAAACAATTATAAGCATACTCGATGGAGACCAAATCCTAAAAACAATCTTTCCTGCACCCCTTCTTCCACACTTCAAGCTGCCTAAGCTCCTCACAGACCAAGACACACCAACTCAAAGGAGCATCAGACCCTGACAGATGCAAAACCTGCAGACATCTCTCCCCTGCTACAATAATCAACACTCCTCTGAAGATCCATGGATCCTACACATGCCTATTACATGTGTGTACGTCATCCAGTGCACTAAATTCTAGACAATCATTATGCTCTCAAATGAACTCACACAGGAAAATAATAAAAGAAAAATAATACCCTGTCAACCTGTGGGTGAACACTTTTCACAAAGCAATAATTCTATATCTCACCTATCAGTCCTCATTCTCAAAGGAAACCTGCACAACACTTGCAAAAGATGAGCCTAGAAGCTTAAATTCATTACTCTGCTAGACACTAAAAATCATGGACTGAACAGAGACACTGGATTTATTGCTTATTACAACCATCTGTAACCCACTAACCCCATCTTTTTGTCCCATAACTGCTGAGATGTTAACAGGCCACTCTACCTTAAATGGTCCCTTACAATATGTGCTAACTACTCTTGCTAAACAATTTGTTCAACCTTGCATTTTGCTGTGACACAGGGGATATCTTTCCCAGACTTCAAGAAGAGCTCTGACAAACTTGACTCTCTCACCAGGAGAAGCTGGTCCCAAAAAATATATTCACTCACCTTGACTGTCTTGAAAATTAAATACAGTTAAAATGATGTTTATTGCTTAATTTCTATATGTATTAGGAAAAAAAACCCTAAACACAGAACAACTTAATTTTCCAGAAGCAAAAGATTAAATTTGCAAAATGGAAGTGTCTTCAAAATATCATACAAATTCTGACAGAGAAATTATTGTGAATTTTTAAAACTGGGAGAAATTGTACACTACAAAATTTCCCTGAGTTACAGGCTTTTAGTTCTACTCCAAAAGATCTTGCTCAGCTAACTGGAGTGTTTTACACATTCCCAATACACATGTATTTGTGTGCAAATACACACAATCAGAAACTCACCAGCTGTGTTCTATATTCACTGCATGTCTGTTTATATTCAAAGATTGGAACCGTGGAAAAGGATTTCTCAGTGCTGCAAAGGAGTATCATGAATTATTTACAGTAAATCAAATTTTATAACCCTTCTCAATCTTTCATAAACTGTATCTTCCTATTTTATTAGATACTTTATCCAGGGACTTAATACAGCATAAGTCAGGGAAATCTCTTAAATTCCTACAAGATTTGTAGGAGTATGTGCAGAAACAGTTCACAGAGTAGCTTATGCATGTCAGGTAACTGTAGGACTATTAATATCCTTCAAGTGTTTAATTTTTAAGAGAAAAGGGGCCCAGTTTTCTCAAGGGCTCAGCACCCAGCAACTCCTGTAATTCTTAATTAGGGTTAGTGGGAACTGCTAGGTGCTCCGCAAACTTGAAAATCTATCCCAGAATTACTTGGCAAACTGAGCTCATTTCATCAATATGCTAATGAACACAGCCAAATGTAAGGTCAAAAATCAAGGATCAAAGAATACAGGTCACATTGACAGGATGGTGCACTATATCATAGAAAGGAGTTCTTGTGTCTACACGTCAAAAAGAATGCAGAAAAAACCTGCAAGAATAATTATATTGAAATCAATAGAAGTTAGGAGCCTGAATATCTTCATGCATCTGGGTCTAAGTACCTACATGAGGAGGATTTCAGATAGTAGAAGGTTCTTTAATTTAGTAATTAGGGGCATAACATGATTTTGTGTATGGAAGCTGAAGCTACGTAAAATCAAACTAAAAACAAGGACACACTTTTAACATTATAAAGAATTACCAAGAGATGAGGTAGATTCTTCATCACACAGTGTCTTTCTGGGGGAAAAAAAAAGCTCTAAGTCAACCAGAAGTTATGGACTTGATGAAGGAATTTCTGAGTGAACTTCTATGACCTTCATAATATATGTCAGATGAAAACTTCTATGACCTTCATAATATATGTCAGATGAAAACCCCATTATCCTAGCTACTGTAGAAACAGACAGGAAAAAAAAGATACTTTCTTCCCTTAAAAAGCTTACAAAAAGAGTCTGTAAAGTTACTAGCCAAGCCTAATGCAATATTGTTGTCTTACTACTGAATCATGTGTAAATATATATTTTTGCCAAGCAACTCTTAATTTGTAATAAACTCACATATAATTAAACATTACAGAAAAACGGAAAATGGGTGAATGGTCAAATACCCAAGGTTTGGGATTCAAAATAAATGAAAGATGAAGGACTTTGCAGCCGTAGTTGACTAAATTAAGGCAAAAAGCTTCTGAGAGACAGAGTTCAAAGACAAGTGGACACAATGGCTTCTTACAGGCAAGCTCTATTAATGGATCAAAAGCATGTCTCAGTACTAAGCGTTATTAACTTTGTCAATATTACCTAAGGCTTCAAAACTGTAAGATTAAGATAAATTTATATGTTTGGGAATGCAGGGCTCAAAAACAGTTTAAAACAAAACTGAGGATTTCATGTCCAATAGAGTTTCAGTTTCTTCAGTAACATCAATCTGAGAAATCTCTAAGGCTTACAGGAGGAGAATATTGATTGCCAAAATGGTGGTAAAGAAAAAGTAGGTTAAATAACTGATAACGTGTTTGAAGCAAGATTACATCTATTAATGGGAATAATCCAACAGTGTTCAATGCAGACCAGCTTGGTTAGACCTGACCAAATATAAGTGTAATATCATTCTTTGGCTTAAGTGAAAGACTGAATCTGCCTTCTTCAGAATAAGGCAGAAATAAAATGAACATGAAGGAAAGGTAAGTTAATTACTGACAGCCCAGCTCAAATCATATCAGTAGCTTATTCAGTTTTAATCATTATAATTGCAGAACAAAAGTGATCCCAGAACTCTAAAGCAGATTATTATAGATGTTATGGTCTATTCTATTCTAAGTAAGTTTTTTATAGTACAGTGATGAGCATGGTATCTGAATGTTTTCCAGTTATGCATTAAATGACTTGGCTAACATCTGGCACCTATCTGTTCATTCGTCTCCCCAGGAGGAGTGTGCAGTGAATGATCTTGTTTTGATAGGGTTTTTGCATTTATTTATTTATATATTTATTTATTTTTCGTGAATATATCAACATATAATATATGTTAGAGAGGACAAGGTCAAAGATTTGCACCATGCACTTGGAATGGAAAGGGGTGAGGTTTGCAATAGCCCTTAGTGCCTGGGAGGGTTCATTGCACAATTTAAGATTGATGTCAGAGAAAGTTCTGTCTCCCATGCAGAAAAAAAATGTGTGCTTATTATGGAGTTCTATTGTGTTAGAGGAGCAAAGCTGTAAACATTGGTCTTCATCCCAGAATTTTAGGAAGCTGTCATAAATATAAAGGGAAGGGTAATCACCTTTAGAATCCCTCCTGGCCAGAGGAAAAATCCTTTCACCTGTAAAGGGTTAAGAAGCTAAAGGTAACTTCTCTGGCACCTGACCAAAATGACCAATGAGGAGACAAGATACTTTCAAAAGCTGTTTTAAGCTGTGCTGAATAGAATGACTATTCCTGTCTGTGTCTCTTTTTGTAACTTAAGGTTTTGCCTAGAGGGATTCTCTATGTTTTGAATCTAATTACCCTGTAAGGTAATTACCATCCTGATTTTACAGAGGTGATTCTTTTTTACTTCTATTAAAAGTCTTCTTGTAAGAAAACTGAATGCTTTTTCATTGTTCTAAGATCCAAGGGTTTGGGTCTGTGGTCACCTATGCAAATTGGTGAGGATTTTTACCAAACCTTCCCCAGGAAGTGGGGTGCAAGGGTTGGGAGGATTTTGGGGGGAAAGACGTTTCCAGACTATGTTTTCTCAGGAACCCAGATAAAGTTTGGTGGTGGCAGTGGAAGTCCAAGGGCAAAGGGTAAAATAGTTTGTACCTTGGGGAAGTTTTAACCTAAGCTGGTAAAAGTAAGCTTAGGAGGTTTTCATGCAGGTCCCACATCTGTACCCTAGAGTTCAGAGTGGGGAAGGAACCTTGACAGAAGCCTTTTTATATATGCTATGCACAGGTCACAGAGCCCCTTGAAGATAATACAAATAAATAATAACAAAGAGTCAACTGCTGGAAATGGCCCAGCTTGATTATCACTAGAAAAGGTTGTTTGTTTTTTTTTTTCTCTCCTGCTGGTAATAACTCACCTTAACTGATCACTCTTGTTATAGTGTGTATGATAACACCCATTGTTTAATGTTCTCTGTGTATATGACAGTAATACATATCTTGTAAGAGTTTCACAAAAATGTCAAACGAAGGCCCTGATTCTGGAGACGCTTAAACATGCTTAGCTTGATTTCAGTTGGACCACTTTTATCTAAAGTTAAGAACATGAATAAGTATTTGCAGGATTAGACCTAAAATTCTTCTGCCTGTCAAAGATTGTTATACAAAAATAGTGACAATGGATTTACAAGAATAAAGTTTTATACGTACATTTTAAGATGACCTTTGAGAAATCAATTTGATCTGAAGAAAGTTCATTAGGCTTATTACAAATTATACGTTAATTTCTCTCAGCATTGACATGATATCTGAGAGCTTTTAGCATAGATGTTTGGGCTGGCAGATATTTCCAAACACTGTACAATATTTAGAGTTGCATTCATTAAACAGTGTTACAGGTACAGGAGCTGTGGCGGGAAGAGGCAGGGCTGGGTGGGAGCTAAGGTGGAGGGTTGGAGTGTGGGTGGGAACTCTCAAAGTTGGCACTTCTGCTAGGTAAATAACATTTTCTTGGTATTTGCACAAATAATATTGCTAAGTACAACTAAAACAAGAAAAACATACAATCAGGATAAATATATTTAAGTTCTCCTTACAGCCAGGTATTACCAAGGAACTCTAATGAGCTTTCTACAGCCAACCGTTCTTCTTTCCCAAAAGAGTCCCCTTGTTCAGTCCAGCCTAGTCAACCCACCTAGAGAGAGAAAGTCAGCTGGCCAGGAGCTTGCCTCCTAGGTTCCTCATAGTACAATACCTACCACCTGCTTTTCAAAGCTGCAATTCCTGATAATCCTTGCAATGAGGACAAGTGATTGTGGTTTCTTCTCTCTTCATAGAGAACATAGCTCTTTCCCTACTATTCTGTGTGGTGTCCACACACCTCTCACGAAAGAGACTGTCATCTTATCTTCAAAAGTCACAAATGTGTCACATATTAACTGTAACGACTTCCTTTGGGAGTGTGATGGGGTGGATAAACACCACACTAGGAAGACAGAGCAAGAACTCTGGGCCTGGGAAGCATTACTCCCTTAGGCCTGCTGGTCATGTTCCTGTTGGAGGGACTGAAAAGGGAAGCTCTCCAGAATAGCCAGATGGTTTGGGGAGGGTGGCAGACCTGTACTCACAGTTATTGAGGGACTATACTAGGAGGGTGCATCTCCAGGAGGAGGGCTGCTGCCTGAAGCTGGGATTCTCTAGCTGGCAGAGGCCCATGGACTAGGTAGCAAGGGATAACCATAAGCCATAATGCACCCCAAGGAGGGACAGAACAGTAGGAAGAGACCCAGGGGAGGGTGTCAGCTAGATTTCAGGTAGTGAGCTCCATCCTTATTGTGCTTAAGAGGGCCACTTGGAACTTGGTGGAGTGGGAGGGCCTGAGTTCCCTGCTTGACTGCTGAGCGGGCCTGCTGCAGTGGACTCTGTCCACTGGGCACGGTGGGGTATGTGTGTCTTTCGCATTCACAGGGGGTATTTGAAACCTTTTTAAATTCAGGAGTTAAGAATGTGCAATACTTCACTCTCAGGATGGAGATTCAGGAAAGCAATTCAGATTAGAAAGTGTTTTGTTACTTTGATTTTTATGAACCCCAAAGTATTACTGTACTACTACTGTATGTGTATACTCGCCTAACATTGACAGTTATGCAAGTAAACTACAGGAGCAGCCTAAGTCTAAATGCTAATGAACACTGCTCCATAGACTTATTTACATGGTTTTTGTGAATTATCTTAATCCAAACTATGTAACACAGAAATGGCTTTGGAGAAACAAAATGACATGCTATTCAGCATCACTTACCAATTCCATTCAATCCATATTCCACATTCCAATTCCATTCAATCTATACAAGTGTCCTGAGCAAATCAGTAGGTACCTAAAGCCAACGTTAATATTTTGTATCCATCTTTTCTTGTTATGGCTCTTTTGGCTTTGACTATTTTCACTGAGGGATTCAAACATCGCACCTGATTGAATGCAGGTTATACTTCTATATCCCAAGCATTGCAGTAAGACAATAGGAGGAAAATATCTGCCGAACCAGTTGACCCTCATCTAGCATAAGTGAGAGGCATACTGAACGGTAGTGATTTGAGCTTGGTGGTAAATGAATGGTCAGGTTCCTGAGATCTTTACATAGCATATTTTGTTTGCACCTTTTTATTTAACACTGTACAGTAGTTTCTATGGAAATAGAGTGCTGAAACCACTGCCTATTATGATGACCAATCCTATTTCATTGTACTCCTGTATCCATATGGGGTCTTTTTTTCTCATGTTTAGTTTGTAAATTCTTTGGGGCCAGGACACACTTTTTTTTTTTATTCTGTGTTTGTACAATGCCTAGCACAATGCAATCCTTCTCCATAGCTATGGCTCCTAGGTGCTATGATGGTAATAGAAACTAATACTTATTCATTTTTTTTTCTCAGATTCCCCTGAAACAAGTTAATTTTTCTATATGCTCAGATAGATGAAATCATTATATTAGGAAGCTAACACTACTGCTAAGGAAAGATTTGCAAGGGCTACAATTTGTGGTACTCTAATTTCTTATCGCAAAATGGAGTGCTTGGGTTTGTTAATTTCACCTACACAAATGGGGTAGGGGAGGGAGGAAGAAAGAGACACTGATTCAAAAAATATTCTTTAGAAATCTTGGAAAAATTAACTGAAGCATTTGATCCACTGTAGAGCAATGGAAACAAAAAGCTGTGGAGAGAAATGAAGTTGGATGACTTGAATGGTATTAAATGCAAGACAGGAACAGTTGCACAATCTGGTGTAAATAATGCAGCTAACAAGCACAACATGTGGTCTGCATAAATGTGACATTTTGCTTATACTATTAGCAATATTTGGGAATTATGCTGTGTTTTCAAAAGTTAAAGTAACTCCTTGCCTCAAATGGGGAAAGCAACTCTACACAGGTGTGCTCTGCACATTGACAAAGTCTTGTTGAAATCAGGGGGTACAGGTGGAGGCCAGGGTTGGCTTCTCCAGAGCCAAGTGTAGATCTGGGTGCTAACGTGTTACTGGAAAGAGGTTCTCAAAATGGTGAAGAGGCCTGTTAAAGTTATAAGGGACACATTATCATAACATAAAACTTATAATAAAAATGTAGGACTGGAACAGCTCTCAGTAGGCCTTCTAGTCCAGTTCCCTGCACTGAAGCAGGACTAAGTGTTATCTAGAACATCCCTGACAGGTGTTTAAGAACAGATTAGATAAAGAGACTAGAAGAGCACCAGTCATCACTGGGCAACTTTACTTCTGCATTAATGAAGGTTTGGGGCAGTTAATATTAATCTAGTTCAATGTCCTTCTTCCATGGTGGCCAATGCTATACTCGTCATAAAAATGCCTGTATTGTATCTAAGTATGTGATGCTGTGCCATTGGGTTTAACCACATCTTGTGTTCTGAAATCTGAAAATTGACAACCCTTGAAATTTCATCCAAGCTAATCAAAATGTAGATGACACACTTGATAAAAGAATCCTGTAGATTCATCAGATGTGGGCAAGATGAACAGTAGTGCATTCAATGTCTAAACACCTATTCTTTCTTTACTCTAAAGAAACAGTTAACTACAGTTAACATCTTCCACTGCATTTTCAGAATATCTGTCATTAATCAAATTGCAGTGCAAAAGTTATAAATTGTTAGCTAGGTTAGGAAATTAAATCTTCTATCTTATGTCTGTATATGCTCCCCAAGACCATAGTTTCTGAGAGTCTATGAATCTTATTTATTTATCCTCGCCATACCCTGGTGAGGTAGAGAAGTACTCTCCACATTTTACATACAAGGAGCTGAGATACAGGGGGACTAAGGCTCGCACTGTAAAGGTATTTATGAATTGCTCTGTTTGCTATTACAAGATTAAGTGATGTGGACATCTAACTTCCAGCTGATTTAGGAGCCTAAATTCTACTGACTTTCAGTGCTGTCTTAATCCCTTAAGCCTTGCAACACTGAGTAGAGCAATATCTAAATGCCACCTTTTAAACCGCTGGGCCTAAATGACTTACCTGAGGTCACCTAGGAAGTCTGTGGTAGAGCAGGGACCAAAGTCTAAGGCCAGCACCCTAATCTCTGGACCATCCTTGTTGTCACACAAAGCTCCAGGTTTTCAAGGTTCTTTTTTCTAGGATTGTAAATATTAATACATCTTATATGTACCTAGGTCTCAATATATAACATGTTCCAAATAAATTAATGAATCTCTGCCCAAAAGGCAGTACATTCTAAAGACATGAGTTGATTCAAAAGACAATATGTAGTTAAGTGCTTCATAGAACAAATAGATCTTCCAGATTCTTTTCAATTACCAGGGTTACTCGGTTTCTTAACTTAACATTTGAGCAGATTGGAAATGTAAATATTTTCAATGAAAAAAATGCAAAGTTTTATCAGTTTTCTCCCCCCCCATGTAATTTTGTTGCTTTGGGGGTAGGGGGAGGCAGTTTATAGAGTGTTTGTTGTTTTTTTGAAAAAAATAAAAACTCCCTGTTGGCTAAGATTTTTCTTGAACATTTTTCAACTAGCTTTCCTCACTGCTTGGTTGAGGAATTTCTGGGGAACCATTGCCAGATGAGTACAGATGCTAAGTACAGACTTGGCTTTTAATGCTTCAGTTTTCCCAACAAAGAAGCAGCAGCTCTTCTGCTTGTAATACTAGTAACCACATAACCCCCCAGGAATAAATGATGGTTTGTTAGCAAACATTTCTTCCCACCCTCTCTAAAATTCACATCGTGGTTATGTCACTGCATCACCTTCAATATAACTTTGTATCTCAGAACCACAATGTAGCCTTTAATATTTTAATGCATAAATATTACCATTATAGAATATTTAAGCTAATATTAATTGAAGTTTAAGTTTTGAAAAATCAAGGCACCGGAAATCACAAATTAGTGATTTAGTTCAGCAACAAGCATGCCATTCCTCTATTCAGGAACAAGTGCAATGCATCTCTGCCCCAGGAGTACCGTTCAGGCCCTTCTTAACTCTCTCATGCACAAGGTTGCCCATTATAGGGACTTTCCCCTATGATTCCTTTCTGGGGCTAGCCCTTTAAATTTGGCAGTTGCAGGCCTAAAATAGCCATTTTGTAACTGGCAGCTGCAAAGTGTTCTGATTTTGTTCATGCTGGTAAGTACTGTATGTGTTGTGTTTTCCTTCTTATTTAATTCTGAGATAGCATATTCTCACAGTTCTGAAACTTGAAGCTTCAGCAAAGTCTGAATGAGGGGTCTGCTATGGAAGATTTTTTGCTGAATCATGTCTTTGTTCATATGACAGTGAACTCATGTCTAGCCCTCCTATACACACTTTGTAAAATGACCCCCAAGTGAAGGCAAAACATACTGAAACTTTAAAAACAAACAAACAAAATAAAGCTGCTATGGATACCTCTTACCTTATTCATTTGGCTCACAAAATAGAAAAATGTCAGCCTCCAGTACCTTTTTATAGGATATCATATTTTGAAAGGGTTTCTAGCTATATTAATCTATTTTTCTCAATCCATTTTCTATGAATTTATTCTCTTTTTTTGTACTTTTAACACTTGTATCAAAAACATAAAATAATCCTCATTGCAATTAACTGACATAGATGAAAATTACTACTGAATGTTATTTTTCCATTTAGTTTTTATCAGAGAACTCACCTAAGGTCTTCAGTTCACTACAAGCCAAATGTGTATAAAATATAGCACTTAATACTAACTTCATTTGATACAAAGGCAAACAGTACTGTAGCTTGTTAGTCAGCAATGTGAAATAAATATAAGGTTTTTTGTCTTGAATTTAAAAGGTTTTATTGAAAAGCTTATAAAAAATATACAGCAAGCTGACTGATATTATTTTAAATATTTTGTCTGTCTAGAAACATTATACTTCATAGTAATTCAATTAACATTCAAAAAGAGGGTTCTGTTTTAATTGTAGGTTTGGATGGTGTATGGTATATGGGAATAGTTAGTTTAAAAAAAACAAGAACCCTGGCTGTTTGAGGGAACTGATTAAAGTATATCCCAAATATGATAAAAAAAATGCAAAAATCAATTTGAAAATGTTCCAAATCATTTTCCAAATTAGGAAGAGAGAATTGAATTGACTAAAAGTTTAAAATATAAAATATTCATATGGTACTTTGTATTGCTGCTTGTTTCAGATTATTTAATCAAATAAAAGTTTTGCAAGGTACAGAATACCTTCCTATAAACAAAAACATACACTCAGGAGATTAGCTGCTCCAGTCTAATCCAAAGTATAAGTGTAACATTTTGAAAAAGAATATTACAAATACAAATTGAACACAATGAAACCTTGGGAATCTTGCAGGCTGCTGAGCGTGGTCACAAGCATTAGGATTGGCTAATTGGCCAACTTTCACATGACTTTAGATAACAACACAAGATGCCACTAAAGCTAAACCGTCCTGTCAGAAGGCAAAGGAATAAGCAACACCCACAAACAACTGTGCCCTGGCCAAATTCTGCTATTTTTTTTTTATACCACTTCTCAAATCCAATCTTTGTTTCCTATCAACAGTACGAAAGCTTTCTTCCAGGCCCTGTACATCACACATTCTGATTACCATAGTGTGATCTTTTCTGATCTCTCTGCCAGTCATGCCACTCCCCTTTCCGTACATACAAAATACAGCTGCTAAGAGTATCTTCCTGGCCTGTCACTCTGTCCAAGTTATCGCAACCCCCTCTTTGGGGTTTTCCACTGATCTCATGTCTTCCACCACATCGTGTTGTAGTTTCTTGTCCCCATATTCAAGGCTGTTCACAGCTCTGCCTCTCCCTATTCATCAGTTTGTCACCTATTGTATCTGTTCTACCAGTCTTAACCACATGTTTGTGCATCGGTTGCACAACCGACTTCATTCCTCTTTGTTGTACTATCTGCTTGGAATGTATGTACTAATCTCTAAGACCACAACCCTCTCTTTTTTTTTATCCTCTCTTAAGGTTCACTTGTATTGTGACCCCTGGAAAAAAACCACCCAATCAATGACAGCTACTTTTGGACCTTAAAAAAAGCCTTTAAATAATTCTGCACAAGCAAGTTGTGCGCAAATGCAGTCGGTGGACTGGTGTAATCTTATTACTGCTTCCAGCTCCTTTTATCCTTCCCATTGTTTTTTTCACATTCTCTGGCAGCCTCTCATCTTCAATTAAGCCTAATACTGAAAACATTTTATGCACACGCTTAACTGTACTACTATGAATAGTTCCATTGATTTTTTTTTTTAAGTGGTTCTACTCATGGCAGCTAAAGTGAAGACATGCATAAATGTTTACAGGCTTGGGACTTTAGAGCATTTGCACTTCAAATCAGGGATCATAACTTCTATGTATCTGTACAGCATGTTCCATGCGGGGACCCTGTTTCTGGTGGGGATCACTGTGTTACTACAATGGAAAAATGTAATAAAGATAATTATCAAACCACTTGCTATTTCATTAGAAACTCAGGAATTGTCGTAGTCAGTTGTCCATGTAATTTTGTTGGCAAAAAAGGGGCAATTTTTAAATGAAGGGCCTCATCCAATTCCCACTGAAGTGAATGGAAGTTGTACAAAAGACTTTGCCTGAGGCAGAAACTAGCCACAAACCACCATTATGTACCAAAACATACAATAGCACCTCACGAGGGAAATGTCTTCCTCAAACCTAGCGGATGGTTTTGTAACTGCAGGAACGTCTCCTGTTAGCCTTGCACTGCTAAATTTCTTTTGTTGTTAAAAATTTCCCCTAATATGTAGCAGAGGCTCCAGCAAGTGTTGCATCTTGATTTGTATTAAACTGCACTTCTCCTGGGACTGCAGCACTACACATTGGATCCTGGAGGCGGCAGTTTCTAGAAGTGACCAAAGCAGTCCAAGATGAGGCAATGTGGAAGCCAGGAACAATGTAAGGGGAAAATACTGGAGGGAGCCAACAGCAGTGATGAGTGATTAGGAAGACAGCAGCAGAATACAGGGAGAAATCAGCAGCAAGTGACAGGGTGATTTAGGAATGAATAAAGGAGGAAACCAGAAGAAGGAGGATTTATAAAGCAGAGACTATAATTGTCTGCAGTGGAGATAACACTCCTCACTCCCAGTGTGAATTACCACTGCACTACCCTGACACCATAGCTCTGTCATTAATCCTTTACTTCAGTAGAGCTCAAAGCCTGGAAAGGAAGAGGAAGAATTGAGATGTTCTTTTGTTTTTTTTTAGCAACACCCAGCAGCACTCTTATTCCAGAGCTTAGTGCTACTATTCTGAATGCACCCTGCATATTTACAAAAGGGGCCTCTAACATTAGACCTCAATGCAGACATCACCAGGGAAACTTTTATATACAAACCAGTCTTGTGACACCTTGGTTTCAAGGGAATACCATGATAGGAGTAGTTACAGTGGTCATTAATAAATAGTCAACACTTTCCAAGTTACTTCACTAGATACTTCACTAAAGCCCTATACTGAGATAGATCAGATACAATGGGGAGTGACTTACTAAATCTTGACAATTTAATGGTGACTACTGGATTTATTCTGAAGATCATCATAGCCAGAGCATGACTTGAGGGATTTTTACTATCCATTTCTCAGGAATCTAAGTTGTTCTTTATTTATTATCCATTAGTTGCCTATTGTTGGAAGTCAAGTAAACCCCCTGGCCTCTTCTTGTATGTACATTTTGTGCACACGGCGATTACATTGTATTTCGTCTTTAAACACCAGTGTGCATACTTGAAAAATTCTAACACTGATATCTGCAAAAGCCACTTGGACAAGTGGGTTTGGAAGGTGCAAATTCTACTACTTTTAGGAGAGGAAGTTTAGGAATTTTCATGTCTGTCTGTGTGCGGGTATGTGCATGTCCATGTCTGTGGATATGCAGTTTTGTGTCCTATGGCTGAGAATGGAAGTCTAGCTGTAAACTTGTCCTGTAACTGTTCTGTGTTTTACGAGTTACTCTAAGTCTTAAATTGTATGCCCTTTGGGGTAAGGGAACACAGCTATCCCTGTTTGCGTAGCACCTAACTCAAAAGGGCACTGATTGTGATCGGGGGTCTCGGGAAACTACGATAATTTAACATTTAATAATATGTAGATATTACTTGTAACTCAGAGGCCCAAGTTTTTCTGTTATTGCCACTCATTGTGTCATGTATAAAAATAGGTTTTAAACTCTTGAGGACAGAAAGTGTGCCATGCCTAGTCTATTTGCATGTTAGGACCCCCGGGCCATTTTGAAAATAAATATATGAATAAGAAATAATAATATAATAAAACCACCTAACTTCAACTTTTGAACTATCACTCTTTTCGAAGGTGAAAAGCCCCCCGTATTAATCTCTCCTCATACGGAAGCCATTCCATACCCCTAATCATTTTTGTTACCCTTTTCTGAACCTTTTCCAATTCCAATATATCTTTTTTGAGATGGGGCAACCACATCTGCATGCAGTATTCAAGATGTGGGCATACCATGGATTTTATATAGGCAATATGATATTTTCAGTCTTATTATCTATCCCTTTTGTAATGATTCCCAACATTCTGTTCACTTTTTTGACTGCTGCTGCACATTGAGTGGATGTTTTCAGAAAACTATCCAGAATGACTCCAAGATCTCTTCCTTGAATTCTAACAGTTAATTTAGACCCCGCCATTTTATATGTATAGTTGGGTTTATGTTTTCCAATGTGCATTACTTTGCATTTATCAACATTGAATTTCATCTGCCATTTTGGAGCTCAGTCACCCAGTTTTGAGAGATCTTTGCAGTCTGCCTGGGACTTAATTTTGTATCATCCGCAAATTTTGCCAACTCACTGTTTACCGTTTTTTCCAGATGATTTATAAATATGTTAACTAGGACTGGGCCCAGTACAGACCCCTGGGTGACACTATTATTTACCTCTCTACATTCTGAAAACAGACCATTTAGTCCTATCCTTTTCCCCCCTATCTTTTAACCAGTTACCAATCCATAGGAGGACTTTCCCTATTATCCCATGACAGCTTACTTTGCTTAAGAGCCTTTGGTGAGGGACCTTGTCAAGGGCTTTCTGAAAATCAAACTACACTGGATCCACTGGATCTCCCGTGTCCACATGCTTGTTGACCCCCTTAGAGAATTCTAGTAGATTGGTGAGGCATGATTTCCCTTTACTAAAACCATGTTGACTCTTCCCCAACAACTTATGTTCATCTATGTGTCTGACATTTTTGTTCTTGACTGTAATTTTAACCAGTTTGCCTAGTACTGAAGTCAGGCTTACCGGCCTATAATTGCCAGGGTCACCTCTGGGGCCCTTTTTAAAAATTGGCGTCACATTAGTTATCCTCCGATCATTTGGTACAGAAGCTGGTTTAAATGATAGGTATCAGACTACAGTTAGTATTTCTGCAATTTCACATTTCGGTTCCTTCAGAACTCTTGGGTGAATACCATCTGGTCTTCTTGACTTATTACTGTTTAGTTGATCTATTTGTTCCAAATCCTCCTCTAATGACACCTCAATCTGGGACAGTTCCTCAGATTTGTTAGCTAAAAAGAATGGCTCAGGTTTGGGAATCTCCCTCATCCTCAGCAGTGAACACCAATGCAAAGAATTCATTTAGTTTTTTCACAATGGCCTTATCATCCTTGAGTTTTCCTTTAGCATCTTGAACATCTAGTTGCCCCACTGGTTGTTTAGCAGGCTTCCTGCTTCTGATGTACTTAATTTTTTTTTAATATTACTTTTTGAGTCTTTGGCTAGATGTTCTTCAAATTATTTTTGGCTTTTCTAATTATATTTTTTACACTTCATTTGCCAGAGTTTATGCTCCTTTTTATTTTCCTCACAAGGATTTAACTTCCACTTTTTAAAAGATGCCTTTTTGCCCCTCACTGCTTCTTTTACTTTGTTGTTTAGCCACGGTGGCACTTTTTTTTTATTCTCTTACTATGTTTTTTAATTTGGGGTATACAGTTCAGTTGAACCTCTATTATGGTGTCTTTAAAAAGTTTCCATGCAGCTTGCAGGGATTTCCCTTTTTGTGCTGTACATTTTAATTTCTGTTTAACTAACCAACTCATTTTTGTGTAGTCCCCCTTTCTGAAATTAAATTCTACAGTGTTGGGCTGCTGTGATGTTTTTCCCCACCACAGGAATGTTAAATTTTATTATATTGTGGTCACTGTTACCAAGCGGTCCACCTATATTCATCTCTTGGACCAGATCCTGTGTTCCACTTAGGACTAAATCAAGAATTGCCTCTCCTCTTGTGGGTTCCAGGACTAGCTGCTCCAAGAAGCAGTCATTTAAGGTGTCAAGAAACAACAAAGTTCATTTAAAATAGAAATGTTGACACTGGTGCTGCTGTTTCATTAAATCTTAAACAATGCTTTATTATTTTTTTAAAAATCAGCTTTTGGCCTGTTCCTTGGTCTTTAAAAAATTTAGATGTTAATTATACTGTATGTGCAAAAAGCTCAAAGGCATTACGCTGGTAAAGCTTGGCGGAAACCCAATAAACCCATTTCAGTCTAAAGCACCGTCAAGGGAACTAAAACAAGCGTGTGTCAGTATGTTTTAATATTGTAGCCTAGGGGGACATAACACTTGCTCTGTATGAGAAGAAAACAGCAGGCCTTTTCACTAAAAATGAGACAGAGGAAAAAACTTGTGATCGCAAAACAGAAAAGCATATTGCTGATAAGACAAAAGTGTAAGAGGTTCTCCACAAATTCAAGCTGTGCCTTTCCCAACTAAAATTGCATATTAATTTGCACGTCTGTTTTTAGTTGCACAGCTGGCAGGAACTGTGAAAAAGGAAATTAGTTGTTGTTTTCCCAGAGACTCTTTACAGCAAACTTCTTGCAATGCTTTTTTTCTCTGAGCTGAAATATCACACTCGGATTAGCTGCTTTATCTGCTCTTCTTATTTACAATAATAATAGGAAAAAAAAGAGGCACCCAAATTAGCACCCTCTTCTGAAAATTTGATTGATCACATTTTTACATTAAGATTCCGGATATAGTTTCATGAGACCAGATTCCTAAACTAACAAAATGTGATATTTTGAGAAATTCCTTCCCGACACAGGTAATGGGCTAAATTATTTATTTTGCTAATTTTATTATATTGCTCTTTACTTTCATTTTGATCATAACTTTCAACCCAGTCTTAAAAGAAAAGAGCAACGTTGTACTCGCAGCTTGACAATTTCAGTACAGTTACCTCTGGTAACGGGCAGAAACATACTTGACCATAAAGGCTTTGCAACTGGCCCACGAGCCGCATGTGGCCCCATCAGGATAATCTGATTGTGGGCCGCGAGACATTTTGCTGATGTTGACCGTCCGCAGGCATGCCCCACCGCAGCTCCCAGTGGCCGTGGTTCACTGTTCCTGGCCACTGGGAGCCGCAGGAAGCGGGGGGTTTATGGCTGTTTTGAGTTGCTGGTATGGTGCAAACAGCCAGGGCATATAACTGAATCTAGCCTTATGGCTGCATAGGAATAATTGCTTGGGTGTGCATTGAGCATTCCATGCAGGAATCTGTAAGTGCTTTCCCAATATAAATTTAATCAAATCTCATAACCTCAGGAAGGTAGGACACTACAATTACATCTATTTTACAAATGCATAAACTGAGGCGCAGATGTTTGTGACCTGCCCATAGTTACAGGGTGAGTCAGTGACTGAGGGCTGGGAATATCCTTTGGGAATTCTTACTCTTCTTCCCCTTTCCTTAACATTAGACCCACATTACTTACTTCCATGGCTCTCTAGTATATGGAAATAGAAGCTTATCTAGTACAGCAGCCCATACAGGGGAAAATGTCTAAATACACTGAGAGATGGGGGAGAGAGAGAGAGAGAGCAGATACATGTATTAGTTTGTAAAGTAAGGACAAGCAGATGTACATATAATATATGTTTTTCATAATAGTGAATTTAAAAATATAAGCATTTAGCTCCTGTAATGTACTGTGAGATGTCTGACTTCCTAAATGGGTTCAAGTGTAACTTACTGTTACCCATCACAAGGTCATTGCTGTATTTAAGAGCCTTACAAAAAAAGATAATTAATTGAGCTGATCCAAGTGCCTTGCTCATCTCACTAGACCTATTTCTCAGCTGCCCTAGGTTAATCACCAAGTCTGCCACATGCTGATGTCCTCCATTACATCATAATTAGAATTTAGCTGGCAAAGCTGGCAAAATATTCATATTTTCCTTCTAGGAGCCAGATGTTGCTGAAAAGATTTAATTTAATTGTGTGATAGATGCAATAATAGTGTCCATGTGCAGAGAGCTGATAGTGACATTGATAACAGTATAAGGAAAGTGAAGTGAGGCATGCTTCTTGGCTAGTTAATTATGATGATTCCTTTCATATTACATTTAAAGTAGATAGAGAAAGTATAGAGTAAGAATATGCAAATGTAAACTATTTATTTAAAATTCTGCAAATGTAAAGCTGTGCTCTGTAAAGTTAAGGCTGCTGAAGTGGTTTGTTTGTTGTTGTTGTTGTTTTTCTTAGCAACAGTTAAATAACCACAGCATTGATATCTTGTTGAGATATAAAGAACTCTATATGGTGACATTATATATGATTTGATATACAAAACCTCTGCATTATATTGCTGAAGTAGAAGATATCATTGCTGTTTGATGTCCACAAGAAATAAGTTATAGGCAGATATTGAATCCTGTGGAGATGAATATCAAGTGGTAGATTCTGTCTACAGACATGAAGTCAAGGCCATTATTTAACTTGAGGGATATTAAAATATTAAGTTAATGGACCAAATTATATTCTGGTGTAAGCAAGTACAACTCCCAGTGAAATATATGGCTACTTATATTAAATCAACTTTCATTCTGGTATTAGATTTTGAATGTTATCAAAAGTATTTGGAAATCATGCACATTAATTTATAAAGTAGTAACCTGTTTTAAAAAAAAAAAAATAACAAGAAGATGAAGACAAATTTCTAACTGAAACAATACTGATTTCCTGGATAGTGAATATTGTTTTTATATTTTTTAACTCATCGTTCAGGAGAGAGTTGTTTGAAAATATGAACAATTTGATTAATAATGTGCCAGACCTGAGGATTATTGTCTACTAATACTAAGTGTAATTGGAAAAGTTGATCAAAAACAAAATATGGATGAAAATGGAAACAAAAATATTTGTGAAATTCTTTTTGGTCTAGTAAACAATAGAAACTTGTTAACACTTTGTATGACTCTTTTCAGTAGATCACATTGGGCAATACATCTGCATATATTTCATTGATCAGTGCATCTTGTTAAAACTATCTTTGAGTTAGTATGGTGCAGTCACAAATGTAGCTAGTGTTCCGTTTGGTTTTGCTCTTTGACTGCAATGTTCTGAGCTCCACCTCACCAACAAACTACAGAAATGAGTTGGCTTAGAAGGGCCAACTTCAGTAACTAGAGCGCTGTTTTTGACAGAGAAAGAAACTGCGTGGCTCAGAGTTTGGAGATGTTTTCCTAGAGTTCTGATGTGCTGCTTCTGTGAGTTAGAAACTGAATTTTGCCTTTGCAATCTAATATTTCTGCTTTGGAATAATGTACATACTTTTAAATAAATAACTTTGTGATACAATCCAATTCTGGAGCTAGCTCATTGGGAGCCCTAAGCAAGAATATTTGGGGACCCCCTACATGCACAACATGTACTAATAATTAATAGGGGGTCCCCTTGAGCCAAGCAATAGCTTAGTTTGCTTATGACTAGCACTGGCTCTGATACAAGCCTTTATATCTGTTAATTCATTTCTTTCCCAACTACAAAATAACCTGTCTCTTGACCACTTGAAATACATCATATTATATTTACACTTAACCCCCCCACACCCCGAATTTAGTATTGCAGTAGTGCCGAAGAGTTCCAAACATGGGACTAGGACCCCAGAGGCTAGGCTGTACTAAGATAAAACAAAAAGAGAAACAGACAGGAGAGCACAAAGGAAAAAGAAAAGACAATAGTGCCCAGTGTGCTGTAGGCTTCAGCGGATCAGAAATCTTTCAACCCATAATATGATTGCTTGCTTAGTCAATCTGGATTCTTTTACTTTAAAAGAAAAAAAATCCTATCATATAACTGGATGTAATTTCCACCTAGCACATTCATAGATCAATTTCTCAGAATCTCACAATATAAAAGCTAGACAGTAGTTTACATTCTGAAAAAGAAGAAACTGTCTTGGCAAACCTTAGTAGTGCTTAATAGGCCACAGAGTCTGCCTTTTGGAAGTAAGGTCAGGAATAGTAGCAAAAACGAACTTGGCTGGTTACTTTGGATGTTGATTGATGTTGCGATTACTAAGGTAGATATATTGTCATATTGTCTGAAGAAATACTGTAGTGATTGCCCTCAGTGAATTTCAGGTGATGAAGTTGGAAATATACATATAAAGTGAGCTCCATTAGCCAGAAGACTTGTGACATGCTGAGGGGTATAATGAGAAATTGAAAACCTTTGTTTTCATTGCCATGGGGTGTTCTGATATATTTCCTTAATATATATATTTGACTGGTATACTGCCAAGCCAACAACTATCAATTAAGTGTGGAATATGTTTTGAATACCTCTGCATTTCCATACAAAGTCAATCTAATTAAGTCCGGAACAGACCTTTTCCTCAAAATATAAACAGTGTCCATTCATAGTGCATGGAAAAGAAATCAGAAAATGTACATCATCTTCATGGACCAAGCAGAATAGATTTATAATATCCAGTATGGGCCTGATACTGTGAGATACTGACTCTTTCAACTCCCACTTGAGTTGAAAGAGTCAATGGGAGTTAAGTGTGCTTAGCACCTGGCAGGATTTGAAACCTCATAATTGTGGGCCAAATTCTTACTTAGAATCATATACCTACCTCTTTCTGAAGCAATTATGAGACACAGGTGCACCTAAGGGCATGATCAGGAAGCTCGAAGGTTTGGTCTAACATAATCTATAGAATCAATGGTTGTCAATGATTGCATATGGTGCTCAGCAGTATGTTAGGTTCTTGTCAGGCGGACAGAAAGTAGAAGACCAGAAGTCCGAAGTGTAGACAATGCAATGTTTATTGGGTTAGTTTCCAGCAAACATGTGCTCCATAAGTCTGGTACCGCAGAGCCTTGTTTCCTAGTGTCTCGTTTCCCCCCTCTTCAGGAGGCATAATTATGCCTCCTATGCATGCCCACAGTCCCACCCCTTACAATTTAGGGTCACGTGCCATTCTGGGTTTGGGGACTTCATCCCACCTCTTTGTACTCCATGGGAGGGGTAAGGAGTAAGGTTGTGCTTCGATCAGGGATGGGCATTTCTTTAGTCTTTTAGTGTTTTTTACCACCCCATCCGCCCCGCCCAAGCTCCTTTGCCTCTACGGGCTGGTTGCTTGATTTTTGCTTTGAGATAGGGGTTGAGGCAATCATAAAGTGTGCTCTGAGTAACACTTTAACTGCTCTTATCTATTCCCATTGTACTAACAAATCCATCTGACTGGGCAGAAACAACATCACAGTGTCTTTGTCCTTTGTTTACACATATTGCATATTAGTATAAGAGTATCAAAAAGGCAAACCCAAAATTCTATCCAAGGCTACCAAACTGACCTATATACTAACAGAGTACACTAGCTCTGCTACAGCAAAAGGTGAGATAGACATTCCATTTAAAACTTTTTGTTCAGCTGCTGTTAATGTCTCAACAGTTTCTTTTGTTTCCCTCTCATGCTTGATGTAAACTGAATGCTTGATCATTTTTGGAAAGTTTGAGCACATGTTCAGCCATTTTTCATTTCTGCTAGAGTGGGGAAAAAAGTTTTACACTTTTCAGAAACTGTTCATACTTCACCTGCCTTTGCATAACTTACATAGGCTTTGCTTGAAACTTCAAAATTAGCATGCAAATGACCATCATTTAGCTATGTGACATTAAGACTGAAGAAATATGAGTGAAATCACAGTTTAGTAATGTTTTATAATCCATCAATCTCATCCCACCTCATTCACTTCTTATTATATTCATTGCCCACTCTGACTCCACTACAGAATCTATTTGTCTCCCGAACTCTCTGTCCAACTTTTATGTGGCTGATCCTTTGCTATCTCTATACAGTTCCATCATGCCTGACTCCATTATACTCTTCTACCACCACATCCATCTGATCTTATACCACTGATGACTTTCACTGCACTGTAGCAGTGTCTACATCAGACATTACTGTGTGGGAAGTTGTTGCTCTGAAGAGTCACACCCTGGTTTACAGGTTGGTAACTTGCCCTGTAGACAAGCCATACAATACGGGAATAAATAATCTGGGTGTGCTTTAGAGGTACACTGAGCTTGCAAAATGGGATTACAGAACAATTTACAGAAATGTAGGTTTCATTCCTTTACTGAGAGCTCAGTCCTGCTTCTATTAAAGTCGATATCAAACTCCCATAAATTCAATAGGAGCAGAATTTGGCCCCAAATGTATTGTGACGTAGGCATAGCATTGATGCATCATTTTGATGATGAGAATTTACAAACTATAAAGTATATTAATAATTGCTAGGTGTCCTGGGTAAACTCCTACTCCATTGAGTTTAAAAGTTATTTGTCTTGTCTGATTGGCTATAAGATCTATGAATGATATTACATTGATTGTTTGTTCATTGCATGCCACAATGCTGTATCTGCCCACTCCTCTCCTGTTGATTTCTTGTCTCTAAATTTTTCCTCTGTTTGGAATGAATTTTGTGCTTTTCCTACTGTCAGCACTAATCACTGCAAATATAGCTAACATTTATGCAGCTGGCATTATTTTTGTGTCTCACTTCTGTAGTTAGAACATTTCCAAATAGAGAACAGAAGAGTGTGACAAAGCAATAGACTTTAATATGTTAAATGTTACAGAAGAGCACAAAATACTTATAGTGGCAAGATTTATTGAAAGGTTTCAGTTAACTAACTTTCTTTGCCTTAGGTTTGGATCTTATTTCTCTGGATTTCAGATAGGTTTGGAAGATCTCCAACAACTGTGATGACACTTTAGCTCTATCAAATTCTCTGGAAATGCATGCTTGTAAACTTATTAATGTCTCAGTGGAGCAACAGTTGAAGCTTGAAATTTGATGAAGCAGTGTTTGTAGTGTTTGCCGTGCTAAAGAATACTGAGCCTGATTTTCCACTGCCTTGAATCTTGTATGATGTGAGTATAAAATGTTGACATGTCATAATGACAGAATTTTCCGCTCATTTTGTACAGGTGCAAAGGACTGTAAAAGGTGCTAGGCAGCAGAACGTTAGGGCTTTAGTTAGAAATGGTAATTGTTTACTTCAGTTAAGGTTGTCTGACTCTATGCTATGAGGATGAATCAGGTTTTGTAGTGCATGAGACTATCGTCTGTAGGACATTTACCTCATTTGTTGCGGAAGGTGGGTAGCGAATGAGGCATCAAATGAGACAAATACAAGAAGAGAAAAGATGCTCTTATGGTTAAGGCAGGTGCATGCTGCCCTGGATAATTGGATACTATCCCTGATTCCTCCACAGAGGTCTTATGTGATACTAGGCAAATCACTTAATCAAAACTTTTCACATGTGGGTTCCTCATTTTCTGGATCCCCAAATTGAGAACCTGGGGTCTAATTTGCAGGGAAGCTGAGCATTCATAGATGGAAATAAAGTCAGTGGGAATTACATTTTTGAATATAAAAAAATGCTATATAATACTAAGTAGTCTGAAAAATCAGATCGTAGGTGGCTCAAATGGGGCACCCAAAATTAATTGATACCTTTGACTTTTATCTCTCTATATCTCAATTCCCCATGTGCAAATGGGATAATAATATCACTGTCTCACAGGGATGCCGTCAAAATAAATTCATGAAGGTCTGTGAAGCACTCAGATATTATAGTAATGAGCACCATCGAAAGCCCAAGAGGAAAATAATTATTCTGTCTTCGGAGCAACATTAGAACAGTGTGTGGTAACAAGGCCTAGGACTATACGTTGAACAATGAGGCTATAATAAAATATTGAACCATTGCTCATTCAGTAAACACACCGTCCATAGTGTGCATTAAATGAGGCAGAAAAGCATATAGCAAAAATAGTGTGTGCTCATGTAATTTAAGACTTAATCATAACGCATATGCACAAGAGGACCAAATTAAGGTTACACAGGCAATCTTAATTCTAGCATTTCCTAACATTGCAGTGCTTGACTTTGTAATCTTTGTGTTCTTTTAACATAATTGTGTGTGTGTGTGTGTAATTTACAGAGAAAAGTGCAATGTTAAGATAAGGGCAGAATATGGCTTCCACAAAGGGAGCAGGGAGGGAAAAGAGTGAAGCTGGAAGATGATGGAGCTGCCATTGCAACATGTGGTCTCCCAAATTCCCAGAAGACCTCTGCCTGAATCACACAGAATCCCTTCTATGCTCCTGGTGCAGTTCAATCTGTTCCACAGACTCCTCTGCAAAGATGTTCCTTAAAGACACAATGTAGTTCTTTATACTGAGCATAATTAGTGAAATATTTAGGATGCTGCTGTATTAAGTAAGAGAGAAAGCAGAAAGGCTGCTTTGTAAATAGTTCCATGAGACTAGTCAGAAACAAAGAGAAGAGTGTGCATTTTAGCTCTTGCATACAAAAATATGTTCAAGACTCCCCAACATAAAAAGTACTAAGATGGGTAAAAAAGAAAACACACACTGTCTGGGTATACTGCAAGAAGGACAGGAGACTTATTATGGGTTTTAATCAGGCCACAACTTTACTATATAGATGTCTGGAACTACCCGGCAGATGAAGTGTACAGTGCAGGCAAATCCATGCTTATTCAAATCAATTCTCCAGGGCTTCCACCAGTCTTCCTTTGTTTCCATCCAGGTCCCGCAGCCGACCCATGGCTTGGACCTTACCATCCACCAGCCTCATAAGAGGGTTAAGGAGGGCTATGAGAATGGGGGAGGGGAGGGTGGTTGACTCCCTGCTGTACGAATCATAGGAGTCCCTGAACGCCCTTCTGTTCTTTTCCTTTATCCAATACATCCTTTTAGGTCCTTTACCAGGCCATTTACCTGGTCACTAGCTGCCCTCCCTATGGAGTACCTGCACTGAACATCCACCACAAGGAGGCACCAGCCATTTGCTTGGTTTCCTCCCCACCACGCTGAGTCCCTTGCCTTGCTCCCTCCCCCTCCCAATGCACTTTGATTGTGACGCTGAGAGCCTGAATCCATGCTGTCTCCTGACTGCAGGAGACGCTGAGATTTTCTTGTTAACTTACCCCAATGTGTTCTACTTGCATATTCTGCCTGCCCTCACCTGCCTCCAGGGTTGGGGGGAAACAGGCCCCTGTTTTCCCAAGCTCACCCTTTTCTCCGTGCCCCTGGAGCCATGCTGCTTAAACAATCCTAATTGTGCTTCCCCAGAGACTGCCGGCTTCCTCGCTGCTTGGACATAGAGACTTGCTCCATCCAGGTTTCATACCTTTATGCACATTCCTGGGGGGGTGGGGATGGGGGGAGGTGAGTCATTGCTGCAAAGCTGACCACAGAGCACCTTTTACAGCAGTTTCTGACCTTATTCCTCTCCACCCCCACCCCCCAACCACAAAGCAGAGCTGCCCTTCTTTGGGTAAGCCCAGACAAATTCTGCCCCCTTTTAGTTGTGGTGCAGTCACACACACACACACACACACACACACACACACACTTGCACGCAAAAGCACTTAGGCATTTTTGACCAGCCTCACAGCTTGGTGTTCTAAAAAGACCAAAAAAAGTGGATGCACCACTTTTATTTTAAGAGTTCTGATGCAGTGGAAGCTAAAAGGTTATGAGCAATTGGGAGTAATCGATATGTATGAAGGGAGGGATACACTCTGGGTTTGGATGCAGAAAATGTGAGGTGAATAGCTTTTCCAACAGGGGTCCAGATTTTGTATCGCTGAAGTCAATGGGAAACCGGATCAGTCCCAGATGAGAACAGTAAGGAGTGCTTCTGAGCAAACATTCTGCAAAACTTGATCTGGAAGAATACGTGTGATTGTTTATACCTATATTAGTTTATACTACTGCATTTTCTCTCCCATATTTTCAAGTGATATCTTTGCGGAGAACAGATACAAAATCCAAAGTGCTGCAAAAAGTTGATGTCAGTGATTCAATAGGTGTCACTCTTCTCTCTGAATGCATCTGATGAAGTGAGCTGTAGCTCACGAAAGCTTAAGCTCAAATAAATTTGTTAGTCTCTAAGGTGCCACAAGTACTCCTTTTCTTCTCTCTTGGTTACTATGGACCCAGCACCTGCAGCATTGTCTTGAAAAGCCCTATTACTGTTGATGCCATCTTTCAGACGAGACACAGAAATGATGATTTGTTATTAATGGGTCAAAGTCTGCACTGAATTACACCCACTGTGGCTTAATTGTGTTTGGCCCAAAGTCTGTAACGTACATTGGGATTCTTCTGTTACCAGTTATCTGTTACCACAAAAATAGCAATAATTCTAGAATGGGATAACTTCAATTCAGTTTTGTTATTGAACACCCCAATTGCTTGTAATCTAACTGCTTTCGCTCTGTCCACATAGAACTCCTTCAGATAAGCGTAAGCTTCTGTCCTCACTACAACTACTGCATTTGTGGGAGAAAATACTGCATCACAGTGCAATTCTTGAAATCAGTAAAAAAGCTTTAATCCTAAAAATATCCCATATATTAATTGTATCTTCCATATTAGGAATGGTCATTTTTTTTCAAACAGGGAATGGTTTTCCAGCACTAGGAGCATTATGATATTCTCTTTGTATTTTGAAGCTTGTTTGGTAAGTGTTTGGTATGTGAAAAGTGAAGTCTAATTATATAGTTTTTACCCTTTGCGGTGGGGAATGTGGAGGGAGGGAAGACTGTGACCATGATTATTTAATTGCCTTTTGAGCTGTTAAGATAAGATAGATGGATATAGGATACAGATATAGATATAATCTTATGGGTATGTATGTTACAATTTGTATTTGCTTTTCAGCCAACAAACACTAGGCTCTTAGATCTACAGTGACAGATTCCCTAGAAGTACCCAGATGGCTATATGGCAGTGGTGGGCAGCCCGCAGGCCACACACAACCCATCAGGGTAATTCGCTGGTGGGCCGCAAGACAGTGTTTACATCGACCATCTGCAAGCATGGCCGCCTGCAGCTCCCAGTGGCTGCACTTCACTGGTCCCGGCCAATGGGAACTGTGTCGGCTGGCCACTGCTTCCTGCAACTCCCATTGGCCGGGAACGGTGAACTGTGGCCACTGGGAGCTGCGGACGGTTGTGCCTGCGGACAGTCGATGTAAACATTGTCTCGCAGCCCGCCAGCGGATTACCCGGATGGGCTACATGCAGCCTGTGGGCTGCTGGTTGCCCACCACTGCTATATAGCTTAAGCAGTGTAGAGTATAATGAACTCTCCCCTAACAGCTAGTTGGGGAGGGGGAGAGACTTCATGAGCAAGCCGTATTTACATGAATTTACATGAGCAATCACGTATTTACCTTTACACCTACTGTGTGTAGGTATCTAGCAGACAGGAGCTGTGCAGCTCCAAGTGATCAACTTTGGCTGGTGTTGGGTTACAAATAACTTTAGTACTGAAAGCAGGGGAGCAAAACTGTGCTTAACCTGTCCACACTGGTAACAGAAGAATTGTCCTTTCCCCCTTCGCCCAGCTGGGAAGGTGCTGACTCCTCCATCACCACAGCCAAAGGCTCCTTATGCCTGGAAGTCTCAGCTTGGTCAGTGGTGCTTTGCAGCTCAGTTTTTTGTTCTGTCAGGACCTGCACTTGTTGGGCTAGTTATTCTCTGGTGCTCACCATCAGTATGCTGGCTGTTCGCTGGGGTGCTGTGCTGGCTGGCTCAGATGCTTGGGCTTCCCAAAACTCAATGGCAGCCTGCCTTTCTTCCTCCTCTCTGACCTCTTTTATCAGCTGGGAGTAAGTTGGGGGACTTCCTGTCATTCTCTTAACCAGTAGAATTGGGTTCTGATACTGAGTTCCTCTTACCATTTGAGCCAGTCTGGTCTGATCCATCTGCTCAGCAGTCACTGCTCCCCTTTAGACTGAAGCAGTTTCTCCAGTCTCTGTATCTAGGCTGAGACCTTCTCGCCCCTTCGCTGTCGAGAATTAAGGAACTTACAGTAAATTACCTCAGAGCCCTCTACTCTCCAAAAAGTGTGCTCGAGGGCCTCTAGGCCCCCAGGGTTAGTGAGCTTCAGGGTGCGAATCATATCTAATGCTGGGCCCCTGAGGCTCTCTACTAGACATCTTTGCTTTTCTCCATCTGCTACAGCCCACTCCTGCAGCATTTCAGTGGTATGTTCCAACCAGGGTTCAAACTCCTCTTCCCCAGGCATTGGGATGGGATCCCAGCAAATAACCTTAACTTATGGTAGGAGCTTGATGTAGCATGGGATAACACCACTTTTTTCCAATGCTTGCCCCAGTGCTTTTGCCCACTCATCGGCCAAGGCTGGAGCCCCCGAACTTGGGGCTGCTGAGTCAGGGCCAAACAAGCCTGTCATATTAGCCATTATACAAACTGCTCGCTGCCTCCCGCTGGTCGCTCCCATCCGCCACCTTCTGCTGTGACCTCTGTATGTCAGTCCCTTTAGTGATTGTCAACTCTTTAGTGATTTTTAGTTCTCAGCAGGCTGGGCAGAAACACTGTTCCACCACAAGTGATTTCAGCATTTAAAATAACAAAAGGCTCCCAATGAAGCCTATTTAGCTGTATCTTTGAACAGTGGGGAGAAGCAGGTTAAACCAGACTAGTTTCAGAGTAACAGCCCTGTTAGTCTGTATTCGCAAAAAGAAAAGGAGTACTTGTGGCACCTTAGAGACTAACCAATTTATTTGAGCATGAGCTTTCGTGAGCTACAGCTCACTTCATCGGATGCATACTGTGGAAACTGCAGAAGACATTATATACACAGAGACCATGAAACAATACCTCCTCCCACCCCACTCTCCTGCTGGTAATAGATAATCTAAAGTGATCATCAAGTTGGGCCATTTCCAGCACAAATCCAGGTTTTCTCACCCTCCGCCCCCCCCCCCCCACACACACACACAAACTCACTCACTATTACCAGCAGGAGAGTGAGTTTGGGGGGGGGGGGGGCGGAGGGTGAGAAAACCTGGATTTGTGCTGGAAATGGCCCAACTTGATGATCACTTTAGATAAGCTATTACCAGCAGGAGAGTGGGGTGGGAGGAGGTATTGTTTCATGGTCTCTGTGTATATAATGTCTTCTGCAGTTTCCACAGTATGCATCCGATGAAGTGAGCTGTAGCTCACGAAAGCTCATGCTCAAATAAATTGGTTAGACTCTAAGGTGCCACAAGTACTCCTTTTCTTTAAACCAGACTAGGTACCCTGAGGGAGAGTCCGCACTTCCTGGGGGTCAGGCATTGGAGCAGAGTATGTGTGTCATGTATATACAGTTAGCTCCTGAAGCCTCTCCCCCTCCCCAACTATGTGACAGGGGACAGTTCATTCAGACCCTGCTTACAATAGTAAGATAGGTAGTTCTTACACTTCATTAGTTGTTCTGTTTTTCCAATATAGAGATCAGTAGCTGTTGTGAAGTGATTACTGTACTATCATCATGTCAACCATTTTGCAAGACCAAATAGGTCAAATTTATCTTTGATGAAGTCAAACCAGGAGTGAATCAAGCCTGTTATATACGATAGATAGTTATTTTTCAAAGGTATTTAGGTGCCTAAAAATACAGATTGGTGCTTAGTGGGATTTTCAAAAATGCTGAGTTGTCTAATTCCCATTAAAATAAATGGGAATTTGGAACCTGGGCTTTAATATCTACACCCTCATTTCTGCATGTCCTCTGTCTTTTGTGTTCTTTGACAGAGTGCAGAGTTTAAGAAAGGCAAAAAACTCTAGTTTGTCAGAGACCTGGGTCACCATATTGCTACAAACAAGCAATCTGTTATAGACACCATATCTGTTTATGCATTTTTTGAACGTTACTTTCATAATGTCATCATTTGAGGAGGGCACAGATGTTCATCTCCAGTTACTTTTAAGGAAAATTCAAATGCAAAATGCTTTGTTTGAAAACTCCACAACGGCAGTATACATATAAATCAGTCCCAAACTCTAAATGCGAAATTAACATTTCTGAGATGTGCTACAGCAACTTGTTTTAAATTCAGTTTCAGAGCTATGCTTTTGATTAAAGACAGAGGGGGCAGGTCTACCTCTGTTGTAACTCCATTTATTTCAGTGGATATGTAAGGGATAAATTTGCTTCATTGTCTTTAATGTATGTTATTTGAGGGTAAAACAGTTACAGAATGTTGTATCCCAAACCAAGTATTACAAACCCAGGAAATTAACAGCTAAGGTTACACTTACAAGAAATCCAACCATGTTAAGGTATGGAAATGTACAGTTAAGGCACCAGAACAATCTTAACCCTGCCATTTAGTGATACCTCAAAATAACCATCTCAATATAATTAAACTTTGTTAGGGTTTGTGTTCACAGCTTAAATTAAACGTATTTTTAAAGACAAAATAAAGTTTGCTTTTTTAAAAAAAAAATATTTCCCTTCATAATGTCACCACATGGCAAGTTTGAAGAGTTTGTGTTGTTCCATTATTAAGATGATTTGGCACCAAGAAAAGACTGACACACGATGTTAAACATCATCTTACAGAACCCATTTTTAAAATAATTTTACATTGTGAAATAATTAATGGATATACTTTTAGATTGTGAAAATTAATTCTCTGCTGAAGAAAGAATTGTGCTATAATTCTGAAAAGGAAATATTATATTTTCTTATACATAACACAGAGGTTCAATCCCTGCTTAAGTGCTAAATGGAACTCAACTTTAGCTGTAGAGTTGCAACTGTCTCCACAATTAAATTATAAAAATGATATAAATTCATATTTAAATATTTTATTTACATATATTCCCATTACTTTTGCTGACTTCTTCAGTGTGATATTTGTCTAGGTAGTTACAAGTAACATTGTATTACAGTTTCCCACTGATTTGTTAATGAAAGCACTAGTGACATCAGTTTTACCTCCTTTGCTTCATGAAATCAGAGGGGCTAATTCTTTTTCCATTATTATTATTATTTATTATTTTACTTTATTTATTAAAGTGAATGCCAAAACTCTTACTGACTTCAATAAAAGCACTTGGTTTTTATTATGGTAATGCTAAAGATTCCAGTTAGGATGGCATTGTACAGACACATAGTAAAACCAGTTTCCTGATCTGAAGATTTCAGAGTAGCAGCCGTGTTAGTCTGTATCCACAAAAAGAAAAGGAGTACTTGTGGCACCTTAGAAACTAACAAATTAGATCATAAGCTTTTGTGAGCTACAGCTCACTTCATCGGATGCGTGCAGTGGAAAATATAGTGGGGAGATTTTATATACATAGAGAACATGAAACAATGGGTGTTACCATACACACTGTAACAAGAGTGATCAGGAAAGGTGAGCTGTTACCAGCAGGAGAGCAGGGGGAGGAACTTTTGTAGTGATGATCAAGCTGGGCCATTTCCAGTTGACAAGAACAGTGGGGTGGGCGGGGGGGGGAGTAAACAAGGAGAAATAGTTTTACTTTGTGTAATAACACATCCACTCCCAGTCTTTATTCAAGCCTAAATTAATTGTATCCAGTTTGCAAATTAATTCCAATTCAGCAGTCTCTCCTTGGAGTCTGTTTCTGAAGTTTTTTTTGTTGAAGAATTGCAACTTTTAGGTCTGTAATTGAGTGACCAAAGAGATTGAAGTGTTCTCCGACTAGTTTTTGAATGTTATAATTCTTGATGTCTGATTTGTGTCCATTTATTCTTTTACGTAGAGACTGTCCAGTTTGGCCAATGTACATGGCAGAGGGACATTGCTGGCACATGATGGCATATATCACATTGGTGGATGTGCAGGTGAATGAGCCTCTGATAGTGTGGCTGATCTGATTAGGCCCTATGATAGTGTCCCCTGAATAGATATGTGGACACAGTTAGCAATGGGCTTTGTTGCAAGGATAGGTTCCTGAGTTAGTGTTTTTGTTGTGTGGTGTGTGGTTGCTGGTGAGTACTTGCTTCAGTTTGAGGGGCTGTCTGTAAGCAAGGATTGGCCTGTCTCCCAACATCTGTGAGAGTGGTGGGTCATCCTTCAGGATAGGTTGTAGATCCTTGATGATGCGTTGGAGAGGTTTTAGTTGGGGGCTGAAGATGATGGCTAGTGGTGTTCTGTTATTTTCTTTGTTGGGCCTGTCCTGTAGTAGGTAACTTCTGGGTACTCTTCTGGCTCTGTCAATCTGTTTCTTCACTTCAGTAGGTGCATATTGTAGTTGTAAGAATGCTTGATAGAGATCTTGTAGGTGTTTGTCTCTGTCTGAGTGGTTGGAGGAAATGCGGTTGTATCGTAGAGCTTGGCTGTGGACAATGGATCTTGTGGTGTGGTCTGGATGAAAGCTGGAGGCATGTAGGTAAGCATAGTGGTCAATAGGTTTCCGGTATAGGGTGGTGTTTATGTGACCATTGCTTATTAGTACCGTAGTGTCCAGGATGTGGATCTCTTGTGTGGACTGGTCCAGGCTGAGGTTGATGGTGGGATGGAAATTGTTGAAATCATGGTAGAATTCCTCCAGGGCTTCTTTTCCATGGGTCCAGATGATGAAGATGTCATCAATGTAGTGCAAGTAGAGTAGGGGCATTAGGGGACGAGAGCTGAGGAAGCGTTGTTCCAAGTCAGCTATAAAAATGTTGGCATACTGTGGGGCCATGCAGGTACCCATAGCAGTGCCGCTGATTTGAAGGTATAGATTGTTCCCAAATGTGAAATAGTTATGGGTGAGGACAAAGTCACAAAGTTCAGTCACCAGGTTTGCGTGACATTATCGGGGATACTGTTCCTGATGGCTTGTAGTCTATCTGTGTGTGGAATGTTGGTGTAGAGGGCTTCTACATCCTGAAAACACCATCCTAGCCACTACGGAAGATCAAAGATGGATTTGTAGTTTCCTCAGGAAGTCAGTGGTGTCTCAAAGATAGCTGGGAGTGCTGGTAGCATAGAGCCTGATCTGAAGAGTTTACAATCTGAGGTCACGATCCTGCAACAGTTTGTACAAGGGTGGACCCCTACATGTTGTGTGGCATCACATTGACTGTGCATTAATCTTTACAAGAATCAGTGATAAATATTACCCATCCTTAATGATTAAAAATGTTCACATTTAAAAGTTATAATGGATAGTGGAATTGCATGAAATAGCTGGCACACATCCAACTATGCAAGATCGTAACCATGTACCAAGATCATCCAAAACCTGGGGAATTCCAAATTAAAAAAATGTTTGAAAGGTTAACTCATGACCAGGTGTCATGAGTTGGCACAGGAATCAGTAGGAGAGCACAAAGAGTCACTATGTAGAAATGCTAATGAGGACAGAAAATACAAATCGGCTTGGAGGACAAATGTCATGGCATTTGTTAAATGAAAATTATACTACAATGACGTGTCCTGGAATGATACATTTTCTGAATACAAAGAAAAGAATGCAAGTTTAAATAATTTAGATAAGGAAACAGTAAGATTATCCTAAATAAATATAGCATACATAATAAAGAAGGGCACAAGAACTATGCAGTAGGCTTAAATTTTCAGAAGTTACTACTGATTTTGAGTACCTTAATTTTTGGATACTCAACCTGATCCACATTGAAGAAGCCTGATTTTTAAAAATTACTATACCATCTCCCTCTGAAAATCAGATCCTTTTAAGGTGTTGGAAGTTGGGCTCCCAAAATGACAAGTCACTTGAAAATCTGGATCTTTTCCTCCACTTTAATAGTAAAGAAGCTACTTCCCTTCATTGAGAACTAATGCTCTTCTCACTTGTTTGATGTCATTCCTGTGTAAAATTACATCTCTAGAATATTCTCAAAAAGAAAAGGAGTACTTGTGGCACCTTAGAGACTAACAAATTTATTTGACCTTTTCTTTTTGCGAATACTGACTAACACGGCTGCTACTCTGAAACCTGTCATTATGCAAAAATATTCTCAGTAATCATAGCTGTCAGTACAGTCATCAATGCATTCCTGTTCAGCAGGCTTCCTGGTTTAGTTCATTAAAGCAGGCCTTATTGAAAACTAGATTAATGAAGTTACCCTTTACTGGAAAATATAATTCAATATTTAGACAAAGTAACTAAAAAAAAGCTTATACAAATAGGATCAAAACAGTGAATTGGTTAGTTTTATATTTTTATGTTCTCTAATACTGCCTTTCAGTTCCCACAATATTTCAGTGACCTACAGCAGTGGTTCTCAAAGCTGGTCCACCGCTTGTTCAGGGAAAGCCCCTGGTAGTCCGGACCAGTTTGTTTACCTGCCGCGTCCGCAGGTTCGGCCGATTGCAGCTCCCACTGGCTATATGGTTCACCACTCCAGGCCAATGGGGGCTGCGGGAAGGGCGGCCGGAGGAGCCAGGAGGAGAAGCAGCAAGGAGAAATACCCCCAAAGAAAGGAGCAGTCACAATTTTGTATCTTGCACTACCTCTCATAGTGATACTAGACACTGCAAAAATGGTGTGATGGAATAAGGTGGGTGAGGGTATATACAGAGGCATAGTCCCAGACCCAATTCTAATCTAGTCAGCAGAACAGGGCATTGCAAGGGGATGAGGGGAGTCTTTCAAAGGGAGTCACAGCATTGCATTGGCATGTGATCCCCTATCTCCCCTGGGGATTTTTTGATTGTCTTTGATGCACAGTAATCTCTGCACTTCCTCCTCATAGCCCCTAGCTGGAAAAGCCAGAATAGACTCCAAAGTAAAAAGCAACCAGGGAAAGAAAAATATATTTGTTTCTCTCAGAGCCTTTGTAATGTAATGTAGTTGTTAAGAGAAGACCTCCCCAGCTGCTAGTCACGTGCTTCAAGCATGAAATAGATTTCACACATAATTTCTGAAAACCCTCTGATGGTTTCATTAAAAAATTGCCTCCAACTCCTGCTGTCTTTCCAGTAACCATATTATAGCTACTGTTCAATCCTTCCCAGGATCAGGAAAGAAGATTTCCTGTAAATATTTCAGTCAAAGATGGCACATAAGCCAAACAATACCAACATGCCTCTGTGTATGAGGAGTTTGGTGAATATAGGAAGGCTGGGCTGTCTTAAGATACAGGGCCAAATCTTGCTTGCCTTACCCACGCAAGTAGTTCTCATTGACATTAGTAGGACTTCCTATGACAAGGAATCTGTCTATTTTTTCCTATATGAGTAGAAACATATCCCCTTAAATTCATGCAGAAATATTTTTAGACATTTTATTTGTTTATTTTCAGTATTAATTATACAGTATATTGTAAGAGACAGATATGAGGGAAAAGAAAGGGGGAAATCTGGGGAAAAATCACTAAATTCATTGTACTCAGCGTAGACCTCTGCTTTATTTTTGCAGAGGTCTTTATTGTTTTACTATATTTTTCTCTGTCAGTTGCACTGTTTTTGTCTAAGCAACACTTACATTATTACAGTTCTATTTATCTAGCATTATACATGTTCATGACATTCTACAGAGAAAAATAGAGGCCAAGATGTTTATGCCTTGTGATAGTTAGATGCCCAATTTGAGACACTTTACAAAAGGCCTGATTTTGCAGACAATGGGGAGCCATTCATCCTTTGAAAATGTAGGCCCCTTTAAGGTATACAGAGTAGAACACCCAACATCACAAGACACTCTTTAAAAATCTTGGCCAAAGCACCTTTCTTGAACTGTTTACAAACTAGGGGTCAGATTCTACTCTCAATTACACTGATTTTGAAAAACTTTGCTGAATTCTGTGAGGAGTGTCTTTGGTGTAACTGAAAGCATAAATTGGCTCAAGGAGTTTTCTTATTGTCTTCATTGGGAACAAGACTGGGATCTAGGCTAAGACAAAAAAAAATGAAAACAAACAAACCAAGCACAGGTTAGTGTCCTAAAGGTTAGGGTAGTCCTAGGCTTATAAAAATATGATATCCTATCTTCAGTGAGAATCTGTGTACAAAGACCTAATTTTTTAGACGTAATTGTATGCATTAATTTTACTTTGAGTAGAATTGGGCAAATAACAAATTTTTGGGCAGTTGGCAGTTCCCAAAAAAAAAGAAGGGTTCAACCCATATTGAATCAAATAATTGTAAAAAAGGGGAATCAAAAACATCTATTTTAGTTGAATGAAACCAGGCTATAGAGCAGGGATACTCAGACTGAGGCTTGGGAGTTGCAAGTGGCTCTGTAATGTGTTTCCTGCGGCTCTTTGCAGCTTATGATATTAAAACACTATGATTTAATTATTAACCAATAAGGATGCTTTTATTATGTTATTAACCAATCGTAAAATACTTGGTTATTTGGCTGTGAGAATTCTATATATATAATAGTAAATGAATCAATGAATTCACACTACTGTGGCTCTTTTGGGTAATGTTGATCAGTAATTTGGCTCATGAACCACTGAGGTAAGAGTCATTCTCACTCTTTTCCCTAGCTCAGTGACTATTCATTGTCATTGATAATGGCAATTCATTTTCATTGTGAATGACAATATCATTTATGGTTTAAGCCCCAATTTCTGTTTGGGGGGGATTTAGTTTGGCAGTGGCACCTATGTTCACATTCCTGCTCCAATGATTAATTATTTATACAAAGTGGAATCGCTTCAACAGGAGACCTTGAGAGAGACTTGCCCCTAAATACCTCACAGCCCAGTAACTAGGAAACTCTCATAAGAGATGAAAGATGTGGGGTCAAATCCCATGTCATATCAGGAACATCTCAGTGAGTGTTCTAACCACTGGCTAAAGGTTATAAGGGAGGCTAGCACCACCCATTTAAGTCCATTCAAAATTTTAGTGTTCTGAAACTATTGGGTGAATTCATGTCAAATTTCTGAATAGTTTTGGGGTTGACTGAAACTGCATTTTTTTCAGCAAATAAAGTATTTGTCAGAAAATTTTCACCCAGCTCTAATTCAGAGTGGCAGATGAGAGTTTATAACCCTCTTTACAGTTATTAGTCTTTCAAGTCCATTCTTGAAAGAGAAAGGTACAGGGATAGTGGGAAGACCAGAAAAGGGGTTAAATGCACAGGATCTATATGGAAGAAGCTCAGGGATCAGGGTGGAGAAAGGAAATTAAAGTAGTGACTAAGTGTGCAACTAGGTTTTGTCTCTAAATGTGTGTTCTTGACATGCATTGAGGAGTACTGGATTATCAGGATATTTTTATATTAAATAAACTAGTTTAAACTGGTGGATTTGCATTGACCTTAATGGGAGTAGAAGCAATGCAGATATGACTGTTGCTTAGTACTCTACTGATGGCAGCTCAATAGTTAGGGAAATCTCTTGACATGCTTCACCTACTGAAGACCACATTCTGCTGGAGACATGTGCTATGTGAAACTGACCACAATGAAGATGAACTGATTTAAACTAACAGAGAATGATTCAAAACCATTTAGTTCTTTACATAGTTAATTTATGCAATACAAGTATTTATTACCCTTCTCCTGCCTCTTCCTGGCTACTGTATGTCATGCTCCTTTCTATCTGCCTGTGATTATTCAAAGGTCTTAGCACAAAGATTTACTGGCAATGGCCTGCTTATCACACTAAAAATAATTAAAGATTTATTAAATATCAGCCAAAATCCTAACTTCTGCTGTGCAAGTGAGCAAGAGGGAAGGGAGAATCTTTTCCTCCAAACTATCACTAGGGCAGAATAATTTCATATCATATGTCTCCAAGGGGAAGTGGTCTTGTCTACCGTTAGTAGACAGTGCTAGGGAGCAGTTAAGGCAGTGGTTCTCAACTGTGGTCCACCGCTTGTTCAGGGAAAGCCCACGGCGCACCGGGCCGGTTTGTTTACCTGCCACGTCCGCAGGTTCAGCCGATCACGGCTCTCACTGGCTGCGGTTTGCCAATCCAGGCCAATGGGGGCTGCGGGAAGTGGGATGTGCTGGCCACTGAGAACCACTGAGTTAAGGGGATGGACATTGTTCCTGTTCAGAGTAATAGAAAAGTGTGTCCCATAGTGCATCCCTCCAGCCTATGTGTGGAATCCTCCTTTTTGACAGAAGGACTCCTGTAGCAGAACATGCATCACATAGCATCTTTTGTTCCTGTGTGCAATGCTGGGCAAAACAGGATTTAGCATTCAGTATACTGGCTTGTTACATATATATATATAGGGAATGTTTGTGTAGGTGTTATTCCCCCTAAGCCATTCTTTGAGGCTGTTGCAATACTTCATCTTGTTCCCAGGGTACTTCTTACGGGTCCAAATTCTCTGCATGATATAAATAGATGCAGCTTCATTAAAGTCACTGCCTATGAGAAGTAAAGGATGGAAATCACCTTCCTAATATTCCTAAGATTATAGAATTTTAATTGGAATTCATTTGTGCATAGATCAGCATAGATCTCTATTATCACTGACATATGCAAAAGTAAAGGTTAGTGAATCGGAGAAGAATATTGGAAAGAAATATACTTAGCATACAGGGTTTTTTTTATACCATATTTTTAGTCTTAGATTATTTCGCACTAAATATTATGTTGTTATGGGCTAGATGAGTATTTAGAGTAATCACCATTTATCTATAATTTTATCCCAAAATGCGTATTTTGAGTTACATTTTAGTAGTCAGAAGCAATGCTGCCGTTTAGTAATTTGAAATGCAGTAATGAAAATACATCCTCTTATAACATCTCTTGTTTATAGCCTAAATATTCTTTTTAACTTCCTTAATGGGATTATCTTTATTGTCCCTTTTTGTAAATTAGATAAAGTATTATTTCCACGTATCTACTTGGTACATTAATTTGCAACTGCAAACAGTACCTAATCAATCACTAAAGGTTCCACAACATTACTTTTACTTTAAATGGGCCATCTACATTGCCCTAAGGGGATTCTAAGAACTAACTTATCCCCTCCAACTTTGCTATTGATGCTATATGCTTTGCAATGTGACAATTAAAATTTCATTTGTCTATACAGTGTAAAATGTACACATAATTTTCTTTTTAGTGGAATTGTTCTTTTCTCAGATATCACAAATACTCTTCTTAAGAGGTGGAGTTTGGAGCACAATACTTAGCAAACACATACGGTGCGTAACAGTTTAATGTAGTCTATAAAATTTGGCAAATTAGGAGTGAATGAAATGACCAAAAACAGAACCACTCTCCCAGTGCACCACCCCAAATATTTGTTCAGGGAAAGCCCACGGCGCACCGGGCCGGTTTGTTTACCTGCCACGTCCGCAGGTTCGGCCGATCACGGCTCTCACTGGCTGCGGTTTGCCAATCCAGGCCAATGGGGGCTGCGGGAATATTTGCCTACACTTATACTAAACAAAATTTGACTATATTTGAGGTTCTGAAATTTGTATTTAAGAGCAAGCTTTCACCATCCCTTCTAGAGTATGGGTGTGTAGATCCAATCATTTGCCAATGCTGGACCACTCTTCTATGATTATTAATTCTTGTGAAGGAAGCCAAGATATCTGCACTCCTCAGTTGTTTTTAGAGAGCAGCCATGAGATCCTTTCTCCCTCACTCTCTGAGAGAGAAGACTAAGGAGGTAGCAGGCCATTGGTTTTTCCTACCACAAAAAGTAGAGAAGAATCAGCAAAGATTGATGACCAGATCTCCCAGTGAGAATTAGAAGGGCCTGTTGGTTCCCAAAAATGTGATTCCCGAAAGTTATTTCATTTGTGGTACGAATAATGAAATTGTTTCTTATTAAAGGTTGTTTAAATTTCAACAGTGTTACTTTCTGCCTACCTTTGTTCTTCAGAAGATTATTTTGAAGGATATACTTTCCAAAAAAATTGAACCCCTTTGAAAATAACCTCTAACTATGTTAACATATGTCAAGATAGTTCATAACATCCTTAAAAAATTATATCTGAATCTTGATAATTGCATTTACAAAGGGACCAGATGGCTCTATAGATTGGACATTGGGTATGAAAGAGAGAGCTTTGCACCATTTAATCATGTTTAGAACTGGATGAATAAAATATATTTTTGGTTTGGGGGCAGTTCTGAATTAAAATAAATAATTGTTCAGTTTCAACTGAATATGATTGATTTTTTTGTGGGGGAAGGGGAATTTTCAAAAATGTGTATTTTGGGTCTGTTCTAGAGCAAGGATTTCAACCCAGACCTTCCATATCTCATGTGAGTGCCCTAACCATTAGGATAAAGGTACAGGGATGGAGAGAAGCAGTGGTCCCATATCACTACCACTTCCTCCTCCCTCTCCTCTAGCCATTTTTTGAATGGCCAAAACTATTCATGTCAAATTCATGATGAGCTTTGGGTCATGCAAAATTGCATTTTTCATCAAATACACTCTTAAAAAATTCACCCAGTTCAATTCACGTGTTCAAATGTCAGGTTAGTGGTGACTGAAAGGAATTAATACTGCATAACCTTACAGTATAGCCCTATTCATCATCTTTAAAGGACTGTACAAGTGTTTACTATTAGTCTTCACCCTTCTGAGTTAGAAAAGCATACAGGAAACTGAGTCTTGGGATATAAGTGATTATCAGAATTGGGATTAGCACTCAGTGTTCCTCACTCAATCTTCTGTTCAGATGTTTAGACCACACCTCTTATTATTAGATAGATGGTTCAGTGACCTAGGTAAATTAGGTAATGGATTCAATCCAATCCCTAATGGTCAGGTGCCCACATAAAATAAAAAAAGGACCAATTGGCAGTTTCAGCAGAGAGATCAAGGAATGAATAGTTTTGAATTAGATTCTCATGTATAAGAGATCTGCCAGGCAAAGGTTTATGGCCATAGTTTTTATTTAGACTGTAAGCTCTTCAGAGAAGGTGCCATCTTTTTGTTCTGTGTTAATTAGTACAAAAGGTTTTTGCTCCGTGTCTGGGTCTCCTAGATGGTAGCACAATATCAATAATAACTGGTGGCATAATGTCCTTTTATGTCTGTTGACCAAGATATAGCATGTCTTTGGATAACACCATTGACACATATATAGAGTTCAAGTCAATGGTGGTGTGTCGCCAGGGTTCAGTCAACTCCCTTTCTACCCTACAGTGAGTTCTCTTTTAAGGTGAGTAGTTTTAATAGACTGGCATTGTGCAAAAGAGTTCCATTCTTTGGAGTAGCTCTTGAGGTTTCTTTAATATGTGCAGCAAAAGCAATAAATGTATGTCACGCTATCGGGAGTGGCTCATGACTGAGAGTGCCCAATTCAGGGTAGTCTGTTAGAAGCTGATGGTGTGTTCTATAATTAGATTTCACCAAGCCAGTAACAAGTGTGAACTTCTGGATCACTATACCACTCTTACCATAGCGTCACAGACAGTCCCCTTAGATTCTCTAGTCTATCTTGCTACCTAGAGAAACTGGATTTTGTAATATAAGGTCACGTAAATCCAAAATCACCCCACGTCAGGTTGCTCCCAATCCCAAGAGACCAGTCACTTACTCCAGATCAATTGGTACTCTAGATCTTATACCAGTGACAATGCTGGTGCCCAATTCTATAGTAAACTAACTAATGATTCATTAGCTAAGAAAGGAAGTGAGAGTTAATGAGAGGTTAAAGTAGCTAAAATATATGTACAGGTGAGTCAGAATCTATCATTCTGAATTGTGGCAGAAATGTAGTTATCTGTCAGTTTCCCAAAAGTCTCTCAGGACTGCCCAGAATAACTCTGGGGATCTCCCTCTTCTCATTCAGTTATTCCGCCCTGTTAGAAACCAAACAGTCCAGAAATGAAGGCTCTTCGCTGAATCCTTACTTATAGCTTCTTCTCACAGAAAACAAGCTGACAGGTCCACATCCTTTGGTGATGGAGAGTGGGGAATGCATTTTGAGTCTTTGACCTCTGATCATCACACAAAATGACCACTTGCTTTGAAATTAGTACTTTTCTGTTAAGGTTCATTTGCTTTTCACAAGGCTTCTTTCTTGTTTGATGGGTTATTTAGTTAAAGGGTTATACAAATAAAAATGTTTGCTATTACGGTATTATAGGTGAAAACAATGCATGTAATATCCTATTAGTTTTCATAAAATATACTCTTATACATTTAACAATTAGTTTGATTTATACTTATACACAAGTGAATAGACCTGGGGCTTCAGCATGAGCTGACACCTGGTCTGCCAACATCACGATGGGATTTCATTCCTTGAATAGGGTGGTTTCGGGAATTAACCAATCCTTGATTTGCTTGCAGTACATTATGTTTAGGCTCTAAAATGTTTTAATTAAAACATATATGTAAAATATTTAAAAGTTTGTTTTCCATCTCTGGGAAATGAGCTGCAATGTAAGTCAGGTCATTAGTTGTTTTTCTTCATTTGCACTCTAGAGTCATTCAGAGATATTTGTGGATATCTAAGTGTAATGATCACTGTGAGAATACAAATTTGAGTAAGAGTCTTTGTTACTAAAGCAAATATCTAGCATAGCTGGATAATTTCTCAGCAAACTAATGTTGCAACTACATTCTATTTGTTCCCTTGTTCCTCAGGGCCATGTGAGTCTGAGCATTAACATCAATGGACCTGAAAAAACAGGAACGTCTGTTTGAACCATGACATACTTGTTGATAGAGCCACACTGCACAATAGCCTGTATAGTTTGCCTTAAAATTATTTTAATCAGTGAGTTTTACTATGGAAGAGATTTTACTAGGAGTTAGAAATTAAATAATTTGTGTTTAGGATTATTTCCACTGTGTTTTTCTACCTTGAGAATATCTAACAACATTTTCTCATATTACAGTAGTATGCTATTTTATGTCCAAATACCAAGTGTATTCTGCATGCACACACAGCTACTTTCTTTATACCCTTCTCTTTCTTGGCATCTCCATGGTTTCTTCCATTTGTCCCCTAGATATTAACCTTCATTCCCCACCCCAGTGTGCTGCCATTTTCTTCTCATTCAAATCTTCCCTCTAAGCCACCTTCTAGCATGGGATCTATCACTGTCAATCCTCCACTCTAAACAGTGATCATAGAATCATAGAATATCAGGATTGGAAGGGACCTCAGGAGGTCCTCTAGTTCAACCCCCTGCTCAAAGCAGGACCAATCCCCAATTAAATCATCCCAGCCAGGGCTTTGTCAAGCCTGACTTAAGACTCACTCTTAATAAAATTCTAAATGCATAAGCAGTGATGGGCCTTATTCTTGCCTCACATGTACCTCACTCCTACATATGTTTAGCACCACTGACTTCACTGGAGTTAATTGCAATTTACCTCAGTGAAATGGAGATAAGTATTTGACCTCAAAGGCTTGATTTACCAATAATTTCTGGTTGCTTTGTGCTGTTGAGGGGGCCAGGGGAGGAAAGCAGCCAGAGCATACTGGGGAATCTAACCCAAATATGACTGTTCTACTTCATTGGTTGTAAGAGGAGCCTTGTCTACTCTATGCTCGGAACAGTACTAAGCCTATTTTCATTTTTCAATAACTTAATAATAAATAAAATAATGGATTTTTCAATATGGCTTTGATCCTGCACAATTGAAATCAATTAGCCATAATTTTGCAGATGGCCAAGGATCAGACCCTAAATGAGGCAATGAATAGGTCTATTTATTATTTTAATTAATTAAAATGGAGCCAAAGTATTTGCAGAATTACTTTTCTTTTTGTGACTAGTTTTATTTATGTTTTAAAACTCTTCCTGAACAAAACCGCTTTCTCCCACACTTGGTAGAGTGACCATGAAACACAATGGCTATACCTAATTTGCCATCGCTGTTTTTGAGGGTTGTTAGTGCTAGGGCTAGAGAACCTTAATCCAGTCTTCTCAGCAACAGTTACTCTCCATTATGAAAAGAGTGTAGTGTGGGTAGTTTAAGTTTAACAGAGGCTGGGAAACATGCCAAAGTACTTAGCTATTTTCATTATTACAATAGATGTTTCAAATCAGTGAAGGAAGCAAACATTCCAAGACTTGTAAAATCTCCTTTTTATTTGAAAAGACCTTTCTAGTAGATAAACATATATAAATTGTTAGAAAAAGGCAAATAATGTGACACTACAGAAAGACAATAAGCCTGATTCTCCACTGCCTTGAATATCAATCTCCAGCTTCAGTTGCCATATCCTATTCCATCCTTAAGGGCTCATTTGCGCTCCAAATCAAATCAGGGAAAAGACTCTGTCAATCTGTATGCATCCGATGAAGTGAGCTATAGCTCACAAAAGCTTATGCTCTAATAAATTTGTTAGTCTCTAAGGTGCCACAAGTACTCCTTTTCTTTTCATTGAACTGGAGTTCACTCTGTTGTTTGCAGCACAAAATGGATGGAGGAAACTAATGACAAATGTAATTCCTCCTCTCCTCCCACCATCCTTTTTCATCAAAATTTTGTTTCAAACTTTTGTTTCCAGTTTACTGAGCAAAGTTAATATTTTGGATGTCCAAGCAGTTTGCTGTTATGTGATATTTTCTAATGTTTCTCTGTGCTGCCATGTTTTATCTTAGAAGAATTCCTCTCCTGAAAAGTGAATGATACGGCACAGAATTACTCAGATTATCTGAGTGGAGGTTGGTGAACACAAACTCTCTCTCTATTTCTCTCTGCAGTGTCAGGGACAGAACTAAAGGCTGTTTTCACATCCAAATGATTTCCATTATTAATTTAAGGAAGTTGAAGCTCATATTTTTAGCAACTGTTCAAAGCAGCCTGTCTGACTTGATTCATTGCAAATAAGTGTGCATCTTGGGATGGTAAAACGTGTTCAAATGTTGGTATCTGCTGTAAAGGTCAGATCTTTGAACAGCAATTTTGTCTGCAACATGCAAACAAGCTCAGATTGACATCTCAAGCAGTCTAAACTCTTTTGCTTAATTTGTGGTTTAAGAAATCTCCCAGGTCTCTCCTGATTCTTATTTTTGTTTAGCGTAGGAGGGAGAAGGAAAACTTCACAGAATTTACATTGATTAGAAGGAAATGCACTTTGCTTCTCTGATTCTGTTTAATGATAGAGTCATTAAGGAATGAAATATTTACCAGCTTCCGTCTTTCAAAATTAGTTGAAGGGGTTTATTGAAGCCCATTTTTAAAATCGGGGGTGATGGCGGGTGGAAGGGGGCAGGAAAGACTTGACTGAGAGCTGGGTAAGATTAGGACTTGCTCTTATTTCCATGGGATTGGATTCCTTGGGATTGATGTTGAGCTGTTTGAACCCCTTTGGGGCATGATGCATGCCCTTCACTTTCACTGACTATAGTGAGAGTTGAGGCCTGTCAGCAGTTTGCAAGAGGTGCACAGCATCATTTAACATCAGTTCCCCTTTAACAGAGAAGCTGGATGCCACTCAGTACAAGGAGAGAGAGCTTGAGTTTGGTAGGCCTGTAGGAAGCCACAATGGGGTGGGGGAGGGCTGCAATGGCTTGCTACCTGGCCACCCAATCATATTTTTGGAGACTACATGAAGAGGAAGAATGAGGTGTATCAGCAAACTGAAGGGAGATGGAAGTTTGCAGATAAATGTATAAATTTCCAGTTTTATATGAAACTAACTTTCCAAACATTTGAGGTGTAGTTTTAATTACTTTTACAGGTGGCTGTTCATGTTAGTACTAGTATTTATTATTTGGAAACCATTAATAGCTAGTGCTGGTCAAGAAACTTTTGACAAAACAGTGTTTTATCAGAAAATGATAATTTGTTAAATCCAAAACGTTGTATGGTAACATACACGGGTGGTGGGTGAACCTCTGGCTTGGGGAGGCCCCTGAGGCCCTGCCCCTTCCATGCCCACCGGAGCCCAGTCCGCACTGTGGCCACTGGCCCCTGCCCCACAATAGTGCCCCCAGTCCTCCCCACTGGAGCGCCGGACAGCCAGGCAGCGAGGCCCCAGCCCCCGTGGCCCCAGAGAGCTGGGCAACTCGTCCTCCAGTCTCCCCGGGCCATGCTGTTGGGCCCAGCCCCCGGTCATCTTTCCCCAGCCTCCCTGTGCCACGCCGCACGGCCTGATCCCCCTGACGGCTTGGCTCTCCCACCCCTGAAGGTGCCCCCGGGCCGAGCTGCCAGACCCAATTTCCAAAGGTGGCATATGCCAGGGATATGCCACAGCCAGCCAGGGTAACCCCCCGGTGGGCCAGGCCAGTTTGTTTACCTGCCGTGTATACAGGTTTAGCCAATTGCAGGTCCCACTGGCCGCGGTTTGCCACTCCAGGCCAATGGGGGCTGCGGGAAGCGGCGGCCAGGCCGTGTGCCAAAGGTTGCAAATCCCTGGCATATGCATTCAGAAGGGCAAATTGCATGATTAGTACTTTAGAACTTAACTAAATATAGCTCTTCCCTCACCAAAATATGAAGGGCTTTAGCTGACCTTCTCAAAGCACAAAGGGGAAAAGTCAGACAGTCACAGAAAACCTACTATATGATTTGGACTGGACCATGTGCTCTTCTCCAGCAAACCCAGAAGAGATTTACAAATTACACCTCTAAAGATTATCATGTCCCTAGATTGAGAAATTAATTAATTGCATTCACTCTCAGCAAAAGGAATGTGTAGATGTAAACTTTCTTAGACAAAACTTTACTGACTTGTTCTGTCCAAATCTGAAAACACACAATTTTATTGTAAAATTTTTTTTAGAGCTCTGTTTTCTACAGACTAGAAATGTGCCCCAAACTGAACACCACATCCAAATCCCCTAAATTTTTGTGCACTGTTAATGTGGTCTGAATTTTGCAATTTAGGCATATTGCTAAATTTGACTACTCTATATTTGTCACATGTTTCAAGATTTTTATGCTTTCCTGGAATTTTAAAATGCTAATACTGGTAATTGGAATGGACTAATTCCTGTGAGCCAACTCACCCAGTCAGATTACTTCCCTACCCCTACACACACACATTCTAAGTGGCAGGCAAAATATACAATATTGCATATGTATGTATTATGTCTCTATGTACACATGAAATAGGGAAAGACAGAGTACATACACACACAGTCTGATAAGAAAGTGTTGTATGTTGTACCTGTCATTTGCTGTAAAACATTACTGTGGTTTATTTAAAAAAAACACACACACAGTTGCCTGTTGTAATTAGAACTTGACTTTTGAAGTATTGTATGGAAGCTAATTTTAAATTCTAATTTTTAAATCTGTGTAGAGAAAATGCCACATCCACATTACAGGGTAGATAGATACCAAAGGTCAAATTTACAGTTCATATACTGTCACAGTGAGTTTAATTAAAAGATAATAAAAACTATAGTTTATTGATGGTTTTAGCACGCATTAATGGCTTTGATCTTAGGCTAGCCTGAGGCATATCACCTGCTTCTACGTTTAATAGAATATGAATATACATAATCAGTTTAATATTGTATGTGGCACATATCAGTAGAATTACTTACCACAATACTGAAAATGTCAATAAACAGATATGTTTGTACACTGATCAAGTTTAGCATTTATGACAATGGTGTAAAAAAGGGACAGTTTTCTTACGATACCTATAGTACTTTAGTGCATGTAGTGGTTTTGAATGGATATCTGTGATTGATGTTTTATCAACAATCTGTGTTGTGCAAAACAAGAATAGAAAATACAAGATATTTGCAATGTAGATACTGTTATTCAGAAAACCTTTACTTTTCATTTCCTGGCTCTTGAGCATTTCAATTCATAACCTTAATATTGCATTTAGAAGTGGGGGAATATAATAAAAATGTATATATTTACACATGGTTTTTAAGAGTGAAATCATATTTGTTTCTCTGGGTCAGTGGTTTGAGCATTGGCCTGCTAAACCCAGGGTTGTGAGTTCAATCCTTGAGGGGGCCATTTAGGGATCTGGGGCAAAAATTGGGGACTGGTCCTGCTTTGAGCAGGGGGTTGGACTAGATGATCTCCTGAGGTCCCTTCCAACCCTGATATTCTATTTGCTACCCCATTTACTTATTCACAAATATTTTAGCAAATCATGCTTTTATTCACACAAATGTTTGCAGAAAGCAAAAACACCACAAATACTAGCACAAATAAATTGTGGTGCATATTTGAATCAGAAATATTCCTGCTCAAGTTTTAAAAGCACTTTGTGTATAGGGAGGGGTAGGCATGATATTTTTGCTTAGAAACATGGAATTGCTTCTTTAGGTCAGTGTGACAGTTCTCAGGACACTTAAGACTCTGAGTCAACCCAGGGGGAGAATTTTTGTAGTTGTTGGGTGTCAGCTCCCTCATACCACCAGCCTTTCCACCACTCAAACACTCTGTTCGGAGCTAGGCAAACCCTAACTTCACCTTGTGGGTTAATGACAGGTGCACTCCCAACCCCGAGCACCCTTGATTCCTTCCCCTGTGACATTGGGTCCTGTTTCCAATAGTTGCCTATACCAGATGTTCCAGAAGAAGGTGCAAGATATTTACAGACAATTACAAAATATCCTGCTCCCAAGCGATTTTCCCCCGTCCCCCAACTCCTTTTAGTTAGTGATTGGCTTGTGTTGTAAACCATGAGGATATCTCTCTCTTCCCTTTTGCTGTGTTCAATGTAAATGATAATTATATTCTCTCTAGATAAAAATGTCAGATTGTTTTTAATCTTGCCAAACTTTGGACCTCAGTAATACCCTTTGTGACAAAGAGTTCCACAAGTTAGTTGTGTGGTGTTTTATTTCATCAGTGTTAAATATGTTGCCTTTCAGTGAGTGTGGCCCCTTCTTCACCAGTTATGAAAAGGAAAATAGGAGTTCCCACTTATTTTTGTATATCATTCACTATTTTGTAGTGTGTCATGTTAACTCTTATGTTTCCTCTCTGAACTAAACTATCCTTAGGTGAAACATAGAAATGTAGGGTTGGAAGGGATCTCAAGAAGTCATCTAGTCCAGTGGTTCTCAAAGCCAGTCTGCCGCTTGTTCAGGGAAAGCCCCTGGCACGCCAGACCGGTTTGTTTACCTGCTGCGTCCGCAGGTTTGGTCGATTGCAGCTCCCACTGGCCACGGTTCGCTGCTCCAGACCAATGGGGGCTGCGGGAAGGGCGGCCAGCACATCCCTCGGCCCACACCACTTCCAGCGGCCCCCATTGGCCTGGAGCGGTGAACTGTGGCCAGTGGGAGCCGCAATCGGCCAAACCTGTGGATGCGGCAGGTAAACAAACCGGTCCAGCGCACCAGGGGCTTTCCCTGAACAAGCGGCGGACCGGCTTTGAGAACCACTGATCTAATCCATTCCTCCTCAACCCACCCCACCCCACCCCACCCCACTGCTTTGGCAGGATTAAATATATCTGTACCATCATTGACAGATGTTTGTCAGAACCATTCTTAAAACTCCTCTAAGGATGGGGATTCAACAACATCCCTAGGTAACCTGTCCCAGTACTTACTTATCCCTACAGTTTGTTTTGTCCTAATATCTAACCTGAATCTCCCTTGCTGCAAACTTAGCTGTTTACTTTTTGTCCTACCCTTCGTGGACATGGAGAACAATTGATCACCATCCTCTTCATATTAACCGTTTACATATACAAAGACCATTATCATGGACTACTCCTGCCTTCTCTTCTCTAGACTAAACAAGCTCACATCTTTTAACATTTCCTTATAGGTTGTTACCCGAGGTGCCTAAAGAAGCCCACACTAAAAATGCCAAGATCAGGGCAGGCTTCAAAAAGGAGAACAGATTCTCCCCAAACTAGTGGTTAACACTGTAGTTTTAACTACTGTAGTGGTTAACACTAGTCACAAACTGTGCTCCTGATCCCTCACACTGATTAGGAAGAAGCTTAAAAATATAATCACAGAGCCCCTTTATTGCTTTCCAGTCTCTGGCTCCCAATCAGCAAATAGGTCCAGTAAAGTGAGAAGTTACTTAAAACTCTATTCACTATACAGAATGTTCTTCTGATGCCCAAAGGGCCAGTCACATTACCAGATCTATACTAGCTTGGATCTTGCACAAAATACCACATTGCCATCAATCTTTTAGTATCTAAAACTAAAGGTTTATAATAAAAGGGGAAAAAATTAGAAGAGAGTTGTTAAATGGTCAAAGCAATCAGATATATACATATGATAGAGTCTGTATATTGAGTTTGCTGGCAGCCAGCACATCCCTGCAGCCCACGCCACTTCCTGCAGCTCCTGTTGGCCGGGAATGGCGAACCACGGCCACTGGGAGCTGCAGGCAGTTATGCCTGCAGACAGTCAATGTAAAAAAATTATCTCGCGGCCTGCCAGCGGATTACCCTGATGGGCTGTGTGTGGTCCGCGAGCCGCAGATTGCCCACCACTGGTTTCTTTCAAAGGATTCATTGTAACAGCTGATTGTCCTTGATGGGCCATCAAGCAAGCTGCAGGGTGCTGATACCAATTGGTCTGGGGTATCACAGCACAAGTTTGATATACAAATATACAAGACATTTATAACTTCACAATACAAAGATGATACATACGTATACATGATTATTATATTTAGCAAATCATAACTTTCCACTGATACCTTAGATGACATATCTCATATCAGATTGATTGTAATTTTGTAATATTGGTATCAATAATATAAGTCACCACCTTCTTCTATACACTATCACATAGGTCATATTTTGTAAACCTCTTACCTTTTTTTTGTTCCTGTCCTATGGATTCTCTTAAAGTTTGACACCCAAAACTGGATACAATACTCAAGTGAAGCAGAACAATTTACGTCCTGTATCTTACATACAACACTCCTGTCAATACATCCCAGAATTATATTTGCCTTTTTCTCAACAGCATCACACTGTTTACTCATATTTAATTTGTGATCCACTATAACCCCAGATCATTTTCTGCAGTATTGCTGCCTCACCAGTTACTTTCCATTTTGTATGTGAGCACTTGATTTTTTCTTTCCCAAGTGTAGAATTTTGCGTTTGTCTTCACTGAATTTCATCTTGTTGATTTCAGATTAATTCTCCAAATTTATCAGGATCATTCTGAATTATAATCCTATCCTCCACATTGCTGGAAATCTAGGCGCTACAGAAGTTAGTGGTAGTTTTCTGTTAGACTTTGATGGGGTCAGGATTTCACCACATATCTTTTTTTCTCTGTCCTCATATGGAAGCATTTCTGTGTCTTCAATCTGTGTTCAACCATTTCTGTGTTTTCATCTGTCTCTGGATCCCTTCGATTGCTGCTAAATGTTATCTGACATAAGTGTACCACAAATTAACTCTGTTCCATGTAAGGGCATACCATTGACTTATATGATGGTATGATAAAATTTTCACTAATATTTTCTATCTTATTCTTCTGATTTCTTTTTGGATGAGTAGTTCACATGGTGCATATATTTCAAATGAGCTGTTCACAATGAAATTCATCTTTTCCCTCAGTGGTTACAGACAATTTAGAACCCAGCCATGTATATGTATAGTTCAAATTATTCCTTCCAGTGTGCATTCCAATGCCTTTCATTTGTCAACAGTGTATTTAGAGCTGCTTGAAAAAATATATATTTTAAATGTTTTCAACAAGAAAAAGGGACATGTCTGTAATGAAAAAAAATGATATTTTTTTAAACTTTTCTAACGGTCTTTCATGTGCCTTCATGGTGAAATGTAAAGCAAAATTATCCAGGGAGGTAATTTTTTTCCCGTGCTTTCACTGGGGCACTGCAGCTTCTATTCCACTTCCAGTGTGGGCTGTTGTGGATGCAAATATATCTTGATCTCCTCCTTTGTAATTAACTTTTCTTTCTACAATACTAATATTTACCTATACTTCATTACTGTAACATCTATACCAGAGGTTCTCAAACTGTGGTCTGCAGACCACCAGTGATCCATGAGCTCCATTCAGGTGGTCAGCGGATAGTTCCCTGGGCAGCCACACATGAGAAAATGAACGGCCACCCACCTAATTAGTGGAGCCGCGCAGGCATGGCTCCACTAATTAGGTGCCTGGACCCTGAAGAAGACTCTCATGTAACGTGAGGTGGTGGCCTTGCAGGGAACAGAGGATAAGTGGGAGGGAGCAGTGGGGTGAGAAGAGGGGGTGGGGGAATTTGGGAGGTGTAGGGCTGCGGCGGCCAGAGAAAGAGGCGACTTTCGCCAGCTCGAGGGTTGTGCCTGGCAGGGAGAGACCCCTCCCTCCTTCCCTGCCCCAGCTCGGGGGCTGCTCTGGCAGGGGAGAGAGGGCACATCCATCACATTAGAATGGTAAGACTATGGATATTAAAATATGAGTTGTGTGCTTTTATTTGTAGAACAAAAAAAAATAATTATTATGGGTTTTTTTTTATATATAGCGCTTTTGGAAAGATTTGGAAAGATCATTAAGTGGTCCGCTGAGACCTTCAGCAATTTTCAAGTAGTCCATGAAAAAAGAAAGTTTGAGAAGCACTGTTCTATATAAATCCACCACACACTGGCTTTTGGCTGCTAGTCCCAGCCAGGCTGTGGAAGGCTGGCACTTCCTCTTCTGCAGGGGCTGCTCCTGGGCCTGGGTCAGACCCGCCTCTGGGAACCTCCCCCAGACGAAGGAAGCTCTGCGGCTGCTCCCTGTACAGCAACCCCTCCCACCACAGCTGGGAAGTGATGGGGGCAGGAAGTGGGGCAGGTGAGTGGAGTTTCCTGATGCTGGGGGAAGTTCCTGGAGGTGGTTCTGACCCAACCCTGGGAACAGCCCCTGCAGGAGAATAGGAAATCCTGTCCCTCCACAGCCCTGCCAGGACTAGCAGCTGGAGCCTGGCATGTGGTAGGAGCCCCGGCTATGGCACCCCCAGCCTGCCCCTGCCCAGCACATTTCACGGGAGAGACCATATTTCCTGGTCCATGACATGTTTTTCATGGCTGTGAAGTTGGTAGGGCCCTACCTATAATCCTTCTGGATTGCACTTTCTTTAAAGGAATTCACTCTTAATACCCTTGTAGAAGGTGAATTACAAAAAAATGTTTCCACTTCAGGAAGATATGTTAGTTCTGATTAGCTGGGACAAACAAGAGAATTATTATTATCATAGTGAATTAATTATAACTCTTAAATTAAAAAACAAAACAAAACCCTTTAAAAACACTCAGGAGACATTTGCTCCTCCGTAATGTGACCTTCTCTTACCATTACATGTTTCTGGCTGTGTCCTGTTGGGCAAGTGCTGACCAGACATGGGATTGAAATCTGTGACAGGGAGCAATTTTTTTCCTTTCTCTCCATTTCTTCCTTCCCCTCCAAAACTCCACCATCTCCCCCATTTCAGTCCCATGTCTGGTCAGAACTACTTGCCCAACAGGACAATAGAGAATGGTATTAAAAGATCCAAATGTTTCTTGAGTATTTTTAAAGGGTTTCTTGTTTTGTATCCTATTCTCAGGATATTCTTGTTTTGCATTTCACCTTCAGGGCATATGCAATACAGTTACAAAAGTACAAGAGGAAACATTTTTCTCAGAAAGTTGAATTTTAAAAGTGCTCCTTTTCCTTGCTGAAAAATGTCAAAATACAATTTTATTTCAATCAGCTCTAAACATATTGTTGACAAATCATTAGAGACAATTGATGAATTACTAGAGACAACTCCAGAGGAAAAGAAATAGATACATTAATGTGGTATTTTTGTTCAGGTCTCACAGTTCTTTTCTGTCCTTGACAGATATTGTGGTGGGAATGGATTGAATATTTAAACATTGGCATAGTTAAGCCTTGCATTTTATTTTAAGATTAACAGGTAAATGTAATTAATCTTTCAGAGTTTTTCAAAGGAGCCTGAAGGGAATGGTCCACCTGAATTTGAACTCCTGGCAAACAAATTCCTGAAGCTCTGGTAACAATGTTTTAGTTGAATGAATAAGTCTGAGTTTTTTAAATTGAGATGAGTGATTGCCTGAATACGATATGTGCTGGAAGCCAGTCTAAAACATTGGATTCTCATGTTAACGATAACCTGGGAGTTGTTGAACAAATGTTAACTTCACAAATATGTGTGAAACTAGCATTTTAGTAGCACAATGAATATATGCTGTGGGCACACAAAAAGATCCCTGTTGTCGTTAGCACAACTTGAATGCATATTCTGGTGCTACCTTATTATAATGCCACCAAAACCATAACGTTAAATGTTCTGTCAGTTCAACACTATGTGCCCCATTTCTCAGGAGATTATGGGTATGTCAACACTGCAATTAAACACCCATGGCCGGTCCATTGTCTGATGACTCAGGCTATTGGGCTGTAAAATTGCAGAGTAGGTGTTTGTGGGGTTTCAGAGCCCAGGCTCCAGCCCAAATCTAAACCTCTACACTGCAATTTTAAACCCCAAACCCTGTGAGCCTGAGTCAGCTGATACAGGACTGCTATGGGTGTTTAATTGCCGTGTAGACAAACCCTGTGTGTGAATTGGCTACAAATATTTGCTGCCACTGAAAAGTGAGCAAAAAAGGAACCTTCATAACAAAATCACAACAGTATTTGAAGAGAAAAAGACATAATTCCATTTCTTGCATTATGGAATATGTCAAATTCCGTATTCATTCACAAAGTATAGAATATTCTGTTCTGCTAGCAAAATAAATACTCCAATCTATAAATACATTTCTCATAAAATCATGGAATTGGAGATGCAAAAGACCTATTACATCATGTGACCATGTGGACCCCCCCCCCTCGCCATTGAAGGATTGTTCCCTGTAGTATATTCCCTAGTGTGCTCTTCAGGCTAAGTTTAAATATTTATATATAACAGTATTTTAAGTTTTGCTCCATTTCAAACTTTTCCAGTATGACAACCACAATGTTGAGTATTTATAGATAGAAACTGTTACTAACCACTTGGATCTGACCCAATAGTTTGATCTGTATCCAATTTTCAGACTGTGGTGCTGGAACAATGTTTATTGTGGGTGTGCTGCTTGGAACCCATATATTTTGTTTTTTTATTACTACTTCAAGTCAGAGGCTGCAGCCGCACTGATCCAGATCTGAACTTTGTATCTTGGCCCCTTCCCTAGCTTTGCTATTTATAAAGACACAAACACATAGACCTGAAACTTTACCATTTGTTTTTCTTTGTGAACATTCATGCTTGATCCAGTAACTAGAAGAATAACATTCACTTATGAAGTGAGCTATATGCTTGGAAATATGAGACAGCTATGTATTCTTAAAGTAACTTTTGTCAGATAGTCCCCTCAAAACCCTACACTTGTTGCACTGAGCATACAATTTTAGTGCGAGTTGTTCAGTATCTTCCTGTCCTGGAAGGTGGAAGAGCTCTGTCTGCTACCAATAACGAAACTGGAGCTTCTTCAGTGCTGCTAGTTCTTCAGATGCCTCACTAAAAGGACAGTTCTGTATAACTTTACTTTAATCCTCCTTATCTGTGGCTGGATTTTGAGAGTTGAATGTGACCCATCGGAAAGTGCCAAGAAATGACTATTTAAAATTCTGACATGAATAATGATCTTATGATAGAGGTTGCTCCTGCATGCTGGCCATTAATTCCACTTCTTATATGAAGTTTCTTATTGCAGCAGCTGCTCAGAGATTCAAGGTTGTATTATCCTTTTAGGCACATCATGAGTTATTTTTGAAAGCTTTGTGGGGAGGGACAGAGAAAGATTTGTTAATTTCTGATTGGAGCTGATGCACAACAATATATGTCATTTTGTAGAACATCCACTAATTAGTTGCTTCAAAGGTGAATGAGCTCACTAATTAGGTTAGTTGTTTCAGTTCAGTAATAGAGTAAAAGAAATATAGCAACATATATGCTAAGTAAAGCACTTTGTTTAGGCATATGCTTCAAAAACAAGTCCATGTGTAACAGTGCATGGGAACTCTGCCAAACATTACTCCCTTATGCAGTAATTACCGTAAATAGGATTCTGCTTTCACATTATCAGTCAGTCAGCATTAAACGCTAACACAGCACCTCCCTCTTCCTTTCTTATGACTTTCTCTGTTCAAGTATAACTCTTCTGGTAGGTTCTAATGGCAGAAATAAGGGCTGAGTTCAGTCTATAATTGGGCCCTTTTCAAAATAAATAAAATTACGGCTCCCGTCCCTACCCAGAACCATATTCTTACTTTGACTCTGGAAAATTAAAATACATTTCCCTTTTCACCTTTCTAGCTGTTATTCCCATCCACAGGTATTCAGCAGTCCTTAGGAAGGACGATCCACAAATACTTTTTATTTGTGGGAAAAGTGAAAAGAACAAATAAAAGAAACACAATAATTATAAAGAGATATGGATATATAATATGACCCAATTAATGTGTCATGGCACAGTTCCAGGTATTAATTGTCTGGCTTGTTGAGTTCCAGAACTCACACAACAACCTCCACCCCATAAAATCCACTCAGTGGTCCACTTGGACTCACTGGTATTCAGGAGGGTGTTGGGGGTGGCTTGTCACCTGTCTGCTCCAATTCAGAGAAACCTGTACCATGAGCTCTTGCTGCAATGTGCACCTACCTCGCCCAGTTCTGTGACATCAGCTCTACCACTACTAGTCTGGTTGAGCCTTGCTGTGAAATCAGCTCTACAGCACCACTGCTGGTCTGGTCAGGCCCTGCTCCAAAACCAGCTCGGCATTGCTCCTGACAGTTCAGCTTATGCCAATACTGCAGAATTACTCTGCACAGGGTTCAGAATCTCTAGTTGGAACCCAGAGAAAAACTGGACTGAGTTACATATAATAACACAAAATGAATCCTGGGATGGAGTCCCTGCTTCCTGTGCAAGAGCTCTTGATCTCTAGGACAGAGCCTTTACCCTCATTTTGAACTTGAATCCTATTTCCAAATCAGAGTCCACAACCTGTACATTCAGGGTAACCCACTAATTCCAGAGAACAGCTCAAACCCTTTCTATGTTTTTTTTCATACCTACAGTTAAACAGTCTAGTATTATTCATACAATTAGAACATACGTAAATTCCATCTAAAACAAAAAAAATTGTATGTGGAATTATGGGTAAGCAGCATATTCATGTCAATGAAGCTGCCGAGAACTTTTCCTCTTTTCTCCATAGAAGGAGCAGAGTTCTATCTCTATAAGCCCTATAACTCTTACACAAGGATGCATTTCCTTTTCCTATCTACATGGGAAGGAGGCTAATGGGGATTCTGGTCCAGGGAGGCAGAAATCCCGAGGTGTTTGGACACTGGGATGCCCTTAATCTTTCAAGGCTTATGAGAGATGGTGACTGGAAGGACTAGGGCCACCAGGTAACTATTGGTTAATTTTGAATTACGGTTTTGTGACTGAATATTTTGAAGTTACAGTCAGAGATCTTTAAACCAAAATGTGGTCATGAGAGTTTTACTGATGGTGCTTGCATGAAAATAATGGATATCTTAGTAGAAATTTGAGAATGATTTGAGAACAGAAAAACAAGATTAAATTTGTTGGGTAACTTAATGCATTAAATAGTTTCAAGAGCTCTAGAGTTAGAGGTTTAGGCTTTGGCTCCATCTTTCACTGTAGCAATGATGTTACAAAGAACATGAATTTATTACTGGGGGAGTGGTAAAAACCTCTGACATTTTTATTTGAAAGCATAATTTAATATGGAAAGGGATGTGCTGTTGTTGTAATAACCTGTACTCTAGAAGAAACCACCCAAAGCAGAAGGAATTCCCTTTCTGTGTAGTTAAGTGCTCATTTTCATTTATGATACAGTAACAAACCTCATGTTATTAAACTACAAGCTAAGATGGAGAAGTTGATCAGCTTTAACATGTCTTCTACCCTTAGAAAAATGTTAAATGATATAATTAGTTAGACAACCATTGCTCACTTTATTCATCCAGGTGATCTCATTGACTTCAGGGGGACTACTTTCTTGAGTAAATGAGCAGCATTTGATAAACTGAATGGATTTCTAAAAGCTTCAGTTTGATTTAACCATAGCTCTAGTATTAAAAGGGGAACTATCTCTTATCAGAAGTGGGAAACCAATATTATTTTCCCATGTATGGCTCAAGCTTAAGTTGGTGCTTTTCTTAGTTTAGAATGTTACCACTTGTTTGCTTAGAGGCACTTTTTGTTGGGAGCAATTAACTCAGTTGCTCTGGGAACAGAACTGGGTAACACAAACAAGCTTTCAGGTGGAGTTGGTGTTCATGGCTTGATTTTTCAAGCCCTAAATGGATTGAGTCTGTTTTACTTGAGATACCACCTTGCTGCTCCCTCCAGATTACTAGAACTGGTCAAAAATGTTGCAATGGAGTGTTTTCAAACTGGAAAACAACCATTTTGTCCAAACTACAATTTTATTGTTTTTTTATCAGGAACATGAAATAAATTAAATTTCATTCTGAAAAAGTCAAAATAGAAAGTTTTGACATTATCAAAATTCTTCATTTTGAATTTGTTTAATTTCAGCAGGGCTTTTTGTTTGAAATATAGATTATAGCTTATAATATAATGTAAAGTAAAAAGTAAAACTCTAAGCTAAAAATTTCTATTTTATCAAAAGAAATCATTTAGCTTGACCCAAAATACTTAAAAAAAAAATGATTTCACAGGAAATTCAAATTCTGAATGAAAACAAATTTCCTGTGATGTGGAAATTCCAGGAAATGTACAGTTCTTCATATTAATGTTGCTGTGATCAGCAGAGGTGGTGAACCTGTGCTCCCTAGATGTAGAGGGAGCTGTGGCAAGGCACTCCTAATAAGGATCTCTCCACTTTTGAATGTGCTGAATCAGTCATCTTGCCTCTGGGAACTCCTGTTTTTTCCACAGCTCCTCACACATACTTTGCATTTTATAGCCCCCTTTAATTAAGGATCTCAAAGCAACCTACAAAGACTTTCACATATATTTTATGAGTGGGTATGTTGTTAGTACTGCAGATTGTTGCTAGTGCTGTTGTTCTTGGAACACTGGTATTAGCTGCACTAGCAGAGATGCAGCTTGAAGATTCAGCAGACCTCAAGGTTGTTCATTAAGAGAGACCACAGACTTGGTTCGGTGGCAAAGGCTCTCAGCCAGGTTAATTGTTGACAAAGTATGGTACTAGTGCCCCATAGGAGCTACGAGTATACTAACATATGTATGGCTGCAACAAGGTACCAGTTCAATCGACTTATCAGGATGCTGTCCCCTAGACCAGTTCAAACATGCCCCTACTATGGCTTCTCCTTTTATACATTGATACAAACAAGTTATGTATTGCATTTCAGATGTTGTTAGTTACTACTGCATCATTGGTGAAGTGAGCTGTAGCTCATGAAAGCTTATGCTCAAATAAATTTGTTAGTCTCTAAGGTGCCACAAGTACTCCTTTTCTTTTTGCGAATACAGACTAACATGGCTGCTACTCTGAAACCTGTCATAGATTCTGGAGAGGTTGGTGTGTTCTTGTACCATCCTCTCCAGTCAGGAATGTGCTTACTTGATTAACCAATACCTGGTGTGTTACTATTCTGCCAAGGCCAGGCCTACTTTTGTTCATAGACTTTGGTTCATAATGTTAATTATGCCTCGGGCTCCTGCAAGGCCTTCAGGGTAAACTGAGGTCCAGGGAGTTCAGGTGATATGCTCAAACTCACATCGTGATCTGGTGGCAGATCTTAGATTTCCTAACTCCCAGTTGCATGTTCTAACTTCTAAACATCTGTCTTCTTTTGTGACAGAAGACCATATGTACTCCAACATCTTGATACACAGGGACTGAGCTAAAATTGTTATTTCTTTTTGGATTTACCCATGAAGTTCCCATAAAATTATTAGGAATTAAGACCTATCCTCATGTGCTGTAATGAATGTTTACTTTATCATTTCCACCATTTTTTCCTAAGAGAAGAGTGTCTACAATAGGTTGAATTTTATGGCGAAGCCATCAGTCCAGCATTGCACCAAGGATGTAAGGGAAGGAGATCATAATGCAGTTCTTTACATTCTAAATTATTTACGTAATGCCCCTGAATGAAGAATATTTTTATATATACATATATGATGTATACAACAAAAATAAACTGATGTCATTCATAAACTTCCACATTTTGCATCTTTATAGGTAGGAGACCTGCTGTTCATCAAGATGGTGAAGAAAAAATAATGGAGCAGCAACAAGACGGAGGAGAACTCCAGAGTGATACTCTGATCGAAATTAGCAGTGAGGCAAAGGTAGTAAAAGAAGGGAAAAGGCATCCTTTGTAAATGTGATGGCTTTTATTCAGGGCCTATATGATATGGTAGTCATTTGTGTGTGTGTGTGTGTGTGTTTCTCTCTCTCTTTCGCTCTTTACCTTTGTCAGCATTTTTAGCTTCCAATTACTGAAGCCTTTTAGAATAATCTCATTACACAATGGAAAGTAATATAATAATTAATTAAATTTTGGTTAAATGAAGTGTTGGTACTTTATTTAAATTAATCCAACAGGATGTGACACAGTCTCCTCTGACTAAGATCTTGTTTAATATCAGCTCCATCTGCAAAAATACATTTATTTTTAATGGAGTTGCTTATATTGTTTTATTTCTTCTGACGTAGTGAAAACAATACTAAATACAAACATACTTGACAAGAAAGGTTTCAGATTCATATTAAGTAGGGAAACAGGCTTCAGTGCCTTTTTGTTTCAGTCTGCTGAGGAAGTTGATAATATGTAGCAAAAATGCAGTAAGGAACTTAAATCATAACATCTATATGAAATTAAAATTAATAATAATAATGAAAAATAATAATATTTTCATAAAAGGTTAAGACCTTTGGAGAGTCCATCTTAAATGGGGGAAAGGGAGAAGTTGATATAAGTGGCCAGTTAGCTAGGAAATTAGTTGTGATATTTGTTCTAAGCTGAGGGAGTCATCTTTTTGCAGTTAAAACAAAACAAAACAAAAAAATTACCAAGTTCTTATGAGTTGCAGACAACTCTAGCCAAAGTGTCTTGTTCTGTGTGTACCATTGCTTCCTAGTACACTGAAGCTGCAGGAAAGCCCGTACCACTTCCCGCAGCTCCCATTGGCTGGTAACAGCAAATCGCGGCTACTGGGATCTATGGGCGGCTATGTCTGTGGCCGGTCAATGTAAACACTGTCTTGCTGCCCACCAGTGATTACCCTGATTCGGCGCGTGCAGCCCACAGGCCGCAGGTTGCCCACCATTGCACTAGCTCCTCCTTTCTCCCAAGAGAAACTAGGAAGTGTTTCTTTAAAAACAATTTTCCATGTCAAACTTCTCTATCTCTTCCAATTTGCACTTCCTTAACACAGAATAGGACACTAGGGAAGATCAAAGGTCATAAGAAGGGTTGAGGGTCAGTGAAATCAAGTAATACAAGTTTAGTATTGTTTTACAGACCGTGACTAGAGTTCATGTTGTATAGTGCTGAGCACCTTAAAAAGCATGTACTGAAAATATACTGGTGGGAACAGTGGGACATTAAGGACCTGATATAAATCATATTGAAATCAGTAGGAGTCTTTTGATTGGTTTGAGTTGTATTTGGATCAGGTCCTTAATAAATTGGGGTTATATTGTTCTCCTGTGGCAAAATATCTCAGTTCTCTCAGTGACAGATACCAAAAATGGATCATGAAAACAGTATTGGCATAATGTTACAAAGGTGCCAACCTAATCAGCGTACTCTCAGAAATAATGCAAATGGCATTATCTGCTTGTCTCATTATCCAAAGTCTCTGGGTTTTATGCTTCACTCCTGAGTCTGATATCAGAGTGTCTTGTTGCTGCCTGAACTAAGGAATCTCCTCCTCCCCAAAAGAAATTTCCTTGCGAAAAGATTGTGCAGATTCAGTAGTGGACTTCCTCCTTTAAAGAAAGTTTACTGTTCAGGCCATTTCTTTTCCTAGTAAGCTTTATATAAATAAAGCCAATAAATTGCACCAGACATTGTTTTCTGTGTGAAGATAATAGAGGGATAGTATTTATCCAAATTTTAATGCAGTACTAATTGAATAAAGTATTTTCTGAAATCATTACAATGTGTAGAATTTCTTTTAGTAGCAACTTTAAGAAAAGTAATTTAAAGGAAGAGCCTCTTGGACAAACACATGCAGATATTTAGCTAATAATTACAATTTACAAAATAGATACGTATCTATACTAATGCAAAATTTTCAGAGGCCTTAGGTTTTAAATATTGCTACATTTGCTTTCTATGCCAGTATTTGAAACTATTACTTGCTTATTCTCAACAGGCCTACTGTCTTTCCCATTGTTGAAGCATTTAAACAACAATTATCTTCCTGAGTCACAAAGTGAGGTGGCGTATGATCTTGTGCACCAAGTTCCACTGTTCCACTGTTACTTTAAAGAGATAAAAACAATTTTAGAGAAGGAATACAGAATGATTTTCAGGGAGATAAAAGGATTTAATTTATGATTTATAAGATGATATGGACAAAATAAGTAAAATTGGAATGCTTTAGCGACCCCCTGGGAGAAAATGATGAACTAAATTCATTCCTGGTATAATTTCAATGGAGTGACACCAGGGATGAGTTTGAACAAGAACATTACAAGTAACAAAACGGAAAGATTGTGGCTTATTACTGGTTACACCTATTATCCAGGTGGTTTAGAGTCCAACGGTATCCCAGACTCTTTGTGGATGATATTCCTGTGCTGAGAGTGATTATTTAAATGAGAGGGAAAAAAGGACACCATGTTAACTCCCACAATATTGTGAGATCAAAAACTCCTTACTCTTAGCATGCACAAAACATACACAGTAAAAGGTGTCATTAACAACCTGCCAGGAACTAGAGGACCACATCAAATTGGCATAGAACTGATCACAGCTACCTGTGGCTTTTATGTGGAAAAATGTTCCATGGAGATTTGGTCCCCACATGCAACATTATGTGAGAACTAAATTGCTTTGCTAAATAGTACCTATTAGACTTAAATGAAGATACTCCTAGATTAGGAGTAATAGCAACATCTTCTTTAAAAGAACTCTATTATTGTTAGGACTGCCTGTCGATCCTGCGGGCAATGTAGACAAGACCTTAGTCTTCTCCTAAGACCTTCAACACAATATCATATTTTAACTCATGAAACTTACCTGCCAAGTGTTGTCAATATCATCCATTTCCTTAAGTATCCTTAGTTTTCTTTTTTTCCATTTTCTACTCTTTCCAGCTCTTTTCCAGTTTCCTCTCTCTCCCCCCTTCTTTGCTTCTGGTAATGTTTCCTAACCTTCAAGAATCCATTTATGTAACTCACCAAGCTGCAGTACTGAAAACTAGGCTCAGTACTGGTGCATGTAAACATGTAGTATTAATGAAAATAATTGTTTTCATGCAAGCTTTTAAAAGCTTTTTTTAGAGTGATAAACTGTACACACAAAATCATATTTATACCCGGTAGTTCTTGTGCCTGTACTTGTTTTCTAAAATAATATTTTTGATTGTTTTCATGTCAATATTTACATGCTGAGGTCACATTTGCCATAAGTTGCACTTATATATATGAAAAAAGAGGGTTGCTTGTGTTTGGCCCATGTACTGAGTAAATTTTGTATGTGCTTTGCATAGTGAGTTGATCCTGTAATCAAAGGAAAGGAGTACTTGTGGCACCTTAGAGACTAACCAATTTATTTGAGCATGAGCTTTCGTGAGCTACAGCTCACTTCATCGGATGCATACTGTGGAAGCTGAAGAAGACATTATATACACACAGAGACCATGAAACAATACCTCCTCCCACCCCACTCTCCTGCTGGTAATAGCTTATCTAAAGTGATCATCAAGTTGGGCCATTTCCAGCACAAATCCAGGTTTCCTCACCACCAACCCCCACCCCCCCAAAAAAACCACACACAGAAACCCATTTCCAGCATAAATCCAAGTTTAACCAGAACGTCGGGGGGGGGGTAGGAAAAAACAAGGGGAAATAGGCTACCTTGCATAATGACTTAGCCACTCCCAGTCTCTATTTAAGCCTAAATTAATAGTATCCAATTTGCAAATGAATTCCAATTCAGCAGTTTCTCGCTGGAGTCTGGATTTGAAGTTTTTTTATTGTAACATAGTGACCTTCATGTCTGTGATTGTGTGACCAGAGAGATTGAAGTGTTCTCCGACTGGTTTATGAGTGTTATAATTCTTGACATCTGATTTGTGTCCATTTATTCTTTTACGTAGAGACTGTCCAGTTTGACCAATGTACATGGCAGAGGGGCATTGCTGGCACATGATGGCATATATCACATTGGTGGATGTGCAGGTGAACGTGCCTCTGATAGTGTGGCTGATGTTGTTAGGCCCTGTGATGGTGTCCCCTGAATAGATATGTGGGCACAGTTGGCAACGGGCTTTGTTGCAAGGATAGGTTCCTGGGTTAGTGGTTCTGTTGTGTGGTATGTGGTTGTTGGTGAGTATTTGCTTCAGGTTGGGGGGCTGTCTGTAGGCAAGGACTGGCCTGTCTCCCAAGATTTGTGAGAGTGTTGGGTCATCCTTCAGGATAGGTTGTAGATCCTTAATAATGTGTTGGAGGGGTTTTAGTTGGGGGCTGAAGGTGACGGCTAGTGGCGTTCTGTTATTTTCTTTGTTAGGCCTGTCCTGTAGTAGGTGACTTCTGGGAACTCTTCTGGCTCTATCAATCTGTTTCTTCACTTCCGCAGGTGGGTATTGTAGTTGTAAGAATGCTTGATAGAGATCTTGTAGGTGTTTGTCTCTAGGGTGAGAAAACCTGGATTTGTGCTGGAAATGGCCCAACTTGATGATCACTTTAGATAAGCTATTACCAGCAGGAGAGTGGGGTGGGAGGAGGTATTGTTTCATGGTCTCTGTGTGTATATAATGTCTTCTGCAGCTTCCACAGTATGCATCCGATGAAGTGAGCTGTAGCTCACGAAAGCTCATGCTCAAATAAATTGGTTAGTCTCTAAGGTGCCACAAGTACTCCTTTTCTTTTTGCGAATACAGACTAACACGGCTGTTACTCTGAAACCTGTAATCAAAGGGTTAACTATCTCATATTGGATGTGTGAAGCTGCCAGTGATTCAAGAGCATGAATACCAACCTCAGGGAAGACTGTTAGGTAGCAAGGCAGAAACCCCAAATTGGTTGTGAGTTCTATACTTGATTTTACTAACCAATAATCAAGGGTAAACACCTGAGGCAGTAAACGAGCCTAAACAGGGAGCCACAGACAGTCCCCTTGGGTACTCTGATCTATCTCACGACTCAGGTGAGCATACCATTGTGATTGATGGTCCCTTACATCAATATTCAGCTTACTCCTAGTCCCAAAGGACCAGTCACTTAGCCCAGGTCAATTGTACCATAGATCTTACACCAAAGCTTGTAGCCAGCCTTATAATGAACTGTATAAAGATTTATTTGTAGGAAAAGGACATGAGAGTTATTTACAAGTTTAAAGAAGGTAAATATATATACACAAATAAATTACAATCTTAAATTGCAAAAAGTAACAGAAGCTTCTATAATAAGTAAACTCTATATATCCTTTAGGGCTAACTCAATCTAAGCACTGACGATCTCTTGTTTATGCCTAATAAACCTTGTGCCACCTCCCACCCCCAAGTCCAAGCATCATAGAGATAGAGTTCCTTCTTGCTAGGGGTTTTTATTCCCCTCCTCCCTTGTGCTCTGTGCTGCAAACTCAGCTGACAGCAGTAATCCACTTGCATGATTCATCTTCACAGGGCAGGGAAGGACAGAACAATCAACATATTTTGTCCTTTTTAATGTCCCACAATAGTCCTTGTTGGGCAGAATGTAGCACTTTCTGTTGGAGATCAGTACTTCACACTAGTTAATGTCTCTGTCCTGTCTGGTTATTTGCCAAGTCACAGTGGCTCACAGTACATCCACTCAAATATTATCTTACAATATGGGATGCAGGTGTTATAACTGAGATGAATGGATGCAGCAACTCACGAGTATTCAATAAAATATAAATGCTAAACCTATTCTTATTATTCTGATACCTGTTTTAACAATACTAACACACAGGTGAGCCTGACTGATTCCAGCTGTGTACTTGTGTGTGTTCAGTTGAGACATGAGGACTTTGGCATGAGCTGTCACCTGGTTTGCCAGTGTAACAGTAGGCACACGGGATAGGCTACAATCTATGTGAACTAGCTTACTATAACTCTTTGAGGCTAGTGCTAAAAGATATTCATTGTTGCATCCTGTATTCTGGTTCTACAGGCGTTTAACTAGTTTCACTTGGTCTGGAAGCAGAGGTATGTGAAAAGAGAGCTTGAGAGCTGCTGGTGTAGAATTGGTTACACTGCTGTATTGAGCTGTAGGTTCATGTAATCTTCTGTGCTTAAACCAAGGTAAAGGTTAGCTTTAAAATAAACTCAGTGCAGGAATTTGGTGATTCTTCAGACTGTCCTCCTGCCTAATTGCATTATAGCATTTGTCACTTCACATACAATAGTATGGCTAGGTGTTATGAACATTTAGTTCTGTTGTACTAGAAATCTTAATTTTAAGATCAGCTTCATTGTTGGTTTGCTTTCTCAGACTGCTCCCTGGTGAGCTGAGTGGACAAGATAATTCAGAATGGAATATTTGTTATCTCCCCCCACATACATGAATACAGCACACAAGTAAATAATTGCCATCCCAAATTTGTCCTACTCCTCTGTAAAGAACTGCTGTTCATAAACATTTAATTAATTAGACAGAGGTGTGACTGGATATACACTAATTGGATATTTTCTGTTTTCATAGGAAAAAAAATAATTGCGTCCTCTAACATTTTCAAAACCACTTAAGCAACTTAGGAGCCTACATCCCATTGATTTTCTATGGGACTTAAGTTCCTAGGTCACTTATGTCCATTTGAAAATTTTGCCCTGTGTGATTAAACTAAATCAGTGGCAAACAGTGTACATAGCATCTCCAACCAAACTGAATTACTGCCTCTCAACAGCAGAAGAGAAAGGCAATTGGTATAGATTCGGAATACTCATATGAACCTTTGTTATTCATTCCAAGCCTGGAACACATCTTGCAAAAGAAATTAGAGGAGAGGTATGTCCTAGACCAGTGGTTCTCAACTCTGGTCCACCGCTTGTTCAGGGAAAGCCCCTGGAGTGCCGGGCTGGTTTGTTTACCTGCTGCGTCTGCAGGTTCTGCTGATTGAGGCTCCCACTGGCTGCGGTTTGCCGCTCCAGGCCAATGGGGGCTGCTGGAAGGGCGGCCAGCATGTCTCTCTGCAGCCCCCATTGTCCTGGAGCGATGAAACGTGGCCAGTGGGAGCCATGATTGGCCAAACCTGCCGACACAGCAGGTAAGCAAACCGGCCGGTCCGCCAGGGGCTTTCCCTGAACAAGCAGTGGGCCAGAGTTGAGAACCACTGTCCTAGACAGAGGCTGAGTGAAATTAGGAATTTCCATCCTGTAGGAAATTCTGACATTTCAACATTTATTTTCATCTCAAAAGTGGATGAAAAGTTGTAATTTTATATATTTTTTGTGAAATAGAAAATCCAAGACATTTCAATTTGGAAATGTCAAAACATTTCATTTTGTCGTTTTCAATTGAAACAAAATATGTTGACATTCCTAAAATTGAAATATTTCATTTTATTTTGTTGAATTGATCTGAAACACTTAGTTGTTGAGTCAATTCAGCATTAAATTGTTTATCTTGCCCTATAGGAGTTGTAGTTCTGGCCCCCATAGTTTCTAGGGAGCCCAACCCAAAAGAGGACATGATCTCCCACAGTGCAATATGTCCTCAGCTGACTGAGTTTTGTGATGCATGGAGGAGTTATATGACTCTGGGTGTATCATGGGAGATTTAGTCCAACCGGAGAACCTAGTTTGAATGTGAGAATGGGGACAACAGGCTCCAGGAATGAACTATATTTCTATGATAAACCCAGAATCTTATAACTCCCTCAAGTACCACACAGCTTGGTCAGCTGGATCCACATTGCGTTGTGGTAGATGTAGAACTACAAGGAGTAAAGCTAATAGGAAACAATGGTGAACCGAACTATAGCTCCCATAAGGCTATGTTAGGGAATTGCAGTTTAATGGGGTTTTAACTTATTTAAAATGTGATATATTATTTTTCTCTTCAATACAATATTCTGACTTGGGTTGGTGCAACATAAAACAATATATTTTATTTTGATTTTCCTGATGGAAAATCAAAACATTTTGGCAAAATTGAAATTTTCCAGCCAAAAAAAATTGATTTTTGTGGAAACTTCATTTTCCATTGGAATGATTTTCTGACAGAACATCCTCAACCAACTCTAGGCCTAGCATTTTTTTATATATCCTTGCTCCCTCTGGGAAAGAAATCAAAGAACCAAATGAATGGTAAAGGCTGAATGCTGCTCCCTCTGATATCAGTAAAAACAGGAGTTTTGCTATTATCATGGGTGGGAACAGGACTGGTTGACAGACATTAAAGGGATTGCTTATTGGTCAAATATTCTTTTAGAAATGTCTGGACTTTTTAGACACTGAGATTCAAAGTAAGCATCGTCAATCATTGGCTCAAATGTGAAGTAAATATTGTGGAAATAAAAAAATAGTTTAATTTAAAACTTTTACCTGTTTTGACAAATCTCATGTAACACAGAAACTAAGCCATGTTGTCCAAGCCTGGGGATTCATCAAGTTGCAGTGTTAAATACTGACTCATCTTAACTTGTTTTATGAACTGGTTCTGGATTTTCTCTCCTAGGTCATCAGTTCATTGCGGATGGTATTATTTTACATAAGGATGGTTTTCAGTGCTATGGTTGCAAGTTCCCCAGTCAGAATTCTACATGTGTCTATTGCTGCTGAGGGTCTGGCCAATGGTGTATGCTTCTTTGCATTTTGCAATGCACAAGGCCATAGCATAAGATGCTTCTAAGGCTTTTTGAGGACAGTTGCTTCTTTCGACATGATCTTTTTTACAATATTAATTCTTCTTGTTTCCAAAGAGAAAAAAAGTCACACTTTTTATGAATTATAGGGGTTTGGTTTTGAAATACTGGTGTAGTTTCCTTAGTCACATATTTTTGTTTACTAATATTGAAAACAAATGATAAATTGTGGCTGTGGACTTTCCACAGTAATACCGAGACATGAAAATGCAAACAATGTAACTATCATCCTATTCTTTCCTTTTCTGTTTAACTTTATTAAAAGCATCATCTTCAGCTGAATGTTTGCACATGTAGGCTTAATACTTCATAAAAATATGCTCTATTGTACAGACAAAACACACCTGTCTTTCCCTCAGTCCGCTGCCCCTATCTGCTAGTTCTGGTGCTTCCCCCAGAAGAAAGTCTCTTTATTGAGGGCTCTTTTTGGAAGTGGGGAGCACAGGAAGGCTTCCAGCTCCAGCAGTAGCAGCAGCAACCACATAAGACACGTAGATAAGATGAAGGTGATTTTTAAGCTTACTTTAATAGTCTTTGTCAGAAAAAGGCAAATCCGATTATGTTTCCCCAAACACTCATTGCTCCCTTATTAGCCCTTTGTGGCTCCCCAAGGGATACATGGTGCTCAGTTTGGGAAGCACAGGAGTAAGTTATATATAGGTTTGGAAGGTTTAGCTTTTAGCGATAAGTGTTGGTAAACATCAATTTAACCATACACACACAAACTATATATATATAATTCCCACTGATAATAATAAAAATTTACACATAGGCAAAGTAAGAAAAATACAGCTTAAGAATTTAGAGTTTGATTTAAGAATGTTTGTTGTATATTTTGAGATGTGATGTTAAGAATTCATGCTTTAATCATTGTAAAACTATTTATTTTTTAATCTCAACATCTATCATTAAATGCTTATTTTCTGACATATCCCCTAATTGCCAACAGCTGTGAAAATTTAAGTTGATACAAATTCAAAAAATGCTTTAAAATAAACATTGATATTATTTGACAAAATTATTACAAAAATAAAAATTGAATTCTGCCAGCACTAAAACTGAGCTCCAGAAGAATTCTTCATTTTTGTAGGATTTAATGACCCAACTACTACTCCCACAAATCAGATTGTTAGGTGTCTAAAGCAGAACAAAACGTGGTAATAACTGTTTACAAAATCTGAAGATGAGGCAAAGCCTTCCTAAATATTGGGGCCATTAGGTATAAGGTGTTCAGCACACAGCTGTAAATGACATGGCAGTGTACCTTTCACCAATGCAGCATTCACTGGACATGCAAAGCATGCACATCTTATGGGTGACTTAATTCAGCTGCCCTGTTGACATTAGTGGTGCATAATTAGTAATATGTGGTGGGAACATAAGGTGTACTGAAATAAGAAAATAGACCCAGCAAGAATATATAAACTAAAGCAGCTCATTCTCCATCATGCTTTAACTACATCTGCACCATTTCACTCTCTTCGGGGGTAAAATTCAACTGTGGCATAAGTGATAGCAACTTTCATTGACTTCAGAGGGAGCTGACCTGAAGAACTCTGGTCCAATAAAGGATATTATGTCACCCACCTTGTCTCTCTAATATCTTGGTGCCAACATGGCTACAACATTGCATATGGCAAATTAGTGAGTTGCTTTCTGCAAACACTTATCTGTTTTCTGATGAGCTTTCATCCAGTATGGAGTTTACATCACCTTTTATATGTTTCTATGGGCCAATTTATGCCCTCACTCACACTAAAGCAACTCCACATAAATATTTCCTAGGTGCAACTGAGGGCAGAACTTGGGCCTATATGTCAGAACTCCTACAGAAAACTCAATAGGGTTGACTTGGCTAACTTGTTTTTGGTTCCATATGAGATGAATGATGCTTCAGTGTTTGGCTCCTTTCTCCCACACTTAAGGAGACTAAGTGTCTGTACAACACACTATATTTAAGAATTGTGCTGTACAAAACTCTTGTCAACATTATGTGTGTCAAATTGCCCTTATTTGAAGTTTACATTACAAGCTGAAGGTGATTATTTTTTTTACAATAGGATTATTTTTATTAGGGTGTGAAAAGGCATGGATAAAACAGTGCAAAAGGCGATACCAGTTTTCTGAAGGAAAAAAAAAAGATGAGTATGCTCTCGATATATTTTCTTGATATTTTCATAATACAATCACTCACAGTTGAGATAATGGATTTTTCACTCATCAAATGAAGGGGTTATCTGAGGCAGAATTGCATTGTCTCTCAGCATCTTGCAGAAGAATTCCTAACAAATTATCCTCTTTGTAAAGTTACACATTTTAAAACTCGGTATATTGTAGAGCTTAGTGGAGCTAGCAGGGTTATCTGAATTATTAATAATAAATAAGATATGTAACACTTATATTGCCTTTTACAACTACATTCGCTAATGAACTGCATGTAAGAACCTGGAAAATGGCACTGAGATTGAGTGTTTGGGAATCAGAAGCCCTGTAATCTTAACATAACACGTAGGTAACAAGATGTGCTTTCTGCCTGATTTTCCAGCCAGCCCTGGGCATGTCTGTCTCTCCTAGAAAAGCTTACTTAGAAGCTCACCTAAGCGTCTCCTTTCCAAGGAGCTACCAGGTGGGTGAAAATAGGGAATACAATGATGTGTGGCAACCACTAAGGATTGTGAGGGAACAGAAGGGTACAGTGTTAAATTTAGATAACCATCAGACAACATTAGTGGAGCTGAAGAGAGCATCTTCCCAGGAATATCAGTGGAAAGAGAGGTACCAAGAGAACTGGGGGGAGGGGTATTCCATAGGTGTAACTGAGGAGGAGAGGGCAGTCACCAGGGCTGGCTGCAAAAGTGAAAGAAGAGATGAAATAGTAGGAGAGCTGGGGTATCGTTCTTACTGAAGTCCAAGGGAGTTTAACCATTGACTTCAATGGAAACAGAGTTAGATCAATGTCAAGAAAATCCCACCTGCCATACTTAACATAACATGCAAAAAATGTTATCTGGCTTGTATACTGAATGTGATAGGATTTCACTTAGCAACAGAGCTGCTTGAAAATTTTCTATCAAGGTTTTTTCAACAAAAATGCAGTTTCTGCCAAATCAAAACTTTTTCTTTTGAAAAAAAATGATTTTTGCCAAATATTTTAGGTTTTCAGTCACGAAAATCTAAACAAAATATTTTTTCACATTCGGCTGACATGTACCTGAACATATTGGTTTGCCAACCCAAATTTAAATGTTTCATTTCAGGTCAGTCCAACATTAACCTACCTCTCTGTGCCTGAGCTGCCATGCTGCCTCATGAGAGCTGTAGATTGGATGATTCTTACCCTTGTTCCCCTGAAGGGTCCAAGCTCCCTGCCTGGCTTATATCTCCTATTTTGCACCACGGTATTCCTTCTGGTTGAACTGTCACAATGCATCATGGGAGTCATGTGACCATGACACATTTTGGGAGATATAGTCCAGATAGGAAACTCATCCCATAGAGGAGAAAGAGAGCATAAATCTACAGAATGGAAGCATAAGAACTACATCTCCTATGAAACCATGACACCTCATGGGAGCACAGAGTAATGGTGAACCAAGCTGAAAGGGAATAGTTCAATTTGGAAATGTTAATTGAAACAAAATATTAAAACATTTCTGAATTGAACTGTTTCATAACTTTCCACACAAAGACAAAAATAAATATTTTGACTTTTTTAGCTTTATTTATGTTTAAAACAGATCTTGACTCTGTGAATTTCCTGCAGGTTGGAAATTCTGATTTTTTTTTTTTTTTTTTTTTTTTTTGTGGACTAGCTCCATACTAATGAAACACAACTTTAGGAACTTTGACTTCCACATAATGTTTTCTTAAATTGGACAGGTATTTAAGTGCATATGTATTTGTATTTCTCACTCTATAAATCAGACAGAATTAAACTGAGTATCTGATGTATAGTGACTAATATAATTAGCTGTTTCATCTGCTGAAGTCTGTTGCTTTGATGATGTACTACCAGTAAGGTCATCACCTTTGCTATCCATTAACATTCTTGTTATATTAAATAATACAAGAGTATTGGGATTGATGCAAAAGAGAGTGCCTTATTTCTGTTTACATAGTAATTAATAATTTAATAAAAAGCAATAATGTGGGAGGAGACTTCAGACTGTAAGCCCTTCAAAGTGGGAGGTGTGTCTTTTCAGTGTTTTCACGGCCACCAGCATACCAATGTTCAATTCTTGTTTTTCCAATAAAGTGATCCTGAATTAGATACTACTTGAAGGTAGGAAAATGTGGAAGGTGGGAAACGTTGTTTGTCTCTTGGAGCAGAGGAGAACCCCAGTGATTAAATAGTTTATTATTCCTCTTCCTCTCTAGCATCCACAGCCACATGAGGCAGTGTGATGGACAAGCTATCAAAACATTGTCTAGTCTGTCTCTCTTCTTTGTGCATGAATACAGAAAATGGGAGAAAACCAAAAAAGTGTTTATCAGAATAATCCGGGATCAAAAACCAAAACCAAAAGGTATGGTTTTGATTTGGTTCTACAAATAGATGAAGGCTCATGGAGGGCTGATTTTTTTTCCTGATTCATTTGGTCTACTTTAATGCTCACTTTTGGTTTGTGTGGCTATAGAAAAGTAGTGGGAGATAGATATATCAGCTCCAGGCTAAACAAATCCCTGGTACCAGGATAAGTGAAATGGCAGCTGCTCCAGGCCAATTAAGACACCTGGGGCCAATTAAGAACTTTCCAGAAGGCAGGGAGAAAGCTAGGTTGACTGGGACACATGAAGCCAATCAGGGACTGGGTAAAAGTAGTTAAAAGCCTCCCAGTTAGTCAGGTGGGGGTGGATGTCAGGAGCTGTGGGAGGAAGTTGCGCTGTTGAAGAGACTGAGTAGTACACACCATATCGGGCACAAGGAAGGAGGCCCTGAGGTAAGGGTGGAGCCTGAGGAAGTGGGGGCTGCTGTGGGGAAGTAGCCCAGGGAGTTGTACGTGTCCTGTTTCTAAAATGTCAGCCATCATAGCTGATACTATTAGGGTGCCTGGCTGGAGCCTGGAGTAGAGGGCAGGCCCGGGCTCCCCACTTTGCCCCCTCCCCGATTACTCACTGAGACTGGGAAACAACAGAGACTGTGCAAGGAGGACAGCTTCTCCTTACCTCCCTCGCTGGCTTATGATGAAAATGGCTCAGGAGACTGTGAGCCTTGTCTCTAGAGAGAGAAGGGTTACATGGAGGGTCACAGTGAGCCTCTGAGGGTAGCGAAATCCACCAGGAAACGCGGGACCCATGGAGACAAGGACCGAGCTTTGTCACACTTGTCATTGATTTTGCCTGTGCTTCTATCCTGACCTCATGCTCCACCTAGAGCATCTGAAATATACTTTAGATAGTATTAGAGTCCAGACTCTTAGGGAGTTTTTGTATCTAAAAAGGTCGACTGACATTGTGGGGCACATAAATAACTGTTTAATGAAATACAGAGATTTGTAGATATCAACCAGATATACATTTAAATGTGCATTTATATATAAAAATGGTGTTTTGTAAATTATGACTTCCAGATGTGTAGCTAGATGACTGCTATTATCTGTTTACTAATTTCCTCAATGAGGTGTCACACAGAAAGTCACTGTGGGAAATCTTAACAATATCTTTAAAGGATTCTATGAGTCTAAGACTCTTATTTTCTGCTCCATGGTGTGTGAATGAGAACTATAATAACAATAATATGAAGGTAATTACCATCTCTAAATTATTTCAGTTGAGCTTCCTCTGTAACTTTATATTTCAATTTCTCAAAAGGCACAGCAGAATCTGTTCTGGAAAAAAAAATCTTAAGAAATTGGAAGCTGACATCTCTCAGCTAAAGTTGTAAACAGTTCAGGCATGCAACAACTGTGTGTGCAAAATGTGCATGCAATCGCTATGATTGGGCACAAAAAGAAAGTAACTATGTGAAAATGACCATAATTATCCATTTGGTCCTGTTTGCACAAACCCACAATTGTGTTAAATGCATGTACACACATAAGTGCTGGAACTCTAGGATGTTGGGGGTGCTGCTGCATCCTCTGGCTTGAAGTAGTTATGGAGTTCATAGAATCTCAGGGTTGGAGGGACCTCAGGAGGTCATCTAATCTAACCCCCTGCTCAAAAAAGCAGGACCAATCCCCAATTTTTGCCCCAGATCCCTAAATGGCCCTGCTCAAGGATTGAACTCACAACCCTGAGTTTAGCAGGCCAATGCTCAAACCACTGAGCTATCCCTCCCCCGAACCTAAACACATGGTTTCTGCCTTCAGCCCCCTCTGCTCCCCCTCCCCCAACACACTATAAAAATTATTCCAGCACCATTGTATACATATCTCTGTAAACAATTGTCCATTTAACTTGTTAACAAATCTGGTCCTGTGACTACAAATTCTTACTAAAAATATTGTTATTTGCAGATACAAAGCACAGGTAGCAAAATGCCTTTCATTCAAATTCTTTTCTAGTGTAACTCCACTGACGGCAATGAAGTTACACCATCATAAAATCTGGTCCTTCATAGTTACAAATGTATTCACAGAATATTCACAAATTATGGGGCCAATCCTGAGATGCAATGAGGACGTGGTTCTCCCGTTAAAAAATATGTCTTATGCACCAGGTAGTTTCTGTGGCAGAACAAAGATCATTTGAAATAGATTTTCTTTTAGACTTTTTATTGTTGCCATTGCTAAGACATCTGGATGCCGTACATTAACCAAACAATCTGATTAAAAATCAACAGAACATAACAGAGACCAAACATAATGTGTCTTAACTTCTATATGGCTAGTTTGATTATTTTTCATGCTATACAATAATTATGTCATCTATACAAGCAGCCATTTATAGTCCACAGACCACAAAATGCAGGTAGAGTCCAGATGATCTTCTACCCCAGTTTCCACTTAGGTGGATTTTTATTTGAATTAAAAGGTAATTTTTAAAATATAATTTTGACACTTAAAATTGATTGTTAAATTATTGTTGCATATCCTCAGAAACACAGGCAGGAAAGTTCAGGACAGGCAGTCATTTAGACACTCCCAGGTGGGAACCCTGATCTCAACAACCATACTTAATGTGTGTATAGTACGGTCACTTAGATGCTTATGCTCATGCCAATCTGTTAGGATGGCACTGTGCCCACTGAAAAATTACTTGAGCCTTTGCCCTAGTGCATGGTTGCCAAGCAAGTTTTTTTTTTTTTTTTTTTAAGGAGCAGCTTGATGATGCTTCAAGTTCCATCTCTATGCATCATTCCTATATCCACGCAATCACTTAAGCAGTAGCATCACATGCATCCTTAAACTTAATCACACCTATTGACTGTCCTGTGCCACAAAAAGAAAATCTCCATAGTTCAGGAAAGAAAGACATATGGGTCATTCACTACCAAAGTCCTCCTCCAGGTAATACATTTAATAAATTTTGAATGATAAAACTAGTCATTCAATCTGCTGGTGACTCATTCCCCTGTGTTCATTCAGCAGACTTGGTTCTTCTCTTTCTTTTTAATAAGCTATCTTTCAAGGTATGGGTAAAATACGTACTGTCCGATTTAAGGGCTTGATCCAAAGCTTACTGAAGTCAACTGTCTTTCATCAACTTTAGTGGACTTTTAGATCAGGCCTTTTACAAAGTATGATTTAGTAGACTTTCTGTAAATGGTTTATCTCAAAGCTAAGTTGTTAAACACTGGAGAAAATATTTAGACACAAATCTTGACCTCATAATCTAAAAAAATAAGAATATAAATTAAGTAGATCTTTTTGGAAAATGGAATCCCAACTCTGTGAGAATTATTCTGAATTATAACAAAAGGTCAAAATTTAGATTTTTCCTGTGAAACATACATTTTGAAAGTAACTGATTTGTGTGTTTGTTTTTGATAAGGTAGAGACATTTTGTTCTAATAATGTTTAAACATAGTATATTAAATATAAAATATTATATATTTTAATATGTAAAAGTTGAAACAAAATTAAGTAAAATAATAGTCAAAATGAGATGGTTTTACATTATTGAAATGTAACATTCTGATGTTGTTGAAATGAGAAAATAAAAATGATTATTTTGATATTTCCCATGGAAAATGTTGTTGAAATCAACATTTGTCTCTGAAACATTTCAATTTTGACAAAACTGCATTTTCTGACAGCAAACTGTTCAGTTAAAAAAAATTCAAGCAGAATTAAATATACGTAGCTGCAGCCTAATTTAATTGTTATTAAAAGAAGTAACTGGGTTGTGGAAAGAGAAGGAGATGCTATGTGACAAAGGGTATGTCTACCCAGCAAAAGACGCAGGCTACCCTATCCAAACTAAGTTGAATCTAACTCATGTGGAAAGAACGAGGAGAACTTGTGGCACCTTAGAGACTAACACATTTATTTGAGCATAAGCTTTCGTGGGCTACAGCTCATTTCATCGGATCCATGCAGTGGAAAATACAGTCGGAAGATAGGTAGATATATATCACAGAGAACATGAAACAATGTGTGTTATCATACCCACTATAACCAGAGTGATCAGTTAAGGTGAGCTATTAGCAGCAGCAGAAAAACAAACAAAAAAAAACCTTGGATGGTCCATTTCCAACAGTTGACAAGAAGGTGTGAGTATCTGTGTGTGTGTGTGTGTGTGTGTGTGTGTGTATATATATATATATATATATATATATATATAAATCTTCCTAGTGTATTTTCCACTGCATGCATCCAATGAAGTGGGTTTTAGCCTACAAAAGCTTATGCTCAAATAAATTTGTTAGTGTCTAAGGTGCCACAAGTACTCCTCCATTCTTTTTGCTGTATCCACCTGATACAGACCAACACGGCTACCACTCTGAAATCTAACTAATGTGGGTAATAGCCATGAAAACAGCACAGATCAGGCTTCAACACAGATAGTAGAAGCATGGAATTGATCCTAGCCCCTTACATGTACACAGAATCATAGAATATCATGGTGGGAAGGGACCACAGGAGGTCATCTAGTCCAACACCCTGCTCAAAGCAGGACCAGTACCCAACTAAATCATCCCAGCCAGGGCTTTGTCAAGCCTGACCTTAACCTCTAAGGAAGGAGATTCCACCACCTCCCTATGTAACCCATTCCAGTGCTTCACCACCCTCCTAGTGAAAAAGTTTTTCCTAATATCCAACCTAAACCTCCCCCACTGCAACTCGAGACCATTACTCCTTGTTCTGTCATCTGGTACCACTGAGAAAAGTCTAGATACATCCTCTTTGTAACCTCATTTCAGGTAGTTTATAGCAGCTATCAAATCCCCCCTCGTTCTTCTCTTCTGCAGACTAAATAATCCCAGTTCCCTCAGCCTCTCCTCATAAGTCATTTGCTCCAGCCCCCTATCATTTTTGTTGCTCTTCTCTGGAATCTTTCCAATTTTTTCACATTGTTCTTGTTGTGTGGGGCCCAAAACTGGATACAGTACTCCAGATGAGGCCTCACCAATGCTGAATAGAGGGGAATGATCATGTCCCTCGATCTGCTGGCAATGCTCCTACTTATACAGTCCAAAATGCCGTTCGCCTTTTTGGCAACAAGGACACACTGTTGACTCATATCCAGCTTCTCATCCACTGTAACCCCTACGTCCTTTTCTGCAGAACTGCTGCCTAGCCACTCAGTCCCCAATCTGTAGCAGTGCATTGGATTCTTTCTTCCTAAGTGCAGGACTCTGCACTTGTCCTTGTTGAACCTCATCAGATTTCTTTTGCCCCAATCCTCCAATTTGTCTAGGTCCCTCTGTATCCTATCCCTGCCCTCCAGCATATCTACCACTCCTCCTAGTTTAGTATCATCCGCAAATTTGCTGAGAGTGCAATACACACCATCCTCCAGATCATTAATGAAGATATTGAACAAAACCGGCCCCAGGACCGACCCTTGGGGCACTCCGCTTGATACCAGCTGCCAACTAGACATGGAGCCATTGATCATCGTTGAGCCCGATGATCTAGCCAGCTTTCTATCCACCTTATAGTCCTTTCATCCAGCCCATACTTCTTTAACTTGCTGGCAAGAATACTGTGGGAGACTGTATCAAAAGCTTTGCTAAGTCAAGGAATAACATGTCCACTGCTTTCCCCGCATCCACAGAGCCAGTTATCTCATCACAGAAAGCAATTAGGTTAGTCAGGCATGACTTGTCCTTGGTGAATCCATGCTGACTGTTCCTGATCACTTTCCTCTCCTCGAAGTGCTTCAAAACTGATTCCTTGAGGACCTGCTCCATGATTTTTCCAGGGACTGAGGTGAGGCTGACTGGCCTGTAGTTCCCTGGATCCTCCTTCTTCCCTTTTTCAAAGATGGGCACTACATTAGCCTTTTTCCAGTCATCCAGGACCTCGCCCGATCATCATGAGTTTTGAAAGATAATGGCCAAAGGCTCTGCAATCACATCCACCAACTCACTTGACTCACTAGCCTGCTCTCAGGTCTTCATTGAATTGTCTTCACTACTGTCATTAGCTAGATTCAAGCTAGTTTAGGTAGGCTAGCCCATGCACAGATTCCTCTGTATAGACATACCCAAAGATGGACAGATTCTCTGTCTGCACCCCATTTAAGGTTCAATCCTGCATCTCTTAAAGTGAATGACAAAATTCCCATTAAAAAGAAAAGGAGTACTTGTGGCACCTTAGAGATGAACAAATTTATTTCAGTGGTATCCGATCAGACCCTTGGAGCAGCAGATGAGTGTTAAGGGAAAGAGTCAGAACATTGCTATCTAACGTTCTAGTAATGATGGTGATGAGTCAAAGAAAGTGTGATTATCCAAGATATGTATAAGAAGATATCAAGGCTTCTGGGAATGTTCTTCCAGTTGTGCAATACATTTATATTTGCATTATATAATATGTTTATTTCTACTAAAATGTAGTTGGGCTCATTAAGACAAAAAGGTTTTTTTTGTTCCTTGTAAATAGCAACACATTTTTACCTAGCTTCACCTCCAATTTTTAAGTAATGTTATGTGAGTACAGATCATATCTTTAATCAGTACCTGTGGATGAATAGAGTTCATTTTTGATACATAGAAAAATATTCTAATATACTTGGATAAACAATTTTAATAACAATGAACAAGTAATAAAAATGCAGTACAGAAATAACATAACTCAGAGTGATTGTAACAACATTAAACCACTATTTAATAGAATTATTTAGTTCTTGTTTATTTTTTTAACATTGTGAAAAAAATAGATGTACATTTGCCTGGTACTGCTTCACAAACCAAATAGTAAAATTAGAGTCAGAAATAATTACTTGTACTGCAAAGGAACACTAATTCAAAGAATTAAAGGTCAATTTTTATTCCCATCACTGATTTTCTTTTACAAAATACATTATTAAATGGATTCAGCACTAACTAGCTGGTTGTTCTAAGCAGCCTTGAAACATGATATATAAAATTATGTATTAATGCCTGCTACTGATGCTGTATGTTTGAGGTTAGTGTGTCTGAGAGATTGAGTCTAATAATTTGAGAACTGAATGACACTGTAATAGTAAAAGTGTAGTTGTTTGGTAGAGAATATATTGGTATAGGATACTATATCGCAATATAGTAAATGTAAAGGTATAATTCTTTACTCCTGGATACCACAATTAAAGTGTTTTGACAAGTGGCCGGCTCCTGCAAGCTCTCAGTCATGTTAGCAGGCCTAAAAGCCAGCAAAACTATTTGCATAAGTAAGGGTTTGCTGTATCAGTCCATTAGTAGTTTAGCATCTACACTTTCTGCGATTTAAATCTATTGCTACTTGTCCTATCCTCAGAGGTTAAGGAGAAGATGTTTTTCCTTCTCCCTCCTTGTAAAAACCTTTTATGTACTTGAAAACTGTTGTCATGTCATGTCTAAGTCGTCTTTTCTCCAGACTAAACAAACCCAGTTCTCTCAATCTTCCCTCCTAGGTCGTGTTTTCTAGACCTTTCATCATTTTTGTTGCTCTTTGTACTTTATTTATTGTCTTATCACCATGAGTAGAACCAGTTGGGACACTTTTGTCCAAACTATTTTCCATCAAAAAATACTGTTTCAAGAAAAATAATAAAATCACAAAACCCTAAAATACCTCACAAAGTGCAATTGAAACGAGCATGCATGCAGGGTGTCATTATTTGATAAGGAAATCTTTGTTGAAGAAGGTGAGTAGCTAGCAGGAAATGTATTCTTGTGCTCAGTTAGTAATAGTTAAACTTTCCTAGATCAAGTGAATACAATGGGTGGCTATCCAGAACAGTTCTCAGTAGGTCAACATATATTTACTTGTCTGTCACTAGAATGTGATGTGGATAGCACAAAATGCAGTATCGATTTCTTGCTCTCTCACTTGTGACTTTGCACTTTCTGAACAGACACTGCTAATAAATTAAAGGTGTTTACAAAGCACCACTCAGCAATTAGTTTAAAATATGTATTTAAATTAGGAACATGTACATGTTTCAAAGGGAATGCTTTCAATCCAGTGTTAGCATAGCTGTCTTAAATGTTCTGAATGGAAATTACCCTCATTCAAGGTTCAGATAATAAGTAGTTAAGAGGTTTAAATATTCTGGCCAAGTACTAGAGTTCACTTTAACCAATCAGTAACATCACCCATCTGGTGCCTGAATATAGTATGAATGCTCCATTACAGTACCCAAGTTTCAGTGATGGCCAACCCACTCCCCAATAGTCTACTTCCCCATGGCCTGATTCTGTCCTTCATAAACAGGCAAAATAACCACTGATTTTCAAACAGGAAAAGTTTAAAAGCTTAGATACTGTGCTGATGCTGGAAGTGCTTTACTTATGTCAATAAATACATTGTTGTATGCAGTGCTGTGTTGGTCCCCGGATATTAGAGCGATGACGTGGGTGAGGTAATATCTTTTAGTGGACCAACCTCTGTAGGTGAGAGCTCTGTGTAACTCAAAAGCTTGTCTCTTGCCACAACAGAAATTGGTCCACTAAAAGATATTACCTCACCCATATTTGGTGCATAAGTAAACAAACAGGCCTTGTGCCTGATACAGGCACAATCTATGGCTCACTTTCACATTCTCGTGGCTAAGGGGGACGTTAATGCTGCCTTAAGTGCCTATGCCAACGTCTGTTGAAGTCAATGGGAAAAGTATATAGATTTCAATAGTCTTTAGATCATTACTTATTGGGAAACTGAGGATTCTCCTCTTATGCCACTGATATAAAGGCTCTCCTTACCAATGTAAAAATATTCTAAATTAGTACTCCAGTTGGCCCCACGATTGGGTATGGTTGGGAAATTGGTATAAAGTCAAACATAGCTTTTGTACATCAGAGTACTGAGTCCCAGTTTGTCACTCCACATTCTGTGGGGGTAACCACATAACACACATACACCTGTCCCACCCTCTATACATCAGAAGGTTGTACTGTGTTTTGTAATGGGGCACAAAACGTATGGCACTGGAGAAAAGAAGATGTGGAGGTGGTTGAGTGTGTGACCATACTCCCAGTCTAGAAACCATGTCTCTGGTATTTAGTGAACGTTCTATTTTGCAACTAATTGTTCCTTTCCCCCTTTCAAGAATTACAGACAGGTATCTGAGGGAGCTGTCAATTAATGGGAGGGAATGTATGGCTGCCAGTTGCTTTCTTGCACACACAAGCATCTGCACACTGCAAGATATGGCCCGTAAGGGATATAAGATTTGTTCCAGAATTTGTGGCCAACAGCTTTTCCATGTGAGCCAAAAGGAGTCTCTTTGTGGCTAATCCAGCAGGACTCATACTAAATTTCTCTTCTGCAATTTGCTCTTTACATACATTAAAATTTCCAAATATCTAACCCAATGTACAGGTTTTATACTTAGGAAAGCAAATATGGTCAGTCAATAGTCAATATAAAATATTTCCTATATTAAATGCAAAAAATACTTTAAAGTAGCATTGTGGCTGCACGTGTGGATATTCAGATTTCAAGGAATATGAACATTAAAATAGAACATACCATTTTAATATTGTGTGAATACATCTGCATCCACATGGCACGTACATTATGAATCAGTCTTCTAAGTGTATAAATACATTATATCTCACTAACGTGCAGAGCATAACACATTTGTCCACAGGTTTAGATAAAAGGGTATCTCTAATAAAATGTGCATTTAAAGACTATTTCAAAATGCATACCTGTAAGGGGGGGGAGGGGAAATGTGTATTATTAGCATTTCCTGGCCTGTCGTCTTTAATTGTGCAACTGTAATGCTGCATTAAGTTTGGAAGGGGTGTTCATGTTTAATTTCCCAATTGTCGGGGGGGAGGGGGCTGGTAATGGGAAAGAAAGGGAAGAAATAAGAGCTGTTGCCATATAGGCCTAGAGCTCCCAGAATCCCTCGCAAGTTATGTCCAGCGAGCTAAAAGTGTTCATGACTTTAAGCATATTAAACTTATGTAGAATATGATGTGGCATGACCCATTTTCATAACCTATTTCAACAGCTACCTAAGGTAACTTTAACTGCATATGTAATAGCAAATAAGTGTGATTGGTTCTGCAATTTGAGTAAGAAGTTATGAAATCGTAACTAAAACCACAAGAAAGTAATAAGTAGGTAGACACAAATGTAATTGGAGAAACTGTGTTAAATACCTGAAAGTTTGCATAGTTATGCTAAGAGAACAATGGAAAATTGCTTGCAGATTAGCTTTGTATTGTACATGGAAAAATATATTTGAAAGGTAAATCATATCACCTGTACCAGTTGTATTGACCACAAGGTAACATTAACACATGACTGGATAATGTGCCACCAACCACAAAATGTGATTGGTGAGTGAAATATTCTAAACAAGCAGGCTATAAAACTCTCTTCGAGAGATATAAAAATTGGAACCCAGTGAAGCTGCAACCTGTCTCCCTACATTGTGTAAACTATATTAACACCTGCTGTATACAGTGCTAGTTAATCTTTTGAAGTATAAACTTTAATTCATATCTTGATTAAACTTAGTTATCTGATTTCTTCTTGATCAATAATCTAAAGTGAATCTTCTTACAGAGAAGTCTTAAATTCCATCACGAAAGACACCAGTTGACCAACTGGCACTTTATGAATATTATTATTAACTACATACATGATGAAGTAACAGATTCCAGTTGGCCAAAGAGCAAGTATTGTCTTTGAGCACTACAGGCTGAAGGTTCTATTGCAGCTTTTAAGCCAGAGCCTAAAATAAGGGAGAATGACAAGCTTCATCTGAGGAGTAGTCTTTGGTCACATGAATAGTTTCACTGAAGCCAATGGCAAAACGTGATCATCAGCTGAAGCCAATGAGGATCTTTTTAAGGAATCTTTTGCACTAATGTTTTGAGGAATTGTTTCACATAAAAATAAATTGCCCTTTTTAAAGTCAACAACAAACTCCTGTTAATTTCAATACAAGTTGAACCGGAGCTCAAGAAGTTGAACTGGATTTCTCTTTTTCCACTGAGTTACTGATTCTCCTTGTTGTTAATCAGCTTTCCACTAATGTAACCAGCATAAAACTGATGTAAAAATGTGTAGAATAAGGCCCTCTGGAGCTTGTTACCACTTCTTAAAAGATTTTTTCCACCTAAAGATTAATTCAAGAACATATCTCAAGATAACATTTCCTAGGACTACGATGGCAGAAAATGCTCTCTCTGTTATTTATGATTTGCCAGCAATGACTTTGAAGTCTTCTGCAGCTGTCATTTGTGCTGGTATCACTTAACATTCCCTCAATAAGTAGGTCTACCACTGTTGATGCAGCGATAAAATGTAACCTCAGAAACATTTTTAAAGTCCTTTTACAATTTATGATTGCACTGGCTTTGTGCAAATAAGGCAGATCCATCTTTAAGACAAAGTCCTCCTTTGAAATGTACCCTTTTGTAAGTTAAAAAAATAGATTTCTTATAAAGAAATATGTCTTTAAATTACTTCTGTTCTTTCTCTTGCACTATAATTACCAAAGGAGTTCCATGAAAAGAGCTAAAGGCTATAATTAATATTGTTCTCTTTTTCTTGGATGAAACATTTAAATGCACTATATTATTTCATTGATCTCCCTGCAGACAAAGTAATACCAATGCTTCTTTTTTTAATAGAAACAAGTGTCCTACCCAATTTCCCTTTCTTGTAACATTGAACACCATGTTCTTTTACAGTTCCCAAATGTTCAGAAATACTTGCAGCATTGTAATGAAATAGACAGGAAGAGGGCAGTCATGTTAGTGTTTAGTTCCTGCTGCTTATGTTTTTCCATCCTTAATGATTAATAATTAATGCCAAATTCTTCTTGCACTGGTTTAATGCAGTAAAACTGGTCGTCTGAAGGTTTCAGAGATTTTCTCTATAAAGATCTCTAAGGATTCAGAGTCAAATTAACTAATCAGGCAGCTTGTAGAAGTATGTCTCCTTCTGTAAAGCACAGAAAGTCAAACAAAGAAATAATCCACTAAAAAGAGAAATATAGAGTTCTTATAAGGAAATTTAGGGCTCAGCTTCCCAAATGTTATTCATAAAAACATAAGAACCGTCATGCTGGGTCAGACCAAAGGTCCATCTAGCCCAGTATCCTGTCTTCTGACAGTGGCTAATGCCAGGTGCTTCACAGGGAATGAACAGAACATGTAATCATTAAGTGATCCATCCTGTTGCCATTCCCAGGCAAACAGAGGCTACGGACACCATCCCTGACTACTTACGTTAGAAGTCCGCTGCCATGCATCTGTCCTCACCGAGACTACACATATGAGTAAGAGTTACAGATTTAGGCCCAAAGTTCTTCATCTGAAAGACATTCTTTTTTCTATACATGGATTCCCTAGCCCAATTCAGGTGCTTTTTCATAAGGGAGACCAAAAGTGACCAGATTTCACCATCAGTGAATCCTCAGGGAATGTGAGAATCCTGAATGAGAATTGATCTGGTTACCATAGCAACAATTGGCTCCCATGTTGTTCCTTCATACTGTTGTGCTCTGATTGCAACTAAGAATCTGGGCCTATCTTTTTAGTATTTAAATATATGATTTTAATATTTTCTCATGTACATCTGTTTTGTTTGTAAGCACATTTTGCACATATGCTCTGCTTCAAGCTTAGGTCTGCAGTAGCTACAATAGATATATATTTACCAATCCTACAAAATGGGAACAGAACTCCACTGACTACAATAAGACTTATCTATGCTTCAGGACTGTAGTACTGAGCATGACAGACTAACATCAGTGACCAAATCATTCCTCTTTCTTTATCCAAAATGCCTCAAACAAAGGACAACATTTTAAAACTTATGTTTTATAGAAATCATAGAAATATAGCATTGGAAGGGACCTCTGTACATCATCTAGCCCAGTGGTTCTCAAAGCCGGTCCACCACTTGTTCAGGGAAAGCCCCTGGTGCGCTGGGCTGGTTTGTTTACCTGCCGCATCCACAGGTTCAGCCGATCGTGGGTCCCACTGTCTGCGGTTCACCACTCCAGGCCAATGGGGGCTGCGGGAAGCGGCACGAGCCAAGGGACGTTCTGGCCATCCTTCCGCAGCCCTCATTGGCCTGGAGCAGCATACCGTGGCCAGTGGGAGCCGCGATCGGCTGAACCTGCAGACACAGCAGGTAAACAAACCGGTCCAGGGTGCCAGGGGCTTTCCTTGAACAAGCGGCGGACTGGCTTTGAGAACCACTGATCTAGCTCAGTCCCCTGCCCTGAGGCAGGTATAAGTATTATCTAGGCCACTGACTCTCAACTTTTCCAGGCTACTGTACCCCTTTCAGGAGTCTCATTTGTCTTGGGTACTCCCAAGTTTCACCTCACTTAAAAACTACTTGCTTACAAAATCGGACATAAACACGCAAAAGTGTCTGTGACACATGGCCAGAAAGGCTTAAGCAGCTTGCTTGCTACTTGACCCAGATTCAACCTTTAGAGACATTATAGAAAAGTATGTAAATGATAATTAGGGCCATTCCACGTTAGATAGGCTAGAACTTCAAAATGTAAACTTGTATTATTAAAGAATTAGAAGAAGATAGTGACTATAGTAGTCTATGTTTACTTATATCTGGTTAGAGGTTAACAATGTAACCCAACAGTTCCAGTCTAGGACTGTATTCTGTTAATTCAGAGATCAAAAAGAAATATTAACATTTAGGTGACATAATGTCATTGTCTATATGTCTCTTTGCAGTTTGTGGTAAACTGTCTATAAAATGCTTAATGGATAATTACCTTATGTTAATCCATGTAATTAATTATTGATGATGTTTAGGAAACGAAGGTTACTTCAAAAGCCTATTGTTCATCAGAGGACTCTGTGCTGCCCAGGAACTGTATGAAGGACTCTTGAGACCTGATCCTTTCATCTCAGATCTGATTGTGCTTTATCAGTGGAAGCACTGAGCTGCAAGATTGAGGTTTCCAAATTCATTTGGATCACTTTGGTATTGGACATTGGACTATATAACCTATGGACTAAATCTGAAAGAACTCTATGCAACTCTGAAGCCCACCATCTCTGCTATGAAACTGACCTAAGATTTATATTTGTCTGTATGTATAATGATCTTTTAACCACTACTCTCTCTCTTTCCTTTTTTAAAATATTTTTTGTTTATTTAAAAAAAATTGTCTGTAAGCCTGTATTTGGGTATCATCTAAAATAGTCATTAAACTGGAGGTAACCTTTGGGATTGGTAGAACTTTTTATATGTTGAACAAGATTTTCAATAATCCCCATCATATTTTACTTGGCTATCTGGAAGGAAGCCCAAAGAAAGGCTGAGTTGCTTTATGGGAACTGTGTTTTGGCTTCTGTGAAACTAGTAAGGTATTATAGAAGCTATTTTGTTGCTGGCTTGGTGGATCTAAGTATTGGAATAACCACCAGTTTTGGGGATTGTCTGCCCCATTGTTTGCAGTTTGCCCTAAGCGAGCAACCTCAGCGGGGGACCCCTGGGATCCCAGTCACAGTATCTCAGCACACTATTCCTGAACAATAGCTTACTTTCTCATTTTTACCATATAATTATAAAATAAATCAATTGGAAAATAAATGTACTTGCATTTCAGTGTATAGTAGTGGTGGACAACCTATGACCCACAGGCCGCATGCGGCCCATCAGGGTAATCTGTTTGCAGGCCGTGAGCGGCCGCCACTTCCCGCAGCTCCCATTGACCTGGAACAGCAAACCGCAGCCACTAGGAGCTGCGGGGGGCCATGCCTGCAGGCAGTCAACATCAGCAAAATGTCTTGCGGCCCACAATCAGATTATCCTGATAGGCCACGTGTCCCAAGGGCCGCAGGTTGCCCACCACTGGTGTATAGTATATAGAACAGTATAAACCAGTCATTGTATAAAATTTTAGTTTGTACAGACTTTGCTAGTGCTTTTTATGTAGCCTGTTGTAAAACTAGGCAAATATCTCGATGAGTTGATGTACCTTGTAAAAGACCTCTGTGTATCCCCCTCCCCCCCCCGGGTACCTATACCCCTGGCTGAGGGACACTGATCTAGACCATCCCTGGCAGGTATTTGTCTAACCTGTTCTTAAAAACCTCCAATAACAGAGATTCCACGACCTTCCCAGGTAATTTGTTCCAGTGCTTCTCTACCCTTACAGTTAGGAAGTTTTTCCAGCTGTCTAATCTAAATCTGCATTGCTGGAATTTAAGCCCATTACTACTTGTCCTATCCTCAGTGTTGAAGGAGAACAAATTATCACCTTTTTTACAACAACTTCTTAGTACTTGAAGAATATTATCAGACCCTCCTCCCCCTCAGTCTTCTCTTCTGCAGGCTATACAAACCCATGACCTACGAGGAAAAAAACCTTTCCTCGTAGGTCATGTTTTCAAGATATTTAATAATTTTAATTGCTCTCTTTTGGGCTTTCTCCAGTGTCTCCACATCCTTCCTGACTTATGCTTCCCAGAACTGGACACAAAACTCCAGATGAGACCTTAGCAGTGCTGAGTAGAGTGAAAGAATTACTTCTTGTTTCTTGCTTACAACACTGCTAATACATCACAGAATGATGATCACTTTTTTTGCAACAGTATTACACTGGTGACTCATATTTAGTTTGTGGTTCATCATAACCCCCAGATACTTTTCTTCAATACTCCTTCTTAGGCAATTATTTCCCATTTTGTATTTGTATAGCTGATTATTCCTTGTTACATGCAAATACTTTGCATTTGTCTTTTTGAATTTTGTCCTATCTATTTCAGATCACTTTTCCAGTTTGTCAAGATCATTTTGAATTCCAATCCTCTCTTCCAATGTGCTTGCAACACTTCATATCTAGGTATCATCTATAAATGTTAAGTGTACTTTCTATGCTATTCTCTAAATAATCTATGAAGATATTGAATAGAACTGGACACATCCCTGTGCGACCCCACTCAATATTTCCTTCCAGCTTGATTATGAGCCATTGATAACTACTCTCTGAGCATGGTTTTCCAGCCAGTTGTGCAACCCAGCTTACAGTAGGTACATCTAGGCTACAGTTCTCTAGTTAGTTTATGAGAAGGTCATATGAGACAGTATCAAAAGTGTTAAAAATGAATTACTGTCCTGGAAGATAGAAATCTAGTGTTACAAATGAATCATTATGCTCAGAAATAATAGGACTTAGACTTTGATTTCATTATTTAAAGAGAAGGTTTTTTCTTTGAAAGCTTAGAGGCAAGTATTTCTATTTATTTCATCTTTATTTTACACAAGACTCAGAACCCACGTCTAAATAGTCCAGCACATGTTGATTATGGGTATAAAGGGTTTAAGTGATGCTGTTCAGTCTAGTTCACAAAATCAATTTTGCTAGATTGAATTGAATTGAATTACTCATGACTTCAGATATTTTTTCTCTGCCACTGCTCGTAGAATACACAGAAGCAAATGCAAAGAATACTACTTTGAAAAAGAAAGAAGAAAAATGTGCCCTATGGGTCTAACCCTGATCTTAAATAGATAAACATGCTTTGCTGAACATCTTGTTAAATCATCTGCTACACTGGCATACACATGGAGAATCTAAGATCAGGACCAAATCCTAAGTGTATTTTCCAATTTTCTAATATTTAGGGTGAAAATGATATTTACAGTATCTCAGATACAAAAGTAAAATACTACATAATGTAGATACATGAAACAATCAGCTTTAGAAAAGCTTGTGTGTGATACTTTGCCAGTGTGCTATGTGCTTCAGTGTCTCTCCCACTCTCTTTCATTATTACCTTGCGAATGGAAATATCACACACTCATCTTGCACAACCTTAATAAGTTTTTGTGTGCCAATAAATTCATTTGAGGATTAGTTGTGCATGAGTTGCATTTCATTTCTCCCCTCCCCATCCTTAAAGAAATAAAGAATATGCTACTGTGTTTTTCTAATGTTTTATCAATGTCCTTGTAAAGTTACTTAAAATAAAATAAAATAAATAATCACTATGCAGTGTCTGATATTTTAAAAGAGCAAGCCCTTTGCATGAACAAACTCAATCTCTTTGTGAGTAATTTACTATAAATGTTTTCTTAGACAATCATAACAGACTTCATTAAAATTCAATTTCTTTTCCACTTAGCTGTTGTACCTTTTTAGATTAATATTCTCAAAGTGTTGGCTGAATACTCCGCATTGATATGCTTGGGCACTCTGACCTTGGGATGTTAATCTGAACACAAACATTTATCTCCGCCTTGTCACCATTTTAGCTTGTGTCTTATGATCAAATCCCTTAGATAGTTGGATATCCATCACTTTGCTGCCATTGGCCTGGCTTGATTTATTGATGACATCTAGAAGCCATAGTTACTATGAACAGTTTAATGCTTCATAAAATAGAGCAAGACATTTCATAGTACTCTTATGCTTTGGTAACTACAACTATTCAATATTTTTCAGTGCAATTTATCATACTCTGGGATAATACTTATACTCATAGTGTTTAGAGCAAAGTCATAAACAAACATGCCACATGATGGCTATAAATTGTACTAATTATGAAAACACAAACAAACAAACCCCCAAATGTATAGGTATATTACATTTAATTTTAATTTTTGTTTGCCAGAACTACAAGCAAAACATATTTGTAATGTTTTTTCCCATGTTTTGGTGGTCACTGACTCTTATAAAAAACTGCCAGTTTTGGAGCACTAATCTACTAAATTGGGAAGATTAGGATTCCCTAAACTCTTGTGATAAAGTGCAATAGTTAATCCTGAGCAGTAAGAATAGTCTACATGTTTTGGGTCACTTCAACATTAAACTGTGTTATCCTGATCCAGTGCTGTGCCTCAGGGGAGTTCTAGTTGGGTCCCTCATGTCCTCATTGTCCCTGGCCAGACTACATCCCTCATGATACATCATCAGAACAGATGCAGATTGATATCAAACTGACTGAAAATTAGATGTTTTAATTCAATTTGATTAAAAGTTTCAATTTGGTTGAACCACGCTAGGTTCATTTTGATTTTCCTGATAGAAAATAGAAAGATTTGTTTGCAAAATTGGCATGTTCTTGTAGACATTTTTGGTTTTATGGAAATCACACTTTCCACTGAAAAAACATTTCACCCAAAAATGCCTAATCATCCCCACATCTTAATCTACTTAAGCATGCCATGTATAGTCCTGGTCCTATATACTTCAATTTCATCTGCCCTTGAATAAGTTGTGCGACCATCTAGTTAAAGACAATGCACTATAATGCATACACACAAAGGCTGTGTAGAGAACAATAGTTTTGACAATTCCTCCCTTTTGAGCCTTTATTATAGTATGTACAACTTCTTGCCAATTTTTGGCAACATGAGAATTTGATCAAGTAATTCTGTGGGGTTACATGTGGAATAGCTTGCTGTTTAATCAGGATAGGAGAGGGAAAGAAGGAAGAATTTCCCCTTACTTGCATATGCGCATAACCATATCTTTTCCTGTCAGCATCAGTTATTGTGCATGCACTGTAGTTAGGCATAGGGAAAGTGAGAAGATTTTCTTTATGGTAATGTTATTTCTGCTATGCTTTCTAGGTATGTTTTGATCTCATTATTACCACCATAATATCTCTTGTGATGAAAAGTAAAGATTCAAAAAGGAGGTTTTAGAGTTTCTAATATTAGTTAAAGATCTATTTAAAGAGAGTAAGGGAAGATCATACATGTTAATTTTCTTGTTTTTTGGCTAGTTTACTTTTCAGTACAGGGAGGCTGAGATATGCAGATGCCTGCTCTACATTGTGTTCTAGCCTTCCCAAAGGCCAAATATTTCCAAGGATTATCATTATTGAAGTGTCTTTCAATAAGGTAACAAAAAAAGAAGATGAAGGGGAGGAAAAAGACTCTTGAAGAATACTGTTTTGAAACTACCAATGAAAAATAGAAGGAAATCCATAATCCCAACACATAAATTGGAGTACTTTGTCCCACCATTTATTTTATTACTCATAATTTTCTATGGACAAGTATTCTACCCCTAGCACTTTCATGTGGTATAAATGAGGAGCAAAAGGAATAAGTTTTTCTGTTATCCTTTCATATCTTTAATCAGAATGTATGTATCACATTATTACATAACAGAAGAAAATACTGCACGTTATAAAGCACATTATCCCCCTATTCCCACAAAGATAAACTCTTCAACCAATTATACTTTCCTTGCGGCCAGGCATCAGCCACCGCATTAAATATGACTTTCAGCCAAATGTGACAGATACTCTGTGCCTGTAGATTAACTGCTATTTTGCCTGCTTCTTTGCTTTTGTGTATTTAGGTCAGAAAAAAAAATGGATTGGGGTGGCCCCAAGCTGTACATTTATGGTAAAATATTACAAGTGTGGATGTATTTTATTATTACTGAAAATTGCTATACTATTTTTGTGGAAACTGTAGCTGTGATGTGTATCATCTAAGTTCCTGTTTTAGTGAAACATACTGAAATGGAATGAAGGAGCATAGGAATATTGTAAAATTACTGTACAGTTTTTTCCTCACTTTTGCAACTCCCTGTACTTTGGTTGACTGTGGGTGTCTGATTTGAATAATCTCTAGTTATTTCTTAGCTGTATTGTGGATATGCAAATCTTTCTGCTGTGACTGGTGACTATGAACTTTCTCCTCAGAAGATGCTGGTAGTCAGACTTTTGTAGTTGTTTGCCATATCAACTTCCCAGTTCCTTCAGCTGAGGTCATCAGAGCATTCAGGTTTGGACCACCTAATGACCTTGATGTATGGTTTATGGTGATATCCCTTCCTGCCTTTTTTGTCTTCATCCATTTTAGGGACAACAACTTTGTCCAGGGACAAGGTTAGTGAGGTGTTTGGGTGCATGAAACAGAATTAGGGTTGCACTTGAGGTAGTTTTTCTCATCAACCACATTGGTATTCTCCAAGCTAATGCCGCAAGTTTAGGGAGGCACTTGCAGAACAATGTCAGTGAATGCCGTTTATGGAATTGCATTAACCAGGCAGTTAGGGCTTTCACATATTGTGTTGAAGGGCCTGAAACACCAGGCCATTACCTATGATTGTATTGCAATCTTTCATCAGATGGTGGGCAGGGGTGAAAGTAAGCCGGGCTGCTGATGGGGAGCAGCACAAAAGGGGCAATGATGTTAAAGTGCTGTTGTTGCCCCTTTTGCCCCTCCTGTCCACTGATGGAGGGTGGGCAAAAGGAGCAGCTGCCCCGAGAGGCCGGCCCTTTAAATTGATGTTGGAGCCCCAGGCAGCGTGGGCCAGACAGTGAGGATGGGCTGGCTGGGGGATGCTGACCCCCAGTCCCTCCCCTTCTTCCTGAGGCCCCGCCCCTTCTGGGCCCCCGTATCGGTAAGTGTTGAACGTTTCTTTCATCACGATGGTGGGCATCTCCTGTACAAGGGAGATGTTTTCAATCTGATAATAAAGATTAGGATTAAAAATTGGTTGCAAATCAAACATCTCCTTATCACTAAGATTGAGAGTGGAGTGAGAAATCTGGACTTGTATTGTGTTAGTCTCTAAGGTGCCACAAGTACTCGTTTTCTTTTTGCGAATACAGACTAACACGGCTGTTACTCTGAAACCAAGGATAAAGTAGTATCTCCATTAGCTGATAGTAGTAGTAGTAAACACTATAAGTAATAACCTAGGAGCCCCAGTCATGGACCATGACTCTACTGTGCTAGGCAATGTGCAAACACTGAACGAAAAGACAGTCTCTGACCAAAGAGTTTACAATCTAAGTATAAAACAGGAAACACAGATGGATACAGACAGATTAAATGAATTCTTATTCTCTGCATAGGCCATATGTCTATGTGAAGAAGGTGACACTTAGCTGGTGTGTTACACAAGGTCGGTGGTGGTGTACAGCTGCTAAAGATCATGGCATCTCTTTTGCTTTGTCCAGGCAGTAGGACTTAGATGTCCCATCGTGAGGGTTAGAATTTTTTGTGGGGAGGATTCGATGACCGTTTTTTCCATAACTACAGAAGTTGAGCATAGTACCATTCCCTGAAAATTATGCATCTTCAGACTTCCTTTTGACATATTTCACATGAGGATGTATTTTGGGACAGTGGTCTAGATTAAATTACTATAAAGTGGGTGTACAACTGGTTGAAAAGCAGTACTCAGAGTACAGAGTAACAGCCGTGTTAGTCTGTATTCGCAAAAGGAAGAGGAGGACTTGTGGCACCTTAGAGACTAACCAATTTATTTGAGCATGAAAGCTCATGCTCAAATAAATTGGTTAGTCTCTAAGGTGCCACAAGTCCTCCTTTTCCTTTTACTCACAGTAGTTATCTATGGTTCACTGTCAAACTGGAAGGATCTATCTATTGGGGCCTGCAGGGTTCTGTCCTATGTCATGTTTCATTCAATATTTTCATTAATGACCTGGATAATAGAGTGGAGAGTATCATTACAAAATTTATAGAGAAACCAAATTGGGAGGAGTTGCAAGCACTTTGAAGGACAGGATTAGAATTCAACAGCACCTTTGTAAATTAAAGAATTGGTCTGAAATAAACAAGATGAAATTAAACAAAGACAAGTACAAAGAACTACACTTAAGGAAAAAATAAAATGCACAACTACAAAATGGGGAATAACTGGCTTAGCAGAAATGTATTTGGAGGTTATAGTGGATCACAGGTTGAATATGAATGAACAATGTGATGCAGTTGTGAAAAAGGCTAATATTCTGGGTTGCATTAACAGCAGTATTATATATAACACACAAGATATAATTGTCCTTCAGTACTTGGCACTGGTGAGGCTTTAGCTGGAGTATTGCATCTAGTTTTGACACCATAGTTTAAGAAAAATGTAGACAATGGGAGAGGGTCCAGAGGACAGCAACAAAACTGTGAAAATTAGAAAACCGGACATATAAGGAATGAAAACAAAACAAAAAGCTTTTTAGAAGAAATAAGTTTTTTCGATTACATAGAAATCTTCACAAGACAATTTCCATTTTAAACTTTTGTTGTTGTTTTTTTCAAAGAAAGTTTCAAAATGAAAATGTTCAGTTTTCCTCCTCCATAAACAGACTGGCTTAGTGAGCTCTCTACTGCTGCATTAGTGGGAAAAATGACTGTGGCGAGGAAAAAATATGAAGAGGTCTGGACACACATGAAACTATTGCAGACCTTTGCAGTTTACTATATATTAGTTTCCGATACTCATAGGTTATGTTCTCACTTATTGATCTGTTTAGTCACTTTAATAATTAATGCTCTGCATGACCTCTATGGGTTCAGGTTTTGTTTTGTCATTTTCCAGGTTTTTACTAAGAATGAATGTCAAATGTTATTATTTGTATCATATTTCAATCTTGTGCATATATTTATATGTTTTGTTTTATGTGTTTATATTTTATATGCAAACCATAAAAATAAAGTTTTAAATAGAAAAAGAAATCAAACTTTTATAAAAATATTTTCTGGGAAAATTCCCCTTTCGGCTCACTTTCACCTTCCCCCTATCTTTTCCCCACTGGACAAGGAGAAAGGAGTAAATGAGAGAGAGAAAGGGGAGGTAACATGCTCTCAGCTATTATTGCCTGTCCCTTTTTCTAGAGGGAAAAAAAGTGAAAGAATTTCTCCCCAACACAAAACAAAAACATCTGTTAAATATTCTGAATGAAATAAACATTTTTTGTTTCTTTTGAAATGTTTACTTATTGAATGGAGCTGGTCAAAAAACAGTATTGTGTGCTCTTGAATGTCCAGCTGTATTAATATGATCCAAAATAATAAGTAATAAGTCATACATGCGTTCAAATAAGCTGTTCTTTCCTTTATGAGCAACAGTGCAACTACTAATTGATATGATCTTGTCTAATGTCTGTACTCTTACTAAGGAACAAAACTTTGAATCTGTGTATAAACTAAAAATGGTATTTATAAACAAAATCTTAAATAATATTTTTTTTAAGGCTGAAGATTTTGCTTAGCTTCTATAACCCCACAGACTTTGATGTAAAGGCAAATCCTTAAGTGGCCAGATTTTGTTTTGCCATTAACTTGTGAGATGTTATGGGACCATTCCACTCAGAATATACCTCTTCTTGGCAGATACAATCCACTTCTTACTGGGTCCATTCATACTGTTAATGGTTCAGGAAGCATTTTGAGTATGTAGGTGTTGAGTGATAGAACACACTTAAATGAATTTCTCTGTTCAGATAAGCATTGATGGAACTCACAGATTTTTATAGTTGGAATTCTACTGTGAGATCAGTGAACCTGAAACTTGGCTGACCTCTGTTGTATTAATTTAGATGGAATAAATGGGCTAAAGGTGTTAACATAACCCAGTCACTCTGAAGGGCTGAGTAGCTCTGGCTCATCTATGGCCCAGCAAACTGCTTGTCCAGATGACCCCAGCAGAAGCCTCCCTATTGGCCTCAGTGGGAGTTTTTAGTCCATTCTGCTCCCAACTTAATGTCAAGCATGCTGGGAAATGGTGCCAGAGGGCAGGGATTACAAAAGGAAGAGGAGAACATGGGAGAAGAAGGAAGAGAGATGAGGGAGTGGCAGCGGGGAGGGGGGGGTATTTCTGATGTCATAATGCACCTACCGCTCCACAGTGGGCTTGTTTAGAGGGCAGCTGTTGAATGAGAAGGAACTACCACAGAGCACCAACCAATTATTTTTTTTTCTCAGCTATTTGATAAATGTTTGCAAAGAGCTCCCGGTTAAGTGCAAAGCATTGTTATAACCATGGTTGTGGTGAGTACATACAAAGCAGGACATCAATATATATTTCTGCTTCATATTCTTTCTTGTTTGAAATTGACCAGCTTATTAAAGTCCAGTTTTACAAAATGAATGTTTTGGAGTGTAAGTTTAACACATTTTTGTAATAACAAAGCACATTGCAAATAAAAAGGAAAATACTATGTACAACAACCTTGAATAATAGTGCTCTATAAATAAGCTCAATCTTATTTAAATTTAAGTTGTTAAGTGATTGTTTGGTATTTGGAAAGGCTATACCAAACACATTTTTCTCAGGAAAACAAAGAAGCAAATAAAAACCCTCTGGTTGTCGAAAATGTCATCACGTTGGAACCAGCATAATGAGTCTGTATGGGTTTGTTTATTTTTTCCATCCCCAAGGCAGTCCTGGAATATCACAGATAGCAATAGCATACATTAAAACTTTAGCCTAATGCCAGAGATATGTCTCAGTGCACTGAGGGAGCCTTCTGTTTTGAGCAACGTTGGTTCAGTCTCTAGTACTGCTAAATCTTATTGCATTTCTGGTAGCTAGTAAATTAAGAACAGCTGCCTGCTGACACAGACATAATACTTAAAGGGATTGGTCTGGCCCCGCCTTGGCAAAATAATAGCCTCCAAAGTTTGAATATTTATGTGCTCTTTATGTTTGTGATCTGGAAATGTATTTATCCAGTGGCTGAGTTTGCTGTATTGTGATAGTTATTTTCTTTTTCTAGGCAGGAGCTAACTAACTAGCTAATGTGTCTTTGGGTGAGACCCACTTTGATTGTTGTATGCAGTGTTGTATTAGCTATGTTGGTCCCAGGATATCTGAGAGACAATGCACGCACCTTGTTCCACTTTGATTGTGTCGTTTTGCTGCTAATTATACATTCTGTGAAAGGTTTCAGAGTAGCAGCCCTGTTAGACTATATTCGCAAAAAGAAAAGGAGTACTTGTGGCACCTTAGAGACTAACCAATTTATTTGAGCATAAGCTTTCATGAGCTACAGCTCGCTTCATTGGATGCATCCAATGAAGTGAGCTGTAGCTCACGAAAGCTTATGCTCAAATAAATTGGTTAGTCTCTAAGGTGCCACAAGTACTCCTTTACATTCTGTGAGGTTGGCTCAATTCTTTTAATTCCTCTTTTCATTGTTTTTATATGGAAATATGACTGTGATAGGTATCTATACAAAACCTTCAGATGCAAAGAAACAATTGCATGGTACTTGTTAACTCAGTTTTATGTCAATGGGTCAGGGCGAAATCTATCATTTATATCATAGAATCATAGAATCATAGAATATCAGGGTTGGAAGGGACCCCAGAAGGTCATCTAGTCCAACCCCCTGCTCGAAGCAGGACCAATTCCCAGTTAAATCATCCCAGCCAGGGCTTTGTCAAGCCTGACCTTAAAAACCTCTAAGGAAGGAGATTCTACCACCTCCCTAGGTAACGCATTCCAGTGTTTCACCACCCTCTTAGTGAAAAAGTTTTTCCTAATATCCAATCTAAACCTCCCCCATTGCAACTTGAGACCATTACTCCTCGTTCTGTCATCTGCTACCATTGAGAACAGTCTAGAGCCATCCTCTTTGGAACCCCCTTTCAGGTAGTTGAAAGCAGCTATCAAATCCCCCCTCATTCTTCTCTTCCGCAGACTAAACAATCCCAGTTCCCTCAGCCTCTCTTCATAAGTCATGTGCTCTAGACCCCTAATCATTTTTGTTGCCCTTCGCTGGACTCTCTCCAATTTATCCACATCCTTCTTGTAGTGTGGGGCCCAAAACTGGACACAGTACTCCAGATGAGGCCTCACCAGTGTCGAATAGAGGGGAACGATCACGTCCCTCGATCTGCTCGCTATGCCCCTACTTATACATCCCAAAATGCCATTGGCCTTCTTGGCAACAAGGGCACACTGCTGACTCATATCCAGCTTCTCGTCCACTGTCACCCCTAGGTCCTTTTCCGCAGAACTGCTGCCTAGCCATTCGGTCCCTAGTCTGTAGCGGTGCATTGGATTCTTCCATCCTAAGTGCAGGACCCTGCACTTATCCTTATTGAACCTCATCAGATTTCTTTTGGCCCAATCCTCCAATTTGTCTAGGTCCTTCTGTATCCTATCCCTCCCCTCCAGCGTATCTACCACTCCTCCCAGTTTAGTATCATCCGCAAATTTGCTGAGAGTGCAATCCACACCATCCTCCAGATCATTTATGAAGATATTGAACAAAACCGGCCCCAGGACCGACCCCTGGGGCACACCACTTGACACCGGCTGCCAACTAGACATGGAGCCATTGATCACTACCCGTTGAGCCCGACAATCTAGCCAGCTTTCTACCCACCTTATGGTGCATTCATCCAGCCCATACTTCCTTAACTTGCTGACAAGAATACTGTGGGAGACCGTGTCAAAAGCTTTGCTAAAGTCAAGAAACAATACATCCACTGCTTTCCCTTCATCCACAGAACCAGTAATCTCATCATAAAAGGCGATTAGATTAGTCAGGCATGACCTTCCCTTGGTGAACCCATGCTGACTGTTCCTGATCACTTTCCTCTCATGTAAGTGCTTCAGGATTGATTCTTTGAGGACCTGCTCCATGATTTTTCCAGGGACTGAGGTGAGGCTGACTGGCCTGTAGTTCCCAGGATCCTCCTTCTTCCCTTTTTTAAAGATTGGCACTACATTAGCCTTTTTCCAGTCATCCGGGACTTCCCCCGTTCGCCACGAGTTTTCAAAGATAATGGCCAAGGGCTATTATGTCTATATCATGTCTATATTATGTCTATATCATGACATAGAAAATACCTCTGGGCTCTGATCATTTAGACGACAATATGGTTGTGCCATTTGGGAATGACTGCATGACAGAAATGGGCAGGTAATTGGTGACTTCTGTTTTTCATTTGGGTGTGGCTTCAGCAGCTTCTTACTCATTGTCATACTCCACCTCCCTCCTTCCATTGTAAAACAACTGGCTAAAGGTTGTTTGTAGGGTTTGGAATGTCTTATCTGCAGGCATTTTTAATTGCTTTATGAATTTCTGTACCTCGCTATGGAAGCAGGAGATTTTCATATGAGCTGCTTGAGGTTGAATGACTTTCCAAAAAGCACAATGGGCTGACACTGAATCTGCTGGATCCTCTTGGCTCTGAGCCCACATCTCCTATTTGACATTGGCTGTACAGTTGGTGAGCTGAAACTTTGGTTTTTGTGCTAAACTCTGTTTGCTGTGTGGTAACCTCACCCTCCCAACCTAGCCCCCCTTCATTTTCTGTTTCCTCCTCATATTGCAGTCTGTCTGGCGTGTAGGTTTTAAACTCTCTGGGTTAGGAACTCTCTTCTTTGTTGGTGGTCTGTATAGTACTGAACAAACTCCTGCTTTATTGAGGCTCATAAGTGCTGTCCTACTACTACTAATAATAATTAATAAATAACCAAAAGATGGCAAACAGCCATCAATAGTTGTATTCATAGTGTTGCATAAACATATAAATAATCCTTTTACAAATGAATTTGTTTAACTGCAACAGAACCATTATTTTACAAACTAATTGGGGACTGATAAATTCATAAAATTGAAAAGGTCATAACACTGAACATCTTAAAATTACAATAGAAACAATGTATAAGTGCCAGTATGGTGCACTGCATTGCTTTCTTCTTGTCCTTTGCATCACTGCAAGGATATTTTGAGTTCATTGAAGGCACTATTTGGTCATGCCAAAATGCTCGGGTTACAGCTGACTGCCATATTTGGGGTCATGAAGGAATTTCCCCCCAGGTCAAATTGGCAGAGACCCTGGGTTTCTCCCCCGCCCCGCCTTCCTCTGCAGCATGGGGCATGGATAACTTGAAAGTGGTGGATTCTCTGTAACTTGAAGTGTTTAAATAATGATTTGAGGACTTCAATAACTCAGCCAGAGGTTATTACAGGAGTGGGTGGGTGAGTTCTGTGGCCTGCAATGTGCAGGGGTCTGACTGAATATCATGATGGTCCCTTATGGCCTTAAAGTCTATGAGTCTGTGAGGCATTTGAATATCCAGGGATGCGACTTGTTCTTTATATGCAACATAACTTTCTTTATTATTTCTCCCCACCCCCCGCCCCCTGGGGTCAGGAAAAATGGCTTGCAAAACTAATTGTTGGTAAGATTCATGTTCATACAATTGAGGTTCTACTATAGTAAAATTATTATTTTTAATTTTTTTTTGTACAATTGATTAACCAACTGAAAATAGTGGAAGAGATGACTAGATTGAATATCACTTTTTTTCAGGGTACTAAGTGGCAACTGTTTAGACAGAATCTGATTCTGGCAGGGATCAGGAATAATAGAACATGAGTACTTTGAATTTTCTTAAGTATTTTTCTGTGAATTTCACTTATTTGAAAAAAAGATTGACTACCTTCTCTCCTTGCCTTTATCTTCTATGGCTGTTTGCTGACTGCAGAGGAATGTTGAGATGCAGGAATCTTGAGTTCCATTTTAGGTTCTGGAGAGCAGTGAAAAAAAACAGGAAGTTTTCATTTCACTTGAACATTTTCAGATTATTTTTTTTAGATTTTCGATTTTTGAAAAATGAAACTGTTTAGAAATGAAAATGTTACTTTTCAAAAAATGTTTCTCTTTGAAAAATTCCATTTTGAATGTGTATTTTCCCCTCACTTTAGTGGGAAAAAATGGATTTTATGTTTGGTTTTTTGTTTGTTTGTTTTTCAGTGGGAGAATGTGGAGAGAGAGAAACAAACTTTGTTTCACATCTTTTATTTTTTTTCACACTTTTCCAATAAGAACAAATAAGTAGGCAAGCAAGAGTGTTTTTTTTTTCTCGATTTCTTCTAATATTTATTTTACTTTTTCTCCAGCAGGAAAAGAGAGGGAAATTGTTTTTAAAAAAACAACCCTTGCACACACCCCCACTCTGGAAATTACCTTATTATAGTGAAATGGAAAATTTAAAATTTTCATTTTACACAAAAATGATTTTTTTTTAATTTTGAAAAAAAAAAAAAATTATTTGTTCTCATGAATCATTTCTTTCAATGGAACTTCTTTCTTTTGAATGGATGAAAAAGTTGAACTAAGTCTAACAAGACTTGATAAAGGATGAAGGAAAATATCCAGCTTGATTCTGAGAACCAAACATGAGTAAACAGCATTTAGAAGAAACACATTTTTATTTATCTCGACACTGAGTAAATCTGACATAAATTTTGTGAGTCACTGTGAACATGGAAATTCAGTGCCAGTTTCAGAGGGTAATTTTATGGAGTAGAACCATACTTTAATTACTATAAAGATACTTAGAGGTCTTAGGGTAAAAATGAGTACCAAGTATAATGACATTATTATTAATTAACTAGATAAATAATAGTTAATTACTATTAAATTTACCATTACTGATCTAGTTAATTACTATATTAAATTTACTATTGTTTCACACTTGCATATGTGCCATAGATCTGTGTTATACTCATTAAATTATGAAACTTTTCCCATACTCTTCTGTTTTGTCTATTTTTGCTGCTGAATATTTATCCAACTCTCCATTCCCCACCCCCACCCCCAGATTCTTTTTCTCTTCTCCTACCATCCATCTTCTGTGTTTTTGCCCTTGCCATTTTTTTCCAAGTCCCTCCCCTTTCCCTTTAATTTGACTTCTGTTTTCTTCCACTGGATGACTGACTGCTTGTAACATGTACAGTTGCTTCATTAACATTAAATGGCACTATTCTGAAACTCAGTCAATTTTCATACAATTGCATCGGATCCAACTCTTTTCTTTCTCCTTTGATTAAGATTTTACTAAGTAACATTTGGCGATGAAAACATGTGTTGGTGTTGAAGATCTGCAACCCCTGATAAATATGTCTACTTTTAAGAAAATATTGCCCTGTATGTTGAGATGCAAATGTTAAATATATATAATATAAATCTCAGTTTCTGTAACAGAAACACATGATTTGGATTTCATGCTTTGACAGGGGAGAAAAAAATTCCAGGAAAATATTGCTAACTAATTAGATCTAAAAAGAAAACACCAGAAACTTCTAGACAAATGTATTGGAGAGAAGGGAGAGGAAGACCCATAAAACCTATAATTTATAGGAAATCTAGAACCTCACATTTTGACCTCAACTATTTTCTGACTCTTGATTATCATTGCCCAGGGGAATTTTCCATCTCTGTAACGATTTTGATGGTTGGATCTCCGCCACTCTGGTCTTGTTAGAACAAACACAAAAGAAGATTCTAGTATGCTGGATGTGTGTACTGCTATTGCTGATCAATTTGCAATATCCACCTCCACATTTCAGTTACTCATTTGAACTGTGTTTATCCTCAGTCCAGGAACGGAGCTTTTTCATTATGTTGTCTCATCAATGGAGGGAGCATAGTCTAGTGGTTACAGGCTGCTACTACTCCTGTAGCAGGAGATTTGAGCTCAGAACTTCTGGATTCCCTTCCTAACTTTGCCAGTGATTCACTTGAGTAACCCTGGTAAGTCACTCTGGCCCTAATATGTAAAATGGGCAAAATAATAACTACTTCAGAGGGGCATGGAGAAATTTTAAATTACTCTTGGTAAAGCTTTTCTAGTAGTCCTTGCTCCATAAGTAAATCAGTTGAAAGGTGATTCCATTACTATTTAAATGCTGAGCACAATTAACTCTTCCTTTTCCCATACAAATTGTTGATAGAGGCTTCATATTGAAAACATTGTTGCCAGTGTTTTTTGTTTTGTTTCTGTTTTTAGTGATTTTTTTTTTAAGATCACCCTTTCAGCCTGTTGGCAGCTCATTCACTGACGCAGCATATTCAGATAACACATTTTTCTTTGCACTTTTTTATTTTTGTCTTTTCTGTTATTGTTCTCTTTGACCTAATTTCCCCACTATTTTTTTTTTTGCTGATTATAATTTACTTGACTGAATAATTAAAGGTGGTAGGATTATTTTGTTCTGTTTTGTTTTAAGATCTACCTAGCTTCACACCAAGCAAGCCTTTTGAAACTTTTACAAGCTGGTTTCCAAATAAGCACAATTTTTGCTGATCTTTTTGTAAAGTGTCCTAGGGGAAGAAAGCAGACTTTTAAAGATAAAAGTGAATTGAGAAATCTAATGAAAGGTGTTTTTAATATCTCAGCTTTTGCCATGAGGTTTTCTATACAATCATGCAAAAATGACTTTCTGCGTGTAGCTACTGTGCTGTACTTTATATTTTCCCTCTTGGTTAATGTGTTTTCTCCTACTTCAAAGAACCATAAAATAATTGTACTTGTGCTATATGTGGGAAATGTAGGGGAGGCAGGATTAATTAAAATTGGTGTTTAATTGTATTTTCTTAATTGCTGCAAATATGGGTCAGCACTGCCACTGACTTCATAGAGCTTTTAATAGCACTGTAAATCCTAGCATGGTTTAAAAGTTACTTCAAGTATGAAATTGTTTGGAAAATTAAATGATAGTCTCTTCTCTGGTCCATGTCACATGAGGGGCATTCCCAAAGGGTATGTCTACAGAACAATTAAACTCCCGTGCTGGCCCAGGTCAGCGGATTCAGGCTAGTCGGACTCAGGCTCTGGGGCTGTAAAATTCCTGTGTACACATTCAGATTCGGACAGGTGCCTGAGCTCTAGGACCCTGGAAAGGGGGAGGATCCCAGATCCCAGGCTCCAGCCAGAGCCCAAATGTCTACAGATTTATTTTTTTATCCCCAAAGCACAGGTCACACAAGGTCTGTGGTTTATTTATGTCCCACTTAAGCCCTCAAAACAGAGATTAAGTGGGACTTCAGTGACACACACAGTTTTTGATGGGGGAGGGGTCTGCACATCAATGCATTTCATGCTTTCATCCTGAGTTTGTTTCCCTCTGTATAGCCCCTTTATGCCACTACTGCAGTGTTAAATGGCAGGTGGATCAGGGCCCTTGGGAATTCCCTCAGCGCAGAAGGGTTCCCCAGGGATAACACAGGTAAATGGTTCTCAACCAGGGGTATGCATGCCCCTGGGGGTACGCCAATGTCTTCCATCAACTCATCTAGATATTTGCTCTCTTTTACAACAAGCTACATAAAAAGAACTAGAGAAGTCTGTGCAAACTAAAATTTCATATGGACAATGACTTGTTTATACTGCTTTATATACTATACACTGAAATGTAAGTACAATATTTATATTTCAATTGATACATTTTTATAATTATATGGTAAAAATGAGAAAGTAAGCAATTTTTCAATAATTGTGTGCTGTGACACTTTTGTATTTTTGTATGATTTTGTAAGCAAGTAGTTTTTTTAAGTGAGTTGAAACTTGAGGGTACACAAGATAATTCAGACTCCTGAAAGGGGTACAGTAGTCTGGAAAGGTTGAGAGCAACTGGCATAGGTGACCATACAAACCCCAGTTTAGAGGCCAATTGGAGGCATGGCTTGGGGCAGATCAGGAGAGGGTGAGTTTCTGTGCTCTAGCTATACTAAATGACAGAGTTGTCTATGGTTTCAGAGTAGCAGCCGTGTTAGTGTGTATCCGCAAAAAGAACAGGAGTATTTGTGGCATCTTAGAGACTAACAAATTTAGTGCAGGAGCCCCAGATGGTCAGGAATACCAGAATTCTGACAACACCCCCCTGGCCATGACTATGCCCATTATACTGCACCTGTGGCTACATGAAGTATATGTAGTGCACTGTACACAAACTGCATCCCAACCCTCCTAACTGTGGTGAACAGAAACCTCTACAAGCTGATGAGGTTGAAGCTGAAGCAGTAAGAACTGGATGGTGATTTTAAGCACTTCCTAAAGAAGCAGCTTTGAATAAAAACAGTTATGTCATGATATGAGTTTATTGTGACCAGTACTTAAGGGCATCAAGGTTGTTCATAAATCTAGATAGTGTTTACATTGACCGTCCACAGGCACAGCCGCCCGCAGCTCCCAGTGGCCACAGTTAGCCATTCCCGGTCAATGGGAGCTGCGGGAAGTGGTGAAGGCCACAGGGACTTGCTGGCCACTGCTTCCCGCAGCTCCTATTGGCCAGGAAAAGTAAACTGTAGCCACTGGGAGCTGCAGGCGGCCATGCCTTCAGACAGTCAATGTAAGCACTGTCTGGCGGCCCGCCAGCAGATTACCCTGACAGGCCGTGTACAGCCTGCGGGCTGCAGGTTGCCCACCACTGAACTAGAGACTGGAAGCTTAATTTTCTTTAAAATTAAAGCTAATGTTCTCAAGTACAGCTCTTCTGTGAAGATGGATTTCACAGATTTTGTGGCTGTGGAAAATAAGGGTCTCTGTCCACAGAGTCATAACTTCTTGTTCACTAATCTTTTCCATGTCCTTCCATGATTTAAATCTTAACTGAGTAGTTGTTTTATATTATTTTATACAAAGGTTTTTGGGTTGTTTGTTTTTTCTGATTTATCTGGTGCACTTGTGTTAAGTGGCAGCTTCGTCTATTTGATATAGTTCAGGGCATTTCCACAATAGTGAATACATTTATTCAACCTTCCTTGTTTTTATATACCTCCCATTGTGCTGATTAAGGGAATTTTCATTGTGGTTTAGACTAGCTTCATTATACAGTACCTCATGCAGCAGTCCTATCTCTGATAGTGCACATTTTATTTCTTTCGTTTGTGTTTTATACTGATGTCTATTGCAAATTAAAAATATGGGGAGGATGGGAAGACAGGGACATACAGTTTGACTATCAATGAGAGAACAGAAAAAGGATTAAAGAATAACTGTGTGTCAGACAGTGAAACCCTCTGTGGAGCTAACATTACATAAGATACCCCCATTTATACAAGTACCTTTATGTGAAAGCTTTGTAGAATAAGGTATTAAATAGAAGAAGGAATTTATTTCTTTTTTCTATGCAGCTTTTCGAGATACAAAGTGATCACATCCTATTGCTACTCCACACAGCAATTGATCTAAGACAATGTCACCAAGTTCTTGTTGTCTTATGAGAGGAAAAAAATGAATCTCTTCTGTACCATGAACCTAGATATGCCCAGGCATCTAAGTGGCCTCGATGATTATAATGAGATGTAAAGGCAATGGGAAGGCTGGACGTAAAGGACACATTATGCCCATAGTTCCCAGCCACTGGAGTATAATCCAGAAATTGGTTGTGAGCGGGGCGACCAGTGGATAATACCAAATCGACTGAGATAGCACCAACATTGCTAGCATTCATCTGGAGCCTAGGCAGGAGCAGGAAGGAACATCTTCCTTCTCCTCTCTTCTCCTACTGTGAGTTAGTTTATGGAGGTTCAACGGAGCATTGTGTGGGATGTATAAACAACGTATTCAATGCTGTCTGAAGTGCTTGTGATAATATTATGAGACATAATACCACAATTTAAATTATTTATTTTCATATTGGATATTTCATATGATGTAATAAGGCATTTGGGGCTTAATTTTACCTCCAAACTAATCTTCTTAAATGGACTGCAAAACAAGGAGCTCATCCGGCCTTTGGTACAGGTCCCTGGAACCAAACTCTGTCCTTGGATAATTGTCTGCATCTCCAGTTGACATTAGCAAGAGGTACATGGGCATATCTGAGGGCAGAATTTGTCCTTGTGATTTAAAAAAAAGAAAATGCATATAAGCTGAGTCTCAGCATTGAATGGATCACTCTGTCTCTGTCTCTGTCTGTCTTTCTCTCTCTCTCTCTCTCTCTCTCTCTCAAGTTTTAGGTTTACATGTTAGGATTAAGTTTAAATTTGAGTCTAAATATAAATTGAAAGACAAGTTTGGGTTTAATTTCCTTATAAGGTTTAATTACAAACACTGCAATAAAGTTAGGTCAGAAAATGTCTTAAGGGTATGTCTACACTATGGAATTAGGTCGAGTTTATAGAAGTCGATTTTTAGAAATCTTTTTTATACTGTTGATTGTGTATGTCCCCACTAAGCGCATTAAAGTCAGCGGAGTGCATCTTCACCACTGTGGCTACCATCAACTCACGGAGCGGTGCACTGTGGGAAGCTATCCCACAGTTCCTGTGGTCTCCATTGCCCATTGGAATTCTGGGTTAAGCTCCCAATGCCTGACTGGGCAAAAACATTATCGCGGGTGGTTTTGGGTACATGTCGTCAGTCTCCCCTCCCTCCCTCCCTCCCTCCATGAAAGCAACTGCAGACAATCATTTTGCACCTTTTTTCCTGGGTTACCCATGCAGACACCATAGCACAGCAAGCATGGAGCCCGCTCAGCTCACTGTTGCGAGCATTGTAAACACCTTGCCCATTATACTGCAGTATAAGAGACGACAGTATGAAGATGATTGTGAGGAGGACATGGACACAGACATTCCTGAAAGCACGGGATGTGGCAATTGGAACATCATGGCAGCAGTGGGGCTAGTTGATACAGTGGAATGCCAATTCTGGGCCCAGCAAACAAGCACAAACTGGTGGGACCGCATAGACTTGCAAGTATGGGATGATTCCCAGTGGCTGCGAAACTTTCTCATGCATAAGGCTGCTTTCCTGGAACTCTGTGAGTTGCTTTCCCCCGCCCTGAAGCACAGGAATACCAAGATGAGAGCTGCCCTGACAGTTGAGAAATGAGTGGGGATACCCCTGTGGAAGCTTGCAACACCTGACTGCTACCAGTCAGTCGGGAATCAATTTGGAGTGGGCAAATCTACTGAGGGGACTGCTGTGATTCAAGTAGCCAATGCAATCACTGACGTTCTGCTAACAAGGGTAGTGACTCTGGGAAATGTGCAGGTCATAGTGGATAGCTTTGCTGCAATGGATTTCCGTAACTGGCGTGGGGCGATAGACGGAACACATATCCCTATCTTGGCATTGGACTACCTTGCCAACCAGCATATAAACCGCAAGGGGTACTTATCAATGGTGCTGCAAGCACTGGTGGATCACAAGAGACATTTCACCAACATCACCGTGGGATGGCTGGAAAAGGTGCATGACATTCGCATCTTTAGGAACTCTGGGATGTTTGAGCAGCTGCAAGAAGGGACTTATTTCCCAGATCAGAAAATTACTGTTGGGAATGTAGAAATGCCAATAGTTATCCTTGGATACCCAGCCTACCCCTTGCTCCCATGGCTCATGAAGCCATACACAGGCAGCCTGTACAGTAGTAAGGAGCAGTTCAACTATAGGCTGAGCAAGTGCAGAATGGTGTTAGAATGTGCCTTTGGACATTTAAAAGCTCGCTAGCGCTGTTTGCTGACTAGGTGAGACCTTAGCGCAACGAATATTCCCATTGTTATTATTGCTTGTTGTGTGCTCCATAATATCTGTGAGAGTAAGGGGTCGACAGGGTGGGAGGTTGAGGCAAATCGCCTGGCTGCCAATTTTGAATACCCACACCAGGGCAATTAGAAGAGCACAGGTAGGCACGCTGCGCATCAGAGAGGCTTTGAAAACCAGTTTCATGACTGGCCAGGCTACGGTGTGACAGTTGTGTGTGTTTCTCCTTGCTGCAAACCCGTCCCCTTTGTTGATTTTAATTCCCTGTAAGCCAACCACCCTTCCCCCTTTGATCACATCTGGCAAAGGGAATAAAGTCACTATTGTTTTGAAACTATGCATTCTGTCTTTATTATTTTTTTTTAAAAGGGAGATAACTGATAAGGTATCCCGGGTGGAGGAGGAGGGAAGGACAAGGGCACATTGCTTTTGGTAGCCACACTACAAATCAAAACTCTTTGAATGACAGCCTTCTCTTGCTTGGGCTGTCCTCTGGAGTGGAGTGGCTGGGTACCCGGAGCCTGCCTCCCACCCGCACCCGCATTCTTGGTCATCTGGGTGAGGTGGATATGGATCTTGGGGAGGAGGGCAGGCGATTGTATAATGGATGCAGCAGTGGTCTGTGGTCTTGTTGGCTTTCCTGCAGCTCCACCAGATGCCAGAGCATGTCCATTTGCTCCCCCATTAGCCTCAGCATTGCATCCTGCCTCTTTTCAGCGTGCTCATTTAATGCTTTCTTGGACTGCATTAAGCTGTGCCCTATCAGTGCAGGAGGACTGCATGAGCTCAGAAAACATGTCACCGTGAGTGCGTTTTTTTCGCCTTCTAATCTGCAATAACCTCAGGGATGGAGATGATAGGGGGAGCATAGAAACATTTGCACCTGCAGGGGGATAAAAAGGGAGAGTAAAATTTAAGATGATACATTTCTGAGAACAAAAGGGAGACTCTTTCATAGTGGATCAAGCAATTCACAGCAGACAGCACATATGCTTTAGGTACAAGGTCACATTTTGCCTTTTATATTGAGCGCCTGCCAGTATGGTGACACATCACACACAGCTGGGCAACAGAATTTGGTTTCCAGGAAGGCATGGTAAGCCAAAGGGTACGTGGGTTTGGCTTCTAACGCTTTCATAACATGTGGGAATGTTTCAAACTGCAGCATCCTCCTTTCCCATAGCAAGCAATTCCAGTTGGCTTTGCCATTTAAAAGGAGGGACTGTGGTTTTTGGGTGGATGTGCAGCACACACCTTCCCCCACCTCTCTGCGTGGCTATTTGGGATGATCCCCTCCCCCCACCGCGTGCTATGGGATGATCCCTTTTAGCCAAGCGCAAACAAACCAGCATGAACGGAGTCCTTTTACTGTTTCCTTACAAAAATTCTCCTATTTCAACCAGGTGACCATGAACGATATCACTCTCCTGAGGCTAACACAGAAAGATAAAGACTGAATGTTGCTTGAATGCGACCAAAATCCAGGACCATTCACTGCCATGCTTTCTGCTGCAATGATTTCAGACTATTTGCTACTGGCTTGGCGTGGTAAAGTGTCCTACCATGAAGGACGAAATAAGGCAGCCCTCTCCAGAAACCTTCTGCAAAGGCTTTCAGAGTACCTCCAGGAGAGCTTCATGGAGATGACCATTGAGGATTCCCGCTCCATCCCTCAGACACGTTAACAGACTTTTCCAGTAGCTATACTGGCCGCGAATGCATCCCAATTCTTCAGGGCAAATGAAAGATTAAACACTATTGCTTTTAAACCCTGTACTGTAGTTACAAATGTGCACTCACTCATTCTCCGCCTTCAGGGTCAGGGATCCTGCCTTGGGAAGGTATTGGCTCCAGGGTGATGAAAAGGTCCTGGCTGCCAGGGAGAATGGATTCACTGCTTGCCTGCTGCGCATTCTCTTCCTCTTCCTCCTCTTCTTCCTCATCCAAAAAATCCTCCTCCATGTTGCATGAGACTCCCTCCTTGCAGGTGTCCATGGACAGTGGTGGGGTAGTGGTAGGGTCCCCCCCTAGAATGCCATGCAGCTGATCGTTGAAGTGGCATGTATGGGGCTCTGACACAGAGCGACCACTTGCCTCCTTTGCCTTTTGGTAGGCTTGCCTGACCTCCTTGACTTTCATGCGGCACTGCTGTGTGTCCCTGTAATAGCCTCTGTCCATCATGCCCTGTGTGATTTTGGCATATGTATTAGCATTTCTTCTTTTTGATCGGAGTTCTGCCTGCACAGATTCTTCTCCCCATACAGCAATCAGATCCAGTGTCTCCCATTCTCTCCATGCTGGAGCTCACTTCTGATTCTGGGGGGACTGCATGGTCACCTGTGCTGCTGAGCTCGCCACACTGACCAAACAGGAAATGAAATTCAAAAGTTCCTGGGGCTTTTCCTGCGTACCTGGCTAGTGAATCAGAGTTGAATCACAGCGGTCACATTGGAGCACTCTGGGATAACTCCCAGAGGCCAATAACGTCGATTTGCATCCGCACTACCCCAAATTTGATCAAGCAAGGTTGATTTTAGCGCTACTCCCCTCGCCAGGGAAGAGTACAGAGGTTGATTTTAAGAGCCCTTTAGGTTGACGGAACGGGGTTGCTTGTGTAGATGCATTCATTATAAAATCAACCTAACGCAGCTAAATTCGACCTAACCCTGTAGTGTAGACCAGGGCTTAATGAGCCAGAATTTAGTGCTGCTGAAATGTGGTTACCTTATGGCTATATTTTAGTGTTTTAATAATTGTTTAAATCTTCCATCTGTGAACTCTGGGGGGAATATCACTCTGCCCAGTGAAGGGTCAAGAAGCAGGAAGGAGGAGACTCTCTGGTATGGGCCATGGAGGAGAAGGAGACCCCACAAGCTGGTGTGCAGTGCACATACACAACTATGAGTTTAGGAAGCTGGACCAGTTATTTGGGTGTGGCAGGACAGATTTCTGGGATGAGCTGCAATGGCCCTATCCAGGCTGATGTCCAGGATAGAATGGGAGGGCTCTGAAAGCTAGGGAGGAGAATGGGTCAGGCAGGTGCCTGAGAAGTGGAAGGGTGTTAGAATACAGGGCATGTCTGATATCTTGGGAGGAGTGATAGGGCTCCATGAGCTTTGGTGGGGCTCCTGGCTTGTGGTGGGACCAAAGAGGAAGGGTAATTAAATCTGCTAGAATATCGAGAGGAATGGGAGGTGGAGAGGGGGAATGGGAGTGTTCCAGCAACTGGGAAGCCATGAATGGGAGCCAGCAGCAGTATTCTGACTTCATCTCACAAAGGACTCCCTGCAGGGAGTGTAGAAAAGTTGGGTGGTGGTTGTTCTATTTTCTCTAGAAATGTGGCCTGGATTTTAATCTTTCCTGGTCTATCATTGGAGTGAGTTCCAACTGTGTCGGCTTAATATGAAATCTACCCCTTAAAGGGCACCCCTACCTTCTACCATACACACAGACAAGCAGTATCCTAACATGCTAGCCAGTCAAGGGCCAGCCCTGCAGAATATCCTTACACTGAAGAACAAAGAATAAAGTTATTGAGCCAAATTGTGTTCTCGGTGATGTAAATCTAACTCATCTGAAGTAATTTACACTGGTATTGCTGAGTGTAGAGTTTGGTTCACTGAGAATAGTATTTGTTGCAGAATCAAGTCACAAACTAGTTCCATGAGCTATGGTTGATACATCTGAAATCTCTACAGTCTTTGCCAGTCTACCTAATTTTTGCCAGCAGTTGTTTGATAGTGCATACAACACGTTTAATTATAATTATTAATCTTGATGAAGGTGCTGAAATATGTACTGCACTAAAAAAATAAAGTTTTATGGGCAGGAAAATACACACGGATCTTAGATCTAAGAAATATAAAGTAAAGAAAAAATGTTCCATCTTAAGGATTACAGTGAGCTTTGCATTACAAATCGTATGAGCAGAGCTCTTAATTCAGAGCAAATATTTAAAATTAATGAAGTTCAGCACTCATTAATCCTATTAGAAGGAAGCCATTTAGGTGGCACTCTGTTTCTTACAAATCCTTAGCAAACTTGAATACCTATTTTTATATTAAAGACCAAGTTCAGAGCTACATCTCCAGGTATGCCTCTCCGTGTGTTTGCTAGTCTGTTTGCTTGATGCTGTAAAGTTGTTGAGTGCTCTCAATATTCTCTGGCTTAGACAGAGTTACCTGAATGTTATTCATATATAAGCCAGAGTGTGTGTGTATGTGTTTTACAAGTTCAGAAAATTCTTAAGTGATTTTCCTGTCCAGAAAACTGGAGAATGGCCTACTTTTAAAATGATAATCTTGAAATGTGGAGCACATTGGAATAGGGTCTCACTTCTAGGGGGACTCTACACTGCCTGATCCATCCTCAAGTAGAGAACAAGGTGCTAGTGTGTATAAACTGGTGGAGGCAGCAGGCAGGTTTTCAGGGTTCCTGACAAAACTTAATGAATAATCAATTTTTTCAGTTCGATGGCAGAACAAAAAAATAATAAACTACAGTTTGTTTGAAATTTCAGTGGAAACAATGTCCAAGTCTTGCTTCAGGTTGAACCAGAAAATAAATGTTTCATTCTGACGTTTTTAATTTTTTTTTATGTTTTTAAACAATATTGAGGAAAAATTCTGAAACTATATTTCTTTCTGAAAAGCAGAGTCAATGTGTTTTATGATGGAAATGCTAATATGAACCATTTCAATATTTCCATTTTTTTTCCGACCAGAAAAATTTGCAAAGTTGTCTTGATTTGCAAATAGTTTTGGTATCTGTAGTGAGGCAGAGTGGACCCACTGTCCCAGAAGGGGAGGGACAACTCACAAAGTCCCAGTGGGTGGAGCCAGGCCGTGCTCACCCCTCCCAGTGGAAGTCAGTGAGCGGGACAGGAAGTACAAAAGGCTGGTCTGCAAGCTCAGTTGGGCAGCAGCCGCTGAAGGACCCAGTCACTTCCTGCCATCTCCCACACTGGGAGACTGCCATGGACCCCTGTGATGCTGAGGACTGGCCAATGCTGCCGGAGCCACACAGTGACCAAGCTGAGGAGAAATTTCCAGGACTGCCCCTAGCCTTCTACCCGGATGATGCAGAGGATCCCTTACAGACCCAGGTATGCCCCAAGGGGGAGATCGAAAGTAGCCCAGGGGAACTAGACAACCGTCAGGTTAAGAGCTGGCCCGCGACCAGGTCAGCATGTTGTGGGAGGATCCCGCTGACCCAGTGGTGGATCCCTCTGCCACTGTTAGGGCCCTGGGCTGGGACATGGTGGAGTTGGGCAGGCCTGCATCACCCCTGCCACCCCACCCCGGGGGTGGCAGTACTCCCCCTCCATAAGCCAGAGGATCTGCATCCATCTACCAAAAGCCGAGTGAGGACACTAGGCTCTAACCCTACCTAAGTTCCCCTAGACTGTGTTTGGGTGATCTACCCTGCCCTAGTCTGTGTTCCGGTGCTCTATCATGGCCTGAGTCTGAAGGACTTGTTGCCCCACCCTGACTAAGGGCCTGGACTCTCAACAATTTGTTTGCTGCTCGACCCTGTGTGCAGGCCTGAGACCCAGACTCTGTACCGCCCTGGCCCGACTAAGGGCTTGGCTTACTAACAGTTTATTTGCCACTCGCCCCTGAATACAGGTCCAAGCCACTGCACTGATTATGGACAAGAGACCCTAACTGCCTTTTTCTTTACCTGGACTGCCGACCAGAGCTACAGGCTGAGAGTGACTCAGCTAATTCCCCAAACATGAGCAACACCCCATGACGTAGTGAGGCGGAGTGGCCTTCCACTGACCCAGAGGACAAGGGGCCATTGCTAACCCCCCACAGTGTCTAACAGGGTTCAAAAATAACTAGATAAATTAATGGAGGATACGTTCATCAATGGCTATTAGCCAGGATGCGCAGGAATGGTGTCCCTAGCCTCTGCTTGCCAAAGCTGGGAATGGGCAACAGATCACTTGACGATGATGTATTCTGTTCATTCCCTCGGAAACATGTGGCATTGGCCACTCTTGTAAGACAGGCTACTGGGCTAGATGGACCTTTGATCGAGCCAGTATAGCCATTCTTACGTTCAACTAGCCTGGTAGTTTGAATATTTAGCCAGCTAAATGTACTTTATATATTTTTTTTAATCTTAGGGTTCAATCGTTTTGCCAATCCTTTGCCATCAGCACTATACTATGACTGTAAAGACAGCAATATTTACACCAATTCAGTGGAAACCTTGCGATAAGTATGTCTCTGCCAGAAGTCGCTCTTTATTGCGGATTACAGTCCCAGTCGATTTTGCTACTTTTTTTCCCCTGATTTACATGTATGTAACCCTTCTGCCTGTCAGAGTTGGCAGCAACAAGGGCCAGGTTCAGTATCTAGGGGTTCCATTCCAATAACACAATGCAAAACTTGCTCGAGCCCCCAGCCCGTGACCTGGCACAAATAAATACCACCCCCCTTGGGTACCTCTAACAGGCAATACTTCCCCTCTCACAAGCACAGAGTCTGAGTGTAGCAAAAGCCTTTTAATAACAGAGAGAAACAATGTGACATTATGTTGGGAAACACCACCAACAGGATTCATAACACAACCCATGAGCAAAAACCCTCCCCAAGCAAATTGGGCCATGTCCTTTCCCTTTGGTTCTTGAGTCCAGTAACCCAAAAGTCACCCAAAGTCCCAAAAGTCCAATAACCCAAAGGTCTCTGTCCCTGGTCAGTGCAGCCCCAGAGTTTATCTGCAGAGTTTTACCTCCCAGCCTGGGTGGAAACGGGAGGGGGTTAATGGGCACCTTACGTGGTTCAAAGCCGACTGCCCCACCTCTCCATGGGGCTCCACTCCACTCTGCTCCACCAGTGTCCCACGAATCGCTCTGCTCCGCCAGCCGCTCCGCTCCACCAGCCATCCTGTGACCTGCTCCACAATATATCTTCAGCCCCCCCCACTACTTAACACAGCACTCAGTGATTTCAGCTTTTAGTAATTTTAGCTCTTTAGTGATTTCAGCTTGTAGTAGGGGAGCCTCAGTGCTGGTGCAGCATTGACCCAAAGTGAATTCAGCTCAGCAGCATGTAACTAGACTGCTAATGGAATCAAAACTAGCTCTGATATTCCACAGTGGGGGGTGGGGGGAAAGAAGAGGGGGGTGCAATTAGCATTTGGGGCCCATACCACCCAGTAATAATAACTGTCCCCAGCCTCTCTCAATTCACTGGGTTTTGGACCCATGACCCTTGCCTAGTGAGTGCAGCTTAGTTGGTGGTGAGTCCCTCCTTCATAACAAAAGGCCAAGTACAGTTCCACTGTCCTTGATTAACATAATCAGGATAATAACAGTTTATTCTTCCTGCCCCAATAACAGAGAAACTGGGGCTCCTACAGCAGCCGAAGTGACCATCTAGGTGGGGTGGGTGTTCCTTTGCAAATGAGATCAGCCCCTGAAGTTCTTTTCCACAACCTGCCACAACTCGCCACCAGATGTCAGGGTAGAGCTCATCCTGACTCTGCTTACATGTACATGTGCGCCTTATGACAATTCACCATCTAACTTGTACTGCCCACCAAGACTGATAAATGAACAATTAAGTAGTCATGGTGTTTCCTTGCTAGGTGCTCTAGGATTACATGTTGTTTGAAATCACACAATTTTATCCCCGCTTAACTGGAGCTTGAGAACTAGATGTGTTAACAAGATTGTGTTAAAATGGCCCCAAATAAATTGTTTCCTCATACAAAGGTAACATGTCAACAGCTTACATGGATCACTGAAGCACAATGTAAGATACAAGTACAGTCATAATGTTGGGAATTTAACATTTGAATTTAATGTACAATGGCAACAATCTAATCTTCCTCCTCATATGTTGGAGTTTTGGATCATAAACAAAACTAAATGCCAAAGTGATCTTTATCATTTAATTTGCTCTTTACGGTTGTTCTGGAAGGATCATGTTTTATCAGGCAGTAATATCCTAGAACAGGGATAGACATCCTTTGGCACGCGGCCCACCAGGGAAATCCGCTGGCGGGCTGGGACAGTTTATTTACCTGCAGCATCTGCAGGTTCGGGTGATTGCAGCTCCCACTGGCCGTGGTTCGCCCTTCCAGGCCAAGTGGTGCTGCGGGAACTGTGAGGGCTGAGGGATGTGCTGGCCGCTGCTTCCCACAATCCCCACCTCCATTCAGTGTGTACAATGTATTCCACCCTGAAGCTGCCATGTCTAAGAGACCTTGAGGGTTTATATGTTGTTTGAAAACAAAGCAAAACTCATAATATCCACAAAGATTAACGGTGAGATTTTCAGAAGTGCCAAAGGAAGTAAATAACTGTGCTTTCATTGAAAATCAATGGGAATTGGGTGTTTTCAAAAATTCCATCCATATTTTTTTTAATTTACAAAAAATAAACTGCATTACAACAAATATAATCATTGAAAGCAGTTAAATAGACTTCATTTTCAAAGCATTACAGAATTGAATCCCCTTATACATTGTGCTCTCATTTTCAGGGATGTCACTGAGTTTGGTCCACAGTAGGTTCCACAAATCTTTGTCAAGCTACAAAATAATAATCATGCAACATGCTCTGTCTGGAAGAGATGGTTTCGAATTCTAGGAAAGATGACACACAATTAATGGCAAGCACTGCATGAACTGTGACAACAGGGGGATTCCATTTTGTGAATATGGATCAATTATCCAAAGAGAAATCTATAAAAGAAACATTGTAAAAGATTCTCCCAGTACTCTCCTCATCAGACTTCAAAGGGACTTTCTCAGTTGTATTTGAAAATGCAGTAATTCAAAGGTGGCATTTAAGCTTGGCAGGTCACCTAAAAGAAGCATGAGGAGCGAAAGCATGGCCACTGTTAAAAACAGAGGCTTTTGTCTCTTCTGAAGAAAAGTGATAATTTTCATAACAGGATTTTTCCACAGGCTTTTAAGCTTCAAGAGGGCTTGTCAGGGAGAGAGAAAAAATACCCCATACTTCCTAACAGCGTAAACTGTCTCAATAAATAGGAAAACATATTTCTCCCAGAGGCTGAATCTAGAGCCAATGAATGGGCTAGCATCATTTTAGTCAAGAAGAAAAATTTAGACAGAATGTGTTCACAAAGCTTATAGGCTTGCTTTCCATTATTGTTTTTTTCTGGTAGGTGGAGAGAGAATTGTTTGCAAAAGATCAGTAGGCTAGGGTAGTGTCAGTGTTTTTTAAAGACAGTAAAGATGAGGTATTAAAATGATTTCTTTAAGTGTATTGTTTCCTCTTTATTGTGTGTAGTAAGAAAATTCCAAGTGTGATGTTTTCTTTGTTCCTGTTTGCAGGTTTGGGGATGTGATGTCCTGCTCAGGACACCCAGAACTTTTCCACTGTTACCAATCTGCCTTAGCCACAGTGAGCGCTTTGGTGTTGCTAAGCTATGTGTCATCTTCATGACACACCAGCCTGTCTGCCTTGCCAGCAAACTTTTCAAGTCTCTGCCAGTCTGAACCTAGCGTTTAAGGTACAATCAGTGAACCCCAGTCCCAAGTTCTTCCGAGGCATCTCCCTGTAGTGTCTAGTCTCTCTCACTGGACACTTTCCAAAATTATTATTATTTGCTGCCTCCAAAGAGACAGAGCACATATCATCTGTTAGTTTAGCTGAAGACTCAAACTTCTGTTAAATAGACAACACTGAGATGGATTTCAAAGTAACAGCGTGTTAGTCTGTATTCTCAAAAAGAAAAGGAGTACTTGTGGCACCTTAGAGACTAACCAATATATTTGAGCATAAGCTTTTGTGAGCTACAGCTCACTTCATCGGATGCATACTGTGGAAAGTACAGATGATCTTTTTATACACACAAACCATGAAAAAATGTTTGTTTACCACTACAAAAGGTTTTCTCTCCCCCCACCCCACTCTCCTGCTGGTAATAGCTTATCTAAAGTGATCACTCTCCTTACAATGTGTATGATAATCAAGGTGGGCCATTTCCAGCACAAATCCGGGGTTTAACAAGAACGTCTAAGGGGGGGATAGGAAAAAACAAGGGGAAATAGGTTACCTTGCATAATTACTTAGCCACTCCCAGTCTCTATTCAAGCCTAAGTTAATTGTATCCAGTTTGCAAATGAATTCCAATTCAACAGTCTCCCACTGGAGTTTGGATTTGAAGTTTTTCTGTTGTAATATCGCAACTTTCATGTCTGTAATTGCGTGACCAGAGAGATTGAAGTGTTCTCCGACTGGTTTATGAATGTTATAATTCTTGACATCTGATTTGTGTCCATTTATTCTTTTACATAGAGACTGTCCAGTTTGACCAAAGAACATGGCAGAGGGGCATTGCTGGCACATGGCATATATCACATTGGTGGATGTGCAGGTGAACGAGCTTCTGATAGTGTGGCTGATGTGATTAGGCCCTGTGATGGTGTCCCCTGAATAGATATGTGGGCACAGTCGGCAACAGGCTTTGTTGCAAGGATAGGTTCCTGGGTTAGTGGTTCTGTTGAGTGGTATGTGGTTGCTGGTTAGTATTTGCTTCAGGTTGGGGGGCTGTCTGTAGGCAAGGACTGGCCTGTCTCCCAAGATTTGTGAGAGTGTTGGGTCATCCTTCAGGATAGGTTGTAGATCCTTAATAATGCATTGGAGGGGTTTTAGTTGGGGGCTGAAGGTGACGGCTAGTGGCGTTCTGTTATTTTCTTTGTTAGGCCTGTCCTGTAGTAGGTGACTTCTGGGAACTCTTCTGGCTCTATCAGTCTGTTTCTTCACTTCCGCAGGTGGGTATTGTAGTTGTAAGAATGCTTGATAGAGATCTTGTAGGTGTTTGTCTCTGTCTGAGGGGTTGGAGCAAATGTGGTTGCATTGCAGAGCTTGGCTGTAGACAATGGATCGTGTGGTGTGGTCAGGGTGAAAGCTGGAGGCATGTAGGTAGGAATAGTGGTCAATAGGTTTCCGGTATAGGGTGGTGTTTATGTGACCATCGTTTATTAGCACTGTAGTGTCCAGGAAGTGGATCTCTTGTGTGGACTGGACAAGGCTGAGGTTGATGGTGGGATGGAGACTGTTGAAATCATGGTGGAATTCCTCAAATGCTTCTTTTCCATGGGTCCAGATGAAGAAGATGTTATCAATATAGCGCAAGTAGAGTAGGGGCATTAGGGGGTGAGAGCTGAGGAAGCGTTGTTCTAAGTCAGCCATAAAAATGTTGGCATACTGTGGGGCCATGCGGGTACCCATGGCAGTGCCGCTGATTTGAAGGTATACATTGTCCCCAAATGTAAAATAGTTATGGGTAAGGACAAAGTCACAAAGTTCAGCCACCACGTTAGCCGTGACATTATCGGGGATAGTGTTCTTGACGGCTTGTAGTCCATCTTTGTGTGGAATGTTGGTGTAGAAGGCTTCTACATCCATAATGGCCAGGATGGTGTTATCAGGAAGATCACCGATGGATTGTAGTTTCCTCAGGAAGTCAGTGGTGTCTCGAAGGTAGCTGGGAGTGCTGGTAGCGTAGGGCCTGAGGAGGGAGTCTACATAGACAGACAATCCTGCTGTCAGGGTGCCAATGCCTGAGATGATGGGGCGCCCAGGATTTCCAGGTTTATGGATCTTGGGTAGAAGATAGAATACCCCTGCTCGGGGTTCCAGGGGTGTGTCTGTGCTGATTTGATCTTGTGTTTTTTCAGGGAGTTTCTTGAGCAAATGCTGTAGTTTCTTTTGGTACTCTCAGTGGGATCAGAGGGTAATGGCTTGTAGAAAGTGGTGTTGGAGAGCTGCCGAGCAGCCTCTTGTTCATATTCCGACCTATTCATGATGACAACAGCACCTCCTTTGTCAGCCTTTTTGATTATGATGTCAGAGTTGTTTCTGAGGCTGTGGATGGCATTGTGTTCTGCACAGCTGAGGTTGTGGGGCAAGTGATGCTGCTTTTCCACAATTTCAGCCAGTGCACGTCGGCAGAAGCACTCTATGTAGAAGTCCAGTCTGCTGTCTCAACCTTCAGGGGGAATCCACCTAGAATCCTTCTTTTTGTAGTGTTGGTAGGGAGGTCTCTGTGGATTAGTATGTTGTTCAGAGGTATGTTGGAAATATTCCTTGAGTCGGAGACGTCGAAAATAGGATTCTAGGTCACCAAAGAACTGTATCATGTTCGTGGGGGTGGAGGGGCAGAAGGAGAGGCCCCGAGATAGGACAGCTGCTTCTGCTGGGCTAAGAGTATAGTTGGATAGGTTAACAATATTGCTGGGTGGGTTGAGGGAACCATTGCTGTGGCCCCTTGTGGCATGTAGTAATTTAGAAAGTTTAGTGTCCTTTTTCTTTTGTAGAGAAGCAAAGTGTGCGTTGTAAATGGCTTGTCTAGTTTTAGTAAAGTCCAGCCACGAGGAAGTTTGTGTGGAAGGTTGTTTTTTTTATGAGAGTATCCATTTTTGAGAGCTCATTCTTTCTCTTTCCCTGTTTGCTGTAGAGGATATTGATCAGGTAGTTCCGCAGTTTCTTTGAGAGTGTGTGGCACAAGCTGTCAGCATAGTCTGTGTGGTATGTAGATTGTAATGGATTTTTTACCTTCAGTCCTTTTGGTACGATGTCCATCTGTTTGCATTAGGAAAGGAAGATGATGTCTGTCTGTACCTGTACAAGTTTTTTCATGCAGTTGATAGATTTCCACTCCATATGGCTAAATGCAGTGCCTTGCATAATGACAGGTTTCAGAGTAACAGCCGTGTTAGTCTGTATTCGCAAAAAGAAAAGGAGTACTTGTGGCACCTTAGAGACATGAAAGTTGCGATATTACAACAGAAAAACTTCAAATCCAGACTCCAGCGAGAGACTGTTGAATTGGAATTCATTTGCAAATTGGATACAATTAACTTAGGCTTGAATAGAGACTGGGAGTGGCTAAGTCATTATGCAAGGTAACCTATTTCCCCTTGTTTTTTCCTACCCCATGCCCTCCCCAGACATTCTTGTTAAACCCTGGATTTGTGCTGGAAATGGCCCACCTTGATTATCACATTGTAAGGAGAGTGATACTTTAGATAAGCTATTACCAGCAGGAGAGTGGGGTGGGGGGAGAGAAAATCTTTTGTAGTGGTAAACACCCATTTTTTCATGGTTTGTGTGTATAAAAAGATCTTCTGTACTTTCCACAGTATGCATCCGATGAAGTGAGCTGTAGCTCACAGAAGTTTATGCTCAAATAAATTGGTTAGTCTCTAAGGTGCCACAAGTACTCCTTTTCTTTTTGAGATGGATTTGTAATAAAACAAGAATAAGTTTATTAACAAAGAGCAGAGATGTAAGTGATACTAAGCAAGAGAAAAAGAGATAGGTATGGTTACAAATAAAACACTCTTTCTAGTGAGTAAAACTTTCTTTGCCTAAGCAGTTATCTTTCTCACATCTAGTTACCAGTATCTCCAGCCCTCCAGGCAAGGGGACACAATGTTCACGGAATCAAAGAGTATTGTTCCCTTTGTTTCCTGGTGTGAGCAAAATTGCTGTTAACCTTGCTGTTAAAACTAACCCCATCCCATTCTGTGGCAAAAATCTATGCACTATATGCAAAAACTGTAACGCAAGAGGCCTACTGGCCTGTATCCTGTAAGACTTGGCTTAAGCTAAAGCATTTACGTATGCTAGGCTGTGGCACTTGACCCAAGTAATGAACTAGGCCAATCTCTAATTAAAAAAAAACCAAAAGGACCTCCAGAAGAGTCCCTAGCTGTCCATTATATGCACCCTCCACCCTGCAAAAGTCCCTACTCAGAATGCTGCCACAGCAAACCACAGATCATTATGTAAGCGGGGGAATAGTCCCGCTATTGTGGAGAACTTTCCTGGCTTCTGCACTACCCTGGTGAAGTGGGCTAGCAAAAGAATCTGAGTCCTTGCTCCCATTTCCTTTCCCCAGTGGCCTCCCTGCCCTTAAGGACTCCCCTTCCACTCTCCTGGATGGCAGACGCCTCATAACCCCAACAAGGCTGGGCCCAGGATTCCTGGGGGGCTCGACCCCCAACCCTGCTCTGGTCACCTAGGACAGGGGCTAGTGTGTCCCAGCTACAGGGTACTCTCTCTGCACTGGGCACTTACCATAGAATCATAGAATATCAGGGTTGGAAGGGACCTCAGGAGGTCATCTAGTCCAACCCCCTGCTCAAAGCAGGACCAATCCCCAATTAAATCATCCCAGCCAGGGCTTTGTCAAGACTGACCTTAAAAACTTCTAAGGAAGGAGATTCTACCACCTCCCTAGGTAACGCATTCCAGTGTTTCACCACCCTCCTAGTGAAAAAGTTTTTCCTAATATCCAACCTAAACCTCCCCACTGCAACTTGAGACCATTACTCCTTGTCCTGTCATCTTCTACCACTGAGAATAGTCTAGAACCATCCTCTTTGGAACCACCTCTCCGGTAGTTGAAAGCAGCTATCAAATCCCCCCTCATTCTTCTCTTCTGCAGACTAAACAATCCCAGTTCCCTCAGCCTTTCCTCATAAGTCATGTGTTCTAGACCCCTAATCATTTTTGTTGCCCTTCGCTGGACTCTCTCCAATTTTTCCACATCCTTCTTGTAGTGTGGGGCCCAAAACTGGACACAGTACTCCAGATGAGGCCTCACCAATGTCGAATGGAGGAGAATGATCACGTCCCTCGACCTGCTGGCTATGCCCCTACTTATACATCCCAAAATGCCATTGACCTTCTTGGCAACAAGGGCACACTGTTGACTCATATCCAGCTTCTCGTCCACTGTCACCCCTAGGTCCTTTTCCGCAGAACTGCTGCCTAGCCATTCGGTCCCTAGTCTGTAGCGGTGCATTGGATTCTTCCGTCCTAAATGCAGGACCCTGCACTTATCGTTGTTGAACCTCATCAGATTTCTTTTGGCCCAATCCTCCAATTTGTCTAGGTCCCTCTGTATCTGACCCACTGACCATTACATACAAGTTAAAGCAAATGCAAGTTATGTAATCAACAATTAATTTTAAAAAGAATAAGAGAAAATGAGAAAGGTAAAAGGAAACACATCAACCCGCTCTGCGGCAGGGAACATCACAAACAGTGTCTCTGGAATGTCAGGGCAGTTCACAGTCTGTTTCTTGTAAGTCCCAGGCCTTCTTCTCAGGCCCTGGCTGTGATGCAGGGATGCTGTGGGTTGGACACTTGCTCTGGTGGTGGCCTCATGCTCTCAGGCTCTAAGTGGTAGGACCCTTCTGCCCAGTGTCGCCCCCCCGCCCTGTTGGGGTTACGATCCAAGCCTGGCCTGCAGAGCCTCTTGGCTGAGGCATCTCCCTGTGCTGGGCCCGCTGCTCTCCCCAGCTGCTCACCGCACCCAGCTCCAGACTGCTCCAGCCCCAGCTCCACCACTCTGTCTCAGCACTGCTGCCACTGCTGCTCTGCCTCCAGCTCCCTGGGCTGCTTCTTTGGCCCCTCTGGTTGCTACAGCTCTGCTCCCAGGACAGGTCTGCTCTGCAGGCTGCTTCTGTGACTCTGCTCCCAGCACTGACCTGCTTCCTGGGCTGCCTTTCTGGCCCCTCTGGCTCTGGTTGCTGCAGCTTTCTTCCCAGGGCAAGTCTGCTCTCTCTGGGCTGTACCTCTGGCTTTGGGGCTGAAGCTCTGCTCCCAGGACAGGGTCTGCTCTCTCTGGATCTGGCACAGCTCTGTTCCCCAGCTCAGCTCGGGCCCCTGCTTTTTCCTTAGCTCGGCCCCACTCTGTCTGACCCAGGCAAATCCAGCTCACACGGAGGACGGGACCTCCCTGACCTCCTGACTCCCTGATTAGCCTGCCCGCCCTGTCATTCAGGCTGACCTGGAGCAGTGGCCTCTCCCCATTGTTCCTAGGGACTATCAGTCTCAGGGTCCTGATTTCCCATAGACCCTTCCCCTTTTAGTACTGGCCAACCAAAACACCCCCAATGAATATTAGTAAGGGGGCAACAGTCCCCTTACATTAATAAGATCTTGATAATAACATGGTGTGTCAGCACTGTGCTAGTTATAAAACTGTCCTTTCATTAATTCCTTATAAGGCTTTATTAATAATGCTTGAGTGGTAAAAAAAAATGTATCATTTGGCTTAAATTTAAACCTATATAAGTCTGGTACTATAGGGGCAGGGCAAAAAACAAAACAAAACAAACAGGGTGGCACCTGTGTGTAACCATCTCTGTCTCCTTCTCCCTGCATGCTTGTATTCAATAAAAAAAACTCAAACTGTTTAAACCAAAGAAATGGTGTAACTCATTTTCCACAACACTAGTTAACTAAAATGTCCGTTTGATCGCCTTTATATTTTCCAAAGTGCATTTTCTTTGTTTCAAGAGCCAGGAAGACTTTGTGGCGAGGCAGACTCTGTCCCCACTTGGTGTGCTCACCAAGCTGCTGCTTGCTAGCTTGATTGCTTTGTTTGCTTTATATATTATCATAAATATAAAGGGAAGGGTAGCCACCTTTCTGTATACAGTGCTATAAAATCCCTCCTGGCCAGAGGCAAAATCCTTTCACCTGTAAAGGGTTAAGAAGCTAAGGTAACCTCGCTGGCACCTGACCAAAATGACCAATAAGGGAACAAGATACTTTCAAATCTGGAGGAGGGAAAAAGGTTTTGTCTGTCTGTGTGATACCTTTGCCGGGAACAGATCAAGGATGCAAGCCTTCCAACTCCTGTAAAGTTAGTAAGTAATCTAGTTAGAAAATGTGTTAGATTTCCTTTTGTTTTTTGGCTTGTAAAATTCACTGTGCTGGAGGGAATGTGCATTCCTGTTTTTGTGTCTTTTTGTAACTTAAGGTTTTGCCTAGAGGAATTCTCTATGTTTTGAATCTGATTATCCTGTAAAGTATTTACCATCCTGATTTTATAGAGGTGATTCTTTTACCTTTTCTTTAAATAAAATTCTTCTTTTAAGAACCTGATTGGTTTTTCATTGTTCTTAAGATTCAAGGGTTTGAGTCTGTGTTCACCTGTACCAATTGGTGAGGATATTATTATCAAGCCTTCCCCAGGAAGGGGGGTGTAGGGCCTGGGGGGATATTTTGGGGGAAGGCTTCTCCAAGTGGGATCTTTCCCTGTTCTTTGTTTAAATCGCTTGGTGATTTGTACCTTGGGGAAGATTTTAACCTAAGCTGGTAAGAATAAGCTTAGGGGGTCTTTCATGCAGGTCCCCACATCTGTATCCTAGAGTTCAGAGTGGGGAAGGAACCTTGACATATATAAATATACTTTCAGTGTCCTCTGGCTTTCAAAGATTGACCTAGACAGGTAAATCTACATCTCTTTGTCTAAATCAGGCTGGTTTATCAACTCTCTGCACAGCATATTGTATGAATATATTCTAGCACACATACAGATCTCTTTATACCTATGCCACACAATGATATTCATGACCAGTATGTCTTTCATAAAAGACTTTAATCAATGCACTTTTATAGTACAATAATATTGTATATAATCAGTTGATTCAATTGCTTATTCTTTGGGATTCAGACCCTCTGTTTGCCCTCTGGGATGTCTCCATATTGTATGTAATAGGCATGTTCTGAGTGAGATGTATTGAAAACTATGTTAAAATGAGAAGCTATCACTTTAATTTGTAAGGGGTTTCCTGATCCTGGTTGCAGGCTTGGGTGCTCTACAGGAAACTGTGAAATCTGTGTCTTTAAGAACTGAAGGCAGTCTTCAGAGAGCCAGCCTGGAGTGAGATGGTATGATGTGTTCCTCCGTGTTTTAGGAAGCAGTATTCTTTGTCTCTTTGGTTTTAGTTCTTGTGTGTTAAAAGTTTTGTATTTTAAAAAAATAAAGTGGTGTTACATTTCAGTTGTCCAGAAAGAATTAAATATAAACTACTCTCACTTCCCTGTTTGTATGCTGTAAACATAACACTGACTTTAACAGAAATTCAGGAATACTGCACTGACAGTGGAAGCTGCAAGTGTTCAGTATCTCACAAAATCATGCCCTGAGTTCCATAGAATCTGATCTTTTTGCAAAATCTGTGGCTTGCTTTTAGATCCAAAAATCCAGTGTTCTGTCCAAAGACATGTTAGGATATAGATATTCAGGCCTGTCTGTAAAGGCCTATACTCTAATTTAGGTGTATTCTTATCACTTAGCTAGTTATAGAGGTATAAAAGAGAGAATCAAAATCACTGTCTGCCGGTGTAAGGGCCTTCTCTTACTGTGACAGTCTGAGGCTCTGTTCTTAGGCTAAGGCTTTTGGCTAAGCAGCAGAGGCAGTCATAAGCTGGGAAGCGACCGGTCACCTCCTCACATTCCAAACTAGTCACATTGAAAGAAGGTGCTATTGGGCTGTTAGGAATACAATCCTGTTCTGATATTGCCTATCCCCTCCAGAGAAAGGGAAGTGCCTAGAAAATGTAAAAGGAAACTTAGTTTGATAGCATCCTGTCTGGCAAGAACTCACTTATCAATAGATGTAGTTGTGAAATCCTCACTTCTGTATTGTTTTGTCATTATAGTTCCCACTTTGCTATTGTTTATTTGCATGGTGTCTGTCTGGTTCTGTGATTGTTTCTGTCTGCTGTATAATTAATTTTGCTGGGTGTAAACTAATTAAGGTGGTGGGATATAATTGGTTAAATATTCATGTTACAATATGTTAGGATTGGTTAGTTAAATTTCAGTAAAATAATAGGTTAAGGTATAGCTAAGCAGAACTCAAGTTTTACTATATAGTCTGCAGTCAATCAGGAAGTAAGGGGGGGAATGAGAACAGGGAATGGGGGTGGGGAATTGGAATCATGTTTTGCTAAGGGGGGAATGGGAACAGGGCCACAGGTAAGGCTCTGGGTGTCAGAGCTGGGAAGGGGGACACTAAGGAAGGAAACTGGAATCATGCTTGCTGGAAGTTCACCTCAATAAACATCGAATTGTTTGCACCTTTGGACTTCGGGTATTGTTGCTCTCTGTTCATGCAAGACGGACCAGGGAAGTAAGTGGTTGAAGGAATAAGCCCCCTAACAAGACACCCATAATGCATTAGCAGCAGCTCCTGCGGAAATCCTTGTTCTCTTGCTTTCTGTTGTTACTGTAATGAAAGTTCATTGTAGCATTTGCCACAACAGCTTTACTTCAGTTTCCTTATTCATACCATGTTCATTCTTACTGTATGTTGTTAGATAATAATGTGTCATACTCATAATTTTAAACATTTCTCAACGATCCTATTCTAGTTGGTAGAAACACTTGTTTGCCCATAGTCACTCTCAGTATCAGAATTATAGATTCATAAAACAGTTTATAGAGTTCAAAAAGATTTTTAAGATGTCTGTAAAGCCTCCGTGAGCCTAGTTTACTATGCATTCAGAAGTACCTTAGAGATATAATTATGAAGACTGACCAATAAGAGAGAAAATAATTGATGAGCTAGAGCAACAAGATTAAAATAAACGAATGAAATGTTCTATAACATTTAACAAAGGTAGTAAGGAAGTGCTTTTCAAAACTAAGTTTCATTTAAAAATAAAAAGCAAGCTATGAAGACTTTAAGATCGTGTTGCTATTTTCAGTGCTACAGTGTCAATAAAACAATGGGTCACAAATGGATTTGGGGGAAAAAAGAAAACAGATGTCAAGAAACATTTGATCATGCAGAGACCCATAAAAATGTGGAATGGCCTATGAAGCAGGGTTGTTGAGGCAAAAACATTGGAGCCATTCTTGCAGCAATTAGATGGCATCCTAGGAGACATGGAGTGCTAAAAGGGGATGAGTTTGATGGCTTGAGTGGTCTTTAGTCATTCCACCAATATTTCTGATCTTTTATATATTTTTTTCTTCCCTTGGCTTTATAGGGCAATGCTTTTCTTTCCATCTGTTATATATTGGTTTTGCTTCTGTACAATAAATTAGGGGCTTCAAAGTTCATTTGGAAAGGTTTGTTATAACAGTGTTTGTTAGAAAGTAATCTTTTAGATAACTAACAATTCACAACAAACTAGGATTACCTATTCACTGTCAGGGTTGTATTCTTTTCATTTGATTTAATCTGTAAATAAATTTGATTCTTCTTCATACTAAAAATATAGCATTTGAAAAAAAAGAAATGTTCTTTTTCAATTTTTCTCCCTCTCTGTTGACTTCTGTATTTACAGAGATCTACCAATGGAAACTGATTCAGGCCCAACCCTACTCAGGCAAGTTAGTCTCTTTGAAGATAATGAGGTATTACTCGTAGAAAAGGTAAATGGAATTTAGCATTAGCGTGAGACATGCAAAATCTAAATGGTGCTTAGCATTTTTAATATGTATTCAGTTGTAATTAAAACTTCAAAAACCCTGTGTCATTTATTAGTTTATGTCCTTAGTGCCTTGCTGAACACTAGAAGCAGCAAACAGAGGCTATTGGTCACGAAACAACCTTAGCAGCTGAACAGGCCAAAGCAAAAATAAGTATTTTGAGAACATGAAGAGACAGTGTGATCAGAAAGCCATTGAGATTCAGAGAGAGTAGTTACTGGCAAACGTCCAGTCAGAGGGTGAGTATTCCTTTTGTCTCTGAGGATTTTCAGATAATCTCCTCCATACTTCACCCCTGAACCTCCTTTTTGTGATTATGTTAACATTAATCTTTGGACCTCTGACCCAGGTCAGGTGGCTAGGGAAAAAAATGATCTTGCAATTTCTTAACAGCACTCCTGTCTATCACACCTTTATTTCACACATGATCATGGTATAGATAACTCTACAGTATTCTTGGGTATACAGACCCCAAAATGAAAAGGAAGAACTAAATGGGAGCTTGTGGGCATTGTCAGCTCTTCTCTGTTACACCTTCCAGAGGTGCCAAGACTAAAGGGAGAAGTTAAAAGATAAAAAGCTCAGCTCAGGAGCGGCTGACCAGGAGTTAGACTGCATCTGCTAACCCCTGAAGGAAGGCTGGGGACAAGGGGTATCCTGAGATTGTTAGATGCTAGAGCCTTCCTGGGGCAGCTGTGTCTAGCACGGGATCTTCACATTTGCCGTGTACCCCATAATAGATCTATTTTTGTTTTGGATCTGTGGAGGAGTGAATCTGGAAAGGCCTAGAGGCAGATGAGGTAAGAAGAAGCCAGGGCAGCAATGGGTCCCAATAGACAGACCTCAGGAGTTTCAGTGTTTCAGACTACAGTGTTCCTGGGCCAGAATTCATGGTGGGCCTGAGTTCCCCTGCCAGTCCACCAAGTACAGTATAGAGACACAGGCTCCGAGATGGAAAAAAATATTCCATCTGTCTACCTTTGTAATAAAATTGCTGATTACACATCTTCTCAAGTTCATGATTTTTGTGTATATAACACATGGAAGCATTTAATTGCTTCATATATTTAGGAAGCGTGAACATTGTTATTTAAATTTGTTTGTCTCTTTTAAATTACTATAAAAAGTGAAAGGTCTGCATATTCTCCCATGTTAAACCATGGGAGGCTATGAAATTGTGCAGAGCAGATTGTGCCTTTACATGAGTTTACAAATAATATAAGTCATTATAACATGAAAACATAAGTGAAACTACCAATCACAATGAAATCATTGTCAGTAAATTTTCAAATAATTGATTTGTTTGAATGAGAAATGAATAGATATTCCCAAGAGAGAATTTAATACTACAATTCTTGCTATATTTCTCAGGGCAAATGAAATGAAGGTGTTAAGGAATTGAAAAAGTAATGGGAAAGAATAAATGGGAAAATGTATTCCAAATTGACATTACAGTTTAAATTATTAAAATTGAAATTATGCCAGATTGAAATGTGAAATTGAAAGACTAATTGAAAATTATTATGGCAAATTTAGCCTGCTGAGTGTATCTCCAGTAAAATTGAGTGACATGAGGAATGGATTTAGCCTAATTATGTGATTTGGTTAGAAGATCTTAGATGGAAAATAAAACAATTTAAGAATTAGAAGAGACTATCTATACTAGTTCCCCTCCATCTTTTGAATGAGCTTCTTGAAGTTGAAACCCAGTATCTTCTTTCCAACACTACATTGCACTCTCTTTAAAGCAATTTATTTTCCCCTATGCCATGACAATGAATAGTCTAAAAAGTGTTCTAGATAGACTTTTGTAAGAACCACAAATAGTGAGGGTTGGCAGGATGGTCTTGTGGTGAGAGCACTGCATTAGGTCTTAGAGACATAGGTTTAGTTCCTGTCTCAGTCATAGATGTCCTCTGTGACCTTAGGCAAGTCACTCAATCTAACCTTTGCCTTAGTTCCTCATCTTTAAAGTGGGGATACTTCCTCACCTCATGGGAGTGTTCTGGTGATAAATTAAGAATTGTGAGACACTCAGCTACAACAGGAGAGCCATAGAAGTACATGGATAGTAAGAGTATTACCCTTTGTTTTTTCCTTCTATTATTGCAATCCACAGTAGTATCCCATTTGACTATTATAGTGCCATTATGGACTGGTAATGACTTGAAAGATTTTTCTACAATAACAATCCCAAATCCTTTCACTGATCAGTCTGCTGGATGACTGTTCCAGTTAGCACATATTCCCTGGCATGATGACTTGTTGTCAAACTAGTTATTTATATTTATATTTTTCTACACTGAACTACATTTGCCGCCTGTTATCCCAATTACATACATAGTCCAAATTCCTTTGAATCTGATTGTATTGTTCCTCACCTTTTGCTCTGACTCCAGTTTTCATACCAACAGGAAATCTTACTATTTTCAATCCATTTTCCCAAATCACCCATGTATAATAAATAAAAGATTATAAAAGTAGTGCATGGGGCACTCCACGCGTAGGGTTAGATTCTCCTGTGATGCCTTAGTGGAGCAAAACAGCCATAACATTCAACTAGACGCTTTAAGGATTCCCTCTTGGTAAGGGAATTCTCAGGCACCATAATGTCACCATGCCAGTTCCAGTCGCTTTGATTTTTTTAGTGGAATCTGATGTGTTATTCCATTTTGGTAACTTCTAGAATAGCTGGTACTTCGTAGAATGGAACATGGAATGGAGAAATGAAGAAAATGGTGAAGAGGTGGGGACTGAGCAACAAGGAAGATGCAGGACATGGAAAATAGAGTAATCATCAGTCCTTGGGGTAGAAAGGAAAGCCGGGCTATGGGGAGATGAGAGACAGGGCTGAGTAGAACTTAAGAGAAAACTGGATTAAAAATAGATAGGCATGTGTAGATTAGTGAGGGAACAATTGTTTGATCTTTGTATCAGTATAACAGTTTCACAGATTTCATAGACTTGAAAGGCCAGAAGGGGCCATTAAATCAGCTAGTCTGACATTGTGTATATCAAAGGTCACTAAATTTCATCCAGATACCCCTATAAGGGAGCCCAAAGACTTCAGTTAGACCAAAGCATTAGGTACATTAGGATGATAGGTAGTTAAACATCTATATATGGTCTATATCCTCACATACTGGAAAGGTGGAAATGGCAAAAATAATGCAAAAATTATTAATATTTATTAAAAATAAGATTGCATTTCTATTTATATTGTTCAGGTTGTTGCTGTCATATAACAGACACCCCTAACATCACCTTTAACAAGTTTAAGCTATGCATACAATCATATTCTTAATCATGATGTTTGTAGGTAATTGTTAATACACATTTTTCCAGAGTTGGTTATTTTATTTCATGAAGTACAATATCAAGCAAGTTGAGTGAATTCCTGAGGGATTTCCTTGGTCTGCTTTGGTCAACAAGACCTGGATCTTCACCGTTTCATATTTATGCCATATCTAACATAGTAGCTATAACACAATAATGTATGGGCCAGATCCTCAAGTGGTGAAAATTGGTATAACTTCATTTATTTAAATTTGTATAAACAGATTTATGATGTTCCACTTGATCAAATTTATTCATAGTTTTGAATATTGCTATTTTGACACCTTTTAGTCATCTCATTTTATTTAACCTCCATTCTTCCAAATAAATTTTCCTTAAGTCAGTGCTGCTCCTTGTTACAATATATTGCATCTGTCCAGTGTCAATGTATCTCTTCTACCCAACTAGCTACCTGAGTTTAGAAAGGGAAATTTCCTTTTATCACCACTTACTATTTATTTGGTTTTGTGACAGCAATGTTAAAATAAATTTGATATGACTATGGTTACCTTGGCGCACAGGCCCACAGTCAGTTTAACAATGAGCATTTCCACTTTGAAAATGTAACTACGTGACTTTCAGGGTGTTTTAAAGCACTCTCTTTAAAGAATTCAGTCAAGTTATTATGCAAGACTTCCCTCCCATCACTCTATAGTTTTTGTCTCTAATCAAATTATAGTGTTCCCTTCACTGAATACCAAAAGTTGATACTAATATTTAACTACTTTTGAATGAAAAGCTCTGGACTGTAATTGCTTATTGCTTTTAAGAAACGATATGGCAGGTTTGCTATATTATGATTTTTAGTACATTTTATCAAAGTATAGCTATACATCACATATTTCCATGTTTAGTTCCCATTTAAGCTCAAACACATATATGTTTGGGATCTGAGCTTTTTAAGCCTTATGTAAGTTGAACGGTTCCACAACCATTCTAAATGCTATTATTGCTATCCAGTAACTTCCTACCAAACAGGAAATATTGTCACTGTCTTTGGCAGTTATCTTTCTTCTTCCTCCTTTTTGTGATCTGTATTTGCTATATCTGTCATTTTTCTTGTCTCCCACTTTTAATTCATCACCACTACCATTGTTAGTTAGTTGGACTCTCTTCCTTTCTGTCTTCTGTGAATATATTTGAATAGCCCTTTATTTGTGGATTAAAATATTCTTTACAGTCTGAAGTTTAATGCTAATTATTTGTACTGTGGCTTCCTTCTGCATTTTTATCTTCTCTATCTTCTCCCGCACTGAACTTCTTACATTTTAAAAGTCTTTTACTGCTTGCTACTATTAATCTTTAAAACCATACTTGCATATTGGCCCTCATTGCCTTATTGACTCTTTGAAAGTTATTTTTAGTTTGGACAGCAGAAAATGATTTATAGTTTGCCCCTTTTGTGGTCTTTATTTTATCTACCTCCCATCCTTTTGTCACCTCCTCTCCATGTCAAAAAATGTTCTCACTTCTCATTCAGTCCTTTCCTAGCATCCCTTTTCTCTTTGTGCTCTCTCTTGAAAACTCTGCCTCTTCTATTAAATGTTCCCCTCTCTGATCTGAACATAATTGTCGATTTTCTAGAGCAGGGATTGGCAACCTTTGGCACGCAGCCCATCAGGGAAATCCGCTGGTGGGCCGGGATGGTTTCTCTACCTGCAGCATCTGCAGGTTTGGCCGATTGCAGCTCCCACTGGTCACGGTTCGCCATTGCAGGCCAATGGAGGCTGTGGGACACGGCGGCCAGCACATCCTTGAGTATTGGGCTCGTTCTTTTTGATGTGTTTTTTTTGTATTGTTTTTGTTTTTTTGTAATTAATCTAAGTTCTACTTCTAAGCAAGCTTCAGTTGAGGAACCTTTCATTCGTCTTCCAACATCTCAATTATCAACATGTTTGAGTTAGGCAATGCTGTACATGGTGGGTAAAGTAGTTAATGTATTTTTTAAATGTCTAATAAATTCTAAATTATATAAATAGCTAACTAAAATAAGCCATAACAAACTGTCTAAGTTGAGCACCATTTAAAAACACAACAAAACACTCTGGTAGTTAAATGCCACATTGTGATAATTCCTGTTTTCAGTACTGTGATAAAGTAAAATACCACAGCTTTGTTATATCAAGTTTTTAATTATACGAGCTGTAGATACCTTTTTAATACAACTCACTTACTATTTAATTTCAATCAATTTCTTCTCCCAATTATTATCTGAATGTATCTTTTAAGCAGAACTGTTTTCTACATAACTAACTTACGATCTTCTTGGGAGAATAAGAAGGTGAATTAGTAAGGTTATACATTTGAAAAATCCTTTTACGCAAGACCACCTAAAAGTGTTCAAATATAAATCAGAGAATTCTTCAAAAAGAAAATCACAAATTTATCATGACCATTATAGAAGTGATTGGTGAAAGACATTAGGTGAAGAAGTACATTACAGTTTTATTTTAATAGTACAAAATGCCAACCTATTGCGTGATAAACTTCTCTTCATTATTGATGTACAACAGCAAAAAGAGGCTGTACATACGGAACACTTACTTGAAATTGATATTAGAAATTAGACCTAAATTATTTCCTCTGATCCAATACCGATCTCCTATTTGCATTTTAGAACACTTATTTATGTCTCATGTATTCTTCCTGGAGAGCTCCCATTCATTTTGATGGAAGAATCACTACTACTAAAATATGGACATATTACAACAGAGATGAGGAATTGGAGATGAGAATTTTGCCCTAAAAGTTACATAGCTTAGCTAAGCAACATATATTAATTTTGATATTAAGTAATTTAATTAACATAATTGTAAACCAAGATTTGATTGCAAGGCCAAATTTGAAGACAATGGTGCCACACAGGTTTAACTGAGGACAGAGGGTGACAATTAAACAGAGGGAGTTTTGCTGTTGACTTCACTGGGGCCAGGATCTCACCCAGAATTTGTAAACAAGGGGGTTGCAAATTCATTTGTAGATTTAGGTCTGCAGAATCTTTGGACTAGTATGCATAGTAAGTTGTTGCGCTGTAAGCTGGAGTGTGAATCTATAGTACACTAGCTTGCCACACCCTAACTAGTCCTGTACACAAGCCCTTTATTACAGGTGATGGTGTTCAAGTTAGATATCTCAAATGTGTTAGCAGAGCTGGCAGTTAGAAACACTTTCACTTTAGTTGTAAATGGCGCAAATTTGATACAAAAGGCATTGAGAGGCAATGCACATACAATTCCATAATTCTATGTTTACAGAGTTACTTTTCAATGCTAACTGGGCCTTAACTAACCAAAGAACCAGTCCTGCAAGGTATCATTGACTTCACTGAGAGTGCCATGCGCTCTCTTCATGAAGGTACTTAGCACTTTGTAAGACTGGACCCTAACAGTCAGTTTTACAGTATGGTTTGGTGGATATGCTATGTTGAATGTATCTTCCAAATTCCAAGAAATAGACTTCTGTGAAAGAACACCACTACTGTTGGGGTTTTTTTGTTTGTTTGTTTTGTTTTTTCTGCTCTCTTAGAAGTGGGTGTAGGTTCTGATATTTAATGAGGAAAAACAACTGTTCTAGTATTTCTGGAAATGGGTTTTGGTATTTTGCTCTTAACCCAGCAAAAGTTTATAAAGTTAAATAGACAAAAAAACAAAACAAAACGAAGAACTTTTTTAACTATAAAAAAACAGCAGTATGACTATAAGGACTGGTTTTGGGAGAAGGAAAAAAACATAAAACAATTATGAATCCATATTTATGGTCATCCCATAGTCCCCTATCTTCCATGTTTACTTTCTCCTGAATAATTATTTCATTGTCTTTCTGTGGAAATAGTCTCTGGGGTGTCTCCCTAGCTTGGCTGGGGCCCGCACTGTGCCCAATTTCCATCATGGGGTTGGCTTAGTACAGGCCACAGCCTCTTCGTTCTGGTGTTGGCCTTGCCCTTTTGAGCCTGCTTACATTATTTCTGGGTGGGGGAAAAACAAAAGTTCAACACAAACCAAGCCCCTCCTGGGGTCAATAAAAAGGCCAAAAAAACCCCAAAACCAAAAAACACCAACAACCCAAGTCTGATGCCCACCTTACTTCAGGAAGCCTAGGTAGTAGCTTTGTTACAGTTCTTATGACTGGGTAGCCAAGTCAGCCCCTCCCTATTGGGTTTACTCCTGGGGTTTGCTGGACTCCTGGCAGAGCTAGGAGGTTTCTGGCATGAGGTTTCCTCCTGATATTCCATAAGCTACTCTAGTCACTCCCTTCTCTTATGTACTGCAGTTTCCTCCTTTTAAAGCCCTCCTCCCTACCATGTATGATTGACAGGGCCTGAGGGGTGGGGCTAATTTTAGCACAGAGAGCCTCTGAAGACCCTTCCCTGTCAGTGTGGGGATTATACACTCTGTAACAGTCTCCCTCTAACCAAATAGATGACTCTTGGGAACTCATCACCTTATCATTCAGGGGAATTCATTCAAAAGCAATTCCAGGTTTTCTGTGCCTCAGGGAGTCAGAAACAATGAAGCTTAACTAAACCCAGATTCCCTGTGTGATGGTACAATTTTTGGAGTCCCTTATATGATAATAATACTTCTCTACCTTACCTACCCTGGAAGGCAGCCCTCCTGCCAGCCAAAGAGAGCTTGATGTAGTTTTCTAGAACTTCAAAGCTGGCTTTTGCTTTAGCAGGAAAGGGTAACTTACAAGCAACAACCTCAAGTCCTTTCTCCAGGAGCTGAGCTTCCTGCCTCCATACTTCAACTTCTACAGGGAGATCTTAAGTACTTTTTAAACATTTTTTAGGTATTAAAGATCACTCATCACAGGTTATTCTGACAGTAGATTTCAAATCACAAAATACTTCTCCAATTATAATTTCAATGTCTAAAAAATGCCAAAATTATTCACTTAGTAAGCATAATGTACATATACATATATCAGGTTTCAGAGTAACAGCCGTGTTAGTCTGTATTCACAAAAAGAAAAGGAGTACTTGTGGAACCTTAGAGACTAACCAATTTATTTGAGCGTAAGCTTTCGTGAGCTACAGCTCACTGCATCGGATGCTTATGCTCAAATAAATTGGTCAGTCTCTAAGGTGCCACAAGTACTCCTTTTCTATATACATATATATGCATGATATATAACTATACATTCTTTGGGATTTATATGTGTGTGTATATATATATTTCTACCACTATAAATTTGGTCTGTCCGTTAAAATATTCATATGATATTTTCCTTCATAATGAAAGACTGGGCTATAAGCAAATTAGAATAACTTTATTTGAGAACTGAATTATTAAAATCATATGCATACATCTTCCACATATACATTTTCTACGGTGTTGTCAAGTTTTAAAAAATGTAGTTAGATAACTTTTGTTTTGGTAAAGAATCCTAATAATTGTGGATATGGTCTTTCTGAATCCTGCAAAATAGTATTTGAGGTTTCATGAGACTATTACAAGGTTGGAATTATTAAATGTTTTCGGAAGGTATCTTTCCCTGGATTTAATTTATTATATCAAAGTTTTAATGATCTACATGCAGACAATATGCAGGCAAAAATAAACAATAAAAACAAACTAAATATTTTTTTCTTTTGTAGTTGTGATAGAACATTTTAAATTGCAAAGATACACTCAACAGGTAGATATAATTAATTTTTAACTATATGTTAGTTATTTATGTTTGTGTATGTAAAATTTTCAGTGGGATTGAGTGCCTACGTGATTTAATAGAAAAAGTCCCATTAATTCCCAATGTGTTTTTGAAAACATCCTTTTTCTGTACATATTATTTAAAGACCACACGGTGCCAAACACAAACATATGTGATTTCTCCTCTTTGCTAGATCAGCATTTAAGCTGTATACTCCTAACACATATACACATGCTTAACGTTTATATATGATTAGTTCCACTGAATTCTGTGGGGGCTACTCCCAATATGCAAATTTCAGCACATGTAAGTTTTTGCAGGATTGGTGTAATTTCATATATGCTCTTACATAGTGCCAATCATACTGTTAACACTTAACAAATAATGAAGGATAATTAGAGGTAAAATGAAATGAAATGAAATACATGATGTAAAATGATGTGTACACACTGATGATCCTGGTCCGTTGGTTTGATTCTATTCTGGCGGAGTCCCGTTCACTCCAGTAGGACTCCATGTGAGTATAAGAGGTTGCCCATGAAGAGTAGACTGCAGGATGGGATTTAAATATATTTGAGATGTTTTCCACATTAAAAAAACCCTCCTAACTCTCTTGTTTGCTACTATTGTTCAGATTTAGACCACAGTGAATAATTTTTCAACTCTTCTCTCTACCCCTCCCAGGCAGGACATGAGATATAACAAATGCTATTATGGAATTGAAAATCAATATACTATAATGCATCACATTTCATAAATACAGGTTATGTGTACTGTAATTTATCATGGAAACACATAAATGCTGAAAGAGTCTCTCTCAATATTCCCCCTTTTATTGGAATTTTTGAAACCAAAACAAAACATAAAACAAAAAGTTGAACCACCTACTGTTGCAAAATTTATGTTTAACAATGGAACATAGGATTGATCCCTACTATCCACTACTGATATGAGTAATAAATTATTATTTTTTTCTGCTCCCAGTGGATAATAGGGTGAAAATTAATATACCCTTAGGGATAGATTCACAAAGAAACTTAGGTGCCTGGATGCACAAAGCCTGAGTTCATCCACCATTGGCCTGGCGCGGCAAACCGCAGTCAGTGGGAGCTGCGATTGGCCGAACCTGCGGACGCGGCAGGTAAACAAACCAGCCCGGCCCGCCAGGGGGCTTACCCCGGTGGGCCACGTGCCAAAGGTTGCCGATCCCTGCCCTAAACAATGAAGGGGGAGAGTTAGGCACCTGAGAATGATTCACAAAAGCCAGATGGTAGAAGACTCCTTGCCTAAGCTAACCAGTGAGAGTTCCCAAACAGAAGCCCTTCCCCTTGTCTCACATATAGGCACCTGAATCTGGACTGCAATACTCAGCTGGGAATACTCAGCTGCAAACTCTCTTTTGTGATGCTGGCAGTCCAGGTGTCAGCTCATTGAAGGTCCCAGGCCTCACTGAACACTTACAAACCAGTCTGTCTTACTTGTGAATAGTGTAGTTAAAACAGATATTAGTGTTATAAGAATGTATTTAGTGTTTAGACTTTATGGAATTGCTTATAGGATGCTGCATGTATTAATCCTACTTTTAATATCTCATATCCATTGGTGTAAAGTAATATTTAAGTGTTTGCTCTAGAACTGTAAAATGTTTTATATAACTCACCAAACAGGAAAAACAGGAAGAAAAAAAAAACCCTCTCATGTCTTTTTCTTCGTTGATAAAACCCTTAGTTAATTTACTACAGGACTGGCTACTAGCATTGTCTTAGGTATGAGATCTAAAATGCAAATTGTCCTGGGGAAAGTGACCGGTCCTTTGGGACTGGGAATAACCTGGATATTTTGTGATTTTTATTGTAAAGTGACTGTCTTTCACAGAATCAAGACTGCCAAGGTAGGAAGATAGATCAAAATGTCCAAAGGAGCTGTCTGTGACACCATGTTAAGTCTATATAGGGCCTATATAGGGAGACCCCTGATTCAGACCCCTCCCCACCCCCCACCCCCAACCACTGGACTAAGGGATGTTCTGCAGTGGGTATCTCTTAATCTTTCCTGTTGAAGAGTCATTCTTATTCTTGCTCTTTCTCTCTGTGGCCCAATGATTCTTTCATTATTTAATTCCCCCTTTTCTGCCCCAGCCATTTTGTGTAAACTTGTCTATATGAATCTGATCCACGCAAGGTCTGAGCACACTTACTAGACTGGGTCCCCATGCAACTTAGGTGGAAGAATGCCTGCCTTCAGACAGTTTGTGAATCGCTCTAGGACTTAGGCATCTGCACACCTGACACAGGGATGCAGTGTGCAAAGTCAAAGGCAGAAATATAGGTGATTAGGCAACTTTTACTGTACAAATTTAGGAGCCACATTTAGGTGCTTACAGGGTTTGAGGGGAATCCCAATGGGGCCTGATTATGGGATTTAGGTGCCTATAGTGTCAGTTAGGTCCTAGGTCCTTTTGTGAATTTAGTCCTAAGTATTAATTGAATGTAGGAATCATTTACTATATGAGCAATGGCTGCCTCTATCCCTGGTAGCAGTGGCCTTGAGGGGCCATCATGTTTTACAATCTTAGATACGGGCCTTGTGTTCATTTATGGGCAATTTATCAGGTTTATGTGTAGAGTGATATGTGATAGGTCCAGAAAATGAAGAGCTGAGTCCTTTGGGTCCAATATTCTTAAATGCCTAAGGGGAGGGGACTGTTGTCCAAACAAGCTAAAACCAATATTTGAATCAGTTTTGTAAACTAATTTTTGCAATGAATATTGCCTTCGTTTCATGTGTTAATATTTACTTAAATATTTATTATTTTTGAAGTACTGCTCCTCTTTATTTTAGTTTCCCTGTTGGCTATATGTAGTGTGTGCCTTTGTATTTCTGTCTTCATATTTTCACATTTTATTTTTAGAACTTGACTATGTTTGTATCTCTTTTTGACTTTATTGACTGACATTCAGGAACACCTTTAATATTAGTATTCAAATAATTCAGAGACATACTGCAGCAAAAAGTACAGATATTTTCATAGTCAATTTGAGTTATGTTGGAGACCTGCATATACTCTACCATTCTATTTCTATCCCTGGGAACTTAAACTGCAAAACAAAATTCTGTTTTTATATTATACAGGAAGACACATGGATTTTTCGTCACTGAGGTCTGTCATTAAGACATCTTAAAAGGGGCATTTTATTGAATGTGCTGTCTAAATCAGCTTTCCCATCAATTCTGCAGCCATTTGTAGTCAAAAGTAATGAGTGCCTCAGCTGCTGCTTCATAGATTTCAAAGTAATATATTAGAAAATCAAAGTAAGAGTGCAATGAATGGAAAGTGCACTGAACTCCAGATAGCAATATTGATACTTTTTTTTTCCTGCTGAGGCAATTACAGCAAACAGCAAATACCATGTTTGATGTTATTAGCTGTTGACAATGTGATTATTTGAAGGGTTGTCACAAAATGTTCACCGAAAGCAGTAATACATAGCACAACATAGAGCTTTTTAACAAAGAATTTTAAATTGTTATTAGCTTTGAATTAAAATAATGCAAGCATTTTAAAAATAGAAATCAAATGTGTTTTTTTTCTCTATAAGTCACTGAAATATTAATGCAATCACAGTCGGCTCAAAGAACTGATTCCCATTTCAGAATATGGAATACATTCTACATTTATATACACACATTCACCCAAGCTTTCTTTGGGGTTGAATGAGTGTAAGTAAGGGCCACATTTTGTTATTTCTATGATATGGGAAGAACGAAGTACCAAGGGCAAATGGAAAGATGTAAAAAGAAGGCAGGCAACATGTCCGACCTGGAGCTAAAAGAGAGCTAAAGAATAGAGCGGGAGAAGGAAGGACTGGAAGACAAAGGAGGTGTAGAATGATAAAGACAATGAAGGATGAAAGAAAGGAAGAGGACCAGGGATTGCAAACTGCTACCCAGCCCCTTTGCTTTGGTGGACCCTATAATCACCACCTTCATTTTTATTGTCAAAAGTTGATATGGCCATATGATGGACATAACTTTCCTTTATAAGTAATTGTTTTCCCTTTCCCCAAACCATAAGCTGAGATGACAATTACATTTTCAGTTTTCTTGTTAGAAAAATACAGTCATTAACTACTGACTTTTGTTCCTGGAGGTGGAAGAAGGCATTTTTCACCACTGATCATGCCTGGACAATGTATCCATTTAAAACTGTTGTTTAAGGCAGGCACCTGGATGAATGGACGGACACTACCCAGGCTAACCAGTTCTTAATTGCATTTCCCCCTTTCTAATCAGCACTGCAGTGTTCTTGCACAAGTTAACTTTGCAGGAGCAGCTCTTCATCCAGGTACTGCTCTCCTAAACATATACTAGTTTTTGCATATTCAAAAATGTGATACATAGCTGGGTGTCATCCAACTATTGTTGACACCAAAGCCTATGATGTTTCTTCACCTCTCCAAGTAGTCTCATCTAGATATTGAAGAAGAAGAGGCAAGATAAGTCCTTGAAGGAACCATGCAAGTGAAGGCTTCTGGAGAAGAGGAGCAGGTACTTATTACTACTTTCTTGATTCTTTGAGGAAAGAATGACTGTAGGGTACAGACATCTGCTTCAGCTACATCATGTAAGCAAATCACAACAATCTGTGTTCAACCGAAAAACTTGTATTTGATGTTCAAACTTCATTATTATTACTTTATTTTTCATGCCATATTCACTTCTTAATTTCATCTGAGTGATAGCAGACATGGACAAAGCACTGCCTCCATTCTCCCCAAAAGCAACTTGCCTTTAAATTCATATGGCTTGATAACTGCATGGAAATGGGAAATCCTGGAAATCTCATGGGATTTTTCAGCCTGCTTTTCAGACAGGAGATTCCGTTAAGTTTGGGTAAACATTTGGATGCAAATATAAACATACTGAAGTTCATCCAGTGTTGCTGTTAAGTAAGTGGTGGTATTATTACAGGGGAAATCACAGGAGCTGTGAAAATGACCGGGCAATTTCTTCAACAGTGAAAAACAAGTATGGATTCCCTTATAATGAGCTACATTGTAAGTTTGCAATCTGTCCTGTATAACTACACCTCCCCAGAAGCAGAATAATAGCATAATCACAGTTCCTCTGAGGCTCCTCCCTTGCTTTAGGCATGTATAAGTAACTGCATGTCTTTCTGTAGAGAACCTTGCTTTTTTCTGAGAGCTCAGTCATTGATTCTAGGTAGAGAGCTAGAGCTCATCCCACTCCTTACCCACTTCTGCTGCCTCTCAGGATATGTCTACACAACACTGTCCAGGTTTAAACTGCTGTCTACACACAAATAACATTATGCCAGGATTCAGACCCAGGATCCTAGGATGCCAGGCGGGTGGCGGGTCCGAGACTGAGTCAAGCTGGGACCCACCATTCAAGCCCAATTGTTTTGCTATATAGATGTGAGCCCACTGGACTTGTGCTGTGGGAGGCAATGAAAATATCCCATAGTCCTACTGGCCAATGTTCTTTGTCCTCTGTACCGTTATGTTTACTGGACAATCAAGTTTTTCCACGCTGCACCAGGAACAAAGAGCTAGAGTGTCCACATTTTGGGAGGGCACTAGAAAGTCTGGGATATGGGTGTTTGGACTCAGGCGCAGATAATGCAGTGTAGATGCTGGAGCACCAGGTTGGGACCCAAGGTTCAATCATTTCTAACTTGTGGTTACAAATGAGTGAGTTTAATAAACCTAGGATCTGCTATCCTCAGTTCTGCTAATCCCAGGTTTTCATTGCAGTATAAGCATGTCCTCAAGCCATTTGCTCACAGATTGGAGCCCTGCTCCCTGGTATTGTAGCTAGAGTAGCAGTCTGAATGGTTCAAATCAAAGTAGGAAGTGGGAAATCTTTACTCTCTTATGCAGCCAAGTAAAGCTGTGCAATTCAACCTGTTGTGAAAAGAGCAATGGCTCTATTTGCATTTAAAGTAAATGCAGCATGGCGGATCCTGGGAAGGTAGAAAAAAAATATAAAAACAATGAGGAGTCTGTTGGCACCTTAAAGACTAACAGATTTATTTGGGCATAAACTTTTGTGAGTAAAAAACCCACTTCTTCAGATGCAAAATATAGAGTCACTGCATTGGAAACTAGAAATTTGTATTCAAAGCTTGGCCTGGCAAAACAGTTTTATTAAGCATAAATAAGGCTAATGGAACGTAAAAGACCACTGCAATAAATGGTATTCTGCTAGGGGCTCTACCTACGTTAAAATCTGTTACCCTGGTGAACCAAGCAGCTGTTGTGAAAGAGATATGTGGGATTTTGAGAGTCAACTGTGGTCTGGAATTCCTCTGAAAAGAGCCCTTCCCATCCTGGACAAATATAGTTTGTCCTTGGATGACAAATATCTATAGAGAAATAGATTCCCTAATTTCCCAGAACTCTAGGGAAAGACTGATGTTTCCTAGGAGCTGACATTTATACAGGTAAGTGGTATCTTGACAAATTTTTGTGGAGCAACAAAACACAAAAAATACATTTTAAAAAAATCTAATTTCACCTGTCTCAAGTATGCAGCACACATTTCAAGAGACAGAGACATTTGTTTTTACTTGCTTTAAGGTGGTATGCATAATTTCCTATCAGTTTCAGTAAATATAGATAACTTTATTCATTTGTGTGTATCAATTAAGATGGACATTTTATTGAATTTAATCTGAACCACTTTTAGGAATTGGAGTACAAATCTTGTTTCATTTTACAGGCAATGAAATAATAAACATCACCACTACTTTATGTACAGGGATATATGGGGCCAAAAACCAATGTGGAAATTAACTTTCCCTTACAGTAAATGGCAGATTTAATAAACCACTAACTGTTGTTGTGTCTTGTAGATCCACTAGGGACAGCAAGTACTAAAATTTTAAGGTCTACAATAAAAGTTTAAGATAGTGTCTATAACTTGGAACATAGCGGAAAAATTTTTTTAAGTATGCTGGTCACTTGTTTCTTGTTAGCATTTAAAGTTTTTAACAAACAAAATGTATTTTTTTCAATATCATATGATGCAATATGTTTGTTTAGCATGAACGATTGTCCTGTATGTTCACCCATCACCTCATTTAGTATTTGTTGCTCTCTGTGACTAGTTTAGAGAGGGAAATGAGCCAGTCTTGAAATGCCTGAACTGCATGAATTCCCATGAGTTTCAATAAAACTGGTCAAGTTACCAAACACTAATGGCTGCTTGGAACATACAAAAGAGCAGGTTAGAACATAGCTGTGTACATCTTGCAGGGTTTGGTGCAAACTGTAATTTGGTATGCAAAGGTTGAAATTTAAAAGGGAACTCTCATCTGCAAATTGGCCGATAGTTTGTTTGAACAGTAACCTCCAAGAGAAGTTACCCGCAATTAGATCCTTTCTATTCGCTTGCTTCCACCTCTCCTCATCAAATCCCAGGACCTTTCCAAGCCTGATCTCACATACTTTCAGAGCCAAGGTGCCTGCTGTTGTGTTAGGAGGATGAATTACTGTTGCGGCAGGCCGGGGGGGTGGGGGACAAAGGTGGCAATTTGGGGTATGTCTACATTGCAATTTAACACCCAGCATGATGGTCTTCTGTTAGCTGACTTATCCTTGTGGGGCTTGGTCTATGGCGCTAAATAAATGCAGGGTAGGCATTCAGGCTAGGGCTGGAACTCAGGCTCTGAGACCCCACAAGGGGGGAGGATCCCAGAGTCCAGGCTCCAGCCCAAGCCCAAATGTCTACACCACAGTTAAACTGCCCCATAGCCCGAGCCAGCTGATATAGGCCAGCCAACAAAGTTTAATTGCAGTGTAGTTATACCCTTGGAGGGGTGTTCACTAGGGCTGCTCCAAAATTTTCTGTCATAACTGGTTTTCAACCAAAATGTCTGTTTTTAACTAAACAAATTATTTAACGGAAAGTGTGTTTTCCACAGCAAAGTTTGCCTTTTCATTGAGAGAATGAACACCTGAAAACAAACCAAAAAAAAAAGTAGCTTTTTGCCCCAAATCAAAACATTTCAATTGGGAAAGTGGTGTCTCATTGGAGTTCTGGTACAAGTGCCTCGTGCCTCCTTACTCTTCTATGGGCCAGATGACTTCTCCGGACAACATTTTTGTTTAAAGTTGGATTTTTTCTTCTCTGCCTATTGGTTTCTAAGATGTTATTGTTTTCAAACATTTCTCTGCAACTGCTGGGACTAGAAATGTATTTACTTTTTTTTTAATGAAAACTAAGATTCTGTCTTCTCCACATGACTCGACGAGCCTGAGGCCTGCAGCGGAAGAAATACAGGATTTGTGATAAAATTATGGAAGCTGGCAACAGGGATGTGAGGGCCATCTCTATCAAGGCTCTGTGTCCCCCTCTTATTCCCTGTCTCATCTACCAACCTAGCCTGGTTTTAGGGCTTTTCCAGCTAGCAACTGTCCAAGGTCATGAAGCAAGATCCTGTCCTGTGAAGGTGTAGCACAATAGCAAGTTAACACAGCTGTTGATTGGGTGCCGACTTGACTGGATTGCTTTAATCAGCACTGATTTCTGTTGGGTGGGAGTGGAGAGTCTGGGTGGGAAGGAGAGTCATCTTCTGAGGGTAGGGTTGTAGAGGGCTATCTTGAACTGGTGATGATAAAAAGCTATCTCTTGAAGTTGGAAGAGAGTCTTCCAGGTTTTCAGTAAATTACAAATAATTGGGAAAAAAAAGTAAACAGAGATTAAAAATAATCTTAAATATATACATAAGAGTTAAAATTGTTTTATAAAATTGGACAAGATAAATGTCCACTGGGAATAAAAAGCAAAAGAGAAGAGGATAGTGTTAAAGAGATTTATAATAGAGTTGGGTAGGGTTCATTACCAATAAAGAGCACAGGTTAAAAGTGAATAAAAAACAGATGCAAAGCATGAAAATATTAAAGTAGGTAACATTACGCATAAAATAAATAAATAAAGGCAAAGGCTAAATTACTAACCCAAGTTTACTATCACACCCTATAACCAGGCCATGACAGCTAAATATGGAGTCAAGGGTAAAAAAAAATGATTAGCGATGGGTCAAATGGATCTTCCCTTCTCCACAAAATAGGTATAACCTTCCCTGGTGTCCCCAGATCTGTAAATTGTCTAATTAGACAGTAAGCTTCTTGGGCCAAGGATTCTGTCTTTTTATATGACTGTGCCTAGCACACTTTTGGCTGCTCTGTAAATTAATAGTGAATGGTTATTAATAAAAGTGACTGTCACAAGAAGATAAAGCCCACAGAGGCATTATGCACCTTTAATGTCTTGAAGCTAAATTAAATATTTTGATTTTGTGCCTTTTTATTTAAGATGCAGGTGTAGTATCATTGCAGTGTCTGTTACCTGTAGCAGCTTGACCATTTTTTATAGCAGCTGTAAGATTAATGTGGTTGCATAGCAGCCTAATTAGGTTTAATTTTGGTTTCTCAGGTGTCTGGAAAGTCCTTGAGGATCCAGAAGAAGAAATCTTCTGGAAAGCAATATTTTCGCTGGGACAGAGAGCTGGAAAATGTTTCTTATTAAAAACAAAAAAACCTCTTTGTTATGTACATTTTACAGAGCATTCAAGATGTCATTGTGATACACAAAAATATGCCCCGTTAGAACTTTTTTCTTCCTAGTTATAAATGTAAACAATGAAAAATAACAGTATTATTTTTTAATATATAATACCCATCAATGGATGTTTTTCTGCAGCTGCTGTAATCACCTACTATGGTATACCGTGATTTATTACCAAGAAAACTAATGTAAGAGGTATGACTATGTGCAAAGCAGGTAACAAACCATGTACAGAAGAGTGAGAATCATTAGGTGAAGATTCTCCCTGTTCCCTAGAGAAAGAAGAAATTGTTACCAGGAAACATCAGCTGCCCCATAATTACGTATCTACGATTCCTTCACAACACGAGCCCTTGTTTTCTGCAATTTGCTTACTAAAGGGGATTTATAACATATGTGTTGCACAGAATATGTCTTATGCACACACATTTTTTGCTACATATGGTATGCTTTAATTTTACCAGGGCATGTATTTAAATTTTTTCAGAACTGAAGAAAATAAAAGCATTGATTTTTTCTTTCAATTCTTTTTGCAATTTCAGGTGTGCAATCCTTCACTTCTGGGTTATGTCCTGTTCAGCAGCTGCAGAGGCAGTTTTCAGAGTTGTCCATCAAGGCCAGTGATCACGTCTGCTGTCCAATGTTTTCCATAACCTTTTATCCTCACCTTCCCACCTCTGCAAGAAGTTCTTCCTCATCTAGCAAGTCTGCAGGCCCTGCTGCACTTTGCAATAGAAACTGTAGCATTATTTTAAACCTCTTGTTTATCCCCGTACCTTCAGTGACTTCCCCACTGCACTTACCATCTCATTTTGCTTTCCCAGTTTTGTTGTTTGGTTCCACTCTGTGTCAGGGTTCCCTCCCCACTCTGAACTCTAGGGTACAGATGTGGGGATCTGCATGAAAGACCCCCTAAGCTTATTTCTACCAGTTTAAGTTAAAAACTTTCGCAAGACACAAATCTCTATTTATGCTTGGACTGAGGTATGAGGCCACCACCAAGTGATTTAACAAAGAGCCATGGAAAAGGACCACTTGGAGTTCCTCTTCCCCCAGCAATCCCCCCAAGCCCTTATGCCCCCTTTCCTGGAGAGGCTTGAGAATAATATCCTAACCAATTGGTTACAAAATGATCAAAGACCCAAACCCCTGGGTCTTGGAATAATGGGAAAATCAACCAGGTTCTTAAAAGAAAGGTAAAAATCATCTCTGTAAAATCAGGATGGAAAATACTTTGCAGCAATACCAGGGCTAAAAGTGTGTGCCAGGCACTAGCGGACATTTTTGCCTGGGTAGGTTGGCCCTCCGACATCCTCACAGATGCAGGAACTAATTTCCTGGCAGGAACTAGGGAAAGCCCTTGGGAAGCTCATGGGGTGAATCACTTGGTTGCCACCCCTTACCATCATCAAACAAATGGCCTGGTGGAGAAATTTAATGGGACTTTGGGGGCCATGATACGTAAATGAGCACTCCAATGATTGGGACCTAGTGTTGCAGCAGTTGCTCTTTGCTTACAGAGCTGTACCACATCCCAGTTTAGGGTTTTCACCATTTGAACTTGTATATGGCCGCGAGGTTAAGGGGCCATTACAGTTGGTGAAGCAGCAATGGGAGGGGTTTACACCTTCTCCAGGAACTAACATTCTGGACTTTGTAACCAACCTACAAAACACCCTTCAAACCTCTTTAGCCCATGCTAAAGAAAACCTAAAGGATGCTCAAAAAGAGCAAAAAGCCTGGTATGATTAATATGCCAGAGAGCGTTCCGTCAAAGTAGGGGACCACGGCATGGTCTTATGGGCCTGGAGCGCCTTTAAAATGGAAGCATCATGGGAAGGGCCATTCACAGTCCAGGAGCGCCTGGGAGCTGTTAATTATCTCCTAGCATTCCCCACCTCCAACCGAAAGCCTAAGGTGTACCATATTAATTCTCTAAAGCCCTTCTATTCCAGAGAATTAAAGGTTTGTCAGTTTACAGCCCAGGGAGGAGATGACGCTGAGTGGCCTGAAGGTGTCTACTACAAAGGGAAAAGTGCTGGTGGTGTGGAAGAGGTGAACCTCTCCTTGACCCTTGGGCGTATGCAGAGACAGCAGATCAAGGAGCTGTGCACTAGCTACGCGCCAACGTTCTCAGCCAACCCAGGACTGACTGAACGGGCATACCACTCCATTGACACAAGTAATGCTCACCCAATTAAAGTCCAACCTTACCGGGTGTCTCCTCAAGCTAAAACTGCTATAGAATGGGAGATCCAGGATATGCTACAGATGGATGTAATCTGCCCCTCTGGCAGTGCATGGGCATCTCCAATGGTTCTAGTTCCCAAACCAGATGGGGAGATACGTTTTTGCGTGGACTACCATAAGCTAAATGCTGTAACTCATCCAGACAACTATCCAATGCCACGCACAGATGAACTATTAGAGAAACTGGGACTGTCTCAATTCATCTCTACCTTGGACTTAACCAAGGGGTACTGGCAGGTACCACTAGATGAATCCGCCAAGGAAAGGTCAGCCTTCACCACACATGTCGGGCTGTATGAATTTAATGTACTCCCTTTCGGGCTGCGGAATGCACCCACCACCTTCCAAAGACTTGTAGATGGTCTCCTAGCGGGCTTAGGAGAATATGCAGCCCCCTACCTTGATGATGTGGCCATATTTTCGGATTCCTGGGTAGAACACCTGGAACATCTACAAAAAGTCTTTGAGCGCATAAGGGAGGCAGGACTAACTGTTAAGGCTAAGAAGTGTCAAATAGGCCTAAACAGAGTGACTTACCTTGGACACCAGGTGGGTCAAGGAACTATCAACCCCCTACAGGCTTAAATGGATGCTATCCAAAAGCGGCCTGTCCCAAAATCAAAGAAACAGGTCCAATCCTTCTTAGGCTTGGCCAGATATTACAGGCGATTTGTACCGCAATACAGCCAAATCGCCACCCCACTGACAGACCTAACCAAAAAGAAACAGCCAAATGGATCGAAAAGTGTCAGAAGGCCTTTAACCAGCTTAAAGCGACACTCATGTCTGACCCTGTACTAAGGGCCCCAGACTTTGACAAACCGTTCTAGTAACACAGATGCATCCGAGCATGATGCGGGAGCAGTTTTAATGCAGAAAGGACCAGATCAAGAATTCCCCCTTGTAGTGTTTCTCAACAAGAAGCTGTCTGAGAGGGAAAGCAACTGGTCAGTCAGTGAAAAAGAATGTTACGCTATTGTCTATGCTCTGGAAAAGCTACGCCCATACGTTTGGGGACGGAGTTTCCACAAACCGACCATGCTACACTACAGTGGCTTCATACCGCCACTGGAAATAACAAAAAACGTATTTGGTGGAATTTAGCTTTCCAAGATTTTGATTTCGACATCCAACATATCTCAGGAGCTTCTAACAAAGTGGCTGATGCACTCTCCCGTGAAAGTTTCCCAGAATCAACTGGTTAAAATCATCCTTGAGATGTGGAAAATATTGTTAGTCTTTATATACTTGGTAGTATATTTAGCGGTGCGTGTGTCTTATTAACTCTGTTTTCTCCTAGAGATCCAGGAAGAAATCACAGCCAGCGTTTCACCCTATCTGTGATTCGGGGGGGCGTGTCATAAATATAAAGGGAAGGGTAAACACCTTTAAATCCCTCCTGGCTAGAGGAAAAACCCTTTCACCTGTAAAGGGTTAAGAAGCTAAAGGTAACCTCGCTGGCACCTGACCAAAATGACCAATGAGGAGACAAGATACTTTCAAAGCTTGGGGGGGGGGGGAGGAGAAACAAAGGTTCTCTCAGTCTGTGTGTGTTTTTTTTTTTTTTTTTTGCCAGGACCAGAGCAGGAATGCAGGTCAGAACTCCTGTAAAGGGCTGATAAGCAATCTAGTTAGATATGTGTTAGATTCTGTTTTGTTTAAATGGCTGATAAAATAAGTTGTGCTGAATGGAATGTATATTCCTGTTTTTGTGTCTTTTTGTAACTTAAGGTTTTGCCTAGAGGGATTCTCTATGTTTTGAATCTGATTACCCTGTAAGGTATTTACCATCCTGATTTTACAGAGATGACTCTTTTACTTTTTCTTCAGTTAAAATTCTTCTTTTAAGAACCTGATTGCTTTTTCATTGTTCTTAAGATCCAAGGGTCTGGGTCTGTGTTCACCTGTGCCAATTGGTGAGGATTTTTATCAAGCCGTCCCCAGGAAAGGGGGTGTACGGTTTGGGAGGATTTGGGGGGGAAAGACGTTTCCAAGCGGGGTCTTTCCCCGTTATATATTTGTTAGACACTTGCTGGTGGCAGCAATAAAGTCCAGGGGCAAAAGGTAAAATAGTTTGTACCTTGGGGAAGTTTTAACCTAAGCTGGTAAAAATAAGCTTAGGGTTTTTTTCATGCAGGTCCCCACATCTGTACCCTAGAGTTCAGAGTGGGGAAGGAACCTTGACATATGTATACCTAGATCATCCCTGATACATGCTTACCTGTTTTTAAAAACCTGCAATGATGTGGATTCCACAACCTCCTTTGGAAGCCTGTTCCAGTATTTAACTATCCTTATAGTTAGGAAGTTGTTTGCTAATTTCTAACCTATATCTCCTCTGCTGCAGATTAAGCCCATTACTTTTTGTCCTACCTTCAGTGGACATAGAGAAGAAATTGATCACTGTCTTCTTTGCAGTAGCCCTTAACATATTTGAGGACTGTTATCAGATCCTCTCTGCCCTCTTTTCTCGGGACGCAACATATCCAGTTTTTAACTTTTCCTTTAAATCTTTTATCATTTTTGTTACTCCTCTGGACTCACTCCAATTTGTCCACATCTTTTTTTTTTTAAACTGTGGTGACAAAACTGGGCATAATACTCCAGCTGAATCTTCACATGTGCCAAGTTCAGCAGGATGATTACCCTCTGTGTCTTACGTGCAACGGTCCTATGAATATATCCCAGAACGATATTAGTCTTTTTTGCAACTGTATCACATTGTTGGCTCATATTCAATTTGTCATCCACTGTAACCCCCAGGTCCTTTCCTTCACTACTACTATCCCCATTTTGTATCAGTGCATTTGATTTTTTTCCCCCAAGTATAGTACTTTGCCCTTATCTTTATTGAATTTCATCTTATAGATTCAGACCAATTCTTCAATATATCAAGGTCACTTTGAATTCTAATCCTATCCTCCCAAGTGCTTGTAACCCTTACTAGCTTGGTGTCATCTACAGATTTTATAAGTGTACTCTCTACTTCATTATCCATATATATAATGAAAATATTGAATACTACTGAACCCAAAACACACCTCTCCGGGACCTCATTAGATACATTCTCCCAGTTTGATGATGAACCATAGATAACTACTTTTTGAATATAGTCTTTAAACTTATTATGCATACACCTTATGCTAGTTTAATCTAGACTGCATTTTTCTAGTTTGTTTATGAGAATGTCATGTGGGATTGTGTCATAAGGATGACTAAAATCAAAGTATATCATGTTTCCTACTCCCACTATCTACTAGGCCAATAACCCTATCAAAGAAAGAAATTAGGTTGGTTTGGCATGATTTGTACTTGACACATCCATGCTGGCTACTACTCATAACTAAGGCTCCATTTTAGTCTCGGATACTTTTAGTAAAAGTCACGGACAGATCACAGGCAGTCAACAAAAATTCATGGACTGTGACCTGTCCATACCTCTACTAAAAATACCATTGAATAAAACTGGGTGGGGGCTGCCCGGGAGCCCCACATGCTGTGGGAAGGCGGCCCTGCTGCTTGGTGGTCAGGCAGCGGTGTATGGTCCTGATACTGGGGGCTGCAGGCATCGGCCTGGGACCCTCACTCGTGCTGGGGGGAGGGGTTGGCGGGGCTCCCTACCTGGCTTCGCATCTCCTCCCTCAGCAGCAGCAGGGTGTGGGAGAGGGCAGGGGGTTGGGGCACGGGATGGGGTGAGGCAGGTTCCAGGCCAATGGGAGATGCAAAGCCAGCAATCTGGGCGGAGGCAGCCCTCAGAGATGTCTGGCCATGCCTATGCCTAGCAGCTGAGTGAGGGGGATATTGTCACTTCCGAGAAGCCCCCCAGGTAAGCACTGCTGAGAGCCTGCTTCACCCCATCTGGTCGCCCAACCCCCTACCCCATCCCAATCCCAAACTCTGCTGCTGGGGGAGGGGGTGCGGTGGCCCGAGACTGCCCCAATAGCGACCAGTGTGACTGGCACAGGGGCTGCCTGAGGTGCCCCTGAGCCAGGCCACAGGCCACTTCAGAAGTCATGGAGGTCACGGAAAGTCATAGAATCCATAGAATTCGCAGCCTTTGTTATAACCAGTGGTGAGCTGGAGCCGGTTCGCGTTGAAGCAGTTTTAGAACTGGTTGTTAACCCACTTCCCTGCAGGGGGTGCTGAGGCTTTTGATGGGCTCCGGCCAGGAAGTGATGTAATTCCTCCTCCAGCCGCCGGGGGCACTGCACTTCAGGAGCCATGTGGGCTGCTGCCTGGTCCTGGGCATGAGCCCTGGTGCTGCTGCTGCTCCCCCGACCCCTGGACCTGGGGCTCCCGCTGCTGCCTGGTGGGTCCCCGGCTGCTCTGCTGAGCCTGGGCTGTGTCCTGCTGCTCAGGCTGCTCCAAGCCGCTCTCCCCGTGAGCACCTACCACCCTGCCCGCAGCCAGCCCCTGCTGCACCCCCCGCCTGCAGCCACCCCCTGCACCCCCTGCCTGCAGCCAGCCCCTGCCTCCAGCCACCCCCGCACCCCCTGCCCACAGCCAGCCCCTGTCTCAAGCCACCCCTGCACTCCCTGCCCCCAGCCAGCCCCTGCCAAACCCCCTGCCCGCATGCACCCCCTGCCCACAGCCAGCCCCTGACTCCAGCCAGCCCTGCACCCCCCTGCCCTGCCCGCAGCCAGCCCCTACCTCCAGTCAGCTCCTGTCCTGTCTCCAGCCAGCCCCACACCCCCTTGCCTCCAGCCAACCCCGCACCCTCCTGTCTGCAGCTGGCCCCACGTCCACTGGTGCCCTGCAGTTCCCAGGGCAGTAACCCTGCACACCTGCTTCAATGAGGAGGGCAGGGAGCAGCTGGGACCCACACAGCTCAGGTGACCAGACAGCAAGTGTGAAAAATCAGGACAGAGGGTGGGGGGTAATAGGAGCCTATATAAGAAAAAGACCCCAAAATCGGGACTGTCCCTATAAAATTGGCACATCTGGTGACCCTAGCACACACCCAGGGAGTGGCGGGGGCCCACACATGTGAAACGGAGCTCATTTCTAGTTCAGGCCCATCATTTTAGAAAAGAATTTTAGGCAGGGTTAACATACATCCGTATTTTCCCGAACAGGTCAGGCTTTTTGGTTCTTAAATTTTTAAATTTTAAAAATTCCTCCCAGGAAAATACAGACATATGGTAACCCTGTTGGTACAAAAAATGCATACTGGGACACATCCCTTGAATCAGAATTTTTTATAGGGAATCGATTGTTAAGATTTTGGCAGCTCATCACTGGTTATATCTCTATTATCCTCTGGGTGCTTCAAACTGAGTGTCTAATAATTTGTTAAAATAGCTTACCAAGTATCAAAGTTAGCTGACTGGGCTATAATTTCCCTGGTCCTCTTTGTTCTCTTTTTTGAAGATAGGTATTATATTTGCCCTTCTCCAATTTTCTGGAGTTCTGGAAGATAATTGCTAATGGTTCCAAAATTGTGTCAGTGATTTTCTTAAGTGTACTACAGTGAATTTCATCAGATCCTGCCAATTTGAATATAAATGACTTATCCAAGTATTCTTTACCAGGTTCTTTCCCTATTCTGGCTTATTTTCCTTCCCCCTTGTTGTTAATATTGTGTTAAGCATCTGGTCCCATCTTCAGCATTGCTGGAAGAGGTTATCAGCTCCCCCACACAGCACAGGTCTTTACTCTCTGAGTAAGAACTTTGATCTCCTGTACATCACATGGGTGCAGTGGCTTTACCTCATTTGACCCATCCGGTATTCCTTCTTAGCCTTTACGGTAATGGGCTACTTGACTCCTCCTTACTTACTTCAGAGTGGTTTCTGGACATGGATCTCAACCTATCTGCCCTCTTCTACTAGGTTCCTACTCCTGGAAGTATCTGCAACCACACACACATTCCCTTTAAAGCAAGTGGCCACTGAGGAACCTTCTTACTCATCATAGCAGAAAATTAGTAGGAGAAAAACATCCAGACACCAGAGGTATTTTCATTAGGGAGAAAACAGGTCATCATAGACATACACCTGCTCGGCCTATGCCTGCTTTTCCAGTGAATGGATCACTGCCGAGATCAGGCTTCCACCAAGTCCAGGCCAGGAAATTGTTCACATTTGTTTCCATCCAGGTCCACTAGCCAACCCATGGCTTGGACCTTACCATCCACCACCCTCATAAGAGGGTTAAGGTGGGCTATGAGAATGGGGGGTGGGAGGTGGGGGGAGAGGGCGGGTGAGTGATTGCTGCAAAGCTGACCACCGAGCACCTTTTATACAGGAGTTTCTCTCCTTCTTTCCCCCCCACACCATAAAGCAGAGCTGTCCTTCCTGGGTAAGCCCCAGACAAACTCTGCCCCACCTTAGTTATGATGCAGTCATTTTTACTCTTTCCTCCAAAAAAGACACAACCATGCCTTTAACTGATGTGATTGATGTGCACTGAAGAACAAGTGATTTCATCCAAAGAGAGGCTTTTGCCTGAACAGACAGTTAATGAAGTTATCCAGGAATTCTGCCAAAGGAAGAAAACTGTGGAACAGTAAATGAGAGGAATAAAGGAATCAAAATATACAAAATACACACAACACAGCTGATATAATAGGATATATAATGAAACGCATACATTTTTTGTTGCCTTGTGTAAATGTTTCATTTTCTGTTTGTTAACTCTGTCCTATGCATTTCCTCACAACTGGAGAATTGCCAATATGTATTTTGTGAGACTTTTTTCTTTTTGGGTTGGAGTGTTTTTGGTTTTGGGGGTTTTTTTATTCAGTTCTATAAAATATATTATGAAAACAATGAACCCACTTAAGAAACTGATGTAAAGTTTTCACAAACTGGATTTAACTGTTTTTGTTCTGTCAGTGCTTATGGGATATTAGGCAAAAAAACAGCTGTGAATTGTTTAAAAGCTTCAGTAGAAAGTATGATGGCATGTAATCATAATTTTTCAGCTTTAATAACTTTTAATTTTATGGTCTACTCTTAGAAATGTGTACAGTGAGCTTCATTGTCATAAATTAAATGTCTAAAAATTGTTCCCACAAACCTAAGCACTGCAATCTGCTGCCTTCTGTCATTCCCTACATTATTGATAGTTGCTTCACTTAAAGGAATTATTTGCCTCTCTCGCTACATGCCTCCATAAAGCTACTATCACTTTCTTGTCAGTTGTAACTACCTCATTCAGCATCCATATCATTGCAATTTGTCATTATTCAGGTGGATTTTAATATTGCTGTAGAATCATACGTTTTTATCTTTATCACCAAGCCTGACAAATGTGTGCACTGACAAGCCTTCCTGACACACATCAGACATAGTCTCTCTTCACTCTGCACTGCTGTTATGGACTTTTAGTCAGAAAATAGGTCCATCATACCAAGAGCCTAATTGCTGATTGAACCAAACTGTAAACAAGGCTCTGAAGAGGAATAGTAAAGGTGTAGACTAAACCATTATATTCATTTGTGACTATTACCAGGGTTGTTTATACATAAAATATGTGTCAAGTGAAATTTCATATGCAGTCATATATGTCATTTTTGGTTGAATATAGAGCTCGGAAAAATGTGGCCATTGCTTTCAGTAGAGTACATATAAATGGCTTATTCTAGAGGGGAAGAAACTAAAAAAAAAAAACCCAAACACCACATTGGTCACCCCCCAACACACACACAAACATATACCCACTAGTAAATAGCTGATATTAAAAGCAAAATAAAACTTCTCCCTGCAATTTTGTGTCAGTTGCACTCTAGTGTGTTACTGTATGCCACAACACAATCATTATAATTGATTTAAGCATCATAATACAACTAAGCCAACCAAACAATTAATATTTAGTGCTTTGTTCATAAAAAATTACATGCCCAGTCAGATCATAATGTTTCTAAGAATTGTTTATGCAATGGTGGAGAAGACTGCAAGAAGACTATGCAATTTTCAGACAAGAAGTGAAAATCAAAGATTTATGGAAGTGCGTGTGCTAGCTTGTGGCTAGAATTACAGAAAATACAAAATGGCCTGATTGAACAAACATGGAATGAATATTGTATGACAGCTTATAATGGAGCTTTGAGGGTTAGGTTTTGTTGTCAGTTACCAAATCCAAGTTTTGCAAGGCAGTCACTGGCTAGGGAATATATAATGACATGTTGTACCCTTTCCAAGTTGAGGACGTTCATTCATGACCTGTTAAGTGGAGGCATACGTTTTTAACAGGGCAAGGACCCATCCAGTCATATCAGCCATTCTTAGTCCATAACAGCATAAAAGCCACTTCAGAACAGCTCCTTCTAGAATAGCGTTGATTGGCATGATGCTCCTGAATGAGATTGCCCAAGGATAAAACACTTTTGAGTTATAATATTGCAAACACTGGGGAAGATGATGGGGAAGACACTGTTTGTATAATGATTTATAGATGCTTTTGGTTTGAAGAAATATGATCTGTAAGATTTAAGACAGTATTAGGAAGAAAATGACATAAGCTGATTACACAGGAGAAGTGCTGTGTAAAGAAGTAAAGTTTATCAAGAATGGCTTCAAGTATTGTCAAAAAATAGGATGTTATAAGAGGATGATGCAAAGGATTCATACACTGTAGGAGAAATCCTCTCTAGTAACTGAGTTTGGGACCTCCAAAATGGGACAGGAGAAGAAATTCTGCCCTCTCCAGCCAAAATGTGAAATTAATTGTTTTATCAAGTATAATCCTGACTAGTCTCCTTTTGTCTAAAGCTCTACAAGATGGAAGAGCCATAGCAACAGAATATCCAGCTCTTGTTCCACTCCAGCTTCCTAAGGAGCTTGGTTGAGGGAAAATCTCTCTGTATGGCCTTTAAATCCTGCCCCATCCCTTGCAGAGTGGAAACACACTGATTCCACTGAAACAGGGATGACGGGGCAGAATTCACCCCTTAATGAGAAGCAGACGATTTTTAAAAATATCTCCAAGAAGAATTAAAGATGAACTAAAAATTTTAGCTACAAAACAAAATAATTATTTTTATGCTAAGATATATTTTGTCATGATATTTTTATACCTTCTGTAACAATGGCCAGGTCACCAGGGCACATTCTTAGTAAACAATGGTTTATCTACTACAAAAGGTACTAACCATTCCCTAAAAATTCATATCCAGAATGTCATAGGCAAGTGTAGCTTGTATAGCTAGCATTTACACAGCATATAACTCAAACAATCTTCATCAGATTACATGGAAACTGTTTTCACTTGGATGAACTGTTGCTGAACCATTCTTCAGTATATTAGAAATACATAACATTAGCATCAACATCAGGCATGGATCTCTTCTTTTGCAACTTTTTTTTATTGCACAGACATATTTTGTAATGAAAGCAAAGAAAATAAATGCTTTGAAATGATTTTGTGTGTACACGAAAGCAGTGATAGTTGATCTTGTTCTGAATATTCTGTATGTCCCCAGAATGCTACTTTTACATTGTGTCATAGAGAAATGGGTAGCATTTTGCAAACTTCTGCAACAGAAAATTTACTCTTGAGGATGGGAATAGAATTTTTTTCATCTTTGTCTTGATCTGTGAAGACAGAGAAGGTTTTATTCTTCTCTAGTTTAAACTAGGGCTGTCGATTAATTGCAGTTAACTCACGCAATTAACTCAAAAAATTAAGCACGATTAATTGAAATTTATGAAATATTTTGGATGTTTTTCTACATTTTCATATATATTGTATTCTGTGTTGTAATTGAAATCAAAGTGTATATTATTTTTGCTTACAAATATTTGCACTGTAAAAATGATAAACAAAAAATAGTATTTTTAATTCACCTCATACAAGTACTGTAGTGCAAAATCTTTGTCCTGAAAGTGCAACTTACAAATGTAAGGTTTTTTTGTTTATAGATTCATAGATACTAAGATCAGAAGGAACCATTATGATCATCTAGTCCAACCTTCTGCACAACGCAGCCACAGAATCTCACCCACCCACTCCTGTGAAAAGCCTCTCGCCTATGTCTGAGCTATTGAAGTCCTCAAATCATGGTTTAAAGACTTCAAGGAGCAGAGAATCCTCCAGCAAGTGACCCATGCCCCATACTACAAAGGAAGGCAAAAAACCTTCCCGACCCCAAATATGGTGATTAGCTAAACCCTGAGCATATGGGCAAGATTCACGAGCCAGATACTACAGAAAATTCTTTGTTACATGACTTCACTCAAAAACAAAACAATGTAAAACTTCAGAGCCTACAAGTCCACTCAGTCCTACTTCTTGTTCAGCCAATGGCTAAGACAAACAAGTTGCTTACATTTAAGGGAGATAATGTTGCCCTCTTCTTATTTACAGTATCACCAGAAAGTGAGAACAGGCATTTGCCTGTTATAGAAGTCTCCTTATGACCCATTACACGTTGTTCATTTTAAGAACACTTTCACTGCAGATTTCACAAAACAAAAATAAAGTACCAATGTAAGATTTCTAAAGATAGCTACAGCACTTGACCCAAGGTTTAAGAATCTGAAGTGCCTTCCAAATTCTGAGAGGGACGAGGTGTGGAGCTTGCTTTCAGAAGTCTTAAAGAACAACACTCCAATGCGAAAACTACAGAACCCAAGTCACCAAAAAAGAAAATCAGCCTTCTGCTGGTGGCATCTGACTCAGATAAAGAAAATGAACATGCATCTGTCCTCACTGCTTTGGATTGTTATGGAGCAGAACCCGTCACCAGCATGGACGCATGTCTTCTGGAATGGTGGTTGAAGCATGAAGGGAAATATGAATCTTTAGTGCATCTGGCACCATTGTGACGCCAACTACAACAGTGCCATGAGAACACCTGTTCTCACTTTCAGGTGACATTGTAAACAAGAAGTGGGTAGCATTATCTCCTGCAAATGTAAGCAAACTTGTTTGTCTGAGCAATTGGCTGAACAAGAAGTAGGACGGAGTGGACTTCCAGGCTCTAAAATTTTACATTGTTTTATTTTTGAATGCAAGTTTTTTTGTACATAATTCTACATTTGTAAATTCAACTTTCATGATAAAGAGATTGCACTACCGTACTCATATTAGGTGAATTGAAAAATACTACATTTTTTACAGTGCAAATACTTGTAATCAAAAATAAATATTAAGTGAGTATTATATACCTTGTATTCTGTGTTCTAATTGAAATCAGTATATTTGAAAATGTAGAAAACATCCAAAAATATTTAAATAAATGGTATTCTATTATTGTTTAACAGTGCAATTAATTGCGAATAATTTTTTAATCGCTTGACACCCCTAATTTAAAAAATTTGTGCATGGATTTCAGTAACCTGATTCCCTGATATCAGTGGTAATACTCCTGATTTATGCTAATGAATATGAGCAAAGACTCAGGCCCAGAGTATGCTGCTTATCCTTTTTGTTTAAGGCTATGAAGCAGGACCAACAGCTGAAGAAAAGTTTGGTGTATGTGGGTAAAACTATATCACACACTTCCTGTATGACTTTGAGCATTCCTCTAACCTCTGAATTTAATAACAATTAGAGCTGGTTGAATTTCTGTTCTGTGGGCAATTCTGGCATTTTGAACTTTTTTTCGTTCCAAATTAGAATTAACATTTGACATTTGGACATTTCCTGTGCAATACAATTGTTTAAAAAATAGAAATACTTTATTTTTTAATTTTGGTTTAATATTATTTTTGTATTTTATTTTATATTTTCAATTAAATGTTAATCATTTTTAAATTATAATATACAATAAAATATAATTGGTGTTCTAACGGTTGTTGGTATTGTAATTTGTTTCATAAATGGTACTTTCTTTACGAATTGGTGTTCTCAGTGGTCATTTGTAATTGGTATTCTAATTCGTAATTGGTTTTTAATTTGTATTTCAATTAGTATAATAATAATATGAAATATAATAAAATAAACATATTAAGTTTCTACTTGAAAAGTCATTTCAGAATGAAAAATGGAATGTTCTCTTCTTATAAGATTGAAATGGAATGTTTCTACCATATTAAAATGCTTAATTTTTATTTTTTAAACAATATTTAATCAAAATTGACACATTCCCGTGAAAGATTTCAGTTTAATGTGTCATCCTTTTCTGACAGAAAAATGTTCCATGGGAAAATTACTGACCAGCACTGCTAACAATTAACTAGCAGGTAGGCAGGACTGGATTAAGGCAACTTGGCTCACTACAGCCAACAGCCCCACAGACCAGTGGGTAGTAGCAGGAACAGTGTCAAGAAGTCTGGTCTCCTTTTTGAGTTGATATGAGGTCAGGTGGCTTCCTTCCTGTCTCTAGTGGCTGCAGCTCTTCTTGCTGCAGGAAGCTTTCTGCAGACTTTAAATATACACACTGTTGTCAGTGCAAATAGGCAAAAAGTAAAATTCCAGGTACAAATAACCCTGAATTTTGTGAGATATTATATTCTAGATCTGAATTTTGCAACTGTTCCCTATCATCATAGTGTATTGAATGAAAACAATGGAATTGACCTCCTCCAAATATTTGGGAAGGTTTGAAATTTACCTCTAAATGTGAGGATTGAAGCTATATGTTTACTAGAATTCAGATGCTAAGACACCATCATCATTGTGAGACAGCAATGAGGCAGCTCCACACAATGACATAAATTCAACTAGTTTTGTTGGCTACAAGTTAGCCTTAGCTACTATTTTATGAATAAATTATCCAAAATGATAAACTACATATTATGAGTGAGTTATTTTCTTCACTTGTTAAAAAGGAAATCTTCCCATCTATACTTGAAATTATCCATACTCTATTACAGCTGCTAGAATTCTGTCAATTATTTTGACTGCTTACCAATGAGTTCTGTGTAAATATACCATAACAGAATTGGCATGAAGAGTAAATCTATCTTTAAAAAAAGAAGATAGTACAGCATTTATGCAGATAAAATGAGGTTTTTTAAAATGAATGTTTATTGTGCTATCCTAGTACTTTTCACTACTATTTTTATATTATTTTAATATGTTCTGGTTTGTATGTGATTTTATGAAGTTTATCCAGAAATTAGTCCCTGGAGGGACAATTCTAAAGGTGACCTAGACCTGGCCACAAACTATTCAAATAATTTTGATTTTAGTAATCTTAAAAAATGAGAGTATCTAAACAAAATATGACTTCTTAGCATCCATTCTGCTTAATTTACAGAGTGCCAAAAAGTTCAAACTTTAGAAAATATGGTACATTACTGTAATACAAATTATCATATTTGTCAATATATTAGAATCTACCCTCAATAAAACTACATAGCCACACCACGCGTCATACGCTTTTTTAAATTAAGATGCAATATAACTTTTCTTGTGTCTATTGGCCCAGATAGAGATGACCCCTTTAATGTGGACAATGAATAAAACTTTACTTCTCTAACACTCTTTGATTGATTCTGTTTTTTGTCAGAAATACAGCAAGAATCATCTTTTGTTTTGAAATGTATTTCCTCTTAGTGTCCTTGTCACACCCCAATGGCCCCCTCCCTCAGGGAGTCTCTGGGGAAGGCAGATCAGCACTGTATGTAACTAACACTGTTGCAAGCATCGCAAAGCATTTTGGGGAGGATCAAAGGTGTGTGAGTGGAGAGTGGAAGTTTCCTTTGCAGAATACGAGAGGCCGGGGGGATGGGAGGGGGGAGAAAGAAGAAAAGCAGAGAACGGGTTAACTCAACACTTCAGCTAGCTCTGTGTGAAGATAAGATGCTGGCCCTGGCCCAAGGTCATGGTCTCGACAACAAATCAGCAGCTGCTCAGCCATGAGAAGAGGGAAACTAAGCTGAGCAGAGCTGCAGAGATAGCAGTGAGAAAAGTGAGAACAAATGAGACTGCGACAGCGAAGGCCAATAGAAGGGAAAACAAAGTCTCTGGAGCAGGGATGTTTTGAGAAACTGAGGATGCCACAGCAAGCCGGTTTGGACTGGCACAAAGAGCACCAGAAGCAGAGGTCCCTGAGTGGAATACCCACCCCCAAGGAGCCCAGGACTTAAAACCCTCCTGACATCTGAAGCAACTCGGAGATTTGCAGGGGACCTTGGATGACCTGGCCCTAGGACAAGAACTCCCATCCACCCCTCCCCGCCCCCCGCTCTTCTTCTTATGTTACACCCAGGCCTGGCCAGCCTCGGGTAGTATGTGTGTGAGTATGAAAGTGGGTTAGGGCTTGGGGCACTAATGCTTCCTTCCTTCCTCTGAGTGACGTGGGGAGCACCCATCACTCTCCGCTGTTATTTTATTATTTTATTAATAAAGCTTTAAAACTTAGACACTTGATGTGTTCCGTATCTCCTCCCCAAAGATCCTGTGGCATCAGCCTGATCAACTGACGCCCCAGGCAGATTGGTAACACAAATCTGTCACATCCTGACAACAAGCAGGAGGAGAAAGGACAGTTTCCTGTTTTGAATTCACCAGAAAGAAATTGTGTGTTTCCAATACATGTTTCAAAAGTTCAGATGACTTAGTATAGTTTAGCACCATTAGTACAATTTAAATATTTTAAAATTACAGAAAAATAAATGATCAAATAAGCCCTTTAGTTTTGAAACAAATTTGCAAGGAAAAATATGATTTTCTGATTGATTCAGATAATATGAATGAATTATTAGTCCTTACAGTAGCTGAGAAAATTAATCTTTTGAGCACAATGAAATTAAAAGGTTTTGGCTTGCCTGATCTGAACAAAGTAAGATGAATTTTTAATACAGCAAATTAATTAGGCACATAATGAGGAATAGGATGCATAATAGCTCTAATTCTGATAAATAGCAAAATAGTCCAGATCCTAAAGGAAATAAATATCATCCATCACAGACACACCTTATATTTTGTTCATTGGGAAATATTAATGGTAACAGAGCCTGCATAAAGGATTTAGATAAATTCTATTTGCTGATGTTATTCGGTGCAATTACATTATGTGTTGACCCTCATCTGTAACTTTTTGTGGAGTTGATCTTAGGACATTATTCATTTCTGAAGGTGTTAATGTACCATAAAGGATTTGTATTATCATTAGACATACTGTCTGTGCCAGGTGTTACATGTTATTTGCAACTGCCCTGAAGATCATTTAACAGCTTATAAATCTTTATGGCCCCATGATGCTTTGCTACAATAATTTGCATCTTTAAATAGCTTTGGAACCATGAGTTTTAAAAATAAGCAAGAAGCAACTTTTTGTTATTAAAGCATGTATTTCTTCACTCTGACTGTAGTAATGGTTAGTAAATTCAAAAAAACTATCTGAAAATATAATATTCCATTAGTGGTGAGAGAATTAACGTGTACTCTAATTTTCACAACTTAACATGAAATAATTTCACACCAACTAAGACAAAATATTTTACCAGATTGGAATTAAATGTAAGGAATTATTAATTTCCTGAAAAATCTCCATACATTTCTCAAGATTCAAACTTTACTTTGTTGGGTGTCTTTTATTTTCTTAGGTAAAATATGACAGTCTCAGTGTAAAATCATAAATCCCACTGATGAATGTGAGTGTTAAGATTGTACTGTAGATTTTATGTAGGTAAATTTTCTGCATTGAGTTGTGGCCTCTGCAAGATGCAGAGGCTATGGAAACAGCAGAAATAATGGTCATAACTGGTTAATAAGCATAAAAGAGGTAGAACTACAAAGGCATCAGTCCTCCCTTCCTAGATGGTGGCAGTCTTTCTATGTGGGTGAAGTTCCTAAATGAGCCATGCTTTCAGCATATGTGGGTGATGGGATTACAAAATTAAATATCTGGCTCCCTGTGAAGATGCCCTAAAATTGGGTGTTTCTTTGTAGAACTCAAAATATCCATTCTGCTAAATGCCCCTGTTGAGCTGAAATGCATAGTGCATTAGAAACTCTACAGGGTTTCTTATGCGCCACATCCAGTTTCTACTCAAACCAATGGATGGCTCTTTAATGAGGAGCTACATTAGGAGCTGTCACAGGTCCTGTGTGGAATTTCCATTATACATTTCACCCTCCTGTAAGATTTTCAGTGAGAGGGAATGACAGGGCCCATAATGTTTCAGACTTAAATAGAAATATCTACTTAACTGTCATTTTTGTTATGCCTATCCTGTAGTGTCTGTACTATATTTACATGAAAAATGGGGGATGTGGGGGGAGCAGACATAAGTCAGCTGTCTGAAGTAACTATTGGCAATCACCTTATCTGAAATACCACAGCACTTCTCTACAATAACACTCAGAAATGACTGCCATATGTATGTTACTACAAAGTAGTAATTGTTAGTCATTTTGGACTTTTTAATGGTGGCCATTCTTTGAGAATATTGTACATTCTCATGCTCTGAGTATTTATTCAATATTCTGTAATTTAAATGTTGGGCCTGCTTACTAAAAGCTTTCACAATATCTGTCCAGGTAAGTGTACATTTTCCTTACCATTTAATGAATGATTTCCTCTACCACCCTTCTTAAATTCTGCTTTGATATAAGATAAACTGCGTCTTGGACACTGGTAAGTGGATCAGTCACGGATGGGTATCATGGAGTGAAATTAAACGCTCAAAGTCAATGGGAATTTTGCCTTAGTAAAGACTAGAGCAGGGTGAAATTTTCCAGATGTATAATTTATTCACCAAAATTGAAGTTTGGGATTCACTGAAACTATTTTCAAATTTCAGCAAATAGTTTGGTTGGAAAAAAATTAACAAGTCAAAATGACATTTCCAAAATGAAACATTTTGACTTTTTATTTCAAAATTTCATTTAATTCAAAATTTTGCTGGGTTTATATTAAACAAATAAATAAAAAGGTAAAACATACCCAGAAGCTAAACTAAATGCAAACAAACAAATCATTTTGAATAAATGAAAGGTTTTCAACCTCAAAATGAATTTTGTGTATGTGTGTGTGTTTTCATTTTGGTGAGAAACTGAAAAAAATAAGATTTGTGTACACCTGCAACCTTTTTGATTTTTCAGTCCAATCATCAAATTGAAAATCAATTATACAGTTTTAGTAAGGACTAAGAAGTAAACCATTGCTTCTTTTTTCCCTATAAAGAGAATGAAAGGAGTTGAAACCCATATTTGCATCTCAAGTTGTATCACAGGGAAGCCCCTGCATGTGATCCCTGTGCATTTGAAGAGGTATGGGCCTATAATCTGGAGCTATGGTCACAATAGAGTCATACTTCATGACTTTATCTTTGTCCAAGAAAAGGGGATTTGTGCAGGCTCACTTTCCTCACTACTTAATTACTTTTAAAAGGGAGGGAATTGTTTGAGGGATGGGCAAGGAACAAATATGGGCCTGAGAAACCTCTGCCTCTGTGGAGGCTAGGACAGCCTGGGGAGTAAAATAGGATGTACTGGACCACTGCATACGTATAGTAGACCTCTGCAGATGTGTCCAGACTTGGGATTTAAAAGTAACATGACTTTGCTTGCTGTGAGGAGGTGCAAGGATCCTCAGCTAGATGACTAGGTGAACTCTACTAGGAATCTTCTGGTCCTCCATTTGGAAGGCTTGATTTGGCTTTGAATAAAAAAATGCAAAATATTTATCCCTCAAGGATTCCAAGATATATTTTGTTTAGGAAATCTCTTTTCATCTGTTTGAAAATATGCAGACATCTCTGCTGAAAAATCTAGATCAGAAATGACAGAGAATTTCAGAGGCTCTGCATTCTGTATGTTTTCCCACGATAAGTAAATATGTTCAGAAAACCTTATGCTGACTACATTAAATTTTAGACCATGTACAGTATTCATTAAAAAGTCCAGAACAAACAAATCTTATGCAATCTCTATAAACAAATACTAAAGAAAGATTAAGCAAAATCTTACAAGTATGAAGCATTTAAGCTTGTTAGTCATGTATATAAAATGCATGCCACTGAAAATAACATCAGGTCCTCAGAAGAAATAAGAGCCATTCTGTAAATCCTTATGATTCTCTGGTAATAACTTACTATCAAAGTGTTCTGTCTTTTAAAAATGGCAGCGTGTTATCTTTCATTACAAATGATCAGTTTGTATTGTCTTGTTAGTCGAGGATAAATGCAGTACACAAAGAAACAAACAAATTCTAGTCTTATTTTCTCTCTTTTATCCTGAAGATGAGAGCTGTAGTCTATGTTAAATGCATTTTTGAAACTGTCTTAAATAAACAAGTCTTATTATTTTAAATAGAAAAATGCATTTAAAATAATGATTAGAAATAATAAAATTGAGGGTGGTGAGGATGCATTTAAGAAAATTTAAAAGCCATTTAAATAATTTATTCTTCTTAACTCTTTGCTTTCTCCATAAGTCTTGCAAGTAAAATTATCCCAATGTATTTAAAATGGTATTTACTTTCTTTTAACTTTCTATTTTTCATAAGCAATGATGTCTTTGTTCCTTCAGTGTTTTATGGAGCACAAGCCAACATGGTATCTATTAGGTATTTATAGGTTGTAAGTAATTAAGGCTTGAAAAATATACCTAAAATCTATTAATGGGAAAGACTAGGGCTACTAGCAGGGTAAAAAATACCCAAACTTTTCCAAGGCTATGCCTCTGAAATTTAAATTTATACATGTTTGTGTACTCCCATAGGTAGCAATCCTGAAATATGTAGTGTGTGGAGTCAGGCACACATGCTATCAAATGCTGGATTGGGGACTTATCAATTAACTTCCTATTTAGTGTACGTTTATTAATGTAACTTACATCCTCTCTCTGTTCTATCATTCTTTCCCTTTTTGGCTTTATTTCAATTTCACACTTTTTAAATAGCAGGCTAGTGTTTATCTTTGCCTGTATTGTCTTCACAGTCTCTAGTTTCATCTTCTCCTTATCTCTCCCTTCACTCCCTTATTTGTCTGTCCTTTGTTCCCTAAATTATGTTCTCTATCTCTTCTCCTGTATTTTCTCTTCTTTCTTCTCTTACTTCCCTCCCTCAAATCTCGATCTTTCAGTGCCATGCTTCTCTTTTTAAATTTACCTCATTCTTCTCTTCCTCACCCATTCACACATCCACATCTCCTCATCCATTTACACAGAGAACTTGGAAATGTTACCAGACACATAAAAGCTGGAGGGCTATATAAAGAGCAGTACCAAAGTTGAACAAGTTTGTGGGGAGGGTGTCCCACCAGTCAGGGGCAATTTACCAAGGTGAAAAGCTATGTCCTGGAGCTGTTAGGTTTACTTTTGAAACATTAAGTCTCACAACACTTCTATCTTTCTATTTCTATTCCTATCTATTTCTCTGTTTATCCATCTCTGTATTTCTATATCTATGCCCATGTCTATCTCTATGACAGAGCAGGAATTGATGCAAAGTTTGGGTATATAATTTGCCAAAGGATAGAAACCAGATCAAAGAAAGAGTTTGGATTAGAACTGGGAATTAGAACTGAATTATATTTTATCATTCAGAACAGTTTTTTCAACATTTTATTTTTGTTGTGAAAACAAACATTTCCATAGAAATGTCCATTTTTGATTTTTCTTTTGAGGGCATGTGGTAAGAAAATACAAAATTGTGGCCATTTAAAAAAAATGTTTTTCATCTCAAAAAATTTTTTTTTTCGGTTTTTAGGGAGAACCCCCAAACTTTTAAGAAATACTTTGACAAAAACAAACCATTTGTTTTCTTTTCATCAATTTATTTTTGTTGGAATAAAAAACACTTCCAGACCAGCTTTTCTTAGATATTCTGGTCCCCTATTCATTCCTGTGACTATGCTGTCTCTCAAAATAAAATATAACAGGATGCAAATCATATATGTAACAAGGACTGATACACAGTTTTATATTCATAAACAGCATACAGGGTGTCAAGGTTCCTTCCCCACTCTGAACTCTAGGGTACAGATGTGGGGACCTGCATGAAAACCTCCTAAGCTTACTTTTACAGCTTAGGTTAAAACTTCCCCAAGGTACAAACTATTTTACCCTTGGACTTCCACTGCCACCACCAAACTTTATCTGGTTTCCTGAAAAAACGTAGATTGGACACGTCTTTCCCCCAAAAAACTTCCCACCCCTTGCACCCCACTTCCTGGGGAAGGTTTGGTAAAAATCCTCACCAATTTGCATAGGTGACCACAGACCCAAACCCTTGGATCTTAGAACTTCTAAGAGGATTTTTCCTCTGGCCAGGAGGGTTTTTAAAGGAGTTTACCCTTCCCTTTATATTTATGACACAGGGTGTGAGACATTAAATGGATTTGTTCAGAGAATTTGTTCTTTGACAATTTAAGTGCTGACCTGCTACTTCTTTAATCTGCTGTTCCAAATTCAGATGTTTTCACTGTACATCTATCTCACAAATTTTCATAATTGATGGGCTAAATTCTGAACTCTTTACTCCATTTTCATTGTCTTTACTCATATGAAACTACTGTTGACTTCAAATTTTATTTATTACTAATGTAACACTTTGTTTTGATTTACTTGAGACAAGGATTTCAGGGTTTATCTCTATGTTAATGATTTGAAACATTCTTGAAAGAATCAATGTAGTAGAGAGGTAAGGTGGGTGAGATAATATTTTTTTATTGGACTAACTTCTGTTTGTGAAAGCAACAGGCTTTCAAGCTCACACAGAGCTGCTCCCGGTCTGGGAATGTACTCAGAATGTCACACCTAAGTAAGAGGTGGAACAGATTGCTTAGCATAAGTAGCTAACACATATTTCCAGTGACCATTCAAGGTGAAGTGACTCATTAACACTCCTCCAGTCATAGCGGGAAAGAAACAGACGATGGGATAGGCAACTGGGGGAAGGGGGTGTTATAAGCCATAAATCTGACTATGCCAAATGTCATGCTGTCTGGAGTGGCTTACAACAGCGAATGCTAACCTCATGGTGGACTGTGAGGAAGCAAGGCAGAGACCCTGAACTGACTGTATGTCCTATACTTAGATTTCACCAATTCTGTAACAAGTATTAACTTCTGAAGCACTATAACAGTCTTACCATGGAGTCACAGACTTGACATTCCAGTCTATCTTGCAAGCTGGATTTAGTGATAGATGATTGCTTTACATCAAAGATCACCAAATATTCAGGTTGCTCCCAGTCCCAATAGACTAGGGGTTCCGAAACTTGGTTTGCGGCTTGTTCAGGGTAAGCCCCTGGTGGGCTGGGAGATGCTTTGCTTACCTGAGCGTCCACAAGTATGGCCACTCGCAGCTCCCAGTGGCCGCGGTTCACCCTTCCCAGCCAATGGGAGCTGCAGGAGGCAGTGGGTGAACCGCAGCCACTGGGAGCTGCGAGCGGCCATACCTGCAGACGTTCAGGTAAACAAAGTGTCTCATGGCCCACCAGGAGCTTACCCTGAATGAGCTGCAAACCAAGTTTGGGAACCGCTGCAATAGATCAATCACTTACCGCAGGTCAATTTGTACTTTAGACCTCACACTAAAACCAACACGTTTAACCAATCCTACAGTAAGTAAACTAACTAAGGATTTATTAACCAAGAAAAGAAATGAGAGAGTTATTACAAGGTCAAAGCAGGCAAACATGTATACACTAATGAGTTACAGTCTATGGCGGTCATTCTCAACCTGTTTACCTTTGTGGGCTGTGTATGCAGCTCTCTCTGTGTTATGTGGGCTGCACCCACACAATATATATACTACAAGTTTGGCTCTGAGGATGTCACATAGGCCACAGCCGTGTGCTGATTGGGCCGCAAATGACCCACAGGCCCCAGGTTAATAACCACTGATCTATGGTTTTAAAAGGTAACAGAATTGTAGTGTGTGAGCTCTGAATGTCTTTTAAGGCTAACCCAAGTTGACCGTGAGGAATTCTGCTTCTGTTTCATTAGCTCCAGCCTTGTAAAAGTCCAAACAGCAAAAAAAGATGAAAAAAATTCTTGTCAGCCTATTTTTATTTCCTTTTTCCAGAATTCAAGCTGATGGGATGAGACCTTTTGCACATAGACTCTTCATGGTTGTGAGGGGGCAATGAACAAAGTCTTTGCACAGTGATGTCCCACAGTGACTAAGTTAGTTTTGATAGGCCTTCTTGATGAGCCACAGACAATCCCTCCTGACAGGTTCATGGTTTCAGAGCAAACATTTTTTACAGTCATAAAGCAAAAACTTAAATACTACCTTATAGCATGTGATAAAGATATTATAAGAGAGATTAATGCATGCAGAAACTTACAAGCATTTCATAAAGTCTAAACACTAAACACATTGTTCTAAGTTCAATACCCATCTTAATCATACTAACACACAGGTGAAATGGACTGGTGTCCAGCAATCAATTAGTCAGTGCTTGGGTGACACCTAAAGCCTTGGCAAAACCTGGCACCTGGTCTGCCAGAATCTCATCCTCAATATAAGACGGGTGTAGGAAGGGGTGTCACCGACACTCCTGAATACATTCCACAGTCTCCTTATTCTCGATAAGGCATCCACCACTACATTTTCTTTCCCTTTGATAATGGAGATTTCCATGTTAAATTCTTTTAGAGCTAAGCTCCAATATAATAATCTATAACTAGTCCCCTTAACTCAGTGTAACCATATTCAAGGAGAATGATCTGTCAAAACCTAGGGACACTGGATTTATGGCTTATTATAACAATCTATATACTACTAACAACCCCCATCCCACCCACCTGCTCCTCCTCTTATTTTTCCCCTATCACTGCCGGAGTGTTAATGGGACACTTCACCTTGAATGGTCCCTTAAAATATGTGTTAACTATCCATGCTAAACAATCTGTCCCACCTTGTATTTAGCTGTAACACTTTGAATACATTTCCCAGACCTGAAGAAGAGCTCTGTGTAAGTTCAAAAGCTTCTTTCTTTCACCAACAGAAGTTGCTCCAATAAAAGGTATTACCTCACCACCTTGTCTCCCTAGTATCCTGGGACCAACACAGCTACAACATTACATACAGAATCCACATATTGCAGTCACTATACTCTAAAACTGAGGTACCTGTGAGCTGATTTCCATTTTAAATATTAAATCAAAGGTAGTGACTGAGTTCACTTAAAAGTTCTACCAGTTTGTGAAAGCTGATCAGCTCTACAAGGAATAAAGGGCTCGATTCTACACATTTGAGGTCAATGAAGGTTTTGACATTGACTTCAATGGATATAGGATCCGGCAGTAAAGACAAATACCTGCTTAACTGGCATTGACTGTTTTAAGAAAAGGGAATATCTCTCAAAGCGATATAATTTTGCAAAACCAAAGAAACTTTTTAAATGTGGTCATTACTGTTGTTGACATCTTCTCGTGTACTCCAAAGATGTCTGATTTCTAACACACTGAAAATAAATATTTTGTTCCTATGTTTTCTTTACAAAGATATTTTTAATGAAAAGTCTTTTCCACAAAGACCTTTTTTCTTTTAAAATGCAATTTATCTTGTGATATGTATGAAACCAGAGCAATTCCATTCCCATAATTTAAAAAGAAATGTTCACAAATACATTTAAAAAGATATTTCACGTGCTACAACTTACGTTCTTTCTTAACCTTCTGGTTTGCTCTTTAGAGGCCAGTTGATTTTCCAAATCATTAAATGCAACGATAACTTTGTCTTCCCTTTATTCTGTTCTGCTCCTCATCTAACCACCCAACCTAAGATGAAAAGGTATTTTTCTTCTTGCTTTGCTTTCAGTCATTAAATCTTATAAATGTGGCAGAACTTTACAATAGAGAAACAGAATTGAAGCAAGAAGAGAGCATATTGGCAATGAGATGACTGGATATCTTTGAGGAGGAAGAAGTTTCCAGGCATAAAAGGTCCAAATAGCAGAAATTATTCACAAATGGTCTATGCAGCAAAAACTACAAAAGATCGGGGCTACTGGTCAGTTCTTTAATCATAATTTTTCTAAAAAGCTTTCATGATAAGTATATGCATATAGAAATCAAACTTAGTCATACCCCAACTATATCTATTGTTCAAGATACAGTAACTCTGTAAATGTCAGTTTAATGACCTTAAATCAAACCCAGGAATCAGTCCTAGAGACTAAATTTCTGATTTTTGTAGTGTATGTAACTGACTTTTTTGGGGGGTGCATACTGTACCTTTACTTGTAAGAAGATTCAAGATCAAAGGACAGGCAGACTGAAGGACACGCTCTGCTTTCTCTCTGAGGGAGATGTTGTAAGGGTGTGCTTGCTCTTGTTTTGTTTTATGTCTCTGGATTTCCTTAGTCTATTTTAAAGAAATCTAGACTGAAAGTATATTTTCTTCTATGTTACATTTTATGAAGTCTGTAATTACTTTATAAAGATAAATCTGTCACCTTTATACACCTTCAGTCTTGGGGCCATCCAAACTGGTGGTGAGTCCCTGATATAATTTTGGACAATTCTATTTCATGGGAGTCTTCCAGCAACGGGGGTTTTCAAGGGTATAGGAAAAATACCTCCTTTTCCCTGGCCATACCTACTGCATCAGTGCCCAGAAGCTGGAGGTAGAATAGGAGCTCCTTGGGGGTCAGTTTATACTAGAATGTAATAATGGCCATACTGCGTCAGACCAAAGGTTCATCTAGCCCAGTGTCCTGTCTTCAGACAGTGGCCAATGATAGGTGCTCTAGGGTTTCCTACAGAGTGGGAATCCGACATAATTCAAAGAAAGGAGCCTAAATATTTATTTTTAAAACACGGAGGGTGTTTATTTAGCAACTAGATTTTTAATCCTCTGTATCTGTTTGTGGGATATTCTTTTGCTTCCTCCCACCTTCCAGCTAACAATAAGGGCCAAATCATTTTGCAGATACACGCATGTATCTGTCATTGAATTCAACTGGACTTATGTGTGCATAACTGATGACAGAACTTGTCACTAAAATTATTAAAATGCTTTCAATTTCTATTAATGCTTTTCTCTTTGTGCATCCTGAGTTAAAGATACACTAAAAGCATCCTAAGACATGAACTCCAATGGGAGGGATTCTGGGTAATTCTGCAACTCTAACTCCATGAAATGGATCACATTTGGAAAGTAAGTTATCTCTGGGGCTAAAGCTTTGTATGTTGTATGTACGTGAATTTTATGTTTGTAAAACATTTATAGTTCAATTATATATCCCAGAAACCAGCATTTATAATAGTAATCCTAACAGTAACCCAATCAACCTTAGAGCTGCTGAATTTATATTGTTGTAATTTGCAGTTTTTAGTCAGTTGCACCTGGTTTTAGAGATTACTATTTTTATAAACAGAATTAGGATGTGCTACTCTCGTTAGCACAAGAACAAATCTAAAATAAATATGCTCTCTCTCGATAGGAATAAAGCTCTATGTGAGGTGAATGAGGTACTCAGTACCTTTTTAAGAAGGTGCTGAGTACCTAGAACATCCATTGGATTCTCTGGAAATTGAAACCATTCAGTACTCTATAGGAGGCATTCTGCACCAGGTAAAATCCATCTCAAAGCTGTACCAGGCTTTTGCAAATTATTTTCATTGTTATTTTTTACTTTGACAATTAAAAATAATGAGGAAATGAGACAAAACTTGTGCAAAGTCAGTGGGAAAGCAAAATAAAGTGTTACATTATTAACATAAATATAACGGGATCGTTAAGGAAGTTTGTAAAGTTATATTTGAAAATTATTCAAAATTATTCAGTAATCAACAGTCTTTTGCATTGTGCATGAATTGTCAGTTACTGACAATGATAAATGATATTCCATTCTGTTATTCACTTGATGATAATGTGCTATTCACATCTGAATAGCTTTATCTACCCATGATATTTTTTTAAGTTCTTTGTATTATTCCACTGTTATTTGGTAACAGACACGTTCTGAATTGCATGCAAGAGTTACTTAACTATATGTTTCTTCTGATTCCAAAGCAGGGCTGAGATCCTTCACATTGTATTTAGTCAAAGTGCAAAATATAATTTTAAGGCAATAGCCCAGGTATTTCAGTTCAGGAGTAGAAATCTTGCAGATGTGAAATGATCCAGCCTTTTTTATGCTCCTAAATATCTACATACGTTACTTGCTGATACATAAGTGGGATTTATCGGGGAAGGATTACTGTGATCCGGATCCTTAGCTGATGTACGTTGACGTAGCTTCACTGATGTCAATGGAACGACTAAAAAAATGTTTTATCTTTCAGACATTTTTGACCCAAAGGGAACAGAACTGCAGGGTCTGAGTCAATCAGACCTGCTGAGGAAACCATAGGGACTGTAACCCAGGACCTGGACATGACAGTGGGACAACTGTATGATTCCACATAGATCCAGGTCCTAGGTTACAGTCCCCATGGTTCCCTCAGCAGGTCTGATTGACTCTGTCTCTGCAGTTCTGTTCCCCTTGGGTCAATTACAGTGGCAAGCAGTGGCCGAAAATGTCACATTGGAGGGCCCTCACTGCTGGACTGATGCTTATGAGAGAGGTGGTGGTGGCGGCAGCAGTTCCACCCTCTCCTGCTGCTGACGCTGCTGTTTTGTGAATCCCTTGCTTTCTGTTGTCAAAATGCCTGAAAGATATAACATTGTTTTAGTAGAAACAAAACCTTTCGTTTCAAACTTAGCAAAATATTTTGACGTTTTTGGTTAAGTTCATACTGTTCTGTGAACTTTACATGCATTTGCAATAGTTTTGGTAGAAGTGAAACTATATTTTTGGTTGTGAACAAACTTTTAGTCAAAAAAAAGTTTATCCAGCTCTACTCCTTAGCTTCATCACCGTAAAATATAGTAGTCAGAGCTTCTGGGAAGCCTTTGGTGTCTGAAGCTTTGTAGAGCAGCTGGATTCTTATCTCTAGACTCACAGATTATGAGGATGCACTTAAGTGATTTTGTTTCAAGAGGTTTTTCTTGCATTTGACCTTGGAAACGAATAGAATGGTTATTGCATGCCTACCTTTGCCCTCTTTGGATATGTGACAAATAGGGTTTCCTGCAGTTACAAGGAGATCTAGCACTGGTCCTCTTCTGTTGGTCAGCCACATTTCTGTGATACAGAACAGATTGAGTAACTCAACGGTAATAAAACTGTGGCTGACTTCTTTACAAATTCATATAAAATCTGTATTTCTTTAATAGAAATAATATGCACACACTTTGTTACCCCAAATGGAATTTCAAAGGCACTTCAATTTAAACATACTGGATTGGATAAAACAATAAAAACAAGTTGAGTAACTACAAAGAGAGAGTTTTTGAATGAGTACAAGTAATGTGGCATAAAAGTCAGAAATTGTGACAAGAATACTAAAGATAAAACACAACTGCTGCTTAACTTAACAAACTATGTTAAATTCAAAGCAAAGTTTTTCTCACCACATGCTCTAGGGAGTCTTACTGACCAAATTTCTTAGGCCAGTTCAGTGACTGCTTTCGTTATCCCCTCTGGTGCAATAAATCAATGGACAGAGAGAGAAGGAGGAGGGCATGCCTGGGGGTGTTTGTCCCTCCTTTTTATAGTGTCAATCCCCTCTTGTAAAACATTTCAAGCTGATATTCTGGAGGAAAAAAGTCTATGGAGAAGGATGTTCCTTGCTGCTTTTTCTCACCTGTTTGAATTTACTTTGTCTACCCTTCCTGCTTGATGACTTGGTTTACTGCTTAAATGCAAATTGAGCAGAGAACACATTCCTTTGTTTGAGACACACCTGCTTGCCAACTTCTGCTGTGGTTGGAAACATGTTAATAACATTATACAAGGAAATATTATAATTCACATGCAATGTTGCCACACATATTTTATCTAAACAATACTCACCAGCAACTATTAGCGGTAGATATGCCCAATGGCCTGTGATGGGATGTTAGATGGGGTGGGATCTGAGTTACGACAGAGAATTCTTTCCTGGGTGTCTGGCTGGTGAGTCTTGCCCACATGCTCGGGTTTAGCTGATCGCCATATTTGGGGTCAGGCAGGAATTTTCCTCCAGGGCAGATTGGCAGAGGTCCTGGGGGGTTTTCGCCTTCCTCTACATTGTGGGGCACGGGTCACCTGCTGGAGGATTCTCTGAACCTTTAAGTCTTTAAACCACGATTTGAGGACTTCAATAGCTCAGACATAGGTTAGGGGTTTGTTACAGGAGTGGGTGGGTAAGATTCTGTGGCCTGTGTTGTGCAGGAGATCAGACTAGATGATCACAATGGTCCCTTCTGACCTTAAAGTCTATGATTCTAATGTCATGAGTTTGCAGATGACACCTCGTAAGGCATATTTGTACAAAGATTATTACAACCGTGTGTAGGGAGTGGACGGGTACATTCTCTCATAGTGGTATGTTTCAGATGTAATAATTATATATTTCTGAGCTACAGTTTTCAACACTAAGATAATAAAAACTATTACTACTAGTTTGTTAAAAAATTACAAATGAAAGTGATCTATTGAGACTACAGATTAAATCTAATCTCTAATTGCACAGGTGGGGAACTTTCCAAATACAAATAGCATGATGGTCAACTTCTAAGAGCTTGGCTACACTGGCAAGTTAGGGCGCATTAAATCAGCCCCAGGCGCCCTAACTCCTGAGGTGTCCATACTGGAAAGGCACTTAGAGCACCTGGACTCTGCAGCTGGAGTGCTCCTAGTAATCCACATCCACGAGAAGCATAAAGCTGGCTGCACCCTGGTGGAAATGCCTGGGTGAAAGTGTGGATGACGTGTTGCAGTACTGCATTGTGATTGGCCTCCAGAAATGTCCCGTAATCCCCTGAAGTCAAGTGGCCACTCTGGTCATTGATTTGAACTCGGCTGCAGGCATGGGGATATCCCCTTTCAAAGCTCCGTTTCTGACAGCCGGCTGCTTATCTGCTCCGGGACAAAAAAAACATTACTGTGGAATGCTGCTGCTGCTGCCGAGGCAGGCATTTGTGCGTGTGTGTGTGTGTGTGTGAGAGAGAGAGAGAGAGAGGTGGGGGAGGTCTGCTGCCATCTGAACTTACAAGACAGCATGCTGACACACTCTCTGCCTCCCAAAACACACTGTCTCCCCCACATATATACACAACACACTCCCGGTCACACTCCACCCCCCCGCCCCATTTGAAAAGCATGCTGCAGCCTCTTGCATGCTGGGATAGTGTAAGAGCTGCTAATGTGGCCATCCACTGCGCTTGCAGCAGACAGTGTAAACACACTGCACTGTACTTTTCCTGGTGCTCTTAGATGAAATTAGTACTACAGGTATATCTAGTACACCACCAGCATTTTTTAAAGTGATTGCAGTGCTGTCAAAAGACACAACTAAAAAACAAAACAAAACAATTATACTTGCAAAGGATTCCTTTCTTCTGGAGAGACAGGAAAACAACAAATGTTTTGTTATAGTCTCTAGATTAGGAGAGTATAAAAAAACTAACCTGTGTTTACTATAGAGGTTGAATTTGTTTGTATAATTGCCTCAAAACTCTTGCAGTAAAAGTTGTGGCCTATCATTTAGCAATGTTACAATGCTTTAGTTTGTGAAGCAGACTTAGTTTTACATCCTGCAGTACTTGGCTAGTAGAAAGAAAAGGAGTACTTGTGGCACCTTAGAGACTAACAAATTTATTTGAGCATAAGCTTTCGTGAGCTACAGCACACACCATTTATTCTTTTCCATAGGGACTGTCCAGTTTGGCCAATGTACATGGCAGAGGGGCATTGCTGGCACATGATGGCATACATCACATTGGTAGATGTGCAGGTGAACGAGCCTCTGATAGTGTGGCTGATGTGATTAGGCCCTATGATGGTGCCCCTGAATAGATATGTGGACACAGTTGGCAATGGGCTTTGTTGCAAGGATAGGTTCCTCGGCTAGTGTTTTTGTTGTGTGGTGTGTGGTTGCTGGTGAGTATTTGCTTCAGGTTGTGGGGCTGTCTGTAAGCAAGGACTGGTCTGTCTCCCAAGATCTGTGAGAGTGATGAGTCGTCCTTCAGGATAGGTTGTAGATCAACAAATCAGACATCAAGAATTATAACATTCAAAAACCAGTCAGAGAACACTTCAATCTCTCTGGTCACTCGATTACAGACCTAAAAGTCACAATATTACAACAAAAAAACTTCAAAAACAGACTCCAAGGAGAGACTGCTGAATTGAAATTAATTTGAAAACTGGACACCATTAAATTAGGCTTGAATAAAGACTGGGAGTGGATGTGTCAGTACACAAAATAAAACTATTTCCCCATGTTTATTTCCCCCCCCTACTGTTCCTCACACGTTCTTGTCAACTGCTGGAAATGGCCCACCTTGATTATCACTACAAAAGTTTTTTTTTTTTCCTTTTCTCTCCTGCTGGTAATAGCTCACCTTACCTGATCACTCTTGTTACAATGTGTATGGTAACACCCATTGTTTCATGTTCTCTGTGTATATAAAATCTCCCTATTGTATTTTCCACTGCATGCATCCAATGAAGCGAGCTGTAGCTCACGAAAGCTTATGCTCAAATAAATTTGCTAGTCTCTAAGGTGCTACAAGTACTCCTTTTCTTTTTGTGGATACAGACTAACACGGCTGCTACTCTGATACTTGGCTAGTGTGCCTAACTCCCATTCACACATCAGTGGCTGTATTTTCCATCTGTTGTGCACAGGACCTAAAAGATGATTATGTAACAAATTTACAGGCACAAGCAGTAAAATGTACTATAGATAAAATTTGGGCAACAACATGTGACCAACTAACCAGCTGGTTGATATAATAAATGCTGAAATCATTCAGGGATACTTCTCTATTGGGAAGAACTTTATACTGAATATGAGCATCATCCTGAAATCCTTACACAAAGTAATACCGTCATCTGTGAATAACCCCTGTTACTCTGTCTGGAGTTGCTCATGACAATGTGTGCCAATCTCAGAGCAGACTGTCAATAAAACAGGACAGAAACCCCAAATTGGTTATATGTTCTATAATTAGATTTCTCCAACCCAGTAACAAGTGTGAACTCCTAAAACACGATGTCAAGGAGTCACAGACGGTCCTTTTTTTACATCCTGCGGAACTTGGCCTTTGCTGCTGTAGCTGCTATAGTGTTTACATGGCCTAATAGCAGTTTAGTACTCATGAAACTCTAAGGAGCCTCTTGTACAGGTAACTACTTGTAGTAGGCTTGATTCACCCTCCAGCAATAAGTGATGAAATATACATTTTTGTAGCATCTGCATTCAGAGCCTGTGGCCACTATGCATATCATGAGAGCTAAATAGAAGCACAATAAGTAGATGGCTCTGGCTGACAGTTCTGTCCATTTTAAATTACACAAGTTTCCCTCAATGTCTGCCCCAGATGCCAAGGGGAAAAATACTCTCTCCTGGTAGACATGAGGAGGAAGAAATATATTTACTAAAGAACTGGCAAAAGAATCATACTTAGCACTGGAAAAATAATTTCCCAGCACTAAAAGATAGAGATCTATGTACATATTATATACAAAAGAGTATAGATAAAAACAGTGTATTAAAGTTGCAAAGTGAAGTACTGAAGATTTAGGAAATGCTAATAATAGGTTGGCCAGATAACCTTAAATCAGCCTTTCATGCATACACTTCATGGTACAGTCTTTACTTACATGATCACATACCATTCTTTCCACGGGACTCTTGCCTTATTAAGTGCACAGGACTGAATGAGACAATTGTTAAATATTTCTTTTCATCCACATCACTCAGTGTATGGCCCTAGACCTTATTTTACTGCACACTATTCAAACCATACTCTGAATTTGGAAATATTAATTTCCTCATGGACTTTTCTGTTGTGCACATCGCTGTAGTATATGAGTGTGTCTGTCAAACATTAACAAATATATCTTCACAACAATTCTAGAAGATAGGAAAGTATTATTACTCCCATTTTACACCTTGGGAATTGAGACATACAGGGATTAAGATAAAAAATTGTCCATTGTCCACTAATTTTGGGTGTCCATCTTGACATGTATGGTCTGATTTTTCAGAGTACTTAGCATTTTATAGTGCTATATTTTATACAGGTTCAAAGCACTATACAAATATTAATAAATGAATTCTGTCTGCAGTGAAAAAGTATTTACTAGTTGGGAAACTGAGACAGAAATGCAGAGACTTCCTCACAGACAGATATAGCCAGTGGCACATCCAGGACTGGAACTCAGGAGTGCCAGATGCTCATTCTTCTAGACTGCACAGCCTAACTACCAGACATTCTGTGCAACATCCACTGACTTCAGTTACTGACATGAATGCTCAGAATTTCTGCAATGCCAAGCCTTAGGTGTCAATTTGGAACTCAGAAAATAAGGAATACACAACAAAAGGCTACCTACAAAACTTTTGCTTAAAATGACTAGCTCAGAAACACATAGAAAATCTCTGGTAGGACCAGACGGAGAATGGACTTCTCTTGGATGGCAGTCAACTATGGTCATAAATATAAAGAGAAGGATAACCACCTTTCTGTAGACAGTGCTCTAAAATCCCTCCTGGCCAGAGGCAAAATCCTTTCACCTGTAAAGGGTTAAGAAGCTAAGGTAACCTCGCTGGCACCTGACCCAAAATGACCAATGAGGGGATAAGATTCTTTCAAATCTGGAGGGGGGGGGGTTTGTCTGTCTGTGTAATACCTTTGCTGGGAACAGATCAAGGATGCAAGCCTTCCAACTCCTGTAAAGTTAGTAAATAATCTAGCTAGAAAATGTCTTAAATTTTCTTTTGTTTTTTGGCTTGTAAAATTCGTTGTTCTGGAGGGAATGTGTATTTCTGTTTTTGTGTCTTTTTGTAACTTAAGGTTTTGCCTAGAGGGATTCTCTATGTTTTGCATCTGATTACTCTGTAAAGTATTTACCATCCTGATTTTGCACAGGTGATTCTTTTACCTTTTCTTTAAATAAAATTTTTCTTTTAAGAACCTGATTAATTTTTCATTGTTCTTAAGATCCAAGTGTTTGGGTCTGTGTTCATCTATACCAATTGGTGAGGATATTATTATCAAGCCTTCCCCAGGAAATAGGGTGTAAGGTTTGGGGGGATATTTTGGGGGGAAGAAGTTTCAAGTTGTCTCTTTCCCTGTTCTTTGTTTAAATCGCTTGGTGGTGGCAGTGTATCAGGTTTTTTAACCTAAGCTGGTTCCCAAGGCAAGAAAGAAATCTGTGCCTTGGCGAAATTTTAACCTAAGCTGGTAAGAATAAGCTTAGTGGGTCTTTCATGCAGGTCCCCACATCTGTACCCTAGAGTTCAGAGTGGGGAAGAAACCTTGACAACTACCTTAAACACAAGATCACCCTCTCACTTCCTGCAATCCCTTTGCATTTTTAACCAATTGAAATAACTAGAGAGAGGATTTCATCAGATATTGGGATTATGATTTAACCACCCCTCTCAAGTCTGTGGTTTGTTCAAAATCATGGTTTTGATTTGGCTCCTTAGAGAGAGGACATAAAATTAATCAAAATCCACATTCTGTTATTTCAACCCACACAGGTGGGCTGTTTGGACCTGGGGGCTTGGTTTGAGTCTATTTCTAAAATCAGTAGGTACAATTTTACCCATTTCTACAGTATCTTTAATCTTCTGCCAGCGTCTTCTCCATCTGACTTTTTTTCTTAAATATGTCTCCCTGAGGTATTTTTTTGCCAGCTGTTGCAGTGAAGATGTATTATAATGGCACATCCATAGAGTAGATGTATTATAATGATGTATGCCATTGATGCATAATCAGTGACAGCTCTGATCACTGCTGTGCTGGAGATGCCTTGGAGTAGTACATCATCAGGATGATAGCTAGAAGGAACAGAAGGCCCAAGATGGACCTTTTTTCAGTCCTCTTGTGAAGAGTATACTTTTGATACTATTACTGTTTAAGTAGCAGCCTTGTACTTCGGCATATACAAACAAATGAGAAAAAACAGCCCCAAGGAGGTTTCCAGACAACTTCAGAGGGGCAGCATATTCTTTTTATATGCTGTGCAAAGAAATTATTTTAAGAGGAAATTCTTGACTAGAAGCTAAAGAAAGGTGTGGAAAGAGATAGTTAAATGGATAAGCTAGGAAGCTCAAAAGCTCTCCCACTCCTTTAGGGTCCAGATTTTGCCAGCTTTGTTTGTGTTGAATAGGACCATTCTTCAACATATAGTCCCACTGGTATCACTGGAAGTACTTCCTAAGTGAGGTGCTACACAAAAGGAATAAGGGTTACAGAATATGATCCTCAGATGTTAAGGTCAGCATTTGTATTTGAATTCTGCCAATAAGACTCTATGACTTTCAGGCAAAGCTAATGATAGGTACCTACAAAAATCTCACATACAGTGCGAACATACAATAGACTTTTGTTCATGAAACTTACAGAGGTCATTGGAGGCTTTTCTTTCAGATTTTCAATAATCCATTTGATTGGAAAATCATCTACAAAACCTACTGCATATTACAAAAATATAAAGATTTTGAGAAACACTTTGGAAGACATCATCTCCTCACCCAAGAAATGAAGTCTCTGGTGAGATATATAGTATATTATTCTGAACCAACAGCCTAGATTTGAAAGGCTCTGTGTCTCATTGTCCATGCCTTGGGATATTCAGTCCACCAGGAGTTGGGGTTTAATTTCATGTGATTGCTTCTATTGGGTTCACTCAATTTTAATTCATTCATATAGTTTTTGTTGTATCAATTTCCACCTATGTTTTTATATTAATTTAAACTTGCTTATTTTAAAATATCTTTAGGAGCAGAATCACTGATCTGATATGCTCCCTCTGTGCCATTAAGGCACATAAAGAAAGAAGAAATAATTATATCTCCCCAGCAGGGAATCAGTCCCTAACAGACATAGAGCTGACTTAGTCAGGTCCTATGACACCCCTCCTCCAGAGGTCCAGCACAGTGAGGATTAGGGACTAACCATTCCTAACGGCTCTAACTTGTGTTAGGTCTGGGGCAGAGTTAAGTAGAGAATGAAGGAACCAGCATCAGTTTCCTTTTGGCCCTGCTGAACTCAACAGATCTTGGTCACAACAGAAACTCTTGACCATTCAATAAATTATTGAAGCTGCACTGCTCAGAGGAGCTTGGAGAAAAGAACTTGGAGACACGAGAATCCTGTTTTATAATCACTTTTGAACAAATGACTCAGTCCATGTGAATTTGGGCAAGTCTTCCCTATGCCTCATCCAGCTGGCAAATTAGATAAACGGTGGAACTGCACTAAAACCCAGAAGTTGTATATGAGATGACCTTTCTGGGTAAGTACATTACATATGAGGGATTCTATCATACTTTCCTCAGGAATAACTCAAAACAGGGGATAATTTATCTGAGAAATGCTCTTTATCCCATCCTGGGGGAAGTGATCTGCAGCTGCTTGGATAGGGTAGCAGAGAAAACAGTGGTAGTGAGCTATTAACTACATTGATGCCTCAAGAGCCATGTGGAAATTCATATCTGCGCTAAGAGCTCCCTTGCAGTCCCTGCTAACCCTATGGTTCTATGATTCTATGTATTGCTCCTATTTCCTTCCTTTCATCTCTCTCCAATACAGCAGCATAGCTCAGTCAGGAGACACATTGCCACTGGTGACTATCACAGTTACAGAATGAGCTGCACTGTACATCCTTTTTTGTCCCTCTCAAATAGACCCCTCATGTGGCAGGCCTGGATTCCTTCACCTTTCTCAAGGTCTCAGTCATTCTGGGACTGGATCTCCACACAGACCTTCTGACTCGAATCTTCAGCTTGACCTGCAACCAAACTGCAAAATGACAGGGCTTGGACCTGACTCACAGTGGGACTTGGTCTCTGACACACTCTGTCATAAATATGGAGGGAAGGGTAACCATCTTTCTATATACAGTGCTATAAAATCCCTCCTGTCCAGAGGCAAAATCCTTTCACCTGTAAAGGGTTAAGGAGCTCAAGTAACCTGGCTGGCACCTGACCCAAAATGACCAATGAGGGGACAAGATACTTTCAAATCGGGGGGGGAAGGGTGGGGGGGGGAGGAAGAGAAAGTTCTTGTCTGTCTGTGTGATGCCTCTGCCTGGGACAGATCAAGAAAGCAAGCAATCCAACTCCTATAGAGTTAGTAAGTAATCTAGCTAGAAAATGTGTTATGTTTTCTTTGTTTTTTTTTTTTGGCTTGTAAGTTTGCTGTGCTGGAGGGAATGTGTATTCCTGTTTTTGTGTCTTTTTGTAACTTAAGGTTTTGCCTAGAGGGATTCTCTATGTTTTGAATCTGACTGCCTGTAAGATTATCTTCCATTCTGATCTTTCAGAGTTGTTCTCTTTTTTTTTTTTGTTCTTCTAATAAAGTTCTGATTGGGTTTTTTGGGTCTTGGGGATTTGTGCTCATCTTGTTTATGCTCAAGCCTCCCCAGGAAAGGGGCTTGGGGGGATATTTTGGGGAAATAGGAACTCCAACTGGTCCTTTCCCTGTTCTTTGTCTAAAACACTTGGTGGTGGCGGTGTTTTACCTAATCCAAGGGCAAAGATTTTGTGCCTTGGGGAAGTTTTAACCTAAGATGGTAGAAATAAGTTTACGGGGTCTTTCATGCGGGTCCCCACATCTGTACCCTAGAGTTCAGAGTGGGGAAGGAACCCTGACACACCCCCTCCAGCAGAGTATTAGGATCCAGGTCCTGAGTGCTTCCCGACTAAGTCATGCTGATTTGTGTGTGGACAGAAGGCGGCCTTTGGCTCAAACCTGATTCAGAGCTTGGGATTAGAGTGCAGAGTAGATATGCCTTTAAGATTTTAATATTCCCTTTGACCCTAGATAATGGCCTGGAAAAAGTAAACCTTGCTGACCTGAATGGCAAAATAAACAATTCCCCCCACTGTTTCAACAAGGAACCTTGATGCACATGATATTTATAGAAAATAATACAGCTATTTCCCTCATTCTCCACAGTGGCACAGACAAAAATGCATTGAAGCAGCTGTGGACAGTGTTGGATATAAAATGCCAAGGAGTTGTAGGTATTGCTCTCAGCAGCTTCTGTGGATTTTTTTCCATTTTGGAGAGATACTTCTAGAGAAGGCTGTAGTTTCCCACTCCAGCCATGCATAATGTTCATGTCCAGCTGCCCAGGATCTACATGGTCTGGTTTCCAGAATCTTGAATTGAAAGGGATAGGTCCTATTATAGAGGTAAAAATCCTAAGGCCATCTTGGATCATCTAAAGGACAACTAGGCATCCATTTTTTTTGCGAGCTCTTCTTGTCCCCTCCTCGTTCTAGTTCGGTGCCTTTTTCTGTTTAGGGGGAAAAGACAGTGGTTGTCAATCATCTAATCTGCCTAGTGACCTAGTGTCTATAAGAGGCGGTGTTCAGATCAAATAGGGGCTGCCCATCTGAGTGGTAGCATCTGGTTGAGACGAAACAGGTAATTGAGGGTAGGCCATTCATCCCACAAGGGTTACTTGGAATAGTGGATATACTCGCTTACATGCATCTCAACCATCTTCTGTAGAATTGCTTACTGCACGCATGATGACGCAGGTATAGGGAGAGGGAGAGATTTAACAGCTTACCTGAAAGGATGCTCATCTGATCCTGCCTCAAGGTCCTACTTCCATCTAAGGGATCCAGCAGTCCTGTTTTGCTGTGCCACCCTAAGAAGGAGAAAACATCAGTAAATCAAGCTGCTAGAGATGGTATTGTGATCGTCACTTTGTTTGTGTGCATAGTCCCCCTATTGTTACAGCCTGCCTTGTTTTAGTATCTGCCTGGTTGCTGCATGTTTTACCTTGTTTATTCTGGGAGTCCTTGCCACCCCTTTAGTAAATTGTGTTGTACTTTTATTTTGTTTGAGTTTTATGTGGAAATATAAGCCCCTGGAGACAGATACAGGTAGGAGGCGAACCTGAGACTGAGATATTTGGTCCGCTTTTAATTTTAGCTCCTGTTTCGGCGAACACTATAAGCTCCATTCCCACTTCTGTCTTTACCACCGAGATTTGACAGATATCTGTGCTGGTTCAATTCTCCTCTATGCTTCCTGGCCCCAGAATTGATTATTTAGTTTAAATGACTGTATAATAGTTCCGAATTGCATTCTGGGAGTGGGACTGACATTTTTAAAAATGTCATAAAAATAGAGCTTTTGGGGGGAAAACATAAATGCATACAGTGGGAGATAATTTATAAAGTTGCATTTCTCAGCGACTACATTTAAAAATAACATTTTCTTCAAAATTAGCAATATATATTACATGTATAATATATATTTATTTTAAATAACAAAAATACCTAATCCTTTTGTGGTTTATTGTTTGCAAAATTTAGTTTTAAACAGCAAACTTGATTCTAAAGTTTAAAGTACAAATAAGTTTTTGAGAAAAAAATCCTACTCTAGCTTCTATTTATTTATGTATTTATTTATTTATTTGATTGGGGGGTAATTTTATTCAAAATAGAATAATGGGCACTTAGGCCCAATTCTGGTTTCATACTGCTGTAAATAAGGTGTATATATGAGCCCTTAAGGTCTCATCTCACATGATTAAACTTTATTGTTAAGTTTCAGCCTGTAGTGAATTATGAACACATAAAAGTAGATTTTTGTTAAAATTGAAATAATTTTACAAATTATGGAGGAACTACCATTCACATCCACTGTAGAATAAATTTGCTCAAAAGGCTGGAGCTGGATGAAAAAGAGAAGTTTCAAGATATAATCACACTGCTGCAGGTGTACTCTTTGAGAATTCTGCCTCTCTGTTCCTCAGCACGTAAGGCAGTCTGTATATAAGGAGAGTGCAATTTATCCTCTGTGGCACATATATAGTCAGCTCTATCAGCCATGCGGAAGGATTAGATAGAGGCATGACCCATCTAAGCCCCAAGTTTTCACATGCTTAGATACTTATCCACTTGGGAAACATATCCAATTCATTCCCCTTGCCATTTCTGATTATGAACTGTGCTAGTCATGCAGCACACTCCACCCCTACGAGGTAAGTGATAAGATTTGCCTACCGATATCTTGATTGTTTTAGCTTCCCAACCATGGATAAAGGTTAGAATCAAACCCATGTATCTCACTGTTTTAACCCACTTTCTTTCCCCTTTAATTTTCATTTAACAAGAACAAGCTGACATAGGAAGCAACCTGACACATGGCCCTACACACACCTGCAACAAAGGAACCGTTACAGATTCTTGTATTTCCATTTTCCTCTAAGGCATTCTCAAAACAGCAAATATGAACTAACGTAAAACGTTACTGTCTTAAACCAACAAAAAGAAAACTGAGTTAGCATTAAAACATCATACTTAGCTTCCAGCTCGTGCCCACTTGCTACAATATCATATAAAGATATGGAAAAATCATCTATTACCAGAACTTGAGTACTATCTTGGCTTTTGGTGATAAAAGGACTAACTAAGTCATACGTATAAATATGTTCATCATCATCATGTTTCTATTATGCCTCTGGCATTTCGGGCAGTGACAAAGCTTCTCCACTCCTGTGTGTTTCAGGCAAGTCTTTCAATGGTTCCCCAGCTGTGCCCCATGTTTTTCAGCTTGGCTTCCACAGCTCTTTGCCATGTTGTTTTCGGGAGGCCTCATTTTTGCTTGCCTGCAGGTGTCCATCTTATTGCCACTCTGGTGATTGAATCAGTTTCCATCCAAATCACATGACCAATCCATCTCCAACACCTCCTGGCAACAATGGTGCTCATATCCTCTTGGTTGTATTGTGCCAGTAGATCTTGGTTTGAGATTGTTCTGAGTCAAAAAATATGGAGGATTTTTCTGAGGCAGTTTATATGAAATGAAGACAGTTTGGACATGTCATACTTTCTCATTCCCCAGTCTTTTTCACTATAAAGGAATGTTGAAAGTACACAGCTCTGATAAATCTTGAGTTGGGTTTTGGTTTTGTATGTTGATGATTTCCAGACTGTATTTAAGCTCATGAAGGTGCGCCTGCCTTCATTAATTTTGTTCTGAATGTCCTGGCTTGTTCCACCATCCTGGCTGATGGTGCTGCCCAAGTATGTGAATGTTTCTATATTGGTGAGAACATAATCCTCTATCCTTACTGGTGATGGTGAGGCAATCTTAAAGGTCATGATATCTGTCTTATTGTGTTTGATTTTCAGTCCAATTTGCTGGCTGAATGTGTTTGAGTCGAGTTGTTTTTTCTTGTATATGGTGTTGGGTATGTGATAGGAAAGCGAGATCATCTCTGAAATCCAGGTCTTCAAGGGATGAGAAAGTGTCCATTTAATGCCTCTTGGCATGTCTTCTGTTGTACGCTGCTGTCAAGGTTCCTTCCCCACTCTGAACTCTAGGGTACAGATGTGGGGACCTGCATGAGAAAAACCCTAAGCTTATTTTTACCAGCTTAGGTTAAAACTTCCCTAAGATACAAACTATTTTACCTTTTGTCCCTGGACTTTTTTGCTGCCACCACCAAGCATCTAACAAATATAACAGGGAAAGAGTCTACTTGGAAACGTCTTTTCCCCCAAAATCCCCCCAAGCCCTACACCCCCTTTCCTGGGAAAGGCTTGATAAAAATCCTCACCAATTTGCATAGGTGAACACAGACCCAAACCCTTGGATCTTAAGAACAATGAAAAAGCAATCAGGTTCTTAAAAGAAGAATTTTAATTAAAGAAAAAGTAAAAGAATCACGTCTGTAAAATCAGGATGGTAAATACCTTACAGGGTAATCGGATTCAAAACATAGAGAATCCCTCTAGGCAAAACCTTAAGTTACAAAAAGACCCAAAAACAGAAATATACATTCCATTCAGCACAACTTATTTTATCAGCCATTTAAACAAAACAGAATCTAATGCATATCTAACTAGATTGCTTACTGACTTTTTACAGGAGTTCTGACCTTCATTCCTGTGCTGGGCCCGGCAAAAGCAACACACAGGCAGAGAGAAGCCTTTGTTCCCCCCTCCTCCAGCTTTGAAAGTATCTTGTCTCCTCGTTGGTCCTTTAGGCCAGGTGCCAGCAAGGTTGTCTTAGCTTCTTAACCCTTTACAGGTGAAAGGGTTTTTCTTCTGGCCAGGAGGGATTTAAAGGTGTTTACCCTTCCCTTTATCTTTATGACAGCTGCCATTACCTAGTCAATGACAATATTGAAGAGGATTGCAGACATGAGACACCCCTGACGTACTCCTGTTTTGACTTCAAAATTGAACTCGCTGTGATCAACACTACAATAAATAAAAACTTTTGATTATGTTGATTATGTGGAAAGGGATTCCATGTGTCTGCAGAATGTGCCATAGGCTGGTTCTGTGAATGCTATCAAAAGCCTTCTCAAAGTCTATCTGAAGAAGTGAGGTTTTTACCCATGAAAGCTTATGCTCAAATAAATCTGTTAGTATTTAAGGTGTCACTGGACTCCTTGTTGTTTTTCTCAAAGTCTATTAAATTTATATATAGTTGCCATTGCCATTCTAAGCATTGTTCTATTATGTTTCATAGAGTGAAGGTCTGGTCTGTGCATGTTTTTATTAATTTTAAAATATTGTCATGGTTGAAAGGATTTTGTTCAAAACTCTATGTGATTAGGATGCACAAAAAATTGTTAGTACTGACCACTACAATTTACAAAACTTAACATAAACCAAATATACCTGTGGTAGGAAAAAAATGCAATGCACATAAGCAAGTAGGAAAGTTTAATGTCAGTAATATTACAGTGTTGGGATGCCTGGCAATATTGCGATGTTTGAGAATGTTAATAATTTAAGGTCTAAATTGTAGACATGACTGAACTTGTAAAGTTTCTTCCAATGATTTTTACGTCTAGTTATTAAAATACTACAGACAGCTCCTCAGAGACCACTTTACTTATTAGATCAAAAGAAATATGAAAAAATATGCTTGAACTTTCTAATCTACAAAGGTCTAAATTCTAATAAATCAGAAAAGTGTTGAAATGCAAGTTATAGAGCTCAGTATGAAGACATTCTAAAGGAAACACATACAAGATTCTATAAAATGACCTGCTTTATTTCAACATTTTCATAATTAATATGAATAACACAGATTTTATTTTTAATACTATTATAAATATGATTGAATTTGCAAATCCAGGATTGGACTTGCTTCCCATGTGAGAAGCCATAAAACAAATACACTCATAAATCAAATCAACACTAGCTGAACACTCATCTCTTGAAGTGATGGTAGAATCCAATCCATCAACCAACCATGACATCATATTTTATTGTTTTCATATTTCAAAACACAAAAAAACAAGAAAAACTGCACTAGAGAGTAAAGACTTTATTGTATGAAAAGTCCCCAAAAGCAAGAAAACATCGAATTGGGACTAACCTTTTTATTCACAAAGGTTCATCTACAATTAAAGCTATGAAAAAATCACATAGCATTGTTACCTTGAGTGGTATGTCCAGCAAGAAAATGGAGGACATTGTAATCCAATAATGTTCATTGCAAATTTAGGTGGATTTTTTTCCCCACTGACTAAATATTTTTGAACATATGTCTCCATTATTTGACCAGCTCATTTTAAAATCCTCATTCCTCAGACAATGGATCTGACATATTCATTTATATGGCATTAATCTACATGGTCTCCAAGATCTCCATAGACTTCAGTGGAGTTACTTACCATTGGTTGTAAGGAATCTCCCAATCCAGTTGGCTACTGGAAATAAGGAATAAGAAAATAGGACCAGAAAGGTCTTCCTAGGTCACCAAATCCAGACCCTTTCTAATTAAGCTGACTCCATCAGACAATCCTATTCATTTTTTTACGCTCCATATTAAAAAAAATAGATTTCTTGCTCCCACTTTTAAACTATCAAAAGGCTATTCTAGAACCTCACTCCTCTGAGGGGTAGCAACTTTCTTCTAATTTCCAGTCTAAATTTACTCATGGTCAGTTTATACCCATTTATTCTGATGCCAACCTTTTTTCTTTAACTTAAATAGTTCTCTCTTCCTGGTGTTATCCTCCCTGTGTATTTATAGAGAGCTCAATAAGCCAAGCAGTTTTTTCTCATAAAATAGGCTCTTCATTCCCCAGATCATCCTAGTAGCCCTTCTCTGCACCTGTTCCAGTTTGAATTCATCTTTTTTTTTTAACATGGATGATGAGAACTCTACACAGTATTCCAGATGGGTTTGTTATCACATGGTTGTATTATTGCTGTTTCTCTTCAGTGGTATGGTGGTAAAATATGGGTGAGAGGAGGAAGCCAGAATGTCATAGTTAATTTCAGAACTCCTGTGACAAGTCTCATTGCAGTGTTCAGATGCACACCATCATGTTTTGCATGTACACTACCTGACCATACTAACGAGAAATAGCTGCTAAGAAGATGAGAGACAAGGTGTGAGTGTCTGCTGCCAACTAGTCCCAGCTAGTTTGTAGGTTATATTGTTCCTAGTCTTTAGCTTGGCAGCAGTCTTTGTCTTTATGGCTCTCCCAAGGTCCTCTTTACTGAGGAGGATCTGATGAGGCTTTAGGTTTTGTCCCATGTAGTTGGAAGCTTAACATCTGAGACTAGACACTTCCATGTTACCATTAATTTGTTTCGAGTATAAAAAGCTAATCAAATACTCCCCCACATTGGGACATTTTGTCTGAAGTGGTTGTCCTAAGGTCACAGAGAGAATCTGTGGCAGAATCCAGGGATAAATGCTGACACCATTGATGTTCATGGAAGTTTTGCCATTGACTTCAGTGAGGCCAGTATTTTTCACCAGGTTTCCTGACTTTCCTAAGAAGCACCCCGAGCAGCAGAAAAAAGGGAAATGTTAAGGTGGAATTTAAAGTGGCAAAGAGTTTGGAAAGAAATAATTTCATTCCAAAGATAGGGAGAAGACGAAGAAAGGGAGCAAATGGAGAGTGGGTTTGAAATGAGTGAAGAAAGAGTACTAAGGAGTGATGTGGTAATAACAATCAAAGGTAATCAGTGAGTACTATAAAGCAAAAGGGGGAATCCAGTGAAAAAGAGAAATTAAATCTATAAATTTCCAGGAGACACAAAAATATGATGTTCCACTAAGTTTTGTCTCATTGGACTTGATGCTTTAATTTATCTGCTGCTGTTGAAGTGTTTGCCAGCCTTCAAGGATTTTAACCATTGTGATTTGTATATGGTCTTATATATATTTTTTAATTATATTAGCTTTGATAGAGACAGATTTTAGGCTATTTCATTTTTTGGATAATTCATAGTTCATTTTTTCTTATTATGATGAAGGAAAGCTATATGGACGACAAACTGGATAATGCTCCTCTTCTGGACTGCTGAGATAATAATGATTATTTCTTATTTATTTTATAGTTATCACCTAGGATGAGTCTTTCAGGTGCCATAAAGAAAAAAAAAAAGTCTAGAGAAGACAATACCTTCCCCAGAGTGCTCTCAGTCTACATATCAGGACAGAACAAAGGGACAAAACCCAAGAACAACTATGTAGGTAAAAACAGACAATCACTATGCTCTTGAATGAACTCACACAGGAAAATGATGAAAGACAAAAACACCCTATCACCTGAGAAACACTTTTCTCAAAGTGATCACTCTGTGTCTGACCTATCAGTCCTCATCTTCAAAGGAAACCTGCACAACATTTTCAAAAGATGAGTCTGGGAGTTTAAATTCATATCTCTCTGTTAGACACTAAAAATCATTGACTGAACAGAGACATTAGATATATGGCTTATTACAACCATCTGTAACCCATTAACACCCCTTTTTGTGCTATTAATATAGGGGTGTTAATGGGCCGCTTTCACCTTGAGGGGTCCTTTAAAATAGGTGCTAACATCTTACACTAAGCTATCTATTCCAGTTTGTATTTAAGCTGAGACATTTCCCCATCCATGAAGAAGAGCTCTGTGTAGCTCAAAAGCTTGTCTCTCTCTTAGTAACAGAAGCTGGTCCAATAAAAAGATATGACCTCATCCACCTTGTCTCTCTAGTAACAGACACAACAACACTGCATACAGTAATAAAAAAAAGACCGTTTCCCTGTGACCGAAAAGGAGGCATGAATAATTCTTAGTCCTGCCTTGAGTGCAGGGGACTGGACTAGATGACCTCTGGAGGTCCCTTCCAGTTCTATGTTTCTATGAAGTCCAAGAGAAAAGGAGAGAAATGGGGGGAGGAGGGTTGTGGGCAATGTTGGTGAATTTGATGACAACTGTGGGTGGTGTACCTTGCACATTGTGAGCAATTTGTAATCTGCAACACCATCCCATGATGAGTCCGAAAGCATACAGACTGCTGTGTAACCTCTTGTCTCCAACTGTGCCCGGAAATGCCACGTATGCTGCAATTACTGCAGCAATGTAGAAACATTTTTCACTAGTCCTATAGATAATAGCAGAACAATATTAGTTCCATCATCAGGGATGTGGAGAAGTGATAGTGGAGTTCACTGATGTTCTAAGGAATTTATCAGAGCATTGTGAGTTTGGACAAATATTAAGTGATGCCCTGTGTGACCACTTGGTCTCTGGACTATGGAATGACTGGGTCCAGAACAGGTTATTGACTGTAGTAGTGCTTACATTCAAGAAAGCTATTGAAGTAGCAATTGCAATGGAAACTGCAGAGATGTATTCTCTTGAGTTTAGTTTGAGAAGTTCACCTCCTATTATCAATGAAATAGAGGACCACGGGAACGTAAGGAATTTCGATGTGGCTGTTGTGCAAAAACTATGCATGATGAGCAGAACTGTGGGGCACACTAATTTATTTGCAGAAAATGCCAAAAGAAAGAACACATTGTTGTGACCTGTTGCACAGTTATGACCAGCAACACAGAGTAACCATCCATTCAAGAAGACACTTATGAAGATTAAACCTAAGAAAGGATGGAAGTTGGATATTCATAATGTGGAGGAAGACAAGAGCTCCAGTGACACTGACCAAGACCTAGCATTATGTGTGTTATCAGAAGTTGGATTTAGAGATGACATCTGGGCCACACGTTTGTTTGAAGGAGATCCTACAAGATTGGATTTTGATACTGGAGATGATGTTTCATTGATTTCTGCATCTACCATCACCAGACTCTGTCATAATTTCGTTTGGAAGAAATCTCTATGGTTTTGAAGACATATCACAGAAAGGTTAGTCCCAAAAGGTGACTCTAAGTGAAATTTCAACCAGATGAATGTGGATGAATAGAAGTATCCACTTTTATTTGGCAGATCTTGGTTTGAGAAGCTCAAGGTGAATTGAACTGAGATCAATGTGATCATGAAAGAACTTCAAAACATTCAAGAAATACTGGACAGACACTCCAAAGGTTTTTTTGAATAAGAGTTTGAACAGATTAGCAATGAATCAGTAAAGCTAATGGTTCAGTCTGGCAGTCAGCCAAAATACTGCAATCCCAGAGTTATGCCTCATGTTCTCAAGACTCTGGAAGCTGATTTAGATTGTTTAGTGAATATTGGAGTCTCCTCACTGGTTTCATACAGTGAGTGAGCTACACCCATCATACCTGTGATCAAGATCAGTCCAAATTTGGGGAGAATACAAAGTGAAGCTGAATCCAGTTTTGTTTTCAGACCAGCAAGCAGTACCTGTATTGACGATTTATTTGCTACTCTTAGTGGTGGACAGTGTTTCAGTAAACTGGATTTGCTCAATGCATATCTACAAATCTGAAACTGAACTGAAAAAAAACCCTGAAAACTGATCTGGCATCTTGCAAATATGTTCCAATGAACTCCAAAAAATACAGCTTGCTGTGTTACAACAGGTTGCCTTTTGGTATCACATTGGCACCTGTTCTGTTCCAGAAATTCATGGATGTGATTCTGAGGGCACTGAACGGAGTTCAGTGTTGTTTGGATAACATTGGTACAGGAAAGGATCAAAGGCTTCGTGTTCAAAATTTGGACACTGTCTAGCAGTGTTTGAAAGACTATGGACTGAAAGTACCTCAAGACAAATGTGCATTTTTCAGACCTTCAGCTGAATACCTGGGACATGCAATAGATGTCATGGGCTTAGGGAAATTGCTAGAGAAAGAAAAGTCAGTTTGAAGCACCACTGCCACAGAACGTGTCACAGTTATGTTCATTCTTAGGACTGCTTAACTACTGCAGCAAATTTCTGCCTAATCTGGTCCAGTATTGGTGCCATTACATGAATTGTTACAACCAAAGAAAAAAATGGAAATGAACTAAAGAGTGTGAACTTAAGGAAGCAAAGAAACTGTTGATGTTAGCAGAAATGGTTACGCACTTTGATACTTTCTTACCATTGCAATTGTCTTGTAATGCTTCACTATATAGAGTGGGTGCAGTTCTTTCCCACATTTTTCCTAATGGCATGGAGAAACTAATTGCCTTTGCATCATGAACACTCACTACATCTGAGAAGAACTATGCACAAATAGAGTGAGAAGTTCTCAGCATCATCTTCAGAATTCAAAAATTCCATACCGATCTACAGGGTAGATATTTTACCTTCCTGATTGATCATCACCTAGTAATTTCAAAGTTTGATCCAAAACATATTATTCTGTCATTAGCTGCTGCTCATGTGCAACAAGTGTTACTACTTTCAGCTCATTCTTTTACTATTCTATTCCATAAGGGACTCAACATAGGAATGCTAATGGGCTTCTGCACCTGCCAGTCCCAAGCTCCTGTCAACCCAAGGAAATTTCAGATAAAATGTTCTATCTCATTTTAATGGATAGGTTACCCATCACTAGAACAGGCATCAACAAAGAAACCGCTAAGGATGATGTGCTTTCTCTTCTGAATGGAATGGTACTACAGGATACAGAGCTGGATCAAAAGAATTCCTCATGTATACATTGTGTGCTAATGTCAACTGTGTGTGAATCATGTTTGCATCTTATGGGAATGTGAGTGATCATTCCAAAATCACTTCAATTTCAGGTTTTGAAAACTTCTCATGAAGGTCATTTTGGCATTGTACAGAAGAAAGCCATAGCCCAGAATCATGTCTGGTGGCCAGGGATTGACAAATATATTGAGAGGAAGGCAAAGTGCTGTATTACATGTCAGCATATTCAGCAAAATCCTTACTCAGCTTATCTACACCCTTGGTTGCGTGGACTTTGCCAGATTATTAGAAGGTTGTATGTTCTTAATCATTGTCGACTCCCATTCAAAATGGCCAGACGTTTTCAGAATGACTTCTACTACAGCTACCTAGATCATTGGACATCTTCGTACCTTGTTTAGCCAATTTGGTTTATTGCTACTGTTAGTGAGTGACAATATACCTCAATTCTGCTCTGAATAATTTCAGGGGCCCCTGGCTTCAAGTGGAATTCATCTCTGCTCTATACCATCCTGCTAAAAATAGATTAACAGAATGCTTTGTACAAGCACTGAATTGTGCCTTAAAATCTGAAAGGTCTATTTTGAGTCATCAGGAGAAACTGGACAATTTCTTGCTTGTCTACAGGAATACATCACATGCTACTACCAAAGAGTCACCTGCAGCTCTTTTCTTGAAGCGATCTTTGCATAACTTTGGCCTGATATTGCCTCACATGTAGCCAAATCCGAAGCTATGCAAATTGATTGATGATGTGAGATGTTTAATTATTCTTTTCAAGTCTCAGACTTATAGTAGAATTACAACTACTGTTGTAATTGTTCTGTTGTGAAATGAGTACCTGGAAAAACTGTAAAATTAATGAACCTATTCTGTTGCTGGTAACGCTATCCAACTGTGTTTTATGAACATGACAGTTGGACCAATTGTAGCCTCAACAGGTAACAGAGTCTGAGATATTCTAATGGGACTTCCTGTTCCTCTGACTGAAGCTTTTTCCATTGCAAGTCCTAATTTCAATGACTTGTTGGGAGAAATTTTGGTACCAGATACAGTGGATTTCTTAGCACCGACTGTTCCTGTTGTTCAGGACACTTCCACAGCACCATCATCACATTATCCCAAGAGAGTGCGAAAAGCAGTGGAGAACCTGAATTTATAAATTGTTTAGCTGCCTATTCCACGGCAGAATAATCCCTTGCAATTTCAGAGTCTCTACCTGCAACTTTTACTTAGGTTATATAGTGTTTCATTTTAGCCATGTGAAAAATAATGTGTGTGTGTGTGTGTGTGTGTGTGTGTGTGTGTGTGTGTGTGTGTAGGACGTTTTTTAAAGTAGGGTTGAAGAATGTGATGTTCTATGCTTCTAAATATTTGATCACTCTCCCCTCCCTAGTGCACAGGCTCACTTTAGTGTTAGTTTCAGTTTTCACTTTCAAACTTTTTAAAAAAAAACCCTTTGTTTGATATGATCAAACACTTTATGTTTAACAATAGAACATGAAAGTTTTAAAGTGAGAAAAAAATCAGGAAGGGAGGTGTTTCTGTTTCTTCAGATAACCCTGTCGGAGGCTATATCTGAACTTTATGTAGCCACAAAGGCATGGCTTTTGTCCTTTAAATTTTTTATTGTAAAAATCATGAATTAGTTACCCTAAATTTTAAAACTTTCTTTACTATTTACAAGTAAAGCCATTTTTGTTTGGCTGTTTTTAAATTATTATTATTCTGGTCAATTGGGTAATATTGAACTTACTTCACAATTTATATTCCTGTTAACTGGGTTTGATCTTATAGACTAAAATCTTTGTGTCACATTGTGGAAAAGTAAGTAAACTTGGCATCTCCTTAGGCTGTAAAAGCATGCTATTTTTATTGAAACATATTTAAAATAACATTGTATTGTAAATCCTCCTCAGTTGAGGATTTTTTTTGTATTATACCCAGGCATTCTTTACAGTTTATAAGTAGAACAGCTTTTGTTAAACATTTTTAACAGGATAGGGTGCTGAATCTTTTATTTCACTACAAAACAGATCTTTACATCTCAGTCACAGTGTTGTTTTTTCATGTGAAGCTTAAAAACTGTATGTTAGCAAAAGAATTAAGAAAAGGGACTGTTTCTTCAGATAACAAGGGTGAGCAGGTTCAGTCTTTATCTTATATTTTCAAACAGTTAGAAGGGGTGCCTCTTGTAAAATTCTGTTTTCTTAGTGGCATGTTCAGAGCTTACATCTGAATTGCTAATTTCCTGTAAAACATTAATTAAATGAAAAAAAGGTGCTTGATATAATTTTCCATCAGGTTGAAAGGTACAAACCTAAATCTACATTAATTTTTGGTAAAACTTTCCTTGGTTTAAATTTTAAAAAATAGCTAATGCTTTTTAAAAAATGCCTGGCGTGTGATTTGTTTGTTTGTTCAAACCAACCACCAATCAAAAGCTATGCCTCTTGGGATAATATGATTGGTTCAGGAACATGAATTCTTCTTCTGACTGGTCCAATTGAGGGCATGGTTTGCTTCCAAGGCTTGCAGTCCAGAATAGCTATCATTTCACTACAGCCACTAGGGTAAGCTGCTTTGCTCTCTCTGCCACGTGCTCAGTACCACAGGTTTTATTGGTGCTTTAAAATCTCTTTGCCATGAGGTCAGTCACAAAGACTCTCTTTCTGCCAGGTGCTTTAAAATCTTTCTCCCTCTCTGTCTCTCTGTCTCTCTCTCTGTAACAGCCTCATCTCTGTTCTTTATTTCAAAATAAACCTTTTTATTTTTTCTAAAACTCTTTGGTTTATTTTTCCTCTTTTCTTTATTTTTTTCTCTCTCTTGGCCTAACAAAGGATTCTTTCTGTAACATCCTCATCTCTATTCTTAATTTTCTCTGTTCTTTATTTTTCCTCTTTTCTTTAATAACTTACCTTTATTTTCTCCTCTTTTATTTAATTTCTCTCTCTTTCTTTATTTTTTCTCTCAAATCCAGTCTTACATGTAAAAACACACACACAACATTCATCAGGAAAAAAAATACAACCCAACTCGTCACATGTAAAAACACATACAACATGCCCCATGAAAAAGAAAAAAAAGTTTTTTTTTTCCCCAAATGGCTGAAAGTGCCATACGTGAACGTGTACAAATACAGAACTGGAGGGTGGGACATATGGCAAAAAAGTGCATGAAAACCTGTCAAAAATACATGGTGATGAATCCTATTAAGTGGATTACTACTAACAATACTACAAACAACATTTCGTACAGCACATATAGCCCACATAAAGCTGCAGTCAGTTGTAGTGAATGATGCGTCTGCTCTGAGTGTCTGTGGCTTTGGATGCTATAGGTCCACATTTTACAGCTTTTTGGGTTGTTATTTATGTTCTCTCCTTCCACACTGGTGGTAGCTTGCTTTGCTTCATCTTGGATAGCGCTGTGTTATGTGCTTTATCCTGTTTACCCTTTGTTTACCCTTATCTTTATTTATCCTTTCTCTGATATTCTTACCTTAATGTTCAATTGCCAAGTTTGCCAGCTCACTTTGTCCATTCTTGGACTTTGCTGGATGGCTTAATTTTGCAGATGCTTTATTTTTAATTTCCTAGTTGCACTCTTTGCCTTTTCTTACTCTTCTGTCTTCACCATTGATTTCTGCATTCAGGGCTATAACAATTATTCTTGTTTGACATTGCTAATGGAGATACAAAAGGTACAAGGATATTTAGAGATTTTTTTATGATGTATAACACAAAACAGAACCTGTCTAAGGTGAATCAATTAACTAAAAATTGGAAATTTGTTTTACTTTCCCCTGAAATCTTTGTTGATAATCCTAGGAATACTATTTGTGTAGTATAATTGCTGCCCATTTCTTAAGTTCTACTTCCAGTTCCTAGACATTAACTAGTCCTAATATAATTCTGCACTTACAGAGAACATAAAGAAACAGAACATGGAAAAGAAAAGTAAAAGCTAAGCGCTTAAAGGTTTTATCTCCGAAGGACTGAAAAATCCAGCACAGTTGTGCTTTCAAGATGGAATCTGGGGAGCTTCCTGTATATCTTCTAAAAGTCAGATTGTTAACAACTTTTATGTAGTTTAACAAGCCAATAATTTATTGTACTGTAGTCAATCTGCTGATGTTCATGTTCCTATTCCTCATCTTTCACCATTGTAATATAGCCACACTATATGGTACAGTAGAAGGATTTCAAGAAGACTCCATTACCCTACTGAAAGAGAAGACCACAGAGTTGCCAAAACTTGCCATTTTTATCTATTCTGCTGTATAACTCTCAAGTATATTTTTAGTCATTATTTATTATTGTGTGACACAACATATGTTCCTAAAAGTCAAGATAGAGAATCTGAGGAACTCTTTGTTCCTTCCTGTCTTTTGTGCTATCTTCCTGACACAGGAAAATAAAAAAAGCTTAATGCTAAGTCTCTTTCCAATTATTTATATGAACACTGTATTTCTGCTTTGCTAGTTAAGTGGTTTTTCTCCTTTGTTACTCGTTCCCAGTCTGAAGTGATCCACTATTTGAGCAGTCTGCTTGTGCTGTTATGATGCCAGTTTGCTTATAATGGTCCCTTGTTTCTTTTTAAGTTGTCTCTTACTGACAAAGTATGAATAACAAGATCATAAACACCTCTAATTAAGCAATAAGACATGACAGGGTGTGAATTGTATTATAATATTTCACACCTACTGTGTTGCTAAGCATGAGGCTGAAGGTTGAGTGCCATCAATGTACCTAGGAATGAATTAATATAACACAATTCATGCCCTGGAGTGACTTGCTGTGTTTATAAAATAGTGAGTGATTTTAACTAGAGGGAAAAAAAAGCTTGTTTTTTTGTATCCATAATTTCATGGTAGAAGGATAGAAGTAGGAGGGAAATGATTTGACATTTTCTCATCTTTGACATAGTACCACTTTCTTATATATATGAACTTTGTACCTCACATTAAGCATTTTAGATGCCTCTTTTGAAATAAAAAACATTGTAATATATTCCTGGTTAGAAATAGCTCTGCCAGTATATGATAGGGCCATGGTTCTCAACCAGGGGTACGCATAACCCTGGGGAATGCAGAGGTCTTCCAGGAGGGTATATCAACTCATCTAGATATTTGCCTAGTTTTACAACAGACTACATAAAAAGTACTAATTAAGTCAGACTAAACTACAATTTCATACAATGACTTGATTCTACTGCTCTATATACTATACACTGAAATGTAAGTACTGTACTATATTTATATTCCACTTGATTTATTTCATAATTATATGCTAAAAAATAGAAAGTAAGCAATTTTTCAGTAATAGTGTGCTGTAATACTTGTATTTTTATGTCTGATTTTGTAATCAAGTAGTTTTTAAGTGAGGTGTAACTTGGGGTACACAAGACAGATCAGACTCCTGAAAGGGGTACAGTAGATTGGAAAGTCTGAAAGTCACTGTGGTAGGATAGGTTTCAGAGTAACAGCCGTGTTAGTCTGTATTCGCAAAAAGAAAAGGAGTACTTGTGGCACCGTAGAGACTAATCAATTTATTTGAACATAAGCTTTCGTGAACTACAGCTCACTTCATCGGATGCATACTGTGGAAAGTGTAGAAGATCTTTTTATACACACAAAGCATGAAAAAATACCTCCCTCCACCCCACTATCCTGCTGGTAATAGCTTATCTAAAGTGATCACTCTCCTTACAATGTGTATGATAATCAAGTTGGGCCATTTCCAGCACAAATCCAGGTTTTCTCACTGCCTCCCCCCCCACCACAAACCCACTCTCCTGCTGGTAATAGCTTATCTAAAGTGACCACTCTCCTTACAATGTGTATGATAATCAAGGTGGGCCATTTCCAGCTCAAATCCAGGGTTTAACAAGAACGTCTGAGGAGGGGGGTGGGGGTAGGAAAAAACAAGGGGAAATAGGTTACCTTGCATAATGACTTAGCCACTCCCAGTCTCTATTCAAGCCTAAGTTAATTGTATCCAATTTGCAAATGAATTCCAATTCAACAGTTTCTCGCTGGAGTCTGGATTTGAAGTTTTTGTTGTTGTAATATCGCAACTTTCATGTCTGTAATCACGTGACCAGAGAGATTGAAGTGTTCTCCGACTGGTTTATGAATGTTATAATTCTTACATCTGATTTGTGTCCATTTATTCTTTTACGTAGAGATACTTACTTGTGGTAGGATACTTATTTCTTTGTGCATTTTTATGTTATTTGTGAAAATGGCATAGTGATGAGTAAAATATCTTGTCTTTCTTAGCATGGCAAATATTTCGCTGTTTACAGATATACTAAAGAGGATTATGATGTCACAATGAGCGGGTTGTTATGTAGGGCAAAGAATAAGCAGGGGGAATAGCTGACCTTTGAAGAGACAAAAGACTCAGTCCTGTCATTTGGAAGTTTTCTCTTTGTGTTCAGTGGGAGCAGAAGCAAGTCTAGAGGTACTGTTTTAATACAAATGCTCCTAACAATAAGAAATAAGGGAAGAAACAAACAGAGAATCTATTATAAAGAAGCCAATTTCTTTCGCAGTGGACTGTTACCTCCTGCCAAGTTTTCCAGGAGGCATCAATTGATCTTTATCAGATCATGGTATTGGAATTTCTACTCATAATTAGATTCATTTCAGATTTTTACTTTATTTTTACTCTTTACTATATCTTTACTAGGATATAGATTTCCACCTTTAATAGGGATGTCTCTGCTCAAACTGTGTGATCTGATGCACCTGTCAATTTGCCCCTCACCCTTAGTTTAAAAAATCATCTGCAGACTTTTTAAATATTTCATGCCACTAGTCTGGTTCCATTTTGGTTTAGGTGGAATCCATTCTTCCTGTATAGGCTCCTCCTTTACCAAAAGATTCCCGATTTCCTAATAAACCTAAAACCCTCCTCCTTACATGATCATCTTATCCATGCACTGAGACCCTGCAGTTCTGCCTGTCTTTCTGGCCCTAGATATGGAACTGGAAGTATTTCTGAGAATGCTACCCTGGAAGTCCTGGACTTCAGTCTCTTACTTAGCAGCCACATTTGGCCTCCAGAACCCCCTTCTGACCTTTCCCTATCTCTGTGGTACCTAAATGTACCATAACCACTGGCTCCTCCCCAGTTCTGCACATATATTGGTCTAGATGGCAAGTAAGCTCCACAACCTTTGCATCCAGCAGGCAATTCACAATGTGGTTCCTCCAGTCATCACAAATGCAACTATATATATTTCTAATAATTGAATCCCCCATTTACTATTACCTTGTTTTTCCTATTAAGTGGGATTCCTTCCCCAGGACAAGGATATCATGAATGTGAGAGGATTCCATGACATCATCTGAAAGGAGGGTCCCAACTATGGGATTGTTTTCTTGGCTCCAGCTTGATGCTCTTATTTCCTGAGACTTTCCTCCTCCTTAACAGCACAGAGGCTGTCAGACTGCGGGTAGGACCACACTGTTCTATCCATGAAAATCTCCTTTTTATACCTCCCAGTCTCCCTTAGTTCTTCCAGTTCAGTCACTCTGGCTTCAAGAGTTTGTATTGTGTGTCTGAGGACCATGAACTGTTTGCACTGAATGCACATATATGCCACCTGCCCACAAGTACATGCTCCATTCAGTGCAATAAACTGGATGTCCCCCACTCTACTACCTGACTTCAGCCTGCATTATTTTTACTCCTGCATTGTTCTGGGCCAAGGTGTTGGAAGCACCGCAGGCCGGCAGAGGTACTCTGGAAAACGAGACCCACACGCAGCTAAGCAGCGAGTTATTGGCTTTTGTCAAGGTTCCTCCCCCACTCTGAACTCTAGGGTAAAGATGTGGGGACCTACATGAAAACCTCCTAAGCTTACTTTTACCAGCTTAGGTTAAAACTTCCCCAAGGTACAAGTTAATTTCATCCTTTGTCCTTGGAATATCCACTGCCACCACCTAACTCTAACTGGGTTTACTGGGAAATGCAGTTTGGACACGTCTTTCCCCCCAAAATCCTCCCAACCCTTGCACCCCACTTCCTGGGAAAGGTTTGGTAAAAATCCTCACTAATTTGCATAGGTGACCACAGACCCAAACCCTTGGATCTCAGAACAATGAAAAAGCATTCAGTTCTCTTACAAGAAGACTTTTAATAGAAATAGAAGTAGATAGAAGTAAAGGAATCACCCCTGTAAAATCAGGATGGTAGATACCTTACAGGGTAATTAGATTCAAAACATAGAGAATCCCTCTAGGCAAAACCTTAAGTTACAAAAAAGACACACAGACAGAAATAGTCATTCTATTCAGCACAATTCTTTTCTCAGCCATTTAAAGAAATCATAATCTAACACATACCTAGCTAGATTACTTACTAAAGTTCTATGACTCCATTCCTGGTCTATCCCCAGCAAAAGCAGCATATAGACAGACAGAGACCCTTTGTTTCTCTCCCTCCTCCCAGCTTTTGAAAGTATCTTGTCTACTCATTGGTCATTTTGGTCAGGTGCCAGCGAGGTTACCTTTAGCTTCTTAACCCTTTACAGGTGAGAGGATTTTTCCTCTGGCCAGGAGGGATTTTAAAGGGGTTTACCCTTCCCTTTATATTTATGACAGCTTTATTGAAGGTTAGTGACACACCCGCAATGGGGACTCCCAGCATCACGGAGGCGGAGAACCCAGCACACCGGAGCCTTGCCTGGGACGGAGTCCAACGAAGGGGTAAACAGCGAGCCCTAATAAGCAGTACACACAATCAGCTCATGAATATATAATAAGGTACTTCCCAACAGGGGCTTTCCGCTCCCTGCACAGGGCAGAGAGAACCAGCCGAAACCGGTTAGAATTGGTTCCCCATGTCCTACAGTGACTGGGCAGCCTCGAGAAAGCGGAAGTTCCCTAGCTAGGCTGTAACAAAATCTTCTGCAGTCCCTTACATGCAGGAAGTTATTGGCCTAAGTTTAGAGTATGTTTGTTAGCTATATTTGTCTCTCACGCTCTTCATACGTGAAGAAGGAGCAAAGTTTCCTAGCAAGCTAGAGGTAGTAGAAGGCATTTTCTTTTCCACTGATGCCATCTGATCATCTAGGTTGAGTGAGGAGTCTACTGGGGGTCTTGGTGCTTTGCTCCATGTTATATTGGAATTGGAAAAGGTTAAGAAATGGGCAATGGAAATGATTAGGGATATGAAATGGGTTCTGTATGAGGAGAGATTAATAATTGGACTTTTCAGCTTGGAAAAGAGATGACTAAGGGGTGATATGATTGAGGTCTATAAAATCATGACTGGTGTGGAGAAAGTACACAAGGAAGTGTTATTCACTCCTTCTCATAACACAAGAACTAGGGGTCACCAAATGAAATTAATAGGCAGCAGATTGTTTTTTTTTTTAAGAAAGTATTTCTTCACATAAGGCACAGTCAACCTGTGGAACTCATTGTCAGATAATGTTCTGAAGGCCAAGACAATAAAAGGTTAAAAAAAAAGAGATAGATAAATTCATGGAGGATAGGTCCACCAATGGCTATTAGCTAGGATGGTCAGGGATGGTGTCCCTAGCCTCTGTGGGAAGGAGCTGCAGGGAATGGATCACTTGATGATTACCTGTTCTGTTCATTCCCTCTGGGGCACCTGGCAGTGGCCATTTTCGCATACTGGACTAGATGGATATTTGGACTGACCCAGTATGGCCATTCTTATGTTCTTCTGTTCTCTTACTCTAAACTCCCTTGCAATATTTCCCTCTTTGCTAGCTCCTCTGGTCACTTAGAAACTGGCTTTTTAAACCCCTATTCACCCGGACCCCTTGTTAAGGTATCTTAAGGGGTTAGGGATCGAAGGACAGCAGGCTAGAGCTGAGAGATTACTAACTAGGTTCATGATATAATTTTGAAAACAGACCACACTATAATCTGCAAGGAAACAAGGCACAGAACAAACTAACACAGAAACACATTAACAGACACGGGCCAAGGGATTTGCTTCCCGCAGCCCCCATTGGCTTGGAGCGGAGAATCACAGCCAATGGGAGCTGCGATTGGCCAAACCTGTGGATACTGCAGGTAAACAAACTGGCCCAGCCTGCCAGGGGGCTTACCTTGGTGGGCTGTGTGCCAAAGGTTGCCGATCTCGGGTCTTAACTGTTGTTTAAAATATTTGTTTATATTAAAACTGTTCTGGTATCTGTCTTTTTTCAACTCTCCTTCATTATTGACTTCCACACTTTCTCTTTTCCTCTAGTCCAATCTCTCCTTTTCTTTTATCGGGTAAACAGAAACCAATCATTATGGGGGATCAATTGCTTATCACAGAGCAAAGTTTAGAAGGTTTATTTTACGATAAACACATTGCTGCTTTCTAATGCTTAACTCTGGAGCAAACCTTAGGGAACAAGGAAGAAAATACACATTCTGTTAATGGTGCAAACTAGTCTAAAAGAGCAAACACACAATGAATAGAAAGATCAATATAATAATCAATAGACTTATAGAAGGATAAGAAAGAGGATAAGCTAGTCTCATGATTAGTAAGAAGGCAACAATTCATAGCAGCAATCCTAAACACAATCAATGGCCTTAATATTGTGAGAAGGAACAAATCTAATAGCTGACTGAACATAAACCCAGGGAAGCTCAAAGTAATGGTACGTGATTGGAAAAAGCAGGACTGAGCACAGACGGGGTAAAAAAGCACTGATAGTAATTAAATGTTCCCCTTTACATGACTGAGGTGCACAGTGCAGAATTTTTCAAATGTTTTTGTTACTACACATATTGTAGGCACACTACAGTGTAAGATAACTTGATATTCTGGACAATTGCCACAATATATGCTCTATTAAACACAAAGGATCAAATCTATTCAGGGTCTAACACCATTGACTTCAATGGGTTTACAAACAGGATGAATTTGGCACAAAAATGTTTAAATGAAATCCCTGAAGAGTGTCAGCCTGCAGATCTTTTATCACATGAAGAATAGGACCAAGTGATAATAGATTATTGAAGCAAAGGATGCATTAGAAGGTTAATGTGATTTGTTTTTTTTAATCACAAAGCAAATCTTATTGGTCATGTACACAATGTACATGCTGAAGAACTTCAATGTGTTATAGAAAACTGTACATTATTCTATTTAGACATTGCACCAGTACATCACAGAAGTTAGTTTTAGTCAATGCTAAAGATATTCATTAAGTTGTAAATCCCACTGAAGCATTCTTGAACAGCATTTTAGTCATTATTGTTAATATTGTGGGTATTTTAATACCACGGTAAAACTGTGCTTTGTGGTGCCTGAAATCAAGGTGTGGAGAATAGCTTTTTTACTTCCAAGCAGAAAAGTGAAACACTATTTTGCTTCAACTACCCAATGATTAAGATATCATGGAGAAAATGTTCAGTGTGATATTGTTGAAATAATATTTTACATATGTCACCATGGAGAACCACAAGCCACACCATTCGAACCCCACAAGGCATCTTCCTTTAAGAAACAGCAGAGTACAGCAACAAGAGACATCTTTCTACCGGCTGTAGAACCACACTCTGACTTGCACCATGGACTCTTTCACTTGTACTATTCTCCCAAATGCCGTATTCCTGTGGCTCATATCTGTATGTGACAGCTGGATCACTCACAGGGCTCTTACATAAACTGACACTAGCTCAGCTGAAATCTATCAATTTGGCTTTGCCATTTCTCTACCACTTGCCTCTGTCTGTCTTCTGCTCCATTATTATTTCCAACACTCCTCCACTCCTCTTCTCTTTATTTCTTCCCATTCAGAAAAGGAGATCAGCCCATCACAAGTAGATTCTTAGTCTCTGGGTTGGAAAATGAAACCATCAGGAATTGCTTGCAATTGTCTGCCACTGCCATCACTGCACTATACCTACAGTAGTAGGAGTGGAATGCCATATTGCCCTGGATTTTCATAATCCATTTCCCATCCAATGCTTAGTAGGCAATAATAGCAGGTCTATTAATATGTCTAAACACAGTATCTATGTAATTAATTCCAAATATTTCCTGAAAAGGAATGGGTGAACCAGTTTGAATAAAATAAGAACTGAACCATCTTGAACATTTCCCCCAAATCTAAATCTTATGAGTTTATCCCATCACTTGTATTTACATTGCTTAAATATGTGTTTAACGGGAGGGAGCTACTCCAGTGTCTTGAGTACATATTTGTTTAAAAATCAATCAACTTCCACTAAAGATTTTTCTTTTAATTCTTTGAAGTAAATACCAGTAACTAACCACTTAACCCAAACCATAGGATATTCAACATCAATACTGTCTGTGTATCTCAACAAGCAAATATAATGCAACAAGAGACAGATGGGAAGATACATTTGGCTATTATGATAACTCTTCATGCATGTATCTAATTTCCAAGAACAATTTCACCTAGCCTTAAGCCAAAAGGCAAATTCATTTACATTACCATCTATTTCATTATAACTTTATTTGAATATAAATTAATTACAGCAGCAAATACAATTGGCCAGCTACACTCTATAGTAGGTCATCCTGTTCTTTTCCAGTTACTTTGGTGTTACTCTGTTTCCCAGAGACAGGCAACATTGAGAGGGAGGTGGGGGGAGTGGGAAAGGGTCTTTAAAATGGCCTGCTGTTTTCATCTCTGTATGCTACTGTGCTGTATGTTCAGTTTAAGAATAAAGCCTGAGATGTAACTTTAAATTTCCAGGCTAATTTGTTATATCTTAATTTCCTGAATTGTATTCCATAAATATATAACTGTATTAGACCCAATAATAATAGTAAATGTGTGTTTATTTATCCATATGTATTTCAAATGCACTGTATACTATGGGACACATTTTCCAAAGTGCTCAGCACTCACAACTGGACCCAGATTTCCAAAAAAGTTCTGCTCCGGTGTAGGCACTTAAATGAGGTGCACAGATTTTTCAATGTGCTTAGCAGTGCGCCCCTTTCTTCACTTTCACAGGGAGGTTCTGGATGCTAAGCACTATGGAAAATCTGCCCACTTATTTTGATACTTTATGCGATCTGGTGAGTGCTGAGCACTTCGGAAAATCTGCCCTATTTATTATGTAAACACATTTGGATACATACCTTTTAAAATATTTACCACAAAATGGAACTCTCTCTACTATCTCTGCTGGGGAGTCACTATAACTGTACATACATTTGGATTTTTGAGGTATAGTGAGCTCCCAGAGAGACTCAGAGAGTGGAGAGAAAGCCCATTATATTGTGGCAGAAAGCCTATTTCCAAGCTGCCAGGACTCTGCTCAAGGCTCCCAAGTAGAGCTGAGATGAAAAACTTTGATGGAGCCATATTCCACTGAAATATGTGATTCTGTCAAAACTGAAAAGTATTGCAAAAGCATATTTATTTCACCAAAATCTAGTTTCAGAGCAAAAAGAGGGGAAAAAATTCCAACATATATCAAAACTACCCATTTTGATATCTTTGGAATGAAACATTTTAATTTTCTTCTTTTGAAATAACTTTTTTTTCTTTTGTATTTACAATATAAAATAAAAATAAATGAAATAAAAAGTCAAATTTGAAATAAACCATTTGGTTTTGTTGAAATGAAATATTTTGATCAACCTGAAATAAAAAGGGTTTTCAGAATTTTCCTTTACAGAGATTTTCCACAATTTTCAACTTTTGTTCAGATATGGAAGGAAGCCAAATTTCAAAGTCTCAAAATCCTTTGTGAAACAGAAGTTCTCTCCACTGCCCAGCTCCAGTCATAAGTGTTTTTGGCTCCCCTCCAGAGAGGATTTTTCTGAGAGAGATAACATGGAATGAGGATTTTGCTGCAAGAAATGGTGCAGAGGATTTTATGGCAAGAGATGATGCAGTGGACTCTGATGAGATCTGGCCTATGCAGCATCTTAGTACATTTGAATTACTAACTAGGTTAGATGGTGACATCTTCAGGTGAGTCCAGGCAAGCAACTCCTTTAGAGATGGAGACAGACCTGCACAGAGACACCTGGATGACTGCTATTCATTTATCCAAACTGTGAGTGGGGTTTGGTGTATAGGTGAGGTGGTGTGGCTAAGGCACTATTACTCATGGGACATTCTCATCACAAGGTGGGAAGAGAGTTAGACTACTGTCAAAGTTACTTGAAGATAGGTGTGTCTTGCTCTTTTTTTCTTTTGCATATATATTCTGCTGCTGTGTTTTCCCAACTTTATCACTGTGTTCCCTTTCCCCAAATGAAGATTTCTGTGTTTGTACACAGTCTCAGAATGCTTGTTTAGTAGAGAAGTTCTGCCTTTTAAAGGTGTGTTTAATTTGCCAGATTTCTAGCTTGGGGCTCAGCAGTTTGGGTATTTGTCAAGAGGGAAGGTAGACAGATTGAGCCCAGCTAGCCCTTATTGCTGCTCTTAATGACTGAACAGAAGGGTTACATGTACAAATTAAAGATTTCTCTCTTCCCAGGGCTGAAATCCTGGACCCACTTGTTGTCAATGGGAATTTAGCCATTCACGTTGAGAGAACATGGATTTAATCTCATGTTTATACTGCACCCATCACAATGGTGTCTGCTTAGTAATCATACAGCACATCCAGATATACCAGCGATGTTTCTATAAACTATTCCACCTTTTCATTCATATTAACCTTTTGAGGTTGTGAGCACAGATGTATATTCTTCTTAGTTTAACTGTTGAGCTGGAAAATGCTAGACTCCTGGGTCTGTCTTATGACAGTCCAGTTAATACGTCCCAGAATGACACATTCTTGACTCAATTTCAATTTGTGAAGCCCAGATTATTTTCTGTAGTACTTCTGTCTACCTATTTATTCCCCATTTTATATTTATGCATTTTATCTTTCCTTCCTAAGTGTAGTACTTTGTCTTTACTCTATTTTATCTTACTGATTTTAGACAATGTATCAAGGTAATTTTGAATTCCAGTCCTCCCCTACAAAGGGTTTGCAACTCCTCCTGGCTTGGTGTCATCTCCAGATTGTATAAGCATATTCTCAATTCCATCATCCAAGTCATTAATGAAAATATTGTATAATACTGAACCCAAAACAGACCCCTGTGGCACCACACTTAGAAGTGTCTTCCCAGTTTGACCAGTACAACACTGATAACATTAATGTAGCAAATAATGATTTTTTTGTTCAGGGACAGAACAGAAAAATCCACCCCAAAAGCTCCAGTTCAATTTGAACAGAACTAATTGGGACCAAGCCAATGTTCACTGAAGTCAATGGGAATCATTCAATTGGATCAGTCTCCTGGTGACCAAGATCTAAGAACTATATCAATGGTCCCTAGAAAAAAGGTTAGTTAAACATATTTGAGGCCTGTTCTGTAGTTGCCTAGATGTACTGAATCCAAGATAGAAGTAGCAGAAGAGACATTAGTCTTTCAGTGGATTGAATATTAATGATGCTAATAGAGTGGAGCCAGAAGGGGGCTGGGGGGGCTTGGAGAGGTTTTAAAAGTAAAATGAAAAACCATTGTAATTGGTATTTGCTATCTGTGGTAGAATAACTAATTGCAACACATGAATTCTGTATAATTACACTTCTTTCTGCTTATCACAGTTGGATTTCTTTAGCAACAGTGAGTGATTATCTCACTATAATGGTGCCAATAGGAAGGATAGATGAGTAGCAAAATTGCAATACCCTAAGTATTGGATATTAAGATAAACATAATTCAGGGCCAAATAATTTTTTTCTGGTGTATGTATCATCATGATCATAATTATCTTCTTAGCAAACAAAGAGATGAAGGAGCCCCGATATCTTTACTTTACTCCAGTCACAAAATATAAATTTGAATAATCACTCAAAGCTCAAATTCTTTGTTTAAGGATTTTTTTTCCAGACAGCAAGCAAAGCTGGATTGCTGCAGTAAGGAATATTGCCAGTCAATTAGTCCTAAGTGTAGAGTCGCTAGGTACATTATTCATAGGAACAAAGGAACTGCAATAATGGATCAAACCAGTGGCAAGTTCCTTTCATTGATAGTGGACAGCATGAGACCATTCAGATGAAGGCACAGTAAACTCTAAGTGGACATTTAGGGTACGCTTTTCAAAGCTATTTAAGGGATTTGGACACTTAATTTCCATTCAGATTAAATAGAGGAGGGTTTCTAAATTCACTATCGTGCTCAGAAAAAATCTCACTTTTATTGTTTGTATGGGTCCTATTAAAATGTTTCCCCCTGCTATGTTGTTGATAGAATAGTGCAGTGTGAATACAAAAAGATATTATGATATGAATAAGATTATAAAAATACGAAGAAAAACTACCTTTTAGAATGTTTTCCTTCCACCTTCTTCCCCCTAATGTTCCCTGCCATCAAACCCAGTTCTGTGAGATCATGGGAGCACTCAACTGTTAGCAGTGCACCTCACATTGCACTGCTAACAACATTGGGCCCTCAACATTGGGCCCTTTCTGGTGGAGCATTACAATCTGATCCATACTCTGCCATGAAAATGGATGGACATTAAATCAGATCCCAAGAATGTCAGTATAATTTTTCTTTTGTGTGTGTGTTTGAGGTGAATGAGTGAATAATGTATTTAGTATTTGATTGCATACTCAATGCACCATGTTAGCAATTCATCATTGCAAACTATTTACATTAATATTCACTAAATAAGGAAGCTAAATATAATCAGCCATTTCCTCATCAATTTGGGAAAATCAGATTAATCACTAAAAATTAGCTATAATATTAACAGTGAAATGCTGTCCTGGTATTGCAAATAGGTAACACAGTTCTATCCCATGATAGCTCATGATTTTTTTTCCTTCCTGATATCTGAAGCGTGTATCAAGAATAATTATCAGTCTATTGCTTTTCATTAGATAAAGAAAAAAATGAGGAAAGGATGTTTCCTTCCTCTGCCCCCAGACACACACACAGTTTTATTCTTAGCTCATATGTTGTTTGTGTTTAATGTTAGTGATTGACGAAAAAAGGAAACAATTTGGGGAAAGTTAAAAGATGTTATGATTGCTTAACATAAAGAGTCAGACTGTTCATGGGCCTGTGTAGGTACCTCAGTGTGGAAAAAGGTGTAAGGACTAGAATGTGCATATACAGTATGAAAAACATCATTAAAAAACCTAATCCAAAACCCATTGAAGTCAACAAAACTCTTCCCATTGACAAGAATGGGCTTTGTAGGATGAACAAATGCATAATTCTGAGTATTTCCACCCCTCCACATATTGAGACCTCTATTCTTAGCTTCCTTGGGGATATATTTTATGTTTAAATGAAATATAAATATCTACTAGGGTATCAGGATTTGGTTGAATGGTTGCTCAATGTTTGGGGACATGAGCAAGCCATTTTATGTCATGAGCAGAGAATTATTTTGCTGAGCAGCAATTTTTTTTAACTGAACAACCAGGAGCACACATAATTAAAATAAATGAGTGAACACTACTGCTGCAAATATTATTTATCTTCATTTATTAACAATTTGTCATACAACATGTATTGAGATTTATTAGCATTCTGCTCTTTGTGAAACCTGGATATGGCATCTATCATAAGAACTTATATGGCTCCTTTTAACATAGTAGCCAAGCACTTTACAATCATCACAATTTTGGGGGATAAATCCTTTAAAAGTAGTATTTTTATTTCCATTTTACAGATGAGGAAGCAAGACAGAAATACTTAAGGCCAGATTTTAAAAAGGTATTTATGCTTTGCTGTGATCAACATTGCAATGACTAACTAACTTAGGAGCCTATATCTAAAAAGGGATTTAGGAGCCAATTGTCAAAGTGATTTTGGCTCTTAAGGGCTAGATTCACAAAGAAACTTGAACATGGTGATAATGATGATCACATCTAACATTTAGGCACCTAGAAAATCACTGGGATGCACAAAGCTTGAGTTCAGTGCCTATGCTCCCTATACAATGAATGGGGGGAGAGAGAGGCTTCAGAATGGGATTCAGAAAAGCCAGCAACATAGGTATTGCCTTACCTAAAATAGCCAATGGGAGGTGCCAAGCTGAGGGATGTCTGCCAAGCCTTACCCTTCTCAGAGATAGTTACCTAAATCTAGGCTTTAGGAGAGTGGCATAGCAGGCATGGGATATTTGCGGGGGGGGAGGGGAGATGACTTCAGGTGGGAGGGCAATTACAGGGGGACTGAGAGGGCAGGAGGGATGGGGGCCCGACTCCCCCCAGCCCCTGCAGTCAGCCTTTGTGTTAATTTGTCAAAATAACAGAAGATAATCACACCAGTTTCCATTATTTTTGGTCATTTATTTCAAAATACCTGTCAGCAAGTATGTCTGTAACAATACAGACAACAAAAAAGATTCAGGAAATGTTTATTGACAAATATATTTCTTACTAGGCATATTAATACAGAATTCTGAGTAATAATTCATTTAAACTACAATACAGAACCATATTTCCTGCACTCTTCAGAAGCAGTGCAAAGGTTTGGGGCATCAGGGGTAACAGAGGAGCTGAGGGAGAGAGATGTAAATTGCTGGGAAGGAGCCTGGGTGTGAACTTGGAGGGTTGTTGGGTATGGGTCTGAAAAGAATGGAAGAGGTTTTTTTGGAGTGGAGGAGAGGGATTGTTAGGGAGCATCCCCCATGCAGACCCTGGCTGATCCCTAGCCTCTCCCATTCAGTCAGGCACATATGTGCCTGTCCCCATGTGTCCTTACACCCCCATGAATCCTTGTACCCCCCGTCCACATGTGTCCCTCCATCCCCACTCAGACTCCCCCATCTCCATGTGGCCCTGCACCCCTCCCCCATCCACATGTGTCTCTGTGCCCCCATTCAGCCACCCCCTGTCCTTACGTAGCCCTGCACTTATCTCCCTCCATAGCCCTGTGCCTCCACTCCCATTCAGCCACTACTCCAGTCTGCCTTCCCCCACTAGCCATTTTGAGCCCCTGCCTGACCTCTCAGCAGCCCCACAGTCTGTCTCCTCATATCCCCTGTCTCTTGACCTGATCCAACAGGCGCTGTGAAGAAGGCAGACTCTTTCTCTTCCCTAGCTATGTGGGAGCTGCTGTTCTGTTCTATCACCACAGCACATTGTGGTTGGCAAATGTGGAACTTCAGCAACTTTCCAGACAAATGAAAACAACGAGGAGTCCTGTGGCATCTTAAAGACTACCAGATGTATTTGGGCATAAGCTTTTGTGGGTAAAAAAACCCCACTTTACTCATGAAAGCTTATGCCCAAATAAATCTGTTAGTCTTTAAAGTGCCACCAGACTCCTCACTGTTTTTGCGGATACAGACTAACACGGCTGCTACTCTGAAACCTTTCCAGCTAAAGTTATTTTCTGCTGAGGCTGCACAGTTCTAGCACCATAGTGACCTTTAGTGGGCAAAAGGCAGAACTGCGGCAACTTTCTGGCAGAAAAAAAAAAACAGGAGTACTTGTGGCACCTTAGAGACTAAATGAAAAGGAGTATTTGTGGCACCTTAGAGACTAAATGAAAAGGAGTACTTGTGGCACCTTAGAGACTAACAAATGTATTTGAGCATAAGCTTTCATGAGCTACTGAAGGAGAGGAGGACTGAAGGAGAGGAGGACTGAGTTCCTGGTCTGAATATCAAATTATTCTTTTTGTTAGCAAAGTATTTTGGGTTACATGAAACAAAGGACTATATATAGCAAAGCACATTAGGGGTGAACATGTCTCTTTGACATGGGGAGATTCAAGGCTGGTGAGGGCAAGTTGTGTTTGCATTGTCAAACTCCAACAAGGGTGTCATCATCAGAAGGAAGCTTGAAGATAATGTACAGACTCCATAGAATTCAGGTGCAAATCCCCTCAATGGCCAGCACACTCAACTTTTGAGGCACCTGTGGCCAGCACCAGCTGTCCAATAGAGCTGGGCTTGCAAGTCCTATGCACAGAGGTACTTTCCATCACTTGGAGCCAAGAAACATGGCAGCGCATCTTCTGTTGGTGCTATTTATCCATTTATATTCGTGTAAGTGAGACCAAAACATCTCAATCTAAATTATTTCATTATTCAAGAAAAAAATCTATTTTATTTCATATTCCACACTCTATTATTTTGCAATAGGTTACCTTCATATTTTCTGCCACTAACAAGTAGAGGGTGGAGAATCCAAGAGAGGTAGACTGCAGTAAAACTGAAGCATTCTGATTTATTCAGTTTAACAGAGGTAAGCCCTGACCCCACAGAAGTCAAGGAGAAGTTTACCACTGATTTCAAGGGGACCAAAATTTCAAACATGAGGAAAATGCAACTTCTAAATTTATCACTGTATTATGGAGTTCTTCAATTCTCTAAAATATGTTTAAACAAGACATATGTCTCTTTTAAGGTTGATTCATAGATTTACACTGCATGCACATATATCTACAAATATTCTGAAACATCACAGGTAAAGTAATCAGAAGACTCCCCATTGCAATCTCTAGCAGTATCTCATAACAATGTAGAAAACTGATCATGCATTAAATGCTCTACCTTTCAGACAGAAATGTATGTGGTAAGCATACGTCTCAACTCATTTTTTTATAGAGATAGTGTTATCAATGTGTAACATTAAGCAATTTCTTTCCTTACAAAAGGCTTTTCCTGTAGTATAATGAAAAACATACACAAGCAAACACAAGTGTTATCCTTCATTTGTCTATCAGACTTAAACTTGCTTCTTTTACTTTCTTCTTTGTTGTACAAAGGGAAAGACAATAACAGAAAATGCAGCAACGACCAAAGTGCTAAATGCCTTTTTTGTTTCAGTTTTCACCAAAAAGTTTAGCAGTGATTGGACAACTAACAGGATCAAATGGTGTAGGATCTGAGCTTAAAATAGGTAAAGAAAAAAATAAGAATTACTTAGGCAAGTTAGATGTCTTTGAGTCAGAAGGGCCTGATGAAATACACCCTAGAATTCTTAAAGAATTGGCTGAAGAGATATCTTCGCCATTAATCATGATCTTTGAGAACTTGTGGAGGATTGGAGAGATCCCAGAGGACTGAAAAGGGAAAATATAGTATCTATCTATAGAAAGAGGAATAAAGATAACCTAAGGAATTATAGACCAGTCAGCTTAACTCTGGTATCTGGAAAGATAATAAAGCAAATAATCAAACAATCAATTTGTAAGTACCTAGAAGATAATAAGGTGATAAGCAAGAGTCAGCATGGATTTATAAAGAAGATATCATGTCAAACCAATCTAATATCCATAACAAGCCTTGTGGATGGGGGAATGGAAATCCATACCATGATTCACACATTGTTTTAAAAAATGCTGAAATAATCTGACCTATGAATGTTCTTTTATGAATATATCCCATAATTTTCATATAATGTTTTTCTGTTTAAATTTAGAGGAGAATTGACTTCCAGTGCCAACACCTTAGAAAAATGCCTTCCAAACAGTTGGCTAACTGATTGCTTCTGCTTGACTTGCTTAGAGTTCAATGTTGTTCTCAGTAATAACTCTGGCTTCTGAGAAGCTATTTTAACATGAATCAAGGAGGCCATCAATGACCATAAGAAAGGTAGGCTGTTTTTTTTCAACAAAAAAATGAGCTGTCCAGTACATACATATGTATGCCTACAGGCATAGAACATTATCACAGTAGCCTTAGATGCACTGAAAGCACTATATTGGACAGGTATACTAAGAGGGATTATGTTACAGTCCTGGCAAAACTCACTACTACATAAACTGGGGACATAACTTTCGTATGATGTTACCAGATGTAATGCTTATAGAAAGCACAGCAGTATCCCTTATGAATTGGTAACAATAGTAGTGACTCTGTAACCACTCTAAATGTACTAAATACTCCTTATTTTCAGTGATATTTTTCTCAATGTTTTTCACACAATTATTAAAATGTCTGCAGAATAATCTGCCATGAAATATTGTGGAAGCAGTTGGCACAGGAACATTATAATTGCCATATGGGGTCAGACCTGAGATCCACCTAGTCCGGTATCATGTCTCTGATGGTGACCAGTACCAGATGCTTCACAGGAAGGGGTAGGAATCCTGCAGTAGGCAGATATGGAATAATCTGCCTTCACATTGGGATTCATCCTTATCTCTGATAGAGATTGACTTAAACCCTGAAGCACAAAAATGTGTTATCATGAGTTATGATTAAGGCTACAATTTTGTCATGGAGGTTGTGGAAGTTATGGAATCCATGACTTCCAGAGACCCCCGTGACCTTAGCTCATGGTTGCTGGGTGCTGTGGGGTACCCCGACGCCCAAGGCAGTGGGGACTCCCATGAGCTCCCAGCCATCGCAGGTTGGGGGGGACTCCGGAACTCCAAACCAGTGTCCCTGCAGCTGCCCAGTTGCTGCGGGTAGTGTGGGGACTCTGCAGCTCCCCATTTTGTCACAGATAATTTTAGTAAAAGTCACAGACAGGTCACAGGCTTCCGAGAATTTTTCTTTATTGCCCAATTTTACTAAAAATATCCATGACAAAATCTTGGCCTTAATTATGATTACTGTGGATATTCTTTATCCATATAAATGTCCAATCTCTTTTTGAAAACTGATACATTTTTGTACTGTGGCAATGAGTTCCACAGTTTTATCGCACTATAGATTTGGGTTTTTTTGCCCTTTTACTGGTTTTGAGCTTCCCATCTTTCATCTTTCCTTGTTTTTGTGTAATGAGGTAAGGGCAACAGAAGTTCCCAATCAATCTTTTCTGTGCCATTCATTATTTTGTATATTGGCACAAGTTTAATTCAACTAGTACTTGGAATCAAAACAGATAGCTAAGTATTCTTTTCCAATAGTAAGATATTCTTGCTGTGAGAAAAGGGAAAGGAATACCTAGATCTTTGTGTTTTATCATACACAGATAAGATGTTTCTGTGTTCCTTATATACTACAATTAATTGATTATATATTAAAGTAAACAGGGTTAACAAATTATTTATCTGGAACTAGTAAAAATGCATCACCTTTTTTTCTTATTTCTGTTCTATTCTAGACACGGGCAGACTGAAATTTGATGTGAGTCTTTCATCATAACATAATACAATGCCATAAAGAGGCTGCTAGCACTTAATCAGTGTAAAAGGAAACAATTAAAAAAAATCTGTGAGAACTTATATAATTAAAGTTGCAGCTATATAGACAACTGCTGAAATATTTACCTGCTTTTCTACTTTCAATACATTTATTTTTAGTGGAAGTTCAACTGAAATAATTGATTTTATTTGAGAATGACACAAAACTAGTTTAGTACTTGCTGTATATCAGCGTAACTGTTTCATATGTGCAAAAGACAAAGGGACAGTTCCTCAGGTGACTTGGATGAAGATATATACTAGCTAAGGATATGGCCCATCAGCACGAGAAATGAACCCGTGATCGGACTGGGCTCTGATGAGATTTCTGTCCATGAAGTACAGCAGGGAAGTGTGATTTCATTTTTTAGTATTTACAAAGTATCTTTTATAATTTGCTTTCAGATGAAACCACATCAAAGATCCTGGCCTTGGAGGCTTTTCTCCTGAATTTGTTTCCAACTGTTATTTTACTAAACTTCTGGAAAAAAAATGTTGGTAATTTCAATTGATTTTTTAGTGGTTACCTTTACTTAATGGATAACATTTTCCAGACATCTTAGCCCACAGTATTCAAACCTTGGTGATTTAATGAATAAATATCCTGACAATAGTCTTTAATGTTAGCTACTACTGTCTTACAAAAAATGTCAATGAATTATAAGTGAAAACTGGTCCCCAGAGGCAGCACATTTTATAAAATACTCTTGTCAGTGCAATAAGACCAAGCCAGAACGGCTAAATGATCAGATGGTTGAAGACAGCATCACAAAACACCTTTACCAAAAAAAAAAAAAAAAAGTATCTGTTTTAGTAAACATGTACGCAAAGATTGTAGGCTGATGTAATTTGGCATAGTTCCATTGAAAACAGAGCTAAGGCAGTTTATACCAGCTGAGGATCTGGCCCAGGGCATTTATCTTTAACAGCGATAGATAAAACTTTTTTCATTTGTTTTCAGCGCTTTAAGGAAACATATTTCTAGTTAAACTGTTCAGTAAGCCCTATTATCTACCTTGAACTCTATGGCTGATCTTCTGAAAAAAGTCTGAGTAGTCATGACTGATCCAAGCAGTTAGAGATTAATATACCTAGAAATGCAATTCCTTCCCTGTCTAGGATTGATTCATCTTGGACAAAAGTAACTGTCATTGTTGATCTAATGAGTGTTAGACAGCATTTTACATCATTCACATGAAACTGTCTGTTAGGGAAAGTTGTACATCGACATCCTGTATAACTTGTTTGTTTTTGCTGGTTTTACCTTAACCCCTTCCATACCTGCATATTTGTGATCTACGGTTAGATGTAAAGAGCTACTCTTCTGACAGCAGTGCCAGTAGCTGTCTAGCGTAAGTTGCTAGCATCAATTAAAACTACCTACATTTTGTTTTCGGAGCGCAAGTTTTGAGATCATTTGAGAAAATTATTCCATGCATCATTATTAGTACTAGTAGTCGTAGCATTGTCAATCACCATTATAACTGTGATTTAGGTGTTTTGGTTTGGGTTTTTTTCCCAAAACAGATACTTCTGCTTCTAATATATTGGTAAAAACATTAAAACCTCTATAAGCCATTGACTGTCAGAGAGATGTTTAAAAATGGAACGTAGGCTTTTAAGTCACTTGGGTACTTTCAAAAAATCTACCCTTTGCTCTTAAGTGACAGGATTGATTTACACGGAGTAATGTATTAGCATAACTATACTGTTATCATTATACGGCTATAGTTATACCAGAATAACTCTCCATGTAGGCATTCTTATTCTGGAGTAATAGTAACTTTTTACAATTCGGCTTTAATCACTTTGAAAGCAATGTAAGCTTAACTAGAACAAGAATTATACCAGTATAACTATAGCAGTATATTTATACCATTAACTTTTCCTGTGGAGACAAGCCCTTAGGCACATCTGACAATGGAATTTAAGTGCTTTGGGAAATTTTAACCTTCGCTCGTAAGAGCGGGATAATTATATCAGTCTAGATATGCCAGTAAATTTCCGCATGTAGATAAGACACATCTTTTTTTCCCATTGTCCTTCTTTGAAAGAGTACTCTTATAGACAGAGGTAAGGTGAGTCAGATTCTGGCCTCTGCTGAGATGGCACAGAACAGCCTAAAAGTCTGATTAACCAGGTATCTGGATAGCCCCTTCTTAGTCTCCAACATATAGATGCTCCAGAGCAAAAAACGGGGCATGGATAGGTCATTTCTGGGCTCTGGTAATTCCTGAATGCTGGATGTAAGTTAAAGTGATTTGGGGACTGGTCCAACTCTTGCTGGAGACCCGACTTCTGCCAGACCAGCGCCAGAATCGGGGGCCCACGGATTGATGGTCAGACCAGAGAATATGGTCTGTTTTCTTCACAATAAGTGATGCTGCTAGCAGACAGAGTTGTAGGAGAGAGATTTTTACCATGAATGCACTGAGGCCAGAACTAAATGCTGAGAAGTCTGTTTGTCCAAGATTGCTAAAAAAAACCCATCCTAAATGGACACAAAAAGTCAAAATTTCAAAAATTTTCAGAACCTGAAAATCATTTTCTAACAAACAATTTTTTTTGTCAAAAATTTCCTGATCAGCTCTACTCAATGATTTTCTACTCAGAACTCTCCAGTGCTGAGCAAAGATACTGAGACTGAGTGCAGAATTGCCTCATAAATAAGCTGATCCACTGTTTTCATGTGGCTCCCCATGAGTGGGTGCCAGTGTGTACTACATATAGGATATTATCTTATATCAAGTGAGATGTTTAAAACAATATTTTATGTCTTTCTGAAAGACATGCTCTAGTTCAATCAGCAGTTATGCCCTGTGTTAAGCAGGTCAGACTAGATGATCATAATGGCTCCCCCTGGCCTTAAAATCTAAAAATTCATTCATTAAGTTACATTAGTTCTAAGATCTTTGTGCTAGGTGCTCAAATACTTTGTTTATGAGCGAGGCAAAAAAGCCTAAAATGGTAGCACATGCTCAGTACCATGCCCAAAGAGCGCTAATCAGTGCTTTTATTCTTAGATTTATTCTTTTCAGATTCTATAGACTTTTGATTATGTTGTGTTTTAAATGAAGATATTCTCTTCAACCAATCTTCTTCAAGGGTTTATTTAAAATCTTTCAGATAAAAGGTGCCATAAAACTGGTGGATGATGTACACAAATTCATTTTTATTTTGCATTAAACAAAAAGACAAATGATTGCATCTTAGCCCCTGTCCTAGAATCCAGCACTAACTAACTAAAAGCTTTTCTTCCTGACCAGTACACAAACAATGTACTATGATAGTTGACTGCTGAAGTGGCTTCATATCATTCTAATTCAAAGTGACAAAGCTAAGCAAGAAATAAAATACTGCCAACATGATAAGGGAAGAAGTCAAGTGCTAAATCTGTGTTGTTATATTGTTGTTTTATAGAATATTACTATGATATCCCTTCTCACTGTATATCTGTGTTTCACATTAGGTAACTGTAGATTCTGTGGAGTTGATTGACCTAATTAGTATAACAAATGGTTTTCCCTGAGTAATTCTTATATTATTCCCAGAAACATTAACTATGATCAATCTTAACCAAGAGAGCTGCCTATCTTTAAAAGTGGTTGAAATCATATTGATTTGATATAATTAGTTAGAGATGACAGAAGAGCTAGAGTAGACTGTATTATAAGCTTCATGTTAATTATTGTCAGTCCGAAAAACATATTGTCTCTTATACATCAGTCTATACCTCTTGTAACATGATTAGGGTGATCCAGACTAAGTTGTATAAAACACCTAAAGCCACTGTAGAGCCCTTGGGACATATACATCATAAACTTATCTCAATGGAACAACCTTGTAGTGAATTTGATTTGGGAAAACTAATTATGTGACATTTGCAAAGGATGTTACACTTGTCTTTCTGCTACCAGAAGGTGAAAATGAAATGAGTAACAGTGAAGTTGATGGCCATGAGCTCATAGCAAAGCTTGCAGTCTCTACACCCATGAGATGCTATAGAGGAAACTGCAGACAATGTGAATATACAGGGAAAAAAATAACTGAATGTAACCAGCAAAGACATTTTTTCCTGACTTCTAATGGTAAGTGTTTAAGTTTAGTTTGCCTATAGTGTTTGAAATACATTTGTGACATTACTGGTTACATTCAGATCATTTCCATCTATGACCAATTACTTTCTCCTCACCTCATGGATTTGGAAATGGACCAGTTCCAGAAAATTTTGGGCCTAATTATTACTTACAGCTGATTTATACTGGTGAAATTTGGTTGACTTTAATGGAGCCACTGCTTATTTACCCCAGTGTAAGAAACAGAATAATCAGATACCTCAGGTAAAACCTTGGCCCTATAAAAATCAATGTGACTGTTATCATTGACTTAAGGGGAGACAGGATTTCCATCCTCATGTTTAATTAAATACTCTCCTTTCCTTGGATGTTTATAAACTGAGACTTTAAGACAAGCAGAGCTAGCTGGAAAATGGGAACAATGGGAACTTTCCTTTTGGTCCAGATTCCAGAATAGCAGGATCCATTGTTCTGAAAGCAATTAATTCCTGGCAAGTCTAAAAATGAGCCCTGTCATGAGATCTATTTTGACCACAATTATGAAAATTGAATCAAAGTCCGGTGTAATGTTTCATAACAGATACAGATTTCAGGGTAGAAAACATGAAATAATTTTATACTACTAAGATTCACTGTAATGAATTTTTCATAAAGCAACTTTGAGATTTCCTGATAGTTGTCAGTTTGATTAATGCAAACTCCACTCTCTCCAACTCGTTGTGACTACCTAAAAAGTCTTCAGACAAGCTAGGAATAGAAATAATTGGTAAGTGGAAGTGTTAAGCTGTCTGCATGGTTCTGCATATGGCAGCCTGACCTCCTATAATGCAGGGTAGAACGGCAGTTAACAACAAAGATTTTTGATAACTAAACACCTAAAATAAGCTTTTTAATATTTTCATTCCCCAGGCACTCCTTGGAAAATAAATAAACAAATGCACAGTCTTGCAGACCTTATTCACATGAATAATTTTTGCTATCAGTTAAAGTTGCAGGTGAAAGAAGATGAAAGCTGTGTCCATTGTTTCATTTGCAAGGAGTGAACCTGAATACAGTTTAAGCTGCGTGAGTGAAACTTTATTAAACCCTGTGCACTGCTTTCTCCATGTGGCTCTGTTGCTTCCACCCTAACTCCCCACATTTCCTGTTGTTGTTTTTTTAAATGTCCCATTATAGGTGCAAAACCACCAACAATGAACAGTGGTTAGGCAAGGATTGGCAGGGCATCTCCCTTTGAAAGCACAGTCTGGTTCTTCAGCACCCCGGTCTCAAATGTTTCCTATCCTCTCCTTTAGCACAGGGATATTTTAGGGGGAGTGGGGGACTGGGTGCTTGAACAATCAAGGACTTTTCCAGCTGGATGCACACCTAGGTGAAGACTCATGGGGTAATAACATCCTTTCAGAGTAGGGGAAACCAGGCACATCCTCTCTACCAGGTTTCAGTTCAGGGCTCAATGGTGGACAGCTATACTCAACAACTTGGGGTACTAAGATGCTGCACCCCCAACCAGTTCCTACCCCAGTCTCCTTTAGCTTCCTGGAGTAAATCACTCCAATCAAGTATCTGACCCGCATGCTCAGTAACCTGCCTATCCTTGGTAGGTTTGCACCAGTCTGTGCTGTCAGGTCTCAGACTTCAGAGCAGCCTCTGCTTCCATCCACTATCTAACTCTGAGCTGCTCTGCTCCCCACTTTAAAGCCATGCTCCAGCTTGTGCAGGCTTTACAGGTGTGGCTGGGTGGGGCCACCGGGCCCAAAGCTGTTCCTTAACCCCTTGCTCTCCAGTGTGGAGTTTGTATACCCTATCACATCCAGCAATAACAGTCCTTCCAAGGAACTTGAGCCTTCTGTCTCCAGTTCCACTGATCATGATACATCTTCTCTATTTTACAAACATATTGTTATAAACATTACAAACAAATAATTGAGACCCAGTTGATATTCAGACTCCCACATTGTGTCCCTTCAGCCACAGGTTGCTATCACATAGCTGAGTTGGAGATAGTTAGGTCACTCTTAGCGTGGTTGACTTTTGAGGAGACCAATCTCTATGTCCCTGATACCATCTCCAACTCTGTGGAGTTTCCTTCTTCCCAGTGGAGTTGGCCTCTGGCTCATTCTCAGTCCCTCCATTCTCTGATGATCTCTGTAAACTCATTCTGGATGTTGTGTCTGCTGGCTCAAAAGTGGCTCCTGTTCTTTTGGATCACTTGTGTATCTTGCATAGTCACCTCATATGACCTAGGTGCCATTGCATCCCTCACAACTGCTTTAGTCCACTCCTTCTGGTGTCTTTCTGATAGCTGGATCCTCACTGGAGCACCTGTCTCCAAAGCTGGTAGGTCCACGGCTGACTTATCTCCCATTGTGGATAACAGGGTTTTTGTCCTTCATCCCTTCAGTGCCTGCACTGAATTGTGATTGGACACCTGTGATGTGGTATTCCTGTGCGTCAAAAATGCTAATACGCATCAAGGTCTGAATCAGAATAAACAGCCTTATGTAACAGTCTCATCTGTTTCACCACTGATTCCACCTTTCCATTATTCTGTGGGTATGGTGAGGAGGAGGTGTGGTGGTCAAACTCCCATTTGCAAGAAAATTCCTTGAATTCTTGCAAGACAAATTGGGGCCTGCTGTCACTGAATACAATGACCAGAAATCCTATCTTGCAAAGTGAGCCTTCAGGTTCCCAATCACTGACTTGCTTCTTTTATCAGGTAGGGCATCAACCTCCTAAAAATTAAATTAGTTATCCACTGAAAGCAAGTACTGATTTTCCTTGACGATAAGTAGTCCTCTTAGACTTTTTCCTATGGTTTGGTGGGCAGCTCATGTGGTTAACAGTCTTTTTTCTGCTGGCAGTTATCACATTACTGGCACGTGTCACACCTTTCTATCAAGGAGTGGAGTTGTATGTTCATTTCCAGTAGTAAACACTCTCAGGCCCATCTAAGTCAGCTGTCAATGGCCAGGTGTAAGGCATGTATGTCTTGCATGCCATCCTTATATAATGAGGTAAGGACAACAGCCCTCTGTCCTCAAAATATCATTCCATCCTGCACATTCAGCATCTCTTTCATTTGAAAATATGGTTCTGATTCTACCAGTATTTTGGCTTCTTCTTCGAGTAGATGCATGTATTACACTTTGGTGTATGCATGCCCAGCATACTGGAGCCAGAGAATTTTGCATAGTAGTACCTGTAGAGGAGCAAAACTTGTGCCTTGTGACCATAGCCTCTCCCATGAGGTGGCACCACCTGGACCTCCCCTCCCCCCTCAGTTCCTTCTTACTGCCTCTGGCTGAAGTCAGAGCTCTGTGTGCTCTAAACCTCAAAACCTCTCACTATTTTCGTGTATTTTTTCTAGTTGTATATAGTTAGCGGCACCCGTACTGTTAGATATAGTGTTAGTTGTATTTATTAAGTATTCCCCTCTGATGCTCTCATTGGGGTTTAAACATTGTCTGTCGTGTGGGGGAGTGATCCCCAACAATGATCCCACATGCGGTGCTTGCTGTGCTTGGGTGAGGCCCCCATCAAGGAGTGGTGTTCGATCTGTAGATCATTCACAAAATGGACTCAGGTGGCTAGGGACCGTCACTAAAGCCGCACCTGCTCCAACAGGTCATACGGCCTGCTTTGGCACCAATGCCCTTGTCAGATTAGAGATTGCCTTTGGGATCTGAAAGTGCTGCTGCTTTGTATTCTGGAGCACATGCCGCTCCAAAGAGATGTAGGAACTGTTCCCCATCCAGTGTGCCGAAGAAAACGTTGCATAAGTGCAATTGAGACCGCTCCTGGTCTTGTGGGTACTCTTTTACTTCCCCCTGGAAGAGTGTGGACCAGCATGGGGTTAGTGCTGGCGCTCAGGATGGCAAGGGTACCTGTACCTGCTCCCTACTACGGAGTAGGGAATTTAGAGACTTTGTACAGTTGACCCCTGTTCTGGCCCCAGCACATCCCTTGAGTCCGGTACAGATGAGGGTGATGCTGACACCGACTGTTACCATGTTGGCAGCACACCAGGTGGCTACAGACACCCTTTGCCTTTCCATCCTGACCTCTCCTTTGGTCCAAGACTTTGCCAGGGCTGCGTGGCTTATAGCCCTGTTGGCTGGACAGGCCTCTGAACCTTTGGGTCTGTCAGCACTGCAACCTGATGTTCCCCTTCCACAGTCTGTGGAACTGGGCTGGTACTAGGCTTGGTGCAAGAGACCTCCTGGGCACCAGTAAACTCCTCGGCACCGTTGCATTTGGAACCACTGTTGTTACCAGGATGGCTCTCACCACCCTCCATTTTGGCACCATCAGCTCCTTCTGTACTGCCGCTGACTTCAGGGTCAACACCACTTCCGGCACCAGTCTACTCAGTGCCAGCATACCACTCCATCATTGGTGCTCGTCTCTGCCTCATTCTGGGTGATGGATGGCTCAGACAGGTTACTGACTCCCACAGGACTGGCTCGACCTTTATCCCTTGTACCCCGAAACAACTCAGCGTCAAGGTCAAGATCTTCCTTCTACCTCTCTCCATTGCCTGACTTGCATCAGGGACCATTTACTGAGCACTGCAGGCACCAGAGTTAACACTTGTCTTGTCTGGTGCCTATTGGCTCCTTCTACTCATATTGTGCCTCCGAGGACTTTCATCTTTTTTCTTGAGGCTTCTGCTCCATGCCCTATGTCTAAGCATTTATCTAATGTGAGATCACCTTCCCAGAGCAGCCACTCTCCAGGTGCTGCAGACTATGCTATCCTGAATTAGGGAGTCTGTCAAGTCCCCAAAATTGCATATAGTAGCCAGTGTGCATAAGGCACTAACATAGGAGTTTATTCCTTCTCCTTCATATTGGCCTGTGGTGAAAAATATGTGTCACTCCACAGATTTGTTCTGTTTGGAGGAGCAATAGGTTCCCAAGGCTCCTAGGACTGCTTTGAGGCTTGGGACTTCAGAGTCGTGCAGACTCTGTCCCTTGTTCCCCAATGAAGTATAATAAAAGTTTTTACTTTCCTGCTGTTGTCATCCCCCTGCATGGCCAGGTCTGTGTACAGTTCAGACTTCTCCCTCCACCGGATCCATCACAGGGCTAGGTTTATATCTGCAAAAATCTACAGACCAAGTACCATGGCTGACGCTGCCAGCTGCTGCATTTCAGAGAACTCACAGCTCAGATTCTGCCACTGTTTAATTTGCAAGGAGTGAGGCTGAATGCAGCTTAAGTTGAGCAAACAGAAATGTATTACACCCTGGGCATTGCTTCCAGCCTAACTCCCTGTATTCCCTGATCCACTGGTCCCATCAGTAACAGTTCATGCAGGAAACATTGGTCCTCTGTTTCCAGTTCCACTGATCATCTGCCTTCTTTGGAGCCATATAAACCAGGCCTCCAGAAAACCTTTCCATATAACGAGCATTATTTTCTCAGTTTTTTAGTAACTGGTTTAGAACATCCCCAGAGACAGGGCTGAAGTTCAAAACTTGTCATGTAAATTGTCTTTCCTAGGGCCAGATTTTTAACTTCTTACTTATACAGGTGAGTAGTTACTTACCTGAGTACCAACTGGTTGAATAATTTCTCTGGAATATGAATAAGGGATTCATAGACTGGCCCTGAATGAGAAAAGAAGCTTTTGGTGCGGTTGAAAAAGTTTGAGTTTGATGTATGTGTTATAATCATTTGAAAATTATATCTTGAATGTTTCCCGTGGGAATGCTATAGGTTTGCATTTTGTAGAGGTAGACAGTCAAGCCCCCTTACAAGCTGTCAACCTATGTGGGTTGGTCAAGATACTATCAGAAAATGTTTTGACACAGAAATCTCGGTAGAAACAGCAGGAGGAAGGCACTGTAAGTGAAAACACACCACAGAGCTGTGAACTTCCCCCAGTTATTTTAAAAACTAGATAGTTAGCTGAAATTACTTGGTTTCAGAATAAGAAGAGAGATGTAAGAGAAAACATATGCAAATAGTCAGTAGGTAGAGCTCAAGAATACATAATATAATTCCTGGGATTTGTAGTTCCCAAACTATTTTTTATTGTTTCCATTTTGTTATTTCAATTCTGTTTTTCTTTCTCTACTACTTACTCCTCTATGGTTTTGCTGGTTTAAATTTGTCCCTCAGTAACTATTCCTTAATGCCATTAATTACTTCTTTTTAGGGTTTCCTAATGGTAACCCATATTCACATGAAAGGTCCTGTTGAGTCCAATACATTGGTAGAAGAAAGGACTATCAGTACAGGCTATTAATGTATGAACCACTCGTTATTCTGTGAAATGGAATCTACTGGCTCTATAAATCTTGTGAGGGGAATTTCCTATTCCAGGGTTGCCTCTGGGAGACACATGACAGGGTCACTAAGGAGGAGGAAATACTCTTAAGGAAACAGACTGGAATGCATAAGAAACCTACGTTGCTGACCCATTTATTGGTCAAAACCAAAATTCAAAGAGGACAATGAGATGTAATTTCCTCTCTCCTCTAGTGGTGAGTAATCTAGCCAAATGCTGTCTCTTCCAGACAACCTCTGTCTTGTAGGACAGGATGGGAAATGTAGTCCCATGATTATAGTCACACAAACCCTTCCCACAGAAGAGAATTGAAACCAAAATTGAAAATGGTTGTGCTAAAGGTTTTGCTTTCTCTGCTTTGTGCTTGCTTTGTCATGGCTTTGGGTAGTCCTGTCACAACTATGGTTAGAATGTTGTAGCATGGAGAAAAACTTCAAACTTCAAGAGCTGAGCGGATTTTGCCCAGACTTTCCACACAAAAAAATTATTTTGGACAGAGACAAAGCATAGACAGTTTCATCCACTAACACAAGTTTTTGGAAAGTGTGGACAATGTGAACCCAGAGTTACAATTTAAACTATTTTGCAACCCTAATTATAGCATTTGGAATCAAGTGTTTGCTTTAATATGATTTTCATAACAGAAGGTGTGACCTCAACTAGAGTTAAGATTAAAGTTTGATTTCCATGTTAAGATCTACATTTAATATTTTATGTATTTGAATCAAAATATAATCTATGTCCCTCTTAACACTTAGTAACTTTATATGCAATGTTTCAGAGTAACAGCCGTGTTTTCCCCTTGTTTTTTCCTACCCCCCCCCACAGACGTTCTTGTTAAACCCTGGATTTGTGCTGGAAATGGCCCACCTTGATTATCATACACATTGTAAGGAGAGTGGTCACTTTAGATAAGCTATTACCAGCAGGAGAGTGGGGTGGGGGAGGTATTTTTTCATGCTTTGTGTGTATAAAAAGATCTTCTACACTTTCCACAGTATGCATCCGATGAAGTGAGCTGTAGCTCACAAAAGCTTGTGCTCAAATAAATTGGTTAGTCTCTAAGGTGCCACAAGTACTCCTTTTCTTTTTATATGCAATGTTAGTTTGCTTGCAAGTGAGAAAGGGAGAGATGCCTAAACCAGATTAGAGGTGCAGTTCATATGCTGAGGAAATGTGGTTATTCCAGTTTATATCCAAAACATTTCTGTATACATTACTCTCTCTTTGCATTTTGTTTTATGAATGTATACATTAAACACTAAATAATGTCAGTGGTGAATAGTGGCTGCATACTACACTCTGACTTACTCATCCCATGTTCTCCAGTTTTCATGGCTCCTCATACTATTTATCCTTCTTCATTCTGTTGTGTGCATACCTGGGTGGCATTTAAGACATGAAAACAAACTGATGGGATATGGGGAAGAAAAAGGAGAAGAATGAAAAACATTAAGACGGACCAAATAGCTCTTTCAATGTGTGTATGTTGGCAGCCAGATAGCAGCAACACTTTTGCTTTTCTTATGATTCCTCCATTTGATGATACCATTATTCTCTTTGCCACCTTGTCACTTAACAAATCCACTTGCAAGAATAAGTGAATAGTATACCTATACAGCTGCTGCATATATTTGAGTGAATAATTGATTTTTTTGGTTCAGTGACCAAACTGGGGGGTTGGGATGGAAGTTGGTGAGTTTCAAATCTAAACTGATTTTTTTCAGCTTTTCTTGCCTTAACGGAACCTCTCCCTTCTCCCCCAAAATCATTTGGGTGGAATGAAATGTTTTCAATGTCGATTTGAGAAACCATTTTAAAAATGAAATGTGGATTCAAATTTACATTTTCAGAATGGAATGTCAATTCAAAAGGTTTTTTTTTCTAAAATGAAATGCTGAAAAGGTAACTTTAGAAGTGTCAAAATACCATTTTGAAGTTAAAAAAATCCCTCATGTTTTATTCTGTCATAACTACTCACTGAATTTGGCCCAAATTTGTGAATAGCTTCAATCACCCCAAACAGGGAGCATTTTCTGGAAAAATTATTCTTGACTGGAACATTTTGCCCAGCTTTACTGCTGAGGTCAGTTGCTGGGTGGGAGAAGGGCAAAGGAAGGAGTGACGTGATGTGATTCACCTTATACACAATGCTCTATGGGAAGAGTATTTCTTCAGAGATAGAGCAGATCCAATGACAGTTATTGGGTGATCCAATGATGCTTCCAAACTCAGTGCCTCACAAAGGCTTATTATAAATTATGTAATTAATAATAAATTCACTTCTAGAGATGCAATAAATTCACAGTATGCCCCACACCAACCTCGAGACAATAATATCTTACCTTGGTTAACAGGGGCATTCATGATTTAGTCCTGATTTTTTCTCTTTCGAATAGTTATAGTAAGAATACTGTAGTTACTGCTGAAATGAACATTGCCATTAAAGCTCTTTTCTCCATGTATTTTCATTAGGGTAGTAAGAAAATATAATGGGGAATCTCTCAATTTCTCTTCATGCAGTTTGATGGTACATTGTAGGGGCTAATATTGAAAGATTTAACAGTGAACCTTCTGCACCCTCATTATTAGACAGTCATAGTCTCCTTTGTCCTTCACAATTACCTCAGAAATGTAATCATGTAGAATATAGTTTTTGTCTTATTATCCGTAGTGTGAGTAGGAATCTCATTATTTTTACTATGTGGTTGTCGGTATATATGTAATATTCATGTGAATTTTTCTGAGGTGGAGAAATATATTTGAGTAATCTCATTTTCTCTGCTATATGGTTGTACGATTACATATATTAAAAATCCATGACTATGTGGTGATAAAATATATAATAGTAGAATCTACAAACACTGAGTTTTTAATGAAGCCAATGTTAGACAAAAGAACTAAAATTAACTACTTACAATTTTAATGCAGCTGAAATCAATCACAACAATGGTGTATACCCATATAGTTAGTCTTTGTGTTTGTTTTTATTTTGCAGTCATGTTCCTTCAAGGTATGTGACCAGTTAGTTTAAATGGCACTAGAAAGGCCATTGAATGCCTATGCTATTTTTCTTTTCATTCTACTAAAGAAGACACCTCATGTGCATGTGTGTGTGTCACGCATAACTATAAAATCAGGGTTTCAATTGAGGGTATCTGTGCCCATAAGCCCAGAAAAAGGAGGCTATCCCTCCATGAACCAAGCATATTAGAAATATTTAAGAATGAGAGATGGGATGGAGTTTCCAATGTGTTGAAAGGTTGGGTTATTTAGTTCACTTTTGGATAAATATCAATAAAGTTCAGGGGTGAAATTATGGTTCCATTGAAATCAGTGGCAACATTCCTATTGACGTCAATGGGCCTAGGATTTTATACCAGATGCTTATCTAAGGTTTATCCAAACAAATCAAGTCCTTTGTTCTTCTGTGACCCTTCCTTCTTGACCCATATATTTTGCTGTGGGAGGACTTTTCCTTCCTTTCTGACATCAACAACATTCCTCAAGGGAATCTTGGTAACTTCACCCCACTTGCAGGACTTTTCTTGGCAAAAGGCTCCATAGCACTCCTCTGCATCAGTCCTTTTTTGGATTGTGTCAGACTGTGTGTCTTCCATCTACCAAGATCATTTTTCCAGTGAGGATATCCTTCCACTCTCACCACTATCATGGAGAGTCATTGAGCCTATTCCTGCCCTTTTTCAATTTCACTTAACTGCACAGTGCACCATAGAAACCCCATGTTCCATACTGGGTCTTCACAGGAGTTTGGTATTCTAGAACTGTACCACCAAAAAATGTACAAGCAGCAGCAACTGGCCCAGATTCTACCATCAAAAAGTGAGAAGTGCCCAGGGTGGGGGGAGGGAGACTTAACTGGAATTTTCTCACCATGAAGGTGAATTAGTTTTATCAAATTAAAACCCCAAACAAACAAAATTTGTTACAAGGGAGGTTTATGAAGTCATCTGAGGAGGAAAGTAGAGTACTAAACAGAGGATTTTTGAAGGAAATTCAAAACAGGGCATTCATAAGTAATTGTCCCCTTACTAAAAGTTTCATTTTCTTTCTCCTTGAACCCAGTAGTGAAAACAGGGTCAGTCCCCTCAGAGTGATTACTCTGTGTGAGCCAAGGAAAAACAAGTGTTGATCACAGAAATGTTTCTACTCCAATTCCAAGGCCTGGAAGCAATGGAGTCTCCTTCAAGTCCTTGGAGAGCTGACATGGGATGGGAGAAAGGAAATATCAAAACTCTTTCTCCAAAACCTTCACCATTCCTCTTCTATGCGGGAGAGGGGGCTGTATAGTTTGTATAGCCTCTACCTCAGAAGAAGGGGGACTAATATTCTTGGGGACAGGCTGGCAAAAGTAATCAGGAGGGGATTAAATTAATAACAAAAGGAGAGGGTAAAAAGAGGGAAGATATTAGCACTCAGCACAAAATCAAGATGTTGGGGAAAAAAATAATCAGTAAACCAAAGGACATGAAGAAAAGAAATTTCTGGATTGCCTTTACACTAATGCTAGGAGCCTGGGAAATAAACAAGAGGAATTTGAATTATTCACTTATGATCATAAATTCAATTCAATAAATTCAGTCACTGAAATGTGGTAGGATGATTTGCACAATGAATGGTAAAATCAATGGTTATAACCTATTTAGGAAGGATCGAGTAGACAAAGGGGGAAGGGAGTGGCATGCTACATAAAAAAAGCCATTACCTGTTTTCGAATCGCTGATATAAAATTACCTTGAATGCTTATGGATCCTAAGAGATAAAGCACAAGATTGAGTACTAGTTACTGTCTCCTACAAACCACCAAATCACACTAGGGAACAGGATAACTATTTCCCTACACACTTATCTAAACTTGTAGGGGGAAAGAAAATACGATCTTGTAGGGGGACTTGAATTTGAGTGACATGATGGATGTCTCATGCTTCCAGTAGTAAAAGATCCTTAGAATTTCTGAACGTTAGAAATGACAATTTCCTAACTCAGAAAGTGCTGCAGCTGACACAGGGGAATTCTGTGTTGGACACTGTCCTAACAGTTAAAGAGGAACTGGTTACAGAAACTAAAAAAGTTAATGGTAGCTTATAGAAAAGTGATCAGAACTTAATGATATTTATAATGTTCAAGAAGAATAAAGTCCAGACCAGTAATACATATACTTGGTGCTTTAATAGGGCCAATTTCACAAAGCTGGAAACAATTTATGAGCCAAATCAGCTGGGAAGAAGAATGCAACCAGGAAAAAAGTGAATTACAATTGGGAATGCTTTAATAACACTTTATTAGATGCCCCAAAAGATGCAATCCCATAATTTCAGAAGAAGGCTGTGCTGGTTGAAAAAACAACTTACTTTAGAGGGGAAGTAAAGACTGCAGTAATATTGAAACAAATGGAAGAAAGGGAAAGTTGACAGTCATGAATATGAATCAGAAGTTAGGAATTGTAGAAAATTGATATGGGAATCATAGAATATCAAGTTTGGAAGTGACCTCAGGAGGTCATCTACTCCAACCCCCTGCTCAAAGCAGGACCAATCCCCAATTTTTGATCCAGATCCCTAAATGGCCCCTCAAGGATTGAACTTGCAACCCTGGGTTTAGCAGGCCAATGCTCAAACCACTGAGCTATCCCTCCCCCCGTAAGCCAAGAGGGATAAGGACAAATCTATGGCCAGCAAGACTAAGGACAATAATAAGTTTTGTCTTATTTTTAAATATATATTATGAACAAAAATAATCCTGACAATGGTATTGGTCCATTACCAGTTCAAAATGCTAGAATGATCAATAATGCAGAAAAAAAAAAACAACAGAAGTGTTCAATAAATATTTCTGTTGTGTATTTGGGGAAAAAAAGATGATGCAGTCTCATCCATTCCACTAGTATCTCTGTAGGATGTTAAATGGAAGCTGCTAAAGTTAGACATTTTTAAATTAGCAGGTCCAGATAACTTTAATTCAAGAGTATTAGAAAAAGCTGGCTGAGGAGCTCACTGGACCATTAATATGATTTTTCAATAAGTTTTGGAGCACTTGTTCAAGAAGACTGGAAGAAAGCTAAAGTTGTGCCAATTTTTAAAAAGGGTAAATGGGATCACCTGAATTACTGTCGGCCTGTCAGGCTCACGTCTATCTCAGGAAATATAATGGAGTGGCTGACACTGGACTCAGTTAATAAAGAATAAAAGGAGGGTAATGTCATTAATGCAAATCCACATGGGTTTATGGAAAATGGATCCTGTCAATCTAACTTTTTTTTATGAGATTACAAGTTTGGTTGATAAAGAGAATAATGTTGACATAATATTCTCAGACTTCTGAAAGGGATTTGACTTAGTACCACACAACATTTTTATTAAAACACTAGAATGATATTAAATAAACATGGCACAAATTAAATAGATTCAAAACTAGCTAAATGATGAGTCTCAAAATGTAATTGTAAATGGGGAATCATCATCAATCTGGTATGTTTCTAGTGGGATTCCACAGGGATCGGTTCTTTGCTCTATGTTATTCAACATCTTTATTAATACCCTGGAAGAAAACATAAGATCATCATTGATAAATTTTGCAGATGACACAAAACTGGAAGGATAATTAAATTAATGAAGAGGGCAGGTCACTGATTCACAGTGATTCAGATTGCTTGGTAAACTGGGCACAAGCAAACAATATGCATATTAATACAGTTAAACGTAAATGAATACAACTGAGAACAAAGAATGTTGGCTGTACTTACAGGATATGGGATTCTATCCTGGGAAGTAGTGCCTCCCCAAAAAGATGTGGAGATTGTGGTGGATAATCAGTTGAACATGAGCTCTCAGATGTGACCCTGTGGCCGAAAGAGCTAATGCAATCCTGGGATGCATAAATGCATAAAAATCCGTGGATGCGTGTGTGTGTTCTCCCTGTGTGCTGTCCCAGTTCTGCACAAACAGTCGTCACAGCAGATCTCAAGCAAACTGCTCAATGACCACAAGATCCATTAAGGAACGAAGGCACCCAGCCAAGTTTCTTGTCAATGAGGCATGGGTCCTAGGATCCCGCAGGCTCTATATGACCACTAACACATGTATGACCATTACAATGGATGCAGCTCAATGAATGACGGTACTTTCCATTCCCCCGTTGGCTGGCGAAAGATACTCCCTCTGAGACTCCATGTTATACATCAGTGCAAACAAGTTACGTACTGCCCCTCTGACATAGTTAGTTGACATCCTCTGACGTAGCCAGTTACCACACATCACTTTGTACATCTCTATCCATTACACTGTCATTCTGGCCTTATATTTACGATGGGTCAGCATGTTCCTGTTATCTTTAGGGAGTGTGTTGGTACTGAGGTGTTTTGGTACCACCCTTCTGGAATGTGTTTATGAGAGTGCTCTGTGCCTAGCGCCTCTTAGGAATGTATGTTTCTGCACTATAAGCCCTGTTCTTGCCTGATGCGCAAAAACATGCATTGGTTATTTGGGGACATTTCACACCTACTTCTACATGTAAGGCTAGTCTACTTTTGTTATTTTTTCATTGCTGCAGCTATTCCTTAGCAAAAATTCACTGCAAAGTTGCACTTTACCTAAAGGCAAGTCACACAGCTGCAAGCCACATTTTACATAGGTGCAATGCATTTGCACTGGGTGGTTGGACTGGCAGTTACCACAGAGCAAAAATTTGCAATGTACACACAACCTTCTTTTTTAAATACATTGTTTGTACAGTTCAGCTTTGTGTTAAAATCCCTACAGAGGTAACATTTAGCAATTTTCTGACTGCTAACAGAGAAATATACATAGGGACTAGAGATTAGCCTGAACCAAGACTCCAGAGCTGAACTTTCAGAATGTGGAGGGCAGCTCTAAATCTTAATCCAGAGTTCAAGAATATGAATAAATTATATAATAGTTAACATTTCTTGAAGTTGTATATTTCCTTGATTTTATTTTCCATTCCCCACTTTTTCCTCCCTGTCTATATTTTTTGGCCTTTTCTCTCTTTTCTCTTTGGTACCCTAGTAATCCAGATGAACATGTACAGCTCTTCAATTTCCATGTACAAATTTAAAAATAATTTTATTTTATTTGGTTGATATTTATTATGTCATAACTCCAACAGTTTATGACATGTAATACTGCACATATGGCAATTAAAAGGTAGTTAAAAACAGAAGTTAAAAGCGATTACTATATCAGTTAATTTAAAAGCATTGCACAAATGCTGAAATTAATAAAATTTAGTAATTCATTTCCTCTGCAAATAAAGTAAAGCACTATATACCATAAAATCTATCTCAATGTAGTACAGGTAATCTCTCTTATTTTCTGTTTGCTGCTTATAGGGACAGTTTCTTCCTGGATTGCCACAATGGATCTTTAAACTAAGAATAGGGTTACCATATTTGAACATTCAAAAAAGAGGACACTCCACGGAGGGGTGGAAGGGGGGGTATTTGCTCGCACCCCCACGCCCCTGGCCCCACGCCAACTCCACCCCTTCCCCGCCCCCATTCCAGCCCCTGCCCCAAAGTCCCCACCCCAACTCCGCCCCCTCTCTTCCCCATTGGACCCCTACCCAAAATCCCTGCCCCGGCCCTGCCTCCTCCCCTGAGTACACCACGTTCCCCCTCCTTCCCACTCCCTCCCAGCAGCACAAAAGAGCTGTTTCGCAGCACAAGCGCTGGGAGCTAGGCGGAAAAAGCGGGCACTCTCTCGAGTGATCAACATTCACTTTTTTTCTCGAATGATCAACATTCACTTTCTTTATTGAATGATCAACTCTTCTTTGGGGAAAAATAATAATGGCAAAATCCCGGACGTTTTTAGATATTTAAAAATTCCTCCCAGATGGCGATTTAAGAACCAAAAAGCCGGACATGTCCAGGAAAATATGGATGTATGGTAACCCTAACTAAGAACTGATCTACTTCTTAGAAGCTAGGCTTTTTGAGATTACAATTTAAAAGCTATTTTTTTATAAAGGCTCAGCTGTTATTTAGGCACCTAAATGAAGTGCCCAAATTTGAAAAATGCTTAACATTTTTCAATGGAGCTATTGGGAAGTAAGCTCTTCTGAAAATCTGGGCCTAACTAGTCAGTTACAAATTGGTGCAGTGAGTCAGCCTATTGGGAATGCAGTAGTAACTGGCTACACAGCTACAGCATGCATATGAAGGGATGGATACTGAGACTTTCCCCCCAATTAGAAATTCTGACCCAGAGCCTGATCCACAAACAAAGATGTGCTTTGGATCAGGACCAAACAGCCTATTCCACAAATGACTGGTGCGTAATTTGGAATGGGTGAACCATTTTAGGAAATAATAAGACCTGATACAAACCATAATCCAAAATGTGAACTGAGCCTGAATCAAATATTAGTGTTTGATAAATATCTGTTAAATTTTTTACATTTGCATGCACCCCGGCTTTCCAGGTTCAAGCCACGGTCAAAAGCACCGAAATATCATGGGAGAGGCTGGTTTTGAACATTTTTGGCCTGAATGGATGGGGGAATTACTAGAAATCTCAAAATAAAAACTATTTCCACTAGGTTACTACTGTACTTCAGTTTTGTAGATGCCTTAGACTGAGACATGATAGATTTAGCTAAACATTTCCCATCAGGACATCTTATATCTCTTTCCTCCAGAATCTCTCCTCTTTCACTCTTCTCATTCCCCTTCATCATTCTTTCCTGTGTCCCAATGTTGGGGACACTGGGGCATGGCCACTAGGTAACTCAAGGGGATGGAAAACCACAAGTGTCAATAAAGCCCCCTCGCACTAGGCCCAGGTGTTCTTGCCCCCCCCGCCTGGAGGCACTCGCAGCAGCTCTGCGTACTAGGCCCAAGTGTCCTTGGCCCCCCTGCCTGAAGGCACTCACAGCAGTTATGCTAAGGATCTGCAACAATATGTTGCAGAGTCAGACGGCCTGAAACTAAACAAGGCCAAACAGGGCAAATATGAAAGAAAAATGCTGAATAAAGCAGCTTTATGTATGGTTTAACAAATGATACAAAAAACAAGAAAACTAGCTGGACACTGAATTGGCTGGCTATATGGATACTTAGGGCAGCTTGCTATTAAATAAGTATGCTGGAAAAAAGGATGTATAAAAGCCTGTGTAACTTCCTGCTCTGTGTGCAGGATTTGAGATTTTATTCTCCCTGTACCTTTTTGCAGCTGCAAATACACTTTTCTGCTTCTCCACCCCGTTGTAATTATTGGGTGTAGCACACCGAGTAGTGAACCAACTCCAGCTGTTGTTTAGCCTCTCGGCACTGGGTGCCGGCAACAGCTTTTGGCATCCTTGGGTGGGCCACGAGGCTGCTATTTAGCCTTGCCCGGACCCCTCTGGAGGTCGAGGATTGCGGCGAAAACCAACGCCCAGCGCGCACTGGTGAGTTCATCGGGGGCCTCGGAGGAGATGCGATTTGATCGACCCCGGAGGGCACAACGGTGCAACGCACTCATATAGTGGAGAAGCAGTTGTGGACGATGGTGAGGAACCGGTCCCTTAGACATGGGGGAGGAGCAGCTGCAGGCGACGGTGAAGAATCGGTCCCTTGGATAAGGCAGGAACCTTTTAAAATCCGAATTGTATGCTCTGTTGGAACCTGGGGACGCCCAGAGTTACCCTGTAGGTATAGGACAGGGACAGAGCTCAGGGGTTAGGACATGGTGTATGCCCCTAGAATGCATTCTAGCAAACTGGAAGGTATTTGGTGCGGATCCGATGACTAAGAGCCAATTAAAACAATTTTGTACAGTTGACTGGCCTCAATATCAACTAGAGGACCAGGAGTGGTGGCCACCAGGAGGGTCAATTAATTACAACACGATCCTCCAATTAGTTTTGTTTTGTCAGTGAATGGGTAAATGGAATGAACATTTGTATGCACAAGTGTTTATGGCTTTAAAAAAATAGAATAAAGCTGTAATTCTGCAAAGTTGTAATTTGACTCCGACTGGTTCGGTAGTAGCTAATGTTAGTCCCCAGACCCCCACCCCCACTGTAATGGCAGAGCCAGTGTCCCCTTCGGCCCCCACACTCCCACCTTATAAGGGTAGGATGCCTCGGGTTACAAAAATTGCCCCCTTGGTGGGACTCTATCCTTTGCTTACCGAGACTGTTGTGGCTTGCCCAGAGGCAAACGGATGTCAGGCTACCACTATGCAAGTTTACACCCATGTGCCATTCAATCCAATAGACTTAGCAGCTTTTAAAACACAGGCTGGGGAATTCTCCATGAACCCAAGCAGGTTTATTTTAGTCTTTGAGGGGTGCCTCAGTAGTCACAAGCTGGATTAAGACGACTGTAATATCCTCCTGAGAACCCTGTTGTCTGAGGTAAAGGAATCAGGCTACAGCTAAGGCAAGGGGAGCATCAGCGTTCAAGCGAAAAAAAGAAAAGAAAAGAAAGGAAGCTATCTGTCAAGTTCCTACCCTAAGTAATCGTAAGCGGCTCAGGGCATTTCTGGGTATGGCAGACTTTTGCAGGATATGGATCCCAGAGTTTGAACTGTGGGCTAAACCCCTGTACGACTGTGTAAAAGGAGCGGATCATGACCCCTTCTATTGAACCCCAGAGGCTGACAGGGCATTTAAAATCCTGAAAAGAAAATTGATGGAAGCCCCGGCTCTGGGCCTGCCGGATCTCTCTAAGCTGTTTCAGTTGTATGTACATGAACGAAAGGGGGTGGCCCTAGGAGTGCTCACACAGCTGTTAGGAGCATGAAGACTTCCCGTGGCTTATTTTTCTAAGCAACTGAATCAGGTTGCAAAGGGTTGGCCGGCATGTTTACGGGCGGTCGCAGCTATGCCCTAGTGTTTGAGGAAGCCGAGAAGCTAACATTGAAAGGGGTTATACAAATCTATACTCCCCATATGGTCCAAGCCTTATTGAATGTAAAGGGAGGGCTTTGGCTCACCCAGGCTCGAATTGCTCGGTACCAGGCTAAGCTGTTAGAAAACTCTGAAGTCACCTTACAGCCTTCCCCCTCCCTTAACCTAGCCACCCTCTTGCCAGAAACAGAGGAACAAAAACATGACTGTTTAAAGATCATAGATGCCCAGTACTCCAGCTGTCCAGATTTAAAGGATGTACCTCTCCCAAATGCAGATTATGAGTGGTACACTAAGGGTAGCAGTACTGTAATAAATGGGCAAAGGAGGGCGGGTTATGCTGTTGTAACCCTCCATGACACTGTGGAAGCTGAAGGTTTGCCTGCTGGGACCTCTGCCCAGCTTGCCGAACTAATAGCCCTGACCCGTGCACTTGAACTGTCAAAAGGAAAGCGGGTCAACATTTTTACTGATTCAAAGTATGCTTTTGGTGTGCTACATGCTCATGTTGGCCTATGGAAGCAAAGGGAAATGCTAACAGCCCAAGGCTCCCCAGTCAAATACGGGCCCCAAATCCTCTGGCTCCTAGAAGCCGTACAACTTCCCTCGGAAGTGGCGGTGGTACACTATAAAGCCCATCAAAGGGAGGATCAAGATGTGGCCAGAGGTAACGCCCGGGCATATAGAGCGGCTAAGCATGCTGCCACCCTGCCATCCCCTCAGACTGAGAACGCCCATATGCATGCCCTTATCCCATCAGCTTCCAACCCCTCAGTACTCTGGGGAGGAGAGACAGCTAACTGACAAACTCGGTCTTTTGAAAAAGGAGGGATGGCTCCATTCCCCAAAAGGGAAGGTCCTCTTACCAAGGGGCCTGATCTGGCCAATGCTGCAAAAACTACATCAAACCGCTCATGCTGGCAGGGAAGCACTTATCCAGCTAATGGGAAAATACTTTATCACTTCCGGACTCCGACCCCTGGCTGCCCAGGTACAAGCGAACTGCTTAGTCTGCCAAAAAAATAACCCCCGACCGGGACATCCTGTGCCACCAGCTGCCCTAAAACCCACTCCGGGCCCCAGACGAGTGTAGCAAATAAACTTTACTGAGTTTCCCCGGACCCAAGGGTTCAAATATCTCCTTGTCATAGTGGATCGGTTCAGCGAATGGCCAAAAGTCTTCCCATGCCGTAATTGCACTGCCAGAACAGTGGCCCTCAAGTTTGTTAAGGAGATCATTCCTCGCTTTGGACTCCCCCTGTGAATGGAATCTGACAACGGAAGACACTTCACGTCAAAAATCATTCAAAGCATCTCACATGCCTTACAAATCCCCTGAAAACTCCATACGCCCTGGAGACCGCAAGCCAGTGGTGTAGTGGAGTGTACCAATCACACCCTTAAACGGCATCTCTCAAAAGTGTGCCAAGAAGCCTCACTGCGATGGCCTGATGCTTTGCCCCTCGTCCTACTTCGTATCCACGTTCTCCCTAAGGGTAAATTAGGGCTTAGTCCCTTTAAAATTACGTTTGGAAGGGCATGTCCTATAAATGGCACCCCGGTTCTGTCAGGGGAATGGGAGTTGGGTAATGATTTTTTGTCACAGTATATGCGTTCCCTGTCTGCTGTTCTCTTGTCTCTTCACAGGTATACCAAGGATTCCCAGCCTCTCCCCTTGGACTCTCCCGTCCACTCCTTACAGCCCAGTAACTCCATGCTTGTTCGTACCTGGAAAGACGAGCCTCTCCAGGAAAAGTGGAAAGAATCCTATACCGTCCTGCTGATCTCCCATACAGCGGCAAAGATCAAGGGACACAAAAACTGGATCCATCATTCTCATCTGAAGGCAGTACCCGCCCCCTCGTCAGCAGAACAGTGGACCGTCCAACCTGCTGACTCCTCATCTAGTGACAATCTCGGGCTAAAGCTACTGTTTAAAAAACACAAATAGTGGGCACCTTAACGCTAAAATGGGCCCACCCAGGTACTGCAAACCCTGGGTTAAAAAGACTCTGGTAATAATTAATTGGGTAACATTGTTATTCTCTGTTTTGTTATTTCCAAACTGTGCATATTGGGAGCATAACTCCTTTGTTTTGCTTATGCACCATGTTGCTACTTTAACAAACCAGACTGATTGCTGGGTATGTGCTCCAACTCCACTGTCCCCCAAAACGGGAATGCCCCTTGACATGCTGCCCTTGACCCTAGCAAAATTAGCCACCACCAAAGAGCAGGAAAGAACGAACTCGCCGTTCTGAAATAAGACCTCTTTATAGCAAGCCACCTATCAGAACCAAAAGTATTCAGTTGCAGTACTCACTGAGGGAGTGTTATGTTTTACCCAAAACCAATCTAATCACTATGGGCGTCCTGTGGAAAAAAGCTCCTGTGTTATTACACAGTGGGCTGATGGGTATTGAATAAAGACCAAAAGGGGAGGCCAACCATGTGGGTGTAATGGTTCCTCCCCTTTCAGGAAAACCCTTACAAATAATCTTACCACAAAAAAAGGGTTTGGAAATATAACTTGCCGTCCAGTTAATATCTCCAATGTAGCAAGCCAATGGTGGGTTTGTAGTGGTCCCTGTGGCAAGTGTAATTTAAACGGCACAATTAAAAACGCCCCCACTTGTACCCAATCAGAAGGATGGAATGCCCCCTTAGGGGCATATGAACTGTTTGAAAAAGCAGCCAAAGCAGCCTTAAATATCCCAGGAATCCCCTTAAAAAACAGTCCTTACTGGGCCCTACAGGGTCACTATTTTGTATGTGGCCAAAAGGCTTACAAAATGCTGACAGCCAACTGAACAGGTAGCTGTTATATAGCTCATAAAGTTCCTCATCTGTCAATAACTGCCACACTGCCCCCCCCCCAAAATAAGAATGCCTAAGACACCTCTGTTAAGTCACAAAAAAAACCCTGCAGCAACTAACTACGGCATCTCATCTTTCTTTTTTACTTTGGGGAAAAACCTCCAGGAAGAGCCAAGTCTCACTGAGGATGAGAATGGGAAAAAAACTAGCATGGACTGGAAACATCAATTAGTAGCAAAGTGAAGTAAGTGTGAAGCAGGTGAGGGGGTATGATCTCTCTTCATGGGGGATGAGGAGCTGGAAGGCATCTTACTCTGTTTAGGGGGAGGGGAAAAGAAGGATGCTGTTGGAAGTCAGAGAGAAGTAGGGGGTGGTAAGATGAGTTTATTCCTTCTCAGTGCCTCTGTGAAGAACACTAAAGATTGATGTGCTCATCTTCACCAGTCTAAAGGTTAATTATTTTTAAAACTTTGTTGGAAAAAATAAGTAATTTTGTAAGAATTATTGTTCTGACAGTAATGGCTTTATATCACACTCTCCATGCTGTGTTCTGCTGCATAAATATTTTACAGAAAGGCACCATCCACAGTTTATTTTCAGAGAATGGCCTCACTGCACCCTTACCCACCATCCCAATCCTGAGCTCCTAATTAAAAATAATAAGTGGACACAGAGTGCCGGCATTTCCAAAATACCCATAAAATCTCCAGGCTTTCCTTAATAGTCTTTCACAGTCAGAAGAGCTCTCTCTCTCTCTCTCTCTCTCTCTATGGGTGATGTAGTGTTTGGATACCAGTAGCTGTAAATGCCTGAAAGTCCATGCTTGACCATGAAGGGTACAACTGTTAGTGGTAAGAATTTGTCTTATGCCATCCCTTGCATGCTGTGACTTTGAATGCTTTATATGGCTAATCTCTGATCAACTGTTTGTATCTTTTTTAAAAAAAAATCTCCATAAATTCACAGTAGTAATCTACAAAATCTAAAGTAATAATAGAAAATGGCTTTTGTCACATTCAAAAGCTTTGTCATGGTCTCTGAGACTCCATGATTTTGAATAATTTACACGTATCACAGGAAACTATCATGTTTGATATCTTGCTGCTCATATTTGGCCAGTAAAACATGGCTCTCTTCCTTTTCAGTTTTGTCAAATCTAAGCTTGTAGAGGATTTCTCTGCATATTTTAGCAAGTTTCCTATTTCCACTGCTGAAATGATCACATTTTGTTCTTTTTCCATTAGCAAAAGGTCATTCTCATCATTTATGTCTTCCAGAAATGGCAAGTATGATCTCAGTTTGGGGTCTACTTCTGCTTTCTCTTTAGGTCACTTTTGCATAATTGCTTAAGTTAACTCAGAACTGTCACTCTGTCTGTTCAACAAAACATTTCCTTTTTTTCAGTTTTCTGGTAGTAGGAAGAATATACTTCCTACATGGACTTATTTTTTATCAGTATTGCTTCGGGATATTGTTTTTGCATGGTTACAGCTATACTATACCCAGGGTGTAGTAACATCTCTGATTCCACATTAATATAATATTTGTTACGGTTTCAGCATCAGACATTAAATCAGGAGTGCTGGAACAATTTATATAGTGGGGGTGCTGAGAGCCACTGAAACAAACTTCAAACCCTATATATAATGGAAACGACTTCAAGCCTGGGGGTGCAGCAGCGCCCCCACCATCCCTAGTTTCAGCATCTATGCATTAAATTGAGAAAGTGCTAAAATCAAAGGATCAAATTCTATATCAACATATGAACGCATCTCCAATTGAAATCACAGACTTCTGAGTGCACAGGTCTCAGGGCTCAATTTGGCCATGTGCACATACATCAGAATGCATGTAGTTTATGAAACTTAGTACGATTAATCACAATTGTCAGCATCTATTCTCTTCTGGGATGTAACTGTTTTCTTTCTTGTTTAGAGATCCTGATGCAAATGCAGTTGGCACCATAATTCATTAGATGATGCTTCTACTGATAATGCAAATGGATTGCAAAATAACAATTATGGACTGATTCTAGTCCCACCATCCATAAGATTGTGTTGGGGACACTGGGGCATGGCCACTAGGTAACTCGAGGGGATGGAAGACCACGAGTGTCGATGAAGCCCCCTCGCACTAGGCCCAGGTGTCCTTGGCCCCCCCTCCCGCCTGGAGGCACTCGCAGCAGCTCTGCATATTAGGCCCAAGTGTCCTTGGCCCCCCCGCCTGGAGGCACACACAGCAGTTATGCTGAGGATCTGCAACAATATGTTGCAGAGTCAGATTGCCTGAAACTAAGCAAGGCCAAACAAGGCAGATATGGAAGAACAATGCTGAATAAAGCAGCTTTATGTATAGTTTAACAAATGATACAGAGAACCAGGGAACTAGCTGGGAACTGGATTGGCTGGCTATATGGATACTTGGGGCAGCTTGCTATTGGATAAATATGCTGGGAAAAAGGATGTATAAAAGCCTGTGTAACTTCCTGCTCTGTGTACAGGATTTGAGATTCAAATCTCCCTGTACCTATTTGAAGCTTCAAATAAACTTTTCTGCTTCTCCACCCCGTTGTGATTATTGGGTGTAGCACACTGTGTAACGAACCAACTCAAGCTGTTGTTCAGCCTCTCGGCACTGGGTGCCGGCAACAATTGCAACTAGTTTCCTGTTATAAGCTTGATTTTCAGTTCCACTCTGAATTCCCCAGTTCCACTCTGAATACCACTGCTCTTCTGAGTGACCATTTCATCCACGTGTAGATTTTTTATGGTGGAAATTGAGAGAGGAATTTTTCACATATGAAGGGTTGGAATTGTCCGAGAATTTCACTGTTTTAACATTTTATAATTATATTTTAATCATTGTGAAGTGCTTGGTTCTCTGAGCTTTAAGATATTTACTCTTGTTTTGTGTCTGAATATAGAATTACAAAGATGAGACTGGTATATTTACACAGGACATTTCTAGAGCACCCTTTAGATTCTGTGTGTCTCAAACTTTAGGTGTTCAACCTGAGACACTTTGGGCTTGATTTTCAGCAGTACTTAGCACCTACACCTCTTGTTATGTGCAATGGGAATTGTAGGTGCTCAGGAACTGTGAAAATCAGGCCTTAAGTACCATGTTGGGCATTCAGAATTAAAGCACCTCAAATCAGAGGCCATTTTTGAAAATGGGAAGAAGGACATTAAAAGGAACTGCACTTATGTCATCTGTACTTCTCTCTGCCAAAACAAGAGTACATATCTTTAAATTCAGAGAATCAGCTAATGAAAATTATGAAAACACAATTCTATAAATAAAGTTCTTTGAGAGAAGGTTTTTTGAGGTGCATATGACTCTTTTTTGTAAGATATTAGATGGCCATGAATATGTTATCCATAATACATGCCTAGCTCATTTACAGGTATATACTTAATACATTTTAAAATATTAATAATATTAAAGACCAACGTTGTACATGGCCCAGCTATCAGAATCTTTTTTCTGTGTTCCTTTGTGGAAAAAATCACTTCATGTATTTAAATGTTTACTAAGAAACACAGAAATTCTTCTCATTTATTTGTCACATAAAGTGGCACTTTAATGCATCTATAATTAATATTTGTCAAAAAGTATACTTATACAATATTTTAACAGTCCCACATAAATTTCTCAATAATTAAGTATGATACTATTAGAATTTTAACCAGGAGAGGAAGGCAGGCTATTCTTGTGGTTAAGGGGATCTCTCTCAGTACATATTTGTATGGCACATCACACAATCTTGATTGGAGCCTCTAGTATGAATAAATAATATGTTATGACTGTCTATAATGTAAACAATCATTTTGAACCAAGCAGTGACATTTATTGGTTAATCTGAGATCACACAGTACTTTAAAAACAAACAAACAACAATAAAAACACATTTCCCTATTCAAGAATCCCGAGCCAGTGGTAGTAAAATGAATGCTGGACCTACCCTCAGCATTCATTGACTTCAAAGGAACTGGACATGCTTAGCATGTTGTACAAGGCACTCAGAACCTTCCAGCATCAGATGCAAAGTACCTATTATTTGGAATAAGGCTAAAACAGCTTTCAAAACTGTGCTTTTTGCCTGGCCCTTTTCTGTTCTACAAAATATTTTGTATAATTCACCTATTTTAGCTTTAATTTAGTCATGTATGGATCAGCTAGCTTGAGTTGTCCTTATTTTCAGATAAAGAAACCTAAATGTCTCTCAATTATCATTTTCACTAAGATCTTAGTACCTCTCAAATTAATCCATAAACTGTTGCAAATCTTTTAATTTCCTTCTTTCCATGCAAAGTATTGTATACCGCCAGTGGTCCTGAGCCTTGCATAATCATCTGTTTCTGTTGCTATGTGCAGGCTTCTCTTAGCAATAAGAATATGTCCATGTTACTAAAACTGACATATTTTGCAAGTTTAGCTTGCAGTTGCAATGCACTGTTCTGCTTGGAGTTATGCAAATTATTTGCACTGAGCTTTGAGTCCAGCCTTGATTAAAGTCTTGAGGCATTTTGTGAATCTCAGCCTAGGTTTGCAAAAACCTCACAAATAGTGGACGAGGCTGTTCACAGATACAATCTGCAATCCCTGAAGACCTCCCTTAACTGTCTATATTGGGAGTAAAGTGAGATTAGTTTAACTTGAACTTTCAAATGTGTCTGCTGGGTTTGATTTCCTTCCCATCCCGCATTCCAAACCTGCACGGTTCAGCTCATGAACCGTGTTCTGTTCATAGCATATAAAAGTTGGATAAAAATATTAAATACCCTTGATGAAAGGTTGAAGTCTAATGCTATTTTATGTCTTAGCACTCAGAATGATAACAAGAACTCCAAGGCAGAGAGAAGGCAGGCTTCTCCCTAAAACAGCAAGGTACAACTAAACCCACTTTATTTATCTAAGCTGGCTCTTTGCAGCCTGACTCTGATCTTATGCTTGCCTGCTACAGAGAACTCTAGCCTGCAAGCAGGAACTGGAAATGCTTTACAAATAAAGTGATAGCTTGTAATTGTAACACAGCTTCAGTACACAAGAAAGAGAATGCTCTAGCATTTGCATAGTTCTGTTTCTGACATCATGTGTTTTTGTAATATTTAGTAATGCTCTCAGACTCAGTCATCTTTCTAATAAGAAGGCATAATTCTGTAGCTTCAGGAGCCTATGGTTTTGTCTGATGTGGCTTTTGGAAACTTCTAGTGCACACTTGGCTTGCTCACAGACATTTACCACATACTTTAGTACAAGCAGTACATCACTCTGTTACCATATTCACTCTCGGTAACAATAGCTAACCTTACTATCAACATTAACTCCATTTTGTAATCTTTGTTATCAATTTTTAAAAAGTGATTATCTAGAAGATACCTTTAATGCTCTGGGCATTTAAGGGGTCTGGGCATTCTTGAAAGGAATACTGCTTAATGATTTCAATCCTTATTATTTACAGGCTGGATTTTGACTCTGCTGGGTCAAAGCTCACCATTATTTCAAGTACATTATTTATGGAAAAATTCTGCTTTGAATCATCATGGCTGATCTCATCTTCAGTACTGTGTTCAGTGAAAAAAAATTAATATCTGAATTGATATTCATTCTACCAAATGAAGAGGAGAGTGTTGTGCTTTGTTTGATACAAGCTCAGTTTCTGACTGGAAAAGGCAGCTAATTCTCTTGAAGGCTATCAGTAAACCTCACATCTGTCAGTAAGTATGACTGACAGATAGGTAGAAATATTTATCTAAGTCTTGTTTTTTTTCTTTTTCAATCTCATGTTTGGATCTATTTATATCATATTTGGATCTGTTTAGTAAGGCAGTTACAGGATCATATGACTTAAAGCATATCTGATTCTATTCTCTTGACACATTTTAAATATATTTAATAATAGGTATTGCAATCAAAAACAAAACCTTTCATTTTTATTGGTACTGTACGTTGACAGTGAAATTGCTATACCACCAAGGAAGTATGATTTAAATACTGACATTTTGTTACTTAATTATAGTAGGAGGACTGCTGAAGGTTAATGGACCACTTTTAGAACCTGAAGTGGGTAATCAAAAAGTATTTGATGTGTAGCTGTTGTATAATGGTTGTTAGATACAACACATTTTTTGTTGTTTTTCTTGGTTTCTATTGCACAGCAAGAGACTGATATTTTTCCCCAGGAAACAAGATTGCTTAATTTAATTGAAATATGAAATTTGGACTTCTACCCCTTTAGCTTTATCTTAAAACAGAAGCATAAGCTGTACTAAGACACTTTATTACAGGGAGCTGGTAGCAACGCTAATATTTAGGTTCCCTACCACTTTCTATTATAAAAGATTCTCTAACACCTCCATTGAAGGCACCAGGTCTTTGACATTCAGCAGAGAGACAGTCCTGGGCCAGAGAAGTGCCTTTTCTTTGTCCCATGAAATTCCATTCTGGTTTGGCTGACACAGTGTATAAACTTTTGAAAATCGCCATTTTGTGCACAGAGTGGATGGTGTTCAGTAAATGAATCAGAGTGGTGAAGAGAATGAGGCTGTTTGTAGGATACCTGACTCATTTGCTATAGATTCATAGGTGTGAAAAGAACAAGGCATACGTCTACAGGAAGCGAAAAGATGATTTTGTGGTAAAGCTGATGAATATCACGTAGGAGAACTTGCATTTGCTAGTCTTCCCGAGCAACTCATTTAAGTCAGAATGATGGCAGGAGGCATCTAATTGTGAGGGAACTTTTTTTTTTTTTTTTTTTTGGTGCCCAAATTGAAACCTGGGGCCTGATTTGCAGAAGTGCTGACTACTCACAGTGGCAATAGAAATCAGTGAAAACTGAAGATGTTGAGCCTCACATCTGACAGTAAGGCATTGTGGTCTGGAGGACGGAGCATGGGGCGGGAGTCCTGATTGTGAGTTCTAATATGGAGTCTGTGTTGTAGCAACCAGGCAAGGTACTAAGAAACTTCAACTTTATTTTTAAAGTGGAAATCTCTTTACCAATCTGCTGCTGCACCCTCGGTAGCTCTCACTTCGCCTCCTCAACTTCCCCCCCCCTTTCCTGTTTCCTGTCCTTTCGGACTCCCAACAGCCAGTGCTCCCAGTTATAATAATTACAAGCAGCATCTAAACACCACATTCCCTTCTCCCTTAAGAAACTCTCCCAATTAAAATAAACATTGTTGTTCTAACCACAGGAACAAATATGAAACAAGACACTATACTGTTGGCAGAAATATTACACTGAAAACACTGTAGATACTACATAACATAGTCTTGTCCAGACATGTGGTCATCTGGGTCTGACACGCCATCTCTCAAGGCCCAGTTCCAGTGCAATGTCTTGTTGTGTTGGTACTATGGTGAAGTTATCCAATGCAGACTGGGTGTTGGCATAATCTCCCCTTGGTGCATAGGCAGGTGCAAGGTAAGAAGCGTTCTATACCCGCCCATCAGAAAGTCGATAGGTATAAGGTCCCTTCTTCTCTATGATTTTAAGAGGAGCTGTGAATTTATGGTCTCCTTTGCATAAAATTCCAGTTTTTTATGTTCTAACGAAGGAACCACACTCCAACTTTGGTTCCTTAGCACCCCGCCGCTTGTCTGTGAAAGCCTTACTCTTTGCTTGGTTCTGTTCAACTGTTTTTCTCACATCATCCTCGGTTGGGGCATCAGGTCGTGCCTTTAACAATCCAGCAATGTTCAGTTTAGTATTCATCTGTTTCCCATGTAGTAACTCTGCTGGTAATCTTTGTGTTGTGGCATGTCGTGTAGCCCGGTATGCTTGCAAGAAATCAGCTGTGAAGGTTATCCACAATCACCCTTCCAGTTTAGCTGTTTGCACACTCTCTTTCAAACTTCTGCTAAACCGTTCAATTTCCCCATTGGCTTGAGGGTAATATAGGGATGACCTTTTGTGTAAAATGTTCCTCTGTGCTAGAAAAGTTTCAAACTCCAGGTAAGTAAATTGACTATCATTATCTGAAACCAGTTCTTTGGGGTTACCTTCCCTGCTAAAAACTGAAGAGAGGAACTTAATTACTGTAGCAGAAGAGATTTGTGATGTAAACACTACCTCAGGCCATTTACTGAAATAGTCTATTAAAGTGATGGCATAACAGTCGTCAAAGGGCTGTGGTCCTTGTGCAACTTGAACGTGCGGCTCCACAGGTAAGTTCTCCATTTTTCAGTAGCCCAGACACAAGCAAGTGCTTCTTTTTTGACTGTAGAATATTTTCTCTCAGCATTACTTAGTGTCCTTGAAGCAAGTGCAACAGTCCTCTCTGTGTTGTCCTCATGAAGTTGTGTGAGGACAGCCCCAAGTCCATAATCAGAAGCATCAGTAGTTACAATTGTGGGCAATGCAGGAGTGAATAGTGCAAGTACTGGACTATGTACAATCAAGTCTTTCACCATTTTGAAACTAGCTTGTGCATCTGTTGTCCACACTAAGGTTGAACTTCTCTGTAGTAATTCTCATAACGGTTCAATGACAGAAGCATAACTGGGAATGAAATTTGCATACCAGAGGTAAGACCGAAGAAGGAATGTAAGGTTTGCAAATCTGTTGGAGGAGGAGCATTTGAAATTGCCAGGATATGATCTGAATCAGGTTTTAGTCCAGCCTGTGAAATTGTATGCCCCAGAAAGGAGAGTTCAGTTTGTCTAAATTTGCATTTGGACCTACTGAGCTTGAGGTCTGCTTTGCTGATGCAGTTTAGTACAGACTGCTGGTTATTGTCATGCTCCTCAGAAGTATTTCCAAACACGATAATATCACCCAGATAGCACTGAACTCCATGTTGATTCTTCAAATCAATGACATCATTTTTGGAAGGCACTTGGGGCAGATGTGAGACCATATGGAACACGTTTAAAATGAAATAGTCCCTCATGTGTAATAAATGCTGTGAGGTCTCTGCTATCTTCATGCAACATAATTTGGTAGTATGCGGTCTGCAAATCAAGAATAGAAAACATCTTTGCTCCATGGAGTTCTGCAAATACTTCTTCTATGTGAGGAAGAGGATGGCTGTCAATCACAATAGCTTTATTTGGCTCCCTTAAGTCCACACAAAGGCGAATGCCTCCACCCTTCTGCTGCGTCACTACGAAAGGTGAAACCCATTCTGAGGAGTCAATCTCTTCAATAATGTCCTTTTGAACAAGTTTTCTAAGTTCCTCTGAAACAGCTTCGCTGACTGAAAATGGTAAGTGCCATAACTTCTGTTGTACAGGCATCACATTATTCCGCATTTTAACTTTATGCAGAAACCCATAAGCATGGCCGAGTTTCTCCTCAACCATGTGTTTGGTCCCAGCTGAAACTGGTGTGTGTACCGCAAGAGTGCTTTGCTGAGGAAGATCAATTCATCCATTAACTACCCTGAGATTTAAAGCAGCCAATAAATCTCTGCCAAGGATAGGAGTGCCTTTGTGGACAATATAGAACTCTGCAGTTACACAGCAATCAACAAAAGTAAGTATTGCTAGCAGGCAGCTATGTACTGGAATATGGTTTTTCAAATAGCACACCAAGTGAAGTTTGGGTTCAGTAAGAGTAATGCAAATAGATGGAATCAGGTAGTATAGACACTGTGGAGCCAATGTCCAACATTAGCTGAATAGAGTGTGATTTGCCTAAGGGTATGACAGAAATGTTTACAGTGCACTTTATTTGTTCTGGAATATGTGCAGTAGTGATTTTGTCCACGCTCAGCACAGTAACATCTGGTATTGTAACTGCATGCACCTGTTGATTGAACTGGCTGCTGTGACATACTTTACCAAAATGCCCAATCTTTTTGCAATGATTGCACTGAGCACTTTTGCCGGACATCTTGTGTAGCTTGCAAGGTGTTGTGGGGATCCACAGCGAAATCATGGTTTTACTGTATTTTGAATTTGCTGATTTGGTGGTTTTCCTTTAGTTTTCCTCTTTTAATCGTTTGTCTGAGAGATAGTGAACTTTTCTGCAAAGGAGTCACAGCCTGTACTGTGCCTCCTGTATCCATGCTCATTATTTTGGCTTCAGCTGTAGCTGACTCAATCTGAGTAGCAATGGTTATTGCTTTTTCTAGTGTAAGTTGTGGTTCTAGAAGTAAGCGTTCTCTTACACAAAGCATGGTTGTTTTCTCAAGGAGCTGGTCTCTAATCATCTCATCTGCTATATTCCCAAAGTCAAAAGTTACAATCAGACTCCTCAGGGAAGCAATATACTGCATTATAGTCTTCCCTATTTTCTGCTTACGCTGGCAAAATCTGTAGCGATTAGCTACTGTGTTCACTTTTGGCACAAAAAAGTTCTTTAATGCAGTGAGTGCAGTCTCATATTTATCATCTGCAAGGGGAAAAGTGTAAAATATACGCTGCCCTTCTGCTCCAAGGCAGTGGATTAGCAGAGCACGCTTTCTTACTTCAGAAATCTCTGTAGCAGTTATTGCAAGCAGATAAGTCTCAAACATATGAATCCAGGCAGTAAAAGCAATTGGAGGCTCACCTGGGCTTTGCAGAAAGGGTGCAGGTGGGCTCAGAGGCAGAAGATCCATCCTCGTTGCCAAAATGTTGTAGCAACCAAGCAAGGTACTAACAAACTTCAACTTTATTTTTAAAGTGGAAATCTCTTTACCAACCTGCTGCTGCATCCTCGGTAGCTCTCACTCCGCCTCTTCAACTCCCCCCCCCTTCCTGTTTCCTGTCCTTTCAGACTCCCAACAGCCAGTGCTCCCAGTTCTGATAATTACAAGCAGCATCTAAACACCACAGTCTGCTACTGATTCACTGTGCAGCCTCAGAAGTGTCTCTATCTCATTTCCCCTTCTGTTAAATGGGAATAACAATGTTGTCTTATTGTGCAGTGAAGATAAATTAATATTTATGAGGCACGCAGATATTACAGTGATGAGTGCTTTAGAAAAAAACATGAGGAAATCACTAATTATTTATACATTGCAGATGTTGGATTATGTACAATAAATAAGGCAGGGTCTGCATCTGCTCATTGAATGAGGATAAAAATATTGAACAACAGCCTCATCCTTTGAGCACAGTCCATCCTGTGCACTGAATGGTGCATGAGTACTCCAGGAAAAAATAATAATGTCTGTATCATAATGTACATGCATAAAGGGGCAGAATTAAGGTTGCACAGCCAATCTAAATAAAATAAATAACATTTAAATAAAAGTTTGTCCTGACTTTTAATGTGTGGGCATCTCTGAAAATCAGGCCATTTCTATTTAGATTCCCACATATGGATTTGGGATCCTATCTTTGAAACCAAGGTTTGAAACTTTTGGCCACCCTGTCCCATAAAGTTTATAGCATACAGTGGCATCTGGCAATGTTTAATCTTTCTAAGTAACTGCTTCTGATTGCAAAACTCTTTTTTCCTGAATCACTATGCAAAAGTATCTTTATCTAAAAAAGAGAACTGTGAGCAAATTCAAATGATGTTTTCCATTTTATTTCTACATATTAGATTGATATTAAAAATATAATCAGATTTAAATATTTTTTAAACTCTATTTCACTACGTGCTTTTAGAGAAGGTAATTTGTCCTTACGTTTATTTTTATCTTCATTCATTGTACTGAAAGTTGTAAGTTATTATTAAACTCTCATATTCACATTGGGTCATATAGCTCAAATATATTCTGAAACTAATAGGTGACAAACCTATATTATAGAAACATTTGCTATTTCCTTTGGGTTTTTTTAGAGAATAATTTTGTTTGTTCCTGTCTCTTTTCATATCTCATCAAATCATGTCTGATTATGTCTGGATTCCCTGGTATTTAACTATTATTGAATGTAGTAATGAAAGAAACCATGCAGATACTTAATTATTCACACGGCAGGTGTCCAGTGGAGAAGCTTCTTTCTAACCTTTTCCTCTGTGATAAGATAATTACTGTCGGGTGCAACTGCTACTAATATAAATATTCACTGATTGCAAACTGCGGCCTAAAGGCTGTTTCCGATAAAAGGCTCCTCTATGAATCTACAGGGTGCTGTTGCTCACTTCTAAACAAATACAGCTTCATCAACAAAAAAATGTGGTTTCTGCATGAAGAACAAATAACATCAAATTGTAAGATTTTTTTTTTATTGTGAAGTAGTGGTGGATAGGTGTTGACTGAATTAAATATCCACATTTCATACTTATTTATCTAAATTACCAAATTTAAGAATATGAAAACAGGTTAGCTTGAGCCCTGTTGTCTATTTAATTGCATAAAGCATAAAGGAGGTTCCTTGCATTTTCTTTGCTTGTGTTGGCTAGAATTTAAAAACAAAAAACAAAAATAATCCTGGAAGTGTAAATGTTGTAGCATAATTCTGTGGCCAGGAGTTGATCCTGCATCATATTCCATGACGGAAAAATCACTGAATACATGAGATTCTGAAATGAGTCAGGATCAAGTAAAAATTTGTTTATTTTTTTAAATCAAAACAATCATATTTTATTACCTCAGTTCATTCAATTGTGTGACCTTAAAAATGACTTCATTTTTAAACATCATCTCTTTATTCCAATTCTTCAATCCTGTCGTCTTCAGTAAGAGATGAGAGTACTTGGCACCTTCAGGAGTTACTCAGCAATCTGCAGGATCAAGCACTCCATCTTCCTTTCACTGAAATCTTGAAAATTGAAAATTTCTCCAGGTTTATGAACTTTTTCTCATGTTGAAGCACATGCAACTAATAGTTACATTTATATAGTTTTTGTTGTTGTACACAAAGAAAAGGAGAAAAAAACTGGTTCTTACATATAGTACTAGCTGTATTTTAAATTTTTACATAATGGACAAAACAGGAGCTTTTTAAAGTCAAACAGCCTACATGAATACTGTATGTAACTCTTTTCCTTTATAAAATCGCAAAAGTAATGTGTATTTCATGAAGCTAAAGGACACCAGGGGTCTGACTCTGTTATACGTTTGGTGGTGAAGTTTATTTCTTTAAGGTACATAATTTATTTCTCATTGTGAGGAATAACACACAGAAAGTATCATCCTTGAGCTAATAGAAAGGAAGGACAATGTGCTGCACCTGTGAAGTTCCCAGAACCTCTTTCACGTTAACTCTGAATGGGTGGGGACAGGCTAGTATTCAGCATACAGGAAGAGGTTAGCTTCAAGAAAAGTAATGCTGCCCGCACACCTTCTGCCCTCTTGTCCCTATGCATTAACACTTTCTTGTTTTGGAAAGATGGGTACGAGGCAGGTATATAGAGTTAGCCAATGGCAGCATGGGCCACAAGCCTGCAAAGATTTTTGCATGTGTTTAATTTTATATTGACTTCAATGGGACTACTCACAGTGAGTAAAGTTAAGCATGTGTGTAAGTCTTTGTAGGATTGGGGTTTCAGTCAGTAGTGTTGCTGCAAGAGGGACATGCTAATTTTTAACACTTTAATGCTGGTAAAAATAGGACTGTCTGAACACTGCAGTGTCTGAACACAAGCAGCAAGCCAATCCCTGCAGGTTCACTTCCAGAGTAAAATGCAGCATTAATTCCCTAGATACTTTCTGTAGCCCCCATTAAAGGGATTATGAGTGTTTCCACAAACGAGTAGAGACAATGGCAGCATAGCAATGAAGTCATCTGTACTACTAATATTTGGGGAAGAGATGGAAGGGAGTGTATGCAGAGACTATGGCCTTACCCTACAAAGCCTTTCACATGATTAACTTTTCCCACTGTGAGTAGTTCCACTCAAGTCAATGGACTACTCACTGTGTAAAGTGAAGTATGGGCATAAGTATTTGCAGGATTGTGGCCTTTCTGTACATCTGGCCTACAATTCACCATTTTCTCCCACAGACCTTTGGCTTACACTTTTGCCAGATCAAACACCTCTGTCCTTTCAGTATCACTGCAAGCCTTCTCTCACAGAGGGGAAGATGTGACTGATTTTCTGGAACCTCCAAATTGTGGAAGTTTTATTGTAAATTATCCTCATTGGCAAATTTTGGATGGGAAGAAGAGGACCTAGGCCATAGACCTTCTATCGGGGGAAAATAGGTGTTGAAAGTACTAAGGAATGTGAATTAATAATAATATACAGCATTTGTACTTCCACAGCACATTTTGTTCAAGGAAACTGAGCCACAGAGTGAAGTGATATTAATTAATAATACTTAGCATTTTTACAATATTTTGCTTCTGTAGATTTCAAAGTGATGTGCAAAGCTAGATAAGCTCCATTAGCTCCATTGTATAGATGGGGGAATATGTGACATAAAAAAATTAAGCCGTTTACCCAATACTGGGGGGGGGAGGGGGGAATAACCCACTACAGGTCTCCTGACTCAGTTTTATGCCCTATCCATATACTTCCCAAATATTTCTTTAATTAAACATATATTCACCAGCACCTTTTTCTGTAAGCCCAGATGAAAATATCAGGGGATTTTTTTTTTGCTTTTTGAGTTATCTGGATTTGACATACCGTATTTTATTCTTATTTGAAGTTGGCAAGGGAAACTGCATTCACTGCACATTATTTCAGTGATCTAAACTCTTTGAGAATTCACCCTGCTGAGAAGCAAACGTTGGTATTAAGGGATAAAATAACTACTAATTTTTATTCATCTATCTGACCAGATGAATTCTAAGCGTACATTTTAATAGAGCTTAATGAGCTTTTTCACTGTTTATGGGCTTTGGCTATACCATGATAATTAGCACTGAAGTGTTATTCACTCTTGCCCTAATAAGAGTTTCATTTTAACCTTTGTAAGAGGCCCTGATATTTTATGCTTCATTGCTTTGCTTTATTGAACATTATACTACATGGTAAGCATTTAAGTATGATTGTGAAGGAAATTAAATCACAAAAGTGCATTAATGGTCAGGCTTAAATCCATAAAAGCAGGGAAATTGAAGTTAAGGTTGAAACACCATACTTAACTAACCTCATTTTGCCTACTACTGCAGCATGTATAGTATGCAAGATAATTTATTCTTTTGTTATTCAATATTTCTACACAATGGAGTGAATTCAGGGCAATGTTTTGAACATAAATCAGAATTTCCTTTCCTTAGTGCATTTCTCAACCTTAATGTTACCTTATTGTGGTTTAAATTTAAGCTTTTTTAAAGGTAGTATTAAAAATGGCCAATAAACACTACACACACAAATGCACTGAGCAGCTTCCGTTCAGCTCAAAGTCCAGATATGTAGACAGCCCATGTTTTACACTGACTATAAGATGCATCAAAATAATTTGAGTGCAGACTCACTTGTAATGAGTGCTGACATCCTCTGAGCATCATTGTATGTATCCTTCAAATGTAATGCTGTGAAGTGTAATCTAAACGTCCTATGTAGTAGTTATGTTAACTGATGTCTACATTAATAATGGCTTTTTTGCTGGACATTCCCAAGAGAATCAGTTCCCATTGACTGAGATGGAGCTGTGCTGACTTACATCAGCTGAAGATCTGGTCCATTCTATGTGGTTTTGAATTAAAAAAATAGAAAGGTACTCTTGTTTTAAGTTAAACTATTTGTTAAGTGAAGTTACAAAATAAAATAAATAGAAAAAAAAACAAAAAACAAAAAACAAAAATAGAGGTTGCTCGTAGACTATAACAGGCAAACTTTGTCACTTATGGCAGGGGGCTCTGAATGATTTTAGTGGTTTTATATATTATGGTAACATATTGCTTGTTCTGTGGTCTTCACAAGGTTTTATATATATTAGTAAGCTCTGTTAATGTGACTAGCTAAAATGACTCTACAGCCTTTTCCGCAAGCAATATCCCAATAGAGGAATATTAATATATTTGTGTGAAATGGTAATTTAATTGAGGAAATAAATTAAATTGTATTTACAAATGAATTTGTTTTAATTGTAAGCCTAGTTAATATTAGTATAATAATTCTGGCTGTGCTGGATCTCTCACCACAGTCCTGATTGATGGCCCTTGCGAGCGATTCACATGATACACTGCACTTAGGTAAACAACACGTGTTAGCAGGGAATATTGTTCCATGAACATCTGAAAGACCGTGAAGTGAATTAAAAAATGCAAACCCTGATGAGGTTTTTTGTTTGTTTGTTTTAAATTCCTGCTGAAAAAAATAGATCTGAGAATGAAGAAGGTCTGGAGTAAAATACGCTAAGGAAATAAAAATGGGTTCATTTGGTGGCTCAGGTAAATGGTAATGGAGTCTTTCACTTCTAAGTCAAAACTTCTGAGTTGTGGTTGAAATGTATTGCCTTGTGATGGTTAGTCAGTGGCCTCTGTAGAGTGAGTTGATGATTTCTATGCAGACCGTAGTGGAGTCTACATCTTAAAACACGTCCACCACATTGGACACTAGTACTAAGCAGAGAGCTGCAAGAATGAATGGGCCATGCAGAATTAACTCTCCTTTCACTCCAGCAGTGGTTACTCCAAGTCTAGATTGCAACACAGTGACAGAAAATTCCCATTTTTGCCATGAAATGTCCCTAGCCTTTTGCCTAGCTCTGTTTAATAATAGGTTATCCCTAGCCTTTTTTTAGGAGGTAAAATTTGGTTTTAAAAAGATTCTGTATTCCCATGATGAAAAGGGTGAATATGAAACGAGTTCTGAAGAAAGTTCATGGTGAATTGTAACAAAGCTCAGAATAAACCACCATGTTTCATTGTCAGCTCTCACTCTCTGAATGTCATATGCATGTAATAATAATAATTAATCCCAATTGCAGGGACAAAAATAAGTACAAAACTTGTTCTTTAAAATATAATCTTTATTATTTAATACAGGAAGGGTGATGGGATGGAATCATATGAAGGAGAAATGAGCGGGGATTTTTTCCATTCATACATGGGGGACAGGTTAAAAGTCAATGGGAGTTATGGGACCCTTCCAGCAGGTACTTAACACCCTCCAGGATCAGGCTCTAAGTCACTTTTCAGTACATATGTTCTTCTGGTTTAGCTTGACTTTTAATTTTCAGTGATCTCTCTCAAGATGTTCTGAGCGCATCTGGCTAATATACAACGTAAAGCACTAGAAAACAAGTCACATCTGAATAAATGTGGTTTAGATTTCAGGTTCTGAATCTTCAAATTTAGCAAGCTGAAACATTTTCATTTGACTTTTTTTAAAAGACAGAATCAAAGCTTCAGTGGTTTAGAGTATTGGGCTATCTAAATCCTTGGCCTTTTCAGATCTGTGATTTCAGATCGTCTCAGTCTCTTGAATATCTCAGAATCTGAAGGAAAGATTCAAATAGATTCAATAGTGGATTGCTTCACACAGTGATATCCTGCAGTGAGTCCTTTATTAAAATTCTGACACTGAATCACAGGAGAAGTTGAGGCAATTTCCCCACGTCTCTGTTGGACACTGCTAAATCATTTGTATATTAGTGATAATAATATTTCCATTCTCCAATCCTTTTGCCGTGTTGTCTATTTGAATTGTGATATCTTCTGGGAAGAGACTGTTACTGGGTGTTTTTACAGTGTCTATGACAGTGGGACCCTCATCTCAGGTGGAGTCTGCAGGTGCTATAGAAATATAAATAATAAAAAATTACAGCAATACATGGGAGGTTGCATGAGATGCCAGATATTAAAATAAATAAATATCCCAGTCAAAGACACTCACTCTGAGATCTTCAGTCCCACCCTGAACTGTAAATGATGATTTGAACCCTGGGCCATACCATCAGTAAGCTCAGTATAATTTTAGAAGAAAACCATAAAAATTCCCAACAAATGCACTTACTAGGAGTGTTTTTGCCAAGTGATTATGTGTCCTTCCTTCTTTTTGAATTATGAGAAACGTTTTTAAATAGCAGTATAGATTCTCCAGTCTGCCATAATCCTGACATGCAGGACAATCAAAGGATAAGGGAAACATTATTTGTAGGAGCCCCTTGTTAAAATAGTGGCAGTAATTCACTGTATCTGGGCTGAGGAAATATCTCAGCTGTGAGATTGCTTTAAAATTTGGGGCACCTAAAACTTGAACCATCTCTGGTGCTTGGGCTAATTAATTTGTAATGCTCAAAACTTTAGAAGTATTGAACCAAATTTTATTAAAACACCATGGTTAAAAGAACAAAGTATAAAAGCTGTTAGATGCTTAAATTATGATTTCCCATTTGTTGGAACTCTATACGCATGTATTGAGAATGCCATGATGTGGTGAATCAGGAGATGAAAGATGCACATTTGATTTACAACAGAGATGAGGGCTTGGAAAATAATAACCCAGAAGTGACAGAGATAGTGGGCATTCCTCCTGGGTTTAGTGAGACTGAACTTTTTGAGCCTTTAGCAAGTCTTACGCTTTACAGTCTTGCTGCCCACTGTCTGGCTTAATCTCCCCAATCCATTACCAGGGTAGGAAAGAGAGGCAACTCCCCCTCAGAGTTCCCCTCCAGTAGTTCAGCAACTTGAGTCCGTTGTTCATCACACATGAATAATTAAATAATAATAATGGTTAACACTTATAAAGGATGGATGCAAGTCACACAAGTGCTGACGAACTGCAGCAGGCTCTACTTATTAATGAAAGGTTTAAAAAGACACAGTCAGTTTAAATATCATATTTCTGCCTGTGAATTTTGTACATAATGTTGTTAAAAGTGACAACTAAAATGGTTATAGAGAGATAGAGAAAAATATTAAGAAGGGTTAGGTAGCACCATGCATGGAACCACTGTCTTGGGGTGAATTTGATCATTATTTCTTTCCATCTTCTATTATACCTCCCTTATTGCTAGATTTTATAATCATTTTGTAATGTTTTATCATGCAGAGTGGTTAAGGGGCTTATCTAGTTCTCAGGTTAGAATTTAAAATAATTCTGTATCATTTCTTTTACATTGTTCCCCACATATTTGAAATATGGAACTGAAAGAAAATATATTAGCTATGGAGAATAATTGGAAGCATAATCTTGAAATTGTTTTCACTAATCTTATTGAGACCATCATAGGACTATTGTTCTGTATATTAAACAATATTTTATTCCCCCTAAATCCAATAGAGTATCAATAAAGAAGAAGAAACATTGATGTGGAATCAACATCTGAAAATCACTTGAAAGCCATTTATTAAACTCTGCTTTAGTTTTAAAACAAATTAACTTACAAGAAAGGGAAATATCTCTAGACAATATCTCTTATTGTGGATACAAAGAATATCTTACCAGACAAATGTATTACTAAGCCTAATACTTAGAATATTCTTACAATAATCCTTCTTATCTGTGAAATTAAATTTTATTTTCATGTTCCCTAAGCTTCTATTAAAATCCTAGGATAGAGTTCTTAATTCTGATCTCTGTCTCTTAAAAGCTCCTTTCAGAAAAATTGTAGGTACCAACATTTTTTAAAAAGGTAAACACAGCTTTTTCTTATGTGAGTTTTTAATCATAAGTGAAAAATAGTTTACTCCTGGGAAATGTCCCTCATCTTCACAAGGAGAAAAGTACACACAGAGGAGAAAGGAGGAAATGTCAGAGGGTAAAATACACAGGCAGTTATTTATTTATTTATTTGTTTGTTTTAATTTGAATGATCGTAATACCTAGGAGGAGCAGGACCCCAATATGCTAGGTGCTGTACAAATACAAAACAAAAAGCTTATAAAGAGCTTATACATTTTAGGGGCTGAACCTAAGAGATGGGCTCACATGTCCTGTTTTTTAGTTTTAAAATAGATGTGTCATTCAGTTATTGTTTTCCAAGGACAAAGCCTCAGGCTTTTCACCCTTTCTCCCTCCCTCCTGTAACAGTAGCTACTGGAATCTCTGGACACTGACCTCTGCTATGTCATATACTTTCAACCTTTTATAAACTTAATATATGTAATATAACGGGGGGCAGGAAAAATGATCACCTTCAAACTAGCACTTTTGTGAACTTCACGCCTTTATTATATGGTGACAGAAGAAAATTCACCTCAGCATTTGATATGCCATTGAACAAGAAACTATTCTGAGAATAATATGATGGCCATGTGATTGATAAGAAAACCACTGCGATTCAGAGATAGCAATATTTGTCAGATATCCAATACCCCAATCTCTATTCTAGACAGCAGTATTTGTATGTTTTGTTAATTTATCAGATAATATATGCTCTGAATAGGTAAAACTTATCTGAATAGTAGAAAAGGGATTTACTATGTAATATATTCAACATTTTTTTTCCCTGCTGTTTGGTCACCTCCACCTGAAACTCAAGGATATTGAAATTACGTGAACAAATTGTTACTCAATTGTTAGCCATAAGCAAAAAGTTGTTTCTTTTTGTATAAAATGTAAATACATCAATCATGTGTCACAAGCTCACAGGTACAAGGCTGTATGTTCTAGCAGGGATTAAAGGGGTCATGCTAAGTTGATAATGATCATTCCGTAGTAACAGATCCCAAACATTCATGATGGATTCCTCTTCCACAAAAGCTCTCACATATGAAGATGGCTACAGAGCCAGTCCTTTTACTACTCCTATTTAACTAGGGGAAGTATGAAATACCCTGGACTGTGATGACTGCAGTATGCAGCTAACACACAAAGCTATGTGGCCTAAGGTTCCTGTTCAGCAAACCAATTAAACATCTGTAAGCGTGTAAGGCCAGCTTTATTCTGCAAAGTGCTTAATCATATGAGTAGTCCAACTGAGTAGCTAAATTAACCCAATCGAACTTACATATATGCGTAAAGTTAACCACATGTTTAATGGCTTTACTGAATAGGAATGGATTTATAAGCTTAAAGTTATGCATGTGCTTAAGGGATCTGCAAAACTGGCTCATACATTTTCAAAAATGACTAGTGGTTTCCAGTGCATTCACATTTGGTTGTCCCACTGGAGATATTTTAAAGGGGTTTGATTTTCAGAAAATGATGAGCGCTTGCTCTCTGAAAATCATTACCCCTTAAGGCAGGGGTGGCCAACCTGAGCCTGTGAAGGAGCCAGAATTTACCAATGTACATTGCCAAAGAGCCACAGTAATACATCAGGTTTCAGAGTAGCAGCCGTGTTAGTCAGTATTCACAAAAAGAAAAGGAGTACTTGTGGCACCTTAGAGACTAACAAATTTATTTGAGCATAAGCTTTCGTGAGCTACAGCTCACTTCATCGGATGCATTCAGTGAAAAATACAGTGCAGAGACTTATATACATAGAGAACATGAAACAATGGGTGTTACCATACACACTGTAACAAGAGTGATCAGGTAAGGTGAGCTATTACCAGCAGGAGAGCGGCGGTGAAAAAACCTTTTGTAGTGATAATCAAGGTGGGCCATTTCCAGCAGTTGACAAGAACATCTGAGGAACAGTGTGGGGGTGGGGTGGGGGAGAATAAACATGGGGAAATAGTTTTACTTTGTGTAATAACCCATCCACTCCCAGTCTTTATTCAAGCCTAAGTTAATTGTATCCAGTTTGCAAATTAATTCCAATTCAGCAGTCTCTCCTTGGAGTCTGTTTCTGAAGTTTTTTTATTGAAGAATTGCAACTTTTAGATCTGTAATCGAGTGACCAAAGAGATTGAAGTGTTCTCCAACTGGTTTTTAAATGTTATAATTCTTGACATGTGATTTGTGTCCATTTATTCTTTTATGTAGAGACTGTCTAGCTTGACCAATGTACATGGCAGAGAGACATTGCTGGCACATGATGGCATATATCACATTGGTAGGTATGGAGGTGAACGAGCCTCTGATAGTGTGGCTCATTTGATTGGGCCCTATGATGGTGTCCCCTGAATAGATATGTGGACACAGTTGGCAACAGGCTTTGTTGCAAGGATAGGTTCCTGGGTTAGTGGTTCTGTTGTGTGGTGTGTGAGTATTTGCTTCAGGTTGGGGGGCTGTCTGTAAGCAAGGACTGGTCTGTCTCCCAAGATCTGTGAGAGTGAGGGATCATTTTTCAGGTTAGGTTGTAAATCTTTGATGATGCGTTGGAGAGGTTTTAGTTGGGGCTGAAGGTGATGGCTAGTGGTGTTCTGTTATTTTCTTTGTTGGGCCTGTCCTGTAGTAGGTAACTTCTGGGTACTCTTCTGGCTCTGTCAATCTGTTTCTTCACTTCAGTAGGTGCGTATTGTAGTTGTAAGAATGCTTGATAGAGATCTTGTAGGTGTTTGTCTCTGTCTGAGGGGTTGGAGGAAATGCTGTTGTATCGTAGAGCTTGGCTGTGGACAATGGATCTTGTGGTGTGGTCTGGATGAAAGCTGGAGGCATGTAGGTAAGCATAGTGGTTAGTAGGTTTCCGGTATAGGGTGGTGTTTATGGAACCATCACTTATTAGCACAGTAGTGTCCAGAAAATGAACTGCTTGTGTGGATTGGTCTAGGCTGAGGTTGATGGTGGGATGGAAATTGTTGAAATCATGGTGGAATTCCTTAAGGGCTTCTTTTCCATGGATCCAGATGATGAAGATGTCATTAATGTAGTGCAAGTAGAGTAGGGGCATTAGGGGGGTGAGAGCTGAGGAAGCGTTGTTCTAAGTCAGCCATAAAAATTTTGGCATACTGTGGGGCCATGCGGGTACCCATAGCAGTGCCGCTGATTTGAAGGTATACATTGTCCCCAAATGTGAAATAGTTATGGGTGAGGACAAAGTCACAAAGTTCAGCCACCAGGTTTGCCATGACATTTTTGGGGAAACCGTTCCTGATGGCTTGTAGTCCATCTTTGTGTGTAATGTTGATGTAGAGGGCTTCTACATCCATAGTGGCCAGGATGGTGTTTTCAGGAAGATCACCAATGAATTGTAGTTTCCTCAGGAAGTCAGTGGTGTCTCAAAGATAGCTGGGAGTGCTGGTAGGGTATGGTCTGAGGAGGGAGTCTACATAGCCAAACAATCCTGCTGTCAGGGTACCAATGCCTGAGATGATGGGGCATCCAGGATTTCCAGGTTTATGGATCTTGGGTAGCCGATAGAATGCCCCAGGTCGGGGTTCCAGGGGTGTATCTGTGCGGATTTGATCTTGTGCTTTTTCAGGAAGTTTCTTGAGCAAATGCTGTAGTTTCTTTTGGTAGCCCTCAGTGGGATCAGAGGGTAATGGCTTGTAGAAAGTGGTGTTGGAGAGCTGCCGAGCAGCCTCTTGTTCATATTCCGACCTATTCATGATGACGACAGCACCTCCTTTGTCAGCCTTTTTGATTATGATGTCAGAGTTGTTTCTGAGGCTGTGGATGGCATTGTGTTCCACACGGCTGAGGTTGTGGGGCAAGTGATCCTGCTTTTCCAAAATTTCAGCCCATGCACATCAGCGGAAGAACTCTATGTAGAAGTCCAGTCTGTTGTTTCAAACTTCAGGAGGAGTCCACCCAGAATCCTTCTTTTTGTAGTCTTGGTAGGAAGGTCTCTGTGGTTAGTATGTTGTTCAAAGGTGTGTTGGAAATATTCCTTGAGTTGGAGACGTCAAAAATAGGATTCTAGGTCACCACAGAACTGTATCATGTTCATGGGGTGGAGGTGCAGGAGAGGCCCCGAGATAGGACAGATTCTTCTACTGGGCTAAGAGTATAGTTGGATAGATTAACAATATTGCTGGGTGGGTTAAGGGAACCACTGTTGTGGCCCCTTGTGGCATGTAGTAATTTAGATAGTTTAGTGTCCTTTTTCTTTTGTAGAGAAGCAAAGTGTGTGTTGTAAATGGCTTGTATAGTTTTTGTAAAGTCCAGCCACGAGGAAGTGTGTGGAAGGTTGTTTTTTTATGAGAGTATCCAGTTTTGAGAGCTCATTCTTAATCTTTCCCTGTTTGCTGTAAAGGATGTTGATCAGGTAGTTCCACAGTTTCTTTGAGAGCATGTGGCACAAGCTGTCAGCATAGTCTGTGCGGTATGTACAAAACAGACTCCAAGGAGAGATTGCTGAATTGGAATTAATTTGCAAACTGGATACAATTAACTTAGGCTTGAATAAAGACTGGGAGTGGATGGGTCATTACACAAGGTAAAACTATTTCCCCATGTTTATTCTCTCCCCCCCACCCCCCACCGTTCCTCAGACATTCTTGTCAACTGCTGGAAATGGCCCACCTTGATTATCACTACAAAAGGTTTTCTCCCCCCTCCACTCTCCTGCTGGTAATAGCTCACCTTACCTGATCACTCTTGTTACAGTGTGTATGGTAACACCCATTGTTTCATGTTCTCTATGTATATAAGTCTCTGCACTGTATTTTTCACTGAATGCATCCGATGAAGTGAGCTGTAGCTCACGAAAGCTTATGCTCAAATAAATTTGTGAGTCTCTAAGGTGCCACAAGTACTCCTTTTCTTTTTAATAATACATAAGTAGCCCTCCATCAGCTCTCCCCCCATCCCGCCGGCCAGCAGCTCCACTGATCAGCGCCTCCCCCTTCCTCCCTGCACCTCCCAATCAGCTGTTTTGTGGCATGCAGGAGGCTCTGGGGGCGGGAGGGGAAGGAGCAAGGGCATGGCAGGCTCAGGGGAGGGGCCAGGAAGAGGAGGAGTAGGGGTAGGTCCTGTGGCAGAGCCAGGGGTTGAGCAGTGAGCACCCCCCAGCACATTGGAAAGTTGGCACCTGTAGCTCCAGCCCCAGAGTTGCTGCCTATACAAGGAGCCACGTATTAACTTGTGAAGAGCCACATGTGGCTCCGGAGCCACAGGTTGGCCACCCCTGCCTTAAGGCATCTCAGTATTGACACAACAAAAATCACTAGTCAGTTTTGAGAAGTTAGGTCTGTGTTAGTCTCATCCAGCACAGACAGCATGGTCTTTCATCTGTTTAAGAAAAATGAAGAAAATATAAACCTGATCCAACAATGCTTAACTCAAGCTGAATTTGGGAAAGGTTGAAGTAATTAGTGTGTTTAAATAGCCAGGTATGTATAAATATATTTATCAGTATGGTACTTGATCACACCTGCAAATGATACAGGTACCTCTAGGAACTTTAAAAAATTACCACCAGAGAAACACAAACATCTCACCTTCAGCTGGTGGCATATACTGACTGGTGATACTAAGCAGCATTGGGGACATGCCAAGTAATTACTTTTAGACATCAGGATCATAATTCATGAAGTAACTCTTACCTGCTCAATTTAAGGCAAGCCGCCTATACCCTACCGTGGGCTCAAGGTGTGACATGGTCAATTTAGGGCACCCCCCCCCCTTTCCCTTCCAAGGACTCAGGGTGTAAGGCACCTATCCTTACCCATGGGGCTCAGGAAGAAATCTGGTCAATTTAAGTACCCGCCCTTTCCCTCGGGGCTCAGGGCTCTATGGGTCTGTGGAACCTTTTCCCAGTGAAAAAACCTTACACAGTTGTGCTCTAAACATCTATTTATTAGTAACACATAGAGAATATATATATCAAGGAAATCTCTTATGCTCACCACTCCCAATATACAGACAAATTTCACCCGATGGCCAGTTAGGATTCATTCATCTGGGGGTTCCCAGCGATGCCTCTGCATGTAACCGTCGTGCAGACGGGTCAGAGTTCTAGCAGCTTGATGTTGAAATGCAGTCTGGAAATGGTTCCCAAAGAGCATTTTTCATTTACATTATATAGGTAAAACTAGCTCCTGCCTTCAAATTTTCTATATCTATCACATTATCCCACACTCCTAAATAACACAAAATTTAACCAATTACGCACTGGCACCTATGTGTCCTCCTTCCTGCCCAAGTTATTTACATTTTATCTTTCATGCCCAAATTGTAACTTAGTTGTGACCTTCTCTATTTGTAAAGATGGCCAGCATAAAACACTGATCAGAGCTTATCTTACCATTTGTTGGGTCTCTTTCTGTATCCTCCCTAATTTCCCAGCGTCTTTACAACCTTGGTGGTTATAGCTCTTCTTAGGGACATTCCTGAGGTGGGGGTGTTTTATCAGCTGCAGAACATTCCTTTTTTTCAATTTTAGTGGTGAACTCCCTGAGTTTCACCCAAGGCTGGTTTAATATGTGGAGGGGGGTGTTCAGATCTTAGGTCTATATAACCTAGGCACATAAATTCCAGAATTAGGTGCCTAAGTCCCTGTATGCAGCTACAGTGAAATCCTCAAAACTCCTGCTTGGCTGCTGCTCGAGCCTATAGGCATCTAAACTCACTTGGAGCCTAATGTTCTACTTCCTAGATGCCGAGGTTTTTGCCTCTGTGGATGCACATTGCTGCCTCACTCTAGGCACTCAGATGTCTATTTCCTGCCTAAACCCCAGAGTGATTCACAGGGGAAGATAGTCATTCAGCTGCTTAGGTTGCATGTGGGACCCAGTCTTGTCGGCAACCTCTGAGCATGTCTACCAATCAAATCCCATTCAAAATCCATTCAGAAAAGGAGTATTCAGTTTACCTCCTGCAATGTCATTGCTGCCCCCGGGGCTGTCTCCTTCCCTTTCCCAACTGATGACCCGCAGGGAGCGGCCTTTGTGTTCTCCTGCCCCGACCCATTAGGAGCTGCTATTTTCGCTCCACCACCCCCTATCGCCCAAGAGCTTGAGGCGGGCCTAGAAGCTCCAGCCCATCAGGTACCCCATCGGGAGTCCGCACCCTGCTTGTGTGTTTTAGTGGACCACAGAGCTGCACCAAGGGCCCCGCCGGGGAACAACCGGGAAACCATAATCCCACCCCCACATGAGCTGCGAGGAGAGCTGAGGAAGTTTTTAGAGGATGTCCGTGGCTCCCGCAACAAGGTACAACTTGCTCTCCAGCGATGGGGGGATTTTTTTCAAATCCTCCGGGCCACAAGGGCCCTCATGGGGGCAGGTAAAGGGACGGAGAAGCAGGATGCTATGGCCTATTGGCGGGTCCGCGTCTTCCGTGAACAATTAATCATCTACGGGATGGGTCACGGACTGCTGCACGGAGATGCGAGCATCCCTGCCAGTGAGGACCCTCCCGACCCTCCCCATGACACCTCTCACCATTGCAACTTTGAACACCTGGGGTTGTAGGTTGGCTCTCTGCAGGTCCCAGGTGCTCTCCTTCCTTCAGGAGGGAGGGTACTCTGTGGTTTTCCTGCAGGAGACCCATACGGACCCAACCGCCGAAGACAGTTGACGGCTGGAGTGGGGAGACAGGGTCTACTTTAGCCATGCCATGGTTCGACAGGCTGGAGTGTGGAGTTCTCCCCCGACCGACGGCCCGAGGTGCTGGGGTCGCCGAGGCTGTGCCGGGTTGCCTGATGCATCACAGGGTCCATATGGAGGGGCTCGTGGCTAACCTCGTTAACGTCTATGCCCCGACATCGGGCCCGGAGCGACTGCAATTCTACCAGTGGGCGTCCGCCGCAGACGCCCTCCGGGAGATAGTCGAACATTACTCCCTAGTGGACATCTGGCGCGACCACCACCCGGATGACACTTCCACGTTCACCTTTGTCCGGGTGGAAGCCCATCAGTCGAGCCACTTCCGGTTGGACCGCATTTATTTATCACGCTTCCATCTCTCATGAGTCCACTCCTCCAGCATTCGGCTGGCCCCATTTTCTGACCATCATCTAGCCACCTTGACAGCCTCCTTCTGTGCGGAGAGGCCAGGGCCGGCCTACTGGCATTTTAACAACAGCCTGTTGGAGGATGAGGGCTTTGTGATGTCCTTCCAGGAATTCTGGCTGGCCTGGCGAGGGCCGCGGCGTGCCTTTCCCTCGGCGCGGCGATGGTGGGACCTGGGAAAGGTGCGCGCCAGGCTTTTCTGCCACGACTACACCCAGGGCACCAGCTGATGGAGAAATGCAGTGATAGAGCAGTTGGAACGGGAGGTCTTAGAGCTGGAGAGGCGTTTGGCCGCCAGCCTCTGTGGAGCGTGCCGGGAGAAGCGGGAGGAGCTCCAGGCCCTCGAGGACCATTGGGCCCAGGACGCCTTTGTTCGATCCCGCATCCGCCTCCTTTGGGAGATGGATCACGGTTCCCGCTTCTTCAATGCCCTGGAGAAAACAAGGGGGGCCAAGAAACACGTCACCTGCCTCCTGGCAGAAGACGGCACCCCCCTCACGGAACCAGTGGAGATGTGTGAGAGAGCCCGAGCCTTCTACGCAAGTCTTTTCTCCCCGGATCCGACCGACCCTGGTGCTCGCAGAGTGCTCTGGGAGGAGCTCCCTACGGTCAGCGCGAGCGACCGAGACTGGCTAGAGTTGCCTCTCACTCTGGCCGAGTTCTCGGAAGCCCTCCATTGTATGCCCACTAATAAGTCTCCAGGCATGGACGGGCTGACTGTGGAGTTCTACCGCGTGTTTTGGGACATCCTCGGCCCAGACCTAGTTACCGTCTGGGCTGAGTCTCTGCAGAGTGGGGTCCTCCCTCTTTCATGCAGGCGAGCTGTGCTTGCCTTACTGCCGAAGAGGGGGGACCTCCGCGATTTACGAAATTGGTGTTCCGTCTCGCTCCTTAGCACGGACTACAAAATCGTAGCAAAAGCAATCTCTCTGCGGCTAGCGTCTGTGCTGGCAGACGTGATCCACCCAGACGGGACCTACACCGTCCCAGACCGCAGTATCTTTGATAACTTATTTCTGGTTCGGGACCTTTTGGAACTCGGGCGTAGAGATGGTCTGTTGTTCGCCCTCCTGTCCCTAGATCAGGAGAAGGCGTTCGATAGGGTGGACCATGGGTACCTCCCGAACACTTTGCGAGCATTTGGATTCGGACCCCAGTTTGTGGGTTTTCTCTGGGTGCTGTACACCTCCGCAGAGTGTCTGGTTAAGCTCAACTGGACTCTGACCGAACCGGTCAGCTTTGGGCGAGGAGTACAGCAGGGGTGCCCCCTCTCGGGCCAGCTGTATGCTCTGGCTATCGAGCCCTTCATCTTCCTCCTCCACAGGAGGTTGACAGGGTTGGTGCTGCGGGAACCGGAGCTGCGTCTGGTCCTGTTGGCGTATGCTGATGACGTGCTCCTCATGGTCCAGGACTCGGGCGACTTGGCGCGGGTGGAGGCTTGCCAGGCCATCTATTCGGCAGCCTCCTCTGCCTGGGTCAACTGGGTCAAGAGCTCTGGCTTGGTGGTAGAAGACTGGCGGCAGGCGAGCTCCCTCCCACCCGCGCTTCAGACCATCCGGTGGAGCGCGGGTCCACTGCTCTACCTCGGCGTCTACCTTTCTGCCACGTATCCCTCTCCGCTGGAGAACTGGGAAAATTTAGAGGGCGGGGTGATAGAGCGGCTCCGGAAATGGACGGGACTAATCCGATGTCTCTCCCTTCGTGGGAGAGCACTGGTGCTTAATCAATTAGTCCTGTCCAAGCTCTGGTACCGGCTCAACACCCTGGACCCTGGACCCCTGACCAACCTCCGGACATCGATTCTGGGGTTCTTTTGGTCAGGAATGCACTGGGCCCCTGTAGGTGTTCTTCATCTACCCCTGAAGGAAGGAGGACAGGGCCTGAAGTGTCTGCACACTCAGGTCTGCGTCTTCCACCTCCAGGCCCTACAGAGGCTCCTTTATAGTGCAGGCAGTTCAGCGTGGAGCATACTGGCGCACGCCATCCTGCGCCGCATCCAACGGCTCTGATATGACTGGCAGCTTTTTATCTCTGTCCAGGAGGTCTTCCACGAGACCTCTCCGGGCTGCCAGTCTTCTACCAGGACCTCCTCCGGACTTGGAAATGGTTTTTAACGACCAGGTCCATGGTGGCCACCGAGGGGGCAGATCTCCTCGTGGAGCCCCTGCTACACAACCCCCAGCTCCATGTGCAGTGGCGGAGTTCCGCTCGGTGCGCCAGAGCTTGATCCTGGCAGAAGTCACGAGAGTCGGAGACCTCCTGGACTACGACCGGGGAGACTGGCTGGATCCCCTGACGCTCGCTTGGCGCATGGGGCTCTCCAGACCTCGTACCCCCCCGGCGCGTACTTCAGGAGGTTAAGGCCACTTTGCTGCCCGCTGCTAGAGCTTACCTCGATCGGGTCCTGCTCGAGGGCACGCCCCGCCCACCCTCTATCCAGGCCCGCCAGACCTTTTAATTGGACCCCTGCCCCATAGACCCAATCGACCCCCTCACCCCTTTACGGTGAGCCGGCTGCATGAACTGCAGATGGTATGCTTCCAAACCGCGCCAAGGAAACATCTATACATGCTCATGCTCCACATCCTTCATGCCCTCACCCTAGTGTCCCGCCCCGGCACATAGTGGCGAGACCTTCTGCCACCTTTGGAGGGTGAGCAGCCCCGGTGGGCCAGCCTATATTCCACCTTCGTTCCGAGGCCCATCGTGGACATTTGTTGGGGGCTCCTTCACGGAGCTGTGAGCACGGGCACGTACTTGGTGCGGTTCAACCCCATCCCAGATACTTGTCCCTTTTGCGGTGTGAGGGAAACCCTGGCACACGTATATTTGGAGTGTGCCAGGCTGCAGCCCCTGTTCCGGCTCCTCACAAATCTTTTATTATGTTTTTGGTTGCATTTTTCCCCTCACCTTTTTATTTATGCACTCCCCATCCATGGCCTCACAAAGTTGCGGGATCTCCTAGTTAACCTCTTCCTGGCCCTGGCTAAAACGGCCATCTATAAAACGAGAGAGAGGAGGTTGGCTGATGGAGTTTCCTGTGACTGTGGGGCCCTCTTCCGATCCTCGGTCCATTCACGTATCCGGGCGGAGTTCCTCTGGGCGGCGTCCACCAACTCCTTTGATGCTTTTGAGGAGCGGTGGACGCTGTCTGAGACTTTCTGCTCGGTGTCCCCCTCCGGCTCCCTTTGTTTTGACCCTTTGATTGGGGGAGAGAGTAAGGGACCCCAGCCCCAGCCATTGCTGCTGCAGACACCACCACCTTAGAGGGGTCCTTTCACACGTGGGTGCACGTGCCCTCCCCCCCCCCCCCCGGATTGTCCACCCCACAGCCTGCCCCTTTTGTTGGGTGCTTTCAGAGGAGGGAATTGTTGGTGACACTCGGGCGTGGCGCCAGGTAACTCCAGGGGTGGCAGTTCTTGAGAGTCGATGAAGCCCCCTTGCTCTGGACCACCAGGTAACTCGGAAGGGTGGAAGACCATGAGAGTCGAGGAAGCCCCCCCCCACCCCGCAACCTTGAACACTTGAACCTTGAACCTTGAACACTTCCCTCCCCTGAAGCTAATGAGAAAACAGTTGTGATTGGTTGCTGCGTTACACATTGCATAAGCTGTTGTTTTGTTTTGTAAGTGTGTTATGCAAATAAAAAAAAATTACTCTCCTATAGCCATCTGGCCTGACCCTGTCACACTAGGCAAATTCAGACTGGAAAAAGGGTGTAAATTTTTAATAGTGAGGGCAGTTTACTTAACCATTGGAAGAATTTTCCAAGGGTCATGTTGGATTCTCCATCTCTGGCAATTTTTAAAACAAGACTGGATTTTTGTTTCTAAAAGACATGCTCTAATTCCAACAGAAATTACTCCAGGAAAGTTTTTTGGCCCGCGATGGAGGTCTGACCTTGAAATCTGTGAAATGACTGACCTCTCTGGACTTATCTCTCTGTTTTTCAGTAATCATGTACAGCACCTAGGGGATTTAGAAATGCTTGTAAGCAGATGGATAGAATCATCTAGTCACAGACAAGGCAAGGGAAGGAAAACAACCTTTTTTAAAATTTTACCTAGGGATAAATCATTAGACAGCAGGCACTGTGTCTAAAAGCCTATATCATCTGCAAGAGTCCGCAGCAAAAATATCCTTTAATTAATCATCCCACTCAAGATAGACCATGGCAAACATTTTCTCAAGATTTGTTTGACAAAAGTGATTCTCTGCTCATTGCTGGCTAGTATTCAAAATGTTTTGAAGAGGGATCAGTTAAGTGACAAAATTAAACAGTGTTTTTCAAAACAAGGAATTTACAAGATACTAATATATAATTGACTTCAGTCTGCCACTGAGAATTCTGTGATTTTTCAAGAAGGTAAGATTTTTTTAATATATTATTACATTTTGACATAGACACAATCAAAGCAGTGGAATGTCTGAGAATGCAACACAAACTCAGCACTACGTTGAAGAAAACCAGGTATAACTACAAAGTTCTGTATTTGGTAGACCTAAAAGAATGCTGGGATGGTAGGAGTTAGTATTCTCTCAAAGTTTCAGTGTATTTACTGCAGTCGTGCTGGTGTCCCTTTTATATTCACTTCCATCAAACATTCATACAATTGAATGTTACTGGAAACAAATACCATGTGACTTATCTGGCCAATCTAAGCAACACAGCTTGTATTGCAAATAATAAATGCTCACAGCAAAAATCACAATAGGTCTTTTTAAAAGAATAGTTTCAAAGAATGAATAACATGAAGATTTTTTTTTATGTATTTTCAGCTATTCTGTGAGCAGAAAATGAGACTTTATTTTGTGAATTACTCCCTGAGCTGTGTTTTACTGGCCTTTAGGAACAGCTAGCTGTTCATTAATGTTAATACATAAGCAGAGAAGAACAAGAAGATTTCCTCATTCAAGAGGATGAGTAGATGCCTAGCCTGTTAAATTCACCAGGGAGAGATAAATTGGAAACATTTCAACATAAACAAAGGGAATGCTATAGCACAACTGCTAAGCCTTAAATTCCACTGTCGAGGGAGTTCTTGTCAAGAGGAGAATGAATGCAACAGAAGAAAACAAGCTGTAGTGACTAAGTATTGTAAAGAAATTGTTCGTACACAGTGAAATTTCATCAGAAGGAATATTGCATAAACTTTTGAAATGTCAGGAAGAACTGAGTAAAAGCACAAGAGGTATTAACAGATTTATTCTTGGAAAGACAGAAAAGCCATTCTCAAAGAATGACAGATTATAAAACTGATGAAAATGTGATGGTTAAATCAAAACATTTATTTCCAGATGTTCAGGGATCTGAGACTTTTTCAAATAGATTAAACACTGACATGGTAGACTAAAAATAGAATACTGTGAAGAGAGATACAAAAATCACATAGATTCATGCAAAAATTGGTTGTTGGGGGAAAGCCAATTTTATGTCGTTTATTAAAAATACGCAGTTTGATAGGAATGATTCATTTGTGTTAAATCTCTTTTACTTTTGGACAACTATTGTGGGAAAGGGGCAGGAGTGAAGGTAATAATTTTGTCATTGAATTTGACAGTCTGACTTGCTTGTTTATTTGTCTGTAGGACAGATGGATCTAGGCTTGTGTACCATCGCAGGTGTTGGATTCCGCAATTCTGAACTAAGTGCATGTGCGGGGAGGGGGACTGGATTTGATTGTATTGGTGATACCATCATGAGACACAATGTTAAGATAAGGTCTTTTCCGCTCATCTCCACTGGCAGTCCAGGTAAAAGTTAAGTATTGCATGACAATTCCAAATATTGTGGGAGATAACCCACTAATCTGGCTAATGTATCTACCTCTCAGCAAAGCAGGTTTAATAGCCACAGTTAATAATAATCATCTCTACAATCAATGCATTGGACCACGATGCCAGCATTCTCATTTGGTCTGTCTCCACTCTGCTTCTTGGGTTCCTTTAGCTTGCTGTGTACTTTTTCTGCTCTAGTGGTTGTTATTGTTTTAAACCTTTCCATGTACGGTTCAGCTACCCTTGCTAGTTGGACCTGAAGAAGAGCTCTGTGGAAGCTCAAAAGCTTGTCTCTTGAACCACATAAGTTGGTCTAATAAAAGATATTACCTCACCCACTTTGTCTTGTAATTTAGAGGCATTCCTTGAGTATTAGATCCGTTTTTCCAACAATCTTTTCTGTAAGATAGAATCACATGTCCCACAAATGATCCTGTATCTTTAAAGTCTCCAAAGTTGCACATGAATGTCAGAATTCTCAGCTTTGTAACATAGACAAACACAGATAAACATAACAAAGTCCCTCTACTGCTTCTTTATTTCAGGTAAAAAACCAGTAATTCTCTACTGTTTCATTCTGCCTGGAGTCACTGTACTCATCAAACACCTTTACAGGAAAGTATTCCTGGTAACAGCGTCTCACTCACTCCTCATCCTTTTTTTTCAATGAAATAGTAAAAAAGTTTTATCTTCATTTTCTCATCTTTATCCCCCATGGTCAGTTCTGTATACAGACTCAACTCTTGCTTTTACAGTTTCCATACCTGTGCAAGGTTTTTTGTCTGGAAATACAGCATTTCCAGTCATCTGAGACCGTTCATGCTACCTGTTTGCTCTGTTTCTAGCTACTGCTTTTTTTCCGGTTAATCACACTCCTGCCCTTGCTGTGGGTTTCACTAGACTGGCCACTGCCACCATTTTTCATGTACCATGTTTGTAAAACTCCATGTTTGTAAAACTGAACTGTCTCTTTATTAAGCAATCTATTTACAGTCTAGCTCAGGGATCAGCAACCTTTGTCATGCGACCCATCAGGGAAATCCGCTGATGGGCCGGGATGGTTTGTTTACCTGCAGCATCTGTAGGTTCAGCCGATCGTGGCTCCCACTGGCCGCGGTTCACCGTTCCAGGCCAATGGGGGCTGTGGGAAGCAGCGGCCAGCACATCCCTTGGCCCATGCCACTTCCCGCAGCCCCCATTGGCCTGGAATGGCAAACTGTGGCCAGAGGGAGTTGCGATGGGCTGAACCTGTGGACAATGCAGGTAAACAAACCATCCCTGATGAGCCGTGTGCCAAAGGTTGCCGATCCCTGGTCTAGCTGCTGCACCCACAGCTCACATTCATGTGCACACAGACTGGTTTCCTGGTGCCTCCTCCAAACTCTTCCCTTCTGCAGGATATGCTCCTCCCTTCAAGTTCCATACAGGATACTACATCACCTATCCACAGTCAATCAATGTATAGAAGCAGATTGACAGAACGTGAGTAATCATAATGAGCCAGAATCTGTGGTAATTCACTATACATTTACTCTTTAGTGTTATTCCCCAAGATATAAACACTAGTAATATGTAACAATGAGTATTAAATCTAATTCAAAGTCACATTTAATCATTTGCAAATTCTCAGGAGAATGTAAATATACACCTGAAGAAGATGTTGATATTGATTAAGTAAAAATGTAGATTTTAATAAGTTAAAAAGGACTTGAGGTACCTATACGGAAATAAAATGTAATTTTAATAAAAGTAATTTAGATTACTTAGGCACTATTTCAAATTAAGGTAGAAATAACAACACTGTTTCATATACTACTTGCCAGGAAATAAACTTAGCTAAGCTGAAAGTCCAGCTGGCATAGTTCAAAATTGGACTCTGGGTACCAGCTGCAGAAAGAAATCTCTTTTCTGTCATTGCTTGAGCACTGATAAATCTTTACGGGAATAAACATATTATATGCAATAAATAATGGCACTTGCTGAGATACTTAATTGACAGAAAGTACTCGTATAACAGATCAGAGCTAGAAATAGTTCTTTCAGAATTAGCTGATTTTTTTTTTATATGACTTCCTAAATTTCCTCATACATGTAGCATGGCAGGGCTTGTCAAAGAAAGTTTAATGAAAATGTGCCTATCTTATATATTCTTTAACAAATGGATTAGTTACATGCATAATTTTTTCCTTACATGCATTTCTTGTGTTTCCCAAAATACTGGATGAGAGTAAGACTTTCAGCACTATAAAACATTAAGTGGTTACTATTGTTAATATTTCATAGCAATAATCCATTGTTGGAGCCAGTAAGAAATATTCATACTATTGTGGTATTCTAATTTCCTTTAAAAATATTAGAGTAGTCTATAATAGTAGCTTAAAAGTCTTCAGAAAGATTATTGTATCCATCTTTAATATCAATTTCCATTGTATTTTAAAACCACTCACAATGTGGTGCAAAAGTGCACAGATACCGTAGGTTTAGTTTTCAGAGGTGCAAGATGGTGAAGATATAGGCTCCCGATTCAATGGATGCACTATACTTAACTGCCAAGGGGACACCAACCACCTGCAGCAGCTCACTCTACTTTGTCACCACAACCGTAATTCTGGCCCAGTTTGGTGGTGAGGCCCCAGGGGGAGCAACACTGGGCGCTGAAGACCAAGCTCACCCCATACTCACCCTGTAACAGGAGCTCCTGTCCCATGGGTCTGGGCCCATCTGCCCAATCTGGGCAATGTGAACTGATGCACAGAGTAGCAGCAACACTCAGGGCTGGCTGCCCCTCTGTGATGGATAGGCACTGCAACTTCATTTACCAGGTAACTATGTCCTGGGCCCAGAACCATGGGGCAGGAGCTGCCATGACACTGTGAGTTCAGGACAGGCTTGCTCTCCAACCTTACTTGCCACCCCAACCTGGGTCCTCTCCTCCACACTGGACTAGAAGAAGTGAATTTTGGTCTTTTTTTGCATCCTTGATTTCATGATTTCTGTGGGTGCAATTGAACCTATGAACCTCTGCTGAAACTGTCGCTAGATACTTCTCATCTTGCCCAACAACAACTTAGTAGTGACCACAGACCAAGCAAAGTAGGATGTGGGAGCACAAGGCATCCTTAAGAGGTCATTTTGTGTGGTTGGCTGCATTTTAAAATTTACTTTGTTTGAGCTAAAGCTCCATAAACATACAAGTCTTGCATAGTGTTTTTTCCCCCACCAGCTAGATGGAGAAAAAGCTTTCACATGTAAAAATTACTGCAGGAAAATTTGGAGGCAAAGATCAACATTTTGAAACATGGGTGTCTAAATCTAGCCACATAAATGCATATTTAGGCAACTAAATGGAAAGCCTCATTTGCAGAGGAGATGAGTATCCACAGTTCCCACTGAAACATCATATATCACAATATTCTATAAACTAATGGTCTACAAGGGACAGGAAGTAATAGCATGTCTTCAATATCTGGGACAATGGCAAACAAGAAATGACTTTCTTCAGGACTTTAAATTGCTACTGAATCTGCTAACCAAACAGAAATTAGTGGCACAGATCCCTGCCCATCTGTTCAGTAATATCTCACCCAATGCCCAAAAGAATGGACAAGAAATATGACAAAACAGATGGTGAGTGGCAATGATAATGATCAAAGGTCTAATGGATTTGGGGAACACTTCGACTCTCCACTCATTCTGCATGCAAGAACTAAAATGTTCTGAGAAATTAACAAATGACTATTATACCTGGGAATAGTCAAGTTCAAACCATTTTAATATAATATATTTTCTCAGTTAGCCCAACAATGTAATCATATGCAAAAATGAAAAGGTAAAACTAAGTAATACTAAAAGGTTAAAAAACAATCCACTTGTTTTATAGGAATATAGTTTATTTATTTATTTTGATCATTGTAACAACTATTCCAAACAGGACTGTACACAATCTGATTCAGCAGAACAGGCCAAAGCCAAATTAGAAGTAGAGAACAACAAATGATCGCATCTGTGTATCACATTTGATTGTTTACTGCACCAGAGTATTTGTTATAAGAATAATTATCAGAAGTCAATCTCATAACATCTCAGACCAGACCATATTACTTAAATGTTATTGTTCCAATTTGTATTTTGTTAATAATTTGTGACTGCCAACAAAATGGCAAAAATACTGAACTTTCAATGGAGGCCCAGAACATGGACCTGTACATGTATGGGTATTTCAGTAAGTCAGAATTCTCCAGTTCCTCATGCTGTCGCATGACCTCTTCTCTCACCACATCCAGACAGTAACAATCTAGCCAATATTATCAAAGAATTTCCCACAAATGTAGGAGCCAGGCCTCCATTAAAAATAGTTTTATACTTTTTTGGAGTGGTAAAAATGGTGCAGGAAATCAGTCTTAAAACTGACATAACTCCAGCATGGGGGAAATCTCTGGCACAGAGATTGCTATGATGAGTATACCCATCACTTTCTACCCTACCCTCCACTCCTCCTTAGCACAGGGAGCATACTGGTGTTGGGAAGAGATGTGTTGGGAGTAGGGGAGGGTCTGGCAAGAATGTGCTGTACTCTTGCAATCTCTGGTGACCTAACAGTACATGGTGGATTTTTATAACTGGTATAGTTTAGAGCAGGGGTTCCCAAAGTTGGTTCGTGGCTTGTTCAGGGGAAGCCCTTGGTGGGCTGAGAGATGCTCTGTTTACCTGAGCATCCGCAGGTAATGCCGCTCACAGCTCTCAGTGGCTGCCAATGGGACCCATAGCTCCCATTGGCCAGGAATGGGACACTGAGACTCTTCTAAGTTTTCTCACTGACAAAATCCTGGCACCCCCAGGGATTAAAAGAGCATAAAGGTGTCTTAGAGTCACCTTTAATTCCCACCCATCTCAGATGTACTGAGCAGAACTCAGGTGCATTTGAGGACCTGAAGCATTAAATGTAATTTTTTACTTTCTCCTGGAACACTGAAAAAGACTTGGCTTCCATTATGTCTAAATTAATGCACAGAGCAGGGGGTAAATGATAAGCTGTCACGGTTGACAAGGTTTAACTAGCATTACCTATTTGAATTCTGTAACCTGCTATGGATAAAGTAAAAGAGGCAAAGTCATCCTCACTGTAACTCTGTTAAAAGTGATGGTTACTCTGGGATGAACTTGGTTCAGAGAGCTAACTAGTGCATCATCTCCTGTTTGTAATATGATATTTTGCAAGGACCTGGAGGCAAAACTCTTCAAAGAATTGCTTTAGTGCTAAAATAACAGTACTTCAGGTTGCAAAATCCTGGAGTAGCTGTCATCACAAATCTATGCCCCTCACTAAACATTTGGTAAAGAGCTGAACAGAGCTACATGTACACTGCCTGAACATACTAGCTCTAATATCTATGGAGGTCAGTGCAGTGTTGTATATTCTTTTTTAAAAAGCAGGTAATATAAAAAACTGATATTTGTTCCCAGGCTGATGGTAACTTTCATTATTCTGTGGTGCCAGTTTTGCAGGCACTCTTTGCAGACCCTGCTTGATCCTTTATTTTCATATTATAGCATGTTTTCTTATATTATGAAAAATGACAGAAGTTTTTCATTTTATGTTTTCATATTACCTCAGTGTACTTAGAGTAAACAAATCAAGTTGTACTTAAATATCAGGTTTAAAAGGTTTATGATCTTAGATAAAATACAGGCACAACAACATAAAAGATTAAACCAACATGTTTCTTTAAAGAAAAAAATGCAGTTTTGTAGTAACATGGCAATGTTTTGGGATGGAATAGGGACCACAGTCAAACTGCCTAGCTATTGTAGTGTGTGTTTAAAGTAGCTCTGTGTATCTTTTTATATGATATATTAATAGGTTGCTACCTTTTGCACTCCTACACATTAATTACTCTCTAGCTAAACAGAAGTTCCTCAGAGGCCCTTAAGGACTTATAATTTACAGAATCAGCTCATGCCCTTTTTATTTTGAGCTTATCACCTTTGAAAACATTTTTTAGCCTCCACCTTCTCTATGCACTTCAGAATTGTGTGCACCTCAATTAAATAGCCTCTTCATCTCCATTTTTTAATGAATACAAAACTAGTTTTCCTAACCTCCCCAAATACCTATGAGACTCTTTAGCATTCAACATGCTCTGTTATACTATTTCAACTCTTCAGTTTTCATAATATTTACATAAAAGTTCATACAACAATATGCACAATATTCCAAGTAGGTTGTCATAACCTTATCTGATATGTTGCTTTCCTTCTTGTGCTACATCCTGATAGTAACAGGGTGCTGGGCCATTAAGGGAGATGAAAGGCTTATTGTGAAGGGGAAGGAGTGGGGAAGAGTAAATTCCTGCTCCTCATTAAGAAGAGAGATCAGGGATAGGAAGATATGTAGGAGACCCTCCATTAAAAGAGGTGGGGAAAGGAGTCTAATGAAGGGGGGCTAAAGGGACAGGAACTCCAGGGAAATACAAGCTGTTTGAGGCCTAATGAGGCAAGCGATGAAGGAACTATTTGGACCAGCCAGAGCAAATGACTACTATCTGCCCTGCATCAGAGTGGAAGAATAAAGACAACTAGATGAAGATTTAAAACAGCTGTGAAAGCAGAAGGACTGTGTGGCCTGACAGGAGAGAAAAGTAGTGTAGGTTTGTTGTGAGCATCCATTTTTATTTGAGAATCCCATGTTTAGGGTTCCAGAAAGGTTTCACTGCCTCAAGGTAGGAGACAGTTTGGATCCTGGGGGGAGGATTCTGGGCCCTGGAGGATCAAGGACTATCTTCTGTTTTATTTGGACTATTTGTTACCCAGGAAATGGAGGACTTAATGGTTTCACTGGAGGGCTAAACAACACCAAATCACTCAGAGGGGGAAATGAAGTGTAAAGGTAGGGAAACTGGAACAGCTATTTCCCAAAGCTGGAAAAGTAAGAGATCTGTGACATGGGAATTCTATTTCTCTTTTAGTGCCTGTTAAACATAATGCATTTGTTTCTATCTATTGCTATCCCTAGAGTATTTTCCTTATAGTGTTTAATTGTGACTATACTTTAAAAATGTTTCAACCCAATCAACATATATTTACATTACTCTGTATTAAATTGCATAAACAATAGATCAACTCATGCCAAATTCATGAAAGTGCAGCCTTTGTTAACATATAAACAAGGGAATGTCAGAAAATATTAAACCAACTGTATTTGATAACTCCGAACTCTGAATATTGTAATTTCCAAACAGCCTGCCTCTATTACCTGTTGGCTTCAGTTTTCCCATAATATAGCAATAAATGGATAAAACTACCAAAGTGTCTCTACTTAATTTTTCTACTGAAAGTTTGAAGATAAATTATGCAAAATGGGGTTTCACAACCAATATTATTATGATGTTATGTTCCTAACATGAACATAACTTAAGCTTAGTTGTAGCGAGAACTGAACCCTACAGAGTTCGTATAGAAATTTGCACATTGTGACAGAGCAAATTAAGCCACCTGAATCCCTCAGGCCATGCCTACACTTACCAGGAATTGACACTGCTGCAGTCGATGCAGCAGGGGTCGATTTAGCGGGTCTAGTTAAGACCCGCTAAATCGACTGCAGAGCGCTCTCTGGTAGACTCCTGTACTCCACCAGAACAAGAAGAGCCTCTCCCGTCGATGCAGTGCAGGTGTAGACACCACAGTAAGTCGACCTCAACTACATTGAGTCCAGTTCTGTTATTCACGTACCTGGAGTAGCGTAACTTAGGTCGACTTACCCCAGCAGAGTAGACAAAGCCTCAATCTGGAAGGAAACCATGAACTGAGGAGGCAGTTGTACAAGTTTTCTGGAAACAAGTGGTATTAGTGGTATTAGAGATATATTAGAGAGGATGAAATTGTGTATACAACTACACTGGAAGCTCTAAAGGCATGATTAGATATCGACAATACATCCCAGTGGGCCCATGAAGACGACTGCAAACTGCTAGACAAAGTCACTGAAAGATTTCAAGAATGCTATAATTCACGCAAGACATCAACAGATTAACAGGATTGTCAGCTATACCGAAAAAAGGACCTTCACCTACCACTCTGGAAAGAAGGGGCTGAATGGGCCCCAAAACACCTTTTGCAAGCATGCCCACATTTACAGATACTGTGAAAACAATCACTGTCATATGCCCAGAAAATATTATTATGTGACTCAGACCCCACCCCTCTTGGTATGGAATGTATAGGCCCCTGTCTGTATGGGCTACCAGTCCCTACAGTGTCATCCACTCCAACCACAGCATATGATGTGATATATCCTACTGGATCCCAGTTTGTATTGCTGCCCTCAATCTAAACTGCTCATCAGAATTAAACCAAGACAACCCACAAATGTACTATAAGACTGCCAGATTATATGTTTGTTGGGTATAAATTACCTTAGTAATGAATGCGGGGTAGAGAAATATGGTTACTGATGTTGTAATTATTGTAGGAATACAGGAAAACAGGACTGTGCTTAACCTGTCCCAAATGAGGGGGTACCCTCAGTTGAAAGAACTTCATTAAGCAGGTGCTCAAATGTCAGAGCCCTGTGAAAGTAAGAGGGGTGGGGACAGGAGTCCTGGTACCCTGGGTAGGAGGCTTCACAACCCTCCACCCCACCCCGGGTTCTCTCTAGACTGGCTTAACCTATTCTTCCCCACTGTTCAAAGAGTAGAGATTAATAGGCTTCATTAGGAGCCTATTTTGTTATTTTAATTGCTCAATCAGAGCTGAAACTAGTTGTGGTAGGACTGTTTTTCTGCTCTGCCTGCTAAGAGCTAAAATCACTACGAGCTGAAATCACTTGAGATGGGGCAGTGTTTCTGCCCAGCCCACAAAAGAGCTGAAAATCACTGAGACAGTAATGTTCAGAGGTCACAGAAGAGAGGCAGAAGATGACTGACAGTCAGCTGGTGAATGAGTGACCAGCAGGGGGGTGGCAGAGAGGCACAACGATCAGCCAGCAGGGCAGTAGCGGAGAGGCATGATGAGCCACCAGCTGTGTGACTGGTGGAGGGGTGCGGTGAGAGCACTGAGCAGGTGGCTGGTGAGCGGCCAGCAGAGCGAGTAAGATGCCTCTTTACCCCCCTACCCAGGGTGGGAGGTGAACTCTGCAGACACACCTCTGAACTCTGGGTTGTCACTGACCAAGGACAGCAACTATGAGTGGAGTGCAGAGAAGGGTCAGGCATATGAAAGGGACTTTTGGGTTGCTGGACTTAAGAACCTGAGGGGAAAAGTTTATTTTCTACACTCGGACTCTGTGCTTGTGAGTGGAGAAGTATTGCCTCTCAGAGGCGCCCAGTGGTGGTGTTTAATTTTCTCAGGTTACTGGGTGGGGGGCTTGAGCTGGTTCTGTGTTGTATCAATGGAAAGGAACCCCTAGATATTGAACCCGGCCCTGGTTGCTGCTGGCTCCACCTGGCAGAAGGGTTACATATAGATGAAAAATATTTGAACAAAGCCATCTACTATGTCAGTTACCACATGAGAACAATGGGGTAACTATGACCCATGTCATGGGACCAGGAGCAGTAAATATAATTTACTATTTTATAAGCAGGCCGATTTACTACAAAGACAATATTTCCAATTATTTAGTTGTTTAACTGTTGCTCTTTGGGGCAGAACTCTCTCTCTGTATGATCTGTGGTCCCAATGGAGAAGGAAACAGAGTGCAGCGGTGATATGGATACCAGCAGTAGCACAGAGACCATTGCCGGAGGCCGTGTGTCATGAGTGTACTGTTGGGGTAGAGAACCTCTGCACGTCTGGTTGACATTCAACAATGTTTGGAGTCATTTTTCCAACTAGTCCCTGCCCCTCATTCATTTTGAAGGCCATGCCCCAGGACAGTCCTGTAGTTTTTTTTTAGAAGAATGTAAGTCATTCGCCAAACCCATAGGAGCAAAGTTTACTTTGCTTTCCTGGCACATTTTTACATGCTAACATAATTGTCAAAAGTTTAAAAAAGGGAAAAAAATAAAACAACCCTGATTGTCACAGCTTTTCCTGGAACATTACTCTGGTCTGTCTATTCTTTCAGTATTAGGATGTGCTTTGGAAGTCTAATACATTCTAAATAGCTGAACTTTGTAGAATCCAGAAGAACCTATTATTTTTCTACAAAGTGCAACCATTTTTACATTTGAATTTTTCCTAATAGATTATTTGTATCTGCTACATAAATAGTTGCAAACTAAATTCATGAGGCCCTAGTGAATTTTCATTTTATAGCTCCCTTTATGAAGCTTGGAGGTTTGATGTTTTTATGAATATTTGCCACCATTTGCACTACAAATGTCAACATTAAATTTCATTGCAATCAATAAAGAAGTAAAAAGAAAACACATGTTATCCCCATGGATGATACAAAATAATTATTTATATATAGTGACAGGCCATTTCAGTATAATATCACAATCTGTGAAAGAACAAATACACCATGAAAACTATCACTACCATGAACAGTATCTTAATAATGAGATGTTTATAGCAATCAAATATAACATAATTGTATTGTTATATATTTAATAGATTTTTTTAAATCATCTTGTATTTTAAACATGTAGTTTAATTTTTTGGAAGCCACTGCCAATAGAGTATGTATGTATTAAATATATGTAGCATCATCTATAGCATTGGGTGTAATCACTGATTTTGATAATCTGTGCCTCCCTGATGGTAGACTAAATTCCTAATTGGAGTTGGTCATGTGCAGTAGAAATGGATCAGGTTAAAGTCCCATTCTTTGTAAATGGAGTGTCCCATAACAGATTGACATAATCAAGGTAAGCAGTATAGCACAAAATTGAGGGTATTCCATAAGGAATTACTCTAATTATTTGTAATTACTAGAATAGGCATCTAATCAGAGAGGAAATAAATAGAAAGCAAAGGTAGCCAGATAATGTGTTGTCATTCCTATAACACTTGAATTAAATATATGTTTGGCAGTTTAGAAAATAATTATTTTGTTTATATTGGGAGTTTATCGTGTGTCATAATGCCAGGAAAGTATGACATATACAGAAGCAAATTGAGTTACAAACTATGTTTCAGTGCTGCCAGAGATTATGGGCAAAGCATCTGCCACAGTAATTTCCAAAGTTGGAATTGGTCTGGGTAACCTTCAGTTCTTCGGAATCATTTTGTTATCTGCTCTTTCTATTAGAAGCTCTGTATGGGGCATGTAGGCTGCAGACTTTGCCACCTTTTATAATAGGTGTTTGGGGAAATTAAAATAAACTCTCCTAATGGAAATTAAAATACTATGTATATATGTTGTACACTGCTATGTACACTTTTTAAGAGAGTGAAATTTACTTTCTAATTAACGATTGACATTAATATTATTCTATATTCTGTGTAAGTTGAGGGACTTAAGAATAGATATATACATGAAAGAAGCAGTGCCAATCAGTAGGTAGCACTGAGCCAAATATGACAGTTAGGTACTAGCCCATGTTGGGGGCATTGTGAAGTTGCACCATCCCAAAGGGAGGTGAGAGAGGGATTGCACTTGGCAGTCTCTTGCTGATCTCTCTGTAACTCAACGTGTGTTTGCATTCTGCCTCATCTCTCTGGCTAGTGCATGTGCCCTCCCCATCTGTGTCTGGTCATCCTTATAGGCCAATGGGGGGTGATGGGGAGCGCTGGGTATGCCTGCCCTCCTCCCTGTCTTCTTGGGGGCAATTTCCAACACTGGGGATTGATTCAGAAAGCATTCCCCTGGGCTGTCTGAGCTAAGTAAATATGACTTACTGCACCCCTTGCAGAAAAGAAGATCCTCTCTCTCTCACAGCCACCCCTACACACAATATGGGTAAAGTCCAGTGACCATCTTGTCCATTTTAACCTCAGCTCCACCTTGTGAAATGGCAGTGGCAAACATCTAGGGGTTAATTCTAGATTCCTCATGCATGAGCTTAAAGGGAGTTCTGTGTGCACAAGAAATGCAGGATTAGGTCCTTAATGATTTGTTTATTACTAATTCCTGGAAAATCATATCAGTTGTAGAAGCCTATGGGTGAGAGATCTATGGATAGAAAAGCTATATTTCTGTATAGCTTCAATGGTGTATAAAGCATCATAAAATTATTATTGGTATTTAATACTAACCTTTACCCAGTTTTTTGGGTGGAAAAGGGGGTTAAGATCCTGGGTCCAATATTAATGGAAAGTCAACTAGATGAAAAATCAGTTGATCAGTGATGGAATTCTACATACTACTACTACTTTTCTGTATAGCTTCAATGGTGTATAGAGCATCATAAAACTTCCTAGCCTCATGGAGGAGAATTTGTCCAGTTTGGGCACTGCATAAGACAGGCTGCCCTGTGAAGGCACCCTCACAATGCCTGGTATGGGGGATCTGTGACGGGTTCAATCATAGAAACCCCCTTGGGACTGTCACCTGATGTGCTGAGACTACCTCTGAGCCCATTTTCTCTGCCAGTTTGGGTCTCCAGAACCCTGCCTTGTCGAGCCAGACACACAAGTCTGCTCCAGTACAAACCCAGGGTCTGAACCACGAGTCCCAAAGCTGTAGACTTAACTGAAACAGCTTAAGCAGTGCTCCTGTCTCTAGCACCCAGACACCCACCTCCCAGTGGGATCCAAATCCCAAATAAATCCGTTTTACTCTGTATAAAGCTTATATAGGGTAAACTCATAAATTGTCCTCCCTCTATAACACTGATAGAGAGATATGCACAGCTGCCCCCCCACCCCCCGCGAGGTATTAATTACTTACTCTGGGTCAATTAATAAGCAAAAGTGATTTTATTAAGTATAAAAAGTAGGATTTAAGTGGTTCCAAGTAATAAGAGACAGAACACAGTAAGTTACCAAGCAAAATAAAACAAAACCCACAAGTCTAAGCCTAATACATTTAAGAAACTGAATACAGGTAAATCTCATGTTCAGAGATGTTCCAATAAGCTTCTTTCACAGACTAGACTCCTTTCTAGTCTGGGTCCAGCAATCACTCACACCCCCATAGTTACTGTCCTTTGTTCCAGTTTCTTTCAGGCATCTCTTGGCTGTGGAGAGGCCATTTCTTCAGCTAGCTGAAGACAAAATGGAGAGGCTTCCAGGGCCTTTTATATTCTCTGTCTTGTGGGCAGAAACCCCTTTGTTCTTCTGTGCAAAGTCACAGCAAGAAGATTGAGTTTGTAGCCACCTGGTCAAGTCACATGTCCATGAATGATTCAGCTTTTTGCAGGCTAATACCATTGTTTACATGTTAATTTGAACGTTCCCAGGAAAGCTCAGACGTCGATTGGCGTCTCCCAAAGTCCATTGTCAGTTAAGTGTTTCTTGATTGGGCACTTACTGAGAATAGTCCTATCTCAAGAAGCTGTCCAAACGCTTCACTGAGGCTATTTAGAATCAAACACATTGAGAAACAAGTACATAGCCAATGGTCATAACTTCAAATACAAAAATGATACACACAAACTGACAGTATAATCATAACTAGCAAACTACAGCCTTTCCATAGACACCCCACTTGACCTCCTCTGTACAAGTTCTCGTGCAACCATAGGACCCTGGTTGCAACAATGATCTATATGGTCACAGTTCATGTCAATAACATCACAGGATGTACCAGGGATGTACATGGAGGCAGGAGGGGCAGGACTGTAGCATAGCATAGAGGCATATCACACAGTTCCACCCAATATTTTTACATTTGTATACTTCTATTGCATTTTATTTCAAAGCACTGAATAAGTGGAATTATAAAACATGTTACTGTACATTTTGGACAGAGTGCATACATTCCCTGAGGTTGATCAGACAGCATAGTAAATTGATCAAAGTCTGATTCTTTCAAGGGCTGGTTTCCTATTAGAGATGCTTGACATTTTTTCAGATAGGTTTTTTTTTAATTGAAAAAGGGCTTTTTTCAAGCACATTTTTTTAATGAACATTATTGATGTTACTGACATTTTAACAAAAAATCCTGTTCAAAACTGATTTCAAAATATTTTGTTTACCTAAAATTGTGTTTTCTTACTGAAAACTGGGAATTAAATAATTAGAAAGAAATTATATACATTTCAAAAAGCAGAAAATAATTTAATTTCAAACCATGTAATGTGGAAACAACTTCAATTTAAAAAAAAATATTTCTCACAACAAATGTTTTCTTATTTTTTATCCATTCTATTTTCCTGGACTTACTGTGGTCAGAATTTATCCTGAGAAATCTTTATTGCTAATAAGTGTGTTTGTAACAAGGAAATAACCCAGAAAATAAGTTTTCTTATAAACTAGGCAAATTTGAGGATTGATTCTGAAAATCTTTACTCATATAAACCAAGAATTGCATTGAAGCTTTGCAGGATTGGACCATTAATCTAGAAGTCATTGGCAACGGAAACATGAAACCCCTAATTACTATTTTTATAAATGCTTGTTCATAGTAGATGCACAGTTAAAGTATTTACAGACTTGTTTTATGACGTTGACTTTCAAGCTTCTATGTGTCATTTTCTGCCTTTCTTAAATGGATAAACCTGAAAACTTTGAAGGGAAGATCTTTCTCCACTTTATCTGTGTTTTAGTGGTGTCCATGTATTAGCAAATGAACATGAATTGGGCATTGTCATTTCAGTCTCCTTTTGGCCTAACTCTAGCAAATTAGGCATATTTTCTTAGGAACCTGTGTTTTTCCTGTGCAAACTTTGATTAAAAAATGTTTTGCTTTAAGTGTTCATGTTTTCTATGACCTAAATAAAATAGCATAAAAGTTTTATTTTCCTGATAGAATCGAGGAAATATAGCAGGAAAGAAGTAGAAGAATTGATAATAGACAAAGTATAGAGATTACCAAAATCAGTACTTAAATCCCCCTTAGAATTCTGAATTCTTTCCTTGTCATATTGAAATAATAATCTCCAGTGATACAATGGAAGCATATGCTCATAAAAAAGAAATATGGCTGGTTTACATATCCAGTACTGCTTCTGGACATGTAGTTAACATTTTCACAATGATGCAGACTTTCTCCAGCCATGCAGGAGATACCCTTAAAAGAAGTACAGAAAAAAATATGACCACTGTGCAATGGTCAACAAGCAAGTTTATAAGCATAGAAAAGATATAAAGTTTGAAGGTAAAAGGAAACACTAAACAATATTCAGTTGGGAAACAAAATGGCTGGGTCTGTGTTCAGTTTTTTCCTTTCTTTTTCTCTAAAATTTACTTAAGAAAAGACTATTCCCAAACAGTTAAGATTTTCAGACCTCACTCTGCCTAGTGGGATGCACATTCAGAAATCCTGGCTCCATCAGAGTCAATGGCAAAACTCCCACTGACTTCAGTAGGGCTAATATTTCATTCTAATTATTTCATTAGAACTTCTTTGTACTATGATAATGGAGACATTATGGTCCCAGTCCTGAGAAGTTATGAGCACCCTAATCACTAAGTATGTGTAACTGATTCTTCTAATATTGTCATACATAAATGATACCATTGGAGATTTGAGAACTTTTTTTCCCAGGTGAGAGTTTAAAGGCAAGTACCAAGTTTGGGGGTGGATTTTAAAGATCTCTTTGAATTACATATGTTGCTTGACTTAAATTTATTTTGTCAGATGCTATCTCAGAGCAGAACATTATTTTGGGGGTGTCTGTAGTCATATGTATCCCATGTGCCATCCACTACAATTTGAATTTGAGGAGCATAGCTTCTGTGTTAAATCAAATGTGTGATAATACTTGTTTGTTTATATGTTAAATTTATTGTGCCATTCAATGTGCATGATTGCTGTTAGCTGTTTGATAAGGAGATTTTCAAGCTGCTTAATGTGCTATCTAGAAAATGTCCAACTCTCAGCAGAAGCACTGATGAAACAATATTAGGGGTTTTTTCTCCATCTGTTTCATTCCATACATTATTCTGTAAACAGCCATGGTCTAAGCTGGGTTTTTGTTTTTTTTTTCTAATATATAAAACATTACCATATATCTGAGCGTCATTCACTGGTTAGGAGAATCCTAGTGAATCTGGATGGAGCATTCTCTCAGTTTATCCATTGTCTAGCTGAAATATGTTGTTCTCATGTAATGCACCAGCATAATAAAGGTGAAGATGTGTCCTCCTATTGGCTGACCACAGACAGGATAAGAGCTTACTGCTTTTGGGGACAGGGACTGTCTTTTTTTCTTTGTTGGTCCAGTTCCTGGCATAATAGTGTCAAGGTCCATCACTAGGGCTCCTAGGCACACCATAATACAAATAAATAATAATTCATAATAACAGCCTGTAGACAGCTGGCAGAATTACTCTTTTCCCTCCAGTGATAGGAGTTTGGGCTTTTGATGCTGATATTCTCTATTTTTATTCATTTGGATGACTGTGCTGTTTGTATGTAAAGAGCCACGGTTCATTACATGTGAATGAAGGCTAGCTGGATTTAGCTGGATTATGGTTGACTAGGCATATCATACAGATTCAACAACTAAGGGTATGTCTACACTGCAATAAAATACCTGTGGCTGACCCATGTCAGTTTCGCTCAGGTTCACGGGGCTCAGACGGAGGGGATATAAAATGGCAGTGTAGTCATTGGGACTTGTGTTGAAACCCAGGCTCTGGAACCCTGTCTACCCCCATAGGGTCCTAGAGCCCAGGCTCCAGCCCAAGAACTGATGGCTACACTTCATTTTTTTTAACCCTACAGCCTGAGCCCTGAGTCAGCTGACACAGGCCAGCAGAGGGTGTTTTACTGCAATGTAGAAATACCCTAATATGCTATCTTTCCCCCTTGATGGAATGGGTATAACTATCTTGACAAAGCCCTGCTGGGATGATTTAGTTGGGGTCGGTCCTGCTTTGAGGAGGGGGTTGGATTATATGACCTCCTGTGGTCTCTTCCAGCCCTAATAGTCTATGATTCTATGATTCTTTTATTTGGGTTTGTAATCTGTCACATCCCTATGGAATAGCCTTGGATGCTATAAAGATGACCAAATTGCAGCAGAAGCCAAAAATGCTTCTTTCCAGCTTTGCTAAATGATGAAATTCCATCCTTTCCTTGCTGATTCACGCCTTGTCACAGATGTTGTTTTCTGATTAGATTACAGCAGCATATGAGAGTAGAGCTACACCTGAAGATGGCTGACAAAGTTCAGTTAGTGAAGAATAAGGCTTCCCATTTATTTAGTGGTGTCTCTCAGGTTGGTATGGACCATATTATACTGACATTCCATGGACTTCACTGGCTTTCAATTCAGTTCAAGCCTGTATGGGTTAGGCCCTGGTTCTTGGTTGTCTGGGATATTTCCTCTCTACTCATGTGCAATCCTAATAGTTCAGATTAGCTGAGTCACTCCTCCTTACAGCCCCCATATTGACATGTTGGGAAGCAGGATATTCTCACTGATTACCAGGGATCCGAGAAATCCATTTACCATGGGAAAAATTGGAATCTGTATTTTTACAGAGAATCTTTAGTTTTTACATTTTGTGAAACAATAAAAACACATATAGTAAGTAGTACCCCGATTATATGATCTAATTGGGACTGGAGCCAGATAATCAAGAATTTGGATAATCAGGAAAATGGGCAGTGCTCTTGCTGTCAGCTTAAAAATGGTAATTATATCAATAAAACACTGTGTTCAAGTGATACTATATATATTTTGGCTAGTGAAACTAAAGTTCAGCATTTCATATTAATCATGGAAAAACACAGATTTTTTTTATTAGAGAATTTTATTTTTTAATTACGGGAAACTAGGATCCCTAGTGATTAGTCCTGGATGGCTGTGGAAATTTATTCTCCAGGTGATCTGATAACTTGAGTTTGATATGCTGCAAGGTCTGTCTATTTATAAAGCATCTTTTTAAAGAAGTTCTTGGGGAATGGAGTTTGTACCCCGTGAGGGTGATGAGATCTTTATTTAACATTATATTAGTTTGGTTTTCTAGCAATTAATTTGTTTTTAATTGTTCCCGCACCAGTGAGCATGCCAAGTACCCTTTGCAAATTAAATAAAAAAATAAATAAAATAAATCATTCACTCTGTTCCTCACATTGAGTTGAGCCTCAGTGTCAAAGATTAGAAGAAGCACATATGGTAGGCCTGAAGCAGGACGATTTATCTATTCAGTCACCCTTTGCGTTACAGTTTGCTGCAACTGATGATTGTTCTTCTGTATGGAATGTGAGTACAAAACAAACAATTTGGGGAATTTCATGCAAACAAGGGTGTGCAGATTAATTCTAATGAGCCAGTTAAGGATAATATATAGTACTTTTATGGTGCTTCACAACTCCAAAGTGCTTTCAAATGTTAAATAATTCTCACAATATGCTTGTGAGATAGGTAAGTGGTATTATCATTAGGTCAGGTGAGGAAACCTAGATGCAGGTAAATGAAGCATCCAAGGCGACAAAGTAAATTAGTGACAGAACAGATATTATTGTTTTTAGTCCCTGTCACCAGGCCTCAGTGGGTCACAGTTGAGAATACCAGATTCAGGACAAACTGCTGAGGAAAAAGGGCACAGTGGTGTTTATTCTACCATTAGATATACCGAGGCAGTAACACCATACTGTCTCACCATACTGGGAAACAAGCAGTCATAAATGCATTCTCCTTAGGCATCCCATCCCTTATTTCACCACTCAGACACTAGACTTTATGATGTGTAGTTATTGGAAACCAGTTTCATCAAACAAAGGATTCTTCTGATCTCAAGAGATCAGCCACATAGCCGGGTCAATATATATCTCAAATCTTCCCCAATAATCAAGCTGTTGTGAATCCTTTAGTAGCTAAATCTAAAGGTTTATTTTTAGAAGAAAATAAGAACAGAGTTACAAGGGTTAAGGAAATCATATACATGCAAGTGATTACACAGTTTTTATATCAGATTTGAAGCAGTAATATAATAAACTACTAGTTTGGAAAATTTTCTCTGGAAATTACTCAAACAGCTAGGGGGTCATCATTTCTTGTTTAAACCTTCCTTGTTAGAAATCTAGCCCAGAGAAATGAAGCAGGAAATGAAGACACAACGGAGATGTTCCCAGGGTCTCTTATACTCTCTCCCCTGTAGATGAAATTTTACTGTCCCAAACAAAGCCCACAATACAGTTTGTGGAAAACAGGCACAAGATGGAGTCCAGGGTCACATGAGCAAGTCACATGCATTTCCATGCTTTGAAGACTCACAGGAGCAGCCATTGCCCATATTCTTACGAAAGCATCCACAGGCACACCGGGGGGGGGGGGGGGGACAAGCTTCTTCTATGACCTATTGTGAGCGTTAACTGTTCTTTAACGGTCCATCAGCTTGAATAGTCCAGTCACAATGTGCTGGCCAGACTGGATGTAAATTACTTTGTAGGTGTTACCCCAGGAGCAAACCACATTTGAAGTACAGGTACATACTCAATATTCACAACTTTACGTACAAAGATGATACATGCATATAAACAGGATAATCATAGTTGGTACCTTACATGACATGCTTTATATATGATTTGTTGCAATTGTATAACAGTGGTACTAATAATGATATACATGGTCATATTTCAGTCATACAGTCCCTCATTCAGTCCACTGGGTTATGGTGCCTCACATATAAAGCCTGCCCTGGGAGGTGGTGACTGGTCTCATTTTCCATTACGTTCAATGGAAAGTTAGGGTGTTTTACACCTCGTGGGATTGAGAACATATAGAGGATTTGTTGAATACAACAATTAAGTTGAAATAAAATTCATTCATTGGCTTATCTCATCTAAACTGTTTTTGGACTGGATATGCATTTCATAACTTTAACTTTTTCTTTTATTAGTGATTTTAAAATGATATGAACACTACTAATTATTGGACAGGACCTATAAACCCTTAGCCAAGTGACTGCTGCTTTCTCATGCAAGTAGCCCCAGTGAAGTTACTTATTTCATATTGTGAATAGGACTGCTTCCATGAGTAAAAACCATCTTTGGGAGTAACAGTCTGAAATATCAGCTTTGCGGGGGGTACTTTATGAGATATCCAGTCTTTGGCTTCAGTGGGAGTTCAATTTGGACTTTAGAGTCTGATTCAACTCCCATTGACTTCAGTGGGAGTTGGACCAATGTCAGACCATTCATAAGCAAGGTGCTGTAGGAGAAAATATTAAAATTCACCAATAGAGGAGATGGCTGGAAAGCTTAAGTAAATGATAACTAAGCCAGCATGATGGCGAGATTTAGGAGGTATTTGTTTGGTGATCATATGTGTGTAGGTTGGGGGGAGAATTTGCAATGGTGAAGAGAAGAATTCACCTAGAATTAATTTTGCAGTTCACCTAGCACTATAAAATAATAGCTAATGTTATTTCGTTTCCCAGCCTAGTGAGAGTTAAAGGATAAAGTTAATGTTGTTGCAATATGCCAGGTGATAAGATTATTTTTGTAGTCATGTGAATGCCAAAGTGTGGATGAGGTTTTAGATTACTTTTAGCAGGAAAAGTCATTTATTGTAAATGTATTCCAACATTATCACTTGCATGCTATTCAATTCATGCCTCGATCCTGTAAACATTTATACACATGCTCAACTTTAAAAAATAAACACAAAAGTTAAGCGCATGTAAATGATTACAGAGTTGGGATCTTGGATACAACAAATGATAAAAGACTTTAAAAGTAAAGAAACATATATTGTATTCTACTCAGAGGGCTTCAGCATTTTCTGCTGTTCATTTCCTGGATGTTCTATTGGCACAACTTTGAGGGTGAAGATAAATAAGTAACTGAGGGGGAGTTTACAATATGACAAATTTGTAAAGTTTCAGGATGGGTCTTTAAAAATGAATATGTATTTATTAAAGTGACTGTTAAAGTGTTATGTGGCTGACACTGCACTTCATTTCACCAGGTTTTTTTTTTCTTCTTTTTTTCCTGATAATTAATTGAATTTCACCATTTTGAAACATTTGTAACAGAAGGATGATTGGGGCATTTATACTATCTCATTTGTGACTTGCTAGTATTCAGGTTTTTTTTGGCTGTGAATGAAATTATTTGAAATTTAGCCAATATCCTACACATATCAAGGTTTAAATCAGTCATAATGAATACAATTTATTAGCTCCTCTTTATAATATTTATAATATCAGACTCCTCACAAAACTATTGTGAGACACATATATTGTACACATGTAACTTGCATATAGAATACACAGTCATAACATAAGTAAATGGTATTTGTATTTTTTCTACATAATTTTAGCTGCTGAATGAGTTTTGCCAGTTTGGTTTTTGTATCCTAGCTCTGAATAGTTTGATTATTTGTTTCTAAGGTTACAGTGAATTAAAGTAAAATCCAATCAATATTGTTAGAGGAAAAAACATAAAGTAGAGTTTCATAATAACTACTACTGATTAATTTACCTTATTAACAATGTTTTGCTTCCACTGTATTATATGAAGTAGCACAATGATCCCACTGCACATTAAGTGTCAGGAGAAGGTGTCTTGTTCCTTTAAGGGTGACTAGAGAGCCAGAATGTTACCTGCCACATGTAGGCAGATTCATACTAGGTCAGCAGAGGGCTGCTGACCCATTTCCTTCCAGGTGACCAGAAGAGAGGGGACTATTTATGCCCAAGTCTTTTCATCTGGGCCAGGTTTGCTAATTTCTCATCCAGACATAGCATACAGGGCACCAACTTGGGAGCTGATACGTTTTGGCCAATATTAAAGAAGGCATCAGGAGATGTCTGGGAACCTGGTGTGACAGACCCAGACCAGTGGGGTACAGGAGTCTGGTAGAAGGCAAATATACTGGGCACTGGATGAATAGTTTTCTGTTCCCTGAGTGACAAGAGCAGGGGCTGCACTAGAGTAATCAGGAACCTGCTAGAACCAATGAAGACAAGAAAGCTAATTAAGACACCTGGAGCCAATTAAGAGCATACTAGAATCGATTATGGCAGGCAGACCAATGAGGACACCTGGTTTAAAAAGGACCTCCCATCAGTTAGTGGAGGGCGTGTAAGGAGCAGGGAGTGAGAAGGCATGCTGCTGGAGAACTGAGGAGTATAAGCGTGATCAGGATTCAGGAGGAAGATCCTGCGGTCAGGATAAAGAAGGTGCTGGGGGAAGGCCATGGGAAAGTAGCCCAGGGAGTTGTAGCTGTAGCGGTCACACAGGTGATACAGGAGACATAGACAGTTGCTATCCACAGGGCCCTGGGCTGGAACCTGGTGTGGAGGGCAGGCCCGGTTCCCCTCCTCCCCCCAACTCCTGATCAGACACAGGAGGAGTTGACCTGGTCTGTGAGCAACACCAGAAGGGAAGGCCTAATTTGTAAAGGGATCTGGCCTGTCCCTGACCCACTAGGTGGGACAACAGAGACTGCAGAAATTGTTCTCCATTTCCTCCATGCTGGCCAATGATGAGGTTAGCTGAGTGAACAGCAGGTTTGAGCCTCTAGTGGAAGCGGCCAAACTGAGGGCTGCCATGAATCTCTGAGGTGAGCAAATCCGTCAAAAAGTGCAGGACCCACCAAGGCAGAGGAGGAACTTTGTCACACTAGATAGGTATAGAGACGGGAGGCAGCCAAGCAAATTGCTGATGGCTACTTGTGGCTAATGCCCAGTGCTTGTACTCCATAGAAAATGGATACAGTGATCAGATAAAATAGAAAGGATATAAAGGAGATATATTCTTTAAAGGAGTGGAAACGGGGAGTGGAGCATTGTGGCTCCTATGACTGGTACAGCAGGGAGTCAAACCCCACCCCTCCTTCATAGCCCCTCCCTTTACTCTCATTCAAGGTTGGGGACAAGTTCCCAACAGTGGGCTGTCTGGGACCGGGATAGAACATAAGAACATAAGAATGGCCATACTGGCTCAGCCCAAAGGTCCATCCAGCCCAGTATTCTGTCTACCGACAGTGGCTAATGTCAGGTGCCCCAGAGGGAGTGAACCTAACAGGTAATGATCAAGTGATCCCTCTCCTGCCATCCATCTCCACCCTCTGACAAACAGAGGCTAGGGAAACCATTCCTTACCCATCCTGGCTAATAGCCATTAATGGACTTAACCACCATTAATGTATCCAGTTCTCTTTTAAACCCTGTTATAGTCCTAGCCTTCACAACCTCCTCAGACAAGGAGTTCCACAGGTTGACGGTGCGTTGTGTGAAGAAGAACTTCCTTTTATTTGTTTTAAACCTGCTTCCCATTAATTTTATTTGGTGGTCCCTAGTTCCTATATTATGGGAACAAGTAAATAACTTTTCCTTATACACTTTATCCTCACCAGTCATGGTTTTATACACCTCTATCATATCCCCCCTTAGTCTCCTCTTTTCCAAGCTGAAAAATCCTAGCTTCTTTAATGTCTCCTCATATGGGACCCGTTCCAACCCCCTAATCATTTTAATTGACCTTTTCTGAACCTTTTCTAATGCCAGTATATCTTTTTTGAGATGAGGGGACCACATCTGTATGCAGTTGTCAAGGTTCCTTCCCCACTCTGAACTCTAGGGTACAGATGTAGGGACCTGCATGAAAGACCCCCTAAGCTTATTCTTATCAGCTTAGGTTAAAAACTTCCTCAAGGTACAAATTTGCCTTGTCCTTGAACCCTATGCTGCCTAAGCATGTTAAACAAAGAACAGGGAAAGAGCCCACATGGAGATGTCTCCCCCCAAGCCCTACACCCCCTTTCCTGGGGAAGGCTTGATAAAAATCCTCACCAATTTGCATAGGTGAACACAGACCCAAACCCTTGGATCTTAAGAACAATGAAAAAGCAATCGGGATCTTAAAAGAAGAATTTTAATTGAAGAAAAAGTAAAAGAATCACTCCTGTAAAATCAGGATGGTAAATACTTTACAGGGTAATCAGATTCAAAACATAGAGAATCCCTCTAAGCAAAACCTTAAGTTATAAAAAGACACAAAAAACAGGAATATACATTCCATTCAGCACAGCTTATTTATCAGCCATTTAAACAAAAGGAAATCTAACGCATTTCTAGCTAGATTACTTACTAACAAGTTCTAATACTCCACTCCTGTTCTGTTCCCGGCAAAAGCATCACACAGACAGACAGACCCTTTGTTCCCCTCCCCCTGCCCTCCAGCTTTGAAAGTAACTTGTTCCTCATTGGTCATTTTGGTCAGGTGCCAGCGAGGTTATCCTAGCTTCTTACAGGTGAAAGGGTTTTGCCTCTGGGCAGGAGGGATTTTATAGTTCTGTATACAGAAAGGTGGTTACCCTTCCTTTTATATTTCTGACAGCAGTATTCAAGATGTGGGCGTACCATGGATTTATATAAGGGCAATAAGATATTCTCTGTTTTATTCTCTATCCCTTTTTTAATGATTCCTAACATCCTGTTTGCTTTTTTGACTGCCTCTGCACACTGCGTGGAGAATTATCCATGATGACTCCAAGATCTTTCTCCTGATTAGTTGTAGCTAAATTAGCCCCCATCATATTATATGTATAGTTGGGGTTATTTTTTCCAATGTGCATTACTTTACATTTATCCACATTAAATTTACATTATGCCATTTTGTTGCCCATTCACTTAGTTTTGTGAAATCTTTTTGAATTTCTTCACAGTCTGCTTTGGTCTTAACTATCTTGAGCAGTTTAGTATCATCCGAAAACTTTGCCACCTCACTGTTTACCCCTTTCTCCAGATCATTTATGAATAAATTGAATATGATTGGTCCTAGGACTGACCATTGGGGAACACGACTAGTTACCCCTCTCCAATCTGAAAATTTACCCTTTATTCCTACCCTTTGTTCCCTGTCTTTTAACCAGTTCTCAATCCATGAAAAGATCTTCCCTCTTATCCCATGACAACTTAATTTACATAAGGGCCTTTGGTGAGGGACCTTGTCAAAGGCTTTCTGGAAATCTAAGTACACTATGTCCACTGGATCTCCCTTGTCCACATGTTGGTTGACCCCTTCAAAGAACTCTAATAGATTAGTAAGACATGATTTCCCTTTACAGAAACCATTTTGACTTTTGTCCAACAATTTATGTTCTTCTATGTGTCTGACAATTTTATTCTTTATTATTTCAACTAATTTGCCCGGTACTAATGTTAGACTTACCGGTCTGTAATTGCCAGGATCACCTTTAGAGCCCTTTTAAAATATTGACGTTACATTAGCTATCTTCCAGTCATTGGGTACAGAAGCTGATTTAAAGGACATGTTACAAACCCAGTTAATAGTTCCGCAGTTCCACAATAGGTAAGGGGGAGGGCTGCCAGCTACTCCTCAGGCATATGTAAATTATTATGGAGTTACCTGCACTGTACAGTTTTATCTTTTGGGTACTCCCAGACATTTAGGAATAAAGTTCCAACCTAATTAAACCACATCCCATGGTTCTGCCCTCCTTCCAACATTACCGGACAATCAGCTATTTTAAGATAATTTCCCTTTTTGGAAGGGGAAAAATTCTTACATCTCCAAACTTAGAAGTACTCAACTCTTTCTTTGACAAGTCCACTACATCCTGCAAACGAGCTCTCATATAGTGGTATGTGTAAATAATATAGGCTCTTATATAACATTGAAATTAATAATGTTTCATTGCAATATCTTATTTTCATCTCACATGAATGTTTTCCAATACAAATAGTATAATGATATGAGAATGTTTCCTTTGTTAATTTGATTTGTAACCTAATTGTCCTTCTTTGTTAGATTTTTGGAAAGGTTACTTAGTTTTACAAATGAAAATTCCAGACTGCTACACCGATAAAAGTGACAATACTGCCACATTTTTCAAAACATGTGTCGTATCTCTACTAACAGGATATTATACCAATTTTAAAAGGCAAAATATGACAGAACTTGTATATTGATGTTTATCATCTTCTATAGACCAGTAGATTTAATCTGGAGAAAGCTTGGATTCAATGACTCATAGATTGTCTAGGTTCTCATCTCAAAATGATGCTGATGAGGAACTTGTCAAGATAATCTTTTCATGGAGTCTATATATCTTGCCCTAGATTATATACTTGGTTTATGTCCTGTTAGCATTTCTTTTCCCAGTGGGCCAGAAATATGTGGCAAAGCTTTTAATCTCAGTCTTTTTTTATTGCCTCCATCTTCTGATGCTTGACAGCATTCACATTATATAGTCTTTTGTCAGGCAATCAAATCTTCAGTCCCTTTTGCTGCTTATCAGGCGGCTCAGAGCCAGCAGAGTGATAGAACTACCAAAGGGTCAGCTGCATGCCAAGGCTTTCAAAGTGAAATACAGAAATGAAGTGCTCTGTCTGGAAGAATGCACTGCCAAAACATACAAGAAACCAACAGCCTGGAACTGCTTTGAAAAATATTGCTAAACACATAGAATTTGTATTTCAGTGCCTAAATGCCCATGAGCAACGGAACGTCATTTTCCGTTGCTTTTAGCTTTCAATTATATGTAAATATTCAATAAATGATAACGATTTAATAATATTCTTACGATGTACTGCCTACCTTCAATATTCAATATATGTAAATATAAGAAAGCACTATTGTTATATGCTTGTCATTTTAGCCCACTCGAGCAGTTTTATGGGATCTCCATGAGCTAACCACATGCTGCTGGAGTTTTATTTCAATTTTTCCTTAGCTAGCAGTGTATGTTTTTTTTTGAGGATAGTGGTGAAGGAAGCATTCTAGTTTGCAGACAATGGTCTAACAAGCCTGTCCCCTATTTAAAATAGCTCCTAGATTTAGACAAATATTGATAGATAGCCTCGTGTATGGTTCCCATTTGTCCCTTATTTTGAAGATTGATTCTACCACTTTACATTATTTTCCATAGTGCATTCACAAGTTATCTGAGATACAAGAAATTTGTTTTTTCCTTTCTTAGAATAAGAAACAACTGTGGGAACTGTGCAATGCTTTAATTTAATATTAATGTAGTATATTGATTTTAAAAGGCATTTACTCTATCTATCTGACAGAAGTGTAAAGGAGCTTAATTAATCAATGCTTTTAATGTGCTTTGAGATCCTCAGACATACACTCCTGTATAAGTGCAAAGCATTATTATACTTATATTTTGCAATTTTTTTTGTTTGAAATCAAACTGACTATTGTTTTGTCCTAAAGCCATAATTTTCTAAAGTCGCAGCTATTTTTCTGTGCATCACCTAATGAAGGTCCTAACAGAGTAGATTGCTTAGAATATGATTTTGAATAGAGTTAGCAATTATTGCACACAGCTAAAGACTGATGATGCATTTGACCTACAGTATACCACATTATCAGAGTCAGCAAATGTTAATTTTATAATAGTACTACTCATACTTTTCACAGAGTTACAGCTGTTAACTCCCTGCTGCTTAGCTAATCAAGAAATGAAACCAATCAAACTCCCATAGTCTTATAATTTAATGGTGTAGGCATTAAAATAATTTGCTTTTCTATGGTGTTGGGTATTTAAAAATTGTAGATGAAATGAAATTATACAGCTATGAGCCATTTCTCGAAATGTGTTTTTTTGTTTGTTATAATATTGTAAGTCTATTTAAAAACTATAACTCTAAGAACCTTGATAACATAGGAGAACCTCAATTCACTACAGACTTGTTAATTAGATGATCTATTTTATGGTCTTATAATACTACTCATTACCATATTATCTGAGTACCTTCCATGTAAAACAGATTGACCACGCTGAAGTTCCTAATGGACTTCATGGAGAAGTAGATTTTGCTAACCCCACATAATACAGTAGAGTGTTGATAGTCTGTACAATTTATAATCTCCACAAGAGTCTTCTCTCTCTCTTTCCCTTGAAGATTTAATAGTAGAATGTTGAAGTGTTGTCACATATTAGTAAGACTTTATTCATTTTACTCAGCAGAAGACATTACTTTTTCTAGTACTGCATGGTCCATCATGGAATAATGTAAAGGAACCCAGGAAGACAAGGAAAAATAAGGGACCCACGAAGGTAAGGAGTAAACTAATATGGCTAGGTTTGAGAAATCCTTCCACATTTGGAAATCTGATCCGAGTGATATCAATAAACAGGAGCCGATATTACAATTTGTAAGAAGGAAATTAGAAGGGCTAAAACAGAGTTAGAAGAATAAATAGCTAATAGTTTAAAACAATCAAGAGATTCTTATAAAGTATATCAGAAGTAGGAAGCCTGAAAAACGATGGTACCGCTGGATCACCAGGGATTAAATAGACCAATTAAAGATGATAATGGTATTGCTGTGAAGCTAAATGATTTCTGTGGTCAGTCTTCACCATTCAAGATGTTTGGGAGATTCCTGCTCTGGTTTAATCTTTCCTGGTAACACAGATGAGGTACTATCAAAGACTGAGGTGTCAGAGGAAGAGCAAACTGATAATTAAAAGCAATAAATCTTCCAACCCATATGTCATACGTCCAATAATATGGAGAAGACTTAAGTACAAAGTGGCTGAGCTTTTAATCAAAATTTGCAGTCTCTCATTAAAAACAGCCACAATTCCAGAAGACTGGAGGGTAGGAAATTTTGTGTGTGTATTTTTTAAAAGTCTCTGGTGTAATCCAGATAATTATTGCTTGTAAGTCTTAAAGCTCGATATGGCAAATTGGTTGAAATGATAATTAAAAGCAGAATAACAAAACACTTGGAAGATCATGATCTGTTTGGACCTACCCAGTCAAATTTCTAAAAGGAAAATCTTGTTCTATTAAACTCGTACATTTTTTTGAACATGTCAATCATGTAGTGGATAATTGTGAACAGGTTGACATAATTTATTTTGATTTTCAAAAGACCCTTAATAAGATCCCACAGTAAAGAAGCTAAACAGACATGGGATGAGAGGCTAAATACTGTCTTTGATCAAATATTGGCTAGGAGACAGAAAGCAGAGAGTAGGATTAAATTATCAATTCTCATCTTGGCAAAAAGTTGGCAGTGGGGGGCCTGAGGTTCTGTACTAGGTTCCATGTGGTTTAATATATTTATTAACAATCTCCAAAGTGGTGGGGGTGAATAGGTAGGTGCAAAATTTGCAGAGGACAAAATTGGTTTTAGGTTAATCAGGACAAGAGAGAATGGTGATGAACTTCAGTGAGCCAAGTGAATAAAATGGTAATGGAATTCAGTGCTAGTAAATGCAAATTGATGCACACTGGGGTGGGGGGCAAATTTAAACTATCCAGTCACCTTACAAGGTTCTAAGTTAACAGTATTGACCCAAGAAAGGGTCCTGGGCATCTCTGTAGACAGTCAAAGGAAAACCTGTGCTCAATGTGCAGCTGCCGTCAGAAAAAAATGAACAAGATGTTTGAGTCTATGAAGAATGGGATTTGTGGATAATACAAAAAAATATTATGAGGCCTTTATTTAAGTCAACCTCTAACTATTAGAGATCAGGAAGAGAATTTATAAGAAGGCAGATTATCTCACATCGGCCTACTGTGGCATTCTTACAAACAGGGTACCGTGAGGTATGCAGTGGTTTCTCTCCAACTATTTCTCCTACTATTACACCGTTCATGGGGTACAGCTTACTATCTACCAGTTGTCTGCCAGCTGCATAGAATGAACAGGGATCAGTGGAGCCGTGGCTGGGTCTCCTTTCTACACCTCCCTGGGGAGCAGGGAGGGAGCAAACATGTGCTCCTCTGACTACAAGTTCTGCAATTCTGACTGACTCTTATGTGGCCATGCGTACCTGTTTAAGAGTCTGGTAAATGTGTCTGTGAAGAATTTGTAACAAGTTTCCCAGTCACTAATGCAAATTAGCAAGGGCAGTGTCGTGATTCCAAACTTTTTTTGGAGTGGAGTAGGCCCCTCCCCAAGTCACCCTACAAGAGTAGCATTGGAGAGTCCTCTGTTGATCATCAGCCAGCCAGCTAGAGATGCTGAATCAGTGATTTACAAAGGTCAATCCCTAAACTTCATATATCAGCAAGCTAGGGGCTCTGCACCAGCAACCTAACAAGTTACTGTGCCTTGGCAGCAAACCAGCCTGCTAGTGGTACTGAGCCAAAACCATGACAAAAGCTTCACATTAGCCCAGCAAGTTAAAAGTATTGCTCTAATAGCTTCATAGAGTATTGCAATTTTACAAAAGCACAGAAAAGTAGAGACGCGGAGCCTGAGCCAGTAACCTTGCAGAAGACTGAGTGTTGAAATCAGTCCAACAAGCTAGAGGTGCTTAGCGAGTGTTAGAAGCCTGCGACTTGACATCAGGCATGGAAGCTACAGACACTCATCCAGAGAACCTACAGAAACCAACAAACTAGAACTGTAGTACCAATGAGCTCCCGGACACCTGTGTCTTGACGGTGTCTAAAGAAACTTACTGAACCAGTAGGCCAACCAGTGTCTGTGCCTTCTCATCAGCAAAGCAGGACAGAAATGTGGAGATAGTATTCTCAAGAGGCTTAAATCTTGAAACATCAGACAGCAAGCTAAAGATACCAGTAAAGTCAAAGAGCCCAGAAACGTATAGATGCTTAGCCAGTAACCTCACAAACACTTGTTACTAGAGTAGCTCACCTGAAATTGTTGATTAAATGTTTTATTGTTTTTGTTTTTAATTGGGAAATTCCAGTTTGTGAAAAGTGAAACTTTTTGTGTGACCGTAATGGTTTCAAATAAAGTTTTGTCGGGAAAATTTTCTCAGGTTGGAATTTCTGATCGAAACATGAGAGCCACTTAGCCTACAACCTGGTGGATAGAACAGTCACTTGGGGTGAGGGCAGACCTGGATTCTAGTTCCTGCTCTGCCTGATTTGGAACAGGTAATTGAACTTAGGTGTCCCACATCCCAGGTGAGTATCCTAGTATTTCAGGTTGGGGCTGTCTCTCTTTTTAGAATACTTTAAAATGTCTCAGTTTCATCTCAGTACAGACCAGGAAACTCTTCTGAAATCCCAAGAATATTAATGGGATGAGAAAATCATTTCATGCCAAGAAACCATTCTGAAACCCCAAGAATATTAATGGGATGAGAAAATCATTTCATGCCAAGAAACCATTCTGAAACCCCAAGAATATTAATGGGATGAGAAAATCATTTCATGCCAAGAAACCATTCAGAAGCTTGTGCCTAGGCATCATTCCAACATTAGAGAGGAACTGAGCTTGTAATTTCAGAGGCTTGTGCCTTGACATCATCTAAGCATGTGAAAGCTGCTGAGCTAGTGACTTCACAGAATCCGGAGTCCTGACAACAGACCAGAATACTAGAAATATTGAATCAGTAACTTCAGAAAGTCCCCTGCTTCACCATCAGCCCAGAGAGCTAAAGGAACTGAGATCACAATCTCACAAAGGTCTTGACATCAGCCCAGGAAGGTGGAAATGCTGAGTCACTGATATTGCAACCGTTTTCCCTTGATTCCTGACCAGCAGATTGGAGGTGCTGATCCAGAGACCATCAAACTAGAGTTTCTGAGTCAGGGCTGCCATCTATTTTTCTGCCTGTTTTCTCTATCTCTCATTTCCATTTCTATATTTTCTTATCTCTTTTTTATGTTTATTTTCTCTCCCCTCCCTTTCCCCTTCTATTTTCTTTCTTGGTGGATTTTCTGTGTGTGTGTGTGTGTGTGTGTGTATGTACACTGACTCTTCCTCTCCCACCTGTATCTGTTAGCTCTGACTCCTCCTCTCCTACCACCCAACCACAACTCACAGGAAGATTAGCTGCTGCTGAGATGATGGGAATTCTTTGGTTCCACGTAAGGCTTAGTGGGTAGCTGAGAACTGAATTTTGGGTGGATGGTCTGCTGACTGAGCTTGCAGCCCTGTACATGTGAGCTGTTCCCATACCTAGTTTCCTTAGGGGAGACAAGTGGGGGTTTGAAAGGAAAGTGAAGAGCAGCCACCTGCAGATGTAGCAGCCAATTTGCAGTGTGTCTGTGGCTGTGTATGGTTTTGCAGCTTTGCCCACCCACGGTAATCTTCTCCTTTGTCTGACACCTTTCACCTGAAGTATGCAGGTGCTCTCAGGGTGGGAAATATTGTTCCTTCCATATGTTAAATGCAAGAAACACAAATGAAAGGGAAAAGAGTGTAAAACAACTTTGGCCTCTGCAATTACATGTGCAAAGCTGTCATTAGTACACATGCAGTTAATCTGTCATGAGGAGTTACTACATTACCAGCTGAATATAATAATGAGGACCACAGTTCTTTAGATCAATTGCATTACCAGTTTCAGGTAATGATGAGAATTTTTTTAAAACTATGGCAAACAGCAGTCTGACTGTTCTAATTTGCTAGAAACTTCATTGAATGATGAATAGATAAATGTCTGTCAGATACTATATTATAGCCTTAATAAAAATAACATTCAATTATATCTGTATTTTCACACCAAATATAAAATGTTATAGCAATAATATTTTGCATGTATAGAGCACTCAATAACTAGTTAGCTACTCACAGCAGAGATCACAGAATGATTCCCAGGGCACAGAGGTTGCTAAATGACATGGTGTCTCAGTATCACAGGGGGGTGAGCACCAGGATACTGGACTCCCTGAGGCATAGTGCCTCCCAGAAAGGCCTGGCAGGGGAAATGTGTCTACTATTCTTCCCTTCTATGGGGCACAGGTAGTTCTGCCCTGCATTTCAGTCCTGGGCTGGTGCAGTGGGTGAAGGAATTGAAGCAGCCCTCCACCCTCCTAAGTGTGAGGATTGAAATTCTGTTTGACAATAATGCAGACTTTGAACTGGGGTGGGGATAGAATCCTCATATTGCATTCTGAGGGAAGGGCCAGGCACAATCCAGTCCCATAGGAGAACAAAGCCTTCCAGTTGTTTCCTGTGAAAAAGAAGAACTTGTTTTTTTGTCATTTGCACCATGCATGCAACATTGATCCAAGCTTTCATGTGTGGAATAGATTTGGATTCCCAAATCATGCATACAAATTCATTTAACCATCACTATGACCCTCTAAAACCACTTTTCCATGTAAAAACAGATATTTAAAAAATCAAGAATCAAGGCTTATCTTCTAATGACTTTCTAAAAAGGAGTCATTTGGGGACTATCACAAACCATGTATGTAATAGTAGTCTTGAATGTCATACATCTCCAGCTATTTGTGTTAATACTTTATTATTAATAGTGTTTATTGTGGCAGCACCTAGGAGTCGACTGAGAATGGGGCCCCATTCTTCTAGCCACTGTACAAACACAGAATAAGAGACAGTCACTGTCCCAAAGAGATTATAATCTAATTAGCACCCAATTTGGGAGTACTAAAATGTCTATAACACTCTGTGCACTAAATTATACTCGATAGTTATCTGCTGCTCCATGAAACATCCCTGAATTTTATAAATATATTATCCCAGTCTATCTAATTGATGTTTACTCCAGTAACCTTCTGTCATAATATTTTAAGCCTAATATTTGGGTTTCATTGTTTATTAGAGACTTGTAAATCTCTGAGGTTTAGTGTTACATGTGGGCAAGACTGATAAGTGTACTCTATTATCTTCATTTTGTTTTGTTTGATTTAATATATTAGCTCATTCTTAGATGATAGTATCTACTGGGTTGGGTGCTTTGTATCTCAAATCAATGTCATGAATACTTGGTCATATAGCAAATATTCTAAATTATTATAATTTGTTTTCTGTCCATCTGGGTTGTTATGCTTGTCACCATTTGGAGATGCTACTTGTACACATAGATTGGATTCGGAGTGTTTGGACAAGTGTTTGAACATTTTGCTGATATGATACTTGCCTTCTTTTGTAAACCACTTTGAGACCTGTGAAGGAAAATCACAATATAAGACCTAATTGTTATTATTGTTTCATTATTATCATAGTGCATTGCATTTTCCACTTTAAACAGTGATTACATTCTATAAATTAACATGAAATCTAACACGGATTTTTCCAAATTTATAACATTTCTAAAACATTTCTAACATCCTTCAACTTTCTAAAGTATTGTTAAACTCAGAAGTTACTTATTGTTAAAACTATCAGCATTTCAGGGTCACTTATTTCTGATATTTTATGAGAGACTCATATTTTTGGACTCCTATTAGAGTTGGTTGAAAGATAAAAACCTATTTTTGTGAAATAATTACAAAATGTTGAAGTTGATTTCATGTCAAAGTGCTTGAAGACCAATTATTCATTTTTTTCAGATTTTTTTGCAATTAAAAGTATTGAAACTACTGGAATATGTTATCAAAATTGTTATGAAAGATTTTTGTTTAATGTGAGAACCAGTTTTAGTAAATGGAAAATGTCAATAACCTTTTTGATATTGCTGGTGATAATACCAAAAAGAAAACAGAAGGATTTGTTTCTAGAAATCTGAAAATTTTCCAAATATTAAAAATTTTGTCATTAAAAATTTTGTGTTTAAAATAATTCTTTTTTTTTTCATTTTTGAGAAATAAAGAACACATACAAACAAACAAAAAAAAACCTCCACAACTTTTCAATCAAAAACTTTCAATGAGCTCTTATTTTTATTCTTAAACAATAAAATTGTGTACTACCTGAGCATAGGAGGATGGATTAGATGACCTCTCAAGGACTCTTCCAGCCCTACATTTCCATGAGTATAAGAAAATCCCTTTCAGTTCTAAAATATGCATATATGGTTCCTCACACTCACTGAACCTTCACTCCAGTTTCATGTTTTCTCCTTTAAAAATAACATATTACAGACTTCACCATTACATGTATGTATATAGATAACTTGTTTTAAATTAGTTAGATCAGAATTCATCTGAGTATGTTTATGGATATTTGATGTGTGTATTATGTGGAGTAGAAAACTACAACTGAAAGAGTTTATAGATTCATAGATTCATAGATACTAAGGTCAGAAGGGACCATTATGATCATCTAGTCCGACCTCCTGCACAACGCAGGCCACAGAATCTCACCCACCCTCTCCTGCGATAAACCTCTCACCTGTGTCTGAGCTATTGAAGTCCTCAAATCGTGGTTTAAAGACTTCAAGGAGCAGAGAATCCTCCAGCAAGTGACCCGTGCCCAATGCTACAGAGGAAGGGGAAAAACCTCCAGGGCCTCTTCCAATCTGCCCTGGAGGAAAATTCCTTCCCAGTCCCAAATATGGCGATCAGCTAAACCCTGAGCATATGGGCAAGATTCACCAGCCAGATACCCAGAAAAGAATTTTCTATAGTAACTCAGATCCCACCCCATCTAACATCCCATCACAGGCCATTGGGCCTATTTACAGGAACAGCAGAGTTTTTGAATGTGTTTGAGGAGAAGGTATGTGAGTTGAGGTTTCTGTGGAGGTGAATCTTGGTTCAGTTACCGATTCCCTGAATTTTCAATGATTGTCTCGATAAAGAAGTGTATTTGAGCAACCGTTACTGTAAATTAACAATTTTTGGTATTGGAATTATTATATATGCACTAATTAAGTTGATTTTTCTGCCACTGATTCATTTGCTTGGGCTTTCTTTGTTCTTAATAAATGTATTTGAAATCATATTTATCTAGATATTATACAGTGCTAAATAAATGAAAAAAGTCCTATGTGGCTTTACATGTTCTTAAAAATAGTTGGGAGGTAGGCTTAAGACACTCCATCTCTTTCTGATGTTATTAAAATTTCTCTGTAATAAGCATCTCCAAATATTATCATAACTAATATACTGAGCTACATTCTGTCATGCTTTCTTTGCAGAAAATGAAAGGGACCCTTTTAGTATGTGTTCCTTATTTCTTTTGGGACACTATGAGTTAAGATGTCAGCAACAAGGAAGGCTACATCTACATTATGAGTTAGAAGTGTGATTCCCAGCCCATATACACATACTTATGTTAGCTCTTATTTAGCTAGCGTGAATATGTGTATGCAAGCTGGTAATCATATCCCTAGCTTGTCATAGGTTGTGATCCTATCTTAGGCACTCAACACATCCTAAGGCTTGAGTCCTAAATTTCACATATTAGAAATGTGATCACAAACTCATATTTATGATCTTACCAGCTATTTTGAGTCAGTAGATTACTTCCAAGAATCCTTTACTCTGAGAAAACAATATGGAGATTCACTTCATTTGAAATCTGTGAGAAGTGGTGATTTAAGGAAATGGGTAGATGATTCTCAATCAGAGGTCCTTGTCTCACAGAGCATGTTGGGAGAATTGTGAGATCCTGGTTTTTCAAGCAAATAAAAAAAATAGAGGTCAGTACAGAAGGTCTGTTTCTAATTTTTGTGTCTGGAATCATTTTAGTGAAAATCACAGTTTTTAAAAGTGTTTGGGAACAATTACACTGAAATAGTTACCCTCAGGTATATCAATGGTGTGTGTGTGTGTGTGTGTGTGTGTGTGTGTGTGTGTGTTTTAAAATTGTCTTTGTTTCTGCTATAAAATTTGGTGCTATGTAGAATGACAGTGAGGTTGTTTTCGAGAGATCTCAGCTGTGATGACCAAGTCATTGTAATTACACTTAGAAAAAAACTTGCAAACTTCCTGCCACTCACCTCATGCTGATGAAAGTCGAACCTGAACACAGCATTATTTGTATATTTGATTCACACGCTTCATCTGAGAATTACTCAAATAAAGGCGAAATAATAACTTTGTCAGCCTGGAGCAAAAGTAGCACATTTAAGTGCTTTTCATTTCTGGCAGTTTCTCCATAGACTTAATTAAGATTCCAGAAGCTGATGGGCTTGAAGTAAGATTTTCGTCAACAATTGGAAGAGTTTGGTTTCCAAATAGTAGTTTCAGGATCAGAGTCTAGTAGTTTTATCTCATTTCTCCAAGGATTATATTAGAGTGTAAGATCTTCAGGGTAGGGATGCTGTCCCCCTACATGTTTGTGTAGCATATAACATAATGGAATGTTGCTTTAAGGCTTTTTCAGGATAGACTGTGGTAGGTAGCCATAGCTTGTAGTAAGGGATGGTGTGAAGCCACATAACTCCAAGGGGAGCACAGAGAAGTATTCTGTCTCATTAAGGCAGATTGCCTCCTGCAGTATTCTGGTTGTGCTTTGGGAGAGTAATAGGTAACCTTTCTTTAAGAAGTAAAGCACACCTCCCTACACACAGTCAACCAGCTTTGCAGGCCAGCAGATGGGGAGACATACTGGGGATGAAGTCATGGTTCCTCCTGGTCCTTGCATTTCTTTGCCCCTCTCAACTTGCTTTTGTCTGACTTACTCCTATGGGGGTGTGAAACAAAAGCAGCCACTTCCCAAATGCCCCCTTGTGGCCACCAGTGGCTCCGCAGCATCCTGCTTCACTGTCTCATCTTCTAGGCTCCACACACAAACTTCTTTCACCAATCAAATAACAACAGCCCTCCCTAGGGTCTGGCTCATTAACATAAAAATAAACACAAGAAGTCTTCCATCCTAGCCTTAATCTAGATATAGCCCCTCCTCCTTGAAGTACTGTCTCTTTCTGCTCCCTGAGCCACTGGAGAAGATATAAGACCTAGCTCGCCTTTCTTGCCTTCTCCCCAAAAAGAAAACAAAATTTGCAGCTTGCAGTCAGGGTTTCCACCCAGCCACAGCTCCTGTCTTCAGGGATCACTGAAGGAGACACTGTCTTTCTGCAGATTCACCCCGCTATCCCCCCTTTGGCTGTCCACAAACATCTGTTTTTCTACTCTCCACAGGGGCCTGGTTCATAGGCACCAACTTCTCCTGGCACTGGTGGATGGTCACGCCCCCACTCCCCCAGCCCTGCCCCACCTCCACCCCGCCCCGCCTCCATTCCAACCCTTTCCCCAATGTCCCTGCCCCAACTCCGCCCTCTCCCTGCCCCTATTGGACTCCTTACTAGGGTGACCAGATATCCTGATTTTATAGGGACAGTCCTGATATTTGATGCTTTTGCTTATATAGGCACCTATTACCTCCCACATCCTGTCCCGATTTTTCACATTTGCCATCTGATCACCCTACTCCTTCCCCAAATCCCCGCCCTGGCCCCGCCTCTTCCCCACCTCCTCCCCTGAGCGTGCCGCGTTTCCGCTACTCCCCCGTCCCTCCCACAGCTTGTTATGCCGTGAAACAGCTGTTTCGTGGTGGCAAACGCTGGGAGGAGAAGCGGGGAAGGCATGCTCGGGGAGGAGGCGGAGGGGGAGGTGGAGGTGAGCTGGGACAGGAGGGTAGGGTGGGGAGCTGCCGGTGGGTGCAGAGGACCCACCAATTTTTCCCCATGGGTGCTCCAGCCCAGGAGCACCCACAGAGTTGGCACCTATGGCCTGGTTTAGTTACATGAGCATCAGTCATATGACTTAATTCACTCTCTTCACCTGGGGAGGTAAATCAGTTACATCACAGGTGGGCTGAGACCTGTCTCCCTTTAGAATGGCCAGCCACACTGTGGCAGGGAACAGCTCGGTAGTAGCTCCAGCACACTCTCAAGCACAAGATCTACAGTTCTGGGTACCCTTTACAGAGCTCTGCAAGTGAGCCAATGCCATGCTTTATTTGCATAAACACAGATGCAAACACAAATATGCACAATCTAGCCCATAAAATAAGTAATAATAACAATATCAAAAGTTCATTGAATACTATTGTTGCTTGTAATTTGTAAAATTAACAAGGCCAATTGTTATGGAGGAGATTGAAGGTTCAGCCTCAGCTTGGCTAACGTGGCCAGTGTGTAAAGCAAAAATGCAAACTTTGTGAGATTAAGTGCCACATTCACATACAAATCCACAGCAGACAGAATCACAGTAACACAATTTAGTTGTTAGTTTAGATTAAGCTTGACAGCTTCATGCATATTTGAAGTTAAATATTTAAATGTAAATTGTGATTTTATAACGTCAGCACGAGAGCGAGAACATGCATAGGAGCACCAGTTGTAAGGGATTTTCCAGTTAGGAAAAATAATTTAATGAGGTTTGTGTGGTGAACAAGAGAACAGACCCAAACTACTTCTTACCATCCAAGAAAAACTAAAGGTATTTACACATCAGGCACACAGTCACAGACTTGTTTTAATATGTTCCTCTACATTTTTCTTGTTGCATATTATTATTTTTAAATGTAATCCTTACATTGTCACATGTTACCTTTTCCCATCTATTGAAAACAAAGGGATTTTAGATCAAGACAAATGTGGTTTCTTCAAATATACTCTAGGGCTCAGTTGTGACTCCTTTCTCTCCCCTTGTACAAAACAGTATCTCTGGGAATCGTTCCTCAGAGATCAGAGTAGCAGCCGTGTTAAGTCCTCCTTTTCTTTTTGTTCCTCAGAGAGCAATTTCTGTGTCAAAATACCTTCCTGGAGTTTCTTCTGGGATGGTGCCATTGGGCATCATTCTATATGGCCTTTAGGATAAGTCTCAGTCTAGCCCCCTGATTCAGAAGTAAAATAAACTATAAAAAGTCAGGTTTCAGAGTAGCAGCCATGTTAGTCTATATCCGCAAAAAGAACAGGAGTACTTGTGGCACCTTAGAGACTAACAAATTTATTTGAGCATAAGTTTTCGTGAGCTACAGCTGTATATATTTATTTGAGCATAAGCTTTCGTGAGCTACAACTCTAGCTCACGAAAGCTTATGCTCAAATAAATCTGTTAGTCTCTAAGGTGCCACAAGTCCTCCTTATAAAAAGTCAGTGAGAGCTGATGGTACTTAGCACCTCATAGGAGACACCTAGCACAACCTAAAGCTGGACACACCTATCTGTCTGTCTGTTACCTCTGTGCTAAATTACAGGTTTCTGGTTCTCCTTTTGTGCTCTGATCAGACTCAGAACTTGAATCTATGTTTCCTGCCATCCCTAATGTATGATAAGTTTGGGAGAATGCACATTGCATGTATGATAATGATAATGATAATAAACGCTATTGTCTGTGTTTGCATTACATTGTAAACTCCTCAGGGTATGGACCATGTTTTCCTCTTGGTTTGTTTAGGGCCAAACACTCTACTGGCACTCAATAAATAATTATTGGTAGTAGAAGTGATAATGGTGCAGTGTGCTAATATATTCATGATTGAATTTCGTATGCACCAAGTGACCCATGCTGTTCAAATATGGGAAGAACTCTCAGATGTAGACTAACAATACTATTGTGAAAAAGAGCCCTTGAAAGCATTTCCAAAGTCTGGGTTACAATACTAAAGCCTACTGTCTTGAGACACTTTGATACAAAAGCAGATTTTTGAGCTCTTGCCATACAAGACAAAAACTACCGGCTTTACCATTTTGTGTTGTTTGCCTTTTTTTTAGGGATAGTAGGGTTTCTTATCCTCCTTTGATATTCCTTCCTTAAGGAAAAGCAAGCACAAGTTATTTGTCTTCTTTTGTTCTCTCTTGACATTTTCTGACTTGACATTAAATTCAAAGAGATTACATTTAGAAAATGAGAAGTGTACATGTTTGGACACAGCAACTTGTATTCTCATATGAACTTTCAGTTACCTTGATGCAAAGCAACAGGGGAAAAAAATCAAAGGATGCAGCAAAATTTAGGATGATTACTTTTCTCCATTCTGAATTTTTCTTGATCTACTGACTGGGAAATATATTTTTCTTGATCTTATCTTTGCAGTGCAAATGCCATAAAAATCCCTTGCTCACTGAACCTAGATATTCGTGCCTCTTTCTATTGTCTTCCACATGATTGGAACAGAGTTAGGAATGGCAAATCTTCAGCTCTAAATTTAGATTATTATTCCTCTTTTCCAGAGCCCAATCTTGCAAGGTTCAGAGCCCTCTTAATTCCCATTGCAGTCACTTGAAGCTGAGGAGGGGTTCTGCTTTTTGCAGGATCATCAAGCTGTGTGTGCTACACTTTCTGATGGTGCATCAGTCATTACTAAACCATAGCTTTGCATAATTCTTTCATCCTAAAATATTGCCATCATATTCCCAAGTCATATATGAATATTTAGTTCTAAATATATCTCAACTTTGTTTGCAGTGCTGTTGTAGCCACTTTGGTCCCAGGGTATGAGCAAGACAAGGCAGGTGAGGTAGTATCTGTCATTGGCGCAACTTCTGTTGATGGAAGATACACAGCACAACAGAACTCACCCTTCAAGATTCATGAGCCCTACACATGTGGTATATCTCAACATGTGGTTATCACAACATCCAGTGCATCAAATGTCCCAATAATAGCTATGTGAGTGAAACCAGACAATCTCGAATGAACTATGCTCTTGAATGAACTCACACAGAAAAATGATAAAAGACAAAAACACCCCATCACCTGTGGGTCAACACTTTTTCACAAAGCAATCTCTCCATATCTGTTCTTTCAACACCGGTGCTCAAAGGAGTCCTGTGCAACACCTTCAAAAGGTAAGCCTGGGAACTTAAATTCAAAACTCTACTAGACACCAAGATATATATATATCTTTCCAATGGCTAAATCTGAATCAGAAGTGAAATTAATTCCTGGTGCAGTTCCACTAGCTGAATGTCCGACACATAGAGATGAAATATTAGAAAACTCCCATATTTGAATCTAGTGATATGCCTATGAAAGCAGCAGACAAAAACCAAAGATTAAGGTAATTCAGAGCCCTTTTAAAACACAAATTCTGTTGCATAATCTCAAGATGTTCGAGAGGACGGTGACACAACGTTCTCTGTTGTTCCAGGTCTAGTGTATGAGATCTTGAAGAATAATTTCCTGCGGTTGGTCTTCAGTAGCCTGTGAGGTAAAGATGGCCTTAATATTAAAGTGTTTCTCCTCTTCCTCCTCATTTGTTTGGTTTCAGACTTTCCTCAACTTTTTCAGCAACTATTCCATCCAGCTTTTCCCCATGTGCTTTGACTAAAATTATAAGGAAAGGGAGCACACGCCCTATTCAAACTCCTTTTTCCTGATGCACACTCTCCTTCCACATATTTCTTTCTTTTATGGTAGTGTCACTGTCATACAGTTGTATTGGTTTTCTTGACGTAATTGTTATTATGTTAAAAACATTATTTTGCTTCATCAATTACTGTTATTATTAATTCATCATGGGAGCATCCAGAGGCGTCCCCAAGGTCAGGATCCAGTAGTGCTGGACATTTTATAAACACAGAGTAAATCAGAGTCTCTGCTTCAAAGACCAGACTGTCTAACAGACAAGACATAGCAGGTGGATGAGACAAACAAGTAGGTGGGAGTAAGGAAAGGAGAGGTACCAAAAATATGATTTAACACAGGGTAGTTTTGTGCACGGCTGTCCTGAGACATGCGCAGCATACGTGGCTGTTCTGACCCTTCCTGCAGGCTCCCACAGTTAGCTGCTGCAGCCTGGTGAGTCTTCCTACAGAGGTTTCAGAGTAGTAGCTGTGTTAGTCTGTATTCGCAAAAAGAAAAGGAGTACTTGTGGCACCTACAGAGGGGATCTAGTAACTTAAAAAAGTGAAAAAGTCTTCTAGCCTGCCAGACCTATTAGCACACCACTGAAACTGTTAAAGAGCCATTCAAGTGGTAATGAAACCATTTAACAGGCATTTGCCAACCCCCAGGTATATACTGTCAGTTTCTGACTTTACTGACAAAAACAGTTGTGCATTACTATAATATTTACTCAGAACATTTTAGTCTACAGGACCTTAGTTTAAAATTTGCTTAAACAATATTTCATTAATGTGTTGCCGAAGATTATAAAATCACATCTCTAAAAAATCCTTGCATAGATTTTTAGATGCATAATATGAGTATTCATCTTTAGCCTTAAATGCTTGGATCTTCAAACATATAGTTTTTTAAATAAATCTTTCAAAAGACCACCCTTATCTAAAACACATTTTAATTTTAATGACTATAGTACAAAAAACTTGCTTCAAAGTCTTTCTGTCTTTTCTGTCCATCCCTTTCTCCCTTCACCCCCCTGTTGAAGAGATCCCTTAAAGGGAGAACACAGCTTTCCTTCCAGATAGCTGGACAAACACCTTTCCCCTTCTTTACTTCTGACTATTTGCTTAACTAGTTTTAAGAGAACCCTCCAGCAAAATCAATACCTTAGTAAGATATAAAATCCTTTGTTATGCCTAAAATCTTTGGAAACATATTTTTCAAAGTTGGCAAAATTTCATAAACATGTCTATTGTTACAGAGATCACACAAAGAAAATTAGTGTTCCCTTTTTCTAAAAGCAATGAACATTGTTATGAACACACTAAACCTCTGTAACTGATTAATTTAAAGTAATGTCTTTGTTTCAGTGAGTTAAATATATAGTAATCTGGAATGATTACTTTATGAAGGCTAAAGAGTACATTTAAAATATAAAATCAGTTTAGAAATACCGATTAAGAAAATGTAAAAGAGAAGAGCTGCATCATGTATTCTATAATATTTAATGTTGTATTCAGCAGGACAGCTGACTTTAGTACAAAGTTTTTGCAAATAAATCAGTGACAAACCTCAGGGTATATCAAAAAACCTGTGACTGACATTTTTTATTCCCAAATTTAGTGCTTTTAATTATACTGTCTGCATGTCCAGTCTTCACCATCTGGCATGCAGTGGAAAACATGGTCCATTTTCTTTAGAAAGAAATTGCAGAAGAGTGTTTTTTTTCAAATATCATTTGTTTCATTTGGGTTCAGGGATTTGGCTGGAAGGGGGTGAACAGGGAGGGGGAGACAAGAGAAGAGGGAGACAGTGGGGGGGACGGCAGGGCCTGGGCAGAGTAGGGGCAGGGCCTGGGGCAGAGTAGGAGTGGAGTGTCGGCGCCACACATTCTGAGTGAGGGAGAGGGTAGGGGGGTCTCTGCGGGAAACAGTTTCTTTCCGCTGCCGTGAGGCCGGCCGGGTCACTCATTATCCTTTGCTGGCTCGTCCCTCCCACCCCCTGGGCTGCAAGTCCGGCCTGCTGTCATGCATAGGGGCACTAGTTTAATAATACTGCATAGAGCCCCATAAATCCTAAGGACGGCCCGCGTTGTGGGCATACTGTTAGCCAACCAAAAGTGATAATTTCAACTTGCCCCCAGTCTAGCTGTTATCAGATGATAGTTTTCTCTATGAATGATGGCAGAGGTAAGGTTTGAGGAGGGACTAGATGGTAAATAAGGTGTTGGCTTTATAAAAATTGAGACCTTTTCCCAGGCATAAGGGATGGCATGGGAAAAAAGTGTGAAGGTGCTTGTGGACCAATGTTAATGTCAGCAGGAGTGAAAATGCCAGGGGGTCGGGAGGAGGAGGAAGATGGGGAGGGGAGGGGAAGGGAAGGGAGGGAAGGGAACGGTGGTGGAAGAAGAGGGGGATTATGCTCTCTTCACCATACAGGCAACATTTAAAAAGGAAGTGGACTAGGTTTGCCTCTTAGGCCATAGTTTGATAAACCTTGGCCTACAATAACAAATACAAAACTACCAACACAGAACAACTCAGATGGTGAGGTTGCTTCATCTTGTTGTTTCACAATTACATAAAGGTAGAGCCAGATCATCAGCTGGTGTAAATCAGCATCACTCTATTGACTGTACACCAACTGAGGTTCTGCCCTATATGTATCCAGTTTTCCAAAAGTTACATATTTTGGGTAAGTCCAATTTAACTTAACACAGTCTGTTCCTTGCTTTCTCCCAGCTTTTGTGGTTCAAGCTAAAAGTTTTTTCACCCAATTCTATTTATTATGCATACTTGCATAGGCTTTTAAAACTTAGTATATTAACAAGTAATATGTAGAGGAGACCATATAATGCTATCAATTTTTAATCAAAATTCTCAATGGGGAGTTTTGCTCAAGAACTGATGGCATGACACAGGCCTTGCTTTTGAAAGAATATTCCTTCATTTATAGATAATTAAAAACATAAGTTTATGCTGCAGTACCCTTGTAAACATCCTGTTTGCTTTTGTAATGTGCCATAGACTCCACACACTGGATTTAGTTATGTGCAAAAGTTAGGCAACATTTTCAAGTACACCAGCTGCATTCAAACGGGATGAAATCTTGAACTGTGCCACCTAGATGGAAACATTAGCACAAGTACATCTACAGTGTTAAATAATGACCATGGAGGATGTTAATGCTTTGAAAACATTTGTAAACATTAAAGGATTCTGTTAAGTAGGAGCTGAATTTTTTTTCCCAGTGTTCTCAAAAATAGAATTATAATTCCCCACGAGGACTGGAGATTAAATGAATAGTTCTTTAAAAGGGATGCTTCAGGAGACAGCATCCATAAAACACATCAGATGCTGATTAACTATTACTAAGCATGAATCTTATGTAGAAGGAAAAATTAGATGAAATTGTGATATTGAACATTAATCTACAGGTTATTGCACTTCTCAGCTGTTTTGTGCATGATGGCTCCATGCTGATTGCATAAATTTATAGTACTTGCAAATCCAATAGAAAACATATTCCTGCTGATAATTTGCAAAATTAGAACAGAAAACTAATTCCAGACTTCCAGACTTTCCCTTTTCACTGATGCATAATTTAACTACAAAGAATACTGCAATCTTTTATCAATTTACTGGAGCCATTTCCAGATGAACATATTACTGTCTATGGGAGTACTACAATAAAGAAAGCAATTTTTTGTCCTGCTAGACCTCAGTGTGACTGAATGTGTTTGCACATCCTTGTATTGTACATTTGTTTACCCTATAAATTGCTATTTTTAATAACAATCAAGTTGAAATAACACATTTTGTGAGTCAATCTGTCTTCTTTAGTTAAATTTACACTAAGAGCTGTCCCCCTCTGTTTTGTCATCTGTGCTGTAGTTCATTTTATAAAATGAAATAAAACATCAAACATCACCTCGGGGTTGAGGAAGGAAGCAAGACTCAGTGGATTAGAATATCATCTATGACTGAGGAGTGTACAGAATGCTTGGGGTGAAGTGGATGGTGACATAAAGCTAATCTTAGTACTTTGGTGATCATGGGACAACTGTATGCTAAGCAAAGCTGGTTGGAAAATTTTCACCAAAGGAGTTTTCTTTTGTAAAATGTTGATTCTAGCAAATCAAAAAAATTCACAGGACTGTATCAATTTCATTGAAATGTTTGTTGGGAAATTACCAACATTTCATTTTGATAAGGTCAAAACATTTCATTTTAACTTTATTATTTTGACTTATAATATAACATAACAGTCAAAATGGTAAGATTGAAATGGAATGTTTTGTTGGTTTCCCAAAATAAATATTTTGGAATTTTCATTTTCCAGTCAATTTTGAAATTTCAACTTTTTGTTCCAATTCAGAGTGAGCAGTCTTTCCATGGAAGTGGCAAACAGGAGTGAAAGGCAGGGGTGAGGAAGGATTAGCAGAAAGATCACATTTAAAATAACAAAAAATGAGGCCATATAAGGTAAGATTTCAAAGTGAAACATAATTTAAAACTATTTGCATAAATTTTTCATTTTTCATCTTGTCCAATTTACAGACACCGTTAAGTTACTTAGTACCATGCTGTTTATATGTCAGTAAGTGCCCATGTAAAACTAATATTATTTGTGAATTGAGCCTTAAATTTAGATTAATATGAAAAATCTGAAATAATGTGACCTAACATTGAATCCTTTTCTATATGATTTTGACATTAAATGTTATAATGAGTATAATGTGCAAGGTTGCTGAAATGACATTAGAATTTTGTTATACCTGTTCAAAATAACTTTTGAAACCTTAGTCCTTAGTTCAATCAAGAACAAGAAGAATTTTACAAAACCCAGGAAAGTGATTATTGGGGATTTAGGATTAGCGCCATTTGACGCTCTAAAAGAGTTACCTGCTCTCTAAAAATATATTTTGTGGAGAATAAATTAAATGTAATTATATAAATGATAAGAATTGTACAAACTATCTTCAGAGAAATAACCTGTTTCTGATACACAAGTAAAGAGTTATTTTCACGTTAGTTGCACCTATTATTCACTTAATCTCAGAAAGTCCACTTAAGAATTAGAGCTCAGAATACATGTAATCAGAAATACAGTTGATACCATTTTAGGGAAAATAAAACATTCTAATAAATGTTTGCATTCCTCTTTCAGAGATTTATAATCAAAGACTGCTATCTTTAGACCCATGCAGGTCCTACCCATTGGAGTACAGATAGCTTGATAAATTTCTGTCCTGTTCACCTGAATGTGCATATGTGGAAAGAAGCGCATCAGAATTGGTGACTGATAAAGAAAGCTCTGTGATGGGGGCAGGGACAGGTTAGTAAAATAAACAAGTTCAAATCAGTGAAGAGTAATGAAATTATCAAAGGCCTGAAGGAAAAAACAAAAAACTCTTATATGAAGAGAGATTTAAAAGATTGGGAATGTTTACATTAGAAAATGGATAAATGAAAGGGGACATGACAAATATATTGACAATAATGAATGGTTTAGAGAAGGTAGGCTGAGAGCTGCTGTTTCATAATGGTTACAAGAGAACATTCAATGAAATTAAATGTGGGAAATTCAAAACTGATAAAAGGAAATTGTTTTGTAAGAGAAACTAACACATTCTCTATACCTAACACACTTCTGTCATAGTATTTACCCAAAAAGGGTTGTGTGAAATGTCTAATGGAAGCTTATGTTATACTGATCCTCATAATCATTGGGTGATGTATATATGGGTGATATTTAATAAGTTGTATATATGTCTTGACAATGTGTTTTAGAATCTGAGTCCCAGGCAGGGTTGGCAAACTGGTTTTCCCAGACAAAGGGATGTGGAATCACCTGTCTCAGTTCATATGTAAATTAAGCACTGTAAAGCCAACACAACAGAGTCCTGATCTACCTGTGAAAATCAACAGAAAAAAAAATATGTGGAACAGGGATGTGGAAGAAACAGGAGGAGTGGAAGACACCTTATGGCCAACACCCCAGGAAGGGAACCAGAGGGAATCAAAAACAATGGACAATTGGGTATAAGAGGAGGGCTCAAGGACCCTTCTTTATCCTGCATTTGAGGTGGTCATGGGGTAGTGTAATTATTCCCATGAAAACAGGACTCAGCCAACCTAGACTGAAATACTGCAAGGAAGGGGATAGGTGAGAAATTGCTTGTGACAAGGTTAGCCTGTTAAATTGAGGTTGTAACAGAAGCGTGTCATTTTGTTTTATTTGAAACCTGTTGTTATTATCTTTGCTCACTATCTCTTAAATCTTTACCTTTGTTAATAAAATATTTGTTTTTACTATATTAATTACATATTAACTAACTAATTAATTAACTAAATATTTGTTTTTACTAAAATGATGTATGGTGCTATATTGCTATATTGGAACTAATACTCAGTTGAAACAAACAAGTTGCGGGGTGGTGTATACTATTCTCTTGGGAATAGCGAACCTGGTAATTACCATGAGTGTCCAGTGAAGGAGCTGGGGGGATTCTTTTAAGGAGTATGGAAAGTGGGATATATGAAGAGTTTTTATGCATCGCAAAGTAGAGGCTGGCTGAGTCCAGAGGAGAGTGCTTGAGTGATCCACTGGTTGGCAGTGTCAGGGAGCTGACAACCACCTGCCATAAGAAATATTCCCCCTCACAATGAAGAGGGTGGTGGGTACCACAGTGACTCACAGATCTGGACACCCCAATAAAGTGTCACAGTGGTGTAGTCTTGGCAAGATTTATACTTATATAGTTATAGTTATAGATATATATAGTTTGCTGGTTAGCTGAATGTCATACTCCAAGCACTGATAAAGTAGATTTTTAAGAGACTCAAAAATGAGACGGTTGGGAACAAATAAAAGAAAGTTAGTTTATTTTTTTATGTTTATTACAGGTGACAGAAATGAACAAAATAAAATAAAATAAAATAAAGGTAAGTATGCTTACTAAAGAGCAAAAAGAACAACTTGATCTATCAAAAGGACTCAAGGTCAAAGACACAGACCCTGGCCAGACAGCCATGCAAATTAAACTGGCTGAGATTGAGTTACAGAAGCTGGAGACAGAGAAAGGGGACAAGGAACAGGAACACCTGAGGTGAGAAGCTGAACCGAAAGCCAAACTGAAAGAGGCTGAGAGATCAGTACAAGAAGCAGCCCACCAAGGAGCTCTGGAGCTGGAAGACATTAAATGTGAGGAAAGAGAACATGAACACAGATTGTTGGAGGCACAGATTCAAAACCCTCAAGCATTAATCAATCCTCTCCAAAACCCAGTCAGCTGAGACAAATTGTGCCCTGTTATAAGGAAACTGATTGTACTGAGGAATATCTGACCACCTTTAAAAGACTCTGCAGCATTCAGAACATTCCTGGGAGCCAAAGAATGACTGTCCTGATCTCTAAGCTGAGGGATAAAGTCTTACAGGTGTTTTATGATATTGATGTAAGTGAAGCAATGAAATATGATATTTTAAAAATGTCTCTGTTAAAATTGTTTCAGATTACATCAGAAATATATCACCTCAAATTCGGGAACTTTAGAAAGGTTGATAAGATAAATCATGCATAAAATGGTGGATTGTTTGAAAAAGTGGATGAAGAGTAAAGGGGCAAACACCATTTGGTTGATTTAATTGCTCAAGAGCAGTTCTTTGAGGTTTGCAGTGAAGAAGTGTGAACTGCAGTATGGGAGAGAAGTCCAGGATCAGCAGAAGCTACTGCTGAATCAGCTGACTTTTTACATACAGGCAAGTCTTATCAGGGAGCAAAATCCACAAAGAGAATGGCAAAACCCTGGAGTAAAAGCAGCTCCCCATTTTGTCCCTGGGAATAAGAGAAGGGGTCAGAGAGAGAAGAGTTCTCCACTCTAATACCAGACTCCTCAGAGTAACCCTAATTATTGGTCCCTGGCCCAAGAAGAGGTTCCCCCGAAATTACTATTCATGTGGCTTCACTGAGAAGAGAATTCTGTAAACAAGGGGAATCCAAATTCAATTCCTGTCCAGCTGAGGTTAATGTTAAACATTTATGTTAATGCTAGTCTTAAACATAGGACTGTGAGGGGACCCTGGTGAATTTTGTAGGGTCTGACCCATTGGAGGTTGATACTGGGTGTGCAAGGTGATACAGAGTGGGCCCACGCTGGCACAGTTAGGGAAGCAGACATGCTCCCTAGGGAAAATGTAAAAATCTTTTCATTGGGAAGATCTGAAACCACTGTACCTTTAACTAAGGTACAATTGGATTGGGAAGGTCTAAAGAACAACTTAAATGTTGGCATACATTCACAGAGAGATTCATAGAATCATAGAATATCAGGGTTGGAAGGGACCTCAGGAAGTCATCTAGTCCAACACCCTGCTCAAAGCAGGACCAATCCCCAACTAAATCATCTCAGCCAGCGCTTTGTCAAGCCTGACCTTAAAAATATCTAAGGAAGGAGATTCCACCACCTTCCTAGGTAACGCATTCCAGTGTTTCACCACCCTCCTAGTGAAAAAGATTATCCTAATATCCAACCTAAACTTCCCCCACTGCAACTTGAGACCATTACTCCTTGTTCTGTCATCAGCTACCACTGAGAACAGTCTAGATCCATCCTCTTTGGAACCCCCTTTCAGGTAGTTGAAAGTAGTTATCAAATCTCCCCTCATTCTTCTCTTCCGCAGATTAAACAATCCCAGTTCCCTCAGCCTCTCCTCATAAGTCATGTGTTCCAGTCCCCTAATCATTTTTGTTGCCCTTCGCTGGACTCTCTCCAATTTGTCCACATCCTTCTTGTAGTGTGGGGCCCAAAACTGGACACAGTACTCCAGATGAGGCCTCACCAATGTTGAATAGAGGGGAACGATCACGTCCCTCGATCTGCTGGCAGTGCCCCTACATATACATCCCAAAGTGCCATTGGCCTTCTTGGCAACAAGGGCACACTGTTGACTCATATCCAGCTTCTCGTCCACTGTCACCCCTAGGTCCTTTTTTGCAGAACTGCTGCCTAGCCATTCGGTCCCTAGTCTGTAGCGGTGCATGGGATTCTTCCGTCCTAAGTGCAGGACTCTGCACTTGTTCTTGTTGAACCTCATCAGATTTCTTTTGGCCCAATCCTCTAATTTGTCTAGGGCCCTCTGTATCCTATCCCTACCCTCCAGAGTATCTACCTCTCCTCCCAGTTTAGTGTCATCTGCAAACTTGCTGAGGGTGCAATCCACACCATCCTCCAGATCATTTATGAAGATATTGAACAACACCGGCCCCAGGACCGACCCTTGGGGCACTCCACTTGATACTGGCTGCCAACTAGACATGGAGCCATTGATCACTACCCATTGAGCCTGACAATCTAGCCAACTTTCTATCCACCTTATAGTCCATTCATCCAGCCCATACTTCTTTAACTTGCTGGCAAGAATACTGTGGGAGACCGTGTCAAAAGCTTTGCTAAAGTCAAGGAACAATACATCCACTGCTTTCCCCTCATCCACAGAGGCAGTTATCTCATCATAGAAGTCAATTAGATTAGTCAGGCGTGACTTACCCTTGGTGAATCCATGCTGACTGTTCCTGATCACTTTCCTCTCCTCTAAGTGCTTCAGAATTGATTCCTTGAGGACGTGCTCCATGATTTTTCCAGGGACTGAGGTGAGGCTGACTAGCTTGTAGTTCCCAGGATCCTCCTTCTTCCCTTTTTTAAAGATGGGCACTACATTAGCCTTTTTCCAGTCGTCCAGGACTTCCCCCGATCGCCATGAGTTTTCAAAGATAATGGCCAATGGCTCTGCAATCGCATCCGCCAACTCCTTTAGCACTCTCGGATTGTTTTTCTTGTTACCATATTTCTCAATTTATCATGTTTCTTGTTCAGCTCCTTTCCTTCCCTCCTCTTATCTGTCAGCTCCTCTTCTTCCTGATAACCAAAAGAGTTTTACATATTTCAAAAGAAAACAAACATTTGCAGAGTTTAGGCCTGACTGAGAGCAGGAATGAAAAATCCATTGTTTGATTTTGGATTATTCATTTTTATTGTCCATAGTCTTTTTTTTTTTTTTTTTTTTTTGCGGAGGAGGGATGATTCATAGTCCGAACTTCATTCAAAGCCTGCTTGTGCCTTTCTGTACAGTACATCCTCCTAAACATTTTTTTTTAAATACTCATAAAGGGCTGCATTATTTTGACATCGAAAGGGTTATTTATGATTTGATACCTTTTGATGCAGTGTAGCATGTTCAGAAAGAACTACATTTCCTACACCTGAATAATACATAGTGTGGTGGTCCTGATTTACAGTACATGACATAAAAATATTCTGTTAACAAGATTCATTAAGGTGAGAATACCAGTGTCTGATATAAACTATATTCTGTGATTTCACGAGTGACATGTTATTATTTACAGATGAAAAAGAGCATAGATTGAAATTCAGTTTTCTGCGGAGGGGTAGTACATAGCTTAAGTCCCATATAAATCCTATATTGGAATTTCAGCATGCTTAACCCCTGTGCTTTCCTTTTATTTTTCCCCCCATGTGGAGGACCAGCTCAAGAATTTCTACACTCCTAGGATCTAAACTGGGGCAGTGTGGGGACTCACTTGTGGCCGTGATGTGGGAAATCCCCATCCATTGCACTCAGGCCGACCCCTATCAGCCTGGTATAGATAACAGCAATGGGGAAATGGTGGAGCTGTAATGAGGCTTGATCAGAGGATGGGCCATGCAAGTTGGGTTAGAATCAGTGATTTAAAAAATCATAAAATAAGATATCAGATTTGTTTTATGTAACTCAAATTAAAAAAAATGATTTAAAAGAAGTTTTATTTTTTTATTTTTCAAAATAAACCTATTTAAAAGTATATCTAGAAACCTATGTAAGGGCCTAAACTTTCTATAATCTATTAAAATCGAAACAGCCTTCCCCATAAACTTTAAGGCATTAAAGGCTTTTTTTTAATATAGTGACTCAGAGAGAAAACAATCAGAATTAGAGGGGAACTCTTTTCATAGAGCCATAGCATTTAAGGCCAGAAGCAGCTGTTAGATCAATTGGTCTACACTCCTCAATCTCACAGACGATTAATATTCACGGAGTTACCCCCGTACTGAGTCCAATAACTTCTGTTTGACGAAATCAAGACTTGTGTTTGGCTAAAGCATATCTTCCTGAAAGTTAATCAGTGTTGATATGAAGACATCAAGAAATGGAAAATCCTCCACTTCCTTTGATAGATTTGTTCGAGTGATTTCATCCTCCTCCTTTTTTTTTTTTAAACATCTGCCTCATTTCTAATTTGAATTTGTCTGATATCAGCTTCCAGCTATTAGGTACTGGTTGTATGATGAAGCTTTATAATTATGGTACAACATGTCATGAACTATATTAAGTAACTATCAATATCATTTTCAGTCTTTACAATGGAATGAATGCTAGTATTTGCTCTTCCCCCATCTCCCAAATGCCAGTATTTGCAGTCAGTACTTGCAGAGAAGGCTAGCAGATATACTTAATTTGATTTTTTTCTCCATGTAGACCAAACATTAAAGGTCATTTTATTTAACTAAAAAATAATTAAACATGCTATTAATGCTTGGTTTTAATAGAATTTCAGCTTCCATCCAAAAGCAACTTGACAGAAATCATGAGTAAAAAATTAACTCTTTATTAAGAAAAAAAATCATTTTACAACATAATGGGGGGGGGGAAAGACTCTTAATACGTATGTGTTAAATTATATAATTTCTTAAATAAAAAGTGTATAGCTATAGAGTATCACCCTGCTTAGCAAACAGAAGTAGCAAATCTACTGTAAAAACTTCATTTAATTGTAAACAATCAAATGAACGTGTTTTAATGGTTATACCAACCAATACAAATGAACAGTTCTTTTGGACAATAACTAAAGAGTACAAAAAGAAAACAGGATTAAAACTGATTATTTAAATGAAGGGTTTAGGCTTTCTGAGGTAAATCATTATTAATATTGGTGATTTAAATCAGTCCATTCTGGGGCAATGGCATGTGAATTTACGTGGATCCAATAGTCTAACCGAGGTGGAAAGGAGTTGCAGGTAGCATCCAGATAGAGGCTGTACTGCATCCCCATGCAATTCCTTGCATTCCACTTGCATGAGCGCTATATAGGTGAAGTGAATTTTACCCAATATCTTTTTACACAAGTACATTTATTAATAGAAAGAAATACATGTATACACTAGGTGCTATTGTAAAGACACTTAATACTATAGGATTTTGTCTGCTAAAAGATGTCTTACATTCTTGCTTTCTCCCTGCATCCTGTCATGTATGCTGATATCCTGAGTTAACTTGCTGCAGTGATTAGAGATCAGGCATCAGCTCCTCAGCTGGTGAAAATCTGTGTAGCTCCACTGAAGTCAGTTGTGTTATTCCAATTTACAGAAGCCTAGGATATGGCACCAGGAACTCAGAAAGGACTCACTAGTATACAGTTGAACACATTGTATATAGTATTGATTAGAACTGACGTAAAAGGCATGCTCTGTAACTCCTCAGACACAGCCCACAGTTGGAGCCTTCTCTGAGTTAGAAACACCCAGATGCCAGTCAGGTATAGTTAACTTTTATAGTGGTAATACACAATATACTATCCGCCTTCCCCATTCCCTACCCTCCTTTATTCCATGCATCTCCTCAAACCTTCCCTGATTGGATTGAAGAATAAGTATTTTTAAAATGTTTGATCTCTAAGTCAGTGCTGCCATTTCATGAGTTAGTCTGCCTGCCTCTCTGCTATGCTAGAATATTAATTTCTTTATCCCATTCATTTCTATATGAAACAGTTCTCTGTGTTTGCAATGGAGGTAACTCAGGACAAAGCTCATAGCCCTTCTATGAACAAAGTGAATTTGGACCAGCTGAAGATACCCCTTGTGTAGGGAGAATCTTTATGCTCCTGCTTCCTATACTGGATGTGTGCTATCCAAGATAAATGTAAGGAGCATAACAGTGGTAGGGAGAGGGTATTATGAGGGATGAGGCGGAATAAGGGTTTGGAGCAAGGTTCCACTATTAGCAATTTTCTTCTGGCAAGAGAATAAGTTAAAACTGATCCCCTGCTGCTGGGTTTGGGAAGCTGAGAATCAGGGACTCAAGGTCAACTTGCCATCAGGCCCCAAATTCCACTGCATCTGAATTAATCTCCCCCAGAATTCACTTACAGCAACTATTCTGAAACATTTTCAATAATTTGGCAAACGTTTGTGCCAGCAAATTCTTTTGCAAACTGAGGTGACTGCACAGTGGTGGAATGTATGTGTTTGTTTTTGGAATATTTGAACAGCGCTATGTGTGAATGCAAGACGTTCTTGCCTCCCTTAGGGTTGTTGCCTTTCTGAGTGGGCAGTCAGAGAGACTCAAACAGCAGGGAAGATTATCTTCACATCAGAAAGGCTAGAACAAGTCATTTTTAAATGGAAGTTTACATTAGAAAGAAAGCAACCTAATCTGTGCAAAGAGCCTAATTTTATGATGCTGCTGAAGTTTCTGTGAATGACAAGTGTCAGTATCACTGATTCACATGCCTTTGGAATTCACATGCCTTTTTTTCTATTAGTTTCTCCATGTCACACCAATAACATTGAGTCCTTCTGTAATTATTGTTTGACTATTGTTTCAAAGGGCAGGTTTTCAAAGGAACCTTCAAAAAGGCTTTATTTATTTGTTTGTTTTGTTTATTAAACTACGAGCAGGTACATCTGTTTCAAAAGTGCAGCACTACCTCTACAGATGTGCTGTTATTCTGAACTCACCTCTACCAATTGCAAGCTGTGAACAGAATTAAAAGGAGACAATTGTCAAAAATTTCCCCTCTGCTTGCACAAGTTGAGGAAAAAATAGTGTGAGAGATTCTTTTTGCCATGGTAGAACTGGAACTACTTTCACACACACACGCACGCATGCACGCACGCACGCACTTCTCCACTTCCAGGTTCTGACAAAGACTAGAAGTGGAAGTTCTGAAATGCCTGTAGAAAGGTTGGTTGTTCTTTGAGAATACATGATTTATGCAGAAATAGAAGTACCAGAAATGTCACAAGAGCTCATATTTGTAAGACACTTGTCTTAAATTTGCAGCTCCAAGAGCAACCAAATAGTTGGGGTAAGATTTGGATGTTGTGTATATGTAATGTTCCCCTAATGGAACACAGACCACGTTCAGATTTCTTTTCTAGAAAGGTGGAATTTCTGTAATCTTATTTCATTTCTTAGGGCTACATTTTGAATTGAATTATATGGCTGCCCAGGATAGTCAGACTTTAAGGTCAGAAGAGACCATATTATGATCATCTAGTCCGACCTCCTGCACAACGCAGGCCACAGAATCTCACTCACCCACTCCTGTAATAAACCCATAACCTATGCCTGAGCTACTGAAGTCCTCAAATCATGGTTTAAAGGCTTCAAGGTGCAGAGATTCCTTCAGCCAGAGACCCATGCCCCACGCTGAAGAGGAAGGCAAAAAACCTCCAGGGCCTCTGCCAATGTGCCGGGGAGGAAAATTCCTCCAAAGGTGGTGATCAGCTAAACCCTGAGCATGTGGGCGAGACTCACCAGCCAGATACCCAGGGAAGAATTCTCTGTAGTAATTCAGATCCCACCCCATCTCACATCCCATCACAGGCCATTGGGCAAATTTAGTAAGGGGAAGTAAGAAAGCACCACCTTTTTAAACTTCTCTGAGAGTTTTACATGGTGTGTGTTCTCCCCTCTTGCACAAGTGGGTAGGGAAGAGCGAGGAACCTTAGACCACATTACCAAGGAGATGACAAGTGCAGCTGAGCTGGTCTTCTGAAGTGCTCTAATATGTTGCTAGTCTAAACCAGCAGCCAATAATAATCCAAAGACCCCAGAACAAGAGGGAAGCAGAGTGGGAATCACAGAGGCCAATTTCCTTCCCTCTACTATTCATGCACAGAGATTGTGAAATTAATGTGAATATATTGTACTATTTGTTGCCCAAATGCCAAGTTAATCTTAATTACCATTTTTAATCATCTTCTACTCTCTATCTTTTGTAGGTTAGTAAAGAAATCTGCAACTTAACTGGTTTGGTTCATGCAATAGATGTATGATTTAGTCAGTCTCAACTCTCTAATTGGCTATATATAGGTAAGTGATATAATTCTGCTTTGCTATGGTTCTGAATCAGGAAGGTAATTAAGTAGATGACTAATTTTAATCAACTCAGTAGTCCCACGGATGTCAAAAGGTTAAAGATAGGCCCCTCTTTAAGTTATTTGCAGTATTAAGGCCTGTATCCGCTATCCTACCTTCAGTGCAGAATTCAACTCAAAATTCTATTAACCATTCTTAATCAGAAAGAAATACATCCACTAATGAATGAATGCCACAGTATTACATTTTATGTATGTGGGTCAAAGATGTTGAGAGCTTTGTTTGAGATGCAGATGATGCTCAACACACCTACAGGAGACAATGATTGGTCCCCTATCAATTTCTTAATTTCCAGCAATATTTTCATTACACTGATCCATGGGGAAACCACCCCCACCCCAAAACACACATACATCAGAAACTTTACAACATGGACACCTCCTAAAGTAGCTTATGATTCCCTCCCCTCCCCCCAATACCCTTTCCTTTCTTAGCTAACTGGAATTTGTATATTGTACTGGTACCTAATTGTCTCACAAATCAGCTGTTCATCCTCTCTATCATACAGAACACATGCAACAGCTGCAGCTCTGAAACTATGATTAGTTTAAAGCCCTTGAAATCCAGCATTGCCTACACATGTTCTCCAAAATTTTACTCAGCTTATTAACTTCAACTGATTTCTCACTAACCTTTCATTTAGTTTAACAATCCACAAAAGGCCTGAAATAAAAATGCTTCATATTGAAGGAATTAAAAAATAAGACAGCTAATAGACCAAGAAAGTCATTAATGTGTTAGAAGGAGTAAAGACTCACACAGATTATAAATATCATTATTAATTTTAATATTCATATTGTGAATATTGAAGGTTATTTATATTACTATAGCTCCTAGAGTTCTCCCAAAAGTTTGGGTGCCCTCTGTGCTAGGCAGTCTCACAAATTTTCATCCAAAAATTCAAGCCAGAAGCATGGCATTTGTTATTCCTCAATTGTTGCTCAGATTTCATTAGTCATAATTTTCCTGCTTAAAAAAAGGGGGAGGAGGTGTCCAGTCATCCAATCAGGGATCAGAAACAGAACATGCGAATTTCACACCACAACTGACAAAAAACAAATGGTAAAGATTAAAAAAGAACAATTTGCAACCAACCTGCAGGCTGCAGATTGTTTGTCCAGAGTATTTGGCATGTACTTACACATAACTATCTCAATTTCAGAAAACAGGATTAGTTTGCAAATATTTTGTTAATAGGAAAAATATTTGAATGAATATACAATGAATATTATATTTAATGAATAATTTGCCCTATTTCATTGTAGTGTATAATAGAGCATCAGTTTTGCTTTGTTTTTTGTTTTTTTTAAAATTTCCTTTCATTAGAAATAAATGTGGATTTCACAATTAACTGAAGTGAATTTTAAAAGAGAGATAATTTTCACAGAGTTTTTTCAATATATCTTGTAGAAACATATTTTTAAAAAGTGTTATAGAGACTATGTAAAACATAAAACACAGTATATGTTATTTGAAATGTGAGTTAAATCAATAGTTCACAGTAATACTACATAAAGTCTGAAATTTGGTTTATAAAGGAAAATAAATAGTTCATTTCCTGGGATGCCTAGTTTTAAACCCTTGGAAATCATTTTTCTTATAATTCCATTGTCATCCCCTTTGCTTTTGTGGCACTACTACCAAGTGCCACAATTATAAGGAAAAATACCTTTGTAAATTGCAGCACTGACACTTTGGTTGATAATGAAGTGTTCAGGAAACATAGATGTATTGTGTCAAAATATCTTTTGTAGACAGGTGAAAGAAAATTACCTAATCTTCATGGGTTATTCTATTTCACTTAGCCTGTGATATAAAACCAGGAAAAAAAAAGAAGAGGCTGTTTTATGGGCCAATTCCTGTGTCTTTACACATATGAGTAGTGCCGGTTGTATAAGGCAAGCTCAGTGGGGAGTATTTCCATTGTCTTCAGTTAATTTTCAGATCAGGCCTATAACAGGAAATTGTGGTCTTAATTCTCAATTGCACCCAAACTCTCATGGGTGCAATTCAGAGGGGAGACTATCAGGAAGACAGTATAGCCATGGGTGGCCAGTGACCTGGCTGTTGGGGGAGGCTAGCCTCCGGCCCCTCCCTTTGTGCCCAAGGCCTTCCCTCTCCCCTCCCCTGGCCTGGGAGCGGAGTGTGGGCGGTGCCATGCTAGGCTGTTTGGGAAGGCACAGTCTACCCCTGCCTATGATACCCGCTGCCCATGAGTATAGCTCCTTGATTCTCAGCCAACTGATCTGAGTGCAAGTTAAAACTGCAGAAGGGGAAGGAGAGAGGGTTGCCGTACACAGTTAACATAAGATGCCTGAGTGAAAGGTGTTTGTTGTGGAGCCTCATTCGTCCCCATTACTCCCATTCCCCAAAATGCCCTTTCTGCACTCCCTGCAACCCTTTCACAGGGATATGAGGAAGTTCAGCACAGGAGTCAGTGAGGCCACATATGCCAGCATTATACCAACTCAGATTCCCCTTACACAAGGGAAATTCTTCATTGACCATCTCTGGCCACTTTACAATTACACGGAGCAAAGTGAAGTTATTGGATGGGAGAATCCAGCCCTAAATTTCCAAAGATTGTCAGGAAATCCAATTTGCATTTTACATTTGCTGTCCATATTCATTTGTAAACAAGTGTTCTAAGGCACAGACTAAAGTGCCCAATATTCACTCTTCTTTATTTGCTACTTGTCATTCATTATTATTCTGTTTTAAATGTTTCAGCCAGCCAGTCAGGGAACAGAAAAAAATCCATCTGTAATCACAAACAACAAGTAATGGTAATGGTTAGTCTGCAGAAGAGAAGAGTGAGGGGGGATTTGATAGCAGCCTTCAGCTACCTGAAGGGGGTTTCCAAAGAGGATGGAGCCTTGGCTGTTCTCAGTGGTGGCAGATGACAGAACAAGGAGCAATGGTCTCAAGTTGCAGTTGGGAAAGTCTAGGTTGGACATTAGGACACACTATTTCACTAGGAGGGTGGTGAAACACTGGAATGGGTTACCTAGGGAGATGGTGGAATCTCCATCCTTAGAGGTTTTTAAGGCCTGGCTTGACAAAGCCCTGGCTGGCATGACTTAGTTGAAGTTGGTCCTGCTTTGAGCAGGGGTTGGACTGGATGACCTCCTGAAGTCTCTTCCAACCCTACTCTTCCATGATTCTGTGATTCTATGGTTAGGCAGGGGTGGAATCCCCCTTTGCCTCCCCAATAAATCCAATTTTCATTCAAAATGTTTTTATTTTTCCTAATTTTGTCATCAATCTAAAAAAAAAATGTTTTCTGTCAACTGAAAGGTTTCATTTGACTTGAAATTGGCAAATAGTTTCAGGGTCCAAAAATTATTTTTTTTAGTGAAAAAACAAACAAAAATTCGCCCAGTTTGACATTGTCTATTGATACGTAAAAACACTTTTTGATTTTTTTTTTTTGCTTAAAAAGAATGAGAAACAGAGGCAGAGAATGACCCACCCTAGAAAAGCCAATCTCCCCAGTGGTGAGAGCTTTCACCTGGGGATGTGGGAAACCCAGGTTCTCTCTCTTTCTCTAACCAGAAATTCCATCCTGGACCTGAGAAACCTTCCAGTCAGAATTTTTGTCAAAATGATACTGTTTTGATTAAATAAAAACAGCGTTTTCAACTAGCTCTACTATTTAGTCAGGTACTTATTTGGTCTGGTGAGAAATACCTATTTTCTTCTGAGCAGATGCTTCTCGGTTTCCACTCCCTAAACTGCCAGTGATATAATGGTAATAGTAAAGCTCTAATTCATATACATGAGTGAAAAATGGGAATTTTACTATGCCAGAAAACTATTTATCGAGAACACCATTTTTATATGCTGGTAATATCAAAGCAGAATCCCTAGTGTTACTGACGCTGTGCTCTAGTGACAGCTGGGCGACAAGCAGTAATTGAACATATTTAAAAATCCACCCCATGTACTGAACAGATTTCAGTGTCTGCTTTGTTTAAGGTCCACTGAGTTGTGAAATGGTTGCTTCATTCACACAGATGTTAATATCTCCAGGCTCTTCTTTGTTGCTCCTCATTTACATATTTGCAGTAAGTTCGCTGTTCATGAAGTGAGACACAGCTACTTGTCACTACTCTTTGTTATAATAATGCATGTCCCAGACAAAATACGAGAAACAGCAATTACACCTCATTAAGGTTTAAGGAGAAAAATAATAAGGAACATACCAACAGGTGTTCAGTCACCAGTGCTTCATTAGTTTCTTTACTGTTTAAATACCTGGAGCTGATGAATATAAATTACTCAGGGAAAAACAATACAGTTTTGAATAGGTTTTAGTCTGTCTCTTTGTCCCTTCATCTATGAAAACATTCTGAAGTAATGATCCCTCCACATATTGTAGTTTTACATTATATGGCTATTAAATACCACACTTGGTCATTTCTTAAAAGGAATTAAGGAGGTCTGTAGATTTACCCATTCTTTGAGAATCACAATATATTTCTGAGTATTCCAGAAACTCTACCTCCATGAGCAAGAAACAAAAATAAAATGAATGCAAGCTTCAGTTAGACCAGTCCAACAAATGGCAAAGGTTCCTGATATCAATGATTACTTACTTGAGAAGGATGGTGTATATCAAGAACCGAAAATATCATGTGTTTATTGAGAAAAGAGGATGATTTACCCTGCCATCCCATAGCTGCAAAACAAATAAAGGTAGGCCATATTTGGGCTGTCACCTCTTCATTAATATTATTGGCAGGAATGTCCAAAAAGTCCAGCACTATGAGGAGAGGAAGTCTGATATTGTGGTTAAAGCCAAAACCTAGGAATCAAAAGAGATCTGGATTCTTATTTCTGGCTGTGTCAAGAACTTCTATTGTGAACAATTTCTCTTCCTTTGTGGTTTTTTTCCAAATTTAAACCTGGGATAATAATAATTACCTACCTCACAAGTGTTCTGCAAAGCTAAATTTATTTTGTATAGCGCTTTGATAGCCTTGACTAGAGATAGCATATCAGTATACATTTATATTATTTCACTACACATTTTTCTTAGGTCTGTAAAATATAAGTATTCCCTTCCACGCAAATAAATATAACCTAAAGGAGGTGTGAGGAGGAAGGTAGGAAACTAATTCTTAGCAAGCTCAGCAAGTATAATTACTATGACTAGATTGGCAGTGACTTAGATCTTACATCAGCATCTTCTGGTGAAAAGGGAGTAGAGAAAATGAGAGCAGTAAACTGTGTGTGTCTTCTGGACTGGACTCTGCTTGTCTAAAAGTAAAAGTGGCCATAAGCTAGCCAGAAATAACTAGTGGATAATTCAGTAATAACTAGTGGGTAATTACTAGTGGGTAATTCACTCTGGCAGGGGAACTTTTTGCCTGCTGAAATCTTGCCCCCCACCCCAGAATGTCAGGAGCCTGGAAAGATCAGGTAACCGAGGGGGCATGGTAGAGCAGAACTCCACTGACATAAAATCCCTGAAGACTAACCCTTGCACTGGTACTGTAGGTCCTAAAGCAAGGGATCACAACCAACTCTCTGCAGGCATCTCATATCCACATTTCCTCATTGCAGCTCAGATGGACTGCAGAATCAAGGCTAATATCCCTTAATCCTTTTGTGAATTTTCTTATTCATTGGTTTTCCAATTCACTTCATATAACTGTGGAATGATAGGAATCAGAAATGGGGAAGGCATATGAGTCATCTCTCTATTCCTCACAGCCCTATCAGTGACATTTGTTACCAATATATTTCCTAGTGTCCTTTCCATTCTGTTTAAATATCTCAATATGTGAGCAGCTAGCAAACATATGCTGCAGAGAAATCAGCAGAGGTAGCAAAGGTGAGTAGAGTTGGATGAACAATTTGCAATGCTTTTTCCTCTCTTTTTTGTCAGTTTGGCCCCTTTTTCCTGTTAATAAATTATCTGAGAAGGGTTCTTGATGTATGCTCTAGTAGACTAAGCATGCAACTAAGAACATGGGACTCCTGTATTCTAATGTCAGCTCTGGTAGTGTATTTTCCTGTGGCCCTGGCCAATTCATATAACCTTGCTGTATAATGGGAAAAATGCAGTTAACCTATGACACAGAGATAGGCACAGAGATTAAGTAAGGCACCAACATATGTGCTAAAATTAAAAAGAATAAACAGAATCCCTCCCTTTCCCCTCCCCCCTTGATTGGAGAGAGCCGCAGACACAGTGCTCCCCAAGCTTTTTGTACAAATGTCCATTTCAAAACTTTTTTGGGGCATTGGCAACTACACATTGATCACAACACAGGACAGCTGAGCTCCCCTTCCAGTAGAAGCTTCTGGATGAAACCTAAGCATTCTACCATCACACATGCTTTTCATGTAAAACAAGTCAGTAAAGTTTGGGATATACCTACAAAGAATAGCCTTGCTACTTGTCCCTAAAATCCTGAACTGGCCTTGTGCACAGAGATGTGACCATGCTGGGTTTGTAGTCAGCTAAGTTTGGAGTAGGGAATATCGATCCACCCAATAAAAATCAAGGCTCACTCTGGCCAGTATTCCTCTGGAGGTTCTCACTGGTGTTCAGCCCCTCATTGGTGGTCCTTACGCCATGGTAGTCAGTGATTTAGACCCTCAACCTGATCCTGAGTTCATAAAATAGTTTAGTAGTCTTTGGGTTAAAGCTGTCTTATAATGATGGATGAGCTTGTTACTTGCCCTACACACTAGCACAGGGGAAGATGAGGCCAGCACCTCCTTACTGCCAAGTGCACGTGTAACCCACACACCTCCTGAGTGTGGTGCTCTGTCCATTCTAGTGGCACCAAGACCACTTAGAGAGAGATTACTGGGTCTGCTACAGCCTTAGCTAACAGCCACATGGCTTTTAGCTCATGCAGTAGAGGCTCATGCATTTAGCTCCAAAGGTCCCAGGTTCGATCCCGACGATGACCGCGGTCTGTCGGTGTTACTCACACTATCTGTATCATCGCTAGCAGCTCTGTTGGGAGAGCAGCCTCTGTGAGGTAACTGCTTCCCTTCCTGCACAGGTGGGCAGTGTTTAGTAGATCTGCTCTTGGAGCGGCCCCTTCTGTGAACAGATTATGAATTGATGACCGTGCCCTATATTATAAATATTGTTATTGTCACCAGTGACTTGGTTTTTTTTTTCACTTTAAGGCCACAACTTACTTTTTTATAAATAGTTTTTTTTAAAATATACTTTTGAAAGAAAACTTATCTTTTCCCTGATGACATCCCAACTTTGCGATCAGCTTCACAGAAGGATATACAGTAGAAGGCTACAATCTAATATTATCTAGTACTGTGAGCATTCCCTAACCAATTTGAATTTACTTCTTTGCCTTGTCTTTTTAAGGGCCAATCACAATTTATCAGAATGATTCATTACACTCGTCCTTCAGTGACTCTCTATAATGGCAGCCATATCATCCAATATATTTTTCTGATTGCTCGAATTCACATTGCTTTAAATTGCTAACGCTTTTCCCACTGGAAAGCATGTGAAATCACTGGAGGGAACAGACTGTTTAAAAAACTGCAAAAAAAAAAAAAGTTGCCACAAAGTTGCTTGCATCAGTTAAACTATTGTCCTGAGTTTAAAATAAAATCAATCTAGCAAATCAGACACTGTTATTAACCCTGTCAGAGCCAAACCATTCCCACCAGGTGCCCTTCTTTTCAAAATGCCACAGTGAATTAGGAAGATGTGGGACAAGATTCTTCTCTCAATTACCTCAGTATAACTCTGAAGTAGTTTCAGTGGAGTTATTTTAGATTTACTCCAATGTAAGTGTGATCAGAATTTGAACTGTAATGTGAATAGGACTCTTTGCAGCATATACACTTTATCCAGTAAAATGGAATGTGAAGGGATTAAATGGACCTATAGACACATTGAGCAGTAGAGAATTTAAATATCAACCCATCTTAAATAACAATATGGTGGGGGGCAGGGGTATGATTTGAAGCAATAACCTATTTGAGAACTTTCATGAAAAGAATTGCCAGTGAAATTATCATTTGTTTAGTTTTTCATCTCATTAATTTCAGGTAGATGAAAACACAGTTGTTCCAAATAAGATAGAATGGTGAAAAAGAATTATCTTCCACAGGCCATATCCAACATTGTGACATCAGCAGGATGGCACAGGGGCCGAAAGAGATGTGGTGAATAACTGGTGTACAAATTACAAAGACCAATGACACCAAAGTCAGAGTGAAGGTAAGACTTTCTTTACTTCCTGTTCACACAGACTGTCACCTACTTGCTATATTCCCTTTATCAGACACCTTGAACAGTGACTCTAACCTTTCCAAGTAATACCACAATTGTCAGCTAGCTTGACTCTAAATTATATCTTATTAGGGACTACGTTTCAGAACCCAAATTGACCATCATCTCTTGATTTTTAATACCATTGTAAATATCATTGAAAGGATGAAAACTTTTCATACAGTACTACAAAATGAATTGCACATCACTTTCAAACTTCTCTTCTGCTGTTTGTTTGTTTGTTTTCTTGTTTGTTATACACAGTTTCTCATTATGGATCTAATCATTCTCCCCCTGAAATCAATGGCAAAGTTCTATTAACTTTAATGGTAGCAATACCATACTCTGTGAGCCCTTGCCACACATTTTTAGGTCTAGTCCTGTCTTTGTCACACATTGATATCTCAGAAGTTTGGTAACTTTAAGTACTGAAGCTCTGTAATTTGATGATTTTTTTTAAAAAATGGGAGAACATATGGAACCAAATCCAACAGCATTTATCCAAAGTTAGTCAGCATTATATATTTTCATATTATGCTATGCTTATGCTCTCTTGTGACAAAGCAACTATGGGTATGTCTACACTGCAGCAGGAGACTTAATTGCAGCATGTGTGGGGGAGGGATAATTCAATGTTTTGAGCATTAGCCTGCTGAACCCAGGGTTGTGAGCTCAATCCTTGAGGGGGCCATTCAGGGATCAGGGCAAAAATTGGGGATTGGTCCTGCTTTGAGCAGGAGGTTGGACTAGATGACCTACTGAGGTCCCTTCCAACCCTATGATTCCTATGTGTACCAATAGCTAAAACAAGTACCAATAGTAGAGAAGCCATGGCAGCACAGAGTTCATCGTGGGCTAGCTACCCAAGTAAGCACTCAGGGTGTGGGCTGGATTTCTTCAGCTGTGCTGAAGCCCATGCTGCCACAGTTTCACTGCTATTGATACCCAAACTGCTAGATTAAAGTAAACTAAGATATGTTTATGCATGCTGCAATCACATCCCCCAGTGTAGACATACACTTAGATACTAGTCTGATAACTTCTTTTTTTTTTCTGTTGCTTTCCAGCATGACTATCTCAACTAATACATAATTTTCTATTACTAGTTTTGTTAAGAATGTTTTGTCATTTATTTTCATGTTTTGGAAGTGCCTTTAAGTTATTTCAGGTCATACTCCTGTCAGCTGTTTTACCTCCCAACTGTTGGCTAGACACTAGAATGGTTGTATCTAATTAAAAGTCCCCAAAGGTAGATGGAATAACTATTCCATATTTGTATCTTGCAGGTTATCACTGTGAGAGTTGAACCTATTATCTTTGTGATACATAGGCAGCTGCTCTACTAAATGAGCCAACAGAACTCTTCCCCAGGGAACAAACTTTCATTTTCTTAGTTAGAAAATACTCTTCATGTACTTTACGACAGATTTTCAGAACTTCTTTATGATAACAACATATTGCAATTCTGTTGCACCATTCATTCAAGGATATCAAATCATCCTTAAAATAAATATTGATTTAATACTTGCAATGTGCCTGTAATATGTAGGTAAGTCTAACTACACCCATTTTACAGATGGGTAAATAGAGGGTGAGAAAGGTTAGGTGGGTAGCCTAAGGCCACACATCAAGTGAGTAGTAATGTGAGGAAAAGAATGCACAATCCCTGACTCTAAGCAATATACTATACTCTGTCATTTATAACAAGATGTATGACATCTAATGTTGTTAACAATCACAACCGACAGTTTACAACCAATGGAGTCCCCGCATATCCTTCAAACTTTATGTATTTATCTGAAAATCTGGTTCAAAATAGCCTATTATTTTTGTGTATCATTGCAATCAGGTCTTTTTCTATTCATATATTTCATGAATGATGTCTTCCTACCTGTAAATAGATCTGTTCTCTTAACACATCATTCCCTGACATATTGCCATATGAGTTACTAATGAAATCTACTTCTCATATGTCTTTATAGTGTTTTAGGATGACTGGTTTTGCAGAAGATAATCTGGTCTTTAACCAGGATCTGTTCTGTGAGTAAGATAGGTATGTCAATGAGAAGACATGAATTCTCATGGGTGTATATTGGTCACCTGGTATTTACAATTGAATGACTTTCTTTAACAACTGCATCTTCATTAGCTATCTTTCCTTGATGAACTCTGATGCACAATAATAATGTGGAACAAGCTAAGCCATAGTCTTTGAGCTATCACTGATGTTATTCATGAGACCTTGCTCTGGACCACAAACTGCCCTGGAGAAAATATATTTCTGTGCTACCCATTTGCACAGTTAGTGCCTGGTGCTGCTCCCATTAGAGTCAATGGAAGCTATGCCTTTGACTTAAATCAGATCAGGCTCTTAGCAATATTTAGGTTATGTTATGTCCCAGTCAATGCTAAATAGAATAATTATATAATCATACCATTGTATTGTATGAACAAAAGATTTTAGTCAGTAATAGAGCATTGGAATATTAAACTAATGACTAATGCACACAAAATTGTCCTTCCATAATTTTTTTTCTTTACTTGACATTTGTTTGAGCAAGATTTAGTTTTATTATTATGTTGTGTATCTTTCAATGTGGTGGACAAAAGTGTAATCTTTAGTTGTCTAACTCCTTCAATATGTAATATTACTCAGATCATGTATACTGTTATCTCAAAGTGCTTTGCAAAGAGGGTCAGTATAATTATCCCCATTTCCATATGGGGAAACTGAAGCAGACAGCAGTGAAATGTCTTGCCTAAAGTCACTCAGTAGGCCTGTGGCAAAGCCAGAACAAGAACCCATGATTCCTGAGCTCCAGGCCAGTGCTCCATCCAGCAGGCCACACTTCCTTTACTAACATACCCTTCGTCTGTAGTAAGGGCCCACAGGCAGTCTTCTTACCTGATAGCTGGCCCCAACTGAGCTACCTGATTGGCCCAACTGTCTGATTGGCTGAGAGGATAAGCACACCTGCCTTTAAACCCAACTGCAGTAGCAGCATGCTGGCTGTTCAGAGCATTTGCCCTTGGCTACCTTAGTTTCTGCTCCTTCTGTGTTTCAGCCTCGTTCCTGCCTCTGATTCTGACTGTGCCTTGAACCTTGGTTCTGGCATCTGATCTCTGACTCTGGTACTGCACCTCACTTCTGTTTCCCCACATTGGATGCCTCCTCTGACAACTAAGCATGACTTCCATTACAACCACTAGGCAAGACCACCCATTTTCCTTTCCCTAACACTCTTTAATACATGGTTTTGAAGATAATTTTATAAAAAAACCCATATAATAGCACAGGCAGGTTTCAATAGTGATCAGTATGTTACTATATGAAATACTGGATTTGGAAGTTTTATCTTTATTGCCATATATAAATATTTGACCTTGGTGTATTTTATGTTTTTTATTGTATGGTCTTACATATTATTCAACTTTTCATCATTTTAATAATGAAGATGAGTAAACATATGCTTCTATTTTGTGTGACACTTTTTTATAAAATACCCAGATTAAATGTAGACGTACAATTAGTTAATTTTGCAGGTCTATATGATGAGGATTATAATCATGATAATATTACTTAAATGAACAATTAATAGTAACTACAAGTGTCTGACAGATTATACTCATTCGAGTCTGATTTTGACTAAGTACTGTGAGAGATATTGGTATTTGTGAAAGATACTGGATCTGGAGTCTGAAATTTTCTATTCTGCTGATGCTTCCATCTGAATGTACTTAATATAGCTCCATCCCAGATATCTAACTATATTCTCTGCAGCTGGAACATGGGCAGGGGGGCCTCAGGTAAGAGACCTTTCTGTTTTTGAAGTACTTATGCCCCTAGCCCTCTTTCCTCCCACTGTCTCCTCCCTTTTTCTTATATGGCCTTATCCAAAGCTCACTGAAGTCTACTTCATTCTTTCAATTGACTTCAGTGCCTTTTGAGTCAGCTCTATAGTGATCAGATTTATCTTTTTTGTTTTGTTTTAACTATCAAGTACTCCTTGTCACAGACTCCTCCTACTACCCTCAGTCCCAAACCTCTATGCCCCAAGGCTAGATGAGGGCATAAAATGCGAGTCTGTATTTTCGCATGACAATGTGTAAATGTTCATAAATATACTGATCTCACAAGAATAAATATTAACAGAGGCACAGGAACCTTCCCTGAACAATATTATGAACAAACAAAAAATGTTGCATGAAAGCTGATGGAAAAGCAAATATAAAGAACCTTGAGCATGGCTGAATTGAAATGCAATTCAGAACTAATAAAATGCAAGAGAATAATTTCTTGCACTGTTTGCCCCATTGTTTTGTTAAGCCTATTTTGCATGAATTCCAAATCCTCCTCATTTTAGATAAGACTGTGGTTGCTAACTTTAAAGTCGTCCAATGAGTCACGTAGACTGACATTTTAATTGTTACAGTTTGTCTCCAAAAATAATTTTCGTAAGAGCAAAGGGTAGTTTAATAATTCACTAATATATAGAATATAAAAGAACTCATATAGGCCTTTCTTTTGCCAATTACATTGATTTTAATTTTCTGTGTGAAGTCTAAAATATAATATAACGGATTCATTTGATTTTTCTTCCATTGCCAAATCACAAGATCAGCTCCCCTGTAATTGCTATGCCCAAGGAATCTCAGGGGGGAAAAAAAGACTCATCTCTAGATAATCAATTTCTGATAAGAGAGTAGGCTGCTTCAGGATTGCTTTGCTGTCCCTAAAGGAAGACTGTTCATCTAATCAAAAAAAGTATGCAGAATCCTGCTTCTTTTTTGGAACACTGAAACTATTAATTTCTGAATATTGAAAGCTAGGTAAAAATCTAAACCATAATATTTCAGTCTAGCCATTGTGTTTACAACAGTGGCTTGGAGAAGAGTTAAGAAAATAAAATACAAGTTTGCATGCTTGACACACCGGACATGCAAAATATAGACAATTAACATTTATTCTTGTGGAAGACACATTAATAAAGTTCTGTAAAAAGTAGCATATTGAAGATCTTGACTATAATTTTATGAAGAATGAGAAAGTAAAAATAAAACTAATTAAATAATTATAGTAATCTAAAATTGTGTAATTTAGCACTTAGTTAAATACATATTTCAGATACAGCTAAAGGCACATTTTTGTGACAATGATTACCTGAAAATTCATCAATGTATCAACTTAAAAGTTCTGAGTTGTTTTGATTTTCTTCTCGATCACTCATTCGATCAATACCTTAATTTAAAAATTATCTTGTGTCTGCATTAAAGCTAAGAGAATAATTTGTAACAAATAATTTATTTGTCAAATTTACTCTTTCTGTTCCAGAAATACCTACACACGAATAAAATTTCTCTCAAACATTCATTATTCACATATATTTCCTAAGTAATGTATTGATTTTTTTTTTACACTATGACCTGATCACAAATATTTGAAACTTGAGAACTGTAGTTGTGCTGGATTGATCAATTAAGACATATTTATAGCATTATCTTATTCCCTGTCTGGATGATTAGCAAGGCCCAAATCTACAAAAGGACTTGGGCATTGCAACTCCCAATTTTTATCACCCAGCTACTCTGTCTACAGTGCATCAAAAACCTGTGACAGGAAATCTCAGAGCTGGGTCAGCTGACTCAATCTCATGGGGTAGGGCAGCAGGGCTAAACATAGCAGTGTAGACATTTGGGCTTGGGTTGGAACTCAGGCTCTGAATCCCCTGCCCAAATATACACTGTTCTACTCAGTCACATAGCACAAACACAAATCGGTTGACCCAGGTTCTGAGACTTGCTGCCATGGGATTTTTATTGACATATTCAGTGGAATCCACAAACCCTGAGTTAAGTGCCTAGGACCCCTAGACAGTGCCTAAAAATGGAATCTACAAAAGTCAGCACACTGAGAGGGGAGTTATCTAAGGTATCCTGTAGCAGATGCCACGCAGAAGAGTCAGGGACTTAGGTGTCTAAATCTGGGTGGGACTGGCGCACCCACGGAGATGCTTATTTCTGCTTGTGATCCAAAGTGAGGAACTCTCTCTTGGAATCAGATGCATAAGTTTTTTCTTTCAAGAATGGTGGTGGCTCATGCTGGAATCCACACAAAATGGATGGAGCAGGAGGGAGAGCAGAAGTGGAGGAGAATGTGGCCTACCTTATAGATTTTAGACCAGAGGTCTGGCCCTGTAAATGCCATGGTGCATATCTACAATAATCAGCAGTGACACAAACAGTGAGGAAAAATTATATATATATATATATATATATATATATATATAGTGGCAATTTCTAAATACAATTTTGCTACAACTGTATCCAGTGATGAGCTGCCAAAATCTTAACAACCAGTTCCCTCCTCACCCCACGAGGGGGTCATGGCCCACCTCTGCCCCCCGGGGACTCCTGCTCCATCCACCCTACTCCCCTGTCCGCTGACTGCCCCCAGAGCTGGGCAGGAGGGTCTCATGGGCCACTGTAGTGGGTGGCCACCCCACCCCTAAGAGCCAGAGAGACCTGCTAGGGGGCGAAGTGGGGAGTCCGAGCTGTGCTTACCTGGGGCAGCTCCCAGGAAGCATCCGGCAGGTCCCTCTGGCTCCTAGGGGCAGGGGAGCATAGCTAGGGTGGGAGCGGCCACTCCCCCGACTGATCACATCAAAAGTGGCGCCTTAGGCACCGACTTTGTGGGTGCTCTGGGACTGGCGCACCCACGGGGAAAATTTGGTGGGTACAGAGCACCCACCAGCAGCTCCCCGCCCCACGCCTGGCCCCAGCTTACCTCTGCTCCGCCTCTGCCCCTGAACACGCCGCCCAGCTCTGCTTCTTCACCCCCTCCCCCCAGCTTCCCGCGAATCAGCTGTTCACGCAGGAAGCCTGGGAGGGCTGAGAAGCAGGCAGAGGCTTTGCGCTCAGGCCCAGGGAGCTTGTCCAGGGAGGTGGAGGTGAGCTGGGGCGGAGGTGAGCTGGGGCGGGGAGTCTCCACCCCCGGGGTTACCTGCTGCTGTGCAGGCGGCCCTCCTCGCACACCACCCCCGCCCGCCCCAGCTCACCTCCACTCCGCCTCTGCCTTCTGGGCCTAAGCATGGAGCCACCGCTTGCTTCTCAGCGCCCCACCCCCTGGCTTCCAGCACGAACAGCTGATTTGCGAGAAGCCGTGGGTGGGGGGCAGAGAAGTAGAGCCGGGCGGTGCATTCAGGGGAGGAGGCAGAGGTGGAGCGGAGGTGAGCTGGGGCTGGGTGAGGGGCGAGGAGCTGCCGGTGGGTGCTCTGTACCCGTCAAATTTTCCCTGTGGGTGCTCCAGCCCTGGAGCACCCACGGAGTCAGCGACTAAGGCGCTGCTTTTGGCCAGTTGTTAAATTTAGAAGCCCTTTTAGAACTGGTTGTCCCATCCATTTCTAGCGAACTGGTGCGAACCGGCTCCAGCTCACCACTGACTGTATCCACACCTTTATCTGATTTCCATGAACACTTGTGCCAGCAAGTTTTGTTTGTAAAAACGTTCAAAGAAAGTGTTTTGTGTTTGTTTTGTGTTTGTTTTTTGTTTGTTTGTTTGTTTTTTAGTTTGTAGGGAAGTTTTGTTAACTCAGAAAACAAAATGTACTCATTGCTCCAGGCGGAACTAGTTGATAAAGGTTAGGCAATTCAATCAGGAAGTGCAAATGATGCCAAGTGACTTACATGTCCAATAATTCAACTGGAAAATTGAACCCTGGATATTAAATGACTGAAGGAAAACAGTGACCCATTGGTAAGTAAACAAAAGTTAGAAATTCATTTGTACCAAGACATTTTTCCAAAATATTTTATAACTATCACATTTATAAAAAATGTCAGTGTGTTCTTAGACTCTTGACAAATAGGGAAAAAAAGTACTGAATACATTGTTCTCTGTGAATTGTCTACACAGCTTTAAAAATTGCTTACCAATTCTAATTCTAGAGGGCTCCAAACACCTTACAAGAATTGTCTATAAAGAGCATTTCAGTGAGTTTGCAGATACAGTCAAGTTCAAGTGATGTAATATCTTGTCCCAAAACAGCAGGTGATGCTAGGTCCTTAGCTCCAAGTATTGATTTCAAATCTGTGTCAAAATACTCCCAACCATTTACATCTGGAATGGATATACAGTGCATTCAGAAACTTTATCAAGCAGAATACTTGGTATTTCCCCCTTTTTGTCCTTTTTGCATGATCTATTAACAGTAAGAGAAAGGACTAGACTTTTATCTTTTCTTGCAGGAAATCTACTTCTGAATATGTAGGGATTTCAGTGTGATCTTTTATTGAATAAGGGCTTCAGGATAAACCTTTTGATGATGAATTCAGAAACCTGGATAAGTTAAAGATAAGTGAAAAGTGAAACATTCCTCCAGTTTTTTTAAAAAGATAAAATAAATAAATAAATAAATAAATGTGCTGCCGGTAATTTCACTGAGTAGTTAAAGTACAGTTCTGCTTCGAAATATGATGATGGAAAAGCATCATCTTTTTACTCAGGAGATCTGTTCCTTATGTGCACTAAGAGTCACAACTTCTTACTTTGTTCTTATTCTTAGTATTGTTTGTACTGTGTTCATGCCTAGATGTCCAAGTTAAGATTGAGGGCCCAGTGTCCTAGATGGTGTATAACCATGCAGGAAGACACAGTCCCTGCCTCAAAGATAAGGAGGGCTTGTGGCACCTTAGAGACTAACAAATTTATTTGAGCATAAGCTTTCGTGAGCTACAGCTCACTTCATCGGATGCATTCAGTAGAAATGGGGAGATTTATATACACAGGGAACATGAAACAACGGGTATTACCATACACACTGTAATGGGAGGGAGGGGATGGGTCATTACAGAAAGTAAAACTATTTCCCCATGTTTATCCCCTCCCCACCCCCCGCTGTTCCTCAGAAGTTCTTGTCAATTGCTGGAAATGGCCCACCTTGATTATCACTACAAAATGCCCTCCCCCCCTCTCCCCTGCTGGTAATAGCTCACCTTACCTGATCACTCTCATTATAGTGTGTATGGTAACACCCTTCGTTTCATTTTCTCTGTGTATATAAATCTCCCCACTGTATTTTCCACTGAATGCATCCGATGAAGTGAGCTGTAGCTCACGAAAGCTTATGCTCAAATAAATTTGTTCGTCTCTAAAGTGCCACAAGTCCTCCTTTTCTTTTTGAGGATACAGACTAACAGGGCTGCTACTCTGAAACCCGCCTCAAAGATGTACAGTCTGATTGGAGGCAAGACACAAGAAATTAGTATGACCAACAAATGCAAGAAAAGGGAATAAAAGGGATCAGGATACTGAAATTCAGATACAAATTCTAACAGACAAGCTAAGCAAAATCAAAGCTGCTCCCAAAATCCAGCTTCCTCAACCCAGCTCTAGTCCAAAGTCTTGAAGGTGAGATTGTTGAATTGTTTGAATTCTCAAGGTCATATGTTTCTGAGGATTCCTAGTGTTTGTTATGGCAACATCCTAACTGAGGTGGTATCCTGATTAGACCTGGATGAATTGTATGTACGGAATAATGCACATGTTGAATTTCACCTCTTTTGCTTTTCCGTTGACTTGTGAACAAACTGGTTTGTGAAATTCTGAAATTATTATTTGCAAATTCCTTGAGAACTTGTTTGTATCTTGTATCTTGCAAGAGTACGCACAGGGGGCAGTGTGCTGACAGCTTCCTCCTTCATGAGGTGTGCACCAGTGGCCAACTCAACCAGCCAGGGGATGGAGTAAGGAACCATTGTTCAGTCTACTCCCTGCACTTTTCAGAATAATTAGGCAGTAGTCCCTCCATTCTGAGTGAGACTGCATTTCTGCCTTGTTCTTATATAGACCAGGACAAACTAAGAAAGGGATGGGAAAATGCCTTACTTAGCACCTGTATGAGGTTGAAGCAAAGTCTCTCTCAAAATGACTTATACTGAGATATTATATCTAAAAACCTAACAAAAAAAACCCCACTCCATTAAAAGAGAATATAAGATTGCAAAATCAAGCCCTCAACTGTTAGGAAATGTCAATTAAGGTTGCCTTAAAAAGCAAGCCATAAACAGTCACTTAGCATGGCCAAATTCAGTTCAAGCAGTTTACTTTTTGCAAAGTTATAATCAACTGAAAAAACTGTCTTATAATGAAAAGTGTAACACAACCTTAACCAGAGATATCTCTTCCTGTCCTGCCTATAATAACTAAGACTGAACAAATAATTTTTTTTTTTAGTTTAGTGGCCAAACCAAACATTTAAAATAATTAAAATGGTATTGAGCTGATCCAAAACAGATTTTTTTTCTTGTAAAAAAATTGTTTCATGTCAAATGTAATGCTTCATTTGACCCAAAATTAACTGCTTTTTGGGGGTATTTTTAAAATCTAGCTAAATTCATTTTTAAATGTTTCATTTGAAGAATGTTGATATAACGTATTTCAGCTTTAACAACATATTTTTTTAAATACAACTTTTTTTGGCTGAAAATTCACGGTGAATTCATGAATAGTTTCAGTTGACCCAAATTATGTTTTGGGAGGAATAAATTATTCAGCCAAAAAAATTCACCCAGCTGTAATAAGCAATCTATCAGAGCAATTTCAGTGGAAAGATAGAATTGGGAACTGAGGAATTGAAAATGTTTCAATCTTTGTTTTAGGGTTTCTTCTAGTTTACATTTGTTTTTTAATTCTTTCAGTCAGCTAGGTCTACAAATATCAGAGAGATGGTTAGTTTGCTGTAAATCACTGAAGTGCTCATGTCGGATTTGCATTAGGAATGAAATCGAACACAAGTCCGTGTTTCATCCATTATGTACTAGTAAATTCATGAAAATACACATTATTGTGTGAAAAATGGCTTTCTTTCTGTCAACAAAAGAAATGGCAAACCATTTAATAATACAAAGGTTTAAAGTACGCTGTAGACTGTTCTTTGATTGAAATGTTGACTTCTCATTTTCCCTTTCATATTTCTTTATACACATGTCAACTGTGCAACAATCTATTTAGTTTCATTTGATACATATACAGTGATAGATGGGTTGACGAAACGTATTGTCAAATAGCTGAAAATATTCCCATGTAGTCCTCTAAGCCAATTTGGTTTTAAATTCCTTCAAGTCACTCTGTTTATGCCACTGAGGCTTTAGGGGCTAGATTCATAATAGGGACTTATGTGCCTAACTACCCCTTTCAGTAGCTAGGTCTAATATTTAGGTATCACTGGCATTTACAAAACCACTGTTCAGATGCTTCCTAAGCTTATGGGCACCTAAGTTTCCATTGGTAAAGTCCCAACATCTCTGTTGCTGAGAAAGCACACAACCACTGAAGTCTTGGTACTGCCAGGCTGCTTAGTGTGTCTATTTTAGGCCTAAACCCTGGCATGATTAACAAACTAGTCATTCCCCCAACCTGGTAGGCAAAGGGCATGCCTAATCCGACACAAAAGATAGCCCAGTTGTTAGAGCAATCACCCCAGAAGCTTAGATTCAGATCATAGTACAGCAACTTGAACCCAGGTTTTCCACCTCACAGGAGAAAATGCACTCCAAAATATCCTATATCCCAGTGAAGAGGGCATTCTCCTCAAAGGTGGAGAACCTGAGTTCAAGGCCCCGCTGCATATCAAGCAGAGGAGGAGTCTGAACATCTTACATATTTGATGAGTGTGCTAACCACTAGGCTATTGTTCTCTCTTCATGAAGAGTTGCATGATTTAGGCATCTAACTCCAGAGGAGGATTCATAGCTGTGAATACCGACTGGAAATAGACACCTCTCTCCAACCTCAATGTAGATGCTTATTTCCCTTTGAGGGGGGTGGGATTTAGGCCACACTGGTCTCCTGTGCATTTTATACTGGATAGCTTAGGTCATTGGCTCGCAATCTTTCCAGAATAATTACCCCCTCAGGAGTCTGATTTGTCTTGTGTACCCCCAAGTTTCACCTCACTTAATAACTACTTACTTACAAAATCAGACATAAAAATGCAAAATGTCACAGCACACTAATACTGAAAAATTGCTTACTTTCTCATTCTTACAATATAATTATAAAATAAATCAATTGGAATATAAACATTGTACTTACATTTCAGTGTATAGTATATGGAGCAGTATAAATAAGTCATTGTCTGTATGAAATTTTAGTTTGTACTGACTTCACTAGGGCTCTTTATGTAGCCTGTTATAGGCAAATATCTAGATGAGTTGATGTACCCCCTGGAAGACGTCTGCGTACCCCCAGAGGGTCCAGTGAGCATTGAGGTGTGGGTCCAGGTGTGGGTTGAAGGTGAGGGTCTGATAAGTGTAGTCTGGCTAGTGTAGGGTGGTTCTCTCTTTAGATGGGAGCTGTCACCTGATGACGTGCTGCATGTGAGCAAAAGCCAGTGTTACTTACAATTTTCTGTTCAGAGGTGTGCACCTTCACCAGAGGCCCCAGAGTGCTGACCTTGAAGATCCCCCTGAAGACCTGCTCTCCTGGGACTTGGAAGGGGAAGGGAAGGCAGGGGGTTCAGCAGAGGGTGAAGAAAAATGGAATCTTGCTGCCTTATGGCTGTGGTCCTTGCCTGTGCAAGGTAGCATATGGTTGTTAATTACCTGGGGCAGAGTGGGGGTTGAGCACTCCCCCAGTAACTCAGGAAGTCAGGGCCTCTGGATGCATTTCAAGTGTTTTCTGTACTTTGATATTGTTCTGTTAGACCTGTGCGTTGTGGAGGGTAGTGGTTAGGTGGCACGATTCGGGATGGTGGAGGGGTGAGCAGGCATTGTTTTGGTGAGTGAAGTGGGGGAATGGGATGCTGTCTTCAGTGCTGGATCAGGGCTGCTGTCTGGTCCTAGAGTGTCAGCAGAGGAAAATGTTTATAGTGGATCTAATTTTTTCCCAGTGGCCAGCAGCACCCTGGAATACGTTTGGATCACCATGCCCTGTAGGGAGGTAATGATGCCCAGGGGAAGGGCAGCCCTGTTTTGGCTCCCATAGTATGAAACTGGTCCTCACCATGTGTGGATGAGTTCTGGGGAGTTCTAGGGCATATACCCATGTTGATGTGCTCTGGAATGTGATTGAGGGTGACTTCTGGGAGGATTTCCCTTGGTGGGGTCTGGCAGGTCCCTGAGCCTGTGAAAAAGGAATATGGCATCTCTGTGTGTGTGACACTCCAGCTCTGCTCTCTCCTCCCTTCCCCTTGCTTGGACCACCCACCTCCCTTCGGAGGGAGTGGGAGTGCTAAACTCGTCTTCTGCGCTGTCTGTGGCTTATATGTCCAGAGTCCTGGGAGCAGTTGTGTTGGGTGCATATTGTCCCGTGGATATCTTGAGGGGCCTATGAAATTATAGATTTTTAGAGGAGTAAGTTTCTGCTGAGTCTCTGTCCTTGGAATCCATTTCTTAAGATAGTTCTTTTCAGAAGTTAGTGTGTGTGTCCTTGTGCTTTCAACATGAGAAGCTCCTTAGAACTGACTTTGACTGAGCCTATTTTTCACTCAACCATTGGAAGCAGTGTGTGTGAGTGGGGGTGTGTGTGTGGTGTGTGTGTGTGTGTGTGTGTGTGTGTCTTGTGCCTGCCAGCTTCAAGGCTGGCTTGAGCAGGTCCCAGCTCATCTGGGTTACCTTTGAACTTGACTTTCTAAGGTGCCTAACTCCTCCCTTTCATTCTACAGGGAACCTAGACACCTAACTCAGGCTTTCAGCATCCCAAGTTGTGCCTGTGATTTTTAGCCACCAGCAGTTGGCAGTGTAATGCTCAGCATCAGAATACCTAAGTCCTTTTGTTCATTTAGGCCCTAGGTCTCCCCACACATTGTACAGGGAGCCTGGGTGCCTAACTCAGAGCTGTGACTATCACTAGCTAGCCCCCCTGCAATATATTTTCTGAGCCACCCTGCCTATATGCATGTCCAGTGGCACCCGAGCCAGGAGGGGCCAGGAGTCAGGCAGGGAGGGCCCCGCCTGTGCACTCGGCTCTTGGCAGGAGCTAGATTCATCAGTCTGGCAGTGGTTGCTAGCTCCTGAGCAGCAGTGTTCAGGAAGGATTTCTGGGATAGGATAGGAGTCCCTGGGGAAGTGGGGAGATCCTGAAGTGATGGTGGGGAAGGGCAGAACCAGGGGAAAGGGGATGCTGAGGTGATTTGGGGGGGGGAGGGGAGAGATGCTGACATCCTGTATCTGGCAGTACCAGGAAGAGTGAGAGGTAGGTCATCATGAGGGTTGGTCCCCACCTATGCATGGACATTTTCATCCAGTGACACTGTGGTGGGTTCCTTTGAATCTGAAAGCAGTGTGAGCCAGCAGTTTGGAGCAGGGATCCCGACAGGACAGGAGCACAATTGTCCCCCAAAGAATAGTCTCATCAGCCACCTATGTCCCCATCACATTTTGAGCACTGGGAAGTAGGGGAGAGAATCCTCTACACATCATAAGAATGTATGGAGTGCACCTCTGCCTGACATTTACATTGCGTACACACAAAATATGGGCAGAATCTAGGTCTATTGTATAAGAAATATCGCTGGGACCAAGAAAAGCTTTCAAACTGGTAGAAATCTTTCACATATGATCACCATCCTTGTCACTGAAGTCATTAATGCAACCACTTGGATCCCACTGTTTAAAAAGTACAGTTTAAAATTGAACCAGCAACAAAACCATTATACTGCATGACAGAAAGGCTTGAATGATAACACCAAGTAGAAATTTACTTTATAATCTTAAACGTGATTATCCTAAACATAGGAATGTAGTGTAACACACTTATCCCACTTCAAGTAATTGTTTTTTGTTCCAAACTGGACACCAGACGGGTTCTGATCTGAATCTTTAAAAATGTATTATCTTTTTTTCCGTAAGACCTTTCTTTTTCATCTATCAGGTTATAAATCAATAGTAACATAATATGTAACTGCAGGCATCATATTTCTTCTGTATAACATGAAAGGAAAGTTCTTTAATGATTTCTGAGGCTGCTTCTCAGACATCTGGTTTCTGCTGGTCTCTGTGAGCTCCCTGTGATACTTTCCCACCTCTCCTCTTGCCACAGTATGAACATTGGAGACCGCCTGTAAATACTGTATTCGGTAGTGTTGAAATGAATTAAAGTTAGCAACCCCACATATGTGGTTATTAAGGTATACAAAATCATGGTAACCAAGGCCAAAACTTTCAGAAAATAAGATTTTGTAATCATGCTCCTAAATTCTACAATTAGACACTTGCCTGATTTTCATAAGTGTAGGTGCCTAAATATAGATTTAAATGCCTACCTGTAGGCTTCTATTTTTGAAAATACCAAAGTTGTTATTTCTTGACCACTGCCATAAATATTTTCTGAATGAAAAACAGGCATTGTGCTAAGTTTTGGGAATCAGCAAATGCTGCATAACCAGCGCCTAGAGAAGCAATTTTTTTTTTTCTGAACAAGGCATTATGTGTGTTATAAACTCATGGTTTGCTTTATTATAGTGATTTGTGAAGTATCTGATCATTGGGGCTTATTGATTACCTGTTTCATTTCATGTGTTTTGGACTATGCTAGTAGTTTTTGAAATTGAAAAACTGCTTTCCTTGATTGAAAATAAACCTGTTTGCTCAGCTCACTCTTTTCAACTAAACCACATTTCATGTTGATGTTGTAACTTCTGTATATTCAGTAGACTATAGAGTAGCAGGAAAACTGTATAATTGTTTGATGGATTGTAGTGTTTGCTTGCATGAATTCAAGAACACATTTTATAGCCTTTTCTTATAGGCTGTAAAAGATAACATTAGACTGTTCAATTGATAGTTGTTTCATGTGGCTATTGACAAAGTACCTTCTACATTTATCCAGTCACTATTCATTTCCACTATTCACTTTCCATTATTTCTTTTTTTGGTGGGTGGACAATCTTAACCAGTCAGTTTCTATCTTTGTTAACAACAAAGTCTCTGAATAAGGTTGGAAAGAGGCAGTTGGTCTCAGCTTTGGCCCCTTAAACCTGAAAACCAAAAATGTGATACAGGAATGTATCTTCCCCAAAGTTTGGGGATGTTAAAACCTGGGCCTCGCTTCTGCCAGTTATAGATATTAGAGTCAGCAACAAATTTCAGATGTAGATCCACACTTTCCCAAAGCTTGAGAGCTTAGTTCAGAGGTTTTTTTATCTGGAGGGGGCGGGGGGGAGGGGGTTGTCTTACTCTGGATTGTCTTACTCTGGATTATCAGGTACTAGCCACAACTGGAGTCTCTCTTCCTTTCTCTGTCATATCTATCATATCTATTTAGATTCTTGTACAGCAACCACCGTTACAGTATCTTTATGCCTGTTTTGGTCTCACAAAAGTAATTGGGTTCAATATAGGAGTAGGTGGGTGGAATTCTATTGCATGTGATATAGAGGAGTTCAAACTAGACCAGGGGTTCCCAAACTTGTTCCACGAAACAAGTTTGGGAACCCCTGAACTAGCTGATCTGATAGTCCATCTGAGCTTACTCTTTCTATACACTATCTGTGATTATGGATGTCATAAAAATAAAGGGAAGGGTAACCACCTTTCTCTATACAGAACTATAAAATCCCTCCTGGCCAGAGGCAAAACCCTTTTACCTGTAAAGGGTTAAGAAGCTAAGATAACCTTGCTGGCACCTGAACCAAAATGACCAATGAGGGGACAAGATACTTTCAAATCTGGAGGTGGGGGGACAAAGGGTTTGTCTGTCTGTGTGATGCTTTTTCTGGGAACAGATCAGGAATGCAGTCTTAGAACTCCTGTTAAGTTAGTAAGTAATCTAGCTAGAAATGTGTTAGATTTCCTTTTGTTTAATGACTGGTAAAATAAGCTGAGCTGGATGGAATGTATATTCCTGTTTTTGTGTCTTTTTGTAACTTAAGGTATTGCCTAGAGGGATTCTCTGTGTTTTGAATCTGATTACCCTGTAAGATATTTACCATTCTGATTTTACAGAGGTGATTCTTTTACCTTTTCTTTAATTAAAATTCTTCTTTTAAGAACCTGATTGATTTTTCATTGTTCTTAAGATCCAGGGGTTTGGGTCTGTGTTCACCTGTACAAATTGGTGAGGATTTTTATCAAGCCTTCCCCAGGAAAGGGGGTGTAGGGCTTGGGGGGATATTTTGGGGGAAGACGTCTCCAAGTGGTCTCTTTCCCTGTTGTTTGTTTAACACGCTTGGTGGTGGCAGCAGAGGGTTCAAGGACAAGGCAAAGTTTGTACCTTGGGCAAGTTTTTAACCTTAGCTGGTAAGAATAGGCTTAGGGGTCTTTCATGCAGGTCCCCACATCTGTACCCTAGCGTTCAGAGTGGGGAAGGAACCTTGACAATGGATTTGATGGATGAATGGTTAAAGCCAGTATGGTAAATCCTAGCTATATGGTCTTAGAAATAATGCAATGGTTAAAGTAGGAAAAAAACATGGAAAGAGAAAAGGAAATTAATCTTACATTAAACCCATCTTAAGAAGCATTCCTCTTTCTTAAGATATGTTACCTACAATTGTTAAAGGCAGTACCTAAGACTAATATAATTTAAAAACAATGGAAGAAATAAACATATATCCCTATGTTTTTTTCAGTGAATTTGTGGTAGTTTGTGCATTTGGCAGCACTTTATGTATAGTCAGTTTCATTGTTTCTCTAACATTCAGTTTTCCCTATTACATGTGTGAAACTTTCACTTAGCAAAATAGGAATAAAAAATCATGTTTAAAAATAGTAAAATATGATTGGAAAACCACTGAAATTAGTTAATGAGGGAGACCTGAAACTCTCTAAAAGTTATTTTCTAAAAGTTGACTAGATCTCAAGTTGGCAATGTATCTTTTGTGAAAATAAATTTGAGGCAAAATATGACATTATATTTCTGCTGGAGAGCTGATGAACTTTCTATTCTGCACTCCTTTGAATATAGAAGTAAATTCTGTCAGCAGAATGTGATTTGATAATATATATGGCTTTTTTCAAATATTATAAAATGTATTTACATTTTATTTAACACTAAAAATCTTATATTAAACTGTGTCTTGATTTCCAGGCTTCTTCTCCCCACCAGTGACTCTGTTTAGCTGTTTTTTGTTTGTTTGTTTGGTTGGTTGGTTGGTTAGGTTTTCATAATTAAATTGTGCAAATGCAATGTACACACAAGCACAGACATATACATAGGGGAGAAGACCAGATCAGGTGTGGAACCTGTAGTCCTGAATGGAAGAGAACTGGAGAACATAAAAATATCCATAGTAGGTCAGAACAATCATTCATCTATCCCAGTATCTCTCTTACAACTGTGGCCAATGCCAGGTGCTTCAGAGAGAATAAACAGAACAGGAAATCATTGAGTGATACATCCTCTTATTGTCTGTTCCCAGCTTTTGGCACTCAGAGACTAGGGACACCCAGAACATGGGGTTGTATCCCTGACCATCTTGGCTAAAATTCCATTGATGAACCTATCCTCCAGGAAATTATCTAATTTTTGAACCCACTTATAGTTTTGGCTTTCACAACACTTCTGGGCAATGACCTCCACACGTTTACTGTGCATTGTGTGGAAAAAATACTTCTTTAAAACTGCTGCCAACTAGTTTTATTTGGTGACCCCTAGTTCTTGTGTTATGGGAAGGAGCAAATAACACTTCCTTATTTACTTTCTCCACACGTGTCATGATTTTATAGATGTCTATCATATCCCCCCACTTTAGTCATCTCTTTTCGAAGCTGAAAAGTCCCAGTCTTTTTAATCTCTCCTCTTATGGAAGCTGTCTGATACCCTTAATCTTTTTTTTTTTTTGCTCTTCTCTCTACCTCTTTCAATTCTAATATATCTTTTCTGAGATGAGGTGACAAGAACTTCATATAGTATTCAAAGAGTTAGCATACCATGAATTTATATTTATAATATTTACTGTCTTATTATCTATCCCTTTCCTAATGGTTCCTAACATTCTGTTAGCTTTTTTGACTGCTGCACATTGAGCAGATGTTTTCAGGAACTATCCATAATGACTTCAAGGTCTCTTTCTTCAGTGGTAACAGCTAATTTAGACCCCATCATTTTGTATGACTAGTTGGGATTATATTTTCCAATGTGCATTGCGTTGCATTTATCTACACTGAATTTAATTTGCCATTTTGTTGCCCAGTCACCCATTTTTTGTGAGATCCCTTTGTAACTCTTCACAGTCTGCTTTGGATTTAACTGTTTTAAGTAATTTTGTATCATCTGCAAATTTTGTCATCTCAGTGTTTACCACTTTTTCCAGATTATTTCTTAATATATTCAACAGCAGTCATCCCAGTTTACATCCCTGGGGAACATCACTATTAACCTCTCTTGATTCTGAAAACTGACCATTTATTACTACCCTTTTTTTCCTGTCTTTTAACTAGTTACTGATCAAAAAAAGTACCTTCCCACTTTCCCCATGACTTCTTACTTTGTTCAACAGCCTTTGGTGAGGGACCTGTCAAAGGCTTTCTGAAAGTGCAAGTACACTATATCCACTGGAGCACTCATGTCCACATATTTGTTGACCCCCTCACAGAACTCTAAGAGATTGGTAAGGCATGATTTCCCTTTGTAAAAGCCCTATTGACTCTTCCACAACAAATCATGTTCATCTATGTGTCTGATAATTCTGTTCTTTACTATAGCTTCAACCAATTTGCCTGGTACTGAAGTTAGGCTTACTGGCTCTTAACTCCCAGGATCACCTCTGGAGCCTTTTAAAAAAGTTGGTATCCTCTTAGCCATCCGCCCTTCATCAGGTACAGAAGCTGATTTAAATGATAGGTTACATACCACAGTTAGTAGTTCTGCAATTTCATATTTCAGTTCCTTCAGAACTTTGGGGTGAATACCATCTGTCCTGATGACTTACTACTGTAATTTATCCTTTTGTTCCAAAATCTCTTCTACTGACACCTCCATCTGGGACAGTTTCTCAAGTCCATTTGTTACCTAAAAAGAATGACTCTGCTGTGGGAATCTCCTTCAGATCCTCTGCAGAGAAGACCAAGGCAAAGAATTAATTTAGCTTCTCCTCAATGGCCTTAATTTCCTTGAGTGCTCCTTTAGCACCTTCGTCATCCAGTGGCCTCACTAATTGTTTGGCAGGCTTCCTGCTTCTGATGTACTTATTTTTATTTTTTGCTGTTAGTTTTTAAGTTTTTTGTGGTTTAGCTATGGTGGCCCTTTTTTGGTCCTCATCATTTTTTAAAAAAAAATTGGGGTACACATTTACATTGAGCCTCTATTGTGGTATTTTTAAGAAGTTTCCATGCAGCTTGTGACTTTTGTGACTGTACATTATCATTTTAATTTAACTAGTTCCCTCATTTTTCTGGTGTTCCCCTTTCTGAAATTACTGTAAATGTAAAGTGATCACTCTCCTTACAATGTGTATGATAATCAAGGTGGGCCATTTCCAGCACAAATCCAGGTTTTCTCCCAACACCCCCCCAAAACAAACCCACTCTCCTGTTGGTAATAGCTTATCTAAAGTGATAACTCTCCTTACAATGTGTATGATAACCAAGGTGGGCCATTTCCAGCACAAATCCAGGGTTTAACAAGAACATCTGAGGGGAGGGGGGTTAGGAAAACAAGGGAAAATAGGTTACCTTGCATAATGACTTAGCCACTCCCAGTCTCTATTCAAGCCTAAGTTAATTGTATCCAATTTGCAAATGAATTCCAATTCAGCAGTCTCTCGCTGGAGCCTTTCCCCTTGTTTTCCTAACACCCCCCCCCCCCCCCGACGTTCTTGTTAAACCCTAGATTTGTGCTGGAACTGGCCCACCTTGATTATCATACAAATGGTAAGGAGAGTGATCACTTTACATAAGCTATTACCAACAGGAGAGTGAGTTTGTTTTGGGGGGGGGGGGGGGTGTTGGGAGAAAACCTGGATTTGTGCTGGAAGTGGCCCACCTTGATTACCATACACATTGTAAGGAGAGTGATCACTTTACATAAGCTATTACCAGCAGGAGAGTGGGGTGGGGGGAGAGAAAACCTTTTGTAGTGATAAACACCCATTTTTTCATGATTTGTGTGTATAAAAACAAACATCTTCTGTATTTTCCACAGTATGCATCCGATGAAGTGAGCTGTAGCTCACGAAATCTTATGCTCAAATAAATTGGTTAGTCTCTAAGGTGCCACAAGTACTCCTTTTCTTTTTTCACATTGTGACATTATCCAGGGTAAAATCTGGACTGATGGACAGCTGTGTTCCCTCAATTTTCCAGCCTGGGGTGCCTTTTACACTGTTTTTGCTGGGAAAGTAACAACTCCTAGCCTGCTCACACACCCTCTAGCATGTAAATTACTCCCAGCATTCTTAGTCAGCCACTCCTGAATTATATTGCAGAGAGACACCAGCAAATTCCCAGTCCCAGACTTGTCCCTAAAAATGTGTGTCTTGTACTGCCAAGTACCCTCCTGGAGAACACAAGCTCATAGAAAGTCCTTCATTTCATTAAGAGAAAATGATATGCACAAACATTATTATCTCAAATGAAGTTTCCCAAACACTTCAATCCAAACACACAGTGGTTTAGATAAAACAATATTACAAGTTTATTAACTACAGTAAGATAGATTTTAAATGATTACAAGTAATGATGCATTTTCACATGCTTAAAACCCATTGGAGTCAAAGTGTTCTATTGAATAGGAATGGGTTGCTAAATCAGGACCTTAAAACCTTTCTCAGTGAAATAGTGACTAAATGAAGGCATCTGGGAACTAGATTTGACAGACAAGTTCAATGGTTGAATGCAAATTCTGAGGTAAACTCTGCTAATGGAGATTCATTCTATGATTGATTTCAAGTTTTTTTTTGGGGGGGGGGCGGGGGGGGTGTCCAGCAATGTTCCATTTCCTGAAGGAGAGCACAAGGACATACTATTTATCAATGTTCACAATTCATGGAAATAAGACCAACATATTCAGTATCAATCATGGTAAACTGTCAGGGTGAAAATCACAGAAGAGTATTTTTAAGATCATTCTGCTTCATACCAGTCATTAAGCTGACACACATTTCATTTCAGGTTTGTATTTTTAAATACTTATAGCAGCTGTGTGCTAAAGATTTATGGATTCTCGTTTTCAATGTATTGTGAATAATGAACACTGAATATTTAATATTTTTGTATATCACTCTCCATCATAGTTTATAAGGTAAAAAATGAAAAAAAGAGACAGTCTTTTCCATTTAAAGTCTTCTTTATTTTCAGCAAGCTGTTTGTAGAAAGCCAATGAGGATTCATACAGTCAACTTTGGTTTTTAGTACAGAAATCTTAAACCCTGTAGCACTGGGGTTTTTATTCAAAGTGATTTCAGGTTTCAATAAAAATCATTTCCATCTGTTGACAAACAGTGACACAGCACCATGTACAGTAGCTGACACCTCACCTAGCATGAGTAATTAACACAAAAAGGAAGGCCTTATTTTTTGGAAGAGAGAATTAGTGAAGAAAATGAATCATCAGGTTGAAAACAGAATGTTTGTGCTAAATAAGATAAGTAAATAGGTCAGTAGGCCAAGAAGACAGAATGTCTGAGCCAACAAAGATCATAGACTCATGGAATCACAGAATTGGAAGGGACCTCAAGAGGTCATCTAGTCCAGTCCCCTGCACTCAAGGCAGGACTAAGTATTATCTAGACCAGGGATCAGCAACCTTTGGCACATGGTCCATCAGGGAAATCCACTGGCGCGCCGGGATGGTTTGTTTACCAGCAGCGTCCACAGGTTCAGCTGATCTCAGCTCCCACTGGCTGCAGTTCACCATTCCAGGCCAATGGAGGCTGTAGGAAGAGGCTGCCAGTACATCCCTCGGACCACGCTGCTTCCTGCAGCCCCCCATTGGCGTGGTACGGTGAACCATGGCCAGTGGGAGCTATAATTGGCTGAACCTGCGGATGCTGCAGGTAAACAAACCCTCCCGGTCCGCCGGCGGATTTCCCTGATGGGCCGCATGCCAAAGTTTGCTGATCCCTGATCTATACTATCCCTGGCAGGTGTTTGTCCAACCTGCTTTTAAAAATCCTCAAAAATGGAGATTCCACAACCTCCCTAGGCAATTTATTCCAGTGTTTAACCACCTTGACATCTACAAAATTTTTCCTAATGTCCAACCTAAACCCCCTTGCTGCAATTTAAGCCCATTGCTTCTTGTCCTATCCTCAGAGGTTAAGAAAAACATTTTTTCTCCCTCCTCCTTGTAACAACCTTTTATGTACTTGAGAAAACTGTTATCATGTCCCCTCTCAGTCTTCTCTTCTCCAGACTAAACAAACCCAATTTTTTCAATCTTCCCTCATAGGTCATGTTTTCTAGACCTTTAGCCATTTTTGTTGCTCTTCTCTGGATGTTCTCCAATTTGTCCACATCTTTCTTGAAATGTAGCACCTAGAACTGGACACAATACTCCAGTTGAGGCCTAATCAACAAGGAGTAGAGTGGAAAAATTACTTCTTGTGTCTTGCTTACAATACTCCTGCTAATACATCCCAGAATAATGTTTGCTTTTTTTGCAACAGCATTACACTGTTGACTCATATTTAGCTTGTGATCCACTATGACACCCTGATCCCTTTCCACAGTACTCCTTCCTAGGCAGTCATTTCCCATTTTGTATGTGTGCGACTGATTGTTCCTTCCAAAGTGGAGTACTTTGCATTTGTCCTTATTGAATTTCATCCTATTTACTTCAGACCATTTCTCCAGTTGAACAGAACAAAACCCAGAACCGATCCCTGTGGAACCCCACTCATTATGCCCTGCCAGCTTGACTGTGAACCACTGATAACTTCTCTCTGGGAATGCTTTTCCAACCAGTTATGCACCCACCTTATAGTAGCGCCATCTAGGTTGTATTTCCCTAGTTTGTTTATGAGAAGGTCATGCAAGACGATATCAAAAACCTTACTAAAGTCAAGATGTACCACATCTACCACTTCACCCCTATCCACAAGGCTTGTTACCCTGTCAAAGAAAGCTATCAGGTTGGTCTGACACAATTTGTTCTTGACAAATCCATGCTGACTGTTATTTATCACCTTATTATCTTCTAGGTGTTTGCAAATTGATTGCTTAATTATTTGCTCCATTATCTTTCTGAGTACAGAAATTAAGCTGACTGGTCTGTAATTCCCCAGGTTATCCTTATTTCCCTTTTTATAGATGGGCATTATATTTACCCTTTCCCAGTCTTCTGAAATGTCTCCCGTCCTCCATGACTTTTCAAACGTAATTGCTAATGGCTCAGATATCTCCTCTGTCAGCTCCTTGAGTATTCTAGGATGCATTTCATCAGGATAAAAGGGAGAACAGGCAAGGAACTATGTACTATGAACTAGATAACAAGGGAAGTTAGGCATTGGAGATGAGATAAAGAGGAAGTCGAACCATGGTCAATGCATGGATTGCACATGGCGCACAAGAATTGGTTCCTGAAAAGTAACCAAGCCAAGCCAAAAATGTGTGATGCAATGTATACCAAATGCAATTAAATTAATGTGATGATGATGATGATTGGTGATCACTCATTACTGAGTATGATCATCTTCCATGGGAGTTATGGGTCCTCGGGTGGCAAATAAGGCCAGTCCTTGAACCACAAGTTCTATTATAATGTGGTCAGATGTTTTCAGTCTCAGCAGGAGGCTGTTGGCCATGACTGGAAGCCATCCTCTCCTTCCTCCTATGCCTTTTTTCCTCTTCAGCTTGTTGGCAAGCAAGTTCAAAATGCAGGGGACCATCACGTAGGACTTCACTCCATTTTAAGCAATCCTGGGCAAGTGTCTCCCAAGTGTTAATATTACACTTTTGTAGGTTGTCCTTATAACCCTTCCACTGTCCACCCACATTATGGTACCCTTCTTTCAGCTGAGAGAACAGGACCTGTTTTGGGATGGTCTGGCATCCAGACAATGTGTCCAGTCCTGCGGAATTGCTGATGGATGATCATTGCCTTGATACTGGTGGTCTTTGCCTCTTCCAGAACACCAATATTGGTGTGTCTGTCTTCCCATTTGATCTTCAGAATCTTATGAAGGCAGCGTTGATGATGCCTCTCAGGGACTTTCAAGTGGTGTCTATAGGGTGTCCAAGTTTCAGACCCATACAACAGTGTTGGGGGAATAATGGCTTGATAAATAAGAAGCTTGGTGTCTCTTTGAATGTCATAATCTTCAAAAACCCTGTGCCGTAAATGAGAAAAAGCTACACTGGCACAGGTCAGGCAACGTTGAATTTCTGCATCAATATTTGTCTTGGATGAAAGATGACTTCCAAAGTAGAGGAAATGATCAACATTCTTCAGTGCCACTCCATTGATTTTGATAGATGGGGCATATAATACCTTATTTGGAGAGGACTGCAAGAGCACTTTAGTCTTCTTGATATAAAGAGTGAAACCAAGACATGTGCAAGCATCGGCAAACACATTCAAGATAGTTTGAAGATCTTTCTCAGAGTGGGCAAAGATTGCGCTGTCATCAGCATACTGAATTTCCACAATGGACGTTGTGGAGATCTTACTCTTGGCTTTCATCCTGCTAAGCCTGAACAACTTTCCGCCCATTCCGTGAATGATTTCAACACCGGCTGTAAACTTCCCAGCAATTAGGTAAAGAATGATGGTGATAAAAAACACAAACATGGTTGGAGCAATGATATAGCCCTATTTGACTCCTGTTTGTACTTTAAAAGGTTCATTCTGGGACTGCTTGGAAGTGGTCACATTTAATAGGGTTCTTCAAATCTTGAATCTTCAACTTATGCCTGACCTGCTTCTTTTACAGCTTCCATTTGGGAGTGATCTTAATTTTCATTGTGGATTGAATAAGGCGATGATCAGTCTAACATTCATCAGCACTTGTCATTGCTCCTGTGAGAAGTACTTCACTATGATTTCGGGCACAAACTATGCTGTAGTCAAGGAGAGGCCAGTGCTTTGACTGTGGGTGTCTCCAAGATGTTTTGAACTTTTCCTTTTGTTGGAAAAGAGTGTTCGTAATAATAAATTCATGTTCAGCACACTTGGTCAGGAGCAGAATTCCATTTGAATTACTTTTGCCAACTCCTTCTTTCCCAATTGTTCCTTTCTGCAGGTCTGAGTCTCCTCAAACATGTGCAATGAAATCCCCCAGAAGGATGATCTTGTCTTCTGTAGGGGTCTCTGATAAAAAGATTTCCAACTGAGAATTAAAATCTTCCTTTACATTCTCATCAGCATCCAGTGTTGGTGCATAGGCATTCACAATAAGAAAAGGAGTACTTGTGGCACCTTAGAGACTAACCAATTTATTTGAGCATAAGCTTTCCTGAGCTACAGCTCACTTCATCAGATGCATACTATGGAAAATACAGAAGATGTTTTTATACACACAAACCATGAAAAAATGGGTGTTTACCACTACAAAAGGTTTTCTCTCCCCCCACCCCACTCTCCGGCTGGTAATAGTTTATGTAAAGTGATCACTCTCCTTACAATGTGTATGATAATCAAGGTGGGCCATTTCCAGCACAAATCCAGGTTTTCTCCCAACATCCCTCCAAAAAAAACAAACCCACTCTCCTGTTGGTAATAGCTTATCTAAAGTGATCACTCTCCTTACAATGTGTGTGATAATCAAGGTGGGCCATTTCCAGCACAAATCCAGGGTTTAACAAGAATGTCTGAGGAATGGGGGGGTTGGGGCGGTTGGGGGGGAGGAAAAAACAAGGGGAAATAGGTTACCTTGCATAATGACTTAGCCAATCCCAGTCTCTATTCAAGCCTAAGTTAATTGTATCCAGTTTGCAAATGAATTCTAATTCAGCAGTCTCTCGCTGGAGTCTGGGTTTGAAGTTTTTCTGTTGTAATATCGCAACTTTCATGTCTGTAATCGCGTGACCAGAGAGATAGAAGTGTTCTCCGACTGGTTTATGAATGTTATAATTCTTAACATCTGATTTGTGTCCATTTATTCTTTTACATAGAGACTGTCCAGTTTGACCAATGTACATGGCAGAGGGGCATTGCTGGCACATGATGGCATATATCACATTGGTAGATGTGCAGGTGAACGAACCTCTGATAGTGTGGCTGATGTTATTAGGCCCTGTGATGGTGTCCCCTGAATAGATATGTGGGCACAGTTGGCAACGGGCTTTGTTTCAAGGATAGGTTCCTGGGTTAGTTGTTCTATTGTGTGGTATGTGGTTGCTGGTGAGTATTCGCTTCAGGTTGGGGGGCTGTCTGTAGGCAAGGACTGGCCTGTCTCCCAAGATTTGTGAGAGTGTTGGGTCATCCTTCAGGATAGGTTGTAGATCCTTGATAATGCGTTGGAGAGGTTTTAGTTGGGGGCTGAAGGTGACGGCTAGTGGCGTTCTGTTATTTTCTTTGTTAGGCCTGTCCTGTAGTAGGTGACTTCTGGGAACTCTTCTGGCTCTATCAATCTGTTTCTTCACTTCAGCAGGTGGGTATCCATTGTCTACAGCCAAGCTCTGCGATACAACCGCATTTGCTCCAACCCCTCAGACACAGACAAACACCTACAAGATCTCTATCAAGCATTCTTACAACTACAATACCCACCTCCATCCCCAACCCCCTCCCCCCCCGTTCCTCAGATATTCTTGTTAAACCCTGGATTTGTGCTGGAAATGGCTCACCTTGATTATCACACACATTGTAAGGAGAGTGATCACTTTAGATAAGCTATTACCAGCAGGAGAGTGGGGTGGGGGGAGAGAAAACCTTTTGTAGTGATAAACACCCATTTTTTCATGGTTTGTGTGTATAAAAACATTTTTTGTATTTTCCACAGTAAGCATCCGATGAAGTGAGCTGTAGCTCATGAAAGCTTATGCTCAGATAAATTGGTTAGTCTCTAAGGTGCCACAAGTACTCCTTTTCTTTTTGCGAATACAGACTAACACGGCTGTTACTCTGAAGCATTCACAATAGTTGCCTGTTGATTTTTGGTGAGCCTCAATCGGAGTGTCATAAACCTCTCATTGATGCCAACTGGTACCTCAGAGAGGCATCTTATGAGCTTGTTCTTTATAGCAAAGAGCACTCCATGCAATCAGGTTTCATCTATAGACTTTCCCTTCCAGAAGTAGGTGTAGCCTCCTTTCTCCTCCCTCACCCGTCCTTCATCAGCTCTTCTAGTTTTGGACAAAGCAGCAATATTGATGTTAAACTGACTCAATTCATGAGCAATAATGGCTGTACGCTGCTCTGGGTGGTCGCTGTTTGAGTTGTCCATCAGGGTACGTACATTCCAAGTTCCAAAGTTGAAAAGTTTCTTACATTTTCAGCTCCTGAGGTGGTGATCCTGCTGGATGCAGCTATACAGCCAGGAAAAACAGAGGCAAGACTATTTTTAGGGTATCTTTTCCAACCCCCTCCAATGTGGGGTGAGCAGAGTGGATCCTAAAGAGGACTGCTCAGTCGTGGGTGCAGCTGCCGAGATGCTCAACCCGCCTCAATCCTCAAGCAAGATGACTGTATCACACACTCACCATCTGTGTGTCAGTCTGTGACTAAGAACTTCTGGATTTCATTGTCCTGTTCCCGTCACCACTCACTGATCGCCACCGGACTTTTGACTTGTGAAAATGTTATTTTCCCAAAACTGGAACTGCCTGTGCAGGACTTCTTTTAAAGTGGGGAGACTGGTGTACAACAGTCACCACGCTATCCTTGACAGATAGAGGACTCAAAACCAGTGGCATGGACACCATGATGATTGGAGATCCTCTATCTGCTGCAGCCTTCATCCACCTTCACAGCCGTTGTAACATTACACAACAGTTTAACCTCCATTGTGCAGTTATCCTCTGTCTGCTCTTCCGTTAGGGACTTCTTGGATCACACTTTGTCTGGAACCTTGCCCTTGACCGTTCTGCTATGGGTCGCCCTAAGGGAGTACATGACTCCAGGCAGCATCACTCTCAGGGTCATTGAGACACACAAGCCTCCCACCACTACAAGGTGGTGATCCATGGAGAGGTAATATGTATATATTAATGCAATATATATAAAGGGAGAAGGTTTCTGTATAACTTTGGAGCTGTGATGTACCCTGCATCCATCCCCCTTGCTTTTCAGTCTGATCAACTCAGCATAGCACTGCCATATGCCAAATAAAGATGCCTGAGTGAGGAAGTCTGGAGTTGAACTGAGCTCTTGGGGAGCCAAGTAGAAAGAGGTCTCAGAGGGAATACCAACATGGACCATTGAAATGAAGAGATTAAAATGAAGTAATGAATACATGATGACAAGCAAATTTTCTTGGAATCTTACTATATTTCTATTATGATTATAACATGTTTGTAGCCCCTGAAAAAAGAGAGACTTATCATGACTTATCATGAAATATTATATCAGAATCTAGAGTTTGCATTTTCTTTACCCCAGATTCTTCTTTGCTTCCAGAGTCATGACAGGTAGACTTGGACAGAAAATGGATTTTCAGTGGTGACAAATTTCAAGGTTCCAAATCAGATTGAAAAGCCAACATTTCAAAATTTGTCACAAAACAAAATTCTAAAAAAAAAAAAAAAACAGTTTGAGGCCAATCAAAATATATTGTTTTGATTTCAAGTTTTTATTTTTATTTATTTCATATAAAATAAAATAAATTTCAAAATGAAAAAAATCAAAACAAAAAAATCAAAATTTCTTATACCAAAAATGTCAATATTTAAAAAATATTTTTCCATCTTTTTCAAAATGAAATGTCAACATTGATATGATTTCATGCATTAAAAAGTCATCAAAAATGGCATTTTCAATGAAAATTTTCTTACCAGTTGTAACCACGGGCTACATTGTCATATCTGTTCACTTTTCCCATCTGATCTTACATGCATAAGCAGCAGAGTAGAGGGACTCAGAAACAAAGGGAAACACCTCAATAAGTAGTGATATGAAGCAACAGACTATTGTGAGAAGGGCAGGGGAGGAACATGTTCTGAATTATTATTTTTGGTAATTTATTTTTGGGGTTCTTTTCCAGCAGCTGTTGTATGGTAAATGCTGTGAGGTCAATCAACCTGGAACACAAAGTACAAGTATAAAAAAAATAATATTCACTATGTTTATTGCGCTAAAATATACCAGGAGTCTCACAGAATAGATAATAGAAAATGTCACTGCCCCAGTAGTTTACAATCTAGATTTTAGACATGCAGAAACTGCAAAAGGTGAAAACAAACAAAGGATAGACTGTGTAGGGTTAGATAGAGTTACTTAAGTACAGTCATGTGGGTGATTCTGTTAGTTTCTGTACATTTAGTATATATATTTCTGGCAAATTAGTTTGATTAGATTACTTACTGTAGACTTTGTAGAACCAGAGGGATTTAAATGAAGCAAATGTTGTTGTTTTGTTTTGCAACAGTATTCCAGGCGCAGAGGGCAGCATGGTACTTACTACTTCACTATTTCTCAGCCACAATTAAAAGATTAAGTGCCAACTCCATTACAAATTGGAACTCTATTTCAAATGACTCAGAGGAAACCATTACAATTTGGTCCCCTGAAACGGTTACAATTGTATTATAGACCAGTCCTAGTAAGAAATAAAAGAAGCTGAAAATCTGTAAAAATCTGCATATGATCTATAAGCTCAGTATAAATTTTATAACAAAAACTTAAACCAGGCAAAACTCAAGCTCCTCCTACATCCTATGGTAAAGCAAATGTTAGTTGCAAATATAGTGCATAATTTTAATAAATTAAACTATTGTTGGATGCATATAGAGAGAGAGGCTTATTTGCACTATGGTGGCACCTCAGGCAGTAAGTGAGATCAGGGACCCTCATACTAGGTGCTGTATGAAGACATAGCAAGAGAAAGTGCTGGCTGTGAAGAGCTTACAATGTGAATAGACAAGACTAAAAAAGGATGGGGGTGAAACAGAGGCAGGGAGTTTACATGACTTGCCCAAGTTCACACAGCAGATCAGTGACAAACTCAGGAATAGAATCCAGGTCTCCTGATTCCCAGTCCAATGCTATATTAATTGGGCCACACTGCCTCTGATAATGGTCAATGATACCCTATGATAAATGTAGAAGAAAAATACACAAGCAACTGAAATATAAATAGCATTTTTGAATAGAACACATTTTTACTGCAGCAGCAAACAGTTACTGGAATTAGAGCTGGCCGAATTTTTTTTCTCTCTTTAGTGAATAAAGTATTCCTCAAAAATACAGTTTAGGATTGACCAATCCTTTTCATGTATTTGAGTGGAACTGACAAATAGTTTCTGCCCCTCCTGAAAAAGGGGGGGAGGAGGAATTCTGAAAAAGTTGGAACATTTTAAAAATTAAATTTTCTGACTTTTCATTTTGAAATAGTGTTTTGTTTTGAAATGTAGCTAGATTTAACTAAAGCAAAAACAAAAATGAAACAAACAAACAAAAAACAACCCCCCCCACAAAAAAGGCACAAAATTCTGCCACCACCACCACCCCCGCCCAAAACCCTAAAAACATCTTTTTTTGGACTGAACATAACATTTTTCATTAAACATGAACTTTGATTTTTCATTTCAGCAAGAGAAGCTGAAAATTATTGTTTCAGGTCAACCTGAAGTGACTATTTTCCAGATTTTTTTCTTTGTTTGTTTGGCCACCATTGTCTGGCTATACCAAAAGAAGGACAGGAGACATTTGACACGGGATTAATTGGGCCACAACTTTATTATTAGATGTCTGGAACTACCCAGCAGATAACAGTATACAGTGCAGTAACCCCATGTTTATTCCATAATTAACTAGGGGGCTTTTACTAGCTCTCCTCTTTTTCCACCCAGGCCCTCCAGCAACTCCATTGCTGGGACCTTACCATCCACCCCACTCATAGGAGGGTTAAGGTGGGCTATAAGAATGTGGGGTTGACTCCCTGCAGGACCAATCATAGGAGTACCCAACCACCCCCCATTTGTTTCTTTAATGAATACCACTTTTTAAGTCCTTTTTCCAAGCCATTTATCCAGTCACTATATACCTTTCCTATGGAGTACCTGTACTGGACGTCCACCCTACACTTAAATAATGAGTTGTGACAAATGGCCTTCATGCCATGCAAGAACAGAGCCCTTCCTGAACCTGCTGTGGGGAAGGCAAGAAAACCCGAACTGCACCCAAGCCAATATAGTGGATAGGGAAAAATTCCTTCCCAACTACTCCCCCTTACCCCCACACTGTTCCTCACACGTTCTTGTCAACTGCTGGAAATGGCCCACCTTCATTATCACTACAAAGGTTTTTTTTTTCCCCCGCTCTCCTGCTGATAATAGCTCACCTTACCTGATCATGCTCATTACATTGTGCATGGTAACCCCCATTGTTTCATGTTCTCTGTGTATATAAATCTCCCCACTCTATTTTCCACTGCATGCATCCGATGAAGTGAGCTGTAGCTCATGAAAGCTTATGCTCAAATAAATTTGTTAGTCTCTAAGGTGCCTCAAGTACTCCTTTTTTTTTTTTTTTTGCGGATACAGACTAACACAGCTGCTACTCTGAAATCTGTAAAAAGGGGTGGCTAGTGTAATGCCCACAGCATGTCTTGACCAAACCTGGTATTTTACCACATAAAGGGGAGGGAGGGTGGATCCTGCTTCAGACTGCTCCATGTAAAAGGGAGCTTAAGGCACAAGTGTGCCCCTTCTAAACCCTGTATTCCTAGGGGACGGGTCAGCAACCACACTGTCCCCTTTTCAATGGTTTTCATCTTCCCCGCCGCTCCATCCTTAAAGCACTGTTTCCTTTATTTGGCCAGCCAGCCAAACACCCCCCTGCTTAATGGTGCAGGGCAGTCAAACTGAAAAAAAAACCAACCCAAAACAATTATTCACCCAGCTCTAACTTGAATATCAGATTTAGGCATGGTTTTCCATTTAGCTTCTCTTTTTCTAAGACATTCTTATCCGGAAATCTATGTTCTCCCACAATGCAAGGTCATTAAATATAAATGGCATTTTGAAGTCAGATACAAGATTATGACCAATAGCAGAAAATGCTAATCATAAATGATCTGAAGCAGCTGTCTATTGAATATGGTTATATCTGAGCTTGGCAGATTCAATTTTTAATGGTGAATGTTGGTAGGTGTCAATTTTACCATGCACAGAAACTGATTAAAAATATTTCCATAGATAATAATCAATCTTTACAAATAGGCAAAGCAAGAAAAATGCTGCTTGAGAACTTATTAGAGCTCAATTTATGGGTATTTATTTGAACATTTTGACATGTGATGTGGACAATTTGTGTTTTAATGGTTTAATGTTTTGATTTCAACACCTACTGTCATTAAATAATTAGTGTCTGATCCTCCTCCATTATTTCCTGCAACTGTGAAAATGTGAAGTTGATGCAAATCCAAAAACATGCGGAAAATAAACATCAATATTATCCATCAAAATTATATATATATATATATATATATATATATATATATATATATATATATATATATATATATATATATATATATATATATATAATATTAATTCTGCAAGGCCTAGAGGTATGTGACTCAGCCCAAATGAAAGAAGACTTTTGAACATCCCTACTTTTTGACCTCCCCCTTGAGAATCCCAAAAGAGCTGAAGATGGAAGCAACCACTAAGTCTCTTTTTGCTGTACTTGTCATCATGCCATTACGGATAAACTCCTCATTTCAATGCTTATGTGAATGTCATAATCCACATAGAGTACATTTCTGAGATTGGTGTCACAGGGCCCTAAACTAAAGGGGAAGTGAGGGTCAGGAAGGCAGGAAACCAAGAATAGAAGCAGAGGGAACAAACGTCATCTTCTAAATTTAATACAATGTGTTGTACATGTTCAATTCATTGTATGACAAGAGGCATGGGGGGGCATTCTTGTTTGCTAAAAGTATCTTTTCTGCCTCTAACAACCTTTATAAAGCTTTACAAGTTTCTCACCAAAAATCCAAAGTTAGCTTCTGTCTTTGAATGAACATTTTGAGATATTTGTCAAGACTTGACAGTAGAGGTCCCGAAAAAGTATCTGCACAAACAAAAACTTCTCCTTCAATAATTTTCACATTTCAAAAGGAAGCTCCAGAAGATCCCTACAGGGAACTGGGGTTTTCATAATATAAAACAGGCTTTCTCATTTGATATTTCTTATCCAAAGACAATAGTTGCACATTTTGATCATGTAAAGAAAGTGTAATGACTGATCTATTCAAAGGTGAACGTTTCCAGTAGGGAGTCTAGAATGTCAATTAGATCATGAATATTCATATCTGTATAGTTGTGCCATCTGTCAATAAAATGTAGAAAATATAAAAAATAAACTGAACAATTTGGTTCTAAAATATATTCGAGAGGTTGAGAGATAGGTCTGAGAAATAAATGAGGGTGTTTCATGGTGTTCTGCCAACCTCAACAGGTCCTTGGATCTCTCTGCTGTTTGTCATCTTTGGTATTATTTCAGTGTTGATCCCTGAAGCAAACTGTTGGGATTTTATACAGTATTTCAAATTTCTTTCTTGAGTGCAACTGAGTATTTTAGAGTATTTCAAAAATGGCCTAGATGATTTAGGAGACTCAGTCCCATTCTCAAAAGTGATTTCAGCATTTAGGAGCCCATCTCTTATAAAAAGTCAATTGGATTGAGTCTCCTAAATGCCTAATTCACTTTTGAAAATGTGACTTAATCTCAATAAAATGCTTTTGAAAATGTTATCCTTAATTCTTAAAGTATTTATTTTTATTTTTTTATTGTCCCAATGATTAATTGGTTTTGGTTCTTCACTGAAGTTTAACTCCTTCAGTGTGCTCATTCATACAACTACACCCATGTTAACAGTTGCACAGATGTAAATGAGGGCAGAATTTGACCTTCATTGTGTAAAAGGGTCATGAGGAGTTGTGCACAATACTGAAAACCTGTGATCCAAAGAGGGTATCCACTTCTTCTGAATTAATATGGATGGTTCCATTTTTGAGATCTGATGGGATTGATTGGGAGGACATGAGCTTCTGAATCTGGGAAGAAAAAAAATCACCCCATGACTTGGGAGGTGACAAGTCACTTGCTGTTACTACCCTAAGTCTATCCTTATCTGTTTGGGGAAATGGCAGACACAGACAAAGAGTAAATTCAAATGAAGTGATGAGATGTTAAATCATGATGGACTCAAAGATTGAGTAATTAGTGACCTGACTTGGTGGTTTAGCTAAAGGTGTCTATTCATATATGTAGGCCCACATTGTGAGGAAACCCTGTCAGACAATTCAGGGGCTATTTACAAAAGCAAGTGCTACACTCTGGGGCTCTCAAGTTCTGATCAACCCTCCTCTGCCTGGAGAGCAGGATAAGGAAAAGGAGGAGATAAGTCCATACTCCCACCCTGCACTGGCCTACAAAGACTAAGGTCTGCCTGAAAATATACCTCCTCCCTCCATCTGCAGGGGGTCACAGCTTTGGTGAATCGCTGTCAGCCCCAGGTGGCGGAGCTCCTATTGTCAGCTGAAATCTTTAAAAATATATAGTATTTAAAAACTATATATTTTTAAAGGTTGTGCTTAGGTTTATGTGGCCCTCCTGTGTAATAAGGTTGGGCACCACTGGAATAAGTGACACTGGTACTTTCAGTAAAATTTAGTAATATATGTTTTTATTTGTTCACAAAATGTAAAAACTAAAGATTCTCTGTAAAACTGCAAATTCCACATATTTCCGTGACAAATGGATTACTAGGATCCCTGCTCATGACATAGCCTGGTGTAAGAAAGAGCAGAATCAGGCCCTCTCTCTCATAGTAAATACATTCTTAGTTTATAATCCTGTCTGTGATGTAATTGATTTGTCCCTTTGTCTGTGATACTAAGATATAAAGAGTTTATTATGAAACCATACAAAACTTCACATAATTCAAGTTACATACATACATCTTCTCTGGTTTGAAGCCCAGACATTTAACAGGGTAATTGGCATAACTGGATTTTAGCTGGTAAACACTAGCAAAAAGGTAAACATTTCTATTGGGTAGAATTTTAATTTACTATGGAACTTTCCCTTCTTTTATATGCCACACAATTCTTCTATCCTGGCAAAGAAGCAACATTTCTAGAGGGCTTGAAAAGCCCTTTAAATGATTGATGGGGAATAAATCTGATCCTGGATCTGCTTTTTTGCAAAACTAGTACAAGTTATTTAAGAATTGTCTGTTGGAAAAAGCAATGATCTGCAACAATATGTCAGCTAAGAAAAATGTAAAACAAGCCCCAAGCATGTTTAAGCAATGGATAATAGCAAGTGACTTGCATATAAGTTTGGGCTAAAGAATATAAGCATAGTAAATTATTGCCAGTTTTTTTGCCTTAGAGAGGGAGAGATCTTTAACAGAAATGAGTTTGGTATTGTGGATTTAGGGCCTGAAAAAGCCCAATAAAGTCAATAGGAGTCCCCCCCCCCACACACACTTTTTAGAGAAATACTATTCTTAACATTAGGGGTAAATGTTATATGGGGAAGAACTAAAGCATAATTAAGAGTATATAGTTTCTTGTGCCTCAATCCATTTATGCACCCATATCAAAGCAGGTTATCTTAAAGGGACTCTAACTTAAAAATGGGCCATCTAGACACTGTTACCCCAAAACCTAATTTAAACCAAGTGCGTTCTTTACAGCGGCACAGAGACCATGCAGCAGCCACAGTATTGAAGATGCAGTCTGGGTGCGGCATAGTGAACAATGATTTTTTTGTGAGAACTGTTTCTTTGGGATTTAAAGATCAATCTTTAATTTCTGTGGGCCTAGTACATCATTGTGTAAGCGCACCAGTGAAAAGTGAATGTCAATTATTCTGATGTAATAGATTTTTACATCTATTTTGCACTGGTTTAAATAACTACTTGTGATATAGGACAAAGGAGAATTGTGGCCTATAATTCTATGTGCAGGTTCTGCAGTGTTGCATACTCTACTAAGCAGACAATAAAGGGTGCATGCTTTAACTGACAAACCAGATTTCATCATCTGTGATGATAATTCAAAGACAATTAAGTTATCGAGCAAAGCTGAAAAGAGTCATGAACATTTCAGCTACGCTGTAAACAAAAAGGGAGGGGAAATCCATGTTTGCCAGCGGGGACTAACACTCTCACTGTCTTTCTCAGAAGTTTACTCTGTGGAATCTTCATTCTAGCAAATGGAAAGTTTTATGTTACAGGGGAAATCTTGATGAAAACACAAATGAAAATCTGTGAAAGCTCTCTAAGGGAGAAAAATAGGAGAGAATGTAAATTTAAATAGAATCTTCCTGCTTCCATGAAACTTAAAGCTAACTAAATAAAATATGTCTATTTCTTATTTTTATTGTTTGTAATTAAAAGAAATTATAACATTAATATTACATTATGTTACTGGAGTTTTTTTGGCTTGCACTTTGTGCATCTAAGGCTTGAGTCAGATCTTATATAAATCAATTAGAGATGGTGAATTAGTTTTGCCTAATTTTAAACTCTCTGAAACATTGTAGGTTCAAAAGCCCAACTCAGACTTGAGCATTATTGAGTTCACAGTCTAATTTAAGAGAAATTTTGAAAAAGTACCAAAGAAGAAAAAGGAGAGAAACAAATAGAGAGAAAATATAGGCTGAAAAATAGAGGGGGAAAAAACAAATAGAGACTATGAAAAAGGGAGTAGTGAAAGGGAAGAAATGGAAAATAGCCTAATGGAAAATGTGTACTGAATATAGTGTACCTTTGACAGATCAGATATCTGTCTGTATCAAACTGTGTCAGTCCAGCTGCCTTAGATGTCAGAACCAGTTCCACGGGCTTCCTGAGATTTCAGTTATTTAGACATATTCCCCCAATTAAGGTAAATGGGAGTCATTCAGAGGCTGCTGAAGCAAAAATGGGTCCATTTAATTCATTCACATCTTCTATCTGTACTATTAACGACTATTGTGCAGATGAATAAATGGAAGGTACATGGAATATATGAGATGTTTACATTAGGAGTATGGAGGCTAAAATCACTTTTGTAGCTATGTGTGTGTAGCATAACATATCCTTTGCTTTTGCTTTATATAGTACATCAAAAAGTGCTGTGTTGGTCAAAATACAGTGCATGATGTTAGGGGGCTTATTCCTTCACCCACTTACTTCCCTGGTCCTTCTCGCATGAACAGAGAGCAACAATAGCCGAAGTCCAAAGGTGCAAACAATTCAATGTTTATTGGGGTGAACTTCCAGCAAGCATGATTCCAGTTTCCTTCCTTAGTACCCCCCTTCCCAGCTCTGACACCACAGAGCCTTACCTGTGGCCCTGTTCCCATTTCCACCCCCCTTAGCCAAACATGATTCCAATTTCCCCATCCCCATTCCATTCCCATTCCCTCCCTTAGCAAAACATGATTCCAATTCTACACCCCCATTCCCTGTTCCCATTTCCCCCACACACACCCACTCACTTCCTGATTGACTGCTTAGCTGTACCTTAACCAATCATTTTCCTGAAGTTTAACTAACCAATCCTAACATATTGTAACATGATTATGTAACCAATTCTATCCCACCACCTTAATTAGTTTACACCCAGCAAAATTAATTATACAGCAGACAGAAACAATCACAGAACCAGACAGAGATTATACAGACAAACAATAGCAAGTGGGAACTATAATGACAAAACAATACAGAAGTGAGGATTTCACATCCCAGCTATTGATAAGTGAGTTCTTGCCAGACAGGATGCTATCAAACTAAGTTTCCTTTTACATCTTCTAGGCACTTCCCTTTCTCTGGAGGCGATAGGCATCATCAGGACAGGATTGTATTCCTAACAGCCCAATAGCACCTTCTTTCAATGTGACTAGTTTGGAATGTGAGGATATGACCGTTCGCTTCCCAGTTTATGGCTGCCTCTGCTGCTTAGCCAAAGGCTTTAGCCTAAGAACAGGGCCTCAGACTGTCACAGCAAGAGAAGGACCTTACACTGGCAGACAGTGATTTTAATTGTTTCTTTTATATCTCTTATATATCTTTTTATAGTCAAGTGATAAGAATACACCTAAATTCTTAGAGTATAGGCCTTTACAGACAGGCCTGAATATCTATATCCTAACACATAAGAGAGGAGTTCCCAAACTCTTTGTCTGCATGACCCCATTTTGAGACTTACTTCTTCCCTATGATCCCAGATTACAACAAAGCTACATAGCGACCAAGGAATCCAAGGAATTTACACATTGAGTATGTTACTTAATGCTCTCAATGTGACAAATGACCTTGAGTGTTGTATCATAGTATCTCAAAGTCTGGCAAGATGGAGAAATTGCACATCTAATCTGCAATGTGACATCCATGTTAGATCAAAACTGAGATATGATGAACACAAGTGCATAGAATCCAGCTTCATACAAATATGTGCCCACAAATGGCACCATCAGTTTCAAGGCAGGTATAGAGAGTGCAGTATATTCATTATCAACAGTGAACCAGAAAAAAATGTTGGGCATATGTTCCTCGCAAGAATTGATCACAGGAAATTTCAATGACCTGTTTGATTTCAGCTGCTGGCAAATCCATGGCATCAGACTTGTAGTATAAGGGTTTTTGCACCCAATCATACTTTGTCTTGTCCAAGTTGGAGAAAAAGGATGCAAACTGTTCCTCCATCTGGCAGAAATGCTCAGCTATCACCTGTGTGGGAAGATGAATAATTTCATTGTCAGCCAGGAACTTGCAAAGCTGTGGGAAGGATTCATAGTTTGTCTTAATAGATTATTGTTCCAGAAAACACTTTTCTTCATTAATCCTGTGATTTGATCACTCCGCTGAAGGATATGGGTGTTCTTTCCTTACAGACCTGTACTCAATTTATTCAGTTTCCCAACTATATCTGTGACATAGACATAGACATAGACATAGACATGTGCCCTTTGGTCACATAAAAAATCAATGAATTCACACTTTCTGCATTCCATTGCATAGGCACATACCTTGTCTCTCTATTAAAAAAAAATCATCCCAGTAGTAGAACATGAGCACGTCAAGATTGAACCCAATGTCTTTACACAGTTTTGCAAACAGATGTGTGTGAAGGGGCTGAGTCTTGATGAAATTCACAACAGAGGAAAACTGCTTCAAAACTTCACCTAGCTCTGGACTCAGAGATTTAGATGCTAGATGTTCTCTGTGAATCATGCAGTGAGTCCACATAGCAGACAGAGCTACTTTCTTTACGAAGGTACAAAGACCTGCTTTGTGGCCTGTCGTAGACGGAGCTCTATCTGTGCAAAAGCTCACCATGACATCACATGGGATATTTTTGTCTTGCATGTAGCCAGATATCACACCAAACATTCCTTATACCACCTTGTGTCCAAAAAGAGGGAGAAGAACAGAATGTCTTCAAGACCTGCACCCTCCCTTTATATTTCACAAAACCCAAGAAATATGCATCGTGACCCTCAGTGTTCACATCAACTTGAAGATCAAAGGCATTCATGTTTTCAGACACTCCACCAATGTATTTTCCTGAGCTGCTGCTATCCTTCACTTCACTGTTTTGTTGGAGAGTGGTATAGCATTGAGTTTGTTTGCCATGGTTTCTTCACACATTATCCACACCTTATCAATTGCAGCAGAAAAAGGGAAAGTCTCTCAAACTGTGTGAGGCTCCTTGGCCAGTGGGATGTGGTTACACACCTCAAATGATGCCTTTTGAGAATGGTCAGAGATGGATGTAGGTCTCTTGAATTGCACTTGTTGATGTTAAAGTTCTTCTTTCCGGTCTGGAAAATGACCTGGGTTTTCCTATGTGTTCTTTGTTATGGGTTTCCAAGTGTTCTTTAAGTTTAATAGGTCTCATGCTGTCACTCGATAACACCATGTCATATTGCAGGCATTTTAGCCTTTCTTCTTGACAAAAACTTCTTTGAAGCCATACCTAGAGAAAGCCTTATCATATGTGTAAGCACATTTCTTGCACTCTTGTTTTTTTTTTCATAACTGCATCAGTAGACTCATTGGAGGTTGAAGCAGCTAGTCTGCACAAAAATGAGTCCATTATGCCTCTTATAATAAATAAGAAACAGGAATTCACTGTTAAGCAAATAACAACAGAACTTATAAAGGCCCACTGTGGTGATAATAGAGCAGCAGTACAAAGACAGTGACTTACAATGATTCATTATTGAGTGCCAACTGAGTACTCGGGGTGATATAAAAGAAGCTGGTAACCCTGCCTTAAGGAGCTTACAAGCCATTGCAGATTACCACCTCAATAAAGGCTAGCACAGGCTCCTTCCAGCTCAGCAAGAAAGGATGCTTTGTTGATAAGGCTATTGCCCAGAGATAAGGAACTTTTGGATTCAAATATCGCAGATGGATGCTTGCAGAGCTGGATGGGGCAAATGGCAAAGTTGGCATCAGCCAACCTGTCTGGACCTACTCGAAAAACACCACACCAGAAGGCTGTCATTTTGATTTACAAAAGGCCAGCAACTGTGCAGTGTGACCTTGCACAGACGTATGTGAGAGGTCATGTTGCACAGAGGCTGCCATTTTGTAGATCAAAATAGAGGCCTCTGGCATGGTGTTCGTGAAGTTGGTCTGGACACGTTAGGGTGCAAACGGCATCAGGATGGAAGAATCCCATGCACTTAGGATGAAAGAATCTCATGCACTGCTACAGACGAGGGACCAAGTGGCTAGGCGGCAGTTCTGCAGAAAAGGAACTGGGGGTTACAGTGGACGAGAAGCTGGATATGAGTCAACAGTGTTCCCTTGTTGCCAAGAAGGCCAATGGCATTTTGGTCTGTATTAGTAGGAGCATTGTCAGCAGATCGAGGGGTGTGATCATTCCCCTCTATTTGCCATTGGTGAGGCCTCATCTGGACTATTCTACCCAGTTTTGGTCCACACACTACAAGAAGGATGTGAAAAAATTTGAAAGGGTCCAGTAGAGGGCAACAAAAATTATTAGGGGACTGGAGCACATGACTTATGAGAAGAGGCTGAGGGAACTGGGATTGTTTAGTCTGCAGAAGAGGAGAATGAGGTGGGATTTGATAGTTGCTTTCAACTACCTGAAAGGAGGTTCCAAAGAGGATGGATCTAGACTGTTCTCAATTGTACCAGATGACAGTACAAGGAATAATGATCTCAAGTTGCAGGGGGGAGGTTTAGGTTGGATATTAGGAAAAACTTTTTCACTGGGAGGGTGATAAAGCACTGGAATGCTTTACCTAGGGAGGTTGGTAGAATCTCCTTCCTTAAAGGTTTTTAAGGTCAGGCTTAACAAACCCCTGGCTGGGATGATTTAGTTGGGGATTGGTCCTGCTTTGAGTATGGGGGTTGGATGAGATGACCTCCTGAGGTCCCTTCCAACCCTGGTCTGGTTCATCAGACCCACAACCCCATCTACCGATGGCATGACCACATTTGGGGTTGTGACCCACAGTTTGGGTTCTGCTGGTATAAGGGGTTTGTGTGTGAACTGTCCTAGCAGTCTGTAGAGTCTAGTACACACCAGAGTAAAGCTGTAATCAAAGGCCATGGAGTGAAAGCCTAGGTTCTAGTCAAGATAATAGTTCTGCCATTGATTTCAAGGCAGCCAGGATTTCACCCATAACGTCTTTGATCGGCAACACAAATAAGAAAAGGAGTACTTGTGGCACCTTAGAGACTAACAAATTTAGTCTCTAAGGTGCCACAAGTACTCCTTTTCTTTTTGCGGATACAGACTAACACGGCTGCTACTCTGAAACAGATAAGGAAGATTTTAAAAAAAATGCTAGCAATTATTTATATTTTTATAATATTTTGGGATAAAGTAACTGGTGTTCGGAAAAAAGGAAAAGTAAGGCAGGTATGTGATAACTCTATGCATACTGTATGAGTTTGAAGCTCGCAAAGACTATAGCATTGTGAGGATGTATTTGGGCCTGGTTACCCAATGCATATGTCTTTGTGGCTGAACTCAAGCAAAGTGTAAGTAAACTGTGTTGTAAGGAACCCAGTAATTCATGACTCTGTGAACTACTTTCCTGTTTCTGATTATGTGACTTTGGGTGTCACCAAGTAGCTGACGTGTTTGTTACAGGAGCTGGAAATGGAACTGAAGGTGTGTGAGTCAACATAGTTCATCATCTTTGCTATCCTGCCAGTGCCAAGTGGGAGTGAAGAAAGAAAAAGACTGATTCTGGAAGCAGACTGAGTGCTGTACTTGTGCATGTGTGCTCGTTTTTTAAGAATACTTCTGAAAGTGCCCTCAGTCATCTTTTGTGGCTATTCTGTGAAAGTATCAGCTGCTAAGTAAATTAACAGGGTTTACTAGATGAGCTTGAAACTGGTTAGAAAGAAATTGTAGGTGTGCTTTTGAATGAACAAATGGATGGAGCAGGGGGAAATTGTGGAACGTACTTCCACTTGAATGATAATGTAGATGATGGAGATGTTGTATAAAAAAGTACCATGTAGTCCAGACTCTGATACCCTTACACTGAATAGAACCTTACTAGCAGTTAGTTGCATCAACTTTGATTGTATTACTCATGGAATAAGTTGCTAGTCAGTATATTGGAATCTGGTCCTAAGAAGTCAAAGGGTGAATGAAATTGAATTGTGTGAAAACCATCCATTTTAGTTCATGAGGGTGTCACAAACCTACTTTAACAGTTTTATTTGCAAGTGTTCTCAAACCCTTTAGCCTCACATGAACTTGAAACTCCATTCTGAGCCTGTACTAATAACAGCAAAACATATTTCTCTCTCTTTCTCCCTCACTCCTATTCCCTGGTGTATGATCCGAATTAAGCCTTGTAAATCTAGAGCGAGCAACAGCAAAACATGTGCCACGTGGTCATTATATTAAATTAAATGAAGTATCATTGCATTATCTTTCCTAGTTGTACAACTTAGTGGAGACAGACAAGATTTTTTTTTCCCCATCTAAGCTCTTGGCTATAACGTAAGATTAAAAGATTGCTTACTTACTTTCTTTCCCTGATGATGATGATGATGTGTGTGTGTATGTATATGTATGTTTATGTATTTTTATATAAGACATTTTGTTGGTACTATATATAGATAGATAGATAGATAGATAGATAGATATAGATATAGTCAATACATAGTAGAACATAAATTCTTCAGGGCAGGGATTGTATTTGTGTTTTTGCCATGCCAGGCGCACAATGGGAGTTTAATAAAGATGGTGCTCATTATCCAGAAATAATCCTCTGATAAGCCTATATTAAAAAAATTAATTTATTAATTTATTTTAAAAATTCTTGAAATTTAGCGTGCTCAGGCTTCTTTCATGCCACCCTTTTTATTTCTCTTTTGTAAGATGAAAAATAAAATAAAAAAATAAGGATGGATCCACAAAGTGAAAAATAAATAAATAACAATCACTAAAATGACTGGTTTCAGAGTAACAGCCGTGTTAGTCTGTATTCGCAAAAAGAAAAAAGAAAAGGAGTACTTGTGGCACCTTAGAGACTAACCAGTTTATTTGAGCATGAGCTTTCGTGAGCTACAGCTCACTTCAGCTGTAGCTCACGAAAGCTCATGCTCAAATAAACTGGTTAGTCGCTAAGGTGCCACAAGTACTCCTTTTCTTTTTTCTTTTTACTAAAATGACTAACATCCTTTATTGCAGGAGGTTATAAGATTGAGAAGTTAAATTCCCTCTCATTGACTCTTTTTGCAAAATGTAACATTCTGCTTGCCCAGTAGCCGTAACTGTCATTTTTTAACACTTTGCTGACATTGGTTCACACCTTGGAATTTGCAAATCTGAAGTGGAATGTGATCAGCTGAATGATGAGTTCTCTGTCAATTTGTTGATATAAAAGGGGCACTCTGGAAATGAATCTGATCTAATTCTTCTCAGTTATGACCTTATATTTTATTAGTTTATCAAGAGAAGTCAAGTTTATAATGTAGAAATTGATGCTGACAATTCTTCCCTCTTCTACTCAAACACTGAGTTAGACAGGGCATTTCTTGTAGTACAGACCACAGGACAGAGTTATGAGAGATCTGTAGCCAGAAAATATGAAAATATTTACATTTTAAAGATGAATTACCCATAGGTACAGTATGGGAAAATAAATAAAAGAGGCATCTGCAGATAAAACACATCTTACATTGAAATGGGCAGTTTTGATGCTGTTCCAAAACTCTGGCTGTTTGGAGATCCTGGAGTATTCTTTTCTAGATGATCTACCTATAAATCAGTGGACACTATCAACTTGATTTTTATAATAGCTATATGTACTACTACCAGTTTGGCTTTGTTCTTATCTGCACTCTTGAGTAAGTGAAGTTTAAGGTGATGAAAATTATGTGGAAGTGTTAGATCCCCAAAGTTTGGAAAATGCCCAGATAACAGAGGTTAGAATACCTATTAGTAGGTTTGTACTTCACAATCAGATCTGAATATGAATCCATCTGTGTGTGCGGTTTTCTGCGGGGAGGGTGTGTTTGTGTGTGGAGGTGGGGGAGGGGGGGTTCTGCAAATACTTCATTCATTTGGGCCTTACTGTGAGTTGGATCCTAATAATAAGCCAAACATGAAAAAGAATAAAAAGAGAGACTGGTTAATCTTGCAAACAATTTCCTGAATCACAATTTAATGTTGTTGTCTTTTCCATGGAAAAAACTGCAGCCATTCAGCAAAATACCCCTTCAAATTTCTACTTTGCATCCCCAAAATACCTTTACTTGTGTGGGCACTGTAGAATGAGGTAAGCTAAAATGTTGACACATAATTTCTGTTACTGTATATCTCCTTCAACTATTCATCCAATCCTCTGTCAGTCCCTGTCACCTAGTATTTGGTTGCCTTTGCTAGCTGTCAGGGAGTTTTCTACATCTTCCATCAGCAAGTGGGTATAGTCACAATAAACACCATTATTAAAGTGCCTGGGAATTGTAGTATATTCTTCCTTCGGCAGCTACTTTTGCTGCAGATGATTCGATGATAGTTGACCGGACAGACAAAAGTAGGAATCAGTGGTGGTGAAGGCACAAGCCCCTGTGGATGACACAAGGTCCAGTATACATTGAAATGAAAGCATTTTCACAGGTGTAATTCAGGAAAGGATTTGGTCAATAATATTTAATATAATGCATGTCCCAGAAACAAGGAAAATTTGGAGGTCAGAAGGTTCAGGGGGACCAGAAGGGTTATTTGTAAGGGAGGAAGAGCTGGTTCATTGTGTCTGTTTTACAAAACGTGGGTTTCACGTTGTCTTTTTGTGAAGCAGAGAGTGGGAGCAGCTGATGTTGGTATTATTCATATCCATGTATTGAAATTGACTCCAAAGCACAGAATGAATATGAATATGATATTAGCCTCGATGCATAACCACTATCTGGTATATCATGTCTTGCTCATCACTGATTATAGCTGACTAACAAATATAGTATAAATAAATTAATGATGTGTCTGTCCTAGAAATGTTATGGTATGTTTGTTCTGAGGTAAATCAGAGTAAGGACTGGGAACTTAAAATTAATGCACACCAATAAACCACAAGAAGTAAACACATCTCAGAATTTGTAATCATGTTTTCTAATATACTGTAGCTTATATAAAACACTCTGCAATGTACATCTAATTTTACACTTCATTTTAAATGTAATATATTAACTTTCATTTCAGCAATTTCTGGTATTGAAAGAACATTGAGAAACATATTGGAAATTAACATAATTATATCAGGAATTCCCAGTAGCCACAAGCATTAGTACTCAAATTACATTATGCATATGCAAAGCAAGTACTTCTGATGAAGGTCATTTGTCACTGGTATCAAGAGCTGTAAGATTCTACTGCGTAAACTAGTGAAGGATGAACTTCAAAAGGTTCGGAGGTTTGGTTTTGTTCAGGTGCGCATCCAAATTTCCAGATGCTTATCTGAATGTAACCAAACACCTCTCTAGTTACTCTGCTAGTTAAATTGCCTAGTGCATTATACTTCTTAGACCGGCAAACACAAGAGTGCTGGAAAATTTGGAAGAAATGCCATTAAGGCTCTAAAGAAAATTGCCATACCTTCTGGCTCCACAACTAATCTTCCAAGCAGCAGTGGTCAGTAGTGTTGTGAGGGCTAGAGTTTCTGCAGAAGGAGGAATCAGGGGCTCTGGAGAACTTATGTTGACTGTATGGACATTTAGTGGCGCTATCAGCTTGTACTGTTGTTCAAGGTGCACAGAACCTTAAAATTACTCCAGGGCTGACTGACAGCAGCTGAGATCAACCTTTCCCCTGGGGTGGATTTGGCAGTCGCTCTGGTTTTATCCTCCAAGGGTCTGCTGGGGGAGTTTAGTCACAAGCATAGGCCTCTGGACAGGGAGTGGGATTTGAAAACCATATGGCTGCTATGCAGATGTCCCTGATGAGCTTTCGTTCCTCTCAGGGTTCATGGAGTTAAGCCAGGACATGGAGCTCCTGCTAGTTCCATATTATAGAATGTGACAGGGTCAGGATTCAAATCAAGAAAAACAGCCATTCCCCATGTATACCAGCTGGTTTCCTATGGGTTAACACTAACACATCTGAACTTTGTGGTGAATGATAAAGCAAATATGCACAGGTTGGCAATTTAGAATAGTGCATTTTCAGTTCAAAACTCAAAATGAAGGTGACGTTTATACATGTTTTCATATTCATATTTATGAAATAATTAGGGGATGCAGCTACATTGTTTAATAATTTATCATAAAGCATGTTAGAAAATGCATTATTTATAAATATCTACCAGATTATGTCATCAAAAGCTGTTATACAGCACACTATAAAAGGTGGTATCATTTAAACCATGCACAGTGTGTTCATCCATGATATTTCATGAAAAGTATCAGGCAAGCTATACGGTGTTATGATGCTTAATATTAAGTAGTTTTTTTAACTATGTTTTGGGGTATCATCTTAAGATAAAGTGTAATTAAATTTTCTTCCTGTATTTTTTTTCAATACAGTTTCAGTTTTCAAAAAAAATTGTTTCTTTGTTGTATGGAGTTCAATTATCCAGTGCCACTTATGGCTGTTCCTAACACATAAAGCTAGACATGGGTGAGAAATTGTTTTTTCCATCTGCAAGAATTGTTGAGATTTTGAAAAAAAAAAAAATTCCCCACACAAATCAGGACAAAAAGACAAAATCTCAATTTTTTTCCACAAACTAAAAATCCAGTTGGATCTGTTTAATCATTTTATTTTAATAATTTCAAAGGTTTTTATTATGACTATTTTATTTTTATTACATTTTACTATAATAAATTAATTTACATTTCAAAATGAAAAGTTGCTTCAAACTAAAACTGGCATTATATATATATATATATTGAAATTCGAAATTCATCAAAAGGGACCCTTTCCCATGAACTCTCCATTTTGATGAATAGGCATTTTCTGACCAAAAAACCCACAACAAAATAAAATGTTTTGTCAAAAAATTCTTGACCAGCTCTACTTAGGACCTGTTTCTACTGTACTTATTCACAGGAGTATTCCAAATGAAGTCATAATTATGCAACACAGAAAATTATGCTAGATCCTAGAGAGACCAAGTGGGTCAGGTAATATCTTTTTATTGGACCAGCTTCTGTTGGTGAGAGAGACAAGCAGTTAAGGTTACACAGAGCTCCTCTTCAGGGAGAAGTTAGTCCTCACCCACATTGTCTCTGTAATATCCTGGGACTGACATGGCTGCAACTGCACTGAATACTCAAAAATACTGTTTGTATCAGTCATCGGTCATTTCTCTTATTCCTCCTTAAACCATGGTTAAATTCTTAGAAGTACTGTTACTGGTGTGGAAAACATGATCTGATATTTTAAAGAATGTTTCATAAGTTTCTGACATCCAGAGAACGAGGGACGGAAGAACACAGATTGTCCTTCCACACTCCCTTGGGAGAAGCAGCTACTGACAACAATGATTATAGACTCATAGACTTTAAGGCTAGAAGGGACCATCATGCTCATGTAATCTGATCTCCTGCACGTTGCTGGCCACAGAACGTCATCCACCCAGTTCTATAATACACCCCTAACCTCTCTGGCTGAATTACTGAAGTCCTCAAACCATGATTTAAAGACTTCAAGTCACAGAGAAATCCACCATTTACTCTAGTTTAACCCAGCAAATGACCTGTGCCCCATGCTGCAGAGAAAGGCAACCCCCCCGCCTTCAGACTTTTCTTTCCTTCCCGACCCAAATGTGGTGATCGGTTAGATCATCAGCATGTTGGCAACACCCACCAGCCAGACACCTCCCCATTTAGTGCCCCAGCAATTGAGGATATTTTCTAGTAGAAGTCACACATGGGCTACATGCCATTGTAGGCAATCTCATCATACAATCTCCTCCATAAATTTATCAAGCTCAGTCTTGAAATCAGTTAAGCTTTTTGTCCCCATTGCACCCCTTGGAAGGCTGTTTCAGAACTTCACTCCTCAGATGGTTAGAAATCTTCATCTAATTTCAAGCCTAAACTTATTGAGGCCCAGTTTATATCCATTTGTTCTTGAATTAACATTGGCACTTAACTTAAATAACTCCTCTCTCTCTCCCTGATATTTATCTCTCTGATGTATTTATGGAGAGCAATCATATCTCCCCTCAGCCTTCATTTGGTTAGGCTAAACAAGCCAAGCTCCTTGCATCTCCTCTTGTAAGGTAGCTTTTCCCTTCGTCTGATCTTCTTAGCCCTTCTCTGCAAACTGTTCCATTTTTAACTCCTCTTTCTTAAACATGGGAGACCAGAATTACACACATTATTCCAGATGAGGCCTCACCAGTGCCTGGTATAATGGCACTAACACTTCCCTATGTCTACTGAAGATATGTCCCTTGATACATCCTAGGATTGCATTAGCCTTTTCCATGGCCACATCACATTGGCAGCTCATAGTCATTCTGTGATCAACTAATACATCCAAGTATTTTTCCTCCTCTGTTGTTTCCAACATCCTAGCAAAAATTCTAGTTGTTAGTCCCTAAATACATGACTTTGAACTTTGCGCTATTAAATTTCATCCCATCTCTATTAATCCAGTTTTCAAGGTTGTCCAGATCTTCTTATATGACATTCCGGTCCTCCTCCATACCGTCAATGCCTCCCAACTTTGTGTCATCTGCATATTTTATTAGCACACTCCCACTTTTTGTACCAAAGTTATGAATGAAAATTAAAATCCTAAAACCAATCCCTGAGGAACTCTTCTAGTAATCTTCCTACATCATGACAGTTGGCATCACCTTCTTGTTGATTCAATGATTTATTTGTTGAAGAAATCTGTCAGCTATCATATTCAGAAATATCTGGGCCCTGCCATTATTAGCAGCATTTGCCCTCCAAGCTATATATAGATGGGAAATTAATGTCTCCCATAATCACATAATTTCCAGTAGTATTTATTTCATTAAAAGTATTAAAGAGGTCTCTATCATATCAAAATAGGATCCTGGGAGGCTGTAGAAGTCCCCTCGCACTATCCAAGTGGAGCATCTGTTAGCTTTTTTCCCCAATGTTATTTTGATCCAAACAGATTCTGTTTTATCCACTCTATCACTTCTAATTTTTCTAATAATTTCATCATTAATATATGATACTACTCTACCACCTTTACCTTTATTTCTGTCTTTCCTAAAGAGAACATACCCTTCAATACCTGTATTTCATTCATGACTACTATTCATGTTTCTGTTATCCCTATAATATCTGGTTTCACTTCCTGTACCAATAGTTCTAGTTCCTCCATTTTTTTACCGAGGCTCCTTGCATTGGTGTACAGACATCTTAGATTTTTTCCGCTCGACTTCATCCCAATTCTTCACCCAATTAGATACATTCATTCTACGGCCAATATCATCTACCCGATTGTTCCTGTCACATTGATATTGGCACTATCTTCCCTCTTGATGTCAATTCTCCTACCCCCCCTCTTGTTCCTTTTTCTATTACTATATTTTTTCTTACACAATTTTCCTCCTGTTCAATGTTAGAATCAGGCTCAGAGATTACATGAGCATCTCTCAACTGTCTTCTCCAAATTCCTAGTTTAAATATTTTTTAATCAGTTGTGCCAACTTCCATCAGAGAAATCTATTTCCCATCCAATTCAGGTGGAGTCTATCCTATGAGAACAGTCCTCTGTCCATGAATGCCACAGTGTGGTCAAACATCCAAAAGCTCTCCTTATAGAAAAACTGCCTGAACCGTCTGTTGATCACTTTATAACCAGTTTGGGTATAAAAGTCATTTTCTTTTTTGCTTCTGAGGCTGCTAAGGCTAACATAGGAAATTAACTCACTGACTTAAATAAATGCCTGACCAAAGCAACAGTTACCTAGTATGAAAACATTCTTATTGATGATTTGCTTATCCTTGCTAATCCCCAGCAGGTGTTTGAAAAATGAAAGTGGCATAATAATATAACACTGATATTAATTTTGCATGGACTAGCACAGCATGACTCTTAGTCCCCATGTAGACTCCAGATATTCTTCTACTTCATCACCCAGTGCATCAGGAAGCTTCTTCCTAAATTTATCTAAGAGAAAAGAATGTTTTGACCTATGCGATCCAATTTACATTGTTAGTGAGCTGTATCCCTCTCTATCTCTCATTTTATCCTTATATTTCTAGTATTACCATACTGTTATTATCCAAACTTTAAGGACACAAATGGGGAATCCATTTGGCAGTTTATTTATTTATTTTTTTACTAATTGGTGATCTATTTTTAGTAATCAGATTTCTCTTATGTTTTAAAATATGTTTTATTTATAGTCTTTTAAAAATTGCAAATCACCAGAAAAGAAGTCTAACACAATTGCCAGTGATCATAACAAAAAAAAATGAAATAAAAAAAGAAACATTGACAATTAGGGCTAGATTCACAAGGAGGATTTAGGGCTTCAATGCTCACTCCAGTAGTTAGGACACCTGGCAGTTGGGAGACCTGGGTTAAAGTTCCTGCTCTACATCAGACAGAGTGGGGATTTGAACCCAGGACTCCCACCACTTGGCTAAAAGTTATAAGCAGATGTGGAAGAGTACCACAATCATCTGCTCCTCCAGCTGTGATTTGTGCAGAGCCAGATCTGGTAGGGGTGCTCTGGGAGGCCATCTAAACCTAAATGTTGGTGCCTAAGTCACCAACTTGTGAATCTAGCTCTAAATTACAGGAATTGTTGTCAGAAGCTATTCAATTGCACTAAAGGTTCCAGTTGCAAGGAAAATCCATAGATGTTATAAGATTCTGAAAAAAAAGGCTCTTTACTCAACTTCAAAGGTACTGGATTTTCTTTTCTCAGTTGCAAAATCTTTATAAGATTCTAGTATCTCAGGTGCAGACGCTGATGAAGCATTTTTATTACGGGATAAAAAATTACTGGGCTCAATAACATCAGTAATATATATTTATATATATAATCTAACATTGCACATATCTATCTATCTATCTATCTATCTATCTATCTCAATAAAATCTAACATTGCACATACCTTTTCAGGAATAAAGTTTCAAAGTTCCATAACAACTCCAATTTTTGTAACCACCTTTTCATGGTCAAAATATAGATCAACTGATCTGAATTCCTTTTGCTTTGTCAGAACAAATTAAAGCAGAATTAATCTGAAATACATTTTTTGTTTTCTCCTCTTATTTAATACTCACTCTCTCAGACTCTAACAAAAATAATCAAAACAGTTCTGTAGACTTTCACTATTGCTACCTTTTGTTTTAATGATGTGTGAGAACTAGGCAAGCCAAATCTTTCTCTTTAAACAAATGCCATAAAATAAATTAGGTAAAGTGATAATTTGATCAATTCCTTCTGATCCTTCAAGTCTCTGTGAATTTTGGAGGCTCTGTATATGTTCTTCATATTCTCCAAACTTTGATACAGAGTAACATTATCCTGTTCTAAACTGTGATAATGGATCTTACAGTTCTGTGTTTTCATTTTAATTTGATCTTGTTTCTTAGGCAAACTGATTTAAATTGGGCTCATTGAGAATTTTTTGCAACACCCATTTCAGCTGAGCACCTATAGAAATTCTATAGGCTTAACAAAGTCTTCATTATTAGACCTTACTGTCATATACTTTCTCTTTTACGTATATACATAAAGTTTAATTCCACTGAAGACAATAAGACAAATTCAACTCAGGTATAAATCTGCTAACACAGATAGATAAATAGGACCCATTGACTTCAATAGAAGCAGCATGATCTTTTTAATATCTCTCAGTTTTATCAGAATTGGAGATGATAGATAAATCCTGAGAAATCTGAGCAGTGTTCTGGTTCCTCTGTAGCAATGAGCAATACATTCAAAACTATCAAATGAATGAGGGCTTGTAAGCTCTTTCGGGCAGGGAATATCTTTTTTGTGTATGTCATTTACGTCACCAGACACATTGTTAGTGCTTAGCAAATACATAACAATAAGAGTAATTGAGTTAAAAGACCTCTTCCATTCTCCACTCCTAATTGTCAAACTATCATAAACTCTCAATATTTTAAATTGAAATTTCTCATGTCTTGTCTAAAATTTTGTTAAAATATAGTTTTAAAAGCATTTTTACATACCTATTGTATGTGTGCATATATGTTTATATCTCTATATATCTATACATATATATGTATCATTTTAGATCATACAAACAACTTTTTCTTGTTTTATAGTCAAATATCTGCAGTTACATTTTAAACAATATGGCTGAAATTCTAGCCCCATTGAAGTCCATGGGTGGCTCGTGGGACCAATTCAGTGAACGCTTTCTTTCTGCGGTCAGATGTTTCAGTCAAGCAATCATATAGGAGGGGAAATAAAGCAATTATATACAAAGGGAATTCAACCCTGTTGTGAGGTGTGTGCAAGCAAATGCTTGCATGTATATGGGGTTCCATAGCCCTCAAAGGGCACCTTTAGTGTCGTCACCAAAATATGGCTGCACAGACTTCACTGAAGAGTCAGAGCCATCAGTTGTATTGGAGAGAGGAAAAAACAAATACAAGAAGATTGTAACTGGGTGAAATTTAATGGACCATGATTTACAGGAGATCAAACTAGTTGAGCTAACAGTTCTTTCTGGCCTTAAAATATATGAATCTGAACAAATGTGGATTGAGAAGTTGGGTTGATTTTCCAAAGGCACAGGGCAGTTTTGTGCCCTGTAGTAAAGTAGTCATAAAGGTGTTAACTGGATTATTCAGAGTATTTTTGATTGAAGCCAGGAGCCACCTCTCCATTGCTTCCTGTTTAATTAGCGTGTTTTCCCTTTCTGTTACGTACTTGAATAAAGAAACACATTCCCAGCCTCCAGTACTGCATGTGAAGTGTGCTTCCTGAGTGGCTTCTTTGCAAAATGCCTAATTCCCTTTAGCAGACAATTGGAGTTCAGTGCATAACACTTATTTGTGCCTTTGGAAATTTCCTGTTGTTTCCTCATCTGCTTGGACAAAAATCTCAACTTCATCTACCTGTTTGACAGCTTCTGTCACAAATATCTTAGTGCCTTCTTCCATGCTGCTCCTCTACACATTGGACTCTCTAAATAGATCTATCAAGCCACTTACATTTTTTATCTTATCCAATATCCATTAATCATCTGTCTTCCCCCAATTCCCCACTGAGCAGGCTTGCCTCAGATTTACAGAGAAATGAATTAATGCAGAACTCAGAGTAGGCACATGGGTTATAAAGTCCATAACATAGACATGTCAGAGATCGAAGGTAAATACTGTCAAGGTTTGGCCCTTGACTGGGCCAGCTTATTTTGGTTATGGCAGGGAGATCCTTCTCTCCCTGTCTTGGCTTCACCCAGAATTGGTCCTTTGTAGCAGACACCCATTTTGATCAGACCCACTGGCACAGGTTAGTCTGCTCCCAGAACTTGTAGGCACTGGACCAACTCTTACTGGTTCTGCCTGAGGCTAATACTTATAACCCTATAACAACCTCGCAGCCTGCATACTTTTGGTTCTATCACGTCCTTCTATCACTTGCCTTTTAATTTTCATTGGATATCACCTTGTTTAAGTGCCATGAGAAACATCTGGTAAAAGAAATAAATGATAGTAATAAATACAAATGTACACATACATTTCTTTCAAATAATAGAGAAGACCTCAGAGGCTAATATGTGTGTCAATGTTTGAGTTGGCAACAGAGTTCTTTTGTGTACAACAGATAAAATTATATTATGTTCATACCAAGCAGAGAAGGCTCAGGCAAAACAGAAGGCACAGACATTTGTTCTTTATGTAGCATGTTTGTAAATAAACAGCATGAATACTTAATTTATTTGGTAGCAAACACAGTATCAGCTAAAAGCTTGAAAATGCAACATAATACATTTTATCACACAACCTTTTCCCCCATGGTTGTTTTAGCCTTTCAAGCTTCTAACATGTTTCTATTAAGAAACTGTAATATCGAATCTAGTTTGTAAAATGGCATAGTCTTCTCAAGCTTTCAGTTGTGATGGTCTTCTCTACCCAGTTATTCCATAGCATTCATGGAGCATTATCATCATAAAATTATAGAATCATAGAATATCAGAGTTGGAAGGGACCTCAGGAGGTCATCTAGTCCAACCCACTGCTCAAAGCAGGACCAATCCCCAACTAAATCATCCCAGCCAGGGCTTTGTCAAGCCTGACCTTAAAAAATTCTAAGGAAGAAGATTCCACCACCTCCCTAGGTAATGCATTCCAGTGCTTCACCACACTCCCAGTGAAAAAAGTTTTTTCCTAATATCCAACCTAAACCTCCCCCACTGCAACTTGAGACCATTACTCCTCATTCTGTCATCTGCTACCACTGAGAACAGTCTAAATCCATCCTCTTTGAAACCCCCTTTCAGATAGTTGAAACCAGCTATCAAATCCCCCCTCATTTTTCTCTTCCACAGACTAAACAACCCAGTTCCCTCAGCCTCTCCTCATAAGTCATGTGTTCCAGTCCCCTAATAATTTTTGTTGCCATCCGCTGGACGCTTTTTTCACATCCTTCTTGTAGTGTGGGGCCCAAAACTGGACACAATACTCCAGATGAGGCCTCAACAATGTTGAATAGAGGGGAATGATCACATCACTCAATCTGCTGGCAGTGCCCCTACTTAGACAGCCCAAAATGCCATTGGCCTTCTTGGCAACAACGGCACACTGTTGACGCATATCCAGCTTCTTGACCACTGTAACCCCTAGGTCCTTTTCTGCAGAACTGCTGCCTAGCCATTCAGTCCCTAGTCTGTAGCGGTGCATGGGATTCTTCCGTCCTGAGTGCAGGACTCTGCACTTGTCCTTGTTGAACCTCATCAGATTTCTTTAGGCCCAATCCCCTAAATTGTCTAGGTCCCCCTGTATCCTGTCCCTACCCTTCAGCGTATCTACCTCTCCTTCCAGTTTAGTGTCATCTGCAAACTTGCTGAGGGTGCAATCCACACCATCCTCCAGATCATTAATGAAGATATTGAACAAAACCGGCCCCAGGACTGACCCTTGGGACACTCTCCTTGATACCGGCTGCCAACGAGACATGGAGCCATTGATCACTACCCATTGAGCCCGACAATCTAGCCAGCTTTCTATCCACCTTATAGTCCATTCATCCAGCCCATACTTCTTTAACTTGCTGGCAAGCATACTGTGGGAGACCATGTCAAAAGCTTTGCTAAAGTCAAGGAATAACATGTCCACTGCTTTCCCCTCATCCACAGAGCCAGTTATCTCATCATAGAAGGCAATTACATTAGTCAGACATGACTTGACCTTGGTGAATCCATGCTGACTGTTCCTGATCACTTTCCTCTCCTCTAAGTGCTTCAGAATTGATTCCTTCAGGACCTGCTCCATGATTTTTCAAGGGACTGAGGTGAGGCTAACTGGCCTGTGGTTCCCCAGATCCTCCTTCTTCCCTTTTTTAAAAGATGGGCACTACATTAGCCTTTTTCCAGTTGTCCGGGACCTCCCCTGATCGCCAAGAGTTTTGAAAGATAATGGCCAATGCCTCTGCAATCACATTTACCAATTCCTTTAGCACTCTTGGATGCAGCACATCTGGACCCATGGACTTGTGCTCGTCCAGCTTTTCTAAATAGTCCCGAACCACTTCTTTCTCCACAGAGGGCTGGTCACCTCCTCCCCATGCTGTACTGCCCAGTGCAGTAGTCTGGGAGCTTGTTCATGAAAACAGAGGCAAAAAAATCATTGAGTACATTAGCTTTTTCCACATCCTCTGTCACTAGGTTGCCTCCCTCATTCAGTAAGGGGCCCACACTTTCCTTGACTTTCTTCTTGCTGCTAACATACCTAAAGAAACCCTTCTTGTTACTCTTAACATCTCTTGCTAGCTGCAACTCCAAGTGTGATTTGGCCTTCCTGATTTCACTCCTGCATGCCTGAGCAATATATTTATACTCCTCCCTGGTCATTTGTCCAATCTTCCACTTCTTGGAAGCTTCTTTTTTGTGTTTAAGGTCAGCAAGGATTTTACTGTTAAGCCAAGCTGGTCGCCTGCCATATTTACTATTCTTCCTACACTTTCCTGTTTGTCCCTCTAACCTCAATAAGGATTCTTTGAAATACAGCCAGCTCTCCTGGACTCCTTTCCCCCTCATGTTATTATCCCAGGGGATCCTGCCCATCAATTCCCTGAGGGAGTCAAAGTCTGTTTTTCTGAAATCTGGGGTCCGTATTCTGCTGTTCTCCTTTCTTCCTTGTGTCAGGATTCTGAACTCGACCATCTCATGGTCACTGCCCCCCAGTTACCATCCACTTTTGCTTCCCCTACTAATTCTTCCCAGTTTGTGAGCAGTAGGTCAAGAAGAGCTCTGCCCCTAGTTGGTTCCTCCAGCACTTACATCAGGAAATTGTCCCTTACATTTTCCAAAAACTTCCTGGATTGTCTGTGCACCACTGTATTGCTCTCCCAGCAGATATCAGGGTGATTGAAGTCTCCCATGAGAACCAGGGCCTGAGATCTAGTAACTTCCATTAGTTGCCAGAAGGAAGCCTCGTCCACCTCATCCCCCTGGTCCAGAGGTCTATAGGAGACTCCCACCACAACATCACCCTTGTTGCTCACACTTCTAAACTTAATCCAGAGACTCTCAGGGTTTTCTGCAGTTTCAAGCCAGAGCTCTGAGCACATATGTCTCTCTTACATACAATGCAACTCCCCCACCTTTTCTGCCCTGCCTGTCCTTCCTGAACAGTTTATATCCATCCATGACAGTACCCAGTCATGTGAGTTATCCCACCAAGTCTCTGTTATTCCAATCACATCATAATTCCTTGTCTGTGCCAGGACTTCCAGTTCTCCCTGCTTGTTTCCCAGGCTTCTTGCATTTGTGTATAGGCACTTGAGATAACTCACTGATCGTCCCTCTTTCTCAGTGTGAGACAGGAGCCCTCCCCTCTTGCATTCTCCTGCTTGTGCTTCCTCCTGGTATCCCACTTCCCCACTTACCTCAGGGCTTTGGTCTCCTTCCCCCGGTGAACTTAGTTTAAAGCCCTCCTCACTAGGTTAGCCAGCCTGCTTACAAAGATGCTCTTCCCTCTCTTCGTTAGGTGTATCCCATCTCTGCCTAGCACTCCTCCTTCTTGGAACACCATCCCATGGTCAAAGAATCCAAAGCCTTCTCTCCGAGACCACCTGCCTAGCCATTTGTTGACTTCCACGATTCAACGGTCTCTACCCGGGACATTTCCTTCCACAGGGAGGATGGACAAGAACAGCACTTGCACCTCAAACTCCTTTATCCTTCTTCCCAGAGCCACGTAGTCTGCAGTGATCCGCTCAAGGTCATTCTTGGCAGTATCATTGGTGCCCATGTGGAGAAGCAGGAAGGGGTAGCAATCAAATGGCTTGTTGAATCTCGGCAGTCTCTCCGTCACATAATGAATCCTAGCTCCTGGCAAGTGGCAGACTTCTCGGTTTTCCTGGTCGGTGCAGCAGATAGATGACTCAGTCCCCCTGAGGAGGAAGTCCCTGACCACCACCATCCGCCTCCTTCTCTTTGGAGCAGTGGTCGTGGAACCCCCATCCCTAGGACAGTGCATCTCACGCCTTCCAATCGGTGGAGTCTCCTTCTGTTCCCTTCCCTCAGATGTATCATCTAGTTTGCTCTCCACATTAGTACCTGTGGAGAGAACATGAAAACGGTTGCTTACCTGTATCTGCATTGCTGGTACATGGACGCTCCCCTTTCTTCTTCTGGAGGTCACATGCTGCCAAATTTCTTCACCGTTCTTCTGTCACCGCTGCACAGACTGCTCTGAATCTTCAGAATGTTGTGTCTGTAGAAGCATATCCTGACATCTGTCCAGGAAATCTTCAGTTTGTCTTATGCAACGCAGGGTAGATACTTGTTTCTCCAGACCTTGAACCTTCTCTTCCAATATGGAGACCAGCTTGCACTTTGTACAGACAAAGTCGCTTCTGTCCTGTGGAAGAAAGAGAAACATGGCACATCCTGTGCAGGTCACAACAGCTGAACAGCGTTCACCATCCATATTACCTTCCTTCTACAAGCTTCCTCAGGAGTTGTAGTAATTACTCAGAGAAGCCTGCAAGACATAGGGCAAACTCCCTCTCTTAGCCTCACTTACATATATGTCATTACAACAGAATAAAGATGTAAGTCCTGAATTTCCAGAAGCTCTGGAGTAATAATTATACTGCTCTAACATACTTTTTTGTTACTTAATTTAAAAAATTGGTGATAATAGGCTGATTCTGTAATTTACATATTAAGGTCTCTATTTTCATATGGCATATCTATAAAAGTATCATCATTATCAACTCATTTATTTTAAACAATTTCTTCAAACATGATGTGAAATTTATGTGATTTTCTGCTATTATCTAATTTCTTACACATTTGGCATCTAGCTAAATGTTTCTCCATTGAGGAGAGACTGAAATTTTTGATGAGATCTTTATTGGGGCTTTGTGCATATGACTGAGAGAGTTATTATTGTTCAGATTGTTGTGTGTAACAAATTTATATTCACTAAATCTGAACAAGTAATCAGTATTGTTTAGACATGCTCACAGTACTGTACATTAATTGGTTTTCAATTATAAATAAAAGTGATAACTGTGGAGATCATATGCCATTTCCACTTGTTCTATTGACATTATTTTCTCTTCAATATTTTTCGCACACATCTCTAATGCATTAGATGTGATTTTCAATTAGGAAAAGGGTAGTTTGAGAGAATCATATTTCATTCACACTGATTCACGGAGTATTAAGTTGTTTCTAATAATTTTCCTGTTTATCCTCAGAATATTAGTTCTAATTTTCAGTTGTAAAACAATTATTAAAGGTCAACATATTTCACTCACTCAAATGTAAAACTTATCAAATTGTACCGGATATTAAGAAGTGTTTTTGTGTTCCTTCAATGTGTACTAAAAATAATGAAAATATTTGTGTATGTTGGTATTGTGAAAGAAACCCCCCGCCCCCCAGCAATATAAGACTTTAAGAAAACCACAGTTAATTCTATTTAGATGGCCTCACAGCAACTCTAATGCGAGCTGTGTTCTCACCAGTCGTAACAAAACAAAGTACTGAGTCAGAGCTGAATTAATGTACTAGCACAGTGTTAAAGAGTGCTCTCCTGTTGGCAAGTGCCTTGTTTCATATACAACCATAGATATGTAGGTCTGGAAGGAACCTTGAGAAATCATCAAGTCCAGTCTACTGTGCTGTGGCAGGACCAAATAAACCTACACGTCCCTGAGAGGTGCTTCTACAACCTGTTCTTAAAAACCTCCAATGCTGGGATGATACAAACTTCCTTCAAAACCTATTTCAAAACTTACCTACCCTTTTGGAAAACGGGTTTCCTAATATCTAACCTAAATCTCCCTTGCTGCTGATTAAGCTCATTAATTCTTGTGCTACCTTCTGTGGACACGGAGAACAATAGATCACAGTTGTCTTTATAACAACCCTTAACATATTTGAAGACTCTTATCGGGTCCCCCCTTCAGTCTTCCTTTCTCAAGACATCCCCGGTTTTATTTAACCTACCCTCATAAGTCAGGTTTTTTAACGCTTTATTATTTTTTTGGTCTATCCACAACTCTCTCCACTTTTTCCACATAATTTCTAAAGTGTAGAAACCAGAACTGGACACAATACTCTGGCTGAGGCCTCACAAGTGCCGAGAAGAATGGGACAGTTACCTCCCATGTCTTACATATGACATCCTGTTAATACACTGAAGAATGATATTAGGGTTTTTTTGCAACTACATCACATTGTTAACTCATATTGAATTTGTGATCCCCTATAACTCCCAGATCATTTTAAACATACCTCCTTGCCAGTTATTCCCCATTTTGTAGTCGTGTATTTGATTTTTCCTTCCTAGGTGTAATTTCATCTTGTTCATTTCAGACCATTTCTCCAATTTATCAATTCTAATCCTCTCCTCCAAAGTACTTGCACCCTGCCCAGCTTGGGGTCATCTTCAAATTGTATAAGTATAAGCTCCACTCCATTAGCTAAGTCATTAATGAAATTTTTGCATAATATCAGACCCATATGTCCTACCAGTTTCATAGTGAACCACTGATAACTTCACTTTGAGTACAGACTTTCAACCAATTGTGCACCCACCTTTCAGTAATTTCATCTACAACACATTTCCCTAGTTTGTTTAAAAGACTGTCCTGTGGAAATATGTCAAAAGCCTTACTAAAATCAACATATATTATGTCTAGTCCTTCCCCCCATCCATTAGGCCAGTAACCCTTTCCACTTTTTGTAGTCTTCTTTTTTCATTGTTAGGTCATGAAAGGGTTGTGTAAAACCAAGCAGTCTTTAGTAGCGATGTTAGTCATGTCCTGACTCACTTTCAGCTTATATAATCACAGGGAGAGTTTACATAGGCAGAATGGATTTTCAATTGGATATAGTATTCTTCACTTCCCATCTGAAATTACTGTGAACTGCTAAACGTTTGTTATTGTTACTGTTATAAGCTGGGTTAAACCTTGTTATGGGTTGAGTGAAAATGTCATTAAAACTTATGTATGAATGAACCCTTCACTTAAAATGGTTGTAAGAGACAGTTAAGGGGCCTCACTTATAACAAAGCCTGATAGAGTCTTCCTATGTTGGCAGAGGGTTCCATTGGGATTGGCACTGGCCAGTGGCAGAAAGGGTGTGAGAAAAACACAGAAACTGAGACAGACAGAACAGAGACAGAGAGAGAGACAAAAAGAAAGAAAGTCAAGCAGCTGCTTATGAACACAGTGTATGACCCTGGAAAAGCAAGAAAGAGAATTTTGTGGGTTTGATGTTGGCTAAAGAGGCTTTGAGCTGTAAGCAAAAAAAGTTATCTGCTGTCTTTGGTTTCTTCTGAAGTCAAAGAAGCAGGACTTTGTACTTTTCTTGTAAATTAACAAGATTGGGATCAAAAAGGGCAACATTATTAATATTGCTTAATTGTATTATGTATTATGTCATGTCCAGAGTCCATATATCAAAACTGGGACACAATTCATATTGCTGACAGTAAATAAATGGACTAAAGTGATTATAACAAGAATAAAATAATAATGAAATCTGATGGTTCAGTCTGATGGGCACCGACACAGAAAAGCAACTGTGTGAAAAGCACTCGGTCTTAAATCTGAGTAGATTTTACAAATCAATTACTAACAGCTCTGAAGTGGTTTATATGAGGTTAATTTAATTACTTCTGTCCTGTTCTTATTCTGGAAAGAGATATATCGATATCACGGAATCCAGTAGGTAACTAGCACCTTTATATCAGGAAACAGGCCAAGAAAACAATATTCTCCATATCCTGCATGCATATTTCAGTATGCATTAGTATAATTTATGTGCACAGATGATAGAATTTATACATGCAAAGCCATTTATACATAGAAATGGAATATGAGTCAAGTGCTAGTGGGATTTGTGTTTGTAAATTTGTGTGTACAGGTGATAATGCATGAATGGAAGGTAGGTAAAGGCCTTTAGAAAATTTGGCCTGAAGACTGAACTCCCCACTCACTGAAGGTGGGGGTCACTCCAGGATGGGACTGTGACACCATATATATGACAACAGGGTGAAGCTTGCACTGTCATTGTGGTGTGTTTGTTTTATTGCTAAACAAAGGTCTTCAGCCTCCTGGACTATCAAGCCTTTTCAGAAGGATTTAAATTCACTTTTCAAAAAATGAGGAATTTTTCAAAATTAGTAAACAATTTTAGTATAAAGGGAATATTATAAGGTTAATATTAATATTCATGTTGATATTTTAGTTTATATCTCATAATCTTCAGGCAGGATTATACTGATTTTAAGATGATGAAACCAAGAGTTCTCTGTGCTCATGTGATCTCTACTCTGGGCGCATAACTGACATTTTCTTATCTGTTAGCATAATAGAAATGCAGCAACAGAAAGGTGGCAGGATGAGGTAAATTTTTAAATTATCTAATTAAGACATTCTACAATAATGCTAGCAGATGGTAACTGAAACTCTTGGTTGATTCAAAGCAGGACATTACAGAAAGGTAAATAAAAGAAAAAAAATGTTTGTTTTGGAAATCAATAAGGTGATTTTTTAAATCATCTATTTTATATGCACTGAACTTCTATTTTGCTTGCCTTTGTTTCAGAGGAATATGGTAACACAGCAAGCTAATTTCCAGCCCAAATAGATGTACTCACACTAGTTTTGAGAGACCTAGTACACTAAAAACAGAAGTGCAGCTTCAGGAGCATGAACAGTGGGACAGAGCAGCCATCTGAGTACAGTTCAACCCAGGGCTCTATATACCTACTCCAGGAGCTAACCTAACATATGTCTGTATTTTTATGTACAATTTATTGAATTATAAACAAGAAAGTAAAAACAATGACACTGGAAGTAACTATTGTCTGCACATCTTGTACTGCAAGGTGTCCAAGTCATCTAGTATAAGTTTCTTCTGGCATTTAATTTGGTCAGTCATTAATATAGGATAAGTTATTTAAAAAAATGTTATGGATATATTGATTTTATGGGCGAGATTGTGCCCTATACAGTTGCTGAGAGAAGTAGAAGGGAGAAAGGACAACTCACTCTCCTTCTTGCTGTGAAGTCCACATAAGGATGCAGCACTGATGCATCCCCAATGCTAAGCCCCCTGTTACATTTGCAAAGAGAGATGCTGTCTGCAGGTTAAGTTTTATAACAATGGATATAAAGGAATCAATCTACTGATAAAACATAATTCAGTTAAAATCCTTTCCAAAACCCCCTCCAAAAATATACCAAATGTATGTATTTAAGCGAGTGCTCTATTTAAAATTTAAGATCTATTTTGTTCTCTGGAACAAAAAAATATGTTGCCTGCACCACATTGTGTGATAAAGATATTCTCAATTTGTTAGAGATGTGCATAAATATTATTGAATACAAACAAAATAAGTGTGATACTATAATGCACAAAGACTGTACTGTAATGTAAGCACAAATACCAATATAATAAAGATATAAATAGGCAAAATAAAACAAACTAACACAATTTTACTTCAAATATTTGAAAAATACTTGTCTACGTCTTGTCCATCACAGTACTATGCCTCCAGAAATGGCAGTATTCCTCTTCCTGTTGATTACTTGTATGTGATGATAAAGGTTTGAATTGCTAAGACTTGTCAGCACAGTCATATGCAATTTCATTTTGATATCTGACGGAAATAAGAAATAGTGTGTTCATAACACATTGGGCTGGAATTCCCTTGCAAATCACGTTATGCCCCTTTGGAGGAGAGATTGGTACGTGTGCTGAATTGTGCCAGATTGGACACATGTGCCACATTTGTGATATTGCTACACTTCCAATGGGATCTGGGCTGAGACTGCCAAACTGATTTCAAACTAAATAAGGCAGATGTGAAGCCAAGCATTCATGGATGAATGATCTTTAACCCACTGCATAACACAGATATTTAAGTGTTCATGAAGTACGCACTTTGAGCAAACTTTCAAAGGAAATTGAATCCATCTTCCAAATTTGTGCCCACAATTTTGTTGATACAAAAAAGTGCAATTTCAATTTCATACACCATTTGTGTGGGCCAATCAGGTAGTTGGCTGCTGAGAGTACCCAATTTGCTTACACAAACACTGTTTATGTAAGCAAAATTGCAAATATAAATGTAGGCATCATTTTATAAATTTTCACTTTAGCTAAGATTTTCATTAGAGGGATACATAGAGACAAGCATAACCTTTAAAACTGAATTGAAATCATAATGCAAATTGCCAAATAGTTATATGTTTTACTTTTAAAAATATTTTTGAAAGTGATTGGCTTTCTCATAAAAGGAATTTGAGTGAAATCCTTAGATATGACACTCTCTATTAATATGAGGATCAGATATAGAATTGGAGATCGAATTTCCCCAACTATGCTGTCAATGTGACTCAACCCTGCCCTGATCCAAGGGACTACTACTGTGGAGGCAACTGAGTAGTGCAGTCTCCATACCCCAACCATTTCCTTTCTGACTTCTCTGTTGAGACAGGCATCATTCCTTTCTCTATGCACCAGTGACCCTCCTTACTCTTGCACACCCTCTCTGTGTCAGGGCAATCAGCTGTGGCCTGGCAGGAGCTGAAGCTGGAATAGTCTGGAGTATCTGTTACCAGATAGCATGGAGCATCCCTAACACTGTAGCAACGTTGAGCAGACTGGACTAGCTGATTTCATTTGGCGCCTATATAATAGGCTTGACGTCACCTGGTAAGCCTTGCTGTCAGCTAGCTTGTGAATCAGCTGGACCCTTAGAACTTCCTTGCTTGTGGATTAGCTGGCCCATTAGAACTCCCTTGCTTGTGGATTAGTTTGCCCCTTAGACCTCACAAGAATGGGTGGATCCTTTGTTTCATCTCCTCCATGTGGTGGAGGGGACTTGGTAAACTGTCCTGGTATGGGCTACTAGCAGATCAGAATTTGTCCCTCCACATCAGACACAGAGCAAATGGGAAACAGGAGAGTATCTTATCCAAGGAAGATTGTAAAATCACTATATAACTTTATATAAATTAGTATAATGAATAAATTTGCATGATTTGCAATCTCCTTATGGATATTCCAAGAGAAGAAGAAAAGACTAAATGTATCAAATACATTATTCATTGTGAATTATTCTCTCAGCTGGACTTAATATCAAGAAAAGTATGATAATGTTATTTAAAAGTTCTGTGTACAGAAGTTGATACCCTGATAACATTTCACTGCCACATTACTATCTCTCCTGACTATATTACCCACTATATTTCTTCAAAGGTGACTTGCGACCATAGTCAGGTATCCTAAATATTCACAAACTGCTGTAGTATAATGTGCTGAATACCCCAATAAAAAAACAAAGTAAAAGAGGGTAAATGGGTGGACCAATTTAGTTATAGGCTTCTCAGCCGGACATAGATCCTGGGGAAGATAATAGAGCAGCTGATATGGGACTTCATTAATAAAGGATTGAAGGAGGGTAATGTAATTAATGTAAATAAACATGAGTTTATGGAAAATAGATCCTGTCAAACTAATGTGATATTTTTTGATGAGTTTACAAGTTTGGTTGATAAAGATAATAGTGTTGATGTAATATATTTAGATTATATAAGGCGTTTGACATGGTACTGCATGACATTTTGACATTAGCCACAGGAACAATTTACCAAGGGTCATGGTGGATTCATCATCACTGATATTTAAATCAAGATTGGAGGCTTTTTCTAAAAGCTATGCTGCAGGAATTCTTTTGGGAAATTATGTGGCCTGTGTTATACAGAAGGTCAGACTGGGTGCTCACAGTTATCTCTTCAGACCTTGGAGTCTGTGAATCTATGAGTGTGTCCCAGGGTTGGTGAAAGCAGAATTTCACTCATAATGTTCTTATTTTTATCCCACAGGAATTAATATAAGTGTAACTCTTCTACCAGGTGGTTAACGGCAGCAAAAAAGGTCAGGTTCAATATATCTCAAGTCCCTCTTGACAAATAATGAAACCAGTTCAAGCCCCCTCCCCCCCAGAAACTTGGGGCAAATAAATGCACCCTCCTTTTGATGCCCTTAACAGGTGGAACTTTCTTACACACCAGCACTGTGTACAAGACAAGGGAATCTTTATTAGGAAAAAGAAGTACAGTGATAAACATGGGAAAACACAGAAACAGACTATATATGTAAGTAAAGAGTACAATACCCCCTCCTTCCAGTAGCTTTGGTGTTAGTCTGCCTGACTCCCTTCCCACCTGCTGGTAGGAACATCCTACAGTTAATAGTCCCTTGAGTGCACTACTTCACCCATCCACCAAACCTCACTCTCAGTTTGGATCGGTGAGTAGCAGTAGCATTCTATCTAGCTATCTTCATTGTTTGGACAAAAGAGAAGTTAACAGAGCAAACAGAAAATTTTTCACTAAACAATTGTGATAACGTATTGCTTTGGCTATGCAATAAAGGATAAGATACATATACCACACCTTCAACAGTGATGGCTTAAAAGCAGTTATCAATTATTTCCACCAGATTAGCCAAATATTGAAAACAAATTTGAAATGCCCCATGCTTTAACCAGGGCAGAGATGGATCACTGGAAAGATGTGATCAAAAAAGTGTGAGCTGCATTTCATGTCATCTCCCTTTCTTTTTTGCCAGCTCAGATAAGAATAAATATGATTTCTCTTGTCTCTGATGTTTTTGTTGTTTTGTTTCTTGCTTTTTTTGTTATAGCGATGGTACTGAATGTTGCTGAGGCCATATCTGATACCAACGTAAGCAAATTCTTTCGATAACTTCTCAGGTGCATGATCCACATTTAGAGTTGATGGTAATAAAAGGTAGAAAAAGTTGCCCTAAAACAACTGCTAATATTTTGAAAATACCAGCAAGAGTCTGGGTGGATTTCAGTCTTACCCCATTTCTGTTTTAGAATCAAGTGTATATTGTATTCTGTACTTTAGTTCCAGTGGTAGGGTATCTGAAGTTGAATTTTCCAGATTTCTCAGAAATGACAGTTAAGTTATATTCTCAGCATGTTCAGAATGCTTAATGAACTCCTTGGGGAAGTCAGAATATCTGTAACACAATTAACTTCCCATTCTTATGTAAATGAGGAGTTTCAAGGTCCCTGATGGAAGCCTGCTTTTTGGCTACGGTTAGCAAATGTATGCTATTAAATGACACATGGAGCCTTGAGCTGAAATTTAGACTTCACTAATTTGTGCTGTGACATGTGCAAACCTGCTTTGGAGGGATGTGAAACACAGTTGTTTAAATGTATCTGATGTAATGGGGATTATCACCCCTGGCTAGGCTGTCATCAGCAGTCTGATTACCTTTGCCTTTTCTTGCTCTTAATAGAAGGAGCTTGCTGACATGCCTTTCAAAGGATATATTTACTATTTTACCACTTTGTTGTTTATTATCCAGTTGAGATTATTTATTTAAAACAGAGAAAGTTACCCAACAATAATATTTTAATTTGTGCATGTGTTGGTGTGCATGTAATTAACTCTGTATAAAAATGGAAAGAGAAATATGCTATAAGTCATGTAGATAAGGTCTGTGCAGCTTATAAAGGAAAACAAAACAACATACATAAACTTAATAGCATGAATGAGAAAGAAGTCTGAGAAAACAATGTACAAAGTGAAAAGAAGATGTTACTGAATAGTGAAGGCTTTACTGTTGCTGTCATAAATATAAAGGGAAGGGTAAACCCCTTTAAAATTCCTCCTGCCTAGAGGAAAAACCCTTTCACCTGTAAAGGGTTAAGAAGCTAGGATAACCTCGCTGGCACCTGACCAAAATGACCAATGAGGAGACAAGATACTTTCAAAAGCTGGGGGAAGGGAGAAACAAAGCCTCTCTGTCTGTGTGATGCTGTTGCTGGGGACAGAACAGGAATGGAGTCTTAGAACTTAGTAATTAATCTAGCTAGATATGCGTTAGATTCTGATTTCTTTAAATGGCTGAGAAAATAAGCTGTGCTGAATGGAATGGATATTCCTATTTTTGCATCTTTTTCTAACTTAAGGTTTTGCCTAGATGGATTCTCTGTGTTTTGAATCTAATTACCCTGTAAGGTATTTACCATCCTGATTTTACAGAGGTGATTCTTTTTACTTTTTCTTCTATTAAAATTCTTCTTTGTTCTTAAGATCCAAGGGTTTGGGTCTGTGGTCACCTATGCAAATTAGTGAGGATTTTTATCAAACCTTCCCCAGGAAAGGGCGGGTAACATTTGGGAGGATTTGGGGGGGGGGAAGACGTTTCCAAATGGACTCTTTCCTAATAATATAATACCGGTTAGACGTTTGGTGGTGGCAGCGAAAGTCCAGAGGCAAAAGGTAAAATAGTTTGTACCTTGGGGAAGTTTTAACCTAAGCTAGAAAAAGTAAGCTTAGGAGGTTTTCATGCAGGTCACCACATCTGTACCCTAGAGTTCAGAGTGGGGAAGGAACCTTGACAGTTGCTAATAAAGCACTTTGAGATCTTTGGATCAGGGAAGGCACTATATATGTGTAAAGTATTCTTGTTTCAGAAAAACGACCCCCCTTCACCTTTAAACATGGGAGGGGGGTGTTGTTTTTCTGGCTGGCTGAGTGAAGGGGGGGGGAACTGCTGCAGAAAGGGGCAGCATGGTTGGTGACTTATCCCCTGGGAATGCAGGGTTTTAAAAGGGACAGCTTGGTTACACACACCAAGGCTGTAGCAGGGCCCACCCTCCCTCCCTTTTAGGTGGCAAAATACTAGGTTTAGTCAACATTGCTGTTGGCATTATTCTAGCTGCCCCTTTTTCAGGAGGGTGGGAAGGAATTTTTCCCTTACCACCATATTGGCTTGGGTGCAGTTGGGGTTTATTCACCTTCCCCAAAGTGGGTTTCAGGAAGGGCTCTCTTCATGCATGGCATGAAGGCCAAATGTTGCAACTCATTATTTAAGTGTAGGGCAGATGTCCAGTGCAGATACTCCATAGGAAAGGTATCTGAGCAGATAAATGGCAGATAAATGAGCACCTCTCGTCACTTTGAAAAGTCAGCGCCTGTGCTGTACACTGTTATCTGTTGGGTAGTCCCAGACATCTAATAATAAAGTTGCGGCTTGATTACACCCATGTCGAATGTCTCCTGTCCTTCTTTCGGCATACCCAGACAACGAAACTATATGTCAGTTTAAAAATGCCAAAATGGTATCAGGTAAAGGGAAGCAGTCTATCAGCCTGAGTTTTTATCACTCATTATTACAAGTCTATTGTTAATAATGACAAAGTATAGTTTCTTGGGTTTCATATTCATTAATTTCAAGTTCCTGGGGAAAGAAACTTGAATTAGCCCATTGAATAAGATTAGAAATGGGAACTTGCTAGATATTAAGTAGGGTAACATGTTCAAAAGCTTCTGTGGAGCTTAAGTCTCATCTTCAAAAGTGCCTCCAGGTAGGTTTACAATGGAGCTGGAAGATGTAATTTTAAGCTCTAATAGACAAACCCACATAAGCTAGCATGCTAAAACCAGAAGAGTAGTTGTGGTAACATGAGCAGCAGATTGGTCTAGCTGCCCTGAGTACAATCTTGTCTGAGACCTTAGGTATATACTTGGGTGGCTTGCCCCTCCTACTGCTCATGCTGCCATGGCTCCATTTCTATTTTTAGCACTCTAGCTCTATCAAAGTTAGTGCAGGTAGGTCTACTGGAGCTGGAAGTTACATCTTCCAACACGAGTGCGGACATACCGTTCGGCACTTAGAAGTTGATGTCCCATTGATTTTAGTCCCAGGCTATTTTTTTTCCTGATTAATGTCAATGAGTATAACAGAGACAGGTTTTCTCATGAGCAGTCAGTTGGGTTATACAGGGTGAAGGTAGTGCAGAATTAGGTCTTTGGAAGTAATAAGAGCATATATTTCAGGTTTTCAGAAAACATCAGTCTAGTTTAAAATAGCAGTTTGGTATACACTGACGTGTCTGTCTACAACTGTAAACTGATTTTTAAATAATTGATATAATAAATTAGTACTTAGCAATTGTGTACTGCTTCACATGTTGGAAATGTTTTATAAACATCAACTAATATTAAACTGCCTTTTCACTATAACAGCAGAGCTTGGGAGCTACAACTTAGAACAAAACCATTATATCTATGCTATGTAGAGTTGAGTAAATAATTTTCAACAATTTATTTGTGCCAGATTTTCTGCTCAGAAACAGATTTAAGGGGAAATCCTGAAGTCAGGAAATTGGAGGTTTGCCAATGACTTCACTGTAGCCAAGATTTCACCCTTAAAATTTAAAAATGTATTTGTTATTGGAAATTATTTGCAAATTTATTCAAAACTGGTCTGCACATCATTCCAGAACAGTTCACTGTGAGAATTTGCAATACAAAGTTTACAGTTTCTGCTTGTAGGTTACATCGTACAACATTTTTCTATTCCCTGATTGGATGAATTAAACAACAACTCCTGGGGGAATTCTGCACCAGTGTGCAATGCAGAATTTGTGCAAAATTAATGTTCTGGGAAAAATTTCATATTTCCCGGCAGAACTGGTGCTGCAGAGCTGCTGGCTGCCACTACGGGCTGCTGGACCCAGAAGAGCCCAGCTCTTCAGCTTACAAATACAGGATGCTGCCGAGGAGTGGGAGAAAGCTGGAGCGTTCTGGGAGGCTGCAGTTCCCAGCACTCCCCAAAGGAAGCAGGAGGCATGCAGGAAACTCTTTACAAGCCCAGGAACCAGAATCAGGCTGTTTTTCTCTCTGGATCCCTGTGCTCTGAGAGGGAGTGGAATGCCTGTGTCTAGTCTGTGGGATTTCCCACGGCTGGGCTCTGGCGGATTGGGGGTGCTGGTGTCTGGGCTGGCAGGGAGCCCAGCAACTGGGATCTGAGGGTAGGGAGGTGAAGGTATATGGGCTGGGGGATGCCCAGCTGCTGGGCTCTGTGGCAAAGGGGTGTACTGATTTCTGATTTGCAGGGTACCCACAGCTGGGAGGATGAGTAGGGGATGAGGGTGACTGGGCTGGGGGGCACCTGATGGCTAGGCTCTGGGGGCAAGAGGTGTAGGTGTCTGGGCAGGGTGGTGCCCCATGGATGGGCTCTAGAGGGGAGAGACTGTGGATCTCTGGGCTGGGGGGCACCTCATGGCTGGGATCTGGGGGTAAAGTGTGTGAGTGTCTGGGCTTGGAGGTGCCCCAGAGCTGGGCTCTGAAAGCTAGGGGAATGCGGGTCTCTGGACTGGGGGACATCCTGCGTCTGGGCTCTAGGAGAAAAGGGATCTGGGGGAGGGGGTTGAGACCTGAGTTTTCCCCCAAGATGTGCCCAGCTGGCACATGTGACACACCCAGACTGAGACACCCAACAAAGTCATAACAAAGGAACAGGAACTGGGTTGTCATAGGGATTTCTTTAACTCTCTCCTCCTGGGAAAAACTTTTTTGTTGTCTATATTGTTATAGACATACTTATGACAGGTATTGTGAAATAAATTACGAAAACAATTGAAAATGGTGTGATTATGGTGTTTTATTTTAACAAATAAATTGTGCAGAATTTTGCAGAATTTTAAAATATATGCAGAATTTTTAAATTTTTGGTTCAGAATTCTTAATTTTTGGCACAGAATACCCCCAGGATTAGATACGGGAACTAATAGATACAGCATGAATCACAAATATATAGTTCAAAATGCTGTTCAGCAAATATTGGAATGTTTGATTGCTCTTAGAAAATGGCCATGAAAGAACAGCAAATATGAGTGAATCAAAATTCTCTCTTGAGTCTGACTGAATAGTTACTGACATGTTTTTACACTACTCTGTCAGTTCTCACCATAATGCACTGTTTGAGTTCTCATTGGAGTTGCTAGTTTATTAATGGGCAGATACCAGTCATGTACAGTGGTGACCCCTAAACTATTCAATTATTTTTGCAATTCTATAAGAATATACTTTAAAACAACTTGTAAATGATAAAAAAAATGTTTCAACTATAAGATTTGTGAGGAGAAAAAATAAACCAAAAAACTCCCACCGGTGTGTCACATCCTTACATTACTCAGTTTTCATTGAGGACTTAGTTAGCCCAAACTCCTACAGACAGGAGCCCTGGAAGAGTCACAGCCATGAAGAGCCTTTTTTATGATGTCTCTATTGAAAACAGGCTACCAGGGCTGGTGAAACCAGTAAAAAAAAATTAAACCAATAAGAAACATCCCAGCTGAGAAACATAAACCTGCCAACTGGTTTGGAATCAAAGATGCCTTACCTTTAATAACATTCTGTTTGCTTAAAGTGTGGTTCTTCCCTAAAAATAGCTCTGTAAAAAGGGACTGTGGGGTTCAATATTTATTGGATATCATTGATTCCAGATCATATTTGCTCTGTTTACAAATTCCAGATAAGCATTACATATTCAAGGCTCGTCTTTACAGAATAATCCTCAACAGTAGTAACAAAGTGTCAGTTTAATTTGTGGAAGAAAGTGTAAATTACAAACGAATGAAGTTGGAACCATAAATGAAATCATAATCCATAAAGTTTGACTCCCAGGAGTGAAACCATAACCATAATCCTCACTTTAAATATTGG